>NC_135534.1:11826514-17134014 GCF_045843805.1 Urocitellus parryii | reverse complement strand
ATATTAAAAATTCTCTCTCTCTCTCTCTCTCTCTCCTCTCACTCACTCTCTCTTTAAAAAAAAAAATTCAGCTGGTTGTAGATCCATGGGTTTACATTTGTGCTGTGTTTTTCTTCCCTTGGTCTATGTGTCTGTTTTAATGACAATACCATGGTGCTTTGATTACCCCAGCTATGTAGTATATACTAAGGTCAATAATGCAGTGCTTCCTGCTTTGTTCTTTTTGTTCAGGATGAATTTGGAGTTTTGAAGGGTTTTAGGATTGTTTTGTCCATATTTTGTGAATAATGCCACTGATATTTTGACAGGGATTTATTGAATTCATAGATCACGTTAGGTAGTATGAACATTTTAGGAATATAGATTCACCCAATACATGCACATCAATATCTTATCCCTTTTTTTTTCTGTCCTCTTCAAGTTATTTCATCCATGTTTGTAAAATTTTCATTGTAGAAGTAATTCCTTCCTTTGGTAAAATATATTCCTAGCTCTTTGGTTTTGGGTTTTGAACATGTTATAAATAAGATTACTTTCTTCATTTCCATTTCTGATAACTTTCTGCTGGCATGTTATTGATTTTTGTGTTGATCATTTTACCCTGCAATGCTGCTAAATTCATTCCCTAGATCTAAAAGACTTTTTGGTGTGTTTGTGGGATTTTCTGCACCTAAGATTCTGTCATCTGAAAACAATGACAACTTCACATAGTTTTTCTAATATAAGTGACTTTTATTTGTATATCTTGCTTGATTCCTCTGGCTAGGACTTCAGTACTATTTTGAACAAAGATGGAGAAAGGGGCATCTTCCTCTTGCTTTAAGTCTTGGAGAAAAACCTTTCAGCTTTTCCCCATCTGGTATGTTGGCTTTTGGCTAGTTACACATGGTCCTCATTGTGTTGAGTTGCATTCCTTCCATACAAAATTTGCTCAATGTTTTTTATCATGAAGGAATGTTTACTATTATCAAATGACTTTTTTGCATATATAGAGATTACATGATTTTTTTTCTGGCTTTCATTCTGTCCCTGGGATAAATCTCATTTGATCAAATAAACCTTTTAATATGCTTTTGAATTTGTTTTGGTGGTATTTTGTAGAGGATTTTTGTAATATTCTTTCTTATGAACTATTTCAAAGGACAGTTTTGTGTGTGTGTGTGAGAGAGAGAGAGTGTGTATTAATTTTAAACTTTTTGTTTTGTCTTAGTTTAGATCAATTTTCTATTATTATCAAATTTCTTTCACATGTTTCTAGCAGTATTTGTTGCCTGTTCATTTTTAAATATGTTAAAGATACTCAGTTTTTTATTTCATCTATACATTAGCTTTAGTACTCAGGTGAAAAATGTTCCTTGAGGCAATTCTATATTCTTTGAAATATGGCTAATCTGGGTTCAGTAGAGCACACCTGTAATCCCAGAGGCTCAGGAAGCTGAGGCAGGAGGATAATGAGCTCAAAGTCAATCTAAGCAATTTACCAACACCCTAAGTAATTTAGTAAGACCCTGTCTCTAAATAAAATACAAAATAGGCTGGGGATGTGGCTCAGTGTCTAAGAATCCCTGGGTTCAAACCCCTGTACAAAAAAAAAAAAAAAGGCTAAACCTATTCACATGATGGCATGACTTTGTATTCTTTTTTCCATATTTCCTTCTGTTCATGGTGTTTATAGTGACTGATGTTACTTTTCAATGTCCCACAATCATCCCTTGGGTGTCCTTGCGATTATGAATATGATGTACATTCTTATACAAATCATTTCACTATTCTAGTATTCAAGAAAAAAAGTATAAAATGAGAAATTTTTACTATTTGTCATTTCAAACTATCATCAAGAACACATGAAAAAAATCGATGAAAATGAAAAAAAAATGAGTCTTTCCTGTTTGCTAGTGTTAAATTTCTTCATCTTAATCCTTTTACAAGTGTGTGTTTCACAGTGTGTGTTTTTGTACATGTTTGTGTGTGAATCTACCTACATATGTATACTTAAATTTATCGTCCCCTATATCTACATATATGTACATAAATATACATATATGTATACACTCACAGTTTCATCTGAGTAAATATTAATTTTCACCATTCACAAATTGTGTGATTCATTTAGTTTAACATTTTTTATATCTTCCAAATTATGTAACTTTTGTAGGTTTCTTATAACCTTGAATAATAATCCTCTGATAAGCTCAAAATTTATACTTCAAACTCAACAAGGTATAAATTAAAGAGAGTAAAACTGTAAAGTATTTGATTAAAACTGTAAAGTATTTGATGGTTGCAAACCCATCTTCTAAAATTCTCAAGAAAGATGATTTTACATCATTATTACTCACCATGAATTGTTGCAAAACTGAATTGTTGCAATGTCAAATGTCTTATGTCATCAATGGGAAGAAACCAGGCTTCAGAGAAGTGAAGCTATAACATGTCAAAATTAAGTGACAATATATTTGCAGGGTTTAAGATTTCTTAGTTAACATAAAAGCATCTTAAAATATATTTCTAAGCATCATTTTGAATCAGACAAAAAAAAATTCACTCATTTTATCTATGTCAACATACAGTGTTTTTTATCCAGAGCCATTATCTCTTTTTATTAGGAATTAAACTATCATGTTGTTATTTGGAGCCAAAAAATAATTGGGTCATATTCCTGTTGGGGCATCTCCTTTGGGTTCTACCTACAGTAAAGTTAGTTGATATAAATAGCTTAAATGAACCATATTTAAAACATGATTAAACCTAAATTTAATATGCCACAGGTAAGGAAAATTTTGACATTATTTGCACAATATGTTGGAGGATTGAAAGTCAGGATCACATTTTGACACTAAATATGTTAGCTATTAAATATTCAGTATAGACCCCCTTTAATTCTAGCCTATTGTATAAGGGGGTAGAATACATTTCTCAGTATCTGATTTATACCAAGTTCTAAATAAGTATAGAAAACCAATAATTCCAAGCAAAGAAAATTGAAATAACTTGATGTTGTTATTTTATTTACAAATAGTAAAACTAAATCTACTTTATTGTTTTAAATGCAAGGTTAATATTGTTACCATGTACTTTTATTATCAACAGGTTATACAACTGATAAAATTTCATTGTTTTAAAAGAATGAACCCACACATTAAGAGAGGGGACAGACAGAAAAACCATAATTTAAATAGTATACCCAGGGCTGGGGATTAAACTGAATGATAGCATAGTTGCCTGACATATGCAAGGACTTGGGTTTAAGCCAAGCATTGTCTAAAACAAAATTACAGCCTGAATTTTTAAAATTTAATCTCAATAGAATTATTTGAGTGTGTATTACGAATTACAGAAATACATTACTTGTAGCTTAATATTTAAATATTTGACTCAATGTTCTGGTTACACATAATTTTCTATAACTTTGTTATAATTCTTATTATGTGTCCTAATTTTAAATGATTTTAAATAAATATCTCTGAAGATAATTTATATGGTCATCTTAAGTGTGTAGCCATAAAGTAAATTGGTGCACACATTTAAATTGTCTTCTTACCTGTACATTATCTTGTTTCTTGGCTATTCAAATATATAGCTGCTTTAAAGAGGGTCAAAACTGGAGAAAGACTGACATTACACATGTGTTTTAGTCAGAAATTTGGCTCATCAATATGTGCTTCTGGATTCCACATACCAGGTTACTTACCTTGCATCAGATAAGTCACTGAATCTATGGCAGGAATTGCATTGACCCTGGATTCCCTGTGACATCTAATTGCATAGAGACATGGATAGACTTCATCATGTTCATCAAAATGGTACTTCATTTCTCTTATTCTGTTACCTCAGCTATATAAACATTGGTTAGCCAAAAAATGAAAAAAAAAAAAAAAAGAGTGCAGAGCCCTCAGTGGATCACAAAACAGAAAAAAAGATCACACAAAGAAACAAATATACATCTGTATTGAGAAAAATGGTCTGTCTTTATTTTCATTATCTACATTAAGTGATAGTTTTATTAAATGTTTCAGTATTTAAAATATGTGATCACCCTCAAACTAAATTTAATTTGTTCAACCTTCTCTTATTTCCATTTCTTCTATATCATCTGATGGAAGCTGTCCTAACATAGATTTTATGGTGTTCCAAATTGTCTTTTAATAAATGTATTTTCTATTGAAAGAATATATAAATGTATGCATACACACAAAGGCATAAACATATAAGAAATTGATATTTTATGCAGCCTCAATACTTCATCAGTGAATGCAAGATGGTTTAGTCACATTTTGATTGACGCTTTTTATTCCACTGAACAACTTGGAATGTAACAAGAAACAAGAAATGAGAAAGCCTATGTAGGCTATGTGATGCAAATAAATAGAAGACAAGTAGAATAAAGGAAGAGAATCTGGAGAAAGGTGGAGGGGAGGACAGGGATAGGACAATGATCAAAGTATGTTATGTGCCTGTATATGTAATCACAGTCACTCCAACTGTTATATATAATTATTATAGACTAATAAAAAGTTTTAAAAAGAGTCTTCTCCTTTTGACTCACAATTTTGCCCATTATTTTCATAGAACATGAACAATGATCTTCTGAAGATCTTCAAGCTTGTTTTATGATATTTAAACATGAAGAATGTCACTGAAGTTAATGCATTTGTACTCAAGGGATTCACAGACAATAAAGAAGTGCAGATAATTCTTTTTGTACTATTTTTAGCTGTTTACATTTTTACTGTCACAGGAAATTTGGGACTGATTGTATTGGTGACCATGGATTCCAGGCTCCACAATCCCATGTACTATTTTCTGAGTGTGCTGTCTTCTGTGGATGCCTCCTGTTCCACAGATGTTATCCCAAATATGTTAGCATATTTCATATCAAAAAGTAAAATGATTTCATTCTATGGATGTTCAACACAATCATTTCTTGCTGTCGCTTTTGGAACCACAGAATACTTTCTCTTGGCTGCAATGGCTTATGATCGCTATGTGGCCATCTACAACCCACTTCTGTATTCAGTGAGCATGTCACCCAGGGTCTATGTGCCACTCATCATGGCTTCCTGTGTTGGAGGAATTCTTCATGCCATTTTACATACAGTGGCCACTTTTAGCCTGTCCTTCTGTGGATCCAATGTAATTAGACACATATTCTGTGACATCCCTCCTCTACTTGCCATTTCTTGTTCTGACACTCACATAAATGAGCTTCTGCTCTTCCTCTTTGTGAGCTCCATTGAGATAGTCACCATCCTGATTGTCCTGATCTCCTATGGCTTCATCCTGTTGGCCATTCTGAAGATGCATTCTGCTGAGGGGAGGAGGAAAGTGTTCTCTACCTGTGGCTCCCACCTGACTGGAGTGTCCATTTATCATGGGACCATCCTCTTCATGTATATGAGACCAAGTTCCAGCTATGCTCTGGAGCATGACATGATAGTGTCAGTATTTTACAGCACTGTTATCCCTATGCTGAACCCCATCATCTATAGTTTGAGAAACAAAGATGTAATAGAGGCCTTTAAAAGACTTTTTTAAAAAGTTGGTGTATGGATAAAATGAGTTTTCATACTAAGCAATAAACTAAAAATACTAGACTTATTTCCAGTGTCATCTTATTATGTTTTAATTAAAATATTTTTATTTGGAGTCTGAAAGTGGCAGAGAGGATATATGATACTAATGTCACCTCTCCGCAGAGGAGAAATGAAGCACTTAAAGAACTGATGACCAGAGGTTTGGTTAACTGACTAATCACTCTAAAGCTCAATATTGGACTACTAATAACTTGAGGGGAATTGGAAATTGACTGGACTGGGCAGGGCAGGGAAGCCATTTTGTAGACTTCACTGCTAGTCACACTGGTTGGAAGACATTGCGTCAATACAGCTTCTTCCAACTTACAGTAGAATCACATAAAACCTCTGAAAAAATCTCTGCAACAGAATATCTAAGTTAACTGTGTAGAAGGAACTTGTAGCAGAATTTCTGCAAGCTGAAGAATACCACAATGCCTTCCCCTCTCTGAAGGTGGGGTGGGGTGAAGCTGAGTAGGAAAAAAAAAATAACTTTCAAGGAATCCAACCTTAGCCTAGGGTTCCTCACTGCCTCAGCAGGAGTGTTCTTCATCACCTCAACCTGGAGGTGCTTAAACCCCTCATCATTGCAGCCAGGGTAGAATCTTCTCTACAACATAAAGGTTTAGATTCACAGGCCCCATAGTTGTAGAGAGCCATCAAGTTATATGTTGCCATAAAGAAACTTCTCCTGAGGGGAGTGGTACTCCAAAGCATTCAGCAACAGCCCTGAAACCTGCATCATATACAACCACACCCAACAGAAATAGTCAGAAGATGCAACACACTCCAGGCATGCAGACTTGGGCCTCTGGGCTGACAAATCACTAGCTTAGAAAAAAAAAAAAAAAAACATAGTAAACAGCAAATAGCTCATATGCTCCAACATCTCTAGTGGGTTTATAGTTGTATGTCCCAGAGTGTCCAGTTCACTCAATTATCATTCTGATGCATAAATCTTCAGGAGATGAGAATGAGATGAAATGGGATGGAAGTCCAAATACAAAATGATTTTAGAAAGAATTTTTAGAAAGAAAGCAGCTCTGTCTCTCTCTCTTTCTCTCTCTCACTCTCTCTCTCTTTCTCTCTCTCTCTCTCCTGATTAAAAAAGATCAAAAGAAATCCTTTACAAAATATATTGTAATTAAACTGCTGAACATAAAGAATAAAATAAAATTTTCATAGCTGCAAGAGAAAAATGGCAGGTCACATTTAGAGGTAAGCCAATTAGATTTTTGACTAATTTCTCAAACCAGGCCCCCAGCAATTAGGTGGATTTTGGATAATCTACAACATACCCTGAAAGATATCAAAGGTACCAACCAAGATTTTATTATCCAGCAAGTATATTCTTCTGATGTGAAGATGATATAAATATTTTTCATGTTAAGTAAAACTAAATAACTCATAACCATTAAGTCAGCAGTATCAAATATAGTCAATGAAATATTTCACACAGATTAAATGAAAAATAAATATCAGGGCAAATGTATGCATGGATTTCACTAGAAAACTAGTTGATTAAAAGAGAATAAAGTACAAATTAAGCATTAAAAATAAATCAAAATGATATGAAATAAAAATCACTTCTCTATAATAACACTGAATATAAATGGTCTAAGAAATTTTACTTAAAGATACAGATTTGCAGAAGAGATTGAAAAACAAGACCAAAACATATCTTTATAGAGACTTACCTTACAGGCAAAGATCCACAGGCTGAGGCGATGGGATGGAAAATGTTGGATAATGTAGATTTTAAGCCAAAATTAATAGGAACAGTCAAAAAGGTCACTTCATACTGGTTAAGGAAAACATCCAACAATATATTATTCCCTAAAATGCTGGTGTACATAATACATATAACAAAATCACTCAAAATACAAATCAAAAGTACCTATATACAATGATACTAGGTAATTTCAACATATCTCTTTCACCAATGAATAGATCTTAAAGATATAAACTGAGTAAACACCCTTCAGAGCTAAAATATACTAATAAATGAATAAACCTAACAGACATCTATAAAATATTCCATGCATCAACAACCAGATTCATTTACTTCTTAGCTATATGCAAAATCTTCTATACCATGGATAGTAATTCACAGCCAATGGGAAGTATTAGTAAATACAAAGAAAAATAGAGAATATTCCTTATATCAATCATATCTGATGGTAATAAAATAAAATTTGACATCAATAGCAATATGAGGAAAAACATATTTTGACACTAGAGATTAAATTTTACACTTTTGAATGAGGAATGGATTGTTGAAGAAATAATGAAACAAAAATTTCCTAGAAACAAATGAGAATTAGGTTAAAGATATCAAAATCTCTATGACGGTATGAAGGCAGTTTTAAGAGGAAAGCATATAATGTTAAGCACATACATTAAAAAAGACTCTAGTACAGTGAAACATACCTATAATCCCACTGGCTCCAGATATTAAGGCACGAGGTTTATAAATTTAAATCAAACAAAATAGTGAGGCACTAAGACACTTAATGAAACCCTGTCTCAAAATAAAAATAATAATGAAAAAAGGTCTGGGCATATAGCTCAATGCCAAATTGCCCATAGGTTTAATTAAAGAAAAATAATAATAATATTTTATCTCTAGGCCCTACCGAACCATGAATACATTATTTTCAAAATTTGTAGAAAACAGGAAACTAGATCAGAGCTGAAATTTATAAAAAATTATAGAGATATAATTGAAACAACAAATTTGGTACTTTGAAAATATGCATAACATTTAGAAACTCTTAGCCAAACCAACCACAGCAAAGAAAAGACACACATCAACAAAATTAGAGATGAAATGAAGGAGGTACCAGTGTATCTTCTTTGGTGGAGCATCTGTTCAAACTTTTGCTTAATTTTTACAACATAATTTGTCATCAAGCTGTGAGAATTCTTTATATAATCTAGATACAATACCTTTGTTAGATAGTTTTTTCTTGTTGTTGTTTAAGGCTTTGCTGATGTATAATTCACATAAATTTTGTCCTTTTAAAATATACATAATTTAGATACTTCCAGTATACTTAACAATCATCACTATGTTAGTATATGTTTTGCAAAGATTTACTTTCCATCTGTGGTTTGCTTTTTCATTTTCTTAACAGATTATTTTGAAGAACAAATCTTTATGCTTTTGATAAAGTCTATTTTTTTAAGTTTCTTGTATATTTTGTAGTTTTTGTGTTATCTTTTAGGAATATAATCATTTCTAAATTGATTTTTGCATATGGTATGAGGTAAGGGTAAGATTCATTTTTTGGTTTGAAAGTTGTCCAGCACCATTTGTAGACAAGAACATCTTTTCACTTTCATCAAATGTCAGTTGACCTAGAAAGCCTGGATCTGTTACTGGACTCCTTAGTCTGCATCAGTTATTTATTGGTCTACTTTTTACCAATGACACATTGTTTTGTTTTCTAGACCTGTCCATAAGTCATAAAACCATGTAATGCATGTCCTTTAACTTTGTTTATTTTCATTCTATGATGGCAGTATCAGCCTGAGAGACTCGGCATTATCATTTATCTAGATTCTAGTTAAAATGAAGACTAACAAAAGGGAAGCATGTTCAGAGTCAGGGTCCACTGAGTGGCAGATTTGACTCTTAAGTGCATCTACTTCACTTACAAATTTGTACAGCATGCATTTTTATTTGTATGTATACTCTGATTGAATCTATTTCCTATTTTATGACAAATATTGTCACTCCAAAAATAGTAAATGGAAAGAACTCCCATGTTTATGGTTCAAAAAACTTAATATTGTTAAATGGACATATTACCAAATGTCATGTGTGGATTCAATGCACTCCCCATTAAAATACCAATTATACAATTATAAAGCTACAAAAAGTCTATGAATCTTTAAAGTTCAGGAGATGGTGTTTGGGTTAAGGGAGAATGGTTGAGCCCTGGGCAAATGAAAGGGCCACTTTAATGTGTAATTTTTGTACATTTTGGTTTTTGAGCTAGGTGAACATATTATCATTTTTTTAAATTTTTTATGAATAAAATGTCAAAAATGTATTTCAAATTTATAAAAATAACAAGGATGTTAAAATGTTCAGACATTCTGAGAGATTGTGAAAATCATAATAAATAAACAAGTGAAAGGAAGACTACTAGAGGAGAGAAAGGAGACTAGGTAGAGCAAGGAGGAGAGGAGCACCAGGAAATTACATGGAGTAATCAAATTCAGTGCATGTATGATTTTCTCAAAATGAACCCAACTATACATTATAGTTTTAACTATAATGCACTAATAAATGAAAAAAAGAAAGATTCTGTAAGAATACCAATGACATTCTTCAAAGAACTAGAAAAAACTGCCCTGTAAAAGAAAATGATCCAGAATAGCCAACACAATCCTGAGCAAAAAGAACAATACTGGAGGTATCTCCCTGTCCAACATCAAAATATATTTAGAGCTTTAGGAACAAACACCTCAGTGTAGTGGCTTAAAAATAGATACTTGGATAATGGAATAGAGTGGAGGAAGATACAAGTTAATGAAGTAAAAGCAATATGATTCTTGACCAAGGTGTGAAAAACATACATGGGAAAAATGCCTTTTTAAGAAATGTTGCTGGTATCATCTGAAATATACATGTAGAAGCATAAAACTAGATCCCTATCACTCACTCTGTACAAAAATAAATTCAGAATGAATCAAAGACCTAAGTATATCATCTGAAATATTGATATTGCTTGAAGAAAATAAGAAAAACACTCCAACACATAGGCATAAGCAATGGCTTCCTGACTAGGAGGACTCTTATAGCTCTGGAAATCATAGCAAGAATTAAGAAGTGAGATAACATCAAATTTAGAAGCTTCACAGTAAAGGAAATAATTATCAGATTGAAGGAAAACCTTCGGAATGGAGGAAAACCTGCTAGCTATACTTCTTACAAGGATGAATAAACAGTACTCAGAAATCTTCACATCCACATGTGCACACAACACTTTCATAAATGGATACATGAATTGAACAAATACTTTACAGTAGAAATATAAGAGATTAAAATTATGTGAAAATTGTAAACATTTTATTAGACAAATGTCACTTTTGTAGTTTGCCAGTTAACTTTAATAATAATCTCTGATAAGCTCAAAATTCATAATTTATTCACTTCAAAGACAACAGTGTATATTTTTAACAGAGTAATATTTGAAGACTGAAAACCTATTTGCTAGATTTATTGAAAAACATATGGTGATTTTACATTATTATAGTATACTATAATTACAGACTTTTTTGCAATTTTGAATGGATATATCATCTGTGTGAGGAAAACTGGGCTTCAGAGAAGTGAAATAATAATAATGCTAAAAGCTATGTGACAGTGATTTCACAGGTCTTAAGATAGCTAGCATTAAAGTATCTTAAATATATTTCATAAGCCAATATTTTGAATCAAACACAAAATAATTTCATTTATTTTTTCGATATGCAGTCTTTTTTTCCAGAGCCATTGTCTCTTTTATTATGAATTGAATCATCATGCTATTATTTTGAACCAGAAATTAATTGGGTCATATTCCCATTGGGCATCTCCTTTGGGCTCCATCAACAGTCAGTAAGTGAATATAAACAGTCTAAACAAACCATATTTATAACGTAAGTAAACCTAAATTTGCCATTCCACAGGTAAGAGAGATTTTGAAATCATTTGCAGAATATTTGGGGGGAACTAAAATTCAGGATGATGTTCTGACAGTAAATATTTTAGCAATTAAACATCCAATAAAAATCCCTTAAATTGTTGCATATTTCATAGGGGCATAAAATGTCTTTCTCAATATCTCATTTATACCAATTTCTATATATTGTACATGAATCCTTCCTAGAAAACAAAGAAAATTTTACAAATATTGATGTATTTATTACTAAATTTACATGAAGTAAGAGTAAGCCTGCTGAAGAGAGGAAGAAAGTGTGCTCCACCTGTAGCTCCCACCTGACTGGAGTGTCCATTTATTATTTGACCATTCTCTTCATGTATATGAGACCAAGTTCTAGCTATGCTCTGGAGCATGACATGATAGTGTCAATATTTTACACCATTGTGATTCCCATTCTGAATCCCATCATTTACAGTTTAAGAAACAAAGATGTAAAAGAAGCAATGAATAGAGTGTTCAGAAAAAAAAAGAGTGCATAGATAAAGTGAATATTTCACATTAAACTTTTAAATGACAAAAATGAAAACTAATTATTAATGTGCCCCAATCATCAGTTATGAGAAAGAAAGGTAGTATTTTATTAAGAGGTGTTTTTTTTGTTGTTGTTGTTGTTTTGCTTTTGACATTTTGAAATAAAGATAATAGTCACAATGGTACCTACACAGATCAAGACAAGAAATGAGAGGGAAAGGAAGGTCGGGGGAATGAGATTTAGTGAATTAAGTTATGTGAATGCATAAATATGGCATAATAAATCCTATTGATATGCATAATTATAACAAATAAAAAAGAAAGCAAAGTCATTGTCTTAATCAACGGTTGCAAACATTTTTTTTTTTAATTTTAATAATAGAACCTTCATATTATAGCATGCAATTTAATTCTATTTTTAAAAACTGGGACTAAGTTTAAACAACATCTCAACAACACAAATACATAACATCTCTTAGCACAAAATATTCCTGCCATGATTTTTTTTTTTTTTTTTTTTTTTGCATTTGTTTCTCCTGTTTGGAAGACTCTCCTTTATTGTTCACTTAGTTACCACACTAGGTTTCCCATATTGATTAAGTTCCCTTAAATACATTAAGATCATTGAAATTTACCGTATTGTGTCTTATTTCTTCATCTTCCTTCTTCCTTAAATGTGTCTTTTGCAGTCTTCAGTATTTTATATAACATACATTTTGATCAATATTTCATCTACTATTTTACAAATCTAAGAGAATGATACATAATATTGCTCAATGAATTCTTCCTTAATGAGTAAATATTTCTGTCAAAAACAGTTTCTTTCAGTTAAGACAAAATAAATACAATTTAATTTAAATATTATTTACTTTCATATTTCCTTGTTTACTCTTTTCTCTTTTAGTTTTTCTTCTTTCTTGTTAGTCAATTTTTCCATTCCTTCCTAGATTTCTTAACAATAAAATCTAAGAAGTCCAGAAATATATAGCTCAGAAATCAGAAATATGCATACATTTTTAATGAACAGTGGGTTAGTGGCATTCCACATATTTTAATAAGTCATATTCTAAATGTTATTTTTTATTTCCCTCTTATTTCTTTTAGGTTCAGAAGGGTTTTGCAGTTTGTTTTTACATGTGTAACTGGAATGATTCCAGAAGTTGTGTTTTTAAATATTTATTTTTTTCTAAACAAAATTCAGTTTATGTTGTTTGCTATATCAAAATCCCTTTGCAGCTAATGTATGACAATTTTCCATGATTATTTCACATACTGTTGAATCAGAAGAAAGTCCTTTCTTATTTGGTGTTAAAGTTTAATATAAATGCCTACAAAAAATGTTTATATTGTGTAGTTTGTCATCTGTCTTGAATATGTTGTTGACTAAAAATATTTTTGGAGACATATTAGGTTTTCCTAATGTTCGAATCTTCTCTGTGTTTCTTTCTTCTTATTTCCTATATAAAAACATTCAGTTTTTCAATGCCAGTTTCTACATTATCCCTTAAAAGATACAACTCACTTCTAAGTCACCAGTGTAAATTAAATTTAATCATTGCAAAGTGCTTTCTTTTTGTTTAGAGTCTCTTCCTACATGCTATATCACTGATATGGAAATCACAACCAGAATTTTATTTTTGCAGATAGTGTCATCCAGTCCTCTACTTAAACTTTCTATACACATTGAGTGGAGTAATAGATAGGGATTGATGCTTCAGTGATCATCCTTCCTGTCAATAGCATCAATTTAAACCACAAGGCATGCAGAAAAATACCTTCAGAAAAAGCAAGGAAACTATTGGCAGCAGTGAATGACTTTTCTGAGCCATAGCAGAGATGTGCCCCTCAAAGAACTATCAGAGTCATATCACCTGTCTGAGCTGTTCACTTGCCTTGGAAACATCCTGCTCAAAGAGAGTGGAATTTATTGGTTCAGACAACCTAGGTTCAAACACAATGCCCGGTGGAAAGAGATACCAGTGCACTCAAATAGCCTTAAGATACCAGCTATCTAGAGGAGGAAAAATTACTGATCAATTGATAAGTCTGCAATCAGGCCAGTTTCCCTACAGCCTCTTACTTCCTGCATTGTCCATATCTTTTGTGTTTATTTCTAAATATTCTTTCAGACTATTAATTTCCCAGCTGATTTTCACCCCTTTGGTTTACTGATACCTTGCTGTGCAGAACACAGAGTCAGGAAACCAGGGAACTTCCCAATAATAAGAAAACAGGCATTGCAGAGGAGAGAGAGGATAGCTTTGCATTACCCACATTCCTAGCTCCCTCAAGGCCTGGCAACACTGGAAGATCTGTTAACTTTTGTCATTGTGATGTAAACACAAGCACTCACCTTCAACACCAATACTGGTCCACTCCAGGAAAACGCAGCATTGTGCATACACACAGCTCTATACTCCAGGCTGGGACATGAGGACCTGCCCTTTTGTCTGATAGTAAGATTAGTCCCAGACTTCAGGCTAGCAGCCAGACCTCCATCTCCAGCCTGCCATCAGCAGGCTTACTTCAGCAGCCATCAATGTCATTCAGCCCAGAGCAGCCAGCAAATTTCGGTGACTCCTGGCTACAAGTATGTTACATCATTGTGCTCACTGAACATATTTGGGGAGAAGTTCCAAAAATAAATAAATAAATAAATAAATAAATAAATAAATAAATAAATAAATAAAAAACACAGTATAGCGACACTTTATGTACCATTTGCCTTGCACTAGGTATTACAAGTAATTGTGATTTATATTACCAGCAAATTAATATAAAGTATATGAGAGGATAGACATAAGTTTTATATAAAAACTACACACTTCACCTAAGGAACTTGAGCATCTGTGGAGTTTGATATAGAAAGTGAGCCTAGGAACAAAGCCCCCAAGAAGGCCAAGGGATGAACAGACTGGAGAGAACATACATATTTGCTTTAGGCCTCCTTACTCATTACACATTCTGAATTCAGCACAGGTTTCTTTTTATTCAACACACTGTGAAACATTACTGTGTCACTGTAGCTAATCTATATAGCTAAGAATTTCTGAATAGACACATTCTAACATTAAATCCCAAAATAGTTCCATTTCTCAATGTCTTTCAAGTTTCCAAACTCAATATTCTGAAACTGATGTCACTACTTTCCTTGAACTTAAAGTATTACTATGTTTTTTCTGATGAATCATTTCCATACACTCAGTCAACACAAGCCAGATATCTGAAACATCACCCTAGATTCATCTTGATTCATCGATTGATTCATTTGTCTTACCTTCTCTAAAGACTTATTAGGTTAGGATTTCTCTCCCCTATGTCCTTCCATAAGTTTCTTTTTCTCTAATAACCATCAGGGCTTTTTTTTTTTTTCTTTTTCTTTTTTTTTTTTTGTGTGTGTAACAAAGATTTCAATAATATTTACATATGGGCATTTCAACATTTAATAATAAACATGTTGAAGTGTTCTTCATGAATGTTTTTAAAAAATATATCTAGTAAGATAATTTTGACTTGTCAATCCCTACTAAATGTGGGGCTTGATGTAAATGCTCAATGATAAAACCAATGGTGAGTGACCTTAACAATTGCCTGGCCAGTCTAGCTTGCCTCCACCTACCAGGTACTAGAAATTCGTAGTTTGGATCTAGATTTGTACTTCTGGTTACTTCTTTAAAGAAAAAAATCATTATTTATTTTGCATTTCATAAAAATTGTCAAATAGATTTATTTATATAATTACCCCAAAATGGAGAGAGCAGTTCAGTGAATATTAATGTTTGAATATAATAGATTACTCTAAAGTCATGAATATTAAAGACCCAACTCAAATATTAATTTAATACTTGTCATATTTTAAAAATTATGCTGATGTTTTGAATATAGAATTTTATATAATCTTTACAATTGCATGAGGCAGGTGCTAGTATATTATTGTTATTTGCAGTCATGGACTCAATCAGAAAAGTTCAGAAATTGTGACAATGATAGTATATGAAATTCCTGGAAAAAAAATCAGAATTATGATTCCCAAAAATAAACATTTCCTGTAATATCATAATTTTTATTTGAAAAAATATAAGTATAAAATCTTGGGAATTTAATAAATTAGATTATAACATGATACACTCTAAAAAGATGATTATAAATAGACATAAATCCATACCATGATGTTTCTCAAAGTCTATCTTCTAAATATTATTGTTCCAAATGATTGCAAGGACCCATAGAGAAGTGCTCAATTCTTGAGCTAAGGTGGTGAGGAAAATACAAGATACCCGAGGGCATTAAGAAAAATAAAATAATTTTTAAAAGAGAGGGACATGTGAAAAAGCAAAGTACACAGCACACAATTTGATGGTTCTATAAGCAAAGCTAGAATAATTTGAGAAAAAAAACAAAAATTATTGGATAATAACCCCTAATAAAATCATTATTAGGCCAGATGCAGTTGTTCACTGCTGTAAACCCAGCAGCTGGGGAGGCTGAGACAGGAGGATCATGAGTTCAAAGCTAAACTCAGCAAAAATGAGGGGCTAAACAACTCAGTGAGACCCTGTCTCTAAATAAAATACAAATGGGGATGCAGTTTAGTGATTGAGTTTCCTGAGTTCAATTCCTGGTACCTCCCCACGATTAAAAAAATCATTATCACTGTTTTTATTGTTATAAACAAATAACTGAATAAACAAGTATATAGGGAAGAAATATCACCATTATTCACAGAATTATTTCAGTTAATGTGTGTTAACAGAATAAGAAAATAGGAACAATCTATCAAAATGCCATAGTAACTGCTATGGGTAACAGAGGGACAAAAGGAAAAAGTTGTAATAGAATATTTGTAGAGTCTAAATTATCTCCTCTTAATTTTTGTTTCATTACAAGGAAAAAATCATACCTTTATATGAAGAGTGGCAAACACTACATTGGCTAAGTAGTCAAGATTAATATCACAAATAATATCACTTATCAACACCATATACCCTGTCAAAAGATGAAAAACCCATATGCATAATTTATTACAAAGTTTGAATGACCACAATCAATTATGAGAAAATATCAGGTAAAATACATATGAGAAACATTCTATAAAATACTTTACCAGTGCTTATAAACATATCTCACAGTTCAGCAAGGAGAAGGAGAAAAAATACATCCCAACCATAGTACATGTGACTTAGGAGAGATAACATTAATTGTAATACAGTACTATGTGTTAGATACGGAAAGATAAAAAAAAAAAAAACACTTTAGTGGAAAAACTGGTGAGATTAAATGGTCTGTAGTTATATAATTTCATGATGGTAAATTTCTTAATGCTAATTATTTTACTTTTATGTTATTCTGTAGGATATTAATGTCATTGTAGATAGTAAAGCATATATACAAACTTTTTTAAGTCTAAAACATTTAAATAAAGGTTATAAATAATTAAATTATAACATTCAAGTTGGACAAGGTAGCTATGGATTAAATTGAGCCAACAATCATACTATGTTCATTTATTCTCTAATATGGACATTAGTATCCATATACCAGTTTTAGTTTAGTGACCACTTATTTGTTCATCAAGTATCAGATTGTTTAATAATGTAGACAAATTTTGAAAATTGAAAGAAGCAATTAAGTCTAATGCAAAAATATGTGCAATCCCATTGTCATCTTTATAGTTCACACTAAACTAAGTGGTTCTACTCTAACACCTCTTAAACCAATGTCTATTGAATGGATATATAAGAGAATGAAATGAAATTTGAGATTTCAGGTGTACAGCACAACATTTTCAAAGTTTTGTTTTCTTCAGATGTAGGTTTTAGGAGAATATATATTGCATCCTTTCTTTTGTGTTGATTATTAGGAAGCAATAAGTTATATATATAACAGCTTCTATTTATTTTAATATATCTAATATGACAGGGAAGATTGGAGAATATTTTCCCTACAAATGGAAGTCTACATGGAGAATTTGCATATTCCACTATGTAGTACTGAATTCTTTTAAAAATAAAGAAGATGATATTATAATCACACTAGAAGAAATCAATTAGACAAGTCTAATGAGATCCTTCTAAATTAATTGTTATAGTTCATGCTCTGGTCCATTTTGAAAATTTCACTTTCAGTGGCCAGCATCAGAACTAAGAAACCAACTCTTTATAGGTATGTTGTCCAAGAAGCTGCTTTAAAACAAGCAAAGGAAAATTGTAAAATAATGTAATTCAGCTTTTAAGAGTATTGACGTATCATCTGAGCATCAAACTGAGACCACAAGTTTTACATTTTCTTCAGGTTTCTTACTTGTTTTCTGAGATCATATTCTATTCTCAGCCAAGGCTTTTTTGTATCTACTGTTGCATGCCATCTATTACAAATCTCTGAATGCCTGTGTTAAATCTGTACACTATTTGTTAGCATGGACACTATCCTAATTTCAGCATACATTAACAACAGTAAGTCAGTGAACAGAAAAACTGGATTCTTGTAGTAAGGGTATCTGGGAAGACCAAGTAGAGACAGAGTTTATTTGAGATTCTGTAGCACAGTGAGTCTCATAGATTATAATAAGGAGGTAATGTTTTTGGAAGTGTTTCATATAAATTTTTACTGATAAGATCAAGGTAAACATTTTCAAAACTTGATACATTTTTCAGTATGTCCAAGGCTATATAAATGAAATAAATGTAAGAGAGGAACTGGCATCTATTAATGTTTTGATTTGAGATTTTCCCAGACATATTAGGTTTGACCTCAGGGTACAATTAAAATACAAACCACAAGAGAGCAAAGACATTAATTGATGAAATTCCTTATAAGGTAAATTTAAGAGTTTGAGAAGGTGGTAATTCTGCTAGAAGTCTAACACACTAGATTGCCAAAGAAAATTGTTTGTTGTGGGAATTTTTTAGGAATATACCAGGAAAAAATAAACAAAAAACCTAGTCCTGATCATGAATGAGGTTTGAACTGAAAATAAGTCTTAATTTTTAAGAAGGACATGAAAATAATTATCTTGGTTAATTTGTTTTTTCCTTCTAATCTGTCAATGGAAGGTAACATATAGAATATCCATTACTATCATCAATAATATTTTATCAATATTATAATATTGATAAGAGTTCATGATAGAGGAAATATAGTTCTTTTCTAAAAAATAACAGAAGCAGCAGCACCAGTAATAGGAGATACAAGTCCCTGTATTTACAGTTCTTAGAACTCAGTATTTTGGATGATGGAAAGATAACAAATGTAAAAATAGGTGGAAGATAGCTAAAAGAGAAGGGTTCTTCCTTAGGTGACTGAATGCTAGGTAAGTCTAAGTCCTCTCCTTTCCATAACTCTGAGTGTGTATGTATATGTATTATGTGCAGCTTTCTCATCCTGAGAATTCTCTTTATGTTTTATAAATTTAAACCAATGTGATTTTAAACCGATGTGATTCTGCAACTTGTATTTGGAGTAAAAATGGGAGTTCATATCCCACTTGAATCAAATGTATGAAAGATGATATGTCATGAGCTTTGTAATGTTTTGAACAACCAATAAAAAAATAAAAATAAATTTGCTAGCCAACAGTAGCCAAAAAAAAATCATCAAGTAGGTCTTAAGAAATGTGGTTCTAGTGACTGGCAAAACAATATTTCTACATTGAACAAGGACTTGTTGAAAGAATATATAGGACCACTTGTGAACATGGTGCACACTGAATGATTAAGTATGCTTAACACACCTCACGTCTCTTTAGTTTACTGTGCTACTTGTCTAAAACAAAATTGTTTTAAGTGTGCATGCTAGTTTCAGTTTTCTGTATTTATCATATATTTAGGTCAATTTAATTAGGAAAATATGACTATACTTTCTGTGAGATCAGCTTTCATTTAAATGCTTTGGTTTAAGAATTTGTAGCCTTCTTATCACTGATGTGGAAACAAATAGTCCACAATGAATATGTCATTTCCTGAGGTTATGTATGCCTTATCTTGGAAACAAGACTGCTTTGTATTTATACACATAAAACAATTTGAACTACATTATCAATTAAAGACCTCAAGTGGTCCTCGTTCACCAGCAGTGACAAGGGGTAAAGACAGCAAAAAGAATATTTGGACTGCTATGTAATAGTAAAGGATTTTTCTAATTTTCCTTTCAAAATAAAATCTAGCCAAAATTTATTGAGTCAGAGAGATTATTAGATGTGTCCATGTAAGATTTAATTAAGATCCTACAATTATCTTGTAAACTAGATATGAGTTGCCAAGAAAATAAGACTTCAATTAAAAAATCATTAAAGTCACAAATCATAGTTTTCTTTCTTATACTGGCTTTAATTTTTTAAGAAAACAATACAATTAATTCTAGTAAATAAATTACTAAGTATAGAATTTGGGGCCCAATGGTAGTCTTAGGTAGAAGTGGTATATTTATAGAGAAATCTCTTTATATCATGACAGGCAATCATTTTCCACAGTGCTACCAAGTCTACTTAATGCTGAATTAGATTTTTGTTTAACCAGGTCTGCCAGCTCTGTAAATAATAAAACCCATGCATAAGTCACAACTAGCTTGCTGTCACTAAATATTTATGTTCCACTCACAATGTTCTCAGTGTTGGAGGCTGTCAACTCTGATAGTTGTTGGACCTTTTGACATGAGTTCATCTCTCATTTTTCCTTTTGTTCTTTAGCAGATACAATCAAAGCCCTGAGTTATAATGGCTGGGAACAAATTCACTGAAGTGGCTATTTTTGTACTCTCGGGATTCGCAGATCACCGTGAATTAAATGTCAGTCTTTTCTTAATATTTCTCTTCATTTATCTATTCACTGTCTTGGGTAACCTTGGACTCATCTTGCTAATCAGAACTGACCCTCAGCTGCACACACCTATGTACTTCTTCCTTAGCAATCTAGCATTCATTGACATATTTTATTCCTCTACTGTAACACCCAAGGCGCTGGTAAATTTCCAATCCAAACAGAAATCCATCTCCTTTCTCGGTTGCTTTGTTCAAATGTATTTTTTTGTTGGTTTGGTGTGCAGTGAATGTTTTCTTCTTGGATCGATGGCTTATGATCGTTATGTAGCTATCTGCAATCCTTTATTGTATGTGGTAGTCATGTCCCAGAAAGTGTGCATCTGGCTAGGAGCAATGCCCTATGCCATTGGTTTCTCAAACTCACTGATACCTGTCTGCATGATCAGCAGTTTGGACTTCTGTGAATCCAGCATCAATCACTTTTTCTGTGACACCACAGCTCTTTTGGCTCTGTCTTGTAGAGATGCATTTGGCATGGAAATGGTGATTTTTATTTTAGCAGGATTCACTCTTCTTAGTTCACTCCTCATCATTACAGTGACTTATAAAGCATCATCTCAGCCATCCTGAGGATACAGTCTGCAGCAGGCAGGTGGAAGGCCTTCTCCACCTGTGCCTCCCACCTCACAGGTGTAACTATCTTCTATGGGTCCCTGATTTTCACATATTTGCAGCCTGACAACACATCATCCCTGACCCAGGCGCAGGTGGCATCTGTGTTCTACACTATTGTCATTCCAATGCTGAACCCTTTGATCTATAGTCTGAGGAACAAACATGTGAAAAATGCCCTCCTGAGAGTCCTGCATGGAAGACTTTTCCCTCAACAGATATTGCATGCTGCAGTTTAAACTGTAAACCAATGATTACTCCAATGCTTAGGAAAGCAGTGGCTTTAAACCATGAGACAGAAACTCAATGAGAATGTAGAATGTAGAGTCTTAAAATGTGGGATGTGAATTATTCAATTTGTCATGTGGACCACTGAGTCATTGCACTGGGACGTCACTTCAGCAAATACATTTTACAAAGAGGTAAAGATGTACATATGTAAGCCTGTCATCTCACTGAAAGATGTTAAAAAAGGGCTAAATTGACCTTAATATGTTTAAACCTTCTGTTTTCTTGAGTATTTGTAAGAGTAGAAAAGTGAAAGATTAAGCCATATGAACCTGAGAGTTATTAGGAATCCAAAATAGGATCTCACCACCCATTACCCAAGAGTAGATGAAATAGTACAGAACTTTAAAAAAAATAAAAGATGAAATAAAGTTTGAAATTATTTCCTCTCAGTCACCAATGTAGATAACATAAATTAGCAAGTAAATCAGAGCAAAGTCTCAATCTTGTGGAGTCATTTGGTAATAAGAGATAAAAGTTTTATTATTTATCTATGAGACACAATTTTTTATGGCAGTATGTGTGTATACATATGCATGTTTTATTTTTCTTTGGTTATATTTAGTTTAATTATTTATTTTAATTTGTTTTGTTTTCTTATCCGTTTACATTCTGAGGTATGATTCTTGCAAACTAAACTTTACAATGTAATATATTGCATATAAACTGTTAGAAGCAACAACTTACAAACATTCTGCTGCAATATTTTTGGTATGCATAAGTCTACTTCATGAATCACTTCCTCTTTTAATGCTACATAAATCTGGTTCCCTTAATTGTAGTTTCTGATTAAGATTAGTTGTTATGAAGATTTTCTATCATGATCATTTGAAATATTTAATGGATGACATTGGACTTTTTAAAATTTTGCTACCTGGATATTTATTCATGCATTCAAAATAGAATGATTACTTCTTTATGTATATGAAAACTCATAGCTTTGATACCTTTTTATATTTTCCTGATTTTAATTGTATTTAATTTATTTTCAATCATATCGAATGTATAATTATTCCATAAATAGTTGCAAATATCAGTATTTATATATTGAAATTGAATATGTTATATATCTAATAACCTTGTTTATCTAATTTTTCATTAAAAAATTCGCATATAATTATTATATTTCATGTTATTGATAATTTATTGCCAGTACGCATCAGGGAGGCAATAACATTCTAGACTATTTTTTTAACTCATCAAACAAGACAGCAGTCTATTTTATTTTTCCAAAGTTATGCTGAAATATTCATTATACTTTGATTCAATACGATCTTCACCTGAGCCCCTGGCACACACATCAACCATTCTCTCCTCCAGTCCCCTTCTCTGCTCCTCCTCTCTCTGCTTGCTCCACAGAGCATCTCTTTCCAGAGGATGTCTCACCTCTTCTTCATTCTCCCAGCCCCAACATGGTCTGCCTGCTGTGGTCTCTCCTCTATCATATGACTAAGATCAACAGTCTTTGGGACTAGTTCGGCCCCCAGCAGTAACATGGGGTGTGAAATTTGTGAGATATCCTCTTTTCTTAATAAGCTGGGGCAGGAGTGAGGAACTTCTCACCTTTAAAATATTTGTGATGTGTCCTTGGTTTCTGCCTCTTCTGTTGGGTGCCAGATGCCCTTGTAATGTTTGTGCTAACTACTTGTCTTCTTGGAGTTTGTGTTCTATTTCACCACCTTTAAAATAAATTTACTATCATTTTTGTAAATGTTATCTTACATTGGGAAACATTTCAGGAATTCTGGGAGAAACAAACTAGACAATGAAAATAAAAATCAACAATAAAATCAATTTCAGGAATTTGATTCTGATATGTACACTCAGAAACCGTTTTATGCCTGTGTACAAATACTAAAGATCTATTAAAAATAAATTCCAGATTAATACTAATTAATTTGGGAAAGTTATATAGAATAAATTAAGATTTTACTCAGGACATTTGTCTCAGAATATGGGGACAAGGAGAATGTGGGCAGGACTATCTAAAAGTAGCTAAATAAAGCAGGTAAAGTAAAAAAAAAAGTGTACTTCAAAATTGAAAATGCTGTAAATCTCTTAGTAGTATGAGATATAAATACCCTTAAACATATAATGAAATGTAATTACTCTATTAAAAAAAATTGTATTTATTTTTGTAACAAATTTCCCTGGAAAGCCTAAAGTGATTAGTGATTCAAAATAAAAACCACTGAAAAACCCCTGAAAATTATTTTTAGAGAGAAAGCTCAAAGTCTCCAACTGCTTCCTCTTTTTTCTTATTTTTAATGGTATTTACCACTATCAGATAATTCATATAGTTCCTCCTTTAGTCTTTTTCATCAATATCAAAGCATGACCTTCTCGCTACAGAATTTTCCTTGTTGGTCTTCAAATGACACAACTATATTTTGTACAAGCCTTTGCCCTGATTTCCTCCCACCTGTAACACTTTCTTCCAATGTGCATGTGTGTACATGATTTCTCATTTTTTTTCAAATCCCACTCCCAAACCCCCATTTTCTAGGCTGTTTCACATGTTACTTCTTTATTTATTTGTAATACATTTCATCGTCTTATATGTTGTATCCCTTATTTGTGTGATTTTTGTTTCCTCCTACTGAGGATTTAGAATCTATGAGTAACATAATTGATACCACCACAGGTCCATATCAGCATTTGAATCATTCTTTCCAAGAATATATGTGCTATTTATAACAGGTGATTACAAGTAATCCATAAATTTCAATAAATTTGCAAAGACTGATTTAAAGAGGTCATATAATATGACCACACAGAAACAGAATTTTAAATTAATCTTTAAAAAATGCCAAAATAGATTCCAACCAAAATATTTAAAAAATTTAAATTAGAATTTTAAATTATTCTTAGTCAAATTAAAAAATTTAAATTCATCTTTAGAAGCTCTATATAACATACTAGAATAAAAATAATCCAGATCAGGACATACAAGTCAAAAAGCAAATGGCACTCAGATCATTGGCAGTTATTAAATTCTATCTTTATTAAACAGATTAAAAGTATAGTAAATAATTACTACCAGAGGCTAGAGAAAGAATATTGAATTCAACATAGTAAAGTAGGGAAAATAGAGTAATAATATTCAAATAAACATTAATTAGAAATGTGAATAAATGAACATTGTTTCTCAAAAAAGGGGGAAGAGTTAAAGGAAAAGGAGTATCAATGTACTCATAGTAGATAAATTATAAAATTATAAAGTGACAGATATTCTAATTACCCTGAGTTGGTCACTAGTCATCTTGTACATGAATTAAAACATCATACACTATTTCATAAATATATACAAATATTATGTGTCATTCAGAAAAAAAATAAAATGAAGAAAAAATGTCATTCTCTTCTCTATTGATCCAAAGATGAAAGAAAAAAAATAATAAGAATAATTTAGGGAGAACTAGGTGGAGAGGACAAAATGGGGAGAGAGAAAAAAGATTTATGTGCTTTAAAATGGGATGAGCTAGGAATTAAATTATTCCATTGTTTAAAGACATGAGATTTAAAAATCTCTCTCAGACTTCTGCTACACACAACTGATACAGGAGTCACCCACCCGTCACAAATAGCTCTAAACCTGATCCAAATGAGTTTCAGCGTTAAGAAAACCTTACATGGGCTGGGGATGTGGCTCAAGTGGTAGCGCGCTCGCCTGGCATGCCTGCGGCCCGGGTTCGATCCTCAGCACCACATACAAACAAAGATATTGTGTCTGCCTAGAACTAAAAATAAATATTAAAAATTCTCTCTCTCTCTCACTCTCTCTTTTTAAAAAAAAAAAAAAAAAAAGAAAACCTTACACAAGAAAACCATGCTCAGGGAGATTTTGTAATCACTGTGCCTACTGGGGAAACATGGACACAGAAAACCACCCTTTGTCTCTAATCTGTCACATAATTTGATATGGGCTTTTAAATCTACAAATTAGCCTATCTCAGAATCAGTTAAAATTTTGATGAATATAGCTGCCCTTCCAAAAGTTCTTTAAAGAGGCAATAGATACAAAAATATACTCTTTATCCATATAAATTATCATCTCAATTTCTGGGGTACAAACACCCATTCCAAAAAGTTACTTATTGCCATATTTTTTAGTTACTGCACTGTAATTGTACTTGATGGTTGCATTAATTTTTACATGTTCATACATGCACACAATATAACAATATAATTTGGCCAATATTATTCCCCAGCACTTCTCCCTCCCTCCTCTCTTTCCACACCATGTTCCCCTTCCTCTGTTCTACTGATCTTTCTTTGTTTATCATGCATGTGATCACCCCCTCCCAACTTTCTTTTCCTTTTTTTTCTCTCCAGCTTCTACATATATAAACAACAACAACAACAACAAAATATGACCCTTCACAATCCCAGCTTGGCTTATTCCACTTAACATATTGGTCTCAATTTCCATCCATTTTCCTGAAATTTCATTTTTCTTTATGGCTGAATAAAATTCCACTCTTTCTATATACCACATTTTCTTCATGCATTTATCTGCTGATATACACCAAAACTGGTTCTATAGTTTGACAATTGTAAATTGTGCTGCTTTAAACATTGGTATTCTTGTATTGCTTTAGTAAGATGTCTTTAATTCTTTAGGATGAATATGAAGAAATGGTATAGATGGGTAATATAGTGTTTCCATGCCTACTATTTTGAGAAACCTCCATTGTGATTTCTGTATGGTTGTACTAATTTATGTCCCACCAATAGGGAAAACATATTTCTCTTTCTCCACGTTTTCTCCTTTGTTTATTATAATTTGTATTCTTGAGGACTGCCATTATTACAGGTGTGAGATGAAATTTCAGTGTTACTTTGACTTGTATTTCCTTAATTGTTGATGATGTTGGTGATTTTTTTCATATATTTGTTGGGCATTTATATTTCGTATTTTGAGAAGACTCTATTTAGTTATTTTTTCCATTTATTTATTGTTTTGTTTCTGGTGTTTTGAGTTCTTTATTCTAGATATTAATCATCTCTCAGACCAGTGGTTAGAGAAGATTTTCTCCCATTCTCCAGGTTCTCTCTTAATATTCCTAATTGTTTCCTTTGCTCTGGAGAAGCATTGTAATTTGACTCCATCTCATTTATTAACTCTTGGCATTACTTCCTGAGGTTTAGGGGTCCTATGGAGAAAGTCATTGCCTCTACCGATATACTGGAGATTTGACCTGATATTTTCTTCTAGGAGTTGCATAGTTCTTGGTGTAATTTCTAGGTCTTGATCCAGTTTGAGTTGGGTTTTGTGCAGCACTATTTGTTAAATTGGCTGTCTTTTCTGTATTGATTATTTTTATTACATTTGTCAAGAATCAGATGACTACAGATGTTTGGGTTTAATTCTGTGCCTTATATTATGTATCATTGATCAATGTGTCTCTTTTATGCCAGTACCATTCATAAAAGAGCCCTTTTAAAAATTTGTTTATTTATTTATTCTAATTAGGTATATATGACAGCAGCATGCATTTGATTCATTGTACACAAATGAAGCACAACTTTTAATTACTCTGGTTTTACATGATGTAGCTTTGCACCAAATGTGCAGTTATACATGTACCTAGAGTAGTGATGTCCATCTCATTCCACCACTTAGAGAGCCATTTTTATATCTATATGAAAATCAAGTTTTTCTTGACTCAATGGAAGATTTATGAAAACCTTTTACACAGATTTTCACTGTATACCTTTTTTTATATTCTCCCTTTGCTTCCTCATCTGGGACAAATATTCCTCCATGAAATATTTCAGCTTTTCTAATATTTTAATTTCATTTTATTCTTCCTTTAAAAAATCATTTGAGGAGAATATTTCCAGAGTTAATGAGCTTTTGAGCAATAAATTAATTACTAAATACTTACTACACTCAGGGCTAATCTTGTGTTTTTGCTTCCATTTTTCCTTTATAAAATATATTTAAAAGTCAACTACACTAAGATAGTAAAACATATTTCACAAATTTTACATGTGGATGAAGGAGGTGCCACTGTCAAAACAGATTAAAGAGCCTGCACCATTTCTGTGGTGTCAGATGCCTACCTATTTACTGAACTTGGACCTTCCAGAAAACCGAGGCATCATGAACCCTAATTCTTGCAATCAATTCAGAAACATTTCAGTTCAGATGTGTCAGTCAGAGCAACAGAAACAAGTTTATTGAAGGGATGGAAAAAAGAAAAGGGACACTATCAAGGGAGAGAGTGGGTCCTCTCAGAAAGAAGGGGGACAATGTGCTTCTCCTGCATGCCAGTTTTACTGAGGATCCCTTAGAAGTTTTCAGAGAGTCCTGCCCAGCTCCACCCCTTTTGCCTGATTGCAAGATGACAGGCTTTCAAGTAGCTATTGCCATTTCAAACTTAGGTCCCCTTGTCCATTGCTGACTACTTCTAATTGGATTCTTAATCATTTTCTACAGGTTTTATGGTTAGGAGAAATTACCGTTACATTCCAGGATCTGGTTTGTAAAAAGGGTCATAAAATCTCTCCCTTCAAAGTAAGTTAAGTTCCTTTTATCAATGCTATTTCCTGCCTGCATTTCCTTGCAGATAACAGGTAGTTTTTTGAGGAATATGAAATTTCCTGTCCCTTTAGGCCAGACAGTGCTGCAGGCAAATTGATTTTTTGCATAGAAAATGTTTGGTGGTCAGCATTGTGAGGCCCATTTTATACAATTATTCTCTTAACCTCACATTCACACCATTCTCATCTTTATGAATTATGGGCATGCATACCATATGAATTTCTGGGGTTTGTGAAAGGTAAACACATGAAAGTTATGGTATATTGTAAAATTAAAGTTGTACAATGAAATAATATTTACATAATAATATTTTATAATTATATAATATATATTTATATCACATAATTTATATTATATATTTATATAATTTATATAACAATAATTATACAATGGTAAAATCATTATGTGAGTATATATGTACACATACAAATAAGTAGTATGTCACAAAAATGATTTTAAGAATTGCAATAATTTAACAGAATAATAATGGCTTTGAATTGCTTTAATTTTTATTTTAAATTAGATTGTATATTATTGTTTTAGTAATGAACTTGTTCAATCCTATGATTGAATCACTATTTTAGATTTAATAGATTTCTAATCAAAAAGTTATAATTTCATCCTTAACAAAGTCAATCATAAGATAACTAAGCATTTGTCTAGAAATATATTATACTCTTCTCTAGTCAAAAATTTCCTGATTTGATGCCTATATAATGTAAATATTATGCATTGTAAGTTTGCATATTATGCATTAATTTTCAAATAAATATTATTATTTTTTAAATTAGAGCATCACAAAATAGAACAAAATAATCATGTTCTCTACTTTCTCCCCTCGGGGATTTCTAAAGCAAAATGTGTGCTTACTTAATCCTTGCATCTTGTTGATGGAAACATGCCAGGTGATTTTCATTGGAAAGGAATCCCTGAGGATGACCAAATGTTGCATTATGCTCCATGCCCTTTATATGGGGCACCCTGGAATAATGAGATTGAGAGGCAAGGTGTCCACTGCTCTGTTTACCTTAATGGTACATCTGTGGTGTCAATTTCTAGGGTGATTTATCTTATCTCAGAATAATAAAAATAATGAAAGCACAAATATGTAAAAAGAACTTAAAATAAAAACAAATTGGAGTTTACCAAAATTTTCAGCTCATATGGTTTATAAATTTTGCTTCTGTGAAAAATTTGAGGTTAACAAATTCCTAAACACATAATATTGGAGGAAGTTTTCCACTAGCTTTGGCTCATGGTAAGTATTCTATTTAAAACCTTATGGTGTTAAATTATGTTAAATAAAATGGAGACATTTTCCACCTTGTCCTAAGAAATGTCATGATTTATGGAAGCAGAGGTATAGAGTTGATGGAATAAGAGTCTACAACTAATGTACACATTTTAAAATTATAATTTTGGAAGAAATTTTCTTTTCAATTGTCAAGTTAGGCACGCTAGGAACATGTCATATCCTCTGGAAATTAATATTTGTGTGTACTCTCTAGTTCTAATGTCCCTTGCTAAGGTCCCCTAGAAGTTAAATGTATTTGTAATTAATGTTAAATGATATGGGGATATTGAGGATAGCAAGTGGTACTTTAAAACAGGGTTATATTATTGTTTATAACATAACCTTGGTCTGGTTTGTTCAAACTAATTACAACAGGGAATATGGTATTGTGAGCACACTTTCTAGAATTGAAGTGTTTTGGTAGAATCACAGAGTCAGCATTTAATTGATTTGACTTCAGGTGTATCATACATTTTCTGTGCCTTTTTCTCATCAGTATGTAGATAGTAGTAGTTCATATGGTAACACATTTCAGGTGAACTAAATATATTAATAAAAAAGAGCATTCAGAAAAATAGTGGGGTGATTCTGCAACAGTAGAATGCTACCTTTAATTATTACACCATATCCAAATGTCAATTTATGTCTCGATATTTGCCAATCAATTTTTTTCTAGTCCTAAGTTGTAAACATTTATCAATTCCTAGAAACACTAAATTAATAATAAAATTATTGGGTCATTCCTATAGACAAAACCATTTTGAAACCTTTTCTGCTGAGTCTGGACTTTGGTTTTTCCACAGTGCAGAGGTAGACACTATGAGCAGATGGAATAACACAAATGTGCCTGACTTCATCCTCATGGGACTGACAGATTCTAAAGAGATCCGTGTAGTCCTCTTCATGCTATTTCTCCTGATATACCTGATTACTGTGCTGGGGAATGTAGGCATGATATTGCTCATTTGCCTGGATCACCAGCTTCACACCCCCATGTATTTTTTCCTCACTCAGTTGTCATTCCTTGACCTCAGTTACTCCACTGTCATCACACCTAAAACCTTAGAGAACTTACTGACCTCCACCAAGAATATCTCATTCATGGGCTGCTTAGCTCAGATGTACTTCTTTGTCTTCTTGGGTGCTGCTGAGTGTTTCCTTCTCTCCTCAATGGCCTATGATCGCTATGTAGCTATCTGCCGTCCTCTACACTACCCAGTCATTATGTCCACAAGACTCTGCTGTGCCCTGCTTTTTGGGTCCTATTTGATTGGCATTATGGATTCCTCTGTCAATTTGTTTTGCATGAGCAGATTGCATTTCTGTGACTCCAATGTAATCCATCACTTTTTCTGTGATATACCTCCAGTTTTATCCCTGTCCTGCACGGATATATATGATACTCAAATCATGTTATTTATTTTTGCCGGTTGCACACAAATGGTGTCCCTTATTACAATATCTGTGTCCTATGTATCCATTCTCTATACTATTCTGAAAATTAATTCCACTTCAGGAAAGCAGAAAGCCTTCTCTACCTGTGCCTCCCATCTCCTGGGAGTCACCATCTTTTATGGTACTTTGATTTTTACTTATTTAAAACCAAATAAGTCCTATTCCTTGGGAAAGGATCAAGTGGTTTCTGTTTTATATACTATTGTGATTCCCATGCTGAATCCACTAATCTATAGTCTTAGAAACAAAGAAGTGAAAAATGCTCTCATTAGAATCATTCAGAAGAGAGAGGGCTCCAGGCAATTAAAGTGATGCTGAAGATTTTAATTCATCTTTTTCTTTTGGGTATTTACTTGATCTTTCTCTAAAAACAATTTAATCTACTATTTATGATTTCTCAGGAACTGCTCTTTACTTAACCAAACAAGAATTTTGACATTCCTAGTAATATGTTTTGAGAAATCCATATCACAGTTGTAAATCATTAAATATGTACTAAATCTATGATCTCAATATATGTATTTTTAAGGGCAACTAATATGCAAAATAAGAAAATATGGTTGTCATTCTAAAAATTATATCAGAAAATATTCTTTGAACACTCCTATTTCAGATAATTTTATTATGGAAAATAGAATAATTTTGGCTCAAAGATAATGCCTTTAGAAGTCAGTCCATGTATAACAATAATAAAAATTATAGCATGTGGCTGATAGCATTTCTTTGGGAATCAATAATTTAAGGTTTTAGATTCTATGTCTGATAGCTTTCTCACTGTACAACCCTGAAGAAATCAGTGACAGTTAAAGGCTTAGTTCCCCCAAATTCACAAGTTAAATCATGATTCCATGTGCATTTCAGAAGAGGACTGATTTAAGACATTTTAAGCAAAAATGATAAACATTGACTATTAATATTAGACTTACATTCACATAATATTTTTAATGCATGATGCCATGTTTGATTAATTTTTACTTTTTCTTTCATAAATTAGTTTTGGTTGACCAGGCTTAGTGGAATATGCCTGTAATCCCAGTGGCCTGGGAGGCTGAGACAGGAGGATCACGAGTTCAATGCCAACCTCAGCAAAATGAGGCACTAGGCAACTCAGTAAACCCTATGTCTACATAAAATACAAAATTGGGCTGGGGATGTAGCTCAGTCGTTGATTGCCTCTGAATTCAATTACTGGTACAAAAAAAAATTACTTCTGGTTAATTTAACTGAAAAACACTCAAATAGCTAAAAGGAAAAACTATCACTAATCCTAATTTTGAATTTAGAATAAACTAACATATTGAAGTATAAATTAAATCATGGGAAATATATATGCTAATGTTGAAGACAATTTAGTAGTAGTAAAAGATGTTAAGAGAAACAGAAACATTGTAGCAATTATTGACATATTTGTGACTTCCTTCTAGATTAGTAACTTAGTTTATGTCTATATATTGCATATATAAGGAACATTTTTGTCATTTCCTATGTACTTCTTTACAGCTGTATTCTCTTGAATGCTCAATATTCAAAAGTATTTTTGTCTTTGAAAGCTTTTGGATAAATGGGTACAGGATGAAAATTAGTCATCTACTGCTGTATTTAAAAATCTGTGAGTAATTATATCTCCTGTGTATGTACCTTCTGAACATTTAAGAAAGTTTTTCTCTGTAACATATCCAGTAGGCTATTTCATTTGTTTTCTCCCGGTTCCTTTAATAATGTTAGTTAAAAATAAATTTTTGAAGTAAATTTTGATTAATTTTCTACATTTTTAATAAATAAAAATTATAATGCAAATAATTGACAATGAATGTATACTTTGTGGTATTCCATAAATTTTAGTCAGTTAGAAAACTAAAACCTCCTTTACTTAAAAATTTTTATTGCATATTCTGAAATTGTAATGTCAATTTTCTTTCTGTTCTTTAAATGTTGTTTTAGAAGGTATAGTTCCCCATCAAAAGGTTGAGACCAGGAGATTCCCAAGTTCCAGCTCAACCTCAGAAGCTTAGCAAAATCTTGTTTCAAAATAAAAAAATAAAAAGTGCTAGAATGTAACTCAATGGCAAAGTACCCTGGATTCATTCTCCAGTACAAGAAAAAGTATAATTCCGTTTTCCATTTATATACTTATTTTTTAAAATTGTATAATTACTACTGAGATTATTTATGCCAAAAAATGATTATATAAGTTGTTTTTTAAATTTTACAGTGTTTTTGGTACAATTATCTTTGATAACTTTTCCCAAGTGCTTTTTGTGTGTTTAAAGTGAAATCTATTTTGAGTTAATTAATTAAACAATCTTCCCCTAATTCAAAGCTGCCAAAAATGTATTGAAATCAATTAGACTTTATTATGTTTCTGTACATTTTTAATCTATTTCAAATTTTTCCTTATCCTACATCAATGATATAAAAATTATTATGATTTAGGTTTTCTTTTACATTTGTGATATGAGTAATTTGTTTATAGGTATTTCTAGTTGGTTTTGTTTTCTATTAGAAGTAAGAATTTAATAAACATTTATTGTTTAAAAATGCTATTTGGATTCCTTTCTTACCCTCTATATTCCTTATTTCAATCCATTTCTTTATGGGTTCTTTTCACTTTTGTGGTTATTTTTATGAGATCTTGTTTCACATTGCTTTCATTTGCATTTATTTCTATGATTTAGAAATCTTTCCCTACATTTTGTGCTGGTACATTTGGTCAACAGAATCTACACATTAGAAGACAAGAGTAAGTTGAGGAAATTCTTGAAGTTTAATTAAATTAAGGCTGCATTTTTCTCTTTATACTATGGATTAAAACGTATTTATATGATTTTTAAAAAATTTTCAATATAATCTATATGTAATATGAAAGATTCAGCTATTTGCATTTACTCTATAAATTCATTAATATAGCACTGCAGATACAAGAACAATTTATCAGATGATGGGAACATGCTGGGTTCTGAAAATGTATTAGTACACAGGCTTTCTAGTTTAATAAAGGAATTCAGAAACAGAGTGGATCATCAAAGAGAAAAAGATCCTTGAACCAGAAGGGGTGGCACATGCATGTAATCTCAGGTGTTCAAGAGCCAGATGCAGGAAGGTCATGAGTTCAAAGACATTCTCAACAATTTAGTAAAGCCCTAAGTAATTTAGTAAGACCCTGTCTCTAAATATAAAACGTGCTGAGGATGTGACTCAGTAGTTAGGAGGCCCTGGGTTCAATCCCTGGAACCACAATAAAAAAATCATTGGATATAAACTGCAGTTTGTCTGTGTATTAATCTTATACATCTTGTGTTGACTTGTTCAATAGGAATAGTTTGTGATGGCTAGTTTTTTTTTCTTTCACAAGGTAATTGGGACCATTACTTTCTCCGATTTTATTGCTCTATTACCCCCCAATTCTTCTTCTGTTCTACATTGTTAAAGAGAGTTCATCCAATGCTATCCACATTTCAGTCAGAAAGAAAGATGACATTTTTACCTGAAAAACTACTGCAAAAATTATTTTTCATATGAATGGTTTTCATTAACTAATCTGTAATGGTGAGATTTTTACACTGAAAAAGTTATTGCAAACTGATCTCTTGAATGGTTTTTATGAAACAATTTAATTGCTCATATATGCTCATAAATATATGTGTGTGTATATATATGTATGTATATATATATATATATATATATATATATAGAGAGAGAGAGAGAGAGAGAGAGAGAGAGAGAGAGAGAGAGAAAGGGGTGGGGAGACCTACTCAGTTTACCTATTCTGATGAGACTTTAAAAGAACTGTACTTTTTCATATTATCAAATTTATTAGCATGAGATTGTTTATAATATCTCTTATTCTGCTCTTAATATTTATGGACATCATAGTGGCATCTCATTTCATTCTTGATGTTGATAATGTTTTGTTTTGTTTCTTCTCTATGGTGACCATTGTTTATAAGGACAAGTTTAATATATTCTACCAAAATGAAAGGCATAAATTTAATTTTACTCTTTTATTTTATGCTATTTTTTCATAAATTTTACTTGTATGAATAATTTGAAGCTAAAATACAACACTATAGTATTGATTTAGTCTTTTATTTGTTAAAACAAAATTAAAATGTCCATTATTTGTTATATATATATATATTTCACATTTTTGGTGTTTCTGTCTTTGCATAGATACACATGTCCTTCAGCTGTCAAAATGACTGCTTGGAAAATAATTAAAGTATGAGTCTGTTATAGTTATAAATTATTATTAGTTACAAATTATTCAGCCTAAATTTCATTCACATTTATCCTTTCCAGGTTCCTCAATCTTTTTGAATCAATGGTTTGATGCATTTCTTGTCTTCAGAAAAGTATAGACTACAATGCCTTCTTACTACTTGCGCACTTCTTGTACACTTCTTGCACACTTGCATACTACTTGCACACTTCTCATACACTTTTATCTATATTAGAGTGCTTATGAACTACTTGCACACTTTTTTTCCACTTTTTTTCTATTTGGTAAATATCTATTGGTTTATTTTCAAGCTTCTGGCGTGCATTTTCTTGTCAAGTCTGTACTGACTCTGTTGATGTCCTTTTGGAGGAACTTGTTTTCTTTGATTTTGTGGGTGGGGGGAGTGTGCATATTTTATTTACAGTGTTTCACTGGACAGTGTATAATGTCCATTTTATCTGGAGAGATTGCTGGTTTGTCCATGCATGCTGTTTCCTCTCTCCAGTAGATCTTTCTTTTCTTTTATTTTTTTCCAAGTAATTGTCAATGACTTAATGAATGACTCACCACCAGGAACACATATATTTGAAACTCTAAATTTTATTAGTCATTTTAATAACCACTTTTTAAAGTCCTGCAGAATAGACTTTGAGAATAATTTCATGTCTGTCTGCTTTCTCCAACTGCCGTCAGTTGGTTTTAACAGTTCCTTAAGATGTAACTAAGATATTCCTACATGTTTGTAAGGTGGTCATATCTTCTTCTCACCCTTTGCCCTGAGTGAAGTAAATTATGTGTTCCATGTCCTCTTGCTTTTCCTTGGAATTCAGATTATTTGGATCAATGCAAATTCAGCACTGGTATAGATTATAGAAAATTAAGTTTTTTTTTTTTTTTGTGTGTGTGTGTGTGTGTCGGGGGTAGGTACTGAGGATTGAACTCAGGGGCACTTGACCACTGAGCTACAACCCCAGACTTATTTTGAATTTTATTTAGAGACAGGGTCACATAGAATTGCTTAGCTCCTCAATTTGCTGAGGCTTGCTTTGAACTCCTGATCCTCCTTGTCTCATCCTCCGGAGCTGTTGGGATTACAGGCATGTGCTACCAGCCTGGATGATATATATATATATATATATATATATATATATATATATATATATATATTTAATATATTGAATTTTAAAATGAGCATAGGAGAAAGTTGCTATGGAGGTTTCTACATACTGTATGGGAATATGTTCTATATACATTTAAATGCTGTCCATTGCCATAACTTTAAATATTGCTTATGTGGATAACTCCCCACTCACCAGGGCAATATCAAGTTCTGAAACTTGAAAATGCAAAGGAATTTCTAAATCAGTCCAGACATGACTGATCTCACCCACTCTGCTCTTACCTTGCTTTCTCGCTTCTTTGTTTCTTCCTATCTTCTTCCCTTTCTCTGTCTTCCTTTCCTTTTTTGTCTTTATCTTTTGAATCAATCAAACTCACAACATGTAAACTCCATGAACTTTAAATAAATGAAATAAATCATCAAATCCAAAGGAAACCACTTCTATAGAAATTTTAAATACACTCCTTTTTCTCTCATTTTGTCACTGATTTACTAAATAACTTCAATACTTCCTAAAATATTATCTCAAAAATAAATGATGAACCATGTGTGATGGTTCACGTCTGTAATCCCAACAGCTCAGGAGGCTGGGGCAAGAGAATTGTGAGTTCGAAGCCAGCCTCAGCAACTTAGTGAGGCACTAAGCAACTCAGCTAGACCCTGTCTCTAAAAAATGTTGGAGATGTGGCTCAGTGGTCAAGTGACCCTGAGTTCAATTTCCCGTATGTCCCCCAAAGAAAAGAATGATAATATTGGTGAAATAAAAACAACTATAATTCTTTCATTCCATTTATAGTGAGTTTAAATGCAGAAACTGCATCCTTATAACTTAGATTTGAATTCTGCCATCACTCTTAAGCACTGTGTAGCATTGATCAGATTATTTAAGTGTTTCTTCATCTGTGATAAGAGGTACTACTACCACAATTTATTGGATCATTATGAAGATCTCATGATTTAATACATGAGGTCCAGTATCTCATTAGCTACAAAAATTATTAATATTATGAGGTAGGAAAAATCCTTAATACTATTAGGGTCTCAGTTTAGGTGTGAAAATAAAACTGACAAAGATGGTTTAATTGGAGAAAGCATGCAAATTCATTTCATAAAAGTTTTACATGACATAGTTAAAATGCCAATATAAAGACTCACAGATCCTGAGGAAGTTATTTACTTTGATATTTATATTCATGAGGAATTGACAGTTGGGTGCATGCTTCCCAGCAGCTCCAAATGCTGAGGAAGGAAGATTGTGAGTTAAAAGCCAGCCTCAGAAATTTAGTGAGGCCCTAAGCAATTTGGTGATAACCTGTCCCTGAATAAAATATTTTTAAAATGGCTAGAGATACGGCTTAACTTTTATATATCCCTGGGTTCAACCCAGCTACCAAAAAATTTAAAAAAAATAAAAATAAAAATAAAGAATGGACATCACAGGTCACAGTCATGTAGAAATTTTATTGAATAGAAGAATATGATTGAGAAGAGACTGCAGGAGGATGACGTCTTAAGGCCTTTCTCCTCAGAATCCTGGCCTTTCTGCATAGCTGTTTTTTATTTTTTTTTCCAATGGGTGTAGATCAGCACCCTTCTAAATTGGGGGTCAGATGATGAATATTCAGACAAGGTTGGTCAGAGATTCTTTATAGCCATCTGTACACAGAAAGGTCGTAGAAGGTCAGAGTGATATTTCTAGTGATATTTCTTGGGGGAATATCTAGGGATATTCTATCTAGTGATATTTAATGATATTGCTTTGGGGAAGAGGAGCTGTAGTTTATGAACCCTGCCTTGAGGAGGAGGGATTCTGTGGCCTACCTGGGGGAGAAAGCAGAACACAAGAAAGGAGGGTGCTTCTAAGACCCTTGCAGCCTCCTTCATTTAGAGGTACTCAGCTTGCCAAGGTGATACACTATGAAGCATCATGTACTGAGCCCCTGTTTTTCCATCTAAAACTGTATGAAAAGGTTTTAAAAAATTAAGAGCAGAGCTTGTGTGGAGATGAGAGCTGGATTAGCCCATGGGTGAGAGCTGATCTGCAAAGGGAGAGAAGGTAGATTAGGGAGAATGACAAAGGAGACCAAATTGAAGTCCATTGAACAATCTAAGCACAAAAAGAACCAATCTCATGTCTTCCATGACTTCACTCAGTAAATAAATGTCATTCAGTTGTTTTGTTTACCCATTAACTGTTTCAGGTATATTTTTAGCCTAGAAATATGACAGTGAGATCTAGTAGACGTTTACTTATCTTTATGAAAGTTACAGTGACATAGTAGAAAATCTTATATTAATGAAATACTCATACGAAAAAAATAATAAAAGTCATTAAATGATAAAAAAGCCCATGAGCACCAGGGAAATCAAAGTGTTATTTTAAAGATAAAATTAATTATCTGAAATATATAGAAAAAATTTTATTGACTTGGGTGTTTATTAAATATTCCTTTACACTGATCTGGAAAATGGCAAATGATGGGGGAATGGTTATCCCCATCATTTGGCTTCTGTGGTATGGCTGCAAAAGGAAAGATAGGGTAAGTTTCCTATATATAAACTTGACATGGATTTTTAACCAGTTATAAATGAGATCATCCCAGATACCTGTGCTCATATTTTATTTGTCCCCATAATGATTATATATTCTAATTAGAAACAGCAATAAAACCAAAAAATTAGAATAAAACCTGGAGTAAAACATTTCATAATGTGTTGTAATATGCTAGTTTGGTTGAATCCTGAAGAATGAACCTGGTGAGATGTAACTTTGTTTTATTTTATAAGAAATATTTTATAATAATTTTATAAGATATATCTAGAAATATTTTGAAGTAGGTTACAGAAAATTCTCCTTAGATCAGAATACGAAAAATAAATTTCTGGTTTTGGGCTGTAAAAATAATATATATATATACTTATGCATATTTATATGTTTATATATATAGATGTAAGCTTGATTTTTATAGATTTAAAGTTTGTCTACAATGTTGTCAGTGTATGTCTCTGAATATTATATTGCTTTATTTTTAAGGAGAATTTTGAGTGTACATTTTACTTTCAAACATATACTTGTTTAAATAGAATTGTGTGGCTCCTCTTCCCATAATAGGTTAGAAGAAATTAGAAAATGAAGTACCACAAGCTATTATTAGAAATCTCAAACACACATTTAGGAATTATATCATAAGAGGAATTTTGGATTTTTGTTTTTGTTTTCATTACTGGGGATTAAACCCAAGGGTGCTTAATAACTGAAATACATAGATAGTCATTTTAATTTTTTATCTAGAGACAGCATTTTGTTCAATTGCTGAGGCTGGCCTCCAACTTACAATCTTCCTGCCACAGCCTGAAGAATTGCTGGATTGTGGGTGTGTGCCATTGAGCATGACTGGAATTTAATTTTGATTGCTATATTTTCATAGAATCACAGGAAAATCACTCCTTTGGAATAAAAAACAGGTTTCATTTTAAAAAGTAAATATCTACTTTTTATGTAAACAAATTTTGAAAAAAAATAAAAATAACCAATAAAAAATAAATAGAGTGCAATTATTCAGAGATATGAATTACAGTCAAAAAAAGAGTGTTTCCATTTATGGGTCTTTTTTTATTAGCTACAAATTTGTGGAATGAGAACAAATGTAAGATTTTTCCTTATAAATAGAGGACAAATACAGGTCTTGGAAATGAGCTCGCATTTTGCATTTAGCAACAAGGATCACAGCTTCTAATAAAACTAACTTTCTAATCTTGAAATAGTCACATGTAGTAGCCATTTCTATGCTATTCTCTAAGCGATATTTTCACTTGTTTTCCAGTCCTTGAGTATAATCTTTAAAAAAAAGCTTCATTTGTGTTTTGGAATATTGGAATGCATCTACTCAATTTCTCCTTTTGAATAGAAAAATTGACTAATAATAGAAGAAATATGGTTTAGAGTCAAATGGGGCAAAACATGTAACAGATGCCTAGTTTTATCTGAGTATGTAGGATAAATTGGGCAATTGTAGTAACATTTGGCAGAACCGGGATTGAACAATCAGGTTTAAATTCATCCTGGGTGATAGAAACTCATTATAAACAATGCACACATATATGAAGTCATACAATCTTGAGAACATTATTCCTTTCATAGTCACTGAAAATCAACGTATTTATCAATTAATTTAAAACAAATATATGTGCATAAATGATTGTTCAATGCAGATCAGTTTGAACATAGGAAGTATACAAATATTTTAATATATCATCATTTCTAACATGCTGCTTTAGAGGACTAATTAACACTTTATTTGAACATATTCTAGCATATATATCACTATTAAGTAAAATCAACAGCGTTTTTCTCTAGTTGCTGAACATGCAGATATCAAATATCAGGTAACATTATTTTTAGATTTAATCAATTTTTAAAATGCACTTTATTTTTGAACAAATTTCTCTCAAATAATTTTTTCACTGCCTCTTTTACATCTTTGTTTCTCAAGCTGTATATAATGGGATTCAGCATGGGAATCACAATGGTGTAAAATGTTGACACTATCATATCATGATCTAAAGCATAGCTGGAACTCGGTCTCACATACATGAAGAGGATTGTCCCATGATAAATAGACACTCCAGTGAGGTGAGAGCCACAAGTAGAGAACACTTTCCTCCTTCCTTCAGCAGAATGCATCTTCAGAATGGCCAAAAGGATGAAGCCATAGGAGACCAGAACAATCAGGATGGTGACTATTTCAATAGAGCCCACAAAGTAGAAGAGGAGAAGCTGGTTGGTGTGAGTATCAGAACAAGAAATAGCAAGGAGAGGAGGGATATCACAGAAAACATGTCTGATTTCATTGGACCCACAGAAGGACAAACGGAAAGTGGCCACTGTGTGTATAGAAGCATGGGAAATGCCACCAACATAGGAAGCAATGATGAGTGGCACATAGGTCCTGGGTGACATGCTCACTGAATACAGAAGTGGGTTGTAGATGGCCACATAGCGATCATAAGCCATTGCAGCCAAGAGAAAGCATTCCGTGGTCCCAAAAGTAACAAAGAGAAACATCTGTGTTTCACATCCAAAAAGTGAAATGGATTTTTTCTTTGCCAGGAAATTGACCAACATATTTGGGGTGACAACAGTGGAATAGCAGGCATCCAAGAATGATAAGACACTCAGAAAGTAGTACTTGGGGTTGTGGAGCCTGGAATCCTCAATGACCAATACAACCAGTCCCAAATTTCCTATCAAAGTAAAAAGATAGATGCCAAGAAATAGTAAAAATAGGAAAACTTGCAGGTAAAAATCATCTGTGAAGCCCAATAATATAAACATTGTGACTTCAGTAGTATTGTTGAACTGAATCCTGGATAAATCCATATTTGATGGTATCCCTGACATTTAATTTAACACTTAGGTTTTCTAAGAGCAATATCCTGCAAAAGTAGAGTCCAGTCAATTAAGCCCTCATGTTTGGGCTTTGGAAAAGCATAGCAAAATCTTGCCATTAAAGAGTGTGCAATGATGAAGATGATGTATTCCAGTGGAGGCATTATTCTGTTTAAATGAATTTAAGAAATTAGTCAGTTGTTGGATATGTTTGTCACATTAAACAAAATCTGCCAATTAAATTTCCTTAACTTTACATTTATTTTCTGCCAAATTTCTTTACCTCTTTTCACAGTATATCATCTTTAAATTCACAATCTGAATGCATATTCAAGGTTCCATACAAAGTCCATGGGATGATTTCCATTAAAGTTTCTTTTTTTAATTGAATCAATCACACTTATAATATCACGTTTAGTTGAAATAAGAAAAAGAGGGTGAGAATTATTGTTTACGTAGTTCAACATTTATAGAAATTTGTTATGTTAGACTTACAATTTAGTTAGTATTTCAGGGCAGTTTCTGACCAAAGCATATCAAGTCCTTTCTTATGACAATTGCTCAATTCCAAGAGTAACTGAAGGGCAAGGTTGAAAGCCACAATAGGCATTTTTTTTTTGTAAGGAGGGGCACCTTGTATACCAAGTAAGAATAGTATTAGTGGGTTTTATTTTAAAATTAGTTTTAGTTTTTGTTTTTCATTTTTTTTCTTGAAATAAACATCATCATGTTTTCCATTTTGGGTCTTGTTTTTTTTTTAACACATTATTTCAACTGAATTCAAATGTTTCAATAAATAAGATGATTATACAAACAAATTTTAGGGTATAGTTTTTAGATACATTTATCTCAAAAACAATTCATGACCACTCCTTTACATTTATTTGGACTCTAAACCCCTATATTAAAAGCTCAGAATTACTATTTATTGACAATTGTGAGCTTGGAAAAGTTAGTTCTTCTGAACGAAAGATTAAGATTGACCAAAATTTTGGTTTTGTTCAACTACATGAATGAGATATCACCAGAGAGTACCTATTTATGAGGAGATAGAATGCATTTTACATAAAAATATTTTAATAAAAAAATAGGAAATTATAAAAGCTGTATTTCTTCATGGTCTTGAATAATCAATGGGCTCTAAACAAGATGGTATACACACACACACACACACACACACACACACACATATACACACACATACACACACTATTCCAATGATATGATACCTAATATCCCAATATTCTATAGTATATTATATTTAAAATGCATCTGTATTACTGTAGTATGCCTCCTGTTATGACAGTACAATAATTAATATGTTTAAATATATTCCCCTACTCTGTCTGTTAAAATATTTTTTCTAGCAAACTTTGATGGCTCTGAGCTTGGCTGTAGAGTAAGGAGATCTATGAGTCACAGTATATTTTGTTCTAAATCATGCCTCTTTAGAGTCCATATTTACTCTCTTATCAGGAAATAGAGGCAAGAGAGACCAACAGTGTGATGTCTAGATATATTTTAAAAATGCTCACCACACAGATATTTCTGTCAAAGTAATAATTTAGGAAAGTAGAACTGATTGTGTTTATTCTATCTGACTTCACTTTGACAGAGTTTGCAAAGCCAAAATGTAGATTGTGGAATTTTCAACCAAAAATAATGAGTCTGGACGACCGAGGAAAATCAGCTCCTTAATACTCACAGAAAACACAATCACTGGGCATGTATGGGAATAGTATTACAAACCTCTTCTCATCGAGAAGGAAAGCTAGACAGCAGCTCTCATGGTGTGCAGATTTCACCAGGGGTAAAATATTTTGTGTGCATTATCGTATGTAATCTTCATGAGACTGACGTGTAGTATAAGTGATTCCACATCCCCTTACTGAAAACAGAGAACTTAAGCAAGTCACACAGTTGGTAGCAGAGCCAGGATTCAAGCCCAGACTTCTGTGAATCCACACTGAGACTTTATCCTCTTGGCCACACTGCAGACTCAGTGTGACATGCCATAGCTCCAGGATCATCTGAAAAGCAAGGCAAAATCAGATCCTCACATACATGAATTATTTTATAAAGCAGTCAAACTTCAGTACACCATGGGATTAAAGACAATATTAAATTATTCCCAGGTAAATTTCCTAACTAGAAATAAAATTTAAATTCATTTGTATCCCTTCATAAGAAAAAAAAATTCCCCAATTAATGTGTAACCAGTGGCGGATTGAAAGTTAATATTTTTTATCCATTTTATCATTTTTCTAAATTATAACTATAACTCCTTTTTTACCACCTTATGTTGACAGTTATATTTTCTCAATAAAATCAAAACAAATTTTTAGTTTACAGCTCTATTAACTGAAATATAGAGGGAACCCTCCTTGTTTCCCCTGCTGTAGTCCCTGACAGGTATGTAATTCAAATTGTAATACAGTCCACTTATGTAAAATACTCTTAGAGTAGTACTTAGTGTGTGTGTGTTTGTGTGTGTGTATTATATATGTGTGTGTGTGTGTGTGTGTATATATATATAAATATGTGGTATACTTTTATAACAAAAAGAAGAAATATTTATCTTAATATTTGTAGTCCCTTGATTATTCAAGACCATGAAGAAATACATCTTTAATAATTCCCTATTTATTTTTTACACTTTAGTAAAATTTGGAAATTTTTTATGAATTTTAATTATATATGTACATGCATATACATATATTTGAAACTTTACAATTAAAACATTTTCATGTAAATGCATTTTTAGTACTACTAACGTATATACTTTAGTTCCAAATTCAAGGTTACAGATCTGTGTATTTCATAAGGAAAGAAAGCCTTGCCTCTTACCTTTGGAAATAAACTGCTCAGCTAAGGCAAACTGTGCATATTGTGAATTTTCATTCTTATGTCAGGTCCTTGAGCTCTTCTTAAAGTCCACAGGGATGTTCCAAGGAGGAAACACAGTAATTCTCTTCAGGGACATGAAAGTGTCATTATTTTTTTTTCTCATGGTAAACAAATGGATGATTTGTAGCAATGGAGTAGATGATAAAAATGATAAAAAAGACGACTGTATGTGCATTGGCACTTGGTATAAAATGAATGCTTAATGCATGCTTAGGCCTAGAAAAGAAGTCTAATAAATCAGCATATATTTCCACTTCTGATACTAATTTTGTGTCATTGGGTTGTCTCTGAAATCTACTTTCCACTTCATGGAAATATAACCTGTTTAATTCTATTAATATATTTTACACATGTATAAGATGAGCTCATATGAAAGCATAACCTAGTATAGAATGTATAATCATTCAATAAAGATCACTAACTACACTATCTTAATTTTGAAGTGCTATCATTCTAAGTGGTATAAAAATAAATTTAAGCTCATTGAAAGTGTAATGGAGGATATAATATGTAAATGCCCATAACTAAACTGTTAACCTTGAACAGCAAGTATTGATAGGAGAATTAGTGCAATGTACAGATAATGTTCTTTGTCATAGAATATCATAACTTTAGAAATCTGGCTAGTTAAAGGTCATCCTTTTTTGTTCTTTGGAATCTTTCCTCCCTTTCAGACTGTCACATGCTAATGTAGAGACTTGTACCTAACTGTGGTCATAAATCATTCAAAATATGTTGTAAAGTATATGTGGATGGCCAAAAGAATGAATTAACAAGCCACAAAATGAGGGAAAATACTTGCAAAAGAAACATCTGATAAAGGACTGTTACCACAAATATACAAAATCCTGATAAAACTCAGCAATAAGAAAACAATTTGATAAATGTTAAAAATGACCTTAAAAATTAGGTCAATGACCTCAACAGATACTTTACAAAAGGTATTATTACTTACATAATAAGTAAGCAAACTCAAAGATGTTCCGTGTCATAGTTCATCAGAGATATGTGAATTTAGGTAAAAATGAGATATTGCTACATGTCAGAACAACCAAAATCTAGAACACCAAATGTTAGGTAGGATGTCCAGTAAATGGAGTTCTCTTTCATTGATGGTGGGAAACAAAAATGGTACAGTTACTTTGGAAAACACTCTGGAGGTTTCTTACAAATTTTTGCTCAAAATGCAATAATCACACACAGACATAGACAAGTGTGCACACACACACACAAAGTTTAAAAACTTAAGTCCACTCAAAATCCTGCACACAGATGTTTATAGCAGCCATATTTATAATTGCCCCAACTTAAAAGCAATCAAGATGCCTTTCAGAATGTAAATAGATTGATCAACTGTGGTATATTCAGACAATGGAATATTATGAAACATTAAAAATGAATTTTTTAAGTTCTGAAGAGATATGGAGGGAACTTAAATTTGAGTATATAAGTGAAGCTAACCAAAGTCTAACAACTAGTGAATGGATAAAATAAATATGGTACACTTAAACAATTGAAAACTATTCAGTGATTAAAAAGGAAAAAATACTGTAATCAGATAACAGGAAAGGATCTCAAGTGCCTCTTGCTAAGTGAAAGATACCTAAGGGAGAATGATGCAAATAATGTGATTCTACTCTGGTCACATTCTGAACATGGCAAAATTTTAACAATTGAAAACATCATTGCAATTACCAGAACTAGAGATGATGGGAGTTGATTTAATTTGAACTGGCAAGAAGAAACGTTTTTAGGGTGATAAGTATGTTTCATAATTTGAATTTCTTATACAAGTATATATGATTCTCATCATTTATATAACTGGTACTTATTTTCTGTATGTGAATTAAAATTCAAAATTCTGGCTTTAAAAATCTAATGATTGCCTATAATTGTTACTGCTTTGGAAGTTGAATTATTTTTGGATGGGTGATAATGACTGGTAGATAGGAAAAGGGAACCTACTAGTAGTGCTGGTGATAGTATTCTTTACCTTAGTCTTTTTAAATTAAGTTTGTAAAAATTCATCAAGTTGTACATTTAGGATGTTTCCTCTATTTATTTTCTTTAATAAAATTAAAAGGGAAACAAAACCTTCTTGTAGTGGAATTGTTTTAATAAGGTCTCCTAGACTATATTACTTAAATGTTATATTGAATTGGTTTTATCATCCTACTGATTTCTTATTAATGACACGGCTTGTAAACAGTTGCTATGTGTTCATAATTGTATAAGGTTCTAATATTTTTAAAAATTAGTTTATTGTTTTTACTTTCATCAGTTTCTCTGTTTTTTCTTTTTGATTTTCTTTCATATCACTTCTATATCTTGTTTTCTTTAATTGTGCTTTATATAGTAACTTTATATGATAACTACTTCCTCTTGTGTTTTACTACATTATTCATTGTATGATGTTTTGCTTTATATCATGTGAAGTTATATTATTGGTTTAACACTCTGAGCTCTCTGGATTATCTCTGTTTACTCTTCTAATTTTCCACTAGTCATATTTCTAATATATTTTGTTTTCTTGACACTGCAATGATTATTTTTATCTTGTTTTAGCAAATTTAATACATATTTGATAGGCTATTAATATGGCATTATTTTATGTTCTGATTTTAGTAATTTTAAAATGGTATTTGTTTGTTTTGGTCCTTCTACACCATAATATCCTTACATAAGATTCAGTTGTGATCCTCATATTTATCTTTATATTTCAGTGTGATAAGCATATGAAGGATCAGAAGGAGGTTCATGTAAGATTGGAGGTAAATCCAGCTGTATTTTTCTGTTTCTTAATTACAGAGTCACTCTCATATATTTACCAGTGCTTAAAATAGTTATTGAAAAGTTATTTTAACTCTCAGGGCTAAGATTTATGTATAAGCTTTTTATTAATTAATATTATAGATTTGAATTAATTTTATAAATTAATGAGGTTCAGTATGATATTTCTGCATATGCATACAGCATGCACTGATAAAATCAGGGTAATTAGAATTTCTCTAATTAGAGAGGGAGTGTTCAAGCTCTTTTTGGAGTGTTTGTAGTGTTTTGTGTGTTCAAGCTATTTTCTTCTGTGTCTTCATAAAATATATAGTATATTATTGTAAATTACATTTCCCTCACTATTTTGAAGAACACCAGAATGTATTCTTACTATCTGTGTTTTGTTACCTATTATCTAAACTCCCTTTATCCCATTCCCCTGATCCCTTCCAAGCCCTAGTAATCACTATTCTATCTTCAGTTTGACTTTTTAAGTTTCCATTTTTCAGAAAAAACATGCAGTAATCGCTTTATGCACCTGAGTTTCAGTTTGCTTTACTTAATGTCCTTTACTTAATGTCCTCAATTGTGCTGCAAATGACTAAACCAGTTTTATTCTTCTTTCTGTCACCAGAATAATGTAAATAGAAAATTCAATAAAATATCATCTCACTCTAATTAAAAATGGTTGTTATCAAAAAGACAAAAAAATAAAAAATGCTGACATATATATTGAGAAAAAGGAAATTTTTTTCCTCTTGATGGGAATATAAATTTGTATACCCATTATGAAGAATATTTCAAATGTTCCTCAAAAAACTAAACACAGATCTATCATATGATCCTGCTAATTTTCTGTGTATGTATCAAAATGAAAAGAAATCAGCATACCCATGAGATACTTGCACCTCTCATATTAAGATGAAATAAACCTTGATGTCCATCAACAGAGGAATGAATAAAAAATGTGATATGTTTACACTCTGGAGTATTATCTGTGAACATTCTATCTGGATTTCCTTCAGTCCCATAGCCAGACAGGTATTGCCTTTCACAGTGGTCATCTCTATTTCAGACATTTTATATTGCTTTAACAGGATGTGTAGGGTCTGCCATCTTCCAAGAACTTCATCACTTATTTAAACTTTTCCCACTGTCTCTGCCCTACTCATTTGACATGCTTCTCAAATATTTTTCCATTAAGATAAACATATCTCCTACTGAAGGAAGACATGCTGCATATTTTTGGGATCCTCTGAATCAGGGCCCTCTTCTAGTCTTCCTGTTCCTCTGGGACAGGATATCTGCATTGATGCTATGTGAGGGGTTGGGTGGTCATTCAACTGCACTTTGGAGAATGGAAAGCCTTACCCCCCCACCCCACCTTTTTTTTTTTTTTTCCTATTCAGTTTTTCTGAGATTCCTACTTAGGAAATTGATTTTCCCTGTTAACAGTGACTTTTGAAAAGTCATGTGTCCCATATCTTATAAGTCATGTTAATGCTTTATTTTTCCCAAACATTTTGTGCCTGCAGAAGATCTGTTGATTCTCTTAAGAATTTGCTACCATTTGTTACCATATCCCTTAACAAAAATTTCATTTTCTCATTAATCAACTTTCTTTGTTCTAAAATTTTGTAAAAAAATGTTTTCTTTAACATTCTACTTCTTCATTGTTGGTACATCTTCTTATGTTTTCTCTTTTTATACTTTTAGTATACAGATAATTTACTACCAATTCAGAAAAAAAAATATAAAAGCACATTTAAAATTAATTTATTAGCTGACACTTAAAAACATAAAGTATGCATATTAATGGGAATATGTTGCATTATTTTGATAGACATTTTTTAATGTCTGAACTAGCTTAAAAGTTCTCCCCAAACATCTGTCATATATTCACAGTGAGAAATTTCAACATCCTGTCTTCTAGTTGTTTGAAATTGACTGTATAATATGGTTCTCTGTGGCCACTTTACCATGTAATAGAGCACCAGAATTTCTTGCTCTTAGCTAAGTATAAATTAGTATTCATTAATCAATCTTTATTCATCCCACATTTGGATAAATATTAAATAGTAACATTGCTGGATCATGTGGTAGTTCTATTTTTTAATTTTTTTTATATTTTTTATTGGTTGTTCAAAACATTACAAAGCTCATGATATATCATCTTTCATACATTTGACTCAATTGGGTTATGAACTCCCATTTTTACCCCAAATACAAATTGCAGAATCACATCGGTTACACACTCACACTTTTACATAATGGCATATTATTGATTGTTGTATTCTGCTACCTTTCCTATCCCCTACTATCCCCCCCCTCCCCTCCCCACCCATCATCCCTCTCTACCTCATCTGCTGTTGTTCAATTCTCTCCCTTGTTTCCCCCCCCTTCCCCTCACATCCTCTTCTATGTAATTTTGTGTAACATTAAGGGTCTCCTACCATTTCCATATGCTTTCCCTTCTCTCTCCCTTTCTCTCCCCCCACTTGTCTTTGTTTAATGTTAATCTTTTCCTCATGCTCTTCCTCCCTGTTCTGTTCTTAGTTGCCCTCTTTATATCAAAGAAGACATTTGGCATTTGTTTTTTTTAGGATTGGCTAGCTTCACTTAGCATAATCTGCTCTAATGCAATCCATGTCTCTGCAAATTCTATGATTTTGTCATTTTTTATTGCTGTGTAGTACTCCATGTGTATAGATGCCACATTTTTTTTTATCCATTCATTTATTGAAGGGCATCTAGGTTGGTTCTACAGTCTAGCTATTGTGAATTGTGCCGCTATGATCATTGATGTGGCAGTATCCCTATAGTACGCTCTTTTAAGATCCTCAGGGATGCCCTCTATCACCACTTCTATTCAATTTAGTTCTTGAAACACTAGCCAGAGCAACTAGACAGACAAAAGAAATTAAAGGCATAAAAATAGGAAAAGAAGAACTTAAATTATCGCTATTTGCAGATGACATGATAATATATTTAACAGACACAAAAGGGTCTACAAAGAAACTGCTAGAGTTAATAAATGAATTCAGCAAAGTGGCAGGATATAAAATCAACACGCATAAATCAAAGGCATTCCTGTATATCAGCAACAAAACTTCTGAAATGGAAATGAGGAAAACCACTCCATTCACAATATCTTCAAAGAAAATAAAATACTTGGGAATAACCCTAACAAAAGAGGTGAAAGATTTATACAATGAAAATTACAGAACCCTAAAGAGAGAGATAGAAGAAGATCTTAGAAGATGGAAAAATGTACCCTGTTCATGGATAGGCAGAACTAACATCATCAAAATGGCGATATTACCCAAAGTTCTCTACAGGTTTAATGTGATGCCAATTAAAATCCCAATGGCATTTCTTGTAGAAATAGAGAAAGCAATCATGAAATTCATATGGAAAAACAAAAGACCCAGAATAGCAAAAGCAATTCTAAGCAGGAAGTGTGAATCTGGAGGTATAGCGATACCAGAGTTCAAACTGTACTACAAAGCAATAGTAACAAAAACAGCATGGTACTGGTACCAAAACAGGCAGGTGGACCAATGGTACAGAATAGAGGACACAGAAACCAATCCACAAAATTATAACTTTCTTATATTTGATAAAGGGGCTAAAAGCATGCAGTGGAGGAAGGATAGCATCTTCAACAAATGGTGCTGGGAAAATTGGAAATCCATATGCAACAAACTGAATCCCTTTCTCTTGCCATGCACAAAAGTTAACTCAAAATGGATCAAGGAGCTAGATATCAAATCAGAGACACTGCATCTGAGAGAAGAAAAAGTTGGGTATGATCTACATACTGTGGGGTCAGGCTCCAAATTCCTTAATAGGATGCCCATATCCCAAGAGTTAATAACAAGAATAAATAAATGGGGCTTACTTAAACTAAAAAGTTTTTTTCTCAGCAAGAGAAACAATAAGAGAGGTGAATAGAGAGCCTACATCCTGGGAACAAATTTATACCCTTCACACTTCAGATAGAGCCCTAATATCCAGAATATACAAAGAACTCAAAAATTTAAACAATAAGATAACAAATAACCCAATCAACAAATGGGCCAAGGACCTGAACAGACACTTTTCAGAGGAGGATATACAATCAATCAACAAGTACATGAAAAAATGCTCACCATCTCTAGCAGTCAGAGAAATGCAAATCAAAACCACCCTAAGATACCATCTCACTCCAGTAAGATTGGCAGCCATTATGAAGTCAAACAACAATAAGTGTTGGCGAGGATGTGGGGAAAAGGGTACACTTGTACACTCTGGTGGGACTGCAAATTGGTAAGGCCAATTTGGAAAGCAGTATGGAGATACCTGGGAAAGCTGGGAATGGATCCACCATTTGACCCAGCTATCGCCCTCCTCGGACTATTTATTAATTTTTTTAGGTAGCTCCAAACTGTTTGACATAATAGCTGTGCTAATGTACATTTCCCAACAATAGTGTGCAAGTGTTCTCTTTACTTGACATCTTTATTGGTGCTTCTTTATGTTTTTGATACTCTCCTTGCACACAGGATTGAGGTGATATCTCATTGTAGTTCTTTGTTGCAATTCCTTGGTAGTCAGTGATATTGAGCATTTTTTCATATACCTATTGGCCATTCATATGACTTCTTTAGAGAACAGCATATTTAGGCCCATTGCTCATTTGTAATTGAGATATTTGTATATTACTATTGAGATTTTGGAGATCCTGTGTATTCTAGATATCAACCCTTTGTCAAATGTGTAGATTGAAAATATTTTCTCCCCTTCTATAGGTTGTCTCTTTTTATTTACTGTGCACAACTTTTTTAGCTCTATATAAACCCATTTTCTCTTTTGCTTTTGTTTCTTGTGCTTGTGGGTTCTTGTCAAAAAATTATTGCCCATACACTTCATATAGAATTTATTTAATATTTTCTTTGAGTAGTTTCATATCTCAAATTTGTCTAAACCCATTTAAATGTAAATGGTGAGAGATAGAGATTTAGTTTCATTCTTCTGTATGTGAAGATACAATTCTCCAAGCACAATTTTTTGGAAAGACTATCCTCTCTCCAATGAATGTTTTTAACACTTTTGTCAAAGTTCAGCTGGTTGTAGATTCATGGTTTTACATTTGTGCTCTGATTTTCTTCCATTGGTCTACGTGTCTGTTTTAATGACAATACCATGGTGTTTTGATTACCACAGCTATGTAGTATATACTAAGGTCAATAATGCAGTGCTTCTTGCTTTGTTCCTTTTGTTCAGGATGCATTTGGAGTTTTGGAGGGTTTTAGGATTGTTTTGTCCCTATTTTGTGAATAATACCACTGATCTTTGGACAGGGCTTTATTGAATTCATAGATCACGTTTTAAATTTTGAACATTTTAGGAATATAAATTCAACCAATACATGCACATCAGTATCTTATCACTTTTTTTCTGTCCTCCTCAAGTTCTTTAATCAATGTTTGTAAAATTTTCATTGTAGAATTAATTCCTTTCTTTGGTAAAATCTATTCTAGCTTTTTGGTTTTGGGTTTTGTATGTGTTATAAATAAGATTACTTTCTTCATTTCCATTTCTGATAATTTTCTGCTGTCATATTATTGATTTTTTACTCTGCAATGCTGCTAAATTCATTCACTAGATCTAAAAGACTATTTGGTGTGTTTGTGGGATTTTCTGCATCTAAGATTCTGTCATTTGAAAACAATGACAATTTCACATAGTTTTTCTAATATAAGTGACCTTTATTTGTTTATCTTACTTGAGTTCTCTGGCTAGGACTTCAGTACTATGTTGAACAAGGATGGAGAAAGGGGGCATCCTCCTCTTGTTTTCGATCTTGGAGAAAAACCTTTCATCTTTCCCCATCTGGTATGTTGGTTGTTGGCTAATTACACATAATCTTCATTGTGATGAGCTGCATTCCTTCCACACAAAATTTGATCGAGATTTTTATCATGAAGAAATGTTGACTATTGTCAAATACCTTTTTATACATATATAGAGATTACATTATTTTTTCTGGCTTTCATTCTGTCCCTGGGATAAATCTCATTTGAACAAATAAACCATTTAATATGCTTTTGAATTTGTTTTTGTAGTATTTTGTTGAGGATTTTTGTAGTTTTCTTTCTTATGAACTATTTCAAAGGACAGGTTGTGTGTGTGTGTGTGTGTGTGTGTGTGTGTGTGTGTCTATGTATTTTAAACTTTCTACTTGTTTTGTCTCAGTTTCGATCAATTTTCTATTATCATTGACTTCCTTACACGTTTCTGGCAGTATCTGTTTTCTGTTCATTTTTAAATATGTTAAAAATACTCAGGTTTTCATTTCATCTATACATTAGCTTTAGTGCTCAGGTGACAAATGTTCCTTGAGGCATTTCTACATTCTCTGAAATTTGGCTAATCTGGGTTCAGTAGAGCACACCTGTAATCCCAGAGGCTCAGGAAGTTGAGGCAGGAGGATAATGAGCTCAAAGTCAACCTCAGCAATTTACCAAGGCCCTAAGTAATTTAGTAAGACCCTGTCTCTAAATAAAATACAAAATAGGCTGGGGATGTGGCTCAGTGTCTAAGCATCCTTGAGTTCAAACCCTTGTACCAAAAAAAAAAAAAAAAGGCTAAACCTATTCACATGATGGCATGACTTTGTATTCTTTTTTCCATATTTCCTTCTGTTCATGGTGTTTATAGTGACTGATGTTACTTTTCAATGTCCCACAATCCAGCCTTGGGTGTGCTTGCAATTATGAATATGATATACATGATTATACAAATCATTTCACTATTCTAGTATTCAAGAAAAAAATGTATAAAATGAGAAATCTTCACTATTTGTCATTTCCAACCTATCATCAAGAACACATGAAAAAAATCAATGAAAATTAAAAAAAATGAGTCATTCCTGCTTACCAGTGTTAAGTTTCTTCATCTTAATCCTTTTATATGTGTGTGTTTCACAGTGTGTGTTTTTGCACATGTTTGTGTGTGTGAATCTACCTACATATGTATACTTAAATTTATCATCCCCTATTTCTACATATATGTATGCAAATATACATATATATGTATACACTCACAGTTTCATCTGAGTAAATTTTAATTTTCACCATCCACAGGTTGTGTGATTTATTCAGTTCAAGTTTAACAGTTTTTATGTCTTCCAAATTAATGTAAATTTTGTAAGTTTCTTATAACCTTGAATAATAATCATCTGATAAGCTCAAAATTTATACTTCAAACTCAACAAAGTATAAATTAAAGAGAGTAAAACTGTAAAGTATTTGATGATTGCAAACCCATTTTCTAAAATTATCAAAAAAGATGATTTTACATCATTATTATTCACCATGATTACTGAACTGATGCAATGTCAAATGGCTTATGTCATCAATGGGAGGAAATCAGGCTTCAGAGAAGTGAGGTTAAAACATGTCAACTATGTGACAATATATTTTCAGGGTTTAAGATTTCTTAGCTAACATAAAAGCATCTTAAAATGTATTTCTAAGCCATCATTTTGAATCAGACAAAAAAATCATTTCACTCATTTTACCTATGTCAACATACAGTGTTTTTTTTTATCCAGAGCCATTATCTCATTTTATTAGGAATTAAACCACCATGTTGTTATTTGGAACCAAAAAATAATTGGGTCATATTCCCAATTGGGGCATCTCCTTTGGGTTCTACCTACAGTAATGTTAGTTGATATAAATAGCCTAAATGAACCATATTTAAAACATGATTAAACCTGAACTTAATATGCCACAGGTAAGGAAAATTTTGACATTATTTGCACAATATGTTGGAAAATTGAAAGTCAGGATCACATTTTGGTACTAAATACTTTAGCTATTAAATATTCAGTATAAACCCCTTTAATTCTAGCCTATTGTATAGGGAGGTAGAATACATTTCTCAATATCTGATTTAGACCAAGTTCTAAATAAGTATTGAAAACCAATAATTCCCAGCAAAGAAAAGTGAAACAACGTGATGTTATTATTTTATTTACAAATAGTAAAACTAAATCTACTGTATTGTTTTAAATGCAATGGTAATAATGTTTCCATGTACTTTTATTATCAACAGGTTACACAACTGACAAAATTTTATTTTTTTAAAGAATAAACCCACACATTAAGAGAGGGGACAGACATAAAAACAATAATTTAAATATTATACCCAGGCCTGGGGATTAAGCTCAATGATAGCATAGTTGCTTGACATATGCAAGGACTTGGGTTTAAGCCAAGCATTGTCAAATACAAAATTACACCCAGAATCTTTAAAATTTAATCTCAATAGAATTATTTGAGTGTGTATTAACAATTACAGAAATACATTACTTGTAGCTAAATATTTAAATATTTGACTCAATATTCTGGTTACATATAATTTTCTATAACTTTGTTATAATTCTTATTATGTGTCCTAATTTAAATAATTTTAAATAGATACCTCTGAAGATCATTTATATGGTCATCTTAAGTGTGTAGGCATCACTGTAAATTGGTGCACACATTTAAATTGTCTTCTTAGCTGTACATTATCTTGTTTCTTGGCTATTCAAATATATAGCTGCTTCCAAAGGGTCAAAACTGGAGAAAGACTGACATTACACATGGGTTTTATTCAGGAATCTGGTTCATCAATATATGCTTCTAGATTCCACATACCAAGTTACTTACCTTGCATCAGATAAGTCACTGAATCTATGGCAGGAATTGCATTGACCCTGGATTCCCTGTGACTTCTAATTGCATAGAGACATCGATAGACTTCATCATTTTCATCAAAATGGTACTTCATTTCTCTTATTCTGTTACCTCAGCTATATAAACATAGATTAATCAAAAAATCAAAACTCAAGATTGCAGAGCCCTCAGTGGATCACAAAACAGAAAAAAACACACAAAGAAACAAATATACATCAGTATTGAGAAAAATGGTCTGTCTTTATTTTCATTATCCACATTAAGTGATAGTTTTATTAAATGTTTCAGTATTTAAAATATACGACCACTCTCAAACTAAATTTAATTTGTTCCACCTTCTCCTATTTCCATTTCTTCTATATCATCTGATGGAAGCTATCTTGACATATATTTTATGGTTTTCCAAATTTTCTTTTAATAAATGCATTTTCTATTGAAAGAATATATAAATGTATGCATACACACAAAGGCACACACATATAAGAAACTGATTTTTTATGCAGACTCAATACTTCATCAGTGAATGCAAGATGGTTTAGTCACTTTTTGATTGACTCTTTTTTATTCCACTGAACAACTTGAAATGTAACAAGAAACGAGAAAGCCTATGTAGGCTATGTGATGTAAATAAAAAGGAGACAAGTTGGGGCTGGGGATGTGGCTCAAGTGGTAGCGCGCTCGCCTGGCATGCGTGCAGCCCGGGTTCGATCCTCAGCACCACATACCAACAAAGATGTTGTGTCCGCTGAGAACTAAAAAAATAAATAAATATTAAAAATTCTCTCTCTCTCTCTCTCTCTCTCTCTCTCTCTCTCTCTCTCTCTCTCTCTTCTCCTCTCTTACTCTCCCTTTAAAAAAAAGGAGACAAGTATAATAAAGGAAGGGAATCTGGAGGAAGGTGGAGGGGAGGACAGGGATAGGACAATGATCAAAGTATGTTACATGCCTGTATATGTAATCACAGTCACTCCAACTGTTATATATAATTATTATAGACTAGTAGAAAGTTTTAAAAAGATTCTTCTCCTTTTGACTCACAATTTTGCCCATTATTTTCATAGAACATGAACTATGATCTTCTGAAGATCTTCAAGCTTGTTTTATGATATTTAAACATGAAGAATGTCACTGAAGTTAATGCATTTGTACTCAAGGGATTCACAGACAATAAAGAAGTGAAGATAATTCTTTTTGTACTATTTTTAGCTGTTTACATTTTTACTGTCACAGGAAATTTGGGACTGATTGTATTGGTGACCATGGATTCCAGGCTCCACAATCCCATGTACTATTTTCTGAGTGTGCTGTCTTCTGTGGATGCTTCCTATTCCACAGATGTTATCCCAAATATGTTAGCAAATTTCATATCAAAAAGTAAAATGATTTCATTCTATGGATGTGCAACACAGTCATTTCTTGCTGTCGCTTTTGGAACCACAGAATGCTTTCTCTTGGCTGCAATGGCTTATGATCGCTATGTGGCCATCTACAACCCACTTCTGTATTCAGTGAGCATGTCACCCAGGGTCTATGTGCCACTCATCATTGCTTCCTGTGTTGGAGGAATTCTTCATGCCATTTTACATACAGTGGCCACTTTTAGCCTGTCCTTCTGTGGATCCAATGTAATCAGACACATATTCTGTGACATCCCTCCTCTACTTGCCATTTCTTGTTCTGACACTCACATAAATGAGCTTCTGCTCTTCCTCTTTGTGAGCTCCATTGAGATAGTCACCATCCTGATTGTTCTGGTCTCCTATGGCTTCATCCTGTTGGCCATTGTGAAGATGCATTCTGCTGAGGGGAGGAGGAAAGTGTTCTCTACCTGTGGCTCCCACCTGACTGGAGTGTCCATTTATCATGGGACCATCCTCTTCATGTATATGAGACCAAGTTCCAGCTATGCTCTGGAGCATGACATGATAGTCTCAGTATTTTACAGCACTGTTATCCCTATGCTGAATCCCATCATCTATAGTTTGAGAAACAAGGATGTAATAGAGGCAATGAAAAAACTTTTTAAAAAAATAAGTGTATGGATGAAATAAATTTTTCATACTAAATATTAAACTGGAAAAAAGTAATCTCAATTTCAGTGCCTTCTTGTCATAAATTGTATTTAAAATATTTTGATTTTGGACTCAAAAGGTGGCAGAGATTATCTAGTCAGCAACAATCATCTTCTCTACAGAGAAGAAATGAAGCAGATGAACAAAGATTTGGTGGACAGAGTAAAAACTCAAAGGATTAATATCAGAAAGTTTTAGAATTGGAGGGACTTGGAATTAAGCTGTGTGAGGCACAATAGCCAATTCATAGAGCCAATAGCTAATTAGACTCCCTAGGACACCTTAAATCAATACAGCTTCTCACCACCTACAGATGGAATCAAATAACACCTTCAAGAGAGCTGATGAAGGAACTTGTAAAGGGATTGTTGAAAGCTGAAGGATACCAAAATCCCTTTACCTCTCAGAAGACAAGGGGAGAGAGGCAGAGCTGACCCAAGAATAAAAGCACTCTCCCTGCTGCCTCATCAGGAGTTCAGACTTACACAGGCCAACTAACACCCTCCCCACATCTTGGGGATGGGTAAGCCCCTCACCATGAGACAAACAAGGTGGAAACTTCTTTGTAACAGGCCATCTACAAAGAGCTGTATTTATAGGCCTCACAGTTGTAGAGAACCAACACATTCTCTGCTGCCAAATCCACGTGAATCAAACCGTGTAATATGATGTATTAAGAACTATGTAATGTTATGAACGACCAATAAAAAAAAAAAAGAATTGTAATGTAAAAATAAATAAATAAAAAGAATTAATTGAAAAAAAAAAAGAAAGAAAAGAAAAGAAAAAAAAATACCCTGCAGAGGATCTTTGGTACTCAGTGCTCCAAGACAAGACATTGAGCAACAGCCCTGAAGCCTGCCCCCTGCACCACCATACCCAACAAAAACAACCAGCTGATGCAGCACCCTCCAGGCACACAGATCTGGGCCTCTGGGCTGATTACAAGCACTGTCTGAGGAGAAAACCATAGCAAACACCAAAGTAGCTCAGGTGCCCAGCACGTCTTGTGGGGCCACAGCTATGAGTTCCCGAGTTGCCAGTTAACTCAATTATCATTCTGATTCATAAATCCTCAGGAGATGTAACCTTAAGCAGTCACCTGGGAACCTCAGCGTGTACACATCAGTACACTCCACAAAGCAGCTTACAAGTTGACATCCCAAAGACACCAACCACTACCTAGTGTGTCCAGAAATACATTAAGGTGTCCTTTGAGCTGTGTATTTCAGATGGAGCCAAAGCTGCCCCACCATGGGTCACATAACACAACATCAAACAGACTACTATAACTCTACCTTAAAATGCCATTCCTCACCCTCTCCAAAATATACATGGAGGAGCCCACAGTGTATTTGACAGTACTGGGATTATAAAGTTTTTCTTTAGGAGTATACACAAAACTAAATATTCTAACAAGGAATGACTTCTAAATCACAGACATTTAGGATCCATGTTCTCTGAACCATCAGAAATAGGAACAAAAAAATTGAAGGGGATTTCTTAGAATTGTATCAGAGGTGAACAGGTATCATCACTACCTCCATGCCCCGAATTTAGAGTTAAAGATGAGGTGAGGTGGACATCTTCTAAAAGTTCGAAATCCAAACCAGGAATAGTTAGTATTAAAACTCCCCACCTTAGCATGCAATTGACCAAGCTCCAGATTTCAGGCAGCTACCAGCAGACTGAGTCTCTGGCATTCAATAGAGCCACATAGCCAAAGGCTTTATCCTTGTAGGACAATCTCCAATCTGCACCATTGTTGATCTGACTTTCATGGCCATAGATTCCACATAATCCAGAATAGCCTGCCACCCTCCCAGGCTTCAGGAATGCCACATCAGCTCTTGGGGTTCCAGTGTGCCCTAGCATGGCCCTACAGAGCCATGCCAACCACAGCAACCCTGCAAACACAATGAACATGAATGCTTCCCTGAGTCTTTCTCAGACAAAAACAAACTTAGAAAACTGGGATAAGTCCCTACTTCTTGAAGTGAAAAAAAAACTGATGCATTGCCACAAACATCAAGACAATCAAGGAAACGTGTAATCACCAACAGGCAAAAGGAGGAGTTAGTGATTGACCAAAAATAAATGAAGACCCAATGAACTTAACAGACTAAGAACATCAAGTCTAGCAGTTGAAGAACGCATATTGTTCCCAATTACATATGGAGCATTTCTCACCATGGATCAGATATTAGGACACAAAAAAGTCTAAACAAATTTGTGAAGATTGAAAATAATATCAGATATCACTTCTTATACCTTGGTGTAAGTCTAAGCATCTGTTATAGGAATAACTGAAAAAATTTCACAAATATATGGAAATGATTAAAATCTATCCAGAATGTGTGTATGTGTGTGTGTGTGTGCATGTATGTGTGTGTCTGTGTTTTTTAAAGATGTGTTTGGTGTCTCAACAATACAAGTTCTGACAAAACCATCACAAGTCAAAACTGTCACCAGTCAAAAATAGATTTAATAATATCCTGAAAAACCCATCAAAATAAAAAATTATAAGATTGTAAGTGCAGTCTTCTCAATTTTTGATGTATTTTTATTAATATAATTTGTGCTTATAAAATTAAAATAAAATATGGGAAATTTCTAAATGTTAGAAAATTTTTCAAACTACCAATTTTATGTGTTAAATTTCACTTTCAGTGTTTTTAGTATGTTTTCAGTTGTGCACTTTGACCATTTTGAAGAGAAAACTTATATTTTCTAACAGTTATTCCTAATTTCCCACCTCGCTCCTGGAGAAATATTAATCTACTGTTCTTCTCCATGTATTTGCTTAATCTATACATTTCATATAAACATATTATTAAATATGTGGTCCTTTAAAGCTAATATCTTTAATCAAAGTAGTGTCTTGATGGTCATCCATTTTCTGACTCACCCTTCCTTCCTTCCTTCCTTCCTTCCTTCCTTCCTTCCTTCCTTCCTTCCTTCCTTCTTTCTTTCTTTCTTTCTTTCTTTCTTTCTTTCTTTCTTTCTTTTTCTTTCTTTCTTTCAATAAGGGCTGCTGATGAACATTTTTTGGTGTTGCTGAAATATTGTAGTTTAATCTGCTCCAACATAAAGATATAAGAAAACCCAACAACCCAGCAAAAAAATAGAACAATTTATTAGATGATGGGATGGTCATCTGGCCTTGTCTAAGCTTTATTCACTTTTATATTGTCATTTTCTGCTTTCTTTCTTGTTTATCCTGGTATTTCTCTTAAATACCAGAGTACTTGCTCATGTGGCTTTGTTGTCTGTTTATTTTTGAATGTGTTGAGATTTCTTAGTTTTGCATTTTATCTATTTAAATTTGGGGCTCAGGTATCAACTCTTCATTGAGGCACATCCTATATTCTCTGAGATAGGTCTTGAACCAATCACAACAGTATTCTTCATTCCTTTTTCATACTTGCTTCTCTTTATGGTGTTTCTAATGACTAATGTTAATTTTCAATGTACCCACATAATCCACTCTGTGATGTGCTTGTGATTATGAAAAAGTATACTTGACTACACAAATAATTTCACTATGCTTGTCTTTAAAATGCACAAGCATAAAATAAGATATTTTCACTATTTATCATTTTCAACATGGCTATCATCAAGAAGATCTGGAGAATTGATGAAAATGAAATATACTTTTGTTTCATTCCTATCCACCTGTGTTAAATTTCTCTATAAGTTCTGTGTACATGTGTGTGTATGTGTACCATGTGTGTGTCTCTGTGCTCATTTACATTTATTGCACACATTTCTGTGGCTGAATTTCTTTCTAATTTATTATTCTCTCTTTACACATACATACAAAGTTTCTACATTATTCACAAATTACATGATTTATTAAGTCCAAGTTTTAATTTTTATCTCCTCCACAATTAGTCACTTTCTTAGTTTCTAATTACCTTGAATAATGATCCTATGATAAGTTCAAAATGTACTTTATTCATTTTTAAGACAGCTGTTTATATTTTAAACAAGTAAAATTGAAAACCCAGATGGTATATATCTTAAGAAACACATGGTGATGTTTCATTATAATTGTTTACCATAATTACTGACTTTTTGCAATGTTAAATGGCTTGTATTGTCAGTGCAGATAAACTGGGCTTTGGAGAAGGAGATTATAACAATGCTAAAGTTATTTGACAGTGATTCCACAGGTCTTAAGTTTTCTTAACATAAAGTATTTTCTAAAACACCTATTTAAATCAGACACAAATAATTCCATTCATATTTTCTGTGAACATGCAGTCTTTTTTTTGCCAGAGCCATTATCTTTTTATGGTGAATTAAATTATTATGAACCAGAAAATAATTGGGTCATATTCCCCTTGGGGCATCTCCTTTGGGCTCTATCAACAGTCAAGTAAGTGGATATAAACAATGCAAATGAACCATGTTTATATCATAGATAAACCTGAATTTACTGTTCCACAGGTAAGTGAGATTTTGATAACACTTGCAGAATGTTTAGAGGGAACTGAAAATCAGGATGAAGTTTTGGCACAAAATACTTTAGCCCTTAAACCTCCAATATGAACCCCTTTAATTCTTGCTTTTTCTATAGAGGGATAAAATGCATTTCTAAATATCTGATTTATCCCAATTCTCATAAGTATTGGTTTACAAAAGAATTATAAATGTTGATACTTAAAAAATTATAAATATTAATACCTTTATTATTTAATTTACATGAAGTAAGAGTAAGCCTACTATATTGTACCAAATGAAATTGTTCAATTTTTTCCAAGTACTTTTATTATCAACAGATCACACAATGTACAAAATTATTTTTTTTCAAGAATGATCTACAGATTAAAGAGAGGGGACAGATAGTAAAACCATAATCCAAATATTACACCTAAGGGTGGGGGATAAAGCTCAATGATAGAATGCTTGCTTGGTACATGCAAGGACCTGGAGTCAACCCTAGCACTTTCAATTTCAACTCCATAAAAAAAATTACATTTTTTTTTAAATTTAATGCCATTAAATTATTAGAGTGCATATAGTAATTGCAGAAAAATACTACACATAGCTAAAAATTCATGTATGTCTTTAAATATATGACTCACTCTGGTCATACATGCTTTTCTATAATTTTGTTATAATTCTCATTATGTTTCCTAATATTCATAATTTTTAAATAGGTATATCTATAATCATCTGATATGGTCATCTTAAATGTGAAGCCAAGCCGGGCACAGTGGCACATGTCTGTAATCCCAGACAGGATTAGGAGAATAAAACAGGAGAATCACAAGTTTGATGCCAGCCTCTGCAAATAATGCAGCCCTGTTTCAAAATGAAAAATTTTTAAAAAGGCTGGGAATATGACTCAATGGGTAAACACCCCTGGGTTCAAACTCTGGTACAAACACAAAATATGTACACAAAACTGTATAAAGTAAATTCTTTTACACTTTTAAATATTCTTCCTGCTTGTACAATAAGGTGCTTCTTGATTATTCAGATATTTTGCTGTTTAAAGAGGGATAAAACTGGAGAAAAACTAACATTACACATGGGTTTTATTCAGGAAGCTGGTTTATCCATATGTGCTTTCAGATTGCATGTCCCAGGTTACTTACCTTGCATCAGATGTGATTGAACTGGTGACAGGAATTGTGTTGACCCTAGATTTTCTTGTAACATTTAATCATGTCAGGACATGGATAGATTTCATCATGTTCATCAAAGTGTTACTTCATTTCTTTTACTCCGTCTATACCTCATCTACATAAACACAGGTTGGTTAAGAAGTCAAAACTGAGAATGTAGAGCCCTCCATGGATCACAAAACACAGAAACTCACACTCAAAGAAACAAATATACATCTATATTAAAAAAAAAACTGGCCTGTTTATACACTCAGTAGGTGATAGTTTTATTATGTTTCATTATTTTAAAATAATATATGGCCACACTCAAATTAAATTTGCTTTACTCCCATCTCTCTTATTCACATCATGTCTATACCATCTGAAGGAATCTTGACATACTACTTCATAGTTTTCTAAATTTTTTATAATGAAATGTATTTTCTATTGTGTGATAGGATACACAAATTTATACATAATACATGCACACACAGAATATACATATAATATGTAATTAGCAAAGGGGATTCTACTAATTTTATGAATAGTAATAAATATTTACAATGCATCTATTTACTTTTTAAAATATTTTTTATTTATTTATTATATGATGCTGAGAATTGAACCCAGGACCTCACATATGCTACCACTAACCCCAACCTCAGCCCCTTACTTGTTAAATTAAAGCATACCCTTACTTTTTATTGATTCTTTTTAGTTGTATAAAATATTAGGACAGATTTTGACATAATCACAAAAGCATGGAATATAATTTGCTCTAATACATTCCCCAGCAATTGTTCCCTTTCTTTCCTTTGATCCCCTCACTTTTACAGTATTGATTTTATATATATATATATATATATATATATATATATATATATATGCACAAAATTTTGGATACATTAATTTCACTCTTCTTTCATTTTACCAGTCCTCTTTTTCCCCCCCAAAAAAAAGAAAATATAAGTAACTTTTATATACATATTATTCCATCTTAGATTTACTTTTGACACATAAACTAATTTATGAAATTAAAATTACTTGTGCTACCCTCCTGCTTCTGGTTAGTTTGTTACCCAGAATCTGTCAAATTACCTCCTTCACCCAGAGAATACCTTTACAACAGTTTTCATATGCAAACTGTCATTGGTTAGCCATGTATTTATGAACTAATTAATGGATTAAAGGGTTTTGCACATGATCTAATAACACTGGCTGAATGTGATGGTGCATGCCTGTAATCCCCATGGTTTGTGCATCTGAAGCTAGAGGATTATAAATTCAAGGTCAGCCTGGGCAACTTAGTGAAAACCTCAAAATAAGAATAAATAAATAAAATAGGGTGGAGAATGCAGCTCGGTGGTAAATTGCTCATTGCTTCAATTCCCAGTACCATAAATAAATAAATAAATAGATAATTCTATATGACATAATATTAATTTTCATGTTCTGTGTATTAAAATTTCTTTTTTCTCATTTCACTCTGATGAATATTTTAGACTCAACCATATTAACTCAGTAACCTCCATATTATCCCTGATTTTGTTTATATATATATATATATATATATATGTATATATACATATATATATATATACGTATATAATGATATATAAAGTATACACATATACATATATAAACCTATCAAACATTGATAAATAATTTTCATAAGTGGCAGTGATTTCAATACTCATACCAATGGAGTGGGGATATTTGCTCTGCTTAATGCCCTCACCATCACTTTGTAGTCAGAGATTTTTCGATTTTTATTTTTTATGAAATGATAAGAATTTTATATGTGCTATCATTTCAAGTCATGAAAATTCTCCTTTATATCTTTTTACACATACATATACATGCATGACTTGGCCATCAAAGTTGTTTTTACGTTTTCTGAATTGTCTGTAGCATCACTTTGTTCACTTTCTATAGATTTTTAGAACATTATGTTTTAATTTAAGCAGTGTATGGTTGTATCTACTTTCTCCTGGGTGTGGCTTATGCTTTAACATTATTGATAATCATCTTATTATATACACTTTTAAAATCTTAAATTATAAAATAATTTACATATCTCTTTCACAGTCTTCATTTGCATAAGTTGATATGCATGATTAAAAGTATCAGTGGAAGAGTTTTCCAAAAAGGAAAAAATAAGTACAGACATACTATGATGGGAACATATTGTGGCAAGACATGCTCTATATTTGTTGTTTGGGGATGTTACCTAAATTTATTAATGTCCTTTAAAGTAAATATTCTTTGATTATATTCCATGCTCCAAGTTTACAGTCTGACTGGAATTATACAATAAAAGCACCCTTTCAGGATGAGAATGGTTTTCAATAAGATTATAATTTAAATCAGTAAAAAATTAATGTATAAGGAAAGAGGGAATGACAGAGGGTGGGAGGGAGTGGGAAGGGAGGGAGGAAGGAAGGAAGGAAGGAAGGAAGGAAGGAAGGAAGGAAGGAAGGAAAGGTTAAAATTAAAAAAAATAAAGTTCACTTGTTTAGGTGTAAAGGGATCAGGCAATAAGCAATGCTTGAGAAAGAAATATGAATGTTACATGCTGTTATATAAATTTCATGTTTCATCTTCCCCCTCAAAACATTAGTTTAATTCAGAAAATCCCAATAAAACCTAGTGAAGATAGAACAATTTCAAATATTAGCTCATAAAATAAAATACAGACAAGTATTACTCTATGAAAGCAATGCAATTCAGTATACTTTATATTTTAAGTTAGTTTAATGATTAAATTTTATTAATATATTCCTTCATTATTTGTCCCATTGATGTACAATAAAGAAGGCTTGAATTCTACTGAAGAACAGTAAGTCTTTCACATTTCTAAATGTTCTGAAATTCTAACCACTCTATCCATGTGGTCTATCTCCTTATATACAGTCTCATGTATTTCATTTTATAAAAATGATTTTTCAACTGCTCACTTGAAGTTTTAGTGTAATTTAATGTAATGACGCTAATAGAACTAGTTAATAAATCAACTAGTATGCATGATCATTATGCAACAACAAAATGTTAAAAAGTATAATTTCTTTTGACTCACAATATTGTTCATTATTTTCATAGCAACATGAACTATGATCTTCTGAATCTTCATGTATGTTTTATGGCATTAAACCATGAAGAATGAAACTGAAGTTAATGCATTTGTACTCAAGGGATTCACAGACAGCAATGACCTGCAAATGATTCTCTTTTTCCTGTTTCTAGCAGTTTACCTCTTTACTCTCCTAGGAAATTTAGGACTGATTGGATTGGTCATCTTGGATTCCCGGCTCCACAATCCCATGTACTATTTTCTGAGTGTGTTGTCTTCTGTGGATGCCTGCTATTCTACAGATATTACCCCTAATATGTTAGCAAATTTCATATCAAAAAGTAAAATAATTTCATATTATGGATGTGCAACACAATCATTTCTTGCTGTTACTTTTGGAACCACAGAATGCTTTCTCTTAGCTGCAATGGCTTATGATCGCTATGTAGCCATCTACAACCCACTTCTGTATTCAGTGAGCATGTCACCCAGGGTCTATGTGCCACTCATCATTGCTTCCTGTGTTGGAGGAATTCTTCATGCTATTTTACACACAGTGGCCACTTTCAGCCTTTCCTTCTGTGGATCCAATGTAATTAGACACATATTCTGTGACATCCCTCCTCTACTTGCCATTTCTTGTTCTGACACTCACATAAATGAGCTTCTGCTCTTCCTCTTTGTGAGCTCCATTGAGATAGTCACCATCCTGATTGTTCTGGTCTCCTATGGCTTCATCCTGTTGGCTATTCTGAAGATGCATTCTGCTGAAGGGAGAAGGAAAGTGTTCTCTACCTGTGGCTCCCACCTGACTGGAGTGTCCATTTATCATGGGACCATCCTCTTCATGTATGTGAGACCAAGTTCCAGCTATGCTCTGGAACAGGACATGATAGTATCAATATTTTACACCATCATGATTCCCATGCTGAATCCCATCATCTATAGTTTGAGAAACAAAGACGTAAAAGAGGCAATGAAAAGACTTTTGGGGAAAAATTTTTGTATGGATAAAATCAAATTTTCACACTAAACTCTAAAATGAAAAAAAATTCTGATAAAAAATGTTTTCTTTTAGCTTATTAATGTTTTTCATTTATTGAACTATCTTTTAATTTTACCTCTGAAGATTAAAACCATTATGGAAGTAAAATAAGGATTTTTAATTTTTCTGAAACATGTTAATTCATTGATTTTAAATTTTTAAATTTATTATCATTATTTAACTACATATTTTTATTATGTTTTATTGTTTCATTAAACAGTTTAAAATAAGATCATGTTAAATTGTCTTCTCAATTTGTATACAGGTGTGAAAATATAATCTACTTGTTTATGAATTCATATGCATACATACTCATATACATATATGCACACATATATACATATATGCTGGTACTGATTTATTAGTTTTCTAGGGCTGCCATAACAATATACCACAGAATGAGTGGCTTATACAACACAAATTTATTTTTTCATGGCTCTTGGAAGTATTGTTCAAAAATAAGTTGTTGGCAGATTGATTTCTTTTGCTGCTTCTCTCTGTAGTTTGTGGATGACCACCTTGTACGTCTGTCTTCATGTGGTCTTCCTTCTATATGTCTGTGCCCCAAACCCACATTTTTACAATGAGACCAGGTATATTTGAAGTTCCACCTAAATCTTCTCTTTTTACTGATTATCCCTTTGAAGTAAATCTAACACCTTCTGCAACATTTCAATTTCAATATAATAAATAATATATAATATTTAATTAATATATAACATATAAATATTTAGTATATAATATTATAATTAATAATTATAATTAATAGACAATATAATTATAACATTATATATGATTAATTATACATATTAAATATATAAGATTATAATTTAAGCCAGTAAAAAATAAATGTAGAAGGAAAGAGTGAAGGACAGAGGGTGGGAGGGAGTGGGAAGGGAGAAAGGAAGGAAGGAACAAAGGAAGGAAATACGGAAGGAAGGAAGGAGAAAATGGTAGAAATTGAGGGAGAGTTGATGAGGAGACATTTCGTTTGATTACTTCAAAGGGATAATATATATAATATAATCAATAATTATAATTAATAATAATTAGTATATAATATATATAATATTGGTGCATGTATGTGCATGCACATGTATATACCCTCATAGAGAGCTATGTGTATGTGTAATCTCTACTTTAAAACATATCCATAGATGTCATATCCATAGATGTCAAACTGCATGGGATCCCATACTTGCAAGTATGTGTCACTTTATATCTCACTATCTTGATCATATATCACCTGATCAATGGCAAACCTACAGATAACCTAAATCCAGACTGCTTTTCATAAAGTGCCTGGTGTCCAACTTTAATTCAATTTTGAATTTTATGCATCTGTAGCAGTCAACTTATACACTGGATCACATACCACAGATAATATACATAAATTCCTAGGTTCATTACTGGAATATTTTGTGAGGGTGTATTTCTTCCTTTTTTTAATAAATCACACAGAGCATGGATGGAAAACCCATTCTTTACTTTCTCATAAAAGAGACTGGACATTGTCATATATCTAGGTGATTCTTAAACTGAAGAATAATAAAAGAAGCATAGGTCAGAGTCAGGTACAACTGACTGTCAGACTTGACTTATCATCTTTTATGCTCTCATTTAGCCTTTGTTTTAACAGATCTCATTTTCAACACACAGAGACATTTTATCTCTTCTGAATACTGATCTCACTGTCACATGATGATGTTAGCAATTTACCTCCTCTGTGTCTCTCTATATTCCTTCTTTCTTAAGTGTACCTGCTTCACTTATCATTTTTATATATCATGCATTTTTATTTATGTGTCTTCTATTATCTGATCTATTTTATGTCTTCTAGAACAATGATATGCATTATCACTTAACATACAGTTGATGGAAAGATCTATGTTTATGAATCAAAAGAATTAATTTTCTTAAATGGCCATATTACCAAAAGTGATATACAGAGTAAATGCAATAATCATCAAAATACTAATGATATTGTTCATAGAACTGGTGAAAATGGTCCTAAAATCCATGTGGAAAAATCAAAGATCCAAAATAGCCAAAGCAAACCTGAGCAAAAACACCAATGCTGCAGGCATCACCATGCCCAATGTCAAACTGTAGTACAGAGCCATAGACCAGTAGACAATAGAACAGAATAGAGGACATAGAATCAAACCCACTCAGTGACTGCCATCTGATTCTTGACAAAAGTGCCAAAACCAAACTTTGGAGAAGATAGCATTGTCACAAATGGTGATGGAAATATTGAATAACCATATGTAGAATATCAGGTTGCTATATTTTAACTTCACAAAAATCAATGCAGAACTGTGGCTGTGGTTCAGTGGTAGTGCACTTGCCTGGCATATGTGATGCACCGGTTTGATTCTCATCACTGTATATAAATAAATAAAGGTCTCTGGGCTGGGGTTGTAGCTCAGTGGTAGAGCGGTAGAGAGCCTGTCTCTCATGTGTGAGGTAGTGGGTTTGATGCTCAGCACCACATAAAAGTAAATAAATAAAATAAAGATATTGTGTCCAACTATAACTAAAAGAATATTTTAAAAAAATCAATGCAAAACAGTCCAGAGATCTAAGTATAAGGCCCGAAACCCTGAACTTCCTTGGGGAAAAAAAATCCCACACACAGTGGAAACAAACTGGAAACAATAACTTTCTGAACAGGACTCTTATAGCTTAGGAAATGCTAAGAAGAATTAATAAATAAGCTGGCATCAAATTAAAAAGTTTCTGCACAACAAAAGAATCAATTAGCAGAGTGAAGAGAAACATCTACAGAAGGAAAACATATTTTCTAGTCACTCTTTGAACATGATTAATATTTAGAACTCAAAATATTTACAACAATAAAAAACTACAATCAGTAAATGAGGAAATAAATTGAATAAATATTTCTCAAAAGAAGAAGTACAAATGGTCAATAATTATATGAAAAAATGTTCAACATCTTTACTTATCAGGGAAATGCAAATCAAAGCCATATTGTGACTTTGTTTCACTCAGTTCAAAATGGTAATCATCAAAAAGGAAATAGAAATAATGACCAACACTGGCAAGAATGTGAGAGAAAAAGAGCACTTATACACTGTTGGTGAGAATGAAAATTAGTACATCCATCATAGAAATCAGTACAGAGGTTCCTCAGTAAACTAAAAATAGAACTACTGAAGATTCAGTTATATCTCTCCCAAATATATTTCTGAAAGAATGAAGTCAGTGTAATATAGAGAAAACTAATACCAATGTGTATCATAGCACAACTCACAACAGCCAAGTGGTGGAATCAGCCTAGAACTTCATCAACAAATGAATGGATAAAAAAATTGTGGTACATGTGCACAATGGAATGCTACTTAGCAATAAAGCAGAATGAAATCATGTCATTTACAGAAATAATGGATGGAACTGAGATCATAATATTAAACAAAATAAGCCAAATATGAGAGATAAGCATTTCATGTTTTCTTTCATATGTGGAATCCAGTAGAAAAATGAGATGAATGTGGAAGGGAGACAATTAGTGAAGATAAAGAGAATCTGTGGTAGGAGGAAGGGATGATAAGGGTGGGTAATAGGGAGGTAGAAATAATCAAAATGCATTGTACACTTGTGAGAAAAAAACACAATGAAATAGATTATTTTGTGTAATTAATATCTGCTAAAAATTGTCCTTAATGAATGTTTTAGATTTTAGATTTTAGAAACGTTTATTTCATCCTAGAGATATATGAAACAGGATGTTTATTAAAATATTAGATGTACTAATATTTCATCATTTATTTAAAGAATTATTTTTTTCCTGTTCATTCTGTTAGTGAATTTTTCTATTTCCTTCTAAATTTCTGAACTGGATTTATTTTCTAGTGAATAGTTAGTGGCACACATATATTTAAGTAGGCAATATTTTCATTATCTATATTTATTTTTATTTTATTTTTGTTTTACTTAGGAGTGGTTTTGAATTTTGGTTTTAATTACCTACATAAAAATATCAAAGAAGTTTTATTTTATTTTATTTACTTCTAAACAGAATGCATTTTATATTATTTTCTACATCAGATCTCTTTTTAAGCTAATATATGACAATATTTCACAATTACTTCACATGCTTTAGAATTGAAAGGAGCCCCTCTTATTTGGAGTTAAAGTTTAATATAAACTCATGTATAAAAACAATCTTTCAGCTGAGCATTTTCTCTTTCTAATGGTTCATTGACTGGTTTTATTGGATGTATAACAGTTTTTCCAATATTAGAATCCTATTTTTCCTTCCTTTCCCCTGTATGCCAAATTCTCTACTTTAGAACATTGGTTGCTACATTGTTCTTTGAGCAGATATAAATCATGTCTAAATTTTCATGGCAAATTAAATCATATCATTACAAAGCAGCCTTTTGTTCATTTTGAAGCTCTTCCATGCATTCTATATTTTTTATATAAAAAGTTACAACAGATGTTCTCCAGTTTATTATCTAAATGCCTTTGTGGCCAGTCATTCCTTTGTACCTTTCTGAAACACTTTGTAACATATTTGACTTTATAAAGAAACTATACTGAGGTGGATACTGGCATATGATTGGAGGTGAACTCTGTTCACCACCCCTCCCCATCCCCCCAAATATAAATCTGCATTCACAGAAATGCCTTCAGAAGAGTTAAGAAAACAAGTGGAAGATAACAGTATTTGGATTATTATTTAATAATAATATAAATATAATTATTATTTAATAATAAAATTACTCATGGAAGTTTCTAGAAAGGACAGTGTTACATTACTTAGGTCATATCTCCCTCATCTCCAGGTAACACAGAACCTAGAGGAATGTCACACATTTGGAAAAGGGAAAGGCATGTAGGACCTTACCTGGGACATCACCACTGCTCCTGCTAAAAGAAAGCCCTATATTGACGGACCCCACAGTTCCACATTCCAGGCCACTACCTGTAGACTGCAATTACAAACCTGATCTGACATTAGACAGGACCACATGGCCACAGACTTTAGGCTTATAGGACAATCTCCAACTTGTATCACTGCCAGGCTGACTTTCATGGTCATGGACTCCACACATCCTAGAACACGGAAAAACCTCAAGGGCTTCAAGAATGCCACATTTCTGCACTGACCACATCAGCCCTGAGTTTCTGGCAGTGCCATGCCAGCCACAGCTACTCTGTGCTTACAGTGAACATGAATGTTACACAGAACCTTTCTCAGACAAAGGCAAGCTGAGAAGACTGGGATAAGTCCCTACTTCTTTAAAAGCACAAGCATTGATGCATGACCACAAACATCAAGACAATCAAGGAAATATGTTCTCACCAACAGACAAAAGGAGGTGCTAGCTATTGGCCAAAAATAAATGAAGATTCAGTGAACTTAACAGACACATATAGAACATCCAATCTAACAGCTAAAGACTGCATATTCTTCCCAATTGCACATGGAGCATTCTCCAACACAGATCACATATTAGAACACAAAATTGTATAAAAAATTTCATGAAGAATGAAAAATAATATGAGGTATCACTTCTCATAACTTGGTGTAAATCTAAGCATGAGTTACAGGAATAAATTTGGTAATATCACAAATATTTGGAAATTTTAAAAAAAGTCTATCCCAAAAGTCTTCTTTTTAAAGATATGCTAGGTATGTTAATAATTATATATGTGCCTCAGCTCACAATGGAGTAATACAAGTTCTAATGAAGCCATAAGAATATCACAAGTCAAAAATGCACTTAATGATAGATACACTGAAAAACACATCGAAAATCAAAAAAATCATAGATTGAACAATATATATGAAGATTTGATTATGAACACAATTTTCCTTATCAAATTAAAATAATACACAGGAAATATAAAACATTAGAAACGTTTTAAAAATATAACTTATATGCTCTAAATTTTAAATAGTAAAATGTATATTTTAGTGCATTTATTATGTTTTAGTATGTTAGGGTTTTGGAAAATTTTTACCACTCTGAAAATAAAACCTGTACTGTCTAAACAGTCATTCCTAATTTTCCACTTTCCTATCCTTTAAACATTAATCTACTGTCTCCATGTATTTGCTTATTGTGTACCTTCCATAAAAAAGTATTATTAAACATGAGGTCTTTTATAACTAATATATTTAATTAAAATAATGTCTTAAGGGCCATCCTTTTTATGACATTATCAATGATATTTCTTCTTATTACCAAACAAGTGAGTTACTAAGGTTTATTAAATGGTTGCTGATAAACATTTGTTAGTGATGCTGATAGAAATGAGAGTAATTTAGACTGTTCAAATCTGCAGATACCAAAAAAATAAAAAAATAAGAGAGAGAGAGAGAGAGAGAGAGAGAGAGAGAGAGAGAGAGAGAGGATACTAGAGAGACGATACTAGAGAGAGGGTAGTAGTCAGGATACAGCATATTCTGGGGGAAGAAAGAAATTCAGAAATACAGCAATTCAGAAAAGCAAGGACTATACTTGCACAAGAGCCACCCACAGGGCCTATGCATTTTATGTTCCTGCTCTGTTCTTTCTTAGTCTTTACAATATTCTGAATAATTGAAGAGGGTCACACATCACTCTTACCAACAACCCAGTATGAAAAGGAAGATTTTCAAATTGGAAAAATAATCTTAATTGTTTTCATGTAGATATTGGTTAAGTAAGAATATAATTTATTTAGTAATTACAGGACTATTCAGGCTACCTGCTTTCTCTGATATGGTCACTTTTAAGGATTTACATAGCTCATTTAACTGTAAAATTTATTAGCAATTGGTGGTTTGTATGACCTCATATTTTCTACTAAATATATATGAGAACTCTAGTGATATCCTTTATTTCATTTCTCATAGGTATTATGTATTTTTGTTCTTTTCAGTAGTGATCATCAAAGTTATCAAATTCATATTTACCATCTTATAGTTTGACTAAAAAATATTTTAAAAAGGCTTTGTCATATGATTCTTAAAATAGTATAGATCTTCCTTTATTTATTGAAGCAATTAATATTTTTAAAAAATACTGTTTAGTACACTTACCTTCATTTTTACATCTTTGACATTTCTTTATGATATTATTTTTATACATGCTCTATTGTTACCATGTTCCTCCATACCTGGAAAATTATTTGAAGCACAAGTCTGTAAAATCATTTCAGTATCTGTGAATTTAGTGTTCATTTTCATATATGTGTGCTATTTTTGTGTGAAAGCATGTTTCCCTAAAAATGTATTTATTCTGCCTATATGTGAGAAATATATTTCAAATAATTTAGTGGAAAATGATTTCTTTTAGACCAGGGATTGAATCCAGGGATACTTAACCACTGAATCACATCCCAAACCTTTTTTTTATCTTTCATTTTGAGACAGCGTCTTGCTAAGTTGCTGAGTCTAGCTTTGAACTTGTAATCCTCCTGCCTCAGTCTCCTGAGTTTCTGAAATTAAAGGAATGTGCCACAACAATTTTTGTCTTTTACCACTTTAAATATATGTTCATTATTTGCTGGTGTATAACATTTCTTATAATATCTGCTAAAATTCTTTCAGTTTTTCTTCCATATGTAATATGTATCTTCCACTGTTTTTTTTTTTTTAACTTAGCTCAACTTTATCAGTGACACTTAATATTGTATGTGTTTTTTGTTGTTTTTTTGATGTGCTTTTTGTATTTATCCATGATGGTGAACTTGATGTGAACTGATTGGACTGAGATGCCAAGATATTTGACAAACATTATTCTTAGTGTTTCTGTGAGATTGTCTTGAATGAGATCAACCTTCAAATTTGTGGAATCTGAGTAAACAGATTTCCCTTCATTATGCATGTGAACCTCATGCAATCAGTTGAAAGCCTATGTAGAACTCAAAGAAACCCTCTCACAAAGAAGAGAGAATTTCCCAGAGTTCTGACTTATGCAATCACCAAGAGAAGCTCTTCCTGGTTCCACAGCAGACTGCCTCTGGACTCCAATGGAAAACCAACAGTAGGTAGTAATGAGCAATGGTATGCAAACATAATAGAGCAGGGTTACTGGGTTCCTTTGAATTGCCTTTAGTGAACCATCAACTTGTAGAACAACGACATGAATACTAACCCTGGGAATAAACAGGTGAAAACAAAGGAGGAAAATTTAAAATGCATCAAAAAAGGGAATATCATTGGGCTAAATCCTGACAGTTCTACTGAGTTTATTGTAACAATGAGGATTTAGGGCCATGGGTTTTTCATTGGATTTCAGAAGGGAAAATTCATTAATGGAACAGGTGCACTAAGATGAACTCTGGCAGGTCATTGGTCCCAGAACCTGCATTAATATATTATTAACTTGTAAACAAAGCTCCCTGAAGAGAATAGTAACTGTGACAGTTATGAAGAAGATGAACTACAGTCAAAAGTTCCTTGAGCTGGTTTGAAGGAGGAGATAAATAGAGATGGTAAAGACTACAGAAGGCGGAACTCAGTTCTCCTGACAAACATCAAACAGCAATGGATTTGGAAACAGTTCTGCTTTCTTTGTTGCTCTCTGCTGGGAGGTGACCCAGTCTATCTTGAGAGTGCTTTTTGCTTGAGATGTACTTTGCTTTAATTCATACTAAAATTCTTTTCCTTGGTTTTTTGGTGTTTGATTTATTTATTTTTTTTCATCTGAACACAGATCCTAGGTTTGGGGCTTCATCTCTCCACTCTTCTGTGACACTCTTGGGAGACTGATAATTCATCCTGAAAATTTTGCACTTTCTAAACGGAAAATTTTGGACTTTATAGTTTCTATAATAACACGACTCAATTCCTTCCTAATCAGTTTTCGCTCTCACTCTCTCTCAGTGTATGTATTCTATATATATAATATTAATATGTATAATATTATAATATATATATACTATTTATAATATTTAATATAAATTAATATATATATGATATTATATATATCTGCATAAACATACACATCCTAGTGCCTGCTAATTTTATAGAAAACTCTGACTGATACTATTACTGAGATTGTTTCTTAGAGGAAGATTATTAAGTAAGAGATTGATAATTTGGGGGTTTCTTTCTTTTTTGGGAGTGGGTACTGAGGGTTGAACTCAGGGGCACTCAAACACTGAGCCACATCCCATACTATTTTGTATTTTATTTAGAGACAGGGTGTCACTATTAGCGCCTTGCTGTTCCTGGGGCTGCTTTGAACTTGTGATCCTCCTGTCTCAGCCTCCTGAGCTGCTGGGATTACAGGTGCCACCCACTGTGCCCAGCTTGTTGTTGTTGTTTTTTTTTTTTAAATCAAATGTCTCCTATAATAATTTTAAAAGGCATTGTGACTTGTTTTTCCTACAGTAAGGAGAACACCAATAGTCTGAGGTAAAATGTGGTAATACAGACCTTCCATACATCACTGTTTTATACTGAAAATCAAACACTTCCATGAGTATGACAGTAAACATTGTAGCCAAACTGAGCAATATGACTGGCTTCTTGTTCCTAATGTCTCTAAACAAATTGGGACAAGAAACAGAAAATCCCAGGGGTTTGAATTTCCAGATCAAGAAACATAAAAATGAACTGAAAGCTTGTACGTCAGGCCTGAACAAGTCCCTTATCTCCTGAAGCGGCAGAGCTGATATTGTTGCAAACCATTACCCAGACTCATCTTGGGGTGGCGGACATAAAATACAAATTGAATACTTACAGGTGACTAATTTAAATGTGAGAGGAGATTGAGAAGGAATATGACGTGGAAGTTGAAATGAAAACATGTGACAGGCCACTGATGAACTTCAGGACTTTGATCCTAAATGTTGATGACTCCTCTTTGTCAGTACAAGAAGCTAGATCCATCTGGGAGGATGGACTTGCATTACCTGAAGACATTGCAGTGTCATCCTGTAAGACGGTTTCCCTGAAGACCATTCTGAATATCTTCAGGACTGTTCCACACAACCTCTTTGCTTTTTGACATATTACTACACTCATGTTTTAGGAAACTCCCCAAATGAGGTGCAAATTATAATCTTGTGAAGATGCTATATGCCAAGAGAATTATAAGATCTTCCTAATTTATACAGATTCATACAGAAATTCAGGAAATACGTGTGAGAATGAATATTAAGAATATGGGGTAATGATGGAGGGAATATACAATAGAGTGAATTTATTGACATGACTTCAATAAGCAAAAATTCTGTACTTAGCTCACACACTTAGAAAGTCTTAACAATTTATTCGATCAGCTGAAACAGACCAAATGTAGCCTACAGTTATTAGAAATGTTGCACCCACATTTTTTTCCATACAGAAAGTGATTCAAAGGCTTAGAGATATTTGAAAATTAGGGTGAGTTTGTCATTTAAGACTACTAATTCAAACTGGGAGAATCTAGAAGATAAATTATTTATCATGACTGTGGAAAATAAAGTTTTGAGAGGACACACATCCCAGAATTCTTGAAGATCATACAGTGGAACCAGAACTTTTTGTGGGACCAGAACTTATAGGGGGAAATACTGCTACTTTTAGGTAAGTCTAAATTCAGGGAAAGTAAATGGAAACTGGGGTAGTAAAGGTCAATGGTCTGTTCAAGATTTTCAAAGACAAAGTAAACATAGGTACTTTAAATGGCTGTAGAGTTAAAGCAATAATCTATAACATACCCCAAGCAGATCTATTGTCTTTGCTAGTTGATTGTGGATTTCCTAGATGTGAAATAGATAAATAGCCTACTAAATTATTATTTCCTCTGTATAAGCAGAAAAGTTTCAGGTCAAGTGAATGAAAGTCAAACATTAATCTTAAAAAGAGAATGAGACAGTCCCTTTAAAGTGTCCATATTTTGAGCCAATCTTTAGGTCCAGAATAACTTGAATAAAGGAGAGTCCATGTACCTGGGGAAGGATCCAGGGCACTGCCAAAGATTTATGTTGTTAATCTTTTCCCAGAGATATTTATGAACTTTTAACAGATTAACTGTACATTAATGGAAAACATCTGACCATATCTTTCAAAGATTATTGGACTCTAACTCTGAACTGCCAGAAATTACAGGAAACCAAGTATTTCACTTGGTGCACTTTCAAAAGAGATGCTTTTCAATCTACTTAAAGGCATTTTAACACAGGTTAGTATCAAGTGTCTTCATAAAACCATCCTTTGGTTATTTCACCAATATTGAAATATTAATTATAAAATAATATAATTCTCAGCTTCGGCCAGAAGAATTCCTGACCTGTGGATGAGGGTTATTGTTGTGGGAAATGACAAATGGAAGTCATTAGAACTATCTATAACTAGAAAAATAGTGAACCAAAAGCAACATTGCATTCTTGGAGGCATCTTAGCTATTACTGTCACCTTGAGGAGGAGAAAGATAAAGGGGTGGTGATTCCCAAAACAACCCAATTATTTTTATCTATTTGACTTATTCTAAAGAAAAATGGATTTTGTGGGACAGTGAATTATTATAAACTTAGTCAGGTAGTGACTCTAAGTGTGTCTTCCATACCATATTTAGGTTCATTGCTTGAACATTTAAACATCTCTTATAACTACCATTCACACCAATTGTTTTGGAAAATATTTTCTATTCATCCCTGCCAATCAACACCACCAGAGACAGTTAGGTTTCAGAGAGCAATGCACCTTCACTGTCATCATCAGTGGTATATCAACTATTCAGCTCTGAATTTATAGAGATCTCACATATCTTTCCAACCCACAAGACATCATGTTGGTTTCCTATATTAAATACAACTACTGAACAAAACCCAATAATTACTCTAGACTTATTGATTGCTTAGAGAATTGTTTGTCAGAGGGTAGGGGAAAATTTTGACAATAATTCATGGATTTCTGCCTAAGAATTTCTGTGTATCAAGTGCCATAGCTTGTTGGGCTATTCCTTTAATGATGAAGGACAGCTTCTTTCATTTCCTTTAATTCAAGCTATAAAGAGACATAATGCCTAATGAGCCTCTTTGAACTTTGGTGGAACAGCATATTCCCTTTTCACGTCAGTTACTCCAGAAAACATGTGGCATGAACTGAAAAGCTGAAATTTTGTTTGAGACTCAGCACAAACAAAACCTCAACCAGTTTAGGCTGCCCTGCAAGCTCCTCTGAGATTTGAGCCATATGGCACAATAGATCCCAGTGCATGAAATGTCACTGGCAGATGAAGATGTATGGAGCCTTTGATAGTATCCTGAAGATGCAGGCCATTCAGATTTTGAAGAACCCTGCCATCTGCTATGGACAACTAATCTTTAAGAAGTAGATAAATGATGGCTACAGGACTTCAGCAGATACTGAATGAATGCTCAACAATAGATCTCAAATTTTCCATGTGACTCAAGCTGCCCATGAGGAAAAGGGTCTTGTCTTGTTTTTGCTTTCTTTCTGTCTTTCTTCCTTCCTGTCTTTCTGCCTTTCTCTTTTCCTTTCTTTTCTTTTCATTCTTTCTTTCTTTTTTTCTTTCTAGTACTGGGGATTAAACCCGGGGCATCTGGGCAAGTGCTATATTACTGAACTACATCCCTAGCTCAAGGAAATAGGTATTATCTAGTCCACTGACCCATAAAATGTGGTATTTCCAGCAGCCTTCCATGATGAGATCAGTCCAGAGCAGGCTCTGAAAAGCCCAAGTAAGTTGTACTAAATGCTCTCCAAGTGCTCTAAAAGGCCCGTCCATGGTCCATGTTTCTGCCATATTGCCTTCTTTCTCCCCATCTGAGCAAATGGCTATATAGGAGTTTCCTACCATGAGTTGGCAGAGTAAAAGAATCCTCCATCTTGATTGACAGATGGTTCTGAATGATGTACAGGCATCACCCCAAAGTGAACAACTGTAGCACTACAGCCCCTTATGTAGAGTATAAGTAAGTGTTGAGGAGTTATGGTTTCTTCTACCTAGACAGCCTCAGGGTGCAGGAAGTAAACAGGGCTAGGGCCATGACACAGAGCCTTCACTGGGGCAATGCACACTAGAGCTATGGAGACAGAGCCACCCTAAGACCTGAGGACTGTAGAGCCATCAAAGTATAACACCTTCCTAGGAAAGTTACATGCCTGCTACTTCAGTGCATGAGAGCTGACACGTTTATTTCACCTGGCCAAGCCATGAAAGCTGTGGGTCTCCAATCCCTTGCCTTAGTATGTTTCAGGAGGTGGAACATGGAGTAAAAGATTATTCCCCAGCTTTAAGATTTAATATTGTTTGCCTATTGTGTATTACAGATATTTAATTTTTGTTCCCATATTTTTGATTATGTAGGCTAAATCCCTATATATTCCACATAGGTCAAGGATGCAATGGATTATGAGTTATAGTGGCAACCATTGCATAGACCCACCAGCAAAGCCTAACGGAGGCAGCCATAGAGGTCTCCAACCCTGACTCTGTGTTCCTGCTTGAAAGGATTCTAGGAAGACATAAGATATAGTAAAAGAATAACAAAGTTTATTTTAAAAAGATGTGAAAAAGGTAATGGGGACACTCTCAAGGGAGACAGTGGGTACTCTCAAAGAGGAGAAGGATGTCACATTCCATCTGCTTTCCTGTTTCATAGAGAGTCCAAAGGAAGTTTCCAGAGTCCTGCCCACTTCTGCCTCTAGACTTTCTATTGACAGCAGGATTGCATCAGACTTTTAAATCCCTACTGTGCATGGTGAAGATCCCCAAAAATCTGTAGGTCACATTGATCCATGCTGACCAGTTCTAATTGGAACTTATTAATACAGATTTTATTCTAAGGGAAGTTATTCATATCTCCCTTAGTTCTGGAAACTGCCCCGTGTGAGAGTTTTACAAGTCTGCCTGCTCCAGGGTAACTTGTCAGGATGGAGACTTTCCTGTATTTCTCTTGCAGTTAACAAGTTTGCTGAGGAATATAACATATTCTATTGATTTAAACCAGGTAGGCCTGCAAGTAAATTGCTTTTATGTCCCATATTTTTATTGGTGTATTATAGTACATAATGGTGGGATTTGTTCAACATTCATACATGCACAAAATATAACAATATAAGTTGGCCAATACAATTTTCCAGAATATCCTTTTTCCCTCACCTCTTTATTCTCCAAACAGTAGGCCAGGTTTTAGATTCATTCCCTTAAATTCATGTTCCTATTGCTCACATCTGTCTGTTACCTTATCAGAAGCCACATTGCCAATACAACAAATGCAATAATTTTACTCTTAGTTCTATTGTTTTAATGAAGATCTTTAATAATTCCTAAAATATCATCTAAAAGCTAAACAATGAAGATGGTAAGGTGAAAAGATATGTCTACTCTTTCATTAAATGGATAACTTGCTGCAAAGTTGGAATTCTGTGACTAGGCAGCTTAGTTTAAATTCTGGAACTCTCAAGAGCTGTGTGTGGCATCAAGTAAATTTCTTAAAGTTTGTATGTTGTTGTTTTCTCATCTATAATAAATTGTAATATTACAGCTGCTTCTTGGAATTGTTATGAATGTGAAGAACATACACACATATATGTAAAAATTATGCAATTTTATACATATATGTATGTGTTTATGTGTGTGTGTGTGAACGTACATGACATTTATGTTCTTGTTTAGTACCTAACCTAATAAGCTGCATATGATTCTTAGTTTTTGGTATTACCCATTCATTCATTGACTCACTATTTAATAAATAATCTCTCAGTAAACTCTAAGTTCTAGGTGTGTTTTATAGTTTGGGGGATATAACTCTGAGGACACATAGGTACCACGACTGTCTTTATACAAGGTACAGTGTGAAGATATTGGTAGACAGTGACAACTAAGTACACCAAAATGTTTTAAATGAGAACAGTGATAAGTAATGAAAAAAAGAGGCTCCATGTAGATAGTAGGTGAAAGAATTTTGTTTTACTTATTTATTTTTTGCCTGACACAGTGGAACATTCCTGTGTTCCCAGCAATTTGGGAGATTGAGGCAGAAGATTTTAAGTTCAAGGCCAGTCTCAACAATTTAAAAAAAGAAACAGGACCAAAATCCATCAGAGAATATTTACTAAACATACCCCTAACCAATTTAAATTTCTTAATAGTCTCTAGTAACAAAATGATTCCGGAACACTGCAGACATTTTGAATTTTGCAGGCAGTTATTTAGATTTTTTTTTTTTTAACCAGAGATAGAACTTAGGGGCACTCAACCACTGAGCTACATCCCCCAGTCCTATTTTGTATTTTCTTTAGAGACAGAGTCTCACTGAGTTGCTTAGTGCCTTGCTGTTGCTGAGGCTGTCATTGAACTTGAGATCCTCCTTCCTCAGTCTCCTGAGCCGCTGGAATTATGTGCCAACTGGCCGGCAGAAAATATTTTTGAAGTAATTGTTTTTGCATTAAAAATTTATGTCTGACTGGGCCCAGTGGTGCCAAGTGTGTAATCCAGCAGCTTGGGAGGCTCAGGCTTGAGGATCGTGAGTTCAAAGACAGCATTAGTAACAGCAAGACACTAAGCAACTCAGTGAGACCCTGTCTCTAAAGAAAAAAAAAAAAAATAGGGCTGGAGATGTAGCTCAGTGGTTGAGTGATCCTAAGTTCATTCCCTGGCACACACAAAAAAAGTAAGAAAAATCATGTCTGAAAATTATTTGTATGCATCTCAAACTCACACTGCAAATTTAACTCTTAAAAATAACATAATTTTGATTACTCTATTCTGATTGATGAATTTACAGTAAAAATGGGCTTAGACAGAAAGCAGTGTTTCAATGAAAGAAAAGTAAATTTTTGCCCTTAATACCTCTTCAAATAAAATTTTGAACAAAATTAAAGAAAGCATAATTTTGAAATAGAAACATATGTCAACAGAGGTGAAGTAAGACTACTTCCATTCTGTGCCCTTCTTCCATGGATGTAAATTTTGAGTAATGATAATGTTGGGAGGTGATTTCTTTGACACTAAGTAATGAAAGTGGAGCTAGGAACTGAGGAAGAATTTAGAATTGAAGTAAACCCCTAAGGTAGACTAATTTTGCAGATGTTTGGACAGTCATTTACAAATAGTTCTTTCCTAATCTAAAGTTTTGCTTTTCTTGGACCTTAAAAGACTTCTCAATGAATATCCACATTTGGTATCTGTATATCTCCAAAATGGATCATCGATTTCTGTGAATAAAAGAGGCCAGGGAAAATTTAATAGGAAAAGAATATTCATCATGTATAGAAACAGAAAAACAGCAAAAGAGATGCTCACAACTTGAATGGATCTCGGTATGTGATGAAATGTTTAGAAAATAAGATTTGGGGATTCTTGCATAGGGATTTTAGAATGGGAAGTTAACTCCATAATAAATGCTGGAGATTTGATATAAGTAGTTCGACTTTTTTTTTTTAATTTATAGAATTCTGAGGACATAGCTTCTAGTTAAAGCAAGCAAAACTCAATTCTATAACCAGAAATATCAATAGCCTTACATCCCAGAATGTATAATATGAATTTATTTGATAAAATAATAGGCATACACATACAGCTGACACAATTTATCTTAATTTGAGAAATTCTTGACTGGAGAGCTGATGATTATTTTACTTATAAGGAGTCTAGCATATATAGCATGATTAACTAAAACAAGGACATTTTGTCACCAATTTCTGCCATACAGATATGAATAGACATCCACTTTTATTTATTTTTTAAGTTTTACTCAAATAAAAAATTTACATGAGTTATAAAGAAACTTCTCTCAACAATTTTTTCATTGCCTCTTTTACATCTTTGTTTCTCAAACTGTAGATGATGGGATTCAGCATGGGAATCACAATGGTGTAAAATATTGACACTATCATGTCATGGTTTGAATCATAGTTGGAATTTGGTCTCATGTAACTGAAGAGGATGGTCCCATGATAAATGGACACTCCAGTCAGGTGGGAGCCACAGGTAGAGAACACTTTCCTCCTCCCTTCAGCAGAATGCATCTTCAGAATGGCCAACAGGATGAAGCCATAGGAGACCAGGACAATCAGGATAGTGACCATCTCAATAGAACCCACAAAGTAGAAGAGGAGAAGCTGGTTGGTGTGAGTATCAGAACAAGAAATAGCAAGGAGAGGAGGGATATCACAGAAAACATGTCTGATTTTATTGGACCCACAGAAGGACAAGCGGAAAGTGGCCACTGTGTGTATAGTAGCATGTGAAATACCACCAACATAGGAAGCCACTATGAGTGGCACATAGACTCTGGGTGACATGCTCACTGAATACAGAAGTGGGTTGTAGATGGCCACATAGCGATCGTAAGCCATGGCAGCCAAGAGAAAGCATTCCGTGGTCCCTAAAGTAACAAAGAGAAGCATCTGTGTAGCACACCCCAGAAAGGAAATGGATTTATTTTCTGCCAGAAAATTGACCAACATTTTTGGAGTGACAACTGTAGAATAGCAGGCATCCAAGAATGATAAGACACTCAGAAAGTAGTACATGGGGTTGTGGAGTCGGGAATCCTCAATGACCAATACAACCAGTCCCAAATTTCCTATCAAAGTAAAAAGATAGATGCCAAGAAATAGTAAAAATAAGAAGACTTTCAGGTTAAAATCATCTGTGAAGCCCATCAATACAAACGTGGTGACTTCTGTGATGTTCTTCCACTGAATCCTGTAAACATCCATATCTGATGACAACTTTTCCATTTTAGTTTTTACAAAAAGATTGAAAAATATCCTTTATTAATAGAATTTGTGTAATTATATTCCAATTTGGTTCTTAGAGCATAATGATTTCTTTGGTAGTAATGACATAGGCAGTGACAAAGAACTGCATCAGCACATGAATTTTTACTATATAAGGCAAAAAAGAAAAAAAGAAAAGAAATAATTTAACTCATTGTTGGCTAAATGCATTGTTAGAAATTCCTGTAATTAAAGTGATTTTTATTTTCCAATTAATTTTTGAATGAATTTTCTGCCATTTGTATATATATTACATCCTCTTAAAATTAAAAAAATGGATATGTATAGATCAGCTTAAATCCAAAAATGTTTCATTGGAAAACCCATAGTTGAGTTGAAGTCTTAGTTTTATTACAAAGTACGTGAAACCACTTTCCTTAATGTTTCATACTTTGTAATATACAAGACACTAAGCTAAACTTATAGGTAAATTTAGATGAAACAAACAATGTCAAAGTTGTTTACTCTAAAATGTTTTCAGATAACTTCTTAAAAAATAGTTGTACTGACTTTCCAACTTCCTTTATGGGCATTCTTTTCAAATGAAACCATGTCATGTCCTCTTTTCTGAAAGTGTCTTGTTCGATTAAATACTACAGGAATCTTTATTCTGGGATAGTTGCACATTCTTTGCAAACCAAGAAAATACCAAGTGTTTTGTTTTAGGATTTTTCCTCTGTCAATATACAGTATCTAGTTTTCAATTTGGGTCTTTCAAATTTTAACAATAGTAATGAGAGGATTTTTTATTTATGTATTCCTACAAATTCTTTGGAGATAATTCTTTTCCTTTTTCCTTCTTTATTTTGGCACTCAGGTACTCTACCACTGTGCATGTCACATCCCCAGCGTTTTTGTATTTTATTTAGAGACAGGTCTAACTGAGTTGTTTAGCACCTTGCTAAATTGTTGAGTTTGGCTTTGGCTTTGCAATTCTCCTGCCTAAGCCTCCTGAGTTGCTGGGATTACAGGTGTGCACCACCTCTCCTGGCTATACATACCTTTAATATATTATTAAAAGTGAATGAACTTGCCCTCCCCATGCCAATATAGAAGAACTTTCTCTGCTGAGAGTGAAGGACTGCCTCCCCTCTTCTCGATGGCATCTGAGGGATTCCTAGAAGCTGAGAGCACTGACTGCCCCTGCCTGGGCTGGTTTAGAACAGGCTAATTTAATCTAAATATGTATATTTTCTGCCTTTTTTTTTTTTTGGTCCCACTTTGACCCTGTTCAGGCCAGATTTATCTTCATACATGTAGCACAAATTGTTTTTAATGAATTGTAACTGCTTCTGGGGTAGGCAATATAGCTTCTTCTCTCCAATTTGATCAAATTTCAAAACTGTGTGAAGTTCCTTTTTCCATCGTTTGTCTATTTTGGGTTGGGGGCTGAATCCAGCAATCTGGAAATCAGGTTAGGCTTTCAGTAATAGGACTAATTGCTTATGGGATTTCTGAAATAATATGAAATAAAGGTCCCCTGTATTAGTTAATAAAATTCTTGGTATAAACTATTGCCAAAAAAAATAAATAAAGTCACTGTATTTGCCACAAAGCAGAATTTGATTTCTGAACTCCCCCCCTGAAATTGTCATTCCTATTCAGTGAATACAAAAAAAGAAAAAAAAAGGAAAGAAAGAAAGTGCATGACCAAGAAAAAAAAAAAGTAAACAGATAAATTTAAGGAGCTACCTGTATCTAGGCTAAAAGCCTCAGTTGTTGACACAGACTTAAATATTGGAGCCATTGAAAGTTATGGGAGTGATTCTACACAGTGACTTTTTGAACTTTAGCATGACATAGACCCAAAGTTACCTTACTATAGGGACACATGCACACCCATGTTTATAGCAGCACAATTCACAATAGCCAATCTATGGAAACAGCAGATGTGTTCATCAACAGAAGAATGGTTAAAGAAAATGTGGTATATATACACAATGGAGTTTTATTCAACCATAAAGAAAAGATGAAATTATGGCATTTGTAGGAGAATAGATGGAACTAAAGACTATCATGTTAAATAAAAAAATTCAAACTCAGAAAGTTAAAGATACTATGTTTTCTGTAATATGTAGAAAGGAAAAACAAAAGTGGCGATCGATCTCCTAGAAATCAGAGGGAGATCAGTAGAAGAAAAGGACTGAAGAATGGGAGGTACATAAGGAGGGGGAAAATGGTGGATAGTGATATTGGCCAAATTATATTATTATATTATGTGCACATACAAATATGCTACAACAAATCCCATCATTATGTGCAACTATAATGCACCAATAATATAACATGGAAAAATTTTTTTAAAAGTTCTATAAACTCTTCCATAAATAAGTACAGGTGAATTCAAAACTTATAATTCATAATTTATGTAATTCATAATTCATATAATTAATACTGTAGAACTTGTTGAATTTTTGATATATTAAGATGACCCACATAAAAAATAAACAGTAAGATTAAATTTTAGAAAGAGAAGGAAGTCATATTTCTCTGTTATACCAGAAATGTTCTTAAAAATCTCTGTGGAAGGTTTTGTTTTTCTAATAATAGAATAAGTAACTTCCTAAATGTGGGATTACAAATCAAAAGAAAAAAATTTTCTTAGAAAATCATATAGTAAAATTCCAAATAAAATTAAAGTACAACTGGTATATAAATTCAGATAATTTGCATATTAGACATAAGAACACGCACAAATATATTAATATATAATTTTGTTTGATGTCTTATGTTCATAAAATAGCTTACAAAGTCATCAAGAAATTGTGTAAATACTTGCTAATGTTAATTTTGTGGGCTCAGAAAGACACATTTCTGTTTAAAATGTTTCCATTCTAATTCTGTTCTCCCCTACTTTCTTCTTTTTCTGCAACAGAATTAGTGAAATATATGCAGAAATGTTTAGTGCAGAGAATCAGGGACAAAGTACAATTGTTGAAATAGATTGATAGTATAAGGAAATAAGCATTCAACTAAATGTTGAAACATATTACTAAGAGTCTACTAAAAGAATTCATTACAAAATACCTGTTGACTCTCATATACAAGAGAAATGTCAATTACATTACAATTCTAGTATGTTGGAGTATACACATTCTGAATTTGACTTTCCATAAGATTAAATTCAAAAATTCTAAGTTATATAAGAAATTTAGCAATGTACCTGTCACTCCCTCTGCCTGTGGACATGCTGATAAAATAATAATATGTTCACTTAAGTTCTTCTAATACTTTGTCAGTAATTTCCTAACAAATCTTATTGTGTTTATTCTGAATGTACAACAAGAAGGTGGTTTAAGAAGTGAGTATGACTTATTCCAAATAATGTCTTCTTGTAACATTTATCTACTTCTCTGTGGAAACTATAGACATAATAGAGGAAAACATGAAATCTGACTATTTTTTCCAAGATGCACTTTGAACAGCTATTTTTTTTATTAACTTATATGTAAGGATATTAGAATTGGTTGTGCTCATGATGAGTTTATGTCATTTAAGATATACACTAAATTTTAAAAAGTATACACACTGAATTGCTAACTACAATGTGCTCAATCAAAATAAAACATATAAAAATAATGTCTCAACTCTCACGGTCAAATTCATGACGAAAATACTATAAACACATAGATAAAATATGTGGGGAGTTAAAATAGAAGCCGCTCCAAGTTCTGAAGCTACTACAAAGGGGTGGGAATTATGTGTGCATTATGTTATTCAATCTGAATAAAAACCTGAAAAATAAATAAAGCAGCCTCATTTTATGCATGGAAAAACTGAGGTCCAGTTAGATACAATTTTACCATTCTCAGACTGTTTGTTAATAGAAATAAACAGAATGTCAGATTTCTCTGACAATTTCTACTCGACCATTTTATAACCCCTTTTGACATGTCAATTCTGGAATATCAACTAGAACTGATACTAAATAGCATTGATTTGTAGTTGAATTGTTTAAAGATGTTAAATTTCGACTCTGCAATTAGAAAAAAAAAACTAGAATTGCTTCTAAATCAATTACTAACTTAGCAAAATAAATTAAAAATTTGAATTCCCACATTGAAACACATAAGAAAACTTGTACCCAAAGTGAAACATTTACATTGACTGGATTAAATTTAATTTTCTTTTCATCTAATAATTAACAATAAAAGTAGTTCTTAGGGCTGGGGATTAGTGGTAGGGCACTTGCCAATATGTACAAAACCCTAGTTAAGTAGTCCTCAGGACTTTAAATGTAGTAAAAACAATAGTAATAATAATTTATACTACAGCACCTATTCCGTTATCTTTCATTAAGCAAATTAAAGCATATTTCTATTATAGCTCTATTGATAAAACAGTATGCACACTACATTGCTAACTACAATGTAATCTATTTTCATTCTCCCTGCATTACCTGAAACGTGTGTGATTCAACTGGCAGCATACCAATGAGTCTGAAATATTCTCTCTTACATTTAAGAATTAAGGCATATACTTTGGTGTTCACTATAACATAAAATATTTCCTAAGAAAAATTCCTTCTCTTACCTATGAACACGGATGGACTGCTTTTTCATTAAGAAATACCATGAAGGCTATGCATCTGGACTCTTATACCAGTTCCTCAGCACTTCATGTCCACAGGGAGTTCCCAGTGAGGACACACCAGTGCTTTTCCGGGATAGAATGGATCCCAGTGACTTTTTTATTAGTAAACAAATGAATGTTTGTAGAATAAGAAATTATAAGGTTGAAAATGATAGCATAAATGAATTTTGGTCTTTGCTTAAAAAATCCCTCAGGTAAAAGTAAATCTAATAATACAAGATACAGTCTAGATCTGGTACTTATTATCTAAGTGCCTTTGAATTGATAAATTAAATGCTGTGAAAATCATTTTCCTTTTACTGGGAATATAATATATAAAATTTCTGAAAATTTTGTCACCATGCACACAATGAAAACAATGCAGAAGTATTATTTTCTTTGGCAGAATGTACACTCTGTAGTAACATTTGTCTATTTAACTATACTTCTAAATGGTAGGTGAAATAGATTTATGTTTATTGAGACTTTAATAGAGGAGATTAACTATGAATACAGAAATAGGATATAGTGATATGAAAGTATGGCAGTTTACAGATAATAACATTCTGTGCAATGAAAGTTTAGAATATTAAAGGTCTGACAGAGATAAAAGTCAAATTTTTGAATTCCATAGCATCTTTTCTTCTTTTAGGGATGAAGTATACTAATGCACAGACTAGCTGATTATTGTATATGTAAAAAGTTCTTTGAAAAAAAATTTCCAGAACATATAGATGTTAACTGTAGAAATGTTATTTTAAGGTTTAAGATTTGTTTGAGACACATTTTATATACAGTGTAAACAATGAGTCAGTTTCTCTTTTGGTGGCATTAGGATGGTCAAATTTTTTGATATCTTAAAAAAAATCCTTTGTTTATGCATTTTCCTTAGAACTTTGTCAAAATCAATTGACTGTTAATCTTTCTTTTTTTTTTTTTTTTGGACCGAATATTGAACTCGGGGATCACTTAACTACTGAGCCACATTCCCAGCCCTCTTTTGTATTTTATTTAGAAAGAGGGTCTCACTGAATTTCTTAGGGCCTCCCTAAATTGCTGAGGCTGGCTGCATTGAGCCTGGGAGCAAGTGGGCGTGGTCATTCACCTGTAAATTGTCACCTATGCTGGTTCTTCTCTCTTTTCAACTTGATTTTGCTGAGATTCTCAGTTGGTAAATTGTCCTTTCTTTTTAGCAATGGGGTTTGAAAGTTCATGGTTCCATGTCTTACAGGTCCTGTTATTAACTCGTTTTCCTTGCTAATTCTGTGCCTGAAAAAATTGCTGACCCCAACGATATTCTGCTGCGGTTGGATGCCTTCAGTTTTAAATTTTTAAGTTATATTTTCCAAGTTTTAATGAACATTTTTAAAATATAATTTGTCAAATAAACCATCGGTTTATATTTTGTTTCACAAACCTATGTAAGCTAAGAATCACTTTAGATTACTCTGTATTTCTTGTTTTCCTATTTTTATTGGCTTAAATATCATCCAAAAATGTTATGAAATATTTTGTTTAAGTTTACAGGAGGAGTGTGTAAAATGAATTGATGGTATAATAGGAAAAGAGTGAAAAGGGTGTTTACTATGATGAGGGAGACCTGGAATTGAAACTTGCCTCTGGCCCTTGTTATTTCTGAGGGCAGATATAAAGAGGCAATGAATGAATAGCCACAGAATTTCAGTTCTGCAATAAGTATTTATTAGGCATAGGTTATAAATTTTCTTCTCCTTTGCAAATTTATTTCAACATTAAGCTCACAATATTTCAATTCTTTACTTTCTCTTCCACTTTCATTCACAGAAGTGGCTTTCCATTTGATCTTACATAAGCAAATCTTCAAGAATCAGTCATTATCTCTTTTTAGTTTTTATTCTTTCAATATGTGTGCATGTTGACTTAGCCATATCCAAACTAATTTTCTCTTTAGTATATAAAGAAGCAATGCTTTTGAAACACATTTTTTTAAATGCTTAGCATTGCATTTTTTTTCACTACCGTATTTACCCAGAACAAAATAAAACCACTGTAATATAGTAAAATGGGACTGTGGTGATCTGGTGTGTTTATGGGGGTGTGTATCAACATAGTTCACAATTCATAAAGCTTCTTTATTCACTAATTGAAACAAATAAAGAGTTAGCAAAGTAAAAACTGTAATGATAATACTCATTAGATTTAGTGTGATGCAATAATGTTCAAACATAAATTAATAATCACAAAGTAAATATATTAAATATTGCCAATGAATAAAATGTTAGGCTCACAGCTGTGGGTACATGCATTTTTCAATGAATTAATTTTAGTACTAGATTTGTGAAACAATAAATTTTGGGAAAAAACACAACTGATGAAAGAAATTCACTTATATAGGTATCTCAGACTTATAACCAAAAATAAAAAGAGGCATACTTAAAGGAAGTTGCTTTAAAATCATATTAATTCACATGTTTAATTAATCTGTTATCTGTACCCTACTATGTCTACTTGGAAATTTTAAATTATTGCTATTTTAAAGAGAGGTACAATTTGGAAAGAAAGTCTAATGCCACACATGGCTCTTAATTATCAAGGCTAGTGATAACAGGTTTTCAGACCACAAATCTTTGGACCAAGTATGTTGTTGAACTGATAGTAAGAATTGTATTGGTGTTGACATTCAAATTAATTCCAATTACACTTAAAATAGATTGATCTCATCATACTCATAAAAGTTCTTTTTATTATTTCTTTCCAATCTGTTTTTATCTCATCTGCATAAAATAATTTTTTCTACCTCTCTTTGGATAAAGTTTGTATCACTTTTCCCATAGCACTTTGAAAGAAATAAAACAAGGGCACTTGGAGGGGGTTTCTATCTATACACTTAGTTATTTAATGCATTTTAAAGTATTAAAGACATTAAAAAGTATTTAAATTAAGAATACTTAGTATATTCTATTTTTTTATTTAAAATAAATATATATGGCTTCCCAAAATTTTTCCTTGACACTTCATTTTGAGTATTCATTATGTAATTTCCCTTTATTTTTCCAAATTTCTATGGAAATATATTCTTCTGATACTTATTTCTTCTAGATATCCCTGAATTTACATTTCCCAGAAAATTGTGATTTTCTTCTCTTTTCACCACTATTTCTAACTCAAATGGCCATCTCTCCTATTGATGGAAGTATGTCTACATATCAAAACTGCAGCTTGAAGTACATTATGAGTACTTCAATTTATATAGCATATTATTTGCAGTGGATAATGTGTACTCAAAACTGACACATGCTTCCTGTAGGTCAATATGAAAAAAAAAAAAGTAGTTTAATAAACAATCAATAAAATCTGTCTCCTAACTAGCGCTATATTGTGAGCTAATAATTAAAAATTTGAATTCATATACTGAAAACTCATTGACTACTAATTTACTTAAACACAGGACTCTACAGGGATTTGTTTTATATTTCCTTTAACTTTAAATTCTTTCTAATTATTTTTCTTTGATATTGTTAGTACTTAAGACTAACTGCAAATAGTGCTTATTTTTATTAATAGTTTAAATTACTGTTCTTCATGAAATACTTATTAGTTTTAGATACTATTCACCTAGTGGTACTTTCAATAAGTACATAATTAACAACATAAAAACGAGTATAATACCTTGAAAGGAAAATTATATTTATTATTTTTTTCTTCAGAACAATTATTTTCATTTTTACTACAGACTTTTGAGACAGAATAAAACATGCATTTATAGTCTATATAAATATATAAATACATACATTAATTTGAATTTCCAAAACAATTCAAAGTACCAAATATGTAAATATATAAAAAGGACAATATAATGCTAATATTTGAGATAAAATTAAATAAAACATAAATTGTTATATGATTTTATATAATAATACATCTTCACCCTAAAATTCATTCTATTTTCACTCTTGATTCATTCTATTCTGAAACATCTAATGGAATTGGAAACTTTTCAGTGAGCAACTTGCAAAACTGTACAATCTAGGAATCTACTACTGTGAGTTTATGTAGTATCTGCTTTTCCGTGCCTCACTGATTTCATTAAGCATAATGTCCTCTAAATTAATCTAATTTGTCCTAAATGACAGAATTTTGTTTTCTTAAAGATTAAATAGTGTTCTCTGATGTGTTTTTATCACATATGCTTCATCTGCTCATCCCCTCATGGTCACTAAGGTTCCACATTTAATTACTATAAATAATGCTACAATGACCATGGGAGCACAGACATGCCTTCAGCATGCTGACTCAAACGCCTCCAGATGTTTTTACAACAATGGGATTGTTGGATCATATGGTAGTTCTGTTTTTAGTTTTTTGAGGAATTTCCATACTGCATTCCGTAAGATCTCTACCAATTTAGTGGGAGATTATTTTTTAAGTCATACTTTTCTTTTTTTTCCACATTCATAAATACACACTAAATAAATATTAAAATCTATTTTCACTATATTAAAAGTAGTTGCAAAATAGTTGTCTGTGATCTCCATCATCATGACATCTCCATCAATGTCCGTGAGGGAGCAATGGCAAGGAAAGATTTTAATATGGGAATAACAATAATTGATGTAAGGCAAATAAGGCAAAATGCATGTCAAAAGCATGGATGTATCTTAGTATACCAAGGTACAAGAAAGAAAAAATAAATAACATTTGGGATGACCTTCACAAGGATTTCAGAATGGGAAGTATCATCACAATGAATGTTAAAGATTTAGTATAAACAAAGTGAGGATATATCAAATTCTGAGGAAAGAAAATATAAGTTTGTAGCAAGTTAAAATCAAATAAAAAATGATTACAAAAATGTAGGTATGGAAAAATATTTAATTTGGATCCTCTTAAATATAAAAAAAACAGTGAATTTACAATTGATAAATGCTGCATTGGAGAACAGATAGACTTTTTTTCAATTAGAAATATTCTGCAATCTATTGCATTATTAACTAAAACAGGACATTTTTGTTACTAGTTTTTGACCATAGAAAAATGATTCCAGCATTAATTTTAGGTTTACTGAATACTACATACATAGTTTTTTTACAACACAATGTTTCCCAAACAATCTTTTCACTGCCTCTTTTACATTTTTGTTTCTTAAGCTGTATATAATGGGATTCAGCATGGGAATCACAATGGTGTAAAATATCGACACTATCATGTCATGATCCAAAGCATAGCTGGAACTTGGTCTCACATACATGAAGAGGATTGTCCCATGATAAATGGACACTCCAGTCAGGTGGGATCCACAGGTAGAGAACACTTTCCTCCTCCCTTCAGCAGAATGCATCTTCAGAATAGCCAACAGGATGAAGCCATAGGAGACCAGGACAATCAGGATGGTGACCATCTCAATAGAACCCACAAAGTAGAAGAGGAGAAGCTGGTTGGTGTGAGTATCAGAACAAGAAATAGCAAGGAGAGGAGGGATATCACAGAAAACATGTCTGATTTTATTGGACCCACAGAAGGACAAGCGGAAAGTGGCCACTGTGTGTATAGTAGCATGTGAAATGCCACCAACATAGGAAGCAATGATGAGTGGCACATAGACCCTGGGTGACATGTTCACTGAATACAGAAGTGGGTTGTAGATGGCCACATAGCGATCATAAGCCATGGCAGCCAAGAGAAAGGATTCTGTGCTTCCAAATGTAACAAAGAGAAGCATCTGTGTAGCACACCCCATAAAGGAAATGGATTTATTTTTTGCCAGAAAATTGACCAACATTTTTGGAGTGACAACTGTAGAATAGCAGGCATCCAAGAATGATAAGACACTCAGAAAGTAGTACATGGGGTTGTGGAGTCGGGAATCTTCAATGACCAACACAACCAGTCCAAAGTTTCCTACCAAAGTAAAAAGGTAGATGCCAAGAAATAGTGAAAATAAGAAGACTTTCAGGTTAAAATCATCTGTAAAGCCCATCAATACAAACATGCTGATTTCTGTTATATTCTTCAACTGAATTTTGTGTATATCCATGTCTGATGACAGCCTTCTTAATTATGTTTATTTACTTGTTCTAAATGCAATTTATTGCATTGATAGAGTCCATCCAATTATATACTCATGTTTGTTCCTTAGACTGGTGTCATGATTTCCTCAGTGCAATATGATAAACAGTTTTAGGAAAGTTTGACCCAAATGGATGCATTTTGCTGTAAAAGAAAAGGACAAATGTTTTAATCCATGTGTTGGCTGAATTTACCATGCTAAATTTTTCTTATGTCAAAATTCCTTGCTTTTGCTTCCATTCATTTTCTGTTAATTTTTTTTCCCACTCATTCTGATATTATGTCATCTTAAATTTCATAAAGACAAATTAATATAAACATTTTTTTAAATCCAAACTGTTGTAGTGGTAAACACACAATTGCATATAGGTCCTTGTTATACTACAAAGTACAAGAGAATTTCTTTCTTAATTTTTATAGTTGTTATAGGGCAGCAATGAAGCACACAACAGAAGACCGAGTCAAATAGAATTGAGAAAAAAAAGATGTCCACATTATTTAAGTTTTTAAAGTTTGCAAATGACTAGTAAATGGGATGCACTTGTATTTGAAGTTGTCATGCTGGATTTCTACCAAAATCATGTTATTTACTCTTCCTGATAATTTCCTTATTTCAATAAATGGAACAGTCAATAAAATTCTGGAGATACATTTTATTTTTAAAATAAAAACAGTGATAAGTTATTTTGTTTTCTGTCACCTCAAAATATGGTTCACTAAGTTGTTCATGTTTTACCTTGATAGTTAATTTTAACATTACTGTTTTTTAAAATTTTATTTAATGACATTGTAAGATGTTTCGTAATTTGTCTCTCCTTTTACTTGCAATGTCCCTGAATTTAGCTCTAAATATATTTGTGTCAAAAATAAATTATGCCCGGGCTGGGGATGTGGCTCAAGCGGTAGTGCGCTCACCTGGCATGCGTGTGGCCTGGTTTCAATCCTCAGCACCACATACAAACAAAGATGTTGTGTCCCCCAAACAAAGATGTTTTGTCACCCCAAAACTGAAAAATCAATATTAAAAAACTCTCTCTCTCTCTCTCTGCCTCTCTCTTTAAAAAAATAAATAAATAAATTATGCCCATTCATAATATATTATAGTTTTTAATGGAATTTAAAAAATAATGCTGAAATAAATGTCACTTGACAATAGCCAATAAAAATATTTATTAGCTAGAATATAGGCAATTCCTGAAATAATAAAATCACTATATTTGCTAGTGTTTAATTTCTCAGCATTTGCCCCAATTACTAAGTCTTTCTCATTCAGTGAATGATAAATCAGAAAATACATGAGCAACTCAAACATCAACAGCAAAAATAGTCAAAGATGAATCTGTTTCTATACTGAGAGCCTCAGTTCAGTTACTGAAGAACATATTATATGTTACATACTGGACCTACAGAAGTTGGAAGGAAGATTCTATCATGAGGAATCTGTTTTTCCTTTAGCATATATAGATGAAAAGATTTTACAAAGATGAAAGACCACAATGCACTTAGGTCCAAGCTAAATTCAAATGATGAGCAAATAATTTATGAGTTGACAAGTGCTATAGTTTGATTATATTGAGACATTCACATGCTAAAGAAATAAGTATATAAAACTACTGTTTAGAAAGAGAAGCTCCATGTTTATATTATCCTACAAGTAACATCACTGTTCTAATGGAAAGATTTTGCTAATATATACAACAAATACTTTTATACATGTGGGGATAGAGCAGAACAGGAAAACATATGTTCTTCACATTCATTAAAAATTTGATAGTGAAATAAGGCTATGTTAGATTCTGTTTCTTTCTATATACAGACAGCTTTCCTATTATTCAGAAGAACACATAAATGTCTTGATGCATAATTTTTCATAAATTTCATAATTATAATATAGTTTTTAAAAGTCAATAAATAGTACAAGTATGAATTAATGTGTGATTTAGATACCACAAAATTTTTCCTGTTTAAAATTTCATATTATTTTTTTCTCCTGTAAACTTCTCTCTCCATCACCCTCTGTCTTTCACAAGCATGCATAAAAATCAATAGATCTTACAAAATTATTTACTATAGAGATGAGGGTTAAAACGGTGTTAGATAGGGAAGAAGCACAAATAAAGTATGGGAGCAAAATGGGAAGAATATACTAATCGTATTCTAAAAGAATCCATAAACTATATTTTGACTTATATACATTACAGAAATTTCAGACAAATTATAATTTTAAATTTTGCTTTCTGATACAAATTGTATTTGGACTGTAAAGACCTATAATTAAAGATTTAGAGCCTAGTGACTTTCTAAAGGGTAACTAAGTTTGGACAAAATTCTCATACGTAGCTTATTTGAATACCTGAAGTTTTAATTATGTGTGAAGAAAGCACAGATGTGAGATATGAATTCCAAATTTTATTTAGATGACAAAATAAATTGAGAGATATATAATCAAAATTTTAATGAAGCTTTGAAAACCAGAAGCAAGGTTTGTCTTCTGAATTAGACACACATTTGTGATTTGATACTGTCACTCTTCTACTTATAGCCATGTCAGTAAAATAATAGTATGTCTACTTAATTTACCTTATACTCTTGTCTGTACAATGTTCTGGGATAGGTTTGATCTTATATGTGGAATAAGAATGTAGTTTGTGGATTATTTATTTTATTTCAAACCATGTCCCATTAGAGGATTTATATACTTCACAGTTTAAATGGAGGAATGGCAGAGAAATAACATGAGGTCTAGTTGCTTTATCCAAGCTACTCTTCAAACAGCATTCTTCTTAATAAAGATTTTAGAAAATTAGAAATGGTTGCATTTATGACTAGTTAAATTTTTTTAATAGAGAGAGGCTAGAAAGACCCAAGTATAGATCTTTCATTTTCACAAAGCATGTCCTAACTGAAAAATGAAAATAAAATCAGTTCAAGTTTTATTGTCAAAAATCATAAATCAGAATCGAAGAACAGCATCACTAACAATGTCAAGTTATGATATGAAATGAAAAGTTACTATAGCAACAGCCACATATTTGGATTTCATGTTTACATGGGGTTACACATTTAGTGTACATTATCTTATTCCATCCACCCAGCAACTTAAAATCTAAACAACCCAGTGTCCTTATATGGACAAGAAAACTGAGGCCCACCTAGTCTGGAAGAGTTGTTAGTCACACAGTTTTTAGTAGATCCAGGACTCCAGTACACATCCCTCTGACTCCACATTCTGAACTATTTCTATATAACTCTATTATAGACAGTGTGGCAAGTCCTAACTCTGCAGATATCATCCTCTAGAAATAATAGAAGGTAGGGCCCTTGTATATTTAAATTTTTCTTTTAAAGTAATTAAATTTAAATAAACCACAATTCTTTTTAAAACACTCAATGGCTTCTAAATCAATTGGCTAACTCGTAAAAAATTTAAATTAGTTTCTCTCCATTTGGAGAAAATAACAATTCCAAAATAAAATGTCCTCATTGGTTGGTTGAGAGATTTTTATCCATCTAATTATTTTTCCTATATTTTAAATATGGCCTATTATTCTACTGCATGTCTTCTGTTATCTTTAATCATGAAAGTAAAAGTAAATTTCTAATTTACAGTCCTATTGATTGAAATATGGAGAGAGTCCTTTCTATTTTTCTCTGTTAAATTCATTGGAAAACCTACTATTCAATTTCTAATACAACTTTGAATTAACTAGAATCCGTCTTCTCTCTGATTTAACTCTTCAAGTTTATACATTAGTTTCAGATTCAAGATGATAGCTTCTAAAATATTTTCTAAGTGATGAAATGTCTTTTAGCTTACCAGTGAAATGAACCGCTCTCTCAGGTATAGGTTAGTATGAACACTGTACATTTGGACTCTAGTACTAACTGCTTGAGCCTTTTAAAGTCCACAGGGATGCCCCAAGGAGAAAAACACTGGTTTTTTTCTGGGATAGAAAAGCAACAAGCTAATTTTTTTCTTCCAAATAAGCAGGTGAATGGAATATAAAAATGAATATCATAATGGAAATGATGATATGAAGTAACTTGGGCCCTTGGTTAAACAAATGATCCCTCAGTGGAAAAGCCAACTAATGATAGGACCTACGTCCAGCTCTGGTTCTAATTATCTATGTGCTACAGAGTTGATGCAGATATTCCCGAAATCCAGTCTCCTCTTTCTGAGAATTTAACATATGGACTTTATCAAAGTCCTACAATATGCATATAACAAAATGATATAAAAATAACTTATGACAGAATACAGAATTATTTAATAAGTATCAACACTAACCATCAACTGAATGTTGAACTATTAAGTTCAATCTTAAATTTATTGATAAATTTAATGCTTCCTTATTCAAAAGTATTTATGTGAAAATTAACAAGTGTCTTCTACTGTTTATTTGAAAAAGCACAGAATCCTTGAGAGTCAAATCAACAGAATAGAAAATTTTCAAATAAATTTTTAATAGAAAATTAAAGTTGCAATATTTATATAATCTTATTGCAAGATGAAAATATAGAACAACCAAGTTTTGGGATTTAGTTTGCTCTTTCTCTTCTAGGGCCTTACGGTATATACCACTAACATATTTATTCGCTATTTCTATGTTTTCTTTTTTAAATTACTAGACACTCAATGTTATAAACATTCCTCTTTCAGCTGTGTTCATACCATTCCAGAGATTTTGATATGCTATAGTTCTACCTTCATCTCTTCCTTATGAATTTTTTTGACTTCTTCCCTAATTTCTTACATTAATAATTCATCATTCAAAAGTATTTCCTTTAATTTCTAGGTATTAAAATTGTTTCTATTTTTCATCTAGCTGTTGATTTCTAATTTTATTATGATCTGATAGGATGCAAGGGATTATCTATTCTTTTTTGTATTTGCTAAGATGCTTTGTGTTCTAATATATGGTCTATATTAAAGAAGTTTTCATATGCTACTGAGAAGAACATAAATTTAATTGTTTATGAATGGAATATTCTACAGATGTCTGTTAAGTGTATGTGATTGTGAAGAATATTTAGTTGATGTCGAGAAGACCTCCCTACTGGTCAGAGAGAAGTGTTGAAATCACCAGTTTAATCATATTGGGATTAATTTGATTTTTATATTGACAAGGATTTGTTTAATGTATACAGGTGCATTGAAATTTAGGGCATAAATATTTATAATCATTAAATCTTGTCTTGTCATTCCTTTAACCAGTATGATGTGATTTCTTTCTCCTCTGATTAATTTTGTCTTTCAAACTCCATTTACATAGGATATCTTTTTCCTATCACCTTCACCATGTGGATGTCTTTCCCAGTAAGTTCAATCTCTTATTAACAGAACATTTTGTCAATACTTGTCTTTTTATTGGAGAGTTTACAACATTAAATTTAGTGTTACAATAGATGATTTCTCTTTCTTGTCATTTTTATTTATTTCTAGTGCTTAATTTGGATTTAATTCTCCCTTAATTGAGTATATTTCTAGTGATATTTAACTTATGCTGACTCTGATATTTTGTTTTCATTTCTTCTGTGTAAAATAATTGATTATTTCTTTTTTAAAATTGTTTTTGTTTCTGATTATCCTGAAAAGTTTTTGTTTCATCTTCAGTTCTGAAGAATGGTTTTGCTTCATATAAAAATCATGGTATCTATTATTCTGAGCTGTCCTGGCTTTTAGGGTTTGGAATAAGAAATTATTAGAAAATCTAATTGCCTAATCTCTAAATGTGACCTACTAATTTTCTTTTCTAGCCTTATAAATTGTATGTTTGAGAACAAATATACATTCTGTGTATTAGGCATTTTGATTATAATGTGACTTTGAAAGGATCTTTTTTGTTCTTGCATATTTGAGTTTCTAAACTACTATTGTACTTGAATTTCCAAGGTTTGGAAATTTTTCTGATATCTTTTCATTGAAAAGTTTGTGCTTTTTTTAAATTTTCTATTTTGGTGCCTTCTTCTATGCCAAAGATTCTTATATTTGTCCTCTTAATGTTGTCCCAGATTTCTTGAATATGCTGGTAATGGTCTCTTAACACTTTTTCCTTATTTTAGACCTATTTCTGAGATTTATTTTGTTTTTGAGGCCTGAGAATCTTTCTTCTTTCTGATCTAATCTATTGATGATCCTTTCAACTAAAATTTTTAATTTGATTTACTGATGCTTTCATTTCCAGGATTTGATCCTTTTTCAGAACCTCTATCTCTTTATTGAAGTGGTCTTTCACTTACTGTAGCTCATTCATTATATCTTCTTTTAGTTCAATGAACATTTGTTCTTGAACAGGTTAAAAAATTGGCTATTAAACTTGGTAGTATAATACATAAGGGTTGAAAAAGGGAGAAGAGGAAAAAGTGGGCAAATAAAAATGATTGCAATCTAAAATAAAAAGAGGAAAACATGGGGAATGTTGAGGCAGAAGGAGGTTAATCAAAAGGAAAATGACTAAGAAGAATAAGTATAAAGCTGAGCTAGGAAAGCAAAGATAGAAAGAATCCAGTTAATTCTCCACCTGGCTGCCATGATTATATTCCACTGTGATTTAGACTGGTATTTTAAAGTCTCCATAGAAACCCTAGTGATCTTCTGACTCAATAAAATTATTTTAAAATTCCACTGGCCTTATTTAAATAAATTTTTAAAAAATCAACCCTGAAAATCACTAGCAATAATGAAAGAATCATATCATCAAAGGCAGTTTTCAAAACAAACAAAGCTCTTTGCCTTTTCATTTTCATAATACCTGTCCCACTTCCCTACCACCCACTGTTTCTAGCTTCCACAAATGCGTTTCTGAGTTAGGCTTATTTCATTTAGCATGACAATCTGTAGTTCCATCCATTTACCAGCAAAAGGCATAATATTATTATTTGCTATGGCTGAATATTGTGTATATATACCATATCATTGAGGGATACCTACCAGGTTCCCTAACTTGGCTATTGTGAAATATGCTGATGTAAAATTAGTATGGAAGAGGGATGGATAAGGAGAACAAGTGCAGAATGAAATTGACCAACTTATGCTATATGCTTTTGTGAATATATCATAATGAATTCCATTTTTACTTATAACTCTAATGCACCAAATAAAATAACAATAAACTTTGGGGTATGGGTAGTGTCCAGTTGTGTAATAAAGCCACAGAGTAATAGGAGGGAGTAAAACATGCACTCTGAAATGTGAGATTGAATTGTGACAAGCAATTATTAGTTATTTAATTTGTTATATAAATTAAATAACATAATTCTCCTAACTGTCCATTTCTACAGCAAGTGCTGAATAAATGGATATGATTCTTTCCCTCCCTCCCTCACTCTCTTTTTTGCAAATGTGTGGTTTTATCACAAAGTCCAAGAAATTTGGATATTTCTATCTTCTATTCATATAGATTTTTACTAATTTTTATACATTGATTCCACACCATGCAGTTTCTAAAAATCTTATTTTCTTTTGATAACTCTGAATCCCTTTAATGTGCATTCACATTCTTACTCATATCCATTAAACTTTTCTTTCAGCACTTAATATAAAATACCTTCTCAAGAGATATTTTGCTGAAACATCTCGTTTGCAGAAAGCAAAAGTAAGCTCATTACAATGTGGAAAATGGGATTCTGGTAATTTGCATATATTCACCCATATATATTTTCAAACTATCACACAATTCATAGAGATTTTAGTCTCCAAAAAACAAATTGGCTATACAAAACATTGGCAAAGGAAGCAATCAAAACCCAAAAAGACATTTCACTGAGTTTATTCCTTATAGTATACTATATAGAACCAAGCAAGTTCAGCATATCCTGCAATTAAAATTATTTAAAAGATTCAATTTTTAGCATAATTTGTTCTTCAATATTTACTTCAATAATGTAAAATAAATACTAAAATTCTCATTATACAGGTGAGTGGATTATAGCAAATCATTCTATTGATGACAGACCCAGAATTCTGGTTCTGTTCTACTGTTGTGTTCCCTGATAAAATATCTCATGTGTTTGAATGTCAGAAGGATTTGTTTTTAGTCACCCACTTTGGATTATAGTGTGATTTGGTATGAAAAGAAGCAATAGAATTCACTGCACATAATGTAGTTGATCCCATGGTTTCCTGGCAGGAGTTCAAGCACTGTGTAAACACCCCTCACGTATACTTGTTTCTGTTACGTGTGGCACTAACACTGGAAACCCTGTCATGTTAATGTCTTTTGATACACTGCATTGAAATTGCACACTGGAATAAATACAAACATTCACAGACACTCACATTTGCAAGTATATGCATATATGTAGATGTATGTGTACTGCATGTTCTTTAGAGTCACAGTATTATTCAAACTTTCATAGTTGTAAGAATTCTAATTTATGGTTATCTTCACTTTTCTTCCACAAAATTTCATTATGGAGAATGTCAATGAAGTTACTCTATTATTATTGAATAGATTCACAGATAATTAAACTATATATATCATCTTTTGCTTTCTGTTTCTAGCAATTTATCTTTGTACTATACTCATAAATAGAGGACTCATTTTATCCATCACTGGTGATTCCTGCCACCACAATCTGATGTAATGTATTCTGAGTCTGTAGTCTTGAGTAGATGGCTGCTGTTCCTCAGTTATCATTTCAGTATGTTAGTCGACTGTATCCCAAGGAAGAGTACTTTCATTCTATGGATGTGCAACTCAGTCATTTCTTCCTGTTAGTTTGGAACCACCAAATGATTAACGTTGGCTTCATGGACTTCTGATTGCTCTGTGCCCATCTACAGTTGAGAATGTCACCCAGAGTCTATGAGCCAACTCATCTTAGTATCCTATGTTGGTGGAACACACAGTGGGCAATTTTAGAATATTCTTTTGTCCATCCAATGTAATTAGATATTTTTCTGATAATTCTCTTCTTCTCCAAAATTCTTGTTTTGCTACTCAAACAAACCAGCTTCAACATGGTACTTTGCTGGGTCATAATCATCCTGATCTCCTTTGATTTAATTCTGTCTGATATTCTAAGGATACACTGTTATATGGGAAAGCATAAGTCTTTCTACACATGGCTCTTAACTAACTAGAATGTTTACTCTACATAGTACTCTTTTCTTCATTTATTTGAGATCATGTTCCAGTTATGCTTTGGAGCTTGACAAGATAGTGTTCATATTTTAAATGTTTGTGATTCCCATGTTGAAATTAATCATCTACAGTTTAAGGGGCTAAGATATAAAGAAAAAAAAAACCAAAGTACTTGCAAAATATCAGTGTATAAGTAAAGTATATTATTCACACTAAAGATAATATTAAAAATGAAAGTGGTGTTCCATATGTCAATGTCAGAAGGATATGTTTAAATGTTGGTTTTGTTTACTGTAATTATTCTCTTGGAAACTTTTAATTACTGTCAAAGTCATAACCATCCCTTTCTTTTGCTCCCTTTTCCCCTATTTTGGTATCAGGGATTGAACCCAGGGGTACTTAACTGTTGAACCACATCCCCACCTCTTTGTATTTTGAGACAGTATCTCATTAAATTGCGGAGGCAGGCTTTAGACTTCCTTCTGCCTAAGCTGTCAAAGTAACTAAGATTACAATTATGCACCAGTTCACCTGGCTCATTTTTTTCTTTTTCTTTATTTTTTATTTTTTTTAGTTGTAGATGGTCAGAATATCTTTATTTTTATTTATTTATCTTTATGTGGTACTGAGAATCAAACCAAGGGCCTCATGCATGTGAGGAGAGCACTCTACCACTGAGCTACAACCCTTCATATAAAAAATTTGAATTTTTAAAAAGTATTCTACTAGTACATTTTATACACTACATTTAAATAGATGCTGATATTGCAAGATATATAAAGAAACAAACACAAAAAGTATATAATCTTTACTTCAAAAAGCTATATTTGATTTTCTTTGACTTTAATCCACATCAAATTGAAAAGCTCCCATAATTGCAATTATAAGGAAGTATATATTTATTTCCGATTTTCTTGATAAAATACTATCAAGTTCTAATAAAAGTAAGCACTGTGGGCCTAGACCATTCTTCACAGAGACATAAGGACCTGATTCCTGTTCCCAGCAATCTATCCCATCCTTAGATCTATGCAGCAGTCTAACCACAGCTTGTGGTTCAGTCACATGGGCACAAAAACCTGGGTGTCATCTAAGAACTGACTGATGAAGGTAATTTCTTCCTCTTTTATTACACTACCTGGCACAGGTATGCAGTCATTCCTGCTCAGTTTCTGGATGTTTTCTTTTGACTTATGCAATTCCTGTGAGGCTCTTGCAGATGCCACCCTTCCTGATGGCCCAAGTATAAGAATGAAAGTTAAGATAATCAGAAAAGGATATCTACTCTGCTCATGTTTGTTCCTGCTCCCCATGGACACCATTTTTAGTGTAGAAATGTCTCCTTCAGTGTTCAGTTTCAGTGGTAATGTTTTCCCCTCTTCCTTCATTCACTTATTACATTTAAATTAAATACTGTGATTTCATTATCTCCCTGGGTGTTTCCCTTTAGTCATTAATTATAACACAACAATATCTCTAGTAAATAGAGTGTATAAGTTTTTTTTCTCCCCAGTGGTATTAATAAAACTAAAGAAAACTACATACACAAAGCATGTCATTCCATAATATATTCCTGAAGGGAAACATTACATTGGTTTTCTGTCCTTAGGTATCATGTGATCCCTTCCTTCAAATGTCAAAACCAAGTCATGGACATTGATATCCATTATCTGTGCAGATCCAAACAAAAATTGACTTGAAGTCCTTCAAATTAATTATGTATTTAAGTGATAAGTATGTGAATTTATAGTTGATCAATGACAAATGGCAGATATTGCTTATATCTGGTATAGGAGAGAACTGGATAGGAAAAGGATCAGAATTCACAAAAAGAGTAAGGAGCATAAAAATATTTCCAATATTAGAAAATATGATTTTTATGGGCAAAATAAAGTTGTAGTGAATGGGGTTGTTGCTCAGTGGTAGAGTGCTTGCATAGCATGTTTGAGGCACCCAGTTCAATTCTCAGCATTGGATATAAGTAAAATAAAATAAATGTCCATTGAAAACTGAAAATATTTTAGAAAAAAAATATAAAATTGCAGGTTAAATCTTATTAATATATAAGAATTATGAAAACAATCATTAGTTTAGCAAAATACATACTTTTATTGTTATTATATACATAACCTTTAAAATTAGTAGAACCCTCTTTGCTTATTATAATTTTTCAAAAATTGGGCAAATTCATGATAGAACCTTCTGTGAGCACACCAAAAGTAAAATCTCCGTACACCAAAACTATAATAAACAAATGAAATAGACAATTTTTATTTCATGTAATAGAAACTATTTTCAAGAATGCATACAATATATAGGCAAAATATGAAATTAGACATTTCTATAAAAAGTACACACATAAAACAACTGAATATATTATACCTAAGTTTATTTAAAATAATTATAAAGGTATGATTCATATGCTGTAAAATAAAGTATATTGCAAGGGTATGGTTTAGTGGTAATTACTATGTTCACAATGTAATGCAATAAAGTTCTAAAACATTTTCATTGATACAAAGCACTTGTAAAGAAATTTCTTCCCGTCTCATCTTCCTTTAGCCCCTTGTAATTTGTTTTCCATTTTTATTTATTTTTCTATTTTGCATGTTTCAAAAAAATCATAGTAAATGTAATCCTTGCTATCTATCTGCTTTGAATTTATTTTCAATATTTATACTTAAAATAGCATGTACAGGAAGTTTGTTCCTTTAAAAAAGCATTTATTTCATTATGTCTAACATGAAATCTACATTCTTAAAATTTTCAAATGTACAATACATTGCTTTTTACTATAAGCTCAATGTTTCAGAGAATATATCTATATCTTGTTTTGTATGCTTAATTGAAACTGCCTGTCTACTGAAAATCCTCATTCTCCACAATCTCTGCCCCTTTGCAATGACCATTCAACTTTTAGATTATAAAAGTTTGAGTATTCTCACTATTATATGCATGTGGGGTTATGTAATATTTGTCCTTTTGCAATTGTTTAATTTCATTTAGCATCATGTTTTTTAGGTTTATCTATAAGTTCACATGTTAAGGTGTATCATCTTTCAAATATAATTAATATTCCATCATGTCTATATGTCACACTTTATATATTCACTCACTCCTAAGTGGATGTTTACAGTGTTTCTACAACTTGGCTATTTCAAATTTCCTTGTAATACACATGAGAGTACTAACATTTCCTCAAAACACTAGCATCATTTTGGGGAGGAAAAGAAAAAAAATGGAATTTGGATTGTTGGCTCATATTACCAATTGCAATAAATATGAAAGTCATGGTTGAACACAAATCATCCCTTACAATTAGTGGATAACTTCTAGGCCTTTCATTAAGTTCTTAAATGCTCTAGGGTTAAACTAGTTGCTTGGCATCTCCTTTGGGAGAGTCCCAAAGGTGATAAAAATGCATAAATTGTCCTCACAATGCCATGTTAAAAAGCAAATAGGAGAAGTAAGAGGGACTATCATAAACCTAATAAAGACAGAGGTGTTATGTCATTCTGTATGGTAAAATACTTACAGAAATGCTCACATTATGCCCTGATTTTGCCATTTAATGTAAGTTACCATTTCCAAAATCAGTTTCTGTGCTTCCTACTATTCCATAAGGCCTTAGCAAAAATGGAAATTCCTTTTTTTCCTTCATGCTAATTTTTGTGTATATTCAAATAGGTTGAGAGTAACTATCTTGGAAACATGCAATTTCTGTGTGCTTATAAAATATTTGATTCAGTATACATATAAGATTTTATGTCTAAAGGAAGCCAATAGTGACAACAAAGTAAAAATGACAGATTTTTTTATTATAGAATTTGCTGTGATCCAGTCTTTCACTTTGATGTACTTCCAAATACTTATTTAGTGACATTAGATTTTATTTGTAAACCTTTCAAAATAGTTTGATGAAGAAAGGGGGTTTTCTGCTTCATATTGAGACATTGAGAAATGAAATGCATTATATGCAAATCCAGAATCTTTTGAGTTCCCATTTTACAGTGATGGGAAATGTTCTTCATTTTTAAAGTGGAATATGAGTAAATTTTTCTCAGAAAAGTGTTAAATAACGAAATATCAGTATTCAGAGAAGTCAGATAATGGTGAAAAGTTGCTTGATTATCTCCATTCAAATTCAAAGGTGGTAAGAAGAAACTATTTTTTTAGAAAATCTTAACCTTGTGGGAAATTTGATACTTACCACTTTATTTTTTAAATTTATCTTAATTACAAACTGAGCCAAAGCATTGTTTTAAAAAATGCCTTATATTGTTTTTTTTTCCTTTTTTTTATTGATTGTTCCAAACATTACAGAGCTCTTGATAAATCATCTTTCATACATTTGACTCTATTGGGTTTTGAACTCCCATTTCTACCCCAAATACAGATAGCAGAATCACATCTGTTACATACTCACATTTTTACATATTGGCATATTAGTGACTGCCTTAATCTGCTACCTTTCCTAACCCCTACTATCCCCCCTCCCCTCCTCTCCCACCTTCCCTCTCTGCCTCCTCTGCTGTTGTTCAATTCTCTCCCTTTTTCCCCCCTCCCCCTTGCCCATCATAACCTCTTATACTTTTGTGTATCATTGAAGGTCTCCTACCATTTGCATATCCTTTCCCTTCTCTCTCCCTTTCTCTCCCCCCATTCGTCATTGTTTACAGTTAGTCTTTTCCTCATGCTCTTCCTTCCTGTTTTGTTCTTAGTTGCTCTCTTTATATCAAAGGAGACATTTGGCATTTGTTTTTTACGGCTTGGCTAGCTTCACTTAGCATAATCTGCTCTAATGCCATCCATTTCCCTGCAAATTCTATGATTTTGTCATTTCTTAGTGCTGCATAATACTCCATTGTATATAGATGCCAAATTTTTTTTATCCATTCATCTATTGAAGGGCACCTAGGTTGGTTCCACAGTCTAGCTATTGTGAATTGTGCCGCTATAATCATTGATATGGCCATATCCCTATAGTGCGCTCTTTTAAGGTCCTCAGGGAATAGTCCGAGAAGGGCTATAGCTGGGTCAAATGGTGGATCCATTCCCAGCTTTCCCAGGAATCTCCATACTGCTTTCCAAATTGGCTGCACCATTTTGCAGTCCCACCAGCAGTGTACAAGTGTACCCTTTTCCCCAAATCCTCACCAACACTTATTGTTGTTTGACTTCATAATGGCTGCCAATCTTACTGGAGTGAGATGGTATCTTAGGGTGGTTTTGATTTGCATTTCTCTGATTGCTAATGATGGTGAGCATTTTTTCATGTACTTGTTGATTGATTGTATGTCCTCCTCTGAGAAATGTCTGTTCAGGTCAATAAATGCTATTCACCACATCAATAGACTTAAAGACAAGAACCATATGATCATCTCGATAGACGCAGAAAAAGCATTTGACAAAGTACAGCATCCCTTTATGTTCAAAACACTAGAAAAACTAGGGATAACAGGAACTTACCTCAACATTGTAAAAGCTATATATGCTAAACCTCAGGCTAGCATCATCCTAAATGGAGAAAAATTGAAGGCATTCCCTCTAAAATCTGGAACAAGACAGGGGTGCCCTCTATCACCACTTCTATTTAATTTAGTTCTCAAATTACTAGCCAGAGCAATTAGACAGACAAAAGAAATTAAAGGCATAAAAATAGGAAAAGAAGAAGTTAAATTATCGCTATTTGCAGATGACATGATAATATACTTAACAGATCCAAAAGGGTCTACAAAGAAGCTGCTAAAGTTAATAAATGAGTTCAGCAAAGTGGCAGGTTATAAAATCAACACGCATAAATCAAAGGCATTCCTGTATATCAGCAACAAAACCTCTGAAATGGAAATAAGGAAAACCACTCCATTCACAATATCCCCAAAGAAAATAAGATACTTGGGAATCAACCTAACAAAAGAGGTGAAAGATTTATACAATGAAAACTACAGAACCCTAAAGAGAGAGATAGAAGAAGATCTCAGAAGATGGAAAAATATACCCTGTTCATGGATAGGCAGAACTAACATCATCAAAATGGCGATATTACCCAAAGTTCTCTACAGGTTTAATGCAATGCCAATCAAAATCCCAATGGCATTTCTTGAAGAAATAGATAAAGCAATCATGAAATTCATATGGAAAAACAAAAGACCCAGAATAGCAAAAACAATTCTAAGCAGGAAGTGTGAATCTGGAGGTATAGCGATACCAGAGTTCAAACTGTACTACAAAGCAATAGTAACAAAAACAGCATGGTACTGGTACCAAAACAGGCGGGTGGACCAATGGTACAGAATAGAAGACACAGAGACTAATCCACAAAGTTACAACTATCTTATATTTGATAAAGGGGCTAAAAACATGCAATGGAGGAAGGATAGCATCTTCAACAAATGGTGTTGGGAAAATTGGAAATCCATATGCAACAAAATGAAATTGAATCCCTTTCTCTCACCAGCCACAAAAGTTAACTCAAAATGGATCAAGGAGCTAGATATCAAACCAGAGACACTGCGTCTGATAGAAGAAAAAGTTGGCTACGATCTACATATTGTGGGGTTGGGCTCCAAATTCCTTAATAGGACTCCCATAGCCCAAGAGTTAACAACAAGAATAAACAAATGGGACTTACTTAAACTAAAAAGTTTTTTTTTCAGCAAGAGAAACAATAAAAGAGGTAAATAGAGAGCCTACATCCTGGGAACAAATTTTTGCCTTATATTGTTTATTGTTGGATTTATTAAAGGTATTTCTCTAGTGTTGTGGTCTAATATATTTTAAGATTCATCTAATGTAAGAAGGTGTATCTGTGAAGCAGGGTGGAATTAAGTTAACCACTGCAGATTCAACAATATTTTATATTTCTTATATATAAATTATATGTGATCAGCTTTATATTTAATGTTATGAAATTATAGAATATCATTTCCTCATAATTCATTTACAGTCTCTTTTCATTACAACTTAAACTGTAAAGTGTGTCATTTTCATTTATTGTTCTTTTTATTAAGAAATCTTTGCTACCCACAAATTTTATACCCATAAATATTATCTAACCTTCCATGTTCTATACCTGTTTTTATGCTACACCATTCAATCTCTTGGTTATTAAAGATATTTGGATATGTTTCTTGGCTCTTTAAACATACTTTTCTGCATGATGGGCTAATTAACTTTAGGAGGAATTTCTTGTGAACATGATGCACAAGAGAATTTCAAATCAAATCCAGAAATATGTCATCATTGTGGAAATTTTATTTTTCTCTATGGTATTGTCTACCACCCTAAAAGTTTTATACACTGCGGAAATTTACAATATTTATTATAAAAGTATTTCAACCTCTTATTCCTCCTTATAATATAGGGATTTATGAGTCTTTGTTGTATAAAACCAGTGTCATTGAACTCTCTTTTTGCTAATTTACTCTGATTTCTTCATATTTCTCTAGGCTATTACACGTAACATAATTCATATTTGTTTCCTATAAGTAAAGATGTTTCAATTATAATGACAATTCCCCCAGGGAAAGGCTAAGATTTTAAATGAATTTAAATCCAAACAACACACACTAAAATATTGCTGAAATATTTGTGACACTTAGAAGATGAGTAATCCAAAACTGCATTGCTCCATTTGTCCAATTTTAGACAGGTGTGGCCATGGGGTAGGATGGGACAGAGACTAGAATAGCTTGCATGTATTCATCTTTCTCCACCTGTTATTCACCCGTCCATCATGTTAGCCCTGATAAAGTGAGGTTCATGGGCTGAAGAATATTCATATACTCATGTAAAAATTCTTCTTTCAGGTACTTGTCATCAACTAAACAAATAAGAGTAAAATCATAAATACATATATACACGATCTTTGAGAGCTATGTACAAATAGCATAGGCAAATTGAATCAGTAAGTGATCCTTCATCCTTCTCAATGCACCTCAAAGGCATTTTGGCTTTATATATGAGTGTAAAGAGCTTTTGTTAAATTATTTGCACAAAGTAAACTATATACACTAAGTTAATGTATAACATAGACCATATCTGTATATTTACATATTTTTTTTCTGTTTTATTTATACAGATACAATTTCCAATGTAATCTGTAGCAGCTTTCTACTCATATATCTACCAAGTTTTATAGTTTTATCACTAACACCTGTACAAACAAAGAATTTGTAGGACTGTGTACTAAAGTAGGATAATATATGCATTTTTAAAATGTATTATTAGAAATATTTAGTATATGATTGGAATATAAATGATTTTATTAAATTAATAAATACAGGTCTGCATGTCATCATATAAATAACAAATACAAAAATTTAGGAACAATGTAAAAGTAGGATTACCATTCATCTATCATCCAAAGTTCTAGAAATGTTTATACTTTCATCATTTATGCTTTCTATATCCATATAAGTGTATCTGTATCATTGTCTGCCTATTTTTTCATTGAATTCTCAACCTTGGAACAATGTTATGATATGGTTATTGAAATGGACTAGAGGTAATATATGGTAGATTGTTTAGCAGCTTAGCTGACATCTACAAATTAGATAACAATAGCCATCCAAATCTCAATTGTGAAAATGAAAATATCTTTAAGCTAGTAAAATGTTCTTTAATAATCAAATCACCTAAGAGCAGCTGTTTTACATTTATCTCTGATTTTTCATATTTTATTTGTGAAAATGTGTTTACTTTTAAGCATTCTAAATTTGAAAGTTTAATTATATCTCATGTATATTAGCTTTGCATAATGTATATTCCCCATGCAATAATAATTGAAATCTATTCATTTTGCTACTATGTCTTTCCAGAAGAGACTTTCTAATCAACTGAATGGAAAAACACAACCTCACAGTGGTACATGAATTCATTCTCAAGGGTATCTCCTCGAGTCCTGAGCTGCAGAATATACTCTTTGGGCTGTTCCTCATCATCTACATGAGCACACTGGTGGGCAACTTGGGCATGATCATCCTCACCAAGGTGGACCGCAGGCTCCAAACACCCATGTACTTTTTCCTCAGACACCTTGCTATTACAGATCTTGGTTATTCTACAGCTGTGGGCCCCAAAATGTTGGTAAATTTTGTGGTAGATCAAAATACGATCAACTATTATTTCTGTGCTACACAACTAGCTTTCTTTCTTTTTTTCATTTCTTGTGAACTTTTTATTCTGTCAGCAATGGCCTATGACCGCTACATGGCCATCTGTAATCCTTTCCTCTACAGGGTCATCATGTCACAAAGGGTATGTCTCTTGTTGGTGGCAATCCCCTATCTCTACAGTACTTTTTTGTCTCTTCTAATCACCATAAAGATTTTTACTTCACCCTTCTGTGGCTACAATGTCATAAGTCATTTTTACTGTGATAGTCTCCCCTTGCTATCTTTGCTTTGTTCAAACACACATGAAATTGAAGTGATAATTCTGGTCTTTGCAGCTTTTGATTTGATTTCCTCTCTTCTGATCATTCTTGTGTCCTACCTGCTCATCCTCATAGCCATTCTCAGGATGAAGTCAGCTGAAGGCAGGCACAAGGCTTTCTCCACCTGTGGATCCCACCTGATGGTGGTCATAGTGTTCTATGGGACTTTGATATTCATTTATTTGCAGCCAAATTCAGGTCACTACTTTGACACTGATAAAGTGGCTTCTGTATTTTACACCCTAGTTATCCCCATGCTGAATCCCTTCATCTATAGCTTGAGAAACAAAGATGTAAAATATGCCCTACAGAGGACATGGAAAAAGATATGGAATATTTTTTTTTTCTTAAAAGTAGCATAGAATTTAAGTCAGACAAGTCATACAAATGCCTGCATTATGGGGCTGGGGCTGTAGCTCAGTGGTAGAGCACTTGCCTCGCACACTAGAGGCACTGGGTTCGATCCTCAGCACCACATATAAATAAATAAATTAAATTAAAATATATATAAAAAAACAAATACCTGCATTTGATACTTTTGGAATGTATAGAAAGCAAAAGTGCACTCATTATATATTTAAAGATTGGTCTTTTGGTATTAGATTTCTAAATATTGTAAATATGTAAGTGAACAAAATGGTAAAAATTGTTGCTTTACTTGTTTGGAAGAAATGAATTATAAACATAATAAATCAGTAAATGTTATAGTAAAGTAATGTGTGCTTAAAGTCCTCAGATCCAAACTGATGGTAGAATGGTATGCTATAAGGGAATGAAAAAAATATTTATCATTTATCTATCTACACACACACACACACACACACATTTTTTTTGAAAAAGGAATTCAGATATTTTTGTTGTGGATTTTATAGTTTCATGTATTACAATAAACTTTTCAGTATCCACGTGTGTGTATGTTTGTTATGTTTGCTTCCTTTTTTGGATAAGAAAAACCTTTTGTTTTAAGCTTTAAACACTTCAATGGATAGTATCAAAATCAACCTTTATTGTAACTTATTGCAAAGTGTTCAGCAGAAGATCTATCTTCTTGAAATATTTCCAATGTATAATATAGTACTTTTGTATTTAAATGTATAATACAATACTTTTAAATACATGTGCAATGTTTACAAAGAGATGTCTAGAGCGTATTTAGTTTCAGTAATTCAGATTTTCTATTGACTGAAAATTTTTCATTTACCAAATTTCTATTACATGTAACTATTACTCTACTTTCTGATTCAATTTGAGAATTTTGGATACCTCATTAATCAGCTTAATGCTGTATTTGTCCTTTTGTACCTGGTTTATTTGATTTAGTATCATGTACTTCAGGTCTATCCATGTTATCTCATATTAAAGCAGATTGTCTTTAAAATCTAATTCATATTCTACCACATCTACGTGTTACATTTTACATATTTAGATGGATATTTAATCTCAAATATGAAAAAAAAACTTCCATAAATTTTCCTCATAAATGTAATGTTATAGTTGGATGGATATTTAGGTTGATTCCACACCTTTGCTAGTTTTAATTACACTGTAATGAAAATGACAGTACTAGCACATCTCTGAGATGCTTATACAAGGGCTTTTTGACAAGAGCTTGAAGCTGGATTACTTGCTCTTACACTCTATTAATAAATAAATAAAGCCACAGTTGAACATAAATTGTTCCTGACAGCAGATAAATTGTCCAAATTTCATTCAGCTTTCAAATACTTTGGGGATAATCCACTAATTGTTTAGCACCTCCTCAGGGAGAGTCTCAAATATGAAAAAAAAAAACTTCCATAAATTTTCCTCATAAATGTAATGTTAAGAATCCCCTGGAAGAATCAAGAGAGAAGGTTCATTACAGGTAACAAACACAGAAAGTGTCATGTGGTGTTCTATGCTACCTGTACCTACAGAAGTGGTCAGTGTGCTCTGGCTTTGCCATCTGATGTAAGAGACCAAACCTTATTCAATCCTGTGCTTTGTGCAGCTCTGTAAAGTCTGAGCAGTAATAAGTCCTCTTTTCTGTTCTCTGAATGCTAATTTTTAAATATTTTCAAATTCGTTGAGAGGGTAAAGATCTTTGAAACACATACTTTGTGTGTGTGTTTTAAAAAATATTGAATTTCACATACACATATAATTTTATATCTGAGATCACCCAAAAATGGGAGGAAGGGAAACCTTCAAGGATGATAGAATGTGAAACTTCAGTGACTTAGTGTTTTGTTCTGATATTCTTCCAAACATCTGGTTATTTAGTGACCCTAGGCCCTTTCAGTGATCCTTTTAAAAATCAAATTAAATTTGATGAAAATATGTATCTCATCTCATCTGTTCCTCGTCTGTTGATGAAGAAGAGGTGGTTACAATTCACAATTATATGTTGAAGGTATTCTATGAATAATAGGAAACCTTTATTTTTCCAGTTTTATAGTGGTGGTAAATGTTCATTTTGCAGTGGAATCTGAAAAAAACTTTTCTCAGACAACAGCACTAAAAATTAAAATGCCAGTATTCAATGTATGGTCAACTATGAAAGAGCAATTTTTTTTAAATCTCCATTGAAGTCCCAATCCAGTAAACAGAAAAGAAATTAATTTCCTTACCTTTTTTATTCTGATCCTGTGTACTGCTTTATTTGTAGTTTTTCATAATTAGAAATTATATCAAATAGTAACAACAAAAGACAGGCTTTACATTGTTTCTTATTGTACTTAGGTATTTCTTGAATGTTGTACTCTGATATTCTTTAACATACTTATGATTAAAGAAAGGTGTGTGCTTGGAACAGGGTTGATTATCAGTTGGTCACAATCATGCAAGCAAAATTTTCCATTAGTTAAATGTCAATTACATGTAATCAGCTTTATATATAATGAGATAAAATTTCATGATCCTCTTTCCTCATAGCTCACTTACACACTTTACTCAATATATTTTCACTATAAAATGTGTCATTTTAAATTTTTAATGTATAAGCTATTTATGATCATTTTGCACCAGTGATAATTACCTTAAATTCCATGCACCTACTTCTATGCTATATTTTCAAACCTCAGGCTATTATTTCTAATTCTATTTCTATTCTGAGACATTTTGTTTACTTAAGCATATATTTTATGCATTAATGGTTATATCATATTTGGAAGACATACTTATGCCCTTAGTACCAAAAAGATTTCAAATCACAATCAGGAATCTGTGTATATATCAACTTCACTGTGTTTTGTATTTTGTCTTGTGTCTGTGATATTATGTCAGGTAAAAGTTTTATAAAACAGAAATTTATAAAATTTATTTTTAAAATGTTTCATCCACTTAGCCACCAAATTTGATAAATCTTTATTCTATAAAATCAATGCCAATAATCTTTTTATCTTCTAATTTTCTCATATTTCCTTATGCTCCCTTAGGTCTTGCATGTAACTTACATCAGATTTGTTACACAAAAATAAGAATATCTCAGTTCTACTGGAAATGCCTCATGAGGAAATTTAATATATTAAGTATATTAATATCAAGGTAACTTATACTAAAATATTGTTGAAGTACTTATGAAAGATAAAAGGCAGGAAATATAAACCACAGCAAGTAGTGTGTCCAGTGTTAATCCTTGAGTATATTTGAGGAGGGGGCATGAATGGGAATTGGTATAAATTGCATGAATCCATCACACTTGACCTGTTCCTCACCTAGTCATCATTTGAGACCTCACAAAGAGATGAAGTCCACGGAAGTGCTCATATGAATGTGTAAAAGAAACTTCTTTCAGGTAGGTTTCTGTCAATATCATATATAATGTGTGTGTATATACACACACACAAAGAAGTAAAAATGAAACTACATATATACGTGATCTTTTCTATTTTATGTCTGTATTAGTGCATTATATTTACACATAATAGTGGAGTTCATTTTGATACAATCATACTTCAAGGAATATAATATACTTCCTTTCAATCCCCAGTACTTTATCTTTACCTTCTCTTTTCCTTCCCCCTTTCTCCTCTTCTACTCTATTGGTCTTAATTCTATTTTTTCTAAGTTTTTGCTTTAGATATGCATAAAGTTATAATTCACTGTGGTGTTTTCATATATGTGCATAGAATAATTTGGTCGATTTCATTCCAGAATTCCTCTATAGTCCCATCCATTCTGCCTCCCCCTCAATCCCCTTCTTCTACTGCACTGATCTCCCTTCTATTTTCATGGAATCCTCCCACCCAACCTTTTTCATTTCCTTATTTTTCCTCTAGATTCTGTAGATGAAAAAAAAAGAATTTTGATCTTTGATGTTCTGAGTCTGGCTTATTTTATGTAACATGGTATTCTCCACTTCTCCTCATTTATCAGCAGCTGACATAATTTCATTATTTTTTAACTAAACAGAACTTCATTGTGTACATATACAACATTTCTGTATGCATTCATCTGTTAATTGACACCTGGGATGGTTCCATAATATGGTGACTGTAAATTGCACTGATATAAACATTGTTGTGCCGTTATCACTATAGCATGCTTATTTCAGTTTGTTTGGTTCTGTTTATGAGAATAGTTTTTAAAATTATTTGCCTAACGCAATCTCAATACCCACTAACTAAACACATAACATATACTATATGGAAATGGATACACATTTATTCTGATTATACAAAGACAATTTCTAAAGTGGTCTTTTGTAGTTTTCCATCCATACACCTACCTAGAGTGCTCAGAATTTCAGCTCTATCATTTATAAGTATATAGATTTTATAGTATTATGGATTGATCTATTGAGTTGTATTCATTTTTTGAATTGATAATTACAAATATTTATTATGTCATTGATATACTGCATTATCATTTATTAAATGTAATTAATAAATATCAAAATGATATTGCAATTATATAAGTGACAAAATTAATAGTACAATAATTACTTACCAAATACCCAAAGTTTAAGTAATGTTTAACTCTTTTTATTTTTTATTTATGTGTCTATATCTTTATCAATATCCTTATATCTTCTTATTACTTTTCTCTGAGTTTATCAGCCTTGGAACAATTTTATTGTTGTGGCTATTACATCTGAATGGATACTAGATGTAGTAGGATTTTTAGCAGCTTAATAGCCCTGGAACCATTAGATGCTAATAGCAGTACACTTCCCAACTGTGGCACTTAAAGTACCTACAGATATTGAAAAATATTCTTTGGTAGGTGAAATGACCCTGGTTGATAAACACCGTCCTGTAACTCTCTCTATTTCTATATATTTTCATCGTAATTACATATATAGAGTTTAGTTTTGAATGTTATACATTTGAAAGTATATATATATATATATATATATATATATATATATATATAAATTTACAATAGCTTTGAATAGCAAATTTTCCCATAATGACAACATTGGAAATCTATTGATTCAGCTACTATGTCTTTCCAGAATAGACTTTCCAAAAAAAGAAAAAGAAAAAAAACTGGATGGAAAAACCCAACCTCACAGCTGTGCATGAGTTCATTCTGAAGGGCATCACCTCACGTCCTGAGCTGCAGGCTCCACTGTTTGGGCTGTTCCTCATCATCTACATGAGCACACTGGTGGGCAACTTGGGCATGATCATCCTCACCAAGGTGGACCAGAGGCTACAAACACCCATGTACTTTTTCCTGAGACACCTGGCTCTCAGTGACCTTGGTTATTCTACAGCTGTGGGCCCCAAAATGTTGGTGAATTTTGTGGTGGATCAAAATACAATTTCTTATTATTTATGTGCTACCCAGCTAGCTTTCTTTTGTGTGTTTATTACTTCTGAAATTTATATTTTGTCTGTGATGGCCTATGACCGCTATGTGGCCATCTGTAACCCTCTCCTCTACATGGTCATCATGTCACAGAGCATATGTCAGTTTTTGGTGGCAGTCCCCTATTTGTATGGGATCTTTTTGTCTCTTCTAGTCACCACAAAGATTTTTACTTTACCCTTCTGTGACTACAATATCATCAGTCATTTCTACTGTGATAGTCTCCCCTTGATCTCTTTGCTTTGTTCAAACACACATGAAATTGAAGTGATAATTCTAATCTTAGCAGCTTTTAATTTGCTTTCCTCTCTTCTGATTGTCCTTGTGTCCTACCTGCTCATCCTCATAGCCATTCTCAGAATGAAGTCTGCTGAGGGCAGGTGCAAGGCTTTCTCCACCTGTGGATCCCACCTGATGGCACTCATAGTACTCTATGGGACTTTGTTATATATGTATGTACAGCCAAAATCCAGTCACTCTTTTGACACTGATAAAATGGCTTCCATATTTTACACCCTTGTCATCCCCATGTTGAATCCCTTGATCTACAGCTTGAGAAACAAAGATGTAAAGTATGCCCTACTAAGCACATGGAAAAAAATATGCAATATCTTTTCCTAAAGGTATATAAAATAAGCCATTTAAATCAGACTTTACAACAACCCAGTCTGTTTCATTCCAAGTTGTATTAGAAGCAAAAAAATTGACTCAATATATATAATCAGTAATCAGCCTTCTTTGTACTAGCCAAATTTTTAAATGGTATGAACGCACATATAAACAAAATGAATGGCAAAAGAATTTCCATTCTTAAGCATGACATATGAATTGTGAACATAATGAATGATCACATTTTATAATAAATTATAATGGATTTGGATTGTGCTTAGACTATTAGTGTATGTAGCAGAGTCCCATGCTCTATTGGAGAATGAGTACTGTGTATGGAAGAGAATTTACAATGTTTTTGTTATATTCTCAAGCATTGCAATCAACTTTCCACTGTCCATGTTTGTGTATGTATTTCTTTTCTTATATGAACACACTCATTCCATTTTGGTCTTTATGTTCTTGTGGCTTGTGTTAGACACAATCTTGACTATGGTAACAGACGGCTTAATGTAATCTGATGATATGAAGAAAAGAGTCATATGAATGTGCTAACCTGCGACTTTTCCATGTGGGGATCTTAGGCATCTTCTTTATGCTCATGGGAACCCTGACCTTCCCATAAGAGTTCAAGGGAGTCTATTATCACAGCATAGTCAGCTCTGTAGCCACTTGTAGCTTCAGTGCAGTTTCTCATTTTGTCTCTTTCAGTACATGTGTATATACAAGTGAATGCACCAGTTGAGATTAAGGTCTCAAATTCAATTAAAGACTCCCATGGTTTATTCATTATTTATTATCCTTACTGTTCAATCTGAATTCCTTTCTTTCTGTTTTGGTTCCATGGATAGTCACTCTTTCTTACCTCAGTAAATGCAAGGAATAATTCTTTAAAAAAGTCTTAGTCTGTTAGTTAATATTATTTTGGCAGAATATGCTTATTCTGTGATAAACTATGTTTGTAGTTCCTGTGTTTCCAGTGCTCTGAGTTGGTGTAACCAGAGATGAGCCCATGATCCATGCTGTGTTATGTCTATTTGGAGTGTAATATGTCATGGTTTTGCACATCATCCTTGAGCTTCTCTAAAATTCTCCGTGTTTCCTTCATTGTTTTATGGTTTAGAACTTACTGCATTTTGTTTACATTATGAAGTTACAGTTACTAGAATAATAAAAGCATAAGCATATTGTCATGTAAAGAAAAAAACGTGCTAAACATATTACCAAAAGCACTATACAGATTTAATGCAATTCCTATCAAAATCCCAATGGCATTCCTCATAGGAATAGAAAAAGAAATCATGAAATTCACCTGGAAAAATAAGAGACCCGGAGTAGCTAAAGCAATCCTTAGCAGGAAGAGTAAAGCAGGTGGTATCACTATACCAGATCTTAAACTATATTTCAGAGCAATAGTAGCAAAAACAACATGCATGGTATTGGCACCTAAACAGACTGGTAGACTAATGGTACAGAATACAGGACACAGAGACAAGCCCACAAAATTACAATTATTTTATATTAGACAAAAATGCCAAAAATATGCATTGAAGAAAAGATAGACTCTTTAACAAATGGTGCTGGGGAAACTGAAAATCCATATACTACAAAATGAGATTAAACTCCTATCTCTCATCATGCACAAAACTCAAAGTGGATCAAGGATGTAGGAATTAAACTAGAGACTCTCTGTCTAATAGAAGAAAAAGAAGGCCCTAATCTCCATCATGTGGGATTAGGCCCCAACTTCCTTAATAAGACTCCTGTGGCTCAAGAATTAAAACCAAGAATCAATCAATGGCATTGATTCAAACTAAAAAGTTTCTTCTCAGCAAAAGAAACAATCTGTGAGGTGAATAGAGAGCCTGTATCTTGGGAGCAATTTTTTACCCTTCACATATCAGATTGAGCACTAATCTCTAGGATATATAAAGAACACCAAAAGCTACTACTATTTACATAGCTCCTTTTTTAAATATCAAAAGTTAAAATTGGTCACTGACATTGATTATCTGTGTATATTTTGTTCATACAAATGGATTGCCTATTTATGTGAATACATGTGAGTATAATTGTTTATGATTCAGTACAGAAAATATCCTTAAACAAAATCAAAATTCTAAAACATTGATTCATTTATTAATTAAAGCTTCTAATATTTACACAATGGAAATACATATTAAAAAGTAAATATGTCACAGATTGGAGAAAACAGATATAATTATGCAAAACAGAAATAATTATTAAAGGTCAAAAAGCCATATAAAAGTGAACAAAAGAAAGACATAACAGAATGTACAAAGCTTCAATTTTATAAAGTATAAATTTTATTATAAAAATAAATCAAGCTGGGTACAGTGGCATATACTTGTAATCCCATTATTTCAGGAGGCTGAGGCAGCAGGATTGTGAGTACAAAGACAGTCTTGGAGACTTGGTGAGTCCCTGTCTCTAACTAAAAAAAAAAAAAAATGGGCTGGGGATGTGGCTCAGTGGTTTATTGCCCTTGGATACAAGCCCTGACACCAATAAATAAATAAATTAACACATAAATACATTAAAATAAATTTAAATCAAAGATGGACTAATGTGAATAGGTGAAGTCGATTTTTAACAATTTAATTTTGAAAATCGAATATGATTTAAGAGTGGTATCATGTGGTTATATTTAACAAACTCTTTGCAATAAAGCTTGAAGAGAGATGCTTACCCTGTGAAAGGGGAATAGGGAATTGAATCAGGCCTTTGACTTGAAACCCAGTTTGGAACATACCAACATAAATCCAAGTGACAGGAAGAGTCCTTTGGTCCATACACAAAGGTGTGCATCTGAGACTTAGTGACTAGAACTCATAATCCAGGCCACAATAAAACTGCTTCCATGATGTTTCTGCTAGCCTTGGGTAGCAGCACAGGAAGCAAGACTGTCAGCTTGGTAGCATGGTATAAAACTGAGTATGTGACTTTTTCTTAGGGTTCATGGCCAGGTCTACTGCAGTGAGAACCAGCAGGAGCAGAAAACAAGGGGCCTTACACCCAGGGCAAAGTTCACAGATGAAGCCACCTATTTGGGGAAACATTTCAAATATATAATAAATTTATGTATTTGGCAAAATAAGGTAAAAACCTCTAGCTAATTATCATGGAGGAGTCCAAGACAAATAATGAAGTGAAGAAAGAAACCTTCGGAAGAAGACAGTCACTAGTGTATTACAAAATTTACTTAAAATCTCTGCAAGCTTACATATTTTAAGTAAATTTTATAGATATGTACATTCATAGATAACCAAGAAAAATGTAACTAGTGCTACAGAGTGTTTTCAATACCTTATATAAGATGTTTAATTTTTTTCCCACATTTTGGGTAATCAAATAATGCTGCAATTAGCATGAGAGTGCTAGAATATTTTTGCGATTCTAATACCAGATACTTCTGGATAAAACCCTGAATTTGGATTACTGACTCATATGATCAATTAATAAGAAAAATCACAATTGAAAACAAATTGTCCCTGACAATTATTGGGTATCTTCCAGGTCATTTATTAATCTCCAAATGCTTTAGGGATACTCTAATAGTTGTTTGGCTTCTCCTCAGGGAGAACCTCAGAAGGCTAAAGAATCCATAAATTGTCCTTGCAAATGCCATGCTAACAAAACAGGGCAAACAAGAGGTTTCACTGCAGGTAACAAAGACAGAAGGTTTGATGTAGTGTGTATGCTACCAGCATCTATAGAAATGGTCACATTTTGCTATGGTCCTGCCATTTAATGTTAGTGATCATTTTTTATTTGACTTCTGTGCTTTCAATTCCATGATACCAGAAAAAAATAGGACCATTTGTCTAATTGAAGCCAATAGTTACTGGAGGTAATTGATCAAGGAATTGTAATTGTTTAGTTCTGTTGATGCAAGCCAAGATCTTGAGGATGCTGGACAAGTTCTCTGCCACTGAGCAACTATTCCCATATGAAATAGTAATATTTAAATTGCAGTTATTCTGTCTTTCATCTTGACATACTTCCAAACACTTAGTTACTTAGTTATTTAAGGCTGATTTTTTTAGAATTTTTAATTGATTTATTTTAGTTATAAATAACATTAGGACTTATTTTGACATAATTATGTAACTAGAGTATCCAGACTGTTTTTGTGACAATTTAAAAAATAGTTTGAAATTTAATGATTGGGTAAATAAATATATAAATACAATTCATTCCTTATCTCTTCATAAGTAAAAGGGAGTTTCCTCTTCACAATAAGATATGAAAAACATTTTTTGAAGAGTCAGAGACTTTTAAGTCCTCAGTTCTATTGTGAGGGTAAAGTGTTCATTTTTCAGCAGAATCTGAGTCTAAAAAAATTAAATTATAGGGTTAAAAAATGAAATTCCAGTATTCAGTGAAGAATTGAACTATAAAAACCAGATTATTTTTTTTCAATTGAATTCCAACACTGATGAATGCAAACATTTTTCATCTTTGCTTACTTATAGAAGTTCATACTTACCAGGTCACTTTTTAAACTTTTCATGATTACAATTGAAACCAAATCTTAACAACAGAAAACAAGAATTACTCTATTAATTATTGAATTTATTGAAAATAGCTCTTTCATCTTTAGTCTAAAATATTTCATAAGTTTAATTTAGTAATATTGTGTATTTGTAGCAGGATAGGATGTCAGGTAGTCACTTGAATCTAAGCAATATTTTATGTAAGTTAATTGTCCATGGCATGAAATCTGTTTATAATTAATGTTGTCAAATTGTATTATTCCATATCCTTGAACCTCACTTGTAGATTGATGTCATGATAATTTTCACTATTTAAGGTGTCATTTCTATCCTTTTTATTTAGAAAACATTGGTGCTCACAGTATTTTATTCCAGTAGTAATTTTTTTCTTTGAATGTCATGCATCTGCTCCTATGCTATACCTGTCCATCTCCAGTCTTTTAGAGACCCTCAGATAGATTTCATTTGCTTATATGCACATTTGTATGCATTACCATATTTGAAAGAGGTTTGAAAAAATTTTGATCAGATTTGAAAAAATTTCTATGAATTTAATGGACAGTAATATTTCAAATGACATCCATCAACACATCCATGTCATTTTTTATTGTTTTGATGGTATTATATATCATATTAAATGTTTACACATTGTAGAGCATTATTACAAAATGATTTCAACCTTTTTTCTCATTGAAATATAATATTTCTTTCTCAAAAGGAAATTTTATGAGTCTTCCTTGTATAAAACCAGTGCCAATGACTTTCCACTAATTTGTTTAGATTACCTCATTTTCACCCAGATTTTTGCATATAAAATACTAAGAATCTGTTACAAAGAAGCAAGGGTATCTTAATTATAAGGACAGTGCTGCAGGAGAATATTAACATTTTAAATCAATTTACATCAAGGTGACTTACACTAAAATATTTCTAAAATTGTTATGAAAAATAGAAGATAGATAATCCAAACCAACAGCACACTGTCCAGTTTAATAAGTATGGGGTCATGGTATAGAGTTTGGATGTTTTGTATATTCATCCTATGTCACTTGTTCCTCATCTATTCTTTATTTTAGTCCTGGAGAAGAAGTGAGGTCCCTGTGCATAAGAATGCTAATTTACGTATATAATAAAAACCTCTTTCAGGTAGGTAACAATTTTAAATATATAAATATATATATATATATATATATATATATATATATATATATATATACATGTGTGTGTGTGTGTGTGTGTGTGTGCGCACGTGTGTGTGTATGCATATATATGGCAGTATATAAACAGTATATTATATTTATAATGTAAATGTACAGTTATATTGTATTTATTGTATAAATATAACATACTGTTTATACAAGTAGTACCTATAAACAATATATATTGTATATATAAACAACAATACAACAGATACATTAGGTAACTATCTTTGAGAAATATTTCAAGGTAGCATAGACACATGGAATCACTTAATCACCCTTCATTCTCAACAACCCTGCTTTTTAAAGGCTTTTTGTTTTGTACAAGAGAATAATAGTTAAAATATTTTTTTTCAAAATAATCTTTGTAATCAATATGCTCACATATAACTTGGACAGTATGTATACACATATATATTTCTTTATACATATATAAAGATAACTTCTAGTAATATTTTTTTATAGTTTTTATATTTGTATACACTGACTAGGCTAAGGGTTTCAGTTTTAACTAGCAGTATATAGATTTTATAAGATTATGTCAAAGTAGAAAGTTGTATGCATTTATGAAATTTGTTAGAAATTTTTACTATGTAATCCGCATAGAGGGAATTTTATTAAAATAAATATAATTGTAATTATGTGATTGTAATTATAGAATTGCAAATAAAAATAAGGAACAATACAATTATTATTCGTAATTATGTGCCCAAAGTTTTAAAATGTTTAAGCTGTTATCATTTTTGCTTTATGTATCCACATAACTGTATCTGTATTTCAAGCTCTATGTATCTATCCATTTTCTACAGAAAGTCTATCTATTTATGTATCTATCCACTACCTCTATCTATCAAGGTTTTAGAACCTCAGAATGAAATTGTTGATCTAGACACTGATTTAGGCAGAATGCTCAGTAGTTTACCTGATCTCTAACCTAGCGGTTTCCTTCACAATTATGACAAAATATCTCTAGATATCACAAAATTATCATTAGTAAGAAAATTACCCTAGATGAGAATGAGTAGTTGATCTCTGATTCCTTTCTTTATATTTTTTATTTGTAAAGACACATTTTTTGAATATTTTAAATATGAAAGTTTGGACATAGCTTATTTACCCTAGGTTCGCATAATAAATGTTAATCTCTTGCAAATATTTGTAATCAATTGACCTTGATACTGCATTTATCCAGAATAGGCTTTCTAATAAAAACAGATGGAAAAATACAATCTGACAGTGGTGCACGAGTTCATTCTGAAAGGCATCACATCACGCCCTGAGCTGCAGGCTCCATTATTTGGGCTGTTCCTCATCATCTATGTGATCTCAGTGCTGGGCAACTTGGGCATGATCATCCTCACCAAGGTGGACCAGAGCCTGCAAACACCCATGTACTTTTTTCTCAGACACCTGGCTACTACGGATCTTGGTTATTCTACAGTTGTGGGCCCCAAAATGTTGGTATGTTTTGTTGTGGATCAGAATACCATCTCCTATTATTTGTGTGCCACACAGCTAGCTTTCTTTCTTGTGTTCATTGCTTCTGAACTTTTTATTCTATCCGCAATGGCTTATGACCGTTATGTGGCCATCTGTAACCCTCTCCTCTACACAGTCATCATGTCACAGAAGGTATGTCATATACTAGTAGCAGTTCCCTATCTCTACAGTACATTTGTGTCCCTTCTGGTCACCATAAAGATTTTTATCTTACCCTTCTGTGACTATAATGTCATCAGTCATTTCTACTGTGACAGCCTCCCTTTGTTACCATTGGTTTGCTCAAGTACTCGTGAAATTGAAGTGATAATTCTAATCTTAGCAGCTTTTAATTTGCTTTCCTCTCTTCTGATTGTCCTTGTGTCCTACCTGCTCATTCTCATAGCCATTCTCAGGATGAACTCTGCTGAGGGCAGGCGTAAGGCTTTTTCTACCTGTGGATCCCACCTGACGGTGGTCATAGTGTTCTATGGGACTTTGCTCTTTATGTATGTGCAGCCTAAGTCAAGTCACTCTTTTGACACTGATAAAGTGGCTTCCATATTTTACACCATAATTATCCCCATGTTAAATCCATTGATCTATAGCTTGAGGAACAAAGATGTAAAATATGCCCTACAGAGGACCTGGAAAAAGTTATGCAATATTTTTCCTAAAAACTACATACAATATGAGTCATACACACCAGGTTTGTATGGAAACTTGTGCTGTGTTTCTCCAAAATAGCATAGCAAGCAAAAATATGCCTTAAGAGATTGACCTTCTTAGTCCTTCTCAAACTTCTAAATGCTATGAACTCATAAGAGAACAAAATGATGAAAAACACTGCCTTCTTTAAGGGGGGAGATTAATTTGTGGTATGGTAATTGAAGCAATTCATCAGTATGATATAATTGGTTTATCATCTCTATACTATAGAGTATATGCTGTGTGAGAATAAAAAAAAGAATAACATGTACAGTTAGAAGTGGAGCTAGCCAAATTTACAGCCTTAACTATTATAGTGTTTAGTACCCATGTGTGTGTTTGTGAACCTGTTGTCCCTTGGGGTAAGCACAATTGTTCTGTTAGGCTTTATACACATATATAGACATGTTCAACTTAATTGTGGTATAGAGAGGCTCATGTAACACAAGGATTCACATGTCCTAAGAATATGCACAAATGCCACTCCTCCATTTAGAGTCTTAGAGTCATTCCCTTTTCTCATCTGTACCCTTACTTTCATATATGAGCCTGAGAGGACCTATTAAACCTATTTATTTGAACATTTAGTAACCCATAGATTCAGCAGTGCACCTAGTTTTGTCTAATCCAGTCCTTAAATATATATGAGTAGATGCACCATTTAAGATGAATTTCTAAAATTCTTCCATAGAATCTTCCAAGGTCAGTCTTTCCTTCTTTTCTTTCTTTTTTTCTTTGTTCAGTTATTCAATTATTCCTTACTGGATTAATCTTAATTCCTTACTACCTATTTTTTTCCTAAGGGATGGTAACTCTCCCTTACCTCTCTAAATGCAAAGGAAAATTCTTGTTTAAAAGTCATAGCCTGTCCGTATTTTATTCTTACTCAAGGTATCTACTCTATGATAAATTAAGGTTAATGTTCTTTCTTGTGGCCGATTTACCTTATATTTGCTTCATGTGACAGTGTACTACTTTGGTGATATGAATGTTCTTTGACTATACTGATGGTAATCAAATTTGAAGGAGACAGACAATCCTATAATTTGAACTATGCTGCATTTATTTTTACTTTTTTCTTTATGGTGGTGCTGGGGATTGGACCCAGGTCCTCATGTATGTAAGGAAAACCCTCTACTACTGAACTGTTTCCCCAGCCCTGAACTATGCTGCATCATCCTCTAAAAAAAATGATCTTTATGTTTTCATTTTATTTATTAACATTTGTATTAGTTTACTGACATAATATTGAGACTGATCTGTTTTCTTAGTATACCATCATATAATAAAATTATCTTTTGCCAATTAAATATGAATGAAAAGTTTATTAAAATGATAACAGCATACATACACACACATATAATTATTTAAAGATGAATATTACTGAAGAGTCTATACAATTCTATTTATTATGATAAAATTATGTAACAGAACTACAGAAATTGGTTTAAAAATATTTTAATTTCCTAGAAAATATGCTAGACAGAAACTCAATCAAATCTTAATTCACTACAAGTTTTACACATGTATAAATTAAAATACTTTATTTTATTTTTCCACAAATTAACTTTAATAAATAATTATACCCTTTATAGAGAGAAAGATAAAAGTTTCAATATCTAAGTTTGAAAAGCAAATACTTCTTTCCACTGTTTCAATTTCAGAATTCCCCCTGCTGCGAGGATGCTTTTGGAACACAATTTGGAATATAGAATTTTTTGTTAGCTCTCAACTCAGAGCCAAACCAACAAAACACGTTAGAGGAGATGTCATGCAGAGTTGTGCCTCATCCTTGCCTGCCAGCACATATTGAGGGATCCTGTCTATTTCAGACCAGAATGTGCCCTCCTTATGGCTGCATTTTTATATTTGGAGATGGAGGTTAATCTCCTGCAGGAGCTGTTGGTCAGGCCTCTAATCCTTACCAGTTAAGGTTGTGCTACTCCCTTAATCTACACACTTGGTGTGTAGATTTGCTGGGGGGAGGTAGGTGGGAGTGTTCAGGTCCCATCAGGAGATACTCCAGACACTCTGGGTATGGGCCTGGGCCTTTGCCAGCAGTAGGATGGAAAGCAGCTTCCACCCATCACTGTCCTGACTCAGTTCTGCTCACTGTTGGCCTTATTCCTTATCTTAGAGTGGGACCACCAATTTCAAAGGGAAACAACATTGAGTGTTCTGTGCTCTACATACATGCAGGCCCAGCAGCTGTGGCTCCCATCATCAACCAAAGTTGCCCCTAAATCCATGCCAGTCTCACTCCTGTGCCCCGAGACTCAGTTTGGGCCCCCACTGATCCAGTGAAAAGCGAAGCACAAGTGGCCATTGGGTTATGAGGACACAAAAAGAAAGCAAAACAAGAAAAATACAATCAAAACTACAAAATGAGGGCTGGGGATGTACTAAGTGTTAGAACAATTGACTGGCACATGAGAGGCCCTGGGTTCAGTCCCCAGTGTGGCAAAAATTACATACTTACATACATTAATACACAGATGAATAAATAGAGAAAAAAGAAAAAGAAAGGAAAATGCAGGGATTTTTAATCTCGTGCTCAAAAAATTCAATCTATTTATGCTGCTGGTACAGCATCCCCATTTTCATTAAATATACTGGGAAGTGCCAATACTCTCTCCTGAAGCACACTTCACAGTATCTAACCATTTTTCCTGGTCAAACTGAATTTCCTGCAGAGCAGAGCCTCCTTATAAAGTTCCTGCAGGTCAATGAGGGGACATTCCCTCCCCCACTGAAGGATCCCACAGATCTGGTGCTTCTCCTGTTTATTCTTATTGTTAATTTCTTTTCTGTTCCCAAACCCAATATCTGTTGCTTTCACCTGGTTGCTAGCTCTCTGAGTTGCCTTTGGCAATTTCCCACACCTTTCCTAGCCCATTGTCCCATGCAAAACTGTTTTTTGTCTGATTCCTTCACAGAAAGCATTTACTGTATTTACTTGTTAACCATTTTCAGAATCCCCATTAGTGTACTTTAATAGTCATTGAATATCAAATGAATGGATCATTACACCATCATAAAAACAAAGGAAAGGAAGGAAGGAAGGAAGGAAGGAAGGAAGGAAGGAAGGAAGGAAGGAAGGAAGGAAGGAAAAAGACAAACATGAGGCTAGTAATTTGCTCATATTTGCAAAACTAGTGACAAAAACAGATCCTTGGTGGTCACCTCAATAGCAGTGGCCAAAGTCAGGAGGATTAGAAACCAATCAGGGGCCATTACCAGGGAGGAAGTTCTAAGGACTCCTTTCCTCTGAGGTATCCCTTTGCCATAGATCCTTTGCTCTGATGGCTGAAGATACCCTAGGTTTCATGTGTATAATCTCTGCCTATCACCTAAATACCTTCTGTAGTGAAGAGCTCTCTCACCTGAGCCAGGTGTTCTGACACCCAACCTTATTCTTTTTGCTTTTCCACACTCTGGACTTGCTCAGTGCAATGGGACAAGGCATCATGAGTCTGGCCAAGATGAAGGAACAGGAGGATGACTTTTGGATAAAATGGAAACAGCCTACTGTAAATTTCTTTTCATCTTGGTTGGTGCATAGGAGGATGTGGCAGTTGTTTGAGAAAAGGAGAGCAAAGTGCATCTATGCATAGAGACTTGAACACCAATAACTAATCTCTGCTGAGCTTGTATTGGGAGGAGGGTAAATAAATAGGTGGTGATTCAATTATTTATTTCCTGTAAAAGAAGGATTTATTATTTTAGGAGTGTGGGGGGGGGGGTGTTTGTTTTTGCTTTTAGGTCTGTTAAAGCAGATCTTTCTTTACAATTTTTTAAAATCATTTGTCTGTTTATTCTTGTTGCTGGATTTCCACACAGTACCATTTATCAGACATAAGAAAACCTCTGAGCCATCAGAGGATGACAAGTCCCTATCCTTTTAATACATCTTTGCTGTTCTGATTTAAAAATTCAAAAATTGCTATAAGGGGCATATGACATTTCAGAAAAAGATTTGTGTTGACGTTTGTCTATCTGAGACTAGAGTTCAATGGCTCATCAAAAGAAATGATATTTTCTTTTCTTAGAGATCAGGATTTGTTCTCTGCAAAATCAGAATCTATTTTTGTTGGTAGCTTGGTGATAATGAGGAAATTATGAGCTATGGCTCTAGTTTGCCTTTCACAATGTTCCTGTAAATACATGTGTATATTCATACATATTTTTACATGAATGCTAATATTTACTGATACACACAAAACACTGGCACAGGCATATATTTATTTAATCTTTATTTAAATTGCTATATCCTATTTTCTTTAATCTCCAGCTAATTAAAATTATTAGGCCACATCATCACTTTTATAAAAAATATGTTTCATTTAGTCAGGTGGGGTAGTGAGAGCCTGTAATCTCAGCCTTTAGGAGGTTGAGGCAGGAGGATTAAGAGTTCAAAGTCAATCTCAGCAATTTAGTGAGGCACTTAGCAACTCAGTGAGACCCTGTCTCTAAATAAAATACAAAAAAGGATTAGGGATGTGGCTAAGTGGTTAAGTAACCCTGGGTTCAATCCCTAGTACCAAAAAAAGAATGTTTTATTTATTTCTAACTAGTTTAATCAAACCTGACCTAGTAGAAAGAGTAACATCTTTTCTAATAAGCTCACATTATTTTCCATGGAGTTGTTAGTATCGAGTTGCGGGTTTGAAGTAATCTGCTCCATTCTTCGGTCTACACAGGAATCTACTTGTACAGCCTCAGGCTCAGACAGACAGGGAACAGGCTCAAATTATGGGAGTCATCCTTGGGCAGATTCGTGAGAGTGAATTTCTCCCTATTTTATCATATAATCCATAGCACAGGTATAAAATCTATTTTTAATTTCTCACAGAATACAAAGACTAGACATTAATATTTTTTTATTGCGCCCTTATCATGTATATATACTCAGGCAGTAGCTAAGCAGATTACAGGCAGCCACCAATGAGGTTTCTGGCCAGCTTTCCATGCAGCGACCAATCTTGGAATGGACCATGGAGCAAGGGCAGGAACTTGCAACATGCAACCTCATGCCCAGGCCTGTGCCTACAAGGTAAGCTGTTTGCCTCTCACATGCCTAGCATGAGGGAGTGGTTTGCCACTCAGATGCCCTTAACCTATGCCATGTAAACAGTACTCCATGCACTTGTCCCCAAATGAAGTGGCAACAGTGTTCCAATTTTCTTCAATATCCTTACTGACTAGTCATTTAGTTTTTCTACCAATTAATGTTTGGTAGAACATTACTGTTCTACCAGTTCCTTACAGAAAGACATTAAAATTTACAAGTATGATTAAGATTTGTTCATTTTTCTTTAAAAATTAAGAAAAATAAAACCTAAGGTTTACTTAAATTTTAAAATTCTGTACCCAAGGTAATACTCTGTAATGTCTATTTGGTTTGTTTTATCCATTCCTATTCATTCTGCTTACCATTCAAATAGCAAACATCTGTAAGCATATTTTGTATAAGAACATAATTTTACTGATAATCAATGGTGCTTGTGAATGAAATGTGTAGATAGTGATAACCTCTGGTAAAGAAGTAAATTAACTTGGATTACAACCAAGAATCATAGGAAGAAGCTTCAAGAAAGAGTATTAATTAAATAAAATATGATTTTTGTAGTAAAAGTGAATAAAAATGGACTAATGTGAATATACAAAATGAGTTTAACTCTTATGTAATTTTTACTATGAAAAACAAGTATATATTACTTTACAAAATTACAGATTAATAGTGTTAATATTTATCAGAACTCTCGTTATTAGTAGAATGACATCAGGTTAATTATATATATATATAGTTATATATATCATACGCATTATGTATGTTAAATATATAATATATAATATTATAATGTATAGTTTCAATATATGTCTTTAATATATATAATTTGAGTAATTTCTGAATATAATCTATTTTGAATATATCAGAATCGAAGTTTTAGTAAACCTCAAAGTAGCTTCAACTAATTAAAAACAATTATTGCATGGGATTAGACACATATTATTATCAGGAATACATGTGTATGACAAAATATATAAACAAGTTATTCACTACAAAAACAGATAACAAACATGCTAATATATTAGAGTTCATTTGAAAATTCTTGAGGTAAAATTTATGTTTCATAAATCAACTGTTTCAAAGGGAATGACTCAAGAGCAATTATTACATTTGCAATATTGTGCAACCCGCATCTCTGTCTAGTCTAGCCCATGAGACTGAACCAGAAATGGCTAGGATTCAGCCTCTCATATTGATATCCTTTCAATACTCAGTTTTTCTATGGGTCTAGGCTTTTTTTGTGAAATTCCCCAGAATAATGCAACACTTAAGCTTATGTAAATACGTGTTATTAATTTTTATTATGTCCTTCATCTCCAGGCGACCTGTTTTTCATCTTTAAGAATTTTTATATTCTGAATATTTTATATAAAAGGTTCAGAGGAGAGGGGCAAGATGGTGGATTAGTGTAGGCAGCATTTCTCCAACTTGGCTCCCCAGAACTCAAGCAGTGGGAATACTGCTTCTCCCCCAAGGTTTAAAGGGAAAAATATGGGACAGACTTCCCTAGCCAATTAGAGACTGTTCAACTCATTAAACAGACCTAAAAATATAAGTTGCCTGAGTTTATCAATCCTCTGCGGAGAGCAGATACAGGAGCGATATTGGGACAAAAAATGCAGCAGAACCAACAGGAACTGGAAACCCAGATCCATGGGTTTGCAGCCAGGTCTTCAAAAACACATCTGAGCCTAGCAAAGATTAACTGGGCCTAATAAACTCACGGAGAATCAGAAACTGAGAGCATTTCACCCAGCAGGAATACAAGTTAGAGAGGCAAGAAAGAATTTGGCTCTTCTCAGCCCTGTGAGTCCTGAAGCTTGCAGTGGCTAACAGGGTCAGCTACAGCAGATTAAGAAGTGGCAAGGGTGGGTTTGAGCGCCTTGGGGTCTCAACATGTCCAGCTGATGGGTCTCAGAGAAAGACTCCCAGTGGATTATAGGAGCCCAACCTGGCCAGCACCCATGGGGTCCCTGCTACTAGCCCGGTCTCTAATGCCCTCTGGAATCCAGCACCTACTGGGTCTCCCAGTCCTTGATGCCTACCACATCTGGAACAAGTTTGGCACCTACCCGGACCCCCTAACCCTAGGCCCAAGTCCACCAACCCTCTTGCACTCTATATAGTACACCACAAAGCTGCAGGCTCATAGCTCAGTCTGCCAGGCCAGCACTTCACCACCAAGCCTGCCCAGTCCAGCCCAAAGCTTCACTGCCAGCCCACAAGGCTCAACACCTGGCTCTGATCCTCCTGGCCTAGGCTGACTAGGTTCATTGGACATACCAGCCACACTGCCAGCCAATCACTGCCCCACCTACCTGGCCCTCAACTTTGAAGCCAGGCCCACTTGACCCAGCCAATTATTTTGCCTCAACCCTCACCTAGCTCAAGATTTTGCTGCTGGGCCCACCTGGACTAGGCTGGCTAGACCCTCCCAACAAGAGGCTATACAGGCTGTAGCTCAGTCTCCTCAACAGCCAGGGGCTATGCCAATAAATTTGCAACATGGCCTGCCTACAGCAGTCTCCCAGGTAGGGAAGTTGGGAAACCTTAATAACCAAACATCAACTGGGTTACACAAGAAAAAAAGAAAGAATCATCACCTTGTGGCCCATATTTCCACACTTACTTCACATCTCAAGAAGAAATGAAAAGAAAGTCAGTTGGGAATTGACAATGAACATTTATGCTCACTGCATTTTGGTTTTCTTTCTGTTTTTCTACTTATAATATTCATTAATTTGAACAATTCTATAAAAATTTATTCTAATTTGTTATATATGACAGCAAAATGCATTTCAATTCATATTACACATATTACACATATATAGCACAATTTTTCATATCTGTGGTTGTACATTACATAAGTCTATATTTCTTTTTATTTTATTTGAATGTGTGATGATTGATTCAAAGTATACCTATACATATACATATATACATTTGTTATTTTTTTTATTTCTAGCCTTTGTTTTGTTTGTTTTGTTTTGTTTTGTTTTTGAAGTGGAAAGTGTTATTTTTCTCAAGTCCTACATTTTGAGAGTTAGGGTTTTAAGTAGCATATTTTGATTTTGTTTATGTAGTATTGGCCACTTCTCTATCTCCCATGTCTCCCTCTCTCTCTTTTTTTTCCTATTTCTGACAGCCAAATTACATCCTCTCTCCTTCTCCTTTATATTCTTGTTTCTCATTAACACCATAGCCTAAGTTACTGTTGAATGTGCCTTATTCACCTTCCAAAATTTCAAATATTTTTGTACTGTCCTATTTCTTCTTATCCCTCATAATCAACTCTAACCTTAACACCTCCTAATACTAATTAATGTCTATTACATCTATGCATACCACCAATGCACAAAAATAATTACTATGGTAGAAGTCATAGACAATGCTTATTGTTTGATTTTATGTCAGACATAATTAAAAATGTTTACAGTTTTTACTGATGGAAATTCATAATCCTACAATTTCTGCATATTGTACCAATTAAAACTGTAAATATAAAAATAGGAACTAAGTACTAAAGTTACTGCTACATACTGTTTGCATAGACTATTGATATTATTGAGCTCCCACCTCAATCTGTGAGGGGGGAGCTCAATAATATAATAATAACATAGAGGGACACTATAATAATAATATATATTATTATAATATAATATATAATATTATAATAATATAATAATAACATAGAGGAACATTATAATAATAATATATATTATTATAATATAATATATATTATATTATAATATAATATATATAATAATAATAACATAGAGGGACACTATAAAGTCATAAAGTAGAAATATTTTATTCATCAATGACGAAATATACTTTCTTCTCCACAGAACATGGTCCTTCTCTAAAATAAACCATATCTTAGGCCAAAAATCAACTCAGTAACTACAAAAAAATTGTTATAATACTTTGTATCCTGTCAGGTCATTATGGAGTGAAATTAGAAATCAATGATAAAATAAGAAAAATAGAAACTAATGTAACACTTGGAGACTAAATAATACAATATTGAATGAATGATCTATGGATAGCAAAATAAATTAGGGATGAAATAATAAAATACTTAGTGGTAAATAAGAATAGCAACAAAACATATCAAAATTTCTGGGACACTATGAAGGTGATTCTAAGAAGACAGTTTAATGCATTGAGCTGATTTATTTTTAAAAAAGAGTCATCAAGGGGCTGGGGATGTGGCTCAAGCGGTAGTGCGTTCGCCTGGCATGCGTGCGACCCGGGTTCGATCCTCAGCACCACATACCAACAAAGATGTTGTGTCCGCCGAGAACTAAAAAAAAAAATAAATAAATATTAAAAAAATTCTCTCTCTCTCTCTCTCTCTCTCTCTCTCTCTCTCACTCTCTCTCTCTCTCTCCTCTCTCACTCTCTCTTTAAAAAAAAAAAGAGTCATCAAATCAGCAACCTAACATTACATATCAAAGTCAAAAAATAAATAAATAAATAAAATAAAAAAGAGTTAGTCAACACCTAAAGCAGAAGACAGGAAATAAATAAAATCAGAGCCAAAATCAATGAATTTGAAACAAACATATAAAAAAATAAAAAAGTCAAGGAGAAAAAGGTTGGTTTTTTTGAAAATATAAATCAAATTGATAAACACTTAAACAAGCTGGGGGGAGGGACCACAAAATACTAAAATTCATGATGGAAAAGGAAATCACCATAGACACTATTGAAATACAAATGATAATCAGAAGCGATTTAGAAAATACATACTCCAATAAAATAAAAAATTATGAAGACATTGACAAATTTATATAGACATATATCCTACCTAAATTGAATCAGGAGGACATAGAAAGTTTAAATAGATCAATTTCAAGCAATGGAACAGAAAAATGGCATCCAAAGCCTATCCATGAAAAGAGCCCATGATCAGATGGATTCTCAGTTGAATTATACAAGATTTTCAAAGAGGCATTAACACCATTACTTCTCAAATTATTCCATGAAATAGAAAAGGAGAGAACTCCATTTACTGATTGGGTTATTTGTTTTTTTGATGTTAAGATTTTTGAGTGTTTTATATGTCTTAGAGATTAATGCTCTATCTGATGAGCCTGTGGTATAGATTTACTCTCATTCTGTAGACTCTCTACTCACCTCACTGATTGTTTCTTTTGCTGAGATGAACCTCTTTAGTTTGAATCCATCTCATTTATTGATTCTTGATTTTAATTTTTGCACTATATAACTAAGGAAGTCCTAGCTCGACATGATGGAGATTTGGGCCTACTTTTTCTTGCATTAGGCACAAGGTCTCTAGTTCAATTCCTAAGTCTTCGATACACTTTGAGTTGAGTTTTGTGCATGATGAGAGATAGACATTTAATTTCCTTTTGTTACATGTGGATTTCCAGTTTTCCCATCACCATTTGTTGAAGAAGCCATCTTTTCTCCAATATGCATTTTGTCTAATATAACTGTAGTTATATAGGTTAGTCTCTGAGTCCTCTATTCTCTACCATTAGTCTGTAGGTCTATTTTGGTGCCAATACCATGCTGTTTGTTGTTGTTGTTGTTGTTTAACTATTGCTCTGTATTATAGTTTAAGGTATGGAATAGTAATGCCACCAGCTTTGGCTATTCTAGGCCTCTTATTTTTCTAGATGAATTTCATGATTTTTTTTCTCTATTTCTATAAGAAATGTCATTGGGATTTTGATTGGGATTGCATTAAATCTGTATAGTCCTTTTGGAAGTATGGTCATTTTGGCAATATTCTAAGTATCTAAGAACAAGGTAGATCTTTCCATCTTCTAAGGTCTTCTTTAATTTCTTTCTTTAGCATGTGGTAGTTTTCATTGTAAAGGTAGGTCTTTCATTTCTTCCATTAAGTTTATTCCTAAGTATTTTATTTTTGGAGTCAAGAAACTGAACAGACACTTCTCAGAAGAGGATATACAATTAATCAACAAACATATGGAAAAATGGTCAACATCTCTAGTAATTAGAGAAATGCAAAACAAAACTACTCTAATATTTCATATCATTCCAGTCAGAATGGCAGCTAACAAGAATACAAACAATAATAAGTGTTGACAAGGATGTGTGGAAAAAGGCACACTCATACATTGCTGGTGGGACTGTAAATTGTTGCAGCCAATCTGGAAAGAAGTATGGAAAATCCTTGGAAAACTTTTAATAGATCCACCATTTGACCTAGATAGCCCACTCCTCAGTTTATACCCAAAGGACTTAAAAACAGCATACTACAGGGACACAATCATATCAATGTTTATAGCAGCACAGTTCATGATAGCTAAATTGTGAAACCAAACTAGATGCCCTTCAGTAGATGAATGGATAGGGAAATTTTGGTATATATACACAATGGAACATTACTCAGCATTAAAAGAGAATAAAATCATGTCATTTGTAGGTAAATGGATGGAGTTAGAAAATATAATGCTACATGAAGTAAGCCAATCCCAAAAAAACAAAAGGCCAAATGTTTTCTTTGATATGAGGATGCTGACTCATAATGGTGATGGGGAGGAGCAATGCAGGTATGGAGGAACTTTAGATAGGGCAAAGGGGAGGAAGGGGAAAGGAGGAGGCAAGTGGCAAAGAATGATGGTGGAATGAGTTATACATCATTACCCAAGTACACGTATGAAGACATAAATGGTGTGAAAATGCTTTGTGTACAATCAGTAACTTAATACATTGTGTTCTATATGTGTAATATGAAATGAATTGCATTCTGCCATCATGTACAACAAATTAAAATAAATAAATAATTTAATAAAAAAGAAAAAATTAATAAAACTCATTCTATGAAGCTAGCATCACCCTGATACCAAAACCAGACAAAACAAACACACATCAAAGAAAGAAAACTTCAGATCAATATTTCTGGTACACATAGATGCAACAATTCTTAATAAAATACTCAAAAGTTACATACAAAAACATAATAAGAAGATAATGCCCAAGATCAAGTGGGATTTATCCCAGGTATGTAAGGTTGTTTCAACATACAGAAATCAATAAGTGTAATTCATCACATCAATAGACTTAAAGACAAGAATCACATGATTATTGCAAATGGATGCATTTGACAAAGCACAGTACCCTTTCCTGTTCAAAACATTAGAAAAAAAGAGATAGTAGGAACATACCTCAACATTGTAAAAGCTATATATGCTAAACACAAGGGCAACATCATTCCAAATGGAGCAAAATTTAAAGCATTTTCTCTAAAACCTGGAATAAAACAGGAATGCCTTCTTTCATCACTTCTATTCAACATAGTCCTCAAAACCCTAGTCAAGGCATTGAGACAAAAGAAATAAATTAGAACGATACAAATAGAAAAAGAAAAACTCAAACTATCCTTATTTGGTGATGACATTGTTCTATATTAATAAGACCCACAAAACTACTCCGGAAAGCTTCCAGAATTCATAAATGAATTCAGTAAAGTAACAGGACATAAAATTAACAACTATAAATCAATTGTATTCCTATATACCAGTGATTAATTATCTGAAAGAGGAATTAGAAAAACCATTTCAATCACAACAGTGTTGAAAAAAATAGTTTGAAGTCAATCTTACAGAAGAGGTGAAAGACCTTTATAATGAAAACTGCAGAACACTAAAGAAAAAACTTGAAGATCCTAGTATATGGAAAGATCTCTAATGTTCTTGGGTAGACAGAATTAATATTGTTAAAAAGGATATACTATAGAAAGTGCTGTATAGGTTTATTTCAATTCCTATTAAAATTTCACCGATGTTCTTCATGGAACTAGAAAAGGTAGTTACGAAATTCACTTGGAAAAATAAAAGACCCAGGTTAGCCAAAGCAATTCTTAGTGAGAAAAGTGAAGCAGGATGCATCACAATATTAGACCTTAAAGTATACTACAAAGATATTGTAACAAAAATCACATGCTATTGGTGCAAAATAGACATGGAGATCAATGGAACAGAATAGAATTCACAAAGACAAACATACATATATTCAATTATATGACACTATACAAAAGAGCCTAAGCATATGTTGGTGAAAAGATAGCTCTTCTATAAATGGTGCTGGGAAAAATGAAAATACATATGTAGCAGAATAAAATTTAACTCCTATATCTCACCCTGCACAAAACTCTCCTCAAAGAGAATTAAGGACCTACGCATTAGACCACAGACGCTGCACCTACTATATAAAAATTTAGGCCCAAATCTCCATCATGTCAGCTTAGAAACAGAGGTCCTCAACAAGACTATTAAAGCATAATAAGTAAAATCAAGAATTAAATAATAGGATGGTATCAAACTAAAATACTTCTTCACAGCAAAGGAAACAATCAAGAACATAAACAGAGAACCTACAGAACTGGAAAAAATCTGTGCATACTGCACCTCAGATAGGACATTAATTTCCAGGATATACAAAGAACTAAAAAATCTTAAAACCAGCTGGGTGTGGTGGCACACACCTGTAATCCTAACAGGTTGGAGGCTTAGGCAAGAGGATCTTGTGTTCAAAGCCAGCCTCAGCAAAAGTGAGTTGCTAAGCAACTCAGTAAGACTATGTCTCTAAATAAAATACAAAATAGGACTGGGGATGTGGTTCAGTGGTTGAGTACCCCTGAGTTTCATCCCCAGTATCCTTCTCCCCCCCAAAATCAAATAACCAATCAACAAATGGAAAAAGGAAATAGGCATTTCACAGAAGAAGAATTAGGAAAGGTCAACAAATATATGAGAAAACGCTCACCACAAATAGCAAATGAAGAAATGCAAATTAAATGTACACTGAGATTTCATCTGACTCTAGTCAGAATGGCAATTATTAAGAATACAAGAATAAATGTTAGTAAAGATATGGGGGGGGGAAGATCCACTCATACATTGCTGGTGAGACTGTGAATTGGTACAAACACTGTGGAAAGAAGTAAGGAGATTACTCATAAAACTTGGAATTGAAACATCTTTTGACCCAGTTACCTCACATTTCAGTATATACACAAAGCATAATAGAATTACACAGACACATCAATGTTTATAGCAGTTCAATTCACAATAGCTAAGCTGTAGAACCAACCTAGGTGTCCTTTAATGGATAAAGAAAATGTGGCATTTATAGACAATGGATTATTACTCAGCCATAAAGAAGAATAAAATTATGGCATTTTGGTAAATAGATGGAACTGGAGACTATCATTCTAAGCAAAACAAGCCAATCTCTTAAAACAAAGACTAAATGTTGTCTGTGATATATTTAGATGCTAACACATAAAAAGGGGTGAGGGAGGGAATAATAAAAGTTCATTGTCTTAGACAAATGTGAATGAAGGGAAGGAAGAAGGGATGGGAATAGAAAAGATAGAATGAATTTGATATAAATTTGATATGTTCGTATATTGATATACCACTAGTGAAACAACATCATGTACAACTGCAAGAGTGGGATTCTAATTAAAATTAATTATACTTGGTCTATGTATAGTATGTCAAAATATACTCTACTGTCATGTATACCTATAATAAATTTAAAATGAATAAAAAATTTAAAAATAAAGAATTCAGAGGAAATATATCATTTCTTGCCTGTTTTCTTTTTTAAATTGGTTTAATGTTTTCAAGATTTACAGGTAATTTAACTGGTGTTGGGACTCTGTTTCTTCTTCGAAAAATTATTTAATTGGGCTGACCAAGAAATTTACCATCTCAATATTTCAAATGTACAATTCAGTACTGGTAACTATAGGTCACAGTGTTTTACAGCACATCTTCAAATTTATCTGCATTGTTTAGATTTCATGTCTATTTATTTGCAATTCCTCATTTTTCTCAATTCCCTCTCCTCTGCAATTAACACTCTGCTTTATGATTCTATTTTTTGGGGGGTAGTACCAGGGATTGAACTCAGGGGCACTCAACCACTGAGCCACATCCCCAGCCCTATTAAGTTTTTTTTTTTTTTTTTTTAGAGACAGGGTTTCACTGACTTGCTATGCACCTCACTTTTGCTGAGGCTGGCTTTGAACTTGCAATCCACATTTCAAAGCCTTCCTATCCACTGGGATCATAGGCATGTGCCTGGAATGATGCTATGTTTGAGTGTTTTGGATATGTCATGTAAAAAGTATTTTTTTTTTCTTTTGTGACCGGTTTGTTTTATTTAATGTTCTCCTGGTTTATCCTTTTAGCACACTATGAAGTATATACATTTTTAAGTATGAATAATATTTTATTGTTTGCATAGACAACATTTGACTTATGTGTTTGTCTTTCAGTATATATTGACACATTTGACTCTTTCAAATTATACTGCAATGAACATAGGAGTGCTCATATCTCTTTGTGATCCTAATATGCAAACAATGTTGGATCCTACAACAAATGCATAAACAAGTGAAGTCAAATTTGTATAAATTTATCCCTTATAATTATTCAACAACCTACAGGCATTTCATTAGGGTTTCAAGTTCTTTAGGGATAATCACAAATTGCATCTCCTAAGGGAGAATCTCTACACTAAAAAGAAATTAATAAATTTTCCATAAAAATGCCATATTAAGGAATACACAGGAGAATCTAGAGAGGGGTTTCATTACAGGTACCAAAGGTAGTTTAATGAAGTGTTTATTTCACCTGTCTCCACATAAATGAGTACATTTTTATCATAGCTGTTGCCTTTAATATAAGTGAACGTTTCTGATTTGCTTTCTGCACTTTCTTCTACTCCATAATGTCTTAATAGCCATGGGATCTTTCTCCCTTTTTTTTCCATACTAATTATGAAATATTTTCACCCAACTTGAATGGGTAAATGCTCATAAGCATCCTTGAAGCATGCACATTGTCTGTGCCTACATAGCATTGAATTTTGTGGGCATAGATTCTCATGCCCACATGAGATGAAAAAAATGAAGCATATAAAAGGAGACCCATTTTGAAAAGAAAACTGGAAATAGCAAGGATTCACTCTTTCATCCTAATGTCCTTCTGAATATGTAGGTATTTAGTGCCTCTAGACTCATTTTGGGATCCTCTTTACATAATTAGCATTTAAAGTTATGTACACAATTGTATGAATGTCCAATATTTTGATAAGGAAGAGTTTCCCTTCACATAGAGATATAAAAAATACTTTCTTTGCCTATCAGGAGACTTTTATATATCCAATTTGATAGTCATATAAAATGATTTTTTTGCATGGAAATTTGACTAAAGGTTTTTTCAGAGTATGAGTATGAACATAGATTAGTAAACTATGAGGAAACAATTGAGTTCTTTCTGTTGAACTCCAAAACAAAGGGGAAGAAACATCTCTGATTTTTTTTTTACATTGCAGCAATATGGATAGTTACTTATCATCTGCACAAATCTTTGTAGTACTTCATGATTTCACACCAAATCACAACAAAACAATAAAAATGAGATTGAAATATTATTATTGCATTTATTGAATGGACTTCTTTAGTGTGATAATCTGATGTGTATTTTGTTATATTTAATGAGAAAGGGTTCTAGAAGGAGTGTGGTAGAATAACAGGAAGCCACAACCATATAAATAATAATTAATGTAATTTAAGACCAAATTGTATGTAAATATAAGCTGGCTTTATATACAATTTTGCAAAATTGAATGATTGTTTTGTTTGCTTGTAGCTTGCACACAGACAGCTGTCACTACTATTTTTACTCTAGGATGTCATTCATTTTATTTTTTCTTATTTAGAGAATATTAGTTATCAATTTTTAAAGAAATATTAATTATCTTACCTTAAATATGCTATTCATATGTCACTATACTGTATTTTTAAATCTCTGGACTATCATAGATATTCAGATAAACTTTGTTATGTTATGCAGATGTTTATTTGGATAATGTGCTGTGGTATTCAAAAAAAATTCTCATGAAGATATTGCAAATAAGATTATAAAACATAAGGATGGATCCATGTATATGTCATCTTCAGTTTGTTTAAATATGTCTCTGTGGTATTATACACAATAATAAATGTTTGATATTATATATAACTTTTAAGAATACATTTTTAAAATTCTGAGCTTTTTATTCTCTGAGATATAGTTTCCTTTATCAGAAGAGATTTTTATGACTTTACTATGTATAGAATGGAAAAATTTGCATGTATTGTATTCTACTTGACTTATTCTCACCTATTCTTCATTTTAGCTTTTGAAAAGAAGTGAAACTCCTGTAGAGAAGACTGTACATAAAAATGTATATAGAAAACCTCTCATAGTTAGGTTACTGTTACCACTTAAAAATAAAAGCAAAATGATATTTGATAAGTATTTTGAAATAGCATGGATATATTAAATCATTTAATCATAGTTCCAAATACACTGCAAGATCATGTTTGTTATATATGTGATAATAATTTTAGACAGTTTATTGTCCCAAATTAGGCTCTGTATACACTGAGTTAATACATTATGTGAACTATATCTACATACATAGAACTCATCTTTTGTTTCTTCATGTCAATACATTTTCAGTGTAATCTATTATAGACTTTTTATTCTTGCATCTGGCCAATATCTATCAAGGAAGTTAGCAGTTCCACCTCTACCTCCCTGAAGTATTAGGATGTATGGGGCTAGGTTTTGAATTAGGAAATCATTTGAAATGTTGGAATTTGTCATTAAAGAGCACATTATTAGAATATGTATTAAGTAATATTTTTGAATGTACTTATTAAATATCACCATATAAATATAATGATACAAATGAAAATCAGAATACTTAATAGTGTAATAATCATCAATTTATCTAACACCAAATATCATAATAACGTTTAAACTTAATTCATTTCTACTTTATAAACAATACCTATTTATCTGAATCTGTTTCCCTATCTTTTTATTCCCTAGGTATTCATTTATTAATTTTTCTCAATTTGCAACAAATTTATTAACATGGATATTGCTTGGGGCTGCTTACTGGATATAGCATATTGAACAGCTTAAACAACCACTAACCAGTAGAGGTCAGTAGCAGTTCATCCTCCAGTTGGGACAATCAAAATATGCAGCAATTGAAAATGTTCTTTTATTAGTAAATTTATTCTACATGAGAACCACTGCTCCACCTCTGTGTCTATCTCTGTGTATTTATATGTGTAAATATTGATTTGTTTTCAACAATTCTAAATTAGAAAATTCGGATATATCTTATTTACACTAGATTTGCATAATTAGTCTTCATAGGATGATTGTTAAAACATGGTGACTTTCCTATTGTGTCTATCAAATGTAGGCTTTCTAACACACCTGGATGGAGAAACACAATCTCACAGTGGTGCATGAGTTCATTCTGAAGGGCATCACAGATCGCCCTGAGCTGCAGGCTCCACTGTTTGGGATGTTCCTCCTCATCTATGTGATCTCCGTGCTGGGAAACTTGGGCATTATCATCCTCACCAAGGTGGACCACAGCCTACAAACACCCATGTATTTTTTTCTGAGACACCTGAGTATTACAGATCTTGGTTATTCTACAGTTGTAGGCCCCAAAATGATGGTAAGTTTTGTGGTGAATCAAAATGTAATCTCATATTATTTATGTGCTACACAACTAGCATTCTTTATTTTCTTCATTACTAGTGAGCTTTTTATTCTGTCTGCAATGGCCTATGATCGTTATGTGGCTATCTACAACCCTCTCCTTTACACAGTCATTATGTCACGAAGGGTATGTTGTATACTGGTAGCATTCCCCTATCTCTACAGCACATTTGTGTCTCTTCTGGTCACCATAAAGATATTTACGTTATCATTTTGTGGATACAATATCATCAGTCATTTCTACTGTGATGGTCTTCCTTTATTATCTTTGCTCTGCTCAAACACCCATGAAATTGAATTAATAATTTTAATCTTAGCAGCTTTTGATTTTATTTCCTCTCTTCTGATTGTCCTTGTGTCCTACCTGCTTATCCTAATAGCCATTCTCAGGATGAAGTCTGCTGAGGGCAGGCGCAAGGCTTTCTCCACCTGTGGATCCCACCTGACAGTGGTCATGGTGTTCTATGGGACTTTGATATTTATGTATGTGCAGCCCAAGTCCAGGCACTCATTCATCTCCGTTAAAATGGTTTCCATATTTTACACCCTAGTTATCCCCATGTTAAATCCCTTGATCTATAGCTTGAGGAATAAAGATGTGAAATATGCTCTGCAACGAATATGGAAAAAGATATGTCACATTTAAAAAAAATTTGCATAAAATGTAAATCCTAAGAATGGTTTGGAATGTGAACGTGCCTTATCTTCTTCCAGAATATATTATAAATACAAAAAGGCCCAACATATATTTAAGAATTGGCCTTCTCAATTCCCTTCAAATTTCTAAAAGCTAAAACATACTAGTAAAAAAAGCAGTGAAATCTTTGTTTTCCTTGAAGAGGAAAGATACATTGTAGACACAATAATTGAGTAATTGTATAGTAAAGTATAATCAGGTTTAGCATCTGTAGACCATAAGATCAGGTAGCAGATTTGATTCCTGCATGACCCTGAGGAAGAAGAGTGTTTGGGGAATAAAAGTGTGTACGGAAGAGGACTTGAAATGTTTCTTATTGCAATCTCAAATACTATAGTAAACTTTCCCATGTCCATGTGTATGCTTATATATTGTGTGTGTATGTGTGTGTGTGTGTGTGTGTGTGTGTGTATTTAAGCATAACCTTGCAATTTTAAACTTCATCCACTTCTGAGTGTTTTGTTGGGCTTCATTGTGATATTAGGAGGCTCAGTGTAGTGTGCACTTTGAAGGAACAGTGAGACAAATGTGTCCAGATACCCTTATACCATGTAGGAATCTTAGACTCTTTATTTTTTTTCCTCTCTCTCATCAAGGCCCTTACTTTCATGTATGAGCTTCAAAGAGTTTATTAAAAATTTTGGTCATTTAGTAACCCTTAGCTTCAATGCTGCATCGAATTTTGTCTAATTCAGTGCAGGTGTATATAAGAGTGAATATACCAATTAAAATAAATTTCCTATGTTCTTTCAAAGAATTCTCTAGGTTTTTTTGTTTTTCCTCTTTTCTTCCTTACTGGAATGATCTTTATTCTTTACCATCTGTTTTTATTTAATGGATAACTATCATATTATTCTTTCTTACCTCTCCAAACAAAAGTAATAGTACTTTTTAAAAAGTGAAAGTCTATTTATGATTCTGTTCTTTCTTCTCAATATGAAGTGGCTATGTCCTCTTTCTTGGGACCATCATTCTTCACAGTAGACAAGTGAGCATGCTATCTTTTGGTTGGATGTGTTCTTTGACTTCATTGATTGTTTAACCCATTTTGGAGGAAGCAAATAGACATAACCCCACCAGGAGGGCTTTCCTATATCTCTGGTCTGAAGCAGATTATGGGTACTGAGTCGCACACTTTTCATGTCTTCTGTACATAGTCATCCACACCTTCTCTGCAGTCCTCCATGTTTTCATCATTTTTATTGTTTAGCATTCATGACATTATTTACACAATGAAAGGTTTGGTTTTTATTATAAGCTCATGGAATAACATTACGTGTTTATATTTGATCATATATGAATAAAAATAATTCATTGAATGATAAAAGCATGTATTAATTGTCTGTGTATGGAAAATATTATTGTTTATTAATTGTGACTAAATTATATATATTTAATGGGTAGATATTTACTTATGAATTTAATTTCATAAGTATTTACAGAGAGAGTATAATTTTCTAGAAAGTATTGTTGAGTAGAAGAAAAATGAAATGTTCATATTGGTCTTTGTTGGCAGAGGACAATAGAAAGTTGTATATTAATCTATTTCTAAATTATTTCATATGGTTCACCAAACTGACATTGGAGAAACAGTACCACTTTTATAATAGAGAAAGATATATATTTTTAAGTTCTAAATTTAAAATTATATGAATAGAGTAATTTAATATACCATTTCCAATATAAATTTTAGTGGGATATTTATACTCATTCAAGTGATAAACAAAACACCCCAAATCAATATGCTAAATACTTAATATTTGTTAATGTATTTCATTCTTTTAAAAGTTCTTCCCTTTTCACTGCATTTTTTAAACCATGGAATACAAAATAAAAAAACTTTTAAACATGTATCTGGAATATGATTTTATTATTTGCTAAAATGTAGTTAATAACTTTCATATTTTATATAATGGTCAGAAAGGTCAGCATATTTAGAACAAGAAAAACACAAGCATATTTAGGGACACTGAGAATATCTATAAAAATATCAACCTGTGTTTTAGGTGAATATCATAAAGAATGATGTATTGTAATTTTTCCTTACAAAGACACTAAGAGACACTAGAAAAAAAATTATGATTAAGTGAGTCTCAAATTCAAATTTGTAATAAAATTACCAGCTTACTCTTCCATTAAAATTTAGTCCTTGTGGTTTGATAACCAAGTGTTCAGGGAAATCCAAATAACAAATCTCTGGAAATATGAAGAGAAGGTGAGTTTTACAACCTTTTGTGGATCACTCCTCAGATATCAAAGGCAGTCAAAAACATCACATATATACAAATTCTAAACAGAATACTCGCTGGTGACTCCAGCACTATGTTCAAACAGCAATACACCCAGTTAGATTTAAGCAAGAAGTTTAATCTTTGTTTTATCATTCATAATTTTACTTTCCTGTGCCATATGAAGAAATTGAAAATGAAAACGTTTTTAAAATGTTTAAGTTCCCATATGCATTGATAGGAATAATTATGACCACGCTAACATTAAAATAAAAATTTCTTAGATTGGGTGTGTCCTTTTCTTTATTTTCTCTATCATTCCTATTTATAATTTTTATTGTATTGCAGTAGTAATTTTATTATTCCAGAGGAGAAATCATTCTTTAATTCCAAAAGAAAATTTCCCTGAGAACTCTGAATTCAATTGAAGGACACATTTGTAAATTAAGTTTATTAAATGTAAATAAGACCTCAAAATTATTCATGTAGAGCAATTCTTCCCATTATGTATTCCTATGAGAATGTCTTGCTTTGTTTGTGTTTGTTTTTGAAGGCGCCCTTCACTACTATTCACAGTTTCTTCTTTACTTAAGTCATGGACACATACACATTATCTATGTATTTACTAGACTCACAGATAAAAATTTCCCTTGTGTGTGTGTATGTGTTTTTTTATTTTTGTGTCTATAGATGTATATGATTCTGCATGGAAAATATCATTAAACACTACTGAAAAATCACAAAAATTGATTTGTGAAATTTTAAAGTTTGCACAAAGAAAATAATAACAAGTATGATAATAGAAACAAGCAACCAATTAGGGAAACAAGATACATGGGTGGACTTAATATGAACTAATCCAAAATCCATAGAAAATGAACTTAGTGTATAATTAGAGAATATAAATTTTAATTTATTTAATATAATTTGTATTAATAATGTGAAAATATAAATAAAATCTGTATACAAACAACTTAGAAATTCATGAATTTGATAAAACTGCAGTGCTAAGTATTGGTGAGGGGGTAAAGGAAACATTCTCATTCTACTATGGTAAATATAAAATTTATAACACCTTTGGGAAACAATTTTCAAATTTCCTATATACCCTGCCAAATCAGGAAACATATTTTCTATAAATTAATCAGCATGAATAGGTCAAAAACCATATCAAAATAAAAAAGTATATTTTCAGGATAAAACATACAACAACTTCAATATTAATTCAAATGCTTGCACACAATATTAAAGATTGTGATTAGGGCATGAAGATATGTCACCAATGGCCACATCCATATAAATGACAATTGTAAATAGGGTTTGCCTCTAGTAAAATAGATAACTTGTTAGGATCAATGACAGGATTAAACAGAAGACAAAAGAGTACATGAAGATTTTATTTTATGAAATGTACATTTTAATGATTGAAACAAGCCAGACACTTCCTGGTGTGAATATATAAAGTCAATGGTATCCCTGTCTCTTACAGAGAAGATCCATTTGCAGAACCTCAGTGAGACACCTTCAGAGTTCCCTGAAAAGGATTCTTGTGTTCTTCCTTGAGAAAATTCTCAGCAAAGACATGAGACTTAGTGAAAGGATAACAAAGTTTATTAGAAGGGATAGGAAAAGGGGACACTCTTAGGGAGACAGTGGGTCCTCTTTGAAAAGATAAAGAACATGTCTCCTCCCCTCCAGTTTTGTTGACTGTGCAGGTCCTTGTGGCTGTGGGATTCAGGCAGGGACCTTCTTGACATTACCATCAATGAAGTTGTTAAGTCTTTACAAATACTTTACAAATCTTATGGACTTCACAAATATTATGCCAACATTGGACAGCATAGCATGGTGCAAGACTGGATTTGCTGTGGGTAGGTTGGGGTAGTCTATGGTGGGCTTTCCCTTGGAACTCTGAACTGGGCTCATGAAACCAAACACTGGACTGATGTTAACAGCACACATCACTCTTACAGGAGATTTTTATGACCTTAGCTCTTGTGCTCTTGCATGAGAAAATTTCAGGCAAGACAGAAGACATAGTGAAAGTTTAGTAAACATTAATAGAAGGGAAAAGAGAAGACTCTTGATGGAGAGAGTAGATTCTTTCTGTGAGCAGAGTGACAATGTGCCCTTTCTTACACAATTTAATTGAGAAATGTTAGGGGAAGTTTTAAGGAGGTCTTCCCAGAGGCCATCTCTTGATTTCTGTCTGACAATAGGATTGTTTTAGGTTTTTAAGTCTTTATTTTAATTTGTTTCCTGACCTTTGTTTTTAATTAGCCCATTTCCCTGAGTTCTATTAATCTTTGATCTATATAAAGGTCATAAAAGTCTTCAGAGTATCTTTTTTTTTTTCTTTTTATCAGCAGTGAGGCCCTGAAAATACCTCTGCAGATAACAAGTTTTTGGATGAGTAATGTAGCATATCCCAGTGAGTTAAGCCAGGGGAAGGGCAGTGTAGCCTGAAGTAAATTGCTTTCTTTGTGGGGAGACATCACAATAAGGGGCTGCTTATCATCACAGTATCCACTTGCAGGTTCCTACCACTTATGCCTATTTGCTACTTTTCTCTCCCTGGCCATGTCTCTCTGTGGATCCTCTGAAATATCCCTGCCAAGACACAGAGCTCCAGATTATTGGACTCCTACTGTTATGGTTTAGATATTAGGTATCCCCTGAAAGCTCATGTGTGAGACAATGTCAGAAGGTTTAGAGGTGGGATGAGTGGGTTATGAGTCTTAACTGAAGCAGTGTGTTAATCTCCGTGATAGAGTTAACTGAGTAGGGACTATAGGGAAATAGAGGCTGGAAGAGGTGGGTCATTGGAGCTGGACCATTGGAGGTATGCCTTTGGGATATATATTTGGGGAACTTAGTTTTGACTCTCTGTTTTCCAGTGTCATGTTCTCAGCTGCCTTCTCAGCTGCCACACCCTCTGCCATGATGTTCTGCCTCACCTCTACCTCCAAGGAATGAAGTTGGCTCTCTGTGGACTGAGACCTCTGAAACCATAGCCCCCAAGTAAACTTTTCCTCCTAAAATGTATCTTGTCAGGTTTTTTGGTCATGGCAGCAAAAAAAAATCTAAGTAAAACATCTACTCAGGCTGATATCACCTGTGACTAGTTCAGTTGATCTTAGGAAAGATAAACACCTTCAGCCTCAAATACCCCACAGCAGTGTAGGATTGGATCCTCCCAAAATGTTGTTGGTGGTCTTTGAGTTAAGCATATGACAAAGCTTCATTTTATAGATGGGCGCAGGCATAGCAGAAGAGCCTTCTTCCTGTCCTTCAAAGGAGATTTGACCCACACCAAGGAAGACCCCTGAAATTCCTGACAATAAGGTACTGACTCGTATGTATGGTTTGGCCTATCCCAACCATAGGAAGAAGTTTTTCTGTTTGTACTAACCTTTATAGGTATATCCTAGGTTTAAGTTGAAAAACAACCTAAATGTAGAATTAAAAAAAACAGACTTGCGCCATCTTCTAGTGCTAAAACAATGACAAGATTCCAAAAGCTGACTTTAGGAAATTGACTGAGATTTCCATCTACTGTTAGGGCTTTAGAAGTAAAAACGAACTCTGAAAATGAGCAGACTGTTTGGAATTTCTGGAAAGACAAGCACAAATGAAACTAAATTGCAAAGACTAGAGTAAGTACTTAGTGTTTATAAAAATGACAAGACATGCCAACACACATCAGGACATTTCGGAAAATGATGAACTCACTAAATGGTCAAAATAATGTGTGAGAAGTTGACATGATGGTTATCAATAAAAGAGAATTTTCATGTGGATATTTTAAAACAGCTTTTCAAGTTAACTTAATAAGAAAAAAAAGAAAGAATTAAATATTCTAACAAGGAACTTACAGCAGAATGAAAGTAGTTTTAAAAATTCTAGCAGAAATTCTTAATCTGAGAAATCCTAAGCAAAACTTAAAATGTGCTTGAAGATATAAAAGACAGGATACATCATATGGAACCCCAAACTTAGGAGCTTGAAGAAAAATAATTGAGAATATACAGTTCAAGGAGAAAAAGGAATGAAGAGGTATAAAAAGACTTGCAGAGAATTTGGGATACCATTAAGAGAGAAAATATGCTATCAATGTTTATATTGAACTTAAAAAGGGTTAGATTACATATTCAAAGTTATCATACAACAAAATCCCCAAACCTAGAGAAAGAAAGAAATATCGATGTAAGTAATTAATTGAAGATGACCAAAGTTTACAAGTCAGTGTAAATAGGTAAAAGTCAGTGAAGTCTGAACTAAATATATATATATATATATATATATATATATATGATCTATTTCCAAATATCATGTACACATTGATTCATTAAATCATTCTTCATCCTTCTCAAAAAAAACAGTTATTTTATTTTTTTGTAAATGATAATGGTGAGTTTTCATCAAATTGTTTTCCCAAAGTACCCTATGTTTACACCATAAGTTACCACATAGTCTATATTTACATGTGTGCATATTAATATCAGTTTATTTTTTAATATGAATACAATATTCAATATGATTTATTATAGTTTCTATTCATGTCTCTACAGGTCTGTTAACAGATTTGGCAGTAGCATTTGTAAGTATAAGAATTTTATAGGAATATATGTTGAGAATTTTATGCTTTATTGGAGTTTCTTTGGAAAATTTTATTATGTAATTGGCATATGAACTGTGTTATTTTCTGAAACAATAAATATTATTAGGTGCTCATAAATATTTATATGATAGATAAAGGTACAATAATTATTCATTTATATAACACCCAATATTTTTAGAATTTTAAAACTTTTATCATTTTTGCTATATGTAACATTATACTTACATCTGTAAAATTATATGCTTGTTTAATAGGTTATTATTATCAGGGTTTGTTTACCAAATATAAAACAGTTATTGATATGCTTATTATTTTGCACTAAATATTAGGTATAGGAGTATGTTTGCTATTTAATTGACCTCTAACCATCAGGTACTCATGGCAGATGGCAGTCCACCTCCCAATTGTTACATGACAATGTCTATATATGTTCAAAAATATTCTCTGCATTCATATATATATATATATATATATATATATATATATATATATATATAATAGGTACATGTATATATGTATGTATATATATATGTGTGTAAAACTGTGTTTATTTTTAAAATTTATAAATTTTGAAAATATCTTCATTACACTGGGTTGACATAATTAACCTCCATGTGGCATTTTTTGAAATATACCAATTTTACTATGGTATCTATCAAGTAGAGGTTTTCCAATCAAACTAATAAAGAGCAGACCATAAATATATGAAACTGAGAATAACACAAATGCAAATGATCAATAAAATGAAGATCAGTTTCTTCAAAGAGATCAGAAAAAATGACCCACATATAGAATAAAACAAGGGAGAACAGACTAGATTAGATTAATAAAATGGATGAACATGGAGTGGCGATATAGCTCAGTGATTATACATTAGCCTAACATGCACAAAGCCCTAGGTTCAGACCCTAGCACTGAAGAATAAATTTTCTTAAAATGCCCATGTTCTCCCAAATGATCCACACATTTAAGGACATCCCTATGAAAATACCAAAAAGCTTATACACAGAACTAGAGAAAAAAATCTCTAAAATCTATATGGAAACACACACACACACACACACACACAAACACACACACACAAACACACACACACACAAACACACACCCCCCAAGTGGCAAAGGCATCTTGACCAATAAGAGCACAGTGGGAGTCAGTATACTGCCATATTGCAAAATATCCTACAAAGCTACAGTAATCAGATGGACTGTATTTGGCCTAAAAACAGACCCTTAGATCAATGAGAGAGGATAGATAGACTAGAAATGAGCCCAAAGCCAGCTGAGGTTCAAGAGAATTGCTAAGAACACACATCAGGGGAAAAGACAGTATTTTAAAACATAGTGCTTGGACAATTGTATATCTGTGTTCAGAAGAGCAACACTAGACCCCTATCTCTGACTAGTTACTAAAATCAACTTGAAATAGATTAAAAACATAAATGAAAAATCTGAAAACTAGAAACTACTGGAAGATTATGTAGGGGAAATACTTCAGAACATTGAAATGGGAAGGATTTCATAGGGATACCTCAAAAGCACAAAAGAAATTTATAAGCAGTCAAATAGAATTACATCAAATTATAAAACTTTTAAGCAGTAAGAGAAACACTTATCAGAGTGAAGAGACAACCTACAGAATGGCAGAATATGTGTTCAGACTATGTAAACAATCTAAAAAATCATTAGCTAATTAATTAAATAACCCAAATTAGAAATGCACAAAGATCTAAATAGATATTTGTGGAAAGATGACATATAAATATAGAACAGAATAACAACAACAAAAAAAAAGTTCAGCATCACCAATCACCTGGGAGATTCAAATCAAAAACATAATGAAATGTCATCTCAAAAGAGTAAAAGTGACTATTACCCAAAACAACACAACAATTAAAATAATAATAAAAAAAACAGAATTTTAACAAATTCAGGTAAAGATATAAATAAAAGATATGAAAAAAAGGGAAGACTTTTACACTGTGGTAGGAATATAAGTCAGAATATGCAGTATGGTAACTATATGGAATATCGAAGAAAAAGAAAAATATATCTGCAATGTTATTTAGTCATACCCTGCTGAACACATATTTTGAAGTATCAAAATCAAAATTACATCCAACTAAAAATCTTCATCCAAGCAAAGAAGCAATCAGCAGAAAAAAGACAAGTGACAAAAAGGGATGAAATATTTGCAAGTCACAATAGGATACAAAATGAGTATGAAAAACACAAGGATTTTCTAAAACACAATAACAAACATATTTTATTTCCAAATACTCACAGGTATTGAATGTACTTTATGCAAAGAATAAAATGGTCAAAGGTTGTGTGAAAAAGATGTTCAACATCACTAATTATGGAAATGCAAATCTGAAACAATCAAATCACAGGACAGAGAACACTATTCACTCAATAAACAGCCTAAGCTTGGTTCTTAGTGAGAATGATTTACTTTTTTTGTTATGAAACAAATTATTAAATTCCTCTGTGGAAACAAATGATAATTGGGGCATATTCTCTGTGGGGCATAGGCTGTAGGCTTCATCAACAGTGTCTTCATTGGGCATAAACAGTTTAAATATGCCTCAGTCGCATTGCCCTCAAGCTTGTATTTGATGATCCTTTGGTAAGAAAATTTCGGAAATTCTGAAGGGTATTTTGGGCACTAGAACCTAGGATTTCAAGGACATGTCTATTATTCTGTACTAGACATTTTAGTACTAATGATAGTAATAACATTTCAGTTCTTGCATATCACATGTGTATATCACTTATACTCATAAAGATATGATTTATTAAGTGTTCTGCCTAGAAATTTAAACCCTAACTTCTAGAGGGAAAAAGATGAATTAAAAATATTAAATGTACATCATTACAGAAATGAGTGTGCTTCTTAATGTGTGTGTGCTTTCATGCTGATGATGGATGCAGAGAATTCAAAGTAAGGACAATCAAGACTCTCAACACAGGGTAAGAAGGCACTGATGTTAACTTCAATTCTGTAGTGCCTTCTGTTTTTTCCACAGAGAACAAATTTTTGTAATAATCTTTGCATGTAATATGGTAGTATCCACAGATCACTACTTATTTTATAAAAATATTAAATTAAATTTACTAGTTTTGATGACTATAAAAAATCCTAAAACATCAAATGGAGACTTACTTTAATTTCCCAGATCAGGATATTGTTGCTTGGGGCAGAGTCCAGTGGCACAAAGAAGTCAAGATATTAAAGGAAGCAGAAAAATAGTCTGCCAAGTGCATCCACTCTGGAGGGAGATCTGGCACTGAATCTGATATCAAGCAATTATTATCTGTCAAAGTCACAAAAGGTGAAATAGCATAAAAACAAAGCAACTTTTCTGCACCAAGAGCTCAGTAAGTGAGTATTATCATTTGTCTCCTCTTTTGCATATACAGTGTTTGCTCATGAAGCCCAAGCTAATCAATGCTTTCTATGCTTTCTACCTTCAACTGGGATTGGATTTGTAAAGGTGGATTTAGATTAGATTTATAACTTGATCTTATACTTCAAAAATCATAGTTATTCTCTCTTCAATTGCATTGAATATATGCTGATATTGACTTACTTGTAAAGATTATAATATTTCTTTTGTTATTTAGGATAAATGTCAGTCTCCAGAAGATTATAGTTGAAATATAATTTATAAATCAAAAGAAAAGAGGATTTGTGATAATTTTCAAATATGTTTTATTTTATCATTCATTTCAAAAAGTGTTTTTTCTCTAAAGAATAATAGAGGAGCCAGGTACAGAGGGGTTCACATGTAATCTCAGCAACTCAGGAGAATTAGGCAGGAGAATCTCAACTCCACAGACAGCCTCAACAAAGTAGTCAGGACCTAAGCAATTTAGAAATATCCTATATCAAATAAAAAACAAAAAGGGCTGGGATGTGGCTCAGTGGTTAAATAACCCTGTATTCAATCCCTAGTTAAAAACAAAGAATTTAGGAGTATAAAGTGTGGGCACAGAAAAGGTATCAAAATCCTAAGTGTGATTTAATAATATTTAACCCCAGATAATACTCTCTCAAAACTACCTACTTAAGCATCTCCTCAATAGTTATTCATCCCTAAATATTTCTGCAATCCTTTAAAAGTAATTAGTGTTCTGATAATATAGATGAGGAATTTATATGAAATAATTTTATTCAATTGTTGAAAGGCTGTAGAATTCTGATTCTGTACAAGGATTTGTGCTGACATATCTCCAGTATGTAGATATCAAATATATGGGTTTTTTTAGCTATTCAGTTCTTGCACTAATGTGCTTTAAAAAAAGGCCTACTGCAACTCAGTTGTATATTAACCAGTTGATATGATTACTTTTTAAAATGACATAATATCCTTCTTGTATGAACACCAATAACTTTCCCATGCTTCTGCAGTGACTGGCATGAAGGATTGATTCACATTGTCTTTTACTCTGCTGCTTGGAAATTATACATTGTTCACACACACACACACACAAATTGTACATAATTGATCATGGTTCATGTTCATTCCAGTCACAGTGCTGTTCGTTCTTTCCTAGTAATCACCTGTCATTTTTTGGTCATCTTCAAGTGTGTTCCATGAGACCTCAGCATGAAGAATGTCACTGAAGTAACTGTATTTGTGTTGAAGGGCTTCACTGACAATCCTGAACTGCAGATCTTCTTCTTCTTCCTGTTTCTAGCAATTTACATTTTCACCCTCATGGGAAATTTAGGACTGATTTTATTGGTCATTGGGGATTCCCGGCTGCACAACCCAATGTACTATTTTCTGAGTGTACTCTCTTCCATAGATGCCTTCTATTCCTCTGTTATCACTCCAAATATGTTGGTAGACTTTTTGTCAAGGGAGAAAACCATTTCATTTGGTGCCTGTGCAGCCCAGATGTTTTTTGCTGTAACCTGTGGAACCACAGAGTGCTTTCTCTTGGCTGCCATGGCTTATGATCGCTATGTGGCCATCTACAACCCACTTCTGTATTCAGTAAGCATGTCACCCAGGGTCTATGTGCCACTCATCTTGGCTTCCTATGTTGGTGGAATTCTGCACGCTGTAACACACACCACAGCCACTTTCAGCCTGTCCTTCTGTGCATAATCAACCACATCTTCTGTGACATCCCTCCTCTCCTTGCAATTTCCTGTTCTGACACTCGCCCCAACCAGCTTCTGCTCTTCTACTTTGCTGGCTCTATTGAGATATGTACTATACTAATTGTCCTGATCTCTTATGGTTTCATTCTGTTGGCTATTCTGAGAATACACTCTACTGAAGGAAAGAGGAAAGTCTTTTCTACTTGTGGCTCTCACTTAACTGTCGTGTGCATTTTTCATGGCACTGCTGTATTCATTTATGTAAGACCAACATCCAACTATGCTTTGGAGCATGACATGGTAGTTTCAATATTTTACACCACTTTTATTTCCATGTTGAATCCCCTTATCTACAGTTTGAGGAACAAAGATGTAAAAGCAGGAATGCAGAAAGTGTTTGGGAATATTTGGCCTACCAATAAACTCTATTTTTCTCAATAGACATTCATTAAAAATTGGGAATGATACGTTTGACAATACCATAGAGTTCCTGAAAATATTTGTTTCCTGGTATTGATGTGATTCTACTATGTGTGGACATTTGAAATAGTAATAATGGTCATTTGTGTTTTGTGTTGTTCTAAATGTAGAGTCATCTATTTCCTTTTTGCTATGTTCATACTTAAATTTGTATACATACATGTATGTACATCATGCTGATACTAAGTGAAATGTCTAAAACTGCAAAGCAAACTTGAATTTATTTATGTAGTTTTCAATATTCTGTATATTGTTTTCTGCCTAAATTATAAAGTATGGACTATATTATTTGTGTTAATGAATAATTTTGTCATGTCCACCAACTTGGTCAAGAACTATGTTAAACCAAAGAAAAAAAAGTCACTATTGCCATAATCCCAGGCCATCTTCCATGGAATATTAGGTACCTGGATGCAGTCAAAGCAATCTGCTGAATCCTTATTTCTATCCAACATTCTATTCAGCCTTGTGGTTCAGACTCCAAAGATAACATGCTCACATTCTAGAATCACACATCCCTGGCATGATTGGTGAAGTGAATTTCTTCTTCTTTTATTGTGTCTTCCTTAATATGGAGATTAAGCCTTTCTTTAATTCATTTCAGACAATTGAAATAGATGTTAGCAGTTTTCAAGTTTATACTTAAACATGAGAATAACAAAAGAAAAGCACAGTTCAGAGAATAATGTGCAACTGGATGATAGATTGTGTTCTTTCCAGAACTCAGCACACATCTCTCATGATGAGATTCCCTACATACAGCCTTGGCCCCTACTCAGCTTTGGCTCTGTTCTCCTTGATTGTACTATTCTGAGAAGCTCTTGCAGACGGCATGGCTTCTTGTCACCCAGCTACAATAATGAACGTTCTGTGATCTCTAATGTGTTCATCTTTAAACCTGCTTCCAATACACTGAGCACAGTTACGTCTCCATTAAAATTGTTTCAGTGATTTTTTTTCTTTTCTTCCATCTTCTTTTATTACTTTTAAATTATTTTTAACTCCATATCCTCTCTCAAGTGTTTCTTATTTTATTCATTGCAGTAGGACAATACATTCATTATATAGAGTACAACCAAAAGATATTTTTTCTGAAATGGGATTGATAAATTTAAATAACACTGTAATGGACAGTACTGAATATCCTACTTATTGCACATAAGTAAGGGTATCTCAATTATAATTATAATCCCCCAGATGAAGGGAGATTATTATTAAATTATACATAAATTTATATCAAGTAATTTACATGAAAATTTCTCTTAAACACCTATGAAAATAGAAAATAAGAAAAGCAAAACAACGGAAAATTGCCCATTTTCCCCCCACTGGATGTGTGAGGGGGAGGACAGAGATTGGGGTAAGTTGCCTTTATTTATCCTGCTTGATCTGATTTCTGCCTATTCATCATTTTAGCTATAACAAGGAGGCAAAGTCACTGTACTAAATATCAGAAATGTAAATGGATTAAATTTTCCAATTAAAATATATAAAGTGAATGAAGGCATTACAAAACAAGAACCTACTATATGTTTCTTTCAAGAGGTCAACTTTACATCTAAGTAAATGCTTGGGTTGGTATTTAAGAATAAAGGAAGACATCCCTGGCAGTTGTAATCCACAAGAGAAAGAAGTAAGGATATTTGCAACAGATAAAATGTACTTAAAATAAGAAGCAATGAGAATACATAAGTACAATTATTGTAAAATGATAAAAGGGTCATTTCAACTAGTGGCAATAGAATTCTAAATATTTATGTATCCAAAATCAAAGAACCCAAGTAAATATAAATATTTAAGAGAGATTATAGTGTCTTTTTCCTTAAAGATAATAATAACATAATCCTAGGAAAATTTAATGCTCCATTTTTCAACAATGGATATACAATTTAGGAATAAAATTAATGGAGAAGCAAAAGTCAAAATGCTTCTTGAACAAAGCAGACCCAACATCTAGAGATAATTCTATGCAACACTTGAAGACTACACATCCATCTCATCAGCACATGGCATGTTCTGCAGAACACATTACATGATCAACAACAGAAAAGTATGAACAAATGTTGTAATCAAAATCATATTTTTTCCAATAAAAATACAAGAAATATAGATAGTATTGAAAAGATATACTTTGCACAATATAAAATTACATGAAACTGAAATCACTTTGAATAAACTAATGGATCAAGGGAGAACTCATGAAAAAAATTTGAATGTTCCATGAAATAAATTAAGATACAGATGGAACACAGAAAAACAAATCTTGGGATATGGAAGATCAATGTGAAGTGCTGAGTTTATACCAAGCAATGCTTACATCAAAAATTAGAAAAAACACAAACACCCTTTCAGTACATCACAAGGAAGAGTAATAAAAAGAAGAAAAAAGAGGATGTTAGAAGGAAAATAAATGATCAAGAGTAGAACCTAAATAAATGGTACTGAGACCAACACAATTGCAAATTATCAATAAAATGAAGAACCATTTCTTCAAAACGATCAGAAATATTGACCCACCCATACTTAGACTAAGAAAAGCGACAAAACATTTAACTAAATAAAATAATGGATAAATAGGGAAAAGGGATATATCTCAGTGGTTAAACATCAGCCTAGCATGCTCAGGCTCTGGGTTCAAACCATTGTGGGGGAAAAAAAAGTGGGAGGTAATTCCACATGACACCTCAGAAATGCAAAGGGTCACCAGAGATTTTATGATCAAGTCTACATTTGAAAAAATAGTGAAAATATTTTATCAAAGAAAATCTCAGGAGAAAACATTTACCTTCTGGTTTATAAGAGTTAAAGGATAACTAACACTAACTCTTCTTAATTTGTTAAAAAAATAAAAGAGGGAGGAATTTTTTTTCTAACACATTCTATGAAATAAGCAATACCCTGACATCAAAACCTTACAAGGACTTGACATAAAAAGTTTTGGCTAATATCCTTGATCAAAAAAGATACAATAATGCTCAACAAATTACAACAAGTCAAAAGCAGCAGCATGTTAAATGGCTTTTTCAGTATTATCATGTGAGATTATTCTCAGGAATTCAAGCATGTGTCAATATATGAAACTCTATGAATGTGCTACACATTAGCACCAGAATGAACATCAAAAACCCTCTGTATGATTATCTCCACATGTACAGAAAATGTGTTTCACAAAATAAAAATACTGGTCATGCAGAAATTGAAGAGAATAGACCCTCAATATCATGAAGACCCTATGCAACTAGCCAGTTGCTAATGTGATACTGAAAGACGAAAAGCTGAATCTCCCTTTCCATGATCTGAAACAAGAGTGCCCACTTCTTCCATTTTTTTTTTCACCAGCCAGAATGACCAGGCAAGAAAAAAAAAAAAAAAGACACCTGAATGGGAAAAGAAGAACTCAAACTACAACTGCTTTTAGCAACATGATCTGATACATAGAAAATCTAAAGGATTGCAGCAAAATACTCTTAGAACTAATAAAAATGCAACAGTGTTGCAGAATACAAAATCTAGGGGCTTTGCTTGATAACAAATTCATAGAAATGGAAATGGGAAGAGAAGTAGTATTCACAAAGGCTTCAAATATAAATAAACATTTAGGAAAAATACTAACGAACAAAGTAAAAAACCCTTAAAGTGAACACTATGGAATATTAATGTAATAAATTAAAAGTCACAGTAAAATGGAAAAAAATATCCTATGTTCCTATGCTGGAAGAATACATTAAAATACCCATGATATCCCAAAAGATTCATAGATTCAAGGCAATACTTATGAAGATACTCAAGTAGGACCAAATAGATTGGACACCTGAGAAAACTTCAGGAAGCAGGATAATTGACTGCAGGATTCAGAGGTGGCTCTTGCCTAAGGATTCTTCCTCTCAACAAAGCTTTTGGGAATTCTTTGAACTTCATACCGAGTGGGATGGATCCTTGGCAGTTCACATAACAAGTTTTTTCTCTTCCATTCTCTAGAGCAGACACAGGTTTTGCAAATTTTTAACAAGAAAACAGAGATGATATCTTTTTTTTTTTTTTTTGTACAATCTTGCAGACTCTGTCACACCTTTTGTGTCCAAACCTGGCATTTACAAGAAAGAGGAAACTACCAACCACAATAAGCTTGGCAGACATCCTGCTGATCTGACAAGAGGAAAAGCTTAATTATGGCATGGATCTTTTGGATGGGAGCTTCTGGCCAGCTACAATACCATTGTACTAATTCACAGGACTAGAAAAAGTTGCCCAAGATTTATATAGAAAGACACACACACACACACACACACACACACACACACACACACACACACATACACACACACACACAAACATGCACACCCCAATAGCAAAAGCCATCATGACCAATAAGACTAAAGTGAGAGTCATTACACTACCTTATTTTAAAAGATACTACAAAGCTACAGTGATTAGATGTTCTATATTCAGCCTAAAAACAGAACTTCAGCATACAGGGACAGATTAGAGAGACTAAATGAGCCCATGCATCTCATGCTACCGGAGGTTCAAAAGAAGACCTAAGAAGACATTGGGGAAAAAGACAGTATTTTCAAGAAAAACTGCTTGTAGAAGAGGGTATGTTCATTCAGAAGAATAAAACTGGACGTGTATCTCTCTTTTTACTAAAATCAACTTGTAATGGATTTAAGACTTAAATGGAAGACCTGGAAACAAGAAACTACCAGAAGATTATGTAGGGGAGATACTTCAGGACATTGAAATGGGAAAGGATTTCCTAGGAAGACCTCAAAATATGAAAAGAAAATTATAAGTAGACAAATAGTTTTATTTCAAACAATAATGTTTCTGTGAAGTAAAGGAAATGCTCATAAGAGTGAACAGACAATCTGTGGAGTAGATACAAGCAATCTATCATCTATCTATCTATCTATCTATCTATCTATCTATCTATCTATCTATCTATCTATACATATATATGTGTGTGTGTATATATATATATATATATATATATATATATATATATATATATATATATATATCTGACATGGGGTAAAAGTTCAGACTCCATAAACAATGTCAAAAATCAATAGCTAAAGGTCCCAAATAACCCATATTAGAAATAAATGATAGATTTATAGATTTATTTTGATATTTCTGAAAAGAGGATATACAAATGGAAAACAGAAAAATGAAAAAAAATGTTCAGCATCACTCATCACCTGGGAGGTTCAAATCTAAGCCATAAAGAAGTGTCATCTCAAAAGAGTAAAAGGGACTATTACCAAATACAGTAAAAAACAAATAAAAAAATACAAATGATAACAAACTCATGTAAATACATGAACAATATGGAAGGCTTGTATTCTGTTGATGGAATGTTGTCAGAACATGTTGTCAGAACATGCATTATAGCAAAATAAAAACATGCATTATAGCAAAAAATAAAACAAAATAAAAACATGCATTATAGCAAAATAAAAATGATCTCCAGTCATCCCTCTGCTTTGCACATATAAAGGCAATGGAATCAGCATATTGAAGAGACTTCTACACTCCAGTGTTATTGGCACCATTGTTCAAAATAGCCACAGCTGGAAGCAAGTAAGTGCTCACCAACAGATGCAGGTATATAGAGTATGCTATACACATACACAATGGAATGTGATTTGCACAGAGGAAGCAATGAAATGATTTAATTTGGGACAATATGGGTGGAATGGGAAATCATTGTGTTATTCAAAACAACATATAAATATACATCTATAAATGTCTAACCAGCTTTAAATATTACATCATGAATACAGACATAGAAGCATTACATGTTAACCAATTAATATGTATAAGTTTATGTTTTCATGTGTCAGATGAAAATGAATTTATTAAATGTGGGAGGCCATCCTCACACGTGATTTGAGTTACCTCCCTGGCTGGGTGAGAGGCGCTTAGACACAGCTGTGTTAAAGCCTTCCCCATCCTTTCCCAGGTTGGAGGGCTTCTCTGTGCAGAGGCGTGCCTGGCCACTGACCTGAAGACCCAATCGTCACCCCTGACCTTGGGATGCTGCCCCCCTTAATCTTCATTGAATGAGATTTTCCCTGGAATTTTTTGTTCCCCAATAAAAGCTCACTCCATGACATGTTCTCCCTTTCTCGATAGCCTCTTCAGTAAACCTCGCTACTGCATTAGGTGGCTGGAGGCGGGAGCTAACAGAAGCTGTCTCGAGCTGGTATTAAAGGTAATGAGAGTCTGTTTCTTTAATTTAAAATTCCCTACTAATTTCTTATGAACCGAACCTTCTTTCATGAAGCCAGCGCTGGTCACATGGCAGATTAACTAACTAAGAGGCGTTTTTAAAATAAAGTACTGCCATGAAAAATAAATTCTGGGCAATGGAACACAATCAGCAAACTAGAAACAAAGCCATGCATATAGGGCCACTGATATTCAACAATGATTTCAAGAATACACATTTGGCAAAAGATAGTATCCTCAATGAACTGTTTTAGTACATCCAAATATCCACATACAAAAGAATGTAGTCAGAATTCCCAGCTATGCCATGTAGGTATATCAACTTAATATGAATTATATATTTAATCCTAAGACCTAAAAATGATACTCATAACAGATAATGGCCATAATTTCTTCATGACCATAAAAAAGCTAAACAGGGAGAAAAAATGGTGAGTGACTCTATTGGAACTAAAAATATTCTTCCAGGCAAAGAATCAATTAGCACAGTGAAAAGGCAGGTGATAAATGGGATGAAATATTTACAAACTGCAATCTAAGATGAAATGAATATAAAAAATATATAAGGAAGTACTGGGATGAGGCTCAGTGGTAGAACACTAGGCCAGAATACATAAGGCCCTGGGTTCCATCCACAGCATCACAAAAATGAATAAATAATTAAGTTAATTTATTAATAAGTAATAGTAATCTATAAAATATTACACAATCAGTAATTTAAAAATAATCACAGGATCTGACTATACTTTATGTAAAGAAGAAAATGGCCAAAAGTGTGTGGACAAGATGTTCAACATCACCAATAGTTAGGGAAAAGCGAACATGAAATATTTAAAACACAAGACAGAGAACACTATTCACTCAATAAAGAGCATCAGCTTGGACCTCAACCAGAATTATTTACTTTTTGTTATGAAGCAAATCATTAAACTGCTCTGTGGAAAGAGAAGGTAATTTGGGTTAATTCCCTTTGGAATATCTGCTGTGGGCTTCCTCAACAGTTCCTTCAGGGGATATAAGCAGTTTAAATTTTCCACATTTACAGTTCACCCAAGCTTCTATTTGCTGATCCTTTGGTAAGAGAAAATTTCAAATATTTTGAAGGGTATTTTGGCACTAGAATGTAGGCTAGCAAGTATAGGTCTATTATTTGGTATCAATCATTTAAGCTACCAAAGAAGAAGCAAAAAATAGTTCTTAGTTTTGCATGTGTGGATGCCTTATATTTATTAAGATCTAATTTATTAAGAGTTCTGACTAGGAATTTAAACCCCAACTACCTGGAAAAAAAAGAAAAGTGGAAAATATTAAATCTATGTTTACTACACTACAAGTGAGCTTCTTATTGTGTATGTGCTTTCATGCAGATGATGAAGGCAGATAGTTCACAGCAAGACAATCATGACTCTAACAGAAGGTAAGAAAACAGGACATTTTCCACTCTGTGGGACTCCTCTCTGTTGTTATAGTTGTAAAAGGACAGTATTGGTAAAAGTCACATATCTACTACATAATCTCGTAGTCTCTTCAGAATTCTACATATTTTATAGCATTTCTGTTAGGTTAAATGGCTTTAAAAACCCAAAAACATAAAATTGAGACTTGCTTTAATTTCCTGGGGAAGGGTGTTGCTTATGGCATAGTCCAGTGGCACAGTGAAACTAAGGTATTAAAAGGAGACAGGAAAAGAGTTTTGTGAAGTGCATCCACTCTGGAGGGAAATCTGGCACTGAATGTTGTCTCTGGTGAGAATTCATACCCTATTTGAATCAAATGTACGATATGTCAAGATCATTGTATTGTCTTGAGCAACTAATAAAAAAAACATTCATATCTGCTTTCAGAGATACAAATAATAAGACTCATACTATTTCCCTCAAAAAAAAAGTCACAAAAGGTAAAAGAGCACATGCACACCGAACATTTCTGTACCAAGAGACAAATGAGTATTATCAATTTTCTCCTCTTTTGCAGACTCAGTATTTGCTGATGAAGCCCAATATAATTGGTGTTTTCTATTATTAATTGAGTTGGATGTGTTGAAGTAGACCTAGATTAGATTTATAACTTGATTTTGTATTATCTTTAAGAATCACAGTTAGGCTCCCCAAGTAACTGATTCCTTTGAGCATGTGCTAATATTGATGTATCAAATAATATTACTATCTTAGCATATAGAAGACATGCTTCTTTCAAGAAGAATTTAGCTGAAAACATATAATTTCTTTAGAGTGAAATTAAGCCCCCTGTAACATAGAAAATGGAATAGGAATTTTCACGAGTGTATGAGGTTTTCGTTTTGTTTTGTTTTGTTTTCCGCACAAATAACACAAGGCACGGGGCTTTTTATTCTCTGAAGAAAAATTCAGGGATATAAAGTGTAGGTACAGGAAAAATATGACAGCCTTGTGTGATTGAATGCAATTAATCCCCAGAGAATACTGTGTAAACACACACTTTTTGAAACAAAGTTGTTTGTCCCTTAATATTCCCTGCAATCATGTAAAATATATGTTAGGGTGCAGATTCTTCCCATGAATGTTTTATGGAAAATCATTGAATGCAATTGTTGAAAGATGTAGAATTCTGATTTTACGCCATAATTTGCCTCTGACATAACATCTCAAGTACATATATATCTATACATATATAGTATATCTATTAAATATATATTTATGAAGTATATACACTTTTCAAATAAGTATTTATGAACACTCAAATATATTTAAAGTATAAACTTTAAAATATATTAATTAAATATATATCAAAAATACAGATGTCTATTTACATTTAGATATATATTTATCAAGTATATTTCTGTATATTTATATATGTATCAAATATATTCATATATTTATCAAATACATATATTTTATATTTGCATAATTGAGGAGGTATGTCAGAGCAAAACAATGGGAAAAAATTAGAATTCTACATATTGCAACAAACACACACACACACACATTTTAGCTACACTCTTCTTGCTTTAGTGTGATTTTATATGGAAAGAGCTAATGAAACTCAATGGTACAATAACCACTGGACCTGATCATTTAAGGAAATTGGCACAAGGTGTAACTGTGTTAAAACCTATAACTCCAAATCAGTTGATTCACATTTCTTCTGATATGGTGTTTGGAAATTATACACTGTCAAAATACAATCATACACATTTATAGGCATGGTTCATGTTTCTTACAGTCACAGTGTTGTTCATACTTCCTAGTATCATCAGCTGCCAATTTATGATCATCTTCAAGTGTGTTCCCTGAGATTTCAGCATGAAGAATGTCACTGAAGTAGCTGTATTTGTATTGAGGGGCTTCACTGACAATCCTGAAATGCAGATCTTCTTCTTCCTCCTGTTTCTAGCAGTTTACCTTTTTACTATCATGGGAAATTTAGGACTGATTATATTGGTCATTGGGGATTCCCGGCTGCACAACCCAATGTACTATTTTCTGAGTGTACTGTCTTCAGTAGATGCCTGCTATTCCTCTGTTATCACTCCAAATATGTTGATAGACTTTTTGTCAAGGGAGAAAACCATTTCATTTGGTGCCTGTGCAGCCCAGATGTTTTTTGCTGTAACCTGTGGAACCACAGAGTGCTTTCTCTTGGCTGCCATGGCTTATGATCGCTATGTGGCCATCTATAACCCACTTCTGTATTCAGTGAGCATGTCACCCAGGGTCTATGTGCCACTCATCTTGGCTTCCTATGTTGGTGGAATTCTGCATGCTATAACACACACCACAGCCACGTTTAGCCTGTCCTTCTGTGGATCCAGCATAATCAACCACATCTTCTGTGACATCCCTCCTCTCCTTGCAATTTCCTGTTCTGACACTCGCCCCAATCAGCTTCTGCTCTTCTACTTTGCTGGCTCTATTCAGTTATGTACTATATTAATCATCCTGATCTCCTATGGTTTTATTCTGTTGGCTATTCTGAGAATACGCTCTGCTGAAAAAAAACAGAAAGTCTTTTCTACCTGTGGTTCTCACTTAACTGTAGTGTCCATTTTTTATGGTACTGCTGTATTCATGTATGTGAGACCAACAACCAATTCTGCTTTGGAGCATGACATGGTAGTTTCAATATTTTACACCACTTTTATTTCCATGCTGAATCCTCTCATCTACAGTTTGAGGAACAAAGATATTAAACAAGCAATGAGGAAAGTGTTTGGGAATAATCAACTTATCAATAAAGTCTGTTTTTCATAGTAGAAATTCATTGAACAAATTGAGAATGATACATTTGACAGTATCATTGAGTTCCTGAAAATATTTGTCTCCTTGTGTTGATGTAATTCTACTATCTGTGGATATTTGAAATAATAATTATGTGTGTGTTGTTGTAAATGTGGAATCATCCATTTCCTTTTTGCTATGTTCATGCTTATATATGTACACACATATGTATGTACATCAAACTGACACTTACAGGTATTCTGACAGTGGAAAAATACAGGGAAATGTTCCTCTGGTGAGCAAACTCAAGGGGTGGGAGGTCACAGGTACTCTGTTTCCCACACTTTGAATGCTCAGCAGTTTCTCCTTAAAGCTAGTAAGATAAGTATAAAGGTGCAGTATATAGTTACTATGATAATATCCTTGGAGAAAAGGGCTTTGTGTCTTAATTAGCCTTGACTTTGATCTCAGTTATCTAGCATGTGGGATTAAAGGAATACTAGACAATAATGTAGTCATGGTACTAACAACCTAATGTAACTTTTGATATAAATAAACATGGCTGTTTGGAGGGGCAGCCGATCATTCTTTCCCTTTCCTAGCTCTGCATCTTGTATTTGTGTCTCCTTTTATTTTTCTCACAGTTACTAAGTGAAATGTCCAAAACTCCAATCAAAAACTTGCATTCATTTATGTGATTTTTAAATATTCTTTTTATTTTTTCTTTGTAAAATATAATGTATGGACTATATTATTTGTATTTATAAATAATTTCATCATATCAACTACCTTAATCAAGTACTATGTTAAACCACAGGAAAAAAGTCACCATTTCCATAAACCTAGGACATTTTCCATGGGATTATAGATAACTGAATGTAGTTCAACACAGTCTCCTCTATCCTTATTTCTATGCAACAATCTATTCAATCTGTTGTTCAGATACCAAAGATAGCATACTCACATTCCAGAGTCACATCCTTGGTATGACTGATGAGGTTGAATTTCTTCTTTTATTGTGTCTTCCATAGCATAGACATAAAGCCATTCTTTAATTCCTCACAGACAATTGAAGTAGACATTAGCAGTTTCAAGATTATACTTAACTATAAGAACAACAAAATAAAAGCACAATTCAGTGAATAAGGTACAACTGGATGATAGATTTTGTCCTTGCAAGAATTGAGCACGCATCTGTCATGATGAGATTCACTACAGCCGTGGCCCCTGTTCAGCTTTGGCTCTGTTCTCCTTGATTCCACCACTCTGAAAAATCTCTTGCAGATGGCAAGGCTCCTTGTTACCCAGGCACAAGAATGAACATTCTGGGATCCTGTACCATGCTCATCTTTAACCTGCTTCCAATACACCCAGTTTTCACTGCACATATATATCTTTATTAAATTTGTTTTAGTAATACTTTTTCTTTTCTTCCTTCATCTGTCTTTATTTTTCTTAAATTATTTTGTAACCATATTTCCTCTCTCAAGGGTTTCCTTTTTCATTAATTGCAGTAGGACAATACACTTATTACACAGAGTACAACCAAACAATATTTTTCTAAAATGGGTTTAAAAAATTTAAATAGACAATATAAAATATCCTACTTATTACACATAAGTAAGTGTATTTCAATTTTAATGATGAAGATGAAGATTAATATTTTACATGAATTTATATTAAAGGAGTTTGCATTAAAATATCCCTTAATCATCTATAAAATAGAGAATCAGGAATATAAAACAAACGAAAATTGGCCCAGTGTTTTACACTGGATGTCTGAGGGGAGGAAAGAGATTGTGATAAGTTGCCTGTATTCATTCTGCTTGACCTGATCCCTGAGTATCCATCATTTTATTCATGGCATGGATGACAAGACCTGTTCATAATTATCATAGATGTAAATGGATTAAATATTACAATTATAAGTTGTAGAGTGTATAAAGGCATTAAAAAGGCAAGAAACTACTACATGTTCTCTACAAGGGGTTGAGTTTATATCTAAGTAAAGTTGGGTGGATATTGAAGAATAAAATAAGATATCCCATGCAGATAGAATCCAAAGCGAAAATAAATAGCCATATTTACACCAGAAAAAAATGAATTTAAAATAAGAAGCAACAAAATGCAAAAGGATAATTATAAAAGGATAATGGAGTAAAATAAACCAGAGATAATAAAATTTGAATTTTTTTTCTATTTTTTGGGGGGGATATTTCTTTGGATTTATTTGCAAACAATTGCATCACTTTGGAGTTTTCTTTATTTTATTTATTTAAAAAAATCAATGACAGTTGACTGCATTACAATTCTTATTACACACATACAGCACAATTTTTCATACCTCTGGTTGTATATAAAGTATGTTGACACCAATTTGTGTCTTCATGCATGTACTGTGGATAATGATGTCTATCACATTCTACCATCCTTGCTAATCCCTTGCCCCCTCCTTTTTCTTCCCACCTCTATGCCCTATCTAGAATTCATCTATTCTTCCCATGCTCCCCATCCCTAACCCACTAATCAGAGTATCCAAATATATAAATAATATAGAAAGATTACAGTGTCTCTTTTTTTTTCATTGGATATAATAATAATACAGTAATAAAATAATACTAGGAGAATTTATTTCTCCACTTTCAGCTATGGATATATTAAGCAGACTGAAAATTTGTGAAGAAACAAGAGTTAAAGTGCTCCTTAGAAAAAGCAGGCCCAATAGACATCTACCGAAAATTCCAACAAACACTGAGACTGCACAATCATGTCATCATCACATGGAATGCTCTGCAAAATGCATCATATGACCAACTACAGCCAAGTATAACAAATGTTTTAATTTAAATCATACTATCTTTTTCAACCTAAATACAAACAACAACGACAACAACAAAACTAGAAATCACAGGAAAGAGATACTTTAGACACTGTAAAGTTAATAACCTACCTTGGAAAAAGTAAAGGATCAAGGGAGAACTCATGAAGAAAATCTAAATGTTTAATGAAATAAATTCAGATGCAACATACAGAAAATAAACAACAAAAAAAAAATGGATACAGACAACCAGAATGAAGCAGTGAGGTTATACCAAGCAATCCTACATTAAGAAAAAAGAACTCAAGCACCCTATCAGTACATCTCAAGAAACAACAATAAGAAGGAAAACCAAAGGAACTGGACAAATGTTTTAGAAGGAAAACTGATAAAGAGTAGAATGTAAATAAATGAAATTGAGACTAACACAAAACAAACAACAAATAAAATTAAGAGCCTTTTCTTCAAAAAGATAAGAAAAATTGACCCATCTGGATTTAGACTAAATTCAGGGATAAAAAGACGTAACTAAATGAAAAAAATGGATGAATAGGGATCAGGAATATAGCTTAATGGTTGAACATTGCCTAGCATACACAAGATACTGGGTTCAAACCCAGTACTGAAGAAGAAAAAAAATAATTAATGAGAATTAATCCCACATGACACCTCAAAACTACAAAAAGTCATCAGAGATTTTTTTATGAGCAATTCTCTGTCAGCAAGATTGATAATTTAGAAGAAATGGACAATTTCCTGGGTGCACATAATTGATTAAGAACCAACAGTGAATCAGGAAAAAATAGAAAATTTGAGTAAACCAGTAAGAAGCAACAAGTTTGAATAAGTAATGAAAATCTCTCATCAATGAAAAGCTCAGGAGAAAATATTTCCCTTTGAGTTCTAAAGAGATAAAAGATAAATAACTCTTCTTAATTTGTTCCCAGAAATAAAAAAGGGAGAAATTCTTTCTAGCACATTCTATGAAGTCAAAAATTCCCTGACACTAAAACCACACAAGGACAGTATTGGCTGATATCCATAATCCTCAACAAAACTCCAGCAAATCAAATGCAAAGCATGTTCAATAACTTTTTCAATATTATCACATGTGATTATTCTCAGGGATTCAAGAATGTGTCAATAATAAATTGTGTCAATAATAAATTAATAATAAATTGACACATTCTTGAATCCCTGAGAATAATCTCACATGAATATATATATATATATATATATATATATATATATATATATATAGAGAGAGAGAGAGAGAGAGAGAAGTATATGATTATCTCCATGTATGCATTTCATAAAATAAAAACACTGAACATGTAGGAATGGAAAGGAAAGCACCTCAGTATCTTGAAGACCACATGGAACTAGCCAGTTGCTGATATTATACTAAAAGGAAGAAAACGGAAATCTTCCTCTCCATGATGTGGAACAAGGGTACCCACTTCCTCCATTTTTATTCACCAGTCAGAGCAACCAGGAAAGAATAAGCAAAAAGGACACCTGAACTGGAAAAGAAGAAGGGAAACTGTCACTGTTTGTAGATACCATGATATTTTACATAGAAAGTCTAACAGGTTTCATCCAAATACTCTTAGAATTAATGACAATGCAGCAATGTTACAGAACACAAAATCAAAATAAAGAACAAGGAGCTTTTCTTTATGACCAAATGAAATCATCTGGAATGCAAATAGAGATAGAAGTACCATGCACAAAACCAACAAATATAAATAAAAATCTTGAAAAAAAATTAAAAGCAAATTGAAAAAAAATCCCTAAAATGAATACTGTGAAATATTAATGAAATAAATTGAAGTCACAATAAAATGTTTTAAAAATCCCATATTCCTAGGCTGGAAGAATAAATAATCTTAAAATGTCCATGTATTCCAAATGATTCCTAGTTTGAAGGCAATTCCTGTGAAGATACCACCACACTGATTCACAGAACTAGAAAATGTTGCTCAAGATTTATACAGAAACACACACACACACACACACACACACACACACACACACACACAATAGCCAAAGCCAACATGACCAAGAAGAGCAAAGAGGAAGTCAGTAGGCTCCCTGATTCAAAATACATTACAAAGCTACAGTAATCAGATGAGCTATATCAGCCTAAAAACAGATCCTCAGTCCAATGGGACAGGATAGAGAGACAAGAGATGAGCTCCTATGTCTCAAGCCACATGAGGTTCAAGAGAAGTGCTAGGGACACACATTAGGGAAAAAGTCTTTTTGACAAAAAATGCTAGGAGAAGTGGATGTCTGCATTCCAAAAGACAACACTGGTCCTCTCTCTCTCTCTCTCTCTCTCTCTCTCTCTCTCTCTCTCTCTCTCCTTAGTTACTAAAATCAACTTGAAATGGATTATTAAAGACTTTCATTGGGAGATTTGAAAATAAGAAACTACCAGAAAAATACGTAGGAGAAATACTTCAGAACATTGAAATGGGAAAGGATTTCACAAGGAGACCTCAGTGGCATAAAAGAAAATTATAAGTAGATAAATAAAATGATTTCAAACCATTGGTTTCTACAGAGTAAAGTAAATGCTCATCAGATTGAAGAGACAACCTGAGCAGTGGAAGAAAATATAAGGAACCTGTGCCTCTGACAAAGGGTGAGTGTTCAGACTCTATAAAAATGTCAAAAATCAATAGCTAAAAGTCCTACATAACCCATACTAGAAATACATGATAGATCTACTTTGACATTTCTGGAAAGAGTCATAAAAGGAGAACAGAAAAATTAAAAAGTATTCAAATCACTCATCACCTGGGACAGACATTCAAATCAAAACCATAATCAAATGTCATCTCAAAGGACTAAAAGGGACGGTTACCAAAAACAACAACAAACCAAAGAAAAACAAGTACAAATGAAAACAAGCTCAGGTAAAGACATAAACAAAAGGGAAGAATTGCACTCTGTTGGTGGAATGTTGTCAGAACATGCATTATGGCAAAATAAAATATAGATCTGTAATGATCTCTAGTCATCCCTCTGCCTTGTACCTACTCAAAGGGGATGGAATCAGAAGAGATTGAAGAGACTTCTACACTCCAGTGTTATTGGCACCACTGTTCAAAACAGCCATAGCTGGAAGAAACTTAAGGGCTCACCAACAGGTGCAGGTATACAGAGTATTCTATATACGTACATAATGGAATCTGATTTGCACAGAGGAAGCAATGAAATGCTTTAATTTGGGGCAACATGGGTAGAACAAGAGATCGTTGTGTTATTTGAAACAAACATATAAATATATATCTATAAATGTCTCTCCAGCTTTAAATATTATATCATGAGCAGTACATAGCAATTAATAAGTTTATGTTTTCATGTGTCAGATGAAAATGAATTTATTAACAAAAACAAAGAAGTTTTAAAATAAAGTACTGCCATGAAAAATAGATTTTGGGCAACAGACACCATCAGCATAACTAGAAACAGTCATGCACATATGGCCACTGATATTCAACAATCGTTTCAAGAATACAAGTTTGGCAAAAGATAGTATCCTTAACAAATGGTTTTAGTGTATCTAAATAGCCACATGCAAAATAATGTAGTCAGACTTTCTAATGATATCATATAGGTATATCAACTTAAAATGAATTAAATATTTAAACTAAGTCCTAAAAAATACAAAAACAAACAAACAAACAAAAAACCCTCAAAAACACAATGGCCATAATTTCTTGCTGGCTTCTAAGAGTCGAGCAAAAAAAAATAAAAGTTGAGTGAGATTATATGAAACTAAAAATCTTCTAAATGGCAAAGAAGCGATCAGCACAGTGAAAAGGCAAGTGACAAAATGGTATGAAATGAAATATTTACAAAGTGCTAACTATTGTGAACAATATTTCAAACATACAAGGAAGGACTGTGATGACACTCAGTGGTAGAACACTAGCCCAGAATACATAAGGCCCTGGGTTAAATCCCCAGCACCACAAAAATAAATACATAAGTAAATAAATAATTAATAAACAAAAGTCACACCTCAATTGTTACAAAATCAGTTATTTATAAATTATCAAAGGAACTGACTATACTTCATGCAAAGAAGAAAATGGCCAAAAGGTATGTAGAGAAGATGTTCAACATCACTAACATTTAGGGAAATACAAACATAAAATATTTTAAACACAGGAAGGTGACCACTATTCACTGAATAAACAGCATCAGCTTGGCCCTCAGCTAGAATGATTTCCTCTTTGTTATGAGTGAATCATTAAACTTCTCAATGAAAACAGAAGATAATTTGGGCATATTCCCTTTGGGGCATCTGCTGTGGGGTTCCTCAACAGTTCCTTCAGGGGATGTAAACAGTTTAAATTTGCCACATTTACAATTCACCCAAGCTTATGTTTGCTTATATTTTGGTAAGAGAAAATTTCAGAAATTATGAAGGGTATTTTGGGCATTAGAACCTAGGCTATCAAAGGAAAGTCTGTTACTTGGTACGAGACATTTAAGTTACCAAAGGAGAAGTAATAAGCGGTTCTTTACTATCACATGTAGAGATCTCTTATATTTATTAATGTCTAATGAAGTAAGAGTTCTTCCTAGAAATTTAAATCCAAACTACTTGGAAAAGAAGAAAAGTGGAAAATATTGAATCTATGTTTACTACACAATAAGTGTGCTCCTTACTGCATGTGTGTTTACATGCTGATGATGGAGGAAGATCGTTGAAAATAAAGATAATCATGAATCAACACAGGGTAAGAATACAGGACATTTTCCACTCTGTGGGGTCTTCTTTGTTTATATAGTTGTAGAAGGACAGTAAAAGTCACATTTCTGCCACACAGTATTGTAGTCTTTTCAGATGGCTACTTATTTCATAGCATTTCTTTTAGGTTTAATGGCTTAAGAAATCCTAAAACATAAAATTGAGACTTGATTCAATTTCCTGGGGAAGGGTGTTGCTTGGGGTAGAGTCCAATGACACAGTGAAGTTAAAATATTATAGGAAACAGGAAAACAGTGTGGCCAATTGAATCCACTCTGGAGGGAGATCAGGCACTGAATGTTTCTTCTGTTGATTATTATGTGGGAAATTCCAAAAGGTGAAATAACTTACACAAAAAAGTTTCTGTACTAAGGGTTTAATGAATGGTTATTATGATTTCTCTCTTCATTTTCAGATACAGAATTTGCTGATGAAGCCCAAGATAATTTGCCGTTTCTATCATCAATTGAGATTGGATTTGTAGAGGTAGATCTGAAATAAATTTATAACTGATTTTATACTATTTTCAAGAATCATAGTTGTTTTCTCTTGGTAACTGATTCCTTTGAACATGTGTTAATATTGGATATATTGAAATAATATAACATTTTTGTAGCACATGGATGACATCCCTGTCTCAAGAAGAACTTAGCTGAAAACAATTTCCTCAAAGCAAAATACCCCTGGAACAGAAAATGGAAATGTAATTTTTGATAGTGTATACATTTTTTTCTTTTTCACAAATAACTAAATTCACCAGGCTTTTTTACTCTAAAGAGTAATTCAGGACTATAAAGTGTTGGTACCAGAAAAAACATAATAATCCTGTGTGATTAAATGCATATTATCCCCAAAGAATACTCTGTAAAACAAACTAATTCACCATATTTTTAACACAAAGCTGTTTGTTTTTATTTTATTATTGTAAAATAAATACTAGCATACAGATTGTTCACATGAGTATTTTTTGTCAAATCATTGAATGCAAATGTTGAAAGATGTAGAATTCTGAATCTATTCCAAAATTTGGCTCTGACATAACATCTCAAGTATGTAGATATCAAATATATATATATATATGTATATAAAATATGTATATTTATCAAATATATATTAAATTATCAAATACACATTTATGAATATATGAAATTCAAAATACATTTGTCAAATATATATATTTATCAAATATATTTTTTGAAAATATATAACATATAATATTGGAAAAGGATCAGAATTCTGCATCTTTAAACAAACATACACATTTTTGCTTTAATGTTATTTTATATGGAAAGAGCTAAGGGAACTAAGTAGTACAATAACAATGAGTCCTGATCATTTAAAGAAACTGGCAAAAGTTTGTTTACTTTGTTAACACTCATAACTTCCAAATGATTCCTCAGTGATTGAAATGATAAGTTGATACACATTGTCTTTTGCTGCTGAGAAATTTTACATTCTAAAGAATATATTCATATACATCTATAGGCACAGTTCTTGTTCCTTCCAGTCATGGTGCTGTTCATTCTTTCTTACTAAGGTCCGCTGTCACTCTATGATCATCTTCAAGTGTGTTCCATGAGATTTCAGCATGAAGAATGTCACTGAAGTAACTGTATTTGTGTTGAAGGGCTTCACTCACAATCCTGAAATGCAGATCTTCTTCTTCCTCCTGTTTCTAGCAGTTTACCTTTTTACTATCATGGGAAATTTAGGACTGATTTTATTGGTCATTGGGGATTCCCGGCTGCACAACCCAATGTACTATTTTCTGAGTGTACTGTCTTCAATAGATGCCTGCTATTCCTCTGTTATCACTCCAAATATGTTGATAGACTTTTTGTCAAGGGAGAAAACCATTTCATTTGGTGCCTGTGCAGCCCAGATGTTTTTTGCTGTAACCTGTGGAACCACAGAGTGCTTTCTCTTGGCTGCCATGGCTTATGATCGCTATGTGGCCATCTACAACCCACTTCTGTATTCAGTGAGCATGTCACCCAGGGTCTATGTGCCACTCATCTTGGCTTCCTGTGTTGGTGGAATTCTGCACGCTATAACACACACCACAGCCACTTTCAGCCTGTCCTTCTGTGGATCCAACATAATCAACCACATCTTCTGTGACATCCCTCCTCTCCTTGCAATTTCCTGTTCTGACACTCGCCCCAACCAGCTATTGCTCTTCTACTTTGCTGGCTCTATTGAGATATGTACTATACTAATTGTCCTGATCTCTTATGGTTTCATTCTGTTGGCTATTCTGAGGATACGTTCTGCTGAAGGGAAGCAGAAAGTCTTTTCTACATGTGGCTCTCACTTAACTGCAGTGTCTATCTTTCATGGTACTGTTCTATTTATGTATGTGAGACCAACATCCAACTATGCTTTGGAACATGACATGACAGTGTCTATATTTTACTCCATTGTTATTCCCATGCTGAATCCCATTATTTATAGTTTGAGGAACAAAGATGTAAAAGAGGCAATGAAGAGAGTTTTGGGGAATAATTGGGTAATCAATACAATCTATTTTTCATGGTAAATATTCATTGAACAAATTGAGAGTAATGTTTGACAGTAGTATGAGAGTATGCAAAAAATATTTGTTTCATTTTTTAGTGTATTATCTTTCTTGTGATTATATGCTCAGTCCTCTCTTGTGTTATTTTAACTATAGAAATCCTGCATCATCTATTTACAATGATCTTACTTCTATATGTATATGCATATACATAATTCTATATAAGTGTACAAAATCCAATACAAACTTGCATATATTTACATATTATTTAATATTCTATTTATTTGTATTGATCTCTCTAAATTATATTTTAGTTGCAACTATAATTTTTTATATAAATAGCATCTCACCAACTTGATCAAGCCCCATGCTAATGCAAAAAGAACACACACAAAATGCCACAGAATGTTTGGAAATTTTCCAGGATGCCATAAGTAACTGAATCCAGTCAAAGCAATCTACTGCATTTTTATGTCTATGAGCAATCTACCCAGGTTGTTGTTTAGATACCACAGATAGCATGCTTGAGTTCCAGGGTCTGATCACTGACCTAATTCATGAAGATGAATTTTTTTCTCTTTTATTCTGTCTTCTAATATCATAGGCCTAATCTCATCTTTAAATTCCTCACAGATATTGATACTAGACTATTGATATTTTCAGCATTTTTCAAGATTAAACTTAAATACAAGTAATACAAAAGAAAATTTGTTAAGATTTAATGTACAACTGGATGAAAGCTTTTGCTCTTGCCAGAACTGAGCACACAGGGGTCATTATGAGATTGCCTACAGGCCTGGTCCCTCCTTGGCTTTGGCTTTGTTCTTGATGGCACCACTCTGTGAAGCTCTTGAAGATGGCACCCCTCCTAATTACCCAGGTTCACGAATGAACATTCCAGCATCTCTACTGTGCTCACCTTTAACCCTGCTTCCAACACACCAAATTTTCACTGTACAGATATGTCCTCTTAAATTTCAGTTCAGTGATATGTTTTCCTTTCTTTCTTCATCTTCCTTTATTGTTTTTTGAATTATTTTGTAAACTCATTTTCTCCCTCCAGAGTCCCCTTTGTTCATTACCTGTCGCAAGATATTATGTTTATAACATAGAATGCAACCTTAATCTGTGTCCCTAAAATGGGATTAGATTTTAAATAACATTGTAAGAGACAAATACAGAGTACCTCCTACCACATCGTAGTCTTCCACAATACCTTAAAGACTACCTTCCCTTGGATTGCGCTCTCATGTGACATTACATGATTACTCCCTTCAAGTATTAAAACTAAGTCCTGATGATTGGCATTTAATATCTGTGTATTTCCAGTTGATGCGAAGCAGGACTGAACTTGTAGATGTGTGTGTGTATTTGTGTCTCTGTGTGTGTGTGTGCTCATGTATTATTAAGCATGCAAGAATTCTTTAAGCACAGTTTAAACCTACCAAGAACTTTATGCCTGTACATTTTCAACTCTGCATCTACCTCATAGTAATCACAACAATAGTGAAAATATGCCACATAGTTTTAAAAATAGCTACAATATACATCTGATGAATTAATGACTGTTAACCCTTAGGACATTGGGATAACACACTCATACCAAAGAAAGTAAAAAAGAAAGAAACCTCTTAGGGTTAAAAATGGCTTGAAAAAAATCAAATATGAAGTCATTTTAACCATTCTAAAAGCCCTAAATTGACAAAAATTTAAAAGTTATTTTATATAGGTGTTGAGAAGATGAAGTTAAAAAACAAACAAGTCTTACCTTGTGCTGTGAATAGAATAACAGGGGTTGTGGGAAAATATTACATTTCTAATAAATTTTTGTGTTCAGTGTAATCACAGGAGAATCTCTAGCAAAATGAAGTAACATAGAATAGTACAAAACCACCATGTGAGGAAGGAAATTTGCAGAATAAGACATTCAGTAATATGTCAAAAATATTTACTTAAATCCTCTGTAAATTTATAGTATATCTGCTGAAGAGTAAGTAAATTTCTATTTAACCAATGACAAAGTGTGGACAGTGTTCACACGGGGGAAAGGAGAAAACTGGGTGGGATTTGAACCAGAAGTCACACAAGGAGAAACAGATACACAATGAACTCCAATTTTATAAAATATGATATTTATGTGTAAAATATGATTAACATTAATACATAAAGGCCATCACACTTTTATTTAATATCCATTAGGAAAAACAAGTACATTAAATTATAGGAAAAAGTCTACTTTTATTGTGCCAGAAGCGGTGGCACATGCCTGTAATTCCAGGGGCTCCAGAGGCTAAGGGAGGAGGATCTGGAGTTCAAAGCCAGCTTCAGCAACTTAGCAAGGCACTTAGGAACTCAGCGAGACCCATAAAAATGGGCTGGGGATGTGACTCAGTGGTTAAACACCTCTAGGTTCAATCCTCTGTTTAAAAAGAAAAAACAAAAAACCCAAAACAAAAAATGTATACTTTTATCTTTAATATGTAAATAGTTACCAGAACTCTTAAGTATAATCCCTTTAGTATAATCTCTTTAGTTTATTAATTTTAAAAAATATTAATTTGAAACACAAATTAATGTAAGCCCACCACGTGGGAAACCTCTATAAACCCACGACTATCATGTCTAATGAAAATGCAATTATTTATTGCATGTAAAAATATATAATTTATTATCCAGAATGCATGTATATTACATAGACAAATTATAAAAGTAGGCACTACTCATACAGGATAAAAATTATATCTAAACTCATTTAAAGATTCTTTATTGAAATGAAATTAACATGTCTTGAGGTGAATTATTTTAAATTAAAAGGAATGATTGTCAATTATATTTGTAATGCTTTATAACCAATCAACTTTAGAGCTGTCATTTCCTCCAGTGAAAGTTAATTTCTCCTCATCCTCACTTGGCTCAGCCCTTCTAATGTGCTATCCTTTATTTTTCCTTTCTGTATAATTCAAAAAGAATCCATGATAGAGGTGATCTTTGTTCCTTAACTGATTTGAATTAGTATATTTTATAGATTCAGATCTGTTATCATTTGTATTGGTACTTCATTATTCTTTTTAAATATTCATTGCATAATATTAAACATGAGAGCTGCAGTTTTAATAATTTCAAATGTATAAAGCTGAGCTGTTAACTGTAACTCAATGTTTCACAGCAGATCTCTAGAACACATATTGTTTCAGTAATTGAGTCTTCACATCTATTAGCAACTCCTCATTTTCCCAATGCCCAACCCTTGGAAACTACACTCTACATTCTGATTTCATAATAAGTGAAAATTATGAATTATTTTTCTGTGACTATTTTATTCAGCATAACTTTCTCCCAGTTTTCTGTGATATCACATATTAGAGGACATATTTTTTAATACCTTTATTTTGTTTATTTATCTTTTTTTTTTCAAATGTGGTGCTGAGGATTGAACCCAGGGCTGTATACAAGCCAGGCAAGTGCTTTACTACTGAGTCACAATGCCAACCCTTTGTTTCTTTTTGGGGGGTTACTGGGGATTGAACCCAGAGGTTCTTTACTTATCAGCTACATTCCCAAACTTTTTTCTTTTTTCTTTTTTTAACAGAGTCTTGCTTAGTTGCTGGAGCTGGCCTTGAACTTTCAATCCTCTGGCCTAAGCCTTCTGTGTCACTGGGATTACAGACATGCACCATCATACTCAGCAGAGTATATCATTATTAAGTCTTATTAATATTCCATGCTACCTGAACAGACACTTCTCAGAGGAGGACATACAATCATCAACAAGTACATGAAAAAATGCTCACTATCTCTAGCAGTCAGAGAAATGCAAATCAAAACCACCCTGAGATACCATCTCACTCCAGTAAGATTGGCAGCCATTATGAAGTCAAACAACAAGAAGTGCTGGCGAGGATGTGGGGAAAAAGGTACACTTGTACATTGCTGGTGGGACTGCAAATTGGTGCGGCCAAATTGGAAAGAAGTATGGAGATTTCTTGGAAAGCTGGGAATGGAACCACCATTTGACCCAGCTATTCCCCTTCTCGGTCTATTCCCTAAAGACCTAAAAAAGAGCATACTACAGGGACACTGCTACATCGATGTTCATACAGCACAATTCACAATAGCTAGACTGTGGAACCAACCTAGATGCCCTTCAATAGATGAATGGATAAAAAAATGTGGCATTTATACACAATGGAGTACTACTCAGCACTAAGAAATGACAAAATCATGGAATTTGCAGGGAAATGTATGTCATTAGAGCAGATTATGCTAAGTGAAGCTAGCCAATCCCTAAAAAACAAATGCCAAATGTCTTCTTTGATATAAGGAGAGCAACTAAGAACAGAGTAGGGAGGAAGAGCATAAGAAGATTAACATTAAACAGGGACTAGAGGTGGGAGGGAAAGGGAGAGAGAAGGGAAATTGCATGGAAATGGAAGGAGACCCTCATGGTTATACAAAATTACATACAAGAGGAAGTGAGGGGAAAGGGAAAAAAAAACAAGGGGGAGAAATGAATTACAGTAGATGGGGTAGAGAGAGAAGATGGGAGGGGAGGGGAGGAGAGGGGGGATAGTAGAGGATAGGAAAGGCAGCAGAGTACAACAGACACTAGTATGGCAATATGTAAAACAGTGGGTGTGTAACTGATGTGATTCTGTAGTCTGTATACTGGGTAAATATGGGAGTTCATAACCCACTTGAATCAAAGTGTGAAATATGATATGTCAAGAACTATGTAATGTTTTGAACAACCAACAATAAAAATCAATCAATCAATCAATAAATAAATATTCCATGTTGTATATATACATTTTATTCATCCATTTAACCATGAGCATATATTTATGTTGCTTCCCCTTTGGCTATTTCTAATTATGCTTTAAAGAAAATGAGGACACTATTATCTCTTTGAGTCCTAACTCCAGTTATTTTGAACACAATCCGTAAATTGGTTGGCTGGCTCACATTGTACTATCAGTAAGTAAATGAATCCACAGTTGGACAGAAATTGTCCCTGATAATTAGTGGATGAATTCCAGGCCTTTGTTTAAACTCTCAGATGCTTTAGGGATAATCTATTACTTGCTTGACTTCTCCTTGGGGAGAATCTCAATATGTGAAAAAAAATCTATAAAACGTCCTCCCAAATGCCATGTTAAGAAAACATGAGGGAATCAAGAGAGCCCTTACATTACAGGTAACAAAGACTGCAGATTTCATGAAGTGTTATAAGTGAACAGTATCTACAGAAATGGCCACAATATCCCCTGGCTTTGCAATCTAATCACAGTAGTTATCCATCCATTGCAATGCCTCAAATGCAATGAGATCTCATTTTTTTCCTTCATATTATTTTTTTTTAATATTGAATATATTTAAATGGTTGGAGTATCTTTGAAACAGATGGTGTGAGGTTGAAAAATACTTGAAACTAAATACATACACATATATAATAACATTATATATACACATATGTATACATTGATGTGTGTATGTGTGTATGTGTATGTGTGTGTTTGTGTGTGTGTGTGTGTATGACAGAAGTTCAAAGAAGAAAGGGGAGATGAGGAGATGTGAATCACAAAATAACTTTTTTTTTTTTTTGTAAAAGGTAGAATTTGAATTTCTTGGTGCTGGTAATTGAATCTGAGGCCCTATTTATACTGGGTAAGTACTGTACCACTGAGTGACAATTCCAACACAAAAGGCTGAATTTGAAACTGCCAACATTTAGGCTTTAATTTTGAAGTTTTTCCAGATACTTATGTACTCACTCTAGGCTTTTTTTGCCACCCTTTCAAAAGTAATTTAAAATTTAATGATTATGTAAATTATATATAAATGTGATTCATTTCTGATCTCTTAATAAGGAAATGGGAGTTTCCACTTTATACTGAGAGATGAAAAGCCTGTCTTGAAGATTAAGGAGACAATTTTAAGTCCCCAGTTCTACACTCATGGTAAAATATTCTTTATTTTGGAGTGATATCTGATTCAGTTTTTCATGGTGTATAGGGTTAAAAATGAAATTCTAGGATTCAGTAAAGAAAGCACACTATGAAAAAGCAGATTGTTTTGTAGACCTGTAATCCCAGCAGCTCGGGCAAATGAGGAAGGAGTATAGCAACAACCTCTTGAGGCTGTATACAACCTAGTGAGACCCTGTCTCAAAATGAAATATAAAGACAGAATGCACCAGTTTGTTCTAATTTGATCAGACTACCTCATACCCACCTCACGTTTTTGCATGTATTATATATCAGATTTGTTGCATATAAGCAAGTATGTCTCAATAATACTGACTGTGTACCCAGGGGAAGATTAATATTTTAAGTGATTTTGAATCATGATACCTTAAATTAAAATGTTATTAAAAATTTTAAAAATATAGATGGTAGGTCATCCAAAACCATAGCTTAGTTGATCCAATTTAAGTCATCAAGTTTGGGGCATTTGCAGAAATCAGGACAAATTACAAGGATATATCCTACCTTGACCTGTTCCTTACCTAGTCATCTTCTTAGTCTGTCAAGTGAAGTTCTGAGCAGTGTCCATGTACATCTGCAAGGAAAACCTTTTCAGGTAGGTTGCTGTTGCCACATAAGAAACAAAACAGTAATATCATGACTGTAAATCTGAGAGCTACTAATGTGAAGTATGTGCACATTGAACAATTTAATTACCTTCTGAACACATTTGGAAGGATAAACTGGTTTTGCATCTGAGAATAAAGGGTTTAGATTAAATTATTTGCATGGAATTATATACAAGAATTTAATATGCAAATGACAATATCAACACATGTACACTTTCTTCTGGTTTGTTTCTTCAAATAAGAACAATTACCATGATCACTTATAGTTTTCTATTCATAACTTCCAAGTGTGCTAATACTTTCAGCTATACCTGTGAAAATTTGGATTTCAGAGGACTATGTATTAACTATGCCTTAGTACTCCATTCCACTTAGGGTTCTTAGGATCTTTCTCTTTTCTTAACAGTAGTGTTAGTTGTATATTAGCCCAAGAGATTTGTATGCAATTGAAATAAAAATATTAGAAATTTTATTTGGTTATTAGAAACTTATATATAATTTACATAAATACAATGTCAGTTTATTAAATGTAATTAGCAAATATCAGTATGTCATTGCAATTATATAATATCAAAGAATAATACAATTATATATTTATTCAACAAAAATAATTTTTAGAATGTTTAATCTTTGGTCATTTTTGCCTCATAATTCTGTATAAATTCTTCAATATCTCTGTTTATTCATTTATTTACAAATCTATCATTATCTATTTATCTGTCTAGATTTCTCAACTTTGGTACAATTTGTTGGTGTGAATATTGTTTGGGACAAGATATTCTGGATCATATATGATCTTTACCATTAAATGCCAGTAGCAGTTCATCTCCTAGTTGTGAAAATCAAAATATCTCCAGACATTGCACAAAGTTCATTGGTGAGTCAAATCATCCTAGATCAAAACAAATTTATATCAGTCTCAATTTCTTTATATTTTTATTTGTAAAGATGTTTGTTTTTTAATATTACAACATCAAAACTAAGGATTTATCTTATCTGTATTAGATTTGAAGTATTAAACTCCATATGATAATATTTGTAATCTACTGACATTGCTACTCTGTGTTTCCAATATAGATTTTCTAATAAAACTGAATGGAAAAACCTAACCTCACAGCTGTGCATGAATTCATTCTGAAGGGCATCACCTCACGCCCTGATCTGCAGGCTCCACTGTTTGGGCTGTTCCTCATCATCTACATGAGCACACTGGTGGGCAACTTGGGCATGATCATCCTCACCAAGGTGGACTACAGCCTGCAAACACCCATGTACTTTTTCCTGAGGCACCTGTCTATTACAGATCTTGGTTATTCTACAGTTGTGGGCCCCAAAATGTTAGTAAATTTTGTTGTGGATCAAAATACAATTTCCTATCACTTTTGTGCTACACAATTAGCTTTCTTTCTTGTGTTTATTATTACTGAACTTTTTATTCTGTCTGCCATGTCCTATGATCGCTATGTGGCCATCTGTAAACCTCTCTTCTACACTGTCATCATGTCACAGAGGGTATGTCGTATATTAGTGGCAATTCCATATCTCTATTGCACATTTGTGTCTCTTCTAGTTACCATAAAGATTTTTACATTATCCTTCTGTGGCTACAATGTCATCAGTCATTTCTACTGTGACAGTCTCCCTTTAATAGCTTTGCTCTGCTCAAACACAGATGAAATAGAAGTGGTAATTCTGATCTTAGCAGCTTTTAATTTGATTTCCTCTCTTCTGGTCATCATTGTGTCCTATGTGCTCATCCTCAAAGCCATTCTCAAGATGAAATCTGCTGAGGGCCAGCGCAAGGCTTTCTCCACCTGTGGATCCCACCTGACATCAGTCACAGTGTTCTATGGGACTTTGATATTCATGTATGTGCAGCCCAAGTCCAATCACTCTTTTGATACTGATAAAGTGGCTTCCATATTTTACACTATGGTCATCCCTATGTTGAATCCTTTGATCTACAGCCTGAGGAACAAAGATGTAAAGTGTGCCCTAAAGAGGACCTGGAATAAGATACGCAACGTATTTTCTTGAATGTTATGTAGTCTATGAATCATAAATCAAGTTTGGTTGTGAACCTGTTCTGTTTCCCTCTAAAACACTAAGCAGAACTGGGCTTGACATATCTTCAAAGATTGGCCTACCCATTGCTGAATACTATAAATATTTAATTGAACAAAATGCTGAATGATTTTGCCTTCCTTGAAGGGGAGAGATGAATTATAGTATAAAAATTAAGGAAATTCTGAATAAAAGGGCTTAGGGTCTACAGACTTTAAGGTGTATAAAGTAGGAGAATGAGAATGAGTAATATGCATAGAAAAGGAGTTGTTGTGGCTCTGTAATCTTAACTATGAATCGTATTTTCCATTCACATGCTTGTTTTTGTATGTGTTGTTCTTTGATTTTAAAGTAATTGCTCTGCTTTAGGCATATTTCTTTGGCTTTTGCATCACAATGATTTGAAGGAATCAGTCATAAGAAAATGCCTTAGTACCCCATTCCACATAGGGTTCTTTGTATCTTTCTCTTAACAGTAGTGTTAGTTGTATATTAGCCCAAGACATCCTTTTAACATATTTGGCTATTTAGTCCTACAGATTCAGTGCTGTATATAATCTTAGCTGTATATTGGAGTGACTGCACCAATTTAAGCAGAACTTTTAAGTTACGTCCTTGAAAATTCTGGGTTTTGCTCCATCTTGATTCATTCATGCTTGTGTCTAATGGATATTTATTCTACTCAACTTAATGTAAGCATACTTACTTAATGTAAGAATAATTCTGTTTGAAAATATCATCCATTTATTATTGTATTCTTACCTAAAGGACATTTCTCTTATAGAATAGGCTTATATTTCCTTCTCTCTCTCTCTCTCTCTCTCTCTCTCTCTCTCTCTCTCTCTCTCTCTCTCTCTCTCTCCTTGCCCTCCCCATTTCTGATGACTTTCCTTAGGTTTGGTACATGACATGGCTAACCTCCATTCTTTCATAATCCCACTTGGTGGAAGCAAAGAAAGATAGCCCAACAATTTGAACCATATTATAGAGAACCATATTATTATGAACCATAATAGAGAGTAACATCTTTTATATCTCTCCCTATATATAATTGTCATCTCTTCTGGACACACTTTGTCTGTAACCCTCACTAGCATTATCCACCTTTTTTATTATAATTTTATTATTTCACATTTGTAGCATTTGGTCTGTTTCCTTGGAACATCATAATATAATAAAGTCATCTTTTAGCCTATCAAATATAAATAAAAAATATTTCATTGGAATACTAAGAACAGATGTATATTTTCATGTGTAGGTATGCATTTCTAAAAGAGTTTATACAGTTTATTATATTATATAATAAAATTTTAGCAACTGGTTTATATATGCAAGAATTATATATATATATACATATATATATGTATGTTTATATATATATATTTGATACTGGAGATTGAATCCAGTGATGCTTAAATATCCCTCAGTACTTTTTTTCCATTTTATTTTGACACAGGATCTTGCTAAATTGCTGAATCTGGCTTTGAACTTGCAATCCTCCCTCTTCAGCCTCCTGAGCTGCTAGGATTATAGGTGTGCACCACCATGCCTGGCTAAGAAAATGTTTTATTTCCCCCCCCAAAAAAAACAAAACAAAACATATGTTCAACAGAAAAAATTGAAATGTTTTTAATTAGTAGTTTCTGAGTACAAATTCTGGACATGTCTAAATTAATATAATTTTAAATTGTTCTGTGTTCCCCCCAAATTAATACCAGTGAATGATTATAACATTTTAAGAATAAAAGTAATTTTGCCTGGTGTGGCACATGCCTGTAATTCTAGCAGCTCGGGAGGCTAAGACAGGAAGATTGAGAGTTCAAAGTCAGTCTCAGTAATTTAGCAAAACCCTAAACAACTCAACAAGACCCTGTCTCTTTAAAAAAGTGCTGGCATGTGGCTCAGTGGTTAAATGCTCCTAGGTTCAATCCTCAGTACCAAAAAAGAGAAACAAAAGTAATTCTAATGTTTAAATTTCAAACACCAAACTGTGAATAAATGTTGCCTAATATGTTACTTCTGAAACAAACATTGGTTAGAATTTTGATGATTCCTCAAATTATCAAGCGAATGGTATACTGAGGTTGAACATTTTAAAACATTTCACTCATTTAAAAAGTTGGTGTTTATTTTATTATTATGTGGAATTACGAATTTTTTCAGACAACTTGGATTTTTTTGTTGAATGTAATGTTCTAAAAACCAAGAGTGGCATATGATCAAAATACTTGATAGGAAAATTTGAGTCAATACATTTTAATATTGTATAAAATAATTATTCCGTAGATCTATCCAATTTAGAATAAGATATTTTGAAAATTAAGAATCCTCTGAGTTTCTAAACAAACAAATCTGTAGCTAAGCTTAGAATCATAAGCCATGAGGTATTAAATTGTATAATTTCAGAGACACTAAACAACACACTAGAAAAAAAAAAAGTGTGGATGAAGAGGATCTTAAAATGGAAATGTATTAAAACTAACTTTCCGCCCCATTCCCAAATCAGGTCCAGGTTATTCAATCTGAAATTCTTCAAAATGAACAGGGGAAATAAAAAGAATAATCAGTTTTCAGAAACACTTAAAGAAAACTGAGGAGGAGGTATATTTTTCAACTTATGGATGAGTACTCACTGGATATCAAAGACAAATGAAGGCATCAAGTCCTTCTAAAATCTTAGAACGTGAATCTTGCAGAAAATAAAAACAATAATACACCATGCTAGGTTTAAGGCAGAAATTAATGTTTCATCAATCATTTGAAAATCAAAATGTCATTATCTATATTGAGAAATTAAGAAATAAAATGTATGTGACATGTTAATGAATACAGAATAATGACAAGTTCCAATATGCATTAATGACAAAAATTTTGACGAAACTATTAAATGGAATCTTTTTGTATTTGTAGCATGGATGTTTCTTGCTATGCCATTCAGAGCCACAGAAGGCCTTCTCATGGCTGCAAAGGCTTATTAAGCTATGTAGCCATCTACTACCCACTTCTGTGTTCAGTAAGATTCTCAGACAGAGGCTATGTGACACTCATCATTGCTTTCTATGTTGGAGGAATTCCATATGCTAGTATGCACACAGTAGCCACTTTCAGACTGTCTTTGTGTGGATCAATGAGATCAGACACATTTTCTGTGATATTCCTCATCTCCTTGCTATTTCTTATTTTATTTTATTTTCTACCAGGAAGTGGACCCAGAAGCGCATAATCATTAAGCCATATCCCCAGTCCTTTTTGCATTTTATTTAGAGAAGTGGTCTCACTGAGTTGCTTAGGCCCTTGCCAAGTTGCTGAGGTTGACTTTCAACTTGTTATCCTCCTGCTTCAACCTCCTGAGCCACTGGGATTAGAGGCATGTGTCACCATGCACGGCCATTGGACCTAACATGAATTCTTCATTCTTAATATTGTTAACTATAGGCACAAAGTTTTGCAGCACATCTCTGGAATTTGCTTATCTTGCAAAATTGAGCCTTTATGCCTATTTATTACCTGGTATCTTCCAACTCTCATTCCTTTGCAACCATCGTTTCACTTTCTGAATCTTTGAGGTTTGGGGGTATTTCATGTAAATGGTCATGAAGTACTGATCATTCTATGGTTGATTTATTGAGAATAATGTTCTCCAGGTTCACCCACGTTATCAAACAAAGCAGTGATACCTCCAATTATCAGTGACGAGTTCTGCACCCTCATGTGTTGAAGCATAACCTTAGAGAAACACGCCAAGGCAAGCATATAAAGCAGGTTTTATTTAAAATGGGGTAACATAGTCTTCTCTTAGGAGTGACAGGGAGGCCATAGCTGGTATCCTGGTATCCCAAGAAGCTAGGTGTTCTGCCTTTTTATGTATTAGTCTTCCTTCATTCTTTTGCCCTCTCCCCCTTATCTTTCTGCTTCCTGCCTAGTGACTAGGCCCAGGAATGTTCCATGGGATGGCCAAAAGGTGGGAAACTGGTGGGCTGAAGGTGGAATGGCAGGATGGAGCAGCCCAGGACACAGTCATTAACAACTTTATAGTTCCCTGTAGGGAGGGGTAATTCCTGGGATTCCTAACCTTAGCAACAGGTAGACCAGAGCCAGGTTCTTGATAAGAGTGGAGGAAGGGCTCTGAAGGAATTTTAATCACTGAGGGGGAAGTCTCCAACTTTCCAGATTCACTCAAATTGGCCTCCTTGATCCCACCTGACTTGATTTACCTATACTGACTGCCTGTCTAATTTTGGCTTCGTCAGTATAGAAATGTTTAAGGTTGTAGGATATTCCATTGTTTGTATACACCACATTTTATTTATCTATTCATCTATCAGTGAATATTTATGTTGTTTACACACCTTTGCTGTTTCAAATAATGCTGCAATGAACATGAGAGAACTAATACTCAGATACTTAGGCATAAAATTGAAAGTTAAATTTTCAGAATTTTATACTGAGGAGAGAAAGAGACAGAGAGAGAAAGAACGTAAGTCAAAGGTAATAACATTGCCCCTGACAATTAGTGGACAATCTCCAGGCATTTCATTAAGCATTCAAATGTTATAGTGGTAATAAATAAATTGCTTGGCATTTCCTCAGGGAGCTTCTCTAAAGTTGAAACAATGCATAAATTATCCTTGAAAATGCCAAGTTATGGAATACATGGGAGAATCACAAAAGAAGCTACATTATAGGTAACAGGTAGGTTTTATGAGTTCACAGTATGATAACAGTCTCTACAGAAATTATCTCATTTGCTAAGGCTATTAAATCTAATCCATATCTGATTAGCTTCTATGTTTCTACTACTCCATAATGCCTGAAGAGCATCAGGAGTAGGAACTCTTTTCTCTGCATACTAATTATTATTATTTTCACCCAAGTTGAATTGGTAAATACTCATAAGCATCTGTGAAATGCTTACATTGTGTTGTGTGCAATGAGAAAATACTAAATTTTGAACACATTCAATTTTTTTATCAAATGAATGAAAAAAGTGACAGTAGATAAAACATAATAATAATAATAATAATTATTGTTATTATTATTATTATTTTGGTAGAGGGAGAAGTTGTAACAGCAAGAATTATTTTTCTCATTTTTGTGTCTTTCCATACTTAGTGGCTCTCAGCATTTTTTGGAACAGTCTCAAAATTCAGTTTGATTTTAATTATGTAATTAAATGTGTAAATGAGATTTACCTGTGATCTCTTTAGAAGGAAAAGAAAGTTTTTACCTCATGTTTAGATGTAAAAATCATTTTGTTCATATCAGGAAACTCTAAGTGCTCAATTTTATAAGAATGATAATAGTAAAATGCATTCAGATGTGACCACATATTTTTGAGGCTAACTTTAAAAAATAAACTTGAAAATTCAATGAAGATTATTAAACAATGAAAAAGCTTTTTGGTCCTTACCATTAAACTCCAAAACTGGTTAAATGAAACATGTATCTTTGTTTACTTTAAAGGGACATTTGTACTTATTTATTATGTGCAAGTTACTTAGGGCTATATCATGGTTATGAATCAAACCTAAACAATAAAAAGACATAATTTGCTTATTATTGCATCTATTGAAGGTAATTATTATTATTATTATTTTTTAAATATATATATATATTTTTAATTTTCGGCGGACACAACATCTTTGTTGGTATGTGGTGCTGAGGATCGAACCCGGGCCACACACATGACAGACAAGCTTGCTACCACTTGAGCCACATCCCCAGCCCCTGAAGGTAATTATTTAAGGCTGTAGCTGACATTTTTTTTTTTTTTTTTTTAGTTTTTAATATGAGGAAGCTATCTGGGAAAAGCAAGGTAGAAATCATATAAGGAATATTTTAAGTGTGTTTAGTGCAAACTACATGTAATCAGCTTTATCTATATGTTGCAAAATTGCATGATTTTATGTGCTTTAGCCCATGTACACATGGATGTCACTATTTTTATGGAAATTGTGTGAATTCTAATTCTTTATTTTTTTTTATCTAGGAAACATTGGTACTTATTTTCTCATAAGTAATAATAATAAAATTATAAAAAATAATAATCATATTATCTTAAAATGCCATTTATCTGCTACTATACAAAATTCTTGAGTAGCTGGGCTGTTAGAGTTAATCAAATATATTATATTTGGTCATATAGTTGTTTATCAGCATAATGTGTTCTGTCATATTTGAAAGAAGTCATTGTGGCTTTGTTGCCGAGGATTTCAAAATACATCCAAGAATATATATGTATCTCAACTCTAGTTTATTTATTCAGTCTTTATGGTATTGTGTGCCATAAAAAAATTTAAAATCTTATAAAATATATAATTTTATAAAAGTTATATAAACATTTTAACCTTTAAAACTAGTGGTACAGTATGGTTAACAAATATTGTCACATATTTGTATATACACATAACATAATTTGGTCAAGGGTAGGTACTTAAACTTTTTTTCTTTAAAATGCATTATTTCTACTGGGTGTGGTGGTACAGCCTGTAATCAGAGAGACTCTGAAGCCTGAGATAGAAGGATAGTAAGTTTGAAGCCAATCTGGGCAATTTAACAACATCTTGTCTCAAAACAAACATTAAAAATGGTTGGGATGATACTGGGATAGGAAGAATAGTAGAATGAAACAAACATTATTACCCTATGTTTATATATGACTGCATAACTGCATTGATTCTACAACATGTACAATCAGAAAAATAAGAAATTATAATTAATTTATGCATGATATATAAAGTACATAAATGCATTCTACTCTCATGTATAATTAATTGAAACAAAAATTTAAAAAATGATTGGGATGTAACTCAGTTGGTAGAGTACATTGGGTTCAACTCTCAATACTTAAAAAAGGAAATATGTGTGTGTGTTTACTCAAAGTAAATTTTATGAGATTTCATTGTATAAAACTAATGAAATGATATCTCTTTTTTGTTGTTGTTCAGAATTTCTTAGTTTCTGGTTTTGTTTTTGGGGGTATGAAAAAGTGGTCTGATATATATATGAATATTTTAATTATAATGAATATTCTCAATGAGGGAAATAATATTTAAGTAAATTTATTTCAAGGTAACATGTTTTGAAATGTCCTTAAATTAATTTGGAAAATAGAATATAATTAATCAAAATAATAGCACATTGATTGTTTAACTGTTGTCATGGAATGGGGAGGTATAGTATTAAAGGAGAATGGATGAATTTGCATGTATTATGTAATAATTGACCTGTTTCTCATTTTATCCCAAACAAATAAGTGCTATCCCTGTGCTGAAGAATGTGCATATTAATATGTAAATGAGACTTCTTTCATGTAGGCAACTAGAAGCACTTTTAAAATAAATATAAAAAACAAAAATATATACGTTCATGATCTTTGAGTCTATTTTAGGTGCCAAGTACACATAGAAGCCCTTGAATATTTTTCAACTTTCCAAACTACACTGTGAGGACAGACCTGATTTGTTTATGATGTTAGAATTGCAGGTAAATTATTTAAGTAAAATTATATTTGTAATACATAAGTTAATGTATAATATTGTCTATATCTATGTACATATATTTCTCCTAGTTTCTTATAAATAAAATTCCAATGAGATTCTTTAATATTTTATTTATGCATACACCCAGCCCAAATCTATCAAATGCACTAAAAGTTTATGCTGCATCATCTTGAAGTCTAAGAATTTATACAACTATACTTTGAAGTAGGTAGTTGTGTACATTTTGGAGGATTATAAAAAAGATTCCTATTATGCATTTGCATATGTTTCATGTAACATTTTTTAATGTAGCTATTCAATTTCACTGGGTGAATGTAATTTATAAGTAACAAGTAGAAAACTTGTACAATAATCATCCATTTATCAAACTTAGTTTTTTTTTTCATTTTTGTTTCATATATCTATATATCTGCATCTAACTCTCTTTCTATATTTCGTAGTTTCTTATCTTGGACCATTTAAATATCTTGTATGTAAATATTAGTTTGCATTGGATACTGGATATAATAAAATTTTTAGCAGCTTAACTATTTCATCTAAATATTAAATGCCAATAGCAGTTCTTCCTCCAGTCAAAACAACCAAAATATTCTTAGATATTGATTAATATTCTGTGAGTAAAAAAGTAGAGCACCTCACATCTACCAATATCTATGCATATTTGTAAGTGCAAATAAATGTGTTTTTTAATATTCTAAATTGAAAAATATATTTATCTTATTTATACCAACTTTGCATAATACAATCCCAGATGATGATATCTGAATTTTTTAAACTGTGCTGATGTCTCTACCCAGATTAGACTTTATACAAAACCTGGATGGAGAAACACAATCTCTCAGTGGTGCATGAGTTCATTCTGATGGGCATCACCTCACGCCCTGATCTGCAGGCTCCATTGTTTGGGCTGTTCCTCATCATCTACCTGGTCACAGTGCTGGGCAACTTGGGCATGATCATCCTCACCAAGGTGGACCACAGTCTACAAACACCCATGTACTTCTTTCTCAGAAACCTGGCTCTCACTGATCTTGGTTACTCTACAACTGTGGGCCCCAAAATGTTGGTGAATTTTGTTTCAGATGAAAATACAATTTCCTATTACTTTTGTGCTATCCAGCTAGCTTTCTTTCTTTTATTCATTGGAAGTGAACTTTTTATTCTGTCTGCAATGGCCTATGACCGTTATGTGGCCATCTGTAACCCTCTCCTCTACACTGTCATCATGTCACAAAAGGTTTGTCATGCCCTGGTGACAATCCCCTATCTCTACTGCTCATTTGTGTCTCTTCTAGTCACCTTAAAGATTTTTACCTTACCATTCTGTGGCTACAATATCATCAATCATTTCTACTGTGATTGTGTCCCCTTGATATCTTTGCTATGCTCAGATACTCTTGATGTTGAGCTAATAATCATGATCTTTGCAGCTTTTGAGTTGATTTCCTCTCTTCTGTTTGTCCTTGTGTCCTACCTGCTCATCCTTCTAGCCATTCTCAGGATGAAATCTGCTGAAGGCAGGCGCAAGGCTTTCTCCACCTGTGGATCACACCTGACAGCAGTCACAGTGTTCTATGGGACTTTGATATTCATGTATGTGCAGCCCAAGTCCAGTCATTCCATTGACAATGATAAAATGACTTCAATATTTTACACTCTGATTATCCCCATGCTGAATCCCTTGATCTACAGCTTGAGGAATAAAGATGTAAAACACGCCTTACAAAGCACATGGAAAAAGATCAGATATGTTATTTCTTAAAAGTTAAAGATAAAAGGAGTCCTACACATGAGGGCTAGAAATGACCTGGCTCTATTTTCCTGGAGAAACAAGAGAAAGCACCAATGAGATCAGCATGGAATATAAGTAAAACTTCTAAAAGCTGAAAACACTTTAGTGAACAACAAAAATTAAGTCAAGTCTTTGCTTTCCTGGAGGGAGAAAGATGAATTGTAATCATAATAATGGAGTAAGTTCTAGAGCGAATTAGAATAAGTTTCAGGTCTATCAAGCATCCATGGGGTAGCAGAGCAGCATGTTGTAGGAGAGTAAGAAAGATTTGTATTTACAGAAGAGGATTTGAAATAGTTCTATTCTATTCTAAATAGAGTATGATAAACTTTCCTGCATCAATGTGTGTTTGTGTGAATTTATCTTTTTGTGTGAGCACAATCTTTCCATTTTAGGTTGTGCACTTCCACAAGTACCAGCTAACTCACTGTACTGGATAATCTGAAGCATTTAGTGACATGAATGTATTCAAACTCTCCTATTCCACATGGGGATCTTGGACTCCTCTATTTTTCTTAGTTCCTTTTTTTCACAGACATGAGCTTAGGAGAGTCTATCAAATGTAAATTTTTTTTTCAGCACCCAATTTGTTAAGTGCTGCATCAAATTCTATTTCATTCAGACTATATGTGTATTTGAGTGAAGACACCAACTAAGATATATTTCTTAAGTTTTTCACAGAAGTTTCTAGGAGTTGGACAGATGTTCCTCCTTAAAGGCAGCATTTTCTTTATTCTTTATTGCTTGTTTTTGCTAAAATATGGTCACTTTGCCTTATTCTCTAAATTAAAGAGTATCTCTAGTTTAAAAAGTATACCCTGTTGTTTAATTCCTGTATAATTTGCACACTTAATGGTGAAATGGGTTTGTTTCTCCTTTTCGTTATATCCCACTTCCCTTATGTTTGTTCCATATGCTATTGTCACATTTTTTGGTAGTATCTGTTCTTTGGCTGTATGCATTTAATGATCAGAATTGTGAGAAAGAGACACAGATACTACCATGATCTATACTGTAATTTCAGTGAGCGTATACTATGATATGTTTTAATCAATGGATTTTTTTTTCTCTCTGGACACACTTCATCCTTAACAATATGTAAAGCCTTCTATATTTCTTTCATTATTTATATTGCTTGGTGCACATTGCATTTTATTTTCATCATATAAAAATTATTTGGTTGTTTTTGTTACACCAACATGTAATAAAATTATTTATAGAGCTAATCAAATAGGAGTAAAGTAATTAAGTAGCATTGTAAAACCATATGTATAATCTAATGTGGGAATAAACACTCCTAAGTATTTTATTGCTGATTTTTTTATTATTGTGACAATACTATATACCTTATGGTAAACTATTTTTTTTATTCATAGACACATACATATAAGAAAACATTGTAATTTTCCAGGAAGTGTATGTTGGACAGATGTAAAGTAAGTGTTTATATTGTTTTTCTGTGGATGCAAGATTATCTAAATGTTGAAACAATAAATTTTAAAATCACTTATGTGTTATACCAAATTAATTCCTTTGAAAATCATAACTATTATGATAGAAAAAAAGGTAAATTATTTTAAATTACGTACATAAATGTCTGAATAAACATAACCCAATAAATTATATCTAAAATAAATCTAGATGGGACTTTCATTGTGTCTCAAATGATAAACAAAAACCATAGAGCAATATGCTAACATTTAACAATTGATAACATATCTCTTTCATTTTAAAAGTTAGTCTCTTTTTCACTATTACATGGAATTTATAAGTTACTTTAGAAGGATTTGGACTCTCTTCTAGATAGCATAAAACATTTAAAAACCAGGATCTATCACATAATTTTGTGATAATTTGAATCAGAAGATTTTCATGTTTTATAACAGAGATTCAGAAACTGCAATGCAATTTAGTATAAGAAAAATAGAAAAAAAAAACTATATGTAACACTTGATTGTCTGAGAAAAACAATTCTGTGGTTTGCATATTTTGATAAGCAGTGATGTATTTTAGTTTCCATTTAGTGTCTTAGAGATAACCACAGGAAAAAATTTATGTGGAAGATGGGCTCAAAATTGAAGTTTGTGTTAAAAATAAATTTCCACTTTGTTAGGATAGCCTTAGGCCTGAGTCTAAGCAACTCCATTTTAAAAACTCCAAACCTGCAGTTTCAACAGGCACACCCACAGAGCCCTCCCGAATGGCCTCAAACAAGTTATTTTCCTTCACCCTGATAAATAGAGTGAAGCCCCTGGCAGGCTGTCACTGCCTGATTAGAGGAAACCTCAAGAAGATCAGGGTGAAGACCACCAGACCAGGTGTTTCTGACCCCAATGATGTCACTGAGAAATCTGGTGGTAACTGATAAGGATTGAAAGGAGGGTCAAAAGCCCCCAAATTAAGTATAAATGATAGAGCAAATGAACAGGGATTCAGTTTAAATAATATCCCAATATTAAATATTTTTTATTAAAGTATAATTTTATGATAAAAATAAATCAAAGATTAACAAAAGTAAATATGTAAAAATATTTTCCTATGTAATATTCATTAGGAAACCCAGCAGAGTTTAATATAGAAAAAAATTGCAATTCTACTAGTACCAATTGCCAGAGCACTTAAGGTTAGTAGAATCCCCTTATTATTTGAATCGTATCTTAAATGTTGGGGAGGTGGAGCAAGATAGCCAATGAAAAATACTATCCAGTTCTGCACTTCAGAGTCACACCAATTGTAATTAATATTGAAGCAACAAACTACCATCACAAGATCTAAGGAAGCCACAGGAGGGAACATGGAGCTTGGTTTCAGTATAATGAAAGGAAGTTAAAGAAGACAGCAAAGAAAGAGTAGCCTTCTCCCAATTTCCCCAATAGTGCAGTGAGAAAAGAGCTACCTTTCACTAGGGAGAGGCAAAAGGAATAAAATCCAGACCTTAGACTTGACTCCTAGTATTAAGCCTGCCATGTTGAATCCTTGACCTCGGTAGAGCACTTTGATCTATACCTACTGGAACAGCATTATCCAATCTGCAAAGAGACTTCCATCATCCTCCACTAACCTTAGGCATCGATGTAGGAAACAAGATTCTACTCACTTAGGATCTGAGAATAAACAGAACCAAAAGACTTTGTTGTAGAGCTTAACACCATGCCCACTGCAATGACAACCAGCATGAGCCAGAAACAAAAGGCCCTGTATCTAAGCCAGAGCTCAAGGACTAAATCTAAGAACAGCCGTGGCATCAGGTGGAGACCTACATGCTTAGGAGTCACACTCAAGTTTTGCCTGATCCTTGCCAGACTTAGAATAGGTCAGGCACATATCCATAAAGGCTCTCTGGACTGTGAGGATCACTTGTGTCCCAGCTTAGCACCAGTCTTGCTGGACAATGGACTCCATAGCTCTGGGCCCAAGGTGAGACAGAACATCATGGTGGAAGGGTATGGTAAAAGAAAGCAGTGCTGGACATGGTAAACCAGAAACAGAGAGCTTTGTTCACCAGGGATAAAATATAAACCCCAAAGTCACACCCCCAATTACCTATCTCCTTCATATCTTATTTGCATACAGTTACCACCCAGTTAATCCATATCAGTAGATTAATCCACTGATAGGTTACACTGTTGTGGGAAACCACCCATGAAATACATGAGGATCTTCTCTGCATGGAAACCAAGGAGAGATAGGCCTGGGTTCTCCCACAGCAAGAAATTGCCCAATGCACGTGACCTATTCTCTCCCCTCTGCTAGGAAGATTCCTCATAGTAGCTCTGGAGACAGGCATTACCCTTTAGGAACTGAACAGCCCACTTTTAACCTTTCTTAGAAAAAGAAAATTTTACAGAATCTCTTTGATGTTTCCTGATATAAATAAAGCAGGTGTGTTCCCTGCCAGAAACTCAATCCACCTGATCAGCTTTCCCGTCCTACCCCTGCTTTTGAAACTACTTTCTGTGCTTTTCATCATTTTATTTCTCTTAGCTTTCATTTCTCAGCCAGCCCATTCCACCAAGGGGAACCCCATTTCCACTGCTTGCATAGGACGTGGGCGGGCCACTATCATAATCTACTCACTTAACTTCTGAATATTCTTGTATTGTCTTACCCATGAGATTTTAGGGGACACCACGTATCCAAACCATAATGGACATGCACTGGAGAAGAGAAGTCTTTTCAATAAACAATGCTTAGAACATGAACAATCACATGCTGAACAATGAAACTAGCCCTCTATCAATAGTTACAAAAAACAACTCAAAACAGATGAAACACATGCATCAAAAACCTCAAAACATGAAACTTCCAGAAGAAAACTGAAAAAAAAATTCTTCAAAATGTTGAAATGGACAAGAATTTTCTGGAGACTTGAAAAGCACAATTTTCAAGCATAAGTAGTCAAATTTATTACACTGAACTAAAAGCTCCTGTTTTCAGGGGAAAATATCTTCAATGTAAAGACCCAACACAAAGAATGGAAGAAAATATTTGCGGTGTATATATTAAACAAAGGTTAATGTCCAGAATGCATAAAAAGCTCCAAATAATACTTAAAACAAAAATAACCCAAATAATAAAATAGACAATAGATCTGAATCAACATTTCTTAAAAGAAGGTACACAAGTGAAGAACAGATGACAGAAAAAAATGGTAAACATCACTAACAGGGAAATTGAAATCCAAACCACAAGGAGATGTCACATTATCCCAGTAAGGATGACTGTTATCCAAAAGACAAAAGGTAGCAAGTGCAGGCAAGCATGTAGGGGAAAGGGAACCTTGAACTGTGCTGGTGGGAATGTCAATTAGTACAACCTTTATGCAAAACTAGGGAGGTTCCTCAAAAAATTAATGATAGCTCTACCATATGTTCTAGCAATCACAGGGCTAGATTCATATTCAAAGAAATGAAATTAGTATATTGGCAACAACACATCTGCACTCCTGTGTTCAGTGCAGCATTATTTCCAACAGCCACCAATGGGAGGCAGCCTGAGCATCCCTCTACTGGTGAACGTGCAGAGAAATGTGCATATACACAATGGATGATGTGTAACCTCAAAAGGAATGAAATCCTGGCATCTGTGATAACATGGATGAAACTGGTGACTGAAATAAGCCAGACACATAAGGTTGAGCATTACATTTTCTCACACATATGTGCCATGTAAAAAGTTTAATCTTAGGGGCTAGAGTGGTAGTTCAGTGGTAGAGTGCTTGACTAGCTCATATGAGGCTCTGGGTTCAATCCCCAGCACCACAGAAAGATAAATAAATAAAATAATGATATTTTATCCATCTACAACTACAAACATTTTTTTAAAACGTTAATCTTATTAAAAGTTTATAGTAGACTGGTGGTTACCAGAGGTCAGAAGAAAGGGTGGGCTGAGACACTGAGGAAATGTTGATCGATGTGCACTAAATGACCATTAGCCACGCCTAAGACTCTCTGTTGTGCTATTTTACAGTAGGATGGTGTAGGTAAGCAGTAGTTTGCTACATGTTTCAAAAATCCAGAAGAAATGAGTTTGAACACTTTGCCATAAAGAAATGATGTGTTGAAGAGGATAAACTTGTTTCAACTGATTTAAATATTACCCAATGCATACACATATAGAAACATCATGTAGAACTTCATTATTTTGTATTATTTTATGTATGAGTTAAGATGAATTCCACTTTAATAATAAAACCGTTTAAAAACTTGTGGGACTGACACAAAGAAGACATTTTGAGTACTAGAGCCCAATACACATACCACAAGCAATTTCACACATTGATTGCCAAAGTGATCTTCAAGAATAAAGCTACAGGAATCAAACTCCTGGATTGCAAACAAGTTACAGAGCTACATTAACTGCAAACTATAGAAATGGCTTGAAGACAGACACGTAAACCAATGGAACGAAACAGAGAAGCAATCCCATATTATATCAACTGATTTAAAAATGGGTGCCAAAAATACAAAGGGAGAAAGATGGTCAATTAAATATAGCATGCTAGGAAAACTGAATGCATGTGTGAGAACAAATAAAAGTAGACCCCAGCTTTGCACCATATGCAAAAACCAACTAATATAGATTAAATATTATAAATTACCTAAAAGTTAATCCCAACAACATATTGTGAAGGGAAAGCATCAGGACAGTATGTTGGCAAAGCTGTAAAAGGATATAACTCCAAAGCCAAGTGAAAGAAACAAAATCACACAAATATCATTACATGTAACTAAAATCCTCTGCAAATCAAAGAAAAATGATTAGAAAAGTGAAAGGCAAGCTACAAAACAGGAGAAAACATTTAAAATGCAATTAATATTGAAGTTATATAAGTTACTACATAACTACATAAACTCAAAGGTAATGAACAATTTAATTTATAAATAGAATGAGGACTTTATTATTAAAAGAAGAAAAAAGCAAAAGTGCATTCTTACAGCACATGCTCAATAGAGGATTGTTATAATTTCTCTTTCCTTTTTGAAATTAGTACTTCATCCAAAAAAAGCCCAAGATATTTACTTTAACAAATGCTATTCAGATTGCATTCATAGAAGTAGATTTACACTAATTTTAGAAGTTGATCCTGTAATATTCAACCTCTAACACTCATATTGATTTATTCTTTATAATTATGAATCATTTGAATATTTGTTACTAATTGATGCCCTTATCACTATGTAGTACCCATTTAGTTACCTCTCCTCATTTTTTAGTTCTTCAGGTCCTCCTGAACTGTTTTCCATTTCTACACATTTTTCTATTCTGCATATATTTTAGAAAATATTTTTGGTAAAGGTAACCTTTGTTTCCTGTCTCCTTTGAATTAATGTTTTCTAGATTCATACCTGCCATGGTATGTGTTGAAACTACATTTCCTTTAAAAAAAAATGTGCTGTGCTTAACATCAGATCTAGACTCTTAACAATTTCAAAGTAGAAAACAGTACTGTTCTTAAAACAGTTGTCTTTATTTTTTTTATTTAGTATAATTAAGATTTCATGTCTATTTATGAGCCTCTCCTCATTTCTCTAAACTCTCAGCGTTTGGTTATCATCATGCCAATACCTGATTCAATAAGTTTGATTATTTTCCATACTCCATGTAAGGGAGAGCATGGGTACTTGTCTTTTTACATTCTTAAGGCTAATTCATATTCCACACTTGTTTATACCACATTTTACAAATCCATTAATGTACAAATAGGTATTAGATTTTTTCCACATCTTGTCTAGTTCAAATTATGTTAAAAAGAACAAGAGGGTACAGGCATTTCTTTAATATCCTAATTTCAAATATTCTGCACAAAATTCAGAAGTGGATTTGCTGAATCCTATCATAAATAAATTAATATTGAATATAAATTTCCCCTGGCAATTAATGGACAAACTACAGGCCTTTCATTAAGTTCTCAAATGCTTTAGGGATACTCTACTAGTTTCTTGGCATCTCCTGAGGGAGAGTATCAAATGATGAAAAAAAATCCATAAATTCTCTTCTATAATGCAATGTTCGGAAACACACCAGAGAATCAAAGAGAGAGAGGCTTCAGTGGAGGTAACAAAGACAGAAGTTTTCATGTATGTTAGCAGTACCTACTGAAGTAGATAAACTTTGTTATGGCATTGCCCTATTTTTTAAGTGACCATTTCTGATTCAGTTTCTGTGTTTTCAAGAGCTCTGTAATACCTCAGAGCAATACAATCTCTCTCTGTTTTCCCTCATCTTAACTTTAGAATATTGGCGCCTGAGACGTTAAAAGCTCATATGTATCTTAAAACCCACAAGCTGTGTGTTTATAAAATAATTAAATTGTCCATATTTTTAATTTAATAATTAAATTGTCCATGTAAAAGCAAAAGTGACAGGAGATAAAATATAAATTCAAAGACACTGTAATGGAATAAATTGAAAAAACAGAGATCAATACCCACATTTTTTTCCTCCCAAATATTTAGGCATTTAATATCTCTGTGCTTTCTTTGTGACCATTTGTAATATAAATTAACATTTAAAATTATGTAATTAAATACATGAATGTGATTCATTCCAGATCTCTTTCTTAGAGATAGGAGTTACTGTTTCACAATGAGACAGAAAAAGCATTTTTTAATATACCAGGATACCTGCTTTTACAGAAAAAGCAAAATTTTCCATATTTTGCAGTGAGTTTTTACTAAATTTTTCTCAGAGTATAAGCTTAAAAGTAAAATTGATTATTCAGTAAAAATGAGAAAACTATGAGAAAGTAGTTTGGTTCTTTTCATAGAACCACAAAACTGATGAGCACAAAACATTCTATTTTTTCAGTTTTTATTATTAATAGTTATATACATGCGTGGATATAAAATGGCACTATGACTCTTTAATATAAGGTGAAATGATTCAACCAAGCTAATTAACATAATTTTATCTTACAGGAATATTAATTAAAACTGATTATGTTATATTGTAGTATTTCATGATTGCTAAACAAAACAAAATAAAATAGTTCAATTTATTTCCTATTCCTTTATTAAAGGTATTTCTCTAACAAACTGATGCAGTTTATTAAATTAATTTAGGGTAGGATATCAGCAGCCACAACTATGTAAGAAATATTTTGTTTGAGATAAGTGCAAATTACATGTAGAAAGCTATATTTGACCATTGGAAAATTGCTAACTTATATCTCATGTACAAGTGCCTGTCACTAAAATTTTCACTACAAAGTTGGTCATTTCTCTTTCCTTTTTTTTATGAAAGAAAAATGTTCCTTTACTGTTTTTACTTCAAAATAAAGATGTACCTGCCATATACCTGCTGCTATAGCACATCTTCTAATTTTCTGGGTTATTGGGGATGTTCAGATACATTGTATTTTGTTATGCACACATACATCTGCAAACTGTGCTACATTACATTTGGAAGAAATTATTGCTGTTTTATATACAGAGTGCTATAAAACATACCCAAATATCTATGTTTAACTCATCCTTATTATAGTTTATTTTGTCTAAATGGTGCTATATAATAAAAAATGTGCAACGTAGAACATTTTTTAAGTTTGTTATAAAAGTATTTGAACCTTTTACTTTAAAGCAAAGCATCATCATATCCAAAGAAGATTATGTAAGACTTCATTGTACAGCATCAATGAAATAAACTCTCTTCAAATTTGTTCATATTTTCTTCATATTCTCCCATGTTGTGGCATAATAAAGTGAATCTAATTTGTTACACACAAGTAAGTATATTTCATTTATAATGAAAATATCACAGGGGAAGAATAATATGTTACATTAATTTCTATTGTGATAGCATTATATATTATTTTTATAATAGTTTTGAATATAAGAAATATAAATAATCTAAAATAATAGTTCATTGTCATATTAATATTCTAACATCAGCCACAGAGTTAATAGGATGACCTCTACCACCTTTTCTTTCAAGAAAATTATTTAGTACCTTGTAATATAGGGAGTTGTATAAAATCTTAGATTTTTTGTGTTTAGAAATCCTTATTTTGTAATTATACTGTGCATTATCTGATATTATTGAGTGCAATTATTAAATGTGACTGTGAGTGTAATTAAGTATATGAAAATAGAAAAGTTAAAAATAATAATTGTACATTTATCTAACACAAAAAATAGCAAAATTTAGATTATTTTCCTATTTTGCTTTACCTATCTATCTGTATATATGTACATCTCTCTATGCATCAGGGTTTATCATCCTTGGAAGAAAGTAACTGATTTGAATATTGTTTTGCTTGGACATTGGACAGACTTGAGTGTTTAGCAGCTTAACTGGCCTCTAATCATTTCAGTTATACTGAAATATAACTACAATTAATAGGTTTCTTTTGTGAGTACAGTCACCCTAGAGTAGTACTATTGATCATTCATTTCTATGTATTTGCTCATGTAAATATGTATATAAATTCAAATTTACTGTTAGGAAAGTTTGAATATATCTTATTTACACCAGCCTTCCATAACGAATATTTGTCAAGTAATAATATTTGAAATCCATTAATTGCACTGATGCTTTATCTGAAACAGGTTTTTTAATGAAATTGGATGGAGAAACACAATCTCACTGTAGTGCATGAGTTCATTCTGATGGGCATCACAAATCGCCCTGAGTTGCAAGCTCCATTATTTGGGCTATTTCTCATCATCTATGTGGTCTCAGTGCTGGGCAACTTGGGCATGATCATCCTTACCAAGGTGGATTCCAGACTTCAAACACCCATGTACTTTTTTCTTAGAAACCTGGCTCTCACTGATTTTGGATACTCTACAGCTGTGGGCCCAACAATGTTATTAAATTTTGTTGTGGCTCAAAATACAATTTCCTATTATTTTTGTGCTACACAGCTAGCTTTCTTTCTCTTCTTCATTGGAAGTGAATTATTTATTCTGTCTGCAATGGCCTATGATCGCTATGTGGCCATCTGTAACCCTCTCCTCTACACAGTCATCATGTCAAACAGGTTATGTCAGTTGCTGGTGGCAATCCCCTATCTCTATTGTATATTTATGTCACTTACAGTCACCATAAAGATTTTTACCTTATCCTTCTGTGGCTACAATGTCATTAATCATTTCTACTGTGACTGTATGCCTTTGATATCTTTCCTGTGTTCAGACACTCATGATGTCGAATTGACAATTATGATCTTTGCAGCTTTTGATTTGATTTCCTCTCTTCTGATCGTCCTTGTGTCCTACCTGCTCATCCTCTTAGCCATTCTCAGGATGAAGTCTGCTGAGGGCAGGCGCAAGGCATTCTCCACCTGTGGATCCCACCTGACAGTGGTCATAGTGTTCTATGGGACTTTGATATTTATGTATGTCCAGCCCAAGTCCAGTCATTCTTTGGACACTGATAAAGTGGCTTCCATATTTTACACACTGGTTATCCCCATGTTGAATCCCTTGATCTACAGCTTGAGGAACAAAGATGTCAAGTTTGCTCTACAAGGCACATGGAAAAAGATATGCAACATCTTTTCTTAAAGATTACATAGAATATGAGTTCTATGAATGTGGTTTGATTATGAAGCCAGTCAGTTTTCCCCCAGCATGTTTGGCAAACAACACATATTCATATAATTAATTTTACTGTAGTAACAGTAAAATTTCTAAATGCTTAAAATATATTAGTGAACAAAACAGCAAGATCTTCTTTTCTGAATGGGGAAAGATGAATTTTAAAAAATTGAGTAAATTGTATAATAAAGTAGAATGGGAATTTAAGACCTATAGACTCCACAAGCAAGTGTCAGTTTGATGCTGCATTGGAATGAGAAAGAATAGTAAATACGAAAAATGAGTTAATTTTTTTTTAGTCACAACTATAGTAATAAACTTCTCATGACTGTGAATGTGCTTGTGTGTTTCTCTGGTTGTGCAAGTATAATCCCTGTGTTTCATACACATCCATGGGTTGTGTTAAAATCCAACAGCATGTGTCATCAGGAGCTCAGTGTAGTACAGTGATTGAAATGACTGAGTCAGATCATGTGCTCTGAGCCCCTCTTTCACCTGGGGCTCCTGGGCTTCTGGTTTTCTTCATTGGTGGCCTTTGTTTTGTGTATTAGCTCAAAAGAGACTATTTACTTAATGCATGATCCTATTCATAAAATCACAGTTCTGCTAAAAAAATTTCATGTAATCTAGTCCTTTATGGAGACTAGTGAATATACCAAATAAGAGACCATATGAAGTTTTACTATAGAAGCTTCTTTCTCTTTTACATTTTAACTCCCTATATTTGTCTAATAAATGGTTTCTTGTCCTCACCTCTGCAAATGAACACAATGATTCTTGTTTAAAACAGCCTATATTTTATTTTATTCTTGACAAGTTTCATGCTGTGTGATTAAGCAGGTCTCTTGCTCCTCTTTCAGTGACTGCTTTCCCTTATATTTGGTCCCAAAGAAGGTATCAGATCTTTTTATTAGTATACATTTTTTGCATAAATTTGATAATATGGCTTGAAAGAACTGAAAAGAAAAAACCGCATGACTTGAGTTGTGCTAATTTGCAGGGAGAATGTAATGTGTTTTGCGTAGACACAAAAACTTTTTTTGGTGCCTTGGCACATTTCATGTACAACCCTCCCTAAATTACTTCATATTTTCTTTATTTTATTTTTATTTAACTTTCATGGATGTTTATTTGTGTCATAAAATGATTGATGTGTTTCAAATTTATACACACATTTGAGAAAAAAATTATGTATCTAAACATATGTTTAAAAATAATTAATTGGAGAACTAAAAGCATACAAATATCATCATGTGGAAATAAACATTACTGCAGAGTTTACATATTTCATTTTTTTCTTTCTTTTGACAACAGAATATACCTAATTGTTAGCTTTTTATTTACTCATATATGTATATATAAAGTGTTGGAATTGCCTAGAAATTATAAGTTGAACAGAGGTTAGATTAAATGCTAGTATAGTTTGTTAGTGGACACAAGACTGTGATAACTTTAGAATTAATGTGTATTATCAATTTTATTAGTTATTTTGTGTTACACCAAATTAAATTCAGAGAAAATTTCAACTTTTATAATAGATGAAGGTAAGAGCTTCTAATATCTAAATATAAAAAAGTCAATAAACACAACTAAATATAGCACTTCTAAAATAATTTTCATAGGGATATCCTCAAATGATAAACAAAAACATAAAAGTAGTAAGCTAATACTTAATGTTTTAATGAATGAATATATGTTCTCATTTTCAATGTTAGTATCTTTTTCATTATTATGTATATTTTTAAAAGTTATTTCAGAAAGTTTTTCATGGAATATAAAAATTAAAAAAAAGAATCTGGCTTATGATTTTATTATTTGCTAAAATAAATTTTGTCAATATAGTTTTATATTTTATGTAGAAACTTCAAATCAAATTTAGAAAAATAAAAAATTCAAAGAAATCTTGTTGATGTTCAGAATGTCTATTAAGAGCTTTCTATGGTTGCCAGAGATATAAGTATTGTGATTTTTCACTTACAGAGGCATGAGGAAAAAGTCATATTGAGATGGACCTATGAAAACTGTGTTAAAAATAACTCATCTTTTCTCCCCCAAGTCATTCCTTAACTGGCGAATTCTAATACATATTTGGAGAGAAAAAAGAGTAAACATTCTCTCAAAATTCTTCCAGAAATATGAAGAGAAGCTGTATTTTCTAACAGTTTTGTGAGCCCTCCCTGATATTAAAGGTGTCAAATGTGTAAAATTCTAAACTGAATGTTAACTGCTAAATATAGCCCTATGCACAATAAGCTTTTCATGGTGTTAGGCATAACCTGATATAAAATATCATATAAAAGCTCCTATAATACAAGAGTTTAAATGTCTCAACATTTAAAAATACAGTGTCATTCGCCATATCCAGCAACTAAAAAAAGAAAGCATGTAATTACATCTAAATAGATATAAAAAGTATTTAGGCTCCAGTATTCATTAATGGCAACAACTTTGACCAAACTAATGTTAAAAATGAGATATCATGACATTTAATTTTGCTCTATCTCCCCTGTTTTTTATTGATAACTTTCATTATATTGCTAGACTCATATATTTGCTCCTCTGTACCCTTCATTCTTTAATTCCACAGGAAAATCTCTGCAGAAAACAGAATTCCATCAAATGATATTTTCCTAAATTGAGATTTTTAATAAATTTATATAATACCTAAAATTTATATAAGAAGAACAACTTTTCCTATCACATATTCCTACCACAATTTCTCTATTTTTATTTCACAGGCTCTCTTACTGCTATTCACATGCTTACTTATTCTAATGTCAAAATTAAGTCAGAGTAATATTTATACATTATCTGGGCAATTTTTTAGGTTTGCAAACAATGACTGTCCTCTGTGCATGTGTTTGCTTGTTTTTATATGTATGTCTGTGCAAAAGTGTGTGTGACTCAGCATGGAAATGACTCTTAAAAACAAGTGAAAAAAAATCACAAAGATGGATATATTTGGTTATTAATGTTTCTAAAGTCTACATAATGAAAATATTTAAAAATAAAATAATTCACAGACTATAGAAAATAGATGCAATTGTGCATATACAATTAATTAATTGATAGGTCTAAAATCCATAGAATGAAGTATAAAATTCTATTATACTTCTAAATTAAGTTAAGTATTAAATTATATTACAAGCTCTTTATTGACAAAAGCTTAAAGGTACATGATTTCCAAATAATGGCAATGAGATGGAGTTAAGTAAATATTCCCACTCTCAGTGAAATCATAGTCTTTTTGCTAAACAACTTACAAAAGTCTAGTAAGTATTTTTATCCTGCAAAATCAAAGAACTATTCTTGTTAAGAAGGAGTTAACATGAATAAAACATACCTGAGTAAAAAATAATTGAAGAATAAGACTTTCACCATTTAAAATATTAATTTAATATATTTGCAAAACTATAATGCATATTGTCAATGAGAACATGCATAAATGTTACTAATGGCTACATCCACAGGAAAGAAAAACTTTAAATAGAGCTTGCTTCTGATAAAGGAGATAAGTTCTCAGTATCAGGAAAAGGATTAAAAAGAAAGAGAAAATAATGCACAAAGATTCAATTATAAAAAAAGACATTTTTTACATTTTATTAGTGAGTTATATTTAGGCATAATAGTGTGGGATTAATTTTCACATATTCCTAAATGCATATAATATTTGCTTCATAGTAACTTTTAGTACTTCTCCTCTCCCTCTTTTCCTCCTTTCTCCTAATCCCCTTTCTCTACTCTGCTGGTCTTCCTTCCATGTATTTATTTTTAAATTAAAACATTATAATTGTGCATATACATGGGATTCATTATGATATATTTACATATGTATACAGCATAATTTGGTAAATTTTATTCCATATTTTGTTCATTTTTCCTTCTCCTCAATTCTCTTCCTCTATACTACTGAGTTTCCTTATATTTATTTACTTATTTATTTTCTTTTATTGAAGCTCTATAGTTAACATAAAAGTCAAAATCTTTGTGATATATTAATTCATGCACTTAACATAAATTGATCAATTTTATTCTGCAATTCCTCCACTTTATCACCCCTTCCCTGTCTCTTTCTCTATCTAATTCACTATTCTCCTTTCTATCATCATGAGATTCTCCCCACTCTTTTAATTCTTTATTTTTTCGCTAGCTTTTGCATATAAGAGAAAACATGTGAGGCTGGACTTTCTGAGTGTGACTTATTTCTTTTATCATGAAAAATGTTTATGTTTCAAATAAACCTAAATTAACTAATTGAATAAATAAAGTCAATATTTTTGTTATATAATATTTATTATAAAACAATATGATTCAATACAAGAAAATATGAGGCAATATTAATAATTCATAGAAGAATTTAAGAATATCAATCAGTAAATTATATTTTAAAAATTAAGGAGGTAGCAAACGAAGGAAGATGAGAAAAATCTTCCAGTCATCCTCTTCCCAAAATTACATCAATTATAATTGCTATTCGAGCATCAAATTTCCTAAATAGCAGGTAAGGAAGCCAGGGGACTGACCACTGAGTATGATTTTGCTAAAATATATAAAAAAAAATTTAAAAGGAGAAAAAGAAAGAGTGCTACTAAACTTAGGCAGCACAGCTATCTCAAGACTAGTGTTCAAACATGAAGCCAATAAATGTGCCCAGCACCAGGCAGAGTCCACTGAAATACATAAATGTCAGTGAAATACATAAATGTTTTAGCCAACTTCAAAGCCAGGTGAGTACTGAGATTGTGCAGGTTCCTGTAGCTGTGGGACTCAGGCAAGACCCAACATAGAATCAGTCATGATGGTCAAGAGACTGCCTTCACCAACACTACCCCAATCTGAAGCATCATAACTTGGAACAAGACTCCATTTGCTGAGAGTAGGACATTGTACTTAGCACAAATTTAGCCTTGAAATTTCTTACTCAGCTGATGAAATTGAATGCTGATCAGAACTTAACATCTTCTAAACTCAGACCTGTCTGAAGAAGGAGTCTCTAAAACAATCCTATTGCCAGTTAGAGAAATATAGCCCCAAATCATTAAATTCATGATTGCCCTAATATAGCTGATTGTATAAACTTGGGCCATGAGGATACCTCAACAATAGGCAGTGCAGAGCATTGTAAGACTTGTTTTCCCTCAGTGCTGTGATGATTTTGTGATCTCTAGGCTAAGAGTGCAATGTGACTTTGTGTAATTACTGGGCAGTAGCAGGGCTCATGAGTTTGGCTGGCCCTTTCATGGAAATTCAGCCTACAATCAAGTAGTAAAATTCTGCACTATTCAACCATGATCTAGTGACCGTGAGTGAAGGATATAGGCTAACCCAAGTAACAAGGAGCAATTTGGGGGATGGACTACCCTCTTAGAAACTCCCTAAGTTCTTGTTGAATGACACTCCAACAGTAGATTGGGTATAGCTAAGCTTGGTTCAGTCTCTAGTGCTGAAATAATTACAAATCAGCAATAGCTGACTCACGGAAACCAGGGTTATGTTGTCAATCTGGTTGTGTGAAACAGGAAGGAAATATAGCCTCAACGACAATTGGCACACTGCTTAGAATTTCTAGAAAGACAAGCTAGGTCACCTAATTTCTGCCCTGATATAACATATGTTAACAAGATCAAGAGCATTCTGGAAATAATGACTTCACTTAATGGTCAAAATAAGGTGTGGGGCTGGGGATGTGGCTCAAGCGGTATCGAGCTTGCCTGGTGTGCGTGCGGCCCGGGTTCCATCCTGAGCACCACATACAAAGATGTTGTGTTCACTGAAAACTAAAAAATAAATATTAAAATTCTCTCTGTCACTGTAAAAAAATATAAGGTGTCATAAAATGATCAAATAGTTATCACTATGTTAGAAATCCTATAAATAGCCTTTAGCATTAACACAATGGTCTTCAAGGAAACACAGATCAATAATTATATTTTAACACAGACTTTTAGAAGATAAAATGAAGCAATCAAAAATTTAGCTGAAATCCTTGATCTGAAAACTACATTAAGTAAAATTAGAAGTGTGATAGAAGGTATCAACAATAAGAGAGTGAGCTTGAAGACAGGACTTTTGAGAATACATAATTGAAGGAGAAAAAGGAATGATTAGTAGTGAGGAAAGTTTGGATATCAACATGAAGAATAATGAAACTGGACTCATCTCTCATTAGTAACAAAAATCAACTCAAAATGAATTAAAGATTTAAATGGAAGACCTGAAAACATGAAACCACCAGAAAGAAACATAGGAGAAATGCCTCACAATATTGAAATTGACAAGGACTTTTGGGGAAGACATTTTAAAAAACAAAAAACAAAAGCATCAATTGGCCAACAAGAGAATGCCAAACTAAAATGTTTCTGTTCCATAAAGGAAACAATCATCAGATTGAAGATCCAATGTATAGAATGAAAGAATATATTTGTATCCAATAACGGGCTAATGTCCAGAATATGTAAAGACCTCTAAAAACTCTAAACAACAAATAACCCAATTAAAAATTGGCAATCAATCTGAATAGAGATTCTCAAAAGAAGATTTACAAATGAAGAAAGGATGTATAAAAATTATTAAACATGATAATAATCAGGGAAATTCACATAGAGTCAATGAAAGATATCACCTTACCTCAGTAAGAATGATTATTATTAAAAAATATAACCAGTTCAGGCAAGCATGAGGAAAAAAAGGAAACTTGCATATTATTGGTGGGAGTTTAAATTATTAAATTAAATTAGTGAAATCATTATGAAAAAACTATATAGAAGTTCCTCAAAAAATAAAAGATAGCTCTACCATATGATCCAGCAACCCTACTACCGGTTCCACATCCAAAGAAAAGAAGTCAGTGTGTAGAAGACATACACACTCCCATGTTCACTGTAGCATGGTTCACAAAAGCCATCACATGGAAGCAAACCAAGTGTCCATGAAATGTTGTGTATACATTTTCTCTATTGGAACACTATTATGGAACCCTATTTAACTACAAAAAGGAATGAAATCCTGTCACTATTGACTACATAGATACAATTTCATTATTTTTTTAAATAAACCAGGTACATTATATAAGTTATCTCATTTTTTGATTTATAGTTGGTATATAAAATAGTTGTATTCATAAACTTTGAGAGTGGAATGGTGGCTATCAGGGACAAGCAACAATATGAGTAAAGAGGACAGGAAAGAAATGTTGATCAGTGAGTACTAAATCACATTTATATAGGAATAAAAATTACTATTCTGATATTGCACAGAAGAGTGATTATAGCAGCAATAATTACTGCATATTTAAAAAACTAGAAGGTTTATGAGTGACTCATAATAAAGAAATAGCAGGTTTTTGAGGAAAACACATTTAACATGCTGAAATACTATACAATGCATACATGCATAAAACACTGCATGGTGCCCTCATTAATATCATTGATATAGATAATTTGGGGACTTACATATCAGTTAATATGAAGTTATAATGCAAAGAATACAAACAAAAGGAATGGGCATAAGGAAGACATTTTAGGCAATGAAGCACAATTGAGAGCAAACCAAGTGTCCATGAACTGAGAGATGAATAGAGAAAATGTTGTATATACACATAATGGAACACTATTTAGTTATGAAAAGGATAGCTAACCAAATAGTTATCACTATGATATATATATAGATAGATAGATAGATAGATAGATAGATAGATAGATATAGATAGATATAGATATAGATATTTTCCCACTGGTTTTCAACAGGGTGCCAAGATAAACCATAAGGAAAGGAGAGTTTCTTCAACAAATGTTGAGAAATGGAACATTCATATGCAGAAAAAAAAACATGAAATGAGACACTCCTTATATAACATATAGAAATATCAGCTTAAAATGGGTCAAAGTTGCTGGGCATGGTGGCACATTCTAGAAAACCCAACTCTTTGGAAGGCTGAGGAAGGAGAAATGCAAGTTTGAGGCCAGCATCTTCAACTTAGAGAGACTTAGGGCAACATTAAAAATTGAAAAAAGGTTGGTAATGTTGGTTGGTGGTAAAGCACCACAGAATTCAATCCTCAGTCCTGGTAAAACAAAGAAATAAATATATAAAACAAATAATTAGGGATGGAATAGTAAGTAACTCAGTGGTAAAGTGCTGTGGGATTGAATACCCAGGACTACAGGGGGAAAGTTTTAAAAAAATAAATAAAATAAACATAAAAGAAAAAACAATGCATTCAAGTTTTATACTAAATACCTGAAAGTAAAATTCCAAGAACAAATCATCTGTGAAAATCTTTAGGATTGTGTGTTCAGGACTGTGGGTTGGCAATAATTTCTTGAAATGACACCATAAAAACCAACAGTGACAAAATTTAGACAATTAGGTCTAGATCTGTATCCATTCAAAAACATTTCTGCAAAGAAAATAATGACCATAATGGAAAAGAAAACGATAAAACAGGATAAAATATTTGCAAACTATATTTTTAATATTAAACTCAAAATAAGAAACTTTTAAGGAAGAAAAAATATATCTGATTTATAAGTAGGCAAAGGTCTTGATGATATCTTTCCTCAGTGAAAACAATGGCTTACAAACATTCCATATTGCATGACAGTAATCATGAGGGAAATGCAAATCTGAAACATTTAACAACAGTCAAAGCAGAACACTCACTATTTGCTTAATTAACAGCAGCAGAAACATTTACTTTTTGCTTATGAAATAAATGTTTGTATTGCTATATTAAAGCAGAAGACTACTGGGGCATATTCCCCTCAGGGCACCTCCTGTGGGCTTCATCAAGTTCCATAAGTGGGTATAAGCAATCTAAATTAGCCATATTCACAGTGTACTTGAAACTGTGTTGCTGCTTCTTGGGTAAGAGAATATTTCAGATAATTTGACAGATATTTTGGAGCTAGCACATAAACTTGCAAGTACAAACTATGTTACTTTGTATTAAACATTATAATTGCTAAACTTCAAATACTAAGTACCTGGTTCTTACAATATAAATCACATGTAGTCATCAAAATTCATTTATTACATTAAACCAACTTCCTGGTATGGAGTAAAAAAAAAATAAAGGAAAATACTGAATTTGTGTTTGTATAGGCAAATAAGTGTGCTCCTTAGCAGGTGTATTTTTATTTTTTTCTGACGGATATATTTCAAAGTAAGGACAGTCATAAATTGATCACAAGATTGGAAGAAAATGTTTGATATATTGAACCACTGTGGGCATTATATTTTGTTATAACAGTTAAGAAGCAATGACTTAGTAAAACTTAAATCCTAGATCTAGTGATCTTTCATAGTATGACTTTCTCTTAGCATATCTTTATTTCTAATAGTCTAAGAATGGTCAAATCCATCATGAATCAGGTTCTGCCTTAATTTCCTGAGAATCAGGAGTGCAAATTTGCACAAGGGAGCCACAGTGTTATAGGATTCAGTTGAACATTGGGAAAAAGCATGCACTCCTGAACCGGAGGTGGGATGGCATTTTAACTCTGAAAATTGTCACCTACAAAATTTGCTATTACATGAAATAATGCAATGTTCATGAAAGTCCATGAAGCAAATAGTTATTATGATTTTTGCCCTTTCTTGAAAATATAGTGTGTCCTCATGAAGCCCAATATATGTGGTATTCTCTAACTTGTTCTACAGTACAACTTTCTTTTAACATCTAATTGGAATTCCTGTCCCATAAGGAATTTATCTGAAATATCTTATTTATTCAAAGCAAAAATAAGCCACTGTAATGTAGAAAATAGAACTGTCATAGTTTGCATGTGCATTGTTTTCACACAAATTGTTATTCTTTAAAGAGTAATTCAGAAATATACAATGTATTCATGGAAAAATTCATATATCTAAATGTGTTTAATTGAATTTAATCCTGATAGATTATAAATGAACCTAAGTTAGCACATTCTATAATTCAAGCCATTCAACATAGTTAAATTTAACAAAATTTTGTCCATGAATATTAACCATAATGTTGTAAATAAATATTGAATTTTACATTGCATAATTGAGTCAATTACAGCAAATCATTCTAAACAGTTCATAATTGATATAAAATTCTGATTCTATTCCAAAGCTATTTCCCTGACATAATAACTCATGTTTTCTTAAATAATCTTAGTTGTACATGGATACAATACCTTTATTTCCTTTATTTATGTTTTTATGTGGTGTTGAGGATTGAACCCAGTGTCTCACACCTGCTAGGCGAGCACCCTACCACTGAGACACAACCCCAGACAATAGCTCATGTTTTTAGATGTCAGAAGGAATTTTTCACCCATACCTTGTGTTTTAACATGAATAAATATGAAAAGAGCTAATAGAATTCAGTGGTAAATTACTCAGTTGACCTGATGATTTAAGAAATGACATGGGTATAGTGACTGTGAAAACACCCTTGTGATCCACATGATCCTCCAGGGAATGCTGTGAGTGCTGCATTCAACAACATGACTGTCTTCTGATCTACTGCTTGGAAATCAGGCAGACAAATAAGTGTGCACGTGCACACACACACAAACACACACAATCTATAGGCATGGTTCATGTTTCTTAAATTCACTGTTGTTAATTCTTTTATAGTACCATCAGCTGTCATTTCACCATCAACTTCAAGTGTGTTCCATGAGATTTCAGCATGAAGAATGTCACTGAAGTAACTGTATTTGTGTTGAAGGGCTTCACTGACAATCCTGAACTGCAGATCTTCTTCTTCTTCCTGTTTCTAGCAATTTACCTTTTCACTCTCATGGGAAATTTAGGACTGATTGTACTGGTCATTGGGAGTTCCCAGCTGCACAACCCAATGTACTATTTTCTGAGTGTACTGTCTTCCATAGATGCCTGCTATTCATCTGTTATCACTCCAAATATGTTGGTAGACTTTTTGTCAAGGGAGAAAACCATTTCATTTGGTGCCTGTGCAGCCCAGATGTTTTTTGCTGTAACCTGTGGAACCACAGAGTGCTTTCTCTTGGCTGCCATGGCTTATGATCGCTATGTGGCCATCTACAACCCACTTCTGTATTCAGTGAGCATGTCACCCAGGGTCTATGTGCCACTCATCTTGGCTTCCTGTGTTGGTGGAATTCTGCACGCTATAACACACACCACAGCCACTTTCAGCCTGTCCTTCTGTGGATCCAACATAATCAACCACATCTTCTGTGACATCCCTCCTCTCCTTGCAATTTCCTGTTCTGACACTCGCCCCAATCAACTTCTGCTCTTCTATTTTGCTGGCTCTATTGTGATATGTACTATCCTAACCATCCTGATCTCCTATGGTTTCATTCTGTTGGCTATTCTGAGGATACACTCTGCTGAAGGGAAGCGGAAAGTCTTTTCTACGTGTAGCTCTCACCTAACTGCAGTGTCCATTTCTTATGGCACTGCAGTATTCATGTATGTGAGACCAACATCCAACTATGCTTTGGAGCATGACATGGTGGTGTCTATATTTTACTCCATTGTTATTCCCATGCTGAATCCTCTCATCTACAGTTTGAGAAACAAGGATGTAAAAGAAGCAATGTGGAGTGTTTGGGAAAAAATGTTTATCATTAAAGCATACTTTTCATACTAAAATTATATTGACAAAATGTGTGTGATAGGTGTACAGTGTCAAGGGGATTAAATGAAAGTGTTTATGTGAATGTACTAATGTATTTTCTTGTTTTCAGACATTTTAAAATAAATTTCATGGATAATCTCTAGCAAGTTGTTTTACATGCTGAAAACGTTTAACATCCATTTGATTTTTACGATGTTCATACCAGTATAAGAATATGCATACATAAATGTGAGCATTGATGCTGATACTAAGTGAAATGCTAAAAAATCCACACATGCTGGCATATATTTACATATGATTTGCCTTAAAATGCTGTGTGTGTTTGTTTAACCTCTATCTAGATCATATAATATTGCATTCATAATTCTATGGCATTTTCTGTAGAGTAATTCTAGCTCAAAGAAATCTGCTATATCCTTATGTCCATGCAGCAAACTACTCAGCCTGTGGTTCAGACACCAGAAGTAACTTGATCAGATTCCAGGGTGTCATCACCGGGATAAGTTTTGAGGGTGAATTTCTTTCTCTTTTATCATACCTTCCACAACACTGATCTAAGATTATTCTCTAACTCCTCACAGACTGCAGTAACTATACATCAGCATTTTAAAAAATTATATTAAAATATACGAATCACTAAAGTAAAACAATTCAGAGAGTTGTGTGCTACTGGCTGGCCAATTTTGCTTTATCCAGGTCTAAGCCCATATTAACCATTGTGAGACTACCCTCGGGTCTGACCACTGCTCACTTTTGACTATTTTTTTTTTCTCTTGACCACTAATACTCTGTGAGGCTGTTGCAACGCTACTGTTTCTTACTATCATTTTTCCTGGAAGAAAATAACAGAAAAGGATCTCTGGTACACTCATATTTAATCCTGATTCCAATACATCTAATTTTCCTTGAAAATACATGCCTCAAATTTCAGTTTATATGATATTGTTTTTTTTCTTTATCTTCATTACTTTTAATTAGTTTATGAATTAATTTCTCCTTCAATACTACATTTATTCATTAATGATAGCAGAAAAAAATCTTCATTATATCCAATACAATGGATATTTTGTTAATTTGGAACTACTAAATGTCAATGGTAAAACTACAGAGTATCTCATATAGAATATATTCCTACATAATGCATGTAAATTTGTTTTCCTCTCTTGGAGGGTTTACCACGGAGTCATTGTACCATGCAACTCATTCCTTCAAATGTCAAACCCAAATAATGGACATTGATATCTGTTATCTGCACATATCTAAATAATGTAAATTTCTATTGAACCTACATATACATGTCTTAAAATTATGGAAGAGTTCATTAAATACAACTCAAAATTCAAAGGATGAATTTTTTGCTTTAAAAATTTCATTTGAGTTACAATAATCAATCACAAATGTACTAAAAGAATAAACTGCAATTTGAGAAAATAGATACATGTGTTGATTTAATATATAATTGACTAATGAAATAATGAACAAATATCCATATAAACAAATCACAAAAGAAGAAACTTTATGTGCACAGTGTATGTATTTTAATAATTATTTGGAAACTGTTAATATAAAATGAAATTAGATAATCTTACATGTGCTTAAAGAGAGAGTGGGATTGATAAAGTATAAAATAAATGTATAAGTAAATAATTATATAAATACATAAGCGAAGTCATAGTTAATTATAAATTGTTTCTGACAATTAGTGGATAACCTCCAGGCATTTCATTAAGCTCTCAAATGTTTTAAATATAATCAGCAAATTACTTGAAATCTCCTCAGGGAATCTTAGAAATTAAAAAAAATAAAAATTTTTAAAAAAGTATAAATTGCTTTCAAAACCGCATGTTCAGAAACACGCTGAAAAATCAAGAGAGAGGTTTGATTACAGGTAATATCACAGAAGGTTTAGGTGGCACTATGTCTTACCAGAACCTACAGGAATTGTCATATTTTGCTATGGATTTTCCATGTAATACAAGTGGTCATTCATGATTGTATGCTTTCAACAACTACTTAACAGCTGCAGAAATAGGACCTACTATTTTTTTTTCTTTATATTCATTTCTAAATATTTTGCCTATGCTGTTATAAGCAGTTCTGAAACACATGTGTGTGTTTTCTCAAAAAAATAATTTAAAATATATATAACCTTATATCTAATGGAGATCAAAACTTAGAGGGGATACGAATTAAAAAATGGGATATAACCTCTTTATCTGCAAAAATTGAAAATCAGTGGTGTCTTTGCATATACTAACTCTAGATTCTTTTGATGACACCATGGAAAGTCGTTGAATATTCAGTGATTGTGCAGATAAATGTATAGATGTGATCCATCCCAGATGTCCTGATGAGGAAATGAAGTTCCCATGTCACTTTGAGGTATGTGTGCAAAGCATTATTTGATTGTCCTGATACTGTATGTATCTGCTGTTAACATGATGACAAAATGTTATTCATTTTACAGTGAAATCTGACTAAATTTTTCTCAAAACTATAGTGTCAAAAATGAAAATTCAAGTATACAGCAAAGATAGAAAACTAGAATGAAGCGATTTGTTACATTTTAAAAATTCCCAAGCTATTCAGAGGAAATATTTTTATCTTTCCACAATTATAAAATTTGATAATTGCCATACCTAAGTACTTTATTTTTAAATTTTCCACTGAAAAATTAATCCTCCTTTATTCTTCCCCAAGCCCCTGAAAGGACATGTGGGTTTGTATATGTGAATGAATAGTTTTATATAAATTATTTGCCAAAAACTACTTTGGTATACACTAAGTTCAAGTATAACTGAGACTGTATGTACATACATATATTTTGCTTTATTTCTTGGCATAAAATATTTGCAGTGTGATCCATTATAATTTTCTTATTTATATATCTGTGTAGTATCTATCAAATGTTTAATGATATTCTGTTCTAATACCTATACGCATAAGGATTCAAAGAACAGCATTTGAATTAGAGAGTTCTTTGCATATTTATAATTAAAAATTCTTATTATTACTGTAAATGATTACTAAATGTTTCTATTTGATTAAAATTGCATAGTGGCAAATGAAAAACTGAAGTGCAATAATTTGATTTATCTGTTACTCAAAGTTACTATTGTGTTTAAACTTTTATAATGTTTGCCCATTCTATCTATCTGCCTCTCTATTTATTATCTCTAATTATTCTCTGTCTCTATCTCTGTCCCTCTCTCTCTGCCTCTTCCTCTCTCTGGAAACTTTACATTTGGAGCTGTTGATACTTGGGACTGGATATTGAATATATCAGGATATTTAGAAACTAAACTAGCATCCAATTAGATGCAAATAGCAGGTTAACCCTCAACTTGTGCAAATTATCTCCTGCATAAACAAAATACCTGTGAGTAAAGAAAACTAAATAGCACCACAAATCTACCTCTGTTTCTTACACTATTTATACATATTTTTCTTTTTTAAGGGAGTTTATTTCAAAAATTTTAAGTGGAAAAATTTCCATGTATCTTATTTACACCAAACTTGCTTAATAATGTGATACTATTTGAAAGTCCCCATGTGATAATATTTGAAATCTATTGATATCTCTATCCAGAACAGGTTTTATAATAAACTTGAATGGAGAAACAAAACCTCTCAGTGGTGCATGAGTTCATTCTGATGGGCATCACATCACGCCCTGAGCTGCAGGCTCCATTATTTGGGCTGTTCCTCATCATCTACCTGATCTCAGTGTTGGGCAACTTGGGCATGACCATCCTCACCAAAGTGGACCAAAATCTGCAAACACCCATGTACTTTTTTCTCAGGCACCTGGCTATTATAGATCTTGGTTATTCTACAGCTGTGGGCCCCAAAATGTTGGCAAATTTTGTTGTGGATCAAAATACCATCTCTTATTATTTTTGTGCTACCCAGCTAGCTTTCTTTCTTGTGTTCATTGCTTGTGAGCTATTTATTCTGTCTGCGATGTCCTATGATCGCTATGTGGCCATCTGTAACCCTCTCCTCTACACTGTCATCATGTCACAGAGGGTATGTTGGGTTCTGGTAGCAATCCCATATATCTACTGCACATTTGTGTCACTTCTAATCACCATAAAAATCTTTACTTTACCCTTCTGTGGCTACAATGTCATCAGTCATTTCTACTGTGACAGTATCCCCTTGTTATCTTTGCTCTGTTCCTATACACATGAAATTGAAGTGATGAATCTGATTTTAGCAGCTTTTAATTTGATTTCCTCTCTTCTGATTGTCCTTGTGTCCTACCTGCTCATCCTTCTAGCTGTTCTCAAGATGAAGTCTGCTGAGGGTAGGCGCAAGGCTTTTTCTACCTGCGGATCCCACCTGACAGTGGTCATAGTGTTCTATGGGACTTTGATATTTATGTATGTGCAGCCCAAGTCCAGTCATTCCTTAGACACTGATAAAGTGGCTTCCATATTTTACACTTTGGTCATCCCTATGCTGAATCCCTTGATATACAGTTTGAGAAATAAAGATGTAAAGTATGCCCTACAGAGAACATGGAAAAAATTACATAATATTTTTATTAAAGTTTGTATCATGTGACCCATACAAATAAGATTTTCATGTTAACATGTTTTGTTTCCTCTAGAATTAGTAGCGAGTCCAGATGGGCTCAACGTGTTTCAAAAGATTGACTGTCTTAGTAATAGTTAAACATCAGAATGCTGTAAAATTTAGTGAAATAAAATATTAAAAAAGGTTTTGTCTTTGGGAAGAAAAGCTGAACATTGAATATGATACTTGAACAAATGTTATAGTACCATAGTATGGTCTTAAAAGTTTGAAGATGAAAAAGGCAATTACAGAGATGCATGCAGAATGGGAGTGAGGAAGAAGTGTAGGCACTGATGAGGAGTTCATGGTTTGAGCATCCTTCTCAACTATTATAGTAAACTTTTTGCAGTGTCTCCATTTGTATTTAGCATTTCTTTATTTGTTGTGTAAGCACATTCACTGTGTTTCCTGCTTTATGCATTTCTCTGGATTATGTTAAAAACAGGGTTGATTTCAGAATTGGGTGGTTCAGTATAACATGATTACTTGGTGGAATCAGCCATATGAATATGGCCGAATGTCTGTAATTCACAGGGGCATCTTAGGGTCTTTCTCTTTTCTCACAAGTTTCTTTAATTTCATCTAAATCCAATACAGCCTTTTTAAGGCTACTATTTGGATATCAACAGCTCACATTTGTATCATTTGTAATCACCATAAAAATTTTTACAGCTCATGACTTCAGTGCAGCGTCTAATTTTGTCAGTTTCAGTGCACCTCTATATGTGAGTGAATACACACTTTAAGAGAGATTTCTTGAGTTCTGACAAAGAAGTTTCCAGAATGTTGCCCTTTTATTTTCCTTATTGAGTTGATATTGATTTGTTATACCATATAATTTTTAATGCATAGTTACTCTTCTTCACTTCTGTAAAAAAAGATTAATTCTTGCTGAAAAGTCACACTTTATTTGTATTTCTTCTTTCATCATGTGTTTAGTCTAATGATGAAGCAGGTCTGTTGCTCTATGTTAAGATTGATGTTCCTCACATTTCATCCATATGTCAGTTATAATCCATTCCTTGAGTTGATCTGATTTTCTGCCTGGGAAGAATAAAACAGATAATCCTACAATTTTCACCATTCTTTCTTTTTTAATTTTTTTTTAAATCTGTTATAATTAGGTACACATGACAGTAGAATGCATTTTGACACTCTTCTGATAGTAAATGATATAGAATGACACAGGTCGTGTAGTCATATATATACATTGGGTAATTATATCTAATTTGTTCTAATATCCTTTCTACCCCATATCCCCTCTCCTCCCTTCACTACCCTCTGACTAATCCAAATACTTCTATTTTTTCCTAGTCCCCCAACCCCAGTTATTTCTAATGAGAGTGTAGTATGCTCTGTATTGACAGTAGTACTTGTCATTTTCAGGACATAGTTCATTGTAAACCTCTCTAAAATCTGTCTCTCTTTTTGTTATTTTCATTGATTTCTTTTCATAGCATTTTATTCAGGCTGTGTTGGGACTGATCTGTTTCCTTGGTAGCCCATCATGTACTAAAATTATCTTTTAACCAGGTATGAACAAAAATTGTTCATTACAACAATAAAAGTTTATGTATATTGTCAAATGGGACTAATTATTACTAAAGAATTATATGATTGATTTTGTCAAAATCACATTTTATGACTTTTGACTATCTTTATATGTATACATTCATATGAAAATGTAATTTTCTAAACAGTGTATGTTTGACAGGGACAAAATAAAATATTAATTTTTGCTGGCCAAAAGATTAAGAAAATGTTTCAATTGTATTTTTAAATTATTTTCTGTTTCCTCAAATTTATGTTTACTGCATTTTAAATTATTTCATGTTTCCAAAATGACTTCAGTGAATAAAAATAAATAAGAAAAAGATAAATATCTCTAATATCTGTGTTAAATAAACACTGCAAATTAGTTTAAAACAATATTTGACTTTTATTATAAATCTGTATGTGACTTTTTTTTTGACTACTGATGGTAAAACCCAGGTAGGTTCTCATGAATGTTAGGCAAGCACTCTACTACTGAGTTAAATATTCAGACGTTGGTGTGATTTTTTATAAACCCTCAAATGATAAATCAAAAGCAGAACAAAATGTATTGAGATATAAATTTTGATAAAATATTTAATTCATTATCAAAGTTTTTGCTTTTCATTGTTAAATAGATTTATAAGATATATCAGACAGTTACATAATTTTTCCATAAAATATAGTTTTAAAAACCAGGAACTGGAATCTAGTAAAACCCTTACAAAGGTAGTTTGTGTCAACAATGTTCAATAGTTTGTACAATATTGATTCAGGAAGCTCAATATAGTTTAGAATAAGAAATATACACAAATTGTTGGTATACTCAGAATTTATCTATAAAAGCAATCTGTACTTGAAGTTAGTGTAATAAAAAAGCAATATGTTATATTTTTCATTTATATGGATACCAAAATATAAATGAAAAAAAATTTATTGATGAAGACTCTCAAAATGGAAATTTAGTAGGTCATGGTGGTGCATACCTCTAATCCTAGAAGCTTGGGAGGCTGAGGCAGGAGGATAGCAAGTTCAAAGTCAAAGTCAGTGAAAGCGAGGTGCTAAGCAACTCAGCAATACCCTGTCAGTAAATAAAATACAAAATAAGGCTGGGGGTGTGGCTCATTTGTCAAGTGCCCCTAAATTCAACCCCTGGTACTCCCCTCCTCTGCAAAAAATGGAAGTTTATAGTAAAAGTAACTCTCTACCACCATCTTCAGATCATGTCCAGTAGGCCTGAATGGTGAATTCTACTAAGTGCTAAGGGTGAAAGGAGTAATTGTTTCTACAAATTCTTCCAGAAACCTGAAGAGATGAATTTTCAAATATTTGGAGGCATTTTCCTTGGCTACCAAAGGTGGATGAAAATATTATGTGTGTGAAAATTCTAAATAAAATATAGCTGACAAATCTAGTGATGTGTAAAAAGAGTGACAATATTTAAGCAAATGATTTATAATTTTTAATGTTCAAATATTGTAATGTCATCAACTGTATTAAGAAACTAAAGAAGAAAGCATGTCTGTCACATTTCTATAGAAGTGAAAAAGGTTTTCATAATTTCTAGTATGCATAAACTTTGACTAAACTAATTTTGAAATAAAACTTTCTAAGACTTTTAATATTCACCCTTCTTTTCTTCATTTTTATTTGTAATTTTTTGCAAGATCTATTTTCTTTGTCAAGGGGTAACATTATTCTATAATTTCAGTAGGATACTTTCTTTAGGAAACTAAATTTTATGTAGGATATCCATAGAATGTTATTATGTCCAAATAATATAACAAAAATACATAATTTCTTCTATTATGATAGATTCTTATCACAATATCTCTGCTTTTGTTTGGTATGGTCTATTCACAACTACTCACATGGTTCCCTCTTTAAATGTCAAAATTAAATCATGGTTAGTGATACACCTTCTCCATGCTTATCCAAGACATGCAAAAACGAACATTCAGATTGTTTTCTCTCTCTCTCTCTCTCTCTCTCTCTCTCTCTCTCTCTCTCTCTCTCTCTTTCTCTGTCTCTCTCTCTCTCCTTCACTTCTTTTTCTCTCTTTCACTGTGTGTGTGTGCGCGCGCATGTTTTATGATTCAGACTATGGAAAACATCCTGAAACACAAAGGAAAATCACAAAGATTGATACATTTTACAATTTAAAATTTCCATAGTCTCACAAAAATAATTATAAATATAACAAAATAGGAAGCTATGGACTAGAGAAAATATGTATAATTGCTCATTTGTAGAATTAATAAACATATGCCTAAGATCCATAGATAAAAATGTATATGTACATAAAAATCACAAAATGAGAAATATCTTATGGCTTATGCATATAGTTTGATAATAATTTGAAAATACAAGTCATATAAAATATTTTTACAAACTCAAAAAATTGACAAAACTGCAGTTTAGGAATACCAAACTGGATTAATGGAAATATTTCCACTCTCCTAATAGAGTGTAATATTGTTAGACATTTTGGAATACAATTTTCATATGCTTAATATGTTTCTAGATTCAGCAAAATCAGGAAAAATGAATATCTAAACAGAATAACATGGGCAAGTTCAAAACTACATAGTTAAGAAATAAATTTTTAGTATTAGAAATTACAAATTTAAAAGAAAATTAACTTAAAAATTAACTTGTTTATTTTTATTTTATATTTTGCTGGAGATTGAACAGAGGGGTACTCTACTTGCTATTTTTTTTTATTTTGAGATAGGAAGTCCCACTAAGTTCCTGAGATTTTCATTAAGATTTTTGCTGAGATTGCCCTAGAATGTGTGATCCTCCTGCCTAACTCTCCAGAGTTGCTGGGATTATTGGTGTGCACCACTATGGCTGGCCATACTATGTATTTTTAATGAGTATGTAAATGTAGAGTTAGTCAATGACAACTTCCACATGAATGACACATAGTAGATGGAGCTTACCTCTGGTAATGCTAATAATTTGTAAGGATCAGAATTAGTAACAAAAGGAAGAGGAAATAGTGTGTTAAGTTTCAACTTCATAAAAGTTTATATTAGTGATTAAAGTAAATCAAGCACTAATGTGAATATGCACTCAATTTTATTTCTATGTAAAAGTTATTGTGTAAAACAAGTATGTTTAATTTAGGAAAACATTTAGCTATGATATTAACATATCCTAGAGCATTTAAGATTAGTAGAATCTTAAGTTTATTAAATCATTTAAAAATTTGAGTTAAAAATGCAAGCTAATGTTTCTATATAAAATGCAATAATTCCACAAACCAAAAGACATCATAAACTAATTGAAAATTTAGTTTATTACAGAGAATAACAAAATTTATTTTAGACATGTATGCAAGTGTTACAGTTCAATCATGATCGTCATTTTAAAAGCAAATAACAAATTGTTCAGTAATCTGGAATTACTGAACTTTTCTAACTTCATTTTTCCAAAAATCATTGAGATGATATTCACATAATATATTGCTAACTATCCTAATGAAAACAATTTATTAACAATTATTATATCCATACTTTTTTGAGTCAACACTTTGTTACAGTTTTACAAGATTATCATCACTCCCAGATATCCACTAACTAATGTTTCCTGGTATTTTCCTCCCTTCCATGCCCTGGATACTATAAAATTTGTTCCATCAGTGTGGATTTATGTCCTTTAAGTATTTCATAAAACTGAATTATACTAAACTTGTGCTTATTTTACACGGTATCTTTCACTTTGGATCATAGTTTAAACATTCATACTTACTTCATTACTTTTCTAAAATTTTTATTTTATTGTAGTGACAAAATTATCACACAATATATATATATATATATATATATTATATCCTTTAAAACTTTTAAGTGTACAATACACTAATAATTTTATTCAAAAGACTGTACACTAGATCTGCAAAACTTATTAATCTTCCACAATAAAACTTTGTATATAGCTGGGCAGGGTAGCGTAGAACTGTAATCCCAGCAGTTTAAAAGACTGAAGCAGGAGGATCCTGAGTTCAAAGCCAGCCTCAGCAAAAGTGAGGCACTAAGCAACTCAGTGAGACCCTGTCTCTAACTAAAATACAAAATGGGGTTGGGGATGTGGCTCAGTGGCTGAGTGCCTCTGAATTTAATCCCCATTACTCCCCTCCAACAAAACAACTTTCTACTTTTTGATATGTATCTCCTTTCCCCAGTCCCTAGACAGCACTGTTTTAGTTGCTAATTCTGTGAGATTGACTATTTCAGATATTCATAAAAGTTGAATGGTGTGATTTTGTCCTTCTGTGACTAGCTTATTACATTAAGCTCATGTCCTCACGGTTCCTCCACATTGTTAAATATTGCAAGATATCTTAATATTTTAAGGTTAAGTAATATTCCATTTCTGAATATGCCACATTTTCTGCATCCAATCCTGCATCTGTGGAATTTAGGTTTTATCTACATCTTGGATGTTATGAACAGTGAGGCAGTGCACATAAGTGTGCATGATTCTCTGGGATTCTGAGTTTAATTCTTTTGGATTAAATCTCAGAAGTGGGATTGCTGGCCTCATTGGCCTCTATAAATTATGTGTATGATATAATATATATATACTTATAAATACACAATATTATAAGCATACATTTATATATAAAATATGTATTATTTATAAATATATATATTAAATAAGATATATATTATTTAAAAGAAATACCAAGATGGAGACAGACCATAGTAAACAGTCTAGACAATGACATGAAAATGAATACTGTTAATCAAAGCTAAAGACAACACAAATTTACAATTTGATTGTACTATGTGGAATAAAATACACATATTTGAGCAGAATTTTAGAATAGATATTTTATTCATGTCTTTACTCCTTCATTATGTATGACATCAGTTAGTCAACACAAATATTTTGAACATCTCTTTCCTGGGTATTATTTTAGAGACTGATAATAGAAAGGTGAACTGGCATGACTTTTTCACTTATTTTGCTGATAGAATAAAAAATTTCATACAATAAGTAACATAAAAATGTTGCAAAGGATTTAAATTACAGCTTTTATCATGCTTTGAGGGGAGATTTGTGATTTGGATGAGAAAATATTTTTCCATCAAAATTATTTCATTAAAAACTAGAAATTAGACCAGTTATATGAAGGGTATCTTAAAAAATTAATACAAGTGGCACTGGATCTATTTAAAATAATTAACATTTGAATTTATGTTGTATATCTGGCTTTTAAGATTTATCTTCACAGGAGAGTTGCTCTTGAAATCAAAATGGTGGATTATATTCAGTTCTAATTCTTATATTCACATATGATCATTAGTACCACAGTCTTGTGCTTTCTAACTGTTGAATTTCTTTCATCCCAGGACCATCCACAGGACCTCCCAGCTAACCCAGGGTAAAAGAGTACAGTTCAAGAAAAGGAGACAAAAACCCATGTAATTACTCTGCCTTGTGTTACTCAGTTAAGTTGACAAGGGGAAACCATGATCTTTACCTTTCACTTCTGCCTGATTAATGAGCATTCTGTGTGTGGGTTTTTTTTCCCTCTGGAATCAAGCCTTTATTTGACAAACTTGTTTCTTATGCTCAGAGACTTGAGACCCAGGAGCAAACATAGTTCAGGGTGAAGGTCTTCAGGGACACCAGACACTTATAAAATCTTCAGCATGCTCCAAAGCAACCTTGGTGGGGGGCTTCTGCAGATCTCTCCACACAGGTAGGTTCCATCAAATATTTTACTTAACAATTAGTTCAACTACTTTGAAATGTCTACATTCAAAGACTCAAGACTGAAGTGGTGTATTTTTCTTTCCAGGTGACTCAGCTATTTTCCTACACATTGCTCAGTGGTAGCTGTGGTGATAGAACTCAAACAATTATTTCTAACCTTTCTATTGGTAGATGAAATTGCTTGAGTATGCAGACAAACAAATAATCTTCCCTCTTTGGGGTTTCTGCATTGTTCGTGATAGGAAACTACGATGAAAATATTTCTGGGTTTCAGTAATCAGTCCCTGTGTCCAGAGCGGGCACTGGGAGACATGTGGTCATTCAACATTTATCTGAAACATAATACATGTCTAAACAAGTTTATGAAAAATTCCATGGGCTTGGGATGTGGCTCAGTGGTAGAGCACTTATATAGCCTACCTGAGGCCCTGAGTTGTATCCTCAGCGCAAAAAAATTAATAAATAAAATTCATTCCATGGTAAAAAGCAATGGAATATAATTTATAAATTATCTCAGAAGTTAATTAATAATCAATTTATAGTATAATTTCTTATTCAAATTTTGTCACAGTTGGAAATGAAATGGGATATTAAAATGATTAACATTAGTTATTATATATATTTTTAAACATTTAGTTACTACAAATTTTATTGTATTACTAGACCTATAAAATAGTTTTACTAATGACTTATTTGAAAAAATGTAAAAAAATTAAATTAGCTCAAGCACAAATGCTAAGTCAATAAGACTGTGAGGGGGAAAAAAAAAAAAAAAAACAGGAGAAATCTGGTGCTATCCTAAGAACTATTTCAGTAGAGTGTACTCACTGCTACTGAAAAGCAACCCTGGATTTGCCATCAGTCATATTTCTGTAGAGGAAAGAGTTAGCAATAGGTAAGGACATTAAATGTGTGCAGACACTGTCTGTTCACAAAGCTAACTGCATAGGTTTATAGAACAGTCAGAAATAGGTGTTTATGATGTTTTTGATTGCTAAGTTAAGGATGCATTTACAGAATGCATCCCATGTGAGGGCAAACAATGCATAGTCACTTATGAGTAGTGAGACAGGAGGTAGGTTGGTCCATGTCCTGCTGTCACCGTGCTTTCTGCCTTAAGCCCACTCTGTATTCTTCAAGAACATGCAGTTTTGAGACACAGCAGTAGGAGATATGGGAGAACTGGTACAATTCAAATTACAGCTTCTCAGATTCACCATGTGTTGAATGAAGTGTCTATATCAAAACAACATGCTGCAGATTTAAGAGAGAATATGTTTGCAGGACAGCATGTTTTATTAATGTTAAATTTGTAGCTAGATATGACTCTGAGTCCTGATCTTCATTTTCAATTTAACTGACATACAATGTCTACATATATTTATGGGGTACAATGTCAAAATTATAAGCACATATACAATAAATAATGATTGAATGGTAATTATTGTTTCAATCTCCTCAAACACTTAACATTTTTAAAAATAATTTCACATGTTTTGGTGCATTACAGGTGTACATATTGATGGGATTCATTATTACATATTCGTACACACATACAAGACAACAGTATTATTTAACCAATATCACTCCCCAGCACTTCCCTCCTCCCTTCTCCTCTCTCAGACATTGATCCATTTCCTCTAAGGACCTCTCTTTGATTTTCATGGGATCAAACCCACCTTTCTTTTCCTAACATTTAACATGTCTTTGTGTTTGTAAATCTTCTAGATGTTTTTTTTTCTTTTAGCTGTTTTGAAATCCACTCAATTTTTTTAAAATATGCAAAATTATAATTCACTTGCTCTACTTATTTTAATTGTTCAAGCCCTCAATAAGAGATAATACATTACTCTTGTTAAAACAAAGAACCACATTAAAATTATCTAAAGCATGCTAATAATAATGACTGTAGTTACCATTGATCTTGTATACATGCCAATAGATATCCCTTGCCTTGTTTAATTTACAAATTATAAGAGCACAACTACTTGGTAATTAGTTATGCTAGTAATTGTATAAAAACCAGCTAACTAGGACTGGGGTTGTAACTCAGTGGTAGAGCACTTGTCTCACTGGGTTTGATCCTCAGCACCACATAAAAAATAAATAAACAAAATAAAGATATTGTGTCCAACTACAACAAAAAAATAAAATCAAAAAAACTCAGCTAACTAAACAAATACATAAACAAAACCACACTTAACATACTAAAAAAGTTATAAAACCATAAAGTTTAAACAGTATCTTCATCTAATATTGTATGAATATTTGTTAAGTGATTTTACATCATTGAGTTTCAATTTTATCATCAGATATGAAAACAATTGTACATATGTTCTTGAGCACTCCTGCATAAAAATGAGGTATTGACTTCAAAATTCTTAGCATAATTCTGGCCACAGATGATCTGCTTTATAAATCTCAGTCCTCTCCCTTCATTATTTTATACAAGCAAATCAGAGGAATCAGACTTTAGCAAATGAAACTGTAAAAATAAAAAAAAATAAGATAGACTTTAAACAACTTATGTGGAACACTTAGCCCTTCTATATATTGAAAAGTGCTTGGTATATTTATAGTAGAAGTATGGCTGGAATTGTGGCTCAGTGGTAGAGAACTGGCCTTTCACATGAGGGGCACTGGGTTTGATCCTCAGGGCCACATAAAAATAAATAAATAAAATAAAGGTATTGTGTCCATCTACAACAACTAATAAAAGTAATAGAATAAAAGAATTTGTAAAAAAAAGTAAATAAAGTATTGAGGTTTAAGCCTTTTGCAGACAGTTGTAAAATAATGATGTTGCAGCAATTAATAAGGAGAAAAGGAAATGTTGAAATTCTCCAGGTTGATTGATGACAAGCGTAGCTTGACAAGGACAACTGTGGAAGCCAAAGAAAGGTAACTGGAGGTCATTCTGGTTCACTGACTTCTTAAAGGGAACTCTGGAAAAACATGTAGGTGTGGATATATATATACACATACACGTATAGTCATCAAGTTTGATGCTTATATCACTAATATTTGCATTATAATAATCTCATTGACTCAAGAGACTGAAGCAGGGGAATTGAAATTTCAAAGCCACCACTGTGTTCTGTGGGACACTCCTTTTCATGTATTTGTGTATGTGTGTGTGTGTATGTGTGCGCACGTGTAAATAATGAGCAAATAAATTGTTTATCCATACAGATTTAAGAGACTCAATTGTGGCTGCTGGGTTTGTGTTTCTGAGATTTGGAAAAGACTGGATGAAAAGCAATTAAGTATTGAAACATTTAAAGGTTTGCCAATCAAAATAAAGATTTAAATTATACACTTAAAATTCTAGCATGTAACAGAGAAGGTGACTTCTGTATCTTTCCATTTTTCCCATTAAAGACAAACACAAGAAAATAAATGGCTTCTGGAAATCTCACCCAAGTGACTGAATTCATTCTGATGGGAGTCTCAGACCGCCCAGAGCTGCAGATTCCCCTCTTCCTGCTCTTCTTGGTCATCTACGGGCTCACTGTAACAGGGAATCTGGGCATCATCACCCTCACCAGTGTTGATTCTCGGCTTCAGACCCCTATGTACTTCTTCCTCCGACATCTGGCTGTCATCAATCTTGGCAACTCTACTGTCATTGCCCCTAAAATGCTGGTCAACTTTTTAGTAAGTAAGAAAACCACCTCATACTATGAATGTGCCACCCAACTGGGAGGATTTCTGGTTTTCATTGTAGCAGAGATTTTCATGCTGGCCGTGATGGCCTACGACCGCTATGTGGCCATTTGCAACCCCCTGCTCTACATGGTGGTGGTATCTCGGCGGATCTGCCTTCTGCTGGTGTCCCTCACCTACTTCTATGGTTTTTGTACAGCTATTGTGGTGACACCATGTGTGTTCTCTGTGTCTTACTGCTCATCCAACATAATCAACCATTTTTACTGTGATAATGTCCCTTTGTTAGAACTGTCCTGCTCTGATACCTACATTCCAGAAACAGTGGTGTTCATCTTTTCAGGGACAAATCTGTTTTTCTCCATGATCATAGTTCTGATATCCTACTTCAACATTGTCCTTGCCATTTTGAGAATACGTTCTTCTGACGGTCGACAAAAAGCCTTTTCCACCTGTGCTTCCCACATGGTGGCTGTCACTGTGTTCTATGGGACGCTCCTTTTCATGTATTTGCAACCAAGGACCAACCACTCATTGAACACTGACAAAATGGCTTCAGTTTTCTACACGCTTGTGATTCCAATGTTAAACCCTGTAATTTATAGTCTAAGGAACAAAGATGTAAAAGATGTTTTGAAGGGATTCCTACATGGTCCATGCAAATAGTTCAAACCAATGTAAATTTAGTATTACGACTAACTTACTTGTTTTTGTTTCCTCAGAAAAATACTGCTCTTTAAACAACTTGCAGTAAATGATTAGAAACTCCATTTATCTCAGTAAAAAAATTTTAAATTGTCCTCATCCCATCTTTAATAACCCAAACAGGAAAAAAATGTATGCATGTAATAGATATTAATTATAAATGAAGGGAATTTTAAATTAAATGTGAAATACTAAAGAGGTCTTATAATTTCTAAATAAGTAAGAGATAGGCTGACTGTAGGGGATAGAGGTCAGTGACAATAATTTCTTGGAAAAGAGACAAATCTGAGATTACTCTCTTTGCAAGAGAAACATTTACAAAACAAATAAAGATAATATTTTATTTTTGCAGAATTTTCTTCATCAAGTTCTCAATTTTTTAGGAACAATTTTATCTTGTTTTTAATAATAAATGTATATCACAGAAAAACTACATTTTTAGCAAAAGATATAGACTAACCAAAAAGTATTTAGTACACATGGAAAAGAACATGTGAAAAAAATAGACTAAAATAAGTCAACATAAGCATTTTCTTCTTTTACCCCTCTCACTTGGAATGTGTACAAAAAAACAAAATTCTGTCATTCATCCAAAAAATGTATGACTAATTTTTCTACCTCATGTAAAAGTTATTATATTAATTATCTTTTTTTATGAAGCCATAACATTTAACATTATTTCTTTTAGTATTTTCATTTAATGTAATATGGAGTGAAATAAAACTATGCCCTCCCTCATAAAAGATATTGTTGTATATTTCTGCAATTTTTTGTCACATATTCCCAAGAGCCTTCCTGATCCAAAAAAAAAAATTAATAATTGCCAGGTGGCAAATCATTGTACATGTAAAATGCTAGCAATATATAATAAGTGAAGGAGAAAGATCTAGAAACATGAGGTAAATGCATTAACTGGAAAGAAATTGCATTCATGATATTTTTATGAAAATCAGAAATAAACCAAATCTAGGAATTCTGGGACTCTGATCAATGAATTATCATCTGAATCTAATCTTAAAGTTGCAGAAGAAATTAAAAAAAAAATATTCACACACTAATAGCTACTTCTAGTCTCAAGTGACACCATTAGAATTAGCTAGATCTTTTTAGCTGTAAACACATTTATTTATTTTTGTGTTTTTGGGAGACAGGAGTCTGCTCCTTCAGAAAGTTCAACGGGATTGTTTACAAGGTTTTTCATCTTCTTGATGTTTCCCCTTGGTCTGTGCTCCACTTCCAGCCAGCAATTACATCGATGTTTCTATGGCCATGTATCCTCTGATCCTCATGGTCTTTCTCTTGTGATTATGATTAAGCCAAAAAGGTGATTCATGAGACCCTGCCAATCTCCCAATATTTAGTGCAATCACATCATCAATTTTTTTTTCTATTCTAAGATAACATGTTCACAGGTTCTGGGAATCAGGACATAGAATATTTTGATGGGAGTATTATTCTTTACACAATGTCTCATTTGGCATATTTTATGAAACTGGACAACCTAAAATTTGGTAGTAATCTCATCAACTAATGTTCAATATTGTACCTCACAAGTGTTACATACTATCTAAACTTTCTATATTGTTTATTTATTTTTTTATTTATTTTTGCCCAGAATCATTACACGGAGCCTTTCTTAAATAACAGATAAACAAAAAATAATTTAATTCAAAGGTTTTGCATGAATGCAAAATCTTAGGCACATGATCACGTATTTTTCATACTCTCATTCAGTTGTGATGAATCCAACTCCATTAACCCAAGCAGATATACCTGCCAATCACAAATATTTAATGAAGCAAGATACGAAAGTAGTTGGTCACCTCTGATCTCCTATTGATCAAGGGGAGATTATACCTTTATTTCCCCTGATCTTTTAGGTTGTGCCTGGTGCCCAGGAGGTTCCATAGCATATCCTGTGTGAGTACCAACAGTAAACATTGTTTTGAGGGGTCTAGAGGAGACAGGAGATGTAAGATATAGTTATGAAGTGAAGCACTGTCTGTGCATACTCAGGAAAGTTAGGGAGTACTTGACAAGGAATTCATAGAGGTCCTTCACACTATATCTGTAGTAAGTCAATAGCTCTGACCCAACACCATAATAAAGGAATGCCCTGTGCAGGAAAGCATCACAAGTGTATCAATCTCAGGTGGGGCAAACATCAAAGTCCCTCAGGAACTTAATTATAACACAAGCCATCAAGTTTCTATAAATTCAGAAAAGTAGTGAATTCCCTTTTACAAATTTAAACCCAAATATTTACTAGAGGACCACATTATTTTTTAAGGATTCCATTTTGTTTTGAAGGAATATGAACATATATCTCAATACTTTGCTTTAAGTCCAAGACTTTGTAGGTTTAATGTAATTTCCACTACATTAAAACCCCCCAAAATGTGATTTTAATTGACCTTCTTTCTTGCAATTCAAAAAAATTGAGGAATTTTAATGTCTCCAGTGAAGATTTTTCTTGCCTTTTAAGTTTGATTTGAAAAACTGATGCTATTTCCCTAGAAATCTTTATGCTTTCCCTCATGTAGTGTACAATGTAGTAATCCATAACAGTCCTGAAATAATGCATAGGTAGGTATTTCTGGGCAATGTAATAGGTAAAGGTGTTTTGGATCTGAACCTAAATGCACAGATAATAAAACTAAATCTGACAAATGGGACTACATCAAACTAAAAAGCTCTGTAGAACAAAGGAAGCAATATACAGAGCAATAAAACAACCTATACGATAGGAGAAATGTTTTCAAGGTATTTCTCTGCAAGGGTTAATGTTCTGGAAATACAAGAAACTCAACCAATAAAGAGCAGAAACATGAATAACCCAATGAAAAAAAAGTTGGCCAAAGATCTGCATAGATAATTCTCAGCAGAAGACACACAAATGGCTAATAGATATATAGAAAGATGTTCAATGCTATTAATTATTAGAAAAATCAAAATAAAAATCACAATGAGATATAACCTCATCTTAGTGAGAATGATTATTATCAAAAGGACAAACATAATTATCAACTGCTGGTGGGCCTGTGGAGAAAGACCCTTCCTATATACTGTTGATGGTAATGCAAATTAGTTGAGCCTTTGTGGAGGACGGTGTGGAGATTCCTCACAAAATTAAAAAGAAACTCTCATGGAATCCAGAAATCCTACTACCTGTTATATACACAGGAGAAGAGAAACCCACATATTGAAAAGACTCCTGTACTCCCCTGTTTACTGGAGCAGCAATCACAATAATCAGGATATGGAATCTACTGAAATGCCCATCAGCAACTGAAGTTATAGAGAAAATGTAGTTACAATGAGTAAATTCTATTCAGCCATAACAAAGCTTGGCATCCTACGACTGGTGGCAATATAGTCAGTCCTGGGACATTATGTTAAATGAAAGAAGTAAAGCACCAAAATTAAACACTGCATGCTATCACTCATAAGAGAAATCTAAAAATTTTGATTTCACAGAGGTTGCCTTTTAGGAGTGGTGACTGAATCATGATCCTTGAGCTGTTTGGCTACAGAAATGATGCTGCTTCTGGAAAGTTTCAGTGCCATGGTACCAATAAGACTGCCCAGTTGCTAAGGTGATGCCCTGCTCAAAATGAGGTTCCTGCCTTCCATGGAATTATAAGTTCTTGACCTTAAGTTCAGATGCCAGAAAATTATGGGTGCAGGCTGATAATTATAATTGGGCTGCACGGAAATTTGTCCTTTACTCCAAGCGCTTTGTAGAAACTTTCCCACAATAAGTCATTTTAATGATAAACCTTTATAATAAACATGTTGAGCTGGCTTTTGTTCACTATTGCCTGCCAGGGTTTGTGAGCCAGCTTTTTTTCTCTTTGTGGTTCTGTTTATCTTTTCTTCATCCCATCATTGCCCCTCATCCGGTTACCTGAATTAACAGCCATTCAAGTTGTGGGAGTTGTTGCCCCTACAGGGACTGGACACAGGGGAACTTCTTCAAGTTGTCAGATGGGTGGGATGCTCCTGAGGATGTGTATCAGGTAAAAAAGGTGAGGAGCAAGTTTATAGCTTGGTGTAAAACATGGGAAAGCTTGGATCCAAAGAAAGGGATGTTTCTATGTTGTTTTGCTTAAGACTATGTTTAAATCAAAAGGGTGCAGTTGTTGCAGTTTTTAGAATTTGTCACCAAAACTTGTCTCTGATTCCCTGAAGAGGGAACAGTATATGTGGAGATCTGAGAGAGAGAGAGAGACTTAGTAAACAGCTGTACACTATGTATGCATCTGAGGTCCTGACAAAATCCCTGGGGTACTTTCACTTTGTGGTCATCAGTAGGAAATTGTCTCCATCCACCTCACGAAGGCACAAAACAGTTGACATCTGACATGATTTCTGGACTTAAGAACACTGTTAAAACTGTAAACAGTTAACAAGAAGTTCTCTGCTGAAAGCACCTATTCCTCCCCACCAGAGCACTTGCCTCTTGAGAGTAAACAGGAATTGGAGGGCAAATGGGAAAAATTGGAATTACAAGTACCCAGGTCAGCAATGTTGTCACTGTTACAACAGGTTCCCCAGGGGGAAAAAAAAAAAAAAAACAAACACATAAACTGCAGTACCACATCTGAAAAAAATACTTTTATTTATTTATTTATTTGCTTATTTATTTATTTATTTTTGGTACTAGGATTGAACTCAAAGGCTCTCAACACTCAACCACTGAACCACATCTCCAGCCTTCTTTTTCATTTTATTTAGAGACAGGGACTCACTGAGTTGTTTAGTGCCTTGCTTTTGCTGAGGCTGGCTTTGAACTTGTGATCCTCCAGTCCTAGCCTCCCAAGCTGCTGGTATTAAATACTTTTAAAGAAGAAAAAGAATAGGTAAAGCCCTCTTTGCTTTTTAGTTTTTGTTAGATATCTATCTCTCCTAGGCTTGCTTTTAAAATGTAAATTGCAAAGTCCTACAAAGCCTACAAGATTTACAGAGAATTGGTTAAGTCAATAGGACAAAAGATCACATTTAAATCTGAGCTGCTTCTGGCCTGGCTGACTATTTTCTTTTGCTCTGTTTTATTAACAGGCTCTTCCTGGATGTTATAGCACTGGGAAGAAATGCAGAAAGATCCCAAATGTGTAAGATATGCTGGTGTTGGGGATAAATCTGACTGTCATCAGAACAAATGGCCATCTGAAACATTTGTTTTCAGTGTCTGCCATGGCTGTAAGATTTATTACCTGACATTTCAACTGTAGTCCTGCTCTATTTTAAGTCATCATATAAAAGTCTGATAGGCTCTACTTTAATTTCTAACAAGCAAAATCTAATAGAGGCTTTAAAGAACATCTGTATCATTGCCTCCTACCTGTGGAACTCCACTTATTACAAAATCTTTGTTTCTTTTCTGTTTTTTTTTTTTGTGTGTGTGTGTTTGTATGCACATCTGTGTATTGTATTGTTGTGTCTACAAATGTGTTTGTGTATGTATGTACATGGTACCAAAAACTGTGATGTAGATAAATGGGTGATCATAGTTTAAAACTTAAAAATGGAGCCAAATAATTTTTAATTTGTGAGACATAAAAAAGAAGTTCAGTTTAAACTGGGGAAACAGATGAAAATAAAGATGTTTTTATTTAAAATTACTAACTTACAAGTTTTTCTAGGTGGTCAGAAAATTAATAAAATGTTGGTCTCTGTAAAATTTTTAACATGTAATATCCATTGTTTTAAGAATTCTCTTCAACTGGAAGAACATGGTTAATAGTGTTCATTACATTTGTTTGATATCTTGGCTTTTACAGTTAAAACCTAGTAAATCAGATTTAACATAAATGGGATTAAACATATGTATTTGTTAAAGGAAACATCTGATTAATTTCCAAAGTTCAAATGCTAAAATGTCAACTACTACTCAGCTGAGATATATTTAAACATGATATACATTTTCATAAATTGATAAATGGGTGAAAGGTTGACTTGTTTTTTTTTCCTCTGTCTTCACTAAAAACAGAGTTACTGGGAGTTAAGATTCTGTCAGGTATGATTTATATACAAAGAGTGCTAGAGGTTTTAGTTGGGTTTCAATTAAAGTACTATTAAAATAAAAGTAATCCATCTTATTAAAGTTAAGTAATTTATCTGTATTCAAAATTTTCATAATGGTTGTTCAATATATAAATTTTTATAGAGGTAATTAACAAAGAGATATAAGTTTTAAGTATGGGAATATATTTTAATATAGAAAGTAAAAGGAAATGTCTCTAAATGCCTTTTGCCTTGTAAAATCTTATAAAATGTGTAAATAAGTTGCAAACGATTTGTGGAGGATAAATTTCAAAGTTTTCGTGCACATAAATTGGTTATATACATTTAACACAATCAACTAAAGTTATTTAAGCTTTTTTCCTCTTTTAAAAAGAAAGTGCCTAATATCAGAAAAAACATTCACCATTTGTTTTTTGGGGATTGGCTAGTTTCACTTAGCATTATATTCCCATACCTCATCCATTTACCTGCAAATTCCATGATTTTATTCTCTTTTATTGCTGAGTAATATTCCATTGTGTATATGGGTAAAAAAGATGGTGGAATAAGATGGATATAACTACCCTAAGTACATATATGAAGACACAAATGGTGTGAATATACTTTATATACAACCAGAGATATGAAAAATTTTGCTCTATATGTGCAATATGAATTGTAATGAATTTTGCTGTCATAGATAACAAATTAAAATTTTTTAAAAAAAATCCTAATGTATGAGGCTGAAGAACTGGCATGGAGTATGCTTACAGAGACACATGAAACAGCTCTTTTCATAAGATCTGTTACAATTCAAGAGGCTAATTAGGCTGCCTAAATAAAGAGCTGAGAAGAAAGGAAAACTGACTTTGTCCCCAGACACAAATCAAATATTAATGTACTGACATAAACCAAAGTTTAATACTCCATGGGTTAAAATAACAAGGATTTCTTAAAATATTAATCTGATATAATCCACCAAGATAATTTCTTGTGTCTCTTAAGTTTTATTATTTACAGAAACTAGTCTTAGAGGAATTGGGGTTTGTAAATTCAGGTTAAAGAACAACTGTTATTTTAGAGTATTACACTATATTGCTAAGTCAATTTTTTTTTCTATAAGAGATAAACTTGATTCATACAAGTACATCAGTGTGATTGTGGTGCTATTACAGTTTTATTTTCTTTTACAGTGAAAAAGTATTCATATATAGGTTGTGGGCATAACTATAGTCATCTTCCTTTCCCCATTCCCACTTTATGAATACTGTTCTTATTCTCAAAAGTTTATTTTTACAGAAGAGTAAAAATAATTAATATAATATTACACTATTTAATGTCATATTAAATATCTCAAAATAGATGAGAGAGATTTGAATGTCACTATCAAAAAAAGAGAGGGATGAAAGTTTAAGGCGATGGATATGCAAATTACCCTTAGTTGATCATGATAATGTGTACTTGAGTCAAAACATCACATTATGGGAACTCCACATGGTACCTGATTCCTGTATATTATACGTTAACTAAAATAAGTAAACAGGTTTTAAAGTCATACCTATAATCTGTACTTTCCAAAGGACTATTACACAAATCACCTTCATAGACAAGAAAACACCCTTTCATCAGGATCATTAGAATAGGAATATAGTATGGAGAAAATCATAGCTACTGATGAAAAGAGGCAAAATAAGATTTTTTATCGTAGCATCTGACCTCCGTATTCTTGGTGTGACTGAACAAAATCCCCACTACCCATCTTATACCTTCTTCCAGCTTAAATAATTACACAGACTCCTTTAATATTTTCTCTGTTCTCTTTCTTTTCAATCTACATCTCAATTCTTCCACACTTGTATTCCACAAAGATATTGCATTATGTATATCAAGGTCATTTCACAAGTTATTCCTCCACATATCAACTTTCATGCCACATTACACTCAAGCGTTGGTGCTAACACTCTAATTTCTCCTCCTCACCACCACCACATCCTCCTTCTCTTTCTCCTGCTCCTCTTCCTCCCCCTTTTCTTCTTCTTCTTCCTCTTCCTCCTTCCCTCCTTCTCCTCTTCTTCTTCCTCTTCCTCCCCTTCCTCCTCCTTCTTCTGTTGGTACCATGGATTGAATTCAAAGGGGTTCAACCACAGACCCGCATCCCCATACCGATTCTTCACTTTTTATTTTGACACAGATTCTTGCTAAGTTGCTTAGGGCCTCACTAAGATACTGAGGCTGGCTTTGAACTGGAGATTCTCCTGCCTCAGTCTCCAGAGCCCCTGAGTTTGCAATCTCAGTTATGCACCTCCACAACCTGTTGTTGAATATAATTCTTAAAATAGTTTTAAAACAACAACCCATTGTTTGATTTGGAGTAGTTTTGTTGGAGTGGTAGTTGTGATGTAGAAAAAAATTCCTTCATCGCAATATGTAGATGGATTTGTGTTAACTATGGAAATTTCAAAATATATTCTTAAAAAGAAATTCTAGCAAGAAGAGCCATTTGAGGTATAGTGTTTTAAATAGGTCACTGATTATTAAAAAATAAGGTATACCATATTTCTTAAAGATAGAGTATATACTGAATGATAAGGTTATTAATGTTTGTACAATCATAAAAGCATTTGATTCAAGGTATGAACTCACAAGTTTGTATTGTGTTAAGTAAAATGCTTTTCAGGTTGTAGAAGTAAAAATCTTTCATGTTAAGATGTTAATGCTGGGTTCGGTGGTACACACCTGGAATCCTAGCATATTGGGAGGCTGAGGCAGAAGGATTGCAAGTTCAAATCCAGTCTCAGAAACTTAGCAAAGCTCTTAGTGAGATCCTGTCTTTAAAAAAAAGGAAAAAAAATAAAATATAGAAAGAAAAGACAAAACAAAAGAGCTGATGTTGTTCAGTGTTTGTGCACACCTGGGTTCAATCTTTAGTACCCCCTCCTCAAACCAACAAACAAACAAAATGATGCATTTTGATGACCAAGCAATCATTACTGCAGTTAGGAAGCCATTCTTGGATTGAGTGACATCTTTTCTGTTGTGATCCCTTTTGTAATGGTTTCCTGCCTGTACTATATGGTTGTTCCATGTTTTTGTTGCTGTTGTTATTGTTGTTGTTGTTTGTATGTTTTTTAGCACCAGGGATTAAACCACAGAGTCACATCTCTAGCTCTTTTTATTTTCCTTTATTTGTTTATTTATATGTTTGTTACATGTTATTTTGAGACAGCATCTCACTAAGTTGCCTAGGGTCTTGCTTACTTGTGGAGGCTGGCTTTGAACTTGCCATCCTCTTGCTTCAGCCTCCAGAGTTTTGCTGGTATTACAGGTGTGCACCAAGACCCCAGGACTGTTTAACTTTTTTTTTTTCCCTAGAGATTTTTTTAACAGTAGAAAAGTAAAGTACAAGCTCTGTAACAGAAAGTCATTGAGGACATCTACTGGGCATAAAACGGAGTGATGAAAAGAATTGCCTAGTGCATGCTGGGCACCATAGTGCATGCCTGTATTCCCAACAGCTTGGGAGCTGAGATAAGAGGATCTAGAGTTCAAAGCCAGCCTCAGTAACAGTGAGGCACTAAGGAACTCAGTGAAACACTGTCTCTAAATAAAATACAAAAAGCTCTGGCTCACTGATTGAGTGCCCCTGAGTTCAATCCCCTAAACCCCCTCTCCCTGCAAGAAAACCTGTCTACTGCCTATATTATCTTGGGAGGCACCTGATATAGGCAGGAATTCAGTCATTGTGCCAACACTAACAACAAGGAGAATGTAAAATAATCTAGCAAAGTACCCATGAAGAAAAGGGAAAAAGGTTTCGTGATCACTCATCCCACCTCATTCATTGAATGTATGTCAATTTTTTTTGTGTCATTTCCACAACTATTTTATCAGCATTATCAAAGTTTTCCATCTTGTCTGTCATTTAAAGTTTGTAAAATGAAAGTTCATGTAGATTTACTAGGAAAGTAACCAATAAATGCTCTCTTTTATACATTGTATCTGACATAGAAGGGGTACACTGCCATTTGAAGACTTGGTTTACATTTGTTTGCTTTGACTAGATCTATTTCTGATCATTAACATTGTTTTCTAGATGCATAAGAGAAGTAAGTCTATCCTTTGATTTTTTTCTACTATTGCTAACCCATGCAGACATTTGATTTTTCTTAACATATACTATGAATTCTAAATTTACTTTAAAAGTTAAACAGCTAATATAAAAACATCTGTGTAATTGTGATGCTAAACATTACTGGATTCTTTGTATTTTAGATGTGTTTATGTTCTTCAAGTATGCAAGGCTTTTAGAATGTAAAGGTTAAGAGAACACTTTATCAAGTTGGTGTTCTCCAAACAAAACTTATCTGTAGCAGTAGTCTCCTTCAGATTTATATAGAAATAATAAACTTGGCTGGTATTTCTATCATTCAATGTTTTGTAACTGGATAATGGTAACCTGCCATTAAGAAATTATATGCAAAATTTTGTATTATCCTTTTTTACTGGGATGAGAAGTTAAATGTATTTTTGGAATGTAATAAGAGAGATTGGTTTATTCAAATGTTGACAATGTGGAACGTGAAAACATTCTGCCACTTTTCCCACAAAAAGGAAGTCACGAACTCTCTCAGCCTTTGTGTTTGATCCATATTTCAGGAGTAATGTTATAGTATGTTAACTGATATTCAGAAATATTCAGGTAACAATATATGAGAATTTTGTACAATGACACTTAAAAAAAAGCAAAGATCAGTTTCAGAAATAAAACACTTAAAGTTTTGCCAAGAGTTAAGGCTCTGCCTCTCATTTTTTCTCCATTCTACAATGGCTCCAAAGTATGCTAGAATTAAGTTTATTGAAAGTGTTTGTGTTCAAAAGATAGATTTTTTTTATTGTTGCTTCTGTTGTAAGAATTGCTATGATCTCAAACAGGGTATATAATAAAAATTTTAAGAAAGTCTTCCTTCTTATCTCTTTATAGACACTTAAATATGAAAATTTTATTCACAAATAAATCAATAAAAAGTTATTGTACTTGCCTCTGTTAAATATCTGGATTTTTTGTGAACCTGAACTTTGCTTATAAGTATATTAATTCTAGTCCAGTATTCATATTATTTAATAAAATAATATATCAAAGCAATTAAAGTAATTCTAGTTTTATCAAGTTTTATCTGATTTGATTTCATATTCTAATCACTGTGACCATCATGTGTCAGCAATATGTATTCATAATTTGGAATTTGAGAGTACAAAATTCTACCGTACATTGATGGTAGGATGTATATTGATGTAATCTTAAAATAAATCCATCCTTATCCAAATTAATTAAATTTGTTTCTCCTGAATGAAGTACACACTCAAGAAGGTATATCACAGAGATGTCCATTCACGGGCCACTGTGAAGACACACACAATGTTGGTAATTTTGATAACATGTAGAGATATCAGGAATTATTGACAAACTAAACTCCTTTAGTATAAAAATGTGTATATAAAATAGGAGTAGACAGATTATAATAATTAGACTCAATAGAATTCATCAAATTCTGATGTCATGTATATTAAAATGAATATATTTCTAAAACATTATTTAGTAAAACCTGAGGTATCATAAAGAAATAAAAAACACATGTATGTGCACATTAAATGTACATTATTTTTACCCTATAAGAATATTCTAGTTCTTAGGGACACATAGCAAGACTTGAAGAGAAGGTAAATATGTGGAAAAACGAGACTTAAAGTGGGGATGGGAAGTGAGGAGTGATATGGAATTAAGGTCTCATTATCTCTTATTTACTAAAGTTTAAAAAGTTGAGTTACACACATAATATGAACATGTTTTGAGTTTTTTAGAATTGCTATAGGAGATGGTCAAAAGTTACCAGTCCATAGACAAATAACTGGTGTAAGCCATTGTGGAAAATGTCAAATGGTGACATTATGGATGAACAAGTCATGCATCCAATAGATACTAAAATTTTAACAGATATATGAGTGGTGGAGATGAAATTAATAACAAAGAAAAGCAGCTGAATAATGTAAAAGAATTCTCCAATAGGGAAATCACTGGTACTCTGGATAATTAACCAATACCCAAGTGGCATTGAGGCCATTCCCACATGCTTTGGGAGTAACCATGAAATTTTGTTCAAGCCCCAAGAAACAACCTTTAAAAAAAATAAAAAAGATACTTATCAGTTTTTCTGACTGAAGTTAAGTTAGTAGTCATACAGAAGAACAAGAACCCACTTATCATTTTAGGTGTGTAGTTGGAACTGGTCATCATGATTGCCAGATTAGTTCTAGGAATTGACACTGGTCTTAAATTTAAACTACAGTCAAAATTCTACTCAGCAATGCCAGACTTAGTATATTTTGTCATAATCACTAATCTACTTCCCAAGATTGTGTTTTCTGGAAGAATGAGGTGGTTTTAAATACTATTGTTGTGTTTTTTGAAGGTGGTAAGGAACCCTGATTCTCTTTGTTAGTATTTCTATGCTATACTCTTCTAATCAATGAATATATTGAGAAAGAATATAGGGTGTTGATGTTGAGTGTAAGTGCCTCAAATAAAAATAGCTTTCTGATAGGACTACCAGTTATGCAGTAAATTAATACTATTGTTTTCTCTCTCTATCATACCTATGATATGTTCCATAGTTAAATGTGGTCTGCTTTCATTAACACCATGTAAGACTGGATTGGACACAGTATGAATTTCCCCAAGAGCAGCTTCTGAAGAAAAGATGTAAGTATTTGATGTTTATTTGATAAGTGATTCCAGAAAGCATAAATGGTGGAATGGAAAATATGAGACAAAATAGGGTTAAAGCTAATGACATGTTTAGCAAAGAATGTTGTACAGTCATAAATAACTGAGGTTCACTCATATAAGATGATTTGAGAGGTTCTGCTGAACTTTCCATGGAGTAGTGCCAAGGAAGGACACAGGAGCTTGGACATTTACTCATTGATTCCTAGAAGACCCTTATTGGTTGAATATTGGTCCTTGTCATTTGTGAAATCCCTGGGATGTTCAGACTGCCTTGAAAGCTCTCTAGACACTTTGTCCTCAGGAAAGAAGGAGAATACTCAATGTGCAAAGCTGTCAAGGTGTCAGAACAAGTCCACCATGTCTACAGACCATGGGAGGAGTGGCACAAAGTGATGACAGATGAGGAAGCATGATAACAGTGGGATTTGCAATTGAATGAGATGGTAAAAGCAAGTTAAAATAGTCAATGTTCTGATTTAGGCTAGTATACAACACAATAACAGGATACCTCTGCTTCTGTATTTAATTTGCAGTTGTTCCTATATGAATGATGAGGCATAAAACTTAGAACTATATCCACAATATGTTTTAATGGGGGTAAAATTGAGTTTAATACCAATGAAGGGTTAGGGACGGTCACCCATGTAAGAATTATAAATCAAGTATTTGGGCTTAGATTTCAGTTTGGGTGAAATTTTCACAATTTAGAGACTTAGTTCTAAGCATGTTTTATCCTCTTCTATTGTATGGTGTTACCTAAATGCATGAAGAGTTTTCTTCATGATCTGTTTTCACTGGGGATTAAGGTTCCGAATGTCAGGAAATATGTCAAAAATCTAATAATCATTTTTAAAATTATATGACCAATGTCATGCAAGACATTACAGGGTTTTGATAGTTCTCTTCCATGAACCATGTCACAACTAGTACATATACTTGCTATTAAATAACACACTTCTTAAACAATTCCCAGTTCATTGCTTTGAAATACAATTTCCTTTTATGAAATTACCTAAAAGCATTGATAATATTTGTTTTTAACTTCATGGATAATATATACCACAAGTGAATATGGAAAAGTATTTTGGAGGATGAGAAGAAGAGAGTAAGAGGTTGCACATACCTCTCCACAGGTACAAGTTACATGACACAGGTACAAAAAAAGACCATATAACTCAGCCAATTGTTCTTTTTTTAGAATCTTAGATAAGGGAATATAATTACATTGAATAATGCAGGTTTCAAAAGTTTGTAAGGATATTAAAAACCTATTTTTAAACATTTAAGGAAAAAAATAATATAGATGTTAGGCAAGAAAAAATAATTACCAACACTATAGAAAGGTCTTTAATACTTTTGAACTAAGAACACTTAAAAATGGTTAAAATGGTAAATTTTATGATGTGTAATTCCCCCAATATATAAAACAAAAATAAAAATTAAAAAAAAAACACTCACTGACCCAGTACAAAAACCTGCAGGGATCATTACTAAAAGCCACATTATTTAGATCTGGGGTTGGACTTTGAAACCCAAAGTTCACAGATAAATAAGTGCATTTTTTTTCTGAAGTCACACAAACTTGAAATTTTTTTTAATAGCACTTGTTTCAGAGATGTAATTGAGGAAGATTGATGCTGATTTCATATGATTGCATAACACAGTTAGTATTTATCAATTTAGACACTGCAGTGTACCTTTTAAAATAAAAAATGGGAATATAAACAGCTCTCATTAGTTTGCCAGCTGTGTTGCATGAAAGAATGTCGGTGTTTGTCCTTTTCACTTATGATTTTAAATAATTAATACATATTTCTGCTAATGCTTACTCACTGAAAGACTGCTGAGCCAAATACATTTTTAGAAATATCCATGATTCTTCTTTCCTTAGTCCCCTTCCTAAGTTTCTTGGTGTCATATCATATAGTACAATTCATTAAAAACATGTTTTGTTTTGTTTTGTTTTCTGAGTACCCTGTTATGTTCTATTGCCATGTTGTCTTAACACTCCTTAAAATCTGGTAACATAGGGAAGTTTGATGCATGTCCTGTGTATTTTTTATTGTTTCCATTTTCTATATAAGTAGTAGAGTCATTGTCATATCCTACAAAAATACACTATTAAGAGTTTGGAAAGTCATCAAATAAATAGATTACTTTGGGTAAAGTCAGTTGTAGCAACTTGTACATGAAGCAAAATATATCAGACACAGAAAGACAAGTAAAACATTTTAGTCATTGATGGAAACTAAAAAGTGCAACTCATAGAAGAAGGTGAAGCAGTGATAATTAGAGATTGGGAACTATATGGGAGGAACAGGAAGGAGTAAGAAAGGGCTCCAAAACATGGTCAGAGAGGAGGGATATGTCATGATTTTGGATAGTACAGCACATTAAATACTGGTAACAGTAAACTATGATATTTTTGAAAATTACCAAAAGATTATGAGATGATTCATATTCTGGCATATGACAATGATTCACGTTTGATGAGATAGAAGTGTTCTTTACACTGATTTGACCATTAAACATTGGACATAGGCATATCAAATTATCATAATGTACATCATATACATGAATAAACAATTATTAGTTAATAAAAAGAATTGACATTTTGTGACACTGTTGTATAATCCAGGCACATAGCGCTTCTACAAATTTATATGGGACATCTCTAACTTTTTTCAAAAGTTTTTTTTTCTCTTTTTAAGACTAAGTGCAGTTTAACTTTTCTGATATATTCTATCCACAATGAAATTGTCTTCCAATTCTAAATCTGTGTTGTTTTGAGCCATAATTAATGGCATTATTTATTTGTATATTGGAATATTTATTTTTTGTTTCAGAGGTAATCTGATAACTTGATAGATTATATTTAGATTTCCTAATATTAAATGTCTTAGCCAAAATTGTGATTAACCCAAATTTAATGTAGATTTTTAAAATTCTCATTTATTCCTATAATGATCTTATTAACATGTTAATAATGGTTGAATACTCACATCTACATTTGAAATGAGAACTATATGGTAATGAAACAGAGGCCCCTGTGTAAAACATGACCAATTAAGAATAGGGAGTAAAATCTCAGCAGTGAAAAAGATAAGGAAAACAGCTGTCAGTTTAGTGTTATCAGATGCACCAGTAAATTATGAATTACAAGCAAGCCAATTTTCAAAGTAATGGAAATAAGATAACATAATGCCATAATGGTTTTCAAGTTAGGTTTTAGCTTCAGGGATGGAGGAGAGTCATTTTAAATTGCTTCATGTCAAAAAATATAGGCCTGCTGTGCTTGGGGACTCATGCTTAACCCTCACCTACACAGGGAGGCTGAAACAGGAGGATTGTAAATTTAAGGCCAGGCTTGGAAAATTAGCAAAGTCCTGTGTAATTTTTTTTTTTAAGTTAAAACTAAAAAGGGCTGGTTATGCATTTCAGCAACAGAACATCCAGGGATACCAAACACAACAAAGAAGCAACAGCAACAACAACAAAAAGTACAAAAATATTTCATGCCAGGAACTGTGGCGCATGCTTGTAATCCCAGCAGCTTGGGAGGCTGAGTCAGGAGGATCCTGACTTCAAAGCCAGCCCCAGCAACAGGAAGTGCTTAACAAAGTTAGTGAGACCCTGTCTCTAAATACAAAACAAAATAGGGCTGGGGAATATAGCTCTGTGTTTGAGTCCCTGAGAGTTCAGTCCCCAGTTAAAAAAAAAAAAATCCTTGAGTCTATCTTACATGTAATTTTTGGAACATTAAAATTTTAACAGGTGATATAACTCCTGAAACCTAAGGATTTTTGATGATACTTCCCACAATCAGGTAAATTAATGGACTGGATGGACCAAGAGAACCTAACAGTGTTCGATGAATTCATCTTAATGGGCATCACAAAACACCCTGAATTACAGGCTCCCTTCTTTGGGCTGTTCCTCGTCATCTACATGGTCTCACTGCTGGGCAATTTGGGCATTATCATCCTCACTGAGGTGGACTCCAGGCTACAAACACCCATGTATTTTTTTCTCAAACACCTGGCTTTCATTGATCTTGGTAACTCAACAGCTGTGGGACCAAAAATGTTGGTAAATTTTGTAGCCATTCAAAACGTAATTCCCTACAATTGGTGTGCTACACAGTTAGCGTTCATTATCTTTTTTGTCCTTAATGAGCTTTATATTCTTGCAGCAATGGCTTATGACCGCTACGTGGCCATCTGCAACCCTCTGCTCTACACAGTCATCATGTCAAAAAGAGTTTGCTGAGTGCTGGTGGTAATCCCCTATCTCTACAGCGCCTCTCTGTCTCTGGTAACCACCATAAAAATATTTATCTCCTCCTTCTGTGGCAATAATGTTATCAGTCATTTCTATTGTGACAGTCTTCCCTTGTTAACTTTGATTTGCTCAAGTACACGAGAGATTGAGTTAATAATATTGATCTTTTCAGCATTTACTTTTGTTTCATCTCTTCTGATCATCCTTGTCTCTTACATTCTGATCCTCCTGGCCATCCTCAGGATGAACTCTGCAGAGGGCAGGAGTAAAGCCTTCTCCACCTGTGGGTCTCACCTGACAGTGGTAGTTGTATTATACGGGACTCTATTCTTCATGTATGTGCAGCCCAAGTCCAGTCACTCCTTTGATACTGACAAGATGACCTCTTTATTTTACACCCTGGTGATACCCATGCTGAATCCCATTATCTACAGTTTGAGAAATACAGAGGTTAAAGGTGCCATGTGGAGGATATGGGAAAATCTGTGCAAACGTCTCATTTCAAGTCCAATATAGAATGTGTATATAATAAATAAGTTTGTTGGTAACTATTTACTATATGCAATAAGTCTTTGAAAGCTCTACATAGAAAAGACATAGAAAACTAAAATATTTTCCTTGATTTCAACATATAGATGAGTTAATGTTGATGGACCTTTGGATATTCAGTTTGATTTGTCCTCCAGATTAGTATACATGTTTGAATTTTATTTCACACTCTTTCCACACAGATTTCTCCTGACATGCTGATGTAGACAAAGCAGCTATGCTATTGTGTTTTGTAGGGATACACTACAAAAAATAATGCATCATCAATAACAACTTTTAAGACATTCTATCTACCCTGTGCTATGTAGTCTCAGATTTCAATTAAACTATAGTATCTATCTTTATTGAACATACACATATGAATGTGTATATATGTATAAATATGCATATATATAGTGTTTTATTTAAGAAAAAAAAATAAAATTGTAATTGCTCACTTTTAAAAGACACAATCTTGTACATGGAAATCCCCCCAAAAATAAAAGTTTAAATTTTAAAATGAGTGACACTTGGGAAATTGTTACTATAAGGTCATCATATAAAATATCAATTACATGGCTAACTGTTAGGACATAATATTTGAGTATCAATTTAAAATATGTGCTACACTAGCAATGAAAATTAAAGTATTTAAGAAAAATCTAATGAACAAATCACATGACCTTCATGATATAATATAACATAATATCACTACAGATTTTTGAAAAAATATTTAAGTGTAGCAATATAACATGTCTATGGTTGGAATTAATAAATATTGTGAATAAGTCAGTTCTCCTTAAAATTTTCTATAAGTTTAATGTAGGAACAATAAAAAATTTACCAGTGTTTTAAAATACTCAAATAGATGCCAAACTGATTTTGAAATGTAAAGTACAAAGAAAAACTAGGGCAATATCTTGAAAAAGAGAGAACCTGGGGGAGTTCCAATAATAGATGTCAATTCTTGACATAAAACTGCATTATTTTTTAGAAATTGTGATGTTGGTAGACATGTGGACAGATAGAATATTAAACAAAGGTCAGGGGCTGGGGATGTGGCTCAAGCGGTAGCGCGCTCGCCTGGCATGCATGCGGCCCGGGTTCGATCCTCAGCACCATATACCAACAAAGATGTTGTGTCCGCCGAGAACTAAAAAATAAACAAAGGTCAGATATAGAACCTCTGGAAGTTGGTTTAGAAATGATTAGACTGTTTAGTACATTGAAATAATTTACTTAGACTTCCTGTGTATGAAACTTCGTCATTTATATGTATACCTTATACAATACTCAATATATGATAAAGTCAGTAAATATTGAGTTAATGCATGTTTAATAGTGTATATATATACATCAAAAAATTAATTCATATATACATATATGTATATTTCTTCATCAAAATATCATTCTGTATATTATGTATACATGGAAAGTACTTGTTATTTTAAAGGTTACACATACAAGATTCAAATTTAATTGAGAAATTATATGAATTTAAATAACAATTCTAGAATTACACATTCTCTAGAATAACATGCAAGTCATAGCTTCATATCTTTGGATAAGGAGAGATACCTTAAATATGGTACAAGAATAATAACATAAAATCTAAACAGTAATCTATAAAAACACAAAAATGACCAAAAAATTAATGTGTTCAATTAATAAAAGTATACCAAAGAATAATGAAGAGGCAATGCAGAGTCAATACATTTCCAACACGTTCAACCAAATAATGCTGATGTCAGTAATTTTGAAATAGAAAATTTCAAGCAAAAGATAACTAATAAAAATAGCACCCGCTTTTGCAGAGGCTAATTTTGAATTGGCAATTCTCCTGTTTCAGCTTCCCAAGCCACTGGGATTAAGGCATTTGCTACTGCAGGCTGCAAATGCTTAATCCCAAAATCAGCATTAGCTGTCTAGTTAATATATAGAGAAAGGAGAAAAATCACCTGCAGAAATACTTAACAAAACAGAATATCAAAAAAAATTAAATATATAACTATATTTAAAGATCATCAATCATTGTATAGCATAAATACTGTCATATGAAAACACATTCACCAGAGTGGGTGAAATTCAAAACTCTGGGAATTTTTCATGTCTTTTTTTTTCTGTCTTTTTGCTGCTGGATAGAATAAATAAAGCATTCTTTGTTAGCAGTTGTCATGACAATTGACAAAGTGTAGTAGTAGAGAGAGAATAAAGAGATCAATAAAATGACAAAGACTGAAATATATTAGAAATAAATGGGATAAAATGCAAAGAAAGACAAATAAAAGACCAAGAGAATAAGAGAAGATAACAGAATAGTAGAGTCTAGAAAATTACCACCAAAATAGAATGAATTGCTCTTTGTAAAAAGGAATAAAGGTACTGTAATGCAGCAGAGAGAATTATTTCAACAAACCGGACAGGCACATGCATGGAATGAAAAGAAAACACCTACATTGTCCTCTTAAATTTTCTGTGAACTGAATTCTGCTCTCAAAAAAAGAAAAATCTTCTTGAAATGTCCCTTTTGACCAACATTTCAAAGTCTTGATATTGAGAACTTTTATACATGACTCTAGGGTTTGTACATTATTAAAATAATAAGGAATAAAACACTAAATTCTGCTCTCTCCATTCTCTAAGATGCAGCTAAAACATTACTGAGAAATTATGACCCTGAAAGACAAGTGAGAGAATATTGTTGGCAGATGGAATCTTTATAGGCTCAAAGTTAACACAATACAGATGCTCATCAAAAAAAATGTGAAAATACATCAAGACACAGTCGTAAAATAAATCTTACACAATAAGGCAAGAAGAAAGCAGCAAAGGAGATGAAGAATCAGCAGGAGGGAGAGGAGTGCAGGGTGAGAGAAGGAGGAGAAATAAGATTCTCTTACAAATAATGTAAAGTGAAAGAAATGAGAAAGACCAAAGAACAAGTATAGAAAACATGCTATTCCACTCATTAGACACTGGAGTTGATGTAACTCATGCTTCACTCTTAGAAAATGAGATACAGCTAATAGAACATCACACATAAAAAAATGCAAGGTATATTTCATTCTTGAAAACCTATTTGTGTAGTTGACATTTCTCTAAGCAAAAAAGAAAATCAAAATAGGTTCATCATAAAATCCAGCACTCATTTGTAATAAATTGTTCTAGAATGGAATGGAAGAAAATGTACTGAATTCAGTAAATGATATCTATTAAAGCCTACATAACACTTTTCATATTTACTAGTTCTAGAATTCTTCCACACCCCAGATAGAATGTCTATCATCAAAATGACAAAATATAAAAAATTTAATAAATGCGGGTGAAGTTGTGGAGAAAAGTGAAGTATTAGATTTAGTTGGTGGTATTGTAAGTTAGTAAAGTCATTTGGGAGAACAATAAGGGGGTTTCTCAAAAGAAGTAAAAGTAGATCTATCTATAGGGTGATTCAACTTTTACACTCCCAGTTATATATAGAAAGGAAATAAAATCACCAAACAAAATCATACCTCCACACTCATTTTTACTGCTGAATATTTACATTGGCTAAATCTGGAATTAACCTAGTTAACTGTCAGTGGAGAAATGGATAGGAAAACGTGGTATGTATAGAGAGTGAGGAATTATTCATCATGAAAAACAATTCTCAAAATTTGCTGCAACATACAAAAAATGGAAAGGGATTATGCTAAGTGAAATGTATCAAACATAGATAAATATCCTATTTTCTCTCTCACATGTGGTAGATCAATATGAGTTTTGGATAGTGGTTACTAGATGCTGTTATGCGTCAAGGAGGTTGGGAGAGGGAGATGATGTAATGGGTTCCAAAGCAGTTAGATAGGAGGAATGTGTTCTAGTGTGGTATTTCATAGTGAGGTGGTAATAATTCAAAATAATCCATCAGATTTTAGGAATAACTAGAAGAAAAAGCTTAAAGGCTCCAAAAACTAAGTACAGTAAGATGAAAATTTTAATTACCATAATTTGATTAATACACACTATATATGTGCATTGAAATATCACATTATACCCAAAGATATACACTAGCACCACATGATAATAGAACATTTTTAAGGTATAAGGAAACATCAATGTTGACAGCCCTTTTTGACATTATTCGTTATAAACATGCATCAAATTATCACACTGTATAATACAAAAACAATTTTTTTAAAAACATTAAGTTTAAATAACTGGAAATAATAGTGTTAAAATCAGAAGAGCAATTGTGCATTTTTCTGTATGAGGGTAGGATAGTAGTTCATAGTGGGAAGGAAAATACAGGACTCTTCTGGATCTGAAAATGTTTTATTTTTATTTTCGTTTCTATCTTATCTGGATTTTTATATTTAGATGTGTTAAGCTTATAAAAATTTATTTACGCAATTTGTATTTGTTTACACGTGCATTCTCTTTGATAATAAATTTAGAGCAATAGAAAACAAATAAAAACAGCTAAGCATATATGTTATTTCCTCCTGTGATTTTTTTGGGGGTATATATAGAGAGTAAGATATTATTCATCATGAAAAACATGACATTGCTTTTTTCTGTATTTAAACATTTCTCCCATTGTGTCCTCATCCATTAAACTACAGAAACATAGTACTTAAGATTATCATTATATCCTACAAGAACAATATTTTCAATTCAGAGCTCTGGTTTGCATAGAGACAGCCTAGAGGAGTTGTGGAGAAAGATCTAACATAACTTCAATGACATGGGAACCCCAGGATGCACTCTGTAATTTTCAGATATCCCAATGGTTTTGTTTGAAGCTTTACAGGGTTCAGGAATCATCAACAAATTGCATAGTCTTTCCCCAGGGAGAGTCTCAAAGGAGCGAGGATACTTCATGAATTACTGAGCTCTGTTAGGAACACACGGGAAACCTGGAAACATTCCTCCTTGGAAGTGAATAGATAATGTGTTTCTATGACTCCCCCTGAGCCCAGTGACTTCACTGATGTAGCCACAACTTTAGCAGTCTGCTTTGATAACCACAGTTTCTCGGCTACTCCAATATTTCAACCATCTGCATTATGATCTTTGGTAAATGTTAGGTATTTAAAGTCAAGTAGCTATTTGATATTCTGTAAAGAGTAAAGCCAGAAACCAAAATATGAACTTCTGATAGTATTTAAGAAATTCCAACCTCAAATTCCTAAGATTTTTATTTTTTTTCACTCAGATCCTCAAACAAGATGTCAAATGTGATATTGTCATTTGCAATTAATCATATTTATTTCCATAACATTTTTCCAGTTGCCTCTTAATTAAAATAGTATACCAATATTTTTTTAATACTTGCATTTCTGTTTCAAATACGTTATGCATTTGAAAGAATTACCAACACCACTAAAAGGGTGTCATTTTTAGTAGTTGGTAAAGCCAAAGCAAAACACTAGAGGACCTGTTCTCCGTCACACCTTAACATCTGTGAAATAACATAAAATTGATCCTGATGAAGAAATGCCTGTATAATGGATCAGTCCTTTCAAAATTACAAAGCAGGAAAATGTATTTTTCTTAATACCAAAGTGTCTTTTCCATTATTAACTTAGAAGCTTCTTATAAAAACAGTTTCCCAGATTTTTTTGGTGACCACATGAATGTTTATAAATTCACATTTTCATCACTCATTTTGCATTACAATTATTGTCAATTATTTTTGTGTTGACTCCCATATTTGGTAGTATGCAAGAGGCCAACAAGGCTTGGGAATGAGTGGACCTCTTTAACTCTCTACATTGCCTAATTCTGTATGCTGCTTTTCTTAGCCACAAATGTATGTATCTAAAGGCACTGTCACTTAAACATTAATTTAGAGTTCCTCTATAGACCAAGAATGTGACTACAATGAACGGAAATGGACATCAGAAAGCCATTGTTTTATAAGCCTTAATTGATGTGACATAACAATAGCTGGCTGTCCACTTTCATAAATTCCTCACTGAATTAGAACATGATATATTCCTTGCTTCTATAATTGTGTCAAAATGGATTCTACTGTCATGTATAATTAAAAAGAACCAATAAAAATTGACTATTAAAATATGTGTGTATACATATATGCTTTTTTGTTTTTGTTTTCCTAGAGAAATCACTCAAAGGATGCCAGACTTTTGCAATTTCACAATGGCATTAGTCTCATTTTATTAGATGAGATAATCAAATTAGTGAGGCAAAATAAAAATTTTATTTAAATTATTCAAAGACAGATTTGAATAGTAACAATAATCATAATAAGTATTACTCAATGATTTTTAAATGCTGAAATCCAATATACACAGAAAATAGATATGAATATATGATTAACTGATAATAACACATGCTATCAAATTTGATAGCATGAAAGTAAATGTAACTATTCATCTCTATTTAAAAGTGTATTATAAAGTTTAGTAAAATGTGCCTAACATTGATTTCAATATTTTAACCATTTTAAAGTTTACAGTTCAGTGCCAAAACATTGTGTTATTGAGTTTGATTTTCTATTATCCAACTGAGGACTTTTCAATGACATTAATAAGAGATATGCATTAGTAGTTCTTCTGTCTTATGATGGATTTGTTAGTCATTGTTCCATACAGGGTGGAGAAGGCTTTAGAGGATGAGGAAAGCCATTTCCAATTGTTTTCTGTTTGTTTGCTTTTGTTTTGTTTTTAATGATCTGGAAGCATTTTAGAAACATGGGCTTTATTTATCTTCTGAATATTTTCTCAAATTGATTCCATTTACATTTTTCATGTTTATATACCTTGTGTTGCCCATAAATTGGAAATCACATCTAAAGTGCTCATGATATTCAGGATAAACACATTTGCTAAAATTACTTCACAAGATGCAGTGAAATTCACACTTTATACAATTGGGTTCTCCATTATTAGTGATGCTAAATTAATCCTCAGATAACATGCTTGGGATAGGTCTCCTTAAAGATATAGTGGTGGTTTTCTAACAAAAAAGTTAGAAACACACACACACACACACAAACACACTCACATCATACATGAAATTAAGTTCCAATGGACACAGAAAGACAAATATAACTTTTGCTTTGTGGATCTCAAATAAGTAGAGAACAGTGGTCACTAGAAACTAGGAAGGATAGAGGTAAGGGAGCACAGTGAGAGATGACAAAATGAATACTATAATACAGTCAGACAGGAGGAACTGGTTCTGGTGTTCTGTAGCACAGTAGGGTAACTATAGTACACAACAACTTATTATGTATTTCAAAATAACTACAAGAGTCTGAAGGTTCCCACACATGAGAAGGGATAAATATTTGAAGAGATGAAAATGCTAATTATCATGAATTCATCACTACACTTTTTATATGTGTCTCAAAATATCTTATTGAGCTCCAAGAATTTGTTCAAATATGTATCAATAAAAAAATCCAAAATCAATAAAAGGTGAGATAGTAGGTGGGCACAGTATGAATATCATTTTCTAAACAAAATGTCCCCCTCATAATAAAATTATTTAGTGAATTCCATGATACTTTGTCAGTTTTTTTGATTTTATTTTATATCATACTAACAATGAACAACATTCTGGTATGTTAGAGAGTGGTGAACAATTGTTTTCTCTGTATGGCAATGTTGTCAGTTAACATTTGCTTTGTCAGTTTTTTCAACATGCAAGATTTCATAACAGTCCTTAAGTAGGCAACATGGAATGATATTATGGTTTGTGAGTGTATATTTGTGTGTTTATGTGTGTGTTTATATACATACACGTGTAGAATATCCGTGCATAACATATACACAAACATATAATACAACTATCATATGGAAATACATAAAGTACATGTATTCATCAGAAAATATAATAAAAATCAATGATTATTTTTATATTTACTTTCAGTATAGGTTTCCCGAGTGGATAGATGGACAAACACAATCTAACAATGCTGAAAGTATTCATCCTAATGGGAATCACAGACCTCCCTGAATTGCAGGCTCCTCGTTGTGCTTTTCCTCACTGTGTACATGATCTCAGTGGTTGGTTGGTAACTTGGGCTCCATTATCCTCACCAATATAGAGGCACACTTGCACACAACTATGTACTTTTTCCTCAGACACTTGTCTTTCATAGATCTTGGTTATTCAATAGCTATGGGACCCAAAATGTTAGTAAATGTTTTTGAAAAGCAATCTACAATCTCCTACTCTTGCTGTGCTGCCCAACTCACCTTCTTCAGTGTGTTCAACAGTAGTGAAGTTTTCATTTTGTCAGCAATAGTCTATGACCACTATGTAGCCATCTGTGACCTCTTGCTCTACACAGTCATCATGTCACAAGCATTGTGTCATGTGCTAGTGGGAAAACCTTAGCTCTACAGTGTCTTTTTATCTTTGCTGACCATGATTAAAAATTTTTGTTTCTCCATTTTGTGGACATAATGTCATCAGGCATTTTTACTGTGATAGTCTGCCTTTGATATCTTTGCTTTGCTCAGACACACATGGAATTAGGCTGATCCTTCTAATGTTCTCATCTTTCAAATTTGTTTCATCTCTGCTGATAGTCCTTGTCTCCTGCATTCTAATCCTTGTCACCATCCTCAGGAAGAACTCTGCAGAAGGCAGGTACAAGACCTTCTCCACATGTGGGTCTCCCCTGACAGTGATAGTGGTGTTCCATGGGACTCTGTTCTTATGTATATCCAGCCTAAGTCCTACCATTCCTTTGACACTGGTAAAATGGTGATACCCATGCTAAATCCTATGATTTACAGTTTCAGGAACAAAGAAGTAAAAAAATGCCCTACAGAGAACCTGGAAAATGTTGGTACATGTTTTCTTTTAAACTTACTACTTTAGTATATAGTAACAATAAATTATGTAATATGTATGGCTATGTAATAGCCAGGATAGACTGTATCTTGCATTGCAATAACCTTGTACTGATACATCTATAGGATGGGCAAGAATCAAGGTGCAGTTGCCCAGAAAAAAAAAAAAAAAAAAAAAAAAAAAGCATTGATAATTTTCAAACCAGGGTCAGGGGTTCAGGGGTAGAGCCCTTGCCTAGCACTGAGTTCGATCCTCAGCACCATATAAAAATAAATAAAATAGAGGTATTGTGTCCAAATACAACTAAATTTTTTTAAATAATTTTCAAACCAAAATTTGTCTCTAGTAAATTATTAATCCTGGCTTATACTTCAGATATTAGTTTGTGTTTAATTTCAAATATAACTTATCATTCCCATAAATTCTCAAGGTAGACTAAATCCTCCTCTCTTTGGGTAAATATTATTTTAAAGCTAAAGTCTTTCTTTGTTCATTTTTGGTAAGTTGATCTACAACAAACCTTCAACATTTTATCTGTAGTGCTTGTAACACACAAAAATCACCTGATGGATATTATACACAAAGATTCATGTGTTCAGTAAGCATACATTGCTTACTCTCTTGATGAAGCTTAGAGAAAATTTAATGGGAAGTGACTGATACAATTTTGAGATGGTACTGAACAAAATGAAAATAGAATTGAAAAGCAGCTAGGATGGCACTTAAATTTTTAATTAATTTAGAGATCCCTTTGAGCAGTTGACTTACAAATGAAGAGTTGAGTGAGTGGGTTGTATAGATAGCAAATGGAGGTCTATTCTAGGGTGAGAGTACTATTAAGGCAACAATTCATAAACACTGAAATGATGGCTTCATTCTTGCACATCGGCAAAAAGTATCCAGAATTTAAAATATCATTATGAAATGGAAAAAAATGACTGATATATGATGCAGAACTGACCAAGGGATACCACCTAAGCTACTGCAAAATTTGTCTTTTATTCTAATGAATAAAATAAACATTGTAGGAACTCAGCTAAAGAGTGGTGCTATCTTCCTTTAGTTAATGGATAGCTCTGACTTCTGTTAAATAATAGGCACAGAATGCTGAGTTTTGAAAATAGAAAATCGTGTTGGGATTTAACTATAGCAGTTTCAGAAGTGGACACAGTCTTAGGCCATGGTTGGAACAGGAGTAAAAAGGGATGAAAATCTTGACATTCAAAAAAAAAAAAAAAGAATAACATTTCTTCCCCTTGATGTGGATGTGAGAGTATTACCAAAGAATATTTTTTTAAAGATTGAAAAGTATATTTTCACAGCACACCTTAATATATGTAGAATATTTTTTCTGCTTCCAATCTATATGGAGAAATGGAGACTGGGTTAATCTCCCATTAAAAAAGATAAATAATAAAAAATGAAACAAATGTACAACATATATGATACATATATTTTTAAAACCTGACACAGGGTCATAAAAGGCATGTTCTCTAAATGATGAAAAACAAATGAAGTGATTCCTGTGATTTCCCCACCTTCTTGACTTAAGAATGTATGAGGGATGCCTAGAAAAATACTGAGGGGAGATACAAAGCTGAGAGCCTGATGAGAACCAGCCAGCTAGAGTTTGTAGAGGAAAAAATAATCAAGCATAAGAGAGAGGGAAAGGACATGAAAGGGCATCCCAATCTTGGGATAATCATCCTCAATTATTCAACAGTTGACTGACAAAACACATGTGAATGGCAATAGCACTCAAAAAGATTTCCTCCTGGTGAGTCTCTTCTAAACTCATCCAAGAAATGATAAAAACAATATCTCTAATTATTAAATTGTTTCCAAAGTATTATATCCCAAAAAAGCTAAATAATGCTTATAAAATTAAGAATTATTTGGTGTAATAAACCAATGTATGGAACATAGTTAATTATTTCAAGCATATAAAGAATCTGGAAAATATAAAGCATGCTGAGCAGAATAATCAATTAGAATTGACCAAGGCAGCTTGGGTTGCTGCTCAAAATAGAATTTGGCTACCTTGCAGTAAGATTTCACTAACACACACACATACACACACACACACACACACACACACACACACACGTGACCAAGAACTGAAACACATTACTACTGTCAAACATCACATTTTTAAAATTAATTTTTAAAATTTATATGTGACAACAGAATGCATTATAATTTTTATTACACATATAGAGCACAATTTTTCATATCTCTGGTTATATACAATGTATATGCACACCAATTCGTGTACTTTGGATAATAATGTTCATCACATCCACCAGCATTTCTAACCCCATGCCCCCTTGCTTCCCCTCCAACCCCTCTGCCCTATCTAGAGTTCATCTCTTCCTCCCATGCTCCCGCTCTCTATCCTACTATGAATCAGCCTCCTTATATCAGAGAAAACATTGGCATTTGTTTTGGGGGGATTGGCTAACTTCACTTAGTATTACCTTCTCTAACTCGATCCATTTACCTGCTGGGGTTGTGGGTCAGTGGCAGAGTGATTGCCTAGTACATGTGAGGCACTGGGTTCAAATCTCAGCACCATATAAAAATAAATAAACAAAACTAAATCTTTATGATATTTTTAACTTCCAAAATAATTAAGTAGAGACACTATTAACAGTATTAATTGAACTGGATATTAACAGTAGAAATTGAACTGCTAGGTATAAATGTCTAATGCACAAGAAAAAATAGTATATATTGGTATATTCACAGCAGATTAAACACTGTAAAAAAAGCATAAGGAAACCTGTATATATAAAATGAAAATATAAAAATGAAGCCCATGGAGCTAAAGGAATATGAAAAAAGAAACAATATGCTGTTTGACAACTTCAACAGCTAAGCACACTTGTAATTTACTTTCCCAAGAAGAGGATTAAAATTATTTAATGTAATGATAGTTGATAGTTTCACAAATGTTAAAAAAATGCATGTATGAACATATCACAAAGAATTGCACTATACATATATGTATGAGTGAAATTTATTGTCATATATTCATACATGTATATTTATATGTATATATATATATATATATATATATATTCCACTTTTATATGTGGAATTTAAATGGAATAATATAGTCTATGCATGTAAGAATATGTCAAATGAACCCAGTATTAATTACTATTTCAGTATCTATTTAGATTTTATTATATTGAGTAGGGATTGTTATATATATGTAGGTACAACAATGTTTGGGCCATACACATTTGCGGTCATTATATACTTGGATGGTTCTATTAAGTAGTATAATATAATCTTCTCTCTCTAATCTGATCATTTTTGTCATGAAATCTTCATATTTCTCAATACTATCATCTCAAGATTAGGATTCCATCAAAATAATTTGATAAAATCCATCATATTAAAAATGCTGGAGAAGGTAGGGATACAAGGACCTTACTTCAACATTATAAAGGCTATGTGAAGGTAAACTGAAAGCCAAAAATTAAAAAGTCAAAGTTCTCTGTTAATTGATGATATGACGCTCTGTAAAGAAGACCTTTTGGTGCACCAGAAGACTTCCAGATTTGGTAAACAAATTCAGAAAAGTAAAATGATACAAGATCAACATAAATACATCAAATGTTCTCTTGTGCTGCAATAATGAAAATGCTGAGAAAGGAATAAAAAAATATACCATTCATAATAATCTCAAAGGGGGAAAATAAAAAACCTTTAGAATAAATCCATTAAAGTAATGGATGACTTCTAAGATGAAAACTATTGAATACTCAAGAAAGACATTGAGGTAGACCTTAGAAGATGGAAAGACCTCCCATATTCTTGGATAGGCAGAAACAATGTTGTCCCAAATGTCTCACTACCACAAACACTATACAGATTCAATGCAATCCCCATCAAAATACTGAAGAAGTTCTTCACAGACCTACAAAAATAAATTTCAAAACTAATTTAGAAGAATAAAAGACCAGAATAAATAAAACAATCCTGAGCAAAAAGAGTGCAACAAAAGGTTTTACAAAAACCCATCTCAAGTTGAAGAATAGTAATTATAACAGCATGGGAAGGGATCCAAAACAGATGTGAAGATCGATGACATTAAAAGAAGACACACAAACAAATCCAAACAGATACAGTCGTCTGATACTCCACAAAGGTGTCAAAACAATACTTTGGAGAAAAGATAACATTCTTAAACAATGTTGCTTGGAAAAAATGGATGTCCATATGTAAAAAGATTCCTGTCTTTATTCCTGAACAAAAGTCAACTCAAAGTGAAATTTTTGCTTTCTTATAGCTCACTCAGAAAGTTTTGAAAGCACTGTTTCCTTTTGTACCAAGATCAATACTATTATTTTTCTTTTTTTTAAGTAAAAATTCATTGTGCTCACATTTTAAATTATGTACTGTATATTTCAAAATGTTTGAAAAAATCATTATGAAAGATTTTACCACATAGAACTGATAGATGTTTGAGGAGTTGAGTTCAATCAGATTTAAACATTATGCAATGTATATATTAAACGGCAACCCATTAAAATGTACAACTTTTCATGTTTTGAGAAAAAATGTAGTATCCCAAACACTTTTGGTTCCACTTCTGGTGCATTAACTTGTTTCCTCAGCTGCACCTTTGGCCGCACAGAGAGGCCTCTATGAAAGAATAGTAGAAGAGATGACTCAGGCCTGGGTTAGCAATTTCTCTAACCACCTGAAGGTGGGCAGCTACAGTATTTCATCATCTTACTGGAACAACCCTAAAAGAGAGCTGTGAAGTATAATCATCTCAGCATGAAGAACTTTAGGTAGTGCCCTTTTTCTTGGAAGGAGAAATGGACAGATATTTTAGTAGATGTCAACTCATGGGTGGTAGCCAATGATTTTCCTGGATGATAAAAGAGATGTAAATAGTTTGACTTGTAAATTTTAGACAAAGGAACATGGGCAAGAAATACGAGGATATAACTCTCCAAAATGGTAAAAATATACTAAAATGTCTGGCCATTTCACCTTCCAAGAAAAAGTGACGAACAAGACACAAGCTTTTCAGTACCTCTAAATTGCACACAGTGACTCATGGGATTTCTCAATCTCCATAATTGTGTGAGCCATTCCCTCATTAAGACTTCTCTATCTCTCTCTCTCTCTGTGCACATGTTATGTTTCTCCAAGATACCCTCACTGTTACACCTGTGAATAAATTTGTCTATGACAATTAGTGAATGAGTTCTAGGAATTCTCTTAAGCTCAAGTAGGGATAATCAGCAAATTGCTTGTCATTTCTTCAGGGCGTCTCAAGTCTCAAAAGGTTAAAAAAAAATCTAGAAAACTTTCTCACTAAGCTATGTAAGAAACATATGACTCTGTGTATATGTATACATATATACAGAGCCAAGATGGATATTTCATTACAGGTTAAAAAAAAAAAGTTTCACGTGATGCCATGTTTTCAAGATATTCACAAGTTTTCAGTAACGTTTGCAAATATTTAATTGATGTCAAAACCAGAGTAAAATATGATTAATTCTTACTATAAATTCTGTGCTTTTACCATTCAATAATGTCTTAGCAGAAATAAGTCCTTTCCTTATTCTTAAATTAATATTTTCATGTTATCATGAGGTGTGAGCTAAATTTTCATAGGCATCCTTGAAAAATCATCATAGTACTACTTAAAAATTCTAAGTTTTATTTGAATAGTTTATCTCTCACAGAGGCCAAAACTGAGACCAAATGAAATATAGCTAAGGTGTTTTATTTTACTTTGTTCTTTTAAGATCAGGCTTATAAACCTGAAGAGTTTAAGTCTCTCATTTGGATATCCTTCCCGATAGTTATTGATATCTCTAAGATTTTCTTGTGAGAATTTTAAAATATATTAGTATTTAATGTTTATGTAAATAGATGTAGAAGTCTGATTCTGTCAGAGTTTTTCTTCACATCTTGAATAATATAGAGGGAGCTTCTGCCCCTCATCCAGTCGTGAAACACACTATTAAGAGGAATCCTTTAAGTATCTGATTATATATTGATAGGACAATACTAAAGGTTCTGAAATTTGCAGAGAAATGTGACAAAAAATCAAGTGGAATATTTTAGAGTATAATTTTAAAAGCAGCAGTGATCAGTAATAAAGAAAAATAATAATACATAAAAAAGCAGTTTTTTTTCATTCCACAGTACTCTAGAACAAGTAAGAAAAATCACTTTAATCTTTCGTTATTTTAAAGAAAAACTATAGTTCTTACCATATGCAATTTACTATTGTTTTAAACTTTTTATGCTTGTAAAACCAAACCAAACCAATGAAAGAAAAACAAGTTTTGTATATTATTTTCTTGTATATACTGCAGATATTTTTCTAATAATATAATCTGACACACATACTCAGATTTCTTTCTCTTTTTGGTGTGTGTGTGTGTGTGTGTGTGTGTGTGTGTGTGTGTGTGTGTCTGGTGATGATGCTGGGGATTAAATGCAGGGCCTCACACATGCTAGGCTAGGACTCTACCACTGGGCCATGTCCTCAGCTCCTCAGATTTCTAACATAGGAAATGTATATGTATTAAGTATGGGCAGGATAGCAAGAGGTCTTAATTTTATAGGCAATATTTTAATTGATTTTGTTCAAGGTACATATAATGAGTTCTATATTTAATGTGATAAAGTTGTGTATTATGTTTGCTTATAGTTCACCATGAGATTTCTGCTACTGCAATTTTCATTGTAATAAGTATAATTTTTATTTATTTCAGTACCTTCTTTTTTCTCTTTGGGATTATTTATACATAGTCATTTAATTTCCATTCCTTCCTCTCAAAAATCTTATATGTATATATGTGTGTCTATATGTGTATGTATACATATATACATACATATAACATATATATGTATATACATGTATGTACACATGTATTTGTATGTATATATTTATTTATATATACATATATATGTGTGCAGCATATAATAGTCTGTGTATGAATGTAAGTTTTAGGTAACTTATATTACTTATCCCAATATTACTTTGTATATACTCTAAATAAAATATATCATTGATACATAATTGATACATACATTGATACATAATTATATGTATTCTGATTTGTTTTTCCATGTAAAGTAATCCATACTGTGATCTATGTTCTTATTCAGACACCTATATAATATCTGTATGTTGAAGACACCTATTTTAGACACCTATATAATATAAGTATATTGAAGCTGTAAAATTTACAGGCCTAAAGGCTTTCATAGGCCTGTATTGTAGGAGAGGTTTCTGTGCATGTTTGCAATACATGGTTGATACTCTTTTGAATCACAAATTAAATGTGCTTTATAATCATAGATAATGCAGAAATGCCACTGAGGAAGACATTATGTAATAGACAAATATAAAACAATGAATAGCTTAAGTTTATGTATATCCATAATGCACTAATTTTAAAAACCATTACCAGATGCTGGGGTTCTGGCTCAGTGGGAGAGCGCTTGCCTAGCATGTGTGAGTCACTGGGTTCGATTCTCACCACTGCATATAAATAAATGAAAAAAAATAAAGGTTCATCAACTTCTAGAAAAATGCTTAAGAAAACATCAATCCCAAAGGAATTACTAATTACCCTTTAAATTATTTAAAGAAACAGTCAAGTTTATAGTCAATAACTAAATTCCCACAGAGACTGATGTTTTCCAATAGTTACTTTATATGTGTATTTGATGTATTAAGCACTGAGTAAAAGGAACCATTACACTGAAAAAAAAATAGTTTGATGATATTCAATATAATAAACTCAAAATTTAATTTTGTGTCAACTTTTAAAATATATTTATATATCTCTATTTACATATAATTATGTATCCATCTACTGATCTATTTTATTGAGGTATCTCAACATTAGTCCTAACAATATTTGGGCTGAATGTTTGATATTGTAAAATGTTTACCCATTTAACTGCCCTCTAACCATTGGGTACCAGTTGTAGCCCACCATAGAGGTATGACAAGGAACATACCTAGAATATATCCATAGACATTGACAGTAAAGTCAGACCAAATAGAACCACCAATCTATCCATGTGTATAGTACTATGAGACATTTTTTTATTTGTAAAAATGTGCTTAATTTTAAATATCATAAATTTAGGAGTTTGGATATTTCTCATTTACACAAGCTTACACACTAAAAAATTCCCCAAGTCTTGACTGTGCTGATGTCTGTATCAAAATAGGTTTTGTTACAATCCTCGATGGAGAAACGCAATATCTCAGTGGTGCATGAGTTTATTCTGATGGGCATCACATAGCGCTCTGAGCTGCAGGCTCCACTGTTTGGCCTGTTCCTCATCATCTTTGTGGTCACAGTGCTGGGCAACTTGGGCATGATCACCCTCACCAAGGTGGACCATAACCTGCAAACACCCCTGTACCTTTTTCTCAGACACCTGGCTCTCACTGACCTTGGTTATTCTACAGTTGTGGGCCCCTAAATGTTAGTAAATTTTGTTGTAGATAAGAATATAACATCTTATTTTTTATGGGCCACACAGCTAGCTTGTTTTCTTGCGTTCATCATTTGTGAACTTTTTATTCTGTCTGCATGGCCTATGATTGCTATGTGGACCACTACAACCCACTGTTCTACACTGTCATCATGTCACAAAGAATATGTCACATGCTGGCAGCAATTCCTTATCTCTACAGCAAATATTTTTTTCTCTCCCAATCACCATACAAAATTAATTTACTCTTTTGTGGTAACAAGATTATAAGTAATTTCTGTGACGAGGTCACCTTGCTATCGTTGCTGTGCTCAAATGCACATAAAATTGAGTTAATCAATTTTTATTTCAGCAGGGTTTAATCTGTTTCCATTTCTTGTGATACTCCTGTATTCTTATCTCCTCATCCTTGTTACCATTTTCAGTGAAGATGGATATTCTGTGTGAAAGAATTTTTAGAACTAGACTTATATCCCAAACAAATAAAAATCAAAATTACTTTATATCAGCCTACTTCTATACACAATATAAAATTTGCAATAGTTTTTTGTATTGTTCTTGATGGGAAAGATAAAAATTGCCTTTGCTATTGAAGTCTTTTCATCCTTCCTGCATATGATTGGCAATGCTTTTGTCTGCACTGTCAAATATGAGAAAGAAAATGTACGCTTGTTTAATTCTTTGATAAACAATTTTCAATAGTTTTAAATACCTGAAATTTCCTCCTATGATATCAGTGGCTAATAGAGTCTCAAAAATATAGACAACTATGGAAAACATAATTTATTTTAATATGAAAAAGTCCATGCAATATTATTTTTAGCATTTTTAGTAACAAATATATGGTCCTAAATCAATGAGAATCTGTGAAGTTTTGCAACCAGTAATCCATTATTACAGAACTGGAATTTGTAATCATATATTAATGAGAGATACTAAATCTATTAAATGATTTGAATTTCTAAAAAAATCATCTAGAAAAAATTGAAGGAGATTCTTATAGAGATGTTTGAGGAGGGTGAGAAGAGAATTTTACCTATTTCAAAATTATGTCACTCCATACATGAATCTATATTTTAAAGTACATATTGTAGGAGGAACACATGGAAATGAGAATTGTTATAATATCATATACAACTCACTTTTGCTTGCTAGATCATGAGTGTCCAAAATTGAAAAAATTGCTCAAATAGCTACAAAGTAGAAACTCTCAATTTCATATCCTCCTACTTATTTCACATGGAAATCTACCAGTTTTTAGAATTCAATACAAGTTTTAAACACAAAGTATCAGATAAACAATTTAGAAAATAAACATTAAAATATCATGGAATTAGATCTCTAAAAGCACACATACATTAATGAATTTATACAGTTTTCTAAATGTTAAAAGACTATATGTTATTGACTTGTTAATAACATATAATATCTCATTAGAGCTGGATTTCAAGTTAATTTTTCTAAAACAAAATCATGCACTAAGTCAATTCTACTGTGCATCCTTTTTCTCCTACCGTGAACAAAGGACATTTACAGCACAATGATTTATGGAATCAGAAGCTCAACTGTTCATAGTATTCATGTGAACCTTAGTCAGGGAAACTGGCTGGTAGACTGTTGTGGAGTTGATATTGCTTTGAAATTAACATGAGCAGTGTTTCCTTTCTGTGGCCCTTTTCACCGCATATTTGACCTCCTTGTTCCTGAGACTGTAAATCAATGGGTTTAACATGGGAATGACTAGTGTGTAGAACACAGATACCACCTTCTCCTGTTCTACAGAATACTGTGAGCTTGGCTGGATGTAACTGAAACTTAAGGTCCCATAAAATATGGTCACAGCAATGAGGTGAGAGGCACAGGTGGAGAAGGCTTTCTGTCTACCTGATGCTGAGCGGATTCTCAGAATCGAAATGGTAATGAGTATGTAGGAGATGATCACAATGAAGAAAGTACCCATGGCAATGACTCCAGAGAAGGTCAGGAGCAAAAACTCATTCATGGAGGTGTCGGAACATGACAGCTTTAACAATGGCGGAACATCACAGAAGAAGTGATTCACCACATTGGGACCACAAAAGGACAATCTCGCCAAGCTTACTGTGTGTGTCAATGAATTGATTATTCCTCCTGTACACGACCCGATGACCAGCACCACACACTTTCTCATAGACATGGCTGCAGTGTAAAGCAAAGGATTGACAATAGCTACGTAACGGTCATAAGCCATCACGGACAGCAAGAAGCCTTCTGTGGTAATGAGCACCCCCAAAAATAAATGTTGTGTCATGCAGGCTGAGAAGGAGACGGTTTCCTTCACGACCAAGAAGTTGATCAGCAGTTTTGGTGCAATGGCTGAAGAATAGCAGGCGTCCACAAAGGAAAGGCAGCTGAGGAAAAAGTACATAGGTGTCTGGAGCTTTGGGGTGATTTGGATTAAGATGACCATGCCCAGATTCCCCACCAACGTAACTGCATAAATCACCAGGAACAACACAAAGAGCACAACTTTCAGTTCAGCATGGTCTGTCAATCCCCACAGAATAAACTCAGTAACAACTGTGAAATTCTCTTCAGTCATTCCTTTTCTTGAAATCTGAGATGTAAGAGGTAAGGGATTAAAACATATCTGGAAGAACCTGGTGCTTTTAAAATGAAGCAGCATTATACATAGACTTGTGTCCTTAGGTGAATACATTTTATTTATGTTGAATATACATCTAATTTACAATATGGAGAACCTGACTCTATGATCTCTGTTTTGTTTTAGTGATAGCTATGATTTAATTTCACAAGAATATATATGAAAAGCATTTAGGGTCTCCAAAAATTTCAATCTCTCCCTCACATATCTGTCACTATAGGAATATGATACCCATGAAGGACACTGATGATGAATAAATGGTGGTTACCAATTGAATTGAAATTCTCTTTTTAATCTTTGTTTTGAATATAAAAAGTGTTAATTACAATAAGATGTAAAATCGACTGTACTAATGTCTATATGGTTAATGCACAAGAATCAATAGAGGTCACAGGGCGAGAGACTGGCTCTAAGGATGATGACAGTAATTCTTAAAGACCATAAATCTCATGCTCTTTCTATGCTCTCCTGTGAGTGTCGTGCAGAGACATTCAGTGGTGCCACCTAATCCTGAACACAAAATTCCCTGTGTCGTTTCAATGACAGCAGTTTTGGAAGACTTTATATGTCATATGATATTTGGAATTCATAATTTATATGTTATTATTGGCATTTAGTTTTCATTATATAAAAGGGTATACTATAATATTAGATATTTTACTACTTTTATAAGCACACAATCTGTGCACACATATATAAAATAAAACATTTAAATGTATATATCTGGAAACAGCTATTTGTCTGAATCTCTCTTTCATGTCATTGCTCTAATAAGAAATATTTATGATGATTAGGCTTTTCTCAGTTCAGTATCTATTCAAGTTCAGTTATTCAACACTTTTAATTCAAATGTCTTATATTGTATGAGAATCAATAAGCCTACAATAGAATAGAGCTTTCTTCCTTTTTTGCCTCTTTACCTCTGTCTTTCACAATCTAGAATATTTTATAGTTCAGAGAAGATATGTTTTTTAGAAATAAAGACATAAAAAGAATACTAAAATTTTATTACTTCTGTATGTTTTATTAATGAATTTTACCAAATGCATTTCAATTGCCATAAAGGATAATTGGTTGTCATTAACTCATTCTGGAATTAAAATATGTTAGTATCATTATTAACTTTGTTACTCTGGGAATTAATTAAGCTTCTCTCACTTTTGGTATAATCATATCTACATCACAGGAGTTTTTAAAAAGCAAATGGGAAATAAGCAAAGTGTTTCTTTAGGTGTGTAGTAAGTGCCTAGATTATAGATAGATATGGTATATGGTAGATAAAAGCTAGATGGTTTGGGGCAGTAGCTTGTCAAATGGGTATGTATAAATCACATTTGAAGCCTTTTAGTTAACCAATTGATTTTTCCAATTTTAGATATATAATTCATTTTATTTGAATTTTTAATTAAATGGAAATGCCAATTGATAGTTTAAATTTTTTACCTTAAATTTTCATCCTGTGTTTTTATGATCCCTCCTGTGTTTCTAGTTTATTTACCAAAATACAAGTCCCTTCAACAAATGTTAAACTTTGACATTCAAATTGATCATATCTGTCAACCACATCTAAACTGTCCAGTACAATAACCAGTAACTACCTGTGAACATTAAATAGAAACTGAAATTAACTAAAGTTAAACAAAAATTAATTTCCCATTATTGATAACCCCTGTCTAAGTTATCAGTAGGCATATGTGACCAGTGGCCACTGTAGAAAACTTTGAAAATTAGATAGCTCTTCTAACCTTCTGCCTCATCCTTTAGAGTACTAATTAAATTACATTTTCTCAAAGAAAGTTTATGTAAATAATTTTCATTCCAAAGAAGAATTAAGGACATGAAGTTTCCAATTGAAATTTCAAAATTTAATGGTATTTTTTATTCCAGGAACACTTTATCCTCACCAAGTTGAAGATTACCTAGGAAACAGAATTGAAAGACTAAAAATCAGACTGATAATGGAAATCAATTTGCATTTCTTGAGGGCTAGGATCAATGTTGTGACTGGAATCACAGATTTCACAACTCTGCTGCCAAAAAAAAAAAAAACTGAAAAATTAGAGAAAATACATGTAATATACATTTTGAGACATTTGATAATTGTCAGCACAGTGCTATGCCATGTTAGAGAAGGAACACAGTTACTTAATCCTGGTATGAGATGGTGGTGGCACAGAAGAACACAAAAGTCATGTTAACACGAAAATACAAAATCAGGTATATGTGTGCTGAAGTGCCCAGAATATAGGTAGCCAATTGCTTCAGTGGAGAGACCTAGGCAAGGAAAGCGATTAGAAATCAACATAGAAATTTTAAGACGTCATATTACCCTTAAACTTTACTTATTAATATGAGGCTCCACAAGTTCAAAGTAACTTCAACTGTAGGGAAAGAAAAAATACCAAGAACCTGTATGATGGGAAATACTAAATTCTAGAGACTCATAGTGTACTAAGTGCATTCAATGAGAAAAACAAAAAGGAGAAGAAATGATCTCAGAGGAAACAGTTTTAAACACTGTTTTAAATCTCAATACTAAATCTCAAAAAGTGTTACTCTGATTGCAAATAAATTACTTCTTTGCCAAACAACAAGAACAAAACAATTCTGAGTCTTAACAGCAAAATGTTTGTGATATCTAGCATCCAAATAAGTATGTATTTGTATGTTGAAAAAATTGGAAAATGTTAGCCAGAACTACGAGAAAAACCAATTACCAGAAACAAAACCATCATATTAGATTTTGAATTTAGAGTAAAGCATTTTAAAACAACTATATACATTTGCAAGGACTTCAGTCTAACCAACGGGATTTGAAAGAGATAAAAATTATAAGAAAGAAACAATCTTAATTATTAGAGTGGTGGGTAATATTGACAAAAAAATTTATTGTTCATTTTTTAAGGGTGGACTTGACATTGTAGAGAAAAATAGTGAATTTGAGCACAAGACAATAGAAACCATCCATATGTTAAGTACAAAGAGAAAAAAAAGTTTTAAAAATTTCAAAATTGTATAGATATATGTAAAATACACCAGTTCAGAAAAATAAGTTTTAACTCAAACTTTGCAATGAAATCTTGTGATCCAGAATATGAAACAATGTATTTAAAATAGAAATAAACTAACCTAAAAAGTTTTATCATTCAAATAAAAAGTTTAAAAATGAAAACAAACATATGACTTTCCAATCATTCTAGTAATTATCAAATAATTAATATTAAGACAAACACCCAGAGGTAAGGAATAATATCTGAGAAAAAGAATTTGGAATTACTAGAGAAAAATAAATATCAGGCAGATTCTGAAATGCATTCAACATTAATGGAACAAGTGAGTTTTTCAGTTTTACTATTGGCCAGTCTAGACGACTTCAGAGAAATCTCATATAAAATCTAGCCATTCTGAAGAAATGAATGAGATGCAGAGTTTGTATTACCCCAAGGACAATTTGGAGGAAGCCAGAAAATATACAGTAAGACAAAAGGAAATAGAAGTTCTATGTGCAAATTCTAATTGGTTGACTGTGAAATGTATAAGGTTGGGTAAACACAGGAGCCCAGAGAAAGCTAAATATGAAGGGATATTTATATTGCCACCTATATATCAGAGTTTACAATTTGTGTCAAATTATGCTAATTTTTTCTTAAACTTTAAAAATGAATAAATAAACAGAAAATAACAAAATAAAAAGGCTCTTAGATTAATAGTATATAAAAATTAAGATTTCTCCACAAAAAGCTCACAATATTCAAGATAGAATCCATAATTTCTTATTACACAAAACTACTGAACAATTAAGTCAAGGCATTGTTTCAGAACAGAGCCTGGTTCTTATTTCTCCAGAATACTTCAATTCTTGGGAGTGTTCTGTGAACCTGGACCTTGGCATATGTCTTCATTAAATTTCTGGCTTCTCCTACTCCATCCCATGCATCAAAATTCATCTTTTGTATGAGGAAATCGTGGATTGGAGGCTGTTTTCTCTCAAAACCAGTATTACAATAGCTCTGCTATGTAGCACAGAAAAATACTGAAAAAGATAACTTAATATGAACACCAAAATAATTTTCAGAATAAAATCCAAAGACGGATTGATCTAGAAAACTTGTAAACATCCAAAAGATTAAAAAAAAAAACATTCTTATTCAAAATTGTCTTAAGGACAGAAATTTAGAAAGTATAGAAAAATCAACAAGCACATAGAAATGTACTCATTTATCACTGTTTCTACATATATATAAATTTTTTCTTAATAGGAAAATCATAAAGAAAAGTGACATTGATAGGAAGTAATTAAAGATGTGGTGTCCACTAACAGTAGATTTTACTCTTGTTAAGATTATATTGAACAACAGCAAAAAAAAGTTATACTGAACATTATCCAATAGCGTTTGAATATATAGGATATTACATACGAATATAATACAAATCATTGCATTGCAACTGATTTAATGCAGTGTGCTATGGCAATGGCTATCCAACGGTAGTATTTCCTGAGCTAGTCAGCTGCTAATTTAAGTGTTGACTCATCATGAGTTACAGAGTGCCATTATATCATGTAGGACTCCATGGAATTATACATATACTTTTACTAATTTGTTACTTTCTTTGAGTTTTCCCATATTTTTTCCCACCAGGAAAGATGTAAGGATTCTTAGGTAATTATTAGACATATTAAAGCAGATCTTTAAACCTCTCAGAAGATTTGGGCATCATGTTCTGCACAATTAGATGCTAATTCCTCTGGGATCATCTCTGGAAGGAAAACTATAAATTTTTCCTACCCAGAGAAAAAGGATGTGTAAACTAAGATAATTTTCTATTCTTCAGTAAGGTAAGTGGATAAGAAGTGCCTTTGATCTTGATTGCATGGGTATTGGTAATTTCTCATAGACCATAGACACTTTTATGGCAAATGACAAATGATTGCTCAAATAAACCACAAAAAAACATTATCACCTTTGTGCAATAGGGTTCCTTGGAGTACTCTGGTGCTTTAAATCATTAAGTCCTATGTATCAAATAGGTGTCCTAGGCCTATTTTTTTATATTAGTATTTGGAAATTGGAAGCGAAAGGATGTCAGAAATATTTGAAAAACTGATTATCAATTAGAAATATTAATCTATTGATTAATTATATTTCTCAAAATGATTTGCAGGTAAAGTATTGGATACCCAATTACATTTAGTTTCATGCAAATATTGAACAAATTATAACATATTTTAAATAATCTTTGATAAGGGAAAGTATTATTTAGGATAAATAGAGCTAATGCAATATTTGAAAGAGAATAGTTTAAGTTTTCTCCAGGAAACTTGTATGTATAAAATTATAGATGTTTGTTTTTTTTTTATATTTTCCTAATGGGTTGCTTACTATAGATAACTTGGGAAAAAATCATTACACATGGAAAATATTATAATAATTTTTAAGAGTTATAGAGTTGTGCAGGAACCACCAAACTGCACAGAATTCTGATTTTACTATGCCCAAAATTTAAAATACCACTTATTTTCCACACAAAAGAACAGGCAGAGTAAGATTCAAGACATTAGCAGAGTGAGAGTTAACAACTGACATGTACACTTAATTTGCAAGAGAATGATTCTTAGCAATACACTGAAGATTTTAAGGTGGTAGACTTGGTAACAGGAATTCTGAATGCTTTCTCCATCCACTGCATCCCATCTTCTATCTTAAAACACAATGACAAGTCTTACACAGTTTCTCATTCAGAATAAAGTTGTGTAGGTATATAAGTAATATTAGTGAACAAAGAGTAGATCTGAAACAAGAATGGGCCTCGGTGGAGACAACAGACAACTTCATCCTGGAAGAAGGAATGGACTCAGTTCAGGCATCTCCAGTATCACCCTCCTCCCCTGTCCTCAGTACTTGAATCAGAAAGCTAAATGGGCATCCTAAGTGAGGATTCCTAGAACTGATACAGAAGCTCTTAAGTTGGCTTTAGATTATAGCTGAAAAAGATAAAGCTGACATTTTATAACATTATAACTCTTTCCTGCATTTTATGACTGATATTTTCTAACTCCAGTCATTCCTCCAATCAAAAATTATGATGGCAGACCTATACTCCCAGGCTCAGCACTTTAGCAAGATCCTAAGCAACCTAGCAAGACCCCATATCAAAATAAAATATATAAATAAATAAAATAATAAGATCTGGGAATGAGGCTCAGTGGGCTCAGGTTAAGCAACTCTGGGCTCAAATCTCAGTACCAAAAATTAATTAATTAATTAATTAAAATTTAAAAGCATGCTTCCAGCATTTCAGCATTTCAGGGTTTCACTGAGGAAAAATTAACGTCAGCAGGTTGAAAATCCAAGAGAATTAGGCTAAATCAGCTGCATGATTTTTAATCAGAGCAGTTCTGTTTTTCTAAATTTTCATATAAATTCATTAAATAAATGATAAGGTATTTATCTCCGAAATATTTGAAAACTATGGTTGTATACTTTATAAAATCTAAATTATGAAATTTCAGGAAATTTGACATTCAATAATAATTACTGAAATAAATGTTCAAGTGGTATATGTGCTTTATGAATTCTGTGATACCCACAGTATGGCATTAAATATGCAACTGAAAACTCAAAGTCATTGAATAATAAAAATGATATATTACTGCATTTCTACAATGTTATATTAAAGGAAACAAAAATATATTGAATTAAATACTTGAAATCCTTGAATAATATATTCCACATATTTTTGCAGGAATCGCTCCAGATTACGTTTTTTTTTTTCTTAATAAACTTATGTTAATTGGGGCTTTCCTTTTTAACAATGAAATAAAATCATACGTGTAAGTTAAAAATGAATATGATTACCTGCAGAGTAGAAAAAGATTTCTAAAATATTGATTATAAAAAACTGATGGTCAAAATACATGAAATATATAAAAAAAAACTTTTTAACTTAAACTCCAGGTACTTTTCAGATACAGGATAGTAGGCATGTCCTTTGAACCCATTATTTCATCATAATGAAAGGATTATTCAATGATAAATGTTATTGACTTTGAATGATATGCCTAAACTCACCAACCCTCAAATACAATGTAATTAACTCAGGTCCCTTAGCTGGACCCCACCAATGCTCTGCCATATTAATGGAAGAGCCAAAAAGAAGGCATTGGGATGAACTGGTCATGGCTAAGTCCCTTACATTCACATTTACAAAGAGATAAAATTTAGAAGTGTATCCCTGAGTCTTCTGCACAACCTTTGAATTACAGATTCAGATCTCTAATACGTATACCATTCTGTTTATGCTATTTCCTTCTCTTTAAAATATAAAAATTCCAAAAAACTCTCACACAAAAATGAATGTTAACTAAAGAAAAACTGTGAATCCATTTTGTGGATGAAATAAAATTGAATCTTTCATCATCAGTACCTCTATGGTTTTGTTTCAATGCATGTGTTCCAAACATTGTGAATCTGCTGATTTTTTAATATAGTACAAATGGATGTGTTCTCATGGTAGTTAGAAGATTCTACTGTTTATTCTAATTTAAGTGTTAGATACATGAACTATTTTTATTTCCCAGGTTATGATTAAATTCCCTAGACAGCCTATAAATATTATTGCTATTTTAGATGAGATTAAAAAAAATAAAAGTGGATAAAACTCTCTCTTTCCTCCCAGAAGGGGAAACTGGACCAAATGGGCCAACAGAACCATACAGTGCTGACCGAATTTATTCTGGCAGGAGTCTCCAGGCGGCCTGAGCTGCAGCTTCCCCTCTTTGGGGTCTTCCTCCTCATCTACACACTCACAGTGATGGGCAACCTAGGCATGATCATTCTGACCAAGCTGGACTCCCGCCTGCACACACCTATGTATTTTTTTATCAGACATCTGGCTTTCATTGACCTTGGCAATTCCACTGTCATTTGTCCCAAGATGATGGTGAATTTTTTTGTGGATCAAAATATCATTTCCTTCTATGCATGTGCTACACAGTTGGCTTTCTTCCTTGTGTTCATTATCAGTGAATTTTTCATCTTGTCCGCTATGGCTTACGACCGCTATGTGGCCATTTGCAACCCTTTGCTCTACAATGTTACCATGTCTCAGAGACTCTGTCATGTGCTGGTGGGCATTCCATACCTCTATAGTACCTTTCAGGCTCTCTTTTTCACTATTAAGATTTTTACATTGAACTTCTGTGGCTCTAAGATCATCAGTCATTTCTACTGTGATGATGTTCCTTTGTTACCTATGCTCTGCTCAAATGCACAGGAAATACAATTGTTGATCATACTATTTTCAGCATTTAACATGATCTCATCCCTCCTAGTTGTACTAGTGTCCTACCTTCTGATTCTGCTAGCCATATGCAGAATGCATTCTGCAGAAGGCAGGAAAAAAGGTTTCTCCACATGTGGTTCTCATCTGACAGTGGTGGTGGTGTTCTATGGATCTCTCTTTTTTATATACTTGCAACCTAAATCCTCTCACTCTTTTGAGACTGATAAAATAGCCTCTGTGTTTTACACTTTGGTGATTCCCATGCTTAACCCCTTAATCTACAGCTTAAGGAACAAAGAGGTAAAAAATGCTTTTCACAGGGTTTTTAAGAATCAGTGTAAGCATTTTATTTAAAATTCATTATGAAAAAAATAAAAAATAAAAATAAATTAAAAAAAATAAAATTCATTATGGAATCATGTCAAAATAAACCATGAGGAAGAAAACATTATTTTAAAATCTTTCTTTATTTTATTAATTTAAGTTCTGCAACAAGAAGACTTTGATATACTCAGACATAATGAAGTGATCATTTTATATAGTTGACATATCTCCAGTTCTGATTTTATTTATTTAAATCTTCTTTTATGTTCGTCTACCTAAGGGCATGTCAATTTTGTTTATTTTTATTTTGTAATTCATCTATGAATTTTTTTGATTTAATTTAAACTTTTAAAAATATTTTGTGTCCTATTATATCATGTAATGTGGAGATGGTTCTAGGGAAGAGTATGTATTCTTTTTTTCTTGGATGCAAAATTCTCTATATAACTGTTAGGCCTCTTTGGTCTAAAGTACAGGTACCGGGAGCTCAAAAATGAGTTAAAAAGGACACATTATAATGAAACAATCAGAAACAGAAAAGCTTTTTTAAAGTGAAAGATTCTTTAAAAAATGAGAGGAAATTTCATCAAAATGAAGGAAATATTAGTAGAGTAGATGAAGGGGCTTGAGGAGAAAAACAGTGACAGGAAAAGGAAAGAGCAATGGAATGAAGCTGACTGAACTCTCATATGTGCATGCATGGAAGTGGCGCAGTGGGTCTTGGCATCAAGCATATCCGTAGGACACTAAATTTTAAAAAGTAAACTGTAAATGGATTGAAGTGTGATGGCTGGAATGAGGGGGATATATGTGGAGGTGAGTCATGCTTGGGACTGAATTGGAGTGGGTTGTGTTTCCTGCTCTGTGATCCTGGTATTATATATAACTGAAGAGGATTTCTTTTTAAAAAGGAATAAAAGGTGAAAAATTCTGAAAGCATCAGTAAAGAGAACTGTATAACAACAACAACTGTGACATCAAAACCATAAATCATTCATGTGGGTGGAAGATGAGCAGAACTGCAGAGTTTTTATACGTGAGAGAAGTTAGGTTGCTGTAGCTAAATAGACTAGCATAACAACACATTTTATTTAAATCTCGTAAATGCAAATCAAAAAATTCTAATAGACTCACAAGAGATAAAGAGACAGGAATCAAAACATCACCATAAAATATCAACAAATAAAAAGAAAAAGAGCAAGAGAGAAAGAAACAAAGTTTTTCAAAATAACCAGAAAACAATTAATACAACTCAATATTAAACATCCATCCAAAATTACTTTTTAAATGTGAGCCATCTTAACTATCCAGTAAATAATGATAGGGTAACACAATGGATTAATTTATTTGTTTTGATTAACCCTTAAAATATACTCTTTAGGAAATACTGAAATGTTATGAGTATATTTTGTTCATGAGGATCTTATTCTGCCTATAGACCTCTACTCTGTGTTTCTAACATTGATAGTCTTAAAATAATGATTGAGGTGACATCCACAAGTTTGTGTGTGTGTGTGTGTGTGTGTGTGTAGATAATATTAAGTTTACTAAGCATGTCTTTAAACCAAATCAGATAATGCATTCCTTTTCTCTCTTTTTCATATTGAACTATATTGTATCTGTAGGCAATTTGAAAGGTATTATGTACCTTGTATCATTTGTCTGGATATGAAATGTCCAGCAAATGCTTAGTGTCAAAAGACTTTGTCCCCCATGCAGCAATGTTCATTGGAGGAGCTTTGGGAAGCAATTGGATCATGAGGGCTCTGAGCTCATCAGTGTAGATTAATTCTGGGATAGATGAATAGACTAGTGGAAGGTGGGATCTAGATGGAGAAATGTGGTCATTGGCATGCTCTTAGGGATGGTATCTTGTCCCTGGCCCCGTCTCTCCCCAGAGTAATACAGCCACTGACCATGAATTAAAACCGATGAAGCCATGAGACAAAATAAACCTGTTTACCTTTATGTGGTAGATAACAGGTATTTTGGTTATAACAATTAAATATTACTATAAATTTTAAATATGCAAGTAGGCTTAACTTTTATGTAGTTTTAAAGAAAATTGTGGTAATTAGCCTCTGAAAAATTATTTTTGTTGTTGTTGACATCTTCCTTCTGACCTCCCAGAGCAGATTTTTAAAATTTATTAAATGTACGTATAAATTATATAATACTTACACACATACTTTTTCAGTGATAAATGACAGCTTTTATATGAATTCTCCACTTTTTGATGTATATTTTCTTCAAACAAAATTTCTGTACATGATTTTTAGAAATCATGTTTCAAAAAACTTGTAATTAATGAATGTTATATTTTTCTTTAACTTTTTTATTTCTCAATAGTTCTTTAGGGAAAATTCAAAGTAAAGTCTTTTTTATTACTATTTTTGTTCTTTTTAGTTACATATGACTGTAGAATGTATTTTGCCAAATTATGTATACATAGAGTATGACTTATTCTATTTAGGATCCCATTCTTGTGGTTGTACATAATGCCAAGTTACCCTGGTCATGTTTGTGGTTAATTCTATCGTCCTTCCTACTCCTCTTCCCATTCCCTTCCCTTAGTTCCCCTTTGTCTAATCCAATGGATTTATATTATTCTCTTCCACACCCTCCCTTGTTTTGGATTAGTATCTATACAGCAGACAGAATATTCAGCCATTGGTTTTTTGGGGACTGGCTTATTTCACTTATTATGGTATTTATTCTCTAGTTCCATCCATTTGCTGGAAAGTGCCATTATTTCATTCTTTTTATGGCTGAGTGATATTTCGTTGTGTATATATGCCACACTTTCTTTACCGATTCATCAGTTGAAGGACACATATTATTTCCATAGCTTGGCTATTAAGAGTTGAACTGCTATAAATATTGATGTTGCTGCATCACTCTAGTATGCTGATTTTAAGTTCTTTGAGTATAAGCTGAGGAGTAAATCAGGTGCATAAAACTCATCTCTAGGTGGATAAAGGATCTAGGCATTAGTCCAGAGTCTCTGCACTTACTAGAAGAAAAAGTAGGCCCAACTTTCCAACATGTTGATTTAGGAACCAACTTTCTCAATAAGACTCCTAAAGTACAATTAAAATGAAGAATCAGTAAATCGGATGGTAACAAACATTTTTTTGCAGTGGAGGAAACAATTAAGCACCGTGAACAGAGAGCTTACAGAATGGGAGAAAATCTTTACCACCTGTACTTCAGATAAAGCATTAATCTACAGGTTATATAAAGAACTAAAAAACATTAACACCAGAAAAATAAATAACCCAATCGTTAAGTGGGCAAAGGTACTGAATATATACTTCACAGAAGAATAAATATGAATGGTTGAAAAACATAAATGAAAAAATGTTCAATATCTTTAGCAATTAGAGAAATGCAAATTTAAACTACACTGAGATTCCAAAATAAAATCTTAGCAAAAACAACAAAAAAAGACCTTATTAAAAAACCAAGAACTTCACTTTCAAGAACATACAAGATTGTAAGGGGAGAAAGAAAGATATCTGGGCTGGGGATGTGGCTCAAGCGGTATGCGTGCAGCCCGGGTTCGATCCTCAGCACCACATACCAACAAAGATGTTGTGTCCGCCGAGAACTAAAAAAGAAATATTAAAAATTCTCTCACTCTCTCTCTCTTTAAAAAAAAGAAAGAAAGATATCTGTACAAATGGAAAACAAAATGAGCAGGAGTAGATATTATCAGTGTTCTTAGCCAGAGGCTTGACTCTGGAAATCCCAGCAGACCAGATTGGGCCACCTGCCATCTGGAGAGTCCAATCAGGGACAAGTAGTGTTGATACTGATATTATTCAGTGTGACATTATGGTGAAGAAACAGGGTCCCAGTGTCCTAAGCCCTGTCTTCAAGATGGTGATAAGAGATTCCAGTTAATATGGGGCACGAACAGAAAACAGGGGCAAAAATTATGCATAGTCAGGCACTCTTCATCAAAAAGTGACCTGATGGATAATCTGGCTCTGCGGGGTCCTGCTGGCTCTGCGGGGTCCTGCTGGCTCTGAGGAACTAGCCATTGTTTGAGTGGGCAAGTTCCTGTCATGAAATGATGACTTCCACTTAGCCAGGCAGCCTCAGTTCCCATCATGGAGGGATTGATGAGCAAGATTCTCTCATTCTAGGACCCTGAAGATACCTCAGTTACTCTTATTTTGGTTTCTTCAGTCTTGAAAGGAAGTGAACAATATACTCCCCAAAACACTTGTATTAGAATATCTAGAAATGTGAACTAAAATTTTAAAAGATGTGCATTAAAATTGATATTGTAAAACATGGGAGGGAAGGAATAACAATATCTGCTGCCAAAAACAATGGAAAATTGGGAGAATATATATGTAACATACATTTTAAGATGTTTGATGATTGTCGGCACAGTGCTAGGCCATGGTGGGGAAGGGACACAATATTTTGATCCTGATATGGGATGGTGGTGGCACAGAAGAACACAATGGTCATGCTGAGATAAAAACAAAAAATCATCTTGAAGTGTTCTGAAGTGCCCAGAAAATATGGACCTGACTATTTCAGTGGAGAAAGTGATTAAGAAATCAACATAGAACTGTTTTACACTTTATATGGCCCTTAAACTGCACTTATTAATATGAGACTCCGTAAGGTCAAAATAACATCAACTGTAAGGAAAGAAAAACTATCAAGAATCTATATGATGGGAACTACAAAACCCTAGGGAACACAGTCACTGTGTTCTAAGTGCATTCAATGAGGACAGCAGAAAGGAGAAGAAAAGGCCTCAGAGAAAAGAGTTAATTAAGCTCCACTCTTGTAGATAGCAACACTAAACTTCAAAAGGATTAGCATGAGTATAAGTAAATCAACTATCTGCTAAACACTAGAGCAAAATGATTCTGACACTTCATATTAAAATATTTGTGATGTCCAGCATCCAAATAAGTACTTATTTCAACTAATGTTGGAAAAGTAGGAAAATATTACCCATAATTGTAAGAAAAATCAATTACCAGAAGTAAAACTATCATATTAGAAATGGTAGATTTAGCAGAAAAGAACTTTAAAACACTTACTTCAAAGGACTTCAATGTAAACAGGGATTATTAGAAAGAGTCATAGAAATTATAAGGAAAACATGGATTGTTAGGGCTAACCGTACTGTTGGCAAAAAATAATTTCCATTGTTTAGTTTTTTAAGAGCAGAGTTGACAGTGCCCAGAGAAAAATAGTAAGTTTGAACACAAGACAATAGAAACCAGCACATGTCAAGTACAGAGAGAAAGAAAAATGGGTTAAAAATTACAAAATTTGTAAGGTATATGTGAAATAAATTATTTCAGGAGATGAAATAAAAAATAAGAATGTACTAAGACTTTGCAATAAAAGTGGTAAGTCAGAATAACGTGTGACAATATTTACAGCAGTGATAATACACCAAATATGATTTTTTTATCATCTGAACAAAAATGTTAAAAATGAAAAGAAAGATATGACTTTCTGATCTTTCTGGTAAGTATCAAATAAGTGATGATAAGACAAACTACCCCACCAGTTTTAAACAATACCATAGAAAAATAGCTTGAACTTACTACAGGCAGGTTGCGAAATGTATTTCACATTAAATGAATGAGTAATTTTCTCAGTTTTATTTCTTGTAGTTTGAGGGAATGCCTAGTCTTGACAACTTGATAGCAATCTTATATAAACTCCAGTCTTCCAGAACTAATGAACATGAAGCAAAGTTTGTAACAAACACAGCCCAAGGAAAATTTGAATACATCCCAGAAAAGATAATCAGAATGATGAAAATACATGTTCTGTGTTCAAACTCTAATTTGTTAACTGTGAAATGTGCAGATGAGTGCAGATGCAACAGCACAGAGAAGGTTAAATATGAATGGATATTTATGTTGCAACCTGTAGCTCAGAGTTCACAATTTTGAGTCAAATTATACTAATTATCACTTAAACTCACTAAACAAAAAGAAACCAAAATTCCTCTTAGGGTAATATATCAACATTCAGACTTTTCAAAAAAAATTACAATATCCAAGATAGAATCCATAATTTCATGATGCACAAATGTACAAGACAATTGAATCAAGGCTTTATGTGAGAACAGAGCCTGATTCTTATTTCTTCAGAATCCTTCTATTCTTGGGAAGGTTCTGTGAACTTGGACCTTGGCATATGGCTTCATTAAATTTCTGGCTTCTCCTACCTCCCCCATGTCATGCATCAAAATTTATCTTCTGTATGAGGAAGTCGTGGGTGTGAGGCTATTTTCTCTGATACTGGTGACACAATAGCTATGCTATATAGCAATGAAGCATGATGAAAGAGAAATAAATATGAACAGAAAATGACATCTAGAATAAAATCTAGACAACTAATTTAATCTAAAACACATATAAACATAGAAATAAAAGAATTCCAACCCTATTTAAAAATGGACTAAAGTTTAGAAATAGAATTTATAAATGCAGATAAATGAATAACCAACATGGTGATATGGAAAGATGTTCATTTATCAATAGTTATCACATAAGTAAAAAATAAAATTACAATGAGATATCATTTTGTGCCAATTCTTATTTCTAGTTTTAAAATTGAAAATTAAAAGTAAAACGTCTTTCAGCAGTAATTATTGATGATGATAGGAAATAATCCCTTGATTCATAGCTATTGGTAACAAAATGTGTTAGAATAAATATGAAAATCTCACATTTCTTCTAAAGATCTTAGAAGAAGGATCCAGTAACTCAACTTTGGGATCTACAGCCAAGAAAATTGTATGCTTGTGTCAACAAACATACTTGCATAGAACATTTAAAGTATACTTTTCATAAAGACCCCAAATTCACTAAGTACCAACAGAAGACTGGGAAAGCAATGGGAAGATCTGTATCAATAATGTGAACATAATATGGATGGATTTCAAAGCAATATGCTGAGTGAAAGAAACCAAATCAAGACTGCTATTCCACATTTGTGAAATTCAAGACCAGAAAAAAAGTCTGTAGGGAGGGTTCAGTGGCCTGGAACTGAGAAAATGTTGTTTGGGGCTTAAAGCATGAGAAACATTTTCTAATGATGGATGTGAGCTAGCAAGGTTCAACGCATGAAAGAATTTCCTTTGATATTGAAAATATTCTCTATCTTGATATAAGCAATAGTATATAGGCATAAATGAAAATATTTTTAAAAAGATTCATTAATCTGTACACTTCAGTTCCCTGTTTCTATATATGTAATTTTTTCTTAATACAGAAATCATAAAAGAAAAGGACATTGATACAAATAATTGGAGATGGTGTCCATTGACAGTAGTTTGTTCCTTGTTTAGGAGACATGGAATATTATCCAACAGTGGTTGGATATTGCAGTTCCATTTCAGTTATTTTAAAGCAGTGTGCTACTACAATCACTATACAACTAAATACTATTTTCTGAGCTTGTGAACTGCTACCTTAAATGTTAACTCATTGTGTGTAATTCTGTGCCTTTAGATCATATAGGCCTCTAAAGAATTGTACAGATCATTTATTTTGGTTTTGTTCCTTGCATGAGTTGTCCCATACCTTTTCTCACTAGAGAAAATGTAGAGATCCCTGGATAATTGTAAGACATATCAAGGCAGATTTTTCAGTCTCTCCAAAGATTTGGGCATAATGATCTGCATGATGCTACTTCCACAGGGAGCATCCTAGAGAGGGAGGGAAAACCATAAATTTATCCCATCTAGGAAAAAGAAATGCATAATATGAGAACAAAACAAATTGATTCTTCAGTAAAGGTGAGTGGAAAAGAATTGTCTTTGACCTTGCTCACATGGATAATATCTCATAGCCATAGACACTCATAGGGCAATTGACAGACAATTGCTTCAAATATACCACAAAAATCATTATTATCTTTGCTAATTGGGTTTCCCTGGAGCACTACGGGGTTTTAGGGTGCTAAATCCATGAACTATTCTAAATTTTAGAACTATCATAATTTTTAGCAATACACTGAAGATTTCAAGATAGTAGAATTGATAACAGGAATTCTGAATCCATTCTCCATCCAATGCATCGTATCTTCTATCTTAAAACCCTATGACAACAAGTCTCACACAATTTCATATTCAGAATAAAGTTGTGTATAATTCATATCCATGGACAAAGAGTGGACCTGAAACAAGAGTGGACCTTAATGGAGACAACAACAGACTACTTCATCCTGGAAGAAAGATTAGACACAGTTCAGTGATCTGTAGCATCACCCTCCTCTCCAGTCCTAAGTTCTTGAATCAGAAAGCCAAAGGGGCACCTATAGTGACCAGTTCCTAAAACTGCTGCAATAGATACATATTAGCTCTTCACCGTATCTGCTCCAAGCTGTGGGTTTGAGCATCGTGGTGAGCTCCCAGAAGTTACTGCCTCATAGCTGAAAAAGGTAAAGTTGCCATATGATTACATAATAACTCTCTCCTGCATTTTATTTCACTGATTTATTTTTAACTCCAGTCACTTGTCCAATTAAAACAGACACTTAGAGAGTTCCAAGTTTTCTTCTGCAGAAAAAGTGAAGGTGGTAGGAAGGGAATCCAAGACAATCAGTCAAAACCAATAAATCAGGCATTACTTTTAAGCAGAGTGTATTTTACTGACCCTTCATGTAAATATATAAAATTAATGGTGACATAATTATCACTGAAATATTTGAAATGCACAGCAAAGTTCTCTGTAAATAATGCTTCATGAAATTCCAGGAAATTTGACAGTAGTAAATACTGAATAAATGTTCAAGTAAATACTTCATGTGTGTGTGTGCAATGAGTAGTCTCCAAATTATATTCAAGGAAGCAAACCAGATGGAAAGGAAAATTCAAAGTTGTTGAATAATATAAATCATCTATTTTTGCATTTCTATGGTGTTATATTAATGAAAGTCATATATTGAATTAAATTCTTGAAATCTATCAATAATATAAGGCAGATATTTTCACAGGAGTAGGTACAGATCATATGATTATTTAAGTTTATTCAAATTTGGAGTTTTACTTTTCAAAAAGGAAATAAAACATACCTGCAAGTTGAGAAATGAATGTAAATATAGAATATAAAAAATAATTTTAAAATATCAATTTTCAGTAAACTAAATGTCAAAAGTATCATGGAATACATAATCATTTATAACAATTCTGTTAATGAAACTGCAGACAGTTTTCAGATACTGAGTAGGAGGTGTATTCATTAGAGCTATTATTATGTCATAATGGGAAATATTATTCAATAAAAAGTATTATTGACTTGGAACCACATAACTATACCGAGTGAGTCTCAAATACATTTTAATTAACTCCGTCTTTCCTTAGTTGGACCTCACCAATGTTCTGCCGTATTAATGGAAGAGCCATGCAGAAGCTGTTGGAATTTAAAGAGAAAGTGAAATGAATGGTCATGGCTCATTCCCTTACATTTCCAACTTCCACACAGAAATAACATTTTGTAAGTGCATTTCTAGGCCTTCTCCAGAACTTCGAAGTACAGATATGGAGTCCCAAAATTTAAGGACTATGATGTTCATCTTGACTCTCCCTCTCTTTTTAGCAATATAAAAATTTCATGAAAACTCTGAGATAAAATGCGTGTTTCCTAAAAAAAAAAAAAAAAAAAAAAAAAAAAAAAAAAACTATTTTGGGGTCATTTTCTAGAAGAAAATAGTTGAATCTTTCTTCATCAGTACTGATATGACTCTGCTTTCAAATGCTATGCTCCAAATATCACTGATTGTTTCGGGTGTTTAATTTAGGTTATAAAATTTATGTGTTCCAAAGGAATTGCTTCTCTGGGGAGGTAGAAGTTTCTATTATTTGTGCTTATTTGGATGTCACACACAGAAATAATTTTTCTTTCCCATAGTATGAATAAATATCCCCGTTCCTTATATAAGGATTATAATTATTTTAGGTGACACTCACTAAAAGAAGTGAATAAACTGTCTTGTTTCCAGGAGGGAAGAAGAAACCTGGACTAAATGGGCCAACAGAATGCAACACTGCTGACTGAATTCATTCTGACGGGAGTCTCCAGGAGGCCTGAGCTGCAGCTTCCCCTCTTTGGGGTCTTCCTCCTCATCTATACACTCACAGTGATGGGCAACCTAGGCATGGTCATTCTGACCAAGCTGGACTCCCGCCTGCACACACCTATGTATTTTTTTATCAGACATCTGGCTTTCATTGACCTTGGCAATTCCACTGTCATTTATCCCAAGATGATGGTGAATTTTTTTGTGGATCAAAATACCATTTCCTTCTATGCATGTGCCACCCAGATGGCTTTCTTTATTACTTTCATTATCAGTGAACTTTTCATCTTGTCCACCATGGCCTATGACCGCTATGTGGCCATCTGTAACCCTCTTCTTTACAATGTCATCATGTCTCAAAGACATTGCCATGTGCTGGTGGGCATTCCATACCTCTACAGCATCTTTCAGGCTCTGATGATCACTATTAAGATTTTCATACTGACCTTCTGTGGCTCCAATGTCATCAGTCATTTCTACTGTGATGATGTGCCCTTGTTACTTATGCTCTGCTCAAACGCACGGGATATAGAATTATTGATCATATTATTTTCAGCATTTAATTTGTTCTCATCCCTCATGGTGATTTTAGTATCCTACCTCCTGATTTTGCTAGCCATATGTCGAATGCATTCTGCAGAAGGCAGGAAAAAAGCTTTCTCCACATGTGGCTCTCATCTCACAGTGGTGGTGGTGTTCTATGGGTCTCTACTTTTTATGTATGTGCAGCCCAAATCCACCCATTCCTTTGAAACTGATAAACTGGCCTCTGTATTTTACACTTTAGTGATTCCCATGCTTAACCCTTTAATATACAGCATTAGGAACAAAGAGGTAAAAAATGCTTTCCACAGGGTCTTTAGGAATAAATGCAAATTTTGTATTTAATATTTAATATGCAATGCTGTTTGTGCAAACTTTGATAAAGGCAATGAAAATTGACACTACATCTAACAGATATGAATATATTCCTTTTTATCACTTCAAAAATTTGTGATACCATATAGAAAACTAGATTGTTTCCTTCATTTTCACCCCAAATTACCCTCATATTGCAGATCACAATTAAATTTCACTTCTTTTTAACATTTCTTGCTGTGGTTCAATATTTCTTTCATACTTCTATGGCCTTTTATATTCTTTCAAGGGGAAGAATTAAACTCTAAGTTACTTAACTGTTGGTTTTGCCAAAATTTTTGTTGTTGTTGTTTGGACAATTACCTTCTTATGCTTGTTTTCCTTGTATGTTCTGAACCTAAATTAATAAGGTAAGTGTCCTGCAGACAGCGAGTATTTAGAACATCATGCCAATTTCTGTCCTTTAATCAGAGAATTTAATATTTTATACTAAAATTAATTGCAGATAATGGGAACATATTTCTGTCATATTGCTCCCTGTTTCCTATGTCAAGATGTATTATTGTCATGAATATTTTCCTCCACACTAATTTCCCATGAGTTTGTGGTTGAATTCTGAGTTGCACATGACAGCACTGGATGGCCATAAGTGTTTGTCCACAAGAAGTTTGACCAGGATACTGTAAGCTACTCAATTCCTAGATATGATATAGGGCAGGAAGACATGCAAGTTCTGTATTGTGATGAGACAGAAGTCTTGACTATAGTGACTGCATTTTGTTTAGTAACTTCATTTTATGAAGCAGCCATGCCAAGTAGAAAGGTCATGACTGGGGCAAGTTGTTTTTCCTTTTTTTGTGGAAACCCTCAAGAAAATGGAACTATCTAACTGCAATCTCCTGTTTCTGTAACTAGGGAATCTGGGCTTATTTTGATTGGCTAAGCCTTCTGCTACCTGACTACCATCTCCCGCATCTGTAACTTGACTTGCTTGCTTTGGCTAAACCCCCTAATGTCCCTTTTGTGTTTCTTTTTTTGGCTTAAATATGAGGCCAAACTGAAGGGGGTGCATCACTCGGACTATCTCACTTTCAGACAGCCTCTGGCCATGAATAAAGGCTTATTTGGAATGGCGGTGTGTGGTCTGACAGTTATTTGAAGGTCTCAGTATCGGCATAACAGTATAACCAGATGGGCTTGTTTTCCAACACCTGGACATATAGTAGCGGTCTCAGAGTTTAAAGCTGCTTTGCACATGTCTAAGAACTTGAAAATAAGTTTCAAGTAGACACAACTGATTCTTGTTTAAAGAATTTAACACACTTAAGTAAACAAAACAAATAAAATAGCCTAAAATTTAAAATATTCAGCATCTAATAAGAAATACTAGATTTATAAGGATGATACAAGATGTGACTCTACCCAGGAGACAATTAAAATAGAACTTGAAATGACAGTAATGATAGAAGCAACAGCAAGTTTTTTCAGACAATCACTGTGTAATTCAAGGTGCTTTATACTTTAACAAAAGCATTAGTATTATGAGGAAAAAACTAAAGATTCCAAAACTGAACTTCAAAACCCAAAAATCACAATATTATAAACAAGTAACTATATGCTGAAAAAAGAAAAGATGTCAACTAAAATGAGTCATTAAGCTACCTAAAATGAAGACAGAAAGAAAAAAAAATTCTGAACTGAACCATGAAAATAATCTCAGTGATCTTGTTTTGGAATAGGCATAAGTTACCTAATGATGTATAATTGTAGGTTCAAGTGAAAAAAGAGTATAGATAGGGTAGGAAAAGAAAAAAACATGGGAAGAAATGTTGGTGGGGATTTCCTTACCAAAGTATCTTTAAATCAGAATACCAGAGATGTAAATGGGTAAAATAGTTCCAAGAAGGCTAAACAGAAAAAAATGACACCAATGTGCATCACAATCAAATTTCTGGAAACAAGTGATAAAGAGCAATGTTTAAAAACAATCAAGATATAAGATTCATATGAACATATTAAGAAATTATTTACTACTAATTTTTTGGAAGAAATTAAACAAGTCATAATGTGTTATCTTATGCCAGCCTATATTTATATATCTGGCAATATTCTGTATTCAGCAAAAATATTATTTGTCTGTGAGTGTTGCATGACCAAATACTATCCCATCTTTTCTAGAAAGTCATTGTTTTATTCACTTATGAATTATGTTATGTACCTAATATGTACATGACATTGTGACAATGAAAATCTGACAAAGGCATGCTTATGATTTACAGCATTTAGTGAGAACACAAACTTTTATTCAATTTGAATGAGGCATGACATGTTTTTTTCTTCTTCCTAATGGAATATTCTGAGAATAATTAACACAAGTGCAAGACACTCTGCCTCAGATAATGAGGTTTAATTAGTTTATGTTTGAATTAGATTAACATTTTTAAAAAAATGAGTCTCATGGGTGAAAAACATCATTTAAATCCATTCTGGAGCAGCTTGTCAGGATTAAAACTGGAAAGCCAAAGCAGACCCTCAGGAAGGTAAGTGGCAACATTGGTCTTTGACATTTTTACGGACACAGCTTAAAAGATCCTCAAAGACCCTCTACTCTGCAAAAATATTTCTGTCTTTGGACTACATTTTTCTACCATCAGAACCATTAATACGCAGGACAAACATGCTATGCAGTCCCAACACTGTTGTTCACTACTAGCACCACCTTGGTTTCACATTAACTCACTGATTTAATCCTCTACTTAACAATGACCTATGTCTATATTCTTTACTTAGCATTCCTTCAGTTACACTTCCTCATTCCTAGCTATGCAGGGTGCCCTGCATGTAGGGAGCTATCTCAGAACAGGTTGACATTAAAATTAAGTTAATATTTTATATATCAATGATACAGTGGCCATTTTGGAAGATTCTTGATTAGGTGCTCAATCACAACTGCAGATAATTATTTACCCTCTACAGAGATCTCCACACTATACCAAAATTTGCCTTATAATAGCCTCCTGCCTGATTAAAAAAAAAAAAAAAAGCTGATTTTAAATTAGCAACCTTAGGGTAGATTTTCTCATAATCTACTGGAATAGCATCCTCATTTTGATAAATCTGTGGCTCTGACAATGCACATTAAAATAAATTGATACATGAAAGGGTTAATTTTATTTGCTTCCATGCCTATTTTGTCTTTTTCATAAGATTGTTTATACAGGGTCACAGTGTCATTCACATTGTATGTTCTCATTCAGCAAATAAATGGCTTTTTTACATCTCAATATTCCCTTTGTTGTTTGAGTAGGCATTTTTTAAAATTAAAGTACATGCATTTTCCAAATCATGCTTGTTTCAATCTACTATAATATTCAAAGTGAAATTCGCATGGAATTAAATCAGAAAATGACTCAAGTTATTGTTATCTCTGACCCATTGGTACCAACCTACATAAAAATGCTCTCATTTTATTTATTTCTCTATTCCCTGTACTATAGTTTGCATTATTTAAAAGATAAATTGAACTGAACAGCAGTAATACAAAATTCCATTGTATAATCTTATCAAACACATCTACCATGTTATGATTGGTCTTATTCTTATTATCATGGGTAAGTTTTATTTTATATTGCACTGCACACACTTGACCATTTGATCTTGTAAAAGTGACTTCATTTAGACTTGTTTCCAAGAAGCATTTTTTAAATATTTTTTCAAGAAAGTATACTGACATATCATTTCTACAGTATAATGATAAAAGTGCAAGATTGTAATACTAGGTGTGTCACAGCAGCCATGGCCTTGGGGTAAAGTCATGGTAAGGCAGAGTGTTTATAATATTCCAGATCTCACAGAATACCAGCACTCCCCCAAAGAGCCACAAAACATATATTCTCTTAATAATTATAATCATTAGTAATTGAGAAATAACACTGCCAATCGACATAGCTTTTACAATTTGTACAGTCTCAAATTTGTTCCCAGAGTTAGAAACTTTAGCTTTTTGTATTTGTGTTCCATATATATTAATGGATTGGCATACCAAAGAGCTTTGCGGTAGGAAATTGTTATATATTTGTATTAATGCAGAAGTGACAGTAATGAATGACCATAATGAATGGACTACATAATGTAATCTCCAATATTTCTAAAATTCCTTGAGGCTGATTTTCCACCTGGGCCTCTGTAATGGATATCTTCAATTCTCATCCCCTGACTCAGGAAGACATACTCAGACAATAAGAAAAATTCTTTCTTGAAAGAATTTTCTCAACTACTTCACAATATCTGCCTGAAACAGAAATTTCAGACAGATAGAGGAAGGTCGCTAAAAGGGGATTATCTTCTTTACTTCTTTATACATAGAATTCCAGTGCTCATTCCTTAATGGAATAAAACAAGATTCAGACCAGGGAATAGCTTTTAACAAGGCTTAATTTTAATAGGACTCAAATTTGAATATCAAAATAATTCAATAGCTGCAGTCAATAGTGACTGTTGCCATAGAGAACTGGCCTAGAAGTAGCCTCAGGCACACAAGCAAGGTCCTCATGTAATCAAGAAAATGTATTGTTTTCTACAGATAGATGAAAGATTGAATAAATAGAATACTGATCAAAAATTAAGTTTTATATGCACATTCAAATGATTATGCACCAAGAGTTCCAAATAATTCTTCACCAAAAGAAATGATAAATGTTTGAGAAAATAGATATGTTTAACCTGATTTAATATTAAATAGTGATTACATGCATTGAAGCATTACTTGGCAGCCCATAAATACTTATGCTTTAAGGTTTTTATGGGTCAGTTAAAAATAAACCTGATTTAATTAAAAAGGAAATCCAAGTAATTCAATATGATCAAAGATATATGTAGGCATTCCTTGTAAGTCAATAGTAAAATACAACCTAATAAAGATTGGGGAAGATATCTAAGAATATACCTCACAGGATGGACATTGATATTAATATCATTAGTATAAAAATACATCAAAAGGCCAAACATCCTTAGTTATTAGGAAAATGAAACTAGAATAACAGTGATCTGTTACTTTTCACCCACTTGAGGCACAATTAAAATACTTCATTACCAGTTAGAAAGTAACAAGATTATATCAATTATGCAATCTCATTTCAGTTTCTGAAATTATTGACGACTAGTACATTCAGCGGTACTCAATTTTAGAAAACAATTTAGATTTTGAAATATACTTCAATACATTACTACCAGAGGTTCCAATAATTAATCTCCTAGATACTTACCCCAAATGAACTAAAACATGTTTATCAAAATAAGTATACATGCATAGTTATTGATAGACTAATTCATATAAAATGGAAATATCCAATTGTGCCAACAGATAAAAAGAAAATTGCAGTTCATTTATATAACAGAATAAATACTATTCAGCAATACATTTCAATGAAACACTAATACACACATTAAAGTTGATGGATTTCAATAGCATCAACCAGACATAAACATACTACACTATTCCATTTATATGAAGTTCTACAATAAATTTCTGGTTATATAACAAATCTCTGGTTATGTAAATCTTAGCACTTCTGGCCTGGGGTATATTGTACTGTCACTTAAATAACAAGTGGAGAATATTTTATGGTCATGGATATATTCTTCACTGAGAGCAAAGATACCACAAACCTCATTTTTCAAAAGTTATGCATAAGCACTTAGCACTTTACTGAATATAAATTATACTAAAATTATTGGCAAATATAACTATATATTTAGGGCAAGCAACATGATATTTGAGACATTCATGTTGTGAAATGAGTGCAATAATTAAACTCATTCACTCTGGTCATCTAACATGCCTATCATTTTTTTTAATGAGAGCATTCAAAATCTGATTTATGTTACTATTACAATATTATAATATATTACTTGAAATTTGGACTTTTGCAAATTTCAAGTAATTGTCCATGTTTTTAGAAAAGGAGGTTCCTGAGGGGAGGGACATATGTCCTGAAGCTTGAACATTGTCTGGCAAGGACTAAATTAAGTAAGTATATGGTTCATATATAGGAAGATAGTTCAAATAAACCAAGGGAATAAATTATAGTTGGCATCAGAAAAAAAAACTGTCATTAGCTAATCGATAGTGTTAGGAATTATCTTGGTCTTACTTCTCTGATTTTTCTTACATTGACATTTCATTATTTTTTATTTAAGAATATTTTTCTCTTGTTCAACCTATCATATTCTTTTTAGAAGGAGGGAAAATGTCAATAGCTCTGGGTTTTTACTGCTATGATATTTATGATGCTATATACTTAAATTCAACTTTTGGGATAAGGGACCACCATAGGACTTATTGCTGTAAGTGCCACCACTAAAGCTATCAATTGTGACTCTAAAAGAGATTCCCATTATTTTTATTAGGAGTAGGTGACCATCATTGAAATAAACAATTCTAGGAAAATATTTAGTTATATTAAAATAGCAAGTGATTCTAGGGTAAATCTATCCAATGCAATTACCTTTAAAAAATAAGGACCTTTATTATGATAATAAAAATATCAACAACATGAAAAATATAATAAAAAACTAAAGACCCCATTTATTTTTGGATTTTATAAATAATATTAATCATTTTTATAAATAAAAATGATGACAAAATAAATGCATGGAAAGAATTTGAAGAATACATACAGACAAAAAGAAAAAGAAAATAAAATGATGGAATTAAAAGCAGTATCTAATAAACCATGTCAATGATTTACCAAAAACATAAAGGATGAAAACTGCACTATTTTATTTATTAAAAGCCACTAAGAGACTCAGAAAATTGAAAATAGATCTGAGAATGCACTTTCCTGTATTTTTATCTGAGTTAACAAAATGGGACAAAAGAAAAAACAGCTAGGAGACGTGGGTGGTAATATTTTTAAGTTCATATAGATACTATACATGTAAGAAAAAGATAACATAAATAAAATAAAGGGGTCAGTACCCAAAATAATCTTGATAAAGAGAAAGACATCGCAGATGAAACATCACAAGGAAACGTTTACTTGAGAACATAACAATTACTCAAGCCTTTTATTGAAAAATATATACCATGTTAATTGAAAGTTTTGTAAGGTAGGAACATATTCAGAATTCAAGTAGATTTCAAGGGAGTAAATCTTCAAACTCTTGCATAATGTTGGACCATCATTTAATGTATCATACTTGCCTTTTCTCTCCCCCAAGCAATGGGGAAGTATACTGATTTGACAAACTTTTAGTTTAATAACTGAGCTAGGATAGTACATGATTCAAGAAAGTTTTCTATGAGACTCTGCAATTCACCCAAGGATTTGTCCTGCTCCCTAATGGCAGTTCTATAAAATAATTCATTAAATTCCTAGCTAGTTTTGTTCTTCCCCATACAGATGTTTTTCTAATACCTTCATGGCTCCTGGAAATCTCACCCAGTTGACTGAGTTCATTCTCATAGGAGTCTCAGATATTCCAGAGCTGCAGATTCCTCTCTTCCTTGTCTTCCTGCTCATCTATGGGCTGACAGTCATGGGGAACCTGGGCATCATCACCCTCACCAGTGTTGATTCTCGACTTCAAACCCCCATGTACTTTTTCCTCCAACATCTGGCTATTATAAATTTTAGCAACTCTACCATCATTGCTCCTAAAATGCTGGTAAATTTTTTGAGAAGTGAGAAAACCTCTTCATTCTTTGAATGTGCCACCCAAATGGGAGGATTCCTGGTTTTCATCGTAGCTGAGGTGTTCATGCTGGCGGTGATGGCCTATGACCGCTATGTGGCCATGTGCAACCCCCTGCTCTACATGGTGGTGGTATCTAAGAGGATCTGCCTGCTGCTGGTGTCCCTCACCTACTTCTATGGCTTTTGTACAGCTATTGTGGTGACACCTTGTGTGTTTTCTGTGTATTATTGCTCTTCCAATGTCATCAATCATTTTTATTGTGATATTATGCCTCTGTTAACATTGTCTTGCTCTGATACTTACATTCCAGAAACAGTAGTCTTTATATCTGCAGCTTCAAATATTGTTTTTTCTATGACTGTAGTTCTAGTATCTTATTTCAACATTGTTTTGTCTATTCTAAGGATGCGTTCATCAGAGGGAAGGAAAAAAGCCTTTTCCACCTGTGCTTCACATATGATGGCAGTCACAGTTTTCTATGGGACTCTGCTGTTCATGTATTTGCAGCCTCGAACTAATTACTCATTGGATACTGATAAAATGGCATCTGTGTTTTACACCCTGGTGATCCCCATGCTGAACCCCATGATCTACAGCCTGAGAAACAAGGATGTGAAGGCTGCCTTAAGGAGATTCATGACAAATCCATGCTATTCATTTAGGTCAATGTAATTTGGGGACTCTTTGTGTAAACAAACAGAAGGTTTAGGTAATACAGAAACAAAGTTCTTACTCAATAATTTTCCCCAGGAATAAACAGGCAGTAAGTTTGGAAGAAATATTTCTCAGAGTCAGAAAAAAATATTACACGTATTTGAACAGAAAAACAAAACATTGATAAGAGAAATAAATTAATCATTCTTCTTCTTTGTCATTTCTTTGATTGCTCCTATTACAAACAACATGGTTAAATAGTGTGTATCACTCCTTCTTGAAGATCTGTAATTATTCAGAATTAAAACCATTTTTACAACTAAGTTACCAAAGTTGAACTGACAATTATATTTAAAATAAAACTCCCAGGAAGGGGTGTATGTACCTCAGAGGTAGATTGTTTGCCTTGAGGCCCTGGCTTTGATCCTCAGCACCACATAAAAATAAATAAATAAAAATAAAGTGATTGTATTCATCTACAACTAAACTAATAAAATAAAACAAAACTTCCTATCTCTTTCTTAATATTATTTAAATGAACAAGTGTATTCCACCTGTGAATTTATATTATGACAGTTAACCTGAATATAATTGAATTATATGACTCCAAGTCATATAATCTACACAATTTGTGAATAAAAGACACAGAGATGGATCACTGAATACTCTTTCATGCAAGGCAAAAGTTTTACTTTTTTCTTGCTCTAAGTTTCATTATACAAATTTGTGTAGGGACACTAGGGTATATCTTAACACAATTAAAAAACTCCACTGGAAGATACATATGGACAATTAAAAGAACATCCAGTATGTATGTCACCTGTACCTATAAACAGGTTGTGATTCTAACAGCATAGAATCACTGTCTTCAGGTATGATAGTTATGCTGTAATGAAAAGAAATGTAATCCTACAAAATATGGTTAGACTAGGAGACACAGAAACCTTATACTTGGTTTATCCTCAAAGTTTCCTTATTATTCTTATTTTTGTTTTGGGTTGTATTTTTATATAATGTTGGCACAAAAATGTGTAATTTTAGTTTCTTGGAATATTTTAAGAATTCTATCCAGGAAGTACTTCTTTATTGGCTCCTGCCAAACTATTTTTAGTTAGGTTTTCTATTGTACTGTGGTATAGTATGACTACGTATGAAATTTCTTCAGTTTTATGAAATCTTTTACTATTTTTCTTTATTTTTAGGGCATTATATTTTTACATAATTGTGTGGTTTATTTTGACATATTCATAAATGCATATAACATAATATGTTCTATTTCAATTCCACCCCTCCTACCTTCCCCCTGACCCTCATCCTCTACCTAATGGTCTTCCTTCTATTAATTTAGTTTTAAATTCTGCAATATATAAAATTGTAATGCATAGTGATATACTCATATATGTGCATTTGTTTAATTTAATTCCTCAGTTCTTCCCTTTCCATTGCCTCTTCACTACCCCTTGATGCTCTTCCTACTCTAGTGTTCTTCCTTCTATTTTTATTAGATTTACTTTTTCAAAATCCCTAATCTCTCTAGCTACTGCAAATAAGACAAAAAAAAAAAAGATTATACCCTTGTCTTTGACAATCTGGCTTATTTTACTTAATAAGATATTCTTTAATTTCTTATATTTATGAGAAATTGACATAATTTCATTCTTCATTATGGCTGAGTAAAACTTCATTGTGTGGGGCTTGGGCTGTGTCTCAGTGGTAGAGCACTGGGTTCGATTCTCAGCGCCGAATATAAATAAAGAAAAATTTTAAAACAAAAACTTCATTGTGTGTACATATACCTTCTTTTTACATTTCATGGAATAATTAAGGAGGATTGACAGCAGCTCATCTCTAACAGCCTTTCAGTATTTAACTGAGAATCCATCTATTCCTGTGGTTTTGTTGTTGCTGTTTTTTGGGGTACCAGGGATTGAAATCAGGGGCACTTGGCCACTGAGTCACATCCCCAGTCCTATTTTGTATTTTTTTTTAGAAACAGGGTCTCGCTGTGTTACTTAGTGCTTGGCTTTTGCTGAGGCTGACTTTGAACTCACGATTTTCCTGTCTCAGCCTCCAGAGCCACTGAAATTACAGGCGCATTAACCACTGCACCAGATGTGATTTTTGCTGTTGTTGTTGTTGTTGTTAGAAGATTTTTATTTGCTTCTTCAATCTCATTACTTGCTCTCAGTCTGCTTAAGTTTTCTGTATTTTATTGGTTCAATTTGGGTAGGTCATATATATATATATATATATATATATATGACATATATATATATATATATATATATATATATATATATATATATATCATATTTATCTAGAAATTTATCAATACCTTCTAGATTTTCTGATTTATTAGAATATAAGTTCTCAAAGTACTTCATGGTGCTCTCATTAATTTAACTCTTGTCTCTATTATCTCCCTTATATTCAGTAATTTTGTTGATGGGTTCCCTCTCTTTTTCTTTAGGTTAAAAATTTATCTGTCTTATTTACCTTTTCAAAGAACCAACTTTTTGTTGCAATGATTTTTTGCATTACTTTGTTCTCAATTTACTTAATTTAGCCTTTGACACTTGCCAAGGTCTCCGCTTGGCACTGAATCACGAGCCACCACACAGCTTTGTAGGTTCAAACAGCAATTCTTTATTCCCGAACTCACACTGGCCATCTACAAACACATTCTGGGCAATCTAAAATCTCTCCGCCCAATTTTCTACTCCACGATGCTTTTTCCAAATCCCATTTGAATCTCAGGAGAACTCAACGGGAACAAGCAGCAGGAACACCCTAGTCCCAGCAGCAATAATCTTCAACCTCCAACTTCCCTAAAACCCGTATTGTCTCAGACGGGGAACACCCTAAACTTGTCTTAAACCAGAACGCCTTAAACTCAAGGAGCAGGAAACTTCCTCAAACCTGATCAGCTCTAAACCCGGATCCGCCCTGGTCTTTGAGCAAGGTCACCTTACTAAAGCATACATGCAATGTCCAAGGCAAGTCCACTTAACATGGGGTATGCTGGCAAGGAAATATCGATGCGTCATTCCTACTTGGCAATGGCCCTCAGCATCTCCCCCCTTCTGATTAATTAAACAACAAGCAATGTGGCTTAAGGACCATGCCTGGTAGGTTGTCCAATTCAACATATGGTTCTTACCCGTCATGGGAGAACTGACCTTTAGGCATCAGCTTCCTGTCTTAGGTTGAATCCACTGCAGTCAGATCAACCCATCACTGACTACCGGTCCAGCATTCAGCCATGTTTGTGGATAGGCCTATGCACCAGTGGGGGGGTGAGGTTCTTGCCTCACCTCTGTTGGCCCCCAAATTTAGCCTTGGTGCCAGTGGGGGGGTGAGGTTCTTTGCCTCACCTCTGTTGGTCCCCAAATTTTAGACCATCACTAGTAGAAGGGAGGAGGATACAGAAATGCCAAGCCAATTGACGGCTCCTTTGGAAAAATTGCGTCACTGGTGACACCATCAGCAAAGATGCCAGCATTACCACAATTAACATGGGGTGTGCTGGCAAGAAAATTGCATCACTGGTGACACCATCAGCAAAGATATGCCAGCAGTACCACAATTCGCTGCACCAGAAGATAGTTCACAATGCATGCAACTGATATATAGTCCAGGCAAGTTCTGCAAGCAGTTCAAATCGGAGGAGTCTATCAATATGTCCATTTCCTCCCAAAGTAAATCAAGTCCTTGACTGAGCATTACTTGTTGAGTTATATTCATTGATGCATCAGTTTATACAGTTTACTGTGATAGCTATCATAGAAGCTGTAGTTTGGTTTTATCTTAGTCTTCACCAGCACTGGGATGGATATGGGAATTCTGGCAATGATGCTAAAGAGACATTATCCTGAACAGAATTATTAAATATAATGAAAAGGAAAGGTGAAAGTAAACAAACAGATCTGTTAACCACCTTTAAAAACAATCCGTAACAGCTGTTTACCTAATTTAAATTAAACCATATAAATCAGGTGAATAAAAAAAAATTCGGATCCATTTTTTCATGAGCGCTCCTCATATAAAAATATGGACATACACACATACTGACATGCAACACAAAACAGTGCACACATAACATATAACACATAAGACAATAGTAAGTAAAGGTCTTGTAGCTATACCTAGGTGAAATCTCCATTGCAATGTTTAAAAACTCAACAGTCAAAAAATAAAACACAGTCAAAAAATAAAACTGATCAGAAAAACATTAACCTAGGTTTATATGAGCTCAAGAAATAAAATAGAACTTTATGATGTGGGAAAAATGCAATAATAAAATAGATATTGAAAAAAGCACCCTGGTTAATCACTGTTGCAGATGTAAGAATAGCCAAGCTGGAGCTCTGGATATCAGCTGTTATGGATTTGAGTCAAATCATCTTCTATTGGTCTGCAGAAATTGCTTTAGTTAGTGTCTCTGGAATCCAAATCGGCTGTTGTTTTCCCTGTGGAAACAAACAGAACCCTGACTCCAGACAAATCACTGGGTCAGAACCTTTCCATTGTCCTGTTAGAATATCCTTCCAAAGTACCTTGGGCTTATGTACATTTTTTGGATACATGTCTTTCTGCAGCACTAAGTCCTGATGAATCCAAATTTTAAAAGTTTAGAGTAAAAAGGGTTATTTTAAGTTTATCTTTGGGGGATATATACCCCTAAAAGATCCTTTTAAATTTAAGTCTTTCAAAAGCATTCTGCCTTAGTTTTTAGAATTACTTTAGTCCTTTTTTTTTTGATGTGGTTTTAAATTAATTTCCTTCTAGTTAAATGTTTTCTTAATTGGCTCTTGTCTATAAGTTTTAACACCCTCATCTGAGACTTCAAATTTCTGCACCACCAGAAATTAAAGTTGATGGGCTTTTGAAAAAAATTACTAATAATCTCCTTGTTCTTTTATTTTATCCAATATTTGACTTTAAACTTTTCTCTTCTACCTATTTCTATCTTGAATGTCTGTATCTAAGAGTTGTCTAGCTTTTTGTATTTTCTATCTGAAATACCTTTACTTGACATTTTTAACCATTTTATATCTTATTTCTATCTTCTAGTTTTCTTCTAAGGTTTTTATATTTACCCTTAGTTGCTTTTTTCTCTCCTAGTTTTCTTTTGTTTCCTATATTGTGGGTTTAAAATTCTTGTCTTTCTACATCTTTTTTATCTTCCTATATCTTTTTTATCTTTCTACATCTTCTCTCTCTCTTTTTTTTACCTTTCTGTACTTTTTGAAGTTTTCCACTTCAAATTTTTAATCTTCTTTATCTAAATATCTTTTATTATCTTCCCATTTTCATGTTTTTTTTCCATCATGAAGCCATCTTAACCACCTTCAATTTAACCTTTTAAAGCCTTCAATTATCATCTATACTGTACTTTTAGATGTACTTTTTCACCACCTACAGCTTTACTCTTTTAAACGAGGCTTAAATTCTGTTTAAATCACTTAAATGTTAGTTTACATGGCTGCCCTTCAACTAAAGGCTTTTATTTATTTATTTATTTTTTTACTCCATTAAGAAGCTTTGTCTCAATCTGCCATGTACAAATACCTTTTTTCTTCTTTCTTCCTTTCTCAAGCTTTTAAATAAGTCTAGTTTCCTCAAAATCTTTTTAAATGGCATTTGACAGACGCTAATTATTCTATGAGTTCTATCAGTTCTGAAATTTGTTTTTTCTTGCTCTACGGGGGTTTTAAAATGCAACATTAGGGTAATTACTTGGGCTCATTGCTTGTGTACTTAAATGCTACAAATACTTTTTTCTTAGAACTGCCTTCATACTCTTCCTGACATTTTGATATGTTCTACCTCTGTTTTCATTTTTTCTAAGATTTTTTTCTTTGTTTCTCTCTTATTTATTGCTTTCTGATAGTGGCAATGAGGACCAAACCCAGGGCTTCATAAATTAGAGGCAAGTACTCCATACCTCCAGTCCTCTCCATGATTTCTTCTATGATTCTTTCCTCATTTAAAAAACAGTGTTGTTCAATCTCTGGGTTAAAATAGTTTCTGTTTAGACCTTAATTGACTTCTAATTCCATTTTACAAAGATATAAAAGATAACAAACTATTGTGAATTTTTTTTTGTATACTAAGAAGCTCCTTTGTGTCTTCAAATATGGTCTATTTTAGAGAATATTCCATGTGCTGTTGAGAAGAAAGTGAGTTTAATTTTTAATGAATAGAGTATTCTATAGATGCCTGTTAAGTACATTTTAATCCCTATTTCTCAACCCAGACAAAACTCAACTCAAAATGGATCAAGGACCTAGGCATTGGACCAGAGACCCTGTATCCACTAGAAGAAAATGTAGGCCTAAATCTCTATTATACCAGCTTTAGGAACCAACTTCTCCAACAATATTCCTTAAGTGGAAGAATTTAGATCAAGAACCAATAAGTGGGATGGTATAAAGCTAAAAATCTTTCTCAAAGCAAACAATCGAGAGTGTAAAAAGAGACCCTACAGAATGGAAAAAAAAATCACATTCACAATTTATCCTCCTAAGTTTTTGTCAAGACCTTGTAAGCCCCAACAACATTTCTTAATCCAATCAACTGCCAAATATTCTTTTTTTTTTTGCCAACAAATGCCCAAGGATACAGATATTTTCATAGAATCAACTCCAAGGAAGGCAATGACCCATGTAAAGACTTCCCCAGGAAGTCAGCAAATTATTTAGAAATGAGAGAATAATTCTTAAGGAGCTCCAAAGCTGATCTGCACACCCTAATGGTTGCACATTTTCTGATTTTCATAGCTGCTATTACCAGATTTTTGTTTTTTGACACTTTGTATAATTATATACTATATATATTGAAGATGGTGAATGAGAGTAGGTTATGTTACCACCCCCATATATTGCTATTTTTAACAATGTTCAGCAATTTATTTTGTTTTTTTTTTAAATTTATATGTGATGGATTATTGCTAAGCTTTCATTGAACACAGAGTTTTATAAAAATTGATTTTTAAAGTACTTATCCATGTTTTTGTAGTTTTTATAGAGATGGATTCTCAAGTCCTCATTCCACTGTTGCATGTAAGTTCCTCATGTTTCTATTTTTCTTTGTCAAAAACGAGAGTTTTTTATAAATCCTCAGTTAATTAAGATCTTTCATGATTGTACAAATCCACATATATCCATTAAAAAGTCAGTATGACAACTCAAGTAATTACTAGTGGAAATATTGCAATATTTATATTATTAGGAAATATGATTTCCTATATGACTACCTGGTGATGAAGTTTTAAAAGGACCAAGTTGTGTGAGCCAGTTTCCACTGAGTGCATCCCTTTCTATGCAGAGGCTACTGACTGTCTCTCTGGAGTACTAATTCACTAGTGAATACAAACCACCCTTGACTACGCCACAGCCTCTAGGCATTTTGTTATGCTCTTAAATACTTAAGGGATAATTAACAAAACCTTTTGCATCTCCTAAGGGGACTCTCAAAATTTGAAACAAAATATCTATAAATTGTTCTCACTATTTCATGTAAGAAACACATGGGGCAATCAAGACAGAGAATTCATTACAGGTAAAAAAAAAAGAATGTTTCATGTGTAAGTCTATAATACAGGTAGTCACAATATATCAGTGAAATTTGCAAAGTTTCATGGAAAAAAAATGGGGCTATTTTGACTTAGTGCTGTGCTTTTTACCTCTCATATCCAAAGAGAAATAAGAATCTTCTCTATTTCACTTCATTTATTTTTTAAATATTTACTTTTTTTTTTAAATTGGAGATTTAACACAGAGATTTAACACTGAGATACCTCCCCACCCTTTTTTTGTTTTCTATTTTGAAGAGTTGTACTAAGTTGCGTAGGGCCTTGCTGAGTTGCTGAGGCTACCCTCAAAATTTTGATACTCCAGTCTCAGCTTCCCAACCACTGGGATTACAGGTGTGTGCCACCATGCCCAGCAATTTTACATGCTTTCATAGGTATGCATATTCATATTAACCATCCTGACATTATGTGCAAAATACTTGTTTTGTATAAATAATTTTATCTCCAATTGAGGTCAAAACTAAGAGCAAATAAGACACAAGGAAGATAAAAATATTTTAAAAGCCATAATAAAGTAACTGAAGGTAATTATTGATGTCTTTCCAAATAGAGTTAGTGTCTCTAGGTTCTTGTGGTGGTATAAAAATAATTTGATACTCAATAATTATTTCTATAAAAATGTAGATACAATTTCTCATTTACTGATGTGAAAAACAGAAGTTTCTATTTCACAGTAGAAGGTGAAATTATTATTTGAAAATTAAGAGAATATGGAAAATCCAGATTTATGGTGAAATAGAATGTCCAGATTGTGCTTGGCAGTCTGTTGAAATGTGAGAAGAGGAGGGTATGATTGTTTTAAAAAAGAGGACATAGTTTTCAAAAACTAAAGTTGCTACTCAACCTGAACTGTAAAGAACAAAAACACTATCTGGTTCTTGCCAGAAACCCCAGAGCTGCTGAATGGAAGCCCATTTATATTTTCTGAACTAACAAGAAAACAAATAACTACAAGTGTGATTTTTGGTGTTAGTAACTGCAAAGAAAAACAAAGCAAATGGCCAAAATGCAAGATTTGTATTTCTTCCTATTGCATTTAACTGAAGATATTTTCTAGTAGCACCACCTGCTGATATGTAGTTCCATATTTATGATGTAAGAAAAATGTACCCATAGGGAAAGTGTGGGAAAACAAGAGAGTAGAATTTTTGAGCAATATTTTAAATGATTTACGTGCAAATTCTGGTAATCACCTTTATAATTAATGTAAAAATTACATATTTTATTTTGGTTGTAGCTCACAGATCTCTCACTACAATTTTCTTTGTAAACAGGATCATCTTTCTCTTTTTAAAGATGCAGTTAAAGATTATTAAATCATTAACTCTCTTTCGTTAACATTCATTCCAACTAATTTTATATGTATATACATTATAAAATTATGAATTATATATACATATATATTTAATTTGTAGAATATTTCAACATATATCTATTCAATTATATACATGTTTATCTCCATTATGTAGTAGAATATAATTTAAAGAAGCTTTTGTAGATTAAATATATAAAAGGACTTCAAATCACATCTGAATCTTATCTAAAATATGGAGTATTTTATTTTGTTCCATTAGTATTGTATTACATAGTGGTATACAAATTTTTATTTAAATCTTTAATCAATATAATTAAGGAATTTTCATGATGTTCCTTAATATAAAACCAATGGGACTTCCTTCTACTGCCATAGGACTTTACCTGATAAAATACATTCGAATTTTGCATGCATGAAAATTTTATTCCTAAATTACAATGAAATGTTCATTTGAGAAAGATTAATATTTCAAGTAAATATATGTCAAAATAATTTATATTAAATGTTATAAAAATAGTTATGAAAATGTAAAATAATCAATTAAAATCACCTTGTTTGCTCAAGTTCATCATGAAACAGGTGAGAAGGTAAGGAGAATACTGAGAGAAGTTATATAAATTACATCCCAGAGGACCCATTCCTCTCCTGTGCATCCAGAAGCATTTATACATACTTTATACATAAATATGTGGGTTAAGGCACTGTCACAATTTTTAAAAATGAAACAAAGCAACACTATGTACCTGACACTTGGAGACAATTCTCTAAAGCATTTAGTTTTCACTCATCCTTTTCAACAAAACTTGGCAAGGACATGTTGGTTTTTGATATGAGAATAATTCTATGTAACATATTCTAAAGAAACCCTTATAATATACTATACATTAAGACACAGTATAGATAATCTCAGTACCTCAGAGGCTGAGGCAGGAGGATTACAAGTTGAAAACCAGCCTCAGCAAATGGAGGGGCAAAGCAACTCAGTGAGATCTGTCTTTAAATATAATACAAAATAGGGTTGGAGATGTAGCTCAATGGTCAAGTGCCCCTGCTTCCAATCCCCAGTAACCACCAGGCCCCCTCTGGAAAAAAAAGATATTTAGAGTGTAGAATATATCTTCATAAGTACATTTCCTGATATTTTTCCATTTGTGTGCAATTACTACTATGATATGTTCCAGTGTTTTTATTCAGACAAGTGTTCAATATCTGTCCACTGTATTGAAGTTGTTTATAGTTAAAAACCTCTAGAGAAAACAGTTTTTGAAGGACTTTTTTTAATTCTGTGGTCTTATAAATTTTTGAATTTTTAGTTAGAAAGAATTTGATACTCCTGGGATAATCTAATTTTATTTATAAGTTATAAATTTGCAATTTATAATTCAATGCAATTTATAAAAATGACAAGGTGGTTACCATTATATGGAAAACTCTAAGGAGAATTACAGTAATTATCCATGTATTGGATACCCAGTGTTTTAACTTAAAAATTTTGGCTTTACATATCCATAGTTTTATATCTGTATATCTAACAATTTATCTGCTCTCTAACAACTTATGTATCTTCTCAGGATTTCTTGACCTTAGTAATATTGATAATCTGTGCTGGATTTAATTAAGAATGCACATTGGATATTGTATGATGTTTAATGACTTAAATGACCTATAATTGCTAGTTGGTAAGAGCAGCTCATCTGCAGGTGGTGACAAAGAAAATATATTTAGACAGTGGAAAATTCTATTTGGTAAGTGAATAGTTTACTTTTACCTATTTCTACCTCTAAGTCTACATATCAATATTTTTGTGAGAAATAGGTTTCTTTCCAAATATTATATAAGTTGTAATGTCTGGATGTACTATGTTTGTACTAACTTTGTACTAAAATGAATCTCCCAGCCATAAAACATGATAGCCTTTGACCGTGATAATGTCTCTATGCAGAAAAGATTTTCTGGTGAATCTGGATGGAGAAACGCAATCTCTCAGTGGTGCATGAGTTCATCCTGATGGGCATCACATCGCCCCCTGAGCTGCAGGCTCCATTATTTGGGCTGTTCCTTATCATCTATCTGGTCTCAGTGCTGGGCAACTTGGGCATGACCATCCTCACCAAGGTGGACCACAGCTTGCAAACACCCATGTACTTTTTCCTGAGGCACCTGGCTATTACAGATCTTGGATATTCTACAGCTGTGGGCCCCAAAATGCTAGTAAATTTTCTTGTGGATCAAAATACAATCTCCTATTACTTTTGTGCCACACAGCTAGCTTTCTTTCTTCTGTTTATTGTTAGTGAACTATTTATTCTGTCTGCAATGTCTTATGATCGCTATGTGGCCATCTGTAATCCTCTCCTCTACACTGTCATTATGTCACAGAGGATATGTTATATACTGGTGGCAATCCCATATCTCTACTGCACATTTGTATCTCTTCTAGTCACTATAAAGATTTTTATTTTACCCTTCTGTGGCTACAATGTCATCAGTCATTTCTTCTGTGACAGCCTCCCCTTGTTATCTTTGCTCTGCTCAAACACCCATGAAATTGAATTGATAATTTTAATCTTAGCAGCTTTTGATTTTATTTCCTCTCTTCTGATTGTCCTTGTGTCCTACCTGCTCATCCTCCTAGCCATTCTCAGGATGAAGTCTGCTGAGGGCAGGCGCAAGGCTTTCTCCACCTGTGGATCTCATCTGACAGTGGTCATAGTGTTCTATGGGACTTTGATATTTATGTATGTCCAGCCTAAATCCACTCACTCCTTTGACACTGATAAAGTGGCTTCCATATTTTACACTCTGGTTATCCCCATGTTGAATCCTTTGATCTACAGCTTGAGAAACAAAGATGTAAAATATGCTCTACAGAGGACCTGGAATAACTTGTGCAATTTTTTTTCTTAAAGGCTTCATACAAGATGATTCCTATGAATAGGGTTATGGGCATGCATCTTGGCTCTGTATACACTGAGAAGAAATAAAAAGCAAAACTTGGGTTTAATATGTGTTTATACATTGTATTATACATGTCAGTTTCTTTTCATTCCTACACATAGATTAATGAAGAACCATTGAAGATATATTCTTTCTTTGAGAAGGACAAATTAAGCATACTCATAATTAGTCAATTTTATAGAACAGAAGATAAGCTACGAAGATATAGTTCAAATATAGGTAGTGCAGGAAGTGGAAATGCTGAGAGAGTTACAGAAGGAAATGTGTTTTAATCACCTTTGGAATAAAACTTGCAGTGCCTGTCTCTTACATGTCTTGTTTGTGTGCAAACAGTCTCTTTCATTCTGTTTCAGCTATCATAGTGTTCCCTGTTGTATTTTGCAATTGTCTTCAATACTGATCATTTATATAGTATATTATGATTTGATCTTTGATTAATAGACAGAAATAATAACTCTTACAGGTATTGGTATCCTACTCATTGGTCACTATGCCTCTACTTCCTCATATGAGTCTCCTAACTAGAACTCAGCAGTCCGTGAATTCTGACTGGCTCTTATTTTTTCCTCAATCATCTCGTTTTCTTGTCACTTGTGAACATGTCATTTAAGATACATTTGTAGAGTACCCAGATGTGCTCAACTTTGTACTTTTAATCCACTTATTGACCTAACTTGATAACTGACCATTGGGTTTTATAGATCGTTATTTTTTATTTAATCTAAAAAGAAGCAATTGCCAATATTAAAAATTTTTGTTCCAGTAGTTTTCACATCTTTTGAGTTAGGGGACCAAAATAATTAATTTTGATGCTTTTGTTTTTGAGTCTGTGGACATTTCTTTATTTTGGTAAATATTGAAAATGTATCATATACTCAATGATTTTCATTTCGTGGATATATTAATTGGTTTTTCAACTTGTGGTTGGTAAAAGAAAATAATAACACATAACAGAATATTAAATTTATATTTCAGTTTTTATAAGTGACTATTGCTGGTGGTAAACCTTCTTTATTAAAAGTGAAATGTGACATGTAGACAAGAATATAATTATCTTGTCATTTGGACATAGCTTTTCCACATCACTCTACATATTTTCTCATGGATATATAGTTACTCTAAATTTTCAAAATAATCCTGATATTTTTCTTATTTCTTGTGGAATTATAATAAAAACACTATGTGTATCTAATAAAAATTGACTGAATATGTTTCATTGAAATAAATTTTAAGGTGCTTAGTGCATTATCACAGGAGGCTAAATATTGTCATGTGGTTAATGTAGTTAAAACAAGTATTTAAGGTGGTCCTACAAACTATCAGTTAGCAATATCATTGATTACTCTCTGACACGTGTTATTCAAGCAGGTCTCAGTTAATTTGTTCATCTCAACAGTTCTGTTGAGTTTACTTCTACTAACTTGCAATCATCAGATGATGGTCTTAGGGTAAGTAACTTGACAGAGATCTCCAAGGTATTAGGCATTAGAACCAAACTTTTAAACCAAGTAATCTATCTCCAGATTACATGTTCCCAAATTACATGTCTTTTAATGTCATTTTTCTGTTTCAATAATGTCACTCTGAGATGACAGAGAGTAAAACCTCACATTAGCATATTTTAAATTAGAAGAAGCCAAAAGGCATAAAATTAAATTATAAAATGAATAAGCTCTGGAGACATAATGTACATCATGGTGACCAAATTTTAAACCTTGTATTGTTGATCTGAAACTTGATGAAACAACCAATTTAAAGTGCTCTCAACACAAACACACATACAAACACAGAGTATCTATGGGTGGTGAAACATAATTAATTAAATTGTAGTCAGTACACAGTGTGTAATATAAAAGATCATCAGTACAAAGTTGTGGTGAGCCATTCTAATGGACCGTGGCCACCATTAGAAGATGGCGCCGGTTTCCACTGTGGCCTGTGATAAACAACTCCTGATATGGAGAGTTGGCACGCAATCCCTTACCACCCTATGAGAAAGGTCCACGTGGCAGCTTGGGATTGGGATGCGGGGAGCTTTATTAGGCTGTGCTTGGGTGTGGGCGGGAGAAGATGATACATGACTCAAGGCCTGAATAAACTGCTGAAAGAAGAATCCTGTGTCGTGTTTTCCCTTGCTGGCGAGGGGTCGCGACACAAAGTCATCAGTATATATATATATATATATATATATATATATATATATATATCCTGAAAATATACAATTTTAACAAAATAAAGAGCAGTGAATTATGTTAAATCATAATTTAACATACAGAAAATGAATTCAGAAAAGTCAAAAAAGAAATTGACTCAGAAATATAAGTCAATTAATCCATTTTGGATGAGAGTATTTGCTCAAATATAAAGTCATCATATTGTGGATAAAGCATGTAACTTTGAGAAAATCTGCAATAAATTATAGAGCAGCAATATATTAGCAGAAATTAACATTAAGCAGTCAGAATCATACTAAATAGTAATTTATAATATTATATAACATTATATGATATTATAAATTATTATTTATATTATATTATATTATAAATTATATAACATATAATTTATAATAATAATAATTTTTAAAAATAGGTTTATTTGATTGCTGTTCAATGAAGTTAATCACATTTGGCAAAGAAAGATTGAGGAGCAGAATTTTATTATTTAAATATCTGTAGCTCACAGATTGGTGGTGGAATTCTATCAGGGGAAAAAACAAGAGATAAAAAAATTCTTCCCCCAAAAGGGAGATTAGTTTTGAGAGGAAAAGCTACTCACCATCAACGTTTCCTTTCTTGGATGAAGGATGAATTTTCTTTTATGAGCTTCAGATGATTGAGACAAACACACTGACTCTTGATATAGTTAAGCTGCTGAATCAATGAAGAGCAAAGCCATCAGGGTTGTATATTGGAACCTGTGTTTTTGGTTTTTTTTCAAAGTAAATTATCTTCATTGATCCAGTATTTCTTGAGCAATCTAGTAAATCCACACACTAAAATTATTCTAAATGAACAAATGAGGAAAGGAAGAATCCCACATCAAATTATGAAGGTTGAGATTTATGTTATTATTCTAGACTGGACAATTCTATTTTCCTGAAAACATACAGTAGTATATTTGGTATGTATTGTCATGATTAATGTAATTATCTCAATTTTGTCTGCCACAGTGGTTAAAAAGGAAAAAAAAAGGAGAGTATAATTCTGAAATTTAAGTATCAACCTCAAGAAAATAAACTTCAGAAATTTACACAATGAAGTTGGTCATTGAAGAAGTTTCTAAAAAAATATTAATTGAGGAATTTGAGTATGAACGTTAAATATTATTATGTCTAGAACAAGAAATCTATAATTTTAAAAATATTTCAGAATCCATAACAACCTTTATATTCCCATGAAATTGAATCTTCACATATTATTTAATTGAGAAAAAGTACTGCCTTAAAAGAGAGGATTGGGGAAAATGATAACTTAGTAAATCCCTGGATTTCCTGGTGAGAATGTAAACTAGTAGAGAACTGAACAGGAGTGCTATGAAATTTCAACAGACAGTAAAGTTTTACTAGATTAACAGGAAAAAGGAAACTATGGCCCTTGCTGGTAAATGGATGAAATTGGAGTGCATCATGCTAAGTGAAATAAGCCAGACTCAGAAAGTCAAAAGTTGAATGTTTTCTCTTATGTGAAGAAAGTATACAAAAATTAGGATGACTTTTCCCTTCTGAAAGAGAGCAGCCCATGAAAAATATGAAGAAGATGAGTGGAGTAGAGGAAGGGGATTGAAGGAGGAGGAAGGATGAATGGGAAAAGGAGGAACTGTACAATAAAGTTTACTCAACTTTGCTATGTATATATAGCAATGTGCCAGAGAGACTTCCACCTTTACGTGTATTTATAAAACACCAACTTAAAAACTGATAAGTAGAAGGATGACAAGTAGAACAGAGCAAGGGGAGCAGGGGAAGGGAAGAGGGAAGGGAAAAAGGACGCACTGGGGACAGAAATGGAGCAAGTTATATTCCGTGCATGTATGACTGTGTCTCAATGAACCCCCATTATATTTATGTATAATGCATCAATAAAAACATTAAAAAAAGAAATGGGAGGTGTTATTTTCTAATTTCCAGTATATGTGAGACCATATCCAGAAACAGAGGGGCACCCTTCAGCAGGACATGTGGTGTTCTTACACTCCCCACTGGGTCACATTATTGCAGAAGCTCATGTTGTCTTCAGTGAATCTTAACTATATATTTTTCCATGATGATGGTAGTAAAACATTTCATATGATATTCTATAAATTTCAACAAATTTGCATGAAACAAAACTTGAAATAATAATAAAATGTGAAATCAGATCTATTTCTGATTGACAGCTCAGCACTTTAGTTTGCCTCTCAAAGCAAAAGAAATGAGAGTCAAAATAAATGTTGTCTGCTAATAGTTCTCCTTTGCCTTTGACACTCTTCACCTCAGCTCTATGCAATCAACAATTTCTGTCTCTATCGATTTACTCATTCTTGGCATGTTAAATAAAAGTCATCAAAATTATTTTTAGTCTGATTTCTTTCTCTTATTTGAAAACTAGATGTTTTTGTGTTATGTTATGAGACAATGAATTTTACTTATTCATGTTTCAATTGGTTTTCTCTGTCATGGAAGGAGAAAGTGCCTCTTTACTGCAAGGTGGAAGTAGAAGTCCAGATTTTCCACTTGGTCTCCATGGATACCACAAATCTTCATCACCATGCAGTTGGCAGTTAGATGGAAGTAAATGATGCCAGCACCTCACATGGTCATCATGGTCAACTGAAGTGGGATGGACTCTTCATGACTGGGCACTGCCATTATCCGACCATAGTCCATCAGACATGGAGAAGGGGCCCCCATTACTATCTCAAGATGGACTTCCAGGTTCTATATCTGGCTTCCTTTGACACTGTGTAATGGGACAAAGGTTTATTACCAGAAGGGAGGGAAGAAATACTTGCCATCGTAACATGGTGTTCTTGGACATCACATCCACAGGGTGTTAAAACAGATCCTTGCACTTCACTCCAAACCTGTCTTTTCCTTGTTTGGCCTTTATGCTGTTAAGCCCCTGCTCTATATTTTGAGAGCTGGATTTTTTTTCCTTTTTTCCTGAACATGTTGGCATTTCTAAGTGTTTTTTGTTTTGTTTTGTTTTGTTGCTGGATTCTTCAGTTTTGACTCTGGAATATATAAGACAAAAATAAAGAAAAACTAAAAAAAAACCTGTGGAATCTTACCACTGTTTTGTTCCTTAAGTCTTATGGTCTTTGGCTGATCTCCTTTATTTTCCCTCCAACTTTTAATTTCTTTGTAAATTGCTTTATATGTTAAAACAGAATATTTAGTAGTAGAAATGGAGATGAGATATCTACTCCATGTCTCTGGAAACCCAAGTGCTCTACCACTGAGGTAGGAACATCAAATGGGGATCGGTAATTTTTACCTATTTCTTACCACCCCACCCATTTCACTACCCATCTTATAAAACTAGTGCTTCCAGAGCACACATTGACCCTAGGTTTTCATTAACTTAGAAATAAAAAAAAAATAGATGCAAAATTGGTTTATTTTGAATTCCAATTTAAATTATTCCATTATTAATTGTTTGACTTTGATAACAATTATTCTATTCTTTATTAAAATCTTTGGCTGCATATATAAATTCTATTAATACATATAACACTTCAAGTTGTGTGGTAACTGTTTTATATGTAAAGAAACAAAAACAAAACAAAACAAAACAAAACCTGAAACAAATCAAAATAATTCAACAATTGGCTTATGCTGTCTTATCTTTGTGGTCCATTTGCAATACTCAACTGTACCACAGGATGATTTAATTAGAAGCCCATATGAAATATCCCCTGCTTGGTAAAGGGCACTATTTATTTACCCCAATTCCAAGGTATATTTTCTTCTAATAGTGTGCCACCCAGATGTCTCTCATCATTATGCTCATCATCCATGAGCTTTTCTCATCTGTCTGACCTACAGACACCAACCTTCTGCTCCATACTGTTATCCATGGAAGATGCTCACAATTCTCCCCATGAGAACAATTATTAAACTTGATATCAGGAAAGGATATGCTTGTTTCTTTCTGTTTTTCTTTATAATATTAAGTTCTCAATCTTCTTTTCATTGTATTTTCTGAAACTAAAAGGACACCAAAATGAAAAGAGAATATTTATTTTGTATCACTTTTTAAACCCTTTTGTCAATCTCTGACTTTGAATTGTAAAATTTAATATACTGATATTTAGAGAAATTACATATAATGGAGGATACCCTTCTGGAATTTGGCCTTTTGTGTCTTTTTTGGTCAGTATTCCTTTTCTCTGTCAGAAGATCCCCTCTTCAGTTGTGACTGAGCTCTAATATGGGTGCTTACTTTGAATATCCATAAGTTCTTAAAAGAATAAGATAAAATTATAAACTGAACAATTCTCAGAAATCACAGAACAGGAAGGCACCTGAGTTCCAAACAACCAGAGAATGAAGTCCTTGTTGAACACCTGGGCATCCAGGGCAGGTCTCTGTGGTCCTATCAAGAGCTGGAAAAAGTTTCAAATAGAGCCAATTTGTTTTCATTGAAAAGCTTAACGTCTTTTCAGGAAAACATCAACAAAACAAGCACTGTTAAAATTCACAATATCAAACATTCAGTCACAAATGAGAAAGATGAGGAATCAGGTATATGTGACATTATTCAGGAGTTAAATAAAATGCATTCAGATAGAATTATCAAGAAAACAATTAAAATATATATATATATATATATATATATATATATATAAACAAGTTCAATACACTGAATGAATAAACAAAAACATTAACATTATAAAGAAAAACTAACAAAGTGAATTTGTAGAGATGAAAATGCTGAATGAGAACAGATATTTACTCAAAGAACTTATAGGTTATACACTGAAAACGAAAATATGACTTGGTGGGTATAGTGGTACAAACCTGTAATCCCAGTAACTCAGGGGGCTGAAGCATAGTGATAGCAAAGTTCAAGGCCAGCCTCAGAGACTCAGGAAAGCCCTGAATGAAAATAAAAATTTAAAAAATACAATAAAAAGACTGGATGTGTAGCTCAGTGTTAAAGCACACCTGGGCTTAATTTCCAGGACTAAAAATGAAGGAAGGAAGGCAAAAATACCTGAACATAAATAAAACACATCATAGACTACTTAAACTGAAGCCAGAGAGAAAACAAAATACTGAATAAAAAGCTTGAAAATAATCTTTGTTATCTGTACAACAATAGAAAATTAACAAACATGTATGCACTTATGGATCCAAGTTAAAAGATGACACGATACTGAACAGAAGAATAAAAAAAAATGAAGACATGTTTGCCAGAATATTTTCCAAAATTGTTTTAAAGAAAAATATACTTCCATAGATAAAACAGGCTGAAATAACTTCAAGACAGTAAACAGAAATGAAAATAAATTAGTTGGGCATGGTGTTGCAAGCCTATAATCCCAGTGGTTCTAGAGGCTGAGACAGGAAGATTGTGAGTTCAAAGCCAGTCTTAGCAACAATGAGAGGCTTAGCAATTCAGTGAGACCCTGTCTCTAAATAAAATACAAAATAGGGCTGGAGACATAGTTCAGTTATCGAGTGCCCAAGTTCAATCTCTTGTACCAGAAAAAAAAGAAAGAAAGAAATCAAAGTGTAAAAGTGCACAAAACTCAATTTTTTGAAAAATATTTATAATATTTAATATTTTTAAAAACAGCCAGAGATTAAAGCATAAACATGATTACATGATTTACCACTGATGTATTTGTAGATACATTATGCTATTGGCATTGTTTTATGTTAATTTATAATTGTTTATGTAAAAAAATTATTCCTGATCAATGAATTTATTATAAAATATAGTGTAATATTGTTCTTCCATGTACTCAATGCATGTGGAGGAGAAGTATGTCAATAATTACATGATATTACATAACTGAGATGGTGACAAAGGTACCAATTTGCAATTTCCAGAGTTTATAGCTATTGTACAATTTGTTTATTCTGTTACTCTGAAATATGAAATACTTTTTACTCTTCTTAATGGAATATAATGAAAATAATTAACAGATATGCAAGGCACTTTCCCTTAGGTAGTTAATTATATGCAATTAGTTTGTATTTGAATTAGTTGAAATCTTCAGCACAATGAGTCTCAAGAGTGAATAAAGATAATATAAATCCATTCTGTTAGGATTAAAACAGTCAGAAGCCAAAGCAGATCACCAGGAAGGTAAGTAGAAACACTGGACTTTGACATCCTAAGGGCGCCCAGCTCAAACTGGACTATTATCAAAGACCTCAGAAGACCCTACGTTCAGCAAAAGTATTTTTTTCCTTTTGGAATATACCTTTTTCGGCATAAAAACATGAATAAGCAGGATGAACGTGTTATATAGTCCCTAATACTCTGTGTTAATTAGTGGTGCCACATTAGTTTCACATTAACTCACTGCTTTTGTTGTCTACTTTAACAAAGATCTCCATTGTATTCATTACTTGGTGTTCCTTCTGCCCCATTTTTTAATTTCCTGGATAATTAGGGCACCTTTAATGTAAGGTGGCATGCAATAGCATTTGTAAGAAAATATTCCTGAGGCAGAGGGATTTTATTCAAACCCTAACTTAACCACTTACCATCTGAGTGAATTTTGCAACTTGTTTTGACACCCCAAACCTTAATTTCCTTGTCTTTGAAAGGGCAGGTAATTACTATCTACTTCCTAGAGTTTGTGGATATCATGTGAGACAATATCTATACAACAGTGCTTAGAAATCTGTGGGCACAGAATGTGTTATTTTGGTTCTTGATATTCATTTGCTTTTCTGCTCTTTGTTGGACTCCTTTCCATGATTCTCTATTTCAGGCTTATGAATAATCAGAGTGTGGTCAGGTCCTGTTCTTTCATCAGAGGGATGTATCATTGGGACACCATTAAGAGTAGTTTTTCACCTGTCAAAAAGGACAGATGTGGCAGAAACAAGGTATTATCAAAAATCTAAAGTAAACAACTCATGGCATTAGATTTTATGTTGGTAAAGAAGCTGAGATGTATTGGAACATATACTAAATGATCAGAGGTTTCCTAATTACTGTCTTGTTGATTAGCAATGGTATGTAAATTCCTTTTCTTCTTATTTCTATGAAAAATGTAAGGATTGACTCTAAGGTAAAGGCCATGATTTATGTACAGATTTTTTGCTTTAAAAATTATGACAAAAATTAAAAAGAGTAAAATAACAATTTCTTTTTTTTTTTTTTATTGTTGGTCATTCAAAACAGTACATAGTTCTTAATACATCATATTTCACAGTTTGATTCAAGTGGGTTATGAACTCCCAATTTTACCCCGTATAAAGATTGCTGTATCACATCAGTTACCCTTCCATTGATTGACATATTGCCTTTCTAGTGTCTGATGTATTCTGCTGTCTGTCCTATTCTCTACTATCCCCCCTCCCCTCCCCTCCCCTCCCCTTTTCTCTCTCTACCCCTTCTACTGTAAATCATTTCTTCCATTTGTATTATCCTGTCTTACCCCTCCTTTCCTCTTATATGTCATTTTGTATAACCCTGAGGATCGCCTTCCATTTCCATGCGATTTCCCTTCTCACTTCCTTTCCCTCCCACCTCTCACCCCTGTTAATGTAAATCTTCTTCTCAAGCTCTTCGTCCCTAGGGAAAATAACAATTTCAACATATTTACAATAACTTTATGTCCAAAGAACTAGATTTTAATACCTGCATTAAAAATAGTTCTATGTATCTTGTCTGTTTAAAGCTTACTTTACCAAAGTTCCAATGTGAACTAATGTGGTCTTCACCTCATGGCAGCAGAACTCCCTACTGGGTATTAGAGATGAAGAGAATTACCTTCCCACCATATTGTATAGCATGCTGTAAGTTCTCACAGAAGACAGAATTTCAAATATAACTTGTATTGACTTCTTTGGCTTACACAGGTCACCCGGATGAACCATATGGAGAAAAGCAATCATACCACAGTGATGCAGGTTATGGAATTTATTCTCTTGGGGATCACTGACAACCCTGTCCTGCAAGCACCATTATTTGGAATCTTTCTGGTCATATACTTGGTCACGGTAGTAGGAAATCTGGGCATGGTCATCCTGACCCATTTGGATTCGAAGTTGCACACTCCCATGTACTTTTTCCTTAGACATCTGTCAATCACTGATCTTGGTTATTCCACTGTCATTGGCCCAAAGATGCTAGTGAACTTCATGGTGCATAAAAATTCCATTTCCTACATTGGGTGTGCCACCCAGCTGGCAGTCTTTGAGATTTTCATCATCACTGAACTGTTTATCCTCTCAGCCATGGCCTATGACCGCTGTGTAGCCATCTGCAAACCTCTTCTCTATGTGGTCATCATGAAAGAGAAAGTGCGTTGGGGTCTGGTGCTTACTCCCTACCTCTACAGCACATTTGTGTCCCTGCTTCTCACCGTTAAGTTATTCACCTTGTCCTTCTGTGGCTCTAACGTCATCAGGTATTTTTACTGTGATTGTTTGCCTCTGCTTTCCATGCTCTGTTCTGACACACATGAACTGGAACTGATCATTTTGATCTTCTCAGGCTGTAACTTGCTCTCCTCCCTCCTGATTGTTCTCATATCCTACACGTTTATTGTAGTAGCCATTCTCAGAATGAACTCAAAAGAGGGGAGATACAAAGCCTTCTCTACCTGCAGTTCCCATCTGACAGTGGTGGTTGTGTTCTATGGGACATTATTGTTCATTTACCTGCAACCCAAGTCCAGCCATGCTTTTAATATTGATAAAATGGCCTCCGTGTTTTACACCCTGGTGATCCCCATGCTGAATCCACTGATCTACAGTCTGAGGAACAAAGACGTGAAAGATGCTTTAAAGAGAACTTTAATTCGATTCAAAATCCCCACTTAACATCTTAATTTTCTCTTGCATATTATGTGCAACACACTTTTTTAAAATGCTGTATCAGGTCAAAAAGTATAAGTATTTACCAGCTTAAATTTTTCTCTTTTCCTGGATAAAACATTCTTTCTCATAGCAAATTGCACTCTTCTCCACATCAATAGAATAAATATTGCAGTCAGATAATAAATACCAAATGACGCTCAAGATCATATTGCAATCTATATTGTTTGTAAATAAGGAAAATCATACACATTTACAATAACTTTATGTACAAAGAACTAGATTTTAATATTTGCATTTAAACTAGTTCTATACCTTGTCTGTTTAAAGCATATTTTACCAAAGTTCCAAAGTGAACTAATGTGGTCTCTACCTCATGGCAGCAGAACCAAAATTTTCAGCTGAATTTAGGCCTGCAGAAGTGAAACTGTCTTAACTAGTGAAAATACGGTGAAATAATTGGTGATAGATATTTTATGTCAGTTACTGGGTGTTAAAGATACATGCATTTTCAGAATAAGTAATGTGTCAGCTAGTCAGGAGGCAAGAAAATAATTAAATAGGTGATTATAACATAGCACAGATTTCTTTTTTCAGAATCGAGGCTGAATATAAAATACAGCATGGAAATTCAAAATGAAGTTTTCCATCAAATTAATACATTATATCTCAGGATAGATTGGGGATCTTTGAAGATTTTTTTTAGGAGCCAAGAAAAAATTATTCAATAACTCAAGATCCTTTAGGGCAGCTTCTCAAGCTCCAGCAAACTAGTTTTTCAAGTCCCCCCCGATAACACTAGTCTAGGATTGAAAGCTGCAAAATAATTCTCAAAGAGAATTATCTAATCATCTAGGGGACTTACATTAATATGTTTAAAATATAACTGAATTCACAGATTAAAAGTAAGTAATACACTAAAAGGCTAATGGCATTTTCATTCCTAAGTGTCTTTTGTATCTCATGGAGCTTATATAGTTAATAAGGTGGATTCTGCTAACAGAATGCTTTCTTTCTTTGTTTTTGGAAAAACCCTCAAGACTGATTTCCTGTATGATTTCTGTAATGCACATCTTTGATTCTTTTCTCATAGCTTCTTTATTCAGGAAGCAACACATACACATCCTGATAGAGAATTTTGTACCATTTTATCCAAGATACAAATGTTCATCTCTTACTGTAATATCATGGGGTTGAAACTAAGGTGCATTTCTAACAAGTTTAAATTAGGCATCAAATTTAACTACTAAATGTAGTAACTACTGCCAAAGCCAACTATTCTCTGAGGAGTCAGGCCTGGTCCTATTCCTACCACATATAATCAAGATCCCTCATATATGGCTTTTGACTTCTATATGGCAGAGTAAAGATCCAGAATAGCCAAAGCAATTGTGAAAATTAAAAGAAAATGTTGGAAAGCTCATAATACACATTTGAAGACAGTCTGCCAGGCACAGTATACAAGACAATGCAACATTTGTAAAAATTGGTAAATGAACTGATGGAAAGTGGTAGGTATTCCAAGAAAATACAGGCACGTATGTATATTCAAGTCCCCCTGATAACGCTAGTCTAGGATTGAAAGCTGATTATGAGAAGCTAAATTAATTCAATGATATCAAATATGTGAACAACATAGAAATAGACCTAGATATAGATACAGATCTCTAAGTCAGGAACAAAAGGTCATCCAAATAAAATAGTAGAGAATATGTGAAATACAGTTATGGATAAATAGTATTGATCAACAAGTATATGATAAAGAGGCTCAACACCCTTAGTCACCAGATAAATGAAATTATAATAGCAACAAGAAACCATTTACCAATACATTACCAAGCATGAAGAGAATTGCAACTATCAGTTACAGTTTTTCATTTCTAGTATTATCATACACTCCTGAAAGGCCTGTAAAATGGTACTTTATTTTGGGAAATAGGTGACAATTTCAAATAAAGCTAAATAAATAACTACCATAGGTTTTAGAAATTCATTTCCTGGATTTTTGTAGGAAAAAGAAGGAATGAAACTACATCCAGAAAAATGTATGTATGTATATGTTACTGATAATTCTTATTCAAATAGACAAAAGTGAAACTATCCCATTGTTTATCCACAAATAAAAGGTTATATTGAAGACTGTGGATGTGGCTCAGTGGTTTAGTGTCTCTAAGTTCAATTCCTGTTACTCCACCCGCCCCCACCAAAAAGGATATATTGTTGTGTGTAGATGGACACATAGATGATAGATCAATTTATTTTATTTATTTTTGGTACCAAGATTAAATACAGAGGTGCTTTACTACTTAGATATCTCTCCAGTCTTTTTTTTTTTTTTGTCTTAAACTAGGGTCTTACTAAGTTTCTGAGGCTGTCTCGAATTTGTGATCCTTCTACCTCAGACTCCTGAGTAACTGGGATTACAGTTTTATACCACTATGTCTGGCAAATTGTAATGTCATTTTAAAAACAGAATACTGCCCAGCAATTGTATGAAATGAACTACCTATACATGTAGCAATGTGGATGAATTTCAATGGCATCAGCTACACAAAAACTGTTTTTTTTTTTTATGTTATGTCCTAGAACAGACAGACTAATCTATCATGTAAAAAATTATAGCAGTTGTGGCCTGAGATATGGAATGGTGGAATTTCCTATAAAGAGATACAGGGAAACTTCTTAAGGTGAAGAAAACACCCTCATACTTAGGAGCAGAAATAACATTTTTCAGATGTTATCCATATACACAGGGCATTGTTTTAAATAATCTGCTATTGCTTTCAATGAAGACCAAAGTTATGTAACACTATTATTTATTTTTCTAGGCTATTTTATTTACAGCTGCTAAATAAAATTTGGCTATATATAAGGAGTACATGGTGTGTGATGTGCCTATATTACGTGAAATGTTTGCTTTGATTAAACTAATTTACATTTCCATCACCAAACCTAGTTACCTTTTGTATGTGTATGCGGTAAAAACACTTAAGATCTAGTATATAAGAATTATTTAAGTATTGTTAACTATAATTACCATGTTGGACATTAGCTCCCCAAACTTATTCATCCTTCATAATTGAAGCTTTGAATCATTTGACCAGCATCTCTACATATTCCCCACCCAGCACTTTCGGTCCACCATTCCACTCCCTGATTCTATGAGTTTACCTTTTTAGATTCTACCTAAAATTTGATTGTGTAGTAAAATACCACTCTTTTAATGTTATTTTCCATTTTCCTCTCAGAAGCTTTCCTACCATTTTATATAATCTATATAAACAAACTTTTAAAAGAATATATAATAACATACTAATATACAAGTTTCAACTGTGTTTGTAGTTTCCGGTATTTCACTCTATTAAACAATGATAATGTCAATAATTGTATTTACACTTTTATAGCTTGTATTTTATCTATAAAATCAATTTCCAGAAGCAACCTGGTCAAACAAAGGTTGATTTTTTTCAACTGTTTAGAACCTAATGTTTAGAATAAATATGTTGAAAGGTTTAGCATAATTATGTTTCTCAGTTCATGGTATATCATCATGATAGAGTCAGCCAAGTTTCTCTTATTTTTTCAGCTTAATATTTTGAGTATTTCTGCACATAAAAAATATGTCAAATTGTGTGCAATTCCAAATTTATATGTTTAAATCTTAATTCCTAGCATCTCAAAATGTGATTGCTTTGAAGGAGTAACCAAGCCAAAGTATGCTCATCTGACTGGTTCCTAACCCATTTAAACCAGTCTTTATAAAAAGAGAAGATTAGGATAGAGAAAGGGAGAAACACCCAATACACAAACAGACCAGGGAAAACCAGGTGAGGGCACAGTAATATGATGGCCATGTGTTAGCCAAAGAAGGTGGAAACCTTGATCTTAGACTTCCAGGCTCCGAAACCATGAGAAATATTTTGCTGTCTAAGCTACCCTTGTCTGGCATTTTGTATTGGCATTCCACAAAAATTAATACATCTTTCATCTTTAGTTTTTTATGGAATCACAGCCATCACTATCAAATAAACACATCAGGCTATTTAACGTGACTGCTTTTTCTTGTGTTCTTACACATATACATTAATGTGCAGTGTGTATATATTTATGCTTTATTTACATGTCATCATGCCTCACATTGTCAGTTCTAGGATTAAATTAAAGCTTGTAAAGGACAACATTTTTATATAAGTGAGCTTAATTTCCCATGCAGATAATTTACCTGAAGTATTTGTATTAGATAATATATGTACAAAGAAGCATATATAAAATATCTGGTGTTTACAAATGTAGTTATGCATCAACATATCTACAGTCATCTTCCAATATGACATAGGGCTTTTGCTTTTAGATATTGTGATTCTTCTCTAGCAGTTGTCTACTCTTCTCAGCTGAAATGAAGCATAAAGAGTAAAAGAATGATTTTATTACATGAGGATTGTTTTGGAGGCCATATCCTTTTTAAACATCCACTTTACCCCGTTTCTGGAAATGATATTAATGTTGATTCTGTTATTGAAGTATAAAGAGGATATAATGCCAACATAAGGTGGGCATGATAGGCATTTTCCTTGTACATATAGTTTGTTCTGTGTGGGATGCTAGACCATTCATTCCTAGTTCTTCCATACTGGTAGTTTCCATCATGGATCTCTGCCTGAAAATAAAGTGCTCTGAGACTCACTTCATTTACCGTGAGACTCAGCTGACACGAACTCAAACACAGTTCAATAATAGAGGCTCAGACTGCCACAGAGAAAACCCAAGGGGCATCTGGGTAAATTCCTAGAGGCCGACCTTGTTTAGGAGCCAATCCTAGGTGGCCTCTTCTCCAAGGATTTAACTAGTGATGTGTAGGTCCTAGAGCCACCTGTGCCTCAGTTAGGGCCAAGGTATATAGAGCTACACAAACTCACTGCTGCAGTCATGTAGAGACTCACACTGGAACCCTAAAAGATTGTCCACTACAGGTGGGTAGAAAATGGTTTACCTGATTTTTGCATAAGGGCCTTAAAAACATCCAAACTGTGTCTTACAATGTGCCACTCCACTTTGATTTTGGAAAATACTATGCATTTCATATAATCAAGTAATACAATACTTTAATGGTTTGTTAATAATACTTAATGGTTTTTAATAACAGGTGTCAAATACAATCCATTTTTTCCAAATTAGAGCTATTGCAATGTCTCATATTTAATAAATTGTGTAATTAGAAAAATAACTCATTTTTCCTCATTGAGAATGTATATATCATAATTTCATTGTTGCTATATTATCTAAAATAAAAGTTTTATGCTTATAACATTGAAATTATAAAATTATAAAGAAAATGTGTGACTTTCCAAATGCAAAATTAGGTCCCTTCTTGAGACTATAAACTTAAATCAATAATTTTCTTAGGGAAATTTTCAATTAAATCTGATCACATACAGGCAAATACAGAGAGCTGCATACTTCATAATCAATGCCATAAGGCAAAGTATTTTGATAAAGCAGATTTCTTGCAGTAAAATAAATCTGTAAACACTTTAGTTCATGACAGATTAGAAAGAGGGCTTAAATTAGATGTTAAAAATTATGGAGTTCCACTTGAGGAGAGGCATTTGTGTCTAAGCACATGGAGGACTTTAGCTATGGAAATCTAGATTCCTCATTTGATTAGACAAAACCTCTATGACACATTCAAAGGGGAAATAAAACCCAAGAAGAAAATACACATGTACTGGTTTGCCCTTGGTTCATTTAAGCATAAGTATGCTCTAGATTCTACCATTTGTTTGCTAAATGTTTAATAGATGCTCCATAAACACATAAGGTATAATATCTTGGAAATGTCACTTTGATCACTCCCTCTAAAACTGCATTCTATAATATTTAAAAATGCCCTGCACACTTGCTCAATTGCTAAAAACAACCTCACAATGGTCTATTCTTTGAATCTCTCATATAACTCATCATACGAATTATGTTGAGGGGAACATCTTGTTTCTAGGTGCAGCAAATTTAGCAACTTTTCTCAATGCCAAGCTTCTCCACTTTTGGCTCCACTTTAGGAATTCCATTCGTACCCTGTAGTTTTGTATTTTTTTATTTTTTAAAATTTTCATTCATACTCCACCTCTAGTCTTTTCCAATTCCCATAATCCATCACCCTCATAACAGCAAGTGTATTTTTAAAATTTTTATTTAATATTTCATTTTTTTAAAACTCAAAGCTAATCTTATCATTCACCTATCTTGAAATTTCTCTGTGGTTTAAAGAAAAGCAATGGTGATCCATATTATCTGATTCTACTAATTCTCTTCTTCTCCTGTCCTACTCATGGTCTCTTCCATTATGCTCCACTTTACACACAGAAAAACCCTAAGTTTTATTTTCCACTCCAGAGTAGCCTTTGCTACATATTCACTGTTGCCTGGAGTCATGGAATGTTCTCACTCTGACTCATTAAATAGTTGATTCAATCTGTCTTTTAGGTTATGGTTATCTCAGAAAAAGATTTCCCTGATATCCCATATGAAATAATTCTCCCAGGTTATGTTAATGCATCTTCTTGTTGAATTAACTCATTATACTTAATAGGCTCATTACATTTAATACACACTGCAATTATCTTGTTTATGTTTTCTTAGCAGAATTTTTCTGTTCTGTGGAATTGGAATTGCAGGTCTATGAGGTGACAAATGGGTGATTTATGTGAAGCTTGAACATTTACTGGCACAGAATAAAATTCAATAAATATCTGATTAATTAATAAATATAAATATAAGTCAAAGAGTCCAAGAAAAGGAATGATGTATGTTGTCAGATGCAAACACATAACATAAATAATAAATTATGGCAGGCCTTCTATTGGTCTTATTTCATTACTTCATTGTACATTGTAATTGTATTAATTTTTTTCATAACTGAGTAAATTTTTCTATTCCTTTATTTTTAGAAAGAGAAAATGATAACAGTTCTGGGCATTTACAGACATGTATGATGAAATAATCTTCACTCTCTCTGAAACATAACCCCATAGGTTTAGATGAGAAACTTTGAAATAGATAACTGCTGGTTGCACTAGTGCAGGCCTGTAATCCCAGTGACTCAGGAGCCTGAGGCAGGGAGATCCAGGTTCAAAACTAGCCTCAGCAATTTAGCTAAGCCCAAGCTACTAAGTAAGACTCCATCTCAGTCTGGTGATGTAGTTCAGTGGTAAAACACTTCTGGGTTAAAAAAAAAGAAGAAGAAAAGAAAAAAGAACAATATGATATCAAAAACAAATAGACATGAATAAATAGATATGACTTTCTTGGGTCAGGCACTAACAATTGTGTCCCCAAAAAGTGTTTAATACAACTAATTAAGTGCAAGTGATCATTTTAAAAATAGACTGTACATATAACAATATTAAAACACTGAGTGATCAGTTGGGTGTGGTGGTATACACCTGTAATCCCAGTGGCTGAGGAGGCTGAGGCAGGAAGATCAGGAGTTCAAAGCCAGCCTTAGCAAAAACAATGCGCTAAACAACTCAGTGAGACCCTGTCTCTAAATAAAATACAAAATAGGACTGGGATGTAGCTCAGTTGTCAAGTGCCTGAGTTCAAGTCTTGTCACACTAAAAATATAAAATAAAATAGGAAGTGATTATAGGGAAATGTTTCACCATATTAAAGTAGCATAGCAATAATAATATATGTTATAATTACTAAAGAAACTGTACAAAATGAAGATATTTACTATTACTGTCATAACAAAAATAACAATATTAAAATCTGAAACCAGTTAATTAAAATTACTAAAATTAAGATTTGGTATATTTTATCTTATTATCCAAATAATAAAAATAATAATTAAAGTTATGATGAAAAATAAAAATACAGATGATTGGGTTGTAACCTAGTGATGCTTGTCTAACATGAACATGGCACTGGGTTCAATTTCCAGCACATAAAAAAAAGAATAGATCAATAAAAAATAAAAAGTGGAAGGAAAATGTGAAGAACTACATAGGTATGTAGAACAAAATGAAAAACATTAATAAGAATGAACAGGTTGAAGCAGTATTTAGTAAAGAATAATGTCAAGGAATTATAAGAATGATCCAGTGTTTACTGATATAATATTTAAAATTTTAAAATTTGCAATCTGAAATCTGTTCCTAGAGACATGACTTCATGTATATTTGTCTGAGTTAATAAAATAAGAACCAAATTTCTAAGAGACAGGGATGGTAAAATATGCAAGTCAAACATACATCTAGCTCAAATTATATAAAAGGACAGAATACACAAACTGGGGTACAAGAGTGTCTAGAATCATCTATGCTTGAGGAAAACCACAAGGACTCAAATCAAGTACTTTCAGAGAAACATTGGATTATTGAGAATGAAACAATTCATTAAGACTATATCACACATCATAACACATGGTTAAGAATCAAGGCTTCAGAGTTTGCAAGCTAAGAACATCTTCTTAATTCAATAAAATTGTGAGGAGATAAAACCTCAAAATGTCACAGGATGCCAGGCCATATCTTTTCCTCATTATATTTTTCCTCACTCCATAACATTGCAGGTTTAATTCCTAGACCTAGAGCTTGAATAGTAATAACTAAACAATATCAATGCATGATTGAAGGAAGGCTTGCTGCCACATTTAATAGTACTCAGAAAATAATATTTAAGGTTGTAACCACTTGTTTTCTACCCCAAACAGACACAATTCCAACTCCTACATGGATCCTGAAAATATCACACAGGTTATTGAGTTTGTTCTCATAGGAGTCTCAGAAGTGGCAGAACTTCAAATTCCTCTTTTCCTGGTTTTCCTGGTTATCTATGGGCTGACTGTGTTGGAGAACCTGGGCATCATCACCCTCACCACCGTTGACTCTCAACTTCAAACCCCCATGTACTTTTTCCTCCGACATCTGGCTGTCATCAACCTAGGAAACTCTACTGTCATTGCCCCTAAAATGCTGGTCAACTTCTTAGTAAGTAAGAAAACCACTTCATACTATGAATGTGCCACCCAACTGGGAGCATTCCTCGTTTTCATTGTAGCGGAGATCTTCATGCTGGCCGTGATGGCCTATGACCGCTATGTGGCCATTTGCAACCCCCTGCTTTACACGGCAGTGGTATCTCAGAGGATCAGCCTTCTGCTGGTGTCCCTCACCTATCTCTATGGCTTTTGTACAGCTATTATGGTTTCATCTTGTGTATTCTCTGTGTCTTATTGTTCTTCCAATGTCATCAATCATTTTTACTGTGACAATGTCCCTCTTTTAGCCCTGTCCTGCTCTGATACTTACATTCCAGAAACTGTAGTCTTCATCTCAGCAGCTACAAACTTGTTCTTCTCTATGACTGTAGTTCTAATTTCTTATTTCAACATTGTTTTGTCTATTCTAAGGATGCGTTCATCAGAGGGAAGGAAAAAAGCCTTTTCCACCTGTGCTTCACATATGATGGCAGTCACAGTATTCTATGGGACTCTGCTGTTCATGTATTTGCAGCCTCGAACCAGCCATTCCCTGGACACTGATAAAATGGCATCTGTGTTTTACACCCTGGTGATCCCCATGCTGAACCCCATGATCTACAGCCTGAGGAACAAGGATGTGAAGGCTGCCTTAAGGAGATTCATGAGGAATCCCTGCTGTTCCTCCAAAGCTATGTAGTTTTTGAAGTTGTAGGCAAGTAAAGATGTGGCTAAGGTTAACTGTCATTAAGTTATAAAAAGAAAAACTTATGTGACTGAGTTACAAACTTTAAGGTACCCCCTGGAAATAAAAAAAAATCCAGATGTAAGGAGCATTCAATGAAAAAAATAAATTGAAGTTCATTGAGTTGTGAAGGTAACACAAAACATACATGCTACTCAGTAGTTTTGCTTATGAGTGTTAGTCGTCAATATGAAAGAAATTTTTACAGGGTTCCAGACAGATATATGTTTTTTTAAATTAAAACTCCTTGTCTATTTTTTTAATATTGCTTGAATGAAGCAGCCTTTAGTACTATATGCTAAGATTCAAATTGTGATTCCAACTAATGTTATTTATGTGTATTTTTAAATGTAAATCCCATCCTACAGTTTTATCTAATTTGATTAATAAGCTTAGTAGATTCTGTAACAGTTCTCCTTTTTTTTTTAACCCTCAGCCTCTATCTTCTTTAATTCATGATATAAACATCTTCTACTGTGATGTTGTAGGACATTTATTTAGTTATGTTCATGTACACTGTCCATGTCACTAGAGGAAATAAATGTGTTTCTAGGTTTTTCTGAGGCTGGGTGTGGTAGCACAGACCTGTGGATGATCCCTGTGACTCTGGAGAGTGAGGCAGGAGGATTACAAGTTCAGAGACAGCCTCAGCAACTTGGAGAAAACCCTGTCTCAAAATAAAAGTAAAATGGACTGAGGGTATGGGTCTGTGCTTAAGTGCCCCTCAATTCAATCCCTGGTACCAAAAAATGAACATAAATAATAAAATTTTGTTATACATTATGTTACATCTTGATCAGTAAACATGTATCTAAACCTGTATTATACAACCTTAAATATGTGGGGGATGACCAGGGTATATTTAAGAATTATCAAATCAGAATCATAAGTTATGGGCCATAAAGGCATATTTAAAAAGCTTTGAGAACATTTCTATATAAGACCATAAGAAGAAATTTTGTAAAACATCAAAGAAATAAACTGGAATATTAATATTCTATGTGTATATTCACTTTAATCATTAGGGGTTTTGGTATTGAAGAGTTTGTTTTTAATTATAGGTAGCAAAACTTTAGTAATAATAATTATTATGCAAGAAACACATGTAATACTACAAGACAAATTAGACTCAAAGACATATAAAAGTTGTAATGAGAACACATTCAGAGTTGCCTTAAGGATGAATGACATATTTAGTTTTATAAAAATTTCTTCCCATTCCTTATTGTATAAATTTATATATATATATATATATATGTAATTATAATTTATATATATTTGTTTATATATAAAATATATGTTTATATATTTATATATAATATACAATAGATACAAGTTATATTATTATTTTAAGATTGTGAGTTAATGGAATCCTTTTTTTATTATATTTCCATCTTAATATAAATGTTCACAAATATATATGTAATGTTTTATATATATATGTATATATGTGTCTATATACATATATAAAACTTTAGCTTGTTGGAATATTGTGAAATATGTATCTAACAATTTTGTACTTATTCTTGCTTAATATTGTCAAATTGGGTCCCACTGAATTTTTTTCCAGTTATCTCTTTTGCCGTGTGGATTAATATTTTCACAAGTGAAGGAACAAAATTTGATCTACCCTACTAATTACGTTGTTATTAAAATGGTCCTAGAATGGTAATTTTTTTATTTAAGAAGCAAGCTGGACGGCCACAAAATTATATGTAGTCAAATATAACAAATTACTTATATTGAATTTAATCAAGCTTATTATATACTGATAATCTATTTTTAATTGAATTTTCAAGTCAAAATAAAAATAATAATTATTTCCTGGCACTACTTAAACTAATGTAATAATATATTTGTAAAATATTATTTACATGTGAGAACATACTGGGTATTTTAATAGAGGAAATAACTATCATTTTAAAAATTAACTAAACATATTTGGATCTCTAAAAACAGCCATGTATCTAATACTAGAAGAATTTTTCAGAAAATTGTTGATTGTATGTAGACATTAATGTCACAATACCAATTTCAAGACTGACAGTAAACCCTCACAGTACTCAAAGAGACAGAACATTTTTTAAAGTTAGATAAATGCATAGATAGGAAGCAATAGAGATGAAATGAAAGCATATATATATATATATATATATATATATATATATATATATTCAATTGATCATCTACTAAGAATTTTTATGTAATTCAGTGATACATAACATATGTATATATGAATACATGCACATCTTAAATAAACATACATATTTAACAATGTATATTTATCTCATATAATTCAAGATCAAAAAGATAATCTAGCAAGAATAGGAATAAATGTTAAATATGCTTCAAATAATAAATATTAATGACCACTAATCTCTGATAAAACATCCTCAGCATCCTCTCATATCATTGGGGAAATAAAATTACAATAACAGTAACAAACTTTTCCAGCCAAATTTTTGAAGAAATTTAAAATACCCCATTATCCAGGGACCCAATTTCAAGCTGATACTAAGTATCATTTGCTGGCTCTGGTTCCAGTAGTTATCTTACATTGCTGATTGGAATGCACAAATATACTGTTTTTTTGGCAAACATGTAGACAGTTTTAAATAGAATTAAATATACAGCTAATTTCACCTTAAGGATTTTTACTTACAGGGAAACACAATGTATGCAGAAAAATACACATACACTCATGTTACTCATAGTTTTATTCAAAATCATTCAAAAGAAAAATATTTTAACTGGTGATTAATGAATAAAAAGACAAATTATGACATATGGGTAAATGGCATGTTACTCCACAACATAATGAAATAAACCCCATACAGGCAGCAGCAAGGATGAGTTCAAAAGCATTAACTAGAAACAAGCTTTCCTTGTTGTTCATTTTATATGATGTTCTAGCACAGGGGAACTGATTTCTGAAGATAAAAATAAGCAATTTTGGCATGGAATATGTAACTGGGGAATATATCTCAAAGCCATAATGAATCATTTTAGGGTGATAGTGTGTGCACGTGTGTGTGCATTTATATCCAAAGAAAAAAATCTTAGCCCACAAAGAAAACATTTTCCCCAATGCATTCATATACTCTGAATTATGAATGGAAATAATATTTTTTCAAATGTAATTCATGTATGTAAATTATTATTGTTTTAACAGAAATCAACAAAATATGACCTTTAATTTTTCCTTGAGTTATAACTATTAAATTAAACTATTTCATATGTGAAGTATAAAATATAGTATTTAAGATAGTCTATCTAATTTGCATATCCATGAACTCAGGAATTTTTGGTGGGTATGGTGAGAACATTTAATGTCTACTGTTAGCATAATTTCAACTATACAGTTGAGTAATGTTATCTACAGTCACCCTGGTGGACATTAGCTCGACAGAAATTATTCACTCTCCATGACTGAAACTTTTTTCCCATAGTCAAAATCTCTGAATTATCCCTATCTCTAGGCTTTTTAAACCACCATTGCACTCTGATTCTATGAGTTTAAATTTTTATACTCCACATAAAACTATGACCATGTAGTAAAATATGATGCTTTTAAAAGTATATAAGCTATATGTGTATCTATATTTTACTACATAAATTTCCAAAGTATATATTCAGTTTGCAGTGTTTAACACATTGAATTAGGATCTAATGAAAATTTCTATTCCTATATTTAAAATAACCTGTAATTCAAAGCAGGTTTTCTGCCCAGTGAAGAAGATATCCATCTTCACAGGTTCTTTGTTCCTGGACATTTTTTGTTTTGTTACATTTCTCATTTCATCTCACAGTATCATGATTGAGCCAGCAAAGCCCACTGATATTTTAATTCATTTTAAATTCCTCTGGTTGTATGCAGAATTTTTTCTGCCTCCAAATTCATATATTATAATCCTAACTACTATTATTGAGAAGAAAATGTTATTTAGAAATGGGTCTTTCAAGAGGTGACTGAATTAAAATGAGATCCTTAAGCTGCATCCAAATCCAATCCAACTGGTTCCTTCATGAGAACAGGAGATGAGGGAAGAAAGAGGGAGATGCATCTGACACAAACAGACCAGGAACAGCCACACCAGGACACAGCTGATGAGGTGGCCATCTGCAGGCCAAAGGAGTGGCAGATGACAAATCAGATCTACTGGGCTGGGTGGTGCATGCCTCTAATCCCAGCAGTTTGGGAGGCTGGGGGAGGAAGATTGTGAGCTGAAAGCCAGGCTCAATTTAGCAATCCCCTAAACTATTTAGCAAGACCCTGTCTCTAATAAAATATTAAAAAAAATGGTTGGGGATGTGGCTCAGTGGTTAACATCCCTGATTATTGAGTGGTATTTTATTATGGCAGCTCTCAAAAATTAATAAAACATGTATCCTTATTTCTTTACTTAATCTCCACCACCACCATCAGGTAATCACACTTGAGTATTTACTGTGGATATACTCGATCCTTATGTTCTTAGAAAGTATGCATTTTTGTACAATAGGCATGTGTTTAACAAAAAGTCATCATGCTCTATATCTCCACTTGTAACTTTAAATTTAAGTCTACAGGGGACAATCTTGTGTAGTGTATGCATATGTGTGTGTATTTATATCCAAAGAAATGTTAGCCCACAAAGAAGACAATTTCCCCAATTGTTTCTAAATATTTTTGTAAATATTATATTCAGAAATTGCATATATATAAAATATTCAGTGTTTTAAAAATCCATTTATACATTTGGAAAATTTTAGTCATTTTCAAAAGATCCTTTGCTCAAATACTGTTTTTTTTTTTTTTTTTTTATTGGTCGTTCATAACATTACATAGTTCTTAATACATCATATTACACAGTTTGATTCAAGTGGATTATGAACTCCCGCTTTTACCCCGTATACAAATTGCTGTATCACATCAGTTACCCTTCCATTGATTGACATATTGCCTTTCTAGTGTCTGATGTATTCTGCTCTCTGTCCTATTGTCTACTATCCCCCCTCCCCTCCCCTCCCCTCCCCTCCCCTTTTCTCTCTCTACCCCTTCTACTGTAAATCATTTCTTCCATTTGTATTCTCTTGTCTTACCCCTCCTTTCCTCTTATATGACATTTTGTATAACCCTGAGGATCGCCTTCCATTTCCATGCAATTTCCCTTCTCACTCCCTTTCCCTCCCACCTCTCATCCCTGTTTACTGTAAATATTCTTCTCAAGCTCTTCGTCCCTACCCTGTCCTTGTTTACACCCCTTATATCAAAGGAGTCATTTGGTATTTGTTTTTTAAAGATTGACTTGCCTCACTTAGCATAATCTGCTCTAATGCCATCCATTTCCCTCCAAATTCTATGATTTTGTCATTTTTTAATGCAGAGTAATACTCCATAGTGTATAAATGCCACATTTTTTTTTATCCATTCATCTATTGAAGGGCATCTATGCTGGTTCCACAGTCTTGCTATCGTGAATTGAGCTGCTATGAACATCGATGTAGCAGTGTCCCTGTAGCATGCTCTTGTTAGGGCGTTAGGGAATAGACCGAGAAGGGGAATAGCTGGGTCAAATGGTGGTTCCATTCCCAGCTTTCCGAGAAATCTCCATACTGCTTTCCAGATTGGCTGCACCAATTTGCAGTCCCACCAGCAATGAACAAGGGTGCCCTTTTCCCCGCATCCTCTCCAGCACTTATTGTTGTTTGACTTCCTAATGGCTGCCAGTCTTACTGGAGTGAGATGGTATCTTAGGGTAGTTTTGATTTGCATTTCTCTGACTGCTAGCGATGGTGAGCATTTTTTCATGTACTTGTTGATTGATTGTATGTCCTCCTCTGAGAAGTGTCTGTTCAGGTCCTTTGCCCATTTATTGATTGGGTTATTTGTTATCTTATTGTCTAATTTTTTGAGTTCTTTGTATATTCTGGTTATTAGGGCTCTATCTGAAGTGTGTGGAGTAAAGATTTGTTCCCAGGATGTAGGCTCCCTGTTTATCTCTCTTATTGTTTCTTTTGCTGAGAAAAAACTTTTTAGTTTGAGTAAGTCCCATTTGTTGATTCTATTTGTTAACTCTAGCGCTATGGGTGTCCTATTGAGGAATTTGGAGCCCGATCCCACAGCGTGTAGATCATACCCAACTTTTTCTTCTATCAGATGCCATGTCTCTGATTTAATATCAAGCTCCTTGATCCATTTTGAGTTAACTTTTGTGCACGGCGAGAGATAGGGATTCAGATTCATTTTGGTGCAAATGGATTTCCAGTTTTCCCAGCACCATTTGTTGAAGATGCTATCCTTCCTCCATTGCATGCTTTTAGCCCCTTTATCAAATATAAGATAGTTGTAGTTTTGTGGATTGGTTACTGTGTCCTCTATTCTGTACCATTGGTCCACCTGCCTGTTTTGGTACCAGTACCATGCTGTTTTTGTTACTATTGCTCTGTAGTATAGTTTGAAGTCTGGTATCGCTATACCGCCTGATTCACACTTCCTGCTTAGTATTGTTTTTGCTATTCTGGGTCTTTTATTATTCCATATGAATTTCATGATTCTTTTATCTATTTCTACAAGATATGCTGTTGGGATTTTGATTGGCATTGCATTGAACTTATAGAGAACTTTTGGTAATATCACCATTTTGATGATGTTAGTTCTGCCTATCCATGAGCAGGGTATGTTTTTCCATCTTCTAAGGTCTTCTTCTATGTCTTTCTTTAGGGTTCTGTAATTTTCATTGTATAAATCTTTCACCTCTTTTGTTAGGTTGATTCCCAAGTATTTTATTTTTTGGGGGGATATTGTGAATGGAGTAGTTGTCCTCATTTCCGTTTCAGAGGATTGTCGCTGATATACAGGAATGCCTTTGATTTATGCTTGTTGATCTTATATCCTGCCACTTTGCTGAATTCATTTATTAGCTCTAATAGCTTCTTTGTAGACCCTTTTGGGTCTGCTAGGTATAGAATCATATCATCTGCAAATAGTGATAATTTAAGTTCTTCTTTTCCTATTTTTATGCCTTTAATTTCTTTTGACTGTCTAATTGCTCTGGCCAGTGTTTTGAGGACTATGTTGAACAGAAGTGGTGAGAGAGGGCATCCCTGTCTTGTACCAGATCTTAGAGGGAATGCCTTCAATTTTTCTCCATTCAGAATGATGCTGGCCTGTGGCTTATCATAGATTGCTTTTACAATGTTGAGGTATGATCCTGTTATCCCTAATTTTTCTAGCGTTTTGAACATAAAGGGATGCTGTACTTTGTCGAATGCTTTTTCTGCATCTATTGAGATGATCATATGGTTCTTATTTTTAAGTCTATTGATGTGGTGAATAACATTTATTGATTTCCGTATATTAAACCAGCCTTGCATCCCAGGGATGAATCCTACTTGATCATGATGTATATTTTTTTTGATATGTATTTGAATCCGATTCGCCAGAATTTTATTGAGGATTTTTGCGTCAAGGTTCATTAGAGATATTGGTCTGTAGTTTTCCTTCTTTGATGTGTCTTTGTCTGGTTTCGGAATCAGGGTGATGTTGGCCTCGTAGAATGAATTTGGAAGTTCTCCCTCTTTTTCTATTTCCTGAAATAGCTTGAAAAGTATTGGTGTTAGTTCCTCTCTAAAGGTTTTGTAAAACTCTGCTGTATACCCATCCGGTCCTGGGCTTTTCTTAGTTGGTAGTCTTTTGATGGTTTCTTCTATTTCCTCTATTGTTATTGGTCTGTTTAGGTTGTCTATATCCTCCTGGCTCAATCTGGGCAGATCATAGGACTCAAGGAATTTATCTATGCCTTCACTATCTTCTATTTTATTGGAGTATAAGGATTCAAAGTAATTTCTGATTATCTTCTGAATTTCTGAAGTGTCTGTTGTGATATTGCCTTTTTCATCCCGTATGCTAGTAATTTGGGTTCTCTCTCTTCTTCTCTTCGTTAGCATGGCTAAGGGTCTGTCAATTTTATTTATTTTTTCAAAGAACCAGCTTTTAGTTTTGTCAATTTTTTCAATTGTTTCTTTTGTTTCAATTTCATTAATTTCAGCTCTGATTTTAATTATTTCTTGCCTTCTACTTCTTTTGCTGTTGTTTTGCTCTTCTTTTTCTAGGATTTTGAGATGAAGTATGAGATCATTTATTTGTTGGTTTTTTCTTTTTTTGAGGAATGAACTCCAAGCAATGAATTTTCCTCTTAGAACTGCTTTCAATGTGTCCCATAGATTCCGATATGTTGTGTCTGTGTTTTTATTTAACTCTAGGAATTTTTTAATTTCCTCCTTGATGTCTTCTAAAACCCATTGATCACTCAGCAACCTATTGTTCATTCTCCAGGTGATGCTTGATTTTTCCTTTCTTCTTTTATCATTGATTTTCAGTTTCATTCCATTATGATCAGATAAGATGCATGGTATTATCTCTACCCCTTTGTATTGTCTAAGAGTTGCCCTGTGACATAGTATATGGTCTATTTTTGAGAAGGTTCCATGTGCTGCTGAGAAAAAAGTGTAGCTACTTGATGTTGGGTGGTATAGTCTATATATGTCAATTAAGTCTAGGTTGTTAATTGTGTTATTGAGTTCTATAGTTTCCTTATTTAACTTTTGTTTGGAAGATCTGTCCAGTGGTGAGAGAGGTGTGTTGAAGTCTCCCATGATTATTGTATGTTGGTCTATTAGACTCTTGAACTTGAGAAGAGTTTGCTTGATGAACACAGCTGCACCATTATTTGGGGCATATATATTTATGATTGTTATGTCTTGTTGGTGTATGGTTCCCTTGAGCAGTATGAAGTGTCCTTCTATATCCCTTTTGATTAGCTTTGGCTTGAAATCTATTTTATTAGATATGAGTATGGACACTCCTGCTTGTTTCCGCGGTCCATATGAGTGATATGATTTTTCCCAACCTTTCACCTTCAGTCTATGTATATCTTTTCCTATCAAATGCGTCTCCTGTAGACAGCATATTGTTGGGTCTTGTTTTTTGATCCATTCTACTAGCCTGTGTCTCTTAATTGGTGAGTTTAAGCCATTAACATTTAGGGTTATTATTGAGATATGGTTTGTTCTTCTATCCATATTTGTTTATTGATGTTACTAAACCTGATTTGTTATCCTCTTTGACTACTTTCCCCCCTTTACTGTCCTACCTCCCATTGTTGGTTTTCAATGTTATTTTCCATTTCCTCTTCCTGTAATGTTTTGCCAAGGATTTTTTGAAGAGATGGTTTTCTAGCTGCGAATTCTTTTAACTTTTGTTTATTGTGGAAGGTTTTAATTTCATCTTCTAACCTGAAGCTTAATTTCACCGGATACACGATTCTTGGTTGGAGCCCATTGTCTTTCAGTGTTTGAAATATGTTATACCAGGATCTTCTAGCTTTCAGAGTCTGTGTTGAGAGATCAGCTGTTATCTTGATTGGTTTACCCCTAAATGTAATCTGCTTTCTTTCTCTTGCAGCTTTTAAAATTCTCTCCTTATTCTGTATGTTGTACATCTTCATTATAATGTGTCTAGGTGTGGATCTCTTATGATTTTGCACATTCGGCGTCCTGTAGGCTTCTAGGATTTGGGATTCTGTCTCAATCTTCAATTCTGGGAAGTTTTCTCGTATTATTTCACTGAATAGACTGTTTATTCCTTTGGAATGGAGCTCTGTGCCTTCCTGTATCCCAATGACTCTTAAATTTGGTCTTTTGATATTGTCCCATAATTCTTGGATGTTCTGCTCATGGTTTCTTAGCAGACTTGCTGAGCTGTCTATGTTCTTTTCCAGTTGAAATACTTTGTCTTCATTGTCTGATGTTCTCTCTTCTAAGTGATCTACTCTGCTGGTAGTATTCTCAATTGAGTTTTTAAGTTGGTTTATTGTTTCCTGCATTTCTAGAATTTCAATTTGTTTGTTTTTAATTACCTCTATCTCCCTGTGAAATTGATCTTTTACTTCCTGGATTTGTTTGTCAATGTGATCTTTCATTGTCTGATTTTGCTGTCTCATGTCTTCCTTGAGACTCCAGATCATCTGAAGCATATATATCCTGAACTCTTTATCTGATATTCCATCTGTTGCAGCTATTACCTCTTCTAAAGTTGAGTTGACCTGCATTGCTTGTGGTCCTTTCTTTCCTTGTCTTTTCATACTGCTCGCGTTTCTTTCTGCTTGGTGCAACTGTTGTGTTTTGAAATTTACCCCCTATTTATTTATGTTGCTCTTGTATACTTGAAAAGTCTCCCTTGCAGGTGCGGGCGGCGGCTGTGCCCCTACTCCAATTGGGGTGACGTGTCTACCACGCTGGCGGCTCTCTGGGCCTGTTCCGGGAGTGGAAGGCGGCTCTGCTCTGTCCCTATTCCAATTGGGGTGTCGTGACTACAATGCTGGCAGGTCGCTGGGCCTGTTCCGGGCGTGGGCGGTGGGCTTGGCTGGCGGGATTCCACCTAATGGCAGTCCCTAACCTCCCTGCTTGCTAATTAATGGCTTCTCTGAGGCACCACGCCTTCTGTAGCTGCGGGGCAGGCCGCGCGAATCAGTTGCCCTGGATCTCCGGGGTCCTGCTGCTGGCTGTTTTGATGTTGCAAGCTGTTGGAGAGTGGTGGTGTATTCTTCAGCTTTCCCGGATGGTGGCCGCTGACTGCCTGGATGGAGTGTCCGCTGTTTTGATGTTGCACTCTGAAGGAGAGTGGCGGTGTATCCTTCAGCTTTCCCGGATGGTGGGCGCTGACTGCCTCGGTGGAGTGTCCGCTGTGGGGGATGGGACTGTACTGCTTCCTTCCCCTTCTGAGATCCCGTGCTCGGCCCAAGGGTCCGTGTGGGCTTGGCTGGTGGGATTCCACCTAATGGCCTTCCCTAACCTCCCTGCTTGCTAATTAATGGCTTCACTGAGGCGCCACGCCTTCTGTAGCCGCAGGGCAGGCCGCGCGAATCAGTTGGCCTGGATCTCCGGGGCCCTGCTGCAGGCTGCTGGGATCCCTGGCACTCTATCACTTTGATTTTTTCTGCTAGCCCCTCCCCCAGCGCTGGCTAGCCAGGTTTCGTTTTGGCTGCTACTGGGAGGAGGGGTTGGAGGTCAGGTGTCTCTAGTTCCCCCCTAGTCTTAATGGAGGCTCAGCTTGATACTCCCTCTCCCGGCAAGCCTAGGAGAGATTTTACGCGAATTCCCGCTGTCTGGGGGGTGAGCTGAATGACACCGACCTGTTTTGATGTTGCACTCTGAAGGAGAGTGGCGGTGTATCCTTCAGCTTTCCCGGATGGTGGCCGCTGACTGCCTCGGTGGAGTGTCCGCTGTGGGGGATGGGACTGTACCGCTTCCTTCCCCTTCTGAGATCCCGTGCTCGGCCCAAGGGTCCGTGTGGGCTTGGCTGGTGGGATTCCACCTAATCGGGAGATCATTCTTAAGATAAATAATCTAGAAAAACATTTAATAATATGAAATAGCATGTTATTCTATGGCAGATAATATTCACTGTAACTATCAGAGCAAGTACATAGCATGAGAATATTTACTAAGACCACTATAGCTGTCAAATTGTGAAAAAGGTCAATTAAAGGGTTTAACTAAAATTAAGAGCATATTTTTTTAAATTATAAAAAAGGTTTAAATGTAATAAATAAAAATGATGATAAAAATAAAACGGTGGAAAGAATGGGAGGAATTATACAGCTTCTGGAACAAGAAAACAAGAATAATGAGAAGGGAAAGGTAGGAAGAAATACCCAGTAAATCATCATGTCAACAAGTTACAAAAATGTTAAAATTGACATTGTTATTTTTTTTTAAAGATTGAAAATGGAAACTAGTCATCTAAAAAGTAGGTTTTAGATCGTATCTCTAGATATTTTTTTCTGAGTAAATAAAACGGAAAATGAAAACAAAACCGTTAACAGACTTAAATAATTGAATAGGGTAATTGAAAAAACAGAATACACAGAATGGGAAAGGATAGGGCCTAGAATCATCTGTTCTAGGGAAAGAGAAAAAAAAAGTAGTATCAGATCAAGAGATTACAAAGAATCATTGAATTTTTTTATTGTTATAATTCCTGGTGGCTCTCTCCTACTCAATGAAAAAGAAATGATATGAATTATGGCTTCCAGTGTTTGCAAGGAAAGGACAATATTAACTGCTTTAGGGGTCAAAGAAGTAAACCCTCAAAATGTTCCATGATCCTGGACTACCTTATAACTTACCATACTTTAACATGCATATGGTTACAAATTTTTAATCAATGAGCAAGACTAAAACATAATTTAATGAAATCTCACCCAAGGAATTGTCATTATATATAATAAGTTTATAAGAAATTATTAACCTTGTAACTATTTATTATTATTATTATTCTACAAACAGATGAATTCCACTGAACTCATGGCTCCTGGAAATCTCACCCAGGTGACTGAGTTCATTCTCACAGGAGTCTCAGATCTTCCAGAGCTGCAGATTCCTCTCTTTCTTGTCTTCCTGCTCATCTATGGGCTGACTGTGATGGGGAACCTGGGCATCATCACCCTCATCAGTGTTGACTCTCAACTGCAAACCCCCATGTACTTTTTCCTTCGACATCTGGCTATTATAAATTTTAGCAACTCTACTGTCATTGCCCCTAAAATGCTGGTCAACTACGTATTAAGTAAGAAAACCACTTCATACTATGAATGTGCTACCCGACTGGGAGCATTCCTGGTTTTTATCATAGTTGAGGTGTTCATGCTGGCAGTGATGGGCTATGACCGCTATGTGGCCATTTGCAATCCCCTGCTCTACATGGTGGTGGTATCTCGGCAGACTTGCAAACTGCTGGTTTCACTCACCTACCTGTATAGCTTTTCCACAGCTACTGTGGTTTCATCTTTGGTATTCTCTGAGTCTTATTGTGCTTCCAATGTCATCAATCATTTTTACTGTGACAATGTCCCTCTGTTAGCCCTGTCCTGCTCTGATATTTACATTCCAGAAACAATAATCTTTGTATCTGCAGCAACAACTTTGTTTTTTTCTATAACAATAGTTCTAGTATCTTATTTCAACATTTTTTTGTCTATTCTAAGGATGCATTCATCAGAGGGAAGGAAAAAAGCCTTTTCCACCTGTGCTTCACATATGATGGCAGTCACAGTTTTCTATGGGACTCTGCTGTTCATGTATTTGCAGCCTCGAACCAGCCATTCCCTGGACACTGATAAAATGACATCTGTGTTTTACACCCTGGTGATCCCCATGCTGAACCCCATGATCTACAGCCTGAGGAACAAGGATGTGAAGGCTGCCTTAAGGAGATTCCTGACAAATCCATTCTGGTCCCTTAAAACAATGAAGTTTATGAACTTGTAGGTAAATAAAGAGGAAGATATGATTACCTTAGTAATCTTAGTTATGTAACTAAGCTGACAATTTAAGGTATTTCTAGGAAAAATAAGAGGGTCTAGGATCTAGGATGCAAAGGTTATTAAATTAAAAAATAAACTGTAGGTTATTAAGTTGTGACGGTAACATAGAAACACAGATACTATTCCATAACTCTGCCTGCAAGTGAGCTGGTCACCAGTGTGAAAAAAAAAAATAAAGTTCTGCAGAGTCCAGGCAGATATATGTTTCAAAAAGTTAAACAAATTTAAAATGAATAAAGGCATATACAAAAGAGGAATAAAGCTGATCATATTTGTTCCTGGCTTTTGTTTTTGTTTCTTCTGAGTTTAATTGATATAATGGATCACTGCACTTTGACAAACTGTAATTACAGATAAATAATGTAATTTTTATATAAGTTATCAAAATTGAACTGATATTTCTATTTAAAACTCCCTGTCTCTTTCTTAATGTATTTGGAATGAATAACTGAATTCTACTAATAGGTAGCATTTAATGCTTCCATGTAATGTTATGTACAATTTTAAAAGTAATTCCCAACATACAATATAATTTCATGCAAATTTGATTTATATGCTTGATACATTCTTTAAAGGTTTTTCTTTTTCTTTGTTCTGAATATATTCTATTATATTTTGTGAAATTAATATCTTTTACTGTGGTATTACTGGACTTTAATGGATTATCTTCATCTACATTCCTTACATCATTAGAGGAAAAATAAAATAAATTCATCAATGATTTTGCTTTATTTGTGGAAACTCCATGATCTGTAAGCATACACTAAAATCTGTTGTATACAACCTTAAATATGTGGTGGACAACCAGGCTATATTTGAGAATTATCAAATCAGAATCATAAATTACTGGCCATAAAGACATATTTAAATAGTTTCACGTACATTCCTGTATAGGACTGTAAGAATAAATTCTGGCAAATATCAAAGAATTAAACTGGAAAACATATGATAACATTATATGCCTATATTCTCTTTACTCATAATCGTGTTTTGACAATGAGTTTTTTAATATTATTACTAAATATTTAGTCAGAATAATTACAACAAAAACACTATAATGCTTTAAGAAAAATTAGACTCAGAGACATAGAAATGTTATAATTAATATATATTCAGAGTTGTATTAAAGTTAACATATTCAGTCTATCTTTTTACAAAGTCTATCTTCCTCTGGCTTAGACAAAAAAATAACAGGATAAATGTTTGGTGTAGGGTGTGATTGTGAGTTAATTGACTTATCTTTCTTAGTCCCACACTGACTTACATTTTATTTTGTATTATTTTTCCATCTTAATATGTTTGTAATACCTATACATATAGTATGTATATGTATTATGTATACATATTCACACATATATCTTTAGAATTTCATGTATTTCAATGACATTAAGATATGCTTGTGTATACATATGCAAACACACATATATATTTAGCAACATATATATTTATCACCTATAATTCAAGAATAAAAAGAGATAATATAACAAAAATAGAAAAAAAACATAAATCTAACTGTAAATATTATTTATTATTAAGCTCATGACAAAGAGTCCCCAACATCCTTTGTGATGTGGAAAATGAAATAACAATAACTGTGAGAAAGTCTCTCCTGGACACATTTTTGAAGTGAAATAAAAAATCCCCTGTTATCCAAGGACTCAGTTTCAAGCTACTACTAATTATCAGTTACTACCTCTGATTCCTGAAGTTATCTTACTTTGCTGTTTGGAATGCATTAATACTTTTCTTTGGCAAACAGGTGGACAATATTATATAAAGTTAAATATGCAACTAACTTATGTTCCAGGGATTACCCTCATGGATTTTTACCTACAGAGAATGACAATATGTCTAGAAAAATATACATACACTCATGTTACTGATGTTGTGTATAAAATAATTTAAAAGAAAAATAATTAACTGCTCATCAACAAATAAAAATTAAACTATTGCATTTGGATAAATAACATACTACTCAGTGACAGAATAAAATGAACTCCCAAATAGGCAGCAACTGCCTAAGCTTCAATAGCATTAATCACACAAACTTTTCTGGTTTTTCCTTTTAGATAATGTTCTAGAACAAGCCAACTAATCTCTGAAGAGAAACATAAGCAATTTAGGCTTGAGATATGGGAAAATGTATGACAAAAAGACTTCAGGAAACATTTAAGATGATAAAATACTCTGAATTAGGAAAAAATAGCATTTTTCGAATGTTACCCATGTAATTAGTATGTTGACAGAAAGCAATAGAATATGACACTTTTATTTAATTTTTCAGATGTTTTAGTTATTATTGGGCTGGGTTTGTGGCTCAGTGGTAGAGCGTTCACCTAGCAGGTGTGAGGCATTGGGTTTGATCCTCAATACACATAAAAATAAAGTTATTGTGTCCACCTAAAACTAAAAGATAAATATATAAAAAATAGTATATATATATATATATATATATATATATATATATATATATATAAAGTGTAAGCCATGTTTATCATGATCAGTCTTTTCTGCATATCTGTCACCTCATATAGCAAACTTTTTCAGGTAGTATGTTAAGAAAATTTAGTATCTGCTATAAGCTTAATGTCAAATATTGGTCTGAGTAAACTTATGTACAGCCACCATGCTGGACATTAGCTCTACAGATATAATTGTCCCCCATAACTGAAGATTTTTTCTCTTTGTTCAAAATATTCAAAATACCCCCACCCCTGCACCTTGAGACTGCCAATCCACACTTTGTGAGTTTAATTTGTTTTCAGATTTCACATAAAAATGAGATCATGTAGTAAAAACACGATCCTTTTAAAAGGATATTCACTATGCGTGACTATATTTTACTAAATAAATTTCCAAAGTATATATTTAGTTTCCAGTGTTTGGATGTATTGAATAATGATATTATGAAGACTTTTTTCTCTATTTTAATAAGTGTAATACACTTCAGAACAGGTTTGCATGAGCAGGTTTACTCATGAAGATGTCTGTCTTTACTTTTTTTTTTTCACCTCAGAGATCTGAAAGACTTATGTTTTTCATTTCATCTTAGAATGTCATCACTGTGCTAGCAAAGACCCCTTCTATTTTAAATTATTTTTTAATCCCTTTGATAATGGGAAGAATATAGTCTCCCCAAATTGGCATAAATTAATATAAAACCCTAAAAATTTTTACGGAGAAGGGATGTAATCCAATACATGTGGTTCCTTTATAATAAAAGGAGATGAGGGCAGAGAGGGAGATGCACCAGACACAAACACAGACAAGGAGAAGCCACTCCAGGGCACAGCTGAGGCGGTGGCCATCTGCAGGCCAAGGAGTGGCAGATGAGAAACCAAACCCACAGACATCTAGATCTTGGACTTTGGGGCTCCTAACTGTAAGAAAATAAATTTACATTGTTTGTAGTTGCATGGTATTTTATTACAGTAACTCTCAAAAATCAATAAACCTTGTATCTTTATTTCTTTTTCTTTAATAATTTATTTATTCTAACTTGTTATGTATGATGGCAGAATGCAATTCATTTCATATTACACATAGAGAGCACAATTTTCAAGTCACTGATTGTACACAAAGTATTTTCACACCATTCATGTCTTCATATATGTATTTAGGGTAATGATGTCCAATTCATTCCACCATCATTCATACCCCCCTGCCTCCTCCCTTCCCTTCCTTCCCCTTTTCCCAATCTAAAGTCCCTCCATTCCTCCCATGCTCCACTTCCCACATTGCCATATGAGTAATATCTTCATATCAAAGAAAACATTTGGCCTTTGTTTGGGATCGGCTTGCTTCAGTGAGATTTATATTCTCCAATTTTATCCATTTACCTGAAGTGCCAGAATTTTATTCTCTTTTAATGCTGAGTAATATTCTATTGTGTATATAAACAAAAGTTTCCCTATATCCACTCATCTACTGAAGGGCATCTGGGTGGGTTCCTCAATTTAGCTATTGTGAACTGTGCTGCTATAAACATTGATATGGCTGTGTCCCTCTAGTATTCTGTTTTTAAGTCCTTTGGGTATAAGCCAAGGAGTGGGATAGCTGGGTCAAGTAGTGGTTCTATTCCAAATTTTCCAAGGAATTGCCATACTGCTTTCCAGATTGGTTGCACCATTTTGCAGTCCCACCAGCAATGTATGAGTGTGCCTTTTTCCCCACATCCTCACCAACACTAATTGTTGTTTGTATTCTTGATAGCTGCCATTCTGAATCCAGTGAAATTAAATCTTGGAGTAGTTTTATTTGCATTTCTCTAATTGCTAGAGATGTCAAACACTTTTTCATATGATTCTTGATTGATTGTATATCTTCTTCTGAGAAGTGTCTGTTCAGTTCCTTTTCCCATTTATTGATTTATTTTTTTATTTTATTTTATTTTTGGTGTTAAGGTTTTTGAGTGCTTAATATATCCTAGAGATTAGTGCTATGTCTAATGTGTTTGTGGTAAAGATTTCCCCCATTCTATAGGCTCCCTATTCACTTCACTGATTAATTCTGCCTATCCAAGAACAAGGCAGATCTCTCTTATAAGATATTCTTTAATTTGTTTCTTTAATGTGTTGTAGTCTTTCACCTCTTTTGTTAAATTTATCCCCAAGATTTTTGCTGTTGTTGTTTTCTTTTTAAGGCTATTATAAATAGGATGGTTATACGAGTTTTATTTTCAGTAGATTTGTCACTGATGTACAGACATGTTTTTGATTTTCGGTGTTGATTTTATATCCAGCTACTTTGCTAAATTCATTTATTAGTTATAGGAGATTACTGATGGAATGTATTGGGTCTTCTAGGTATAGAGTCATACCAACTGCAAATAGTGACAATTTGAATTCTTCTTTTCTCATTTGTATCCCCACCCTTTTTTTTTTTTTTTTGTCTTTATGATTGCTTTCGTTAGAGATTCAAGAACTATGTTGAATAGAAGTGGTGAAATAGGGCATCCTGTCTTGTTCCAGTTTTTAGAGGGAATGCTTTCAATTTTTCTCCATTAAGAGTGATGTTGGCCTGGGGTATAGCATAGATAGCCTTTACCATGTTAAGTTATGTTGCTGTTATCTCTAGTTTTTTCTAGCGTTCTGAACATGAAGCAATGCAATATTTTATCAAATGCTTTCTCAGCATCTATTGAGATGATCATATGATTTTTATCTTTGAGTGTATTGATGTGATGAATTATATTTATTGATTTCTGTATATTCAACCAACCTTGCATCACTGAGATGAACCCTAATTGATCATAGTGCACAATCTTTTTTATATGTTTTCGTATTTGATTTGCCAGAATTTCATTGAGAATTTTTGCATCTAAATTTATTAGAGATATTGTTCTGAAGTTTTCTTTCTTTGATATGTCTTTGTCTGGTTTGGGAATCAGGGTGATATTGGTCTTACAGATTATGTTTGGAAGTGTTCCCTCTTTTTCAATTTCTTGAAATAGTTTGAGAAGTATTGGTGTTAGTACTCAGTTGTATATCCATAAGGTCCTGGGCTTCTCTTGGTTGTTAGGCTTCTGATGGCTTTCTCTATCTCCTTGCTTGAAACTGATCTGTTTAAATTGTGTATATCATTCTGATTCAGTTTGGGTATATCATATATCTCTAGAAATTGGTCGATGCCTTTGATATTTTCTATTTTATTGGAGTAAAAATTATCAAAATAATTTCTAATTATCTTCTGTATTTCTGTAGTGTTTGTCATAATAATTCCTTTTTCATCACAGATGTTAGTAACTTGGGTTTTCTCCTTCTCTTCATTTGCATGGCTAATGATTTATCAATTTTATCTATTTTTTCAAAGAACAAATTTTTTGTTTTGTCATTTTTTTAAAAAAATTGTTTCTTTTGTTTCAATTTTATTGATATCAGCTCTGATTTTAATTATTTCCTGTCTCCTATTGCTTTTGGGGTTGATTTGTTCTTTTTTTCCTAGTGCTTTAATGTAATATTAGGTCATTTATTTGTTGACTTTTTCTTCTTTTAAGAAATGAACTCCATGCAATGAACTTTCCTTTCAGAACTGCCTTCATAGTGTCCCAGAGATTTTGATATGTAGTACTGGTGTTCTTATTTACCTCTGAGAATTTCTTAATGTCCTCCTTGAGATACCTTTTGCAAACCATTGTTCATTTAATAGCATATTAGTTAGTCTCCAGGTGTTTGAGTAGTTTTATTTTTTATTTTATCATTGAATTCTAATTTCATTCCATTGTGGTCTGATAGAATGCAGAGTAGTATCTCTACTTTTAATATTTATTAAGATTTGCTTTGTGGTATAATATATGGTCTATTTTAAGGAAGGATCCATGTGCTGCTGAGAAGAAAGTATATTTGCTCGTTGATAGATAACATACTCTATATATGTCAGTTAAGTCTAAGTTATTGATTGTATTATTGAGTTTTATAGTTTCTTTATTTAGCTTTTGTTTGGAGGATCTATCCAGTGGTGAAAGAGGAGTGTTAAAGTCACCCAGAATTATTATGTTCTGGTCTATTTGACTCTTGATCTTGAGAACAAGTTGATTGATGAATACAGATGCTCCATTGTTTGGGGCATATATATAATTATAACTGTTATGTCTTGTTGATGTACAATTCTCTTAAGCACTATGCAATGTTCATCCTAATCTCTTTTGATTTATTTTGGCTTGAAGTCTTCTTTATTTGGCATGAGGATAGAAATTTCTGCTTATTTATTTAGACCATGTGAATGATATATTTTATATCAACCTTTCACCTAAAATTTGTGAGCATCTTTTTCTAAAAGATTAGTCTCTTGAAGGCAGCATACTGTTGGGTCTTTTTAAATCCAATCTACCAGCCTATTTCTTTTGATTAATTTTATTAACATTTAGGGTTATTATTGAGACATGATTTGTATTACCAGTCATTTTTGTTTATTTTAGATATTTAGCTTGATGTGGTTTCTCCTTTGGTTGGCTTTTCCTTTATTTCAGTTTTGCCCTTTGCATATTTTCATTATTGTTTTTTATTTCCTCCTTGTGGAATAGTTTGCCAAGAATGTTCTTTAGTGCAGACTTTCTTGCTGTAAATTCTTTTAGCTTTTGTTTATCATGAAAGGTTTTCTCTTTTTTTTTCATCATCAAATTTGAAGCTTAATTTTGCTGGATATAAGATTCTTGGTTGGCTTCCATTATATTTTAGAGCTTGGTATAAGTTGTTTCAGGATCTCCTGGCTTTGAGAGTCTGGGTTGAAAAATCTTCTGAGATCTGAATTGGTCTTCCCTTGTAGGTAATCTGATTTTTTTCTCTTCTGGCCTTTAAAATTCTACCCTTATTTTGTATGCTAGGAATTTTCTTTATAATGTGTCTTGATGTACAACTGTTGTAATTATGTACATTTGGTATCCTATATGCCTCTTATATTTGATTTTCCAATTCGTTCTTCATGCTTGGGAAATTCTCTGATATTATTTCATTGAAGAGATTGTGCATTTCTTTGGTTTGAATCTCTGAAACTTCCTCTATCTCAATAAATCTTAAGTTTTTCTTTTGGTGGTATTCCATAATTCTTGGACTGTTCATGGTTTCTTACCATCTTCACTGTGAGGTCAACTTAATTTTCAAGGTTGTATATTTTTTCTTCATTGTGTGAGGTCCTGTCTTCCAAGTGATCTAGTCTGTTGGTGATGCTATCTCTTGAGTTTTTAAATTGGCTTATTGTTTTTTTCATTTTGAAGATTTTTGTTTTTGTTGTTTTTTTTTTCAGTATCTCTCTTTCTTGAAGTAATCTCTTGCAACCTGTATTTGCTCTCTTATCTCTTTGTTGGTATGATTGATGGTCACCTGTATTTGTTCCCTTATCTCTTTGTTGGAGTGATCGATTTTTGCCTGTATCTGCTCACTTAGGTGGTTCTTTAATTCCCAAATCATTTTAGTTATGTATATTCTGAACTCCACCTCTGACATTTCACCTACTGCACAACATATGCATTCTATTGTCATAATATCTTGGATTGTTGAGGCACTTTATCCTTTGATTTTCCATGATGTCTGTGTGTCTTCCTGTTTTTTAATGTAGATCTGAAGTATTATAGCTTCTGCTCTGTTGTCTTATGGTGTCCCTACATGTTATCAATACCTCCCTTTTAAGGGAGAGATCAGTATTACAGGACTCAATGTACCCAACGTGCAGCCACATATCAGTGTGCTTCTATTTTTACATTTACAGTTTTGTCACTATAATCAGAAATGATGAGTTTTGTTATCTTCTACCATATAGTCAATAGGTTTGCATAATGGTTTACATTCTCTGACGTTGGAAGGGGTGTCTCTGGGGTTGGCTGAGATGTTTATGAGGTAAGATGTGATAATATGGAGGTATTAGACTATATGTCTAATGAGAGGGTAATCATAAGTGTTAAGGTCTGTAAACAAGTCTGGATGGCGCCTGGCATTTTGCCAGGGGGAGAGGTTTGTAAGGTGGCACCAGCGAGCCATTAAGTGTGGAGATTCCTTATTGGTTGACTGCTGTATCTAGTTTATGTTAATTAGATAAGTTGTGTGGAATGTATAAATACCTCTGTTGTCCTACAATAAACGGCTCCCACTCCTGCTGTATCAATCTATGCAAGTTGTTCGTCACCCCCCGGTTATTTTGCCCAGCCAGCTGGACTGCAGCAATAAGAAGTTGGCTGTTAGTAGGAGAAACAAAAGATAGGCAACCCCATGCAAGACTCCCTGTTACATCAGTTATGAACTTAGTAGACTGTTAGCACCCCTAGTAGAGAAACCTCTAGTGAAATCAGGGACACAGGGACCTTGGTGTTATCTTACAAGGTCCTTATTGTTGTCCTTTGATAGAAGCTGCACTCTATCAGTTTCATGGTCATGGTAGAGTCAGGCCTCTATGTACCTTGAGGTTGGGCTTTGGAGCCATGCTTTGGTGAATAAGGAACCCCAGCAAGTGGCTTTTCATGCAGGCACAGAGTGGCTCTCTCCTGAAACTCCAGGACACAGGGCCATGGTGGCGTGAGGCAGGCAGGATCTCTTATATCTTAATGTTTGTACCCTTTCCCAACTAGCACCGTTTTGTAAGCACCTCGAGCCTTTACTGTGGATGTGCTTGTTCCTTATGTTCTTATAAAGTATGTGTTATTGTGCAGTGGGCATGCATTTACAAAAAGGTCATAGGGGCCTGTATCTCCACTTCTAAGTAAAGTCTTCAGGACAATCCTGTGTAGTGTGTGCATGTGAGTGTGTGTGTCTCTGTGTATGTGCATGTGTGCATGCCCAAAGGGGGTTAACCCCCAAAGAAGAAAATTTCTCCACTGGGCACCAGTTTCTAAATATTTCCATTCGACAGTACATGCATGAAATACACATATTTAAAATATGAATTATTTTAAAAACTCCATTTCTACATTAGGAAATTTATAATCATTTTCAAACATACAACTTTGCTTTAAAATACTGTGGTTGACTCTTCTCTAGGATTTCTCTACTCTATTTTATCACATGAAATGCAAATGTAAAGGAAAGATTAAAAGAATAATTGTATTAAATTAAGAACACTTTGGAAAACAGAAATCCTTCTTTTAACATACACTGATAAATTTCCATGAAATAAGTATGATGTCAATTCTATTGCTGAAGACAAGGGATAAAAGCCCAACAGAGATGGTGGCATAATAAAAAGCCTCCTACAGATATAGATTGTTGTAATTTGATTGATAGACAATCAGTTCCTGCTCCTATATATTCCATTTTTGCAATAATGAATCTCTATCTGGAGATGAGATTTGACAAACACACTTTAATCACTGTATACCCTAGATATTATGGAATTGATAGTCTATGGTTCAGACTGCTACAAAGAATACAGAATAAGTATATAGAGAATTCCTGGAGGAGAGCACTGTTAAGGAACCAATCCTAGGTGACATATTCCCTGAAGATGTAACAGGAAATATGTGGATCCCAGAGCCACCTGTGTCTCAGAGGTAGGGTTGAGGGTATATAGAACACATGGATTCTCATTGCTGCAGTCCAGAGACTTGAACTTGAAGCGGATTCTCCATTAGAGGTGAGTGAAACATATTTATCTTACTTTTCCATAAGGATCTTAAAGACATCCAAACCATGGCTCAAAATTAGCCACTTCACTTTGATTTTGGAAGATACCATGAATTCCATAAAGTCAAAAAATAAAGCCTTTACCCTAAGCATTTGTGTTTGTGACATTTTAACTATTTTCAGAAATACAGTATGTCAGATACAATATAATTTTCCATGTTTCCAAACTAAAATTGACTCCAGGTCTCATGTGCTTTAGTAAATTTTATCACTAGTGAACCAAAGAACTTTTGCTCACTGACTGTGTTTATATCACTGCTATATTATCTAAAATGAAAATTTCAGGTGTCCAATAAAACTGTGGAAGAAAGTGGATGCATAGCTACCCAAAGTCAAATTCATGTCTCTCTGAAAACATAGCTGTAAATAACAGATTTCTTCAGAAAAATTACCAGTTAAATTCATTGCCATACAGGAAAGTATATATAAAGCTTAATACAGTAGTCAATGAAATAATATAACATATTAATATAGACCTTTATTTTCAGAAAAATAACCTGCCAACATTTCTGTTTAATTATACACAAAATGGCTTTGATTAGTTATTAAAAATAATTTAAAAATACTAGAACTCCTTTTGAGATGAGGCTCTTGCCCTCTTGGTGCCTTCAAGTTGGCATAGATTCCTGGTCTCTAGGACAAATTTTGTAAGATATTTTCAAAGGGGAAAAAATTTCTGGAAGAAAATATACATTTCTTGTTTTGCTCTTAATTCAATAGACCTAAAATTTTAAACTGTTTAAAAAATGAATTCACTTTCTCTGATTTTTCCCCCTGATCTACAATTTCTCAGAGGATTGGTCATTAGTAGGAAAAGATAAAGATTAAATGAGGAAAACCTTAAAATTATTGGTTACTAGTTCAATAAAAACCTTGTAATAGAAAAAATACATGCTGATTTAGACTGAAATCAATGCAAAGCCTGTGAAACTAACTGCACTAATATGCTCAAGACATAAATATAAAATGTCCAGGGATTGTGAATACTTCATGAGCAACTAAAGTATGCTATATTGAAACATCACGTTGAATACTCCATTCTTTTATATTCAAAATATCATTAACATCGACCCAATTGCCAAAATCACCTCACAGAAATCTTCCTGATCTACTTCCCTCTCATTTTTTTTTCATTTATCAACCATATATTCCTTGTAAGATTTATGTTGAGTGTACCTTGTTTATGCTAGTGTTCCAATTTACTAAATCTGTCTTCTGTCGCCCTCTTCTCTCCTGGACTCAATCAACATTATCGCGGAAATCACATAACTGTCAATTAACTAAGTGTTTTTCTATTCCACTTCTGCTCTACCTCTTGCCTTTTAAAATCATTACTATTCATTGTCTTCATATCAGCAAAAGTCAATTTGTTTAAATTTAAAGCTGGTCCTATTAGTTACCTATCTTAAAATTTTCATATGGATCGCAATGCCCTTAAAATCTGAATAAGTACTGTGAGCTCTAAGTTCTGATTGTATTAACAACCCACTTCTGTATTAAAATACTCTCATACTCTCTTTCATTAAGTTTCCCATCTTCACCCCTCTCAAAAAGTAAAATAAGTTCTCTAAGTTATTTTCTATGCCAAAGCAGAATTCCACACATTAACTGTGGCGTAGAATCCTGGAATGTTCTTGCTGAACATGACATTGCTTTACAGAATAGGTCATTGCTTCTGATTCTCTAGGTCTTTGGATTTCAACTTCTAGTCTGTAAAGGCCTCCCCTGAATGACGAATGCTTTTTCTGATATTGTTGCCTAAGGTTTTTCATTGTTTTTTGTTTGTTTATTTGTTTGTATTTTCTGGGCTGGATATAAGACTCAGGGCCTCATGCATGCTAGGTAAGCACCCTACCTCTAAGCCACGTCCCCAGGACCTCCCAGGCTCATCTTAATGTATCTTTGTGCTCTTATTTAATTGACTCATTACACTTAATACACTGTAGAGTTACCTTGTTTTTATGTTTCTTTAACAATTTTTCTTCACTTCCCTGTAATTGTAATAGCAGGACCAGGAGGTGAAGAGCAAGTAATTTATCTGAGTCTTGAACATTGTCTGGTACAGAGTAGAAATTCAGACAATATTTGGTTAATAAATAAGTAAGAATATTACTCAAAGACACCTAGTGAAAGAGGAATAGTTGGTGTCAGAAACAAACTTAGATACTCAACAAGTCTAGGATGTACTTTGGTAATATTTTTCAAATTATTTTGTCTTATCACTTCATTTTTTTCAATGCCTAATAATTTTGTCTTTTTTTTCTTTTTTATTCTATGCTTCTTAGATGGAGAGAAAATGTCTACAGCTCTAGGCTTTTAAGTGCTTAGACATTTATCATAATATAGGCTTGACTCTCAAGAACTTAACTTCAAGTTTTTAGGTAAGAATACATGATAGAGTTATAGGTTTGCATGAATAAATTATTAATTATGACTAGATAGAGAATCTAATTAGCCTACATAAGAGCAGTTGATCATTCTTAAACAATTTGGAAAAAAATTTAACAATATTAAAATAGCATGTTATTCTCTCTAATATCAAATACAAAAAGATAAGAATGTTTATTGTAATCACAATAAATAAAACTGTCAAATTATTTAAAAAGAGACCAATTAAAGTAAATAAAAAGTAAGTAAAGTTAAGAACAAATATATTTTTGACTATAAAAAACAATATTGTAACATTTCATAAATAAAAATGATAATAAAGTGAAACATGATGGAAAGAATTGTACAAGCTTTTGAAATGAGAAAACAAAGAAAAGTAATGAAGGGAATGGTAGGAAGAAGTACCCAGTAAATCATCATATTAACAAGTTACAAAAATGAGACAATTTTCACCATTACAACTTTTTAAAAGTTGAAAATTGAAAGCAGTAATCTACAAAAGAATTCTTAGGTGGTAACTCCAAATGTTTTTTTCTAAGTTAATAAAATAGAATGTGTAAAGAGTAAATAGACTTAAATGGTTGAATATGCAGGTTAAGTTCAGCTAAAACAAATAATAGAAAAATAGAATACAGAAAATAGGGAAGGATTGGGCTAAGAGTCATCAATTCTAGACACACACACACACACACTCATACACATGTGCGCGCGCACACACACACACACACACACAAACACACACACACACATATGTCTCAGATCAAGAGATTGCAAATGAACATTGGTTATTTGGTCCTTACAATTCCTAAAGGTTTTATGATGATCATGCAAAAAACATAAATTAGAAGTCATGGCTTTCAACTTTTGCAAGTGAAAGACACTGATAATTCCATTACATTGTGAGGCAGTAAACCCTCAAAATGTTCTATAATGCTGGACTACCTCATATTTTGCCATATTTTTTCTCTACAAATGATTGAAAATTTTATCCATAGTTATGAAATTTTGAGTTTAACGACTAAGCAAGATTAATGCATAACTTAAGGAAATTTAACACAAGGAATTGACCTTGCCATATATTGACAGTCCTATAAAACAATTCCTTAAATGCATAATGACTTCTTTTTTACTTCTGCAAACAGACGAGTTTCCAGCAGACTCATGGCTCCTGGAAATGTCACCCAGGTCTCTGAGTTTGTTTTCATAGGAGTCTCAGATCTTCCAGAGCTGCAAATTCCTCTCTTCCTGGTATTCCTGCTCATCTATGGGCTGACAGTCATAGGGAACCTGGGCATCATCACCCTCATCAGTGTTGACTCTCGACTTCAAACCCCCATGTATTTTTTCCTCTGACATCTGGCTATTATAAATTTTAGCAACTCTACTGTCATTGCCCCTAAAATGCTGGTCAACTTCTTAGTAAGTAAGAAAACCACTTCATACTATGAATGTGCCACCCAACTGGGAGCATTCCTTGTTTTCATCGTAGCTGAGGTTTTCATACTAGCTGTTATGGCCTATGACCGCTATGTGGCCATTTGCAATCCCCTACTCTACATGGTGGTGGTATCTCGGCGGATTTGCAATCTGTTGGTTTCACTCACCTACCTCTATAGCTTTTCCACAGCTATTGTGGTTTCATCTTGTGTATTCTCTGTGTCTTATTGTGCTTCCAATATCATCAACCATTTTTACTGTGACAATGTCCCTCTGTTAGCCCTGTCCTGCTCTGATACTTACATTCCAGAAACTGTAGTCTTTATCTCAGCAGCTACAAATATCTTCTTCTCTATGACTGTAGTTCTAATTTCTTATTTCAACATTGTTTTGTCTATTCTAAGGATGCGTTCATCAGAGGGAAGGAAAAAAGCCTTTTCCACCTGTGCTTCACATATGATGGCAGTCACAGTTTTCTATGGGACTCTGCTGTTCATGTATTTGCAGCCTCGAACCAGCCATTTCCTGGATACTGATAAAATGGCATCTGTGTTTTACACCCTGGTGATCCCCATGCTGAACCCCATGATCTACAGCTTGAGAAACAAGGATGTGAAGGCTGCCTTAAGGAGATTCCTGACGAATCCCTGTGGTTCCCTTAAAGCTATGTATTTTTAAATCTACAGGTAAATGAAGAGATGGCTAAGATTGTGTGCTATACAAGATTAAAGTTTTTAAAAATTATTGTCTTATGACTAATTTGCAGTCTCCTTAGCATTCTTGGATTCTTGGAAAATTATGAATTAAAAAAAAAAAGAGAGAGAAAACTGAAATTATTTGGGGTTTTAAAGTTAACGCAACCTTTATCAAGTTTGCCCTGGAGGAGACAGGTAGCTAATTTTGAAGCAATGTTTTCAGCAGTAAACAAAGCTATCAGTTAAATAATTAAATAAACTTGAATGGAGCAAAAGGATAGTGTAGCAGAAATTAAAGCTGATATCTTTTTTTATTATTCAATTTTCCTTTGTGTTTTTCTCCAGGTATAATGTAGTATAGTAGATTTTTATATTTTGAAAATATATTAATTATGGATGAGTAAAATTCATGTTACAGATAAGTTACCCATTCTGACTCAGTCATCTTATTAAAAAGAAAACTATCTCTGTATTAATATTATCAACAGATGAATATTGTCACTGATTTTATATTCTGAATGATAAGCATTTTAAGATTGAAATTATAAATTTTAAATTAAGGGACAGTATAGTACTATTAATATGCTGGATTTGATTTGCAAGATAGTCAATTCTGTAAATATTATTCTTTCTCCTTATACTAAATGTGATATTTAGTGTAAGTTTCTAACAGTAAGTATTTTGTGTGAAAAATAAATTTACTGTTTTGTAATATTCTTAGACATTTAATTGTCTATCTTCATGAAAGTCACTTACAACTTTAGAGGAAATAATTCATTAGGTTTTATAAAAATATTGTCTTGTTTTCTGATTGTTCTTGGTTAGTTAGTTTACACCAGAATTTACTTTGCAAGTTTAAATGCATGGGGGTGGCCTAACTAGCTCTCTTTCTGAATTATCAAATCCAATTTGTTTATTTATTTATGTGGTAGGGGGGGATGTACCAGGGATTGAATTTAAGGGCACTCAAACACTGAACCATATCCACAGCCTTATTTTTGTATTTTGTATTTTTGTATTTTATTTAAAGACAGAGTCTCACTGAGTTTCTTAGCACCTCATTTTTGCTGAGGCTGGCTTTGAACTCGTGATCCTCCTGCCACTTGAGCTGCTGGGATTATAGGCACTAGGCTCAAATCAAGATTATAAGATAAAGGCTACACGTCCTTATTTTAATAAGTTTGATGGGGTATTCTTACAAATACTCTTAGGAATTAATAATTCTATATTAACTTTCTGTGCACATGTTCACTTATGAGTGGGCTTCAGTGTTGAAGAATGCTAATATAGACATTAAATATTCAGTCATGATGATTTTGATATAAGGAAGGAATTGTTATATAACAAAAAATTTGGACTGAGGGACATTCAAAGATTGTGATTAGTATAACTTTTTTGTTGCTTAGTTATTTGAAGTTTGTATGTTCAAGTGTACCTCTGGGATTCTCACATTCTATTTCCATTGATTTATTTCCTTTTTGTGGATCACAATTTTCTTTCCTTGAATATTTACAGTTTTCAGAGAAACACTTTATCTAATATTATGTGGAACTCTGAATTCTGTTTCTCCCACTTTATCAGATTTGTTGCTCTTATTTTAGTTTGTGGGTTTGTCTGCAGGCTCAGTACTCAGATATTTTGCTTGGACATCTTGCAATTATAAAAGCTTACACTCTTTGCTTATAGTAGCTGGTCTACAAATCTGTTATGAATCTCCACTACATTTATCAGTGTTTTCCAGATCTATTGATTACCCCAACTAGTGCTATTATCTCACACTATAATATCCATCTTTCCAAAAATAACCCTGAAGTAACTTTTGTTTTACAAACACCTCTATAAATGAGTTTTTAAATGCTATACTCAAAGCAATTCAATCCACATCTAAAAGAAAAGTTGCAGGTTTTCATGGTCTATCTCACGCTTATCTTATCTTATTTTAATTTATCCAACAAAAATCCAAGTGTGGACATACATACCAAATGTATTAGTAATTGATAAACTTTGAAAGCAACCAATGTCTTTCATCAGGTAATTTAACAAATGTTATGCATCCATAGAAGGAATTACTATTCATCAAGAAAAGTCAGTAAACTATTAAATAACAAGAAGAAATAGAAAACATTCATTGTTTATTACTAGGTGCAGGAAGTGGGCCTGAAAGACTACATCATTCCATTCCTAAGACATTACTTGAAAGGAAAACTCTGGAAATGGTCAACTGATCACTGGTTTGCAGAGGCTTGTGTGGGAAGGAAGAGTTTAGTAAGAGAAGCATAAGGGGGTGTTTTTCTGTAGTAAAACAATTCATCCCAGCACTGTAATGATGGGTACATGACACTATGTCTTTTTCTAATATTTCCAGAGCTTTACAGGACAAAGAGAAAAATCTGAATGAATGCTGATTTAGAAATAAACAATTTAAGAGATCAAAGGACATTGGAAAAGAGTACAGAATGTGACAAAAACATTCCACTGTATTAAAAATATGTAGAATGATTTTTTGAAAGTGGGTAGGAAGAAATGTGCTGACTTATTAAACACAGGAAAGATTAGAGATGTGATGTGAAAATCAAGAAGCACTTTGGCAATAAAGCTGTTTCTCATAAGAATGGAGTTTAAAAATTCTAACACCATTATATATGGATAAACTAGAAGTGATCAATTAAGTATATGGTTGGCAGGCACATTTCACAGTATTAGAGAAGGAGATTGGATTTTCAGGGAGAGGAATCTAGAATGTTCTGGTTTGTAATGTATTGGTGTTGGAGACAAAATTGATACTGAGAGATAGGGCCAATATACTTCTGGGCCTTAACCCATGGTCTGACAGCTATTAAAGGCTACAGTGAAAATTGCTAGAATCATAACCTGTTAGTTGCCCTGATCTGTGCTCTCTTCCATTTCTACCCATGTGCTCTCTTAACCACTATAGGGACTCATTCTTTTCACAAGACAGGGATGTTTATGCAGAATGAGGCAGCAATATGTAAAAATAACCTTTAGTTCCAGGATAGCCAACTGACCATGCCTTCCTTGAGTTAAAGGATCCTCACAGGAAAAGAAAACAGACCTTGGAAATGTACCTGAAGTCAATTAACATTCCTAAAACTTAGCACCTCTTGCAAACAGCCCTTTTACACCAATAAAATTTCTCTCCCTTTTTTGGGGGGAGCCAGCCAGGCACTTTGGTCAGTGCTGTATCTCCCTTCTCTTAAGAGAAGCCCTAATAAAATAAATAAATAAATAGATAGATAGATAGGATAGATAGATAAATAAATAAATAAAACCTTGCCTGTATGTTCTCTTGACTGACTTGCTTCTGTTTCTACTATCACAAGTCAAAATTCCTGAGTCCTGCATTGTGATGAGTAGTGACATTACAATCATTGGGAGACCAGTTTCTGAGATTTGGGTCCCTGATGACTTCATGGCTGTTGTATGCTTGATCCCTGGGAAAGCGTCAGTGCAAAGGTGCAGAATGCCTGGTTGCTATGGTAATGCCCTTCCTAGGGAGGCTCTATGCTAGAGTCCTATCAGCCTCAACTTTGCTCTCAGGCACACAACTCTTGAGAATGAAGGAATTCTCTTGCTAAGACAAAACACAATGTTTTGCCAGCTCTGCTGCTCCTGAACCTGCCTGCATAATACTAACTTTAAACAATGGACTTTCATGAGAGCTACACAATGCTCTTAATATTGCACATTGCAATTGTACAATATAACTGAGGAATAAACTACATAATGTTGCTAACTCTGTAACTTTCATGAATATAAAGAGTAATGCTTGCAAATTATCTATTAATGAGAAATATATAATAAATATTGCTGGTGTAATTCTTTAGAACTACTTTTCCATCAGAGAGCAGTGTTCCACCCATCCCAGCTGTTAGTTTCACAATATGAGAACATGAGTCAATTTTTTTTTCCAATCTCTCATTGCCCCTCATGGGAACTTGCTAGTTTGGCTGCTCTGGTTATGGCACAGCATTGTTTGGCAACTTTGCCAGGAAACTGTAAGGAACTCAGGTGAGACCTGCTAGGATGGGGACACCCTGATGTGATTCCTGTCCACCATGTTTACCTAATGTAGATGCTCTGGGGTTACACATTGAAATCATTGTAGATATGTTTATACAAACAAGCACTCATAGCTCTGTTAGCTGACACACTCTAGAATCTGGTATTCACCCCAATAGCAACAAACACACCAGGAACACAGATGATGTTTTCTAATAACATTTTTTTCTGTAAAAAGAACCAGACGTTCTTTGAAAAAATGACCAAGAGGGAGAGAAGTTTACATGATGATTCCCAGAGAATGTTGCATTATCAGAGAGTCATGAATTAAATAAATAAAATAAAATCTACCATACAGATAGAAGGAAGTGATATCATAATTATAAAAACAAAATAGGGAAACAGGCAAATGTCCTATGCAGAAAAAAATGTAGGAATTTATGTAGATCCTCTGCATTCAAGGAGATGAACAATAACTCCCTCCTACTCCTTAGATGTGAGTAGCACATACTGACTTTTTCCAAAAAGTGCAGTAGGGAAAGGAGCAGAGAGTTCCTTTGGAGTAATGAAATCTGACAAACATCACTATTACAGAGCTGGGGACGTCCAAGAAGTTGAGGCACCCTGAAGACCCATCCTTCAAACCCCAGTTCTTGCAAATGAGTTAGAAAGATTTCAGATATGTAGATCAGAGTAATAGGTATGAGTTTATTGAAAGGATAGGAAAAGGGAAAGGGGACACTCTCAATGGAGAGCATAGGTCCTTTCAGAGAAGAGAGGGAAAATGTCCCTCTCTTGCACTCCAGTTTTACTGGGGGTCTCAGAGAACTTTCCAAAGATTCCTGTCCAGGTCCTCCTCTGGAATTTTGACTGACAGAAAGATGATGTCAGACTTAATAACATTTGGTCACCAAGATCTGGAACTGGGTGTGCTGGCTGGAACTGGGTGTGCTGCCTGCCACTGGGATGCCACTACTTTTAGCCACTTTTTCCAATGCAGACAGGAATTATATTTATCTGTGATAATTAATATGCATACACAAATCTGTATTTGCCTCTATTTTCCTATCTACCTACCCAGAGAACTTCCTATGTAGATGAACTTGTGTAAATAGTGGTAGCACTGACTAATCCACCTTTCCAGGGTTCATGGAGTTCCCCACAGATTATTTTCATTTTTTTTTTACAATAGAAATCCTGCTTCTCTTATCTATAACATCTTCACTTATGTGGTCAAGTTGATATAAAATACTATTCCAGCCAGTGCTCACATCAAAATAACAAAAACCCAGCCTGGTATGGTTGTGCTGCCTGTAATCCCAGTGGCTCAGGAGGCTAAGACCAGAGGATCCTGATTTCAAAGCCAGCCTCAGCAACTTAGTGAGATCCTGCTGCTGAAGATGTGGTTCAGTGTAGTTAGGCATCCCTGAATTCAATGCCTGGTACAAAAAAAAAAAAAAAAAAAAAAAAAAAAAAACTATAATCCATCGCAATGTACCATCTTGAAAGAGGGTAATAAGTTCTTCTATAGTCCCACCCAGTTTAGTAATTTTCTGGGTTTAATTCTCCAGGTTATATCTGGAAATTTTGCATGGCTAATAAAATCTTTCTCACTAAAACTGCTCCTTGATTATGACTGAATCCCCATGAAAAAAATTCAGGTATAAATGTATATATTAAGTTTATGGCCACTTATTATCTGAAGAATCACCCAGAATCTCTAATTTAACAAAGCTTTGCCAGCAAATTGAGAATCTTGACATTAAAAAGAAATTTTAATTTTAGATGGCAAAATTTTAGACCTAGATATCTCATATTTCTTCAATATACAATTGTATTTCTTACGATTTTAGTAAGATATATTTTATCTGTAATAATTTTCCTTGGGGAAAAGTACTGATAGTCATTTTGTAGGCCTGATCTCTAATATATAATTTATTAAATTAACATGATGTTTATTTCACTGACAAACTTGGGGTTCTAGGAATTGCACATTTATTAGTGGTATTATAATTTTCTTTGATTACAGAGACATAACTAAGTGATTTAACATAATTACCTTGTTTAAATAGACACTCCATAAAACTCTCACATAATAATCCTCCCTGACATCTCAGAAGGGAATGTGAGATAAATAATAGTGTCCCAGGGGAACTTTCTCAGAAGATGTATGATAAAAAAATACACCTTATTTCAAACTCTTTAGAGGTTTAAAATGAGGATTAAAACAAACAAATAGATAATGTTCAGAAACTCAATCTACACTAGCCACAGTGGAAAACAAGTATTGAGACTACTAAGGTTCTCCTTCAGAGGAGAGCTCCCTGGACTTCCTGAACAGATTCCAGGGGAACTATGTGGTCCTGCAGGGTCCTGGCTTCAGGACATTAGTAGCCCCATCTTCCAGTTCTGCCATCCCATGCCACAGATGTAAGAACAAGTGTTTCTCCTGGATGATTTTTTGTTCGATTCCTCATCACAGGAGTTGAATTTGTACTGCCTTCGCTGAAATACCACACAATGCTTTCCAAGATGTCTAATGATTTTACCATTTCAATGAAAAATAGATTGGTGTTTTACTGTTTCAAAACTAAAACTTTGTCTGGAAAAGCAAAGAACTGGAAGCTAAAACCGTAGAGATTTCATAGGAAATGAAATTTGTTACTTTTTGAGAAGCAAGTAACATAGTGCCATATATGTGATTATACTGAAGGAGTGATTATTGATGTTTTGCTCTAAATACAATCATAACAATGACAATCATCAGATTCATCTACACATGGATAGTCTTCTAATTTCTAGGAATGAAATTTTTCATAGGTCCATTAAATACCAAGCCATTGAGGGAATGCTGGTCTTTGATATATTTCTTTTTTTCCATGAATGACAAAATTACAGAGTATTTAATTCAAGAAAATGGCTAGAGGCTACATTGACATATTGCTCTCATTCAAAAATTCTCTGAGCTGGGCTTGGGTCTGTGTGGAGAACAAGTGCTCCTGGCAGAGGGAGTAGCAGGTTCACCAACCCTGAGAGTAGAACAGGGTCACACTGGTTCAGGTTCTTCCAGTACCGCAGTGTGGCCAGAGTGTGGAGGTCCTGGCAGAGAGTATAAGGATTGATTCTGCAGTGGCAAACAGTTATTTTAAACAATGAAACAAAGTACTGTCTTTCTAGTCTTGACTCATTACAAAGCAGCTGAGTGATCCTGGGCATGTCATTACAATTCAGTCAGTTCCTTATAAGTAATTCTACTGGGAACCAACACAAGGGTCAGCAATGCTGATCCCTCTTCCAAACAGGCAAACAGGGAATTGATCAAACCCATTTGGTCCTTCCTTTCACTGGGGTATCTTTTTGGAAACTATAGATGAGAACAGATGACACTTGGCATAAAAAGTCATTATTAATAATTATTTTCTACTAATTAGAAAGTTAATCACAGACTTTTCTTCTAAACATTGCAATGCATGGGCTGACGTTGTAGCTGAGTACTAGAGTGCTTGCTTAGCATGTGTGATGCTCTAGGTTCAATCGTAAGCACTACGTAAAGATAAATAAATAAAATAAAGATCTAAAAACATTTCAATATATGGAAAAGAAATATGAAGCACCCCAGAGAAATTTTGTTTTATCGGTTAAACTAAACTGCAACAAATTCTATGGTTGATGCTGGATATTTTCCTCTGTGTTTTATTATAGGATTATTGATGAATTGCTCTATCTTAAGAAACAGCAGCTATCTCAGATGCTTCCATAAGCAAGGAGACCCATAGTTTCTCAGAATCTTTTTATTTCTCTGAAATTTAGAAAACCTAATTAATATTGAATGAATAGATCCACTTAAAAGTAAAAATTAATAGGGTTATATGGTGTGCTTTGGTAAACATCCACTCAAAGTTAATACTTAAAATGTTAAGTACAAATATATCAATCCAGTTTAACTACTAGAAAAAAAAATCTTTAATTCACTATGGTTGTTTACCAGGACAGCCAATCTGTGTCCACTGTGAATGGTTTTATTATATTTTATTCCAAAACACAGTGTTTTATAAGCTTTATGATGAGATATAAGAGTGAGGAAATACATATTGCAGTATGGGACTAACCCATGAGTTCAGAGCTACAAGCTAAGCACATGCCCAGAGATTTACCAAATGTTTTGTTCAGACAGTGTTGAGGATGGGTCCTTTAAGAAATTGGACACGTTTTTCATAGAAAGCTATTTTCAAGATTTTGTAAAAGATAGTTTCTATATGCCTTTCAAAGCCAAACTTGAAGAATGACACTAATAATTTAACACAGCAAAAATATTTTTAAATGCTACACTAAATGCAGAGTTATTAACAGTTAAAATCAGGGATTCACATTAATAAAAGTCCCAATGGAACAGGTATTCTAATATTTTTGATAACATTGTTTTTCTTTTTCTCTGGAGTAAGATCCTTTGAGACAAACACTAACAAAACCATGCAGCCTGACTCTATATGGACCCATTATGAGGACACAAAGAAGCACATTCTACCTGAGTAGGTTGAAAGAATATATTCGACTTTGAAAGAAAAGGTAAGCACTACTTTTCAAATTGAATGCATTTCATGCACAAATTTCACAGCTTTGTGTTTTAAAAGTGAAAAAGAAAATTGAGGAAGAGATGAGAAAAACAAAGGAAGTTTGAACAGAGCTTTTTTTTTTTTTCCCTTCTGGTCTAGTTAATGTGCTTTTCTTGGCTCTTTCATCAGACTCCATGTTCCTTCTGGATGTTAATAGTTCTCACTATGCATTATTGAAGATGAGCACATGAATTAAAATTTCCTCCTAAGGAAGCAGTACATGGACATCATCAAGGGAAATGTGAAGCCCAGAATATCTACTCTTTTGATCTTAGAGCAGCCTGGAAGCCACTTTGGGCACCATGTACATGCAATTCAGTTTCTGCTCAGTGAAAATGGTGTGATGTGTTGTAGATTAGAGTGCAGATTCAAAACTTTGCTTTTCACTACTAGTACATCGTACATAAAAATTTGAAGATGCTAACAAAAATAATTTTGATCACGTAGACATAGAATAGATTACAGTAACACAAAAGAATATGTCTGTGCATTCTAGGGAGTGAGAATTCTTCTGGACATATTTACTAGCTCTATGCCTGCTTGGAACAAGTGTTTATTTGTGTAACTTGTGATCAAAAATGTTAGAGTTTGATAGTTATTGCTCTACAGAAGTTTCTTGGTTTCAGCATCAATATAAAGAAAAAATTTATTTTCATTTTGTCCCCCTTTTCTCTTTTTTTAGTTTTTTATTTTTAATGTTTTTGTTTATTTTATTATTTCTGCTTAAAATTGAACTTAATTTTTTATTTAACATGACAACTAGAGATTTGAAACTTATGGGTTCCTAGGTCCTTATTTCCTAAAATTTCCATGTTGCTATAACTAGACATTAAATGTGTATTACGAGTTCAAGAAGAAGCACAATTAGTTTAAGGTAAAATCAAGGTTAAATTAGTATTTCTGGAAAGTTATTACTTGCTCAATAAACATTGATTAAAAAAATAAAACTAAAATTACTTAAAATGTGTTATTGACAAAGAAACAATAGCTGTAAGTAAACAAGGCTGTAAGTATATTCTGAAGAACTGTGAGGAACACTCAGATTTTATTTTATTTGTGAATTTATTATTATTTATTATTTATTATTATAAAGTAATTGCTCAGTATAAAGAGAAAATTATGAGTTTTTCTAAGAAACTTCTTTATTTTTTGGAAAGAAAGAAAAAGGAAAGGAGAGAAGAAAACAATAGGGAAATTATAATATTTCACATTATTTGGATATCCAATAATTTAATTATGGAAATTAGCTAAAATGATTAAGAATAAATGTAGAAAACTATTTAAATTCAAATATAGTAGGAAAACAAAAAATATGCAAGATGTAATTCAAACCTATGTTTTCTTAACAAAAGAGAAAACCTGGAAAGAGTCACAATCTAACTTATAAATTAACTTACAGAAAAAATTCTAAATCTTTTGGAAAACAAATATAAGTTTTGTCCTAGTTTACAATATATTATAAACTTATATGAGGAATAATTCTCTTTTTTCATTCCTTTACCTCATGTTTTAGAAATGTTGGTAGTATATTATGTAAATAAATATTTAGAAATAATTTAGGTTTCTAATACTAGAATAAATAGGATATTTATGTAGAGAGCAAACTGATGAAAAATGTGCACTCCAGACTACAAAACATGGATTTGAAACCCAACTATACTTAAAATGGTTGTCTGATGTTCTTGCTATTTTATTCACCTCTGTGTCATTTGTAAAATGGGCATGAGTACATTTACATTAAGTTTAGTGAGATTAAACAAAGTCTATTATATACCATGCTGTGTTTTCCAAGAAGTTATCTATTTTCAATATTTGAATTAGTAACATTAAACAATTTTACAAAATGACTGCCTATGTTTCAAGTACAATTAATATAAAATAGAAAAATGCAAAACCATGTCTCTGTCAACACTGGGACAATGAGCAGATTTGTTCACACAGGCAAAATAACAAATCTGTCAGAGATGCAACTTTCAGAGGATTCAGTTTATGCTGTAAATTTAAAATCTGTTCAATGAAACAATAGCAATTTAACAAGTCAGGCTGTACATTTAAATAACTTGAGGAATAAAATAAAGTCACTTCACAGCACTTATCTTTGAAGAAACAATGAATTTAAGGAAAACAAATATTTCTTTCCCACAAATATCTCTTTCAGCTTCCCATTGTATTTCCAGAATCTCCAAATGCTGGCAATCCCTAATACTGGGAGTAAAACAAACACACAAAAACCTCTTTACAAGATATCAAAGTATAAAAACACCATTTACTATAAATACACAATTCGGATTTAACTATTCTCTCTTTGTCTCCATCCTGATTCCTGAAGGCATATGGCTCAGAAAAATTGTACCCAGGTGAGAGAGTTCATTCTCCTGGGCCTCACAGATCGCCAGGAGCTGAAGATGCCCCTCTTTGTGACATTCTTATCCATCTATCTTTTCACTGCAGTCGGCAATCTGGGTTTGATCATGGTCATTAGAACAGATTCAAGACTCAACACACCCATGTACTTCTTCCTTAGCAACCTGGCTTTTGTTGATTTCTGTTACTCTTCTGTCATCACACCCAAAATGCTTGGGAATTTCTTGTACCAGCAAAATGTTATATCCTTCAGTGCATGTGCTGCACAGTTAGGCTGCTTCCTCAGCTTCATGGTATCTGAGTGCTTGTTACTGGCTTCCATGGCCTATGACAGATATGTGGCCATTTGCAAACCTCTGCTCTACAGGATCACAATGTCCCCAGCTACCTGTATTCAGCTTATAGCTGTACCCTACAGCTTCAGCTTCCTGATGGCACTGTTTCATACCATCCTTACTTTCCGTCTCTGCTACTGCCACTCCAACACTGTCAATCATTTCTACTGTGATGACATGCCCCTCCTCAGACTGGCTTGCTCAGACACACACTCCAAACAGCTGTGGGTTTTGACCTGTGCGGGTGTCACATTCATTTCTTCTGTTCTCATAGTCTTTGTCTCCTACATGTTCATTATTTCTTCCATCCTGAGGATGCGCTCGGCTGAGGGGAGACGCAAAGCCTTCTCCACATGTAGCTCCCACATGCTGGCAGTGACCATATTCTATGGGACCTTGATCTTCATGTACCTACAGCCCAGCTCTAAGCATTCCCTTGACACAGATAAAATGGCCTCCGTGTTCTACACAGTGATCATCCCCATGTTGAACCCCTTGATCTACAGCCTCAGGAACAAGGATGTGAAAGAGGCTCTGAAAAAAATCATGAAGAGACAACAGGTTTGTGTGTCCATGGAACTAAAAAAATAACTTCAATGAACAAAAATAGATTTTCCTTCATCCTGTTTTTCCTCATTAATAAAACTAGCTATGGTGACTTTGTCATATCTGTTATTCAATAAATACCTGTTCATTAAAAAGTAAAATCATTCTCTGTATTTTTTGGTACGTAATTTTGACTTATTTCACATGTAGAGGACACCATGATGATTTACATTGTAATTTCTCACCTAAAAAAAATGTTTTCTAAACAATTATCTCATTTGATAGGTATAAAACTAGATACTTGTCTACAATAGACAAAAGCATAGGCACCCAAAATGCCCAGTCTAGGATTATATGAGTGCTTTAACATTATATTCAAAATTGAATTTGAATAATACATTTCAAATTAAATGGAATGATATTTTCTGATAAAATTATACAAATAATGACCCAGACTTTCCACTGAAGATGATCTTTCCCTCAGCAGAGACTAGGCAATGCCTGCAATTGTTATTATGTGAGAGTGTGGTGTCAAAGAATGTTACTGCTACAGAGAGAGGAAGGCCAGATGCTATGAAAATATTCTACTAAGCACAGCATAGTCCTTTATGCAAAGATTGGTTACAGTGGCAACTCTGAGAAAGTGTGCCCTGAACAATTATATGCTTAAAAATTGTCATATTGTCAACTGGTTGATTCTTAGTGCTGCTCAAAAATTTTAGAACCTTGCTGGTTTTCTCTTTCTCTTTGTTCTACCTATTAAGATTGATATTATAATTAAAATCCCAATTAATTTTGTTTTAACTATTCTTGTCTGTCAGTTTGTATCCCAGATATTTGGGGGTTCATTTATCATTTTTGCATGAATTTATAATTGCTAAATTTGCTTGTTTTCTCCTGTTACCTAAACTCTGTTTTCTGGTGGTGATTATTGTCTTAAAGTCTTATTTTTTCCCACTTTCTTTAGTGTAACAATTTCAGCTTTCTCTTGGTTGTTATTTGCATGGATTAATATTTCATACTTTTAGTTTAAATGTGTTTTTTAGTACAATTGGTGTTTCTTAAGAACAGCAATCTTGACTCTTTAATAAACTTAATACTCTGCCTTTTTGATTGGAGTATTTAAGGCATTCATATTTCTTATAATTATTGGTGAAATTGAATTTATGTTTGTTATTTCACTAACTATATTCGAAATTGTTTGTACTTTTATGTTTCCTTATTTCAGAACTTCTGGACTCTTTTGTTTTGCAGTATTTTACTTAGATATTTAATTCCTAATTTGTTAAATAAACAAGTACACACACATAAACACACACACACACATACATACACCCTGGCACACACCCCCACACCAGTTTTTGATCTTGCTCATCCTATTTGATATTGGTATGGGTTTTGTTGCTTTTATTTGTTTTCTCAGTAACTTTTTTGGGGTAATTCTGGAAAATCTGTGTTTCCTGTAGTGTGTGGTTCTATAGTTTAAATGGTTAATATGCTCAAAATGCCCAAGTGTCCAAACACCACAAACATTGCCATTTTATATAGTTCATACAGTTTTACTTGAATAAACATTTTTCACATTATTTTTAAAATTTGACTAATTCCAAGAATCCTGGAAAATGAGATTTTCAAATGTGTACCAGTGTTTTTCTTGATTTTATGTGGGATGCATTCATGGAAGTCCTTATCACACAATTCCTGAAGTCCCTCACATGTCTTTTTCTTGATCAAAAACATAAGAATTAATTAGTGTTTTGGTTTAGATATGAGGTATCCTCCAAATGCACACATATAAGACAATGCAAAAAATACTAGAGGTGAAATGATTGGGTTATCAGAGCCTAAACCTCATTGGTGTGCTAATTCACTCATCGGGATTAACTGAGTGCAAAATGTATGCTGGTAGAGTGTGGCTAGAGGAGATGGGTCATTGGAGGTATGTCTTTGGGGTACATATTTTATCTTTGGTTAGGCAAGAAGTCTGTCTCTCTGTTTCCCAATTCCAGGTTCTGATCTCATCCTTCTGCCATGAAGTTCTGCCTCCCCTCAGGTCCAGGGCAAAGGTGTCACCTACAGACTGAGGTCTCTGAAACCATGAACCCCCAGATAAACTTTTCATCTTCTAATTATTCTTAACAGGTCCTTGGTCACAGAGCCAAAATTAGCAGACTAAAATAGAAATTGCTACTGAGACGTAGGGTCATTTTTATGACTAACCTACTTATTCTGTGGTTCAGAAACTTTTAAAACTTTTTGGAATTTTTATGGGTGAAATTTTCAAAATTTTGGAGATGAAATAGGGAAAAAACTTTAGAATACTGTGAGCAGAGCTCGATAGGTGATTTTGGTAGGAGCTCAAAGCACCAGAGTGCTGATAGGACTATGGACAGTGAAGACTGGACTCCTGAAGGTTCAGAGGTGGAAGACACCATTGGAAATTGAACTAAAGATCATTTGTGTAACATTCTGGCTAAGAAGTTGTCTACATTTTACCCATGTTCTGAGATTTTCTGTGAGGCTGAATTTCTTAATCTGGTGGAAGAAATTTCTGAGAAGCATAGCATTCAAGCTGTGGCATGGATATTGTTGGAGGCTTTTGGCCAAGTTTATTGTGGTTATCAGGAGCATAAAGCAAGCAGAGTATTTGAAAAACTTGCATTTTGGCCAGAAATGATTTTATGTGGAATGCATTCATGGAAGTCCTTTCCACACAATTCCAGAAGTCCTTCACATATCTTTTTCTGGATCAAAAACATAAGAATTAATTAGTGTTATGTTTAGATATAAGGTATCCTCCAAAAGCACATGTTAGACAATGCAAAAACTACTAGAGGTGAAATTATTAGGTTATCAGAGCCTAAACTTAATTGGCATGTTAATTCACTGGGACTAAGAAAGATGTGGTTATTAAAGACATTATAGCCATTTAGTAAATGCTAAATACTTTCCCCAGAAACATAAGGAAATAAGATTCCTCTCAGGAATTGAAAATACCACACCCATATCAGGATATGGCTGCAAAAGTACAAAGTTCTTTGAGAAAAAAGCATGGGAGCATCCTGTTTGCACGGGGGGAACTAGAAAGTTTTCACCATGCTCAGCCACCCAGAAACTCAGAGGCTGCTTCAGCCAGAGTCCCAGGTGTTTTCAGTTAGACCATTATAATTATACATAATTTTTGGATTTATTATGACAAATCATACAGGAAAGGAATTTGATTTCAATCCCCATTTTCCCCTCTTTTCCTTTCCTCCTCCCTATTCCTATTCTCCCTTCTCTACCAATCTTCATTTCACTCCTTTATTTATTTATGATTGTTTTTCCTACATATGCATAAAGGTGAAATTTCCTTTGGTATATTTACATATGTATATAAAAAGGTTTTGTTAAAATTATTCCATTCCCCATTCCCTTCCACCATGTCTCTCCCTCTGGATATTAACCCAAGTTCCTATCATGGAACATTAATACTACCATCACAGTAAACATGAAGATTAATTCTTTCAACCTAAAATTTTCTCTTTGTATTTAATAGTCAAATATTTTGATTTCTTCTAGACTTTTTCCTACTGGGAAAAACTCTTTGACATTCAGATTAAGAAATGAGAAGATGAAACCAACATGTAAAGAAACTTTGCTAACCATTTTTAATTTGATGTTGAAAGAATGTTGTAACAAAAGAAAAATCCTAACAAATTCTGCTTAACAATTTCTGCTCATTGCCATTTGAATTTCATTTAATTTATTTACTTGTATAAATATGCATAGAAGATTTCTCCTTAGTTGTTCAAATCCCAATACCAGACACAAAGTTATGATGCTTTGTAACAAGACATAAATATTAGTAGGGATTTTTTCCCTCCATATAAAGTATGTTTGCAAATTTGGACAAACTTATAGAGTATATATATTCATTCTTATTATTATCTTAAAGATAATTACATTGTACAAAACTATGTGAAAATTTTTATTTAATGCTTGTATATAAAGCAGATAACTCCACCACTTTATTCTCACAAAACCTATTCATCATCAAATCCAGAATCCCTGGGAATGTCTGCTTTTCTTAAGGTTTATGTCAAATGCATTGCTGACCTTTGCACAAACGAATTTTAAGCTTATTGTGTGTGAACTCATTTTTTAAAAAAATATTCGGTCTATTTGAGTTCTATAGAAGATATACTCGGACATATGACCTATCCTCAGTAACATGTTGACCTCTCTAAATTATTAAGATAGCAGAAAATTCTGCTTTTGGAAAACAAAAATTATTTCATAATTTCTTCTTCCCCCTTCCACTTCATTCACCACAAAGCCTTTTGCAATATAGATAATTATTTTTTTTATTTCCAAAAATATTCCCTTATTCAATTCAGGCTGCCATAATAAAATACCATATAATGGGGAAATTAAAAGATTGTAACTGATTTCACAGCTGTTCTGGAAACCAGAAGCCCAAGATCAAGTTTTTTGTCTAATTTGGTTACTAATTGGACATGCCTTTTTACCTTTTAAGCAGGTTTCATCTTTCTGTGTCTTCATACATCCTCTTTGTGGGGACACAAAAAGGAGGAGATAGAAGAAGAGAGAGGGAGAAAGCACACTCTGGGTATCTCTCTTCCTAAGGTCACTAATCCATCATGAAACCCCCACTCCCATGACCTCTTCTAGTCCTGATTACCTCCCCAAAGCACCATCTTCAAATACCATCACATTGGGGATTAATGTTCAAAATATGAATGAGGGCGTAATGCACTCATAGCTAGTGTATTCTTCTCTGGCAACTATTGAAAGCATATACTTTTCTTGCTATGACCTCAGTTGCTTAAGAAAATAATCTTAAAGAGTACTCTTTAGACAAGATAAAAAGGAATTCAGTGATAATTTATATAAATCATGAGCATTTCAAAAAGGAAATTAATTAGTACATTATGTCTTCAAATACTCTGGAATAGGGTCTTGGGAATTGGCTACTCAGTATTTTGAAAAATATGTTGTGAGAATATTCACAGTGCAATTCTTTTCTCTTGTTCAAAGATAAATTCAAACCCTATCACTAAACAACAACACCAGTATGAAGGAGGAAAACAAGAATCATTTAACAAATAACATTCCCCAAATGGGAGTACTAGGGCAGTAAGTGATGCTACCTTCAGATCTGTGATCTGCAATTCCTCAAAACCACAGAACAAGTCTAATTCATCTCTAGTCTATCATGGGAAATAGGCTGTAATTTTTATGAAGATTGCATCAGTCTTCCTTTGGGATACAGTCACTAACAAAATCCGGTAGGTTGGTGCTGCCCAAACACCTGTGGAGATGAAATAGGAACACCTTCTACCCAAGTAAGTGTGAAAAATATACTTCAAAATTGGGATAAAAATGAACATTTTAAAACTGAAGTAGATAGAATCCAATAGGTTTTAGATTAAAATATTTCAACCCGGAGCAGTGGCACACACCTGTAATCTCAGCTGCTCAAGAGGCTGAGGCAGGAGGATCGAAAGTTCAAAGACAGCCTCAACAAAGGCAAGGTACTAAGCAACTTATCGAGACCCGAAATAAAATATAAAATAGGGCTGGGGATGTGGCTCAGTGGTTGAGTACCCCTGGGTTCGATCCCCAGTAAAAAAATAAATAAATAAGTGACTCTTTCTAAAATAAAGCTAAATAATATTTCCTCTACTTTTGTTTAAGTTATATATTTATGCATTATTATATAAAATGTATGTCCTTTTAGTTTGAACTGGAAAAAATATTTCAGAATTCCAAGATATAATGTATTAGATGATTTAGAAAATTAGTAATTCAATCAACTAGTTTGAAATCTATGTTAAAACTGTCCTCCCTTTTGCAAAAGACAGACATTTTTCCTCAGATGAGAAGAGAGTGTACCCAAAACAAATCATCAATATCTCACTTTGATATAAATAAAGATATTATTTATATTATTTATGAACAAGAGGCATTAGGTATTGAAATGTTTTTGTAAAAATGAATCTAAAATTTTACATTGCCAAATATCTTAGAAGGGGCTGCAGTAGGAAATGATTGAAAAAGTCATGATTTCCACTTGTGAGCCTACAATCTGTCAAAAGAAGAGATATGCAAACAGCTGCCTCCCATTTGTGTAAGATGAATTGTAAATAAGTTTGCATAAAATGTTTTCATAGCACAAAGATGAAAGGTGGTAACCAAGCCTGGGGATAGAAAATCAGAGAAGCCTAGAAGGATAAAGTACAGTTTTTCATAAGGAAGAGAATATATGAGAACAAGTAACACTGTATTCTACTGGAGAACTTCAAGATAATTGTCTTCATTATATTCCTGTGTATTAGTTTTGACAGAAGGATAGAGATGTGGCTGGAATTAACATGGGCAATATTGTAAAAGGTCATATAAAATGCCTTTTCAAGTATAATGCATACTCTACCTTTGAGACAAAACAAAGTAGCAAACTGAACTTCAAATAGGTGTTAAACAGTGTGGTCTTACCAGGTTATCTCCAGACATGGAAAACGAAATTTCAGTAAATTAGCTTCTCAATTACAACCATGACCCAGATAACAATGTTCAAATCAACAGTGGACCACATGTATAATGGTGGCCCCATAAGTTTGTAACACCTCGTGATGTTGCAGCCTTTTTAGCTTGTGCAAATACTGTTGAGATTTGCACACAATAGCAAATTTGCTTTCTGGTGCATTCTCAGAGTGTATCATGGTTATTAATCATATTGTGGCTATACTCAAAAGAGGACTTACAAATCTGTAGAAACACAAACTAGGCTTGCAAAATCTTTTACCACCTATCTATCTCAGGTAATGGTAAGCAACAGCATTGTTCTTTGATCAGCCTATCATGAGTGGTTGTCCTCATTATAGAAAGTAGTAGATACATATATGCATATATGCTAAAAAAGTGATATTCATGTCTACACTAGATGAATATTTATCCTCTTTTTCTTCCAATAGATCTAATAGCATGAGTCAACCCAGAGGGAAACTTTCCATTTACTTAATAGTAAAGAGGGAGCTTACCTCTATTTAATATAGAACCAAGAGCATTTTAAATCTTTGTCAAACTACCATTGCATTTCATTGCCATTATTAAAGCTCAAGCTTCATATTTTTAATGATATGCCACATTGCTTCTCTAAAAGAAGAGAAAAAATTATGATAAAAATAAAACATCATGGGCTATTGTATAAGTAAGACTGTACCTGATGGAAGGAAAGCCTGTTGGTGTAGAGTCAGGATAGATGACCAATCTAATTCAGGAAGTATTTTCTGAGGATCTTCTGAATAGTGACTTCTGTGCCACAAGTTCTAGAAATAGAAAAGAACTTTCATATGCTTTACTCCAAAGATAATTATATTTCTTAAGATTTTGATTTAGTGGTAAAAGATACTTGGTTTTAAAACAAATCCTGGTGTATGTATATGCATATGTATGTAGACATACCTGCATGCATATATTTAGAAGCATATGTGCACACTCAAAGATAAATTCACACATTCTCTATCTCACAGAAACATGTATTTTCTTAACAAGAATATAGCATAAAATGATTGGTGCAAGTACTAAGTCTAAGAAAAAGTGACACTATAAAAATATCTAAAAAATAACTAAAGAAATTGTCCTGAGGAGCTGAGGGTATTTTTTGCTGCTGGGAGGTGGTTGTGGAGAAGCAGTATATGTGTTGCATTTGTGAAGCTGGTGGCAAACTTGGAAGACTTGGGGAGGAAAAGGAGTGAGTGCTAAATCATCTCTATGAAACATTATTGAAAAGTGAAAACACTGACTATTTTAATAGCATACATTATATTTTTATAAAAGAAAATAATGCATTCTGGTAATTCTTCTGGATTTATGTAATCATATATATTACAAGATAATCATCTTTTAGATATTTTTTGTATGTTCTGTGACAGTTTATAACACATGTTTCTTGCATTGGATCATGGATCAAGATGCCTCTAGTCAAGACAAGAGTTTCAGTTTGAGCAGACACTAATGCATAATTGCCTATTCCTTTTTAAAAATAATGTTTCTTTAAAATGAAGATGCATTTTTGTTTTTTCACATGCAAATTATAATATAGGATACTCAAGATGTATGGGTCCATCTTTTCCTCCATGTTAACGTTGCTCTCATTAGGTACAAACAAATGTGTGAGGTTGGCAAAATGGAATGTAGCTCATTTTTTTTAGTATGAATAAAAAATGAATTAGAATTCTATTTTAAAGTGACTGCTTTCCATGGATTACATGCTTAATAAACATTCTAGAGCCAATAAATACAAACTCTACAATCTGAAACCATTCTGAGATAACCAAAAAAAATATGCTTCAAGACCCATTAGTCAAAATTAGATAGGAAATACAAGTTATTTTGTTTGTGCAGTATTTACACCAACTCTCTTTTCTTGTGCTTATAAAGCAGTATATATGTTTTCTTCAAAATTGCTTTTAATTTTTTTATGCAGTGGCAGGGGGATATAAGATATTACATTTAGGAATTGTGTACAAAGAAACCATATGTGTGTGTGTGTGTGTGTGTGTGTGTGTGTGTGTATTTATACACTCTCCTAAACCAAACTTTATATTGATATTTGTTTTCCAACTGTAAATAGTCCAAAGAAAAATGTGAAGATATTCCTTTTAAAACAATATGCTAAGGATGCAATTCTTTGATAAAATCTTACCCTAAATATTAGAAATGAGAAAGAATTAATAGTGGTTGAAAAAAGAGTACAGCAGAGGTAAAAGGCATGAACCATCATCTGTTCAACAGGATCAGACAAATAAAAAAGGAAGGAGAAACAAATGTGTTAGGTGATCTTTAGTCCAAAGAATTCTCTGTTGGGCAACTGAGCATTTTGGGTTTTGCCTTTTATTTATAATTGTTTTTTCAAAGAATTTGTTAAGTAAAAAGAGAGATGATGGCAGCTAACTACATCAAAACTCAGTTATCAGTTGGGTTATTCCAGTATCATTAGTCTTTTGTCGTTGTCTGTGATGTGTTGTGTGGTGACGCTAAAAAGTCATATATATATAAATTATTTGTTATTTATATATATATATATATATATATATATATATATATATATATATATAAATTATTTGTTCTAATCAGTTATAAGTGACAGCAGAATGCTCTTTGATTCATTGTACACAATTTTTCACTTCTCTGATTGTACACAAAATAGGATCACACTATTTGTATAATCTTACATGCACCTAGGGTAATGATGTCCATCTTATTTCACTGTCTTTCCTATTCCCATGCCCCTCTTTTCCTCTCCCTTCCCTCTGCCCAATATTTGGGGCAAGATTTTATCAAACAACTGCATTGTTAGCTTGAGTTTTAGAGTCCCAGATTACAGAACAAAACTGAAAACACAACCAAAACTAAAAACAGTCACAAGTCAATTTTATAGATTCTTTATTAAAGTCATAGCATTGTGACAGTTAGTGGGGGCTAACATATGTAGCAGGAAATTTATTATACTTTTGATGGGGACAGCTTTTGGTCATGTGAATGTTTCCATAGTCATGGAACTTCCTACAGTGATAACAGACATCTCAAAATGCAATGAAATCAATGCCCATGGTATACTATCTGTTTTTCTTTTCTTTTTCCCTCTGTCCTGCTTCTCTCTCTCTCTCTCTCTCTCTCTCTCTCTCTCTCTCTCTCTCTCTCTCTCTCTCTCTCTCTTATTTTAAAGGATTAAACTGTGAGGTTTTTAGAGTTTTACAAGAGACTATTCTTGAAAAACAACCTGATATATTCAACTTACTAAGGCCCTACTCTTTCCCCCTAAACTTTCAGTAGTGCCCAAGGGAGGCTAAAGTTTAGATCACTCTATTCTCCACAAGAACTTTGATTCACTATTAAATTCTGTTTAATGAACATGACGTTGTCATTCCACGGCCGTCATCTTCCTATATGTGGGACAATGCAGAATCCACCTTGTATAAAGTGAAATTGTTCTTTCTTTTTAGTTACCCCAGTTAAATAGACCCATGGAAAATCAAATGCACAAGAGACCTGTGAAATCAGTAATAGTATGAATTGCTAGGGTGCCATGGGGAGGCAAGTTAAGGAAATAACTATTTTGCTTAAGTACACACTTGTTCATGTATTACAGCTTGTCATGTTTATGCTGAGAGTAAATCAAAGAGAGAGAAAGAGAGAGAGAAGGAGCAGGTGAGAAGAGGAGAGGAAGGAAGAGAGATTCTCTTAATGGCAGAAGTAAAGTTATAACTACTTGCTGTGTTACCAGTCATATTGTATATACTTCTTGTCTTGGAGATAAAAATCTGAGAGGTACATGCCTGCTTTAATGTATGACAAATTTCTGATATATCAATAATACATGGTAAAAAATAACAAATTATGTAATAAACTGTGGTTATGAAGTTAAGCTATTATAATTAATAAAATTTCATAATTACAAAGTTTAACAAATATACTAATGGAATAAAATGAATGTAAAAATGATTTTTGAATTTGCAATCTTCCTGCCTCAGCCCCCTGAGCCTCTTGAATTATAGGCACGTGCAACTGCACCTGCACTAATATATGTTTTTAAGTAAATACTAAAGATATGACAGGACCCATACAAATTGATGTAAATCCATTAAAAAGCGAATGCCTTTTTTATTTTAGTAAAGCAAAATATATTTAAGGCATGTGGATATTCATTGCTTTGTACCTGGCAAATTGGTACTTCCCATACAAAGATGTCTTTGCAACTCTCTATCAGGAAACATGTGAACAAACAATGTTGGTCCTGTGTTGGTGGAATAAATTTACATGGACAATTGCTCCAAATATTTATAGGTCTTTGCCTATGTTGGTATTATATCTATTTTCTCCCTTCTTATTGTCTTTATCTCCTATCTGTACATTATTTCTGCCTTCTATGGATTCTCTTGGCTGAGGAAAGATAACTACATTGAGAATATAATGATAAGGTTTAGAGACTCCTGAGTCTACAAGCATGAGTTTGAACTCCACCTGTTTGAATTCAGTTTCTTAAACGATTAGAGACTTCTATCATTTTTATAATGAGGTTATTTTTGTGTCTTTCATGTTAATCTTCTGCAATATTATGAAGATGCATAGAAAGCTATAGTGAGCTCTTTGTGGTAAGAAATGTAATTAGAATAAAAAAAAAACAGAGAATTCCAATATGGGATTCAGGTGTGATGGCTTAAGTGACACCCTTAGAATAGATTTATTCATTTATGATACGAATATCAACATTTCTTAATACAGTGATATTTTTAAATATTTGAAAGATTAATGTTAAATTTTAAGTAAGACAATGCAAAGTACTTTAAATAAAGAATGAGTCACTGCAGACTGACTCCCAACCATCAACTCTTGAACTTGTAAATACAATTTGGAGGATTGTATTTATATAATTGTAAATTCAATTAATATTTTGTTTCTCACAAAAATCTTCTTTTGATCTTCATTCCACTGTCAGTCTTCAAGCATACTAATGATTTCAATATTAAAATACTATCATGTTTGTATTAAATTATTTTTTGGAATATTAAATAAATGTAGAAATATTAAGCTTGATTAGACTCTCCATTTTCTTCATCCACATGTTCCAAAGACACATGGCTCAGAAAAATTGCACCCAAGTGACAGAGTTCATTCTTGTGGGCCTCACGGATCGCCAGGAGCTGAAGATGCCCCTCTTTGTGACGTTCTTATCCATCTATCTTTTCACTGCAGTCGGCAACCTGGGTTTGATCGTGGTCATTAGAACAGATTCAAGACTCAACACACCCATGTACTTCTTCCTTAGCAACCTGGCTTTTGTTGATTTCTGTTACTCTTCTGTCATAACACCCAAAATGCTTGGGAATTTCTTGTACCAGCAAAATGTTATATCCTTCAGTGCATGTGCTGCACAGTTAGGCTGCTTCCTGGCCTTCATGACGGCTGAGTGCTTGTTACTGGCTTCCATGGCTTATGACAGATATGTGGCCATATGTAGCCCTCTGCTCTATATGGTGATCATGTCCCCAGGAGTCTGCGTTCAACTTGTAGCCGTCCCCTATAGCTACAGCTTCCTGGTTGCACTCTTCCATGCGGTCCTTACCTTCCGCCTGTGCTACTGCCACTCCAACACCATCAACCATTTCTACTGTGATGACATGCCCCTCCTCAGGCTCACTTGCTCCGACACCCACTTCAAACAGCTGTGGATCTTTGTCTGTGCTGGTGTCATGTTTATTTCCTCCCTTCTGACTGTCTTCGTCTCCTACACGTACATTATTTCTGCCATCCTGAGGATGCGTTCAGCTGAGGGAAGACGCAAAGCTTTCTCCACGTGTGGCTCCCACGTGCTGGCAGTGACCATATTCTATGGGACCCTGTTCTTCATGTACCTACAGCCCAGCTCTAAGCATTCCCTTGACACCGATAAAATGGCCTCCGTCTTCTACACAGTGATCATCCCCATGTTGAACCCCTTGATCTACAGCCTCAGGAACAAGGAGGTCAAAGAGGCTCTGAAGACAATCCTCAAGAGAAAAATGGCTTTTATGTTTATGAAATTAAGAAAGTGATTTGAATAAGTAAAAGTGAACTTTTTAGTGTGTTTCTGTTTGCTTTTTTATAATTTTTTTTGGCACTGAAAATCTATCGGCATGATTGTTTCTTAAGTAATTTATGTACATCTGTTCAATTTTTTATTTGTTTTAATTAGTTATACATGACAGTAGAATGCATTTGTGCACTTTAATATATCATACGTAGATGGGATATCATTTTTGTTCACTTTATAACAAAATTCCTATAAAATTTCACATAGACTGTGACTTTAGGTATAAAAAGAACTGTAAGAATTTATACCCTTTCTCTCATTTTTCAAATGGAAAATGTATGAACTATAGTTTTCTGGTCCATAAGAATTTGTGCCAGTTTTCCAATGAAAAATACATAAAAACTATCAGTATATACCTAACTATAGTCATAGCAAAGACAAAAGTTCAGAATTCCCTTCTATACCAATCCTCAGTTTTAAATTCTAAGACGGCATTACAACTTTCCATATGAAAATCAAATTATCCTAATGTGATACATTTCTTAGAGCACTAATTTTTTGAAACCATGCATGATAGTATAAAACTGCCATTTAGTTTGCATCTGCCAACTTGTCCATGTTAAAAGGAACATTCTACTCTTACCTTACCACTGGTCAAACATGACCTTTTACATCCTGGAATTCTTTAATTGAGATGATTTCTTATGCCTAGAGACCAGTTAGGTTTCTTTGTCCAGATTATCTAAAAAGATATAATTCAGAGATAGAATTATACTTCAGTCTACCCCCAAATTACATTTCAGGGGAAGGGATAATCAAATTCTAAACAAATATGCTCACAGTTGATTGACACAAAGCCTTTATGTTTATAGATCGTTTTGTTCATAGACCATTTACCAGTACTTGGGATTACAAGTAGTTCTCCTAGGAAAATTATGTCTGGGTGACCTGGTCATTATTTATTAGAGCGTATATTACAACACAATGTCCAGTGGGCAAGGCAGCCTTATGCATAGAGACGATGCCTCCTAGTCAAAGATGGTGCATAGATTCCAAACATATCATTGTAGTACATATATATTATACTGGATTAGTCAACTTTCACATCAGTTAAATGAGAACACTGTTACTCAGTCTAATCTTTTTGAGAAATAAGCAACATCAAAAGTTTATGATGGGAGTTTGTACATTATCTCCCTTTTTTCTATGAGCCAGAAATCCTGGATTCTAATCCCAACATAATTAATTATAATTCACAAGACCTAGAATAAGCAATTTACAAAAAGAATGACATTACACAGCAACTGATAACCGTATATATGTGTTTTCTCTCTTTGATATATATATAATATCATGATTTGACCTTTTGGGGGGATATTGAAGTCAGGGGCACTCTAACACTGAGTCACATCCCCAACCCTATTTTGTATTTTATTTATAGACAGGGTCTCACTGAGTTGCTTAGCACCTCACAGTTGCTGAGGCTGGCTTTGAATTTGTGATCCTCCTACCTCAGCTTCCCGAGTCGCTGGGATTACAGGCGTGTGCCACCGCGCCTGGTTTGATTTGACCATTTTCAATCGCACAGAAGAAAGTTCTGAGTTTGTGACTCATGCTTATCTCTTTATTTTTGGTATCAAATTCTTGCACCAATATGGGTACCAAAGAGGCACAAATATAGAGATAGAAGAGGGAAAATGAAGTTATCAATATTCATAAATATGGACTGCATTGCAAAATAAAAATATGCATATAAAATCAAAATCAAGCTTATCGAAGCAGAGTATAGCATAAAATATAGAACATGACTAAAATTGAATCCAAAAACAGAAAGGAAGAGGGAGGAGGCAAGGAAGGGGGGAGGAAGAGATAGATCAACAACCTCATAGATATAATTGCTATTAACCATGTAAATCAGAGTCACAATCTTATGCAAGTCATTTCTGTCTATAGGATAAGCTCAAGCCCTATACCAATAAATCCTAGAGCTGCTATGCATGTCCATTTTCGAGGCATAGAGATTCAGACAATACCCAGCTCAGGCTGGGCAGCTCAGGTGTCCTGATAACATGGTAGCTAGCCTGGGGTGAACTGTTCAGTTTCTCCAAGGATCTAATAAAGTCAGAAACTTTATTCTCAAAAGACAAATAATTATCCAGTGAAGAAATTATCTCTTACCCCCCAAATTATAAGTCTCTACTGTAATTCCCTTCCAGGGTTTTACAAAGCTTTATAAACACCCCTACCTTTCATGGAATTTTAGATTTTACTAGAATTGCTGTGTTGTGCTGCACATGTAGCTTATTCTGCAGGAAATGCTAGTTTTCAGAGCCATCTTTTGCTCTGGATACAGCTTACACTGTGTGGTATTTGAATTAATCAGCAAATATGTAAGAGCAGCATTAAAATAATAAGGTATAAGCAGACACCCAAGTCAAATGCCATCGTTTTCTCTTCACCTTTAAAGTTTAATTTCAGTATGTCCAAGACCACTAAATCAAATCAGAAGTTTCAAAGAAGTGGTCATCTGAAACTTCTGGGATTATTAAATTGCAGTTGATGTTCACGTTTGTTCCATCTATTTAAGGTTATAATTTCAACTTCACCTGGCCCAATCATGAACTAATATGAGGTATGTTAGTAGTATTTAACCCCGTATCCTAACATTTGATTTTCAAGATTTGAAATCTAGAGTGTGGTTCAGCTTCTCTCCCAGAGTGGATAAAATGAGAGAGTTTTTTTTATGAGAGTGAATTATATCATATTGCAATGAAGCATGATGCTGTTAGTGTATTTATTTGGATGCTGAATTTTTTTTCCGATGGATGTGTGTTGGTGCTGGATTGCAAAAGAAGGACTTTCCCTAATCCCTGTTGTCACTTTGACTTCACAACTTCTGCTAGAGTTGAGAATTGATGACTTGCTAAATCCCTTTCCTGAGTTAAAGTCTGTCATTGGAAGAAATGTGTTATATCTGGGAGTCACAGAAAAAAACAAAAGCCGTTGTTTTCACAGAGTAGGGCATACGGACATCCAAAGTGATGACATGAACATTTGATATTTCTGCAGATCTACCACTTGGTGGACACAGCCATCTCTTAAATCTCTCCACAATCACACCTGTGTGTCAGGTTTGTATTCTTAAAATGAGTTTCTTTGATGTTACAGCTTTAGCCTTCTTAATATTCACTGTTCTATTTCTTCCAAAATTACTGTAGGCCTTAACTGTGATTTTTAAATACCTTAAATCTATATGAATCTATAACCTATAAGTGGCTCTGTTTGTTCTGACTAAACTAAGAAAGAGACACTAAATAGTATAGACACTAAATAGACTACATAAACTTCCAATAACAACTGTTTATATGTATAATGTATGTACTTTTTTAACATGGGGGCAGAAATTTTCACTTTATATAAATAGAAATATCATAGTGTAAGTAAGGCCATTTGAAAACTTCCTAGATTTTGGGTTCTCAAATATAGAACAGCTAAAGAAAGAGAAGAAAAATTTGAAGATGTTGGGGTAGTTAAATAAATTTCAAAGCAAGAGCTCCATAGAAAAGTGAATAGTGAATGTGAATGGCAATCCCCAAAATACTGACAGCCAGCAGGGTAAGGAATCACAGATAAGTTTCTGAGCAATTTCAAACCAAATGACTATTCTGGAAATACAGTGATTTCGGGCATGTGACTAAAAGATGGCAGTAGGCAGTAGAGTTTTTTAAGAACAAAACTGAATTTATGACAATAGTGATGATGATAGTAGTAATTCCTAATATTTTCATTACTATTAATAATGTGAATTGAGCACTTTTTAGGTGTTTGAGTGCATGTTATCAATTTCTACATTAACCAATATTTTGGAACTTGTGAAATTTTAGGTAAAGCACACATGATTTTCATAGACTGTAGGTAAGGGTTTGGGGATAAAGTGTTATCATCTGGGCTGTAAGGGTCTTCTAGAGACTTAATTGATTTAACCAAACATTGGATGGTTATTCTATCAATTAATGAACAGGGCATCTACCTTGTCCATCTATAGGGCTTAGGTAAAGTTTATCCAAGAAGACAGAAGAAAGAATGGGCCTGGGTGTGTAGCTCAGTGGTAGAGCACTTACTTAGCATATTGGGAGACCCTAAATTTAATCTCTAGCACTCAAAAAAAATGCAGAAATAATGACAATTATATGTCTCTGTTCTGCTTAAAGAAAGAATTTAAATTTTCTCATCTTTCTGGTTACTAGAAAGCAATATGCATAAAATAAACTACAGTCTATAGTATATTATTTTCCCTTTGTCACTGGATACTTAAAGATATAGGATAAAATAAGACTTCTGAATTATCTAAATATATATTATTCATCCTTAAGAAGAAAATTGTAAATATATGTTTGTGCATATGTCTAGGTATGTGCATGTATGTTTTTCAAAATAGTACTTATATTTTTTACTTTTCTCTAAAATTTCTAAATACTGCATATTGATAAAAGTATATTCAGAGCATGTAGATATGCATGAAGAAGAATATTCTATAAATACCCCCAAACTGTATGGTTAGAGATATACTGTCAATATTTTGGCTTATGACCTTATATGTTGCCATTGAAGTATTTTCTTTATATGGTTAAAAATTTTCTCATATTCTAACTTTCACACATTTTTATTTCCTTTGACTTATGTTTAATATAGTCTTATCTACACTTGTAGTCTGTGTGTGTGCGTGCATGCGCGCACACACACACACACACAAATCAGAAAATCCAAGTGTAATTGAGAGTACATATCACAGTTCTCCTTTGAGTAAATATAGCACACCTTTTTGAGTCTTTCCTGTTCTGATACCAATGTGGATTATTTCCTACAGAATTGAGATAACTCAGAGGGTTTGCTCTGGAGGGGTTTACTACATAAACTTCTATATCTGCTAAATGGCCAAACACAATCATTCAGCAGTGACTGAGTTCATCCTCCTGGGACTTACAGACGATCCTGAGTTTCAGGTCATTGTTTTTGTGATCCTTCTCATCATCTATTTAGTGAGTATCATAAGTAATCTTGGATTGATTGTTCTAATCCAATTCAGTTCTCAGCTTCAATCACCCATGTACTTTTTCCTCAGCCATCTGGCTTTTGTTGATTTTTGTTATACCTCCTCTGTGACCCCAAATGCCCTGGCTAATTGTTTATGTGAAATTAAAAGCATATCCCTTTATGCCTGTGCCGCTCAAGTGTGTTTGTTTGTAACATTTTCAGTGTGTGAAGTTTTCCTGCTCTCTGCCATGGCCTATGATAGATATGTGGCTATCTGTAATCCCTTGCGCTATATAATTCTCATGCCTAGGAAACTCTGTTTCCAAATAGTTACTAGCATATATATTTATGGATTCATCATGGGACTTACACAGACAGTGAGCACATTCATTTTGTCTTTCTGTGACTCAAACGTGGTCAACCAGTTCTTCTGTGATGATATCCCCTTGATTCCACTGGCTTGTTCTGACACCCAAGTCAAGGAGTTGATGTTGCTGACCATGGCTGGTTTCAACGTGTGCTTCTCTCTGCTCATAGTTCTCGTCTCCTACGTGTTCATTGTGTCTGCAATCCTGAAGAAGCACTCAGCTAAAGGAAGACATAAGGTTTTTTCTACCTGTGCTTCTCACTTATCTTCAATTACCATGTACTATGGGACAATCATTTTTATGTACTTACAACCCAAATCTAACCATTCCCTGAATACAGACAAATTTGCTTCAGTTTTCTATGTAGTAGTGATCCCCATGCTGAATCCCTTGATTTACAGCTTAAGGAATAAGGAGGTAAAGAATTCTGTAAAGAGGATTATACATAAGGTTCATTGGAGTAGCCATAAATGAGCCAGGTTGTTATTGAAAGAACGAAGAAATCGTTAACACCAGAGTTAGTGAGTCTAGATATGCTTGGGATCACAGAGTGCTGAAAACCTTCTTGTCTGTGGTTACTATAACCAGTAACTTAGTTTCCTGGTTTTTCTAGAATGGAAGCTTACTGTATACATTATTTAGACATAGATAGTATGTACATAGTAGGATTTTAATAATTATTTTTGTGAATAGATTAACTAAAAGAGACAAGCTCCCTGAGCACCGCTTGACCATAAGAGAATAACAAGTAATGAAGATTACAAAGATTAGTAATGAAATGATGACTTTATTTCAAATGGATTTGGGGCTCAGAACTTTAGGGTACATGAGCCATAACATGAATCATGCAAAGAGGAGGTAAAATTGTATTTCATAAGTTCTCTGGAAATATAGGAGAAGATCTTTTATTAGAGAATTTTTTTTGTTTTGTTGTTTAAATACTTTCAGCAGTTTATTAACTGATTTTATAAAAATCTTGTATTTTTTTTTCACAATTTCAGCAGGTCATGATGGCATAAAAAATGCAGCTTGTCATTCAACTGCTATTGTGACATAGTTTTGTTTCATTTCATTCCCCAAGAGTAACTTGTTACCTTTTACCTGTTCTGCTTGTTTACAAAATGTTGTATAAAACATACAGTTTGTTACCTCACAGAGTAACTTTCAGACTCATTCCAGATCTATTTTACCATGCCCAAGTTGCTTCAATATCTAAGTTACTGCTTTATTGAAGGACACAAAACTACCACCTTCAAGGTAAATATTTATTCTGTGCCCATCATTTAGAAACTATAAGAAGCACAAAATTTTTAAACAAAGCTCCCAGTTGGTAATTTTCATATCAACTATTAATATCTGAGTATGTCCAAATCTGATCATCTCTGTGTCCAATGATACTTAAAGTGAGCATACCACTTTTTTCAAGTAAAATATTCACTTACAATGTATTTTATGAAGGTGGGATTTAAGAAGTTATGCTATTTTCAAGGTTTTGTTTTCAAGGGTAAGGGAACTTCAACTTTCACTAACAATAAAAACTAAAACTTTCATCAAATGTGTCTATGTCTCATTGGTTTGGTGAACAGATATAAATCCATTACTTCTGGTACTTTGCACAAAAATAATTCTGCCAATAATGTGCAAACCTTGTTTGATGAACAAAGAAATCAAGACAGGAGGCATAGCTTCTGCATACACAGTCATGCACATGCAGCAAGCACACAGTTGCATATGCTTGAATCAAGATCTGAATTTGGTTTTACTTGATCCCAGCACTCAATTTCACAATGATTTTATTAAAATTTAAAATATTGATCAAACAAGATGGGCTATGGTTTAAAGTATTCCCTAGATGTCACCCAAAGAGTACATATATTAATAACATTTTATAGTGTTACAATTGCTGTATGGCAGAGAAGGGAAGCCACAAATAGCACATACATCTGCATTCCACCTTGATGTTTATTACACTGTGGAAAACACACACACACACACACACACACACACACACACACACACACGCACACACACATTATCAGGAAGCATTCCCAACATCAATCTTTAGTTCTTTACACTTAATGATGCTGAGTTCAGATCATCTCGGAATTTTCCAGCTTTCGCGAGGCTTTGCCACTGGCTACTTCAATCTATAGAGCCATATTCCAAGGCAGCAACGTAACCTTGGTAATTCTGGTTTCCATTTTTATCCCTAGACAAGTTTCTCTAAGACACTTAACAATTCTAGGACATATTTTTCTAATCCATGAAATGAAACATCTTATACATTTTAAAATTCTAAATATAGCTCTGCTTTTTTGATTAAATATTATTTAGTCTTAACCCTGGAATCTTCAGTTATTGGCAGAGTTTCAGTAGCTAATGTTTTTTGGAGGCTTAAAATTCTAACAGTGAGGGAAAAACATAGTGACAGGGAAAGATAGATTATCCACTACAGGCTGAGCATCAGTGAACATGAAGAGGCACAGAGTTGTTTGTCCATGTGGCATATTTCTAGACATGGTATACAGAAACCCCAATCTGCAACAGCAGGCCTGGTGACACAGTAGCCTCCAGATCTAATTGGTGTTCATCTGCTTTCTCCACCCATGTATCTGCACATGCCCCAACCTCAGTCAGTATTTTGGAAGGTCTAATATTTTATTGTGCTCCATTTATGTTGTGGGATAACCCAGACACTCATCATCATGGATTCTGAGACTTTGCTACCCAGCCCTTGTAGTGTTACATTTGTAGAAAGCAGCAATTGATAATTATCACTGACTATAAAAATATCATGACATGCTACAATGCATCTGTGAATTCTAATTACATACATCCTTGTCCATGTTATAGGATAGAAACCCAAGATTCCAGATGGAAGGGTTGATTACCTGTCATGGTTTGGTCATGATGTATCCCCCAAAGACTTATGTGTTGAATGACTATACAGTACAGTAATATTCACAGGTGAAGCTTTCCGGAAATGATTGGACCAAAGGGTCCTGATATTATCAGTGGATTAATCCAGTGATAGTTGAATGGACTATCAGGAGGTGGTGACAACTGTACAGAATCAGGTATGGTTGAAGGAAGTAGGTCTCTGGAGGCATGACCTGGAAGGGCATTACTTGCTCCTGTTCCCTTTCTCTTTCTCCCTCCACCCCTCTTCCTTGCTGCCTTACTCTGAACACTGCATAACTTTCCTCCACCATGATATTCTGCCTCACCTTGGGGTCAAGCACTGATCATGCACTGAAGCCTCTGAAACTGTGAGCCAACATAGACTTTTTCTCCTCTAAGTTGTTCTAGTCAATATTTTGGTCACAGTGATGCAAAGTTGACTTAACACATTACCCAACCAATGAAGTCAGTCCTTTCTTTGTCTTCTGATTCACTGGCAAAGGAACATCATATATTGAGGTGACAGTCACAGCCTCCAGTGCAGTCGCTCCTCTGTTCCTCCAGAGAAATACTTCTCTTTGGGAACTAGATTTTTAACCTGGCAGAGCCAGAGGATGCTGAGACAGAAAGCACAGCTTCCTCAAGTGAGTCATTTATGTGATAAAAAGAGGGGTTATTTCTGCTTTTACTCTTGGTTCCTTTCACTCTAGCTAAGGCAAACACAGTAGCATTTATTAGACACAAGTTCAATGTATGCAGTGTATCTTGGATTTCAGTTTCCCAACCCAATGAGAAGGAGCAGTCCCCAAATGATGTCTCAGTTCACCACACATAAGGTCATTCTCTTTTCCATTAGTTCAACTTTTACCACGTAATAATGTACACAGTGATACATGATTCAGACTCATACACCTGTGCTTGTAGGCTCTATTTTTGTGAAAATTGTCCCTTTTCCTGAAGCTACACTGCAGGATGCAATGCCAATAAAGAAGGCATTCTATAGGCCCTCAGAAAGGGATGAAGGTCAAGGTATTGCAAGTAGGAAAAGCCAAGTCCTGTTGGGAATGTGTGTTGATGGCCATAAAAGGAAAATATCCCCACCCTATCATGACATAGCTCTGATGAGAGCAGCCTACAACCATTATTGGCAGTGTCACTAAAGTAACAAAGTCATACAAATGAGCCAGACATTGACATTACTGTTGGCAAACTGAACCCTGAACAGTGGCATATCTAGCTCAGAATTGGAAACAGAAATCCTTCTTGGTACTTCCATGCATTTGTGGCCACATTCACAGGGAATGACACTTAGAAGAAACTCTGGCTATTAATCACAGGACAAATCTGCTAAAGCTATTTTGTAATCTGTGAGCTAGTGCATTGATGTGTGTTTTCCCCAAAGACAAAGCCAGACAATTCTAAATCCCATCTATCTTTAATGCCCATAAGGTATATTTATTAAAGAAAAAAGAAAGAAAATAGTGATAAGAAGAAAAAATACATCAAATTAGATGCCCAGAGATAAACTGTGTTAATATTTTGATGCTTCCTTTTTATATCATATTTCCTCATTTATTCTTGTAACTGAAATAGCCAATGTATAGTTTGTTGAGATCAACTTATAACTTAAAGCATTTTGAAATAGACTGTGAAAACCACTTTTATTTTTAAAGGTACATGTATTTTTCTTTTTTTCTTCAAGAAAAGTACGACAGATTTTATTGCTATATTTAAATGTATTGGTTTTTTTTTTTTTAGTTTTCTATAATGTCAGGATTTATTTTGACATAACTGTAAAAGCATGGAATATAATTTTCTCTAATTTTTCCTCCTGTCCTCCCTCCTGTTACCTACCCTATATGCTACTAATTATTCTGCTGTTTACTTATAGTTTTATTTCAATTCTTGAATTCCTTTCAAGTCTCTGAGAAAAATTATCACTCTAAGCATTAGAAATGAGTTATAAAAGAGAAAAAAATATAATGACTTCTCTATAATTTGTGTTTACTATTTATATAGTTGTTTTAGTTCTTGTAGGGAAAATGGTGTCATGAAATATCACAGAAAAAGTGATTTAAGGATAAAATATTCACATTCAAGAGGACTACCCTCCTTTATTCCCTCCTTCCTTCCTCCCTTCCTTCCTTCCTCTCTCTCTCTACTTCTTTTTCTTGATTGTTTATAATTTTTCTATCTCTATTTGTCATTCATTCTATACCTATATGAATGTTGAGGATTCAAATGAACAGTTTATTGGCAGATTTAAAGAAGTGTTAATTTTCTGTAATTTTAATGTCTTTAAATGTTTCCTAATAGACTTCATGAAACAAAGTTGAGTTTATTTTAAATTAATTTTCAACTTGAAGAAAATCCTCAGGCAACAAATTTCTGTGCTTGAGCTCAATGCGCCACCAGGCCAATAAGGTATTCATAGTTTAATTATTGTTTGCTTTCCTCAACAAATCCGAATTGAATTTCAAATGTAGTGTTGGATCTTTAGTACAAGGTAAATTATTTCTCCATAGCCTTGCAAAGCTCAATAGCAAGCTACTTTACTTTCATCTAATTTCTACCATGACCTCTTATTAAAATTCTTGAGTATACAGGGTATATAAAGAGCAATACAAAACTAGTTAATTTTTTGTGAGTTATTTTTCATTTATTAACATAATATTTGCTATTTTTTATTGATGCTTTATTACATTTAGCCTCAGTGGAGTGATCTGCCTTTCACTGATTATTTTTTCATATAAGCAAATTGGTTCCCAAAAGATCAACCATAATATAATTGCTTATGTTTGTGAAACATCATTATATTTTTGGTTCAGCAATTGATTAAAATGATGTAATTCAATGAAAATATTCTAGAGGGACCAATAGATTATACCAGATGTACTCACAATGCTTAAGTAATGTGTAGCATCCACCGAATTTGCCTCGGGGTATGTGGGACTCCTTTAGGTTCTGTTGTGGATTACTCAAAAGCAAAATGTAGTGGAGATAAAAAGCAAGGTAATTGAAGGAGTAAAAATGGATTTGGAGGAACATAATCTTTGTACCATTTGTTTAATTAATTAAATAATATATTTGACTTATCTACTAATTGTTGAAACCTGCAAGATATAGGTATTTGGTATATGAGAGACATTGCAAGGAATGAGAAAAGTTGACAAAAGAAAGGTTTATTTGTCAAGAATTTAATTAACCACATTAAGAAGTTAAGTCTGTATCCCAAATTTAAAGGGAAATAAGCTAAGATTTACTGGTTAAGAGAGATACCATATATTTCTAACCATTTCTCTGTGCTTTATGCACAGAGAAGGTGGTAAAGCTTGTTGCTATAACAATTAGAAGCTAATATTCCAGAGTTCTGATTTGAAGCCCATATAAATAAAATAGAGGAGGTGTTATAAGTAGACATATATGAGAAAAAAGGGGTTAGATACTCAATAGTGTTCAATAATTGATTTTTTATTATTGCTTGTTAAGATATACAAAATGTATCTTTAAAAGACTGTCTCATGTAGATAACTGAATGGAAGATGGTACCATTACTGTATACTCCAATGAATATGGGTAGGGTTGGGTGGTTTTTGAATTGATAAATTTTCTTTGAATATGTTAAATTTAGGAACCTCTGGAATATCTCATTTAAATTGCCTGGGAAGCAATTAGATATGTGTGCCTGAAGTTTAGAGGAGAAATTTGGCATAGAGAGCTCGACTTTTGCATCAGGAGCATATAAATGACACTAGTTCCCATAGCATCAGATGACAACTCTCAACAAGGATGTGCAAACATGACATACGTTGGTCTAAGAAGAACACTAAAGAAAGAGTATTGCTTCAAGCATAAACAAAGGAAACAGTCATGTAGGAAAGTAAAGGTGAACAGAAAAGATGGCAACTTAGACCACCCCCTTCCAAAAAAGTGGGGGCTAATGTAGAAGCAGGTAGTTTCATGGGACTGACACCTCGAACTTTAGAAAATTTGAGGCTCTTTTAATGTCAGAAATGTTGGCATCTACAGAGAGTAAATGGTGAGGTAGCTGTGGAGGAACGTGAAATAATTCAAAGGGTTTGAAATTGCTACCTACAAACTGGTAGACAGAATATTGCTTCAAGGAAAAGAAGATCAAGCCAATGTAGTTTATTTTTATTTTTTTAATATTTATTTATTGATTGATTGATTTTTAATATAAGCTTATTATAATTCATTTTTTCCAGATGTTATTCTTAATAGTTTAGATAAAATTTTAAAGAGAAAAACATGTAAAATCCCCCCCCCCAATTTGATAAATCTGTATGAGAAAGTATTGAAAAAAGAAGGTGACATGTAAATAAACAAGAAGTAATTTGTGGCATTTAAGGAATGAATATAAGTAAATAAATGAAAAGTCATAGTCACATAATGGAGATAAAAATAAAACAGGAAAGTTTGTGATCATAAGGTAATATTTTAATTTGGGATATTTAGCACTTGATTAATTTCCAGATACAACACTTTTCAACAGGTAACCCTGGGAGTAGGAAACTGAGGTAGAATTCTAAGATTGGTTATATCAAGATGTCCAGAGCTTGAAAACCCATTTTTTAGTGCTTAATTTTAAATAAATAAATTTGTTTTAAGTAGTTATACATGACAGTAGAATGCATTTATGCACTTTGATATGTCATACATAAATGGAGTATGATTTCTCTTTTTCCTGATTGTACATGTTGTAGAACTACATTGGTCATGCAGTCATGTATATACATAGGTAATAATTTCTGTCTCATTCTACTATCCTTTCTATCCCTATTCCCCTCCCCTCCTTTCACTTCCCTCTATCTAATCTAAAGTAACTCTGTTCTTCCCCCTTACTGTGAATGAGCATCCCCATATCAGAGAAAACATTTGGCCTTGGGTTTTGGGGGATTGGCTTTTTTTGCTTAGCGTGATATTATCAAGAACCCATATGTTAATTGTGTGGGAACAGATGACAGTTTTGTGAGTGAATGATTGACTAGGAAATATATAAGGGACAAAGTATACCAGTGTGTAAGGCTCAAAGCATCAGTGGAATTCACAGAAATTCAAAATGTAAGAATAGTTATGAAATAATAGCAGAAGCATAAACAATACTTATCTCCCTTGCCAAATAAGAAATATAGAGAGAGTTCTAAATTTAACAGACATATGGTCTGAAAAGTTCTCATGAAACAGCCTAGCTTTATTATAAGAAAAGAAGAATCAAAAGATTGGCAATGTTGGAGATTTGGGTACTATTCAGAGAGAAAGTTATCTTGTAGCTTCCGCAGCACATAAATCTAAGTATTAAAGGAATAAGAGTGAAGAGAAATAAAGATTAGAGATGATAAATTAGTGAATCAATGGAATAATACTTAAAATATTGCAAAATGATTAAGCCCCTATAATTATCATTATGTGAGACTGCACACAGACTTCTAAGTAGGGAAGCATCAATCTAAACAATATCAACACCATCAACAGCTGAAATTGTTGGCACATAATATGAGATAATAACTGTTCTGCCTTGACATAAATGAATTCATAGATCCCCTACCCAAAGTTTTCTTGATCTCCGGTTGATAGGGAAATTTTTGCCTATGTGAAAGTTTGTTTTCATAAATAGAAATTGATGTTAGAGAATCAAGTTATGTGTTATTCTGTTTCACTATATTCCAGTCATGAGGATGTGGCTATCTGTAAGCCTTTATGTCATTCTCATTCCTATGCAGGATGCTCAACCTTAATTCCTATAACTGAATACTAGCATGCTATATAATAATTAAAGAAAAATTAGGAATCAAATATATGAAAGTACAAAATAAAAATTTAAACTCTCTGTAAAAATATAAGTTATAGAAATAACCAGTTCCCAAAAATTTTACTAGAATCTTTCCTAGTAGCCCCATGGATTCAATATTTTTTAATTTATTACTCCCACTCACTAAAATTTTCCAAAAGAATCAGTGTGATTTTGTTTAAAGTATTTTGATAGTTGTAAAAGAAATATTATTTTCTGCATTCAAACAATTCTCTTTTTCTCTTATTCAAAATAGATATGACATAAGTAATACAATTATGTGAAACTTTAAAATTCCATCTTTCAACCTTTACAAACTCGCACAGAGTTGCATGCTTTGCAATTTCTACCTAGGAAACATCTTTTTTTTTTTTTCTTCTAGCAGACACAAAATGAAGAAGTTCCTCTAAATGTTCTCAACAGAAGATCCGAGCATAAGAATCATCTCCAGGCCTCAACTTAGTTATTGTTAACAGGAAAGCTGTTCCTCAGAAGGTGTGCTCTGAAGCGCTTTGTTGGAGACAACCTCTTACACCTCTTCTATGGCTAATGGTAATCACTCATCAGTGTCTGAATTTATCCTCTCAGGGCTCACAGATAATCCAGAACTTCAAATCATCCTCTTTGGTGTATTCTTAATCATTTACTTAGCTTGTGTCATGGGTAATCTTGGACTGATTGTACTAATCCAAATCAGTCCTCAGCTTCACACACCCATGTATTTTTTCCTCAGCCATCTGGCTTTTGTTGACTTTTGCTTCACCTCCTCTGCCACCCCCAACATGCTGGTGAATCTCCTGCGTCAAGTTAAAAGTATAGCATTTTACTCATGTGCCATTCAAGTCTGCTGCTTCATCACATTTGTAGTCTGTGAACTATATTTGCTGTCAATCATGGCATATGATCGGTATGTGGCTATCTATGACCCTTTACTTTATGTCATTCTCATGCCTAAGAAACTCTGTATGCAAATGGTTGCTAGCACATACATCTATGGATTCACAGTGGGTCTTGCACAGACAATAGCAACATTCCACCTGTCGTTCTGTGACTCCAATGTGCTCAATCACTTCTACTGTGATGATGTCCCCTTAATGGCTCTGGCTTGTTCTGACACTCACATCAAAGAGATGATGCTCTTAATCATCGCTGGTTTCAATACCTTATGCTCTCTAATTGTTGTGATCATTTCTTATGCCTTCATCCTCGTTGCCATCCTGAGGATTCGTTCAGCTGAAGGAAGACAGAAGGCATTCTCTACCTGTGCATCCCACCTGACCTCCATCACAATATTTTATGGGACAATTATTTTTATGTACCTGCAGCCTAAGTCAAGCCATTCTCTGAACACAGATAAATTTGCTTCAGTGTTTTACATAGTAATAATTCCCATGTTAAACCCATTGATTTACAGCTTGAGAAATAAGGAGGTAAAGAGTGCTCTGAAAAGAATGATAGAAAAGTTGTGTTTGGTTATCAAATAATCTAGGAGTCACTAGGCCAAAATCCAAGGACTTTAAGTTGGGCATTAGCTAGAGTAATAGTGCTGGTATTGGTAAAGACACATTCTTCACTTTGAGTGCTCAGATTCACTCAGTGTAGGTCTCATCCTCAGTTTCAGTCTTGATAATTTCCATGTGAAAGGCTTTTTGCACGTTTTGAGTTGTTGAATTTTCATTGAGGGGAGGATAAGAGAGAAAGTGAATGATACCTTAATCCAATTTAACCACACATCTTTATCAATAACTAAAGAAACAGCATTCTGGGATAGAGGCTTTATCTGAACTCTATGAGATACTGACAAAGATGGGTTATATTGAAGTACATAAACATTTGTGTGTTACATTTCAAGTTTGCTGCATAGATAATCTGGAAAAAATAAAGTTTAATAGCAAGAATTTCTTGATTTTTAAGATCCTGGATAATTTCTACTTTTTCTGCATTTTTTCTGGGAAAGATAGTGCTAGCAGATTTATATTGACCAAAAGAGTGTTTAGTGACTGATTGTTACCAGGTCAGATCACTAAAGCCACTTTACACCATTATAATTCACTGCTTTATTGCAATAAAACCATGGGTAAATTATTTTACCCTTTTGTACCTTGGTTTCTTCATCTATATAAGGCAGCAAGAACTCCTTTCTCCTGGGGTGACTGTGGGTTAAACAAGATTGTATATATAAAGGGTATTTTCTAGCTCCTACCATAGTAGGTATTATAATCATGAACATTTTTATTGCACCTGTGATTCCTTTTATTTGGTTTTAGGTGATTGTGTTATAGTCTTTTGTGAAATAGATGGCAATGTGGTTTTCTTCACTTTAAAGCCATAAAATGAAAATGGAGAAACTGAGGAGTTATGGCATTGTGATTTTTTTTTTTTTTTTTTTTTTGGAGGAGGGTGGTACAGCAGTTGAACCCAGGGGCTCTTTACCACTGAGCCACAGGCCAACCCTTTTTATTTTATTTTTTTTTATTTTTACACTGAATAGTAAATCACAACAATGTTACTCCAATCCTAGGTTTACATTAAAATTCTTAAGCAGTGGTAGAGTGCTCGCCTAGCACACTTGAGGCATTGGATTCTACCTCAGCACCACATAAAAATGAAATAAAGATATTGTGTCCACCTTCAACTTAAAAATAAATATTAAATAAAAATCTTAAGCAGTTAAGAAATCATAAGGTACATAAGCCTGCTCCCGGCATAGAAATTTTACACCTTTCCATATTATTCTTATACCATGGAAGGTAAAATGAAGGGAGAAGCCAGCATGTATAATGCAGGGGACTTTCTGTCTTTATCATCCTTTTGCTACCAGTGATGTTAACATCCAGTGTTTCTCAGCGTCTCCAGTCTCCTCCCAAAACTAGATGCTTAGCTGTTGCTCTAAAACCTATGCATGTTTTACTTCAGCACTATGACATTACTGATTCCCTTTGTTATTAGTAACTACCTTGCTTAAAAAGATAAGAAAAGGGCCCTTGACTCGAAGAGACAATAATCTCACCTAAAACTTGAGAGTTTAAGAGAAATGTTTCTTGGTGGAATTCAACTCATATAATTATTTATGTATTTATGTATAAAATCTGAGCCGGGCTGGGGATGTAGCTCAAGCGGTAACACGCTCAACTGGCATGCTGGGTTCGATCCCCAAATCAAAATAGATTAGATATACAGACTAAACTAGACTCTATCCTGATGTAAAAACATCATAGAGGCCATAGACAGAGGAGTGAAAAAATACAATATTTATTTTAAAATACCTGGAAAGAAAATGATTAATGTTGATTTTGATGTTGATTTTGATGCTTTGATTGAGGAACTATATTGAAGATATGAAATCATTCACCTAAAGAAATTTCCAGAGTGCAGTTCTAGATGAAGTACAGACCTGTGTGTCTTCTCATGAAGAAGCATAATATCATGTCTTTGAGTTGCTTAGCTCATGTTCTTAAGAAAAGTTAGATTTACTTTGATATGTGATTGTGAATAGCAAGGAATTAAAATTATGCACAGGCATGAAAACTTCAGTTCCAATTAATGTTTAAATATCACGATCATAAATAATTCTATGAAGCAAAAAAGGTAGAAAAGGCCACAGAAAACCAGTATTCCTCAAGGTTTCATAGACCTGGATTTCTTTACCTGTAAAAAGAGGAACTACGATGCTTCTATTTGTCATGTTTGTGATATGTGAGAATATTTTGTGTACCTACCATACAAACATACACTCACAAGACAAAGCATAAAAATAGAACATGTGAATTTTTCTTTTAATCTTGTTTTAAATACTGGAGAATGCATGCAACTCACAAGTTCTAAAAGTATCTCATAGATGCATACCTGAATCATTTACAAATAAAATGTTGAACAGAAAATAATCACACTTTTTACTGCAAATCTCAACCTATATTCTATATAATGGCTGCAAATTTTAAGATTCATAATGTCTTTCCAAACAAACCAAAGAAAATGTAATAATATTAAAACAATAGTTTAATTACTTGAATGTCAAAATAAGAAATACATATCAGATCAATACTTTTAATTGTCATGAATTACTTTAATTAAAAGCAGTTTTTATATCTTGTTGTCCAATTGTATTTGAAAATCTCATTATGTAGCTAATTGAATATTCTTCATTCTCAACACTGTGTTAAAAAAAAAACTCAGATCAATTTGAAATTGCATTTAAAAATGTTCATATTACTGGTTATGTTACCTAAGGTGACTAATAAATAATAGATCCATGGGTGAAAACTCATGCATCTCTTAGTTTTATTTGGTTTGCCTGTCAGATAGATGAAAATCTAATATGGTTGTGTCCATTTCACTTAATGACATTGAAAGGCTAATGAATTAATCATTTTATAGCAAAATTTATGTAAATAACACAAAGCACTTACTACCATTGAATATAGCTCTATGCATTTTATAAACATTAACCCATGCAATCCTCAGGACAAGCCAATGAGTTTGTTCCTCTTATTTTTCAGTGATGGAAACAAGAATTGCACAGAGTGGAGGTGGGTTGTCCCAAGTTTGTTTGCAAACTAATTGAAAGAAGTAACTTTCAGACTCAGGCAAACTTGTTCCAGAGTCCAAAACCCTAACAAACGCAAGCCTCTGCCTTTGCTTGAGATACACATACGTATTTGCACATGTAAGTGTGTCTTTGTTTGTATTTGAACATGACTTCAGTGGATGGGTAAAGCAATAATGGCCTGAACAGGAAGGACTCTTTATATCATGCTGCCTTTCCAAGGTGTTCTTGGGTCCTTGGAGAATATGTTAAAATCTGTGAAAGGAACAGTGGTATTTTCAATTGGTTGGGAAAGAATTACAAGAAAAAGTTGTACTCACTTCCCTCATAAATTAAAAAACAAAACAAAACAAACAAACAACAACAAAAAAACCCACTTCATTACTATTTTATTGATTTTAATATTTTTAAGGTTTCCCAGCCTTTCTCCAAGGCTTTCTTGGAGGCATCTTTCACCTCTTTGTTCCTGAGACTGTAGATCAGGGGGTTCAACATGGGGATCACCACGGTGTAAAACACAGAGGCCATCTTGTCTGTGTCCAAAGAGTGGTTTGACTTGGGCTGCAGGTACATAAAGATCAGTGTGCCATAGAAAATAGTAACAGCCACCATGTGAGAGCCACAGGTGGAGATGGCCTTGCGCCGTCCCTGTGTGGAACGGATCCTTAAGATGGCGGCAATGATGAAGAGGTAGGAGGTGAGGACGATGGAGGAAGAGCAGATCATATCAAAGCCAGCAAAAGCAAAAATCAGAATTTCCTTCACGTGTGTGTCTGAGCAGGACAGAGCAAGCAGGGGGAGGTCATCACAGTAGAAATGGTTAATTACATTGGGGCCACAGTAAGTCAGACGGAAAGTGATAATGGTGTGGAAGAGGGCAACCAGAAAGCTGTACCCATAAGGGACTGCCACTAACTGGATGCAGACTCTTTTTGACATCAGTGTGGAGTAATGCAGAGGGCTGCAGATGGCGACATAGCGGTCATAGGCCATGGAGGCCAGAAGGAAACACTCAGTGATCATGAAGGTGAGAAAACAGCCCAGCTGTGTTGCACAAGCGTGGAAAGAGATAATGTTGTGTTGCACAACAAAATTCACCATCATCTTCGGCGTAATTGCAGAGGAGTAACAAAGGTCCACAAAGGCCAAGTGACTGAGGAAATAGTACATGGGTGTGTGGAGTCGAGCATCGATCCTGATTAAGGCAATCAGTCCGAGGTTGCCCAGCACTGTGACCAGATAGATAACTAAAAACACCAGGAAGCATGGGACCTGAAGCTCTGGCCGGTCTGTAATTCCCTTGAGAATAAATTCAGTGACATGGGAGATGTTAACTTCAGCCATTTATTCTGGCAGATTTTGTGGCTTTCACTGCAGGTAAGGATAGAAATAACATTTCTCAAGGCTCCTTCCAGTGCTTGGGGAAAGATCATCATCAGCATCTTCTTACTTTGAACTATGTTATTATGTGGGTAAACATGGACCTTAAATCTCTAGTGAGGGTTCTCCATTCTGCTCCCAGGGAAGGGTGTCACATACTTACAGAAGAGTGATCTAAGAGTTACTTTACTTTGTTAATTATAGAAAATAAAATAAATATTGTTGATTAAAATTCAATTTTATGAACTCATTTGAGAAAATTAATAGCCCAGTTTTCTTACCACCACTAGCTTGTCTGTGCATTTAGAGGTACAACATCACAAAAACAGACAATTCATAAACAGACCTCCGTTTATATTCCAGCATTGTGCAATTTTGTGCAGGCTCCCATAAGATATGCTGAAACATTTCATAGAGATTCTATACATTAATTTATATATTAATATATATCAAAATAATTTTACACCACCTACAACCTGCTAACCTTCCTACATGTCCCTCTCCATTTATAGAATAAGTAATCTATGCGCTAGAAGTTAAAAGAAAATTGACAAGAAATATGGGCAAATACACAATTTATTTACACAGATACTAAGCAGGCATGGATTTTTTTATAAATAAATATACACAGATTCCTTGTTTCACTCAATAATATTTTAGTATCGTGGGTTCTCTGATTCAAATATGAAACTTGAACATACTCAATTTTTTCTTACAGTGTCTTTTTTTAATTATAGTTTTGAAGTTATTTGAATTCTAACTGAGGTTAACTGTATTGCTACCACATATGTAAAAGAAAATTAAACCATATTGTCTGAAAAATGGTGTCAGAGGAAGAGGTTTACTTTTACATTATTATGATATTTTAATTAACCAGAGCCATCTTTTGTATTATAATTTCTTAAGTTATTGCATTTATATAATTTCAAGCTTTGTGGAGATTCTCAGCTATGTTCAAACCAAATCAAAGGGAAGTATAAAAATATAAAGCCATCGATTAGAACCTGATGGTGAGTATTGACTAGAAAGTAAAATGGAATGTTTAGAGCCACATTGTAGCAGAGAAGCAAAGTTCACAGTGGAGTCACATACTGATCTGGAGCTAAAATTTCAAATTTCATCAACTTAAATATCACAGAGACAAAATTACCTTTGAAATCTGTAAAAATGTTCATAAAATACTTCCCTTATGGTGTGTCTAATCTACAACTCTCTAGATTATTATATCATTCCAGATATGTTTAGAGTAATTTGTCACTGCCAACCAATTTCTCGAAGTTGTTCAGAAGCAATCACAATCCCAAAGTCTGACCATTTCTTCAGTCATTCCCACATCTCTGTCAGATTTGCAGGGCAATCTTTCTAATCATTGACATCTTAACAATAAAGTTTTTCACAAATTTCAATGTTTCTGGCTTCATTGCCTGTCTCAAAATTTCCTGCCCACTGAAATCACCTGTATCTTTTTAATAGCCCAGTGCTTAGGTGCCCCATACCAATTTATCAGAACATCTAGGGGCATCCAGGGACCAGAATTTCTTTCTTTCTTCCTTTTTTTTTTTAGGTGGTAGTTGGACACAATACCTTTATTTTATTTATTTTTTTAATGTGGAGCTGAGGATCGAATCCAGCACCTCCCACGTGCTAGGTGAGTGTTCTACCACTGAGCCATAACCCCAGCCCTGGGACCTCCCCAGGCTCTTCTAAAGTTCAGCCATGTTTGAACACCAGTAGCCTAAAGAACAAATTCAGTGATGGTAATGGCAAGCAGATTCAGTCATGTCTTCAGAATTACTTATTTCTCTTTTGGTTTTTATTTGCCTGAGGAGTAGTTGAATTAGTTCAAGTCTATAACTCCACCATGCCAGTGCAATTCAAATTTAAATATGCCTATTTTTATTCCTAGGGCAGAAACTTAACAAGGGTTATCCAGATAAGAAGAGTTGTAAGAAAATTGCTTGTCAGTTTCTCTGTTTACATGTGCTCCTTTCTGAACATGAATGCCTGAGAAGACATCTCAGCTTGTGGTTCTTATTTATCTTCCTGTTTCAAAGTCTACCCTCCCCTGATTTTATGAATAAGGGCTGACTTATCATTCTCTTTGGAATCTTATTATTTCTTTCCCCACCCCAAGGTGCAAAAATATTTTGGATTCTAAAAAATTAGGACATTTGAATAATTATTTTCATCAGTACATCACAGGATTCAAATATCATTAGTAAAAAAAATTTCACATATGTTAAATTTATGGTTAATTGCTATTTATAAATATTGAAAAAGTATAGGTTATTTCAATTATTTTATAGTAGTGTATATTTAACCTTAGGTATCACACATACATACATATACATATGCATATAAATCCATACGTAAAATTTACTAATATATATGATATCTAATATCTGAGTATGTGTACATGTGTACACAAAAACATCTTTTAAAAATGCCGATATCTATAACACAAAAAAATATATCTTTGTACCTATTCATGAAAAATTTTAGATATTTACTTAACTGTGTAAGTTGAGGACAACATTTCCTTTACTAAGTATTTTAGTGAGCACCAAAATTCATCAGTATTTATGACTTTCAATTCCTCTGGTAGCTGGGAATGACAAGTAACTTCATTTATTTGGTTTTCTCCTAGCGTCTGTGGTTTTATCTTGCCCACCTAGATTCAAAATATATGTGCAGAGCAAACTAAATATCTTTCTCACTTTAGTTCTTAAAGGACCTTGATTTTTAAGAATTGGGACATATCTGGTATTTCATATCTCTGCTATCAGACAGCAGCAATGCTCTGCACAGAAAGATGTTCAACAATGGGGAAAAGAAGAAAATAATTCTCAGGGAACCTGCTTTCTCCTATTCACTGCTGACTTGACCAAATATTTCTTGATTTGCTCATTTCATGGTATTATGCATGTCCTGCCTGGATTTAGTCAGGGTTTTGCAGGACTCTTCCAAGTATAGCATCCTTCATCTCAGGGCTGCACCAGGCTTGTTTACCTCCCCAAAACCCACCAAGCAGGCTGCAGAGGCACACTCAGCAGTACCACAGGTGTTCATGTTCAGTGACTTTAAAAAACATGACCTGCAACAAAAGTGGTTGGAAAGCCCTGCACTGAGGTCAATTCCCTCAAGTCCTGATTAAAGCCAAACACAGTGTTTATTTTGTTTTGTTTTTTGAGAAGCAGTATGAGGCAAATGGTATACCGATTCAAAAATTATAGTGTCAATTCATTAATAGACAAATTTTTATCTTATGTTCTGAATGTTATAGGAGCAGAGGGCAAGGATTTAAACATATGCACACAACATACCTATACACCCACACTTAAATAGAGAGTCATCCTTAGTGAAACATTTTTATAAAAAAGGATTTTAGACAAGGAAATCTCATCTGTTCCCAAACCTTTTCTCTATCATCCATATAATAACTCTCTCTTATAGGTATTACTGAAAGAAAGGGTAAATTCCAGGAGGTTATGAGCATATCTTAAGAAGTGTGTGTGTGTGTGTGTGTGTGTGTGTGTTAGAGGATGGAGAGAGAGAGAGAGAGAGAGAGAGAGAGAGAGAGAGAGAGAGAGAGAGAGACAGAGAGAGAGACAGAGAGAGAGACCAGAGAGAGACAGAGACAGAGGATGAGCACTGTGGCTTAGTGAAGCAGCATTTTAAGTTAAATAAAGGAGAGAAGTCCTTAATGGGGAGTTGTCTTACGGGTGGAGGGTCGGCCGCTGTATTCATACAGAGACTCCATCTGACTCACCTTCTCAGCAATGAATTTGGCTCTTAGTGAGCCCATTCTGAAGTTTTCTGGGTGATTTATTAGTCCCTGGGTCCCTCTGGATAGCAACCTGACCTCTAGAGGTAGCTGAAGTCTGTGATATTCTTTTCCACACTTTCCTCGATGTATACTGAGCTGGACAAATTATATTTGGGATTTTTTTAAAAATTCCCTTAACAATATGTATTCCTAAAGGAACTTTACTTAAATACACCAATTAGATATATTCATGATGGCAAACATGGAATCCACTACTGGAAACAGCATAATAAATCATAACAGTTCATTTTGATTGAGAACTCAAGTTTTGTGAAATGACTAAAAAAAATACTTAGATCCTGATTAATAAAACTCAAACAAGGTCCCCATCCTTTTAAAACTGCTATTTCCCTTAATTTTACAAACAAAATAAATTCCCTTCCTTACAATGTTTTTCTAAGTATTAAATGAGCTGTGTGTACAGTGTTCAGTAAACTCTCCAGTAAGTAGCAAGTGTCCAAGAGATATTTTTTTCTTTAAAGGTAACATAAAATCAGAACTATATAAAATCGCAATATTCCAAATACTGACATAAAAACATTTTTATTAGTTTCTGCCTCTATCTTGGTGAATCTGGAAAATTTAGTGCATCTTTCTGATGGCCATCATAGCATCTTTAACAAAGGTGATTGTTTTTACACTTCTCAGAAATCATGTATTCATTAGCTCATCTCTCACTCTGCCTTGCAGATTATATGTGTGTCCGTGTGTGTGAGATTCGATTCCTATATATGCCTATAGACATGGATAATTTATTATTGCAAGTTCTCTAGTTCTAAATACCTCATGTTTTTTAAGTTTATTCGTTTTTTTTTTTTTTTTGCCACTGGATCTATTTTTTTTTTCTGATTGATTTGCCTTTCTATTTCTTCTGTATGTATCTTTTAGTAGAGAGGAAGGATACTTTATTTCTTTCCTTGCTATCAGATCAGGACACTGGATGACACTGATTTTGTAGAATATCAAGAATTCCTTCTGACTCATTTTGTGTTTGCCATTCTAAATCAAAATTGACCCCTGTATTTATTATGAATGATAAAATTCAGTTTCTTCTTAAATTTAAATCCAAGAATATGTATGATACAAAAATTAAGGGTGTGTGTGTATGCGTGCATGTGTATTCATGCACACACGTACGCATGTGTGTATGTGTGTGTGTGTGTTTAATTAAGCTGAGCAGTTGTCAAAATTCTTGAAAGATTTGTCTATTGCTCTCGATTCCTCATAATCCTTCATCCTTTGCAGACTATCTTTCTGCCCATCACTGAGGCTGGTCCTTCCTTGATTATCTTACTACTAAAAAAAAAATGAGTATTTTCTGTTTTTAGCTGAATCTTATCTAATATTTGCAACTGTTGTGCATTTCCTCACTCCTTGTTTTTTGCAACTGTTTTATTTGTTTTTCTCTTAACTCACTGATTTCAGATTCATTTTCAACTTCATCTTTTAAGCTGTTAGTTCTTTGGGTTTCTCATGTTTACAGATCCATTTTTATATGCACAACTTCAGTTTTAAACTAATCTTAAATTTGTCTCTCCTCTCATCTTCAGAAGTGTATTTTGAAGTTTTAAGGAAGGATTTGCCTGGCTCAGAACCAATACAAATTCTAACACACAAGACTAATTTCCCAGCATCGTGGTTCCAAATCAGGTCCTGGCCCTGTGTGTTTCATCTTGGTAAATGGAATTCCTCTGTGTCCTACTATGTCAATGAAATATGAACATCCTCTCAAGCCCTCTGTCTTCCTCTAATTTACTTCTTGGTTGATCACCTTGCTAATGCTTTTCTTTCCATCTCCATTGCCATATTCCAATCCCAACTAATATCCTTTAATTTTTAAGACTGTTAAAGCTACATTGTACTTAGTTTCTAATAAAGTTCTTGAAACACAAACTCCATCGAGTAACCCCATTTATTTAAAATGCTTCAATGACCCTCACTCTACTCTTAGAATCCAGATCAAGTTCCACACAATGGTCTTCAGGAGTCTACCTGGTGTGTTTGGGATTCCTTTCCTGTCTACTTGGCTTTCCCCCGAACAGAGATTTTTTTTATTATTCTCTTCATCATAGCTTCCTTTGTTTTCCTTCAGTGCTCTGAGTCCTTTCTTTTTTTATATGTATTTTTTAGCTTTCAGTGGTCACAACATCTTTATTTTATTTTTATGTGGTGCTGAGGATCGAACCCAGCGACCCGCACATGCCAGGTGAGAGCGCTAGTGCTTGAGCCACATCCCCAGCCTGATCTGAGTCCTTCCTTTATAATACCTTTTTTTTTAATCCTTTAATGCAATCTCTACCTCTCTTCCCATTTGTTAACTTTTACTTGGAGATCCAAACTTAATATCATTTACCAGGGGAATCACTGAACTCTGAACTTTGTTGGTTTTCCCCTTACATACTATCAATATCAAATGCTTCTATTTGAAATGAGTTATCACAATTTATGATTATATACTCCTTTGTCTATTTATTTCAGGTCTGTCTTCCAATAACTTATAAGCCTGTGACTACAGGGAGTGTGTCTATTTTGTTCACCACTGTGTCCCTGACTCCTGGCACAGTTCTATAATTTCAAAAATGCAATAATATTATGTCAACCAATATTTCAGTAGTTCTCTATATTAGCATATTCAACCCATATAATGCCTACAGTATAAGTACTATTATTATCTGGATTTTTTTTTTTTTTTTGTACAGAGAATTGAACTCAGGGACATTCAACCACTGAGGAGACTGTGTTGCTTAGCACCTCGCTTTTGCTGAGGCTGGCTTTGAACTCGTGAGACTCCTGTGTCAGATTCTCGAGCTGCTGGGATTACAGGCCTGTGCCACCGTGCCTAGAAAGTACTATTATTATCTACTTGCAAAAGTGGAAACTGAAATCTAGATGGTTTAAGGACATTGTTAAGTTCCTACACCAACAAATTGGCAGAGCTATGTTTTAATGCCAGAAACATGACCACTAATTTACACACCTTCCCCAATCTCCAAACTCAGGACCTTCAAGGATTGCATCTCTCATGAATGCTTGATGGCCGGGTTTATTTGGATGTAACCGATGGAAACAGAAGATTGGACAGCATATGAAAGGGTGGTCAGGGTACTTGATTCCTGCTATCTCCCACTTTGGCATGTTTCTCTTTACTCAGCTCCATCCAGGAGGCAAGTTCTCATTCATAGCCTAGCTCTCTTTGGGTTCTTAAATCTCTGTGTCCTTTCAGCCATGGAGATAATGTTAGGATTGCGCTGCTATTATATTCTAGGGTCACCTTTTTATTTAAAAGACTATGGATTGGCTTTTCAGAATCTGATAAACAATTATCTAATTGCTTTGTAATTCATTCTTTTTTTTCTTGGTGTTAAATGCTTTGATAATTTACAGAAAGATATATCACTTCTAGGTATTTAGGTAAGGGTGAATGCATTCTGGGAACTTTGAAAACAGTGAAGCAGTTAAGCCAACACTTAAAAATGAGCAGTGTTGTTATCTTTTGAAATGCAGAAATGCTCTCTAAACTGTAGTCATCTTTACTGTATATTTAAGATATTAACTCTTGACATTTTATGTAAGGATCAAACTCACATATTTGAAAAGGAATATGTATGGATATGGGGAAAAATAAAACATTCCCTCACTGTCTGTGGGCCAGTATATTAGACAGTTTCATATTACTATAATGAATTTATAATACTAAAAGGTTTATTTTGGCTCAAGGATTCGGAGGCTCCAATCTGAGATCAGGTAAATAAATTGATATGGTCCTCTGCAGAGAGTAGCACAATATTGTTGGTTCACATGATGGATCAAAGTATTGATGACCTAATGAGTTCCTATAAGGGCTGATCTCCTGAATAGCATCTGTCTGGAGACGAAGCTTTTAAGCACATAGTCCACTGCAGGACCCAATCTATGAAATGCTGAGAAGTCTGAAATTTATTTCAAAGATAGCAGTGGAGGGATAATAGATGGGATGCTGGGTACGAATGAAACACATCTACTTGACTATGGATAGAGAAATTAAAGCTGAGAAATTATTAGAAAGGGGTTGCTATAATAGTTTATTAAGTAAAAATGGGAAAGGTTTTAAGTCTTTAAAATAGTTCTATTAATTTGGCATTAGAAGTATTAGTCTATCTCTATTAAAATATTACTATGAAGTGTGGTAAATTTTAACAAAGGAAAAATAAGTCACATATACCTCTAGAAGGAAAAAAATAAAATGTTTCATGATGAATGTGATCAGTAAAATCTAGGAAAATGCATTAATCAGAACAGTGAAAGTTCATCAAAAATCAAACCTCTATGTACTGAAGATAAAACTTTTACAAATACAATAGAAAATAATATCTGTACACCAGTGTAAGATCTATTATGTAATGTTGAACTAAAAGTACACCGAAAATATACAAACAAAGGCACAGAAGGTATAAAATGTTTTGGCTTAGAAGTTTAATGAAAATGATAATATCCTATCTCACACATGCTTTTATTTTGAATGGCTTTCAAATTTGTCACCTTGTAAAAATAAATAGAAGAACAAGGAGAAGAAACATTTATCAAAACACATAAGGACCTGGATGTAAGGTGAAAAAGGGGTGACAGGCAGAGTCTCTGCCCTCAGTTCATAGCCATCAGAGCAAGACTGATAGACAGAATTATAATGCTATGAGGAAAGTATAATAATGAGGCAAGGTGGCCACGAGCAGTTGCTGAAAAATAAGTTGACTTTAATTTTTCTTATTGAAATTATATATGGAGGAGAATGAATGAATATAGTGTAAGTTTTTCCAAGAAACTAGCTTTAGAGCTTGAACCTGAAGAATGAGAAAGTGGTAAACATTAAAAAGTATTTCAGTAAGGGCAAGGACAAGAAGCACAGCTCCAGTCAACCAAGGAGAGGAAGATTTGTAGCAGGAAATAAGGAAAACAGCAGGGAATGAAGTTCCAAAGAGCAGACCATGGTCTCCGAAAAATGGTAAATGTACAAATGTGAAAAAGCAGTAATAGCATTTTCAAAACATGTTTAAACAGAATAAGAACTGAAATTGGTGGAATGTCAAGCTGTGAATTTGAATGGAACTAATATTTGTGGAAATTAATAGAGAAAGAATGAAATTCAAAATGAAAAACAGAACTACCCAATATTTGGAAATGTATGTATTCAATTTATGTATTTAATTCAGTACTCCCTGTCTTGTTTTGTAGGATTCAAAAGTTAGAAGAGTAAGAAATTTGTGTAATGAATTTAAAAAATTCTTTTAGCATATATCAAAAATTAAAATATATATTTTATATAATTATATACCATAATAAAAATTGAAAATATATATTATATAACATTATATAATATAAATAATATATTATATGTATAATTATATATATATATATATGTATATGTAATTAAGGATGACTATTAAAGATCATCACAATTGGTAGAGAGGGCACTCCAATGGCATGTTGTAATGGGGGAGAGAAATTAGATTCAACTCTGGAAAAAACATGAAAAAAGATGGAAATGACTCTGAGGAACCCTCAGGATAAGGGAGATTCTAGCTAAATTGAGCTAATAGGATTCTTGTTGAATATGGACCATGGTGTTATATATGAATCTATAATATGTATTTATATATCTTTCTATATCTTTCTCTATATTTATATATTAGGATTCTTGCTGAACATAGACAAGGGTGAGAGAAACAAAGAAAGCCTTTAATAAGAATATTCATCCTAAATTCTTATATTTGAATTTAAGATAATACACTTATCAGCTGTGCCCTGAGCCAAAATATTTGAAACACCTGAACTATTTTTATCTGAAATGTGAGTTCATTTAACCTACATCATACTGTCCTTGCAAGGATTAATGACTTATTTATAGAGCAACTTTTAGTATCTTGCCTGTATCATGATAAGGAATGAATAAATAAATGTTAGACAATGTGATTAGTGGCAGCACTATCATTCTGTTCATAAACTGTATAACATAAATAGTTTGCAGTTTTGAAAAGCAGTTTAATATCCACTCTTAGTTTATTCTCCAAAACAGTCTTGTGCTATAAGCATCCTTTTAATTTCTTAATTGAGTTTCAAAGTTTATGACTTTCCCAAGAGGACACAGGAAAATGTTAGAAAAGCCCAGACACAAGCTTAAATCTAGTTCTAAATTCTTTTCTCTCCCATGAAGGTTCTTGTCTCCCAGAGGAAAGTGCTTCCAGGTAGGTGAAATAGCCATCCCCAAAGAGTCCTAATGGTCTCAAAACACTTAAAATACATACTTATTCATTAATCCTAATGAAAAAGTGTAAACTTTGTGTGTTTGTTGATATTGGTTTCGTTAATATGTCCCCATGAAAAAGTTTAGAAACCAGTTATTTTAACAAGGCCCCTAGAAACTGATTAGTGAGCAAACCCACTTGGTAGCCGATACGGCAGGGAATTCTCTCTGCAAGGAAGAGTTTTATAATAAGACCCAGAGAGACTGTTTCATCATCAACACACAAGCAAACTCTGGCTTCGGTTTCTCTTCCCTTAATGATCAGTAATTATTTAATTTAAAAAAAATTTTAAATGAATAATGAAAGTTACAGGTAATGACACTTTTCCTAATGTTGTCAGATACTCAGAATTTTTGATGTCTGATTAGAAATAGAATCAATAAGCTAACTCATTTCAGGTCATATAGTATGGGCAAACAATAGAGACTTGGAGGCTCTTGAATTCTGTAGTGAGATATTGCATATTGCCTGTATCAAATCATTTGAGAATGTGATCATTGCTTTAAGTTTTTCAAATTCTGTGACAAACTACAACTTTTATCACGGTTACAATTTTGACAGGTACTGTGATTTGAAGACCCTAGTAGAATGCATTAAAGGAAAATTAGGAAGCTTTTTTTTTTCTTTTCTGTACAAAGTAACCCAAGAGCCAACAGCTAAATTCCTACTCACTTGGAGGTAAAAAATAAATATTGAATGTGGAGGTCATATATTCTAACATTGTAAGATGGCATTAAGCCATATCTGCTCAATTTGGATAGAGATAATGGTCTCTGAGCTGCAATACTTAATCAGATTATTAGGTTCTACTTATTTGATAGAATGGATTATGAATCAAGCTAAGATGAAATGCTTATGAGTATGTTTTAATTACTTTTAGAAATGAGAAGCCACAAAATTGCATTGCAAAATGTAAGTTACTTAAAAACAAATTAATTCACTCTAGTGAAAATTGTAAAAGTAAGCTTACTTGAAGGAAAATATGAAATTTTCAGTTTAAAATATCATTAAAATATCAGTGAACTCATTTTATGTGGCATGTGTCTACAATTGAAGGCATATGCAAATAATTGCTTATGTTATGCCATATAATCTTCTGCAATTTAATGAGAAAGATTGAAACTAAACACACTAAGAATTAACAGAATATGGGGAAAGCCTTACATTGCTTTGAGTTTAGAATAAAAATAAAGGCAAAATGAATAAATGGAAATCAGCACAATCAATGATGAAGGGCATGTGTAGCAAGAAGGGGAACACTGCCTTCTGTTTCCAACCAATCACCTGCACCCATTATTCCTGCTATTCAGCTTTGTTTTCTGCATGTGCAAATGGAGAACAAAAAAGGCTATTTATTATAAATATTAAAACCAGAAATCAGGGGCAGGGGTGTAGTGTAGTGTTAGAGCACTTTCCTACCATGTGCAAAGCCCTGGGTTCAATTCCTGGAAAGGCAAAAAGCAAAGGAACCAACAACAATCGCTGAATCAGGAGTTGTTTTAAGTGTCAGTTCATGTAATTTGTGAATGTCTCTCACAAGATGTCTAAGTACACTGAACCAATATTAGCATGGTTTCACACTACCAAATGTGATTCAGTTCTTAATAATCCTCATGTGTTGTGAAAAGAAATGATATTACCAGAAAGAAAAATGGACATTAAAAATGCTATCTGAGTATTTGGGATGAACTAAGTATTAAAGGACTTGTGTAAGCTATGTGAGGCTCTGGAAAAAATCCCAGCAGTGAAAAGAGAAAAAAAAAAACAATAAACAAAACAAAACAAACAAACAAAAACCAAAATACAAGCAAAAAAAATAAAAACTCCAAATTCTACATGGTAGAATTAAATAACAAAAATAATATATAAATTTATTGTCAATACAATGTACCTGTTTGCCTGATATTTTTAAGGGGTGAAAATTATTCTTATTAATAATTTTGTTTTATTTTTTGAATTTATTTGTATAATTCAGTAAAGTAAGACAAAAAAGGCATTTCTCAATATATTTTAAGAGTATTTAGCAAAAATTGAAATTTCATCATAAAAAAAATTCTAGGAAAATATCAAATAAGAAAAATGTTAACATAATAATAAAGATGATCTGTCACAAATCAGTAGTGCCTGTCATATTTAATGAAGAAAAACTTGAAGCAGCCTGGCACAGTGGTGCAAGCTTGTAATTCTAGCAGCTCAGGAGGTTGAGGCATGAGGATTGAGTATTGAAAGCCAACCCCAGCAATAGCTAGGTGCTAAGCAACTCAGTGAGACTCTGTCTCTAAATAAAATGCAAAATAGAGCTGGGGATGGGGCTCAGTGGTCGAGTGCCCCTGAGTTCAATCCCCGGCACCCCCTCCCCCAGAAAAAAAAAAAAGAAACAACTACATACATTATATTTTTTTCCTAAAACTCTAGTATAGGGATCCCTGTGAAGGTTGTGGGCAACAAGAGAAAAATAGAATAGGAATAAATATAATAAAGTAGTAAAGGAAAGATGAAAAAAATTTAAGTTCTAGCAAAGAGGTGACAGTTTTCCTATTTCTTCTGTATGATCCAAGACACTATTAAAGCTAATAGAATGATAGTAATGTGGTCAGTTGCAAAAATACATATACATATATACATGTATTTAATAGTTCATCATGTATCACTGTCAATCACAAAATAATGTTGACTAGAGTAAGGAAAAGAAATAACAAAATTGTTCTAATAAAGTATAGACATCTAAAAAGTTTGCAGTGAGATATTTTAAAAAATCATAAATAATAAATAAGCATAGCATATTTTGTGAAGTAGTACATCTGATTTTTAAAAAGATGTTGATTCTACCCTCGAGCTAAATTATGAACATGATGCAATTGTAATTAAATTGACTATGGATTTTTCATTCAGAAAATAGACTCTAAAACCATATTCATGTATATATGTTTGTGAGGATGTGTGTGTATATAAACACTGTAAAATACAGTGGATGACTTTGACTGTAATGTTTGGAAGAACAGAATATTAAGCAAGGAACTGCATTGCCTCAGGGTAAGGCATTTTTAAACTATAGTAATCTTAGATTGACCCAAAAGAGGGAAAAAGCTCTATTAATATATTTTCATAAAAATTAAAGAAAGAAACGAGGCTTGTAGGGGTAATTCAAATAACATCATTATTGCTTTAATTCCTATTCAAATTCATATTGCAACAAGAGTATTGATCTTCATTTGTGGCCAGATTCTTTCATGATATAATTTCATAGAATCAAATAATTTTCCTTCATAATTAAACATAGTTTGGAATAATATATTTCACTCTGCATTATTATGGACCTGCCTGACCAGAATCTATGGTATAAAAACATGCATCTTAACTATATGTACTCACTGTTGTGTCTGAAGGACATAATAGCAACATATAGTATTTGAAACACAAAAGCTACTCAATATTTTGAATAAATGGGAAAAAAATAGATTAACCATTAGATAAGACTGATAAACCATTATGTGAAAAAAGAAAAAAATCAAATATATAATTTGAAATCCTTGATTTATTTCACATAGTAAAAAAAAATTTGGATTGATTTCATACATATATTATGTATGCATATGTAATATAAATATACATGCAATGCATATATAGCATACATACAAAGCTCTAGATAAACATTGACATAATATTTAAGAAATGTCAAGAGGTGAAGGAGCAAGTCATAATGGTATCAGGAAAGAGCATTCCAGGTAGAAACAAGTACAAATACTTTAAGGAAGGTATTAAGGGATTGAGAAAGTTAGGGACCATGCCGGACTTTATGGGCCTTTATAATGACTTTTTATGTCCTACCTCTAACTTCCTTTACTAACGAGATTTCCTGAATTGGAAAAATACCACGAACAGATATGAGTTCAGAATTTTTTCCTGAAGCACATTCATTTTCATCATTCTTCACATGAGTAAAACCCTTTTTTACCTGAGTTTGTTAATCATATCACCTATGATATGATGTACTATTTAAAGGAATAGAATTAAAGTTGTAGCAGATGACTTGAGTTTGGATACATGGCACTGAAAGTATTGACCTGGAAGCTCCTACCCAATCAATGATAATTAGCTGCTGGCTTTCAGTTTCCTTTCCAGTTTAGTGTTCTGATAAAGGGTGTAGCAGGAAGCAAGGAAGTAAATTTCTGTATATCCTTGTGTCAGTTTATGTAATTGCTGGCTCTCCGTCTGTAGGCTTGATGCTAATCATCATTTCTCACTTTGCCTCTGACCTCTGCTTGATTCACAACCAGTAACTTCTTGAAATTTCATGAGATATTAGTTTATGCACATGACTGGGCTAAGGGATGCCAGTATAGCTGGGAAAGATTATTTCTGGGTGTGTCTGTGAAGATGTTTCTGGAACAGGTGAGCATTTGAACAATCAGACTAAAAAGATTGCCCTCACCAATGTGATCAGATTAAATTCAATCTGTTGAGGACTTAGAAGGAACCAAAGAATGGAAGAAGAGTGATTCTCTCTTGCTTCTTGACCTAAAACATCTATCTGTCTTCTCCTGAACTCACATGCCAGATCCCAGTTATTGGGCCTTCTGTATCTAGGACTTAGAGCAGCCTACCCCATTAACCTCAGTCTCCAGTCTTCACCCTTAGAATGGGACTTAGATTGTCAGGCCTCCTGATCCTCAGGTCCTTGATTCCACACTGAATGATGCCAACATTGACCATTATTTCTGGTCTTTCTGTACAGGTGGCAAATTATGGGACTTCTCTGCTTCCATAATGGAATAAGACAGTGCCTGTAATCAGTCTCTCTACCTATCTATTGCCCATTGGTTCAGTTTCTCTAGAGAACCTTGACTAACACATGTAATTACCATGTCCTTTAACAGGACATTTTCACTGTACCAATCTGAAAGTCAGGATCAGTTTTTAAAAGTTCACACTCACTTTTGGTATCTTATCACAGGTATAATGCAGACTTATGTCTAAATTACCTAAACAAAATTGATTTCCACAAACCCTTTGAAATTTCGAGCGTTTGAAGAAATTACTATTTAATGGAATAGGATAGCTTGAAACCAACTAATAAATATGGGTGCTAATAGAGCCCAAGAAGCAAGCTGTGTTTGGGTGATTTTAAAGCAACTTCAACATTCAACTGTAATGCATTAGATTTATTATTTCATTTATCCATTCTAATATTTGATGTCAATCTTGCACTTTGTATCATGCGACATCCTTGAAGATCAAACAGGAACACATTTTCTGCTTGACAGTGCTTCCTGATGGTTTGCTGAAGGAAGCAGGTAGCAACCAAATAAGCTACAAAATTTTGAAGTTCTGAATGAAGTGGTGAAGCCCTTAGAGAGTGAACATGCCCAAGAAGAGTACTGAAGCAGTTAGTATGCAACAATGCCAGCAGAAGTCTGAGCTACTGCAGCCCCAAAGTGACTTCCAGAGTCCCATGAGCTGGGAAACTTGTATCAGGTATTGAAGGATGATTGGAGCACGTGTGAGAGAAGGTGGTACCAACAAGCAAATTATATTTCCTAAGCCTGATTTTAAAAAGAGAGAAATTATCAGGCTTGAAGTTTTGAGAAACCTACTAGACTCTATAGTAAATATCACCTTTGCCTTATTAGTCTGTCAATGACAACATTGGTTTGAAGACAGTTAATGTTTTTAATCTGATTAATTCACTGGGAAGAATGCATTAAATTCTACAATTTTTCACTCTTAGTGTATAATATAACCTTGCATAAATGATGGTAGAAGAGTGAATAAATGAGTGAGAAAAAATGTAATATGAACTCTTTTCTTGATCATAGTGAACCCCTGTTCACTGAGAATCCTCCTGATCCATGGGGTAGGAATATTACATGCACCATTGTACTAGCGGCCTTATCCTTTTATGAAAATATCCTGGAGTGATAACATGACTAAGAATAAGCCAATCAGATGTTATTCTTCTTGGGAGCCTGGAATTCAAAGTAAATTTGAGCTGATCACTTATTTTGCTTAAGTGAATTATAGAGATGAGACTTCCTTGTGCTGTGAGAAACGGAAAGGTGGTCTGAAGAGAAAGAAAAATAAAATAACTCAGATAAGAAGAATCCATGTGAACTCAGAGATAGAAAATAGTAAGGCTCCTACAATGGTAGGGGCCCAAGTACTCTTTTAGTATGAAGTTTCATTGTATTTTTTTCTCTTAACTTTCATAAAATATCACTGCAATTTTATGTTCAAAAGAACCTTTGTGAATATTTTATTGACTGGAATTGGATTATATATAATCAGAGTTCTTTCCAAATTTGTTTGAATATATTATCAAACTTAACTGATAACATAAGATTAGAAAATTTCATAACAGACCTATTGGATCTTAAGTATCAATTCAATCATGTACCTTGTAGAAAATAAAAAACTCAAATAAATGAAAGAGAGGTGGATAATATATAAGAATTATGGGAAGATTCCTGACAAGCAGATAGAGCCTCTAAAAGTTACAGTATATAATATAGGAGATAAATGTGGTACATTGTATAGACATGTAATATATACATAACATGCACAATATATATGCATGTATGATAAGTTTGTGTAAGCATAGGTGTTTGGGTGTGTGATTGGCTTAGAACAATGTTGTGTTTTATGACCTCTATTTCCACACCCCAAATTTTTCCCCATATTGACATATCACATAGAATATTGTCTGCTAAGCATGTTTTTCTTAAATTATCTTTCAAATTTATTTAGTAACTCTGAAAATGAAACTTCATATAACCACAAACATGATAAATCAGAAAAATTAATAAATAGAAATTAACAAAAGTTCTGTAAGTAATGAAGCATTTAAAACACCAAACTGTGTACTATGGAAAACATCTCATGTCTTATATTTGAATAAATACTGCAAAACATGACTGTTAAAATTCAATCAGAAAATTTTGAAAACCACAATAGCTTTAATCATTCCAAGTTATCACACAGAAGATTGTATGATTAAATATAAATGTTAGACCTTATATGAAGGAACCAATATTATATCCCACTATAGATTTTTAAAAAATGTTTTTTTTTATATTTTCCTCACCCAAGACCAAAATCATCATTAAAGATTTGCAGCATCTCAATTGCTTCTAAGGCAATGCATTTGAATGCCACATAATGGCTTTATATATCATTAACTGATGTTTAGGGAAACACACTTATATATAGTAGAAAATTGAAATCCTTAATTGACAATATCTAATGGCTAGCCCTCTAAAAGGAAATGTTTGATCATGGTTATTTTTTTAGTTTTCAGTCTATGGCACTAAATAGCTAAAAGAACTAATAACTCAAAAATTTAAAAAAAAAAGAACTGGGAGGGAGGGAAAAAAACTCACAATGGTAGGCAATAAGAACTGAACTAAACATTGGCAATGTCAGTAGAATTGAAGTTTATTTACTCTTTGAAAAGGGATTCCTGTACCTCTTTCACTGAGGAGCTTCCTAGATTTGGTACAGTTATTGTAAAACCAGCAAGCAAGGGAAAAAGTGTTTAGATAAGTTTGAGGCCTTTCCCAGGATAGAATGGATGATGATTCACCCTCCTGCAATGTAGCCAGGAACCCAAAAGAAACCAGTAGCAATGTGGCAACCAAGCAGAAAGGAAATGCACTGGTTTTCTAAATCTACCATAACAATGTGCCACAAACTAAATGGTTTAACATGAAAAACATATTCCCTTGCACATTTGGTGGCTAGAAACTCAAAATCAAGGTATTGACAAGACCTTGCTGCTTCTGAAGACTGTAGGGGAGAATCTTTACTTTTCTCCTTTTTTTCTGCTAACCACAGCTATTTCTTGGCATATGGCAGCATAATTCCAGTCTCTGCCTCCTTCAACAAGGGCTGTTTCCTCTCAGTGTGCATCCAAACTTCTCTCTTCTCATAAGGTCATCAGGCACAATTGATAAAGGACAATCAGTCACTACACTTCATATCAACTAATGATATATCTAATAACCCTCTTTCTGAAAGATTCATTGAGATATTCTTTGAGTCAAAACGTCAACATATATTTTGCAAAGACACAATACAATTCATGATAAGCAATAATAGATTCCCTCCACTTGATAATTAATGTGTGGTACAGAGGAAACAGGTGTGAATTCCTAAGCCCCAGAAAAGAGCTTATAAGTGTCTGGAAAGGAAAGTGAAGAGAAATAGCCTGGAAGTTGGAACAGGAAGGATTGATGTATAATCACCCAATCTGTCAATCAGAGGCCATGACAAGTTAGAGGACTCCACTAGTGGCAAGGCAAAAGAGATGCAGACTAATCTGCAGTTTTCCCTAAGAAATGGTAATATTCACAGTGGAGGTGCTCAGAAACATGTTTCTGAAAAGTTCTGTAAGAACACTAGAAGGGAGGATTAGTGTACTCTAAGTAACTAGTAACTAGTGAACCCCTGAATACTGCAATATACAAAGATTATATAACTTTCTCATGTGACAGTGTGAGACAAGGTTTTGAGTGAGGTAATTAGACCCTCAATATGAAGTTTTGAAGTCTTGTTCTAGGCCACTTCAGTTTGAGGGTGAGGAGCGGTGTGTACTGGCTTTGTTGTTGATAAGATAACTGTTTTATTTTATTTTATTGTTTGTACTAGAGCTTGAACTCAGGGGCACTCAACCACTAAGCCACATGCCCAGCCCTATTTTGTATTTTATCTAGAGACAGGGTCTCACTGAGTTGTTCAGTGCTTCACTTTTGCTGAGGCTGGCTTTGAATTTATGATCCTCCTGCCTCAGCCTCCCAAGTAACTGGGATTACAGGCATGTTCCATCATACCTGGCATAAGAAGATAATTTTTACATGTTATAAATAATTTTCTGTTCACAACTCAGTGATAAATTTATAGTGACTAAATAATAATAATAATAATAATAGAGAACATGGGGCTCAGATCTAGCTATACTTCTAGTACTTCATTTCTAAAAGAGCAAGTGAAATAGTGGAGATTGAAGAATGTCACTATCATGACAATCACCAGAAGTAGGGCTTTTAAGTGTCCTCTTATGAAAGCAATCTCTGCACAAATAATTGTTGCTTGGGCAGCTCTAGGTTTTTACTTCACCCCAACTCTTTAAAAGCAAATTTGTATAATTTGAAAATAGAAATATTGCAAACATAATTTCTGTACAAACCAGTTCTACTCTTTTATCCTGTTCTCAGAATCAACATATTTTAAAGAGCTATACTGATTTTCATTAGATGCACTCTAAGTTGTTGGGGAAGTGGCCCATAGTAAGTTGGCAGAGATAACAATACTTTGTGCACTTGAATTATGCCACATCATCAGAGACATTACTGACATTTATGCTACTTACTTCTCAGATTCCTTCTGCACATACAAAAGTGTGCACCCTTTTAATTGTATCAGAAGTTACCTGAGGTTAAACTCAGTCATCAGAAAACATTTCTCCTTCACATTTGACCTTATACTGATAAGCATCAAGGATCACCAAAAGTACACAAATATATATATTACCTAAAACAGGAACAGTAGGTAAAATAAATAGACTGTGAATGCACCAATATAAGTAAATTAAAGAGTGCATTTTAAAGAATTTTTAACTAGGCCAAAATGTGGCACCATTTTGAAGTGGTACATTTGAATGCACAGCCACTTGAATGGTTGAAAAATTCTATCTACTGACAACTGGATTTGAGTTGCTAATTGAGATTCAAAGAATACAATATTAATGAGAAAAAGCTGGAAGCAAACACTTTCAAGTAATAGTAACAAGCAAAAGCATAATGTAATGATTTCAAAGGATAAAAGTTAGATTTTAAATATTAGAAAATCCACATTCATTTTATTTATTTATTTATTTATTTAGGTACCAGGGATTGAACTCAGGGGTATTTAACCACTGAGCCACATCCTCATCCCTATTTTGTATTTTAATAGAGACAGGTCTCACCAAGTTTCTTACTGCCTGTTAGTTTCTGAGACTGGCTTTGAATTCACAGTTCTCCTGTTTCAGCCACCCAAGCCACTGGAATTACAGGCCTGCGCCACTGTGCCCGGCTCATTTGTCTTTTGATTATAATGAATGTTGAAAATTCTCTTGTACAAGATATTTTACATGCTGACATCTAAAATTCATATTAATATCTGAACCAAGGAATTAAGGTGGAAAATGTTGCATGGAAACACAAATAATTAACTGTCAAATATACACACTAAGTCTAAACCTTATGACTGTGATAAAACATTATTTGAAAATTCTGAATACAATTGCACTGATAAAAACCCATCCATTATGTATGGGATCAGCCCCATCAAATTTCTATGAATTATTACTTTTTCTGCTGGGGATATGAAATTCACATGAAATTTAAGATGAGGAAGTACATATTACCTGAGGTTAAACTCAGTCATCAGAAAACATTTCTCCTTCACATTTGACCTTATACTGATAAGCAGCAAGGATCACCAAAAGTACTTTGGTACTTAAGAAATAAAGTTCAACTGTAAAAATGCTCTTCCAAATTAACATTTATTTTCTAAAGTCGTAAGTAGCTCCAACAACCACAAAAGCATAATTTTACATCTACTGTGAGTGGTCCTATGAAAATTTCAAAATTGTGCTGTATATATACAATAAAACATGGTTAATTATTAGATTTTATGCATAAGGTAAATCATGACTTTGTTGGAATGGATCTTTTAGTGTATGCAAGAGTTTTATTAGATAGTAGTTTTTGAGCAAGGAACTTTATGATTACTCATACATCACAGAACTGACACACCATTTAAATACCTATTGCAATTTTACTGCCCCAAGTTGACCTTGGCAATTGCTTTGTGGACTGCCTCTTTCACATCCTTGTTCCTCAGACTGTAGATCATGGGATTCAGCATAGGAATCACTGTAGTATAAAATGCAGCCACCATTTTGCCCTGTTCCACAGACTCCTCAGTTGGCCGCCTGAGGTACATGAATATGAGGGTACCGTAAAACATGGAAACAGCAGTCAAATGGGACCCACAGGTGGAAAAGGCCTTCTTCCTCCCATCAGCAGAGCGCATACGCAGCACGGCGACAACAATGAGGGTGTAGGAGATGAGGACCACTGACAGGGAATACGTGAAGTTAATTCCAGCAATAATAATCATTGTGAATTCTTTGATGCGCACTCCTCCACAGGCTATCTTGATGAGTGGAGGATCTGCACAATAGAAGTGGTTGATTTCAAAATTTCCACAGAAGTATAAGCCATATGTCCATAATGTGCATATTAAACTCACAGAGAATCCATAGACATAAGGCACAGAGATGAGCCGAACACACACAATCCTGGACATTTTACTGCCATAGAGTAAAGGGTTGCAGATGGCCATGTAGCGATCGAAAGCCATCACTGCCAAGATGTAGACCTCCACGTGGACGAGGGCAATGAAAAAGTAGCACTGCACCAAACACCCCACGTAAGAAATAGTCTTGTTCTCTGACAGTAAGTTTTCTAGCATCTTGGGGGTAACATTGGAGGAGAACCACACATCCACGAAAGACAAGTGACTCAGGAAAAAGTACATAGGACTCTGAAGCTGTGGGCTGATGCTGATCAAAATGATCATGCCAATATTCCCTAGGAGAGTGATCATATAAACCACAAGGAACACCACAAAAAAGAGTACCTGGAGATCCCGACGTCTGGTCAACCCCACAAGAATAAACTCTGTTACATCCGTGAAATTTGGCATTGCCTTAACAGAGACCCAGTCTGTGCTGCTATGGAGAAATTCATTAAAATGTGAATATACTTCTTTATTCTTAAATGTCTTGAATTACATTTACCTTTATCCTACCTACACATTATAAAATGCAATGAAGATTTTATCACTATATGAAAAATGGATTAGGAACATAACAAGTCCTATATTTTAAATTTAAGTATCCCTGTAGAGTGTTTTCATGACAGTAGCACATTTATATTGGCTCTTCATAAGTGTGAAAATAGGTAGATGGAAGTTGTGGGATTTGGTTTTGAATATAGCTGAAGTCATAGGCTATTCTATGTAAAAAATTCTGACCTTAACTAAATTCCCATATTCTCTCATTATCAAAGTTGGATTTGATCCTATTTCTGAATGTTACTACTCTTTTTTTTTAATGTGAAATATGTTAAATATAGCATCAAGGCATTGCAAGAAATATGAGATAATAGTACTATAATTTTAATCCCTGTCAAGTACATATATTTCTTTTTCTTTACATATAATCATTAGCTGAGTAATAGCAGAATTATTCTTATTTACCTTGGAACTCTTATAACTACCCAATTCAATACTTAGTAATTATGTGTACTAAGTATTCAGAAACTGTCACACATAATTTTTTTAAAAAGTGTCCTGATCTATATAGCAGCTTCATAATTCATACAGGAGCACTTCAGATCACACATTAATTATTCCAATAATAATAATAACATTCTCTAAGAATTTTCTAAATGCAATTGTTCCAAGTTGATAATATTTGAAAGAATGCCTACCTTTCATGATGGTACACTAAAATATTTGCATGCAGTTTCCTTTAAAACAAGTTCTGTCAACATGTCCACGTTATAAATTAAGAAAGGAGACCTTAGAGTAGGGTGGACTATATACGCAGTAGACCACTGCTTCTCCACATTCCTCCAGGTTTTTATTGGGGTCAGATTGCAAGCGACTTCTATGATAAAACAATTTATTACATAGATATGTGTCCTTTATCCAAAAATCAAGTAGGTAGATTTTGTAATTGATATATAAGAAATCTAATTTATATTTTATAAACTGCAATTTGTTTTCCATGAAGTTGTTTAAATTACTGGATTCATGGTCCCCACTGCCTCAATATTCCCAAATCCATTCATCTATATTTTAAAAGCATCAGAAAATCAATGGTCTAGTAAAATAATTTGATAGCAAGTAAATCTATGAATAAAGACATAGTTTTCTTTTTTTAAAAAAAGCAGGAAAAATTATAAGACTTGACTGCATGAATCTGTTTGCAAAAACATATAAAACCCACAGACCTACCATGAGCAGAAGATAACAGCAAATGGAAATTTCTCAGTGTTTATAACATAATCTTGAGCATTAGAAGCATTGGGAATATCTCTCTAAGGTACTGTCTAGGTAATTATTAAAGAAATAATGACTAAAATTATTTAGAAACATCTCAGGGGTAGAAGTCAAGGATGTTGATGGGAAGGATATTCTTAAAATAGAGATATGAAAATACTTGATACAGTGACATAATTTTTCTCCCACCACCACAAAAAGTTCTGTTTTTTTTTTTCATTCACGCATTAACAGTGATGGATCTCAGTAACATTGGTGTGCATTATATGAAGTGCTGTGCATTTACTTTCCTTCCTCTCATGCACCTGAAGTGAGGAGATGGTGAAGCCAGAATTAGGCAGATAGGCAAGAGTCAGATCCAGAGAATGGAGGAATTGAAATCTTAATTCTTTCAGAGCCCTTCCTCCACCCAATCAAGATAACCTGCCCCTGCTCCAACCTGTCCAAGGAATTGCCCTCCCCTACAGGGAGTTATAAAGTTGTTAATTAATGTGACCTGGGCTGCTCCATCCTGCCCATCCCCTATCCATCTGCTTCTCAACTTTTGGCCATCCCAAAGAGCATCTCCTGGGCCTAGTGACATATGCAGGAAGGAGAGATATAAAGGGAAGAGATCAAGAGAACAAAGGAAGCCTAAGACATATTTTTAAAAAGGCAGACCTTCTCACTTCTTGGGATACCAGGATACCATCTATGGCCCCCTTCTCTCTCCCTGGAGACGTCTATATTACCCTTTTTTAAATAAAACCTGATTTATATGCTTCCCTCGGTGTGCTTCTCTAATGTTCAACTTGTGAGGAAGCAGAACTCCTCACAGGTAACCAGCAATATCAATGGGATATCAACAATGCATGCATGCATTAAGTGTTGCAATGTACATAATAGCAGGAGCTGGGAGAAAGAGGGTTTATAGTGGTCATAGGTGAAGAAGTCGATGGATTTGGAATTTAGAAACATCTGGAAAGTAGAAATTACTATTTTACACTGTGATTGTGATGATCCCAGGTACCACAGGAGAGCTCTTACCCCACCACCTCTTACATAGGAAGCACATAAGAATTCACATTATTTGTACTTTCCTACTTTCATAGAATTAAAAAGTATATTGTCACCTCAATGAGACTGTGGATAATTTTATCTTTAATTTTAAGCATAAAAATATGCATATGTAAAATAATTACTATGCTACTTATTTTTAGGCCCAGTTGAGATAACTAACAAATTAAAAAATTTTAAAAATCTACATTATTGGTCAACTCTAAACTCTATATTGCCTCAATTCAATCTGGGAAATTATTGACAAAATTGTGCAAAGACAAATTTTTTTATTCATCCTTCAGTGCTCAAGTACCCAGTACTCTAGAGTTTCTTCTCATTTTTTTATAGATAAAGTCCATTAAAATAACTTGCTTGATCAAGGAATTGTGACTTCACAATATCTCAAGAACATGTAGATTTTAAAACAAGACAGTATACGTACGTGAATTACATTTCTTCAGTGGTGTATTTTCTTCACAATAATTGCAAGTTATTTTCATTTATTATTTACCAGGTTTAATTAAGTCAGTCTGAAGTGAGGTACAAGAGGGATATCAAGTTCTGTTAATATTAGTTTGATAGGAGGTACTGTTGCCAACAAATAGACCATTGTAACTAACTTTCTTCCAGATGAATAAATTTAAGAGAATAACATATCTTGATACAGATGTAAGAAACGTCACATGGGAATGTCCATTTAATTTATTTGGTGGATTCTGATGACCATGTGTTGACAATGCACTTAACCCACTAATTCTCCCCACTTTTCAGTGAGACTGAAGAAAAGGCAAGACATGAGCAATGTGCTCTGTCTGATCATTGCAAAGTTAGGGTTACAACATGAAGGTTACTGGAATCCTTGAAGAGAGACTTGCCAATAAACAAGGAAAACCTAAAAAAAATGATTAAGTACAATAGTATTGTGATTTTCAAAATAATAGTCTCTGAGAGACCCATCAACCACAATTAAGGAAGATTAAACATGCAATAATCTCCCAACTATCATTGAGCATTGCCCTGAATAGAAAACTGGCCTAAATATACTATTGTTTTTCAAAACAAATTAGTTGTTGACAGGGAAAAATGAACATTTCACAAACTCATCAGGAGCTTATTTGAATAAGAAAAACAAAGTGTATGAGATACAGCTAATTATAATTAGATGGTGATTTTAAGTAGTTCACACATAAACTTTTGTGCAAGGGATCTTTTCAATTTGTCACTTTATTACTTTTGAACTAATATTGAATGTGCTCATCATCAAGAACAGGTAAATCAACTGAAATTTTTAACAACTTTCATTGCTTTCTGTTTTCCCTCTTCACCCACAAAAAGTCTTTGGATGAATGTACTCGGAAACTAAACAATGGAAAACAAAATCTAGAAATACTGGGAAACAAAATCAACTTCAACATTATTCTAATTCATTAAAGATGCTTTGTTAATCAGTTTGTTCATGGCTTCTTTAACATCCTTGTTCCTGAGACTGTAGATCAAAGGATTCAACATGGGGATCACTGTGGTGTAAAACACGGCCACCATCTTCCCCTGCTCCACCGACTCCTCTGTGGGACGTCTGAGATACATGAAGATCAGGGTACCATAAAATATGACCACAGCCGTCAGATGGGAGCCACAGGTGGAGAAGGCCTTGCGCCTCCCTTCTGCTGAGTGCATTCTTAGAATGGCAATGAGAATAAATAGATAAGAGATGATCACTACAGTCAGGGAGTATGTGAAGTTGATGCCTGCAAGTATGATCATTGTGTATTCTTTCGCGAAGGTCCCAGCACAGGCCATTTTGATGAGAGGAGGATCTGCACAGTAGAAGTGGTTGATCTCAATTTTCCCACAGAAGTACAAGCCATATGTCCACAAAGTTGCTGCCAGACTGGTCAGAAAACCATATACATAAGGGAAGGAAATCAGGCGGATACAGACGACCCTTGACATCTTGCTGCCATAGAGCAGAGGGTTCCCAATCGCCATGTATCTATCAAAGGCCATCACAGCAAGAATAAAGATTTCTACGTGGACCAGGGCAATAAAGAAAAAGCACTGAACTAGACAACCAGCGTAAGAAATAGTTTTTGTCTTTGATAACAGGTTTTCTAACATCTTAGGGGTGACATTGGAAGAAAACCACACATCCACAAATGACAAATGGCTGAGAAAAAAATACATGGGGCTGCTAAGCTGTGGACTGATCTTAATTAATATAATCATTCCAATATTACCCAACACAGGGATAATATATACCATGAGAAAAATGAAAAAGAAGAGAACTTGCCATTCCTGGCGGCTGGTTAATCCCAACAAAATAAATTCTGTCACATCAGTGAAATTCAGCATTTTGTCAATGAGTCACAAATCTCTGTAAAATGAAATAAATTAAAGAGATGCGTTAATGTAAATAAGTGCTTTCAAAGACAAGAATATATTGTTACAGGTTTATAATGTAGGCAGCAATTGGAAGAATGATTGACAGTTTTGGGGGGATCCAGAAGCATTGTAGGAAGGGATATTGGATAATTTGGAAATTTATTCCCAAAGACATAATATATAACTGGAAAATCTCATTGTCATGAAATTAAGTGACTCCTACCTACAATGATAATTCACAACTTTTCACTAACTCTAGCTAGAACAAAAATTTGCCCCATATAGAAGGGAAAGATACCAGCCAAAAAAAAAGTAGACAGACTCTCTATGACCCCCATTGTGTCCAGCAAATTAAAGAAAATGCAAGGTATGAACTAGTGAATAAATATTTAATAAAAAGTTAAATATACCTAAACTTTCTCAATTTTAGAAAAAACTACCTTAGAATACAGTTATATATAGGCTGCAAAATCTAGTACAAAGTTGTGCAAACTGTTTTTAAAATTTCTGGATTCATCCCTGAGGAGATATTAGAAGCACATGAGCAGACCATCCATGCTGTCTGATACAACAGATCATAATTGCTGCATGTTTGGGGCTGAGTTTCTATGTTTTGTGTAATTTTTAGAGATTAGCACTAGAGGAATTATTATCTGGAGAGTCTGATATGATTATGAGGAACAAACGATGATCCAACATAAACAAATGGCACAAAAGATACCTGGTTGATGATTAACCAGGTTATGAATAACAAAAGGAAAATCAGAAAACCTGGATGTTAGCTCTGACCCAGGGAATGTGAGATTTGCAAAGTCGTAGAGGGTTTAGGACTTCAAGAACACTTATGGGATTTCCACACATGCTAAGGCACAAATGTATTCATAACCTCCCCTCATTGATCACTCTATTCCAAACCAAATTGCCTATTAATGTGGAGTTTTTGATCAGGTCATGTATAAAGCAATATTATGTATTCCAGTTAAATATTTCTGTTTCTGTTGTCACAGTTGATTTGATTATACAATTCAAGTGTTACTTTATGAACGTGAACATGTTTTATTCTTATTTAACTTTGCATCAGGTTTATCTGTTCCTCAATATGATGATAATGATATTGAGGAATTATGATAGTCATAATCATGATGCACATTTTTGTGGATTCATAAATATAAAAATTAATATTAACAATTAACATATAATAAACATTCAAGGAATAATTATTAAATTCACTTCATCTATGGTTTATAGACTAGCTGATCTCTTTTGAAAATTCATCTTCTTTTTCTCGCTTTCATGCACAAGATATATGGAATCATTAAACTATCATTACAAAGAATAAAATGAAATATATGAAACAAGCTACATCTGATGAATGTATTTTTTACCAACCTGAGATTGATGAGAAATACTGCCATTAAGAATCCAGAGTTGGCAGAGAGCAGTGGCAAGCACCCCTAATCCCAGTGATTTGGGAGGCTAAGGTAGGTGGATCACAAGTTCAAATCCTGCTTCAGCAGTTTATCTAGGTCCTAAGCAACTTAGTGAGACCCCGTCCCAAAATAAATCATAAGAAGGGCTGAAGATGTGGCTCAGTGGTTAAGTGCCCCTGGGTTTAATCCCCAGTACTTCCCCACCCCTTTAAAAAAGAAAGAAATTCAGAGTTGAAAAGAAAACACTAAACTACAAAATCACAGAGGTGAGGTCAAACAAAAAGGGAAACTGGAAGTAGTCTACAAGAGAATCTTCTTTTTAAATGTTTGCCTTTGAAAACAATGGAGCAATTAAGAATTTTCGGTTAAGAATGACCCTGGAGAAGTACATCTCTAGAGGAAAAGTCAGCTGATTACATTTTTTAATAATCAATTTGTACAGTATGATTCCCCCAAGTTCCAATAATTCTGTGTGGTCTCTGTTTGCTCTCTGTTTCAACGTTGTGAAATATGACACTGGGTAATGAATAAAGATAATGGATTATCCATCTCACCATTCTGTAGGCTGTGAGATCCAAACTTAAGGAGCTGCATTTGGTGAGGGCCTTCTTGCTGGTAGAGACTCTGCTGAGTACTGAGGCCTCTCTGGGCATCACATGGAAACAGGGGTGCAGATGACAGGAAGCCAAATTGGCTTTATGAAAGCACTGTCCAGATAACCCACAACCCCTTAGTCCATGAGTGAATTAACCCATTCCTGAGGGTTCTGCCAATCATGAATCACTTCTTAAAATACCAACTGCTTCCATGTTGGGAGCTGCTCTGGAAGTACACACCCTTAAGTCTTGAGCAAGAGATTCTGAACAATTATTGTGCCCCACAGTAACTTGAGCTTTACTTCTGCTTGGATAATGAGGCGTGGCTCCAGGAGTAGGCGTCACCCGGTGTGGTTGAGTTACACTCACCTATTTCTTTGTAATCCTTTGCCCTTTTTGGGATAGAATGTTCCATGGAACCTCAGAACTGTCCCCAGATTTTGAAAAGGGACTTCTGTGTTTGTGCTTTCTTCACTGTTTTCTTAGGTTATTGGAATAGTCAGATTTTGTGTACACAGTATTAGGTTGCTAGCTAGAATAGATGATGATATTTCCACTTATTAAATTAAGTTAATTTTTATAAAAAGTTAGTGATGAATTCTTGTCTCAGGTAATATATAAAAATATCTGAATGAATTAAATTAGGAATATTTCAAAAGTGTATGTATTGCATGAACTTTTGTGTGAATCAACATATAGTGTGTCCATATGAGTTAAAATAACACAGGTAATCACTCCAACTTCTGAAATCTTGGTAGTTTAGCATAGTGGAAATTTATTTCTTGATAACACAACAAGTAAATGGGCAAGTTGGTAGGGGGTCATTATAGTGATTCTATGGCCAAACTCTTTACTCATGATTTCACACCATTTTGGGGTCCCTGCAGAGCTCAATTTGCATCTGGTTGGCAGAAAAAATAAGGCATAAAATACAAATGAATCCTGGGAGACTTTCATAGGTAACCCTTCCATACCTGTGCTCAGCCTTCCACTACATGGACAAGGCAAGTGCAAGGGGAGCTGAGAAATATAACTACATTTTTTGTTTGTTTTATTCTACATATAAAAGAAGATGAAATTGGATTTGGAGGCAACATAGCGGACCCCACAACTCACAGCTCTGAATTTGAAAGAGAACCTTTTTTTCATAATATTAACGAAGAAGTTAACAAGGAAAGCTTAGTAAACCTGAGAATATTATCTTTGAAAATACAAGTATGTTATGAATACCATGAAAAGACGTGAAGCTTTAAATAGAAGAGGTTCCAGGTGTTTCAGTGAATCACTCCACTGATGTGATTAACATTTGCAGGGAGGGCAGGTACTAGGAATGGAAACCAAGAAGTTACACATGCTACAGTGGAACTGGGCTACATCTACAACCCATTTTAAATTTTATTTTCAGGCAGGGTCTCGTTGGGTCCAGGCTAGACTGGAAGTTTTGATCTCCTGCCTCATCCTCCCAGGCCATTAGGATTACAGGCATATGCCACTGTGCTCAACTTAACCAACATTTACGGATCACTTTTTATGTGAAGAGATAATGATTGTGGTATTACAAATCAGAAATGATCCTCTTCTCTAAAGGAAGTCACAGTTAGTTCATTAAGTTAAAATTTTAAAATAGAGAGTAATTAAGATAATTACTTCATTTCCCAAAATATGAATTGGCCAACAGAAAAACAAACAATATAAATTCCAATGCCTAAGGTGCATATTGTAGCATTCAAATTCATCAGTACCCAGGCGTATTTAAATTAAGACAATGAGGAATTTTCCACTTTCAAACTGACTAAACTTTACAATCTGTTTTTCAGAACGGATTTCTCTATTTGCTAAATAGAGAAAGAACTCTTGGGGGGATCCAACATGGCGGCCGGCGAGCAAGCAGCATTTTCTATACCTCCGCAGTAACAGGATCAGAGAGACACATAAATACACTTGCATGGGACCTGCTGAAGATCTTCTAACAATATTCCAAGGGAAGGAGACCTGCCGATAACTAGTAAGTCTGTGTGAGGGGTCAGTTTGTCCCAGGCAACTGAATCTCGGCAACGCGGATCAGGGACACAATCCCGCCGGTCACGGCGGCGGCTGATCTGGGCCCTGCAGGGCTGAGTCTGGGATCGGCCTCAGGCGGTTCAGCGCTAGGATCCACACCCCTACCACCCCACCCTCCTCCAGCCGGTTCGGAGCAGCGCGGAGCAGGACACAATCCCGCCAGCCATGGAGGCGGCTGTACTGGGCCCCGCAGGCCTGAGTCTGTGAACGGCCTCTAGCGGTTTGGCGCTAGGACTTTGGCAGCGCTTAGGGCTGAGTTTCAGCTTTGAGACAGAGGAGAGAAGCGGTCCAGTTTGGTTCCAGACACTGGTCGGACCACAGAGGAGGACAGCAGCCGCCATTTCAAAGAGATGATGTAATCATGCCCATGTTCTACTGATCACAGCTCATTCAGTTACGGAAGAGGTGATTTCAGGCTAGTAAATTTCAAAAACACAACAGTTGCACCAAGCAGAAAGAAGCGCGTGCAGTATGAAAAGACAAGGAAAGAAAGGATCACAAGCAATGCAGGTCAACTCAACTTTAGAAGAGGTAATAGCTGCAACAGATGGAATATCAGATAAAGAGTTCAGGATATATATGCTTCAGATGATCTGGAGTCTCAAGGAAGACATGAGACAGCAAAATCAGACAATGAAAGATCACATTGACAAACAAATCCAGGAAGTAAAAGATCAATTTCACAGGGAGATAGAGGTAATAAAAAACAAACAAATAGAAATACTAGAAATGCAGGAAACAATAAACCAACTTAAAAACTCAATTGAGAATACTACCAGCAGAGTGGATCACTTAGAAGATAGAACATCAGACAATGAAGACAGAGTATTTCAACTTGAAAAGAACATAGATAGCTCAGCAAGTCTACTAAGAAACCATGAGCAGAACATTCAAGAGCTATGGGATAATATCAAAAGACCAAACTTAAGAGTCATTGGGATACAGGAAGGCACAGAGCTCCAAACCAAAGGATTAAGCAATCTATTCAGTGAAATAATACAACAAAACTTCCCAGACATGAAGAATGTGACAGAATCCCAAATCCTAGAAGCCTACAGGACGCCGATGGTGCAAAATCATAAGAGATCCACACCTAGACACATTATAATGAAGATGTCCAACATACAGAATAAGGAGAGAATTTTAAAAGCTGCAAGAGAAAGAAAGCAGATTACATTTAGGGGTAAACCAATCAGGATAACAGCTGATCTCTCAACACAGACTCTGAAAGCTAGAAGATCCTGGAATAACATATTTCAAACACTGAAAGAAAATGGGTTCCAACCAAGAATCGTGTATCCGGCGAAATTAAGCTTCAGGATAGAAGATGAATTTAAAACCTTCCATGATAAACAAAAGTTAAAAGAATTCGCAGCTAGAAAGCTTCAAAAAATCCTTGGCAAAACATTACAGGAAGAAGAAATGGAAAATAACATTGAAAACCAACAATGGGAGGTAGGACAGTAAAGGGGGGAAAGTAGTCAAAGAGGATAACAAATCAGGTTTAGTAACATCAATAAACAAATATGGCTGGAAGAACAAATCATATCTCAATAATAACCTTAAATGTTAATGGCTTAAACTCACCAATTAAGAGACACAGGCTAGTAGAATGGATCACAAAACAAGACCCAAGAATATGCTGCCTACAGGAGACGCATCTGATAGGAAAAGATATTCATAGACTGAAGGTGAAAGGGTGGGAAAAATCATACCACTCATATGGACTGCGGAAACAAGCAGGAGTGTCCATACTCATATCTAATAAAATAGATTTCAAGCCAAAGTTAATCAAAAGGGATAAAGAAGGACACTTCATACTGCTCAAGGGAACCATACACCAACAAGACATAACAATCATAAATATATATGCCCCAAACAACGGTGCTGCTATGTTCATCAAGCAAACGCTTCTCAAGTTCAAGAGTCTAATAGACCACCATAAGTAATCATGGGAGATTTTAATACACCTCTCTCACCACTGGACAGATCTTCCAAACAAAAGTTAAATAAGGAAACTATAGAACTCAATAACATAATTAATAACCTAGACTTAATTGACATATATAGACTATACCACCCAACATCAAGTAATTACACTTTTTTCTCAGCAGCACATGGAACCTTCTCAAAAATAGACCATATATTATGTCACAGGGCAACTCTTAGACAATATAAAGGGGTAGAGATAATACCATGCATCTTATCTGATCATAATGGAATGAAACTGAAAATCAATGATAAAAGAAGGAAGGAAAAATCAAGCATCACCTGGAGAATGAACAATAGGTTGCTTAATGATCAATGGGTTCTAGAAGACATTAAGGAGGAAATTAAAAACTTCCTAGAGTCAAATGAAAACACAGACACAACATATCGGAATCTATGGGACACATTGAAAGCAGTTCTAAGAGGAAAATTCATTGCTTGGAGTTCATTCCTCAAAAAAAGAAAAAACCAACAAATAAATGATCTCATACTTCATCTCAAAATCCTAGAAAAAGAAGAGCAAAACAACAGCAAAAGAAGTAGAAGGCAAGAAATAATTAAAATCAGAGCTGAAATTAATGAAATTGAAACAAAAGAAACAATTGAAAAAATCGACAAAACTAAAAGTTGGTTTTTTGAAAAAATAAATAAAATTGACAGACCCTTAGCCATGCTAACGAAGAGAAGAAGAGAGAGAACCCAAATTACTAGCATACGGGATGAAAAAGGCAATATCACAACAGACACTTCAGAAATACAGATGATAATCAGAAATTATTTTGAATCCTTATACTCCAATAAAATAGAAGATAGTGAAGGCATAGATAAATTCCTTAAGTCTTATGATCTGCCCAGATTGAGTCAGGAGGACATAGACAACCTAAACAGACCAATAACAATAGAGGAAATAGAAGAAACCATCAAAAGACTACCAACTAAGAAAAGCCCAGGACCGGATGGGTATACAGCAGAGTTTTACAAAACCTTTAAAGAGGAACTAACACCAATACTTTTCAAGCTATTTCAGGAAATAGAAAAAGAGGGAGAACTTCCAAATTCGTTCTACGAGGCCAACATCACCCTGATTCCGAAACCAGACAAAGACACTTCAAAGAAAGAAAACTACAGACCAATATCTCTAATGAACCTTGATGCAAAAATCCTCAATAAAATTCTGGCGAATCGGATTCAAATACATATCAAAAAAATTATACACCATGATCAAGTAGGATTCATCCCTGGTATGCAAGGTTGGTTCAATATACGGAAATCAATAAATGTTATCCACCACATCAATAGACTTAAAAATAAGAACCATATGATCATCTCGATAGATGAAGAAAAAGCTTTCGACAAAGTACAGCATCCCTTTATGTTCAAAACTCTAGAAAAATTAGGGATAACTGGATCATACCTCAACATTGTAAAAGCAATCTATGATAAGCCACAGGCCAGCATCATTCTGAATGGAGAAAAATTGAAGGCATTCCCTCTAAGATCTGGTACAAGACAGGGATGCCCTCTCTCACCACTTCTGTTCAACATAGTCCTCGAAACACTGGCCAGAGCAATTAGGCAGACGAAAGAAATTAAAGGCATAAAAATAGGAAAAGAAGAACTTAAATTATCACTATTTGCAGATGATATGATTCTATACCTAGCAGACCCAAAAGGGTCTACAAAGAAGCTATTAGAGCTAATAAATGAATTCAGCAAAGTGGCAGGATATAAGATCAACACGCATAAATCAAAGGCATTCCTGTATATCAGCGACAAAGCCTCTGAAACGGAAATGAGGACAACTACTCCATTCACAATATCCCCCCAAAAAATAAAATACTTGGGAATCAACCTAACAAAAGAGGTGAAAGATTTATACAATGAAAATTACAGAACCCTAAAGAAAGACATAGAAGAAGACCTTAGAAGATGGAAAAATATACCCTGCTCATGGATAGGCAGAACTAACATCATCAAAATGGCGATATTACCAAAAGTCCTATATAAGTTCAATGCAATGCCAATCAAAATCCCAACAGCATATCTTGTAGAAATCGATAAAAGAATCATGAAATTCATATGAAATAATAAAAGACCCAGAATAGCAAAAACAATACTAAGCAGGAAGTGTGAATCAGGCGGTATAGCGATACCAGACTTCAAACTATACTACAGAGCAATAGTAACAAAAACAGCATGGTACTGGTACCAAAACAGGTGGGTGGACCAATGGTACAGAATAGAGGACACAGTAACCAATCCACAAAACTACAACTATCTTATTTTTGATAAAGGGGCTAAAAGCATGCAATGGAGGAAGGATAGCATCTTCAACAAATGGTGCTGGGAAAACTGGAAATCCATTTGCACCAAAATGAATCTGAATCCCTATCTCTCGCCGTGCACAAAAGTTAACTCAAAATGGATCAAGGAGCTTGATATTAAATCAGAGACATGGCATCTGATAGAAGAAAAAGTTGGGTATGATCTACACGCTGTGGGATCGGGCTCCAAATTCCTCAATAGGACACCCATAGCGCTAGAGTTAACAAATAGAATCAACAAATGGGACTTACTCAAACTAAAAAGTTTTTTCTCAGCAAAAGAAACAATAAGAGAGATAAACAGGGAGCCTACATCCTGGGAACAAATCTTTACTCCACACACTTCAGATAGAGCCCTAATAACCAGAATATACAAAGAACTCAAAAAATTAGACAATAAGATAACAAATAACCCAATCAATAAATGGGCAAAGGACCTGAACAGACACTTCTCAGAGGAGGACATACAATCAATCAACAAGTACATGAAAAAATGCTCACCATCGCTAGCAGTCAGAGAAATGCAAATCAAAACTACCCTAAGATACCATCTCACTCCAGTAAGACTGGCAGCCATTAGGAAGTCAAACAACAATAAGTGCTGGAGAGGATGCGGGGAAAAGGGCACTCTTGTTCATTGCTGGTGGGACTGCAAATTGGTGCAGCCAATTTGGAAAGCAGTATGGAGATTTCTTGGAAAGCTGGGAATGGAACCACCATTTGACCCAGCTATTCCCCTTCTCGGTCTATTCCCTAAAGCCCTAACAAGAGCATGCTACAGGGACACTGCTACATTGATGTTCATAGCAGCTCAATTCACGATAGCAAGACTGTGGAACCAGCCTAGATGCCCTTCAATAGATGAATGGATAAAAAAAATATGGCATTTATATACTATGGAGTATTATTCTGCATTAAAAAATGACAAAATCATAGAATTTGGAGGGAAATGGATGGCATTAGAGCAGATTATGCTAAGTGAAGCTAGTCAATCTTTAAAATACAAATACCAAATGACTCCTTTGATATAAGGGGAGTAAACAAGGACAGGGTAGGGACGAAGAGCTTGAGAAGAAGATTTACATTAAATAGGGATGAGAGGTGGGAGGGAAAGGGAGTGAGAAGGGAAATTGCATGGAAATGGAAGGCGATCCTCAGGGTTATACAAAATGTCATATAAGAGGAAAGGAGGGGCAAGACAAGATAATACAAATGGAAGAAATGATTTACAGTAGAAGGGGTAGAGAGAGAATAGGGGAGGGGAGGGGAGGGGAGGGGGGATAGTAGAGAATAGGACAGACAGCAGAATACATCAGACACTAGAAAGGCAATATGTCAATCAATGGAAGGGAAACTGATGAGATACAGCAATTTGTATACGGGGTAAAAGCGGGAGTTCATAATCCACGTGAATCAACCGTGTAATATGATGTATTAAGAACTATGTAATGTTATGAACGACCAATAAAAAAAAAAAAAAAAGAGAAAGAACTCTTGGTGAAGAAGGCAGTTTGGAATTATAAATGTGATGAGCATAATATGAGACCAAGATGGTATACTAGGTATCATAAAGCATATGCTAAAATAAGTATTACAAAACAAAAGAAATATTAATTTTATGAGATCACTAATTTGGTATCAAAGAAAATCCCTAAAGTGGAATTTGTACAAAATTCTGATCAAATCAACTAATATGAAAAGAAAAGAGAGATCACACAAGTGTGCACCAAAACACACACACACACACAAATTTATGCAGGTACATTTATATATACACATTTATATATGCATCTGTGCATATTTGTTAAATACACAACTTTTATTTCTTTGTGAAAATCCCACTTCTATATATCCTTATAAATTCCTTGGTTACAAAAGATGAATAGTACCTGCATACTAACAATAAAGGTCACAGACCGAGGACATTTCAGAATCCAATTCAGCTGTTCATGCTAAAAAAAAATTTCGGTGTTTTCCAAATAAAAAAAATTGGAAACTGAGACAACAGTATGGTAAAATGGCAAAGGATAGGATATATTTTTATATGTAAATTAGTATTTGTTAAATGGTACAAGTGAAGGCACTACAAAATTTAATGGAACAGTTTCTTTCTGCTACTAACAAACCCAAAACACCAAACAAAAAACAAAGAACAAAAAAAAGTATTACTGTCTCTCTTCAAAACATTATACAAGCAATTTGCTGAAATCTACTTAGGGAAGCTCACTGCAAATTCCAAAACACAAATGAGGTAGTGTCATTTGAATGGCAGTCATTTTAAAAAGGGAGACTTAAATGGTGTCTTAAGTAGATATTGGAGGATATTAAGGGAGTACTGTATGAATTATTTTATTTAATAAATTAATATGCATTGAAAGTGAAATCACATGTAGCATCCAGCCAATTAACGTTAACCAATGCTGGTTATTCTACACCAGATATTCCATCATCAAGAACATTGTCTCCAAAGATAGCAATGTCTTGGGATGACACCATATTCAGTATAACTGCCACATGAAATCCTGAACCAAGTCCCCTTCTAGGTGCAAGAAAGACCCTAAAGACCTGTTATATTTACTACAGAAGAATTGAAATGGTGGGTTGGTGAATGTCCAAGAATAATAATAATAAAAAACAATGTCCTGAATTAAAAAAAAATGAACCTACTAAATTTGATATTGTGTAGAAGGGAATATCTAGAGAGTATATTTTCACCATTACTGATTTCATGACAGAGAGAGTCCTGTTCACAACTGCTTTCCTCACCTCTGAACCATCATTCTCTTTTTATTTATATTTATTTTAGTTATTGAAAAGATAAATGACCAATTCATCAAAAATTTCTGAAAGAAATAATTTATCTCCACCTGTTAAAATGAGCTATGGACCTCATCCTGCATTTCCAATTTTATTTAGTTAAAAATGCTCTACTGATGGCCTTGTTCATGGCCTCCTTAACATCCTTGTTCCTGAGACTGTAGATCATAGGATTCAACATAGGAATTACTGTGGTGTAGAAAACACCTACCATCTTTCCCTGCTCCACAGACTCCTCTGTTGGGCTTCTGAGATACATGAAGAAGAGAGTTCCATAAAATATGGTGACAGCTGTCAAATGTGATCCACAGGTGGAGAAGGCTTTCTTCCTTCCTTCAGCAGAACGCATTCTCAGGATGGCAATAAGGATAAAAATGTAAGAGACAATGATGACCAGTAAAGAGTAAGAAAAATTGAGACCTGCTAATGTGCGCATGGTGTATTCTTTAATGAAGGTCCCTGCGCAGGCCATTTTGATGAGAGCAGGATCTGCACAGTAGAAGTGGTTGATCTCAATGTTTCCACAGAAGTACAAACCATGGGTCCACAGCGTTGAGATCAGACTGATGAAGAAGCCATACACATAAGGGAAAGAGATCAGCCGGATACAGATGGTTCTTGACATCCTGCTGCCATACAGGAGGGGGTTGCCAATTGCCATGTACCTATCGAAGGCCATCACAGCCAGAATGAAGACTTCCACATCGACAAAAGCAATGAAGAAGAAGCACTGCACTATACAGCCAGCATAGAAAATGGTTTTTGTCTCAGATACTAAATTTTCCAGCATCTTAGGGGTGACATTAGAGGAGAACTACACATCTGCAAAAGATAGGTGACTGAGGAAAAAGTACATGGGGCTGTTGAGCTGAGGACTGATCCTGATTAATATGATCATGCCAATGTTGCCAATCAAGGTGATAATGTAGACCAACAGGAAAACCACAAAGAAAAGGAGTTGTAATTCAGGACGACTAGTTAATCCTAAAAGGATAAATTCTGTTACGTCAGTAAAGTTGAGCATTTCCTTAAATCTGATCCAGAAAGAGTTGCATTTTATCTATTAAAATAAAGAAAAATAAGTAAATGCACAGACGAAATATAATGGTCTTTATTAATATTATCTTTCCTATCCCATTTATTTCCAATGTCTCGCTCTTTTTCTTAATCCTTTTTTTCTTTCTCACATATTTTTCACTAGTATGTATTTCTGTTATACATCCATATAAGAGTTCTTTTTACACAGAATGTAGTTAAAATAAGATAACTCATTGTGCCTCATTTAATTGTCTAGAAACAAATATTTTCAGAAGGAAAATTCTTTATTCTTCCTATCTAAAAGACCAACATTTTATTACTGCACCGGATGTATACATGTGTATATGTTAGTGTTCATTTACTAGATTTATACAGTGCAAAAGGTCTGCTGTGCATTAGAAATTTATTCAAGCCACAGAAAAGAAATACTATCACTTAATTAGAATGTTAAATGGTACCTACATTCAGTCATCTTGCAAACTTGAGATGCTAATTACATAAAGGACTTAATATACCTGTCTAAATGGCTTAACATAATGTCATCACTTTTTTCAGAAAAAAAAAAATCTCTTTAAAATTTCTTTTAGGGGCTGGGGTTTAGTGGTAAAGCACTTGTCTAGGACAGGTGAGGCCCTGGGTTTGATCCTTAGCACTACATACAAACAAACAACAACAAACAAATAAATAAAATAAATGTTAGATTCTTTTTAAAAATTCATTTAATATTTTTTAGGTTAACCTGAAAATATAAGTGGATCCAGGGGTTGCAGCTCAGTAGTAGAGCAACTGTCTGGCATGTAAAAAGTACTGGGTTCAATTCTTAGCACTGTAAAAACAAAAACAAAACAAATATCAACAAGAAAACTGAAGGCTTGCCATCCATGTCAGGGTTGCAAAGAATTCTGATAATAATGCACACAAGCATTACCTCTTCTATAAAATTTATCTTTCTTTGACTTGGGATAATTAACAAAATTTATGCAACTTCTCACTCTCTTTCTCTTGATTAGAATTTTGAGTAACAAAAGAATAATAAAAGACTGTGTGAAGGTCCATATTATGTATCTATAAACAGTTGAGCTTAAATTTATACATTTCCCAAAATATATCAGAAAGACAAGAAAAATATTTTGAGGGGGAAGGAAGGAGCTGTTTTTGGTTTTGGACTATCCAATAAAGATGGCTAGCCCTCTGGATTCTGGATATCTTCTAGTTATCCCAAACAGTATAAATGTTTTGAGCTAATTTTAGGAGCAGTAATTTTCTATGTTCCATTTATTAATGGACCAAGGAATTGATCCAATGATAGCTCTTCATAAAACTACCATGTATTTGCCACGAAAGTACAAATTGGAAAAAATATCATCATTTCCCAGCTGCTCTCTGGTGATGCACATAAGCTGAGAAAGAGACAACAAGATTAACAACTTGGATGTCTCATTTGTTACATTAAAGGATTATATACATTAGGAAAAAACATGGAATATTTTGTTAACCATAAAATTATTGAAAACCTTTGTTCAATTTCAAGCTGCACTCTTTACTAGATATGTGACCTTGGGCTGGTTAATTTATATCCTTTGATACAGTGTCTTCATGGGTACATGGAGATAATCAGAGTATACCTTGGTGTGTTATTATGAGGATTGACTAAGATAATTTGACAGGAAAGGACACACTAATGAAAATCATAAATTGTATATTCTAGTATTGACTCTTTTAACAGTCTTTTTCAGATGAGGCTCAATTTCCCTATTTCTAACAATTAAAAGGTAAGTTGAATCATGCAACTACGACAACACCAAGGACAAAGAGATGTCATTCCTTTAACTGTGATCTTATAAGAGAAACTGAGGGGTAACTCTCTAACACAGCCTTTATACTGCAGGGGGAGCCACATCCTTTTCTTTACCTGCTTTAAGATAATTGCCGCACATTTAGGTGAAAAGCCTGTGTATATCCTCAGTCTACTCTATTCATGCACTCCACAGGAGCAATTTTTTTTACAGCTTCATTTATTTATTCAATGATTAGTAAACCTTATATATTTATAGGGACATTTTTACCTACTCCTTTTTCACTTAAGGTGAATATAGTTGCGCAGAATTTGTTAAAAAAATCATATTTGTTTCAAGCACTTAAATGCTGAGTGTATCAGTAAGTCAGGCCAGATGAGATGTCTTCAGCTCCAAGAAGATCTCAAATTTTAGCATCTGTTTAATGGTAAATTTACACAGGAAAATAGAAGAAGCACAAATTTTTTACATCCTAAAGAAATCCACCTATATCCTCTATAGCTCAGTCTTTGGTAGGATATATGGATACTAAAGAACTACCACCTAGATTATCCAGAATTTCCATGCTTAAAAATGAAAGTTTTGCATCTTGGAAAAACCAGTGGGGCTAGACAAATCCAGAGAGGTGGTCACTCAGGGAAGGGTCAGAGTTCATTATAATTGCCAGTTCTTACAGACTACTTCAGAGTTCTGTTTGTAACACAGCAGATAACTATACAAAATGGAATGCAGACCTATCTTGTCTTTTCATAGAGTCTCGCTATTAATCCACAACCACCTAACATATAGAAGAGAGAAAGAATCTGGTCATCTCTACCAGCATGGGATTATTTATTAACATCTTTTGGACAAGAAGGCTTCTTCATGAGTAACAGGCTTTGAGAACATATTTCTGGTACTGTGCCCGTATTCCTAAATACATAATAGGTTAATTCATTGACTCTCTATGTATGAGACAGAGACAGGAACATTTAAAACAACATTTTTTTGTATTTTCTTATCAATATTTTATCATTCATATTCACTTCCTTTTTTGATTCATAATGATGACTGTATTTGAACACCTGTTCCACCAGTTTCTCCAGAATTATTTTTATTTTTATTGGTTCTTTTTAGTTATGCATAACATTAGGATTCAAAATGAATTATTAAGGCTTGGAATATAATTTATTCCGACTCAGTCCCTAGTATTCCCCTTTTTCACTTTTCTTCTTTCCTCCTTGTTCCCTTCATTGTACTCTACTAATCTTTCTGCTATTTACCTTTAAAACTTTTTAGTGGGTTATTTTTTTTTGTTGACATACATGATGATGAGATTCACTGTGATATGTTCATATCCACACATAGAAAAGTTAGATCAGATTTATTCCATGATTCTTTCCTCTCTCTCCTCCTGAGTTCCCTTCATGTAGTCTCTCTTTCTCCTATTTTGATAAATCCACCTTTCCCTTTCTCTTTATTTTCTCTCTACCTTTTAGTAACAAGAAAATGTCTTTGGTATAGTAACAGAAATACAACTTGTGGTCACCACTGAGTGACACTGTAAGAAATAGATACCTCTTCTTCATTTAGGTAAGATGCTGTCCATTCTGTCAAGATGAATTGCACTTCTTAAACTGGGGCATCAAACCCATTCACAGCAGACTTCCACTGACTATCCTAGCAAAATCTCTCCAATCTCACTTCCTAAAACCATCCAAGGGTATTCTCTTTCAATTCTGAAATACAAGGACAGCAGAAAGATTTGTTGCTGACATTATAAAAACACAGAGACCCTCCTTGAGCATGAACCCACCTGTGTGTGAAGAAGAAATCTTCTTGGAAACATCCCATTTCCCAGCATTAGTAGAGAATTCAGAAGAGTTTATAAAGATTGAGTTTCCCACTGTGGGGCTTTCTCACTGGAGAATATTGACAGAAACTCAAGGCGGCAATTAAATGCAACATATCGCATCATCATTAGTGAAAATTAATCTCAAGGGCAAAATAGCTCTCAGCAGAACTAGATTTTTAAAAGATAAGGTCTATAAAAACTTGAGATTTTGCTTTCTCCCTATTTTAAAAATGTTTTCTCTGAATCTTGGAAAATTGTGAAGCATTTATTTGGGGAGCATCTTGCTTTCCCATATAATAATAATATCAGTATTGGATACATTACTTTTTTTGGCTAGTGGGTGCTGGAGATTGAACCCAAGATGTTTTACCCCTGAGCTACATCTGTAGTCCTTTTATTTATTTACTTATTTTGATTTGTTTTGAGACAGAGGGTCTCACTAAGTTGCTTATCACCTTGATAAATGTCTGACACAACATATATTTGAAATAACCTCTAGCTTACAATAGGAATACACAAAAACATTCATTGTATGGGTGAAGAAATTAGTTTTTTTTTCTTTTTTTCAGTATGAAAGATCTAGTTAAACATGAGAGACTAACAGAGGATACATTTCCCATACACATGTCAGTGATGAACCGTTAATGGGCATCTACTTGTCCAAAATAATCAATATACTTCTTTAAAACCCATCTTAATTCCTAAATTAACATTGATAATGAAGAGAAGAACAATATAACTTTACCTCCACCCATGAGTTCATAGTGGAACAGACTTTCATGGCCAGAGAAAACAAGCTAGAAAATAACTCATTCAAAAACAGTAGCTAAGGAGGTCTTGTTTAAATAGTATCTGAACCAAAAGCCTTTCCTATAGTTTGGGAAAATATCCCCTAAAAGTCCTTGACTTTGTGCCTTGGCCATGGTACAATTTGAAGTTGGTGGGAATTTTAAGAGAATGAGCCTGGAGAGGGAGATTCCAGTCCTCCAGGGAATGATCTTGAATGGGTATTGGGACCCCTGTCCCTTTCTCTTTCTTTCTTTCATTTTTTTTCCATGAGGGAAACTATTTGGTTCCATCACACACTCTGTCATGATGTGCTGGGCAGGCCCAGATGCAACCCCAAACATGGACTGGAACCTCTAAAACTCTCAGTAGAAAGAATTTTTTTTTTTTTTACTTTATAAGTTGATCTCAGGTGTTTGTTACAGTAACAGAAATCTGAATAACTCTGCCATAAATCTTAGCACAAATAAAGGAGAATAGTCACAGGATTCCAAAAGGCAGGAAGTTAAAAGGAAGAGAAAATATAGTCACAGATTCTTCTGTCCTATCTTCAGGTACAATCTTGGAACAGATAAGTAGCTATGTCCAGTTAGTGAAGATCGGGTAATAAAGGCATTTCATTTGTGTGAAATCTCTATTCTGTCATTTGGGCAAATGAGAAAAACTGAGAAACCCTTCTGCATTTTCAATATCTTTAATGCAACAATGCTAAATAGTTTAATGAGAAATAGTTTGATTTCCTTCAATAGTTTTGTTCTTTTTAAAACTCTATAGAAAATTAATTATCTAGTAAGTAAATGTTACTGATAAAAGATATAGTTATTTTTGCAAATTGGCATGTAAATAGCTATTTTATTATCATGTTTCCAGATTCTACCCACTTAAAAGAGAAAAGTTGACGTGCTTAACAAGTATAATTTAAAAATTTATTGACAGTCCTTTGCAAATGTGGTGCATAAGAACTTCACTGTAGAATCCTTGTGTTGAAAATGGAATTTACATTGTAGTTTTCCATAACAATAACATATTGATAAATTGTACCTCTCCTTACAAAATTGTTTTCAACCCAAAAACTTACTTATTAAATTAATGGAACCTACTATTGATTTGTATCAGTATAACAAAATGGTGATCATTATCACATATAGACTGTTGCCTTTATCCACTCCATAAACTTTTATAAGACAAGGCTAGACAAAGGAGAAACATCAGACTTGGTACTTAGAATAGCTAACACAACCCCTCTGCCACCTTCTGCTTCTCTTACCCTTGGAAGAATTTAACCTAAGACCTCCCAAAAGTGAGACTGCTACATATAATTTTTAGAAGTTTGTATAATGTGATGCTCAGATTAGACAAGTACACTAATTATAACTCTTTCTTCATTCTTGGGTGTGAACTTCTTTACACCAAATTGTTTTGCATTTAAGAAGCACCCTGTTATGATAATAGTCCATGAAAACAAGTCCTCTCCTCTGCACAGATTATGGTTGTGTTTTGCCTTTGTTGCTAGGACTCTTTAAGGGATAACACCAACCAGTGGAGAAACTAAGTAAGAAAATTAAGGTGAACAGTTGCTTTTCACTGAAATAACATTAGCCATCTTGACCATTTGCCAGTATCCTCAGGGAATGTTGTAATTTTCTTGAGTTTGCACTGGAATCCCACATACTATGATGGTAAATAAAATGGGGGGAAGATAAGATTCATAGAAAGTAACTTGCTTGCACTGAAGTGAGTGTCCTGCTGGAAATGTTTTAGTGTTGATTTATTTAGGTATCTGATTGGCTTCCATTTTCTAAAATGTAATAAATATATTTTTATGTGTGTCTTGTTTATTCCTGATTTCCAATTTGCATGAAATTTCCCTATAATCTACATGGATCAAATGATTGAAAAACCTATAATAGGAAAAACTATCTCCTTGTTAACAGCTATGCAAACAGCAGAATCTTCACAGGAACAAAGAGAACTTCTGTGGAGAAGTGTGGAAATTATATAGAGTACCCATTTCATTTGAATTTACAGGGAGAGCATCATAGTTTATTAGAAGTTAGGGGTAAGGTACCAAAGGAAAAGCAAAATGAGACACAATTTTTAACTCTATAAAAATCAAGTTGTGCAGGAAGAGAATGACAATCAGAGTATTATTCATAATATGAATGACAAGCACTAGTATTAATCATGCTAATATTTATAGTATTAACTGGATTATTTTCAGATGTTACTAATGACATATCCATAGTAATTTTAGCAATAAATACTGACCTAAACTAAATTCCAATATGACTCTATCATAAAGATAAAGAAAGAGATGTGGTAGATATGAGGCAGGTATACAGGATTATTGCAAAAATGCTAATACTTCACCTCATTTTCAAAAATGCCAACAAATCAGCTGGGTTCAGTGGTGCATACCTGTAATCCTAGCATCTCAGCAGGCTGAGGCAGGATGATTATAACTTCAAAGCTAGCCTCAGCAATTTAGCGAGGCCATAAGCAATGTAGTGAGATCCTGTCTTTAAAAAAAGGGGGGAAAAAAAAAAGACTGAAAATAGTGCTTAGCAGTTCAGCACCCTTGGGTTCAAACTCTGGTTTCAAAAAAAAAAAAAAAAAAAAACAAGTACATAACTAAAGATGGGCTAATTCCCAAAGGAAATGACAAAAAGCTGTTATGTATATGGAACAAAGAATAGGATATAATTGAAACAGGAATTTTGATAAACCATGTAATATGATTTGATATTTAAAACTATACACATGACTATTTACTGCTTATTTAAAAAAAATGTAATTTGAACTAAATACACATTTATATAAAATCACAAAAAAATAAAAGAAATAAAAACATATCTCAGATGTAATTTTTTAAACCTCTAAATTTTCATGATATACACTTCAATGTGTTACAATTTTATCTAAGTAATATTGCATGCAGCAAAGTAGAATATTCTATGCTGGTGTTAACCACCAGCATTCTACATTTCCATTATGAGCTGACTGAGAATTTGTTCCTGTCTTCGGACTGCTCAGCCACTGTCTTAAATTTTGCAGCTCACCATGGAGCAGAAGAAAAGACCATCTGCAAAGTGTGCTCACAAACACACACTCAAGTGAGAGGTGACATGTGAATTCTAATCTAAATCATTTTCCAGAAATAGCCACGTGATCCTAGTTAACCAGCAGGGCTAGAGTCACAAAGCTGTCCTGTGCTCAAAGGCAGGGAACTTGAAATAACTGGTGCAAGATGAATGGCAAATACAAGTAGGTAAAATGTGTAATCAAACTTTATTCCTTGTGTTTTTATTTTAGAAAAGAATTGAAGTTTGAAACACTGCAGTGTTCTCCATTCATGTATCATATATGTATATGTGTGTGTATGTATATACACACAATTATACATACAATTTTTGCCATCAAACTTTGCCATCAATTCTGTCCTGTGACTTAAGAAAAGAAAAATCTAGAAAAATCTTTGAGAAAAAAAGAAATGTGAATTTTTCTTTAGGAAAATGTTTTTTCTCTTTGACAGCTCTTTGGCTAATGCTTCTTTCACCTCTTTATTTCTAAGGCTGTAAATCATGGGATTCAACATGGGGATTATTGTGGTGTAAAACACAGCCACCATTTTTCCCTGTTCCACAGACTCCTTGGAAGGGGGTCTGAGGTACATGAAAAAAAGTGTCGCATAGAATATGATGACAGCTGTCAGATGGGAACCACAGGTGGAGAAAGCTTTGTGCTTGCCTTCTGTGGAGCCAATTCTCAGGATAGCAGGAAAAATATAAAGGTAGGAAAAAATAATGATGAGCAGAGAAAAGGAAAGATTGCACCCAGCCACAACACACATTGATGTTTCTTTGTTGTAGGTGTCTGAACAGGCCAGCTCAATCAGTGGGGGGTCAGCACAGTAGAAGTGATCGATTTCGTTGGGGCCACAGAAGGACAGCTGGTAGGTCCACATAGTCTCCATCAGGCCTGTGAGTGCTCCGTACACATAAGGCACCAGGACTAGGGCCAGGCACACCTTCTTGGACATTTTGCTGCCATAAAGCAGAGGGTTGCAGATGGCCATGTACCGATCAAAGGCCATCACAGCCAGGATATAGATCTCAACGTGAACCAAGGCAATAAAAAAGTAGCATTGTACCAGACAAGCAGGATAGGAAATGGTTTTCTTCTCCGAAAGAAAAATTTCCAGCATCTTTGGCGTCACATTGGAAGAGAAGCACAGATCCACCAGGGATAAGTGACTCAGGAAGAAGTACATGGGCGTGTGGAGCCGGACATTGACCCGGATCAGTACAATCATGCCCAAGTTCCCTGCCACTGTGACCACGTAAACGGCCAGAAACAGCACGAAGAAGAGAATCTGCAATTCCAAGCGGCTGGTGAGTCCCAGGAGAATGAACTCAGTCACTGAGGTCAAGTTTCTTCTCGTCATTCCCTTCAGTGAGAAATGAGAAATTTAGATCAGTACCAGAAGTTCTTTTAAAGAGTGCCATTGCCCCTGAGTCTTAGAACTTGCTTTGTTTTCCTTTTCTACATGTTTTAATTTTTCTATGACTTTGTTTTGTCTCAGGAGACACTAGAATGGGTGGTTTAATTAAAACAGAATGAAATTAAACATTGGTAAAAATCCTGGCTAGTAGATACCAATCACTTTGATTTCAGGTCTTTTTCTCTTCTAATTAGTCTCTAATTTCTCTTTGTCTATTAATGTTCTAAGTGTGGAACTATTCTTCTTAACTATATCCATTTTTACTGTGTCTACCTTTCAGTTTTCAGATTTTACCACTCAGTGTGAATAAACAAATGAATACACATCCCTTATCTCAGTGAATTTTCCAGATTACTTAACTAGAAAGAGAAAATTCTACCAGAAGTTCTTTTTTCTTAATAACATTTATTTCCTCTATACCATGCCAAATAAAATCTCTTAGGTTCTTTTAAAAAGGGTACCCAGTGATAAAGATAATCTTAGTTCATTCCTTGTAAGATACCAAAAAAAAAAAAAAATCAGCATGTCTTATTTTAGAATGATTACCTACTACCTTGAGGGGAAAACATGGAAGAAATAGAAACACTTGAAAAATCATACAATTACGTATACTAAAGAAAAGCTTTGGAATGTCTTCTAACATTCTCCCATTTAATTCAATAAACTTTAGAAATCTTTCTGAGTATCAGACCTGAATAAGGGAACAGAAAAACTTAGTTCTGCCTATTAGTCTGTAGTCCTGAGAACTGAAATAGACTAGCAAAGCAAGGATCCACCAGGGTTTGACAGAGTTGCAGCTGGAAGCCAGCTCTTCCCCAATAGCCATAATCAAGTTTGCTCCTCAGAGCCAAGCAGGTTCCTCTAGGAAAGCTCTAGAAAGAGAGAAAGAGAGAGAGAGAGAGAGAGAGAGAGAGAGAGAGAGAGAGAGAGAGAGAGAGAGAGAAGGGAGAAAGGAAGGAAGAAAAGGAGGGAGGGAGGGAGGGAGGGAGGGCGGAAGGGAAAAGGAAAGAAAGCAAAGCAACAAAGAATAATAACAGCAGCAGCAATAACAAAAATGGCAATAATTTCCTTTTTCTTTTCTTATTCTAAACTAGATTTGCTATAGTCAAAGGGAAGATTCTGGGCAAGAGAAAGTGATGAGAGAGAGTGTGCAAATTTTATCTACCCCTGTATGAGATAGGCTTGTCCACTTTCCCGGTTTCTGCTTCCCTGGATGTGATGGAGACATCTTGCCAAGCCATCCTGGATCATATGGCTGAAAACAAATCTTTACAAAGGGCAGAAAAACAAGATTGAGTAGGTTGGAGCTTCTAAACTCTTGGGGGAACTGAAGTGACATACTAGCTCAGAATTTTGTATAAAGGAAAAATACATTTCTAACTTCTTTCAATGACTATTATTTCATTTTGGTCCACAAAAATTGAAACTCCTATCCAAACAACACGAACACCTTAGGATCAGCACTCAAGATTACTCAAAGGCTGACTGCCTCTATGGTAATGATATGAAGTGATCATTATTAGTTTGAATCTAATTAGTCCCTCAGTTATTATGCCAAAGGAGTATAGCATGCCTTAAAAAGTGTTATGATAATGCTTTAATAATACTGAGGTCAATCTCTTTTTAAATTGCCTGAAACTTTTCCATCCATTTCAAGATATTTAGAAATACGGAAAGTTCAAAAATACACAGACACATAATAGTGCAACTTTATGGAAAACATGGGAAAGATAGATATTATTTGCAATAAAATAAAATAATTGAAATTGAAACAATAGACCAGTATACTCCTTTCATTCTCCTCATTGCAGAAGATTTTTTTATCTGGCAATTTTATTACATTGAATCTCCATCTTCATAATACCTCTCTTGTTTCTCTTCCTCTCCAATTTCTTACCTCCACATTTCTCTCCTGAAACAACTCTAACAATTTTCTATTTTTTTACCATATCATTCTAAGCCTTCCACATTTTACTCACTTCTAATATCAAGTTCAGCTATAAGTCCATTTTAGCCTTATGTGCAGATTTAGCTGTTTTCCAAACCGAAAAAGCTTTTCATATAATAGAAACTATCATCTTTACAAAGATGATAGACACACCTCTCCCCACTTCTCCCTCTCTCCCTCCCTCTCCCCCCCTTCTCTCCTTTATCCCCCCTCCCTCTCACTCTTCTTCTGTCTACTTTGCCCTTGTACATATGTGAAAACTCTACTGGATTTTATATATTATCTGTATACACACACACATATATATCAAACATGTAAATATATGTTCATATATGTACAAATGCTTCCCCTTCCTTGCAAAAGTTCTGTTAAGCTATTTTGATGCTGTCCATAGCCATGAAAATCATTTTGTCCTAAAACATTTTTAGCAACCTCAGCACTTACATTTATCTCAGAAAATCAATTCAAAGTTATTGGGAAGTTGACAGTTTTGACTTTAAAAAACACAACTATAGTGCATATTATCTCTACATTTGTAGACAACTCACCTAACTTTTATGAACTGTAGTTTTTCTCACCATAAACTCTTATTGCAGGGATTTTCTTTGACATTTAAAAGTTATAATGTAGGCGAAGATCTGACATCATGAGAAGTACATAAAGCCATCACAGGAAATTTCAGTTTAATCTCAAGCACAAATTTTCAGATTCTGTGCATTGGTACCACAAATATCAAAAACACTCCTCCTTTCTTTTCAGTCATCTAACTCTTTCTAAGCAAGCACTCATTACTATCAAGTAAGTGTTTAGAATCCACGTTTAAATAAGGACACTTTGGCTAGTTACTAACAGAGCAAGTAGCCCTCTACCTATAAAGATGTAGAGAAAGCCAAAAGGCCTTCAAGGATAAGTGAGGGACATTTACTTGTTTTCATAAGGTTGATTTCTTTTCCCTATTGCATTTAATTTCTTTAAAAAATGAAGTCATCAATCCCACCAATTAAAAGTTCCCTGAAGATAGCTCAGGGATGTTCACCATGGGAGTTAGGAATGACTTAAGCATCTCTTCTGTCTTCTCCAACTCCCTTGGTAATGAACTTAACTTATCACTTGTTCTGCATTACTGAACACTGTTGTACCTCACTATCTCCAGTACTCAACAGCAAGGGCTACATTCAAAAACAAAACAAAGAAAAATGTTACCCATTTCACTTGGTCCCCAGTATAATCTGAGCATTTCCCACCATGTAGTATCATTGGAGAGAGGCAACATTCATTTCAAATCAACAGTTGTGGGATATTTTAGCTTTCTTTTTTCTTATTTCATGTTTTTTTTTTCTTTAGGAAAAATCCAAAAGAAAATGAATGTAATAGAAGAAATATAAAATACAAAGCAATAAAGATAATTTCTTTAATTCATTATTTCCCTAGGCCAGGATCTACCTTGTATAGATAGTTATGAAATTTCTTAATGGTAAGGTGTTTTTAATATATCTGATTAATAAAGTAATTAATTTTCATAAACAATATATTCAGCATTTTTAAAGACTAATGTTATTGAAAACATTAAAAATCTGAGATAAATATTTTAAAGCTTTCTATATTGAAGGACTTAATTCTTATTGAATTTAATCATTTTTTTCCAAATTTGAAAAAGATATTAAGTGAACTGGCTGAGAAAAGAAAACAGATATGACTACAAATCTATCTTTAATCATTAAGTTGTCTTTCCTTGTTGTTAATTTATCAGGTTTTATGGTTAAATATTCACTAAAATGAATAAGAAATGCTTATGCTTTCAAGGCACATGAAACCAACGTATGATACATTCATCACAGCTTACAGCAGGAGAGAGAAACAAGAAAACCAAAGTGTTTTTTGTTCCACTGAGTAATTCTGTTCTTGTAGTTTATTCCCTTAATTTCAAGCAAGTCTCTTTATCTTCAAAATATGAGTGTGTACTATAGTTGATCCTAGGTTGTTTCTAATTCAAAACCAAACCCATATCTAGTGACTGTATGCAGGAGATTGGGAGATAACAACGTGTGGTTTTACCCTGAGAGCTTAGTGAAACTCTACTCAGGGATAGCAGAGAGCTAGAAATCTTGGATAGGAATAAAAAATGGCCTGGGAAGGAGATTTACCTCAGTTGTGTCCTTTTCTGGGAGAATTATCCTGAAAGTCTTAATGAGAATTATTTTTTCCTTATGTGCATACAAAACATTTTAGAAAATATTTCAATTGTTTCTTTTACCCTAGTTTCACAAGTCAGAAAACTAATGTGGAGATTCTGCTGGCTGTTAAGTATGTCTGTTCTAATTCTGCATTACAAAGTTGGGGGCAGGATGGGTTCACCCTAAGATGGATATATACTGAAACTCCACTGGTCACCTGACTTCCATAAGCTCTAAACTAGAGGACTATGGTGATATTTAGGTCTCCTGGAATTAGGGCTAGTTGAGATCCAGTACCCAAATCCCCCCTCTCAAAATTTCATCATTTCCTTTTCCCATTACATGGTAACCCAGTAAAAGGATCATAGGTCTCTGTGGAAACCTCCACTTCATTCAAAGGGTTTTTGTCAGTGAACTGATTTAACTCTGGAAACTGATTAAAGGGAAGAGAATCGTTTTTTTAAGATTCAAGTTAGTCCTTTATTCAACAGACCTAAAAGTTTTCTGCCCTCACAAATTAAGTAAGAAATTGAGACTCTCTTGTGTTGTTTTTTTTTTTTTTTTTTTTTTTTTCTAGGAACACCATGTCTAAACGGCCAACACCATTGGTCTGAATAGTTCAGAACATCAGGATTTCCGCTTTGGCTGTTTCCCATTACAGTCACCACACCCAGGCTGCCTTTGGATATTGCCTGCTGTCACTTTGTCCCTTGCCACATCCTATTGTTTTGCTATTATTACACTGATGTTTTCTAATTAAATGACTTTTTTTCTCACTCTAAAGTTTAAGAAGATCAATCATGGAACACTTAAAGGATGCTGGGACTCCACACAGGAGTTTACATCTCAAAGCATTGGTGAAGAATTTGTATTTTGAGCTCTCCCAGTATCAATAAGCAGGTCATAAATAGCAACTCCATTCTAGCATTCCAATCTCACTAAGACCTAAAATTCCTTTTTTGATGATAAATCAAAGGATGTTAAGGTCTGTAAATAAGTCAAAAATAACACCTGGTATTTTGCCAGAGAAATGTTAGAGTTCCTAAACAAGTCTGGATGGTGCCTGGCAAAATGTCAGAGGGAGTGGTTTGAGAAGTAACAAAAGCGAGCCATTAAGTGTGGAGATTCCTTATTGGTTGATTGATGTATCTAGTTTATGCTAATTAGGATAAGCTGTGCAAAATGTATAAATAGCTCTGTTGCCCTACAATAAACGGCTCCTATTCCTGCTGCATCAATCTACAGAAGTTATTCGTCACCCCCCGGTTATTTTGCTGCAGCCGGACCCCGGCAGATGGTGGCCCGTTACGGGGAGTCCCGGGACACTCGGGGGTAAGTGATGAAAAAAAGCTGCCCGTCCATAGATAGGACGGGAGCAATCTGCTCGTCCCTAGGCAGATAGGGCGAGAGGAAAAATGGCCATTTCGAGAAAATGGAGAAGATTGACACAGTATGTTTGTGTCTTGTTTTGTCTCAGTGTATTGTATTGTCTTTATGATGAGAATATGGAAGGGTGAAAAGTAAATTGATAAGGGAAAGAGGCACCCCAATGGAACCAAGAATAATTAGGGCATGTATTGATAAAAGCCCAAGAACTCTAGTCAAGAAGAAAAAGAAAAAGAAAGTTCAGGAAAAAAAGGATTATCAGAAAAAAAGTTGCAGCAAAAGGCTATTACTAAATGCTTTTCGTTACCGGAGGATGCGTGAATCTGTGCAGCGGCTGCCATGTGCGCAAGCAGGTCATGGTGCAGCAAGTACCTTCCAAGCAGCTGCGGCAGCCGGCTCTTCCACTGCCGGGAGCCCAAATCTAGACCTGACCTGGAGGCACAGTCTCCCAGGCTCTTGCTCCCTGTGTCCAGTAGCAGTTTGAGTCCGGACACTCCCCAGACTCTCCCTGGGGCCATCTGGGGCTGCCCAGGATGCTACAGCCTGCAGAAGATGCTACCAGCGTCCCTGATTTTTGGTCATTTTCAATGCCAATAACTAAGCTACAATGGTTCTCCCACACCTGGAAGCTAATGAGTAATGAGCACTATTAAGGCTTATTTCAAATGTAACAAAACCTTGAGATAATGTACTAAATTGTTCAGAAGGTTGTTTTCTTAGTAGAATGCTACAAGATTTTCTTTAGCCATCCGGCGTTCCTGCCTTCATCCCAGTGCCAGTGAAAACGAGGGTGGAAGAATTTCCAGTGTTGCTGAAAACCGGAGGAGATTTCGGCTGATAGATGAGACTTCGGATCAAGCTAGCTGCCTGCAGAACTTACCTGGACTGTGATCTAAGCTAGCTGCCTGCAGAACTTATCTGGACTGTGATTTAAGCTAGCTGCCTGCAGACCTGGACTGTGATTTACTGGGACTGTGAGTTAATCTATTAAGACACTGCTTTACCTGGACTGAGACAACAAACTGTAATGTACAACAAATTGTAACTCAATATCTTTGCTAACAGTGTCATTGCTGGTATAATTTTTCCAAGGGCTTCTTGCATGGAGCCATCAAGTGGCTTGGTATTGTTACATTTTGTATCCTCACTTTCTGTTTGTAGCAGGTTATTTATGGTGTTTCTGTAAAAACCACTATGGTCTTTATTTAAATTAAACAAAAGGGGGAATTGTTAAGGTCTGTAAATAAGTCAAAAATAACACCTGGTATTTTGCCAGAGAAATGTTAGAGTTCGTAAACAAGTCTGGATGGTGCCTGGCAAAATGTCAGAGGGAGTAGTTTGAGAAGTAACAAAAGCGAGCCATTAAGTGTGGAGATTCCTTATTGGTTGATTGATGTATCTAGTTTATGCTAATTAAGATAAGCTGTGCAAAATGTATAAATAGCTCTGTTGCCCTACAATAAACGGCTCCTATTCCTGCTGCATCAATCTACAGAAGTTATTTGTCACCCCCCGGTTATTTTGCTGCAGCTGGCCTGCTGCAAAAGGACATCAGGCATTTACAATTCATACACAATGGGTTATTTTTCACCCACATTTTAGTCAACCAATCAAAAAAAAGTTGCAATGTTATGGTTTGGAGCTAAAAAAACTGTTCCTGCATTAGGCAATAGAATGTGTAGGGGTGAAATGGTCAGTTTATGAAAGGTACAAGTTTATCAGTTGATTAATTGATCTGATGGGTTGATAATTTGAAAGAACTTCTAGGTGGTAATTCTAGACAAGCAAAGCATGCTGGGAGGGTAGGTCAAAAAGAGCACAGTCTGAAATATATCTTCTCCCTCTCTCATCTCCGTTTCCTGGGCTGCTGTGAATTGAACAACTTACCTCTGCCATGCCTTTCCACCATGATGATTTGCCTCCCCTTGGACCCAGAACAATAAAGTGAATCATCTATGGACTCAACTTCTGAAACTATAGGCCAAAATGATTTTTTTCTTCCTCTATGCTGTTATTTTCAGCTGTTTTAGTCACGAAATAGAAAACACAACTTTTCCTAACTCTCCAACTGCAACATTAAATTCACTTTCTATGCTTAGAAGGCCTACATCAATAAATTCATTCTGATACTACTTTTTGTCCCTTCCATTATCCCACATCCTTAAGATCCATTTTCATGTGTGTTCTATAGACTTATACTTTTGTATAAATTACATAAATTGGAAAACACATGTAGTTCTTTGGGTATAACACACCTCCTCTTGTGTCACACTATGAACCTCACCTTCAGGGGCTTTCTGTGACCTGAGTCTAGTTATAGATTCAGAAACATAAAGGAGTGGCAAAGTGGGTCTTGAGGCTGATCATCATTTTCTTATTTGGCAAGAGACTGCTCTTTCCTCAGAAAAGGCATGACAAAATAATCCTTTGCATACAAATGTAGAAAGACCAAGATCACAATGGTGAGAGAAACTGCTACTATTGGGTTGGGGATACCACTGTCACTGATGGTAGATAGGCAATTGACACTGTAGCTAAGAAGAAGGCTTCTGTTGGAGATGGTGACATCAATTCTACTGGGAATGGGGTAGCTGCTATCATCAGGGGTAGGACCCCTCTTCTACTGGCAAAGAAAACTCATTGGAATTTAGAATATGAATGTTCCCAGCTTATCAAGTTCTTTCCACAATTTATTCCCACCCTAATTGGTAAGATTCTACTCAGTATTTATATAAATATGGAAATGGATGCACTCCTTAAAGGCACACATAAAAACTCTTAGGTTTGACCTGAGCTCAAAGTACTGAGCTCATCTTAAGCTATCTCCACGTTGTGAAGTGAAATCTGGAGAAAAAACTCAATGGTACTGTATTCTCTTTTTTCCCCAAAAGTTCAAGATCATGATGTACAGAGCAGCTTACCTCCTTGCACTTTAGTGGTTGGATAGAAGAATTGATTAGAAGTTTAGAAGTGGTTGATTAGAAGAATCCAAACCAGACAGTTTGTACAAACAGTACAATGGCATGAACTATTCAGGAAACTCATTCTTAAAATTCTGTTCCTCTAGAACTGCTCCCTTTATTCCAAAATCATTGGCATTAATTGAGAGACACAGAACCAATAAGAGATATACAGAACCAATAAGAGCGACAGACATGTATATATGTATTATATGCATGTATTTAATATATATATATATATACATATATACATGTGTATATGTACATGTTTATGTATACACATGTATATATGTATATATATATATATGTATACATATATAAATATAGACATACATATATAAATGTATACAAGTGTATATATGTATGTATACATTTATATATGTATACATATATACATGTGCATACATATACATATACACTGTATATGTACATATTTGAAATGCATGCATATAATACATATATACATGTATATCTTCATAAATATGTACAAAAACATATATATATATATATATATATATATGCATGTGTGTGCATGTGTGTTTGCATACTTGCTCTATATGCATATGGAATTGGCTTATGCAATTATAAAGACCAAGAAATTCAATGATTTTCCATCTAAAAACTGGACAAACATGAAAGCCCATGGCATGGTTCAGTCTGAGTCTGAAGACCTGGGACTTAGGTCAACTGACTGTGTAAATTCTGATGCAACTTTAAGATCTAGGAACTAGAATAAACAACTTCTGAAGATAGAACATGGTTGCTTCAGATCAAACAGAATGAAAAAACTTGCCATTCCTTTGTCTTTTTGTTCCTGGCAGTCCCTCAACAGACTGGATCAGGCCAACACACATGATGAGAAAGATCTTCTTCAAGTCTACTAACTAATCTTACAATTTCCTCCAGAAAAAAAAAATATTCATAGACACACCCAAAATAATGTTTTGCCAGCCATCTAGGAAACCGTTAGCCCAGTGAAGTTAACACATAAAATTAACTCTCTCTCTCATTTTTTTTCCAGAATTGCATTCTTCCTTTCTTTTATTTGATGGTTCAGAGGAAAAGTCACAAACCTACACAGCAGATAGTATTTTAGTTTACTACTGACTCCTTCCATGAGATGCTATTACCACATCATAGTTATAAGATAGAATTAAAAAACAAAACAGGAAAAAAGAGAAAGATTTTGCTAATTTACAAAATAGAAAGATTCCAAATTTGTTGATAAAATTTAAATTTGGGAGTTCTATACACTCCTAAGGAATATTATTGAGGTCCAACATGTTTTATAGTAAAATACTTTTTTTTTTTTTAATCTGAGTAGCGGCAACCTGCAAAAACACAACGAAGTCCTCTGATATTGCTGAAGAAGGCAGCTATGATGCTAAACAAGTCTATGTGAAACCACACATACTGGCAAAGGCAGCCATGTATGTGTGGAGGACTCTAGACTCCGTGTTGTAACTGTATGGAAGGCAGATGACCATACGGATGTGATTGCCACAGATGCCTGCAGGGACAAAACACCAAGTCAACAGGAATGCAATCATGTTATAGTGTTGACATAAACCGACTATGAAAAAGATCTTCTCAAATAAAAAGCTAGTCAGAATTTGTGGTGTTGACCGATGGGTGTGGAGACAGACTGACGATGTGGTCTCCAGATGTGTGCCCAAGTCTTCCACAACAAGGAGAGTGCATAATGCAAACAATAAGACCAAGAAGGCAGGGTGCAACTCTGAACAAGTGGTCAACCTCAGGAAGCTAAATTCCTTCTCTCGAGTCTGGTTTATTCTGAACATTTCCAGATGAATTCTTCTGTTGAAAGGAAATAAAAGCAGACTGATTATATATGAATTATGCACATTTAACTTATTTATTTGAGATTCCCTCAATGTTTCACATCTTTTACAGAAACATACTATCACCCTATGAAAGTTAATATCTCGATTTTAAGGTAGCTATGCATCTATCACTTTTTTAGGTAGCACAAACTATGTACCAGGCTAAGCAACAGAAAGGAATTACTCCCAAAGCATCTTTTCTGACCTTGTGGCATTTATACTGTCATAGAGGACACACACACCCATTATATCTGAGGAAAGATAGCTGCAATAAAGGAAAACATAGAAAGAATAAAGAGGTGAAATAAAATTTTAGTAATGGTAAATAAGAAGCTAACTTTTACTGAGTAAATACTGTTCTGTCTCAAGTGCTTTATAAGTATCAATCCATAGATTCTTCTATGATGCATACCTAAGAGAAAATAATGTACATTTCTAAGAGGAAGAAATTGAGGGAGAGAGAAGTTGAGTAATGTGCCAACTCTGTTTGATTCCATGACTTTACCTATTAATTTAATAGAAAAATGATGGATTCAAGACCTGACCACAAACTCACTTTATTGAACAACTTGAATTTGTTGACACATTATAAAGAAAGATGTTTCCTTGTAGTAGATCATGTTATTTAGTGTGCTTGTATGTATAAAATCTGATCAAGAATGCGTTTGACAAAGCCAGCCTCAACGACAACAAGGTGCTAAGCAACTCAGTGAGACCTCATCTCTAAATGGAAATACAAAATAGGCTGGGGATGGCTCAGTGATTGCGTGAGTTCAATCCCAGGTGCAAAACCAGGTGCAAAAAAATAAAAATAAAAAAGAATGCATTTGAAAGACAGAAAATGATTGTAGTATTCATTTCATGATTTTTTCCTTAAATGAAGAATAGTTGGGAAAAGAATATTATGAAAATAGGGGACAGAGCATAATACACACACTTGTAATTCTAGCTACTCCACACTAGGGCAGGAGGACCACTTGGCCACAACTTTATGAGAACCTATCTCAAAATAAAATACAAGAAGAGCTGGAAATGTAGCTCATTGATTCAATTATGAGTATAGTAAGAATTTTACAGGGCGATATGGGTATAAACTTTAATGTTAGACAGATTTGAACTTGCATTCAGACCTATGTGATTTTAGGTTAATAATGAGATTATGACCTGACCTTTAAAATACAGTTTACAACACTGACCCCACAATATTTACAGGCAGACTAAACAAAACAATATATGTTAAAACAATGCTTATTCTTTGGTAAAAAATGTTACACTTTCTCTTTTTTGTGTGCATGTGTCTTATTATTGAGATATATATATATATATATATATATATATATATATATATATATATATATGTGTGTGTGTTTTATAGAATTCTAACAGATGTTTTATATATATATATATATCAATAAAAAGTACCTGATGTAAGAAATGTTAAGATTGTAAAATTGTGAATCTATAAAACAATTTTAATACATATGTATATTTTTACTAAAGAAATACTAAAATACTAAAGTATGACACTTTCAATAAAGTAGGGGGGAAAATATAAAATATCTTCTGATAATTATTTCTTAGGAAGTACCATAAATCTTCTCTATTTTTTTATCATATTTCCCAATTTTCTCAATAAATAATGTATCCAGTAGCTGAGCATATACTTATTCTATGTCCTACACACTATAAGATGGACTATAAAATAGACAGTATTAACAGGTTGACAGTGTGATTCCAGCCAGCCTGTCAATTCGTGAAGTCACCTAGTGTAATTCTTCATTTATCTTAAACTTGTGTGTATCTGGGCATCTTTATGGGTTTCAGATTGCTAGAGTCATCCCTAAATGACAATGATTTATGGTCATTTGTATTTCTGAATTTACTGTTGACTTATGACTAATAGTATAGTTCCTTGAACTCTTTTGTTGGTCCATCCAAAGATGCTGTTCTTAAATCTCCAAAAATGGGAGCACAGAACTGATTTTGACAATGAAGATTTGTTTATTATTTTACATGAAATCATCATTGTACTTTTGTTTGGTTCCAAGTTAGGCTGTAAAGATAGAAGCATAAAGACTGAAATTAGAAAAAATAAATTGGAATAATAAAGGGGGTGAGTTTGCAAAACTAAATATGTGTGTTTAGTGAGGTAGTAATACATCCAAGTGTATGTTGAAGTAGAATTCCACAAATTATTAATTAAGTATACCAACTGAAAAACTGTTCTTTGTTTAATATGTGCGTTTTATAGAATCTGTGGGCAATTCAAGTTTCCATATGAAGACATTTGTATAAAAACATCTAGTTACAATAATTGTATGGAGTAAAATAGAATGAATGAATTGGAAAATGTTACCCGGTGGGAAGTACTGAGCAGAAATCCACTCTGAAGAAAACTGAGAAAAAAATATTTATATTTGAGACATCGACCATTTACAGTCTGTGGCTTTTCCTTTTTCATTGAAAGACAGGTGCATAGATGTGAACACAAATTCGTTCTAACAGATGTTTTTCCAGATTTGAAGTAACCTTGTGTAGCAGCTGGGTGGGCTGGGGAGAGTACATAAAGGATGCATATGTGTGTATCTTGCACAATCACTGAACTTTTATTCACTCAGATTCAATTGCTTTTTCTTCGGGTGCATCAGTACTTTTGCATTATTACATTAGACCATATAACAGATTGTGTTGATTGCTCTTTGCACTTTCACAACCCCTACATAATTGTACCATTCTGAAGCTCTTGAAAAACTCCTTGGTAGAGGAAGCAATGTGTGACTTACAAAGGTACTTTAAAATTTTGTCAACTTTGCTGATAATAAGTGACTTCACATTTACTAGGATTTTACATCTTTTAAAATATCAACTTGTTATTGTCTTGTTTATCATTAAAATACTTGCAAACAAGTCAACATGTTTTACTCTAAAATTAGATCCATAAATAAGCAATGGTAGTAAAATTTAAACTGTAAGAAATAACAGATTTCAGATCCATCCAGAAAAATTATTAATAAAAGAGAGATGTTGGAAGGCATGAGAATTCCTGGTCCGAAATGTCACTGGTGATAAGCTCTACAGAAGTCACAATTGTTTGAGGACAGTCCTATGGCTCCTTGTAGGAGCCAAACAAGTTAATATCTAAAAAGTAGCTGTCTTGAAAATCATTCCAGTATTCTATTGTGGCAGAAAGAAGAAGGTGTCTTATTGAAAGTTATCCTCCCAAGTGAGAGAAATAAGTTGATTTCAGAATTGACATGAAGGGTTAGTATAAAATGTTTCCCCAGAGGTGAAACAGAGTAGTTCTCCTCCACAGATGTGGGGACAATCCTTTGAAACACAGGATTGAATCCCTATGCAGTAAGTATTATAGAATGATAAGCCACTAAAAATCAGCTCATGAGAGTCAATGTGTTTTACCCATTTTGTGTAAAAGTATACACACAATCACACATTTCTTTGTAGATACATATTAAAAAAATTTTCTGGAAGCCAATCATGGTGGTGCATGCCTGTAATCCCAGTGGCTCAGGAGGCTGAGACAGGAGGATCAAAATAGCCAGCCTCAGCAATTTAGCGAGACCCTGTCTCAAAATAAAAAATCAAAAGGGCTGTAGATGTGTCTCAGTGTGTAAGCACCTCTGGGTTCAATCCCTGGTACAATTTTTTTTTTCCTGAAAACTTAAGAAATTGTTAATGGTAGTAAATCTGGAAGTAAAACTGGAAGGTCAGGGTGGGGGAAAGAAATGTTTTACTCTAGATGTCTTTCAATAAAATGTATAATTTTTTTAATATAATGTATAAAATTGTAGATACAAAAGTATACATACAAAAGAAGAATATTCATTTTCCATATCTAAATGCACACCTCCTCCCTGTTCACACAAACATTACCCTTATATGTCATGGAAACGATAAGTCTTTTGTGTTTTGCTGATAGATTATATATTTTCATTATGGCAATAAAATGAGCATTACTATAAATTCTGTTAAATTTGGATACAGTTCTTACAAATAGATCTCTGATTTATGGAAAGAAAGATACTCGGTGACTTTATTTAGAGAGCACATTTCTTCTGATGAGTTTCCGAAAAGCTTGTTTCACATCCTTGTTTCTCAGACTATAAATGATGGGATTCAACATAGGGCTGACAAAAGTGTAGAAAACAGCAATGATTTTGGACTGTTCGACTGACTTGTCCGTGGGAGGTCGAACATACATGCAGAACAGGGTCCCATAAAACACAGTCACTGCCACCAGGTGGGACCCACAGGTAGAAAAGGCTTTGCGCCTGCCTTCAGCAGAACGCATCCTCAGAATGGCCATGAGAATGAAGATGTAGGAGATGAGGATAATGAGGAGGGAGTTGGAGAGATTAAACCCTGCTACCACAAACATGGATGTTTCCTTAATGAACGTGTCAGAGCAGGAGAGCCGGATGAGGGGGGGATCTGCGCAATAGAAGTGGTTAATGATATTGGAGCTGCAGAAGGTCAGGCGGTAAGTCCACATGGTTTCCATCAGGCCACTAAGGAACCCATAGACATAGGGACCAGCAATCAGGCGAGCACAGACTCCTTTGGACATCTTGCTGCTGTAAAGCAAAGGGTTACAGATGGCCATGTACCTGTCGTAGGCCATCACAGCTAGCATATAATACTCAGTAATCACCATGGCAATGAAAAAATAGCACTGCACTAAGCAGGCAGCATAGGAAATGGTTTTCTTCTCCGATAAAAAGTTCACCAACATCTTGGGAGTCACATTAGTGGAATAGCACAAGTCCAAACAGGACAAACTGGCAAGAAAGTAGTACATGGGAGTGTGTAGGCGGGAGTCCACTTTGATTAACACCACCATCCCAAGGTTGCCCCCAACAGTGATCAGGTAGATCACCAGGAACAGCACAAAGAGGATGGGCTGAAGCTCTGGGCGATCCGTCAATCCCAAGAGAATGAATTCTGTCACCAAGGTAGAATTTCCTCTGACCATTTTCTTAGATACCAACATGTTCACTTGGGTGAATTGAAATGAATGAAGGTGGTGAATAAGATGTCTCTCAGAGGTTTCTCCCACTTATTCTCCCTTTCTTCCACTCTTCCTTTCTCATGAACCCTCACAGTATTATTGGAGAAAGTCTGAGAACATAGGGGACGATTATCGTAAGAAGGTCTTGGGCTCAAATAGCTGAGTATACATTGTGCAGATGATTCCTACAGTGTCTCCTGAGCCACCAATGTGTATGTGAATGGGAGATTTATGAGTTAAAGTTTGTGCAATATCAGACTGAACCTCCAGCTTCCCTTTATAGAACCACGGGGATCTAAAATTTGTGCTTGATGCTGCTTCTGTACAATTTGTGTAGAAAATATTTTTGGGTTTTTTTGCTGTCACCAACAGTGTGTGCATATTTAGAAGCTTCACTTTCTACAGTCTATATAAGCCCAGAATTAGAGCTTCTTTAAGGAAATTCTCTGGAATAAGGTTTAGTGCTAAATTTGTTAGACTTAGGAGCACAACTTTCATATGAAAATATACCAAGATAAGATTCCAAATTTTAAAATAACAAAAGCCTATTTGAATAACAAGGAGATTTTTTTTAGTTACATGAGTTTGCATGAATACGGCATGATGAGACATACATAGAAAAAGGGCAAAAAAGACACCCAAAACTAAAGCATAGTTTCATTTGCTCATCTATTTACCTTTTTTTCTGATATATCCCAGAAAACATGTAAGGGTATTTGAAGTATAGCAAAACTTGGGGGCTGGGGATATAGCTCAGTTGGTAGAGTGCTCGCCTCACATTCACAAATCCCTGTGTTCCAGCCCAGAACCACCAAAAAAAAAAAAAACCTTGACCAATTTATGCTGCTGATAGAATATAAATTGAACTGTAAACTTTGCCAAAAGCATGTACAAATGATTCAACTGTCTTCATCTACTATTATAATGTCCAGAATTATAAAATAAAAACTAATGAAGAAAGAATTATTCTTAGTACAGAGTTTTCAGGTGATACTAGTTACAGTGAATTTACATATTCGTATAATATTACCAATTCAAATAATGAAATAATATCAGTTATAATTAAAAAATTTGAAAATTATTGTCCTGGGATTTTAGATAATATATTTTCATTCTGTATTCCCAAAGTTATCCCTTTTTATTTCATAAGAGGTAAGGGATCAAAACCTAGTTGCCTATGATAGCCATCAACACAATATGAGGGAATGAAGGGAATCAGAGTGTGGTTCCAGTATAAAGAGGCTCCAAATATGTAATATAATCTCTGCTATGTGGTAACACATGGCCCCTGTTATACGAACTTAACAGATTTTAAGTATCAGAATTCATTAAATTCATGTAAACTCTACAAAAAATAGCACTGGCAATTAAATTTAGTTGTAAACCTATCTTTAACAAGGGCAGACAACAGAAGTATGTAGGCATGATCTTCTGTGATTACAAACAACAATTTCATGCAATACCAGTGTCACCAGCTCTGTACTTCCACTGTGTAAACTATTCCTAGAAAGACAGTCACATACATACATGAATGTGATTTAGTTATTTTGACTCTGGTGCTCTCAGAATGCTGCATAATCTTATCATTAGATGAGATAAACTTGTACAGAAGCAGCATCAAACACAATCTCAAACATGCAAGCTGTTTCCTGAGAAAATAAAGAAAACCCATAACAGTGCTTGTCTTTGAAGAGTGGCTTGGTGTCTTCATGGTAGGGGAGATGAAAATTATAATGAAATATGCTTAGTTCAATAAGAAAGAATTTGAACTCATAATCATATTATTTCAGTACATCTTGGGCAATGTATTGAGAAATCAGGTTAGGTGTTGAAGAACAATAACCTTTAACTGCAACTTAGAGAAAAACATGGAAATGGTTTTGGGCAAGAGTGGGCAAATATTTCTGTAGTATAAACAGCACATACAGAGACTTTTCTCAGGAGACACTTAAGAGAAATCAGAGATATTTCACATGGAAACGAGGTGAGTTTTCAACTGTTACAAATAAGAAATTTAAGAAGCAGTACATAGCCAAACAAACTTAAAACACCCCTCACTGTTTACTGTGGTTAGAAAGATTGCTTATTCATTCAATGTTTATGTAAGCAACAGCCAAATTGATCTGTCATGACTCTTACCATTCTCTAATTCCTATGCTAATACAGAATAAGTCATTAAAATATGAGAGAAATTGACAAGTCAGTTTTGTAGGAGCCAGACCATTTTGTTCTTTGTAGAAATAGCATATAGAAAAATAATTAAACCACAGTGGGGAAGAGCAGTAGAGATCCCTCTCAACAGAGGTTTTCCCAGAACATCTGTGTCCTATATGAAAAATCTGGGTGATGTGGAGTTAGCAAGTATAGCAAAGAGTTTTTAAATATCTATATTCCTTCTTGAACTAAACAACAGAAATAAAGTTACATGTGAGGTTTCACTGGCTTGATAATGTGAAATTGCTTTCCTCTGTGTTAAAATGATAAAGAAAAACAAGACAATAAACCCAACACAGATTTGTCCACTTAATGAATTGGATTCACAAGGATATCTATAAATACATATAGTTATTTTTTATTATGGGAAGACTCAAAAATTAAACCCACATTACTTGTCACTTGGCATGTTGTTAGGGTTCTGTCATTAAGCAAAATATAAGGGGTGCCATTTATGAGGAATTGGTAAGCATGATATGTATTTAGATGAAGTTGGAAGTTCCAAAAATTTCCAATCCTCCCAGCTCAAAAAAATAAAGAAATCACAACTAATGATAGTCAGAAACACAATCAGCAAAAACACATTTCTACAAATGTCATTGGTACCTGAAATACTACTTTTGGAAATGTCCATTTATGGGTAAGTGTGTCTTCTCTCAGGCTTGTTAAAATGCAAGTGTCAGAAGGACTGGGCTAGCCTGCAACTACTGTCAGTTACTGACTAGTCCTTGAGCACAGTGACACAAGGTTCCTGTTAAACGGATTCAGTGGGAGACTAGAAGAGGTTGACGCCAAGGAAAAGGCCCAAGAAAATAGAAGTGCTACTGAAGCTTAATTTCAGTCATTAAGCCCCTAAAGTACGTCTACTGGGTAATAAGACAAAATAAGTCTGGGAAATTAATCAAAAAAAAAAGAAAAAAAAAAAACACACTGGTAGGGAACAGAGATAAGCAGCCAGGCAGTGGGAGTAGAACTGTGGATATTAATTTTCCAGGAAGGAGCTCTTTCCTTGATGGACTCCAGCACCTTCCTTCCCTTTAGTTTTTCATTCCAGTGTCTCACAAATAACGAGAGCAGGGAACATTACCTTGTTACAATGCAGGAACCTGAGTTCCAGATCATTTTGTGCAGTGTACTTTAGTGCTTCTCAGGGAAGATTCTTTTGAATCTTTATTTAGAAAATAGTCTCTTTGCCTAGATGCAGTGACTATTTCCATGGGATTCCAAGGCTACTCAGTGTCAGAGTTTGACTAGTTCCCAAGGTGTCCAGCATCCCCAAAGTTCTGATATTACACTCAGGGGTTTACCAAACCTACACTCATTGGTAGTAATGTTTCCCTTAGTTAATATTATAGTTACCTCCCAATTTTCTCTAATAATTTAAAAAGGGGTTTTAATGTTCTAGAAACATTGAAATATATATATATATATATATATATATATATATATATGTTTATGTATAGAGAGATAGATATAGATATATATGATTCCTAGAATAAATATTATTCCTGCTTAATTTATCTTTCTTCATCTTAATAATCTATCTTAATTTATCTTTCTTTTCTTTTTACTATTTCTGATAAAATATTTTTTTGGGGATCAGGGGATTGTCCTTTCAATGGGTATTATTCTAAACATATTAATACCATGATCAAAGGAAGTGTTTGCTCCATTTTTGATCTAAATGTGTGTTGTCTAATCTATATTGTCTAAATTTGGTTTTCTTAATATGTGTTCAATACTTGTATGAATGGTGAGAATTTTCAACACATAGTTTAATAATTTTTAATATTCTCCCATGACACATCCAAGTAACAAATGCACATTGATTTATATTAACTGGCTAAAGAACTAAGCTATCATTTAAAGCTGCTATTGCTGTCACCTGTCCACTACTAATAAATCTAAATATGAAACAAGAAAAGAAAGTGCAAGTATAAAAGAATTTTTATTCCTACCTGATCCCAGGAAAGATTCTCTCAGAGACACTAGTGGTCCAAGATATGAGTTGCAGAAGATTTATATCCACTTGCAATTTGGAGTTTTTATTCCTAAAATATTTCAACACACCCTAAAGACATAATTACAATGTAACTACAAAAGATCGCTCTAGGGGAAAATTAGTAATTGGTTTAGGCTTATTTCCTCTAGAGTCTTGGGAATTCAGCAATGTGATTTCATCAGTTTATAATCACTTTGAGCTGATTGCTTTAAATGATCAGGAATTTACTCTATAGTCTCACAGGATTTTTGCATTATTGATTATTACTTATTCTAATTAATGAAGATAGCAATTAATAAAGATATTTAATATTGGTATAATTCATGAACTCTGATGTTTTTGTGTTTCCTTCCCTGTCTGAATCCTGTATTGACCAACACTTTCCACAAAGGGGCTGGAATAACATGAGTAAATTATAAATCCAATCAGTAAAATAATCTGAACAAGTCAACATAATGAGTTATAGAAGAAGAGTTAGTTCAAGATATTAGAGTCAGGTGCTGGGAAGTGATATTTTGTGGATAATCTGATAAGCATATACTTAGTAGTATTTAGTTGCCAAATCATGTAAACAAAGGGGAAAGATTGAAATATTCTGCCTGACTTTTACTTCCTTTTACCAACTCTTAAACTTATCTAAGAGTTACAAATATAAGCTGGATATGGCACATTTGCTCAAATAATATTTAGTACAATTATAAAGGCAAAAATAGACACATAAATACTTAATCAGAGGCATATTTTCCAAATGACATATTGGAATCAGAGATCTCACTATAGTCTTCATCTATGTCCTTTTTTTCTGTCATTCTCTCCTTCTTTCACTGATTTGTGCCAAACTCTTTTCAAACTCAGATCCTCACCATAAGTCCTCATGCACTGATGTGAATTCTATTTCTCTAAAAACTTTCTCCAGATTTGCCTTCTATATTCAGAGGTCAGCTTAGATAATAATCCTTAAGGGAAGACTATTTCTATATGCATTAAATTTACATAAAAACAGCATAATAGTCCTCTTTCAAGTTGTGTTCCGAGATTTTGTAATGACACATGTTGCAATCTTAGTTTTCAATGTGGTTTAATTAATTGATAATACCTTCCTTTGCAAACCATTGCCCAAGAGAAAAGGGAACTGATATTATGTAACCACAGTCTACATAGCACTCAGAGCAGTGTTGTTTAGTCAGCTTTTTCATTGCTGTGACCAAAATACCTGATTAGAACAATTTTAGAGGAAGAATAGTCCATTTTGACTCAGGGTTTCAGAGGTTTCTGTCCTTCAATACTTGGCTCCATTGCTCTGGGCCCAAAGGTGAGGCAGAATATCCTGGTGGAAAAGGAAAGCAGCTCAGGACATGGCTGCCAGGAAGCGGAGAAAATGCAAGACTCACAGGGAAGAAATATGTGCCCCAGAGGCTGGCCCCTAATACCCACCTCCTCCAGCCAGATCCTCCCTACCTACAGTTGCCACCTAGTTAATCCTTATCAGCAGATTAGTGCACTGATTGTGCAGAATCTCTCAAAACCCAAACATATCACCTCTTATCTTCCTTGCATTGTCTCACACAAGAGCTTCTGGAGAACACCCCATATCTAAACCAGAACAAGTGCCTAGACTGTGTTGATTGATCACAAATATTTATTCAGTGAATTTATCACAAATTAATGGAGCTTGATTTTACCCACAGATATTTTGTTTTTATTCACATGATGTTTAAAAATTTCACATTAATTATAATATTAGGAAATTCTTATAAAAATAAAAATAATCTGACTTTTCTTGGTTTGCTTTCTGACAGGGAAGCAAGTGACCAGAAATGAATAGCAGATTCCTCCTATTAAAAGGCCAATGCTCCTGGGTTTGACAAAAACCTCTAAGTGTGCTGTTATTGTCCTACAGTCATGAGCTCAACTTCACGACTTTGTGTTTTGGATCACAGAAATGTATGTAGTGCAGAATGGATTAGATTTTCTAGTTACAGAGTAAAAGAAGGACAGAGAAAATGATCACTTCTGCCTAAAAAAAGGTCAGCAAAAGATCACATACATGATGACAACAGAGCTAAGAAGACATAATTAGGGGAGAGAGAAAGAAGAAGGAAAAGGAGGAGGAGGAGAAGGAGGGGAGGTAAGAAGAGGGGAAGGGGAAGGGGGAGGAGACAACATGACAACCTGCAAGGGCAAGAGCAGAAGCCACAGTTGTGCATTGTCCTAATTACATCCGTTCCTGAGGCTCCTGTTGGCTTAGTGGAAGACTCTACTTTTTGCCCCAGAAAGCATATTGGTGTTAATTTTGAAACTTACCTAATCTGACACACAATAAAAAAAACTCACAAATATTGGAAAGAAGTCTTAATTTGTAGATGGCATGGAGCAACTATTTGGGGAAAATGATATATCACAAGAACCCTAGAATCAACAGAGAAATTAGCAAGATCTCAAGAGAAAAAGAAAATCCATATTAAAAATCCATTATGAGCATCTGTCTCCCCTCTCATCGCCCTTGCTGTACATTGAACTTCTTAGAGACAGCCCTGGAGCAAGTTAGAACCAGATGGACAATGGGTGGCTTTGTGTTCCACTATGAAAAATAACTAACCATGAGCAAACATGGACCCCAGGAGCTGAGAAGCAAAATGACCTCATATACATTCTTTTGTGAAAACTTTAAGGAGAAAAGGAGAGGAAGCATCAGATGCTTGCTTCCTTGTGAGCCTTTTTCCTCTTCTCTTCTGAGAATAACCCTAGCATTCCTTTGATAAGGTTGCAAAGAAACTGGGAGAGATGTGGAATAACACTGCTACAGATGACAAGAGTTTGAAAAAGAAGGCTACGGAGAAGGAAAACACACCACTGCATGCTTAGCTAAAAGAAATCCCAAACGCAACAACAACAACAAAAAAGGTGTTATCAAGAAGAAAAAAGCAAAGAAAGGCGGAAGAGGAGGAAGATCATGGTGATGAATAAGCTGGTTGTAGCACAGATTTTTTTTCTTGTTTGTAAAGCACTTAAACCTCCTTTACACAACTCACTAATTAAAAAAAAAAAAGAAATGTAAGGCTGAACAATATGGGTCTAAAAATCATTCAGTGTCTTTTTTTTTTTTCATATAGTTAACACTATACTGAGTATCCTACCAGCCTTATCCTGAGGATATTTTCAACAGTCACTAACCTTACCTAGCATGCTGTCGGGTTTCCTAGTGCACAGCATGAGTTAAATATACAGGAAGACAGTAGTTTGACATCATTTTTTGTTTTACCTCATGAAGGTTTTATGAAATAATTATTATCCTGTTAAATGAACATCACTCTGTAATTATAGAAAAAATAAAGTTTCAGATATTTTCTTGACATTCCAAATATTCCTCTATTTTATTATCAGAAAAAAAAGAAACCTCATTATCATAAAGCCTGGCCAAAAAATAGATAGATAGATAGATAGATAGATAGATAGATAGATAGATAGATAGATAGATGTAGAGAATGAAGCAAGAATCTCACCAGAATCCCAAATTCTGGCTATAGAATCTGGCTATAGAATCGCACATTCTGGTTCTAAAGATCCAGTTGTACTCCTAGGATAAAATGAGATATTATTATGCTTTAAGAAATTAGCATTTTTGCTTATCTTAGTTTAATAATTTTTCATTGTTTGCAAAAAGAAAAACAGAAACAGAAACAGACTTTCCCTAATATATTTTGTGATAAGCTTTATACATATTTATGTACATACAATATTTTAATTTTTATGATAAAATAACAGGTTATACCAAGAAAAGAATTTATGAAATATTTAGCATTTTAGATCAATAAGAGGGCACTAGTTATTTGGAGAGTAGAAGAAATTTTCATTTGCCTTTAAATCATTCATTTAAATATATCTCCTGAAGTCAAATGTAGTTGATATTGTTGAGCTTTTGGAAGAACAGAGAGCAATTTCATTTTCTTCTCTAGATAATACTACCATTCCCAGGGTACACTTTAACTGTCCATGAATTGGGTCTATATTCAGGAAGGAAAGAGTAAACATTACTTAACTAAACATAATTAGGGATAGGAGGAATATTCAAATCAAGGTATATAATCCATCTGGGATAATCCATTGCTACTTTATTTCCTTCCTTAATTTTAGTCTTTCCTCCCAGCACTATGTCCCAGATGATTCAAATGCAAGTGATACAGAAAGCATCCTCTGAAGGTCTATAGGGCAGAGACAGGAGTTGGGTCCCTAAAGCTCAGGCCTAGATTTACAGCTCAGGTCAAAGTAAACTACCATCATTCGCCTCTTTTCATTCCTAGTGCCATCAGACATAACATAATCGTGAGAAATAGATCATGATCTATTGCTTCTGGTTTTACTTTTTGAGTCAAAGAAAAAAGAACAGAAGATTGTTTCATAAGATTGCCCAATCCAAAAGTCATAGAGCTTGTATGTCCTGCTTACCACTGTAATTAGTAACAGTCCATCAGTGTTCTGGGCAATAATTGTTGAGAAATTTCACCTTGAGCAATATTTTCCAAGATTTAATGTGCCTATGAATCACCTGGGGTCTGGTTGAAATACAGATTTGGATACAGTATGTCTAAAACTCATTTTCAAAACACAAAAAAAATGCATTATTAAGTTAATTTTATTTGGATACTGGGAACTGAACTCAGGGTTGTTTTGCCTCTGAGCTACATCCCCAGTCGAAGGTCAAGCTAATACTCATTATTTTCCTTCCAGTGCTCTCGCCGGCTGCCTGCACTGAAGGAGATGAGCTGGGTTCAAAGGAGCTGGCTGCAACGTTAAACTAAGAAAATTATGAGGAAATCGTGTAACATAGGAACATGAGTTTCTCAGGTCAAGAGTGGGACTTCTCTGTGACCACAAGGGTCTTCTTTCATGCTGGGAGGCAAGAGAGACCGAATGTACAGGGAACCTTTCTATTTATTAGGGAAAGACATTTGATAGAAAATTCTACCCAAATAAGGCAAGGGGGATGTTTCAAAGGTGGAGTCTTGCTTTGTGATGTCTTGTGGTCAGCAGATGGATTGATATCTTGGCAAGTCACACCCACTTCAGGTACTGTATGGGATCACAAGCAGGGCAAGAGGAAAAGCATACTTGCATCCCAAAGCTCAATCAGCCTGCAATTCCAGATCAGTCTTCTTATATAGCTCCAATGCACATAGCTCATACTCAGCCCATGGATGGCTCCTGACACAATGCAAACATTTAAAAGCTACTCTGAGCGATTTTCAAGTGGAAAGCATATTGTTATTAGGTTACCACGTCATGCCATAGATCTCTTGGGTTTATTCTTTCTAAAAGAAAATTTTGTATCCTTGGAACAACATTTCCTAGGCCTCATCCCTCACCAATCCTTGTTAACCACTCTGTTTCTATGAGTTTCATATTTCAGACTCCAAGTACAAGTGAAAACTTGCAGCATTATTATTATTATTTTCTGTGCCTGGTTCATTTCACCACATTGACACAATTGACAATACTTTCCTCTTTCTTCAGACTGAAAATAAAGCACATTTTCTTTTTTCATGGATTCACTGATGAACATGTCTTGGTTACATGTCTTGATTATTGTGAATAAATCTGCAAAGAACATGGGAGCATACATATTTCCTGTACATACGGATTTTATTTCCTTAAATCTATACCTAGATATAGAAAATCCAGAATACTTGGTAGTTCTATCTTTGACTTTTTGAGAAAAATCCATATTGTTTTTCATAATGGATGTACTAACTTACCTTTCTGACCATATTGTTGGAAGAACATTTGGACCAAAATTTTAGAGTTATGGTTTATGGCCAAATGGAGGCAGTGACATTGTCCTAATAATATTTCTTCTAAGGACATTCTTCAAAGCCTTCTTTACATCCTTGTTCCTCAGACTATAGATCAAGGGATTAAGCACTGGGTTGACAAAGCTGTAGAACACAGCAATTATTTTGGATTCCTCAACAGTCTTGTCTGTTGGTGGTCTCACATACATGAGGAACAGGGTCCCATAAAACAAGGTGACAGCCATCATGTGGGAGCCACAGGTGGAGAATGCCTTGCGCCTGCCCTCTGCTGAATTGATCCTGAGGATGGCAGCCATGATGAAGGCATAGGACACCAGGATGATGGTGAGGGAGGTGGAGAGGTTGAAGATAGCTGAGATGAGCATGGCATGCTCTTTGACATACGTGTCAGAGCAGGAGAGCTTGATGAGTGGTGGGTCAGCACAGTAAAAGTGATTGATGACATTGGACCTACAGAAGGTCATGCGGAAGGTCAGGATGCTCTGGAAGAGTCCATCTGAGAACCCATACACATAAGGACATGTGGCCAAGCTGATGTACACTCTCCTGGACATCTTCACACTGTAGCGCAGCGGATCACATATGGCCACATAGCGGTCATAGGCCATTGCAGCGAGCATGTACATTTCTGTGAGGAGAAGGGCAATGAAATTATAGCACTGTGTAAAGCATCCCACAAAGGAGATGGTCTTCTTCTCTGATAAGAAATTCTTCAGCATCTGTGGGGTTGCATTGCAGGTGTAACACAAGTCCACAAAGGCCAAGTTACTGAGGAAGAAGTACATGGGCGTGTGAAGGCGAGAGTCCAGTTGGATTAACACTACCATGCCCAGGTTCCCAGAGAGTGTGATGAAGTAAAGGGCCAGAAACAGCACAAAGAGGGCAGGCTGGAGGTCTGGGCGATCCGTGAGCCCTAGCAAAACGAATTCTGTTATCACACTGCCATTTATGGTGGGCATCTCTGGATAGTCACGGTCTGCCTTGAAACTACAGAAAACAATAGGCATAAAGTTCCAATGAGAGTTGAAATAGCTTTTCTCCAAAGAATATATCACACAATGGGTTCTACCATCAAATTGTGGGTTTTTTAAACTACTAAATTATTATCTCATTTCTTTTTTTAACTTTAACATTTCTGTCTCCGTATCTATACACATACCATTCAATGATAGATAGATAGATACATAGATAGATAGATAGACAAATACATACATACATTCATACATAATAACATACATTTGCAGGTAAATTACATTTCTTCTTTCTCTGGTGGCACTATTTTGATTTTATTATTATTATTATTATTATTATTTTGCATTTTAATTCCAAATTATCCTATAAGACCCAGATTAAAGCCTACTGCTTTATGAAATATTTCTCACCTTTTTCCTCTTAATGAGTGATTCAATCCCTTTCTGTTCCTTGTTTCCAGCACACCCTATAAATATGCATTTATTCTTTAGCCTATGAAATCACAATAATTGTCTACTTTCTAATCCACATACATTAGTTCTTCCATAACTGATAGAAAATCTAGTTTATTATTGTATCATGACTACCCAGCATAAGTTATGTATTGGATTATTCATTAGAAGAAAAATTTTAAATAGTATATGACTGAGAGCATAGATCACCTTGTGCATTTGACTCCTCTCTGTATCCTAAAAGAGGTTTGAAAGAGGTCAGAAATTTAGTAGAATTTAGTGCTTATTGAAATTTTGTGTGAAAAGAAATTGCTTGCAAAAGTTCAATGTGTTTCAGAATGTCTTCTGTGGAATATTTGGATCTTCATATCTATTAATTATCAATAGGAATATAATGAAGGATTTGCCAGTTCCATAAACCTTTGCCAAATAAAATTTTAAAGCATCTTAAAAATTAATTCCCACACAGTATTTTGAGGATGATTATAGAAAAGAGTTCTGTCACTCTTTTTTTAAAAAGAAATTCAGTTAGTATAGTTTGCATTTAAGATACTGAACACATCCTTTTTTTTCCCTACATGCTACCATTGATCTATGTTCCTAGCTACACTGCTGCCCTCCATTTTGCTTTAATTTCTCTTCACAGCACATCTAATGCTGAATCCTATCTTTCTTTCACTCAAGATGCTTTTTATACTTTTCCTTTTTTCTCAAGTTTCACACTTTTATAATTTGCCCAATTCTTGCAAAACTATTCACTACTACTATAACTTTTATAAAGTTAGAACTTCCCTGTTAATCTGGAAAGAATTGAGATGTTTGATGACAAGGAACTGCTGGTAGGAGGACAAGCATGTCATCCCAATGAGGTGCAGCATGGAGCACAGAGCTGTGTCACATCTTCCCCCTACACCATTGTTTTCTCTTATGTGCTTCATTTACACCCTGAGATAGACTGTACCATGACAGGGAGGGATATCATTACTTAGAAGTAATGACAAAGTTTGGGAATAATAATCAGTTGAGAGTCTTGCATATCATGTTGCACCTACAATTTTATACTTTTGAATTCATAAACAAGCTTCTCCATTTCTCTCTTTGTAATGGAAAATAGAAGTCTATCCTGGCTTATGTGTGCAGAGTTAATGCAAAGGAGGGGAGAAAACTCTACCTGGGATGTTCTCTCATATAGAAATGTTTTATTTTATTGAAAGTCTAATTCTTTTCTATATATGACTTTCCCATCAAGAAACTCAACGGGATTCAGTGGAGCACAGGGATCAGGATTAATAGAAGCTTCCTTTCAAGAGGGTCTAGTAGAAAGAATTCTGGAATTTTTATATTTATTCATAGGACAGCAGCTGGGAGTATAGGAGAGGTTCTTCTCCTGCTCCTTCGCACATAAGAAACTCTGAAGGAAAACTTGATGGAGAATACAAGAATAGACAAAATTGGAAGAGAAATGATCAGGATATATGAATTTCACTTACAAAAATGAAAGCAATTAATTATACATGATGGATTCATTTGCACTAGGATGAAGTTGTTTTGTGTCACTTACTGACCATGGGAGGGATCTGAAACAGTTTTGACTAAAAAGCTCTGTGACATGTGCAGGTTCCAGAAATAAAAATCCACATGGAGAGGAAAAGGGGGAGTACTGGGGACTAAATTAGAATAAATAAATTTATTAATTTTTAAATTATGTCAAAAGGAATTGTAATGTTATGAGTAACTAAAAAGAACCAATAGAAAAAAAAATAATAGAAAAAGAAAAAACATTTTGGTGTGTTAATGTTCACAAAAGCTTATCTGATGGATGGCTCTGAAAAAACAATTAAAATGACCAATTTACACCTAAAATAATAATAACTCAATGAGCTATTTCAAGGAGCTCAGTTATTTACTTGTATCAGCAATAGTTTTGGATGGTTGTGGAATTTATACACAACCTTGACACTAATAAATTCCCTGAATGAACTTGGATAACACTTAGCTAAAATTTTCAAAGTAGTACCTGTTCTGCCATCCTGAAGTAGGTTGATACTTCAGAATTTAGAAAGTCAAAATTTGTGAAACTCATTCCAATAAATGATTTTGGTTTTCATTCCACCAGTTAGGAATTCTAACTTCACATGGGTCCCAAGTTTAACTTACCTTCCTGACCTTTACTTTTCTGCTGTAAATGTGAAACGGGTCATCAGAAGGACAAAATAGTGAATTCATTTCAAGTAGTTGGAAACTAACATTTTGCCTGAAATGAGCTTGTAATGACTTTTGTCCAAAATAGAATTAACACCTTCTATAATTTATCACCCCTCTTTACTTCTCTGCCTAAAGCCCTTGAGAAAAGTTGTGTCTATTTTTTTGAGCTAAATGTCAAAGTTTATATGACATACTGATTCACAAAGCCAATGGAAACCTAACTCTCATTGATGTCAACACCTTTAAACCTCGGGCTTCAGTAAGAACCTTTAATACAATTTTCTTTTGATTAAAAATCAAGAAATTCAAAGCATAGGAACTTACTTCTGGGTTACTATGGCAGTACTTTCTCAACCTCTGATTAAGGCAGTTTCTTAAGACCTCTTTAAGCAGAAAAATCTGGTTGTATTTATTTCAGAATGTGAGAGATGGTAATTATTTCTTAAGGCAAATCTCAGAAGAACTGAGGAGCCTCAGTGATGAGTGCTCATTTGAATTCACGCCACTAGGGTTTAACAAAAGCACTGGGGATACAATTTCAAATTTGCTAGTGTTTTTCCTATGAACTCCGTGGGAGGCACACAAATACATTTTATCTTTTTTTATCATTTAATCTGCTTTATTTCTCTTTGTTTCATAAAAGCACTTAACCCAAGATCTACCCTCCTAAACCTTTGGATGCACAACGCAGTATTTTTCACTCCAGGCACAATATTTCACAGCAGCTTTCTAGAACTTTCTCATCTTGCTCTACGGAAATTGCTTATTAGCCTGGAACTTCCCATGTCTTCCTTTTTGAAAAAAAAGTCAGGAAAAAAACTTTTTAAATTAAACACTTATTAATAATCCACCATGTGCCATATGTTCTTCATTGATTCATTCATTGATGAACATTTGGATTATTTCCATATCTTAGCTATTGTGAATAATGCTGCTATCTAGTGTAGAAGTGCAGATATATTACACTTGAGGATCCCTGTTTCAAATTTTTGGATATATACCTAGAAGTGGGAGAGCTAGAAAATATGGATGTTCTATTTTTAATTTTCTGAGAAACCTCCATGTTGTTTTCCATAGCTGATATTCTGTATTCCCACCAAACATTTACAAACACTATGATTTCTCCAGATCCTAGCTCCCTCTTAGTGTCTGTTATTTATCTTTTTTTTCAGAGTATAGCCCTTCTAACTCATGTGAGGCAATACCCCATAATTTTGATTGACATTACCTTGATGCCTGGAAATGTCAAATATAATTTCCCAAATCTGTAAGACATTTGAATATATTGTTCTGAAAAAAAATCCTGTTTAAATCCTTTGCCCATTTTTCAGTGGGGTTCTTGTTGCTGAGTACTTGTTCCCCTGTTTGTTTATTTGCTATTGAGTACAGGAGTTCCCAATATACTTTGGATAGTAACCCCTTTACCAGATACATGATTCAAACATATTTTCTCTAGATTTTTTAAATTATTATTTTGTTATCATTACTGAGGATTGAACTCAGAGTACTCTACCACTGAGCTACATCCCAAGCCCTACTTTTTAATTTTATGTTGACACAAGGTCTCACTTAGATGCTCAGGATGGCCTTCAATTTGTAATCCTCCTGCCTTAGCCTCCCAAGTAGCTGTATTATAGGCATCCATTACCATACCCAGCTATTTTCTCTGATACTATAGATTGCTTTTTCAATTGGTTTAGGTACTTTCTTTTAATTTACTTATTTATTTATTTAGAGAAAGGGTTTTATTGTGTCCCACTGGTCTCAGAACTCCAGAAATGTTTATTTTGATGTCATGCCACTTGCTAATTTTTTGCTTTTGTTGTTTGTACTTTGATGTGAGATCAAAAAATCATTGCAATGCCCAAGGTCATAAAGATTTTAATAAGGATCTATTGAACCTCTAGATCACTTTTCATTTTTTTTCTCCATCAAAATGTACATTTTTTTAAATTTGCCAATCATTGATGCAAATTGTTCAGAAGAGGAAGATTGGCTTAGTCTACAGAAGATGCAATGCTGTGTTGATAAACGAAATCGAGCCACCACAGAGGCCACTTGCTGGACTCCACAAGATTTAAATTTAAGTCATACTTTTGCTGGAGATGCCTTCCATAATCATGAAGGAAACAGAAGGTGAGAGCTTTAAGACTTGGGCAGCATAAAACTGAGCCTCAGCAGCCCTGCTTACCTTAAAAGGTATGCTAAGATGTGACAGAAATCACAAGAAAGATGGCAATGCTTGGACTTTTATGTTTTGTGAAATGTTGTGCAACTGTCCTGGGCCTGGCTTCTTCACAGTTTTGTTTGCTCTTCCAGTCCACAGATTGTCCCATTGCGTGTGCAAGAAATCTTTTAAAGATTGTTTAACTGGATCAGAATTGCTTTTTCAACAGTTCTGGTTTCAGAAGAAAAGACCCCTCTTGAGTCCTGAGTGGGGTGAGCAACCAGGTCCAGCCCCCACGTCCACTCATATTCTTTGCTTTCTCACCATGTGGGGACTCCATGGGTCTCTCTCAGAGCCAAGTTCAGCATTTATGACATTTTGAATATTCTCACTGTGTTACCTGTACTTGAATTTGTTTGCTGAAGCTTATTAGTGAGCCATTTTTTTTTTCCTGTTTAGCAAGGGGAGTAAGAATTGGTGTTTCCCTGGGTCCTGTAACAGAAGCCCTTGGCCTTAACTTCTATAGCTGACCTGGCATCTCAAGGAACCAAGGTCCATAGTGAGTTCCAGCAGGTGCAAACAATCTTGAACTCTCTGGAAAAAATGTGATAACTTTATTTTAAGTATTTCAAACACTCTCTATTATTTCCTTAGTCATTTTAATAATCTCTCCCATGAGTTGTATCCTCTCAAGAGTCTTCAGTATTTTCCACTGACCACTTGAGAGATGATTCCTTATGGATCAAACAAGAAGTAGAATATGACATAATCATGGAAATATTCTAATTGGTGACCTAGGATGTCTACAGAAGAGAAACAGCATGGAGTGACAGAGTCATGCAACATAGATGAAACAGTTCCCCACATTCACAGATCAGCCAGGAGAATGATTAAGAGGGAAGACTTGATGAAGAAAACTTTGAGAAAGGTCAAAATATTTCTTCCAATTTTAATTGCAAACGATGCTGCAACTGCTTTGAGGAGGCTTTCTGGACACATTCAGTCACATCTCCTGTCTTAATTTGTGAGCACATTAAAAACTTGAAGTTTTCTAACTTGTTCTGATTTCAATTTTGACAATATTTATATTATAGCATGGTTATTTATAATAGTGTTATTATGTACCTGGCTCAGAAATACTCTGGTATCAAATGATATTTTAGATAGAATCCATAGAGGTAATATTGTGTAAGTTAAGATGTCTGGACATAATAAACAGAACATATTTTGTCTAACTAGTCTGTGCTAACACATCTAACTAAACTGAATTCATTTAAACTAATCTTGGATTAGATCCCAGAAGCTGAAAAGCAATTCCTTGTACTGTGGACTTTTATTCATGAGGAGAAATAATCTTGGGTCACTAATAAAAATGAAGATCTTGCTCTTTGAAGTTATTTGATTTACCTAACATGATTAAATAGTTATGCATTCAAAAACTCATCAGTAGACCTTTACTGAACACCAAATCTTATATATTTTTCTATAGGAATTTCCAAGTTAAATCCATAATAAATCTCTTTTTTAAAGACCACCTATAGTCTGGTAGAAGAAGAATCTTTATTTCTCCCTTCATTCAATTTATCACAAATCATGAAGACAAATTTATCATGCTTTCTTGGAGTTTCTGAAAATGTCAAAATGATTTCTTCCTTTTCCTAGAAAAAAAATCTTTACATCCACATATACAGGCTATGTACGGGGCCCAAGTTTTACTTACTAATGCGATTGAGAATAGAAGTGATAGTTAAAGCAAGGTAGTTTTTCTGTAGGACTTATTGCAATCTCAGTTTCTGTATTTCAGCTCTTAATTATATGATTTACTCTCTAATCAATCTACTTCTAAATTCTGAAAAGCAGATGAAACAGAGAGCAACCCCCTAGGCTGGAGGTCTAAGGAGGAGATGAGTTTGTGTCACCCAGCTAGATCCAAAACCTCAAGCTTCGGAAAAAATATAAACAGTCTTTCCCACACTTTACCTCTTGCCCTCTTCACCACATAAGCAGACTCAAAAGAAACAGGAAACCACTATCATGACACACAATTTCTGGTTTCACTTAGTGAGTCAGGAGAGGAATACGCAAAGTTTTGTTATTTAAAGATTCTTTAATAAAAATACAAATGAGAAAATGATTGGAGGGCTTGAGCTGAGAACATGTTATCTTACCTACTGTTGTAAACAATGAGAGGACATCAGTGTCCTAAAGGTATGAATTCAAAGTTCTCACTTAGAGCACAGGTTCTCAGAAGTTTATAAGCCTACAAATCACTTGAGGATTGGATTAACACATGCATTTCAAAATAATAGATCTAAGATCAAGAATGTATTTCTGCAATTCTTACAACCTCCAAAATAATGCCAATGCCTCCAGTCCATGTATACATGTTAAGGGGGCAGGCTTACAAAAAATGAAGGCAACTTGTTATTTTCTAAATAAAAATTTAGCTGCAACTCCTAAAATAACCACAGAGAATACTGAAATTCATTATCAAAATGCAAATATATTTGAGCCAAAACTTTAGAGTTATGGTTTATGGTCAAGTGGAGGTATTGACAATGTCCTGATGATATTTCTTCTGAGGACATTCTTCAAAGCCTGCTTTACATCTTTGTTCCGCAGACTGTAGATCAAGGGATTAAGCAATGGGCTAACAAAAGTGTAGAAGACAGCAATTATTTTGGATTCCTCAACAGTCTTGTCTGTTGGTGGTCTCACATACATGAGGAACAGGGTCCCATAAAACAAGGTGACAGCCATCATGTGGGAGCCACAGGTGGAGAATGCCTTGTGCCTGCCCTCTGCTGATTTGATCCTGAGGATGGCAGCCATGATGAAGGCATAGGAAACCAGGATGATGGTGAGCGAGGTGGAGAGGTTGAAGCCAGCTGAGATGAGCATGGCATGCTCTTTGACATACGTGTCAGAGCAGGAGAGCTTGATGAGTGGTGGGTCAGCACAGTAAAAGTGATTGATGACATTGGACCTACAGAAGGTCATGCGGAAGGTCAGGATGCTCTGGAAGAGTCCATCTGAGAACCCGTACACATAAGGACATGTGGCCAGGCAGATGCAAATTCTCCTGGACATCTTCACACTGTAGCGCAGCGGATCACATATGGCCACGTAGCGGTCATAGGCCATTGCAGCAAGCATGTAAAACTCTGTGAGGAGAAGGGCAATGAAAATGTAGCACTGTGTAAAGCATCCAACAAAGGAGATGGTCTTCTTCTCTGATAAGAAATTCTTCAGCATCTGTGGGGTTGCATTGCAGGTGTAACACAAGTCCACAAAGGCCAAGTTACTGAGGAAGAAGTACATGGGCGTGTGAAGGCGAGAGTCCAGTTGGATCAACACTACCATGCCCAGGTTCCCAGAGAGGGTGATGAGGTAAAGGGCCAGAAACAGCACAAAGAGGGCAGGCTGGAGGTCTGGGCGATCCGTGAGCCCTAGCAAAACGAATTCTGTTATGACACTGCCATTTATGGTGGTCATTTTCACGGATTCGGGGTATGTCCTTCAATTATTGAAATTAAGCAGACATGAAGATACAAAAGGATGAGCATTAAAAATACATTTTGTGGGCTGGGGATGTGGCTCAAGCGGTAGCGCGCTCTTCTGGCATGCGTGCGGCCCGGGTTCGATCCTCAGCACCACATACCAACAAAGATGTTGTGTCCGCCGAGAACTAAAAAATAAATATTAAAAATTCTCTCTCTCTCTCTCTCTCTCTCTCTCTCTCTCTCCCCTCTCTCACTCTCTCTTTTAAAAAAAATACATTTTGTTTCTTAAATTTTATCCTTCAAAATGAATTTTTTCCATCACAATAAATATTCATGAAGAAGACTTTTCCATGCTTAATATACAGTGTGAGTATATCGTGTAGGCACAGAAATGAAAGAATTCTAAAAGATTCTGCCCTCTGAATTCTGTCTAGTGGAGAGAGACCAATAGAAAAGAAAGCCAAAAAAAAAAAAATGATGTTTCAAATAACAAATAGGAAGAGCTTGCTCTAAAGGTGACTTTTTTTATTAGTAAACTGATAAAAAGAATATTTTAAGAAGTTTCCCAGGGAGGGTAAAGAAAATATGCCAAGAATACTTTGATTTCTCTTTGAAAGTGTTAGTGATTGTGTGATTGTAGATTTCATGTAGACAATGCAGAAACTCCAACTGAGAGTTTGGTGACTTCTTTGAAAATCTTCTCCATCACTACCTATGACTTTCCTGTAAGCAAATTTAACAGTCTTCCCTGGGGAACAGGGATCAGTGGTTATTTGAAGCTACTCTTGAAGAACAGCAAGCAGGCAATATTATTATTGGATGGCATCAGCAAGAGCCATAGAGATTTTTTTCATAGTCCTTTGTACCTGGGAAGCCTCAGAAAGCAAATAGATGGTGGTTACTAGAACAGAGAAAAAGGGAAGGAAGATAAATAGGATGTGAAAAGTTCAAATTAGAAAAAGAGCCAAAAATTATTTTTGAGTTCACTTGCAAGAGGAATCATTTGTTGCCTATGTTATTTTAAACTATTTTGATAACTTTATTCCGATGGGATCTAGGAGTATCCAAATGAAGTAGAGCAGAGTAGTTAGAGAAAGAGAGATAAGCAAAAACAACTATGAGTAAGTACACAAAAAAGAAAATCCCAGCAGGGCTTATTACTTGTATATTGTCAACAGAACTGAACAGGAAGTCCTGGGAGTGCTAGTTACACCAGTGGAGCCCTTACTCAACAAGGAACAACCAGCAGAGAGGTAGCTCAAGGAGAGAAGAAAGCCAGGCAGTATAAAACCTGGAACCAGGACCAGCTACAGAATGCACCGGGTGCAGTATGATAAAAAAGGTAAAATCCTTGTTCAAAAATCTAGAAACTTCAAGTCCATGAGAGTAGAGCATTAAAGCAAGTTTGAAACACAGAACCAACTGTAATTTCACAAACTTCTTCATTTTTTACCCAGTCACGCCTACACCTTTGAAGCCTACAACTCTCATGTTAAAATGCAAACAAACAAACAAAAAAGATGCCCTAAGAAAGAGTTTTAGCACAGGTGAGAATGTACTAGGGGATAACCAATTTCAAGGAGTTAGCTATTAGGAGAAATTCTGTAGTCTGCCCATTTACAAGTGAGTAGGAAAACATGTTCAGAAAACTGATAAAAATTATTCCATATACATTTATAAATATACCACAGTGAATTTCACTTTGCATATATCTATACTGCATTAATTAAGAAAAAAGCCAATAAATAAATAGAAGAAAGACCAGTAGAACAGAGGAAAGTTAACGGGAATAAGGAAAGGAGGGAAAGAGAAAGGACTGGGGATTAAATTGAAGCAAATTCTTATGTAATTATATAATAATAATAGTTATATATATAATATAATTATGCCAGCATGAACCCCAATATTGTGAATAATTATATTGCCCTATATAAAAGTAATTTAGAAGAAAATAAAATGAAAAAAAAAAACTTTTAGCAAGAAATCATTGTTAGAATGGATCTTAAGCATTTGGGGAATTATTTCATTTATTTATTTGTAAAATTAATTACTTGAAAATTCAAATTAGGCTATGAGTCTTCAAGAAGGTTAATGTCTATGTTCCAGATCTCACCCCAAAAGTATAAGGAGCTCATAGCTCATGTGGACCTAAGTATACAAGCTCCTCTACCCAGAGTAAGCTTCATTCCACATCTGAAATGGCTTTACATTTCACGTAGTTGGTGGGGAATTTGCTTTTTCTGGTGGTTTTCCACCAGAGATTCTGCTATATAATACCAACCAAAGTGCTCACAGTGAATGTAAATAAGCCTATTGTCAGATAAATTAAGTCAACATCCAAATCTGTAGCCATGGGCAGCAAAGATAGTACATGTATGCTCCTAGGAAATAAAGCAAACTAAAGTTAAATTTGTCCTAAAGCTCTTACACACAGATCTGCTTCTTTGTACACAGCCATTGAGAGAAGGCACATTGTTCAGAGGTAGACATCAAGATTCCTGTTCCCCACTAATTTGAAACTCCAGAAACCCTGCTTTTTAAGAATGGCAGGTATAGATCATTTATTATCCTTAATCTGAAACAGCAGTATAATTTCCTCTTTACTAAAAAGTAATATGATAATGAGGCCAAAGAACAAGGACTTACTTCTGGTTCTGATAATCATCTACTCTCCCAGAGTCTGATTATAGAATTTTCTTGATGTTCCTATAAATTGTTAAATGTAGTCCTATTTATACACACAAGTGGGAGATGGGCAGCCACCCAAGGTAATTCTCAGAGGGACTTAAGAATAGTAGTATTGGGAATCATCTCTAAGTTTTAATTGAAACAGGAACCTAATTGTCTAAGTCACATTTCCAAAATTTCAAATTTCTCAGCTTTTGCACTACTAGTTCTGTTAAGGGCAAAAAGATGTTTATCTTGATTTCTTGGTTAATATGTGTGTTATGATTTAATGCGGTGTCCTCCAAAAGCTCATGTGTGAGACAATGCAAGAAAGTTTAGAAGTGAAATGACTGGGTTCTGAGACCCTTAACCTAATCACTGTGTTGATTCCCTGGTGGTGATTAACATAGTGAGTGGTGACTGTCAGCAGGTAGGGTGGAGAAGGTAGGTCATTGGGGTGTGTTCTTAGGATTTATAGTTTAGTTGTAAGTGGAGCTCTCTCTGTGCTTCCTACCACCACGTTCCCATTTGTTTTATGGTGTTAAGTTTTCCGAGTTCTTTGTATAGCCTAGAGATTAATGCTTTGTTGGAGGTGCATGTGGTAAAGATTTTCTCCCAATTCGTAGCCTCGCTCCTCACATTATGGATTGTTTCCTTTGCTGAGAAGAAGCTTTTTAACTTGAGTCCATTCCATTTATTGACTTTTGATTTTACTTCCTGTGCTTTAGGAGTCTTGTTAAGGAAGTCAGCTCCTAGCTGACATGGTGAAGATTTGGGCCTATTTTTTCTTCCACTTGGTGCAGAGTCTCTGTTCTAGTGCTAAGTCTTTGATCCACTTTGAGTTGATTTTTGTGCAGAGTGAGAGATAGAGATTTAATTTCATTTTGCTACACATGAATTTCCAGTTTTGACATCACCATTTCTTAAATAGGCTGTCTTTTCTCCAGTGAATGTTTTTGTCGCTTTTGTCTACTATGACATAACTGTATTTCTGTTGATTTGCCTCTATGTCCTCTATTCGGCATCATTGGTCTACAAGTCTATTTTGGTGCCAATACCATGCCATTTTTGTTACTGTATCTCTCTAGTATTGTTTAAATACTGGTATTGTGATGCCTCTTGCTTTATTTTTCTTGCTAAGGAATGCTTTAGCTATTTTGGGTCTCTTATATTTTCAAATAAATTTTATTATTTTTTTTTTTACTTCTATGAAGAAAGTCATTGGGATTTTAATAGTAATTGTATTAAATTTGTATAATGCTTTTGGTAGTATGGCCATTTGACAATATTAATTCTGAGTATCCAGGAGCACAAGAGATGTTTCCATCGTCTGAGGTTTTCTTCAATTTCTTTCTTTAATGTTCTGTAGTTTTCATTGTAGAGATCTTTCACATCTTTTGTTGGACTGATTCTCAGTTTTTTTTTTTTTTTGAAGCTATTGTGGTTGGGGTAGTTTTCCTAATTTCAATTTCAGTGGATTTGTCACTGATGTATAAAATCTCATTTGATTTATGGGTGTTGATTTTATGATACTTTCCTGAATTCATTTATTAGTTTTAAAAGTTTTCTGGTGGAATTTTTTGGATCTTCTAGATATAGAATCATGTCGTCAGCAAATAATGATAGTTTGAGTTCTTCTTTTCCTATTTGTAACATTTTATTTATCTATCTATGTATTTATTTTGTCTGATTGCTCTGGCTAGAATTTCAAAGATGATGTTGACTAGAGTGGTAAAAGAAAACATTCTTGTCTTGTTCCAGTTCTTAGTGGAAATGTTTTAATTTTTCTCCATTGAGAATGATGCTGGCCTTGAGTTTAATATTTATAGCTTTTACAATGTTGAGATATGTTCCCACTATTCCTAGTATTTCTAGTGTTTTAAACATGAGGGTATGCTGTATTTTGTCAAATGCTTTTTCTGCATCTATTGTGAAGATCATATAATTCTTGTTTTTTAGTCTATTAATATGATGAATTATGTTTATTGCTGTCCATATGTTGAACCAACCCTGAATCTTTGGGTTGAACCCAACATGATTGTGGTGCACTATGTTTTTAATATTTTTTGTGAGTGAATTGGCAGAATTTTATTGAGACTTTTTACATCAGTGATATTGGTCTGAAGTTTTCTTTCCTTGATGTGTCTTTATCTGGATTTGGTATCAGGGTGAGATTAGTCTTACAGAATGAGTTTGGAAGGGTTTCCTCCTTTGCTATTTCATGGAATACTTTGAGGAGTATTGGTGTTAATTCTTCTGTGAAAGTCTTGTCGAATTCGGCTGAGAATCCCCCTCGTCCTGAGCTTTTCCTTATTGGTAGGCTTTTCATGGCATTTCTATTTCATTACTTGAAATTGATCTATTTAAATGGTGCATGGCCTCTTTATTTAATTTGGGTAGGTCACATATCTCTAGAAATTTGTCGATGTCTTTGATATTTTCTATTTTATTGGAGTGTACACTTTCAAAATAGTTTCTTATTATCCTCTGTATTTCAGACATGTCTCTCGTGATATTTCCTTCTTCATCTTGTATTTTAGTAATTTGGGTTTTTTCGCCTTTTCTCTTCACTAGCATGTCCAGGGATTAATCTATTTTATTTATTTTTCAAAGAACCAATTTTTTTTATTTCGTCAATTTTTACTTTTGTTTCGATTTCATTGATTTCAGCTCTGATGTTAATTATTTCCTGTCTTCTACTGCTTTTGGTGTTGATTTGTTCTTCTTTTTCTAAGGCTTTGAGATGTAGTGTTAGGTCATTTATTTGTTGACTTTTTATTCTTTTAATGAATGTGCTAAATGCAATAAACTGCCTTCATAGTGTCCCAGACATTTTGATATGTTGTATCAGAGTTCTCATTTACCTCTGAGAATTTTTTTATTTCATCCTTTTCATCATTCCGTAGAGTATTATATAGTGTCCATTTGTTACAGTAGCTTCTATTTTTTTAATTTTATCATTGATTTCTAATTACATTCCATTGTGATCTGATAGAATGCAGGGTATTATCTCTCTCTCTCTCTCTCTCTCTCTCTCTCTCTCTCTCTCTCTCTTATATTTAATAAGAGTTGCTTTGTGGCATAAGATACAATCTATTTTAGAAAAGGAGCCATGTGCTGCTGAGAATAGAGTCTATTTACTCATTAATGGATGAAACATTCTATATATGTCTGTTAAGTCTAAATCATCGATTGTGTTATTTACTTTAATAATTTCTTTATTTAATTTTGTTTGGAAGTTCTGTCTGGTAGCACTAGAGGTGTGTTAAAGTCACCCAGTATTATTGTATTATGGTCTATGTGACTCTTGAAATTGAGAAGGCTTTGTTTTATGTACATGGATGTTTCGTTATTTGGGGCATAAATATTTACAATTGTTATGTTCTGCTGATATATACTTCCCTTAAGAAGTATGAAATGCCCTTCTTTGTCTATTCTGATTAACTTTGGTTTGAAGTCTACTTTGAAATGAAGATGGAAACCCCCGCTTGTTTATGCAATCCATATGAGTGATAAGTCTTTCCATCCTTTCACATTCAGCTTGTGGATGTCTTTGTCCATGAAGTGAGTCTCTTGAAGACAGCATATTGTTGGGTCTTACTTTTTAATTCAATCTGCCATTCTATGTCTTTTGATTGATGAGTTAGGCCATTAACATTCAAGGCTATTATTAAGAAATGATTTGTATTCTTTGTCATTTTGATTTATTTCTGGTTTTCAATTTGGCTTAGTTTCTCCTTTGGTTGAATATTCCTTTAGTTCAGATCCTCCCTTTCTTGGTTTTTCACTTTTTTTTTTTTTTGTCATTTCATCCTCATGGAATACTTTGTTGACAATGTTCTGTAGCGTAGGCTTTCTAGTTGTGAATTCTTTTAATTTTTGTTTATTATGGAAGGTTTAGTTTCATCTTCAAATCTGAAACTTAATTTTGCTGGAGGGGAGGGGATGTGGGAATCAGGATAGTAGAATTAAACAGATATTATTACTTTATGTATTTGTGACTGCATGACCAATGTAATTCTATAACATGTACACCCAGAAAAAATGAGAAATTATAACCCATCTATGTATGATATATCAAAGTGCATACATGCATTCTACTGCCATGTATAACTAATTAAAACCAATAAAATATTTTTAAAAGAGGTTGTGCCAATTTACATTCGCTCTGCACTGTAAGGGGACACTTGTTTTCCTACATGCTCTGTAAACATCTCTGCAGTTCATGATAGATGAAAATGGATATCTTTTGCTTTTTATTTGAGTTGATTTGATTTTTGGTAAAATGACGTATTTTTTCTGTTTAAAGCCATTTCTATTTTGACTAATAATCTGGGACAATGTATCTGCTAAGGTCTTATATATAAGTTGAGCCAGTGAAATTAAGATTTTTGTAGGTCAAAAAGTTGAATATCACTCAGCCAAATAATTTTTACAAATGTTTTAAATATTGTTTAAAAAAATAACCATCTTGCATAAATAAAATTTTATACACATTGAAAAGGAACTCCCCATGTCTACATTTCCATAGTCCCTGGCAACTACTTTTTCACACTGGGCTTCTTTGACTTTGAGCCTTACACGTAAGTTACTAGATAGAATCCTATAGTATTTGTACTTCTGTGACTGACTTACTTCACTTAGTATAATGGTCTCAGGATGCATCCATGTTGTTACATATAACAGAATTGCCTTTGTTTCTAATACCTAGTAATAATGCACTAGGTTTACACACTATATTCTCTTATCTACCCATCCAACAGTAGACATCTAATTTGTTTCCATTTTTAGCTATGTTGTTAATAATGCAATCAACATAAAAATCAAGTATCTAATTTCAGTTCTTTTGTACATGTACCCAGAAGGTAGATTGTTGGATGATACTGTCTATTTTCAAATTTTGAGGAAGCTTCAAGTATTTTCCATAGCCACTTTACCATCCCCACTAATCATGTGCAAGGGTGGTAATTTCTCCAGAACCTTTCCAATATTTTATGGGCTTATTTCAGTGTTTACTATGTGTAAAGAATATCAGTCCTATTGCATAAAATACATATACTGATCTGAGTATGGTGGTGCAGGCCTATAATCCCAGTGATATTGAAAGGATCACATGTTTGAGGCCAGTCTCAGCAACATAAAGAGATCCTAAATCAAAATAAAGGGGAATTGCATGGAAATGGAAAGAGACCCTCATTGTTATAAAAAAAAAACTACATATAAGAGGTTGTGAGGGGAATTGGAAAAAAAAATAACAAGGAGAGAAACGAAGTACAGTAGATGGGATAGAAAGAGAAGATGGGGGGAGGGGGGATAGTAGAGGATAGGAAAGATAGCAGAATACAACAGTTACTAGTATGGCATTATGTAAAAATGTGTATGTGTAACTGATGTGATTCTGCAATCTGTATTTGGGGTAAAAATGGGAGTTCATAACTCACTTGAAACTAATGTTTGAAATATGATATGTCAAGAGCTTTGTAATGTTTTGAACAACCAATAAAAAAAAAATAAAAAAATAAAAATAAAAAAAAAAGAGTTGGGAATATTGTTCCATGGTAAAGGACCTCTGTATTTATTTCCCAAAATCATAAAGAATAAAGAAAAGAAAGAAAGAGGAGAGAGAGAGAGAGAGAGAGAGGAGAGAGGAAGAGAGAGAGGAAGAAAATAATACCAACAGTGAAAGTCTCAGTAAAATCAACGGAAACCTTTACTTGTTCCAATGAAATTGCACGTATCCATAAAGTAGATGTGTATGGCTATTTGGTAATGCACTAAGCAGAGGATGTTCGTCTTTCCCTAGATAGTTAAGGTTAAATTGCTTTCCTATGCAGAAATCGAACAATTCAAGAGTTTATGGTGAGGAATTATGAAGCAAATTTCTTTTCTGAATACCAAAACCTTCTGCTCAATGATCATTTAGATGTTATTATTTCAATTCACATATTATTTCAGTTTAACACTGTAGTTGATTCCCATTATTATCTCAGAATCCTAGATTACCTTCCAATGTTAAGATCTCTTGACTTCAACAATACTATCACAATTTAGTTCTGATATTTCTCTCTGGTTCACTAAGAGCAAGAGACACACTCTAAGTTCTATCTCAGTCCCGAGTCATATCCTGGTCAGCCTACCCTTCATTATGTCTCCTCTGGCATTTGAACCCCCAAATTTTAAGCCATCAATGTTGAAGAATATGGAATAATTCCTGTTGGCATTCAGTCTTTCTCTGTCCCTGCCACCTTTATATTTTATGAATGGAGTGTTAAAATATAATATTTGATCTATGTTAGTGCACTGAGGTTCAGAGGAATAAGCTGCATTTATTCAGTTACCATATTCTTCTGGATGTTTGAACCATGTCGTTCATCACTACTATCATTAAAAAGGCCTCATGGATGGATCAAATGGACCCAGAGGGAATGGAGTAGAATTTGCTTATTTCTGACATTTTCTAAGTAATTATGAAATTCTATGCTTTGTTGCTTCCAAATACAGAAGTAAAAGAAGGGTTTTTCATTTTCATTTAATTTATTTTTAACTGATACATAAAAACTTAGAAATGGTATGTACTAGTAAGGTTCCATGTGTTCCTTTGATTTATGTGTTTATTGTCAGTGTTTATGTTATACATTTATATCTTCTCAAACATTTACCATTTCTTCATGAAAATAACCAAACTCATTTTTTGTAGCTTCTGAAATATAGGGAAGTTTTTAAAAATTATTACTTATTAAATTGTTGACCTCCTTGGTTCTCAGATTTCACATGAGAGTACTTGCCATGAGACCATCACTCAATAAAACACAGACACTGTTTGTTTTGGTCCATTCAATAGCTGAAGTTAAAGAGTGAATACAGTAACCTGACTGTTCAAAAGAAGAGGGAGCACCCCCAATGAGAAGTTCAGGTAGAGAAGGCTTTGCATCTCCCTTCTGCAAAACGAACCCTCATCCTCTCGACAGTGAGGATGGAGAGTTGGAAAATGAGAATCCTGAGGGAAAAGTTCAATTCATAAAGACTGTCAACAGCAGGAAGGACAACTTAGTGATGGGTGTCGAAGACAAGGGGGGTTTCAGAATGGGGCAGTGTGACAGAAAAAGGTCACTGATAACTGAGCAGCAAGAGATGCATTAGGCAAAGGCAGTGTTAATAACAGTATTAATGAAGGCTGTAAATAGGTGCCCAACACTAGGGATGATGGATGGGAGCATATATTGACTGATGGGAGAAGGCTTCAGATGTCCACAAAACGATAATAGATTATGACAGACCTTGATGCCAGCAACCAAAAAGAACTGCATGACACATGTATTATATGAAATGTCTAGGTTCTCTACTCATAAATTAACAGCCTATTATGGTCAATGATAGAAGAATAACAGAAGCCAACAAGGAACATGTTTCTGACGAGAAATAACAATACAGTGTGGAGTTCTAAGTCAGTCCTGAATAGTAGAAATTGGCCAAAATTTTGACTCTGGTGATCATGAAGATGATTAGAAAAACAAGGACCCACCCCCACACACATCCCATTCGTTCTTGATTATCCCTGAATTCCAAGACAACGCATAGTTACCATTATATGATTGCTCATACTTATGTCTCAGAGTGTTTGATTCCTTTGCTGTCATCAGGAGACCAACAGAATGCATTGTAAATTAAAAATCAGGTATTTTATTCAGTACCATAGAGTACTTCTACGATATTTTGAGAAACGTGTGCTTTACAACTCTTTGCTTTTTGATGTAAAAAAAGAAAAAAAAAAGAAACCTCAGTAAAATATTTTATTTAAAACTTAATCTACATTTGTGTACTTCTCTGAGGTCTTTGGTGTGTGGCCCTTATTTGCCCACATCCCACCATCCTCCTGGTTCTTCTCTCTTCTTGCCTTGATCCTCCTGCCTCCCTCACCTGCCATTCTACCACTCTGCCTCCCCCTTAGTAACTAAGGGTGTTGACAACAGCTGAATGGACTTGTCCTGTGCAGGTCTCCTGTGCTGTTTTCTTCAAGCTCACTTGAATCCCTTTTTCCCTCCTTCACTCCATGAAACTGCTCTTGTGAAAGTCTCTGGGGGCCTTTGCACTGCTTAATCTGCTGCTTGGGTCTGTATGCTCAGCTTTCTTGTCCATCCAATAACATTTGGCCTCACTGATCACTAACTTCTTCTTGAGCAGTTTTCTTCTCTTATATCCCATGACACAGGACTCTAAATTTTCCTTGTACCACATGATTTTGTCCTCATGGCTTTGTTTATTCCCTCTTTTTCTGTGACTTTCATGTTTAGGCAGCCCAGAGCTCAGTTGTTGATGCTCCTTTCTTTTATAATTAGTCTATTTTGGTAATCTTATTCAGTTTCCTGGTTTAAAATACCAACTAAAAACTACATAGGCTGAAATTAAATATTGAAACCTGACCTCTTTTCCAAACTCCAAACTTAGGAGGTAACTGCTTACATCTCCAACTTAACATCAATAGCAACTGAACTCCTCATGGCTTCCCCTAATATTCTCCAGACAATGCATCCCCATCTCAAGTCAATGGAAGTACTATGTTCATTTTTGCAGACAAAAATAACTAAACAGATAAGTGAATTTTGGAGAAAGTGTCTCATAATTCCCAGACACTCCATAACAGTTCATGAGATAATTCTGTTACTTTTACCTTTAAAATATTATCCATAAGCCAACTACCACCTGCCACCTCTTTTCCCCCCACCAAGTCCCAATATCCTTATTCAAGAAGATCAGAGCCATAATGGTCTAAATGGATCTTCCTGTCTCTGAAATCTGCTAAGATATCACAAGTGAAGTAACCAATTTAAGCAATTTACACTCATTCTTTAATGTCTCTTTTTAGCATATATGTAGGCTTGTGTGTATATATGTATATACATACCTCTCCATAAATATTTAATCTAATTTAATTATAAGTTATGTGCAGATTATAGAAAAGCAGAAATACAAAATCAGAACAAATGGCTTCCTTGATATTCACATACATATGCACACCTATAGAAACATATGTATCATGTAGAATATGATTTATTGATTTTATGTACACTTTTGATATTAAACATTCCTTTAATCCACAATAAAGGCGCACATTTCTCACTAAATGGTCTCTAGTAAACCACTTATACTTAGCTGACTGACTTAGGAACTTAAAAAACAAAAAGTATTTCATTTTTCTGGGCCCCATTGAGCACAGAATTGAATTACAGCCAAAGGAAATGATCAGACCTTGCCTTCTACCTAATTCAAAATTCCAGTTAAACTATAGTCCCTAAAACATACATTTCACTTTATTCATCAGCTTATCTATTCATTCAATAAATATTGAGTTGATATTGTCTAACAAAAAAGGTACTATGCTGGGTTTTTGTAGAGCAGCCAGAAAAATCGATATTGTTCCTTCCATTATTCAGCTTACAGTCTAGAATTGGAGGGAGACAATGATTACATGCTGACCTGAAAAAGTCAAGTCCTATGTGATCTGCCACTTCTTCTAAACATATTCCTGAGGGATTCAAGTTCTCTTCTATTTAATTTCTTACTCCGGTCCACAGATATTTGTCTCCTTGCTATACCTTTTAAAAACTCAAGAGCATTATTATATATTGGGGCTCTTGTGTTACTGTGTGGGTGCCTGGAAAACTCTTCCACAGACACCTATGTACTACTTTCTCATTCAGGCCTTGCTCAGATATGATGTCCACAGAGGGTCCTACCCTGACTCCACTTCTCCCTAACCATACCCTGCTTTATTTTTCTCCAAAGAACCTCTAATGCCCATGTCAAACACTCATATCTTCTGATTTAGGAATTGAACCTGTTTGTGTGGGAAAGAAAGGATGATTAAAGCATGAAAAACTGATGAGATTCATCATGGAGGACATAAAACCATAAGAAGGGAATACTGTAGTGGTGGCCACCAAAATGGGATACAGGAGGACATATACACTGCAATTAACTTACATTTCTTATTTAGTCTTTTCAACATAATGACTGAGTGAATGAAGGCGCCTTTTGAAGAAACCATAGACCTGGACTTGAGGGAAAATAGTATAGGCATCTATTTTAAAGGTAACTTTTCTAAGAAATCCTTCAGGAAAATCCATTAATGAATGCATTTCTGTAAGGGATGATAAAGATAGTTTCATTAGGGTAATTTTATTGATAAAAGGATTGAGAAATTGATTCTAAAATAAAAATTTCACAAAAACCCAGATACATGTATTAAAACTTGATAATGGAGAATTTCCACTACATATTCAATGAGAAAATGAAGGAGTATTCAAGAAATAACCAATTGGTGATTTTTTTAAATTAAAAAACACACTCCTATTATGTTATGCACAAATGGAAATACTAGAAAAAATAAAGTTCTCAGTATGCAAAAGTCATGCCCAAAACATTGGAAGAAAACATTTAAGAATATCTTATCAAATGAAAGAATTTTTAACAACACTTACAAAATGTGAATGAAAAGATTAATAAATTTTAACATGTTTAAATGAATCACTTTCACTGTCAAATATATCATGCACAAAAAATGAAATATAAGTTATAAACAGTTTTTAGATACTCACATTGCATATAACATCTAAAGATTTGTATCTACTACAGAATATATAGGAATACATTTCAAATGGATGGAATAATGACAAAACAATCCAGCTGAAAATGTACAAAGAATATTGGCATATCACTTACAAAAATAATTCTTGATTTATTTTATAATCAATTCATTTAAAACTATTTAATATCAACTGTAATGATCCAAACTTAGAATTCACTTTTCATTGACCAGATTGGGAAATAATTAAGAAGTCTGAAAAATACCTCTTTTGGGAAAGAATGTGGAATAATGAGAGCACTCACACACTGTTTACAGGAGTGTTTGCTTCTAAACAAATTCACAATATACAGTAAGTTTAAAAATCTTCATATCCTACAACCTAGAAACTGCTGACCCACAGGATAACTCTTTTACTGGTAAATACTTAAGATTTCAGAAGATAACTTGTCACCATGTTTTTTTCCATTATCGAGGAAGTGGAAAATATAATCGCCTATGAATCATAGCATGGTTACATTTGTTGTGTCTTTGGCATAGACTATAGTGATGAAAATCACTGTTACATGAATCAGAACGGGAAAAAAATCTAATAATGCTAGCAAAAAAATTAAAAATTCATAAACAGATTTATTTCATTTATATCAACTTTAAACCTAGTAAAACCATACTATATAAAACTATAAACACATAAACACTGGAAAATGTTGTAACCCAGTCTTGGGATGAGAAACTTTGCATTCATAGTGACATTTATTGCAGTAAATGGGGAAAGAAATCGAATCAGGCAGGGGGAGATTCAACCTTATAATATCCAAATATCTAAAATATCTGAAATATATATGACCTTGTGTGAACTTTCAATAATAATTAGTTCTGCTTACATAAGGATTTTTTTTCTATTTTTTATAGGAGGTTTGAAATAGTTTATTATAAAATATAACAAGTAAAATCATAAAACTAATTTGTTGACATAAGTAAGGATGAACTTAATTACACATGGAAAAATATCATTTCTAACAGCAAAGGATTAAGCAATAAAATTAAATATAAATCTGTTTACAATAATCAAAAACAATAAAATGTTAGTATTTCAAAATAAATGGCAAAATAAATGGCAAAAAACATTTTTACATAAAAACATCTATATAAATATAGAGAAATTTTTAAAAGTTTAAAATGAATAAGAAAAATAAACATCAGAATTTTAAAACAGGCAAAATAAAGAATAAGGATTTGTCACAAGAGAAAATTGAATAAGCAGCAGCAAAAGTGTTACAATCAATTTTATACACACATATGAATACCCATAGATTTACATGGCTAAAATGTTATATGCAAAAAAAAAACTATTTATGTAAAAAGAACACACTTGCAATGGTAAGGAATTAGAGGAGGAGAGGTTACATATTGAAGGTTATGTGTATTCATAAAAAATAAATACAAAACTCTGAAATGAAATTTAACATTTTTATAAATCACTTCACATGAGTATTCTATTTAATCAAATATATGTTATTTGAAATAACCTATGACATTTAGAAAAATTTTAATTAATGCATATAATTTAAATAAAAGGAAAATATCATCACCGTTTATGATTGACAACATTTTGGAAAGCTCTGTAGGTATCTAATAATTGTTATTGATAAGGCAATTGGTAGTTCTGTTTTAGAATTCGCACCAGTTTGAGCACTATGTACAGAATTATGAGCTCTTCACAGAGTAGAGAACAATAATTGCCTCTGATTTCATATTTTAATTTCTATACTCTATTTAACATTCACTGAGATGGTGCTACAAATTCTAGATGATAACTTACAAAATACTTAAAATTCTTTTTTTGAGGGGTAGGTGGTACCAGGGATTGAACTCAGGGTAGCTCAACCACTGAGCCACATCCCCAGCACTATTTTGTATTTTATTTAGAGACAGGGACTCACTAAGTTTCTTAGCACCTCGCCATTGCTGAGGCTGGCATTGAACTCCTGTCTCAGCCTCCTCAACCACTGAAATTACAGGTATGTTCCACCATTGCCTGGCCTCCATACTTATAATTCTATATATGAATTGAAAGAGACAAAGAATAATCAGCTAAAGGAAATGCTTTATTAAAGTACTCACAAATTGGATAATAAGGAAATCTCATGTAGATTTGACATGTTTATTTAGCAAACAATTCTTTTTTAAAAACTTTTCTTATTGCTATTTTAACATCTTTGTTCCTCAGGCTGTAGATCATAGGGTTTAGCATGGGACTCACAAAGATGTAAAATACAGCCACAATTTTCCCTTGCTCTACAGATGTCTCAGAAGGGGGCCGCAGGTGCATGCAGAACAATGTTCCATAAAATATAGTGACAGCAGTGAGATGGGACCCACAGGTAGAGAAGGCCTTCTGCCTGCCCTCAGCAGAGCGGATTCGAAGAATGGCAGCAAAGATGAAAATGTAGGAGATGAGGATGATGGTCAGAGAGCAGGTGAGGTTGGACCCAGCCACCACAAACATGGCCATTCTCTTGGCATAGGTATCTGAGCAGGCCAGCACCATTAAAGGGGGGTCTGCACAATAAAAGTGATTAATCTCATTGGGACCACAAAAGGACAAACGAAGCATCAGGATGGTCTGCACCAGTCCATTTGCAAAGCCATAAATATAATCAGCAACAACAAGAGAGAGACACACATGCCTGGACATTTTGCTACTATATAACAAGGGCTTGCAGATGGCCATGTAGCGGTCATAAGCCATCACTGCAAGCATATAATAATCAGTGATCACCAGGGCAATGAAAAAGTGGAATTGTATTATGCAGCCAATGAAGGAAATGGTTTTTCTCTTGGACAAGAAGTTAACCAGCATCTGAGGAGCAACAGTAGTGGCATAACAGAGATCTACAAAGGACAGGTGGCTAAGGAACAAGTACATTGGGGTGTGAAGCTTTGAGTCAGCTCTGATTAAGAAAATCATTGTCACATTGCCAATTACTGTGATAAGGTAGATGACTAAGAACACCACAAAAAGGACAGGCTGCAGCTCTGCTCGATCTGTCAGTCCCAGCAGGATAAACTCAGTCACCACCGTGTGGTTTTTCTTCAACATTATGTTTTCTTGATTGCAAATAAGATCTAAAGGAAAGGAAAGGAAAATGCATCTGACTTTTGTCATTTATAAGATACTTCTATCATGCCATCTGATAATTCTTCCCCTTATTTCAGGCTTACACATTCATGTGCCACAAAGGTGCCACAAAGGAAAAGCCAATATAGCCTGTGTTCAATATTTGAAACATGTAAATTAATATGAGACTCCACACATAAAGGTATATATATATATATATATATATATTATATATTATATATATAATATGTAATAGTATGTATATATATAAAACATACATTAATATTTTAAATGGATGTATGAATTCCTCTTATCGTGTCTTTTTATGTTTAAAGAGGCCCTATCTTTGGCAATTGTTTTTCATATTTATTTACTCAAAATATTCTGGAACATAGGGTAGCAAAAGTTAATTTTCTTTGAAACCACAATCCTTTTTCTTATTATATAGCTTTGGGTGAAGTTTCTAAATTATCTACCATTGAAACTTATGTAGGTTTCCACAGCTAAATGAACTTAGGGAAATTAAGCAGGGTGTTGAATAGGTTAATAGAATAGGTTAAGGTAAAAAAGATAAATCTCAGTCATCTGAGTGTATACAGAATATGTATAAATATCTTTCTATAAATCCATAAATAGCACCATTTCCATACACATATGTTGAGGGTATTAAATATTCATGATGCAGCTGTTTTGAGGAAAACATATTGCAACAAGGGGCTACAGTAAGGTAGAGGAAGAATAATGATGAAAAACTGAATGAGTAATCCCTATACCATAACTATTTGCTGTCATTCTTCCTTATACTAACTTCTGGATAAATGGTTAAAAATGCTATATCACAAATTCAGTGCAGCTCCCTCGAAGTATAAAATATATATTCTTTGCATCATAGTCAAATAATAATCATAATAATTATACAACTGGGAGAGCACTTAAAATATCATGAAGTACATCTCCCAACACTTGGGGAGAAAAGCAGAGACCATGGAGAACAACCATGGAAAACCCACATCCTTCTTTAATGACACATACCCACTGGTGATCATGGTAAAATGACTCCTTTTAAGAAGCTGAAAAAAAAATGATGGAAAAAAAGTTAAGCTGCAAGAAAACATATAAATTTATCACTCAAGTGTTCTTTGGACAATTGGCTAGGGAAACAGGCAGAACTCACCTATCTCAATGGAAATTCAAAATATTTTATGTTTTTCTTCTTTTAAGCCCATAAGGTCCAAGTGAATTTTACTAAAACAATTGTCAAAGAGACAAATGAACTTTTGGTGATGGAATGGTATTTTTATTCTCTATATTTATGGAATGCTAATAAATATTCAAAAGAATTAGCATCTCCATTCATATTTTGCTATGGGAAATGCGATAATGCAAGCAAAATATGGGCCTGCTAGATAATTTAACAGGGTATTTTAGAAAATTAGCCTTCGTTTCAAGAGAATGCACCAAACATCCTAGATGGTTTGAGTCAGCAATCTCAGAGAGCAGCATTTACAATGGACATCAGTGGAGCTAAGGGCCTTTTAGGCTTTGCACTCTTGAAATTCACATTACCCTGAAGTTCTCTCATGTTTTCTGCCACTGCTCTGCCTCCCACAGTATCTAACCCATTTCCCTTTGGCTTTAATCAAGTTAGTATCTTCATGGCATGTGGTCATAACTCAATTTGAGTGAGAAAAATAAATTGAAAGAAGGCACCTTCATGAAATACACCTTTTAATGCATTTTAGTACTATAAACCCTTACTCAAATATACATTTCTTAGTAAGTTCTCACTTTAGGAAGAATAGTAATCTTGAAATAGATTAGTTAGCTAATTCATGAGATTAGGATTCAGCCCAATTTATTTTTATCAATTGGTATGTTTATTTCTGGATTAAAAACTTTAAAAGAAACAAGCCTAATCCTACCTCAAAATGGAGAGTGATTTCACATCAACAGCATTGATGTTAACAAACTGAAGAGCTTATAATAAAATCACCTCGTAGGGACCAAATCTCTGTGGTTCAATTATTTCTCACAGAAATTTATTTAGATTATGAAAAATCACAATCCTGTCATTCTGGAAAGCCTAGACTCATTAAGATCTTTAATTTTGCCAATTCCCCACTTCATTAGGGAATAAAATCTCCCAAGAATAGTGGAGCCAGGGGAATTATGTATTTTAGTTTATGGTGAGTGTTTTAATATTTGTTTTATTTAGGGAAATATTAAGTTCTCCTGTCTATAACCTACGAAATAGAATGGTGTGTAGTATAAGGAGAAAGTTTTGGAGTTTGGAAAACCTTGGAAAATAATTTGCTTTTCCTGAATTAGCTATTAACAGATCTGGCCTTATGGTTTTATCTCTTTAAATTGAATTAATATTTCATAGCCATAGGAACATTGTGCATTTCCAGACAATACAGGTGTGGGGGGGTTTCTCCCTTTACCGCTCTTCTTCCATTAAGGGACTTGTCTATTTTTCTCTGCTTTATTTTATTTATTTGAAATTAAGGACATCATCAGCAAAGCTCCTTGGGTATAGAGTTTAAAATTGGTATTGGCCAATCAGCAAGCAATGAAATGTGGAGAGGACAGAGAAGAGTCCTATCTCTTTCTAAAACTCCCCTGCATCAGTATGAATAAGAGTGAACACAGCCATCTAAGAAAATTCTAACTGGCTTTATCCTGGGGAAGAAGGTTTCAAGGGATTTTCTTCTTGTTCTAAATCTCAGCAGTGACAATAATCATTTCCCTAGCTTCTTTGGCCAGAAGAGTAGAAGTATTTTTTGTTTTGTTGGCTTCTTGGTTTGTTTTGTGCCGCAGTCCGGCTGCAGCAAAATAACCAGGGAGTGACGAGCAACTTGTGTAGATTCATACAGCAGGAATAGGAGCCGTTTATAGTAGGACAGGAGTGGTATATATTCATTCCACACAGCTTATCTTAATTAATATAAAATAGATACAGCAGTCAACCAATAAGAAATCTCCACACTTAATGGTTTGCTGGCACCACCTCACAAACCACTCCCCCTGGTAAAATGCCAGGCGCCATCCTGACTTGTTTACAGACTCTAACAGTTTTGTTGTTTTTGTTTTTTTCCATTAGCACCTGCCTCTTCACCTCCTTTGACTGATTTCTTGAATCTTGCCTGTATTCTCAATTTTTAAGTGAGGTTTCCTTAAGTTCAGAAATGCGGTCATAATGTGTACATTATGTGTACATTATATATCTATATGATATGTACATAATATCTACCTAATACAACTATATGTGTATAGATATATAACGTACATATGAACTGTCATAAATGGAGTCATATTCTGTAATACATATATATTCTATGCATGTATATGTGTGTATAAAGAATCCAATTTGTATTGCTTTTATGATTCTGCTTCTTCCATTGTGTACATAATTTAAATTTAATTCAATGAAATAGTATAAGATAGCATTTGTATTGCATTTAAAAAGGCATGGCAGGGTCTGGGGATGTGGCTCAAGTGGTAGCTAAATATTTAAAAAATTCCCTCTCTCTCTCTCTCTCTAAAAAAAAAGACATTGCAAACATCAACCCTCTTAAATTATTTACAGGAAATTGAACGATGTTAGATTATTCTTAATTTATAAATGAAGTTTGGGAATCAGTGATATTAAATTTTATCTTCTGACCTTAACAAATGTCCAACAGAAGTAATGTTATTTATTAATTTTCTTTTATTTTATTCAATGGTTTTGGGGGAATGGGACATTTCTCTTTCCCATTTTAAGATATATATAGTTCCAGTGAAGATGCACATGGCATAAGGAATCCACTGTGACCGGATTAAGACATGATAAGTGAATTCCACAATAGGAAACTCTGCTTCTGGATCCAAGGGAACGCATCAGCCTTCTCTCTTTAAAATCGGTGTGTTATAATTATACCTAATAGTCTCTAATAGTGGGACTCATTTTTACACATTTATACATGCATAAAATAGAACAATATAATCTGGTCTTCCAAACTATATTATAAGCATCTCGCCTTTTTTCTTTTGAAGTTTGATATTTGCAAAACACTATAAATTCTGAAATGTTTTTAGTAGATAGAGCACTAAATATGTGCCACAACTAAATTTGTTTTCCTTTCCCGTTCACTTCAACACCAGTGCTGCATGAAAGAGGTAGGTTTGATAAGCATTTGGACCACATGATGGATTTTGACTTGAGACAGGGTACAGATGTTTGCATATATTTTAAAGATAATTTCTCTCAGGGATACTTTTTAAATGCTATAATGCAAACTTCTAGACAAGTGGTCTTAAACTATTTATATTAAGATAATTTTTATTGATGAAGGGGATGACATATTGATCCAAGAATAAAGATCACATAAGCAGATTGATCTGAATATTAAAAGCTTCTCATAAGGCACATTTGGCACTCAAAACTAATTAGGTAAGTAAGAGGTATTCAAAAACTAGAAAATCTGTTATTAATTTTAACTGGTATTTTATTTTATTCTGAAAATCTGGCAATACTAAGAGAAATAAAGTGCTTAATATTCAAGAGCAAAACCCGAAAGCACTGGATGAAAATGCAGGGAATATACTTATAAAAAATAATCGTTTAGATAAGATAGAGAGTACAATGAGAATATGGTTAAATTTGAAATGTTGAGCTGAAGAATTCGGCAAGTGGCAAAGCACTTTTCTAGCAGCCGTACATCTCTGTTCAATCACTGCACCTTAATAAACAAAACAATACAAAACAGAACTAGAATAGTCAACCACTAAATATGTCATGCAAAAAGATAAAACACAAGGTATAAACAGGCTGAAGATGTTTGTAATGCATATAACACCAAAAAATTTGGACATAGTACAGAATACATAGGAGTTATTACAAATGGATGAAATAAATATAAAATAATTCAGCAGAAATGTACATAAAGAATGTGGCCAAAAAAACTGAAAAGAGGAGAGAAATCTTCTATTAATGTCAATACAAATGAAAACACTTAATTTTATTTGTAGTGATGACTCAACCTTAAAGAAGAAATTAAAATGCACTTTACATTTGTCATACTAGGAAAAAATTCAGTCTGACAACCTTGTGTTGGCAGGAATGTGCAATAAAGAGAACATTCACGGAAAGTTGGCAGGTGTGCGAATTGACAAAGTGAAAATATGTAGTAAATTTAAAGATGTTTATATTTTATGACCCAGAAGTAACCAAGCTTCATGATACATTCTCACTGGTACATATTTGAGAATTCTACAAGCAATGTTATCACTTGGTTTTCATATTCTCAGGAAATATGAAAAATATTTGGAAAATATAATTGTCCAGTGGTAGTTGAATAGATGCATATATCATGACACATTTATATACTGGCATATCCTTTATTAATAAAAATCACTGCTGCATGAATTAACATGGAAAAACAAAACCAATGTTACTAAAAAATTACATGAATTACACAAAATACGTAAAGTGATTTCATTTCTATCAATTTAAATTTTGCCAAATTAATACTAATTAATTCTGTGGATATATACACCCTTGGAAAATGATGTAACTTTACAAAGATATTAGAAGCATTAAATAATTATTAGTTTCTACTGTAGGAAATGGGGAAAGAAGCAGAAAATTATGTAGGGAGTATGTGAGTATCCAAAACAAATACCACATGTAAAGATTTAATGATTAGTTGTGCCAACAGAGGAGGGTTTTAAATTACTTTCTATTTTTGGTTATAGCCTAAAAACAGTTTATTATGGAATTTGATAAGTTAAGTCCTAATGATTAGTTAATAATACAGGTAAATATCAACTTATTCATCTGTCAAAAACAGTTTAATTTCCTAAGAGGAAAGAACGACAAAACAGAGTGAAATGTAAATCATTTAACAATATGTAGAAATAATAAAATGTTAGCATTTCAAAAATATGACATTAAAAACAGAGAAAAATGAAAACAGATATTACATAGGGGCATAGAAATAAACGATGTATAGCTTTACAAAGAAGTCTAAAATTAAAAATATAAACTTCACAGTTTTAACACAGGGAAAGCAAATAATATAGATTTGTCATGAGAGAAATTTGAATAAGCAATGAATAAATGAAAGTTATCCCTTATTGTGAATTTTACAAATGCATATAAAATCCATATATTATGTGTCTAGGACATAAAACAAAATCTCCATGTAGAAAATAATAGGCAATGAAAAAGAAAGAGGAGAAGACAGGTCAATGATAAATAGGAATGCATATGCATAAGAAAAACCATGAACCAAGTCTTGGTTGTGGCTCAGTGGCAGAGCTCTTGTCTGCCATGCAAAGACTCTCTACAATTTCCAGCACCACCCACACAACCCACAATCCTCTGGATATCTCCACCATTAATCTCATGAGCGTGAATTCCAATCAATCAGAAAAATCATTTAAAGATATTTCTTAGAATAATTATCTGAGATATACCCAAAATATATTAATTAACATATAATATGAATTAAAGAAATAAACACAACTAATACGATTGTTTTGGTGGAAGATATATGGACATTAAGATCCATAAAAATTTGATGAATTGGCATAACTACCGAATTTCTTTTTTTAAAATTTTTTATTAGTTGCTCAAAACATTACAAAGATCTTGACATATCATATATTTGATTCAAATGGGGTACGTAATCTTAGACACTAGTATGTCCCTATGTATAAACATGGCTGTATAACCAATGTGATCCTGCAATCTGTACACATGGAAAAATAAGATTAATTACGTACTACCGAATTTCTTAATTTCATCTTCTACAACTTTCTACCAGGGGGAGTACTATGGATGACATTTTCAGTTCTTTAATGACTTTATAAAGCATTATAAATGGTACTGGTTTGACATTCACTTTCTATGCTTTTTATCAAAAAATACAACAACTAAACTCTAGAGAATAACATATTCTTAAACTTTTGCATGTGAATTATAAGAGAGCAAAAATAATGAGCACAAAACAATTTCTTAAAGTGCTCATAAATTGGTCACATAATAAAAATATATTACACCAGCTTATTAACCAAACAATTCCTTTTTGATAACTTTCCTTATTGCCATTTTAACATCTTTGTTCCGCAGGCTGTAGATCAAAGGGTTTAACATGGGACTCACAAAGATGTAAAATACAGCCACAATTTTCCCCTGTTCAACAGATGTCTCAGAAGGGGGCCTCAGGTACATGCAGAACAAAGTTCCATAAAACACTGTGACGGCCATCAGGTGGGACCCACAGGTAGAGAAGGCCTTCTGCCTGCCCTCAGCAGAGCGGATTCGAAGAATGGCAGCAAAGATGAAAACATAGGAGATGAGGATGATGGTGAGGGAGCAGGTGAGGTTGGATCCAGCCCCCACAAACATGGTAGTCTCATTGACATAGGTATCTGAGCAGGCCAGTACCAGGAGAGGGGGGTCTGCACAATAAAAGTGATTGACCTCATTGGGTCCACAGAAGGACAGACGAAGCATCAGGATGGTCTGGGCCAGACCATTTGCAAAGCCATAAACATAAGTAGCAGCCACAAGAGAGAGACATACACGCCTGGACATTTTGCTACCATATAACAAGGGCTTGCAGATGGCCATGTAGCGGTCATAGGCCATCACTGTGAGCATATAATAGTCTGTGATCACCAGGGCAATGAAAAAGTGGAATTGTATAAAGCAACCAGTGAAGGAAATGGTTTTTCTCTTGGACAAGAAGTTAACCAGCATCTGAGGGGTGATGTTTGTGGCATAACAGAGATCTACAAAGGACAGGTGGCTGAGGAAGAAGTACATTGGGGTGTGAAGCTTTGAGTCACTTCTGATTAAGAAAATCATGGTCACATTGCCAGTTACTGTGATGAGGTAGATGACCAAGAACATCACAAAAAGGACAGGCTGCAGCTCTGCTCGATCTGTCAGTCCCAGCAGGATAAACTCAGTCACCACCGTGTGGTTTTTCTTTAACATTCCGTTTTCTCCTTCAATAAAGGCCAAAAAAATAAAATTGAACCTGGCTTTTGTCATTTTTGCATCACCCATCTAATGTCATCTGATATTTCTTCTTCATCAAACTTTAAATCCATATGCAAAAAGAAATCTCAAAGTTAGTGTATGATTAGTGTTTTGAACATCTAAATTTATATGTAGCCCTCTCTCTAGATAGATACACAGACAGACACACATGTGTACACAGATTTATGGAAAGGCAATCATATTTTTAATTGGATTTCTTTCAAGAATTTTCACATTTGAAGAGCTTTCATCTTTTTGTAAGTGTTAATATATTTGTGCATTTACCATTTCCTTAAAAATAGGAGTAGAAATGTTGATATTTCTTTCCAAGTAAAATACTTTGTCCTACCAAATAGCTTTGGGTGTGCTTTGCAAATTATCAACCATTGAAACTTCCCTAGGTTTTTGCAGCTAAATAAATGTAGGAAAGTGACACTGAGTAGAACATATCCCTACAGAGCCAGGGTCTCTTTTCCTGCCCCCTAGAACCCAGGGAGTTTTCAAGAGGTTCCTGCAGCCTGTAATGTACATTCATTTACCTAATGGAAGTCTACCTCAGGAGGCCCTCAGAACACAAAACTCTTCATTTTATGACCCATACAGGACCTCACTGGCAGTGTGTGTTTCCCCACATCTCAACAAATTACTGATTGAATGAGAACAAAAGTAATATTAAATGCCTTATGTACGTAGGATATTTTTGAATACAGATGGGTGTATGTATGTGTGTATATAAATGTATATATATAAGTGTATTCTATGAATAACATGAAGTATTAAATGTTCATGTCAAAGTGATGTTTGGGGGAAAATATGTATCAAATGACATTGCTGGAGCTTTGTGGGAGACAGTAATGAAAAAACATTTGAGAAAGAAATCTCCAGACCACAATGTTTTGCTATAGTACTACCTCATTGTAACCCTTGCAAAATAGGTAAAAATTTTACAAAGCAAATTCAATAAAGCTTTCTTAAAATGTAAGATATATGCGTATCACAGTGAAATAATGAGAGTAGATAGATAACTGGGAAAGCACTTAAGATATCATGAAGTACATTTCTCAGTATTTGGGCAGAATTAAAGGAACCATGGACATCATGATGAAAATTTCACATTTTCCCTCCATGATATACACCAACTTATGAGGGTTATAATGATGTCATACTGGCACTTTTTAATGAATTTCCAAAGGTGGAATCAGGTCACTTTATAATTCATCTTTAAAACATGTCATTCAACATAATGAATTATGTTGTCCTGTTCTGCATATGAGGACTTTGGGTTTATAGGCTGGAGTAATAAGATGCAATTCAAGCTGTCTACTAAATGAAATTCTAAACATTTCAAGTTTTTTAAGCTTATAAGTTCCAACTGAATTTTATAATAAAAATTGGCAGATAGACAAATGTACTTACAGTGCTTGAATATTTTTTAAAAAAATATTTTTAGTTGTAGATGGGCACAATACGTTTACTTAATTTATTTATATGTGATACTGAGGGAAGCTCACACATGCTAGGTAAGTGCTGTACCACTGAGCCACAACTCCACGCCTTGAATGATATTTTTATGTCTTTATTTCCTGAAATATTAACCAAGATTCAAAAGGCTTGACACTCCCATTCATTTTCTACTATGGGGCAATGTGCCAGTATAAGCCAGGGACATTCCAGATAATTTAACTGAGAACTTTCTAGTAATAGTCTTCACTTTAAGAAGGAGCACACACATCCTAGACGGTTTGAGTCAGGGAATCTCAGAAAGAAGCATTTGCAAGGGACATAAGTGGCTCTGGCTGGGCATCCCAGGCTTTGCACTCCTGAAATTTACCTTACCCTGAGGTTCTCTCATGTAAATGCTTCCTGTCACTGCTCTGTCCCCCAGAGTGTCTTAAACTATTTTCCTTTGCCTTCGATGCCAGTAGTGTCTCCTTGGCATATGGCTATGCTGAATTTGAGTGAGAAAAATAATTAGAGAGAAGGCACCTTCATGAAATGCTTCTTTTAGTTCATTTTAATACTATAAATTATAAACCTAAACGTTGTCATATCTCAACCAAAAGAGTAAAGAAATATGATGATAGACAACAGATATAGACAACATAATGAATTCAGAAAGTAATGATAAGAATGATTTAATCCAAGTCCCCATTTTGATTTTTCTGAAGCAAGTGAGAGCAGGCTTGATTAATCAATGAGAGACAACAGAGCTTTCCAATTACTGAATCTCACATTCCTACGTCCTGGGTAGAAATCCCAGTTCCTCTAGTATCTAGTTGTGTGGCCTGGGGCATGTTATTAATCTCTCTGGGTCTCAATTTTCTCATTCATAAAGTTTGTTTGATAAGAGCGAGTGCTTCCACGTGAAGACGTTAATTCAGAGAAATTTTTAGAAATATTTTTGGCATATGGTAAGTACTTACAGAGTTGAAGCTGCTATTATGGTAAAAGATGCAGACTTGACCTAGAACACAATTCAAACAGGAAAATAGATTCTTAGGGGCAAGAATTCTTTTAAATTTGGGACTGTAAGCATAGTGGCACCTAGTGAAATGCTTTCCTGACTGGAAGTATCAATAATTATTGATGGATTTAATGTTCTCATTGGCCTAGTCTTTTTCCATTATATAAACACCACTCTACTGTTCATTTATTTATAACTTATTTACTTTAACAAAACTAGTAACATTTTAAAAGATCATCTGCTTTCATAAGATTAGGATTCAGTTCAACTAAAATTAATGGCTAAAAAATTATTTATGGTTTCAAAAGATTTAAAAAGATTTATCTAAACCTACCTCAGAAAGGATGGTGATTTCACAATGATAGCATCAACATTAACAACATGAAGTGTTTATAACACAGTAGTCTTAGAGGGACCAATTCCCTGTGGTCCAATTATTCCTCACAGTAAATTATTTGGATTATTTTAAAAAAAAATCACAATCCTCCTATTCTGAAAATATTAATCTCATTAAAATTTGAGTTTTGCCTTGGGCATGGTGGCACATGCCTATAATCCCAGTGGATAGAAGGCTGAGTCAGGAGGAGGGTAAGTTCAAAGCTAACCTCAGCAATAGTGAGGCACTAAGTAACTCAGTGAGATTCTGTATCTAAATGAAATACAAAATAGGGCTGGGGATGTTGCTCAGTGATCAAGTACCCCTGAGTTCAATCCTGGTACCAAAAAAAGAAAGAAAAAAAATTGAGTTTTGCTCAGTCTCCACATTTATTAGAGAATCAAATCAACCAGGAATGATGAAACAAAAATTCTTTATGTATATTAGTTAATGCTAAATACCTTAATATCTTCTGACTCAGGGAAATACTAAATTCTCTTATTTACAACTTGCAAAAAAGGATAGGTTGTGGTAAAAAAAAAATGGAGTTGGGAAAACATTGCAAGTTCAATGAACTTTTCTTTAACTTGGAGTATTGCCTTAGTGACTTTGAACCTTGCACCTTCATCTTTTCAATAGAAATGATAATTCATAGCTGTAGGAACACCATGTATATATAGGTAACTGAGATGTGCTGGGATTCTTCTTTGCCACTCTACTACCATCCCCCATTGTACTGTAGTTTTTCTCCACCTTTTTATCCCCCTTCATCATGTGCTATATTCCACATTGATGGAGCTCCTGTGATATTTAGTTTAAAACTGACGTTAGCCATTGGAAAGATTCAGATAAAGATTAGAGAGAGAGAGTGAGATGAAGCTCCACTGCTTTTTCATTTCCTTCCTGTCTCCCATTAATGCAGGCAGAGTTTCCGAGGTTGTGTTTGGGGGAAGAAGGCAGCAAGAGATTTGATCCCTGGCTTCAACTCTGGATGGGCTGGGGTGATATTGCTCTATCAGGTCTGAGCTTAGAATTTTTTTTCTGTCCTTAGCCTCTGCTCTTTCATATATCTTGAATAATGTCTTTATGTTATATTTTCAAATTTTTATTAGATTCTCTTAAACTTAACCATTGGTGTAGAATTTTATTTTAAGCTGTGCCTCTGTTCAAGGTCAGAGGTATACACAACAGTTTATTATTAGATATATGTTCCAATAAAGGTACAAGAATGTATAATAACAACAATTTCTTTTGTTAAGTCATTGAAACATCTCTGGATTCACCATTTTTGGAGTTTTAAGAGCCAATGAATCTCCATCGTGATGGATTCTTACTCAGTGGAAGACTTCAGATGGAAATAAGATATAATTTAGGGGAGCATTGCACTGCAGGTAAATTTGAACTTGAAAATGTGGCATAGAAATATTGCTCTGTTTCTTCTCTCTGAATTGATTGGGAAGAGACTCATCCTATAGGCAAAGACTGAAGGTGAAAACCCGGGAAAAGCTTTCCATTCACATGGGATTCATAAGCAAGCATGGGTAGTTATTCTCATACAGATAAAGTGGACTTTATCCACAAAGTTAATTAGAAGGAGCAAAGAAGGTCACTTCATATTACTTAAGGGAATATGATATAATAAGATATAATGAATATAAATATTTATACCCCCAAAATGTATATATATATATATATACACATTTATATATATAACTATATATATATATATGTACTATATGTAGTGTGTATATATATATATATATATACATATATATATATGCATATATTACATCAAACAAATTCTCAATATTAATAATCAAGTAGATGACAATATAATAATAATACTGGGTGATTTTAACATACTTCTCTCACCTCTGGATGGATGGCTTATTCAAACATAAACTAAGTAAGGATTCTGTAGAACTAAAATATACAATTAATAATTTGGACCTAACAGATGTCTATTGAATACTTCACCCAATAACAACTTAATTCACTTTCTTGTCTGTAGAACATGGATAAAATAGAACATATTTTAGATCAAACAGCAATTCTTATTCAAAATAAATGAGAGTAGTGATACAATGTATCAAAATCTCTGAGACATTATGAATGTAGTTTTAAGAGGAAAGCCACAGCATTGAGCTCATACTTAAAATAATAGAAAGATACCAAATAAATAATATAACATTACATCTCAAGGCCCTAGAAAAAGAAAACCAATCAACAGCCAACTCAGTAGCATACCAGAAATAATTAAAATGAGAGCCGAAATCAATAAACTCAAGAATATAAAAGAACAATACAAAACAAAAGAAAAATGAGTTGATTTTTTTGAAATGATAAACAAAACTGATAAACCCTTAGCCAATATAAACACAATAAAAAGAAAAATCCTAAAATTACCAGAATTCAAGAAGAAAAAGGAAATATCACTACAGACACTGAAATCCAGAGGCTCATCAGAAACTATCTTGAAAATTTATACTCCAATAAACTAGAAAATCTTGATGATATAGAGAAATTCCTGGAGTCATATGACCTAGCCAAATTCAACAAGGAGGATATAGAAATTTAAGCAGATCAATATCAAACAATGAAATTGAAGCAATTATCAAAAACCTTCTATCAAAGAAAACCCCAGAACCAGGTAGATTCTTAGCTGAGTTCTACCAGACCTTTAAAGAAGAATTAATACCAACCCTCCTCAAATTATTTCATGAAATAGAAAATGAAGAAACGCTACAAAACTAATTTATCTACAGGAGGGCAATGGGATGACTCTGGCTTCCTCCTTCCTTTTGCAGGACCCTGAAGAACTTCAGCATCTATTTTGATCATATTAAAAAGAGGATTCTTAGGATGGATAGGTAGGTATCTCCAATACCTCTTTATAATTTTACATCTCAATTTATCTTACTAAGGTAGGTACATGGCAAATGTAGGAAAAGATGCCAATGTATCCTGATAGACTATCCACTCCAAAATCATTCTGGCTTCTGCCTCAATCTTTTTTATCTTGCCTGGTACTCCTTTTTACCTTTTCATATACTCCAGAAACATATGAGTCCCCTTGATTTTATCCTCCTCTTCCTACCTCTCCCATGGTGAAAAATCATCTTTGGGGCTTTTAACTATCTCAAGAATCAATTTTTTTTACAATCAAAAGAAAAAGAAAAAATAAATAAATTGCTCCCAACTGAAAAGAACACCGAAGAAGTTGGTAATGATGTCTATGAAAATATTGAGAAACACTCTTTCTTAAAATTTCACTGAATTTTAATAACTAATTTACTTAACAGAAATTTCAACTTTGGGAGTGCATGAAAGGAAGTATCTGACAGAGGAACACAAGTGATAATTCTGGCTGTAGCTTCTCATGAACCACTCTTGACTTGGAAGTTGACCACAGCAATCTTTTTTCTTGAAAATCACAATTTCATTGAATGCTTTTCTTGAGTTTTCTCTGTAGAAATGTTTTTGAGTATATTTACATTTTTCATATTTGGATAATTTTGTTTTCCTGAAACATATATATCATAAACACAATTATACATTTTACATCTTAATAAATCTTTATGTTTTGGGTGTTTTTAGAACTAGCCAAAAATATTTAAGAGGACAACATTTTGATTTGAAATTTAGCTTTCTCTATGAATTTAAAACATACTTACTTTCTCTAACTTAGGTATTCTCACATATCAAAAATAAATTGTAGCATCTGCATTTTAGAGATAATTATTCACTACAATAGAACTTTCACCCTTCCAATAACCCACCAAGGCAGAAATGAATCTTCAGAATGACACAATGAAGACATAGGCAGTATATTGGCCCACCTGAACAAGTGAATCTGTTCATTTTTTGTATATTTGTGACAAATTGGAATATCAATATTTTGGATGTTTTTGTGGACTCTGGTGGTTAAGGCAATAACATTACAAGTTCTAGGCCAACCTCAGCAACTTAGTGAGATCTCAAAGTACAAAATAAAAAGAACTGGGGATGTGGCTCAGTGTTAATGCTCCCCTGGGTTTGATCTCCAGCACTGGAAAAAAATAATACAGGCAGTATTTTTGTCCAATTAGAGAATGCATTTGTTTATTTATTTTTTTCATGTTTATGGCAACTGGTGTATAAATGTTATGGATGTTTCTTCTTATAGTTTAGAAAAATGTCACAATGCCAGAACAACTTCAATTATTGTGTCAACTGGGTCCTCATATTAAGACACAATTACATATTTTTTAATGCCAGTAGTAGCAGTGAATGGAGTTCAGGAGAGAAAGATTGTCTTAGTCATATGAAATATACAAGATAATTAGGACATTATTATTAATTGATAATAATAGTATTATTATCAATATGGCTCAGAAACACTATGACTTTAATATGCTTCCAAATATAAATGTGGAAAAAATATACATTTATATGTTTCTACAATCATAAACACATCTTCATATGGACAATCCATAGAAAGAGTACATATTTATGTAATAAATATACTAATTACTAGATGCACTTATTTTATCTAAATTAATTATCATCACTTGGTTGTTCACTCAGTAACCCTTCAGTAACTGGGCATACAAATTTGTGCAAATTCTCACAGAGGTTCAGTGTGAAATCACATTAATTTTCACTTGATTTTAAGTACATAAAACAGTGATATTATTTATAGGCAGAATCTTTTACAACAGATCTCAGAAAAGTAATCATCTTGCAAATTAAAATTTTATACACACTGGGCAGGACATCCCCATGCTTCCAATGTACAGTCATTGGTGGCTACCCTTGTCTTCTGTGTTTCTATGTAATTGACCCTTAAAGATATGTTATACAGGGAGACACAGGATTTGACCTTCTGTAACTGGATTTATCCATGTTATCTTATAGAGAAGACTCACCTTGTTTTTAAAGAGAATAATAATCCACTGTATTTACATACCATATTTACTTAACCACTCATTCACTAGTGGTAGCTTGTGTTGTCTACATTTCTTGGCTATTGTCAATAATGATGCCATGACTATGAAAATAATGACTCTGATTTCAATTTCCTTGAACATAAATACAGAAATAGAACATATGACAGTTCTCTCTTTGTTTAATTTTTGGGGAACCCCCATGGATTTTCTATAGCTACTGTACCATTTTATTTTCCAACTGCCCTCAGTTGGAAATGTGCAAGACTTCAAATTTCTCCACACCCCCTTAACTTATAATCTCACATGTCAATGTTCACTGTCTGTAAAGAAAATACAGTAAAATCAGGGGGACTACCAATACTGAAAATACCAGTCAAATATACTGAATGTCTTAAGTTTACTTCAATCAAATTAAAGCTACTAATAAAGTAGTTATCTGCGTTTATTTGCCAAAGCTTTAAGGAGACAATGTTCATCCTGAGCAAGGCTATTTAAGTTTATATATCTTACCTATGCAAGAACAAAATAACTTGACAGTTTACGTTGAGGAATTATGGAGTATATCTCTTTAGTGAATCCTCATATCATCTGCTCCATGACATATTTTGTTCTTGCCCCAGTTTCCCTGTTTCAGTGTCTGCACACATTTTGACTCAGCCTGCTTGTCCTCACTTCTCCCCTGGCAGGTGAGATTATGAAGATTATGAAGCCATCAGACATGGGAGAAAATGGGACCATTCCTCTTTGCCACTCAGTCTTTCTCTGTTCTACTTTTCTACTGTGTATGACACATATGAACAGAGTGTTAAAATGCAATGTGTGCTTATTTTAACATAAACTGAATTTATAGAGTGGTCATATTCCATAGTATATTTGAGACACTGAGTTCATCCCCACATTCATAAAGAAGTCTCTTGAAAGAATGAAGTGGAGCCAGAGTGAATGGAGGTGAATTTATTTCCAGCTGCCCTCAGAAATCATAAGACACTATGATTTGATGATTCAAAACAGAGAAGAAAAAACAGGATTTTATGAAAAAAAAAATTTCCTAAGAAATTTTTGATATCCTTGTCTTCAGGCTATATATGAAAAGCTTGAATATGAAATGATTATTGTCTAAAACACAGACATCACTAGGTCTTGGTTCATGGAGTAGCTACATCTTGGGCAGAGATGCATGGACAAGATTGTCCCAAAGATACTGTAACCACCATCAATGAGAATCACAGGTAAAGAAGGCTTGAGCTTCTGCTCTGCAGAATTCATCTTCAAGATAACAGAGACATGGAGAAGGAAGCGAGAATCATCATGAGGCAGTTCAGCTCACCAGAACTGGCCAAAGACATGTACGTAAGATCAAGAGAGTTTCAGGAGGAGTGAAAGGTCACAGAAAACTGACTGATCACCTTTAGTGGCAGGAAAAAGCTGGAACCTAAATCCTTTGTGAGTGGCATTCTTCATAAAGCCTCAGGATAATAAAAACCAACAATAAAAAAAAGAAAAGGGAAAAAATAAAGATAAAACATTAAAAAAAAAGAAAGAAAGAAATTCTGCCATTTGTAACACCACAGAAGAACCTAGGGGTCATTATGCTAAGTGAAATGAACCAAACACATATGTGCAGTCTATAAAAAGTCAAACATAAAAGCAGAGAAAAGGATGGTGGTTAGCCGTGTTGGGGATGCAGGAAAAGAGATGTTGGTCAAGGGATACCAATTTTAAATTAAGGATGAACACAATCTGGGGATCTAATGTAGAACATGGTTGGTGTTGGAGGTGTTAATTTGATGGGGGTAGCAATCCTTCCACATTGTGTATGCATATCAAATCATCATATTGTATATCTTAGATATATATAAAATACATATATCTGTCAATTAAAATGAAGATACATATATAAAAAAATAAAGCCTCAGTATATGTGAATCACACATGGAATAAAGAGGTGGGCAGAAACTTAACTGACATCATGTGAAGATAAAACTATGATTAGTTGGGTTTTATGATTTGTTTCTAGGTTTAAATAGCTTAACAACTGAAATCAGAAAAATAATTTAATAACAGATAAAATATTGACTCAATCATATGTCACAAGCAGTCTAATTTCCTAAGACCAATCAATGGAATGTAAATTGAAGTATAAATAAGTTACAATATGAAAAACAATAAAATTTTACAATTTAAAAAGATGACTTTAAAAGTATAAAATCAAAAAGTAAATATTTTATATACATAGTACATATTAAAACATGTGAAAATAAAACATTTATATCTTTAAGAAAACATTCCAAAAGAAATATGAAAAAATATATTAAAACAGGAAGAGCAAAGGAAAGTTATTTTCTCATAAGATAATTTTAACTATGGTATAAACAAAGAAACCATTATCCATAATGCATTTTACACACATATAATATTTATATAGTTGAAAGACAAGGTGTAATCTGTTTAATTATAATGACCATGAACTAGTTGAACACAGGTCCATTATTGATAAGAATGCATACTTGTAACAAACACAAAACCCTCGTAAGGTAAATTTGATATTTACATCAAGCATCTCATGTAAGATTATATCATTGGGTTAGTAATAGCATTTGAAAGATATACCATAGAGGAATAATCTTTGATACCTCCCAAAGGTTTTCATTACCACATAATTTTTATAAAGAATAGAGGAAACTTCCCAATACCGTAGACAAGTATATGGAAAACATTTGGAGGAAAGTCAGGTTACAAAAATCCAATGAACTATCATTTCAATAGCATCTGATAATTTCAATTTTATAACTTAATATCAGTATGAATACTCTGGATAGAATAATCTGCTCTTCATTAATTTTATAGAATAATAGCAATACCTCTGTTCTAGTCAATAATTTATTTATTCTTTATTAAAGATCCACTGAAAACTTTAAATCCTAAATAACTAACACATAACTGTGAGTTGTATATGCAAATTATAAATGCCGAAAAATAAAAATGACAGAAAGCAAATTGTTAAGTTAAGCAGATCATAATTTATTCAGATAACAAGGATGTCTTTGCACATTTGTGACCATGTCTAGCTTACAATGCAAAGAATTCCTTCTTGATAACTTTCCTTATTGCCATTTTAACATCTTTGTTCCTCAGGCTATAGATCATAGGGTTTAACATGGGACTCACAAAGACATAAAACACAGCCACAATTTCCCCCTGTTCTATAGATGTCTCAGAAGGGGGCCTCAGGTACATGCAGAACAATGTTCCATAAAACACTGTGACAGCCATCAGGTGGGACCCACAAGTAGAGAAGGCTTTCTGCCTGCCCTCAGCAGAGCGGATTCGAAGAATGGCAGCAAAGATGAAAACGTAGGAGATGAGGATGATGGTGAGGGAGCAGGTGAGGTTGGACCCAGCCACCACGAACATGGCAGTCTCTTTGACACAGAAGGACAGAGGAAGCATCAGGATGGTCTGGGCCAGACCATTTGCAAAGCCATAAACATAAGTAGCCACCACAAGAGAGAGACACACACGCCTGGACATCTTGCTACCATATAACAAGGGCTTGCAGATGGCCATGTAGCGGTCATAGGCCATCACTGCAAGAATATAATAATCTGTGGTCACCAGGGCAATCAGAAAGTGAAATTGTATAAAGCAGCCAATGAGGGAAATGGTTTTTCTCTTAGACAAGAAGTTAACCAGCATCTGAGGGACAACAGTGGTGGCATAACAGAGATCCAGAAAGGACAGGTGGCTGAGGAAGAAGTACATTGGGGTGTGAAGTTTTGAGTCAGCTCTGATTAAGAAAATCATGGTCCCATTGCCAGTTACTGTGATGAGGTAGATGACTAAGAACACCACAAAAAGGACAGGCTGCAGCTCCGCTCGATATATCAGTCCCAGCAGAATAAACTCAGTCACCACCGTGTGGTATTTCTTTAGCATTATGCTTTCTTGCCTTTGTATAAAGCCTAAAGCAAAAGTAATGAAGATGCATCTGAAAGATTGGCAAACATGCATTTGACATTTAAATATTAAAGTTATATAGAACCCTTCCAACAATGAAGAGGCCATTTATAAATGGATTTCTGCGAATCTTTTTGCAAGTCTTTTGGTATTTGCAGAACTTTTATCATTTTGCACATACACTGGTGGTTTTAATGATTCATGATGGAGCACTGATTAAGGGAAATGAAGCATATCAATAATTCTGAGACCCTGAGGGGGCACAATAATGAAAAAAAGTGTTTGATAAAACTCTGGACCATGAACAATCCCTGTATTCTTTGTTATTACTGTTCATTTGCAGTTTCCTTGATATATGCATATAAATGTTTATTTTCTCTTAAATTGTATTTTTTCTATAACATTCCTTTGGATATGGTATCCAAAGTCCCAGCCATTAAAAGTTATCTGTTTTTCTTAGCTGAATAAACTTAGGGAAGTGAAAGTGAGATATGGTGCTAGACCCTTCCTGACAGAACTGGGATCTCTTGCCGACTTCTCCAAATTCAATAACAACTTCAACTGCTTCCTCAGCCTCAGCCTGCAATGCAAGCTCACTTTCCCCACCCTGGGCCACCTTAGGGAATCTCATACCACCAAACTTTACTTTTAACCTGGATCCTGATTCAATTTGTTTTGTGTATTTTTGCCCAGCTCTACAAATATTTGCTTTGGGAGAGAAAAAGCAAATCTTAGCTCTTTTTATGTACACAAGAATTTTATAAATATATACACATATATTGATATGTGTATTCAATAGAAAACATGTGCATTTGCATATGCATTCACCTACATTGGTGTTTTTAAAGATTCATGATCAGCAGTATGTAAGGGAAAACAATGTACCAAAGGATATGATGGAGCACTGGGGGAAACAATAATTTTAAAAGGTTAATAAACAAAACAATAGACCATCATTATTCCCCAAATATCCCCTACTTGCAAAAGAAATTTTTAATGCTCTAAAATTATTTGAACACAGGTTCATCAGAATACAAAATACATATGTATTACATCATAAAGAAATGATAATCATATTAATTATATAAAAGAGATAATACGTAAAATATCATAAATTATGCCATTCATGGTAGCTCATGTCTGTAATACCAACATCTTCAAAGATAAGGTAGGAGTATGGTGAGTTTGAGGGCAGATTGCAAAACTAGAAAAGACTCTGCTTCAAAAAAAAAAAAAAAAAAAAAAAACCACCCAGAAAGTACTTGGGATGTAGCTCAGTGGTAAAGTACCCCTGGGATCAATATCTAGTACAAAAAAAAAAAAAAAAAAAGAAAAAGAAAAAAAAGAAAGAAACAAAGAAAAGTCAAATAATGAATTATATTTCTCAGCATTTGGGCATAATAAAAGAGGCCATTTATTGTTATTGTTTTTTTAAATAACTACAATACCAGTGATGTAAGCATGTCACTTCATAAGACCCTTTATAAAGTCAACATTCAAGGGTTCTTTTCCATTGCATTACCCCACACTGCATTGTTGAAGATGATAAGATACAAAACGTGCCATTTAATTGAATGAAATTTTAAGTGTTTTATGTTTTTTTCCTTTCTTAAACTCATAAGGTACAAGTGAGTTTTACCATGATAATTGCCAAAGAAGCAAATATGCTTTTCTTGTTCTGATGGAGTTTTTAACATCTTTATTTATTGAAATACGTATGAAGATTCAAAACATTCCCATTCACTCACAGTTATGTGTTAGTTATTTAGTGTAATACAAGCAGTGGATGTTCCAGATAATTTAAGTACTTTGCAGTAATAGCATTCCTTATAGACAAAATATTACATTTGAGTCAGGAAATCTCAGAGAAAAGCATTTGCAAGAGATATAAGTAGCCTTGGGAGTATCCCAGATTTTGCACTCCTGGATTTCATCTATGATCTCTCATATAGATGCTTCCTGCCACTGCTCATTCCTCCAAATCATCTAAAATTATCTAAATAATTTTTCTTTGAATTGAGTAAAGATATTCTCTTTAGCAAGCATTCATAGTTCAATTTAAAGTAAAAATATCAGGAAGTTATCTTCATGAAACACATCTGTTAATTTGCCTTTAATAATTAATGTATATTATAAAACTAAAAGTGGCCATTTCTTAACCAAGAGGGCATAGAAATCATATGGCTCAATGCATATAATTATAGAGTAGCATTGTGAACTCAAAAGGAATTCAAAAGATTAGTTAATACTACCCCTTATGTTGCTTATCCTCTCAATGAGGCAAATGAGAACAAGCGGGTTAATTATAGAGAGTCAGGAAACTTTAACTGGTAATGGGAATTTTCTTTCTCTCTTCCAGGAAGGAAATTCCATTTTTGTTTGTGTGGCCTTGGGTAAATAATCAATCTCTCCATGCCTTAATTTTCTCGTTCATAAAAACTTGGTTAATAGCGACTCCTTCCATGGGAAGGAATTCATTTAGAGAAATATTTTCAAATACATCTGGCCTGCAATAAGCATTTGAAAGTTAGTATCTACTAGTATTATGGTGAAATGTGCAAGTCTACTTTAGAACAAGATTCACCTTCAAAGAACCAGCTCTCTCTGGGGACCAAGGATTGTATCTAATCTTGATTGTAAGCACAGTGACTTCTAGTTGAATGTTTTCCCAATTGGAGACAGGCAATAATCTTGATGAGATCGATGTTCTCTTTGGTCTAGTTTCCTTTCTCTTACATAAACACCACTTCACTGTACCTTTATTTATAAGTAACTTACTCTAAGAAGAATAGTAGTATTTTAATAGAGACACATGTTATTCATCAGATTAGCCTTCAACTTTGATTTATTTTTATCAATTAAAATATTTACTTACGGATTCCAACATTTAAAAGAACCACATCTAATCCTACCTTTGGAAGCAGATTGATTTCACAATGACACCAACAATATGAAGAACATGAAAAATTTATACCAGAATCGTCTCATATACCAAATCCCCAAGGCTCAATTATTTCTTGCAAAAATTTGTACAAATCAGGGGGCAACCTCCATCTTTCTGTTATGAGCAGCCTGAAATCACAGAGGACACGAGTTTTATTCCTGTCTCTAGGGAATCAAGTCTCCCAAGAATGATGAAGCAATGGGACTCACTATTTATTTTAGCCAATACTAAATTAGCTAATACCCTTAATATTTTCTGACCTAGAGAAGTATGAAATTATCTTGTTCACACCCTGTAAAATAGAATAACGCATGGGAGGAGAAACTTTGGGTTTCAGGTAAATATTGGAAGACCAAACTAATTGTCTTGAACTGTCTATTTCCTGCTTTTGATCCCTGTACCTTTAACTTTTTAAATAGGAACAGGAATTCTCAGCTGAAGAAACATTGGGTATTTACAGATCATGCTGGTGGACGGGGGATTCCCTCTTTGTCACCTTACTCCCATCCAAATGCATTGTCATTTTTTTCTGTACCATTTTTAATCCCCACCTGAAGTTCCTTTGGTGTTTAGTTGACGAACCAAACAAACCAGTAAGAGATCAAATGTGAAGAGAGAAGCTGCCCCATTTCTTTTTCACTTCCTTCCATTTCCTTAGGAATGTGCAGGTATATAAATATATTGAAAAAAATATGATCATCAAGTCCTTTCATTATGCTTTAGCTAGTACTATGTTAAGGCATAGTTCATTAAGTACTGCAAAGACAAGTGAATTATTATAATTATTATTATTATAATTTTTATAAGAGTATATTTTTGTTTTTGTTTGTGTTGTTATTGTTGTTGTTTTTATTTTCCAAGATTTTATTAGGTTACTCTACCTACAAAACAGATTCTGTATCTGTTTTAAAACACTTGGTCACAAAGAGTAGTATTTTATTTTATTTTTTTCAGATGCCATAGAATGAATTTTCTAAAATGTGGCATATTCATAGGATGTCATAGTTAATGATTTCCATAATCTCTTTGGATAATTTTTACCTTGGAGAAAATTTCTATTTGTATTTTTAATTTATTTTGCCCTTTGATGACTTCTGAGGACTCTTGTGAGTATAGAAGGGAGGCTTATGGTCTGCACCCACGATCTTCTGCTCCTCTCCGTTCTCTGATCTGCCTGGTTGCTGTCTGCTCTGCTGTCATCCAGCACGTCAGGGTCACCTCAAGTTGATTTCTCCCTCCTGGCAGACACAGCTTGCTTATATTCCTGACTGACCCAGTTGTACCTCAGATTTTACAGAGATTTCAGACCTCCTTTGGACCTGTGCCTTATCTCTGTTCAGAACTGACTGAGAAGTCTGCTGGGAGGACTTAATTTCACTTGCATAACACATTCCAGTCATGAGCTCTCCACTATTGCCATGCTTCTTCATTAAATTTGAAAATTTTGGAAATCTGGAGATAGGAGCACCATCCTTGACACACGGGGTCTAAAGAAACTGCTTATGTAACCTGCTCCCACTTGGATTTAAGTATTAACTTATTAAATAAGCAGAGCTCAAAAATTACTTTGCTTTAGCTGCCAATAAACTGAGAGTCGAAGCACAGGGCAGGGAGGGTAGGAACACTTGTCTTTGAGAGACCTTCTAAAACCATAAGTCATCTTCATTTTACCTCTCCGCTCATTAGTATATCCATCCTGAAGAGCCAGTCTTGGAGTTTTCAAGTTTTTCTCTGTAATAATCTATACTTTTATATCAAACACTAATGGAATTCAGGAGAGGAATATTATCTTAGTCATATGAAGGATAACAAGATTATTATAGAATTATTGTGTTACTCTGCAGACTTTTATTAACAATCTGTCCCCAAAATACTAAAGCTTTGCTAAAATTTCAATTAGAAATATATAGTAAATATTATATGAATTGGTATATCTCTAGAATTATAAACAAATCTTTGTACAAAGTCTGCATGAATAATCAACACGTATGTTCAAAATACACTAACTACTAGTGAAGCTAAATTTGTTCAAACTAACAACCATCATTTAATTATTCATTGAACACATTAAATAAACAAAAACTGTGCACATAAATTATTGTGCAGATACACACAGAAGATGTCAAGGTAAAATTAATGTTTTAGTTTAGAATATAATACTGTTAACTATAGGCAAAATGCTTCACACCTTATCTGTAAAAACTGGTCATCTTGCACAACTAAGATTTATACACGTTGGATAGGGCATGGCCTTGGCACCCTTTCCTCAGCTCCTGGAAATCACCTTTCTCCTCTGTGTAGAAATGAGTCTAATCATTGTGGATACATCACATAAGTGGACTTCTCTAGCATTTGACTCTGTGGCTGGCTAATTTCACTTCATTTAATGTCCCCTAGTTTCACATATATTGTCACACATAGTATAATCACCTTCTTTTTAAACCCAAATAATAATTCATTATATTTATATTCCACATTTTCTCATCCACTCAACCACCAGTAGCAGTGGAGTTATTTCCATAGCTATTGTTAATAATGTGTCGTAAATGGGAAAACCAAGATCTTGATCTTCATTATTTTATACATATACCCAGAAAGTAGAACATCTAGACTATAAGCACAATGGCTAGATGATAGCTCTATTTTTTAACTTTTGAGGAACCTCCATGCATTTTTCATACACAATGCAGCATTTTGCTTTCCCACCCACCATGTAGAGGGCTTGTAATTTCTTCACAACCTCATCGACTGCACTCATGTACATGGGAGATTGTACATAGTTGTATTGTTATATTATTGCCATTAGTCCCAGCCATCTAGATTACATGCCAAGGTTACATTTCAACACAGCTTTCAGAACTTAGTTCTAATATTTCTGCCTGCTCACTGAGGTGAAGAGGCAGGCCTGAAGTCTTGTTCCGGTCGGTCCTTGCACACATTGTGCCTCAGTCTACTCTTCCTCACATCTCCCCTGGCAGTTGAGCCACCCTCTCTCTGATCATGAAGCCATGGGACATGGCTCTTGACATTCAGTCTTCCTCTGTTCCTGCTATTTTTCTACTGAGCTTTACACCCATGATCAGAATGTTAAAATGTCATGTTTGATTATTTTGAACATAGATGGAATTTATACAGAGTATCCATGTTGCACAAGATCTTCGGGAAATTGCATTTATCCCCATATTTGTACAGAAGCCTCTTGCAAGAATAAGTGGAGCAGACTGACTGGAGATGGATTCAGTTATTTCTGAGTTCCCTCAGAAATCACAAAGCACCATGATTTCTTGACTCAAAATAGAGGAATAAAAACAGGTTTTAATGGGAAACAATTTTCCTAAGAAATATTCAGTCTCCTTCTCCTCAGGCTATATATGAAAGACTTGATCATGAAATGAACATTGTATAAAACACAGACACCACTTTGTCTTGGTCCATGCAGGAGCTAGATCTGGGGTCCAAATGCATAGACAAGATTATCCCAAAAATACAGAGACCACTATCAATGGGAGAATCATCAGGAGGCAGCCCAGCTCACTACAACTAGCCAAAGCAAAAAGGAAAACTTCAGCAATATATGGGTCAGGAGGGGTGAAGTGTCACAGAAAACTGATTGATGTCTTTGAGTGGCAATAATAAGCTGGAATGTAAATCTATTGTGAGTGGCATCCTTCATAAAGCCTCATAATATGTGGCCCACACCAGAAGGATGCTGAGATAGGGAGAATGATGACAATTGTACATGTTATAAAAGTCAGAGAGTCACAGGAAAAAAAGAAGAACACCCTCAAGACCAGCAAAAGAACCAAAATATATCGAGTAACACATTCCTTAAATAAAATGACTGTATTCTCCACCCAGAAATATACCAACATATTAGACACAATGACAGAAGAACAGCAGAAGTTTCTTAATATGAGAAAGATTCCAAAAATATATAAGCATGTGGAGTCCTAAATCAATCTGGAGATATAGGAACCTAAGGTTTATAACCATATGGTTATATAGATGACCAGAAGTGCCACAAAATGAGTAGACTACAGTTCTGAGTGATCTCTGAGTCAAAAGAGTAGGAATTCTGAGTGTTGTAGGTTGGCTCATACCCATTCCTGAAAATGGATTACTCACTTGTGGGGATTAGAAAAAGAGAACATTGAAGAAAATTGTGTAAAAATTTTTATTAATTGAAAATGATGTTCTATAAATTAATTAAAATGTTTCTTGCAGAGCAAAAAAATACCAGAAAAATGAAATAGCTCATTCTTTCCCATAAGATTATGAGAAAGTGGGCTGGGGATATAGCTCAGTTGGTAGAGTGCTTGCCTCACATGCATAGGGGCGTGGGTTCAATCCCGGGCACCACCAAAAAAATAATTATATATATACCGAGAAAGTGTGTATTATAACTCTATAATTCTACTGAAGAAAACAAGATTTCTTAAGTAAATTTAGCAGACTACTTCTTTAAAAAATAAACATGAGTGTCTGTGTGCACTTGCAGGAGCCCTTAGATCTATGACCCTTATTTCTGCCCCTCCAATGTCCGCTCAACCTCTCTCTCTTCCTCCTGTCGTCTTTCTGCCTCCATCACCTTCTTTCTCCTCTGCATCCCTCTTGGCAATTAAAGGTGTTGATGGGGGAAGCTCTTGCTGTCTACAGTTCTTCTTTGCTGTTTTCTTCAAGCCCACTCTCATTCCACTTTCCCGCCATCACTCCATGAGATTGCTCTTGTGAAATCACTAGGGGCCTTTGCGCTGCTCAGTCTCTATGGTGGGTCTCCTGTCTCACCTTCCCTGTCCTGTCAATGTCATCCCACTTCATTGCTTACTTTCTTGAACAACCTTCTTCTCCTATATCTCAAAACAAGTGACTGTGTTTTCCTCCTCCAATGTGTTTTCTCCTTCTCATGATTTCGTTTATTCCTCTTTTCTCCCTTTTAATGCAGTACCTCCGAGCTCACTCCTTAGTCCTCTTGTCTTTTCTGTTTACACTTTATTACTTTGGTGATCTTATTCAACTTCATGGTTTTAAAAACTATCTAAATATTGCAACACCTTAATTTACATCTCCAGAATTAACCTCTTCGCAAGAGATCAGCCTGTCTCATGTTCAACTGTCCTGCTCATATTTCCACATTGACATATAATTGCCATTCAACTTGACCAAAAGCCTCAGCCATCCCTCATCTACTCTAAGCACTGCATTACCTACCTCAAGAAAACGACAATTCTATTCTATCATTTGCTCAGAAGAACTTAAATAACCTGATAAATATGTGCTGGGTAATTGGTTAACTCTTCTCTGCCTCACATACTATACAACCAGTGCATCTGAAGTTCTGTTAGCTCTACCTGTGAGATATGTATGTTCATAAGCCAACTACTTTCTAGTATCTCCATTCCTGCTACCAGCTTCCAAGACAAAAAAAAAAATCTTTCAATTAGATTACTGCAATAGTGTTAAATTGATGTTGTAAATTTGTTCTTTTTAATTTACATGACAGTAGAGTCTATTTTGATGTATTTCTACAATCAAGAAGAATATCTTATTCTAATTAGGATCCTAGTCTTGTGGTCATGTCAGATTCTTTCCATTATCTTTCCTATGCCTATGCCCCCTCATTTCCCTTTGTTCCCCTTTGTCTAATCCACTCAGCTTCTATTCTTTCCCTTTCCCCTTTGCTGAGTGTTAGCATCTAAATATAAAAGAGAATATTCAAGATTAGTTTTTTTGGAATTGGCTTATTTCACTTAGCATGATAGTTTACAGAACTTTCCATTTACTGGTAAATGTCATAAATTCATTCTTCTTTATGGCTGAGTAATATCTCATTATGTATATATACATCACATTTTCTATCCATCTTTCTGTTGAAGGGCACTTAGGTTGGTTTCATAGCTTAGCTATTGTGAAGCAAACTGCTATAAACATTGATGTGGCTCTGTCATGTGGTATGCTGATTTCAACTCCTTTGGATACGTACAGGGGAGTGATACCTGTGCTAAATGGTGGTTCCACTCCCAGTTTTCTGAGGAATTTCCATACTGCTTTCCAGAGTGGTTGCACCAATTTGCAGTCCCACCAGCAATGTATTTACATGCCCTTTCCGTGTCTCTAAAATCTGCTAAAAATCTACAAATAAAATAGCCAGCCATCTTAAAAATTGAAGGCCATTTTCAAGTCTCCTATTTGTGCACATAAAAATACATATTCACATATACACATACACATCATATTGGATATAAAATAAATGTACAAAGTAACAAATGTAATCATTTTATATGATGCATATATTCCTGCTGGGGGGGCATATGAATATGAAGAATGCAGTTTACTTTTTTTCTCATCATATATACATACTTCAGATTTAGAATCTCTAAAATATTTATGTGGCGAATCACATGCTACAACAGTGCTTTGAATATAGCCCTTGCTGCTGTGCCACTGTGACTTATTTTTAAAAGGATATGCTTCTTTCTCTTCCTCTCTCCCTTCTTTCCTAATCTCTCCCCCTCCCTAATCTCAGGGAAAACGGACTTACTTCTCTTCCCCCTCCTAAGCAGAGTCCTCTGTTCTTGAGTACACACCCACCACATGGATAAGGAAATTCAGATTTGGGGTTGGCATCAGAAGAGCTCAGGAATGACTCTCTCCAAAATTAACAAGTGAACTACAACTCCCACAGAGAATACATGGAAAGTAGTCTTTGTATCACCCTTTTTAAAAGCCCCCAGTTCCCCTTGATGGGCAGAATCACAGCCTCTAAGACAGGAGTCCTTAGCTAGCAAAGCAATGAAATTTCTTAACACCAGGCCCTCACTATCCTCATTATAGGATTGGCATCTGGGACAAGGACTGAGCCTTTAGGAACAGTAAAATTTATTGTGAGAGGACAGTACATACCTCAGCTCTCAGGGACCAGTCACATGAAACTTCTTTTCTGAACAAAGTTTAAAACTCTGATGTTAAATTTTATCTTCGGACCTTAAGTAATATCCTCTACAATTAGTGTTATTTAGTAATACAATTCTGTTTTATTGGTTTTGGGGGAATGGAGCTTTAGTGTTTCTGATTTAGAAGACATATAGCTTTGATGATTATGCAAGTGGAATATGGGATCCACTGTGGCACGACTAAGACTAGGTCAGGTAATTCCACAGAGTACAAAGTGCTGCTTGTGAGTCCAAGGCAAAGTATCAGTCTTGTTCTCATTCTCTCAAGGTTTGGTCTTTGTAAAACACTCAAAAGTCTAAATTCTGAAATATCCATCCCTATTTAAAACATACATATATTTCTCACTGAGGCCAATGAATTACATCTTCCCCACGGAACCACTGATACTTGAGAGAGTAACTTAGAACAGGAAGTTTTTCAACATCCCAAGACCCCACTGAGCATAGTGTTGTATTAAATGGTGATAGAATTGTCCGAACCCAGCCTCTAAACTTCAGGATTCTAGTTAAAATATGATCACAACTCATTTCACTTAATTCATTACATCGTTCTTTTTTCCAAAAATATTTAAAAATTTTATTTTATAGGACAAACACTGTCCTTGGTACTGATAGAGTACCCAACAAAACCCATAATTGTGCACTCCTTCATGCAGTTTGCAGACTGGAGTTGGCGAGAAACAACTATTTTAGGGTCATAAGAAAAATGGAAAGGCCTATGTGATCTGTCACTCACTCCCAAACACCTTCACCATTGAAACTCTTTCTTTCCTCTAATTTCTCACCCTGGTCCATATGTTTGTCTCCTTGCTATTCCCTTAAAAAGCCTCAGAAGATCTCTCCTCAGGACCTTTGTACTTACTGCGTGTCTGTGAAAAACTTCCAGCATCATTCACATTGTACTATGCCTATTCTGGCCTTGCTCAAAAGTTATTTCCAGAGAGGGCCCTTTTCTGCTCCACCACTTCCTCTGCATGGCCTGATTTATTTTTCTTGAAATCACAGTTGGTTGGTATTTGTATCAAACATGACTTTCAGGTCTGCAAATTGACCCAGTTTGCAACTTATTTTCCCCATTCTCTTAGACACCACTATAGGATGAATGAAGCAGGTTTTATAAGCTTATTAAAAAAATGAAGGACACGAAATGGAAAGAATATAGGTGCTTCAATAGAGTTTACAGACATTTTCTTTCAGAGACATTTCAAGAATATACTCTTAAAGAAGAAGACATATGGGTTTTTAAACCTACTTTTGAAGATAAGTGTATAAATTTTCATGCTGAAGCAATTATCAAATTAATCCTAGGATAAAGATTCCATAAATTAACACTTGTTTGAAAACTTGATGTGAGAAAGAATTTTCAAGAAAAGATTTAATGAGAAAGATAAGAAGTAATCAAAAAAATGTAAAAGTGATTATTTTCATTAAAAAGAGAATTTTATTATTTTCTGTTGGATTTTCAATACTACGAAGAAAAATGTCCTTAATATTCAAAGGAAAAAAATCTAAAACATTAAGAAAATTATAACAGAAAAAAGCAAAAAGAATTATTTAAATAACTCATAAAATACAACTATACAGTAAGGTTAATAAATATGAACTGTGTATGACTAGAATTTTGATCAGTTTTAGAGCACTTGCTTAGTATGCACAAAGTCCTTGATTTGACACAAGCATCTCAATTAAAAAAAAAAAGAAGAAAAGAGCTATGTTATGTTAAGGTGAATAATTTTCATCCCACCAAATGTATGTTGCATAAAAAAATTACACACCAGCTATAAATATGTTGAAATATTCACAATACATAAAACACTCAAATATTTGGACCTAACAAAGAACACATAGGAGTCAGTATAAACGGAAAAAATAAAGATAAAACAAAAAATGCACAAGGAATATGGATACAGACTGAATATGAAAAGGGAAATTTTAATGAGTGTCAATTATTTTAAAATAAATTATTTGTGAAGATGATTCAAACTCAAGAGAAGAAACAAAAATGTACTTTGCATCCATCAAATTGGGAAACATTTAAGATGTCCAACCATGTTGGTGTTGGCAAGAATATGGAATAAAGAGAAAACTCAAATCCTGTCGGCAGGTATGAATTGGTAAAGCCAATGGCTGTATGTAGTTAAAGATGCTCATGTCTTAGGACCCCAAAATTACCAACCTCCAAGAGTGACTCTTTCAATAGAACATATTTAGAATTACAGAAGCAAATTTGTCACTTTGTCTTCATTTTTCAGGAAAGTAAAAAAGTAATATTGGCCATCAAGAATGAAAGGGACACATAATGTGACATTATTTACATTGTGGCATAGAGTTTAGCAGTGGAAACTGCTGCCACATGAATCAGCATGGATGAATCTGTCAATATTAGGGGAAAATAAAATAAACTGCAGAAAGAGACATAGAATGATTTCAACACTATGAAGTTTTAAATCTAGCAAAACAACACTATTTAATCCTTCAGATACAAAAACACCTGGAAAACGAAGGGACTCTATGCAGGGATAAGAAACATGAAATTTATACTAGCATTTATCATACAAAATGGGGAAACAAACAAACTAAGGCAGCAAATGTCAATTTTGTAATATCTGAATTACCTGAAATATTACTTTGCATAGAGATGTCATAATGACTAGTTGGGCTCACAAAGGAGTATCTGCATCATTTTCTATTTTGGGCTATAGGTTCAAAATATTTCATTAAAGAATTTAACAAGTAAATCCTAAAAATTATTAATAATATAGGTAAATATCAAATTTGTCATACCTATAAATATTTTAACTTTTTTTCTTTCATTATATTGGAGACCGAACTAAAGGCCTCACACATGCTAGGCAAGGGCTTTATCATTGAGCCACATCCTCAACACCATTTTAACTTTTTAAGAACCAACAATGAAACAATAAAGTGAAATAGGAATGAACTGGCAATATATAAAATTAATAACATTTTAACTTTTCAAAGGATATGACATTAAAAACAGATACAAAGACACGTATGTATTTATGTGTACATATACATATAAAGTACATATACACCTACACACAGCAAGAAAAGGTATATATCTTAATTAAAGAAGTCTAAATTTGGGCTGAGGATATTGCTCAGTTGGTAGAGTGCTTGCCTCATATGCACAAGACACTGGGTTCAATCCCTAGCACCACACACACACACACAAAGTCTCAATTTAAAAAAAAATATGAATTTCAGAATTTTAAAATAGGCAACATAAAGATGTGGATTTGTAACAAGATCAATTAGAATCAGCAATAAACAAATTATCTGTAACAAATTTTAAACACTCAAATATCCATGTATGTATATGGCTAATACTCAAAAGCAATCTATTTATTTCAAAAGAACAGAAAATGATGATTAATGAGTGAGGAAGGGTTGATGTGGTGGGTGATAAACACTCATCAAAAATATTCAAAGCTCTTCTAAAGGAAATTTGACATTTCCACTAACAACCAATGGGAGAGGAATACATTGTATTAGTGTAAACAGTTGGAAGATAGATCTTAAAGGAAAAATCTAAAATATACACAAAAAAAACATTAATTACAGTAGGAATGTGGGGAGTTTCTGGAAAATTGTATGGAGGTCATTAAACACCACAGATACCTAAGTAATTGTCATGATCATAGGAATTTGTACTTTACAACTTTATCAGTGTGAGTACCATGGATGGAATTATTTGTGGGTTTTGTTTTGTTTTCTGATAGGATCATCTTTTCTGAATTGGTTTGTATAGAGCAATAACAATGTCTCTAGGCTTAGCATTGAATTTGTTTGCTTTTTTTGAAAAAAATAAAAATTCACTGAGAAGGCAACATGAATTCCAGATAATAACATATAATATAAGTCCAATATGTGAATTAAGAAAGACAAAAAATTCAAAAACAGAATATGACATGCTAATTTAAAATTCTATTAACTGTGGAGATAATAAGGATATCTTTACATACCTGTGACCATGTCTAGCTTACTAAGCAAACAATTCCTTTTTGACAACTTTCCTTATTGCCATTTTAACATCTTTGTTCCGCAGGCTGTAGATCAAAGGGTTTAACATGGGACTCACAAAGATGTAAAATACAGCCACAATTTTCCCCTGTTCCACAGATGTCTCAGAAGGGGGTCGCAAATACATGCAGAACAATGTTCCATAAAACACTGTGACGGCCATCAGGTGGGACCCACAGGTAGAGAAGGCCTTCTGCCTGCCCTCAGCAGAGCGGATTCGAAGAATGGCAGCAAAGATGAAAACATAGGAGATGAGGATGATGGTGAGGGAGCAGGTGAGGTTGGATCCAGCCACCACAAACATGGCAGTCTCTTTGACATAGGTATCTGAGCAGGCTAGCACCAGGAGAGGGGGGTCTGCACAATAAAAGTGATTGACCTCATTGGGTCCACAGAAGGACAGACGAAGCATCAGGATGGTCTGGGCCAGACCATTTGCAAAGCCATAAACATAAGTAGCAGCCACAAGAGAGAGACATACACGCCTGGACATCTTGCTACCATATAACAAGGGCTTGCAGATGGCCATGTAGCGGTCATAGGCCATCACTGTGAGCATATAATAGTCTGTGATCACCAGGGCAATGAAAAAGTGGAATTGTATAAAGCAACCAGTGAAGGAAATGGTTTTTCTCTTGGACAAGAAGTTAACCAGCATCTGAGGGGTGATGTTTGTGGCATAACAGAGATCTACAAAGGACAGGTGGCTGAGGAAAAAGTACATTGGGGTGTGAAGCTTTGAGTCAGCTCTGATTAAGAAAATCATGGTCCCATTGCCGGTTACTGTGATGAGGTAGATGACCAAGAACACCACAAAAAGGACAGGCTGCAGCTCTGCTTGATCTGTCAGTCCCAGCAGAATAAACTCAGTCACCACCGTGTGGTTTTTCTTCAACATTATGTTTTCTTGGCTATAAATAAGGCCTAAAGAAAAGGAATTAATATCGTTTTTGTCTTTTGTCATATTTGACTTCCTTCATATCTGATAATTCTCTCTTCTCTCTATCTTTGGCATGTGCCATAAGAAGAAAACCCAATAACCATGTGACTGATGCGTTTAATTAAAGTGTTGTGTACCTCCACAGTCAGATTTTTTATTTTTTTATTAGTTCAAAACATTACATAGATCTTGACATATCATATTTCGTACATTTAATTCAAGTGGGTTATGAACTCCCATTTTTAAATAGGTCTCTCCCAGAGGTCTTTCTCCAGGTCTTTTCATATTTGAGGAGACTTTATATTTTTTCATGACTTTGTGATATTTGTTCATCTACAATTTCCTTGAATGTGTGTGTATGAATTTTGTTTCTCCAAAATTTTAATTCTTTGTTTATCATACACTTTGGATATGGTATCAAAATGCCAGCCATTGAAACTTATGTACATTTTTCACAGTTGAATGAACTTAGGAAAGTGAAATGGAGGGATCATGCACATCCTTATAGATCCAGAATTTGTTTCCTTCACCCTCTGAACCCAAGATCGATTTACAACTGTCCTTTTAGTATGTAATATATGGTAACTTTTCCCATCTAGTCTCCTCAGGTGGTCTTTATAACACCAAATTTTTCCTAACTTTTTGCCCAGCTGGAAAAATATAATTGTTTGGGGGGCAACAAAATTCAAAAGTAAGTCTTTTTGTTTGTTTGTTTGTTTGAATCTTAGGGGTGCTTTATTGCTTTACCATTGAGCCGCATTTTCAGTCTTGGTTTGTTTGGTTTTTTCCCAAGACTAAGCCACACAGTTACTAAGTATTTCTCTAAGCTTCCCAGGCTGGCCTTGAACTTGGAATTCTACTGTATCAGTCTCTGGAGTTGATTGGTTTACAGGCATGGACCATCTTACCTGCCACAAAAGTAAATCTGAACTATTTTTACCTATATAAGATAAATTAACATTATTCATTTGCTTCTGTACACAAGTATATTGGCAGTTTTAAAGTCTCATAATGAAGCATGTAAATAAAACATAAAGTTATGGTAGGATGGTAGGGGAGAAGATAAAGCAAAGTAAGAGAAATGAAATTCTAGATGTATTGGCTTGCTATGTTGCCTCATTCTATTTCTTGCAAAAAAATTGTAAATGCTATAACATAAACATATTATAGTAACCTTAAAACACAAACTATTTGTACTTTTCGTCAAGAGAAATAATAGCAATATTAATTGTTATATAACTGAGAGCATACTTTGTATATCATAAAGTGTATCTTCTTACATTTAGGCAAGATAGAATTGACCATGAAGACCATCATGGAAAACTAATATTCTCCTTTGATGATGTGTACCCAGTTGAATTGATGTTATATGACTTTAGTTTAGTAACTTCAGTTTCATGATGGAAACAGGTCACTTTGCAAAGCAATTCTTAAACTTGACTTTCAAATATTTTTGCTCATGGCATTATCCTATTCCACACACGAGAACTTAGGACTTAGGGGCCTGGGTAAGAAGATGCAAAACTGTCATCTAACAGAATGAAATATTTATTATATTGAATTTTAATTATATTTAAACTAAACCTTTAATATTCTTTTAATCACACAAGGTCCCACTGATTTTTATCATAATAATTGCCAAAGAGGTAAACAGATATTTGTTGCTGAAAGGTGTTTTTCATGTGTTTATTGAAATGTTAATCAATATTGAAAACAATTAACATATCTATTTATTCTTTACTTTGAAGAATTTAAGTCATTCAAGCAGTAAGCATTCTAGATAGTTTAACAGAGTACTTTATAGTAAAGAGCTTTCCTTTTAAGAAAAAAGTATCCAACATCCTCCATGATTTCTGTCAGGAAAACTCAAGGAAAAGCATTTGCAAGCAACATAAGTGGCTCTGGGGTGTCCCAGGCTTTGCCCTCCTGACATTGACCTTATTCTGAGACTCTCTCATGAAAATGCTTCCTGCCACTTCTTAGTCCCAGCAAGAACCTGAACCATTAGTCTTCAGCTTGAATAAAGGTATTGTCTCCTTGGAATGTTTTCATGGCTCAGTTTAAAGTAGAAAGATAAATTTGAAGAAGTAGCCTTCATTAAGTGTATCTTTTAACCAATCTTAAATAATCAATATGGATTTTAAACCAAAAGTGGCTATTTCTCAAACAGGAGTTATAGACATTATAATACATAATGCTTATAATTATAAAGTAAATTGGTGAACTTAGAAGGAATCATAAATTTTACTTAATTCCACCCATTAATTTGCTTCTCTTGCATGAAGCAAGAGAGAGCAGTGCTGTTTAATTATTATTTTTTTTTCTTTATTGTGTGTTTTTACTGTTAGAAAGTCAATTTCATGAGACAGGGACTTTGCTTGTCTTGGTCACTATTTATCCTCAGAGCTTTGAAAAGGACACTAGTATGAGGTTATATTCAATAAACATTAGTTGGATGAGTGAATGAATTTACAGATACATACATATATTTTAAAAATTTATCAGTGTTACCATATTTTAAAATTTAGGAATTATAATTTTGGAACAGCAGTAGACATGACTTCCTATATTTTTGTTGTTGTTGTTGTTATATTCATTTCAGAGTGTAAAGAAATTAACACTGAGATTTGGACAAATCATGATTTTCTGTTGTTTATATTAAATTACAGATATTTAGTGATTGCATTTAATGTAGGGTTATCAAGATTGTGTTTTTATATTTCTTTTTTTTATTAATTGTTCCAAACATTACAGAGCTCTTGACAAATCATCTTTCATACATTTGACTCTATTGGGTTTTGAAAGTCAACCAAGTAAAGGTTACTGGAAGTTTGCATTACCACATTGTGGATGCACAATGTTTCTCTACTTCCTAGTTGTGTGGCCTCCAGAAAATTATTGATCTCTCTGTGCCTCAATTATGGTATTCATGAAATTTGGTTAGTAACAGTGATTGCTTCTATTGGAGGTAATTATATCATTTCAAGATATGTCTGGCATGTAAAAGCATTTAAAAAATCTATGCCTACGGGTATTATGAAGAATGAGGAAAGAATATTCTAGTATAAAATCCAGCCGCAAAGCACAAACTCTTTAGGGCCAAGAATTGTATCTAATCAGCAATCAGACAGACCAACATCTAGATCAACAACTTCCCAATGGGAAAAGTCAATAATTATTGATGAAATTGATGTTCTCTTTGGCCTCATTTTCTTACCCTACAGAAACAGCATTCTACTGTACATTTATTTATATGTACCTTGTTCTAAGAACAAGAGCATCATTTTAATAAATTAATTTGCAAATTCATGAGACTAGAATCTAGCTCAGTTTATTTTTTATCAATTTAAATGTTTATTTCTGGATACAAAATTTAAAATATGTCTAGTCCTACCTGAAAAGGTGGGTGGTTTCACAATGACAGGATTCATATGAAGAATCTGAAGAGTTTATAAGGGAGTATTCTGATCCCTATGGTCCAATTATATCACAGAGAGAACCATTTGATTATAATCTATCACCAATCTTGCTGTTCTGAAAATTCTCAACTCATTAAGAACTTGATCTTTGCTCAATTCCCACAATCACCAGGGAATCAACTCTCCCAAGGATGATGAAGCAATAGGGCTCATTATTCATTTTAGTTCATGCCATCTTAATATTCACTAACTTCAGAAAATATAAAGTTTTCTTACTTATAATCTGTAAAATAGAATACTTTATGTCATACGGAGAAAGTTGTGAAGTCTGGAAAGCACAGAAATTTCGATTTACTTGTCTTAAACCTGGGCTAGTTACTTGCCAATTTAGAACCTTGTATATTTATCTTTTTAATAGAAATAATAACTCATAACTAGAAATGCATTGTGTTTCCTATCATTAGCCACAGTAGCTTCAATTTCCTTCAATGATTGTCTTTAATCTTGCTTTTATTCTCAATATTTTTCTTTAAGTGCCCTTAAGTTTACCCACCTGAGCAGAATTGTGTTCTAACTCTCTGACCTAGGCCAGAATGAGGCCCAATAGTTACACAACTGAGATTACAGTAGAGGTAATAACAGGCATAATAGTAATATTTTTGTTGTTAAAGATTTAGGATATTACTGGGTTCACCATTGTTAGAGCTTCAGAGGCCAGGGAAACATTATCTTTTTGCATCTGAACTCACTTGAGGCTTTATGTAGAAAGGAGATATTATAATTGCAAAGAGTACTGCAGTTAATTTGAGTTTGTCAATGTGGTTTAGGCTTGCTTTTCTGCTCCTTTCTTCTGAATAAATAGCATATAGACACAGGAGAGCAACAGAATAACTCTTGCTCCCTCTTCGCTTTCCAGGGCCACGATCAGCCTCTACATCCATATCAAACATGTAGGAGAACAGCATGCTTTGGATTCAGAGCCAGGAACCTTCAATTATGCTTCACTTGTTCACCATCTAAGTCAGCAATTAGATGACTTTATCACTAGAAGAGCCATTTAAATAAAATTATTCAATGAGTCTGTGAAGCTGAAGTTCTGCTAAGAAAACCAATGTGCATTAAAGGTCCTGCAGAAGTTTCGCCTAAGTAGAACACCATGACTGTGGAGAGGTGAAATGAGGTGAGAAAAGAGCCAAAATGATCTTAGGTTATATTAGGCCCTGAAGAAAACTATTCACTTTTAACCTTTGCATCTAGCCGAACATTCTTGTAACTCTTAGATAAATCTCACAGAGTATATTGTTAAAGCTTAAAAGACCTGTATCTTTCATTGACCCTAAATCCAAAATGTCATAACACTTGAAACCTACATTAAAAAAAATCCCTTGCTCTGTGTGGCCACCTACTTAATGCCTCCACCAACAAATCTGTTGAATGTATTGATTTATGCCCTTCACTGTTATATAAAAATACATAATCACACACACATTTTTGGTGCATCTGTATTCCTAAACTAAGGTCATTCATATTTGATTCAGAATAAACTATTTTTATTTCTTTAAAGCATACTTGGTAACAAGTCACTCAAAGATCTGGGTAAAGAATACTCTAGGCAGAATAACTGCATATGCAAGCCCCTGTGGTGAAGTGTGCTCAGCATATTCTCAGAACAACTAGAAGGACAACATAACAGGAGAATAAAATCTGAAGAGTTAAGAGAAATGGTAGGAATACATTGCATAGGTCCCTAGAAAGTTTAGATGTTAGTCCAAGCATGATAGGAAAACCTGGACTATTTTACCAAGTCAGTATCATGATGTGATTCACTTTCTCTCTTACCACTAGCCATTGTTGGAGAATATGGAATTTTAGTTCCGAAAGGAGAGAAATCATTGCAGGAGCTTAGACAGGAGGTAATTTTGCCTTAGAAAGGATAGATAACAGAGATGACATGACTTCCTGATGGATCAGATTTAAAGTTTGAGTTAAAGAATATGAGAAAAATTGAAGTATAAACATGGAATATGAAATTAAAATTGAATGTTGTGAGATAAAAGGATATTTGCAAGATCAGACATGGATATTTAGGCAAAGAAACATTCCAAATTATCAGTTGTTGATTTGGAACAAAGGAGCTGGAATGAACAGAACCCAAAGCATCAGGGAGGTGTTCATTGCTGTGGAATAGTAAGTAAGAAAGGAGGAAGAAATAGAAGCTGAATGCATCAAGATAGACTCTCAAGAAAGATGCATACCCCGATTTATAGAAGATTTGCTTTAGCTGGCAATGCTAAAACCAGTCTATGCAGGAGTACCTATTGGCCCCATTCCCTCATCAGACTATGGCAGCAACCAGGATGGAGGATCAGGAGTCCTGATTCTGTGCCCCAATTAGCAACACTTATACGCAAAAATAAATCACTGTTATGTTAACAGTCCACGTGGGAACTGCAAAAAGGTACAATGCAAGAACTTTAAAAAAAAATCTCCAATATGGCCTGGTCTAATCAGCATCACAAACCACTTGCAGGTATCTGTTGAGACTTTTCCAGTTTGTTTCAGTGTTCGTTAATTTTGGTTATTCTCAGATTGTATATATATTTTCTCTCTCTTCTTTTTCCTATTAGAGAGTGTGAAGATGAGGACATACCTGGAACACAATGACATTGAGGTGATTGAGATCATCCTGCTTGGACTGGCCAGCCTGGCAAAGCTGCAGCCCGTTCTGTTCATGGTTTTTCTCCTGATTTACCTCATCACCCCACCTAGGAACTTGGGAAGCATTTTACTAATCAGATTCATTGTCCAAGTGAACCCCCCTGTACTTTTTCTGCCTCATGTAGCATGCAGAGATCATTTTATTCCAATAATGTTTTCCCTCAGATGCTTCCTAAGTTCTTGTCTAAGGAGAAAACTGTTCCTTCACCAGTTGTCTGGCCCAGTGTTTTGATTTTGTGACTCTGTTCCTTACTATTACCTGCTTGCTTCCTTGGCCTATGACAGATACATGACAATCTTCAATAATCTACATTATAACAGCAAAATGTCTGGGTCAGTTTGCAACTTCCTACTCACTTTTCCTTACCCCTGGGTTTCTGTGGTGGACATGAGGCAGGTGATATTGACTTCTGTCTTGTCCTTTTGTGGACCCAACAGTACAATCATTTCTGTCCTCTCTTAATGTTGGTAGGTTTTGTCACTCACATAAAGCAAACCACCACGTTCTTATCTGCAAGGGTTAATCTCACAGATTCCCTACTCATTATCCTCATTTCCTACATCTTCAACTTCATCACCATTATGAGGATCCATTCCAAAGGATAACAGCATAAAAACCTTTTCTGCCTATGGATCTTACCTGACAGCTGTCATTATATTCTGTGAATCCCTCTTCCACACCTATCAGAGACCAGCAAATGAGTGATATGTTGAGCAAGGGAATTCTGCCAGTGTTTTGTGAGCCCATGCTGAATTCATTTATCTACAGCTTGAAGAACAAGGATATAAAATGGGCTTTGAGAAGAGTTGGTAAAATGGAAAGAAGAATACTTGGTAAAATGGAAAGAAATTCAATATTAATAGTCCCCTGATTAAAAACAACAACAACAAAAAATCAGTCTTTAAAAACTCCAAAAGTTTCTCTGTGAAGTTGTATTTACACATCCTATTCTTATATGTTTTAACATTTCTTTCTTTTTGGATGCACTAATGTGCAAAATCTCCATGAGTAAATGAATATCCATGTTTCACTGCACCTTCCAATTACATTGAGTGTTAGTTTTCATTTTGTGCATGTCCAATTGTGGTGCATGTAAAATGCCCATGAACAACATTCATGTATCAGATACAACTTATTAAAACTTGGCTGTTATTGTTTTGAACTTCTTCCTACTGCTGTCATGTGTTAGGAACTGTAATAGTGATATTTATACTCAAGAAAAATAACACCTTTATTTCTAGAAACTTTTTCTAGAAAATTATGCTACAGAATAATGCAATATTTTGATTTTATTGTTAAAAGCTGCTGTTGACATTAATGTTCAAACTCTACCACTCCAAATAAATAATCATGGATTCTTTTAACTCTGGGTTTCACATTGATATTTTCATTGTTATATCAACAACTTTGCTTATGCTTTCTTTTACAGTGTTTAAACTGCTGTGAATACCCTAATAAACACTTTTCTTCCTGTGAATTCTACATTTATCTCTAGCAGTTCAATTTCTGTTGCTAATATCATCTGCGTCTCTACTTAACAACTTTGGAAGAATACAGTGTCATAAAAATTGAATGTCTTTGTTTGATAGTAGTATTGTGTGTCAGTTCTTGGTCACTGATAAAAATAAACCAGCTAGAATTTCTTGCAAGCTAGCAAAGTGCTCTCTATTGACTTGCATTCCAAGCTACCTTGGTCCATTCTCATTGGTTATTCTGCTCAGCATGATTTAAAATTTCCAGATTTTTCATATGCTTAAAAATAATTAAATGTGCCCCATACTTTGTTATTTTGATTTCTGTACTCTGAATAATTCTGTTTTTCATAAATATTATTGAGCTTTGTTGTGGGATACAGTCAATTGGAAACAATCCTTTTGGATATTGCTTTCATGATTTCTTAGATGAGTCTAGAGCAGTAAGTATTCTAGGGCAAATTATTCTGCTCTAATGGAGTAAGCTTTTTTTTGAGTGCTATACCCCTGACATATTGTCTATGAGTGTTGGACACTGTTCTCTTCAACTTTCAGATGAGTTTTCTTCAGTTTTGGATGGATGCCATTTGCATGTTCCATTCAGTCACCTGTTGATTACTTGAGGATAGTTATCCTGAAAATAATCAAGCTATCTCTCTGAAGCTTGATGCATTTTGGCGGTTTTGTTTTTGTTTTGTTTTGTTGCAAATTCTAGCTAATTTATTTTATCATGCTCTCAACATTGTATCTTCCCCTCAGTATTTTTCTAGAAATTCCTCAGAGGTTTTTAAGCCAAAAAGGTGGGGATATCACAGGAATCACTTTGTTTGTTTTTCATCATTTAGAGAAACTGCCTTTTATTGACTGGTGTTAGTTTTTGAAAATAAATGTATCTTATATGTTCTATATTTGTTTTGGTTTTGTTTTTCTAGTTTAAATGGGAGGTTAAACCCAGTCTCCATTTCTCCATTGTGATTGGTAGAAAGAAAGAAATATTCAACATATATTAAGGTGAGCTCTGAAAATATTCTTTTCATCCTTTTAAAAATACTCTTCTTTGCTACCACTCTCATATCCATATCAATGTGAGCGAATGTTATTGAGTTTTGTTTTGTTTTGTTTTGTTTTAAATGTCAAGATTCACATCAGTTTTCATTTCTGTTCCAACCCTGGCTAAGACCAACTCCAACAAAGCCCAATTAACAGGGGATATCTTTAATCTTTGCAGTGTGCTTTAGCTGTGATCCACAGTGTCTACAGTTAGAAGCCAAGAGTCATGTCCCTTGTTATTCACATATCTTTATGGAGAAATTGAATTTTCATATCCCAAACATCTCTTCCTTTTTCTTTAGAGAGGAAGAATGTATAGTTATCTTCTCTCTTTGTAATGTTCCCTAGGGAAGTTACGTGTAATCTTTGCAGATTATTTTGCCTAAATCATCTGAGAGATTCGGAAAATTGGCTGGATTTTCCCTCTAATTGTCTGGGACATTCTACATATTCCCCAGTAAGAAATATAAATATCGAGTCAACTCAAAGAAAGGAGAAAAATAACATAAATGATCTGTGCATTCCTGTGTAGACCAAAACATTTTAAAGATATTCATAACAACGGAAAATACTTTGAAACTGGCTTTCTCTCAGTAAAATGAACATGTCCAAAGCCATGATGGAATTTTAGAGGACATTAGTGCTAACATGTAGGATTTTTATTTTAGATTATTACTCAGATAAAATATACAGCAGACATGAGGCTAAAATGTATCCGTTTGCTCATACTTGTGTGTTAAATGTAACTGTTCTCATGTTCAAAAGACATCTGAGCTCTTCTCTTACCTGAAGACACATAACTAATGAATGACTAGAATACTTGGAATAGGAGCCTCATGTTATATGAATGACATATATAACTTTTCTTTTGTATGGAAAACCCATAATGATCATGATACTATAATGACATTTTGCCTGAGCAAAGATAATAATTCTTTTGGATAATGTCCAGTAACAATTTATCAAAATTAAAGTCTGCTATGACAAGAACAGAGGGGAATTTTCATTCAAAAGGACATGGATCTAAATTGCACAAGTTGACATGTTTAAAAATACATTATATTTGTGCCTATTTCCTGACACCTAAATCAAGATACAAAACATTTTTAACACCAAGGAAAGTTTCCTCACGTTTTGTACCCCCCAAGCCCAGCACTGCCTCCAGCCTAAGGAAATTTTCTAAACCCTTAATCCTAACAAACAACATTTTTCTGCCATCAGGCCACTAACATTTCTCCAGGATAAATTTTAATTTTTCTTGAATTCATACAAGTAGAATCACACAAAACTTACTGTTAATTTTGCATCTTTAATTCAGCATATTGCTTTCAAAATCATCCTTGAGTTTGTTTTTTTTATGTGATTTTCCATTGCATGAATGTACCAGAATTCTATAACTATTCTCTTATTCATGAATATTTGATTTTGGGCTTATTAGGGAAAATATAGTATGGATTCTAATACACAAGTATATTTGCAGATATGTGTACTTTTTTATGTTTATGGGTTTGAAAATAGGATCACTGGATCTTAGCTTATATAACATTCAACTTTAGAAGAAGCTGTCAGCTTTACAAACATTACCAACAACTGTGATATATGAAGTTCTTATTTTCTCAGAATCCTTTCCAATATTTGATATAGGAATATATTCTGATTTTTTAAACGAGAAATGGGAGATAGTGCAAGGTGGTATCTCATTGTGATTTGAGTTTTTATTTATCTGAAATTAATAACTGTGATAGCATTCCAGATACTTGGTCATCAATATATGGTCTTTTATGAAGTGATGAAAATTTTGCCCATTTAAATTTGATTGCTTTTCTATTTTATTGATTTTTAAAATTTTTATATGCATGGTAATTAAAACTAGTTTTTTTTTTCAGATTTTATTCTAGAAGTCTTACTATTTTGACTTTTGTTTATATTTCTTTGACACAGATCCTGCAGGGATATAAAAGATAAGTATGCATCCACTAAGAGTGGCAGAAAGTTCTCCACCACCCTAAACTTTCACATGTACAAAACAGATTTTGATGCAGGGCACAAGATGGGCTAGAGAGTTCAGACAACTAGGTGTAGCCTCAGCTGAGCATCTAGGGTCACTGAATACTGCTAAGACATAGAGGGAGCAAAAGGACATAGAGCTAGCCTATGCTGGGGGAAAAATCCTTGTTCTAATTTTCCTGTATATTTATACACCAAGAAATTTTGAATTTCATTTTGGACATTATATTATGCTATGGAGATGTGGTTATTTTAAATCATCCTCTTAAGGGTATTAATTTTATTGGTTCATTTTAAATTTTTTATTTGAGAAGGAAATTAACATGATGTGCCTCAGATTGCAAACTCATATTTAAGTAGGTTAGTGGCAGAGAACTTGCCTAACATGTACAAAGACTTGGGCCCAGTTTCCAGTACCATAATAAGTAAATAAATAATAACTAACTGTGGGTGTTAATGCAAATATCACTTAATATTTTCTTCTATTCTAGGCCCCTAGCATCTTTCTCCTATGTGCCAGATGGTTCAGAGGATAGAATTGTGCAGAATTCGTGCAAATAATATATTTCTTTTTCCCTGTTTGTATCCTGTCTGGGATTCATTCTTAATTTTCCTGTGGCTGTGATTATCACACACTTTGCCTTTTGGTTCTTTGTATCACAAAGACTGTGGGAGCCCTGTAAGATTTTTATCTAATGGTTTTGGCTGACATGATCCCTCAAAATAAAAGTTGAAGAAATGGAAAAGTCATTCATTATCTCAGTGTCAAATCTTACTTTAAACAATGTAGAGTTTTGTTTGGGTGGACAGTTTATTTATTAGCATGTCAGTTTATACATATTTTGAGGATTAATGCTGAGCTCTGTTAACATAGGGATTGGTGACTGCTTTCCTCTGTTGTGAATTCATCTATCTGCAGCAGTCTCTTGTGAATGCTCTGAATTATTATTAAGTTCCATCACTACCAGTTGCTAGAATGTTTTTATTACTATTGTTTAATTGACATCCCAAACCTGGGTGAACTGGTAATTTTCATCACAAAAATTCTGGAAATTTCTCTTTCCCTGGTAATTCTTTCAAAATCTGCTTTATGAAATTACACTGTAATATGTGTATTTTAGTGGTATCCAAAGTCTCAAAGAGGCTCCTAATCCCTTCTCTGATTCCACTCCAGTTCTCATCTCAAACACACCAGGTGCCTCAGCCTGACTTGTTCGGTGTGTCCTTTTTTAAACACAATTGTTGATTTCCCTTTATGTCCTGTCACTAACCACTATCAGGGACTGGTAAAATACCCTTTCATAGATCACAGTCCCGTGCACCACGTATCAGATATCTAAGAACATAGGTTACATCTGTTTTCCAGTTTCCTGTTGTTTTCAGAAGTGGTTGATAAAACACAAAAACCTAGTTAACAGCATTGGCAAAGCTTTTAGGAAATTCACACCACCAATTTCAAATGATCAGTATAATTTTGAGTTACCCTTCTCATTTTCCTGTGTGATAATCCATTTTTCCAATGAATTACACTGCACATTTTAAAACATATTTCTTATTTTTAGAAGAAATTTCTGGATATTTTAATACATGTGTTTATTCATCTTCTGACTTGTTAAGATGAATCTTCATGTTTTTGTGTTTTTATTAAATTTATTATTACTATTGTTTAAATTATTGACAAATCATAATTGCATATTTACAGGGTACAATGTGGTGATATAATGTGATAAATAATAATAACCATTATTCTACTCTATTTCTGTGAATTCAAGTTCAACTACATTAGATTCCATGTTTAAGTAAAGATCATGCATTATTTCTCTAATGTGCCTGGCTTAATTCAGCTGGCATATTGTCCTCCATATTTATTCAGATTACAGCAAATGACAGGAGTTCCTTCCTTTAAAGCTGTACTGTACTCCATTGTGTTAATATGCCACATTTTCTTTATTCATTCATCTACTGATGGACACTTACATGGTTTTCATTGTTTGACTATTGTGAATAAATCACCATGGGAATACAAATGCCTCTTCTACATATTGATTGCAGTCCCTTTGAAGATATATATTTGTGTGTGTGTGTGGATGTGTGTGTGTACACAAATATATGTATAGAAGTGGGATTACTGGGTCATTTGGCATTTCTATCACTAATTCTTGGGGGAACCTTCATACTAGATTTTATAATAGTTGTAATAATTTTCATTTCTACCAAAAATATATGAGTTTCTTGTTGTCCAAGTTTCTTACCACATTTGTTGTTTCTTTTAATAAATTTGGAAATAGCCATTTGGATAGGTATGAAGTAATAACTCATTACACTTCATAATATTTACTGATGCTGAGTATTTTTTACATATCTTTTGTCCACTTATGTCTTCTTCTGATGAATGTAAGTTCTCCTCCTAACTTTCTAAAATTTATTTTTATTTATTTATATTTACAGCAATAATGCATAATAGTGGTCCTACATGCGAATCCTACATGCTTGTCCTACATGCAAATCAATGAACATTAGATTAGCTTCACTAAGGCTGAATCAATAGAGTGACAATTGGTTTTCTCTTTTGTTCTATATTGCTTACATAGATAACATCTTTTTACTTTGGATGTTGATGAATATAATTTTTTCTGTATAGAAATAGAATGAATGACTTCTAATGATTGTGATTTATGTGTACTATTTCACCTTTTTTTTTTCTTTAGTATGTGTACATATGCTGAGTACACAAACTCTGTTCTCTGGTCTAATTCTAGTAAACAAAATAATATTGCTAACTTGTCACCAACCCATACATTAGATTCTCTATATGATTTTGTAAACTTTGCCTAGCCTTCTGTATATTTTAAAGCATCCTGGATTAGTTATAATACCTAACATAATATAATGCCACACAAATAATTGTATATATACTATAATCTGTTCTTTTCTGTTTGCGTTGTTTTTTATTTCTGTATTGTTATTTTTATATTGTTTGGTTCATATTTGGTTAAATCATAGATTTGGAACTGAATGGGAATGATTATATGGTGTACTGCAGTCACCGAGCTGTACCATACACTCCCTTGAAGGTACTCATAAGTCACCCTTTTGCCTTTTTCCTCCTGACCTGACACCTTAAAAAGTAAGATCTTAATCTCTGTCATCTCCCAGTGACAAAAGTGAAGCATATTAAGAGACAATATAGGACAATTGTTAAGAGAATGTAAGGTGGATATTGATCAAATGACTTTGAAAGCTGATTCTAATCCCGAATAGCTTGGTGAACTCTGGCAATTTACTCACCTTTTTCTCAGTCTCTACTATAGCCTAGTAAGAAATGGAACTTTTAGTAAGACATTCTGTAAAGCTATTGTGAAGGCTTAACTAAGAGGTGAAAAATTATATAGAACTAAATATATGTGATTTATTATTATTATATGATTGTACTGACCACCACCTCAAAAATTCATCTTAACTGAATCAATCATTTGATAATATTTTACTCTCTTAACAAGGTACTATGCACTTTTTAATGCTATTCCAATGTAATATTTTGTTCAAATTTTATTGGCTACCAGAAAACTTTTATTTCATTATGCTGATGTAAGCAAATATTCAAACTGATAGATTCAATTTATTCCTAGAACTACCAAACAGAAAAAAAAAAATCAGGAAAAAATGTCCCTAGGGAAACACAGGCAGTGGTATGAAGAAACTGTGCCTGGAAGGAAACAAACTCTATCTTTTCTTATTGACATAATCTCTCTTATATTAGAAATGTTCTAAGGTGCCGTCTCGTCTCGTCTATAGGATTGTTTTCTTTCGTTTCTCACAAGCAAAATGATCAAAAAAGATGCAGTCAAATCATGAAAGTATAGTGCATGATCAATACTGATCCATGTGGAGAAACAGCAACCCAACAAAAGGGAAACATATAATGATCTTTTTTAATACAAAATATGAAACAACTGGAACTTTACATTAAAATAATGATAATTACTTTTTCTTTACAAAAATATTACAACCCATGAAAACAAACAGCCAGAAATAAACTAGAAACAACCACTTCTGAAAAAGAGCCAACCTAAGGGCTTCTCTGAATGGATGCAAAAGATTATCTTAACTGGCACATCCACTGATGTGGAGCAAGTGGACTGACTGAGACAAATACAGGTACCCATGAGGACCTAAGGATTACTGAAAAACGAATTGTATCCAGTTAATAGACTTATATGTAGAAATGAGAGCATCCATGAGAGAACGGAACAGCAGTGTTCGGAATAGTTGTATTTGAGCAGATTCATATGACTAATTTATCTCTTTACACACCAGGTAAACATAGTGTATCAATTACAATTCCAAAATACACCATAAAAAAATGGTAAAGCCTGTAAAAACAAACAAACAGGAGTTATAGGAATACCAACACCTACACACAGGTGGAAAAGCAACCCTGGATTTTATTCAAGTGGGAGAGAAAAACACAGAAACTCTTGCCACTTCCCTCTGCAACACCCACTGTCCCTATTCCCACTCAGCCTTTTCACTTCCTTTGCTTGGTTTCTTCACAGCATTCCATTGTGTTATAAAGTTGACTTATATATTGACATATAATGTATAACATATTCATTGAACTCTCTCAGGGAAGGTAAATATATGTTACTATTTATTGGTTCATTTATTAATTGATGTATTTTTTGTGTATATATGAATGTATGTATGTATTTATTTTTGAGAATCTGGGGATTGAATTCAGAGCTTCTTGCATGCTTGGGGAATGCTTTACTACTACTGAACTACATCTTCAGCCCTTTTACTACTCTTTTTTTTTTTTAATTAATCTTCTTAGAGTAGTTACATGTGTCTAGAATATATGACAACACATGGATATGTGGTTAAATGCATTTGTTCTTGCCATTGACTCTCAATACACACAGACCAAAAATTTATGTCCATAGTCTAATTTGTAAGAATCATATTGAGAACATTAAGAAACAACATTGCGTAAGTTTTTCCATATCCTTTCAAGGGCATATTTTACATCTTTGTTCCGAAAGCTATAGATCAAGGGGTTCAACATCGGGATGATCAATGTATAAAATATGGAAGCTACTTTATCAGTATCAAAGGAGTGACTGGACTTGGGCTGCACATACATAAATATCAAAGTCCCATAGAACACTATGACCACCGTCAGATGGGATCCACAAGTAGATAAAGCTTTGTGCCTTCCTTCAGCAGAGTTCATCCTGAAAATGGCTACAAGGATGAGGAGGTAAGAAAATAGGAGTATCACAAGAGATGAAACCAGATTAAACCCAGCTGAAATCAAAATGATTAATTCAATTTCATGTGTATTTGAGCACAACAAAGATATCAAGGGGAGACTGTCACAGAAATGACTTATAATCTTGTTGCCACAAAAGGGTAAATTAAAAATTTTTATGGTGATTAGAAGAGAAATAAATATGCTGTAGAGATAAGGAATTGCTACCAGCACATGACATAGTCTTTGTGACATGATGACAGTGTAGAGCAGTGGATTGCAGATGGCCACATAGCGGTCATAGGCCATTGCAGACAGAATAAAAAGTTCACAAATGATGAACACAAGAAAGAAAGCTAGCTGTGTGGCACACAAAAAATAGGAGGTTGTATTCTCATCCACAACAAAATTTACTAACATTTTGGGGCCCACAACTGTAGAATAACCAAGATCAGTGAGAGCCAGGTGTCTGAGAAAAAAGTACATGGGTGTTTGCAGGCTGTGGTCCACCTTGGTGAGGATGATCATGCCCAAGTTGCCCAGCACTGTGACCATAAAGATGATGAGGAACAACCCAAAAAAGGGAGCCTGCAGTTCAGGGCGTGAGGTGATGCCCATCAGAATGAACTCATGCACCAGGGTGAGATTGTATTTTTCCATCGATGATTATCACAAAACCTATTTGGATACAGACATCAGCACAGTCAGAAACTCTTCAGAATTGTCTCCTGAGATATTTTTGGGGTATATAAGCATGTGTAAATGAGATACATCCAAACTCTCGAATTTATGATATTTGAAAATAAGCATATTTTTACAAATAAAAAATATGTCTAAGTAGTACTATAGATACACCCAGACAGATTGGTTGTTCTGTTTGGCCTGATTTTATTTCCAAGGTCTAGGGATATATTCTAGGCATTATCCTCGTCACACCTCTGTGGTAGACTACAATTGGCCCCCAATATTTGGAAGGCAGTTAAACTAGTAAACATTTGACTATATCCAATATTCAGCCCAAAATATTATTAGAACTAATGTTGAAAAACCCCAATAAGATATATAGGTAGATGGATAAATAATAGAAGTAAAATACAGAAGAATACAACAGACACTACTATAGTAGTATGTAAAAACGTGGATGTGTAACCGATGTGATTCTGCAATCTGTATACGGGGTAAAAATGGGAGTTCATAATCCACTTGAATCAAATGTATGAAATATGATATGTCAAGAGCTTTGTAATGTTTTGAACAACTAATAATAAAAAAAGAAAGAAGTAAATGGAGAGGTATGAATATATTTTAAAAGTTGACACAAAATTAAATTTTGTGTGTATTACATTGATTATTATTATTTTTTCAGTGTAATGATCCCTTTTACTCAGTGTTTAATACATCAAATATACATACTTAAATAATATTGGCAAACATTAATCTGAGGGGATTTAGTTATTGACTATAAATTTAATTAAATTTATTTAAATAATTCAAAGAACAATTAGTAATTCTTTTTGGATCATTAATGATTTTTTAAATTAATTCATTATGGATATACACAAAGGTATGCTATTTATTGTTTTGCATTTGTCAATTATATAATTGCTACATCAGTGTCATTTATACATTATCTATGATAAGATGGGTTATTTCATTTGATTATATAAAATATTATCAACCTTGTATTGCAAAAAATGCATAGAAACCTCTCCTACAAGGCAGCCCTTTGAAAGCCTTTAAGTCTGTGAATTTACAGCTTTAATATGCTTGATAAATATCAAATAGGTATCTGAACAAGAAAACAGATCACAGTGTGGATTACTTGACTTTACATGGAAAAATATCAGAATATATGTAAGTATTTAGAGTACATGCCAAGTGATATTTGGATAAGTAAAATCACTTACTTAAAACTTATTATTTATACAAACATATATATGCACACATATATATGCATACACACATAAATATATACATACAAATATATATATATATAAATACATGTGTGTATACATATGTATGTGCTTATATGTATACATGTGTATATATATGTATACACACACACATACATTCACATGATTTTTGAGAAGTAGGAATGGAAATTAAATAACTCAAGGTATAATAATCCAAAAGAGGAAAAAGAAGGTAGAGAAAGAAATAGAAACTGTACATTTTACAATGAAAATTACAGTACCAGAAATCTCAGAGTTACTTATAAGCAAAAATAATGCACAATTTTATCACACTAAATACAAAGGTCATTATATGTAATGATACTAAATCAATTAAAATATTGCCTATAAGATTAAGACCTCTTGCTATCCTGCCCATACTTAATGCATATACATTTCCTGTATTAGAAATTGAGGGGGGGTGCTGGGGACATGGCCCAGTGGTAGAGTGCTTGCCTAGCATGTGTGTGGGTTGATCCAATCACCACCACCACCCAAAAAGAAACAAATCTGAAAATATGTATCATATTATATTATTAGAGAGATATCTGTAGTATACACAACAAAACAACATATAAATCTAAGCTTTGCTTGTTTTTCTTTGATTGGTTTGGTTTTGCAGACTTGATAGGATAAAAAATTAATAAATTGCATATGGTTAAAAACCGTAGTTTTCCTATAATGTAATGAAAGATTAAAGTGGTTTTTCTTACTGTTTCTGGAATTCTATGAAATAAAACAAACTGCTGTTTCATATATTGTAATCTCCTTTTATTACTGATCATTGCTGCTTTTAAAATTATATTCTAAAATATTCCATTTATTTTTTCGTCAAATTGCTCTACAAATTTCAGAACATCAGAACTTTTCCATCAACATAAAATTGGATACATAAAAGTCTCCTTCCAGAGGTGTGTTTCATAGCTGAATGAGGGATAGAAGCTCCTTGTATACTATTCAAGGTGTAAAGACAGAATCAGACCTACAGATAGAATTAAATAATCATTAAACACTAAACTATTCTGAAAGTCTCAAAAAGAAAATCCTAGGGAAAATAATAACTATTGGGAAGGATATTTCAAATGAGAAACTGAATCCATTCAGGTTTATAAACCAGAAATTAAAAGAATGAAGTAAAATAAAACACCTTAGTTATGCTTCATTTGGTCTTAGTGTTGGCTTTTCTTATGAGATAAAATTATTCAAACAAAACTTAAAAATTCTTAAGTAGTACCATGATGATTTTTCAAGGATGAACCCTCATGATAACATAAAAATATTAATGTAGGATAAAAGAAAATGACTTATATCTGCTAAGGCATTATTGAATGGTGGAAAGCACAGAGTATACAATGAGAAATAATAATATTTGCCATGGTTTTGCCATCAAATTAAAGTTAAATTTGCAAATGTTACTGAAAACTTGTGAATAGCTCAAAAACATCACCACGTAAAATATTTTGGGTTTTTTACCTGTAATGATATCTCTATCTTGGCTCTGTCATATGCTTCTTAAGTGACTTAGTGAGAAAAATTTATAGATTTTTTTTAATCTTTCGAGATTTGAGATGCCCTAAAGAATTGACAAGCAATTTGCTGATTATCCCTAAATTATTTGAGAGCTTAATAGAATTCCTAGAACTCGTTCACTAATTGTCATGGACAATTTTATTCACAAGTGTATCAGTGAGGGTGTTTTGGAGGAACAGTGCATAGGGAGAGAGAAATTTTAATGAGGAAATGGCTCATACAATTATGGAGGTTGAGAAATCCGATGAGTCGCTATCTGTAAGTTAGAAGCATAGAAAAGTCTGTGTCTTATTCTATTCGAAGCTTGGAAATGAGGTAGCCAATGCTTCCAGTTCCAGTCTGAGACTAAAGTCACAGGAATCTGCAGGGTGGGAGGAAGGGACAGCTGATGGTAGAAGATGGATCTCCCAGCTAAAGCAGAGAGCTATTGTCTGTTCCTCTACCTGTTGGCTCTACTCAGGGTCTCAGCGGGTTGAATGGATGGACATTCCTATTAGAGACCACTATCTACTTTAACAGACTAACCCCGTTCAAATGTTAATATCTTCTAGAAACACCTCCTCACAGACACACCACGAAATAATTTTATTAGCTCTCTGGGCATTCATTAGCCAAGTCAAGTCAATTCATAAAATTAACCATCACATAAGCTTGGTTCACATATGCAAATATTTAAAACAGACTTTATCTCCAAATAAAGGAAATGCCAACATCCTAATTCTGCCTAAGATGATTTAAATATCTACAACTTCAAAAGAAACCAATTCCTTTCCCAGAAGATGAGATAACTTCCTTCTATGTGTTTGGCTTTTCATCTATATTCCATACCTAATATACTATTATGAAAAGCTAACATTACTTAAATTCTGATATAAAGGCAATTTTGTTGAATGATAATGGGAAATGAAATGAATGAAAACAAAGATATTTGCCAGAAAACAGATATATGTATATGTGAATACATACACATATTCACAACAAGATACAGAGAAAACACTCATGAAAATTATAGCCCTCATTTCTATAACTGATGATGTACAGTATCTGGTATTTATAACTACCTTATGTTACCCATTCTGTATTCCCTTTGTCTTCCTCAAGTACCTCAACTGATGGTGAGTCTCTCCCTGTTGGAGTTACACAAGCCTTCACTTATGAAGGGTCTGGAACATTAATTAGACAATTTTATTCACAGGTGTATCAGTGAGGGTGTTTTGAAGAAACGGAACCCATGTGCATGTGAAGATATTAAGGTGTTGAAACGCTCTTCTGAGGTTAATATGTGCCCATATTACCAAAGGCATTGTAATATGAAGAGAAGCCTTTGGGTATGTTTTCCATTTCACAATTGTTTTACCTTCATTATGGATTAGGAGTTCATTTTCTCCTTAGAAGCCAGGAATAATCACCACAGCATCATTGAAACTTCCTCATTTGCCTGTGCATTCAAAGGTATGAGCATCCCAAAATGATCAAATGACAGTCTTAGGATCCAATTCATTGTAACAATTGCCATGTCTCCTACTGGAAGCATTCCTTCCTCTGGATGGAAGACCTCTCAATTACTGAAGCATAACACCATAGTAATATGAACCAAATCTCTTTCTACTATATCAGAAGGGATAATAATGAGTGTTTCCAGTTCTTGACTTCTGGTTTTTCAAAAAAATCATATGTTGAGTTTGATTCAGGAATATTTATTCTCCTGGAGACCATTGCCTAAACCTTTTAAGGTGTTTCCACCTACCTAGTACTATGGCTGAATCTTTATGATATTGAGATTTAAAATACTACTATGTTTCTGAACCCTCTTTCCTAAGGAAAAAGGCTGACTGACATCCATAAAGAAGGTAATGCCAAAGACTTGATTATCAAAATCCTCTTCTGCTTAGTTCCCCTTTTGGTGTGTATTCACAGGGAACACCAATATCTTTATATAGAATGTATGCTTCCTAAGCACATGAATCTTGGTATAAAATATACATCAGGTTTGTTTGTTTGTTTGGTGTGTGTGTGTATGATGATCACTACAGATAAACTAGTGAATGGAACAAAGAAATTCTTTGACTTTAAAATAAAATTTACCCCAAAGGAAGGAGAATTTATGCTATCTTGAGAATTTCTAAGAATGGCACTAAGTTGGAGTTGAAACTAAATACAAACTAATATCTGAATCATTGATTAGAGACAACTTTTGGTTTGAAAATTATTAATATTTTCTTCATTCTGTGCCAATTCCATATTTATTCTTGGCCATCCCATAGAGGCAAAATACAAGTTTGATGCAATGCAAGTTAGAGTGAATATTGCCTATTACAAGATATATTGTTACCATATCCTACAATATTAATTTTTAAACAGAATATGTGCACACATTTTCCAGGTTCTCTGTAGGACATTCTTCACTTCTTTATTCCTGAAACTATAGATCATGGGATTTAGCATGGGTATCACCAGAGTGTAAAATACAGAGGCCACTTTATCAGTGTCAAAGGAATGGCTGGACTTAGGCTGCACATACATAAAGAATAGAGTCCCATAGAATACCATTACAGCTGTCAGGTGAGAACCACAGGTGGAGAAGGCCTTGTACTTGCCTTCTGCAGAGCTCATCCTGAGGATGGTGACAAGGATCAGAATGTAGGAGACAAGGATTATCAGAAGAGATGAAACCAAATTGAAAGTTGAAAATATGAGAAGGATCAGCCTAATTTCATGTGTGTCTGAGCACAGCAAAGATATCAAAGGCAGACTATCACAGTAAAAATGCCTGATGACATTTTGTCCACAAAATGGAGAAGTGAAAATTTTTATGATGGTCAGCAAAGATAAAAAGACACTGTAGAGATAAGTGATTGCCACCAGCACATGACACAATGCTTGTGACATGATGACTGTGTAGAGCAAGGGGTTACAGATGGCCACATAGCGGTCATAGGCCATTGTTGACAGAATGAAAACTTCACTAATAATGAACACACTGAAGAAGGTGAGTTGGGTAGCACACCAAGAGTAGGAGATTGTAGGTCGCTCGGCAACAAAATCTACTAACATTTTGGGTCCCACGGCTGTTGAGTAACCAAGATCTGTGAAAGACAAGTGTCTGAGAAAAAAGTACATGGGTATGTGCAAGTGTGCATCTATATTGGTGAGGATAATCAAGCCTAAGTTACCAACCACTGAGATCATGTACACAATGAGGAAAAGCACAAATAATGGAGCCTGCAGTTCAGGGAGGTCTGTGATTCCCATTAGGATGAATTCTTTCAGCGTTGTTAGATTGTGTTTGTCCATCTAGCCACTCAGGAAACCTATACTGAGAGTAAATACAAAATAATCATTAATTCCTGTTATATATGATGATGTTACATGTACTTTATGTATTTACATATGATATTTGTGTTATATACACATGTATACTTTATGCATAGGTACTCTGCATAGGTGTATACAAACACACACACACACACACACACACACACACACATGCACATGCACACATACACACGCACAAATATATACACACAAAACATAAGATCATTCCAATTGCCTACTTAAGGACTTTTACAAAGTCTTCAACATTAAGAAAATGAAAAAATAGAATAAAATAAAAAGGTTAATTGATAATATCACCATACAGACAAAGGAATTATTCACCATTCTCTAAAATGCCAAAATGTTGTTCATTGTCAGTATGATAGTATCAAAGGTCAAAAAGTAACTGACAAAACAAAATGGAATTAACTGAATAATTTTACTATCAAGGGGATAATAATTTTATTATCAGTTTTTTGTTTAGAAATTGATATTCATACTGTGCCCATCTCCTATCTCACTTATTATTTATTGTTTTTTTTAAATTGATACATATTTGAACATATTCATAGGGCACAATATGATATTTTAAGACATCTACAAAATGTGTAGTGATAAATTCACAGTAATTAGCATTTTCATCTCTTCAAACATTTATCCTTTCTCATGTGTAGAAGCTTTCAGATTCTTCTAGTTATTTTGAAATATTCAATAAGTTGTTGTTTACTATAGTTACCCGACTGTACTACAGAATACCAGAACCAGTTCCTCCTATCTGACTGTATTTTAGTACTCATTATGTAATCTTTCTCTGTGCCCCTCTCCTCTATCCTTCCTAGCTTCTAGTGACCATTGTTCTCTACTTGTATGAGATCCACAAATGAAAAGTTTTATCTTTCTGTGCCTAGTGGAACTTAGTTTCATGTGTGTGTGTGTGTGTGTGTGTGTGTGTGTGAGAGAGAGAGAGAGAGAGGAGAGAGAGAGAGAGAGAGAGAGAGAGAGAGAGAGAGAGAGAGAGAGAGAGATTCATTAAAAAAATCCATCACCATATCTTTAAGGAGATCTATCCCTAGCATGTTATCTGAGGATTAATTTAGCATCACTAATTATGAACAACCTGATGGGATAAGGTGTGACTTTCACTGCATCTTGTAAAGTATAATGTTTAAATCTATTTTGTTAAAAGTAAAAATACCCTTTCAAATTGATACTGTTGCTTACATTACTTTCATGCTATCAAACTTAATAGTTTCCATTTTGTAAAAAAAAAAATACGGGCTGGGGATGTGGCTCAAGCGGTAGCACGCTCGCCTGGCATGCGTGCGGCCCGGGTTCGATCCCCAGCACCACATACCAACAAAGATGTTGTGTCCACCGAGAACTAAAAAATAAATATAAAAAAAAAATAGGTGTTTCTCTAACCATGTTAACAGTTTGCACAGAATTGTTGTATACTATTTTATTTACATTTACATTTTTTATTTAACTTCTGAAGATGGCCAGTTCTGGCATTTTAAGGTTCTTTATTTCTTACCAAAATCTTCATTATAAAATTAGGTCGTTTAAAGAGTTAAAGAAGTTCACTCATTCATGAGCCATGCTGGACATCGGTATGCTACCAAATATGGGTTTCAACCCCCAAAAATAATAGACAGTAAGTGCATTGTAAAATGAGAGATGAAAATGTGAATTTATATGCATTCATGTGATCCTCAAAAAGAAGTGGGGGAGTGTTTTTATAAGAAGTTACTAAATAAAGAAGTGGAAAAGACACTTTGGTTATTAAGTAAAATACATTTTCCTGCTTTGTAACATTGAAAGGACTGATCCATTAGACGGGCAATTCTTCATTCCAGGATCAATTTAATGTTATTTCAAAAAAATCAGATGTTACCATGTGATGGAGGTTCTGTGTAGAAACATAGGTGTTTTAGTATTTTGCTTTGGCTTCACCTTTCAACTAAAAGTGGCACCTTGCAATGACATTGATCCTTTCAATGATGCTGGTAACTCTGTGATGTACATGGCATATTTGAAACAGAAAATGCAAGTATAAAAAATATTGATATGGATCTTTTAATTAAAAGGCAACTGGAAAACTTTATGGAAATAAATGTGATTAATTATAAATAACAATATCATATTTGACATCTTGGTTGAGGATCTGAGTGAAAGATAATAAAAATCATAGAAACTTGAGGTTGGAATTTCTTAAATACTATCTGTCTTTTCAGAAGATGATTTTTGGTTTCTGTTTTTAATATTTACAATAATATCAAACAACTACTTGGCTATAAGTACCTAACATTTACCAATGAGTATAACACAGATGGTTGAAATATTGTACTAGCCCAGAAACTGTGGTTATCAAAGGAGTCTGCTAAAGTTGTGGCTACATCAATGAAAAGTCACTGGGACTTAGGAGGTGGGTCACAGAAACAGGTCATCTACTTACCTTCAAAGAGGAATGTTTCCTGGATCCTCATGTGTTCCTAACATAGCTCAATAATTTATGGAGTGTCTGTTCCTTTGAGACTTCCCCTAAAGAGAGGTTACATAATTTGTTAATGATTCCTAAGCATTGGAAAGCTTCAAACAAAACCAATAGGATATCTCCTAATTACAGACTGCACCTTGGGATTTCCATGTCCTTGAAGTCATGTCAGATCCCTTTCTACAACTCCTCCAGGTTAAGTCTCTACTGCAATCTGGAACTCTGAAGTGAAAATGTTGTACTTGTAGGACTTGTTGATAGAAGTTTTTAAACATTGTACTTTTGTAATTTAATGGCTGAGGACACAATACAGAAATGTTTAAACACAGATAATTGCAGTGTTTTAAAAAATTATAGGGTAAAATAACATATATGCTTAGCTGTTTTTATTTGTTTTGTGGTGTTCTAAATTTATTGGCAAATAGAATAAACATGTAAACTAATGCAAATTTCATATATAAATTTTTGCAAGCTTAACATATTTAAGTCAAAAGAATCCAGATAACACAGCAGCAACAAAAATAATAATAATGAAACATTTTCAAATCCAGAAGAATCCTTTATTTTCCTTTCCATCAAGAACTACTACCCCACCTCATACATGAAAATGCACAACTGCTCTTCTGATTTTTTTTCTTTCTTTCTTTCAGTACCAGGGAATGGACCCAAGGATGCCTAACCACAATCCACATTCCCACCGCTTTTTATGTTATATTTTGAGACAGGATCTTGCTTAGGGCCTTGCTAAATTGCAGAGGCTGGCTTTGAATTCTCGGTCCTCCTGCCTCAGTCTCCATAAACCAATAGAATTACAGGTGTGAACCACCATGCCTGACTGCTCTTCTGATTTTAACATCATTATTTACAGTTACTTAAACTTAATATTTTTTGAAAAATATTTTTATTATAAAGTGTGATAATTTGATTCATGTTTATCATGAATAATGCTTAAAAGGGGATAATCAGCATTGATGTTTCCTTACACCTTTAAAATCTTTATTAACATGTAGTTATGGTGCATATCTTTGCGTGCAGTGTGATATTTCAATGCACATATATAGTGTGTACTAATAAAATTAGGGTTAATAACATTTCATCTTACTATACTTTGTGTTTGGAATCTTTCAAGCTCGCTCTTCTAGTTATTCATAAAATGTGATGGGTTATTTTGAACTATAATCACCCCACTGTGATATAGCACACTAGAACTAATTCCTTCTTTCTAAATGCTTTGGTAGCCATTATACAATCTCCTTATTCCTACCCCCATTTACCCTTTACAGCATCTAGTAACTGTTCTCCTAAGTTCATATTGACCTTCTACATGTGAGAGAGAAAATGTGATAATTTACATGTTTGATTTATTTCACTTACCATAATGCCTTCCAGTTCCATGTATTTTTCAGCAAATACGAGACATTGCCCTTTTTCATGATTAATTATATCCCATTCTCTCTATATACCACATTTTCTTATTCATTCTCCACTGATAGTTATCCAGGTTAATTCCAGATCTCAGCTACTGTGAGTATGCAACAATAAACATGGGTGTGCAAGTATGTTTTTGAATGGTGGTATCATTTCCTTTGGATATATTACTGGGAGTGAAATGATTGAATTGCCTGATAGATCTATTTTTGCTTCTTTTTAGAAAACCTCTTATTATTTTCCCAAATGGCTGTACTATTTTATAATCCCACCAACTGGATATAATAGTTCACTTTTCTCCTAATCCTCACCAGCATTTATTATATTTTATTAAATTTTGTCATTTTGGTGATAGCCATTCTACCTGGGATGTGTAATACTATTAGACCTATTAAACATGAAAAGTGTTACTTACATAGGCTTTAATAAATATCATTTATCGAATTCATTAAGGTTTTATTACCATTACATTCTAGTAGAAAATGTATTATAAATAAATGAGTGTTAGATTTTATCATGAACTTATTTTATTTTTCTTTTAACTTAGAGAAATATTGATTACACAGGTAGGTTTTCAAGTGTGAAATAGAATTTGCATTTTTTAATATGTACTACACTGTTACACGTATCCAATTTTCTAAAAGTAAAGTGTGATTTGTACCAAGCTCCAGTGTCTAATGAGTGGACTAACATATCTTCTATACTTGTTTATCTCTCTGCAATTTTAGACGTTTTGATTTTTTTCACTTCATATTGTTTCTGTGAGAATCTTCTTTGTTCTCCTCCTTATCTCACCCTGCACTCCTCTTCCTCTTGCTTCTTCTTCTTCTCCTTTGTTTCTTTCTTTTTGCCTCCTCATGTAGAATTTATGAATGCATCAAGATTTATTTACACATTGTTCTTTGGATGAGCATCTGTGTTGTTTTCATTTTAAGCCTATAATGACTCCATTTGCCAACAATATTCTATCACTTATCCTTCAGGGTCATAAGGACTCAGTAACATTTCTGTTGAATCTTAAAATAATATATATGGCAGAATTTAGTATTTTATTCCTCTGGCTTTCAAAATATTATAACAATGTACACACCCTAGAGTAAGGGGGAAAGGTTTTCAATATCAAAACTTTGAAATGTTGGTCAAAAGAGATATTTTAAAAGATTGTGTGTTTTTTTCTTTTGAGAGCAGTACTCAGTTCACAGAAAAATTAAGAGAAAAAGGCAGATATTTCCCATATATTTCATGCCTCTGTCCAGTTTGTTTAAATGACTCTCTCTGCTGCATTATAGTTCCTTTATTCCTTTTATCAAAGAACAATTGACTCTATTTTGGGTGTACTTTTCTGGACATTCTATTCTATCCTATTGTATTCTTTCAGGGAATTCTATCCCATTCAATTCTAGTATATTCTAGTCTATGTCATTGATCTATTGGTGTATTGATTCTTTCACCAATATTATACATTATACTATTGATTCTTTCACCAATATTATACAATATTTCCTGATTAAATTTATGTTAAGTCTTGAAGTTGCCTTGCCAGTCCTCCCACTTTCTTCTTCTTCAATATTGCATTACTTATTCTGGGCATTTCACCTCTCTTTGGAAATATTAGAATTAGATTGATAATCACAAAATAGCATACTGTGTCTTTGGATGGCATGTATACATGAGTTTTGGAAGAAATGACATCTAGACAACAGTGTTTTTCTGTATATGGACATGGAGTATCTGTTTACTTATTCTTATACTTTTTATCAGAATTTTTAGTTTTTTTTACATAAGTATTGTTTTTATACTGCCAAATTTATATCAAAATGCTTCATGTTTGAGGAGATGGTAATACAAATGGTACTGTGTTTTTAATTTTAAACTTGACTTGTTCATTACTGATAGGAAAGCTACTTATTTTTATGTATTAACTTCATGCTCACTTCAGCAGCCCATATTCTAAAATTGTATTTCAACCTTGTGTCCTTCAGTCTTCCTATAAAGTTGAAAACATCCAGGAGGATTTTTAGTTGTTATTCAATTCTGTTGAATTTTATGCATAGACATGACACCTGATAACAAAGAATCCTTTATATATTCTTTCCCAGAAACAAAATTTTAAAAAGACATAAAAAATTCCCAGAGTTTTGACTTTCAAAGCCACTCCAATGACTGTGTTTTGATATAACAGTATTTATACAATAATTGATGATTTTTAAATATAGTTATATATTTAGACTTTGATATCCTGTTTTGTTAAGTATTTCTGCAGTTGATTTTTCTTTTTTCTAGTTGGATGTCTAATGCTGGTTTTAGGATTAAGAATTTGTGATTATTGTGGGAGTTTTTTTGTTTATTTGTCTATTTCAAAATTAGCAATAACAGCATTTTTTAGTTGGGAATGTATTGACTCTGGGTTGGCTTTTCATTCTTCTTTTATGTATTTATATGAATAAAATGCATTATTTTGCTTGGTTATTTTTGTGGGTGCTGTTTACATTTTATCTTATTAATTGTGTACCATATTTAAGATATCTTTTTTTATCCAAAGATGAGATTATTACATGTTCTTCTAGAAGATGTGTTTTTCTAGATTGTATATATAAATTCATACAATTTCTTAATAAAATTAGAATTTTTGCATGTTTAGTTTTTAAATTTACAAATACTTTGAGTGTATTGTGATATACAGAATAATATTTTTATATAGAAACATATACAGGAATAACTTTTGAGATGGATAAATATACTATTTAACTTGCACTACCTCAATACTTATTGACTTTATCATAGTTGAGTGTTACATAAAGTACACAAAAATGATGTTTCATCATTTTACACAGAAAATCTATTATTGTAAGTACCCCAGGTTCTCTCCTTTTCAAAATATTGCCCTGGTTTTCTAGGTACTTTGAATTTCAAAATAAATTTTGGCATCTATTTGAGTATTTTAAAGTACTGTTAAATTTCTTATTGTTTCTACATTAAATCTACAGAAAAGTTTAAGGAGAACTGACTTCTTTACAGAATTTATTTCTTCCAACTCATGGACATTGTGTATTGCTACATTCAAGTTCTCTTCAAAAATTTATAGTCAGGTTTTTATGCATGTGACTTGTTCATTAGATTTTTCTTAAATACTTCAGTTTTTATTTCTAGTGTAGCTAGTAGTTTTAAATTAGTACTCATAATGTTCTATTAGGTGGCAAAATTATTGATCATTTTATATGATAATCTTATATTAACAATTTTACCAGCATCACTCATTTATAAAGTTTGTTTTTAGATTCTTTGGAATTATTATGTACAAAATTATGTCTTTTGAAAATAACTGATTGCAATTTTACTTTTTAATTCCTTAAGCAAAACACTATATATACATAGATAGATAAATAGATAGATGTGTGTGTGTGTATACACACACACACACTTACATACATGTATACAACCTGCAGCTCAGGATGGTATGTGATGCCCACTAAGATGAATATATACACACATATATGCACTCATACATATGTATTTATATAATAGAGATAGACACTATATCTTAATAGAAATCTGAGATGACACTTAACATCGGGGAGATAAAGTGTCTTAAAGGCTTCTGTTGACAATGCATTATTCTTGGTAGTGTACATATGCAGAACACAGTACAGTAGCTGCAGATGCCATTTTCTGCATGTCAGTATGATAAGACAGGTATGCTTGGAAGGACAGTGACAGAAACTTCAGACATTTACACTGATCTGGAGGACAAATCAAAGTGGATATCAAAAGGACAATCAACATGAACCCATCTAATATGTTGAAACCATTTCTAGTTTCCTATGTCATTTCTGCATAGTGCTTTCAAAGACTTATTACATATAATAATCAGTCATCAATAACCTTATTTAACATATATGAAACTTTAAATAGAAAGTTCGCATAGATTTTTCCAAATCCTCCGTATGGCACCTTTCACCTCTGTATTTCTCAAACTGTAGATAATGGGATTCAGCATGGGTATCACCAGGGTGTAAAATAAAGAGGCCATCTTGTCAGTATCAAAGGAGTGACTGGACTTGGGCTGCCCGTACATGAAGAATAGAGTCCCGTATAATACAACTACCACTGTCAGGTGAGACCCACAGGTGGAGAAGGCTTTACTCCTGCCCTCTGCAGAGTTCATCCTGAGGATGGCCAGGAGGATCAGAATGTAGGAGACAAGGATGATCAGAACAGATGAAACCAAATTAAATGCTGAAAAGATCAATATTATTAACTCAATCTCTTGTGTATTTGAGCAAATCAAAGTTAACAAGGGAAGACTGTCACAATAGAAATGACTAATAACATTATTGCCACAGAAGGTAGAGATAAAAATTTTTATGGTGGTTACCAGAGACAGAGAGGCGCTGTAGAGATAGGGGATTACCACCAGCACCCAGCAAACTCTTTTTGACATGATGACTGTGTAGAGCAGAGGGTTGCAGATGGCCACATAGCGGTCATAAGCCATTGCTGCGAGAATGAAAAGCTCACTGATGATGAACATGATAAAGAAAGCTAGTTGTGTAGCACACCAATTGTAGGGAATTGTGTTTTGATTAGCTACAAAATTTACCAACATTTTAGGTCCCACAGCTGTTGAATAACCAAGATCAATGCAAGCCAGATGTCTGAGAAAAAAGTACATGGGTGTTTGTAGCCTGGAGTCCACTTGGGTGAGGATGATCATGCCCAAGTTGCCCAGCAGTGAGATCACATAGATGATGAGAAACAGCCCAAAGAAGGGAGCCTGAAGCTCAGGGTGGTCTGTGATGCCCATTAAGATGAATTCGTCCAGCACTGTAAGATTTTCTTTCTTCATCCTGGCCATTAAGTTAACTGATTGTGGGAAGTATCATAAAAAAATCACTGGATTTCAGGAGATATCACCTGTTAAAATTTTGATGTTCCAAAATATTATGCATAAGTTAAACCTAACGTTTTTTGTATGCTTTTTTTATTTCTTGGTTTTGTTTGTTTTCAGTACCCATATAAGTTCTACTGATGAACTACATCCCAAACACTTTTTATTCATATTTTGATTTCCAAGCCTGGACTGGAATTTGCAATCCTCATGGCCCATGCCCAGGAGGCTTAGATTTTTCAACATAAAGTAATTTTAAATGGCTCTCCTCCATCACTGCATCTAAAACCTAACTTGTAAACCATTATGTCATTAGGTTAATTTATTTACATTGTTTTGGAGTCTGGTCCACTTTTGTCTCATAAATTACTAATGTATGTACTAAACCAAATACTGAGAGCTGGCTTTCTTATCTTATTCCCTGCTGAGAGATTTTACTCCCTATTCTTAAGACATCCTGTTTTACATGGGGGCCTCTGTCTCACTACCTTGCCATTAATGTAGATGTGAGTATTCTAACAATTATTAACATGCAAATAACATCATTTTAGAAATATATAAAAATTATAAAAGCTTACATTCAACTTGTGTTAATCACAAGTTTGGTTAAGAAATTTAATTTTAGGATATCTATAAATATAATTTATCATTTTATCAGATCAAATGAGAAAGAAAAAAGAATATTACAATATATTAATAAATAATTAAGAATGACTCCAAATAATAAAAATTTAGAACTGGAATGCAATTCCATGGTTCATAGAATGAATCAGAAAAACTAATCTGTACTTACGCTTAAAAGGAGAAAATTACATCTTTTGAAAAAAGTTATAGACTTCCCAAATAAATCTGTAGAGTGCTATGTTCCTGGATTACACAACAATGTCATAAAATGTCAATTCTTTTCTTTTTATTGACTAAGATATGTTTATTCATGTATATGATGTACATTTTGATAATCTGATAGAACTATATATATAAAACATGTAATTGTCAAATCATTGTAATGAACACTTCTATCTCCTCAAATGTTAATCATCTTAATGTGTCAGAATAGGAATCATCCCCATACTCTTCTGGTCATTATGAAATGTATTTTAGATTGCTGTTACCAGTATTTACCCAGCTGTGCTATACAAAATCATGACACATCCCTCCTCTCTGATCATGTTTTGAAGCCCTTTCTGATTTCTTCCTGTCCCTTACTCCTATCCTTTCCAGTCTTTAGGGACCACTGCGCCACTCTTCTTCTATGTGATAGACTTATATCAGTGAATAGAATGTGTTATTTGTCTTCCCATGACTTATAAATTTTGCTTCACATGCTTGTCTCTTACAACAGACTTTTCCCAAAATAATCTATTTATCTGATGCCTTTACAAACTATTAGTAATGTATTTTATAGGATTTGACAATGACGCTACTACTTACATAGAAAATGGAGATGATAAACAATATGCAAGATATGCCCCAAAGTTACCTATGCTACCAAAATTTTAAGACAATGTGGCAATGAAGCACAACAAGGTACTTAGATGACAAAACATGTTTTTAATGGATTGTAGTGTGTGACAGAGGTAACATGTACAGTGTGGCAAAAAAAAAGTCTGTTTGGTAAATGGGACTTCACAGAGTAGTGAAATTTTAAGTTTGTTTAACCCATTAAAGAATTAGTACTAAGGCTGGGGTTGTGGCTTAGAGGTAGAGCGCTCACTTAGCATGCGTGAGGCTCTGGGCTTGATCCTCAGCACCACATAAAAATAAAATAAAGCTATTGTAATCACTTACAACTAAAAAATAAATATTTTTTAAAAAATTAGTATTAGATAAGAAACTTAACATCAAGAGACAACTTAAAAATTCTTTTACCCTTAACTACAATCTCTACCTGTCCTTAAATTTAAAAAAACTGAAATTTTAAGAATGTCAGATTAGAAATTTCCAAATCAATTGGATAGAATATATCTACATACTAAATTTTATCCATTCAAAATTCTACGCCCCATATTAGCAAAATACATATAGAAAAATGGAAAGCATTCATTAATAACCATTGAACAAAGAAAATGAAAAATTCTGATACTTTAACCTAAAAAAATATTATACCCACAGAAAAGAACTGTCCAGAGTTGTGTAAAGATTTTCATCTCAACCTCCACTGCCTTTTAACTTCCCAAATCCCAGGAGTGCTTTTGAAACAACTGAATTGGTAGTCTCCTTCCCACCCACTATTCCCCACCCCTGCACTGACTAAAAACAAAAAAAGGACCCTCAACCAGGAGTCTTGTTTGTTATCTGATGGAAGCTTGCACTCCTGAGTCAGGGTGACACCAAGAACTGGGGAATGGTACTCAAGCCCAAGGAGGCCACTTATGCAAATGGCAACAAGGGACCTCATTCAAGTGTTCTATAAAACTTCACAAACAGCTACAAATGAGAAGCATAAATAAATTGATCAAACTGAGAACATTGTGCTCCTAGTAAAAGGAGGGAAGCAAAATTGACAGAGGGGATACTTAGGAAAGAAGAATCGTGAATAGGTCTTCAAATGTTTTCCGCTCAGCAATTTTTGGGTGAGTAATTATCAACAGAAATATGTACACATATTGATTATTTTAAATCACAAGTGAAAAGCACAGACACCTTGACTTTTTAAAACAGCATTTTTCAATATAATTATATTCCATTATGTAAGATTCTAAAAAACTGGATACAATTTCATGGGCTGGAATGTCTTCTCTGATATAAGGGAGGTGACTCAAAATAGGATAGGGAGGAAGAGCATGAGAAGAAAATTACCTTTAGATAGGGAAGAGAGGTGGGAGGGAGAGGGAGAGAGAATGGGAATTGCATGGAAGAGGGAAGGAGACCCCCTTCGTTATACAGAATTCAGGTATGAAGATGTGAGGGAAAAAAAAAAAAAGAAGTGGGTCACATTAGTTTGGGTAGAGAGAAATGATAGAAGGGGAGGGGAGGGGAGGGGGAGAATGGAAGGACAGCAGAATAAAATAGACATTATTATTGCTGTGGGTATATACGTGACTGCATGACCAATGTAATTCTGCAACCTGTACACTCAGAAAAATGAGAATTTATATCCCATCTGATTCAAATGTATGATATGTCAAGATCATTGTACTGTCATGTGTAACTAATTAAAACAAATAAAAATAAAAATAAATACATAAATAAATAAAAATTTCATGGGCTGAGGTATATGGCTTTTTTTTTTTTTTTTTGTACCTGTGCCGTGTAGCCAGGACCTGTGGACAGGTATGGACAACCTCTTACTCTCTTCTTCCCATTCTCCAAAATACTTTTCCATATTCATTGTGGCACATATAATCTATAAAGTTAAAAACAGGTAAGACCAATGCTATGTAAAGGGAAAGGATATATATCCAAGAGTATACATATACATGTTATATTATAACAAGTACATATACTGTCTGACATGGTTCCTGGAAGAGAACTCTTAAAACCCTATAATTTCTCACATGACATCAGTCATATCATTTTAAAAACAATTATTAGATTTTTGACACATTTCTTGACACAGGGATTCTTAATCCCTTAGTGAAAACAGACCAAGAATAAAACACTTAATGCATTCAGATAACACCAAGCAAGAGAAGGGGATAAACCAAGCCTAGAACTCAGAATTCTCTAAGGTGTGGTAAGTTCACCAAAACTGAAATCAAAGCCCAAATACTTGATTTATAATTCTTACATGGGTGACCCTCCTTAACCTTTTACTCATTTTAAACTTAGTTTTGCCCCATTAGAACAATTTGTGAAGAAAGTTCCAAGTCTTATACCTCACCATCCATATAGGAACAACTACAAATTTAATACAGAGATGGCAAAAGCAGAGCTACCCTGTTATTGTGATGTATACTAGCCTAAGTCAAAGTGTTTACTGTTTTAATTTGTCTTTGCCAACTCTTGCAATTGCAAATCCCATTGTTCTGATGCCTCCTCATCTGTCATCATTTTCGGTCACTTTTGTCATGGTCTGCAGATATGGTGGACTTTCTTCTGACACTTTGGCATCTTTGCACTTTTGCTTCTTTCCTGAGGACAAAGTATCTAGAGAGCTTTCAAAGCCGTCTGAACATCCCAGGATTTAACAAACAAAAAGAACTAATATTCAACCAATAAGGGTCTTCTAGGAATCAGTGAGCAAATGTCCAAGTTCCTGTGTCCTTCCTTGGAACAACTCCAGGAAGAGTTCTGCAGAACCTTTCAAAACATCTTAAATAGTGTACCTCCGATGTTTATGAATGCACACCATTCTTTGCTACACATGTCATTAGCTTTAAACCTCTTTTGTCTCATATTCTCCATTTCTTCATGGAAATCATCTATCAAATATACATCATATACTTAGATTTTATCTTCAGAAGCTGATCTTGGGGGAACTTACACTATGACCAATCCAGTCTTGTGTGGTGTTAGTTAGCTATGACACATTTGCAACTCTATTAATGCATATTAGAAAGAAAAAATAATATTATTTAGTTTACTGAATGACTGGAACTCCTATCAGAGAGCTATTTGTAAGGGAGGCACTTGCTCTCAACACCAACACCTATATTCTTCCTCAGAATATTCATTAATTAGAAAAGTATAGCACAGCCACAATAACAAATAGAAACAGGGTCCCTTACCGCCTTCAAAAAGCACAATAGTGTTAAAGCCACATTGTTACTCCAGAAAATATAGTCATGGGAAAAATATTATTGAGTATAACAAAGTATACGAAGTCTAGCATCGCTGACTATAACTGTGACTGTAGTTTAAATTGAAGCTCAGTGTCAGTTACTGGAGCTAATCTGATAATCATGATGACCAGTTCCAACCACTCACCTAAGATGAGAAATTGGTTCTTGTTCTCCTGTATGATTGCTAACTTAACTGCAGTCATAAAAACTGATAAGTAACTCTTCATTTTAAAGGATGCTCCTGGGGGCTTGAAAGAAATTTCTTGGCTATTCCCAAAGCACATGGGAATGGCACCAATGTCACTTGGGTGTTTGTTAATTATCCACAGTGCCACTTATTTCCCTATTGAGGAATTCATTTACCATGATTCAGCTGTTTCCTTTGTTATTAACTTTATCTGCCACTATTCACATATCTGATTTAAGTATACTATTTAGTGAATGCATTCACCCATAATGTTACGATTTGACATTTCCCATCATGGCTTACACCAGGTTTTATGTCTGTGGCATAAAACCTTTGACCATCCCTAGTAGCAATTCTGAAAATCTCAGAACATGTTCATACTATGTGTATAACTCACCTTTTTTAAACTTTAGCAAATAAAAGTTAATGAAACCTTAATTCCACATTAGTCCTCATTTCTCATCCCCACTTTGATTCTTCTTTGCCACATAGATATCTGTTCTGCAAGTGTTGCTATGTGTCCCTAAAAAGGAAGATATTCTTCTAAAATAAATATAATGTACATTTAATGTGCACACGTTTTACATTTCTTTTGGATACCTAAGCTTCTTACTCAATGATATGTTTTAGAAATATATCTATTTTAATATACATGACATCAGAACTTTGATGAATTCCACTTGAGTAAAATTACTATAAACTGTCTACCCCAATTTATATATATATGTTTTTATAGTAAAGGAATTTAGTTTCTCAACAATTCCTGATGCCGCCATGTTGTTGTTGTAATTAACAGCTTTGCGTGTTGTATGCTGTTGGGCTGGGGATGTGGGGATGTGGCTCAGTGATTAAGCCCTTCTGGGTTCAATCACGGGTACCAGGAAAAAAAAAAGAGTTAGATTCAACACCACTGCACCACTGCTGGCCAGTAACTTGTAGAGTAAGGTGACTCCTGAGACAGAAACTTGTGAAAGAACCTTGAGCTTCATAATGCATTATCTCTCTTCAATGTAAGCGTAGAAGAATTGAGCTGCAGAGATAATAAAGGAAGCAAAGAGAAAGATTAATAATAATAGAGCCCATATAATGATTTAAGCTGGAAGGTGCAAGATGAGTAGGGAGGATTTCTGTTCGGTCATTCTAGGAATAAGATGCCTGATGCTTTATTACAAACTTTTATTTTGCCTCTTTCCAGAATATCTATGACTTTTTCCAAAGCATATTCCTATTCTAAATGATCCCTTTGAACTGAGGTTTTCTTGTCTTTGAAAGTGGTTTGTGTAAGTAGCCCTTTGGAAGGTACAAATGATAGACCTGGCTTTAAAAACATCTTTACTTATTTAACATCAACCCATAATACATATGAATCAGGTAGAATGTAGTGTTTTGACTCAGGTACACATTAGGTATAACTCAGGGTTGATTTGTAAGCATATCCACCACCTGAAACTATTATCCTTATTTCTGGTAGTGAATTTCTCTAGAAATTTCAAATCTCTCTCTTCAAACTATTTTGAGTTATTTAATGCATGATATTTAAATGGCATAATATTATATTTGTTATATTCACCTTTCTGTGTCATAGAACACCAGAATACAGCCTTCGTATGTTTTAGTCAGCTTTTTAGGTGCTGTGACTAAAAGATCTGACAAGAACATCTATGGAGGAGGTAAAGTTTATGTGAAGGCTCATGGTTTCAGAAGTCTCAGTCCATCCATAGCCAGCTGCATTCCTCTCAGGGCTTGAGGTAAGGCTGAATACCATGGATGAAGAGTGTGGTGGAAGCTGCTCACATAATGATCAGGAAGCAGAGAGAGACTAAGCTTAGCTCACTAAATACATAGCCCAAAGGTACACCCGCAGTGACACACCTCTTCCAGTCACATCCTACCCAAATTCAGTTACCAGTTAATCCCTATGAGGTGATTAATTCACTGATTATGTTAAAACTCTCACATCCCAATCATTTCTCCTCTGAACCTCTTGCATTGTCTCCCACATGAGCTTTTGGGGGACACCTCACCTCCAAACCATAACATCCTATCAAGCCATTTAAATTATTCATTGCCCAGGCTGGTAATCACTTGTATTCTCAACCTCTATGAAATCAAATTTTTTAGATTTCCCTTATGAGTGACAGAATATGGTTTTTATCTTTCAGTACCTTACTTAGTTCACTTATCATAATGCCCCTGCCCGAACATATTGCCATAAATGATGGGATTCTATGTTTCTGGTTGAATAATATTTCCTCGTGTAACAACATTTTTTTCAGTCCGTTCAATCGCAGTTGTGCATTTTTGTAGATTTCATATCCTAGTTATTGTGATTAGCACTTCAAAGAAACAGGGGAATACAGATGTCTTTCAACATGTTGGTTTCCTTTCCCTTGTGTATACAATGGGTGCTAGGATTTCTGGACTGCATGATAGTTTCTTTCTAATTTTGTGAGGAGTGACCACACTGGTCTCTACAGAGGTTGAACTTATTTACATTACCATTAATAGTGTATGGCAACAGTCTTTCTCCACATGCCCAGCAGCATTTGATAATTATGTTTGTCTCTCTGATGATAAGGTAGTAGATCATTGTGATTTTGATTTTGATTTTCCTAATAATTGATGGCATTGAACATATTTTCATGTATCTATTGGCCATTTATACATCTTCTTCTGAGAAATGTCCATGCAGCTATTTAACCAACTTTTTCATTGGATTACTCATGTTTTTGATCTTTACTGATTGAATTTCCTTTATATTCGGGATATTAACCCTTGCAGAGGTATACATTGAAAATATCTCCCATCTGATAGGTTGTTTTCTTGTTCTATTTATTGCTTGCTTTTTTTCCTATGGAACTTTTCAGTTTGATGCAATACCATTTTTCAAGTTTAGTTATAATGTCTGTGTATTGGATTCATATCCATAACATCTTTACTCAATATAAAGTCCTGAAGTATTTCACCCATTTTTTTTTTTTTTTTTTTTTTTTTTTTTTTTTTTTTTTTTTTAGTAATGATGTGGTTTACTGTGTTGTAGACAACTTGAGGAAATGCATGAGGATGAATTGGAAAAGAGATAACGTTGGAATTAGAGCATTTTGTTCAGTGCCACATTGTATCTGACTGGTTTTGGGCAAGTCATTTAATCTCTCTGTGCCTAAGGCTCCAAACTTCATATATGGAAGTAATCCTTTCATGGTTTCATTTGTGATGACTAAAACAATAATGTATAAATATGGTCACTGACCTGTGATTAGATATCACTTACATCCTCTGTGTGTGTGTGTGTGTGTGTGTGTGTTGCTGGGAAGTTAATCCAGAACCTTAAGCATGTAATAGGCAAGAGCTCTAAGCCTTAGGTGCTTCCCCAGCCCTATGATTTTTTCTAGGCATGATGATCTATGTTTGATCCTATTTTGAAGAATTTCCAGTGTGTCTTTCACCAAAGTTTTACACAACACAATGGAACAAATAAAAAATCACAAATAAAATAAAGAAAGAATATAAGTAAAGAAAGACCACAATTAGGCTAAACCCTAGGATTAGGAAAAGCTTTAAGTTGAGTGGCTGTAAGCCACAGAAAACTACAATATCAAAGGAAGCATACAATTATTTCAGAAAAATATATTTTTTCAGTAATTACAAAAAGTAGATTCACAGACTTATTATAAAAAATATTTCTGCCACACTCTTCTCGGCTCTTCAGCTTCATTGCTGTCACTGCAGATTGCCTACTCCTGATGGTCCACAAATAAATAAATAAATAAATAAGCAAACAGATGACTCTGAAATTCAAATATTGTATTTTAGTATCACAGAAATATTTTCTTTTTTTCTTAATTTTTTTATTAGTTCATTTTAGTTATATACAATATTAGGGTTCATTTTTACATAATTACACAAGCATGGACTATCATTGGTTCCAATTTAGTCCCAAGTATCCTTCCCTCTTGCCCCTCCCTGTTCCCTTTCCTCTGCTTTACTGAATTTTAAATATAAATGCATTTATTTATATATTTTCTATTAGTGCTTTGTGGATATGCATAAAAGTAAGATGTACTGTGGTGTATTCATGTATGTACATAGAAAATTTTGTTCAGATTCATTCCACCATTTTCCCCTTTTCCTGTTCCTCCTCCCACCCTCTCAATCCCCTTTCCCTATTCCAAGAATGAAATTATGGCATTAGCAGGTAAATGAATGGAACTGGAGCCTATTATGCTAAGTGAAATGAGCCAGACCTAGAAAGTCAAAGGCCAAATGTCTTCTCTGACACATTAAAGCCAGACCAAAATAAAAGGGGGAAGGAGGGAAGGGAAATTCCATTAAAATAGAAGAGAAATAGTCTTTTTCTGCAACTGTTTCTGAAACAAGATTCTGATGGAACCAGCATTATTCTGTCAATCAAAAATTAAGATAGGTGCACAAGTTTGCAAAAAATACAGGTCTGGGTTAGTTTCTGCATAATTATTTTAAATATTATACAATAAACACAGTTGATGAATGCATATAAAATTTTTATACAACTATGAGTGGAAACCAAAGTGCAAAATACTAAATTACCAAATATCTTAGTCAATTTAATGAAGGTTAATATATATTTTTACCATGCAACCATTTGCTTGACTAATAATGAATGAATGGAGGAGAATGAGGAATGTATTTCTTTATACACCTATCTCAGTATGGTTATACAGAAATAAATGGATAGACCCACTTAACCCTAATTTAGCCCTACTTCAGACATACTAAACTGAAAGAAACAAGAAAACTACCTGGACAATATTAAAAATTGAGTTGAATCCATCTGAAGGGAAATTGAAAGGAAATGTGAGAGTTCATTTTTAAAAGGGAAAAAAAGACCAGTTTCACTGAAGGGCTAAAAATTTTCCAAGGTAAATATAATGTAAGTTTTATAAAAAAATAACAGAAATATTAAATTGTTAGATGACCCATTTATATAAATTCTCTGCCCAAATATTCAAAAAATTATTCAGATATCAAAGCCACTTATTTATACAAAATAACAAAGCAAAATAATTTCAATGTTAAAAAAATAAATACAAAAATAGAAAAACTCTTTGGAACCTTGTATAACTCTGGGGTTCTGGTACCACATTGTTCAGGGATGGACTACAGTATTTCCATCAGGACAGGTTACAGATCACACAGGTGTCTAAGTAAGACAAAAAGTCAGTATTTGGAATTCTTATACACTAGCCAACATATGTTCAGAGTTTGTCTACTAAGGAACATATTTTCCATTTTATATTTTTAATAAAATTTATCTTAAATATATTAATTTCCAGAAAAAAATTAAGAGACCACTGAGAATATATAAGTCACACTTTCCTGTAGTAGATTGTCCCTTTAAGGATTCAAGTGGTCATCACAGACACTTAGTCATGAATACAAGCCTAAAGTGATATTTTCTGAAAGAAATTTCCCTTGAACACACCTTGCATGGCACGGATGACATCCTTGTTCCTGAGGCTATAGATCAGAGGGTTCAGCATGGGGCTCAAGAAAGCATAGAAAACTGCAATGACTTTGGACTCTTCTACAGATTTCTCCGAGGGGGACCTTAAGTACATACAGAAAAGTGTCCCATAAAATATGGTGACTGTCGTCAGGTGGGAGCCACAAGTGGAGAAGGCTTTGCGTCTGCCTTCAGCAGAACGGATCCTCAGGATGGCTGCAACAATGAAGAGGTAGGACAGGAGAATGACTGAGAGAGAGCTGGAGAGAGTGAAGCCAGCCACCACAAACATGGCCATCTTCTTGATGTGGGTGTCAGAGCAGGCCAGCAGGAGCAGGGGAGGATCTGCACAGTAGAAGTGGTTGATCTCCAGGGAGCCACAGAAGGACAGGTGGAAAGTCAGCAGTGCCTGAGACAGCCCATGGAGGGAGCCAGACACATAAGGGAAGGTGACCAGGGAGATGCAGATGTTCCTGGACATCCTGGAGCTGTAATGTAGAGGGCTGCAGATGGCCACATAGCGGTCCAGGGCCATGGAAGCAAGGAGGTAAAACTCAGTGATCACCAGAGCAATGAAGAGGAGACACTGAGTGAAGCACCCAGCATAGGAAATGGTCTTGTCCTCTGAGAGGAAATCATACAGCATGTTGGGAGTGATGTTGGAGGAATAGCAGATGTCTACAAAGGAGAGGTGGCCAAGGAAGAAGTACATGGGAGTGTGCAGGTGGGGACTGGTGCTGATCAGTGCAATCATGCACAGGTTTCCTGCCAGTGTGAGTAGGTAGACCACCAGAAACACCCCAAACAGGACCTTCTCCAGCACTGGGTCATCTGTCAGTCCCAAGAGAATGAATGCCATCCCCACAGTATGGTTGGAGGAGGACATTTTCCTCTCCCTTGGAAGCTCAAGTGACACAGAAAGTGAGTGTATTTCAAATTCTGCATCTGTTCCATTCATATCATCATCATCACTCTGATTGATTAAATCACCTGTGGGACTACTTTCTGCTCTCATCAAATTCTTCAGAATTTCTACAGGATGATTTTACTCTAAATGTCTGTGTTTTCTTTCTTTCACCCTATATTGCAAAGATAAACACACATTCAATGTTTTTCTGTTGTTGTTGTTTTTCTCATACATATATATAAATTCATACTTACACTTAAAAATACTTACCAACATTTATACCTGTATTTAATAGTCTCTACACTTAATTTTTTTTCAAGTTTTCTGAAAATAATCTAAATGCAAGAAAATTAGAAATGAATTTCTGCACAATATTTCCCATGTTCCAATGCATAAATAAGGGAGGTTTTATTTCCAGGGCCCAAAAACTAAATTGGCCTATTATTCTGTATACACTACAAAGGATGAACAATCAGTACACATTTTCATTTCAGTTCAATAGTTTGCTGGCTAATCTTTGTTCACAAAGCAATGAAGTTGTGGAATGGATCTCTTAATACATAACAAAAATGATACAGAATCATTACTGTTTCTTTCTTCTTTCATATTTATCCACCCATTTATTTGTGTTCAACCAACACTTCATTGTTTTTCTCCCCCAGACCCCAGGATATGAGATTACATTGTTCATCCTCACTGAGCACACATTGCTCAGTGGAAGGAAAAGGGAGTAAATATGTAAACCAAAGTATAAACTCTACTATCAGATGAAAGTTAACTACAGAAGAATAGATCACAGGGGGATTCTTTAACATGTCCAGCAGAAATTTCAGGGAAAGAGGCACCTGAACTGTATATAACCAATGAAATTATCTGGAAAGAGTAGACATTTTTTGTTTCCCATTATTGATGTCACTAATGTATTCATTAAAATAGGTACACATGAAGCACAGATGTTTCAATGTGTCTTAAATTTCTACCTTGATACCCTCTCTAGTTTTTCTGAAAATATAATATTACCATAAAAATCATATCCCACCTTATTGTGCCAACAGGCCATTTTTTACTAGGCTCCCACAAATATATCAGAAGAGATTGCATAGAACAATGGATTCTTCAGAGTCAAAGAAAGGTCATTAAAAATAAGGAAATGGGAATTGATAAAAATATCTTTCTCCATCAGTGCAATACCAATCTGTACACAAAACATAAAATGTATTTTGTTTAACAAATGAGAAAGTCACTTACCTGCCAATATCAACTCACCATACTTTGAATGAACACGATAAGAGGATTTATAAGATATTTCTTTGGTAAATTCCCTTGAGTTTTAAACTATAATAATTAAAATATGTTTGAGCCTCAAGGGCATAAACATAATTGATGTTTTGAGCAGCTGAATTTTCCTTTGAGGTCCACATCCTGAACTAACATGAATATACACAGCTTGATATGTGAATGCAGGAGATCTTTAGCTTAGGTAGAGAAATAAGCCAGCATGCCCAGTAATTTAGAAGAAGGAAAATAAGGTAATTTTGTATATTTCACATATTAATGGCCAAATATTCCCCATGGGAAGTATGCTGTGTTCCTCTCTAAACACTGAGATGAGGCCATCTAATGAGACTGAGGCTAAGAAGGTCTGGCAGGTGGACATTTCAGGGCAGGAGATCATGGACTGAGCAGAAGAGTGCTGTCATCAGCAGCAGTGGAAGTTCTGGTCAGGGCTGAGGACCCTGTGGAGGGGGGGAGCTTAAGGATTTCCACTGGAACTAACCTGACCTATTGAGTTAATGTCATCAGCATGCTAAGAATCATAATCATTTGTGAGAAACTGTTAATGATTCACAAAGCTGGTGATTTAAGAGGAAATTTGGAAATAGCACAGAGAGTAGCTGAAGAGTGTTGGGCAATGCATTTGGTAGAGGAGAAGGAAGCTCCAGGTCCTTTCATTAGTCCATCGTTTCCAGTGCACAGATGTTGCCATGTCCATCAGATGTTATCCAGTCAAATGACTCAAAGGCTCAAACTTCAGTCTTGCCAAGACAGAAGAGGCATACCTACTTTAATTTCCAAATAATGATTATTGCTGGGAGAAGTCAGTCAAAAATGTAAATCTTCATGTCAACATCAAAATATAGATTTCTGTTACTCTCTTGAAATTTGAAGCTTGAGCATTTGTCGTATGTTTTTTTCTCAAATGGATGGGGAAAACATTTTTTATCTCAATTTTATTTTATTCTTATTTCTTTATCACAACACTAAACACTCAAAGCTTAAGTATTTGTATATGATTAAAGGTCTTATAGGAGTGCTAAGTTGATATACCTAATATCCTGAACCCTTAATACAGACCTCCCCATATCTGGAAATCTGTGTGACAAATTTCCATTCTGAATAAAATTTTTCTTGAGGTTTCAATGTCTATTTCCTGATATTGTTAATGTGTAGCATTGTAATAAATTATAAGGATTGCCAAAAATTTTTTCTAACGGGAAATAAGAGTGGTTAAATAGTAACTAAATGGGTAATTAGCAAAACTGCACTAATTGGTTATTTCAAATCTAGACCCATAGATTTTATTAGGCATCACAGGATCAGAGGTTCACACTAACAATACAATGTTAACTCACTTGTAAAGCAAAGAACAGGGTTAGAGGATATAGATTTTTTCCCCCTAGTTTCATGATAATACCACAAAGTTTTACGCATTCCTTTTTTTTTTTTCCTCCTTGGAAGTCTACCGAGATTCTGTTTAAATTATACTTAAAGGTTTTACTTTCAATGTGAAGTCAATTTACGTCACTAGACTCCCCAATGATGTGTCTGCTTGGGTTACCTAATACCTTTTGCTTTACAGTTTCACCATAATCAGGTATCTGTGTATAGCCTCCTGGTCCTGTGGGTCTTATGAATGTTTACTATGTTTTTGTGATGATTCAATTGGTTATTTTTTATTGAATTGTTATAGCAGGAGTCTTAGTTCAACAGTGCTATTATAACAAAGAACCAGACACTAGATGATTTATAAATAATAAATTTTATTTCTCATTTTTTGGAAGGTGAAAATTCCAAGATCAAGATACAGGCAAGTTTAATGTCTATTGTAGACCCAGTCTCTTCTTTTAGAATGACTCCTTCACTTTTGACATAGGAGGCAGAAGGGCTAAAAGTGACTAGCTCTTTCCTTCTGGTCATTCTATAAGGTTATAGAGCTCTCATGGACTAGTTACCTCCTCAGTGACTCACTGTCAGCAGTGTTATACAACCCCGGAAGTCAGCTGCTCATGACTAAATAGGGTCAGATGTATAATCTCAGTAACTGAGATCTCATGGATTATTTTGCATATAGGTTCTTCCATTTTGCTTCCTAGATCATCAGTATTGAGACTCTCTGAACTACTCTTACCTAAAAGTGAAGTGTTTTACAACCTAATTCTTGAATAATGTAAATCCTTCCCTTTATGACATTAGGTAGCTTAGTTTCCTTTTGTGAAAGTTGAATATCTTCTCCAAGGAAACCTATCTTTTATTTCAGATATTTTTTTTTCTCACCAGGTTGGTAGAACTAGTATGTTTATTTTAAATTTAAAATCGTATTTATTTTATTATTGCAACAACAAGTGTAATATTTTACATCTTTTAGAGCTTGCAATTGGTTTCATCGTTTTCCTTTAATCAAACAGATGGCCTTTTTTAATGGACATATCCACTCTTGATTTGAACTTTCCTTTTCATACATGATTTATATCATTTTCTTTCAATTGTGCTAATAATTATTAGTTATGTAATTTCAGTTATTTTTGATGGTACACTGGACTGAACCCAGGGGTCCTGTAGCACTGAACTACATCCCAAGATATTTTTAAAATTTTCTATTTTGAAAAACCATCTTTCTAAGTTTTAGAGACTGGCCTTTAACTTGTAATGCTCCTGCATCAACCTCCTGAGTTGTTAGAAATACAGATGTTTCCCACCACACCTGGATAATTTTATATAATTTTTGCCAGTGGTTGAATTTTATAAACTACTTAAACATAACAGTTTCCATAATATGCATGGAAATTTGGCCTTATTATTGAACAACCAAATTATGGCACATGTACTTTACAGCTTGCTTAAAACTGTTAGACATTAGTTTTTTCCTAAGTGCATAATCTAAGAATGTTGCTACAGCACATTTTAGTAAACCACTACTTTTCATATCTAGGCAGTATTTTTCCCTTTAAGAAAGTGTTTGCAAATACAAGTTTTTTCGTATGAACCATTACTATATTGAGGTATATTTTGACAATTTAATTGCTACACTCATTCCTTTTGGGATGTCCTGGTGTGTAAAATTACTAATGGCAAGTGAATATCAAAGTTTTACCATATCTCCCATAACAATAACAGGTTCATATCCATTTTTTGTATGAATATACTGTTATGAAATCCACACATCAGGTACCACTTATTGAAACTGTATAAGATCAGAGACTTTTTTGTAATTATTTCAATATTCCAAATGATTTAAAATTCTAATCAATACACCAATTTGTTCTATGTTTGAACTGAGTCAGTTTAGGAGTACATGTGTTCATGCAATTTCTTGAGGGATATACATGTTGGCCAAGGATTAGATTCTGCAGTTAAAGATGTTTCTTAAAAAAAGAAATCTTGGGCTGGGAATGTGGCTCAAGGGGTAGCGTGCTTGCCTGGCATGTGCGGGGCGCTGGGTTCAATCCTCAGCTCCACATAAAAATAAAATAAAGATGTATCCACCAAAAAACTAAAAATAAATATTAAAATTTTTTTTTCTCTCTCTCTTAAAAAAAGAAATCTTTTGACACTCTGAATTGGACAAAAGCAAATGTTGGTGTAAAAATATTAATGAATACATACATTAATATCCCAAGGTACTTGTCTACTCATTTGAAGATCAATACTATCTCCCTGTCTTTCTGGCAAAAAAAAAAAAAGAAAGAAAGAAATTAAAAATTTAACTGCTCTACAATCCTTTATCACTCACACATTCTCTCAGTTGCCTCCATTCAAACATTTCCCTGGGATTCAAAGGACTTTGGCAAAGCACTAATAGAATCTTTTCCAGATTTTTCACAAAATTTACATGCATACATTTTACATGTATATCCACATTTGTATTTTATATATAATTTCTATGCTGAAACATTACATGAATAATTTTTGGATTAATGGTATTAGAATGCCACAAGAATCTAGTTTGCATTTTTGTCAGAAAAAATTTGAAAAATATTGATAATTAGGTAATTACTTACCATGAATAAAGACATATTAAAATTTGTAAAGTGTAGTCAGAAGAATTGAAGAAATAGGATAGAAATAAATTGGCTTATTGTAAAATAAGAAGACATCATAAATCTGTAGGAAACAAAGGATTACTTAATAAATAGTAGGAGGAAATTGATGTTGTAACCCTCATTGTTATATGAAATGTTACAGGATATTAAAAAATTATTTCTATCATAATTTAAGAAATTTCTATATAATATGATGATAGAAGTAAACAACCCAATATAAGTGCTGTTTTATTAGATTTTAGATGGAGGAAATATTGAACAAAAAAAATGAGAATATTTTTCCAAATAATCATATAATTTATTTTAATAATTATTACAAATAATAGGAAAGATAATATTAAAGTGAGTATTATACTTTATTTATTCAATATATATTTCAATTTTTCTTGTGCTCATACTGATTTTTTTCCCTAGAATTCCAATTGAGACAAAAAAGTATAAAGCAATCTTAACTGACACTTACTAATATTGATCAAATATAAAATAAAATCCTTAATTTCAAATCTATCTACTCATAAGTACAAATTATTAGGAGTATCCTGGAAGCTTAGAGAGGTGTTAGTTAAAAATAATTAATGCAAAATATTGAAATACCAAATGTCTAAGGGAATTTAATGAAGAAAACTGTATATTTTACTACACAAACATCTCAGTGGTTAATTATGTATGAATTAGGGCAAATGAAGAATATGTTAACATCCTCTGGTATTGATTTTTTCATGAGAAATTTTGATAAATAATTAGAGTTTATCTAGCAAATAATGAATCACAGACAGGTTCGTGAAGCAGGTTCATGAAGCAAAGTGAAGATGAGACTTCTTCTCCAGAAAAACATGCACACATGTTCTCATGTATCAGTTTTCAGGGTATGGTCAGGTGTAAGGAAGTCTATGCAGACATAAAATTGGATCCTAATAATTTAGGTCTAGTTCAGACTTAGAGGACTGAAAAATTATCTTTGATTTCCATTGATGCTTAAGTGAAACCAAACACTTGAGAACTCAGAAGATGGAGCAGACACTATATATACTGAGGACTATAAATACTATATATACTGAGGAGTATAGTCAGTATTTTTAAAATCGACAAATAGCTTTAGGGGATTTATATATTGGAAAAGATTACAGAAATTTTAAACCCATAGAAGAACCATATATATATAAACATTCTGCAAGGTTCTTTCAGTGATTAAACAGATACTAGAATAAAGATACTGTGCTGGACATGAGAAAGTCTTGGTGTATCCTTGAGGACCACATTTGTCAAAGATGATTTCTCTTGTTTACACTAAGGTAGGGTAGTATAAAATATACCTCCATGGAAACAAAGACATAAAAGTTATTATGTACAATCATTGACAACTAACCAGAGCACATTTGGAGCTTCTCTGCTAAAGGACATATTTTGCAATTTCAACATTATATAAAAATGATCATGAAAATGATATATTTTTTTGAAGAAATCAAGAAAAGTGGCCACTGAGAGTTCATGTTCAGGATTCACATTGTCATCACAGACACCTAGTCATAAAAACAAGCCTAAAGTGCCATTTTCTAAAAGAAATTTCCCTTCATCAGACTTCTCATGGCGCGAATGACATCCTTGTTCCTGAGGCTATAGATCAGAGGGTTCAGCATGGGGCTCAAGAAAGTATAAAAAACGGCAATGACTTTGGATTGCTCTATGGACTTCTCTGAAGGGGGCCTTAAGTACATGCAGAAAAGTGTCCCATAAAATATGGTGACTGTCGTCAGGTGGGAGCCACAAGTGGAGAAGGCTTTGCGCCTGCCTTCAGCAGAACGGATCCTCAGGATGGCTGCAACAATGAACAGGTAGGACAGGAGAATGACTGAGAGAGAGCTTAAGAGAGTGAAGCCAGCCACCACAAACATGGCCATCTTCTTGACGTGGGTGTCAGAGCAGGCCAGCAGGAGCAGGGGAGGATCTGCACAGTAGAAGTGGTTGATCTCCAGGGAGCCACAGAAGGACAGGTGGAAAGTCAGCAGTGCCTGAGACAGCCCATGGAGGGAGCCAGACACATAAGGGAAGATGACCAGGGAGATGCAGACATTCCTGGACATCCTGGAGCTGTAATGCAGAGGGCTGCAGATGGCCACATAGCGGTCCAGGGCCATGGAAGCAAGGAGGTAAAACTCAGTGATCACCAGAGCAATGAAGAGGAGACACTGAGTGAAGCACCCAGCATAGGAAATGGTCTTGTCCTCTGAGAGAAAATCATACAGCATGTTGGGAGTGATGTTGGAGGAATAGCAGATGTCTACAAAGGAGAGGTGGCCAAGGAAGAAGTACATGGGAGTGTGCAGGTGGGGACTGATGCTGATCAGTGCAATCATGCACAGGTTTCCTGCCAGTGTGAGTAGGTAGACCACCAGAAACACCCCAAACAGGACCTTCTCCAGCACTGGGTCATCTGTCAGTCCCAAGAGAGTGAATGCCATCCCCACAGTGCGGTTTGAGGAGGACATTTTCCTCTCCCTTGGAAGCTCAAAGTGACACAGAAAGTGAGTGTATTTCAAATTCTGCATCTGTTCCATTCATATCATCATCATCACTCTGATTGTTTCAATCATTTGTGGAACTATTTTCTGGTCTTCTCATCAAATTCTTCAGAATTTCTACAGGATGATTTTATTCTATATGTCTGTGTTTTCTGGTTTTCTTTCTCCCTATATGGCAAAAATAGACACACAATCAGTTTTTTTTCTGTTGTTTTTTCTCATATTTTCATACTTATCTATCTCTCTATTATGAATGAATATATATATATATACATATATATATGTATATATATATATATACACACATGTAATTTAAAAATATATCCAAACATTTATATCTGTCTTTTATTTGTCTCTGCAGTTAATATTTTTTTTCCTCAAGCTTTCTTAACATATAAGCTAAATGCAAGAAAATACAAAATGAGCATCTGCATATCATTTCCTATGTTCCAATGAATAAATATAGGATATTTTATTTACAGGGACTAACTACTATTATTCTGTATGCAATATAAAGGATGAACAATCAGCACACATTTTCACTTCAAGTATATAGTTTGCTGGCTAATCTTTGTTCACAAAGCAATGTAGTTGTAGAATGAATCCCTTAATACATGATAAAAATGATACAGAATCATGACTGCTTCTAAACTCATTTATCCACTCATTTATTCATGTTCAACCAAAACTTCACTGGTTTCTTCTGCACCTTCCAGGGTATTGGGATACAGCAGGGAAGACATTCCACATTCTCACTGAGCATACATTGCTCAGTGGAAGGAAAAGGGAGGAAATACATAAATCAAAGCATAAAATCTATCATCAAATGAAAGTAAACTACAGGAGAAGAGATGACAGGGGGATTCTTTAACATGTCCAGCAGAACTTCCAGGGAAAGAGGTACTTGAACTGCACAAAATCAATGCAATTATCTGGAACGAGTAGACACTTTTTGTTTCCCATTATTGATGTCTCTAGTATTAGTGATATCATTAAAATAGGTACAAATGAAGCACAGATGTTTAAATATGACTTAAATTTTTACCTAGATACACACTCAAGTTTTTCAGAAAACATAACATTAGCATAAAAATTACTTCCCACATATTTTACCACAAAGCCATTGTTTATTGAGCTCCCACAAATGTATCAAAGAGATTGCATAGAGTAATGAATTCTTCAGAGTCAAAGAAAGGTCATCAAAAACAAGGAAATGGGAATTGATCAAAATATAATCCTCCATCAATATAATACCATTCTGCACACAAAACATAAAATGTATTTTTGTTAACAAATGAGAAAGTCACCTACCTGCCAATATTGACTTGCCATATTTTGAATAAGCATGATGAAAGGATTTATAAGGTATTTCTGTAGTAAATTCTCTTGAGTTTTAGTCTATAATAATTAAAATATGTTTGAGCCTCTAGGGCATAAACATAAGTGATGTTTTGAGCAGCTAGATTTTCCTCTGAGGTCCACATCCTGGACTAACATGAATATACACAGCTTGATTTGTGAATGCAGGAGATCTTTAGCTTAAGTCAAGATACAAGCCAGCATACCCAATAATTTAGAAGAAGGAAATATGGTAGATAATCTTGTATATTTCGTGTGGTAAAGACCAAATATTTCCCATGGGAAGTTTGCTGTGTTCCTCTCTAAACACTGAGATGAGGCCATCTAATGAGACTAAGGACAAGAAGGTGTGGGAGGTGGACATTTCAGGACAGGAGGTGATGGACTGAGCAGAAGAGTGCTGTCATCAGCAGCAGTGGAAGTTCTGGTCAGGGCTGAGGACCCTGTGGAGGGGGAGCTTAAGGATTTCCACTGGAACTAACCTGACCTATTGAGTTAATGTCATCAGCATGCTAAGAATCATAATAATTTGTGAAAAGCTGGATAACTCATACAGTTAATGATTCACAAAGCTGGTGATTTAAGAGGAAATTTGGAAATAGCACAGAGAGTAGCTGGAGAGTGTTGGGCAATGCATTTGGTAGAGGAGAAGGAAGCTCCAGGTCCTTTCATTAGTCCATGGTTTCCAGTGCACAGATGTTGCCAAGTCTATCAAATGTTATCCAGTCAAATGACTCAAAGGCTCAAACTGCAGCCTTTCCAAGACAGAAGAGGCATACCTACTTTAATTTTCAAATAATGATTATTGCTGGGAGAAGTCAGTCAAAAATGTAAATCTTCATGTCAACATCAAAATATAGATTTCTATTACTCTCTTGAAATTTGAAGCTTGAGCATTTGTCGTATGTTTTTTTCTCAAATGGATGGGGAAAACATTTTTCTATCTCAATTTTATTTTATTCTTATTTCTTTATTACAACACTAAACACTCAAAGCTTAAGTATTTGTATGTAATTAAAGGTCTTATAGGAGTACCAATTGGTATGCCTAATATCCAGAACCCTTAATACAGACCTTCCCATATTTGGAAATGTGAGTGACAACTTTTCAGTCTGAATAAAATTTTCCTTGAGGTGATTAAGTTCTTGTATTTTCTGATATTTGTGAATATGTAGTGTTTTAATAAATTATAAAGATTGCCAAAAGATGTTTCCAACAGGAGAAAAAAAATGTGTCTAAATTTGCATTTCTTGAGTAATGCAAATCATGGGTAATTGGCAAATTCTGCTAATTCAGTATTTCAAATCTAGATCTATTGATTTTATTTTATAGTAAGGGGGATTGATCCCAGGTGTTTTGTATCACTGAGCTACTTCAGGATCAGAAGTTCACACTAACAATACAATGTTAACTCACTTGTACTGCAACAAACAGGGTTAGAGAACATAGATATTGCCTAGTTTTATGATAATAACCTCTGTGTTTTAGTCATTTCTTGTTTTCCCCCCTAGGAAGATTTCAGATGCTTTGTTTAAATTATACTTGATGCCTTTACTTATTAACTAAATATACTTCATTAGAATCTCCACTGGTGTGTGTCTGCTTGTCTCTAGGGACTAATGACTACTCTCTAACCTGTTGGTCCTGTGGGTTCTAGGAAATATTACTGGTTTTTTTATGATATTTAAAATTTATTTTATTTATTCTGATTAGTTATACATGACAGAATATATTTATTCAATTTGATATACTATACATGAATGAAGTGTAATCTCTCATTTTTCTGATTTTTACATGTTGTACAATCACATTGTTCATGCAGTCATACATGTAGTTAAGGTAACAATGTTTTATTCTACTATCCTTCCTCCCCCTATACTCCTTTTCCTCCCTTCACTCCCCTCTATCTATTCTAAAGTAATTCCATTCTTCCCTTGCCCTGCACTCCATTGTGAATTAGCATCAGCATTTCAGAGAAAATTTTCGGCCTTTGTTTTTTGGAGATCAGCTTATTTCTCATAGTGGGCTATTCTCCAGTTCTATCCATTTAACTGTGAATGTCATATTTCATTCTTCTTTAAGGCTGAGTGATATTCCATTGTCTATTCAGACTATCTGAGCTACTCATATAAAAAAGTAAAGCACTTTACAACTTTTTTCTTGAGTAATGCAAATCCTGAAAACGATTTAATTTATGACACACGTAGATTAGTTTCCTTTTATAAAAGCTGATTATCTTCTCAAAGCAAACCCATATCTTTAATTTCAAATAATTTTTCTCACCAGGTTAGTTGAATTAGTATATTTATTTTAAGTTTAAAGTCATATTTGTTTTATTATTTCAACAAAGAGTATAGTATTTTACATCTTTTTATGACCTTTCAATTACTTTCATCACTTTCCTTCAATCAAACAGATGGCCTTTTTAATGGAAGATACCCACTCTTGATTTGAACTTTTCTTTTCACACATAATTTATATCATTTTCCCTTCAATAGTGTTAATAACTATTAGTTTATAATTTCAGTTATTTTTGATGGTTAGAGGGATTGATCCCAGGTGTCCTGTATCACTGAGATACCTCCCCAGTTTTTTTGGTTTGGGTTTTTTTTCCCCCTAGTTTGAGATACAATCTTACTGTTTTAGAGACTGGCCTGAAACTTGCAATGCTCCTGCCTCAACCTTCTGAGTCACTAGGAATATAGTTACATCCCTCCATACCTGAAAAAATTTGCATAACTTTTGCCAGTTGTTGAATTTTATAAAGTATTTAACCATAATAGTATCTATAATATGCATGAAAAGTTGGCCTTTGTATTGAAGGAATAAATTATGCTTGCTTAAGACCCTTGGAAATTAGCTTTGTTGTAAGTGCATAATCTAACAATATTGCTATAACACATTTTAGTAAACCACTCCTTTTCACATGCAGACAGCATTTTATGAGTTCCGCTCCCTCACATGTTGAAGTATAACATTAGAGAAGCACACTGAGGCAAGCATATAAAGCAGGGTTTATTTAAAAGGGGGTAATATTCACTTCTCCATGGAAGGAGGAGGGGGCCATAGCTGGTGTCCTGGTATCCCAAGAAGAGAGGGTATTTAGCCTCTTTATATGTCCTAGGCTTTCTGGGTTCTCCTGCTCTCTTCCCTTATCTCTCTCCTCCCTGAGTATGTGACTAGGCCCAGGAAATGCTCAGTGGGATGGCTGAAGGTGTGAACAGGTGGGCTGGAGAGGGTGGGGAGGAGTGGAGAAAGGGGTGTAATTAACAATTCCTTATAGGAGTGACAATCCCTGGGACAGGTTACCTTAGCAACAGGTTGGAACATGGGGAGATTCTTGATTAGGGTAGAGGAAGGACTCTGAAGGAATCTATGTTTCAATTCCTCCATTCTCTGGATCTGACCCTTGCCTATCTGCCTGTCTAATTCTGGCTTCACTATATTCAGGTAGATTTTGACAATTTAATTCCTAAGTTTATTTATTTTGGTATATCTTGATGTGAAAAATCACCAATGACAAGTAGATATCAAAGTTTTACTACATCCTCCGTAACAATAACAGATCCATATCCATTTTGTGTGTGAATATAGTGCACATCAGATACCATTTATGGAAACTGTGTACTCAGAGACTGTCATTATTTCAAATTCCATAAGATTTAAAGTTCTATTCAAGGCAGCATTTTGTTGTATGTTTGAACGGAGTCAGTTTAGGAGTACATGTGGTCATGTAATTTCTTAAGGGATATACTTTTTGGCAAGGGGACAGTTTAGTTAGGGATTAGATTCTGGACTTAAAGATGCTTCTAAAAAATAGAAAATCTTTTGGCACTCTGGAATGAAAAAAGCAAATGTTGGTGTCATCATGTCAATAAATACATAAATTAATGCCCCAACGTTAAATGCTTATCTCCTCATTTGTAGGTCAATACTACCTCCCTGTCTTTCTGGAAAAAAAAAAAAAAAGGAAAAGAAAAAAGTTAACTGATTTCTAATTCTTCATCACTCATCCGTCCTCTCAATTACTGCTATTCCAAACATTTTCCTTGGATACAAGGGAGTCTGCAATAGCAATAATAATGTAATCTAATATTTTCCAGATTTTTCACGAATGTATAATGCATGTGTTTTACATGTATAGTCACATTTGTATTTTATGTAAAGTTTATACTCTCAAGCATTACATGTATAATTTTGGGGTTAAGTGTTTTATACTGCTACAAGCTTCTAGTTTGCATTTTTCTAAGAAAAAATTGAAAAATAATAATAATGACATAACTATGTACCGTAAATAAAGACACATTAAAAATTTCTACATTGTAACCAGAAGAACTGAAGAAACACAACAGAAATATGTTTGCATGCTGTAAAACAATATGATATCACAAATCTGCAGGAAACAATGGCTTATTTATAAATAGTGGGAAGAAACTGGTAAAATTTGCAAGCCTCAGTATTATATTCAATATTACAGGATATCACAAATTTATTTCTAACACAATTTAAGAAATTTCTATATAATATAACCATAGAATCAACAACCAAATATAAGTGCTGTTTTATTAAATTTTGGATGGAGCAAATGTTACAAAAGAACAAAAATTGATAATATTTTTCCAAATAATAATATAATTTATTTAAATAAACTTTAGAAATATTATGAAAGGTAATCCTGAAATGAGTATTATCCTTTATTTATTTAATACATATTTCAATTCTTGTGTTCACACTGAAATCTTTTCCTAAGAATTCCAAATGAGAAAGAATAAAAGTATAAAGTGATCTTAACTGATATTTCCTAATATTGATAAAATATATAATAAAATGTTTAACTTCAAACATTACTACTCATAATTATAAATTATTGGGAGCTTCCTGGAAGCTTACAGAAGTATAAATTACAATTAAAGTGCAAAATATTAAAATAACAAATGTCTAAGTGAACTTAATAAAGAAGATCATGTGTTTTAATACAGATCAATATGGTTGATTAAAAAAGCATGTGTAAATCCATGACACAAAGAAAAGACTACTGATTCCAATTTTGAATCAAATTAAAGCAAACTGATATTTATGTATACAGGAGCTGGCCAGGACTGTCTCTCCCAAAACCCCAGGCTATAGATCAGTATCTCTAGGAACACAGTTTTATAGCACAAAAAGTTGCAAACGGGGGTGTCTTGAGAACTTACAGATAGCAGGATTTTGACATGCGTAATACAAAGGCAGATAGTAAGTTAATGATCTACATGGCTTAACATTTCGATGTCAGGATTAAATTTAGATTTCAACATCACAATTTATGAGGTGTCACTGAGGTTTCAGAGAGGGTTGTTATCTTGTCAGGGAAAGCCAGGCATGGGTGAGTTCAAGGCACAAGCAGGAATTCCAAACAAATTTAGAAATTGCAGTAATTTATAGTAAAACAGAAATTAATGTTTCATGACTTTATGATGAGATGGCTCCCAATCTTAAGGTGCAATTAGGCTGGGTTCATCACATGAATTAAGATAATCATCAAATATATGAAATCAACAAATCAATCAACAAATATATGAAAAAATGTTCATCATCTCTAGCAAATAGAGAAAAGCAAATCAAAACTACAGTAAGATATCATCTCACTCCAGTCAGAATGGCAACTATTATGAAGACAAACAACAATAAGTGTTGGCAAGGATGGGAGGAAAAAGGTACACTCATACATCACTTGTGGGTCTGCAAATTGGTGCAGCCAGTATGGAAAGCAGTATGGAGATTCCTTGGAAAACTGGGAGTTGAACCACCATTTGACCCAACTATCCATCTCCTCAGTCTATACTCAAACGACTTAAAACAGCATAGTACAGGGACACAGCCACATCAATGTTTATAGCAGCACAATTCACAATAGCTAAACTGTGGAACCAAACTAGATGCCCTTCAGTAGATGGATGGATAAAAAAATTGTGGCATATATACACAATGAAATATTCCTCAGTAATAAAAGATAATAAAATCATGGCATTTGCAGGAAATGGATGGCTTTGGAGAAGATAATGCTAAATGAAGTTAACCAATCCCTCCCCCCAAAAAAGGCCAAAGTTTTCTCTGATATAAAGTGACTGACTCATGGTGGGGTAGGGAGGGGGAGCATAGGAAGAACAGAGAAACTCCAGATAGGGCAGAGGCATGGGAGGGGAAGGGAGGGGGCAGGGGGTTACAAAGGATGGTGGGATGTGATGGACATCATTATCCAAAGTATATGTATGAAGATACAAATTGGTGTGAACATACTTTATATACAACCAAAGGTATGAAAAATTGTGCTCTATATATGTAATAAAAATTGTAATGAATTCTGCTGTCATTTATTTTTTTAAATCAATAAAAAAAGACAAATGATGAATGCGTTAACATCCTCTACTATTGATTCTTCATGAGAAGTTTTGATAGGTAATTACAGAGTTTATCTAGCAAATAATGATTCACAGGTTTATAAAGCAAAATGAACATGAGATTTCTCCAGAGAGACATGTAAACACCTATTCCACTCTATCCTTCTTCAGGGTATGGCTAGGTATAAAGATGGCCATGGAGAGATACAATTGCCTTCTAATAACTTAGGTTAAGGTCAGAGCTACAGCAATGAAAAATACCTTTGACTCTATTGATGATTAATTGAATCCAAACACTTGGGAACTCAAAAGCTGGAGTGGACAGTTTCAAAATTGAGGCACATAGTCGGCATTATTAAAAATAGACAAAAAGTTTTAGGTGATTTAGGTATAGGAAATGGTACAGAAATTTTAAACCAGTAGAAGAAGCATATATTTAATTTTTCTGCAAGGATCTTTCAGTGGTTAAACAGACATTAGAGCCATGGTTCTGTACTAGACGTGAAGACAAACACCACATTTTAAAGTCTTGGTTTAGCACTCTATACTACATTTGTCAGAGAAGATGATTTCTATTGTTCCCACTAAGGTCAGATAGTATAAAATATAACTCCATGGAAGCAAAAATATAAAGTTATTATATATAATCATTGACTACTACCCAAAGAACATTTCATAGTTTCTCTGCTAAAGGAAATATTTTGCAATTTCAATATTACAGGGTTTATCTTTAAAAATAATCATGAAACTGATATGATTTATTTATTTATGTTTTTCTTATTGGTACTGGGGATGATCCCAGAGGCGCTTAACCACTGAGTAACACCCCTTACTATTTTTTATATTTAATTTAGAGACAGTGAATCGCTGAGTTGCTTGGGGCCTCCCTAAGTTGCTGAGACTGGCTTTGAACTCAGGATCCTCTTGCTCCAGCTTCCCAATGCTGGGATTACAGGTAAGGAACACCAGGTCCAGCAAAAGTGTTAATTTTTTTGAGGAAATTAACAAAAGCGGCCACTAAGAGTTCATAATGGTAGACTAGTCATCTCCATCCAGTGGTAGTGTTTGTCCCTTTGGGACTCACATTGTCATCACAGGCACTTAGTCATTTATAAAAGCCTAAAGTGCCATTTTCTGAAAGAAATTTCCCTTCATCACACTTCTCATGGCGCAAATGACATCCTTGTTCCTGAGGCTATAGATCAGAGGGTTCAGTATTGGGCTCAAGAAAGTGTAAAAAACGGCAATGACTTTGGACTGCTCTATGGACTTCTCTGAGGGGGGCCTTAAGTACATACAGAAAAGTGTCCCATAAAATATGGTGACTGTCGTCAGGTGGGAGCCACAAGTGGAGAAGGCTTTGCGCCTGCCTTCAGCAGAACGGATCCTCAGGATGGCTGCAACAATGAAGAGGTAGGACAGGAGAATGACTGAGAGAGAGCTGGAGAGAGTGAAGCCAGCCACCACAAACATGGCCATCTTCTTGACGTGGGTGTCAGAGCAGGCCAGCAGGAGCAGGGGAGGATCTGCACAGTAGAAGTGGTTGATCTCCAGGGAGCCACAGAAGGACAGGTGGAAAGTCAGCAGTGCCTGAGACAGCCCATGGAGGGAGCCAGACACATAAGGGAAGGTGACCAGGGAGATGCAGACTTTCCTGGACATCCTGGAGCTGTAATGCAGAGGGCTGCAGATGGCCACATAGCGGTCCAGGGCCATGGAAGCAAGGAGGTAAAGCTCAGTGATCACCAGAGCAATGAAGAGGAGACACTGAATGAAGCACCCAGCATAGGAAATGGTCTTGTCCTCTGAGAGGAAATCATACAGCATGTTGGGAGTGATGTTGGAGGAATAGCAGATGTCTACAAAGGAGAGGTGGCCAAGGAAGAAGTACATGGGAGTGTGCAGGTGGGGACTGGTGCTGATCAGCGCAATCATGCACAGGTTTCCTGCCAGTGTGAGTAGGTAGACCACCAGAAACACCCCAAACAGGACCTTCTCCAGCACTGGGTCATCTGTCAGTCCCATGAGAGTGAATGTAGTGCCCAGTGTGTGATTTGGGGAGGACATTTTCTTCTTTCTTGTAAGCTCAAAGTGACAGAAAATAAGAGTTTGATCCAGATTCTGCATCTGCTCCATTCATATTATCTTTTACTCCTTGATACAATCATCTGGGACAACTGTCTGCTCTTCTCCTGAAATGCCTCATTTTAGATTACATTTGTGGATTACATTGACTCCTTATGCACTGTTTAATCTGTTTCTGTTTCCTTCTGTAACTTAAAGACATATGCTGTTTTCTCTCATTTTTGCTCTCACTTTGTATGCTTATATCTATTAATATATATATAATTATATATTCACATATTTTATGTCTTTTTAAATTATTACTATATTTAGTATTTTCCCCATATTTTCTTTCTATAAAAACTAAATACAAGAGAATAAGAAATTAACACCATAAGATCATTTTCTTCATTCACATTGATAAATAAGGATGTTTGCTTCCCATGTTCACTCAAAATATACCCTCATATTTTTTTAAGATGGAATAACGGTTGAATATTAAAGTTAATTGCTTCACTGGAAATCCACTTTTGTCTGATTTAAACAAAGATACTTGGAAAGTTATCTGGACATTTCTGTGTGAATTGTGCATTGTAAATTCATCCAAGCATTTATTCATATATACTTCACAGCTTGCTCTTTGCCCCTGTTCTAGGATATGAGGCTACAACAGTATTCATGTTCTACACCATCATAAAGCACAATTTGCAGAGTAGAAGGACAGATATTTCACAAGTGCTGAAAGCTATGCTTATATTGTTAGATGAAAACAAGTTCTACCAAGAGAAACCAATGTGGAGTGCTTTTACATGGCCAGTGGACCTTCCTAAATAGGTGAACAACTAATAAGTTATGCAATTATCTGGGGAAGAGGGTGGATTTTTGGTTCCTATATTTCTATATTCCTATATTTCTATTCTATATTTCATGAATGTCACTAACCCATTTGTGAAAAAAAAATTAGTTTAGAGAAGTACAGCTATTTAAATATACCCTCAGTTTTCATCTTTATACATTCAGTATAAAAATAAAGTTTTTGCAAAACTCACACTACGGTGAAAATTAATTCTCAAGTATTGTACCATAAGGCCATTGTTCACTAGGCTCTCACAAATACATCAAAAGAGCTTGCTAAGAATAATGAATTCTTCAAATTCAAAGAAATACTATCATAAAAATAGCAAAGAACACAAGTGCAATGGGTGGTATATGCCTCTAATCCAGGAGGATCAAAATACGAGACCAAAATTTCAGCAACTATGAGAAGTCCTACACTGTTGAGTGAGACCCCACCTCAAAATAAAACATAATAAAAAGGACTAGGGATGTATCTCAGTGGCAAAATGCCTATGGGTTCGATTCTTAGTACCAAACATAATAAAAAGGGGAATTGACCAATGTATTTTCCCACATAGATAGAATATGCAAAAAAACACAAGATCTACTTTGAGTTAAAAAATACAAAAAAGTCACTTACCTGCCAATATCACCACACCATATTTTGCACACACACACAGTGGAAACATTTATAAAGTTTGTCTCTGGTATAGTCCCTTGAGGGTTTTTTTTTAAATAATTTTTTAAAAAGAATTAAAATGTGTTTGATCCTTAAGGACATAACACTAATTGATGCTCTAAGGACCTGTATTAATTCCTTTGAGGTCCAAATCCCTACCTTACATTTGTTTATAGCACTTGATGAGTGCAGGAAATCTTGATCACAGATAGAGAATAAGCCATCATGTTCAGTAATTTCGATGGAAGGAAGTAGGAGTAGATAATTTTGTATATGTAGTGTAGTAAAGACAAAATAATTCCCCTGGGAATTCTACCTTGTTTTTTTCCTAAACATTGAGGCAAGACCTTCTAATGAGGTTGAGGACAAGAATGTGGGGCAGGTGGAGCTTTCAGGACAGGAGAAGATGGAGCAAAGAGAACAGTACTGTCATCAGCAGCAGTGGAAGTTCTGGTCAGAGCCGGGGTTCCTGTGAAGAGTTGGGCTTATGAATTTCTGCTGGAACTAGACTGATCTATTGAGTTACTGTCATCAACATGATAGGAATCACAGATGTTAGAGAAACTGGAACACTCATACAGTAACTGGAGATTTAAGAGGAAGTTTGAAAATAGCATAGAGAATAGTGGAACAGTTTTGGACAAAGCATTTGTTAGAAGAGAAGGAAGTTAGAGGTACTTTTTTGCACAGATAGTACCATGTCATTCCAATAAAATTTCTCAAATTGTAGTTTCACACTAAGCCAGATAAGGCAGGTCAATTTTGTTACAGACAAACAATGTTATTTTGTGAGAAATTAACCAATCAAATCAATATCAAAATATGGATTTTGTATACCCACAAAATATAAAATGTCAATATTTTCCATTTATTTTCTTTTTCAAGTTGAGGTGGAAAGATTAATATCAATTGTTCTCTTATTCTGATTCCTTGAATAAATAAAAATTATGCAAATTTAAAAAATAAAATCATAAGTTTATATATTTCTATGAATTGAAAGACCAAATTATTAATTATTGTGTCTAATTTCCCAACCCCTTAATAACAACCTTGTTTTTTTGGAAAGCAAGATGACAGTGTAAATGAAATTTGTCTGTTAATATTTATTTGCTATTGATGTATTAAGTTTCTATTTATTCATTTTCTGATATGTACATATTACAATCAAACATTATAATAAATGACAAAATTTACAGTAGATACTTTAGAACCAAATAAGACAGGCTCAATCATAACAGAATGAATATACAAAAATAGTTAATTGCCTATTCCATATCTCATTCTTTTTGTAGGCCTCACACAATCATAAATTCTCATGAGAAAGACAATGTTGATTCATTTAACAGCAATGTCTAAAACTCATAAGGATATCAAATAGCAATTTGCCATGACCAACCCTGATTTCCTCTGCCTTCTAATTTTCTTCAAGCATAGCATTTTCCATTCCAAGTCACTGATAAGTCTGTAGTTTCATTTGCATTGATGAGGTTGAATAAATTGATAGATACACATTCAATAAAATTCTTCTCATTGTTACATACCCCATAAACAATCCATAAGGTAATTTTGTTATTCTACCTTCTAAAGATCCATCTCTCTCAACAGCTACTTCTAACCATTTCCATTCGGTTCCAAATCCCTTCCTAAAATCAGTTCTTTTTTCCTTGAATTTTCTCATGCTAATCCACATATATTTGTCTTTTTGCTGTTGTTTTAAGAAAAAAAAAAGAGCATATTGCCTCAGGACCCTTGAGTTTGCTGTGTATGTGCCTGGAAACTTCTTCCACAAACACCCTGTGGTACTGTCCCTGCTGAGGTCTTGCTCAAAAGTCATGTCCACAGAGAGCTCTTCCACGACTCCGCCTCTCTCTAAACATTGTCTACAGTACATTTCTTCAAAGTACAGCTATATCCCTGTCAAACAGACTGACAAACAGACACACACAGGTGCGCATGCACACACCCACACATAAAACAGTGGTATAAACAATAAAGTCCTCCTCACTTATATATAAGCTTAATAACGTAATAAAATGTGTTTTCTTTCCTGCTACATACCTCCAGGATACATCATATGATAGTTTTTCAATGAATAGATATTAGATGAATTGCGAATGAGGATGTAAAAGATGCTATTTCTTTTCTCTAAGCACAAGCTGAAGAATTCTAATAGAAAATTATAATTTTTAACAATGTCAAAAGGTATATTTTAAGCTTAATGGTATAAGACACTAAGGTACAGTCATTATCAGTAGTAGAAAAGGTATTGTTATTTTATTGATGTCTGAGTAATTCAAGTAGGAAAACTAATTTCTTAACCCTATCATACGTGAGGACCCTGATGCCAAGATATTAGTTTAATATATTCATCTGGAACTCAGGTGAGTAGTCAGTACTACAGATAAATATTTTAGAATCATTACAGACTTTCTGGATCACCTAAGAATAATTTGTTGGTATCTAAAAAATATTAAAAAGAAGGAAGATCTATGAAAGCTAACTGGAAAGAATTGTACAGAAGAAAAAGAGAAAAACAGCTTATACACTACCTGGAAGACACATCCCAGTGATCTAAGTTACTCTCACTAGGCCCCATCTCTTAAAGATTGAATCCCTCCCAATAATCTCACATAAGGAGCAAAACTTTAATGCACAGGGACATTCAACATGTAAACATTCAAGGGACACTCAACATATAACTGTAGCATTGTTTAAGATATTGAAAAAATATTTCTACTTCTATTGAGGTCACATACTTAATTATTCTCCTGTCCATCCCCCCAAAAAAATCATTACATAAAGTCTACTATATTGTGAATTATGTATTTTAATTGGTGACTCTTCTTTGTTGTTATCTGCTTTATTTTATTGTTTAGTACAGTTTTATAAACACATTTTGGAATAGTTTTAAAAGAGACAATTGACATACTGATTGCCTTCTAATCATATTTTTCAGAGTGATGCAGTAGCGAAGACTACAAAGGGGTGTATCAAGTTAGCTAGAGGAATCAATTGTGACAAGTCATCCTGAGATAACAAGAGATGGAGACAGATAATAAATCCCTGGATGCAGTGGTGCTAAGGTCTCATGTTTCCCTGACAAGTTCAGATTCAAAAGAAAACTGTTACCACAGTTGTGGAGGGTGAATAAGCCCTGGTCATCCGCTGATCTTGTGGTGTCAGCAAAGCCATGCCTGGGAAACATTCCTTGCCAAAGACAGGATGTGGGAACAGCCTTAAGAATTGGCTCTGTCACCAACGTCTATCAGATGTTCCAATACAATGGATTTTCTGGGACCACAGGATAGCCACAAGATATTCCCAACACTTTAACATTTTAGTGCACAAAGAATTCTCTTGATAACTCACAGGCCTTCAACAATTTGCAGAGCTCTTGTAGTTCAACTTCCTGATCATGAGACCCTATATAATCAAGTTGCTTAGCTGGTCCTGGGTCAGTATTCCTCCATCTGAGGACAGTGTCTAAACTGGCCCCAGCTTTACTCAAAAATGTCTTTGTGTTTTCATGAATCCGTTGTTGCCACTTCTAGAGATCTTTTGTTGTTGATGGACAGGTCACTGCACAAAATAAAATTGGAACATGGTATGGAGCAAATGTACTATGAAGGAGTAGGGAAACTGAGAAGATCAATGGTGAGCTTAATTGTCAATGGGACAGAGAAATAAATTTATATCAGATGGGACATCAGTCAAGGGAATTATTGAGAGTGATGTTAGATAATATTTGCAAACAATCAAAAATGTTAGAGTTTAAGATACTAATGCTTAAGGAAAGGAGAGAAACATATTCAGAAATTAAATCTGTGAAATGTCCCAAAATGTGAAAGAGCTGGTTTGAAATAGAAGAGGCTCTTTGTCCACCATGACAGGAGGGAAGGAAGAACATATTTATGAGAATTTAGAGGTGGGAAGATGAAGTATGAGGTAAGATCAGCAAAAGAGAATGGAATTCTCAAGGGTTTTTCTTAGCTGTGCTAAAGAGTTTAAGTAGAGGACACAGCAAAGAATTATTAAACTTTCCTGGATTGGGATTTAGTAGATGAGTAAAAAGGAGAGAAAAATGGAACCGTAGAATTGGGAGTGATTGAAAGTGAGTACTTACATGATATTCCATGGAATCTTAACTGGGAGAAGAGGAAGTTCAGACTTAAGCATGGTAATAGATAAAGATGAAGTGTAATTACCTTTGAGTGATGAATAAAAAATAAGTCAGAAGATGAATGTTATAGAATATTAACTGGAATAGAGGGAAAAGAATGGAGTCAGAAAATCATGAGACAATTTAAAATATCTTTGAGAAAAACCTTGGTTAAATGTTAAAAATGGAAATTGTGGTAAAATGAGAGAACTGCTTAAAGTGGTCAGGATGAGATCATATCTCAGTGTGGGCTCCAACAAATGTATCAGGGATGAATTTTCACAAGATGATTCCAAATCATTACTTATACCTCCTTTGACTTGCCATCTTTACATCAAAGAAGGTTGTGGTCCCATTGTTCCACCAGTAATGCATCTCCACCCAACTAAAATAAGTAACAGGCCATTTAATTTGACTAACATGTATTGAAAACTACATGAAACTTTGGAAGGAACAGAAACAAAAAGTTCAAGGGCACTGATATATAATTTTTCAAATATTGTATTTATTTCACAAGGTTAGTAAAATGTTTAACTATTATCGCTGTGGTTCACTGAAAAGAATTTTATGTATCTTATTTGGTATTATTTCACTTGAGTTATGGTGTTATTTATAGTGAAGACTATGGCGATACCCAGATGTGCTTTACCTGCTTCAAGTAATTACTATTACAGCTTCCAGCTGTTTTTGAAGCTGACAGTTCACATCTAACATCTGCTGTTAGAATTTCCTCTCCTACTTAGTAACTCACATCACAAACTGAGCATGTGGATTACAAGTTTCACAAAGCTCTAAATGATCGACTCAGCACCAGCACTTCTTAGGAGAGTGGCTGAGATCTCTTTTGCAGTTCATCACCATTCACTGTTTTTTTTTTTAATATCTATTTTTAGTGGTAGTTGGACACAATATCTTTATTTTATTTATTTATTTTTTATGTGGTGCTGAGGATTGAACCCAGGGCCCTGTAAATGCTAAGAAAACCATCTACCACGGAGCCACAACCCCAACCCCCAAATTGACCATCTTTTGCCCACCCTGCTTCCCTCCCAATGCAAGTATCATTACTGAAAATTCTCTCCAATAAACTTCCTTTATACAAATGTCTGCCTTAGAGTCTGTTTGCCTTGTCCTCAAACAACAACACTAATGCATATATTATAAATCCATGATTGAGAAAGCTAAATGTTGAAATTAAAACATGGGCTCATGACATCCAATTCCAAATGTTTTCATACTTTTACCCATCACCACAGTCATCCAACATGTCAATGAATCTTATGGGCCTATGTAGACAAATTTAAAATACTAGGAGATTAACAAGTATATCTCATTTTATAACATCTACTTGAACATGGAGAAAGAGCTTAAAGAATTATCTAATAAAATTCATATGAAATATATATATCTTTTACATAACAAGGAGGGTAGGTGACATGGCCTTAGTGTAGGTGTTTCTGAAAGATCTTTCTCAGGGCCTCTTTCACATCTTTATTTTTCAGACTGTAGATGAGGGGGTTCAGCATGGGGATGACCACTGTATAAAACACAGAGACAACCTTGTCCTGCTCCATTGAGTAGCTTGATGTGGGTCGCAAATACATGAAGAGAATGGTCCCAAAGAAAATGGTGACCGCCATAAGGTGGGAGGCACAGGTGGAAAAGGCCTTGCGCCTTCCCTCTACTGATCGCATCTTCAGTATGGCAATGAGGATGCACAGGTAGGAAATGAGGACAATCACAACACAGCTGATGACTTGAAAACTGGAGAAAGCCATGATCACAATGCCATTGATGTGGATGTCCGAACATGACAGTTTGAGCAGAGGTGGGGTGTCACAGTAGAAGTGGTTGATCCTATTAGAGCCACAAAAGGACAACCTGAAAGTCATGCCTGTGTGGATGGCTGCATTTCCAAAGCCTGCAAGGAAGCATGTACTCACTAATGAGAAACAAATTCTGTTAGACATGAGAACTGGGTAGAGCAGGGGGTTCCAAATGGCTGCATAGCGATCATATGCCATCGTGGCCAGCAGGAAGCACTCAGTTCCCAGGAAGGAGCCAAAGAAGTAGAACTGGGCAGCACACCCATTAAAAGAAATGGCCTTGTTCTCAGCCACAAGGTTCACCAGCATCTTAGGAGTGACAGAAGAAGAGTAAGAGGCATCCACAAAGGACAGGCTGCTGAGAAAGAAGTACATGGGGGTGTGGAGGTGAGGCTCCATCTTGATCAGTGCAATCATGCCCAGGTTACCCACCATGGTTGCCACATAGATGGACAGAAACAGTGCAAAGAAGACACCTTGCAGATGGGGATTGTCTGAGAGTCCCAAGAGGACAAATTCTGTCACTTCTGTCTGATTTCTTCTCTGGACCTCTTTCATGAGCCTGATCATCTGAAAGCCAATAAGAGAGACAATAGGACAATGCATTTGGCCAAATGAATACCTGACACATCTGTAAATATATTCGAGTGTAAATATATTCTAAAAGAAGAGTAAAAAGTGAAGATCACAGTGAACAAGTGTGTTGGACTTGATGCCAAGTAAAAACCCTGTATCTTTGTACTAGGTGTGCAGCCTACAAATCATACTGAGACAAGTGGCTAGTATACATTAACTATGATTGCTTTTCTTTAACTATTAAAAAAGATTAATATGTTAATGAAAAAAAAAAAATATATATATATATAAAACAAGGGATTAATCCTAGGGGAACTTAACCACTGAGCCACATCCCTAGTGTGTTTTATTTTTTATATTGAGATTGGATCCCCTTAAGTTGCTCAGGCTTGCTAAGTTACTAAGGCTGGCTTTGAACTTGCAATACTGCTGTTTTAGCCTCCAGTGTTAGTGGGACTACAGACATATGCTACCATGCCCATTAGATTAAACAATCTTAAGGGATAACTGTATTATTTATGATAATTAATTTAAATTAGTTGATAAATTTATATACTCTGTACTACTTCTGGAAAGAAGACAGAATAAATTTAGACCACTGAATATTCATTTGCAGTACAAAGAGAATTAATGAGATACATTGAAAGTTAGCATTAATAGTCAATAGTACTTGATCCCAAGGAGCGAGTGCTTTAAAATTTTATGGCCAGGAGAAAATGAAGTATATCCCATATAGCAAATATGGTTCCAATGTCACTACCCGCTTTCCAGATCAGCATGTGCAAAGTAAAAAGGCTTCAGTTAAAATTTTAGACTTTTTGATAATTCACTTTAGTAATTAGAAAATCAGGTTGTAAAAATGAGTAAATATTCCTGAAGAAAATAATTAAAGTGGCTGAGACAACGAAACCTCTTAATGATCAGATCCACAACATCAAAATAGAACCTATAGCTTGGTAAGGTGAGTGTGTAGATTACGGTCATCTGGTATACATCTCAAAATGATAGGGATAATTTTTAAATATTTTAATCATATTAATGTACCTGTTGAAGAGCCAGATGTGTTTAACCTGGCTTAAGCAAAATACAATGTAAACATGTATAAATATATCACATGGTACCCAATTAAAACACATAATTCTTATGCTTTAATCTATCAGTTAAAAATAAATTTAACTAATAGCAATTTTTTAAAAAACCAACAGAATTAGGACACACCAGAAGTCAAACATGAAACTTTATAGTCACCATACTAAATTAGGGGAATAATTTGACACCAAGTTATTTAAATGGAAATAAGACTTATTCTTTGAAAATTGTAATGAAGCCAGATTCCACAGGTACAGACACAGCCACATAAGTATCTCCTGATGCTCTGCTCAACATAGTTTCTATGGAGATGTCTCAGTAACCTAAGGGATGTTAAAACCTCATCTTTTCACAGCATAACACTTCCCAAGTGATCTTGATATTTGAACTTCAAAAGCAGCTTCTCTAGAAGTAATGGGGGGGGGAGGGAGGGGGGGAGACACAGATTTTCTTTCTCTACTTCCCTAAACAGGAAGTGTCCCTAAGAATATAAATCTAACAACAACAACAATAAAAAAACACTTAGATATCCTAGCCATACTAATAAAGCAATGATAGGTGAAAAATAAATAGTATTAAAATTCTTAAAGTTTTTTGTTTGATGATTTCTTGTGCTCTGCTGTTTCTTTCTGAATTAATTTATTTAAATCCTATAGAATAGGCAATGCAATTCTCTCATTTTGCAGAGTAGAAATGTAAGATACAAAAATTAAATTGCAGAGAATCAAAGTTTGACTAATAGAGTCCAAATTTATACTCACCAATGTAAATCTTATGTCCTTAACATTTGAGATTATTTAGACTTACTGTCGATAATAGATTGGGCATTAATACATATGCTATGTGATGATATTTTTTTTCATTAATAGGCCAGAATACATTTAATTACTTTAGTAAGTCATACCATCTCATGAAAAACTGAGTATTATTGCTGAAAATTATCTTTCCTAAAATTCACTTTTATTAATATTTATTATTAGCCAAACATGATTTCTTTTACATTTATGGTGTGAACTACATGCTTCCAACTTCTCACAATTTTAACAAATTTATTTTCTGCTCCTCTGGGATATTCTCAGAGATATTCTTTGTGTTCTTGAGATTTTGCAGCTAAACTTCTAGCCCAAAGAGAAATAATCTGGGTTTCTCATTTCTTTCTGAGAGTTTTCTGAAAATAACCTTTTAAATTTCCTGAGATATTTCTGATGGATAAAAAGTTTATATCAATCATAATATTTGCTGCTTATATTTATCCTAAAGATGTACAGATCTCTTATCAATAAAAATGGATGTGACACTTATTTAACATATATTTTTAGCCTCTCAGTGCTTCGGGAACTTTGGGTCAAAGGACAATTAAGGAAATGAATAGCAAAATGGATTTTTCTTTAGTTAAATGAACAGGACTCTTTATATCTTTTCCTTACCTTTTGTAACTGCTTGAGCATTAGTTTATTCCTTTGCTTGTTCCTCTTCTATGCCTAAATTCATGAAACAAAAGTTAAAAAAAAAAAAAAGCACATGATACCTTCCTAGAGAATATGCTGACTGTCAAGGTCCCAAGGTAACCAGGATGCAGAGTTAGAATGGACTTAGAGACCACGCATTACAGAAGGACCCAAAACTGCTCTGTGTTCAGCAGTGGTAGAGAGGTTCTTTTTTCTCCTCCTGCTCCTCCTCCTCCTCCTCCTCCTCCTCTTCTTCTTCTTCTTCTTTTACTTTTTCTGAAAGTTAAGTAATCCAATTTATTTTATCAAAATAAAGTACCTTTCAAAATCCTAAGTTCATCATTACAGTGAGGCTACCATTCCGTTCACAGATATTTCCAGTGATAGAGTCTTCCGAAGAGACTCCAGAGTAAACATCCTAGCTCATTTATATAGGATATATTTCTTATTCTTTGGTCTCTGGGGACTGTGTCCCTTAAGTTTCCTCATTGTACTCTACTTACTTTCCCCTTTTAAATTAAGGAAATCACATTCCCTTTCATATATTTCTCCTTTACCCTCAGGATACATGGGCACAGAGGAGAATAAATTTTGAGCCATTATGCAACCATCTTCTGTCTCCCCTGATAAGCTCCCTTGGGAAGAATTAAGAGTTCTCAAAGTTGCAGTTTCACTCTACAGCAGGGTCTCCTTTCTATAAGGGGGCTGTCTGCATATGAGAACTTAGGTGACCTGGAAAATGGCTATGGAACTCAGCGGAGGAGACACCAAGAGAAGGATAAGAGAAGAGGCCTTTTGGGGGCTTGGAATCCTAGGTCTGTGGAATCAAGATTGTGAAATCATGTATTTCACTAATCTCTGCTCCTAAGCATTTTCATTTCTAATGACTTGGGTGACTAGAGATTGAATAATGAATGTGATTTGCTACATCAAATATATGTAGATAATCAATGATTTTCCCTAACCCTAACACACTCCTGCACACTTTCCAGAGCAAGAAGTAGTCATCAGTCCCCATAGCCAAGATTGAGATGCACAAGAAACTCCATCCTCAAAATACATCTTCTATATAAGGGGCTCAAGGTCTGACATAAATTGATCAACATCTAATAATGATTTACATCATTTAGGCTACTTTGAGAAGATTAATTTATTTCAGCATCATTTAATTACTGAAATCTGAAGTAAATGAAGAACTCAAATACTAAAAAGAGATATTGTTTATCTCCACAATTCAAAGGAGAAATATTTGCATGATTTTGGTTAAATCTTAATCCCCAGTGTTTGTTTATTTGTTTTATTGATGCCTTATAGTGAAAGTACAATAAGGTCCTCTCAATGCTGAGCATGAAATGTAACTGGCAAGAAATGAAGAGTTGCTAAAATAACAAATAATTATTATCTAAGTGTGGGAACAACATCATTAGTTGTTCCTTGGGAACAAACTGAGATAAATTAAATGGGATTAAAGTTTGTGCAATTGGAGTATGGGTGGGGTTGGAAGACATCACATAACACTAAGAAGTGAGCGAAAGAAATACAGCACATTGGAAGCTTCAGTAACATCAGAGTGGTGAACTGAGGCTGTGGACTACAAAGCAGGAATTGGGTCAAATGTGGAATGGATAGTGGGACACAGTTAGTCCCAGGCTATGAAGCAGGACATCCAAAAGGGCTTTGGAGTAAGAAGATAGCTCATTTCTATCTTAGCTTGAGTGTTTTCAAGGAGGCAGAAAATGATGCGATAGCTCCATGACAATAGGATGGGTATCATTCAAAAGTTAGCATGAAATATGATCTCCATGGAACATTTAAAAAATTCACACTGGATATAAGATTTTTCAAAGAATGGATCTATAGGAATAGATGACAGACAGTGAAGTCACAATGAATTTTTATTAAGAACCATGAGATCCTCTCCTTTCTTTTTCCTCTCCCTTCTCTCTGTCTCTCTCTGTCTCTCCCCCTCCTACCCCTTATTTTGACTAGCTTCCACATATCAAAAAGGATAAGAGAACAGTGGAATAAACCTAGCTTTCCTATGTACATAAATGAATATGCCACAGTGAATCCCACCATCTTATACATTCCCAAGAAACTAATAAACTTTAAAAAATGTAAATATCAGAAAGATCAGTAGAATGTATGGAAAGGAGCAGGGGAGGAGGCAGAGGACAAGGGGAGGGAGAGGGGAAATACTGAGGGTCGAATGGGAGCAAATTATATTCTATACCTTTATCATTGTGTCAAAATGAATCCCAATCTTATGTAGAATAACATAAGAAGTATCAATAAAAACAAAATAAAGTGGCTGAGGTTGTGGCTCAGTGGTAGCACGCTTGCCTGGCATGTGTGAGGCACTGGGTTCCACTCTCAGCACCACATACAAATAAATAAGGTTCCATCAACAACTAAAAATATTAAAAAATAAAGTAAAATAAAAACCATGGGGCCCTAAATCCAGTGACCAGACAATAAGAACTTACAACTAACAGAGATAATGCTGACTAACAAAGATGTGATCTTCACTCTAGAGGAGCTTAGGCATTCATATCAATTATTAATGAAGGTGAGAACTTGTTCATCCAGTCCTCTGCCTGGTCATCAGTAGGAGAAAAGAGAGTCAAATGACAAAAACTATTAACATTTACTATACATGTGCTACTTGCTGAGTGTCCGCCAAACCACGGGCATCTCCTCACTCCTATCCCAGGTAAGTCAAGCAGCACTTAGAAAAGCAATTTGTTCAAATAGTTGATTTGGATCAGAGCTAAGATTCAGACACAGTTTATCCTTACTCCAGAATGTGCACCACTAAACATTTTGGTTGCTGCAGCCCCAAAATACCAAAAAAGGATACTAAATATACCTTCTCATTTACATATGAATAACACATAAACTACAATCACTAACAACATATTTCTTTTCCTCTGGGGAAAACTGGCTAACTCTGGAGCAGCATTGCTAGAGTCTGGAAGAGGCTGGTTGCTGGGATAAAGAGTGAATCAAAGGTCTTAGGAGGGGGAAGTAGAGTGGCTGGAGTCACACTTAGTGCACTAGATCTCCTCTTGGTTGAGAAGAGTTATTTGATATCAAGTGCCTAGAACTTAAAAGAAGATTGCCAAATATCCCACTAGTTATATTTGCAGTTGATAGAATTATCTAGTATCAGCCTTATAGCTACTTTTACATGTACAAACATTCTAACTATTAACATGGAATATTGTTGAATTAAGTTTATATAAAACAAACTTGTTGTGGATGCATTTACTAAATAACTCGAGGGAGAAAATGGTTTTGAGCTTTACCAAGCACTTTCATCCTTTTGGAAATTTACATCCTGAGCTAGAATGTTGCAAGACTACCTTGGGTACTTCTAGGGTAAACTTACATCAGCCTGAAATTTTAAGTTACATTTATGGAGTTTATTTTTCATATATGTGCAATCATCTGCCTTTTTTTTCATTGTGTAGTTGAGCCTAATTAGTTACTTAGTAAAATAAGCATTGCTTTTTAATTGAAAAATGAAAATAAGGAAGCTCTTTAATCTGCTCCAACCTGAGATCTTTTTGAGTTCTTTTTGCCAAAGGAAGCACCCAGTTTCTTTCATGTAAAAAAGGAAAGAAAATGGAAAATAACTCTTTCACTGAAAGTGAACAAAGACACATGACTATATCCACAGTGGCAAGTATACTGAACTCTAAAAGAGTGGTTTTTGATGTATCCTTCATTTTCTTCATAGTAAATGCTGGAATTTCCAAAAAAACTTCTGTTGGGCTTTGTGTTACTTGAAGTGATTTCTAAAACACTTGTATCAATGTATAATTAATAAACTGCAAAGAACTGCACATAGTCAGTGTGTACAATTTGATGGGCTTAGATAGACGCAAACCCCCATGGCATAATCAGCACAACAGTGTTAATGGACACATTCAATACCTTCCAGAGATTTCTTGTGTCCCTCTCTGATTGATTCCAAGTAGAATTCAATCTTTAGTTATTTTTCTTTAACCAACCATTATAGTAATATGTTAATTTCATCCTGTAGGACATGAAAAGTATCATCCTCTTTCAAAGGACTTTTAGCATGAGCAGAGAGACCTTAGTCAGTCCCAAAATCACACCCTGTAGACATCTTTAGGCTGGACAAAAGCCCAGGTAGTTCTTAGATTCAATCGTCACTCAAGAGTCTTGAAAAAATGAATCCCTGTGTTTATCATTAAGACTGAAGGAAAAACGAGGGAGATTCCTTAGGGAATGACAGTTCAACAAATCTTTGAGTCCCCTGTGAATGTAGACAATCCTTTCATCATATTTCTTCTGGGAAATTATCTGTTACTCAGAGACATAAATTTGCCCTGCACTCATGATCAAGGATGGGAGGAGTAGGAAGCTGAACCGGCTGCTAGGGTGATTCACCATTTTTGGATTATTCTCAGAATATTTGTTCAGTGCTTCTCATCAAAGAAGAGGAGACGTTCATCCTCTCACCAACAACAAGTGGAAAACAGGTCAGACCACAGTTGGGACAGAAGAGGAAAGAGATGTGATCTATTTGGGATGCAATATTTCAGTGCCTGATGCTTCTCTGAGCACAGGTTCTACTTGGCACCAGGTTCCTGCCATTTTAAGATTTCAGAAAGAGACATAGGCCAAGGGTTTGGTTTTCAGTTATCTCATAAATCTGAATTCATAAAATGCTAGAATTGGAGGGTCTTGGGTGATTGATGTTCTCCACCCAATCTAATTAACAAATCCCACAATCTGTATTTAATGCAGCAATTCACCAAAACCCATTACTGAAAAGTAGAACTAAAACTAGAGTCTCCAGACACTTCCTATAGTATTCTTTTTATATAAATTTGCAAACTCAGGTGATACATAGAAATCTAAAATGTATTTGCTCCAAATGTACTGCTTTTCTGCTGACTCTACAACTAGCTCACAATGTAAAGTCCCCTCAGCATATGTTTCTGTTTTGCATTGAACCTAACTTATAAAATAATGTGTGTATTCACATGTAGTAGTAATGAGTTGAGCTGGAGGAGGACAAGTACTCTACCTTTTCAGCCAGCTGTATCAAAGTATGACTGACAAAATAAATAGAATGTATTGAAAAATAAAATATGCTATGTTTTAGTGCATGTATTAATAAGTAAAATATCATCAGAAAGAATACTGTAAACAAATTCATCACACACCAAAAGTTTTCTTGGGCCTTTTCCTTTCCTTCCCCCATATACTTCTCACACACCTCTACAACCACACAATCACTGATCAGCTTTCTTCTGCCACTATCGACTCTCTTGAATTTTCTAGATTTTTATGAATGGAATCAGGTGTTACCTTTTTTCTGTTTTTTTTTTTTTTTTTTTGGGTCTCTCAGCCTAATTATGTTAAGACTCATCCACCATGACACATGTATCAATACATGGTTCCTTTTAATTGTTGAGTAGTTTGTCCCATTTTATGAACACAAGCATCTATCAGTGAGCATGTAGGGTGTTTCCAGGTTTTCTTTTCAACTGAATATCAAGTTGGCATAGACATGTTTGACTTTATATGAAATTGTAAAAGTATCTGCCAACATGGGATAGAAAATGGTGAAGAAAGATCTCTTCCTTTGATGTGATTACTTATATTCTGTAAAGAGAGTGAAAGCTAGGGTTAAGAGTTTTCAGCGTTTATAAATCCCAGGATTTAGAATAATTCATCATGAATGTCTATAGCCCATGCATGACACATTGCACCTTCTCTGCTTCCTCTTCTTTCCTGAATAGTAAACCAATTAAAGAAAGTGCAGTCTGTCTGTCTTCTCCCTTTATAACTCATAGGTGCTACTTACTTTAAAATTATCTATGTTTGTCTTTTTTGTTTGTTTGTGTGGCTGGTTAGTTGGTTTGGTTTTGCCAACTGTCCTCACATTTTCAATTGAATAGATGCTCATCCAACCAATTGGAGAAAAACTTCACAAATGTGTGTTCCTGCGTGACCTCTGAATTCAACAATGCTTTCTCTATTTCCGCTGAAAGGCAGCCCTACTCTCTTAACTATGAGGTCAGTTGTGTCATGGCTATTGGTTAAGCAATAGAATTATCCAGAGACACAGCTGTGTCTTCACCTGATTAAGTCCCATACCTTACACTGGAGGACTTCTAAAAGTAAGTAAGTAAATAAATAAATAACCAAAGGATTAAGTTTGTTCCCATGCATGACAGACAGAACAAGAAAAGGAAATGCAGACACAGAAACAGATTTTACCTTTCACAAAATCACATATGCACAGAAGGTAATAATGGACTCTGGAGTCAGGCCCAGTTCTGCTATAATCTGTCTGTTGATTTTGTTTAAATTGTTTAATATATAGCCTGTTCTTTTTATATAACAGTTGTCGGGATGAAATGATGTCACACTTATAAAACACTCAGTAAAGTCTGGGCCTATAATGAATACTCAGAAGGTCCTAGAATTTTAAAAATCATTCTTTTTCACCACCTTATCGTCTGTACCTGACCCTCTTCACCAAGTATTTCACCTTCTTGTCTGTGCTTCTGATATGTTATGCTTTGAGATCTCCGAGTCTCCCATTTCCCTCTTTATCCTTATCTGCAAGGAGAATTAATGTGCATGTATTGTCTACATTTATGTTTGCTTTGTTTTAGAAAGACTGAAGGAACACTTGAAACTGATGATGGATAATTGCCTTGGCCACATCAAACATCTGGTGTCAAGGGATAAATGACCTCAGAGCACCAAGACCATTGGAGAAGCAGAACTCACCATTCCCAAGAAGCTAACATTTTTTTTTTCCCATCGTGTGTGGACACCAGGAGAAGACAGAACCATCACCTTCACCCAAGTCACTCAGTCATCTCACCATTCATGGAATCTAGTTAATGGAAGGTGTTTTTGAGATTCACCCCAAACAATGCCTGCCTTTATTACAGAAATACATATAATGTCTCAAGCATATGATTGCTTGTTTTTGGTTTGAATATTTCCAATGACAGGAAATTTACTACACTCACCAATAAACCAATCCAGATACACATACAATCAGAGCAATGGATAAAGAAAACCACTCAACGGTGACAGAGTTCATCTTTATGGGCATCACTCAAGACCCTCAGCTACAGATGATCTTCTTTGTGGTCTTTCTCATTGTCTACCTGGTCAATGTGGTGGGGAATGTTGGTATGATTATTCTGATCATATCAGACACTCAGCTTCACACACCCATGTATATTTTCCTCTGCAACCTCTCTTTTGTTGACCTGGGCTACTCCACAGCCATTGCCCCCAGGATGCTGGCTGACTTCCTGACAAAGCACAAAGTCATCTCCTTCTCCAGTTGTGCCACACAGTTTGCTTTCTTTGTAGGTTTTGTGGATGCCGAGTGCTATGTCCTGGCGGCCATGGCCTATGACCGCTTTGTGACCATCTGTCGACCCCTCCACTACAGCACTCTCATGTCCAAGCGGGTCTGCTGGGCTCTCATGCTGGGCTCTTACCTGGCTGGACTCCTGAGCTTAGTAGCCCACACTTCACTCACATTCAGCCTCAATTACTGCGGTTCCAACATCATCAACCATTTCTTCTGTGAAATCCCACCGCTCCTGGCCCTCTCTTGCTCAGACACCTATGTCAGTGAGATACTGCTCTTCAGTCTGTGCGGCTTCATCGAGTTCAGCACCATCCTCATCATTGTCATCTCCTATGCCTTCATCCTCCTGGCCATCATCAGAATGCGCTCCTCGGAAGGCCGCTTTAAGGCTTTCTCCACCTGTGGGTCCCACCTTACTGGTGTCACCCTCTTCTATGGCACAGTCATGTTTATGTATCTGAGGCCGACATCCAGCTACTCTCTGGACCAAGACAAGTGGGCCTCTGTGTTCTACACCATCATCATCCCCATGTTGAACCCCTTGATCTACAGTTTGCGGAACAAGGATGTGAAAGCTGCATTCAAAAAGCTGGTTGGGAGAAAACCTCAATAAAACCAAAAAATGAAAAAATCTGTTTTTGTCAGAGGTAAACAGTAGTGCCACAGAGGTTGTGGCAGGGAACACAAATGCAACAACTCCTCAATAAACATCACCCATGTTACCCTCTCCTTACTGATTACATCTGGAATTCTAAAGGAATTTTTATGACTCTATGATCCGAAATAAATATAAAATAAATTAATATTTTTAAAGACATTGAGTAAGATGTACTAGCTTTAACTTAAATTATATTCTCATATATATTAGAAATTGAGGCAGGACTTTATGGGGGGGGAATTAGCTAGCCACCCTAAAACATATATTTTTCCCCCCCAGGATCAGAAGAAATGCCAGGTTAAAATGTTGAAAATGTGTATACTCTCAAAGTCAGAGAAAATGTAATGAAAATTATAGTGAATGGACTTGGAGTGAAGGATGATTTTGTTTGTTCTGGAATCCATCCTGTCATGTTAGCAAAACTTATAAGCACATGGTATTTGCCAGGTTCTTGGGGATAAAGTTAGAAGACATGCATTGGCAACATGGAGTGTGTTATGCTTACAGTTGCAGTATTACTGCTTTAAATTGACTCCCAAACACAAAATCAGGAATCATTCAGTCTAACAAAAAGAGCTATAGTCTAATGCAGTTCTAGTTAACTAGCTGGGAAAGTATTAGTGTGTTTTTGTTGTTGTTGTTGTTGTTCTAAGTTTTGCCTTTAACCAAATAGTTATTTTCACTGGATTTCTTTGATCCCATCTGTCTTAAAGAAGTGAACATATGAATTTTTTTCAACGTCACATATTGACATCCTTTCAGTCCTCAGAGGCCTTTGATGCCATAAGAAGGATATAATTTGGAGCCATTTTAAGGCATTTTTTATAGCAAGATCACAATATCTACCAGGTTAGTTTATCTGCTCCCAGCATTAATTTTTCTCCCTTCAATCCTAATGAGTCCCTGGCACTTTCTGCAGCTTTCCATGATCCCCACATTACGCCCATGTAGTGTTCAAAGAAGTCTTATAAAGAGGATGTGCCAATGAGTGATCATAAATGTGAATATAGATCCTACTTGCATGGATTTAAGGCTACAAATCTCCAAATAAAAACGAGATGTCGGGTAATAGCAATAGGTAAAGGCAGCAGACGGAAAGATAAAGAAAGTTCACTATTTCTTGAGGAGACCATCAGTTTCAAATATTTGGGTACTCAGGAATTTCGGTTTGGGTGTTGGGGATCAGTGGCCCGGAGAGGATTTATCTTGGAAGAGATTAGCATTTCACAGAGAATATCACTCTAGGTCTCATGAAACATTTTCTCCCCACTTGTGGCCAGCATCTGAAAAGGATTTACCTTGAAAGAGATGAAAGCTATCAAAATATAGCTTTCTTTTTGATTCCTTTTCCACAGACCACACTATCTTGGGGTCTTTTATTTTCCATATCTAACATTCCAGACTCTGAAAGGAAGGAAGAAATCGGACATGGAAGTCTTTAGCTGCTTCCTTATGGGAGGAGGGAATGTGAGGAGGGAGTCTTTCTTTCAGATTCCTGAAATTAAATATGGGGGTAAGGCAGAGGGGGATGTGGGGAAGTTCCAAAGCCATTGCAAGAGATGTCAATTATTTTAAGGTTGTTCCAGAAGATCAGGCAGTGGGTAGGGAAGAGAGTTGCTCTGAGATGTTTTCCAGCAGCTGTGGCTGAGCTGATCATTATTGTAAAACTAAAATAGGGAGAAAACAATATTACAATAATATGTGAAGATTAACTCATTTGTTAGGTTAGGTGAGACAATTGTAACCTAGAATGAAGAATAATTAGCTTACCAGTGTTAGGAGAATAATGCTAGTGTAAAAGGTAAAGACTAACTAAATTGTTAGTGCTAGGAAAATGATTTTGACATGTAGTATAGCTAAGAATTCTATTTTTCTTAATTAAGGTCTAATCAGATTTGGGGTGTTCTTCCCATAATTTCAGGGGTCTGGTTCCTTTGGAGCATAGCAAACATGATTGATCTTGGAACCATATTTTTCTGGTAGTTTAATTGTTTCCATCCTGCTTGACCCAATTACACAAAAGAAGAACAGAGATAAAATTAACAGTATAGTTAAGGATAGTTAATCCAGCTATATGTGTTGGATAATACTTAAAAGGGTTAAGGGAAGAATTTTTTTCAGCTAAACTGCCATAAAATTCTTCATTATCAAAAGTAGATGTTTTGGCATTAAATATGGCAGGACCTGAGATTACAGTTTTAACACACCCAAAGAAGCAGTATGAGAAAGATCAAGTCCCATTAGATGATTGTGTACAGTGTGCCATTGAATCTCAGTATCATTGTATGGAACTCTAGTAACACAAAAGTGAGTAATATTATAATGACATTGAAGTCTCCGAATCTACCTTAAATCCTGTACTTGTTTCCCTAGCCTTGTAACAGAATAATGAAACAAAACTTATTGAGTGGACCCAGTAGATAACAAAAGATCAGGCCAAAAATGGTGGAATTCAGATTGATTGAAGGGGGAATATCAAACCATGTTACTGGGTGAGTGTTAGGAGCCACAGCAAAAATATTGATACAGGCACCTTTGGATTTTATGACTGCCAGCCAGCAATTCACATTCATATGGTAATTGGACTCATGCTGTCTAGCTGGGCCCATTTTCAGGACTCAGGTTACTCATGTCACTCTTGTAATGGGAGAGTTCCCATTGGTTGGGAAAGGATGGTAGGAGGGTGTTCCGGGGGAAGGGGAAACCCCCCGGCTCAGGTAGAACACACACGTGGCGGACCCACCTGTTAGGGGACACACACGGCCTCTCTCTAAATAAAACTTTGTCTCAGTTTGACTGGCTTGTGTTTTTGTGCCCAACCGGGTTGCAAGATTGCAAGCCCGCGTGCACTGACAGCTCAGCAGGGGATCGCTCAGCAGGGGTGCCGCAGGCAGTGCTCGGCAGCAGGAGCGGGACTCAGCCGACCCGGGGCCGGGCAGTTTGCGGCATTTTGGTGGCCCTGTACCGGGAACGCCCAAAATTTAAAGGTGAGTAATATCGCTCGCCCCTAAGGAAAGGCGACAGAATGGGTATTTCTGTTTTGATTTATTCTGCTCTTATTTCAGGCTCTCTAGCCTTACAATTTTTTCAGACGAGTTGGGATAAATGGTTAACTCAAGGTTTGAAGTTATTCGGCCCTGAGAGAGAGAAAATTGACATAATCATTTTCCTCCTCTCCGTTTCTGTTTCATTCTGTTTTGGCTTTCTTCTATCCTATCTTATTGGGTTACGTTACCTTTATAGTAGATTAGAATCTAGTAAAAAACAAACCGAAAAACTGTTAAGTAAATTGTTAGAGGTCCAGGCCATGGCAGAAAACATATTAGGTCAAGCAAAACAAAAGGTCTCTCAAGCTAGTCAGATAGAAGAAAATTTGAACAAGGCAAGCTCAGGGAAAAAACGGTCGTCAGATAGGGAGGCTGCTACTAACTCCGTTCCACCACCAGAGGGCATAGTTCAACCAACAGCTTTACCTGCCTCCATAGATGATGAACGGAATCCTGAGGCGGGACCCCAAAAACTAGCATGCCCTGTAGTTGAGCAGGGAGAAGAAAAAGAACGAGTTTACCGTGCCTTAGATTTCAAAATAATAAAGCAATTAAAGGAAGCTGTAGCAGCCTACGGCCCGGCCGCTCCCTTCACAGTCAGTATGGTCGAATCTATTACCGGCTGGAATTTAACACCAGCAGATTGGGCTAACGTGTGTAATTCTGTGCTAAATAGAGGACAGTATTTATTATGGAAAATTGCCAATGAGGAATTTTGCAAGGAGACAGCTAGGCGAAATGCAGAAGCAGGTTACCCTGAACGAGACCTGAAAATGTTACTGGGAAAAGAGGAATTTCAAGAGCAGATGCAACAGCTCAGATATGATCCTGGCGTATACGCTCAGGTCGCTATAAATGCAATTAAGGCATGGAAAACTTTAAAGGGACAAGGGGATTTTCAAGGTCAACTATCTAAGATAATACAAGGAGTTAATGAGCCCTACGCTGACTTTGTAGCTAGACTTATTGAAGCAGCCTCTGAGACATTTGAAAATACAGAACAGGCAATGCCATTTATAAAACAGCTGGCTTACGATCAAGCAAATCGTTGCTGCAAAGAGGTCATTAGACCGTGGAAACAGGAAGATTTAAACACATATATTAAATTATGTAGAGACATTAATGAACAAGGACAAGTCATGGCAGCTGAAGTAAAACAGGCTTTAAGTACCAAGCCAAAAACATGCTATAATTGCAATCAAGAAGGGCATTTTAAAAGAAATTGCCCCATAGGAGGAGGGTTTAACAAAGCTAAGTATCAAAAGAGTAGAATCCCGGGTATTTGCCCACGATGCCATAGAGGGAGACATTGGGCTAATGAATGCCATTCTCAAACCACCATAGAGGGTATTCCGTTATCAAAAAATGGACAAAGACCAAGTGTCTACCCACGATATCGTGGAGAAAGGCATCAGGCCCCGTTGTCAAAAAACGAATTGGAGGGCCCAATGCCCCGGGGCCCAAAACCACAAATATACGGGGCAATGGAGGAACCCAGCAGCACCATCAAGGTGGTGCCCAGGACGCATTATCCATCAGATCCCTCATCAGACAGACTAGAGGGAGCGCAGGGTTGGACATCTGTGCCTCTGCCAGAGCAGTATTAACTCCAGAGATGGGAGTTCAAATCATTCCCACAGGAGTAAAAGGACCTCTTCCCCAGGGAACAGTAGGCTTATTATTAGGACGCAGTTCTTCTACACTTAAAGGACTTATGATAAGTCCTGGGGTAATTGATCCCGATTATGAGGGTGAAATAAAAATCATAGCTAGTTCTCCAAGAGGTATATCAGTAATTTCATCAGGAGATAGAATAGCACAGTTATTAATAATACCAAGCCTACATGATAAATTTTCCAGTTGTAATGTAGAAAGAGGTTCCAAGGGATTAGGCTCCACAGGTGTAGATTGGGCTATGCTATCTTTAAATTTAGATTCTCGCCCTATGCTAAAATTAAATATTCAAGGGCATGATTTTAATGGACTGCTGGACACAGGCGCTGACCTCAGCATCATATCTCGCCAGGAATGGCCTAAACATTGGCCATTACAGCAAGCGACCCAAACGCTTAGAGGCCTAGGAGTGGCAACTAATCCCCATAGAAGTGCAATGGTATTAGATTGGAGGGATCCTGAAGGATGTGAAGGAACTATACAGCCCTATGTATTGGACCATCTCCCCATAAATTTATGGGGACGAGACGTCCTAGATCAATTAGGATTGACATTAACAAATAACGTCAATCCTAACGCGCCCACTACTAGGGCAAAACAAGGCTTTAGAAAAGAAAAGAGATTAAAAAATCAAGAACAAGATATAACAGCACCAATTCAAGTAGATCAAGAGATAGATAAACATGGATTGGGTTTTCAAAAAGGGCCACTGAGACAATCAAAATTACTTGGAAATCAGAAAGACCAGTGTGGGTTCCTCAGTGGCCCCTAACTAAAGAAAAGATACAAGTAGCCCATGATCTGGTCAAACAGCAATTAGCGGAAGGACATATACAACCTTCCGTATCTCCCCATAATACTCCCATTTTTGTTATTAAAAAGAAATCTGGTAAATGGAGATTATTACAAGATTTAAGAGCCATTAATAATGAGATGGTTATTATGGGACCTGCTCAATCAGGGATTCCCCAACTGTCTGCTTTACCAAAAACGTGGCATGTTCTAGCTATAGATATTAAAGATTGTTTCTTCTCAATTCCAATTCACCCCGAGGATAGTCCACATTTTGCATTTACTATCCCTGCACTGAATCATGAAGGTCCTGATCAGAGATATGAATGGAAAGTACTCCCTCAAGGGATGGCTAACAGCCCAACTTTGTGCCAAATTTATGTTGATAAAGCAATCCAGCCACTTAGAAATCAAAACCCTGAACTACAGATATTTCACTATATGGATGATGTGTTAATGGCACATAAAGATAAAAACACATTGCTAGAATGTTATGCCACGCTTACAAACTTATTAAAAAATTATAATCTAGAGATAGCAATAGATAAAGTACAATTAAATCTTCCAATTAATTATTTAGGAGTTCTATTATCCTCAACCATGGTCCGTCCACCAAAAATTCAAATACGAGTAGATCAACTCAAATCACTTAATGACTTTCAAAAGTTATTGGGAGATATAAATTGGATAAGGCCTTATCTAGGCATACCAACAGGAGAATTAGGACCTTTATTTGATATTTTAAAAGGTCCATCAGATCCAAATTCACCCCGCATGTTAACGCCTGAAGCTAGAAAGGCATTAAAAATCATTGAAACATATATGGAAAATATGCATTTGGATAGAATTGATATAAGTTTGCCTTTATTATTTATTGTATTACCGACAAAAAATATTCCTACAGGGGTATTTTGGCAAGAAGGTCCATTATTATGGATACATTTATCTTATTCTCCTAATACTATTCTTACTAGATATCCTGAGGCTGTAGGGCAATTAATACTCAAAGGAATAAAAGCAGCAAAAGGAGTGTTTGGGATTTCTCCCAATAAAATTATTACTCCATACACTATGGATCAAATTGATGAGTTAGCTAATGAGTTAAATACTTGGGCAATAATCATGTGTAAATCTAGTGTTGCATTTGATAATCACTTGCCATCTAATCCTTTGTTGTCCTTTTGGTCTAAGCATCCTGTAGTTTTTCCAAAAATGACAAGAAAAACCCCTATCATAAATGCTCCAAATATATTCACTGATGGGTCAAATAATGGTACAGCAGCAGTAGTTACTCCTGATCAAACTTTTACATTTTTAGTACCCAAACAATCAGCTCAAAAGGTAGAGCTCAATGCAGTATTGCAAGCTTTTATGATGTTCAAAGATTCTACATTTAATTTATTTTCTGATAGTCAGTATGTAGTTAATGCTATCGTATCTCTTGAAGATGCTGGTAGGATTTCTCCTTCCTCTACTGTTTTCTCTTTGTTTTCTGCTATACAAAGTCTAATCTGGGATAGAAAGGATCCATTCTTTATAGGACATATCAGAGCACATACAGGATTGCCTGGAGCCCTTAGTTTGGGTAATGAACTAGCAGATAAATCTACACATGACATACATATTTTCTCCACAATAGAAGAAGCTATAAATTTTCATAAAAGGTTCCATGTCAATGCTAATACTTTACAAAAACGTTTTAAAATAACTAAAGAACAAGCCAGACATATAATAAAACAATGTCAAAATTGTGTGACATTTTTGCCACAAGTTAATCTTGGAGTCAATCCTAGAGGACTGATACCTAACCATATTTGGCAGATGGACGTCACACACTTGCCAGAATTTGGAAAATTAAAATATTTACATGTTACAGTTGATACTTCTTCTGGATTTTTGATGGGCTCCCTTCATCCCGGAGAAAAAACTAAAGATGTTATAGCTCATTGCTTACAAAATTTTGCCACTGTGGGTGTTCCTAAACAGTTAAAAACCGATAACGGTCCTGGTTACATCTCCAAGTCTTTTAAACAATTTTGCTCATCATTTGGCATTACTCATATAACAGGAATCCCATACAACCCACAGGGACAAGGCATAGTTGAAAGAGCTCATCAAACTATAAAAATGTACTTATTAAAGCAAAGGGAGGGAATTAGTAAGGGGTATATATCCCCCAAAGATAAACTTAAAATAACCCTTTTTACTCTAAACTTTCTAAATTTGGATTCATCAGGACTTAGTGCTGCGGAAAGACATATGTATCCGAAAAATGTACATAAGCCTAAGGTACTTTGGAAAGATATTCTAACAGGACAATGGAAAGGTCCGGACCCAGTAATAGTCTGGAGTCGGGGCTCCGTCTGTGTTTTTCCACAGGAGGAACAGCAACCAATTTGGATTCCAGAGAGATTAACTAAAACAATTTCTACAGAAAAAGAAGATGATTTGACTCAAATCCATAACAGCTGATATCCAGAGTTCCAGCCTGGCTATTCTTGCATCTGCGACAGTGATTTACCACGGTGCCTTTTTCAATATCTATTTTATTATTTGCATTTTTCCCACATCATAAAGTTCTATTTTATTTTATTTTATTTTATTTTACCTTATTTTTTAAGCTCATACAAACCTAGGTTAATGTTTTTCTGATCAGTTTTATTTTTTTGACTGTGCTTTATTTATTTATTTATTTTTAACTGTAAAGTTTTTAAACATTGCAATGGAGATTTCACCTAGCTATAGCTACAAGGCCTTTATTTACTATTGTCTTATATGTTCTATGTTATGTATGCTGTTTTGTGTTGTATGTCTGTATGTGTGTATGTCCATATTTCATTTATAAGGAGCGCTCATGTATATATAGATACAAGTATTCAAAAAAAAAAAAATTTAGTCACGTGACTTATATGGTTTAATTTACTTTAGGTAAACAGCTGTTATTAAATTTTGTTTTTAAAGGTGGTTAACAGATATGTTTGTTTACTTTCACCTTTCCTTTTCATTATATTTCATAATTCTGTTCAGGATAATGTCTCTTTAGCAACATGGCCATAATTCCCATCTCCATCCCAGTGCCGGTGAAGACTAAGACCAAACTACAACTTTTATGATAGCTATCACTATAAATTGTATAAATTGATACATCAATCAAAATAACTCAATAAGACTGCTCAATCAAGGACTTAATTTACTTTGGGAGGAAATGGACATATTGATAGACTCCTCCAATTTGAACTGCTCAATCAAGGACTTAATTTACCTTGGGAGGAAATGGACATATTGATAGACTCCTCCACTTTGAACTGCTTACACAACTTGCCTGGACTATGTATCACCTGTATGCATTGTGCTCTATTTGTTGATACAGCGAACTGGTAGTGCTATATCTTAGCCGATGTGTCACCAGTGTTTCCAAAGGAGCCGTCAATTGGCTTGGTGTCGTGGCAATTCTGCGTCTTTCTCCCTTCTGCTAGTGATGGTCTGATTTTGGGGGCCAACAGAGGTGAGGCAAGAACCTCACCCCCCCACTGGCACCAAGGTTAAATTTGGGGGCCAACAGAGGTGAGGCAAGAACCTCACCCCCCCACTGGTGCATAGGCCTATTACACAGGTATGGCTATATACTGGACTGGTAGTCAGTGACGGGTATGATTCGGTTACAGTGGTATCAACCTAAGCCAGGAGACTGACGCAATAAGGTCAGTTTTCCCATGACGGGTAAGAACCATATGTGAATTGGACATACCTAACAGGCACGGTCCCTAGCCACATTTGCCTGTTGTTTATTTAAACAGAAGGGGGCAGATGTTAGGAGCCACAGCAAAAATATTGATACAGGCACCTTTGGATTTTATGACTGCCAGCCAGCAATTCACATTCATATGGTAATTGGACTCATGCTGTCTAGCTGGGCCCATTTTCAGGACTCAGGTTACTCATGTCACTCTTGTAATGGGAGAGTTCCCATTGGTTGGGAAAGGATGGTAGGAGGGTGTTCCGGGGGAAGGGGAAACCCCCCGGCTCAGGTAGAACACACACGTGGCGGACCCACCTGTTAGGGGACACACACGGCCTCTCTCTAAATAAAACTTTGTCTCAGTTTGACTGGCTTGTGTTTTTGTGCCCAACCGGGTTGCAAGATTGCAAGCCCGCGTGCACTGACAGCTCAGCAGGGGATCGCTCAGCAGGGGTGCTGCAGGCAGTGCTCGGCAGCAGGAGCGGGACTCAGCCGACCCGGGGCCGGGCAGTTTGCGGCAGGTGAGAAATAGCTGGCTATGGAATCTGGGCCCAATAAATCTAAGTGCTTTTAGCCATGCTCATAGTTATGCACATTATGAGAATAAGCATAATAAACCTGTTAACAAGAATAGTAAATTGATCCATTTTCCATATTTCAGGTGGCCCTTTAACCATTCAACCTTGTCTCTTTAACCATTCCCAATTGGTTTATATAAAACTAGCATTCTTCCCTGACTGACAGATGCCAGGGAGTCTAATTGATTTGTAAAATCAGTACCAAATCAGTGACTTGTTGGATATCTACAATAACTTGTGCTATTTTTACAGTGAATAGAGGCTGCTAACCTCACTGCTCCTGTATTAAACCCAGTGGATGTTTCTAGCTCTATGAGTAAGGGAATAATTTAGGGGCTCTCCTATGTCTGGTGTGTGCTGCTATTCAATGGGTAGGCTTTTATTGTGGGGTTAAACGTCAATTTGAGGAGCAAGGAAAATTAAAGTACAGAGGCCAGTTTAATTTTGGTAAGCAGGGATAAATATGAGCCTCATAATATTTCTGCAGCTTCTTCATCAATAAAAATGAGAATTATTTATATTATGTCTATCAGTTTGCACAATATGAGTTCAATAAATGTTTTGAGTTTAAAAAGATCTCCTTCTTTTTCCTGAATTAAAAACTTTTCTATTGCTATGTCCTGTACAAGGAAATCCATAAACTGAACCCAGGTGTGAACCGGCTGAGAAATCAAAAGTCAGAAATAATTAATAAGAAATAAAAGGCAAAACACACTAACAATAGCTTCAAAAGCAGGGGCCTAGTGGGTGGATCAGACCTGATGGGTCTGATTCCTCTAAAAACAAACAAACAAACAAACAAAAATTCCAGGAATGCTTTATTTAAAAGGAAGCACATGAAAGGGATTTATTGTCAGGAAGGGTTCTTCCAGGTGAACAAAGTCATCAGGATCAGACTAATTGAAGTCTATTTTTTAAAATTTATTTATTTGTTCTAATTTGTTATACATGACAGCAGAATTCATTTTGATTCATAGCACACAAATGCAGCACAATATTTCAATTCTCTGGTTGTACACAAAGTATTTTCACACCTTTCATGTCTTCATACATGTCTAGGTAATGATGTCTTTCTCATTCTACCATCTTTCCTACCCTCATGCCCTCTCCCCCTTCCTCCCCTTTGCCCTATACAAAGTTCCTCCATTCCTCCCATGCCCCCTCCCACACACTCCCAATATGGATCAGCATCCACTTATCAGAGAAAATATTCAGACTTTGTTTTTTGGAGATTGGCTTACTTAGCATAATATTCTCCAACTCCATCCATTTACCTGTAAATGCCATGATCTTGTTCTTTTAATGCTGAGTAATATTTCATTGTGCATGTATACCACAGTTTCTTTGTCCATTTATCTATTGAAGGACACCTAGGTTGGTTCCACAATTTAGCTATTGTAAATTGTGCTGCTATAAACATTGATGTGGCTGCATCAATGTAGTATGCTGTTTTTAAGTCCTTTGGGTATAGACTGAGGAGTAGGAGAGCTGGATTAAATGATGGTTTCATTCCAAGTTTTCTAAGGAATCTCCATACTACTTTCCAGAGTGGTTGCACCAATTTGCAGTCCTACCAGCAATTTAAGAGTGTGCCTTTTTCCCCAACACTTATTATTGCTTGTATTCTTAATAACTGCCATTCTGACTGGAGTGAGATAAAACCTTAGAGTAATTTATTTGCATTTCTCTAATTGTAAGAGATGTTGAACTTTTTTCATATATTTGTTCAGTTCCTTAGCCCATTTATTGATTGGGTTATTTGTTTTTTAGTGTTAAGTTTTTTTAAGTTCTTTATATATCCTGGAGACTAGTGTTCTATCTGATGTGCTTACGGTAAAAGTTTGCTCCTATTCTGTAGGCTCTCTATTGACCTCACTGACTGGGGCTTATCTATTTGCACTATCTTCATCTTGCTCCAGACAGCTTGTTCCTCAAGGCTGTGGAGCCCATATTTATTTCTTTCACCCAAGGGCAGCAGGCATCTGAACTCAAAGCTATTGCACCCATAAATCCAACACGAGGCATGGAATCTGCCTCATTAACAGTGGCTACCTACAAATGGGCATGTCTGAAAGAGACCAAAAAGGATAAGCCATGGAGTTCAAAGCAATGATTCATTTGCCACTACCAACAATTTAAAATCAAATTCCTGGTAATTTTACAGTCAATAGTATCATGATCATAATCAATGCTACCATCAAATGATCTTTAAGTGCTTTGCCCTCCACCCTGACTTCATGCCAAAATGTCACTGGTGGTCATGTGAAGGCTCATGATGTCACCACATGCCTGGCTGATCAGTGTCTAATTTCTCTGGCAACACAAATATTCATATTCTTAAAATATGTGAACAAATTAATCACAGAAATCTGAGGATCTGATCCTAAGGCTACTCCTATTACCATTTGCTGCATCCCTTAGAGTTTTGTCCAAAAATAGATGCCCCACCCAAACCAGGTAATTTAAGGACCAGAATTTTTAACAGAGACTACACAAAGATGTGACAGGAGTATGGGATAACCACAGGTACAAATACCAGGACATTTACCATCGATTCTTACTACAGTTTTCAGAACACACACACACACACACACACACACACACACACACACACACACGCATACACACATGCATACACACACCCACACACACACACACAGATTCCATAAATGTTTCTACACTTATGCCTCTCCACTAAAGGAAAATGTTTAAATGATCTTACTTTAGTTTTTCCTCAGAGGGCAGAAGAACACAAGGTACATTTAAAAAGAAGGTCAGATGACAGTTTACCATGACAGTCAGGTAGCCATTGGGTGAGATCAGCCAGAAAAGAAGTAGTTTCTTAAAGCACAATTTTAACCTGAGACCTAGAGTTCATGTTTAAGGCTCCAAAGAAACATCAGGAAAACATGTGTACTATTATGTTTGTCTTTATTGTTGTTCTAGATTGGAGCATTTTCTACAGAGAAGATTCACAGAGTTGAGGTCCAAAATATCACTGACACAAAAACACCCTTATTATTATTTTTAAATGAGTGTCCATAGGAGAGCGAGAACCAAGTGCAGGGTGAGGAACACTGATCTTTTAGTCTTGGTTCTGCCCAGTGGTTGTTTTGTGATCCCAGGCATCAGTTTCCTTCTCCAAGAGGCCTGGGTTTCCTTGTCTTTCTGGTGCAGGAGCTGAAAGGAATATTATAGGCTGCACTCATCACACAGGTCTGCAATTGGAGAAGCCACTCCCCTAGCCCAGCAATCCTTCTGCCACAGACCAGTATCTCTAAGAATGTTCTGACTGTGACATTAGAAAGCCTCCTTGATCTCCTCTCCCATCATTCCTATTGTTCATATGAATATGTTTTGTTCTGCAGAGGGATCTGCCAGACTCAGGACACATCCCCTACTCCCTTCTATTACTTTCTTCTGCCTTTGTAGAAACAGCTTAACTTCCTCTAACAGAAATTTCCTCCTACCTCATGGTAACTGTCTGCTTATTCTTCAAGCACAGCAGCAAACTTTCTCCTTCTATATTCACACTTCCCATCACACAAAATCCCTCCCTCTAGAGTGGAGAATCTTCTAGTAGGGGAAGCGGGGCAAGGCCTATATCCAGGCCAGCCTCCCAAAATCAAGAATAAAAATTGTATCACAGTGCATTGCATTTATTTGTTTAAAAATTTTAATTTTTTCCATTAAACAGACTTTGGTCATCAGGCCTAGACCTTAGTTTTGCCTCTTGATCTTAGTGCCTGGCAGAGAATTTAGAACACAGTAAATGCCAGACATATATGCAGTCTGTGGACAGATGAGGAGCACTGGGAGAAATGGTTTTCAATCACAGCTCTACCAGTGTCCACACTGTGTGAACTTGAACAGTGTGTATAGACCCTTCTTGTATCTCAGAAATCTCTTCTGTGAATTAGAATTGGTAACCACTTTTACTTCACAAAGCTATTACTGTTGAAATGAGATGACTCTTTTAAAGCATTCAATAGAATACTTTGCATGTACTATGTGCACAACAAATATTATTATGATCAATAATGGATAAATTTGACAAGTAACTTTAAGCAAATATGATATATTATTTAAAACAGTTCCATTAGCCACTATTACATGAAATACTATCACAGAATTTTTTTAAATTTTTAATTTGTTCTTTTCAGTTACACATGATAGTAGAATGTATTTTGGCATCTGATACATACAGGTAGTATAACTTCCAATTCTTGTCATTATGGTAGAATTTTATACCTCAAAATTGAGTAATGGTTTTGGAAGCAGAAATGGATATGTTTGTTGCAAAAATCTACCTTTGTGGACATTTAGGATATGCCAACTTCACTTTTTAAGCAATTTATTTACAGATGGATAGATATTCCAAGGTCATCCTTCTCTGAACTTTCATTCATGTGGCATAAAAATTATTAATTTATGATCAAATAGCCTTAGTCTCAAACTCTATTTGTAAATATTTGTAAATTGTCATGAACAGGCTAATTAATTGTTTTGTATATATTTTTTAGATTATAATATTGTTTACAACACATATTAGAAGAGTTATTTGACATATTAGAAGTGTTATATTTATTGAAGCTTTTATTCATTTGAAATTTCCTTGGTAGAGATTTTATTAAAACAATGTTTTCAATATATATAGTCATCATCATTTTAAAAATTTTTTCTTTTTTTTTTCACCAAACAACTAATCATTTCAATTCACTCTTCTGTTAATTGCTCTTTCAGAGATGTTCTAACTAGGAACCCCTGAGGTGCTTGAGACATCAAATACACCTGGGAGCCTACGTAGGAATAAGTCACCTGGATCTGCAGTGTGGTCCTATGTTGGTCCTGACTGTGAGTCTCAGGTAAGTGAGCTGGTCTTGGGTAGGGACAGGAGAATGTTTCTGGACTCTTAATCTGTCTTGTCCCTATGACAAAGACAAAGGTATCTTCCAGCAGATCATTTGGGCAGAGCCTGGAAACTTTCATTGACCACATGTGTGTGTGAGGAACTTGCCTGTGAACATCTGAACTTCGGGACCTTAGGCTCTTGGTTTTAGCTAAGGTGTCAAACCCTACATGAGAGGGACAGTGGAGCCCACTCATAAGTTCAGCTGATATCAGAATTTTTTTTTTTTAAAAGTGGTTTATTCATGAAGTATCAGGACTCCAGAGAAAGCATCACCACTTCATAATTGTAAAATTATTAGCTACTTACTAAATCTCAATCTGATCATCTACAAAATGATTGCCATTTATATTTGGCTACAATGTGGAAAGCATACAACCAAAATACCTGCCAGGAAGGCATTGAACATGACTAGTCTGTTCTGGGCACAGAGGCAGGGATCAGCTGGAGGGCAGTAAGCAGAGAAGGGGAGAAGAGTGGGCACTGGGAGCAGAGAGGAGAGGAGGCCCAGAGCACGTGGACCTTAGATGGCTTTGTAGGAAATTTTTCTAAATGGAGAAGTCACTGGAGTGTTTAGAATGCAAGAGTGACAATCTCACATTATGTTGGGAACCTCTGCCCACCACACTGAGAGGCTCAAGTGGGGTTTAGTATAGAAGCCAGGAGATGGCTGGGAGGTTTCTGCAGTTATGCCCATGGGGATGAAAGGGCTTTCTCTGGGATAGAAAGGTTGGATGGGGGAAGGTGGCCAGGTTCGGTACATATTTTGAAGTTAGAGACCAGGGGATGTTGCCAGTCAATCCAATTGAAAGAGAGTAAATCATTTTCTATGAGCTGGTAAAGCCTATTTCTGCGGTGGCACTGAAAGGAAAGGAAGGTTAGGAAAAATCCTCAATAACATATTTTTTTTTCTGTGATGTCCAGTAGACATCCTGTAGCTGTGGGTATTTGAATCCAAGTGTTGGGAGAATGTAGAAAGAGACATACAGTGAAAAAATAAATATTCAGACTCATTCACATAGTAGGAACATTTAAAGAGGAGACCATCAGGGGTGGTCAATTCAAGAAGGACCATGAATTGATTCTAGAAGCATTCTGAAATTCAAAACCGAGCATAATAACACTGAGAAATGCAACAAGAGAACTGAAATGAATCCAGAGTGGTAAATGATTGGGAAATCAAGCGAGAAAGCAATTTCCAGCAAGAAGAATATAGCAAATAGTGCACATAGATCAAATCAGAATATGACTCAAATTTACTTATTAGATTAAGCCATGTAAGGTCACTGAGTCTCTAATGGTGGAAGAGTAGCAACAGACAAAGTGGAAAATTCTTACATTTTACTAAGGAACAAGTCTATTTTTGAAAATTGATACTTATTAAACCAACATTAAGAAATAAATGGTAAGTGAGCATTTTTCTGGGAGCCAAGAGGAGGGAATAGGAAAAACAAATATCATAGTCCCTGGAGTTTTTGTTTAACTAGCTACAAAGTGAAAATGTTCTAAAGGATCACATAGATTATTGCTTTCTAGAGTTAAATTACCAGACATATACTATTACATATTTAGCACAGTTATTATTTCTTTGTGTGTGTGTCAGCAAAAATCATTAAAATGGAAATTTTTCACTCTTCTAAAGTGAAATATTCTAAGCCATGCAGAGGGGAAATCACACAGTGACAGAGTTCATCCTGCTGGGCTTCACACGAGACCCCGTGATGCAGCTGGTCCTCTTTGTGGTCTTCCTTATCATGTACGTTTTGACTGTGGCAGGAAACACCTCCCTCATAGGGCTCATCTGTAATGACTCCAGGCTCCACACACCCATGTATTTTTTCATTGGAAATCTGTCTTTTCTGGATCTCTGGTTGTCCTGTGTCTACACTCCAAAGATCCTAGTGACTTGTATCTCTGATGATAAAAGCATCTCCTTTGCTAGCTGCCTGGCTCAGTTCTTCTTCTCTGCTGGGCTGGGCTATACTGAGTGTTACCTGCTGGCTGCCATGGCTTATGACCGCTATGTGGCCATCTCAAAGCCACTGCTTTATTCTCAGGCCATGACAATAAAACTATGTGTATTTTTAGCAGCAGCCTCATATTTTGGTGGCTTTATTAACTCTACTATCATCACCAAGAAAACTTTTTCCTTTGATTTCTGCAAAGACAACATCATTGATGACTTTTTCTGTGACTTGCTTCCCCTGGTGAAGCTGGCCTGTGGCAGGAAGAGAGGCTACCAGTCTCTGATATACTTTCTCCTGAGCTCCAATGTCATCACCCCCATTGCGCTCATCCTGGCCTCCTACCTCTTCATCATTGCCACCATCTTGAGGATCCGCTCCACCCAGGGCCGCCTCAAGGCCTTCTCCACCTGCTCCTCCCACCTGGTCTCTGTCACCCTGTACTATGGCTCTATCCTCTACATCTACTCTCGCCCCAAGATAGTTACTCCTTTGACACCGACAAAATTGTCTCTACCTTTTACACTGTGGTGTTTCCCATGTTGAACCCCTTGATCTATAGCCTGAGGAATAAGGATGTGAAAGAGGCTCTGAGAAAACTCTTCAAATGATCAAGACTTTTCCTCTGAGGAAGGAGGAAATTTAGTTGTTGATGAGGTTATTTGTTTATCAAGCAGAGGTGCCCTTGGGCTCTCCTGAGATATAATATAATGCAAATTACAAGATTTCCACCTTTGGCACATGGTAGGTCAAGTATCTAACATGTGAAATGGTAATACAGAAGATAAAATTACAATAAGATGTAAGAATCTGGGTTGAATATTGTTACTCTACTTTAAAAACAAAGAAACAAAAAAATTCTCCTCTAACTTGAACATGTAACACTTGATCCTGTTTTTCCTAAAAGAAGATTTCCTTGGTACTTACAATCTGTTTTTTTTTCTTTTTCTTGTCACTATTTCATTATTGTTATAAATTATATTGGAGTAATTATATAAGCATAATTATAATTAGCTCCCATTCAGTCCCTGGTCAGAATATTATCTATACTGTTATTTCCTATTAAGAGGATCTAGCATATTGAATTAACTATTTAAATTCTCCTAGTAACTACAGAGTTTGACCACTGTCCTTTCCTTTAATAGGCTCTTTTAAGAGTTTGTAAATGTACTTTTTTCACTCAGAAACTTTAGTACATGGATATATAGGCTTCATGTGGATATTATTAGTGGATATTATGCCCAGTAAGTGTGCTCCTTTCCATCTATGTCTCTTTAAGAAATACTGTCTTTAAGTAAACCAGTCAAGGTTCTATAGATGATTTCAGAACTCTCTCCACCCCACTTTAAAATATATTGGTGAACTTATGAAGCCTACTGCATCCAAATAGTTTCGTTTTGATCATCAAAACAGTTATTATACTAAAAAAAAGCAAAAAAAAACCATGAAGAATAGACATCTATGAGACCTCATGACTCAATAGATAAAATTTTCCAGAAAGAATATAAAGAGTTATTGATCAAATAATAGGGTAAGCATGATATTGGTGCACTTAATTTTGATTATGTTTATGAAACAAGATAATGTTAATGAGTAGTTATTTTAAATTTTTTTTAAAAATATGCTGGAGATTTAATCCAGAGTCACTTTACCACTGATTCACATTCCCAGCCCTTTTCACTTATTTATTTGTTTTTTTGTTTGTTTGTTTGTTTGTTTTAAACAGGGTCTTCCTAAGTTCTTTAGGGGCTCACTGAGTTGTGGAAACTGGCTTTGAACTTGTGATTCTCTGGCCTTATCTTCTGGAGTTGGTGGGATTATGGGTGTATGCAACTTGTGCTCACTTGTAAATTAAGTGTATGTGTCTTGTTTATTTTGGATTGAAAACTTAAGAAAAATTTTAAGGAGCTATGATCTCATCAAATAGACATGGAAAATACAAGAGCTACATACAGAGAAAACGACTGATATACACAGCTGGTCACCTGTGTTCAGATGAAATGTGGAGTCAGGGACCTCTGGGTCAATCCCTGGTGAAAGAAAGAAAGAAAGAGAGAGAGAGAGAGAGAGAGAGAGAGAGAGAGAGAGAGAGAGAGAGAGAGAGAGAGGAAGGAAGAAAGGAAGGAAGGAAGGAAGGAAGGAAGGAAGGAAGGAAGGAAGGAAGGAAGGAAGGAAGGAAGGAAGGAAGGAAGGAAGGAAGGAAACATGAATTATGGACCCACAATTACACTATAAGTGCCAGTTGTAATTCACAGTGACCAATAGAAACAGTGATTTAACAGTGGAATTCCAGGATGCTTGATTCAGAAAACTAATGCTATCTTACTCGCAGGATTCCTAAAATGTGTCTTTTATTTCCAACTAATGATAATAAAATTCCTATAACCTATCTTCCTTTTGAGGAATATCAACAGGCCCAGATGACCTATGTCATTGGCAGAACATCACTTATTTTATGTGACTTGTGTGAATATGGAAAATTAATTACTCCAGCTGGAAACACATGTTATTAAAAGTGCAATATACATGACAAGTCCCTTGTCAAGACTTCCCAGGGTCCTAATCAGGGACACCTAACTATAGAGATGCTGTTTCAACCACTGTCCAGGTCTCCATTGTATCTCCTTAGGAAAAAGTATCAAGTTTCCTTCTCCAAAGAAGAATCAATACATTCACAGTTACTGTAACCTTGACTAAACTAGTGTATTTTAAATTTATTTTTCAATCATAAGAGTTGTCTTGACTCCAGATTTAGGCATTAACAATATATCCAAGACCCTATACAAAAGAAGAAGTGCAGCTAATAATGATCTCGGAAACATATAAAAAATAACAATATAAAAGTAGACAGACTTGGCATTCATGGTATAGAAAATGTTTTAGAAATGATTAAGTGTATATTTAGTAGTAAGCAGTATCATGATAGAGAATCTTTTCATATGCAATTTTGGTTTGGGAATATTAAGAGTTTTCCAAAATAGTTTGAAGTTGCAATATAAATGTGGAAGGGATTTACTTATTCAACTCACAGAAGATGTTTAAATTCTTAATTTTCACATAAGTTCCAAGATTTGTCTTTTGGCTATATGGGTTTTAATACACTAAAAATTCCTTTTAAAATTTATTTTGAATTTTTTGAGATATCATATTTGTACATCTTTATGAGTTATATTTTGATAATTCATGCATGTATACAACATCAATGAAATGGAACATTTTAAAAAGTAGAAATGTTTAAAATAAAGCTTCTCTATGCAAGAAAAATTCTTGGACTTAAATGTTCTATTAAAAAATAAGAAACTCGGTGGTTGTATTTGCCTGAGTTCTTCACAAGAAACAAAACCAATGGTATATCTGTGTATGCAGATGTATGAAAAGGTGAATCTGAGCTGGGCTTGGTGGTGTATGTCAGTAATCCCAGGGACTCAGGATTCTAAGGCAGGAAGATCACTAGTTCAAAGCCAGTCTCAGCAACTTATCAAGGGCCTAAGCAATTTAGCACAACCCTGTCTGTATGTAAAATATAAAACATGGCTGGGGAGCTGGGTTTGTGGCTCAGCTGTAGAATGCTCACTTTGCACATGTTCGATCTTCAGCACCACATACAAATAGACAAAATAAAGGTATTATGTCCACCTACAACTAAAAAAAAAAAATCTTTTTGAAAAAGGGGAGGAGGCTGGGGATGTGATTCAATGGTAAAGCACCTCTGGGTTCAATCCCTAGTACAAAAAAAAAAAAAAAGAAAGAAAGAAAGAAAGAAAAGAAAAATGAAAGAAAGAAAGGAAAGAAGGAAGAAAACATGAATTATGGAGCTGCAATTCCATCTCCTCTATGTGCCCCAGCAGACCCAGGAACACCTGGGAACTGAGGAGAGTCCACAGTACATGAAAAGTCCAGAAAATTTCCCATTTTATGGGTGGATAGGAAAGGTTCTTTCTTCTCCTCTTTCTTAACATTTTTTTTCTTGGGGGGTGCAGGGGCTTGAACTGATTGCATCTTTTTTACAATTGCCTTTCACTTTAACTTCATTAATTTTTCTAAATTTGTTTAGGAGTCAGTGGAATAATTTTCTTTATGCTTAGTGGTGGCCAATCACTAGTATCCAATAAAATATTCAAGGGAGTACACTGAGACCCAACAAATCCTCCCACCCCACACCTCCTCTTTCCTTTCTGACAGTAATTATCATTAACTCTTTCTTCATTTCCTAGTAGGGTACTTGTATCTATTTGCAGTGATACTTTTGAATACATCTGTAGTATGCACATATGGGCCTATGGGACGATATTGTACATTCTGTTCTGTGCTTTGCCTTCCTAATTAAAAAGTACTTTGGAGATAATTATGTAACTGCATACTGATTAATTAGTTACCTAACTAAATTTTTTTATATAAAGTATTTCTTTACTACGTGCTGTACTGAAGCCTCTGCCAGAGCAAAGATATATACACTGGAGAACTAAAACAGACACTGACTCTTCCTTCTTAGGGCTATGGTATAGGGCCAGACAGGGACACTTACACGCACAGATACTTATAAATTTTACACCAAAATCAGCCCCATAATTACAGTACATATGTGCTACTTGACTACCCATGATGAATACATTGAACCTGCTGTATTGCTTTTACACAGAACATTTTCCCTGCTGAGTTGAATTTGGAATGTACTCTATAGCTGTCAATTTAGGGGTACGAGATTATTTTTTAGATAATACAAAATTATTAAAAATATTATTTTTATTAAAAATACTAATTAAATTTAATCTATATAAATACTGATATGCCAATTTTATGCATTTTATTTATACTGCATAAATAATATATAATTTAATTCCTGCTGCTATTAAAAATACACTTACTTTAAAAAAAAGTGTAAACAAAACAAAGAACACCAAAGAATAGAGGATAATGATAAAAACCTCCTCCAATTTTCCCTTCATATCCAACCCACATGAAATTCAGTTTTCATCTAGTGACATTACAAAGCCCTCTCCTTTTTTGAATAGAATTAATCATATTACAGGAGTTTTATATTCACAGAAGTATTGATTAGACAGGAGATAGCTTTTTTTTTTTTTTTTTTTTTTTTTTTTTTTTTTTTTTTGGTGGTGGTGGTGCTGGGGATTGAACTGAAGGCTTTGTGATGAGAGACAAGCACTCCATCAGCTGGGCTATATCCCCAGACTAATAGCCTCTTTTGACAGATTTATTTTTCCCTTACATTTACCTGCAAAACAAACTTTATTATATTTTCATTGAAGTTATATTTTTCAAACACTACTTTAATTTTCTGCATATATGGATCATATTACGTTTGTTTTGATTTTGAACAGTTGCAATGCCTGTTTGATTGTTGGGGTTTTGGGTATACTGTAGGTATTCTGATAGAGGAAACAGACAGGGAACAGACAATTTGCATGAGCAAACTCCCAGTGGGTAACTCCTGATTCCCACAATTGGAATGCCCAGCAATTCCCTGCTAAGACATTAAGATAACTATGTGGATGCACTGCCTGCTTTACATAGTGACATCTTTTGAAGGAGAGAGGCTCTGCGTTTGCATTAACCTGGACCTTATCTCAGTTAGCTAGACTCAAGATTAAAAGGATTACTGGCTAAAGTGTAGTCATTGGTGGTGGGTAATATGTAATTATTTGGGTTATTAAAGATGACAGCAGTAGGCACCTCTTTTGTGTGCCATCTTCTGTCTGTCTGCACCTTCCCTGTGTGTCTGTGTTTGTCCTTTGTGCATTTCCTCCACAAGTCTCCCCGCACAGGTGTTCCTTTACAGGTAAATCCCATTGGACAGAATGAAAATCTTGACCTAACCATAAAAGTGTCTGCAAAATTCACCTTTCCTTGTGCCCAGAAAGAGCAGATGGGCTTGGTGAGCACCTGTCCTGTCTCTACCATTCAGTGAAGGGTCTGCTCTAGACTGTAGATGTATCTGTTGGGTATTTTTATTTATTTGTTTGTTTGTTTGTTTGTTTGCTGTGTTAGTAAAGTGATGCACAGCTTTTCTACAAATATTAGTTTCTGTTGATGCTATGATTCATAGAGGGCCGTCCAATTTGAAATTCTACCAAATGGAAACCAATGATTCTTCATTTAGGATGTCTCCTCTTATTTTTTATACAATGTCTACAAGGAATGTCAGCCCATTTTTGCTTCTTTACTCCTCTTGCCAATGTTCCATGCTGATTTTCCCAAGTTTCCCCTTCTGAGTAGGTTCAAAATGGTAAAGCTGAAAAGAATTATTAATGTTTAATATTTGACTGACAATATTTTTAAAAGCTAAGTCTAGAAAGTCTAAGATCTAAGCCACCCCAAAGGAAATTTCACTGACTTTGTTCTTACTGCCCAAATTTCTCTGATAAAAGCTGTTTCAGAAAGTGTCAGCATCATTCTAGAAGTTTTTCATTTCTAGCATTGAAATGGAAAGCCTGTAGAGAGCAGCAATTCTGAAAAAAGGACCCCGATAAGGATTTATCAGGCCCTGTTCAACAGACAGGTACAAACATTTCCTAGGCACATTCTCAGGAGAAATCTTAGGATCCCGAAACCCACCTGCTCTACTTAGTGACCAGGGCATCCAAATCAAGAACTTCTGCTCTAAAGCACAATGAAACCATTAAGAGGATTATGTGATATAACATCTGAAACAGACAATGGCATGGCAAGGTCTGCCATGAACACTCTTCAAGTATTCTTGATTTTACTAGAAAAGCTTACCATCTCTCCAAGAAATTGCCTAGCTCTGTAGTCAGGGAAACCTGGACCTTAGGAAGCTCAAGGATGAGAACTATTTCCTTCTCTTCTGAATCTCTAATTATTAACACATAGCTGTATTATACACAGTTGTGCTTCAAAAAATATTTGGCCCGTTGGCTAAATGGCACATCAATCATTTCTATTTAATTCCATTTCTGATTTTATGCAAATTTGACATGTTGAAATTGAAAGTAGTAAAGAGGTCATAAGACATTGCACTAATTCAGTCACTCCTTAGTGAACTCTGAGAAAGTCCTCTTGACACTAAGCCTGCAGCTAAGGAGACAGATGCTGGTAAGGCCACAACGAGGGCTCTCATGTGCAAATATCTAGGAATGTGACCTCTGTGCACAGGAACAGGGCTCATGTCACACTACAAGATAAACAGCCATGAGCAATTCAGAATCCCAGAGAGGACAGAAGTCCTGTCACTTCTGCTATGTCTCCAGATTTCTGCTCTCTTATAAGTAGAAGTGATATAAAGAGTTTTGACATTTGTAAATACAGAAATTATTTGTTTATCTGTTGAAACAGCATCAAAAGTGTCCATTAAGGTGAATAAAGCAAAATGAAAAATAAACCAATAGATTTTCTAATATATTATAATAAATGAATCATTTGAAAGGATATACAAAAAAGGATTGTGACATTATATATACAATTAAACCTTGTACCAATTCTCAGAAATCTTTTAAAAATTAACTGAATGAAAGGGAAGGAACATCACTGTGGGCTCAGTGATGGGTGGGGAGGTCATTAAGAGGACTATTAATTCAAAGGTGGTGGGGGTGGGAAGGAGAATGCTGAAAATAGAGGGCTGTATCAAGGGGTTATCAGCCCAGGACTAAGGACAAATTTTTGATTATTGCAATATTTTACTTAAAAATGGAATTCCACCAATTTTCACCTCCGAATATTCCCATTTTCACAGGACATATTTTACATAGCAAAGTACTAAGCAAGTTTTATACAATATCTTCTTTTAAATCTACCCACAAACATATGAGGAAAGTATTTTTTCTCCTTGAATGCATAAGTAAAATGAGATTAGAGAAATTTAAATGTTACCCTGGGGTGCAATTGTAACCATTTTAGGAACCAAATTGACATGTAGTTCCATTTGTAGGTCCCGCTTTAAACTGTGTAATGTTTTGAAGCACAGCTTTACACTTGTTGAACCCTTTATTTTCACAACATTGGAATGCAGACAATCCTCTTACAATACAAAATAATGCTACCAATAAAACAGATACATATTTTAGTATTTTGCAGGCATGATCTATAACCTGCCTTACAACTACCTGGGCTGCCTTAAGGAGAACAGCTTCCTGATCCGCAACCATAACCTGCTAAGATTGAAACCCTGGAGTAGAACCAAGTGATTCTTACATGCAAAGAACTTGATAACCACTTGCTAATTCATTCTTCATGTTGGCCCTTAAGTTAACTTCTTAAGTTAACTCCTCGACAGTAATTCCAAAGAGAAAGAAATCATCTTCATTTTATATAAGAGCAAGTGGAGGCTTGACACTGTTGAGCACTGAGAGAAAACTTCCATCTTTGTTAATTGCCTAAAAGTCAAATTTTTTTTTGGCTGTTTATGGTTTGAGAAGAAGTCAGTCCTGTTTCCTAACCAATAAGGACAATCTATGGTAAAAATCTTGGTAGACACAGAACATTCTGGAAACAACTGCTTGGTCAGGATATTTTGTGCACTGGTTTCTAAGCTGTTTTGTGTACATGTCTGCAAAGAACACAAATGGCCAATGGTTACTTGTGTCAGGAAGTATCCATTTGTACATGGGATACAAATGAAGTACTGTGGTGGTTTGAAGTTAAAATACCATCTAAAAAATCAGTGATGTCGTCTTCTTTCTTTTCTGGTCCAAGGCAGCCCATTTATTCATGTATTAGCAAAACTTCATGTGTGTTTTTTATACATCAGGGACTGTCCTTAGCAGTGGATATAGGACTAAGCAAAATGGACATACCCTCTTGTCCTCTTTGCATTTGTGTCTTGATGGGTTATACCTCGGTTTGATCCCATGTCCAGTGGAGCCATAGAAAGCTGGATGGACTAGTTTATCCCTCCACGTAGTATGGCCAGTGGGACTATTCTCCACTTGCTTTCTATTTCTTTACAGTATTCCTAAAAAATCCTAGGAAGAGTCACAAATTAAAATGCAGACCATGGGATACAGTTTCTTAAAACAGGCAAAAAACTTAAAGAGTTGGTATCACTTTTTACCTGTGTGATTGTGTTTTTATTGTCACAAAGGTCCTAGATTACTTCCTATTTAATATATAGTAAAACAGGATGAAAACATCCTGCATGCACTGGGACACTTCTATCTAAAAAAAAAAAAAAAAAATAGTCCTACCCTCTCTATCCCTTACATGCAGATAGTTTTGTTTTGTTTTGTTTTGTTTTCAGTGCTGTGGATCAAACCCAGGGCCCCACAAGTCAAGAGCTCTAGAAGTGAGCTGCAATGCAAGTCCCCTACCCAGAATCTTGATAGACATTTGTGCATTGAAGTAGGCTTTTAAAATTATATGTTATATAATACAGAATAGACATATACTGTCTACTATGTATAATGTCTACTATGTCTATTCTGTATTTATACATATATAATTATACATTTTATGTGCCTTGCAATTTAATTTTGTCATTATAAACGTTATATACACTATATGAAAGTATTTTATATACTATGAATAATTCCTGTGAAATCAGTTCACATGTATTTGTACCAAGGACAAAAAGAATAGTTTGGAAGGTCAATACTGTGAATACTCTGGCAATGTGGACCCCATTTTTGCTCTTCTTGGGTTGAACCTATGGATTATTTTGATTCTCTCCACTTAGATTTGCTCGTGATTCACACTTTGCTTCTCTTCCTGACATTATGATATATATCCCCCGACGAATACCTGAGGGGCTACCTCCTGTGATTATGGAAGAAGAAATGGCATCACCTTCTAACCCATGGGGACTTTAGCTTTTCTCCTGGGTTATGAACAACTTGGCCTTTCTTACCTTGGAAATAAATGGAAAAAGTTTTTTATTCTCTGTGTCTAAATTTAATTATCTCCTTTTCAAATCTGACCTCAACATCAGTTTTATTGTTGATAGATTTTTAAATTAACTAAACATCTAACTGTATTTTTAAAATATATTTCTCACTTCTTGAATAATGTCTTTGTAGTTTCAGGATCATTCCCTTAGCCTTACTTCTAAATTTTTATGCCTTAAAGGAGCACACTGGGTTCTGGAAATACTTAATTAGACATGAATAAACTCCCTTGTAGCATAAGTTCCTTATTACTAATTGTATTTGATTGAAATAAATACATTGAGATTAAGAAAATTTCTATCACCTGAAAAATGGAAGTAAGATTCCTGCTTAGTGTTGATCACATCTCAGGGGCTTAGCACAGACAATGCCCTCATTTGGTGTTGGTTGTGGCAATTAAATCTTCTCTATTCCTGGTAAAAGCTCTCTAAGCCACGGAGAGGGCAATCACATTGTGACTGAGTTCATCTTGCTGGGCTTCACAGGAAACTCTGTGATGCCCCTGGTCCTCTTTGTCATATTCTTTGGAGTGCACCCTGTGTCTTGGTAGGAAATGCCCCCGTCATAGTCTTGACCTGGATTGACACTTGCTTCACAGGTCCACATATTTTTTTTCACTGGAAATTTGTCTTTCCTTGTTCTCTGGTTGTCTTCTGTCTATACCTCAAACATTGCAGTGACTTGCGTCTCTGAAGACAAAAATGTGTCCTCTACTGGTTGTCCAAATAACTTCTTCTCTGATGGCCTGATTTGCAGTGAGTGCTATCTGCTGGCTCTCCTGGCTTATGACCACCAGATGGCCATTTCACCACTTGCTTTATGCCCAGGTCATGTCAAGGATATTGTGCCTCTGTTTGGTTCTATATTCCTGTACTTGTGGATTTGTCAATGCTGTAATATTAGCCAGCAAGACATGTACCTGGAATTTCTGTGGTGATAATATCACCAATCATTTTTCTCATACATTAGAAATGATTAAGTTATTTTGAAGAGAAGAGACAGGGCAGTGATGTGTTAATAAATAAATTCAGGTAAAAGAAACATAGAAATGTCCAAGCTAATTCAAAAGGTGAAGCAAATGCAATAATTTGCTCCAAATTTTTAACTTAAGTAAATTTCTCTACCATATAGAGAAATTTTCAAAGTATAAGTAGCTATGATTTTCAATGTATAAGTAGAAATGTTCTCATTTTTAAAGTGTCATTTGTAATTTTTCAATTGCTATGTTTTAAAAAGTGCTGTAGAGCATATCAATAAACCTGCCATGTGCTGAATATTGAGCTCTAAGTTTCTTTCCAAGGTCTCATGAAACCAAGCAATCCTTTCGTATAGAATATCATGGGGTTTGGGATTGTTTGCCTCAATTTGTTCCATGTGGCTTTTCCCCCTATGGTGATTCATGTTGATTAACCTGAATGAGAAAACTATGGGGTGTATCTCACTCTGTGAAAGAAAATCCTCAAGGAGGATTCAAGGTCCTAAAAACATACCTGTCATATTTTAAAATATGTTTTTTTAAACTTAACAACATAATCACTTCACCTATTATTATTGTAATATAGATGGCTCAAAATTTATAAATTATCATGTAGACCCAGGGCTTCGTGAATGAATTTTAAGGGGCACCTTATCAATAATACACTGTTTTATATCTGAGCAAATTTCTAGCAATCTATAACCATCTCTCATCATTTCCTCATCAAATAAAATTTGTTTATCAAAATTCATAATCAAACCTCTGAAATCAAACCATATTATATATTTTTCTTTCTTTCTCCAAGACTTCCCATAAACAGGAAAGAATTTTTTTAAAAAAATCTAAGAGTATGGAAGAGGAAAATAACATATTATAGACTTTAGACAACTTGATTCTGCAATATGAAGTTGTTTATCTTATCATTCATGCCATCAATGTCTCAGGGAACATCACCCTGATTTCTCTGATCTGTGCTCATTCTTGGTTCTGCACACCAGGGTAATTTATCACAGGAGAACTGTATTCCTCTATATCTGCTTCCTGAATCCTGATGACCTGCATCTCTGAAGACAAAAGCATCTCCTTTGTTGGCTGCCTGGCTCAGTTCTTCTCGGCTGGATTGGCCTACAACGTTACCTGTTGACCTCCATGGCTTATGACCACTAACTGGCCATCTCCAACCCCTTACTCTATTCCCAGGTTATGACCCTAGGTCCCAGGGTATCTTGGTATTTGTGTAAACCCAAGGATCATCACCATTGGGACATTCACTCTGAGCTTGTGTGGCAGCACTATCACAGATTTCTTCTGGGATCTGCCCCTATTCCACCATTCCTACTTCTTCATCACCACAGTCACCTTGCATATCTGCTCCACCGAGGGCACCTCAAGCCTTTCTCCACAAGTGGGTCTCTCCTGCCAACCGTTACCTTGTGCTATGGTTCATTTCTATGCATTTACTTCTGACCAACCTCTAGCTGTGATCTAGAACAGAGTGAAGTGGTGATGTGTTCAGTGCTGTGAGGGTTCCAGTGTGGAACCTTTTAGTGCATAGTGTAAGACATAAGGACACCAAAGAAGTGCTGATGAAAATTCTCACTGGCACAAAGCTTTATTTCATAATATCATTCATAAGCAATGGCTTTACCAACAGATTACATCCGCGTCATTGTTATCAGCCTATACAATGGATTAAAAATCATCGTTTTATGATGCAGAAAACTGAGTCTGTTATTCTCTTTTAAGTTAATTCAATATATTTGTTTTATTTATTTTTCAATGTTTTCATCAGTGCATTATATTTATACGTAATATGGAGGTTGAATTTGACATCGTCCTACATGCATAGAATATATTTGGCTCCATTTCATTCTCTAGAACTTCCTCTTTCCCCACTCTCCTCCCTGTGCCTACTCCACTTCCTCTGCTCCACTGGTCTTCCTTCTGTTTAATAATTATTTATTACTGCTTTGAAAATATACATAAAGGTACAATTCACTGTGGTTATTTATACAAGTACACAGCATAAACTTATCAATTTTATTTCACATTTATTTCCTTTTCCTGTCTCTCCCTCCTCCATCTCTTGCTTTTACCCACTGATCTTCCCTCTGTTTCAATGGCATCCACCCACTCCTCTTTCTCCCTTTACTTTGTTCTACCTTCTGCATAGTAGAGAAAACAGTTTTACCTTGACTTTCTGAGTATTTCACTTAGCATGATATTCTCCATTGTCACCATTTACCAGCAAATTCCATTATTTTGTTTTTCTTCATGGCTGAACATATATTCCACTTGTTCTTAATCCATTCATCAATCGATGGGAACCCTGAGATGGCTCCAGACCATACATCTAAGGAGGGAACTCAAAGATGCCCAGAGAAATCACATCAATAAACAGGATCTAGAAGATGCTTCTGGAAAATTTAGAAAGGGGGACTAAGGATTTTATAGAGGTGACACCTTTTTTTTTCTTTCAAGCTTTTGTTGTTACTTTATGCTTGTATGCAATGGTGAGGTTTGTGGTTACATACTCACACATGCCCACAATATGAAAATACAATCTGGTTAATATCATTGCCCAGTATTTCCCCTTTTCTTCCTTACCTCTATCCCCTTGGGTCCAATTAATCTACTCTACTGTGTCCATTTAGTTTACTCTGACTGAATTCTTCTACATAAGAGTGATTTTTCCTTGATGGAGGAAATGTAGTGAGAACAGTATGGAGAAATGAAAGCTGGGTTATTTCTCCTTCTCTCAGTAAAAATTGACTCAGAGAAAGAGTATATTCTGTTGTTCCTTTGCTGTGACAAAATTATAAATCACCCACCCATTATCCCTACTTCAGCCCACTATGGAAACCTTTTTCAAGCTCTTCTATGGGATCATAAATTACAGCCTTCTTCTCTGCAACAACCATTTCTTCTGCTACTTACCTTTGAAATGGTGCAGACTCTCAGGACTCTGTCTTCACCATGGAAAACCTCCACTTCTACCCTCTCTTGTTCATTGCTTCCATGCTGCTCATTGCTGTTGTGAATGAAAATTCTTACATACTATTTCACTTGCTTCATTCTTACTGATGTCACAGAATTTAAGTGAAGAGTCAGTCTAGAACATTGACTGATCCTCGTGAGACAAAGTGAATCACTCCCTGGAGTGGGGAACAAATAAAACCTAGACCCAGGGCTGGGGATATAGCTCAGTTGGTAGAATGTTTGCCTCACACGCACAAGGCACTGGGTTCAATTCCCAGCATGCACACACACACACACACACACACACACACACACACACACACACACACACAGACCCAGTATGATGTACCTAACTGTGTCTAAGAAACATCTAGAATTCTGAATTTCTTTCATTCTATCCTTATCCTCAACTTTGATAAGAGAGATCTTAAAATTGTAACTGCTTACACAACACAAACCCAAAGTTACTCACTTTCTATATTTTATTTCATTCAGACCTTGAACAGGTCAAGAATATAAAACATGTCTAGGGAAGTATGGTATTTTTCTAAAAAGGGTAAAATTAAGAAAACTAAAATGTATAGAAGTGACACTTCTTTTTTTTTCCAAGTTTTTGTTGCTGCTTTATGCGTGTATGCAATGGTGTGGTTTATGGTTACATACTATACATACACACAACATAAAAATACAATCTGCTTAATATCATTGCTTCCGTACTTTCCCCTTTTTCTCCTCACCTTGATCGCCTGGGTCCAATTCTTCTACTCTACTATTCTCACCCTGATTTTCATGATTTTACCCCCCAATCTTTCTTTACTTTTTCCCTCTGATGCTTCAATATTTGGAAGAAAATATAATCTTTGCCTTCATTTTCTTAAGAGGGAAAATCATTTTAGAATAACAAAACACATAAAAACGGTTTAAGCATAACTTAAAGGTTTTATATCTCTATATTTTTAAGGGGGCCCACTAAATTTTCAGAGTTTGTTATTTTAACTTCTCATGCAATTTTAAATGTTCTCCAATTTGCATGGATTTTCACCTGATTATGCTCTGTGGAGAGGATGATTTTTCAAATCTGCAACATGAATCACACAACTGAGATTCAGAAAAAGGAGATGCTGTTAGGAGATTTGCAAATGCAAGAGCACCAAGCCTATATGGCTAGCAAAAGACAAAAAAAAATATGTACAGGTTTCATATATAATGTGTATGTGTAATATAAATACTAGTTTTTGTGTAGTTGAGAAAGAAAAGTAAGAATACAAATCTTATTGAAGAAATAGTAGCTTAGGGAACAGTGAATACTACTCTCTGCTTCCTGCTAGTTAACCTTCCCATTGAAGCAGTCATTTTATTGGATGAGATGGACAGAATTCCATATATCTTTTAATGCTATCTTCTGGCAACACAATTCAAACATAATAGAAATTGAGGACAATGAAACTATCAATCTGGAAGAGATGCATGATTTTAGAGTCAGAGAAAGTCAGGTTTACGAGATGTTTAAATTGCAGATATATCTACTGTGCCAGGAGAAGTTGGCCTGGTCTTTTATCAATTAAATAAAGGAGAACCAATCAGGAATCCCCTATGATAAACTGCTTTAAAACCCCAAATGCATGAACTGAGAAACTTCCAAGAAAATTGATAACATTTTCCACTTTTGTTTGTGAAAAAAATATTCCCTTTATGAAGAGTCATGGATAACCAATAAAAAGGGCTTAGAATATTATGTTCCTTTCCAATAGGTAAATTTATGGACTTCTAGTAATTTGTACAAGATTAATTTATGTATACGATTTCACAATCTTTTATTGAGTAATCATTCAAATTAAGCATTTATTAGAATATACTAGAAATTGTACTGGTTTTGTTTCTCATGTTACTATATTTACTTTAACAGACATTTTCCTGATATCTGTTTCTATTATACAGAAAACCATGAACTTCTTTTATGAAAAAAGTAAAGGATACATTAAAAACACTCCTTCTGAGTTCTACATGTCTGTCACTATGAATATATTCAAGTGTCTTTGATCACTCTCAGTTAGTTTTAATTTCCCCTTCCTTTCCTTTTCTACATGAAACAACCTGGGTATTTCCTTTGGCAAAAATTTTTTTTCATCTCAAGCCTAAACAGATTGAAGAGCTTCTTTCATTTCATATTTCAATAAAAATAATGCTGACTTTAATGAGTAACTGATCAGGCCCAACTACAAAATGACTGAACATGTATGAAAAAAATTTGAGTAAGTGTAACTGAAAGAAAACTGGCACAGGACTGATCACACAGGCTCCCAAGGATAGAGGTGGAAAGCAGATTTATTGGCAGAAGTCTGTCAGGTTGTCTGTGCACAGAGAGAGAGAGAGAGAGAGAGAGAGAGAGAGAGAGAGAGAGAGAGAGAGAGCGCAGAAGCAGTCCAGGGAGAGCAGCAGCAATTCTCGCTTGAGTATTACCTTTTATAGGTCAGAATCATGGCCATTCATTAGGGGTAGGTTTAGCCCTTGCTACTGGCATAGCAAGCATCACCTGATTGGGGGGAAAGCAAGTTTCTATTTCTTGAGAAAAGAGAAGAACAACTTTTTATCTCTCAAGGAGGAAACAGAGACCAGCAATGCTATAACTCTTGAGAATAAGAACAATATTCATAAATTAGGGGTAGGGAAAACGAATATGGCTATAGTTATGCCAACAATAACTGCTAAAAGTTCCGGTTCATGAATTTTATCCTATAAGCACCTGAAGGGTCTGGCAACATTCTAGTGTAGAATATAAATTTCTAAAATGATGAAAGCTCTAAGCCATTTTTCATCTTGAGTTACTTAATAAATCCACTCATGACAAGTTTGTTTTGTAAAAAAAAATAGTAATACTTCACTTTAACATTAAGAATATTTTTACATGTAAAAAATGGAGGTAGCTTCAAGGTTATATAATCCTATTAAGTACATAAGTAATTAGTGGGATATTTGACAATCCCATGGGGCATGAGTTTTTGTTGTTAACAACTGTTCCACACCTTGAAGGCCTTGGGAATCCTGGATTCTCATCCACGAGGTTCTCTAGTATTCACCCATCACTATGAGAATCATAAATTTCCATAATATTCCTGCAGGATAAGCACTTTCTCCACTGAGACCTGATTTAAGTACTAGGTGCCTGATATCAAATAACTCCTCTCAACCAAAAGGAGATGTAGCCCACTAAGTGTCACTTGAGCCACTCTACTTCTTTCTACTAACAACCTTGATTCTTTCTCTCAGCAACCAGCTTTATCCAGACTCTAGCAAGTGCTGCTCCAGAGTTACCAAGTTGTACCCACAGGAAACTGAAGTTGTTAGTGATTGTAGTTCACATGTTACTCATATCTAACAGAGAAAGTATATTTAGTATCCTTTTTTTGGTATTTTGGAGCTGCAGCAATGGATATATTTAGCAGTGCACATTCTGGAGTAAGGATAAATTGTGTCTGAATCCCAGCTCTAAACTGAACCAACTATTTGAACAAGTTGCTTCTCTGAGAGCTGCTTGGCTTACCGAGGGTGGGGGTGACAAATGCATGTGTTTAGAAGGGCACTCAGCAAAGAGCACGTGTATAGTAAATTTTAGTTGTTATTATCAGTTAGCTCTGGTCTTTCCTACTAATGACCAGTAGGAGGGATGGATGAATGAGTTTTCATCTTCATTAATGTTTCATATTAATGCCTAAGCTCCTCCAGAGTGAAGATCACATCTTTATTAGTCAGCGTTATCTGTATTAGTTGCTGAGTAAGTTCTTATTGCTTGGTCACTGTGTTTAAGTTTCCCATGGTTTTACCTTTAGTTTTATTTATTCATTTAATTATACATAACATTGGGATTCATTTTGACATAATTATAAAGGGATGGAATATAATTCTCCAATTCAACCCTCAGGATTTCTCCTGTCCCTCCTCTTCTCCTCTTCCCCATCCCCTGGTCCCTTCCCTACAATCCACTGATCTTCCTGATATTTATTTTTAGATTTCTCTCTCTTTTTTTTAGTTAGTATCTTGAGGATGTACATGGTATATCCATATATGGACACAGGAAATCTTGGTCAGATTCATTCTACAGTTCTTCCATTATTCTTTTTGATATGTGAAAGCAATTCAAAATAACAGGGGAGAGGGAGGGAGAGAATGGGAAGGGGGAGAAAAAAGAGAGAGGATCTCATGGTTCTTAATAAAAATTTATTGCAATGTAACAGTCAGTAATCTACACTTATAGATCCATTACTTGCAAAATCCTGTATCCAGTGTGAATCCTTCCTAAGTTCCATAAAGATCACATTTCATGCTAACTTTTGAGTGGCTCCCATCCCATTTCAGAGAGACAAAGCATCATCTGGTGCCTCTTTGGTAACACTCAAGCTAAGACAGAAATGGACTGTCTTCTTACTGCAAGGCTCTTTTGGATATCCTGCTTCATGGCCTGGAACTAACTGGGTGCCACCGTTCGTCCCATCTTTGACCCAATTTCTCCCTTGTAGTCCACAGCTCCATTTCACCAGTTGGATGTTACCAAGCTTCCAATATCCTGGATCATTTTCACTCACTTCTTAGTGTTATGTGATCTGACTTCTAACCCCGACCCGTACTCCAATTAGACAAACTTTAATCTCATATGATTTATCACAGTTTGTTTCCAAAAAAACAACTAATCTTTGATAGAAATTATTTGTTTTTTAGTAACTCTTCATTTTTTGCCAGTTATGTTTCATGCTCAGCATTGATAGAGCTTATTGTACATTCCATACAGGCAACATTAAAACAAATAAACAATTGCTGGAAACTTAGATTTAACCAAAATCATGCAAACATTTCTCCTCTGAATTACTAATGATAAACAGTCATCATGTGAGTATTTGAGTCCTTCATTTAGTGCAAAATGTATTAATGGAGTAATACTGAGACACACTAATCAATCTTTTCAAAGTAGCCTAAACAATGTAAATCATTATTAGATACTGATCAATTTGAGTCAGATACTGAGCCCCTTATATAGAAGATGTATTTGGAGGATAGAGCTTCTTGTGCATCTTAATCTTGACTATGGAGACTGATAACTACTTCTTATTCTGGAGAGTGGGCAACACTGTGTTAGGGAAAGGGGAAATCATGGATTATATATATTATATATAGAGAGTCACCTGAGTCATTAGAAATGATAAAGCGTAGGCACAGAAAGATTTAGTGAAATATACAAAGTTTCACAAGCTTGATTCCACAGACCTAGGATTCCAAGCCCCAAATAGGCCTGTTCTCTCTTCCTCTGTAGGGTGTATCCTCCACTCAGCTCCATAGCCATTTTCCAGACCTCCTTATAGAAAGGAGGCCCAGCAGTAGAGTGAAACTTCAATTTTGAGGACTCTTAATTTTTCCCAAAGAAGCTTATCAGGGGAGCCAGAAGAAGGTTGCATAATGGTGGTTAGGAATATGGGACTAGAAATTCATTCTTCTCTGGGCTCATGTATCCCAAGGGCAAAGGACAGAAATATGAAAGAGACTTGTGATTTTCTTAATTTCAGAGGGGAAAAGTGAGTAGACTGCAATCAGGAAACCTATGGGACACAGTCCCCAGAGTCAAAAGAACAAGAAGTATATTCTATTTAAATAAGTTAGGATGCTTACTCTGGAGTCTCTTCCTAAGACTATAACTGCAGATAACTGTGAACCCAATTGCAGGTACACTGCAGTGATAAATTTTATATTTTGAAAGGTACTCTATCCTGACATTTTAAATTGGAGTATTTAACTTTCAGAAAAAGGAAAAAAAGGAAAGAGATAGAGAAAGAAAGAAAGAGGAGAGAAACTTCCTCATTGCTGAATGCAGAGTAATTTTAGGTTTTCAAACATATGTAATGTGTGGTCTCTAAGTCTATTCTAACTGTGCTCCCTGGTTACCTTAGGACATTAGAAGTGAGTGTCTTCTCTAAGAAGGAGTTACATGTATTTTTCCTTTTTAAAAAATAAATTTAGGCATAGAAAAGGGATGAGCAAAGGAATAAAATAACAGTCAAGCAGTGTCAAAAGGTAAGGAAAAGATATAAAGAGTTCTGTTTAACTTTATCACATTAAGAAAAATTAATTATGCTGTTCATTTCCTTAATCGTCCTTTGACCAAAATTTGCAGAATCACTGAGTAGCTAGGAAAGTATGTGAAATAAGTGTTACGTCCATTTTATTGTTAAGAGATTTGAACATCTTTAGGATAAACATGAGCAAGAGCAAATAGTATTATTAATATGGACGTTTTATCCACCTGATATATATCAGTAAATCTTGGTTATATTCAGAAACTCTTAGAAATGTAAAACCTGGAGTAATTCTCTTTGAACTCAAACTTTAGCTGCAAAATCTCAACAGCATGAGGGAGAATATCGCAGAGAATCAGGAAATATATTTGTCAGAATTATGAGGAGATGAATGTAAAACAAATTATATTTTGCTAATCATGCATAAGAAAGGCAATTTTTAGCAATCATAATCATAGTTTCTTACCAGAAAATAACTTTTTAATGTAATTAAGTGTATTATGAGCTATTAATGAAACTCTGAAAATTACACCATCAAATGTTTTATGGATTAATACTCAATCTATTATTGATAGTAGTTCTAAATGTTCACAAATGTTAAGTATGTGAGATTTAAATGGCTGAGTTCTAGTTTAGACTTCATATTGGTCTAACTTTGTGATTCTCCACGAGATAATCTTTTGTACCTTGCATTCCACTCTGTAAAAGGAGAGAATAATAATGCCTATTCTATAGGATTTGAATAGAATAATATAAGGAAAACAACACAGTACTCGTAGAGCACAAAAAATCATTAAACAAAGAACTTTGATAATTTTAATACTAGTGATTTTTCATCCATTATTACTTTATTAGTATGGCTAGGGCATTTTAGGTATTCTAATTTTTGTTAGATTTATATTCTCAGGGATACTTCCTGTTTTGGGAGTAAGAGAAACAAAATTTATGTCTTTTTTTTTTTAATTTCTGGAGATGCTATTGTTGAAGTTCAAATATCAGACTCTTCTTTCCCGGGAAGAGCCTGTATATGGGACATTGGTGCCAAAGAAATGCAGAAATAAGCAATGTGATGTTGACAAAGAACAAATATTTTATTTTATTTTTGTGCTGAGGATAGAACCCAAGGCCTCGTGTGCTATGCAAGTTCTTCACCTTTGAGCTGCATCCCCTTTGCCACAAAGCAAGTATGTTGGCATCAAGAGACTTATGCTGCAGCTCAGGATTCACTCCTGAGTAGCCGAGAACCTCTTAATACACTGACCTCATGTAACACATCATTTTTTTAATACTCTTGGAATATTACTTATCTCTTTTCGCTGAAAGTTTAGCTAAGATAAAAGGTGCAAGGATGCGTTGAAAGTGTAAAGCTGTGAAAAGATGAGGTTTTAGAATGGCTTATGCTTTTCAGTGTATCTCAATGGGAACTAGGTTGAGCAGAGAATTTGGAGACCATTCTTGTATGGAAGCACAGGTACCTATGGAGTCAGCTACTGCCTACTCTTCCCCCACCTGGATACAGTGGACTCTTTATCTCCAACATGTGCAAAGTATTGAGTAATGTTGGTCCCATGTATTAATTTTAGACAGTAGTCAATAATTACTTTCTCTGGCTAATACATGATTTAATACTTAGTCTTACATTCTGAGCCATATTTTTTATGTCATCCTGGCACAGTTATATCTATTGTTTAAAAATTTGAGGCCATAAAAAGGATGCAGGATTGTGTAAAAGAACTGAAGAAGTGTTTCATCAATAGGTGTCATCCAAAATTTTACTTGGAAGATCAAGGCTGGGCAAAGCTGTTAAGTTTTCTTTTTTTGTTCCATATCTGGCTTCATTTATATCTTGCAAGAAATAAGTCTTATTTCCATTTGAATAACCTGGTGTCAGATTATTCCCCTAACTTAATATTGCAACTACAAAGTTTTGTGTCTGACTTTTGGTGTTTTCTAATTCTGGTGATTTTTAAAATTACTACTAATTACATTCATTCTAACTGGTAGATGAGAACAAAAACTTATGTATCTTAATTGGTTATTATGCTAGGGATTTGTCTCAGTGGTAGAGTGCTTGCCTAGCATGCATGAGGTCCCAGATTCAATTGAAAGCATCACAATAAAAAAAGATAGTTTAATTGGGCATCATGATATTTTCATATGTGTTTCCCTTGTATATGTGTAAGCCAAGTTAAACATATCTAACTCTCCAAAAATGTACTTTATTATGATTAAAATATTCAAAATCTTGTTTTGTACCCTTTTGAGATGTATCATAGTTGATAGTTATCTACCCTCACTTTACCCTTCTGTAGTTTCTCTTATGATGCTGTGATTCTGATCGTTAGGAGGTTTCATTATTTCAGCACCTTTAATAATTATCATCAGGAATTTCTCCTCATTCTTACAATCTGATTTTGCAATTACTGAAGTGAATTATTAAAAATCCTAAAATTATAGCTGACTTCTTTTTGGTTTGCACATGTTGATTCTGAAAGTTGGAGGTGACATTGGAACCATATTGAGTATATGAGATATCCTCTATTTCTTTTGGCCATAAATTTAAAGCACCCACTTCATTAGGAACAAGCTATTTGTCTTGCTTGGCAGGGTTGACTAATATTGATAACTTTCAACATATTTTATTAATACTAATTTTACAGAAAAGGAATATTCAGTGGTCTAAATTCATTCTGTCCTCTTTCTCCAGAAGTTGTACACAGGAAGCATATTAATTTATCAATTAATTTAACTTAATTACCATAAACAATAAATACAGTAATCTCTTAAGATTGTTTAATCAGCTGGGCATGGTGGTACATGTCTGTAATACCAGCAGCTCTAGAGGCTAAGCAGAGGGATGGAAAGTTCAATGTTGGCCTCAGCAACTTAACGAGGCCTAAACAATTTAGGGAGAACTTATTTCAAAATAAAACAAAAATAAATGTGCTAGGTTGTTGCTCAGTAGTTAAACACCTGTTTTCAATCCCTGGTGCCAAAAAAAAAAATATTGCTTTATAAGTGAAATAATAGTTAAAGCCAAAACAATCATAGTTAATGGATACTAGCCACTTGTCTCAGGATGATTTGTACGCTGCACACCTAGTTCAAAGATACAGGTTTTTACTTGACATCAAGTCCAACACAATTGTTCACTGTGATCTTCACTTTTTACTCTTCTTTTAGAATTTTTATATTCCACTCGAATATATTTACAGATGTGTCAGGTATTCATTTGACCAAATGCATTGTCCTATTGTCTCTCTTATTGGCTTTCAGATGATCAGGCTCATGAAAGAGGTCCAGAGAAGAAATCAGACAGAAGTGACAGAATTTGTCCTCTTGGGACTCTCAGACAATCCCCATCTGCAAGGTGTCTTCTTTGCACTGTTTCTGTCCATCTATGTGGCAACCATGTTGGGTAACCTGGGCATGATTGCACTGATCAAGATGGAGCCTCACCTCCACACCCCCATGTACTTCTTTCTCAGCAGCCTGTCCTTTGTGGATGCCTCTTACTCTTCTTCTGTCACTCCTAAGATGCTGGTGAACCTTGTGGCTGAGAACAAGGCCATTTCTTTTAATGGGTGTGCTGCCCAGTTCTACTTCTTTGGCTCCTTCCTGGGAACTGAGTGCTTCCTGCTGGCCACGATGGCATATGATCGCTATGCAGCCATTTGGAACCCCCTGCTCTACCCAGTTCTCATGTCTAACAGAATTTGTTTCTCATTAGTGGGTACTTGCTTCCTTGCAGGCTTTGGAAATGCAGCCATCCACACAGGCATGACTTTCAGGTTGTCCTTTTGTGGCTCTAATAGGATCAACCACTTCTACTGTGACACCCCACCCCTGCTCAAACTGTCATGTTCGGACACCCATATCAATGGCATTGTGATCATGGCTTTCTCTAGTTTTAATGTCATCAGCTGTGTTGTGATTGTCCTCATTTCCTACCTTTGCATCCTCATTGCCATCCTGAAGATGCGATCAGTAGAGGGAAGGCGCAAGGCCTTTTCCACCTGTGCCTCCCACCTTGTGGCGGTCACCATTTTCTTTGGGACCATTCTCTTCATGTATCTGCGACCCACATCGAGCTACTCAATGGAGCAGGACAAGGTTGTCTCTGTGTTTTATACAGTGGTCATCCCCATGCTGAACCCCCTCATCTACAGTCTGAAAAATAAAGATGTGAAAGAGGCCCTGAGAAAGACCTTACAGAAACACCTACACTAAGGCCATGTCACCTACCCTCTTGTTATGTAAAATATATATATATATTTCATATGAATTTTATTAGATAATTATTTAAGCTCTTTCTCTATATTCAAGTAGATGATATAAAATGAGAGATACTTGTTAATCTCCTAGAATCTTCAGTGTGTCTACACAGGCCCATCAGATTCATCATCATGTTGGAGGATGGCAAAAGTATCAATCCCTTGGATAGGGCTGACATGAGTCCATGTTTCAGTTTCAATATTCAGCTTTCTAAGTCTTGGATTTGTCATATATGCATTCGTAGTTTTGTTTGGATTCAAGGCAAACAGATTGTAAGGCAGACATTTGTATGCAGGAAGTTTATTGAAGAGCATTCTCAGCAACAAAATGTGTACTGGGAGGGAAGGAGGATGGACAAAAGAAGATGAATTGTGATGACCTACAAAAGAGGGCTCAGGCACTCAGTAATGAGTGCTGGAGCTGAGTTGGCTCTTCAGAACTGGGCGAAACTTTAACTCCACATGCTCAGTTTGGGAAGTGAATTACCAAGTAGGAGGATGTATAATCTTGTGCAAGACAGTTCCTTTATGAGGAAATTCTAACAGCCAAAGTCAGATATGAACTCTCAGTTAACAAAACAACTGGAAAAAGTTGGAAGAGTAAATGCTTGAACCATGAAAGGCACATCAGATAAAATCTGAACCACAGCAATAATGGGAACATTGTACTAACCTTGCAAAATATCCACCTGAGGTTTAAACATTGCTGTGCAAATGAATTAACACTGCATTCTTAATAAGAATTTGTATACAAACAGATATGATAAATTGTGGCATAAAGGTGTATTAAGAATTGTAATTCAAAAAAATAAGAGAGCTCATGTATAATGGCATAATTTGGCGTGAACATATTTATATACAGAGTTACAAAAATTGTGCTGTGAATGGATAATTATGAATGTAATGCATTCCACTATTGTCATGTATGTAAGAAATTAAAAAAAAGATATAATTTTGAATTCTAAAAAAAAAAAGAATTTAGGATTGTGTGGTGCCTAGAAAACAAATGAGTACATTGTCCTTTCAGATCTGAAATACACAATTAACTATACTTGTATTACCATTCTGTTAATATTGAACCAGTCCTATTTGGTTCTAAGAAAATCTTTTTTGTAAATTTTATGATTTATTATAATGTTTGATAGTAATATGTAACAATCAGAAAATGGATAAATAGAAGCTCAATACATCAACAGAAAATTCCTTTTAAAGACAAACTTTACACTGTTGTCCTGCTTTCCAGATGAGAGGAGGTTCATATTTACGCTTGGAAAATTAGACACATTAATTAACAATTTGTTCTTTCAGTTCACAGAAATTTTTATACCTAAGATTGTATTTTTAAAATTTGCACATTTTTATTTATAGAAAAAATCTGAATGAGAGAACATTTTAGGTAAATCTTTCCACTTCAATTTTAAAAAGAAAATAAATGGAAAATATTCACATTTTATAATTGTGGTCTAAAAATCCACTTTTTGCTATTGATTTTATTGATTAATTTCTTACAGAAAAACATATTGTTTGTATGTAACAAAGCTGATCTGCCTCATATGGTTTGGTGTGAGACTACACTTTGAGAAATTTGATTGGAAAAACTGGGTACTCTGTGCAAAAAGAAAAAGTATCTCTAAATTCTTTCTGCTCTAACAAATACATTATCCCAAACTGTTCAACTAGGCTCTGTTCTATTTTTCAAAATTCCTCTTAAATCGCCAGCTTTCTGACTCATTAACTATATAAGTGATCCAGTTTCTCACAAATGTCTGTGAATCCTAGCATGTTGATGACATTAACTCAATAGGTCAGCCTCCTTCCAGTAGAAATCTGTAAGCTCTACCCTCTGCAGGACCCTCAGCCCTGACCAGAACTTCCACTGCTGCAGCTGACCGCACTGTTCTCTTCACTCCATCATCTCCTGTCCTGTAAGCTCCACCTGCCCCACATTCTCATTAGATGGCCTCATCTCAATGTTTAGAGAAGAACACAGCAGACGTCCCATTGGAATTGTTTTATTTATACTACACAAAATATACAAAATTATCTACTCCTATTTTCTTCCTCCTAAATTACTGAACATGATGGCTTGTTTCTCTATATGTGCTCAAGATTTCCTGAACATTCATACCAAGCTGTGTATATGAATGTTTGCTAAGAATTGGACCTCAAAGGAGAATCCAGCTCCTCAAAGCATCAATTTGGTTTACACTCTTGAGGATCAGGTATATTTTAATTGGTTTTTGAAATTATTAACTTTAAAAGAAAACTCAAGTGACTACACCAAAGAAAAACCTTACAAATGTTCCAATTTTGTATGTACAAAATATGGTGAGTTGATATTGGCAGATAGGTGACTTTCTGTATCTGTTAATAAAAAAATATATATCTTGTGTTTTGTGCACATATTAATATTCCATCTATGTGTGGAAATTTTTTGGTCAATTTCCTTTCTTTGTAATTACCTTTGGTACTGAGGGAATTGGGGGGTGGATAGGAAAGGGAAAGACAGTAGAATGAATCTGACATAGCATTCCTATGTTCATATGTGATTCCATGACCAGTGTAATTTCACTTCATATACAACCACAAACATGGGAACTTTTACCCCATCTACATATGATATGTCAGAATACTTTCTACTGTCATGTATAAATACACAAAATAAATGAAAAACTTGCCAGACTTTTCTAATGGTGCCAATGTACACCTGTGGTGATAGACTTGTTACACTCAGTCACATCATGAATTTCTAGATCATATCCTTGATAGCACACTTTGTGGGGACCAACAGCCTGTGGCTAATTAGCAAATATGAAGTTTGCAATTCAAAAACAGTTTATACTTCTAGCCTTTGGACTATTTTGCAACCAAAAATGTAAATCATACAAGCCATGTGAAATAGAATGGGGCTTTCCCATCCCATTACTACAAGCCAAGTGTATGTAATTGAAAAAGTAGTTGCTTTGGAATAGGAAGGTCTTTGAATCCTCTTTCTAAATCTTTATAAAGATTGTTGCTGAGGAACTCTTTTCCCCTATCCCCCTCTCCCCCTCCCTCTCCCCCTCCCCCTCCCCCTCCCCCTCCCCCTCCTTCTTCTTCTTCTTCTTCTTCTTCTTCTTCTTCTTCTTCTTCTTCTTCTTCTTCTTCTTCTTCTTCTTCAGCGTTTGCTGCTTTAATTATTCAATAAACCAAGTACCTTAAATCTCATAAATTTGTTACAACACCGTAAGAGATAAGTGTTATACCACATTTAAAAATGATAAACCTAAGCTCAACAAGTCAACAAACTGATCAAAAAATAAAACTATAAAATAAAAAAATGTTAAAAAATCATCCAAAAGTTGTACTTTCTATGGAAAACTTTCAGGTTATAGCTGTGTGACTCTTGGAAAGTTACTTGATCTAAGTCACAGTTTCTTCTTTCACTAAGGGGGAATAACAAATGCTTAATTTTAAAATTTTTTTAAAGTTATACTTAAATCTACATAAGATATCTGCCACATAGAAATGCTGAATAAACATTACTTCTTTGTATTTTCCTTCATTTATAAGATACCTATTCATATTTATGGATAGCTGTATTTATTCTATCAGTGTGATATAATAAACACCAGATGTTTTATTCCCCCATAGAATTGTTAGTAGAAATACTTGTATAAACTTATAGTGGTAAGATAAAAGTGGTTATCAATTCAATCATCTTACTTTTAGTACCAATCCCATAAATAACTGTTTTATATGGATTACTTAAGATCTCTGTACTTCAGTTTCCTCATCAATAAAAGAGAATTATTTATACAACATCCATACTATCACTTTGCACAAATAGTAGATCAATACATTTTGAGTTTAAAATGATCTGATTCTTTTTCATGAATTAAAAACTTTTCATAAAAATAAAAGTATAACAAGGATAAAGATTTTAATAATATTCTAAATGGAGAAAAATTAAAAGCATGCTTCTAAAAATGGGAACAAAACAAGGATGCCCTCTTATACCACTTTTATTCAATAACATCCTTGAATCTCTTGCCAGATCAATTAGAAGAAAAAAATTAAAAGAATAAATTAAATAAATAAAATGTTTGGGAATCAATCTTACAAAAGAGGTGAAAGACTTCTACAATGAAAACTATAGAACACTAAAGAAAGAAATTGAAAAAATTCTCAGAAGATAGAAAGATCTCCCATGCTCTTGGATAGGCACAATTATCATTGTCAAAATGGCCATGCTACCAAAAGCATTGTACAGATTTCATGCAGTTCCAATGATATTCTTCATAGAACTAGAAAAAGCAGCCAGGAAATTCATTTGGAAAAAATAAGAGTCTCAGAATAGCCAAAGAAATCCTTAGCAAGAAGAGTGAAGCAGGAGACATCAAATTATCAGACCTTAAATTATTCTACAGAGCCATCATAATAAAAACAGTATGGTGTTGGCATCAAAAAAGAGACATAGACCAAGAGTACAGAATAGAAGACACAGAGACAAACCCACATAAATACAGTTATAACACTGGAGAAAAGATAACGTCTTCAACAACAAATTGTGTTGGAAAAACTGGAAATCCATAGGTAGCAAAATGAAACTGTTCTCTATAATAGTATTCAATATTCATATCAATAGTTTTCTTTTAATCAACAAAGTGTTGGTAGCAAAACTAGCAGCTCTGAAGGCAAAAAATGGATGTGGTAGAGGTTAATAGTGAAAATATCAGAGTGAGATGGAGCTGAGATTCAATTCTACTTTCTCTACCAGCTGATAATATCTCAATCAATCTATGTTTAATACTTGATAAAAAAAATGGGGTGTGAGTGTGTGTAAGTGTGTGTGTGTGTGAACATGGAGTTTATGTTTGTGGGATAAAGGCAATTGCCCTATGTCACAGAAAAAAAAAATCAAAAGTGTTAAAAGAGAATCATAGGCAAAGTGTTATGGTAGATCACTGGAAGGACAGCACATCCTTCTGCGGGGTGAGGAAAGGCCTGTGCAGGATGGGGACCTGAAATGTCTTTGAAATTTGGATCAAAAAATTTAAAAAGGAGCAGATGAGATAGGGGTTTCAAAAAAGAGGGAGAAAATATTGTGGACAGAGGCAAAGTGGTCAACAACTAAGATGCACATTCACAGGCTGTTTGGGCTGGTTGCCCAGTGGGAGGATTTGGTGGTGAAGCTGGAGTACAGCTCAATCACCTGGCACTAATGTGAAGTCCTGGAATATATACCTTGGAGAGCAGGGTGTCATCTCTTCTGGATTCCAGGGAATATCCCCCCCCCTTGGGCCCTGGAATGTTTTCAAATATCCATCAGCAGAACAACCTATGGGGGCACTCTCATAGCAACATAACCACTGAGCTGGTAAAACTGTGCAGCTTCTGGCTATCAAATCAGGTTTAAAGGACTAGATCAGGTGCTTTTTAAATGAGGCTAGCATGAAGCTCTTACATTTAGTTCCAGGTGTGGTATTTTAAAACTAGAATACTACCTTATATTGCATGTTTTCATTTAAAAAAAAAAAAAGAAATGGTAAACTTTTGAGAGGATGATAACCTAGGCATCCTGAGTTGAACAGTAGACAATGCATTAATGTATCAAAATACCACACTGTATCCTCTAAGGGTATACAGTTATTACAGTAAAAGCCTTTGTAAAGTCCATTATGCGGGGCCTGGACTGTTTGAGGGCATCCTGGAAATACTATGGGTTTTTTGCATCAGTGAGATCCTAAAGTCTTGTAACTCATCCTTCTGTGGAAGAGCTGGACCGTTTCTACACTGGCAGCTATTGCTTCATCTCTGGAGACCATGCACTGCATGCAGCCTGTGGTAATCAATGGCCCAAGTAATAGCTGTCAGTCAGTCACTCAGTCAGTCAGTCAGTAATTATTCATTTAAGTCTACAATCTACTGGGCATTCTTCTAGGGGAAAAAAAGTGGCAAGAAAACCTAAAATAGCATAAATTCTCATGGAACAAAAAGAAACAAAAGAAATAAACCAGTGAACTCTAAATGAATAAAATTGGATTCTCATGAAGAAAATCAAACTGGCTTCGGTAAGAAGGACTTACTCTGGAAAAGGACATACGTTATCCACAGTGATCAGAAAGGAATCTCTGAGAAGGCATTGTTAAATTTATACTGAAGTATTGAGAAGCAGTAAATGTCAGAGGAGGATGTCTCTACTCACAACAATGATGTGACAGAAAACAGAAAGCAGGCCCATAAAACTGCAATAGTGTTGGAAAATGAGGAGAAGAAAGGAAATAAACAGTTATTATCAAAATGAGGTAATGTTAAAAAACAAATGCTAAGATTGGGACCAAGATAATGTGTTTCCTATCGCCTTCCTTTCCCAACATCAAACTGAATGTCCTAGATAATTCAATAAGACAAATGAGAAAACAAAATGTTTGAAGAAACAGAAATGTCTCTGTTTGCAGATAACAAGAGTCATAGAAAATCTAAAATCAACCACAAAGAAATTGCTTAAAATAACAAGACATTATGAAGGAGCAACAGAAAAGGTAAAAATATAAAAAGCAGCCACTTTCCCTGAGATCATCAATGAATAAGTGGAATTTGAAATTAAAAGCAATATTCGAACAGGCACCAACTTCCTTAACATGACCCTTAAAGTTCAAGAAATAAAACCAAGATTCAATAAGTGGGATGGCATCAAATTAAAAAGCTCCTGTAAACAAAGGAAGCAATTAAGAGCATGAAGATGGAGCCTACAAAATGGGAGAAAATGTTTGCCAGCTTCTCCTCCAACAGGGGATTACTATCTAGAATATATAAAGAACTCAAAAAACTCATTATAAAAAAAACTAAATAATCCAATCAATAAATGGGCCTAAGAACAAAACAGACATTTCTCAAAAGAAGAAATACAAATGTCCAACAAATACAAGAAAAATATTCCAAATCCCTGGCAATCAGAGAAATGCAAATTTAAACTACATTGAGATTTCTCTGTGTGTGTGTGTGTGTGTGTGTGTGTGTGTGTGTTCCATTAACTGCTATTCAGCCATCTCCCCTGGGCATTCCTGTATTAAGAATCTATGGTCAAAGTCCAGCCTATGCTTTGTACTTATGCTGTCCTCATATTCTGGTCACATCTTTGTGTCTCTTTAAAATTCCTCCTTAAATTGTTGGTTTGATTGGCATCTGTTTTTGGACAAGACTTATCATCAGGACTTCAGTGTGGGTCTTCACATAGACAGTGCTAGCAATCCTTCTGCCAAAAACCGTGGAATTCCAAGTGTTTAATACTAGTCCAGGTTAAGCCAGTATTGCAAAGAATGTTCTGACTCTGACATTAGAAAACCTCTGTGATCTCTTTGCACATCATTCTTACTGTCCCATAAATGTGTTTTCTCCCCAGACTGGTCTGCCAAATGTACAATATTTCCTACACCCTATTTCTGTCTTCTGTCCCTTCATAGGAGTAGGTTATTTTCCCTTGGCAGGAATGTCCTCTGACCTCATGGTAGCTGTCTCCATATTCTTCAAGTGCAGCAGCAAACGTCCTCCTTTTGTGTGAACACTTCCCATCACACACAAAGTCCCTCCCTCTGGAATGGAGAATCTTCCATTGGGGAAGTGGGGCAGAGTCTATACCCTGTCCAGCCTCCTGCAATCAGGAATGAAATTTTACTATTGTCTATTGCATCTATTTGTTTATAAAATTCAATTTCTTTCATTAAATTAAAGCCTTCCTGTAATTAGTAATTCCACAGTAATTCCTATTGACCTTAGTGCCTAGCAGAGAATCTAGAACACAGTAAATGCCAGACAGATATGCAGGCTATGGATAGATGAGAAAGCACTGGGAAAAACAGTTTGATCTTGGCTCTACCAGTGGCCACATGTGGTCCTATGTGAACCTGAGCAGTGTGTATAGACCCATCTTTATATCTCAGACGCCTGTTCTGTAAAATAGGAATGGTAATGACTTCTGCTTCACAGCATTATTACTATTAAAATGAGATGACTCTTTTAAAGCATTCAGCAGACCATCTAGCACACATGATGTGCTCAACAAATATTATGCTAAATAATGGAGAAAGTTGACAAGTTACTTTCAGCAAGTGTGATACCTTGGTTAAAATGATCACATTGTCATTATTACATAAGCTACTATGACAGCTTTTGTACCTTAAAATTGAATCATGGTTTTATAAGAGTGAAAGTATATGTTTATTGCAAAAAAATCTACCTTTATAGACACTTAGGATAAGCCAAATTCACCTCTGAAGCAATTTAGTAACAGACAAATAGATATTCTTAGATTATCCTTCTATGAACTTCCCCCAATACAGCAAACAAACCACAAACTTTATGATCAAATTGACTTAGGCTCAAATTCTATTTGCACATACTTTATAAATTTTCATATGCAGGCTAATTAATTGTTCTGTATATATTTGCTAGACTATGATATTATTTATACCACATATTATAGTAGTTATTTGACAACATTTATTGATGTTTTATCATTGCAAACTTCCTAGGGGGCTGGGTTGTAGTTCAGGAACAAAGTATTTGCCTAGCACAAGTGAGGCACTGGGTTCAATCTTCAGCACCACATTAAAAACAAATAAATAATAAATAAAGGTTAAGTTGTTAAAAAAAATCTTCCTAGGTAGAGATTTTGTAAATAGTAGGCTTTCAACATGTTAAAATCATAATTTTAAAAATCTTTTTCTTCTTTTCCACTGAACAAGCTAATGTCAATTCACTCTTCAGTTAATTGCTTTTTCAGAGACATTCTAAACTATGAACCCCAGAGGTGCGTGAGACATCAAATCACTGGGGAGACTGAGCAGGAATAAGTCACCTGGATCTGCAATGTGGTCCTATGTTGGTTGTGACTGTGAATATCAGGTACGTGTGCTTGTCCAGGGTGGGGAAATTAGTATGTTTATGGACTCATAATCAGGCTTAGAGCTAAGATAAAGACACAGAGATCTTCCAGCAGATGATTTGGGCAGAGCCTGGAAACTTTCATTGACCACATGTGTGAGGAACTTGCCTGTGAACATCTGAACCTCTCAGCTTTATACTCTTGGTTTTGAGTTAAGGTGTCAAACCCTACTTAGGAGAGACCACGGAGCCCATTTAGAAGTGCTCAGCTTATGTCAAAAGGAAAGAAGATGGCTTGGTAGTGAGGTATCTGGTCTCAAAAGAAAGCAGTAGCACTTAATGATTGTTAATTTTTAGCTACATGCTAAATCTCAATTTGATTATCTACAAAATATTTCCATTATATTTGAACATAGAGAAGTGTGCTGTGAGGAATAAGTGAAATATTACATGAGAAGCACCCAGTGTAAAGCTTGATGTGAATAAAGAGTTCAAAATTTTTAGCTACTGTTTTTATAAATGATCATATTTTCAGGTAAGAGCATATTCAAATGAAAAGACGTTAAGAGTTAGGTGGAATCCAGGAGCCTTCAACTTTTTCACCACAAATCCTGTAAGTATTCATGGATCCATGGTAGGAAATATTTTGTCACAATGAAATTGTTCTTTTGTATTAAACATTTGAATTAAAATAAGCAAACCATATAATCTCATAATAAAGGTAAAACAACATGAAATATGTATAAAAGTATCATATGCTTTATCTCAAATGCAAATGGAGAAAGCATTTTCTAATGGAGTGGAAGGAGTTACATTAGTGAGATGTATGGAATATTGGGTAATGGGCAGTGGAGTGGTGAGAATCAGGTAGGAAAGAGAAAAGAAATGTGAGGGGAGTGGACTGCAATGCATTGACTTGGGAGATCCTTTAAAGGACTATTAGAGACAGGTAAGGAGAGCTTGAACAAACTCTATTAAAAGAAGTAAGATTAGAAAAAATTTCTCAATAACATATTTTTTTTTCTGTGATGTCCAATAGACATCCTGTAACAGTAGGTAACTAAATCAAAATGGTGGGGAATACGGAAAGGACACATGATAAAGAAATAAATCTTTCAGACTCATTTACATAGTAGGAACATTTAAAGTCATTAGACTGGATAAGGTCTCCAGGATTCTGGAAGCATTCTAAAATTCAAAACCTAGCATAACAACACTGAGAAAATGCAGCAAGAAAATGAAAATAAATACAGATAGATACAAGATCTGGAAATCAAGTAAAGAGAGTATTTTCCAGGAAGAAGAGTATAGCAATTATTGTATGTAGTTAAAATCAGAATATATATCAACTTAATTATTGGATTTATCTATGTGAGGTTACTGAGTCTCTAACAGAAGAAAAGTAGCAACAGGCAAAGTAGAACAAGCTTATATTTTACTCATAAATGAGTCTATTATGAAAATTAATACTTATATATACCAATTTTAAGAACTGAATATGGACTAAGCACTTTCCTGGGTTCCAGGTGGAAGACTATAGTATAAGCAGATATCACAGTCACTGGAATTTTTGTTCAACTAACTACAAAATGAAAACATGCTAAAGGATCACAAAGATTATTGCCTCCAAGACTAAAATTATCAGAAATGTCCTCTTACATATTTAGCACATTTATTATTTCTTTTTTTTTTTGTTGTCAGCAAAATGATTCAAGTGAAATTCTCTTTACTCTTCTAATGTGAAACATTCTAAGCCATGCAGAGGGGAAATCACACAGTGACAGATTTCATCCTGCTGGGCTTCACACGAGACCCCATGATGCAGCTGGTCCTCTTTGTGGTATTCCTTATCATGTACGTTTTGACTGTGGCAGGAAACACCTCCCTCATAGTGCTCATCTGTAATGACTCCAGGCTCCACACACCCATGTATTTTTTCATTGGAAATCTGTCTTTTCTGGATCTCTGGTTGTCCTGTGTCTACATTCCAAAGATCCTAGTGATCTGCATTTCCGAAGACAACAGCATCTCCTTTGCTGGCTGCCTGGCTCAGTTCCTCTTCTCAGCGGGGCTGGACTATACTGAGTGTTACCTGCTGGCTGCCATGGCTTATGACCGCTATGTGGCCATCTCAAAACCACTGCTTTATTCTCAGGTCATGCCCATGAAACTATGTGTATTTTTAGCAGCAGCCTCATATCTTGGTGGCTTTATTAACTCTTCTGTCCTCACCAAGAAAACCTTTTCCTTTGACTTCTGTAATGACAACATCATTGATGACTTTTTCTGTGACTTGCTTCCCCTGGTGAAGCTGGCCTGTGGCAGGACAGATGGCTACCAGTCTCTGATGTACTTTCTTCTGAGTTCCAATGTCATCACCCCCATTGCGCTCATCCTGGCCTCCTACCTCTTCATCATTGCCACCATCCTGAGGATCCGCTCCACCCAGGGCCGCCTCAAGGCCTTCTCCACCTGCTCCTCCCACCTGGTCTCTGTCACCCTGTACTATGGCTCCATCCTCTACATCTACTCTCGCCCCCAAACTAGCTACACCTTTGACACAGACAAAATCGTCTCTACCTTTTACACTGTGGTGTTTCCCATGTTGAACCCCTTGATCTACAGCCTGAGGAATAAGGATGTGAAAGAGGCTCTGACTAAACTGCTCAAACGATCATGACTTTCCATCTGAGGAGAGAGCCTTTTCCATTGTCGATGAGGTTATTTGTGCATCAAGCAGAGGTGCTCTTGTGCTTCCTTGTGATATGATATAATGCAAATTATGGGATTTCTGCCTTGAAATATAGTAGGTCAAGAATCTAAGATCATAAATTCACAGTAATACAGAAGATAAATTTGACAAAAATTTTACATATTTGGATTGAATTTCCTGTTGCTCTATTTTATAAACAAAAAACGTAAGCCTAAAACAATGTTATCTTCCTGCTTTATGATGTGGCACAGACCTTACTCCTCTTAGCAGAAGAGCATTTGGTAGGTGCTTACAGAATGTCAGCTCTACAGTTATTTCACACAAATAAGAACAAAAATATTGAAATTTGATGATATTCGCTGCTGTCCTTTCCTTTGACAGAGTATTTTAAACATTTTTAGATTTTTTAAATGAGAAATTTTAGTACAAAAATCCAGAGGCACCTAAGAAACAGTTTACTGGACATTATTCTCAGCAAGTGAGATTGTTCTCATCTCTATGTCTCTTACATAAGGTCTTTTAAAAAAAAAAAAAAAAAAAAAAAAAAAAAAAAAAAAAAAAAAAAACATTTCATAGATGATTTCTAAGTCCAAGGCAAATTCTCTTGACCCCACTTTAGTTTCTATGAATAAATTTATGAAGACTTTTGCATCTAAATAGTGACAATCTAATCATCAAACAATTATCATAACAAAAATAACTACAAAAAAGTAAAATGATTTGAGGAATAATAGTCTTGAACACCCAGTATTCTTGGGGAAAATTTTACAGAAAGAATACTGTAATGATCAAACATGATAATGGCACATTATATTTGAGTAAATTTTCAAAGTGAGAGAATATTAATGTAAGTTATGCTTTTAATATAAATATATCTTTTTGTATTTGTTTAAATGAAAAGAAAAAAATTTAAAGAGCTATGCATTAGCCCAATAGACCTGGAAAACACAGGAACTTCACCTACAGCAAATGGACTTATGTACACTGCTGGTCACCTGGGTTCACGTGAAATGTGAGGCCCAGGGAGATTATCAGTGCCAATTGCGATTTACAGTAACCAATAGAAACAGGGTCCAACAGTGGAATTCAAGGATACTTCATCTGGAAAGCTATGCCAGCTCAGTCTCTGGTTTTCTAAAAGATATTTTTTTCTTTCCAGTTAAGGATAATAAAATTTCTGTAACCTACATTTACCTTAAGAAATACTAGCAGAGCCAATTGGCCTACTTCAGTGGCAGAACGTCAGTTATTTTATGTCAGTTGTGTGAATATGGAAAAATCATTCCAGAGGGAAACACTGGCTACTAAAAGTACAGCATATGTGACAACTGTATTGTCAAGACTTCCCAGTGTCCTAAACAGTGACATCTACCTGCAGAGATGGTTCCAACCACCGTCCAGGCATTGATTCTCTCCTTTTTGGAGAGGAATGAAGTTTCCTCCATCAAAAAAGAATCAGTATATACACTGTTACTGTAACCTTGACCAATCTGAGTGTGTTTTTAATTTATTTTTCATATGAAAGAGTTATCTTGACTCCAGAGTCATATATAAGTATCCCCAAAACCCTAGAAAAAAGCAGATAAAGTATAGCTAATTATGATCCTTGGAAAATATAAAACCTAATAATGATAAAAATGTAGTTAGATGTGGGTCATTATTCAGAAGATATTTTAGGTTTAATTAAGTGTATACTTAGCAGTAAGTTCTCTCTCTTACTGTGGAGAATTGTTTCATCACGATTTTTGGCTTTGAATTAGCCACATTAATTTGAAATTACACTATACACATTGTGTGTGTGTGTGTGTGTGTATGTGTGTGTGGTGCTGGGGATAAAACCTTACAAATGAAAGGCCAGAGCTCTACCACTGAGCTGTATCTCCAACTCACAGAATGAACATTGAAGGGGATTTATTTAGTCAAGTCACAGATAAAGTTTAAATTCTTAATATACACATGGTTTCCAAGATGTGTCTTTTAGACATAATTAACTAAACTTTCTATTTTTCATTGATTTTTAATTTTTGTTATACATTTATACAACAATTCAAGGCACATTATGATAATTTGATGCATGTGTAATGAAATTTAAGATTTCAAAATAAGCAAATGTTTAAAGGAAAGCTCCTCTATGCAAGAAAAATAAATCTCATTGACTCAAATGTTATTTTAAATAATGAGAAGCACAACGGGGGCATTTGCCTGGGTTCCTCAGAGAAACAATCCACAGGATATCTGTGTGCATACACCTGTGTATGAAAAGGTAAATTATGAAGCTGCAATTCCAACTTTGCCATGTGGCCCTGAAAACTCAGAAAGTTCCATAGTATATGTGAGTCCAGAGTATTTCATATTATATGGGTGAAAAGGATAGGTTTTCCATCCTCTTTTTTTTTTTTAATTTCTTTTCTTTTATGGGGGATGGGGTGGGGTGGGACTTCAACTCATTGGTTCTTATTTATAATTGCCTTCCACATTAGTTTCTCTGAAACTTGTTGAGAAATGAGTGGAATAATTCCACTCATGTTTGGTAGTGGCCACTGACTGAGATGCAATAAGATATGCAAGGGTGTGTACTGAGAACCAACCAATCCTCCCAGCCCACACCTCCCCTTTCCTCTCTAGCTGTGACAATCATTAACTGTTCCTTCATTTCCTCATTGAGTATTTTTAACTATTTGCAATGAGAGTTATAAATACATGAGTAATATGCACATTTGGGTAGATAAGAAAATATTGTACATTCTGTTCTGTACTTTGCTTTTTTAATTAAAAAAATGGAACCAACTGTGTATCTGCATATTGATTAATTAATTACCTAACTCAAAAATTTTATCTATCAAGTGTTCCTTTATTATGTGCTGTATTGGAGCCTCTGCAGAGATATATACAGTGGAGAATTAGACCAGGCACTGACTCAGCCTTCTTAGGGCTATGGTGTAGGGCCAGACAGGGACACTTTCACTTAAAGATACATGCAAATTTTACACCATAATCAGCTCTATAATAACACTATGTATGTGCTTTTCTTCTAGCCGTGATGGATACACTAAAATCACGTTTTGCTTTTGCTTAATGGATTGTAAGAATTAACTAAGAGAGGAGATTCTCCCTGCTAAGATGAAGCTGGAATGTATTTTGTGGCTTTCAGTTTAGGGATTCAAAATTATAAAAAAATGCAAAAGTTTTAAATATATCATTCTTAATAAAAAGATGTATTAAATTTAATATATGTAAAAATATTGGCTAAACCTATTTCATTATTTTTCTACTTTTACTATATAAATTATGTAATTTCATGCCTATTGCTAATAAAAAGAAAACACTGTTTCTTCAGAAACACTTCAGAACACTTCAGAACACTGAAGAATATAGAGGATAATGATACAACCCCCCTTCAATCTTCTTTTCATACCCCTTTATATAAAGGATAATAATAAAAGTCCCCTTCAAATTCAGTTTTCATCTCATAGATTGCAAACTCTCCCTTTTTTAAAAACAAAGACTTAATCATTTTGGAGGAATTTTATATTTACAGAAATATTGATTCAAAAGTATGAAAGATGCAAATGTATAACAGGTCCTCTTCAACAGAGTTAGACAAAATATTCAACAAACAACATTTTCTAGGTGCATTTTCAGGAGGAATCCTGGGCTCCTGAAACCCATCTGTTCTTCTTAATGACCAGTACACACAGTTCAGGAACCCCTGTCCAAATAGGTAAAGAAAAGTGTAAGAGTACTATATTCTAGAACATCAGAGATGGACAAGGACATGGCAAGTGAGAACTCTTCAAGTCTTGGGCATACCACGTAAGCTCTCATCATTTCTCCAAATATGGCCCAGATCTGTAGTCATGACAACCTGGACCATAGGCAGCAGAAAGACAGGCCTATACACCTTTTTGTTCTCTTCTGAATTTCTAGTGATTGGTGCATAAATGGATTGCCCATAATCATGCTTCAAAAAAATATTTGGTCCATAACAAAATGGACATGAATGATATTTCTGATTTTATGTAAAATCAACATCTTGAAATTGAAAGTAGTAAAGTGGATCATGAGTAATTTCAGTTGTTCAGTCACTCTGCATTGAACTCAGAGAAAATGCTCTTTGCCACTACCACAGCCTGGAGCTTTGAGGAAACAGTGGCTGCAAAAGGTCATAATCAGGGCTCAGGTATGCAGATATCTAGGAATATGGCCTTTGTGCACAAGAACATGGCTCCTGGCACACTATGGGTTAAACAGATATCAATGATTCAGAATCCCAGGGAGAGGTGCCATAACTTGTTATACTCTCTTTCTAGGTATGTGCTGTACTATTTTATAAGTAAGAATTAGAGAAGAGTTTTCACATTCATCAACACAGAAATTCATTGTTATATATCTAATGGAAACAGACACTAGGAAAATGCCTGTTAGTATATATAATACAATGAGAAACAAAATCAACACAAATTCTAGTATATTCTAATAAATGCTTGATTTGAATGGTTATTCAATAAAAGACTGTGAAATTGTATACATAAATTAAACTTGTTGAAATTTTCAGAAATCCTTTTAATATCACCTATTGGAAAAGGACATAATATTCTCAGCACTTCTTCCTGCTTATTCATGGCTCTTTATAAAGGGAAGATTTTTCACAAACAAAAGTGTAAAATTTTATCAATGTTATCAGAAGTTTCTCAATTTGTACATCTCGGGTTCCAAAGCAATTTATCATAGGGGATTCCTGATTGGTTCTCCTTTATTTAATTAATAAAAGACCATGCTAGCTTCTCATGGCACAGTAGATGCATCTAAAATTTAAACATCTATAAACCTGACTTTTCCTGACTCTAAAATTATGCATCTTTTTCAGATTGATAATTTTATGGTCTTCAACTTAAATTATGTTTGAACTATGTTGTTGGACAATAGCATTATAAAATATGTGGAATTCTGTCAATCAAATCCAATAAAATGACTGCTCGATTGGGAAGGTCACCTAGCAGGGAGAGGAGTATTCCCTGTTTCCTAAGCTATCATTTCTTCAAGTTTTGTGTTCTTACTTTTCTTTTCCAACCACAAAAAACTTAGAATTTATGAACACATTTAAGCATTGTATATGAAACTTGTACATTTTTATCTTTCTCTAGTCCTACAGGCTTGGTGCCTTTTACATTTGCAAATCTCCTAACAGCATCTCCTGTATCTGAATCTCAGTAGTGTGACTCATGTTGCAAATTTGCTTACCCTCTTCCACATCATTCATCCTCTCCGCACAGAACAATCAGGTGGAAATCCATGCAAAATTGGGGAGCATTTATAATTGCATGAGAAGTTACAATAACAAACTCTAAAAATTCAGTGTGATTCCTTAAAAATATAGACATAAAACTTTTCAGTTCTGCTTAAATAGTTTCTCTCTCTCTCTCTCTCTCTCTCTCTCTCTCTCTCTCTCTCTCTGTGTGTGTGTGTGTGTGTGTGTGTGTGTGTGTGTGTGTTTAAATGATTTTCCCTCTTAAAGAAATGAAGTATGAAAGTCAAGGATTATGTGCTCTCCGGTATAGTCAAGCATCAGAGGAAATGGGAACAGAGGTTGTGGGGGTAAGAAAATCAGAGAGAAAATATTAGAATATAGGTGAGGGAGCAAGGGGGAGAGAGATGAGGAAAAGAAGGGAAACTACTGGGCAATTGATATTAAGTAGATTGTATTTTTAGATCGTGTGCATGTATGACTATACAACCACAAACCGCATCATTACAAACAAGTATCATGCACCAATAAAACATGATAAAAAGAAATGTCACCTCTATACATGTCCATATTTTCAATTTTACCCTTTAAAAAAATGCCACACTTCCCTAGACATGTTTTATATTTTTGAACTGTTCAAGGTCTGAATGAAATAAAATCTATAAAGTGTATAATAACTTCAGGTCTGTGTTGTGTGAGCAGTTACAATTTTCACATCTCTCTTATCAAGATTGAGAATGAGGATTAAACAAAATCCAGATGTTTCATAGAGCTCCGTAGGTAGATCACATTGGGTCTGGTGTGATTTGGTCTCCTTTGCAGGGAGTGATTCACTTTGTCTTATGTTTATGAGTATGGGGATCAATCGATGGTTTAGACTCACTCTTTACTTAAATTCTGTGGCATCAGTAACAATATAGCAGGTAAAATAATATGTAAGAATTTTCAACCATAAGAGAGACAGGAAAGCCATGAAAAAAAAGAGGTGGTAGAAGGAGAGGTTTTCCGGGGTGAAAGCACAGAGTTCTGAGAGTCTCCACCTTTTCTAAAGGCAAGTAGCATAAGGAATGGCTATAACAGAGAAGAAGGCTGGAATTTATGATCCTATGAAGGAACCTGAACCAAGTTAACACAGTGGGCTGAGGGAGGGATGACGGGTGGGTGATTAAAATATGGTCCAAATGAAGGAACAACAAAATATTCTCTTTCTCTGAGTCAATTTTTCTGACAGAAGAAACAACCCAGTTTTCATCTATCCAGACTGTGTTCACTGGATTTTCTCCATTATAAAAAAAAAATCACTCATAACTAGAATAATAAAACCAGGGTTACAATCCAAGGTCCCTGTTTCTATCTTTCCCACAAGTGTCTTCTGGGCCTGGTTCCTTGGCATGCTTTCTCTGAGTAAATCTGACTTCCCTCATTGCATGTGTGATGTGTGGCCCTTGTCAATCGCAGGGTACTCTGTGGTACTGTCTCCTTTATTCTGACCTCTGTCATTCTGACCTGGTTTGGGTAGATGAGCACTTGGTAAATGGATTGAGGGTTGCCCTTTCACCCTGTATTGATGTGGAACAATCTTTCTAAGTGACATTATATTAGAGAATTTTGTCTGACACAATATTTTTTCCTTTCTTTCTTCCCACAACTTGAATATAAATCCATTAGGATTCTAATCAAAAGCAACCTTAATTCTGGTAAAAATTTTAGAAATCACCTCTGCATCCTTGCCTTTACCGCAAGACTACATAATATAATTCCCTTTTCCCCATGTTGAAGTGTTCCCCCAGGAGACTCTTTGGCACTGTATTTAGGTGCATAGTTATGGGAACACACTTGTGACTCTTCATATTCCCTGACGTAGTTTAAATTGGAATAGGTACTCAGCTTGAATTTACGAATAGGCAATCTCATGCAATCATTAAGACAATTGAGGACCATAATGCATTTTCAAAAGACAGCTATGATGGACATTAGATAAAATGTTTGGAGGACTATCAGAAGAGATGCTTGGAGTATGGATTATAAATAGGATTAATGAGTGACAACACTAATAAAATATGCATAAGGATTATATAAGTCAATACCTAGACAGACTGGCAAGAACAATGGGTAAATTAAATAAATCTATAATAGTTACTTATTCCTGAAAGCAAGTCATTGCCCCTGCAAGGTTAAGCAAGAAGTTGTCTAATCTCAACTTCCTGCTACCCAAATGATCCACCAGTCCTCCCAGAAAGTGATGGCATATCACAGGCACATCACAGGCAAAGGTTTCTGCCTTTAGCATTTGGACCTAACTAATAGAAGCAGCCAAATCACCCAGATGAGGGGAAGAAAATGGTATAGATATAGGTATAGATTTCATGTCACCTGCTATGGTCATGATGTGCAATGGTCCCTTGAGCATCAAATGGAATGTGTGGGGAAACAGGCTGACATGCATTCACAGTGCATGTGAACTCATCTAGTTGACTAGTAGCAATTTCCACATAAATGCAAACATAGACGGAAGTGTGTACATCTTTGTGGACATAAGGAATGTAGTACTTCCTGTATGACAGTTCTTGACTTTGAAGACTCAGGGCAGTGTGACAGTCTTAGCTTGTCTTAGTCCCTGTTTCTATAAACACACTGACCTCAAAGTTCTTTGCATATCCCTCCAAGGCTCAATTGTTGCATGTTAGGGAAAACCTCATTCAGTTGTAGTCTTTAAAGATAAATAGTTCTTAATTCAGCCTCCAATTTATTCTCTCCATTTTGTTTTCAAAGAAAAACACTATTTCTGCAACACGGCTTGGACCTGTCGACCTATTAAAAATGTTCAATCATAATTTCCATAGAGAAGACCCTCAATTCATCCCACTACTCAAAAGAGATGAGTAGAAGGGAACACATGAACTCAACAACATTCAAGACTTTAATGGATACATTTACCTCTCTATTTCTCCCAAGAACTTGGGATTGCATTTTCTTTGCTGTTTTAGTAGAGAGTGTCTACAGGGAGAAAAGTGAATAGCTTCCATTGCATTTGAGGCTTTAAACAATGTTAACTCCTGTGCTAAGAGTGAGAGGAAGGAACTTAAAATCATTCTGTTTTACTTGTATCTCTACCTAATTGTGATTTTTCTTCTGGGTAAATAATGATCTGCTGTATATTTGGAACCACTGAGGCATTCACTCAGGACAAAGTAATAGTACACATTGCTTTCTTTAGCCCAGTTGATGAGAAATCAGTAGCTGCTCAGTCCAAGAAGTTAGAAGATCAGAACAAGAAGAACCAGTGATGCGGCCCCAGTCCAAGGCTGAACGCTGGGATTTCCCTGGTGACTCCTTGTTGTGAATTCACAATAAAAGCCTAAAGAATCTGTAGTTTAATGCTCTGGGACAAGGGTCATAGCAAAACCCAAAAACACCTGCTCAAGAAGAATCCAGCTTGTACACACTTGTAGATTTGTGGACTTCCTCTGAATTCCACTTTTGGTTTCATATGGACACTCACCTCATTTGATGGTTTCCCCACATTCAGGGCAGGCCTTCCTTACTCAGTTTGTTGATGAACATGTCAATTATCTCTGCTCTTACAAATACACTCAGAAGTGTGCTTTCTGAATTTCCTAGTCATCTCTCAATCCAAACCAGTTGACAATCAAGATTCCCTAACACATCCCCAGGAGATCTGGAATACCTAGGTAAATGGCTACAAGCCATTCATGTATAGGCTTGGAGGAAGATGAATACATACACTTTGGCCAGGTTTGATGCCCTTTCTCCAAGGATCCAAGTCTCCTTTGCAATCTGTGAAGTAACTAACTCATCATAGGTTGGAGAATCATATAAGGGTTTGTATTTCCTTCTTAGAACAAATTGTGCCAATTTATATCCAAGAATTCAATGTAACAGCCATTTCCTACTAAGATGTGGTAACTACTGAAGAAAGGATTTCTTTGAAATATCTTCACAATCTTCTCATTGCATTTTCTGAAAATGTTGAATATTCACAAAGAGAACTAGTATCTCACTACTGGACACCAAAACCTAACATTTTACATTATGATTAAATCCATGGTAAGGAAATAACGAACACTAAATGCCCCTATAAAAGCCAGCAACAATCAGGAGATATCATGAAAAGAAACATTTTTTTAAAAAAGTCTTAAGACATTCTGAAGTAGCAGAATGAAGAAGCATAATGAAACAACACCCATAAAAGTTCATAGAAACATTTAGATTTCTTTAAGTTTTATATTTTAGATAAATTTTGGAGATTGTTTATTGGTGGATTATAATTATACTTGAGCATGGAATTCATTGTGCCATATTCCTTAAAGCACATAACATTATCTGATCAATGTCATGTGGTCTCATTCCCCAGGAGTTCTCAGTTCCCTCTCCTCCAGTGTTGGAGGATTTTAACTTGCTAAAGCATTTGATATCATATTTAACACACACACACACACACACACACACACACGCCAAAGACTAACAATAGTGTTTTTGGAAATCAAGTATGTATGTGTGTATATATATATATATATATATATATATATATTCAAATATATGTATATATATGTATATAGATATAAACACCTAATTATGCTTTAAATATAGGTACTTTAAATGTATTACTTGCCCAGAATTGCTTCATCAGTAGACAAGAGTTGCATGAGAAAACTTGAAATTTAAATCTATAAAGCAGAATGTTCTTTTTAGAAGATAATTGTGAGCCATAGGGAGGAACATATTTTGACACTGACTATAAAGATCACAATAATTTCACATCTAGAAGGCCTTCATTGACTTAAGCTAAAACTATTTAGAACTTCTCTGAATTCCCTTATTTTTCGGGGTGGGGTGTAACAGGTAATTGAACTCAGGGTCACTCAGCTACTGACACACATTCCCAGTCCTATTTTGTGTTTTACTTGAGGACATGGACTCAGTTGCTTAGTGCCTTGCTTTTATTGAGACTGGCGTTGAACTCATCATCTTCCTGCCTCAGCCTCTGGAACCACTGGGATTACAGGCATGTGCCACACGCATGGCAGCATTTCTTGAAATTAATATTTTCCACTTTGCAAAAAATATTTTTCCATTGTAATTGGCATGGTTTGTTTAAAGTAACACAGACATATATGATAGTTCAATGTTATTTGACTCACACATTTATTAAAATGCTATTCTGCAGCTTATCCCCATTCTAAGATTTTTTTGTGGGGGGTGGGTGGAATTACACATTTTGTGTAGTATCACTTAAATACTCACATTATTTCATTCTTTGGGGACTACCTACTCATGCAAAATGAAATGTAGAAAAAAGTCTCCAGACCAAAGAAGTTTCTCTCTAAATACAAAAATAGAAATTTTAATAATTTTGAATTAAATTTATTTTTAGGTTCAGATATGAATTTTTAAACTTAGCTAGGAGAATAATGTGTGAGCAGGTTACCATGGTCTTCTGGGTCTGAAAAATTCAGAACCCAACTCTTGAAGAATCTCTGTGCAGGTGCACAAGTGGGTTTCAGAGAAGTCATACTGAATGTGTGTCCTCCTGTGTTGTTTGATTGTATCCAAGGATGAATTATCATTATTTTTATGGTAGAAAGAATCATATCACTTTCGTCTGAATATCTATGAGCCTGGAATCCAATAAAATTAATTAAAATCAAAATTCCTACACAAGGACAGTTTTCTCCAAGGAAAAGTGTTCTGCCATCTATATAAAGAGTAAAAGTATAAAAATATTAGTAATTAAATGAACTGGAAATCCTTTTCACTTTTTAAATCTAGTAATTAGCTCTATCACTATAACACATTCCTAAAATAATTAACTTATAACATATAAAGGTTTATTTTGGCTGATAGTTTTGAATATTTTGCTCCATGGTTGATTGGCCCTGTTGCTTTCAGCCTGTGGTAACATCATGGCAGAAGGATTTGCTGGAGCAGAACTGTTCACTTCATGGCCAGAAAGAGAGAGAAAGGAAGAACCAGCACTCCTGAAAATAAAAGTGTGTTTTGACCAATATTTCATTCTTACAAGTTTCGAACTTCAGAAACTCAAACAAACATGACTACCAAACAATAATTTGCAAACTGCAATAAAGGCATAAAATAAACCTCAAGCTTGTGGTCCTATGGAGAGTATAGTTTTCCTAAAGGCCTCTTTGACGTCTTTGTTTCTGATGCTATAGATGACAGGGTTGAGAAATGGGTTGATGATGGTGTAGAACAGGGCAGCCACTTTGTCACTCTCCACGGAGTAGTTGGCACTGGTCCTTGAGTATACAAAGAGCAAGGATCCATAGAAGAGCATGACAGAGACCAGGTGGGAAGCACAGGTGGAGAATGCCTTGCGCCTTCCTGAGGCTGAGCGCATCCTTAGGATGGCCAGGAGGATGTTGAAGTAGGAGATGAGGATGGCCAGAAGGCAGGAGAGGACAGTGAAGTCAATCATACTGGAAAGGATTATGACATAGACCCGAGTGTCTGTGCAGGACATTTTTACCAATGGTAGAACATCACATAAAAAGTGGTCGATGACATTGTTACCACAGAAACTCAGGCGGAAGGTGTTGGCAGTGTGGGCTATGGCATTCAGAAAGCCTCCTATGTGGGAACCAGCAACAAGGCCAATGCAAACAGAAGCAGACATGGTGCCTGAATAAAGCAGTGGGTTACAAATTGCTGCATGGCGGTCATATGACATGGCTGCTAGGAGATAGCACTCAGTGTAGGCTGCCAAGCAGGAGAAGAAAAACTGAGCCCCACATCCAGCCAAGGAAATGCGCTTGTCTTCGGAGACGCAGATTGCCAAGATTTTAGGGGTATATACAGAGGTGTACCAGAAATCCAAAAAAGACAAACTGCCAATGAAATAGTACATAGGTGTATGCAGCCGGGCATCAATCTTGATTAAGATTACCAGTGTCATATTCCCTGCCATGGTTAGCAAGTAGAGCATCAGAAATATCACAAACAGAATTAGCTGCCACTGGGGATCTGCTGAGATGCCCAACAAGATGAATTCAGTCAGGACAGTGCGATTTCCCACTTCCATGTCCACAAAGGGAAAAGCCTGAATACTATAATGAGACAAAACATAACTTAATGATAATATGAGATATTTAGAGAAATAAACAGTATCAACTAAGTCAATAACTCTTAGTGGGGTTGTGAACATTGCTTTCTTTCTATATTAAATTATAAGACTCCAAACTGTGACTTTGGAAAATTACTGGAATTGGAATCAAAAAAACTCTTTTAAAATTAGAGCTTCTGATTATTACCTGTTTAATGCAGGGGCATTCCCTTATCAAACAAGTGAGAATAAATAAGGTCACAAAGGTGACTAATAGCTTTACCTGTCAGGCTGTCTGATGATGTAAAGATTCACATGAGAACACTCAGCTGAATGTTTAGTACATAGGTATATGCAGCCATGACTAATCCCTGATTAGAAAACCAGATTCATGTTTCCTGACAAGGTTAGCAAACAGATCATCAGAAATACTCCAAATAGAATTCACTGCCACTGTCAGACAGCTGAGATGCCTAACAAGATGATGTCAGTCAGGATGGTGCGATTTCCTATTTCCATGTGCACAAAGGGGAAAGCCTGCATATCATAATGATGGGAAAATAACTTGGTGATAATTTCTATTGAGAGAAACAAACAGTATATCCATTAAGTCCAGAACTATTAGAAGGCCTCTGGAGTTGTATTGCTTATTATCTGGAATTATAGGAGATTTGTGAATTAAAAGCACTTGGATTTGGGTCAGAATTTGATTTTAAAGTTGAAGCTTCCTTTACTTTAACTCTGTAATGTAAAGCCAGTCTCTTATCAAACTGGGGATAAGAAAAAGTTCACGATGATTACTAATGGCTAAGTTGCATTACTAAGTTGCATTCTGAATCTTTGCTTCCAAAAATGATCTCTTTGTTTCCTATATCAGTTACTGAAGTTCCAGTGTTTCAATTTGTCAAGTCAAACATTGGGAATCAACCTACACTCTTGGTCTCCTATTTACCTTTCAATAACCCCGGAAATCCTGTGTCCTCACCTATCCCGAGCTGTGCCATTCTAAACACCTGCATTGCTGCCACCCTGCCCTAAACCACCATCAACTTTGGCAACAAGTACTGAAATAGCTTCTAACTGGTCTACACCTTTGTTCTCCTGAATCTGTTTCAATAGAGCATCCAGGATAACACTTAAAATACAAGGACAGAGCAATTGTCATCATTTTTGAATTTAAACAACTGTTAAGTTTTCATTTCATTCTAAAAAAATAAAATAAAATATATTATAATTGCCAAGACATCACTCATGACTTAGTCTACAAAGTGCAATATCTTAGTAGCCATTCCTCTTTTCTTCTGTTGCAGCCTTGCCACTTTCTCACAATTCCACCAATGTGGCAACTCAACCCTAGTATCAAAGATTTCTGTTTGTTTCTTCTACTTTATTCACTGTTCTCAAGATATTTGCTTGGCTCATTCCTTATTCTTCTTTCAACCTTTGTCAAATGTCATTTTCAGACTGTAGCTCATCCTAATAACTCTCTTCTATGTGCCTTGCTTACACTAGCCAACATACTTTCTTGTTTGTTTATACTTCCATTTTTCCCCATGATACAACTTCTAAGTCTTCCTTAATGAATTGTCTCTTCCTCCTGACCAAAATGACCCACCCCTATTAATGCAGCATATAAAACAGGCCCAGTAGCAAAGGAACCCTTATTAATTATTTTTACAATGAATAATGTATTATTTCCTTTATATGTTTATGCTTATTTTCTAACCTATTTATAACCACAGTATTTATGACCTAGCTCAAATTAGTTTCGTTAAAAATCTATAAGTCAATGTACGTTGCCAGTACAGTGTACTCTATCACTACATAGAAGGAAGGATAAATAAGGAAGAAGACTCCTCAATTCCTAAGATCCATCTGGAATTTGAAACAAATTGCTAGTTACTATGAAGATGTCAGTTAATAGGCACAAAACTGTCAGTGCTCATGGCACTAAAGTCTTGTATGTGGAGTGGATATGAGGGTACATTTCACCCTGTGCAGCCCTGCCCTACTCTCTTCAAGAAAGCAGTCAGTAATTTGAGGAGATAAGATAACTCTCTGGCACCTGAAAATCAACACAAACAATGACAATGAGCAATCTGGAAGGCTGGAAAACACAGAGCAGAGCACAACTGGAGTCCACAGCGTGTCACAGTATTTGGCCCTCTTTGTTTCTCCACCACAGGGATTCATGGTCTAACTCAACTACCAGATTACATTTTAAACTGAAGATAAAAACACATCATTGACTGGAATCTGATTTAAAGGGAGCGTGTGTGTTTGTGTGTGTATGTGTGTGGCCCAGCAATGATCCATTAGGTGCCCTAAGAAACTCTATCCCCCTTTTAACAGCAGCTGATGTCAGATAGAGGTCAAATCACTTTGCTGAGACTGATCCCCAGGACCTACCTTTGATCAAAAAGGACAGTTCACGGAAATAGCAACACTTTCCCTGCTTTCTGGAATCTAAGCATGACTTGCTTGGACTCAATTTGTGCTTTTCCTCAGCAGTCCTTGGAGACTCCTCCCACATAGCAGTAGGGAATGTGTACCCCAGTCTCCAAAGACCCAATTAGAGTTCATCTACCATTTGAGGATAATGTATTGCTTAGGGTAAGAAGATACAAGTGGCATTCCATTCAAAGTTGATACAAGGTTCTAAATCGTATTATGATCACTGTGTTCCTGTTCCATGTGGGCACCATCCAAAGGAGGAGGCCTTGAGGGAAGAGGCATCTGCAAGCCAAGAAGCGAGGTCTCTGGAGTGGTGCACCATCATGTATTATGACTTTACATGTTGGTGCAACCTCATGTTTTATAAGTGTGCTACAACTAGGAAAGGTGAGGTATCCCAGAGTAACATTCTCTAGGTTTCAATTCCTACCTAAAACTGAAATGGCAGACACTTACATTCATAGAATCTTAATTTTTATGAATAATTAGATCTTACTTGAATAGTATAAAGTTTAAGTTTTACAAAACAAGTAAGTGGTCAGGATCTAATGTAAAACATGTTGATAACAATTAATTATACTGGGTAGTGTTCTTGAAATTGGCTAAAGAATAGAATTTAAATGTTCTAACAAAACACACCCACAGAAAGGATATTGGAGGTAATGGATATATTAATTAACTTGATGCTGGATGTTTACAATATATAAATATATAAAAAAACATGTTTTCCATCTTAATTGTATGAGATGATTTGTACTTAAAAACTACATTTTGATGAAGTTTGAAAAAAATAACAAGTATACTAGTACACAACAATATCTGTAAATGCTTCTATATCATTTATTTTAAAACAAAAACAAATATATTATTGTCAATTTACAAAGAGAGTAACAGCTTGGGTTTCCTACAGCATATATTGATATTTTTATTGTCTCATTTTATTATTTCCTGAGACTACAAGGTGGTAGGAATGATATGGAAATAATCTGCTTTTAAAAAAGTCATCATTATCAATGTTTTACTCTAAAAATACAAACAGCTTTATTGTGATATAACTGACATGTAATGAACTACACATATTTAATTATTTTAATTTTTAAAGTTTTGGATATGTGTACACACATGAAATCACACTACAATCAAGGCAGTGAACATCCCAACCTAACTTACTTTTTCACAACTCATTGTAACCTCTCCCCCTCACCCTTCATTCTCCTTCCTACCTCTCATATGAAAACACTGGTCTGCTTGCTGTCACTACATGTTAATCTGCAGTTTTCGAATTTCATGAGTATGAGCCTTAAAATTTGTGATTTTTTAAAAAAATTTTATTTGCATACATTTGTAGTTATACAGAATAGTGGGGTTCATTTTGACATAATCATACATGCCTAGAATACAATTTGCTCTACTTCTGTGCTTCCCAATTTTCTCTTTTCCCACCCTCCTTGCTATATCTGTTCCCATTCCTCTACTCTATTTGTATTCCTTATATTTACTTATATATTTTTTTAAATTGGTGCTTTATAGATACACCTGATGGTGAAGTTCACTGCGCAAATGTCATGAAAGCAGTATGGAGATTATTCAGAAAGTTTGTAAAGGAAACACCATGTGATTCAGCTATCCCACTCCACAGTTTATACCAAAAGGACTTAAAATCAGCATACTACAGCGATGCAGCCTCATCAATATTTATAACAGCTCAATTCACAATAGTTAAATTATAGAACCAACCTTTCAATAGATGAATGGATAAAGAAAATGTGGTATATATACATGATAAAAAGTTACTCAGCCTTAAAAAAGAATGAAATCATAGCATTTGCAGGTAAATGTTTGGAACTAGAGAATATCATGATAAGCAAAATAAGCCAATCCCAAAGAATCAAGTGCTGAATGTTTTCTCTGATATGTCCATGCTAATTCACAATAAGAGTGTGAGGGCTAGGGAAGAATAGATGTATTGGGAGTTAGAGGGGAGGGAAGGGAGGAGAGGAGATGTGAAGGTGCAAAGAATAGTAGAATAAATTAGACATTATTCCCCTATGTGCAAATATGATTGCAGGACTGGTGTGATTCTACATCATGTAAAACCAGAAGAGTGAGATGTTGTACCCCATTTATATATGATAAGTCAAAATGTATTCTAATGTCACATATAATTAATAAGAACAAATAAAAAATCTTGTTAAAAAAAACCAAACACATGCTTAGTGTTCATCTCAATGTTAGAAATGTTTATTTGCCTTGAAACTTTGCAAAGCAAGCATTGCATCTACAAGACTTCAACCTCTAGTAATAGTGTTATTCTGAGGAAATGAGAAAGTGTTAACTCTGCCATTCAAGTAAGTATTCACTGAATTTCCTCCATCATGTAAAAAATCACTCATATATAGAAGGATACAATCAGGGTTATAATTTTAGGTCCCTGTTTCTATTTTTCCCATAAGTGTCTTCTGGCCCCTTTTCCCTGATGTTTTCTCTGAGTGTGTCTGACTTCCCTCATTCCGTGTGTGGCCTTTGGCAATCCCAGGGTGCTCTGTGGTACTGTCTCCTTCATTCTGACCTGATTTGGGTAGATTAGGACTCGGTAAATAAATTGAGGAGTTTCCCTTTCGATCTGCATTGTTGTTAGAACAATCCTTCTAAGTCACTATGCAGTGGAACATTGGGTATTTACAGAGACTTAAGGATACATTTGTCTGACAGTATTTTTCCTTCCTTTCTTACCACAACTTAAATACAAATCTTTTAGGATTCCAATAAAAAGGAACCTTAATGATGTAAAAATTCTAGAAACCACCTCTGCATCCTAGCTCTTGCAGCAAGTCTACATAATTAAATTCCCTTTCCCCATGGTCAAGTGCTCCCCCGGGTGACTCCTTGGCACTGTATTTAAGTGTACGGTTATGGGAGCACACTTGTGACTCTTTTCATATTCCCTGAGGTAGTTTAAATTGGAACAGGTACTCAGCTTAAAATTACCTATAGGCAACCTGTTGCAATCTTAAAGTCAACAGAGAACCATGATGCATTTTAAAAAGAAAAGTATAATTGACATTAGATAAAATGTTTGGAGAATTATCAGAACAAATGCATGGAGAATGGATTATAAGCAGGAAAAATCAGTGACCACACTAATAAAACATGCATAAGGGATTAGGTAAGTCATTAACTAGACAGACTGGCAGGAAAATGGGTAAAATAAATAAATCTTACAAAATTTAATAAATCCTGAAAGCAGGCCATTACCCCTGTGAGGTTGAGCAAGAAGTTGTCTAATCTCATCTACCTGCTACCCAAGTGATCCACCAATCCTTCCAGAGTGTGATGGCATATCAAAGGACAACACTGGTTTCTGCTTTTAGCATTTGGACCTAACCAATAGAAGTAGCTAAATCAGTTCAGATGATTGGAAGGAAATGGTATAGATACAGATATAGATTTGATGTCACCTGCTGTGGTCATGATATACAATGGTCCCTTGGGCATCAAATGAGATTGCTGCCCCCATCCAATGCAGGCAGCTGAACTTAAGATCCATTGTGTGAATTTACAGGGACACCAAATAAAACACAGACACAACTTACTTTTACACAAGCTTTAGGAGAGCTTCCCCACTCTCAGCTCAGGCTCCCCACCTCAGGCTCCCCAAAAGGAAGAGCAAGAGAAAGTCACAAGAGGCCAATGAGAGAGGGAACATGTTCGGAAGTGAACTTCTATTGGGGTGACTCTTGTTCTTAGAGAGTTCTATCCAACAAAGGACAGAAGGGGCAGGTTTACAAGGGACAGGTGAGTGTAACTCAAACCTAGGGGCACACCCTCCAAAAAAGACCCATTACTATCTGAGCTAGACCCTGCCCAAGCCACAGTGAATGTAGTGGTTGGTCAGAATCTGAGGCATCAGGACTGGAAGGTGTGGTCATTCATTATGGCTCCCCACATGGGATGTGTGGGGAAACAGGCTGACGTACATTCACTGTGCATGTCAACTCATCTAATTGACTAGTGGCAATCTCCCCATGAATGCAAATATAGACAGAAGGGTGTATGTCTGTGTGGACATAAGGAAATGTAGGACTTTCTGTATGACAGTCTATGACTTTGAAGATTCAATACAGTGTGACAGTCTCAGCCTGTCTCAGTCTCAGTTTCTGCAAACACACTGACCTCAAAGTTCTTCGCTTATCCCTCCAAGGCTCAACTGTTGCATGCTAGGGAGAACCTCATTCAACTGTAGTCTTTGAAGATAAATATTTGTTTCTACTTCAGCCTTCATTTTGTTCTCTCCATTTTATTTCCCAAGAATAAAACTTACTATTTCTGCAATCTGGCTTGGACCTGTCTACTTATAAAAAATGTTCAATCATAACGTCCAAATGAAGACCCTCAATGTATCTCTCCACCCAAAAGAGATGGGTAGAATACAGCACATGAAACCCTGAACTCTGGAGCATTCAAGACTTCAATGAATGCATTTACCTCTCTATTTCTCCCAATGACATGAGATTGCACTTTCTTTACTATATTAGGAGAGAGTGTTTACAGGGAGAAATTTGAATAACTTCCATTTTATTTGAATCTTTAAACAATGTTAATAGGTGTGCCAAGAGTGAGGGGAATAAACTTAAAATGTTTCTGCTTTACTTGTATCTCTACCCAATATGATTTGTGCTTCTGGGTAAATAATGATCTGCTATATATTTGGAACCACTGAGGCATGCACTCAGGACAAAGTAATAGTACACATTGCTTTCTTTGGTCCAGTTGATGAGAAATCAGTAGCTGCTCAGACCAAGAAGTTGGAAGATCAGAACTAGAAGAACCAGTGATGCAGCCCCAGTCCAAGGCTGAACGCTGGGATTTCCCTGGTGACTCCTTGGTGTGAATTCACAATAAAAGCCTGAAGAATCTGAAGTTTAATGCTGTGGAACAAGAGTCATAGCAAAAAACAAAAATACCTGCTCAAGAAGAATCCAGCTTGTACCCACTTGTAGATTTGTGGACTTCCTCTTTATTCCACTTTTGGTTCCAACTGGACACTCACCCCAATGGATGGTTTCCCCACATTCAGAGCAGGCCTTCCTTACTCAGTTTGCTGGTGAATATTCCAATAATTTCTATAAACACTCTCACAGATACTCTCAGAAGTGTGCTTTCTGAATTTCCTAGTCATCTCTCAATCCAAACAAGTTGCCCATCAAGATTACCTATCACATCCCCAGGTGATCTGTAATACCTTGGTAAATGGCTTCAAGTCATTCATATAAAGGCTTGAAAAAAGATGGGTACAAACACTTTGGCCAATTTTGATGCCTTTTCTCCAAGAATACAAGTCTCCCTTGCAATCTATGAAGTAACTCATCACAGGCTATAGAATCAAATAACAATTTGTATTTCCCTCCTAGGACAAATTGTGCCAGTTTATATATAAGCATCCATTCTAACAGCCATTTCCTACTAAGATGTGATAAGTACTAAAGAAATGATTTCTTTGAAATATCTTCACAATCTTCACATTGCATTTTCTGAAAATGATGAATATTCACAAAGAGAACTAGTATACCTCACTACCGGAGACCAAAACACAATATTTTACATTATGATTAAATCCATGATTAGAAAAAAACAAACACTAAAATCCCAAGCAAATCAGGAAACACCAAGAATAGAAACATTTTTTAAAACATCTTAAGGCTTCTGAAGTAGCAGAATGAAGAAGCATAATGAAACAACAACTATAAAATTTCGTGGAAACAGTTTTCTTTTAGTTTTATATTTTAGGCAAATGTTGGAGAAGCTTATTTGTGATGTATTATAATTTACATAAGAGTGGCATTCATTATGCCTTATTACTGAAAGCATGTAACATTATTTGATCAATGCCATGTGGTCTCATTCCCCAGGAACTCTCAGCTCCTTCCCCTCCAGTGTTGGAAGATTTTATCCTGCTCGAATATTTGATATCATATTTAAAATATATTTATGCCAAAGACTTACAATAGTGTTTGTGGAATACAAACATATATATGTTCGAATATACATACAAACACACACACATATATATACATGTATATGTGTATCACAACTAATTATTCTTTAAATATAAGTACTTTAAATGTATTATTTAACAGAAATTGCTCAATTAGTAGGCAAGAGTTGCATGAGAAAATTTGAAATTTAAAAGCATAAAGTAGAATCTACTTTTTTTAAAGAAAATCATGAGCCATGGTGAGGAACATATCTTGACATTTACTACAATGATCACAGTAATCTAACTAGAAGGCCTTGATTGACTTAAGATAAAACTAGTCAGACGTTCTATGGATTCCTTTTTTTTTTTTTTTAGTGGGGGAGAGTAACCAGCAGTTGAACTCAGGGGCACTTGACCATTGAGCCACATCCCAGCCCTATTTTATATTTTATTTAGAGACATAAATTCACTGGATTGCATAATGCCTTGCTTTTGCTGAGACCGGCTTTGAACTCATCATCATCCTCTAGCCTCAGCCTCTGGAGCTACTGGGATTACAGGCTTATGTCACTGCACCTGGCTGTAGTTCCTGAAATTACATTTTCTACATTTGTTCAAAGTTTGCTGCATTTTTTTTTCATTGTAACTGAATTGGTTTGTTTTAGATATCACAGACATATATGATAGTTCATACTTACTTGACTCACACATTTATTAAAATGCTATTCTGCAGGTTAGCTAAACTCTCTAAAGATTTTTTGGTGGGGAATTACACATTTTGTGTAGTATATCACTTAACTATTCCCATAATTTCACTCTTTGGGGACTATCTACTCTAGCAACATAAAATGTTGAAAAAATTTCCAGACCAAAGAAGTTTATCTCTAAATACAAAAAATAGAAATTTAAATAATTTTAAATTAAAATTTATTTTTACATGAATTTTTAATCTTAGCTAGGAGGACAATGTGCTAGCTGGCTGGCATACACTAACAGGTAACCATGTTCTCCTGGGTCTGAAAAATTCAGAGCTCAACTCCTCAATCATCTCTGTGTACATGCATAAGTGGATATCAGAGAAGTCATACTGAATGTGTGCCCCACTGTGTTGTGTGAGTGGTTCCAAGGATAGATCATCATCATTTTTCATGGAAACAAGAATCATATCACTTTCTTATAAATATTTATAAGACAAGAATCCAATAAATATTAATCAGGATCAAAAGTCCTAGATAAAGGACAGTTCTCTCCCAGGAAAACTGCCCCACCATCTATATCCAGTATCTTATTCATTCACTGAAAAATAATAGTAATTATATCAACTTGAAATCCCTTTCACTTTATAAATGTGATTATCAGCTTCAAAGACTATAACAAATTCTCGATACAATTAACATTAAAAAAGGTTTATTTTGGCTGATAGTTTGGGATATTTTGCTCCATGGTTGATTGGCCCTGTGGCTTTGGGCCTGTGGTAACATCATGACAGAAGGACCTACTGGAGAAGGACTGTTCTCCTCATGGCCAGAAAGAGAGAGAAAGGAAGAACCAGCACTCCTGAAAATAAAAGTGTGTTTTGACCAATATTTCATTCTTATAACTATAAGTTTACAAGCATAACTACCTACAGAAACTCATACAACCCTGTCTACAAAACAATAATTTGCAAACTGCAATAAAATCATAAAATAAACCTCAAGCTTGTGGTCCTATGGACAGTATTGCTTTCCTAAAGGCCTCTTTGACGTCTTTGTTTCTGACGCTACAGATGAGAGGGTTGAGCAATGGGTTGATGATGGTGTAGAAGAGGGCAGCCACTTTGTCTCTCTCCAGGGAGTAGCTGGAACTGGGTCTCGAGTATACAAAGAGCAAGGATCCATAGAAGAGCATGACAGAGACCAGGTGGGAAGCACAGGTGGAGAAGGCCTTGCGCCTTCCTGAGGCTGAACGGATCCTCAGGATGGCCAGGAGGATGTTGAAGTAGGAGATGAGGATGGCCAGAAGGCAGGAGAGGACAGTGAAGCCAACCATACTGGAAAGGATTATGACATAGACCCGAGTGTCTGTGCAGGACATTTTTACCAATGGTAGAACATCACATAAAAAGTGGTCGATGACATTGTTACCACAGAAACTCAGGCGGAAGGTGTTGGCAGTGTGGGCTATGGCATTCAGAAAGCCTCCTATGTGGGAACCAGCAACAAGGCCAATGCAAACAGAAGCAGACATGGTGCCTGAATAAAGGAGTGGGTTACAAATTGCTGCATGGCGGTCATATGACATGGCTGCTAGGAGATAGCACTCAGTGTAGGCTGCCAAGCAGGAGAAGAAAAACTGAGCCCCACATCCAGCCAAGGAAATGCGCTTGTCTTCGGAGACACAGATTGCCAAGATTTTAGGGGTATATACAGAGGTGTACCAGAAATCCAAAAAAGATAGACTGCCAATAAAATAGTACATAGGTGTATGCAGCCGGGCATCAATCTTGATTAAGATGACCAGTGTCATATTCCCTGCCATGGTTAGCAAGTAGAGCATCAGAAATATCACAAACAGAATCAGCTGCCACCGGGAATCTGCTGAGATGCCCAACAAGATGAATTCAGTCAGGACGGTGCGATTTCCTATTTCCATGTCCACAAAGAGGAATACCTGTGTATCAAACTGAGTGGGAAATAACTTAGTGAAAATTTCTATTATGAGAAACTGTGAATCAATTAAGTTTAGAACTATTAGAAGGCTCTCAAGTTTTATTGCTTATTATTTGGAATTATAGGATTTGATTTGTTACTTAAGAGAGCTTTTTTTGGGGTCTGAATCTGATTTTAAAGATGGAGCTTATTTTTTTTAATTATTTATTCAAATTGTTATATATGACAGAAGAATGCATTGCAATGCATATTACACATATAGAGCACAATTTTTCACATCTCTGGTTGTATACAAGTATATTCACACCATTTTTGTCTTTATATATGTATTTAGCATAATGATGTCCATCTCCTTCCTCTGACTTTTCTACCCCATTTTCTCTCCCTTCCTCTCCTACCCCTTAACCTATCTAGAGTTCATCTAATCCACCCAAGCTCTCCCTCCCAATCCCACTATGAATTAGCCTCTTTATATTATAGACAACATTCAATATTTGATTTTGGGGGGATTGGTTAACTTCACTTTGCACTCAGAAGGTGATATATAATCAATCAACAAATAGATAAAAAAATGTTCAACTTCTCCAGCAATTAGAGAAATGCAAATCAAAACTAATTTAAGATTTCATCTCACTCCAGTCAGAATGGCACCTATTACGAATACAAACAACAAAAAGTTTTGACGAAGATGTGGAGCTTCCATATTTTAAACTCTGTAATGTAGGGCTGGTCTCTTATCAACAGGGGAGAAGAAAAAGTTCACAATGATTATTAATGGCTTCCAGTCATGTTGCCAGAATGTCACATAACAACACTCAGCCCTGTATTTGGTATATAGACTTAATTTAAAAAAATACAATTGTCTTTCAAAAGTTAATGAAAATTTCTTATCTATCAAGTAGCATTATGGTATTTATATGAATAACAATGTGGTTTTTATTTATGAATCTGCTCAAATTCAAGAACAACTATCTTAGATTATGGATTTTGTACAATAACCTATAAACATTTGGTTATACCCACAATGGTTACTATGAACTTTCTCTACTATGTTATCACTTTTCCACACAAATAAATCTAGGACTTATTAAGATCATTTTTTAAAGAAAATTTGGAGAAATGTGTGATTAAATGGTCAAAGTGAATTACCTCACTTACTGGTTTGACTGAAACTAGGTAAATGATTGTTAGAATCCTTTCTTTAGTATTTTATTAAAATCTTCACAGAAAATTGTGAAATATTTAAAAATTCTCATATTTAAAATGACTCTAAAAATGACAAACATTTAAGAAAATTATATCCTAATTTGAGGTGAGGACCAAGTGGAGAGCACTCCCAGCATAATAACTGTATCAGAACTTTCACACAGAGAGTCTCGTGAGGTAGAGGACCTGAGAGAGGTTAAGGGAGGATGGTGAAGTAAGGTGCCTTCGACGTTCCTGGAGCATCAGGTTGTCACAAAACTTGAAGATACATTGGTTTTAGCCTTTAAACCAACAGAGACTAAAGTTATAATGAGGGATTAATGTAACCTCAGAGTGAATGAGGGAAACTCATTCTTCTGTCACCTGTGGAGACCAGAATTTCAGTAAAGAGGGAAAGGAGGTAAAGCCAGGGTTGATGGTTCATCCCAGTGACTCAGGAGGTTAAGGCAGGAGGATCGCAAGTTCAAAACCAGCCACAGCAATTTAGTAATGCTCCAGCACTTAGCAGGATCCTGTCTTAAGTTAAAATATAAAAAGAGCTTGGCATGTGGTTTGGTGATTAAGCAACCCTTGGTTCAATTCCAAGGATCAAAGAAACAAAATTACAGATAGAGTAAGGCAGATTGAATAGCATGCAACCTTATCCTGGAGGACAGGAAAAAGATCATTAGTCTCCATCTGTCCTGTAGAGAGGAATTTATATTTCCTTAACTTAATCTCCAAAATTCTGGGAAAGGCTGGAGAGATGAGAATTTCCAAAATATGTACTCGTTAATAAGTGTGTCCTAGGTCTGTTTTTACACAAAATCTTTTAGGTCTCTGAAATGTTGAATAAATAAATCGCATAAAAGATTGAGGACTCTCCACTAAAATATAGAGTATTTTAATTATGGTTCTGACTTCTGTGTGCATCAGAATTAGACCATATTCTATTTGGTATCAAATTTCTCATTTGATAAGAGAAAAGGAATAAATCACTGATTCAGTAATCTATGTTACACTGTCAAAAAGAGGACTACTTACTGATTTCTAGAGTAGTTGTTTTGTTTTCACATTGTGAGTTCAGTCAGGTGGTTCATTTTCATGAATAGGTTGAAGTAGAAAGACCCATATATATTACAACTCTAAGGCTTAAAAGGTTTTCTGTAATCTTTGTCACTTTGGAAATCCTGTACACACCATGTAAATTATCCTGGGCTACCTTGCAGGATATTGAGGCATCAAGTCCTGCTCTCTCTGGTACACACACTGACATGAAGCTGACCCACAGACATGGTGCGGGGCTACTTTATGTGATCCAGTGCTCAACTGAGCTAAGATAACCACCGCATATCAGAAAGTCCAGCTGAAGGCAGACAGGCCTGGCACAGGAAGAATTGAATTACTGAAATGCTGTCTAAGTTCTAATTATGATCTTATTTCCTGGTAGATCTGGAATCTTGGAAAAGTCTTTTAATCATATCCCCACCTATAATTTTAACCTTTCAAATAGAATGCATTTTCAATCTTCCATAAATAAGGTAAAGAGCCAAAGTCTGGAAAGAAAATGCACCTAACAAATGGTAAGTGTTCCCCTCCCCGCCAGGGAGAGAATAATAATTAACTAATTATGAAAGTTCAGCATCCTGAGAAACTTAATAAATGTCAAGCTCTACAAAGAGGCAATCTATGCCAAGATGTAGAGTCATTTGGAATTTTGCTAAATGCTGAATTTTTCTTCCCAACTACTTTCATACACTGTTTTTAAGATTCACATATTTTTCCATCATTTTTATGATGAGAACGTTTAGAATCTATTTTAGCACATTACAAGTATTCAATATGGTATTGTTATCCATATCCATCATGTTATATGGTGTGTGTTTGTACAGTGTACAGTGATTGGATCCATAGGACATACTCATTTTCACTGACAGGCTGTGCCATTAGACCATCTCCCCATTCCCTGATCTGCAGCTTCTGGCAGCCAATATTCTAGTCTGTTTCTATGATTATAGAGTTAAGTGAGATCAGACAGTAATTGTTTTTCTCTCTGACCTGTTTCACTTAGAGAATGTCCTATATGTTCATTCATGTTGCAATGAGATTTTTAACAGAACTAGAAAAAAAAAAAAAAAACATAATTTCACTGGATCCACAAAGTGTCCCAAGTAACTCAGGCCATCATAACAAAGAATGGCTGAGCTGGAGGCATCACACTTCCTGATATCAATCTAATTCAAAGTTGCAGTAATCAAAACAATGATTTATACTGCACCAAAACAGACACATAGACCAATGCAACAAATTCAAAATCCCTAAAATCAACACATGCAAATAATCTTCAAAAGTGGAACAAGAATACACAATGTGGAAATAAGAGTCTTTTTGGTACCTGCTGGGGGGGGGGAGGACTGGCGAGCACTTGCAAAAAAATGAGATTGCCACCCTCCCATCACACACAACTCTGAAAATTTTCCCTGAAAAGCATTAGAATCATAAATAGAAGAACTTAAATATAAACCCTCAGAGAAAAACATCGGAGAAAACTTTTCATCTACTCAGCACCAATGTTTGGATATAACCCTTTGAAAAGGACTAACAGAAAATAGGCATCAAAATAAACAGATATGACTTCCTCAAATCTTATAATTTGAAAAGAGTGATTGGCTTTAAATTGCAAAAGTTCATTGGCCTATCAGATACTTCCCCAGTGCTCATCATCCATGTGATCTTGGGGGAGTTACCTCCTTTCAGAAGCACAATTCACAGGGAAAGTTTCTGAGGTTTTTGCAAGCACCAACCTTAATATAATTCCAATTTTTTAATATTTATACATAATACCTCATTAAAAATAGTTTCATATTGAATGCAATACAGTGCAGTTCAGTAGATTAAGTACCCTTCAGTAAACACATATTGAATAATGGGACACTGTCTTACTTTTAATTGAAGTCAATGATGGAAAGCAGGAAAAAATAACAGTATTCCTCTCTCTCTCTCTCTCTCTCTCTCTCTCTCTCTCTCTCTCTCTCTCTAAACCAGAAATTGAAACCAAGAGTTTTTAACCACTGACTCAAATTCCCAGCCACCTTTATTTTATTTTATTTTTTATTTTGAAAAGGGGTTTCACTAAGTTGCTTATGGCCTTGCTAAATTGCCGAGGCTGACTTTGAACTTTTGACCCTACTGCCTCAACCTCCTGAGCAACTGGGATTACAGGATTGTGACACCATGTAAACCTAAACATTTGCAATTTCATTCTTGTTTCTCCCCAAAATACTGTAACATTATGCACATTCTCTAACCATTATAGTCCTTAATTTCTTTATCTGCAAGATATTAATGGCTCTGAAAGTTTTGGAATTATGCATTTCCTTGATATGTTTTTTATGCATTTCTGATATGTTTCAGATGATTATAATTTTTTTCCATACCCACACACATTCACACACATAGATTCACAAAATTTTAGAGCATTCACAAACTCCGAAAATGTTCCCATGGATTTCCTAGACATATTTCTCAGTGTAAACATTCTAAGATTCAAGCACAGTTAAGTTTTGTCTAACACTGACAATTTATAATGGCACACTTACAGTTGCATTCTGAATCTTTGTTTCCAAAAATGATCTCTTTGTTTCCTATATCAATTACTAAAGTTCCAGTGTTTCAATTTGTCAAGTCAAAAATTGGGAATCAACCTACTCTCTTGGTCTCCTATTTACTTTTTAATAACCTAGGAAATCCTGTGCCTTCACCTATCCTGAGCTGTGCCTTTTTAAACACCTGCATTGCTGCCACCCTGCCCTAAACCACCATCATCTTCTGCAACAAGTACTGAAAGAGCTTCTAACTGGTCTACACCTTTGTACCCCTGAATCTATTTCAATAGGGCATCCAGGATAACACTTAAAACACAAGGACAGAGCAGGTGGCATCACTTTTTAATTTAAACAACTGTTAAGTTTTCATTTCATTCTAAATAAAGATCAAGTGTATTACTACAACCAAGACATCGCTCATGGCTTAGTCTACAAGGTACAATATCTTAGTCCCCATTCTTCTTTCCTTCTGTTGCAGCCTTGCCAACTTTCTCACAATTCCACCAATGTGGCAACTCAGTCCCAAGATCAAAGATTTCTCTTTGTTCTACTTGATTCACTGTTCTCAAGATGTTTGCTTGGTTCATTCCTTATTCTCCTTTAAATCTTTATTAATTGCCATTTTCAGACTAAAGCTCATTCTAACAACTCTATTATATGTGCCTTGCTCACATTTAGCCAACAGTCTCCAACAGTTTGTATCTGTTAACAATTCTCTATTTCCCCATGAAACAACTTCTAAGTCTTCTTGATTGAATTGTGTCTTCCCTCTGACCCCAAAACAACACCCCTATATATAATGCAGCATATATAACAGGTTCCAATAACAAAAGAACCCTTTTTAAATATTTCTATAATGAATAATTTCCTTTATGTGTTTATGCTATTTTCTAACCTATTTATAACCTAAGTATTTATAACTACCTCAAACTGTTTAGGTTTAAAATCTATAAGACAATGCAATTTGCCAGTACAGTACACTGTATCACTACATAGAAGGAAGGATAAATAAGAAAAAAGACTCCTTCTCAAGTCCTCACATCCACCTGGTATTTGAAACTAGTAGCCAGTTACTATGAAGATATGAGTTAATAAACACAGAACTATAGGGCTCTTGGCACTAAAGTCTCCTATGTTAGAATGGATATAGCTATGCATCTTACCCTGCAGCAGCCCTGCCCTACTCTCTTCAATGAGGCACCTAGTACTATGTGGAAATGGTGTGATCCTCTTATACCTGAAAATCGGTACCAAACAATGATCATGAGTACCCTAGAAGTCTGGAGACTACAGGGCAGAGCACAACTGGAGTCTACAGCATGTCACAGTGTTTGGCCCTCTTTATTTCTCCACCGCATGGATGAACATTCATGGTCTAACTCAACTACCAGATTACATTTTAAATTGTAGATAAAAACACATCACTGGCTGGAATAGATTAAGTAGGGAGTGTGTGTGTGTGTGTGTGTGTGTGTGTGTGTGGACTAGCAATGATTCATTAGGTGCCCTATGAAACTCCATCCCCTTTCTAACGGCAGCTGATGTCAGAGAAAGGTCAAATCACTTTGCTGAGCCTGATCCCCGGTACCTACCTTTGATCAGAAAGGCCAGCTCCTGGAAATAGCAACCTTTGCCCTTCTCTCTGGATTCTAGTCTTGACTTGGTTGGACTCAATTTATGCATTTCCACAGCAGGCCTTGGAGACTCCTCCCACACAGCAACAGGGAATGTGTATCCCACTCTCCAAAGACTCAATTAGAGTTCATCTGCAATTTGAAGATAATGTATTACTTAGGGTATGTTGATATGAGCAGCATTCCATTAAAAGTTGACCCAATGGATCTAAATCACATTATCATCATTGTGTCCTCGTTCTATGTGGGCACCATCCAAAGGACCAAGGGAGGAGACCTTGAGACAACAGGAATCTGCAAACCAAGGAGCGAGATCTCTAGAGTGGCCCATCCTCATATATTATAGCTTTACATGTTTATTATAGCTTTTCATGTTTTATATGTTAAAGCCTGCTAAAAATTGGAAAAGTGATGTATCCCCAGTAAAATTCTCTAGCTTTTAATTCTTACCTAAAACTGAACTGGCAGGAACATATGTTCATAGACTCTTAATTTTGATGAGTTATTAGATTTGACTTGATAAGTCTAAAGTTTAAGTTTTAAAAAACAAGGCAGTGGTCAGAATCTAATGTAAAGCCTGTTGATAACAATTGATCAACTGAGCTGTGTTCTTGAAACTGGCTAAACAATAGAATTAGAATGTTCTAACAAAACACACACACACACACACGATGGTATTGGAGGTAATGGATGTATCAGTAAACTTGATGATGGTGAGCCTTTTGCAATGCATATGTATATAAAAACATGTTTTTCACCTGAATTGTATAAGATTTATATATATAAATGATATTTTAATAAATTTTGTAAAAATAAAAATGAGAGGTAACAGGTACACATATCCATTTCTCTAAACACACCAATACCATTTATTTTAAAACAAAATCAAATATATTGGTGCCAAAATAAAAAGATAGTTACAGCCCAGTTTTCCTATAGCATATAACTATTTTTTACTATCTCATTTCATTATTTTCTGGGATTACAAGCTGAGAGCAATGATATGTAGATAATCTGTTTTTTTAAAAATCATAATTGTCATTTTTTATTTTAAAAATATAAACAGCTTTATTGAGATATAACTGACATGTAATGAACTGCAATATTTAACTGTTGTAGTTTGCCAAGTTTTGGATATGTTTACACCCTTGAAATTACCACCAAAATCAAGGTAGTGAACATCTCCAATGTACTTTGTTTTTTTCTTATCTTAATATAGTCTCTCCCTCTCACCCTTCATACTCTCCTATGAAAACACTGGTCTGCTTGCTGTCACTACATGTTAATTGGCAGTTTTCAAGTTTCATAAGCATGAAATTTAAAAGTTGTGCTCTTCTTTTAATGTTTATTTTCATACATTGTAGTTCTACAATATAATGTGTTCATTTTTATATAATCATACTTGCATAAGATACAATGTGCATTACTTCTGAGCTCCCCAGTATTCTCTCTGTTCCTACACTCCTCCTTACCCCTGTTCCCCTTCCTCTACTCTATTGGTCTTACTTATATTTACTTATTGATCTTTTAAATTGATGCTTTGTAGATAGACGTGATGATGAAATTCCACTGTGCAAGCACTGTAGAAAGCAGTATGGAGTTTATTCTGAATACTTGGAATGGAACCACCATTTGATCCAGCTACCTGTCTCCTCAATTTATGCCCAAAGTATTTAAAAATGAGCATACTACAGTGATGCAGCCACAGTAATGTTTATACCAGCTCAATTCACAATAGCTGTACTATGGACACAACCCAGGTGCCCTTCAACAGATGAATGGACAAAGAAAATGTGGTATATATACTTAGTGGAATATTACTCAGCATTACTGAAAAATAAAATTATGTTATTGGAGGATAAATTGATACACTGGAGAAAATCATGCTAAGCGAAATAATCCAATCCCAAAGAACCAAGTGCCAAATGTTTTCTCTGATATATGGATGCTAGTTCACAATAAGCGGGTGGGGGCTAGGGAAGAATAGATGGACTTGTAGTTAGACTGAGGGGAAAAAAGAGAGGAGATGGGATATGAAGGGAGGAAGGATAGTAAAATGAATCAGACTTATTTACTCTATGTGCATTTATATGATTACATGAGTGGTGTGATTCTACATTGTGTACAACCAGAAGAGTCAGATTTCCTACTTCATGTATGTATGACAAATGAAAATGTACTCTACTATCACATAAAACTAAATAGAAAGAATAAAACATCTGGATAAAAACCAAAAAATATATTTATTGTTTATATCAGTGTAGAAAAGTTTATGTACCAGGGAGCTATACAAGCAAGGATTGCATCTACAAGACCTCAAGCTCTAGTTACAGTGTTCCTGTGAGAAAATGAGAGAGTGCTATGTTTACCTTTCAAGTATGGCTTATGCTAGTCAGACAGGACAGGATTTACTTGATGACATTGTAGTAAAATGAAGAATCCTTCATTTCTCTGTTGTTATATAGGAGATCTGTTCTCATTAGCTCATGTTGCACAGATGCTTGGTCCTACATGTGAGATACTAGAAGCTGTGACCCTCTCTCTTAGCGCTTCTCTTCTTCTGTTCATGATTTCAATAAAATTCTCTTATCCACATGATTGACTATCTCATAATAACTTAGATAAAAATCATACTGTGCACATGCTTTGCTGTCATGCATGTGCACAGTATGATTTTTATTTCTGAATCTGCTCAAACTTAAGTACAAATATCTTAGATTATTATTTTTGTACAACAACCTATAAACATTTGGTTATAGCCACAAGAGTTACTATGAACTTTCTCTACTAGGTTGTCACTTGTCTACACAAATAAATGTAGGGCTTATTAAGCTCATTTTTAATGAAAAGTTGGGAAAAAAGTTGGAATAAAGGGACAAAGTGAATCACCTCAATTTGGGAGTTGACTGAAACTAGGTACAGATTATTAGAGTATGTTCTCTAGTCTTTTATTCAAATCTTCCCAGAAAATCATGAAATATTTGAAAATTCAGATGTTTAAATGCATAATGACAAGGAGAAATATTTAAGAAAATGATCTCCCAGTTTGAGGTGAGGACCAAGTAGAGAGCACTCACAGCAGAATCAGTGTATCAGAGCTTTCACACAGACAGACTGGTGAGGTAGAGGACCTGAGGGAGACTAAGTGAGGATGGTGGAGGGAGGTGCCTTGGACGTGCCTGGAGCATCAGGCTGTCACACAACTTGTTGAAGATACACTGATTTTAGCCTTTAGACCCACAGAGACTGAAGCTAGAATGAGGAATTCATGTAACCACAGAATGAATGAGGGAAACTCATTCTTCTATCACTTGTGGAGACCAGGATTCCAGTAAAGAGGGAAAAGGGAAGCAGATGTTCCATAGAGCTCCTTGTGTAGATCACACTGGGTCTGGTTCTATTCGTTTACACTGCGGGGAGTGATTCACTTTGTCTTACGTATGAGTACGGGGATCACTCAATGTTCTAGACTGACTCTTTAGTTCTGTGGCCTGGGTAAGAATGTCGCAAGTGAAATAATATTTCAAGATTTTCAACCATAAGAGAGCAGCATGAATGCAATGAACAAGAGAGGGCAGAAATGGAGGCTTTCCAAGGTGAAGGCACGGAGTCCTGAGAGTCTGCTCTGTTTCTAAATGTGGGTGGCTGAAGAAATGGCTATTACAGAGAAGAAGGCTGGAATTTATGATCATACAAAGGAGCTAGAACCAAGTTACCATGGTGGGCTGAGGTAGGGATGTTGGGTGGGTGATTTATAAGACTGTCCAAATGAAGGAACAACCAAATATACACGTTCTCTGAGTCACTTGTACTGACAGGAGAAACAACCCAGCTTTCTTCTCTCCAGACTAGGTTCACTGGATTTTCTCCATCATGGAAAAATCACTCATATGTAGAATGATATAATCAAGGTTACAATATAGGTCCTTGTTTCTAAATTTTTTTTTCCACAAGTGTCTTTTGGGCCCTGTTCCTTCATATGATTTCTGTGAGTATGTATGATTTCCCTCATTCCTTGTGTGGTCATGACAACAATCCCCAGGTACTCTGTGGTACTCCTTCATTCTGACCTTCTTCATTCTGACCTGACATAGTAGATGAGCACTTGGTAAATGGATTGAGGAATTGTCTTTTCACCCTCTATTGGTATTGGAACAATCTTTCTATGTCATCATGCAGTGGAGAACTGTGGGTCTTTACAGAAACACAAAAATACATTTTTGTCTGACACAGTATTTTTCCTTCCTTTCTTTCCACAACTTGAAAACAAATCCTTTAGGATTCCAATCAAAAGCATCCTTAATGACATAAACATTCTAGAAACCACCTCTGCATCCTAGCTCTTGCAGCAAGTCTACATAATTAAATTCTCTTTCCCCATGGTCAGGTGCTCCCCCAGGAGACTCCTTCGCACTGTGTTTAAGGGTACAGTTATGGGAGTGCACTTGTGACTCCCTTCATATTCCCTGATATAGTTTAAATTCGAATAGTTACTCAGTTTAAACTTACCTATAGGCATTTCAGTTGCAATCATAAAGACAATAGAGGACCATAATACATTAAAAGACAAGTGTGACTGACACTAGATAAAATGTTTGGTTGATTATCAGAATAGTTACATTGAGGAAGGATTTTTAGCAGAAGAATCAGTGACCACACTAATAATTCATGCATAAGGCCTTATGTAAGTCAATACCTAGACACACTGCCAGGAAAAATGTGTCAACCAAATAAATCCTATAAAAAATGATTATTCTTGAGAGCAGTCAACGCTCCTAGAAGGTTGATCAAGAAGTCATCTAATCTCATCTTGTTGCTACCCAAGGGATCCACCATTTTTTCCAGAAGGTGATGGCAAATCACAGGCATAGCACTGGTTTCTGCCTTTAGCATTTGGACCCTAACTAATATTAGCAGACAAATCAGCTCAGATGAGGGGGAAAAAATGGTATAAACGTAGTTACATATTTAATGTCCACTGCTTTGGCCATGATGTATAAGGGTACTTTGGGCATCACCTAGGTTGTGTGGGAGAAACAGGCTGTCTAAAATTCACAGTACATAAAAACTCATCTACCTGACTAGTGGCACTCTCCCAGGGGCAAATATGTGGGTGTAAACATAAAGGATTTTGTACTTCTTCTAAGGCAGTCTATGACTTTGAAGTTTCAATATACTGTGAGAATCTCTCAGCCCTCTAGTCTCAGTCTCTGGAAACACAGTGACCTCAGAGTGCATGTTTTTCCCATCAAGTCTACAATAGCTTAATGCTAGTATGAGCCCACTTCAGTTATAAAGTCTTTGAAGAGATATAAGTCTCTTTCTACGTTAGCCTCCATTTCATTTTCTGGGAATAAATTTACTAATCCTGTATCCCATCTTCAACTTATCTACCTATAAAATTGATAGACACTTGTAACTTTTACATTGAAGACCTTCAACTCATCCTACCATCCAAAAGACATGAGTAGAGGGCATCAAAGGAATTCTAAACTTTGCAACATTCAAGACTTTAATGATAATAGTTGCTTCTATATTTCTCCCAAGGATGTGGTACTGCATTCCCTTTAATGTATCAGCAGAGGGCATCTACAGGGAGATATTTGGGGAACTTCCATTACATTTGAACCTTTAAAAAGTGATAATCCCCATGACAAGAGTGAAGGGAAGAAAGTGAAAATAATTCTGCTTTATTCTGTATCTCTACTCAATATGATTTGTGGTTCTAGGTAAGTAATGATCTGCTCTATGCTTGTTCCCACTGGAACCACAGAGGCATGCACTGAGGCCAAAATAAACTTTCATATTGCTTACCTTTCTTACTACATTTCATATTACATTTAATGATCTTTCATATTGTTTAGCCTGCTGGGGAGAAACAAGTAGCTACTCAGTCCAAAGAGTTGGAAGTCTCAGAACAAGAGGAACCAATGACAGAGCCCCAGTCCAAGCATGAACGCTCTCTGAAGAGTTGTTGGTATGAATGTTCCAAAGCAGAAAAATTGGAGTCAGATGTCCATGGACAATAGCAGCAGCCAAAAATGTGTGCACTCAAGAATCCAGCGTGTACCCACTTGTGGACTTTCTCCTTCTTCCACTTTGGGTTTCATCTGGCTACCCATCCTTTGGATGGTTTCCTCACGTTCAGGGCAGACTTTTCTTGTTCCATTTGCTGTCTGGCATGTCAATCATCTCTGGAAACACATTCTCAGATACACTCAGAATTGCACTTTATTATTAATTCCATAGGCATCTCTCAATCAAATCAATTTGACAATAAAGATTAATCATCACATCCCGAGGAGATATGGGTATTTCCCTTTTTCCAATATTGCAATACCTAGGTAAATGGCTGCAAGCAATTCAATAAAATGTTTGGATGAAGATGTATGCAAACATGTTGGCTAAGTTTGGTGACTTTTATCTAAGGATCCAAGCCTCCACTTCTATCTATAGTTTTAGTGTTTGTGAAGTAGCTTAGCATAGGTTGGAGAATAATATGAATTTATACTTCCCTCTTAGGAGAAATTGTGCTGGTTTGCATCCAGTAATAAATAAAATAATTCTTCATTATAGGAAAAGCAGCATCTTAGTTGATTTCCTACTATTCAGTTACTTAGAATCACCAAATCCAGCATACTTTGTCATGGATGTCCATACAACAAAGTAGTTGATTACCATCTAGAGTTTGTGGTATAATTCTAGAAATCCAATTCCACTGCTTTTGCTCTAGCCGTTGTCCCTAGCCTACTGATTCATGGCTCTTGGACAGAGCTTTGTAAAAATGCTGGTAAATATGTCAGCAATGAATTTCTTAATGTCTTGGTGAAATGATTGTCCTGAGATTGTCCTAGAATGAATGAGGTGAGAGTTAGAGAGGGTGCTGGTTGGGCAGTGACAGAGTAGATGGAACATAACGGGCTGCTTTTTTCTTGGCCCTCTTATGTCCTTGACTTTGGCCTCCAAAGGTTTTGATTTTAAACATCCTTCAGACCAGTTTCAGCAACCTCATGAGAGTAACAAGTTATAACTTCAATGTCTGTAATTTTACAATTACCTCTTTCATTTAATTGGGGTCAGGATTAGTACTGGAAGTCAGCATTTATATCCTATCTGTTCTATAGCTGATGGCTTATTGTCTCGAATTAATTCAGGTTGTCCTTTTAGAAGAAGTACATCTACAAAACACTAATAGGCAATAGGAATAAAATTTTACAAGGAAAATAAAAAATGAACACTAATATACCTTTCGTATCAATTTAGTCTCCACAAAGTGCCATTTATCAACTTAATTACATACAAATTTTACTTTCTAGAAACTCTTTTTTACATACCTAAATACCTTTTACAATTTACCCAAAACTTTACATTTTGTATTATATCTCTTAGTTACTTTGAGATCACAGTAATCTATATAACAAAAAATCTATTTTCTGAACATGACTTTAAATAAGCTTAATTCTCTCCTACTTCAGAGCCATACTTATATGGAGGACAAGAAGCAGAGCAAAAACTCAGGTGAGGCTGGTCAGTTGAGGCATTTTTGATACTGCTACTGTTGAACATTTGGAAGAAACCAATTTGCAATGTTAAGCCACTGAGAGTTCATTAATCCTTGAGGTTCATATGCTAAAGTCCTCTAATCACAAAGAAATCAAAAAGAGATATTTTAATTGAACACACTACTCATTTTTTGACTACAGGGTTTTTTTAATAAATGTTTTTAAAATTACTGTTGGACCATTGAACGAATAGTCCTTTGATTTCTTCTCTATTAAAGCAGGGGAGGAGTGTTAAAACAAACAGGTGGTTACTGTGCATTTCAATGTTATAAAACTTTACCTTTGAGCTAAGCAAAGCAAGCATTATAACTAGAATACAAACCTAAGATCTCCATTTCTACATCTTATGTTCTTCCCTTTCAAGTATGGCTGATAGTTACATAATTCAATTGATGACATTGTAGTAAAATGAAGACTCTTTCATTTTTCTATTGTTAATTAGCGTATCTGTTCTCATTAGCTTCCAAAAAATAATTGGCTCATTCCCTGTATCAATTGCTGAAATTCCAGTGTTTCTGTTTGTCAAGTCAAGAATTGGTAATCAACCTACTCTCTTAGTTACCTATCTGCTTTTCAGTAATTCAAAAAATCCTGTGTCCTCACCTATTATGTGCTATGCCTTTCTAATCTCCTATACCGCTACCACTCTGCTCTAAATCACTAGCATCTTTTGCCAAAAAATAAAAAAATATATATATTGAAATAGCTTCTAACTGGTCTGTACCTTTGTTCCCCCATAATGTATTTGAATAGAACATCCTGTATGATACTTAAAATCCAAGGAAGGGATCAGGTAGTATTACTTCTGTATTTAGACACTGTAAAACGTCCTATTTATTTGAAGTCAAAATCAATTTTATTACAATGGCTGAGAAGTCATTCATGGCTTAGTCTACGATGGGCAACATCCTAACACTCCTCCTTCATTTCTAACCACATGATTCATGTTATCTTGGTCATTAACACAGAGAACAACATAGCTGATGCCTGCTTCTTAATGCCACATAGAATTCACAGCTGCTATTTAATGTTAAATACAATGTCTAGGATTGGGGCCTGAAGTCCCGCTCTAATTGTACCTACTTGGAATACATTCATAGGTTCAGGTTCCTGTATTGCCATATTCTATACCTTGAAGTATTGTTGGATCTCAAATAGGGCTAGTTTGTGTGTGGAGTGGGGTTTGCTCTCATTTTGCCGAACTGTGAGTATAGTTCATCAGGAATATCTCTACCTCACGAACTTTTAGTGTTTCAACCACTTCTTATTCTCTTTTAGAAAAGGAGGGGGAGTAAGAAATAGTACTTTAATACCAATAAAACCTTAAAATAAATGTCCAGTATATACTGCATAATCTGTAACACTCATTGCCACATGAAGAGGAATGGCATGGTCTGTATTGGATACCAATAATGAATTGGTGAGACCTTGAATTATCCTAAGAGGATTTTCTCTCACAGAACCTGAGCACTCCTTAGTATCCTCATTCAAGTTAAGCAACATATGGGGGGAAAGCCACAGATGGAACGCATTGAGGAAAACAACCAAAGTCCCCAAAATGTTCTACATGGAAGGATTATTTTGTTCACCAGACTTCACAAAGAAACTTACATCTTCATGTTCAGCACATGGCAGGCTCATTGATATCTTCTACAGTACTTTTTCTAATAAAGCAATTCAAGGATTACAAATCACACTTTAACAATGAGAACATTGTTACTCACAGTTCCAACTGTGTTACTGAAAATTATAGCTATTACTGGAATGACATTATAAAAGTGCACTTAAAGTAAGATTTTGGAGCAAATTATTGTATTTGCTTCACCATTTGCATTAGATTGGAAGTAACCTGCATTTGTTAACACATAACTGCCCTCTCTCTTTCATGAAAAAAAATCACTTTTAATCCATGAGCAAAATGATTAATGACATTATCACCACAGAAATTCCAAGTGAATGTCTTGCTAATTAATATTACTGCATTGATAAAATCCCAAGGATAGGAATATAGAACCAAACAGAGGAATAATGTCCTTGACATGGCCTGAGCATAAAGCAGGAGGTTGAAAATGGCCATGTAGTGGTCATAATCTAAGACAGCCAGCAGATAGCCCTCTTTGCAAGCCAGCCCAGCAAAGAAGAAGAACTGAGACAGGCAGCCAGCAAAGGACATGCTTTTTTCCTCAGAGATGTCGGTCACTATGAAGTATTGACAGAAGATAACCAGAGATCAAGGAAAGACAGATTTCCAGTGAAAAAAAGTATGTGGACCTGTAAAGCAACCCTAAAACTACAAAGACTTTATTCTAAAAGGGAGAAATACATTTTAAAAATAGTATTTTTATTAATTTTAAAATCTATTTAAAATACCACTAGATATTGAGAAAAAATCAAATTTTAAAAGGAGCTAATTAAATTTAGACACACAGAATTGAAACACTTTTTCATTTCTAGGGTAAGAAAGGAGAAATTGTTCAGAGTCCAGGAGAAAAGCTAAGGTCCCCATAAGTGAGAAGGTGATGCCATTTCTTCTTCTACAATCATAGAATGTGTCCCTCAGGTGCTCTTCAAGGTCATCTGTCACATATATCATAATATGAGGGAGAGGAGGTAAGTGTGAGTCCTGGAGAACTCTTACTGGTGAACAACAAACTAATCCGTAGGATCAAACCAAGCAAAGCAAAAGTGTTGTCCACCTTGCTAGAGTATTCACAGTGCTGACCTTCCAAAATATAAGTTTTATTTGTTCATAGAACAGAACTGATTTCAAAGGAATGATTCATAAAATATAAAATATATCAATACACTATATGTAATGGTTATAATGGTAAAATTATAAATGGGCAAAGCATATAAATAGAAAAAAATACAGGTAGACACTATTATAGCATATGATTTTGAAAGTCTATTTTAATGCATAGTGTCCATTAAGACTCTGGATAGGGGTCTTGTTTTGTAGCTTAGTGCAAGAGCTCTTGCCTATGAGGCCTCAGAGGAAAACCTATGGGCATGTAGGGAATATAGAGGGTAGGACAATCTTCTTTAGAAAGAAGTGACCAGTGGATATAGGACATTCTCATCCTGTTCTACCACATATTTAATAGCAATTAATCAAGGACCTTTGTGACAATAAAAACACAACCACACAGGTAAAAACTGTTACCATTTTACCTTATGACTCTTCATAGAATTGTTCTAGGGATAGTGTGAAGAAACAGAGAGCAACCGGAGAATATTCCCACTGGCCATACCACCTGTAGTGACAAACTACTCCATCCAGCTTCCCATAGCTCTACTGGACACTGGGATCAAGCAGAGTTAGTAACTCATCAAAACACAAATGCAAAGAGGCCGAGGCAAAGGGGCCATTATTTGTGTTGTTTATTCCTATATCCAGTGGTAAGGACAGGATATAATAGACACACAAAGTGCCGCAGTCTGGCTGGGCACAAATCACGAGCCACTGAAGCAGGAACAAACTTTATTTCTGAACTCCACCAGCACACTCCACACACGCTGCCGGGAACCCCCCACCCCAACACCACGCGGCTCCTCCAGGAACCAGCAACCAGAAAAATCCATCCTCTGGCACTTCCCCAACCAATGGGAAGATCCCCGAGAGAGCTCAAGCGGAACTCAACAGGAACTCCGCCAGAACTCAAAAGTCATCATCTTAATGGCTCACTAGCGTCACCTCTCAACCACTACTTCTGGCAAAAATGCCATGCGTCATCCCAACTCGGCTGTGGCCCTCAACAACAAAGAATCTTTGCTAATATATGAATGAACGGGCAGGCCTGGATCAGAAAAGAAAGAAGTCCTCAGGACTGATTTTTTGGATGGACTCTAATGATGCATTTTACTTTCAAACCACTATGGATTTAATTTGTATCCCACCTACACTTCCTCATACTAGTAACCACTGGAAATTTGTGTTTTTTCAGACAAGTATAGGAAAAGGTAAGGAACCAGTGCACAAAATAGCCTGATGAACCAGTTATTTCTTGAATGTCCTGTGTTTACCAAGATTTCTGCAATAGATTGCCCTCATGTGCTGCAATGAATAGAAAGCAGTCATTAGGAAACAGAGCTTAATTCTTCTCAAAGCATAAATAGCCAAAAAAGCATTTGACTTTTAGGCAGTCAACACAGATGGAAGTTTTCTCTCAGTGCTCAACAATGTAAAGCCTCAACTCCCTCCTATATAAAATAAGGATGATTTCTTTCTCTTCAAGGTTATTGTAGAGAAGTTAACTTAAGAACAGGGCCAGACATGTGCTAAACAATTAATTAGCAATTGGCTATCAAGTTCTTGGCATGGAAGAATCACTTGGTTACACCTCTAGATTTGTACCTTGGTAGGTTGTGGTTATGGATCAGCTTTCCTTAAGGCAACCCAGTTGATTGTAAGGCAGGTTATACATCAAGCCTGCAAAATACTGAAATATGTATTTGTTTTACTGGTAATACTATTTTGTATTGTATTGTGTGCATTCCAATGTTATGAAAATGAGAGATTCAACAAGTGTAAAGCTATGCTTCAAATGTTGCACAATTTAAAGCAGGACCTACAAATGGAACTATATTTCAATTTTGTTGCTAAAATGGCTATAATTGCTTCCTTGGGAATCTTATTTAACTTTCTCTAATCTCATTTCACTTACACATTCAAGGAGACAGAAATACTTTACTCATATGTTTGGGGAAGTTTTAAAGGAAGATATTGTATGTAAGTGCTTAGTACTTTGTTATGTAAAATATGTCACATGTAAGTGGTAATGTTGCAGAATTGGAAATTAGTAATATTTGATGTTTAAATAAAATATTGCAATAACAAATAAAAATTGTCCTAAGTACTGGGCTGTTAACCCCTTGAAACACCTGTCTCTGATCATCATTCTCTTTCCTAGACCACCACCTTTGCACAAGAGTCCTCCCAATGACCTCCTCACCTGTCACAGAGCCCAGAGTGATATTCCTTCCCTTTCACTCCAGCACACCTCTGTTTAAGATTAATGCTCCTAGTTCTATTATGCTAGAATACATAATAAAATTATTATTTGGTTCCAGTTCCTTTAATACTCATGAAGATACATTTTGGTTTTTTTTTTTTTTTTTTTTTGATCTAGGAAAAATACCTGTAATTCACCTTGGGGCAAACAAAGATTTGTAGGATCCATTTCCCTGATGTTTCCTGGAGAGTCCATTTAATACATTGGAAAAGAGAAAGCCTTGTAGAATTGACTTCTGTATTTGGTAAACAGAACAACTGTCTGATGCCTGCCAGTGTTTGCTCACCAGCTGAAACACTAATCTTCCTAATATTTTTGTATTACAAGATTTTTAAAATGTACATTTTTCTGTACAAAAAAATGAAGTATAATTTTTGTATTTAAAAGTGAATATAATACATTCCACTATTGTCATGTATGAAAGAAAGAAAGAAAAATATAAAATAAAAGTAAGCATTTATTCTCTGGAAATTATGTCATAAATGTCACATCCCTTTGCAGATTCTTAAATAATTAAAGACTAGTATCCAGAAGACAAAAAGGTTCCCAAAGAACTCGACATTAAAATGCAAATAATTCAACCAGTAAGTGGGCCAATGTACTGAACAGGCATCAGGGAAATGGAAATAAAAATAATTCTGACATTCCAACACACTCCAGTTAGAAAGGCTATCAGGAAAACCGCAAATAACAATAAATATTGGCAAAGATTCAGGGTAAAAGAAGCACGAGTACATCGTTCCTGGGAATATACATATGTCACCCTTTACCAAATGGATGAAGATTTAGATTGAAATAAGAGATGACACATATTCTTAACTACAGAGTAATTGAGATCTCAAGGCAGCATAGAAATCATACCTCAGCTCTGCCAGAAGAATGACACCTAGTTCATTATAAGCACATCTCAAAATGGAAAATATTTATGAATGTGATGAGTTTTCCAGTTCTATAGATTGGTGAATGTTGAAATCTCACTGACATCTGTCACCTTGTACTATGGTTCATTTATCTTCATTAATTCCCAAGCAAGTACTAGCTGTGCCCTTGAATGGAACCAATTATGAATATATTATTTAGCACAATTTTTAAAAAAATAAAAACATTGATAAAGACCCAGCCTTCTCACTCCCTGGTATTCATCCAAAAGAATTGAAATCACCATACTATAGTGATACAGGAACATCAATGTTTATAGCAGCTCAATTCACAATAGCCAAGTTATGGAACCAGACCATATGCCCATCAGGAGAAAATGGATGAAGAAAATGTAGCTTATACATACAGTGGAGTTTTACTCAGTCATAAAGAAGAATGAGATTATGGTATTTTCTGGTAAATGGGTGGAACTGGAAAACATCATGCTAAATTGGATGAGCCAGTCTGAAAAATCAAAGATTGAATATTTTCTCTCAGATGTAAAAGTTAGAGCAAAATGAGGAGAAACCTGAGAGGGTAGAAATTCAAATAAAAAAGAAGGGACATCAGTGGAGCAGAGGAAGGGGACAGAGGGTGAAGGAGGAAGGATGGGAAAGGGAAGAATCATCAAATAAAATTCACCAACTTCTACTCTGTGCCTACATGAATATCCCAAGGTGAATTTCACCATTATCTGTATCTATAGAGGACCAATTTTAAAAATCCGTAAGTATGTATAAGGAAGACCAATAGAATAGAGGACTGGGAACAAGGAGAGGGAGGAGGGTAGTACAAGTGTAAATTATATTCCATTCAAGCATGAGGAGTATATTAAAATGAACCCCACTATTCTATTTAACTATCATGTTTGAAAACAAACATAAAAAGAAGAGTGCATATTTTAAGATTCGTACTCATAAAACTTGAAAACTGCAAATTAACATGTAGTGACAGTAAGTAAGTATACCAGTGTTTTGCTAGGGGAGGCAGGAAGGAGAATGAAGAGTGAGGAGGAGAGATTACAATGAGTTGTGAAAAAATGAAGTAGATTGGAGATGTTTACTACCTTGATTGTGATAGTGATTTCATGGGATGTACACATTCAGAACTTAGCAAATTACAATTAAATATGTGCGGTTTATTACATGTCAGTTATATCTCAATCAAGCTATTTGTAGTTTTAAAGTAAAAAATTGACAATGATGATTTTTTTAAAAAAACAGCTTATGTCCATATCATTGAGCTCTCAGCTAGTAGTCTCAGAAAATAATGAAATGAAATAATAAAAATATAATTATGTGATTTTGAAACCAAGTCTGTGACTCTCTTTTAAGTTGACATAAATATATTAGATTTTGTTTTAAAATAAATGATGCTAGTGCATTTACAGAGATTGTTATGTTTACTAGTATACTTTTCATTTTTATATTTTCAAACTTCGTCAAAGTATAGTTTATAAATCAAAATCTTATACAATTAAGGTGAAAAACATGTTTTTATATATGTATACATTGCAAAAGGCTTACCATCATCAACTTAATTAATATATCCATTACCTCCAATACCATTGTGTGTGTGTGTTTTGTTAGAATATTTAAATTATTGCTTAAACAATTTCAAGAACATGACACAGTTGATTAATTGTTATCAATAGGCTTTATAATAGATCCTGACCACTTAATTGTGAAGTAAAACTTAACCTTTATATTATTCTAGTAAAATCTAGTTATTCATAAAAATTAAGATTCTATGAATGTATGTTTCTGCCAGTTCAGTTTTATGTATGAATTGAAATCTGGAACATGTTACTTTGGAATACATCACTTATCCTAGTTTTAGCATGCTTTAGCATATAAAACATGAGGTTGTGCCAACATATAAAGCCATAATATATGAAGGGGGCCACTTCAGTGACCTCACTCCTTGGCTTGCAGACACCTGTTGTCTCAAGGCCTCCTCCTGTGGTCCTTTGGATGGTGCCCACACAGAACGACGACACAATGATTATAATGTGATTTAGATCCATTGGGTCAACTTTTAATAGAATGCTACTCATATCTTCATACCCTAAGTAATACATTATCCTTGAATCCAGATGGACTCTAATTGAATCTTTGGAGACTGGAGTTCATATTCCCTACTGCTGTGTGGGAAGAGTCTCCAAGGACTGTTGAGGACATGCATAAATTGGGTCCAACCAAGTCATGCCTAGAATCCAGAGGGCAAGGAGAAGGTCTCTATTTCCAGAAACTGGTCTTTCTGATCAAAAGTAGGTACTGGTGATCAAAGGTAGGTACTGGTTATCAGGCTCAGCAAAGTGATTTGGCCTCTCTCTGACCAGCTGCTGTTAGAAGAGGGATAGAGTTTTATTTGGCACCTAATGGATCATTGCTGGACCACATACATGCACACAGACACAAACATACTCCCTGCTAAATCAGATTCCAGCCAATGATGTGTTTTTATTTACAATTTAAAATTTTAATCTGTTAGTTAAGTTAGACCATGAATAATTAAGTGCGTAGTGGAGAAGCAAAGAGGTTCAAATACTGTGACATGCTGTAAACTCTAATTGTACTCTGCCCTGTGTTATCCAGTTGATTAATTGTTATCAATAGGCTAGAGTACTCATTATCATTGTTTGGTACTGAATTTCAGGTGCCAGAGGGTCACCTCATTTCCTCCCCTTTGGGCAGGGCTGCTACAGGGTAAGATGCATCACCATATCCATCTCACGTATGAGACTTTAGTGCCATGAGCTCCGACAGTTCTGTGCCTGTTAACTGACATCTTCATAGTAACTGGCAATTTGTTCCAAATTCCAGATGGATCTCAGGAATTGAGAAGGATTCTTCTTTCTTATTAATCCTTCATTTTATGTAGTAATGCAGTACACTGTACTGGTACAGTACACTGACTTTTAGATTTTTAGCCTAAATAGTTTGAGCTAGGTTATAAAAACCTAGGTTGTAAATAGGTTAGAGAAAGAGCATGAAGTCATAAAAGAAACTATTCATTTTTAATTATAAGGATTCCTTTGCTAGAGGATCTCTTCTATATACTGCATTATAGAAATAACTAGATAAAGAACACTTAACCTTAGGCGTGCTGCACTGTGGTCAGGAAGAAGAGACAATTCAATAAGTAAGACTTAAAACGTATCATGGGGGAAATAGGGAAGTGTGAACACAGAAGAAAGGATGAAGATTGTTGGCTAGAAGTAGCAAGGCACATCAAATAGAGTTATTACGATGAACTTTAGTCAGAAAATGACATTTGAAAATATTTATAGAAGAGGGAATGACTCAAGCAAATATTTTGAGAACAGTCAATCAAGTAAACGAAAGAGTAATCTTTGACACCAGGGCAGAGTTTTCTTGTTCATAGCATTGTGAAAAAGTTGGCAAGGCTGCAACAGAATGAAAGAGAAATGACTATAAAGATATTGAATCATGTAAAATAAGCCATGAATATGTCTTAGTCATTGTAGTAAATTTGATTTTTTACTTAGAATAAATTGAAACTTTTACAATTTTTTTGTAATACAAAAGTGATGCTACCTGCTCTCTCCTTGTATTTTAAGTGTTATCCTGGATGCCCTGTTGAAAAAAGATTATGGGGGAACAAAGGTGTAGACCAATTAGAAGCTAATTCAGTACCTGTTGCCAAAGATGACAGTGGTTTAGAGCAAGGTGGCAGCAATGCAGGTGTTTAGAAAGGCACAGCTCAGGATAGGTGAGAACACAAGATTCCCTGGGTTATTGAAAAGTAAATAGGAGACCAAGAGAGTAGGTTGATTCCCATCTTTTGACTTGACAAACTGAAACATAGGAACTTCAGTATTTGATACAGTAAATAAACAGATCGTGTTTTGGAAGCAAAGATTCAGAATGCAACTTCAAATGCGCTAAATTAATCAACACCTACTATGAAATGTCAGCACTGGGCAAAACAGTTTTCTTTGAATATTAGAATTTTTACCCTGAGAAATATGTCTAGGAAATATTTGGAAAGGTTTTGAGAGTTTGTGGATGCTCTAAAGTTTCTTTATCTATGTGGGTGTTGGTGCATGTGTGTGAATGTATGTGTGTATGGGAAGAATAATCATTGTTTTCATCATATGCTTCAGGAATAGGATAATTCCAAAATTTTCAGAGCCGTTAATTATCTGCAGATAAAGAAATTAAGGACTATAGTGGTTAGATATTGTGCACAATTTTACAGTATTTTGGGGGATAACAAGAATGAAATTGCAAATTTTTAGATTTACATGGTGTCACATGTCTATAATTGCAGTAGCTCAGGAGGTTGAAGCAGGAGGATCAAAAGTTCAAAGCCAGCCTCAGCAATTTAGCAAGGCCGTAGGAAATTAGTGAAACCCTTTCTCAAAATAAAAAAATTAAATAAAGTAAAATAAAAAAGTCTGGGAATGTGTCTCAGTGGTTAAAAACTCTTGGGTTCAATTCCTGGTATGGAAAAAAAAAAGAAACAAAGAGACAGAGTGGGGAAGGGAAGGAGAGAGAAAAGAACTCTGTCATTTTTCCTGCTTTCCATCACTCACTTCAATTAAAATTAAGACAGTGTCCTATTATGCAAAGATATGTGTCTATAGAAGGGTACCTAATCTACTGTGTTGCACTGTATTGCAGTACAAGATTGTCTGTTTTTTATAAGGGATTATACAGGACATGTTACCAAATTGGAATCATACATGTTTGGTGCTTGCAAAAGTCTCAGAAGTCTTTCCTGTGACTTGTGCTCGTGAAGGAAGATGAGTCCCCTAAGATCACATGGATGATGAGTACTGGGGAAGTATCCAAATTACAAGTTCAATGAGCTTTTTACTTTAAAGCCTATCACTCTTTTCAAATTATAAAATTTGATGCAGTGATATCTTTTTATTGTGATGCTTGTTTTCTCTTAGTCCTTTTAAAAGGGTTCTATCCAATCATTGGTGCTGAAGTAGATATCAAGAAGTTTACTTTTCATTTTTGTCTGGGGGTTTATATTTAAGTTACTCTATTTATGTTTTTAATTCATTTCGGGTAAAATTTTCTGAGTTGTGTGAGATGGGGAGACATTTTCATTCTTTGAAGTGCTTTCCAGTTTCCCAGCACATACCAAACAGACTCCCATTTCCACATTATGTTTTCTTGGTGACCTTTTGAAGATTATTTGCAAATATTGTTTTCTGGAGTTTTGAATTTGTTGCCCTGGCCTATGTGTCAGCTTTTATACCTTTGTATCATAGTTGAATATCAGGAATTGTGTGTGATGCCTCCAGCTTAATTCTTCTTTGTTATGATGGCCTGAGTTACTTGGGACACTTTGTGGCTCCAAAGGAAATATAAGATTTTAATTCTACTTCTGTTATAAATCACATTGCAACATAAATGAATGTGTAGGATTTTATCTAACTGAAATAGTTCAGAGAGAAAGACAATTACTGTCTGATCGTATCTCTTAACTCTAGAATCACAGACACAGACTAGAACATTGGCCACCAGGACCTGGGGAGTAGGAAAGTGAGGAGACGGTCAAAGGGCACAACCTATCAGTGAAGATGAGTAAGTCCAGTGGATCCGGTCATGATACACTGTGCAAACATACAACATACAACATGATGGCTGCAGATAACAATATCATATTGAATACTTATAATATGCTCATATAGATTCTAAAAATTCTCATCATAGAAATGATGCCAAAAATATGTGAACCTGAAAAAAACATTGTATGAAAGTAGATGACAAAAATGTTAACATTTAGCAAAATTCCAAATGACACTACAACTTGGTTTATATTGCTTCCTTATCGAACTTGAGTTTATTTATTTTCTTACAATGCTCAACTTTTATAAGCTAGTTAATTATTATTCTCTCTCTTGGAAGAAAAACATTCACCCTTTTTTAGGTCCATTTTCTTTCCAGGCTTTGGGTCTTTATATTTTTTTTATGTAAGATTGAAAATGCTTTCTATTTTCAGAGGTTAAGATTATAGGTTGGGAGATCATTAAAAGACTTTCCTAAGCTTGCCGAGCTACCAGGAATTGGGATCACAGTTAGAACCTAGACAACATTTCAGTAATTCAGTTCTTCCTGTGCCAGACTTGTCTGCCTTCAGCTGGACTTTCTGATAAGTTGTGGTTTTCTTGTTTCAGTTGAGCACCAGATCACAAAGAGTATCCACACCCTACATCTGTGGGCCAGCTTCTTTGCAGTTTGTGTGCCAGAGTATGACCAGATGCCTCAGTATCCTGCAAGTTAGCCCAGGATAATTTACATGGTGATAACAGGATCCCAAAAGGGAGAAAGATTACAGAAAACCTCTTGAGACCTAGACTAGGAATCTTCATGGGTCTGCATACTTCAACCTTTTCATAAAAACAAATCACCTAACTGAATTCACAATGTGAAATTAAAAAAAAAAACTCTCTAGAAATCATTAAGTAACTCTGGTTTTGACATTATAACACATAGATTATTTGATCTGTGATTAATTCATTTTCTATTCTCAAATGAGAACTTTAATGCTAAATAGAATATGATCTTATTATATTATACAGAGAAGTCAGAAAAATAACTGAAATAGTGTGTGTTTCAGTGGAGTATCCTCAAGCTTTCATCTGATTTATTTATTCACCATTACCAAGACCTAAAAGATTTTTTGTACAAATGGAGGCAGGAAACACTAATTAACAAATATTTATTTTGAAATGCTTATCTCTTCAGTCTTTCACAAAATTTTGATGATGAAGTTATGCAAATATAAGTTCCCCTATAGAGGGGATATTGAGACTAATGGCCTTATTCCTGTCCTCCTGAATAAGACTGCATTTTGTACAATCTGTCCTAACTCTATCTGGAATTTTTCCTTTTTTTTTTTTTTTGATACTAGGAATTGAACCGAGGGGTACTTAGTCACTAAGCCACTTTTTATATTTTATTTTGAGACAGGAACTCTCAAAGTTGATTGGGATATTGATAAATTTCTGAAGCTGGCTTTGAACTTGGTATCCTCCTGCCTTAGCCTCCTGAGTCACTGGGATTACAGGCATGTACTACCATGCCCACCCAATTCTACATAGAAGTTAGAGTTCTCCCCTTTCTTCTTTACTGGAATCTGGATCTCAACAGGTGACAGAAGAATGAGTTCCCCTCTTTCATTCTGTAGTCACATGAATTCCTCATTATAGCTTTGGTCTCTATGGGTTTAAAGGCTAAAATCAATGTATCTTCAACAAGTTTTGTGACAACCTGATGCTCCAGACACGCCCAAGGCACCTCCCTCCACCATCCTCACTTAGTCTCTCTCAGGTCCTCTACCTCACAGGGCTCTCTGTGTGAAAGCTCTGATACACTGATTATGCTGTGAGTGCTCTCCACTTGGTCCTCACCTCAAACTGGGAGATCATTTTCTTAAATGTTTATTATTTCTATGACTCACTTAAATATCTAAATTTTCAATTATTTCAAAATTATCTGGGAAGATTAGAATAGAAAACTAGAGAATAGACTACCATTAACCTATTTTCAGTCAACCCAAGAAGTGAGGTAATTCACTCTGACCATTTATTAACACATTTTCCGATATTTTATATAAATATGAGCTTAGTTAGTCCTAGATTTATTTGTATGGACAAATGATAACACAGTAGAGAAAGTTCATAGTAACTATTAGGGCTATAACCAAGTGCTTATAGTTTATTGTACAAAAAAAAAATTGTAATCTAAGATATTTGTACTCGAGTTTGAGCACCAAAATCATTCATTGGAGAAAAGATAGCCTCTACAACAAATTAGGTTGGGAAAACTAAAAATCAATATGTAACAATTTGAAATTAAATCCCAAAATCTCACCCTGCACAAAAGTCAACTGTAAGTGAATCAAAGAACAGACACACTGTGCCTAACAGAAGAGAAAGTTGAGCCAAATCTTCACCTTGTCAGCTTAGGATCTGACTTCCTTACGACTCCTAAACTGCAAGTAAAAACAAGAATCAATAAATGGGATAGATTCAAACTAAAAACCTTCTTCTCAGCAAAGGAAACAATCATTAATGTGGAGACAAAGCCTATAGAATGGGAGAAAATCTTTTTCATATATATGTCACAGCATTAATTTCCAGGATATTTAAAGAACTCAAAAAACTTAACACCAAAGAAAACAGTAAATAACCCAATCACAGAATGGGCTAACTGAACAGACATCTCACAGAAGAATTAAAATTGATTAACATTTCTTTGTTTTAACTTTTTCCTCTGGTTTAAGGCTTGATAGGTAATCAACAGAATACTGGGTCAATGGTCCAAATGGCGATTTTTTTTCAAAACATTTGAAAATCATATACTTAAAAAATGAGTACTGTTTAATGAAATATTTTCATTTCGTTTTTGACTTTTACAACTTCAGGTTATGCATTTGGAGGATTTATGTTCTCTCAATGCCTTAACATTAAACATTAGTTTGGTCTTCATGTTCAGCATCCACACTATTACAAACTGCCTCAGTTATATGAGAATGTCCTCTGGAAGATACTTGGAAGAAACCTGTCAAGAAAACTAACCTCTTGAATATTTTTGATGATTAGAGAAATTCATATGGTTAGAGAACTATAACACTACCTCAGGAAGGAGAAAACAGGAGTAAAGAAACATATACTTCTGAGAGGGGTACATAGCTTAACGTTGGGAACACATGCACCCAATTAAGACAATTCTGGGTATAAATACGAGCTGTGATGTTCAGCAGCTCTGTGCTCTTAGGCTTGGTCTTCAGCTTCTTAGTGTTTCAGGTTCTACAGCTATAACAAGATGATCATAAACCACCTTCTTTATAAGGTTGAAGTAAGAATTGAAATGGTTAGATACAGGACTTAATAGTAACTGCAGTGTGTGTGTGTGTGTGTGTGTGTGTGTGTGTGTGTGTGTGTGCACGTGCTCTATTTGTGCTTATGGAGGCAAAGGGGAAAGTTTATTGATATTCATGTAAATATTATCATGCTACTTGATACATAAAAAGTTTTCATTAATTTATGAAAGAACACTGGAAATTTTTTCATAAAGGCTGTGTATTAAACATAGGACTGTTTTTGTGTGTACCTTCTTCACACATTCAGACAGCCTGACGAGAATCCAGTAGTAATAATTCTAAATTTTTTCATCCTCCTGTTTTATAAGACACTGGCCCTACATTACAGAGTAAAAAAAATGGAAGCTCCAACTTCAAAATCAGATTCTGACTCAAATCCGAGTGCTAACTCACAAATTAAATCCTAAAATTCCAGCTAATAAGCAATAAAACTCCACAGGCCTTCTAATACTTAATTGATGCATTGTTTATTTCTCTTAGTGAAATTATCACTAAGTTCTTTTTCCCCCTCATTATGATATGCAGGCTTTCCCCATTGTGGACATGGAAATAGGAAATCGCACCATCCTGAATGAATTCATCTTGTTGGGCATCTCAGCAGATCCCCAGTGGCAGCTGATTCTGTTTGTAATATTTCTGGTGATCTATTTGCTAACCTTGTCAGGGAACATGACCCTGGTTTTCTTAATCAAGATTGATTCCCGCCTGCATACACCTATGTACTATTTGATTGGCAGTCTATCTTTTTTGGATTTCTGGTACACCTCTGTATATACCCCTAAAATCTTGGCAATCTGTGTCTCCGAAGACAAGCGCATTTCCTTGGCTGGATGTGGGGCTCAGTTTTTCTTCTCCTGCTTGGCAGCCTACACTGAGTGCTATCTCTTGGCAGCCATGTCATATGACCGCCATGCAGCAATTTGTAACCCACTGCTTTATTCAGGCACCATGTCTGCTTCTGTTTGCATTGGCCTTGTTGCTGGATCCTACATAGGGGGCTTTCTGAATGCTATAGCCCACACTGCTAACACCTTCCGCCTGAGTTTCTGTGGTAACAATGTCATCGACCACTTTGTATGTGATGTTCTACCATTGGTAAAAATGTCCTGCACAGACACTCGGGTCTATGTCATAATCCTTTCCAGTATGGTTGGCTTCACTGTCCTCTCCTGCCTTCTTGCCATCCTCATCTCTTACTTCAACATCCTCCTGGCCATCCTGAGGATCCGTTCAGCCTCAGGAAGGCGCAAGGCATTCTCTACCTGTGCTTCCCACCTGGTCTCTGTCATGCTCTTCTATGGATCCTTGCTCTTTGTATACTCGAGGCCCAGTTCCAGCTACTCCCTGGAGAGAGACAAAGTGGCTGCCCTCTTCTACACCATCATCAACCCATTTCTCAACCCTCTCATCTACAGCATCAGAAACAAAGACGTCAAAGAGGCCTTTAGGAAAGCAATACTGTCCATAGGACCACAAGCTTGAGGTTTATTTTATGCCTTTTTTGCAGTTTGCAAATTATTGTTTTTGTAGACATGTTTGTATGAGTGTCTGCAGTTCAATTAAACTTCATAATTTATACTTGTAAGAATGAAATATTGGTCAAAACACACTTTTATTTTCAGGAGTGCTGATTCTTTCTTTCTCTTTCTGGCCATAAAGTGAACAGTTCTGCTCCAGTAAATCCTTCTGCCATGATGTTACCACAGGCCCAAAGCAACATTGCCAGTCAACCATGGAATAAAATATCCAAAACTTGAGCCAAAATAATCCTTTATTTGTTATTAGTTAATTTTATCAGGAATTTGTTATAGCGATGGAAGCTGACAACCACATTGATAAAGTGGAAGGGATTTCAAGTTCATATAATTATTAATTCTTTTTCAATGTGTCCATACCAAGATACTGGATATAAATAGATCAGTTTTCCTTGGAGAAGACTGTCCGTTTTCTAGTACATTTTATGGATTTCAGTCTTATGAATATTCACAGGAAAGTGATACGTTTCTAGTTTCCATGTAAAATGATGATAATCCATTCTTGGATATGCTCACACAACACAGCGGAGCACACCTTCACTATGACTTCTCTGAAACCTACTTATACACATGCACAGATATGCTTGAGGAGTTGGGAGCTGAATTTTTAGACCCAGGAGATCAAGATAACATAAGTGTATGCCAGCCAGCTAACACATAATCCTAGCTAAGGTACAAAATTTGTTTTTCAAACTAAAAATAAATTTTAATTCAAAATTATTGGAATTTATATTTTTGTGTTTAGAAATAAACTTATTTTTTCTGGACCTTTTCCCATCATTTCCCTTTGCATGCATAGATAGTTTCCAAATAATGAAATAAAATGCATATTTAAGCAATATACTACACAAATATGTGTACTTCCCTCCAGGAAAAAAAAGATCTTTTGGATAGTAGGGTTAACCTAGAGAATAGCCTTTTAATACATGAAGGAATCAAGTAAGAATGAATTATCATATACATCCATGATACATTTAAAAATGCCAATTACATCTGAAAAAAATAAACTTTGAACAAGGGTAGAAAATGTAATTTCAAGAAACGTAGAAATATTAGGCACAGTAGCACAAGCCTGTAATCGCAGAGGCTAAGGAAGCTGAGAAGGAAAGATTATGAGTTCAAAGTCAACCTCAGAAGAAAGATGCTAAGCAACTCACAGAGACCCTGTCTCTGAATATAATACAAAATCGGGCTCTGGATATGGCTCAGAGGTCAAGTGCCCCTGAATTCAATCCCTAATATACCCCCTGCCTCAAAAAAGAATGAAAGAAATAAAAAAAATGCAGAGAACTTCTGACTATGTCTAGCTTAAGCCAATGAAGGCCTTCTAGATGTTAAATTATTGTGATCTTTATAGTCAATGTCAAGATATGTTCCTCTCTAAGGCTCATGATTTTTTTCTAAAATATACATTCTGATTTATATTTTAAAATTTCAAGGTTTCTCATGCAACTCTTGTTTAAAGATCAAGCAATTTTAGGCATGTAAAATATTTCAAATATCTATATTTAAAGACTATTTAATTGTGCTTCATATATATGTGTATATTTGTGTGTGACACACACATATATATTAAATATGATATCAAATATTTGAGCAGGTTAAAATACTCCAACACTAGAGTGGAGGGAAATGAAAGCTACTAGGGAATGAGACCACAACAAATAATGTTACATACTTTCAGGAATAAGGTGTAATGAATCTCACTCTTGTGTATAATTATAATACACCAATAAAAAATCTCCATCATTTACCTAAAGTATAAAACTGAAAAATATCTAAATGTTCCTATGAATTTTTATTATCATTGTTTCATTATGCTTCTTCATTCTACTACTTCAGAATGTCTTAAGATTAAAAAAAAATGTTTCTTTTCTTGATGTTTCCTGATTGTTTCTTGCTTTCATAAGATGATTTAATTTTTTTCTTACCATGGATTTAATCTAAATATAAAATGTTCTGTTTTGGTGTCCAGTGGTGAGATTAGTATTCTCTTTGTGAATATTCACATTTTCACAATGCAATGAGAATATTGTGAAGATATTTCAAAGATATCCTTTCTTTAGTACTTATCACATCTTAGAAAGAAATGGCTGTTAGATTGGATGTTTGGATACAAACTGGCACAATTTGTCCTAGGAGGCAAATACAAACCCTTATTTGAATCTCCAGCATATGATGATTAACTTCACAGATTGCAAGGGATTGGATCCTTAGATAAAGAGCATCAAACTTGGCCAAGGTGTATGTATCCATCCTCCTCCAAGACTTTACATGAATGGCTTGGAGCCATATTCCCAGGTATTACAGATTACCTAGGGATGTGACAGGTAATCTTGATTGTCAACTTGTTTGGGTTGAGAGATGACTAGGAAATGAGGAAAGCCCACTTCTCAGTGTATCTGTGAGAGTGTTTACAGAGATGATTGGCATGTTGTTCAGCAAACTGAGTTAGGAAGGCCTGCCCTGAATGCGGGGAAACCATCCAATAAGGTGAGGATCCAGATGGAACCAAAAGTGGAAGAAGGAAGAAGTCCACAAGTCTACAAGTGTGTACAACCTGGATTGTTCTTGAGCAGTTGTTTTTGTTTTTGGCTACATCCTTATCCCTGAGCATTAAACTGCATATTCTTCACCTTTGGATTGTGAATGGACAGCTTTCAACTTCGGACTGGCGCTGCATCACGGGTCCCTCTTGTTCTGATCTTTGAAATTCTTGGACTGAGAAGATCCTGATTTCTCATCAACTGGGCTAAAGAAAACAATGTGAAATATTATTCTGGCTTGAGTGCATGCTTCAGTGGTTCCCAATATATAGCAGATCATTATTTACCCAAAAGCAAAAATCATATTGGGTAGAGATCAAAATAAAACAGAACCAATTTAACGTTCTTCCCTTCACTTTTGGCACAGGAATTATCATTGGTTAAATGTTCAAGTGCAATAGAAGTTCCCTAAATTTCTCCTTGTAAACATTCTCTGTTAATGCAGCAAAGAAAATGCAATACCACATCCTTGAGAGAAATATAGAGGTGAATGTGTTCATTAAAGTCTTGAACACTGCAAAGTTCAGGGTCTCAGGTGTTGCCTTCTACTCATCTCTATTGGGTGGAAGGATGAATTGAGGCTCCTCACTATGGAAGTTATGATTGAACATTTTTTATAGTTAGACAGGTCCAAGCCAGCTGCAGAAACAGTATGTTTTTTTTTTCTTGGAAAATAAAATGGAGAAAATAAAATGGAGGCTGAAGAAGAAATAAATATTTATCTTCAAAGATGACAACTATGAGAGGTTCTCACTACCATTCAACCATTGAACCTTGGAGGGATACGCAAAGAACTTTGATGTCAGTTTGTTTGCAGAAACTGAGACTGAGTCAGGCTGAGATTCTCATACTGTATTGAATCTTAAAAGTCATATACTATCCCAGAAAAAATCCTAAGTTAAATATATATATATATATATATATATATATATATATATATATATATATATATTTGCATTTACTGGGGGGTTGCCACTACTCAGATATATGAGTTGACATGCACTGTGAATGTAATTCAGCATATTTCCCCACACATCCTTGCTGATGACCAAGGGACCCTTGTTCATCATGACCATAGCAGTTGACATCAAATCTATATCTGTATCTATACCATTTTCTTCCCCTCATATGGCCTGATTTAGCTGCTTCTATTGGTTAGGTCCAAATGCTAAAGGCAGAAACCAGTGCTGTGTCTGTAATATGCCATCACTTTCTGGGAGGATTTGTGGATCACTTGTGTAGCATCAAGATGGGATTAAACAACTTCTTGCTCAACCTTGCAGAGCAATGCCATGCTTTCTAAAATAATTACCTTTTATAAGACTTATTTAGTTTTCCCATTTTTCCTGCCAACATATCTAGTTATTGATTTACATAATCCCTTAAGCATCATTTGTTAGTGTGTCCACTGATTTATCCTACTTTTAATGCATTCTCTATGCAACTGTTCTGATAATCCTCCAAACATTTTATCTAATGCAATCACACTTGTCTTTCTTAAATGCATTATGGTCCACTATTGCATTTATGATTAGAACAGGAATGCCTATAGATAAGTTTAATATGAGATGCCATTCTAATTGAAACTATCATAGGGAATATGAAGAGTCACAAGTGTGTTCCCATAACTATACGTTTACACTCAGTGTCAAGAGTCTCCTGGGACGGCACTTGACTTGGGGGAAAAGGGAATTTAATTATGTAGACTTTCCACAAGAGCATGGGTGCAGAGGAGTTTTCTAGAATGTTTAAGTCATTAAGGATGCTTTGAATTGGAATCTTCAAGGACTTATATCCAAGTATGGAAAGAAAGGGATGAAAAATACTGTGACAGACAAAATGTTTCTTTGACTTTCTATGCACTCTGTAAGTCTCCTGTGCATGGTGACTTAGATTGTTTCACCGTCAATACAAGATTAAAGCCCATCTCCTACTTCCAGTTATCTAGTGTTCATCTACCCAAGCAAGCTTAGAATGGAGGAAAACTAATATAAAGGAAGAACCCCACAGAGCACTCCAGGATTGCTAAGGACCACACATAAAAAGAGGAAACTTGGAGATGCTCAGAGAAAGCTTGTGAGGGACCAGGGCCAGAAGACACTTCTGGAAAAGACAGAAACAAGGTCCAAGGATTGTCATCTTGACTATTCTTTTACTTATGAGTGATTCCACCATAATGGGACAGATCCAATGAAATCAGTCTGGAGAGATGAAAGCTGGGTTATTCCTACTTCTGTCAGTACAAACTGACTCAGAGAAAGAATACATTTTGTTGTGGTTTCATTGTGATTGTATTTTAAATGACCCAGCCATCACCCCTATCTCAGACCAATGTGGCAACTTGGTTCAAGTTCCTGTGTAGGATCATAAATTACAGCCTTCTTTGGACATTTCTTTAGCTACTCACCTTTAGAAATGGTGTAGACTATAAGGACTCTTCCCACGTCTAGTTATTGACTTACATATTCCCTTATGCATGATTTATTAGTGTGCTCACTGATTTATCCTGCTTATACATTCACATTGCAAAGTCTGCACATCTACGCTTTCTTGTTCATTGCTTTCATACAGTGTTTATGGGAGAAAATTCTTACATACTATTTTACCTGTCATGCTTACTGATGTCACAGGTTTTTTTTTTTTTATTGTTGGTCGTTCAAAACAATACAAAGTTCTTAATATATCATATTTCACAGTTTGATTCAAGTGGGTTATGAACTCCCAATTATACCCCGTATACAGATTGCTGTATCACATCAGTTACCCTTCCATTGATTTACATATTGCCATTCTAGTGTCTGATGTATTCTGCTGTTTGTCCTATTCTCTACTATCCCCCCTCCCCTCCCCTCCCCTCCCCTCCCCTTTTCTCTCTCTACCACCTCTACAGTAAATCATTTCTTCCACTTGTATTGTCTTGTCTTACCCCTCCCTGATGTCACAGGTTTTAAGTAAAGAGTCAGTCTAGAACATTGGGTGATCTCCATACTTATTCTTAAGACAAAATGAATCCCTCCCTGCAATGGGACCAAATAATAACCAGACCCAGTGTGATCTTCATTAGGAGCTCTGCAGAATACCTGGAATTCTGGATTTCTTTCACTCTATCCCCACCCTCAACCTTGATCACAGTGATGGTAAATTTGTAAATTCTTTTACAACACAAACCCAGAATTACACATTTTATACGTTTTTATCTCATTCAGGACTTGATGAGGTCAAAGATATAAATGCCTTCTAGGAAACTATAGGATCTTTATTAAAAAGGAAAAATTGAGAAAAAAAACTGAAAATGTATAAAACTGGCGTTCCTTTTTGATGGAAAATATTTTTAAAATAAGAAAATACACAGCAACCATTTAAACATAACTAAAGTATTTTATATTTCTATGTTTTATAGAATGGAACTAAACATGAAGAAATTGTTCTTGTAATTCCTCATGGAATTTGAAAATGCTATTCAATTGAGCATGGATTTTCACCTAGTCAAGCTCGGAGGAGTTGATGAAAAATGTGGGTATGGTCACAATTAAAGTCAGGGAAAGTCAAGTTTACAAATGTTTCAGATGCATCTGCTATGCTGTTAGAATCTGGAATGTGGTCATTTAGTAATTCTACAAAGGAGAACCAATCAGGATTCTCCTATGATAGTTGTTTTGGAAAATGGATGTAAAAATTTAGATGACTTTTGACAACTTGATACAATTGTTCACTTTTGTTCATGAGAATAATTCCCTTTATAAAGACACATGAATAGCCAGGAAGACGGACTAAAAGAAATGTTTCTTTCCACTAATAAATTTTTTTAAAAAAATTCTGAGTATTTTTTATGTGTTTTTCAATAGATAACAAAGAACTTCTGTATTTACAAATGTCAAAACTCTTTCTGTGACTCCTGCCTATAAAATAGTAGCTGATTCATAGTAGGGTAGGGAGAGGGAGCAGGAGAGGAATAGACCAACTCTAGATAGGGCAGAGGGGTTGGAGGGAAAGGGAGGGGACATGGGTTATTAATGATGGTGGAATGTGATGGTCATTATTACATTATTACTACATTATTACATTATTACTACAGGTATAAAGACATGAATTAGTGTGAATATACTTTGTATACAACCAGAGATATGAAAAATTGTGCTCTATATGTGTAATAAGAATTGTGATGCATTCCGCTGTCATTCATAAATAAATAAATAAATAAACAAATAGATAAATAAATAAATAAAAAAGAATGCCAGGTCTTTCACCCAATTGAGAATAAAGAAAATTTAACAGAAGGAAAAAAAAAAAGACAGTACTTCTTGGAGAGCAGAAATCTGGAGACACAGCAGAAGTGATAGGACTTCTGTTCTCCCTGAGATTCTGAATTGCTGATGGCTGTTTACCCTACAGTGTGCCAGGAGCCCTGTTCCTGTGTACAGAGGCCACAGTCCTAGATATTTGCATATGTGAGCCCTCATTGTCTCCTCAGCTGCAGGCTCTGTTAGTGCCCTTCTGTTAGTAAGACTTTCTCAAGAGTTCAGTGAGCAGTGACTTAATTAGTGAAATGACTTAAGACCTCTTTACTACTTTCAATTTCAAGATGTCAAAATTGGCAGAAAATCAGAAACAGAATCAAATACAAAAATCAAATACAGAATCAAATAAATGTGCCATTTAGCTCATAGGCCAAATATGTATTGAAGCACAAATGTGGACAATACAGTTACAAATGTGGACAATACAGTTATGTGCTAATCACAAGGGATTCAGAAGAGAAGGAAATAGTTCTCACCCTTTGGTACCTAAGGTCCAGGTTGTGAGGACTGTCAGAGCTAGGCGATTTCTTGGAGCGATGATGAGCTTATCTGGTATACCCAAGACCTTGAAGAGCGTTCATGGCAGACCTTGCCATGCTATTGTCCATCTAAGATGTTCTAAAACACAATCCTCTCAATGGTTTCGCTACATTTCAGAGCAGGAGTTCTTGATTTGGGTGCAACTTGCCACTAAGTAGAGCAGGTGGATTTCAGGATCCCAAGATTCCTCCTAAGAATGTGCCTAGGAAATGTTGTCTGTGTCTATCTTTTGAAAAGGACCTGTTAGATTCTTATTAAGGTCCTTGTTTCAGACTTGTTGCTCTACAGGCTTTAGATTTGCAATGCTCAAAAGGAAAGACTTCTAGAATTAGATATTAACATTTTCTGAAAAAAGCTTTTATCAGAGAAATTTGGGGGACAAGGATGGAGTGAGTGAAATTTCCTTTAGAGTGGCTTAAAACTTAGGCTCTGGATTGACTCTTAAAAATAGTTGTCAGTCAAATATTAACCATTAATTTTTTTTTCAGTTTTATCATTTTGAACCTAATCAGAAGAGGAAAATTAGGGGGAAACAGCATGTAACATTGTCAAGAGGAGTAAAGAAGTAAGGATGTGTTAATACTCCTTGTACATATTGTGGGGAAATAAGAGGAGACATCCTAAATGAAGAATCATCGGTTTTCATATGATAGTTCTCAAACTCTCTGAATCACAGCATTAGCAGAAGCAAATGTTTGCAAAGCAATTGTGCATCCCTTTACTAAATAAAATACAATTTGAAAACACCCAACATTTATCTGTACAGTCTAGAGCTTATGCTTCACTGAATGGTACAGACAGGAAAGGTGCTCACCAATCCCCTCTGCTCTATCTGGGCACAAGCAAAGCGATATTGCAGACAATTTTATGGTAAAATCAAGATTATGTAATTATATTCTGTCCAATGGGATACACCAAAAAACCCAACAATCAAACAGGCATCACAACTGTTAAAAATCAAAAACAAACAAAATGTGATCCTTGTATTCAGAGAATGAATTCAGTGTTTGAAAAATATAACTTCAATGAAAATATAGTAAAATTTGCCTCCCAGGTAAATGTAAAGGGAAAATACACCTGTCAAAAGAAGCTATCTTTTGTACTTTCAAATTAATATTTCTGTGAATATTAAACACCTCTAAAATGATTTAAGTTTTTTTTTTTTTTAAAAAGGAGAGAGTTTAGTAGTCTCATGAGGGGAAAACTGAATTTGAAGGGGGTTGGATATAAAAGGAAGATTGAAGGGCTTTATTATTATCCTTTATAATTCTTCAGTGCTCTTTGTTTATGTAACACTGATTTTTTGTTTGTTTGTTTGTTTTTTAGTAACAATGTTTTTTATCAGGAACTAGCTTGAAATTATGTGTTATTTATGTAGTATAAATAAAAAAGCCTAAAATTGTTTTTATCAGTATTAGATTTAAGCAATATCATTGTCCTAAGAATAATACACTTAAAACCTCTGCCTTTTTTTTTTAAATTTTGTATCCCTAAACTGATAGCCAGAGAATGCATTCCAATTTCAACTTAGCAGGGAAAATCTCTCTTGGTTAATTCTTATCATCTTCTGAGTGAAGCAATATAGCAGATTCAGTGTATCCATCCTGAGCTAGACAAGAAGCCCATACATAGTGTAATTTAAAAGCCGATTATGGTATAAAATTTACATGTATCTGTGAGTGTAAGTTCCCCTATCTGGCTTTATACCATAGTCCTAAGAAGGCTGAGTCAGTGTCTGCTCTAGTTCCCCAGAGTATACATCTCTGCTCTGGCAGAGGCTCCAATACAGCAAGTAGTAAAGGAACACTTGATAGATTATTTTGAGTTAGGTTATTAATTAATCAATATGCAGTTACATAATTATCTCCAAGGTGCTTTTTAATCAGGAAAGCAAAGCACAAATCATAGTGAACAAGATCTTCCTAGGCCCATATGTGCATATAACAGATATATTCAAAGGTACCATTGCAAATATATAGGAGGAAAAGAAAGAACGGTTAATCATGATCACTGCTAGAGAGAAAAGAGGAGATGTGAGCTGGGAGGATGGTTGGTTCCCAGTGTGTGTCCTTGCATATCTTATTGGATCTCAGTGAGTGGCCACTACCAAACCTGAGTAAAATTATTCGATTCACTCCTAAACAAGTTTTTAGATAAATTAATGAGGCAGGCAATTGTAAATAAGAATCAATCAGTTGAAGTCTCCCCCCCAAAAAAACAAAAAACAAAAACAGAAACAAATAAAGAGGAAAGAACCTCTCCTCTTCACCCATATAATAGGAAATTATCTAATTATCTGGACATCATAGACACGGTGGATTCTCCCCAGTCTCCATGTGTTCTTGGATTTGCTGGGCCACATGGCAGATTTGGAATTGCAGCTCCACAATTCATCATTCCTCTTTTGTTTTGCTGTTTTTTTTTTTTTATTGGTAGTTCATAACATTACATAGTTCTTAATACATCATATTACACGGCTTGGTTCAAGTGGATTATGAACTCCCGCTTTTACCCCGTATACAGATTGCTGTATCACATCAGTTTCCCTTCCATTGATTGACATATTGCCTTTCTAGTGTCTGATGTATTCTGCTGTCTGTCCTATTCTCTACTATCCCCCCTCCCCTCCCCTCCCCTCCCCTCCCCTCCCCTTTTCTCTCTCTACCCCTTCTACTGTAAATCATTTCTTCCATTTATATTAACTTGTCTTACCCCTCCTTTCCTCTTATATGACATTTTGTATAACCCTGAGGGAAGATTTACATTGCTGTTGTTGTTGTTGTTGTTTTTCTGTACCAAGGATTGAACCCAGAGTTGCTTAACCACTGAGCCACATTCCCAGCCCTTTTTAATATTTTATTTAGAGACAGGGTCCTTAGGCCTTTGTTAATTTGCTGAGACTGGTTTTGAACTCATGATCTTCTTACCTCAGTCTCCCAAGCCACAAGGATTACAGACTTATGCCATCAAGATGGGTCCAGAACTCACCTTTTCATACACATGAATACACAGATGTACCACTGAGTTTGTTTCTCTGAAGAACCCAGGCAAATACAATTATTGAGTTTCTTATTTTTAATAGAATATTTAAGTCCATGAATTTTTATTGTATAGAGGAACCTTCCTTTAAACATTTCTATTTTTTTCAAATGATTAATGTCATTGACATTGTATACATGAATCAAATATCTTAATATAACTCATAAAGATGTACAAATACAATGTCTCAATAAAAATGTAAAATAAATTTAAAAAATTAAATTTTAGTTTATTAAACCTATACATCTAAAAAACATATCTTGAAAACCATGAGACTATTAAGAATCTAAACTTCTTCTATGACTTGAATAAGCAGATTTCTTCAGTGTTTATACTGTGACTTCTAGTTATTTTGCAAAACCCTTAACAATTCTAAAACATAATTGTAGATGAATCAATTCCATTTAGTGAGTACTAAAGCTTACTACTAACTATATATTGATAAAATCTAAAACATCTTGTAAAACATGAATGCCTTAATGCTACATTTTTATTGTTATTTTTTTCTATTTTCCTAGGATCATTATTACCCGAACTTTATCTTTTTTATAGGATCTTGAGGATATTGTTTATACATAATTCTGGAGTCAACAGAACTTTTATAATTGAGAAATAAGTTAAACATGCACGTAGGTCAGTCAAGTTTACAGTAACTCTATTGATTCTTCTTTGAAGAAGGACACTAGATTGGTTCTCCAAAAGGCATACAATGGAGGCCTGGACAGTGGTTGGAGCAGCCACTCTGAAGTTAGGTGTTGCTATTTTGGAGACTGGGAAGTCTTGACAAGATACTTGTCACATATATTGTGCTTTTGGTAGCCAATGTTCCCCTTGCTTTTCCACATTCACACAATTGGCATAAAATAAGTGATGTTCGGCCACTGAAACAAGCCAACTGGGTCTGCTGATATTCCTCAAAAAGAAGGCAGGTTATAGGAATTTTATTATCATTAGTTAGAAATAAAAGATACCTTTGGGAAAACCAGAGACTGAGTGGGAGTAGCTTTCTAAAACAAGCATCCTGGAATTCCACCGTTAGTCACTGTTTCTGTTGGTTACTGTGAATTACTACCAGCACCCATAGTCTCTCTGGACCTCACATTCCATATGCACATGCATGACAGGCAGTGTAGTACATTCCTGTCTATTCTGTGGTGAGCACGTGTGTTTTCCAGTGCCATTTGACTATTTCATGATTCCACATAATTTTTTTAAATTTAAAAACCAATTCAAACAAGACACATTTGTGGTTTTAAAACTTAATTTATAGGTGGGGACAATGGTACACATCTGCAAACCCAGTGTCAGAGGCTAAGGCAAGAAGATCATAAACAAGTTCAAGTCCAGCCTGGGCTACTGAGGACCTAAGCAACTTTGCGAAAGCCTGTTTCAAAATACAAAATAAAAAGGGGTGGGAATGTGGCTCAGTCACAAAGTGACTCTGGGTTAAATTCTAGGTTTTAAAAAATAAATTAAAAAATTTAAAATAACACATTAATATTATTTTACTTTGAAAATACAATCTAAATTAAATGCATTATTATCATGTTTATCCTATTATTTAATCATTAAGTCTTCATTTTTTTCTGAAAATTTTTCTCTATTGAGTAATGGAGGCTTTTAGACTTCTATTCCTCATATTGTTATATGTAATCATATTTATTTTTTATTAAAATAACTGTCTTCTGATGTTCAGAATAACATTATTTGTCTTCAGATGTTCACCCATATATAAGAAAGTGAGGCTGAGAGAGTTCTGAAATAGACCTCAGAAATCATCTATGGAACCTTGACTGCTTTTCCTTATAAGAGACAAATAGATGAGAAGGATCACACCTGCTGGGAATAATGTCCACTAAGCTATTTATTAGGTACCTCTGGATCATTGTATTAAAGTTTCTGAGTGAAAGAAATTACCCCTAAAAATGCTTAAGAATCTATTAATGAAAAGTAAAGAGATGGATGTCATCTAGTTATCAGGAAAATATGAATTATTCACTCAATATACTTATTCCTCTTAGAAAGATATAACTGTATAGATAAGATTCTAACCAAGGAATGAATAGGAGCAAATTATAATTATGCTTACTTAATTATGTCGAAATGAAACCAAATATTATGTATAACAATGAAATAACAAAGAAAATAAAACATTTTGTAGGTGCTAAAGGTATCTTAAGAAAAGTAAGGTCAAGTGTTGCATTTTCAAGTTAGAGGAGAACTTTTTTGGCTTAGGTTCTTTGTGTTTAAAATATAGTAGCATGAAATTCAATCCAAATACTTACATTTCATGGTTAATTTCATCTCCTGTATTGCCATATCTCATATTGGATATTTGACCTACCATATGGCAAGGGTGAAAATCCCATTGTTTGCATTATATTATATCATAAGGGAGCACAAGGGCAGCTCTGCTTCATATACAAATAACCTTATCATCAATTGAATCTGCTCCTTCTTCACCAGGAAAGTCATGATCCTTTGAGCAGTTTATTCAGAGCCTCTTTCACATCCTTATTCCTCAGGCTGTAGATCAAGGGGTTCAACATGGGAAACACCACAGTGTAAAAGGTAGAGACAATTTTGTCTGTGTCAAAGGTGTAGCTAGTTTTGGGGCGAGAGTAGATGTAGAGGATAGAGCCATAGTACAGGGTGACAGAGACCAGGTGGGAGGAGCAGGTGGAGAAGGCCTTGAGGCGGCCCTGGGTGGAGCGGATCCTCAGGATGGTGGCAATGATGAAGAGGTAGGAGGCCAGGATGAGCGCAATGGGGGTGATGACATTGGAGCTCAGGAGAAAGTACATCAAAGCTTGGTAGCCCTCTTTCCTGCCACAGGCCAGCTTCACCAGGGGAAGCAAGTCACAGAAAAAGTCATCAATGATGTTGTCTTTGCAAAAGTCAAAAGAAAATGTTTTCTTGGTGATGACAGAAGAGTTAATAAAGCCACCAAGATATGAGGCTACTACCAAAAATACACATAGTTTCATTGGCATGGCCTGAGAATAAAGCAGTGGCTTTGAGATGGCCACATAGCGGTCATAAGCCATGGCAGCCAGCAGGTAACACTCAGTATAGTCCAGTCCAGCAGAGAAGAAGAACTGAGCCAGGCAGCCAGCAAAGGAGATGCTTTTATCATCAGAGATGCAAGTCATTAGGATCTTTGGAATGTAGACACAGGACAACCAGAGATCCAGAAAAGACAGATTTCCAATGAAAAAATACATGGGCGTGTGGAGCCTGGAGTCATTACAGATGAGCACTATGAGGGAGGTGTTTCCTGCCACAGTCAAAACGTACATGATAAGGAAGACCACAAAGAGGACCAGCTGCATCACGGGGTCTCGTGTGAAGCCCAGCAGGATGAACTCTGTCATTGTGTGATTTCCCCTCTGCATGGCTTAGAATATTTCACTTCAGAAGAGTGAAAATGAGAGCCCCACCTGAATCATATTGCTAAAAAAATAATGCAACAAATGAGCTAAACACGTAACAGTGCACTTCTGGTAATTCAAGTCTAGGAAGCAATAATATAAGTGCCTGTTTAGAAATAGTTTAAATTTTGTAGCTAGTTAAACCAAAATTCTAGTGATAGGATATTTGTTTGTACTCTGCCCTTTTTCCTGACCCCTAGGAAAACAGTTCATGTTCAACTCTTAAAGTTGGTTTTAATAAGTATTAATATTAATAAATGGACTTATTTCTGAGAAAAAATATAAAACAACATAAGGTTGCTCCACTTTGCATTTTGCTACTCTTTCTGCATTACAGACTTGATGACCTCACATGACTAAATTCAATAATCATGTTTAAGTCATCATCTGATTTGATCAATCTGCACTTTGCCATACTCTTCTTGCTGGAAAAATTGTTCTTCTCTTGGTGCATTTCTGGGTGTTATTATGATAGAGTTTGAATTTTAGAATGCTTCTAGAACAAATGCTTGGCCCTTCTTATTTTTACCACTGTATTCAGCCCTTGCTGATCTCACCCAGTCCAGTGGTTTTAAATGTCCCTAATATGTGAATGTGTCCGAGTGTCCTATGTCTTTGCCATGTGTCTTTTCCATATTCTCCAGACATTTTGATTCAAATAACTATTTAGTGTCTGTTACAGTATGTTTACTGGGCATCACAGAAAAAAATATGATTGAAAACTCTTCCTAACCTTCCTTCTCTTTCAGTCTCCACCACAGAAAATGGCTTTATTCCAACCCAGGGAAAGTGATTTAGTATCATTGTTGGTTGCAGCTAGCTTTAAATCTCTCTTATTGATTAGAACATCCTCTGGTATCTACCTTTAAATATGTACAGAACCTGGCCAGCTTTTCACAGTTCCAACCTTTCTACCCCAGAGGAAGCCACCATCACTCCCACGGACATTACTGCAGAAGCCTCCTGGCCATCTCTCTGCTTCTATTCGTACCCCACCTGTGTCTCTCAACTTGGTGGCCAGAGGTCCCATCAGAATGTGATCTTGTCACTTTTCCATTCTAAATTTCTCCATTTATTCAGAGCAAAAGCAAAAATCCTTTCAAAGCCATCTATGGTCCACGTGCTCTGGGCCTGTTCTTTGCTCTCAGGGACCACTGTTCTCCCCGCCACCGCTCACTGCACTGCAGCCATGCTATCCCCACCTCTGTGCCCAGAACAGTCAGGATGTGTTCAGTGCCTTCCTGGCAGCTCTTCCTTGGTTGGGATGCTTTCCCCGTTGTGTCCTCATAGCTGGAACTCTCACCTCTCAGTCCTTACCTGTCTCTAATAGTACTTTCAAGGATCTCCCAAGTCAATGCACTCCCCTCTCATATCTTTTATCTCTTTTCTACCTGATTCTCACCACTCCACTGCCCATTACCCATTATGCCATACATCTTACTAATGTAACTACTTTCCCTCCTCCCCAGTAGAAAATGCTTTCTCCGTTTGCAGTTGAGAGAACATGTTACTTTAATACATATCTCAAGTTAAGTTTTATTTTTATTATGAGATTATATGGATGACTTATTTTAATTTTAATACATAAGAAGAACAATTTCAGGGTGACACAAAATATTACAAATCATTGATCCATGAAAACGCAAAGGGTTTGCAGTAGAAAAGTTGAAGACTCCTGAGTTCAACCTGACTTTTAGCATGTTCTGATTTGAATACGCTTTTAGTCTCATAATCTTAGAAATCTGACCATTTATAAAAATACTAGCCTCCAAATTTTGAACTCTTTACTCTTGGGTCAAGCCTTATCCTTGGTGCTTTACATGTGATATTTCATTTATTCCTCACAGAACACCTCTCTATGTTCAAACATAAATGACAATTATTTTACAGATCATCAGATTGAGATTTAAGTAAGTAGCCAAAAATTATACAATTACTAAGTGGTGTTTCTTTCTCTGGATATATGATACTTCATTAGTAACCCATTCTCTTTCCTTTTGATATCAGCTGAACACTTATGAGTGGGCTCCAGGGTCTCTCTCATGTAGGATTTGACACCTTAACTAAAACCAAGAGCATAAGGCTGAGAGGTTCACAGGCAAATTCCTCACACATGTGGTCAATGAAAGTTTCCAGGCTCTTCCCAAATCATCTGCTGGAAGATCTCTATGTCTTTGTCTTAGCTCTAAGCCTAATTATGAGTCCAGAAACATTCTAATTTCCCCACCCCGGAGAAGCACACTTACCTGACATTCACAGTCACAACCAACATAGGACCACACTTCAGATCCAGGTGACTTATTCCTGCTCAGTCTCCCCAGTGTATATGATGTCTCAAGCACCTTAGGGGTTCATAGTTTAGAACGTCTCTGAAAAAGCAATTAACTGAAGAGTGAATTGACAATAGCTTGTTCAGTGGAAAAGAAGAAAATTATTTTTAAAATGATGAAGATAATGATGATGATGATGATATTGAAAATCTGATTTTGGTAAGATCTATACCAAGGAAGTTTTAAATGAATAAAAGCTTCAGTAAATAATCAAGTAACTCTTCTAGTATGTAAAGTAAATCACATTGTAGTCTATCAAATATATACAGAACAATTAATTAGCCTCCCATGAAAATTTAGAAGTATGTGCAAATAGGATTTGAGCCTAGGACAATTTAACCATAACATGCATGGCTGTTAGCCAGCAGTGAGGGAAGATCAGAAAAGGGTAATCTCTGAATATCTGTCCATTCATGACTACATTGCTTCAGAGGTGAACTTGGTTTATCCTAAGTGTCTATAATGGTAGCTTTTTGCAACAATTATTCATCCTCACTTTTAAAAATCATTACTTCCTATTGAGGCATAAAATTGTATCATTAGTTTCTGTAACAGTTGTTGGCATATGTGGCAATTTAACCAAGGTATCACTTGCTAAAAGTTACTTGTCAACTTTCTCCATTATTTAGCATAATAATATTTGTTGAGCACATACTATATGCCAGGTAGTCTGCTGAATGCTTTAAAACAATCATCTCATTTTAACAGTCATAACCTTGTGAAGTAAAATTGGTGACCATTTCTATTTTACAAAAGGTTTCTAAGTTACAAGAAGGGTCTATACACACTGTTCTAGTTCACACAGTGTGGACACTGGCAGAGTCGTGATTTACAACCATTTCTCCCAGTGCTTCTCATCTGTCCACAGGTGTATCCGTCTAGCACTTATTGTGTTCTAGATTCTTTGTCAGGCACTAAGACCAAGAGGTATGAGGCCTGGGGCCTGACTGCAGGAAGTCTGTAGTTTAATACAAGAATCAAAAATTTTTAAATAAATAAATAAATAGACTGTGATAAAATTTTCATTCCTGATTATGGGAGGCTGGTCAGGATATAGACTCTGCCTCACACGTCCTATAGAATATTCTCCACTCTCTAGGAAGGGATTTTGTGTGATGGGAAGAATGAATAAAAAGAAAGAAGTTTGCTGTGCTTGAAGAATAAGAAAACAGTTACCAGGAGGTAGGAAGATATTCCTTCTGAAGGAAAATAAGCTACTCCTACAAAGCCACAGAAGAAAGAAAGAGAAGGGGGTGTAGGAAATGTCATGTTTGGCAGATTGTCTGTAGAAGACAACACTCTTATGGGAACAGTATGAATGACGTGAGAGGAGATCGCAGAGGCTTTCTGATGTCATAGTCAGAGCATTCTGGGTGATACTGGCTTAACCTGAACCAATAGTCAAACACTTGGAACTCCAGGGTCTGTGGCCAACGGATTGCTGGTGTTAGGGAAATAACCATCACTATCCAAGGGAAGACCCGCGCTGCAAGCCTGCATGATGAGTGCAGCTTGTCACACGCCCCTGTTGCTATATCACAAACACAAGGAACCTGAGACCTCCTGGAGAAGGAAATGACTCTCATCACAAAACAATCAGTGGGTGGAGCTGAGGCTAAAACTGAGTGCTTCTAACCCTGCACTGGATTCTTTGTCCCACACCAATGCCTCCTTAGCCACCTCCTGCCACGACGTGAACCCTCCTTTGTAGGAGGGTTTTTGTGTCTTGGGTCACATCCGTGAATCTCCTCTGTAGAAAATGTTGAAATCCACAACACAAATACAGCCAAACATGATAGTGCACATTTTTTCATGATGTTTCTCTTGAGCTTTAAACATGAACTCTAGGTTCCAAGTTAAAATTGTGCTTTAAGAAAGGAGTTCTCTTCTAGTTGACCTTACCCACGGGCTACCTGACACCATCTGTCCTCTGGAGGAAAATAAACTAAAATCATTTAAACTTTTCATAGTTTATTTTGAGCATGAGCGTAGAAACTGTGGGGCTTTTGATATGTTCATAAAAGTTTATCTCTTTAATAAATGCTTCTCTTTGGCTGTTTTTTTTTTTCAGTTTTGTCAGTTGTTTAATTTTATTTCCCGTCCTTATCTTTGACTTAAATGGCTCTCTTTCAATGATATAAAAGCTTAGTCCCCATTTTTACTTTTAGTAGTTTCAGGAACTCACAAAGAATGATGGCTAATGAAAATGAGGTGGGATTTTTTGTTGGTGGTTTTTTTTTCATTGTTGTTCTTTGTTTTTTTAGCTTCTGTCCTATAACAGAATGTAAAATAACACTGAATTACTGTAAGACTAAAAACCAGAGTTTCTCTGTCATTGATTATATCCAAATCATGCAACTTACCAAAATTTCAGCAAGAACTTATTCTAACGTTCCAATGTCCAAATCATCTATTTCCAAAATTATTTACGAAAATTATTAGATCCCCAGTGCTCTATATGCATGGAATTCCTCATGGCTTTGTAGCTTGGGGAAATGCTAAATGAAGCAATTTTAAAAATTGCTTAGAAAAAAAAATGTACTTAGAAAAAAATTAGTTCAACCTCAATTTATAAGACTCAGGTTAGGTTTAGAGATTGTAATCCCCAGTGATGTGTATACTCAGACATAATTTTCTTTTGCTTTCTGTACTGGGTTTTACTGAACTGAAATGCATATGTGTATGTATGTACATAAGGCATATGTATCTATGCATGCGTATTTGCATATGTATAAGTGCAAAGTTTCTCAGACTGTTGTAAGGCTGCTAGATTTCTTCCCTTTTCACCTAGAGATCAATGCCATGCTTTTTTATTCTGCTCCCTTATTTATAAACCAACCTCTACAAACTCTACCCAACCATCTTGAGCAAATCATGGAAAAATCTACAGGAGAAAAGAGACTGCAGTGAGAATTCTCATCCCCCCAAAGCTCTTTCTTTCAGGCTCACTGATACTCACTGATACTATCAAGTTCCATGATCATTCACAGGACCACCAGTGCTGTCTTGGCATGAAGTATGGATAGAGAGCAAGGCTGTGAAATATCAATCGATTGTAGCATTGATTGTGATCAGTACAATATTGATTCAAAAATATTGGATTATCATTAGATCATTCTAATATTGGCTATAGAATTATTAATGATTTCAATTGATAAAATACCACTTGGAAAAATCGGATTACAGTTTCAAAGAAGTTTCTTATTTCTTGTATTTCTTTAGGAAGTAAAGAAAGCCAGTGTTTGATTACAAGGATTACAGAAAAAGCAGTATCAGTAAAGTGCTAAACCTTGCCAAAGATTCTATGGTGAGCTTAAAGAATTGATGAAGGGAAGATTTGGGTGTGCAGTTATTAGGTATCCAAGAAAAACCCTTGCCTATAGAAGTAGGACCTGATTCCCACCCACTCCTGCTCCTCCAGAGGAACCTAGCTTTTCTTTCGAGAAAAGTTTTTAATGATCATATTAGGTAGGGAGCTAACTCATAAGCTCAAGTGAATTTCCTCAGCATTCCACATTGCCTCCATGGTGAAAGTTAAATCTCACTACTCCAGATGAAGAAATCTAAGATTTGGCTTAAAGACACAGTGTAATGAAAGATCTATTTGAGTTCCTCATGGATTATGGATGTTAGAGCTTTATCAGATGTATGATGTATGGTTTGCAAATCTTTTTCTGTTTGGTTAGTTGGTTGATTTTATTTATTTATTTATTTATTTATTTTTAGTGTATGTATTATCTCTTACTCTATTCCATTATCAGGATGGAACTTTTTAGTTTGATGCAATCTCATTTGTCTATTTGGGCTTTTATTGGCCATTGGAACCTTACCCAAGAAATCCTTGCTCAGACAAATGTGAATATTTCCCCTTATTTTTCTTCCAATAGATTTACAGTGTCAAGTGCTATCTTTAAGTCTTCTATTCATTTTTTGAGTTGCTTTTTGTATGGAACATTGATCTGGGAGAAAACATTTCACCCTTGTTTTTCTGAGTCTGACTTATTCTACTTAGCATGATGTCCCCCAGTTTCATCTGTTTTCCAGCAAATCCTGTAACTTAAAAGGCCAAATTTCATTCTTCTTCACGTGGATATTCAGTTTTCTTTATACCATTTTGAAGAGACTGTCTATTCTACATTGTGAATTCCTGGCACCTTTGTGGCAATCAAATGGATTATAAATATTTGGATTTGTATTTGGGATTTCTAACCTGTTCAGGTGTCTAGTCTTATAAAACTATTATGTTGCTTCAATTAAAATATTTATAATGTATTTGAAATAGTGGAATATGATGCTCCAAAATTTGTAACTTTTGCTTACAATTACTTTGGCTATAGGCATTTTCTGGCTCCATGTAAATTTTCTATTTATTTGTAAAGTAACATTGGAATTTTTATACACATTCTATCTTTACAAAATTTGGGGTGCTATGAACATTTTAATAATATTATTTTTTCAATTCATGAACATGGGATAACTATTTCATCAATATTTTATAATTTTTAATGTATGTATGTATTTAAGGTTTTTTTAGAGAGAGTGAGAGAGGATTGAGAGAGAGAGAGAGAGAGAGAGAGAGAGAGAGAGAGTTTTTAATATTTATTTATTTTTTAGTTCTCGGAGGACACAACATCTTTGTTGGTATGTGGTGCTGAGGATCGAACCTGGGCCGCACGCATGCCAGGCGAGCGCGCTACCGCTTGAGCCACATCCCCAGCCCCATATTTAAGGTTCTTGATTAAATTTCTTTCTAAGTACTTTTTGATGCTAGCATAAATGAAATTGTTTTCTTCATTTCATTTTTGGATAGTTCATTATTAGTATGTAAAAATGCTACTGATTTTTCTATTGATTGTGTAACCTGCAACTTTACTGATTTTTAAAGTCTGTTTTAAGAACCTGCTAAAGTCCTTAGGGTTTTCTATATATAAGATCCTACCATCAGACAAAGGACAACTTGACTTTATTTCCTCTATGGGTTCCCCCCACCCATTTTTGTTTATTTACTTATTTTTTCTCATTGTTCTGGAGAGAAATTCCTGTCCTATGTTGAGTATAGTAATGAGAGTTGGGTTTTTGTCTTGTTCCCGATTTTAGAGGAAAAGCTTTAACCTTTTCACCATTTAGTATGATGTTAGCTGCAGCTGATCTTGTGAAGCCTTTATTGTGCATAGGTAGATGCCTTTTATACCTATTCTGTGAAGAGTTTTAATCATTCACAATACCTAAGTTATGGTACCAGCCCAGGTACCCATCAGTAGAAGAATGGATAAATAAAATGTGTATATATATACAATGGAGTTTTACCCAGCCAGAAAAGAATGAATTATGGCATTTGCTGGTAAATGGATGAAGTGAGAAAACATAATGCTCAGTGAAGACTCAGAAAGTTGAGTCAAATGTTCTTGTTCATATGTTGAAACTAGAGAAAAATAAGGGAAAAAGTGTGGATCCCATGAAAATAGAAGGGAGATCAGTGGAGCAGAGAAAGGGGATTAAGGGAGAGGGAGGAGGGACAGAAAAAGAGGAAAACTCTGGAATTAAATTGACCAAATTATGCTGTGTGCATGTAGGAATATGTCACAGTGAATTTCCCATTTTTGTATAATTATAAATCACCAATTCAAAACAATAAATATATAGAAGACCAGTAGAGTAGAGGAAGGGTAACAGGGGGAGATGGGAAGGGTGGAAAAGAGGAAGTACTGGGAACCAAAGGGGAGCAAATTATATCCCATATAATCATGATTGTGTCAAAATGAACCCACCATTGTGTATAATTATAATGTGCAATAGAAATATTTTAACACGGATTTTTAACATGAATAAGTGTTACATTTTTGTCACTTCATAAAATCACGTATCATAGTCACTGATTTACATTTTTAAGCATCCTTGCATCCTTGGGATAAATCCCTCTTGATTGTACTAAATTATCTTTCCAGTGTGCTGTTGACTTCTTTTTTCTTTAATTAATTTATTTGTTCTAATCAGTTATACATGCAGCAGAATGCTCTTTGATTCATTGTACACAAATAGAGAATAATTTTTGACTTCTCTGGTTGTACCCAAAGTAGGGTCACACCATTCATGCAATCATACATCTACCTAAGGTAATGATGTCTGTCTTATTCTACCATTTTTCCTACAACTATACTCTCTTCCCTACCTTCGCCCCTCCAAAGTCCCTCCACTCTTCCCATACCCCCCATTATGGATTAGCATCCACTTATCAAAGAAAACATTCAGCCTTTGGATTTGGGGATTGACTTATTTTGCTTAACATGATGTTTCTGACTCCATCCATTTACTTCCAAATGCCAAAATTTTTATTCACTTTTATTGCTGAGTAATATTGTGTATATATAGCACACTTTCTTTATCCATTTACCTATTGAAGGGCATCTAGATTGGTTTCAGTTTGGCTATTGTGAATTGCACTGCTATGAACATTGACGTGGCTGCATCACTGTAGTATACTGTTTTTATGTCCTTAGGGTATAGACCAAGGAGTGGAATAGCTGGGTCAAATAATGGTTCCATTCCAAGTTTTCTAAGGAATCTCCATAATGCTTTCCAAATTGGCTGCACCAATTTACAGTCCCACCAATAATGTATGAATGTGCCTTTTCTCCCATATCCTCACAAACAATTATGGTTTGTATTCTTGATAACTGTCATTCTAACTGGAATGAGATGAAATCTTAGAGTAGTTTTGATTTGAATTTCATGTTGAGGATATTTATATTAAAGTTCATCAGGAATATGGACCTGTAGTTTTCTTCTAGACACCCTCACCAACTTTGTTGCCATTGTAATTCTGGTTTTATGAAATGAGTTTGGAAGTACTCACCATCTCAATTTATTTTGAAAATAATCAACAGACACATGAAAAAATGCTCAACAGGGAAATATTACTTAAAACCACAATGGACGGCCATGTCAAACCTGTTAGAATGGTCATTTTCATAAAGAAAAATGATAAGTGTCACTGAACAGAGAGGGAAAGGCAATCTCTTATATATTATTGGTTGGATCATAAATTATAACAGCCATTTTGAAAAATAAATTAAAAGTTCTTTTAAAATATAAAAGTATCATATGATCCAGAAATCATACTTCTTGCTATAAATCCAAAAATTTGAGGTCAGTATATGGAAGAGATTTATTCATCCCATGTTTATTTGAGCATTATTCATAATTGTCTAGATATGAAAGCAACCTATATATCCCTCTATGAATGAATGGAATGGGACATATAGAAACAGTGGAATGCTGCCCATTCTTAGAAAGGTAAACTGTCATGTACAACAGTGTGGATGAAACTGGGGGACACTAGGCTAAGTAAAATAAGCCTTGCACATAAATGCAAATATTCCATGATTTGCAGTACAAAAATGCAAATGCACTGATAGATCAAATCTTACAAAGCAGGTCTCAAAAACAGAGTGAAAGGTGATGACCTGCAGCAGGGGGAAGAGAAAGAATCAGAGAAGGGGAATTGCAAGGGTACCAAATTTTAGTTTAACTGGAAGAGTAAGTTTTAGTGATCTGATGCACTTCATGGTTCATAATAATACTGTGCTATCTATTTCAATATTGCTCAAATAACCCATATTATTGCTCGTATTACAGAAATAAGTGAGCTAATGAATGTTAATTGGTTTGATTAAACACTTCTAGAATGTATACATAGATCAAAATATCAATTGTACCTCAAACAAATGCAATAATTATGTAAGAATGAGAAACAACATATAGAAAAGAATAGACTGAAGATCATTAAAGTGTAATGGTATGCTTGAGGTCACATGGCTAGTAAGATGCAGTGCCAGCCTTGTTCCCTTAAAATCTATTTAGCTGATATGCAGGAAGAAATGAATCCAGAGTTTGCTATGATCAGAGAGAAATCAACAGAAATTTAAAATTTCATTTAAAAGTATACTAGGATTATAGCCATTTTTAATTCCTGTGAACTCTTCTTTCCCTGATGCCTGCACTTTAGGTATGGCTATTTCTGTGGTGAATGCACCCATTTTCATGATTAAGAGTGCTAAGCAATGCAGAAGGATGAGAATATTCTGTCATTTGTAAAATATTCCATGTTTCAATTATTGAAAACATTCACATTCAGGAAAGGGGATTACATGGGGAAAGGAACCAACACTTCAGCCAAGAGTCCTTCAGAAAAAAATGCTTAAATTTTAATTATTGTTCTGGGACATAGTCCCTCAAGAATTTAAAATTCAGCCTAAGGCTCAAAAGTAAATTAAAATATTTAGAAGATTTGGGGATAGTACAAAATCATCTCTTTTTAAAAGTCTATAAAAGTGTAGTGTTTATAGCAATATCCCATATGTAGTTATGGTAAAGAGATTAATTTTGGACCGTGGAATTGTATTTTTTGTGCACAAATGTCACCTGATTTGTCTAGAGGACAGATATGAAGCAGATTATTTCCATGTGCTGCGTATGACTTTTCTAGGGTATGTTTTATCTGTGTGCCTATATTTTAAGTAGTTTATTGAAATGCAAAATATTAAAAAATAATACAAATCAACTGTCATTCAACTAATAGATGAACTGGGATTACTCAGACTTGGGTGCAAATTAAGACTCTACTAAGTGCTCTGGCTTTGAGAAGTTTGTATAGCCTTTCTGATCTTTAATAGTTTCCTGCAGAAAATGGAAATAAACTTATCTCAGAGTACCCATGAAGATGAAATTTGCTATGTACAAAATAACTAACAAAATGTCGTCCTTGTATTAGAAAATGATTGTAGGTAGCAATTAATGTCATACATTTGGGTGATTTATTTTATGTCCATAGAGAATGTTTTTGCTGAGGAAAAGCTGATTATTTGCTCCCACTGAAGTCACATGTTGATGTAGATTATGGGAAGCTGGACATTCTTGATGACTAAGGTTTGTCTCTCTGCCAGGAATCACCTTCCAGAAGTCTCTACTCTCATATTTTCCTCTTTCTTAAAGGTATTACACAACCAGAATCTCAGTTATTTATTCAAGAGGATATGTAAAACTAACTCCATGCTAAGTGGTAAATTATTATCTATAGTTTGATTTTTAAGCTCTATGACTGATATTTTATCAAGTAATAATTCTTTTTTCAGTGTACTTTTCATAATTTTGTGATGAAATCTTTAGAAAGTTGTTCTTAGACTACCTGGTAAATCCTTGTAATAGTCTTACTTATTTAGGATAATATGATGATGATTTAATCTTTAGTGTTATTAGTCCTTAAACCTTTTCCTTCTTGAACTTTATTTTAATATTAAATTTTGTGGGCTGGGAATGTGGCTCAAGCAGTATCGCGCTCTCCTGGCATGTGCGGGGCACTGGGTTGGATCCTCAGCACCACATAAAAATAAAATAAAGATGTTGTGTCCTCCGAGAACTAAAAAATAAATATTGAAAAATTCTCTCTCTCTCTTTAAAAAAAAATTATTTGTTGATGAATTAATGATCCTTGAAGGAACATCATAAATTTTGCAATAGGGCTTTTGTGAATTAAGCAGCTCTCAAAGCCTCTATTGCGATTTGTCAAGTACCACTAGAATCATTAAATCTAAGAATCCTTATACCCTTAAAACAGGTACATTTGTAGCAAATTGAATTAACCTGGAGTCCCTGTATTATTATTAATTGTGACTTATAAAGTGTTTACTATGTGTCGGGCACTATTTCTGCAATAATCCCAGGAATTAACTGCTGATTTAACATAAGGCAAAGGTAGGCTTGAAAAAGTTTGCAAACTTGTGCAAATAATCCAGCACAGCATTATAGGGGTCATAACTCATATTCCTGCTGTTCTTGGACATAGACCATGACTTTAACTCCTACACTGAATTGCTTTACCAGATTATCCCTGGAAAATAAATCATTACTAAATACCCAAAACTTCACTGCTATAAAAGTATAGAGGAATAAAGATTTGATAAAATAAAAATGTCAGTCACAGAGTTTCAACAAAAAAAAGCAGTAAACAATTTGATTACACATTAGAGAAAATCATACTTTCAGTACACGTGGTTTATATTATAAATATTTAAAGAGTTGGGGTTTTTTTCAAATTCTGAACATATGAAGAAACATCAGATTTTTCTCATTTAATTGAAAAGATATCTGGGGTGTTTTTCTGTAATTTTAATAATTAGTCAAATTTATGTTACACAGTCGAATTTATGTAAAATAGTCAAATTTATGTAACAATTTGTTTAAGGTGCTGCATCTACATAATGCTAAATAATCTGATGTAACATGGAATTTAGCCACACATTGTACCTGCTTGATATGAAGCCACATCAAATGTTTTTCTTTTTTTCTTTTCAAACTGAATTAGATGACTTTTAAGCATGAGGCATTGTTGTTTGGGGTTGGGGGGGGGACTATTAGGGAATAAAAGGCTTTGCTTGACAAGTATACTTGTATATTTTGACTAAATCCTAGCTACTGTAAGAATGAAATCATTTATCTGAGCTCAAGACTCGAAAGTAAGAAATAAGGGTTCATGCGAGTTTTAGCAGGCTTGATAGTGCTTACAGTGTGCTTCAGGGTGGGAAACATAAACAAAAATGACAGCATTCCTAGATACTCAAAGTCAACTGGAAAGACAGACTTTTAGGCAGGTAAATGAGATTAGTGCGAGTTCCTAAGAGGCTGTCATGCAGGATTAGTTTATAAAAGAATTAGGAATTTTCCAGGCAGACAAATATAAAGAAGGCATTTGACAATCAGTGCCTTTGCCCCGAGAGGTAAATGGAGGGTGTGCAGTGAGCTAGGTGAATGCTTACTTGATTGAGATGCCTGAACAGAATTTGCAGGTAATTACAAACCACCCAGGTTTCTGAAACTCCATGTTTAATTTGGTAAGTTTGCTCCAAATTCACCAAATGTTAAAATTAATGGGTGTTAAAATTGGTTTCATGAACTGTGTTTATTTCTCCTTCCTCATGAAGAATACGAAACTCTGTGTGTGCTGATACAAATGGATTAGAATCGTGCCCTGAAAATCTAGACAATTGAATACACTCTACTGGATTGTAGCTATAAGGAAACTAAAGATGTTCCTGAGGCAACTGTGCATTCAGAGGCATTAAGAGACTATAGTATTTTAAATCTTCAAAATATAGACAGTGTTCAGAAGTTGACCAAAATATATATGTTCCTTTTTATTTGCAGTGTTTCTTCTATATGCTTGCCTACAGAAACAAGATCATTATTTATGATGTGATTATATATATGTTATATATATAACCATATATATGATACAGAGTCCTATTTATATATATACACACACACACACATATATATATACACATATATAATACAGATATACTATTACAGGTGGGTTGCAAGTTCTTGTGCATACATTTAGTACTTAATGAACTCAACTCATAGCATTTAAAGTATTGAAGATTTATTCTCTGCCATTTGGGGGAGAATTGGCAATAATCCTTGCTCTTTACGCTTAACAAGAATCATCTAATAAGCATCATATGGTATTATGATTATCTATGCCTAACTGTCTTAGGTATTCTGCATGCATTATCTCATTTAATTCCTCCATCAAGTCTGTGAGGTGGGTGCTGCTTTTGCTCCCATTCTATAGATGAGGAGAATGAGGCACAGATTGGTGGTGAGAATTGTACCTCTCGGTTGTGGAGCCAGGAATGTAATCAAAACTGTCCAGTGGCAGAAAAGGTCCTGCTTCATCACTAGTCATGTTCTCCTCTTTGCATGCCATCATGCCATCAATGCAGAAACACTCTGTGGATATTATTTATTGTTATTCTAATCATCCCTTAAAAGCTCATAAATATAAATTATTAGCAGCAGAACTTCTTCTGCTCTTTTGATGAAAACAAGACTATGATTGACTTCTCTCCTCTCTTTCCAGGTACATCCATTTTTTTTTAATTCCTGGACTGCATGCTTTAGATAATTTAGTACATCCATACACAAAATTATTTAATGTGAAAATCTTGATTTAAATCAAATTACTTAAAAACTTTCTGAAATAATCGGAGTTGATATCATTTGGAAAAGGACATTGTTCATGATGTATTCTTTTCCTGACCTGCAACTATTTGTTATGTCTTCCTGAGCAAGTTGCCCCAATCCCTCAGTAACCAGTTGTTTTTCTTCACTGCAACTCTCCATGGGCAGTAAGACCTATGAGAGCATCAAGAACGTCTGCTGTGTTCACGGTGTACACCCAGCATCTGGTACATGCTAAAGCATCAAAAACGTAGTTTTGAAAGGAAGGAAACAAAACTAAAAATAAAGAAAGAAAAAAAAAAAGGAAATGAACCAATGGATCAATGAATGATCAACAGCTACTTCTTTCTCTTGTGGCTGAGCCCACATTTAGGTTTCTTCATTATTCCCTAGCTTTCTAAGTTACTCCTATTTCAGCTGCTGGGAACTAGAAAAAAGTTGATTGAACTTATTAATGCTGTGCATGAACTAAGAGCAAATATATAAAGGAAGGACCTAAGGAGCTCTCAGTAAATAGACTTAGTAACTTTAACTTGTCTGCATCCTTCTTGCTAATGTTTATTTTTCTGACACGACTACTATTAGAGAATTGAATTTCACATAACTGTACCATCAGATTTTGTTATTAGGATTATTAATTACAGATGCTACTTCTGAATGCTTCCTTCATGTAGACATTGTTTAAAATTCTTTAAACATTTGATGTCATTTAATCTTTAAAATTGTAACAAAATTGGTCGTCATTATTCTGATTTTAATTACGAAGGTACTGTCTCAGATCACATAGCATGAACGTGGGGAAGATGGGAAATGGCACTGAGTGCATCTCGTGACTGGTTTTGCTGGGGTGCAGTCTTTGCTCTTCTGGTGGTCAGTGTGCCTGAGCCCAAGAAGGTGCCTCAGGACCACACAGAGGCAGCTCAGGCTGCGGTCCTGCCTTTACTTGTCAATCACTGGGACAGCACATGAGGCCATGCTTTAGATGCTGTTTCCTTGAAGGTTGCATGTTGCTTCTCTATTTCTAGGTGCAAGTACAAAAGGGAATGGGATAGTTTTGAAGGATGTGAGATGTGAGTAAGGCTTTGAAGACTGATTAGTGCCTGGAATGATTATGAACAAACAAAAGAAAACTATTTTTCTAGAAAGGAAAGAATATCTGCCAAAATCCATTGAGACTTGGATTTGATACTCTCATCTCACCAGAATATGGCTTTCAAAACCCAAAGAAAAACTTTCCATTTGTAATAAACCTCAGGTCCTCAAGTTTCAATCCCAGACTAAGAGTTCTCCTTACTTTCTCAAACCTTTCATTTTTAATCTCTGATATATGGGGCATTTAATTTTGTCTTCAATCATGCTCATGATTCTTTGAAAACAAGGTGGCCTGAAAAAAAAAATGGATGAAATGAAAATAAACTTCACTGTGACTGAATTTGTGTTCCTAGGACTTTCATCTGAGCCAAAGATACAGCTAATTCTTTTTGTTGTATTCTTGTTCTTCTATTTATTAACAGTGGTTGGGAATATTATCATCATCACCATTATCCAGATAGAACCTCGTCTCCAGACGCCAATGTACTTCTTCCTCACAAATCTGTCCTTTCTAGACATTTGCTACACATCCACCAATGTCCCACAAATGCTATCCAACATGGTGGGGAGAAGGAGGACCATCCCCTTCTCCAGCTGTGCTACGCAGATGTACTTCTCTCTCTCCTTTGGAATGATTGAATGTGTTCTCCTTGGTGTCATGGCTTATGACAGATATGTAGCCATTTGTCATCCGCTTCACTATACTGTCATTATGGACCGGAACACCTGTGTCCAGCTGGCAGCCATTTCTTGGTCCAGTAGCTTCCTGAGTTCCATGGTAATCAATGTCCTCACCTTAAGTTTGCCCTACTGTGGGCCCAATGTCCTGAATCACTTTTTCTGCGAGGTGCCTTCTGTCCTGAGGCTGGCTTGCACGGACACCTCACTCACAGAGCTGGTTGTTTTCATCTTCAGTATTGTCATTGTCTTCATCCCTTTCCTCCTCATTGTTGTTTCCTATGCCCGGATCCTTCTCTCTGTTCTCAGAATGCGCTCAGCCTCTGGGAGGTACAAGGCACTGTCCACCTGCGCCTCCCACCTGACAGTGGTGGCCTTATTCTATGGAACTGCCATCTTCATGTACATGAGACCCCAGTCCAAGTCTTCCAGGGCTGGGGGCAAGGTCATTGCAGTCTTCTACACAGTGGTCACACCCATGCTCAACCCCTTGATCTACAGCCTGAGGAACCAGGATGTGAAAGGAGCTTTGAGAAGAGCAGTTGCAAAACAGAGGACGTGAGAGGCATTAACAAGACCCCAAGTTCAACTGTACTGTAAAATAATTGTCCTCCAAGTATGAAATGGGAGAATAAAAATGACTTGCTCTGTTAACCTGTGCTCTGTCCTGCAGAAAAGTCACATCAATTCAGTTGTAAATGCAACAGGAAAATAATATTTCCTCCCTGGACTCACAAACGCTCTAATGATTCAGCACTACTGCTTTTGTTGAGTGAGTCCTATTTTGTTACTCACTAAAAACTTGTTTCTATAAAACCATAGACTCCCTAAAATTAGTTAATTGAAATCACATCAGCAAGATGAAACATCTGAACTCTGCCCAGAGGTTTCCAGTCATTTTGAACCGGGGAAATCTCAATTTTCTATGCAAATGTAGAACCGCAGATTGAGTATTTTCAGTTTCAACATTTCACATCTGTTTGTTTTGTAGTTTCTCGGAAAGCAGGACTCTGTGTGTACTTTCAGGTTTAGACTTGGTATGGATCCTCCACATGCAGCCCTGCTTTGCAATAAGTATATTAAAACATTGCTTCACTTAAATTCAATTTAGACTCTATCCTCCCCACAAATCGTAAGCTAGATCCACATCTTCATGTTCAGATGAGACACTCCATGGTTCCCTCTGGCATGTATTCATTCCCCTGTTTGCAATAGATCAAGAAATATTATTTTATTCATCAGTAGGTTTTTGCTGAACTTAGATTAATTGGATGGACAAAAGCATAACAGTAATTAGAAGCAAATTTGGTCAAATATAAATTAATAGACATAACCTATTTCTTCATAACCAATTTCTGAATGACAAGGTAATATAATGTTAAACAAAATAAAAATGACTCCTGACCTCACGGACACATAAATATCCAATTCCTCTGTGTTTATGAATGTTTATACATACATACGATACACACACATACTGACAGATGGACAGACTTGGATGCCTGTATTTCAAAGGGAGTGATCATCACAGGCAGAACCACAGAGTAGCAGGTAGAGCATCCCTCTCTAAGGAGGCTGCACACAGAGACCAGAAGGAGGGTAAGTGGAGGGTGGGACAGATGAGATTTCTTAGTAGAGGTGGGTATGACATACTGTGGAGAAATGAAAGAGTAAAGAGTGGGAAGAGAAGAATCCACTGAGGATAGAGTGGCAGGAGGTGTGGCAGGGAGGCCGGGCAGCTGCCAGGCCACACAAGGCTGAACTGACTGTGGCAAGCAGCAGGGATGCATTTGTGGTAACACATAGGTATCTGAAGAAGGGTGAGATGACACATGCTGTTTTTGAAAATGTTTTCTAATAACTGAAGTACCAACCATACATACACACACACACACACACACACACACACACACACACACATACATACTTATGTATGTGTATATATGTTTATACACACACACACATATATACATGTTATGAATTTGTAAATAGCGTTCAGGGTTTTAAAGCTTTTCAGCCAGTGGTATCTTTAAATTGAGCTATTCTTGAATTAAAGTAGTCAAAAATGACTTTAATAATAATACTATTAATCATATTAATAATAATCATTAACTTTAATGGCATCTGCAACTGACACACTGCTCCATGAGAGATAAGCTGTATCTTCTTATTTCTTGTTTATTTACAATTGTGAGTAAAAACAACAAAAGTATGTGATTCATCCTTCAATGATATCCATCTCCTAAAAAACAACCACTTCTTTTATCCAAATATAAAAGTCATATGCAGTCAATAAATAGCCCAGTACTGGTAGCTTTAGGTAAAGAAGACAGCATTGGCCAAAAAATTTAATAATTTGAAATAGAAAGTAAAAAAGCAAAATCACTAACCAATGGATCAAATTCATTATACAGTAGTTGCTGTATTTTACTATTGTGGTATACAAATGACTAGATATGCTATATGTTTATTTTGTATATTAAAGATAATTGCAAACATTTTGTTATGGGCCAGGCTATATGGGCAATGACCAAACTCCATTTTACCCTGAGACTTCATATCATGTAGGAAATGATCCTCCCATGGGAAAGCCCCACATCTGTACACATTAACATTTACCTAGCATAACATTCCTGGAAACACAAAATAGCAATTCTTATACATTGTAAAATTGTTCTCTTTGGTTTCCATTTTTCTTGGGCAATGTACCCTGTCAGAGATTGATAGGCTAGACATTAGTAACCATTATCTAACTTGTACTCAATTAGGGTCATTTTTACCCACTTCCCTTTGCTTGCTTGCTGCTATGCCAACCTGGAAATTCCCCCAGGAAATACTAAGGTACCCATTGCATTGTCTTGCTAATTGCCCAGTTCAGCTTCTGTACTTGCTTGCTTGCAGCTACCTCAACCCAGGTGTGGTTTTTGCCTTTAAATCCTAAAATGCTCAGGCTCAGGGCTGTTCCTTGCAGTTATGGGTCCTGTGGGGAGCAGTTGCTGGCCAGCCAGCTAAATAAAGACTCTTCAATTTGGACAAAACTGGGACTTGGTGTGTTTTCTGAGTGACCTGCCCCACAACAACTTTTAATAGATTTTTTTCTGAATAATTTACTTAGATCAAAAAGCAACATTTTAAATTTTCCCAAATATCCTCAAATTAGGCACACATAATAAGTTTACTATTTATAATTTAGAAACCTCATATTAATTTTTAAAAAGAAACACAACATTTCAAATGATAAATATAATTGGAAAATTTTGTGAGTAAAAAAAATCTTAATGGAGACAGCCCTTGCCCTAAACTAGGTCTCACTTAAACCTCTTCAAGCAATTTTTTTTTTCTGTTTGCTTATTTTGACATAAAAGGAAAATATAATGTTTCAAAACATAAAATGGGATATTCTATTTGCTGTCCATTACAATCATTGTTAGAGCAAAGAACAATTGTTTCTTAAGACTAACACAAATACTGGTGAATTATTGGTCCCACGCAACTTCAAATATCCAATTGTGTTTGTCCAATTGTGTCTCAAGATTTGTTTGGGACTATAGACTCATAGGTACCATACAGCTGGGAAATATCCTAACATTTCAAAATAAAATTCTAGAAAATAATCAAGAATACTCTATTGCCATAAACTATATTTCTCGGTGATTGATCGGTCAGTATCACCATGTGCTTTAAGCAATTATATTTAGAGAATAAAATTATAAACACAAGATTCTCAGCAATGTTTATTAATATGGGGTATCATTCCTTAATGTCCAGGAAGTGGACCTCAATTCCTTCATTTATAAAATAGGATATTTGTTGGATAAGACTGTCATCTATCTATCAGTATTACATACCATCATCTCTTTAATTTCTGAAAATAAATTTGCTATAAATCTGTAAACTTTATCCTGAAATGATCTTTATTTTTACTGTTTGGATTTATATGGTTAATCTTAAGGCCACTAATGCAATTTTGAAAAATGTTATCATATCCCTGTAGGTTTAAATGATGTAATAAACACTATCTTCTGTCATGTTACCATTTTCTCAAGGGCATGTTTCCCTTTAACTTTCATAGCCCAGTTAGAAAGCATGAGGATTATAAAATGGCAAAGGGAAACCAGTTTCATAATGAAAGGAATTCATCACCTTTCATCATAATCTGAAATGCTCCTTGGACACCATCTCCTCTCTTACCTCTTTCTATACCTTCATAGTACACTGACTTCTCTAGCTTGCTTGACCTTGCAAAGTTTCAGCTCATTGAAATCATAGGCTAATGAGGGTTTTTCAACAAGTGTTTCACAGTGTATCCCTGTGCAAATACTGACTTATGAATCCAGTCATGCCACCAGACTGAACATGGCCATGAATCCAGCCCTTTATAGAGGTGCCCCAAACGTCTTCCCACACTCTGATCATGGCTATCACTCTTTACAATGCTCTCCATCTCCCTATTTTGTAAAAAATATCAGAAAAAGAATCAGGAAACATTTGTTCTAATTCTTCAACTTCAGTTTCATGGTAGTAAGACATAGAAGTACTAATACTCTCTCATAATACACAATACTATGCACATAAACCTTCCATCTAACAGAGTTAAATACGCAGATCAAAGTCCTTCTCCCTGGACTGCACAGTTCTGGAGTAAGTGTAGCTGTTTAAAGAAGTGCTACCAACAAACATGTCTTCTCATGCATTTTAGGGAGCTCATACATATGTCCAGTAGATTTTCTGAGGCTCAGAATTGTGTCTAGGCTTCCTCAGTTCTCCTGTTTCTCAGCCAGATCTGGTCATTCAAAACTTGTTCAACTGGCATCTGTTGCTTACCTAATATATCCCAGAACTTGAGGATAAAATAAACTGAATCTTCCTTAAATTATCTCAGTCCCCAAAGTAGGCCATCACTTTAAAGTGTGTATGCTTTGTAGTTACAGCAGAATTATATGCATAGCACTTCTCAGAACATTGGAGGACAACCACTTATTACGCTTGGAAGCACTTAAATACAGGGCACTTCAGCTTTTATCTATTTTAATATCTGAGGAAGAGCACTTTTGAGAGTGAAAGATGGCACTTATTCCAGGACAACTGGCAAAACCAAAAGCTGCCTTGAGCAAGAGGGACAATTGGCCTCAGTCAAATGACCGTGGGTAGCCCTCCTGGCAACTCTATGATGCAGACATCACTGACTCCCATTTACAGGCCAGAAAATCGTGTTGGGTTACTCGGGGTGTTGTTTATACATGTGACGATTCCTTTGGGAGGAGATCAGACCCTTATGAAACATAAGTTTGTATTTCGTAAGTGGATTCGTGAATTGGGGGACATAGAGGCGAATATAAATAAGAAAAAGCATTGAGTTCAGTGTGGCTTGACTTTGAGGAAGTATATGGAAGGGAATGACTGGGACAAGACTAAAAATTGAGATGTCATATGTGGATGCCATTCATAGTGTTAATTTCACTGTGGTCTATGGTCCAGTCCCCTAAAGCCAGTTCTGGTGAATAATTACTGTGCACACAAACCCTCCATCTAACAGAGTTAAATATGCAGATCAAAATACTCCTTTTGAAGCCTCTCCCTGGACTGCACAGTTCTGGAGTAAGTGTAGCTGTTTAAAGAAGTGTTACTAACAAACATTTCTTCTCACTGTATTCTTCACAGGCACTCCTAAGTGTCTATTATGTGCTAGCTTTTGAGATGGGGAAACTAAATTCACCTTATATAATATTTAGCTACTTATTCATATATATCTCACACACATGAGATAAGATGCTGTAAATTAAAGGATTTTTCTATGCAAAAGAGAACGTTTTCTTACCAGCTCAAGAGATTTGAGAACGGGAGTCTAAGGAGTGTTATTTAAGCTGGTCCATAAAGAAAGAGTTTGGACAACCTGAGTCAAGGAGCTGAGACCATCAAGAAAGCATGGAGGGCAGAAGGAAGAGAATTGACAGGGATAGAGAGGCAGGAAGAGGTAGGGGTCATTTATAGCTTTACAGGAGAGTCTGGAGGGAGGAGAAACACAGAGAGATGGCTTATGGAATATGAACTTGAGGGACAAGCAAAGGACTTTGGTAATTGTTAGCTTCTAGGGGTAACTGTGGGACACATCAAGATTCTTAGACCTTAATGATTCCAGGAATCCTCTATAAGGCATACAGGCAAGAAAGTTACCCTAAATTCTTCCTTTGAGAGGAGACCAGACCCTGAGCCAAATGCAAGAGCTTTATGCCACCCCATTAAGAAAAGCACCTGATCTATGCCATTAAACCTGATTCAATAGCTAGAGGCGTCACAGATTTACCAGCAGAGGGGCTATGTTGCTATGCTGATGGATATGTGACAGCATTCCAGGGCCCCAGGAGGGATGTTCCCTGGAATCCAGAAGAGATGACATCCTGCTCTCCAAGGAATATATTCCACAATTTCACTTTGGTGGCAGATGATTGAGCTGCACTCCAGCTTCACCACTAAACCTCCCACTAGGCACCCTGTGCAAATGGCCTAGATATACACTTTAGTTATTGACCACTTTATGTCTGTCCACTGTACTTCCTTCCTCTTTTTTGTATTCCCTACCTCCTCTGTTTCCCTTATTAATTTTTGGTCCATGTTTCAAAGACAGGTCAGGTCTCCATCCTCCACAGACCTTTCCTCATCTCCCAAGAGAATGTGCCATCCTTCTAGTGAGCTACCATAATATTTTGCCTATGATTCTCTCTCTCTCTCTCTTTTTAACTTGAACAATTATTTATTCTTTAAATTTACTTAAAAGACTAGAGCTAGTATATAGTAAATAATTTGTAATATTTAGAGTTATGCCAACATAAAAACGATAGCTCTCATTTGAATTAGCATAGGTAACTCACTGCAAAGGTAAAAATACATGCAAGAGCCTCCCAAATGAAGTCAGGTGAAGTGGGGTGAGACAGCATGTGAATATAAAGGATTGCACTTATAGGAAACAGGGCATGGCTATGGCATGCAAAGAATACATACCTAATGCTAATCACTGAGTGTGGTGCTAGAGAAATTGCATATTTACTTTTAGAGTATATCATTCACATTAAGACTAAACAGTTTTCAAATACCCACCTGTATATTGTTTCTGACACATCATTCTGGTATTCATGTAACAGCATTTAAAACATGCATTTACCAGTCAGAGCATGTGGTCAAGGGATAAAAGATCTGGAATATTTGTCACCATTGGCCTTCATTGCATTTTCATTATGATCCATCAACTGTCAAAAACTTGGTAATGAAATTAAACAGTCTGAGGGAGTTACAGACTGAAAAAATGCCCTTAAAAGTACAGGAATAAGAGCATCTAGGTTGGTCCACAGTTTAGCTATTGTGAATTGTGCTGCTATAAACCTTGATGTGGTTGTGTCCCTATAGTATGCTGCTTTAAGTCCTTTGATTATGAATCAAAGAGTGGGATAGCTGGGTCAAATGGTGGTTCCATTCTCAGTTTTCCAAGGAATCGCCATACTACTTTCCAGATTGGCTGCACCAATTCACAGTCCCATCAGCAATGTATGAGTGTGCCTTTCTCCCCATATCTTTGCCAACATTTATTGCTGTTTTTATTCTTAATAGCTGCCATTCTAACTGGGGTGAGATGAAATCTTAAGTAGTTTTAATTTCCATTTCTCTAGTTGCTAGAGATGTTGAACATTTTTCATTTATCTGTTGATTGATTATATATCATCTTATGAGAAGAACCTAGATGCCCTTCAGTTGGTAAATGGATTAAAAAATGTATTATATAACACAATGGAATACTATTCAGCATTAAAAGAGAAAATCATGGCATTTGCAGGTAAATAGATGGAGTTGGAAAATATAATGCTAAGTCAAGTTAGCCTATCCCCCCCCAAAAAAACAAATGCCAAATGTTTTCTCTAATATAAGGATACTGATTCATAATGGGGTTGAGGAGGAACATGGGAGGATTAGACAAACTCTAGATAGAGCAAAGCGGAGGGAGGGGAAAGAAGGGAGAATTATGGTAGTAAAGATGGATATAATTACCCTAAGTACATGTATGAAGACACGAATGTTGTGACTCTACTTTGTGTACAGAGATATGAAAATTAGTAATCTATATGTATAATATGAATTATAATGCATTCTGCTGTCATATTTAACAAATTAGAACAAAAAATAATTTTAAAAAATGAAGTATAGGAATAAGTGAGTAATAGAAAAGCTTACCCTGAGCTGCCACCATTTTGTGTAATGCTGTGTGTACTAAAATATCATGCTAATGCACAGACTTATAGTATATATGATAGATAAAATTAATTAATTCAAAGTATATTCTGCTTGGCTTTAGAGAATTTGTTATGATTTATATCTGATTTCAACTTATTAACAGTCTGAAAAGAAAATGCTGCCAAGTGCCAGTCTAAAGAATTAGGCTGCAGGTTTGCTAAATATATTTTTTTGAAATCTTTAATAATCCCCACTTTCAGGCTAATCCTAAATACCTTGCCATTTTATAGCTGCATATTTTATAAATTTACATAAATGTACACAATTGTTTAAAAAATAATCATACCTGGGCAATATAATCTAACAGCAATGCCTAAAATATAAATCTTTTAAATAATATTGTATTACATAGCTTATTGCTTTGAGATTTTACTTGTCTTGCCAAAATAAAACTTTGCTAAAGCACAAGTATATGGTTTAGCAGTTTGCTCTTAAAATGAACTGAGTAAAATATAAGAATAATGAGTTTTTCATTATTTACTCTTAAAAGGAACTAAGTAAAATACAAGAATAATACGGAATGTAAGTGAAAGGAGGAGGATCACTCCTGCTTGATTTCCTCATTTAAACATGTGCCAAAAGGCAGAAATGTTTCTGGGAATTCTATGTGACTACTATATCTTTTCATATATGTTATGGTTTTAAATAGTTAATAATATGGGTAAAAATGATATCTTTTTAAAATCTTGTCTGATTTTTTATTTCTAAAACTACATTAAATATGAGCTTTAACAAATAAGTGTCTTGTAAGATATACAAACTTTGTTAACCTTTAATTTCACAATAAGAGCTGGGTCACTGGGTAACTTCAGGTAGTAAAATCACTTTTCAAAGCTGAAGTGAAATGAAGTAGGCAGAGAACAGGCACGAAGATATATGATTCTCTTTTAACACATTGGGTTTTTTTTCCTGTGACACAAGGTAATTTCTTTTATCTTATCTCCCTACAAACATAAATTCTATGAGATTAGATAGATAGATAGATAGATAGATAGATAGATAGATATGTGTGTGTATTTATATATCCCATATTTTTCATCAAGTATTAAACATCGGTTGAATGAAAAAATCATCACCTGATTTGTTTTATAGCCCAAGAATAGGGAAAGTAATAGTCTTTTATTCAAAAAATGTAAACTCACATACCTATCATGTAAGCCTATCTGTTCTTTTTTACTTCAGTGTAAATCTGCATTCTTGATTTTGTGAATATAATTTTGGAGAAAATATTAACTTTGAGAATATTACAGAATAATGTACTTCCAGTGATATTCCAAATTAAAATAATAAGTTTTTCTTCAAGTAATTATCTGGGAAAATTTAAAGAATTCAAAGACCTGAAGAAACATCAAAGCTTTCTTTCAGAAACCCTTTTCCATATATTCCATATGGTTCCCCAGCTCCCTAAGTGCATCATAAGGAGAGTATACACAAGTTTCCCTCTCCCTATAGGATGAAGGTTTAGACTGAAAACATAAGGTGACATATACTACTTTATAGGCTTACTAACTTCCAAGGCAGCATAGAAATGACTCCCACCATCCCAAAGGACAATACCCAGTTTATCGTAGGCACATCTCACAAAGAAAAACATGAATCCGATGAGTTTTTGATTATCTAAAACATATGATAATTATCTAAAGCATAGAAGAATATCTGAAGCCATGATGTATGTATTACTATTTTTACAAAAGCCACCATAGAAATCCAAAATTCAATACCTGAGAAAAGTTTCAGGGTAGTGAAGGAGATCGTACTTAGGGTTCACAACAGATGTGGTGTTAGGGAGCATACTCTTTTTTTATCTTCCTCATCATACATGTCAGCAATGTCATGCGGGAGAATTAACCCTTATTTCTCTGTTCTGTGCATATTCTAAGGTCCACATACCTATGTAGCTTTTCCCTAGAGTTCTGCTATTCCTGGATCTCTAGTATTCCTCTGTTTTTGCTCCCTAAATCCTGAAAACCTGCATCTCTGAAGACAAAAGTGTCTCCTGTGCTGACTGCCTGGCTCAGTTCTTCTTCTCTGCTAGATTGGTCCACAGGGAATGTTACCTGTTAACCACCAGGAATTATTATCATTATGTGACCATTTTGAATCTCTTATTTATTCCTCCACTATGTTCCCAAAGTTATAAACCAGTATTGTTGCAGCTTCATACTTTGATGACTTTGTACACTCCACTATCATCACCAGTGAGACATTGACTCTGAATTACCATGGTAAAAATATCATTGATTTCTTGGATTATCTTCACCCATTTGTAAAATCTGTCTATGATATGAAGGAGAGTACTAATCTGTGCTGAATTTCAGACTCATCTCCAACATATCATTCCCAGCATACTGACTCTATCCCTTACTCATCCATCACTGCATCCATCTAGAACATGGGTTCCACCAAGGGCCACCTGAAGGCCTTCTCCACCTGTACATCTCATCTAAAAGCTGAGACCTTGTACTATGATTTATTTATTTTCATTACTTCCAAATGCACACTAGTAGTGCCCCAGACAAAGTGGTATTGGTGTTCTGTGTTGTGGTGATCCCAGTGTTGAACACTTGAGTAAGAAATAAAGATGTGCTGGGTATTGTGCCACATGCCTATAATCCCAGTGACTGGATGGGTCAATGTAGGAGAATCAAAATTTTGAGACCAGCCTCAGCAACTTGGTGAGAACCACAGTAACTTAGGGAGACACCGTCTCAAAATAGAAAATAAAAAGGGCTGAAACTGAGGATGTAGCTAAGTGATAAAGCACCTCTACGTTCAGTTCCAGGCACAAAAAGAAAGGAAGGAAGGAAGGAAGAAGAGAAGAAGGAAGGAAGGAAGGAAGGAAGGAAGGAAGGAAGGAAGGAAGGAAGGAAAGAAGGAAGGAAAGATGTCAAAGATGGCCTGAGGAAATGTTAGATAGAGCAAAGTTTCCTTTAATAAAAATATTTTGGGAAATGACTTTAAAAAACATTGTTAATTGTTACTGTTATTAACCTGTAGTCTCAGAAATTAATAAAATCAGATAACAAGAAATAATCATTGTTTAAGGTGAGAACCCCAGTCTGTTATTCTCTTTTTAAGTTGGTTTCAGACTTTTAAAGCTTACTTTTTAAGCTTTATCAAAATATATTTCACAAATAAAAATTATGTACATTTAAGGTGAAGAACATGTTTTGATATGTGTATACTCAGTGAAGTTATGACCATCATCAAGTTACATAACTGTCCTTCACCTCAGTACCATTTGTGTGTGTGTATCTGTGTTGTGAGAACTTTTAAATCTACTGTATTAGCAAATTTCAAAAATATAATGCAATATATTTAGTAATAGTCAGCATGATGTACATCAGATTCTGAGAACTTATTCATCTTGTGTAACTTAAATTTTGTATTCTTTGAATAACATCTCATAATTCTCCCTATATTTGCCTAGACTCTGTAACCACAATTATAAACTTTGTTTTTTTGATATTGACTTTTTTTGATACATTTCACCCATATTTAAGAGGATGTCATATTTTTTTTTTTGAGTCTGGGTTTTTCAAATAGCATAATTACCTCTAGGATAATCCATGTAGTGGCAAATGATATGCTTTACATTTTAGAAGTCTGAATTTTACATATTTATGTATATATATATATATATATATATATTTATAAACACAAATATATATCTACATATTTCATATGCATGTACTTTATGTAATATATAGTATGTGTGTGTGTACATACACAATACTTAGAAAGGGATTGCTGGGTGGTAGTCCTATTTTTACATTTAGTTAGTTAGTTAGTTAGTTAGTTATGGTACCGGGAATTAAATCCAGAAGTGCTCTACCACTGAGCTGTACCTCTAGACCATTCTAAATTTTATTTTGAGTCAGGTTCTTTCTAAGTTTCCAGGCTGGCCTTGAACTTGTAATCCTTCTACCTCAGTCTCCCAAATCACTGGGATTACAGGAAGTGTCATCATACCTTATTTGATTTTTACTACTTTAAGGAGAATTTGTAACTTATTTCATAACGGCTATACTATTTTACATTTCTGTGAACACTGTGCAAGCCTTCCCTCTTCTCCACAATATTGCCAATGCTTATTATCATTTGGTATATGGCAAGAACCATTTTAACAGCTATGATGTGATACCTGACTGTGATTTTAATTTGCATTTCCCTATTTTTAGTAATGTTGAGCATTTTTTCCTGAGTTTCCCATTTATATATCTTATTTTGGAAAAGTGACAATTTAGGTCTGTTTTAGTATTTTTTTTTGTTCCTGTGACCAAATACTGACACAAACAACTTGAAGATGGAAAGCTTTATTTTGGCTCACAATTTCTGACTTTTAAGTCCATGGTCAGGGGGCTCCATTGCTCTAGGCCTGAGGTGTAGTTGAACGTGATAACAGAAGTACTTAGCAAGACATGATGGCCAGGTCATGACACCCAGGGAGCCAACAGGGAGAAAGAAAGAAAGGGTCAAGGAGAAGATATAGCCCCCAAAGGAACACCCCTAATGATCTACTTCCTCTTACTCTGTCTCACCTCTCAATAACGTTCAGATTTCTAAATAAAAAAAAATTGGTTAATCTACTACATTATAGCCCTCATGATTTAGTATTTCCTAAATGTCTGACCTCAAAACTTTGAAGCACTGGGGACCAAGCCGTTCAATCTGAGCTTTTGGGGAACATTCCACATCTTAAGCACAACAAGATTCTTTGTTTATATTTTACTCACATTATTGATTCCTATTGTTAATTTTCTTTGTTCTCCCTGTGTGTGTGTATGCTATTGAAATGTTTGCATTCTTTACACATTTTCATATTAACATCTTATCAGATGTGTTTCTTTCATTTCTTAGGTTGTCTATTCAGTTAGGTGTGAGATGGAGATATGTGTGTGTGTTTGTGTGTGTGTGTGTGTGTGTGTGTATAAATCTCAGTTATGTGAGGATTTTTTGAAATTAAAATATGTACATAGTTCAAATTTTCACCTGATGATTAATATATATATTTCATATTGATAATACTATTTAAATACTGTTTGAACTTAGATATCTCTTTATTTCACCTGTCTGTGTGTGTGTGTGTGTGTGTGTATATATATATATATATATATATATATATATATATATATATATATATTGCACTAATTAAAAAATTAAAATAAGGAGAAAAAGAACTGTAGAATAGAGAAAAGGGAACATGGGGAGGGAGGAAGAGAGGAAAAGGGAAAGTCCTGGAGACTTCATTGGAAGAATTTTATTACAAGCTTGTATATTTATGTCAGAATAACCCAAATATTATGTATAACTAGAATGTGCTAAAAATGCTTTTAAAAAAATTGTGTCTTCAAACACTGCCCCATTCTGAGGATCTAGATATTAGCATATTAATATGATATTAAGAAGGAATGATTCAGCCCATGATTCCAAAGATGACAAGAGTTTCCTCACGGTAGAAACAAGGAAAGGCAGCACAGAGGAAGAGAAGATCACAGGAGGAGGGGAAAATTATGTACCATAGAATAAATTCAAGGTAGTCTAATTAGTATAATTGTAGAATTTCTATTATCAGGTACACTTAATGATTATATTGTGACTTAGATCCGTGGTGTCAACTTTTAATAAAAGGTTACCCAATTCATCAGACCCTAATTAAAATGTCGTCAGCAAATTCCAGATGGACTCGAAATTGAGTCTTTGGAGACTGAGGACACGTTCCCTACCTCTATGTAGGAGGATTCTCAAAGGGCTGTTGAGGAAAGGCATGTATAGGCTCCGACCAGGCCATGACTAGCCACCGGAGGACATGGAAAGGAGTGTCACTTTTAGGAACTGACCAAAGTAAGCAACTTGGGTGAGGTTCAGAACCAGTTTGGCCTCAGTGACTTCAGCGGCCACTATAAGGCAATGCAGTCTTGCTTGACTCTAAATGGATCATTGCTTTCTCTCTCTCTCTATCTCTCTCTCTCTCTCTCTCATCAGATTCTACCCCGTGCTATTCTGCAGTCATGTAAATATAAAATTCAATCTGGGTAGTTTTGTCAGACCGTGCATTTTTCACTTAGGTAGCAGAGAAATTTAGAGGACAAAACCGGCCATACTTTCGACTCTCATTGATGTTCTGCTGTCTTCCAGACTTCTAGTGTACAAAGTTTCATTTCTTACCTCTCATTTTCAGGTTTCAGAGGTCACATTATTTCCATAAAATTTTTAATTCTCCTGAGAGAACTGCTATGTGGTAAGATGCCGCTCAATGAGCCATTCTATGTAGGAGGATTTACTAAAGGTCTCTTTTCACTTGAAACAGTTCTGTATGCTGAGTTATAGCAGAATGCAAAATAAAACTCTGTTTAGGATATTGCATTGTGGTCAGAAGAAAAAAAAATCAATTCAGTTACTTAGGAGATGACTATATCATCAGTGGGGTGGCAGTGATAGAGAAATATGAAAAAAGAAAATAAGATGGAGATTGTTGGTTGAAAGTGATTGAGGCACATAAAATAGTTATCAGAATGGGCTTTGGTTAGAAAATGACATGAAAAACACTGGAAGTTGGGGGATGAGCCACGCATGTATCTGGATGTTTCAGGCAGAAGAAACAGATGGTCAGTAATCTTTGATACTATAGCAGAATGTCATGTTGGTGAAATTTTGAGAAAGTCAATAAGGCTGGAACAGAGCAAAAGAGGAATGAGGGTCAGAATATTGCAACTCACAGAGTAAAGCCATGAATGACTTCATGGCCATTGTAAGAAATTTGATTTGTACTTAAAATAAATTGGGAGTTTCCCAGTGTTTTAAATCCAAGAGTCATATTACCTGTTCCCTCCCTTGTACTTTTAAGTATCCTTCTGGATGCTCTATTGAAATAGACTATTATAAAGTTATCATGTATTGGAATCAGAATTGAAACCCATATAGAACTGTATTTATTCAATTCTGCCTGCACCAGACCTGTCTGTTTTCACCTGGTCTTCCTCATGGTTGTGGTGAGCTCTTAGCTCAAATGGGTGCTGGATCATATAGAATGGCCCCAGTCCCATTTCTATGGGCTAAACTCATGTAGCTTGGATAAAACAAAGAACATCACCAGATGTCTTTTTACCCATCGAGCCAACCCTGAATTGTTTACATGGTGGTGGCTGGATTCCAAAAGTGACAGTCACGAATAGCCTCTTGAGACCTAGGTTTGTAATCTCTGTGGATCTGCCCACAGCAACCTATTGATGAGAATAGGTAACAGAAAATTCAAGAAGCGAAAAAAAATAAGGAAAGAAAAGAAAAACAGATTCACCCTAGAAATCAAAGAACTCTGTTTTGTTTGTTTGTTTGTCTGTTTTGTACCACATAGGTACATAAGTTAGTTATTTTTAAAATATAATGTGATCTCTTTATCATGCACACAGAAGTCAGAGCCATGAATAAAATACCAAGTCTTCTAATGGAGTGTTCTCAAGTTTTCACCTAATTTTGTTTATACACTCTAAGACCTAATTGCTTTGGTGTAAAAAAGAAGATATAAAACATTCATTACCAAATATATATTTTGAAATATTCTTATCTGTGGCCTTCCCTAGTGTTTTGAAGATAAAAAGTATGCAAACAGAATTTCCCTTTAGGGAGAGTATTATACTACTGACCTTAATTCCTCTCTTCATGGAAAAGTTACATTTGGTACATTCTTTCCTAACTCTACACAGAGCTCTTAAATGTTTTTATAATTTTATAAAATGTTTTATATAATTTTATGTCACTTGGAAGAAAATTAAAAACAAAGATCTCCCAAGTAAGATATCTTTCTAAACTTTTTAATAAGTAAAGGGACGCATATTAAGAGACCCATAGCATTGCCTTGGGTAGAAGAAAATAGTAGAAAAGAATTGTGCAATTCTGAGTGGTCAGTGGTTTCATGTTAGGAGCACATTTCTCAGTTAAGAAATTTCTGGGTAATTATGAGCTTGCTACTCATCAGCTCTGTGACTCAGACTTGCTACTTAAATACTTTGTGCTTCAATTTCTTCAACTGTAACAAGATCATCATAAAATCACTTTCCTTATAGTGTTAAGGGGAGAAAAACTGATTAAGAGTAGCACCTGAGTAGTAACTTACACAGAGTTCCTAATATGAATTTCTAATTGCAGTGTAGTAGCAGGAGGAGTATAATATATCAGTATTCTTATAAATACCATCACACTACTTGGTACATAAGATCTTTTTGTTGAGTTATGAATAAAAGCTGAAATTTGCCAAATATATACTGTGCACCAAGCATTCAGCTGGGTGGTCTCTTACCAATCTTTGCACAATCAGACAGCTTGCCAGGAAGCTATTAGTAATCTTTGTGAGCTTATTTCTTCTCACTTGTTTAGTAAGGGAATGGTCCTGCATCAAACCCATAATAAATGGAAGCACTAATTTTAAAATAGGATCTGACTATAATCCCAATTGTTTTCCAAAGTCACAGATCGAAGTCATGTAATTCTAAACAGAACAACAACAAAAAAAGATCAATGTCTACTCCCTAATAATTGATGGCTTAATTGATTAATTGATGCATTCTTTTCTGTTCTTCCCATATTCTGATATTCAGGTTTCCCCCTTTGTGGACATGGAAGTGGGAAACCTCACCATCCTGACTGAATTCATCTTGCTGGGCCTCTCTGCAGACCCCCGGTGGCAGCTGATTCTATTTGCAATATTTCTGACGCTCTATTTGCTAACCTTGTCAGGGAACATGAGCCTGGTCATCTTAATCAGGATAGATTCCAAGCTGCATACACCTATGTACTTTTTCATTGGCAGTCTGTCTCTTTTGGATTTCTGGTACACGTTTGTATATACTCCTAAACTCTTGGCCAACTGTATCTCAGAGGACAGGCGCATTTCCTTGGCTGGATGTGGGGCTCAGTTTTTCTTTTCCTGTTTTGCAGCCTACACTGAGTGCTATCTCCTTGCATCCATGGCGTATGACCGCCATGTAGCAATTTGCAACCCATTGCTTTATTCGGGTATCATGTCCTCTTCTCTCTGCATGGGTCTTGTTGCTGGCTCTTACATAGGAGGAGTTTTAAATGCCGCAGCCCATACTGCCAATACTTTTCGGCTGAGTTTCTGTGGCAAAAATATCATTGATCACATTTTCTGTGATGTTCTACCATTGATAAAAATTTCCTGTTCGGATACTCGAGCAGCTGTGATCATCCTTTCCAGTATGGTTGGCTTCACTGTCCTCTCCTGCCTTCTTGCCATCCTCATTTCATATTTCAACATCCTCCTGGCCATCCTGAGGATCCGCTCAGCCTCAGGAAGATTTAAAGCATTTTCTACCTGTGGTTCCCACCTGGTCTCGGTCATGCTCTTCTATGGCTCCTTGCTCTTTGTTTATTCAAGGCCTACTTCCAGCAACTCCCAGGAGACAGACAAAGTGGCTGCCCTGTTCTACACCATCATCAACCCATTGCTCAACCCTCTCATCTACAGCCTGAGAAATAAAGATGTCAAAGAGGCCTTCAAGAAAGCAATAGTGTCCATTCGATCACAGGCATGAAGGTTGTTTTTGACTATTTTATTATAGTTTACAATTTATTGACTGTAGGCATTTGTTTGTTTGATTTTATTTCTTTGTTTTGTTTTGTTCTGTGGTACTGGGTATTGAATCCAAGGCAAGTGCTATGCCACTGAGCTGTGCTATTTATGATGTAGCTGTGCTACATAAATAGACCCCCCCTTTTTTTTGAGATAAGTTCTCCTCAGTAAATTGCCTGGGATGACCCTGAACTTGTGATCATTTTGCATCAATCTTCCAAGTAACTGAGATGGCAAGTCATGTGCCACTGCAGCCAATAGACTTAGAAATACATTAATACAGATTTCTATATTTCCTTCATAATTGACAATTTATACTTGTAACAGTGAAACATTGAACAAAGCCCTCTTTTATGATTATCATTACTTTTTGTGATGTACATTTTCTAAGTCTGTAATATTGAATAGTTCAAACTTCTGCATCTTTGTCCATTATATTTTTTATAAATTTTTTGCTCTTGATTTTCTTTGTGACATTTTAGAAAGAGGAGAAAATAATTTAAGGATTTTTTTTTTTTTTGCATATAGTCTGAGTTTTAAGTTTTAGGCAAGACGATATTATTGATAAGCAAACCATACAAAATGCCGAGATTTCTGGAACTTTACTTCAGATTTACAAATATTAATTTTTTAAGTTGTCCCCTCCAAATTTCCTCCAAAGGACCTCATTGAATACATAGAATATATTTGTGTAAACTTCTTACTTCCAACATTAACATCATACTTGTCAAAGTGTTTAGTGTTATTTAAATTTAATAGAAATTCACAATGAAACATGTATTTTGGGGATCTGGTATCAATTTAAGAGAGTCGTATCTCTGCAAAGGAAGTGAGTATTCCATAGTACTCTCTCCCTCGGGGTCACAAAATGTAAGCCAAAGAGGGGAAAATAACATCAATCATTGACTGGAACAAAATCAAACCATCAGATTAGCAAGCACCTCACTAGTCGTGGAAACAATGATCATTTTCCTCCAACTGAAAATTTTGTGTAGAAAGTGACATTTCCATATTAATCACATGGCAGGTGTTCAGTTGATGTTTTGTTCAATATACTTGTAACAATGAAATATTGAACAAATGGTTTTAATACCATTGCAATTTAGGGATTATCAATTATATTTTATATGAGCAGTTTACAGTTTAGAGGTTAGAAATTTATAGCTATTGAGTAAAAAAATATAGTATTAAGTAAAAAGCATGCTGCTAAGTATTAGAAATGTTTTAAAACAGGTTCTAGAACATCAGTGAAACATGTTTAATTAAATACTTATTAAATTCTTGTTTATTTCTGATCTTCCAATGTTTATCTTATTTGCATTCATGTTATTACTAGGGTCTTGGTAATATTATTTAAACACACATCTGGAGTTTAGAAAACTTTCACAGACATAGAATAAACTTAATATACTCTTATGCCAGACCCCAGGATACAGTGTGTGTGTGTGTGTGTGTGTGTGTGTGTGTAGATAGATAGATTCTTGTTTGAAGTATAGATGTTAGTTGCTTCTCACAAAAGGATTGAGGTAGGTGTTTTTATAGGGGTATATAAGTGTGTGCATGTACACATATGTGCATGCATATATTATACACCATTGGCACAGGTTAACATTACTTGGAAATGCACTAAGTAGCAATTTTCTTATTAGTTCAAAATAGTTTACACAGTACAGGCAGAGTTCACATAAATACTTTCTTTTTTTGGTATACTATCTAAATCAAAAATCTTGGAATTATGCCATTGGACCTCATCTCTACTGATTACTGTGCGTTAAAACAAGTACCAATGCACACGTTTTTCCAAGTTATATGTTAACATGCATGGCAACCAGTGTGTATCAGGCCTTCCTCCTCTGTGTGGAGCTCCTGCATGCTCTAGGTCTACTTGAATAAGTTTCTGTTTCTACAAAATTCTTTCCCTACTGCTGAAATGGATATATACAAGAACATATTTATGCTTTATAAACATGCATTGATTAATATTCTCTTATTTTAAAATATTAAACAAAATTAAATGAAACATTCATATTTCCCTTTACATTTTATCACTAATTATGTTTATTCTCTAATAAAATTGTACCTTCCCATTAATGTGTATTCATAGACTTTTATTGTTCAAGTTGTTGTACTGCCCCATAAATGTATTTTGTTATAACAACTGTGTTTTTTCATGCTTGATATGTCAAAACTTGAATGTAGAAGTCCTTGTAACTTTATCACTACAAAATAAAGAGCCTTCCTCAGAGTTATGTCATGTCTAACAAAAATCATTATTGTGAGGGACTGGGGTTGTGGCTCAGGGGTAGAGTGCTCACCTAGCACGTCCGAGACTCTGGGTTCAATCCTCACCACCACATAAAAATAAATAAAATAAAGGTATTGTGTCCATCTACAATTAAAAAATAAATACTTTAAAAAATCATTATTGTGACTTACTTATTCCTCTATGGAGAAATATATGAAAGAGATATAGATTAGAAGGATCACACCTGCTCCTTCTAGTTTGCATGGACTTAATGGTGAGTGCCTGTGTACCTGTGTGTTAATGCTTCTGGGGGAGAAATGTACATATAAAAATGATTAAGATATTATGTTAACAGAGTGGAAAGTAATAAATGTCATGTAATTATTCATCATAGCAAAATACTAGCAATTAGTTGAATGTATTTGTACTTAATTCTAGGAATTAATTATAAAGGGAATAATGTATGTGTATCAGTCAAACAAATCTTTTATGTCAATCAAAGTGGGCTCTTCTATATTTTTACAAAAGTAGAAAAGTATTTGGGGCTTATAAGTACTTTTTGTTTGTTTTCTTGTCTGATTGTTTCATGGTTCGACTGCTTTAAGTCTCAAGTAACATAATATTCAATTCAAATGCTATATTCCATATTCAAATTTTATCTCCTAAATTGTCCTACTCTTCCTATTTTAAGTCATGTGGAAGCATGATAACTTGTAAAGAATTCTAGATCATGAAAATTTTGTCTTTGCTTATCCCCAGAAAGAAATGATTTAGTTTTTATTTATGTAGTTTATTCAGAGCCTCTTTCACATCCTTATTCTTCAGGATTCAATATGGGAAACACTACAGAACAATTGTGTAAAATACAGAATGATGGTGTCCATATCCAAAGAATACCTAGATGGGGAGTGAGTGTAGACATAGAGGGTGGAGCCATAGTACAAGGTCACTCAGACTAGGAGGGAGGAGCAGGTGGAGAAGGCCCTAAGGTGGCTGGCCCTGGGAGCAGCGGATTCACAGATGGTGGGGCTGATGAAGAAGAGATAGGAGGCCAGGATGAATTCACTGGGAGTCATGACCTGGAGGCCAGGAACAGGACCAACACAGACTGAGAGCCATCCTTCCTGCCACAGGCCAGCTGTGCCATGGTGAGATATTACAGAAGAAGTCAACAGTGGCATTGTCCCTATAGAAAAAAATACAGGGCAAAACTGTCTTTGCTGATAATGAAGGCTTTGGTAAAGCCAAGAAACAAAACAGGCAGCTATAAAAATGCACATAGCTTTATAGACATGACCTGAGAATAACGCAATAGCTTTGAGATGACTACATAGTCTTCATAAGCTATGGCAGCCAGCAAAGGAGATGCTTCAGGGATGCAGGCCACTGGGATCTTTGGATAGGATAATAAGAGATCTAAGAGAAGCAGATTTCCAGTAAAAATAAAAAAAAATCATAGGTGGAGCTGGGAGTCATTACAGATCAGTACCTCAGCACCATAAGGGAGGTGTTTCTTGTTACAGTCAAAATGTACATGACAAAACACATCACAAAGAGGACCAGCCACCTCTCAGGATCCATCATGAAAGCCCAGCAGGATGAACTCAGTCCTGTGTGATGCCCTCTCTCCATGAATACAAGAAATGTCACCTAAGAGGAAAAAACAAGGGTTCAGGTTGAATCATATTGCTAAATAAATGAAAAGTATCCTCATTAAATAAAGTCTCAGAAAGGATGATGAACAAAAATGTGAATTTATTTAGGAAAGTCTAACTGAATGCAAGAAAAAGGTAATAATTAAAAGAATTGATAGTATTTCAAATATAGTGATTAAAGTTTATTACATTATGTCAGTGTCTGCTGTGCATTGCTGTGACCAAAATACCTGACAAGAACAACTTAGAGGAGGAAACATTTCTTTTAGCTCATAGTTTCAGTGGTTCAGTCCATGGCTGGCCAGCTCCATTGTTCTGGGATGGAAGTGAGGCACAGCATCATGGCATCAGGGCATGACAGAGGATCACTGCTCAGCTTATGGTGGCCTGGACACCAGGAGAGAAAGGGACCACAGGGGAGAAGAACCGTCTGGGAATTGACTCCATTGATCCATCTTCTCCAGCCACACTCTACCTACATACATTATGACCTCGGCTGTTCATTCTAACTAGGAGGGACTGATTAGATCACAGCTCTCATAATCCAATCATTGAGACATCCTTGTTTGATACAGGAGCTTTTGGGGGGACACCACATATCCAAACCATACACTGTCACATATGAATATTTTATAAATATATGGAGATACAACCTACCTTTCACAAAATAGGTTTTATTTAATTATCAACTGACTCTATAAATTAAGTATCACAATTCTCATTATAGAGTAGAAAATAGGTATGGAGCAGTTAATTATTTTCCCCAAAGTAAAGTCAGAAATAAATACAGGTAGGAACTGAACTGACACCTATTGGATCAAAAAGTTTGTGACTTTCCTTCCCACCATGGGAACCTCAAAACCTTTATGTCCCTGTTCTTCTCTACTGATATCACTTTAGACATGCATCACTTATCCTTAGTTCTCTAAATATAAATTTTTCAACAAGATTATATTTACATGTATCAATGACTCATCACCTAATTTTGAAGTAATAAAAAATTTCAATCACCTAATTTTGAAGTAATAAAAAATTTCATGTTAACTAATGTGAAAATTTTGTCTAATTATATAATTTAAATAAGGCATAATACTGGTTAAAAGTATATTGTCAACTTTCTACATTATGTATCATAATAGTACTTAATGAGCATTTAGTACATGTCAGGCACTCCACTTATTGGTGTAAAGGTGCCTTCTCACGGACCCTTCAAAGTAATTTTGTAAAGTAACTGTGTTTGTTCTAATTTTACAACTTAATTTTTTGAGACACAGAAGTGATTGTGCATACCTTATTGAAAGTGACAGTTGGCAGTTGGCAAAGGTATGATTTAAACTAGTTCTCCCTGTGGTCCTCGTCTGTACCCAGACCTGCATATCTGCCTAGAATTACTATTTTTGGACACTCTGCTAGCACTAAGGCATGTGGGAACTAGAAATAGAACCACCATATGACCCCACTCATCCATATATGTCAAAAGAGTTAAAATCAGCAAATTACAGTGACACAGCCACATCAATATTAATAGCAGCCCAATTCACAATAGCCAAGCTATGGAACCAACCTAGGTGCCCTTCAATAGATGAATGGATAAAGAAAAAACGTGGTACATATATACACAACAAAGTATTACTAAGCCATAAACAAGAACAATTTCATGGCATTTGCCAATAAATGAATGGAACTGGAGACTATCATACTAAATGAAATTAGCAAGTCTCAAAAGTCAAGGTTGTATGTTTTCTCTGATATTTGGAAAATGATCCAAAATAAGGAGGGGAGAGATTTTAAAAAAAAAGAATAGAAGAAAGATCAGTGTGGTAGACAAAGGGGAATGAAAGGAAGGGAGCAGGGATGGGATAGGGAAAGCCAGTGAAATGAATCTGACCTTAAATTCCTGTGTACCTCTATGAATATACCACAGTGAGTCTCACCATCATGTACTTCCACAAGACACTAATTTTAAAAACCCATAAGTAAATAGAAGATCAGTAGAATAGAGGAAAGGGAATAGAGGTGGAAGGATGAAAGGGGAAGGAAAACACTGGGAACTAAATTAGAACAAATTATATTCTGTGCTTTTATAATTATGTCAATTTGAATTCTATTGTCATGTATAACTAAAAGCAACCAATAAACAAAAAATATTTTTCAAAAAAGAACTAAAACATGTGGCCTGATGTAAAGAAGAAAGAAAAATATATATATATATATATATATATATATATATATATATATATATATATATATATTAGTTGTTTTGGTACTAAGGATTGAACTCAGGGGCACGCAACCACTGAGCCACATCCCCAGCCCTACTTTGTATTTTATTTAGAGGCAGGGTCTCCCTGAGTTGCTTAGCACTTCCTCCTTAGTGCTTCACCCTTGCTGAGGCTGACTTTGAACACGTGATCCTCCTGCCTCAGGGTCCCAAATCGCTGGGATTACAGTTGTGCACCACCAAGCCTGGCAAAAGGGAGTATTTTATGGGAGAAAACAAATCTTTGTAAGTAAGTAAATGTGACAGATAATGACGGAATCAGTTACTATTATCTGATAGTATGAGAGGGGGCCCTAAATTATAGAGACCCTGCTCAGGGAAGTAAGACAATACTATGTGTTCTATGAGGAGGAGGAGGAAGTGTGTCTCTATACTTGAAAAATGCACAACATTTACTTTGTGTAGGAGGACATGTCCGCCAAGGAAAATTATCAAGTACAGAAATGGAAAATGGAATGTGAGCAGTTTGTGGATCTGCCTGCTGTGTTTGAGGAACAATAGAAATGAAGTACTAAAAAATGTGACAATTACTTAACATGATAAAGTTAAAATCATAAGATCACAATAGACTATTTAGGTCACATGTAGGACGTTTGACTTTTTAGTAATTTTCTTTATGTTATGATCCTTTAACACCTTAGACTCCATTCTAATCCTCAAGACAATCCTTCTCTGGGATAGTTAACTACAAAATATAAAAATTATATTGCCAGAGAGCATGTGAACACCTTTCTTATGCACATCATCTAAACCAATGCCCACCTCCCAACCACCTCCTTAATCTCTCATTCATATCCAGGCAATATTTTCCCGGCACTCATCACCCCAGGGCCAGATATATTCTTGCAAACAGAGAGTAAGTTCCTTTTTCTTCTACATCCTTACCATTTTTTCTATCAAAAAGAAAAAATGTATTTTTATAAAAGTCTCCATGTTTCTGGAACCCATAAAAGTTAATTGTCTATGCTAACATCAGAGACCTAAGAGCAAAAACCTTGAGTGGATGTTTGATGGAGTGAAGAAACATCACCCTGGGTTCCGTGATGTGTGGGGAGATCATTGAGAGGACTATTTTGCAAAGGTGGTGGGACGGGAAAGAGAATGCTGATGAGAGAGAGAGTGTATCAAAGGGTTAATAGCCCAGTACTACAGACAAAAGTTTGATTATTGCAATATTTTACCAAAAAATGGAATACCACTAATTTCCAATTGGGCAACATTGCCAATTACATGTGAAATATTTTACATAAAAAAGAATTAAGAAATTTACATAAACTATCTCTTTAAATTTTCTGACAAATGTATGAGGAAAGTATTGCTACCTCCTTGTATGCATGAGTAAAATGAGATCAGATAAATTTGAATGAAATTACCAACGGCTCAATTATAGAAATTTTAGCAATAGAATTGAGACATAGATCTGTTTTTACATTGTCTTTTAATGTGTACAACATTTTTCAACATAGCCTTGCACTTGTAGAATTGTTCATTCTTCACAACATTGGAATGCAGACAAGACTCTTACAATATGCAATAGTGCTACTAATAAAACTGATAATTATTTCAGTATTTTGAAGTGTGACCTACAGAAAAACTGCCTTACAAGAACTTCGTGTTCCTTAAGAAAAGCAGGTTCCTGATCCCCAATCACAACTTGCCAAGTTTGTTCCACTGGGGTGGAACCAAATGACTCTCATGCACAGAATTTGAGAGCCACTAGTTAATTGAGTGATAATCAAAAGCCTGACACTATTCCTCAGTCTTAATTTGAATTAACTTCTCTACAATAACCCTAAGAAGAGAGAAATCATCCTTTCATATTTCTAAATGTGAAATTATATACCCCATATGCTTCAAATATTTGTAATTATATATCATAACTATCATATATCATATAAATATGAATTTATGCATTCTAAATTATTTCTTGGAAACCTATCCTGCTTTATAATCAAAATTTCTTTTGTGAGGTCAATACTGTGAATACTCTGACATGGTGAACTCCACTTTTGCTCTTCTTGGTTTAATATTATGGATTATTTGCTTTTCTCCATCCAGAGTTCTCAATGACTCAGACTTTGCTTCTCCCCTGGTATTATGACATAGGTGACAGATGACCCTCAAGAGCTCCTGAGGGACACCTTCTATGATTGTGGAAGAAGAAATATCATAACCTTTTAACCCATGGAGACCTTACCTTTTCTCACGAGTTCTGAACGGGACCTTTCCTACCTTAGAAATGGAAAAGAGTTTTTATTCCCTGTGTTTAAATTTAGTTATCTCCTCTACCAATTTGACTTTTATCTCAATATCCCATTTTAGTGTTAATAGATTCTACAACTGTGTAAACATCTAGCTGTATTTTTATGTATTTCTCCCTTCTAGAATAAACTTTTGTAATATTATGGTCATCCTTATCACTCTCACTGATAAATCTAAAATAGGCTTGAGGTTCTGAGAATATTTAATAAAACATTAATAAACATTCTCACAGAAACATAATTTCAATTATTAGATAGATTTCATAAAATAAGCATTTTGAGCTCAGAAAACTCCTATCATTGGCAAAAGGGATGCAAGTTTCCTGCTGAGTGTTGATCAAATCCTGGGGGTTTAGCATGGAGAACACCCTTATTTGGTGTTGGTTGTGGCAGTTAAATCTTCTCCATTCCTGGTAAAAGCTCTCTCAGCCATTTCGAGAATGAATTCTGTTTTTTCCACCCATTGGTGTAGCATAGCCTGGGATTCACCTTAATGAAGAGGTGCAGCAGAGGCAGCCCCACTGGGATTGACAGCCTGAGTCTCAAGAGGCTTTTCACACTCCCCTTCTCACACTTTGTAATCCTGTCATCATGCAGTAAATGAGCCTGGGAAACTGGCTCAAGAATGAGAAAGCTGGGTGGATTCTCTGTTGCTCAGCTGGTAATAGGCTGCCCCAAAGACACAGGCCCATTCTGTATGTCCCAACCCCAACTAGATGATTTATTACTAATGAGTATTTTGTTTTACTCTTGGCATTTTGGTATGCTATTGAGTTGTTTGCATTCTTTACATTTTGGATGTTACCATCTTAGCACAAGTATGTTTTAAAATATTTTCTCTCATTCCTTTTCTATTCATTAGATGTGCACTATCTTAGAAGGGCAGAGACTATAACAATACTGGAATTTTCTGAAACTTAAAAGATATACATAGTTATAATTTTCACTTGATTGTGCATATGTTTCAGGTGTCGATAATATTTTAACCTACAAATGAGAATCATTTTCAAGATTCAGTGGATTAAAAAATTTGATCAAATTATGTAGTTTATAGGTGAGGAATGTAAGCCCAAAAATTTCAACTTTAAAAGTATTTATCTCATTCCATACTTCAAAATAAAAAAACTAGCCAAATTCGGCTATGTGCATATATGAATGTACCACAATGAATTCCACTTTTATGTATAACTATTAGGCATCAATAAAAAAATATAAGTGACAGACCAGTAAAGTAGAGGAAGGAGATTGAAATGGAGTAAATAATTATATATATATATATATATATATATATATATATATATATATTAATGATATATATAATAAATAAACATGTATATATTTGTGAATGTGTCTAAATGAATCCCATTATTATGTATAACTATAACACTAATAAAAAAGAAAATTTCCACCAGGCCTACTCTGCTCAAACCACAATTAGCAGATGTTTATTTTCTCCTATAATGTCTCTTTTAAGCCCTCTGCTAAGAAAATTTAATAATGAACTTCAAAGGAGAAATATTTAAAGGAATTCTATCACTTATCCAAGAGCACTTATTGAAAGATACCTTCAGAGCTCAGAGGTAAATCACAAGTGATAATAGGATTTTTTACAAAGTGCTTATCTCACTTGTTAGGAAAGAAAGAATTATAAAGTCACAAGAAAAATAGGTATTATATTGCACAAGGCCATGAGCTCAATCCCAGCACCACACACATACACACACACACACACACACACACACACACAGATACACACACACACACACACACACACACACATACACATATGTATTATAACATTACAAGCCAGTTCTAAGGGTGGTAATGGGCCTCCTTAGCCTCCCAAGTTCCTCTCTTGACTTGCTTATAGTTCTTGAGGATGACTTTAGGTAACGGTGTGATATAACATGCTGACATAAGAAGGCTGTAAAGCTGAGTGCAGTGGTGCACGCCTGTAATCCAGGCAGCTCGGGAGCCTGAGGCAGGAGGATCTCAAGTTCAAAGCCAGCCTCTGCAAAAGAGAGGCACTAAGGAACTGAGTGAATCTCTAGATAAAATACCAAATAGGGCTGGGGATGTGGCTCAGTGGCCAAGTGTCCCTGAGTTCAATCACTGGTAACCACCCACCAAATAAAAAAAGCAAAGAAGTACTGTACAAAATAGCCCAGGCTCTTCTGACAACTAGAAAAATGTCTCTTGATATCAAGATGCGCCCCCTCCCCGCTTTAGCCCAGTGAGTCATGTAGGGATGACATATAAAACCCAAGACTGGCTAATTTGGGGCATTTTCTCACCTGCTATGCAGGGGGTACTTGAAGTATAATCTCTGGGACACTTTGCAGATTTCCAGATCCTTGGGGAATTGGCTTGCAAGGAACCCTTGGCTTTTCTTGTCCCCTTTTGACTATCTGTAAGAAAGAAACTATTTCATGTAACCTGCAGGGTGTGTGTGTGAGTGTGTGGTATGTTCTGTCTCACTGAACTCAAGACAATTTGGCAACAAGAACATGTGAATATACTTCACAGGAGTGCCACTAGAAAAAAAAAAGTGTATTTTTTTTTTCATTTCTGGTCCTCATTTCTTTACTTACTGTGACTCAAAAATAACAGATTTCCATGAAAATGGATGCAGAGTAAAAAAAAAATGTTGTGCTCATAATCACTGAAATTGCAGAAAAAGAATATTTCTCCCAACAATTTAACAAGGGAAATAGCAATAGTTACATGAAGTAGACAGTAGTGAAGATTTAGATTGAAAAATAGACAAAGGAACTTAGAGATTTCAAAAATGCCTTTTATCTAAGAGAAGATTCATTGTGAAAATCTTTAATGAGTGAAATAATGATTCCTAAGAGTTAAGGTTCTAAGAATGTATTTCTGAACTTATTTAGTTTTATGCATTAATTAATTAAAACTAGAGGAAGTTACTTTGTGATACAGCACATGTCTTCATTTAGCAGTCTTTTACCAATACAACATGAAGTTGTACCAATCAATACCTAGGACCTTAATAATGGTAACCAAGTGTACTTGTTTACTAAAGCTGCTATGGCAAAACACCATACACTGGGAGGCAAACAATAGAAATTTGTTTTCATCATTCTGTATGTTGGACATCCACATGCAAGATGCAACAGGGTTGGTTACTCTGGAAGCCTCTCTCCTTGGTTTGTGAATGCCAGTTACCTGCAGCAGCCTCACGTGGTCCTTTTCACTGTGTGAACACAGACCTGTTGTCCCCTTGTGCCCAAATGTTCTCCTCTGATAAGAACACACCAAAATAGTTGAGTTGGAAACAACCACTTCATTTGAGCTTGCCTCTTGAAAGGTTCTGCCTTTAAGAACAGCCACGTTTTGAGGATCTAGACCTAATATGAATTTGGAAGGAGAAATAAAACCAAGTATGAATAGGAGTTTCGTGAATGAGACAAGAAGTTGTAGCCTGGACACAGAGAAGAGGATATGAGAAAAATGGACCACAAGAAACACTGACAAAAAGTTCAAAACGTTTAATTCGTAGAATTTCTATTATCAGACACACTTAACAATTATGCTATGATTTAGATGCTTTGCATTGACTTTAAAGAACAAGTTACTCATTTCTTCATATACCAATTAAAATCATCCTCAAGTTCCAGAAGGACGTTAATTGATTCTTTGGAGACTTTAGTACATATTTCATACTGCTATGTGGGAGAAGTCTCAGAGGAGTTCGGAGAAAATGCATATATTGAGTCCAACAAATAGGCATGCCTAGACATCTGAGAACAGAGTTTGTCACTTCCAGGAGTTGGCTCTCTGACCAAAGGTAAGCACCTCAGGTCAAGTGCAGCAAAGCAATTTGGCCTCTCTGTGATTACAATTAAAAGCTACAATTCAAGGAGGTTAGAGTCTAACTTGTCTCTAAATGGATCACTGCTTTGATAAACACACACACACACACAGAGAGCTTAATCATATTCTATCCAATGATGCATGCTCACCTGCAATTTTAAAATTGGGTCAGTAGTTTTGTTACACCATGCTTAGTCACATAAGCAGTGGAGAACACTCAAGAGGACAATAAATTGCCTTGCTTTTGAAGAAGTTGGCCTTGTGTTTCCCAAACTTCTAGGGAATGGTGTTACATTTCTTAGTTCTCATTGTTAGAATCCAGAGGCCTCATTATTCCTACAGAACTTTTACAGCTCCCCTGAAGAAAACAGGAGGGGATAACTGTGTGAGCAGACCCCACACAATAAGGCATTCTGTAGAGGAGGCTTTATTATTATTATTATTTCACATTCCCACATAAACAGGAAATTTCTTTCATAGTCCAGATTGATTTGAGGAAATGAGAATGAATCTTTTTAATTTAATCTTCTTTCTGAGTAGTGATATGTACACTATGTTGGAGAAGTCCATCAGTTGTTTGATTTATAACCTGGATGATTTGAACAGCATTAGAATTAGAAAATGCATTAGACAAATAACTTCAAGAAATAAGGGAAATTTCCCATTTACTCATTGGAGAAAGATTTACTAAGAATATCTTAGTTACTTAGTTACTTAGTTACTTAGTTGCTGGATTAGAGCAGATAAATTAATGTAGAACTCTTTAACATAGGGATGTTGCCTGTGTTTAAGAGAAACAGTGAATTCAACAAACAAAACTTGAGGGAAACAGAAGACCACGAACAGACAAAAATCAAAAGGATGGAGACTGATGGTTGAAATAGTTAATAGGAAGGGGTGTGGTCATAAAATGCCATTGGAAGCATTGTAAATGAGAAGAGGAGGTAAATCCTGTAATACACGAAGAATAATGTTTCAGGCAGAAAAAAATAGTTAATAATCATTGATATTAAGGCAGAAATGTCATGTTGGTGGAACTGTGTAAAGTCACAGTGCTGCAACAGAATTAAGGAGAAATGAATGTTAAGATATTAGAATTTGAACATTAAGCCATGAATCAATTCCTAGCCATTGTAAGAAATTTAATTTTAACTTGGTATAAATTGAGAGTTTTTTGGTATTTTAAATACCACCTACTCCCTTTCTTATGTTTTAAGTATCATACTGGATGCTACACTGAAACAGAATATGGCAGGAACAGGTGATTAAACCAGTGAGAAGCTACTTCAATACTATGAATAAAACAATGTTCATTTAGACCAGTCTGGTAGCAGCGCAGGTGGCTAGAAAGATACAACTCAAGATAGGTAAGGATGCAAGCATTTTTTGTGTTATTAAAGAGCCGAGAGAACACTAAAGTTGTGGGTTGATTCCTAATTTTATCTTGACAATCTGAAAAAATTTAAATATCAAAATATTGATTCAGAGAATGAGTAGATGCACCACGTTTTAGAAACAGATTGGGAATTGAGAATTGAACATGCTAAGCTAATTAGCTCTTCTTATAGAAATGTCAGCACTGGACAGAAACTTAGGGATTTCCAATTGCTAGAAATCATAATCGGAGAATCAAGTGCAGAAAATTCAGATATACATATTAGAAAGTTTGTGGACACTGAAATATTGTCTGTATATATGTGCATATACATATATATCTATATCTATATATACTGTTACAATTGTGTTTGCCATGCCCTCAAAGAAGAACATTATTCCAAAAATTTCAGTCATTTTTTATAAGATAAACAAGTTAAGAATTGCAGTGGTTAGAGAATATTCACAAGCTTAAAGATTATTTTCTTAGGAAAAGGAAAATAAGAATCCAAATATTGAGGAGAAAAGAAGAATGCAGTAATCATCTTTTGTATTTTCATCTCTCAGTTGAACCAAAATGATTGTACTGTCCTATGTATGCAAAGATAAATGTGTATATGAAGATTCCTAATCTGCTCCTCTACATAGTATTGGAATGGGAGGCTACTTTTTTATGATGGATTCTATAAGAGATGTTAAGAAATCTAAATAATAGAATGTTGATGCTTGCAAAAGTTTTAAAAAATTTTAGATGCATAAAATGTGTTGCTGGAAGGAGATGACTCTACTCTCCTAAAATCACCCACATAATCATCATTAGAGCTACCTCCCTATTAGGATTCCTCAGTCCAAAGCCAATGAACTTTGTACTTCCAAGAATATCATTCCTTTGTCAAATTATATTAAGGTTTGATGCAATCACCTCTCTTTCTATTTTTGTAGCTCTTGTCTATGTTTCTATCATATCCAAAAGAGTCATTGCTAAGACAAATATCAAGTATTTGACCTATGCTTTTCTTCTAGATATGCATAATTTAGTATCTTATATTTATGCCATTAATCCATTTCGGGTTAATTTTTGTGAGTGGTGTGAAACATGGGACCAATGTCATTCTTTTGCAAGTGGATATTCAGTTTTTCCAATGCCCAACATCAAAGAAATTCTTCTTCCTCCATTGTGTATTTTTGGGTGAGATTTTCAAGGATCAGTTGCACAGATTGATTTCTGGGCTCTCCATCATGTTCCATGGGTCTAGATGTGGGATTTTATGCCAGTCGTATGCTCTTTTAATTGCTATGGCTTTGGAAAATAATTTAATCTCAGGAAGAGTGAAGCCTCCATCTTAGCTTTTTGTGGTAGTTGCGATGACCTTGGATACACTGGAGCTTTTGAAGCTCCAAGTGAACTCTAAGGTTATTTTTTCCTATTTCTGTTAAAAATCTCATTGCAACATGGGTGAACATGTAGAACATTATTTCAGTGAAGCCGAGCAGACTAAAGAAGACTGAAGAAGAAAGGAGACCAGGATGGTTGCTGCCAGAAGCTGGGGAATAGGGAAGTGAGGAGACAGAAAGCACAGCCTCTCAGTTGAAGCAGAGTAAGTTTGGGGCTCCAATAGACAACATGATGCTTACAGTTAATAATACCAAATTGCAGAATTGAAGTGTGCTAACACTTGATTTTACTTGTTCTCATTACAGAAAAAGTTGGCAAAAAATATATGAACCTTAAAAAATTTACATAAGATTAGATAACCAAAATAATAAATTTCTAGAATGTAGCAAAATTCTGAGTGACACCACCACCTGGCTTAATTGTTTGCCTCTTTGTAAAAACTTGATTGTTTTTTTGTTTGTTTTTTTGTTTTTGTTTTTGTTTTCTGTTTTTTGCTGGTTTTGTTTATTCAGCCTCCTGGGATCTCAGTTCTCATAAATCAATCAATCATTATTCCTTTCCCTGTGAAGATAGCAGCCATTATTTCCATAAGTATTGTTTTTTTTCTTTCCAGCTCTGCACTATGCATCTGATCTATATAGCATTGAAAATTCTTGGCATGTTCAGAGGTGAATATTGTGGGTTTAGGGCTTGTTAAAAGACTTTCCTAAAGCTGCTAAGTACTGGAATTTGAATTGATATAGTTAGGGTTTGGATGTGAGGTGTCCCCCAGAAGCTCATGGGTGACACAATGCAAGAAGGTTCATAGAAGAAATGCTTGGGTTATGAGAGACTTCACCCAATCAGTGAATTAATCCCCTAATAGTAATTAACTAAGTGGTAACTGAGGTGGGAGGGTATGGCTACAGGAGGTAGGAATTCAGGGCATGGCTTTGGGGGTATATATTTGTATCTGGTAAGTGGAGAATTCTCTCTGCTTCCTGTCCACCATGGAAGCTTCTTCCCTCTGCCACATTCTTCCACTAGGATGTTCTGCCTCATCTTCAGCCTTGAGGTATGGGGCCAGCCTTCTATGGACTAAGACCTCAAAATCCTTGAGCCCTCAAATAAATTTTTCCTCCTCTACAATTTTTCTGGTCAGGTCCTTTAGTCACAGGAGCAAAAAAGCTGACGAAAAGAGGCACCCAGTTAGAACTACATTTATTCAATTCTGCCTGTTCCAGACCTGTCTGCCTGCAACTGGACTTCTTCATAAGTTTTTGGTTAGCTCTTTACTCAGTTGGTCACTAGATCATATAGAATGGCCTCATGCCCATGCTGGTGACCCAGCTTCATATCAAGTTGAATGACAGAATTTGACCACATGCCTCAATATCCAGCAAGCTAGCTCAGGCTTGTTGACTTGGTATAGACAAGTTTCCACAGTGAAAAAGAATCACAAAAAGCCTATTGATATCTGGGGTTATAAGCAAATGATTGACCAGGACATGTAAAACTCCAGAGTTAAATAACAGATTTCGCCCTGTAATCAATAGAGAGCTATGGTTATTTTTTTCTTTATCCCTTTGCTTTTTATTATTTTGCTTCGTGACTTTGGACTTGCTACTTAAAACTCTATGATTCAGTTTCTTCAACTAAAACAATATCATACTAAAACCACCTGCTTTATCAACTTAAAGTGAGAATTCAATCATTTAAGTAGAGGACCTGAGAGGTAACTGGCAGAGAGTTCCTAATATGAGACTTCCAATTGCACTTATAGCAGCAGGAAAAGTGCAGTATATCAGTATTCCTGTAAATACCATCACAATACTTGATACATAAGATGTTTTCTTAAGTTATGGACAGATGCAAATTTTTTTTCAATTGCAGCCTATGTACCAAACATTCAGCAGAGTGTTCTCATGTGAATCTTCACATCATCAGACAGCCTGCGAGGAAGCTATTAGTCATCTTTATGAGCTGATTTCTTCTCAATTGTTTGATAAGGGAATGGCCCTGCATTAAACAGGTAATAAACAGAAGCTCTAATTTTAAAACAGTATTTTGACTCCAATTCCAATAGTTTTCCAAAGACACAGTCTGAAGTCTTATGATTCTATATATAGAGAAATCAATTTTCTCAATCCCCTTAAGAGTTATTGACTTAGTTGATATTCTGTTTATTTCTCTATCTCAAGTTATCACTAAGTTACATTTCACTTCAGTATGATATCCAGGCTTTTCCCTTTGTGGACATGGAAGTGGGAAATCGCACAGTCCTGACTGAATTCATCTTGGTGGGCATTTCAGCAGATCCCCGGTGGCAGCTGATTCTGTTTGTAACATTTCTGATGCTCTATTTGCTAACCATGGCAGGGAATATGACCCTGGTCATCTTAATCAAGATTGATGCCCAGCTGCATACACCTATGTACCATTTGCTTGGCAATCTGTCTTTTTTGGATTTCTGGTACACCTCTGTATATACCCCTAAAATCTTGGCCAACTGTTTCTCAGAAGATAGACGAATTTCCTTGGCTGGATGTGGGGCTCAGTTTTTCTTTTCTTGTGTAGCAGTCTATACCGAGAGCTATCTCCTCGCATCTATGGCATATGACCGCTATGTGGCAATTTGTCACCCATTGCTTTATTCAGGCACCATGTCTTCTTCTGTTTGTAATTGGCTTGTTGTTGGATCCTACATAGGAGGCTTTCTGAATGCCATAGCCCACACTGCTAACACCTTCCGCCTGAGTTTCTGTGGTAACAATGTCATCGACCACTTTTTATGTGATGTTCTACCATTGGTAAAAATGTCCTGCACAGACACTCAGGTCTATGTCATAATCCTTTCCAGTATGGTTGGCTTTGCATTTCTCTCCTGCCTTCTGGTCATCCTCATCTCCTATGCCCACATCCTCCTGGCCATTCTGAGGATGCGCTCAGCCTCAGGTAGGCGCAAGGCATTCTCCACCTGTGCTTCCCACCTGGTCTCTGTCATGCTCTTCTATGGATCTCTGCTCTTCGTATACACAAGAACCAGTGCCAGCTACTCCCTGGAGAGCGACAAAGTGGCTGCCCTGTTCTACACCATCATCAACCCATTGCTCAACCCTGTCATCTATAGCTTCAGAAACAAAGATGTCAAAGAGGCCTTCAGGAAAGCAATACTGATAACACAACCACAAGCTTGAAGGTCAACTTTTATGCATTTATTTCAATTGACAAGTTGTTGACTTATGGAGATGGTTTGTTTATTTTCTTTATCTTGTTATGTCTTGTTCTTTGGTTCCAGGTATTGAATCCAAGGCCTCACACATGATGGGGCAATTGCTCTACTACTGAGTTATAAGCCCATCCTCTACCAACATTTTTTTTAGACAAGGTTATACTAAGTTTCACAAGATGGCCTGGAACTTGGCATCATGCTCCTGTGTCAGTTTCCTGAATAGCTAAGATGAAGATATGTGCTACCACATATCATAGACTTATAAATATGTTTGTATGCATTTCTGTAATTCATTTAAACAGAGAAGTTATAATAATGAAATATTGGGCAAACACTCTTTAGTGACGTTTTTGTGACATGCACTCTAAAGTCTGTATTATTGGATGGAGTCCTGTAATAGAACACTTTGCCTCTTCGCATATTTCATTTTTCATATAATGTACTATGGTTTCCTTTGGGACATTTTGGAAAGTGAGAAGAGGAAGCAAATGTTTTTCTTGGATATAATCTGAGTTTGAAGTTTGGTGAGGAAACATCACAGGATTAGCAAATGATATGAAATGGTTAGATTACTAGAAATTTGCTGAAGACTTTACAAATATTTATTTCTATTCAGTTGCCCTCTCAGCATTTCTTTTAAAATCTCTCATTGAACATATAGAACATACTTGTATAAACCTTTTACCTCCTACATTAATGTCATAGCTGCCAGAGTGTTCAGATTTAATGAAAAAACACTTGGTAAATCCACAGTGAAAGATGTATTTGGGGGATCATATACTAGAGTGTATCTCATGAAGCAAGGACTGACTCCATGATGCTCTCCTGTGGTCACACAATGTCAACCTCACTAGGGGAAAGTAACGGCCTCAAGTGGAACAAAATTCAAACCAACAAGAACCAGTGATCATTTTCTTCCACCAGAAGGTTTTATGCTGAAACTAACAGCTCTCATGGCAGGAGTTTAGATTATATTTTATTAATACTTTTCAAAACAATGTAATTTAAGGATTATAAATGATACTTTAAAAATGAGAAGCTTATTGCTCTGAGATGAGAATTTTGTTACTGAAAGATTATAGTTATTATGTAAAAAATTATAGCTTTTAATGGAAAATTTGCTGCTCAATATATAAACATGTTGCAAAACACCACATGGTTCATTCATTTTTTATTATATTATTATTTGTATTTGTCTTCCAATGTTTGTCACTAGCTACACTCACATTTTTACTAAGGTCTTGTTAATATTATTTAAACCTCAATCTTCCTATATATAAAATTAGCATGCACCTAGGATAGTCAAAACCACAGTACCTAGGTATATATTGCTTCTTCTTTTTTAAAATATCATTTTAGTTGTAGATAGATACAATATTTTCATTTATTTGTATGTGATATCAGGCTCTATAAGAGTATTGAGGAAATAGTAATTCCAGATAGATATGCAGGTCTTGGGACAGATGAGAACCATTGAGAGAACTGGCTTTGAACTGTGTGTCTGCCAGGCTCCAACTCTGGAATCTTGAACAGTCTATGCACAACCATTGCTGTGTCTCAGAAAATTCATTTGTAAAATTGGAATCATCATAGATACTTCAACACATTGTTTTGAAATCTCAAAGAGCTGAGTCCTTTACAGCTGTACTTGGAAAGTTTAACACACCAAGTAGATTGCCTAACATATTAATTGTTCATTAGATATTTTATAATATACAGTGGAGAAAGTCGACAAGTTACTTTTAACCAGTATGATGTCTTGTTTGAATTGTCTTATTAGATAAAACTGTCAACACAATGCATTTCTTATTACTTCAAAATTGGTTAACGAATCAATGAGAAATGTGAATATGTTCTTGCTGTAAAATGTTATCTTTCCAGAAAAAGATAGGCAACCTCTGAAGTGATGTAGAATAGAAATTCAAAGACCATGAGGTACCACAGTATAGAGGAAAACCCCCAACTTTTTTTTATCCAATTGCTGCACATTCAGTTCTTACCTATACTTACTTCTGAATTTACTTTGGGAAAATTAATCAAAATTAATCAATTGCTCTGGGTCTATTTTCTACACTCTACCTAGAACTGCAATATAAACTTAATAGAGTTGTTGGATAATTCATTAGAAGTTATTTTGCTAGCAGTAGGTTTATATGTATACATCACTAATCACTCTAGGGACAGATTCCTAAGGCTTCCTCCCGAGCCTGGAGTCTATAAAAAAAATCCATGTTATCCAATTCATTAAAACTTGCTGGATTTTACCTATGTTGCCTAGTTCATTTTTTCACACAAAAGGCACAATCAGACACTGAGCTCTTTTACTCATCTGCCTTCTCACCAAAACTGATTTTATAGCCCGCTTTTGGACGGAAATGTAATTAATAGTTATTTCAAAGACAGTTAGTTACTTCAATATCTGTCACCTTACTATATTATATTAAAATAAATCTCAGTATATATCATATCACAGATAATGGCTTGCTATTAACTAATATTTTAATGTTTAATGCTTCGGGTAATGAGGCAAAAGGTTTAGTGTGACTAAGGAAAACAACAGCACAGCCCAAATGAAATTCCCAATAAAGAACCCACAAGAGCTTCACTTCACCCCTTCTCCAGGGTCAGAACACTTGCCTCTAACATTTGTATTTTACAGGGGAATTCTACACTGCAGATCCTGAAAGCTTTGATGTCATCACTAAGCTCATCTTCTAGATCACATTTCTGTAATACATGAGGGTTTTCATGGCCTAGACTATTATGGGAAATGAAATTATTCCCAGAAGAGATCAATTGGATCTAGTTAGGCTTAATTCATAATTATAAAATTGCTAATAATGAATTGAAAGTAGAGAAAGAGGCAGAAGGAGGAGAAATATGTGTCCTAAACCATGTGCATTACTAAATAATGAGGAGGCATTATTTCCACTCATCATAACAATTATCAGATAGAGACATTATATGGATTGAACTGTGATCCTACCTAGATTGAACTGTGATCCTACCAATTCATAGCAAGAATCTCTGAACCAATGAGATTATTTGTAGTTAGGGCTTTTTGAAGTAAATAAGGATTAGTTCATAATCTGATAGGAATGTTGTTTTTTTAAGAAGAGGAAGAGAAATCTACCTATTACACACAGACACACACACACACAATGGAAGAATGGCTGTTTGCAATCAAGGAAGACAGTCCCCATAAAAACCTAACCATTCTAGTACCTGATCTTGGACTTCCAGACTGCAGAAGTATGAGAACATAAATTTATGTGGATGGAGACACCAGTACATGGCATTTTATTATGGTAGCCCAAGCACATGAAGACAACACAATTTGATTATAGATGACAATTATAAAAACAACAGAGACTCAAACAACTTAAACTGATAGTGAAGAACAGAAATGGGCTTTGCACTCAGGGTTGTGTGAAGCTAAACCACAGGCCCTCTGTGTAGTGCCATAAAAATATGGGAGTATTAGGGTCTCTTCATTTATTCAAATCCACGAATCTCCATTATAGAATTTAAGAGTAAACAACAACAACAAAAAAGAAAATGGTTAGTTGGCTCACATAGGTCTAGCGTATTCAGTTATGTCTGTTGCTAGGGAAATGGGACACTGGTAACTAGGGAATGTGGTAACATGATTACTTGAATTGTCACCAGTGATGTCATGGCATGGAGTGCAAGTGGAGAGAAAGGCACTGAAAGATAAGTTGGTTGAAGCACTGATACAAACCATGATAATGATTATTAAAAAAAAAAAAACATGAAGCCAGTCACAGTGGTGCACACCTGTAATCCCTCAGCTTGAGAGGCTGAGGCAGGAGGATTGCAAGTTCAAAGCCAGCCCCAACAACTTAGTGAGGGCCTAAAGATTTACTGAGACCCTGTCTCAAAAATATTTTTTAAAAGGGCTAAAATGTGGCTCACTGTTTGAGCACTCCTAGGTTCCATCCCTAGAATGAGAAAAAAAAATGGGGCATTTTATTCTGAAATCTATGAACATCTTACATGAAAGAGCATTTAAAAAACCCAAGTACACCTTCAAAAGAGTTTCTGATCTCCTACAGTTGTTCAGGACTACTCCAATGATGGGGTTAGAGCCCTCATAACCCAATCACCTTCCAAAGTCACCACCTATGAACACAGCTGCACTGGAACTAAGCCTTCAACATATAGACTTTCGGGAGACACCCCAGATCCAAGCTATATCATACTAAAATATGGCCACAGCTATCTTAAGAGAATTCCTGAAGTTTGGGCTGGGTAGTAGGATTAGAGATACACATTTAGGACCAAAGTGTGCAGATGAAGACTGTCAAGGGGAATGCTGATATTTTCCTAGGGCTTAGATGGGTGGTGGTCTCAAATGCAAGTCTACACAGTTTCATGAGCAGAAAGTGATGGATCAAGAAGTTAGCATAACACTGGAAAATTAATCTTGGAGAGGTACATTGATGGATCATTAGGGAAGGACAGTGTGAAGACATTTAGGCTCCATCACTAATGTCCACTAGTGAGCATCAATTACAGAGAGGACATTCAAGGGCCAAAAAATATAAAAATTCTATGCCACTAATAATATCTGCATCATGTGACTTACCAAAGTTGCAGGAAACACTTCATTCTAAGATTCAAAACAGCTAGTTCCAGAATCTTTCATAACCATTAATCTTTTTTAACTAGTAACGAAGTGTACAAAATGAGACTCACACTTTGCTTCCCTAAATTGCTGAGCTTCAATAGTGTGCCCATGACAATGAGCCATGGCAGCAACAATAGAAACCATATATGGGTGAAAAAAAAAAAAAAAAAACCGTGTCTCTATTTTTTTCCTCCACTTGTAAGCATCCAAACAATTTCAAACAGAGCCATTACCATGACTCTTCTCACCTAACTGGTATAGTGCCCTGTTTTTTTTTGTTTGTTTGTTTGTTGTTGTTGTTTGTTTGTTTGTTTTTGTTCCCTAAAACATACTTTCCTCATGAGAGCCAGTCTCTTATGATTTTAAGTCATAAGTCATATTTTGTACTTGGTCTGACTTATGAATTAAAATCATGAGAGACTTCCAAACTCCTTACCATGATCTAAAACCTTGTGGGTCAAGAGCAAAAATCATAAGCATCATGGATCATGAATATCTGACTAAAGGGAAGACTTAGGGATTGCTAAAACCAAGTGGACTACCTTCTGCATTTCACAGGTAGTTGAGTTAAATTCTACTGGCCTATCACATAAAAGATGTGTGTTACTCTGGCTCCTCCAAGAAGACACCCAGGTGGAATTAAACAGGCAAAGACTTCATTAGATGAAGTGTCTTTGTCTTCAAGATTAAAAGGAGACCAGCTTCACCCTCAACCAGTTTAGATTAAAGAATTGTGCGAGATTATATTTCTATACTGGGACAATTTCAGTTGATTTTCCTTCAAGCACAAATAAATGTGTCTTCTTTATGCGAAAAGCAGAGCCTTGGCTGCCTTCCATCTTCTTCATTCCATAAGATTCTACAAATATTGCCACAGATGTCTGCCCAACAAAGTATTTATTGACACCTAGTTTATATATATACTCAACTTGTCTTTACAGTTATGTAAAGACAACTTGGATTCTGTAGTTCTGGGAATCGAATTGCTTTGCTGTTTCTTTCACCTCCCTCACTAGCCCACTGATAGCAGCCCCTGCAGAGCTTTACAAGGATGCTGAGGATGTTCTATATATAGTTGATAGACCTTTATTTTACTTAATTATATATGGTGCTGAGAATCGAACCCAGTGCCTTACACATGCCAGGCAAGTGCATTACCACTGAGCCCCAGCCCCAGCCCCCGGATGATGTTCTTAACAATGCATTTCTTAATGCCTGAGTACAATGATGGTTCCTGAAGTCCTAGAATGAGGAAGATGGGGGTTGGGGTTGACGGTTAGACAGTGGTAGATCCCACTACACATAACACAGCATAAGCACAGTCTCAAAAAAAAAAAAAAAAAGCTTTCTCAACTTTACTTAATAACACCTGATTTGTCAACACACAATTCCATTTAATTGTCTTGTTAGTTCCTCCACAAGTAAATAAATCCTGAGGGAGTTCAGCAATCTATAACCCTGGGAATCTAGAAAATGGCATAAAAGATTCTGGAACTTTCAGATTTGAATTCTGTTGAGATGGTGTTGTCACTGAAAATTTTAGGTAAGTTGCTCAATTCAGATGTTATAGACAGAAAATTGTATTTATTAAAAATCAGTTTAATAGCCCTCTATATTCCAACCTCCTGAAAGGCTGAAAGAAGGGGCCTATTTTGAAGTGTTTTTATTATCTTCCTGTTTTAATCTCTGAGTTCACACAGAGAAGTAGAACTTCACAGTTTCGGTGACACAAAAAATATCCATTAACCCTACCAAAAAATACAATTGGAAAAAAACCTAAATGTGAAATCATACAAGAACCCACGAGAAACTTTGTTAATATCTCAAGAGCAACTGAGGTGACTGAAGTAGCAGAGATGGTTAGTTTAGAAAACAAAAACATCAAGAAAAGCTGAAGTTCTTTCAGTTTGATATTCCTTGGGAAAGTTTAAAGGCATATGATATTTTTGAGAAGACCACTGATAATGAAGCTTACCTTTAAACAAAAAGGGTGGCTTTTAATACTTTTGAATGGAAATTTTATTTTTTCATTATCATTAAAAGTACCATTTGTTAGAAAAATAAGTGTGTAGGTTGATTAATATATCCTGCCAGTGTAAATTAATTTGTTGTTCTGATTTAAAAATACAGGATCAGCACAAAAGTCGGTCTTTCTGGGGCTGTATGTAGTGATACAGGGGGAAATGCCAAGGAAATCTGTGCCCTGTCTCTCTTTGTGGGACCCAGGGTGAGTCATGAGCATATCTTTGTTTGGGTTTGGTTTTTTTCCAAGTGAGAAGAATTGCATAGTTTTCATAAAATCTCAAAGGGACTGAAACCCAATCAAAGGAGATGGAGCATCCCCTGGCTCCTGATGAATGAATGGTGAGACCATTTAGAGGATTTTCCTGCAAAGGCAGCAGAGATAGGGAGAGAAGAAAATGCCAACAGAGGCATGCAAGCACATGGAGGCTTCAGTATTAAGCACAAATCTCACCCATTGCTGTGCTTTTCATACAAAGACAATGTTGCTGCTTTACACCTGCATAGCATAATTATTTACATAGGACAGATAGTTTACATGACAATGTATTAAGCACCTGATGTATAATATCTCCTTTAAATCTTCTTGCGGTCCTATGAGGAAATTGTTATTACCTCCCTTCATAGACAAGAAAAAATGAGATGGAATATTTAAATAACTGTTGCAAGGTCACAAGTATAGAAATTGTTAATATCAGGACTGAAACATAAATCTGTTACAACTCATCTTTTGAAATTTGAAAAATTATGAACCACATCTTTATATGCATGTAAGGCAAGCAAGACTCCTGTAATATAATAATAATAATAATAATGGGACTGATATTCAGGTCAGCATTTTTCATTGTGATTTACACACAAATGAAGTTCCAAATACTTGGGCTGCTTTTATATTTAAAAGCAGATTATATGTTAAAAGCAGGTTATATATATAAAATAGGTTCCTTTGGGGTCACCTACAATGTGCTAAATTAGAAACACTGGCCAGGTGATTTTATGTATAAAGAATATGAGAATCACTTGTTCCTCTAGTATTTTCAACATGTCAGTATTACAACATGTACCTGCTCTGTGGTTGAGTTGACTGAAAGTCAAATGCTTTTTCAGGTCTCTCTGGATTGATGGATAGCTCTGATTTCCAAGGGATGCTTCCTATATCTATCCATCATGACATCTGATGACAGACAATCTGTTGCAGACATGGAAAACACTTATATTTGTAGACACAATTTGGGTAAACAAATATTTGCTCAGGCTGACCATTTTGGGACTGGTTAATTTGTTTCTTCCTATCTGGGTCTGCAAAGAATACATTAAATCTGGGTTTGCTGGTGTCAAGACATGCATGTGGGATAGCAAACAAAATTTTGCGGTAGTTTTAGGGTAAAATGACACCATTTGAGGCCACTCAGAGCATTGTTCCTATTGAGCAATTTCTCTTCTGGATCAAGGCTTCTCATTTATTCATTCAGTAAATATTTATTGTGTCTCAGGCTTTCCGACCCCCAAAACCCACAATGACATCAAACTTGTTTTTATCTGATATAAGAATAGATTGATTTGCTGGTGCCCATTTCAATTTCATCCTGACTCTCCATCTGATTTATTCCCTGGGTTTCATAATAAATGTATCAACCCCTCCTAATTACTACCTGGGAAGAGAGCATTCTCTGAGATTGTATTAAAAGACATTGTCATTACATCTTAAACCATGGGGACATCGCACTTGTGGGCTCTGAACCACCTGTCCATTCCTAGCTGGAAAATGGGAAAATGAATTTTTCTCCATGTCTAAATTCAATTAGTTCCTAGTTCATTATTATCCCATTATCCGGTTTAGTTTTCATAATAGCACAGGCATTAATTGAAAACCTGTTGGTATTTATTGATTTATTTGTTTCCTACAAACCCGTACCTTGTAAAATAAAATCTTTCAGCCTCATAGCCATGTCTTTGTGTGCTAAACTGCACCTAGAGCTAAAGAAATACATTTTTGTAAAAATAAATAACAACCCCATTATGGTTTGGATATGACATATCCCCTAAAAGCACCTGTGTTAATGCAGGAATCTGCAGAGGTGAAATGATTAGATTATGAGAGCTGTAACCTAATCTATGGATTGATCCATTTGATAGATTAAAAATTCTAAAAGACTAGTAATACTAGGTAGTAACTGTATGGCATGGCTGGAAAGATAAATCACAGGGATATGTCCTTAAGAGATTGTATCTTGTTGCCCACCTGATTCATATTCTCTCTCTCTCTCTCTCTCTCTCTCTCTCTCTTCTTTTTAGCTGCCACATGGTGAGCAATTTCCTTGATCATGTCCTTCTGCCATGATAATCCATCTCACCTCATACTCAGAGCAATGGAGTTGGCTGATCACAGACTGAACCTCTGAAACCATGAACCAAAACAAACTTGTCCTCCTCTAGGCTGTTCTTTTCAGGTATTTTGATCATAGTAACACAAGGCTGACTAACACAAACCCTCGACATCATTTTGAATTTCCTATTATTAAATGTATTTCACATATTGAAAATGAACTCAGAAAATTCCTCGCTTGCAAAAGGGACGCAAGGTTCCAGCTTGGTGTTGAGCACATCTAAGGGGCTTAGCATGGAGAGTGCCTTCATCTGGTGTTGGTCGTGGCAATTAAATCTTCTCTACTCCATCCCTAGGTGAAAGGTCTCTAAGGCATGGAAAGGAGCAATCACACAGTGACCGAGTTCATCTTGCTGGGCTTCACAGCAGACCCTGTGATGCAGGTCCTCCTCTTTGTTGTGTTCCTTGGAGTGTACTCTGCGACCTTGGTAGGAAACACCATCCTCATAGCACTGATCTGTAATGACTCCAGGCTCCACACACCCATGTATTTCTTCATTGGAAATCTGTCTTTCCTGGATCTCTGGTATTCCTCTGTCTACACCCCAAAGATCCTAGTCACCTGCATCTCTGAAGACAAAAGCATCTCTTTTGCTGGCTGCCTGGCTCAGTTCTTCTTCTCAGCTGGGCTGGCCTACAGTGAGTGCTATCTGCTGGCTGCCATGGCTTATGACCGCTATATGGCTATTTCCAACCCCCTGCTTTATGCTCAGGCCATGTCAAGGAGATTGTGCATCTGTTTGGTTCTATATTCCTATACTGGGGGTTTTGTCAATGCAATAATATTAACCAGCAACACCTTCACCTTGGATTTCTGTGGTGACAATGTCATCGATGACTTTTTCTGTGATGTTCCACCTCTAGTAAAGTTGGCATGTGACGTGAAGGAGAGCTACCAATCTGTACTGTTCTTCCTTCTGACCTCCAATGTCATTACCCCTACCCTGCTCATCCTGGCCTCCTATCTTTTCATCATTGCCGCCATTTTGAGGATCCGATCCACCCAGGGCCGCCTCAAGGCCTTCTCCACCTGCTCTTCCCACCTGGCCTCTGTGACCTTGTACTATGGCTCCATCCTCTACATCTATTCTCGCCCAAGTTCCAGCTATTCCCTTGAGAGGGACAAAATGGTTTCTACCTTTTATACTGTGTTGTTCCCCATGTTGAACCCCATGATCTACAGTCTGAGGAATAAGGATGTGAAAGAAGCCCTGAAAAAGCTTTTCAAGTTGGCTCAGTCCGAAGTCTAAATTGATACACTTGTTTTCAGATCACTGCTAAGCTATAAAACACTGCTCCTGGAGAAAAATGGGGAATTGGATTTTAAAATATTAAATTTCTATTTAATAAAATTTAACATATTTTTATTTGTATTAGTTTCTTTGTTTTGGTTTAATGATTAGACTAGAATTTCTACTATTGATTATACATTCATTTTAGTATAATTTTCAAAAAGCAGTATCTGGGTCGAATGCAAAATATATAAGTATGTATGTAATACTTCTAGAACACCAAAGTTTAAATTTTACTTTGTTCTCTCTCTCTTAATGTAGATCCAATTATTTCTCCCTACAAAGTATCATGGGTTTATAAAGGAAACATAATATGGAATTATGTTGTTGGCTAAATAGTGTTTATTAAGTACTTGCAGAACTTCAATGACAGACAAACAAGGGATGTCAAGATTTTTGATGAAAAGAGAGAAAGAACATTGATGTGTAAGAAAATAAATGCAGATAAAATTAAAGAGAAGAAATCTGAAGCTTATACAAATGACACAATGTTTACAACTATTTTTATAATGTTTTCTAATTTTAATGGATTATTTAAATGTGATAATTTCCTCTATTGCAATCATCTTTCAATGACAATGTTCTAACCTATGAGCTAGATGCTCCATGTAAGTAAAACTTAACTGACAGTCCTTTAATTATGCTTTTGGAAATGGTATTAAATAAAATATTAACCAAACCTGTCATGGAATGAATATTGAACTGTAAGCTATTTTCATAATCAAAATGTTATATGGAAAAATACTAGCACTGGGTCAAGATTATTGTCCTTTCCATCTGAACTTGTAGTTGGAATTTCATCAAAAGCTGTGGCAGAGAATTTCCCCTAAGGAAGTACCCCAAACCATCCTAAGACAGCTTAGTGGGATTCCAAGAGAGAATCACCAATGGGCAGATAAATTTGCAGTATTTATTAGGGAACCTTAAAACAGGAGGGCTGCAGCATGTTCTTTCAAAGGACAGCAACATGGCGGATGTCATACCTAGTTGTGTCCACTGATGAGGATGAGTTATTGAGTTTATATGAGAGATTTGTCTCAGGGTCAGGGTTCCCATGCATTCAGCAAAATATTTGGTCATTCAGGGTTTCAGACAACAACCTACACAAATTCTGTCAGTGCTAATGCTGGTCAAGACCCCCACTCTGTTTCAAGTGTCCTGGGAAAACATGCAACTAGTAGCCACATGGTTAGGCATCCTGTGTCTTTTGGCCAGGACAAACGAAAAAGCAGAGAGAGCTGGGGACCCTACTGTTAAGGATTTTTTCATTGTTGCTATTGATTTACTTCATTTAGTTTGATGTTCTTCTTTTCTACTAGTGGGGTTCCATGGCTGTGTGACTTAAGGAAGAATACTATGAAGTGCTCACTCTCCCACGGAGAGAACACTCTTGGAGAAAGATGTACAGTCCTAAGGACATGCATTTCTCCATGGATTTATAAAGGATTTTGTGGGTTACTAGTTGTTTTTTTAATCTAAATAACTCCTAAATATTTTGAATAATGTTATATTGATGTAGAGGGAATGAGGTTTACAAATATAGTTTCTGTATACTCAATTAGAGCTTTATGAAGGAATTTAGAGGAAATACATTACTAAAATAATTATTTGTAAAATCTGGAGCAAACATTCCAAATCTTCTCCTCACCTAGTAATGTTTGTATATTAAGTTTCCAAGTTAAACTTTATGCTGAGAACTATGAAATTTCCTCTTTCTTTTCACAAAATCTCCCAATGACAAGTAGCAAAATGAGTTTTATGAAGCCTCTAGTACTGCAAAGAAGCAAAATAACATTGTGGAGTATTAAAAACCAAGTATTACAGGTTAAGAGTAGTTCATATAATGAAAAAATAATACTTTGAGTTTTTTGTTTGATACCCCATTGTTTAAAGTATCATTTGTTGAATTTAAATGAAATATAGAAATGGGTACACATGTGTCTACATGTCAGTTATTTGGAAAATAACAATATTCAGCCACAAAACAATCATCATGCTTGTGGTCGTATGATCTGGGTTGCTTTCCTGAAGGCCTCTTTGACATCTTTGTTTCTCAGGCTGTAGATGAGAGGGTTGAGCAGTGGGTTTAACACAGTGTAAAACAGAGCAGCCACTTTGTCTTTCTCCAGGGAGTAGGTGGAACTGGGTCTTGAATACATGAAAAGCAAGGATCCATAGAAGAGCATGACGGAGACCAGGTGGGAAGCACAGGTGGAGAATGCCTTGCGCCTTCCTGAGGCTGAATGGATCCTTAGGATGGCCAGGAGGATGTTGAAGTAGGAAATGAGGATGGCGAGAATGCTAGAGAGAACAGTGAAGCCAACCACACCCAGAAGGACTTTTTCATAGACCCGAGTGTCGGTACAGGACATTTTTACCAATGGTGGTGCATCACAAAAAAAATGGTCAATGATATTTTTACCACAGAAACTCAGGCGGAAGGTGTTAGCAGTGTGGGCTATGGCATTCAGAAAGCCTCCCATGTAGGATCCAGCAACAAGCCCAATGCAAACAGAAGCAGACATGGTGCCTGAATAAAGCAAAGGGTTACAAATTGCTGCATGGCGGTCATATGACATAGCTGCCAGGAGATAGCACTCTGTGTAGGCCACAACACAGGAGAAGAACAACTGAGCCCCACATCCAGCCAAGGAAATGCGCTTATCTTCTGAGACACAATTGGCCAGGATTTTGGGGGTATATACCGAGGTGTACCAGAAATCCAAGAAAGACAGACTGCCAATGAAAAAGTACATAGGTGTATGCAGGCGGGAATCAATCCTAATTAATATAACCAGGGTCATGTTCCCTGACAACGTCACCAAATAAAGCACCAGAAATATTACAAATAGAATTGGCTGCCACCTGGGGTCTGATGAGATGCCCACCAAGATGAATTCAGTCAGGACAGTGCGATTTCCCACTTCCATGTCCACAAAGGGAAAAGCCTGAATATTGTTACCAGAGAATAAACATCACTTAGTGATTTTTTGTTTTGAAACAACATAACAAGTATATCAATTGAATCAGCAATTTCTAAGAAGTAATTTCCTTTCTTACTGTCTAGAATTTTAGAACTTCAGTCTGACTTGGAAAGACCATTGGGATTGTTACAAAACTTATTTTAAAATTAGGTAATTCACTTACCATCTTTAATCTAAGACAAATCTCTTATTCTCATAAAAAATTGAAATAAATGAAATTCATGAAAATGATGAATAATTTCCTGGAAGATTGTCTGAGTTAAAAAAATATATAGAAGAAAACACTAAGGTCAAGTTTTAATAGATAGTTGGCACTCAAAACAAATTTCAGTATCCTTCCATAGATCTTGGAGAATTTCTTGTGTGTCAAGAATTGTGTCAAAGTATATTATACTATCCCTCCTACAATTAGTACAAATAGAAAAATAAATACATTTCTGATCATATACCAGTTTCTATTCATAGACCTATACTTAATTTAACTGAGTTTATTTTCAAAACAACCTTATGATGTAGGTGGAATTATGCTCTTCATGATATAGTGGAGGAAATTGAAGCATAAAATGTTCAAGTAATCAAAGTCACAGAGCAAGTCAATAGAAGAGCTGATATTTGAAACCAGAACCTGTTTAATCAATAGTCTATGTTTAGATACCAGCTTATAACTAGAGAGGAGTGAGAAGTTTGGGTATGCTATTGTACAGTAGAAAGATCATAGAAATTGACAATGCACTACATATCTTTAAAAGCCAAAAAAAAAAAAAGATTTTGAATGTTTTACCTTAAAGGAATCATAAATGTTTGGGGAGATAGATGTATTTACCCTACCTTAAACATTATACAAAGTATATATGCATGAAAGTATCACATGATACTTCATAGATATGTATAAGTTCATGTTTTTATATGTCAGTTAAAATAAATTTAAGTTTAAAAATTAAAAAATAATAAAAAATGAAAGAAAGAAGAACATCTGCTCTCCACTACTATCATTTCTCTCTCTTATGGGTGAATACTTGTTTTCTCTTGTGTTCCCCTATTTAAGGCAATGCCACAGCCCTCTTTCAACCTGAAAACCTCTTACAACTAACTTTTCTCCAGCTGAGGAGTTTTGTATGCATAGTTCAGGCATTTTCTGATGTGGTAGATGCTGAACAATAAAAAGGACCCAATTTGGGGTGGCAAGGCATTGAGAAACCATGAATCCTTTAAATTTTATATCCTGAATCTCAAGAGTTCTCAGAGAGAAGCTAAGAAGAGGTGTCTAATTAGTTAATTAATTAGCTACTAATCAGTTACTAATTAGAGTGACTATAGTTACTAATTAGTTAATAATTCGTTACTAATTAGAGTAACTATATTTCTATATTCAAAATATTTACCTTCCAGAAAAACTAGTCAGTGTTCTAAGCAGAAATGCAAACTCAAGTCCTCTACTGCTTCATTTACCCACTGTTCTTATTTCTAGGAAGGAAGGTATGAATGGCCTAATATTTCAAACATAGGCAATGATGCTCAGTGATTTGACTTGATTGATACTATTGTAAACAATTCAGCTTGAAAACCTGAAGACAAGTCCACCTCTTTCACTCTTAGTATATAACCATTGTCTTTCATTAACACTTAAAGTACAGGCACTTTTGCCCCAAACCCAAGGTTCCAGAAGTGGGTTTTAACTTACCTTTATGACCCTATAGTCCACCAGTTCTCATCACCTAAGACATCACCATACAGGATCACACCCGTGATTCATCATTCAATAATGATTTCTCATTTCCTCAAAGGCCCACAATTAATTCTATAGTGCTGTGCCATCCTTCATTTGCATGACGAAATTTTTATTCCAAATCTGATCAAGTGTGAGCAGAATTATAGTGGCAGGAATTCATGGTTAGCTTTTGCTACATTTGTTTTTCTGACTTCAAGAGGCAAATAATTATTAGAATAAATTGTCTAGTCTACTGGTCATCAATTTCCCAGAAGATGAACTTAAGGAAACTTAAAAAATGAGAATTGGGCCAAATAACACTCACTGTGGGTTAAGAAGATAGTGGAAAGAAATTCCATCGCAAGAAATTTAAGTAATCAGAGCTTACACAAGAGAGAAATTGGTGAGCTAAAGAAACTGAGAGAGGTTAAATAAAGATGGATGGGTAGAGAGTCTTGGAAGAGCCAAAAGAGACACTAGATTACAAAACTCTTCCCAGCAACTCAGGAGGCTGAGGCAGGAGAACTGGAAATTCAAATCCAGCCTCAGCAACTTTGTGATGCCCCAAACAACTTAGGGAGACTCTGTCTCAAAATAAAAAATAAAAATAAAAGGAAGGCTGGGGATGTGGCTCAGGGGTTAAGCACCCCAGGATTTAATCCCTGATAACAAAAAAATAAAATTAAACTTGTGCAAGTCATAAAAAAGACTTCTTATCCTGTAAGCCAACAGAAATGGAAGCCATGGCCATTATGAAGAATTACTGTGATCAGATATACTTATGTAAAGTTCATTCAAGTTGCAGGCCTGAAATGCATTGAATGGAGTAATTCTTCACTCTTAAGTGGTAACTCTGAAATCCTCATTCCTCTGTCAGTTGTTTATATTAGCCTTCTGATCTTCTGAAGACAGAAAAGAGGCATTAAAATTTCTAGGTAGAATTAGAAAGCAATATATGAACTAGAAGCACATCTTGGTAGATGGGATTTGAAGACCATCAGTCTTAATCTCACCTCTGAACAAAAATTTTTATTTCAATAATAATTTTTCCTTAAAATGCTCTTGAAATCTAAAAACAAGGTCCTTTTAAAATATGGGTTAGTACCAAAGCTGCTGTATCTCTTGTTTTTTTTAGAAAACTATAGAACTTAGAAACTACAATATACTGGAAAGAATGTATAAATAAATTTGATGGAACTCTCTGTTAAAAGATGCATTGCCATAGCCATCATTTTGACTTCTGTATGCAATAAAATGATATTACAAAAATTATCACATTATATTTTGGACCAGAGTTCATATGTTTAAAATAAAGAGAGGGAAATTAAATTAAATAATAGATCAAAAAATTATGTGTTGTAGTACCAAACAAAAAAGGTCTTTACTGGTATCAAGAGTGGACTGTTTTTCCCACCTCTTGTGACTTAGAAGGCTTGGTGGTTTGCTTTGGCCAATGGGTTGCAGCATAGACTGCCCCACGTGGATTGCAAGGTTGGGTCTCAGTAGCTTTTTTCTTGTTTCACTTCTCACTTCAGAATCCCACCAAATGTCTGTGAATAAGCCCTAATCAACTTAGTGAATAATGAGAAATCCGGTCTACACTTTATAGACACAGTAAATGATCCCCAGACATGAGAGCAGGGTCATTCCTTGGGATTCATCCCACAAATATATGAGCAAGTCTGCTTGAGGGTAGAAAAGTCTGGCATAGGCAGAATTGCAAAATGGAAATGACACACAAGTTCAAGGCCTGATTCCCTTATTGGTAGCTCTATCATTTTGGAAAAGCAGTTGAACAACCTGCCAACCCCCATGTGCTCCCATCCAAAAAGATGAGAAGATCTCAAAGTTAAATAGGTAAAATGCACAGCCCATTCTGCACAGCTATTATTTTTCTGAATGAGAGGGAAAATACCTGAGCTTATAAAAAAATAAGTTCTGAGCTTATAAAAAAAATAAGAAGGTCAAATTTCTACAAATAATTTAAGCCCAAATAGTATCATTCAGTATCTAGCTAAAATCCGTAAGTTTAATACTTTTGTCACTATTCCCATGTAATTGATACAGGAGTGAAAGTCTTAGAAATGCAAAGTTCATTGGTGTGGGATTGAAGAGGTCTGGTACATATCCCTGATGCTAATCACCTGTGTGAATTGGAAGAGTAATCTTTCATCCCAGGAGCACATTTTGCCCATATGGAAAAAAAAAAAAAAGGTTAATCATTGTCCCCAGAAGCAGCATTCTATATTCCAATTTATGTTAACATCTTCTAGAGAAACTCAAAGGAAACAAGAGATAGCCTCACCTGTTGAAATATCATGTGGCAAAGCAGATTAGCCATGCCTATCTGTGGAAACATGGGACATCATCACCAATTTTGTTGCAGTGACGATACTAGAAAGTGCCAAAGACTACTGCCTTCCTCTTTCCACCTCAAAATTTGCATTCTCATTCTTTCACCCCCCCCAAAAAAAAACAATCCTGTAAATTTCCATAATTCTCTAGCCACCATGTTCCTTAATTTCTTTATCAGTCAATTATTAATGGCTTTCATATTTATGGAGCCTGGGCCTCTTTGAGAACATGATAAATGTAATGATAATTCTCCCCAATATGTACATGCACAGATATTTAAACATGCAACATTTTAGAGACTTTATCAACTATGAGAAAGCCAACTTTTCATTTCCCAATTTCGATTCTTATGTAAAAATTTCCACCAGTTGAAGATGCTTCAGCTTTATTCCAGTGCTGGCATTCTGTATTAAAAGATGAATAATAGATATGTGCATTTAAGCTTATCATGTTTAAAGCTGAATTCTTAATGCTCACTTCCAAAAATTGATCTATCTGTGCATTTCCCACAGCCATGATTCAAATTCTACCCTATCTATTTCTGAATTTTAAAATTTGTCATCAACCTAATCTCTTTCTCTCCTATCTACTTTTCAATGTACCACAAAATACTGAAATCCCTTCCTTCAAAATTTACCAGAATTTGCCCATTTCCCACGACTCTTACTGCAACTCCCTTGCCACCATTCAAGCTACCATCATCTTTTGCAAAGAGTATTCCAGCAGCTTTCTAACTAGTGTGCACCCTTGTGCCCTACAGTAGAGTCTCGACACAGCAACCAGCGTGGTCCAATAAATATCACGACTGTATTAGAACCTTGTAAAGATGCTCAGTCTATTTCATGAAAGTGCCATGTTGGAGAGTCTGGGCTCCCCCTTTCCTATAAGACCTGATCTTCCAATACCCACCATTCACTCTCTCCTTCACTCTGCTCCAGCCCTGCCAACTCTCCCGCTTTCTGAAACATGCCATCCTGTCCCAACACTGAAGAACATTTTATAGTCTATTTCCCAGATATCTTCAAGGTTCATCTATTTAAGCCCCTCTTGAATGTTATTTCTACTAAGGGCCTTTTAAAAAATTTCATGACCACATCCCACCAATGCCCTTCATTCTACCATTCTGCCCAGACTCTGCTCTGGTACTGTCTCTGTTCAACTCTGACATTCTCACTCTTGTCTATTGAATTTGTTGCCTGTTTCTCCTTACCAGAATATCACATGTTCAGGGCATTACATTTCTCTGCTTCTTTACTGCTGTTTTACACTATCAAGAACAGTTTATGGTAACATGGTGGCATTTGATAAATAATTGCAGAGAGAATAACTGGTTTCCTGTCTATCTTGACTTTTTTTTTCCTAAAATGCTATCTACACCTAACCTAGCTTAAAATACTCAGAATGAAAAATCTATCTTAAGTGGATTTTCCTGGCACAGTGAATTGTCTGACAAGAAGAAAAATAAATAAATAAAAGAGAGGATTCATTCCTGAGACCTCAAATCCATTTCAAATTTGAAATAAACTGCTGATATATATCTGAATGTGAAAAAAGACACAGAGGATCAGAAGCAGTCATGTTGAAGCATCCCACGTAGAACAGCTTGTGGTGATGCATTTCCCCAGGAGCAGGATGGTCGCTGCTGCCTTCCCTGGAGCAAGAACTCTGTGGAACTAATGTCTCTCTGGTACCAAAAAATAAGTTACAGGGACTTAAAATAATGCATTTTACTAGTCTGGACAGCACAAAATAGCTGTCAAAGATGTCCAAAAAAGGCACATGCTTTGTCCTCTTGAATTTTTTTCACTGTGTCAATGAATATATGAAGTTCCAGCATAAATATCAGACTGAATTTCAAACTGTATATTAGGACCAGATATATCACTGGATGGAATTGGAATTAGAAGTGTGTGTGTGTGTGTGTGTGTGTGAGAGAGAGAGAGAGAGAGAGAAAGAAAGAGAGAAAGAGAGGGAGGGAGACCACTCACATCTGCATGCAAGTTTGGCAAAGCAATGATCCTTTGACAGCCCAGCCAAACTCTGTATCCCATTCTAATTATAGCTAACATCACAGGAAGGCCAAACTGCTTAACTTTCCCCATCCCAGGAGCTTACCTGGGTCAGGAAGGTCAGTTCTTGGAAGTGACACACTTTGCTCTCTCTCTTCTGGTGTTTTGGTGTGCCTCTGTTGGTCTCAACATATGTACTTTCTCAATAGCCCTTTGAGACTTCTTCCACGCATCAGCCAGAAATAGGTACCTCCGTCTCCAAAGACACAATTAGAGTACACTTGGAATGTGGGGATAATATGTTAATTGGAATATGATCAAGTGAGCAGTATTTTTAAAAGTTGGCTCCTAATGGTTCTAAGTTATAATATAAGCATCAAATATGTCTGATACAGAATTTCTCCAAATTTTACTACTTATGATGTTTTATTTTTTTTTCTTTTTACTTATGATGTTTTAAAATATATCTTATATTTCACTGCTTTTTCCCTGTCACATGCCCCTCTGTTTGTCCAGAGTGCCCTTCCTTGTCTCCTCCATTGGGAATCCACTATCCAACCCTGGTGTTAGGGGTGAAATCGTCTCCCCATAATTCATATGTTGAAGCCTTGACTCCCAGTGCCTCATAATGTGACTGTAGAGATCCGGCCATTAAAAAGATGATTGGGAGGCTGAGGTTGTAGCTCAATGGTAGAACACTTGCCTAGCACATGTGAGGCCCTGGGTTTGATCCTCAGCACTGCATAAAGATAACTAAATAAAGATGTTGTGTCCATCTCCAACTAAATATATATATATATTTTAAAAGATGTGATTAGATTAAAAGGAGGTGGTTACAGTGGACCCTAGTCCAATATGACTGATACCTATAAAAAGGAAATCTGGAACCTCCAAAGAGCCAAGAGGGACATGAATACACAGAGAAAAGACAATTTGAAAACATACTAATATGGTAGCCATCTACGAGCCAAGAAGAGAGCTCACAGAACAACAAGGCTGCCACCACCTTGAACTTGGATTTCTAGCCTCAGAACTGTGAGAAAAAAACGTGTCTGTTGTTTCAACCACGAAATGTTGATGGAAATCCTAGCAAACCAATAAATACACTTGTTATCAACACTATGGCCTTTTAATGTTGATATGATTAAAATTAAGAAATGGGAAACATTACAATGAAATAGTCTCTAATGCTTAATTAATTGATGCATAAAAAAGAGAAAAAAATACAAACATTTGTAGATTCTTAGTTACTATCAATCACTACTTTACCCAGTAGAGATTTTGTTCTGAACCTTCCCTTGGATGTAGTTATTTGAAATCTCTTCTGTTTGTCTATATTTATGTACATGATGTTCCTGTGTTCTTGGTCAGCTTAAGTCCATTTCGATCTTATACAATTAATCGACTGTTAACCTTGATTTTTAATTGGTGGAGACAATATTCTTTTACTGGGAATACATAGTGGCTCTAAGTGATATTTCTTGTCTACTTCATATTTTGCTGATTTGTTCTCTAAGCAACATAAGTGCTTCTGGAGTTGTAAGTTATAGGTCATGATCCTGTTTTCTCAACTATGAGCTATATGAAGTCAAATTTCGATAATGATTCCATAGCCAGCTAAATTACAGTTTAAAACATTATAGATAAAATCATCTTATGAAATGTCAATTGAAAATTCTAACAGATCTGCTTTCTTTCAAGCCTCTCACATTCTCAGCAGTTTTACAGACTCTGTCAAGCTAGCACACACAGCAGTTTTTTCCAAATAGTCCACCTTCATTTATTCTTATAAAAATATCTCTTAAGTGCCAAATTAAGAAAACAAACACAGGATATTGTTTATAATTATGAAACAATTTTTCTTTATTTCTGAGAGTACAAGCTAATAATAACAACATGGAAAAAAATCTATTGCTGGTTTATTTGTTTTTGTTTTTTTTTGTTTTGTTTTGTTTTGTTTTGTTTTGCTTGCCAAGTATTTCTGTTTAAGAAATCCTTGCTCGATTTAACATTTTCCTCAGAGCATTTTTGACATCTTTATTTCTTAAGCTATAGATCAAAGGGTTCAGCATTGGAATCACCACAGTGTAGAACACTGACACCACTTTATCCCGTCCCAGGGCATAGCTAGTACTAGGTCGGGAGTAAATAAAGAGAATGGAACCATAGTAGAGAGTGACAGCCGTCAGGTGAGACCCACAGGTGGAGAAGGCCTTGAGGCGGCCCTGGGTGGAGCGGATTTTCAAGATGGCTGCAATGATGAAGAGGTAGGAGGCGAGAATAAGAACCGTGGGGGTGATGACGTTGGAGGCAAGTATAAAGTACAGCACAGCCTGGTAGCTCTCCTTCACATCACAGGCCAGCTTTACTAGTGGGGGCAGATCACAGAAGAAATCATCAATGACATTGTCACCACAGAAGCTCAGAGTAAATGTCTCACTAGTGATGAGAGTGGAATTGACAAAGCCACCAAGGTAGGAAGCTGCAACCAGACTGGCACATAACCTTGGGGACATAGCCTGGGAATACAGTAAGGGGTTGGAGATGGCCACATAGCGGTCATAAGCCATGGCAGCCAAAAGGTAACATTCACTGTAGGCCAGTCCAGCAGAGAAGAAGAACTGGGCCAGGCAGCCAGCAAAGGAGATGCTTTTGTCTTCAGAGATGCAGGTCATCAGGATCTTGGGGGCATAGACAGATGAATACCAGAGATCCAGGAATGACAGGTTTCCAATGAAGAAATACATGGGAGTGTGGAGCTGAGAATCAGCACAGATTAGAGAAATCAAGGTCATATTTCCTAAGAGGCTGAAGATATAAATGATGAGGAAGATGAAGAAGAGCACCTGTTGTACCCCTGGATCTGCTGTGAATCCGAGAAGGATGAACTCCTTCACTCCAGTGAAATTCTTTTCATCCATGGATTTGGGTTTCTAGGGCCTTTTCTGTGAAAAGATTAGTACACTTATCATGGCTTAAGACACCATTATGTTTTCCCCAGAGTTTTTGTCTTTCTAGAACATTGAAAAAGCCAACTGATGCATATATACTTCTTACTATGAAATGGGGGTATTTGCTAAAATGGGTATCCCTCCTTTAGGGAAATGAGAAATCACTTCTCAGTAGCCTGGAGAGGTCAGTTGGTGTATATCACCTTATATTTACAATCTAATTTTCCCTTCTACGTAAGAGGGTGATTTGTGTAGCTTCGTCTTCTTTTTTTTTATTTTTATAGCATTTATTCTTTCCTTTTAACATCACAGGAGATTGAAACTTAGAATGCAGAAACAACTTCTATGTCAGATCAACATTAGCTTTTCCCGTCATTCGATTAGGAACTAGTGATATCTTGACCTAAGTAAAAATTACTCTGAAAATAAAGATCTAAAAAAGCATTACTGAATTTGAGAGTAACATATTTTTGAAGTGCAAATGACTTCTGAAGTTAAAGTAATCGATGGCAAAATGTGGTGAAGATGTAGCTTTATTTTTTATTTGTGCTTCCAAGGCAATAATGGATTACCAGAATATTAAAAAAAAAACAGCTATGCTAGCAGTTTCTCTTCTGTGGTTATTGACACCTTGCTATACCCAAGTATTGACAGATCTTACAGTGTTACCTCTTTGTAATTCACAATCAGTTTTAGAAATACCAAACCAAGTTGTGTAGTCTAACTGCAGGTGATCAAGCACATAGCATCGTAGTCTTGGTTGTCCCAGGAAGGTAAGGTCAAATACTGGATGACTGGGAGCACAGCTTATTGAGTTGAATTAGGGCAGGTCAAAAGAACTGATTGAAAACTAATTGAATTAGAGTAAGATTTACTAACCAGTCTGCTTTTTTCCTACAATGTTATAGGATTACTTAGTTATTTCTCCATCTATCAACTTCATTCAGGACTGTACTCACCTTGAGCTCCTCTGCCTTTTTTAAAAAATAATTTTGGTTTTGACCAACATGTATGAATTGTACATATTTATGGAGTTCAGTGTCCTTTCCACATATGTATACAGCATGCACTCATCAAATCCAGCCTTCCTTTATCTGATCCTTCCTTTCCAACTTCTAGTAACCCATACTTTACATCCAGAATGACTTTTTCGGCTTCCACATATGAGCAACAATATACAGTACTTGTCTTCTGTATCTGGCTTATTTTCCTTAACATAATGTCTTCAGTTCCATCCATTTTGTTGTAAATGACAGAATTTCAGTCTTCTTTATGGCTAACTAGTAACCTAGTCTGGGGGGGAGGGTATTTTGTTTATCTATTGATGGGCACCTAGGCTGATTCTGTATCTTAGCTATGGTAGATATTGCTACAATAAACACAAGCATGCAGATATCTTATTGGTTTATATTATATGCTGATATAATTTCCTTTGGATGTATACCCAGAAGAGGGATAGGTAAATCATTTGGTAGGTTCATTTTTAGTCTTTTAAGAACTTCTGTACTGTTCTTTATAATGGATATGCTAATTTTCTTTCCCATCAGCAGTGTTCAAGCATTAACTTTTCTTCACATTCTCACCAGCATTTATTTTTTTGTGTAATAGATATTCTAACTAGGGTGAAATTATACATCACTATGGTTTTGATTTGCATTCTCCTAATTTCTAATGATATAGAGCATTTTTTTCCAGTAAAAAAAAAAAAGATCCCAGAAATGAACCCATGAATCTAGAGTCAAGTGACTATCAACCAAGGTGCCAAAAGGCACATATTGCAGAAAGGGCAGCATCTTCAATAAATGATACTGAGAAAACTGAATATACATACACAGAAGATTGAAACTTGACCCCATCTCTCACCCTGTACAAAAAAAAAAAAACTTGAAATGGATCAAATTTTCATCTAAGACTTGAAACTATGAAATTACAAGAAATAAAAAGGAGAAATACTTCAGGACACTGAAATGAGCAATGATCTTCATGTTATTCAAAGCACAACAAATAAAATTTGAAAAATAGACAATTGGGATTATATCAAACCAAGAAACTTCTACACAACTAAGGAAACAACTATATAAAGATAATAGAAGAAAATATCCACTCTCATCCAACAGAGGGTTAATACCCAGAATACATAAAATTAACAACAATAATAAAATGAATATACAATTTAAACCTGGGCAAATGGTCAGATTTGTATATCTTCTCTTCTGGTTGTATTTTGGATTCTTGGAGGATCATGTGGACTATATGAAAATGGGTATTTGAAAGGAAGGCTTAATTTTTCTTTAGATCTTTGAATTTGTCCTTTTATAATGAATTATATAAAAAAGCATAATCTTATTCTAACTTTAATTTGGAACATAATTGAAAATGCATTGTACTGGTAAAGTCAATAAAAGGCAATAGTTACATTTCATTCAACTATTTATCCACAAAACTAAGAACAAACTGCAGAAAGTACAAAATTGAGGGATAGATTTACCTAGATAACAGGAATTTGAGAACTTCAGCTTAGCAGTATGACCTCTAAAAGCAGCCTAAATTGAAGTCAAAATATTAATTATTGAATAATCATTTCAATAGTGTGTGTTAAATTTTCTAAAGATTTAATAGTTCTTTTAAAACTGCTTAAAATGAAAGGCTTGTGGAAGCTTGACAGGCTGAGTAATATACCATACATAGTTCCACAAAGATACTCAAATTCCAATCCCAAGAATCTGAGAATGTTGCTTTATATGGGAAAAGATTCTTCCCAGGTGTTGTTAAGACTCTGGAGATATAACCATGTGATAGAGCACTTGTATAACATGCTTGAGGCCCTGGGTTCAACTGATAGCACATCATAAAAAAAAACTAAAAATAATAAAAATTATCTTCCTATAAGAATGTTATCATGGTGGGACCTGTATGTTATCACCTCCCTTGCAAGAGGAAGTCAGAGGGAGATTTGGCCACTGAAGCAGAGACTGGGATACAACCAGCAGCCAAAGAGTGCCAGAAGCCACAAGAAAACGGAAGAGGCAAGAGATGGACCCTCCACTAAAGATCTGATGGGATCTGGGCATGTAGGCACCTTGATTTTGGCTCAGACATACTGAGTTTAGACTGCTGATCTCCAGAACATCCAGAGAATAAATCCTGTTTTTCTAAACTATCAATTTTGTACTACTCTGTAGAGCAGCATGAGAAATCTCACACAGGAAGTGACAGAATACAGCCTCAGCATTCCCTTTCCCTCAGAGGTAGAAGCAGGACAGGAATGTTGTCAACATGGGAAATGCATCCTTCAAAAGACTCCTGACAACCTACCTGCATCAAGGAAGGGCTTGATTATGATGGCCAGGGTTACAGATTGGCAGGGCTGCTGAATTTCTTTTAGTAGATTCAAAGCTTTAAAAATACAAAAATAAAACAAATAATTGGTAATTGTGTTAATGTATGACCTGAAAACTGAACTAGAAAAATAAAGAATCACACTCTTGGAACAGTACATCTATAATAAGACAATTTCTTTCCACTAGAATTTCAGAACCTATATATAAACTTATACTTAAATATTAATGCTAGGTTTATTCTCAAAAACAATTCTTATTTATAAGCAAAGAGAACTAAAATAGGTGATATTTTGATTGCCTTCATTCCTCAAGGGTGTTAGGTGCTAAAGACATTTTTAATAAGCATATTTCTGGAAGCAGCAGGAGCCCACAAATCAGGAGACCTGGGTTCTAAACTTGGTTGGTTGCAGCCAATATTAAATAGCATAATCCCCTCTGAACTCTGATTTCTTACCTATCTTTCTTAGTTCAGTGGGACTTCATCATATTACAAATGTGAGTCTGCAATTTGAAAACTTGAAGTTAAGACTACATGTTGTGTTTTCCAGATTCCATGATTTTACTCACCTCAGTAATCCAGCCCTCAGATGTTTGCTTGACCTCCCCAGAATTTCCAGTTTCACCTATGCCGTGACTGCCTGAATTTCCATGTGTTCAGTGGGAGAAACCACCTTCTTTTATATATGGATTCACACTAATGGGTAGCTAAAGACTTGTTTTCAAAATTCCATTTGGAAATGAAATGCAAGAAATTTGTTTTCACTAACCTGGCTTGCTTTCAACTACAGTTATTGAAGCATAACGTAAAAATAAATGTGAATGTTTACATATGTTTACATCAATGGTTTTCTGAAAAAATAAATAAATCAAAGGTGGCTTAATGTTGAGCCTGAAACTTTTTATCTTAGTACTCGCACTATTAACACAGCTGAACTGCATAAATTAAAAAGAAAAAGTTACACATAGAGACAGGGGTAAACCATATTGCACATCCACAAGTTCTATCCACTACTGGTATGGACCACAGGTTTGCCTAGAAATTTTCTAGCAACCCATAGATGCAGTTAGTATTGTGCAAAGACAAGCAAGTGAGCTGTAGGTTCAGGCAACATGTTGCCATTCTTGATGCTAACTTTGAAATCATTTCTTCTAAAATTCCTTGCAGAGACAATGAGGGAAACATGGTCTATGTAGAATGAGATGGATGAATAGAAAGAGAGAGAGAGAGAGAGAGTGTGTGTGTTTTCTGAAGCACATTTACTTTCCCATTCATTCATAAACTTAAAGTTGGCTGCATGCATGTTGGAGTCAAGAGGTGCTCAGAAAGTTTCTCTTCACAAATCATGTCTACTCATCCATCAACAGCTCTCTTCATCAGAAAGATTTTCTTTTTCCCCGAAGAACTAAAGATTGAACCCAGGGACACTTTACTATTACATCCCTAGCCCTATGTATTTGTTATTTTTATTACTGGGTCATGGAAATTGTCCAGACTGACCTTGAACTCGTGATCCTCCTGCCTTTGTCTCCAGGATAGCTGGGATTACAGGTGTATGCCACTTCTCCCCACTGGAGGATGTTTTAAGAAGTAGATGCTTCTGGAAATGATCACACCTTAGAACTTAGCCTCTTAATGATCTCTAAATCCTCTCCATACCTTAATTTATCTATGTCATTCCTTTTGTTACTCATTAGACACTTCATCCATAATATATTAATTATAAGTGTATAGCATGATCCTGATGATCATGATCATATATATATATATATATATATATATATATATATATATATATATATATTATATATACACATATATATATTTCTTATACATATATGTATATATATGCATGTATATATCATCTATCTATCTATTACTCCCATACTTAACCATACACTACCAAATATAGAAAAAGAAACATTCTACATTCAAGAAAATTTGACTCTCTCTAGTTTTTCTTCATATGGACTGGCTAGGAGCACTAAAATGGTCTTAGCAAGGTAACAGGAGGGAAAGCAGTGAACCATAGCTACAGAGGGTTTATGAGAAAGAAACATCCACCAGGCACACATCTAATTACCTGTTTCACTGAAATAGAAAATGGAGCTAGAATAGAAGACACCCAGGGACTCTTCCACTTCTTCATTAGATGTAATTATAGAAAAGATGAACTTTAATCTTTTTCAAAATGTACAATTATCTTACATTAAGAATCATTCTTTGTCCATATTGTGATCCTCTGACCTTTTTACCTTTAGCTATTAAATACAGTACTTACTTTCATGAACATAGTCACTTCGTCTGAATTTCAGCTGAAGTCAAGAATTTCTCAATTTACCTTAGATCCAAGTGCCTTCTGCTCAGTCATAGAAATCTTCTTTCCAGTGATAAGAATACTGGGAAACCAAATAAGGTTGTGCATCCCTTTGGGATTTGCTGCTAAGAGAAAAAAAGATCTCCATGTATGATTCTGGTGCCAAGTGACCAATTATAATGCTCAGTTATCTTTCGGAAATGAGGTGGGAAGGGATCATCATAATGTATCTAGTGGATGCAATTTGTTTAAAAAATAAGTGGAAACTTTTAGTATGTGAGTTTTATTTATGAATTGCAGATAAAAAGGAACTGGCAGGGACAAAATCATGGGATATCCTATAAACAGGAAATGTTCAGAAATCATTGCAACTGTAATAAAAAATTATAATAGGAAGAATAATTAAAAGACCATAAAATTTTATTTCTAAAATTTTGTTCATTATCAATTTCTTAAACATCATCCTGTTTTATGAACAATAATATTGAGGGACAGAATTTATTTATTACCCACAAAGTCATTCAGTTAGAGCAGACTGTGAATATACTAATATATTCAAATAATCTAGCTCTGCAGTGATTTGGAAGAAATACAACTCTGAGACAAGCTGAGCTTAATAACTGGTAAAAGACAGACTAAAAAGAGACAGCATCAGAGTGAATCCCAGCTCTACAAATCACCAGCTGTGTGACTAAGACCAATGTATTTAAATTTACCAAGCCTCAATTTTCTTATCTCTAAATTGTAAATAATTTGTCTTTCTCATGAAGTAGTATGCATAAAGGTATTTTAACACATGTCAATTAAAAATATAAAAAAGAAAATAAAAAGACAATTTAAAAATAAAATACAAATTAACATAAATTAAAAATTAAAATTATATAAAAATAAATAATTACACAATTTTTAAAATAAAAGGAAAATAAAATACATATTAAATTGTATATACACATGTTTACATTTAAATACAGGTACAGATATAGCATTTGCCCTTGTAAAGTTTACAGCCTCATTAGGGTCAAATAGTCATACAAATTTAAATTATAAATTATGAATGTCATTGTGGAGAAAATAGGGTGTCATAAGATTGTATTAGAATAGAAGATGCTATGTGGGTGATTTATCTACAAAGGTAATATTTTACCTAAGAATTGAGGAATAATCATTGACTAGTCAGATTGGCTAATGCAGGTAGTGATTTCAGGCTGTGGAAGTTCAGAGTATGGGACCTTGAAGAGATAAACAGAAGAATATTTTAAAAGGCAGGAGAGATTACAAGGCCAGATAGCACAGAAGCTGAATAGACCATGTGAATGATTTTGTCCAACATTCTCTGTGCATTGGGAAGCCACTGGCAGATTTTACTCAAATTCATGGTGTGATTAACTGAAATGAAAGTAAAACTCTCTGGGGCTTGTCATATAAATCCTTTACAGTGTTGAGGTAAATTCTTTTTTTATATTATTTTTGGGGGAATATTTATTCACATAATTTTGCTTAATACATTTTTTTCTACACAAGGCTCAATTTAAAAGTCTCTAACATTTTCAATAAGAGTAATAACACATTACACTTATTGAATGTTAATTATAATAAATTATAATTTATAATAAATTATAAATTAACAAAATCTTTGTATTTGCATTAATAAATCATTTATTTTCCAGATTATCTGGAAAATTAAAGATGTGAATTGCTATAAATCTGACATCTCAATTAAATCCTGATGTTTAAAGGTATATAAAATACCCCTTAAATTATTCCAACTTCCACTCCAGAAATTTCTGTTTTACTCTTTTCATAAATTTTAAGCTTATGCCCTGCTACACAGTTTACCCAAATGTGGGAAAGCTGCCTGGAGATGCAAAGTACAATAAAATAATTACATGAAAAAACAAAGTTATTATAGCTGGCAGAAGTAAATTCTTTCTATTCCTAGTTTCTCTAGTGTTTTAAACATGAATGAGTGCTGGATTTTGTCAATGCTTTTTCTGCATTCATTGAGATGCTCATGTGATACTTGACCTTAACTATTGGTGCTGTAAATTGCATTTATTGATTTGCACGTGCTGAACCAAGTTTGCCTCACTGGGATGAGACCCACTTGATCATGAGGTACTATATTCTTAATGTGTTTTTTGAATGTAGTTGGCCAAAACTTTATTAAGGATTTTTGCATTTGAAAAAATCCAACATGCATTTGTGTGCTTTTTATGCTAAAGAAAATAGGGATGGAAGGAACTTACCTCAATATTGAAAGGCAACACATAACAAACCCAAGGCCAGCATCATTTCAGAGAAAAACTGAAAACGTTTTCCCTAAAATCAAGAACAAGGCAAGGATAACCACTTTCCCACTTCTATTTAAGATAGTTCTTGAAACTCTAACCAGAGTAATCAAGCAAGAGAAGGAAAGTAATGGGATACAAATAGGAAAAGAAGAAGTCAAATTATCTCTGTTTGCTGATGACATGATCTGTATTTAGAAGACCCAGAAAACTCCACCAGAAGATTTCTAGTACTGATAAATGAATTCAGCAAAACAGTAGGCTACAAGATCAACATATAAAAATCACTTTCCTATACTCCAATAATGAATCTGCTGAGAAACAAATCACAAAAAATAATACCCCATTTACAATAACCTAAAATTGCTTGGATTAAATCTAACCATGGAGATGAAAGACCTCTGAAATGGAAACTGCAGAGAATATGGAAAAAAGAAATTTCAAAGATGACTTTAGAAGATGGAAAGACCTCCTATGTTCTTGATAGGCAGAATTAATTTTATCAAAATGACCATATTACCAAAAGCATAACACAGATTCAATGCAATCTCCATCAAAATATGAATGGCATTCTTCACAAAATTATAAATATCAGTCCCAAAATTCCTTTGGAAGAATCAGAGATTGAGAATAGCCAAAGCAATCCTAAGCAAGAAGAGCTACGCCTCCAGCATCAAAATACCAGATCTCAAATTATACTACAGAGCTACAGTAACAAAACAGCATGTTATTGGCTTCAAGACAGACATGAAGACCAACAGAATAGAAGAGAGACAGAAACAAATGTACATAGATTTAATTGTCTGATATTTGAAAAGGTGCAAAAAATACATTATGGAAAAGTTACCTTTTTAACAAAAGATGTGAGGGAAACTGTCTAAAAGTATGTAGAAGAATGAAACTAGATATCTGCATTTCACCCTCCACAAAAGACAACTCAAGGTGGATCAAAGCCCTAGGAATTAGACCAGAAACTGTACAACTGCTAGAAAAAAATATAGACTCAATACTCCACCATATAGGTATAGGCAACAACTTCCTTAACAAGACTCCTAAAGCCCAAGAAATAAAAACAAGGATCAATAAGTAGGATGGACAGCATCAGATTTAAAAGCTTCTGCACAACAAAGGTAACAATTAATGAAGAGAGAGCCTACAGAAAGGAGATCTTTGCCAGTTGCTCTTCCAACAGGGGATTAAATATTCAGGACACATGAAGAACTCAAACCTTAACACAGAACCACAAATAACCCGATTAATAAATGGGCAAAAGAACTAAACAGACACTTCTCAAAACAAGAAATACAAATGGACAACAAATATAAGAAAATATATTCAACATCCTTAGAAATCAGAGAAATGCAAAATTGTTAGGGATGCAAATCAAGTAAAGATGGCGCCTGGCACTTTGCCAGGAGGAGTGGTTTGTGAAACAACACCAGGGAGCCATTAAGATGGTGAGGATTCTTTAATGACTGACTGCTGTATCTAGATGATGTTAATTAAGTTAAGCTGTGTGTAATTAGTTGGGTATATGTACCTCTGCTGTCCTGCAGAGAAGCGGCTCCTACTATCTCTGGTGCCCATTACTTGGAGTTCTTGCTCATTTCCTGCTGAGTTCACTCGCAATAAAGTAGTTCCCACTTCAACCTTCAAGTTGCTTGTCACCTCTCGGTTATTTAGCCCAGCAGGACTACGGCACAAAATGAAACTGAGATTTCATCTCACTCCAATCAGAATGTCAATCAAGAACAGATAATGATAATAATAATAATAATAATAATAATAATAATAATAACAAGAAGAAGAAGAAGAAGAAGAAGAAGAAGAAGAAGAAGAAGCAGCAGCAGCAGCATACAGGTGAAAAGGTACATTTAGACGTTCCTGATGGGACTATAAACTAGTAAAACCACTCTCAAAAGCAGCATGGAGATTCCTCAAAAAGACTAGGAGGGGAACCACAGTATGACCCAGCTACCCCACTTCTTGGTGTTTATCAAAAAGAACTAAACTCAGCATACCATAGGAATACAAATACATCAGAGTTTATAGCAGCACAATTCACAATAGCCAAGTTATGGAACCAGCCCAGAAGAATGGATTAAAAATATATGGTGTTTTGCTCAGCTATAAAGAATAAAGTAAGAATGACACTGACTGATAAAAAAAAAAAATGGAAATGGAAGATACAATGCTAAGTGAAGAAATCCAGACTCAGAAAGCCAAGGGTCAAATGTTTGCTTTCATAAGTGGAAGATAGGCCAAAATAAAGGGAGTAAAAGGACAAATCCCATGAAAATAGTAGGAATATCAGTGGAGCAGAAAAAGGGGGTTGAGGAGGAGGGAAGAGAGACAGAAAATAAATAGAATGGTGGAATAAAATTGACCAAAATATGTTGTGTACATCTATGGGTGTACCACAGTGAATTTCATCCTTATGCATATCCATAAAGCACTAATTTTTAAAATGCTGTAAATATAAAGAAGGAAAACCAGAAGAGTAAAAGAAGGGGGAGTGAAAAGGGTGGGAAAGAGGAAGTACTAGGGACTAAATCAGAGCAAATTCTATTCCGTGCATGTATGACGATGTCAAAATGAATCCCAATGTTATGTATAACTATAGAGCTCCCCAGGCTGGTTTGCAATCCCAATTTGATTTGTAGTTAAAGCCAGGATCATGTGACTATGTTTTGGCCAATGAGACAAGGACAAAAGGAAAGTACAAGATTTCTCTTTTTGTCCATAAAATGCCATAGACATCACCCGTCCTCCTGCTCCCCTCTGCCAGGGAGTAGTGGCCATGTAGAGGTGACTGTGGCATCAAAAGAGAGAAGCAGCCTGATTTCAGAGTCACTGCTTGGTGGAAGGAGAAAGCTTCCCAGGAGATATGATCTAGCCTTCTTCTAGTAATAGTCTGGAGCATTCATTTAAATATCAAACAAATGTTGAAAACCCAAAATCCAAACAGGCTGTTAAAAGACAAGCAGAAACAGAAGCCCCTAAAGGAAAAAAAAAATATTGGGGAAATAATAATAAAATATGACATACTGCCAAATACATAGGGAAAAAAATGTTAGAAGGAGTTCTCTTCTGTAGATTTTGTTCAGTTTAGTTGAGAACCTAAAACTCTCTTTAAAAAATAAAGCCTTTAAAAACAGGGGAGGGAGGTAATCTATAGGATGAAAGCTGAATTTGAATGGGGGTCAATAGGGAGTGGAATGTGGAAGGCATATTCATTATGTATCCTTCATTCAATGCAGTAGGTTTTGACTATTTTTATTAACAGGCATGCAATAATAGAATTCCTATGAAATAGAAATGAAAACTTGGTTTTGCCAGTATTTTAATTATATGCAATGTAATTAAATATTGTCCTTGTTCTAAGTAACGTTTTAAAATTTTGATTTTCGATATTGTTCTTTTCACAGGTGGACAGTCAAAGAAAACATTCTAGCCTCAGCTTAGAAGAGGCGATCACCTTCATGGAGAGTTCTTGCCATCTTGTGGTGAGGAAACGCAATGCACCGTGACTTGGTATCCATGAACTGAGGCCAGAACCCAGCTTTCCACTGGCCAGCTTCCACCACTCTCAGGATTTTTATTGATTTCAGACCCTTTAAGGCATCCATGACCAAACGTCTCTATTTTGTAGCACTTGTTATATTGTAAAATTAATGTGTATTTGTGATTGTATGTTTCCCCCTGAGTTGTCCTAAAACCATAAAACCCCAAACCCCCAGTGTCTCCATCTCCACCCTACCGCAGCCTCCTGGATAACTTTCTATAAAGCAGCACTTGATAGACACTCATGGCTAGCTAATTATGAATTAATTAATTGACCAATATTCAGATATATAATCATGACAAAGGATTTTTATAGTTTTTTTAAAAAAAAAACAAATCACTGGACAATGTGTAAATTTCTTGAACATTTGCTTTGGTGTGCCTATTAAAATTTTATCTGTGCACATCCTTCCTAATGAATAAAAAATCCTCTGGAAGGAAACACAGAACCTATTAGAAAGAATCACTGTTAGGGAAGTTGAAGGTCTGTGTTGTGATGATTTCTCAGTAATTACTGTGCAATTATTTGCCTACCTTATTGACTATGTATTATGAAAATATATCATTTTTCAACATAAAGGCATAACAACAAAATAATAAGTAGCATAAGCATTGCCAACTAGAGACAGAAATTGTCTTTTTTTTCCATAGTTCGTAAAAGAGAGAAAATAAACCTCCACATGCCTTTTATTACAACCCTCACGATTTACTTTTTTATCATTATTTAAACTGGCAGCATTGCATGCTTTTTAAGTGCATAGGATCTTTTGATGTGCAATCTGAAGTGGTTACATCTAACTAATTAACAAGTGCATCATCTCATCTAGTTATCATTTTGTGCTATTAGCATATAACATCCAATCTTTATATTTCTTAACAATACAATGTGTTGACATTAGAATAGAGTCATTTTACTACACAATAGAGCTCCTGAGATTTCTTGCTATTCTCTAACTGGGATTATATATAATCTCACCAATACTTCTTCATGCCCTTCAACCACCCCAGGCTCTGATAACACCATTATACTCTCTACTTATACAAAATCAGATTTCTAAAGCTCCAGATAAAGACTGAGATCATGCAGCATTCATCTTTTTATGTCTGACTTATTTCACTTAATATAATATCCTTCAGATTGCCTGTGTTGTTGCAAGTGCCCAGATTTAATGCTGTTTTTGACTCAATAGTATTCTATTGTTTATATACATACTTTCTTTATTCATTCATTCATTGATGGGCAGCTAAGTAGATTACATATCTTGGTTGTTGTAAATAATGCAGCCAAGAAGCAAGGGTGCAGATTTCTCTTTGACAAGTGATTTCATTTCCTTTGGTTATATACTTAGTACTGTAATTACTGAATCATGCAATAGTTATTTTTTATACTTATTTTTGTGGTTCTGGGGATCAAATCTAGGACCTTGTACTTGCTAGGCTCTACCACTCTGCTATCTATAGCCTAATTTTTTAGTTATTAAGGAAACTCCATAGTGTTTCAGATGATGGCTGTACTAAGTTACATTCCCAACAACCTCATATAAGAGTTCATTTTTTTTGCATATTCTTACCAAAACTCATATCATTTGTCTTTCAATAATGTTCATCCTAACTGGATTGAGGTAATGTCTTATTGTGGTTTAATTTGCATTTTTCTGATGTTTAGAGATGTTGAGCTTTCTTTTTTTTTTTCATATAGCTCTTAGCCTTTTGCCAATTTTTTAATCAGGTTATTTTATTTTACTTCTATCTATTTGTTTGAGTTCTGTGTATGATACTCTCATTATTTCCATTCAACATTGTATAGGATATCTTAGCCAGAGTATTTAATGAATAAAAAGAGATAAAATGTATCCAAATTGGAAAGGAGTGAGTTAAATTTTTGCTGTTTGCAGACAATATGCTCTTGAAAATATAAAACCTCAGATCATCCACCAAAACATGATCACAACTGATGAACGAATTCAGTAACATGGATACATAAAAGAACCAATTAAAAATAAAGAAGTATATACTTAAAAATCAATAGCATTTCTGTACACTGAATAGTAAGCCATATGGAAAAAGAAATCAAAAAAACTATACCATTTCTAATAACTCAAAAAAAGCCTAGAAATAAATTTAGCCAAAGAAGTGAAAAATCTTTACAGTGAAAGCTACAAAACACTGGCAAATGAAATTGAAGAAGATATAAATAAATAGAAAGATCTTTCATGTTCATGCAGCGGGAAATTGATGTTGAAATGTTCATGCTACCCAAAGCAATCTGTAGGTTCAATGTAATCCCTTCCAAAATACCAACAGTATACTTGACAAAAAGAGAAATAAGAATTCTAAAATCTGTATGAAATCATGAAAGACATCAGAGAGTCCAAGCAATCATAATCAGAAAGAGCAAAACAGCGGGCACCACACTACCTGACTTCAAAATATCCTATCAGCTGAAGTCATCAAAATAGTGTCACTGCCATAAAAACAGACAGACCTATGGAATAGAATAGAGAGTCCATAAATAAATACAGCCTACTGATTGCCAACTAAGGTGCCAAGAGCACACTTTGTTGAAAAGATATTGCTTGCAATAAATAGTTTGACAGAAACTAGGTATCCACATGTAGGAGAATGAAATTAGACGCTTATCTGTCATCATATGTAAAATTCAACTCAAAATCGATTAAAGACTTATAGGTAAGACTCAAAACCATGAAACTACTACAAGAAAACATAGATGTCATGGGTCATGACATTGACTCGGACAAAGATTTTTTTTGAGGGGGAAGGGATGAGGGATTGAACCTAGGGGTAATTAACCACTGAGCCACATCCACAGCCCTTTTTAAAATATTTTATTTAGAGACAGGATATTTCTAAGTCCAGTGTGGATAAAGATTTTTTAATTGCAAAGTTATTTAATTAACAAAATCACAGGAAACAAAAGCCAAATTGGGCAAATGAAAAGGGTTCTGTAGAGAAAGGCAACAACAGAGTGAAGAGAAAACCTATAGAACAGGAGGAAATATTTGAACTTGAATGCTAGACTTCTGGCAAGGGGTTAATACCATCACATTCTAAACCCAAGCCTTGGTAATACTTCTAGTTATTCAAACTCATCCTTTCTTCATTTGGAACTTCCCTCCTACTTAGTTTCAAAGCTTGCTCTTTGGCATAAGATGTGTGTAGAAACATGTAGCAGTTCACAAATATAAGAAATAAAATGTGGTTATGTAATAAATACATAAACATATTTGCACAGCTAATATCCATTCAGCTTATATCAAATGTTTCTCAGAGGGAAGGCCTAGATAAATCTAAAAAAAGAAAGTCAGCTAGCAGAGGGATGCAAGCAGAGAAAAAAAAAGAGCAAGTGTCCTTATTCCCCTGAGTGGCCAAAGCTGTTTCCCTCCCTCTGTGGCTTCTTCCCAGGTACCAAGAAGCACTGGTGCTCATTTCAAAAAACCCTCCTACTGCCCTATCACAGATTTTAGAAGTTTCACAAGAACACAACTGTCATCTTATTTCCTTTCTTTTCAAAGGTTGGGTCCTTTGGAGAGGACCCTGAATTAATTATAAAATCTTTAATATTCCCTTTCCAACGTGATGGTTACTTGAGACTTATTTCCTTCCTTCCTTTCTTAATTTACTTTTCTCCTCTCTTTTTCTTCTTTCCTTTCTTTCCTATGAGCGGGTGTCATGCTACTCTAAAAGGAATTAGTGCTTTAAATACCAGGGAGAATAGGTTCTAGGTGAGTCTGTGTTTCTAATTCTGCAAACTTGAGATCAGTTCTCCATTCCTGTTGGCAGTTCCCTCACTTAACAAAGAAAGGGCTTAGTCCAAGTCATATCTAGAGTGATTTTTCTAATTAACATTCCTGTTACTCAAAAAAAAAAAAAGCTTTATATGAGTTTGGAGCCTGAGCAAACAGAACTTAACATATCAGAGAAGCTATTACAGCCAAATAGTGACTTGAGTTATTCTTGACAGTGTGAGACTGAGACTCCGAGGCCTAACAAGATGTCTTGGGTATTGTTAAGATCCATTGGGTGCTCAGAGACCAGCAACTATCAACATTAATTAACCTACCTTACTCACTCCTAAACAAGTTTCAGAGGATCTAATTAATCAAGGCAATTTTAAATAAGAAAACTTCATGGATGATAATTGTGGTTCAGCTCTGAAAGGTACCTCCAAGGACCTGGCAGATCAGCCAGCACAGAGACACTGGGTCTGAGGATAGGCAGTGCCCTTTGTAAACTGATGAGAGGCGAGGGAGGGCCACTTTTGAGCATTATCCACTCATGGGCTGCTCTCCTGTCTTCTTGGGCTTCAATTTATCACCCTAAAAAGCAAAACAAAACAAACAAAAATATATTCCAATTCAGCAAAACCCAGCCAACTCAGATCACATTAACTTATAAGAACTGAAAGCTGTAGGAAAGGCTGCAGTTCCAGCCTCCTTATGTGGAGGAGCACGGTTCTTGCAGGACCCCTCTGGGACAGAACACTAGCTCCTGATCTTGATCAAGTTACTAAAAACTCTTTGAGTGTTAGTTTCCTCAAATGTAAAAGTCGACTCAGTAAGAGTCCCTGGAGTGTGGAGTTACCCAAGATAATTCATTTAAGTGCCTGGTATACAGGAAGAGTTCAATAAATGCTCATCATCCTCACTGTTTAGCCATCCCTCCCAGGGTATTGCACCATCTCATTCTTTCTTTCTGACCAGCTACACCAAGCCAGCTCTCTGACGGGGTAGCCCTGAACATTTAAAATATCTGTTTTTGGCCCCTTCTTTCTCCAGAAAACATGAAGTCCCACCTCTTCAAACTAATGAGGTCAGACTCCCTCTGCTCTCCTACTCACATTCCTGCCCTTTATTTCCCATTTCCCTCATCCAGCTAAGCATCATGCCTTGTCATTTCCTCATGCTCTTGCTGAGACTGTCCCTTCCAATCTAGTGTCCTCCTCACCATTGCTAGACGTGAAATCAATCTTCACCACCAACCCCAGGACGGGAAGCTTCCTTAAAGAAATCATGTGAATGTCCTCACCCCATGTGACCCTTCCTTCCTTCCTCCTCCTCTCCCCTCCCTTCTTACCTTTCTTGTTTCCATCCTCACTCTGTTTCTTTATCAAACCCTGTATTTGTTTTTCGTGGCCATTATGACGTCGTGAACTTTATGGTTCTATAAATTGGCTGTGGGATATCTTTTGGTTGTCCCTACTAATAGTCATAATAAATGCCAGCCAGGTTGTATGTTTTATTCTAACTTTAGTAAATAATTCACAAAAACTTGCGTAAATTGCTCACAAAGTTATTATTTTGTTCTGTCAATGCGAAATGAGGACCTCCTAGAGGAACAAGATGTTTTCTGAAGATTTCAAAGAAAATTAGTGATAAAGCTGAATCTAAAAGAGGTCTTCCCGGTAGGGCCCATTAATTGCTTGACTTTATTCACACAAGAATCAATGTTATCCCCATGAAATCAGAAAATTTCTAGAAATTTTTTATCTTCCAAAACTGAACACTTTATACCCCTAGATAATTGTCCCACATTTTCTCATTCTCAATCCCTCATAACCACTACTCTGTTTTCTGTCTCTATGAACTTGCCTACTCCTGGTAGCTCATCCAAGTGAAATTATACAGTATTTTTCCTTTTATATCTGCTGCTGCAGTCTGGCTGGGCAAAATAACCTAGGTGACAAGCAACTTGAAGGTTAAAATGGGAACTACTTTATTGCGAGTGAACTCAGCATGAACTGAGCGAGAACTCAAAGTAGCGGGCACCCGAGGTAGCAGGAGCCACTTCTCTGCGGGACAGCAGAGGTACATATACCCAAATAATTACACACAGCTTGACTCAATTATCATCATCTAGATACAGCAGTCAGCCAATAAGGAATCCTCATCATCTTAATGACTCCCTGGCTGCTTCACAAACCACTCCTCCTGGCAAACTGTCTGGTGCCATCTTGATTTGCATCCCCTACAGTCTGCCTTATCTCACTTCACACATGATTTTAAGGTCAGACTATGTCAATCCATAACTTCATTCTTTTGAAGGTTGAATAGTATGCCACTTTATGTACAGAGTACATTTTGCTTATTAATTCATTCCTGAATGGATATTTGCTGTGTTTCTGCCTTTTGATTTTGGTGAATAATGCTATAAATATGTAAGCCAGCTTTTTTTTAGATATGCAAAAACATCAAATATTTTATGGTGAGCTAAGAATGAGAATGATAATTGTAAGACATTGGCCAGTTAACAAACATGCACTCATCAAGTGTAATGAAGCACCCACTCTGTAGCAGGCATTCTAATAGGAAACAGCAGTGACCAAACAGAGTGTTTCACTGGAGGTATAGCTCCATAGCATGTAGTCTAGCATGCATAAGACCCCAGATTCCAAACAGAGCATTTAAAAAAAGGTGCATTTTAACCACCACTGTGCAAAGTCTAAATATGCCAAAAAATATGGGGACCAATATGGAGCTGCTGCTGGTCACCCTCCGAAAGCACAATCTGGCCAAGGGCAGCCTCCTCAGGTACTCTCCATAAACAGGTCTCAGCCATGCCCCTGTGGTGCCACAGAAACTAATTCCAGCATCCAGTGCTCTTTTTTTAGATTTATTGCAACATTCTACTTTAATGTAAGACAGCCACCTAAGTACTTGCCCAGTGGACCTACTGTGGATAAGGGACTAGGATGCTGCAGGACAGGTACATGTTCAAATGCCTGGTGAGTTGTGGGTAGGCAGGAATTACAGAATAGTTTCCTGGCAGTTCCATGTGGGCTCATAAATTAGTCTTCATTAGATATCTGTATCTGTCAGCAAATGTGTCATTTTACTGGTAACTAGCCTATAACTTGACAATCTAACCACTCATAAATATAAAGCAAATTAGACATTCATCTGGTTTTTAAATATATAATATAAAATGTTAGATTGTCTTTGAAACCCATTTTCACCAATAATAAGAAACTTCAACATTCCATCTATCAAAAAGAGGAAATGCAAAACTGTTTTTATCTTTGGCAAGTATCTTAAAGTGTATAACTTATATTTATATAAGTGATGACTCTTTGTGACAACTACTCAGTTCTGCCAGTTTCAGAACAGAGGCTGGAGTTGCTGCTGGAGCTGCAGCAGAGGAATTCCTACAAGGGAGTGTCCCAAGCCCTCCCCAGTTGGGGCTGACTATGGTTTCAGAGAAAGAAGCACTAAACCTCAGGGTGATCATTAAGAGCACTTAACAGACAGAGTGCTTACAGGTGCTGCAGCAGGAGAAGGCATGTTCTGCCCAGGCAGGCCACAGTGAAGGAGTAGGGTTGAGTTCATATTCAGGTTTCAGGAATTAAAGTCTGGGCCAAGGCTAATTTCTTTCAGTGGTTCAGACAGGAACCTAAACACCTGGGTCAGTGTTTGGGAATGTTCAGGTCTTCAGGGGAAAGCATGCATCTTTTGGGATTAGAGAATAGTCTAGGCATTCTGTACTTTCAGTCAAGACAAAGGAAAAGTGGAGAAAACTGGGAGATAGCTCCAAAGCTTACCTTATAGCTCCAAAGCATCCACAGACAATCCACAAACCATGGTAATAGTTTCTGTGGTTTTGTTTGACATCTGGATACATTTTTGGTTGCAAATACTGAGACAAGGGGTGTTGAAGGCATTTTAGGCATAAAAGCTAGCATGTGGCTAAATACATTAAAAGCAAAGAATATCCCCTTAATAAAAAATTATTCAATCCAAAAATACTGCTCTTGAGAAACTCTGACAAAAAGATGGCTATATTCTAATAAAACTGGATTTACAGACACTAAAATGTGACTTCTAAATAATTTTTATGAGTCATGGATTATTTTCTTCTGATTTATTTTTTCCAACCATTTAAAAATGCAAAAACCTTTTTAGTGGGCAAACTGTATTCAAGCAAGTGTCAAGCTACATTTGTCCCATAAACCATAGTTTTCTGATCTGAGGATCAGGCCTACCAACACCTCTGATATTGGACTTCTCAACCTTCAGAACTATGCATAAGAACTTTATTTGATTTGTAAAATGCCCAGTCTTTGGTATTCTGTTATAGTAGCACAAAATAGACCAAGATAGAAAATTGGTACTAAGAAGCAGGGCTGTTGCTGTAAGAAAAACATGAAAATGTGGAAAGAGTGTGAAACTGGGTGATGGGGAGAGGCAGGAAGAACTTGGAAGAGCAGGCTGGAAACTCCCAGACTGTCATGAACAGAGCAGTAAGGACAATTCTGTGAGGGCTCGGAAGAGGACAGGTGCTGTAGAGAGAGCCTGCATGTTCTTAGGTATTACTTATTATGGCTGTGATCAGAATATTTAGAAAGGTGAATTGTAAAAGCCATTCTAATGAGTTCTCTTGTACAAATAAGAACAAGGTATTGGAAACTGGAGAGGAGGCCCTGCTTTGGAATGTTATCTGTGGCCTACGACATTGTGGAAGGCAGAGCTTAGAGCAATTACTTTTTAAAAATGGTTTGGGACACATAACCATGAGTCACAACCCCAGCCCTTTTTATGTTTTATTTTGAGACAGGGTCTCACTAAGTTGCTTAGGGTCTTGCTAAGTTGCTGAAGCTGGCTTTGAACTTGTGGTCCTCCTGCCTTTTCCTCCACAGTTTCTGGGATCACAAGTGTGCATCCCCACACCGACTTACCTTTGTTAATTTTACAGAATTTTCTTCTCAATCATGGTTTCATTATAGTAAATTGTTCTCAGCTTCAGAAGCATCTTTTAGCAATCATCTTACTCTGAAACCCTTCCCCAAAATACAAGAAAACACTGGAATAAATTTTTTTTTTCTGTTTATAAACAAGAACCAACTTGAAGTCAAACTCACATAGAGAATTCATTAGGGATCTAATATTTCTATCCTCATCTCCTAACTGACTGAGTATATGATTCCAAGAGGAGGCTTCGTGTCTCTTTAAACTCATTTTTTTTTCTTTCAAACAGAGCATTCGTTGTGAAGGGAAACACAAAATACTACTTAAGTTAAAGCGAGGAGGTTTTGCATTCTAAATTAGTAACTTTAATGGTTACTTCTGATGGTTCCCCTACTAATGCCACAGGAAAAATGAATGGGTATATGGTTTGACTCATTATCATAAGAACCTAAAACAGAAGTCAGCATTCATGCATGTTCTCCTTATGGGAAATCTCACAGTAAATCTATTATGTCAGGGCTCCCATCAGCACAATGGCTCCTCCTCGGGATGTCAGTGAGATGTGCCTGAAGGAGACTGAGATAGTCTGACCCCTCACGTTTCCTACAGCTCCCGTCAAAATAAAAACTGCCAACTCAACAAGCACGCCTGTGTTTTCAATTGGAATGATGATGCAGAAATTCAGAAGGAGCAGGAAGAAGAAGACCTGCAGCTGGAGGTCACAGTCCCAGCCTGTGGAAGTGAAGTCCGTGCCCTCTGTAGTTTTCATTAGCCAAGAGCAGGTTCCAGTTTCCACTCAGAGGTCTCACAGTTTATTTACAAAACATGCCTTTAAAACCACAAACCTGCAAATAAGTAACAGAAAAGGAGAGAAGTAACCGTTTTGAATCAGCTTTTGTGCTGCTGTGACTAAAGGACCCAACCAGAACACCTGTAGAGAGGGAAAAATTTATTTAAGGGCACACAGTTTCAGAGGTCTTAGCCTAGGAACAGCTGGCTCCATTCCTCAGGGCTCAAAATGAGCCAGGAAATCATGGCAGAAGGATGTGGCAGAGGGAAGCAGCTCACATGGTGATCACGAAGCAGAGAGACTCCATTCTCCAGATACAAAATATATGCCCCATAGCCACCCCCCAATGAACCACTTCCTCCAGCCACAGCCCACCTGCCTCCAGTTAACAACCAGTTCATCCCATCAGGGATTATTTCTCTGATTAGGCTAAGGCTATAACCCGACCATTTCTCCTCTGAACCTTCTAGCATTGTTTCACACATGAGCTTTGGGGGGATAACTCACATCCAAACCATAACAGTGAGCAAGATAAGAGTTCAATACACCCCGCAAACAAAAGGATGAAAGTGAGAGACAATGGCATTGCAAACTCTTGATTCTCAAGCCAGGATGGTGGAGATCCATCTATACATGGGGAGAAAATGGAAGTCTACCAACATGAGCAGACTGCTCAAGGTACTAATGACTAGTTACAGGCAGAGTAGATTCTAGAATAGAGACCTAGTAACTCCGACTTGAGTGAATCCTGCCAGAGTCCACCAGCTGAACCCAGACCTGGGGAAGCCATGCTGAGGAGCAGGAAGAAGAACTAAGCTGGAGAAGAACTAAGCAGCCCGCTATTTCTAATCTATATGCTATGCACTTTATAATTACAAGTGAAGGCTAAAGACGTGCTCTCCCACTGTTCCCACTGCCTTCTTCCTCTGATCCTGGGGTAGTTACCTGTCTTCATTTATTAAATGCAAATAATAATAATAATACCTACCTCTGGCTGGGAACTCCAGACCCTGGACCCCCCACCACCACCTGTGTTCCAGAGCACTTCCTGCAGCCAGGGTGGATGTGGAAGAGCCAGGAGATTCTCCCTCCTCTCTTGAGTTGCCCCAGTTATTTGCACTACAGTGACGGCTCACTCCTAGGCTGGTGTTTCTGTCTGAGAAAATGTACTTCAAGCCACAGTGAGCAGGAAGAAAGTCAAGACACGGAACCAGCCTGCAGAGCCTCCTCTTCAAAGCAAGTTTCCTCATACAGGAAAGGAAGGATCTATTCAGGGTAGGGTCTGGAGGTAGGTAGAATTAAAAGAAGTTTTAAAGGAATTACTTTAAAAATTTTTTGAGCATGTCAAAATGAAAATCATAAGTAAGGAAAGAAGAAGGAGCTGGAAATATAGAATGCACAGTCAAGAGTGTGAGGGTTTGAACAAGCAGCCTGGACTAGTTACCAGTGATGTCAAGCTTCCCCTCCACCACCACCCTCTGCCCCATACACAGGGAAAGCTCAGGCATCTGGAGGTGTCAGGAGCAGCTGTCTAATGTCACATTCAAGGACTGGCAGCTGTATTCCAGATCACAGGCAGATCAGCAGCCTCAGCAGCAGGAGTCCTGCAGCTGAGGATGGAAAAACAGTTTTCACCCCATGGAAGTGTTAAGAGGTAAATTGAGGCACAGGAAAAGTTTAATGAACTCATTTTAACAAACGGAAATTCATGTGTCAGGAATCATCAAGTTAGAGTTGTTTTTAAACACTGATGAAGAAATCCAGGGGAAGGTTTTTATAGGGTGAATGAGGAAGCAAGACAAAGAAAATACATGATAGGTTATGATTACATAATTTCCTTCCTTGGTCTATCCAATTGCAAAGTCCCTAGTTTCATGACTGTTAAGTCAATTGGTGATTTCTGATTGGTCGAGCTTAAGTTTTGAAAAGCACCCCGTTTTTGAAAGACCCCCGTTTCCCTGTCCAAGGAGAATCACAGGAAATACTGGCTGCAAAAGCACGAGGTGGTTTATTGGGACACAGGCGCCTGCGGGTGTCCAGCAGAACCTCAGCCGGAGCTTTGGTGAACTGGCACACCGGGCTTGGGGATACAGAGATTTTTATAGGGTTTGGGACAGGTTTCGCGCGCGCGGGAAGCAACAGGTTTCTTATTGGTTTGTTTAAATCTAGCATATAAGGCCACCTAGGGGGTACAGGTCTGCATTCCAAAAACCACAGGTCTGCATTCTATTCTTTCTGTTCCTGCTTATCTGTTCCTGTTTATTCATTCATGCCTCAGGATGTGGGTGCTCTGTCCTTTCTCAACCGGTTGTATGGAAAGCACATCCAGCGCCTGAGCCTGTTTATGACAAGCCCGGTATCTAGATTTCATATCTTGGCCTTAGGTAACTGGACTAACTGGGCTAGGGTCTTTCATTCCCCCCTTTTTCTTTATCATGGATAGAATCTTATATCCATTGTCCTGTGTTTTCCCTGAGTCATTCCCAGCATGGCCTCCATTTTAGATTTCACTCGATATTAGACCCCGATTTATCTAACTACACTGACTACCTAATTTTTAAATCTGGCTTCATTCCCCCCTCAAATTTGGGAACTCCTTACTGCTGTGAGGAAGGGGGACGAAGATGATCTCTCTGGCTTCTTCAGGCTGAAAAGGGACGGTGTGGGGCAAGCAGTTTGGAGTCCCCCTTAAAAATATCGGGTCTATCGAGTGGTCCATGCTAAAAGTCCAATTGAGAAGTAATAGGCTGGAGGGCGATAGGTGGTCTATAAGAGAAATAAGAATTCATTAGTACTGGAACCAGATTGATGCAGCAAGAAATGCCACAGCACAGAAATATGCCAATGAGTATAATGGCCAAGACAAAGATCAACAATGTTTTCTATCAGGCAGTACCAGGAACTAGGAGTTAAGATACTGTTTCTACGACAATGTTGCTGAGGACATGGCTTCTATCTAAGCATGTAAATCTTTAAGGATATTTGTCACATTGTCAGAAATGTCAGGGATGTCAACACAACATTTAACTTTTAGGGTTACAGTTGTCCTTCCCTTAAGATATAGTTTAGTAATTTAATATCATCTGATATTGCAAAATCCTTTTACTAGTATGACCTCTGTGTCTAATAGAGAAATCTTTAATTCTGTTACTTAGGGCTGGATAACCATACTAGCAAACATTAGGCCTACCTGCGTTGGTTAGAAATAAAGGCCTTAGACTAAAACTACTCTAGCAGTCCCTTTTGATAGTTATCAGGCATTCCTACCTAAGAGTCTCTTTTGCAGCCTCCAGTCTACTTATTTATGGAAGTTACATTTAACTATTATTATAATTCAAGATGTCCAGGAACAGCTGTGCTTTGGCTTTGACTGTCTTTGCTAAGTGTTTAAGATGAAGCAAGTCAAACTGACTGTGTTTCCATCTATTGGTAACAGCTGAATTATCCTGGGAGTCCTAGGGAACTTCACAGCAGCTTCTCAGTTCTGCTAGTGCCATTTGCGCTGGGATGGGTCCAGGCCTTGCTTGACCATACGGCTTCCCTCAGAAGCATCAGGGATGTCTCCCTTCTTTGATGACCCTCCTCTTCACAGCAAATGCACTGATTGGCTTTCTGTCCTCCACTGGTCTCATTAATCTCCCTGATCAGGAGGTTATGTGGCCTAGAGTTGCAAAGCCGTTTGGAGAAGTTCCCTATCCCTGATTCAGACTGGCTCAGAGGGCAAGAGCCAAATATTGGTTTTCTTGGCCCTTTAATTTAACTTTAATTTTAAAACTTAATCTTAAACATCTAGTAAATAAACTTCAACAGCCTTATACTAAGTACTGGGCTTTAGTACCTATCTCTCTATCCTGTAGGTGATAACTCCTTATCTTAAGTTAACCCAGGTTGTGAGTTCTTAAAGCAGTACCTCTTTAAAACATTAACAGGCAATCTTTAGACCATCTAAAAGCAAACTACAAAACAAAACTAACTAGGATAAAAACATATTTAGTTTATGTAATAGCTACCTTGAATTCTGGCAGAGTTATACATTATAATCCCCTGTTTGAGGTCCTGGCAATCGTGACAAAAACCAACTTTTGGACACAACCTTAAATGCACTGAAATCTGGCCTACTTCTTCCATAGTCACTTTCACATGAGATGGGACATAGAGCCTTATCTCAAGTAAGGCGGGGCTCATCATAAGTCTTAAATACTATAGTTCTGAAGCTGATCTTTGCTTTTTAGACATCTACATAAATTGTTGCTCAAATTTATATGAATATTAGCTAACACAATATAATATCACATCTAAAACATGAATTAAAGAAAGGCTGAAAACTTTTAACCTTTTGTAGAAAAGTAGCAAAGTACTTTTGTGTTTTACAATAAAACCTTTACCCAGATCAGGCTCTTATTGACTTAAAAATACATTTAAATTGTATCTCAGTGTAAAAAGTAACATGGAACTTTACATAACTTATTGATAATAAGTACAGTTATAGAACACAAATGATATAAATAAATTTCCAACATGTTTTTCTTTTAAGCCTAAATTACCATACACTTTTAGAATACCAGCTTGATATGATGCTCTTTCTAAAGCTTCTACCTTATAGACTTGTATACCTGGAAGACATGAACACATTAATGGCACCAATTACATTGATGTTTTTATATTAACCAAGTTTAGCTTTTAAAGAAACAACATAGCACAATTCTCTAAAACAACAGCACTTGTTTAACCAGCTGTTTAATTTCTTTAAGATTACTTGCTCAAAAACTTACACAGACCTTCTTTATCACTTACTTAAACCCTCTTAATTACTTAATCATATAGACTCTTATCCAGAAACACACTTTCCCTCTATTAAATCCATACCTAGAACCTTCTAGTTTCTCTTTTTTATCTGTTAACCTCCTTCTGTTCACATTTTGAAACAATACCTGTAAACCTTTGAATCTAAGCAGATTATTTCATGGACATCAACATTTTATTAGGGCCTTTTTGAACACCTAGAAAAGCTTATAAGCTTAATTTTAAAGACATCTTTACTTTCATCTGTTTACCCAATTTAAATTGAACCATTTGAATCACGTGAATCAAAGATATTTGGATCCATTTTTAAATTTTTCATGAGCGCTCCTCATCTGTCAATTGTCATATCACTGCAGGATATATGGACATATACACATACAGACATACCGTAACACAAGTGTAACACATAACACAATGGTGAAGGCCTTGCATGCAATTTACTCTTTGGTTTAATCTAGTTTGAGTTCAGGTAAAAGACACCTTTACTCCTTTTTTTTTTTTTTCCCTTGGGCCTGAGCTCCAAGCTGCTTCTGTTTGCATATCAGCTTAAAGCCCTGGCTGAGGTCTGGAAGGGACTGGGAAAACCGGAATTCTTGAGCAGAAACTTTATGCCTAAGGCATTTTAACCATAAGTCACAATTTATCTTCCTACACTAGAAAAATTTTACTCACACAAAACTGAAAATAGGATCTTTCTTGATAATATAAAAGCCACCATCAGAAGAAGTTCCTTCAGGATCATTAAGCTACTTTCTTTATTCTGAAGTTCCTAAAGTAGTATTAAGTTACATTAAATCACCTGGAAAAAAATCCACACTACCATGTATATCTAAAATTAAGCTTTGAAAATTCCCAAGACTGTTGCTAGTTAATGTCATTTCAATGAGCCAGACCAACGTTTTAATTCAACACTTTTTCCTAAATCTTATACACTGAGAGAAACAGATACCAAATCATAATTTACTATCCTTGCCCAAATCAATGCACTGTATACCTAGTGAAATCTCCTAGTTCAAAGATTGATAAAGAATAAAACTGAATGATTGGTAGTTACTTGCCAACTTGGAAGTAGAGTTCTTTTAATTTTCTATCCTAAGTATTTAAGTTCTCTGGCATTAATTATCTGAAATCACAAACTAAACAATTACTTAACCCTAACTTTTAACTGCAAGATTATGCAATGCTTCAAACTCATTTAGATACCAGATGAAACATCTTTTAGACACACATTTAGCCTAGATTATCCCCAAGAAACAATCTATAATAACCTTTAAAACAGACCAGATAAGAAAAATCTCTCCAGGTTTTGAACTTCCATTTAATTATGACTCCTATCAGTGGCACCTTAGATTTCCCATAAGTGGACCAGATGTTCTCACTTAGGGTCTCAGTGTGACTGACTTTACTGCATTTAGGTGGGGTAATCCTTACAGTGAAGAGAAAAAAAATGAGGAAATTTCCCCAAAGCAAAAAACGCTCTGGCAGCTGCTGGGAATTCCTCAGTTTTCCCTTGCACTTACAGGATTGATTAGCTTCTCTAGTTTGGTTTGACCTTAGGCACTAGGCATATCTCTTAACCTTCCAGTAAAGTCAGTTTTTAATTTGCCTTAGGTCTTAAAGGGGGAAGGGGTGGAGACAGACAGGACAACAGAAACAAAAACATAAAACACAGAATTCGAAGCGCGGCCACAGAATTCGCAGCGCGTCCTGGATTGCTACTAAAGGCTCAGGCGGATCTCGGATCCGTCAGCTACAAAATACTTTACCAAATACTTCACCAAATACTTTACTACAGGCAATCCACTCAGAACCCAGAAAGGGGCTGGGGACGTCTCCCGACCATGGGGGATGGACCCGGAGGGTTATTGGTGGCTGGATCTACTTGTTCTTCTTCTTCCTCCGAGGAAACCTGGATGGAATCAGGAGCCTGTACGGGTTGGGGCTGATAGGGTAGGGGTGGGGCTTTGGAAGGAGATCGTGGAGCAGGCTTAGGCGGAGAGAAAGGGGTGACCCAAAGGGGGGGTCAGAGGCCAAATTTTCCCAGGTAACGATGTAGGGTCAGAGTGTCCCTGAGGACCTTGGATGAAAACCTGGGACTTCACCTGTAATATAAGATCAGGTTAAATGTACCTTCCTTTGGCCAACCCACATTGAGTGTTGGCCATTCTGCAGTACAAAGCGTTACCCATTTTTTCTTCTTGACTTCTACTGAAAGGTTATCTGCCCGATTCCGGACGTCTCGCCAATGATCGAGGGTGAGACTCAAAGGGGTCGTGATTGATTGCCCCATGCTAGTTTTAGATGAGGAGATAGAATACAGAGACAGAAACAATAACACAACAATCACAATAACACTACAATCAGACCGAATAGAAAGAGCGCTGCCAGATCAGATGGCTTCGGTGCTGCCCCACCGTTGCCTACAGATACAGATGGCTTAGGTGGAGCAGAAGCCCCACCGTTGCCTACAGACGGCTTAGGTGGAGCAGAAGCTCCACCGTTGCCTACAAATACAGATGGCTTCGGTGCTGCCCCACCGTTGCCTACAGATACAGATGGCTTCGGTGCTGCCCCACCGTTGCCTACAGATACAGATGGCTTCGGTGCTGCCCCACTGTTGCCTACAGATACAGATGGCTTCGGTGCTGCCCCACCGTTGCCTACAAATACAGATGGCTTAGGTGGAGCAGAAGCCCCACCTTTGCCTACAAAAATCCCTGGGACGTCTCCCGGGGTGGCAGGGGAGAAGTCTGAGTTCATCAACTCCTTCTCAAGCTGCCCAGAATACAGAGCGACTACGCGTAATCGTACAGATGGAGCGCATAGAAACAAAGTATCAGCCAAGAGTTACAAACATTACAGACATAGAAGTAACACCAGACAACACGACAAACACGACATGAGCTGGCCAGCTTACCTCCCAGTGATGCTGGTGGTCCTCGGGCAGGGATCCGGACGGGGTGGGGGAGGGGTATCTCGGTGGGACCTCCAATGAAAGACACCCCTTTTATGAAAGGACCCCCGTTTCCCTGTCCAAGGAGAATCACACGAAACACTGGCTGCAAAAGCACGAGGTGGTTTATTGAGACACAGGCGCCTGCGGGTGTCCAGCAGAACCTCAGCCGGAGCTTTGGTGAACTGGCACACCGGGCTTGGGGATATGCTGAGGGCCATTACCAAGTAGGTATTGACGCATCGTAATCCTTGCCAGTGTACCCCATGTTAAATGGACTTGCCTTGGAAATTTGCTGCGACCTTGCTTGTGTGTTTGAGAAAGATGACCCTGCTCAAGGTGATCGAGGGTGGATCCAGGTTTGAGGAAGTATCCTGCAGGTTTGAGGAAGTATCCCGGTCCTTGGGCTTAGGGTGTTCCCGGTTTAAGAATATGGGTTTTAGGGAAGTTGAGGTTGAAGATTATTGCTGCTGGGATTAGGGTGTTCCTGTTGCTTGTTCCCGTTGAGTTCTCGTGAGATTCAAATGGGATTTTGGAAAAAGCCTCGTGGAGTAGGTGAAGTGTGCGGGAGAACGAGACTGCCCCTGAACGTGTGTGGAGGCTGGTGTGAGATCCGGAATAAAGAATTGCTGTTTGAACCTACAGAGCTGTGTGGTGGCTCGTGATTCTGTGCCAAGCCGAGTCATTGGCACTTGGCTTCGGCAGGGATACAGAGATTTTTATAGGGTTTGGGACAGGTTTCGCGCGCGCGGGAAGCAACAGGTTTCTTATTGGTTTGTTTAAATCTAGCATATAAGGCCACCTAGGGGGTACAGGTCTGCATTCCAAAAACCACAGGTCTGCATTCTATTCTTTCTGTTCCTGCTTATCTGTTTCTGTTTATTCATTCATGCCTCAGGATGTGGGTGCTCTGTCCTTTCTCAACCGGTTATATGGAAAGCACATCCAGCGCCTGAGCCTGTTTATGACAAGCCCGGTATCTAGATTTCATATCTTGGCCTTAGGTAACTGGACTAACTGGGCTAGGGTCTTTCAGTTTCACTTTTCTTTAATATAGACATTTAAAAGAAATAGCACAAGGACTCAAGTATTAATCATATTTGCAAATCATGCAAAAGCAAAATGTGCTTCCATTGGCTTGACTAGCTTTGTCTGCTCAGGGGACTCTCAAGCTAGGTCTATTTATTTTATTTGAAAACAGCAGGGAGTCTATTTAACAGAGATATTGCAGCATTTATAGGATTTAGTCTTATATAATCTCAATCCTGGCTAATTCTAGACAAAATGATGCCTATATAGATTTTTCCTCTTAAAGGAAATGTATAAATATTTTTCTTGGATAGTGAGAGAACTACTGTGGGATTTTTTAACACAATTTAATGAACTTAACCAACTAATGCATTATGAAAATGTTCTTACAACTGTGAATTTTCAACCTTACAAAAATAAGGCAGTTTGCCTTTGAAAACTGTATCAGATCAGCAGAAATGATGTAGTTTCTTTACTTCGTCTATCCAACTGGAAAATCCCTTGTGGACAGCCCCAGTAAGAGGGTTTATCTTTATAGCACAAATTATCAATAAAATGACTTTTAAAAATTCAAAATTTTCAGACAGCTTTATATTCACAAGTAAAATAATGAAAGCTTCAGACTCTTGAGTGGGAAACAGATCTAGACCACTGTCCTCAACCTGACAGGGTATTAGATGTATCAGACTTGCCTTCAGAGCTTTGGGTCCCTTCCAAGAGAACTCAGTAGAATGTCTGCTGGAGCCCAGGAGGTTGCAGTGTTCAGAATCTGGAGAACTCCAGCCCTAGGCAGCTGAGCCACTAGTGCCCTTCCTCCCCTGCAGGCTCTCACCTGTCACTCCAGTCCATCCAGAATCCAGCACCAGGTTTTATGTGGTGAGTGAGATGGACCAGGCAAAAACCTTTTGATACATTCAGAATTTGACTCAAGTCCTTCATCTTCCAGATCTCACAAGTCCTGCTATAAACTCCTTTCCATCATAATATCTCACCCCTGTCTTTACCATGGCAGCGCAATCTCATGGACTACCCACTCCTCCCACTTCTGAATTTTGGGTCATATCTAAGTGGGACCGGTCCAAATGCAGCCCAGTCTTCAAGATAGCTCAAACATGACCTCCTCCACAAAAAGATGTTCTTCCCCCAGCATCTGCAGTTCAAAGCAGTATCTCCTTCTAGGTTTCGGACATGTGGTGACCTTGAAGCCAGAATTGAGTCAGGTAATCAGTATAGATGGGCAAATCGAGTCAGGTCAGATGAGTCAGGCCAATTTTAAGTGAGTCCCAGGAAGTAGGAGACTCTCCCCTGAGGGACTGAAATGTTAATTCCTTCAGAGCCCTTCTTCCGCCCTTATCAGGATCCAGTCCCTGTTTTCACCTGCAGCTAAGGTAACCTGTCCCAGGTCCCTCTCTACAGGGAGCTATAAAGTTGTTAATTAATGTGTCCTGGGCTGCTCCTTCCTGCCCTTCCCCCTTCAGCCACCAGGTTCCCATCTTTTAGCCATCCCACCCTGCATTCCTGGGCCTAGTCACCTACTCAGGAAGGAGAAAGATAAGGGGAAGAGGGCAGGAGAGCAAAGGAAGACCAGGACACATAAAAAGGGCAGAACATCTCGCTTCTTGGGATACCAGGATACCAGCTATGGCCCCGTTCTCCCTCTGGGGAGAAGGCTGTGTTACCGCTTTTCAAATAAGCCCTGCTTCATATGCTTGCCTCGGCTGCTTCTCTAATGCTCAAACTTCAACATGTGGGGAAGCTGAACTCGCCATAACCGGCGGTATCAATCTCACCTATGGAACTTACCAAAGTGATCTTCCATCACGGTGATTTTGTGGAGGACTTCGTATCCCTTTGACCCTAGATAATGAAGGCCATAACTTAGTTAATTCGGCAAAAATCGTATAGTGTCCAGGGTGACACTGGTCTGGCTGCATCTGCTGCTAAATATCAAAATACACCCATACTCTTTGGAAAATAGCAGCCTAACTCAACCCTCACAGGCTCGCCACACCTGCTGACCACTCTCTAGCTCTTCTACTCCAACTGAAGACCACCCTACCTCCCAGTCACCAGAGCAGGGCCTGGTACGCAGGAGGCTTCAGGAGGCTGCTTAAGCCCACCTTCTTTCTGAGGGTTCAATATCCTTGGGTAAGCTTGTATCAGGGGAAAGGAATCACTAAAGCAATTAAAGTACTCCAGTTAATAACCTTTTATCAAAATTTCCACTGAGGGATGATCAGATTTGTACAGGGATTATGTCTTTTAAAATTATCCTTTCAATTAAAGCTTGATTCCAAATTTAAGTCAAACACTTCACTTTGGAACTATATCAAGATAAATTCCAAAAATAATAAGTGGTGCATGATAATACATCATGCACACTAAATAATAAATAGCATTCTATGTAAGTAAGGTTTTGAGCAGGGAAACACTGGCACAAAGAGCAGAAGACAGAATCAAATTGATATTATGTGTGATGTTTCCTAATAACAACATACACGGCAGAGGAGATAGTTTAATAGGGAAAGGAGAATCTGAGGAGAAGGAAGAATTTAATTGACATCTGTGCCTGTCGTTCCCTGCCATCTGGCTTCTTGCAAGTCAATACACTTTAAGAAATGTCAAGTTTCCTTATCTCTTGACTAAAGATAATCCCCACTTCACAAGAGTTGTCTTAAAATAAAACTTTCTGTGCACAGCTGACAACACCAACAGTTACCTAAGAGTTTTATAACACCTATTTTTAAAGAGCATCTTAAAAGCTCAATTGATATTAACATTTAAAAATTACCATTGTTATGAAGATGGCATTAATAGTAAGGTGATTACATTTTAGTATTTTAAAATTAAAGTGAAATACAAATGTGAAACAGCCATAAGAACACAAAAATAAACATTTGCCAATTATTCTAATCTATGGACAGTATTGAAAGATGAAAATAGCAATAAGAACAGCAAATTTTATTATTTTTATTTATTTTTAAAGCATCAAAGAATAGACTAGAAAATTATTTGCAAAAAAATATTACAAACTCTATTGACTTTTCCTTGTTTTGATGATGTAAGGAGTGTCAGAATATTTGATAAGTCAAAAGCTCTGAACTATGAGTTTCTAAAACAGATGTGATGTAATTCCATCATGTATCCTGGGAAACTAGTTTCCCTTTATAATTAAGTTTCACAATCCAAACTTAGGAATGTTAAAATACAACAGCAATTTAAAATATTTATGAGCCATGAATTTGACAATCTAATGAAAATTCTAGTCCTTCCCTGCGGAATAATTGTTCATAGGCACCAACACAAAAACCTGTGTGTGATTTCACAGCCCTCCAAAACTCAATCTTAGCCTTTGAACGTTTTTTTCCAAGCCTAAACTCTTAAAGGCAATGCCGCTTTTGTGGATGACGGTCCAGTGCTGCCATCTAGTGGCCATGTCTAACAACACCTGAAGCAGAAACAGCCCAAGGAGGGTGTCTCCCTTGCCTTGAACAAGGCTTGCTTTCCCTGAGACCATGAACAGATGCCTGGAGCTAAAGGAGAAGGAGATAAAAATATATCTTATGGGGCTGTGACGTTCTCATGCATGGTTACTGTAAAAACAAAGTTTAATACTAATGTTGTGAAATAGAACTAGTATTGAAAACTAGGTTTTTAAAAATTCAGGATACGGAAGGAAAGGGGAAGTGTTGGAGAATGATATTAGACAAATTATATTGTTATGTTATGTGCATGTATCAATATGTAACAACTGATCCCACCATTGTCCATAACTATAATGCACAAATTTTTAAAAATGGAAAAAATTCAGGACATGAGGTCATTTAGGGGGAATCTTTATTAGCAGAGAAATTAGAGAAAGGTAAATTAAACTTCTGAATTTGTCCCTAACACAGTCCTTTTAAAATACAACTAGAAGAAACTGAAGTCTGACAGACGTGCTCAGGTGCAGGTGAGAAGCCTGACAGACGTGCTCAGGTGTGGGTGATAGACTTCTGCTGAGTAACAACTTGGCCAGATGTTACCCAGGACTCTCACCATTAAGAAGCAGTATCTCCTCAGGACAAAAGATGAGAAATAATTCCTCTATTTCTTGTCCAATAAAATTTTATAAATTTTAATTAGAAGCAGATGATGTTGTGTCTTTCTAACATCCACAATGTTGGCCATATAGAATTTATACTAATGGAGATCAATAACAGTAATAATAGAAATATCAACTATCATCTTCTGAATACTCCCCTGTAATGTCATTTTTGAACAGATAATGATATAATGTCCTACATGATGTTATCCCCATTTCATAGATGAGCATATTAAATTTTTTGGTTTAAATTATCTATAATTTTAGATATGGTTCTTATTTGAATTTTTCAATAAATAGCCCCAGTTGTACAACTGAACATAACCCTGCCACCCACATTTGAAGTTCCTTTCTCCCTCACCATCTCCCAGCTTGCCAACCACCCACCACATCCTTGAACTAAAAGTATTAAAAATGTACTATTTTAAAACTACTCAAATTAGTAAAGACAGAGAATGTGAAAACAGTGTCTCTCTCTCTCTCTCTCTCTCTCTCTCTCTCTCTCTCTCTGTTTCTCTCTCTCTCTCTCTCTCTCTCTCTCTCTCTCTCTCTCTCTCTCTCTCTCTCTCTCTCTTTTTCTTTTGTTCTCTCCCTCCAAAACATTTTGCTTAAATTTTTGTCACTTTTCAAGATCCCATTCCAGATGTTCATCTACCCAGCTAGGTTTCTCTTTCCCTTTCCCTTCTCTAGGCCACAGACCATGGCTCTCAGTGTGATGACTTGTGCCTCCCCCAGGGGGCAGGGCTGTCTATCATGATCAGAAATAAGCCTTTGATCCAGGAGAGGAAGTCAGTCAGAACACCAAGGCCCTGGGCACAGCTACCAGAGCAGCAAACATTGACCAAACACAGTAGTAATTTTTCTCTCTCTTTTTCTTTGAGGGTTTCAAATTAGTGACAGAGAATTGAGTGGAAACTGTCTCCTAACTATATTCTTCCACTTTTATTCTTTTCCAATGTACTGCTTCAAAGCCAAGCCAATTTGTTCAGATGAATGCAGAACCCAGGAAAGCTATTGCTGCTATTGATGCATAACATACTGCTATTATTGGTATTTTTATATAAATATAAATATGATTTTACATACATATACATATATATGCACATATATAAAATTTGAATTTCTGGAAACTTTAGCTATGCTTTCAACTTTGGAAAAAGTATCTTAGTTTACCATGTTGAGATGGCATTATACAGAAATTAACAGCCATATTGGTCTAGAAACATTAAACTTAATTTTTTTCCATTTGTACAGAAGTAACACACTAAATTAAATATGTAAGGTCTTAACTACATGGATTTGATTACAGAACTAATAGAGTATTCTCTAAATAATGGGGGTGGGGGAAAGTTAGTTCAATAGTTTATTGAAATTATCATGTAGATGTACTTCCCTGGACCCCACCTTTGAAAGAGAGACTTGTGTGAATTTGGCTTAAGTCTGCCTACATGAGATAAATAATCTAAAATACTAAGAACTTAAAGAGTGATTTAAAGGACTTTATTTTCTCTCTCATAAGACAAATCTAGAGCTAGTCACCAGATATGAGCTGATATGGCTGAAATACAGTTAAGGTATCTAAGTATTTCATATTGGTACAGGATGACTGCTTAAGTCCCAGTTATTATGTCTGCATCCCAGGTCACAGAAAAGAGACAGGTGACAGGGTAAATACCTTGAAAATCTGAGGATACATTAAAGAAACTCACAAATCTTCTATTTAAATGTCACTCATTGGTCAGCACTTGATCACATGGCAACAGCCACAAGGAGAGAACATTTGGAAACAGTCTTTTACCTTGGTTGCAACATGCTCAGTTATAAAGGAATTTCTAGAAGACAAGGAGAATGAAAAATGGAACTCTTCTGGGGTGTTTTATGACGCAGAGGTAAATGCCACTTATTTGGCTTCTTTCCTTCTCCACTAGTCTTTATCCTTGGTGACCATACTATCATGTCAGTGTTGGTATAAAAATAAAAACCTTGAATTTTGCTGCCTTGGGACCTGGTTTAGAATGGTAGCCCCACTACATATTAGTTGCATGATCCTTCTGAACCCCAGGATGTCTTCCACCCTACTATGCTCTGCTTTTTCTTTCCTAGTGCTGTTGCCTGGTGGGTTTGTCTTCATCTGCTAGCTCCTCCCCCTCCACAGAGGAGGGTACTTGCCCTGTGTCACTCACAACTGTAGCCCAGAACACAGAATAACGCCTGGTTAGGGTTAGAGTCATCAGATATGAATCTGTTAACATGATAAATTATTTTGGCAATTAAAAGTCATACTGAAAGGAATACTTAATAGACTACAATTGATTCCAAAATATTTAGATATTATGATTAGGTTTAAGATCAGTTACAAATAATATATTACATGAAATATTATTGCAAAAATATTATATATTCATGAACATAGAAAAATACTAAAAGAATATGAGCAATAGATTTAGCATAGATTATCTATACAAACAAAATTATACAAGAACATGTGCTTAAAATTCCTATTGTCTTAGAAGATGGACTATCTAAATTATATATTTCTAAATTCTAAATATACTATATAAACATACATATTTAGGGAAATATTCAAAGTAAATATATTAAAATAGGCACTACCTTTATATATGAATAGTAGAGTTTTATATTTTTTTAACTTCCTTTTGTTCTATTTTTCCAAATACTCTACAATGATTTTTGCTACTACCTCTCTACAAATTATGATTCTCGTGGATTTTCCTAGGCAACAGTAACAATGAATTTAGGCATGTTAAGTTCAAATATTTTATCCATTAAAAAGAAAAGCAAATATTTCACCATTAAAAAGAAAAGCAAAAGGTAAAATGCATTGGTCAGGGAAATTTACTCTGGAGTCTCTAAGAGGAACCACGGTCTTCCCATCACACTGAGTGGAATCTGTTGCTAGGCTACAGAGAAATCTGCTCTTTGGCAGCATGCTGGGATTTGCTCTGGAAATTGCAAAATATAAATATATTTCCTGAGTGAGATTACAGGGGATGGCAGTTCCTGGCCCATGGCTCTGAATTCAGACAAGGGCCCTGTCTGTGTAAATGCAGCCAGTGGTCCACTCCTTGGAGGGGCTTCCAATAAAATACCAAGGGTCTTAAGAAATGTGGAAAGTACACATTGACTCCCTTTGCTTCTCAGGGAATTTTTGAACACTGGAAGACCTGCTAGCCCCTGATGCATTCTGAGGACGGATTTCTGCATTCGGTTTATTTCAGCTGCAAACAGTAACCCCTGGCCTCACCCTGAGGCAACTCACCTTCTGCACCTTGTCTTGGAGCTTACGGGGTCTCCTCATCTGCTCAGTGCCAGCCCGGGACTCAGGCTGAACCAGCTTTCCCTGGATCCCACAACCAACATGAGAATGCAGTGATGGGTAGACAGAATAAGTGAAGAGGCTGTTTTTGTTTTGTTTTGTTTTGTTTTTTTGTTTGTTTGGTGGTGTTCTTTTGTAGTCGTTGTTGTTTTATTTGTTTATTTGTTTTTGTGGGAGTGGTTTTTAGTATTGCCTGTTGCCTATTTTTCTTACACCAAAGTCATAGAAAAAAAGACTTCAGAAATCAGAATTATGGGTGTAATTTATAGCATTGAACTTAGAGATGAGACATTCTACATCCAAATACTTATGCAGGGTTGGGAAAGAGGCAGTGGATAATGGAATGTTCTAGAACTTTCCTTGAGTGCACAGATGCGATCATGAAGCCTTGAGGAAATGCAGTCTCCTGAAAATGAACTGGACGTTCTGAGCATGAGATTTGGCCTTTTCTTTTTCTTATTCAGAGAAAGGGGTGACAGGATAAATGGTAGAAGCATGGGTAAGGGACCTGAAATCCTAGGGTCCTGGATAATCCAATCACTTGCTCTGCCTGGAAGCTCTTTATTTCCCCCCCCCCCCCCGTTTTCCACACTCACTATCAATTTAGGACTTATTCTTTGCAGACAATCCAATCACTGATGGGATTCAATATCAGAAACATGGCAACATAGAATGCTGACTAAGAGAGCCAGGAAAACTTGCTACACATAATTAACAGATGGGGAAGTGACTCCCATCCAGAACGGACAGCATTCATCATATCGGCACAAGGGAAGACTGCCTTCCAGCAGCAGAATGGATTCCACAATGGCAGTCAAGAAGCAACCAAGCTGGGTGTGGTGGGCATGCCTTTGATCCAAGCAACTCAGGAGGCTGAGACAGAAGGATCACAAATTTGAGGCCAGCCTTGGCAACTTAGGGAGACCTATCCCAAAATAAAAGATACAAAGAGCTTGGCATGTTGCCCAGTGGTTAAATGCCCCTGAGTTGGATCCACTACAAAAAGAGAGAGAGAGAGAGAGAGAGCGAGAGAGAGAGCGCAAATGAGAAGAAGGAGGAGGAGAGAAGGAAGAGGAAGAAAGGGAAAAATATACAGATGTTATGCCACCAAAGTTTGCTGTTAACTTCATATTTAAAGGACAACAACGTGGGTGGTGGGGACATAGGATTCATTATTCTATTTTATTAATGTATACAATTAAAAGTGCCTTAATATAATACTTTTTAAGGAAAAGTGTATTGGGCGAAGTATCAGGATATTCAGTGGTGCATAGTAGAGAGATATCTCAAAAATGATAATGGAGAAGAATTGGAAATCAGCAGCTGTCATGAAATACTAAGGTGTTCATGAACCCAAAGCATGGAGCTTACCCACTTCTGAGACACAGCTGCTGTGGCGACACGGCAGTTAACGGAGCTCTGGGGTTCAGTGGAGCCACATGTACCATGAATGACCAGAGGAACCCTATGCAGCTACAAGGGTCCAAAGAACCTCTGCTGCCGAGCACAGACCAAGCCTTGATAATTTTCCTTTTTGAAAAAAAAAAAAAAGAAAGAAAGAAAGAACAAATTTACCTTGTTTTACTATAAGCAGGAAACACATTCATATCTGTGATTATATATGCCATCTTCTGCTTATTTCTTTCAAAAATAAACAAATAAATATGAATTGAATGGAAGAATTTGTGAGCTATGGTATGTACGGTAGGAATCCATTCAATAACCTCCTGTGGGCACTATTTCTGACCCTCTGGTTTTCTGGCTCATGACTCATTTTTTCCCCTAATCCATCTATCTTCATCTGCATCCGGCTCCCGGCACAATCTGCTCATCTCCTCTGAACTCAAGCGACTCTCTCATCAGTGCCTGTAAAAAGCGACCTCTAGAATACCTGCAATACTCAAAGCAGCTTCTCCTATCCCTGGTGGAGAAAGCAAGGATTGTGACACTCAGCAGTGGATTCCATCTCTTTGCCTCAGAAAGCCCTAGCACACCCTGCCTCTCATCCCACCCTCCCAAGTGGCAGGAGCTTAAGATAAATCCACACCCTGGTTTTCCCTTGCATGACTTCTTGAAGGTGTCTCATCCTGCTTTTAGCCCCCACCCTCCCCATTCCCCCACCACACACTCAGGTATAAATCTTGACATAGTCTGAACATAACTGTACATTTTTATATCATGCCCAACTATCAGGACTAAAGAAACACTGCAGACCCTGGTTTTATCAAATAGACACTTTTCAAGAATAATTTTATCTTCTCTGAAAATAACTGTAATCCTTCTTGAATTCCTCAGCATATTTGCAGATGGTAAAGAGGTGTTAAAAGTACCTTTGAATTCCATTGCCTTACAATTTGGAAACAACAACAAAGACCAGCATGAAAACAGGCTATAATTTTTCTACATCTTAGTTAACATCTGACTTCTCAATAACTGTTGTCTCTGAGTTTTTAGAATTTTTCTGATTTTTCTCATTCATTTTTTTTCATTTTATGTTTAATTTCTATAGTATGCTATTCCTATTGAATTTTATCTGGAAGAACTAGCAAAAAATAGATATCAAATAATAAAGTAATAGCTGGGATAGCTTAAAGAGTCAAATACACAGAGAAATACCTGGAACATGTTATCAATATTTGCCTCTTGGTAAAAGAGTATGATTATAAGGATTTTGTGTTATTTATGTATTTATTTGGTATTGGAGCTTGAGCTTGGGTTGATTTACCACTGAGCTACATCCCTCAGTCAGTTTTGGAGGGGTTTGTGGGGTTTTTTTTGGGGGGGGGTTGTTTTGTTTTGTTTTTGTTTTTGTTTTTTTAAGATGGAGTTTTGCTAAGTTGCTGAAGCTGACCTCAAACTTGCAATCCACCTGTCTCAGTCTTCTGAGTCCCTGAGATTACTGGCATGTGCCACCATGCCCAGCAGGGATTTTACTTTTATTATTGTTCTTCTTTTGCTTCTCTTTATTTTCTTCCTTTTTTTTGGAATGATTATGACAATTTATTTTAAGAAAAATAAAGAAAATCTTCATAAAATACAATTTTTAAAATAGATATGAGAAATTCCTTCAGTTAAAAACGATCATTTACAGACCTAAATAACTTATGCTGTTTGATATTTTCAGTTCTGCACAAAGGGATGGGGAACATATGTTGCTGCCATGGATGTTCACATTATTCCAACTGCTATAGCTGTATTACCAGCTATGTGGTTCCACCATGCATCGAGTCTTATTGCGTTTCCAGTAAAAAGGATGTTTAAAAGAAGTAGAAATATTCTGACTCTTGAGTGCCTAGGAGTTTTGAGGGTGTATAGGGACATGATGAGATGGAGCTTAAAATATTAAATAGTAAAATAAAAATCATGTGGAAGGAGAGATGACATCCCCCCCCTCCCTCCAAATTCTGCAAAAGGTTTGGCGCCCAGGTAGTCGAATCACATCCAGAAGGTTTTTCCTTTGCTCTGTTTTCTTGGATGTGAGTTTAATTCTTGATGAAAAACTTCCCCTTGGTGATGGTCCTGCCCACGGCAGCTTTGACTTCTTTATTCCTCAGGCTGTAGATGAGTGGGTTCAGCATGGGGATCACGGCCGTGTAGAACACCGACACCACCTTATTGAGGTCCAGGGAGGAAATGGCACCGGGGCGCACGTAGATGAAGAAGAGGGTCCCGTACAGGATGGACACGGCCGTCAGGTGGGACGAGCAGGTGGAGAAGGCTTTGCGCCTGCCCTCGGCCGAGCGGATGCGCAGGATGGCCACGAAGATGTACCCGTAGGAGACGATGATGGTCAGGCTGCTGACCACCAGGACAGCTCCGGCCACAATGAACACCAGCAGTTTATTGACGCGGATGTCAGCGCAGACGAGGGAGAGGAGGGGGGACATGTCACAGAAGAAGTGATTGATGATGTTGGAGCCGCAGAAGGGAAGTCGAAAGGCGGCCGTGGTGTGAGTCATGGTGTTCAGGAAGCCGACAGCGTAGGGTCCGGCCACCAGCTGTAGGCAGAGTCTCTGGGACATGGCGACCGAATACAGTAGGGGGTTACAGATGGCCACGTAGCGGTCATAGGCCATGGAGGCCAAGAGCAGGCACTCGATGGCCACGAAGAAACCAAAGAACCACTGCTGCAGGGCACACCCCAGGAAGGAGATGGCTTTCCTCTCCGAGAAGAAGTCGGTGAGCATCTTGGGACCCACGACCGACGAGAAGCAGATGTCCACGAAGGACAGGTGGCTGAGGAAGAAGTACATGGGGGTGTGCAGGCGCGAGTCCACCCGGATGAGGAGGATCATGCCCAGGTTCCCCGTCATGGTGACCAGGTAGAAAAGCAGAAAGAGCAAGAAAAGGAAGACCTGCAGCTGAGGATGGAACTTTAAGCCTATGAAAATGAACTCGGTGATCCTTGTGCGGTTTTCATTGGCCATCAGTAGGTTTGGGTCTCTGTGGTGAGAAAAGCCAAGAATTTATAAGGCATGCAAGGATCTTAAAACCGTAACATGATGCAGAGGAACATAAATTAGGAATATTGATTTTTAAAGAAAATTCTAAATAAAATGCTAGCCAATCAAGTGTATGTATCACAGTGCTAAAGAGTAATATGACTTAAAGAGAAAATGGATGTTTAAGAAAAGTTTGTGGAGCTGGGGATGTGGCTCAAATAGTAGCGCACTCACCTGGCATGCGCCAGGCACTGGGTTCCATCCTCAGCACCACATAAAAATAAAATAAAGGTACTGTGTCCCCCTAAAACTAAAATATAAATATTTAAAAAAAGAAAAAGAAAACTTTCTGTGTTAGAAAACCTATGCAATCATTCACTACCCTTATAGACTAAATGGAAAAGCACGACTCTCTCAATAAAATTTGAAAAAAGTAATATAATAAAATGATACTGTCAGAAAGTGTTTCAAACTAGAAATAAAAAGAACTATTATTTAATGAAAAGAAATCCCCAGTGAATACATGTGTGCAATGATAAAACATCAGAATCATTCATCATTTGTTAACAATGGGCACCATTTGTGGACAAAATAATTATCCACATAGAAAAACCTAGAAGAAGGAATGGGAATATAACTCAGTGGTACAAGCAAGGGCCTAGCGTGAGTGAGGTCTTGGGTTCAATTCCTAGTACCTGCAAGCAAGCCAAAAAGAAAGAACAAACGAAGAAGAAAACCTAGAAAAAAAATGAGACATGTTTTTTAAAAATAAAAGTTCAAAAATAGTATAACAGATGAATATGAAAAATCAAAAATAATTACATATAAATTATAACAGGAAAAATACAGATAAGATTGAACTGATAAAATAACTGAATAAGTCTAGTAAGAAATCTTCAAGATTTGTGCGAAGCAAAATATACACTATGCAGGCTGGGGTTGTGGCTCAGCAGTAGAGCACCCACCTCAAATGTGCGAGACCCTGGGTTCGATCCTCAGCACCACATAAAAATATATGAATAAAATAAAGATACTGTGTCCAACTACAACTAAAAAATAAATATTAAATATATATATACATATATATGTATATATATATACACACTAGTATGTGTGTGTGTGTGTATATATATATACACACACACACACTATGCAACTTTTACTGAAACAAAGAAGTAAGCAACTAAATAACTGGAAAAAATACATTTTGTGTACTCCAGCATAAATATTCACTTTCTCCTTTAAAAGTTTTTCTGCTCTCACTGGGAAAGTAAGCACCTGCTTGACCATTTTTCAAGCTGGTCTAACAGACGAAGATCAAGCCAACTGTGAAGTTAGGAGGAAACTGTTTATCCCATCCATATGTTGTAGCTACAAACTGTCCCAACAACCCTCTCTTTTGAAAGATTGCTATTTTTTCACACAGCTAGTAAAAATTTTTGGATCAAAATTATTTCAGTAGATGAAACATTCTTTCTGAAGGATCTGTGTCACTGACATAGGGAAACAGGGTGGATTTTCCACAAAGGTAGAGTGTCAGGTAGGGGCTTGAGGATGCATTACTCCACATCTATCTTAACTTTGCAGTTTCCAAGGAAACAGAGCCTCATATCTGCCTTATTTCTAGCTGAGATTGATTCCTTTGCATTCAGCTCTGCTTTGCTTTGAACCTCTTGAAAGCTTTTTTGATATAACTTTCACCTAAACTCAACCCCTGTCAATGACTCCATTTTTCTTTTGTTCAGTTAAGACACTGACAGTTCTTAGGGTGTGTGGTCTTTCTCATTGCAAAGGATCAATAAAGCTGATTTGGTCAGAAAACAGACTGACTCCTGGTTTTCCTAGGCTGATTGAGTAAGGATACTCACCAAACTATTTCAAAATTGAATATGCAATTCCAATCATAATCTAACAATAAGTTTTAATGAAACAATCCAATTTTAAAATATGGAGAAGTGCTCAAAATTTGCCAAAATGATTTTTTTCTGTCCATTTTTTTTTGTCATTGTTGTTGTTCTACTTAGTTGTGCATGACAGCAGAATGCATTTCAATTCAGTGTATACAAACAGAACGCAACATTTCAGTTCTCTGGTTGTACACGGTATAGAGACGTGCTATTCGTGCAATCATACATGTACCTAGGATAATGATGTCCATCTCATTCCACCATGTTTCCTACCCCTATGCCCCCTCCTCACTCGCTCTTTTGTCCAATCCAAAGTTCCTCCACTCTTCCCATGCCACCAGCATCATAGATCAGCATCCACTAATCAGAGAAAACATTTGGCCTTTAGTTTTTTAGGGTTGGCTTACTTTGCTTAGCATAATATTCTCCAACTCCATTTATTTACCTGAAAATGCCATAATTTTATTCTCTTTTAATGTTGAGTAATATTCCATTGTGTATATATACCACAGTTTCTTTTTCCATTTATCTATTGAAGTCATCTAGGTTGCTTCCACAGTTTAGCTATTGTGAATTCAGCTGCTATAAACATTGATCTGGCTTCATCACTATATTATGATGATTTTCAGTCCTTTGGGTATAGACTGAGGAGTGGGATAGCTGGGTCAAATGGTGGTTCCATTCCAAGTTTTCTGAAGAATCTCCACATGCTTTCCAAAGTGGTTGCACCAATGTACAGTCCCACCAGCAATGAATGAGTGTACCTTTTCCCCCACATCCTCTCCAACATTTATTATTGCTTGTATTCTTCATAACTGCCATTCTGACTGGGATAAGATGAAATATTAGAGTAGTTTTGACTTGCATTTCTTTAATTGCTAAATATATTGAACAGTTTTTCATGTATTCGTTGATCACATGTATATCCTCTTCTGAGAAGTGTCTGTTCAGTTCCTTAGCCCACTTATTGAATGGGTTGTTTGGTTTTGTTGTTGTTGTTCTTGTTGTTGTTAAGTCCTCTGAGTTCTTTATATATCCTGGAGATTAGTGCTCTATCTGATGTGAATGGCTAAAACTTTGTTCCCATTCTGTAGGCTCTCTCTTCACCTCAATGATTGTTTCCTTTGCTGAGAAGAAGCTTTTTAGTTTGAATACATCCCATTTATTGATTCTTGATTTTATTTCTTGCACTTTAGGAGTCTTGTTAAGGAAGTCAAAGCCTAATCTGATGTGATGAAGAATTGGGCCTACTTTTCCTCTATTAGGAGCAGGGTCTCTGGTCTAATTCCTAGGACTTTAGTCCACTCTGCGTTAACTTTTGTGCATGGTGAGATATTGAAGTTTAATTTCATTTTGTTGCATATGGATTTCCAGTTTTCCCAGCACCATTTGTTGAAGAGGCTATAATTTCTCCAGTGTATGTTTTTGGCACCTTTGTTTAGTATGAGATAACTGTATTCATGTGGGTTGGTCTCTGTGTCTTCTATTCTGTACCATTGGTCTTCATGTCTATTTTGGTGCCAATACCATTCTATCTTTGTCACTATTGCTCTATACTATAGTTTAAGGTCTGGTATTGTGATGCCTCCTGCTTCACTTCTTTTTTTTTTTTTTTTTTTTTGCTAAAGATTACTTTGACTATTCTAGGTCTCTTACTTTTCTAAATAAATTTCATAATTGCTTTTTCTTGTTCTATGAAAAATGTCATTGGAATTTTAATAGGAATCGTATTAAATCTGTATAACAATTTTGGAAGTATGGCCATTTTGACAATATTAACTCTGCCTATCCAAGAGCATGGGAGATCTTTCCATTCTCTAAGGTCTTCCTCAATTTCCTTCTTTAGTGTTCTGTAGTTTTCGTTCTAGAGGTCTTTCACCTCTTTTGTTAGATTGATTCCCAAGTATTTTATATTTTTGAGGCTGTTTTGAATGGGGTAGTTTTTCTGATTTCTCTTTCAATGAATTCATCACTTATGTATAAAAATGCCTTTGATTTATGGGTATTGATTTTATATAAAATACCCATACTTTCACTCATTATTTTATATAAAATCAATACCCATAAGCCAAAATGATTTTAAAAAAGAAAAACAAAAGAGGGAGTGTTCTATGTCAGATGTCAATATTAATTATGAGGCTGCCATAATTAAAAGAATAAGGCATTGTTCATAGAACAGAAAAGGAAAGGTATAGAAAAGAATAGATAAATCAGGAAGACTAAAAGCTGACCTAAGCATATATACCAGTCCTGTATAACAAAAATAAATGTTTATTTATGAGCAGTGAAGAAATCATTTCTTTGACCTATGTAACTAACCCTGGACAGTGAGACATTGGGAATCTTTTGGTGGGAAAGTGCTTGCAGAGGGAAACACCCATTTACAGTTGACTCCTATTGATAAGGAGAATTCCTTGCTTGTCATGGGATTTACTAATTCAAAAGCCTTGAATTCAAATCCCAACCGCCAGAGGTAGAAGAAATTGATGTGAACTGATAAGCACCAACCAAGCTGTTTTGCCCACAAACTTTATCCTTTATACCTTGAAGAAGGCTTTTCCCAGTGAACCCTTTGAAGTTTACACCTATATCATAAACATGCAGACTTTTGCTCATTATTAAGCCAGACTCCATCAGGCTGGTTTATCCACCATGTCCAGCTTCCACTCATAATTGAGTCTTTGTCTTTATTTTTATAATTTCTAATTTTCCTAATCCGACCTACCGCTTGCGTTCAGAGAACTATTCACTCACCATTCAGGTCTTGGCAAAAGGAAATGAAAATAAATTAGTCATCAAAAGGTATTACAATATTTGAATACATTTGAAAACACAAGTGATGTTGAATATCTATCAAACACTACTAAAACTAAAAACAATCTTATCTGTCAACATAAGACAAGAAACAGTAAACAGAATTATTATTTTGTTATGGAATGGTCTTCTTAAATAAAGCTTAAAATCATTAAAAAATGAAGGAAGTGTGAAGAATTGTACTATCCCTTATAAATTTAAATGAAAGTGCACTCTATGTAAAATTAAGATATTCAGACAGGGGAAAGCATTACAATACCCACTGCAAGGAGTTAAAACCAGAACACACACACACACACAATATATATATATATATATATATATATATATATATATATATATCACATACCATTAACAAATAGCATCACAGCAATGGACAAGAACATCCTACCATGAGACACCTACAGAGTCCAATAAGCATGAAAAATGCTCAGTCTTTCTAAAAACAGACACCAAATTAAAACAGCAATATACAATATACAACTTCTACCTATCACATCTACAAAATTTTGAGAAATATGAAAACATAAAGTTCTGAGGAGGCAATGAAAGTCATGATCAAGGATACATGAGGTTCGGGGCCTCTGTCTGGCAATTTCCTACTAGCTACATTTAATTTTTTAAGTGTTTATCTGATGAGTCAGAAAATTCCACTAGTCTCCACCCTAAAGACACATACATACACACAGGGGAAAAACAGGGATGCCCATGCCACCATTGTTTAAAATGATGCAAAACTGGAATCCACATAAATATTCTCTGAAACAATCACAGCAAAATAAACTTACTTGGGTATACTCATTTAATAAACACTGTACCAAAGTTTCAATATAAGGTGATTTTAGACATGCCAACATAGTCATTTTTTAAATACAGATTTAAGAGAAGAAACTTACAGAATTATGAATACAAAATTACATTTTAAAAATATCAACATTTTATCTAATGATAATTATTTAAATGTGTGCACAAATAATACAAGAGTGTGGAAGAAAATACAACAAATTAGCAGATTAAAAAAGACCAGGAAAATGCATTTGGTGAATAATCAGATGGAATCCTAGCTTTACTACAATTTTAAGATGTTTAAGACAAGTGTAAATGTATTACCTTTGTTTTAAAAAAGTAATCCAAAACCACACCAAGAAGAAGAACAATCTAAAGCAATTCCTTAAAGTATTGCAGCAATTACAAAAAGAGCCACAATCGATCAGTCTGGGTGAGGACCAAGAAGAGGCAAAAAAATCTGTGAATCCTTAACAGGTAGGAAGGTGGGGGAATTACAAGCTATGCCTTTAGAGCTTTAGATTTCTAAAATTCTAGTATACTAACAGAACTCTAGCCCCCACCTCGCCCTTTAAGAAAACTGACTCTTCAAGCTGTGTACCCAAAGACCACAGAAACTGTGGCAAATTGAAAATCACTTTCTGCCATATAGTGCTAAAGATTGAGTGTGACTGGCTTCATGATACAGAAGATTTGGGGGTACAGTGAGTGTGAGACTAGGAACAGCAATTGTGCAGTATTCGGGGCTCAGCAGATTCTGCCCAAATTTCTTACCAACATCAGCGTATTTATGTGCGCATAAGTCTAGGTAAAGAACGAGGTGATCTGCATCCCATAAAGCAAGCAATCGAGGCTCGGAGTGTGAAGTGTTGATCTACGTCTCAGGGCGTGTATTTCCTAGAAGGTGGTGTGAGATCAACACTGTCCTGTGTGAATTCAGAGCCTCCAGGCTTTCAACTATACCACTTCTGCAAGAGGGAACCTCAGATCTCTCAAGGGCTTCAGGAAGAGTGAAGTTCCTGTACCGCAAGATGGCTTCAACTTGATCCTCACCTCTATATGTATGTATATTCAGACAGGGAAAACACAGTACTTCTTGATGTATTTCAATGCAATCTCTTAACCAGTTATGGTCTGATTATAATATTGTTCTGTTACTTTTTAAACATCAGTTATAATAGTTTTCTTATAAATCCCCTTAATTCATTTTGAACTTCTCAAAGTGTAAACAGAGAGACAGAAATGATTGTTAAGTGTCACCTACACTTACTTTCTAATGAGTTCCTTTCTTCTTTGGAGATATCAAAAAGAATTAAATTGATGTGGAGTATAGACCGTACCCCTTTGCAGCCCACAGTCTGTCCCCCACCCTTACCGGGTGCCACTGCACAGAGAAGTCAGAGCTTCCAGGAGTTAGTTTTATTCTTAATCTTCCTAAGGAACTAGTGGGAGTCCACTCTGGGGCAAATTAAGTGTCTTATTCATTTGCATTCATTGCAAAGTCCCCAGAAGCAGTTACATCATTTTCATTCTGGGAGAACATGTCCCCAAAGTTTGCCATACCTTGGGAATTTTGTTGTTAAGAAAGAAGTAAATTAAAGTTTTCTTGCTCTCTGGAGTCAACTTATTTGTTTTCCATATTTCACTGGATACTTTTCTTTTTCCTTATCTCCTTCAAAGACAAATAAATAAAGAGAAAACTTTTGTGAAATGATGAGACAACTCTTTGAGGGTTCCCCACAAGAAGTACCATGAAGTTTCTGGAAATGCTTAGCTGAAGTGCATTATAGTAGAGGATGGACCATGGAGATATCTTAGACCTCCTGCTCCAAACACTGTGCCCAAATGCTCTGAAACCAAAAGATGTAGACAGTGACATTTGCCCAGGTTGGGGCTTACCTACCAATGCTTAGGAGAAGTCACATCAAATAGTATTCCATTTCCAACCATCTTTAAAAATACTCATCCATCCAATCAGAACTTCTCAGTCACCTCACACGTTTCAGGTATCAATGTCATTGGAAAGATGTTTCTTGACATCAATCATCCTCATGAACACATGTGCACTGTCAGATGCTATTGGATCCTCATCCACCTTCATTGTTACCTTCTTTAGATAAGAAAATACACACATACTCAAACACACGTGCACACATATGCACACACACATGCATGTACATATGCACACATGTGTGTGCAACACACAAGCATCTTTCTCTTTTTAAAAATTTTTTTGTACCAGGGATTGATCCCCGGGTGTTTAACCACTTAGCCACATAACCAGTCCTTTTTATTCATTCATTTATTTATTTTGAGACAGAATCTCACTAAGTTGCTTAGGGACTCAGTTGCTGAGGCTGGCCTCAAACTAGTCACTGAAATTATAGGCATGTGCCATTGTGTCCGACCTCCATATTCTTTAATAACTTATCATTTGTTTTACTTCCAAATCTAGTATACTTCTTCGCCATTGATTGTAAAGTATTATCTCACAAGTTTATATAGTTTTTTTTTTCCTTTCTTCATTCTTGAATGAGGATCTACAATAGATAAACCCATAAAGTATTCATTTAGTAGAATTTTATACAGGTTAGATAAAATCTTATCTTTCACACTAAATCTTCATAACATGAACCTATGAACTTGGGGCTATGTGCAAGATTTCTTCTTAGACTTGAACATATCTACATATTGTCTGGTATCTTGTTAAAATATAAGTTCTGATTAAATTGGTGAAGAGTAAGTCTGTATGGGCTAATAAGTTCCCAGAGGATGCCAACCCTATACTTTGAGTAGGAAGGATATGATAGGTAAGAGGAAATAAGAGCCCCACAGGGCAATGCTGATGCTAGATCTGTTTCCAAGTAGCATTATCTTACTTGGGGAGGAAGCCTTACATAAAACAATAATGTGTACAATGTTCCCCCTGCTCATCACTGTAAAACGTATTCTCATGTCTCAAAGTAAGCGTCTGGAGAGCAGACGACTAAATCTGAGTTTTCTGATTGATTCTGATCCTGAATCTTCAGACACACCCATGATTGACAAAATATCTTTCGCCTTTTTAAGAGTTGGGTAAAATGTCATTTATTTTTTGAAAGACTGCTTGAGTTTAGCCACTCATACTTGATTTACTTCCCAGTACCAATGTGATAGTTCCTCACATTTTCTAGGGCAGACAGGGAAAACACTGCTTTGGAACATGTAAATAAGTTTTGTCATGTAGGAACAGATATTTTCTGAGCCCATCCTAACAAGGGAGGTTGAGCCAAGAAATACAACATTGATGCTGCATTTTAAAACTTGACCAACAAACAACACTTGAAAGACCATAATTCTTAAGTTCAGTGCTCAGTGAATTATTATCAAATAAAAATACCCATATAACCATCACTCACATCAGAATGGACACTCACCACCATCCATTCTCTGTTGTTCATATATTTTATAGTACTTCTAGTATTCCATGATACAAATATTGCACAAATGATTTATTATTTTACTTCTATATTCTTGGAAATATACCAGGGATCAAATTGCAATTGAAGTGTCAGGATGAAATTATACAAGAGAGAGTTTAAAAAAAACAGGAAATATTTTATTCAAAACCACTGCAATAGAAAAATGACATTGAACGCAGCTTTTCTGGAATAAAATGTAGAAGAGTTTTTAAACACTGGAGACAGCTAATGAGTACACTGGCGTATTAAGAAGGAGGTAGGTCAACTTGATTAGACCATCCATTTACTAATTGCCAAAACCCAAAATTAGGCTCCTATTTTCTCACAGACACTGGAGGACAGGGCACACTTCCTTAATGATTGATTACATATTCAAGAGACAACTCCAAAGTCCTTGAGAAAGATACTTCTGCACTGTATAACTGAGAGGAGGACAGGAAAAGATTCAAGCCTCAAAGAGACCAAGAAAGAATGGACAATTTCTAGTTTTCTAAAGTAAATATTCCAAGGAAAGGGAGGTCAAAGATCTCTAGTCAAGAAGTAGCTTGCCGGGCTGGGGATGTGGCAAGCCTGCGGCCCAGGTTTGATCCTCAGCACCACATACAAACAAAGTTGTTGTGTCCGCCGAAAACTAAAAAAAAATAAATATTAAAAAAATTCTCTCTCTCTCTCTCTCTCTCTCTCTCTCTCTATATATATATATATATATATATATATATATATATATATATATATATCTTTTTAAAAAAGAAGAAGAAGAAGAAGTAGCTTGCCTAAAGTTTAGTCAAGCTGAGAGTCACCGTAAGGTGATCTTGGTTGATAAGATACATCTCAATTAAAATGGCATGATAATCCAAGTTTTCTAAGTGAATAGTGTCAAACCCCTAAGTGTGTATGAGAGCCAATAATAATAATTATAGCTACTCAATGAGGATATAATAGTATCTCATTGCCTGTTTAGTTGTAATTTCCCTGATTTCTAGTGAAGTTAACAACTTTGTAATATTAGAGGGCCTAACCTGGTGTACTTTTTCAATAGGATGCCTGTCTTTTGTTAAATCACAGTATAATTCATATATCCTAAATAAGCTAGCTATATGTATTTAGATATATTTCCCACTATGTGGCTTATGTATTCATGATCTGAATGGTGACTTTCGATGTATCAAAATTATATTTAACATGGTTCAGGATATCATATCAATATTTTCCTTCAAGTTTAGTGTTTTTGTATTCTGTTTAAAAAATACATTTCCCTACCTCTAGGCACCACCACAGATCCTAAATACACTCTCTGATAGTGACTTCTACATTGTTCAGGTCCTTGCTGTTCACATCTTGACCTCCACTCCACCCCACCTAGTGTGTTCTTGGTTTGTGCTGAAAGACAGGGGTTAACTCCATTCATTTCATGCAAACATCCAATGAGTCTAATACCATGTTTTAAAAATCTCTTCATTCCTTGTTACCTTGCCATAAATAAAGTGTTTATGCACAGCATCTGTGTGTACTCTAATTATAAAGATAATGCATCTGTACTCTCTGCAATGCTAACAGGGTCCTTAGTCTATTCTTGATCCTTTCTTGACTACTACATATTCATAAGTCTGTATCCACCTTGATTTTATTCCTCAAGACCAATCTGGATATTTTGGTCATTTATATTTCCATATAAACTTTTCAATCATCTCAGTGTCTTAGGAAACTGTAGGCCTGGACTCATTCATTATTCTTTCTTCAATCCTGTAGAATATGACTTGACTGCTTCTGCTTCCATGATATGGGTGTTGATGTTTCGTCATGGTCTGTCAATGTGTCATCCCCATGTGACCACCTATGGCCCATTTTCCTTAACCTATTCTTACAGTCCATTTTTACATACAGAAATACTGGAGATAAAAATTCCATATGTTCTATAAAAGATGTGCTAATTATAACCTTATCCAACAAGCTTTTCCGGATCCCAAGCAATCAGAGCAATCACTCCCTTTGAAATTCAACAGCCTAAGACTGTGTGCCAAGATAAACAGGAGGATTGCAAGTTTGAGGCCCACCTTAGCAACTTAGCAAGGCCCTAAGCAACTTAGAGAGACCCTGTATCAAAATTAAAAATAAATAGGGCTGGAGATGTGGCTTGGTGGTTAAGTATCCCTGGGTTCCTTTCCAGGTATAGAGAGAAAATAGAAAAAGTGCAATGGAATAACTTTTTATCTTAGGCAACCAAGAATCACCTGTTGAAATGGTAACAAGATTTTTAACAAGCCACAAACATGATAATGTTTTTTAGTACTCATATAGTTCACAGTAAATCACATCTCCCAACACACCATTTCAACCCTCTCCATTCCAAAAACACCCATAATATACAGCAGAAAGGAAAATATCCTGAAAATTAGAAGCAGTGATTTAGCAAATTTCAATCCCTCTTCTGGGAAACACAACTTCTCTGTCACCATTTTGTGTAGGGTCCTTTCGTCTTTCTCTTATCCAAACAATGATAGCAGACTTCATGGAAAGCCACCCAGAAAAACAGATGGTCTTCATCATTCTCAATCCCTACCCTTTTTAAAGACATTTCTGTCACTACTCTTGCTAAAGTATAAAATCTTACATTCTATCTTGATTCTTTGATATTTTGACACAGAAATCTTTATAATCAAATTTATTTTGTTGTTTTTTAATCGCTTGTTTTTCCAACTCTTCTAATCTCTAAATTATATGAATACTTCTATTCCCACTCAATAGGCATAATAATGACTGGCACATAGTGGAAACACAAAATAATATTACACTAATTCACAATTGCAGAGTTCATTGAATCTCATTCCACCTTACATGAATATCATCTATCCCAAATATTTCCCCAAATCATTGATAAAGACAGCCAGCATTGGGTGCAGAAAGCATGATCAATAAACAAAGTAAAAAAAAAAAGAAAGAAAGAAATTCTAGGTTATTAAGGCTTCTTGCAAACTTCAAGTTCTATAGAGTAAAATTAAATTTCTCTCAATGAAGGTCTTCAAAGGAAAGGCAAAGTGGGGCTCTTGATGAGTCATCCATCTGTGTCAATCACACATTCCCCTCATTTCTGGCACCAGTTGCTATATTCCAGTAAAGGAACACAGAAATAGGGTTGAAAAAAATATTATATTGGGAGGGAAAAAACATGGAATCAATTATTAAGGTCATAGGAAATAAATTGACCCTTCATGGCTATCAGATTTGTCATCTCTAAAATGTTAATTAATGCCCTACCAGAAACACAAAAACCAATAACGATAGTAATACCTACTTCATGATTTTTTTAAAAAATGCACTTCAGGCTGTATTTTATGTACATAAATCATGAACTTGGGTGGCAGAATCCTGACAAGGTGTTACTATCACCACAGTGCATATGAAGTAAAAGGTCTTCAAAAAACATTTACTCCAAACATACAGATAGTTTTACAAAGTGTCAGGGTTCCATTATAGCAGAACAATACCATATGTAACCATTTATATTTTAAAGGACTCAAGAAAAATAAAATTTTTAAAAATTTGAAAAAAAATTAAAACACACACACAAAAGACCCAGCTCACAGGACTTGGTTCTGAGTACCAGCACTGAAGTACTATTAATCTCATAGGTTATGATTTTTTTTACATTTATTCAGGTTTTAATAAAGAATATTGATTTCCTAGTCATAAATGTAGGTATTATTTTCTGAATTTGATGATTATACAATCTCCCCCATCTCAGTCTGAATTTCAAAATCTCATTCTTGCTGATGAAAACACTGAAATAATAAAATTTGACCAAAGATTTTATAAGACCTAGCAATAAGACAACAATAAAGAGGGAATGTCATCTTAAAATTTGGACTCCTGTCACCCAGTCCAGGGGTTTGGGCTCCATCCCATGTCACATCTTCCCTGTGGTACAATCGGAACCCCACTCTATCTGCCAATAAGGAGCTTCCTCCTCTCCAACACTCTTCTGAATGAATCTTTGACCTCCTTGTTTCTCAGGCTGTAGATTAGTGGGTTCAGCATGGGAATCACTGCAGTGTAAAACACGGAAATCACTTTATTGATATCCAGAGAGAAACTAGAGCCTGGACGAACATAGATGAAGAAAAGAGTCCCATAAAGGATGGAGACAGCTGTCAGGTGGGAAGAGCAGGTAGAGAAGGCTTTGCGCCTGCCAGCAGCAGAGCGGATCCTCACGATGGCGACCCCCATGTGAATGTAGGACACCAAGATGATCACACCACTGAGGATTCCAAGGGCTCCAGCCAAGGCAAAGAGCAACATCCTATTGACCTGGGTATCCGCACATGCCAAAGAGATGACAGGAAGAAGGTCACAGTAGAAGTGGTTGATGATATTTGGACCACAGTACGGTAGGCAAAAGGCCAAGGTTGTGTGGGTCATGGCACTTACAAATCCCATGGCATAAGGCCCTGCCACCAGCTGCACACAGACACCCTGGGACATGATGAGTGTATACAGCAAGGGCTTACAGATGGCTATGTACCGGTCATATGCCATGGCAGCCAGAAGGAAACATTCTGTCACTATGAACTGAATGAATAACCCAAACTGGGCAGCACAACCCAAGAAAGAGATCACTTTTTTCTCCACAAAGATGTCAGTCAACATCTTGGGACCAGTGATGGAAGAGGAGCAGGCATCCACAAAGGACAAATGGCTGAGAAAAAAGTACATGGGGGATTGGAGTCGAGAATCCATCCAAATGAGGGTGATCATGCCCAGGTTTCCAAGGAGAGTACCAAGATACACTAGGAGGAAGGTCAGGAAGAGGAGCACCTGGTACTCAAGTGAATCGGTTAAGCCCATGAAAAAAAAAATTCAGTCACCAAAGTTTGATTCCCAGAATCCATTTTTTATTTAATCTGCTGAGAAAAAAAAATAAGACATTTTTATACAATCCATTCTAATTAAAGGCTTTTTAGCTTTGCACCTGAATTTTACTTGTTTTTTGTTTTTAAATTTACACAGAATAGGCTGACAGGCAACCATCTGAGTTCTACCCCGGAGGACCTGCTAAGTCTCTGCTAACCATCTCTGTGTCTGAGTTATTTACTGAACCTCCCTGGGTACTTCAGTGTCCTCTATAGTCAAAAGATGATTTGGGGGGCTGGGGTGTAGTTCAGTGGTAGAGCACTTGCCTAGCATGTGTGAGGTACTGGGTTCAATTATCAGCAACACTTAAAAATAAATAAATAGAATAAAAAAGTTATTTTTTAAAAAGAGATAATATTTGTCCAGAGTTGGAATTTAGCAGCTAGAAGTGAAGTGTGGAGGCTCTCTAAGGGAGGTCCTCTCACTTTTCCATGTTAATTATCTCAAAACACCCATTTCAGAGAAAAGGACATTCCACAAAATCTATGAATCCAAGCTGGCATCTACACTCACTCCAGATTAACTATATATAGGTATGAATAATGTAACCTCCTTTCGGCTCTTTTAGATTCTATAGAAACTTCCAAATTGTACAGAAGATAACTATAGATGTCTCAAGGACAGGAGAGAAGGCTGAAACAGGGAACAGAGCTTTGGGACAGGATCAAACAGCTCACAGTCTCTCTTTTGGGACACACATTGTAATATACCTCATCCCCTCATGTCACAATACTCATTAATTCAGTGTAAAACACAGAAATCACTTAATTCAGTTACTCTCCACTGAATATTGAAATCCATCAAAGAAGGGATCAATAGGTCCTTAACTACTGAGGGGTGTTGTGACCCAATCATTGCTGCCAGGTACTTGGGAGAGACAAATAAATATTTGAAGAAAGAAGGGCATACCTGGGCATTTATCTGAGAGAAATAAAGACTTATATGCACATAATAACTGTACAGAACTTTTTACAGCTGCTTTCACTTATATTATCAAAAAACTTGAAATAACCCTACCATCCTGTAACTGTTGAATGGTTACACTGGATATTGCTCAGTGACGACTAAGGTGTAGCAACACCTTAAGTGAATCTCAAAGGAGGTATTTGTGGTGGTGACATAGCATGTCCTGACTGTGGTTATGTTTAAATAAACCTGTGCATGTGATAAAAATAGTGTGGACCTATACACACACATATCAGATGGGCATTATTTTCCAGGTTTTAAATGTGCACTACAATTGCTAGAGATGTCGTCATTGGTGAAAATGGACATAGATACTGACGATCTCTGGGTGCTATCTTTGTGCATCTTGTGAATATTCAAATGACTTCAAACTAAAAATTTAAAACAAAGAAAAAGGAATGAAAGATCAGGGAGAAGAGGGGTAAGGGAAGACACTGTGAAGACAGGAAAGTTGAGGAAAGGTGGCATATATGTGGGGCCTTGAAATTTTCAGTGAAAAGTCACAAAATCTATGAATTAAGCTGGTATCTACACTAATTCCAGATTAAGTATATATAGGCATTTTTGCTCTATATTTTTGCTCTCTAAGATATGAAACCACAGAAGATATTCATGAGATTTGATATGGGACTCTATTGAAAATAATGTAACAAATCCCCCACCCCCCAGGTAAAAAAATTTTAAAAGATTGTGTCATCTAAATATATAGATAGTTGGATATACAGATATAGGTATAATTATAGGTATAAATATAAACACAGATACAGATACAGATATAGATAGATATTTTTACTGTACTGGGGAGTGAACTCAGTCCACTGATTTACATATCAAACCCTTTTCATTTTCTTATTCTGAGACAAGTTCTCATTAAATTGTCCTGGCTGGCCTCTCAAATAGCAGGGACTGTTCCTGTGTGCTACTGTATCCTGCTGGCTAAATGAACAGTAATGAAAAGAAAAATTACTGATTTCTTGTAGTATCAGAAGCAACGGAGGTTGGATAAGAAAAATCCTGGGGAGATATAATTTAAGATTAATCAGAAAAGCTACATCTGAGGAGTAAAATGTTTCAACATGTCATGTTCTCATGTATTCTATATATAGAAAATAATATCAAGTCCTCCATATTTTTAGTATTTATTTTAAAAGAGAATGGAAAGAAAATATTTTAAGTGACACAATGAACTTAATCCATGGGAAAAGTATACAGAGGTGATATTAGAATATACACAGCTTGGGGTGTTTTCATTTGTTCTTTTTAGTTATATATCACAGTAGAATCTATTTTGATATATTTACACAAGCATGAAATTTATCAATATTCTAATTAGGATCCCAGTCTTGTGGAAGTACATGATGGTGAGATTCACTGTGGTGTATTCATATAGGTACACGGGAAAGTTATATCCAATTCATTCCCCTGTTTCTCCGATTTCTATCCCTCCCCCTCTTTGTCATTCCCCATTGTCTAATACACTGAACTTGTATTCTTCCTCTACACATTTTTACATACAACTAATATTTTTCTGTAAAAAAACAGGTAATGAACTATATACAAAATTGGTACGAAATTGGGCGGGGGGACTATTAAGCTATTTTTTCCCCAACTTTAGGTAAGTCAAAGATTTCAATAGACAAAAACCATAAGGTCACATGATCACGTGACTTAGTTCATGAGCAGAAGCAGAATGAACGAAGCATGTTCAGAGGGTGCTTTCCTGATTCCCTTATGTAAGCTGTGCATAGTGAAGAATAGGACCTGGAGATGCCAAGTCCTCTTCAGTCTCACCTTCTATGAGCCCCCAAATCTTCCATCATAAATCTCTATGTCTATGCCAGACCCCAAATTCAATCAAAATGCAGATTGTTAAATCCATAGCCCAAAACACCAAAGAAGGCAGACTAAATTCCGAATTGTTCTCCTGATGAGCTTAGTAATGATGTTTTCCATTTTTCTTAATATATTTTTGCATACCTGAGTTCTCGGATGCAACTTAGGAACCAAGTTCATCTGCCTCTTTGAGGAAGCAAACCCCGCTTTTGTCAAGCTGAATTACAAAATGAACATTATTTCAGCTCTGAAAATGAATTACCCTGAAATGCAGACTTGTCCGTTTTCTGTACTTCTTCAGATGTACAGGAAGATAGTATAGGAAAACAATATCTTCAAAACTAAGCCTTACAGTAGCACCTTTAAGAACAGTTCATTAACTAGTGCTGCAAAGCACACAGGAGAGATTTTCCAAAGACCTCTGACTAAAGGCAGCCAACTCCCCAAGGAAATAGAAGCTCAAGAGATTGGGTCTCATAGGGAAGATATTGACGTTACTTTTTTAAATTATTTTTAAAATATTTTTTAGTTGTAGTTGGACACAATACCTTTATTTTATTTATTTATTTTTATGTGGTGCTGAGGATTGAACACAGTGCTCCATATGCTAGGTGAGTGTTCTACAATAAACCACAATGCCAGCCCCTTGATGTTATTTTTTAAGAAAATATTTTTGAGAGTTTTAAATATACTGCAACAATACATGATAGGACCATCTCCCTTGTAGGCTACCTCTACCTTAGAAATTCTAGTTTTAAGCCTTCAACAGCTGCATAATGATGATCCCTTAGCACCATGCAGATCTGAGAATTCTAGAAGAGAAACTTGCTTTGGAGAAATTGCCTGAGAAGAGGAGTTTCATGGCACTCCATGGTAGGTACAGGAGTGATTAGGTGAATACGCTTTCAAAAAACTCCTTAGAAAGTATACAGAGGGTTTGAAAATAGTCCCCTGGAGGTGATGAATCTCAAAGGAAGGCTAAAATATAAGGAACTTAAGTTAAAATGAACTGGGGTTTTCATGAAGCAACAGGCATCTAGAAATTTAGACATCTTTGACAGATAAAGGGTTGTCCACTTTGGCTGTCTAAAAAATTCAAATTTTTACTTTGAAAACAGAGTTGAGGCTAAATTTGATTGTCACTAGGTTAAATAATTTGAACTTTTTTTCCCATTGCACCAGGGATTGAACTCAGGGGTACTTACCCATTGAGCCACATCCCTAGCCCTGTTTTGTATTTTATTTAGAGACTGGGTCTCACTGAGTTGCTCAGGGCCTCACTAAGTTCCTGAGGCTGGCTTTGACCCTGCAATCCTCTTGTTTCAGCCTCCCAAGCTGCTGGGATTATAAGCATGTGCCACAACACCCAGCAAGAATTTGTGGGTTTTTTGTTTGTAAATAATTTGGAGTCTTCCAAGTTGTTTCAGAAAACAGATGATATGCATTCAGATAAAATTGCCATAGGACATTACTATTGCCACTCATGGTGTTTATCATATATGACACTTTCTTCTAAATGCTTCCAGAAATCTCCTTATTGAAACAGCATAAGAACAAGGAGAAGATGAATAGAGACCTGGAATCTCCTACCTCTCCTTACCCAGTTCATTTTTTCTAGCAAAGCAGGATCCTACCTCAGAATCTTTGGTCTTCTTTCTTCTGCTTAAAATATTTTTCTCTCCATGGAGTTACAAAATTTACTTCCTCGTTTCATTCATATTTCTGCTACAATACACCTAAGGAAGGGATTCTCAGAGCCAAGATTGGTTTTCTGAACTATGCTCTCTCTGTTTCTACTCTGATTTTGAGCACCCTATCAGAGTACTATGGACGAGATCCTAGCCTCATTAACTTTCTGTCTCATTACCTCGTTCTCTTTTTCTTTGGAGAAATGATAATATATAACAATGAATTTTATTGTGCCCACCCACTTCATAAAAACAAGCATAGAATGTGAAAGCCTTTCTCTCCAGAGAAAGACTTAAAACTAAGTCTACAGGAAATATTTCTACAAAGGCTTTAAATAAATAAATGATTCTAAAAATGTTGCTACAGGAAGAAGAGTCAGGAGATCAATATAACTTCTTTTAGAAGTTTGATAATGAGAAACTCTTCTGAGATTAGAAAGGCATTACTGCTATTTCCTTGAGATGCACTTTTAGGAAACTCAGGCCTGGATTTTGATTTGTGAAGGAAAAAGAAGGAGTTGAGCCAATACTGAATTCTGAGTGCCAGATTCTGTTTTCAGAACTGTTCTACATTTTCCTTGACTTCAATGACACTTGGTCCTTGCTTTTGTCCTCCTGTGGCTTCTGTAATATATTTACACCGAGATCATGAGTGACCCAAGAGATTCTGATCTTATCTCAACACACAGACCGTGGGGTTTCGCAGGCCCTGGTGGAGCCCTACTCCCATTTCTCCTATGTTTTCAAAGAAGACCTAAGTTTCCTTTTGGCTATTCCAGGCTTTGCTGTCTGTTTTCGTTCCTTGCCTGACCTTGGGTCCTCTGAGAGTTCCAGGAAGATGGACACAGGGTTGTGCATACACATACCATTTATGGAAAATCTTGCAGCCCAAATACAGAATGTGCAACAGAGGAGTACTCTATACTGTGACCTCACCTCTACAGGTCTGAGATGAATTGTTGATTTTTAAATTTATGGAGCTTTTTAAGTCTTTGTTAAGATGGATGGGTGACTTCTAAGTTTCTTACATGCCAGTATGATGCTACTTTTTAAGCTTTTGTTGACAATAACAGCAGTCTTTACGGAGAGTTGCACAAATCTTAGGGATACTGCTCAGTAAATTATTAGATAGTCAACACACGTATGTAGCCTCCAGACACATAAGAAAATAGAGCATCACCACCATCAGCATCCAATGAATGTATTTTGTGTGTGAAATTCGTCTGTTGTTAAATAAACCTGTAGCCTATAAATTTTTATCGCTGATAGTATTTCATTATATGAATATTCCACAGAAGTTTTACCTATTATTTTGTTATTAGGCATTTGAATTTTTTTACAGATTTTCACCATTGTGAATTTTTCTCAATAAGCATCCTTATATACATCTTTGGTAAATGTATTTATTTGGGGAATATGCCTGGGAATTTATTTTGGGACTATGCCTGGGAATCACCTCATTTGGTTAAACTGTCAAATATAAATTGCACCAGACAGAGTTAAATAAGCAAAGGAAATTGTCTTTCTTGAAACAATTACAATGGTGGATGTAATGGTTAATCTGATTTTTCAACTTGATTGGATTAAGAGACTCCTGAGATTAAGAAGATGCTGGGTGTCTCAATGAGGGTGTTTCTAAGAATGACTGGTGTGTGGAACAGTAGATGGAAGCAGAGTTTCACTCTAAGTGTGGGCAGAACTCTCCAATAGGTTAGAGGGTTGGATGGAACAAAAGCTGCAAGAACAAGGAAACAGCACCTGACATGATCTTGATTCTTCTCGAACAGGTTCTTGATTGTTGCTGTGATCAACTGAGAATATCACACTCCAGCTCCTTCACTCTTCCAAAGCAGACTCTGCCCAGTGACTCTCCAGGATGTTTGCAGGCCTTCAATCCTGTACTGGGGATGTATCATTGATTCCTCTGGTTCTGAAGCTTCAGCTTCTTAGACTGAGAAGTTACTGGTTCCACAAGGTCTCCTGCCTGCAGACAGCTATTATTGGACTATGCAGCTCTGGTTATGTAAGCCAATCAAATAAATCAAACAGGAGATTTTATATATTATTTTATATTATTATATACAATCTTCTGTTTGAGATATATATATCTATATAACTATATATCTATATCTATCTATCTATCTATCTATATAGATATATCACCTTCTATGAGCCCATAAATCTTCCATCATATATCTCTGTGTCTATGCCAGTCCCCAAATTAAACCAAAATTCAGATTGTTAAATCTATAACCAAAATCACCAAAGAACCCAGATTAAATTCTATATATATATAATTTTGGTTCTGTTTCTCTAGAGAACCTTAGAACAGTGGAGTATTAGTAAACTCACTTCTGGAACAAAGCTAGACTTTTTAGCTTCTGGAGAGAGCTACTAAAAAGTACTGAAGAAAATTAAAGGGGTGGGAGGGTGGTCCATGCAATTAGGCCATCTTCTTGCTACTTTCCAAAAATTGAAGTTAGATTTACATTTTTACATTCTTACATTACAGACACCAGGATTTAGGGGCCTGAACCCTCTTGATTATGTTCTTCAAGAGATAGCTCTCAGGTCCTTAAGAAAGATATCTGGGTCATAAAACTGTCAAGAGAATAGGAGATTTATTTTTTAGACATATGTATTTATGATTTTAATTTTTTAGTAAATGTCCTAATGAAAATGGTGGTCCAGGGACATAGTCAGTATGAAAATTGTCTAAAGTTCAGCTGAGGAGCATTGTAAGGCAGTTTTGGGCAATGGGAGATGTGCATGTTAAAATGGAATGATAATACAGGTTTTTCAAAGGGTAGCAACACATACTAAAACCTAGTATCCTAAAGGCAATAATTATAATTTTGGTCATTCTGATGAATATGTGATGGTATCTTACTGCATGTTTAATTGTCATTTCTCTGATTTCTAGTGAAGTTGAACAACTTTGCAATATTCAAATGGTTAGTTTGGTGTACTTTTCCACTGGATTGTCTGTCATTATATTTTTAATTATAGTATAATTTACATATCCTAGATATGCAACCTACATGCACTGTAAATATGTTTTTCCACTCTGGGGTTCCATGTTTATGATATTAATGGTAACTTTTGATGTATCAAAATTAGGTTTAACACAGTGCAGTTAATCAATATTAACCTTCAAGTTCAGTGAATTCTGTACTCTTTTTAAACCTGTCTTTCTATGAGAAGGTCTTAACACATATAGCAAATATATTCTCTAATATTAAACTCTATATGCTTCATGTTCTTCCTTTCGTATATCAATGTCAATTTCAACTGGAAATAATATTTCTTGTCAGATAGGGTACAAATACAATTATTTTCATTTAGACATATTGAACACTCTGCTTTGTAATCCTGTTTTCTTACTATCCTTGACAGAAATAAAGAATTCATGCATGGCATTTATTGATTCTTTAATAATAAAGCTATTAGCATACATTAGCTAATGCATCTATACTCTCTACACTGTCCCATTGGGCCCTTTTTTCTATACTCGATTTGTCTTAACCACTATATATTTATAAATCTATATTCAGAAAAGGAAGACATCCCTCTATGATATTATATAAGATTAGCTTGGCTATTTTAGTCTTTTGTATTTTCATATGAACTTCAGAGTCATCTCACTGTCTTAGGAAGATCCAGGCCTGGACTCATTCAATATTGCTTTTTTAATCCTAAGGAATATGACTTTACACTTCTACTCCCACTATAGGGACATTATATGTTTCAGCCTGGCCTGGCAATGTGCCACCCCACACAGAAAACAAACCCTTCTTCCTAGTCTGACATTCCCTTCTCATTTATGAAGGTAGTGGAAGTCAAAATTCCATGACTACCATGACGGACATGTTGATTATGATCCTATCCAGATTGCCTTTCCTGATCCCATGCAATCAGAACATCCAATACCTTTGAAACTCAACAGCACCTGTTCTTCTCTCCCTTAGATACCACCATGTATTATCATTCTCTATTTGGGCTTTATTTTCTTTGCTAAACAATACTTCCACTGTGCAAACATCATATTTTAATGGTTTCAACAGGCAGTGTCAGAAGTCCTACTATGTATACACTTCTGTGTTCCAAGTTGTTGAGCAAATGAATATGATAATTACACAAATTACCCTATAGTCAATGCAGTTCATGAAAAATGTTTCTGCATTTTTCAAATTAAAATACATTTAAATAAAGAGAAAGTGATGTTCAGAACACATTTGCAAACACTATCTTTTTCATGTGTTCTTCTTTTGCCTCAGATAATTATCTTTGATAGCTTTACACTAAACTCTTTTTAGTTGAGGAGTTTTATATAATTTTTTTAAAGAGAGAGAGAGAGAATTTTTAATATTTATTTTTTAGTTTTCAGTGGGCACAACATCTTTATTTTATTTTTATGTGGTGCTGAGGATCGAACCCAGTGCCCTGCACATGCCAGGCGAGAGTGCTACCACTTGAGCCGCATCCCCAGCCCCAAGTTTTATATAATTTTTATGGTTTGGATATTAGGTTTTGATATAAAGTGCTCCCCAAAATGTTTCTGTATTAATGCAGAACTATTCAGAGGTACAATATCAGATTATGAGAGCTGTAGCCTAATTGGTTCATCCTACTTTGAACAACTGACTGGGTGGTAACTGTAGGCAAGTGTGGCATAGCTGGTGGAAGTGACATGCGTGCTCATGTGTTCGCTCTCACTCTCTCTCTTTCCCAGCTTCCAAGATGTTCTGCTTCACCTCCAGGCCCAGAGCAATGGAACTGACTGCTTTTGGACTATTCCTCTTCTAAGTTCTTCTTTTCAGGTCTTCTGATCACATTCATGAAGAAGAGCTGACTAAAACCTGAGGTGTCCTGCCAAGGCTTGGAGCTTCTTGTGATGATGCAGGAATATTTGGAGGTGGAATAATTGGATTGTGAGAGCTATAACCTGATCTGTCCATCCCAGTTTGAAAAGACTAGGTGATAAACTGTAGGCAGGTGGGCATGAGTGGAGGAGGTGGGTCACTAGGGGCATGCCCTGGAAGAGTACATCTTCCTTGAAGCCCCTCTCCCTTCCCTTCCTCTCTGCTTCCTGGCTGCCATGGGGTGAGCAGGACACCTCCACCAGGCCCTTCCACCATGATGTTCTGCCTCACCTTGGGCCCAGAGCAATGGACTTGGCTGACCATGGACTAAAGCCCTGAAATCATGAGCCAACATACACTTTTTCTCCTATAGGTTGTCTTATCAGGTATCTTTGATCACAGAAATGCAAAATCTTATTCAAATATTATGTTCAATTCTGACTTTCTAAATAATTTACTTGTAATTTTAGTTTGGAAGAATAAACATATGAGAATCTAAAGATATTTAGACCCTGGGCACAGAAAAATGGGTAAGTTTTATTCCCACCAAATGACCTTCCACTGGTTACTGATGAGACCTTGTCTCTGGAGGACTCTGAGTGACATCAAATATCAACTCCTCCATTTTGTAGATGTGTGACCTGAAGGAAGTGACTCAAGTTTAATGAAGCCCCAAGTTTTCAGCTATAAAGCAGAAGTACATCTAATAATTCACTCTAAATGGGAGCTAAAGACCCAATGGACTTGTTAATACAACATGTAGTTAATGTATATGATCCTCAGCAAATGTATGATTATACCATTACTATTAAAGAATAGAATATTCTAATGAATACTTTTGAAAATAATGATATTGGCATAGAAACAAACATATAAAAGTATCAAACCTATAGAAACATATGCACAAAGTTAATTTCAGGAATCAGTAAGGGCAGGTTTAAAGGTCAATTATTCTCCTTACTGGGCAATTATTTGTTTTTAAAATATTTATTGAGGATAACTGAATATCAGTGTGGCTGGTAGAATTTCCATAGTGGCCCTGCATAGGTGACCTGGAATCTGTCAACGTGATGTTATTCATATCACTTTGTTATGTTATATGGCCCAGCGAACTTTAAAAAGATAGATTATCCTGGAGTGGTTCCAGAGCTTTCTCCAGCTGACAGGAGCAAAGTCAGAGAGTCTCAAAGTGGGAGAAGAAGCTGTCATGTGCTGCTGGCCTGAAGATGGAGTCTCACGAGAAGCATCATGAGCAACCCTAATTGGTCAACAGAGGCCACTGGCTGACAGCTGTTGACAGATAGTCACCTCAGTCCTGCAACCCCAAGGACTGAATTTTGTCAACCACTCAATTGAGATTTGAAATGGATTCTTGCCCAGCACCCCCAGAAATGTGTCTAAGCCAACCACCACACGGATTTCAGTCTTGAAATATAGAGGCAGTGATGAGGTGCCCAGACCCCTGAAAGAAATCATGAAGTCATTACTTTGTGTCATTTTAAACTATAATGTTTGTGATGATTTGTAAAGCAACCATAGAAAACTACCGCATTCCACATTTTATTTATTTAAATGGAAATAGACTTATTACGAACAACAGAAAAGAATTTTGAACAGCTCACAGCACACTACCTGGGACATTGTGAAAGTTCAGTTAATGGAAATTATTAAAAAGGATTATTCAACAAATAAAATTGGATTAGCTGATCATCAAAATATAATAATTTTTAAAGGAGTTGAATCCTCAATTAACATTTAAATAGAAATATATTCTAATTAAATCAATCTTTTCTCCTGGGATATGCTAAATTATCAATTCTAACATCAGATTATATTGAAGAAATTACTAAAGAAAAAAAATAAACTTTGAATACTTTTGAAGGCACACAAAAACCGGGTAATATGTCAGAGGCCTTCGGTAGCAAGCAACAGAAATGAAGATTCTTTGTAAGTATGCTGAGTAGCTCACAGCACTAATTACCAAAGCATTTCAAAAACTTCTATTTCTATTACTCTTCATCTGGAAATGCCTATCATATAATGCAACGAAGTAAAATATTCAAGAATCAGAATAAACTGGGTCATAAACTTTGCCCTGTTAAAATTCCATATACGACCATTTCCTCCTTTTCTAATCCGAATTCCATGGAAATGGAATTTGTCATCTTTCTCAATTCCTACCCTATGTAAAGAGTCTTTTCTTACCACCTATTCTAACATAAAACCTTTTACACTCTCTAAGTTCCTTGTCTGTCATGAAAAGTCAAAAATTTAAAAAAAAATAGCTTAGAGTAACTTCGACTTTACTAAGAACTGCAATGCATTCTACACTTTAGATGTATAAATCTCATACTAGCAGTGGCAAATTTTTTAAAAATGCTACTTTAAGCAACAGTGAATATAGAACCACATTGTCAAATGTCTACTCCACACATGAAGATACTTTTAGAAAAGGACCTGGTTCCCTACTACCTGAAAATATATGCTTTAAATAAGTTGTTTCAAAAATTTCCAAAGGAAGCTCAGAGATCTCTAAAGAATTCAACATCCTATAAACCAAAACTGACCTACTGTTAGTTCTCTGTTTTATGACTTTTCAATTTATTCAAATTTTAACAGTCTCTCATTTCTAGTCACAAAAACTTGGAACTTTACTAAAGAAAGGTTTGAGGTCCTGTAATCCATAGATCCCAGGTTAAATCTCTAATTCTAAAGTCCTTGGGTTTGAAAAGAAGAAGACATTGGAAATGAGACAGTTGTAACTAAAGATGCCATGTCCCAATTCCCAGCCAACTGGGAATTAAATTCTGTATTACATCATCTGCTAGTCTAAGCACAACTTCCTTTCTAACTCCTTCTGGAGCAATCTTTGACCTCCCTGTTTCTCAGGCTGTTAATAAGTAGATTCAACATGAGAATCACAGCTGTACAAAACATAGAAATCACTGTGTGGATATCCACAGAGAAACCAGAGCTCAGATTACATAGATGAAGAGTTCCATAAAGGACGGAGACAGCCATCAGGTGGGGAGAGTAGGTGGAGAAGTCTTTGTGTCTGCCATCAGCAGAGCGGATCCTCACAATGTTGATGACAATAAGAATTAAATGAATTACATGAATTCAATGAATTTCAATGGTTAACTCCCCTCAACCTGGGTTAAGGATAAATAGTTACTCTATTAGGAACATAATTTTGTTTCCTTCTCCCTTAGATTCTATAGAAACAATTCGTTGAATTTCTGGTAACTAAGAGATTCGAGGGCAGACAGAGACAAGAGAACATGGCTTTGGGACATGTATTGGCTGATGCCATAGTGTCCCATCTGGGGCATATTCTCTGATCCATCTCGGTAGCTCTTTCAAGAGCACAATTGTCACAAAGATTTTCCCAGTGTGTCTTGCCAGGGAAGTACTGATGGAAGTCACTGTTGCAAATACCTATAAATCCAGTCACTATTCATATAATTTTGAAGCCCATCAAAAAAATTGACTAATTCTTAAATACTGATTGTTGTCAGAATCTTGGGAAAGAAAATTAAACATTTTAAGGAAGAAAAGGGCACTCACTCCCCGGCAGTTATCCTAGAGAACTGAAAACTGAAGCCCACACAATAACCTATATATGAATGTTCACAGAACCTTGATTCATATTAGGCAAACAGTTGAAACAACCAAAATATCCTACAATAGTGAAAGGTTAAAAAATATATGATGTAGGCTACCATATAAATGGATCTCAAGCAACAGTTGAATATACTGAGTTGAATAAAGCCAGGCAGGCCCTAAGGTCACATAGCTTATTGGTACATTTACATAATGTTCTCAGAATGTCACAACTGTGAGATGGAAAACATGTCAGTGGTTGTCAGTGATAAAAGCAAGTGGTTTGACGATGAAGGGGTATCACAAGGGAGACCTCCGTGGGGATGGAAGAGTTTCACATTCTGAATGTGGTGGTGGTTGAAACAAACCTACTACTGTGATAAAATGAGAAGGAACTAAATGGACACATCCTACCAATGTGATTTCCCCATTTGGGTGATACACTGTGTGCCATAAAATGTTCGCATTGATGAAAACAAGGTGAAGGGTGCACAGGACCTCTCTGTACTAGCCTGTGCTCCCTGTGAATCAAGATCATTTCCGAATTAAATGTCTATGTCAAAAAAAGAAGGAAATGGAAGTAAAACATGGAAAAAGGAAGGACAGTGCAGAAAAAGTAAAACTGAGGAAGAGAAGCACACATTTTAGGCCTTGCAATAAAGATAGCTCTTGAAAAATTATAACACACAAAGACATTCTCAGGGTGTACTGACAGAGAAGTATTGATGGGAGTCTAACACTTTCTTCCCAATAAGAAAGCTTGAAAAGGAAGACTATCAAAAGGAAAAGCTGCTGACCTCTCGTGGTCTCAGACATAGTGTAGCTTAGAATAGAATACAGCATAGAAGGATGCCAACTAACGTTGTCAGAAAAAACTCTGAGTAGTAAGACTTTTCAATAATTTCATACTTTCCAGATATAAATACTCATTTCAGGTGACTTATATTTTATTAGTTATTATATAAGGAAGATAGAAACAATTCATTTCATGCATCACAGCAAATTAAAACTATAGAAAAAAATGTATAAGACTGAAACTAGAATACACTTACCTGAGTTCTCAAATAATAATCCCTGTAAACAATAGTACTGAGGGACATGCACCAAGGAAAATTGTTATGATTTTAAAAACTTTGTGCTCAACTTGAAATCCTGCATGAAAACAATAGCTGGTGACTGCATAAAGGTTTATTAAACTGTACTTTTCCCAGCCTGACCCATGGAAAGTTTCCCACTGAGCAAAGACTTGATTCTATATAAATGTGACCTTTGGCACAAGAATATTGAGAACCAATTCAGAGGTTTTCTCCATTTATAATGAATTATTTTTGTGAAAGTGAAGAAATTAAGGCTAAGATAAGACCTCTCAATTCTGACCTTCTATGATCACACATATTTTCCAGTATATTTCAGTATGCCCAGGGAAAACACAAAATTGTTTTCTAAAATGTGCATTTGAGTTAGGTTGTTTAAAACAGAGGACACAGTTTAATATTTCATTTAGACTAAATTAGGCCACTGAGTTCAAGTTTTGATACCTGGCCCACTGAAGTTTATTTAGATACACAATTAAGTCACATCTCTGAAGAAACAAGCCACTACACCCTTTGCCTACAGAGGTCAAAGTTAATTACAAAGCTAATAGCTCCTTAGTAAGAAAATAAATTATCAAAAAAATGCTGCCTTGCCCTTCTTTTCAGCTTCTTCGGCTACCTGGAAAGATAAATAATAGATAATACCATCCTGAAGCTGAGCCCTCCAGTAGCACTTTAGTAATGAGCTCCCTGACTTAATTCTGCACAACATGCAGGAAAGATTTTTCCAAATACTTGTGGTAAATTGGAACCAACTCACTGCATCAAGCTAAAGCTTGGAGGATCAGACCCATAGAGAAGATTTTAAAGGATTTTTTTTTAGATTTATTAAAGAATCATTGACAAATACAAATTGTAAATATTGGGGCTGGTACGTGGCTCAGACGTAGAGAGCATGCACAAAGCCCTGAGTTCTATCCCCAGCACTAAATATATCATCACATATGTACAGTATACAGTGTGATGTTTTGATATATGTATGCATTGTAAAATGATTCGATCAATCTAACTAATATATCTATCACTTCATATATGTATTTGTTTGTGGTGAAAGCATCTAATATCTTCTCTCTTATTAATTTTAAGTGTATAATGTAATATTATTAACTAGAGTCACTGTACCATACAAGAGATCTCCAGCATTTATTACTGTTAGAGAAAATAATTTTGAAACTCAATCACATGTAACCGTACGAAATTCCATTCTCTCTTGTGAGTGGCAACCTCCTAACCCATTTAGAAAGTTCAGTTTTCAGAATTTCCAGCTCTATGATGATCAGCCACCCTTGGCTTTGTGCAGATATGAGAATTCTAAAATAGCAACCCTAAATTTAAAATGTTTTAGGACTGGGGATGTGGCTCAATGGTAGAGTGCTTCCCTATCATGTATGAGGCCCTGGATTTGAGCCCCAGGACAAGAAAAGAAAAGTAAAAGGTCTGGCATGGAGGTGTACTCCTATAATCCTAGCTACTTGTAAGACCTAGACAGAGAGATTGCAAGTTTAAGGTAAGCCTCAGCAGCTCAGCAAGGCCCTAAGCAATTTAGTGAGACCCTGTCTCAAAATAAAAAATAAAATAAAATAAAACAGGTCAGTGATATAGCTCAGTGGTAAATTTCCTGAGTTAAATTCCTAGTACCCTCCAAAATCTTTAAAGCCAATTAGAATGTATACTAGTGATTATTAGAGGCCAGAAAGGGCTGGGAAAGATAGTGGATTATGGGAATGAAGCTTAGATAGATGGAAGTCACAAGTTCTAGTGTTCAACAGCACTGTGGAGCGCCCATAGTTCACAATAACCTATTATATATGTTGTGAATAACTAGATGATAAAAGCCTTCAGCTCCAAACATAAATGATAAGAAGAATGAAGCACTGATTACTCTGATTCTATCAGTAAATATTGCATACTTGTTTTGAAATGTCATACTGTGCCACATAATTATAGTAATTACATGTTAATCAAAAGAATGTTTTTAATGTTCAAGGAGTGGGAGATATTAACTACCCTCATTTGAACATTGTACAGTGCATACATGCACCAAATTATGGCATTTAACCCACAATTTAGTATGATTAAAATAAATAAAATAGAGCCATGGTTCAGAGGCAGCATGGTTCAGTGCTCAGAAACTCTTAGGACTCAGTGGTAGCTGCAGGAAGAAAAGTTAGGAGAAGGGTCCAGACTCTTTTAGGAGTTGGATATTGAGAACTTTCTGTAGGAATAAGAAGGAATTCAGAATATTTCCTTAAATATATACATCAGAATATCAAATCTGAAAGGACAAGATTTGGTCCCTAGGAAAGGAAAAGAGTTGAGCCAAGATTAAACAATGATGTAAAATTCTCCATAAAATAATAGCAAACCTAATCCAAGACCACATCAAAAAGATCACATATATAAATCATTATCTTAGGTATGCAAAAATGCTTCAACGTATGCAAATCAATAAATCTAATTTATCACATCAACTGAAGGAATAATAGAAACCTCATCATTACCTCAACAGATACAGAAAAAAAGCATTTGATAAAAATCAACATCACTTTATATTAAAATCCTCAACAAATTAGAGAAGGAATGTATTTCAAAACAATAAAGCCTGTATATGACAAAACCCACATCATAATGAATGGGGAAAAGCTGAAATCATTTCCTCTAATATTTGTTCCTCTAATAGGAGCAACAAGAAAAGAATATCCACTTTCACCACTGCTATTCAACATGGTGTTAGAAGATTTAGTCAAAGCATTAAGACAAGAGAAAGAAATAAAGGCACCCAAATAAGAAAAGAAGAAGTCAAATTATCCCTCTTCACAAGTGACACGATAGTATAATTAGAAAAGCCTACAGATTGCATTAAAAAGCTGTTGTAAATAATAAATTCAGTGACATTGTGGGGTACAAAATTGACGTATAAAAATCGATGTATGTTAATCATCTTTATACACCAATAAAGAGATTGTCACATAAATAATCCCATGTACAATAGTGAAATTCACAAAGAAAAAGGCACAGTGTCTTTATGGCCCTGTTGGGGTTTGGAGACAATATACTCCACAACTAGTAATATTGTCCCCGCCCATACACCGAATGACACAGGAAGCAACCAGCATTAAATGGGATGCAGAGTCGGAAGTGGCACCATTGTAGCACAAATAATCCTGCCACCATAGCCACAAAATACTTCAGACTTTATGGCATTGAAAGATTTAATAATGGGAAGGAAACAATAGGGAACTTATTAAAGCCACCATGTGAGATTTACTAGTATCCTGGGATTCAGGGGCAAGTTCATGCCATTCACATTTAAGAAATTTTTGGCTTTTGCAAAGCAACTTCTGATCTGTATCTGATCACTGATAAGAAAGGGATGTTTGCACACAGATTTGGCAGTGCATCCATACCTCATGATGAGCAGAATCCTGTCATATTCTCCAATCTATAAAATTATTCAGGCATAACAGTGATCTTCACCACAAGGTGAAGATGATATATCTGAATTGAGCCAAAGAGCACCATGAACTAAGCTGAAATTCAAATGTATAGGAATTCAAATGTATAGGAAAAGCTTCCCATTCCTATCTGCAGTGCTCCTTCCATTGAATAATCAATGTTCACTTTACTGTTTATCCTTTCTAATTATCCTTATGTTCATATACACATACATAGGGAGACACTTTTATTCATTATAGATTTTTGTCTTTTTAAATATGTAATTAGTGCTGCACGTTGATGCATAACTTGATTTTGTTTTCATCTGACAGCGACTGCACAAAATAGTTCTTTCCAGAAAGGATACAGGTGGAAGGAAGAGAAAGTGGAAGTACTGGGGACTGAAGTGGAGAAAATTATATTCCATGTTTATATAATTATGTCAAAATGAACCCCATTATTATGAAAATCTGTAATGCACTAATAAAAACATTTTAAAAGATAATTATTTCCAGGTCAGTCAGTGAATACCTAACTCATTCTTTTTATTTGTTGCAAAACATTTTGTAGAAAGATTATTCATTTATTTTCTTCTGATGGATAGTCACATTATTTCTTTTAATTTTTCTTTGACACTACACATAATGCTGCAATATATGTAATCTTTATTGGTCACTGTTTATATTTCTGTGGTCTAGATTTCTAAATGAGGGGTTTCTAAGTCTGTAAGTGTTAGGACTCTGTGTTAGGACTCAGGATGTAGAAAGAGAGATCAAATGATGGGAAACAGGAGACAGTTAGAGAGAAGGAACAATTTCTGACCATTTTGCAATACAGTGGGGTGACTATAGTTCACAGTAATCCACTACATATTTTATGAAGCTCTGGAAAAAAAAGGAGTTTGGAGACTCCAAGCATACAGAAATAATAAGGAGGGGCAAATCTTAAATACTGTGACTTAACTGATACAAGCTGTTATGCATGTGATGAAATATCACTCTAAACCCCATTAACGTACAATTAATACACAGTAATTTTAAAAAACAAAAATAATTTTTAAAAAGCAGGCCTAGGGTCCTAATTAGAATAAGATATATTCCATGCATATATAATTTTATCAAATACTGTCACATATAACTAAAAAGAGCCAATAAAAACAACATATACATTTATCTTTTTAAATGGAAACTACCAAGTTTCTGTAAGGAAATGGATTCATACACTATCAGCAGGAAACAAGTGCACATAGTCAAATAAGAACCTCAACATGATGAAAACCATTCATTTTCCTTCTGTAATGAAAAGCATTGCATTTGTTGTTTGTTTTTTTAGAGTGTATTTTTTAAAAAGTATTGTTGTAGATGGACACAATACCTTTATTTTACTTATTTATTTTTGTGGGGTGCTGAGGATTGAACCCAGTGCCTCACATATGCTAGGCAAGTGCTCCATCACTGAGCCACAACCATAGTCCCTATATTTGTTTTAATTTTACTTCATTTACCTTGTCAATAATTATTTTGAACATTTTTCCAACATTTTTGGCAATTAGCAATGCCATTTCTGTGGATTGTCTATTCATCCACTGGCTTGTGAATTTCTTTTTGGAGGTTTGAGGCTCTTTGTGTATTAAGGATATTATCTCACTGTTGTCACATCCACAAAAAACATTTTCTCATCTTTAATTGTTCTCCTTTTAACATTGTAGTGCTTTGATCTTTCTTTTAGCAATTCCAGTTTTCATGTCTAGATTAAAAAAATATTCACACACTCAAGATTCACCTAATTTTCCCCTAGTATATTTTTACATTTATGTCCTCAATTCATCTCTAGAATATTTTGAAGTACTCATCTGTCACAATTCACAAAGAATATGACAGAGATGGGAAAAATATTTAAGAATGTCCCCATTTTAAAAATAACCTGTGAAAAGGACTGGCATGCAGCCTTTGATTCCCAATCCAATGCTCCTTTTACTATATATTTAGCATTAACATCTATGGCCCTGTGTAAATAGAATCCTACCTTACCTAGCTATTAGAAAATGTTTCCTCTCCAACTGTCTCCGAAAAGCATCTTTCACCTCCTTGTTCCTCAAGCTGTAGATGAGGGGGTTCAACATGGGGATCACCACCGTATAAAACAGAGAAATCACTTTATTAATACTCAGAGAGGAACTTGAGCCAGGGCAGACATAGATGAAGAAAAGTGTCCCATACAGAATAGTGACCGCTGCCAGGTGAGAAGAGCAGGTGGAGAAGGCTTTCCACCTCCCGTCTGCAGTCTGGACCCTGGAGATGGCCACGAGGATGCAAACATAGGAGACCATGATGATCAGGCCGCTGAGAACTCCGATAGCTCCTTGGAAAATGAAGAGCACCCACTTATTGACGGAGGTATCAGCACATGCTAGGGAAAGCAATGGGGAAATGTCACAGAAGAAGTGATTCACAGTATTTGGACCACAGAAGGGTAAGCAAAAAGTGAGTGTGGTATGGGTCATGGTGCTTATTAGAGCTATGGTGTAAGGCCCTGTAACCAGCTGCACACAGACTCTCTGGGACATAATGAGAGTATACAGCAAGGGCTTACAGACAGCTGCGTACGGATCGTACGCCATGGCAGCCAGGAGGAGACATTAAGCTGCCACAAAGAGACCAAAGAACCACATCTGGGCAACACAGCCCACAAAAGAGATGGCTTTTCTCTCTGCAAAGATGTCACTCAGTGTCTTAGGTGCAATGGAAGAAGAGGAACAGACATCCACAAAGGACAAGTGACTAAGAAAAAAGTACATAGGAGTGTAGAGTCTGGGATCAAGGCATATGAGAATGATCATCCCCAAATTACCCCCAAGGGTGACAAGATAAGCAAAAAGGAGCAGGATGAAAAGGACAATCCTCTGATGGAGAAGATCTGTGAAGCCCAAGAAAAGAAATTCTGTCACTGCTGTTCTATTCTTTTCTTCCATTGGTCAGTTGGAATCTGTTGCAAGAAAGGAAAAAAAAACTATTTTATTTTTTAAAAACTCAATCTTTAACAGCCATATATAATAGTTTAAGTCAATGACAGATTATCTTAAATAGGTCTATAACAGACAATTGTGAAATAGCCTTGCACAATGATATTCCCAGCTACTAGATCTGGACTGTTGTGCAAAGATCCTGTGTAAACTTGGGCAATCTGCCTTACTTAGGTCTCTCAGTACTCTATCCCCACCCACATCAAGAATGGTTCAACTACAGGGTATAAAACTCCCTCGGATTATAAAATTACACTTGAAATGAAAATTACTCTTCATAGTTCAACTTGCTCTGTGATGAGACTATAAAACCCACCTAGGAATACCTTTATGGAGAGTACTGTAAAAACCAATGAGAGATTCAGGTCCGGATGTTAGACACCAGGGAAAAGCTACACAAGGGAATTATTATTCTTATTGAATGCTCAGTAATTTCATGATGATGTTAATATATGATTTACGTGTATCTCTCTATTCCCTATTCCTCCTTATAAAGGGATATGGAAAAAGACAATATGCACATTTGACAAAGAGGTTGCTCATTCTAAAGATTAGTAGAAATAAATGATAAGTTTCTCTTCTTGATGTTCATGAAAAAGAGAAAATAGATTTGCTTGATGACAGATGTGAAGTCAGAAGAACCATCATGAAAAATATACATATCAGAGAAGAAGACTGAGAAGAAAGTGAAGAGGGTAGAATTTTTTCTTAACTGCGTAATTCCTATAAAAGAATGAGATGCCATGGAAGGACATGAGATGCTCTGATTAAGAGACCAAGTAGTGTGACAAATGTTGACACGACTTATCATGGAAACTGTATATAAAATAAAGCATCCATTGAGCTGAAATGACACAAAACTCTATTAATGATTGCCTATATTATATATAACTTCTTTTAAGAAGTTATATATATATATATATATATATATATATATATATACACACACACACACATACATTTACTGAAATCAATTATGCTAACAATGTAGTGAAATGTCAACTGTACTTTGAGGGAGAGCCCTCAAGAAAGTATTTTCTGAGTGATTCATTAGTCAAGTAATAATAAACAAAACAGTTTAAATTTTCTATAAGAAGACAATTATGTCAGATAATTTATAGGGCAAACTTCCAGTTTATTCAACATAATCAGTTAATTCACTGTGTAAATAAAAGCCATCTTCAAGTTATATAATGATTATTTCCTGCAGTTCAACACAATATTTTCAAATAATAATGACTTCATCTACTTGATTTTTTAAAATTATTTTTTCATTATCATTATTATTGGATTAATGCTCTAGGAAGTATATTTTCAGCAGTTACAAAGATAACTCTAGATTTTCAATAGGAACATTATCCATTAAAGAAATGATTTTGTTGATGCTCATCTAACTATGACAAGATAGGAGGGTCGGGATAGAAGGAGTGTAGATGGCTTCTAGTTTTAGTCCAGTGACCATTTATTTAGTCATTTATTTATTTAGATATATTTATCTTGAGTCTTCTACAAAATGAGAATGATCATTATGTCTTTCCCATGTCTAAAATTTTGCGATCTTCAAGTTCTTTATGCGTATAATCTCTCTTTTTACAGAATTTATTTTTAATTTATAAAGAAAGACATACATTTCTCCTTTACAATGCGATGTTTTGAGATATGTCTACCTTGTAGAACGGCTACCTCAAGCTAATTCACAGAGAAATTGTTTAACATACATTGTTTAGCAGGCTTAAGTGAGAACACCTGAAATCTTGCTTAGCAATTTTCAGAACTACAATACATCATGATTAACAGTATCTCTATATTACTTTTAAATAAATGCAATTCAGTCCAGGAAAAGACACACAACCCCGTTGTTTGACTTCAGGAAGACGTGAACAAAATGTACAGGTCTGCTCTCTGTAGAGCACTTGGGGTGGGAGGTTAGACTCCCAGGGCTCACACTAGTCCTCATGCTTTCCAGCCAGATTTCAAAAACTTCATATTGTCCAAAATGCAGGCTGCTTACTTCTCTAACGATGTCCTTCAAGTATCCCTTCATCTACTTCAAAGGAAAGGATCTTTTCTCCAGGTAATCTCCAGGAAGACTCAACTTCCTTCCTGGCTGTAACCTAGCCAAAAGCAAGACTTTCCGGGCACTTGGTGAAGAAGACAAAGCCCTGGTCATCAAGAGATCACACTCGTCCTCTTGTCCTGTGCATTACACGGTCTGTACGCATACTGTACAGAACAAGGAACATTTTCTTGAGAGTTTTCAATAATTTAGAGCCAGGCCCCTAAAGAATTTGAAACCTCAAGGGCTTACACCTGAAGGGACAAAATTTAAATGATCTCATTAGCATTTGGGCCAAGTTTTATTTCCTAATAGTATCTTATCTCAAAGACAGGATTCCTAAGAAAAGTGTGTGTGTGTGTGTGTGTGTGTGTGTGTTCCTCTTTGGGATCCTCCTTGCCAAAGCCAGCCCTCTTTTTTGTCAGTGGAGACTGATGAATGAAATGGGGTGAAGCAATTCATTGCGTGGACTCTGGAGCCACGTTATTTAGGCATAAATGCCAAATCTTCAGTTAACTGACTGTCACTTCAGAAACTATTTTATCCTGCCCATACCTCATTCCTGTCATCTCTAAAATAGTAACAACAAAGGTTTATAGCTCACATAAATGTTGGAAGGATTGATTAAAGTAGTACACGTACTTAAAAGTGTCCCCAACACAGTAAGTTCTTGTTAATGTCACTTCTTCGAGATCAAAGCATGGCTAGAATACTCAGACTTAAAGAAGTAAGACAACCTGGCTTTTGCTTACCTTGGTTTTTTTTTTTTCTTTTTCTTTTTTAATCGCCATTTGCTTCTCTCTAGGTAATCTTACAATGCAGTCACTGAAGCCCAAAGGAAGCTGGAGTAGATGAGAAAGTTTTTCCAGGAAGAATTGTCAAGACAGTATAACTTAGGTAAACTGAATCAAGAAGAAAGCCATTCCAGAAGTACTAATTAGATGAGCAGAAACAGAAACAGGAATAGAAGTAAGGAGATTGGGATGGGACCATGACAAAGAAAGAAAATGGGATGATAAGGGTTGAACTACCACAGTCACCGCCTTCTCTGAAGATCTTGATGCTTATCCCATCAGGAAGAGCTGAAGTATCACTCTACAAACTCCCACAACATTTCTTCGGCAGCTCACTTTTAACTCCTATTAAGTATCTATCTCAGAAGAAGATAAGCTATATTAGCACCTGACTTAAGGTACATTACGGAGGATATCGTTTAGCAGAGATAAAGAGAAAATTCATGATACCAAAGGGTCCAACTTAACAAAAATATGCAACAATTCATCTAAAAAGAGAGCATCAAAATATATGAAGGATCAATGGGACTGTAGATAGAAATAAGTTAATCCACAGTTAGAGTTGGAGATTCCAACATTGTACTCTCCATATTGATAAAACAAGGAGACTACACATCAGAAAGAATACAAAAGGCTTAGACAACACTATGAACACACACAAAAAATGATATTTATATAACACTCCAACCAACAACTTCAAAATACACTGTCTTTGAGTACATTTAGAATTGTTATAGGGATATATGATATTTGGGACCATAAAAATAGATTTTAATGTTTTTACTAGTGCATTATAATTATATATTATATTGATTTTACACAATGATTATACATAATATGTATGATTTTTGACACAATCGTACATGCATGGAATATTATCTGCTCCACTTAAGTCCCCAGTTCTTCCTCTTTACCTCCGCTCTTGTCTTCTGCTGTTTCCCTTCCTTTACTCCATTGGTCTTCCTTCTATTTATCTATTATTTTTTTTAAATTGGTGTTTTATAGATAAACAGAAAGGTAATATTCACTATAGAGTATTATATATGTGCATAGCATATTTTATTAGTAGTATAATTTGTCATTATTTATTATCAGGCCTTTATCAGATGTATAGTTTACAAATATTCTCTCCGGGTCTATGAGGTGTCTCTTTACTCTGTTAATTCCTTTGCTGTGGAAAGCTTCTTTATTTAATGCAATTCAGTTTATTTAGTTTTAGTTTTGTTTCTTATGCTTTTGGAGTGAGTCATATCCAAAAAATTATTACCCAAACCAAAGTTGTGGAGTTTTCCTCCTATTTTTTCTTCCGTTGGTTTTACAGTCTCTAGTCTTACATTTAAGTTTTAATCAGCTTGGGGTTATTTGTGTATACGACATGAGATAGAGTTCAGTTTCTTTCTTCTGCATGTGAATATTCAATTTTGCCTACAACACTTATTGAAGAGACTATCCCTTGCCTATCATGTAATCTTGTGATCTTTCTCAAAAATCAATTGACCACAAATTAATGCTTTATTTCTGGGCTTTCTCACCTATTCCATTGGCTACCTTGTCTATTCAGGCTAGTACTGTGCTGTTTTGATTACTGGAGCTTCAAAATATATTTTAAAATCTGGTAGCATGTGCCTCTAGTGTTTTTCTTTGTTCACTTTGGGTCATTTTAAATTTTATATCAACTTGAGAATTCTTTTCTATTTCTCTAGAAAATGCCATGAAATTTTTCATAGAGATTGCACTGAATTTGTAGATCAGAGATTGAATTTGTACATCATTTTGAGTAGTATGGGCATTTTAACAATATCAATTCTTCCAATCCATGAACACAGGATAAATCTCTATTACCTTGTGTTTTCTTCAATTTTTTCCATCAATGGTTTATAATTTTTCAATAGAGAGATTTTTCATCCTCTCGGTTAAATTTACTCCTATTTTATTTTTTGACACTATTATGAGATAATTTCATTAATTTCTTCTTCAGATAGTTTATAGTTGACATAATCATACATACACTGATTATAATTTGTTCTATTTCAGTCCCCAGTACTTTGATTCTTTGGAATTTGTTTATTAATTCCATCATGTGTGTATGTATTCTTTATTGTTTCCTACATATAAGGTCATATTGTCAGTAAACAGATACCAATTTACTTCTTCCCTTCTAAACTGAATGTATTTTTATTTATTTTTTCTTGCCTAATTGCTCTAGCTAGGACTTCTAGTACTATGCTGAATAGAAGTGGTGAGAATGAACATCCCTATCTTGCTCCTGATTTTTGAGGAAAACTTTCAATTTTTCTCCATTATTTATGACGTTATCTTAGGGCTTCTCATCTATGGCCTCCATTATGTTGGGGTACATTTCTTTTTTCTTTAATTTATTTGTTCTTTTTAGTTATTCATGATAATAGAATGTACTTTATATGTCACATGTACATGGAGCATAACTTACCATTTCTGTGGTTGTCATGATGTACAGTAATACTGGCCATGTATTTATATATGATATAGGAAAGTTATGTCCAATTCATTCTAGTGTCTTTCCCAGTCCCCCTCCCTTTCTCCCAGCTCCCCACCCCAATCTAATCAGGTGAACCTCCACTCCTCCCTCCCTGCTTCCTATTATGAGTCAGCATCCACATAGCAGAGCGAACATTTGGCTTTTGGTATTTTGGAATTGGCTTATTTCACTTAGCATAATAGTCTTCAGTTTCATCCATTTACCAGCAAAAGCCATAATTTCATTCTTTTTTATGGCTGAGTAATATTCTAGTGTGTATGTGTACCACATTTTCTTTATCCATTCATCTGTTGAAGAGAACCTAGGCTGGTTCCATAACTTAGCTATTGTGAATTGAGCTGCTATAAACATTGATGTGGGCACATCACTCTATAATGCTGATTTAAAGTCCTCTGAGTATATGCCAAGGAATGGGATAACTAGGTCAAATGCTGGTTCCATTCCAATTTTTCTGAGGAATCTCCATACTGCTTTCCAGAGTGCTTGCACCAATTTTGCAGTCCCACCAGCAATATATGAATGTACCCTTTTCCCCACATCCTCACCACAATGTATTGTTATATGTATTCTTGATAATTACCACTCTGACTGGAGTGGGATGAAATCTCAGTGTAGTTTTAATTTGCATTTCTCTAATTGCTATTGATGTGGAACATTTTTTTATATAGATGTTGACTGATTGTATTTCTTTTTCTGTAAAGTACTTGTTCAGTTCCATTGCCCATTTATTGATTGGGTTATTTGTTTTTTGGTGATAAGTATTTTGAGTTCTTTATATATCCTAGAGATTAATGCTATATTTGATGTGTAAGTGGCAAAGATTTTCTCCCATTCTGTAGGCTCTCTCTTCATGTTCTTGATTGTTTCCTTTCCTGTGAAGATTTTTGGTTTGATTCCATCCCATTTATTGATTCATGATCTTATTTTTGTGCTTTAAGCATCTTGTTGAGGAATTTGGTTCCTAAGCCAACATGAAGGAAAGTTGGGCCTACTTCTTCTAGTAGGCACAGGGTCTCTGGTCTAATGCGTTAAGTCCTTGATCCACTTTGAGTTTTGTACAGGGGAGAGATAGAATCTAATTCCATTTTGTTACATATGGATTTCCAGTTCTCACAGCTCCATTTGTTGAAGATGCTATCATTTCTCCAATGTATGTTTATGGTGCCTTGTCTAGTGTGACATAACTGTATTTATGTGGGCTTGTCTCTGTGTCTTTTATTCTCGATTATTGATTTCTATGTCTGTTTTGATGCCAACACCATGCAATTTTTGGTACTACAGCTCTGTAACTATTCTGGCCTCTTATTGTTCCAAATGAATTTCACAACTGCTTTTTCTATTTCTATGAAGAACATCACTAGAACAGTAATATAAATTGCATTAAATCTGCATAGTGCTTTTGGTAGTATGGCCATTTTGACAATACTAATTCTGTCTATCCAAGAACATGGAGGATCTTTCCATCTTTTAAGGTCCTCTTCAATTCCTTTTATTAGAATTCTCTAGTTTTCATTTTAGAGATGTTTCACCTATTTTATTAGATTAATTCCCAAATTTATTTTTTAGATTTTTGTAAATGGATAGTTTTCCTAATTTCTCTGTCAGTTGATTGCTCACAGATGTATAGTAATGCAATTGATTTATGGGTGTTTTTTATTTATTTATGAGTTCTGGAAATTTTCTAGTGGAGTTTTTGGGGTCTTCTAAATATAGAATCATGTCATTGGTAAACAGGGATAGTTTGATTTCTTCTTTTCCTATTCATATCCTTTTCACCTCTTTTATCTAATTGCTCTGTATAGAGTTTCCAGAACTATGTTGAATAGAAGTGGTGAAAGAGGACATCCCTATCTTGATCCATTTTTTTAGAGGGAATGTTTTCAACTTTTCTCAGTTTAGAATGATGTTGGCCTTGGTTTTAGCATAGATAGTTTTTACAATGTTGAGGTTTGATTCCACTATCCCTAGTTTTTCTACTATTTTGAGCATGAATGGATGCTGTATTTTGTCAAATTGTTTTTCTTTTCTGCATCTATTGAGATAATGATGTGATTCTTGTATTTAAGTCTATTGATGTGATGAATTACATTTATTGATTTCCATATGTTGAACCAAACTTGCATCCATGGAATGAACCCCACTTGATCATGGTGCACTATTTTTCAATGTTTTTATATAGGATTTGTCAGTGTTTTATTAAGAATATTTGCTTATATGTTCATCAGGAATAATGGCTTGAAATCTTATTTCCTTGATGTGTCTTTGTCCAGTTTTGGTATCAGGGTGATACTAGCTTCATAGAATGAGTTTGGAAGGGTTCCCTCCTGTATTTTCCTTCTGACATCACTCCTTATATCATCCTTTATTTCACAGGTTAATTTAACTATATACATTCCAAACTCCTTCTCTGACATTTCTTCCATTGTGATGGTGATGGATTCTATTATTGGAGTATCTTGGTTTGTATGGAGTGATTTTTTTCCTTGCTTTTTCATGTTGTTTGTGTTTCCATCCATCTAACAGTGTAGGTATAAAGTTTCTTCCCTGTAGACTCATAGTGTCCTTGAAGGTTTCCAGTACCTCACCCTTTAGAGGGAACCAAATAAAAACAACAACAAATGCAAACAATATATAGCATTAAATCAATTATTTCCTGCTATGACACCTACAATGTTGTCACAATAAACAGAAATGACATGATCAGTTTGCTACAATAAAAACAGTAAGTTTGTAAAATGGTTTACAACTTTGAATGGTGGACAGGGAGAGAACAGGAGTGATGTGATGATTATGACGGAAGAGGAGAGAGGACAAAAGTAAAAAAAAATAAAGGAAGAGTGAAAGAGAGAACAATAGAAATTGGCTGTTAGCAGAAGAGAGAAAGAATCAAGAGAAACAAGTGAAAGAAAAAATATATAAAGTTAAATTTTTTAAATTAAAAAATACCAAACAAAACTGAAATATACTAATCAATCTTCCTAGTCCTCAAAAAATTGAACCATGAAAACTATCTGGTTTCAAAAATACTAGAAATAAAAAAAAATAAATATGAATATGTATAAATGTTCATGACCCATTAAGTTCACAACGAAGCAGAGAAAAGAAAAAAGGAAAAGAAAATATCTTGATGAAAAGTTAAAAAATTCTTTCAGTTGGCGTTCAAAAGATTCTCAGCTTTCCTTCTTGGCAGTGTTGGGTGAAGTTATCTTAGTATGATGCTCTCTCCACCCTGAGGGTGGGTTTGCTAGGGTGAGAGGTAACCCCATAGGTGGAACTCCTGGGAGTGGGGTTAGGCTTGGGTAGGCCTCAGGCTCTTTGCTGAATGCCTGTTGGTGTGGAGATTTTACATGAGTGCCCCTCCAGGGCCCTGCAACCACTGGTCCATGCTGGAAGACTGCTCCCCAGGATCCCCCCCCCCCGGGCCCGGGTTTCACTGCTGTGGTGGAGGAGCCAATTCTAAGTCTACTCCATCACCTGCAGACATGTTTCCTGGTCTCAGGTTCAGTCTCCAAACCTGTTTGAATTCCTGACCAGGTGTGTCCCTCCCAGCCAGTCCTGCAAAAGGCCAGATGGCAGGGGAGGGGAAGAGCCAGGTGCATTTCCGTGACCAGGTGACTCCTGTGCAAACCTCTCTCCATGTCTGATTTTCTCCTGGCCGTGCAGTGTGGGTTGGCCAAGCCTATATTTCCAGCCAGACTCGAGTTTACCAGGACTCAGCTCCCTCAGGTGTCAGTCCCCATGCTGCGGCTGCAAAATGGTTCCTTCTGCTGTCCTCACGTGCCACGGGGAGAGATGTGCTTCTTTCCCACGAGGCTGTTGTGCAGCATGTCTTTGAGTTTGGTCAGGCAGGATCGTTGATCTCTAAACTCTCTGTACCCAGACACGGCCTCAGTCCTCCTAGAAATGCAGGTACCCTTACCCCTCCACTGTGCTCGATGGGGGACCACTCTGGTGCCTCCAGCCATGGCAGCGGCTGTGGCACTGGAGATTTTTATTTTATTATATCCAACCTCCTGAGTCCCTAATCTGTTTGAGTGTCCAATATTAAATTACAGTAAAGTCCTCCCCCCTTTTTTCATATTCACCCACCTTGCTCAGAAGCTGCCTGTCTACTTTCTTGGTTTTCGCCACAAAGCAGCCAGAAAAGCAACCTGCCCTATCCCATCATCTTGAAACCTCCAGTATGTTTTTTTTCGTAACTAATTTTTGAGAGTTTTACCATAAAAGGGGACATTGAATTCTGTCAGATATCTTCTCCACTTCCTTTGTGATAATCATATGATTTTGTTGACTTTCATTTTATTAATATGGTGTATTCCATTAATAGATCCATGCTTGTTGAACCATTGTCACTTTCCAAATATAAATCCCACTTAATTGATGTGGATGATCCTTTGGGTTTGCTGATGAATTTGGCTTGCTAGTATTTTATTGAGAATTTGTATTCATCAAGTTTGTTGACAAAAAACAATTCCTTTTCTTGTAGGGTCCTTGTCTGATTCAAATATTGCACTGGCCTCATAAAATGAGTCTGGAGGTATTCTTTCCTTTTCCATTTACTTGTCGTCTCTCAGCTACAAGATCTGCATTCAGTGTTCACCTGGAAAACATGGAATCAGAATTAATAGTCTTGCCCTAGGATATTTTAACCCATCTGCTCTCAAACACTACTCTGTAAAGCAAATTTGACTGAGCAAACATTCATCATGCTGTGGAATAGGAAGTGGTCTAAGCTAAAAATATACTAAACCTTCTGAGACGTTACAAATTGCTTGGGTGTTGGGTCAGGCACCTGGAAGAAGCAGAATTAGAAGATGAGAGACAAAAATATCTGGATGACAAACATGCAAATAGAACTGTGCATGCATGTATAATACATGCAAATCTTTCTGTCCTGTATCAGTGTCAACTGATATCACTCCCTGCTGAAGTCCTCAACATGTAGACAGGATGACTCAGCCAGTTGATGACATCCTGTCTTTGTCCTCCATCACTTCAATGATATCACAATGAATCCACGAAAAAAGTAACAGGGAATCCACGAAAAAAGTGTCAGGGATGAAGGTCATGCGTAAACCCAGAAGCATGGGCTCAAGGCTAATTGAGCAGCACTGCTGATTCTGTTGATGCTAAATGTTCATTTTATCAATACAAGAGATTGATTATGTGCCATTGATTTGGTACGGTCCTTTGAGAGGGCAAAGAGCCACGTCATGTTAAGTTCACTTTATCGTACCTTTTACGCATTAGAGGAAACAGTGTTTTATCTACTGAGGTTAACAAAACTTTCAAATATAAACTGCCCTCCTCGCCTATAATGCTTTAGTTATCATTTTAACTGGAAATCTCACAGAATGTCTAATTTATTATTATGGGATTTCACCTAACATCATTTCAGATGGAGGGTAAGAAATAAGCAACAGCACATGACCATGTGACCAAGATGATCTCCTTTATGCCACACAATCTGGGATCTATGGACTGACTGAACACTGAAATGGCCTCATAAACAGCGTTAACAGTGTTAGGGTAATGGTTTGGGAATTGTGCTAGGATATTCCTGGCAGTACCCACAATCAGGACACTGGTTTCCAGGGACATCTTACACTGTGCTTGGTCCCCAGAAGCTAGAATGCATTGGTGTAAGATCAAAGAGATGTACATAGAAGTAACCCCATCCAAGTTACTCAGAGACTGACTGGGGTTGGGGGTTATGTTTCCTGACTGCAAATTTAAGATTGATGGACGCTGGACTTCTTAGCCTGCAGGCATTCGCTGCCGCCCATGTGGTTGTCCCAAGGTGCTGAATAATTAGCAACCCCCAAAAGATGCTTTCAATGTCAGAACGATGAGAATTGGTACATAAATGCCGTCAGGTGGGGTACCTCTTCATTATATTTTATACAGCCTCCCAGGCTAAACTTGACTATATTAATCTCCAGTTGCTCACAGATGTGGCTACCTTTTACTGGCCACCCTCTTTCTCCTGTGTTTTTTTCTCATGCTTATAATTCTTCACCTCCCAGTTGAGCAAACTTGAATCTTTATCTCAGGTTCTGCTTCTAAGAAACACAAGCTGCAAAACCCACCTGTGAAGCAGCCTTTGAAACCGGGCCAATGACAAGGAGTGACCAACAGGTGGCAGCACGTCCACATAGAAAGAGATGAGCTGTGTTGACTTCCTGTCTGCAAATTCTGTTTTCTCCCTGCTTTAAATTACATCAATATCCTGACCATGTTAAATTATCTCCTTTTCCTGTGTAAGTTTCACATAGCCTAATCATTGTTTCCAACTCAGAATCTCTCATAACAGTTTGCTCCCCAAATCCTTATTGTTTGTTAATTGATTTGCAGAACCAAAAATAACATTTAAGAACAAAAGGAATATCACTGAACTTAAGATTTACATATGAACCCATACTAGTGTTTATATAGATATCTTTATCTTATGTTTTGAAGGCAGTTTATAGGAATAACATTAAGATGCCTCAGTCCATGTCCACAGCCCCTCCTACTCTCCCCCAAAATCTTGGAAATAAAAGGAAATTGGGATCACATAATCTGAAAGTAAAGATGTAATTTAGTTAAAAAAATAACTGAGAAAGATAATATAAAATGTTGATTTTGAAAGATCTGTACTATTACAATGGACAGAAATAGAATTAAAGTATTGCCTTCCTAAAGACAGAGTAGATTCATTAGAAAAAGAGTTAATGAAATGGAATCATTTTTAAAACCTCTAAAAAGCAGAATATGGGGTAAGGCACCCTGCACTATCATCTTACTGCATCTGGCTCAGCTGCTACTAAATATTCAAATTAGACTGACAACTCCCTTACCCATCACCATGGCCACAGAGCTTCCCACTAGCATATGGCACCACTCATCCATGGAGATCTTTCCCAGAAAAACCAAAATCAATCAAGTTAATGTGAATTTCCCTGTCCATGGAAACAACATACTTAATGACACCTGGTATTCTGCTTTTATGAATCATTCCCTTGTGAGATTTCAGAGCTTAAGGCATCATCGTATTGTGATATTCTTTGGTTCAACTCAGCACCCATAAATCCAATTAGCCCTGAGACCAAGACTCAGTACTTGAACACCCAATTAGGTCTTTGATTAGAATTCCCCAGAGTAAGTATTTGTTGTAGGATCTCTTGACAACCATTCAAATTCTTCTCATGATGCCCACAGTCCATGGGAATTACCTTTCAAAATCAACTTATTTGCTTTGGAGGATATTCAGCTTATTTATATACATGATAGTACTTTTGTCTTCCACAGAGATGGAGACAGAGTCACCTGCCTACTTCCTCAACACTTCATGAAGGTCATAATTTCCCATATGGTTTCTTCCCCACTCATGTAGGCAATTAAACAGGTAGATGATAGCACGAAGAATACCACAGTCAATTGGTGAAATATATTCCAAAATGAAGCAAATTTGGTATAATAACTGTTTTGAACAAATCAATGACAAAACAGCATTTTCCCCCAGTTCTAATGTGATTAGTGAATCCTCCATGCCAGAGCGCCCTTCTTCACATTTACTAGGATAGTGAAATAAGCTTGATCTCAACAACTTCACACAAATTTCTTACCTTCCAGTCAAGTACCTTCAGATGATTGATTTATTCATGGTCATAGAAAATTCTTAATGGAAGGGAAATCTAGAGGTGATAGAATTCTACCTCTTAGTTTACAAATAAGGAAATGAAGGCTTTTCACAAACATCCTGACTCATGGTCATGCGACTCCCCAGTGGCAGAATTCCAAGCTGACTAGAGTGGACACTGGCGCCATCTTAGAAATGACCTCAATCCAAGTAATAGTGGAGTTTTCTTGGAGATAGAATGGGCCCTAGTTTAAACAGATGAATATTCAATGCTGTTTCCAAGTTCCAAAGTGAATTTCTGGTCACAATAAAGCTCCTGTGCAAGTCCCAGAGCTCCCACTTAAAAATATATGCAAATGTCTGATTTAGTTGACTCACATACAGCCTGGTGATTTCTGACATGTCATGGTTAAAATAGCATTACTTTAGCTTAAGGTTTTAGCCACCTGTTACATTAAGAATGTAAATGCACCTGTGAGATATGTTACCATCCAGTCAACATTTAAGTAACTCTTCAAAGTTACAAGTATTTCTTTCTTTAATGAGCTATTGGTTAATTCATTGATTTCTTTGATGGTGTGTTTAATGAGTGCCTACTCTTATCAGAGTCTATGCTGAGAACTGGAAAGGAATTAGGTCTGCTGTCTTCACAGATTTTATAGTATATCAAAAAAAAAAGAAAGATTTAATAGGACATGATGAGTCATAGCAGTCTTGTGAAAGTGTGCTTCTATTGCTGCAGAGGACCGGAAACTAATTTTATTTAATGGAGATGGCTAATGGTGAATTAGGAAGGTTTCTTAAAACAATCCATAGAAGGCATTCATGGAATAATGTTAGAAAAATGATAAGGACATTCTATGTCTAAGGGCAATGAGGAGAAGGGAATGTGAGGGGAAGAGGGTATTAGAGAATCAGGAGTTTGGGTTTCTCAAAGACTGAGTTTGTGGGTTGTCATTTGACCTACTTCAGTTAGACCCAAGGTGTTTGAGATATGAACTGAAAATATGCATAGATCTTTAATGGCACATTCCAGAGTGAATGCGAAGCTAACATAATACATCAATTCTAAAGGTTTTGAGTATCTGAAATGACTCCTGAGATGTTGCAGGTTAGACTCTTAACAAAGATGAAAGTTATAGAAATAGAAAGCATAAGCAAACATCTGGGAACTCTAAGACTTCCAGACTCAATGAACTTTGTATCTGAGTCAGAAATTACCGAGATACACATAAGCTAACCTTGGCTCAAGAGAGGACAGCCTAGTTCATTGAATGGCCTTGTACAGCTTCCTGGTTACATGACCAAAATTAGGTCGCATGTGACTACAAACAACATAAGAAACCAAGAAAATGCAGCAGAAACCAGGTACAAACCATCACTAATTTATGAAAATGAAGCTAATAAACTACTATAGGTATGAGACCCTAGCATAGAACTCATTAGCTGATTTCATTCTAGTTTGGCCCAGGGTCATCTCTGTTAATAAGCTTAAGAGTGCAACAGGCCAGCTGAGATTCATCCTGTACGTACACAGATAACGTGAACTTTCTCAAACCACAAGAGGCCAGTTGAAGATTACATGGTTAAAACAATGATAGGAAAACATCTTTGTCTCACTCCACCCTTCATCCCTACTTCCCCCCATTCAAATATTTCCCTTTCAGCCCTTATCAGGACTCAGAAGATGTTTGAATTCTTGGCCATCACTGCCTAAAATTGAGATGAGTAGTTGCTCTTGCTCTTGGAGCCAGACTTAGTTGTGACAATCACTGGTGACATCCAACTCATAGCGGGCCACTCTCATCTCTGTTGCTAAAACTGGTGGGTCGTCACTCCAACTTCCACAAGTGTGCTGCTCTCAGGTACAAGAGGGAGAATCTTTGTTTCTCTGCCTGCCATGGATGAAATCTTTTTTATTTTCTCCAGTGGTTAAGGCTGGATCTTTCTGGCTGCTACTGTGAGGTAGTCAGAGATCAAACCTTGGAGCCAGAAACTGCTTTCCACTCAAATTTCAGAAAGTCACATGGTGAAATTTCCAGTGACACAAAACGCATAGATCCAGGGATGTCTCTGTCTTTGATATTTTATAAGGGCCTCTCTTAAGGGCTCTTTATAAACTCAAATCCATGAAAATTCCTGCTTCTTTGAAGGGCTGACTCATTGCCCTAGAAACAAGGTTAACCAGGGTGGACTCTGACTAGAAGGGGATGACAAGTTAGTAATTCAAGTCCTGACTTGAAAAACGACTAGAGCTTGCCACTCTCCAACCACGAGAAGCATCGTATTTAGAAGGTATAAGCAAGTGAGCTGAGGTTTTGATTGCACAATATGCAGTTAGGACTTATTAAATAATGTGGAGAATTATCCCCATGCCACAGAGTCGAACGTTAATTGGATGTAAACATGACTTTGGAGCACATGAAGCGAATCACAAGCACAATAGGAAACAGAACTGAGGAATGAAGTTTAAGGAGGGCCCTTACAATACAGATGAGTAAATGTCATCCCCACCCCACAGCCAGCCTGGGTACAAGTTGCAGACCGCACGTCCCAGCCCTCCCATGACAGCGTAGAAGGCCATAAAAGGGGATGGTCAGAGTCATGCAACAAGCTACACTCGCCCTCTGACTAATAGGGAGCCCCAAAGGGCATGGACTAAATCCCAATACTGTGGAGCTGGGAATAGGTTTCTAGAACATACTTTTCTGGTTATAGAAAGGGAGGCTAAGTTATAGTTCTAATGATTCTATTCCTGAAAATAAAAATGATTTCTCATCACACAGCAAGAATTCATGAGGTGAGTATATCAAAGACAAAGACATCGTTGTGTCTAGATATATAAACCCCCTGATTCTGCTCCCAGTCCAGGCAAAGCATGTAGCCATTGCCTGCTCAGTGTTGTGCCCTCCACCTTTCTCCCTCCAAAGAGAAGTCATAAATTATATCAACAGACCCCCCCCCCCTTGCAAGAAGAGCAAAGTAGAAAATGTGCTACCTTCTCCAGCGAGTTGGAACCAGAGGGAGAAATATATACATGATTTCTGAGCTGCTCATCATGTAGGAGGTAAGAACTGAAGCGGAGTCAATGCAAAGGCAAAAGAGATCAGGGATGTGAGAAATGAGAAGGAAAAATCTTCCAGAGGGGCTGGGGATGTGGCTCAAGCGGTAGCGCGCTCGCCTGGCATGCGTGCGGCCCGGGTTCGATCCTCAGCACCACATACCAACAAAGATGTTGTGTCCGCCGAGAACTAAAATAAATAAATAAATTTTCTCTCTTCTCTCTCTCTCTCTCTCTCTCTCTCTCTCTCTCTCTCTCTCTCTCTCTCTCCCTCTCCTCTCTCTTAAAAAAAAGAAAAAAGATACCTTTTCTCCAAAAAAAAAAAAAAAATCTTCCAGAGCAGGGTACTGAGTGGCTTCTACAAGGTATAACCGAGGACATGTGAAAAATACACACTTTGAATTTAATCATCTTTTGCCAAATGTAAAAAAGAAAGTGATTCCTTCCTTTGAAACCTAAGTTTTTTTAAAAAAAAAAAGAGAGAGATTCACAAAAGATGTATGATAACCTATTAACCTATCAAAAATGTATTAAAACAGAACTGTGACAAAACAGGCATCTGGTTTGACCTATCAAAATGGCAAAAGGAAGCCGGAGATTCACAGAAAGCTGCTGTCCCTACAGCTCTTAACCTCAGTCCCAGGAAGGTTTATTTTATGGCCTTCAAACACATACTCCCCAAAGAAAAGCCAGGTCCTTAGACACACTTGCTAAACTTACTCTCTGCTACCATTTGTGACTTTCTTATGTCATACATTTTTATCTCACCCTCTGTGTGTATGGGGAGGATCATTTACTTATGGAGTAGGCCTAGCCTTTGCCCATGATTTATAAAGCCTCATTGCTCTATATCCATTTCTTTCTTTCTTTTTTCTGGGGAAGGAGGAGATTTCAAAAAATAAAAAAAAAAAAATGACCCCATGAAGAATGATAACTTCTGGTATTGGAGGTAGAAATGAAGACTAATAAAAAGAAAGAGAAAGATGGTCCTCACATCGACAACAAAATGTTTTCCTAAAAGTAACATTTAGTAATTGCTTACGAAGGTAAAGGAGTCCAAACAGTCTCTACACAGAAATAGAAAAGTTTAACAAAATTATTTCAGGAGTATTCCTGCCACTGAAAAATTTACCCGAGTGAAAAATGAAAAGAGTAGTGAATTCTGAAAAGATGGGTTTCTTTTCTTATGAGGATAGAAACAGGAAACAAATGCCTCTTGGTAGAAATGTACTTCATAACAAAGTCGGGATTATAGGTATATATTCTCAGAATTATAGCTAGTAAAGAAACTAATGAGCCTGCCTAACCAAAGTTTACCATTGAGCAGAAGTTTATCCCTGAATTGGGAGAATTTTAAGAACTGTTTTTCCTTTCTTAGTATAAATTTAATCATAGGAAGAATATCAATTGACTTCATTGACTTATTAATTATTTTCATTTTTTTCCTAAACTGAAAAATGAATTAGGCTCATTGCAGAGGTTATAGTCTGGGGTAAGTTCTCTACATGGACAAAATATATATCTTAGGTGAAATGCTTTGGTACACAAATATACCTTAGGAGAAATGAGCTTTTTTGATTAATGCAAGTAATTAATGCAATTGGTTCACCTTCTTTGGGCTTCATTATTAAGTGGGACTTTTTTAACCATTAAAAAAAAAAACCCACAGCATGGAGAGATAACAATAAGATCTTACTGCAGGAAGAAAGATAGAAAGGAAGAAACAGAAGGTGGGGGGAGGAAGGCAGCATTGTGTGGTGGTAGATAAATGTATGGCCTGAATGATGGTGATGATTTTACAGCTATATACTGTTATGCTTTTGATCTGAAATGAATCTCAAACTCTCAAGTGTACAGAGGTAGAACTTTTAGGAAATTAATGCATCCTGAGGGCTCTGACCTCATCAGTGGATTAATCTACTTGATAAATTAATCCACTGATAGTTGAATGAACTACTAGGAGATAGGACCTTATGGAGGAAGTAGGTCATTGGGGATGTGAAAAGGTTGATCTTCTTCCCAGATCTTTCCTCCATGTTTGCTTGCTCTCTCACTCTCCTTTTCTCTCCCTCTCTGTTTCCCAGCTACCATGAGCTGAGCATCTTTCCTCTGCCACGCCCTTCCACCATGAGGCTCTGTCTCACTTCAGAGCCAAAGAAATGGAGCCAGAAGACCATGGAAATGTGAGTCAAAATAAACTTTTCCTCCTCCAAGTCATTTAAATCAGGTATTCTGATCACAACAATCCAAAGCTGAATAACACATTCCCAAACTCATTGAGATGCACAGGCTGAATATGGACTGATTTTTTTTGCAAATCAATCATGCCTCAAGAAAGCATTTTGGAAAATTATGAATGAATTTACACTTTCACCTGGGTGTTGTATTTCTGAAACTTATTTTGATAGATATTCCTGCACATTTACAAAATGACTTTTGTCAGTTATTCACTGAAATGTTGCTTCTGATGGAAAATGTCAGAAGCTTCCCAAAATTCAGCAGTGAGGAAACACTAGAATGTATTACAATTTAAAAATAAATGAATCCCCAGTACTGCAGGGAAAAAAAACAGAATGAAGAAGTGCCCTACATATTGATATCGAAAAAATTCCCAGGATATATTAATAAAAGCAAAATAAAGAACTGGAAGCAAAGAATGTTGCCTTTATATAAGAAACAGGTTAAGTGAGAGAGTAACAGATAAATTCATACTACATTTACATTAAGGAAACACTGGACAGCTACTGAAGAACATAATAGAAATTATTATTATGAGGTGTGGGGGCAGAATAAAGTATATTGGAATATTGATAAGAACGAGTTTTCTCACAGTGTATGTAATATTAACCTATATACTTTTTAAGTTTATAAATGAAATAAAATCTGAAAAATTCATGCATATTTCCAATGTTTATTGCCATTCATAAGGAAAGCACTGGGGGCATAATGCACAAATTCTCCTGTGAAATCTTTTGTCTTGAAGTAGTCGTTTCATTGAGGGGATTTAAGAAAACATAGGCACAACACTCCAACATATTAGCACAGGCACCAACTTTCTTACAAGTAGCAATCGGGGAAATGTAAATCAAAACTGCATTACAATTTCATCAAACTCCAATCAGGATGTCAACCTTTAGAAATACATATAACAATAAATTCTGGTGAGGATATGGAGAAAAGGGTACACTCATGCATTGTTGATAGCATTATAAATTAGTACAACCATTCTAGAAAGCAGTATGGAGATTCCACAATAAATTAGGAATGACCTAGCTATCCCACCCCTTGGTATTTATTCAAAATATTTAAAATCAGCATACTACAATGATGCAGCCACATCAGTGTTTATAGCTGCACAGTTAACACTAGCCACGCTATGGAAGCAACCTAGGTGTCATTCAACACATGAATGGATAAAGAAAATGTGGTTTATATGTGCAATTGAGCTTTACTCTGCCATAAAGGAGAATGAAATTATGGCATATGCTAGTAAATTAATGGAAATCAATAATAATGTGCTAAGTGAAATAAACCAGGCTCAGAAAATCAAAGGTCAAATTTTTTTTCTCATATTCAGAAGCTAGACTAAAATAAGGAAAAACAGGGGAATCCTATAAAAATGGAAAGAATATAAGTGGAGTAGAAGGGGATTCAAGGGCAGGGAGGAAGAATGGGAAAAGAAAGGAAATGAAGAATGAAATTTAACAAAGTATACTGTGTATATATACATATAGTACTGCAGGAAAAAATGAATGAAGAAACTTTCTACATATTGATCTGGAAAAATACCCAGGTATATTAATAAAAGCAAAGAATTGTAAGCAAATAATGTTGCCTTTATATAAAAAAGAGGTTATGTGAGAGAGTAATAAATAAATTCACACCTACATTTACATTAAGGAAACACTAGAGAGCTACTAGTTGTCTATCCCTGGGCAATTGAGTGAAACTTTCTAGCATTATTTTTCTTCCCTGCAATAAAAAGAAAATAATAATATCTACTCCAGACTATATTGTGATGATAAATTAAATAAGGCATGTAAAGTGCTTAGCAAAATGACAGAAATATAATAACATCTCCAAACTATTGCCCATTATAATTTCTGAGCAGGATTTAAAGATCTGGAATGCCAGGAAAGTCTACCTTGTTAAGTTTTTGTTGTATACACTTATTCCCCTGATGATCTCATCTAGTTCATGTCTTTCAAAACCATCTGTATGTCAATAGCTCACAAATTTGAATGTTCATCTCAGAACTCTCACCCAAACTCAAATTCCAAATACCTACTCAACCTATCTAACACATTGTAGACACTTTATGGGAATCTTGAAATTAATATCTCAAAAAACTAACTCCTAACCTTACCCTCTTAACCTGATCCATTTATAATCTTCCACATCCATTATGGTTTAGATGTGAGATGTCCCCCAGAATCTCATGTGTGAGACAAAAAGGTTTTGAAGAGTATTGATCGGGTTAGGATGGTCTTAATCCAATCAGTGAATTGATCCCTTAATGGGATTAACTGTGTGATAACTGCAGGCAGGTAGAGTATGGCAGGAGGAGGTGGGTATCTAGGGGCGTGCCTTTGAGGTATATATTTTGTACCTGGCAAGTGAAGTGTCTCTCTCTCTCTCTCTCTCTCTCTCTCTCTCTCTCTCTCTCTCTCTCTCTCTCCCTTCTTGATCATCATGTCAGCTGCTTCCCTTCACTATACTCTTCCTCTATAAAGTTCTGCCTCACCTCGAGCCCCAAGGAATGGGGCTGGCTGTCTATGGACTGAGACCTCTAAAACTATGAGCCCTCAAATAAACTTTTTCTCTTCTACCGTTGTTCTGGTGAGATCTTTTAGTCATAGCTGCAAAAAAAAAAAAAAAAAAAGCTGACTCAAAGAAATTAATGGTGATTCCATTTTTTTCTAGTTACTCAAGTAAAAAGTTTGAAGGCAACCCTGACCCCTTCTTTACTTCCACCCACATTGAATCCATTCATGAATGTCATCATCTCTACTACAAAATATTTCCATATACTCCTTGTTTTGTTATCACTCTGGTCAAAACCACTAATATCTCCCCCACTAGAGTTATGGCTACATCTAATAAGTATTATTTATCTGTTTTTTCTGCTTCTACCTTTCCCCCTAAAGTAGTGGATTCTCAGCACAGCAATTAAATTATCTTTAAGAAATCAGACAAGGTTACTCCTCTGCTCAAAACCTTAATGACTTCCATTGCATCTCATCAGGAATACAACCCAAAAACCTTTTATAATCATGGCCCTAATTATTTCCCTACCCTCATTTGCAATGTTTCTTCGGGTTTTGCTCAAATGCCATCTCAGTGAGTTATTTCCTGACCAAATCAAATCACTGCACCACCCCTAAAAACATCTTCTATTCTCTCTTCCTGTTTTTTCTACTTTTATCAGCAGTTAATGCACTACATATTTTACTTATTTATATTTATTTTCTGACATCCCTTCTTGAATATAATCTCCACAGAATTGGATGTTTTGGGTCTATATATTTTTTTCATCTCCTACCCTCACATTATTGCTCTATTGCTTTTTTCTACATTGCCTGAAATAGTATCAGATTCAAGTAGATAACTTGATAAAGAGTAATTTGTGTTTCAATTGCTTTAGCTAAATTTTCAAAATGCACTCAGTCTAACACTGAATTTGCAATAAGTTTCCTTGGTGCAGGTCTAGAGACTTGGAGATTAATAACTCTGGATCAGAAACAAAAGTTCTCTCCCAGTCAACATCCAGTAACTCTCCAAGAACCAGAGTCCCTCCAGGCTTGTCTGATACAGAGACCACCTCACATCTAAAGGGCACATCCTGAGAAGTTGGTGAAATACACCAGAAGACTACAGCTCCTCGACCTTGCAGTCTCATTAAGATACCTCCTTAAGATACTAACCAAATCCTACTAGTAGCAAAACACTGGGCCACTCTCCTCAATTCTCCTCCCCTTCATTCCTGTTTACTCAATATAAGCCAGTCTGGAATGAGACATAATAGACAGGGCAGTGAGTAGAGGTGTTCTCTTGGGTTTAATAGTAGGAGTAGTCTGAGTTCTACTTTGTCTTGAATAATAAGGGAAATTGACCCTGTCTATGGACTAAACCAACAAACAACCAACACTTGCCAGACTCTCTGCACTGCTTCTTGTAACATATAGTCTTATTACCGGTGCGATGGGGGCAGGACCTTGAAAACAGGGAAGACCCACAGTGTCCTGCACCCTGCTAAAAAGACCAGGAGATTACCAGCTGAGAAAATCAACCCAGTGGAGTGGGACACTGTTTTATTCAGTGGGTTTTTCCCCCGTTGCAGTGACTAAAAGCTCTAGCCAGAACAATTGTACCAAAGGAAAATTGTATTTGAAGGCTCACAGTTTTGGAGGTCTCATTCCATGGAGAGCGAGCTCCATTCCTCAGGGCTCAAGATGAGCAGAACATTGTGGCAGAAGTATGGTGGAGAAAAGCAGCTTACATGATCAGGTACTCGAGAAAGACTAAGCTCAGATTACCAAACATATATCCCAAAGGCATGTCTCCAGAGGTGCACCTCTTCCATTGACACACTACCCACCTTCAGTTACCAGTTAATCCCCATCAGGGGATTAATTCACTGATTGGGTTAAATCTCATCACCCAATCATTTCTTCTCTAAATCTTTTTGCATTGTCTCACACATGAGCTTTTAGGGGACATCTCATACCCCAACCATAATAGACACAAAGAGGTTGACAATGAAGATACCATAGAAACCAGGAAAGACAAAGGATTCACACATTATCCTAAGAGATTCCTCTATCCCTTCCCCAGAAAGTCTCCCAAGGCTTCTTTGCCATATTTCTAGAGGCCAATCTAGAGAAGGGAATGGAGTAATATTAAAAATCCAGGGCTGTTAGAGATTACCAGTTCAACTACATTTAACAAATTGGACTCAATGTAGGAGGCCCTGTTACCTAGCAGCAAGTGGGCTCATAATGAAGATTAAAGAATAAATAAATACAGATTATTTGCACATCCAAGTGTGATATGAGTAACGTTCAGCCCTGCTACATTTGCTGTTTGCAATATAATATCAACTTCTTGGATTTCCCCGGGGGAATCCTGATGGGTCTTCTGTCTGAATCTACTTTGCCAGGATAGTCCCTTCATTCCTGAAGCAGGGTGCACTCCCTTGGACATCATGTTTTTATCATTCATTTTTCTTCCAGTAAAACAATAAATGAGGGTAGCCAAGGCCTAGAAAGGAGAATCAACTTAGAGGTAGAAGAGATGGTGCCAGGCCTCAGAGCCACTAACTGTTTTGTGACTTTAGGTAACTCCATAAACTTTGTTTCCTTATCTGTAAAACAAAAATCATAAGCAGCCTCTAAATACTGGCCTTTTTATTAAATAGCATAATAAATATGAAAAATCTTTGAACACTGAAAAGTGATTTGTAAACATAAAACATTGTTATTAGGACCTTAATAAATTATTATTATTATTATTATTTTGCAGTACTGATATGGGATCCAACACCTCACACATGCTAGGCAAGTGCTCTATCTATATTCCCAACCCAGGCATTGTTTATAAAATATACTGGCAATTAATCACCCACTAACTACCATTGGAAGGTTCAAATTTGTGCAAGACACCATTCCTACCTTGAATTTTTTTTTTATAACTTGATGCAATAAAGCCTCTGGCTCACCTGGCCTGCTCTCCTAATCCTGCTCTGGTTTATGAAAAATGTGTTTATTTCATGCTGCCAAAGAATTGCCTGGAATGAGAAAATTGCAAGGTTTGGCTCCAGTATCTTATCCTTAAATGAGTTACTTTATCATCTACAGTCCCCTGATCTATGAAAGCAGGACCTACACAGAGCGCTATTTCTTCCTACACTAGGTAGACAAGAACTGTAACACAGACAGTGATCAACATTGTTGGACAGGGCCAGAGACTGAAAGGACTGCTCAGGGGGCACCCTCCTCCCGAACTCACAGCTTAGAGATCTCAGTTAGGCTCCAAAGTGCAGAAGAGAACCTTTAAAGAATCCTTTGAATACTGTTCATAACATATACATAAGTTTCCTGGCTTTTTACCTCATCAATTCAATCTGTATATGTCCAGTGGGAATTTGATGCAATCAACCAAATAATGAACACCTAAACATTTGCTATGGAGGGACTTGGAATTAGCCAGATAAGCTGATGATATTAGGCAAATGGTTGAGAAAGAAGTTTCTCTCTCCACCTCATTTTGCTAGAATTATACACACATATGAATAAATATACACACACATAATTTTATAATTAAAATGCAATTATATTATTAAAATATACCATGGTAATATACATTGTCAATTAAGCATGAAAACCATCTACACAGGCCCCACTGTGCTTGGATGTGGGAACAGAGAGTTCAATGCAGAAGTCTTCTGCACTGGAGACGGCTCAAATTACACTACTGGGCACATGCTACATAACAGGGTCTGACTCCCTTCAGCCTTTCTAAATACTTATCTATGCAAGAGAAGAGTTTAAAAACACAGAATTAAAAATTTATTCGCATAAAAAAATGAAATTGTATGTGTGTGTGTGTGTGTTTTACTCCTGCTTTCATCCCCAAGGTGAAATCAAGTTCAAAGACATTACTTTTCTTAAGAAAGGAAAAAGAAAACAGAGATGAAGTGGTCTCTCTGGAGATTTTGCAGAGGGAGGAGATAATTAGGCTTCTTCTCTCTGATAAGATATGCAAACGATTAGGAGCAATTATCAGATGCCAAGGCACCAGCAGCTGCAGGCTTCTTTCGCTCTGAGCCCACACCTTGGGGAGACCAATGTTTCTGACTGTTCTGGGGCAAAGGCAGAATGAGATTGTCATAAGACTGGGAGAATGCTGCCAGAGGTCAAACTCAACATGAAGAGTGGAGTCAGATCAAGGGGAGGCCTGTCTTTTAGAAAGTCAGCCATTTCTTTAATTCTTAGCCCTAATGCTATCCATCTAAATCTTACTATGAAGATTAAGATTAAGCAAAGAAATAGATGTATCCTTACAAACTAGCAACCTGGGTAACTAAAGTGATGAAAGATGTCCAGTACAGCCTGACCTCTGATGTGTCATCCATGATAGCAACAGCTAATACTGACTGAGCCTCTTCCATGTATCTTGCACTGTGTACAAAGACCCATTCATTCATCCAAGAAGCATGTCTTAGACATAGGATGTGCTTCCAGGTTCCAGGGACCCTATCACAGAAGCAGGCAATGCCCTTTCTCATGGTGTTTATAATAAGAACGCATAAAATGTCACAGTCAGTTTAAAAATGAAGAGAATTTCCACTAATGATAAAAGTTATAAAAAAAAAAAAACTAGGCCAGAGACTAATGGGTAGAGCTGGAATGTTATTATATAGAGTGGCCACAGCAGGCTTTTCTGAGCAGGAGACTGAATTGGAACTGAGTGATCAAATGCCAGAGCTCCCCCAAAACACCCAGGACAGCATGTCACACAGAAGGCACAGAATGTAATGGCCTAAATCAAGAATGAGCTTAACATGTGTGAATGATAAAAAGCCTTGAGGAAATGTCATATCCCCCATTTTGTAGATGGGACAGGTGAATTCCAAAATCCTTTCTCAAAGTTACTTTATAAATACATGTCACTGCTAGAAATGCTCTTTAGCTTTATTTTGACTTCTTGGATAGACTCATTGTGTATATTATCCATATAAAAATGCATTCATTGGGAAGTTTTCTAACTTCTTTGTCTAAATCATTCCATCCTTCATTCCCACTCACTAATGCTAAAATGAGATAGCTTTGTATTCTTGGGCATTAGTTAAGTGTTTATGCAAATACAAGTAAATACAATTTTGTATTCTTACCCTCCTTTCTTCTCCAAATGCAATAAACTATACTGCATTTTCCTTATTTCACTCTTTCTATGACAGTACCATAGAGCATCTCCTTTTGCCCTATAATACTCTCTTGGAGAGATGAACAGAAGTTTATGTACTTACTTCATTATTGATGGAAATATAGGTTATTCCTAGGTCTTTGCTTATACAAACAATGAATAACCTTGTATATACTCCATCATGCATATGTGAGATCACTGAGTCAGAGAAATTGATGAAAGTTGCTTTGCTGTCTTTTATTAAGTCAGCAAATTTTACTCTCACTAGCACTTCATGGAGCATTTTCCCAAAAGCTCATCAGAAAAGGACTTTGTAAACTTTTGGATTTTTGCCCATATGAGAGATAAGAAATAGCATCTCTGTGTGGATCTTAATTTTTGGCAACTCTCTTTATGTTAAGAAAATGATTCTTTTGTCTAGAATACAAGTTGCAATGTGGTTTTTTTTTCACTTTCACATTTGTCTTTTGATTTTACTTATGATGTGGCCGTCGTTTTATTGTTTCTTGTTTCATTGTTTTGTGTTGCCATGTGGATGAATTTATTTTGCATTTTTGTTGTTGTTGATGTTCTTTAAGGTGGTCAAATTTATCAACCCTTCTTTTATTGCATGTAGATGGTTGTGTCCACCACAAAGGCTTTCCAAGATAATAAAAAAAAAAATTCACCCTTGCATTCTTCAAGCCATGTTTGGGGTTTTGCTTTATATATATATATATATATAAATTCTACTATCTTTAGTTTATATTTGTGTATGGCAATGAGATGTACATATAATTTACAGGAACTTGGATTTGAATCCAGATCTACTTATGCTCTCAGACTATACCCTAATGTCAGATTGTAGTCTCAAGAGAAAATCTACCCAAATTCTAAGATATACATATCTAACCTGTTTGAAAGCAGTCTGGTGACACAAAGTGTCACGGGTTCCTGCTATTACAAGAACTTCACTCTTCTGACTCCTATTCCAAGGCTCTTTCCAGTATGTTTTATCACGTCTAATCCTAATTTTCAGTAAATTGTCTTTCACATATTAGATCTTATTTTTCAAATCAGGTTGGCTGGAAGATGATTTCCATCCATTTCTGTTTTCTCCCAATCTTACAAAACAAAGAGATAAGATCTATAAAAATTGCTCAGGGCAGTAAGTTCTCCATGGTCTCAGTGTAGGCTGATAAAGAAAAGGTGACTCTTCTGTGGCTACAACTAGAGCTTCCATGAGAATTATTACTTCTTGGGGTTTCACCCTAGGAATAAATAGATGCTTGCATAGTTGGAATGAGAAGGCCAGGAGGTGTCAACAACCTCTCCTCTCCATTCCCACCCTCCCATCCTTTTTCTAGCCCTCATTACCTCTCACCTTGAGCCATTGCACAAACCTCCTGATTGTTATCTCTGCCCTCCACTATCTTACCCCATTTGTCAGCTTTCAAGTAAACTCTACTAGAAACATCCTCCTTAAAAGAGTCTGATGCTCTCTTACCAAATAAAATTATAAAAACAGGGAAAAGAAAAAAATCTCTAAGAATATTAAGATCCAATTACCTGAACATGACATTTACAGCCTCTTGCCATGCCATGTCACTGTTATGATTCTCATTTTATTTCCAAGTCCATGTTTTCATTCATGCTATTGTTATAGTTAAAGCTTCATCCCGGGGTTTCATAAACTGACTTCCAGACCACTCACGTGTAATCGAATCAAGCCTTTATTGAAGCACACAGGTGGTGGCTGACCAGAACATAAAGCTGTTCCCCTGATCAGCCCCGAACAATTACAAGGGCGTTCCTTATAAGCCTGAAAACCACAAAAGGGATTTTCGGAGATCTAGCCAGTTCAAGCAAGCCAGGTTACAGAAGCGGGACAGTGCAGTCAAGCAGTAGGAAGCCTAACCAATCACAGTTAGCCTAGTCACCCCAGTTACAGAAACAGAGCCCTGTTACCCTAGTTACAGAAACAATGCCCTATTAGGTAGTTCAGTGTTCTTAAAAGTTTCTATAACAAAAAGAAAAGAACATCTTGCCCCAGTCATGACCCTTCTACTTGGCATGGTTTTTTTACAGGATGAAGTCATAAAACAAAATGGAGTCACACTTGCTTCTACTATCACACTATCATCCAGAAAACTTGAGCATTCACCATACCTACAAGATAGTCTGTATTTTTACAAATGAAGGTCTTTACTCATCTTTTACCTCTGTCCACTGGTTCTTCCCCAAATTCTCTTGTTGGAAAGCTCCCTCTTTCATGGTCTAATTCAATATCGTCTCCTTTTAAAGTCTTTCTTGATCATATCAAGCAAGTGAGAATCCTTCCAATGTTGACTCTGTACATACTTTATGACAATTTTAAGATGCTGTCCTGTGGCATCATTTATGGAAATCATGTTGTTTCCATTGTTGATATTAAGCTCTTTGAGGGCAGAACTAATCTACTCTACATAGCCTAAAGGACCTGATGACACTCCTGGACACAATGAGTGTTCAGTACATCTTTGATGTACAGCTGAGATATCCTTAGTATTCAATTCCTGTTTAGAACTAGCCAATAAAGAATAGACCAGGAATTGAAGAGAGATTCCCTTTATGCAATATTCAAAGGCTCTGCCCAAACTGAGGGGAGAAGACAGAGGCTCATTAGGATGCAGTGTGATAATAAACATTCGATAAAACTAGTCATACCTGAATGACGCTGTGCCAAAATAGAAAGAGCTTCAGCTAGGAAGCCAGCAGCAAATATGTCAGAATCCCAGTCACTTTCCAGTGTGCGACTGAGCAGGTTGCTGTCCGTTCTGAATCTCACCTGTAAAATAAGGCCATCTGTCAGCTGTGAAGACCACTAGAAAAATTGTCACTAACATTTTGGAACATTGTAGTTATGCAGTAAAAAGTAAAACAACCATAAAAATCATAAAATCGACAGGAGAACCACCTGTGCATTACTGTGCATTACCCTTGCAGAGACACAAAACTACCTCTTACAGCAAACACCTCTTAGAAAAGGGGGATTGAGTCATTATCTTGTCAACTGAAGGATTCATTAGGGCCTTTCTGCCTGGGTGAGAATTTGTTTTGCAGGCTCTGCAATTATCATCAGATCTAAAGATGATGATGCAAATGACATGAGAGTGTAAACAGCACCTAAAAAAAAAAAAAAAAGCATGCACCTGGAATGAATGATCTTAGGACACACTTCTAATTAGGAAAGGAGAGAATAATCAGCAACGACCCTGAAAGGAGACAGAAGCCCTGGCATTGCTAAGAGGAGACAGAATCTTGGGGTTTAACTTAACTGTGATGTGTTCCCATCCACCTTCATTCCTGAGAACATGACAGGGCAGGATGTGAACATACTGGATCTTGTTTAGCCATTGATCCATTCATTCACTCTGTAATCGAGTGCTGAGCACTAGTTTTTTCTGAGACATGCAGAAATAAAGGGGACATGGCCCTACCCTCACTCCATTCATGTTCCAATAGAGGAAAGATACCATAGCACCAAAAATGCCAACAAGGTCTGCCCTGGTACTGTCATACATACCATGCCCCAGGAATAGATGGGAACACAAAGGACTCCCGTTCTATCAAGAATGAGCATGATTTATCTCATTCATATGAGAAATTGAGCAAAGCTAGATTTGAGAGAAGAGTAGCTTTTACCAGAGACTGGGGGAATAGGAAGCCGGAAGGACGGGAAAAGGTTGATCAATGGTACTACGCTACAGGTAGGAGTAAGTTCTGGTGGGTGATTGCATATGGATGATAATAATGATGTAGGTTTTTTTTATTTTAGAAAGCTAGAAAAGAGGATTTTTGAATATTTTCACCATCAAGGAATGATAAATACTTGGGGATATAAATATGTTTAACCTGATTTAAATATTATACAATATATACATGTGCCCCATTAATATGGACAATTTTTACTTTCATGTATCAATTAATTTAATTTAAATTTTAAAGTAGATAAAAATGAGCAAGGGGTTCCCTGGGAAGGCAGGATGGTGTGGGGCACACCAGGCCAAAGAAGCCATACAAGTGAGGAAACCACAGGCTCTGGCTGACTGCATGCATAGTCTAATTCCTAGAAAATGTGGGAGCGCAGAAAATGCCAGTGGTTGACAGATGGCAGACTACTGGTGGGCAGAGACTGACCACATGGTCGGTCTCCCTTTCTTGTGTTCCTTCCAGGAATTTCAGTAGGATGCTTAGCACTTGATATATTTTCAGGAGATAAGTTCTTATTATTCAACCCCTGTTATTTGTAGACAATCTCCACATCTGGCAAGGCAACTTCAGAAGCATACTTTGTCTATGGATAGGAAAAAACTGAAGATGATCCAACAGCAGTCAGACCTCCCACAAGGAAATCCCACAAGGCTGGATATTATCTGACAGGTTGTTTCTTAACTTGGCACCTTTATGAATATTTCCTTTCCATTCAAATTGTAAAAAAATAATATGTATGATATATAATCATCTTATTAAGTCCTTCCATGCAATTTTGACACTTGAGTTTTGTGTTTGCAATTTGATAGAAAAAAAATTGATACAAATAAGCAACTAGGGAAAGCTTTTGACTTCGAATGCAGTATTCTTGGGGAACCCCCAATTCTTCAAATTTGAGTGAAAGTTTATCTGCTGAGAGAGCAATATGGAGATTCAGAAAGGAGAAGTAACTTTGTTTTGCACCCAGGTATTCAGTAATGGGAACTAGAACCCCAGGTGTTGGATCAATGTGTAAGTTACCACAGTTCAGCCACCACCTCTCTGAATAGGCAGTACCATGGCTTTCCAGATCCTTCAGTACAGATCCAAGTTTGGAACTCACTTTATACCTTACAATGGTGCAATTTGACTTCATGTACAGAGTTTCAGTTTCTGGTTTATCTTGGATTCATTCTCTGCCCCACCCCTCTGAGAAACAGGCAGAACAGGTAAGAATAAATGATTCCAACCGAGGGTAATAAAAATTGTGTTTATTTTCTCTGATCCTCTTATAGAATCAATTTTTTTATTTCCTACATATGAAAGGAATCTTTATTTATATGGTAACGAGATGTGTCCCGTCCTGTTGTGCTAGGGCAGTAGGATAGGTTGCCAAGAGATAGAAAAAAGTACCAGAGATGATGTGCAAGACAGGAGGTTTATTCAAACATGCTATGGGGAAGGTCCAGTGGCAACGAGCTGAACAAGTAGCATCTGCATCACTCATGGTGCTTTGCTGCGAAGCCCAGTGGATGGCTGGTTGGATGAGCACTTACCCTCTCCACAGTGCTCTGTGCCAGTTATCCTGTGAGGGTACACAAGCAATGACAACATTGGCTTACTGCATTCTACCTTATGACTAGCATTCCAAGGAACAGCTGCTCTGGCGTACGTGCAAGAAAGCAGCTTCTACAGATAACACTGGTGTGCCCTAGTTCTCAGTGCACATGCGATGGAGTCAGTGTCCTGTAGCTAATCCTTCTTATGATATTCTGGTCTGGACTCTCTTTCATGGTCCCCTGGACTTGGCTAGAGTCTTGGGAATGGAAAGGTGGGTCTCAGGAACATAGTGTTTGATATCTCTTCCTATTTATTTTTCAAGGATCATATAAGATGGTAGTATAAAACTTCTGACCTTAAAGAATATATTGCATTTTGTTTTGTTATTATTAATTGAATAGAGGTAGTAATTGCTTTCTTGCTGGTAAATTTTAAAAGCAGAGCAAGCGAGCATATTTTCTCATACTTTAACATATATTTGATAGTAAGGATTCACTGGATGAATAACAAATTGTTAACTTAATATCCACTTAATGCAATAAATAATTTAGAACCAGGTGATGAGTGAGCTACAGGGTGTGGGTATTTGTGGAACTATGAGAACCTGGCTGCTCAGCAGAATCAATTGAGGAACTTTTCAAAAAATGCAAACTCTGGAACCCCACCCTAAAGTAATTGAATCAGAATTTCCACAGCCTAAAACCCAGAACTTGACATTCACAGAAGCTGTCCAGGTAACTCTTATGATAACATAGTCCACACAAGTGAGCCCTTGAAACAGATTTCAGAGCAAAAATGTCTATGTTAAAATAATAAAATCAACCGTGGCAGTCAATTATAATCTCACATGAGATATAAAGCTTTCCAAGGTCAAGGTAATAAAAACCATCTATCCCTTTCCTTCATCCAGCTGTTTCCTCTGCTGGAGACACTACTTACTCATTCTCGAGCAAAAATATTCTTAAATGCTTACCATGCTACAGCTGGAGATATAACAGTGAATACAACATAAATGGTCTCTTTCTCATGGAGTCTGTAAATTTCAGCAACTAGAGTACTAAGCAGCTCTACCCAAGAAGTTTACCAGAATATGTAAACTTTACTTTTTTTCCTCCAGTATCTGTTCACTTTATTCACTTGCTAGAAGCAAGACTTTGTGGTTGCCTGGTCCAAATGGTGGAATATAACTACTGCCAACAGTTCTTGAGATGACATCTCCCTTCAAGATAGTAACCACTTTCAACAGAAACTGACAGGTTCAACTTGGGTTGGGTGGTTCTCCTGGACCAGAGTCTGTGGCTCAGAGGAAAGAGGTTATGGGATCTGCTCCAGTGGAACCATATTCTTGGAGAATGTTTGAGATAATTCCACTAGAAATAAATGATACAGGGACAATTTTGTACATCTGAACAGCATTTCTCTAGGACAGAGGTGCACTTTTGAGCATGAATATTATGCCATGCCATTCCGTTGGACTGCTCAGAGTTTTGTTCTGCTGAGTTTTGATTCTTATAAGACAATTGAGTTGTTTCATTCATTCTTTCATAGTTCACTCACAAAAAGAATTTCTTTAGGCATTGGCCTCATCTAGAACTCAGAGAGAAGAAGAAGGAGAAGAAAAGAAGGAGGAGGAGGAGGAGGAGGAGGAGGAGAATTAGAAGGAGGAGAAGAAGAAAGAAGAAAGAAGAATAGTGTTGTTCCTCTTAGATCTCACTTTGGTGAAAGAGGCAATCATACAATGAATGTCATTTAATGTGACAGACCCATGTACCAAGTGCAAAGGAAATGCACAGGAAATAGCAGAACTCACAGATTTCCCTACCTGTGTCCTCATGGCTTCAAAGCACCTTTTTGGTTGGGTAGAATAAGGAGACTTTCAGAAAAGGTGAATCATAAAAAATAAAGTTAAGGGATGTATGGAAGAAGGAAGTTTCATGGTTCGTGGTTGGAAGGCAAAATAATGACAGTGTATGGAAGATTGGGAGGTTGCGGGGAGATCACTCCATAGTCACTCCCAGCCCTACCTTTTATGAGCTATGCATACTTGAGCAAGTTACTGAAACTTTCTGTACTTGGCTCATAGGATTGTTGTGAGGATTAGCATTTATAATTCATGTGAAGGGTTTAGGATAGTGTTGGCACATCATGGATGCTTGATACATGTTTTACTATTGCTATTATGGTCAACAGCATTGTCATCATTATTTCAAACAAATGTGCTACTCCTGAGTGTGTTCATAAAATTTTGCTTCTGAGAGGAGAGCACATGCTGTTTATCATTATACTATAGAGATCATCGTTTGGATTTGACCCAGAGTACATGGTAGTAGGTTCAGAAATCACATGCTCTAGATGGCTTGCAAGGTGATGGTGGATCTCATAGGATTAGCAGCAGAAATTCTGGTGTAACCTTCTGTCCCAGGAAACCTTACCCCACAGAGCTGCAGGCCCAGGTGAGACACATGCCACTTTTGCATAATTCATCCTCGGATCACCAGGTGCCAGTTTCCCTTTGGCAAAAGACTCATTAGATGCCCAGGCCATTCACCTGGCCCCCACCATAGGGACTGCAAACCAGAATCCAGCCATTTACTTCCAGAAGAATGTTCCAAAGCATAAGCCAACACCACCCACACCACAGAAACAGCTCAATTTAGAACTATTTCCTAAATAGTTTGAGAACTTTGTCTCGATGGATGAGATTTTGGTAGGAGTCACAGGATTCTTCCTATTCCTTCCTCTCCTTTCGTATCTCTTTAACCAATTACCAAAAATAAGAATAATAGCAGCATGTTAGGAATGTGGATATGAAAGTCAGGGATCTGCTTCCAATGGGGATGAGGAGATCCTTGCATGGTGGCAAAGCCAGATGATCAGAGACACATACAACATGATAGGAACCAGCCCCTGTCCAAGGGTGGTACATAACCAGCGTATGTTCCACTGATGTCAGTTTATTTATTACACTGAACCAAATGGTTACATTTGGTGCCAAGATGCCATCTATATCCAACTAAACTTTATATTTTCCTGGTTAAAAAGGAGCAGGATATCAGAACAGAATTTTGAATGAGGAATTCAATTGTATTGTCTCTCCTGTTACCACCACCTTTGGCTTAAACGACTACATGGGCTTCCTAGCTGGTCTCTCCATCTACATGCTTCTCAAACTTCTTTCTCTGTGGCACCCAGAACAAATAATTTTTGAACACTGGAATTGGTTCTTGTGCCTCAGCTCTGTACAACCTCTCAATGATGACCAGTTGTATCGTAAATAAAATCCCAACCCCATCAGGTTACCAGCGTGGTTCTGCATCCATGGCCAGCATACTCTTTGCAGGCCACTACCCCACTCTCCCCCAAAGCACCAGGCACAGAGGTCTTCATTTTTAGTTCTTCCTCGAGCCTTGTGTACCTCTGTGGCTCAAGACTCTGAGGCAGGTCTCCTCCTTTAAGAATAATGAAAAAGTCATGTAAATTTCAACCCCCTGTTAAAACCTTATTGAATAGGAGTTATTGTTATTACTTGTGCTATGCCAAGAAAAAGCAAAGAAGCTATCGTTTTTTATTAATCATATGGTAAAAGTACATTTGCCTTCAAGCATTTTGAATTATTGAAGATAGCAGCAATACCTTTTCAATGAATTCTCCTCTTTGGCTCGATGTTTTGTGTTGTTTTGTTTGTATGATCAGATCTATGTGACAAAGAGCATTTAATGAGCTCTGGCCTGGTGATCTCTTCCTGCCCTAGTTTGCCTGTGTGACCTCTGCTCCCACGTGGGCCTCTGTCTCTGATTTTTGCAAAACTCCCTAGGCAGTGAGCTTCCTGGACATCAGAGCTCAAATCACATCTCCCTTGGCCACTACAAGTTTACCAGCATCAATAAGTACTTATGAAACCTCAGCTCCAAACTACAGGTGACCTATTAAGTACTTGAGATAAGATCTGCCCTCAAAGAATTTTTTAGTTTAAATGTGTTGATCGGGGAGGAGATAAACACATAAGAAACAAGAGAAAAACTGTCCCTAGAAAATATTTACTCGATACCTACTACATGCAAAGCCCTGGAATAACTCCAGGTCAAAATCTTAACTGGGAAATACAAAAAGTCACAGAAGCAGTCACAGAAGAGTCTTGGTGTCAGAAGACCTGTGCTTGTGTTTTCATGCTGACGGGATGTGAGGATTTAGACAATCCTCTTCACAGCCTGAATCTGTTTCCTCATCTAAAATGTCACTAGCACCTGCTTTCAAAAGCCTCATGTGGGTTGTTAGGATTAAATGTATGTGAAAGAGTTTTACAAACTCCAAACAACTTGATGTGATCATGGCAACGAGAAGGAGAATTCTGGAATGTTTGTTATGGGGCAAGTGTTCCCTAAACATTTTAAATACATTATTTCAATGAATCTTCACTAATAGATCTATTAATTGCATCTATCATAACCTCCACCTTATGGATGAGGATCAGAAAGAGGACAAATATTTCCCTATGTCACACAGCTGGTTCAATAATGAGATGAATTTGAGTTTAGATCTATCTGGCATCATAGTTAGCAATTTTACCTATCATGTTACATGACCAAACACCTTTATATTCAGGAAGCACTTTCATTAAGAGCTCACTGACCCTGGGTTATAGACCCTAGGTACAGCATGGCTCTAGAACTTACTGTATGTGGGATATGTGGTAAGTCCCAGCCTCTGTGTGCCTTACTTGTCAGATGAAGGACTTCAATTCTAAGGTCTCTCACGTTCTTTCTTTAAGTTCATCTGACAGTCTATGGCTATGGTTCTTGTTGTAACAGAAATTGTTCCTTGGGTAATCAATGGTCAAAGTCACCTTGGCTACATAACAGGGAAAGGAATACATAGAGACAGTTCATAGATTTGGTGGGGGTTCAAGAAAAAGATGTTCAAGGGCTGTGGCAGTTGGAGAAGGTTTTGGAGAGAATAGACCTGAACAATCTCACCATGAAAGTCATCCTTTATTATTTTTTTCCATAGTCCCCATATTTACAAAGATTTTATATTTACTTGATCTAACATGGCTACATGGCCTAGCAAAAGACAGCAACTGCAATTCCTTCAAGAGAAAAGAAGACACCTGTCAGCCCCAGTGAGAGTCAGGCAGATAGACAAAACCGGCTGCTGCCTGCTTACCACAGACCAGCACAATCAGGGACATCGTTTTGACCTCGACTATGAATCAGCTAAAGTTATAGCCAAAAGTCCACGGGCTGCTCAGAGTTGAGACTTCTATCCTCAGTGGGAGAGTCACCCTTGACAGTCCTTGTCCCCACATGCTTGCCATCATGGGAATGACCACAAGCCAAAAGACAAAATGACAAGAAATGCAATTAAAACATTGGTTAGAAAAAATAAAGTAAAATAAAATATAGGTTAGTTTTTATTGGGCAGCAAGAATGAGTCTTACAATGAGCCAAGCCCAGATGTGGTTTTATAGACAGAAATGGACTTGGGAAAGCAGAAACAGAGACAAGTGTAGATTGCTTGTTACAACTTGGCTTTCTCATAAAGGTTAAAGCAGAGATCTCCTTGTAAGCCTGGGTAGAGCTGGCTCATCTGAGGATTTGGCTTCTTACCTCTCATTCTCCTAATTTCTCAGAAGGTCAGGTAACAATTCCAGGTTTTGTCTTGGTGACATAGAACTTCAGCATGCATGACTCCGTTTTGGTTTGGTCTCTTGGGCCAGGTGTAGAAGCTCAGTCTCAACCCAAGGCCTCCTATACATTTTATTGAACACCTAGAAGGCAGTGATTCTCAACTGGTGTAGGAGGGGGTTGTCCCCCAGTGAACGATTGGAAACATCTGGAGACAGACTGAATGTCACAGCTTGCCTGTGAGGGAGGAAGAAGATTGTCACTGACGTCCAGTGAGGGAGCAGGAACTCAGTAAAAATCCTACCTGCTCAGAACGGCTTCTCCATGCTCCATCCCCAGCAGCTGCTAAGTGAAGAGGGCAGGCTAAGAAAGCAAGGGTTGAATGTTTTCTCTCTTAGGCAGAAGCTAGACCTAAATAAGAGGGTAAAAATATGTGTGCGTGGGTTGGGGGAGGTCCCCTGAAAATAGAAGAGAGATCAATGGGAGAGAGGAAAGGGATTAAGGGGAGGGAGAGAGACAGAAAAAAGGAGGAATGGTGAGATTAAACTGACCAAATTCTTCTAGGTACATATATGAAGATATCACAGTGAATTTCCCCTTCATGTGTATCTATAAAGCACTAATTGGAAAAAAAATATATGAATCAATACAAGGAAGACCAATAGAGTAGAGGAAGGAGAATGGGGGAGGGTGGAGGGGAAGGAAAGGTAAGCACTGGGAACTGAAGTGAAGCAAATTACATTCCATGCCTACATGATTATGTCAAAATAAACCCTAATATTATGTTCTTACTATAATGCACTAATAAAAACATTACAGAGAAAGATCGTTTTCAAAAGGCCAACAGTACTGAGGTTGAGAAACCTTGATAGAAGGGAACAGCAATTATGACAAAGAGAAAAAGACAGCCAACTCACCCAGGACAGCTACAACAGAACCCGGGCATCTCTTCTTTCCTCCCTGCTCCAAACCAGAGGAGGCACAAGGCAGGAGTCCCTGGGCCAACTCTTGCAAGCTTTGGGGGTTGTATAGGGAAAGCTTGAAACTGAATAGAAGGTTGATGTTTTTTAAAATAACCTTTTTATTTTTAAATAATTTCAGTTGTATACAGTATATGTGCCTTTAAGATTTTTTTTCTATTTTTCACTCAGCATAATGCGCTTAAGTGTTATACAAATTGCTACTTGTATGAATAATTCATTCCTTCTAACTGATGAATAGTATTCAATTTTGTAAATATATAAATGTTCCACCATGTATTTAACCATTTCCTTGTTGAAGGATGCCTATTATTGTTTTTGTTTTGTTTTTCTAATTCTTGGCACTTATAAATAAAGTTGCCATGAGCTTTTGTGTACAAGTTTTTGTGTGAATATAAGTTTTTTAAAATATTTTTTTAGTTGTAGTTGGACACAATACCTCTATTTCATTTATTATATTTATGTGGTGCTGAGGATCGAACCCAGGGCCCCTCACGTGCGAGGCAAGTGTTCTACCTGTTAGCCACAACCCCAGACACATAAGTTTCAATTTCTCTCAGACAAATACCCAGGTGTGCAATTGCCAGGTCATTCATATGTTAAGGGTATAATTACTTTAATAAAAAAATGCCCAGCTATTTTCCAATGGATCTGTACCTTCTTCCATTCGCATCAACAATGCATGGAGAGATCCATTTATGATACTGGTACTTTAAAATGGAAATTAATGTCTCTAAATAATCAAATGAGGCTTTTTTAAAGAAAGTAACCAATAAGTTATTTTAAAATAATTTTAGATATTGATGGACTTTTATTTTATTGATTTATTTATATGTGGTGCTGAGAATTGAACCCAGTGCCTCACACATGCTAGGCAAGTGCTCTACCACTGAGCCACAACTCCAGCCCCCAAATGAGATTATTTTAATAACTAAAATGATTTCATAGCTATGACACCTGACTATTAACTGTAGTTGTATCAATGGATCCCTCTGCCAACCAGGAAAAGAAGATTCTAAAGGTCATAAAAAAGTAACAGTTATTAAAAAAAAATAAAACCAAGTATTGCTATACCTCAACAAGAAGAGATTCCTCAACCAAACATATTACATAATTAAAATATCACTTTGTTTGAAAGGCAAATTTCTCTTTCTAGTTTTTATTTCTTAAGGACATAGGTCACTACCATTGAAGCTTCTGATCACTGCACAATAACTCAAGGCATCACCCCAAGATGTGCTAATTACAGCCAAGTGCAAAGACCCTGACATACTTAAGACCTGCTAACAGCCTCTTAGGTATCCTTTTAAAATTATTATGTACTTTTTGAATCATCTTTATTAATGCACTATTAGAAATCTTACTCAAGAGGACTGAAGATGCAGTTCAGTAGTAGAGCCCTTGCCTAGAATATCTAGAGTCTCAAGTTCAAACCTCACCACTGCAAAAAAAAGAAAGAAAGAAAGAAAGAAAGAAAGAAAGAAAGAAAAGAAATGTTGTGCAGCAGATTTCTCCCTATAAAACAAACATGATCCCTCTTTACTTAAGATCTTCCCTGGTTCAGGCAATTTAAACAGGATCAGCAGAAATAAATGCACTAGTATCTGATAAACACCTACTAAAAGCTCAGCTTCAGGGAAGGGGTGTGGTAAATTCTAGAAAATAACCTAGTAGCAGATTATGACAATATGAATTAAGAGCCTTAGAAAGGCGCACTCCTTTGACTTTACAATCATTACAATTTTAATAAGAAGAAAGAAAATGTAAACACCAAAAATAATTTACAATAGGTGTCAATAACTTCAAAAACACACTGACCTAACACTTCCTATTCAAGCATTTGTTCTACAGCAAATAAATATTTATGTAAAATAATTATATTATTGCATTATTAATAATGGAAACAATTTGAGCATCACCTAGCTAATAAGGGGAGTATTTCTTTCTTTCCTTTTTTTTCTTGGCACTAGGGAGTGAACCCAGGGATGCTTAACTACTGAGCCACATCCCTAGCACTTCTTTATTTTTTATTGAAAGACAAGGTCTTGCTGAATTGCTTAGGGGCTTGCTAAATTGCTGAAGCTGACTTTGAACTTGTGATCCTCCTGCCTCAGCCTCCTGAGCCACTGAGATTATACCAGGCTAATTGAGGTCTTTCTAAATAAAAGATAATACATCCTTAGTGTGGAAAATTATGTAGTCCTTTAAAATTTTGGTTTCTTCAAAGAATATTTTACATAGATTGTGGAAAGTGGTGATTTGAATCAATCATGGCCTCTGATTCTCTCAAGGTTACATTTGCACTGGGAGCTGCCTGTTTCACACAGGCAGGTACACAGGTACACAGCCAAATGCTCCAGTTGCTATGGTGACATTAGCCTGAGAAGGCTCCATATCAAAGTGCAGAGCTGTTATCAGTGAAGGCCTTGAGTTCAGCACCTTCTCCCCGGGATAGTGAATTCTGAACAGAATAAGATGACCACTGTCTTGCCGGTCCTTTGTCCTTCAGATTGCCTGCTTTACCGAAAAATTCCCACAAATAACCTTTAGATGATGAAACCTATATAATAAACATGCTGAGCTAGCTTGGAGTCAACAAAGCTTCAGCAGGGCCCCAGCTTTTTCTCTCTATGTGTGTTTGTCTTTTCTTTATCCCCATTACCCTTTGTCCAGTATATCCAGAATTAATGGCCACAGTGGAGAGAGATGAAAAGATCACAGCAATAGAGAAAATGTTAGAAAAAAAAAGGTGCTAGGTGGTTAAAAACAGGGTATGGAACAGCACATATGATGTTATTTGTGCAGTGTTATTTGAAAGACCAATATATGTATGTGAATGTTTGTGTGTGTGTAGTGCATGTGTGTATAATGATCTTCGTCAAGGGAAGGGTCTTTTGATGCATGGTAGTCTTACAGGTCATTTTAAAACATTCATTTTCTTTCAGATATTTTCTATAGAAGCAACTAATAGATTCCTTTCTAAAAAAGAGTGAGCCCAGCAGAGAAGATACAGTTTACTCACAACAAAGACAGTATTAAACAGAATACGGGAATGAGGCATCTTCTGTCTCATTCTCTGTTCTTCCACATGCTTTCTTTTGGGAAATCACTTCTCCGGATCAACACAAATGTGATTCCAGGGAGCTGACCTGATGAGAGGGACTTGCAACTTTTGGGGGTCAGTTCACTAGTCAGGTCCATAAGCCAGGCTGGTTAACCCAGCCTCTCTCTCTGAGCCACAGAATGAGAACCAATCCGGGTCCCTCTTTGGCACTGGTGCAAAAGAGAGGCTCTTGTAAGAATTTAAATTTCAAGTTTGTAGCATATACTGGCTGCATCCAGTAGGGCTGTTAATTCAGAAACTGGCAAGGGGTGATGTGGGATTGAGAAAAGAAGAAAAAAACACAGAGAAAGCTGTGGGGCCAGGGGCCAGGTGGGACATTGTGTTCTGATGCAGGAACAGTGACCCAGAGCTACCTCAGCCCATTTATAATATAGGTTTTATCATCAAAAACTTTTGTGGGAAAGTTTCTTCAAAGCAGGAGGAATAAAGGACCATATTAGGGTGATCTTGCCATGCTCAGAATTCTAAGAATTCTCTAACCCCTGGAGCTAGTGCCTGAGCTCAAGGTCCAGACTGATATAACTCCATGCCTTTGCATAGTATTTCCTCAGGCTGGGTATCACCATAGCAACTAGGCAATCTTGATCCTCACTTTTGCACAGGAAGTTCCCAGCACAATTGCAGCCACAACGCAGTCAGAATTCATGATCCAAGTTACGACTCTCCACATTTACCAAGGAAGTAATATAACTGAGAACCAAGCCAACATGGAAAAAAACTGAGATGAACTTGAGAGAGACAAGGACAAAATCTTGAAAAGTTATTCTTACCCCCTAGATCTAGTCATGCTTGAAGACATGTGTAGTCCTAGACTTTTCTATTTTATAGCTAATAAGTTCTTTTTTAATCCTAATTTTTGAGACAAATAATTTCATTGTTTCCTTTATCATTCTGATTTGCATTTTTTCTTTCAACTCTTAGAGTTACTGCTGATATACATCTTTCAAGGGTATAGGTCAAGTTTTTGAATCAGGAGACAAAGAGGTAATTTCCCGCCCCTCAGAGGAGCAGTATTGTGAGCTGGATCTTGGAGGAAAAGAGAGGGTGAGCATAAGAACCAAAAGTAAGCTGGGGTTCAGCTTACTTGTGAGGTTCTTGGAAAATACTGAAATAGAGAATTTGTGTTAGGAAACAGGAAATGAGGAAGTGAGTCAAATTTTTACCAGGTTAATGGATTTAGAAACTATTTCAAAAACAATGAAAGATCCACTAACTGCATTTTTTTATTTTAACTTTTTTTGGTAGTTACGTATGGACAGAATACCTTTATTTTATTTGTTTACTTTTATGCAATGCTAAGGATCAAACCCCAGTGCCTCACACATGCTAGGCAAGTGCTCTACCACTGAGCTAAAGCACCAGCCCTACACTAATGGCTTTTAATAAGGGCATGATCTGTTGAAGATCATCCTTCCAGGAGAATGACTTAGTGGAAGAGTCATATCTAATAAAAGAATAAAATGAGGATTTCCCTTTCCCATCCTCCTTCACCCTTCTCTTGCACTGCAGTGCCTTCCACTGGTGAATCTCCTGGTCTTCAGTCTTGACTGTATTGATTCATTCTACATATGTATTTTTTCATTAAAGCATTATAATTACACATAGTATTTGGGTTCATTTTGACAAAATCATACATGTAATGAACTTGATTTCAGTCTACATCCTCCCCCTTTCTCTCCTCCTCTTCCCCCTATTCTTCCTCCTAATATCTACTGATCTTCCTTTTACTCCTTTATTTAATGATTTTTTTTTCCATTGGGACTTTCTACATATACATAAAGGTGAAATTACCTTTGGTACCTTTATATACGGATAGAATATGATTTTGTTAACTTCTGTGATAGTAGGAGCAAATGTGATTCCATTTTGTTTTATGACTTCATCCTGTAAAACAACCATGTCAAGTAGAAGGGTCATGATTGGGGCAAAATGTTCTTTTCCTTTTACTATAGAAACCATTAAGAACTCGGGACTACCTAATAGGGCATTGTTTCTGTAACTAGGGTAACAGGGCTCTGTTTCTGTAACTGGGGTGACTGGGCTAACTGTGATTGGTTAGGCTTCCTACTGCTTGACTGCACTGTCCCGCTTCCGTAACCTGGCTTGCTTGCATTGGCTAGATCCCGGAACATCCCTTTTGCGATTTTCAGGCTTATAAGGAGCACCCTTGCAATTGTTCGGGGCTGACCAGGGGAACAGCTTTATGTTCTGGTCAGCTGCCAATGATGTACTTTAATAAAGGCTTGATTCGATTACACGTGAGTGGTCTGGAAGTCAGTTTATGAAACCCTGGGACGAAGCTTTAACTATAACACTTCATTCCATATTTCTTCCTCCTTCTTTTCCTTCCTTCCTCCCTCTCACTCTTCTTCTAGTTCACTGATCTTCCCTATATCTTTATAATATCTGATCCCCTCCCCACCTTCTTTCCCATATTTTTCTCTAGCTTCCATATATAAGAGAAAACATTTGATCCTTGATTTTCTGAGTCTGGCTTATTTCACTGAGCATGATTTTTTTCTGCATTTTCATCTATTAATTAGCAAATGCCATTATCACATTCTTCTTTATGACTGAGGAAAACTACATTTTCTTAATCCCTTCATCGGTTGACAGGCATCTGAGTCGATTCCATAATTTGGCCATTGTGAATTGTGTGGTTATAAGCACTGAAGTGGCTGTATCGTTATATAAGCTGATTTTAGATCCTTTGGATAAATACCCAGGAGTGGGATAGCTAGATCACCTGGTGGTTTAATTCCTAGTTTTTTGAGGAATCTCCATACTGCTTTCCAGACTGGTTGTACTAATTTCCAGCCCCACCAACCATGTAGGAGTGTACCTTTTTCCACACATCCTTAACAGCATTTATTATTATTCACCTACACACATATTTTTAAACAATATGTCTAATTGTAGCCCTGAGAAAACCAGGGTGTTTCTTGAGGTCTGCAACATGGATTGATCTCAGAATAAATATATTGATTGAAAGAAACCAGACACCCCTCCCCCCAAAAAAAACCATGATTTCACATACTTGACATCTAGAAAAATGACAGAAAGCTATTCAGCTGTTGCCGGGGATGAAGACAGGCCAAGAAGAAGGGTAAAAGATTGGATTTTTTTAACTCTATACCAATAGTTCTCTAAAACACACTTAATCTTTCTTGATCCAACATCTTTCAGGTCTCTCAGCTGCTCTCACACATCTTTATTCTAAATTTTCTTAAAAAAAATAGGAAAGGAAAGGAAAAGCCGGACATGGTGGTACACACCTATAATCTCAGCAACTTGGGAGGCTGAGGCAGGAGGATTGTAAATTCAAAGCTAGACTCAGCAGATTAGCAAGGCACCTAGCAACTCAGTGTGATCCTGTCTCTAAATAAAAAATAGGGCTGGGGATGTGGTTCAGTGGCTAAGCATCCCTGGGTTCAATCCCCTGTACAGAAAAAATGGAAAAATCCATACCATAATTGGAGCTCATTATAATGCACTGTCCTTATGTGAACATTTAATTTTAAATCCCCTGAAAATTTGACCACCTTCTATCAGCCTAAGTGGGTACATTCTCCATTTTTCTAAGTCATATTCAATCTAGCTCAGACCCCAAATGTTGACATGAATGTCTCAGACAGGTGTTTTGATGCTCTGCCTTTCCTTGTGAGCTTCAGAACCTTGGAGAACCAGGAAAATTAAATGATGGAACGTGCCTCAGCCTCATTCTGTCATTCTGTGGTTGATCGTTCGACTGCACAACACTCTTTTTAGCCGCTAACATTGATTGATTTCTTCCACCGTGTCAGGTATTATGTTAAACACACCTTTTTGCTTGTCACAGTAACTCTGTAAAAAAGGTGCTCAATAATCCCATTTCCTCCTCACTAACTGTGTGACATAAGGCTTGTCAATTTGCTTCTCTGATCACCAGTTTTCTCTTATAAAGCAAGATGGTAAAGCTAAGTGGCTCTTCCTACTCTTCCCCCTCCTCCTAAATTCATATTTGGGAGAATTGGGATTTTGGATTTTTAGGTCAGGAATGTTTTATTTGTTTGTTCTGTGTTAATTTCTCTAGTCTTGCAACTTTCTTATAGTTTTGAATTTTTTAAAAATAGGGAAGTGATAAAAGTAAATCTAATCACTTGGTTCTTAAATGACTGTAACACATGGATTCTTAACTCTCTAGAAATACAAAAGCTCATCTCTCTTTAAAATGAAGAGGTGCAATGACCATTGATTAATAAAGATCTCACCCTGGTCATCCACAGTGTTTTTTTTTAATTTAATGAACTCTTATATGCTCCCATTTTATCAGAATTTTATTATCTATCATTCCTACAAAAGGTAAATTGTTTTGATATAACTATAGGATGCATAGTATGTAAATCAACTCTGCTAAAAATAAGGTTAAATATACTCATATTCAAGATAGAAAATAAATATACTCCAATGTTTACTTTAAAACAGATTCCACAACCTCAATACTCTCAAACCATATGAATCAAAAAAGTGGATTCCTACCTTCACACACAAACATCTGCCTCGATTTTGCCTAAAGATCAGATTACCCAGGCCAGGGCAACTGTCCCTTGTACACCAAGAAGTGTGTGTGTGTGTGTGTGTGTGTGTGTAGGCACTCAAGGGAGCATGTACACATTTGTATGCACGAGCTCAAGGGAAAAAAGATCAAGATCTTAATGGGCTGGTGTTGTGGTTCAGTGGTAGAGCTCTCGCCTAGCACTTGTGAAGTACTGGGTTCGATCCTCAGCACCTCATAAAAAATAAATAAAATAAAGGTATTGTGTCCAACTACAACTAGAAAAATTTTAAAAAATCTTAAGATGTGTAGTGTTTATTTTCCATTCTTTTAAGAGACATAGAGAAAAGAGAGATATCATTATCCTATCAAAGTTTCCCAGAAAGGACAAAGAAGGAGGACAAGTGTGAGATGGCAAAAGGAAAAGGTTAGGAGAAGTGAAGAAGGAGGGAAGGGGAGGGGAAAGGAGGAGCCAGCACCAGCTGTGGGGCCTGTTGCAGTGAGTCAGGTTACACTCTTATTTTCCCACAAGCTCCACCTTACGCATCTACATAGGTGGGTAGGAAAGGTAGGTAAATATCTCTAACCTAACCGTGACCCCTGAATTCTGGAGGATAAACGATATCGCATAAATATTATCAAATCAAGACTGCAGGCCAAAGGCCTCATAAAACCACAGGGTAAACCTACAGCACCTCCCAAAATCAAGGTGAGCCGGAAGTAAAACCGCCATAAAGTTTGCAAGTAAAATCTCGCTAACCAATCACTTGAAGCCATCTGAAGCATAACCTTTAGGACATGCATTTATTTTTCTTTTTTTTAATATTTATTTTTTAGTTATTTATTATTTATTTTAATTATTTATTGTTATGTGGTGCTGAGGATTGAAACCAGGGCCTCGCACATGCTAGGCGAACGCTCTACCGCTGAGCCACAACCCCAGCCCTGCATTTACTTTTCTTAAATATAAGAGAGTCTTTAAGTATTAAGTATGAGAGAATCATCCCTCCTGCTTTTAACCTATCTAGCCTCTAGCATATTTAATCTCTTTGGGCTTGATTTTTTTCTTTCCTTTAGGAGAAACAGTGCTAACACTTCTCACACACCACTATTTTGAGAAAGTAAAATGAAATAAGTAAATATGAGGGATGCCAGCAAATGCTTGTCAAATACCTCCTCTTTCTCACTGAGAGACCAGCTATAGGTCACTGTCAATCCTGAAATTAGGTATGAACCCTACTCATTTGTTGGTGTACTATTTTCTAACTTAACAAATACTTGGTGAGGACCTAATCCTATTCTAGATTCTACAAATTGAGTAATGAATGAAAAAAAAAAAAAAACTAAAAAAAACCCTTCCCTTTCTTCTAGGGTTTAATCCCTCCCTTTCTTCTTGCTTTCTTTTTTTTTAAAATTTTTATTGTTGGTTGTTCAAAACATTACATAGTTCTTGACATGTCATATTTCACACTTTGATTCAAGTGGGTTATGAACTCCCATTTTTACCCCGTATACAGATTGCAGAATCACATCGGTTACACATCCATTGATTTACCTATTGCCATACTAGTGTCTGTTGTATTCTGACTTTCTTCATCTCTTCTTTGACTGGTTAAGCAGTCTCGGGTGTCCCAGGAAATAGACCTCCATTTGTATTTTCTCTGCCTGAGATAAAGTCGCAGCTGAGACCAGGACAGGAAAGGGTAGTATTGAGTCTCTGAGAAAACCAAGCGGAGCTGCCCCATTTGAATCTTGCCCATGGCAGTGCCCAGGCCAGCCAGTCACAGGCTGATAGGGGACCAGCTGAAGCAGTCCTTCCAGAATGTCTGCCTCAAAACAATGAGACTCTTTTGGCCCAAGGCACCAACAGCTAATTGCAGTGTTTTACAAACAAATTTTGTTGAAATGATAAAGCAGTGCTTCAGAACAATTGCCCTGAGAAAAATGGGTGTGCAGTTTGCACAGTGGCTCATACACACAAAGCCAGGGTGTGCCCAAGTTAAAAGAACCCGTTCAGAAAGCAGATTGGCCAGTTATCATGATGACTGTGCTCACACACGTACATAATGTCAGACCTCGGGGAGCTCTGTACACTTTTTAAATAGACATGTGGGTAGGTAGGGAATCAACAGAAGAACCGAATCCCCTTTTTCTTAAGCCAATTTTCTACATGGTTCTCTGGTTAAGAAGAATGGTGATATTCTTCTGTCTGCAACATAGTACATCCAGTTGAAACAGTTCCCATGGAGAACATGGAATATCTTGCCTTCATTTTAAAATTACAATTATCATAATAACAGGTTTCTTACATTAAAACCATTTTTCCACCTCCATCTCAACAGCTCTTTAGAGATAGGCAGAGTGGGTATTATACTCAATTTGATGGAAAATAAAACTGAGGTTCTCAGAATGTGATATATATATATATATATATATATTTATGATGATATATATGATGATGTACAGCTTTTAAGAAGGAAGTATGGATGAGGCTTGAACAACTCTATTAGTGCTAAGACCAGCCTCAAAGATCTTCTTCTCCATTAGCTATAGTGTTTGAATCTTTAGGACCCAAAAGTGGCATAGACTAGTAACTGAGCCAGCCACAGATCATCCTTTTAAATGGTTTTCATTTTTACCTAAAGGAGGAGTACTCTGGTTTTAAGGACATTGCTTCAGGATTATGCATAAGTTTGACTTGTTTTGTTTGGGTGTGACATTACACTGCTGGAGAATGATCACTTATTGATTTAGAAAACAATGAGCCTAGAAAACAGCTCCAAAGTGGTACTGTAAGGATGGCCTTAGCCTAAGTAACTCCATTTTAAATAAACCTACAGTCCCACCAGGCACCAGCCTACAAAGCCCTCCAATATGTCAATCATAGTCTGATAAAGACAAGTCACTTTCTACAACCCTGATAAGAGTCAGGGTAAAGTCACATGTTATTTGCCTTTGGCCTGATAAGAGTCAGAGGTGTGAGATCAGGACAGAAATCACCAAATCATGTGTCCTGACTCTATGATGTAAGATGTCACTAAGAACCCTGGTAACAGCTGATGGGGCCTAAAGGGTGAGCAGAAGCCCCGAAAATTTAGTATAAATTATGGAACAAATGAACTGACATTAGGATTAGCTGACACTGATGCACACGCCAGAGAGCCTGATGACATCCCAACTCTTCTCACCATCTGTCTGATCCTCTGCATTGTCTTCACCACTCTCAAACTCTACAGCAGCCTCCTGACCCTGGTGAGAAAAGCAACTTCTCCTTATGACCGTCTCCTCAACTCCACGCCAGGAGATTCCTCCATGGGTTCCTAATCTGATCACTGTGTCTGAGTGAGTGTGCATCTGCTGGACTTTAGGCCCTAAGACTTGAGACTCTAGATCTGGTACTTGAGCTCAGCATGTAGAGGGAATGTCTATAATAAGTCTGTCATGATTAAGTGTGTTTGCAGGGCTTAGAGTTAACTTAGAATTGTGTCCTTTGAATTGATTATGTCTATTGCATTAGTGCCCAGCATGAAAGATTGTCATTTTCTTGATTAAGAACCTATTGAGTGAACTGTATTAATCTGAGTGAATAAAGCATTGAAAAAGGCAGACATTTTTTATGGACTTTCTATATTTCTCTCCCTTGACTGCATAAGATGCACCTTTTGCCCATCGAAACAGGTATGTGTGAAGTTCAGAAAGTCAGGCCTTGGTGAATGGGAGGATAAAAATCAGCCTGCTTCTACAATCTGTGATTTGTGCCTGATACTTTTTTCTCTGATGTACGTCTGTCACTTTTCCTACCATCTAAATGCTGATCTTCTCATTTCCTCTAGGAAAAGAGTAATATTGTAAGGATTCAGTACCCATCATCAGCAGTTGCTCATGAAATGTTACTGTCTTTGAATGCTATGAAGACTCCGAGATAACACATGCTGCTAAGGACAAGGGAGCAAGGGGAACTCTCACGCTGCTAGTGGGAGTGTAAAGTAGTACAGCCAATATGGAAAACAGTATGGGGTTCCTCAAAGACTAGAAATACAGCTACCCTATGATCCAACAATCTTACTGACACTGCCAGTTAATGATGATGAGCTCTGCTCCCCCACAAGTTGAAGTGTAACATTAGAGAAGCACGCCGAGGCAAGCATACAAAGCAGGGTTTATTTAAAAGGGGTAACATAGACTTCTCCCTGGAGGGAGAAGGGGGCCATAGCTGGTATCCTGGCATCCCAAGAAGTGAGGGTGTCCTTCCTTTTCATATGTCTTAGGCTTCCTTTGTTCTCCTGCTCTCTTCCTTTATCTCTCTTTCTCCTATCTACGTGACGAGGACCAGGAGATGCTCGGTGGGATGGCCAAAATATGGGAAGCAGATGGGCCAAAGGGCCAAGGTGGTGTGACCTGGGCAGGAAGGGGGTGTAATTAACAACTCTCTGTAGGGAGGGACAATCCTGGGTGCAGGTTATCTTAGCAACAGGTTGGAGCAGGGACAGGTTATTTTGATAAGGGTGGCAGAAGAGCTCTGAAGGAATTAGCATTTCAATCCCTCTCCAGATTTCTGGACTCACCCAAATTAGCTTCCTTGATCTGACCTGACTCCATTTACCTATCTAAACTGACTGCCTGCCTAATTCTGGCTTCACTACTACTGGTTAGTAGTGGAAAGGGAAATGAAAACAAGTATGTTAAAGAGACATTTGAACATTCATGTTCACTGTAGCACCATTCCTGACAACCCCAAAGTGGCATTAACCAAAGTACCCATCAACAGAAAAAAAATGGATTTTAAATGTGCTATCTGTACACAATGGAGGATTATTCAGCCATAGGAAAAAAAGAATATAATCCTGTCACTTGTGGCTTCATAGATGAAACTGGAGGATATTGTGTTGTCAAATGTCTCAAGCACAGATGGAAAATACCACACATCCTCAATTCTACGCAGAAACTAAAACATGCATCTCATTAAAGTAAAGAGTAGCATAGTGGTTACAGGGGCTGGGAGAGTCACGGAGAGGAAGTGTGCAGAGAAGATGGTTAATAGGCACGAGGGTACAGTTAGGTAAGAGGAATAACCTCTTAATGTTTCATCGCACGGTAGGATAACTATAGTTGACATCAATTAGTTGTGTATCTCAAAATAGATACTTGAGAGAATTTTGAATGGTGGCACACACACACAAAAAAATAAGTTTGATGAATATACCAATCATCCTGATTTGATCATTCTATATTGTATGCATGTAATGAAATATCACACCATACCCTATAAATAAGTATAATTATATGAATATTAAAATATTTTTTTAAAAGAATAGTATCAGCAGCTAACATTTATAGAGAACTTTCAGGTATTTTCTGCAGCACTGTACATAAATCAACATATTTACTTGTCACAAAGAAAAATACATGAAGTACCATATTTACTTGTTACAAAGGAAAATCTATAAGGCACAAGTATTATTAGCTTTATCATGTTTTTAAAATGAGACCTCAGAAGAACATAGAGGTTGAGGTGCTTGTCCAAGTTCCTAACATGGGAATTATTGGTCCTTATTTTGAATTCTGGCTATGTAGCTCTCTACAAAAAAAAAAAAAAAAAAAACTGAATGCATGGAGATGGGAGTGCATTTTCTTTATTCATTTTGTTTCTTGCCTGCAGCTTTCCATACAAAGAAAAGAAAGTTTTGTCCATCTTTCATCTCTAGGTTATCTAGCATGGAAAGTAGAAAATACTAAGTTATTGGTAAATCTTGACTGAATTAATGGGAAAGAAGGTCTTCAATGGCAGATCAACTTCCATAATGTCTCCAACCACTGCCAGGCTGAGCAGTAGGCACACCAGTATTCTGAAGGTTGAACTGGTCTGATGCAGAGATTCTGCTTGGAATCTCCTAAATAATTGGCATGGTAGAGTCGGAGTAACTCCCATTCTGATTTCCTGTTGAGTGACAGGCCAAAAAGACTCAATTGTTTTTAAGATAGTAAAAGGGCCTGGAGTCACAGTGCCAGCCCACAGAAGTCCCTGCCCTTAGAAGCTGCTCAATACAGGTTAAAAGAATGGATTTGTAAATAAATGACTGGATGGCTCACCTTGCACTGGAAAAAAAAAAATATGCCACCTTTTCATAAAACTCTTTGTGGGATTAATATCTCAGAATCTTATCTTTAAAAGAAGTTTTAGGTTAAACATATCTTTTGTAATCTTAACAATCTTGAGCATTACATCTAAAGAAAGGTGTTAACTTTTAAACCTCCATATTGGAGCATTATGAGGAAGACAGGAGGAAGACTTAGCTCTCAGTGTCAGAGACAGACCCCCTCCATGTTTGGGGAAGATCTGAACAGCCCACATATACCCAGACACATTCTGACAGACTCACATGCATTCTGAAAAGGAGATTTAACAGGGGCCAAGGATACTGAGGACTTTAGCTAGGAAAACCTCATTACCAGTACTTTCTGAGCGTTCTGGACATTTTGCACATGAAGAGGGAGACAAAGCTGCCCTCACTATACTCAAAAATGAGAGAAATAAAGGTCTCTAGCTACCCCCCACACATACACAGACCTCTCCCACCAGTGTTTCTGCATGGTAGGACACAGTAAAACCACATTATCTCAAGTTTACAGGAAATTCTAGAAAACTGCCCCAGCCAAGCCCCTGAGATGCCCCCATCAAAGTGCCAAACATGTTGCTGTTCTCAAACTTCTATGAATTTATACATATAACTTACCTATACTGAATGGATGCATATTGGATTTACATGATCCCAATTCAGAAATCATGAAAACTACTGAGATTTTCTGTAAATATTATGGAATTTATTTTAATTCATTGCAATCTTGAAAATTGTGCTTATTCATTCATCTTACAGATGGGACACAAAAGTGCAAAGAAGTAATTTCATTCATGTTCTAGAGCTAATAATTGATAAAGCTAAAATACAATTCCAGGGTCTGGGATTGTAGCTCAGTAGTAGAACGCTTCCCTACCACGTGCAAGGCGCTGGGTTCAAGCCTCAGCACCACATAAAAATAAATAAAATAAAGTTTTAAAAAACAAAATATAATTCCAGATCCATCTGGCTTCAAAATCTATGATTTATCTTTCTTTCTTTGGTTCCCTACCATGAAGAGATGAATGCATAAAGGAAATGTGAGATATATATGTATGTATATATATATATATATATATATATATATATATATATATATTTGGAGTTTTATTCCATCAAAGCAAAGAACAATGTCATACCATTTGCAGAAAAATGGATGGAACTAGAGAGCGTCACATTAAGCAAAATATGCCAGACTGAGAAAGTCAAGGGTCATATGTTTTCTCTCATATATGGAATCTAGAAATAAAAGGAAAAAGAGAGATCCCATGAAAATAGAAGGGAGAAGAATAGAGTAGAGAAAAGAGACCAGGGGAAGGAAAGGGGAAGTAGTTCTGGAGAATTAAACTGATCAAATTATGTTAAGTTCATGTATGAATATATCAAATTAATCCTACGTTTATGTATTATAACTATGCACCAATTAAAAAAAACCTATTTTCTAAGTTATAAACATAACATACTTATTTGAATAAAATTTTGGCAGTACCACAAGAAATACAAAAGAACAAAATCTTCAATAGCACTATAATCCAAAGAAAACTAATGACAACATTTGGGAACATTTTCTTCCAATCACATCCCATTGGGTAAAAGTTTATTGACTAATTTTTCCTTTGCTGTACTGCAAGCATGAATCTGTTCCATTAAAAATTCTGTACAAATTTATTTTTAATATGTGTATAATATTCATTCTATATACATAATTAATATAGTTCTTCTTCCTCATTGATGAACATTAAGGCCACTTCTGATTATTCAGAATTATAAATTATACTGAAATAAGTCCCTCTGTCCCTTATTATTAGAATAAATCACTCTGTACCCTGGAATTGCTTCTGTCTTATTTCTAAACCACCAGGTCAAGTCAGTTTTACAAATACAAAAACCCTTAAGTATGAGAACAAGATGAAACAGCTTGGAATGTGCAATCAGAATACCTGAATTCACTCACCAGTTTAGCCCTCATTCACAGGGTGATTCTAGCATGATACCTGAGACTTCCAGAACCTTGTTTTCTTGTTTGAAAATGGGACACTAACACCACCTCCCTCAAGAGATTGATGTGGCATTAAAAGAGCTAAAACATGTGACAGGGACTTTGTAAACCATCATGTGCTTTAGCAAACATCCCTTGCTATTACCTTCAAATGGGTTGAAAGATTTAGGCAATTTTCAAAGGGAAATGAAAAGGAAAGAAAAAACTGGCTTATGCAAATTGGGTGTTTTAGTGGTTGGGGGTTTTTTTGCTATTTTAAATATGTATGTATTATAAAATAAAACTTTTTAAAAAAGTTTTACATTATTTAAAAGTCCTTAGTTGAAATGACAGCTGTCAAAAGAACATTTCCCAAGTCCACCAAACATTGTGTCACCCTGGAGATTTTGAAAGCTTTTGCTCACATGTCGAGTCAACAAACCTAAATAAATGTCTGCATCCACAGGCACGTCAGAGAGCAGGAAAATCCAACCCACCCGGATAGAGTGCAGGAGAATCACTGCTTAGAGCTTAGCCCCACCCCCTGGGGCGGGACTCAACATTCTGCTCGTCTGCCATTGGCTAAGGCTCTTTGCCCAGGGACATTTAAGGATGAATGAGGATGCTGCTCAGAGGCCAGCCAGCAGGGAGAAATGTGAAGAGAGAAAGGTAGCCTAGCCTCCCTCAGAGCAGAAAAGATTCAAAACAGACAAGAGTAAGGACCGGCTGGGAAGGGGCGCACCATCAGATTTGTGAAGAGGCAACTAGGCTGCAAAGTTTTCCGTGTAGGCATCATACCTCAGTGGAATGAAAGGGAAGAAAAGCAGTCATTCTGTGGTCCAAGCAGAGGATTAGAAGGTTTAGGAGTACACCCAGATAATCCCAAGGATCTAATGACCATGAAGTTTGAAGAAAAGCTTGAGGACAAAGGGAGCCTGGCAGGAAGGAGTCGGGTGCACCTAGATGGGATGCACCAGGCCAATGGGAAACCAATAGCCAATGGGAAAACGGATGGCTGTGGAAAGCAGGAAGCGAACGGCAAGAGCAACGGGCTCAGGGAAAGTCTCAACAGGTACACCTGGCAAGAGATCCAGAGGCACAATCAGGAGAACGACCTGTGGCTGGTAATCCATCGAAAAGTTTATAATGTTACTGACTGGGCCAAAAGGCATCCTGGTGGGCACCGGGTCCTCAACCACTATGCTGGGGAAGACGCCACGGTAAGAAACTCCAAGACTCCAAAGCCTCTCTCCCTCTCTCCCTCTCTCTCTCTCTCTCTCTCTCTCTCTCTCTCTCTCTGCCTCCAAGTTGCTGGGTGATTGAGATCTTGGCTCTCTTCCTAAAAGCATTCAATTACGTGTTCAGGCTCTGCCACCGATCATCTCCTCCCAAACCAATTTTTCAGGATTCCTCTCTGACAAGAAATTGGAAGCAAATTAGGAATCAAGGTCTACCTGTCATATGCTTCCAGTTTGGGATGAACTCATATGTACATACTGGATACTGTACTTGTGTATTCTGGATTTCATTTTGTCCTTAGGGTCGTGTTTTATTTTGTTTTTGTTGCTATTTGGTTGGTTTTGTTGTTGTTGTTTTTGTTTTTGCTTCGTTTTGAAGTGGAATCACTATCTTATAAGAAGTTACAAATAAATGAGTGAAATCTAGAAAAAAAATATCTTCACCTAAGTAGATACTTCTAAGACTCCTATAATTGGAGTGTCTAAAAGAAAGAAAGCAGTTCATTTAGTGAGCATCAAAACATTGATATTGAGCAATTAATAAAAAAAAATTTTTAAAAACCTTAATAATGGTGAAAAACAGCAGTTACCTGGACTTCTAGGTTTTGTAAAGCTCTACTGCATCCAGGAACTCATTTACTATGACAAAAATGATGCAATCTACTTTATGGATGCATTAAAATGCACCAACTCACTTAAACCTCCCCATAAGGAAGGTGAATATTATTCCCATGTTAGAGATGGGAAAGTTGATGTTCAAAGAGGTAAAAATATGTCGTACAGCCAGCAACTGATAGTGCCAAATTTTGGAATGAGATAAGCTTAATCACAAAGTCTTGTACACTTGCTTCTTTAAAAAACAAATTTTCCCTTTATTGATAAGGAGGTCTTCCAAACTCTTAAGTGCATTTAAGAATCCCTTTTAAAATATTCTACAAGGTTGTTTGTTTTCTCTCAACCGGGAATCTTATTTTCCACCATTGAACTGATGAAGAAACAGAAGATTAGAGGGGAAAACCACTAATTCCAGGTCAGAAAACTGATATGACAGAACAGAAATTTAAACCTGGGATTTTTTATTTTATTACAACTGTTGATGTCACTAATTAGCATATAACTTCTCCAACTGGTTTCTAAACACTCAACTGGAGATATCATTTTGCTAAGCACTAGTCTGTACATGATATGTGCTACCTGACAACTTTGTAAAATATAGAAGATCTCTATTTTTATACTACCAATCTCTATTTTCTTCAAATCTCAATTTTTCTCCAATTTCTCAACTCTGCTCTGCTCAGGTCTTGTTCTAATAAACAAATATCTACAGTCAGATGGATGTCTTTCTGAACTTATCTTGCCATTCTACTCTTGTCAGATCTGATGACTTTTTAAACAAGGTTCAAACTTCTCCCTAAGAAAATGAGTATAAGCTTGTGACAAAGAAAGGGAGTATCATGTCCTTTGGGAAGATACACACTGTGTAGACATCTAGAGTAGAGAATTGAAAAAAGTGAGATGGAAAAAAAAAGTGAGAATAACAGGAGAAAGATTAACAAATAAGTAATGAAACAAAGGCCACATACCCTTTAATAGCCCATCCCCACTGCCCACAATTCAGAGAAAATATGGACGAAGGTTTGCTAACACAAGTCACAGAATTAACTCAAAGGATGTGTTGGCAAGGACATGGGTTTCCAACCATGTTTAAAGAATGGACAGCTTCACTGTGTTTGAAGCAGCCCATGATGCATTTGTAATTTGCTAATTATTTTTATTCCCTCGGAGTCAGCAAATCATGATGCCTCTGCATTCAACTCTAGCCAAAGAAGAATTGATTAACATAAAGGTAACCACCAGAACCTTAGGGACAAATACCCATAGTCCGTTAGGATTTAAATATGCCAAGGAAGAAAATCTTATGGTCAGTCAGCCATGTACCTTAGTCTTTAGGAAAATAAATCTAAAAATGTTCAGAGGAAAGATTTTCCAAGGGAAAAATGGCTCTAGAATAGTATATGACACCAGAAGAGTCTGGACAATTTCAGTACTCGCTGGCTATTCAGAGAACTGGGAAACTGAGTGTTGGAATTAGTTATGTGAACCTGGAAAAGTTACTGAGCCTCAGTTTCATGATCTGCAAAGTAAGAATGGCACTCTCTATGTGGTTATAGTAAATGAATGTATCTTCAGTGTGTGGCATAATATCAGACATTAGGTAAAAGTTGAGTAAACCATAGCTACTATTATATTGTTATCATACCCAGCATCCATATTCTGAAATGGGATGATTATGTTTGTTTGCCATCAACTTGGTCTGTTGATTATGTTGTGTTCAAATTGATTTGGGAGCAGAAAGGTATATGATGGAGAAGCATCAAGTCAGAGGTACCTGTGGTCAGAAGTTCACTCTGTTACGTATGAGGTGTCTGCAGGTTGTGCCTTGGCTGACAAGCGGGGCCCAATGTGTGCCAGTCTTGGACCTATGGCTGCACTTCCCCAGATGGGATACCTTTCTCTTATTTATACAGGAGATTTCCCTGAATAATGATACCTAAGTGTATCCTTGGACAAGACCTACATATGAATAATGGGGCAGCCATAAATTTTATATCAGACAACAATACACACCAACCTCCATGAAAAACATAAACACAATCTTGTATCATTATCCAAGTGGTCTGTCCCATGGATCATTAATCCATTCATTCATGCAGTCAGTTAAAGTCCTTGTTAGGGGTCCAGCCTAATAGTTGAAAACACAGGTTTGGAAAGAAATCAGGACTTGTTTGCATCTAAACTCCACGATTACTTGGAAGATCCTAAAGAGGTTCCTTAAGACTTTGGAGATTTGGTTTCTTTAATTAGAAAATGGGAATGATAATACCTTTATCTTAGTTTGTTTGTTCATTTGTTTATTTATTTATTTATTTATTTTCTGTGGTGCTGGGGATTGAACCCAGGGCCTTGTGCATGTAAAGCAAGCACTCTTCCAACTGAGCTGTTATCTGCAGCCCTGTCTTATTTATTTTAAAGTCAGTGGAGATAAAATAAAGTGCTTCTTAGGGTTCTCAGATTAAATACTCAATAAATGGAAATTCCTTTATTTAATAATTACTTCATTCTTCCAAGAGGGATTCTAATATTCTCCAAGGAATCTTGCCAAAAAAAAGTCTAAGAAACAAAATTGGCACATAAGCTCCAATTATTGCACATGAGTTATCTTATTCCAGTTATATGATTTTAAATCAATGCCACAGCGCTAGAGTTTAGGCCCAGTTCTTTTCACTTACATAAGCCTACCCAGGAATATCCAGAAACCTTCTCTAAGTCCAACAAGGAGAATTTATTATAAGTATTACATATAACTGCAACATGGTGAGCTATTTTGCAATCAGTAAAATGAAGATTACAAAGCATTTTGATGACAGGACCTACATATAATGGGACAGCCATAAATTTTATATAAGACAACAGTGCACACCTACCTCCATGAAAAACGTGAACGCAATCTTGTAATGGGTGCGGAGGCAGCTGGTTTGGAACAAAGAGAGTAGGTTTATTATCCTGCATTCTGGTCATCCCAATCCTCATCTCTGGACATCACACTCTAGAAGGGACACTGAGAAACTCCACTTCTTTCTTGTGGGAGTTAAAGGTGAACTCAACAAGGAAAGGATGACCAAAGCTTAAAAAATGTAAGGAAAAAGTTTGTTTCAATAATCTGGGTGACTCTTAAGTTGAAAAACGTAGAGTTGCGTGCAATTCCAAGGGAGAGAATTCCATGGGGTTTGGTATGAGCGGAGCTCATGGAAACGAGGCTGAGGCATGAGGGAAGTAAAGGTGAGCCCAGGGGAAGCGTGCAGACACAATTCATGTCGTGAGCAAGCACCCAAACAGCAGGGGCATGCCACACCAGCCACTTCCTTTCCTTAGAACAATTTTAGCCAAAAGTATGTGCTCAGTTAATGTCAGTGAACTGTCCTTATGTGATGATGAGAAGAGGAGAAGATGGAGAGAAGATGAAGCTAGAAGAGAGGTAGGGAAGAAAGAAACAGAAGGAGGGAGACAGAGGACCTTGACCGCTGACCTAAGGAGTTCTCGTGTTCCCCTCACTGCTTGGCACCTCCTCCCACTACCAACAGTGGTGCTTGGGCACAGCTTCCTTGCTCACACTTGTCAGAGCAATAAATCAGCCATCACTTCTAAGCTGTTGGTGAAAGGAAAGTGAGAATCTGTGATTTCAACTTTCCTGGGCAGTCCAAATTTTGTAATCTGATTCTCATTTGAATCATCCTTGTAGTTTAGACACAGAGGTAGGAGGAGAGAGAGAAAAGGAAGTCCAAATTCTAATGGATGGAAATGGGCCATGAGAAGATGCTGTCTCCATAAGATCAACCTTGCAGTTAGAGGATGAGGTACAAAGGGCCAGTCAAAATGAAGGAAGACCAGGAGGGAGCCCAGGGAACATGTTCAAGGCCCAGACAAAGCATTGACAGCAGAAGTAGAGAGGAGGGGGTGGGTGGGAACGATATTTAGGAAACTTGATTTATAATATTTGGTGAATAAGTGGCTAAGTAACAGAGTCTCGATCCACCCATGGGTATGTGGTTTGGAAACCTACTGGTGACCTCCAGAATAGGAATGCCAGAAGAATGCACAGATTGAAAGGTAGGGTGAACTTTTCCTACTGTTCTCCTTGACAAGGGATGATACTGTTTTTCTAGTAAAGTACATCGCTCCCTCCTCCACAAATAATACCAAAAATTTAACATCCTTTCCAACGCATTTGTAAAAGCAAATAATATATCATATCTTTCCCATGTTGGTACTATTTTAGGAATAATCACTTTCAAAATGATCTAGACTAAAAATTTATGGGCAACATGAGTAAAAATGAATGACTGAGAAGGGAGTCAAAGGCAAACAGATGAAACCAAGACTTACAGAAGTGTCAGAAAATAGCATAGGTATAGAGGAAGGCAAGAAGAGGGAGGCAGCCTGGAGCCATAGGCAATGCACTTTATGGGACTGAAACCTGCAGTAGAGGAACACCGTTACCATCTTCCCAGCAGATCTAAATTGATTTTAGTATCACCTCAAAACAATCTATCATCATGCCCTTCGGAGAAAGAATTATACATATCAAGACTGGCATGGATCTTTATGGCTTCATGGCTTCAGAGTCGCATAGCCCTGAATTCAAATCCTGACTCTGCTATTGGCTGGCTTTTGGGAGCAAGACGTTTTGCCCCTCTGAGATTTAGCCTCTCTCTCTGTGTAACAGAAGCAAGGGGAGGAACCTCACAGAAGTAAGGCTACAGCAAGGAGTGGCCTTCAGAGCCCCTTGTATACAGGATACACTCCACAAACACTGGCACGATCCCCCTTTCCTTTATTTTACTCCCCCTCCTTCCTTCAACAAGAACATACTCGCCCAAGAATGTTGGTAACTGAACCTGTTCTTGCGGACTTTCAAGAAGAGGTTTCACAACTTACTCAGCATCTGGATTCTGTTAGAAAATTATTGAATATTCTAAGACTACCTGAACTCCTTGTAGCAGATTGTTGCTTAATGTTCTGGAAAACTCCTCGCAGTATTGACCTGTGAGCCTTAAGGGGGATCAGAAAAAAAATATATTATCTGCACACTGGAAGATGAAATTGCAATAGATTTCACTCTTCTGTTCCTTGACCTTAACCCATCAGGATGTTTTCTGTTCTAAACTTATTCTGAAGCAGCAAGAAGAACATGATTTTTTTTTTTCAGTATGGATCACCATGAGATACATCAACCACTTTCTTAACCACTGAATCACTCTTTTCCTGGTTAGGGGGAACTAAGCTTTAGGATCCAGAATGTGAAAATTTAAAACCATCTTTGAGATAAAGTAACCCAACATTTCCTAAGAGGGTAATAAGAAATGTGCAGAAGTTCAATGGGGCAGTGCAGAGCTTTGGGAAATTGAGGGACTATCATCACCCCCATTTAGGGAAAAGAATAAAAACCAAGTCAGCAGAATTGTTCGTAGTCACACAGCTAGTAAGTGTCAAGGCCATATTTTAGGTACAAAATATTTAAGTCAGTGCTGTGCAAGGCTACAAGAGTACTTACATGGCTTCCACTCATTCAGGTTATAACTTTGATTATATTTCTTCATTTTTAGTCATTCCTATCCCAAAGCCATAAGAACAAAAGTTCAGCATCTCCCTTCTGTGGAATCCTTAAGAAAAAAAAAAAAAAGACTGTACAAATCCTTGAGAGGAAAAAATACCCCTTGCTTAAATAGGCTATAGAGATTCACTGCTTCCCAAAGCCATGTGGTTGCTACTTAACAACAACATTTTAAATAGAGTGATTGGAGTCTTCCAGTGTTAAGCATAATCAAGAGTGTGGATAACCCAGGGCTCAAAGAATGTGATCCCATGATTTTAAACTCAATTCAGCCCTTCTCTGGAAATAACTACTTCAAGGAGCCTAATTCTTCTGGGCCCCAGACAAGAACCACAAAGGAGCGCTCAACAGGAGATGTGGTGGCATAGCTGACCTTGGCTATTACCTGCTTCAGATAGTGTAAACCACTATCACCAGAAACCTGATGCTGGACTTGAAAGTTCCATCATGGCCAATAAACCCACACAACTGTTTCCTCTGATATTCATTAAATAAACGGTGTTGTCATCGGTGCTTCTGGAGAGCCTGGTTATACTGGTCATACCTAGAAAAACGATGCATACATTATGCCTTTTGAGAAGGTTCTAAAGTATAATTTGGATCCATCAGTTTGCACCACCAACCTAGACTTAAATTAAATGTATGTAATGGACTCTATGCTCATTTCTAGGTTGGGTGAGGAGGAGGGCTGATCTATGAATAAACATGTGTCTTTGGAGCTTCTAACTGGTCTCTCTGATTTACAGGATGCCTTCAGGGCCATGCACCTGGAGCTTGACATTGTGAAGCTGTACCTGAAGCCGTTGCTTATTGGAGAGCTTGCTCCAGGAGAGCCCAACCAGGAGAGAAACAAAAACGTGAGTCTCAGGATACAAGTACATGGAAGGATGGAAACAAGCCATAGAGGCCAATTTACTGTTTTCTATGAGAAACCAATTGCTGTGCCTGGGTGAGCCCACAATAGAGTGCAGTAGTTTCCCCTATCTACAGGGGAAACATTCCAAGGCCCCTGGTGGATGCTTAAACTTTGGAGAGTTTTTATTATTGAACCCTATGTACCAGTTGTGAAAGGGCCTGACAGTTGATGTGGTAGCCAAGATGGTGACTAAGTGACTAACAGGAGGGAAGTGTATAGAGCATTCCTGTTCTGAGCAGGATGCAGCAGGAAGGTGGAGATATCGTCATGTTTTTCAGAACAGTGCACAATTTAAAGCTGATGGATTGTTTATTTCTGGGATTTTCTATTTAATATTTTTTTGACCAAAGAAAATAAAACCATGGATAAGGGGGGGGGTATTATGGATTCGTGGATTCTTCATATTTCAAAGAAGATTTATCCCCTTGAGAGCTCAGAGCTCTTAAACCTCTGTGAAGACAAGAAATGGAACTTTGGGCCCTGCATTCCGTACTCATTCTGTCTCTAAGCGCCACCTCAGGCCAGGCAGCTTACACCTTTTTTCCAGTGACTGTTTGCAATTATGTGTTTGGTGTCCGTGACTACATCCCTTGCTAAACTAAGTTCCATGAGAGCAAAGAAAATGTCTGTATCACTTATCCCTGTGTCTTTCAGACTCATCTGCACAGGATCAGACATGTAGTAGAAACTCCATAAATAGCTGTTAAATGAAAGATATAAAAATATACTAAAACTATTGCTCTTTTGACATTCAGGGAAATTAGCATTCATGGAGAATAAATTTCTTCCTGAAAGTTCCTCAGCTATTTCACCAAAGAACTGGTACTCTAAATCACTATTCTCTGACCCCAAATATCTTAAGTATACCCAAGGATGGATGCCATGCTTTCCTCAATACTTTGACTATACCAGTTGCACTATACTGTCTTCTAAGGGACAAGGTCTCTATAAGACTAAAATTTCATTTGTTTGATTCTTATTTTTTTTTTATTTGCCCAGAGTCAAATACTACCGTGAAACAGAGGGAGTAAGGACTTTATTCCCTCCTTAGGAAACAAGGAGACAGACTCCCCCAAGGAGCAGGACTGATCTCAGAATGCAGGACTGGTTGTGAACAAATCTGAGACTAACACTTAGGCTCACTCTGTAAGCCCATGGCTCATTTTAGGAGATTGGTCTCTGAGGGTGGACAGCCTGAACTCATCCTCCACCCCTCTCTGTGGTTCAATGTCTCTCTCTCTCTCTCTGTAAAACAGCAACAATCATAGCACCAATCACATAAGAGTTATTAGGAAAATGACTGAAAGATGTAATATCATTCAAAGCACATAGAACCATGCTTGGGACATAGTAAGTGCTCAATAAATTTCAGATATTTTCAGTGTCTCAAGCTCCATGATGGTGTTAATGATTTGCAAACTTCCAGGTATGTGCCCATCATTTGGGGTAGGTGGCCCTAGGTTAAAAAGGAAAGATGATGCAAAATTAAACCATTATTCCAATCAAAAACATGTAAGAAAAATAAAACCCCACCAATTTCTGAGAGCCAGAAGATAGCCATTTTCTAAAGCAGTGTTAGTCTCCGTAGGCGAAGGGCCACCATAAATTTCCTTGAGTACATCAATGTGGCTCTCTACAGGAAGTTGGAGCCCGAGCATGAAACTGGGTGTGGGCTGAAGTCCAGCATCTGTCATGGACTTGCTGGTGATTCCAAGCCAGTCACTCTTCTGGATTTTGACAGCCCTCTATTTTGTACAATCAATGGGTGGAAAATATGACCAGGCTGAGAGTAATCCCAGAGATGATGACAGATTACCATTAGACAATTATTACAATCATCTACGGATGCCAGAATCCCCGGGTTGGTGGAGACTTGGGAGATGACCTTACCCGGACTTTTGGCAGGCAGTGTGCCCTTCAAATGTTGTAAACCAGTGCATTTTGAAATGAGAATTTTGACTTCTAGAATTACTTTCACAGCCCTTTTCATTTCTAATTTCTTTCTTTCTTTCTTTTTCAACATCTGTACAGCTGTGCTATTTTTTCCTCATACCCTCACTTTCTCAACTGTCCTAGTTTCAACCCCCCTGGAGTCAATAAGTTAAATGATAGTTCTTCCCAACCCTTGCATCCTCCTCTGTACCATGTGTCAAACTTGCAAACCAATGCTAGTATTGTACACGACGAGCACACACACGCACCTGCATGGTACACTCGTACAGGACCACGTTAACCAGCAGATATACCAGGCCAAAGGTAACCCTATGTTGGGTATCCAGTGAGAGGCTCTCAGCGAATTTATCCTTGGAGCTCCTTTAAGCTAACTAGACTGTTCTATGCTCACCTCTTCTATGAAAGAGTCCTTTGAGCACATTAAACAATTAATGACAGGGAAAGCATTTTGGAAACTTAACTACAGGAATACAGATAGTTAGAGAAGTAGCTACAGTAATACAGATCCACATAGACAGCCCAGATCCCCAAAACAACAAAAACAGATTTCAGTCAACACCTGAGATAATACTGTGTTTCACAAACAGCTACCAGGCATACACACCTCTCAATGCGCTCTCCTTCGCCATCCCAGTCCCCACATAACTACTTTGACTGAGCTCCCTAACTATTGGACAGTTCACATGTCACTCTTCATTCTTATCTCTAGAAAGAAATAGCAATCATCACCTTTTTTTCAGAGATTTCATTTGTCTGGGCTCTGACTTTTGTTTAATTTCTAGGCATGTAATTTTATCCCTGTATACAAAATTCTATTCATAAAGTAATTTTATTACTAAATTAATAGAACCAATTATTACTTGTGCCTCTGTGTTCCCTTTCCCCTGAAGGAATTAATTCCTCCCTTCAATATTTATTTCACAGTCCCAGCTGGTGGAAGATTTCCAAGAACTGCGAAGGACGTTGGAAGCTTCGAACATGTTCAGGGCCAACCTGTGGTTCTTCTCTCTCCACCTCATCCAGATCTTGATTTTGGAAGTCCTGGCGTGGCTGATACTGTGTCATTTTGGCAATGGCTGGACTGTCACATTGTTCATCTCCTTTCTTCTCACAGTGTCTCAGGTAAGCCGGTGTCCTGAGCCTAGGTGGTGGCCTTGGAAAAGGTTGGGTTTCTTCCTCCCTCTTTAGATTAGTGTCAGCAGCAGCCTACACTCCTAGGCAAGTTCCTCCTTAAGGTTAGACTTGTCTGCAAGTTACTAAATGACTTTGGGCCCCAGTTCCTACGTATGTAAAATGAGGATAATAATAAATTTGGAATTATTCTAAGGTGGACTAAACAAGCTAATGTGTAAAACTACCCAGCACAGCATCTAGCATATAGTAGAGCTTTGGTTAAAGACGATTGCTACTGTTCACCTGTTCTTTTCCCCCAATTTTATCAACTAAAGTTGTCTATGGTCATATAACACTCATCACATCTTTCTCTTTCATTTATTAATCTGCCACCATTTATTGTTGCATGAGACCATGAATTGTTCAAGAGCAGAAATCTTTTTAAGTAACAATAAAAACTTGAGTTCCTTTGTAAATAACTGATGCTCAGCAGGGCACATGTGTGTGTACCTATCCATGCATGATAGCTGTCCATAATGGTGGTATTTGTTGTTATGTATTTGTACAAGCATACAATGTCACAGTATAATTTCTTCCATATCACTCCCCTGTACATCTCCACTCTCTCCCCTCCACTCACCCCCTGGCCCTCTATTCTACTGATCTCCTTTGATTTTCATGAGATTCACCTCCCCTTTCCTTTCCTTTTTCTTCTCTAGCTTCCACATATGAGAGAAAAAAAAATTATCCTTGACCTTCTGAGTTTGGCTTATTAACATAATGTTCTCATTATTAACATAATGTTCTCAAGTTGCATCATGTATAGCTGGGCATTTGTTAAATCCTTGTTGAATAAGGGATGAATTTCTGAACAGGGCCTCCTATGAGCACAAGACTGTATGGATATGGAGAGAAATTCACAGACTTCCTGTCCCCGAGAAAGGTGTCATCCAAAATGGGCAATAAATCATCTGCTGAACATAGTGCAGGGCAGAGAGGAATGAGTGCCAGCAGGAGGAACAAGCATGCGCTGTTGGAACAGAAAGGGACATTTAGTTCTCATTGGAACAACAGGGATGGTTTTGTAGAGAATCAACAGTAACGTATTTATAGATTTCAAAATTTTTCTGTCCATTTTTTTTTGAAAGGACAACTTGCTTTATTATTTGGAAAACAACTTTTGGAAACAAGAAAGGAAATCAATGTTTGTTTTGAGCTTAGCCTAAATACTATTTAAATTATACAACAGCTCCCTGAGTTAGGTATTATTATCACCTTGTATCAGATAAGTAACTGAGGGTGAGAGCTTCGGAGTAACTTGCCCGGAGTCATACAACTGGTGAGTCATAAAGAACAAAAGTTTGTCTGATGCAAAGGTCCATGGTCTTTCCACGCCTCACTGGAGGACTTGGACTGCGATAGCAAGAGCCTTCCAAGCTGACAGAACCATTTGCACAAAAGGATGGGGGTGTTGAATGTGAGATGTGTGAGACACAGAAACTCGCTTGAATGGAGGTCAGACAAGGGCCCCCCACCACCCATTCTCAGGCTCATAAAGGTATGAATGGGCTCTTCAGATTCCTCTGGACTTCCCAACTTCTCTAACAACTCTGTCTCTCCTAGGCTCAGAGTTCATTTCTGCAGCATGACATAGGACACCTTTCCATGTTTAAGAAGTCCAAGTGGAACCACCTGATGCACAAGTTTGTGATGTGTCATCTCAAGGTAAAGGGTGTCAGGAAGGATGCTGGGGGGGCCTTGAGCATCATTTCCTAAAGCAGCGGTTTCCAGGCTGACCGTGCTCATGTCAGCAAAGCCCCATAAATGAGTGTAAATGTACTAACAATGCAGGTTATACACACTGATTTGAAATATAATGTAACCAAATATGTGCTACACTTGATTTTTAAATGTCAGGAAGAAAATGCTGATATTTATTTAAGAAGTTCTTACATTTTTTCATTCACCTGAAAGGCTATTCATCTAAAAACCCGGCACCCCATTGCCTTAAGGAACCACCACCCACAAGAAAGCCTGTGTCTTTAAAAATGAAGAGATGTGCTGTAAAATCATGAATGGGAATACTCTGAGAAAGGAAGTGAAATTTTGTTTTGCTGGGAACTAGGAGAATTCAGCAGGCCTGATTCACCTTGAAAGGCACTGAACAAACAAAGGAAATAACACAGGAGACATATAAAAATGAAGAAAGAAAGAATCGTCAGGAAAGGTCAGACAGCTTGTTCCAGAGGAGGGGTACAGAACCCAGGCTTCTGGAAAAAGCAAGTAGTGGTGATGGCAACCAGTCCTATCCCCCAATGTAAGCTCCAAGAAACAGGTTCCCTGAGTTCCTGGCACACTGTAAGCCTTCAATGAGCATTTTTGAATGAATGAACAAGTGAGTGCAGGAGAAAATAAATCAAAGCAAGAGGACTGGTAAGAGTGGCCTTCAGCCCCAGCCCTGATGCTGCTCATTATGGGACCTTGGTTCAATCTTGTTCCCTCTCTGGCCCTCGGTGTTCCCATCTGTAATGGTAGGAGTTAAGCTAGATCTCCTCTTTTCTATAACTTTCTAGGATTGGGTGACGATGTACTCTGGCCCAAAAGACAGACAAAAGCCTCTGAATCTTTCACTAAATCAAAATTGTGATTTTAAGACAGTTCCTCTTAGGAAAATTCCAGAAGCACTGACTCTGAGCCTGTGTTCCTTCCTAACACAGGCTAATAAAAAAAACCTGGCTGTCTAGTTCCCCAGCCTGGAGCAGCCTGGAAGTGGCCAGCTAATAAGAGGGTGAAGAAGCTGCTGGAGCCAGCTCACAGGGAGCAGGAGCAGGAACTGGGACAGTAAATCATAAGGGAGGGCAGATGGGAACGCACATCAGACGTGAGTCGGCCAGGTACCAGGTTCAGAACCATCCCCTTCAGGCTGTTGTCTCACGTAATTCTCTCGAGGTGGGGCTTGTAGCACCCTTATTTTCAGTTGAGGTGGATCTTCAAAAAGGTTAACTATTTAAGTGAACGTCCACAGCCTGGGATGTGAGAACATTTGTGGCACAATATTAAATAGTAGAGGTTCCACCGCTGTGCTTCTTAATCCTGGCTATTCAGGGGCACCCAGAAGAGGTCTTCTTTAAACAAACAAACAAACAAACACCAATGCCTAGGCACCATCATAGATGTTCTGATTAAGTTTGTCTGTGGTGGGGTCTGGACATCATTTATATTTTTGAAAGCTTCTTTGTTGAATCCAACCTGCAGCCAAGACTGACATCTTCTCTAACAACAGAACTGCCTTCCATGGGAAATTAGCTAGTGAGTTCGTTGGTCATCTTGGAAAGATTATGTTCTGCATTTGAACTTCAGTTCCTCAACTGTAAAATGAGGATAGATGATAGATTTGATGGTTAGAGATGTCGTTAAGATCACATGTAATACTCTTGTGTCACGACTATCATACTGTCTGCAAATGCTTAGTAATATTTACCTGTTACTAATATTAGGAACAATCTTTTCATAATCCAAATGAGGACTCAGAATCATTAATAAAAATTTTTAATGTAATGGTATTAAGAGGATAGGAAAGTAAACCATAAATCATAGCAATCTTGATCTGTCAGGTACTTGGAGTTACCTACTCTTTCTTATCATCTATTGACTTTCCTATTGAGCAGAGTGATGTGTAAATAAATTATTTGTATTTTCGATCCATATTACAGAGTTGGATTTTTAGATTCGTGTTTTATATTTCTGTCCAGAAAAAAAAAATGTCATTTTATATGACAAGTTTCACTTAATCAGAAGATTTCTGTAGGTATACTATTTTGCCCCTGTCTACCAGTGTTAGATATGTTTCTGAATTCACTCAGAAATACTTACAACAGAATAAAAGCAGAAGTTTTCTCTTATGTCTTCATGAGATTGAAGCCATGAGCCCTTTCATTTTCCTCTCCTCTCCCTGGTGCTGAGTCAGAGACTCATCTGCCCCAGAGGTAATTGGCAGTTGATTTGGTGCTGGTATTTGGAATATTTCCCATCAGCCCCACCCTGGCTGGCACTATTAAAAAATCAATGCTTTCCCATTGGTTCAAATTTGTACACAGATCTTTCTATATTATTTCCTCAGAAATAATTTTGTACTAGTTGAAATGAATATAACCTTGATGGCTTACAAGCAGAACTAGAAATAGGAAATGGCTCAGAAAGAGAATCAGGAGTACTCTACCATTTCACAGGGAAAGCCAGTGATTCACCAACAAAATGAATATAGGTTTCAACTATGTGCCAAAGAGAAAATGACCTGTAGGGAGGAAGGGTAGGCGGGAGGCAGAGGACAAAGAAAATTATAAGCAACAACATCCTTGCCTTTTACATGCATCACAGTTTCAAATATCAAAACTCCACTTAATATCAGTTCTTCTGCCCTGGAAAAAGCACAGATATTGAGATTCTTAGAGATTTCCTCTCATTGGCTGTGCAAACATATATTTTATGGATTTTGTAGTATATCATAATAAAAGAGCTCTTCTGAAAATAAACCATGAAATATATACACTTATTTTGGATTTTTGTGCAATGCAGATTGAGCACCCCAAACTGGAAAATCCAGAATTCTCCAAAATTCAAAAATTTTTGAGCACCAATTTGATGCCACAATGGAAATTTTCACACCATAAAAGCTTGTTTCATGCAAAAAAAAATAATTATTTAAAATATTTTGTGCATGCTATGTGTATAGGTACATATGAAGCTTAAATGAATTAATATTTAGATTGGGGTCTTACCCCCAAGATATCTTTTTATGAATATGAAAATATTTTAAAATATTTTAAAAATTGAAATTCAGAACACTGCTGGCCCTAAACACTTTGAAAAGAGGTACTCAAGCTGTAAACGCCAAATGGACTCCCCATAGTATATTTTTCAAGCCCCTATATGCACAGGTTGAGAATAATAAGAATCAAATATTTTTATAGGAATAATGGGACAGAATATTTGAAATTAAGTCCTCCCCAGAATAGCTGGCTTACATTGTTTTCCATGACTACTTCCCAAACACTTGGTGCCTGGGGAAAGGGAGTGTCAAGCATGCTCCTTCTATAATCTTCTGGGTAACCTCCCACTTGCCTATGAGGTGCTCTTCCTTATCTCCAGAGAGCATTTTCCAGACAGAGGGGCCCAAGAGGAACCAGTTGTGTGGATCACACCCAACCTTATCCTGGCTTCTATCCTAAGTTCTACATTCCTGTGCTGTTGAGATCCACTCTCAATCTACTGCCAATCAAAACCTGCCTCCCATATTACCAATTTCCACAGCCAGACATCAGCTAAAAGAGTACAGACAGCCAATGGAAGCGGCCAAAATGTTGGCTGTGGGAGGACTTAATTAAAAAGAGAGACGTTCTTATCACACTGCTCTTGTTGTTTACTGTTCCCATTAGGTGATGTTTCTCTTGGTCTGGGAACCCTATTTTATCCTGTTTATCTTGATATTGCAAATGTCTGGCTTAGTATTCGGCCCAGGCATACTTCAAAGTAAATAGCAAGTGAGTGAATAAATGAGCAAATGTACAATTAATTGCAAGAGCAACGGGTCATAGGCAATTTGATGACAGAAGTTCAGAAGGCCGTGGACCCCAAGAGGGGAAATAGAAGGTGGTGAGTCTAATTTGGGACACATAGGGTTTGAGACACTACAGGATATCTAAGAGGACATATTTGGTAAATGATTTTTCATTTGGACATGGGACATAGGAGAAATACCTGGGCTAAAGGGAGATATCCTCTATAAGGATGTTAGGGAGTATTAGAGAAGACAAGAGAACTGCATTCCTATTGGTGAGGGTGGGTGGGGGATTGCTAACTCTATGGCCTATGGAAAGACAGTGCTAATGTTTACAGGCTTCCAAACATGCCTGTCCCCTGTACCACAGATGTATGGTACCTAGACCAGCATTCTCCAACAGAAATACAAATAAGCCACATTAATAGGTGTCATTTAAATTTTTCTAATAATCACATTTAAAAGATGACATTATTACTGTTCAGGTATTTACAATGTTATCATTTTAAAATATAACCAAAATAAAAATTAATGATGTATCCTATATTCCTCTTTTCTATACTGAGTCTCTAAAATCCAGAATGTATTTTACATTTGCAACTCATCTTAATTCAACTGGCCACACATAGCTGATGACTACTATCTTGGGCAGGACAGATCTAGAACATGTATCAACTAGTTATTAAGGAAAGGCAAATCTGCAGTAAAGAAACTGCTTCTTATTATTCTGCAAATGATTAGCATAAATGAAGGGAAATTGCCTGTGTCGGTGTGCCAGCACTTGCAGGCAGCACCTCCTATCTCCCTGAGCCACCTGCTGAGGTAGATGTCATTACTCTGTATTTACTGGAGATGCATTTGGGCCTCAAACAGGAAGAGTGATTTGCCCAAACCACACAGCAGCGTTTTATACATCTAGCATATGAAACTAGCTTGATACACCTCCAAATCTTTGCTATTAAAACTTCCTAACTTTCAGCGAGAGAGAGAGAGGAAATCATAAACAACTCAATCAGAGGTGATTCAGGCTTGGCACTAGCTAAAATATTTTTATTCTCATTTATTTTTATATAAGAGCATTGAAGCCGGGACATGCAATGATCTGAGCCAAGCTCCCCAAGGACATCACTTCAGATCCACGATTCTTTGAAATATTCATTGAAGCAGGATTCCTGGGGCCACTTTTTCCCCAGAAGTAATTAGTCTTGGAGCTGAGGTTTCTTTATACGAAAAATAGAAATAATACTCTCTGTTCCATCGTCTACCAAAATTTCTTTAAATGAAGATCAAATAAGAGAAGGATGGAAAAGTATTTGTTATTATTATTATTATTATTATTGTCATTATTGGGAGTTATTTTAGCCCGAAGTTGTGTTCCTGGATCAGAGGATGATTGCCTAATAAGCTATGAGAATTTTTTATCCAGTGATTCATCCTGTGACCCAGCAGTGGAGAAAAGCTCAAGAAAATCAAACACCTTATTTTGACCTTGAAGATTCATGCAGAAAACTGTCATGGTGAAGGGTATTTCAGGAGATAATTATTTTAGCTAATGAGCCTTCTCTTCTCCTTAGGGCCTGTCAGCAAACTGGTGGAACTACCGACACTTCCAACATCATGTAAAACCTAACATCTACCCCAAAGATCCAGATATTGACATGGGCCCGCTTTTTCTGCTTGGAGATTCACAGCCCATCAAGGTTTGTTTAACTATTTTTTTCCGGGCACCAGAGAAATGTTCCTGGAAGTGGTTCCTAGAAAGGCTTTGGTGCTAGTCAAGGAAAGATTGAGCTGAAAGTTTGGGCCTCACATGCCATCAAAGAGCATCTTCTTTTAGGTCCAGGACATAGATTTCAAATAACTAAATCTGCGTTAACGACTTTGTGACCCGAAAGGTTATCCAGTCTAACCTCCCACAGCAGGAAATATGATAACCTGCCTCACCTATCTTGAGCAATTCCAATGACACACGGGTCCCTACCCAGTGCTTATCACTACCTCTGAGGCAGCATAAGTCATGTTAGAAAGTAGATGACTGAGGCTGGCTTGACTCTTTGAAGTTTAGGGACGATACAGAGAGGTCAGAACATTCAATAAGCAACAGACCATAAGCATCTAAACATCCAGTTATCTCAATGAATCTAGCCCAGTTAGAAGAAAATGGGCTCTTATTCTTAGTTCATGTTCATTTTGGTGCATTTAGACATGAAACACACAGCTGAAATGCCTTGTAAGATACTGAGATTCCACCTCTGATTTGGACTCCTTAAGCAAAAACAAAGGGATAAGTTATCTCTAGAATTTCTTCATTATTGATATTTTCAAAACTTCAACTTAAAACTGTCACACAAAAGGCTATTTAAATTACCAGATGTTGTTGGAGAGAGTCTTCCCTAAACAGAGGAGATAGAAGGACCATCACCATGGGTATCTCTTCTCAAGGGGAACAATGGATACTGAGAGTTGGATACTTAGAGATTGCTATCTCCTGCTAGAAAAAAAATAGGATTGTTAAAAAATAAGAATAGAGCTCTGTCCATTGTTGCCTGGACCTATCTAGTACATAAATGAAAAATTTTGTGCAACTTTTTGAAAATAGGTTTTTCCAGATTTGGTAGACACACCCTTTGCCCCAGCTGAAATGGATATATTACGTTTGTATTTTAAAAACTTATTTGGCAGTTATCACAAATCAGTTGTTTTGGACAATGGCTGCATAAACAAGTTAGCCTTTCCTGAGGTTTATGAGCTTGCACTAGAAAAATGATGTGTTGATTGACCTAACAGTCCCCACAGAGCAAGAAGGTTTGTCTCATTGATGCTCATGAAGCAGCCTGAACCTCTCCAAAAGAGCTTCTGTAGAGCCACATGCAGTGCACATAGGCCTTTTCACAGGTGACCAAGATGATCTCTCCAACTTCTCCATCTGCCTTTGGAACTCATCCCTAGGTACTTAGAGTCAGTTCTACACACTATGATTTTAAAACCACCATGCAAAACATCACTTAAAATTATTCAAACTCTGAAGTTTAGTGGTTTCACATCAAAACCCTTCTAATGAGTCCTGAGCTTTTCCTCTCTACAACTCTCTTCAAACATCAATTTCTTAACAAGTATTGACTGAGTCTTCTATGCCTTGTGCTCATGTCCTGCAAGATGTGGGATGCTCCTTCAGGGTAGTGCCTACTCACCTAAGCTGCCAGTTCCCAAACATTTCCACCTAGTGCCTATTCCTTATCTCTCACTACTTAGATATTCTAAGGTTTGAGAGTAACTTCAAATTGCCATTATTATATCTCATACTCCTTTGGATTTGTGAAAGTTTTAGGAGGTGGAAGGACCAAATACAGGAAGACATCTACATAGCATGGAAGATTCTCAATGAGGAAACAAGAGTCCAATGCCCTTGTTGTAACCGAATGGACCTAGAAAAAATGTAGAATGGGTCTGAGTGATCATTCATTCATTTATTCACTCCTTTATTGAATGTTCATAAGTACTAAAGGTTCAACCATTACTTCTATCCTTCTCTCAAAGTATTTCACTTTGTGTCCTGAGTACAGGCCAAACTAACCAAAGGGAATTCTAGGATATGAACCCAATTCTCAGCAGTGAGTGCATTTTAATATTATGTGATATATATATAATGAATAATGATTTCTGTTTTAGTCAGCTGTTTCACTGCTGTGACTTAAAGAACAACTTTAGAGGAGGAAAAGTTTATTTGGGGGCTCACAGTTTTGGAGGTCTTAGACCATAGAAGGCCAACTCCATTCCTTGGGGCTCAAGGTAAGGTAGAACATCATGGCAGACAAGTATGGTAGAAGGAAGCAGCTCAGATGACAAACAGGAAGCACAGAGAGACTCCACTCTCCAGATACAGCAAGCCATGCCTTAATTCCCACACTCTATCACTTTAGTTACCACTCAGTTCATCCCTATCAGGGGATTAGTTCATTGATTGGGTTAAGACTCTCACAACCCAATCATTTCTCCTCTGAACCTTCTTGCATTGTCTCACACATGAGATATGGGTGGACACCTGACATTCAAACCATAAAAATATGTAAAATGTCTAATAAATATTATGTGTATACACTACCATAATATCTTACAAATAGTAAATCACAGTGTGAGATCCACAATGAGAATACAAAAGAGGAAGAAGGGTTACATAAGAAGAGCCATGTCTATATCTTTGACCACATGATCATTTAATGAATGTCCATTTGATGAAATAATGGAGATGGAGCCTGAGCTTAAGCAGAATACTAAACACTGCATCAAAGAAGAGCTAGAAAAACTCATCAGAAATGTCCTTTTTCAGTAGAATGCTACTCTACCTAAGGAGGAAATTTTCCCAACTAATTTTCATGAGAATTTAAAAAAAAAAAATAGTGATCACAATCTCCGTAGTAAAATAGAATAATCCATCTATGTAAGAATTTCCCAATTAAAGAAAAAAAGATGTCACAATATTGACTCCTATGCCAATTCTGGTTCTTCTCAGGTTTGACAGAAAATGAACACTATGGCTCTTTCCACAGAAATTTCACACACACACACACACACACACACACGCGCGCGCGCACACACACACACACACACACACACACACACACGCACACACACGCACACAAGTGTCCTTGAGTGTGATAGCCAGAAATGTTGTCTCTTATTTTAGTTTTATTCTCTCTCCATTCAGTATGGCAAGAAGAAAATCAAGTACATCAACTATGAAAAGCAGCACCTGTACTTCTACTGGGGTGAGTCTCCACCTCCCTACAGTAAGCACTTGTCAAGCCACAAGACAGGATGAGAATCCTGTGACAGAGACCAGCCCCTCTTATTGTTCCTGAGAAGAGCAAAATTCTTATTTCAGACGCATGGGCATGAATTTCTGAAAAGAAAAAGCAAAAAGCAAACAAGCAGTTTTAAGTGACATCTGATCACTTGGGTATGGGGCAGGGTGGGAGGGAGATCCCTCAAGAGGCAGGTTGGGGAGGCAGAATGCCAATCAAGGAGTCCTACATGCATGCAGGACTCTCATCTTGAAAGAAAAGAATACTGGGATTTGTGTAGGGATGAAAGAGAGGTGGGGAAACAATATCCAAACATTTACAGTGAGATGCCTGAAAAAGTAGAACTTGGGATAATAGTCACCAACAGAGCTCCTGTGTGGGAGAAAGCTCTCTGTCCCCATGGCCTACGTGGAGCTGTAGAATACATGATGCTCACCTGCGCACGCCACACACACACACACACACACACACACACACACACACCAGCATGTGGGCATGTTGGCAAGGCCTAAAAGCAAACTCGTTTAACCGACCAATTACGAAAAGCACATCATGAGCAAAGACTTTGCTCCAAGCCAAATCAAACTCATGTTTGCTCACAAAGGATGTTTTCAAGGAGCCCCCAAATCTGCTCATCACAACGTGATTGTACATTTTGGAAATAAACCCAAATCAGGGAGGAACCAAACATTGCCTGTAGACCAGTGATGTGAAACAGTGACAGGTATTTCTCCCCAGGGCATGTCTGAATGTCTCTAGGGGCACTTTCCTTATCCCAGTGGAGGGGAGGGATGGTCCTGGCAGGCAGTAGGTAGAGATAGGGATGTTGATAATGTTCTATGATGCAGAGGACAGCCTCACATAACAAATAATTAGCCCGCCCCAAATCAAACAGTGCTGAGGTTGAGAAACCCTATTGCATGTGATCTGACTTGTCCATGTTCAGGTCACTAGTAACCATCGGCATCATGCCCAAGGAGGGTGGCTGCTGTGTGAATTGTTTGAACCGTGGGGCCACCCATCACTGCTGTCAGTTCCATAACTGGAATTCAGTGTCTCAGCCTACACTCATTGTCTGACCTTCTCAACTGGATGTGAAGTTGTGCAGTAAAAATTGACTTTTGGAACTTTTCTCGCAAATGTGCCTTGAACTCCTCTCTAGGTAGTTTTGCAATTATGTCCTTACGTTTATGAGGAATGAGAGAATGGCGTGGATTAACTGTAGAATGTCCATCGCACAAACCACACTAACCCCCCCTGACCCCACCCAGAGATATTTTTACCATTTCCTTCCTTTCATATGCCAGCTTAGCATCTTGGGTACAAGTGAGTCGTACTCAAGCTGTCACAGAGAAGCAGAGCTGGACATTTGCCAAAGGCTGAAAGATGAATTTTATTCAGGCTGCTGAAATAGGGGAGAGAAACTTCAGTATAAACTGAGGTTAACTCTGCAGAAACAGAAGGTGGAAGAGAGGCTTTTTAAATGTCTGGGCATGTAAGGGAGAGCTGAAAGATTTTAAGAGATGGAGTTGGAGTGGGGGAGTTGGTCAATGTGATTAGGCTAGACCATCTGTGTCTGCTAACTGGCTCTTACTGATGTTAGTTTCCAGCCCTCCCACAAAGACTAGGACACAGGGGCCCTATGCTTTTTGATGATAACATTTCAAAGAAACGGCTCCCAGGTCTCTGGTTGTAGAAAATAAATCTCAAAGGAACAGAGAAAGGATTTATAATTGTAACTTTTCTAAAGCCAATTCCTCTAAGAAAAAGGGAGGTCAAGAGCTGATCCATAGTCAAGTTTTGGCTGGAAAAAAAAGTAGTAAATTCTTTTGGCAGCATTGTCTTTGTCAGATAGGAACTTTGAGAGGATTGAGATCATCCCAGTCCTGGACTCCTTCCTTATTCTCCCCGACACCAACACATTTTGACAGGACTCAATCCCATGGATCTGGAGGAACTAAAGAATTACCAGGATATGGGGAAACCCTTCCAAGCTCACAGCGGATTTTCAGAGAAGCTGTCATCAAAAAATGATCCAAATCGTCCATGCTTTCCAAGCTGCTTTGAGGGCACTTGGACCTGGAGCTGATGACCAAATTCCTAGCTCAGCCTGGTAGACTTGGAAAGCATAGTGGAGCCCTGGCTGGGGTCATGGATCTCCACCTTGTATTCTTTCTCAGGGCCAATGTCCTGGGATTGGCATGGTAAAGAGATGGACACCAACTTGCCCTGGGGTCACATTCTGCTCATTTATTGGCCGTCTTTTCATTGTTGTTTTTCAGTTGGGCTCCCCCTCCTCATGCCTGTGTATTTCAATCTGCAATCCATGCAAGTGATGTACCTTCGAAAGTATTGGGTGGTGAGTAACTTGGCTCAGTGTCTAAAACTAGTACAGGTAGAAGAGAGGAATGGAAAATGCTCAGGGATCACCAGATGTAGCTTTCTTAAATAACGGGACATAAGATTTGACCAATACATGGGGTAGAGGGACTCAGCCCCATGAAGAAATGAAATTATGTTTAGTGCATCTAACTTTAAGTGCTTTTCTCTACAGGACATTGCCTGGGTCAGCAGCTTTTATATCCGCCATTTCATCACATTTGGCCCTTTCTATGGAATTTTTGGAACTGTGTTGCTCATTTATTTGGTCAAGTAAGAATATTCTCTTATATCTTTGACCCAAATGATCCTCTGACTTTTCTTCCCACAGCTACTTGTGATTGGCAGAAGATGGTGCCTACCTGCCCTGTTCCCTGGAACAGAGGTGTTTTTAAGTAAATGTGAAAAAGCAATAGTTAAATAGTTTAATGAGACAAGCTCCTTGCAGGAACAGTTTTCCCAATCTCCATTTTTTTTTGTCCAGTTTATTCCCAAGTAAAACATTTCAGTTTATCTATTTAGACATCATATTCCCAGACAAAATAAAGATAGGTCAGGAACTTTTTAAAGTTCTTTTGTGACTAGAGATTTTCTCAAATCTAAAAATGTCTTCTAATCATCCTTCTGCCTACATAGCCCTCCCCAACTCCCCAATTTATTCCTTCCTCATTCTGTTGCATTACTATTCTGAATCCTAAATAATTATAAGGACAGTAACAGCTACTGTGTGTCAGACCCTTTGTCAAAGTCCTTCCATGTATTGTCTTACTTGATGTAATCCTTGTGCCGTCCTACAATGTAGATGGTATCATCTTTGTTTTTCTGCTAAGGGAAGTGAAGCTTGGAGAGATTAAATCAACTTGCCTAAGGTCATAGAACAAGGAAGGGCCAAGGTCAGTGACAAGACAAAACTCAAACCCAGCTCTGATGACAAAACTCAAACCCAGCTCTGATGACACCAGAGCTACAGAAATCTTTGCACTGCTCCCAGAAATTAGGAGACAGAGTAGATCTTGGGGCTAACTGGCTGAGTGTCAATTCTAGATATAGAGTATTCAAAGAGGAAAATGAATGACCACCATTTCATGGGAACTTTGGACTCCTTCATTTCTTCCAATGCTTGGCTAGATGCACCAGGAGTTACGTAAGCCCAGTGATTGCAACTGAAACACTCTAAAGAGTTATCACTCCCTCCTTTTATTCCCCAAAAGGTTTCTTGAAAGTCCCTGGATTGCATATGTGACCCAGATGAGCCACATACCAATGAAAATGAGCACGGAGGAGAATCGCGACTGGCTCAGTACTCAGGTAATGATGGAGTTTATGAGGAAGAATCCCTGCAGCCAGGCTCACTTAGAATCTGATTTTCTCAAAAGACAATAGCTCACCTTCATAAAATGCTTTCTAGGGCCCCTGGGAATCGTGAGATGCTTTGCTTGTAAGTATACAAGCTAGGCATAATGATTATTATCATTTTATAAGATGATAAACTCTTAGATCACACAACTAATAAGTGATAGAAGTGGTTTGATTATTGAGTCTTTCATCCAAACCCAAGGTCTATCTATTACAGCCCAACAGCCATATCTAGCCTACTCCTAGTTTTAGAAATAAAGTTTCATTAGAACACAGTCATGTTCATTTATTTACATATTCATTTACATATTTCATGCTACTATTACAGAATTGAGGAGTACCTTTGGGAGAAGTAAAATACTTACTTCCTGGCACTTTATAGAAAATATTTGCTGGTCCCTACTCTAATCTCCCACATGACACAGGATTTCCAGTGAGTCTGAAATTCATAAAATTACAGAATGAATTTTATTTTGGAAGACCTTTGGAAGTCTCCTCCATTACATACGTAAGACATTCTGGGCAGGGGTCATGGCATATTCTCCAAATAACAGAGTTATGATCAACACAGAACCTCCCTGCCTGGCACAGTTCCTTTCAACTGGCCGTGCTATGATAACAAGGGACACATGTCATTATCTCACTTCTTCTACAAGCTCAGACACAAACTCAGGAGATCATTTGCAAGGTAAAATGGAGTGATTCTCAAGCTTTCTGATCACAGAACCAATTTTTGTCTTTGGGTTTTGTGTGTAGTCTATTGATTTAATCATTAGTTAGATGACTAAATTTGAAATACTTAGTATATCTTCCTATTTCCATTTAGTAAATTGTTTATCAATGCACTTAACCTATTGTGTTTCGTTGTTGGTGGTGTTTGTTTGTTTTAATACTGGGGATTGAACCCAGGGGTGCTTAATCACTGAGGCACATCCCTACCCCTTTTCTATTTTTATATTGAGACAGGGTCTCCCTATGTTACTTAGGGCCTCACTAAATTATAAAGGCTGGCCTCTAATGTGTGATCCTCCTGCCTCAACCTTCTGAGTTCTGAGATTATAGGCATGTGCCAAACTATTGTTGTATCTGGATATTTATATATTCCTTACTGTGTTCTATGATTCTTCATAGAGTAGGGATATTAATACATTGTCTGTAATATATGTTATAAACATTTTCCTTGTTGGTTCTTTGGTACCTTAATTTTATTATGAAGGGGATTTCTTAATATTTTTCTGTATCCCACTTGCAATGTACCAGAAAATATCTATGATGGTGAACCACTTAGTTTCCTCATTTGCCTTATCATAATTCTGGCATGAAACTATATTAAGAAATTTAATTAAAATAATATATTACCATATCATGTTTATAACTAGGACATGAATTTAGCAAAACCTTCCCACCAAGTTTTTAGATTCCTGGTCTTTGAAATGCCCTCCATCCGAGTTACAATGAAGACAAATAAGAAAAACACTTCATACTTTTAAAAGTTGTTGTAAATCACAAAACAAAAGAGTTTTTGTGTGTACAGATTGATGTCTAGTGTATCTAAAGTTAAAAATGTGAAATTTTAAAATATTTATTTGTTATTAAATTTAAAATAATAACCAAACTAATGCGTGTTAACATCAGAATGACAATGTCATCCTACATTTAGTAGCCTATGGAAAATTCCACAGTATAACTATGAAAGAGTGAGAATTTAAAAAGATAACTAATATCTTATAAGCATTTTAGGAATAGTTTCAACCTTGCAGACCCCATTAAAATGACTTGGTTCCCTGGAGACCCTCTGAGCCCACATTTCAATTAACACAAAGCAACTAGAGATTAAAATTCAAAATGTCAACAATCCCAGCTAAAATTAAACCTTAAACAGGCACCAAATAAAATGAATTTATATGGATTCCTAATCTCAGCATCCTGAAGAAACCTATCAGTTCTCTATCCGGATCATGTTTTTTAATGCATAAAATAAAATACAGGCGATTATGAAGAAAATTGCTAATATTACAAAGCACTTCTGTGCAGAGGCCTGGGTTAGGGTCCTTGAATGCCTTGTTCCTCATTTAGAAGTGTTTTAAGTCCTCTCTGTGTAAATGGTGACCTACCCCCAACAAATCTCCATCATAATCTTGCAGTCCCACCTCCATCTGCCAAAGTCTTATTCACAACACCTTAACCTTTCTTCATCTAAAGATCAATAGTGATTGCCTGCTCAAGTCCTACCTACTCTTTCATATCTATTGCCTCATTTGTACCTCATGGTAAAATATTTCATTGCCTTTTTTTTGCAGTTAAGGTATTTTTTTTAATTTTTTCATTAGTTGCTCAAAACATTACAATGATCTTGACATATCATACATTTGATTTAAATGGGGTACGTAATCTTAATCTAAAATGGTAAATTCCTTGAATTTTGGGACTATGTGTCTCAATATTTTCTTATGCAGTATATTCAATAGCAATTTGTGGTAGTTGACTGAATGACAGAATAAATAAACATTTTCTTAATTGGACACTTGGACTTATTTGTATCTAATGTAATCTTTTTCTTTACAGGTCTTGGCCACCTGTAATATTGAACAGTCTTTTTTCAATGACTGGTTCACAGGACATCTGAACTTCCAAATCGAACACCAGTGAGTACTAGCAATAATTCATGAATATGCAAGGGTATTCACTTTTATAACACCCCAAAATATAGTTCAGAGTCCTTCAACTGAAAGTCTCAGCAGGAAAAAATTAACCAGTATTTTCTGAAGGCTGCCATTTTTCTGTTAGCTTCAATGGTAAGGGAAGGAGAGAAGAAACGAAGGAAGACGTTGTAACAATTATGAGAAAATGGAATGGAATCTCAGATGTCAGTAATTTAGTTTTCTCATACATTCATTCTTTGAAATTGGAGATTGTGTGTGTGTGTGTGTGTGTGTACATTTTGTTTGCTGGTAAAAACAAAAAATAAAATAAATGATACCACTTGAGTAAACAAGTTGTATTGAAATGTAATCACAATTTAATTTAAATATCTATGTTGAACCAAAGTTACAATAACCAACAATGAATTCTAGTCCCTTATGCGATTTCCAAATGGTATATGGCAATACTTTACCAAAGAGTTAGTTAGGTGGACAAACACTAAAGAAAGATAAAATGATAATACCTGGAGGGTTGATCTCCCCAGAATAGTCAGGGAAGACATTTTCCATATCTTCTTTATATAAGCCATATCTGGGAGATGCAGAGAAGAAAAGAGATCTTATACCTGTTCATGTGATTTTATCATCCTTTCTTTTACAGTAGTCTTTAAAAATCTTAGCAAAACAAGAAAGCGTTATTGTTCATATTTCCTCAAAGAGGAGGTTAAAATCCAAGAAAGTTACCGACTAAAGAGTGAAAACCTTGGATAAGACCCAGATCTCCTCACTTCTTATTTCTGTCTTAAAACCCTTCCCTGTGTACTATGACTAGACCTTAGTGAATACTCACCTATTCATGGGGTAGAAATTAGATGGATAGAGAGAGAGACAGACATAGAGACAGGGGGTGAGAGAGTTCTTCAGCTCTCCTCGGAAGTTCTAAATGATAGACAGCCCCAAAATAACCATATTTGATGGAGCTTATATTCCTTCTGTTAGCATTTCCCAAACATTGCCACCCACATGGCTCTGGCTCACAGAGGTGTTAAGAGATGAGAGCGTCTTGGCAAGAGTGCTTGAACTTCCCAGAAGTATTGAGCAAGGTCAAGGTTGGGTCTACATTGCTAATAGAATTGTATTTGGTAATACAGGAAAGAAAACTCCTTTCCTAAGCTTCATGTCTCCTGTCTCTTTCCCTAGTCTGTTCCCCACGATGCCGCGCCATAACTATCACAAAGTGGCACCTCTGGTGAGGTCACTGTGCACCAAGCACGGATTGCAGTATGTGAATAAGCCCATGTTGAAGGCATTTGGAGATATCATCAGGTAATAACATCACTTCTCTTGGCTCAGACCTCTCATTTCCCCCTCACTGCCAGTCCCCAGACTGTTCACTAGCTCATGAATCACTATCTACCCAACATCCATTTACTAAGGAGCACCTGTGAGTCCAGCACTAATATCAGAGTCTGCATAGGACAAAAACTACAGCAATAATATGTCTCGCCATCCTACTCTCTTTCAGGCTTCTTGAAACCAAGGCTTCATATCTTTTGTCTTTGCATTTTCCCTAGAGCTTTGTGCATGCTTTCGAATTTGGATGGTAGGAGGGACTCTCAGATCTTTTGGTCCACTACTGCCAACTCAGATGCCTGCCAGCTCTACTGGGACACTATGTGCAAAACAGATGAGTGACAGGCCCTGAGTAGTGAAACCAGAGGAACTAAACATCCATGCTAATCCTGAGCCCTTTACAGAGTTTCCTACAATGCTGGGCAAATCAACAGCCAATGGTCTGTGTTTAGTAACTTTTTCTTTTAAAATTGGGTGGTGGGGGGGAAGTACTTTGAAGAAGGCCAACAATGCCAGGCCTGTTCCTCATTAAAAAACTGGGTCTCATCTGACCCCTATCTACTGCCCCAGCTCAGACTCTCCACAATTCCCTCTTCCCTCTCTGACCCTCAAATTCCCTGCCTCTGGATATTTTGTCCCTTTGTCACTTTTAATTTCCACCTGGAATGTTCTTTCAAATAACCACCTCCTTTCATAAGGCCCTGTCAATCCCCACTCATGCTCCAAGGCTCATCACTATTTCCTTTTTCTCATGTTGGTCTTCACAGATCTTCAAGACTAAAGCCACCAGGTGCTTTTATAGCACCTAATTCTCCTCATTGACGATCTTTATCCCAGCCATGATCAAGAAACTTATTGGATGATAAATAATTTAATGCATGTCTCCTAAGCTGGACCAGGAACTCCCTGTAGACAGTACTCACTCCTCACCATTGCTATAGACCCAGAGTCTAGAAAAGTATGTTCCTCGTTAAAAACCAGGATCGATAGAAACATTGGTATATAAGTGTATGGGAACACAGAATAAAATGAAAACAAAATTCAAATCTTTCCCATAAAGGAAAAGTGGAATCACCTGCTAAAAATAACTCAGTAGTTTGTTGACCTCTTCCCTGGTCAACAGAGAATGACATTTATCAGATATAGCTGCAAATGACATTACCCTGAACCACGCAGAGGAACTCAATGTTGCATGGAGAAGCTCCTTTTCATTACAGTCTTACCTCCTGATTTTTTTCCCTCCTTCCACACAGGGCCTTGAAGAAATCTGCAGCCCTCTGGATGGATGCTTACTATGAATGATGCAGAACCCTTCTTTTGATTGTGTCTCTGAAGTGGGTTGGTGAATGTGCAAGAGTTCTTCCCTGCTTATCTGGGAACTAACTAGCACCATTGGGATACCTGGGTGTGCCAGGAACGTGAATCCCAAGGATGTACCTTGACCCCTTCCCTGAAGGTCTTCTCTGGAAACAGGAAGCAGAAGAAACAAGATGACTTTGGCCACAGGAGCAAATTTTTTTTAATTAGGATCTTGAAATTAGTCCTACCAATAGACCTTACTCAGATCATCTCAGTCAAGGGATGTAATTACAGGAATAGGTAAAAGTTTCACAAATGAACTGGCCAAAGGAGAGACATCTGATGAAGTACTTTAGAAAAAGGTGCAATTGCTCTTAGAAGGAAACCACTTATTTAAGAAGTCTGTTTAAGCACAGATTTTTGCTTGTTTCTTTTCAAGTATGTGAACTCCTTTTTCTTTAAAAATTGATCAAAATCAACATTAAAATATCTTTCAGTATTCACTTCAGACTTTCAATCTTGCATCCACCTATGTGTAGACATACATCATGTTTCCATAATGAGAAATTAGAATTTCCATAGGATCCCTTACAGGAACTTTCAACCTCCAGCCTAATAGCAACTGACCAAGCAGCTCTTTGTTTAAAGGTGTCTTATAATTGGCTGAAAAAATAGACTGTCCCTTAAGTGCAAAATGGGGTTGCATCCTCCCTCATCACCAGAGCAGAACTACTGTGCACTCTTAGTGGGTCACCCAGATGAAAGAAAGAGCTATGTCAAAGCACTTTGGTTTGGCACCAAATTAAATGTGTCTTAAGAGAGTTTTCCCTGAGAGAGTTTCAGTGCTAGAGAAACGAGTGTTCACGCTCAGTTCCCAACGGTGTCTGGAGTCTGTGCTTTTGTTCCGCTATCCACAAGGGTATGACCTTAGCTGCAGGGAGGGAAAGTATGATCACACAAGCTTCCTTCCCCAGCTCAAAAAAAAAATCAGCATTATTGGTTTATCTGTTGTCTGAAATTCTACTGGTAAGCATTCACCCCTCCAAACCATGTAAATAAGGTTTTGGTTGTTTGTTTCTTAATTAAATCCCTAGTGAAAATAACATAAAAAGAAATCCTGCACAGCTCCTAGGGAATGAAGAACATACATAGCTAAGAAAATAAGAAATGGTCACCTGGGAGCAACAAACGTTGAAAGGGTCATAATATCAAATAGGGAAGTTGGGCAGGGGATGAAAAGAATAAAGGGCTCTCGTGACTTCATGATTCTTCCTAACGGTCCTATCAGATCTACGGATAATTTCTCTTGCCTGAACTCAGGGTTGCAGGAGGAGGTGGGGTCCATGGCTGGCTTTCTCTCTCTTTCCTGGTCCAGTTCCCAGAGATTCTCAAGCACTGCCTGTTCTCCTGGTACTGGAAACAGCAATCAGACCTCTCCTAGAAAAAACTTGATTACCTCAGAAGAATTTTCCACTTAGTGTCAAAATTAGTCCACTTTCTTGTACTCAGAGTTAGTCACCATGCAATTCTAGAAAAATCTGGGAGATATAGATAGATTAGTTCAAAAACAAAAAAAAATCAGTTCAAAAAAAAAAGGTGCTCAGTTAGCTAGTCCTTGGCTTCTCTTTGGAAGTGTTGATTACAATTTTTTTTCACCTTACTCTTTATTAGTTTGTTCAGATTTTCTATTTCTTCTTGATTCACACTTGGTAGATGGCATATTTCTAGGAAGTTATCTATTTCTTATAAGTTGTCCAATTGGTTGGTACAAAACAGTCGTGATCGCTTATGATCCTTTGGATTTCTATGGTTTAAAAAAGATACAAACGAAACAGTGTCCTAAGGATTCACAAACACAGAGCAAGCCATGCTTGAAAGGGAACCCAGAGAATTATAAACACAACATCGAGTGTTTATAATTAATAAGAAAAATAAGGCGATAGGTAAGAAAGAAGGTAAGTGGCAGCTTGACCAGCTAAGATGGAGTGAAGGTAGTGGGGGTGATAGAGTGGTTCAGACACTGGACTCAGAAGCAGACTGTGACCCAAGGGAATGAGAAGACTTGAAAGAAGCCAGTGGGACTGAAGCAGAGGGAGCAAGGGCTAGAATGCTCTACAAGGTTTGACAGGATGCATAGGGACACTTAGAGTTTGTCTTCACTCCAAGAACCATGAGCATCCATTGAGTTTCACTTGGGGAGTTCAATATAATTCTCAGAAGTGATTTAGAGACTCTGGATCCTCGCTGATTAATTGAGCTTCATCAATCCCATTGAACAGAGAACCTTATGGTAAGAAAGGCAGACATAAAATGGCCTGAGAAAACGTTCACCTAAATTCTACCTTAGTGATCAGTGGTCTGGGAAGTTTGAAGGCAACCAGCTTTGGTTCTCAACCTCTGTTGGGCCTATTGAAAGAGCAATAAAAATATAGTTAGTACTTCACTAAGTGCACATGACTGTCATCACAAATGAGAGAGAAAAATTAGTAGAGATTGTGAATTCAGAAAAAATGATGATTTTTATTGATTAGTCACCTACTATGCAAATTAAAATTTACTCCATAACTACACACCTTTTGGTGTTCTCTTAATGCAAGATTTTTCTGATTACAAAAATATGTTAATGTAATTCCTTCCAATTAGACACACATAAATTTTATCAAATATATGAGAAGCGCTTCTATATTCTTATTTAATTCAGCATCATGTCGTCAAGGTTAATTCATGTTATACATATTGCAGGATTTCCTGCTTTCCTGAGGTTGAATACTATTCTATGTACATACTATATTTTTATCCATTCATCTACTGATGAACTTTGTTTCCGCGTCTTGCTTATTATGAATACTGCTACAATGAAGATGGAAATGCTTAATGACTCCTTTAAGATGTTAATTTCAGTGACAAAACTGTATGGCCACATGTACTAGATGGAATCTAGATCACTACCTCTCACCCTCTACAAAAACTCAACTCAAAATGGATCAAAGACAATGTAAACCTGAAACTACGAAAGTACTAGAGGAAAATTTAGGAGAAACATTTCCACATATTAGCTCCACCCTTCATCAACATGGTTTCATCTAATCCTCATAACAGCCTCGAGGTGCAGGTGCTAAAATTAACTTCACTATGTGGATGAAAATCCTAAAGGAGGCTGAAAATTTTCCCAGATTTCACAGGTAGGAACTGGTGGAGGAGGATTTCATTCCTAGGAATACCTGACTCCCTAGTCAATACCCATTTCCCATGCCAGGAAATCCAAAGTAAAGGGAAATCAAGTGGCATTACAAGACATCGGCAATTGGCATTTTGGGGAATATGTCTTATAGTTTCTCAGGAGCTGATGGAATGGGCATGATGGCAGTGAACCCTCCACACCACGGTGTTACACCTTAACAGGTGCCTGGGGAAAGGAACACAGGAGAAGCATGCAATAGACATAAGAAAGCGTCCTTAGTGACCAACATCTACTCACTAATCCTTAAAGAGTACCCAGCTTGGGGTGATTTCATGTGGAGAGACTCAAACTTAGATTTAATCTTTCAGAAGAGACAGACACTGTATTAAATATGGAAGGACAGGATGGACAATGGATTTAAGATTATGCAATTGCATAGCATGAATTCAAACTAGGGAAAATTCCTATTCCCCATGATTGTATTTGCATGACTTTCCCCAATACCTTGTTTCCTCTAAAGTTTCTTCCTTCTTGACAAAATTAAGCAATAATAATTAGGCAATGATAATTTGCCTATGTTTTCAGTTGGGCACGAAGTAAAGGAAATTGAATTAGAAGTCAGAAACCTAGATTCTAATTTCAACTCATTATCTCTGTACTTTTCAATGAACTTGGGTCAGGTCACTTGCATACTTCATATCTCAGTCTCCACAAATATAAAATAGGTGTAGTGCATAATGTTACTGGCCTATATGAAATCATAGAACAACTAAATGAAGTAAAGCAGAATGATTTAATTAGTGGGGAACACCCATTCTTTTGATGATGATGATGATAATGATGATGATGATGATGATAGTGATGATGATGATGAGTAGGATTTTTCCCATTCCAGATCCACTAAAATTAAAAAAAAAAATCATGGAGTCACATCGATCCACAGGATGGAAATATACTGCATCATTTCAAGAATGACAAGGGCTTCTTTCCCTAGGTGAGAGGTTTATGAGTCACAAAAAAGCAAATAATTTCTCCTGTTGCAACAAGTAACACCTATGAGTCACCTTCCACTCCTGAATGCACTAAATAATCTGGCATCAGCAGCCAGATCCCAAGCTGGAGGGGTAGTAGGCAGCCAAGTTTAGGTAGTAGTTACCTAAGCTTCTGGTTAACCATGTGAGCCTTGTTGTAGGAATTCTTACCAAATATAATTATATGATTTGTTGCTTAATCAGTATATAACAAAGGACTTCCTTGACTATTTCCTTGCTAATCATCCACTCTCCTGGGACAATCCTAGAACAACATAAAGTATAGGAACTTGAACTTAAATGCTACTAAGAGAAAGAATGCACCCATATGTGTTTTCTTTTCCAACATTGTTTACAAAAATTTGCAAACAGATGGAAATTTTGAAAGAATTTTAGAGCGAACCTCCATTAGCTGTCACTTGATTCCAAAATCAATATTTTAGTAAAGTTGCTTCACCCGGTATCTACTTACATACTCAACTTTAGGGTTTGGATGTGATGTGTCCCCCAAAAGCTCATGTATGAGACAATGCAAGAACATTCAGAAGTGAAATGATTGGGTTATGAGAGCCTTATGATTGGATTATGATGGGGATTAACTGAGTGGTAACTGAAGGTGGGTAGGATGTGACTGGAAGAGGTGGATCATTGGGGGCATACCTTTGGGGTATATATTTGTTATCTGGGGAGTAGAGATGTCTCTCTTTGCTTCCTGATCATCATGTGAGCTCCTTCTCTCCTCCACACCATTTCCACCATGATGTTCTGTCTCACCTCAAACCCCAAGGAACAGAGCCAGCTGTCTAAGGACTGAGATTTCTGAAATTGAGAGCCCCCAAATAAACTTTTCCTACTCTAAAATTGTTCCTGTCAGGTCTTTAAGTCACAGAAATTAAAAATCTGACCAAAACACCATCATTCAAGCTATCCATTAATCTATTAGATTTTGCTATCTACTAAAAGTAAATTTCTAGAGGTTTAATTTTAAAAATAAACCTCAAATTATACAGATAATGAAGTCCATTTCTCATCTTTAATAGACTTTGTGAAATTGTGTAGCTGCTTTACCTCAAGGAAATATAATGTGGTTACCTTTTCTGAAAAATCAGTTACAAGAACAAACATATCTAACTATTCATCTCTCTATGAACATGTATACATATGCACACACCCAAACACATATATGTATGCCTTTTGTACTTTTTTATTTATGCATGTCTTTCATTTTATTTATTTATTTTTAATATTTTTGTAGTTGTAGATGGACAGAATGCCTTTATTTTATTTATTTTTTATGTGGTGCTAAGGATCAAACCCAGTGCCTCCCACATGCAAGACAAGTGCTCTGCCACTGAGCTACAGCCCCAGCCCCATGTCTTTCATTTTATATCCATCATTCTCTTTCATTTGGAAATGTTTTTTGAGGACCTACCATGTGTCAGGCATTGGACCAGGTGATATGAACTAGAGAGGCAGAAAACTCTAGTAGCTTTTACTCTAGTGGAGAAGGATGTCTGTTGACAAACAAATGGAAGAAAATCTAAGATTATTGTATATCAATGAATAAACAGGGTGATATGAAAATGATGACTAGCAGGGAAGTTTAGGAAGTCAGCAAAAGGTAAATCTGAAGAAAACATGGAAGGAGCCTGTCATGAGATCCTGATGAAAAGAAGCATCAGAGACAAGTGCAAAGTCCCTGAGTTAGGAACCAGAGTGGGAGGCCTGTGTGACTGTGGGATGGTGTGCAAGGCCATTTCCTCCAATCACTGAAACTTCGTGTATTCATGAGAGCAATGTATCTTGGCTACTCAACAGCATTCACAATGATTTTCTGTTACTTGTACTTGCATAGTTTTCTCTGGGAAGAATTCCAGAGGAATTCTAATCAGGTGAATTCTCTCTTTTATAAGCTCTTGTGTCCTGTGCTCCTGACTGATGTAATTGATCTCTGCCTGCCCCACCCACTAGACTGAAAACTTCAGGAGAGTCGTGACAAGCACCTGCTACTTGACGTTACCAGCCTCAGCGCATTGTGTAGCATACAGTGTTCCATCCGTGTTTTAATGGTTAGTTAGAGCAGTGGTAGATCAGCCAGAAAGTAAAATTGAGCTCATATTGAAAAAATTCTAAAATGCTAGGCTGTGCTTGGCTTAGAAGAACACATGGTTCCACATGGAAGAACATGAAGGGACCTCCCATGAGATCTCCGTGGGTGGTATCATCAGAATCAAGTGAAAAGGCCTTTGAGCCGGGAAGTGTCATAATTGGAATCGGGCTCTAGAGAGACCCATCTTGAAGCCACAAGATACTGATACAAATATAAACTGAAAAAGAATAAATAGGGGCATTTTGTGGACCCTGGATCCATAGAAGATGGTAAGGAATTAAACACTAGGGGAAACGTAAAGAGAATTGGAAGATTAGATTGTTAGTTTTCTATTAACCAAGGAAGCAAAAGTAGGAGATGGAAAAAAAACCAAAGAGTTTCTTCTCAATACATTCAGTTAATAGTATGAAAAGAAAACCTATGTGAAGATAACTAGGAAGTAATTGGAGAAAAAGTTCTCTGGACCTTGGAAGGGGAGTAAGGTCAAAATCTACCAACTTGGATGCAATGTCCAAAGAACTCACCAAGAAAAAGAGGAGAGAAAAAGATTTGATATGAAAAAGAATCTTAAGGATATTTTTCTGTGTCTGGAGCCATAACTCAGTGGTAGAGCACTTTAACCAAGTAACCCAAGTAAGCCCTTGGTTTAATGCCCAGCACGAAAAAAGAAGAAGGAGGAGGAGGGGGGAGGGGAAGAAGAAGAAAAAAAGAGGAGGAGGAAGAAGTAGGAGGAGGAAAAGAAGAAATTTTTGCTTCAGGGAGGAGGAGGATAGAAAAAGGGTCCACAAAGATAAAGAAAATGAACTGGGATCTAGCAGGAAATATAAGAATCAGATGCAGAAAATGAGAGAGGTGATAAATAAAGAAAATGCTGAGAGATAAACCATTGAATGTCATATTTGATTAACACAATTCATTTTGGGAATGTTGAGTAGGGTTTCTATCAAGATATCTAGGCCGAGAAATGTGTACTGCACACGTTGCCATTATTCTGTAAAAGTCATTCATTTGTTCATGTTTGGAAGTTTGTTGTCATTTTTGAAAGCACAGATGAGAATACTATATTTGCAGAGCATCAAACCTTCTTCTAAAATGGCACAAACATAATATTGTAGAGTTTATATGAAACACCAGGGTAAATGGAAGAGGATACTCAGTATCCTGATAATCAGTCTGGGGTCTGCACTGCCCAGTTGATCCAGCTCACCTCAAAGATGAGAGGAGTGGTACAGCAGCATATCAGATGTCCCTGCATACTGGCTGCAAACCTGTGGTCTGCACACCACTGCAAGGGCACATGTGTCTGGATTTCACTGATATGTCTATGAATATTCAGGAGTTCATATGTATCAGTAATTAAAATATTGAATCACTACCATGTTGGCTGGTAAATGGCCACTACCCAAAGTTCCACAATTCCTGATCCCTGACAACATGACCTTTTGCTAGGACACCCTCCACCTCAATCTGCCCAAGAATTAGGGTGGGTGTAATTTTCCATACCTTTTAGGCCCTATTCAAAGTACTAGAAAACAGCTTGTTTACAAAAGACAAATATCCCATCTAAAATCTAATTTAAGCTCCAGGTCTTGGATGATTAGAGCTTGACTGTTTCAACATAACCTACAAAACCTCCTAATTAAAGGCAAAAAACCAAAACTGCAGAATGTCAAAACACAGTGAGAAAAACAATAAATAATCTTTTTTTTCCCTCTCTCATGATAAAGCACTCCAAAAATTCCTGGTAATTGCTTCATAGAATTCAACTCTGTGTTCAGTAAGACCAAAAATATGCCTGTGTATACAGAATTTTTAAAGCCTGCAATTTGGATCCTTTGCCCAGTCAATTGAGAAGTATTTACAAAAGAGATCTGGGTTCCCTTCTTTTTTGTGTGACAAACCCAAACATTTGACTCAAGCCAAGGAAATCTTTGTTCTGACATCTGCTTTAATGGTGAAGAACCAAGCAGGGAGGAAGAGAGAAGAAGGCTAGGCTGCCATACACCACCTGGAAAGTTAGTAGCCATGGGGGTTCAGTGACCAGAACCCTGTAGGTGGCTTCTTCTCTTGGTAGTTACAGTTAGTTAATGCTCCCGAATCATTGTGTGACCACAAATTTGCTGCTTCTTCTCCAGAGATCACCTCCTTTATCCATAGATGATGAAAGACATACAAAGGATTATTTTAAACTTCAAAACATGGAAGTGTTGGTAAGATGGCTGCATCTCCCTGGACAGTCCAGACATTTGTATGTGGAGATCCTTTTTATTATTTAGCTATATCCTATAAAAGGCAGTCCTCTAGTGTTCATTCCAATTTAGGCATAAACCCCTGTGCCCTCCCCCACTGCTATAGTCTGAAAGATATTGAAATTTTAACCCGAATGCAACAGTGTTTAGAGGTGTGGCCTCTGGGGAGGTGTTTAGGTCACAAGAGCTCCATCTTCATGAATGGATTAACACCATGATAAATAGGGTTTAAGGGAGTGAGTTTTCCTCTCTTCTGCTCCCACCAGTGTTCCTCCCCAGCGAAAGACACAGTGCTCAAGTACTACCTTAAAAAACAGACTGGGGCCTTGTCAGAGGTCAAACCTACTGGCACCTGGATCTTGAACTTTCCAGCCTCCCACATTGGGAGAAATAAACTCCCATTCTTCATAAATTACCCAATTTCATGTGTCCTGTTATTACAAACAAAACAGATAAAGGCGTCAACCATGATTACCTATCATTTCCTAACCAATAACTTATTTTATTCCCTTATAATATTTAACACAGTCTTAAATTATTTAATGGTCCTCTTATCTCAGCAGAATATGAATTCCAACACGGAGACCTTGAAGAATGTTGGACAAATGAATTAAAATATCAGTATATGCTTGTCATTAAGAAATAAAAACAAAAACTAAATGAAGATGCATCAAAAATAATGGTGTCGAAAAGTAAAGTCCTTAACAGCACTGAAAAAAAAATTCAATGTCATTTTACAGAATGAGTAAGCACTGGAGGAAATGCTTTCTCATGCTCTAAGTTAAATGAGAAACTTATGTAGGAAAACACCTAAGTTTTCATCTAGGTGTAATAGTCTAATAAGTCTCATAAACAGATGGGTTATCTTGCACCAATAGGTCTGGGATGCCTTCAATAGGCCTTAAACTTTTTATTAATAGCTTTAATAGTATTTCATACGTCTTCCCTACCAGAATGTAAACTTCTTGAGACTCAAGCACTGTCTTATATATTTATTTGTTCATTTTTGTGTTATTGGCAATCAAACCCAAGGCCTCGCACATGCTAGCCAAGTGCTCTACCTACTGAGCCACACCTTCAACTCTCTCTTGCTCACTGCCAAATCCTCAGTGTGGTGAGGGGCTGGGATAAAGTCAGGTACTCCATAAACAGCTGCTGAATGACTAGATTATAGAGACTCTTCCACCTTTTGTAAAAAAATTTGTTGGCCATGTAGAAATCATGAGGCATCCATCATTTTGGATAGCAGAAAACTCTCATCAAAGTGTATAAATGTCCCTGTGTCATCTTTCTCAGTTTGTGGAACTGCTTAAACATTCATGAAATTATTATTAGCTCAAGAAATCCCATCAAAAATGTTTCAGGAATTGAGAGCCAAATCCTAATGGCAGATCACACAAAGAAGGTGAGCAAATGTGTCACAGCCCGGTCCCTGGGAAAGTCTCCCTTGCTATATATAATAGGATGAAATGGTAATGAACAAGTGGATACTTCAGGGAAAAGGATGGATTTGTCTCACTTGCATTGACTCAATGAAAAATATAGATTATCTGAAATGAAGACTCCTAGAGACCAGCTACCCCTGCTCTCTCAAAGCCATTGGACTTACTGCAGAGCACCCACTCACACCTGTGGGAGGCTGACAAGAGCTGAGCCACTCAACCTGATGAATCCATTTGTCTTCCCCAGGTTGTTTAAGCAGAGGGTTCAAGGGGATAAAGCTTTGCCTTTGCAATAGGCTGCCTGAGTCACCATGCTGCAGAGGTGTGTTCCGTGGGAATGTTCATTCCACTGAGGAATTCTTTAAAGGGCCAGCAGAACCCAGGCTTTGACTCCATCAGCAGCTTTTCACCATTTTCAGATTTTGAGGAAGTCCCTTTCAAAGTTTGCTGTAAAATATTTCATGTTTCTACTATAGTGATGCTTGGGTTTCTTGGTGGTGGTGGTAGTTATGTGTTGGGGGGTGGGGGGTTGTTATGTCCTATCTGATTTTCCTGAACTTTATTTCAACCTACTCCTTCTTTCTCCATCACAATTAAATGGCACCACTAGCCACACAATTGGTTGGAACAAGAATCTAAGAGTCCATTTTTTTTTCACTTCCTAAATTCAATCCAAAGCAATTCGTATAAATTCTTCTTTTTCAAAGTAGTTAAATTAAATTCCATTCTATTTCATGTATTACACACTAGCTGAAGCTGCTGTTAAATCTCATCAAGGGTTTCCCTTGTTTACATTCTGTTTGCTATAGCCACTAAAACATGAATTCCATGAAAGTTGTATCCATATATTCCTGTTTGCCTGTCTCTTCACAATGCCTAAAGTGGTCCCTGGTACACAGTTGGCATATCTGCTGCATTAATATTGGACACTGTTGAAACAACAGAACATCTAACATCAAATCACTGAATTTATGCTTTTCCCAGGGACATTGCATATAAAAACTTTTAGTGCAGTGCCTTGAAATGGAAAGCTCTTGTAAACATTCTTATTGATGTATGATTGTAGCAGTTATCACCTGAAATTCTTAAAAATAGAATTAAAATATTTCACAACAATGAAAAATAAGTATCTGAGGTGATGGATATGTTAAATACCCTGATTTAATTTTTCTAGATGTATACATGTATCATAACATTTCTTTTTTATCAAGTTTGTTTTTTATTGATTCTTTTTAGTTATACATGACAGTAGAATCCATTTTGATAAAATAATGCAAGCATGAAATATGTTATTCTAATTAAGACTCCATTCTTGTGAGTGTACATGATGGTGGGATTCATTAGGTATTTTCATATATACACAAAGGTCAATATTTTAGATTCATTCTACTGTCTTTTACCATTCTTATCCCCTCTTCCTTCCCTTCATTCCCCTTTGCCTAACCCACTGAATTCCCTTTTTCTCCCCTTTCCTTTTTTTGCAGTTTAGCTTCCATATGAAAACTAAACATTTGACCTTTGATTTAGGGGGACTGGCTTATTTTACTCAGTAGGGTAGTCTCCAGAACCGTTCATTTACTGGCAAATGTCATAAAGTCATTCTTCTTTATGGTTCAGTCATATTCCATAGTGTTTATACCAATTTTCTTTATTTATTCATCTATTGAAGAGTATCTAGATTGGCTCCATAGCTTAGAAATTGTGAATTAAACACAATAAACATTGATGTGGCTATATCACTGCTGTGTGCTGATTTAAGTCCTTGGGATATATGTCGAGGATTGGGATAACTAGATCAAATGGTGGTTTGATTCCTGTTTTGTGAGGAATCTCCATATTACTTTCCAGAATGGTTGTACCAATTTGCAGTCCCACCAACAATGTATGAAACATTCCCCTTCCCCACATCCTTGCCAATATATGTTGCTACTTACATTCTTGATAGTTGCCATTCTGACTGGAGTGACATGAAATCTCAATGTAGTTTTGATTTTCATTTCTCTAATTGCTAGAGAGGTTGAACATTTTTTTTCATATATTTGTTGATCATTTGTATTTCTTCTTTTGAGAATGGTCTGTTCAGTTCTTTTGCCCATTTGTTAAGTGAGGTTTTTTTATGTCATCGTAACCAAAAAAAAAATTATATATATAATCACTTGTCAATTTTCAAAACAATAAAATATGTATAGGAGAAAAAAGAGGGACTGTGAAGAATAATTGACCAAGATATATTGGGGTAGTGGATGGCAATGAAACAACATAATCAATGCTGATTACCACTAACAAATTTAGCTTGGATTGTCCTAATAATACAAGCAGTTGGTCAATAAAAGAGCAACTACAATGCTGTCTTCTGTTTGGTAGGTGTTTTGGCAATGGATTTAAATGTATTGAACTATTCATCAAGCATGGACTGAATAACCGAATGCATGATGAAGTCCTTAAATGCATGAAATTCTGTAGCTGGAGAATACAATAAATAAAATGAAGGCTGCAATGAGTGCCAAGTGTAGGCTTCAGCAAGCAGAATGAAGAAGCCGTGAACTCAAAGACAAGTCATTTGAAATTACATCATCACAAGGGAAAGCAAAAAAAAAAAGAAAAAAGAAAAGGAATCAAGAAAGTTTATGGGGGTTGGGAAATATTGCATGGATTATGGAAGGTTCAGGAGAAGAGACAGAAATAAAGGAAAAAAGATTATTTGGCAAAATAAAGATTGAAGACTTCCCAAGTCTGGGGAGAGATTCATGCATCCAGGTACATAAAGTTCCAAATTCTTAAATTTGGATATTTAACCCAAATAGGGCTTCGCCATCATATTATAAATAAACTGTCAGAAATCAAAGAAAAGGAAATTTTTGACGGCAGAAAGACAAAAGAGGTCTATCATATATAATAGAATTTTCCTAAGACTTTTAGCAGTTTCTCAGCAGAAACTTTACAGGGCAGAAGACAGTGGGCTGATATATGCAAAGTGATAAAAAAAATTGTCATGTAAGAATATATTACCTGACAAACCTGCTTTTCAGAAATGAAGGAGAGATAAAGACTTTCCCAGATCAAAAATAGCTTACAGTTTATCACCACTAGACCTGTCTTACAAGTAATGTTAAAGAGATTTATTCAAACAGAAAAAAGAGGATAACTAATATGAAAACGTGTAGTTATAAAACTGGTAGAGTAAGTACATAATACTACAATGATAGTGGATAAATCACTTTCAATGCCAGTATAAAGATTGAAAGTGACTATAACTACAGTAACTTAATGGATACACAATGTATGAAGACTTAAATTGTGGTAGAACTTTTAAAGTGCAGTTTTTCAGGAAATTAAAGTTATTATCAGCCAATATTATTATAACATAGGGCTTTCTATAAGCTTCAAGAAATGACAAAGCAAAAACCTGCAGTAGACACACAGAAGGTAAAGAAAGAAATAAGTCAAAGCACAGGACTATAGGAAATGATCAAGTAACAAAGAAAAACAGAAAAAGAACAAGGAAACAGAAAACAGTTACAAAATAATTGAACAAAGTTGCAATAGTAAAGCCTTTTGCATCAATGAGTACTTTAAATATAAATGAATTAACTTCTCCAATCAAAGATATTGCCCTAATTAACAAAAAAGGCCCAACAACAGACTCCCTACAAAAACACATTTCAGCTTTCAGGACACATGTAAACTGACACCTCTTTCAGGCACAAGCAGGTGCTCTGCAGTAAATCCAGTGGCTTTGAGAGAGCAGGAGTAGCTGGTCTCTAGGAGACTTCATTTCATAACAAGGCATGGACTACAAATGAAAACCTATAAAGAACAAGTGGCTATATTTATCTGATGAAACAGATTTTAGGTCGAATGCTGCAACAAGGCAAAGAGGTATTTTTAAATAGGAATAAAGATGTCAATGCATCAAAATGCTATAACAAGTTAAATATATATGCACCCAACAATGGAGCACTGAAACATATAAAGCAAATTTTAATAAATCTTAGGGCCTATAATCATTAATCAGCACAGAAATGCAAATTGAATCATTATGAGATATTACCTCATACCTGTTATGATGAATACTATGAAAAATAAATGATTCTATATTTGTTTGTGAGGATGAAGAGAAAAAGGAATCTTGGCATAAGGATTAGAATGGCTTAATGGTTACTAGTGGTCTCGGCACAGTCATTATGGAAAACAATATGGAGTTTCCTCAAAAATGTAAAAGGAGAGCTGCAGTATGATCCAGCAAATCTCATTCCTGGGCATGTGGAGAGTGGTGATTTGAATCAGGGTCTGAATTTCTTTGTGGCTGCGTTTGCACTGGCAACTACCTGTGCAAAGTTGCAGGTCAAGATGGCCCAGTTGCTATGGTGACACCAGCCAGAGGAGGCTCCCTGCAAAGACATGCAGCAGTTTTCAGTAAGGATCTTGAGTTCAAGCACCAAATCTCCAGAACGAGAATTCTGAACATAACAAGATAACTCTAATGTCTCACCAGTCCTGCATCCTTCAGATTGCCTGATTTGCTGAAACTTTCCCACAAATAGACTTTTGATAAAACCTATATAATAAATATGCTGAGCTAGCTCCGGGTCAGTCAAACTCCATCAGAATTTGGCTGCCCTCCTGGCCCCACCTTTTTCTTTCTGTGTACGTCGGTTTGCCTTTTCTTCATCCTCCATTGCCCTTCATCCAGTATCTTTCCCTTAATTAATGGCAATGGCTGAGCAGAGATGAGAGGGCTGCAGCAGTTGGCACCTAAACTGGGACATGAGAGGCCCCAGCATGAGTATATATCTAAAAGAATTGGATTGAATATCTGAAAGAGAAATCTGCATCCCCATGCTCACTGAAGCACTATTCATAATAGCTGACACAACCTAAGTGTCTATGAATTAATAAAGAAAATGTCATATATGTGTTTGTGCATATGTATATGTGTGTAAATATATGTATAGTATTGGCATAAAGACATACAGTCCAATGGAATAGGATAGAAATGAATTCATGTAAACACAGTCAAAAATGTTTTGACTGATGTTCAAAAATACTGCAAAAAGAACACAATGTGGAAAAGATAATCTCTTAAACAAATAATGTTGGGAAAACAACAAATAATGTTATTAAATAATGTCTCTTAAACAAATGTTGGAATGTCTACATGCCAAAAAAAGGAAATTTATAGCTTTATCCTATTTCATCCACATAAAACAAATCCAAGTGGATTGCAGACTTAAACATAAGACCTGAATCCAAAAATATTCAAGAAAATAATTCAGAAAAAGATGAAAAAAAGTTCTTGACATTGATCTTAGCAAAAATTTCATGGGTATAACACCCCAAACATCTGTAACAAAAGCAAAAAATACACAAATGGAATTACATCAGACTAAAAAAACTTCTGCACAGCCAAAGAAATAATCAACAAAATAGAAAGCCAATGTACAGAATCAGGGAAAATAGTTGCAAACAAATCATACATGTGATAAGAGATGAATACCAAAATTCATAAAACACAATTAAAACCCAATAGCAAAAATACAAATATCCCAGTATTAAAAAGGGCAAAGGACTTAAATAGACAACACCTTCAAAAAACACACACAAATGAAGGACAGGTATAAAAAATGATGTTCTGCATCACCAGTCATTATGGAAATGCAGTCAAAATCACAATGAGATGCTTATCACACCAGTGAGGATGGCTACTATCCCCAAGTTAGTTAGTTAGATAATAATAGCTATATAATCATAGATATTATCTATAATAGATAGATAATAATAGATAGATATCAAGTGTGGGTAAAGATATTAAAAAGTGGGAAAACCCCAACACTGCCTATGATAATATAATGTTGTGCAGCCACTGTGTAATAGAGCATAGTGTTTCTCACAAAATAAAAAGAGAACTACAATATGATCCAGAAATCCCAATTCAAATAAATTGAAAACAGCTTCCCAAAGAGATATATTCTTTCCTATATTTATTACAGTTATAATCATTATAAACATGTTATGGCAACAACCCAAATGTCTATCAACATATAGATGGACTTTATTTTATTTTTGCTTTTTACTAGAGCTTTAAAATTATACGTAGTAGTTGGGTTCATCCTGACAAACTCCCACTTTTACCTGACCCTTTTACCCTCCATTCTCCCCCCGCTACCATTCTCCTTCCTCTACTCTGCTGGACTTTCCCTTATCTATTTATTTATATTTTATTGGTTCTATTTACTTATACTTAAAGGTGAAATTCCCTGTGGTATATGTATATGTGAATGTAACATGATTTTTAAGAATTCCTTCCACATTGCCTCCCCTTACCCATTCCTCCAATCTGCCTCTCAATCTTTTTCCTTTGCACTACTGATCCTCTCTATACACAGATGGACTTTAAAATTTAGTATCCAAAATAATCAGATACTATTCAAAGTTCAAATATATTGCCAATTGTTATGGAATTTTGTAACTAAAACAATTCTTTAACTTTTCATCAAGATTCCTATTTTTCCCCTTTTTTTATTCTGTCTGTTCAATTGTGAACTCAATGGTTCATGGACACTTAAACATATTCATATCTGTTTCTTGTTCATAGGATTTTTGAAGGTAGTTATTTTTAATGGATCAGTATTTTGAGAACTAAAATGTTTGGTTAGAATATAAAACTATTGATTATATTTATTTATTTATTTATTTGGCACCAGAGATTGAACTCAGGGTATTTAATGACTGAGCCACATCTCCAGACCTTTTAAAAGAATTTTATCTAGAGACATAGTCTCAATGAGTTGTTAACTGCCTCTCTAAGTTGCTACAGCTGGCTTTGAACTTGTAATCCTCCTACCTCAGGATCCCAAACTGCTGGGATTATAGGCATGCACCACTGCACCTGATTAGTCTTTTATTTTTATTTTTTATTTTTCACATTTTTATTTTATGCAGTTTTCTCTCATTTAACTGTTTTCCTTGATACATTTTATTTCTTTTACTATTCTAACAGACAATCTTTATTGATCTCTCTTTCACTTTACCCTTATTTTTTTTACTTCTATTTTCTCTTCTCCTCCCTCACAATCATCAAATCTTATGTCATTTCTTTTCTATCTGGTTAATCAGCTGAAATTGTAAACCCCTATGTAAATTGCTGTATTTACTGAAGGTAATAAATGATCATTTCTGTTTATTGTGACAATTAGTAAATGCCAAAGCAAGAAGTATTTTTGTTTAATGCTGTAATTTATTTACATTGGTTGTTATTGTCTGTTTCCCCATAAACTCTGAGGTATTGGAAACTTTCAGGAGGAACACAAGTCTACCGGGTATAAACTCTACTGCTTCACATCCACATTGTTAGATGGGTACACACACAGACAACATGAAAAAGCAAGAGAGCAAACCACCCCAAACAAACCAAAATAATTCAGTAATAGAATCCAGCAACACAGCAGTGAAAGAAATGACAGAGAATGAGTTTAGAATGTTCGTAGTTAAATTGATCTGAAAGGTAAAATATGATGTAAGGAGTGGCTTCAGGGAGAAAATACAGGAACAAAAGATCACTTCAATAAAGAGAGATTCTGAAAAACATCAAGCAGAAATACTTGAAGGAATAAAAAAATTAAAAATCCATTCAAACGCATCATCAGCTACTAGACCACTTGGAAGACAGAGTTTCAAGCAATGAAGGCAAAATATATAATCTAGAAAATAATGTTGACCATGGAGAAAAGATATTAATAAGCCATGAACAGAACTTCCAAGAAATATGGGACAACATAAAAAGACCAAACTTAATATTTATCAGGATAGATGAAAGCTTGGAGATACAAACAAAAAAAATGTGCAATCTTTTCAATTAAATAATATCAGAAAATTTCCAAAACCTAAATAATGAAATATAAAGTCAAATGCAGGAGGCATACAGGACCCCCCCAATACACAAATTTATAACAGAACAACACCAATGCACATTATTATGAAAAATGCCTTAAAATACAGAATAAGGATAGAATTTTAAATGCTTTCAGAGAGAAATTACACATCACATTTAGAGGAAAGTCAATCCAAATCTCAGCTTATTTCTCAACCCAGACCTTCAAAGCTAGGAGGTGTTGTAATATTACATACCAGACTCTGAAATAAAATGGATACCAACCAAAAATACTATACCCAACAAAATTAAGACTCATATTTGAAGATGAAATAAAAAACCTTCCAAGATAGACAAAAGTTAAAAGAATTCACAACTAGAAACCTGCTGTATAAAACATATTCAGTAAAATATTTCACGAAGGAGAAATGAAAAATAAAAGTGAAAAACAGCAAAGGGAGAAACTACACTAGAAGAATAGTCAATCAAAGGAGAAACCAACTCAGGGTAAAAACCAGAAATAAATCAAAATGACAGGGAATAAAAATCGTATCTCAATAACATTGAATGTAAATAGCCTAAACTCATCAATCAAAAGACATAGACTGACAGATTAGATTAAAAAACAAGATCCAACAATATGCCGTCTCCAAGAGATTCACCTCATAAACAAAAACATCCACAGACTGAAGATAAAAGCATAGAAAAAAAGATATATTCACACAGATTTTGTAAACAAACAGGGGTGTCTATCCTCATATCAGATAAAGTGAACTTCAAGCCAAAACTAATCAAAAGGGACCAAAAAAGCCATTACTTACTGCTTAAAGGAATTATACATCAACAAGACACAACAATCATAAGCATTTATGTCCCTAACCATGGAGCATCTACCTATATCAAACAAACCCTTCTCAATTTCATGAATCAAACAGACCATAACATAACAACACTGAGTGACTTTAACTTGCCTCTCTGATTTCCAAATAGGTCCTTCAAACAAAAACTCAATAAAGAAACTATTGAACTAAAAAGTACAATTAACAATTTAGATTTATCAGCCTTAAATATATAGAATATTTCATCCATCAATGACTGAATACACTTTCTTCCAAGTGTCACATGGATCATTCTCTAAAATAGAACATAGTTTAGGGCACAAAACACCTTTCAGCAAATACAAAAAAAAATAGACATGATAATTTGCATTTTATCAAATCATAATGGAGTTAATTAGAAATCAATGATAAACTATAAAACAAAAGCTACTTTAACATCTAAAGGCTAAATAATATGCTATTGAATGACCAATGATAGCTGAAGAAATCAGAGATGAAATAAAAAATTCTGAGATATAAATAAAAATAGTGACACAACATATCAAAATCTCTGGGACATTATGATGGCAGTTCTAAGAGGAAAGTTCATCGTGTATTGTATTGAGTACAATCTTTAAAATAATAGAAAGTTACCAAATAAATAACCTAAGATTACATCTTAAAGCCATAGAAATAGAAGAACAAATCAACACCAAAAGCAGTAGAAGACGGGAAATAATTAAAATCAGAGCCAAAAATCAATGAAATTGAAACAAAAAAATTTCAAAAAACCAAATGTTGATTCTTTAAAAAAATGAATAAAATTTATAAACCCTTAGCTAATTTTACAAAAAAAGAAGAAGCTCAAATTTATAATATTTGTAATGCAAAGGAAAATATCAGGACAGACACTAAAGAAATACAGATGGTAATCAGAAACTATTTTGAAAATCTATACTCCAACAAAATAAAAAGTCATGAAGACTTGACAAATTTCTAGAGAATTCTGACCTATCCAAATTGAATCAGAAAAGCATAGACAATTTACACTTAATAATTTCAAGCAATGTAATTGAAGATGAAATCAAAGGCCTACACCATAATTAGAGGAGGAGCACAGCCACTACCCGCCCTGAAAGGGAGACTTTCCAACTATACAAGAGCAACATAAATAAATAGGGGGTAAATTTCAAAAACACAACAGTTGCACCAAGCAGAAAGAAACGCGAGCAGTATGAAAAGACAAGGAAAGAAAGGACCACAAGCAATGCAGGTGAACTCAACTTTAGAAGAGGTAATAGCTGCAACAGATGGAATATCAGATAAAGAGTTCAGGATATATATGCTTCAGATGATCTGGAGTCTCAAGGAAGACATGAGACTGCAAAATCAGACAATGAAAGATCACATTGACAAACAAATCCAGGAAGTAAAAGATCAATTTCACAGGGAGATAGAGGTAATAAAAAACAAACAAATAGAAATTCTAGAAATGCAGGAAACAATAAACCAACTTAAAAACTCAATTGAGAATACTACCAGCAGAGTAGATCACTTAGAAGAGAGAACATCAGACAATGAAGACAAAGTATTTCAACTGGAAAAGAACATAGACAGCTCAGCAAGTCTGCTAAGAAACCATGAGCAGAACATCCAAGAATTATGGGACAATATCAAAAGACCAAATTTAAGAGTCATTGGGATACAGGAAGGCACAGAGCTCCATTCCAAAGGAATAAACAGTCTATTCAGTGAAATAATACAAGAAAACTTCCCAGAATTGAAGAATGAGACAGAATCCCAAATCCTAGAAGCCTACAGGACGCCGAATGTGCAAAATCATAAGAGATCCACACCTAGACACATTATAATGAAGATGTCCAACATACAGAATAAGGAGAGAATTTTAAAAGCTGCAAGAGAAAGAAAGCAGATTACATTTAGGGGTAAACCAATCAGGATAACAGCTGATCTCTCAACACAGACTCTGAAAGCTAGAAGATCCTGGAATAACATATTTCAAACACTGAAAGACAATGGGCTCCAACCAAGAATCGTGTATCCGGCGAAATTAAGCTTCAGGTTAGAAGATGAAATTAAAACCTTCCACGATAAACAAAAGTTAAAAGAATTCGCAGCTAGAAAACCATCTCTTCAAAAAATCCTTGGCAAAACATTACAGGAAGAGGAAATGGAAAATAACATTGAAAACCAACAATGGGAGGTAGGACAGTAAAGGGGGGAAAGTAGTCATAGAGGATAACAAATCAGGTTTAGTAACATCAATAAACAAATATGGATAGAAGAACAAACCATATCTCAATAATAACTCTAAATGTTAATGGCTTAAACTCACCAATTAAGAGACACAGGCTAGTAGAATGGATCAAAAAACAAGACCCAACAATATGCTGTCTACAGGAGATGCATTTGATAGGAAAAGATATACATAGACTGAAGGTGAAAGGTTGGGAAAAATCATATCACTCATATGGACTGCGGAAACAAGCAGGAGTGTCCATACTCATATCTAATAAAATAGATTTCAAGCCAAAGCTAATCAAAAGGGATAAAGAAGGACACTTCATACTGCTCAAGGGAACTATACACCAACAAGACATAACAATCATAAATATATATGCCCCAAATAATGGTGCAGCCGTGTTCATCAAGCAAACTCTTCTCAAGTTCAAGAGTCTAATAGACCACCATACAATAATCATGGGAGACTTCAACACACCTCTCTCACCACTGGACAGATCTTCCAAACAAAAGTTAAATAAGGAAACTATAGAACTCAATAACACAATTAACAACCTAGACTTAATTGACATATATAGACTATACCACCCAACATCAAGTAGCTACACTTTTTTCTCAGCAGCACATGGAACCTTCTCAAAAATAGACCATATACTATGTCACAGGGCAACTCTTAGACAATACAAAGGGGTAGAGATAATACCATGCATCTTATCTGATCATAATGGAATGAAACTGAAAATCAATGATAAAAGAAGAAAGGAAAAATCAAGCATCACCTGGAGAATGAACAATAGGTTGCTGAGTGATCAATGGGTTTTAGAAGACATCAAGGAGGAAATTAAAAAATTCCTAGAGTTAAATGAAAACACAGACACAACATATCAGAATCTATGGGACACATTGAAAGCAGTTCTAAGAGGAAAATTCATTGCTTGGAGTTCATTCCTCAAAAAAAGAAAAAACCAATAAATAAATGATCTCATACTTCATCTCAAAATCCTAGAAAAAGAAGAGCAAAACAGCAGCAAAAGAAGTAGAAGGCAAGAAATAATTAAAATCAGAGCTGAAATTAATGAAATTGAAACAAAAGAAACAATTGAAAAAATTGACAAAACTAAAAGCTGGTTCTTTGAAAAAATAAATAAAATTGACAGACCCTTAGCCATGCTAACGAAGAGAAGAAGAGAGAGAACCCAAATTACTAGCATACGGGATGAAAAAGGCAATATCACAACAGACACTTCAGAAATACAGAAGATAATCAGAAATTACTTTGAATCCTTATACTCCAATAAAATAGAAGATAGTGAAGGCATAGATAAATTCCTTGAGTCTTATGATCTGCCCAGATTGAGCCAGGAGGATATAGACAACCTAAACAGACCAATAACAATAGAGGAAATAGAAGAAACCATCAAAAGACTACCAACTAAGAAAAGCCCAGGACCGGATGGGTATACAGCAGAGTTTTACAAAACCTTTAAAGAGGAACTAACACCAATACTTTTCAAGCTATTTCAGGAAATAGAAAAAGAGGGAGAACTTCCAAATTCATTCTACGAGGCCAACATCACCCTGATTCCGAAACCAGACAAAGACACTTCAAAGAAGGAAAACTACAGACCAATATCTCTAATGAACCTTGACGCAAAAATCCTCAATAAAATTCTGGTGAATCGGATTCAAATACATATCAAAAAAATTATACATCATGATCAAGTAGGATTCATCCCTGGGATGCAAGGCTGGTTTAATATACGGAAATCAATAAATGTTATTCACCACATCAATAGACTTAAAAATAAGAACCATATGATCATCTCAATAGATGCAGAAAAAGCATTCGACAAAGTACAGCATCCCTTTATGTTCAAAACGCTAGAAAAATTAGGGATAACAGGATCATACCTCAACATTGTAAAAGCAATCTATGATAAGCCACAGGCCAGCATCATTCTGAATGGAGAAAAATTGAAGGCATTCCCTCTAAGATCTGGTACAAGACAGGGATGCCCTCTCTCACCACTTCTGTTCAACATAGTCCTCGAAACACTGGCCAGAGCAATTAGACAGACAAAAGAAATTAAAGGCATAAAAATAGGAAAAGAAGAACTTAAATTATCACTATTTGCAGATGATATGATTCTATACCTAGCAGACCCAAAAGGGTCTACAAAGAAGCTATTAGAACTAATAAATGAATTCAGCAAAGTGGCAGGATATAAGATCAACACGCATAAATCAAAGGCATTCCTGTATATCAGCGACAAATCCTCTGAAACAGAAATGAGGACAACTACTCCATTCACAATATCCCCCCAAAAAATAAAATACTTGGGAATCAACCTAACAAAAGAGGTGAAAGATTTATACAATGAAAATTACAGAACCCTAAAGAAAGATATAGAAGAAGACCTTAGAAGATGGAAAAATATACCCTGCTCATGGATAGGCAGAACCAACATCATCAAGATGGCGATATTACCAAAAGTTCTCTATAAGTTTAATGCAATGCCAATCAAAATTCCAGCAGCATTTCTTGTAGAAATAGATAAAAGAATCATGAAATTCATATGGAATAATAAAAGACCCAGAATAGCAAAAACAATGCTAAGCAGGAAGTGTGAATCAGGCGGCATTGCGATACCAAACTTCAAACTATACTACAGAGCAATAGTAACTAAAACAGCATGGTACTGGTACCAAAACAGGCGGGTGGACCAATGGTACAGAATAGAGGACACAGTAACCAACCCACAAAACTACAACTATCTTATATTTGATAAAGGGGCTAAAAGCATGCAATGGAGGAAGGATAGCATCTTCAACAAATGGTGCTGGGAAAACTGGAAATCCATTTGCATCAAAATGAATCTGAATCCCTATCTCTCGCCATGCACAAAAGTTAACTCAAAATGGATCAAGGAGCTTGATATTAAATCAGAGACTCGGCATCTGATAGAAGAAAAAGTAGGTTATGATCTACATACTGTGGGATTGGGCTCCAAATTCCTCAATAGGACACCCATAGCGCAAAAGTTAACAACTAGAATCAACAAATGGGACTTACTCAAACTAAAAAGTTTTTTCTCAGCAAAAGAAACAATAAGAGAGATAAACAGGGAGCCTACATCCTGGGAACAAATCTTTACTCCACACACTTCAGATAGAGCCCTAATAACCAGAATATACAAAGAACTCAAAAAATTAGACAATAAGATAACAAATAACCCAATCAATAAATGGGCCAAGGACCTGAACAGACACTTCTCAGAGGAGGACATACAATCAATCAATAAGTACATGAAAAAATGCTCACCATCGCTAGCAGTCAGAGAAATGCAAATCAAAACTACCCTAAGATACCATCTCACCCCAGTAAGATTGGCAGCCATTAGAAAGTCAAACAACAATAAGTGCTGGAGAGGATGCGGGGAAAAGGGCACTCTTGTTCATTGCTGGTGGGACTGCAAATTTGTGCAGCCAATTTGGAAAGCAGTATGGAGATTTCTTGGAAAGCTGGGAATGGAACCACCATTCGACCCAGCTATTCCCCTTCTCGGTCTATTCCCTAAAGACCTAACAAGAGCATGCTACAGGGACACTGCTACATCGATGTTCATAGCAGCACAATTCACCATAGCAAGATTGTGGAATCAGCCTAGATGCCCTTCAATAGATGAATGGATAAAAAAATGTGGCATTTATACACAATGGAGTATTACTCTGCATTAAAAAATGACAAAATCATAGAATTTGGAGGGAAATGGATGGCATTAGAGCAGATTATGCTAAGTGAAGCTAGTCAATCTTTAAAAAATAAATACCAAATGACCCCTTTGATATAAGGGGAGTAAACAAGGACAGGGTAGGGACGAAGAGCTTGAGAAGAAGATTTACATTAAACAGGGATTAGAGGTGGGAGGGAAAGGGAGTGAGAAGGGAAACCTCATGGAAATGGAAGGTGATCCTCAGGGTTATACAAAATGACATATAAGAGGAAAGGAGGGGTAAGGCAAGAGAATACAAATCGAAGAAATGATTTACACTAGAAGGGGTAGAGAGAGAAAAGGGGAGGGGAGGGGAGGGGAGGGGGGATAGTAGAGAATAGGACAGACAGCAGAATACATCAGACACTAGAAAGGCAATTTGTCAATCAATGGAAGGGTAACTGATGTGATACAGCAATCTGTATACGGGGTAAAATTGGGAGTTCATAACCCACTTGAATCAAACTGTGAAATATGATGTATTAAGAACTATGTAATGTTTTGAACGACCAACAATAAAAAAAAAAAAAGAAATCAAAGGCCTACCAATAAAGAAAAGTCCAGGAGCAGATGGACTCTCCAACACATACTACCAGACCTTCAAAGAAGAACTTACACCAATACTCCTCAAATTACTCCATGAAATAGAAAAAAGAGGGAAGCCTTGCAAACTCGTTTTATGAAGCTAGTTATCACCCTGATACCAAAACCAGACAAAGACATATTCAGGAAAAAAACTTCGGAACAATATCCCTGATGAACACATATGAATAATTCTTAGTAAAATACTGGCAAACAGCATACAAAAATAAATTAAAAGGATAATGTACCATTATCAAGTGGGGTTCATCCATATAGAAATCAATAAATGTAATTCATCACATCAACAGATTTAAAGACAAGAATCATGTGATTATCTCAATAAATGCAGAAAAGCATTAGACAAAATATAGCATAAGCATACATGCATGCTCAAAACAGTAGAAAAATTAGAGATAGTAAGAACATACCTCAACACTGTAAAAGCTACATATGATAAATCCAAGGCCAACATCATTCTAAATGGAGAAAAATTGAAAGTATTACCTCTAAAAACTGGAACAAGACAGGCATGCCCTCTTTCACCACTTCTATTCAACATAATACTAGAAACTCTAGCCAGAGTAATTAGGCAAAAGAAAGAAATTAAAGGGATTTGGATAGGAAAATAAGAGCTGAAAATATCCCTATCTGCTGATGATATGATTCAAAAAACAAAAAAAAATCACCAAAAAGCTTCTAGACCTCATAAACGAATTAAACAATGTAGCAGGGTATAAAATTAATAATCATAAATCAATTGCATTTCTAAACACTAATGATGCATCCACTGAAATAAAAATTAGAATAACTATCCCATTCACAATAGCCTCAAAAAATATTTGAGACTCAATATAACAAAAGAAAGAAGTGAAAGACCTCTACAATGAAAATTACAGAACACTAAAGAAAGAAATTGAAGACCTTAGAAGATGGAAAGATCCCCCATGCTCTTGAATAGGCAGAATTAATATAATCAAAATGGCCATACTACCAAAAGAACTATACACATTTAATGCAATTCCCATTAAAATCCTAAAGTCATTCTTCATAGAAATAGAAAAGGCAGTTAGGAAATTCATTTGGATAAACAAGAAGCCCAGAATAGCCAAAACAATCTATCAAGAAAAGTGAAGCAGGAGGCATCACAATAACAGACCAAAAATCATACTACATGGCTATAGTAACAAAAATGTCATGGTCTTGGCACAAAAACAGGAATGAAGACCAATGGAGCAGAATAAAAGACATTAAGACCAACCCACAAAAATATAGTTATCTCATCCTAGATAAAGGCAACATAAACATACATTGGAGAAAAGATAGCCTCTTCAACAAATGGTGCTGGGAAAACCTAGAAATACATATGTAATAGAATGAAATTTAATCCAAATTTATCAACCTGTACAAAACTCAGCTCAAAGTGGATCAATGATCTAGACATCAGACTAATGACCTGCATCTACTAAAAGGAAATGTAGGCCCAACTTTCAATTTGTCAGCTTAGGAACAGCCTTCCTCAACAAGACTCCTAAAGTGCAAGAAGTAAAATCAAGAATCAACAGATGGAGCCAGGTATCATGGCACATGCCTGTAATCCCAATGGCTCAGGAGGCTGAGGAAGGAGGATTGTAAATTCAAAAACAGGCTCAACAAAAGTGAGGCCCTAGGCAACTCAGTGAGACCCTGTCTCTAAATAAAGAACAAAAGGGCTGGGGATGTGGCTCAGTGGTCAAATGCCCCTGAGTTCAACCCCTGATATATATATATATATATATATATATATATATATATATATATATATATATATATATATATTAATAGCAGCTCAATTTCCAATAACTAAGCTATGGAGCCAACCTAGATGCCCTTCAACAGATGAATGTATAGGGCTAAGGATATAGCTTAGTTGGTAGAGTGCTTTCCTCAGATGCACAAGGCCCTGGGTTCAATCCCCAGCACCACAAACATAAAAAGAAAAAATAATATGAATGTATAAAGAAAATATGGTATATATACACAACATAATATTACTCACCATAAAGAAGAAGGAAATTATGGCATTTGCCAGTAAATGGATGGATCTGGAAACTATTCTGCTAGGTGAAATAAGCCAGTCCCAACAAACCAAAGGCCAAATGTTCTGATATGCAGATTCTGATATGTAAGGGGGAGAGAATAAAAGTTCATTGGATTAGACCAAGGGGAATGAAGTAATAAAGGGAGAGGGGATGGCTTTAGGGAAGATAGCAGAATGAATTGAACATAATTTTCCTATGTTCACATTGAATACATGACCAGTGAAACTCCACATTCTATACAACCACAAGAATGGGATCCTAATTAGAATAAATTATACTCCAAGTATGTATAATATGTCAAAATACATTCTACTGTCATGTATACCTAAAAAGAACAAATAAATTTTTGAAAAGAAAGAAAGGATACATCTGACTACAATGTTGAATCTACTGTTAGCTCTGTGTAGATTAAATGATTCAAGCATCAGTACTCCTTACATAACATGAAAATGAGTGATGAGTCTTCAAATGCTGATGTGAAGTCAGCTGAAGAAGTTTTGGAAGCTCTAGATAAACTGACTGTGTGACAAAATTACTTACCAGAGTAAATCTTCAATATGGATGAAAACTCCCTATTTTTGCACGAATGCCTAAAAGGATTTTAACCCACAAGGAAGTTAAGTTCATGCCAAGTTTCAAGACCTTTAAGGAAAGAATAACAATTTTGCTTGGCAGTAATGTGAGGCCACAAATTGATACCTTTTTTAATCTGAAGCAATGAGAACTCCAGGTCCATCAACGTATCAATAAGCACATGCTTCCAATGTGCTACAGGAGCAAAAACTTTATGGATGAACCAGCTCTTCCTACAAGATGCTGTCTCGCATTTCTATACAAGTGAAATGGAGATGTACAGCCTGGAGAATAACAATTTACTCAAGATTTTGCTTATGTTGATATTACTTCTGCAAAATCCTTTTCTGTTGATCTTCATCCCAATATCCAGGTGGTATTTTTCTCTCCAAACTTCACCTCTTTGATCCAACCAATAAATCCAGTAATTATAGAAGCTTTTAAAGCCTACTACTTGAAATGACCTTTACCCAGGTGATTGCTGCAACAAAGGAAGACTTTAATACAATTCTGCAAGGATTACAACAGCTGTGAGTGCATTGAGGTCCTTGCTGGGATGATGTCACCAAGAAATATATGAATGGCATCTGGAAGAAGATACTTAAAAGATTTACCTATGAATTCAAAGGATCTGCCAACAATGAGGATGTTGCAAAAATCAACAAGGCTGATTGACTGGCAAACAACTTTAATCTGGGTGTGGATGAGGATGACACTGAGCTCCTAGAGATGGCTTCTGAGGCATTGGCTAATGAGGAGTGGAACAAGAACTAGGATGCATAGTTGAAGAAGAGGTGAGAGGGAAAAAAACTGTAGGAGAGGAAAAAGAATCCTAAATGAAAACTCACAATGAAGAATTAGAAGATGCTTTTATAGAATTCAAAAGCCTCCTTAGTAAGTATGAGAACATGGACTACAACACCAAAATGTTCTTATTCATAGGATGTTCATAGTGCATTTTCTGTTTACAGGCAAGTCTATGATGAAAAAAGAAAGAAAGAAACCAAGCAAACTATCATAGACATATTTCTGAAAAGAGTAAATCAAGAAAAACCTCAGACATGTCACTTAAGAGGTATTCCAGAAGAGGCCTTGTCATCCCAGGAGAAGACAGAGCATGTGTGTTATTGCCCTAATGACCTTCCAGTTGGACCTGATGTGGAGATCCTGACTCTGTGTAGGCCTAAGGTAATGTGTGTGTTGGTGTCTACATTTTTAACCAAAAAAAAAAAAGTTTAAAAATACAAAAAATTAATTTAGAAAAAGATTTGTAGAATAAAGTGTACAGAATAATTTTGGACAGCTGTAACATGTATTTGTGTTTTAAGCTCAGTGTTATTACAAAACAATCGAAAAGAGGGAGATACCTCCTGAAATTTGTAAAGTGAAAATAAACAGGAAGTTAAGGTTAACTCATTTTTAAAGAAATAAAAATTCTTTTTTTTATAAACTGCATGTAGCTCAAGGATATGACAAAGTTTGCAACCGTGCATAGCAACACCTTTGGTTTCCACATTCATTAGCCACTCATTCACAGACTCACCTGGAGCCACTTCCTGGCCTGGAAACTCCATGCATTGTAAATGTCCTCTACAGATATGACATTTTTAATCTTTTAGACTGTATTTTAATGGGCCTTTTCTATATTTCAATGTGCTTATAGACCTCAGGTCTTACACTGGCCTACCATCTCCCACAGCACTCAGTACAGTAATATGCCTTGCAGGTCTGTAGCCCAGGGGCAGTAGGCTACACCATATGCCAGATATGTGACAGGTCATACAATCTCAGGATGTGTAAGCACACTTTGTGATGTCTGCACAACAGTGAAATCACTCCAAGACACACTTCTCAGAATGCACCTTCATCATTAAGTGATTCATGACTGTGGTTGTATAGCTCTGTCATAGAGAACAATGCCTAAAGTCTGTAGTACTGTATTGTGTACTTACAATTTGGTTAAGAAGGTAAATCTCCTATTGTGTTCTTGCCACAAAAAAACAGGGGGCACAGAAGGAGACATTGGAATTTGATGGACATGTCTATTACCTTGATCATGATGATGACTTAATAAATGTAGCACATGCCCAAAACATCAGGCAGGTACAGTAAATATGCAGCTTTTTGTATGTTAATTACAACTCAATACAGAAATGTAGGGGAAAATAAGAACTTATTTAAAAGCAGAAGCTTTTAAATATTTATAACTGAAGATAATTTGATATTAACTCAAACTAGATTGCAATATATTTAAGATATTTTCTGAGAGTACCATAGTAACCATTAAGAAAATAACCTTTAAAATATAGAAAAGGAAATGAGAAAGGAATAGATGGTGAAGTACAAAAATATTTTTTAAAGGCAGTAAAGGATGAAATTAGGAGCATGAAAAAACAAATATCAAAATTGCAGAAGTAAATCCTTCTCTATCGGTAGTGAGTTTAAATGGAAATAGTTTGGAATCTCCTATCGCAAGATCAGCAGAATGAATTTGTTAAAAATCCAACTTTATTGATCTAGAAGAGACTAGTTTTAAAGACACAATATGTTAAAGGTAAAATGATGGGAAAAGATATGCCATGCTAGCGGTAACCAAAACAGAAAAGAGGTGAAAGTTTGGTGTTAAAAGAATACACTATAGGGCTGGGGGTATAATTCAGTGGCATTTCCAAGACCCTGGGTTCAATCCCCAGTACTGAAAGAAAAGAAGAAGGAGGAGAAGTAGGAGAAGAAGGGGAAGGGGGGAAAAGAAGGAGAAAGGGGAGGAGGAGAAGGGGGAGGAAGTGGAGGAGGAGGAAGGAAGAAAAGGAGGAGGAGAAGAAGAGAAGGAGGAGGAGGAGGGAAGGAGAACCAAGAGGAAGAGGATGAAGAAGGAGAGGAGGAGGAAGAAAAACTCACTTTCAGTAATATATGGTTATAATAAGAAACAAAGAACACTATGCATTGATAAAAGGATCAGTCATTAAGAAGATACAACAACTTATAAACACACACCATCTAATAGCAGAGCCTCAAAATACATGAAACATTCATTCATAGAAGTGCATTCATAGAACTGGATCCACAATGAGATATCACTGCCCACTTGCTAGGATGGGATAATTAAAAGGACAAGTAATGAAAAATATTGGCTAGGATGTGCAGAAATGTGAAACCTCCTACATTTCTGATGGGAATGTATAAAAGTGAAGCCACTTTGCAAAACAGGTATTTTCTTAAATAGTAAAAACATAATTATCAAATGACCCAGCTATTCTAGACCTCAATGTAAATTAGCTGGTAAATGAATAAATAAAATGTGCTATATCTAAAGAATGAAATATTATTTAGCCTCAAATGATTCATAAGACAGTATCCATGGAAACATTACACTAGGTGAAAGAAATCAAACAGAAAAGACCATATGTTGTTTTATTCATTTCCATGAAATCTCCATAAGAGCTAAACTCATAGAGATGTAAATCAGTCATTGTTAGGAGCTGGAGTGAGGCAGGAATTAGAAAAAAATGAAATTAATGTGAGGTCTAATTTTGGGGTGATGGAATGTTCTGCAATTTGACACTGGTAATGGCTGCAAAACTTGACAAATATACCCAAACATTTTATGTACACTCCAAAAACATCAGATTTACTGTGTGATAAAAGAGTGTAGTTATGGGACAGACATGGCTTATGCAATAAATAATATAGAAGTAATGACTGGATATTGAGTGGGAAAGTACAACTGGAGCCTCTCATAATACACAAATATAAATTCAAAACAATTCAATAATTTAAACTTAAAATTTAATTCTTAAAGAGAGTAAGAGAAAAAATGGTGTATATTTTTAAATGTCTATAAATGTGCCACAAAGCACACAAAAATGTCATGAAAAGTCACAATGTTCTGCATGGCAAATACACAATAACAAAGTAAAATAATATTGAGAAATAAATATTTGTAACTCATAGAAGGAAGGGTACTGGACTCAAAATATCAATTAAAAATAAACATTAAGAGGGGAGCATATGTAAATAGGTAATTTACAAAAAAAAGAAATATTAATGGTTTTGACACATATGAAAAAATGTGCAACATGGATCATGGAAAAAAAACCTAAAATATATAATTTTTTACCTATCTTAATGACAAATAAGAATGAGGGGTTTTTTAAACTGATGTGTTATAGAGAATTTGGAGAAATAATCACACTAGATGTGCTAGATGTGATGGAAGTCAAATTAGCAATACCTACCAAAATTTTACAGTATTCCTACTTTTTGATTCACAGATACACCTAAATATCTTTTAAATCTAGAGATACTTACCCACTTATGCACACTGATATTCATTATAACATTGTTTATATTTATTAGTAACAGGTTGGAAATAACCTAACAGATTCAGGAACGCAGCTATTTGATAAAACATAATACAAATCTTCAAAAAATGAGGCTTCTTTTTCTCTACTAGTATAAACAGATAGCACAGAAATATTAAATGAAATGCAAGCTTCAAAACAATGGTGCTGCAGTCTGGCTGGGCAAAGTAACCAGGAGGTGACAAGCCACCTGAAGGTTGAAGCGGGAACTGCTTTATTGTAAGGAAACTCAGCGGGAACTGAGCGGAACTCAAGGTAGCGGGCACCCAAGGTAGCAGGAGCCGCTTTATTTCGGTACAGCAGAGGTATATATACCTAACTGATTACACACAACTTGACTCAATTAGCATCATCTAGATACAGCAGTCAGCCAATAAGGAATCCTCATCATCGTAATGGCTGGGTGGCCTTGCCTCACAAACCACTCCTCCTGGCAAACTGCCAGGTGCCATCTTGACTTGATCGCAGCCTTCAACACAATGGGAAGAATAAACTGTCATTTGGAAGGATGGTAGAATAAAGAATATTGGTATCAATAGGTTTTCAAGCACAAAGCAAAGCTTCTATCTGGAAAAATAGCAAAATAAAAGCTTAAGGCAGTGGCTGTCTCTAAGGAAGTAAACCAGATATGGAAAATCGAGGGATGGAGGGGGATGTGATTTTACCCAGGAACTTTCATACTTCCAAGTTATAACCAAATCGATGGTTTGTTGTTCATCAAAAAAAATAATAATAATTAAAATTAGGAATTCAGGAAAGGAGAGAGGGAGTGAAGGAAAAAAAGACTCATCAATAGCATGGCAGCTGTCAAAATGAAAAAAGTAGAAGGAGATGGGGAAGGAGAGAAAGGGATGGCAAAGGGGAGGAACTCTGGAGTGAAATGGAACAAACCATGTTATGTGCATTATGAATATATCATAATTAATTCTATTTTATGTTTAACTACAATATACCAATTTAAAAACTAAATTAAGAGAAGGAATACCAATAGAGTAGAGAAAGGGGATTGGGGAAGGGAGAGAGAGGGTTTAGTACTGGGGATTGAAATGGAGCAAATTATGTTATATGCATTTATGAATACATCAAAATGAACCCCATAATCATATATAACTATAATGCACTAATAAAAAAAATAATACTGCTATTAAAAACAAGTAGTCCCTAATGGCAATTACTTGGAAGTAATTGCATACCCTTTGGAAAGCTTAACATTTTTTCAACAGAGAATAACGAATGAACATGTTTATGCAATTCCATCTCAGCCTCTGGAACCTCCGCTATCAAGAGAGTGAGTGAGTATTGATCCCCAAGGTTATAGCTATAAGCTCCCTGGTGGTGAGGAACCACAGAGACCTCCTTGGGCAATTAGCCTGCACCAGTTGCAGAAAGAGAATCTGGAGGCAACTCTGGGTAAGTACCACTGGGCAATTTCCATTTTTAGCATCAGCTGTGTAGTGTTGTAGTGTATGCAGGAAGCAGCAAAGCACCAGAGTTCCTGCAGGTCTCACCCCAAGACCAGGACTCAGCTCATCACAGGTGATGTGATGGAAATGCAGGGAGGGGTTTGAATCTGGCTGAGGGCTGCCAGGGAAAGCTTGTAAATGAACAAATATTTGAATCAACCAATCAATTGAACCATCATTTAATATTGTATGCTTTTAATGGAATATTTACATGTCATATCATGGCCATTCAGGGAGCACTAGTTTAATGCCTGGCCTTGTGCTGGGAATTACAAGAATTTATTCAGTTGAACCTCATATCACTTCAAAGTAGGCTCTAAATTTCCCTATCTTATTTATTTATCTATTTTTATGTTTTTACTTTGAGCTACTTAAGATTTATAGGAAATTGCAGAGACAGGGCTGAGTTACAATGAACCCACTTTTCTTTCCATAGTTACACCTTACATAATTACGCTATAACACCACAACCACGATTTTTACATGGGTTTATTATCTGTGCATACGTGTGTATGTGTGTATATGTGTGTGATTTTCTCTCTGCGTGAATCAGTACAACCCCCATAATGACTGAGATGTACAATATTCTATCACAGGCTCAGATTCCATACAAATTCTCTCACAGGACCCCTTATACCACCTTCCTCTACCTACAACCTGGGCATCACTAACATTTTCTCCATCTTTACAATTTTGTCATTTGATAGGCCATAAAATAGAATCATAAAGCATGTGGTTATTGAGAATTAGCTTCCTCAGCTTGGAGATGTCATTGCCCATTTTTCCATAGAAAAGGAATGTAGAAATTGACAGTGGGGAAATGTAACAGTGGTCCACTTCATTCCTTGAATACAGACAGCCCTGGCTGCTCTACCATTGAAACTTATTTTTTAAATGGACATGTCTCTTTCTCTTCCTTTCTCCCTGCTCCTCCCTAATCTTTCCCTCTGCCTAATCTCAGGAGAAATGGGTTTAAATTTCTTCCCCACTTTAAGCATATTTATCTGTCCTTTGAGTACACACCCATCATAAGAAGGAAGTGATCTAGACTTGGGGGATGGCACCAGAAGACCTCAAAAATGACTGTCTCCCAAATTAACAAGTGAATTAATTACAACTCCAACAGCCCCTTGTTCCAGCTGATGGGCAGAATCACAGCCTCTGGGACAGGACTCTCCTGTACTTCTTTGCTAGAAGAGCAGTAAAATTTCTTTAAACCTTCTTTTTCCTTTTTCTCAAAAAAAGGGGAAAAATTAGCTTTCTTTTTACTCAGCATGCAGTCATGGAGAACCTCTATGTTGTTGTAAATACCAAGGATTTGGTCCTTCTCATTTCGAGGTGCTATTTCACACTATGACTCTACCACGATTTGCTTAACTAATAACCTGTTTTCCAGCCCTTGGCCTTTGGATTATTTATAGTTTGATGCTGTTACAAGTGAAGCTGTTAGGAAAATTTATTTACATGTTTTTCTGGGTCATAAGTCTTGTGGCAAACATAATTTTCAAAGAATACAAAAGCTGTGCCATATGATAGGTGTATGCTGATATTTTAAAGTGTATGTTGATATTTTTTAAGATACTATCAAACTATATTCCAGAGTCATTGTATTGTTTGACCTTCCCACCACCTCCTTAGGACACATAGTTTTTCAGCTTGGCCAGTGTTTGGTATGGTCATTATTTTTATTTTAGTCATGATCCTACTTGTGCAGGGAGATCTCATCACATGGAGTGTGGTGTTATCCCTTCATGCTCTTAATTTGCATTTCCCTGATGGCTACTAACATTCAACATATTTCATATGTTTATTTGTGATCATAGAACCTTTTAGGTGAAATGTCTACTGGTGCCTTTTATCAATTTTCTAACTTGATTTTTAAATTTTGAATTTTATAGTTCTCTATATATTCTAGATATAGGTCCAGTATTAGATATGGGTTTTGTAAATATATTCTACAGTCCGTAGCATGCCTTTTCATTCTTTTCATTCAGCAGAGCAAAAATTTTAATTTTAGAGGGTTATTTACATATCTTTATTTATCTATTGTGCTTTTGTGTCATATGTAAGAACCCCTCACTAAGCCCCGGGACCTAAAATTTGGTCTTATGTTATCTTCTAGATGTTCATGGTTTTATATTTTGCACTTAAATATGTAATATGTTTCTTGGAGAAGATGTAGCATTGAGGTTGAGGTCTTTTCCTCTTGCTAGACAAAAGCTCCAGCTCCATTTATTAAAAGGATATCCTTCCTCTACTGGATGGCTTTTGCCTTTTTACCAAAACCTTCTGTTTGTACCTGTATGTGTCTATTTCTGTTTTTTTTTTCTGCTATATTTTAATGTCTATCCCAACACCAATAGTACAGTGTTGGCTACTGTAGCTAAAAGACAAATCTTCATATCAAGTGGAGTGATTCACACATTTTTTTCAGAATTGTTTTAGATACTTTAATTTTTTGCCTTCCATATAATTAGTAGAAAAACCTTGGCTATATGCTTAAAAAATATTCTGCAGGTATTGACAGAATATATATATAATATATATATTTTACATATATAATATATATTATATATATAAATATATCCATATTTCAATTTAGGGAGAATTCCAATTTTATTTTGAGTCTTCTAACTCATGAACACAGTAGGTCTATTTATTTAGATCTTTGATTTCTCTCATTGGTATTTTGTAATTTTCTGCACACTAATCCTATGCAGGTTTTGCTGATTTACAATTAAGTATTTTGACTGCTCAGGTGACTGCAAATAACATATTTTATTTTCAGTTCTACCTTTCCATGGCTAGCACAAGAATAGTAATGATGTCTTTATAGTCATCTTACGTTCTACAACTTTGCTACATTCACTTTTTATCTCTAGAAGAGCTTGGTAGATTACTTGGTATCTTCAATGTAGACTATTATGTCATCTGCAAATAGGAAAAGTCGTCTTTCCTTCTTCTTGAAATGTGACTTTTATTCATTTTTTTCCCTTAATCTTTGGGGTAAGTCTTACACAAGTATAATATTCTAGGGATGAGAGTGTATTGCCTTTTTCCTGATGTTAGGTTGCAAGCCTAATCATTAAGTATGATTATTTTGTAGATTTTCTTCATCAATGTGAGGAAATTGCTGCTATTACTAGTTTTCTGAGCTTTGTCTTATAATCACAAATGGGGTTGAATTTTGTGCATAAATTTGCATGATCCTGTGATTCTTCTTTAGATTGTAAAAATGGTGAGTTGTATTGATTGACTTTCATATAACTAACCAGGTTTTCACAAATACTGTAGTAACTCCACTTGGTCGTGGTATAAAATTGTGTTTGTGTATCTGAATTACATTTTTAACATTTTGTAAGAGGATGTTGTTTCTAGCTGGATGTGGTGGTACACACCTGTAATCCCAGTGACTTGGAAATCTAAGGCAGGAGGATTACAAATTCAAGGCCAGCCTCAACAAATTAGCAAGGCCCAAAGCAATTTTGAAACCCTGTCTCAAAATTAAAATTAAATAAATAAACAGGGCTGGAGATGTGGCTCATTGGTAAAGTCCCCCTGAGTTTAATCCCCAGTATAAAAAATTTTAAAATCTTGCCTATATATTCATGAAAGATATTGGACAGTAGATTTCTTTTTCAGTCTTATCTTTATCAGGCAGTATTATCAAAGAAGTACTAGACTCATGGGATCATTTGGGAAGTGTTCTTTCCACGTTGTCTTTACTTCTTTTCTAAAATTTGGTTAAATTCTCCAGTGAGTTTTGAAGGGGAAGTTTTATAACTAAAAATTTAATTTTCTTCATGGCCATATGGCTACTGAAATTACCAATTTCATATTGAGTTAGTCATGACAGTCTTATATTTCAAGGACTACATCCTTGTCTTCTAACTTGTCACATCTATGTGTGAACAGTTCTGCATTGAATTCCTGTATTCTTTTATTGTCTGCTGGTGAAGTGTGAAGTGATTCAGCCTGTTTTATTCCTGGATTAGTACTTGATATCTTATCACTCTTTTCTTTGTCAGACATACTAGGACTCTTTCAATTATGTAGGTCTTTTTAAGGAACTGGTGATTTGTTTCATTTATTTTCTTTCTATGGTTTTTCTCTCTTTGGTTTCATTAATTTCTGTATTTTGCTTAATTTTTCCCTTCCTGTATTTTCTTTAGGATCATGTTGCTCCTTTTCTACTTTCTTGAGTTGAGAACTTAAAAAATTGAGTTGATATATTTTTTTCTCTTTTCTCTTTGTAAACATTCAGTCCTGTCAACATGATTTGATGGTAGCTCAAAAGTTTTTGCTAGGTCATGTTTTATATTTTCTTTTCTTTTTCACTTGAGTTTTACTTGCCGACCCATACATTATTTAGAAATGAGTTGTTTCTTTGCCAATTTATGGACAATATTTATCTATACTTTGATTTCATTGTGTTCATGGAACACTCACTGTATGATTCCAGGGTTTTGTTTTTGACACTGGGGATTTAATCCAGAGGTACTTTACCACTGAGTCATATCCCAGCCCTTTATATTCTTTATTTTGACACAGAGTCTTATTAAGTTGCTAAGGGCCTTGCTAAGATGCTGAGCCTGGTTTGGAACTTGAAATCCTCCTGTCTCAGCCTCCTGAAATGCTGAGATTACAGGCATGCCCCACTGCACCCAGAATGATTTCAGTTATTTGAAGTTGATACAGAATGTTTATGACTCAGGATGTGGTCTGTCTTAAAATATATTTGTACATACTGAAGAAAAAGTGCGCTTTGCTGCTGTTGCATGGAGAGTTCTATATAGTCAAGCAGCCCTGTTGGTTAATGGTGTTAATATCCATATACTTTCTGATCTTCTGTCTAGATGTATTATCAGTTCTCAAGAAAAGAACACTGAATTCTAATTGCAGGTGGCCTTTTCCTGTCTCAGGTTTTGTCAGTTTAGGTTATTTATTCATTGCAGGTATCTTGCTTGGTGCCCACACATCTGCAATTGCTCTTTCTTCTTGGCAGCTTAACCCTTTTGTCATTGTGTAATGTCTTTCTCTGTCCCTGGGAAATTGCTTTGCTATGAATTCTACTTTACCCAAAATTAATATAGCCATGCTTTCAAGACGTTAGTTAATGTTTGCATGTTACATCTGTTCCTTCCTGTTCCTTTTGACCTACAGATATCACTTCATTTGAAGTGAGTTTCTTGTTCACAGAATTTATAGCATGTTGGTCTATCCAGTCTGCCAGCCTCTTACTCTTAACTGAAAGTTAAGGAAAGGAAGGAAACATGGAACATCGGGAAGATCAGAGAGCATGGAGACAGCAAAAATAGAGATCAATTCAACACATTTTTATTCTCCTCTTGAGTTTACTAATTTATGTTTGTCGAAGGAAACTTTTGACTTGATTCAGTTTGGTTATCGGTATATGGAGGAAATATTTAAAACAAGAGACAGTAAAGGATGAAGAAGAAGGAGAAGGAGAAAAGGAAAATCAGCATAATACAAGAAAGGACCCAGGAGGTGGGAGGGAGGGAGGGAAGGAGTGGGGAGTGCTGGGGAGGGATAGTCAACCAAATTATATTTTTATATTGTGTGCATCTATGAATATGTAACAACAAATCCCACCAATATGTACAAACATTTTAATTTTAAAAAGGAACTAGTGTTAATATATAGTTTCAATAGGTAACATATAACACTAGTTATGTTCCTCCAACATAATACAAAGAGCAGCCACAAATAAAAACACTGCCAATGAATCAAATTGGAATTCTAAAACAATTTCAAATGACCCACAACAAAGGAAAAATAAATAGAAGGCAATATCAAAATGATGGACTTGAGCCTTAGCATACCAATGACAATATAAAAAATAAAAAGTATTCATTTTTAAATGATAAAAATCAGGAATTTGTTTATTTATTTTTTTTAAAAAATATTTTTTGTTGTAGGTGGACACAATGCCTTTATTTATTTTTATTTACTTATTTTTATGTGGTGCTGAGGATCGAACCCAGTGCCTCACTCATGCTAGGAGAGCACTCTACCACTGAGCCACAACCCCAGCCCTTGAATTTATTTTTTATAGTGTAAAAACCAGTTAATAACAAAGTTTCTAAGTTTAAAAGTAAGGTTCCTTCTCACTCAAACCATACTGTGGTGATTATAATAAAGAGTTTGATATGCATTATTTTCAATTTTATCCATGAATAAATAGAATGAATTCAAGAGATATGAACTGAAAGAGAGAAAAATAGTTTGCTAAAGGGCCCCCACATGCTAAATATTATTCTACAGTTTTCTTTCTCCTTTAAAAGTAAACCATGGGTACCCTCTTAGAAGAGTATGTATCTGTCCCAGTTTTGGACTATGCATTGATCCAGAACATGTATTTTCAAACTTTTATTTAAATATGTTTTCAAGTTTTTGCTTTTAGATACATTGCTTTATTGCATATAATAAACTTCCAAGTAAACTTCCATTTTACAGAGAAAGGAAGTGAGGCAGGTTACACATCCTTTGCCTCTATTAATCTGCAGGACAGGAATTCAAACCCAGAGACCCCTGTCTTCTACAGGTACATAATTTCAAAAATTTTGAAAATACATGAACAAAAATTCAACTATGTGCTCAGCTGTGATACAATTCAAAATAAAAATCATAGCTAATTTTAATACCTTTGACTATGGTATTAATACTTTGTAGCATGGCCAGCATCTGCCTGGCATGTGTAAGATCCTTAGCACTGCCAATTTTTTCTTTAATACTTTATATGAACTTTAATAATTACATTTCAATTTTTACACTCTGAAAGGAAAATTTTGTGTGTGTGTGTGTGTGTGTGTGTGTGTGTGTGTGTGTGAAGTTTCAGCTTCCGTCAAATGAACTTTTCCCCTTTCTTTGTTCTTCAGGAGCCGTGGGAGCTTTTGTTGTATGTTATTAAAAAGTTAAGAAAGCTCAGACGTCGTAGGTAAACTGTGGGCTTATAAATCACAATCCATAAGTTGTTTCTTGGAAGACTCAACTAACCCTCTTTCCTTGTACTACTCTTCAAGCTTGTCACAGAGTGCCAGTTAACCTCGATTTCTGTGCCTTTTGAGGATTCTACAGTATCAACTTAGTCAAATCTAATCTTTCTCTATTGATGACTCATAGTTGGTTTTCTTGGGTGGGATAAATGAGTCATCAATCATCAATCCACCTTCTAGATAGAAACTTGTATTGTTATATCTTTATTCATTGATACCTTTTAATAAGAAAAATCTTTATTACATTGTATAAATGAAGTAAACATGATTAAAAAATAAGACGAATAGATGTAAAGGGAAAAATGTAAAGAAAAAAGAAACCTAAATCCCACTGACATAAAACAACTGAAATCTCAATCACATCAAACCCAGAGTAAGAAGCATGCTATGGGCAGGTGCATGATATTGATTCAAAGCTTTCCCCAGAGCTCACATATTGGACAATTATTCACTAGAGAGTTGGGAGGTAAGGTCTAATAAGAGGTGAATAGGTTCCTTAACTGAATTAAGGTTGTTCTGGGGGGAGAGAGTCAGTTATCTAGAGAGTAGATTTCTCATTAAAGCAGGTTTGACCCTCTCTTGCTTTAACTCTCTTGCCTGTCTTCCTTTGGTTGTAGGATGTGAGGTCAGAAGGCCCCTGCCTGATACAGTCCTTCAATCTTGGACTTCCCAACCTCCAGCACTGTGAGCCAAATAAATACCATTTTTTTCTATTTAAATCAGCAAACCTCTACTGTTCTGCTATATCAACATCAAAAGGACCAAGACAGGGATGCTGTTCCGCATGGTCATTCACATATCCAGCCTAAGGTAGACTGCAATAAGCCACACAGGGCCATCAGACTTAAGAAATAAAAATCCAGGATGCCCAGTTAATTTGAAATTCAGATAAACAATGAGTCATGTTTTACTATTTCCATGTACTATTTAAGCCGCATTTCTACTAAAAAAATAATGTTTTATCTGAAATTCATATTTTTATCTGTTTTTCCATATAACATCTTGCCACCCTAAAACATGACTTGCAAAATTGCCCTGAATATTAATATACAGCTACTAGATAAAAAAGAAAGGGTACAAAAAGTCATATGGTTCCTGTTTCTTTAGAAATAGGTTGAGAGAGTTGGTTCAGGCCTAGATATAGCATGCATTAATTTTGTCCACACTTGGACAGAGCATCACATCATGACCACACAAGAGCAAGTTGATTGGAAATGTGGTTTATGTCTGGTCCTATCTGGAAAGTCATATATAGACGGGCAGCAGCCAATTTTTGCCATACCAAAGGTCCAGGAATCATTACTCCAGAGCTTGAACTAAAATTAGACGAGTAAATGATAACTGTCTGAGGAAAACTACAGGCAGCTAAAAAAGTTGGAAATCAAATTTTGATATCGCCTTATTATAAAACTCTTTATCATAAGGTAATAGTGTATTAATTTACACTTTTTAGATCCACACATTAAAAGACAACATTTATCTAAGAAGAATTCTTCATTTTAAACATAACTAACGATTACATTATACTACTTATGAACTGGCTTTTTAATCAAGAATATTTTTCCAATTAATTGGAAATCAATAAATTTTATTGGGCTTGTCATGAACATCAAAGTCAAAAACGTAACATAAACTGGAAGCAATCACAGATTTTCTGTCTTGTTGTGATTCTGTTCCTCTTCAGGTTTTTGGTAGCCATGACAAAAAGAAATGGCACTGAGGTGACTGAATTCTACCTTCTGGGATTTGGTGCCCAACATGAGTTTCAGATTATCTTCTTCATTGTGTTTCTTATGATCTACGTGACGTCCACGGTGGGGAATACTGGAATGATCCTACTCATCAGGACAGATGCCAGGCTCCAAACACCCATGTACTTTTTCCTACAACATCTGGCCTTTGTTGACATCTGCTACACAACAGCTATCACTCCCAAGATGCTGCAAAACTTCATCACAGAAAACAAGTCCATATCATTTGGTAGATTCTTAATGCAATTACTGGTCTATGCAAACTTTGTGACCAGCGACTGTTACCTCCTGGCAGCGATGGCGGTTGACCCTTATGTAGCCATCTGTAAGCCTCTTCACTATTCCATCATCATGTCTCAGACAGTCTGCATCCAGATGGTAGCTGATTCATACCTCATGGGTTCAATAAATGCCTCCATACAAACGGGTTTTACATTTCCACTGTCCTTCTGTCGGTCCAACAGCATCAATCACTTTTTCTGTGATGTTCCCCCAATTCTCATGCTATCGTGCTCCAACACTGACATCAACATCCTGGTACTTACTGTGTTTGTGGGATTTAACTTGACCTTCACTGTGTTGGTGGTCATCTTCTCCTACATTTACATCCTGACCACCATCCTGAAGATGTCTTCTACTGCAGGGAGGAAGAAGACCTTCTCCACCTGTGCCTCCCACCTGACAGCAGTCACCATTTTCTATGGCACCCTTGCTTACATGTACTTACAGCCTCATTCTGAGAATGCCCAGGAGAATAGGAAAGTGGCCTCTGTATTTTATGGCATTGTCATTCCCATGTTGAACCCCCTGATCTACAGCCTGAGAAACAAGGAGGTAAAAGAAGCTTTAAAAGTGGTGACCAAAAAGCTCTTTTAGGTTGGATCCAAATTGTTCCAATTCAGCACGTCAAAACATGCAGTGGAAACATGTTTCCACCTTTTAATGATTTAGAAATTGAAAGTGTGTTAACATGTGTTCAGTTCTTAAATCCAGGTTACACTATCATCACCTAAGATGCTAGAATGTGGGAAATATTCTAAGAATTCTCCTAAAACTCATTTTCTCTCGAGTATAATTTGAAAAATATAATCTTCAAAGAGAAATTTTATGTAGTTGGTGAGAAATATGATGGGGTTTATATAAAACTTACAAAATATTATTTCAAATATTTTTCAAATATACTTTTTTTGCCAGTAGCCTGAGAATCCTTTTATAGGGATTCATAATCTTTCTTTTTTATTTTTTATTTGTTTTAATTAGTTATACATGACAGTAGAATGCATTTATGCACTTTGATATATCAGACATCAATGGGATATTTCTCATTTTTCTGATTGTACATGTTGCAGAATCATATTGGTCATGCAGTCACATATATACATACAGCAATAGTGTCAGTTTCATTCTACTATCTTTCCTATCCCCAAATCTCCTTCCCTCCCTTCCCATCACTTCCCTCTACTTCATCCAAGGTAACGCTATTCTTCCCTAGTGCTCTCCACCTTATGGTGAATTAGCAGCTGCACATTAGAGTCAACATTTGGACTTAGGTTTTGTGGGATTGGTTTATTTCACTTAGCATGATATACTTTTAATGTCTGGAAAAAGTAAAAATCGCTTAAATATTGTCAGTACTAAAATTGGAGTTTTATTTATTTCCCATACTTTTAAAAAAGATCCCTAAATTTTCCATAGTGAGGTCCATTGTAGATACTGTTGCAATGATTGTACAACTCTGAATGTGAAATAAATGTATTTCCTTCTTACAAATTATCTTGTGACTCAAGCTATCACTTCTATACAACATTCTTATATTTGTTACATCCCACACTACTTAGGAACAGTTCTTTCTGTCAACAGTTACCCTATTTATTCCTATTCCATCACTTTCTTTCCTTGGGAAAGGGAACTCTGGATAACAGTTCTATTCTATCTCCAGCTGAGATAACCTAGAAAGAGTTGTATCTGAACTCTTGCCAGTAATCATTCACTTACAATCATTTTGTTCAAACAAGTAAGGTTAAACTACAGAAGCTCCATGGGAATTCAACATGGGGCAAGAGATCTTTGAGTCAATGAAAGATTATTTGACAGGAAAGCTTAGTACAGACAGGACCCGGCTTCATAATGGTGGGCAAGCAGTGAAAGAAAGCATCTGCAATCATTTTCACAATTTACCACACAGTGGTAGCTTCCTTCCCAAAGTAAAGAGTTTTTACCTGACACCTTGATCAAGCTATTATTTATCCTGCCATAGTGTGTATATATGAGAAAACACTTAAGCTGAATCTCTGTTAAGACTAGAAATGCACTCTTGCATCAGGTGTCTGGAAATTACTAAATACTTATTAAAATAGTTGTAGAATGAGGGAAGAAGGAATGTTCACAGAAAACATGAATCTGTCCATTAAATGAAAAAAATATATAGTCCAGCTCTCTAATAGTTCAATATGGCAATCTATTCTTATAGAAGCATGTGTTTTATAAGGACTTACTAGAACCAGCAACTGCTTCTGAACATTACTGTGAAGACCCAAGAATTCAATTAGTACTTGAAGTCAAGGGAGGGCAAGGTGAGATACTGGGGAATGTCCTGTGCATGTATAAATATGTCCCAGTGAGTCCTACTATTATATATGATCGTTTTGCACCAATAAAAAGTTTTTCAAAAGAATTTGATCAGAAAAGGCTACTTTTATAAAAATATAAATATAAACTCAGAGAAAAACATGGGATCATATAAAGAACACTTTGGGAGACCAATGGCCTAGAGAAGAGAGTATTCACAAAGAAAAAAATATTTGACATTCCATCCATGAATTCATTGTTGTGAAAAATATAGCTGGTTGTCTATATACTACGCATTCTTGTTTTCCTTCCTAAAGGAACTCTACTATTTGATGGGAAGTAATGCTTTCAGAAATAAATAGTTGATGGCCCAACTCTATTGCAGCTAGTGCAATAAGTGCCTTAGTTTTTTATTCCTGAGACACGGACTTGAGTAAAGGTCATGTATTTGGGATTATAGAGAAGAATTAAGCTTACCTCAAGAAAAGTCTGGCCATGTCCTCAGCTACTGGGAAGTGATCTCTAACTGAAGGAATCTCCTGCCAGAGAGGAGTGTCAGTGCTGGCCTCAAATCTTTGGCCACTTCATGATGAATTGTGATCAGAATTTGGAGTTATTTTGTCAATTTAAAACTTCAGAGGAATAGGAGACAAAAGGTATTATCTGATCCCCCAAAGGAGCTTAGATATAAGGAACAGCCATATGGCCACTATGTCCTGAAGCTCCAACAAAAACTGGACACCAAAGATTTAATGAGTTCCCTGGGTCAGTAATCCTCCATGAGCACTACCTTAACTGAGGTCAGGACAGCAAGGTGTCACTGAGGATGATAAAAGTTTCATTCAGACCTCACTCTCTCTCTCTCTCCTACTTTAACTGGTACCAACTTTAATTCTTCTGATACAATAAAACTGAACCTGTATGTGTACAACACTTTTCTGATGTCTTCCTCTGTTTGGGTTCTATATCAAATACGTCATCAAATTACTATTGACAGTACAATTTGTAAACAGCAGCAATTTATTTCTCATATGTTCTGGAGGCTTGAGGTCTGAAATCAAGATACCAGCAAGATACAGTTAGAGAACTCTACCTGGTTGGACACAGTCAACATCTTGATATGTCCTCACTTGGCAGAAAAAAAAGAGCTAGAGAGTTCTCCAAACCCATTCATGAAGGATCCACCCTCTTACTTAAATTTTTTTTCCCAAAGTGCCATTTCCTATACTATCACATTGTGGTACAGGATTTTTTTATATTTTTTTATTTGTTCTTATTAGTTATACATGACAGTTGAATGTGCTTTGACACATAATACATAAATGGAGTACAATTTCTCATTTTTCTGCTTATACATGATGTAGAATCACACACATCATTTAGTCATATATATACATAGGGTAATAATGTCATATTCGTTCACTATCTTTCCTATACCCATTCCCTTCCCCTCCCTTCACCCCCTTCTACCTAACCCAGAATAACTCAATTCTTCTCTAGCACTATTCCCCCTTATTGTAAATTAAAATCCTAATATCAGAGAAAACATCCAGAATTTTGTTTCTTGGAATTGATTAATTTTGCTTAGCATGATATTCTCTAGCTCCATCCATTTACCAGCAAATGCCATAATTTCACAATAGCTAAACTATGGAACCAACTTGGTGTCCTTCAATAGATAAATTGATTTTTTAAAAATGAGGTATATATACAAAGTGGTACAGGACTTTGACATTGGCATATTGGGAAACCACACTCAGTCCATAATATTCTGCATTTGGGACCCTAAAAATCTTATCCCTCTGACATACACAATGCATTCATTCCATTCTGGAAAATCCCAAAAGTTCTTGTATCTACCATCAACCATAATGTCATTCTAAAGGGTCATCTAAGTGTCATCTAGATAAGATATGGATCAGATTTATGAAATGGTTTATTCTGAGCCAAAATTCCCCATCTGAGAGCATCAAATCGATCAAGATGTGAGCTTCCAAAATAAAAGAGAACAGGAATAGGATATTCATGCCCACTCCAAGAAAGAGAAATAGGAAATAAAATGGAGTGATGGGGCCCAAGCACGTGCAAAACCTAGGCAGGTGACCTCTGAGATCCCAAAGCTCAAGAACCATCCTCTTTAGCTCCACACACTGCCCTTCGGGTCATCTGAGGCAGAAGTTCCACCTTCCAGACCTAGAGATTGACATCTCAGCAGAACATACCTGCAGCCTGTTCTTTTCTTTGTTTCCTAGAATATCTTCAGGAATAAGGAAACTTCTTCTGTATCTCACTTTTCTTTCTGAGGCCTCATATGAGTCACTCTTAAAACTCTGTTCTCAGAAGTCTAGACTTTTTTTTTATCAATCTCTCAAAATACATCAAACCTATATCCATTACCCTAAACCAAAGCAATTTTCAATTTTTTAGATATTTTCAATGGTAAAGTCTCACCCTAAGTAAAAATTCCTGTCCTTGTCAGTTTGAGTTAGCATAACAAATTACTACAGGTTGGATGGCTTTAAAATGACAGAAACTTATTCTTCACTGTTTAGGCAACTGGAAGGCCGAAATGAGCAACCATATGATCAGGCTCTGGTGGGGGCTATCTTCTGGGTGGAGATGTGCTCTTACAGCAGATAGCAAGAGGGGCATCAAGCTGCTCCAGTACTCACAAGGCACAAGTCCCCTTAATTAGCACTGCTCCACCCTTATAACTGTTATAGTTAAAGCTTTGTCCCAGGGTTTCATAAACTGACTACCAGACCACTCATGTATAATCGAATCAAGCCTTTATTGAACCACACCGGTGGCGGCTGACCAGAACATAAAGTTGTTCCCCTGATCAGCCCCAAACAATTGCAAGGGCACTCCTTATAAGCCTGAAAACCGCAAAAGGGATGTTCAGGGGGTCTAGCCAATGCAAGCAAGCCAGGTTACAGAAGCGGGACAGTGCAGTCAAGTGGAGGGAAGCCTAACCAATCACAGTTAGCCCAGTCACCCCAGTTACAGAAACAGAACCCCATTACCCTAGTTACAGAAAGAATACCCCATTAGGTAGTTCCGTGTTCTTAAAGGTTTCTATAGCAAAAGGAAAAGAACATCTTGCCCCAGTCATGACTCTTCTACTTGGCATGATTGTTTTACAGGATGAAGTCATAAAACAAAATGGAATCACATTTGCTCCTACTATCACATAACTAGCTAATTCTACGCACTTCCCAGAGTTCCCACCTCCTAACACCAGCACAGGATTTCAACACATGAATGGAGGGAGAAGGTGGGACAGGAACCTTTGGTGCCTAACATCAGAGTTGTGGCATATTCTAGTGCATTATCAAGTCTGAGGGTGATAATGAAGATTCCTAAATTAATACTATTTTGTAAGAAGGGTGGTCCTTGGCACCCCTGAGCTTTTGGACATTATCTGAAGTGACATCAGTTCTGTGGGAACTTTTCCTTCACACTCTACAGTTGCTAAACTTTTTGGTGGTGTTCATTCCACGCATCAGAGAGAAGAACAAGAGAAAGTGAAGGAGGAAATGCAGGGAAGACTGAGTGAGGGACTTACCTGCTTTACACTTTGGGGACCCGGAACTCAATTCCACAGGGGACAGGAATGGACTATATCGAATGTCCCTCAGAATTGTCTGTCCCTGGACAGAAGGCTGTGACATTTACTCTACTCTCTTTCTCCTCCATTGTTTGAAAGTTTGCCAAAGCGGTAAACAACCCCCCACATCTATGCCGATTCATGGCTTCAGAGATATTCCTGAGGCAAGAAGCAGAGAGATGCCATAGAAGACGGGCCCCTCTTAGGACAGAGAAAACTCTCTACCACAGATGCACCACCATCAAGTTCTGAGAAGATGTGGTGCAAGACCTCAACGTTTCTGCTAACCCGTATAACAAAGGTGTGGATGGTGATATTTACTTTGAAGATTCCGGGGAAATTTAGAGAAAATTTTTGCTTTTCTGTTCAAAGGTGTATGTGAGATAACCTGTCCTCTCTGTGCATATTTCCTGCTTTGTGATGACTTGTCACGTCTGAAGCTAAAGTAGAGCTGTTAGATTGTGAGGCAGTCAACATATGAGAAAGGCAAAGCAAATCAAAAAGGGATTGATCTTGACTCTCAAACTGCTGTCGCAAAGGGAAGTGAATCCTTATATTTAAGCCAGATTTCTGAGAAACTAGCCATTCCATAAGGAAAACTGAATATTAAACCACTAGACTTTTGATAATAACTTTCCCTCATTCATTTGTTCTTTAATCAAAAATCTACAGGTTCAATGAATTTAGCTTTCTTTTTACATATTAATCAAACCACAGGCTTAAGACGGGCAGGCTTACCTAGCAAACAAAACTCAAAGTCTCTTGTTTTACAGATGGTTGTCGGAAATAGTGATAAAGTACAACTAGTATGCATGTTGTCTTTGTGTAGAGTTGATTTCTACAATGTATAAATTTATGAAAAATAATTCAAGAGCAATTTTTGAAATAAATGAACAATGGTTAATCAATATTATGATATGTACTCATATAATAGTATCATTATTTGTCATACCAGAGACCATATGCCCATAAATTAAGGTTAGGTTTAGATTTATTTTTTCAGAAAGGTATTTTTCACTAATTATAGAAACATACAAATTTATACACACATAACCACTAGTCCTAAGACATAAGATGCTCAACCTGATTCATAATTAAAAGTAGTTATTAAAGTATGACATGAGAAAGAATCATTTTCTCTAAAAGTCTTGAAAAGACTCATTTCCCAGCTTCAATTTCCATCAGTCAAAAATCACCAGATAACATTGTTTACTCAATTTCATCTCAGCTCTGGAACCTCAGGTCCTCAAGGGAGCGAGTATTGATCCCTGGGGTCAGGACTATAAGCTCCCTGGTGGAATCACAGAGAGAGCCCTCCGCGGGCAATCAGCCTGCACCAGCTGCAGAAAGAGATTCTGGAAGCAACTCTGGTGTAAGTACAACAGGGCAATTCCCATTTTCAACAGCAGCTGTGTGGTGTTACTGTGTACAGAAGCAGCAAGGCACTAGGGATGAAGGTGCAGTTCCAGCACATCTCATCCTGAGACCAGGACTCAGCTCATCACAGGTGATGTGATGGAAAGGAAGTGAGGGGTTTGAATCTGGTGCCCAGGAAAGAATGTGAATGATCAAATAATTGAATCAACTAATCAGTCAACCAACCAACCAACACTAAATATGCTTAATATAACATTTGCATGTGTTGTTTGGACATGGGGTGAGCATTCACTGTCTGCACCATGCTCCGAGGTCTTTGTAGATTTGCTAACTTGAACTTCACATCACTTCAAGCCAGGCTCTGTATTTTCCTTTTTATTTTTTTTTATTTTACTTTTTATTTTGAAATGCTCATAAATTTACAAAAAAAATGGCAAAGTTAGTTTCAAGTGCCTATGAACAGTTCACCCAGTGTTCCCTCAATAGTACATCTTATGTAATTCCACTCTGACACTAAACCCGGGGTTTTGAATTTGGTATAGTGTGTGCACATGTCTCTCTCATTGTCTCATGAATATGGATTCCTGCAACCACCATAATCATCAAGATGTAGAATTTTCTGTCACAGATCTAAGATTCCACACAGTCTTCACACCCTTCCCCGTATAGACATCACCCCCCCACCCACCTACAATCACTAGCCCCAGGCAATCTCTGATCTAGTCTTCATCTCCATGATTTTCATTTTGATAATGTTATAAATGCAACCACATAGTGCATGGTGATCTGAAATTAGCTGCTTTATTAATCCATTTAATGCCATTTAGATCCATCTTGCATGTGTCAACAGTTTGTTGTGCTCATTTCACAAAAGAGATGCATCACACTTTAACCAATAACATGTTATAGAACATTTCAGTTATTTACCATTGAGGGAATGTTACAGATGCAGCTGCTTTGAAATTTGTTTATACATTTTGAAGTGGACATGATTTTGTACAAATATAATTACATAGGTGTACAAGGACTAGGCTGTATGGTAAATATATTTAGATTTTTTTTAAATGCTACCAAACTTTGTTCCAGTGTGATCACACCATATTTGTTGCATTCCACCAGCACTGTATGGGAGACCCAGTAGTTTTGTATCTTTGCCAGCATTTGGTATTGTCACTATGTTAGCCAGTCTGCTTCATGCCCAGTGATATCTCCTCATGTTTAGTGTGGTGATATCCAACCATGTTCTTAGTTTGCATTTCCCTCATGACTACTGACATTGGACATATTTTCATATTTTTTTTCAGCCATATGCCTTTCTTTGAAGAAATGTTTGTTCATGTCTCGCCATTATAAACTTTAGGAGCTAAAAATTGGGTCCTCTTTTCTTCTGAAGCTTTATGGATTTATATTTTGCATTTAAATATATGTTATTTTTAAGTTAATTTTTGTGTAGGACATAAGGTTTATGTCAAGTTCTTTTTTCCCCTATAGAGAGATACTCCAGGACTATTTATTAAGATGGTCCTTTCTCCTATTGAATGACCGCTGCATCGTTTTCAAGGATGAGCTGGCTATCCTCATATGTATCTGTTTCCGGGTTTTCTGTTCTGCTTCATCTTTGTGTATCTCCCTCCACCAACATGAATGCATATTACTACAGCTACATAACAAACTCTGGGATCAAGTGGAGTGGCTCATTCACTTTATTCTTTCTCAGAATTGGTTTAGATATTCTAACACCTTCCATATAACTTCTAGAATAACTTTGTCTCCTTATAAAAAAATTTTGCAGATGTTATCAGGAATTGTATTACACCCATATAAAAGGTTGGAAGGATTGACATTTCATTATATTGAGTCTTCTAATCCATGAACCCAGTAGATCTGTTCATCTAGATCTTTGTTTTATTTCATTCATATTTTCTAATTTTCAGCATGCTAATCCTATGCAGATTTTCTTAGATTTATATTCAAGTATTTCCGTTTTTTAGTGATTGTAAAATAGGCACTTTAATTTCAGTTCTCACCTTTCTGTTGCTAGCATAAAGATACAATTGATTTTTTATGATCATCTTGTATTCCATAAACTTTTGAACTCTGGAAGACTTTGGTAGATTTCTCAGGATCTTCAACATAGACCATCATGTCATTGGCAAACAATTTTCATTTCTTTCTTTCTGAAATGTGTGATTGTGTTCCTTCTCTTCCCTTATTTCATGGACTGGAACTTCCAGAACTATTGTGAATAGCTGTGATGAGCACATATTTACCTTGTTACTGATCTTAAGTACTAAGTGTTTAGTGTCTAACCACTAAGCACAGTATTTGTAGTTTTACATCAAGTTGAGGAAATTGTTTCCAGTACTAGTTTCAGTAGCTTTGTTTTTTATGCAACCATAAATAGGTGTTGGATTTTGTCAAATGTCTTTGTCCACACATGTTTTATGATCCTGATGTCTTTTTTTTTAGTGTGTGTGATTGGATTTTATATCTTGAACCCGTCTTTCACCACTGAGGTAAATCTCACTGGATGGTATATAATCGCGTATCTGAATTACATGCTTGCTAATGTCTTATAGAAGAGTCTTACATCTACATTCATATAAGTTTCTTCTTTCATAAATTCTTCATCTGTCATTTTTATCAGAGTCAAACTAGAATTATAAGGAGAAGCTGGGAAGTGTTCTTTTCGTAGTATTTAATTCTTCCTTAGATTTTGACAAATTCCTCGGTGATTTTTGGAGGGGTAGTTTTACATTCATAAATTCAAATTTCTTAATTGCTATATGGCCGTTCAAATTATTGCTTTCAAATTGGTTTAGGTGTAGTTTTTACTTTTCCTTTGTTGTAGAATCTCTGTGTAGAGTTATTCATGTAATTCCCTCATTACTTGTTTGATGTCTCCTGGCATGAAATGATTCAGCCTGCCTTATTCCTGGTTTGATCATTGGTATCTTCTCTCTTTTTACTTTGTCAGATAACCTATGTGTTTTATTGACATTTTCACATGGTTTTTGTCTGTCAAACTGCACTTACGTCTACCCTTAGCTTTGCTTTTCCATTCCTTCTGCTGGTGTTAGGTTCACTTTCTCCTTTTCCTAGTTTCTTCAGGTGGGAGCTTAGCTCATTGGTTACAGACCTTTTCTCTTTTCTGTTGTGAGCATTCAGTGCTACACTTTGCCCTCTCCACACGTTAGGAGCATCCCCTAAACTTTCATGTATTGTATTATTTTCATTTTCATATTTTTATTTCCCTCATTGACCTTATTGGCCAAAATGATGTTTAGAAATGAGTTTTTTATTTGCAAGTTTTCGAACATATTCTGTTCCCTTTCTATTGTTCATCTCTAGTTTCAACTCACTGTTTTCAGAAGATATTCATTGTATTTTTTTCCAATTATTTTAAGTTGATTTAGAACTTTTGTGGCCCCAGATAGAGTCTGACTCAAGGTATATTTGTACATGCTTGGGAAAATAATGAGTATTCTGCTCATGTTAGATGGGGTGTTCCATGTGTCAAGTAGACCCAAGGGGCTGATTTCTATATACTTGCTGATCTTCTGTCCAGATGTTCTACCAACAATTAAGAGGGGAATATTGAATACCCCAATAATAGTTGTGGATTGCCTTTGCCACTCTTCACATCTATCACTTTATGCTTTATATTTGTTCAGTTCCCTAGTATAGTGTCCACACATTTAGAATTTCTGTTTCTTCTTAGTAGATTAACCATTTTCCATTAACAGCCCTCTTTGCTCCTGGTAATTTTCTTTCATGTGAAATCTGCTTTATCTGATATTAATATTGTCTCTGTTTCAGTATTTTGGTTAAAGCTTGCATGGTATTTTTTCCTACCTTTTCTTTTTGATCTTCAATATCAATTATATTTACATGACCTTTTCGGTCCACCACATATAATAGCATGCTTTTCTATCTTCTCTGCCAAACTCTCTCTTAATTGATATTAGATGAAGGAGTCCTGGAACATCAGTAAACATGAAGAAGTGTGGAAAAAGTGAAAGCATTGAAAATTAGAGAACATTTACATGCTTTTCTTGAGTTTTCTAAATTATGCTTGAACATTGAAGAAAAACTTCTAATACTCTGAAGTGGTGGGAATATGCATGCAAGAAATATTTAAGACAATTATGTTAAAAAATGGGAGACTATCAGGGATAACAAAGAAAGTAAGGTTTCTATGATACCCAAATTGGTAAAATGCAACACTAACAATGTGTCTATAATACCTAGCTAGAACAGCCACTTTAAACAAAAAGCTTTATTTTAAAAGGGTATATATTAAAACCACTAGAGAAAAGTTATGCTGGAATTTTTTAAATGTTCAAATGACCTACAAAAAAAGCAGAAAAAATAATCACAGAAACAAAAATAGAGCAAAGAGAAAACAAAAAACTAAAATGGCGGGGGTAAGGCTTAGCATACCAATGACAACATCAAAGATTAATAGTGTTCCTTTGTAATCTAAAATATCACAAATTTCTAGTGAAAAATAAAAGTGAGAGAACAAACTTTATGATTTTAAAAAATAAGGTTGACTCTCACCCAAACCACACTCATGGATAATTATAACTAGTGTGTATTACGTATAAATTTTGTCCATAAATAAATAAGGAATGAATGAAAAGGAGAGTGAGAGTAAGCTTAATTTCTAAAAGGGCCCACACGAAAATATTGGCCAATGCCTCACTTTCTTCTCTTTTGACCTTGAGATGTGGGCACTTTTGGATTATGTCTTGATCCATACTATGTACCTGCCAATGTATTTAAGCCTATTTCCAAACTTTCATTTTTAGAAATATTGTTGGAGTGCCCATAGGGAACTTGCACGTGAATTCTGTGACATCCATGTTACAGAAGGAAGTGAGGCAGAGGGTGGCTACCTCCTTAGCCTCTGAAAATGGCAGAAAAGAATCCAAACCCAGGGCTACCTGTCTCCTTTTCATTGCCCAAACGTAAATCCAAATGAAGCTCAGAAGCTTAGGACTAGGTATATGTTACACATATTTGAAATACTCGGGTCATGGGCATTTTCTCTATAGCATACATTGATCAGGAAATATCTACATCACACATGAAGCAAAATAATTCACCTTCAATATACAGACAGATCCTGTCCGTACAATGGTCTGGGGTTGTTCCTCATCCTTTAAAAGCGTCCCCATATAGAATATTATTTTACTTGGATTCAGAATGATCAAAGTGAAATTGAGAAGGTAAATGTCATTACCCCATCAAGAGTGTATTGAATAGTCCCTGACCTAGACCAGCCTCCTCTCATAAGTGTTTTCTCCACCTGTTTTCAATGTGGCCTTCTTAAAAGGGCTCCATTGGTCTATTTTCTAAGAAATTCAGATGAAGAAAGAATTTGTACTAACTTATTTCTTCTCATTTCTCACTAAAAGTTGAATTGAAGACAATACTGCCTTGTTTCATTACTGAAACAATCAACATGCTGCTTATTTCTCAGGGGATTTAAGGATCCTGGAGTGCCGATTCCAGTGATTGGCTTAGTTCGCTACATGCCCACAATTCAGTGTTCATTCTTCCTGCCCCTCTGCTCTGTGAAGGTGCAGCTGTCCTTAGAGTCACTGAAATGAGTAAAGGAGCACACAACCAATGTCTTGGAATATGTTTTGTTCCTTCCTGGGTAGTTTCTTTTATTATTTAATACTGTCCATATAGAAAAATATATTGAAATTGTATGAACAATTATTCAACCATGTGTTTAGCCATGAGATACTTTTAAATAAAAATAATAGCTAATTTTAATGACCTTATGTATTCTTCAATAATTACATTCCCATTGATACTCCCTGACAGTAAAAATCACACACACATAGTTGTAGGGGTTGCTTGCGAGTTTCAAAGATGACCCTTTTCTTGAGTAGTTTCTGCTATCTCCTAGGGGACTTTCCTCTTTCTTTGTCTTTTAGGTATAATTTGAGACCTTTCTGTATGTTCACATTGTTAAGCCAGGAAAGCTCAGGTGTCCTTGGTAAGCTGATGACCTAGAAGTTATAATCAAAAGCTATAACCTATAAGTTGCTACTTAGAAGGCTCTCAACCAATCCTCATTCTTTTCATATGCCCTTCCATCCTGTCACAGAGTTTCTCTTTGAGGATTTTGTAGAATAAATTTGGTTGATTCTAAGCTCTTTCTTTGCTGATCAATATTTGGTCTTCTTATATCTGGTAAGTCAGTAATCAATCACCAGTCCACTTTCTAGTTAGAACCTAGTATCATTGTTCTATCTTCATGTATGTGTTACTTTAAATAATGAGAAAAAGGTTTTATTGCATTGTATGAATGAGATAAAAATCATTAAGAATAGGGAAAACTGTAATAAAGAAAGAAATCCCTAAATCTCAGTCACATATAACAATAGAAATTCTCAATCACACCAAACCCAGAGTAGGCAGTGGGGTACTATTGAATCAAAGCATTCCCCAAAGCTCATCTGTTGGAAACTTATTCACTAAAGCAACAGTGTGGGGAGGTAAGGATTAATAAGAGAGGACTAGGTCATGAGGGCTCTGCTCATTAACTGAATCAATGTTGTTCTTGGGGGAGAGAGTCGGTTATCTAGAGAGTAGAATTCTCATTAAAGCAGGTTTCACCTCTCTGGCTCTCTTGCTTTCATTCTCTCTTCCCCTCTACATTTGGCCATAGAATGAGCAGCAAGAAGGCCCCTCACTGATGTGGTACCTCAATCTTGGACTTCCCAGCCTCCAGCACTGTGAGCCAAACAAATTTTCTTTTTCTAGATAAATTACCAAGTCTGGTATTCTGCTACACAAACATCAAATGGACCAAGACAGAGACCCTATTCCTCATCATCATTCAGGAATCCAGCCCGAAATAGACTGCCGTAAGCCACCAGGCTTAGCAAATAAAAATATAGGATTCCCAGTTAATTTTGAATTTCAGATAAACATTGAGTAATGTTCTATTTTTACTGTTTCCTATGCAATATTTAGGTCACAGCTCTACTAAAAAATATTTCATCTGAAATTCACATTTTTACCTATTTCCCTGTATAATATCTCACCATCTTATCCCTTGATTTGTTGCTCTTCCATGAGGCAGTCTTCCCTGAGTGTGAATACCCCACTAAAAGATGAGGTATAAAAGGAGAAGATATTTATATGGTTCCAGGTGCATAAAAATGGGAGTCAGAGGCCTGATGGAGGCCTAGGTGTAGCATGCATTGCCTTTGCCCATCCTCCTTAGGGTATTACATGATAAGATGACTCTGCATAAGCAAGCTTGTTTGGGAGTGTGCTTTATTTATGGTTTAAGAAGAAAAGGCAGGTGTACTGATGGGCATCCCATTTCTGCCAACCATCAGTCCATGAATTATTTCTTCACAATGAGCAGTGCTTGGCCATAAGGAAGGGAACCTAAGGACACTAACTCAGTGAATTTGAAGTCTAACACTGTATGGAAAATCATGCAGGAATGCATCAGTTGTATACCTAACCAGGATGAGAAACAGGAACTCAGAGGAAAACCAAGAGATTTCTGATTTAGAATAAGCCATCGTCATGTATTGAATTGGTACCACAAAAATTTTCCTTCAGCTAGGCAATAACTTAAAAGATAACAATACCATGGGAAATGTAAGTTATCTCTCATATATGTGCAATAAGAGGATTATCTGGTAGGTAAAGTAAAGACCTCTGATGGGAGTCAAAAGAGGAAATAGTACAGACACGCTGTAAGCCATCAAATGCGTGTGGGCCAGAATATATCCCTGGAAATTTTTCTTCCTCTAATGTTCCCAATTTTAAGAGATTGAATGAGCATTAAAAGGATAAAATGCTAACATAAGAAAGATGTAGCCTGCAGAGGAGGTACGAAATCAGAGTCAAATATTTCCCTAAGCAAATATAGATAGCTAAAATTCAATAAAAAGTATGTTACTTGATGCTTCTTAGAATAACACTTTAAAAGTTGCTGCTCTTCCATGAGGCAGTCTTCCCTTTGACATGAAATCATGGCCCAAATGCTCTTTTTATATGGTAGCCTTTATCAAGAATACAGAAGAAATTATTTGGAAAGCAATAAATCCCTTTATCTGCTTCTGTTAGGAACAGGGAAGTTGAAAACAGTGTCATGAAATGTAGGAATATTTCATTTGAAGAACCACAATACTTTCTTCTCTTGGTCCTCCTCTTGGTTCTCTCCAGACATTCGGTAGCCATGACACAAGGAAACAGCACCCGAATCCTACCTTCTGGGATTTGGTGCCCAACATGAGTTTCAGATCATCTTCTTCATTGTGTTTCTCATGATCTAAGTGACGTCCACGGTGGGGAATACAGGAATGATCCTACTCATCAGGACAGATGCCAGACTACAAACACCCATGTACTTTTTCCTACAACATCTGGCCTTTGTTGACATCTGCTACACAACAGCTATCACTCCCAAGATGCTGCAAAACTTCATCACAGAAAACAAGTCCATATCATTTGGTGGATGTTTAATGCAATTACTGGTCTATGCAAACTTTGCAACCAGCGACTGTTACCTCCTGGCAGCGATGGCGGTTGACCGCTATGTAGCCATCTGTAAGCCTCTTCACTATTCCATCATCATGTCTCAGACAGTCTGCATCCAGATGGTAGCTGGTTCATACCTCGTGGGTTCAATAAATGCCTCTGTACACACAGGTTTTACTTTTTCACTGACCTTCTGTAAATTCAACATCAATCATTTTTTCTGTGATATTCCTCCAATTATCACCTTTTCATGCTCCAACAATGACTTGAACTTCATGCTAATTTTGATCTTTGTGGGATTAAACTTGACCTTCACTGTGTTGGTGGTCATCTTCTCCTACATTTACATCCTGACCACCATCCTGAAGATGTCTTCTACTGCAGGGAGGAAGAAGACCTTCTCCACCTGTGCCTCCCACCTGACAGCAGTCACCATTTTCTATGGCACCCTTGCTTACATGTACTTACAGCCTCATTCTGAGAATGCCCAGGAGAATAGGAAAGTGGCCTCTGTATTTTATGGCATTGTCATTCCCATGTTGAACCCCCTGATCTACAGCCTGAGAAACAAGGAGGTGAAGGAAGCTTTAAAAGTGGTAACCAAAAAGCTCTTTTAGGTTACACCCAAATTGTTCCAATTCAGCACATCAAAGCATGCAGTGGAAACATGTTACTGCCCTTTAATAATTTGGAAATTGAAAGCGTGTTAACATATTCAGCTCTTAAATCCAGGTTACTCTATCAACACATATGATGTTAGAATATGAGAAATATTCTAACAACTCTCCTGAGATTCATTTTTTCTGGAGTATAATCTGAAAAACAATCCTCAGGGAGAATGCTTTATGTACATGGTGAAAAATATTAAGGAGTTTACATAAAACTTATAAAGTATTATTTCAAATATTTTTCAAATATACTTTAAATGGATAGAAATATTAAAAATTGTTTGAGGGCTGGGGATGTGGCTCAACCGGTAATAAACTCGCCTGGCATGCTCGGGGCGCTGGGTTCAATCCTCAGCACCACATAAAAATAAAAATAAAGATGTTGTGTCCACCGAAAACTGAAAAATAGATATTGAAAAATTCTCTCTCCCTCTCTCTCTCTCTCTCTCTCTCTCTCTCTCTCTCTCTCTCTCTCAAAATTGTTTGCATATTGTCACAACTGAAATTGGAGTTTATTGATTTCTCGTCCTTTGAAAAAGTTACCTAAATTTTCTACAGTGAGGTACTTTGTAAATTCTGTTGCAATTATGGTACAACTCTTCATTTATTGTACATCTTTGAATGTGAAATAAATGTATTTCCTTACAAATCATCTTGTGACTCAAGCTATCACTTCTATACAACATTCTTATATTTGTTACACCCCACACTCCTTAGGAACAGTTCTTTCTGTCAACAGTTACCCTATTTATTCCGATTCCATCACTTTCTTTCCTTGGGAAAGGGAACTCTGGATAACAGTTCTATTCAATCTCCACTGAGATAACCTAGAAAGAGTTGTATCTGAACTCTTGCCAGTAATCATTCACTTACAATCATTTTGTTCAAACAAATAAGGTTAAACTACAGAAGCTCCATGGGAATTCAACATAGGGCAAGAGATCTTTGAGTCAATGAAAGATTATTTGGCAGGAAAGCTTTAGTACACAGACAGGACCTGGCTTCGTAATGGTGGGCAAGCAGTGAAGGAAAGCACCTGCAATCATTTTCACAACTTACCACACAGTGGTAGATTCCTTCCCAGAGTAAAGAGTTTTCACCTGTCACCTTGATCAAGCTATTATTTATCCTGCCATAGTGTATATATGAGAAAACACTCAAGCTGAATCTCCATTAAGACTAGAAATGCACTCTTGCATCAGGTGTCTGGAAATTACTAAATACTTATTAAAACAGTTGTAGAATGAGGGAAGAAGGAATGTTCACAGAAAACGTGAATCTGTCCATTAAATGAAAAAAATATGTAGTCCATGTCTCTAATAGTTCAGTATGGCAATCTATTCTTATAGAAGCATGTGTTTATAAGGACTTACTAGAACCAGCAACTGCTTCTGAACATTACTGTGAAGACCCAAGTCAATTAGAATTAGAAGTCAAGGGAGTGCAAGGTGAGGTACTGGGAAATGTCCTGTGTATGTATAAATATGTCACAATGAATTCCACTATTGCATATAAATCCTAAGCTCCAATAAACAGGTTTTAAAAATATTTTTAAATTGATCATGATAAGAAAAAGCTACCTTTTAGAGAGTATCTATTCAGTTCCTTAGCCCACTTATTAATTGGGTCATTTGATTGTTTTTGTTTGTTTTGTTTTGTTTTTGGTGTTAAGCTTTTTGAGTTCTTTTTTTCTTTTTTCCACTTTTTTTTTACTCTTTAAGTATATCCTGGAGAAAAGTGCTCTATCTGATGTGGGTGTGGTAAAGATTTTCTCCCACTCTGTAGGTTCTCTCTTCACATTATTGTTTTCTCTGCTAATCAGAAATCTTTTGGTTTAAATCCATCACATTTATCGATTCATGATTTTATTTCTTGCACTTTAGGGGTCTTGTTAAGAAAATAAGGACCTAATCTTACATGATGAAGATTTGGACTCACTTTTTTCTCTGTTAGGCGCAGGGTCTCTGGGCTAATTCCTAGGTTCTTGATTCACTTTTGAGTTGAGTTTTGTGCATGGTGAGAGTTAGGGGCTTAACTTCATTTTGCTGCATATGGATTTTCAGTTTTCCCAGCACCATTTGTTGAAGAGGCTACCTTTTCTCCAGTGAATGTTTTTCCTCCTTTGTCTAATATGAGATAATAAATTGTGTCAGTTTGTCTCTGTGTCTTCTATGCTGTACCATTGTTCTACATGTCTATCTTGGTGCCAATACCATGTCGTTTTTAAACTATAGCTCTTCGTAAAGTTTAAGATCTGGTATTGTGATGCCTCCTGCTTCACTATTCTTGCTAAGGATTGCTTTGGTTATTCTGGGTCTCTTATTTTGCAAAATTAATTTCATGATTGCTTTTTCTAGTTCTATAAGGAATGTCATTGGGATTTTAATTATTGATTATTTTAATTACTGATTATTTAATGACAACATAATTTTAATTTGAGTTGGATTAAATCTGTATAATGCTTATAGTAGTATGGCCATTTTGAAAATATTAATTCTTCCTATCCAAGAACATGGGAGATCTTTCTATCTTCTAAGAACTTCTTCAATTTCTTTCTTTAGTGTTCTGTAGTTTTCAATTGTAGAGTTCTTTCACGTCTTTTGTTAGATTGATTCCCAAGTATTTTTTTGAGGCTGTTATGAATAGGATAGTTTTCCTAATTTCTCTTTCAAAGGATTCATCACCCACCGATGTATAGAAATACATTTGATTTATGTGTATTGCTTTTATGTCCTGCTACTTTGCTGAATTAATTTATTATAGATATTTTCTGGTGGAATTTTTGGATCTTCTAAATTATCATTAAATAATGATAGTTTGAGTTCTTCTTTTCCTATTTCTATCCTTTTAATTTCTTTCATATGTCTGATTTCTCTGGCTAAACTTTCCAAGACTATGTTGAATAAAAGTGCTGCAAGAGGGAATCCCTGTCTTGTTCCAGAGGGCATCCCTGTCAGACACTTTTCAGGAGATATACAATTGATCAACAAATACATGGAAAAAAAGTTCTATATCTTAGGTAATTAAAGTAATGTAAATCAAAACTACTCTAAGATTTAATCTCACTCCAATCAGAATGGCAGTTATCAAGAATACAGACAACAATCAGTGTTGGTGAGGATATGGGGGAAAAGGTACATTTATACATTGCTGGTTGGACTGTGAATCGGTGCAACCACTCTGGAAAGCAGTATGGAGATTCCTCAGAAAACCTGGAATGGAAACATCATTTGACCCAGCTATCCCATTCCTCAGTCTACACTCAAAGGACTTAAAATCAGCATACTACAGTAATGCAGCCACATCAACGCTTATAGCAGCTCAATTCACAATAACTAAACTATGGAACCAAACTAGGTGCCCTTTGATAGAGGAATGGATAAAGAAACTATGGTATATAGACACAATGGAATATTACTCAACATTAAAAGAGAATAGCATCATGGCATTTGTAGGTAAATGGCTGGAGTTGAAGATTATCATGCTAAGAGAAATAAGCCAATCCAAAAAGCCCAAAGTTTAAATGTTTTCTCTAATATGTGAATGTTGATCCATTATAGGTGCAAAATGGAGGAAATTTCCCTGGGCAGAGGGGAGTAAAGTGAATTGATGTGGCATGGGGATAGGAAACATGGTGGAATGAGACATCATTACCTGAGGTAGATGTGTGATTGCACAAATGGTGTGACTCTACACCATGTACAACCAGAGAAATGAAAAATTGTGCTTCATTTGTACACATCTTGGATCTAAGGATCAGCCACATGGCCAGTGTGTCTTCAAGGTCCAATAAAAATGGTACACCAAAGACTCAGTGAGTTCCCTGGGTCAGGAATACTCCATGAACTTTGCCTTAACTGAGATCAAGACAGCTATGTATCCTTGAGGATGACAGACATTTCATATAAGGGTCACGCACAGATTTAATTCTATGTCTTCTTTACTTTTATTGGTACTAACTTTAATACTCCTATTGTAATAAAACTGAATCTGTATGTATAGCACTTTTCTGATGTCTTCCTCTGGGATCTATATCAAACATACTATCAAATTACTATTGACAATATAATTTGTAAACAGCAGTAATTCATTTCTTATATTTACGGAAGCTAGAGGTCCAAAATCAATATACCAGCAAGATCCAGTGAAGGAACTCTTCCTGGTTGGACACAGTCAACATCTCAATATGTCCTCACTTGGCCAAAAAAAAGGGGGGGGGGCAGCTAGAGAGTTCTCCAAACCCATTCATGAAGGATCCACATTCTTACTTAATTGTCTCCCCAAAGTGGCATTTCCTATACCATCATGTTGTGATGAAGGATTTTTTATGTTTTTTAATTTGTTCTAACTAGTCATACATGACAATAGAACACACTTTGACACATCATACATAAATGGAGTATAATTTCTTACTTTTCTTCTGGTACATGATATAGAAGCACACCAGTCATGTAGTCATATATGTACATAGGGTAATAATGTCAGATTCATTCACTATCCTTCATACCCCCATATCCCGCCTCTCCCTTCACTCCCCTCTACCTAATCCAAAGTAACTCAATTCTTCCCTAGTCCCTGCTTTATTGTGAATTACCAATTGCATATCAGGAAAAACATCTGGCTTTTGGTTTTTTGACATTGACTTATTTTGCTTAGCTCTATCTATTTCTCCAGCTCTATCTATTTACCAGCAAATGCCATAAATTCACAGTAGCTAAACCATAGAACCAACCTAGGTATCCTTCAACAGATGAATGGATTTAAAAAATGTGGCATATATACATAGTGGTACAGGATTGTGACATTATAATTTTGAGAAACAACACTCAGTCCATAATATTCTGCATCTGGGACCCTAAAAATCTTATCCCTCTTACATGTACAATGCATTCATTCCATTATGACAATCCCAAAAATTCTTGTATCTACCATCAACCATAAAGTCAGATTCCAAAGTTTCATCTAAATGTCATAAAGATAAAACATGGATGAGATTTGTGGAATAATTTATGCTGAGGGAAAATTCTTTTCCAGCTGTGAGCCTCAAATCCATCAAGATATGTACTTTTAAAATGAAAAGAGGAAGACAGGAAGAGGATAGACATTTCCACTCCAAGAAGGAGAAATAGGAAATAAAGAGTGGTAATGGGGCCCAAGCAAGTCCAAAACCTAGGAAGGTGAGATCCCAAGGCTCAGAACCATCCTCTTGGGCTCCACACACTGCCCTCCAGGCCCGCTGTGAGAGAAGTCCCACCTTCCAGACCCAGAGATGGACATCTCAGCAGAAACTTCTCACAGTCCATGTTCCCACAACTATTCAAGAATAAGGAAACTTCCTCTCTCTCTCTTTTCTTTCTGACTCCTACAGGAGTCACTCTTAAAACTCTGTTCACAGAAATCAAGAATCTTTCTACCAGGCAACCTTAAAATATGTTCAAATTCTACCTACCCATTTCCCTGTCTAAATCTGCTCTCCTATTTTTAGTTATTTGGTTCAGAGTACCTCAGTCTTGGTGAAAATTTCTCTTATTTTTTGGCTTCACAACAAAAATACTATAAACTGGGTAGTTTCTAAATCCCAAAAACTTATTATTCCTTAGAGTCATGGGGACGGAAAGAGATGAGCAAACCCATGTGATCAGGCTCTGGTGAAGGGATTCCTCTGGGTGGAGATGGCTAACTTCTCATTCTGTCCTGTCACAGTAAACAGCAAGAGGAGCATCAGGCTCCCTCCGCATTCACAAAGTGCAAGTCCCCTTAATTAGCACCATTCCACCCTTAAAACTACCCAATCATACACACTTGTCAAACTCCTCACGCACTAATAGCAGCCCTTCGGGGGCAGGATTTCAACATATGAACGGAGGGAGAAGGTGGGACATGAGCCTTTGGTGCCTAACATCAGAGTTGTGACATATTCTAGTGCATTATCAAGTCTCAGAGTAATAATAAAGATCCCTAAATTAGTAACTGTTTTGTAAGAAGGGTGGTCCTTGACACCCCTGAGCTTTTGTGTGTTATCTGAAGTGACATCAGCTCTGTGGGAACCATTCCTTCACACTCTGCAGTTGCTAAACTTTTGGGTGGTGTTCATTCCAGGCAGCAGAGAGAAGAACAAGAAAAAGTGAAGAGGAAATTCAGGGAAGACTGAGTGAGTGACTTACCTGGTTTACATTTTAGGGACTTGGAACTCAATTCCACAGTGGACTCAAATGGACTGTATAGAATGTCCCTCAGAATTGTCCCTCCCAAGAGAGGACGTTGTGACATTTTTTCTCCTCTCCTCTCTCCACTGTTTGAAGGTTTGCCAAGGTGGTTAACACCCCCTCACATCTGTGCTGATTCTGAGGGGTGGTCTTTCATGGCCTCAGAGAGAATCCTGAGGCAAGAGGCAGAGAAAGCTCTTTACCACAGAGGCACTAAAATCAAGTTCTGAGAAGATGTGGTGCAAGGCACAGATTATTGTTACTCTGTGTTACATGTTTCTAGCCAGTGACATTCGGCTACAAGACTACTGGGAGATTCAGAGCAAGGGTCTCTCTGGCTACTGCCCTGCCCTTCTTGCCGTTTCCACTTCATTAAATTAGATGCCCTAGAACTGTAGCAGATGGGTTGGCAACAAGGAGGCAGCCAGTGTCTGAGAAAGACTGAGCAAATCTTAGAATCGCTAGTCCTGACTCTCAACCTGTTGTCATGACGGAAAATGAATCATAGTATTTAGGCAAAGGAAGTTGTTTTTTCTTCTACTGGCAATTGAGCACATCCCTAACTGAAACAGTCATGCAGTAAAGGATACTGAAGTGGAATTCAGTAGCGTTTTGAAAATAACTCCCCTGCATTCAATTGAAGTTCACCAAAAAACAACAGACTGGCTAAATCAAGCTTTCTCCTTACACATTTATTTTTTTCTTGATTCTTTTTAGTTATATACAACATCAGGACCCACCCTGACATTATCACAAAAGCATGGAACATATCTTTATCCACTTCAGTCCCCAGCACTTCCCTCCCTGCCCCACCCCCACTCCCCTTCTCTACCTCTCCATTCCACTGATCCCTCTTCAATCCATGTACAGATCTTTTTTTTTTTTTTTTAAATTAGTGTCCTTTGACCATATCTAATTCTGGGCCCAACTGTGCAATATCCTTGCATGTACATATGAAAGTTTGGTCAGATCAGTTCCACTGTTCTTTCCTTCTTCTGTCCTTCCTTCCTCCTCCTCAAACACTTTGTCTACTCTACTGATCTTTTCTCTATTTACATATAACTCTCTCTCTATGTGTGTGTGTGTGTGTGTGTGTGTGTGTGTGTACATTTCTTGTTTTTTATCCTCCAACCTCACCACTTATTTTGGATTAGATTTTTCATATCAGAGAAATCATTCAACCTTTGACTTCTGGCTGCTGGCTTATTTCACTTGGCATGATAGTCTCCAGATCTACTGGCAAATGCCATCATGTAATTCTTCTTTAAGACTGAGTAATGCTACATTGTGTGTGTGTGTGTGTGTGTGTGTGTGTGTCACTTTATCCTTGCACATTTATTAAAGACTTAAGTCTTAAAAGTTCATAGCCCGATTAAATTCATGGTCTCTTATTTCACTAATACTTAAAATGTTTTGACATTATGAAGTGAATTACGAATTAATGTTGCTATTGTGTAGGGCTGATTTTTTAAATGTGTAAGTATATAGAAAAAATGGAAAGAAGTAATTTTGAGAATTTTTTTCAACCAATAAGCAGTAGCCTACATAATATTTTAAAATATATTCATGTTATAATACCTACTTGTTATACCATGGATGATATGCCTTTAAATTTTGATTACATCAATAAATGCTGAAGAAGTTATAGGGAATAGAGTACACTCATGCATTGCTGCTGGAAACGCAATTAGTATAATCGCTTTGGAAATCAGTATGGAGATTCCTCAAAAGACTGGAACCTGAAACACTATATTACCTAGCTATAGCATACCTTGTATTTATTCAAACACACTAAAATCATCATTCGATAGTGATACACTCATACCAACGTTTATAGCAGCAAAATTCACGATATTCAAGTGTGCAACCATGCTAGGTGCCCATCAATAGTTGAAAGAATGAAGAAAATGTGGCATATATACACTGTGAAGTTTCACTCAGCATTGAAGAAGAATAAAATTATAGATGTTGCTTGTAAATGGATGGAACTAGATAACATCATGTTAAGTAAAATAAGTCAGACTCAGAAAGCCCAGGGTCAAATGTCTTCTCACATATATAAAAGCAAGAGAGAAATAAGAAATTTTTTTAGAAAGGATGATCTCATGAAAATGGAAGGGAGAACTGTAGAGTAAGGGAATTTAGACAGAGGAAGGAAGAATGGTAAAGGGGAAGAATTGAAAAACGAAATTGACCAAACTCTGCTATATACATATATGAACATATCACAATGATCTTAACTTTTATGCATAGCTATAATACATCAATTTAAAAATGTTGATCAATACAAGAAGCACCAATAGAACAGAGGAAGGGGATCCGGATAGGGAAGTGAAAAGGAAAGGAGGTAATACTAAGGATTGAAATGGAACAAATTATGTTACATGCATTTAGGACTATGTCAAAATGAACCCCACAATTATATATGACTATAATGCACCAACAAAAATGTTTTTAAAATATAGTTTAGATTTAAATTTCTGTCATTGAAAAGCTATAATCTTTACTGATTAGTGACAAGATTTATCTAGATCTAAACACAGGTACTTAGACATATTAAGATGCTCAACCTGATTTATAACAATAGCCTTTCAAAAACACTTGTTAAAGAATAAATGATGTGTCTGGCTTCCTGCTTCTACCAGAGATGTCACACTCTTTTTCTTTCAAGATTTCTAATTTCTTCCTCTCCAGGCACTGCTCATCCAACTTGAATCTGCTGTTGCTCCACTTCTGGACCTGTTCCATCTGAGTTCTCTCAGATTATCTCCAGTAACTCATACCCAATCTTTTTTTTTCTTCAACCCATCCCACCAATCTTTATACTCTAGTAACCTCTCATAACTTAACTCTTAATGCTCCATCCCTAACAGTTTGAGTTACCCCTCTTTTTTCTGACTCCTGAATCACCCTCTGATTTGCTCCACCAACAAAGCTTCAAGCATAATTGGTGTAAGATTTTGTTTCCTATATAATGAGCTACACATTTTACTTACATTTTGTATGATTAAATAAATAATGGTTCCCCCCCCCCAAAAAAAAAAAGAATAAATGATGTGATCCAAGCACCATAGCACATGCCCGCAATCCCAGCAATGTTGGAGGCTGAGGCAGGAGGATTATGAGTTCAAAGCCAGCCTCAGCAACTTAGTGAGACACTTAGCAACTCAGTGAGACCCTGTGTCTAAATAAAATACAAAAAGGTGCTGGGATGTGTCCCAGTGGTAAAGCACTCCTGGGTTTATCCCCAGTACAGAAGAAGGAGGAGGAGGAGGAGGAGGAGGAGGAGGAGGAGGAGGAGGAGGAGGAGGAGGAGGAGGAGGAGGAGAAATAATAATAATAATAATAATTACATGAAGAAAAAGAACTGTTGTCTCCAGGCATTACAGCAACACTAAAACACAATGTCTTCTCTAGGAAACCTAAATTTAGTCCTGACAGCATATGCAAACGACACTCAACCTGATTCATAACAATAAAAAAGCAAAGTTGTTAAACAACACATGACATTAGAAATAATTGTCCTCTCTAAAAATAGAATAATGCACACACAAAAAATGTTCTCTCTGGAAAACATAAGTTTTCTTCAGCCAATTACCAATGCTAATCACTGTTTTTCCAATCTCATCTCAGCCTCTGGAACCTCAGATACCAAGGGAGTCACTATAGATCCCTGAGGTGGCAGCTATAAGATCCCTGGTGGGGAAGAGCCATAGAGAGAGCCCTCCATGGGCAGTCAGCCTGCAGCAGCTGCAGAAAGAGATTCTGGAGGCTACTCTGGCTCCAGTACAACAGGGTAACTCCCACTGTCAACAGCAGCTGTGTAGCACTGCCCTGTGTGCAGGAAGCAGCAAGCCACCAGGGTCAGAGGAGCAGTTCCAGAACGTCACACCCCAAGACCAGGACTCAGCTCATCAGGTGATATGATGGGAAGGAATTGAGGGGTTGCCCTCATTCTAGCCAAGGGTTGCCCAGGAAAGAATGTGAATGAACAAATGTCAATCAACCAACCAACACTAAATGTGCTTAAAATAATGTTTACATGTGTCTTTGGGCCATGGGGTAAGCACTCAATGTCTGCACCCTGCTGTGAGGTCTTTGTAATTTTGGTAACTTGAACCTCACATCACTTGAAGCTAGGCTCTGTATTTTCCTCTTCATTTTTCCTTTTCCTTTTTATTCTGAAATACTCATAGATTTACAGGAAATTGTGCAACTTTTCCAAGAGTTCCTGTGAACCTTCCACCCACTTTTACATCTTGTTTGATTCCACTATGACACCAAAAGCAGGATTTTTATATTGGTGCTGTGTGTGTTTGTGTGTGAGAGAGAGAGTGTGTATGTGTGTGTGTGTGTGTGTGTGTGTGTGTCTTTGTCATTTTCTCACTTGTGCAGACTTGTGTAATGATCAAGGAATAATGATCAAGATATAGACTCTTCCACCCCACATCTCAGATCCTATACAGATTCTTCTCATAGTGTCCCTTATATTCCTCCTACCTTCTTCCACCTGCAACCACTAGATGCTGCCAATCACTAACTTGTTCTCCATCTCCACAATTTTGTCATTTTAATAATCTTTACAATAAATCACATGGGACTATTGAAAGTTAACTTCGTTTTTGTTCTGCCCAATGCCACTGGGATGTCAGCCTTTCTCTAAATGATGTAGATCCTATTGGTTGATGGTGAGTTCTAGGTCTTTGCTGACCTTCTGTCTAGTTGATCCATATGTGACTAAGAGAAGACTATTAAATCCCCAATAATAATTGTGGACTGCCTTTTCCTCTCTTACATTTTATCAGTTGGGGCTTTATATTTATTGTAGCTCTGTAGTTTTGTCCCCACACATTTAGGATTGCTATTTCTTCTTGAAGGATTAACCCTTTTATCATTATGTAACAGCCCTCTTTGTCCGGGTTATTTGCTTTCCTGTGACGTCTGTCCTATCTGATAATTAATGTAGCCAACACTTCAATCTTTTGCTTAATTTCTATATGGTATGTATTTTCCTTGTGTTTACTTTTGAGCTACAAATATTATATTTGAAGTGATTTTCTTGTTCACAGTTTATGATAGCATAATATTTTTCTAGCTACTCCATGAAACTCTTAATTGGTATTTAGAGAAGGAATCAGGAAAGATGAAAGTACATGGACACAGCAAAATACAGAAAAATATAACACACTTTTCTGTCTTCTCTTAATTTCTCTAAGTTATATTTGACTATTGCAGGAAAAATTTTCATATTTTCCGATGTGGTTCTCAATGTGCATAGAGCCAACATTTAAGACAAATCTGTTAAAATGGGAACCAGGAAAGGATTTTAAAAGGAAGTAAAGTTTCTATGCCACTTCAAAAAGAAACATGCAAAAATAATTATGTTTAGAATACAATACCTCGAGCAGCCACTAAAAAAGCTGTAGAAACACATACACAAACCACCAGAAATAAATCAGTGTGGAAATTCTAAGATGCATTCAAGTGAAACACAGGAAAGCAAGTAAAAGTAAACAGAGAAACGAGAGGAAAGGGACCCGAGGGAAAGAGGAAGGGAAGACAAGGTGTGGTCCTGGAAAATGAAATCAACCAGATTATGTTTTGTGCATATGTGAGTGTGATACAATGAAACCCACTGCAATATAATTATGCACCAGTAAAAATTTAAATTATAATAAAATAAAATTCCAAACTTAAGAGGCAACATGTGTGGCAAAGGATCATTTTATAACAATAAGAATCATGAATTTCTAGTATAAAAATCAAAGAACACATTTTTATGTTAAAAATTAAAGTTCTCTCTCACTCACACCACACCCAGGGAAACTTATTTCTAAAGGGCTTAGTGGGCTCCATTCCTGATCTTTATCAATGAATAGAAAGAATGAAATCTTGAGTAAGAGTGAGAAAAAAAATAGTTTGATTGTTGAAGGGCCCATTCTGTAAACATTACTCTGCAGCCTGCCCTCTCTTCGGGCAATATGACATGAACACCTTCCATAGGGTGTATGTTTACTTCATTCACTTTGGATTACCTATTAATCCATAATATGTACCTAGTGTGATTTATTTAAACCTATTTCTAAATTTGCTTTTTGGAAACATTGTTGCAGTGACCATAATGAACTTCTAAGTAGGTTCTGCAACACACATTTTGCAGAGGAAGGAAGTGCAGCCGGGGAGGGGTTACATCCTTAGCCTGCATTGACTGGCTGGACAAGAATTCTGGTAATGGGCCATAGCCTTTGTAGCGTTTGCTGATTAGAAAGCACCTCCATCACACATAACAAATGATAATTCCTGTTGACTCCATTGTCCCTCAGTACACAGATTCTGTCTGTGAGTTGGTGAAGGAGGACTTCTCTTTAACTCTTGAAAACTGTCTCCATAATGTGATATCCTTTTACTTGAATTCAAAATGATTAGAGTAAAATGAATAAAGTAAAAATTATTACTCTATCAAATTTTTGACTTAAATGGTTCCCTGATCTACTTGGGCTTCCTCTAAGGTGGTTCTCCCCACAGGATGGATTTTCCTTGAAAAGACTCCATTTCATCTCTTTTCCAACAAATTCACTGTAGGAAGGAACTACAGTGAATTTTCTCAGCCCTCACTAAAGGTTTGTGCTGAAAGACACTAGTGCCTTGTCCCTGCAGATGGGTTATCCCACAGTGCTGGATTCTCAAGATATTTAAGAGAACCAGAGAAGCTGATAGCAACAACGGGCTTCCTCTGCTGCATAGCTGTCACTAAAGGCACATTCTTCCTCACCACCCTGTCCCTGAAGGTGGAGCTCTGCTTAGAGCCGTGGTACCAGTGAAGGAGCAGCAAGGCTGTTGATAAATTGAGGATGTGTGTTGTTCCTCCATCGGCAGTTCCTTTTATTATATAATGTATAAAAATGGTAAAATTCTATGAAAATAATTCCATCACACGTGCACCCATAATATAATTCAAAATATAAATGACAGCCAAATTTTTAATCCCTTACATGTACTTCAATACATTCCTATTTATCTATCATGAAAGTAATAATTATATATACAACATATGTATTACATGTTCATATACATATATTACATATACTTAGTATATAGAATATAAACTATATAGTATATGTTTCAGATACATGATGGATGAGAGAGAGAGAAATATCTGGGACGGGGAGGCTGTGCGTTTCAAAGATGGCCCTTCTCCCTGTTCTCTTTTTCTCCTTCTAAGTGGTCTTTTATTCTTTTTGTTTGTTTGTTTTTCAGGTAATAGGTGAGCCTCTTTTTGTAGGTTTGCATTGATAAGCCAAGGAAGCTCTAGTGTCTTAGGTAAGCTGCTGATGAACCAAAAGTTCTAACCTATAACTTGCTTCTTAAAAGGACCTCAACCAAACCTCATTCTGTTAGGACTCACCTCAACCCTCCCACAATGCACCTGGTTAGGATCAGCATTTGGGGGATTCTAAAGCATAAATCTAGTTGAGACTAAGATTTTCCTATTGCTGACTCAGTATTTCAGTTTCTTGGATCTGATAAATGGGTCATCACTCACCAATCTATTTCTCAGTGTGCTTCTGTTACAACTTGTTTCATTTATGACGTCTTGCAAAATATTATTATTGCATTTTAGGAAAGAAATAATAGTTATTTAAAATAAGACTAACTGTTGAAAAATAACTGCATAAATATCAGTATTGTACAACACTAGAAATTCTCAGTCACACAGAGTCCAGTGGAGGAAGGGTGCAGATGGCAGTGGGACTGCTATGGATGAAATGTGTCCCCCAGGTTCACGTGGTGGAAATTAATCACCATTGTGACAGTGTCAGGAGATTAAAGTATGAGAAGAGGTATGGCCCTCGTGAATGAATTCATTCTGTTTTTGTGGGAGAGGGTTAGTTATCTTGAGCTAAGATCTGTTATGAAAGCAAGTTTGCCCCTCTCTGTTCTCTTGCTGTCAATGTTGACTCACTTGCCTTTCCACTTTCTGCCATATGATGAGGCAGTATCAAGCCCATGTGATGTTGCTCTGCCATCTTGGACTTCCCAGAATTTAAAACTGTCAGTCAAATACAATTTTTTTTGTTTCTTTGAATTACCTTCTTTTTCATGTCTATGAATTTCATTATTATTAGCATAAAGTGTGGTAGTCTGCTCTGTCAACAGAGTAAGACAGAGATTCTGTGTTGCACACAGTCATCCCAGCCTGAAGTGGACCACAGTAAGCAACATAAGGAAGGCTAGCAAAATAACCAAAAGAAAAAAAATACAGGAGACCCAGTTAAATGTGAATTTTGGAAAATACTAAGTATTTTTTGCTCTTATTGTTTCTCATGTAAAAAATGTATAGACACTAAAGTTGGTGTGCATTTATATGAAATATTACACTTATTTATAGCAAAATTTACTTTAACTTGGTGTTACGTTAACTTGTGTTTTTTTCTGACAACCCTGTCTCATGATAAAGTCTCTCTAAATTGCCAATATCCAACAAACAGATGAGTCAGAGTAGAAAGTTATATTGTAACCATTTTCAGAGGTATGGGGGTGAGAGGGCTGCTTCAGGCCTAGATGTAGCACACTTCGCTTTTGACCATGTTACTTTGAGCAGAACTGTGAAGTCATAACCTCACATAAGCAAGTTTGACTGGAAGCAAGATCTACCTCTATTTCCAGAAGACAAAGGTACCGCTGGGCAGCAAGCCAGTTTCTGCAGTACATAGCCATGGTTTGTGACACACTACTCACTAACAAGCAGTGCTAGGAAATACAAAAAGTTGTTTAAGAATTAAGTCACCAAACCAGAGAATTTGAGTGTTTACACTACATGAAAAACATTCATGAATGCATCTCAGCTCTATACCCAACTAAGCACAGGGGTACACAGGTGGAGAAAAACAAAAACATTCATGATATAAAGTAAGCAATAACAACATATTAATCAAACGTTTACCACATGATTTATCCTTAAGCTAAGCCAAAGCCACAAGAGAAACAATGCCAGGGGAAAAGCAACTTTATCTCTCTCTCTCTCTCACTCTCTTAATTATATGCGAAAAGAGGATTATCTGAGGGATAATCAGAAAATTTTTTGTGAAGCTCATCATTTAAAAGAGAGTTGTAAAAAATAAGAGAGGTACAGACACACTGTGAACTCACCAATCATGTGAACCATTGTTATGGTTTCTATGTGAGATGTCCCCCAAAAGCTCATGTGTAAGACAATGCAAGAAGGCATACAGGAGATTGTGAATTAATCCCCTGATGGGATTAACTGAGTGGTGACTGAAGGTTGGTAGGGTGTGGCTAGAGGAAGTGGGTTGTTGGGGACATGACGGTGTGGGTGTATATTTTGTATCTGGTGAGTGGAGTCGCTCTGCCTGCTGCCTGATCATCATGAGAGCTGGTTTCCTCCACCACACTCTTCTGCCATGATGTTCAGGCTCACCTTAAACACAGAAGAATAGAGCTGGATTTCTATGAACTGAGACCTCTGAAACCATGAGCTCCAAATAAATTTTTCCTCCTCTACAATTATTCTTGTCAGGTATTTTAGCTACAGCAGTGAAAAAGCTGACTAAAACAAACACGAACATAACTCAGAAAATTCTTTATTCCAATGAGTTTTCATGTCCAAAACGTGAACCAGGACTAAATGAAGAGAATGCTAAATGCCTACAAAAAAAAATGTAGACTGCTGAAAAAGGGGAAGTCTTATTGCTTCATGCAAATATAGAGGCTCATTTAAAATAATGAAAAAGTAGTTTAATTTACATTTTTCATAATCACAGGTTAAAAGTCAATCTTCTTCTCTGAAGTTTTCTCCACTGTAAAATTTATCTACAGCTTGAATACACTGGCTTGTGATGGCTTCTTATCAAAAATACAGAAAAATTATTTGGAAGAACCAGATTCTGATTTTTGTCATGAATATCAAAATTAAAAAAAAAAGCAACATGAAATGTAAGGATCTTTCATTTGAAAAAGTCACAAAGATTTTCTTTCTCTCTTGGTCCTTCTCTTCTATCCAGACATTAGGTAGCCATGACAAAAGGAAATGGCACTGAAGTGACTGAATTCTACCTTCTGGGATTTGGTGACCAACGTCAGTTTCAGAGCATCCTCTTCATTATGTTTCTCATGATCTACGTGACGTCCATGGTGGGGAATACTGGAATGATCCTGCTCATCAGGACAGATGCCAGACTCCAAACACCCATGTACTTTTTCCTACAACATCTGGCCTTTGTTGACATCTGTTACACAACAGCTATCACTCCCAAGATGCTGCAAAACTTCATCACAGAAAACAAGTCCATATCATTTGGTGGATGCTTAATGCAGTTATTGGTCTATGCAAACTTTGCAACCAGCGACTGTTACCTTCTGGCAGCGATGGCAGTTGACCGTTATGTAGCCATCTGTAAGCCTCTCCACTATTCCATCATCATGTCTCAGACAGTCTGCATCCAGATGGTAGCTGGTTCATACCTCATGGGATCAATAAATGCCTCTGTACAAACAGGTTTTACATTTTCACTGTCCTTCTGTCGATCCAACATCATAGATCACTTTTTCTGTGATGTTCCCCCAATTCTCATGCTATCATGCTCTGTTAGGAGCCACAGCAAAAATATTGATACAGGCACCTTTGGATTTTATTGACTGCCAGCCAGCAATTCACATTCATATGGTAATTGGACTCATGCTGTTCAGCTGGGCCCATTTCAAGACTCAGGTTACTCATGTCACTCTTGTAATGGGAGAGTTCCCATTGGTTGGGAAAGGATGGTAGGAGGGTGTTCCGGGGGAAGGGGAAACCCCCCCGGCTCAGGTAGAACACACACGTGGCGGACCCACCTGTTAGGGGACGCACACGGCCTCTCTCTAAATAAAACTTTGTCTCAGTTTGACTGGCTTGTGTTTTTGTGCCCAACCGGGTTGCAAGATTGCAAGCCCGTGTGCACTGACAGCTCAGCAGGGGATCGCTCAGCAGGGGTGCCGCAGGCAGTGCTCGGCAGCAGGAGCGGGACTCAGCCGGCCCGGGGCCGGGCAGTTTGCGGCATTTTGGTGGCCCTGTACTGGGAACGCCCAAAACTTAAAGGTGAGTAATATCACTCGCCCCTAAGGAAAGGCGACAGAATGGGTATTTCTGTTTTGATTTATTCTGCTCTTATTTCAGGCTCTCTAGCCTTACAATTTTTCCAGACGAGTTGGGATAAATGGCTGACTCAAGGTTTGAAGTTATTCGGCCCTGAGAGAGAGAAAATTGACATAATCATTTTCCTCCTCTCCGTTTCTGTTTCATTCTGTTTTGGCTTTCTTCTATCCTATCTTATTGGGTTACGTTACCTTTATAGTAGATTAGAATCTAGTAAAAAACAAACCGAAAAACTGTTAAGTAAATTGTTAGAGGTCCAAGCCATGGCAGAAAACATATTAGGTCAAGCAAAACAAAAGGTCTCTCAAGCTAGTCAGATAGAAGAAAATTTGAACAAGGCAAGCTCAGGGAAAAAACGGTCGTCAGATAGGGAGGCTGCTACTAACTCCGTTCCACCACCAGAGGGCATAATTCAACCAACAGCTTTACCTGCCTCCATAGATGATGAACGGAATCCTGAGGCGGGACCCCAAAAACTAGCATGCCCTGTAATTGAGCAGGGAGAAGAAAAAGAACGAGTTTACCGTGCCTTAGATTTCAAAATAATAAAACAATTAAAGGAAGCTGTAGCAGCCTACGGCCCGGCCGCTCCCTTCACAGTCAGTATGGTCGAATCTATTACCGGCTGGAAGTTAACACCAGCAGATTGGGCTAACGTGTGTAATTCTGTGCTAAATAGAGGACAGTATTTATTATGGAAAATTGCCAATGAGGAATTTTGCAAGGAGACAGCTAGGCAAAATGCAGAAGCAGGTTACCCTGAACGAGGCCTGAAAATGTTACTGGGAAAAGAGGAGTTTCAAGAACAGATGCAACAGCTCAGATATGATCCTGGCGTATACGCTCAAGTCGCTATAAATGCAATTAAGGCATGGAAAACTTTAAAGGGACAAGGGGATTTTCAAGGTCAACTATCTAAGATAATACAAGGAGTTAATGAGCCCTACGCTGACTTTGTAGCTAGACTTATTGAAGCAGCCTCTGAGACATTTGAAAATACAGAACAGGCAATGCCATTTATAAAACAGCTGGCTTACGATCAAGCAAATCGTTGCTGCAAAGAGGTCATTAGACCGTGGAAACAGGAAGATTTAAACACATATATTAAATTATGTAGAGACATTAATGAACAAGGACAAGTCATGGCAGCTGAAGTAAAACAGGCTTTAAGTACCAAGCCAAAAACATGCTATAATTGCAATCAAGAAGGGCATTTTAAAAGAAATTGCCCCATAGGAGGAGGGTTTAACAAAGCTAGGTATCAAAAGAGTAGAATCCCGGGTATTTGCCCACGATGCCATAGAGGGAGACATTGGGCTAATGAATGCCATTCTCAAACCACCATAGAGGGTATTCCGTTATCAAAAAATGGACAAAGACCAAGTGTCTACCCACGATATCGTGGAGAAAGGCATCAGGCCCCGTTGTCAAAAAACGAATTGGAGGGCCCAATGCCCCGGGGCCCAAAACCACAAATATACGGGGCAATGGAGGAACCCAGCAGTACCATCAAGGTGGTGCCCAGGACGCATTATCCATCAGATCCCTCATCAGACAGACTAGAGGGAGCGCAGGGTTGGACATCTGTGCCTCTGCCAGAGCAGTATTAACTCCAGAGATGGGAGTTCAAATCATTCCCACAGGAGTAAAAGGACCTCTTCCCCAGGGAACAGTAGGCTTATTATTAGGACGCAGTTCTTCTACACTTAAAGGACTTATGATAAGTCCTGGGGTAATTGATCCCGATTATGAGGGTGAAATAAAAATCATAGCTAGTTCTCCAAGAGGTATATCAGTAATTTCATCAGGAGATAGAATAGCACAGTTATTAATAATACCAAGCCTACATGATAAATTTTCCAGTTGTAATGTAGAAAGAGGTTCCAAGGGATTAGGCTCCACAGGTGTAGATTGGGCTATGCTATCTTTAAATTTAGATTCTCGCCCTATGCTAAAATTAAATATTCAAGGGCATGATTTTAATGGACTGCTGGACACAGGCGCTGACCTCAGCATCATATCTCGCCAGGAATGGCCTAAGCATTGGCCATTACAGCAAGCGACCCAAACGCTTAGAGGCCTAGGAGTGGCAACTAATCCCCATAGAAGTGCAATGGTATTAGATTGGAGGGATCCTGAAGGATGTGAAGGAACTATACAGCCCTATGTATTGGACCATCTCCCCATAAATTTATGGGGACGAGACGTCCTAGATCAATTAGGATTGACATTAACAAATAACGTCAATCCTAACGCGCCCACTACTAGGGCAAAACAAGGCTTTAGAAAAGAAAAGAGATTAAGAGATCAAGAACAAGATATAACAGCACCAATTCAAGTAGATCAAGAGATAGATAAACATGGATTGGGTTTTCAAAAAGGGCCACTGAGACAATCAAAATTACTTGGAAATCAGAAAGACCAGTGTGGGTTCCTCAGTGGCCCCTAACTAAAGAAAAGATACAAGTAGCCCATGATCCGGTCAAACAGCAATTAGCGGAAGGACATATACAACCTTCCGTATCTCCCCATAATACTCCCATTTTTGTTATTAAAAAGAAATCTGGTAAATGGAGATTATTACAAGATTTAAGAGCCATTAATAATGAGATGGTTATTATGGGACCTGCTCAATCAGGGATTCCCCAACTGTCTGCTTTACCAAAAACGTGGCATGTTCTAGCTATAGATATTAAAGATTGTTTCTTCTCAATTCCAATTCACCCCGAGGATAGTCCACATTTTGCATTTACTATCCCTGCACTGAATCATGAAGGTCCTGATCAGAGATATGAATGGAAAGTACTCCCTCAAGGGATGGCTAACAGCCCAACTTTGTGCCAAATTTATGTTGATAAAGCAATCCAGCCACTTAGAATTCAAAACCCTGAACTACAGATATTTCACTATATGGATGATGTGTTAATGGCACATAAAGATAAAAACACATTGCTAGAATGTTATGCCACGCTTACAAACTTATTAAAAAATTATAATCTAGAGATAGCAATAGATAAAGTACAATTAAATCTTCCAATTAATTATTTAGGAGTTCTATTATCCTCAACCATGGTCCGTCCACCAAAAATTCAAATACGAGTAGATCAACTCAAATCACTTAATGACTTTCAAAAGTTATTGGGAGATATAAATTGGATAAGGCCTTATCTAGGCATACCAACAGGAGAATTAGGACCTTTATTTGATATTTTAAAAGGTCCATCAGATCCAAATTCACCCCACATGTTAACGCCTGAAGCTAGAAAGGCATTAAAAATCATTGAAACATATATGGAAAATATGCATTTGGATAGAATTGATATAAGTTTGCCTTTATTATTTATTGTATTACCGACAAAAAATATTCCTACAGGGGTATTTTGGCAAGAAGGTCCATTATTATGGATACATTTATCTTATTCTCCTAATACTATTCTTACTAGATATCCTGAGGCTGTAGGGCAATTAATACTCAAAGGAATAAAGGCAGCAAAAGGAGTGTTTGGGATTTCTCCCAATAAAATTATTACTCCATATACTATGGATCAAATTGATGAGTTAGCTAATGAGTTAAATACTTGGGCAATAATCATGTGTAAATCTAGTGTTGCATTTGATAATCACTTGCCATCTAATCCTTTGTTGTCCTTTTGGTCTAAGCATCCTGTAGTTTTTCCAAAAATGACAAGAAAAACCCCTATCATAAATGCTCCAAATATATTCACTGATGGGTCAAATAATGGTACAGCAGCAGTAGTTACTCCTGATCAAACTTTTACATTTTTAGTACCCAAACAATCAGCTCAAAAGGTAGAGCTCAATGCAGTATTACAAGCTTTTATGATGTTCAAAGATTCTACATTTAATTTATTTTCTGATAGTCAGTATGTAGTTAATGCTATCGTATCTCTTGAAGATGCTGGTAGGATTTCTCCTTCCTCTACTGTTTTCTCTTTGTTCTCTGCTATACAAAGTCTAATCTGGGATAGAAAGGATCCATTCTTTATAGGACATATCAGAGCACATACAGGATTGCCTGGAGCCCTTAGTTTGGGTAATGAACTAGCAGATAAATCTACACATGACATACATATTTTCTCCACAATAGAAGAAGCTATAAATTTTCATAAAAGGTTCCATGTCAATGCTAATACTTTACAAAAACGTTTTAAAATAACTAAAGAACAAGCCAGACATATAATAAAACAATGTCAAAATTGTGTGACATTTTTGCCACAAGTTAATCTTGGAGTCAATCCTAGAGGACTGATACCTAACCATATTTGGCAGATGGACGTCACACACTTGCCAGAATTTGGAAAATTAAAATATTTACATGTTACAGTTGATACTTCTTCTGGATTTTTGATGGGCTCCCTTCATCCCGGAGAAAAAACTAAAGATGTTATAGCTCATTGCTTACAAAATTTTGCCACTGTGGGTGTTCCTAAACAGTTAAAAACCGATAACGGTCCTGGTTACATCTCCAAGTCTTTTAAACAATTTTGCTCATCATTTGGCATTACTCATATAACAGGAATCCCATACAACCCACAGGGACAAGGCATAGTTGAAAGAGCTCATCAAACTATAAAAATGTACTTATTAAAGCAAAGGGAGGGAATTAGTAAGGGGTATATATCCCCCAAAGATAAACTTAAAATAACCCTTTTTACTCTAAACTTTCTAAATTTGGATTCATCAGGACTTAGTGCTGCGGAAAGACATATGTATCCGAAAAATGTACATAAGCCTAAGGTACTTTGGAAAGATATTCTAACAGGACAATGGAAAGGTCCGGACCCAGTAATAGTCTGGAGTCGGGGCTCCGTCTGTGTTTTTCCACAGGAGGAACAGCAACCAATTTGGATTCCAGAGAGATTAACTAAAACAATTTCTACAGAAAAAGAAGATTATTTGACTCAAATCCATAACAGCTGATATCCAGAGTTCCAGCCTGGCTATTCTTGCATCTGCGACAGTGATTTACCACGGTGCCTTTTTCAATATCTATTTTATTATTTGCATTTTTCCCACATCATAAAGTTCTATTTTATTTTATTTTATTTTATTTTACCTTATTTTTTAAGCTCATACAAACCTAGGTTAATGTTTTTCTGATCAGTTTTATTTTTTTGACTGTGTTTTATTTATTTATTTTTTTTTAACTGTAAAGTTTTTAAACATTGCAATGGAGATTTCACCTAGCTATAGCTACAAGGCCTTTATTTACTATTGTCTTATATGTTCTATGTTATGTATGCTGTTTTGTGTTGTATGTCTGTATGTGTGTATGTCCATATTTCATTTATAAGGAGCGCTCATGTATATATAGATACAAGTATTCAAAAAAAAAAAATTAGTCATGTGACTTATATGGTTTAATTTACTTTAGGTAAACAGCTGTTATTAAATTTTGTTTTTAAAGGTGGTTAACAGATATGTTTGTTTACTTTCACCTTTCCTTTTCATTATATTTCATAATTCTGTTCAGGATAATGTCTCTTTAGCAACATGGCCATAATTCCCATCTCCATCCCAGTGCCGGTGAAGACTAAGACCAAACTACAACTTTTATGATAGCTATCACTATAAACTGTATAAATTGATACATCAATCAAAATAACTCAATAAGACTGCTCAATCAAGGACTTAATTTACTTTGGGAGGAAATGGACATATTGATAGACTCCTCCAATTTGAACTGCTCAATCAAGGACTTAATTTACCTTGGGAGGAAATGGACATATTGATAGACTCCTCCACTTTGAACTGCTTACACAACTTGTCTGGACTATGTATCACCTGTATACATTGTGTTCTATTTGTTGATACAGCGAACTGGTAGTGCTAAATATCTTAGCCGATGTGTCACCAGTGTTTCCAAAGGAGCCGTCAATTGGCTTGGTGTCCTGGCAATTCTGCGTCTTTCTCCCTTCTGCTAGTGATGGTCTGATTTTGGGGGCCAACAGAGGTGAGGCAAGAACCTCACCCCCCCACTGGCACCAAGGTTAAATTTGGGGGCCAACAGAGGTGAGGCAAGAACCTCACCCCCCCACTGGTGCATAGGCCTATTACACAGGTATGGCTATATACTGGACCGGTAGTCAGTGACGGGTATGATTCGGTTACAGTGGTATCAACCTAAGCCAGGAGACTGACGCAATAAGGTCAGTTTTCCCATGACGGGTAAGAACCATATGTGAATTGGACATACCTAACAGGCATGGTCCCTAGCCACATTTGCCTGTTGTTTATTTAAACAGTAGGGGGCAGATGTTAGGAGCCACAGCAAAAATATTGATACAGGCACCTTTGGATTTTATTGACTGCCAGCCAGCAATTCACATTCATATGGTAATTGGACTCATGCTGTTCAGCTGGGCCCATTTCAAGACTCAGGTTACTCATGTCACTCTTGTAATGGGAGAGTTCCCATTGGTTGGGAAAGGATGGTAGGAGGGTGTTCCGGGGGAAGGGGAAACCCCCCCCCCCCCCCCCGCTCAGGTAGAACACACACGTGGCGGACCCACCTGTTAGGGGACGCACACGGCCTCTCTCTAAATAAAACTTTGTCTCAGTTTGACTGGCTTGTGTTTTTGTGCCCAACCGGGTTGCAAGATTGCAAGCCCGTGTGCACTGACAGCTCAGCAGGGGATCGCTCAGCAGCGGTGCCGCAGGCAGTGCTCGGCAGCAGGAGCGGGACTCAGCCGGCCCGGGGCCGGGCAGTTTGCGGCAATGCTCCAACATTGACATCAACATCCTGGTACTTACTGTGTTTGTGGGATTTAACTTGACCTTCACTGTGTTGGTCGTCACCTTGTCCTACATTTACATCCTGACCACCATCCTGAAGATGTCTTCTACTGCAGGGAGGAAGAAGACCTTCTCCACCTGTGCCTCCCACCTGACAGCAGTCACCATTTTCTATGGCACCCTTGCTTACATGTACTTACAGCCTCATTCTGAGAATGTCCAGGAGAATATGAAAGTGGCCTCTGTATTTTATGGCATTGTCATTCCCATGTTGAACCCCCTGATCTACAGCCTGAGAAACAAGGAGGTGAAAGAAGCTTTAAAAGTGGTGACCAAAAAGCTCTTTTAGGTTGGATCCAAATTGTTCCAATTCAGCACATCAAAGCATGCAGTGGAAACATGTTACTGTCCTTTAATAATTTGGAAATTGAAAGCATGTTAACATATTCAGCTCTTAAATCCAGATTACTCTATCAACACATAAGATGCTACAGTGTGATAAATAGTTTAAGTACTCTCCTGAGATTCATTTTCTCTGGAGTATAATCTGAAAAACATAATCTTCAGGAAAAGACTTTAGGGAGATGGTAAAATATATTAAGGAGTTTATATAATGTTTACAAAATATTATTTTAAATATTTTCTCAAATATACTTTAAATGGCTACAAATATTAAAAATTGCTTGAATATTATCATACTAAAATTGGAGTTGATTGATTTCCCATCCTTTGAAAACGTTCCCTAAACTTTCTACAGTGAGGTACTTTGTAAATTCTGTTGCAATTATTGCACAACTCTACAATTATTGAACAACAATTATTTCTGTTATGTTAAATAAATATATCTCCTTCAAATCATCTTGTGACTCAACCTATCACTTCTATACATCATTCTTATATTTGTTACATTCCACACTACTTAGGGTCACTTCTTTATGGCAAAAATTACCCATTTCCCATTTCATCACTTTCCCTCCTTGGGAAAGGGAACTCTGAATAACAGTTCTATTCCTACCTCCAGTTGAAGTAACCTAGAAATAGATGGATTTAAACTCTTGCCAGTAATCATTCATTTACAATCATTTTGTTCAAACAAATTAAGGTTAAACTACAGAAGCTCCATGGAAATTCAATATAGGGCAAGAGATCTTTGAGTCAATGAAAGATTATTTGGTAGGAAAGCTTTAGTACACAGACAGGACCCAGCTTCATAATGGTGGGCAAGCAATGAAGGAAAGCACCTGCAATCATTTTCACAACTTACCACATAGTGGAAGATTCCTTCCCAGAGCAAAGAGTTTTCACCTGACACCTTCATCAAGCTACTATTCATCCTGCCATAGTGTGTATATGAGAAAACACTCAAGCACTTTTGCATCCCAAGCATCTATCAAGTGTCTGGAATTTATTAAGTAGTTGTTAAAATAGTTATAGAATGAGGAAAGAAGTAACTTTCACAGAAAACGTGAATCTGTTCATTAAAGGAGAAAATATATAGTCCAGCTCTCTAATAGTTCAGTATGGCAATCTATTCTTAGGGAAACGTGTTGTATAAAGACATAGGAACATCAACTGTTGCTTAACATTTTTGTGAAGGCCCAAGTCTTCAGTTAGTACTTGAAGTCCACGGGAGGGCAAAAAGAGGTACTGGGGAATGTCCTGTGCATGTATATATATGTCATAATGAATCCAACTCTTTCATGTAAGTGCTATGCACAAATAAAAAGGTTTTAAAAGAATTTAAAATTAATCATGAATAGAAAAGGCTACTTTTATAAAAATATAAATATAAACTCAGAGAAAAATATGATATCATGTATAGAACAGTTTGGGATAGCAATGGCATAGAAAAGAGAGTATTCACATATATTCACATATACTAAAAGAAAAAAAATATTTGTCATCCCATGTGTGAATTAATTCTCTACTGTAGTTAGTGCAATACATGCCTTAGTTTCCATTCCTGAGACACGGACTTGAGTAAAGGCCATGTGTTTGGGATATGTAGAGAAGAATTAAGCTTACCTCAAGAAAAGTCTGGCCATGTCCTCAGCTACTGAGAAGTGACCACTAACTGACGAATCTCCTGCCAGATAGGAGTGTCAGTGCTGGCTGGAGGCTTTGGCCACTGCACAGTCCAACACAGTGAATGGTGATAGGAATTGGAGGATGTTTTACATCAATTTCATACTTCAGAGGAATTGAAGACAGAAGGTATTATCTGATCTCCCAGAGTTCCTTGGATCTAAGGAACAGCCACATAGTCAGTATGTCCTCAAGCTTCAATAACTAGACATCAAAAACTCAGTGAGTTCCCTGGGTCAGTAATACTCCAAAAATATTGCCTTAACTGAGGCCAAGACAGCCATGTGTCCCTGAGGATGGTAGAAGTTTCATGTGAGGACCACTCCCAGACTCATTCTGTGTCACTCTTACTTTTATTGGTACTAACTTTATTCTTCTGCTATATGAAAACTAAACCTGTATGTATAGCAAGTTCCTGATTTCGTCCTCTGTTTGGACTGTATATCAAATATACTATCAAATTACTATTGAGAGTAGAATTTTTAAGCAGCAGTAATTCCTTTATCATAGTTCTGGAGGGTAGAGGTCCAAAGTAAAGAAGGCAACAGGATCCAGTGAGGGAACTCTTCCTGGTTGGACAGTCAACATCTCAGTGTGTCCACACTGGCAGAAGAAAGGGCTAGAGAGTTCTCCAAACCTGTTCAAGAAGAATCCATCCTTATACTTAATAATCTCCCAAAAGTGCCATTTCCTGAAACTATTATGTTATAGTAGAGGATTTTGAAATTGAGATTTTGAATTGAGAAACTACACTATTGGGCTCTAAAACTCTTATTCCTCTTACATCCACAATGCATTCATTCCATTCTGGCAACCCCCAAATTTCTTGTATCTACCATCATCCATAAAGCCTGAGGTCCAAAGTCTCATCTAAGTTTCATAGACATAAGACATGGATCAGATTCATGGGATGATTTATTCTGAGCCAAAATTCTTCTCCAGCTGTGAGCTTCAAATCCAAAACACAAAAGGACAGCCATAGACATTCCCAATCCAGGAAGGAGAAATAGGAAATAATGAGAGATGGTGGGGCCCATGTCAGTGCAAAACCTAGGAAGGTGAGCTCTGTGAGACCCCAAGCCTCAAGAGCCATCCTCTTTGGCTCCACACACTGCCCTCCAGGACCTCTGGGAGAGAAGTTCCACCTTCCAGACCCAGAGATTGACATCTCAACAGAACCTACTTACAGATCATAGGGTCTTCAAGAATAAGGAAACATCCTCTCTATCTCTTCTTTCTGAGGACTCAAATGGGTTACTCTGAGAAGTCTGTTCACAGAAATCTAGACTTTTTCTACCAGAAAACCGCAAAATATGTCCAAATTCTACCCATTTCCCCTGTCTAAATCTGCTCTCCTATTTTTAGTTATTTTTAGTTATTAACACCTCATTCTTGGTAAAAAATCTCTGTCTTATTTTCAGCTTCATAACAAACTACTGTAGTACACTGGGTGTCTTCTAAATCCCAGAAACCTATTCCTCACAGTTGTGGGGACTGGAAGTCTGAGATGAACAAACCCGTGTGATCAGGCTCTGGTGAGGGCTGTCTTCTGGGTGGAGATGGCTAACTTCTCATTCTGTCCTGTCACAGCAGACAGCAAGACGGGAATCAAGCTCCCGCAGCATTCACAAGGCACAATCCCCTTAATTAGCACCGTTCCAACCTTATAACTAGAAAATCCGACACACCTCTCAAACTCCCCACCCCCTAATAGCAGCCCTTTGGGGGCAGGATTTCAACATATGAATGGAGGGAGAAGGTGGGACATGAATCTTTGGTGCCTAACATCAGAGTTGTGACATATTCTAGTGCACTCTCAAGTCTCAGAGTGATAATTAGTAGCGATTTTGTAAAAAGGGTGGTCCTTGGCACCCCTGAGCTTTTGTGTGTTATCTGAAGTGACATCAGCTCTTGTGGGAACCATTCCTTCACACTCTGCAGTTGCTAAACTTTTTGGTGGTGTTCATTCCAGGCAGCAGAGAGAAGAACAAGAAAAAGTGAAGAGGAAATTCAGGGAAGACTGAGTGAGTGACTTACCTGGTTTACAATTTAGGAAACTGGAACTCAATTCCACAGGGACTCCAGTGAACTAGGAAGAATGTCCCTCAGAATTGTCCTTCCCAAGAGAGGACGTTGTGACATTTTTTCTCCTCTCCTCTCTCCACTATTTGAAGGTTTGCCAAGGTGGTTAAAACCCCTCACATCTGTGCTGATTCTGAGGGGTGGTCTTTCATGGCCTCAGAGACAATCCTGAGGCAAGAGGCAGAGATGCCATAGAAGATGGGCCCCTCTTAGGGCAGAGAAAGCTCTTTACCACAGAGGCACTAAAATCAAGTTCTGAGAAGATGTGGTGCAAGACACAGATTTTTGTTACTCTGTGTTACACGTTTCTAGCCAGTGACATTTGGCTACAAGACTACTGGGAGATTCAGAGCAAGGGTCTCTCTGGCTACTGCCCTGCCCTTCTTGCCCTTTCCACTTCATGAAATTAGATGCTCTAGAACTGTAGCAGATGGGTTGGCAACGAGGAGGCAGCCAGTGTCTGACAAAGACAGAGCAAATCTTAGAATCGCTAGTCCTGACTCTCAACCTGTTGTCATGACGGGAAATGAATCGTGGCATTTAGGCAAAGGAAGTTGTTTTTTCTTCTACTGGCAATTGAGCACATCCCTAACTGAAACAGTCATGCAGTAAAGGATACTGAAGTGGAATTCAGTAGCGTTTTGAAAATAACTCCCCTGCATTCAATTGCAGTTCACCAAAGAACAACAGACTGGCTAAATCAAGATTCCTCCCTACACATTTATTTTTCTTGATTCTTTTTAGTTATGTACAACATCAGAACACACCCTGACATTATCACAAAAGCATGGAACACATCTCAGTCCCCAGCACTTCCCTCCCTGCCCCACCCCCACTCCCCTTCTCTACCTCTCCACTCCATTGATCTTTCTTCAATTCATTTACAGCTCTTTTAATTAATTAGTTATGTCCAATGGATATACCTAATGCTGGGACCCACCATGCTACACTCCTGCACGCACATATGAATGTTTGGTCAGATTCATTCCACTGTCCATTCCTTTTCCTGTCCTTCCTTTCTCCTCCTCAATCCCCTTTCTCTACTCTACTTATCTTTCTCTATTTACATATTTCTCTCCTTTTTTTTCTCTTTCCCTCTCTCTTTTTTTTATCCACCCCACCCCTTATTTTGGATTAGATTTTGCATATCAGAGAAAACATTCAACCCTTGACTTTTGGCTACTGGCTTATTTTACCTAGCATGATAGTCTCCAGATCCATCTACTTACTGGCAAATGCCATAATGTCTTTATGACTGAGTAACGCTACATTGTGTGTGTGTGTGTGTGTGTGTGTCACTTTCTCTTTGCATATTTATTAAATGCTTAAGCCTAGCAAGTTTATAGACCAACTAAATTCAATGTCTCTTATTTCACAGTTACTCAAATTATTTTGATGCTATGAAGTGAACTAGGAGTAAATGTTATTATAGTGGAAATCTGACTTTTTTTAAATGTATAAGTTTATAGAAAAAAATGGAAAGAAGCAATTTTCAGAAATATTTTTCAACAAATAATAGCCAGCATAATATTATAAAATATAACACATATAATAATATCTTTATTTGTTATACTATGAACAATATGCCCTTAAATTTAGGTTAGATCATTAAGTACTGGTGCAGTTGTGGGAAATAGGGTACACTCATGTGTTATTGATGGAACTGTAATTTGTACAATTGCTTTGGATATTGTATGGATATTCCTCCAAAAGACTAGGAATGAACCCACCATATGACCCAACTATACCACATCTTTTTATTTATCCAAGATAACTAAAAATTTATACTAAATTAATACATTTACTCCAATGTTTATAGCAGCACAATTCACAATATTCAAATATGCAACCATCCTAGGTGCCTATCAGTAGTTGAAAAGATAAAGAAAATGTGGAATATATACACAGTGAAATTTCACTCAGTCTTAAAGAAGAATGAAATCATAAATGGATGGAACTATAAAACATCATGTTAAAGAAATAAGTCAAACTCACAAAGTCCAGAGTCAAATGTTTTCCTTCATATGTAAAAACTAGAGAGAAATAAAAAATTTTAAAGGGATCTCATGAAAATAGAAGGAAAATAGAGGAGTAGAGGAAGAGGAATTGGAAGGAGGGAGGGAAGATGAGAAAAGGGAAAAGATTTAAAATGAAATTGAACAAATTCTGCTACAAATATGCATGAACATATCACAATGATTTTCACTTTTATGTATAACTATAATACATCAATTTAAATATATTAATTAATAGAAGAACCACCAATAGAATAGAGGAAGGGATTTGGGGTAGTGAGAAGAAAAGGTAGTAGTACTGGGGACTGAACTGGAACAAATTATGTTATATACATTTATGAATACATCAAAATTAGCCTCACAATTATGTATGACTATAATGCTCTAATAAAAATGTTTTTCAAAATTTAGGTTAGATTTAGATTTGTTTTATCAGAAAGTTATGTTCTTTACTGATTAGTGAGAAGATTTATCTAGACCTAAACATATGTCCTGAGATATAAGAAAAGATGCTTAACCTGTTTCATAATAAAAAATTTTTAAGTACTTGTTAAAGAATAAATGACAAGAAAAAAAACTATTATGCAGGCATTATAGTAACACTGAAAAACAAAGTCCTCTCCAGAAAGTGTAAATTTAGTCCTGACAGCATATGCAAAGGCATTTAATCTGACGGATAACAATTTAAAAAAAAAAAAAAAAGCAAAGTTGTTAAACAACACATGACATTAGAAATAATTGTCCCCTCTAAAAATAGAATAACATCAAAATATTTGTTCTCTCTGGAAAACGTACATTTTCTTCAGCCAATTACCACTGCTAATCACTGCTTTTCCAATCCCATCTCAGCCTCTGGAACCTCAGATACCAAGGGAGTCACTATAGATCCCTGAGGTGGCAGCTATAAGATCCCTGGTGGGGAAGAGCCATACAGAGAGCCCTCCATGGGCAGTCAGCCTGCAGCAGCTGCAGAAAGAGCTTCTGGAGGCAACTCTGGCTCCAGTACAACAGGGTAACTCCCACTGTCAACAGCAGCTGTGTAGCACTGCCCTGTGTGCAAGAAGCAGCAAGCCACCAGGGTCAGAGGAGCAGTTCCAGAACGTCACACCCCGAGACCAGGACTCAGCTCATCAGGTGATATGATGGGAAGGAATTGAGGGGTTGCCCTCATTCTGGCCAAGGGTTGCCCAGGAAAGAATGTGAATGAATCAGTCAATCAACCAACTAACACTAAATGTGCTTAAAATAATGTTTGCATGTGTCCTTGGGCCATGGAGTGAGCACTCAATGTCTGCACCCTGCTGTGAGGTCTTTGTAACTTTGATAATTTGAACCTCACATCACTTGAAGCTAGGCTCTGTATTTTCCTCTTCGTTTTTCTTTTACTTTTTATTTTGAAATACTCATAGATTCACAGGAAATTGGGCAGCAGTGCCAAGAGATCCTGTGAACCTTCCACCCACTTTTACATCTTGTTTGATTCCACTATGATACCAAAAGCGGGATTTTGATATTGGTGAGGTGTGTGTGTGTGTGTGTGTGTGTGTGTGTGTGTGTCTTTGTGGGGGTATAGCTCAGTTGGTAGAGTTCTTGTCTCTCATGCCCAAGACCCTAGGTTTGATCCTCAGCACCACACACACACACACACACACACACACACACACACACACACAAATATATATATAAGATATATTACAGCCAGTTTTTTAATCCCTTACACGTATTTCTATTTAATCCCTTAAATGTACTTCTATTTATCTGTCACAAAGGTAATAATTCTCTGTGTATAATTATACATTTTATATTTATATAAATATGTATACCTAGTATAAATTATATAGTATATGTTCCCTCCAAGTGGTCTTTTCATTTCTTCTTTTTTCAGGTACCAGAGGAATCCCTTTTTGTATTTTTACATTGATAAGACAAGGAAGCTCTAGTGTCTTAGGTAAGCTGCTGCTGAACCAAAAGTTCTAACCTATAACTTGCTTCTTAAAAGGACCTCATTTCCAAACCTCGTTCTGTTAGGACTCGCTCACAATCCCTCTCACAATGCACCTGGTTAAGATCACCATTTGGAGGATTCTGAAGCATAAATCTAGTGGAGGCTAAGATTTTCCTATTGCTGACTAGGTATTTCAGGTTTTTTGGACCTATAAATAAGCCATCACTAGTCAATTGGAAACTTGTGCTTCTGTTACAACTTCCTGCCTTTATACCTTTTTACAAAATATCATTATTGCATTTTATGAAAGAAATAATAGTTATTTAAGATAATAGTAAATGTTATAAAGAAATAACTCCATAAATATCAGTTTGTACAAAACTAAAAATTCTCAGTCACATACAGTCCAGTGGAGGAAGGGTATTGTTGGCAGTGGACTGCTATGGATAGAATGTGTCCCCCAAGTTCACATGTTGGAAATTAATCACCATTGTGACAATGTCAGGGGTTAAAGCATGAGAAGAGGTATGGCCCTTATGACTGAATTAATGCTGATTTTGAGGAAAAAGGTTAGTTATCTTGACCTTAAATTTGTTATGAAAGAAAGTTTATCCCTATCTTGTTCTGTTGATGTCAATGTTTGCCTTTCCACTTTCTGCCATGCTATGAGGTGGTCACAAGGTGCCCAAGTGATGTAGCTTCACTATCTTGGACTTACCATCATCAACAGCTATCACCCAAATACATTTTTTTTATTTCTATGAATTTCATTATTATGAAGTGTGGCATTCTGCTCTGTCAACACAAAATAGAGTAGGACAGAGATTCTGTGTTGTGTACAGTCATCCCAGAACCCAGGCTGAAGTGGAACACAATAAACAATACAAGGAGGGCTACCAAAATTACAAACACACACACACACACACACACACACACACACACGGCCCAGTTAAATGTAAATTTTGGAAAACAATAAGTATTTTTTGTTTTTATTTTTTCTCATGCAATAGACAACATAAATACTAAAGTTGATTTGTATTAATATGAAATATTTTACTTATTTATTCTGAAATTTACTTTAACTTGTTGTCCCTTGTTTTATCCAGCAACCTTATCTCATGATTTGTAAAGTCTCTCTAAATTGCCAATATCTAACTAACAGCTCAGGTGGGAATGGAGTAGAAGGTTATATTGTAACCATTTTCACAGGTATGGGGTTGAGAGGGCTGCTTCCGGCCTAGATTTAGCATACATTGCTTTTACTTATGTTACATTGAGAAGATAACCTCACACAAGCAAGTTTGGTTGGATGTCTACCTGCATTTCCAGAAGAAAAGATGAAGATACTGATAGGCAGCAAACCAATTTCTGCAGTGTATAGGCATGGTCTGAGACACACGTGCTAGGAAATATGGAAAGAATTGTTGAAGAATTAAGACACCAAACCAGAGAGTTTGAGGGCTTACACTACATGAAAATCAGCCATGATTACATCTCAGCCGTATACCCAACCTGGCACAGAAGTACACAGGTAGAGAAAAACAAAGACATTCATGATGTAAAATAAGCTATAACCATATACTAATCAAATAGTTACATGATCTTTCTTAAGCTAAGCCAAAACTATAAGAGAAACAATGCTATGGAAAAGGAAACTTTTTCTCTCTCTCTTAATTATATGAAGCAAGAAGATTATCTTGGGGATAATCAGAAACATTTTGTGAAGGTAATCACTTAAAAGAGAGTTGTAAAAAAGAAGAGAGGTACACACAGTATGAAGCCATCAATCATGTGAACTATGGTTGTGGTTTGAATGTGAGACATCTCCCAAAAGCCTATGTGTAAGACAATGCAAGAGGGTTTAGAGAAGAAATGATTGGGTTAACCCAATCAATGAATTAATCCTGAGAGGATTCACAGAGTGTTAACTGAAGGCTGGTAGGGTGTACCTAGAGGAGGTAAGTCGTAAGGGGCAAGCCTTTGGGGAATACATTTTGTATGTGTTGAGTGGAGTCTCTCTGTCTGCTGTCTGATCATCACGTGAGCTGTTTCCCTCTGCCAGACTCTTCTGCCATGAGGTTCAGCCTCCCCTTGAGCCCAGAGGAATGGAGTTGTGGACTGAGACCTCTAAAAAATGAGCCCCAAATAAACTTTTCCTGCTCTACAATTGTTCTATCAGGTATTTCAGTCACAGCAGTGGAAAAGCTGACAAACACAACCATGAACATAACTCGGAATTCTTCATTCCAATGAGTTCTAATGTCAGAAGTTTGAATCAGGATTAAATGACAAGAATGATAAATGCCTATGAAAAAATATAGATTGCTGAGAAGTGGAAAATCCTATTGCTTTATGCAAGTATAGATATTTACTTAAAATAATGAAAAAGTAGTTTAATATACATTTTTCATAATCACGGGTTAAAAGTTGTTCTTCCTCTCTGAAGCTTTCTCTGCCGTAAAATTTATCTATAGCTTGAATACACTGGTTTGTGATGGCTTTTTATCAAAAATATAGAAAAATTATTTGGAATACAATAAACCAGATTCTGATTTTGTCATGAATATAAAAATTTTTAAAAAGTAACATGAAATGTAAGGATCTTTCATTTGAAAAGGTCACAAAGATTTCCTTTCTTCTCTTGATCCTTTTCTTGCTTCTATCCAGACATTGGTTAGCCATGACACAAGGAAACAGCACTGAGGTGACCGAATTCTACCTTCTGGGATTTGGTGCCCAACATGAGTTTCAGATCATCTTCTTCATTGTGTTTCTCATGATCTACGTGACGTCCACGGTGGGGAATACTGGAATGATCCTACTCATCAGGACAGATGCCAGGCTCCAAACACCCATGTACTTTTTCCTACAACATCTGGCCTTTGTTGACATCTGTTACACAACAGCTATCACTCCCAAGATGCTGCAAAACTTCATCACAGAAAACAAGTCCATATCATTTGGTGGATGTTTAATGCAATTACTGGTCTATGCAACCTTTGCAACCAGCGACTGCTACCTCCTAGCAGCGATGGCAGTTGACCGATATGTAGCCATCTGTAAGCCTCTTCACTATTCCATCATCATGTCTCAGACAGTCTGCATCCAGATGGTAGCTGGTTCATACCTCATGGGTTCAATAAATGCCTCTGTACAAACAGGTTTTACATTTTCACTGTCCTTCTGTCGATCCAACAGCATCAATCACTTTTTCTGTGATGTTCCCCCAATTCTCATGCTATCGTGCTCCAACATTGACATCAACATCCTGGTACTTACTGTGTTTGTGGGATTAAACTTGACCTTCACTGTGTTGGTGGTCATCTTCTCCTACATTTACATCCTGACCACCATCCTGAAGATGTCTTCTACTGCAGGGAGGAAGAAGACCTTCTCCACCTGTGCCTCCCACCTGACAGCGGTCACCATTTTCTATGGCACCCTTGCTTACATGTACTTACAGCGTCATTCTGAGAATTCCCAGGAGAATATGAAAGTGGCCTCTGCATTTTATGGCATTGTCATTCCCATGTTGAACCCCCTGATCTACAGCCTGAGAAACAAAGAGGTGAAGGAAGCTTTAAAAGTGGTGACCAAAAAGCTCTTTTAGGTTGGATCCAAATTTTTCCAATTCAGCACGTCAAAGCACCCAGTAGAGTTGTTTCAAAAATTGAAAACATTCAAATGTTTTAAATCAGGGATACCCTTATTGATACAAAATATCTTAGATGTAAGAAATATCTTAAGACCTCTTCTGAGACTCATTTACTCTGTAATACCATTTGAAAATAAATAATCCCTATGGAGAACGCTTTATGGATAATATTGAAATATTAAGAAATGTCTATTGTCATGGCTAGTGTGGCGGCCAAAGTAGCAGGTTCTGGGGCAATGGGAGATTGGAAGAAATAAGAGTCACATACACAAATTTTGAAGGTAAAACAGCTGGGATCTGGTGGAGTGCTGCTCTTTGATGGAAAAGCAGGTCAAAAGAATTACACCAGCAATCTTTATTATATATGTCTCATTAATCAGATTAAAGACTATGCAAGCATTATTCTTTGATTCATGAAAGTTACAGAGTTAGCAACATATGCAGCTATTTCTTAAGTTACATTCCATGGTTGCAATGTGAAATAATAGGAGCATTGTGTAGCTCTCAAGAAAGTCCATTGTTTAAAGTTACTAATTTGTGGGCAGATTCAGCAGCAGCAGAACTGGTGAAACACTGCTGTTGTCTAGCAAGGAAGTTCCTTCAGTCCCAGGAACTGTGTGCCTGAGAGCAAGGTTGAAGCTGATAAGACCCTAGCAACAGAGTCTCCCCATGGAGAGCATTGTCATAGCAACTGGACATCCTACGCCTTTGGATAGAAAATTTCCCAGTCACCAAGCATGCTACAGCCATGAAGTCATCAGGGACCCCAATCTCAGTTACTGGGCTCCCATGCACTGTCACTGTTCTCCACAGTGCATAGACTTTATAGACTATCACTTTAAATATTTTTCAAGTATACTTTTAATGGCTACAAAAATCCCTAACTTTCCACAATCAAAAAAAATGTAAATTCATTTTCCTCATCTTTAAACAATTTCACTATATTATATACAATAAGGTCTTTTGTATATTCTGTCCAAATTATTACACAAACCTCAATGAAAAATAATGAATTCTTTAAAAAGCATATTTTGGCTTAAGATATCCTTTTTACCTAAAATTCCCATGTTGTTACATTCCCTGGCACCTGAATACATTTATTTCTGTCGTTAGTTACCCTTTTTCATCTCATTCCATCCCTTTCTCCCTAGGGAAAGGGAACTCTGGCAAACATTTTCTATTTCCATCTCCAGTACAGGTAACTAGAAATAGATACATCTAAACACTACTAGTGATGATTCATTTACAAAAGCTATACTGATCTTTTTTTTTTTTTTTTGATAAATGCTATAGAAACCCAATAGGAATGTAGGCCAAAAGCCCTTTGAGTCAAGACAAAGAACAGGTAGCAGAAAAGTGTTAGTATTCAGATTGTACTTCATACCATAATGATGTACAGGCAAAGAAAGAAAGCACTTGTGGACATTATCATGCCTACCTCAAAATGGTAAGCTCCTACTCAGAGAAAATTTATTTCTCGATGACACCCTGATTAGGACATGTTTCATCCTGCCATATATGAAAACTATAGAAACATTTAAATTGGATCTCTATGAAGAGGTTCATTATTATGTCTCTAGCATCTATTAGTGTCAGGAATTCTCTAAGTACCCATCAGACTGTTTTTTGAATAAGTGAACAGAGAATACATATAGAAAAGGTGAAGGTTCCATTCAATGAGGAAGTTCACCATCTACAGTCCAGCACAGTAAGCTGTTTTAATGGCAAACTATGCTTTTAAAAAGTGTAAGTTTAGACTATAAGGAAAGAAATATGATACCATACTCCAAATAGTTTGGAATGGGAATAGCATGGAGGAAAGAGTAGCTACATATGCCGAAATACAAAGAATCAATAACCATTCCTTGTGTGGCAAAACATAGCTGGTTGTCTATGCACTAGACAATCCATTCATTATCCTAATACTTCCTGAAAGAACTCTGATTTTATAGAAAAAGTAAAGTGGCAGAAATAGAAATTTTATACCCCAGACTTCATTGCAGCTTCATGGCACATATCTTGAATAGAGGTCATATATTTGAGGTTGTACAGAGAAAAATTAAGCTTGCCTAAAAAAAAGTTTTTGCCTATTCTCAGATACTAGGGAATGATCTTTAAATTGAAGGAATGTCCTACCCATAGGAATGTCAACATTTTCCTTGAGTCTTTGATGTTGGACAGTTCAAAAAATGATTTATAACGGAAACATGGGAATATTCTACATCAGTTTCAAATGCAAGAGGAACTGGAGGCTCAAGACGATATTGTTCCTCTAGGAGCAGCCTGTATCTAAAGATCAGTCATGTGGCTAGTTTGTCCTCAAGCCCCCATAAAAACTCTGGATACCAAAGACTCAGGTGAGCTTCTTAAGCAGGTAATACTCCATGCACATTGCCTTACTTGGAGTCAGAAGCATAACTCATCCCCCAGGATGGTGGAAGTCATATTTGGATCACTCCCAGACTTCACTCTATGCATCTATTCCTTTGGTTGTTTCTTATTTGTATCTTCTTGCTTGTTGTAATAAAACTGTACTTGTATGTATAGTTCTTTCCTGGTATCTTCCTCAGTTTGGACTTTGTAACAAATGACTATTGATAGAGTAGTTCATAAACAACAAAAATTTCTTTCTCATAATTCTGGAGGCTAGAATTCCACAATGAAGATGCCGGCTTGAACATGATATCTCATGTGTCCTTCCTAACATAGCATAAAAAAGGTTAAAGTGCTCACTAAACCCCTTCGGAGTTGCTCCACCCTTGTGACTTAATGATCTCCTAAAGATTTCATGTCTTACTATTAAAGTAAGAGTTATAATTTCAGCAAATGAACCTCAAGGGGACATATATATTAAGTTCATAACATCCCATCTCTGGTCCCTATAATTCATATCCATCTTGCACACAAAGTGCCTTCATTCAGTTTCAAAAATCCTAAAATCCTGATGTATGTCACCATCAACTCAAGCCTAAAGTCCAAAGTCTTAACTAAACATCATCTAAATAAAATATGAATGAGAATCATGATATGATTTATTCTTAGGCAAAACTCCTGTTCAGCTGTGAACCTCTCAAACCAATTTATGTGCTTCCAAAAAACATTGGCAGGATGGGAATAGTATAGAAATTCCCACTCCAAAAAGAAGAAATAAGAAAGAAGCAATTGTCCAAAACAAGTCCCAAACCTAGGAAAGTAAACTCTACGAGAATCTTTTACTTAAAAATAACCCTAGTGAGATAACAGTTGATGAACAACAACTTTCATCAATAATTGTTCATCAAGAAATCTGCTATTTAGTGAATAATATAAGATACATTCTGTGAAAATAAATAAATAAATAACCCTCTTGAGCTGAGTGTAATTGTACACACCTGTAATCCCGCTACTGAAAAGGCCAAGGCAGGAGAATCACAAGTTTGAGGTCAGCCCATGCAATTTAGCAAAACCCTATTTAAAAAATAAATATATAAATAAATGACTGGTGATGTAACTTAGTGATAAAGCACCCCTGAATTCAATACCACTAATGATTATGATGATGGTGATGATTGTTGGGAGTCACCCTGGCTCCAAAGACTAAAATCCCCATCCCCCAAGAAGAGCCATCCAATGGTGAGCCCTGCTGGCTCACCTGATCCTACCCACCAATCAGACTAGCCCTACTGGCTCACCTGATTCCACCCACCAATCAGAAAGCACCCCATGCCAACTATCAAATCACCTCTGGCTCTATAAATATGCAGAGTTGTTCCTCAATAAACAGGCATTTGCTCCGACACCGAGCCTTGTTTGTTCTTTCAATGATGATGATCATGATGATGATTATGATGAGCCTATGAACTCTGTGCCTTTGGCAAGTGTGGCAGCCCCAGTGATCTCTGAATGGCCTGCAGGGTCCTTCTTCCTGCCTTTGGAGGAATCAGCAATGGGTCAATCCTGAAGGTTCCAAGCAGTTCAACAATCTTGCTTCAATTTTTCCCCTTTTCCATTTTTCATTGACTCCTAACTGGTGTTTTTTTCTGCTGGTATAATCCCATCTCAGATCCTGGCTTTGGGATTATTTTGATTCACATAAGATCCCTGGTTTCATGTCCCTATGAATCTCCTCATCAGTCACCTGGCCATGCTCTTAGTAATTTCTTCCAAGTATGATGTGTCATAATTTGCAGTACAGATATCCTGAGAGTTTCCCAACTCTTTAAGCTCCTAGTCTCCTGTGTTTGACAAATCTATCCTAAATAATGTCGCTCTTTTCAACTTGACCAAAAGCACTTAGTAAGAAGCAAATGACTCCTTCAACACTTTCTCCAGGAATCTCCTCAGCTGGATATGCATTTTCATCACCCTATCTGCCTTGAAACACAAGAATGTGAACACATCTCGGCCAAGTTCTTGGCCACTTCATGAAAAGGATTGTCTTTTCCCCATTGTCCAATAAATAACATGCTACTCCTTTTCATCTAAGACCTCATGAGGAGCCTCTATAATATCCATCCAATATTCCATTCATGGTTAATCAGGTATTCTCTAATAATAAGAAAGCTATCTCTATAATTCTTTTTTTTCTGAGTCCTTATGTGAAACACTTTGAAATTCTGATCTCAGAAGTCTATGTTCCTTCTTGCATGTAACCCAAGATTCCTGTGGTCTCTACCATTATCCATACACAAAGAGGCTACCATATTTTTAGATATTCAGAGCATAGCACACTACAAAAAAAAAATTTGCTCAAAACATTCTTGTTTGTATATGTCTATTTGTATCAAAACTTACACATACATGAACATGTACATATGTGTGAATGTCCATTATATGTAGTCACTAATATTGCTAGAATACAGCTTATACTAGAAATACTGAATTATAGACTCACATAGTTAATTGTGCTAACATTTTCAATTGTCTCAAACATTACTGTACTAATTTATCTTACCAACAGAAAAATAGGAGTTTCTGAGGGACCATGTTGTCACCAAAAGGTGGTAATTTAAAGTAATGTCTGTAAAAATTATACTTTGAAGTATTCATATATAAGTCATTACTAGAGAGCTGTGTATCTTGTCATATTTCTATCGAATATTTAGGTTTGCTTTCTTCCATAATTACCCTGTTCATATCTCTCACGAATTTTCACATTACACTGAATTATAACTAGATAATATACTGGATACATACTAATCTTTGACATCTACGTGTTGGAAATAAATCTGCCTGACCAAATTTCCAGTACTATTCAGTCTTTGCTCTTTTATAGTGATAATTTTAAATAGAATTTTTAATTTTTATGATTTGTGATTTTAAGTCATCTAAATTTTTTTCTATATGCTAAATCATACATATTCAGCAATGTTTTATTCTCAAAACTGAAATCTCAATTTCTGACACATAGGGAAGCCACTTCTGTAAAATATAAAGTAAGGAATCAATATTACTTTTTCAATATGTAAGCATTTAGATACACAGGTATTGCTCCCTTTTTCACTGATGTACATATTAATGTTTTCACACCTCAAGTGTCCATAGACTAAAGGGTCTGTTTGTGACTTCCTTTTCTCAGTTCCATTGTCCTGTTAGTCTACCAAAGCCACCTCCACACTTTTCTTACTATTAATTTCTTCATAATAACGTCTGATGTTTCATAGGACAAGTCCTGCTCCCACCATGTTTTCCTAGGAAATTCCATGTAAAATGCCAAGTTGAACAAAAAATTTTCTCAAGTATCTGACTAGAATGGCATAGAACCTATAGATTAATTTATGGGTGATATGTGATATTTATAGTATTGAGATCTTATCCAGAAAAAACAGTCTGATTTTTGGTCTTCTTCAAGCCTTTAATGTTTTCTTTTCCTTAATAAGGCTCATGATGCAATCATGAGTATCACAGAATTTGGCTCTCATAACAAAATAAACTTTCAAAAAGAATGAACTTCATTAATATTTGTATTTTTTTGAAACAAATCATGAGGCAAAAAAATATCAGATATTATTTAGGAGTCATTGATTTCTGGTTATAAAGGATAAAAGTTGTGTTACTGGGGTACAGAACATAAGAACATCTTTGTTGACACATCATGAGAGGTTTAACAATAGACCGAACAAAAGTATCCCTAAATCACCTCAGTAGCTATATTGCCAAAAAGTAAAAAGAGGCATGGAGAGATAAGTACAGAAAGTGACCATGCACGTTTAAAACTACAAAAGAATTTTGACAATGCTGAGACCATTTTATTGCTTTTAAAACATTGGGGTCGAAAACATATTAATAATTTAAAAAGAAACGATCCATTTCCATAGATACATTAAAAACATTTTTACAGAAGACTGTATGTGCCCATGAGCCCATGTTAGTCACAGTGGAGTTGGTGAGTAGGGAAAGAGGTAAAATGGGAAAATGGACATAAATTAGAGCAAGATCATATACAACTATCTGGGCAGGCTAAGGTTTTCAGATATGACAATTTATATTTGGGTAAATGGTATTTTCACTAAAACATATAGAATGTTTTTAAAAAGCGTAAGTGAATAAAAGCCAGCATATTTTATGTGCCTTAACTGATATATTTAGGAAACATCAATCACTTCCTGAAAACTCAGCTGATGCTCAAATAGCCCTTTCTCCAAAATACACAGGCAATTATCTGTGCTGAGCACCAAGGTTCAGCCTGTAAATTCAAGTCCATTATGTCACAGAAATACACTCTGAGCCCACTGTGGAACCCAATGTTATACTATTTTCACATCTACATTAAGAGAATCACAGGGCCATACCTTTTCTGCTCTTATCTCTTTACCACTTTACACATGCTGTTTAATCTTTAGCAACCATGGGACACAGTAATGGCACTGAAGTGACTGAATTCATTCTGCTGGGATTTGCGGCTCAACAAGAATTTTGTCTCATCCTCTTCATGGTATTTCTGGTGACCTATGCAGCCACCTTACTAGGCAATGTGGGGATGATCCTCCTCATCAAGAGACACTCCTCCCTTCACACCCCTATGTACTTTCTCCTCCAACACTTGGCTTTTGTGGACCTCTGCTATGCCTCTGCTATCACTCCCAAGATGCTGCAGAATTTCCTGTGTAACAAGCAATCCATCTCCTTCACAGATGTCTGGTGCAATTGCTGGTCTATGGTACTTTTGTAACCAGTGACTGCTACATCCTGGCTGCGATGGCAGTGGACCGATACGTGGCCATCTGTAACCCACTGCACTACCCAACTGTCATGTCTCGGAGACGCTGCATTCAGCTGCTGAATGTATGGGTCCATACTTCATGGGTTTCCTGAATGCCTCTGTCAACACAGGTTTTACTTTCTCATTGAACTTTTGCAAATCCAATGCAATTAATCACTTCTTCTGTGATGTACCTCCAATCCTTGCCCTGTTATGCTCCAGTATCCGCGTCAACATCATGGTACTGACTGTCTTTGTGGGGTTTAACTTGACATTCACTGTGCTGGTCGTCATCTTTTCCTACACATACATCCTGGCTGCCATCCTGAGGATATCTTCTGCTGCAGGCAGGAAGAAAGCCTTCTCCACATGTGCCTCCCACCTGACAGCAGTCACCATTTTCTATGGGACTCTCTTGTATATGTATGTACACCATGGGACCAATAGATCTCAAGAGCAAGAAAAAGTGGTGTCTGTGTTTTATGGTATTATAATTCCCATGTCAAACCCTCTCATCTACAGCCTGAGAAACCAGGATGTGATAAAAGCCCTAAAACACATAGGAAATAAGAGCTTCATTGACTTTATTCCACTTTTCCTCTAGGAAAGCACATCTCCTCTTAGATTGAAGGGGGATAAAGAGAGTTGGGAAAGGAGAAGAAATGTGGAATAAATTTGACAAAATTAGGCTATATACCTGTATAAAATACCCAGGTGAATTCCACCTTTATGTGTATCTATAATGCACTGATTACCAATAAGTAAATAACCAATAGAGTAAGAGGAAGGGGAATAAGAGGATAGAAGGGAAGGGGGAAGCACTGGGGACTGAAATGGAGCAAATTCACTTCCATGCCTATATGATTATGTCAAAATAAATCCAACCATCATGTATAATACACCAAGAGAAACATAAGAAAAAGAAGTCTATCCCTTCTTTAAAATGAAAAAATAACTCCTGCTATTTCTCTCTAGCTATCTAGGTTTTTATTTGAAACAAAATGTTAAAGGCTGCTTCTTTGGATAATAGGTACAGAAAACAAGAGTGGGAGCAGACAGGGAAACAGGGAAATCCTCACAGATATCAAGGCATTTGATATTCATGCTCTCCTGGTTTCCTAACAAAATAGGAAATTGACATCGGTGTCAGGAAGATCCGGTGCCTATTGGCTGTATGATTGATAAGTACAACTTGAATCTCCAGCTGGCTTTCTCTAGCTTTGTGATGAAAGCTGTACTTCTTAGGATAACAAAACCTAGTGCAGAGCAGATTTATTTACCCAAATCTTGATGCTTTCTATCACCCAGTCTTCAAAAACAATGAGGAGAGATAGAGAGAGTTCAAGCTTAAATCCAGAAGTCAAGTATGCACTCAGAACATGGTATTGTCAACAGCTGGGGGCTAAGAAAAGAAGGATCAAGACACACCCTCCTATAGTGTACAGGAAGTGTAAAGTAAAAGGCTGACAGCTCTCCTGGTAATTCTGTTCTGGTATTTCATTGGCCAGTTAAACCACAGGGAGGTGTCAGTGGGATCATGGATAAGAGACATTGTTCACCACCTTTCCCAGTGTTTCCCGGAAGTTCACTGAGACCGTAACAATGGGGTTGTCAACCAATCATCACCCAAATGTACCCAGTGAACCCAAGTGGTTCCCATTCACAAAGCAATTATTCTTAAACATAACGGCTCTAAATGCCTTTGCTCAGAGAAGGCAAAGGCAGTGTCTTTTGTGTTGGAGTTATTTCATTTCAGATATTGTTCTGCAGGTTTGCCTATATTGTCAGGAATGGTTGATCTCCTTCTTTTTAAAGACTGAATAATGTTCCATTGTGCATATATGTGTGCAGAGGGGTGCTTGTGCCCCATTTTCTCCATGCACTTACCCCTTGGTGGACTTTACATTGTTTGATGTCCCGGCTATTGTGAATAATACTGCAATAAACACAGGGGCGCAGATATCTCTTGAAGGAACTATTATAGTAGATTTTCTAATACTCAAGTATTCTGTGGTCCTATGGAAGAACTCCTGCTTTGAGTTGCTAGTTTTGAGACAATTTTCTTTTCGCTGTGCTGCCATTATTTTTGTGTTGCTATGGTTATTTCGTGATTTTATATTAATGTCTGTGAGTGGCACTGGGCTAGTTTTTGAGCTTTGTTAGCTTGCTTCACGTAAATTACCATGAAGCCTTCCTTCTTCTGCCGTGCCCTACATGGGGTCACCTTACGTCAGTGTTTTCTGGTCCATGATAACTTTCAGGCCCACAGATAGGTGCTGTAGCTCCTGAATTGTAATCAATTCCTTCTTTCCTTATGATGGCATCGTAGTTGCTATTTTGTATCTTCTGTATAACTTTTGGTGATCAATACTTTCTGACAGAAAATCATCTTCCACCAGGCTCTCTAATTTGTTTCCGTACTGTGAAGCTAATTATCCTCTCCTTTCTGTATTTCCTGCTTCCCCAAGCATTATTTTTCTTTAAAAGATAGCAAATAATAAAATGAAAAGAAAAAAAAAACCCACATTTTGCTTTTGCTGCAAAGAATGAGGCCTTAGATTTATGAGTTGTATCACTTAAAAATAGTGATTATAAACTAAGTTTATGTAAAATAAAAGAATTTTCTTCTCAACTTACAATAATTTTATCATCTTTTGAAAGGTAGGCTTGGCGTTGGGGATGTGGCTCAGCGGTAGCGCGCTCGCCTGAAAGGTAGGCTTAATTATTTTAACCTATTTGTGCTTATTAATTCTAGTATTTGTAGAGTCATAAATTTTGTTTGAACACCGTAGCTTAAAACGTAGCTTCTAAAATGGCTTGTAAATTCTTAGAGATATTTGCAAACTTTGTTCAACCAAAGGCTGGCTTACATGATTTTTAACTTTCAAAGTGGCAGAAATCTAGAGAAATTCCCTCTTCCCCTAATCCATACTCGGGCTCGTTAAGCAAAGTTCATATTAAACTACAGATGCCCTCCCTAATGCCTCCTAGGATAAGGCCTAATTTCTAAGCATGTGTTGCAGAAGTTAAAAAAAAAAAAACCTGAACTTTTTAACTCTAGACATGGTTTAATCCATGCTTTTTAAAACAAACTAAAGTCCCTAAATATGAACTTGATCAATTTCATTAATTATATCTAATTATTTTTTCTATAAAATAAACTTTTTCTTAATGTGGTCTGTCATAGGCTGGAACAGGTTAATTTGCTATAACTATTGCCTTATTTTTGTCCTTTATTTAATGTATTTCTAGTTTGTAAATGTTGAATATAACTAATTTGGAACAGAAATTGACTAAGAATCTTTCCCATCTCTGAGCAGTCCAGTTCCTCTGAGCAAGGGCATTGGCAGCCATTATCTCTAAGAACAATTGTATTAGGAGAATATCAGGATGGGAAAACTTCCTGACGTTCCCTCCATGAGGATGGTCCAGCATGGAAAAGATCAAACTTGCACTTCATTTTTAGAGATTTCCTTACATTTCAGAGAAGCATTAAGATTCCTCTCAACTGGGGGACGGATGGACAGGAGACCAGCATCATCATGTGAGACCAGACTTAACTAATCTGGGGACTTCTCTACTGTGATGCACCCTGCTGCATGGTTGGGAACCATTTGAATTCCCTTGGCACATTGGGGTGATGGTTGGTTGACAACCCACTGTTTCTTTCTCAGTGAACTTTCTGGAAACATTGGGAAAGGTGGTGAACAATGACCCCACTGACACCTCCCTGTGGTTTAACTAACCAGAGAAAATACCAAAACAGAATTGCAACAAGGGTTCTCAGCTTTTTAGTTTATATTTCCTGTAAATAGGATGAGTGGGTGCTTAATCCTTTCGTTTTTCCTCCAGCTGTTGAGAATACCATGTTCTGAGTGCATGCCGCAGTCCAGCTGCAGCAAAATAACCGGGAGGTGACGAACAACTTGTGTACATTGATACAGCAGGAGTAGGAGCCGTTTATTGTAGGACCGGAGGGATATTTATACATTCCACACAGCTTATCTTAATTAGCATAAACTAGATACAGCAGTCAACCAATAAGAAATCTCCACACTTAATGGCTCTCTGGTGCCACTTCACAAACCACTCCCTCTGCAAAATGCCAGGCGCCATCCTGACTTGTTTACAGACTCTAACAAGTGCATACTTGACTTCCAGATTTAATCCTGGATTCTTGTATCTGTTCTCAATTTTGGAGTTTGGGCAATGAGTCTCCTCTGCATTGGATTTTGTTTTCCTAAGACATACACCGATAGTGGAAGAGAGGTGAAGATTCAAGGTACATTTTAACAATGATAATGCTGACATATACCAGGTTTTCCTGACTTCAGTGTCAGATTCCTAATTTGTTAAGAAAATAGGACGGAAAGGGTGGATTTCATTCCTTTTTCCTCCATACGTGTGATGATCTATCCTATTGTCCTCTTGGTCCAACTCTTCTGTAGGTACATATTATCTGAAGAAATGCCCTCTAAAATTGACTTCATAATAATAAGATAGATATTGAGAGAAAAACAAGAGTTATTTTTATTCTGAAGAAAAGACCAAAAGAGAAGAGAAGGCAAGTACTTCATAAAAACCAAACAGGTTTTTCCCTAGATGAATCTTCATAGTGCAACTGAAGAGGCATTGATATAGCATTGATTATGTTCTCTTTAATTAATTTAATGCCAGATATATCAAGAGGCTCATCGAAGTGTACAAAGGCAATAGCAAAAACTTATTACTTATATTCAGATGGCTGTTTTCTAGGAAACATATTATTAGAAATTCAATTATGTAATCAATTTATTTTTGGCATCTTTTAGTTATTGTTGATAATTCAGGAATAGATTTTTTTGTCAGAAACATTTGCCTCATCACTTGATGGAATAGGAAGAGCCCTTTGGCCTTCTTTTTGGATCCTGCTGACATAGAAATCATGTTTCAAGCTAGAAGGTCTTATTTCCTATGTGTTTTAGGGCTTTTATCACATCCTGGTTTCTCAGGCTGTAGATGAGAGGGTTTGACATGGGAATTATGATACCATAAAACACAGATGCCACTTTTTCTTGCTCTTGAGATCTATTGGTCCCATGGTGTACATACATATACAAGAGAGTCCCATAGAAAATGGTGACTGCTGTCAGGTGGGAGGCACATGTGGAGAAGGCTTTCTTCCTGCCTGCAGCAGAAGATATCCTCAGGATGGCAGCCAGGATGCATGTGTAGGAAAAGATGACGACCAGCACAGTGAATGTCAAGTTAAACCCCACAAAGACAGTCAGTACCATGATGTTGACGCGGATACTGGAGCATGACAGGGCAAGGATTGGGGGTACATCACAGAAGAAGTGATTAATTGCATTGGATTTACAAAAGTTCAATGAGAAAGTAAAACCTGTGTTTACAGAGGCATTCAGGAAACCCATGAAGTATGAACCCAGCAGCAGCTGAATGCAGCGTCTCCGAGACATGACAGTTGGGTAGTGCAGTGGGTTACAGATGGCCACGTATCGGTCCACTGCCATCGCAGCCAGGATGTAGCAGTCACTGGTTACAAAAGTACCATAGACCAGCAATTGCACCAGACATCCTGTGAAGGAGATGGATTGCTTGTTGCACAGGAAATTCTGCAGCATCTTGGGAGTGATAGCAGAGGCATAGCAGAGGTCCACAAAAGCCAAGTGTTGGAGGAGAAAGTACATAGGGGTGTGAAGGGAGGAGTGTCTCTTGATGAGGAGGATCATCCCCACATTGCCTAGTAAGGTGGCTGCATAGGTCACCAGAAATACCATGAAGAGGATGTGCCAAAACTCGTGTTGACCCGCAAATCCCAGCAGAATGAATTCAGTCACTTCAGTGCCATTACTGTGTCCCATGGTTGCTAAAGATTAAACAGCATGTGTAAAGTGGCAAAGAGACAAGAGCAGAAAAGGTATGGCCCTGTGATTCTCTTAATGTAGATGTGAAAATAGTATAATATTGGGTTCCACAGTGGGCTCAGAGTGTATTTCTGTGACATAATGGACTTGAATTTACAGGCTGAACCTTGGTGCTCAGCACAGATAATTGCCTGTGTATTTTGGAGAAAGGGCTATTTGAGCATCAGCTGAGTTTTCAGGAAGTGATTGATGTTTCCTAAATATATCAGTTAAGGCACATAAAATATGCTGGCTTTTATTCACTTACGCTTTTTAAAACCATTCTATATGTTTTAGTGAAAATACCATTTACCCAAATATAAATTGTCATATCTGAAAACCTTAGCCTGCCCAGATAGTTGTATATGATCTTGCTCTAATTTATGTCCATTTTCCCATTTTACCCCTTTCCCTACTCACCAACTCCACTGTGACTAACATGGGCTCATGGGCACATACAGTCTTCTGTAAAAAGGTTTTCAATGTATCTATGGAAATGGATTGTTTCTTTTTAAATTATTAATATGTTTTCGATCCCAATGTCAGCATTGTCAAAATTCTTTAGTAGTTTTAAATGTGCACGGTCACTTTCTGCACTTATCTCACCATGGCCAGGTAATGGAGTCCCTGGTGCAATGATGGTCCACAGACTACCCCTGGACAGGTGTGCTCTGTGTTGTCCATTGTCTCCATTTACCTGTGTCCTCTGCTAGTGATGAAGAGCAGATCGCCTACAACTGGTCTTACTGAAAATACCTCAGTGTGAACATTTCTCTGTGATGTATTCCTGGAAACACCACCATTGAGTTTGAGGGCCTGACACATACATTCACTCCACCCAAGTGTGGCCACTTCACCTTCTGGTGGAAGCCCCAGTGCACACTGTAGCTACCTGCTCACGGGCCCCATATACTCACTTCCTTGTGGTCACTGGTGTCACAAAGTGCCTTTTTTTCATTTTCTTTCCTTAACTACAAAATAATTTGCTCATTGTCCAATAGTCAAAGATTTTGGTGTTCTATATCTCACTAAATGTTGGGTGTTCTACTTTCTCATTAAAATTTTTATTTTTGCCAATATTTCTACTGAGTTGATTTGCAGATACTTTTGTCTAGCCTTCTTTTGAATCTCTCATCTGCTCTTTCTCACATTCTGTCTAAATTAACATTTTCTATGTTGTCCTTTATGAGCCAGAAATCATTAAATGCTAAATTAAAAAAATGTTTTCCTAAAAAAAATTAGGAAAACAGCAATGTTACATAATAATTCTCATTTTTGAATCATGGTTTGTTTCTAAAGAAGAACTGCAATGAGGTCCATTCATGTTTCTTAGTCATTTTACTGAGAGTCAAATCCTGTGATACAAGTTATTTTCCCTTTTACATTTGGTTGCTGGTACATGGTGTTTGTTGAATCATGATAGTTTGTACCATAAATATAAGTTGACACTTGTTCTTTTATGTTTTCTCATTCTTTATTTTTTAATAGTAGTAAGAGTGATAATGTTTGTGTGCAAGCTTGCATGTATGCATGTGTCAGACATATATAAAAATTTAAGTATTAAATTTGCTATTTAAAAATAACACACAAAAACACTCAATTCATCTATGTTGCAAGCAATTTCTACCAAACATTTATGTATTACCTCCCATATTGCATAATATTGTCTCAAATATTGTCCTAACATTTTCTGACTCATGATGCTAATATAGCCTCAACACAAAAGTAATATAATAGTTAAAGGAAAATTACAACCCCATTCATTGTGAATGGAAATGTAAACAACTTTTAAAAAAACTCACCAAATTCAGTCATGTAGTAAATAAGTGATTGCTGGGGACAAAGGACTCTTCGGTATTTATTCTCTTCCCTTCTCAGGTTTTTTAATCCAATTGAGAAATAAAAGAAAGTGCATATAGAGAGACTCTAATATCATCTTTAGGCAGCTGGGGAAAACTTCGGATTTATTAAGCAAATTACTTGCTCCCAATAAACATAGTAGGTAGATAGACTTACCAACTCAGTCTTGGCAACAGTGATTTATTTGTCTTTTCTCTGAAGCATTGCAGGGGAGCACCTCAGGGTGCAGGGTCATGGGCTTTAGAAGGCCAGATGCTCCAAGCAGGTAAGGGCAGAGCAGAACATGCCAGGATGTTCTTCTCAGATTCACCAATCAAACAGGCCATTTCACCTTTCTAGAAACAGAACCCATAAAGTGGAGAGAAGGAGGACTTGATTTCACAAATCGAAGCCCTCTTGCAGGAAAGAAACATCAGAAGCAAGGAAAATGCACTTTCCACCAGCAATCAAGATCAAGTGACATTGATCCCAGGATGGAAGAATTTTTAACATTGAAAATCTAATTTGCCATGCCACCACATTAATGTGGGAAAGCCATATGATCCTCTCAGCAGATACCAAAAAATATGATAAAATTAAACACTTTCATGATAGCAAAATAGAGTTAGAGGGGAGCTATGTTGCCTTGGTACGTGTGGTCTCCCACCCTGTTGTACCAAACACCCTCATTGCTAGTCAGTCTTGAGAAGCACTGGCCATAAACGAAGGAATAGGACCAGATGCCTACTATGACGAATCTACTCAATGTTTTTCTTGAGTCTTTAACCAGGAGAAGAAAAGACACACAAAAGAATTGAAAGCCACTACATTTATAGGAAGATCTATGACTATTATTATTTGGAGATGATGAAATTTTCTGCATGAAAAAACTGTAAAGTGTTGCCAGATCAATTTGTAGACCAGCAAATTCACATGATATTGAGCTAATATGCAAAATGATATTACAATTTCTAGAAAAATGGGGGGAAGCTATTTCAAAAAATACATGTGATGACAATAAATATAATATATGTAAGTGTAAATCCAAAAGAGTTTGTCATGATACTTATTAAGGAAATAAAGCTTTGTCTAACAGTTTGAAGAAGACCAAGACATAGACCATTTTCATGGATAAGAATTCAGTACTACAAACACCACATTTCCCCAAAACTGATCTATAGATTCTATGAATTCTAGTCAAATACTTGAGAAATTTTTGTGTTCATCCTGATATTTTTATGTGGAATTTTAAAGGAAAATAAGGTGGAAGAGAATTTGCCCTACCAGATATCAGAAGTTATTATAAAGAAATTTATAAGGACTCTGTGGAGCTGGCTTTAGGGTAGACTAATAGACCAGTGAAACTGAGGAAAGAAAGTCATAAACAGACTCATTTGTCTATGGAAACCTGATGTATAAAAACATGAACGTGTACATCAATGAAAACAGTGCAATATTCTTTGGTGCTTATCTGTATATATAAAAAATTAGGTTCCTACTTTATGTTTCACCAAAGTTGTTTCCAATAGGGTTACAGATTTAAAATTTAAAGTTTTGAGAGTAAAATATTGCTGAATATGTATGACCTAGCGATGTAGAAAAAAATATTGACACAAGACATAAACGTACAAATGATAAAACTTGAAAACTCATCTCTATTTAAAGCCAATATTATAAAACAGAAAGTATTAGATGTTCACTGGAAATTTAATCTGGCAAACTTGTTTGCAACTCATCCATGTCAAAGATTAGTATTTAGTATTTATAAATAGTTTCTATAAATAAATCTAATTGGAAATTTCACAAAAGACATGAATTAGAGAATTATAGCTGAGCATGGTGGTGTATGACTGTAAAGTCAGCAGTTCCAGAGGATGAGGCAGGAAGATCACAAGTTCAAAGCCAGCCTCAGCAAAAGCAAGGCTCTAAGCAACTCAGTGAGACTTTGCCTCTAAATAAAATACAAAATAGGGCTGTGGATGTGGCTCAGTGTTGAGTGCTCCTAAGTTCAATCCTCTGTACCCTCACTCCTGCCAAAAAAAAAATTTATAGAAGAAAACCTAAATGTTCAATAGAGATATGAAAAGATACCATGCTAGTAGTAGGAACCTGTAAACCCAGCAACCCAGGAGGCTTAGCTAGAAGGGTTTCAAGTTGGAAGACAGTCTGGACAAATTAGGGAGACCCTGTCTCAAAGCTTGAAAAATAAATAAATAAAAAGTTCTGGGGATATCATCCAGTGATACAGCTCCTTGGGCTCAATCCTCTTCCCCCAAAAAAAGTAAATAAAGGAAATGTGAAGAGACTCCCAGCTCACTATAGTAATCAGTCAACTGCCTAAGAATACTGAATTGAATTATAATTTCATACTCATCGATTTAAATTGCCAAGCTTTGGACACAATGAGATCCCACAGTAAATCATATTTGTCTTTTCAGAAAGTAAATGAGTACAGTAATGTTGAAGACAATTTAGAAATACTAGTAAAATTGAACCTGCATCTCTATGGCTCAGAATTTCCAGGATAGGTACATGTTCTAGAAAGATTAATGATCACATAAACATGGTAATACACAAATACATGTGTGTATTTATAAATATACATATATACAAATATGTACATACACTTAAGAATGTTCTTGTCAGCATTGTCTGTCATAGAAACAATAGTCATCGTTACTACATACCTAGTGAAAATTCAGGAGACGGTGCCACTACATGGATGAATCTCTCCTATGGAACCCTGAGTAATGAAGACAAGAGGCAGAAGTCAGCCTCGCTCAGAGGTCAGTAAGGCCAAGAAGAGCTGTGCTGGCTCCACATATGGAGTGATTGGGGGTAGATGTGGATGTGCCTCTAGTGATGGGAATAGAGCCAGCTAAGCCTGTCACTGATGTGGGCTTATCTGGTGCTCTGAGTATCTGGAGAAATAACAGAGTGGAATAATTCTGTAACAATGAAACAATCTGATCATTCTGAATTCAAACAGAAGGATATGCCATTGCCAGGGGCATTTTTCAAGAGCTATAGAAACAAGGGGCATACACACAGAGATCTGCCTCTTATGGAAGGTTTTACTCAATGTGAAATTCTTTGGTCCATCTTGATGAGGGTATTTGATAATCAAAGGAATGCTATGGAAAGGATAGTCAATCACTTGAGTGTTTTTGAACAGTTCACCCTCTTTTACATCGCTGTGCTTCTGAAGCTTCTTTTAAGTTGTGCATTGGAAATAAATAGACTGACCTAGGTTGGAATTCTGGTTCCACCACCTCAGAGACCAAGAATGCATCTGTCTTCAGCCTCAGTTCTTCCTCTGTAAAATGAGGAATATGGAACTAGTTAGAAGAGAATGATGTTCGTTGTAACCTTGTTACATCGACCTCAGCTTCTCATCCGTTGGTCTCAAAATCCCAAGCAAAGGACACGGAGTGCATCTCCTGTTCTTCCTTTCATTCAATCATTCACATCCCTCCTAGGCAACTCTCAGCCCAATGCAGCTTCCTCACTCTGTTCCCATCCTATCACCAGGGATGAAGTGACTCCTGTAACGTGGGCTCTGACCCTTGGCTCCACCATTAGCTGCACCTACCACAGTGGTGCACAGCGGATGTTGAAAGTGAAATTTGCCTTTTCTTTACATCACCGTTGCCTCCAGATTCTGTTTCTGCAGCTGGCACAGCTGATTGCCCACCAAGGTCTCTCTGAGGGGTTCCCCACCAGGGAGGTGACAGCTGGGGCCTCAGGGATCAGGGCTCACTCTCTTGAGAATAGGAGGTTCCAGGCCTTGAGATGGAATTGGATAAACAATGTTCACTGTTATTTTTACTGACTAAAATGTAAGCTTTCTCTCTAGAGAGAACAACTTTTTCTATGTGTTTTTCTCATTGGGGTTTCTTTTTCTTCTTTTCTTCCTTTTTTTCCTCACTCATTCCTGCATTTGCTGCATCTGTATCTCACTCTTCTTGCTGCTGTTCTCTGTTTCCCGAGATGACCACCTTCAAAAAAAAGTTCAGTGGACTGCACAGTAGGAGAGAACAGTTCCCAGGGAACTGATATTAGTTCAGACGCATCCCAAAGTTTTGGGGTCCCCATGGCCACATTTCTTTTAGACCTACAGGCTACAAATTTGGAGGCTTCCACAATCCCCCTCAGATTTGATAATTCACTAGACTATCTCATAAAACTCTGGCACTCTAGACAGAATGTTGAAGTCCTACCCACCAAGGTGATGGTATTAAAAGGTTTGAGAGGCAGTCGTAGTTTGAAGAGGTCAGAAGGTTGGAGCTAATGAATGGCATCTGTGCCCTTATAAGTGTCACAGGACCCATTTCTTTCCCTCTCTGCTCCCTGCTCTATGGAGAGACCATGAGAATTTGGCAGACTGCAGCCCAAAACAGGGCCCTCCCCAGAACCTGGTCAAGCAGCTACCCTCACCTCAGAATTCCAGCCTCCAGACTGGTGGGAAATAAATGTCCATTATTTATGAGCCACGCAGACTATTTGTTATTTGTTATAGAAGCTGAAACTGACTAAGGCAGATACTGGGACTGAAGGTTAGGTACTGCTGTTCTGAATATCGAAAATGGAGGCAGCTTTGCATATGATAATGGTAGAGGCCTGAGGAATCTTGGCCTATACGGTGGAAGAAGCATTGATTCCTGTGATCAGAACTTTATTGTGATTTTTATTTGTGCACATTAATTACTACAGAAGGATGGATTTCATTGTGGCATATTCACACATACATAGAAACAATTTGGCCAGTTTCATTCTGGAATACAAACCCATGTTCCCTCCTCCTGGTCCTCTTCCTCTACCTTCATGTTCTATTTCTACTTTGATGGTGTCCCTTGTCTTCCTGTTTTGTTTTGGTTTTCCCCTCTAGCTTCCACCTTAGAAAGAAGATACATGATGCTTTTTTTTCCTACGTGTCTGACTCATTTTGTTCAACATTGTGATAACCAGTTCCATCTGTTTTCCTGCAAATGACATAATTTCATTCTTTTTTATGGTTGAGTAAAACACCATTGTGTATATATATATATATATATATATATATATATATATATATATATATGCCACATTTCCCTTTTGCAATCTGTAAATTGCTTATTGTGAAGTTTGTCATGATAAACATGGGTGTGCATTTATATATACCAAGGAGTGGTATTGCTGGATCATAACAGCAGTTCTGTTTTTAGTTTTTTGAGGGATCCCCACGCTGATTTCCACATTAGCTATGCTAATTTGCATTCCCAACAACAAGGTCTAAGGGTTCTTTTTTCCTCCCGTTCTCACCAGCATTTGTTGCTGTTTGTTCTCTTTGATAATTTCCATTCTGACTGGGCTGAGCTGAGATGGAATTTCAATGTATTTTTAATTTGCATTTCCCTGGTGACTAACGATGTTGAACATTTTTTCATATAATTATTACCTATTTGTACTTCTTCTTTAAAGAAGAGTCTGTTTAGTTCATTTCTCATATATTGCATGCTTGTTTTGGGGTTTTTTGTTGTTTTTTGGTTTTGTTTTTGTTTGTTTGTATTTGCATTTGGTTTTGGTGTTAGGTTTTTTAGTGCTTTATACATTTAGGATATTCATTCATTGTTGGAAGAGTAGCTGTCAGAGAAATGACAGAAATGTCATTTCTCCATTCTGTAGGCTGACTATTCACTCTGTTAATTATTGCCTTTACTGTGCAGAAGCTTTTTAATTTGATATCATCTATTTGTCAATTCTTGCTATCATTTTCTGAGCTACTGGAGTCTATTCAGGAAGAAGTTTTTTTTTTTTTTGGTGCATATATCTGGAAGTGTTCTCCCTGTTTTCTTCTGGCAGTTTCAAAACTTCTGGTCTTATAGGTAGGTCTTTGATGTCCATTTGGAATTGACTTTTTTACAGGGAGAGAGGGATCTAGTTTAATTCTTCTACCTATGGATAGCCAGTTTTCCCAGCACCATTTGTCTTTTCTCCAACAGGTGCTTTTACTGCCTTTCTCGATAACTAGATGACAGTAGCTGTAGTTGTGCAGGCTTCTTTCTGTGTCCTCGATTCTATTTCATTGGTCTACATGTTTGTGTTTCTGACAGAACTATGCTCCTTTTTAAACTATGTCTCTGTAGCATATTTTGAAATCAGATATTGTGACTCCTCCAACATTGAGCCTTTTTAAAAATCATGAATAGGTGTTGAATTTTTTTTCCTAAACTTACCTGATCCAGATTTTCTTTTACTGAACCAAGCTTTCAACACGATGGTAATGCACACCTGGTGATATACATAATTGTGTGTGTATTCTGAATTGCTGATATTTTAGGAAAGAATCTTGCTTCTATGTTGATAAAAGATACTGGACAGTAGTTTAGTTTTTTTATACTGTCTTTATCTGGTATTATTATCAGAGTGTTACCAGCTCACAGGCAGGACCAACCAGGGGGTCCCAGGTCCAGGTTCTTGGTGTCTTGAACAAAGAATTGAGCAAGATGCCAGAGGTTGGCAAGCAAGGCAAAGGTTTATTAAAATGAAAGAAAACACCCAGGACAGCAGAGTAGGCTGAGCTGCGAAGTAGCTTAAAGCCCTGTCTACACAGTGGAGCTCACTTTCACTGGTCTGTGTTAGTTCTCCCATTCTCTCCTGGGTGGATCTGGGGTTGGTGGCACTTTGATTGACAGCTGAATTTGACATAATTTCTTGTCTACTGTCCATGCATAAGTTTCTTCCCCACCATCGTCTAGGAAAATGCGGGGTTGGAGAGGGGGGACCAAGATACAAGGCTAATGATATTGCTAAACTAGCAACAAATTAACTTCAGGTCAGTCCCTTGGGCTCTTGCCCATGCCCAGGATCAGGGACTTGTCCTTCAGAGTCTTGAATTCCTCTTGTGCTCATCTAGCTTCCTCCCTTTAACCACAAGATGGCCCAGTTTCCCTTCACAGGAAGGATTTCCAGAGAGTGTGTTGGTTGGGGCGGAGGGACCCTATATAGAGTCCAGAACCCCATGCCCTATCTCCTACCTGAGAGTAGCTCTCATATCAGATTAAGTTGGGAAGTGCTCTTTCTACCTAGAGTTTAATTCTCCCTTAAGTTTTGGTGAATTCCTTAGGGGATTTTGATGGGAACATTTTAAAACTATACATTCAATGTTCTTAATGGTTGATTATTGATTTCATATTGAGTTAGTCAAGCTTTTACTTTTCAGTGAGTTCATCCTTCTCTTTTGAGCTGTTCAAATCTATGTGTGTGGGTTGTTCATAGTATTCCTTTATTGGGTTCTTTTCTTTTTTCTTTTTCTTTTTGATATTTGTGCTTTTTCTCTCTTTTTTTCTTTATCAGATCTACTAGAACATCATCAATTTTAATGATCTCTTCAACAAAACCACCTAATTTTTCATTGAATTTTTTCCCCTGTGGTTTTTCTCTGCTCCATGTCATCTGTTCCTACTCTCAGCTTTATTTTTCTATTCCTCTGCTTGTGTTATGTTTACTTTGTTCTCTTCCTAGTTTCTTGGGCTGAAAGCTTTGACAACAGAGTTGAGATTTCTTCTCTTTTCTACCTTAAGCTTCCAGGATGTACTTTTCCCTCTCGGCACTATTTTAGCTATATCCCATAAATTTTGGTGTATGGCAATCTTGCTTTCATTCAGTTCAATACTTCTCATTTCCCTGGAGATTTCCTCATTGACCCATGTTTTATTTAGAAATGAGTTATTTCTTTTTCCACTTTATAGAAATGTCTTAGTTGGCTTTTTCACTGCCGTGACTAAAAGACTTGACAATAACAATTTCAGAGGAGAAAGAGTTTCAGAGGTCTCAGTCCATCGACAGCCAGCTTCATTCCTTGGGGCTCAAGGTGAGTCAGCGCATCACGGCGAGGAAAGCAGCTCATGGGATGATCAAGAAGCAGAGAGAGCCTAAGCTCAGCTCGCCAAGTATCTACACCAAAGGCAACCTCCCAGTGACCCACCTCCTCCTCCAGCCACACTCTACCTGCCTTCAGTTACCACTCAGTTAATCCCAATTAGGGAATTAATTCACTGATTGAGTTAAGGGCTCTCATAACGAAATCATTTCACCTCTGAAGGTTCTTGCATTGTCTCGCACGTGAGCTTCTGGGAGACATCTAATATCTAAACCATAACAAGAGAAATCTCTTTTCTCTTCCTACTATTGGTCTCTGGCTCAATTTCATCATGTTCAGAGCACACATATTATATGGTTTCAAATATTTTAAATTAAATACCAAATTTTGATGTGGTCAGATGTGGTCTGTCTCAATAAAAAATTGGTACATGCTTGAAAAAATGTGTATTCTGCTCACGTTACGTGGAATGTCCTGCAAATGTTATGAAAATCCTATCAGTTGAAAGTGAGGTCTCTCTTTGCTGATCTTTGTCTAGAGGTTCTATCAAATTCCCCAATAATAATTGTGGATTATCTTTTCTACTCTTCACTCTTTTCAGTTTTTGCTCTCTCGTTTAGTGCCTGAACATTTAGAACTGCTATTTCTTATTGGTGGATCAATAAGTGTACCATAGTATAACATCTCCTTCTGTCTGTTCCTGCTAAATTTCTTTGCTGTGAAGTCTACTTTATCTGACATTTGACATAGCCACCCTTTCAATCTTTTGATCAATGTTTGTAAGGCTTTTCATTTCCTTCCTTTTACTTTTGACCTACATATATCATGGTATTTGAAGTGACTCTCTGTTCACAGCGTATAATAACACAGTGTTTCTCTATCCATTCTGCCAAACTTCTCCTCTGAATTGTCATCAGAGAAGCAATCTTGGAATATCAGAAAAGATGAGAGAGCATGGAAACATCCTCCTCTTGAATTTCCTAAATTAATCTGGAGTGTTGTTGAAAAATTCAGCACTCTCTGATATGGTTCTCAATGTACCTGGGGAAAATATTTAACATGATCATATTAAAAATTGGCCAGGTGCAGTGGTACTCCCACACCTGTAATCCCAGCAACTCAGGATGCTGAGAAAGAAGGATTTGTAAGTTTGAGCGATCAGATGAGACCCTCAGCAGTTTAGTGGGACTCTGTCTCAAAACTTAAAAATAATAAAGTGCTGGCGGTGTAGCTCAGTGGTGAAGTGCCCCTGGGTTGAATTCCCAGAACTAAATATAATAATAATAGTAATAATAATAATGGGAGTCAGGGATATAAAAGAAAGTAAGGTCTCTATGCCACTTAACAGTAAAATATGACAATAAATATGTAGCTGTACACATAGAGCTACCCGTGTAAACACTTGATAAATCATACCATAATTCTAAAGTATGTTCAAGCAGCCCACAGAAAAGCATGAAAAATAAAAGAAAAAAACAAAAGGGAAAGAAACAAAGAGAAAACAAAAAAATCACATTCAAGTGTTATAGTATCAAGGACAACATAAATTAAAAAATAAATGATCTTTGTTTTTAAAGCAATAGGAGTCATGAATTCCAAATTCAACAGTGAAAGTCAAAAAAACAAAGTTTACAAAGATCTAAAAAGCAAGGTTCTCTCTCAACCCAAAACACATCTACAGATAATAATGATCAAAGAGTGAGTGTGTATCATTTCTCAAGTTTACCCACAAATAAATAAAGGGAATGAGAACAAAAGAGTTGGAGAGAGAGAGAGAGCTTGGTTATTAGAAGGGCCCACACCCTAACCATCATTCTAGGCCTTGCTTTCTCTTCTGACCATATGACACGGGCACCTTTCCATAAAGGCATATATTTATCTCATTTGGGGGGCTGTGTGTTGATCCACAATGTTAACCTACTGTGATTTATTTAAACCTACTTCTTAAATCATTTTGGACAAACATTGTTGCAGGCACATAATGAACTTCAAAGTGAGTGCCATAACTCCCATTTTACAGAGGAAGGAAGTAAGGCAGAGGGGGGCGACATCCGTAGCCTCTATTAACTGGCAAGACCGGAATTCAAACACAGGGCTGCCTGTCTCCTTTCTACTGCACGTAGGAGAATATGATGAAAGTTCAGAAGCATGGAGACCAAGTGCATGCTAAGCATATTTAAAATATTCTGGTAGTGGGCTACTTTCTTTGCAGCATTTGTTTTTGACTAGGAAATGCCTCCATCATGCAAAAACAAAATAGTTCACATCGAGTCAATTCATCCCAGTGTACACATTCTGTTGTGGGGTGATGGGCAGGGCGTTAGTCCTCAGGCTTGAAAAGGGTCTCCATAATGTGACATCACCTTCGTTGAAATCAAAATGATTACAGTAAAATGGATAAAGTAAATATCCTCACCCAATCAAGACTGCAGTTTCCATAGACACCTGACCTACCCCAGCTTCTGAGAATTATTGTCCCTGCTGGATGGATGGATTCTTCACCTGCTTTCCAACACATTTGCCTGAGGAAGGAGCTCATTAGAACTTACTGTTCTCAGGCCTCCCTAAAAGTTGAATTTGAGACGAGAGTGTCCTGTTCCGTCAGTTGAGTTATCCCACCGTGCTTGCCTCTGCAGATATTTGAAAGAACCAGAGAAGCTGATATCAACCACTAGCTTCAGTGCCAATCTTGTCCCTGAAGATGGAGCTCTGCTTCGGTATGAGTGAAGAAGCAGCAGTCTACTGATGAACTAGGGATGTGTCTTTCTCCCCCTCTGCAATGGTTCTTTTATTATACAACATTTTCCATGAATAAAGATGTATAAAATTCTAGGGAGAAATTCAACCGCACTTTTAGTCATGGTACCATTCCAACTTAAGATAATACCTAATTTTAACTAACATGCACATGCTTCAATAATGACCTTCTCACTTTCTACCATGAAAGTAAGTTTACTAAATATATAGAAGATAACATATAATAACATAAAATGCATTGATATCTTGTTTGGGGGGTGGCTTGTACATTTCAAAGATGGTCCTTCTTCCTTGTAGATTTGACTTCATCCAAGGGACTTTTTTCTCTTTCTTTTTTCTTCTTCAGGTATCAGAGAGGTAAGCTACTGACCTAAACGTTGTAACCAAAAGTTATAACCTATAACTTGCTTCTTAGAAGGCTCTCAATCGACCCTCATTCTTTTAACACTCCCTTCAACGCTCTCAGAGTATACCTGTTGATATCAGCATTTGGAGGACTCTGTAGTATAAACCTAGTTGATTCTATGCTTTCTCTATTTCTGCCTCAGTATTTTATTTTCTGGGGTCTGATAAATGAGCAATCACTTGCCAATCTACTTTCAGATAGAAATTTAAACTGTTGCTACGTCTGCATTCATTTATACCTTTTAATAAAAAAAATTCTTTGTACTGTGTCACTGAAAGATTAATGATTTAAAGTAAGACTATATGTAGTTTTAAAAAAAAAAATCCCTAAGTTTCAGTGACATAAAATGATAGAAATTCTCCATCACATAAAATCCAGAGGCAGAAGCATGTTGCTAACAGGGAGACTTCTGCAGGATGAATGTGTCTCCAAAGTTCTCATACTGGAACGGAATTGCCAACACCACAGGGTTGGAGGTGAGGCCTAATAACAGGTAATTGGGGCCTGATCTGCTTTCATGAGAAAATTCATGATGTTATTGTGGAAGAGGCTTAGTTACAATAAGAGTGGTTTGTCACAAAAACCAGTTGGGCCCTCTCTTGCTCTCCTTCTTTCCTGCCCTCCACCTTCTACCATGGAATGGCACAGTAAGAAAGTCCACACCTGGTGTAGCTCCTCCATCTCAAAATGCCCAGGCTCCAGACCATGAGGTCCCCAAACTTCCTTCTCTGTATAAATCGCCTACTCCCTTGTGTTCTACTACAGGAACACAAAATGCTTTAAGACAGGGACTCTGCTTCACACACAGGAAATTAGCATAGAGTAAACCACCATGAGCCACACAAACACAGTCACCAGGCTTAACAGATGGAAATACAGGATGCACAGTTAGTTAAAATTGAGTTCTGGCTATGCAGTAATTGTTTTAATGGTACTAAAAATTATGTTGTTTATCTGAAATTCAAATTTTAACTTGGCATCTGGTATTGTATCTGGCCACCCTACCACAGGATTTGCATAGTGTCCCTGAGTGTCAACATCCAGCTAATATGTGAGGAAGAAAGGGAGCACAAAGTCATTTGGTTTTATTTGCATAGGAATGGGAGAGAAGAGATGATTCAGGCCTAAAGATAGCTTTTACCCATGTTCCTTTGGCCAGAATATTGTATCATTTGCACACACAAGCAAATGTGAATAAAAGTGTATGCAATTGTTCCAGAAAAAAGATATATGTACACACAGGTGTTAAGGATACCAAGTCAATTCCTGCCATACCAAGGTCCATTATCCCACAATAATCAGGGTGTTACCATAAAGACAATAACAGGGTGTTTAAGGGCACTCTACACCACATGAAAAATCAGGCATATGTGCATCAAAGCACCAAACTTAGAAAAAAAAACTTAGATAGAAAATGCAAAAATACTTACGAGTTAAAATAAGCTATCATTATGTATTAGTCAAATTGTTAGCACCTGTCTTTTCCTTAAGCTACACCATAATTGAAAAGAAAGAATTCCATGGAAAATTCAAACATCCTTTTCATATAGATATAAAATGAGAAGATTGCCTAGTTTGCAAGGAGAACTTTTCTGATGGGAGTTACAAAAAGACAATGGTACAAGCACACAATCCCAGGCCATCAAACTAGAGGAACATGAAATCCGTTGAGACACAGATTCCACTTCACACAAGCACGTAGGAGCCCAGCATACAGTAAACAGCAATAAGCCACATGAGTACAGTCACCACACTTAACAGTTGAAAATACAGGATGCACATTTAAATTCAAGTTTCAGATTCATAATAAGTGTTTTATTTCAATATTTCCATGCAATATTTTAGTTATATTTCTACTAAAAATCATGTTGTTTGTCTGAAAGGATAGATTTTTAAAAAAAAAGATGAAAGGTGTATTGTCCATGAACATAGCTCAGAAAATTTTTCTCACTCTAATTCTATTAATGTCAAGAGCTTGAACCAGAGCTATGACTAAAATGATAAATGGCTGAGAAAAACTGTTGGCTGCTGAGAAGGTACAAAATCATATTTGTTTACTGTCTCATCCAAGTAGAGACGCCTGTTTAAAATAGTTGAAAAGTACATTAATCTATGTTTCTTAGAATCCGACATAAAAAGTCAGCATTATACGCAGTGGTCTTCATTTTTAAATGAATAAATGGCTGAATTATACTGATTATGTGAAAAATATTGAAAGAATTATTTGGAAAGTACTAAATTCCCTCGTGAGTGTTTGTCAGAAAAGTCCAAATCAAAGTGATGTGAAATGGAAGAATCATTCGCTGTAAAATGTCACAAAGATTTTCCTCTTTTCTTTTCCCTCTTTGCCTGGTTCTCTCTAGAGTTTTTAGCAGCCATGACATAAAGACATAGCACTGAAGTGACTGAATTCTACCTTCTGGGATTTGGTGTCCAACATGATGAGTTTCAGAGTGTCCTATTCATCATTTCTCATGATCTACGTGACATCCATGGTGGGGAATACTGGAATAACCCTTGCTCATTAGGACAGATTCCAGACTCCAAATATCCATGTACTTTTCTTGCAACATTTGGCTTTGGTGATGTCTGTTGCACAACTGCTATCGATCCCAGATCCCAAGATGCTGAAAAACTTCATCATAGAAAACAAGTCCTTATCATTAAGAGGATGGGTAATGCAATTGGTTCTTGCAAAGTGGGCAACCAGTGTCAGTTACCAGCCAAGGCAGTTGACCCTTAGATAACCATCTGTAAGCCACTTTGCTGTCCCATAATTCTGTCTTGAACAGTCCTCAGTCAATTCACAGTTAGATTCTCATTGGTTCAATAAATGCCTCTGTCCACACAGGACTTACTGTTTCAATGTCCTTCTATAAGTCCAACAGCATCAGTGATTTTCTGTAATGTCCCCCAAATCTCACTCTTCATGCTGCCACACTGATATCAGTATCATGCTACTTGTGGTGTTTGTGGGATTTAACTCGATGTTCACTGTGTTGATCATCATCTTCTACATTTACATCATGACCACCATCCCAAAGATGTCTTCTACATCTTCTACCACAGCCATAGCTTTGCCAAGCTTATTGGGAGAAGCAACTGCCTGTACCAACATCAAACACCGTTATCACAAATCAACCCACAGAATGAAATTTTAAAGAATGTTTCTGTCACTTGAAATGTGAAGACTGGACACAAGTGAGAAGATCCATTCCCTCAATTCCTCGCTGTCTTGATGTTCTCAGCTTTGTAATATATCGTTTATGGAATAAATATGTGAATGGAGCTTGGTAGCTCCAGGTGCAGGGAGGAAGACCTTCTCCACCTGTGCCTCCCACCTGACAGCAGTCACCATTTTCTATGGCACCCTTGCTTACATGTACTTACAGCCTCATTCTGAGAATGCCCAGGAGAATATGAAAGTGGCCTCTGTATTTTATGGCATGGTCATTCCCATGTTGAACCCCCTGATCTACAGCCTGAGAAACAGGAGGTGAACGTGTTCAGTACGTGAGAGCATCCAGTGGAGATGTTCTACCACAGTTTAACGTTTCTAAGATAGGAAGACATGTTCACATCTTAAACCAATACATTTTCATTCAAGAAAGCAGTCTTCAAATGTGGGAATCAGAGTAGGAACTAAAAAAAAACGCCTCCCAGGAAGTACTGATACTGAACTAGTTTAAAGCCAGATCAAGCATAGAGAAGGACTAGGCATAGAGAGATGCCTAATTACACCGGAAATGCTGTTAACATCTTTCTAATGGTTAAATTTCCTTCTTTGTTGGCTCCACAATGACAGTGTGATTCATCCTGCCACCCAGAGAAATGAATGTCCACACCAATACAGACGCATAAAGATAATGAAGACATCTTGCTCAATACTGGATTCCCAACATTCAGCATGTCCTTAACATATTATTCATTGCTCAATAAATATTTGTTGAGTAAATACTTTTTGTTTTACTCATACATTTGTTGAGCTTTTTTTTTTTTTTTTTTTTTTTTTTTTTTGGCCAAACAAAAGCTCAGAAACCTAAACAGAGCACTCTCATAGGAGTTGGAAGTAGCAGCCAGCAGCTGGGTCCGGCCTTTTCTGGGTTGAAGAGGGAAACCACAGCCATAGCTTTGCAAGCTTATTAAGAGAGGCAGCTTCCTGTACTAACATCAAACACTGTTATCACAAATCAACCCACAGAATGAAATTTTAAAGAATGTTTCCGTCACTTTAAATGTGAAGACTGGAATAAGGAACAAGGAGACACAAGTGATAAGATCTATTCCCCCAAATCCTCAGTGTCTGATGTTCTCAGTTTTATCATACACAGTTTATGGAATAAATATGTGGATGGAGCTTTGTAGCTTGAGAAAGCCTTGGGAGAATCTCCAAGAGTTGTTTCTGTTTTGTTATTACTGATGCTGTCTTCTTTTTGTTTTTGAGTTTTGAGTGTTTGTATGTGTTATGTGTTGACAGAAGACACATGGACGGAGTTGTTTACTGGCACAGGCAAACTAGGGCCATAAAAAAGAGCCTGACCAGAGATGTCATTAACCAAGAGGAGTCGTGCCCCATTCTGGCAATGATGAATGACTGGGTCAGTTTTTTCACCCCCTGCAATGAAAGAACTCAATCTGATCAATTGTAGAGGAGGAAAAGTTTATTTGAGGGCTTACAGTTTCAGAGGTCTTAGTCCATAGAAGGCCATATGAATTAATTCCTCAGGGCTCTGGTGAGACAGAACATCATGGTAGAAAAACGGTAGTGGAGGAAAGCAGCTCACATAATAATCAGAAAGCAGAGAAAGAGAGGTCTCCAATTGCCAGATACAAATATGTACCCCAAGCCACGCCCCAATTCCCACCTCCTCCTGGTACAACCTACCTCTTTGTTTATCACTCAGTTAATCCCTATGGGAATTAATTCACTGATTGGGTTAAGACTATCACAATCCAATCACTTCTCCTCTGAACCTTCTTGCATTGTTTCACTTGTGAGCTTTTTTTTGGGGGGGGGGCACCTCATATCCAAACCATAACAATGAATGGATGGTATTTCCAACATTCCCCACCAAACAAATCACACATTTCTTAGACTAATCCTAGACACTTAGTGCTATGGTTTGAGTATTTCCCCTTAGGGTATATGTGTTGCAGGTCCCCATTTGGAAAAGATAAAAAGTGCTGGGACCTTTAAGAATAGGAGACTAGTGGAAGGTCATTGGAGTTACTGACCTCAAAATGAACTAATGTCATTCTCATGGGACCCCAGTTAATTCTCACAAGAAGGTTATTATAAAAGAGCAAGACAGGGGGCCTCTCCCTATACTCTCTGGCTTCCGGTCTTGCCATGTGATCTCTCCTTTTCACACATGCTCGCACCTTGATGCCATTTGCTGTGATATGATGCATCCAGGGAGGCCCACACCAGAGTTGATGCCATATTAGATGGACTTTCAACCTCCCAAACTGTGAATTAAGTAAACAAATTTTATACACTATCCAGCCTTAGATATTCGGTTAAAGAAATATAAAATGAACTGTTAAACTTGGCATAACTGTTGGTTATAAATAAATGGTTAGTTCTGTCTAAAACAAGGTCAGACTACTGCCAAGGACATTGATGTTAGGAAGCAGAAGATTATGGTTATGCACAACTGTAATGGAAGGATTTAAGGGGAGAGTAAACACGAAATTATCTCAGAAAAATTCTACATAGGGAGGTAAAGGAGTAGAATAATGCCACTCTGTAAGAATGAGAATACACACAAATCGTGGTCTCCATAATATCTCCAATTAATTAACCAGTCCAGGACCTGAGAAACCCAGATGATGGGCTACCACAGATGTAGACAAATGGTAGCACCTATCTAAGCTGTTGTGCCAGGGGTGCTATTGGTACTAGAACAAACAACCTTTTATACTATGCACTGACACTTATTTGGGGATGCATTCTCTCTCAGAAAGCGAGATAGCTTCTTTTGACACACATATCATTATCCCTTCCCAATCCTTCATATGAACTCTACTTTAGTCATAGGATAATCTATGGAAACCCTCCCATTTGAAAACCTGCAGAACACCATTCTAATGCATGTAGGAATTTGGACTCAAGGAAGAGGAAATGGCAAACCATGTGGTAATTTATACATCATCAATAAGAACAGGAAGTAATACAATATCCATGTACCATGTACAATAAAGTTCGATGCAAACTTGTGTATATTAGAAACACCTTGAAACAATTCACATTCTTTGGCAGGATATGTTTTTGTTAGTCCTGATCCCCTAAGAAGCCAACACGAGATGAGATTACATATGCAAAAACAAAATGTTTCAGAGAATTCTCACATAAAAGGTGATAGGGCAATGAGAAAAGTTGAGAAAGAAGCAAGTCTGATCCCAAATAAAGGAGGGAAGGAGAAAAGATTGAATGAGCATATGAGACTGTCATAAAATGTAAGGTTGCCAAGAAATTCCTGAGCCAAATGGGCTGACAAAGGAGTACTATGGAGACTAGTACCAAGGAGTCTAGTCCTTTGGGTCTGCCTCAGAATCCTTTCCCACAGTCATGGGCAGGGAACAGCCCACAGGAGGTGTGGCCTCAGCAAAACTGCTACAGTGGATTTCAAAGTGAGCAACTGAGACCCTTAGTCATTTACACTCTTGTGTAAATGACACAACTGTCACGCACATGAATGAATTAGAATCTAATTACTTGTGTAATATTACATAGCAGAGAAAACGAATTTATGATACTACTATCACAACACAACAGGCAGGTTTTAGTGCTATTGAGTAAAAAATAAACATCTCAGAAGAAAATAAAATCTAATTTTTCATTAAGATCAGTAATAAGAACACTAGGAAATATGTTGTTCAGGCGTGAAAATTTACTTAAAGCTAGAGATGAAAGAATTAAAGGCAAAGTCTTAGTTTAAAAAAATAAATAAATAAATAAATAAAACAGCATGGTACTTGCATAAAAGCAAACATGTAGCTCAGAGAAAAAGAGAATACAGAGTCAAACCCACACAGCTACAGGCATCCTATCCTCAACACAGCTGCCAAAAACATGTTAGAGAAAAGAGAGCCTCTTTGACAAATGGTAATGGGAAAACTGGAGACCAATGTGTAGAAGAATGAAAGTAAATCCCTCTCTCTCTCACCCTGCACAAAAGTTAACTCAAAATGAATCAAAGACCTGAGTATAAAACCAGAAATGGTGCAACTGCTAGAAGAAAATAGAAGGTCAACAGCCCAACTATGGATACAGACAACTACTTCCTGAATAGGACAACTAAAGCTTTTAGGGGGAAGAAAAAGAATCACTAACTAAGATGACATCACATTGAAAACTTCTGCATACAAATAAAACAATTATCAAGGTGAAAATAGAGCCTAAAAACCTCAACACACACACACACACACATACACACACACACACACACGACCCATTCAACAAATAGGCAAATAAACAAAGTGGACATTGCTAAAATAAAGCAGCACAAACGCCCAGGAAATACCGGTAAAAGAGGTTCATCATCTCTGGTGTTATGGTTTAGATGTGAGGTGTCCCCCAAAATTCTATGTGTAAGAAAATGCACGGTTTAGAGGTGAAATTATGTTGTTATGAGACCCTTATCCCAATCAGTGAATTATTCCCCTGATGCCTGATTGGGGACTAACTGAGTGCTGATTGTAGACTAATAGGGTATATCTGGGGGAAATAAAGCCCTGGGGGTGTACCTTTGGTGTTTATATTTTGTGCTTGTTGAGTGGAGCTCTCTTTCTGCTTCTTGATGTGATGTCTTGAGCTGCTTCCCTCCACCACCCTCTTCTGCCATGATGTCCAGCATCACCTTGAACCCTAAGGAATGGAGCCGGCCTTCTATGGAATGAGATGGCTTAAACCATGAGCCCCCACTTTTTCTCCTCTAATTGTTCTTGTCAAGTCTTTAAATCATGGCATCAGAAAAGCTGACTAAAACAGAAATTGGTACCATGAAGTGGGGTCATTGCTGTGACTAACCAGACAACATGGTCTAGAAACTTTTGGAACTTTTTGGAATTTGGGGGAGAAATTTTGTAAAGTTTAGGGATAACAGCTGGAAAAGCTTTAGATTGTTTTAAGTGGAGCTTAATGAGAAATTCTAGTGGGAGTTCCGAAGACTAGAATGCTAATAGGACTGTGGACAGTAAAGACAGGACTCCTGAGGTTTCAGAAAAGGCAGACTCTATTAGAAACTGGAAAAGTGGTCATGGTGCTACATTCTGGCTGAGAAGTTGTCTGCATTTTGCCCATGTCCTAAGACTTTCTAGGAAGCTAATTTTAAAAGTGATGGACTTCTTAATCTGACAGAAGAAATTTCTGGGCAGCTTAGCATTCAGATGGTGGCGTTATTGGCAGCTTTTAGACAAATTCATTATAATAATCAGAACAGAAAACAGATCAGAAAGATTTGAAAAACTTGGACTTGAAAGGTGGGAGTAAAACTGGGGCTGTTAAGGTGAGATTGCAATAAATCACTGAATTGATCTTAAGGCAGGAAACAGAAACTTTATTCACCAGATGGGGGTCCAGATCCACCAGCTGACAGGCCCTGGGTAGGCTGCAAGTCTATACCTTCTGGGGTTTGAGTACATCTTTTATAGTATAAAACCATATTAAAGCGTAAGTGGCTGTTGCTATGATTCAAAACCATAAACAAACGTCATGAGATCTGAATCATTGGCAGAAAAGAGAGTGGGCCAAAACATCCCTAGTTGTGTACGAGTTAAGGAATGGTTACTAGCATCTAGACAATCAATCTCTGATGGGGTACATTGTCCAAGAAAAATGGGAACCAAAGAGAGAACACTTTTACATTGTATAAGAATTGCCATTTTGTGTTGCTAAACATGCTGTGCTAAGCAACTGTTGATGGGTACAGAGGTGGGGCTTTCCCTGGGAAAGGCATTTCTTACATGACTTGGAGTCTCAGGGCAAAATGCAGTCTGTTTGGTCATTGCTCATATAGCCAGGCCCAAAGCAGGGCTTAGGAAGTTGTAGTTACTAAAGACATTGTAGCCAATAATGAAATGCTAAAGACTGTGCCCAGAAATACTACACCTAGGAAAGATGATTTGGGGGCATCTCAGGAATTGGCAAGGTCACACCCATTTCAGGCCCAAAGGAATAAAAATTCTAATCAGGAGAGACCAGTGGGGTGCCCTGCTTGCACAGTACCCTGCTTGCATAGGAAGTGGTTTCACCATCCTCAGCCACCCAGGCACTTAAAGGCTTGCTGAAACTGTGGTCCCTGAAGGCTTAGCTACTGCTCAGTATAGAAGCAGACCTTGTTGGCAACCACATGGTGCTGGTTCTGCACAAAAGCAGGATGCTGGATTTAGGGGGTGACAGAGGCTTCCAGCAAGATTTCAAAGAAAGGCCTGGGAGGACAGGCAAATTGCAATAGGGTTGGAGTCACTGCAAGCAGCCCCTGAGAAGGAACCGTGTGGAGATGTGAAGAGGAAGCTGAAGCTGAAGTGGAGATCCCCCACGATCAAAAAATGCCAGTAATGTGGGACATGTGCCGAGTAAACCTACAGGAACCAGGCAGAGACAAACCCACAGAGAGGCCACATGGGCTGTAATCAGCACAGTCAAAGGGCAGAGCTACACAAGCCCTGTGGAGAGAATGTCACAATGCCATGTGCTCCCAGTGCTGGACACCGAGGACAGAATGTGTCTGCCCAACTGGATTTCAGTCTTTGCACTTTTTTATATTTTATTTAGAGACAAAGTCTCACCAAGTTGCTTAGTGTCTTGATAAGACGCTGAGGCTGGCTTTGGATTTATCATTCTCCTGTCTCAAGCTCCGGGGCCTCTGGGATTATAGGCATGCACCAACATGCCCGGCTCCATACATTTTCTATCTCCCTATGGCCTACAGAACATTGTTATAAAAACCCTATTTATGGATGAGAAACTGATTTTCTTGATTCCAACCCAGGTCCTTTGGCCCTGCAACCATTCATTCAAGAGAGAATACAAGCTAAGGGTAGAGGCAAAATGTTTTAATCATCTTTTTGCTAATGTGACCAAAAGGCCTGACAAGAACAACTTCAGAGTAGGAAAAGTTTATTTCAGGGCTCATGATTTAAGAGTCCATAGACAGCTAGTTCTATTCCTTGGGGCTCAAAGCAAAGCTGAACATCATGATGTAAGAGTATGGTGAAGAAAAGCAGCTCATATGATGGTCAGCCAGCAGAGAAAGAGAATCCACTTGCCAGATACAAAATATATACAAAATATATACAAAATGTATACAAATATATATACAAAATATATACAAAATATATACCCCAAGGCCATACCCCAATGACCTCCAGCCACACCCTGCCCTTCAGTTACCACTCAGTTAATCCTGTCAGGAGATTGATTCACTGATTGAGTTAAGGTTCTCATAACCCAATCATTTCTCTTCTAAGCCTTCTTACATTGTCTCACACATGACCTTTGGCGGCTCCTAACATCCAAACCATAACACAGAATAACATGGGATGACAATCTCTTATACTTTGGTTATAATACACATTATAGAAATGACCTCATTGGCTCTGTCTGACCATGATACACTAATAAATGCTGCATCCTGTGAGCTCACTTTTGTCCCTAGTCTTTGAGATCTTTGCAAGTCAAGTCCCATCTCCACGGGCCTTGGAAATAAAATGCCCACGTGGAGCAGTTGGAAAACACTACTATAGAAAGCAATCAGTCTTCACCAGTTGCAGAAAGTTGCAAGATGAATCTAAGAAAAACAAAACAAGTTTGTGTTTTCACAATTAATCATGCATTTTTCCAATATTTGGAAAAACAGAAAAGCAAAAAATACAAAATAGTGTACATAAAATTTGCTTCTATGTCTGGATAGCATATCCTATGTCTAACAAGACACTAATCCCATGAAGATCAATTCCAGAAACCTCATTGGTGACTACACTTTCAAAGGTCCAAATATTTAACTTTTTCACTGTATGGTAGTCTTATATTTCCAAATCATTATTGAAGACAATAAATTCATATGTGTGTACCTGTGTGTAAGTCTATATTATGTGTGTGTGTGTATATATATATATATATATATACACACACATACACATTTATGTATATATATATATATGTATACATATTTATGATCAAAATTTACTTATTTGCTGAATAGTGTATCCAGATTTATAATGTAAACTGAGCTTTATAGCAACCTCAAAAGTCAGAGATATTAAAATCTTACCAAGAAAATATAGACTCAGAAATATGAGTGGCTCATAGAACATAAACAGCATAAATTCTATGGCTCTGCTATTCTCCATGGTCAATAACATAAATAATGGTTAAGGACACAGACATTGGGCTCACAACTTCAAAGAACTATGGTACATTTTAAATAAAAATGAGTTAGCTATGAACATAAACAATAAGAAAATGCCTTAGAAGTTAAAAAAAATAAGAAAATATAAGCTGAAAGAAGAATAAGCTGTAACAGAGTGTTATAGTTTAGATATAAGGTATCCCCCAAAGCTCATGTATTAGACAATGCAACAAAGTTTAGAGGTGGAATGATCGAGTTTGAAAGCCTTAACCTAATCAGTGTGTTAATCCAGTTGAATGGATTAACTGAGTAATGACTACATCAGGTGGGATGTGGCTAGAGGAGGCAGTCATAGGGCTCAGACCTTTGGGGTAGGTATTTTGTCCCTGGTAAGGGTGGGTCTCAAGATCTCGCTGCTTCCTGGTGGCCATATCCTGAGTTGCTTTCTTTTGCCACACTCTTCCTCCATGATGTCCTGACTTACCTTGAGCCCAGAGCAATGGATCCAGCCATTCATTAACTGAGACTCCCAAACATTTGAGGCCCATATAAACTTTTCCTCTTGTAAAATTGCTGTTGTCAGGTGTTGCCACAATGGCAAAAACTGACTAAAACACAGAATGTTGATCACACAATTTACTGCATGACTTTTTTTCTAGTAGGGAAATAATTTAATAAAATGGGATTTATGGGTAATATAAATGGGACTTATTCATTAAAATGTTAAACAAAATTAAACGTCTAAAGTCCTAGGGCAATGGCTAAACGGGAGACACTTGCCAGAAACATTCATGAAAAAGAAAAGAAGAGCTAAGAACCCCCTACATTTAACATTAACAAATGGTTCAATTTTACTCTCAGCTTTAAGAGACGAAAACAGGATAAATTAAAATGCCTAACAATATTTTCTTATTAGTGAAAAGGGTAAAAATAAGTGAACTCAGACATACTTTATGTCACCATTCTCAAACATACACTATCCTACTTTAAGAAATAAATTAACAAAATGCAAATTTAAAATAATTATATATCACTGTATATCTATGAGAATGGCATTTTTTTAAATAGTAACAATGCTAAATGCAACAATGAAAATTCAGGAAAATGGAATTACTCATGCATTGATATAAAATGATATAGCCACTCAGGAAAACAGTTTGGCAGTGTCTTTATACAACTAAACATGCAAATGCCATATGGCCCAGCACATCTGGCCATTTATTCCAGAAAAACGAAGACTTAGGTTCATAAAAAAGCCTGTACATGAATGTTCACAGCTGCTTCATTTGCAGTAGATATAAACTCAACTCAACTCAGATGTCTTCAATGGTGACACAATCTGTGGTCCACACATAACACAAAAATACTTCTCAAGAGAAAAAGAAAATGAAGTACTGATACGCAGAACAATTTGAATTAATCTCCTGAGAATTAATCTGGATTTTAAAAGCCGATACTAAAAGGTCATGGAAGGTGTGCATTCATTTATAAAATATATCTTTAGGAAAAATATTTCAGAAGTGGAGGCAAAATTAGTGATTGCTTGGGTAAGGAGTGGAGTGATAAAGTCATGTGAAGAGGGGAAAGACAGGATAAAGCTCATAAAAGAAACACAAGGATCAGCTCAGTGTCTTGATGGTGAAGATGAATACAGGAACCTACAAGGTGACAGAATGTTCCAGAACTTAAACAAACACACACACACATACACACACAAGTAAAGTTAAAAGGGGAAATCTGAATAAGATCCAGCATCTTCAGTGGGCTGGGTGTATAGTAGCTGAGTTGGTAGAGTGCTTGCCTTACATACATAAGGCCCTGGTTTCAATCCCCAGCACCACAAATAATAATAATAATAATAATAATAATAATACAGTATAGTCATCATTGTATTACACTATAGACTCACAATATGTCCACTTAGGGAGTGTATCAGTTTCCTATTGCTGCTGTAACAAATGACAACACACAGAAAGGCTGAAAATGATACAATTTTAATATCTTACAGTCCTGGAAGTCAGAAGTCCAAAATGAGTCTCAAGATAGGTATCTGCAAGCCCATGTTTTATACAGCTCTATTCACAATCTGGAATCAACATAGATACCTTTCAACAGATGGATGGATGAAGGAGTGTTATTCAGCCATAAAGAAGTATGAAACACTGATGTTTGCGTCAAAATGGACAGAACTGTAAGTCAGCAAAATAAGCCACAGAAATAAAGTATATGTGTTCTCTACTGTGTGAAAGCTAAACAAAATGTCTACCTAAATGTAGAACATAATTACTAAAGATTTGGAAAAGTGGTAGGGAGATAGAAAAAGAGTGATTGTATTTAATCAGTTCATGTTCTATGTGTATGCGGAAATGTCACACTGAATGCCAGTAATAAGCATAATTAATTCATGTTAATAAAAATGAAAAAGAAAATCAAAGTGTCAACTGGGCTGTGTTCCTTTCTGGATGTTCTAAAGAAGAATCCATTGCTTGGCCTTTTTAAGTTTGCCAAAGTCACGTGCATTTCTTGGCTTGTAACCATCACAACATCTTAAAATCTCTTTCTGACTCCTACTCCTCTGACTTCCTTTTCTATTTAAAGGAACACCATGATTACTTTGGCCTCATCTGGATAATCCAGGATAATATCCCATCTCAAGATCATCTGATTAGCAACCTTAATTCTGCCACCTTAGCATCTCTTGACAATGTAAACTAACATACACACAGTTCCACACAGATGTCTTTAGGGAACCATTACTCTGCTTATCACAGAAGAGAAAGGAAAATCATTCAAGAGAACTCTCTGAATTATTTCTTCTGCATCTACAATAATAAGATTCTACAATTCATATAATCCATACAATCTGCAATTCATACTTCATATGAATCTATAATCATCTTTATAAAAATTCAATTGAAATACTTTTAGTGAAAGTGGTTGCTAATTTTCACTGGGGTTAACTTGATCACCACTGTATAGTTCACCATTTTCTTTTTTTTTTTTTTTAGAGAGAATAAGAGAGGAGAGAGAGAGAGAGAGAGAGAGAGAGAGAGAGAGAGAGAGAATTTTTTTTAATATTTATTTTTTACTTCTCGGCGGACACAACATCCCCAGCCCTAGTTCACCATTTTCTTATACACACATACCTTCCACCATCCTGAGCTTGTTTTCTCCTATAAGGAAAGAGAAAAAAATCTTCCCCACAAGTGTCTCCCATTTGACCACTGTCAGAAATTTTCAGTAGGACCCTCTCTTATGTGAACTTCCAGCCTGAACCAAACCCATTCCAAGAACAAGAAAAAAAACAAGTATCTATATTTTGCAGCATTAAGAGCCTCACATTAAACCTCCTTATCTACCACCTATGAAATAAGGAAGGATAAGAAACTCAAAAATCAGTAGCAAAAAAAATACTCGTAAATTGAGCATCAATTACTAATACTAAGCATCAGAAATATCCTGCAGTGAATGTTCTACCATATTTGCTGATATCTCGTGTCCAAATTATTTAAGGTCTGGAGAGACAGATTTGCAACATCACACTGCAATGAGAATTTTCATGCAGAGAAGGAGATGATCTGTGGCCACTTTTATAACCTTCCACAATAGGTCCCCACTAAGAGTGAATTAGTTTTTAGCTGGCAACCTGCTCAAGATATGATTCATTCTATTGTAAATGTATATATGAGAAACACAAATTTAATCCCTATTAAGGCAGAATAATTTGTATTTTTCTCATTACTGTATCTCCAGCATCTGTAATTGTCATAAATATATTAGGTACTCATTAAATAGTCGTTAAGTGAAGGAAAAAAGAATGTACGCCAAAAACTTGGCTGTGTTCACTAAAATGAGAAAGAAGACAAGTCACAATACAGTAGAGATAACTATACTTGTAGCAGACCAAAATTTATAAATACGTGTTGAATCCAGGAGTTGTACCTAAAACATGATGATAGACAAAGAACTCAAAAAACTTAACACCAAAAAGCAAATAACCCAATCAATAAACGGGCTATAGATCTGAATGGACACTTCACAGGAGAACAAATACGATAAATGAACATGTCTAAACGAACCCCACTATTATGCCTAACTATAATGCTATAATGCACTAATAAAAACATTTAAAAGTATTTGTAAATAAAGATTTAAACACGAAAAATTTCCTTAATTGGAGAAAATATTGCATCATACACAAAATGGTTTGGGACAAGAATGGCCTGGAGAAGAGACGATCCACAAAATTGAAAGTCTTCCATGATGCCATGTTGTGTTCACTGGCAGGGGCCTACAGTTGATTGCTTATCCACTAATATTATTTTTTACTGAAGGTGAAGCAACTGTATAAGTATTTATTTCCAGGTTAAGCTTCCATTGCTGCTCTGGTGACACATGTGTTAGTTAGTAGTCCTGATATATGGCTATGAGAGAGAAGATTTGTGTGATGGTGAGTAATAAGAATTAAGTTTACTTACAGACATATTGGGCCTTTGCCCTCTGCTGCTAGACGGTGATCTCTAAGTCCCTGAAAAGTCCTTCCTAATAAATAGTTTTGTCTAGAAAGCTCTGGCCTCTGGACGGTCTCGCAATGTAATTTACGGGGGCTTTGGGACATTTCATGCCATTTCCAAACTCCAGAGAACTGAAGACAAAAGGTATTATGTGGAATCGCTGGAAGATGTGGGAAATAAACATCAGCTTTATAGGCAGTGTATGATCGCACCCCAATAAAACATCAGGACGACAAAGGTTTGGGCAAATTTCCTGGGTGAACACCCGCATTCATGCCGCCATTGCTGCTGGAGGATAACCAGTATTGAACATAATGGGAGTTTCACATTTAGACCCCTCCCAGAGCTCACTCTGTGTCTCTTTGTTTGCCCGTTAATTTGAGGCTTTCAACTATAATAAACCTACAATTATATGAATATAGCTTTCCAGAAACCTAATTCAGGTCCTATAACAAATTTCCATAGACCGAGTGACTTATAAACAAAACATATTTATTTCTTTAAGTTGTAGAGACTGAAATTTTATTTCTCACACTCCTAATTTTATTTCTCACACTCATTTTACTTCCAATCCCCCAAATCTACATCCTTCTTTCATGTAAAATATAGTCATTCTATCACAACAACCCCAAAATCTTTTTTTTTTTTTTTTGGTACTAGGGATTGAGCCCAGGGGCACTTAACCACTGAGCCACAGCCCAGAACTTTTTGTATTTTATTTAGAGACAAGGTCTCGCTGAGTTGCTTAGAGCCTCACTAAGTTGCTGGAGCTGACTTTGAACTTGCCATCCTCCTGCCTCAGCCTCCTGAGCCACTGAGATTACAGACATGCGCCACCACACCCACCCTGTTAAGTCTTAATTCAACCCCGCATCAGTTCCAAAGTCTGAAATGTCATCTAAGTATCATCTAAATCAGATATGAATAAAACTTAAGGTGCAATTTATGCCAAAGCAAGATTCCTCTCCAGCAGGGAACCTCCAAATCCAAACAAGTTACTTCGCTTCAAAATACAAAATGTGGGTCAGGCATAGGACAGACATTTCCTTTCCTAAAGCAAAATCACTGGGGCAGAGGATCTGCCTTCCAGATTCACTGGGCTGGAAAAAATTGCCCCCACAGTTCAGTGGCTCTCTGCTATGGTCACCCATGATCAGTTCTGTTAGGGTGGGGACTGCATCACCAATAAGGCTCTCTACCCACTGTCTTGCCCCACAGTTCCCCTGGGCATTAGTCCCAGTGACACCAGAATGCACAGGCCCAGGTGAGTGGGCAACCCTGCAACCTACACCTGTGCATTCTGGGCTTCTAGTGGGAGTGGTGTCCCTGAAGATATCCAAACTGCTTCAGGGTCATTATTCCACTTACCCCACATATACACATCCAGATAGATCTACAGTTTGTCCTGTAGGGTCTAAGAAGTCTGGCACACTTCCTTAATTTTGTACCATTTTCTGTTTCCTTTAGTCCTGGCAGGAACAGCTTCTTCCACTTTAATGTCATATCTATTCCTGTTTGAGATGGTAATACAGACCATGGTTCACATTCATCCTCATTTCCTTACCCAAATGTGCTTTCCCATTACTTCTCATACAGTTACTCAGTGTGGACAGGCCATTTCCAAAATCTTTTAGTTCCATTCCCTTTTTGCTTAATAACCCTGTCTTCAAATCACTTTTCTCTTCTTGCATTTTACTATAAGCAGTTAGGGGGAACCACGGTACTTCTTTGATGTTTTCCTTAGAAAGCTCTTCAGCAAAATAGACAATTTTATTGCTCAGAATTTCTGTCTCCCACAAAACCCCAGGACACAAACATAATAAGTCAGTTTGCCACTTATAGCAAGGATATCCTTTTCTCCTCTATCCAGCAATATGTTCCTAATTTCTGTCTGAGACCGCAACAGAAGAGCCTTTACCATCTATACATACAATGTTCTGTTCATAGCTACCTAGGAATCTTTAAGACAGAAATTGTCATTGCCAATCTCCTGGTATTTGTTATTGTTGTTGTTATTGTTGTTGTTTTTCTGAGCCCTCACCAAAATTCTTTTAGAAGTCTGTTCACAGAAACCAATCCTTTTTCTCACAGGCAACTAAAATCTCTTTTAGCATCTACCCATTGCCCAATTCCAAAGCAGATTTCACAATCTTAGGTATTTGCAACACAGCACCCTACTCGGTGTGCCAACTTATGTCTTAGTTCAGGCTGCTGCAAGAAATGATCACAGCCTGAGTGACTTACAAATAACTGAAATTTATTTCCAGTTCTGGAAGCAGGAAATCTAAGATCATGGTGTTAGCATTGTCAGATTCTGATGAGGGCCCTTTTCTGCGTGTCACATGATTAAAAAATTAAAAAAAAAAAAAAGGCAGGAGACAGAGAGCTCTCTGGGCTCTTTTTAAATAAGAAAACATCCCCTTCATAAGAGTTCCACCCTTGTGACTTAAGTTCTTTCCAAAATCTCTACCTCCTAAACCATACATTAATGGTCAAGATTCAAGATACGGTTTGAGAGGATACCGATTCAGTCTCTACCACCTGAGTTTGGGGAATTATTCTTGGTGGCTATCAAACCTGAGATTGAATGTGTAATGAGAAGTGTTCCCTTAGAATGTGCATTTGCTAAACTCCTTGAAGGAAATCTCCAGCAGCAGAGAAGGAGCAGGAAGAGAGATACAGAAGGAGAAAAGCTCGGAACAGGTGAGTTACTAGCTGGGACACACTCTTGGAAAATGGAACTCCATCCCACAGGGGACGCTGATGAACGACATGGATATCTTTCAGAATTATTCCTCTAAAGAACAGGGGGCTAAGACATTTGCCATTGTTGTTCATATCCCCACACAAATGTGGTGACCCTGCTGAGGCATCTTCCATGTTTTCAGAGACATTTCTGAGGCAGAGAAGCAAGAGACACAGTAAGAGAATGGCCACTAGGAGCACAGACAGAGCTATGTACCATAGATGCATGGAAATCAGATACAGGGAAAGGTGGTATGGGGCATAGATACTTCTGATAATCTACCACCCACCACCCACCACCCACCATTTTGAAACAGAATGTGGTGTCTGGATCCACAATAGACATGTTGGACTGTAAGCAACCAGCATACGAGAAAGACTAAGCAAATCCCAAAAGTCCTAGTCCTGATTCCCAAATTATTATTATGAAGGAAAAATAAATCCCAGTATTTAAGCCAAAGGGAGTCAACTTTTCTTCTATTAGCAGTTGAACCCATTCCTGATACTCTGGTCATGCAACAGGTAGTGCTGAACGTCAATTCAGCATCTTTGACAATAACTCTCCTTCATATTTTTGCTTGTTAATAAAAACGCTGCAGACTGACTGAATTTAGCTTTCCCCTTTCAGATTGATTAAACTTGAGGCTTGGCCCTAGCAGCTTTCTAGCCAAACACAGTTCAAAGTTTCTAATTTCACGAATTTTGACTTGAAATATTCTGATGTCATGAAGTACACGGAATAAAGTCTGTCTTCTCATAGGGCCAATGTTAAAAATACGTAAATTTTTCAGCAAAGGGCAGAAAAAAAAATGGATTCAATTTAATTTTTTTCTTTAAATAATGATAGCCAATGTTATTGTGTAAAATATGCTCAAACGGCAGTATCTCTACTGTGACAGTAATGACTAAATATCCTTAAATTTAGCTTAGATTTAGGTTTTCTCAGAAAGCCATGTTTATTGCTGATTGTGGTGGTGAGCATAATTAACTAGACCTAAACACAGCTTCTTAGACATGGAAAAAGGCTCAATTTCATTAATAACAAGAAAGAAAGCAGCTGTTTTCTAACAAGACAACTCTGTAAAAAATAGAAGAAATCCCTAACAACGATAACACAAAATAATCATTGCCCCCTCTAGAAAGCTTAAATTCTTGTCATCATAAATTGAGTAGAGAACATTGTTTATCCCAATTCCACCTCAGTCCCTGGTGCCTCAGACCTCCAGGGAGAGAATATTGATCCCTCAAGCCCCGATGATAAACACCTGCTGTGGGATAACAAAACAGAGAGGACCCCCGTGGGCAATCAGCCTGCACCAGCTGCAGAAAGAGAATCTGGAGACAACTTCAGAGTAAGTACAACAGAGCAAATGACATTTTCCAACATCAGCTGTGGGTCTCTCCATGTGCACAGACAATGTCGGAGCAAAGAGATGGAGCCAGAATTTCAGCCTGTTTGTTAAGCAAGACCAAGAGGACTCCTTATCACTGGTGATGTGACAGACTTGGAATGATGAGGAGGTGAACTGAGCAGAGCACTGCCTGTCAAAAGCCCATAAATGAACAAATGATTGAATGAATGAATGAACATAAGATACCCTTAGTGCATTATTTGTATACATTATAACTAATTTTAAGTGCCCTGTCAATGCTGGCCCTGAGCTGGGAAGTTTACATAAATCAGCTCATTGTCATTACCCTATGAGAATTCTGGTTTTAGTGAACTTGGACCTGTTGTAGCTCCTCTGACAAGTGCTTCTATGCTCTGGATGGAAGCCTCCCTACAGGTCTGCACTTCAGCTGTGCTGCAAATTTACCAGAGAAGGCAACTCAACACTCCCTGACCCTTAGCTGTCACGCAATGTAGACTTGAAGGGGATTATTTCTTGTTCCATCACTGCAGTTTTCACACCCTGCCTGTTTCTCAAAATACTGGAAGGAACCAGAGAAATCCACATAGACAGCAGCCTTAGCATGCTTTATTCCCTTTGCTAAAGGCATACGCTTACTAATCTTTGGAACTACAGCTCTGCCTGGCACTACTGACATGTAAGCAAAGATAAGATTTTTTTCCTTCAATGACAAAATCCTGTTATGATACAATATTCAAAATATACAAAACCATGCCATTAAAATAATATAACAACCTCTGCTGTAACCACCCTCTAACTTCTGCAATTTTCCATTTGAGAAATTTGTCCATGTGGGTGGTGTAACACTAGCTTACTGATTTATTTGGTAACTTATGTTGTTTTGACAGTGTTTCTATAAATATTCTTGTGCATATATGTGTATTACATATACATGTGTATTTATATTATGGTTTAGATTGAGGTGCCCCAAAAGCTCATAGGTGAGACAATGCAAAAGGCTCACAGTGAAATTATTAGAGCATGAGAGGTATGACAATCAGTGGATTAATCCACTGATAGAGATTAACTGGATGATGACTATAGGCAGGTAAAATGTGACTAGAAGTAGGTCACTGGAGGCATGCCTTTGGGGTGTATATTTCGTTGCTGGTGAGCAGAGTTCTCTCTGCTTTTTTTTTTTAATATTTATTTATTTATTTAGTTCTCGGCAGACACAACATCTTTGTTGGTATGTGGTGCTGAGGATCGAACCCGGGCCGCACGCATGCCAGGCGAGCACGCTACCGCTTGAGCCACATCCTTCTGATTGCCATGTCTTGAGGTGCTTTCCTCTGCAACTCCCCTCCGCCATGATGTTCTGTCTCATTTTGGTTCCAAGCTCTGGAGTCTGCTATCTATGGACTGAGACCTCTGAAACTGGGAGCCAAAATAAATTTTTTCTTCTCCACATTTTTCTTATCAGGTCTTTTTGGTCAGAGCTTCAGAAATAAGCTCACTAAACCACTGAAATTCTGGATCAAAGGGAAGTATTTATTTAGTTTCACTAATATTTTCTAATTTGTCACCAACATGAGATAATATACCTTTCCAGCAGAAATACATGAGGCCCTGCAGCTCCACATCCTGACCACGACTTGGTATTTTCAGTTTATAAGCATAAAATTATATTTAAATGAAGTATTCATATATGGTTATCTAATTCCTGTGAGTTGTGCATCATTTCCTATTTCCATTGACCATTTAGGTTTCATTTTCTATAATTCTCTGTCTTTCATGAAGATTTTCTTTTGATTGATTTATAGAAATTATTTAGATACACTAGATACTAATCCTGTGACATTTAGTCAGTATCATTTTTCTCTTTTATGAGATTGATAATTTTTATTTTTAATGTAGTTGATTTTCAATGTTTTATGATTTGTGCTCTTTAAAATTTATCTGTATATCTAAGCCATAGATATTCTGCTCTTCTACTCTGGAAGCTTTCAAATCTACACCCTAATTCCATTGAAACCGATTTTGCAAAATGCAAAGAAGGACTCCAATATTATTTTTTTTAATGTTATGAAAGTTTATAGCTCCACATTTTTCATGGATCAACTTGCTACTACTGTCTTCAGACATTAAGTTTCCATGACTGATAGATCTCTTCATTGATTCATTTTCTCAGCACCATGGATACAAGTCTACCTTCACACCCATACCAGACTGTCTTTATTATTGCTGCTTTGTAATAACTTTCCCCATGTCTGATAAGACAAAGTTCACATCTTATTTTCCTTTAAAATTATCTTAGCTATTCTGGGATCTATTCTCTTCCCTGTAAAATTTAAACAGGTTAATCAGGGTATATATAAATTTTCCTCAAGCAAGCTGGGTGCAGTGGTACATGCCTGTACTCCCAACGACTGACTCAGTAGAAACAGAATTGAAAGTTTTGAGGCCAGCTGGGTACTGGGAGTATAACAGTGATAAAGTATCCCTATGTTCAATCCCCAATACCAAAAGAAAAAAAAGAAAGAAATGAAGGAAAAGAAACAAAGAAAGGATGGAAGGAAGGAAGAAGGAAAGAAAAAAGAAAAGGTCCCTAATCAAACACTGAACCAAACTCTTAGCTCTAAAATTTTTAAATAAAATTTTTCCTGTTTATGGTAAATAGAAACATAATTGATAGTTGACATCAATTCTAGGATTACTAAGAATTTGTCTGACAAATCTTTATGGTTTTCTATGGAGACAATCACACCATCCAAAAATAAAAATAGTTGTGGTTCTTTCTATCATGGTAATTTTCATTTATTTTGCATTTCCTTTTGCCTTGGTGAGGACTTCAGGAAGTCTTGAGTAGATTCAGTCGTCACAGGCAGGCTTGCCTTATCCCTACATTTACAGGTCCAGCTTCTTCTGTCTTATGGTAATAAGCATGTTTAACACAGCAATGGATGAGATAATCTTTACCAAGTTAATACTCTTCCCTTCCATTTCCATTTTTCTAATACTCTATTCGAATTTTACCAAATAATTTTACATCTATGAGAAGATCATCTGACTGTCCTCCTTTTCTATGTTAATATGGCCAATTATATAATAAATTTTCCAGTGGTTAAAAAAATACTCATTCCTGGGAAAAATGTAACATGGTTTTTATTGCAAATGGGGGGGGGAGTCTTTTTCCCTGCTTTTGGTATTTGTTTCCTATAAAAGGAGTTTAATGTATGTAGTCAAGGGCTCATCTCTCCATGTCAAGCTCCCCATTCCTTTCCTGGAGAGGAGGAACGCACATTTAATTGATGAATCTGACAACACACTGGCTTGCCCTGCTCTGTCCTCATCCTCTTGGCAGCAGCCACCATGCTAAATCCCAGGTGCCTGAGCCCCAAAGGCACTCTCCTACCAGGTGAAAGACATAACCAGTCATTCCTGCCAAGACTAGGTGTGTCAGCCTGCCTGCTTACCGTGTTTATGAGCAACATGTAACTTGCTTAATAAACCCAAAGTCCTCATTCAGGTGCTTAAAGGTGATATTAAGGTCTCATAGATTCACTTTCTTTTACTTCTTAACTGATTAAAAACCCGGGGAAGGACAAAAACAGCTATTTATCAAAGACCCCTTGGTCCAGAACAATCATTTATTTAATAATACATGGCTGGATTGGGTGAGTACACACTTTTTAAGATGTGCACATCTATATTCACAATGAGTGATGTTCTAATTTTATTTTCTTCTGTTTTATTTATTTTGCTGTCAAAGGTATATAAGCCTCATGAGACAAGCTAGAAAATGTTCTCTTGAAATTTGGGGGGAAATTTTTCCATAATATTAGAATCAGTTATTCCATAAGTGTTTAATGGGTCCTCACTGAAACATAGTTGATTCCAGTGGTTTTGTAAGTAGACTTTAAAATATAAAGTCAAATTATTCAGTGATTTTAAAACATTTAAGTATTTGGAACATACACACTGACATCGACTGAATACCAACAATCTCTGTATTTTTGGATTTATTTTATAAAAATAAATATTGAGGAAATTCCAAAACCATTCATCTAATTCTATGTATAATACACAGTACTGTGATTCAATAAGCATGATGGAATACTAATCCACCATAAGAAAAAAAATAAGTTTTATTATTGTATTTGTGTCTATTGGAGAAAGGAAATGGAGAAAGAAAAGGACTTCCTTCGATTTTTTTTCCAAAGACCAACTATAAGTCTAAAAATATCAATTATTACTTCAAGTTTAATAATTCCTAATCTAGAAAAGATATAACAAAAAAGAGATGACAGAATGTTTAACAATCTTTGTCAAATTAACAACTAACAAGGTGGTGGAATGTGATGAACATCATTATCCAAAGTACATCTATGAAGACACAAATTGGTGTGAATATACCTTATATACAACCAGAGATACGAAAAAATGTGCTCTATATGTGTAATATGAATTGTAATGCATTCTGCTGTCATATATAAAAATCAATTAAAAAAAGAATCTGAGCAATAAAAGTTGGAAATTAAAAAAAAACTAACAAGGGACTCATATCTAGGATTTTTAAGTCAATTTTTTTAATGTCCAATAGAAATACTTACAAAACTATACGAATAAGCAATTCTCAGAAAATTAGAATGCTTGAGTTCTAGGTAAAATATTAAATCATTATCAAATTTATTAGTAATTGGAGGAAAAATATAAATGAGATTTGGAGATTTTTTAAGCAGTTCACTTGTTTCCAATAAACACTGTGTAGACAAGCTTACCCGTATAGTCTTGGTAGTAATGATTGGTCATGTCCTTTATGCATAGGAAAGTACCTCTGTTGTATGCAGCAGGCTGCATACACATGTTTAATGATAAAAAGAAAAAGCAGTAAAAAATAATGTTTACTAGGAAGGGAGGATATGGGAACAACCCCACATCTGGGAAGACTGTACACTGGTACATGAGCAATGGCAAGAGATCTGGCAATCCTTGGTCAAGTTAAATGTGTGCATAGTACCCTCAATTCAAAAAACTTTTCACCAAGAATATGTCCCATAAAAATTTTCACTCTGAGCTATTTGTCTTAGGGAGAAGTTATAAGCAATCTTCTCTCTATCACTAGGGGAACACAGAAATAAAATATGAAGGATAAATACTATAGACATAGCTACTCAAAGTGTGGTCCATGGAACAGCATCAGACCTTAGACTGTACAGCACCACTCCATGATAATATGAGTACAGGAACTAAAATCGAGCATTTAAATCAATGATAGAATTTTGACAATGCTAAAATATTTTTAATCTCTTTTTACAAATTTTTTGGAACAACAGATTGAGAATTTTTTAAAGCATGTAAACACTTGACATACTTGGTTAAACACTTTCATGACCATGAGTCATGATGGCCTAGAGCAGAGTTGGTAAGAAATGGAAAAGGTAAATTAAGAATGTAGAAATAAGTTGGAATCGGGCTGCAGTTATGGCTCAGCGGTAGAGTGCACACCTAGCACGTGTAAGACTCTGGGTTTGATCCTCAGCAACAGAAAGAAAGAAAAAAAGAAAGAAAGAGAGAGAGAGGAAGGAAGGAAGGAAGGAAGGAAGGAAGGAAGGAAGGAAGGAAGGAAGGAAGGAAGGAAGGAAGGAAGGAATTGAGTACAACTAAACTAAAAAAAAGAAAGAAAGAAAGAAAGAAAGAAAGAAAGAAAGAAAGAAAGAAAGAAAGAAAGAAAGAAAGAAAGAAAGAAAGAAAGAAAGAAGTTGGGATAAGATTACATAGAAATTTTAAGGAGAAGTTAAGATTTTTAGATAAAAAGTTAGTATTTAATTAAATTGAGATACTTTGATTTTTCAAAAAAGCAAAACTAAAGTATGTTTTACATTTTGTTAATTGATATATTTATAAAATGCCAATCAGTCTGTCACCTAGGAACATAACTACTGCTTCATGTCAATTTCTCAAAACTGTAGATAAAATTATCCAAGTTGAATGTCAAGATTTAGTTGATAAAGTCAGAGTCAATTACGTTAACAGAAAGTATTCTCTGGCTTATTATGAAACCAAATATTACCTTACCATTTCCAGTTCTTGAATAAGTTAAAGGATCATAATCATCTTACCTATCTCTACTCTTCTTTCTTCACAACTTTCAGCTGATGTCTTATCTACGCTAGCCATGGAACAGAAGAACAGTACTGAAGTGACTGAATTCATTCTCTTGGGATTTGCAGGTCAACACAAGTCCTGGCACATCCTCTTCATAGTATTTCTAGTGATCTATGTGGTCACCTTAGTGGGCAATGTCGGGATGATCCTACTCATCAAGATCCACTCCTCCCTTCACACTCCTATGTACTTTTTCCTCCAACACTTGGCCATTATTGATCTCTGTTACACCTCTGCCATCACTCCCAAGATGCTACAGAACTTCATAGGGATAAAGCAGTCCATCTCTTTCGTGGGATGTCTGGTACAATTACTGGTCTATGGTACTTTTGCCACAAGTGACTGCTATATTCTGGCTGCAATGGCAGTGGACCGTTATGTGGCCATCTGTAACCCATTGCACTATCCAGTTGTCATGTCCCAGAGACTCCGCATTCAGCTGCTGCTGGGTTCATATTTCATGGGTTTCCTGAATGCCTCTGTAAACACAGGTTTTACTTTCTCATTGAACTTTTGCAAATCCAATGCAATTAACCACTTTTTCTGTGATGCACCTCCAATCCTTGCCCTGTCATGCTCCAGTATCCATGTCAACATCATGCTGCTGACTGTCTTTGTGGGGTTTAACTTGACATTCACTGTGCTGGTCGTCATCTTTTCCTACTCATGCATCCTGGCTGCCATCTTGAGGATATCTTCTGCAGCAGGCAGGAAGAAAGCCTTCTCCACATGTGCCTCCCACCTGACAGCAGTCACCATTTTCTATGGGACTCTCTCGTACATGTACCTACACCACCATACCAGTGAGTCTCAAGAGCAGGAAAAAGTGTCTTCTGTGTTTTATGGCATAATTATCCCCATGTTAAACCCCTTGATATATAGCTTGAGAAACCAAGATGTGACTGAAGCCATAAGAAAGACAGCAAACAAGTGCTTATAATTTGAATTGAGATTTCTAATTCAGCTTGGTTTGTAAAGCAAACCAAAAATGTTCCCTTATTTCTCAACCTCAGAAAATGTGGCAAATGCTGGTGAGGCACAAAGTCACTACTTTATTATATCAATAGCATTTTTTATTGATTTTAAAAAATAATAAATGACAGCGGAATGCATTACAATTATTATTGCACATATACGGCACAATTTTTCGTATATCTGGTTGTATATAAAGTATGTTGACACCAATTTGTGTCTTCATACATGTTCTTTGGATAATGATGCCTATCACATTCCACCAAAAGGTGTATAAAAACATCTCAAATGATTAAATAAATTAACTTCTAATTAATGTGTTTTAAAAGGCATCTGAAAAGATGCCTTTGATACAGCTTTTGTACATTTTTTTAAAAATATTTTTTAGTTGTACATGGACTGTTTCTTTATTTTGTTTATTTACTTTTGTACTTTTTTGTGGTGCTGAGGATCGAACCCACAGCCTCACATGTGGGAGGCAAGTGCTTTACCGATGAGCCACATGCCAGGCACCAGCTTTTGTACATTTTGATGAACGTTTTTTAAGTACCTTCCATTTAAAAAGAAAAGTTAAATCAATCTAAGATAAATGCATAATCAATGTTGTCTTTGTACTTTGTACTTTGTACAGAGCATATACTCATCAGAGCAAAAATGAAAAGATGTTCTCTTAAAGTATTCTTACTCATATTTCTGAATGGGTAATCAATTTACTATTGTAAATTAAAATTTGTATTGTAAATTATAAATTAAAATTTGAAAAATCATTTCTTTGGATAATATTGGCAAAAAAAGAAGAAATAAAAGACAATAAATTGAATACTTATCAATATTAGGTCCAATATATTTTTTTCCAGCAGTTTCCCTAGGAATTAGGAGATTGACACAGTAATAAGGAAGACATGGGGCATATTAATTTTATCATTGATAAAATATAATTTGAATCCCCAACTATAAATTGGGATTTCAGAATCCCAATTTATATACCCCGTAAGGTTGTACTTCTTAGAAGGAGAACAAGATCCAGTGCAGATTTTTGTGCTACAGAACAACAAATTTGCCTGAATTTAATGCTTTATACCACTCAGTGTCCAAAAAAAAAAATGAGGAAAAATATAGGAGTGTAAGCATAAATCTAGAAGTCAAATATGGACTCAAACCCCAATGTTCTCACCATTTGGAAAATAAATAAAATAGAATATGAGAGAATGCATATCAAACATATACCATCTGGCAATGTAAATAAAAGGGCTGACATTACTTGTTCTTGTTCTTCTCCCAATCTTGACAGTCATTTAAACCATAGGGAGTGCAAGGATTGACAGGTTGGAGTTTGCTACCTCTCTTCACATTTCCAGAAGATCCAGGCCCACAGGCTAAGGTAGGAATAGTGGATACAGAACCAAACAATAACAAGAGAAAACTGATGGTACCAGTCTGTGGAGCAGGATGCATTATAGGAAAGAAATGCTCAAATCAGGAAAATCTGGTCTTATATAGTATTGCTGGAAACCTACCCATTCACCTGTCTGTTGAGAGAAAACCTATTTCTACTCTGTAATGTGAGTAAAAGTTCTCCAGATGGGGACATACAACTCTTTGTTTACCATCCTGGACTGCCTCTGGGGAGAGACATCCAAGTTTTACTATCCTGATAATTCTCCCTATGCAAACATTCTTAAATAAATGCATTTGCAAAAGTTCAGTAAATCACAAAAGAAGAAGGCAGCAAATTATATTCCATGCATGTGTGATTGGGTCAAAATGAATCCCAATATTATGTAGAAGTATAATTCACCAATAAAAATATAAATAAATAAATATTATTAATAAAAAAAGATTTAAAAAACAAAACAAAATCCCTTCAAAATAGTCAATAAATGGTAGAAACAGACATTATTACCTTATGCATATATGACTACATGACCAACATAATTCTGTAACATGTACAATCAGAAAAATGAGAAATTATACCCATTTATGTATGATATATTAAAGCATTCTACGGTCATGTGTAACTGATTAAAATTTTTAAAAATAGTAAACAATTAATAAAATGTCACTGGTAGGTTTTTACCTATCTATGATTATTCTAAATGTAAACATATTGCCATTTCTAATCAAAAGACAGAGTGACTGTAAGTGGATTTAAAAAAAAAAATAAGATACAACAACATGTGTCCTCCAAGAGACTCACTGTAGACTTAGGTACAGAAATAGACTGAAAGTGAAGACATGGTAACAGGTATTCCATTCAAATGATAAAACAGATCAGGAATAGCTATATTCAAAATCTGTCACCAAGGATACAGAAGGTTAATATTTGATGATAAAGGAATCAGTTCACCAATAGGATATGACCATTATAACTATATATGCACACACCATCAGAGCACCTAAATATGTAAAGCAAACATTAGCAAATCCATGAAAAAAAAATGGTCAGCAAAATAAGAGGATTTCGGTATCCCAATTTATATATCCCACTTTTCAACTCTAGACAGATCATCTGGACAGAAAATCAAAAAAGAACAGCTGACCTGTGGACTCAAAAAATTCTATAGACCAAATGCAACAGACATATGCAGTACATTTCATCCAACAAATGAGTGTTTAGTGTTGTTTAAATATTTTAAATGCAAGAGTCTTCTTGAATATATGATTTGTAACTATCTTCTCCCATTCTCCACTGGGCTGTTTTTCACTTAATTAATATAGTGTCTTTCGCAGCACAAACATTTACTTTTTCTTGAAGTTCAATTTATATATTTTCTTTTCATGAATTATTCTTTACAAAAATTGACATAACACGCATGTATTTTAAAAATGTATCTATTTTATGTAATGTGATGTTTTGAAATTGTGGAATGTATTATGAAATCATTAAATCTAGCAAATTAGCATATATATCATTTCACAAAGTTATTTGTATGGTGAGAAGTTTCATAATCTACTCTTAACATTTTCAAAAACAGAAGATATTGCTATTAGCCACAGTCATCATGCTACACAATAAATCTCTTGAGTTTATTCCTCCTATCCAACTGAAAATTTATAACTTTGCCCAAAAAATCTCCCACATCCCCCCTACACACACACACACACACACACACACACACACACACACCCTAGCCCCCTGGAACCAACACTTTACACATAACAGGAAGAAATTATGTTAAGTGAAAATAATCCAGGCACCAAAAGACAAAAACCACATGATAAACAAGAGGAGAGGAATAGCTGGGTCATATAATGGATCCATTCCTAGTCTTTTGAAGAACTTCCATGCTGTTTTCCATAGTGTTTGTACTAATTTACAATTCCACCAATAAGTGTTTCACTCTTATAACAACTCACTCCTGTGAGAACTACTTCATGGTCCCATGGAGCACCTTCTTTCCTCCTGAGAGCAGCACTCACAATGACCTGATCGGATCCCACTAGGCCAAGCTTCCCTGAAGTTGTCCCCTTGAGGACGAACCACTTCCAAACCATAGCCAAGTTGTTCAATCACATAAATTAGTAGCAGAACCAAGATTTAATTAATTCCAGAACTTATTCCCATGACCAAAACAATACACTTTTTTTTTGGGGGGGGGGGTAGACAAAGTAGCCTAATTGGAATATTTTTTTCTAAATAATAGATTACTTTTTCCCCATGCTTTATATTGTAGCATGATTTATATAGAGCAAAAATGAATCATACTTAGATAAATTCCTTAGTCATATCTCTAATAGTTAACATCCTCTTAGTAGCTGGTTCACGGGATTTTTAATGGCGCTATTGTAAATATGTATCTTATTTTTTCCTTGTACTGCTGTAAGTTTGATGTCACTTTTTCTGGGATAAACCCTCAGGTTTTGATCTTTCATGCTCCAACATTGACATCAGCATAGTAATCACTGCCTTTATGGAATTTAACTTGAACACTGCATTGGTCACCAAATTCCCTTATACCTATATTCTAGCCACTGTCCAGAGGATGTCATGAGGATGGATATTTCCCTACTTGGGGCTCTCATACGACAACAGACACCGTTTTTATAGGGCTTTCTCTTGTGTGTAATTAAATTCTGATTCTAATACACCCCAAGAGAATACGAAAGTAACATTCATGTTCTAGAACATTTTGATTCTCATGTTCAACCCTAGATTGATCTACAATTAGAGAAACAAAAGATGTGTCAAAAGTGTTAATCATAGCAACATAGAAGCATTTATGAATTTGACTCTAATTGCTAACATCCAAATATTTTTAAAAGATGCTGTTTATCCAGAACTATTTTTTTCCAATAGCCCCCCAAATATGTTGAGCTTCCTTAAGCCCTAAATTACATGGAAGTCATAAAAAGCATGAAAAATACATACATAAAAAGCATTAAAAAATCAGCAACATTAATGCTCTATTAATCTGAGAGAAGCAATATCAATTTCCAAGGAAAGTAAAGAATGGGAAAGGGATTTTTTCCCCCCATTGGACGAACATAAAAGAGTCTTTAAAGTTATTTGACCTAGATGGTGGACCAAAGAAAAGAAGACATTAGGTAAATTTCTAACCAACTCTTCTCATGTTCTTCAAGCAAAACGTACTCATATTATCAGACCATCCAACCATGCCTGGATGTCCACTCCCAAGACCTGAGCCACGGGGGACCTTGGAACCAGAGAAGAATGCAGGCTGACCACTATGCTGGCGGCCATAGCCAGTGGGGACCTGTCATATTGAAAAGCTCCCCACATCTCTGCTCTCCAACATCAAGTTTAGCAGCAACCTTCCCAGCAGTGGCATGGCCTGGCAAAGCAAGGGGAGATTTCTCCTGCTCCAACATCACAAAATCTGACAGCTGTGTCACTTCCAAGAAGTGTTAACAAAATTTGGCTTAGCTCAGCATTTTCCAAATGAAATCCAGAGAACTTGTTCTCATGAAGTGTTCATCATAAAAAGGATTCCACACCCTAGTAGTAATCAAAGTTTACCCAATGGATACCAGATTTCCTTACTGCTAGTCTTTCCAGAAGTATATTACATAACAATGTACATTGCAAATCTCTAAGAGAGAAAGAGTGCACAGTATTTTTCAATTTACTTAAATTAAATGGGACCCATTTTAATCTAAATACTATTTGATGTATTGTCTCAATTATAAAAATGCATATTTATGTGATATTTTAATATTTGTGATGTTGGAATATCTTAAAGGTCAGATGTACATTTAATAGAGCAATGAAAATGGTCATTAAACTGATGACTGATCTTTTGGTCTTTGTGTCTATCAGCCAATCTATGTATATCTATCTGTTATATAGTGATGAAAAACATTAAGAACTTAGAATAAGTATTCTCTATAATGAAATTTGGGAGGAAAATACCTTTTTAAAGGAGATCTGGCTAAAATACTTTTATAAAAGTAACAAACAGTAGAGGTGTGAGCAGAGTATTGAAAGTACAGTGAGCTCTTGGTATCCATGAATTCAGCATTTATGGATTCAACTAACCATGGACAGAAAATAAATGGGAAAAAATTGTGTCTGTACTGAGCATTCACAGACTTTTTTCCTTGTCATTATTACCTAAACAGTACAGCATAGCAACTATTTATATAGCATTTACATGGTATTGCATATTATAAGTAATCTAGAAATGATTGGAAGTATACAGGATGATGTGTGGGAGTTATATGCAAATATTTTGTCATTTTACATAAGGATCTTGAGCATCCATAGGTTTCAGTATTGGCATAGGATCCTGGAAATAATTCCCCATAGATATGGAAGCACGGGTCTTACTAGAACACACTATTTGAAAAATATCTTCAGACATGAAACAGAATAAAACATTTGTGCATATGTAATTAATATTCTATTCAGTCATCAACATAAATGCCTTTACGAATTCTCCTAGGATGCATGTTATTTAGCCTGTTGTAGTTATTATGGATTAAAAAATCTTTTTTTTTTAAAGTATCTGATAGTAGGGCTGGCCATTTCACAAAATCTACCTATTTTGGTGAGGTCTTGGTTCTTGAAAGTTCACATAAATGTCATAACTTTAATATGAGTCAACACTCTCTCCTGCCTAACAGAAATGCCTTGCAAACACACTGTGGAATCTCAGCTCACGTTTACCAAAGCATGAAGTGAATTCCAGACATAAAGCTTCAGTTCCAGGGATAGTTGATCATTCCCACCCATTATCCCATTCCTGACCACACTACCCTTGTCAAGACACCTGTGGAGAAATAGCTAAAATACTGTTAGCCTTTAGTTATTGGGGTTTTTTGTTTGTTTGTGTGTGTGTATGTGTGTGTGTGTGTGTGTGTGTGGTGATGGGGGGGGGGCTGTCCATAACAGAGTACCACAAACCTGGTAGCTTAAACAATGGGAATTTATTGTCTCACGACTTCTGCATGGTGTAAGTCTGAAATCAAGGCATCAGCAGGATTAGTTCTTTCTAAGGGATGTGAGAGGAGAATCTATTTCTCCTTGGCTTATAGATGACCACCATCAAATTCACACAATATTTTCCATGTTCATGTTGATTTCCAAATTTTTATAAGGGCATCAGTCATACTGGACTTAGGTCCACCCTAATAACCTTATTTTAACTCTGTTACCTCTATAAAAACTCACACCCAAATAAGGTCACATTCTGAGGAACCAAGGCTTAAGCCTTGGACATGAGAATTTTTGATGAGGAGACCCCAGTTCATAACACTATGTATAATAAAGGCTGTTCAATGGTTTAAAACACTAAGAATCTTGTGAATTATTTCAAGCTAAACAAACCCAGACCAATCCTTTATCCCCTCTTCTCTCTTGGTAGATGAATCTCTGAATAGTGATTTGGGCCTCCTGTGTGTGGCATTTCGGAGTTATTGGAAATCCATTTTCTCCTAGACAGGTTGCCTTTCATGCCCTTCAGGGGAAAAAAAAAGTGAGTTTCAGTTAATGAGTCAGGACTGGAGAACCAGAAAGAACTGAACTCTCAAATTCTCAGGGGTATGACTTGAACATAAGGAAGATTATAAGAAGTCAATGGCCTCTCAGTATAAAAACCCCAGCTTCAAGCTTAACCACAGCATCCAATGGCACCAAATCGGAAACACAAAATTCTATAATAATAGCCAATAGTGATAATTATAGTAAACATTGATTGAATATTCACTGTGTGCTTGCAAAAGGTGCTTCACATATATAATTCCATTTAATCCTCATAATCACTGTATGCAGCCAACAATTTTTAATTAAACTTGGTAAGTAAAGAACTTATCAGAAAGCTTGGCACAGAGTATGTGCTTAAGAACCAAAGGTAATATTCCTCTCCATTTTGCAAATGAGAGCACCAAGATTCAGACACACTAGGATTCTGCTATGAAAGGTGGATCCTACATTTGAACCTAGGGATACTAGACTCCAAAGTTTGTGATCTTGCCTTCAGAAAAATACTGTAGCACATCCTCATTTCTGTGCCACAGAAGTGCAAGACTGTATTAAAGCCCCTGAAATGTTGATCACATCTTCTGTCCCTCCTGAGCCACTGAATCTTATATGATTGCCCCTATTTAGTCTCTAGGGCTTGATTCTTACACACTTTTTCAGGCTTAAATTAGAAAGAGGATTTGTGATCTTCATCTTCTTCTAGGACTCCTTCTTCCCAGATAGTTCCAGGAGCTCTCCATAAGCCACCAGCAGTGATCCCATCTGTCCTGCATGAACTCAGGTTAACTATAGCCACCTGTTTCCCAGGAGTTAAGTGGCTGGTGAAAGTAGAGCCAGGAAATCCAAAAGCTATTTCAACTATGTCTATTTTTACAGCAGCCAATAGTGTAGGCAATCACAAGTCTGGGGCTACAGATGCAGTTCTGCTTACCCCACATGCTTACGTACCTGAATTTGTGAACCGCAAGTTAGCATGTTCCTAGGGTCTTCGGAGTTCTCTTGTCTGGATTACCTTTGGGTTGGAAGAGCTGTTTCAGCCAGGAAGTCCAGGTTTGATATCCCTACCACCATTGTCCCCTGTAACTCTAGTCGTTAATAGAAGAGACACTGTGGTCTGCACAACAAAACATGAAATTTTTCAGAAATGTTTGCCCTTTATCTCAACAGCAACTGGTAAATATACCTGATAAAACCTCGGGATCTCCCAATAAGTGAGAATCAAGTAGTTGAGGAAGGACACTCTGTTCATCTAGTTTCCAAATCAACTGGTTCACCTTCAACTCACATTAGAAGAGCCATTTTCTTCCTTCAATTTCTTCACCCAAGATATGCAGTATGCCTCCCCCAAAAATGCCAAGTGTTTTTAGATACATTATCTGACCCTCACAGCAGTTCTATTAATCTACTTCGTGTCATTAGTCACCTTTACAAATGAAGAAAATGACACTAAGGGTGGTCAAATGACTCTTCCCTAGATCTCTCAGCCAGAGAATTACAAGCCAAGAATCAGCATTCGGTTTGGTTCATCTGTCTTTCTGTTTTCTTTACGTCTCTGAAGCCTCAATATCCCTGTTCAACTCCGGTGTCTGTAATTACATTACAGGAATCTTATCCTTCTCAATCAATTTTCAGAAATTGATTCCTTCAAATGAATTATTGAGGAATGGAGGCTCAGATCCTGAGCTACTTGGTGAGCAAAAATGAGCAAAACAGACCTGCTTTTTTACTCCATAGAACTTCTAGTTCAGCATCACTGGTTCAACCCGTCCAGAACCTTAGCTGAAGATGCCAAAATCATCTGTACCAAAAGAGATACTCAAAAACAGGGAATAAATGGCCTTTCATAAGGAAACTAAAAGGAAGTCAGAGTCTAATTCCTGGAAGAGCCCATTAGGAAGATTCTTGGGTGCTTGGAGAGATGATTCAAAGGCTAAAGTGAACCATCCTTAAAGAGGACACCAAGCCTTCTGTCTGCAGCAGCTGAACGTGTGATTAGCTCATTAAGAAAACATTTGTCTCTTCCCTTTAACATGTGAAATTCTCAGACTGAGCCAGACAAGGTAGCTGCTGGGGTCTATGTTTTTTTATAACAATGTATTCATAGCCACAGTGAAAGACAGAGAAAATCTGACTCATGCAACTAAATCACTCTTCACACTGAACAGGCCTGAATCAGTGTCTGGAGTCCTTGTCAATCAGCCCCATCTCCAAATCTCACAAGGCCTCCGTGTTTTCATCCACAACAGGAGGACGAGAAGAGCCTATCGAAATGGTTACTAGGAAAATGCTTGGTGAAAACGCAGGCCAATGTGCCATGAAAATTCTTAGTATAAAGCCCCTCTTGGAGACCCTGCTTAAGATTTTCTTATGCTTGAAGAGCTGCTGTCGGATCTGCTATCTGGTTTGAAGCAATAAACATTGTTTTGGGAAGACTCTTTTGTTTTGCAGACCTCAGGTGAGCACTATTTATTTGGTTGCTTGCTTGTTCTGGAAAGCGAGACCCGATTAACTCAAATATAGAGGCCTCACACTGGGCCATTATTGTAGTTTGCTCATATCCATCAGCACCTGTTTCCCAAGAGTTACATGGCAGTCTCCCTTCTTCCTGCAGTGCTGTGGTTTTGAGTTTGAGTGTATCTCCCAAAGGTTCATGTATTAGAAGTTTGGCCCTCAGTGTGGCAATGTTAGGAGGTGGTAGAATATAAGGTGCAGCTTAATGAATCTGCCCCTGGTCTGATGTTTTCCACCATCTGACATAGCCCAGAGCCAGCCTGTGTTGTTTGGAACTGGGCCTTCAAAATTGTGAACTGGATGAACATCTTTTCTTCATAAGTTATCCAGCCTTCGGGATTTTGTCAAAGCAACAGAAAACCGACTAATACATTTGGTAATCGAATTCTTCAGTTTGAATTGTATGACTGACCCCAGAGTGAAGGACTTTCTTCCCCAGCCCCCTTGGCAGTCTACATGTGGCCGTATGTCTAAGTTATGGTCTGTAGTACGTGAGAATCATGTCCTAACAAAGAGGAATATGTGCTCTGCTTTCTCTTCCCCACCAGCTGGAATGAAGATGTTACAGAAGGAATTATAGAATCAACACAGGCCACAAGGTGGGAGCCATATGTTGGGTTTGGCAGAGTGAGTCAGAAGGAGCAGGAGTCCCTGGCTCCATGGAAAAATTGCTGTTTCAGTAATAGAGTTTATCCTCCGTTACATGACCGGAAAATAAACTCTTATCTTGTTTGGGGTAAATTGCTGTTATTTTAGTTTTTCTTACAAGATCTGAACCTGATTTACAACTTGTATGGAATTTCTAGCTGCCATAACAAACCTAAATGTGGAACATTGGCTTACAGCCAGCAGCCGGCAAAATAGAAAACACATCCAAAGGCTAAACGCTTGGTGGTCCCTGTCATACCTCAGCAAAATATTTAAACTCTCACCTGCAATCTTACAAGAAAAACCTTGTACTGGCAGAGCTTCTAATTCTAATGAATATGTTAAGAAATTTTTGTACACTTGCTTTTAGTAAATTCTGAGCAAAACAATTCATCTTGGCTGTGAGAGGTGACCAGAGGCAGCCTTGGAGGGAGGTAAGACTGTAGCCCCCACCCTTTCTCAAGAACCTCTCTTACCTATTGGTTATGGAAATAAGATCAAAGATCTTACTTCTTACCTATGAGTTCTGTTTCAGATGGTCATAAAGTAGACATCAAAAATTGTTCAAGGGCTGAGGGTGCAGCTCAGCGGTAGCATGCATAATTTAGCTAACAATGTGCTCTACCACTTCACTACACTCTGTTCTTCCCAGAGAACAGGACGAGAGGTTTGGATGGGCTGCATTAGAATCATTTATTAATGCATAACTGTATTGCTACACACTAAATGACTTAAAATCAGTTCAACCCCAGCACTGAATAAAAAATTGTCCAAGCAGTACACAGTCAATAAAAACCAAGCTTAAAACCGAGGCCTAGAGAACTTTTGCTATCAAAACTGACATGTAACAAATTAGAAGTAAAATATCTGTAACTAAAAACCTATTTTATCTAGAAGCACACAATTCCACATTTTAACAGCTCTAAAATTGAGATGCATCTTATAATTAACGTGATAAAGCATTGTGTCTAGATTTAATTGGAAAAAAAAAATATTTTTCCTAGTGATATAGAAAATGATAATGTAGCCTCAATCCATAGTAAATTCAATACAAGGCAGCTTGGTTTTGAAGTAATCTTGCTACCAAAGAAATTGCAGCCTGGTCTATGTAGGCCATGTTTGTCTAACCAAAGGAATTCTTTGGAACCCAGACATATGTTAGTGATGTGGGCTACAAAATTTACACAGTCACCAGGAAGGGCAGATTCTCGAATGCCAACTTTAGACATAGCCACAGAGAATAATGGGTTAGGAAGAACCTCCAAGGGGTCATGGAATACAATTAATAATGCATGAGGGATTCCCTCCCAGAGAGCAGGACCAGAAGCTTTGATAGGTTGTGTATCAGTTATCTATTAATATATAACAGTACTACTATACACCAAGTGCTTAAAATAGGACACATTTACTAGCTTAGTGTCTGTGAATCAGGCTCTGGCCACACCTTAGTCGAAACTTCTGCTTCACAGTCTCATAAGAAGCTGCAATCAAGGTGCTGAGCAGGACTGTGGTCTCAACTCCAGGCCCAGCTGGGGCAGAATCCACTTCCAATTTCACACGTTTGTTGGACGAATGAAGCTTCTTGCAGCTGTAGACTGAGGGCTTCAGTTTCTACCGGCTCTTACCTGGAGAGGCCTCTAGCCGCCCCCATTCCTGGCCACATGGAACTTACCAACATGGCTACTTGTTTCATCAAAGTCACCAAGGGAGAGAGTCTGCTGGCAAGAAAGACATCACAATACTGTGTGATGCTACCACAGAGTGGCATTCCATCACCTCTGCTGTATTCTATTAGTTAAAAGCAAGTCACAGGTCCTTCGCACACTCAGGGGAGGGGTTACCTAAGGGTTTGAACACCAAGAGGTGTGGAACAGAGAGGCCACTTTAGACTCTGTCTTACCATGTTGACTAAATGAGGAATTGAGTTGCTGCCAAGACACAGAGTTTTCAATTCCTCTCCAGCAAGATTCCATCACTGCTGTGAATCCGTTTGCTTCTCAGTCTCCTCCTCCTCCTTCTCAGATGGGAGTTTTAACTACTATTAGATCTTCTACCATGATAACAAGGAAGGTGCCGTCTTCTTAGAGTTACAGGATGGCTCCGTGCACGGATGTATCCATATCTGGCCTTCCTGCCAAAAAGAGTGCCCCTCCCTGAGGTCCTAGAGAGTAATCAGCTACACGGTGGCCCCACTCCAGGAGACAGGGCTTTGTGTGAGGGAGAAGACACAAATGTTTGGGTGGCCAGCAATGGGAAAGGCAGAAGAAAATGCTGGTCATCCCCCAGTAAGCACCTCACCATATTTCCCCTAATAACAGAACCCCTCAATTTTAGGTAGGGAGTGGACCATCTAAAGACACTATTTTCCAAACTGTGCAGTATATCCATGTGATTAAGTTCCAGCCTATGGACTGTGAATGAAAATGATCAATGCACCTCCCAAGCTATTTCTTGGAAGAGAAGGATTTCTGCCTATCCCCCTTTCTCTTTTCATCCTCCCCCAGTGATAAGGCATCTTAAACTATAAGATGATACAAGGAAGATGCAAAACAACAAAGTAGAGGGTCTTTCTCCAACATGGTGGACCCCCAACTGCCACTGGTCAGAGACAGAAGTAGCTTTCCATGTTCCTTAAGACACTATCAGTGTGGCTTTGTTGTAGCAACCAAAGCTAAATCTTAATTAATAGAGATGTCAGCTGAGCTGTTTGATAAACCAGCTGTATCTTTAGTGGAATTATATTCACAAATATGTTTTTCCCTAATCCTGTGACCATAAATTGTTGTTTGGATATGTATATATTTATATTTTATCAGGAATTTTTTTTTGAAAGGAATTAGCACCCTGATGGGTTTTGTTTTCCTTTACCCCCATGAAGGTGGAAAATTCAGTGAAGGCACTGGATTTGATACAACCACAATCTGCTTTTGACTTACAGCCTTCCATCTGTGGTCTTCTTGAAAACTAATATTGCAAATTTGAAGAATGTACAATCTGGGTCACTAACTATTTTCTTAGAGCCACAGGAGTCAGAAACACCCTAGGATGCTTTTCTGGAGGGAATGAAAAATCTCACTGCTGAACACCTCAAAAGAAACAGGAAACAAAATTTCCTTAGATGGAGCAGGAGAAAAAAAAAATTTTGTTTGTTCCCTAAGATCCCTGAAGGTGAGTCCTGAAGGTGAGGCTAGCAATACTAGGCCTAGTCCCAGAGATGAAATATCTCTTTCATTTAGTGGAGAAGCAGACTTAGGCCTAAGGTATAAGAATCCTTTGAGCACCTGCAAAGTCTTCTTTAGGCCAATGGGATCTGAGAATAGCCAGTAGTTCTGTGTGATGCTTCCAATGTCTCTGTATGGTTAACTTCATGTGTCAACTGTGCTAAGGGATGCCCAGATAGCTGGTAAAACACTAGATGTATCTACAAAGTTTATTTCAGAAGAAATTCCCATCTGAATCATTAGACTGGGCAAAGAGGATTGCCCTTCACCCAGTGTGGGTGTGCAACATCCAATCTGTTGAGTGCCTAAACAGAGGGAAAAAACAGAGGAAGGACAAATAAGCTCTCTCTCTCTCTCTTGAATTGGGACTCCATCTTCTCCTACTATTGGACATTTTTGCTCCTGGTTTTCAGCGCTTCTGAACCCAGAGTGGGACTCATATCTTGGGTACCCCTAATTCTCAAGCCTTTTAGTTTAGGCTATTACACTACTGGTTCCCTGGACCTCCAGTTTTACACATGGAATATCATCTGTGTCCACAATCTCAGGAGCCAATTCTTCATGAGAGAGAGAGAGAGAGAGAGAGAGAGAGAGAGAGAGAGAGAGAGAGACATATTCTATTCTATTGGTTATGTTTCTCTGAAGAGCCCTTACCAATACACTCTCCTAACTATCAGTCCTATTATTCATTGGTACAGCAAATAAATATGTGCTTGGTACTTTTCTAGGTCCTTGAAAGACACAAAGACCAAAACAGCAAAGACCTCTTCCCTTTAGAAGTTTTAACCTAGCAGAGGCAGGCAGCCATTAAACACTAAAGGCAATCAATAAATAAAATAGATTAAAAGTATGTTTCTATATAAAAGATACGAAAAGCAGGGGAAGAGAGAATCAGAAGGCTGAGGAAGGAGAGCAAAGTTGCAAGATTAAATAGAATGATCAGGATAAACCTCACTGAGAGGAACTCAAAGAGATTCCAGGGATTTGAAGGAGGTGTAGCAGAGGAAATAATAAGACCAATGACCTGAAGCAGGAACATTCCCTGATTGTTTTAGAAACACCCGAATCCACTGTGGTCAGAATGGAATGAGCAGGAAGAAGACGGTGTGGGAGTTAACAGCAGACCAGATCACACAGAGTCTTGCAAGTCATGACTCCAAGTGTTTCTTGGAGTCCCATAAGGAGTTATTTAAGGATTTGAGCAGATAAGTAACACGATCTGGATTATGTTTTAACAGGCTGTCTGGAGGTTATTGGCTCAAGCAGCCAAATCCTGCAAGGACTGAAACAGGCCTCAGTTGCAGTTTGGTCCAGAGACTCAAATAATAATACCCAGGCTTAGTTTCTTTACACTCTCACCTCAGTCTCCTCTACTTGTTGTCCCCAGCTGCAGGGTGGCCCCTCTCCTGACAGTGAGTGGCAGAAACAACTCAAATTCTAACACAACTAAGTCCAGTAAAGAAAAATAAAATGAAGTCCCAGAAAAAAAAAAAAGTGTCTCTTTCGAACTTATTGATTGTGCTTAGGTTGTGTACTCCTTTTTGAAACCCTGGGAGAGGTTAAGGACAATTAGCACATGCTCCTGAATCTGGAGATAGGACCAATCCTACTCAACCACAAAGCTGAATGGGTATCCTAAGGGAACTTGAGCACACTATTATCTGAAGGAAGGAGGATGTACATTGGACCACAGTAATATACGTGCCCACTCATTTGGAAATAGAGAGATCCATAGGCCCATCATTTTAACGTAAGGTAGATCATGGTTGGCTGAGTAGAGGTGTGGGACAAAGGGCTTTATGGCAGAGAGAGGCCAATTCTAAGGGAAAGGATCTGGGAGGGTCACTTATACTTGAGCATTAGTCTTGATTCTGCTGGTCACTCATTTTCATCTTGAGAGGCCCAGGGTTTCAGTTCCAGTTCCATCTCTAACTTCTCATGCCATATACACCAACTCACTTCTCCACAGAGAGTCCTCACCTAAAAAGTAAAATGGTAGTCTTCAGTTCTTAGGCTTCTCCAGCTCTGACGTTGTAGGATTCTTGCTCCACCTTTGGTTGCTAACTTCCTCCTCCCTCTATGATCAGGTCCCGTGGTATCATGCACCCCTCATAACGGTCTCCTTGCCTACCTACTTCAACCTTCTCAGTGTTCTGCTCCAGCCTGACATCCATCAGCCATTGACTGCCCCATCCTTTCCCAACTAAGTGATAAAGGAACTTTTATTATGTTATAATTATTTGTATTTTGACAGCAGCCTTCTAGAACTCAGATTTATTAGAAAACGATAGAATTTAGGTTTTTTGTTTTCCCTTAAGTAAGTTGGGAGGCCTCTCCAGAAACATCCTGTGGACTTGGCTGCTTTTGCATACACTCAGCCAGCTCTTGCATAATTAGAGAAAACCAGTCTTGAAGAAGCTGGACTTTCAGATTTTTGAAGTCATATCATGTCTTGGCAGTCTGGGCAATGAAAATATGAGGATTTTCCTTTTCTTTTTTTTACAAGGATTTTTAATTTCCCTTTGACATAGGAACTCAGTTGGCTCTAAAGTAATGTCCCTGAAGCAAGCATGGAGACACTTAACTGAATGGAATATCAGGTTGAATTTCTCAAATGATATCTTGTCTAATGTAACATAAAAAAATATGAGAGAACAATGAAAGAGATGTGTTAGGAACCCTCATTCCAAGTCATGTTTTTTCAATTTGTTCTAATTAGTTATACATGACAGTAGAATTCACTTTGATACATCATACATAAATGAGTATAATTTCTCATTCTTCTGGTGTACATGATGTAGAATCACATTGGTTATGTACATGGTAGTCATATATGTACATAAGACAATAATGTCTGATTCATTTTACTCTCCTTCCTACCCCCAAATCCTCTCCCCTCCCTTTACTCCCCTCTACGTAATCTAAAGTAACTCTATTCTTCCCTATCCCCTCTCCCCCATTGTGAATTAGCATCCACATGTCAGAGAAAACATTCTGCCTTTGGTTTGGGGGATTGGTTTATTTCACTTAGCATGATCTTCTCCAACTCCATCCATTTACCAGCAAATGCCATAATTTCATTCTTCTTTAAGGCTGAGTAATATTACACTGTATATCTATATCACATTTTATCAAAACCACTCCAGGATTTCATCTCACTCCAGTCAGAGTAGCAATTATCAAGAATACAAGTAAAAATAAATGTTGGCGAGGTTGTGGGGAAAAGGTACACTTGTACATTGCTGGTGGGAATGCAAATTGGTACAACCATTACGGAAAGTGGTATGGAGATTCCTCCAAAAACTAGGAATGGAACCACCATTTGACCAGCTATCCCACTCCTTGGTTTGAACCAAAAGGACTTAAAATTAGCATATTACAGGGACACAGCCATATCAATGTTTATGGCAGCTCAACTCATAATAGCTAAACTATGGAATGAACATAGGTGCCCTTGAACAGATGAATGGTTAAGGAAAATGTGGTCTATGTACACTACCAAATATTACTCATTCCAATTCATTTGAACAGTACTTTCATCACTGACCTGCAACTGAGCCTCTCGAGACATGCTCTAGTCTTCCCTGTCACTGGTCCTCTATTTATATTGTTCATCCTCTTGATATGTCTTTTTCTCCAATTCCAGCTCTGCTGTCTCCATCATCCTTCCTTTCAAATCTGACTTCACGTGTTGTCTCCACCAAGGAGTCTCTCCTGATGTACCAAGGAGTCTCTCCTGATGTCTCCACTGGAAATGAAATGAGTGACCTCTGAGCATCCAAAGTACCTGCCTCTACCTCCCCTACAGCAATGATCCTAAAGAACCCCGATAAAAGAATTTACTGCTCAGCCTCTGCACACTCATATAAATATGAGTCTGGGTGCTGTATGACTCCAAGCTTCATTTTGGACCCTGTTGAAAACTGAGCCTCGTAATGCTGACCCAAATGACAAACCACTGGTAATGTCCGACCTCAACAGAATTTTCAGTCCCTTTCTGTGCCTGCGGTAGACAACATCTCAGATGGTCCCCAGTGAGTCCTCCCTACTGGTGTTCACATCCTGTATGACCCCCTCCCCTTGACTCCTTGAATGTAGGCTGAACTTAGTGACTCCCTGAGAGTGAATAATAGGCTAAAAAAGAAATAGCAAGCCATGTCCAGCATCAGCAAGATTAAGGAATAAAAAATTTACATTCATTCTTAGTATCACCTTCTTTTCTCCCCATTCTCCTCTCTCCACCATCCTTCTGAAGGAAGCCAGTTCCATGCTTTAGGTTGCCTTTTGGGAGCTACCATGCCCATGGAGTAGGGAACTTATGTCTGCAACCAACAGCCCCAACTGGCCTACTGGTAGTCCAGGAGCCATGTGAGTGAACTTGAAATAGAATCCTCCTCTAGTTGTCTGGATGAGACTGAAGCCCTAGTTAATGCCTAGATAACAGCCCATGACAGTCTGTAAGCCAGAAGCACTCAGCTAAGCCACATGGAAATTCTTCAACCACAGAAATCTAATAAACATTCTTTATTTTAAGCCACTAAGTTTTGGGGTAATTCATCACACAGCAATGGATAGCTAATATAGTAACCAATCAAAAAAGGCTTTTCAGATCCCTACTATTTTGGGAAGGCTCTTGTTCCTTCTTCCCCTTTATCTGTCTCTCATGTGATGTAGACTACATTTTGGCATTTGTTATTCTTCAACAACCTACTATTTTTTTAGGCAGTATGCTGGTGTCGAGAATTAAGCCCAGAACTGGATGATTCCAATGAGTCACAGATTTCTCTTCCAAGAAATTGTATAGATATCCAAGTTGCAGAAAAGTTTTTCTCCGTTAAAATATAATCCTTAAGAAGTCAGGCTGATTTTTGTGTATTTTCATATATTCAGTAACCCTGAATTTTAATTTGCTGGTTTATCAATTTTAGATAGATGCATATTTCTTATTCATGAGGTCAAACTACGAGAAGAGGAACAAAGTCCACTCAATTCTCTTCAAATGCCCTAAAGCAGCTGGGAAGTAAAGCTTGTTATAAACCCAGAAAACTCCAAGAGAATCATCTGAGGGCACGAACTGACATTTTTCACATCCTTCTCACACATTCATCATGCTCTTTCACAAGCCCCAGTGTGACCATCACCAGTGAGTGGCTTCAGTTGCTGAAAAGCAGGGGGTCCAGCCTTTTAGGAATGACCCCTACTGTGAGTCTTAACTCCTAAAGGTCACAGCTGCTGCTGGAAGACGAGATGCTATTGTTACTGGTGGTGACAATATTAATATTTTATCAAAGTCCTGCAAAACCTCCTCCTGTGCCTGGATTCCTTGTTGGTTTCACTTCCTAAAACTCATTAGGTCTGTTCATGTCAACCTTCAAATTCCTAAATCACTAAGTAATGGATTATTTTAATCAAATCAACATCAAAAGCATATATTGTATACCCATCTGTGAGGCGCAAGTGGGAGTTTGGCGGGGAGGGAAAGATACAAAGATGACTAAACATGAGATGATACCCACAAATTCAGAATCTGTACAATGCTCAAAAAAAAGCTTGCTGTGATTTCTATGTGTCCCCCAAAAAGCACGTGTTAGAAGCTTAATCCCCAATGCAGCAGGGTTGGGAGGTCCAGCCTAATGGAGGTGTTTGGTCATCAGGGCTCTGCCTTCAAGACCAGATTAACCCCAATCATGAAGAGGCTTGGGGCTGCAAGTTCGATCTTTTGTTTTTTTATGCACATATGTTCTTTTGCCCTCTGCCTTCTGCTATGGGATGACACAGCAAGAATGTCCTTGCCAAACACAGACAACCCTAGAGATTGCCAAATGTCCTTGCCAAACACTCTCAACCTTGGAGGTTCCAGCCTCCAGAATGGGAAGAAATAAATTTCTGCTCTTTATCAATTATCCAATCTCAAGTATTCTGTTAACCACATCACCAAACAGACTAAGTTCTAGGCTAAAAGACCCTCAAAAAGCATTGGAGTACAAGATTGAAAACATAGGTAGTGTTTTACTTACTACCACCAGGTATGGTGGTAGTACACACTCATAATTTCAATGGTTTGGAGGACATGGCAGGAGGATCGCAAGTGTGAGACCAGTCTCAACAACTTAGTGAGACCCTGTCTGAAAACAAACAAATAAATAAATAAATAAATAAAGAGGACTGGGGATGTAACTCAAAGGTAAAACACCCCTGGGTTCAATCTCCAGTATCAGAAAGGAAGAGAAAAAGGAGGTCAGTCCCTGAATACTACAAGTGGTTGAACGAGATACTTCCCTTTTATCAGCCTCAGTTTCCTCATCTGCACAACAGGGAATTTGGATTGGACCAGGTATGCTGTAAGTAGGCAGAATTCTTGGATGGCCCCATGGTGTGCACACCTGTGGCATCCTCTCCCAATGAATGTGGGTGAGACCCACGTATGAGATAGAATTTGGTTTCCATTAGTAAGTTTTAATATGTCACAAAAGTGAAGAGATTTTTGCAGACGTACTTAAGGTCAAAAATTATCTGGCTTTCAGTTAAAAGGGAGATTATCTAGCTTAATTGGATGAAAGCCTTAAAAGAGAACCTTCCTGAAAAGACAGGTCCTCCTGTCAACTTGAAAGACTAGACTGCTGTATTATACGAGGGCTGTGAGACAGCGTGTGACAAGGAACATGAGTGGCCAAGGAGCTCAGAGTGACCTCCAACTGACAGCCAGCAAACAAACAAGGACCTAAGTCCCCCAAATGCAAAGAAATGAGTTCTCCCAACAACACGAACTTGAAAGAAAACCAAAGCTCCAGAAATGAATCAGGCCAATAAATTCATGTTAATTTGTTACATAATCATGGAAAACTAATACAGATTCTGTATGAGTTCCATCTTGCCTGCTCTAACGGTTGACGATAGCTGCCTGGAGCTCCCTACAGAAAAGGAAAGCCATTTATCAAGGTCTTAAGCAATTTAGACTTTGTCTCCGGTTAAAAAAATAAAAAAGGCCTGGGGATGTGGCTCAGTGGTTAAACACCCCTAGGTTCAATCCCTGGTACCAAAAAAGAGAAAGAGAGAGAAAACCAAGCTCTGGGACAGAGATTCCAATAATGGCAGATCATGGGGAGCCTCACAGATCATGGGAGAACATTCCTAGGACCACAGCTAAGCCAAAGGGACCCCTAGTTTTCCACTAAATGCTCATCAGTTCCCCCAAATTTTAATGAATCAGGGCAGCAAAACTCCGCAGACCAAAGAAGCCCTCTCTAGTGACCACGTGGACTTTTAAGTCAGCCAGACCTGTGTTCAGATCTTGGCTCTGCCACTAACTAATTGACAATCCCAGGAAATTTATCACATTCTTTAAAGCCCCACCTCTGGGATCATGATATCCCTCTACAACTTATTTTATGACTAGTAATAAAAATAATTTATAGAGGTTCAGGCTGCACTGTGCATAGAAAGGGTTCTAGACTGGAAGCCAAGAGTCCTGGGCACAGTCCATGGATTACTCAAGGGCTGCATACAGGGTAGGTAAGACCCTGTACTCCGGAGTCACACTGCCTTGGTTAAAGTCCCAGTTCCACCACTTACTAACTGTTACATTACTTAAATATAATATCTCAGGGTACGTGTTAAAAGTTAATTGCACGTTCCATGTCTTAGTTTCCCCCACTCTAAAATGACCATTTTCATAATAGTCCCCAATTCATAGGATCATTGTGAGAGTTTAATGAGCTCAATAGAGACAAACACTTAGAATAGTGTCTGACAAGCTTACACTCTATAAATGTTTGCTATTATCATTACTATTCATTCATCTGACATCCATTTGTCGAGACTATACATTCCAAGACATGTTAGAGCTAAGAATTGTGTAGATGTATGTAAGCCTCTCCCATAGAGAAGCTCAATACAAACAGATAAAACGGATTCCTTTTTCATTTCTACATAAGAGCTAATTACAATAACAAAAGAGTCAACAAATGCCACGAGAGCCCAGAAGAGGGAGCTGAACATTGGAAGAATAAGTGAATGTCACAGAGAAGGAACATTTAAACTGTGCCTTATTGTTGATGAGCCACAGAAAGGTGAAGGGCAAAGGGAGTCGGGTACAGAAACAAAGCTATATAAAAATTAAGAACAGCTATGCCTTGGAAGCATTGTACCGCCGTGAAAAAAAAAAGTTAGAATGATATTTATAGTACCATACAATTTCTGGGCCATAAAGACTTGCACACAAAACAGCTTACATTTTGCAAAAACACCTACCTAAAAAAAAAAAAAAAAATGATGCTCATGAAATACACTGAATGGGAATGCAGAACCAGGATTTAAAATTTTAAATAAAATTTAAATAGAGAGAGAACAAGACCATGTACACCCAGTGGTGATAATGAACCATGAATATTGAAAGCCAAGAAGGGAGAGAGAAAAGTAAGAGGGGAAGACAGGGAGCAGGATGTGTGAAAAACTGCCAGCCACACACTGCTTCTGATCTTCGGGGAGGGCCAGGTTGCTACTGGTAGAGAGGCATCAGGTTAATTTACCTAAATTCTCAAAAGTAATGTTAAAGCTAGTTTACGAATGCCCACGCACACATGTTAAAGGTGGGGCAGGGTGAAGAGCCATCAGAAAAGGGGATGCAGACCCGATTTGCCCCCCTTGCCCCTGTGCAATTAGAAATAGATGCCTCTTCTCCTGGGCAGACTCAGCCTGTGACAGGCACACTGCTCAGCCAGCTGGATGCAAGCCAGATTGGACACCAAGCCTGCCCTCAGCAGGGCACCCTGGTGTTGAATGTGACTGTTCAACCCAAGAGGTAGCCCTGCAGTAGTTAGTGTCTTTCATCAAATCTCCAGGAAAAAAAAAAAAAAAAAAAAAAAAACAGCCCTAAACAACATGCAATATGAGGACACAAAGGCACAGAAGGTGCAGATGGTGAGAACCTCTCCTATTGGCAAATTCAAGAGCCCCCCAGCCTCGTAGCAGGAAAGTGGCCAACTTCAGCCTCCCACATCAGAGCTTTCCCTGGGCCTGGGAAAACCCATCACTTGCCAAACAGGATAGTATGCCATCATCTTCCAAAGGAATGTCTACAATGCTGTTCCAGGAATGTTCAGGTCAGCACATGACTTTGTAGCCTCAAATTCTTTTCCCTCTAGCCAAGACAATTTGAATCAAACACGGCTGGCCTTCTCTTACTCTAGGATCTCTAAGGAGAATAATACCAGGTGCTCTTGACTGGGCGGATGATAACGCTCAGCAAAGGTAGAAGAGGGACAGGGAGAAAAGGATACAGAGGGGTTAATAGGAACGAGCAACCTGGAGTGCTAAAGAACAAATGATAGACCAAGTGGCCCTTTTGAATTTCACATCTGGTAACCTTGGTGAGGTGCACGGTGCTGGTGCTTTTACATCCCTGGACTCACGAGATGTTTACTCGATCCTGTAGAATTGGCAAGCACATCATATATAGTGCTGCAGAGGGGGCTGGGGGGAGAAAGACACAGACAAGTGGGAGGGGTCAAGTCTCAAGGCAAGGAGACCACAGCCAGCTAACTACCAGGTGGCAAGGCATTGTGAACTATGAAAGAGCACCATGGACCATGTGGCACAGGATTCAGGATGGCAGATTTTGCAGACAAATGAAACTGGTTTGAAGCCAGCCTGAGGAAACCAGGACAAGTCCATTAACTGCTCTATGCTTGTTTCCTCATTTACGAAATGGAATTCAATAGTAATAGCCACATTAGAGGTTTGCTGTAGGGGGGAAATATTTATAAAGTGCTTAACAAAATGCCACAGTAAGTGCTCAATTAAATAGAAGCAACTATTCATTTATGTGCTCAATAAATATTACTGTTTATTTTGTGTCAGCCACTGATCCAAGCCCAGGGGTATGACATTTAACAAAAAAAGCAGACAGGGTACTTGTCCTCAGGAAGCATTCAAGCATAGGCAATAATAAAATAATTGCCAAAGTAATTATTAATAGTAAATAATTTCATATCCCATATAATTATGTGATGCCAAAATATTGTAAAACTGGTTCAGTCTGGGGAGATGTAGTCTAAGGAGGATTGGGAAACAATTACCAGTAGGAGAAAAATTAGAGTTAAAAATCTGAAAAATGGAGTCCTAACAAAGGAGAAATACCAAAAGGAAAAATATCAGCATGTCCTATACTAAAAGAGGGCTGGACATGGTCCAGGAGCTACGTGATGAGTGTGGCTGAAGTGCTGAGACAGAAAGAGTCACTCGGGATGAAATGGGATGAAGAAGAGTGAGGAGGCAGGAACAGTATCTCCCGGAACATGGTAGGAATCAGCGAGAAGCCACCAAGGGATCTTATTTCTATTAGGATTTCTCTCTTTTTATCCTTTAATTTAAATTTATTTTTTAATAATACATAAAAACAGAAACTGTTCATATTTGTGGGGTATCATGGCATTTTGACACATGTGTACACTATTTATTGTTGAATTCAGGTGAGACATATCTGTTCCCTCAAATCTTCACTGTTAACTCAAAATCCTTTCTCCTAGTTTTTTGAGATATAGAATATTATCATTATGTTTACCCACTTTACATTATGAGGTCAAGAGGCCTAGATAACATGTTCATGGAGGGTCTGAAGTATGGCTCTTGCTATATGCATGGAGAATGAATGGGAAGGTAAACAAGAGAATGGATATTAAGAAAAGTTATTTTGTAGATTACACTGACCTAGGCTAGAGATGATGCTGGTTTGCGATGGCAGTGGAGGAAATGGGACAAAGTGTAGGAATTGGAAATCTATTCAGTAAATAGAATCAAGAGGACTTTAGGATGGACTGAGCATGAGGGATAGAGAAAAGGAGCCAATAGAAGATGCCCCACGGGTTTCTGGAAGGCCAGTCACTCAGGTATCCCAATGTGAGGAAAAGACAAATACGTGTCTTTGTAGCAAAGTTGAGGCTCAGATGTGTTTTGAGACGTCCCAGTAGAGATGGTGTTCAGATCAATGTTTCTGGACCCCAGAGAGAAGTTGAGGTAGTGGACTTAACAGTCATTGACATATTGATGACATCAATAATGAGGTCATGTAGAGTGAAGATATGGAATACTTTATTAAAAAAAAAAAAACAGGGAGGAGGAAAAATTAAGGTCTTAGAACCACGCCTTAAGGAATTCCAACATAATGATAAGGTAGTGGAGGGTGAACCATCAAAGGAAGGTAGAAATGGAGCATTTTAAAATTGAAATAAAATCTAGAAAGTGAGAGCAACCCAAGCCAAAAGAAGAGAGTTTGAAGAAGTCTGCATTTACTAAAAGCTGCTGAAATTCATGTAAACTGAGTGTCACACATCACAGGTCTATTTGTTGTTCAACACCTTTCATCAAAATAAAAAAAAAAAAGATTTTAAAGGTTTAAATGTTTAAGTCATCTGCCTGGATGTCTGCAGCCAAGAGGTGGTGAACCGGGCTTCCAACCCACATCAAAGCCTTTCCTGGGGAGCTGCTCTTGGCCTCTGCTATCTTCCACGGTGATTCAGTGCAGCCTTCCCCCAGAGCAGCACTGTGAGTCGACAAATTGGAGGAACCTGACACTGAACTTGGCAGCGACATCTGTCCTCTCTCCTCCTCATGGCCACACACCTCAATAGACGAAAACTATTTGCTGTCTCTAGATTACTAAATGGTAGCGGGAATGAAAAAGGAGATGGTTGCTGCAGCACATGCCAGGACTTTAACCCAGTTGCAGTTGTGATCTCATCTAGAGAGCAGGCTGGGAACAGGTGCATCTGGGGAACTGACAAAACATCTGACCACAGTCTCCTTACAGAAGGGCTGCAGATAATGCTGCAGAGAAATCTTTAAAAGGGAAGGAGCCTGTTCCAAAGAACTTAACTCAGAACGTCTCACTGAATAGCATGAAATCACCATCCCGAGTTCAGTATGTAGCAGCTATTACTCAAATCAATCTCCACCCTGCTGGGTTCCAAAAAGAAAAAAAGATTGCATATCCAATCTGAAGGAATCATTGTATCATCTTCCTTCCTCTCAACACTCATAATTTGCCTCTCAGTCCCTACATTAGGACCATTAAGAGCATTTTACTTTATTCCCTGTTGGTGTCAATCACCTTGAGAAGCCCAGGACTCCCAGCTCACTCCATCCACTAACCCACAAATTCTAGTGCCTCTGTGGCTTCATCACATTTATGAACTCACCCTCCATCCTTCTCCCCACTTCTGAAGTCATTTCACTAGGACTCCAGAACTCAAGCTCTCTGATGGGTAAATTTCCCTGAGTCTTTGAACTTTTCTAATTACTAATTCCCTCCACCTTCTTGCTCTACCTGGAACTTGGCACTTCCTAGAGGACACTATAGCCATGGCAAGGTCAAACCCTATCTTCTCCCTGACTCGTCACACCACTGGGCCTGAATTGGGGATTTCTGCTTCCATGGTGATATTTAAGACCATCATCTCTCCTTTCTTGGCCAAAACTCAAAGCCTTGAATCTCACATCCTAAAACTACATCTCCCTCTAGGCCTGTTTGTTAAAGTCATCTGTCCCACCCCCTCCAAAGGTGAGCCACTACCCCTCCATTCTTGACATCAGCTCATGGATCACTGTCACTGTTTCCAACACAAGTCTTGTCTGTGGTTCTAAGAGATCAATGTGCCCATAGGAATCCCTGCCCAGTTCTGGCCCCTCAGTATTGTCACCTCCTATCCCCCACCAGTCTTGACCTGTTCTTGTCCTACTCCAGGCCTTATCATTATCAATGACCACAACTCCTACATAATCATTAATTCACACATCACACTCTAACCACCACCTTTGGACTAAGTGGCTGCCCCTGGACCTTCAATCTACTTATCTGCCACCTTTCAGCTGTCCCTCCTGTCTGATCCTCCTCCTTACTGAGCTTCAATTCCCCAGTCAATCATCCCCACCATCCCGCGCCTATCCCCCACTCCCTTGCCCCTCCCCCTCTTGCTTTGTCATTTTCTCTTGGCTGAACCATAGCTCAAATTCAGTCCACCTCACTGGATTCTGCAGTGGCACCCATCCAACCAACAGAAAGACCTGCCACCAGGATCCTGTTAAATCAAAAGTTGGGTCTGTTGAGCATGGTGGTGCATCCCTATAATTCCAGTGACTTGGGAGGCTGAGGCAGGAGGATTGCAAGTTTGAAGCCACTTTGTCCTCCCGTTATCCTCAAGATCCCAGTTGCTCTCTGGCAACTGGATTTCTCTGTGTGTCCACTCCCTTAGGCAACTGTGTCATCCCATCCCTTCTCTCCTCAACCCTCTCACATTGCTGCTCTGCCTCATCCCCAGATAATCAATTTGATTGTTATTTCATGGAAAAAGAAATTAAAAGAACTTCTACATCTACCCATCTGCCCGAGGATGTGCCGTGATACTCCAAATACCCTCCACATTCATGTCCCTATTTAAAGTCAAGCGCTCTGTCTGAGCATTAAATCCTATTCCTTTTTATCTATTTAAAGACACCATCCTTCCAATTTTTCCTCCTCCTTCTTGCATTTTCAAATTTCCCCTTTCTACTAGATCATTTCCATCAGCCTACAAATGTGCTGTCCTTTCTCCCAAAATTTATATAACAATTGAAAATAACAAAAGTCCTCTTTGGTTCACTCTTTGTCTTCTCTTTATTGAAAAACTCATTGAAAGAATTGTCTAAACTCACTGTCCAAAAGCTCTCCTCCAATTATCTCTTAAATTCACTCTGACCAGACTTTTGTCAAGGTCACAATAACCTACATGGCTGAAGCCAATGGTCAGTCCTCAGCCCTGATCTTGCTTCATCTGTTGCTGACACTTATCACAGCTGATGACTCCTCTTTACTTGAAACCTTTATTTTTCATTTGTCATCTAGGATTTCACACTCACTTTGTTCCCCTCTGATCTGTCTGGCTGCTTTTTCTCAACCAGCTTTTCTGATTCCTCCAGATATCCCCGACCTCCAGATGTCAGAGGGTCTTAGATTTTAATCCTTAGACCTCTACTTTTATCCTTATACTGTTCAAATGCCTATATCTTCCAAATTTATATATCTGGCCTAGCTTCTCCCTTTGGGCCCACACTGCATCTCTACCTGAATGTCTGATAGACATCTCAAACTTAACATGGCTATTGTCCCATAGATTCCCCCCAAAACATGCTCCTCACAGAGCATTTCCCATCTCATCAACTGGTGAATCCATCATTTAGTTTCTCAAATACACTAGAGTCATCATCCACAGTTTTGTCTTTCCCCACATCTAATATGTCAGCAAATACTTTCAGATACATCTCCTCTCACCTTTATCTGTGAGCTATTTCCAGAATTCTGTTTGTCCTCACCACTTCCATTGCCTTGACCTTGTCCAAACCAAGCTATCACTATGTCTCTCCTGTATTATTGTGTTAGCCTCTTAACTGCTCTCCCTGCTTCTGTCCTTGTCCTCTTATAGGATATTCCCCACCAGGAACTGGATCATGTTAAACAAAAGATCTTGTCAAAACTAAAGGATCCTGTTAAATCAAAAGTTGGGTCTGTTGAGCATGGTGGTGCATCCCTATAATTCCAGTGACTTGGGAGGCTGAGGCAGGAGGATTGCAAGTTTGAAGCCAGCCTCAGCATCTTAGAGAGGCCCTAAGTAACTAAGCAAAACCATATCTCAAAAATGAAAAGGGTAGGGATGTAGCTCATTGGTGAAGCACCCCTAGATTAAATCCCCAGGACTGAAATAAATAAATAAGTCAGGTCTTTTTTCCTTCTTTGTTTAGAACTCTCCAGTGGGTGCTAACCAAGCTCCTGACCACATATTTCAGGGTTCTGCAAGGCCAGCTCATCACCTTCTGACCCCAGCACCCACCATTTTCCCTCTAAGTACTCCAGCAGTATGGGCCTCCTGCCATTTCTCTAACATGCCAAACTTGCTTCTGCTTCCAGGCCCCTGTCCTATCTGCTTTTCCTCTGCTGGGATTTATCTTCTCCCAGACGTTAGCCATCCTCACTCCCTCAGCTCTCCAGATCTTTACTCAAACATTGACTTCTCCATGAAGGGCACCCTGGACACCTTATCTAAGATTCCCCCTCCTACACAAACATCTCCTATGCCTTTTGCTAAAGCTTGCTATGTATTTTTGTTGTCTTAAACCTTGAGTTTGATGAAGATGAGGATTTTTTTTTTCCTGTTTGCTAGGGCCTAGAACAGTGTGTGATACACTAACGTAAGAGATGCGTTACGTGAATGAATTGGTAGCTGGTGAGTGTCTCAGCCAGAACTTCAGCCCCTCTTCAGACCCCATGCTTCAAGATGACCCACTCACCCCAGGAGGGAAAGCTCACCTGCCTCGTTTGAACAGTGGCATTCTTCTGAACTCTTGTCATAAAATAAAGGCTTCCCAGTGCCCCCACAGGGACTTCCCACTCATCTCTAATTTAGCCGGTCCAAATAAATAGAACAGGAAAGGAGTTTCTGATCGGCAAACAGAAAAAAAAAAAAATACAGCAGCTCTGCAAATTCCAAGTTGCAGTTAGCAATTCCAGCAAGCAAAGGGATCTTAGATAAATTAAAATAGCCCACTATGGGGCCCTGATGTGAGAATTAAGGCCACTAAGAGGACCATGCCTTATCTTGGCTCACAGGGCCTTGGGGAAATAAGTGCCCACTCATGGAAATTGAACTCAATATAACCTCCTCTGTAGGGTACAATTATCTAGAAATTCAGTGGTCTGATTGGCCTAAAATTTTGTATTCAAATGAATAGAGTTTACATGTGTTAAGCACTAAACTGTGTATAAGGTCCTCTCTTCTGTTGAGAGAAGGATATAATGATGAGAATAATACCATTTTCAAGCACCTATTACTATTGAACTTGAGGTCAGCATATCATTTAATCATTACAGCCTCTCTGCCACTTGGTATAATATCCACATTATGACTGAGAATGCTGGGTGTAGGGCCTTCCTAAGGCCCTAAAACTAATAATTAGCACAGTGGAAATTTCAATCCAAGTCCCCCTCTGACTCCAAAGCTTAACCAGCGTGTCAAACACTTCAGTTAAGAAGATGACTCAGACTTACCTCTTGCCTCCAGGAGTTCAGAATCTCACCAGAAACAAAGAAAATGCCTAACTCTGGCTTTAAAAAGGAATTCTCATCCCTGTAATGGTAGATGTTAATTGGGGAGAAATCCATTCTAGAAAGAGTTCACTAAGAATCCTCTAGGCGTGAAGTGTTTGAGTCATGTTTGAATTAGAGGTAAGGTTTCAGAGGTTGATACAGGGCAAAGGGAATCCCAGGGGGAAGAGATTTTACTGGAAAAAAAAAAAGACAAAATTTTTGAATGAATAAAGAAATAGTCTCCATAAGTACAAGACTCCAAAGCTATAATAACATTCCCGCTCTCCAGAAAGGATCACTAGCTATACCCCAGCAGGGAAACTCAGTGCAAAACTCCCACACATCTTATCTGTTTGGGATTATTAAAGGAAGGCAGCAAGAGTGCCTGTCCCTAAGATGCTCCCCCACATGGCCTGCTGTCCTCCCCCTCCTCAGCTGCATGCCTCAACCTCCGCCAGACAGAGTCAATGGCTTAACAACCTGTTTCTAAAAGCTAAAAGCCCCCTAAGAAAATTACCATCTGTAAATCATGCCCCTCTCTGTATTGATGTACTCACTTGGCTCCTTCCTATCCCAGTGGAAAACCAGCATCTCATAAGCAGATTATTGATGTGGAGAGAGGGAGCAGGAGAGGGAGGGAGAAGCAATTCTAGAACCTGGGCTAGACCCCAAGGGGCAGGTGTGATGGGAGTCCTGAGGCCGGCTCCAATGAGTGGCTGGTCAGCAAGTGCTCCGACCCACGGAAAACGGAGACCAAGGTAAAGGGAGTGGGCAATTACATGAGATAGAAACCCTAGTCAGACTGACTCAAGCAAATTAGGGAATTGATTGGATCCTGTCTCGGGATGAAATTCAGGCAAGTTTGCAACGGCTAAAGTTGCAGGCTTTGTTATCCCATTGCAAAGTTCAGATGTGCGCTCCAAGTCCTACTTATTGTAGACCCTTGATCAAATTACTTAACTTCTCTGGGTCTTTTGTCCCTCTTTGGGTAAAGATATGATGAGAATAATCTGCTTCACAGTGTTGTTGGGGGAAATTGAGTGACTTAACACATGTTTTATGGGTTGAACTGTGTCCCTCCATAACTCAGGATGTATCCATATTTGAAAGGAGGATGTTTACCAACATAATTAGTTAAGATGAGGTCACACTGGAGTAGAAAGAGCCTTTTCTCTAATAGGACTGGTTCTCATAAGAAGAGAATGATACAGCAACTGAGTGGAGAATTCCCATGACCACAGAGGCTACCAGAAACCGGAAGAGGCAAGGAAGGATTCTACACTGCAGGTGTCAGAGAGAATGTATGAGTTTATTCTGGCTGCCATAACAAAATACCTTCAACGGAGCAACTTTAACCAAAGGAATTTATTTTTTTCATACATATTGAGGCTAGAAGTCCACCTGAAGGTCTGGCAGAGTTGACTTCTCATGAAGACCCTCCTGGCTTGCAAGTGGCTGGCTGCTTCCTGGATTCTCATATAGTGTTGGAGGGATCACTTTCTGGGGTCTCTTCTCATAAGGACACCAATCCTATCTGATGAGAGCCTCACCTTTATGACCTCATCTAGCTTTAATTATTTCCTCATAGATTCTACTTCCAAATGTTGTCACATTCAAAGTTAAGGCTTCAACATATGAGTGGGGGGGGGGGGCCATAGCCCTGTCAATACCTAATGTGGACTTTTGGCTCCAAAATGACAAAACATTAAGTTTCTTCAGTATGGAGGGTCCTCAAAAGACTAGGCAAGGAACTTCCATATGACCCAGCTATACCACTCTTCAGTATTTATCCTGAAGAATTAAAGTCAACATACTATAGTGTACATGCATACCCAAGTTTATAATAGCACAATTCACAGTTGCCAAACTCTGCAACCAGGCTCAGTGTCCATCGACAATGAATGAATGAAGAAAATGTGGTGTATATGCACAAGGGAGTTTTATTCAGTCATAAAGAAAAATGAAATTATGTCATTTGCATGATAATGGGTGGAACTAGAGAACTTTATGTTAAGCAAAATAAGGCAAACTCAGGAGGTCAAGGGTCCTGTTTTCTCTCACAAGTGGAAGCTAGAGAGGAAAACAAAGGTGGCGGCAGATCTCATGAAATTCAAAAGGAAGAAAAGTAGAGGAAAGGGACCAAGATGTAGGAGGTGAGGAGGGAGAGGGGAAGTGCTAGGAGTGATATTGGCCAAATTATATTATTATATGGTGTGCATGTGCAAATATGTGATACTAAAAATCCCATCATTATGTACACCTGTAATGCCCCAATTAAAAACAATGGGGAAGAAAAAACAATAAGTTTCTGTGGTTTTAAGCTACCCAATTTGGGGTACTTTTGCTATGGAAGTGGTTTTGGGGCATGGAGACTGTTTCATGCATGTCAGACGTTATCATTACCATGCAGGCACAATTCAGTCCAGTACTCAAGCAGCAGAACCTGCTTCTCTTTGGTTCTCAGTGTGTCTTCCGTTGCACTAAACTCTCAAATTGACTTTGGAAACTCCATATTTTTATGCTACCAACCAGCTTAGTGAGCCCCAGAAAAAGGGATGGGAACCCTAGTCAGACCCATACATCTCCTTCCTAGTAGTTTCATCAAAAATCCTTAGACTGAATCTCATTGGCCCAGATGAACTCACATGACCATCCCTAAACCAATCACTGTGGCTCAAAGGGTTCAATGCTTTAACCAGATAGGCCCAACCTGCAACCAGGACTAGAGTCAACCCCACTTGAACCACATGTACTGAGAACGGGGATAATTAGTTTCAAAAGGAAAATCGTGCTGTTCATACTAGAAGGGACCCCAGGAAGCTGAGGAGGCATAATTAAACATGAGAATTCAGCAAACTGGAGTTTAGAAACATCTCTCCAGTTCTATGTTCATGATAGTACACTAGTAAGAATTATCAGTCATGGTTGCAGACATCAGATTAAGTTAAACCAGGATTAACTTAAACAGAAAATAAATTTTCTGGAACGTCTCAATTTATAAAAGCCAAAAATCAGACTCCGTCAGGAATGAGTCGTGAGAACCCTGGCCAATATTTTGTCTGTTTTCTGCCAGCCAGAGGATGGGGAACATGAATCTCTTCATGTCTCATCTTTGCATGGTGGCAAGAGGTAAGTCCCTTCTGCCTACCTATTTGGGGTCTACCCCCAAACAAGTAGGGCATCTCGATGTTGCTCTAACAAAGAGGAAGATTCATGATAATTTTCCACTTGATGACAATGAGAAAGTGGTCATTAAGAGCAAGGTCTGACTTTCTTCCAGAGCATGCCCTCCAGTGGGGAGTGACTTCTTTAGCACAAACCGACTCCAATCAAAATGATAACATCAAGGAGGTCAGAGTGTCATGTATGGCTGAGAGAATCAGGGAAAGCTCTCAGAAAGGAATCTCAGCAAGAGAGTGGCATGATTTTGACAGGAGCAGAAGAGCAAGACTTGGGGTAGAAAGAGAACTCTAGAAGTGACAGCAATAGCAAAGACAAATGGAAAAAATTAAAACCAGTACCAATGAAATTGGGAAGATATTCCTAAATCCATGAAATTTGGTTTTTTTCAGCAGCATTTCAGTGCCTCAAAGATTATCTTTCAAAACAGCTGTTACCCAACAACTACTTAAGGCTCGAAATAAAGGAAAACATTCCCACGCCAACTCCACACTTTAAATAGAAGCTGAAAAGACACAAAAATACCCAGGCCACTATGGAAGCCTGATTCCAAGCTTTTTATGGAACAAAAAGCTCTGTGGGCTCCTGAAGGCCTCACTCCTCCTCCTCCTCCTCCTCACACTATTGTTCTGTCTCTCCTGAGCACACACTGTCAGGGTGGCAGGGGGGGAGACAAGGCAGGCAGCCATCTGGAACTGGAGCCAGCCTCCGACTCTTCTGCATGCAGGAAAGCAGTCTCTCCCAGAGACAGTGACGATGATAAAACTAAAGTTGTCACTAACGTTTACTGAGAATTTAATATAGCTAGAACTGTTCTAAGAGCTTCGCACAGGTCAAATCCTTTACAGCAACCTTACAAAGTAGGTGCTGCTTTGATTCCCATTTTACAGATGAGGAAACTGAGGCAGAGAGGTTAAATAATATGCCCAAGATCCTTAGAGTGTATTACCATCTGCCTGTACCAAAGGACAGCAACTGAAAGCCTGGAAGCATTTTAGTCTTGGAAACCTGTCAAAACGGAAGGACAGTAGGAGGGAGAGAGAAGGGGTTCAGCTATTAAGTCATTGCAATATGCCAAATTTTGTTCTAACCACTCTATAGATTCCAGAAAATAAAAGCAAATAAAGCCTATTAGGTTAATGTACAACATGAATGTACTTAATGCTAATGAAAGGTACATTTAAGTGGTTAAATGGTAGGTTGTGTGTGTGTGTGTCCTCAATTAAAAAAAAATCTATCCAGTAGTACTACATAGCAGGCTAATGCTTTACAAGGATTAGCTCATTTAAGTCCTCTTGCAACCCTACAAAGCAGACACCATTATGATCCCCAGCTGAGAAGTGAAGAAAGGGGGATTTCTGTGTCCTCACTAGTCAACTGATTAAGTTGACTCACTTGGTTAAGTAATTCACTTGGTTAGGACCACCCATCTAGTACATGCCCCCAATTAGTGCTACTAGCAAGAATATTATTAGTGTCATTAATGTTATTAACTATTGATAGTATGATTATTAGAAATGATGTCATCACTAATAATATTCTTAGTACTATCTGTATGAGCTTCAGAGGGAGCCCATGTGGTTCTGAGTTCCAGCTGCATCATCTGGCTGTGTTATCATGGGCATGTTAGTTGACCTCTCTGCACCTGTTTGCTCCTTTGTGAAAGAGGGATGATAATAGTGCTTATTTCAAGGGCTTGTCAAGAGGATTAAAATGAGATCATTGATTTTAAGTGCTTAAAGCTATGCCTGACAAGTCATAGGTGTTAAGTAAAATGTTTTTACTACTATCAATTCAATATTTTTCAAGAAGGCAATTGAGCTAAAGGGACTATGTGACTTAGCTAAGGCTAAAAGGAAACTGGAGGGTCTCACACCTGTGCTGGCCAAGGTGGAAGAAGGTGGAAGTGCATGGAGAACAGCATCTTACTTTTTGCTGTCTTTCAAGAACCAATGTAGAGATGATGTCTGGCAAGATCATAGATCAATAAAGGCTCTGAGGTCTTATGGTATGAGGAGCTCTTTAATAAATTTGCAGATAGAGCTACCAACATTCTCACCACAAAAAAAAGTACAGATGTGAGATCACAAAAACTTACGAAAAATTGTCCCCAAAATTTTGGTTCCCTAAGCTTCTCTAAGAGAAGCCTGGAGGGGGTTCCATCCAGAGAGTCCCCTGGAAAGAACATCCCCAACCCAAACTCACTCCCATCACACAGTTTGAAAGAAAATTCCAAAAGATGTTAGAACAGCAGCTCTCACTTCTGTTTCTGACTCATTAAGTCTGAAGTGGGATGCATGAATAGACATTTTCAACAAGCTTCCCAAGATATTAGGATGCAGGGAGACTCATACAAATTACAGGTTCGTGTGGCTTCCTCAAAGTCACCCATGTAGAAGGAGTTCAAGGCAGATTGGCCCTAAAAGAGTATTCCACCTGAGGAGTGTAGACTCCAGTGAGCTCTCTTGCCACCTTTCACAAAACCCCCAAATATTTGCAAATGATTAAGATTTTAAATTTAAAAAAAAATTAAAATGACGGCATAAAGAGAAAGATTCTATATGGAGAAAACCAGAAGGGAATACACCAAGACATTAGTAGTGGGAACCCTCAGAAGATGGAGCTGTAACCTATTTCCCCTTTTATCTGTTTTTTTGTATTTTCCAACTTTCATACAATACGTATCATAAACAATGAAATATCTTTGAAAGCAAACCTTAAGTTTAATATGCAGATGTTTACATTTTAGTTTCATGTACCTTGAAGTTAGAACATTAACCCACTTCATTTATATTTTTCCTGACGTCTCACTTTAACAACAAAACAAATAATAATAATAGATGAATGGTCAAACTGAAATGAATTTACTTGAAAATGAACCAAAGTCGGGATAGAAAGAAAACATATGTTTTTTGATTAGCAACTCTGTGAAGAAGTCCAGATGCAGACCTAGAATGTCTGGACTACTCTGTCGCCCTTGAAGAGAAAAAAAAGAAAGAAAACAACAACCTTGGATGACTTAATAAGGAATATGCATTCAGGTCTCTGGTGCTTTTATAAGAATGCTATTAAGAAGGAGAAGGTCAGGAAGACAGAGCATGCCTGCATCCTGGGAGTGTGATAACAAAAGAATGATGACCAAGCCTTCCAGCTGTCCAGCACTGACCCATTTTCAAAACCCATTTATAATAATTAGTGATTGGAAGAAACCCAAATGGGAAACAATGGAGGAATGGCTAAACAAACAGTGGTCGATGAACTCAGATGGACTGCCTCTTAAAGACAGACAATGGTGAACTTGCCGACGGAGTGCATTCTGGAAATGTTTCTATGACCTCATGTTAACTAAGAAAAAGTGAAATACAAATTAGCGCCTTGGGACCTCGAGGAGGCATTTTAAAAAGTCTATCACATTAGCTTCTTGGACAAGATGAAGCAATGAGGACTTCATTGTTCTTTATAGAGAAAAGAGCTGATGCCCAATTCTGGCTCCTCCAGAAACCAGCTGAATAGAATTCTAGAGGTTAAAGGAAATCCTCTATTTATGTAGATAATGCATTTCTGTCCTCAAAAATTTTTAAAGTTTGAGTTGGGAAATGAATGTACCCATCATAAGAAGATTCTTTTACAGAGACCAAAAAAAAAAAAAAAAAGTAAAATCCCTAATACATCTTGCCTTTTGAGGCAATCTTTTAGGAGTTGCCTCTGGCATTAAATATAATCTTTTATTTTACTCTTTTCTGATTAAATCTGAAGTATAAAGGCTTTAAATCCAAAGAGAGTTCAGCAGTTTGGGCATTCCTCATCCATGTCATTTCAATCTCGATTTACATTGAGTATTAAATATTTAACTCGTTAGCACCAACATTAGAACTTTATTTTTTTTTTCCTTTTGACATAAATCTCATAAGCCATGAGTCAGGCATGGTGTTACAAATTTCTGCACCAGCTGTCTGGGCTCTCTTCTATATAACATTTTTATCTGAGCAATGCCATGAAGAATAAACTCACATAGGTAAAAGCTCTAAACACAATGTGTGACACATAATTCGTTCTCAACAGATCTTTTCTAAATCTTATTTTGGATGCTAGCATGCAGATAACAACAATGAATGATGATACACATAAAAAAAAACTATTTAAAAAGTAGAACCATGCTTACCCAAAAAGATGTGTCTGCTATCAAGCGACAGGGCTCTTGACTTGGCTTGCCATAAGATTTTTACCCTTTCTCAAATGGAGATGAAGAGGGTCAGACTATCAAATTTGTGATTGGTCAAGGGGGGTGGGGGGCATGACGAATATCTTGGATCATGAAATAAAGTTCTAGAATTATTCTGTTAAGTTCTAAGTTATGATTTAAATATGAAGACTTTGCACTTACATCCCAAAAGACTGACCACAGATGGGTTAGAGAAGACACAACTTCCCTGAGCATGATTTGAAGGGATTTAGAGAATCTGGTTAGCAGAAGTACACTGTGAGTTCATGTTGTTATAATTTGTCTCGACAAAAAGCAAATATGATTCCAAGGTTCATTTATAGAATCGTGGTATTTAGAGTTAGGGACAAAGACACAATAAGAGCTTTGGGTTTAGTTCTACGAGATTACTTTAAGAATGATAAAAGCAGAATAAGCTATTAAAAGCAAAATAAGGTCTGTGCTTAGAAAAAAAGTGCACTTAGAAAAAAAGTGCTCAGGATGACCATTGAGAGGACTCTCAACCTTATCCTTTACAGAATTTTTGGAGGAGCTGATCAAAAAAAATGTTTCTGGAGGCTATGACAGCCTACTTCAAACACTTCTAGCTACAGATGAAGAATTAACATTTATTATGTGGACCATCAAGTTGGATCAAAAGGTAGAAGGTAAGGTAAGATGGTTCAATACATGGAAAATATCTAACCATCAGAAATTTCCAGATATAATTACATTGATAGGTAGTAAATTCACCTTCAATGGAGGTGTTTAAGCCAAAACAAGAATCACTTGAGGGGAAGTAGCAGAAAGTCCATAGATACATGGTGACAAAGTGTCCTTTAGTACTCTTGTTATTTTCCTGTTCTAATCCACGTTTATTCCATTTTGAATTCCAGTGTGTGAAAATAAATGTGTGCAAGAGTAAACCTAGAAGCACACGTGGAAAGATATGAACAACCAAGAAGTGAATGTGCATTAGATTCTTTCTCCATTTAGTCATGTCCCCTCATACTACATAAGAATTATGTGTGTATATGTGTGCATAAATAATAATGCAGGGGGAAAAAAACCTAAGTTAGAAAAGGTAACTTTTTTAGAGCAAAGCCTAATAAATCTTATGAAGGTCATCTAAGTTTCTAAGCAGTTATTAACTGAATTGTGAGTTTGGTGCTGAGTTTCCAAATGTTGCCAAAAGCTCATGAGAAGAAAACATTTCAGATCTTCAGGAAAACCAACCTTCTCCTGTCCTGACATGTGGCCCTAAAAGAAATTGCTCTTGGCTCTCATCCATGTCACTGGTGGCGTCCTTGACAACATTCTTGACGCAAATACAGTAGCATGGACCTTGAAGCTGTTTCTTAAAAGTACCTGTGGGAGAAAATTAAAGATGCAACCCAAGACCATAGTGCAATAAATATGCTTTTAGTGGAGAAAATGTGATTTGAATTTTTTATAGTGTAAGTAAACCAAAAACTTAATATCTAAACCATATTTTTAAATTGGATGACCTAGGGTTCAGACAATCCTTTATAAATAGTACTTCTCTAGACCAATTAGAGAGTTTGAGCTTATATTCTGTAGGGCCTAATTTCCTTCGATTGATAGATATTTTCCTTTTGCTGTCTTTTCCTTTAATGCCTAGTACATTATGCAGGGTCCTCCCTGCCTCCAGGGTGGAGGCTCTCACCTACAGCCTCTATATACAGCTTGCTCTTCTCTGCGGCGCTAGGCAGTTTGTGTGACATGTATCCTCCCACTGAGAACTAAATTAAGACATCGGATTCTTGTCACATCAGGCACCTAATAATCGCTAGTTGTTTGCTAGCACTGTTCATTTGGGATGAATTCAATATTCTGATACTGAATGTGCCAGCTTCCATTAACGGTCTCAGTCAGTTCAAAGACCGTGACAGGGAGCCAGCCATAGAAAGCTAAGAGGACATGGGGTCGATGGCACTTGGAAGCTCGTGGAACGGGGATACCCTGCTTGAAGGATTGGTGAGACCTCCCTTCAATGTCCTATTGATGACTGTGGATGAGCTTAGTTAGACAGAAGCCCCAGATGGGCAAAAGAGGCACCCAGGAGTAGCCTAGAAGTCCCTGCGGGAACTGGTACCTCTCCCCACTCTCTCGCCCACCTTTCTTTCGGATCCTAAAGTTACTTCCCTGTTTTTAATTGTTTATCGTCTGCCCCATCCAACTAGAATGTAACGTCTAGAGTGAATGAACCTTGTCTATCTTGTTATCTCCAGGCCTCCAACAATGCCTGGCATTTAGTAGATATTTGCTGAGTCTGCACTGGGTCAGCTGGAGGAAGAACCGAATAACTTTGACATTTCTCAGCAGCTTGGTGATGGAAGTGAGTGATTTTTTTTTTTTCCCCATGAGCTTTCATTTCTTCTTCTTGAAAAAGGAGACTCTGGGCCAGTGTGACATAGATTGCCGACCATCCACAAAATCGTGGTGCCCCCTTTCTCCATGTTAGGAGAGCTACCAGAGCACGTGGTCATCTGCAGTTGGGTGGCCAAGTTGGCTAAGATTTTGTGATGGAATGTGAGTAGACATATGTGCTCTGCGTGCTACAGCCCACAAGACTACAGCCTTTGCAATGTTCCATTTTCTTCTTCCAGCCAACTGCACACAAGAGCCACCCAGGCTGTACCAGGCAGGTGATGCAGACCCACAGGAGGATCTCAGAGTCTCTAGGCAGACTGTCAGCTACATGGGAAAGAGTCCCATTCTTCACCCTGAAGATTAAAATGAGCCATTGCACCTTGGGGTCTCTTCCTCAGAGCAGTTTAATTCCCCCCACCAATGAATACAGCCTCATAGTCTCTGGGGACGCCCTCCAGGGCTTGATTGGTGACTGATAACATCTTGTATAATCACCTCACTTAAGAAACCTGTATTCTCAGGGATTTTTCATCCCATTAAGATGATGCACTTAACCTTTAATCTTTTCTGAGGATTTTTCTCTATGTAAGTGGATGTGTGTTTCCTGGAGATAAAATTAAGTTTGAACTTTGAAACAACCACTTATACCATCCAGAGAGTATGGGAATTAAGTACTTGCTTTTTGTTATTAATCACAAAAAGGACAGTAATAATAGCCCTATAAATCACTATCATTTCTACACTATTTAGAGATGTACTTCATGCTTCCTGAAGTAAGATAAGCATTCTGAGAATTGTAGATGAGATGTTTTAAGCAGGATAAAACTTTTTTAAGTGTAATAGGTTATCTAATGCACATTTAATGTGTGTTTAATTTATAGCAAATGATTCTATTCCAATAATCAGATAACAGTTGTTTTCAAAAATAAATGTATATAAATCAAAATAAGTCCATATAGACAAAAACATGAGTAGCATCAGAAATGACCAAAAAATGTGCAGGTGGTATGCAGATGACTGAAAATGGTAAAAGATTGGTTGAGGAGACAGGGAAATGCTCTTCATAGGGATGACATTCATACTCTGAAAGAGGCAATGGCCAACTAAGTCAAAAAACGAAACAATTAACTCCCATCAGAGTTAATGCTATGACAACTAAAAACTATAGGCGTCTTTGTAGGTTACAGAATACTTCTTCACATTCATTATCTCTTTCAGCTTCATAATTGAATGTGTTAAAATGTAATATTAAAGCAAATGGAAAATAACAGAGTTCTATTTTTGTGAAAGGTGACTGTGTATTATGTTGGTTGTGCCGTAGCATTAGAAAAAGGAGAGAATTTATTGGCTTTAATAATCACAGTCATGGGCTCAGAATCCAGGTCAGTTATTCATAAACTGTAGAACCCAGAGCAGGCCACTGGTTTGCCACTCAATAGAGTCTTACTGAGCACCTACAATGGGACCAACACAGGTCTAGATGATGGGACACAACAGTGACAGAACAGTAAAATTTCTAGCATTGTAATAAGAGAGACTTTTGAGGTTGACCTGTCTGTCTCCCCGCAAAAAATTATGCATTGCCCCATGATCCCCTATGAAATAGGATCAGGAGATGGAGCCTTTGCAAGGTAATGAAGTCATAAGGGTCCTGATATTATGAGTGGAACCATTAGTGCTCTGGTAAAAGAGACCCATAGAACTGTCTAATCCCTTCTATAATGTGAGGTCCCAGCAGAAAGACACCTTGTATGAACCAGAAGACGGCCCTAACCAAATCTTTCTGCACCTTGATCTTGGACTTCCTAACCTCCAGAACTGTGAGATATAAAGTTCTGTGGTTTATAAGTTACCCAGTCTATGGCAATTTGTTATACTACCTAAATGAACTAAGACAAAGACATACGGTAAACATAATTATCGAATGCATTGGAAGGCAAGAGGTGCTCTGTGAAAACCAAGAAGTGGGGAAAGGGAAAGGAACAGTATTAAATAAAGTGATGAGGGTGCACTGCATGGAGGAGGTGACATTTGACAAAGACTTGAAAGAGGTGAGGGCATGAGCCAAGTGGGTGTCTGGAAGAAGGAGAGGCCCACAGGGGACTGACAGGGCTTCCTAAACCCAAAGTGTACTTGGTGTGTTCAAAGAACTGCGAGGGGGCCAGAACGGTTGGGACAGAATGAGAAATGGGGAAAGTATCAGGAAATGGGGTTAGAGGGGTGGGTGAGGAGTCTAGGTTCCACGGGGACTTGTAGATCACCGTGTGGTAACTTCTGATTTTACCCTCAGTGAAAAGGTGAATCATGGAAGGATTCTGAGTGTTAAGAGTGACAGGAACTAACTCTTACTTTCAGTGGATGACTCCGGCTGCTCCGTTAAGATTAGAAGGTAAGGGACCAAGGGTGGATACCCAGATATCTTTTCGGAGACTTGCAGTCATCTGGGTCAGTAATGACATGGGGCCACCATGGTAGCAGCAGCTGTGGTGAGAAGCAGTTGAACTCTGGATATAGGTCAAGGGTAGATCCATGGGAATTTCCTCATGGATTAGATATAGAATGCGAGAGCCAAAGACTGAGAAGTCAAAGACAACTGAAGGGTTTTAGCTCAATAATTAGAGGACTGGAGAGAGAGTAACTGTGCTGGGAAAGACCATGGGTGCAGCAGAGTTGGGCAGTAAGATCAGAATTCATTTTTGTATCTATACACATATTTACCATTTCTGGGTCTTTTAATTCCTTTGTGTAGATCTGTATTTCCAACTTGTGTGACGTTGTTCTCCTGTTAAAGGAATTCTCCATTTCTTTAGCTCTACAGAATGTTAAATGAATTCCTTTCGTGTGTCTTATACTACAGATCTACTAGTGCTAAATTCTTTCAGCATTTTTGCCTCTTTTTTTTGGGGGGGGGGGATGTCTTAATTTTTGAAGGTTATTTTGCCTGGGTATGGAATTTTCAATATTTTAAGGATGCTGTTCTATGTCTTCTGACTTGCATTATTTCCAGCGAGAAGTCAGCTAGAACCTTACCTTTATTTCTCTGCATATTATGTGTATCTCTCTTATTTATGTTTTCAATCTCATGTTGCTTTTAAGAATTTCTCTTCATCATTGGCTTTGAGCAATTTTATTATGATATATCTTGATGTAGTTTTCTTAATATTTCTCTCACTTAAAATTTGTTAGCACATGTATTAGTTTGCTTCAAATTACCCAAAGCTTACTAATACTCTATTGTTTGATTTCAATCATTTTTCTCTCAGATCATTTTATGTGTTCAGGTTCTAAAATTTATTACTTCCTATTTAATCTGCTCTAAATAATATCCAGCATGTTTTTCATCTTGGACATAATATCCTCTATTTTTTAATCTCTAAAGGTTACTTTGGGTTGTGTGAAAAAGACTATGTCCTTCCTTAACAGATTATTGCCTCTGTTTTTTTCCTGAATATTTGATATATAGTTGTAATGGCCATAATAGAGTCCTTGCTTGCTAATACTATTATATTTTAATTTCTGTATTTTTTTCTATTAACATAGTTTTTCTTTATTATGAGTTGTATTTTTTTCCTGTTTTTTTTTTATTTTTCACTTATGAGGGGAAGCATGTCTATTAATTTTGGTTGGATGATGAAGTTGTAACTTTTATCTGGATATGTTTGTATTCCTTTAAATATTCTTGAGTTTTAATTTGAGATGCTGTCAGATTCCTTGGAAATGGATTGACCCTTATTACCAGACGCTAAGGAGGCAAAAAGGGAAAGGAATGAGGAAAGGTTGGTGAAGAGGATCAAATTATAATTAGGCGGAATAAGTCCTGGTGTTCTGTCACACCCTTAGGGAGTCTAGAGCTAACAATAATGTCATGAATGCCTCCAAAAAGCTAAAGGCAAGAATTTTGAATGTTCTCCACCACAAAGAAATAACAAGTGTTTGAGATGGTGGATAGGCCAAATTGCCCTGATGTGATCAGTACACAACGTACACATGTATCAAAACAGCACATTATGCACCATAAATATGTGCATTTATTAAGTGTCAATATTTTAGGTGTCGATTTAAATCTGTTCAAGACATAGCTTCATCCTATCAAGTCTCACCTTTAAAGTTTTAATAAATGGGACAAAAACTAATTTTACCCTGCTAACTAGGGTGATATCCTCCTGAGTTCTTCACTCAATCCTTTTATTACAAGACTTTCCCACTCTAGCTGGTGAAACATGAACCATCCTGGGTCTTTTGTGATCTCTGGCTGTAGTTCTGCATACCCTTTTTAACAGTTCTTTCCAAGGCCTTAGACAGTTTCACCATATGTCTGTGGTGGTATGTACAAGCCGTCATGCCAACGTCAACCTAGGCATGGCTTCCTCTGAGAGTACTCAGTACTCAGCTGGGAATTCAAGGAGACTGTGTGTTGGCTTGGATGCATGTACGTGTGAGTGCATGCGTGTGCAGGGAAGTGTCTTCCTCTCTGGGCACCCATCTCCTGTTCAGGGCACTGTCCTGTGAGTCCTAGCTGTGTTGGGGGTCCCTGAATTCCTAACTGTTTCTCCAACTCAGGAAGATCACCAGTTCTGTTTGAATTCCCCCTCCTGGTATCATGCCCTGGAAATTCCCACCAGGCCCTGAATTTAGTCAAATGGAGAAATCATTTCATTTCTTTTCTTTCCCCCAAGGATCATTGTCCGGTGCTGCCCATGGTCCAATGCCTAAGAAGCATTGTTTCTTACATTTACTTACTTGTTTTCATTGTTTAAAGTGTGGCATTAAGTGAATGCCACACTTAATCTGTTTGTACTGCTATCACAAACTACCTGAGACGAAGTAATTTATAACAAGCAGAATTTCATTTTCTCACTATTCTGGAACCTGGGGAGTTCAAGATCAAGGTACTGGCAGGTTCACTTTTCTGGTGAGGGCTGCTCCCTGCTTCCAAGATGTCCTCTTGTCACTGCATCCTCCAGAGGGGAGGAGCACTGTGTTCTCAGACGGCAGAAAGCAGAAAGGCCACTAAGCTGAATGCTGCATGAAACCTCTAATATAATAGTCTTGATCCCTCAAAAAGGAGCAGCTCTCATAGTCTAATCAACTCTTAAAGACCCCCCAAGTTTGGACATGTAGATTGTAAAATGTCTTTTGGGCAACCAAGTGGAGAAAGTGGAGCTGGGAGAACCTCACTAGCATTAACTAGCACTAACTAACTAATCTAACTAGCACTAACTCCAGAATGTCTGATTCAGTATCCAGGGTGAGACCCCAAAATGTGTACTTCTAAAAATCTCCCAGGCAATACTGTTTCTCGAGTCAGGGAACACAGTTTGAGTACCACCACAGTCCTGTCATTTAGCTCCACACTAAATCAGGACATTTCCTTCCTGCTAATAATCTTGGATAGCTCCAGAGATCACTAACCTTTGGGATCTGCCTGGCTGGCCACTGTTTCCACCCATTTTTTCCTCCTCTCCCACATCTCTGGCCAAGCACACAGGCCCTGACCAGGCCGGGTTCTGGTGACTTCATCTGATGCTACTTTCCATGTGTGCCCTCTTTCTAGAATGTCCTCCTTCCACCACCATCTGTGAGGAAGAGTGCAAGCCATCATTCCAACATCCACCTTCACACAGCTTCCTCTGAGAGAACTTTCTAGACCTAGAAAGAATTGGGCCTCTGTCTTCTGGCTCCTGTCTCTCTGTCTGCACTTACCACAGAAGTTCCTATCAACTTACTAATTTGTCTGCCTTTCTCAATGTACGTGAAGCTCTTTGCACAGAGGGTGTTTGAAAAATAATTCTCAAATTAGTCCTTTCAGCTTTATTCCTAGTTGGATGGTAAAGACCCCTGGTGACCTTTTTTTTTTTTTTTTTTAACTTTCAGGAACATTCTCAGTGCTCACTGTGATTGGCATGGTCTCTCACAAGCAAGAGTGGTCAACATTCCTCTTGATTTTCAAATGTCCCTCAAGATATCACATAAGTGAAAAAAAATTTTATCATACATAAAAAAGCATACAACTTACAATAAATACACAGACTTCTGCATAGTTTTAACACACACTTGAATTACCTGGAATTCAAGTCCCAGGTGAATGGAGGAAAAGTTAGACTTTGTTTTCCCAGGAAATTAACAGAGAAATTTTTACCATTTGGAGAAATAATCTTACCAAACGTACTTGAGTCTTCTGATGCTATTTTACATGCGTGATACGTGAGAATCGAGTCAATCTGCATTCCTAGCTATTGTGTTCATGGAAACATCGGGTGCAAGCACCCAGCTGTTTTGTTATGTTTTCTACAGCAGCCATGCTTAAACATTTCAATGCTAAATATGTATTTAAGTTACTTTCCTTTTAATTTTTCTTTCCTTTAGAGTTGAAATGATATATTCATTTTCCATGAAAAGCATGTTTATAGGTATATTGTGCAAAAGGGTTGCAATTAGTTATAAATTGCTATCAAATAGATCATTTGGTATGATGAAGCTGTGACCACCACGCTATAGAATTAGACCTGGGATCCCTGACATCGTGTTTGAATTCCTTCATATTTTTGTTCTAGGGTATCTTTCCAATCTCTATCCAGACTTTCTCCTACCTTTTCCATCTAAGTGGAACTTCCAGCTGCTCCCAAGCATCCCATGTTCTTACTCTTTGCCTAACTGTGACTTCCTCCACCTGGAGTTTTCTTCTATTGACTTCTATTGACTTCCCACCGGGTTCTCAAAGCCCTGCTGAAATATCATGTTCTGCTCCAAAATCTTGCCTAGCTCCCCCTTTGGGCCCTCCAGGGCCTGTTAATATCATATTTGTAAGCACAAACCCCCTTATCATGATGACTAGATTGCCTGTCTTCCTCTCCCTCTAGTTACAAACATCATGTTGGGCTGAGAGTTTGGCCTTAGAAGTCCATCTGCTAAGTTCAAATCGACCTCTGAAACACTTCAGATGGGTGATTTTGACCCTCTGTGTTCTCATCTACAAGTAAAGGCAATAACAGTTTGAAAGAATTAAATGAAGGGTCACACCTAATGTAGTGCCTGTCCTTTAGTAAATGCTCAATAAATAGTGTTTATTGCCATAGTTGTTATTTTTCATTTCTTACACCTATCATATTATATGGCACATAGTGGATGTTCAATAAATGTTTACTGAATGAATCCATTTGGTTCATATATGCTATTGTCTGAAAGAATTTATTTTTAAAAATGAGCCTCTAGTGAAGGAATGCCTAACTGCAGAGAAAACCAGAGACAGAGCTCCGTGAGAGCAGAGCATGACCATGAGTATCTCATTGCAGCATGAAGACACTTCATCCAGCCACGTCCAGGCTGTCCCTCTTGACCATCTAAAATGAAACTGGATGACCCAGAGATCAGACAAAGGGAAACCAAAAAGTGGAGATGGTTGCTCTTTTATTTCAAGCTCATGCACCAGTATATAGATAATCCCTTTAAACAGGAATTTTTAGACTGTGTGGGAAGCCATGCCTCATACTCTGCTCCAATTTAAAACAAGCACTGGGATTGGAAGGCAGCCAAGGACGTTGACATTAATGGAGGAAGAGATAAGCGTGTTCATTTCCCTATTAGAAGGAGAGAGGGAGCAGATGAAGCAGGTAGAACACTGCTAAACCCTCACCCCCAGTGTGCACACGCACACACACACATACACACACACACACAATATTAAGGGAGGAGAACACAAAATAACAAAACCAGATATTTTCCTGTTCCATCCCCTTTAGCAATTACCATGCCCGAGTGGTTCTGATTATTTATTCCCAAATTTCTCCAAAGGAACTGAAGGATGTATTTGGATTATGAAAACTATTTTCACTCATTTACTTGGAAAAGTCAACGGAAAGTTGGTATTTTTCATAATTTTTGCATTGTACTAAAATATGGCATAGATTTTCAGGAAATTAGAGAGGTCAAATTTTAAACTTACGAAAGCCCTAAGGGATGATTCCTCTCTGTTACTTTCTCGGTGTTTAAATGTCACCTAGGCAACACTTTCTATAGTTACCATTACACACTTGTTAAGAATGGGTTTTCTGGGAAACACATTTGGATGCTGATTAATTTCTCAGATGTCCTACACTAGCAGCTCAGTTGAGCAACAACACATAGTGTGGTTGTCCAGCTACCTTCCACGAAAGGAGTGCATGCAGGTGTGTTTTGTTTCTATTAAAGTGTAATTTATACCTATTAAAATGCAATATGTTATATACCTGTGCTTTCTCTTTGCTAGGTAGAAAACATCACTTTGTTCAATGTGAGCCCCTAAGCACAAACCAGCCTTGCATCTCACCACACTTCCATCAGAGTACTCTGGATTCATCCATATGCCACTGGCTTTTCCTTCTTGAAGAGGATAAGCAGTCTCGAAATCAATTTTTATTTTGAACCCTCAAAATAAAATGTACTACACTTAAACTGACTACGTACTTTTTGGCCACACTAGCCTTCCAAAGCCCCTCAGAATTTGACCTTCCTTCATGTCTCCATAGTCAGAGATGAAGTGGAGAGGGCATAAGACCATCTATGGTGCAAGGAACACTGTCAAACTGAAGGACACATGCCATATTTAGAGGACACACCCACCATTCAGGTCTAGCCAATTGTTTCCATAGGATAAAGTCCAACATTGCCAGAGCTAACTCTGCTTTTTTGAAAGCAATGAGAAATCCAGAACTTTCTGTGAACTCTTCCAACTTTTTTAATACAATCAAAATAAAATTTATTTAATGTAATATATTCTGCATCCACATCAAATTCTCAAGAACTAGGCTTAGCCCTGAGGCCCCCATGACACAGAGTCTCAACTTTCTACATGACCGAAGCCTACCGCTGAAGAAGCCTTCCCCTGTTCCAACCGCCAGCACTTGGACAGTTCATCTTTCATTTACTGTAGGAAAATGATTTCTTTACAATCAAAAAATTCAATAAAAGATAGCTTGTCTTTTCCCCGTCAGAGACACTCAGCTCCCCAATTGCTTTAGAATTGATCGAGCCCCTCCGCATCCAGATCAGCTCTCACTTAGACTGCCGCTGATGAGCTCACAGGACAGAAACTGGAAACTCTGCTAAAGTGGAAAGCCAATTTCCCCACCCCAGGAGATCACAAAATACCAGTGACACAAAGATGCAAGATGGGTTTTTTATTTCTGGGAGAAAATGGTTATCAAAGTTTCTACATTTCCTCTGAGTTCAGCAAGTCACTCTTCTTCTCGTTCAAGTAGGAAGTTAAAGTTGTCAGGGCTTCCCATTATGCCATTGTCACCAGTTTCTCAAGAGAGATCACTGATGTCTATTGGGCTGTTCCAGGCACTCTTGTCTATGTTAATGCAAGCAACCAGGTCAGAATCCCACAGATGGAAAGAGCAGGAGTCAGGATCTGAACCCACTTCCTCAGGCTTCCAATCCTAGGTATTCAGCCATAATAGATGACTTACCCCTCAAACCTCTGGAGTCAGGTTTTGCCCCCACAACTGCTCTCATTCAACAATTCTACAGTGAGTGTCCACAATGTGCCAGGCCCTCAGGGAGCTTACAGTCCACAGAGGAGAAAACAAGTAAGATTAGTAAAAAAAAAAAAAAAAACATACCATATAGTAGGCAAGCATAAAATATAAAATAAATGCTCAGAAGAAAACAATAAAGCAAGTAAGAGGAATATGAGGGCAAGGGCAGGAAGACCCTCCAACAGTTGGAGCATGGCATCGACAGGCAGCTATTTCAGTGGGTCCGCACCAGGCAGAGAATGCATGCAAACCAGCAGACCATGGAGAATTTACAGGAAAGGAACCTAACCACAGTTAAGCCCTGACTTGGTATCAAACTCGACATGTATGACATAAGCTGCCTAATTTGTCTTCTGTGCATCTTATTCTTCTGTAATAAATTATGTTGATGTGATAATGACTTAATTTGCATGTAATTTGTCTTAACATGTACCAGGGTAAGTCCCAAGCAGTCTGCATATATCTTCTCTGAGCCTCTGAGGAAGGTATCCTTTTCCCCACATGCACACACAGATAATGAAGGGAAGATTGGGGAAGCTGCCCCAGTTTGTTCATGGTTACCCAGCTGGTAAGCAGCAGGTCCGGGAGTCAGACACAGGTGGGACTTCAAAGCCAAACATCCTTCTTCTAAACTAAATGACCTGCCTCGGAGCAGTCCGTAAACAAGGATCTCACTGGAAAGTGGGGTATCAAAGGATGTGACAGAGGTGTGTGAATCTATTTTTGCTATCGTAACTAAATACCACAGGCTGGGTGGCTTAATCAGCAGAAATGTATTTCTCATAATTCTGGAGGCAGGAGGACCAAGATTGAGGGGTCAAGGAGGTTCGGTTTCCTCTAAGGCCTCTCTCTTTGGCTCTCAGATGATTGCTGGTTGCTGTGGACTTTCCTCAATGAAGCCATTCTGTCTTCCTAGAAGGGCACCAGTCTTATTGGATGGGGGCCCCACCTTTTTAAAAAATATATATTTTTTAGTTGTAGATGAACACAATATCTTTATTTTATTTATTTATTTGTATGTGTCACTGAGGATCAAACCCAGTGCCTCACACATGCTAGGCGGGTGCTCCACCACTGAGCCACAACCCCAGCTCCTGGGGCCCCACCATTATGACCTCAATTAACTTTAACTCCCCTCCTGAAGGCCCTATCTCCAAGGACAGTTACAGTGGGAGTTAAGGCTTCTGCATCTGAATCGTGGAGGACACAGGGAGGAGATGATTGAGAAAGGAGAAGAGCCCCCGCCCTTACATAACTAGGGTGCAAGTTCTGGCTGGAGGGAAGTGGAGAGGGTGGAATTGGGGTGTGAAATGAGTAAGAGGAGCAGCAGAGCTGAGCTGAGTCACCTGGTGTCTGATCTAGGTCCCTTCGAAGTGCTCAGGCCGGCCGGGGCTTCATGCTTTCAGTGCCTCCTGTAGGAGATGGCAGGGGGCAGCATTCTAGCTGTGGGGAGAGGGGTCAGGATGAACTGCTATGCGGGCATCCAGACCCTGATGTTTCTCTGCCAGCTCTCAGATCTCTTTATTCAGAGACCTTTTCCCTTTCGTTAAAAAAGCATGGGGCTGGGTATGTGGCTCAGGGCTAGAGCATTTGCCTGGCATGTGTGAGGCCCTGGGTTCCACCCCCAGTACTGGAAAAACAAACGTGGGATCATTAATTTATCTGAGGCATGGCATGTCTCAGCACCCGTTGCAATATGAATGTGTCCTCCAAGGTTTCATGTGTTGGAAACTTAATCTGCAAATTCATACATTAATGATATTTGGAGGTGGGGCTTTGTGAGGTAATTAGCATTAAATGAGGTCCTGAGGATGGAGCTTCCACAATGGAAGAGAGATCCAAGCCAGTACGCTTGCTGTGTCACACCATGTGATGCCTTCCTCTGTGATGATGGAGTAAGAAGACTTCCCCAGACACCAAGAAGATGTCAGAGCTATGCTGTTGGACTTCCCCACGCCAGAACTGTAAGAAACAAATTTATTCTCTTTATAAGTTATCCAGTCTCTGGTATTTTGTTATAGCAACAGAAAACGGACTAAAACAACACCCAAAAGTGGTGCGCCTGTTCCCATGATTGGTGCACTATAATCCATGCACACCAACACCATCATTTACAACTTACCTACATGGATATTTGTGTCTATCCATCTGAAAGAATTAAGCAGAAAGAAAGAGGTGACATATGTAAAGGAAAGAGAAATGGAAAGAAAATGAAGGGAGAATCATAGAAGGAAAGATGGAGGGCAACGGGAATGCAGAAAATGAACTTCTGGGAGTGCTGCTATGCAAGGATTCACAGCCCCTTTCAGTCCTCAGGTGGCTTGAGGTTTAAGAATCCAGAAGGCTTTACACATAGGCTTGATTCTCTAACTTGCAAGGAATCTGGACCATTTCTCAACCACGTTGCTGTTCTCAGAGCAGCAGGACTGGCTGAGCAGTCAGGGCCAGTAAGCAGCCTAGAGCGTCAGCCCAGGATGCCAGACAAACGTTATCATTTCTATTCATGACAGGCCCCAGAAAAAATAAGGTACACTGCTCTGGGAAGTTAAAATGTTAATTTCCCAAAGCACACAGCACACACACACACACACACACACACACACACACACACACATTAAAAAAAAAACAGTTCGACAGTCAACTTAGGAAATACCAGTTAATTTCTTTTCCTTTGTAAATACACTCACAAGATGCATTATCAAAGGAAGGACTAGAGAAAGCCCTAAATGAGAATAATAGGGTGGGGGAACCTGTAATTTTGTTTAGGACTTCTGATATCAGACTACACAGCTGTTTAATTTGTCATTGTAGCCAAATTAAATAAAGCCAAGGATGGGGTTGTTAAAACTCCCAGACCACATACATTCTCCTTCCTTGTAGGAAGCATAAATTCTCCTTCTAAGTGATACTTCCTGGAGCAGAGATGGTCTCTACGACTAGATGGCCACCTTCCAAGTCAAGCAATCGCTTCTAAACAAGTCAACCAACGTGCTCTTACTGGCCTGGTCTCCCTGGCAAGCCAACACGTGCCTCCTACCAAGAGTTCAGCAGATAGAAACAAGCTTGTAGGCCGCGTGTCAGAGCTTGGACAAACATAGGTTTTGTTCTTCAGGTTTGTAGTTGTAGCTCAGGGGCTAAAAATTCACTGTTGAACTTTGGGTGAACCTGTTGTGTGTAGCAAGTGTGTGTGATTTGACCCAGTTGAACAGGCATCAATATTCCCATTCTATAAAAATGAAAGGTTTAGGCAGTGCTACTATAGCCTGAGCTGTGTTTCCCCAAAATTCATATGGTAAAATCTGAATCCCCAGTACCTGAGAATGCAACTGTATTTTTGGAGACAGGACCTTTAAAAAAAGTAGTGAAGGTTGCATGAGGTCTTATGGGTGGGCCTCATCCAATGTGACCTTATAAAAACAAAGACATTTGGGACACACATATCGTAGACAGAGGGATGACCATGTGAGGATACAGCAAGAAGAAATCATCTAGAAGCCAAGAAGAATCTGCCCCTGCCTTTGTCTGGGACCGCCAGCCTCCAGAACTGTAAGAAAATGAATTTCTGTGGTTTAAGCCACCATGCTTCATGTTTGGCTACAGCAGCCTTAGAAACTCATACAGATGGATACACTCTTCAGAACAAGCCAATGTCCACTCCCTCTTCTTTCTACTATAACCCACTTGTAATAAAATGTCTACTCCTATAGGACACGAAGCAAGGTGGTCTTACTACCCCAGCACACAAGCACAGTGTGAATCATCTAAGCGATTGTGTTTGGTTTATTTCTGTCACAGGGATACACAACCCAACAGGCGTGTGACCAAGTTCAGACCAGAAGGTGTGAGGACAACTTTCCTGGGGGCTTCTAGAGTTTTCTCACTCCTTATGGAGAGACGCTGCAAATACGGTCTCCTTGTCCTTCTAGAAATATCTGTGTCTAGATAGGCCACCTGAAATTCCTGCAGCTATTTTGTGGCCTAGCAGGGAGCCAGCCTGCAAGCACAATTTCCCAGGGATGGCGAAGAGGAGGGAGGAGTGATGACACCTCTCGCTGCTATCTTAGGCAACCTCCAGCACTTCCCACTTTGGGACTTCCAGTGATGGCAGATTAAAAAAAAAAAAAAAATCCCTTTCTATTTCAGCCAGTCAGAGGAGTTTTCTGTTGTATCCAAAGACATCCAAGCAGATCCTCTGCAGCCCTGCGACTTCCTGAGAGCCGTGTTCCTAAGGCCACAAGCAAAGGTGAACATTGAAGGAGAACCTTACCGAGGTTACCTAGGTCACAGCCACATGGGGTAGTCTGATACCGCAATATAGTAACAAATGTGTATTTGATCCCCTATTCCTGACACTGGAGCTCCCTTGAAATTCCTTTGGAATTTCTTGGGTGAATAGAGCATCATTAGTTCTAATAAGGCAACTCTTGGTGGGCTCCTGGTTGGGGCTGGTCATCTGAAAGACCAGATCATGATTAAGAAGCTTGGAACTTTCCGTCCCACCCTCCAACCTCTGGAGAGAAAAGAGGAGCTGGAGAGTTAATAGTCAGTTGTACCCATGTGATAACGCCTCCACAAAAACCCAACATGATGGGTGCAGAGAGCTTCAGTTGTGGTGAACACGTCTTCCTGCGGGGAAGTGGCACACACCACCTCCACAGGACAGACAATTCTGCACACAGGACTCTCTGGTTTTTCTCTATGCTACCTTTTCATTTGGCTGTTTATTTGTATCCTTCAGCCTATCTTTTATATTTAACCAATCAGCCTTTCTCCCTGAGCTCTGTGAGCCATCAAAGAAAATTATCCAATCCAAGGAAGGGTTCAGAAAACTCCAACTCACATGAAGGGCATTTGAAATCACAGGAGGCCTGGACTTGTGATTGGCATCTGAGGTGGGGGGCAGTCTTGGGGGGGGCTGAGCACTTAACATAGGGATCTGGCACCAACTCCTGATCCACAGTGTTGTAACTGAATGCAGGACACTTGGCTGGCATCCAGAGAGTGGGAACGTTGCTGAGTGTGGGAATAAAACTCACTCATCTGGTGTCGGCAAGTATTGAGAATTCTATGAAAGTTTATAAGGAAAAATGTTTCTACGCAGATTGGGACTATTCTTAGTCCCATTTAAAGAAGGAGCACAGAGGTTAAATAACTTGGTCCAAGCCACTCGGAGATGAGGTCAGTATGTGAAACCTGTCAGATGTGTGATCCTTGTCCTTATTCTCTGCCAAAAGCTTAGGGAAAACACCAATTTTCCAATCAGCCAGAAGTCCCTAGAGGTCATGGGAAGAAAATTCGTGGCCATTCAGAAAGTGTCAGTTTAAGATAACTATCTTTTCAGAATCTCTTAAAGTCCTTTAAATTCTAAATTGCTGCAAATTTTTTTGGAAAGAGCTGATAAGCAACAAATCTCACTGTACAATGGATTCTTCAACCACAGCAATGAATCCCCAGCTAATTTCCCCCACCTCTTCTTAAGAGATTGCAGAATCTTCCAAACGAAATGAAATTACACATTGACACTCCTTTCAACAGTCTGAAGGCACATGACCTCAAGAGTAACTTCTTACCCAGAAACGTGTGACATAGTTAAGAATACTCATGATGGAAGGAAGTTTCCAAAATGAAAGAGAGTTCTGGAAATTTTTAAGGGCAACTTTTCTCAATTGTGGAGGAAAAAGACAAGCTGTTGTCCGGTTGTTTGGACACAAAGGAACTCTTTCTAACTAACTGAAACATGGGGAGTTTATTTGGAGGATACAGGAATATCATAAAGAAGCCAAAAGCAGGAATACCGAAGGAAGTCCTTAGGACCCAAGACTGTCCTCCTGCCTCCTTGCCTTGTTTTTTGTTTGTTTGTTTGTTTGTTTTCTTTGTTTCTCTATTTTGTCACTCCTTTATGACATGGTCTTTAATATGATTCCAGTCCATTCTCTGATCAACACATGCTCCTTACCCATCCCGCCATGACCCAACCTGGTCCCCTCAGATCTCAGTTCCACACACATCATCTGAGGAGGTCAAAACCCACAGAAAAAAAGTGATATAAACCAGTCTCAAAACACCAATATATGGAAAGCTAACCCATAATAAGAGAGAGTAGGGAGGCCAAGTATAGAAGTTCGTTGGATTAGATAAAGGGGAATGAAGGGAAGGGAGAAGGGATTGCAATAGTAAGACAGAATACATTGGACATGACTTTCCTGTGCTCATATATGAATACACAACCAGTGAAACTCCACATCACGTACAACCACAAGAATGGGATCCTAAATTGGAATGGGTTGCACTCCGTGTATACGTCAAAATACACTCTACTGTCATGTATTACTAAAAACAACAACTTTTAAAAACCTCACAGTAAGCTCAGTAATTCTCTCTGTTACCTGCTTCCAAATGTTCTGGGGAAGGTCTGATGGGACCCCACCCCCACCCCAGCCTCTGAGTGATTCCTCTGAGTCAGTTGTCCACCACTTGCCCAACTGGCTGGGGAAGCAAGAGTATGTAAAAAGAGCAAGGCTACTGGAGTCCCCTGATGCCCCTGTGGATGAGGACCACAAGGCAGAGCCATGACCCCACCATGAGATTTCTGCTGTACTTCATCTTCAGCCTTTTCTTCCACCCTGAGATTCTCTGGAGAGTTTTAACGATGCCATTGTTTTACCCCACCCACCTCTTCCATTTCTCAAACCCAAATGTAAACAGTCAGGAGAAAGGAGAGAGGGAGGTGCTTGGCCCTGTGCCTCAGTTCGGGAAGCTGGACCCTAGGGTGGTGTTTCCTCCAGGAGAAATATGGGGCAGGAGTGCTATATTGTCTTCTGCCCGCGGGAGGAAGCAGAACCCTGGCGGTTTCCTGGACACTTGTCCTCAGTTAATTAGCACTCTCATCATTAGTATCAGCTCAACCTCAAGGTCAAGCCTTACATCAGTGCTGGAGGCTCAGGTTTCTCAAATCCCAACCCCGAATGTATAGCAGGAGCGGAGCAGTGCGCTGCTCAGGGCCGTGGCCGAAGTCTGTCACCCACCCTGACTACAAAGAGAATTCCTAAAATGGAAAGGTGGATGTGATACTCCCCTGCTCCAAGTCCTTCACAGAACCTCCTCTGTGGACATTATACAAGTCTCCCCCACGTGGCCTACAGGCCCACACCCCTGCCCTCACTGAGCCATTTGCAGTTCCCCAAGGACAACTATGCTGTCCCTCTCACCGCGCATTTGCTTTACACTCTTCCTAGTGCCTGTGACACACCTCTCCTCCTGGGCCACCAGCAGCCAAGCCCCTGTCCCTGTGGTGGCACTATGACACCAGGATGGAGTTGTTAAGATTCACGTCCATCTCTTTCCATTGAGTCATTAAGTCCTTAAAGACCAGGACTCTGTTTTTCTCAGGGGCAGATCTCTAAGGTCAAGGGGTGGGGGTGCTAGTGCATCAAAAAATGTTGGAAGGATGTTGGAAGAAGGGAAGAAAATAGAGACAGACAGGAACCAACTTGCATAGAGGGCCCCTGAAACAAAGGCAAGTGGTTAGCAGACCCACCTTCTTCCATCTGCAACAAACCTGAAGGCTTCCAAAGCCCTTCCACAGAGAACAATCTCATCTGATCCCCACACCATCCCTGTTAGGTGAACAGCACTTAGCCCCATTTTACAAGGAGAAGAGACCAAAGCAAGAGAGGTAAAGTGACTTAGAAATATGTCATTAGGTCTCAGCACCCAGACCTGAGAGGATGCCTTCCTTCCAAGAGGATCCTCCCTGGCCAGCAGGGGTGCACCCTGTAAAGATCTGGTGGGCCCTGCAGGGCTGCAGGCGGGCAGTCTCGGGGCCTGGAGAGAGTCCCAGGGCGCACAGCCTGGCCGGAGCCAGAGCCTCCACGCTGCCCATTCCCGGGCACGGCACAAACATTGCTTTATTCCCGCGTCCAGCAGCCTGACGCCAGCTCAGCTTCCTCCTGGCCCCTGTCTCTGTCCTACATCTGGGGAGACGGTGAATAATCCTTCCTTTCTTTCTGGAGCTTGTTGCCTTCAAGGTATTTATAGACTGCTCCTGGCCCTGCTGGAGCATCTTTTCTCTCTGGTTTAAATTTAGCTGCCTTTGTCTTCTCCCCCTGACTTATCTGCTGATGCCGCCCGGGTTTCCTCTACAGCCTTTGTTCTCCCTCTGTTGGCTCCACATCTTCTTTCATCTGCTGAGCCGAAACAATCTCCACAAAGAGTTTCTCCAAAGCCTTATGTAACTTTCTCCTCCACGCTCAGACCTCCCGAGCAGCCCCCTCTCTGCCCACTTTCCACTTTCTCTTGAGCAGCCTCCACCTTTATCTTCCCTCAATCTGGCCCATTTGCAGAAAGGGAAAACAGAGCCAGGCCGACGTGCACACAGAGCCAGGCTCCAACCACTTCCCGGTCCTCTCTAGGCAGAAGCCACTTTTACTTTTTAAAGCTGCTGCTTTGGAAGCTCCTATCCTAGGTCAGACTCTCACCTCCCGGACTGGATTTGCCTTATGTGCTATAAAATGTGTCAAACACCGACCCATCTTTGTTCTTTTGAGGTCCTGAAACTGACCGTAGGACAGTCTTGTCTTAGAGCTGAAAAGAACAATTGCTATTAAATGCAGAATAGGAAAGTGCACTGTTTGGCTTCTAAGGATATTTTATAGCTATAAAGTCGATTAAGGTGAAGTGTCCAACTCCAAACCATTCACCACGGGTCTCCAATTCTGTGGCTCCAGGATGAGGCAGGCAAAGAGACAAATTATTAGGTCTGGCCACAGATGTGAGGACCAGCAACGTACCATCGAAAGGGACCACCGTTGCACATCATCCCATCTTCTGATTCATCCAGAGATGTCAGAAATCTGGACTTTTAAATAATGGAAATTAGTGCAAATTTTTAAAACCATTTGATCAGAATGCAATACACTGTTCTAGTCTACATATCACCATACACTCTCCCCTTCGTGTGTCGTCCTTGCTCCCCAGAACCTCCACTGCCCGGGCTCTTAGACCAAATGGCCCTGCCAGTTTCATTTAGCATCTCTGTAGTGCCCAGTACTATTGCACCATTTCTATTCCTCTGCTATTCTGTAAACTGGGGACTGAACTGAAATCAGGGCTATGCTCTAACTTGAGCTCCCATTTCCTCCCTGTCTTCTGTGTATGCTTGACAAGACTAATGTTCATTTTCAGAATCATCTCTCAGAAGATCTCTGATGGTACATCAATCAGGATGAGCTAAGACATGCTGCAGAAACAAATATCATTAAAGTCCCAGTGGCTTAAATCACAAAGTCTCACTGCTGACCTATGCTATAAATCTATTGTGGGTCAATCAGGGATTCTTCTCCAAGCCACTCTGGGACTTAGACTAGTTCCAAATGTTTGCCATCATCATGAGAATAAGTACAACAAATTGTACACTAACTCTTGAACCTTCTCCCTAGAAGTAACATGCACACCCCTTCTGTTGACATTTCATTTCCCAAAACAGATTGCTTAGCCATATCTAATTTCAAAGGAGGTTAAAAAAAATTCTACTATGTCTTGGGCCTGGAAGGTGGGAACATGGAAGCATTCCGTGAACAAGACCAAGTCCCTCTTATGGTATTTCCACTTGGGGGAAAGTTTTTAAATTGGTTCTATTCAATGGTTCTGAGTTCACTCATTTACCCATTTAATAATAATGACTGAGCAAAGCCCAGGGATGGGAATTCTGAAATAAGAACTGGTCTCTGACTTCCGCATCCGTGAGTTGTTGAGGGTACATCCATAGATCCATGTCAATAACTCAGAAGCAAGGTACAACACAAAAAAAAAGTGCCTCAGGTGAACGCAAACAACGTCCTGAGCTTGGAGAAGGCAGCAAACACAGAAAAGGTAGCATCTGAGAAAATCCTTGGACTTGGGAAAGGTAGGCATGAGCAGGAAGCGTCTTTCCTCTCCTCTCCCCACCACACACAAGTGGCCACACTGGCGGTCCCAAGCTCAGTCTCTCCACTCCAATATTTGTAACCACAATGACAGATCAAAAAGATAAATAAGTTCAACTTCCTGCATAACAAGTCCTGTACCAGTGCACAGGAGGCCGGCAAGGACAAACAAATATCACATGCAAAGTGACCTTACCTCTGTCTGGTTCCCAGCCTGGACGGGGACCAATTGCTAAGAATCAAACTTAAGCTCCTCCAGTTACTTGCCAGATGACCTTGGGCAAGTCACACCCCATGCGTTTCCTCATCTGTAAAACCTGGGTAATAACAGTACCTACCTCAGGGGGTTGAGAGGAAAGCTGAGTATGTTAATACAGGAAGCATCACAGGCAACAGCCGCTGGGCACACGGTGAACGTGGCCTCAGTGGTAGCCGACATCTTCCTCCTGCAGTTACCATTGGCTCAGTCCATTTGCTGTCTTGTTGTAGGCCCATAGCATTGACTAAGATTCTTTTCCACTGTTCCTTGAAGGGACATTTCATCTACATAAAAACACCAGGCAACAGGAACAGCCCTAGAGCTAGTCCCCCTGTGCATTAATCTCTACTCCATCTCTGCCTCATCACCAATGAACCTCCTATAAACCTGGTTTCATAGGTATCCCACCCTCAAATACTCTGTGAACATCTAGCCAGAGTCACATTCCCATAGGATGTCCCACAGAATACAAATCCCCCAAGATGAACCACAAGGGCCCAGAAGAACTGTGTCATATGCTCTGCATGGGAAACTCCCTCTTGGAGATAAACAAAGCACACAGCAAAAACCTACTTTGTTCCATTTAATCCAGCATTTTCCGGGTTAAATTCTGGCCATCATAATTTTATTTTGAATTTTACACACTTTCAAACCTATGGTGCAAAGACAAGAACTATTTTGTATTCGTCCACTTATCCACAGAAATGAGGATAATGCTTGGGTGTCACAGCCAGAAGAAAGAGTCAATAAATTGAACTGAATTTGTTATGTAACCTTAGGGAAAATATTTCCTCCCTGGGCTTCAGTTTTCCCATTTTTAAAATGAGAGAATTAGAATAGAGAGTTGCTAAGATTCTTTCAACCTTGGTTACCAGCCACCCTTTCATTAGATGTTTTTTTTTTTTCTTTGCCCTCTGCCTGGTCATTATTGAACCTCATTATTTTATTCAAGATAGGAGCAAAGGCAAAACAGTCAACCCCCACAACGAAGAAGGCAGCAGAATCTCTGATCAAAGCTGACACTTACTGCATGCCAGCCATTGTCCAGAGGGCTTTATAAGAACTACTGCACCTTGTGGAAACAAGCCCGTCAGATAAGTACCATTATTAAAATCCTTCTCGTTTTAGTAAAAAGACATTGAGGTGCAGAGAGACGAAGCTATTGTTTAAGTAACTACCCAATTGGCAGAGATGGGACTTGAATCCATTTATTTGACTGGATACTCTTAACCACTAGGCTGCACAACCTTCAGGATGGCATAGGGTGTAGGAATCCCATGGAGGAGAGTAAGAATCCCTAAAGAGCTGCTTCGTTTCTTCAAGTTGATGCAATCTGATGGCCAATGTGACATTTCTCTGATCCTTTAATTCCCTTACCCTCAGCTTTCATGAAAGCATTTTCCCTGCATTTAATTTTATCTATTATCATCACAATAATAATCATCTACAATATTTCTAAGAAGCTTTTTCATATTAATTATCAGACATGATTCCACACAGGCCACCTAGGGCACATAGAGAAAAAAAAAATACCGTGTTGATTTTACAGTTAGGGAAAATGAGACTCCAGGAGGCAAATAAATTTGCCTGAGACTCCCATACCAGTAATAAATGATGGATCTTGAATTTGAACCTGAAATCTTTGGATCTCAACAAGACAATATTCAGAGATTCCACAGGATCTAGGACATATGGCTCCCAATGTCAACTCCAGGTTCGGAGAGGAGAGTGGGCAGAGGTAAGTGAAGATATAGGTGTTAACTCAGGCAGAATTGGAGATGTAGGGCCAGGAGAGGAATCCAACTTGACAAGGAAGGAGTAGGTTGGGGAGCAACCCACTCTCCTTTTCAGTGTTGGTGAGGGAGGGGTACTGTGCATTCAGGATTTAAGGTGATTTTCATGCACCTGCTCTTTTGTTACTTCATTTTCTTCAACATGATTCACCTGCCATCTTAGCAACCTTCAAATCATGGACCTGGGACAGCTCCATGCATTCACCCACAAACATTCACCAAGTGCCTACAACATGCCCAGTCACTGCATCGGACACTAAAGACACTGAGTTGAGTGAGATATGTACAATGCATCAAAGAAAGGTGTGACTGAGTCAGGCTCAGGAAGATTTGTGGGGGAGGTACTGAGCCTGGATGGGTATGTAAATAGCTCTCTAGAAGGGTTGACATAGGCCAGAGCAAAGGATGGGTGAGGAGTACTTCCCAGGCAGAGGGAACATCATGTGAAGAGATTTGGAATGCTTTCTGATAGAAGCACAGGATGCATAAAAGGGAAATGCCAAGAACCATGTCTAGAAAACAAGGTATGGCCAGATCTAGAAGGGGCCTGAAGTCCAGCTGAAGCCATTGGACTTTGTCTTTCAGGCAGTGAGAGAGCTTTGAGTGTCAAAGGCAGCCTTTCCCAGGCTGCTGGGGATGGTTTTGAATGTGTTGTTGGCCTTCTTGTCTCATACCAAGTCCCCCCAAGGCCTCAGAAACTAATTCAGAAATTGTCATTGAAACTAGGAAGGCAAAGGTCAAAGAAGAGAGAAAAACAACACTTCTCTGGGTGAAAAGGTAACTATAGCTTGAGGAACAGGGGCACCATGCCATAAAGTCAGGGTGCCCACAGGAGTAGGTAGAGGTCTTTAGCCCTTGCCTAGAGCCCAGGAGGCTGGTAGAGGCAGGTCTTGAAGACAGATCCCCTCCTCTCCCCTAAGTGTGACTTTGTATATGGAAAAGGACATGACTACTCATCGGATGTCATTGCTCATGAGATCAGCCACCAGATAAGAAAATTAATTGAATGGAGGTGGTGAACACAGTGGGCCAAAGACCAGACAGACCCTCTGAGCGCTCATTCCCCCCAGTCTTGGGGAGTGCTTACGCCAAGTGCTATGCATACACCCGGCACAAGGAGGCAGTGTGGGCCCATGGTCGACCTCAGCCCAGGCACTTTGGAACTGAGAGCTGGGGACAAACAAAGGAGGAAAATGGATCCAGTTAACAAAACCGGGAGGAAAGGAAAGGGAGTATCTACAGCTCTTATAGAAGAGGTCTTCCCCCAGGACATATTCTAATCCAGGAATCCAGTGCCCCCAACATTACTACAGGCCTCTGACAAGCAAAATTCTGACAGTTCCCAGCCCTTGCTGGTTTCCTTGGACGGGCCCTTACTTAATTCCCACTGTACCTGATGGCAGCCTATTTCCCAGTTTCCTGATCCCTGCACACACAGGATGCTCAGGCCAGCTCTACTCCCATCCAGGCTCCCCATTTGTACCTCTGTCCACGCTGTTCTTTCCAACCTCTTAACTTCTTTCAAAAGATCCCTCCTCCTGTTTCTTCTGACCTTACTCATGTTAGCAACACCATGAAGCCTTCCCAGCACGACCACCACTCCCAGCCACCTCGAGAGAATGAAGCTTCGTTCTCTCCTGCCACCCCCAGAATATTCTCTGCTGCCTGTTGGCTACCTTGTATGTAGCCATTGTACATTTGGCCAGAAACTACCTCCGTGCTTCTGAGGCCATTCCAGATGGGGGCCTTGCTCACAGGAGCTACTCAATGCATGTCCACGAAAAGAGGATAAGTTCTGTCCGGGAAATGGCCAGAGATGTCCCTGCCTGTCGGGTGAATTTTATTTTTCATTCTAGAAAAGCTTCAAGATAGAGGGGTAGATCAATTGGCGACTAGTTAACTAAAGTGTGGTTTGTCTATTCTACACAAAACTGCACAGTTCTCTGGAAGAATGAGAAAGTCTGTAAATGCTGGTATGGACAGCTGCCCAAGATACATAATTTCAAAAATAAAGTGCAAGCTATAGAATAGTATAATGTTTAATGGTACAAATCAAGGGGGGAAAACAACAAAATTTTATACACACATATAATTGTACATACATAGAAAAACTCTGAAAGAATATACAGGAAATGCTAACAGTGATTCACTCCAGAATGATTAGAGTTGGGAAAATGAAGAGTTTTTTCTTTTTTATTTAAATCCTATAATTTTTTTTTATTTTTTGCAATTGATCAATGTATTTAATGAATATTTACGTAAGGCATTGTTCAAGGCACTGGGGTTCTTGGATATTGTTAAAGGACATTTATTCCTCCTCTAATAATTAAACCAATTTAAATTAAAAGATGGAGTGAGAATTCCAACCTTATTCTCCCACTGAAAACAATGAGAGAATTGGGCAAAATATATAAGATAAATGTTTTCAGGCATACACCATAGGCAGCCCAGGACTATGATCCTGGAAAGGTGACCCCACAGTCACTGTCTCTCAGACTGGAAACACTTCTTTCTATGATGCAGGGAGGGGAGCCCAAAGGGAGTGGCCATCTTGCCCAGCTAAGACCACAGACATAAGGCTGAAGCATCTGGAATTTGTTGGGTCGGGTAGCTATGCAGAAGAAGTACCCAGGACACCCAGGCTTGGCTGTACATGAAAAAGGCAATATTTTACATAATCCAGCAAAGAGAGTCTCATGAGGCGTAGAAAAGCCAGATGGAAATACCAAAGTGGAGGAAACTTATTGAAACCTTACGTACGCATTTAGTTAAGACCCCAAAAACCCAGGCTTTTAGAAAACAAGGATCATTCCTTAGAGCAAAATTTGGAAATGAAATAGACCCACCCTCAAGAAAGAGTAAAATCAAGTCTGGCCAAACCAAATAGATTCACTAGCAATATAACCACTTTCCACAATAAAAACCAACCCCCATAAGATTAATTGTCATCAAACAGACTTTATGCAGCATATCATCCAAAATGTTCAGTATATGATTTTAAAAATTAATGTAGAAAAAGTAGGATTATGTGAACCATGATCAAGAAAAAAAATTAAAAAAGAAGTCCTGAGATGACCCAGGTGTTAAAATTAGCAGACAGCACTTAAAATAGTGTAGATAGATAGATACCCAAGGACTTGTGCTAAGGATGTAGCTCGGTGATTCAGCACTTGGCTGACCTGTGCAAGGCCCTGGGTTTTATCCACAAAAAATAAATAAATCCATTTTAAAAATCTTCATAATGAGTGAAAAGATAGGGAATCACAGGGAAGGAGTGAAAAGTAATAAAGTTAGTGATTCTAGATTGGAAAGGTGTGGTACAATACCTCACACACACAAAAAAAAAAAAAAAAAAAAAACACTGAAACAAAGTAAAATTCTTTTAATGTGCAGAATTCCAGGGACTTATGGGAAGATAGCAAGGCAACTCATATACTTGTAATTTAAGGGGAAAAGAGAGAGTTAGACATTAAAAAAAAGAAAGAAAGTAGGAATGACAAATATTTTCCCAAATTTTATTTTTGAAAAGTCAATTTGTAGATCCAAGCAACTCAGCCATCTCCAAATAGGATCAACATAAAGAGAACCTGGTGAAAACTAAAACTTAAAAGAAAAATCTGAAAGCAGTCAAAAAAAAATAAAGAAAAATAACACAAGTACCAACAGATTGCTCATAACAAACAATAGAAGCAAGAAGATAGGGGAACAACAACTTAAAATGCAGAAAGAACAAGAAATGTCAGCCCATATCACATAAACAATGAAAATATCCTTCAAAAATTAAAGTGAAATTAAGTTATTTTTAGGCGAACATAATGTGAGAGAATTCATTGACAGCAGATTTGCACCATCACAAATGCAGAAGGAACTTATTCAAGCTGAAGAAAAACTGTACCAGATGGAAATTTGGGTCTACCAGAAAAAAAAATTTTATTATGGGGTAAATTACATATGTGTGTTTGTTACATCAATAATAACACAGAAGATGGGTCAGGATACATGGCATTTTACTATTCCAAGTTCATAGATTTTACAAGTAATGAAATCTTAATGAAAAGTAGACTTGCTAAATGAAGGATATTTGCAATGCTAAAATAAAATGCAGAGTTATAGTTAATGAATGGATAAAGAAAATGTGGTATATATACACAATGGAATATTACTCAGCAATAAAAGAGAATAAAATCATGGCATTTGCAGGTAAATGGATGGAGTTGGAGAATATAATGCTAAGTGAAGTTAGCCAATCCCCCCCCCAAAAAAATGCCGAATGTTTTCTCTGATATAAGGAGGAGTCTGATTCATAGTGAGGTTGGGGGTGGGTATGGGAGGATTAGATGAACTCTAGATAGGGCAAAGGGGTAGGAGGGGAAGGGAGGGGGCATGGGAGTATAAAAGATGGTGGAATCAGATGGACATCATTACCCTAAGTACAAGTATGAAGACATGATGGTGTGAATACACTCTGTATACAACCAGATATTTGAAAAATTGTGCTCTATATGTGTAATATGAATTGTAACGCATTCTGCTGTCATATATAACAAATTAGAATAAAAAATAAATTTTAAAAAAGCCAAGAGAAATTAAAATGGACTGCTAAATACTTTTTTGATGAATTCAAAAAAAAAGCAAGTAATGAAGGAAATGAGACCAGTAGAAACAAATAGAAAACAAATACCAAGAAGATGGATATAAAAACCAACAGTATGATTGAGTATTCTAGTCACAAAGGGACAGAGTCCTCCAGTTATTCAAGAGGTAGGACTTCCGGCATGGCAGAGTAAGGAGAGCAGCAAATCCGCTTCCCCCAAAAAGCAACCACAAATACTAAAAGCAAAATTGTCTAAACAACTCTTTCAGAGCTCTGGAAATCAAACAAAGCCATACCACAAATAAAGTTCTTATTCATTAAAAACGACTAAATGTTGGGTCCAGATTGAAAGACTTTCTGACATTTGCATTTGGAACTAGGGCTGCTTTCAAATCCCCCCCCCTTACCCCATCCATCTGGATCAACAAGGTATTTCTACCCCAGTGGACTGAATGTGAGAACCAGTAACTTCATTCTGGAGGGGACCCACTTGGTTGGAAATGGAAGGGGAGAAGGTTATGTCGGCCAGGATTGTCAGTAAAATGAGAAATCTTGGTGGGCAAGTGAGTCTGGAGAGCCAGTGGTTCTTCTACTCCCTGGAGGCTGCTGTCAGCTAGAAGCAAGAAACAGACTGAAAGGAGACCAGAAAGTTAGCAAGGAAATCCAAGAAATAAGACTGTCCTAAAGGAGCGCAGGAAACACTCCATATTTTCCCAGCCAACGAAGACACTGAGCACACACAGGGAAGATACAAGATGGCCCTGCTGAGAGTAAGAGCCAGGGCAGACCTGAAAGCTGTTGAACCTGGACAATCCACACACGGCATGTGGGAGCCTTACCAGAGGGAGGTCTCCCTACCACCCCACCCCACCCCACGAGGACAATCCAGGTCCTAATTCCAGAACCCAAGACTGTTACTTTCAGGTAAAAGGAAGCTCACAGACGTGATTAAGAGGAAGGACCTGGTGATGGAGAGACACCTTGGATTATCCAGACCAGCTCGATCCAGTTTCGTGATTCCCCAAGCAAGGAATGTTCTCAGCTGGGTCAGAGAAGGGAGATGTGAGCCTGCTTCTCTGGCTATGAGAGGGAGGAAGCAGGCCCTGAGCTAAGGAGTCCTGGTGCCTTTAGAAACTGCAAAAGTGAAAACATGGATCCCTCCCCCCTGAGCCTCCAGGAGGGCAAGGCCCTGCCAACAGGAGCAATGAAAATTCTAGAGTTGAAAAGTTCATTCATTGTCTGAAATAAAAATCCATTTGATTAACTTCATAGCAGCATTTGGATGACAGAAGAAAGAGTAAGTAGACTTGAGGAGAAGTTACTAGAAATCATCCAAAATGGAGGACAGAAAGAAAAAAAAAAGATACTGAGGAAAGATAAACAGAGCCTTTTACTTATTGTCTAGAGCTGCCAGAACAAAGTACCACAAATTGGGAAGTTTAAAGCAACAGAAATTTATTCTCTCACAGTTCTAGAGGATAGAAGTCTGAAACAGTAGGCCCATGCTCTCTCTCCAGGGTCTTCCCCTTGAAGACCTTAGGGGAGAATTCTTCCCCGCCTTTGGACCTTCTGCAGATGCAGGACAGGCAATCTCGGGATTCCTTGGCTTGCAGACTCATCACTCCAATCACATGCTGTTCTCCCTCGTTGAGTGTCTGCATGTCGTCTCTTCCCTCTGTACCTCTATCCAAATCCCCCTCTTCTTATAAGGGCATCGACCATTGGGGTTGGGCCCAACTGGACCCACTATGACCTTGCCTTGATTTGATTTACCTTTGCAAAGATCCTACTTTCTAATAAGATCACATTCTGAGATCCCAGGTAGACATGGACGTACGAGGGCCATTATTTAACCTGGTAGAGACATCATCAAATATGCCAACACACTGTCAAGCAGTCTCAAAGCAGCACCATGGTGGCCAACAGGAATACAGGAGTCCCTACTACAGCTACCATAATTACATAAATTAGACCAGAATACAGGCACAATTACTTATGCAGAAGCAAGATCAGTCAGCATGATGGAGGCTCCCAGTGTTCCTAGCTCCACAGGACACCACCAAACCTGAGAGGCCAGATGACAGACAGGTAGCTCAGCAAGTGGATTGCTGCACTATTGGAGAGCCCCCTCTACTATAGCCAGCAATTTAATAGACATAGTCAGAAGGCAGTGACTCTACCCTGAAGAGGATCAAGGTAGAAAGTCCTGTACTCTACTGAAACAGGTGGTAGGTGAGATCCAGCCTGGGGCCTTCTCCTGCAAGTTAAGGAGATGCTTGGAAAACTTTCTCAAGACAGCTCCCCCAACAGCCTGCTTATCTCCCTTCATTACAGTGGGAATAAGAGAGTAATTTACCAAGATTTGAAACAAACAACAATTAAACTTTGTTTCCATGGCCCATAAGGATATATACTAGGGTATCAGAGCACCACAGCAGAGCTGCTTTTCCATATATTGATGTAATAGGAGTCCCAGAAGGAAAAGAGATAGAGAAATAGACAGGAAAAATATTTTAAGAAATAATGGATAAAACTCCTCAATGAATGTCAAGTTGGATAAACAAAGAGATTCCCACTAGAAACATCACGGTCAAATGGTTAATGTCACAGACAAGAAAATCTTGAAGAAGCAAAAGAAGTGATTTTCCTCATCACACACAGAGAGGAAAAAGTCAATATGATAAATGATAGAGTCTCAATAGAAACAAGAATCCAAAAGACAGTGGAAAGGCGTACTCAAAGAAAAACAACCGTCAATCAAAAAATTCTAAAACTGAGTAAACAATCTTTGCAAATTGAAGATGAATTCAAGACATTCCCTGGTCAATACAGACTGAGAGAACTCCTTACTAATAAATTTGTGTTATAAGAAATACCAAAGGTAGACCTTCCAGCTGAAAGGAAATGACACCAAATGGTAACTAGAATTTATCAAAAAAACTAAAATTAAAAAGCACCAAAAAGGGTAACATGGGCAAATATAAAAGACATACACATATATAAAAGGTGAAAGTGTATCTGTATTTTTCTCTTAACTCTTTAAAAGACACAAGAATTTATAAAGCAGTAATTACAGCAAGGAATTGCTGGATTGTAGTACATAGAGATGTCATACGTGGGACAATAATATCGCAAAGAGGGAGAAGGATATGGGGTTATGATGGAGAAAACTTTCTGTATTTCAAAAAACTTGTTAGTATTAATATGGAGTTTTCATTAATTTATAATGTGATTGTAACAAATTAAGAGCTATGTTATAGTCTCCAAGAAATCACTCAACTGCCTTCCAACTGAAATCTAAATTACATGAAGAGACAGTCGTGTGAACATCAGGGAGAATAGTAGTTGAATACAGGTGACAGTGCCAGAGCCTGAGGTAGGAACCAGCTTGGTTTATTGTCGCCTTCACTGTGCCTGAAGATGTTGTGGGATTGGTGGGGAGGGAAAGGAATCCAGGAGGTATGTGATTGGAAGGTAGATACATGGCTCTGTAAACCAGGTGGACATGTCTACATGCCATTTTATGTGACAAGAGATGATGAGAGGGTTTTAAACCAGTTTCTGATATAACGTAATATACATTTTAAAAGAACATTCTCACTTCAGAGGGGAATCTAACGTACAGGACAGTGAGGAGAGATGCAAGGAGGCCTCTTAGGAATTGCCAGGAGAAAGGGGTAATGGGTTAGGTAGAGAATAGCGGAAGGATTCAAGATGGAATTTGGAGGGAGAGCTAACTTGGAGATGGACAGGGCTTGGGGTAGGGGATAAAATGGAGAGGAATCAAGGATGACTCCCGGATTTGGAGCTTGAGCAACTGTTTGGCACTGTTTAGGGGAGAGAGAGAAGAAGAATTAGAATTGATCAGGGAAGAAGAGGTGGGAGGGGTGGGGTCAGGGTCCTGTTTTAGCTCTGTGAGTTTCACAAGACTTCCCGAACTTCTTAAACTACTTACAAAGTCCAGTCAACAATATCAAGATGACTCCATCCTCCAGAAACTCATAAGTCTAATAGGAAAGAAGAATGAATGCATAAAAGAATCCAAGAAAATCAGTAGTAATTTGTCTTAAAGATAATAGTGAGTATTATATGGATAATAGACATGGATAACAGCATGGCTGGGCATTGGCATCTCTGGAGGCTCCGTGGAGCAGGAAGCCTTGGAGATCAGATTCCAGGAATGGCAAACATGAGTTAGCACTCTGGGTTGTCGATAGATTCCAGGCAGAGAGGAAAAGCCTAAACCCAGCTTCTCCAGAAGAGATCCAAGATCTTAGAATTCTTAAGTTCAGCACGTGTTAGAGGAGGAAGATGGAAGACCCTGGAAAAGCAGATTAGAATCAAATTTTGAAAGACTTGGAAGGCAGGCTGGGTGATGGGCTTTATCTTGTGGCCTAGAATGGAGAGGGAGACAGAAAAGAGGCTGAAGGGGAAAAGTGATTGTGTTGAAGGTATGTGTCACAGCCACTCTGGAGACGGTATTTGAAAAGTTGAGGTGATGGATGGCCGAGACTGGGGACAAAGAGAAGGAAACAAAAGAGGAAGCCAGCTCCAGGATTGTCCCATAGTCTGGGTGAGGGGTAAGGGAATGAAAGTGAGACACAGGGAGTGTTGGTGATAGGGTTTGGAGATTGATTGGATGGGGGGGGGGGAGTCCAAGATAACTCAGAGATCGAGCCTGAGTGTCCGGGAGAATCACAGGGCATGAGCTAAGATAAGGGACCTGGGAGGAGGCACAGGACAGGGAGAAACTGGGAGTGAGTTTGAGTTTCTGTTTATCTGGAAGTGCCAACAGGACATAAGTTTTCAAGGGGAAGTGATCAATCAATAGGTGGACATTCTGGCCCATGTTCCAGAAATGGATCTAACCTCAAAGTAAAGATTCGGAAATCCTTGGCACCTTCAATGATACTTAACTGCGCAGCCGGAGCTGAATTAAATCTTGTACATAATTACCTCGTTTCCTCAGCCTAATGAGGTGAATATTATTATTGGCATTTTAGAAATGAGAAAGTTGACGTTCTAGAAGTTGCTCCACGTTACACACAAACCAAGTGGCAGAGTCAAGATCTGAACTTGTACACCTGGTGCAGCTCCACACGGTAAAACCAGGAGAGGAGGAGGGAGGCTGTGGGCTGATGAGGTGACCTTGACTGAGTCTGATCAAATGTCCATGGAAACAGTAGGGCCAAGTGGACCTTGAGGTCACTGGGTCTCATTTTCCTAGTTCACAAATAATGGTGTCTGAAGCCCAAGGTCACGATGTGACTTACCCAAGGTCACCATGTGTTAGTAACAAACTCAGGTAAAACCTGGGCCTCCTGACCAGCCCTGTCCTCTTTCCTCCACACCCCAATGCCTCCACCAGACAAGGTATACCCTCATCCCAATGAGGTTCAAACAGGCTTTCCCTCGGCACTCGGTAAAACATCTGAGCTGCAGGGTCTGCACACGGTCCATTCCACCTCTCCAAGTCCCTCTTTATCAGGTTAACGCAGCCCCAAGCCAAGCTGGCACACTCCCTTCTCAGGGCTGTCGTGTTCGCTGGTCCCTCCACCTCAGACCGTCTCATGGCCACTTTCTTCTGATCACTAAGTCCGAGTTAATTGGACAGCTCCTCACAAAAGCCTGCTCCAACCAGTCAACTCAAATGAACCACCCGCACCGATCCCTGCTGTTGCCCATGATTCTCTTTTCTTCACGGGGTTGGTGGCTCTCTCCAAGCGCTTTATCTACTTGGTTGTTAATATTCGGTCTCTGTCTACCCGAGTGGGCCAGAAGGTACAGCAACCTGGACTGTAGCCCCAGAACTTGAAGCAGAATTTTGTAGTGTGGCTGCTGAATGCATTCAGTGGAAGGAGGAAGGGAAGGAAGAAGGGAAGAAGGAAGGACTGGGCCCCACGTGTAGACAGAGGAAGCAGGAAAAGGTTCATGCTGTGTCTGTACTCATGAGGGACCCAACACCAGACCAGGCCTCCGTGGATCCCCCACCTCTTCCACCATATATGTCCCCGTGGACTGGGGAAAGACACAGACCCACCTTCAGAGTAAAAAGCAGAAGATCTTGCCAGGCACCACAGACAGGCCTGGACATGTGGGATCAGAAGGCCCAGTACCCCACGTCTGTCTGCCTCCCTCCACATCACTGTCTTCTTATCTACTCCTTCCCCTCTTAATGCCCACCCTGGACCCCTGGCCTGTGGACCATGGCTCACTCCACCTTTATCTCTCCTCTGTGCCCCTCCTCCATCTTCCAGCTCCCAGAAGCCTTTTCCTTTTCATCTTCCCCATCCCCTTATCTCTCCCTTGCCCCCCAGCCCACCCATGGCTGCTTCCCTTTGGCTCTCCAGCTTCTTATCAGATGTCCCTCCCTCCATCACAGTCCCCTTATCTGCTCAGCCCTTCGCCCACACAAGCTGCTAATTTTTTTTTTTTTTCACTTCTGGATAGAGGCCCACAGTAGACAGCTTGGAGTTTGCATTCCAGTCTCTGACAGGCAGGACAGGGGAGTGAATGGCAGGCCCTCAGAGTCAGGGGAGAGGGATTTTCAGCAGCAAACGCCCTGATTTCACATACAAACCCAGACACGGGCTTTGGAATCGGCCCCCAGCGGGATACTGCCTCTGCAGCTTGAACCTCTTCTCCACCACATATTGAATGAAAGATGGTAGACAAATCATTCCCACTCCCCTGAATCTCCGTCTGTAGGGCAGGGTTTAAGAATATGTCCCTCTGGGGATCCCTGGAGATGGAGCCAACATGGTGCAGGACAGACGTGGGTGTGTTATAGAGGTACTGGGCTCACCTCTGCAGCCATGCCCCTGTATGAATTCTTGTTGTTCCCCAGCAACCCTCTAAGGAAGAACTTGTTAGCATGGATTTTCTGCAGATGATGGAACTAAGGCCATGGAGAGGGTGAGTGACCTTCCCAAGGTCACAGAGTCTGGCCCTCAGTGGGTCTTCTCAGCCTTCCCACCCAGCAACAAAGCTCTCAAAACAGGCAGTAACCTCTTGGCACCCCCACCCCAAAATTGCCAGCCATGATTCTAAATTCCACCACGCAATGAAGCCTGAAACAGCCTTCCCCCCTCTCCCAACGCGCGCCCGGAGCATCTGCCCCGTGGTTCCCAGGACAAAGGGTGAAGGTGAGAACTGAGTTCCTTCTCAGAAATGGGAGGGTCAAACTTTTTCCATTAGGACCTCAGGAAATGACTTCAGCAGCCGCTTGGCCAGTTTTCTGGTGTTAATCATTTTCTCACACCCTAGAACCGCTTGCCACCTCCTGAGCCCCTACTCTCCCTGACTATAATTAGGGATGTCACCCGGGTGTTGCTGTGGAAAGTCACACCGAGAGTGAGCGCCCTTCGCACACCTGCTCCGGGTGGCAGTGGCAAGCCCAGCCCTGGGCTCAGTTTGCCCAGCGGGAAGCACGGGTGTCATTTCACTGCATAATGGAGCAGCAACAGGCGGCAGGAGCTGTTGATGACACCTTTCAGGCCAGTGCTGGCTGTTAGAGAAAAAAAGATTTGGGGATCATGGGCTGCAACCCGCCCCCTTACTTGTGAGTGAGAAAACTAAAGTCCAGAGAGAAGTGAGGCCTCCCTCAAATCACACATCACTACCTCATCAGCATGAAAAGCTGGATCTTCTGCCTGCCCGGCCCTCGTTCCCTCCTCCCCACATTTAGGATAGTAGTTCTTAACCTGGGTTCATTTTGTCCACTCAGGGAAAATTTGGTAATGTCACAAGACATTTTGAGGTGCCCTGGAGTACTTAGAAGGCAGGGGTGCTGCTAAATATCCTATAATGCACAAGACAGCTCTGTACAGCAAAGTCTTGCACACCAAGAATGTCTAAAAACCCTCCAGGTCAAATCCATGGCCACCAGTCACATCAAATGCCCTTTTACAACTGTCCATCTGGTCCTCTTTGGCAACTGTTGGAACTGGGCTACAAAACATTCATAGGCAACATTGGTGCCCATGGGGGACTGTGGAGCCCTATGACGCCTAAAGAAAATACTTCCTGGCACTGTCCTACCTCTGTGCCTTTGCTCAAGATGTCCCTACTGCCTGGGAGGCTCTGCCCTGACACTGTCTTTCTTTATTTTTTGTTTGTTTTTGTTTGTTTGTTTTTAGGAGTGGAGCACTCAGGAGCAGTGGACCACTGAGCCACATCCCCAGCCCTATTTTATTTAGAGACAGGGTCTCACTGAATTGCTTAGCACCTTTTGAAGAGGCTGGCTTTGAGCTTGCAATCCTCCTGCCTCAGCCTCCGGAGCTGCTAGGATTATAGGCATGCACTGCCATGCCTGGCCCTGACACTGTCTTCATGTACCACATCCCAGTCACCCTTCCAGGCCTGCCTGGTGCTGCTCCTGCAGGAAGTCGCCCTGGTTTCTCCTGCTGGGGGCAGGGAGGGGGGTGCATCTCTCAGTCTCTGAGCTCCAGCCGCCCTGGAGCAGAACCTCTTCAGACATTCAGAAGAGCTCACCTTGGGTTGTGTGCTAGTGTTTGTTAGTGTTAGGAGGCAGTATAATTCAATGTCCAACCTGGGGGGTCCAGAGTTTGAAGCCCTGGGTTCAAATTCCAGCCACTGTACCTTTGAAAGCTACTAACTACTCTAAGCCTAACATTCTTTCTCTGTAGAATGGGGTTGTGGGTGTTAATAGTGCCTGCCTTATAAGATTGCCATGAAAATATCATTAGTTAATCCATGTAAAGTACTTACCACTATCTCTGACAAAAGCTTGGTGTGTAATAAATGTCATTAACCATCATTACTAGGCAATAATTAGTCTTGTTCCTAACTAGACCACGGTCTCCTTCCCAAAAGGACTCTCTAGCCTTACCCTGATCCTACTGTATCTTAAACATGACCCTGCAAACTAGATCAATTTTTGAAGAACTAAGGCAGATAAGAAACGAACAGAGCCATGATACTTCATTGCCCTAAATCATGGTCACATCCAACATGCATGATCTCCTTTATGTCCAGCTCAACTCAGTGCTTTAAGATGCTGTGACCCATGCTGACAAAGAGGAGAAGAGGGAGGAGAGGAGATCCTGATGCATATGCCACCTGTCTGATCACAAGGACACACTTGCAAACACTTAGGTGAGGAAGGAATACCCTACAGCAAGACACTACCCTGTACCAAATCACACCCTGGTAAGCCACTGTCCTGGGCAGCATCATATGATGCTCAGCAGCATCCTTTACCCAGGAAATGCCAATAGCACTACCACCCTCCACAATAAAAAAAAAAAAAGTCTCTAGGTATTGCTTGATGTCCTCTGGGGACAGTCCCCATTTGAGAAATGTGATCTGGGCCATGTGTTCTCCGTGAGGGCAATATCAATATCACCCCGAGGGGACAAAAATTGGTTCTTGGTGGACAAAAAAAAAATTCTTATTCTCTTTATGTACAAACTATAGATACAGATGATAGATGTAGATAGAGATGAAAGACACAGATATGTAAGCACAAACAGATATGTGGTACATTTGCAGTGACAAGAATTCGTGGAAGAAAAAGATGAAAGATAAAAACGTCTTTAAAATGTTCTTGGAGGAATGACAATGAATAAAAGATTGAGAAAATACTGTTCTAGGAAACTTATCATTTTTAGAAAATCACCAGAGTCGAGCCATCCATTGCTAAATGCCTAATAAAAATCTCCTGACCTCTGGACTCAGCCCTGTGTGAGAGATCCCAGGGGAGCCTCGAGCCCAGGCCACACAGCACTTCTGCATCTGCAGTTTGCAGGTGAAGCCCCGAGGCGAGAAATGTCATTGACGGGACCTGAGTTACACAGCTCTGAAAAGACAGTCAGGACTCCAAGGCAAGACCGCGTGATCCCAGAGAGCTAGTGTTTCTCCAGCAGCCACCCTCCCTGCCCCCTGAAAGCCTGTCATCTCAGCACTGTCATATGCAATCGGTCACGTAGCCTTTCCCAGACATGTCCACTTGCTCACTGACACAGGGCCTCCCCTTAGGACCACACTGTAGTTCACGGGCCTAAGAAGGTAATAATGGCTGGTGATCACTGGCTGATTTGATCTCTCCAGGCTAGCTGGCTGTGTTACCTCATCTGTTCCTCCTGGCAACCCCCTAAGGTAGATGTTCTCGTTGTTGACCTTCTACGGATAACAGAACTGAGATGCACACAGGTGGAGTCCCACTGGCAAGGTAGACGTGGACTTGAATCCGGGGCTGGTTCCAGAGGCCACCGCACAGCTACCACACCAGAGTCTCCCTGCCATCCTCATGCTTTCAACACAGGTACCCAGGCCCAGAGGACTTTAGAAACTTCCAAATGAAGCCATCGGGAGGGCTTCCAGTCCCCATGGGCAATTGCAAGCCCTGCCCTGTCTGTCCATCCGAGTCGCATCCAGAAGGAAGGGAAAGCAAGAAGATGCAAAGGAAAAGGAGGAGGAAGAGGGATCAACAGAGGGGGAAAAGAAAGGGACAGGAATGATGGAGGGGCCTGGAGTGAAGGAAAGAGAACAGGAGAGAAAGGCAGGGACCGGGAGCAGGAGCTCAGGCGTTGTGGGAGGGGAGGGAGAGCGGCATCGCTGAGCTATTTTTATGAACCTGAGAACTTCTGATTTACATGCTTAGCGTCTCTTTGCATATTGAGGTCGGAAGGTCCCAACTCCTCATGTGAGATGGAATAGAATTCATTAATGCTGCCTTCTGGAAGCCTCTTCCTGCACGCTCAGCCTGTTTCTCCCCATATGGAGGGAAAGGATGGGGAGGAGGATCCAATCCATCCAGCAGCCAGGGCTGGACTCAGAGTCAGGACACCAGCATCACCTCCTCCTCGACACATCCCAGGGTCAGGTCACTTCTCCTGGGGGGCCTCTGTTTCCTTACCCACAAAAGGAAGAGAAGTGGGCTAGGGGCTCTGGAAGGAGCCAAGTCAATCCGTGAAAATCGGCTCATGAATTAATAAACAGAAGAAGTTCGTATCTCAAAGAGGAAGGGAGGGGGAAGTAATTAGCAAGGCATCTCAGATGCTTTACCCTTCTACTGAAACTGTGTTAGAAAGAGAGAGAGGGAAGGAGAGAGAGAGGGAGGGAGGGAGGGAGGACAGGCTGACCTACGCACCTGTCACTTGCATTATTCTCCAGCTGCTCTATGAAGCAGGTACTCCTAAAATGCTCCTTTGTTCTTTGTTGTCGTTGTTGTTATTGTCTTAATTTATTGGTTCTTTTTAGTATACATGACAATAGAATCCATTTTGACCTAATTATAAAAGCATGGAATGTATCTTGTTCTAATTCAGATCCCAGTACCTCTCCTTCCCCTTCCCTCCCCCCACCCCCTGCGACCTTCCCTCTATTGATCTTTCTGCCATTGAACCATGGTTACTTTTTAATTAATTTCTTGTGGATGTACACAATGACGAGATCCACTGTGGGGTATTCATGTATGTACATAGGAAAGTTATATCAGGTTCATTCCAGTGTCTTTCCTTTCCCATCTCCCCCACTTTCCTTAATTCCTCTTTGTCAACACCATTGAACTTTTATTCTTTTCTTTTTTACCCTCACCCCTTATTGTGGGTTAGCTTCCCCATATCAAAATAGACATTTGACCTTTGGTTTGGGGTATTGGCTTATTTCACTTAGCATGAGAGTCTCCAGATCCATCCATTTATCAGCAAATGTCACAAAGCCATAGAATGTTCATTTATAAATCAGGGAACTGAGGCTTAACCTGGTTAACTTGCTCATTGTTTTAATCAGCTTTTTAGCTTTGGACAAGAACAATTAGAAGAAGAAAAGTTTATTTGGGTTTTGGGTTTCAGAGATCTCAGTCCACAGACGGCCAACTCCACTGCTCTGGGCCCAAGATGGCGGAAGAGTGTGGTGAAGGAAAGCAGCTCAGGACATGATACCAGCAAGCAGAGGAAGAGCTCCCCTTACCAAAGACAAAATATATACCTCAAAGGCACCCCCCAATGACCCACCTCCTTAGCCACAACCGATCTTTTCATGGTTATCACCCAGTTCATCCCTATCAGGAAATTAATACATTGATTAGGTTAAGACCCTCACAGCCCAATCACTTCATCTCTAAGCTTTCTTGCATTGTCTCACATATGAACTTTTGGGGGACACCTCCTATCTAAACCATAACACTCATAGTCATGATATTGGAGGAGAGCTGTGATTTGAATCCAAAGCGATCTGTGTATAGTTTCCACTCCCAACTATTCCACTATACTAAGTATCTGGCAAATGCATAGACAGTGACAGAGAGCTTGGGCACATAGCTGGGGAAAGGAGAGAGAACTCTCATGAACCACGTTCTCTCTCTCTCTTTCCCTTCCTCCCCCCTCTTCTTTTCTCTGCCCTTCTCGCTGCACATCTGCTCCATTAACCAGGGGCAGATCATCCTGAGAGGTTGCTCAGGGCTCCTCTGTACCCCCAAACCTTCGGCAAACACACAGCCTTCATTTATAGTGGCAGGAACTCTGACTTCAATTCTACGTAACTTCTCAGTTCAAGTCTCTCCATCAACCAACCAGTTTAACCTCAGCGTTGCTCAGTTCTGCTCCTCCAGAGATGGGATGCTATTTGCTCAGCCCAGCCTGTGGACTAGTTCTTCTTAGATGGCCCCTCAGATGTCCATCCTATTGACCCAGGTTTGGACTGGAGACACAGGGACAAGGAAAACTAACAAGACAATTAGCAGCCACAGGCAAACCAGGAGGGATGGAGGAGTTGGAGGGGAGCAAAGGTTGGCTTCTTCAATAGTGGGGTTCACTCTCAAAGATAGTAACCTCAGTTCAGGGCCACCTTTGCTAAAAGGGAGGGTACAGTGTCCAAGCTTGAGCTCTGCTGAAGGGGAGAGTCATCATGGAAACAGAAGAAGTTCAACAGAAAGAGTAGGAGACTGCACCCTGAGTCCTTTCTGGAAAATATCTCCCCTGCCTAGCTAGTGCGTGAAGCACGACCATTGACCATTACAGATGCCTGCAGAGCCTGGTTCAGGTCATTGTCCTCCGTCTGCATGAGCAGCATTAAGGGTGAGCCTGGACATTCTGCTCTGGTAAGAGATTAGGGAGATTACTGGTGATTGTGGGGCAAGTATGTGAATGTCGCAGCAGAAGCTACTGGTTATCTCTCCTAGAAACAGACATTCTATCTGGATTCAGGGCCACCCAGCTAAGTACTATCTTCCCCAACCTTTGTTGAAGCTCCCTATTGACCAAAGCCAATGAGTTAGGGGCCGAAGCCATTGTTCAGCCCCTTGAAAGGGAAGAAGAACCCTCTCCCTGCTCTCAGTTCCTGCTTACTGGAAGGATCCATGTGGCAGTGGGAGCTGAATCAGCCACCTTCACCACAAAATGGGATGTACATCCTGAGGAGGGCAGAGCAAGAGGACAGAGTCAGAGGCCCAGGGCCACAGAGCCATCGTATCAGCCTGGATCACTCATGTGCACACTGTCACACAGGTGAGGCATCAACTTCCTTCCTAAAGAACAGTGGTATTTGGCTTTCAGCCATATGTTTCCCAGCCACAGCTAAAGGTGCCTTTTGTGTTCATTCCCTGGTCATTCAGTAAGCACAGTCCGGTGACCTTCACAGAAAGGAAGAGGGAGGGCTGGGCCCAGGTAGCCTACGGACAGCTCAAACCCCAGCTCATGCTCAAAGGTCTGCTGCCTCTGCTGTGGAGACTTAATTTTCTGATCCCCAAATCAGGATCCATTGTCTGACAAAGGATTTAGAAGGCTCTTTCAGGAACAAGAAGCATTCCAAGGATACAGTCTTAATGACAACACTTTGGTGTTTGCAGAATATTTCAAACAAGAATAATAACACCAGATTATACTCAAAACCTCAGAATACACAAAACTTTGCATAGGAAAGACCCACAGTCTACGCTGGCCTAATCCTTCCTTTTGTCTTTTATTTCCTCTCATATTTAGGGTATTTATCTGGACCATAAAGGCATTAAGTTTGTAATCTCTAGCCGAAATGAATTAAAGTAGAAGGCAGCCTGAGGGAGAGGTTAGGCTGCAGAAAACACAGCCCTGGCCTTGAGCTTGACTTCTCAGTTCAATCTTCAAAGACAAGTTCTCCAAACACCTCCATGCCTCCAGTCCCAGAGAAGAAGTGTCTGTTTGCTTAGGGTTAAACATATGCCTACTCATGGCTTTCCCGAAGACTGAGGGGGAAAAGGTAGCTGTCCTCCTTGCCTCCCCCAGGAATAAGAGGTGAGCACTGGGAATCATTTTCCCATCAAATCCCAGATATACAGTGGAGGAGGGCGAGTGTGCCAATGAAGAGTTTTGAAAATGATCTTTGCAAAGCAATGCATTTTCCAGGCAGCCAAGAAATGGAAAAGCACCCACTAGACCTACCTCACCCTCTCAAGAAATAAAAATGAAGTCAAATAAAACAAGAGCAGATGAATGAGGCCCCAGGGAGAAGCTCTGGAGCCAAGGGAATTTCCTTTCCCACAGAGATATTATCACCAGTGTAGCATAATTTGATATTCTAGCCTGCCTGTGATTCAGCAAATAAGGAGTCAACAGCATTAGAACACCAGTCACAGGGGGGATATCACCAGGATATGAACTCATCTCCATCCTCTGGAGGCGAACCTTGAAAGAAAGGGATGATGGTAAAGTCCCAGGTGTCATAGCCGGGAAACAGAATTGGTGCAGTGGTCTGTCGGTGCTGTTTCCCCTAATTTCACACTCTCTGGCAAGATTCCACGGTGCCCTCCTTCCACCTGGATCCAATATGCTCTCTCTAGAAATGCAGTTTATCTTATTACACACCTGAATGCCACTCAGTAGTTCTTGTAGACAGAAGGACCCCTGTTTCTGTCATTACCATCTGGCCACCTATTATGCTTCTCAGCCTTGCTTCCTAAATATACCCCTCCCCAGTATTCCCTGCAAATTTGGCAGAATGAAAAGACAAATCAAAGTGAATCTATCCATACTGACTTTCCATCAGGGAGTACTTTCATATGAGATTCCCCACAGAGTAGGAAAGCAAAGGTTTTAGAGACATTATTATGATAAATATTTTTATTATTACAGCCAAGATGTATTATTACCAGGCTCTGGCCACTGTTCTATTCACTTTATGTAGATTATCTCATTTAATCTTCTTGATCCTCTGGGTAGGGTCACATTAGTGTCCACATTTTTCAGATAAAGAAATGAGACATGAATAATTTGGCCAATATCCCTCAACAAGAAACAGCAGATGCAAGCCTACAATCTCTCTGCAGAACTGCCTCTGAAAAAATATGCAGGCTTTTCCCATCCCTCCTATCCTTGGTCCAGACAGGCTTAGGCATAGGCGGAAAAGGGAAGAAAGACTAGCATAGTTTGACAGGACAAAAGATGAGAGACACAGCCTATCTGTGTTGAGGGCTGTCAGATGATAGAAAACCCAGGAACAGAGGCAGCCATCTGGGCAGCTGCAGGTATCCAGGGAAGGCCTATGAGGCAGCAGACTCTCCCCCAGACTACATGGCTCCAAGTATCATGGTTCTGGGTATTGTCAAGGACCAGGCAAAGTGGCAAGTTGTCAGGGATTCAGGAATGGCTCCAACACCAGCATTGGTAGATGGAAGGATGAATGGACAGAGAGAGATGGTACCAGGCTGCTATATCAAATGCTCGGCCACTTATGAGGAGGGGGACGCATAGATGGCATGCGCTGGTGCACTATTACCAGGCACCAGACCCCCGGCAGAGGGTAGGTCAAGACAGCTGATAAACCACTTGCCCTGGTCAGAGTGTTCTCTAAACTTGGACTAGGCTGAACTTCTAGACAGGTGCATGGATGAATCGAGCCAAGGAGGGGTTAGCTAATGTGAGGTTCCACCTTCTTGCCCCTTCTCAATTCTTCACTCTCTGTGGGGCTTCCAATAACCTGCCTGGTCTTACAAATAATCATTACTGTCATCATTAGCATTTATTAAGCATTAACTTTGTGGCAGGCATGGTCTGAAATGCCTTATTTTTCTTTCTATTAGACTATGACAATAGATATACACAGTCATATGTTGTTTGGGGTTCTCAGATTGCAAATAACTAACCCATCACCTTGCTCCACTCTTTCCCTTTACCATAGAATCCATGAAGGCCACCTATTTCAAACAAGGCAGGTAAAATCATCATCATCATCATCATCATCATCATCATCATCCAATCTCCTTTGCACTTAAAAAAATGAGAAATAGATTTTATGGTGTTAAGCCACTAAGTATTCAAGATTAATTTGTTACTGCAGCTTCTCCTAACTAATACACTTCTATTGTATAGGTTTGTTGTAAGAATTAAATTATGCATGCAAGTATTTATAATCCTGTCTGATATGTAGTAAGCACTCCATAAATGTCATCTGCTGTTATTATCATTGCTAGATGACTGAATATTGATGCTAATCCCCAGCAGGCTTGAGGCCTGACCAACACTGGCATTTATTGCCCCAGCATGTATATCCATTTGGCTCCTGTTTATAACAGCACAGAGCTGGGGCTGGACTGCTTCATATTTACAAAAGGTTTTATTGCTTTCTTTAAGAATTATATAACAACCTCAGACTCTCAGAGTTGAAAAGGATCTTAAAGGTCACCCTACCTATCCTCCACCTGGGGCTTAACTCTCTACATTCCTACCAAGGGCTTCTTTAGCCTAATCTGAACACCCAAGGGGTGCACCGGAAAGCTTTACTGCTGGAAAGTTTTGCCTTATGATTTTCTGAATCTATCTCAGCAGCCCATCTCTAGCCAATATATCTGCCTAGTGCATCCATCTTTTGTTCATCCGCTAGCCACAAAATAGCATGGGCCATCAGTCAATTCATTTGGTAAGCAGGTATTGAACCTCGGTCAGCCTCACTGCTACTGTGACCTCAGGGATAATTACTTTGAGTTTTCTATACCCTGTCTATGTAATGGGAGTAGTGATAGCACCCAATTCACAGAGTTATTAGATCAAGAAAGATGAATAGGGCTTTGCCTTTATACAGAGCCTAGCATACAGAGAGAGCTCAATAAATATGAGCTTATTAGTTTTCATTGCTACTGTTGTGGTTGCAGAGTATTAGAAAATACAGAAGTTGAGCAAGTATTTACAAGTCTGATTTGTGCTGCAAATGAGAAAGGCCAGGATGCTACAGGAACACTGGATGGATTTGTATTGGATTTAAGTGTTTCACATCAAGTGACCTCTTTTCCAGTGTGAGGAGATGCAGTCAGTTATGAGGAGACTGTCAGAGAGGCCTGGAAAATCAAGATGAGAAAAGCACAGTAGAGAAGTTACTGGGTCCTCCTTGAAAGTCTCCAAACAGATAATAGCAGGGAGCTACTTGTGGGAGTGACATCAGAACAGAGGTGGTCGCATTGGGACCAGGAGAGCAAGGGGCAGCTCAGGATGCAGAGCAAAGGGTGACCCAGGAAACAGGATGCAATGATGCCTGAGACCCACTTTTATGTGGCATGGAGCAGTTCCCAGAAACTTAAAGGAACTGGGTAGGTAAGCACAGTGCACAGAAATCAGACAGGCAGAGATGCTTCACATCACCTTGAGCCTCCTGACCTTGTCCCTCCTCCAGCACAAGTAAGGGGGACCAGGCCTCCTGGGTGCTATTTGCACACAGCTTCTGAACCACTCCTCCCCATCATGCTGAAGAGGTGGGTGGAGGTAGGGACCAAAGGAATGGCTGCTGGTGCTGAGACCCACTCCCCGCCATTGTGACCCAGCCTCACCATGCTGTCAGACCCACCAAATGGGGCTCATAGAGCAGGAAGTGATGGGCCTGTTTGCTGCTGTTGTTTTATGGATCTCTTGCATTTTCTTCCTGAGAAGAGCCTAGGACAAAGGCTGCCTGTTGTTCCCTGTTTATTTTCTTGGCCTGCTGATTCATTGATCGCCCCTCACATGCCCAGGCTGCAGCTGAGATGTGACCAGAAATGCAGGGAGCCCTGGGGTGAGTGGTAGAAGTTCCTCAGAGGGCATCTACCACCCCCCCACACACTTAATTTCCAATAAAATAGAAAGCACCGCCCTCTCTGGGAAATGGCAAAGAATCCTGATAACCCCTCTTTAAAATGTTTGGGTTTTTTGTATTTGTTTTCTGTTTGGGATTTTGTCTTCATGATCAAGAAAGAACAATTCCCGTCAAGAGCTAAATCATGAGTGGAAGCTCCCTGACCTGCCAGAAGCCTCTAAGCACATTGGAAGGAGAAGGAATATTTGTGAACTGAGAAGTCTACCCATTGGGCTCCGAGAACTACAAGCTGGCACCCCTTTCCAATTGGCCACTGTCCAGCATTCAGGCACAGGACAAGCCTCCATGAGCCTGTTCCATGACAGACACTGACAGTCCCCATCTGGTAACCAGCAGAGCTTGTGCCTAGTGATTTTCTGAATCTAGTTGCCTCCACCAACTGGCTGGAGTCCTGATAAAAGCCACTACCTGAGTTTGATTCCCAGCTCCACGAAGCACATCTTTGTGACCTTCAGCAAGCCACTGCACCTTTCTGAGTCTCAGTTTTCTCATCTGTAAAGTGGAGTCAATAATAAGGATCTAATAGGATTCCAGGGAACACTAAGTAAGAAGCATATATATAAAAGGCCTAAGTGCCGGGCCCACTTTAAGAACTCCAAACGAGCAGCTATTTATAGTTACAGCTATTGTAAACCTGTGTCTGACTATAAAAGACTTGTCCCTTCCAAAGGTAAGAAGGGACCCAGGTGTGTGTCACTCACCAGAGTGTGATTATTCAGCCCCCAGAATTCTAGAGAATATCCCCTAGGAAGACGACAGCTTTGCCTTTCCATGTTATTAGTTCCTTAGACTTATGATTCTCTGTCAAAATCACTTCGTGTTCCCTTTATCAGTAGAGCCTCAAAGCCTGATAAACATCTCCAAAGAGGTGACCCTCTGGCAGGTGGTGCCCTTGCTTCCAGAAGGAGCAGAGAATGTGGGGAGTAAACCATTGTGGTGTGTGTGTGTATGTGTGTGTGTGTGTGTGTGTGTGTGTGTGTGTGTATCTGGGCTCTTTTGCATATTCTGAAAGAGTCAGCGGAGAGGGTGTGCAGCATCTCAGCTGACATTTGCAAACAGCTAAAATGAGAGGTGCCACATTCACCAGCAAGGTCAGAGGACTCGTGCCTGCTAACCTAGAGAGGTGGGAATTGCAGGCAGCAAACAAAAAATCACACTGCTACTTGGAAAGCTGCCAACTGCTACAATCAGAGTGAAAATAAATGGAAAAGTAAGTCAGGTGTGAATCAGCTGCTCTGGCACCGTGGGGAGGTATGGAACGCTGTTGTCAGCCCCTCTTCTCTTCCTCCTGAGCCCCCCTCCTGCCCAGGCAGAATTCTCGGATATGGTTGCTGCCCAGGATTCTGCTGGTGTCCAGCCAGCCCTACTCCACGCCCTGGCTTCTCCTTCCTTCTTCCATGCACTAGGGCACAATCCTGGCTTCTCCTCTCTGCTATGTATTGCCTAGGGGGCTCCTGGTTTCTCAGGTGTACCTCCTCCCCACACTCCCTCCAGCCTAACTAAGGATACTCATCAATCTAGAACAGAGGTCTCTCTCTGCCCCCAGTTTCCCGTGGCTCACAGGCCACCTTTCCTTGGACACTCTCAGATGAGCCATTCACCCACCAGTTTATGCCAACAAATATCCGATGAGTACCAACCATATGCCAGGCACTGAGTGAGATGCTAAAGATAAAGAAGTGACACAAACCAATGGACATTCAATCAAAAAGAAAGAAAATTTATAGTAAAAAATTTTAAATTGAAATTGTGATGTTTTTGTCAGCTTTTTCATTGTGGCAACCAAAGACCTGACAGAAAAATCAGAGGAGGAAAAGTTTATTTGGGGCTCACAGTTTCAGAGGTCTCAGGCTGACTCCATTCCTTGGGGCTTGAGGTGAGGCAGAACATCATGGCAAAAGAGTGATGCAGGGAAAGTAGCTCAAGACATCACACCAGGAAGCAGAGAGAGAGAGACTCTGCTCTCCAGGGACAAAATACATACCCTAGAGCAACACCTTCAATGACCCATCTGCTCAAGCCACCTGCTACCTGCCTATGGTTACCACCCAGTTAATCCCTATCAGAGGATTGATTCACTGGTTGGGTGAAGGCTCTCCTAACCCAATCATTTCCCTCTAAGCCTTCTTGCATTGTGTCACCCATGAGCTCTTGGGGAACACCTAATATCTAAACCATAACATGTAGAAAGCAAGAAGCATATAACACAGCCTAAAGTGAACAAAATTGAAGATGAGGGAGGAGAAAAAAATTGATTTCTTATAATGTAAGACCACTCTGCATCAGTAGTGTTGAAGCCAAGAACTGACAGGTGAACAGGAATCGGAGTGGTGAGATCACTCAAAAAAATGGAGCGTGAGGAAAGCTCTCAGCAACTTCTTTACAAAATAATTTGTCTAGGTGGGGGACGTGAAATGGAAGGTCTCCATTTGGTTGATTATCAAGCAGAGGTAAAAGACAGATAGTAGCACTGTGAAAAAAGGATCCATCAGCCAGATATCCAAATAATTATCTAAATTGTCCCAACCCTGACATTTATCACCGGCCCTTCCCTTGGAGGTACATAAGTAGAGAAATAATAAGAAGAAAGTTATTTTGTAATTACCCAGCATGAATTATGACTCTAAGAGGCTATTTCCAGGGGTACTTCAGGGTAATTTAGTTCGACATCACTGGAGTTCAATTTAGCACAACATTATCAGTGCAGTGAAACTCTAGAGCCAGGATTCTCACTGTGGCATTCCTACTGCCTGGCTGTGGACCCTGGGCTCACTGCCCCTCACTGCCGTCTCTGTGTAACGGGAGTGACAATTCCTGCTTTGCCTGCTTCTCGGAAGACTGGAGAGAATTAAGGCAATCGGTGCAAAAATGCTTTGCAAACTGTCAAGAACGGTTCACAGGAGGGATTAGTCTTCATGCCTGTCACTGAGGTTGAAGGATTTCTTTCGGTGGCACCTGACAAAAGAAAGCATAACTCAAACTGGTTTAAGGGGGAAGTTTTACTAAATAAGAAAAAAAATCTAGTATTGATTAGCTTTAGGTGCTGTTTGATTTAGCAGCTCACGTGGTACCATCTGTACCCCCAACCCTCACTTTTTTTTTTCCTAGTACCCAGGGGTGCTTAACCACCGAGTAATATCCCCAGCCCTTTTTATATTTTATTTAGAGACAGGGTCTTGCTTAGTTCCCTAGGACCTGGATAAGTTGCTGAGGATGGCTTTGAACTTGAGATCCTCCTGCCCCAGCAGCCAGAGCCACTGGGATTACAGGCGTGCGCCACCGCACCAAACGCCATCTCTCACTGTCCTGCTGCCCACCGCACCAAACGCCATCTCTCACTGTCCTGCTGCCCATACTGGCTTCCTTCATAGGCTAATGTGGTGGCTGCCAGCAGCTTCTAGACCTGTACCATCCCCTGGGTTCAAAACCAGCAGGAAAGTGAGACTATTTATCCCTCAACAATTCAAGGAAGGTCCTGAACTGGAGTCTTACCAGCTGTCATCAAATTATGTGACCATCTGTGTCCAGAGGATGAGCCACATCTGGGTCACACGCTCAGCCCTTGAGTCCATGGGCTGAAAGTTGGTGGAGGCGGGGGTTGAGGGGGATGGATCTCTAAAGAAGCCAAGAAAAAGGATGAAAGCAAGTTGGACAACGAAAACAGCAGATGTCCAATCCACCCCCGTATCCTAAATCCCTCCACGGACGACTCCCAGGTCAGTGCTCCAGGACTCAGGATCAGCAGTAACTGAAGGCAGATGTCATTACCGACTCGAGTGATACACAGCCCTGCTCAAGAATCAAGTCTGGAAGAACCTCGAGCCCGCATACAGAGCATTTCTTCTTTCCTTTCAGATCCAGCCTGCTTCTTCCCATGAGGACCTGGACTGTGAGTTCCATCCATTTCTACAGATCTGGAGTCTGTCCATCAGCCAGCAATTCCAGGCCTTTTCTGTCCCCAACTTCTCTCACGCTTCAGATCCTTTGCTTTTACTTTCCCCTTAGGTATCCTATAAAAGATGTGGGGGACACAGAGTGTGATGAATGCTTTGGGTTATTTGGGATGGCAGGGGTCAGGGTGACGGGGAGAACTTCACAGAGAAAAATTAAACGGACCCTTAAGGAATAATTAGGAATCTGATAGAACAAGAGCCAAAGAAAGCCATTCCAGATTCAAATCCTTGCATCCCAAACCATTTTGATCTCTCTTTTGAAGAAAGAAAACTCTTTTCTCACCTCAGAAGTTACAAACCAGTGGCCCACAGACAGATCAGGCTGGCAGATGTGTTACACTTGGCCCACACAGCGTTTTGAAGAATTCCAGTTACTTGCCAACATTTAAAAATGGTGAGATTTTTACATAAGGATCTGGGTCTCCAGCTGCTCTGGAGAACAGGAGCTTTGGCAGCTCTGGACCTGAGCTCTCAATGGGACAACAATTGCCTGCATGGAGTAGCCACTGCCCTCTGAAGACAGCAGAGGGCCACGTGTCCTGTGGACCTCGTTCCCTGGTCTCCTGTGTTACCTGCCTGGCTCCTATTGGCATCTGAGCTTGGAAGCCTGTCCCAGCACAAACAACTGACCACTCATTCTTCACCCCAATCCCACCACTGTTATGTATTACATTACGTTCTGCTGTCATATTTTTGTATTATATTAAAATATATTATTACTTAACAGTCTGATTTATTTCCATTACCTCCTTACTTAGAAATCCCTAAGGATTATCCAAAGCAACAGAACCAAGTCTAAATATCCAGGGCATCTAGGTTGACCTCACCCACCCCCTCTCTTCCACCTACCAACTCCGGGTTCCCAAACCCTCTTCACTCAAGGTGCACCATTGCCTAACCCCCTCCCTGCCCACGACAGCATGTTCTTAATACACATCTGCACGTTCTGAACATCTGGGTCCCTCCCGCTACTCTCCACTGGTCAAACTTCCCTCCATCTGCAAAGTGCAGCTCAGAGGTCAGGTCCTCTGCATCGACCACCCTGACTCTTCTCCATAAAACTGTCCCTCCCTCCCCAGACCTCCCGTGGGTGGCACCCCGTCCCAGCCTCATTTCTGCACCTGCCGTGTGTCTCCCGTTTCTCCCTCTAATTATCTGTTTACGTGGCTGCCTCCTCCACACCCACCCCAGGCTGAGATCCTTGAAAGCAGAAACCGTGACTGATTCATCTTTGTATATTCAGTGCCTTTCTGTATACCTTGGCAGATATCAGACAGTCAATAAACCCTTGTTAAATGAATGAAGAAAGGAACAAACACACAGGGAACAAAATTGGCATGTGTTCATGAAATGTCACACCTCGGCAATTGTAATGAAAGGAATCCTCCTGTTGATGCTCTTCTGTCTCCAAGGAGTTGTTCCCCCTATCTGTATCTCTATAGAAAGTTTATAATAGATCCTAAGTGAGTTATGAGAGGACACTCATTAAGGGGAGGTCATGCTCCTTTAGACAGGGAGAGAATTAAGAGTCAGCCTCAGTGTTGGTCTCTGAAATGTCTAGACCTTAGCACCTACAGGTACCAATTCCAGTAAAGCTACAAGTCCAGTCTGGGCAGAGAGTGTTAGATAAGAGAGATCTAGGATAAGTTATTCCTTCTCACTTAGCTCCAGTCACAGTCAGTGCACTTGCTATTACTGAAGATCCCTAACTCCCTCCTACCTTTGTACTTTCTATTCCCTCTGCCTAGAATCCCCTTCCCCTGTGTATTTATAGGACACCCTTAGTCCTAAGATCACATTAATCTTAATAGAAAAGACTACCCTGAAAACCAAGGTGAAACTGTGAGAGTGTGCCCTGCACCTTGCCACTCTCTACTTTTCTCTATGCTTAAAGGAGGAGCTGTAGCAATGGGGGCATTAGAGACCAGAGAGAGCCAGGACTCTCTCCCCTCTCCTCTCCATCTCCTGTCTTTGTTTTTGCTTAGTTCCATTCTCTTCCACCCAGACAGGGAAGGAAGGAGGAGCCATGACTCACATCCTTTTCACTGGTAACTTAAAGAAGGACCTTCCCCCATGAGAAGAGCGATGATCCAATTGGTCTAACTGAGCCACCTGGGAAGTGCATTCTTAGTGGTCATGTCTGACTGGGTCCCGCCCCAGGACTGGCTCTAATGAGGCCTTTTGCATTTGATTCATCCTCATCTATCACTGTGATCTGAGCAAGAAAGGCTCGTGTGACCAGGCATGGGTCACATGCAGACTTGGAGCACACCCCATCGGAAACAAATGGTTAAGAATAAGAGTGGAAAATCAGGATGCAATCTGTCTCCGAGAAAGGGAAAGCAAACGGGTCCCAGGAAGACCACCCATTAGACAACCGACTAGAGCCTCAGAGAACTCAGAGCACTTGCTTCCATTCTTTATTTATCCCACTGAATTTTAACATCGGTTCTTGTAAATGACTAAGAGTCATATTCAAAATATCCAACTAGCATGGTGTGTTCTCCAGCCAGGCAGAGGGACCCCTGCTGCAAACCACTGAGAAGACCACCTTGGTCAACAGCAGAACCATAGCCCGATTGTACCTGTCCTTCAGGTGACACTACTGAAGCCAACGGAGATGTTTAGATGTGTGCCCAGTCCCGTGGTGAGTTGGTAAAAGGACTTATGAGGCCTGGCACCCACTCTCAGCCTCTTTACGGTGTCCCAAACCACCTCTGTGTCCTCACCATCAAGAAGGTAAAGTGAGGGAACCAGAGGAGAGTTGCTATTATGATCCTGGACACTTGGAGCAAGAAGCCAGCGTGCTATAGTGTGCAAAGAGGGCTGCTTAGCCTGAGCCGCAAAAACCTGGAAAGCAGTGCCTGCCAGACGGCAGGATAGGGAGCAGCCAATGGGAAGGGGAGCTTGCAGCCAGCATGACAGATACCAGAAGGGCTGCAGCTATTCTGGGATCCAGGCAGTGGCTGCTCCATCACCTCGGCCCTTCTAGATCCTACTTCTCTATGGTAGTGGGAAGACCTCCACCCTCTCTCCAGCTCCCTATTGATGTAGGGTCTGGGACCTGAGACTTCTGAGCCAAGCAGTCAGACCCAAGGGAATCATCCCCTTAAAGAACAGAAAAGGATTAAATATCATATGTCAAAACATGGCAAATGCTTAGTCATTGTCCTTATTGGAACTCTACAGTCAACCCAACCATGCATAACCCATCTGGTCCAAATGCCCCGTGTTACTAGATAAAGAAACTAAAGACCTGGGAGGGGATGTGACTGGCCCCAAGGTCCGACAGAGAATTTAAAGGAGAGTCAAGTGCCGCCCGATTTCTCAGTCCAGGACCCCTACCCTGGGCTGCCCAGCATGGGGAGGTGTTGATTCTCATTCTTAGGGCCACCATCCTTCAACCTCATGGGGTTGAGCTTGGTCCTCCCTGGATGGACCAATTCTTGACCTTGATCCTGTGTTGCCCCCATAAAGGCCACACTATAGCTGCAGGTGTGGCTTCCTGCTGCAGCCACACTCAGTACAGCACAGTGCATCCTTGGGCAGCTGCTCTCCTCTGGATTCGGAACCTGGGGCAGCCCAAAGACCCCAGCCCTCCCCCTCCTCCAGTCCACAATGGGCTGGCCCCTCTCCGCTCTCCAGGCCAAAAGTGTCTCTCAGGCAAAGACATCTGAGCCCCAGAGCCCCTCCCTGAGAGAAAACCAGATAAAAGGATGGGCAAGAAGTCAATGCCTTCCGTTCTGCTCCTAACAGGTCCCCACCTCCCTTCCACTGTCCCCAGCTTCTCTGCCTAGGTGGACAGCAGGGAGTGTTTTGTGCAGCTCCACCTTGCCCTCCCTGCAAGAGGTTTGTGGTTAGGAGGCACATAGACCAGTCAGAATCTGGCTCTGCCATTAACAAAGTAGGAGACCTGGAAATACCCTACCTCACCTGCCTGTTTTTGCGACTGTAAAATGTGGGGTAAGATGGGGCTTGAATGACATAAAGGATTTGGCTCCATGCCTAAGGTACAGTAAGCACCGGTGGCTTTCAGTGGTGGGACAATAGCAATGCCCACACAACATGGGGCAAAAGAGGACATCACTGTAGCCCCCCACCACCACCCCCCCTCCTCCGTCTTCTCTGCTCCTCTCAGCCCCAGTCAGGTGTCTTCCCTAATTGCTTTCATAGCCCCACCCCCCACCCCCACTCTCTCTCTCTCCCTCCCTCCTGGGGATCTAACCCAGAAACACTTTACCACTGAGCCACACACCCAGCACTTTTTTTTTTTTTTTTGAGACAGGATTTCACTAAGTTGCTGAGGCTGGCCTTGAACTTGCAATCCTCCTGCCTTAGCTTCCTGAGTCGCTAGAATGACAGGCACGCACCACCACACCCAGCTTATTGCAGACATTTTAAAAGATGGCACAGGTTAAACACTGAGCACAAGGTAAATGTTTGATGAGTGACAGTTATAAGCTTTTCCACCAGCTACCTATTTCCTTCAGCAAATTGCCCAATTTATCTGGAGCTCAGTGACTTTTTTTTTTTATAAAATTGTGATTTAAAAACAAAGGAAAAAGAAACATCATCCTCTGCAGGGCTGCCCTAAGAATAAGACAAAACATTCCACGTGCAGTACTTAACCTCATGTCTGGCTCCAAAAGGAGCTCAATAAATATTAGCTATGCATCAACTTCCCAGTGGCAGGGAGCCAGAAAGTGACAGCTACAGCTCCAACCAAGAGCTTGTGGTTCCGATCCAGCAATGCCTGGCAAGAGAGATAATGACAGGAAAGGAACAAATCAGCAATGGTGGCCTCACAACCACAGGCAGGAACAAGTCATCCCACATGGGACTGCTTTTCTGTGCCTAATCTAAGAGACAGACAGTGCACCTTTATCCATGTGAACAGGTAAGAGAGAGAGAAGGGCCTGGATCACAGAGGTGGGTATGACCTCATTTAGTGCCAGGGTATTTCCAGGCAAAGTTCCGATTGGCAAGACTTATTGAAATTCCTCCTATAAATAGGTCCCACTTCCCAACCGCCTCAGAAGGAAGCCTGCTGCTCTTCCCAATTCCTGCCTCTCACCTCCTCTTCTGTAGTCCCTGAAACTCTCCTTTGCCGAAAATCCCAGGGCAGGAGATGGGCTCCCTCCCACCATCCTCTTCCCACAGTCCTGAGCCTGCCTGGAAGAAGGCGCCTGCACTAAGCAAATGATGGAGAGGCATACTCAGAGCCCCTGGCTGGGAACGGGACCAGGTCAGTGGTCTGCCCATGGAGTCGAGGGACTGCTGGGCACCTCTGGACAGCATCAGAATCCTAAGTGGAAGCAGCTGGAGAGGGCGCAGCCTTGTCAGACACCCACGAAGGAGCCAAACAAGAGGGGTGCTCTGTGAGATCAATGCACTTAGGACAGACACCACACCTCAGGGCCAAAGAGGAGCTCAGAGCAAATACACTCAGCAAATACCTGGCTTTCCTGGGGACATCTTCTCCCATCACTTTTATGTAGAGATTGTATGTACTCGTCGTGCATGACATGATGTTTGGATACATGTACACACTGTAAAGTGATGAAATCAAGCTGGTTAACAAATCCATTATAAAGTAAACTAATTTTTCCTGGTGAGAACACTGAAGATCTACAACCTTAGAAATTCCAAGTGTGCATTATTATTAATCATACTCACCATGCTGAATAGATCTCCAGAATCTATTCACCGTTATCTAATCGAAACTTTGTACACTTTGACCAACATCTTCCTGTCTACCGTTCTGACCCTTCTCCTCTCTGCTTCTGTAAACTTGATTTTTCTGCATGACACACATAACTGAGGTCACGCAGTATTAGTCTATGCTTGGCTCATTCCAATTAGTGTAATGTCCTCCAGTTTCATCCATGTTGTTTCAAAGAATTTCCTTCTTTTTTTTAAGGTTGAGTAGAATTGGGGGGGGGGGCGCGTGTGGTATAGCATTTTGTTTAGCCATTCTTCTATTAATGGACTCTTAGGTTGGTTCCATATCTTGGTTATTTTGAATGATGCTACCCTTCAAAACGTGGGAATACAGGTAAGCCTTCAACAAACTGATTTTATTTCCCATAGAATAGCCTTGCTTTCTCTTCCTATGTTGCCCTGTATTCTCCCTTTACAGTACCTTGTACCCTTGCAGTGACAAAAATCTGTCTTCCTGCTTCCCTCCTCCCTGAGCAGAGACTTTATCTGCTTTGTTGCTGGCTGCATCTCCAAAGCTCAGCATGTTGTCTAGTGCATAGTAGGGGCTTAATAAATATTTAATAACTAACTTATGAAAAAGTCTCTTTCTGACTTCCCCTTAGGTAAGGATGCAAATGAGATGCATGGCCAGCTGCTCCCAGTCCCCCTACCAGAGCCTACATGTACACAGGTCAAGTAGTCAGCCTTCAAATTTAGCAAGTCCCAGTTCCACCTCTTATTAGCCATGAAATCTCAGGCAAATTATTTAACCTCTGCCCCCATACCCTGATTCATTTTTCTCCACAGCATTTATGATCTGTCAAATATTCGTGTGCTTACTTGTGTGTTTATTGTCTGCCTTCAAACAGAAATGAGCACCACTTTGTTTTGTTCATTGCTAAACAGGAGGGGTAATCAAAATATTTAATAACCCAGCATCAAGGATACTGAGCAATCAGAATATATATTGGCCCTGTAATTCTGGACATTGTGTATATACCTCAGATGGGCTTGGCATATAATAGGTTCTCATTAAGTGTGTGTTAAACATATGGATAAGCCAGGCATGGTGGCGCACACCTGTAATTCCAGCAACTTGGGTGGCTGAGGCAGGAAGATCTTGAGTTCAAAGACAACCTCAACAACTTAGTGAAGCCCTAGGTAACTTAGCAAGACCCTGTCTCAAAATAAAAAAAATAAAAATGGCTGGGGATGTGGCTCAGTGGTTAATCACCCCTAGGTTCAATCCCCAGTACCAAAAAAAAAAAAAAAAAAAAAAAAAAAAAAAACCATGAATGAATTTGAATCATTCTCTCTTTATCCTCTTCCCTTTCTGCCCCGTGGTATTTCTGAGAAGCTAAGGAAGTGTCTGTTTTCTGTGGCCCCCAGTATCTCTCTCTACACATAGCAAGATGTCTGTGCTCCAGGACCTCAAAGTGACGGCATCTGCTGTTTCTACCTCCAACCATGCTAGAAGTGAGTGATAATACCTAATAATCAGCAACTCAGATTTTTTGCCAATGGAGACAATTCTAAGTCTAGTAACTACCTGGGGCTTGCAGGTCAACAGCAATGACTCTGAGAAAGATTTGACCAAGAGAATATTGGGTGACAAAGGAGGTTCCCTCCACCCACCTTTCATTTCTCTCCATACCTCTCAACAGGGAAGGCAGCCAGGACTGGGAAGAGAACAGGAGACCCCTGTCAATCGCATCATATATGAATGCATCTGATCTTGAGACAGGCAATCCTGAGATTTTCACCCACCTCTCTGCATGCTCCCTTGCACACACACACAGTGTGAATACATTCACATGTCCCCATGCACCCATGCACACTATGTGGCACTCAGGCATGCACACACACTTACATACACATGTGCATACCCACATGCATGCACACATGTGTCTCTGAAGTGCACAGGATGCATGCAGGATGTCACAGCCAATGCCAGAGGATTGACGTGGAGGATCGTCAAGCAGCTGCAGGAAGAAAACATCAGAAATCTCAAGAACAGGACAAGGGATCTGGGAACCAAGGAGCAGAAAGAGAGTAGGAACTGACCACAAGAAAAAAGGACCATTGCCCGAAGAATAAGTGCTGTTATTTGAGTGGTAGCTCCATGCTTGCCTCTACCAACTCCTTCCCAAAATAATAATAATAATATTATTAAAAAGAAGAATTGACCTGTGCCAGATGCTATGCTAAACGCTTTGTGTGGGTTAATTAATTAATAACCCCATGTCAGGGTATTTTGTCACTATCACTATTATTATTGTTGCTCCAAAGGCCGTGCTCATAACTAATGTGTTATGTAGCTTCCCGACATATAATCCTGCCTCCCAGATTCACTCACGACATTTCAGAGTTGGAAACAGAAGGCATTCAATTCACTCTCATGTAATGACACTAATAGGAATGGCCAGGTCATTGAGCTTTTATAAAGGACCAAGAACTGTACCAGATATTGCCTCTTTCAAAACTCTCAGTGGCCCTTGGAGGAACTGGTTAAGATCATGTCCATTTTTTTTCCTTTGGTCTTTTTAGATGTACATGACAGTACAGTGTATTTTGACATATACATACATTTAGTATAATTTCCCATTCTTGTAATTGTACATGATGTGGAATTACATTGGTTGTGTACTCACATATGAACACAGGAAAGTTATGTCCAGTTCATCCTACTGTCTTTCCTATTCCCACATTTGTATATAAGCCACATTTTCTTTATCCATTCATCTGGTAAAGGACACCTAGATTGGTCCCACAGCTTATCTATTGTGAATTGAGTTGCTATAAACATTGATGTGGCTGCATCACTGTAGTATGCTGATTTTCAGTCCTTTGGGTATAAACCAAGGAGTGGGATAACTAGGTCAAAGGTGGTTCAATCTCAGGTTTTCTGAGGAATCTCCATACTGCTTTCCATAGTGGTTGCACCACTTTGCAGTCCCATCAGCAATGTATGAGTGAATCTTTTTCCCCACATCCTCACCATCATTTATTGTTAATTGTATTCTTGATAATTGCCATTCTGACTAAAGTGAGAAGGAATCTCAGTGTAGTTTTAATTTGCATTTCTCTAATTACTAGAGATGTTGACCATTTTTTCATGTATTTGTTGACCATTTGTATTTCTTCTTCTGTGAAGTGCCTGTTCAGTTCCTTTGCCCATTTATTGATTGGGTTATTTGTTTATTTGGTGTTAAGTTTTTTGAGTTATTTATATAACCTGGTGAGTAAGACCCATTTTAGAGATGAGGGACTTGAATGGTAAGGATTTCATGAGCCTGGGGGCACACAGCCAGTGCCTGGGAATGCATTTTTGCTCAGAGTTACTTTGTTACTGGGATTCTCAGGCTTCCTCACAATATCACTCACCAGGATGCGACTGTTAATAATGTTATCCTTAATATTTCTTTTATATTAATAATATGTTTGCTTTGTACCCTCTGTTGCTGAATGCTGGACATTTATATTATCTCCACCTTTTAATCATCATAAATACCCATACGATGAATATTTTATAATGAACTAATCTCTAATTGCCAGGTCAAAGGGACAAGCAATTTCCTAAGAGGGACTACACCAATTCACAGCACCTCCAAGGGTGTAGATGATCTGATTCCCCATACCCAGCTCAGGAATTTTTACAGGTAGATTTTGTTACTAACTTAATGTATTATGTTTTCTATTTTATTTTTTTAATATTTTTTAGTTGTAGAGGGACACAATGACTTTTTTTTTAATGGGGTGCTGAGGATCGAACCCAGTGCCTTCCACATGCAAGGAAAGCACTCTACCACTGAGCTACAACCCCAGCCCTGTGCTTTCTATTTTCATGGATTCAACTGCTAGCAACGCTGTGCACCTTTCCTCATGGCTGTATTAGCTCTCCCTTGTGTAAAAAATTACCACAAAGAATGGCTTAAAACAGCACCTATTTATTAGCTCATAGCTTTGCAGGTCAGAAGTTCTGGCCCAACATAGCTGGGTTTGATACCCAGGGTATCACAAGGCTGTGATCAAGCTTTTGGCCTGCTGCATGCTTATCTGAAGCTTAGGCTTGGTCATCTTCCAAACATATCCAAGTTATTGGCAGAGTTCATATCTTTGCAGTTGTAGAAACGAGGTTCCCGTTTTCTTACTAACCATTGGCCAGGGATCATCAATCTTAGCAAATAGAGGTCACTCTTGAAAAGAACTTAAGTCCTTCCCATGTGCCCCCTTTTACTCTCAGAGCTAGCTAAGGAGGATATCCCTTGAGTTGAATACCTTTTCAGAAAGGCCATGCCCTTTTATTTTTTTGGGGGGGTGGGGGGCATTCATTACCTCTATAATTAACAAAGAAAAGTGTTGAATATCTACTCTGTTCCATGCACAGCTCAAATGCTGGCTCTGGTTCTAATTAGCTGTTTTTCTTTTTCTTTCTAATTCTTTTTTTTAATTTTTTAATTTATTTTAATTAGTTATACATGACAGTAGAAAGCACTTATATGCTTTGATATATCATACATAGATGGGATATAATTTCTCATTTTTCTGATTATACATATTGTAGAATCGCATTGGAAGGCTATGCCCCTTTAGAGGCTCACCGAATTACATAAGGCCCACCTAGGTAGTTTCTGTTCCGACTAGCATGAAGGCAACTCATGTGTAGCCCCATCATAGTCACAGGTTCTACCCAAACTCAACAAGCAGGTGGTCATCTTGAGGACTGTATTAGTTTCCTATTGCCACTGTCACACATAGCCACAAACTGAAACACTTTAACAATAAACTTACCATCTCACAGTTCTGGAGATCAGAAGCCTGGAATCCATCACTAGGGCTACATTCCTTCTGGAGGCTCTAAAAGAAGCTGTTTCTGGGTTGTCCCAGTTCTAGAGATTGCCCACATGCCCTGTCCCCTGCCTCTGCCTCCAAATCCAGCAAAGTAACACCTTCAACCTCTGCTTCCATCTTTACCTCTCCTCTTCTGACCCTTCTGGTAAGAATTACATTTGTGGCATTTCTCTATATATTTTGCATGCATTATTTCAAATACATAAGTATACATCCATTTTTGCATTGCCTTTCTTTCCTTTCTCTCTTAATTCATCACTTCTTGCCCAGTAAAACCCTGTTGTCTCTTAGTGTTGTGTTTGACAAGAGCCATCTAGAGATGTTGACCATTTCACACTGTCCATTTCACCAACATCGGGAAGACATCTTCTCTGCCCTGCTTGGATGAATGCGCTGCTCTGTTCTCTGCCTGGTGAGTTTTCTGTTATTGTGTTTTCTTTCTTTCTTTGGACCGTTTGGAATTTTTACAATGTGGAGAAAATGAAATATGGAACTTAATAATGTGTCTTACTCCGAGATTACTTTCAATGTTGTTTTATTTCCCTTTTTTTTTTTTTTTCAAGTTCTGTCTTCTGAGAGGGGGAATGACGTGGGGAATGCACAGTGTATCCATGGTCATTTTTCAAAACCTAAGTATTGAATAAAGCCATTGATTGATTTTTCAGATTGTGATACAGTTTGTAATCTTTTTGTTAGGTCAATCTACCATCTTTACTCTCAAGCATCTCCCAACAGAAGCAGCAGCAGCAGCAGCAGCAGCACCTTGTTAACACCAGCTACACATCCCTGGGTTTTCCCCCAGATGGTTTTCACTACCAGTTCACCAGATTCTACTAAAGGCCTCATTAAGTTATGATAATGTGGAAAGAGAGTTATTTTTCCCATTCTTAAACCTTCCCAATAAGAGTAGAGATCAGCTTTCCATTTCTTCCTCTATGTTCACTCAACTAAGGTTTCATAATTTTCCCTGAATAAATTTCTTCTGTGGCAGATTAAATTCATTCTCATGTCATTAAAGGTATTCTGTCACTGTTACGACTAATTTACCATGCGTTCAGGAAAGCATAATAATGAAAATGATATTTCAACTCATTTCATTTTCTACAACTCGCTGATTAGTTTATGTGCACATTCTCAATGTGGTCTATCCTTGAAAGTTGCAGTTTCCTTAATTTGAAAGAGACCCTAAACACTGGGTGCAGTAGTGCATGCCTATAATTCCAGTGGGTGGGTAGGCTGAGGCAGGAGGACCACAAATTTGAGGCCAGCCTCAGCAACTTAGCAAGACCCTAAGCAACTTACAGAGACCCTGTCTTAAAATAAAAAATAAAAATGGTTGGGGATGTAGCTCAATGTTAAAGCACCTCTAGGTTCAATTCCCGGTATGAAAGAAAGAAGGAAGGATGGATCCCCGAAAAGTCATGAAATCTCATAATTCATTACTTTTCTAGAAGCCACTTCACTGGAATTCAAAACTAATTCACTCCTTTTCATTCTCCGGCAAGACTAGTGTATAGGAGGAGAAAGCCACTTTACAAAGGGAAGTGGCCAACCAGTCCAGTGTCTCAGTGTAGATTTGTTGATATTTACACATGTAATTATTCTCTTTGCTGAGTATTACAAAAAAATGACCTCTACAGTAGCCAACCAGTGCTACACTTAAGACGTTTAAGCAAGGGATAGTCTAAGCTGAGCTCAATATTTCCCAAACCATGGCCCACTAGAAACTATTCCCAATATTAATAGCTCTGATAAACAGAAGCAAGAAGATGAGAAGGAGTAAAATCAGGGGAAAGAAAAGGGAAAATGGGAAAAAAGAAGAGAAGAAAGAAAAACAGAGATCCAAAATGAGCTTGGGAAAAGCTGTGTTCTCTTTCCTTCATTTCCCGATGCTCTCGTTAATGATCTGCTTTGTGACCATTCACACTTTAAAGCCCCTGAGAAATCTTCCAAGGAGTAAGTTTGCTTTGTTTTGTTTAATTCACTGCTTCTCAAACTTATTTGAGAACATTCATCTTTCTCATGGCACATAGTATACCGTGAAACACCACTTTGGGATTCATAGAATCCTTCGATGAGTCATCGAATGATTAAAAGTAGAAAGTCATTTAAAACATTTCTACCTCGTTGAATCTCGCTTTTACAGGGGATATTATATGCAATCATAATGTTCTTGAATCAGGGCTTCCTGTAGGTTTGGCAACCTATCTCGCACAAGAACGCATTAAAATCATCTGTAAAGGAGATATTTTCCTTTTCTCATTCCCTTTTCTCCTCTCTGGCCATTTGGTACAATTTATTGGTTTTCCTTTATGCATAACTATTTCAGCAATTCTGTCCTCTGCTATTCATTTTACTTTTTTTATTTAGCAAACCTATCTGTATTCCTCACTGTGTACTCTTCAGAGTAGCTTTATTAATAACTGCTTGTGCCTGAAATAACCCCATGAGTTAGGTGCCATTATTACTATCCCATTTCACAGGTACGAAAAAGGAAGTTTCACATGACAATGAGGTATTCTTGCCTAGATCCTATTCCTTAAGGAAACTGTCGCTAATATATTTTTCTTCAGGCATAGTATTGGTTTTAATTGTAAATATGAACTTAGTATCATGTAAAGGAAGAAAATCACCTTTCTTTCTTATTTGTTTTAGTCAACATTAAAAATTGAATTGTACTGAACACTTTTCATAATTATCTTTCATAATTGTCTCCACTGAAACAAGTGTTTTCTACCATTTTTCGGTTAGTAAAAGAAAGATGCTCACTTTGCTTTTCTGAGGCCAACAGTCTTCTTCAGTTACAGTTGGATTCATTGTTTCAACGTGATGAAAGGTTTTATTTCTAAATTCGCTCCTTTCCCTTCTCTAATGGGGGAGGGGAAGCAAATGGCATTTTTTCCTCAGTCAATTCAGTAGGTGAATATTGATGCAGTGGCTACCAGGTTACCCTGCACTAGACACTGTAGAACATGAAAGGTCAAAATACCCATAACATGAGAAAGAAGGGCCGGAGGAGCAGTTTTCTAGAACCAAACAGGGATAGGAATTTGAGAATGCTGGAAATTTCCAGAAACTGTGGAAATTCCTGCTTGTTTTTGTATGACTATTTGGGCTCCCCCACAATAAAGACTTAAGGTATTACTTAAATGAAAGAGGTCCCAGGTCAGCTGACTGGCAACCAGAGGCAGTGTCAGCACCATAATGGATTTGTCCACAGCCATCTTCTTAGCAGCTATAACCCCATCATCTGGCCAATTGCCCAACACACAGTGAGTGTTCACAAAAAAATGAGCCCACTCTTTGATCAAACCCACTAACCAGTTTTTAAATACAGGACAGCAAAAGACTTGTTCAACAGATCGGAGGAAAAGAGGCATTTACGAAAATACCACCCTCATTTGAAGCCATTCTGGAGATGGGGGAGGGGAACAGGAGGCTTGGAGGGAGCAGGACAACAGAAGGAATCCCTGGGGACTGCAGAAAGAAGAAAGGACCATGAGGTTGTTGGTAGCCTTCAGTCCCCTAGAGACATGTCCAGGTACCCCCAACCTGAACCAGGCAGTTGGTCCTTTGCTTCCCAAGGACCCTACAATCTCAAGCCAAGGAGAAACTGGTCTACGCCACACAAAGGTCATATCCCACAGAGAGCTCATGGGGTCAGGAATTAGGGACAATTGAGAAAAAAAATAGGGTTCCCCAAAAAAAGCCTTCAGCCCATCACCTGGTCCTGGAGACCACAATACATTCAGACCCAGAGAAACAGAAGTCACATAGCAACTCAAGAGACAGCTCCCGTCCAGTGAACATTGAGTACCACATACATTTCTCTACTTTCTTCCCATTCTTATTCATGTCTTCAATTTCAACCACCCTTTTGCTTTCCCCTGCTCCATTCCAAGCTCTCTCCATTTTCCCTTTGGGGTCTACCTCCTCCGTCTTGGATTCTGAATCCATCCGTGGCCCCTACTCTGACTTCTCCCACGGGGCCTTTTGTCCTCTCTCCCAGTCTGCTCCTCTCCCCTGCCCCTGTCCCCAGGCTGCCTGCCCTCCGCTCCCTTTCTTCCCTTTGCCCCATCACTGGGATCCTGTGGGTGGCTGTGAATTCTGCCTGAGTACTTCGTTCTCTCCTCTCTCATCTTGGTGGGGTCTATAGCCAGTTCTCCTGTTGCTCAGAGATGTGGAGGCAGTTGCTAAGAGACAGTGAAACGTCATTACCTGGCCCTCGAGGAAAAAAAAGAGGGAGCGAAAAAGGGAGAGAGGAGGGGGAGGGATGCAGGGAGGGGGGAGAGAGGGAGGGAATGGGGAGGGAGGGGAAGACCTGTCTCTGGCGGAAGCCACAAACCCGGGCAGCCTCAGTACCAGCTGAGTTTCAGAAAGAAGCATTCAGATTCTGTGAACTTTCTTCTAAGCATCCTCTTTCAGATTCCCCTTGGGGGTAAAAGAAGGGGCACAGGGACCACAGGACGGGAAACCACAGAAGATGCTGGCCTGGGATCCAGGAGACCTGGAAGAGGAGAGCCGGGGGAGGGGCAGAGCCGAGTAGGCAATCTGTTCTGGAGCCAGCCAGCAGCCAGCGAGCGAGCGGGGATTCCAGGATGAGAGAGGGAGACCCGTGTCTGCTGCAGATTGATGGCTGTGTCCTTGGAACAGAGTGAGTAGGCTCCCGAGGGCCTGTGGGAGTGTAGCGGGAGACCTTAGGGCTCAGACAAATGAGTCTGAATAAAGGGGCATCAGGGTGGTTCCCCAGCGAGTGAAATTGAGACTGGAAACAGTGGGAAGAGAGGGTGGGAAGAGAGGCAGTGCCGGAAAGAAGGGTGAGGGGAGGACAAGTGAGGACAGATGGTGGGTGAGGAAGAAGCCCAGGCCACCGAGGGATGGGGTGGGCAGCTGGGCGAGGCCCGGGTCTGCCCTGCTTCTCCATCCCTCCGCCTGACCAAGTGAAGGTGTGGGCTCAAGCTGGGGGCAGGGAGCGGGAGAGTGGAGTGTTTGTAGAAAAGGATGCTGGGATTAGGGGTGGACATGCCGGGTGGGTGAAAGGTGGTGGGGCACTCTGGGGAGGGGGCTCTGCATGGGTGTGTGTGCAGAGGGAAGAGGGACAGAAAACAGGGGAGGCGTGAGCCTCAGCCACTGCAAAATATGAAGGAGTCACGGAAGAATTGTGTGTGTGTGTGTGTGTGTGTGTGTGTGTGTGTGTGTGTGAGAGAGAGAGAGAGAGAGAGAGACAGAGAGACAGAGAGAGAGAAAGGAGAACGGTGTTAAAAGTGTTTGAAAGGGGTGTGCAAACAACCACAATGTGGATGCATGTTTTCTCAGGGAGTTGTTCAAGGGTGGGGTGTTTGATGCTGATGGGGGCGGAGTTGTGAGCAAGAAAAGAAATGCATTCAGCCCAGGACAGGCAGGAGGGTGGCTGGAGGTCGGGTGGGGAAAGTTAGTGGGTGTCGCCAATGTGAGGCTGGGCTCTGAGTTCACCACCATCCACAGCTGAAAGAGAGTAAATAGAGAACTTTACGGCTGGGGGTCAAAGAAGAGAGAAGGGGATGGGTGAGGTAGGACAAGGGCAAAGGATGGGGGACTGGCTTGGAGGGCCCTGTTTCTCTGCCTGAGTGCTTTCCTTGTTGACAGAGTGGATTCTGCCTCCACCTGCTGAATGTGGAACCACGAGGAGGCACCAGCTTGGAGAAGGAGCCAAAGCTCTCCTAGCTGACCCCTAGTCGTGTACCTCTAGTACCCATGGCTCTTTCCAGCTCTGGTGACCTGGGCCATGGGTGTCACTTGGGATCCTCCTCACCATGAGGAACAAAGAGCATCCCTGGGGATTCCAGCAGCCACTGAGGCTAGAGATTCAGACTTTCAGAAGGCCCATGGAATCCTGCTTCCTCCTGGGCTCCCTTCCCGAAACTCCTACCCCAGGACCTCCTGGAACTCCACCCTGCTGGACCACAGAAGAAATGACCTCTGAGACATCAAATGCTGGAGGCCCAGGTGCAGCTCTGACTTCCTAATCAGTCTCAAACCCAGACAGGGCTGAGGTTTCCTTAGAAGAAGTGCCAGGACCTTTAAAGGGCACCTTTCATCTCTCCCTCGCCCTCCCTCCCACCTCTCAGACCTAGCACCAAGAGGAAGCACCCCACAGACATGGGTGAGAGGGGCACAAAAGACCTGCAGGGACCCTCCCAGTACCTGCTGACAGCAGCTCCAGCTCCATCCTGGTCTCCTTTCTTTCTCCAGTTTTGATCATCTTTTCAGACCCTGGGGGACCTTGGCTGGGTTTCTTGCCCCCTAGGCTCCAAAGGGGACTTCCTGTGGCTCTTGGGAAGTCCTTTGGTGCTTAGAGGTCCCCAGGAGACGTTTGGGCCATGATACCATGTGCTCAGACGCCCCACTTTCAGAACCCAGGCCTCTGATGTAGCTGCCGTCCTGCACACTGACTGTGGGATCCACGGACACCAGCCTGATGGGCTCCCTTCGGCACTGCCGCTGCCAGCTACCCAAGATGGGTGACACCTGGGCCCAGCTTCCTTGGCCTGGACCTCCCCAACCAGCCATGCTGCTGGTCTCCCTTCTTTTGGCAACTGGGGTGATGCGCTCAGATGCGGGATCCAGCTGCCCGGTCCTTTGCTCGTGCCATAACCAGGTTGTGGACTGCAGCAGCCAGCGGCTATTCTCTGTGCCCCCAGATCTGCCGAGGGACACGCGCAACCTGAGCCTGGCCCACAACCGGATCTCGGCCGTGCCGCCTGGCTATCTCACATGCTACATGGAGCTCCGGGTGCTGGATTTGCGTAACAACTCTCTGATGGAGCTGCCCCCGGGCCTCTTCCTCCATGCCAAGCGCTTGGCACACCTAGATCTGAGCTACAACAACCTCAGCCATGTGCCCGCTGACATGTTCCGGGAGGCCCACGGGCTGGTGCACATCGACCTGAGCCACAACCCGTGGCTGCGCAGAGTCCACCCCCAGGCCTTCCAGGGCCTGGTGCAGCTCCGAGACCTGGACCTCAGCTACGGGGGCCTGGCCTTCCTCAGCCTCGAGGCTCTCGAGGGCCTGCCGGGGCTGGTGACCCTACAGATTGGGGGCAACCCCTGGGTGTGTGGCTGCACCATGGAGCCCTTGCTGAAGTGGCTGCGGAACCGGATCCAGCGCTGTACTGCGGGTAAGGGACTTGGCCAGACAGGGCCACCGTGGGGAGGGGAGACTCGGAGCTCCCAAGTGTCTTGTGTGTGCTCTGGTCCCTGCTTGCCTCTTGGGCACGTGCTCTTTCTGTCCATAAGTTTTTTGTTGAATTCTTGGAGAGCATGAGAAGTGCTGGGGACCCATCCCCTCATGAAATAGAAGGCCCCTCGCCTCTGTGGCAGCTACTACCTAATGAGGCAGACAGAGAGTAAACAAGGGGGCATAACTGACTGCAGATGACATTTAGGGGGTTTTCTCTGTGATTAAAGAATTTGGCCTATAGCCTCTCTTCCAAACCCTTTTTTTTTTTTTATGATCTCCATTTTACAGGTGAAGAAACTGATTTAGAACAATGAAGAGGCTTGCCCAGAGTTGCTCATTTAGAAAGTGGTAGGGCCCTAGATAAAACTCAGTTTTCCCTGACTTCTAAGCCTCATTCTACTGGACCAGGCTGCTTTTTAAGTTGGGAGTGCTGGGAAAATCCTAAGAAACAGCCATGACCAACACTATTTATTTGAATACTTACTATCTGCCAGTCCCTATTCAAATATGTTACATATTTGAGCTTCTCCTATCTTCCCGTGAGCCCTAGTGAGGAAAGGAGGAAACCAAGGAGGACAGGAGGAAACCAAGACACAGAGAGGTTCATTTGCTTGCTCAAAGTTACACAGTTCCTAAGTGTTGAAATCAGGATTCTGACCCTGAAAGTCTAGCTGTCCTCTGGCCAGATCCCAAGAGTCAGATTCTGGACTAACAGAGCCCAAGTTCTGGACTGGTCAAGGGTCCTCAGCGGAGGTCTGGGCATGAGGCCTGGGGGAAGGAGCTGAGATGTGACAATTTAACCCATCAGTCCCAACTGGAGAGTGGATTGGAGCCTGGAAGGAGCCCAGGCATGCAGGTTTGATGGGTCCTGGTGTCACCCCGTGGTGTCCAAGCCTGGCCCAGAGGCAGGAAATGTTCAACAGTGGCCTCAGCCTCCAGCTCTCCTGTGTGACAGCCCCGAGCTTAAGCCCAGGTGCCCAGCAGCTGGATGACAAGCATCACTGGGGCCCCATCCCAGGATCCTTCCCAGAATCTGGGCTCTGCATATTTGGGGGAAGTGAAGCTAAATGAGGTAGGAGGAAGAGGAGGACTCCTCAAGAGCCCAAGACCAAAATAGTGTGGGGGTGGGGATGCAGGTCACGATTCCAGTGTTTCCACAGAGCTGTGGGAGGAAGTTCTCCCAGATGGAAATAGCTGGGACTGAGACCAGGTGCCTATGGGGGCAGGAGGGGCACCTGCCTGGAGACATCTTCCCGCCAGCTCAACCTCTGCCTTCCCTCTCTCTCCTGCAAACTAACCACAGAAGGGGCCCTTGGGGTGCTCAGCTTCCCCGGGGCTGGGAACTCCTCTTTTACTGGGATCTCTGAAGCCCCTGTTGCCCTAAAGAAGTCCAAACTCCCAACAAGCAGGAGAGAGCTCCAAGATCTCCTCCGTGTAGCCCCACACAGTGGTACAGGGGAGGGACCGAAGCTCCATAAAGGGAACAGTGACACAGATCCACAGTGAGAAAATAAACAGGCCACGGCTCGAAACCCAGACCTCCTGATCCTCCATAGAACACACATACAGCACGCCACTCCCACCGGGTTTCCTCTTGGGAGCAAAACCTTGCCAGGACAGGTAGAACTAGTGATATCTCCCTTTAAGTCTTTTTCTATTACTTTCTCCCTTTTTCTTTATGGGATTTTCACTATTATCCATGTTTTTTTTGTTTGGAAAAATTTAAACATAAGATGTAGGGGAGTTATTAGGATACAATCTGACTTCAAGATTGGTCCCTTGACTTAATAAAGAGCATTGTCAGCCCCCAGCCCCCCTGACCCGCATCCTGTGTAGTTTACTGGTTACCCTGGGAGTCTTCTCCAGTTGGTCTTCCTCCCCCAGTTCTTCTTGTCTCAGTATTACTATACCATCATGGACCTAATAGACTTTGGGTTCAGCATCTTCCAGTTTCCAGAAAAGAGCTTCTTTGCAGATCAACTCCAGACCCAATCCGGACCTGGGCAAGGTCTGGAGTCACGTGCAAACAGACTACAGGAATGACTCAACCTGGGGTGTGGGGAAGCTTTCCTTCTCCACCCAAACCTGATCTCCCATTTCTAAGATTAATGGTGCACATCTGTTTGTCAGAAGGATCAATCTGAGTCCATCATTTTGTTCTCTGCCCTCAAAAACTGCAGGACGAATACAAAACATTTATACACCCTATAATTTAAACACCCTATAATTTAAAAAAAAAAAAACTTTTTCGCATTGACTCTCTTAGAAAAATCGAGGAAACTTCATGCCTCTTATAGAGGCAGGACATGAGAGCCAGAAAAGGGGGAAAACCTTGCCCAAGGTAAGAACTCAGTTGCACTGCACAACAGACCTTGCCTGCCCCTCTTACTTCTAAGGCAGAGTGAGATAAGACCATTGGCAATCATCATGCATTTATAAAAGTGACCCTGGAAGGAGGAGGCAGGACCTTCAAGGCTGGAGAGAATAGTAATCCCACAGAAGGAGCAGCCGCTCCTGAGTGCAGAATATGACCCCCAGGACCCATAAGAGACACCGATCTTCAATCATTTAAAAAGCTCTCACTTTCATAGAGCTTACTGTGTACAAGGAATGTACCGTTTGTCTATGCTAATTCACTGAATCCTCACTTACAACCCCAGGAGGTAGATACCTTTAATATCCTCTCTTGACAATTGAAACCAGGATACAGAGGGGGTTAAGTAACTTACCACTGTCACACAACTGATGAGAGGTGAAGAAGGGGATTTGACGCCAGGCTGACATCTCCAGAGCCTGTACCCCTAACCATGTATTCTGTGTATCTGGAAAAGCCACAGGGATTAGTAGAAGGACCCCAGGCCTTGTAATTGGACTGAGCCCTGCCATCATTTCACAAAGATTTATTGAGCACTTTCAATGGTGGGGACACTATTCAGAAGCTGAGGACACTACAGGAGGGGCTTATATTCAAGGAGGAGGGAAAGGCAATAAACAAGCTGTCAGACAGTGAAAAATAGCCTGGGAAAAAATCAAGAGGTGTGACAGGGAGTCTAGGGGAATATAGACTTGCTATTTATACAGAACCCTAAGGCCACACCACTAAGGTGGTATCAAGCAAAGTCCCAGAGGAAGCGTAGGAACTGAGCTGAGTCAAGACCCCGGAGAAAAAATCCCTTACAGAGACAAAGACAAAGGTAAGGGGACATGCTTGGGGTTGTGGAATAACAATCAGAGGCACATGCAGCCCGAGCAGAGAGAATAAGAAGCAGAATGGAAGCTCTGTGCGAAGCTGGGAAGCCAGGGGAAGGAAGGTTTAGGCAGAGAGTGACATGACCAAGTTCAGGTTTGAAAGCATCACTCCTCTGAGTGTGTAGAGACAGAGACGAGCAGAGGCTACTGTAAGAGACCAGCGACCCCACGAAAGCCCAGCTCTGCATCAAGAGCACCTACAGCACTTTTGACAAATTACTAAACTCTCCAAGCAGTGGTCTTTCACATCAATACAAATAGGTATGAAAATGTCTTGAGGATTGTTAAGGAGACCAAAGAAGAGAGGCAGATTATTTGGCACATGGAAGAAACACAATGGCCTCCTTTGTCCTGGGAGGGGTGGGATCTCTGCAATCCATTCTCCCCCCCCCCAGGAGCCTCACCCTCCCTGGGTTCTGTGTTGCAGATTCTCAGCTGGCTGAATGTCGGGGCCCCCCTGAAGTGGAGGGTGCCCCCCTGTTCTCACTCACCGAGGAGAGCTTCAAGGCTTGCCACCTGACTCTGACCCTGGACGATTACCTCTTCATCGCATTTGTGGGCTTCGTGGTCTCCATCGCTTCCGTGGCCACCAACTTCCTCCTGGGCATCACAGCCAACTGCTGCCACCGCTGGAGCAAGGCCAGCGAAGAGGAAGAGATTTGACGTAGGTGCCTGTCATCCCTCCATGCTGCCGACTGCCACTGCTGCTGACCACTGGTCACCCTCCCCAGCTGCCCACTCTGGTTCCATTGTGCCCTGTCCACCTCAGCCATGGTTCAGACAAGTTCTGGAAAACTTCATGTGAGCATCTCTGTCCACTTTGGGCCAGGCACTGTACTAGGAAGTGGGAATGTAAGATGACTCCAACGCAGTCCCTGCCCTTGAGGCATGAGCTTTGAGTAGAGGAGAGAAATTCAGAAACTTTCCCTTTATGACAATACATCAGTCCTCTGTGCACATAGTTATGGAAGCCCAGAGGACAAGCCAACCGAGTCCAGGAAGAATTGCAAAAGTGGACTGATTTGTGAGATGGGTCATCAAAAAGTATCCACTGTGTCAAGTAGACCAAGAAGGGTGGACATGAGCAGATGACAGAGGTCAGGATACTTGTGGAATGCTGAGAGCAGTGGACTATTCCTTGAGGTGTTAGCGTATACTGGGGTGTGGCACAGGGCCCAAACTTTCCCTCTGACACCCAATCTGTCTGCTCTCACTGCTGCTAACCACTGCCCCTGGGGAGCAAGAATGCCTCATGCCAGCCCCTTGGCCTGCTCCTACCAGCAGCTACCAGGTGAGACCACTTCCCAAGGACTGCTCCCAATATTATGCCACCAACTATAGCCCGCTAGTGAGGCCTGGGCAACAGGCTGAGGATGGACACCCCCAGTGCCTGTCCTCCTACGCCTGTCTTCGGCCTCTCACTCAGTCTTGGTTTCAGAAGAGGAAGGCAGGATGCCCTGGAACTGGGCAGCAAGAATCCCGTCACCCTGAGACCCTAATTCTGTGACTGTTCTTGCCGTGGTGCTCACATCAAGGGATCCCACCAGGAAAGTTCACGGTGAGCTACAGACCCATAGCATGACAGTCCCCAGGGCTGAAGGAGGACAAAGGGCACCACCGTCGTGACCACAGGAGGGTTTGTATTTTCTTCTCAGCAACTCGTCCATGGAAGCATTAGGGTAGGAGAGCTATTGGTTACTGAGCCCTCGCCAGTGTTAGGCACTGTGATGTGGTGGTCTCTCCACAAACAACTCCCTTTAGCACACGCAACGGTCTTTGGAGGAGAACATCCTTGTTCCCATTTCACAGAGGAGGAAATGCAGGCTCAGAGAGGTTAAAGTCGTGTGCTACTTCATGATCAAAATGAAGTCTGTGCTCCTGTTGCTGCCCCATCCAAGTTGGGGAAAAGCACAGTTCCCTCTAAAGCTACATGAATTCGAACTCAAGCTGTGCTGACAACATGGCTAAAAAGGCCAGGCATTCCTCCGGGAACTTTCATATCTATTGACTCATTTATTTCAATTCTCAATAGCAACACTGCCTGGTGGGTGTCATGATTTCCATTCTTCTGATGAATCCCTTGTCGATGGCTGAGTCACTTAACCGACGGTTATCAGATAAGCCCTAGAAGGAAGGTGATAGCCAACCCCGTTCAGGGAAACTAGATCTAATCAGTCAATCAAAAAATCAAGTGACTGTGCAAAGCACAACTCACGTCGTCATTGTCACCATCTCCATCCAATCACCAGTTTCATTGGCTTCATCATCCCCCGGATAGTTCAGCACTGGATAGTTCAGGAAGTGCTTTTGCATCTTTCTCCTTGACTTTTCACAACCCTGTGCAGGAAGCAAACCAAACACCAATAATCCCATATTATAGATTGGAAAACAGAAGCTCAAGATGGGTAGGACTTGCCTAAATGGCAAGGTTGGACTCAAATCTAACATGGTTCTCTCTCCAGTGCTCTCCCAGGTACTCGGGAAAGAGAACACCTTGGCGGTCTGGAAGGTGAGGCCCTGGGGTTCAGCAGTCATGAACGTGCTAGTTTTTGTGGGCTTCGTGGTCTCCATCACTAGTAAATCAAGTCAAATAAAGGGAGGAGAACCCTGTGCACAGATCAAGATATGCTCACAGTGAAGCACATCGCAGCCTTTTGCGTATACAGGTAGCACAGGCAACACTTGAACAGGAGATACCTGCTTTACAAAGTGCCAATAAAGCATTAGATCTGTTATGTAAAAAGTACGGTCTTTGGAAAGCAGGAAAACAAGCTGTACTATCCACTCCTAATGAAATCCTGGTGTATTGTATATCAGGAGGTACCAAGAGAGCAGCAAAAACTATAGGTGGGAACCTTTGCAGAATGGGGAAAATTTAAAGCACAATCCAACATGTGGGCACAGCTGGCCAGGGTGAAAATGAACACAGGGGCTTTCTACCTTGCCCTTAGTCCCAGCAGGTTTTCATCATCCCAAACTCCTGGTAACCCTGAAATGGATTAAGGAGAACATATCATCTTCCAAGAAGTCTCCCACCATGCATCTGCCCTGAGCTAGTCAAATCAAAATAGTCCCTACGAACTTGAACCTGTGTCATCTGGGTCTCACTTATACCATCTGAGGGAGTCCTGCCCCTCTGACATCTGAAGCAAAACTGCGTCCTGTTCTCTCCTTCCACTATGGCCAAGGATGGTGGACTTAAGTTGTTCCTCGGTCAAGAACAGCTGAAAAGTATTTGGAGAAGAACTTTTAGAAGTAATGGTCATGACCAACTAGTTAAGCTTCTCATAGAGGAACACCGTAGTCATCTATAATAATCTCCTGGGGACTATGGCTTGCTGAAATATAGTTAATATATTTTAAGATATGTACTTTTTTCTCTTTTTTTTTTGTATAGTACTAATGGTGTCTTTCGCAAGACAACAAATGTCCCTTGAGAAAAAAAATGTCCTTTCTAATGGGACAATTTGATCTCCATTAGTGGTAAAGCTTTCTGAGCTGCCTACGTGTTTCTCCAGCTGCTGGGAGGTCCCCAGTTAACTAAAGTGTGATGAGGAAAATAATCAACCTCCCTACCAGCAAGGAATTCACCCACCACCACCATCGTCTCATTCCAGCTGTCAGAACTAAACTTGTAGAAATAATCTACAAATTCTGGTTGGAATTATTCCCACACCCCTGATGACCTCAAACATTATTGTGTCCCCATAAGGTTTGATGCAGTCAGCTCCACTCTGGCTGACAGGTAGAAGATCTGTGTCTGTCTGTCTTTCTATACAGCCCTACATATGCTTGTGGTCCTTCTGGAATTTGGGTTTAACTCTGACACAGCTTGCTCACCCATCTGGCTGCTGCATTGTTCAGTATACAAAGAGGAGAGCCTACCAACTTTGAAGTGGGTCTGGCTGCTCCAAAAACATACTAGAAAACTCTGGTAGAGGCATCCTTAGAACCTAACTCCTCTGTCCGCGCTTCCCTCTGTCTCTTCTATCCCGCAGAGGCTTGTCCTTGTCACCGACCTACATGAAGGGTCATGCTGGGCCTGAGGATATCAAAGCTTAATGAACCAACTATGATGGTCAAGGTTGGGCCAAGAAAATTGTTCCTCGGTGAAGGTCCCACATCCGTACCATGCCACTCTAACTCTGTCACCTCCATTGACCCTCAAACAAACTCTCACCTCCTTTTCCATTCTTGCCAGAATTCCCAAGGAAGCTTGCCAAAAATAAATCCCCAGAGATGCTAGAGAGTTTCATGACCTCTTTCAAGGAGACGGAGACAGGCATTTCTCCTCAACCATCAGACCTACAGCCCCCATATTCTCTGTAGGCATCACTCCTGACATTCCAGTGGTCGAAGAGCAGGGGACGGCATTGTCCATTGCTTGAAAGGACATCTTCCCAAAGCTAGGGAGACTTGTCTGCTCTTCCCACCCCAGAAAGAGGTGAAAGGGAAGTAAACGAGGCAAGTTGCAAGGTCCTTTTGTAAATCACCATCACATTTGCCACAGCACTGGTGGGAGAGCTCCCGGTTTTCCCAAGTGCTGATATCTGGAGGTGGGAGGGATCGGGAGGGAACGGGTTCCAGGGAAGATACCAACCTTTGTATGGAGATGATTTTATAACCATGCACTTTTGTAACTTGTGAAGAATTTTTCATAAATGTACATTAATAATAAAGAGTGTATAGTTTAACAAATTGTCTAAAAAGTTGTGAAGAGGAGGGAGAGGGAGGGAGGCAGCAAGAGAGACAGATAGGAACTAGGTGGAACCCAAAGAATGAGTGCCAAAATATACATCCAAAAGGTCTATGGGGAGGGAGTAGATGAGAATAATTAGGAGATGTGCCAACCACGAAGGGGCCTGTGTGGGAGTAAAAGAAACATTACAGAAGCACATTTCTACCAGGCAAAAAAAAGAATATGCATGTGTCTGTATGCACGTACCCCTGTGTGTAGGCATATTTTGGTATCTGAAATTATACAAAGAAGAGAGCATATGTTTTATACATGTTGGTGTTTGCAGTTTGGGTCATCTATAAAACACGCCAAGGCAAGTGGGTGTGCCTGCCTAATTAGCACCATTGAGGAGTGTGTGCCAGGAAAATGGCCCATGCCAGCACCCTGGGCAAAAGGACACTAACTCAGGTGTACAGGTCGACCAGGCATCTAAATGCCTGGTGTGGGGGATGGACAAGCCCATCATTGGTGTGAATTAAGTCTCTATTCTCATAAACTAATAATGAATGGAAAGGATTCTAAATCTCCTGAGCCTTGCAAATGTTGCCCACATACCATCAGAAACGAGATGGCTTAGCAGTGTCCTTGGGAACAGGGACAGAATAAAGGAGGCAAGTATACTTCGGCAAGTACAGTGGCAGTCATGTTTACCCCAGCACTCTAGAAAGGACTCTCAACAGGAAGTCACTCCAAGCAGGAGGTGGCCAGGGGCAGGAAGAGGTTCCCTCCTCCAAGAGAGATGTCAATGTCACTCTATTCCTCCCACTCCAATTGCCACAGGGTACCAAGGAATACTGCAGTCACAGAGTAAAGCCACTAAAGGGGACACAGATGCTAACTCAGAACACTCAAGTAAACAGAGAAGATCCCCAACTATAATCAGCATTTTCTAGAGTAGGTTGAGAGGGAGGCAAAACCGTTCCCTTAAAACTAAATATTTAATAGAGATTATACTGGAAACGTTCAAAATCAAAAAAAAAAATAAAAATAAAGAGTCCTGAGATAAGCAGACATCTCACAGCAAACTAGACCTTGGATAGCTCATTCACTGTCTCCTCCAATGTCAAGCATATACCTAGCACCTGATGATGTTGAGGATGATAACATTTATTGAGCACTTACTGTTTGCCAACTGCCAGGTTAAACACTAAGCATGGAGTAATTCACTTAATTCTCTCAAAAAACAAGTGCTATCGTTATAACCAGGTTACAGACAAAACAAGTGAAGTGCAGACAGGTTAATATTCACAGAAGGTCACATAACTAGGAAGTAGGAGATCTGGGGTTGGAGAGTCAGTAATACTGGTTGTGATTGACTTCAGGAGATAAGAACAACACAGGACATTTTTTTAAGTCCCAGTCTCAAGTAGAAATAAACTTCTTGCCACAAAATTCTTCTACAACTACAGTTTCCCTTCAGTATCCATTGGAATTGATTGTAGAACCCCCCCCTTGATGCCAAAATCCCTGGGTGCTCAAGTCCCTAAGATAACATGGTGCAGTATTTACACATAAGACATACGTAGCCTTCTTTATACTTTAGATCATCTCTAGATTACTTACAACACTTAATGCAATATACATGTTATCTAAAGAGTTTTTATACTATATTGTTTGGGGAATAATGACAAGGAAAAGAGTCCATGTGCACCCAGTACAAGAGCAATCTATTTTTTAATATTTCCAATTCACAGTTGCTTGAATCCATGAATGTGAGAACTTCAGATAAGGAAAATCAAGTGTACTTGGTGAAAGAATATTGAAAGGTATTAGATACAACAAAAATATTCTGCATGTTTCATTGAACGTAACTTTTATGACTCTTTTGGTCAAAATAGACTAATTGTGATAATAGATGAAACAAAAATCTCAACAGAATAAAGATGTGTTTACTAGGTTATTTAACACACAATAAAGGCTTGTTTCCTGTTCATATCGCTCTCTATTCCCCATGGTCATTCAGGGATCCAGGATCCTTCCATCTAGTGACTTTGCCATTCCTGAGTCCACAGAGTTGTCCCCTGGATTCCCTGCAGTGAGGAGGATTTTAAGGGAGACTTAGAAGGATCAAAGCTAAAAGCACTGTACATCAATTCCAGACATATTTCATTGGCCACAACTCAGTCTCATGATTCCTTTCAACTTCAAATAATAGACTAGCACCGCACCTAGGAGGCAAAGAAAAGACTGATGAACCCCAGCAGTTTTTAACAGTCTGCAGTCGCCAAGTGCTCCTTTCACTCTTCTTCCACATTTTTCCTACCCTGTAACCACCTCCAGGGTCAAGGCTCAAGATCTCCAGTTCAATACTTTCTATTAGATCTCCTGGCAAGCCAGTGACCTATGAACTGAAAAGAAAAGCTATTGGGCTGAGGTTGTGGCTCAGCAGTAGAGCACTCACCTAGCATGTGCAAGGCCCTGGGTTCGATCCTCAGCACCACATAAAAATAAATAAAATAAAGGTATTGTGTCCAACTACAACTAAAAAATAAATATTTTTTAAAAAGAAAAGAAAAGCTATTTGCCTCCACACACTCCCACTCCACCCAACCCAAAACAAGATGGTAACACAGGGATAAAGTAGCAGCAAATTAAAACCCTGATTTGGAACTGGGGAACCACATATAGTCCATAGCAATTCTGAAATTGCTACAAGAACATTTTAAAGGCCTTAGGTTACCCAGTTGGGATTACCCAGTTTGGTTACTCAGTTTTTACAGTCAGCCCAAAATTTGCTTTAGGATACAACAGTTAAAAGTTTTTTGAATCCCAGCTTCACAGTTTCTTAGCAATTTACTTCTCTACAACCCATAAAAATTTCTGTTCTATTTACTTTCTCTAAGTTCCATATCTCAGAACACATAAAAAAAAATTATTTCCAAAACAAGTATCTGTAAGTCTACTTTGACTCTGCTTTCTTTTCAACCTTCTAGATTTAACAGAAATCTTGCAATGATCTGAAACAATAGACAAGGCCATGGTCTTATTTTTGGCTCTTTCCACTTGGCTAACTTGCTTTAACTGACCATTTTTTAGGGAACTTCTTTGTTCAAAGTCTATTTTAATTTTATCTCATCATTTGAGTCTAAAACAGTCTTTCAGATTTTTTATATCAATTTTTTATTTTCTCTCTCTTCCTTTTAATTTCTACTTTTCTGTTGGGATGTAGGTACTGAGAATTGAACTCAGGGGCACTTTGCCACTGAGAGATATCCCCAGTTCTTAGTTTTTTGTTTGTTTGTTTGTTTGTTTGTTTGTTTGTTTGTTTTTTGAGATAGAGTCTCCCAAAGTTGCTGAGGCTCACCCCAAACTTGTGATCCTCCTGCCTCAGCCTCCCAAGTTGCTGGGATTCCAGGTATATGCCACATGCCCAGCTCCTTCATTTCTACTTTTAAGTTGCTTTAAAACTAACTAAATTGAATCCATTTGAGCTAACACCAAAAATGTTTTAAAAACAGTTATGCAACATGAATGGCATTGGCATCAAAGGAATGAATCCCCTTTATTGAAAATGGTCATTGTGGTAAGAAAGGAGGGAAAACTATCAAGCTGAAGAGTTAACCCAGAGCATTCAGATTCCAGAAAGCAAGACTGCAGAGATCTGCCATTGGAGGGATTGGTAAGAGGATGGTGGTGAAGAGACTACCTGAAAAAAAATATATAGGGTTATATTGTTTTGCTAGCCATTACCCTCAACCCACTGGACATGGATGGTAGAGATCATAGATCAAAAATGTCATAGAGTTGCAAGAAGAATACTGAAGTGTGTCCTCTCAGCTTTACGCATGGAACCATTCAGGAGTGCCCAGCATGAAGTCCTACAAAATACATAATAATGCGACTGATTTTTACAAAACTGAGGATTCTATTTCTACAGCTGGTTCGGTATCCAAAAGAAGTCCTGTATGTGTAAATAAAAACCTAAAGCTATTTGAATGGTTGATGCAGGAAGATAAGCTAACCAAGAGTTAGATCCTAGTATGCTACATTTTGGATATGAGGTGTCCACCCCTCCCCCATATTTCCTGAGAGTGCAGGAATATTCAGAGTTGAATTGATGAGATTGTGAGGCTGCAACTAATGAGTCATTCCTAGTTTGAATGGACTGACTAGGTGGCAACTATAGGGACGTGGGGCAAGCCTGAAGGAGGTGGGTCACTGAGGGAATGCCCCAGAAGGGTGCATCTTCCCTGTGGCCCCTCTCCCTGCTCTCTCTGCTTCTTGACCTTGTCCCTGCTTTCTTCCACTGTTGCCCTTCCACCATGATGTACTGCTTCACCTTGGGCCAAGAGCAGAGCAGTCGGCCTTCTATGGACGGAGACCTCTGAAACCTTGAGCTCCAAATAAACTTTTCTTCCTCTAAGTGGTTCTCATGAGATATTTTGGTCACAGTGAAGCAAAAACTAGCTAACACAACATATAAAAAAGCAGTTAATGCCTTCACTTATTCAGGTATTCTGGGCACATAACCCAAGCATTGGGTATCTGGTGGTGAGCAAGATAATGTTTCTGCACTTTGGAGCCCACTTTCTATGTAAGGATAGGGGTAAGAGGGTAGGGAGTAGGGATATATCAGACAATAAAGAAAAAAAACATAATTCCAGACATTTATAGATGCTGCAAAGGAAGAAAGAGGGTTGGGGGTGAGGTTGAAAGAATAGGTCCAGTTCAAGGGAGTCTTTTGTGGGATCTGATCAGACATTATATTTTGGGTAAAAGAAACCCACGTGTTTTAGTCAGTGTTTCTGCTGCTGTGACCAAAAGACCAGACAAGAACAATGTTAGAAGAGGAATTTTATTTGGCACTCATGGTTTCAGAGTTCTCCCATTACTCTGGGCCCAGGAAGAGGCAGAACATCAAGACAGAGGGATATGGTGGAGGAAAGCAGCTCAGACATGACACAATCAGAAAGTAAAGAGAGAGCGAGAGCTCTCTGCAGACTCAGGACAAAATATATGCCCCAAAGACGTACCCCACGTCCAGCCACTCTGTACCTGCTGATAGTTACCAGCTAATCCTTATCAGTAGGTTAATGCACTGCTTAGGATAAGGCTCTTATAACCCAGCCATTTCACCTCTGAACTTTCTTGCATTGTCTCACACATGAGCCATTGGGAGACATAACGAAACCCGAACCCCATGGGAGGGTTTTCAGCAAGGGAATGACATGATCTGATCATATTTCTCAAAGACCATTCTGGATGTATTAAGGAAAATGTTCAAAAGATGGGAAAGAATGTAAATTTGGGTCCCAGGGAGGAGCCCTCTGCCATGAGCTCTGGGGGAAGATGTTTTGAAAGGATACCAGTGTTGACATAAATAAGGAGAACTTGAGGCTATATTCTGAAGGCGAGAGCAAGGGACCTGCTGAAACATGGGATATCAAGGGAGAAGAACAAAGAATTAATCAAAAATAACTCCCCATTCTCCTTTTCTTTACATCAGCTACAACTGTGCTCAGCCAGACCCACATAGAAAAAAAAAAAAAACTATGTCAATTCTATGGAAAAAAAAAATAATGCCAACAGACAGTCAACAATCAGTAAGTCAGAAAACCCTGATGAGTAAGTTGGAAGGCAGAGGGAGGAAGCAGATAAAAAACATAATGTCAGGAAACAGGCCAAATCGGAGGACTCGGAGACGGGAGTAGTAAAATCGGAACATACAGCCTTGGTTGAAAGAGTCTGCAGTACCATTCCCGATGTCCCAGTGGGTGTTAAACAGAGCAATGAAGCCCCAGGAACTGGAATCCGAGGCAAGTAATCAGCAGCATTTCCAGCAGAGATAGCACATCCTCTGTGATGTGCTGCAGGCAGGTCATCAATCCAGAGCCATGTGTCATAGAAGGAAGGTACAGTATCCCTCAGCTGTGGCCCAGGAAGCAAACCCAGGAAATAAATTATATTCAAGACGAGCCCAAATAGGTCTGAAGTAGGAATATTGTGTAGAACCATATTAAAGAAAATGGGAATGAATGGCTTGTCCTCCTCTGAGCTGAGGAATGGCAGGTGATGATGACAGGCTGGGCCTCTCCGGGTGGTGCTAAGACTGTAAATATACAAAACCACCTCGATGACTGTGCACTTCTATTGCCCCACACACTGCTCCAAGCACTTTGCTTGCAATATCTCATGCATGTCTCACCACCACCCTGGGGGACGGCTACCACGGAGAAGCACAGAACGTACTTAAGGGCATGCACTAGGAATCCACATGGCCTGGCTTCAAGTCCCAGCACTGCCACTTGCTAGCCAGATGACCTTGGCCAGGTGACGGCATCTATGTGTCTGAGGTTTTTCTGATCGTAAATTTGAGTGGATCCAGGAAGTATTTCACAGGGCCTCCTAGAAGAGGAAGTGAGGTCCTGTGTGGACAGTGCTTAGAACAATGCCTGGCACAGAGTGATATTCGATTAGTGATAGTGACTATTACCGTCATCCCTCTTTTATAAGGAAAAAACTAGAAGTGGAGAGATGTTTACATAAAGCCTAACATCATAGAGCTGAAATACGACAAAGCCCTAATCCTCTTCTGTCCTCCAGATCCAGTGTGCTAAGTCACTGTCCTATACCAGATAGCCCACATTGGTGAGCTGTCTCCAAACCTGGGACCAACTGAACCTTGCCTCTAGTATTCATATCTCTTGAGCAGTCTATGGTCGCACTGAATGTGGCTGGCCCTGTGGCTCAATTTGACCAAACAATGGTGGCAGAAATGAAGGTAGGCCAGTGCCAGACCTAGTCCTTAAGAAGGCCTGGCAGCTTCTGCTCTGTGCTCCTGGGAGCCCTGAGCCACTGTGGAGGAAGTTCGATCCACAAAGCATGTTGGAGGGTCCACCTGGAGAGAAAAAAGACTCAGCCATTCAACTGTGCCAGTTGAGACCAGCTTCCTAGCCATCTCCTAGGGTCTGGTGATAGTTTCCATCTTGGTGGCTGGTGACATATTAGTGGATACAGCTTGAAGATTCCAACCCTTTTGGGGAAGACCCCAAACAAGACCAGCAAAAGAACTGTCCAGCTAAGCTATAGTAGGGTCAATTTATTTATTGTTTTAAGCCTCTATGTAGGGCTCTTTGTTCACCAAAAATACATGACTTAAACACTAGTCCACAAGGAAAAGATTTATTGGGGACAAAAATGTGTGAGCAACATCAGGCTGAAATCCAGAGTGACCATCCTATTTTAGAAGCAAGCTGTAATAGGGTAGTCATCCATGCTCTGGAGTACCACCGTGCAAGTTCAAGTCCAGACATTACCACCCACTAGCTAAATATGATGCTCATTATCTCAATATCATGGGGGATGCTACCTATCTCCCAGTACTGTGGCAGTGACTTAATGATATAATCCTCACTGATGAGCATAAAATAGCACTTGGCACATAATAAGAAATCAACAAAAAAGTAGCTACTATTTTTTTTTATTATTAGGAATATTCTTATTCTAAATGTAGTGCAATTGGCCAATGCAAGGAACAGGTGAAATCCCTAGGTCCTGATTCTGACTTCTCCAAGAAGGTTGCTGCTGGAATTTTGCATGATTTTCTTTTTGCGTTAGGTAATCCCAGTGCCCGATATTGCGAAGATTATTAAAAGAGTTTGACAAAGGCAACAAAAATTAATGAAGAAGAGAAGATCACAACATTTCTCATACTGGTCTCGGAAAACACAGGAGTCTCAAGCAGTCTCTACACAATAGCATTTGTCATAGAGAAATGTCTTATAGCAGGCTTTTTTTTTCCCCCAAAGTGAAAGTCATTTTCAATGCAGGCACGCGCGGAAGTAGTATGAGACTTCTTGCATGCAAAGAAGGTTAAAATTCTGTCTCACCCTTCAATAGTGGAAGCAATTGAGCTCCCAGAAATAATGAACTCCCATAAATAACACAGCAACCAAGGAAAGCACAGAAGCAAGACCGAGCCTGTGAATTAGAGAGAGGAGAGCAGCTGTACCACGGTCACTGTTTTGATGACTAGATGAAGAAGTAAGGCTTCCCTTAGACATAAAGGTAAAGGTTCCTTTAAGCAAATGACAAATCAATCATCAATCCCTTCGAGGAAGAAATAGACATGCTTAAGAGATCAGATCTCAGGACAGAAGACAATCCAGGCTGGTCAGAACAGAGTCACCAGCCACCAAGATGGAAACTATCAGCAGACCCTCAGTGAGGTAAAACTAGGCACCATCCTTCCAGCCTGTTGTATATCCTGTAATGCTTCATCAAAGATGTGTACTCCATTGGGAATCTATCATTCTTGATTCCAGCAGAGACTCTCCCTGTGGACCACTGTGATATGCAAATTTCCAAATTGCATGAGACCCTATCTGAGTCTGAGGATTCTGCTGCCTCCGAATTGGCACAACCGAGGTCTGTCTATAAGTGCTACACATTGCTCAAGTAGGCCGGTAATTAAAGAAGGCAGCTGCAGTGGTGTGGAAAAAGCCCTAGGTCAGAATTCCAGAGAGGTACCCATTTATTCAGCGAATAGGTACATCCACCTTCAGCAAACACTTGCCAAGGCCCTGTTGTGAGGCAGGGAGATGTTTAGGTACATGAAGGATCACTAAAGACCAAAGAAATGGAGTTCTCAGTTTCGAATTTTATCCAGAGTGCCTAGCACAGGACCGGGCATGCATCTGGCTTTCCACAAATGTCTGTTAAATCAAATTAAACTCGCCACCAGCTTACAAATCAATTTCCCTCTCTGGGGTTCATATGCTACCTCTTTTTTTTTAAGTGGATTAGAGCCCTAAGTCTCAAACTTTAACATGCATAACAATTCCCTGGGGATCTTGTTAAGGTTTGGGTCTGAATCAGTCTGCTGGGGAAGCCTGGAAGCTGCATTGCTAACAAACCTCCTGCATCCGCACTTGGAAAAGAAAGGAATCAGATGATCTCTCGGGGAGTGATCTGGGACACAACGGAGGGGTCTTCCAACTCAGTGGAGACTCCAACTCTGGAAGGGAGCAGAAGATAAGGGAAGGGGGCTGGGCATGCCACCTGGCAGGAATCCAGGAAGTTGGTAGAGGCTTCTTTCTCTCTGAAGCCAGCAGGAAAAGCCCACTCCTTTGTCACAATGCTCAAACAAAGCATGTGGTGTCTGTAAAAAGAATCAGTAATAATTTTGCTGGCTCTGAAGGCTCTGTCTCTTAATGATTCTTCCTGTTTTTCTCAGTCCGATCCAAGAAAATGAGAAAACAGTCCTAGTGAAGGTCAGCTGAGGTCAGAGAGGTCCCTGGAGAGAGCTGCTTTCAGCCCACACTGGAGGACCGGAGGTCTTGGAAGACCTGCTACCCATCCTGCCTAGTTCCAGCCCGGCTCTGTGAGTGGTCCAGCTTGATGCCAACACATTAGTACTATGCACAAAGTGAATTCCATGCAATTCCACAAATATGCAAGACAACTGCTGTGTGTGCCCATGTACCAGACAGCCCAGACGATGCCGGGGTAGAACATCTTGAGGGCCATCTAGTTGTTCTAGTTGTCTAATAGGGGATCTACATCAAGCTGTCACAGAGACAGGTTACCAGGCAGAATCCAATCAAGGACAGAAGAAAGACGTTCATGAGAACTGACTGCAATTTAGAGGGAGAAGAGACAAAATTCCCTTAAGGGCCTCAGGAAAACTTGGGGAAGAAAGAAAGGAGACATCAGAAACTCGAAGATGGAGATGGGCTCCTCAAGTGAAATGGAATCGGGGTCATTCTAAGTAGAGGGAGAATCAGAGAGAAGACACAGGGCAGAAGGAAGAGTGAGTGTTCAGAGTGGACTGTGGGGTGACTGAACAAGAGGTACTCGTGGGGGGAAGAGCCTGAAGGGAGGGGCGCTGAGATGACCAGGGAGGAGCTTCATTCTTGGAGTCTTAGGTCTGCCTTTCCCATCTTTAGAGTCTGATAGAAGCACACACACACACACACACACACACACACACAGAAGCACACACACACACACGTAGGCACACTCTTCCCTGGCCATCTTGAAAATCATAACTTCAAAAATGGTACCAAGATCATCCTCAGCAAGTCATTGATACAACAATTTTCTGCTGAGCCTGTGCCATTCGAGGCACTGGAAATAGAGCAGGAGATAAGATAAACAGGCCCCTGGAAGCTGGTGTCTTATTTTTTTTTGCACAGCTGTAACAGAAACACTGGATAATTTATACTGAACAAGATTTCCTTTCTCCTGCTTCTGGAGAAAGAAAAGTCCGGGAAGCCCAAGATGCGGGCTCTGACGTCTGCTGAGGTCTTCCTCACGGAGTGATCTCACGGCAGAAGGTGAAAGCTCAAGAGACCCACCACAAGAGAGCGAGCATCCAGCCATTAGGGAGGACAGAGTTCCCCCTGAGCTAATCACCTCTTAAAGGACTCACCTCTCCGCACCGTTGCATTTGGAGATTAGATTTCCAACACCTGGCTTTGGGGGACACTTTCAAACTCTAGCGGCTGGTTAAACAATCAGTAAAATGAGAGGCAGTGGAAAGAACAGAAGAATGGTGGCATCTTGGATACCAATCCTAGCTGCGTGTTGTGGACAGAAGAGTCCCTGTCTCAGGTCCCCAGTCGTCCCCTCCTTGGTGGGGATAATTATACCTATTCCTCAGTGTTGTTGTAGAAATTGACCCACAGGGAAAGAGCTTCAGACTGTGCTGGGCACACGGCAGGCATTCATTATCCATTTGTTCTTTATTCCCATAAAAGAGAAGGGACTGGAATAACTAATCTCCATGGTCCCTTTCAGCTCCAATATTCAGCTCGGGCAGTTCTAAGACTCTGCGGCACCTGTAACTGTGCCCAACCACCAGAGTCCTGGCACATCCCAGTGAGCGAGGCTCCATCCCTCCCTGGGCAAGAACTGTCCCCCCCGGGTGGCTTGAGACAAGGCCAGTGAGATCAAGCATCCATTAATCAGCAGTCACCTCCCTAGATGTGGCGCCGGTAGACCAAGCTGTGCTCTGGCGGCTTGGCTTCCCCTATCAGCTTCTGCACCACTCCATCAACCCGTTGCCATGACAGTAGAAGCCCAAGAGATACCTAGGAATGGCCAGAGCTGAAGAGAAAAGTTCTGTCCCATCTCAGTCAATCTGATTCAGTCTTGGTTGATTTCAGGATCCTGGAGGGAAAGAGATCGACAATTTCAATTTATGGAGAGCTTTTTGTCTCTGCTACATGATATGTTAAGTGCTTTTTCATCAATTATCTCATTCATCGGTTATCTCATTTCACACTCACAGTGACACTGTGAAATCAAGAGCCTCATTCCTACCTAACAAAAGAAGAAACTGAGGTCCAGAGAGGTGAGCACCAATGTCATATAGACAGAAAATTGTAAAGCAGGACGCAGTTCCTCCCGGACCCCAGCCCCTATCCCCAGGGTTGTGATTTCAAAGACTTGTGCTTTCCCACATGCCAGTCTTCCCAGTCACTTGAGCCTTCAAAACTCCTTTTCCCCCTTGCCTGAATATTCCTGAGGGCTCATGGGGCCAGCTCCAGGGAGCTGAGTCTCCAAGGGATTCCTCAGGCACAAAGCCATGTCACCCTGACAATGGGCTGCCAAAAATATATATATATATATGTCCTGGAATTTCCTAATGCAATCCCAATTCCAAATATTCTGCCTGTTTTTCTTACAAAAAAAAAAAAATACAACTCCAGCCTGTTGGCCTCCAAACTAACACATCTCCCAAGTGATCTCTTCCATCTGCAGGCAGAACAATATTTGATAACATCTGTCAAACCCCGTCACAACAATTGTTTCTAAAAGCACGAGGTAGCCATCAGCAGGTTCTGGCTTTGGCTACAGGGCTGTGCCCACCTAGAAAGGGGATACCCAGGGTGCCAAAGGAAACCAACCCGTTCCATAAACTCAGCTGCTGGAGAACTCACCAAAAGGATCACTCAGCATTTCTTCATGGCCACCCGCCCCCTCCCACATGGCTGCTGATCTTTTGAGCGCAAACACTGGGAACCCATGATGTGGGAAAATTCAGCTGGCTTAAGTGGCCTCAGACATCTGGATTCCCTAACCCCAGGCAGCCAGCCCAGAGAGGAGCCAGCCAGCCCAGGGATGCTGGGAAAGCATCTGGAGGGACCTCAGCCAAGTTATCTCCCCTCCTGAACAAACACATGTCCCACTATCTAAGGGTCAACAGAGCCATGTTTATAGATGCTTAGACCATTGGACTGATTAATTAATTAACTCTCTGGGTGGCCTTTGGCCACTAAAGCCTTCGCCCCTCCTTATCTATAAAATGTAATGATTGGGCTAGATGGTGTCTAGGTTATGCCTTTCTGACTCTATAATTCTAGGATCCTACCATAGAAGAACAGGATTTGTCTCTGATACTGGCCCTACTCTACCAGCATGGAAAAGCCCTTCCTTATTTCTGAGCCTCAGTTTCCTTTCTGTAGTGGTTAGATGAGGGAGTAAAAAAACCTAGATAATCTCTAAGACCTCCACAGCTCTGTCATCTCAGAAACCAGGAGACATCTTTGGGAGGCCCTCTCCCTCAGCACCTGCACACACTCTATAACCAGATCCTCTCCTTTAAAAGCTGAGCCCAACCATGTGCAATGATGCACACCTGTAATCCCAGCGGCTAGGGAGGCTGAGGCAGGCGGATCACGAGTTCAAAGCCAGCCTCAGAAAAAGTGAGGCATTGAGCAACTCAGCGAGACCCTGTCTCTAAATAAAATGCAAAATAGAGCTGGGGTTGTGGCTCGGTGGTTGAGTGCCCCTAAATTCAATCCCTCCCCCCCAAAAAAAAACTGGGCCCACCTCAGCATGTGCATTTCTACCCATTGATGGAATCCACCTTGATCTCCCATCTGGGCCATGACAGTAGCCTCCTAACTGGTCCAGCAACATCCACTACCCCCTCCCCATCCACCCTCCTGGAGACACCCAAGGTGATATTTCTTTTTAGAACATAGATTAGCCCCCTTCTGGTATGGGTTTCCATTGCTTTGGGGGTAAAGAACAAAACCCTTAGCGACAACTTCAAGACTCAGGGCTAACCCTTCCACATCATGTTGCAACACCCTGCTTTTCTGTCTGCATACATCTTGGGCATCTTTTACCTCCTCAATAGACAAGGGTCCCCAGCCCCAGAACCTTCGTTTATGCTATTCCTGTGTCTGGAATGCTGATCTTCTCCCTGTCTATCCCACACCATTCTTCAGTTTGTGGATTTCCTCCCTTCCTTAGGTCTTCCTTAGGTCTCACCTCCAGCATTGCTGCTTTTGGAATCCCCTGGGAACTTGCCAGACTAGCAGATCCCCTGTCCAGAATCTCCCATGACAGAGTCGCCTCTCCTGCAGAGCATTCCCATCCATTTCTAAGTAGGCATTGTGTCTTGCAGGGGGTTGTTTTCTCTCACTCCTACTCACCCTGTAGTCTCTACTCAATAAATATTCCCAAGATGGGCAGATGGAGCTGGATGTTCTGCCCTTAGGAAACCCCTGGGGGAAGGGTGGCATCTCTTCCAACAAACTCTGGCAGACACCAAGGCTAAGCTAGCTCTGATCTAAGCCTTTGCGGCTCCAGAGGAGACATCCTGCTGATTGCTGAAAAAATTCTGCCCAAGGCAAGCTTGTGACTTGAAGTCGACTGTGGGCTATGTTCAAAGTTCATTCCAGCAGAGGATGCCCCGGAGACCTCAGCAGCTAGCTGCCACCCCAGCCTGCAGGCAGCACAGAGGATCCTCTCCAGAGCATCAAACTGGGAGGGGGGCCAGGTTTCTGCTGTGGAAAGGCAAGATCACTAGGTAGATTCATCCTTGGAGGTGTCCAAAATACATTTGCCCCACCTTCTGCCAGCTCGCTTGCATGGGTCATTCGAATGCAAAGGTAGCCTCCTCTTCCAGGAAGCCTTCTGCACCTCCCTGGCTGCACCAAGAGCCTGTGTGTGCCTCTAGACCCAGGGCATCCCTCTAGCACTGTATTCTGAGACTGCACGTTTCTACACCCTTCTCCCCCAATAGGCTGCAAGTTGCCCAATGGAAGTGAAATAGTCTTCTTCATCTTTCATAAACAGCACCAAATGCCTAGAAAGCAACTCTCACTTGGGAAAAGGGAAAGCATTGTCATTTCATAGATGAGAAAACAAGTCTCAAAGGGGAAGAATTACATGACCCTGAAGGTCTCGGACATGTCATTCACTGGCAGACCCAGGAATGTAACCCTAGTCTCTTACTTCAAATAGACATCTTTCCCCATTGTTTTTCCTGCCTTCAGACCAGTGGTCCTATTTATGACTCTAGGGACCAGGACCTCCAAGGACCCTCTTGGGATGGCTAATCACCTCCTTTTTAAGGAAGGTCTCCAAAGGAAGATCCCTGAACTTTTCCAGGAGAGAGCTATGATAGCCTCCCATGTCTCCTTCCCACCCGCTGGAGAGGGTGATTCTTTTTGGTACTAGGACTGATAAGAAATTCAATTTCCATTGCAGCAGGAAGACAGCCCAATGTGGCAATCCCTCCCTCTCTACACCAAATATCTATCTTCCAGGACATGGAGAGTCATGGCTCCTCTGCACAAACCCTAACCCCAATATGTGCTTTCTAAGGTCAACCAGCATTTATTCAACATGTTCTTGCAGGACATGGTGGCGCATGCCAGTAATCCCAGGGTCTTAGGAGGTTGAGGCAGGAGGATTATGAGTTCAAAGCCAGCCTCAGCAACAGTGAGGCACTAAACAACTCAGTGAGACCCTGTCTCTAAATAAAATACAAAATAGGGCTGGGATGTGGCTCAGTGGTTGAGTGCCCCTGAGTTCAATCCCTGGTACAAAAAAAGAAAAAAAACCCATGCTGTTATTTGGTCATTCAACTCCAGACCATAAGCTTCTTGCAGATAGAGCAATATCTTAAATTTAAATTATAAAATAGGTTATCTGAAAGGGCCTTTTAGATTCACCTGGTTCCAGCTTCTCTACTAAAACCTGGGAAATGGGGTCTGGAGGGTGCCCAGGTCACCAGGTGAGTGACCAGCAGAGCCATCATCCAAGCCCTGCTTTCCTGTATCCCATGCAAATCTTTGTACTCCATTTTACTGGCCTCTGGCCCTAATAAGAAGCCTCCTCAGAAGCCTCTGGACTGGAGAGCAGAGCAGATCCTTGTGCAGGCTTATTCACTGGTGGGAGGAGGCCTGTCAAGATTCAAACCACAAATCAGAGCCTTTTCCTGCTTCACCCTGCCCTGCAGGTGAAGTTCATCCTGCTGCGGTCCTTACGCCCCTGCTCCTGGCTTCTTCTCCAGCCACAGACTCCCAGAGCTCAGAGCCACAGTCTCCAGCAAGCACCTCCCGGCTCCTCCGACTTGTGTAACTCACTCAGGAAGACCCCTGTGCCCTTGCTCAACTCCCGATGCTCCTTCAGATGAATGTCCATCCTCCTCCTCCCCGAATCTTTCCTGGTGATCTCCCACTCCCCACACAACCTCCCAACCTCCCAGGACTTCTGGACCTTCATTCAGCTCTCTGAATCTGCTTATCATCTCTCTAGTCACTCAACTGGCAAGTCCCCCGGGGCCAGCATGGACTTTCTCTGTCATCTTTGTATTTCCACCACCAAGCTCCGTCATCAGCACTCAAACAAGTGTCAATAAATATTGTGGGGGGTTTGATTGGCAGGTAGGGCCCACTCCTTTTCCCCTGCCCCTTGACTCAGTGGAACCACCAAGGCTGCTAAACCCAGGCCCAGAAGACAGCCGATGGAGAGGGCTCTAACCATCTGTCCCAGAAGCTGGAATTGCAGGCTCCATATCAGGGCAGGGTGCATAGGGAGGGGAAGTCTTCATCTCCCTCTGATCCTGGCTGCTGCTTCCTGAGCCTCCTTGGGGCTAAGGGCTGGTGGGCAGGCCGCAGGGCTGCCACACGCTCCCACCCCCAGCACATATCCTGTCACTGCCTCTTCTGACAGGATGTTATTGCAGAGTCCAGGGCTGTTATTGTCAGGAGATGGGCTTTCCTGAGCTCATTAAAGGGCCTCTGTCCTTTCTCCAAGACCAACCCCCCTTTTCCTCTGTCCCCAAATCAACACGAAGAGAAAGAGACCCTGGGGCAACTCCAGTTGGAAAAAGACAGTTGTTACCCCTTCCGCCCTCTGCTTCTCTACTTGACTGGCGGTTCACTGTGATGGCAGATGCAACAGCTGCCACCTGAATGCCTTTGTGCATCTGGGCATTGATAGCCATTGACTAATTCAGCCCTCACAACAGTCTTAATGGGAAGCAAAGCCAATCTGAGGCTCAGGGAGGTTGAAAGACATGCCCGAAGTCACACAGCAAGAAGAAAGCAGAACAAGGATGCAAACACGGGTCTACTTGACACCAATATTTCTTCTCACGCACCATCCGCTCTCTGCTTCCCTAGCCTCCAGCCAGTTTTCATCCTGTTTAAATGGAGAACTGCAGTGAACCAAGGGGAAGAGGGCTTCCCAAGAGTCAACATTTCCCTAGAGGGAATGGAGAGGTCACAGGATCTTCCCTGTTCCTGGGAAAACACTAGAACGAAGATGGACTAGTGAGATAACTCCCATCTTATGTTTGCTCAGGCCTTAACCAAATCCAAGCACTTCCACTCCAGATGAGGGAGTCCGTCAGCTCCTCATCATTTATGGGACTAGGCAGAAGGATGAGGGGAGTCAAAAACTGGAAAAAAAACAACAAGTAGAAATGCTCTGAGAGACATTGTGTGAGACACAAGAGAAATCCAAAGAGCATTCCTAGTACATCACACCTTCCAGGGGCCTCTCTTTCCCATCCAAGAATTGGGGATCACAATCCATACTTCACAGGGTATAGCATACAAATATGGTCATTCTGTATGCATAAAAGTGCCTTATATAATGAAATGTCCAAAAAAAAATCTTTCCATTCTCTGGATTTTTTTTTTTCTCTCTCTCTCTCTCTTCAGGTAACAGCCTAGGGTGACAGCTTGGTTCAATCCTCAGTTTGGCTAGTTACTAGTTATGCAACCACAGATGACTATTTTCACAACTCTCAGCTTCTGTTTCTGGGTGGGAAAAAAGAGACACACCTGCCCTCCTAGGTTTGCTGAAAGGACCAAACACAGAAGCACTTTAGCCCAGGGCCTGGGATTCTGCTTTCAGTAAATGGCAGCTGCTACAATGTTGCAAATTATTGTGATTATGTTTCCAGTTACTATTTCTATTCTTCTGCTGAGGTGGTGTTTGTAGTCCTTCAGCAAAGCAGACAGGACAGGGGTGAGGAGGCTGCCTGGGTCCACTTTGTCAACAGAAAGAGCCCTCCTGACTCCCACACCCAGTGGCTAGAGCCACACACATACCCAAGGAGCAGAACAAACATCTCCCTACCTCAGAATAAAACAGAGAAATAGACAGAAGCTTCTCTAGGGATAAAGACGTGATGGAAAAGCAGGCCTGCCTGCAGTGGCATTCAAAGTCTATTAGACACTTGTCTGATATCTGAAGCACCGTGCAGGGTCCCTTAGCAACATCAGTCAATCCAACACTATCACGTCTCCAGGCGGAAGGTACTGTTATGATTCCCACTGTGCAGAGGAGATCAACTGTGAGAGGCTTAATGACTAGCCCAAGTATATATGCTTAATGGTATGACTTGAATCTACCTTCTTAAGCATCAGGCTAGGTCTGAAGATCAGTGTCTGCACTTACTGCCTGAAGATCAGTGTCTGCACTTACTGCCTGAACAGCTGGGGGCAAGGACTTGACGTTTCTTGAATTTCCCTTTTCCTTGTCTATAAATAAGGATAAAGAAAGTCCACCTTGTAAAATTGTCATGGACATTTAGGCATATGACCACAGCCCCAGCACAATGTCTGACAAGTGCCTGGTTCCTCCTGTCTGCATTTCCCCAAAAAACCTACTTGACCATAAGGATTAGTTGGCATGCTTATAAAAACAGATTCCTGAGACCTGCCTCAGATCTGCTGAACTAGAAGCTATAGGAAAATGTTCCTAGGAATCTCTGTCTTAGAAGTCCCATGTGACTCTTATCTTTCTAATGAGATAACTTTGGAACTTGGTGGGCCAGTGCTGGCTGCACATTAGAATCAGTTGGGTAAACTTCTAAACTATCCTAATGCCAGAACCCCACCACCAGAGCCATCAATTTAGAATCTCCAGCCAGGCATCAGGACTTGTCATCAGCACCCAGGTGACTCCAATGTGCAGACCATTCAGGTGGAGACCACTGCTCTAAAGCACTCTCAAAGCTAATGTTCTAGCAGGTGCCATGGTGCACACCTATAATCCCAGCAGCTCAGGGGGCTGAGGGAGGAGGATTGCAAGTTCAAAGCTAGCCTCAGCAACTTAGAGAGGCCCTCAGCAATTTAGCAAGACCCTGTCTCGAAATAAAATAACATAAAGGGCTGGGAATGTGTGTCAGGGGTCAAGAGCCCCCGGTTTCAAAAGTAAATGAATAAATAATAAACACTCTGCAGTGAAGGAAATGCTCCTCTATTGGCACTGTCCAGCGAAGGAGGGGACTAGCCATGTGGCAAGTAAGCACTTAAAATATGCCCTGTGCTGCTGAAGTATTAAAATTTTAATGTTTTTAATATCAAATAATATACGTTTGAATGTGCATAGCCACATGAGGCTAGGGGCTACCGTGAGGACGGTGCAGCCCTAGACCTGGGAGAGGTTACCACCCCCCTGGACAGCAGGCAGGAACTGAAGAAGGAAAAGGACAGGGGCCCTCTTTGCTTCATAAAAGGGGTGGGGGAGCTCTCTGAGACACTGCTTAGGAAATCAAAATGTTTTCATGAGCTCCAAGACAATCGGTCCTGGCATTCTGTTCCATTTGGTAAATATCCCACCTGGCCCCTTTCTTGGCTCAACTGAACAAGGAAAACACCGCATCTCCAGGCTTCCACGGGGAGCCTTGAAGTTGCAGGAAAGGCCAGGGGGCAGGCTGAGGAGGCGAGCTTCTATTTTAAAGATGATTTCCTCTTTGGAATCAGCTCCATCCTCCAACGGTGCAGACAGGGCAAAGGTTGTGACTGACATTGTGTTGCTGGACATTAAACAGCTTCTGAGGTCACCTGGCAGCTGGTGGGCATGTCCTGACAGAAGGCTCTCAATCAGACTCACCCCTGCCCCCCGGGGAACCTGGAGGCCCTGGGGGGAGGGGCAAGGGAGGCCAGCTGGTGAGGTGGCCAGTTGATCTCCCCTCCCCCCTCCGCACTCCCTGTTCCAGCACACCTCCCCACCTCTTGCCACGAGATGATGGATGTTTGGGAGTTAAATGGACAGACAGGGGGTGCGGAGTGCAGCCCACCCGGATAACAATACAGGAAGCTCCATCGGGTTTCACCTCCTTGGTGTGAGCTCACCCCTGGAGGACAAGCTGTGATTTCCAACCAAATGTTTTCTTACAGCCACCACACCTATTGGTTTTCTCTCCCTTGGGGGGTACCCAGTGGGACTCTCAAAGGGCCATCTGACTTAGCTCCGGGAGGGGGATGAGACCTCAGACCTTGAACCAGGGCCAGGGGGTAAGATGGAGCTATACAGGGAGACATGGGCAAGGAGAAACTCGGGGCCTTGTCACTTCAACCTTAAATAGGGGTAGTGACACCCACAGGACAAGGTGGTGGTGACCAGAGGATGATTAATGCTGGGATGTGTTGGCAGGCAGCAGGTTCCCAAGCCTAAGCCTCCCTAACACATTCCCTTACAGTTTACAATCTTACCTTGATCTTTTCCCCTAAATTTCTCCTAATAATTGCAGTGCCCTGGGCTGTAACCTCTGATCCCTATGGATTTGTTACCCCAAAAATCTCTCCAATTCCCTCACAATCCCCAAGTCCCAGAGGGCCACACACTGTGAGACCGGATTCTCCTGGGGGACCCACTCAGCTGATGATTGTGTGTATCTGCCTTAGTGACCAAGCACTTGTGCCTAGGATGGGTCAGAGTGAAGGCCATGAAATCAGTAAGACTTGATCCCTCTCTCAAAGAACTCCCAACAGTGACCAAAACTCACATTAATATGATCCGGGCTTCCAGGCTGTGGTTAAGTACAGACACAGGTGTTCAGAGAAGCCAGATATTGTTCTGATTATGAGCTCTTATAATCTTCAAAACAGCTTGATGAAGAAAAACAGAGACTCTGGAGATTAATGTTATTCTTATTCCCATTTTCCAGATGAGGAAACCAAAGTTCAGAAGGTAGAAATGTCTTGTTCAAGTTTACAAATCATAGCTGCAGAGCCAAGCCTCAGCACCAGATTGTTTTTTTACTCCAAATGACACTTTGCTTGCAAAACATTCATAATAGGATCTGAATTACTGATGAGTATTATTGTTTATCCAAACTCCATGCCCTTTCCAACAGGAGGGAAGAGCCTGCGCTTTACAAACAAACAGGCTGTGATTAAGTACAGAAACAGGTGTTCAGAGAAGCCAGATATTAATATGCACTTGCCAGCCAAGGAACTGTATTCATCCTTTGAAGATCTTGATAATGAATGTAAGCTGGGAAAACTTCAGGGTCTGGAGACAATAGCTGAAAAGGGGTAGGACTTGCATGGGGAGGAGAGAATCAGGGGCTTCTTCTCCAGGCCCATTATTCTATCATCAATTCCAGACTAGAGGCTCAGTCTATGCAGAGTCTGTGGGCACCAGAGTTAGGATGGACATGGGACCGATTTATATAGCTCAGCCACTGGAGTTGCCAAAATAAATAAGATTGGGTCACTGCCCTGGAGGAACTTTCAGTAACGAGAATAATGCTGTTCTGTAGAACTGTCAGGGAGGAAATCTAGGAAAATGGACAGGTCTGGTGGAATCAGATACTGGAAGAGCCTTGAATGGTGGTCCTGGGAATGTGGGGTCTACCCTGCAGGCAATGGGTCAGGGAAAGGCCTCTTCCTTCAGTCCTTTTGTCTTTGAATCATGCTCAGGCCCAGGACCACAGCCTCAGGATCCCCCTTCAGCCTTCCTCTCCAGTCCTCTTATTCTGCAATCAATGCAGAGAGCCACAGACGAGGCCAATAAATCTCACCCTTGGTGATGCCCCGTTCCCTCTCCCTCAAGCCTTTGTTCCTCCTCTTTGTCTGAAGATGAAGCCTCTCCCCCCCACACACCAGGACCCCTCTGCTCTCCCCGCCTGCAAGTGGTCTTTATGGTTTCCATGGAAACCACAGAGGCCTAGCAGTCAGGGGTCTCACAAAAACACTGTGCCACCATTTGGGACTGAGAAGACGGGTGTGAAAGTGAGAAAATAGCCTATAAATGCTCTGCCTGTCATGGCCTGGATGTGGTTTGTGGGGAAGAAGGGAGTGAGCTTTCTGATTTCTACTTCAAAGGGGCCTTGCTGAGTTAAGTCCACACCCAGCCTGGCAGCCCTGAAGGAACACTTACACACACACACACACACACGCACACACGCATGCAAAATATATAGTCACACACACTCAAACATACCCATTCACACACTTACACAGTGAATGTGCTCACGTGCATACACAGGCACACTCAGACACACACAAAACACATACACACAAATACATTCTACAGGCACATGTATACAGATTCACACAGTCACACACAACACACAAACACACACACACTCACCAGCCCTACCTTCCCCAAAACAGCTGAGCTAGTCCTCTAAGAAAATAAAGCTCTGACAACATGGCCCTGCACCTAGAACAACCCCTGCCTGTTCCCAGGATGTAAACACTGGTGGTGCCCTTGTGACACTGCTGTGTCCTCAGGCCCCCAACCCCCAGCACAGTGTCCCTCAAGCCCCCTGGCCTCAGGACTCGCAGACTTGCTCTGACCTCTTTAAACACCTGGCACAGGCAAGTGAGAGAAGCTGCAGACTGGAAGCCCACACCCTCTAAGCTCTTCCACGCCACCCAGCAGAAGCCACCATTCCTGCTCAAATGGACCAGGGACAGTGGGCACGAGATCATTGAGAGCTGGAGAGAAACACTTCCTTTCCCACTTTGATGGGTCCCAGCTGGGAGACCCAAACCCCTGGGAGTATATGCAGCGTGGAGAGGGGTCCTCCACGTATCAGTAATATTTCAAAAATCATACGGACACCGAACCAGTCAAGGCAGCACAGTAACAGGGTGCAGCCTCTGCCCCGGGAAGGGGGACGGCAGCCCAGATGGCCCCCTGCAGCCAGGACAGGGAATCTGGAATTCTGCTGGGCAACTCCACAGTTTCTGTTTAATATTTTAGTAAATGAGGTAGTTTAAAGGTTCATTCTCATCAGCACAGTCTGCTTAGACCAGATATTTCTGAGCACGGAGGTCCTTGGTGAAGAAACCCAGGGGCTCCTTGGCCCAAGTCTGGATCCAGTGCCTTGTGTTGGAGGCACCCAAAGTCCTCATGAGCTCACAGTTTGCCTCTTGTTTGCACTAATTCTCTACCCTTCAGGAAAGACAAATAACAGGCCCCTCCTGTTCTTCTGCCTGGGTCTCACCCAGCATGTGTAGTGGGATTAAATCTGGTCCTCTCTCCATTTAAATAATTTATCCAACACCTAAAAGGGAACTTGGTCTTGGGATCTAACCGGTCTGGGCTCCTAAACTGACTCTTTCCATTATGGTGTTGTCCCGGGATAATTAGTTTAACTCTAAATTTAAAATGAACATAATCATATAATACCTTCCCCAGAGACAGCCACAATGATTATGAGATAATGGGGATCACAATGCTGCCACAAGAAGATTCAATCCCCATAACTCTGCTTAGTGTACGAGATAGAGGTGAAACAACACTATCTCTCTTGCCATAGTGTTAATCTAAAGGCAACATACAGTTTGTATGTGCATCTTAACGTCTAGTCTCTCTAAACCAGTCTCTCTGTACTTATCAAAATTAACTTTGAATCAATCAATTCTGGGTGCTTACTGCGTAATCTAGCACCAACACTCAAGCAGAACTATAAAATGGGGGAAAAAAAATTTTTCATTGTCATGTTAAAATAATGTGCTGAACAATCTGACCCCTACATACCAATCTTGTAGACAAAGGAACAAAATGCCATCACCAGCAGTAACATTGTGTTGGAGAAATCCTCAGGCCCTGGGTCCTGTCCACCCACATTCAAACCCCAACCGTCCTTTGCTGGCTGTCCTTTACTGTTGGGAATGCCATTTAATCCTTCTGAGCCTCAAGTTTTCTCATCTGTAAAGTGGAGCTGATCACCATAGCACCCACACCTCCCAGGATTAAGTGATGTCAAGTCCATGGAAACCTCCTGTTCGGGAAGTCTCTAGTTTACAAAGAGCTCAACTAACTTTAACTGCTGCTACTCTTGTTATTAGTAATAGCAGTCTTATCTGTATTTGGAAGAATCAGGTCATAAAATATCACTGTCGGACCAGCGTGCGATGGTGATAAGAGTGACTGAGCCTGGAAAACTCATTTGCCTTTTCTAGATCTTTATAACATAAAAAAAAAAAATGAGATGAGACTCAAGGATTCTTCATTACTCAATGACTTCAAGACAGAGACAAGAACCGAGGGCCACACGCAAGCAAGAGAGACAACGGCAACAATGAAAACCACACCAAGGAGCTTGCAGAGGTTCATGGTGCCCTTGGGGTTCCCCCCCACTCCACTCATCTCGGTTCCCTAAATGTCACTTTTTTTTTTTTCTGGAACTCTCCAACTGCTCCTCCCTGGGTCTTCCCCTCCTCCCTCCCCCCTTCCTCCTCCCAGGGAAGCAGAAGTTCCTGAGGGCCAAAGAGAAGGTCAGAGGTCTCACCGGCCTGGCCAGGAGCCACCAGAACAGCTTCCTGCCAGGAATCTTCTGTGAGCTGCCACCCACCACAGGGAAACCCAAATAAAGTCACCTTTCTACTTGAAAGCCTTTTCCCCTTTAAGGGAAGGCTGTGTTCAGAGCCAGAATGTATTTGTGGCTTCATGAAGATTTCTTCTAACCTTTTACGGACACAGTCAGCATCCAAGAGGCCGACCGTGGCCCGTCTGCTGGGCAGACCTGGGGCTGGATCACTGAACTTGACTTCGGATAAGCCCCCCACCACCACCCCCATTTTCTTTTCTCTTTCAACATTTTGTATTGGTCCACTAGAGTTGTACGTAATGATGGGATTTCTTATTACACATTCATAAAAACATACACAACATAAAAATATGATTTGGCCAATGTCACTCCCCAGCACTGCCCCCTCCCTCCCCACCTTCCACCCCTTTGTCTCTTTCCTCTACTGATCTCCCTTGGATTTCCATGAGATTCCCAGCCCCACACCTTTCTTTTCCTCTCTAGCTTCCACATATGAGAAAAAAAACATAGTACCCTTGACCCTCTAATCATGGGTTATTTCCGATCTGGGCTTACCTAATGATTTCTAGTTCCAACCATTTTTCTGCCAATGACATAGTTTCATTCTTCTTTATGGCTTTATAAAACTCCATTGTGTGTATCTACCACATTTTCTTTGTTCCTTCATCCACCGATGGACACCTAGGCTGGGTTCCATAGTTTGGCTATCATGAATTGTGCTGCTGTAAATATGGGGATACATGTGTCACTGTAGTAAGATGGCTTTAATGCTTCAGGGTAAATACCAAGAGTGATCTAGCTGGGTCAAATGGTGGTTTCATGCCTTGACTTTTAAGGAACCTCTATGACCAATTTCCATAGTGGTTGTACTAATTTGCAGACCCACCACTAAAAATGTGTTCCTTTTTCTCCACATCCTCTCTAGCATTTATTATTGTTTGTATTCTTGACCAATGACATTCTGACTGGTATGAGATGAAATCTCAGTGTAGTTTTGATTTGCATTTTCCTAATTGCTACTGATGTTGAACTTTTATATATATATATATATATATTTGTTGGCCATTTGTATTTCTTCTTTTAAGAGTGTCTGTTTAATTCATTTGCCCATTTATTGACTTATTTCATTTTGGGGTGTTAAGTCTTTTAGTTCTTTTATATTCTAGAGATTAATCTTGTCAGAAGCGTAGCTAGCAAAGATTTTTCTCCCATTCTGTGGGTTCTCTCTTCACATTCCTAATTGTTTCCTATTGATAAAGCCTTTTTGTTCTTCTTCCCCTTCTTCAATCCCTGTCATGGCTAAGCACCAAGTTACAATCTAACTCCATCTGTCTTTTCAAAGGTAAGGCTCAAGGTAATTATTCAAAATGACTATCTAATATGGCTTAATAAAAGGAAGATACTAAGGAATGAAAATGGCTAAATTATGTTGTGTGCATGTATAAATAGGTGACAATGAATCCCGCTAATATGTGTAATTATAATGCAATAATACATTTTTTAAATAATAATATGGCTTAATACATTTCTACCCCAACAAAGATTTTAGAGAGGTCACCTGATAATCATCTGAGTGCCTGGAATTTCAGAGACATCTCATTGTATTCTCACAACAGCTAGTTAATAGGACAATTACTATCTGTACGGTGGAGGCCCAGAAGCATTCTGTAACTTACCCATGACCCCAGCCACAGTGGGGGTGGGCTGACATTTCAACTGAGGCCTCTACAAATCCAAAGCTGCACGTGTCTCACCACACCTCAGCGCAACAGACCAAACCACAGAGAAGCTTCTGGCACTGCTGGGTGATTGAAGGGGTCAGCAGGGAGAGGCCAGAATTCAAGGAATCTCTATCACATCCTATAAGGTAGCTCCCACAATTGCCTTCTCCTGGGACCCAGTCTGGGTCTAGGTATGATTGAAGTGGCAGGTAGGACTCCCTCCTCCCAGGATACTTTGTATGATAAAAGTTAACCACACTTCAGCTCCCACTCGGAAAGAAGAAGAACTTCCCATAGATCTGGAGATTTTGAGATACAAGAGGTAAATTTCTGCCATCCCCTGGATGGATAGACAGGCAGAGCAACAGCTAGATAATGGATGAATGGAAACAGTAAGATATGGATCTAGAAAAAGATGTACAAAGATATATAGAGGCATAGAGATAGGTTTCATGTCACCAGTTTCATGTAAGGCAGAAATAATCTAGTGAGACTCAGGAGTGTGACGCGGTGGGACCAGCACAGATTTCACAGTCAGGCAAACCGGACCTGGAATACCAGCATCACCAGGTACTGGTTACATGAACCTATGGGACCCTGAGCAATTTGCCTAACATTTTCTGAGTTTCTATTTCCTCTTCTGCAAAATGAAGATTATACTGTCTGTCTTTACAGACTCATCCAAAGGATTTGCAATTGTTTAGGAAACACCTAACTTTCCACATAGGTTGCACCAATTTGCAGTCCCACCAGCAATGTATGAGTGTGCCTTTTTCCCTACGTCCTCACCAACACTTACTGTTGTTTGTATTCTTGATAACTGCCATTCTGACTGGAGTGAGATGAAATCTTAGAGTAGTTTTGATTTTCATTTCTCCAATTACTAGAGATGTTGACCATTTTTTCATATATTTGTTGATCGATTGTATATCTTCTTCTGAGAAGTGTCTGTTCAGCCCCTTGGCTTATTTTTGATTGGGTTGTTTTTTGTTTTTTTGTTTGTTTGGTTTTTGTGTGTGTGTGTGTGTGTGTTAAGTCTTTTGATTTCTTTATATATCTTGGAGATTAGTGCTCTATCTGACAGGCATGTGGCAATAAATAAATAAATGTAGATTTTCAACAAATGGGATTATTATGGTCTTTACAGTCTTTATTTGGAATAGCAACAGTGTTAAAATGCTCTACACAACATCCAACCATACATTTCTCCAGGCTGAACAGGGGCCAAGGGACAGTCCAACCCTTTGACCCCTACCTGTCATCTACAAAACACTCCAGAATCCAGGGTAGTTCCAAATCAGAGACCCATGTTTTTGCCAAAGAATAGCTTCTCTGACCTTTCTGGAATAACCACCCACCTTTCAGTCCACTGTCAACCACCCATGCTTAAGAGGTGACAAAGTTCAGGCCATCAACATGGCTCACAGAGCCTTCAACTCTTCCCTCAGCCTCCTCCTCTAGCCTCACCTTCTACTGATCTCCTCTGCCTCCTACTCCCCTCAAAACACAGCATCACGTGACTGTGATCATCTTGTTTCTGCCGCCTGAAGCATCTTCCTTCCCTTCCAACTGAAGAATCTATGTCATCATTTAGGAGCCCCGCCTGAAATCAGCAGGCAGAACTAACCCCTAGGCTCTCTGTGGTCTCATCATACTTCACTTTGAATGGAGCAGGGAGAATGGAGGAGTGTGTGTGTCCGAAGCACAACACCTGCTAGGTACCTGCTTATGCCAGGCACCAGCGACCCTTACACTCTGTGCTACTTACTCTTTCAAACCACTGCAGGAACCAAGTCTTAAATGGCCTATCTGTCTTCTGTGCTAGACTGAGGGTCCCATACAGAGTCCATATTTTAGCCATCTGGGAAACACCCAGCCCGCTTTGTTCAGGCCTGAGCCTTGTCCCTGATACCCTGCGCGTGCTCAATGAATCCTTCTCAACATTCTCACAGCGGCTGGGTCATCCTTCTGTTCAGCACAGAGACTAGAGGGAAGGGATTCTGAATCATCGAGGAATAGCATTTCCAGGTAGAACATTTCGGCTTCCTCCATGGACATTCACTGGTGGGAGTTTTAGATCTTACAGTCACCCATTTTAAGGAGCTTAAAGAAATGACTTCCTGTTTCTCTTTTAACGGTATTCATATTAAATGTAATTCTAAATTTACAATATGGAAGTCTTAAAGCTGCCAATCATGCTTTATAAAGATATGCCATTGCACTAGAAAGGACCATGGTTCCACCACAGCTCTGCTCCAAGGGTGACTTCCCCCAACTCTATACATAAGGGCCTAAGGAAGCCAACAGCTTTGTCACCAAACTTAGTCACATCTGTGGCACCCACGCTCTATCATGAACAGTTTGTATATCAACCCACAATACAGTACCAACTCGCAAGTTACAAGCTGGAATCCATTTTCCGGGTCTCCTGTGCAGCTAGTATTAGCATCAGACCTAGGCTCCACTCTCCCTGCACACATGAGCATTCCCTGGGAAAGAGAATGAACTGGGGACCCAGGAAAGTGGGGAGTCTGCTTTCTGGCTGAAGGAGAAGAAGAGCAGAGAATATTAAGGTCTCAGAGATTCTGCAGTGGAAGCTCTTGGGAGTCTAGTCCCAGGCAGAACTTCATGGGGCAAACAGAATAGTCTGTTGGAGCCAGAAATCATTCAAGGATGGCTCTTTCTGAAGCTGCATTCTCCAGGAATTATGTGAGTTAATGACCTTTATCAGGTTCATTTTCTGCATAAATAGCTGGAATAGATTCGGTTGTCTGCACCTAAGATGGCTAAAGGATACACATCCCCTGCCTGCCAGACGAGCAAAGCAAAATCTGATTAGACTGAATATGCCTCACAGCATTATCTGATTCCCACCTGGACCGGGACCTCTAGCACCTGCAACCACTGAGCAGAAAATAAATACGTACTGAAATAAAAGGCGTCACGAGAGTCCTCGTTCCTTTGCTGCACCTTGAGCTCTGGAACCCAGCACTAGAGAAAGAAAAGAGTGGTTCCCACCCGGTGTATGAAACGAGGCTTGACAGTGCAGTGGGCTGACTTTGTGACTCAGAAGCTGGCTCCGAAGATCATTTCTCTGAAGGAGTTTCCAGAAATGGCTGGAACAATGGCAGCATCACTAGAAAGAAGTCTGTCACCTCCCACAGGAGTGACTTTGAGGGACAACATTATTTTTGAATTTGCAATTTTGGAAAGTTTGCTAAAACATCGCTTCCATAATGGGGTGTAGCAGAAAGCACTGAGTCAGGGAAGGCAAGATTTAGTTCCAGTTCTGCCACCAACCTCCCACGTGTTTGAGTAATTTCCCCTTCTCTGGGCCTCAGTTTCCCTGCTTGTAAAATTAGAGGGTCGATTCGCTCCCCTTGCCTCTTTCAGGCTATTTCTCCTGCAAGACATAGTGTCTTCAGTACCGTTACCATTCAACCAAGGCACAGGGCATGACTGCCCAGGAGATGTAGGTAGGTTGTGTCCTGGCCAAAGATGCTCCCGCAGGAGTGGGTAGAATGCAGCCTGCAACCCCAAACTATGCGTCCTGGGGACAATATTCTTCTACCAAAGGAAGGCACCAAATGGGCCAGCCCTGGCCCTCATTGCAACTCTTTCACACTTTTGCCAACCCTGGCCCTGGGGCATTCTACCCACTCTCAGCCCTTCTTCCTCTTAGATCTCTGCATGCATTAGTTCCTGGTTACAATTGTATTCACTGCCTTCTTCCTACAATAATTTGCTACTCACCCAGACACTTGGCCCATTTCCTTGACCTCCTCCATCCCGGCCACCTTCACTTCAGTGCAGCCACCTACTCAAGTCACACCATAGGCCAAAAAGTGACCAGAAGTCTCCATCCCCACACTCTCCTTGCTACTGCCCATCCTTCCTGACCACTTGCTCCCCTACCCCTACTTCCACATTTATCGCCTTTATCGTGACCACTGACCCATTGATGCCACCACAGGTCCGCCATCCAGCGGCCACTTCCTTCCTGTCCTTCTGTACCTAAATTGGCCTTCTTTATAATTCTTCTCACAAACCACCCCTCCCCAACACCTTTGGGTCGCATCTTCTGCCACAACCACCTTGACGAACTTCAACATTTACTGAGCACCTCCTCTGTGTCTGTGCTACCACCGATAAATGCCACCAGAGATCAATCCCACTGCCTGGCTCAGTACACAAATCTCCCTGGAACATCAGCACTGGGTACTTCCCTAGAAAATTTGGTGTTTCCATCACCCAAGATAATAGGTTTCTTCTTTCAAACACCATTCACTACCTCAAGTTCAGCCACTGACCACATAGCTATAATTCACTCAGAAGTTATAAAATCATGGTTCGAAGTCACAACTCCCTCATCGTCCCACCGCCAAAATCGACCAACATGCTATCTGCAACGTGCCCCGGCGTGCATTCCCTCTGTCCTTCTCGAAGGCTTTTGTCTCCAGTTGTCTCTTCTCCATCCTCCTTCTTGGTGGTTTGCTCTGGCTCTCGCCCTCTTGCGGAGTCTATTAGCATACAAACATGACCTTACAGCTCCAGATTTCTAAAGGCTTCTTCTTCACCCCACCACCATCTCTAGTTATTGCCATTTAGTCTGTTTACCCTTCCAGCAAAACTTTGGAAAGGAGTTGTTTCCGCAAGCATTCTCCCATGCTCCTACCCACCCTCCAATTCTGCACACTGTCTTCTACCAGCACAACCTATTGTAACTACCTGACCCGTGTCCCAACCACCCCTACGGAATTAATCCAGGTATTGTTTTCTGGCTCCCTCTTCGTTGATCTCTTGGGACAACTCTTCAAAGCCCAAATATGATGTTTAGATTTCTTTTAATATGGCAGTTCCATTGTGTAATGTTTGGAGGAATCTCCACATTGTTTTTCATAAAGGGTCTACCAATCTACATTTCCAACAGCAATGTACAAGTTTCTTTGTTTCTCCACATCCTTAGAGAATATTGCATGACAAAATCCCTGGCTTTGGGCTTTTCCTCAATATAGTAATCCTTCTGTGAATGAATACATAGTAAACATCAACTATATACCAGTCCCTGTTCTAGGCTCTGGGGACACAGCAATTAGATGCTTACATTTTTATTCCCAATTTGGACCATTCTTTGGAATCCACACCAGCCTGCCCTCTTGATATCTTTTCTTGGACATCTTATTAACTTCTCAGTTGTGATGTGTAAAAACAGAGCTCTTCATCTCCCCCTCTACACACCCACACATACATACACACACACACACACACACACACACACACACACTCATCAAAAACTATTCTTCCTCAATCTTTCCCTATCTCACCAAATTGGTATGACTCTCTCCCAAGTTACTCAAGTTAGAAACCTTAGATAATGCTCTCCTCTCTCAAACATGCCAGGCCATTTGAAGTTCTATTTATTCTTCATCAAAAAATATGGCTCTAATCTGCCTCTCTTCTCCATCCCTGTGAACACCACCTCTATATGACCCACCATCTCCTCGCATATGGCTTCTGAAGTAGACTCCTAGCTGGTCTCTGCTTTTCCTCCATTAATGCATTCTCTTCGCAGCAACCCGAGGGATAATTTTACATGCAAATAAGATCGTGTCATTTTTCTGATAGCTTCTCGTCTCATTTAGAATAAAGCCAACCTTCTTCCTATGGTCTTCAAAGTTGTCTGCAATCTGTCCCCTGCCTGTCTCCTTTGTCTCATGCCACCCTCTCCTTTGCTTCCAGCCCACCAGTCTTCCAATTGACCTAACAATAATTCTCATAACCTACTGAGATCTTCCCTATGTCAGTCTCCGCACCTGCTGGCTCCTGGGTCTGGAACTCTGTCAGCCAGTTCTTTGCTTAGCAAGCCAAATCTCATCCTTCAGATGTCCACTGAAAGGTCACCTTCCAAGATGGTCTTCCCTGAGCACCTTGTCTGAAACGGTCCTCAATATTATTTTGAATCACAAATGCTATTTCCTTTACATTCTCTGTAACTGGCCATTTAACATGCTGTGTCTGTGCCTGGGTGTTATCTCTAAGTAGCCTAGGGGAAGAACCAGGACCCTGTCATCCTCTGCTTTAATCCCATCACTGAGCTGAGAGACCTGCATAAATATCCAATAAAAATGTGTTGACTAGAGAGTGAGTCACCATGATTTGTCCTGTCTACTTTCCCTCTTTTATCTTACACTCCCTTGTACGTACCCCCCCTGTACACCAGGTAGTCATACCTGCTCCCCAAATTTCTCACATTCTTCCTTACTCTCTTGCCTTTGCGTACACGGTCCCCTCAGTCTGGATGCCACTTGCCAAAATCCTAGTCATCCTTCAAGGGCCATCTTTGAGCCTAATGCCTGGGATTCTACCATTAGGGATTCTTAGAATGACAGAATGTCCAGTCCTTAGGGATCGAACTTCAAAATTGCATTTGCAACTCTGAATACCCAATGTGCATCACTGACACTGATGCTGAGGTTCAGAGCCATAATCAAACAAGAAAGGTCATCTTCTCTGGTCTGGATCTTGAACGACCCTCAAAGGCCCATGTGTTAAAAAGACTTGGTCTCCAAGAGGGGTCTATTGGAAGTGGCGGAACCCTTGGAAGGTGGAACTTGTAGAAGGTCCTTAGGCTACTAGGGATGTGCCCTTGAAGGGGACCCAGACCCATCCTCGTTTCCCCTTGCTCCCTGGCCTGTGATATAAGTGGCTTTTCTCTGCCATATATTCCCACCATGACGCTGTGTTGCCATAGGCCCCAAGAAACAGGGCGCGTGGGTCATGAACTGGAACCTCCAAACTGCAAGCCAAAATAGACCTTTTCTCTTCCTTATTTAAGAGGAAGGGGGTAGCTGTCTGATCTTGTTTAATCTGTTCATGTTCCAGATGGGGAAACAGGTTCAGGCAGGTGGAATGGCTTTCCGGGGGGGCATATTTAGTTGGAGGCAATGCTGAGAAAAGAATTTTCCCCACTGGACCACCAGTGTGGAATTATGTCAGGCTGCCTTTTCTCTACCCCCCCAGAGAGAGAAGCCGAGACTCACACAGACTTGAAAGACTACGGAGATTGTGAATTTTAAATTTTGAAACTATTTATGCAGCATGCTATTTTTGATCTCTCTTGCCTAGCAAACTTCTGACCAGATTAATTTTATATGCAAACTTCTGTCAGATTTTTCTAGTTTTATTTTGTTGTTACCACCAAGATAAAAAATATTTTAAATACAAGAACTACCTCCACACTCCCCGAGTTGAGCACCCACTTCTTTCCTGTGCCCTCTTTTTAAAGGCAGAGATTCTGCAATCCCTCTGTAGTGAAAAGGAGCACATCGATTCAATTTCCCTTTGAACAGGACTAGATGAGGGAGGTATCTCAGCGACAGAGCCACTTGCCTAACATGTGCATGGCCCTGGGTTTGATCCCCAGTATGAAAAATAAAATTAATACCTATTGATCACCTCTCATATGCCAGCGATCAGTTGTCCTCGCAAACATGACTTCCTGTAACTTTCAAAACAATCCTGGGTGCTTATAGAGTAAGTACTCTTATTCTCTATTTGACAGATGAGAAAACAGCTCATTTATGGGTGTTGTGGCCAAGATCTTTGCTCCTCTGAATGCGGTCCTTGGGCCAACAACTTCTAACATTGATAGAGGTCCTTTAGACTCAAGATGCTCAGGATACTCCCCAGATCCATTGAATCTGATTCTGTGTTTTATTAAATCCCTCAGGAATTCTTCTGCACTCAAAAGTTGGGCGTCTAGAGGACACAGGCAAACATGAGATGAATAAGGATTCAAGTTAGATGTCCCTGACTGTACTCTTAACAGGGTAAGACAGCAGAGACACAGCATCAAGGTTTTGAAGAAGACAAGTTTTCACTAACACAAATCGCACACCCCAGTGCCATGTTGATCTCCTGCTGTTCTAAGGAGTGACCTTTCCAAAGCTCTCCACCCTTCAGAAAAGAAGAAGCTTGGTAGTGGGGCAAGTGTTATAGTTGGCTTTTTTTTGCTGCTGTGATCAGAAAACCTGACGACAACAATTAGAGGAGGAAAAGCTTATTTGGGGGCTCACGGTTTCAGAGGTCTCAGTCCATAGAGAGCTGGCTCCATTCCTCAGTCCTCCAAGGTAAGGCAGAGCATCATGGCAGAAGGGTGTGTTAAAAAAAAAAAAAAAAAAAGTAGGTCAGGACATGGCCACCAAAAAAACAGAGAGAAAGAGCTCTCCTCACCAGGACAAAATATGGACTCCAAAGGCATGCCCCATATATACCCACCTTCTCCAGCCACACCCTACCTGCCTACAGTTACCACCAAGTCACTCCCTATCAGGGGATTAATGCACTGGTTAGGTTAAACCTTTTATAACCCAATCATTGCATCTCTCAACTTTCTTGCATTGCCTCACACATGAGCTTTTGGGGGACACCTCTTATCTAAACTGTAACAGAAACCAGCAGGCCTGGGAATCATGGGCACCAAGCCAACCAACGTGGCCACGACTTAGCATTGGCACTCAGACAGTCACTTACCCTCCCAGGGCCTCACTCTCTTCATTCATGAAGTAGGAGGCTAGGGACAATCCTTTCCAGCTCAATTTTGCCGTGTTTTCCATGCTGGCATTTTGTGCTGCCCGATCCCCCGACACAATCAGAGTGGAAACCACTTCCTTCTCCACCCTGTAACTTGAATTGGTTGTAACCCTGAAAGCTTTAATTGATTCCTCTGGTCATTGTTGTAGGGCTTTTCTCAAACACAAAGAATAACACGATTAGCACAGCATGTTCCAGTGGCCCTGTTAGCCTGACAGCACCCCCAAAACAGAGCTTACAGCCAGCTGGAACCCCAGGATACTTGAGGACTTCCAGGTCTCATAGAGGAAATCAACCATCCGCCATATTGGTGTGTCCAGGATGTAATCCCTGCCCTTCAATCCTGGGACCTGGAGATGATAAGACCCAGACTCTGGGCCACTGTTGTCCCAGCTACTAAAGTCCTCTCTGCCAATGAGACCAGACACAGCCCTTCTCCAGCAAAACACCAGTCCCCTTCTTCGTCAGAAGCTGCTTCTCCTCCAGGAAGACCTCTTGAACTTATGGATGTATTCCAGGCCCAGAAGAAAGACTGCCAAATCTTCTTGGATGCCCTCAATTCTGGCCCAATATTTTCAGGGACTGGAAGAGATGTTTTCCCTGAGTATTTTTCACAGAGGGGGAAGTCCAAGATTTCATGTTCCGTTCAATCGGTACATCCCCACCATCATGAGAGTGCTTTATCCATGAATGGAGAATGTCCAAACACGAGTTCCCAGAAACGGACTCCGCACCAGTTCCTTTTGGCACCAGTACTATCCCCAGGAAACCAAATAAGCCTGGACACCATCATCACCGAGAGACTTGAAGATATCATTTCCGGCATAAATACTGAAACGGTCCCTGCAAAGCCACAATCTGAGGAATTCCACTTAGAGGACTCTCAGAAATGCTCTTGCAACATGGCCCAGCCTGTTCTTTGTTCTGACTCTGTGTTTCCCAAGAGGCTTCTCCAAAGAGGATGAGGCTGCCTAGTCTAATTGGGCCCATGGTTAGGAATCCGAGTACTTGTCTATCCCAACATATGTCTGCTGGCCCCTGTCTTTACTTCATCTTTCTGGATTCTTCTAAAAGAAATGCATTTGCTTGCTATCAACAAAAACTAGTGTTTCTCACCTGGTCTTTACTCCTGTACTTTCTATGTCCCATTGTTTAATTAAGCATCCTCCAAGTGCCTGCTGCCTTCCAGGCTCTGGGAATACAAAGATGCATAAACATAGCCCTGGATTCTAGAGGAGCAAGTATAGAGCAGAGGACGTGGACAAAGCCACAAAGCCATTATAATGCCGCAGAGTCTGTGCTCTCCTAGAGACTGTTCCCAGAGCCCAGGAAGGTGGGGTTGGGGAACAGCAGGGTGCTGGCCCAGTGGTCCAGCAGCTCCGCATAAGAAACAGCCCCAAGCTGGGTGCAATGGCACACGCCTGTCATCCCAGCAACTTGGAAGGCTGAGGCAAGAGGATCGCAAACTCAAGACCAGCCTCAGCCATGGCGAGACACTAAGCACTAAATGAGACAATGAGACCCTGTCTCTAAATAAAATACAAAAAAAAAAGGACTGGGGATGTGACTCAGTGGTCGAGTACCCCTGAGTTCAATCCCAGGTACAAAAAAAAAAAAAAATGAAAAAGACTGGAGATGGAGATGGCTCCGTGGTAAAGCATCCCTGGGATAAATCCCCAGTACCAAAGAAAATAAAATAGTCTCAAGTAGGAAAGAGATGTGCCACGCAACCGAAAATTCAGTAAAGTACAGAAAAATGTGGAGTGAGATGCCCGTTGAACACAAATATTCCTTTATCTCATGTCCCCAGGTTTCCAGTTATGCAGACAAGAATACAGGTCCTAGTGGGTAGCTTTGGAGGTGAGCGAAGGTCAGACATTTAATCCCTGATGGAAGCTAAAGTGGACCTGTGCTCTCTGCCAGTGCATTAGCTGTCTCAGGAGCCCTCCGTGGTGCAGATGGAAGATGGGTTTCTACCTCTACCGCATCCTGTGCTTTCCCTGTAATGACGCTCACTGCACTTTATTATTGATTGTTAAACTCCAAAAGAGCAGGAATCACTTGCACATTATTTATTGCTCTCTCCTCACCACAGAGCATGTGCCCGGTAAATGGAAATAAAAGTACTTAGAACAAAATACCTGACCGGAGTTCACTGGAACTGTCCAGTTCATCAAACACAAAGTCTGAGAAATGGCCAAAGCCTCAAGAAGACTAAAAGACAGGACGACTGGATGTGGAGTGGGTCCAGGGTGGAATCCTGGAGCAGAAAAGAAACGTGAGCTTAAAACGTAAGGAAATGTGTACCAAGGATAGATGTTAGTTAATGATAACGTATCAATGCGGTTCATGAATTGTGACAATGTGTCATACTAAGGTACGCTGCTCATCATAAAGGAAATTAAGTGTGAAATATAGGGGAATGCTTTGTACTGTATCCACCAATTTTCTATAAATCTGTAAAACTGTAATGAAAACTGTAGCAAACACTGTTATGAACAAGTACTTCTGTACCCTCCCTGTCTCCAGCTAGCGGCTTGTCTTTGGTCTGACTCTGTCCTCTTGCTGGTAGAGTCTCAATAAGGAAAGAACCTCTTTCCTTTCTAAGCCCATAGCTCATGAACACGTTCCTGATGGACAGTGAGAAGCCCAAGTTCTAGCCCCCAACTCTGCACCTTCCCACTATGTGGCCACGTGTTATCTGTTCCCCTTTTCCTCAGTTTATCCATCTAGTCAAACTAGGAGGCTCCTCAAGTTGGTCCATGAAGGCAGAGGTGGTTCCCAGCAGTATCCCTAGCTCTGAAGACAGTTCCAGGCATGCACAGCCACTGAACAAAGGTGTGCTAAATGGATAAGCTATGCTATGGTTTGGATATAACTGGGCCCCACCCAAACTCACCTTGAGGCTTAATTACTCAATGTGAGAGCCTCCAGAGGTCCGGCCTTTGAGAGAAAATTAGGTCCTGGGGGCCTGCTTTCATGAGTACATTAATGCCTTTCCCAAGAGACTCGGAACTCTTTGGACTCAATTAGGGAGTTAAGTCTTTTAAAATGGGATTACTACTAGCGATGATGAACATTTTTTCATATATTTGTTGATTGATTGTATGTCATCTTCTGAGAAGTGTCTGTTCAGGTCCTTGGCCCATTTATTGATTGGATTATTTGGGGTTTTGTTGTTTTTGTTGTTGTTGTTGTTGTTGTTTAGCTTTTTGAGTTCTTCATGTATATATATATGTATATAGAGATTAGTGCTCTATCTTATAGGTGAAGGGTAAAGATTTGCTCCCAAGATGTAGGCTCTCTATTCACCTCACAGATTGTTTCTTTTGCTGAGAAGAAACTTTTTAGTTTGAGTCCATCAAAGGTACACTCAGACACTGCTCGTGGGACTGCAAATTGGTGCAGCCAATGTGGAAAGCAGTATGGGGATTTCTTAGAAAATTGGGAATGGAACTATCATTTGACCCAGCTATCCCTCTCCTCAGTCTATATCCAAAGGACTTAAATACAGCATACTACAGGGACACAGCCCTGTAGTATCTATGTTTATAGCAGCACAATTCACAATAGCTAAACTGTGGAACCAACCTAGATGCCCCTCAATAGATGAATGGATTCAACGAATGTGGCATATATACACAATGGAATATTACTCAGCAATAAAAGAGAATAAAATCATGGCATTTGCAGGTAAATGGATGGAGTTAGAGAAAATAATGCTAAGTGAAGTTAGCCAATCCCAAAAAAAAAAAAAACAAATGCCAAATGTTTTCTCTGATATAAGGAGGCTGATTCATAGTGGAATAGGGAGAGGGAGCATGAGAGGAATAGAGGGGTAGGAGGAAAAGGGAAGGGGCATGGGGTAAGAAATGATGGTGGAATGTGATGAACGTTATTATCCAAAGTGCATGTATGAACACAAATTGGTGTGAATATACTTTGTATACAACCAGAGATTTGACATGCTCTATATGTGTAATAAGAATTGTAATGCATTCCTCTGTCACATATAAATAAAAAAGAGATTAAATATAAATAAAATATCACCAATATCATAATAAAAAATGGGATTACTGTTTGTGATAGTGGGTTATTACAAAGCAAGGCCACCCCATGCATGTGGCCTTTTCTGCATGTGACCAATCGTCCTTCCAATTCTCTTCCCTGAATTGATGCAACATGAGGTCTTCACAAGAAGTTGAGCAGATGCAGCACTGTGTTCTTGGGCCTCCGGAACCATGAACTGAATAAATCTCTTTTATTTACAAATTAACCAGCCTTGGGTGTTTTGATACAATAACAGAAAAACGGACTGAATTAGTAAATATAAATGAACATTGCTTTGATACTTCAGCAAACTGTACATGAAAATTTCTAGAATCTGTCCTAAAATTTCCTCTGAAAAACTGTACCCACTGGATCAGGCCCTGAAATCTGCCAACTCCCTGAACCTCAGACAGAGTGGTACCAAACTGAGGGCGAGGTGTGCTATCCCCTGTTGTTCTGGGTGTCACCCTGGCTTCTACAGCACGAGGGATGGTCTTTCCAAAGGGCCCACGTTTAGCATCTTATTTAACAAGCTCAGAGTGAGAGGGTCCTGAAATCCCAGCCCCTGATTAGGAGGCTCCAGTAGGTAGCAGAGGAAGATGCCAAGGAAGGGAAGGAACTGGGAATCACCAAGTTTAAAAAAAGAAAAAGAAAACAAAAAAAAAACTCCATCCCCCTACTCCAACTGCCGAGAGATTCTGATTTTAGTCCCAGCCCCGATCTTCTTGGCATCCACACGGTGAGGTGCAGACAAGATTTTCTCTGACTTCCAGAGTCAGGGTAGCGATGGGTAAAGCAAGGATGAGCACCCTGCTTCCTTGGAGAGGCTGTGCTCACCCTGCCCACTGCAGAGGACAGGCTCCTGGCACCTCTGCAGTCTCGCCTGGCGCCTGCCTGGACTCCTGCCTTTGTCTTCACGATGGCCCAAGGACACTGCGGGCCTTCACTCTCTCAGATCATACCCTTCAATCACAGCCACACACTGCTGGTGTGTCTCCGCCAGCAGAGCCTGCTTCCAGCCCAGGGCTGGGCGTGTAGATAATGCTGAGGACGAGTGTGAGTGAGAGAGCGGCCTGAGGGAGTCCATTGTTAAGTGCTCGGTGATTTCATAGTGTTTAGGATAACTTACCTCCATTCCCCCAGGAGAGTTTTGTTTGTTTGTTTGTTTGTTTTGAGGGACTTTACTTTCTTTTTTTTAACAGCATCTGTTAAAAAAAAAAAAAAAAAAAAAAACAACCTCAGCTCCTTGTTACAACATAAATTCCTGAAGGGCTTTCCCAGGGGTGTGTTTCAGTGGAGGGAAAACAGGTTCTCCTTCCCTGACCCCAGCCCCCTCTGCATCTTGGTTTCTTCTTCCCACCTAGGTTAGGTGTTCTCTCTCTCTCTCTCTCTCTCTCTCTCTCTCTCTCTCTCTCTCTCTCTCTCTCTTTCTCTCTCTCTCTCTCCCTCCCTCCCTCCCTCCCTCTCCCCCCATTCCATCTCTCTAGATCTCTCTTTTGCTATCTCTGTCTCTCTCTCCTCCCTGACTCTTATTACTCTCTCTGTCTCTTCTCTCTCTCTCTCTCTCTCTCTCTCTCTCTCTCTCTCTCTCTCTCTCTTTCTCTCTCTCTCTCTCCCTCCCTCCCTCCCTCCCTCTCCCCCCATTCCATCTCTCTAGATCTCTCTTTTGCTATCTCTGTCTCTCTCTCCTCCCTGACTCTTATTACTCTCTCTGTCTCTTCTCTCTCTCTCTCTCTCTCTCTCTCTCTCTCTCTCTCTCTTTCTCTCTCTCTCTCCCTCCCTCCCTCCCTCTCCCCCCATTCCATCTCTCTAGATCTCTCTTTTGCTATCTCTGTCTCTCTCTCCTCCCTGACTCTTATTACTCTCTCTGTCTCTTCTCTCTCTCTCTCTCTCTCTCTCTCTCTCTCTCTCTCTCTCTCCACACACACACACACACACACACACACACACACACACACACACATTCCCTGTCTCTCTAGATCTCTCTTTTGCTATCTGTTTCTCTCTCCTCCCTGTATCTCATTACTGTCTCTCTGTCTCCTCTCTCTCTCTCTCTCTCTCTCTCTCTCTCTCTCTCTCTCTCTCTCTCTCTCTCTTTCTCTCTCTCTCTCTCCCTCCCTCCCTCCCTCTCCCCCCATTCCGTCTCTCTAGATCTCTCTTTTGCTATCTCTGTTTCTCTCTCCTCCCTGTCTCTCATTACTGTCTCTCTGCTGTCTCCTCTCTCTCTCTCTCTCTCTCTCTCTCTCTCTCTCTCTCTCTCTCTCTCTCCCCACACACACACACATTCCCTGTCTCTCTAGATCTCTCTTTTGCTATCTCTGTTTCTCTCTCCTCCCTGTCTCTCATTACTGTCTCTCTGCTGTCTCCTCTCTCTCTCTCTCTCTCTCTCTCTCTCTCTCTCTCTCTCTCTCTCCCTCCCTCCCTCCCTCACCCTCCCTCCCTCTCCTGTTCCTATTCAGTGCCCTAGTCTTCACATGGACTCAGGGTCTTACATGTGATGCTGCCTCATTTGTACTTTGGAAGAAGCGTCGGTACCATGGTTCAGAGCGTGGGCTTAGGACTTGGACAGATTCACCTGGCCCCAGGCCTGGCTCTTCCGTGTACGAATTATGTGACCTTGATCAAGAGATCTAGTGAATCTCTGCGCCTCAGCTTCCTTGTTCATCACAAGCAGACTGAACTGCCCCTCACAGAGGACGGCTCCAAGGGTTAAATGAGGTAATGCTTGGAAGACGCTTAGCCCAGAGGTAAAACTCCACGCCTGTGAGCTCATCATTACCATCAGCTCTACTGTGGTGATTGCTTTCGTGTCACCTGAGACATGACTGGTCCCCGGGAGGTCTCTGCTGACAGTGGTGAACATCTTGGGACGGATCATTTCCCACCCCCGCCCCCAGGATCATTTTAGCCTCTTCTTCCCCCTGGCACTGACCACCTGGAGCCCAGTTTTCTCTGACTCTTTGGTGTTCTGTGCCCACTTTAATTTGGGAAGAATGTATCAGGGTGCAGGCCTCCCTCAGCCTGGCCTTCCCCAGAAATCATCTGAGGGGCTTCTAGGGATGGTGAACACAGTCAACGCTGCTACTTTTCCCCAGACCTGTGCTCGGGATCCCAAATGTGTGTCCATGTGTTCTCTGGCTTTCAGAGCACGGCACCTGGCAGCTCCCCTGTTCCCTTATCTCCTTCTCCTCGCCTCATCCTTTCCCTCGCTGGTGTCTGATCACCATCTGCTCACACCCCCCTCCTCTCCCGTTCCCCATGTGGCTCCCTGCCGGAGGCTCCCTCTGCTCCCCTCGCCTCATTCCACCTCCTGCTGAAACCCCCACCCACTGGCTCCTCTCCCTCATCCCCAGACACCTGGGTGAGAAGAGGCTCAGGACACGACAGTTACACAAAACAGTTTTATTTGATGAACACGGTGACTAACAAGGTCAGCGAGGAGCACAGGCATTCTGCGGAAGGGGACAAGGGGGGAAGGCAGCCTCCTCTGCCACTGTCCCAGACGGGGCCTGAGTGCCGGGCAGGAAGTCCCTGCGGTTCACTCAGGAGAGTCTCGGGGCATGCTCTGGCCTTGAGAGCCTCCTCCAGTCTTGACTGGATGCCTTGAGGGTGGCGCTCGGCCTCTGTGGGATGTTCTGGTCTGAGATGGGGAGATTAAGCTGAGAGCAGCCAGTGTCCCTCTGTTCCCCCTCTGTTCCCAGAGCCACCTCCATCCCAGGGATGACCAAGCTGGGCTCTTCCCGTCTCTGTCCACATCTTGTCCTTCATTGCCAGAGTCCTTCAAGAACAAAGCCCGGAATACACACACCCCATGATTAATTTTGTCCTTGAGGTCCCTATGGACACCAGGCCACCAGCCCCTCCGTGACTGCTCTACTCACTGTCCCCAGCCCCCAACCCAGTCTCAGAAGCCAGGAGATTCAGTCCTGATGGTGACGGGAGACCAAGCCCACCCTGTGCCTCTCAGCCCCTCCTTGGGAAGGGGACCACTGACCCTGGGGAAAAGAAAGATAAATGAGAGAAATAAACTCAAAACGGGGTGGGAAGGGGTGGGAGGGGCCAGGGGAAGCTCTGACCAGCCTCTTCTTCCCACCGTGGAATTACAGCAGGAATGGGAACCCAGCTCAGTAGGACTTCCTTCCTGAGCCTTGGGCCCCAGATGCTCCTGGGAAGGATGTCCCTGCAGACAGCCAGGTCAAACATAGACTTTTTAAAGTACGGACCAGCCGTTGGAGCCCCCAAATCCAGTGGGGGGGGTGCACTCATTTTTATTCTATATTGCCTCCATGTGTCTCTTCTTCCTTCAAGGGTACAGTGTGACAAGCAGAGACATGGTGGCGGGGGAGAGGGGAAGGGAGCAGGGATCCATCCAAGTTCATTCATCCATGACATTCACCATGTTATGTTCATCCATAGAGAGATATGTATATTCATGTATATATTCACACAGACAAAAAGCAAGCATCCTCACCCCAACCAAGTGACTCTTGGCACCAGCACCCAGGAGAAACATCAGGGAGATGACGGGGTGGGAGAGGGAGGTGGGAGAAAGACCTGAGTTCACAGTTCCAGAGGAGGTTGGAGGGATGGGGATTGGGGGAGGGGGAAGCCAAGCAGCACACCGACCAGCACAGACAGCCCTCCAGCGCCTCTTCTCTGTTCTCCCTTCCCAGCTCCCCATTCATGTGCCAAAACCAAGTAGTAAAACTCCGTAGCTTCATCAGCCCATTGCTGTCCAATTCTCACCCACTAGAGAGGAAGAAGGAAAGGATCTAGGGGATCTGTGGTCGTTATCACAGAGACTCTGCAAGAAGGGAAGCTCTCTGCATGGATCACGGTGGCCCTGGTGCCTGAAATGACAGAGAACTGATCCAGTTTTGGGAAACATCCTGGAGCTCCTGGCCCCGGAGACTGGAGCGTTAATTCTTTGCTGACACACAGCTCATCATAGGTCCGGCCCACTCCTTAGCTGGCTTTCAGAAAACAGGGTAAGGGCATGGGCAGGGTCAGTCTCTGCAAGCTTCAGGATCCTTAACCCTTGGGAGCCCTGCAGGACAGAAGTAAATGAGGATGAAGGAAGGACTGAGAAGGGGGAATCCATGTGGGGAGAGAGCTTGCAGCTAGAAGATGAGGATTAACAGTCAAACTTGCAGAGTTAGAGGGAAACTCAAAGGAAGGAGAGAGAAAAGAAGCCAAAGATCTCAGAAAAGGGAGGAAGGAAGCACAGTTTGGATCCATTCTCACACATCAATGTTTTAGGGTCTGCATGATTTTCCTCCATTGATACAGAGGGGAAAGTGAGCCTTGGGCGAGGCCATCTCACAGGTACTAAGTAGCAGAGCACAGGACTGACTGCAGGGCTCAGCCTCTTTCTGCTCAATCCCAAAGGTCTAAGAAAGAATGAAGAAATCAGAGGAGGACAAGACGGAGTCAGGACCGAGGGCAGGTGCAAAGAGAAGGTGCAGCGGTGCTACCTGATTCGCAGAGAGCAAGAGCAGAGGTTGGGACAGGCCAGGGGAGCCAAGCTTCTCTCTGGTTCCAGCCCTAGTCGACCACAAGGGTCTCTTGGCTGTAGGGGATGGATTTCTCTTGTGTCTGCTCTCCACCCTTCCCCACAATGGGGCTGGGCCCCTGGCTGTGCCCGGAAGAGTAGCTGGCGGACTTCTCCCCGCTGCTGCCGTGGGAGCTGGCCCCACATGTGCTGCGGCCCCAGCAGAGCATGGAGGTGCAGGCCTGGCGGAAACGAGGGTCGAAGAAGGCGTAGAGGAAGGGATTGAGGCAGCTGTTGACGTAGCTGATGCAGGTGCAGTAGGGGAAGACGTTCATGAGGAAGAGGTCGAAGTCGCAGGGCCAGTGCAGCAGGCTGCCCAGCATGTAGAGCGTCTTCACCAGGTGGTAGGGCATCCAGCACAGGGCGAAGGTCACCACCAGGACCACGATGATGCTGAGCAGCCGGCGGCGCTTCCGCAGGCCCTCGATGCGCTCCTTGCGGAAGTGGCCGGCAATGGTCTGGGCGATGAAGAAGTAGCAGGTGAGCATGATGGTGAAGGGCACCACGAAGCCCACGGCGGTGGACGACACCCCCAGGCCCACCTCCCAGGCCCACTCAGAGCCCGAGGTGGCCACCATGGAGTAGTCCATGTAGCACTGCACCTTGGTGCTGTTCTCCAAGTCCCCAGTGGAGCGGAACACCATGACGGGCATAGCCAGGAGGGCGGCCAGCACCCACAGGACGGCCGTGGCCACCGCTCCGCTGACGCGCAGCCTCAGCCGGGCATTGGCCACCGGCCTCACGATGGCCAGGTAGCGGTCAAAGCTGAGGCCGGTGAGACAGAAGACGCTGGCATACATGTTGACAAAGATGAGGTAGCTGCTGAGCTTGCAGGAGAAGGTCCCAAAGGGCCAGTCATACTCCCGGTATGTGTAGGTGGCCCACAGTGGCAAGGTCACCACGAAGGTCAGGTCGGCCACGGCCAGGCTGGCGATGAAGATGTCAGCTGAGCGCCTCTTCTCCCGGCTGCTCCGAAACACCGTCCAGAGCACCAGGCCATTGCCCGTGGTGCCCAGGAGGAAGACCAGCATGTAGATGGCGGGGATGAGCGCCCCCGAGGACTTCCAGTCCGTGTACTCACACTCAGACTGGTTGTCTGCCCCATAATAGTTGTCGAAATCTCCACCTTCCTCCATGCCGGGAGTGGAGAAGAAGATGGGCAGGGAGTCCCAGAGCTACCAGTTTCGTGGCTCTGTCACCAACAGCAAACACCCTGGGCTTCTGGCTTGAGCCTCAGTGGCCAAGAAGGGCAGCAATGCTCAGAGCCCTTCCCGGCAGGCAGGAGGAGCTGCTCTGGATTCTGGACCCTGGAGGATGTCTGTCCCTGCCGACTTCCCCCCACTCTCTCCAGCCTCAGCTAAGATACTTCCTTGCACCCTCCTGGGCTGCTGTCTCCACTCCTCACCCGTCACTCCCTCCTCCCACCCTCAGACCAACCCCTCACTTGTGAGTCTTAAGATCTTTAAGTTACAGCCCACTTTTTTTTTTCCCCTTCATGTCACTGGGCCAGTAGACCAAATTGACCCCTGCGGTGCTGGGCGGACTGTTATCTGCGCTCTACAGGGCTGCAGCTCCTCCTGGCCCCGCCCCCTCCCTCTGGTCGACACCCACCTTCACCGGAGACTCCATCCCTCCAGTTTGCTCTGGCCACCACCTCATGCCTGCCCTTTAGGGCACCCCCTTCTCAGTCCTCTACACCCTCCTGTTGTCATCTAAATGGGACAAATTATGCAGACTGAAATCCAGTCTGACCTGGAGCCAAGGAAGGCAGGGGGCCAGTAGGGTGTGAGATTTCACAGGACAGTCCCAGCATCTGGCAGGCCCTCCTGGCCAGTGGGTCTGTCCCTCCGCTCCCTTCCTGCACTCCTGCCCCCCCCCCCACTCAGACCACACTTCACACTAGGACTGTGTCTCTCTACCTCCCTCTCCTTCATCTTCAGTCCAGCTCCCTGGCTTCAGCCCTCTCTCTGAATGGGAGTTTTAAGTTGGCAGATGGCATAGTAAGTTTTAGAAGATTAAGGACAGAGTCACAGGATGAAAGAAATCCAGGACAAAATGATCTCAAGTAAAGTGACTAAATCTATGGGGGAAACTAAGGCTGGGCCAGGTAAAGGTCTTGCTGAAGATCACAGAGTAAATTCTGTCATAGCTGGTTTGCTATTCTTCCTCTCCAATCACACACAGAACTGCCAAATGCCAATGTCTCGGCTTGGCACAGAATCAGGAGGCACTCACACTTTGTAGATTCAAACAGCAATTCTTTATTCCCAATCTCACACCAGCCTCCACACACGTTCAGGGGCAGTCTCCGTCTCCCCCACCCTTCACCTCCTCCACGAGGCTATTTCCAAATCCCATTTGAATCTCACGAGAACTCAACGGGAACAAGCAGCAGGAACACCCTAATCCCAGCAGCAATAATCTTCAACCTCAACTTCCCTAAAACCCATATTCTTAAACCGGGAAACGCCTTAAACCGGGAACACCCTAAACCCAAGGACCCGGATACTTCCTCAAACCTGCAGGATACTTCCTCAAACCTGGATCCACCCTCGATCACCTTGAGCAGGGTCATCTTACTAAAGCATACATGCAATGTCCCATCGAATGTCCTCTAAGCAGCATGTGGTACGCTGGCAAGGAGATTTTGATGTGTCATACCTACTTGGCAATGGCCCTCAGCACAGAACATTCTGTAAGGTGTCACTCAGTGGTTGTTGAGTGAGTGAGTAGATGTAGGGTCTGGATTTAGGGAGTGGATGGAAAGAAGAGCCCGGGTCTAGAAGAATAGGTGTATGAATTCCTCTGAGGCGAGAACGTGGACACTTTTCAGTCTTCAGGTTCTTACTGCCTTGCACAGACGGGGAGTTTCCTATGAGACTGTGTAAGATCAGGAAGCTGAACTAGAGGAGGAAGCAGAGAAAACGGCCCCCACTGAGTGTATGTCGTGGTTAGAGTCCCACAGAAACTCCCTTTCCTGCATCTGATCGCTGTTCTGGGATCTCTGGGCAGGAAGCAAGGAAGGGTGTGCAGTATAAGCTCCAACACCCTCCAAGAGTTGGAGAGGCCACCTAAGTTGGGTAGGAGGGCTGGGGACACAGCTCAGTGGTAGAGCATGTGCCTATCATGCAAGGCCCTGGGTTTGATCCCTAGCACTGGGAAAAATAGATGTATATACTGGGCAGAAGTAAAACTGACCAAAATCAGGAGATGAGGCTTGGCCACATCCAAGACAAAGGACTTGCAAAGCTTGAATCCACTGTCTGGAGAAAAAGTTTGTCAGAAAAGTTTCCACAGCACAGGCCCCCAAATCAAGGACCAGACCAAAAGGAGATAAGGGTAAAACAGCCAGTTTGCAACCATCAGGAGTGGTAGAGACTGGGCCTCTTGGGTCCCAGCCAGCAGCAGGCCACAGCAGAAGGATCACTTGAGCCCGGGAGTTCCAGGCCAGCCTGAGCATCACAACAAGACCCGGTCCCCAAAAATAAAGAAAAAGAAGGCGACCGCCCCAGCTCAGCCTCTGGTTGCCACGTGGAGCCAGCATGACCATGCCTTAGGATTTTTTTTCAAGATAATATCTAATACTGGATTTTTATGAGAAATTTCTAGATTTGGAAATTAAATCGTTTTTTTTTTTTTCCAAAACATACAAGATGGGTGAAACACATACTCGGCTCCCCAGGTGGTAGCCTTTGAACAAGAGCTTGCCAAAATCGAAGGTGGGAGAACCACAGGGAAGACAGGCAGTAGGGGAAGGAACATAAAATGCAAAGAAAGAGAAATGGAAACACACCGCAGGGTGAATGGAGAAGAAGGTGAGGAAGACCCCGAGGGCCATCTGGTAACCCAGAGGCCCTGTGGGATGGGGAGCCTGGGATTCTTAGGAAGATGGCGGCTCTCACATGCTGTGGACAGGCCATCTTCCAAGCATTGCATACCTGTGTCCCTTCTCTTTTAATCATCACAGCAATCGTAGGAGGTAGAGACTCCCATTGACCTCAGTTTACCAGATGAGGAGACTGAGACACAGGGAGGTGAAGTGACTTGGTCAAGGTCACTATCAGAGCCAGAACTGGAACCACAGCTGTCTGGAGCCCATAGACTAATCCACTACACTCCCAGAGAAAAACCTCCAACCCTTTTAAAGTTGGGTTTGTCGCCTGTTAGGCATTATAGAAATGAAGGACAATGCCAGGACACCATTCATTTACTTTAAAATAAGCTCTTTGGGGTGAGATGAAAACCCAGTGTTTATAGACACTTCCCACCTGTGATTAGACACGGTGTAAGAATCCTGCCAGGCAAGAGTTGGTACCGTTAAGGTTAGTGCCACAGACTTGATCCAGAGACCACAGGGTCCAGCCAAAGAGAATTCCTGGTTGCCTGGCGACACTAGAAAGACAGCAGCACCCTGCCTCGGGAATCTTGGCAGTGTCTACAAAACAGGAGTCAGGACACACAGTAGGACCCAGAGCCTGAGCTTCATCCACCTTGTCATACACCGGGTAGGAACTTCTCGGGCCTTCTTGCTTCTGCATGTTTGGCTTACAGCAGTTCCAAGGAGAGTGGTAGGAGGGATTTCACTATGATCTGACGGCGTGGTTGGGCACAAGGGGTCAACCTGCAGCCACGTCAGACTTCTTCCGTGGTAGGCTCCTTTATGTACCGAGAGGAACCCAAGAGTTAAGCAGGGGTCAGTTTGGCTCAGACCAAGTCATAATAGATGGCTCTGTTTTGAGTTTTGTTTTTTGGTTTGTTTGTTTTTAAAGCTGCTCTGGACATTCCAGGGTAAAGACGGAGGCTGAGACGCCTAACATCCCAGATCTTCCCTCGTTCTCTCAGAAAGACACGTAACCACTGCAGCTCAGACAACAGAGGGCAGGAAGAAAGTGAGCTTGAGGTATCCCTGGAGTTGGTCCCCATCCCTCCCCCAGCCGATCCACTTGGATCCCAAACCAGGAGCCTGGAGACCCCCTGGGAAAGAATATGGATGCAGGTATTTGATCCTCTGGCCTCCAGGCTTTTACCCCCCAGAGGGGGGTAAAGAAGAGTTAATCTTACCAGAAGGACCAGGCTAATTGAAAGAGGAGGGAATGGGGACCTGGGCTGGGAGGAGACCACTGATTGATTGGGACCAGAGGAGGTGGAGTACTGATAAGACCCAGCCTCCAACCTAGAGCCAGTTGGAGCCAGATGGCCTGAATGTCCCCTGCAGTGGCAGCTTGAACAGAAATCAGCCAGCCTCACTCCTGGTCCAGCCTGGCTCTGCTCTGCCCCTGCCCCACAGCGCACCACTCAGCACAGAAGACGAAAGATGGGTTCCAGGAGCTGAAGGCTGACCTTGCGTGCCCCAAGGCTCAGAAGTCACCATGTGCTAGACGTCCACTAGACCTGGGCCTGAGACCTGCTCTTCATTTCTGTGCCCCTCAAGTAGGCCCCTGGTAAATGTCTCTTCAATTACAGCAAGAGAAGTTGGTGACATGGGCATCTTCACTCCAGGGTCATTCTACGGCATTAGTAAAGGGAAACTTTTTGCTAAATTGATCCAGAGTAATCTACTCCGAGCCGTCTGGGAATCCAGCAGCTAAGGCAGAACTGTTGGCCAAAGTCCCTGGGGCAGGGCTGCCCTGGAGAGGTCCAAGCATGTTTCCCGGGGGACTTCTTGCTCTCCTGGGTGATTTCTTCAGGGTATTGTGAAGAGCCTGAGATGAGCAGCCCCTGGCAGTAAAGTACCCCAGACCTGCTGCAGTGTCCTCTAAGGAGAGCCCAGACTTTAGGGAGACCTCTGGAGTCAGTGGTTCAATAGCCCTCACCCACCCCACCGCCAGGCTTGTCCCTGACCTAGAAAGCCAAGACTGGAGGGGCCCTGTGCCCATGATGTGTGTAGCTGCATGCACTCTGAATGCAAGTTCTGTGTGTGCAGAAAGGCCACTTGAATTTGAAGTCTGCAAGGGCTTATGAACAGACCGGGCTTGCGCTGCATGGAGAGGTGAGGGTGCGTCCGGTATATGCATTCATGTGTATAGAGGAGCGTGCTTGCTTGTATCTGCACGGGGCATGAGTGTGCACTGGGCACACCATTCACGAGTATGGAAGAGTGTGCTCGCTTGTGCATGATGGGATCAGGAATCTGGATCAGCACCGTACTTGGAAGACAGGAAGGGGGTTAATTGGATCTCTCCAAGAATTTGGGATGAGGGGTAAAGCTGAAACCCTCTGCTGGGACCCCACCCAGACTTGCCGGAAGCCCTGTGCTGGAGACATCAAAGTGGGAGTGGGAGCCTCTGTCCTGGCTGACTTGTCACCTCCCCTGCCCCGCTCTCCCTGCTCCAGCCCCTCACTTCACAGGTCTGCTTTGAACTCCAGCCTGGGAACGCACTCGGAGCAATGGGGTCTTTCTCTCTCCTTCCCTGGAAGGAGTCAGCCACAGCTGTGTCCCTAACAGCTGGTGGTTTTATCTGAGGGAGAGGGGAGGGGAGCGGAGGCCATGGAAGCAGGCTAGATGAAACTTAGCTACCCAGCCCACTCTGAAATCCCCTCTCCCCTGTGTCTGCACCACCCCACCCCAGGTATACACACACACACACACACACACACACACACACACCTCCTACTTTAGCAGCTTATCTGACTCCAACAAATGGTCAACTGCCTTGAGGCAATTAAAGCAGAGGCTCCGTCAGCAGTTCCTCCCCTACCCCTTCCCACCATTTGGTGCTATTTCCAACCCCCAGGCCAGAGTTCAAACTTTCAGAGGTCCCTGAGCTGTGTGTGGGGACAGCAAATGCAGGAAAGTCCACTAGCCCGAGATTCAGGAATACAAGTTCCAATCCTGTCTTGGCTACCAACTAATTCACAGAACAAATATTTACTGAGCAGCTACTACGTGCCAGACTCTATCCGAGGCACTGGGCACACAGTGCGAACAATTCAGACGCACACCCCAAATTCTGCACTTACGGTCCAGAGGGAAAACACTCGGATGGCAAGTAAGTGCAATGCAAAGACAGTGGAGCTGGGTGAGCATCGGAGTAAATACACACAGGGGTTTTCAGAAAGCACGAACAGTGGGGGTCTCTTGGGGGTCACTGACTATGTGGGGGAAACCTGAGTGACTAGCTTTCTTCATACCCTGAGCAAACCTCCCCCACCCCAACATCAGTTTCCGCATTTTGTACCCAAGGATGCTGAAGCCAGGTTAGCTTCCTGCATGGGTATGGTGACAGTGGCGCCCAGAGTGGCTGGAGAGGTGGATGTCTTGCAAGAGGTCAAAAGGTCAACTGAGCCTCTCAGCCCAGGGATGGCAGGATCAGAAGAGAACCTGTTCTCGCTCCGCAGCACCAAACCCTGGTTGGTGGGTTATTTGTAAGACTGTGGGTTGTTTGTCAGGAACCTGGAAGCCTTTCCTTATCTCCCCACCTACCCGGTGACTCCCCTCGTCCACCAGTCCCCACCTGTCCCCCATACCTAGCACAGCACCACACGTAGCTGGCCTCTTAGGAACCCCTGGGGACCATCTCTGAAACAACAGGCTTTCCTCAGGACGAGCTGGAGGGGGGCGAGGCGCCTGTGGCTTAGAACAGGCAGGACTTCTAAAACCCACCGAGGCCGGGGTTCCCAAGCTGAGGCTGCCGTCCTCAGAAGACACTGGTGTGGCAGAGGCCGGACACAGGGCCAGCATCAGCGCCTGGCCTTTCCACACCCAGCAACCAGATAACCCTCTCTCCACGCCTCAAGAGTCTGCACCTTGAGCCCGGATCTTAGCAAGTAGGTGTGGTGACTCTGGTTGGCCTTTGATGAATAAAAACCCAGGCTGAATTCATTTTATTTAACAAATGGGGTGGGTTAGATAAACAGATGCCTTCCCCAAAGAGAAAGGAAAGCAAACCCAGCAGGCTTTGATGGCAGAAAGGTCACAGTCACTGATCCAGCCCCCCAACACTGCACTCCACCAAGGAAAGTGAGCCCCCAGGGGAAAGAGCTTCATGGCAGGGGTCCCAGGGCCACCCGGTGGTCCCCTTCCCACCCCAAAAGGGGCTCTCCCCTCCCTGCACTCCCTGGCCTTCGTCCAGCTGCAAAGAGGGACTTGGGCAGGAGGCGGCTAGGGCAGGAAACAGCAGAGGCAGGAAGGAGGCCAGGAAGAGACGGACAAGACCCCGGCCAGCTCACACCCAGCCCTACCAACCTTCAGGAGAGCAAGGCCGAGTTTCCAAAAATATTTACAGTGAGTCTAAATTGATGAGGTCCTGTATCAGCGCTGACAATGGCAGGATGCAGAGCCGGGCCCTCCAGGGGAGGGGACCAGCGCAAGCACCCCAGGGGCTTCACAAGGCCCCTGGATCTCGGAAGGACGGCCTGGCCTGGCCGCTAAAGGAGGAAACGGGGCCCTTCACCCTGAGGCTCCCCCTCCCTGCAGACGGGAAAGCATCCTGGACTCGCAGATGCAAAAGGCATCTTCAACCTGCCCCGCCCCCAAGGCCAGTGCAGAAATCTCTGCTGCACCCTCTGTCTGAGGGCCATTGAGAGACCTCTTGAATACGTCTGTGGACAGGACGCTCACTCCTGCCCCTGAGGGTCCATGCCATCCCAGCCTGGGCACCCCTGCTCCGTCGACTGTGTTTCCTTCAGTAGAGTTGAATGGTCCCAAGCAGAAGGGCTGGAGTCGGGGACAGTGCTGCCACTTAGAAGTCACAGCCACAGGCAAGAAACGGGGTCATTTCAAGACTCAACTTTCTCTTCTGTAAGATGGGAGTCATGACAGTGTCTACCTCCTGGGTCTGCTGTTAGGAGTCCATGAGAGAGTGGGGGGCACAGAGCCCAACATTCAAGGATGTCATGCGGGCAGAAAGAGGTGGTTCAAGCCGCAGAGATGCGAAACGAAAGAGACTAAAAAGCCGGAGGGTTACAGTTTTCCAAGGCCAGAGAAATGAGCAATGGCCCTTCCACCACTAATAAAGAGTGGCTCGAGATCTCCCCACATGTGGACGTGGGGCACTGGGACTGTGGCCAGGCACACAGACGTGAGCTGCACGTGTCAAATACTGGGTTTCAAGGACTTGGTGTGAAAAAAAAAAAGACCAAAAGTATCTCATTGGCATTTTTTCCTGTAGATTGCATGTCAAGATGCTGATATTTGGCCAGGCACGGTGGTGCACGCTTGTAATCCCAACGGCTTGGGAGGCTGAGGCAGGAACATTCCGAGTTCAAAACCAGCCTCAGCAAAAGTGAGGTGCTGAGCAACTTGGTGAGATCCTGCCTCTAAATAAAATACAAAATAGAGCTGGGGATGTGGCTCAGTGTCAATGACCCTGAGTTCGATCCCCAGTATTCACCCCAAAAAAATGCTTATATTTGGGGCTGGGGTTGTGACTCAGTTGTAGAGCACTTGCCTAGCACGTGTGAGGCACTGGGTTCAATCCTCAACACCACATTAAATAAATAAATGAGTAAATAAATAAATAAATAAAGGTATTGTGTCTGTCTACAAACTAAAAAATAACAAAAAATATGAATGCTAATATTTTGATATTTACACTGGTCTTGCAAATTATCCTTGCTAGGACAAATAAAACATGTTACTGATAAATAAAATATAATAAACATAAATGAGGCTAACTTGTTTCTTCTATTTTTTTAAGGTAGTTACCAGAAAAATTAAGAGTATGTACATGGCCTGTGTAATATTCCTGTTTGACAGCAGTGAGCCAAAAAATCAGATCTAACCTTTAGGATGTTCACACTGGAGCATCTTTGAAGGGAGGTTGGAGTGAGGAGGCCCATTAGGAAAAGTGCAGTTTCAGGGGGTCACGGTGGCACACACCTGTATTCCCAGCCACTCAGGAGGCTGAGGCAGGAGGATCTCAAGTTGAAGACCAGCCTCCGCAACTTAGTGAGACCTTGTCCCAAAATAAAAAATACAAAGGGGCTAGGGATGTAGCTCCATGGTAAAATAGCCCTGTGTTCAATCCCTAGTACAAAGAGAGGAGAGAGAGAGAGAGAGAGAGAGAGAGAGAGAGAGAGAGAGAGAGAGAGAGAGAGAGAGAGAGAGAGCGCTTTACAGGTAAAGTTCTGAATTAGGGAAAACTCAGGTTTAAATCTTCCCATCACAAATAGTTTGTGTTGAGGTAGAAGCAAAGAGAAGTAACTTCTCTTCTTCCTGAATGAGAGCCCACATAAACACAACTACCAGTAATAGATCAAGTTTATCACATCCCAATAGGTAAAGCTTATTATCAGGCTCTGTGGAAGCACACTTAGGGGCTGTGCATTCTTTCCCAGTCTAATTTTTTTAAAAAAATGTCTTAAAGTGACTCATGTTCTGATCCCCATTTTACAGATTGGTAAAGCAAGGTTCAGAGTTACATGGCTGGTTCAGGGTCAGGTGGCTTCTGAGAGACAGAGGGAGCTTGACTTTGGCTCCAGAGGCCTGAGACCTGTGCAGCCAGGAGGATCTTTCCCTGCACCCAGGTAGGACCTGCTGGTGCTTCACGGAGGGAGAGCATCCGTGGTACCTCACAGATGAGCCTGCTTTCTCCTCCACCTAGAGATGGTGAGGCCAAGTAGGGGGGGAGAAATTCCTCTAGGCTTAGATCTCCAACAATAGAAGGATAATATGCAAGACCAGTGGGCTTCGTAGACATAAATATCATGCCAGGAATCTTTACATAGCAATAATGATAGTAGTAAATAATAATAATGGCAATGGCTGATCCTTACTCTGTGCATACTCTGTGTCAACAGGCATGGTTTGTGAAGGATGGAGATTTAAAGAGTAAACTCTGGAGACCAAAAGGCCTGGTTTTAAATCCTGGAGGTGCTATTCCATCTCTCCAAGCGTCCGTTTCATCAATTGTAAAACAGGGGTAATAGTCTATAGCAGTTGTCAGAATTATGAGAGTCAATAAAAATTTAGGTTTCTTCCTGGCACAGGGAGAGTGTGCAGTAAACATTGCCTATTACAGTTATCTCCCTCTTTTTTTTTTCTTTAGACCCAGGCATTGAATCCAGGGTTGCTCAACCACTGAGCCACATCCTCAACCCCTCTTTTTTATTATTATTATTTATTTTGAGACAGGGTCTCACTAAGTTACTGAAGCTGGATTTGAATTTGCGATCTTCCTGCCTCAGCCTCCCCAGCCTCAGGTGTGCAGCACTGCACCAACCTAGTTATCTCATTTAATCCTCACTATAACACTAGGGGTAGGGAGGGTCAATAATGATATCCAGGAATATTGCTATTCCCAGTTTAGAGGTATAGAACTGAGGCACAAAAACTTTGCCTGAGTCCCATAGCTCCTAAATACTGGAGGTGAAATTCAACTGTAGGATAGCTACTCAGGGTCTGCAATCTTTTCTTTTCTCTCTCTCTCTCTCTCTCTCTCTCTCTCTCTTTTTTTTTTTTTTTTTTTTTTTTTTTTTTTTTTTTTTGGTGGGAAGGTACTAGGGATTGAAACTCAAGGGCACTCCACCACTGAGCCACATCCCCAGTCCTTTTTATGCTTTATTTGAGAGACAGGGTCTCACTGAGTTGCTTAGCACCTCGCTTTTGCTGAAGCTGGCTTTGAACTCACAATCCTCCTGCCTCAGCCTCCCCAGCCGCTGGGATTACAGGCATGTGCCACCAAGCCCAGCAGGATCTGCAATCTTGAAACACTATGCCTATGTGGGTCAGGATCTCAAACAATATGTAAAGTTGTACTTTTTTCTTTTTTTTTTTTCTAAGGGTACTTTCCATCTTCAATTCTTCCTGCATGAAAAGTGCCTTCTCCGCCTGGCCAAGAATTTGAATACAGCCAGTGAGAGCTCAGAGAGGTAGCAGCCCCTGGATGCTGCAGGGTTCTGCTGATAAATTGCCCACCGGCCCCTAGGGGAACATAGGAACCATGGGTACCCACTAGCAATCCACCTTGCCAAGAAGACATGATGCTGGCACTACAGCGTCTCCCACTCTTGCAGCTGCTTGTAATCTAGGGGTTGTTGGGGAGATGGTAATAAGCTGGACCTGGGTAGGCCATGCTGGAGCACCCAGCTGCCTCCCAGGCAGGCTGATTATGAGCAGTGCCTCTGGCGGCTTGGTGATGCTGACCTCTAGTGGACATGTCTGGTACTCAGCCTTGACTTTCCCTGAGCCTCCCCATTTCCAGCCCTGGCTTCTAGAACTGCCTCAGGGGTACAGACCCAGCAGGCTGCGTGAGTCCCCAGCTCTTCCCTTGTCCTGGGCTTCCATGGCCTCTGGAATTGACAACCCCAAAGTCTCAAGGCTTTGGGACTGGAGAGGACCCCTTACCAAAGGAGACTTACCCAAAATCAAATCAGCTGATGATTCTGAGGCTGATCAAGTTCCAGAACCCAGTACAGATCCCCAGTCTCCTGGAGAATCAAGCCCTTGATCCCTGGGCCCCTTTCAATGTTTTGAGCTACATATTCTCTCCTGAAATGTGGTTATCCTGCACTGTAATAACACAATTTCATATTATGACATGATACAGGGGAAGCAATGCTCCTCTTTCTATTTTCTCTTTGGGTGGTGCAGGAGTAAAACCAGGAGACGCTGAATCATCTTCAATATTATTCATGACTCTTCCTCCAGCATGTCACTCTGCAAAGACAACACACAAAAGGGAAAATGTATCTCTATTTTATTAAGGAAAAGCATGGATTATAAAGAGACTAAGAAATTGTCAATTAACTGACAACTGGTAAGAAGAGAGTTGATAGGCAGGTCCCTGGAGGCAAGAATCTCATTGCTGAGCACCTGGCGCCACCTTGTGGTTGCTCGCAGGACAACAAACTCAGCCTCCACTCATCCATTGGAGATTTCCGGGGCATTTCCCCTGTGCCCTTTCACCTCTGTCCCTCCCCTAAGTCCCTTATCTGAACCTTTTATCTCATTGAACTTTGTGCTGAAATCCTTTGTACTACATTTGCTAATTTGAGCATAAAAAAGGTGCAGACACAGCTGAGTTGGCCCAAGCAAGATGTCTGATGGAGATATTCTTTATCAATGACCGCCCCCAACCTATTCCAGTCTCTACCCTGGGATCCTGAAAATAAATAAATGCTCCATAGAAATTTAGCTAAACTTACTTCTTAAAGTGTGCATGCCTTTTCTCTTTCTATTTTTCTTTCATTGGAAATATATTTTCTTATTTCTCTGGCACCCACCACTCGGATAAGACAGATGAACTTCAGCCCAGGGAAGTGGGAGGACACTGCTAATCAGTGACCGAGCCAGAGCTGGAGTTCCAGGCACCTGCGACTTACTCAACCAATGTCCACTGAGTTGCTCCTCTGTTAGAGACCTGGCACTCAGCCCAATGGTGGGGGAAAACACCACCAAGACTCTGCCCTCAAGAGATTGACAGGCTGGTGGGGAGAGACGTCTGCTGACGAATGACATTAACGGTACAGGGCAGGTGTGGAAAGAGTCACCAGGATAGAGTTATAGCCACCATCAGAGAAGTCTGACTTTGAGAGGCAGAAGTCCTAAAAAATTTATGAACCTCTCTGAGAGCCGGGGCGGGTGGGGGGGGGGGGGTTTCGTTCAGTGAAATAAATCAGGCAGAGAAAGACAAATACCAGAGACTCTCCCTGAAATGTCAAAGCTAATGCAGTTGACGCCGTAGAAGTCGAGTGCATCGTGGGGACAGGGGACAGTAAGAGAGCCCTGCTTGGATTAGATCCCAGTACTGAAAAAGGCAGAGAGGAACAGAAGTTACCAGAGGCTGAGAAAGCAGGAGGGGTGGGAGAGGATGGTCATTGGCTATCGGGGCTCATTGGACAGAGGAATGGTTTCTCACGCACAGCAGTGACCGTGGCTGGCAACCACGAATCTTATATTTCAAAACAGCTAGTAGGACTTGGAGTGTTCCGGGTACACATCCATGACAGATATACCAGTTAGTCTGGTCTGATCATTACACATGGTATGGGCACTGAACCCATAAACATGCATCATTACTCCATGCCCATGAAAAATAAAATGTATTTTAATATTTTAAATCATAACATAAAACACATATTTTTAAAAATCAAATAGCGTATTATGAAAAAAATTAGGAGTGACTCTGGTTCATGAATGTCTGAAATACATCATCTGCCCACCACGGACCCCAGAACTGGACACATACATAACGGAGGTTTGACATCATCCGGGAAATTTGGAAAGATTTTCCTGGGGGAAATGGCAGCTGTGCTGAGAGCTGCAGGATGAGGAGGCAGGTGAGTGAAAAGGAGGACCCAAAAAATGACCACCGCAAGCACTGGGAAAAGAATATGTGCAAAGATCCTGTGGCAACTTGGAGCTTGAAGAGGTGGAGTCTCAAAGAAGGCAGGTGAGTCTGAAATTAGAGAACAATAGGGACTTTGTTCAAAAAGGAGATTAGGGGCCAAACCACACAGATTTATGAGCCACCTTGAGGAGGTCGGTCTTTATCCTCCAAGGAACGGGAAAGCGATGGAAGGGTTTTAATTAGCAGGGTGGGGTGGCACGATCCAGGTGGTATGACAGAAAAGCCACCCTGGCTGTGTGTGGAGAATGGACAGGAAGAAGGACAAGAATCCACCTGGGAGACACTAATCCCCACGAGAGCTGATAGGAGCTTGGATTAAGAACACAGGAGTCCAAGTGGGAGAAGCAAATAGATGAAGAGATACTTAGGACTGGATGCGGGAAAGGGAGCTGTCGGGGTGTCTCTTAGGTTTCCTGTTTGCTAGAAGGAAATGAATGGGGTGGCATTCATGGAAACAGGGTGTGGCAGAACGGGTAAGGGAACACCAGCGTCCTCTCCTCTTTCCCGAAGCCACTGTGTCAGAGTCCTCTTACTCACTCACCTGCCCGGGCTCGGCCGCCCTGCAGCAGCACAGGGTGACGGCTCCACCCTCCGGCCCCTGCCCTCCCCTTGTAGCCTGGCACCATGCTCTTGCATACAGACTCAGAAAGGCAAAAGGAACAGGGAACACATTTTTGTCCAGGGATTGACAGCAGCCAGTGGAGAAACCCTCTCCACAGCTTCTTGGTGTCTTTGTCCTGTAGATTGGCGATTCGGGACGCACCCTGGTGTTGGGTCCCTCTCCTTCCTTCTTCACTCTCAGGGTGTGTTTCTCCTAGGCACAAACCACGGCTCCGGGCTCTGCTTGCCAGGAACCCAGGCTAAGGCAGTAATAGAACTGTCAATTTTAGCCAGGGGCATGGTTACCCCACCGTGCCAACAGGAGATGACTGTGTCACGAAGTGCTTCTGCTGGGTCTTGTCCTTTTAAAAAGGGAAAAGGCTGGCTCAGGAGGCTGAGGCAGGAGGATCGCAAGTTCAAAGCCAGCCTTAGCCACTTAGCAAGGCCCTAAGCAACTTAGCAAGACCCTGTCTCTAAATAAAATATAAAAAAGAGCTGGGGATGTGGCTCAGTGGTTAAGCACCCCTGGGTTTAATCCCCAGTACCAAAAAAAAAAAAAAAAAGGGCAATTGCTTACCTTCACCTCCTGTCTTTCCCTTTTCCAACAGATGGAATGCGGAGGTGGGCTGGTCAGCCAGCATTGATCAGCTTGATATGAGCCTGGAAGTCAGAGGGCAGGTCCAGGCTGAACGTGGAAGACGGTGGAATCACACCCCTCACGTAGGACTGGTCACAAAAGCCTGGGTGCATCTGACCTGGTCCAGGCAGAGGATGGTGACAGGAGAAGGTGCCTGTGGGAACAGCTTCCAGGGTGGTCCCGGGGATCCTGCCTCCTATGGGTCATGTTCTTGTGCAGTCTTCTCCCCTCGAGTGCTGGCCAGACCTAGCCAATGGCAAAAGTGATGAGATGTCACTTCCAAAATTAGGGGACATGAAGAGTGGCTTCCATGCTGGGTGTCCTTTCTCTCCACCACCTGCTCTGAGGGAAGTCAATGTCCACACTGTGAACTTCCCTGTGGGTAGACCTTTGTGGCAAGGACCTGAGGGAGGCCTCTAGACAGTAGCCAGTGAGGACCTGAAGCCCTTAGTCCGACATCCTGGTAAGAAATGACTCCGGCCAACAGCCCCGTGTGGAGCAGCCCCAGTCGAGCCTTCAGATGATCCCTGCCCCAGCGGACACCGCAGTCGCAGCCTTGTGAGACTCTGAGCCAGAGACTCCTGGCCAAGTCACTGCCAGGTTCCTGACCCGGAAAACCCAAGACCATAAGCACTTCTCAATGATGCATTTGGGAACGATGTTTCTCTGTAGAGAAGCAGAGCCCACGCTGTCGCCTGAAGGACGCCCTCCTCTGAAGACTGGTAGAGAAAAAGGAGCCTAAGGAAAGGTAGCTAACACACACAGGGGCAGTGCAGGTGGACGGCAAGTTGGACCCCAGGGAGAAATAAGGAGGGCATGGACCAGGGTGGTGGCTACTGCAGACAGAGTAACTAAATATGAGGAGAGTGCCTGGTGGACATGGGGACATGGACGTCACTGGTGACCTTAGGTTACGAGTTGATATCTCAGGACGGACTGATGAGCCTGAGCTGGTGACTGATGACCATTTAAATGATTAGGAGAAAGTCTAAAATACAGAATTTTTATTAGAACTTTCACAGTGAAAAAAAAAACAAAACCAGTCACTATAGGAGAATAGGAATGTTTTTAATTGAGCTTGTTTAAAAGCCAGTAGGGACTTTTGAGGGGACAACATGAAGAACTCAGAGATCTGCTCCCCAAGAAACAGCCACAACCAAAGAAAACCCTTAAACCCCTCAAGTAAGGTCATTAAGGTCAAATAGCAGATGAAACATTTATTCAAGAACTGAATCTTCAGGAAGAACAGCAACCCACTGGGAATGGAGCTCCTCCTCCTCCTCCTCTTCCTCCTCCCTCCTCCTCCTCCCCCTCCTTCTCCTCCCTCCTCCCTCCCCCTCTCCTCCTCCCCTCCTTCTCCTCCTCCTCCTCCTCCCCCTCCTCCCTCCTATATCCCCTCCCCCTCCCTCTCCCTCCCCTTCCCCCTCCTCCTCCTCCCTTCCTCCTTCCTCCTCCTCCTTCTCCTCCTCCTCCCCTCCTCCTCCTATATCCCTTCCCCTACTCCCTCTCCTTCCTCTCTCCCCTCCTCCTCCTCCACCTCCTTCTCTGCTTCCTCCTCCCACCTCCTCCTCCAAACCCTCCCAACTCCTCCTCTTCCCCCTCCTCCTCCACTTCCTCCTCCTCCTCCTCCCCCTCCTCCTCCACTTCCTCCTCCTCTCCTCCTCCCCCTCCTCTCCTATATCCCCTCCCTACTCCTCCCCCTCCTCCTCCTCCCTCCTCCTCCTCCCCCTCCTCCTCCTATATCCCCTCCCCTACTCCTCCCCCTCCTCCTCCTCCTCCTCCTCCCTCCCTCCTCCTCCTATATCCCTCCCCTACTCCTCCCCCTCCTCCTCCTCCTCCCTCCTCCCTCCCCTCCTCCTCCTATATCCCCTCCCCTACTCCTCTCCCTCCCCTTCCCCCTCCTCCTCCTCCACTTCCTCCTCCTCCTCCTCCTCCTTCTCCTCCTCCTCCCCCCTCCTCCTCCTATATCCCCTTCCCCTACTCCTCTCCCTTCCTCTCCCCCTCCTCCTCCTCTACTTCCTTCTCTGCTTCCTCTCCCCCTCCTCCTCCAACTCCTCCAACTCCTCCTCTTCCTCCTCCCACCTCCTCCCCCTTCTCCTCCCCATCCTCCCCCTCCTCTCCACTTCTTCCTCCTCCTCCTCCACTTTCTTCTCCTGTCCCTCCACCTTCTCCTCTACTTCCTCCTCCTCCTTCACTTCCTCCTCCTCCTCTTCCACTTCCATCTCCTCCACTTCCACCTCCTCTCCCTCATCCCCCTCCTCCCCCTCCTCCTCCACCTCCTCCTCCACTTCCTCCTCCTCCCCCCACTCCCCCTCCTCCTCCCCTTCCTCCTCCCCCTCCTCCTCAACTCAGAAAGATCATGGAAGCTCCCATCTAGGCAGGTATGGTCACCAAAATGAGCAGCTTCTCCCATGACTTCCCAGTAAAGGGACACAGTAGTTCCCTGGGAGAGACAGAATTTCTTATTGCCCCCAATTCCAGGTTGCAGAGGCTACACCCTTGGGAAATGTGGTGAAAGCCCAGGAGCTCCCTCTCTCCCCAGTCCTCACTCAGAGAACAGAGGCTCACCCAGAAGCCGCAGACTGAGAGAAGGGGACCCTGGCTGCCCCAGCCCTGGTTCAGGGGCAGGGTGGAGGCTCGAGGCTGGGACAGGTGAGCGGAGAAGAGCAGACTAACTATCCTCACTCAGTGCCCTGCTTTTAAAGTAGGGGTGTCTCTCCAAGACAAGTGGGCCACTGTCCCCGCCACCAGCTCTGGCGAAGGGGTTTCGATTTTGATGGGGAGAGGCAGTTGATAAAAACAGAGACTCCAAAGCTCTCCAGAGGAACTGACTCTATCTGAAACAGACCCCAGGGAATTCTAAGCCCACGGGCACTCTCAAATAACAAGACAGATTTTGATGAAAAGCAGATAGAGCTGGCTGGTGGACTCCAGCATAGCCCCAAGATAAATAGTAAGCCAACTAGTTTACCAGGAGAATCAGGGTAAAGGAGAACTAATAGACACCCTCCAAGGTCAGAACAAACCTCAAAGTCTGGACTTTAAAATCTACAGATGCCAAATTCCCATGTTCATTGCAGCATTATTCAATAACGGAGACATGGAAACAACACTGTGTATCAATGGATAAAGGGATAAAGAAAATGTCAGACACACACACACACACACACACACACACAGTGGAATATTATTCACTCTTTAAAAAGGAAATCCTGCCATGTAGGCCAGCATGGATGGACTTAAAGGGAATTATACTAAGTAAAATAAGCCAGACGGAGAAAGACAAATCTCACTTATATGTAAAGTCCAAAAAAGTTGAACTCATAAAAACCGAAAGTAAGCCAGGTGCAGTGACACACACCTTTAATCCCAGTGACTCAGGAGGCTGCAGCAAGAGGATTGCAAGTTCGAGACCAGCCTCAGCAACTTAGCAAGGCCCTAAGCAACTTAGCAAAACAAAAATTAAAAGGACAAGGGGTGTCACTCAGTGAGTAATGCTCCTGGGTTCAGTCCCTGGTACCAAAAAAAAAAAAACCCTGAGGACAGAAGGGTAGTTGCCAGGCACTTGGGAGGAGAATGGGGAAGATTTTGGTCAAAATATCAAACTTTCACTTATAAGATGAATAAGTTCCGGGGGTCTTATACAGCTGGGCACTATAGTTAATAATACTGTATGGCACACTTGAAGTCTTTCAAGAGATTAAATGTTAAGGGTTTTTATCACACACTAAATAAAAACTATGTGAAGTGATGGGTGGTGCTAACTAACTTAATCATGGTGATTGTCTCATAGCACACAGCATAACATCATGATGAACCCCTTAAATATACACTTTTTTTTATTTACCCGTTATTCCCTAACACAGCTGGAAAAAAATTGAAAGATGGAAGATAAAAATAATAAAAAATAATAGTTGGATTGTACAAGGCAGTTTATCTCCCAAGACACCGTCAACAATAGAGCAATCAGATGGAGATGAATGGAGCTAAAATCTGTATGTGCTACTCGCAGAGACAGGCAGCTTAGCCAGGAGATCAGAGAAAGACCACCCAAGAGAGACAGCAAAGCCAGGCATCCCAGGACAACTGTGCCTGTGCCCACGGCTGCACTCGGTGACCTCAGAAGCTTCACAAAATAGCTCGGCCAAGTCTCTAAACAAATAAATACACCAACAACAATAAAAAAAAATGAACCACAGAGAGAAGAGAGAAACAGTCTCCGGAGTTCCAACAATATATTACCTAAAATGTCCAGGTTTCAATTTTTTAAAAAAATCACGAGGCCCACAAAGAAACAGGAAAATGTGTCCCATATAAAGTGGGGGGTGGGGGCAACAGAAATTGCCTGAGAGATGGGCCAGAGTTGGGATTTAACAAAGATGTCCAAGCAGCCACTATCCACCCCTTCAAGAACGAAAGGGAATCAGGTTTATAAAAAAGTGAAAAAGGTACCGTGACAACTTCTTGTCAAATTGAGAAGGGCAATAAAGACAGAGAGATTATTTGTTTTAAAAAGAATCAAATGAAATTCTGGAGCTAAAAATACATAATAATATGAAAAATTCACTAGAGGGACTCAGCAATAGATTTGAACTGACAAAAGAAAGAATTCAGTGAACTTGAAGATAAGTCAGTAAATATTATGTAATACAAAGAGCAGAGACATAATAAAAATGGAGGAAATGAGCAGGACCTTGGAGGAACATGGACACTAGACAGCCCACGCACATCTGCATAATGGGATCACTAGAAGGAGGGGTCAGAAAGAAACAGAAGAGAAAATAGTCAAAGAAATAACGGTCGGTAAGTTTTCAGATTTGATAAGGGGAAAGAAAGCTATGCACTCAAGAAACTTAACAAAATATAGCTTTGTACAGCTGAATAAAGAAACTTAGATGCACATCAAGAGATGCGCGTCCAAGCCACATCAACGTTTATAGCAGCACAATTTACACTAGCTAAACTGTGGAGCCAACCTAGATGCCCTTCAGTAGATAAATGGATACCAAAAAAGTAGCATATATACACAATGGAATATTAATCAGCGACAGAAGAGGATAAAACCTTGGCATTTGCAGGTAAATGGATGGTATTAGAGAAGATAATGCTAAGTTAGCCAATCCGAAAAACAACCAATGCCAAATGTTTTCTCTGATATAAGGAGACTGATTCCTAGTGGGGTAGGGAGAGGGAGCATGGGGAAGAATAGACGAACTCTAGATAGGGCAGAGGGGTGGGAGGGGAAGGGAGGGGGCAGGGGTTACCAAGGATGGTGGAATGCGATGGAATTTATTATCCAAAGTACATGTATGAAGACACGAATTGGTGTGAATATACTTTGTATACAACCAGAGATATGAAAATTATGCTGTATATGTGTAATAAGAATTGTATGCATTCCGCTGTCATATATAAATAAAGAAAAAAAAGAAAAGAGAGAGAGAGAGAGAGAGAGAGAGAGAGAGAGAGATGAGCATCCAGATACTTCACTGTAAAAATGCTGAAAACCAGAGACAACGACTGGATTTTGAAAGCAGCAAGAGAAAAATGATTTGTCACATAGAATGCCAATCAAACTAGTCGCCAACTTCTCATCAGAAATAACAGAGCCTAGAAGGCAGTGGAATGGTCTGCAGAATGGCGGAAAAATGTAGCAACAGAGAATCTATATCCAGCAAAAATAAGAATAAAAAAACTGAACCCAGTGCCATCGTGCACGCCTGTAATCCCAGCATCTCAAGAGGCTGAGGCAGGAGGGTTTCGAGTTCAAAACCAGCCTCAGGAACAACAAGTCCTTCAACAACTCAGTGAGACCCTGTCTTTAAGTAAAATTTTTTTTAAAGGGCTGGGGACCTGGCTCGGTGGTTAAGTGCCCCTGGGTTCAATCCCTGGTACCGAAAAAAAAAAAAAAAAAAAAAAAGAAAGAATAAAAAGATTACTAACTCAATTTTTAAATGGGCACAATATCTAAACAGACACTTATTTCTCCAAAGATATAAAAAAATGGCCAAAAAGCATGTGAATCCAGATGGTCAACAGCATTAGCCATGAGGAGATACTAGGGGAAATACCAACGAGGCACCATTTCACCCAGCCCTTCCGTTCCCAGGAGTGTACCCAAGCATGATTGTCTGAATGTTTATGATCTCCCAAAGTTCAAATGCTGAAATCCTAAGCTCCTAAGTGATGGCTTCAGGAGATGCAGACGCTGCAGAGATGGCTAGGTCCCGGGGTAAATAGGATCGCTGCCCTGAAAAAGAAGCCCCTTTGCCTTGCCCTTTCTACCAGATAAGCCCAGAGCCACAAGGCACAGGACCTCACAAGACACCACATATGCTTGGATCTTGGACTTTCCTAACAAATAAGTGTTTGTTGTTGACAGTCATCCAGTCAGTGGTATTCTGTTATGGCAGTCCAAACAGACTATCAGAAATAAAAACATGTGTTCACACACACACACAAAAAAAAATATCTGTACACATATGTTCATAGAAGTAGTGTTTATACTAGCCAAAAAGTGACAGCCATCAAATGCCTGTCAACTGGAACATGGTCAATATTCATGCAAAGGAATGTTCTTCGCCAATAACAAGATGTGGTGCTGAGGCCGGCTACCACACAGATGATCCTTGAGAAGGTCATGTCACATGAAAGAAGCCAGTCACAAAGAATCACATACTGCAGGAGGCCGGGCACAGGGACAGGAGGCGAGAAGGACAGAGAGACGGAACAGCTAATGGCTGAGGATGTGGGGGTTTGTTTTGTGCAGGGTAAAGAAGCAACCTAAAGTTGATTAGGAGTTGAGTATTCTAAAATCCACTCCATTTCATATTTTAAATAGGTGAATTGTAGGATGTGAGTTATTTCTTAATAAAGCTTTTTTTAAGCTAATGAAAAGAATCCAGTTGAAATAAGGAGTAAAATAGGTGAAGGCAAAAAGAGACAAAGATTGGCCCCATGGGGAGGAAGCCAGGCAGAGGTGGAAGGCCTCACCGTAGGCAGAAGGACAGACACCTGCCCGCCCAGAGCTGGGTGGGCACAGCTGCCCGCAGGCCTGAAGCTGTGGACTGGAGGGGGTGGCTGCTCTCATGGGGCATGAACAGGAAGACAGCGGTGGCTGGCCTGAGGCTGGAGTAAAATGGACAAGGTTAAAAGTACGGTGGAGGGGTTGGGCATGGTGGTGCCCGCCTGTAATCCCAGCAGCTCCAGAGGCTGAGTCAGGAGGATCACGAGTTCAAAGCCAGCCTCAGCCATTTAGCAAGGCCGGCCTGAGCAACTGAGCAAGACCCTGTCTCTAAATAAATACCAAGAAAAGGGCAGGGGGTGTGGTTCAGTGGTTAAGCACCCCTGAGTTCAAGCCCCAGTACCAATCCATCAATTATCAATCATGTGGAGGGAAGGCGGGGATGCAGCCCTGGTGTGGTCTCCCCTCCTGCCCTCTGGTTCCCCACATCCTGTTTCTCCCTTTGGTCCTCCATGCAATTCATGAAGGCCTTCTCAAACTGAAGCATTGATGGAAGGCGAGGGGGTAGGGGGGTGGCCCTTTGCTGGACATGAGTAAGGGGCACACTTATTCAGAAATGAGTTACCTACGAACACCTCGAGGGTCCTGGGCACGTAGTTTCATTGTGCTCTGCTTGGTTTTGTATTCTGCCCTGTCTTGGATCCTTGCTAAGTTTTGAATCAGTGGATGCACATTTTTAGTTTTCACTGGTCATCACACATAACGTAACCCATCCTGTGCTGTAAAGAACATTCACCCACCCACCCAGAATATGACCAAGAACCACTACAGGAGCAAAATATAGCTTTGAACAGCTGAAAAAGGAAACTTAGAAAGCTCAATTCTAGATTAAGCCAAGATGATTCCCCCGATCTTCAATCTCCCCTCGCCTACTTACTTTCCTTAAGCTATGTTTCAGTGAGGTAATTTCACTGTGGTATTTTTCTTTTTCAAGGATATTTTGCTTCTAGTCTCTGGGGGATGGGAGTTAAGCTTCCTGACATCTGGCTTGACCATATGATTTGCTTTAGACAAGGAAATGCCTCACTTTTAAAAAGAAACTGTAAGTCCTTGCATATGGCTTACCAGATTTTATTTTCCCTCTGTTCCAGGATCAGTAAAGTCCCTGATAGAGGCACTCCTAATCAGCCAGTGTCCTGAAGTGACAAAATCACGGAGTGAAAATGGAAAGTGAACAAGAGAGAATTTTGTTGCATTAAGCTTCTGGAATCCAAGGATTATTTGTTATTGCAAAATACTTTAACTCAACCTAACTAATAGATCCCATGCTCTCATTTTCCAGGACACATCAACTTAAAATTGTGGAATCATGAAATCCTACAGGGTTATTCTCTAACCTCTCATAACTGGTCTTACCCATAGTCTGCATTTGTGTGATTCATAGTAGGGCATTTTGTGCCCCCCAAGTGATATCCAGATTTCTCCGTCTGTCTTCAGAACCCACCATGGTCAGTCTTTACAGCCTCATCTCCCACTACCCCATAAGCAACTGATGGGCTCGCTCATCCCCACTGGCTTCTCATTCACCCAGGATGCCCTCTCTTCTCCACCAGTGCCTGCTCTGTCTCGGGGTTGTGCTAGGTGCCGAATATTGATAGAGACCTGGTCTCCCTGTGCTGGCGATTCTTGGAGTCCCCACACTTGGGCCATGCTCTTTGTCTCTGCCAAGATCACTGCGCTGACCCCTCTCTTCTGGTCAAGCTGCAAGCCATCCTTCCAGACACAAGGCGAACCTGCCTCCTGCCACCCATCCACCCATCACCTCCAGGGGAGCGCCCACTCCCTCCACCAACTACTGTAGCAATCATTTTTGTATAAATTACTACCAATTAGTTGCATCCTGCCTCGTGGCCTCTGTCCCCACTGAGTTTTGAAGGGCTGTTTATCCCACCCTGTTAAAATATTTGCACTTACTTTCTTTTGCCGTTAAATAGGCCCATAGAAGCAGCACATTAATGTGGATTGAATTAGTGAAATCATTAAAGTCAAATCTAGTGGCCTCATTTACAATTATAGGGCCGGTTTACATCCAGCTGACTTTGACCTAGGAAAATTGCAGTTTTCCCGTGGTCCACCTAACACTTCTGCTGTGCTATGGAAACTAACGGCTGGGTTAAGGGATCTCCCTCTTGCCTGAGCCTCTAGGGGAGAACTCTGTCCTTGAGAGGACCTCTTCTCTGCCTCCCCACATGCCCCAGTGCCCCCTAAACTACATCCCTCAGAGAGAGTGAGTCTTGGGGGAAGTGACCGTTTCTGGGGCATCTGGTCCCTTTCAACCTCCTGACCAACTCCTAATCCCTCTTGTTCTCTACCAGGAAAGTTTCCAAAGATCTTAGAAAAAAGAAATGAGAAAACCCAAAGGTGGGGAAGGAAGGAATGATTGTTCAGCATCTGCTGTGTATCAAGCCCTGGGCCAGAGTGTTGCCTGACACGTGCTCATTTCGTCCCCCTGGATGGGGCTGGGCCGTAACTCCGTGGTAAAGCGCTTGCCTATCATGTACAAGGCCTGGTTCAACCCCCAGCACCACAAATAGTAATAACAGTCCAGAACCACCTTAAAAAGTGAGTGCTCCCGCTGGGCACAAGGGCGCACACCTGTCATCCCAGCTGAGGCTGAGGCAGGAGGATCGCAAGTTCAAAGTCAGCCTCAGCAAAAGCAAGGCGCTAAGCGACTCAGCGAGACCCAGTCTCTAAATAAAATACACAATAGGGCTGGGAAGGCGGCTCAGCGGTGGAGCGCCCCTGAGTTCATCCTCGGTACCCCCCCCAAAAAAGTGAGTGTTTCCCACTGACCTCAAGGTGTAAATGTCCACGGCCAGTGTCCCCTGGCCTGTGACATCCACACAGCCACCCATCCCAGCTTTGGGGGGAGTTAGTGGTGTGGCAAAGCTCTATCTGACCCCTTCAGGCTTCCTGCTCTGGGGGCACGGTGCCCGTCTCAGAGATCCCGAGCTGAGTCCCCGAGATGCTGGGCCTGGCCTCACCCGTCACACGGAAAACAAGTGGTAGGAGGAGAGCTTCAGGGGGCACAGAGCCGTGCGCTCAGGCAGCAGACTTGTTGGCACGGTTGAGCTGGCAGCGGATGCTCATGCCGGGCGGCTGAATGATCAGGAGCAGCGAGGCCTGAGCTTTAACCACTATCATTTTAAAGATGATTACGTGCAGTTATTTCAGCTAATTAAACCTTGAGCGCCAGCCAGCTCTGCCCCCGGCTCAGAGAGGAAACGCAGGCGCTTGCTCTCAGCCTCCCCAGCTTCTCTCTGCCGTGTGCAGCCCGGCTCATCAGGCAGTCAGAGGCCTGGTCCCTGCTGCAGGAAAACCCCTGCCCTTTGTCACCTCTCATTAGCTCATCAGGGAAGAGCCAGCGCTGGCTTGGGGACTGGGGCTAACACCAGGAGCCTTGAGCCGGGGCCCCAACTTTGTGGCTGGAAGCTGCGAGGGTTGGAGCATCCTCTGTTTTCTCATCCGCCTGACATCTGAGAACTAGCTGTAGTCCAAAAATCAGGAAACAGCACCCGCACTGCACGGGCCCAATGCAGTGGCCACAAGCCACGGGCAGCTTTTAAATTTAAAACTCAATTTGTTAGAGGCTGTGGACATAGCTCAGTGGAAAAGCCTGCGCTCGGCATGCTTGAGCCCTTAGGTTCAACGCCCCAGCACCGAAAGAGGGGGGAAAGTTAAATTTTATTTAATTAGCCTCACACATGCAAGGCCCTGGGTTCGATCCTCAGCACCACATAATAAATAAAAAAAATAAATAAATAAATAAATAATTTTTTTTAAAAAAATTACATTAAAGTTAGGAACATGTCTAGACTGATGTATGTTTGTAATTCCAAACACTCCAGAGGCTGAGGCAGGAGGATTGCATGTTCAAGACCAGCTCTGGCACCTTAGCAAGGCCCTCAGCAACTTAGTGTGATCCTATCTCAAAACCACAAAAAGCACCCCTGGGTACAAATCCCAGTACCACCAAAAAAAAAAAAAAAAAATTCTTTTTTTGTTTTTTTGTTTTTGTTTTTGGTACTAGGAATTGAACCCAGGTGAGCTTAACCACTGAGCCACATCTCCAGTCCTTTTTATTTTTTTAATTTTATTCACTAAATTGCTGAGGCTGACCTCAAACTTGAGATCCTCCTGCCTCAGCCTCCCAAGTTACTAGGATTAGGTGGCATGTGCCACTAAACCAGGCCAAAGAAAATTTTTTCAGTGAGGCTAAAAACTCAGTTTATGGGTCTCAATGGGCCCATTTCAAGTGCTCAGTGGGACTATGGTATTGACAGGACAGCTACGAAATGTCATCAGCACAGGAAGTCCTACCGGACAGCAGACAGGTCAGGGGTACAAGCATTGAAGCCCACCCCAGGGATGTGACACTAGTCAGTCACCTTGGGCAGGTTACTTCTCTTCTCAGTTTTCTCGCCTATGTAGTGGGGACTTCAGGTGTCCCCTCAAAGACTAAAGACTCAATGATAAATGCATGTAAGACACTTCAAGGAACATCAAATAATGACATGCACTCTGAAATACTAGCTCTGATTACGTCCTTGGGGATGTATATGCAAATTTGCCCCGGGCCCGGGGCTTTACAGTTTTGAAAGGTGATTTCAAAATCACTATTGGATCGCACGCTGGCTGCAGGAGGCAGGGATGGGTGGGGAGAGGCTGCTAAGCTGAGAGGCAAAGTCAAATTCAGAGGCTACTCGACCTTTCAAACGAAGGAGAACTAAGACTCGAACCAAGTTAATAATTCAACAACTAACATTTGTGGGCTCTTTCATGCACCACGTCTTATTCCTGCTTTAGCATATAACCACTCGGAAGCTAAGAGTAAGGTTGTAAGGGGGGGGAGTAATTCCAATCATCGCAGCATTTGCTCCGGGCCCGGGCATTGTCCTGTAATCTCACAACAACCCGATCAGGTAAATACACTAAGTCTTCCCATTTTAGTGATGAAGAAGATGAAACACAGAGAAGGTCAGTAACTATCTCAAAGTTGCACAGGAGGAAGTGCTGGATTCAGGACATGAGAACCCAGGAAGTCAGATTCCAGCCTGACTTGAGAGATGTTACAATTCATTCATTCACCCACATCCCAGCAAAGGAGAGGGAAGACAGACGGGAATAAAAGCCCTTTATTCGCAGGGCCTCTCTCTCTCCCTCCATCAGTGTGTCCAAGCAGAGGTGAGCACATCCCCCTCTCCCAGCCTCAGGGACTGCTGGGCGGGGGGGATGAGTGTCCAGAGCCCTCTGCCAGGTGTGTGGCAGGGACCTGTGAACTTAGGTGCCCTCCGTTCCTCTTGCTATCACCCTGTGTGAGTGTGTTCGTGCCACAAGAGGCTGAATCAACAGAAGTCCGTTATCTTACAGTCCTGGAGGCCAGGACTAGTTCCTGCTCGGGCAAGCTCTGCTCCTCGCCTCCCACCTGGCCTTGTGAGTGGCTGCCATCTCCCTGCGTCACACGTCTTTCTGCGGTCCGTGTCTCTGTCCAAACTTCCTCTCTTAGAAGGCCATGAGTCGGGTTGGAGTACGTCCAGCCCTGCTGACCTTGTTTGAATCTCATGACCTCTTGAGAGGCGCTATTTCCACTCAGGCACCTCCTGAGGGGCTGGGGGTCAGGACTCCAGCATATGACTTTGGGGCTGGAGGGGAAACACCCATCTCTCTCTCTGTCTTTCGAGACTCACTTCTTGGGTCCTAGAAGAGCGTTGGCTGCGGGGGGGCAGGGGAGGCAGAGCTCTGGGGAGCTGGTGGATGGAGTGTTCTGGAAGTGTTCCCAGGAAACTAGGGACCAAATGATGGCGTCCTGTTCACCAGGATGATGGAGGTGCACCTGAGGGGAAAGGAAACATTATCCATCCTTGCCTCTTATGGACGGTCCTGCTGGCCTCTCAAGTAACCTCCACAACAAGCCTATGAAGGGAGTGTGGCCATCTCATTTTGTAGATAAGGAAAATGGCATGATCTCGGCATGATTTAAAGACCACCTGAAGTAAGCCAGGCACAGGGCACGCACGTGGGCCCGGCTGACCTGAGTGCAGAAGCGCTGAAGTTAAGGCTGGTGGGTTCTGAGGTCTCAGTTAAACGGACCGTTCGTCCTGTGAGCATTGGTGATGGCGTAAAATTAATCGCTCTTTTTCTCCACATCGAAAAACACAGCCCAGCACTTGACTCACACTGAGCCTAGGCAAAGAGCCGAAGCAACCTATCAAAAGCCACCCCCGATGGCCTATGACATCCGTCCTGGTTCCCTGGGTCCACCCTGATGTGAGGAAGCCCAAGACCGCAGTGGACAGGGACCCGTGGAGAGAGAGAGGGAGACCAAGTGTGAGAGCATCAGGTGCCAGCGAGTGAGTGACACCTGCCTGGGCCTCCCATCGCGGGCCAGCTTCCCCCTGAGCCGGTAACCAGAGCGCACTGAGCCCTGCCCACGGTCCCCAGCCCCACGGCCCAGAGGGAGGATAAATCCTTGCTGTTCTGAGCTACTCTGTTTGGGGGTAGCTTGTTTTGCAGCATAGTTAGCTGGAATATTCCCCAGGGGACAGAAGCTGTGGGGGTGTGTCCTAAGACTGGGTCATCCACAGTCAGGGGCAGGAAGGGGGACAGGGCACGCTCCAGCAGCAGAGCATCATGGTCCTGGCTGGGAGACAAGATCTTCCACCGACAGGGCCCGCGGTACTCCCTGGCGCCAGGCACACACATCCACACGGGCGCTCTCTGAAAATGCACACTCTTTCATGCCTCTGGCCTTTGAGCCACCGGCCCCTCTTCCTGGAGGCCATTTGCTCTCACATTGATCCAGATCCAGTTCAAAGACAAAGACCAAACCTCCTTGGGCAGCGATGGCCTTCAGGGCCCTGAGATGGGCCCCCTCCTGGCTCCATCTCCACCTTCCCCACATCTCCTCCGTCTCCTTGTTCTTCCCAGAACCCTGCTCCTCCCACCCCAGAACTCTGGCAGGTGCTGTTCCCTCTGCTGGAGGAGCTTCCCCCCACCACACGCGCTCCACCTGCCCTCCTTCCCGTGCCATTTGTTCTCGTAGCACCTGTTCCTGCCCTGCCCATGGGTTCTCTCAAGAAGTCTGATGTCCCTGTGTCCACTCGACCATCAGCTCCTTGAGTCGGGGATCATATCTGGATTTGGTCACCACTACGTCCCCAGTGCCCTGCACAGGATAGATACCTAATAGCTGCTCAACGAAAACCTGTCCAGTGCATGAATGGATGACACCACCTCTCGGCAGCCTTCACGGACTCTCCTCTCCTTCGGAGATTTGGACTTTCTTTCTCCTCTAATTTCCCGTGAAGTTGAGTTTTTGTATTTCTCTCTGCACATTTTACTCCAAGATACTCTCGTTGTTCCTCAGCCCCACCCCATCCACTGTGATTCTGAAGACGAGGCCCGGGTCCCATTCATTTTTCTATCCCAGAAGGGCAGCCCAGAAGCTAGTTCTGAGAACATGGTCCACTGTGGCTAAGGAAGGGTAGAAAAGGAGCATGCACCCCGTGGCAAGACTCCCCGTCTGATGGTGTCTAGAGAGCTAAAGATGCTCTTCAGAGGCTCCTCAGTGACCTGGTATCAGCAGCCTTCCAGCAGGGTTGGATCCGGGGCTCGCACCCAGAGGCCTCAGGATATGGCCTCTGTCTTTCACGCCACACGGTGTTTTTCTGTGTTCAGCCCCGACTCTTAGAATTTCCCCCCTGTACTTTCCAGCTTCCCAAAGCTCCAGATCCAGATCCTCCCATTTGCAAGTCCAGCGGAAAGACAGATTATAACCCCAGGAGTTCAAACAAAAGTTCACAAATGGAATCCCACTGGGCCCATGTGACCACCCTGAGCCAGCCACAGCGGCCGGCCTGCAAGGACAGATCCTGAGACTGGTCAGGCCCAGGTCACTGGCCCCTCCTGGAGCTAGAGATGGAGGCTCAGTAAACAGAAGGAAAACGGGTGTCCTGTGGACAAGTCCCACCCTGTGCACTCTGACCAGTCTTTGCCCCCCTGTTCGTTGGTGTTAACACTCCTAAAAAAAAGTACCAGAAACACTGCCCTAGAGACTCGGTGGCCCGGCCCACTCTGTGGCTCTGGGGTGGCACTAAGGCACCAGGCTGCTCTCCTCTCACCAGCCCAGAAGTCTGATGGACGGAAAGTCAGAGACCTCTGGACCATGGAGCCTGGGGTGGAGATTCACACACCCCTCCCTCGGGTCCCTCCTCCAGGGAGCATCACCCCACGAGAAGCCCTTAATCTGACCCTGGCTTCCGGTGGCTGCCCCCTCCCTGTGCAGAGATCAGTGGCCTTGGCTCCTGTCCAGACTTTTCTGTTTTTTTCCTAGCTCCTATTAGAGAGGCAGCAGGACCTTAAAAAGGCTTCTCCAATATCCCTAGTGCCTCAGGCTCTCTCCCTGTTGGTTAGAGACTCACTTGAAGATTCAGAGGGATTTTTATTGGTTTTGTTTTGTTTTGTTTATTAGTTTGTTGGATAGTCTGAGTGGGTGGAAGGATGGATGGATGGATGGATGGATGGATGGATGGATAATGGGTGGGTGAGTGGGGCAGATGATCAGTTCCGAGGACCCTCAGAACACCCTCTCTCCTGGTCTTCTCTTACCTTCCTAGGCTCCAATTGCCACAAGCACAGACAGTGCCTTTCCTGCCCTGAAGTCAGTATCCCAATCCTGCCCTCCAGAGCCATGAGCGGGGGTTAACATGGCTAACTTGTACCAGGCAGTCACCTACCTAGACAACTGAGCTAAGCAGGCATTCAGTCTTCACAGCAACTCCACGGACTGAGTGTGGCTATTGTCTGCTCATCCCAGGCACACAGGGGGCGATGGCAGAGCCAGGTTGTGTCCCAGGGCCTGTGCGCCTTCCACGCAACTGTCTGTTCTCCCTTTCACAAGCCAGATCTTGACTCAGGCCGCAAAGCCTGGAACAGGGACTTCCCTCCTCCCCCTGTTTGAAACCTGATACCAGGAAATGTCAGCGCAAACCAGCCCCCAAATCTCAGCACCTTATCACAGGGAGCATGACGTGAATCCAGCGGCTCTCCTTCATGCCGTAGGTGGCCTCTAACAACGGAAGGGGAGGTGGAAGAGGAACCTGGGCCCCGCCCATGGGGAGACGCCTGTCACTCTGCTCACATTTCAGTGGCCCAACCAATACCCGTGGTAAACACATCCTGCCTCTGCCCCACCAGAGTCACACCAGGCCTGTCAAGGTCAAGAAGATAAAAGTCCAGACAGTTCAACCAGTCGGGACCAATGGGGACCTGGGGGGGTCCAAGATCCAGGCTGGCAGTCAAGGAGTGGGGAGAGGTGGATGAGATTCTGGGATTAACCAGGTACAAAGCTCGACACCCAAAGCTTTGGGTGGAACCCCACTTGTATTGTCTGGAATATCGCTCCGGAGAAGTGAGCCAACACTCGAAAATTCTTGGCTGAGACTCGCCACTCTTGTTATCTAGGTTTGGGGCCGTTAATGACAGGATTTGACCTGAATTCAGTGAACAATGTAATAAGAATAACAATCCCTGACTTCTCAAACTTGAGCGTTGACAAATCATTCTCACGGCCATAATCTCATTTGACCCTCACAATCACCCTGTGACGTTGGTGTGTTTTCCCTATTGTGTGGGAAGGAAATGGAGAGAAGGGTGATGTCATTGACCAAAGGCTTCCAAAACCTGTGAGTCCTGGAGGACTCTCATGCAAATCTCTATGGAAATTGACATTGTGGAAATGAGTACCAGGAGAGTTTGGCTCAAGAGCCTGGGTGCTCTCGGCACCAAGGAGGAGGAGCTTACGGCTGCAGGTGTCGCCCTCCGAGGACCCAGGCCTTAATCCCAGTTCTGCCCCCTGCTAACTGGGGGAGAGTGGGCAGGTTAATCTACCTGGGCTCACTTTCCCCATTGGGAAAATAAGGATGAACTGTGCGTAACCCATAAAGTGAGGGAGAGGGTTTAGGGAGATGAGGAATACAAAATGCTTAGCCCCGTGCCTGGCTCAACATGAGAGCTTAAAAAACATTGAAGGCTACTGCCAGGATCCTTGTTGGAGACAAAAAGAGGCCACTGTCCCTTCCTTCCTCCCCAGGGCGGGATCACATCTCACGACATCACACCCTGGCTTCAGCCAGGCAACCATCTGACCACCCAACCCAGCTTCACCGGCCACGACCTGAGAGAAGGAGAATGTGCCTTTCTCTGTTTGAGACTCAGGAGTGTCAACTGCCCCCATCTTAAGAGACTTCGGTCTCCGTTTTGCTGCCACCCAGGGGCCATGTCATGCCAAGCCAGGGTTACTCTCCAAGTGTCCCTCTTAGGATAGAGGCAGGCGGAGGAGGAAACACATCCAGCTCCTGGGGACAGGTAAGGCATGTGAGGGGTGAAGGATCCCACAGGAGGTATGACCGTGTCTCCGCACTCTATGCCACTCGAGACAGCTCTACTGAAAAGGGAGGGAAAGGGGACCAGGAGGACCCTGTCTGTTCCTACCAGCACCAGGAATGAACGTGAGTGGTTGCCTCCAAGGGCGGTCCACTGTGCCTCGTGGGTAAGCCCATAGCTTCCTGCGCAACCCTCCGCACTTTAGGCTTGGGAACCAGGAATTTATAAAACGGCATTTCCTAAACATCCTTAAAGATAAACCAGCATGAAGGACTTGTATGGGGTATAGACAAAGAACTCTAACAACTCAACCATCAAGAGACAAATTAGCCAAAGGCCCAGACAGTCATGTCTCCAAAGAAGATATACCAAAGGCCAGCAAGCAAATGGAAAGGTGGACGACATCATTAGCCAACAGGGAAATGAGAAGCAAAACCACAGACGGACCTCGCCACACCCCATAAGGTCGGCTAGAATCAAAGAGGCAGGTGGGTGAGGGGGTGGAGAAATCAGAATCCCCACCCACGCCTGGTGAGAATGGAAAATGAATGTGACTGGTCGGGAAACAGTCCATGGGTTCCCCAAGGCTAAAGAGAGTCACCACCTGACCCGGCAATTCCACTCCTAAAGATACACCGGAGAGAAATGGAAACCTATGTCCACACAAAAACACGGCCCGTTTATTTTTATGAAAGCATTGTTCTTAACAACCAAAAAGTAGGAGCAACCCAAACACCCACCAAATAAAGTAAGGTCTGGTCACACAAAGGAATACTCTTGGGGATGGCACTCTGACACATTCACATAATGTGAATGAACCTTGGAAACATATGGGAAGCCCAAGAAGGCAGTCTCAGAGTCGCACACATCATGTGATTCCATTTAAATGAGATGTCCAGAACAGGCAGATCTGCGGAGACGGCTGAGGGCCAGAGTGGAGGGGAGGGTGGGGGAGAGGATCATGGCTAAGGGGTACAAGTGTCTCCGTGAGATGATGAACATGTTCTAAATTTACATGTGATGACGGTTGCACATCTCCATGTTTATACAAAATGCCAAGAACTACACACTTTAAATGGTGATTTATATGACATGTGTTTGATATCTCAATAAAGCTGGCTTTTTTTTTTTGGGGGGGGGGGAAGTGGTGGTGCCAGGGAGTTCAGCCACTGAAACACATCCCCAGCCCTATTTTGTATCTTATTTAGACACAGGGTCTCACTGAGTTGCTTAGTGCCTGGCTTTTGCTGAGGCTGGCTTTGAACCCACAATCCTCCTGTCTCAGCCTCCCCAGCCACTGGGATGACAGGCGTGTGCTACCGTGCCTGGCTAAAGCTGGCTTTTAAAAATAGAATAAATCAAAGTCTTCTTGGCACACCTGTTTAAGGCCAGGGCAGCAAGTTGCCAAATCCCTAGGATCCCATCAGGATGAATGGTTAAAAAGAAAAAAAAAAAAAAAACGTTCTCTGGAAGACAGGCAGTTGGGTTGTACTGCAACCCTCCAGGGCTACAGTGGGTTTCTGGTCATGGCCATCATGGAAAGGGCCCCACAGTGCACTGACACCTTGCCCCAAGGACAGTGACACGCTCTACAAGATTTGAGCCTGGCTGGTGGTCCCGGTGGGGCGTGGAGCTCTGTAAAGTCACGCATGGGCCACAGAGCCACAGGCACCTGCTCTGCAGACAGGGACAGAGGACAACAGACCAAAATGAGCACCATGTCTCTTCCATCTATTAGCTTTGTGCCCTCAGGCCTGTCTCCACCTATTAAAAAAAAAAAATTCAGTCATAACGCCGCGTGACACTTCACCACCACCGCCCTGGTCTTGATGTGCTTGGCTAACATTTAATAAAAGATTCCTATCTACTAAGCAAATGCCACACGTAGCTATTATCTCTGTTGTCTTCCCTGCAGCCCTGGAGAAATCTAGGACTATTTGTTATCATGCCCTTTTTAGGAATGAGAGGACTCAGGTTCAGAGAAGTCAAGACAACATCTCCATTGTCACAGTTATCAAGTGAAAAGTCTGCGGTGCCAACACATCACTTTAACTGCCATCCTACCCTCCATCTGCATAGGAAGAATGGCATTTCCTAATGTAGTCAAGAGCTCGAGGCAGAGTCGGACCCTCAGAAAAGAATTCTGAGAGCCAGGATGCCAAAGTCCTTTTCCCAGAGCAGTGTCCCATCCAGAGGCTGCAGAGAGGACACCTGGCGGTGAGGGGGTCACGACGGGCCTGGGGCTGGGTTAAGCAGTTCACCTGCACGTGCTAAAGGCTATCCGTGCTCCCCAGATACTGCACATGCCCCACTCTGCAGGATCCTCTGATAAGAAGGCCAAGATGGGCCGGGGTTATAGCTCAGTTGGTAGAGTGCTTGCTTTGCATGCACAAGGCCCTGGGTTCAATCCCCAGCACCACAAAAAAAAATGAAGGCAAAGCTCTGAGGGAGGGAGCACACCCCCACCAGAAGACCCTCTGCTTCCAGGAGGGAATGGGCACCGGGAATTGACAACCAGCCTGAAACTGATAAGAGAAACTCTAACCAAAAGGCTAGAGGGTGAGGCCAGAGCAGAGCTGTGGGGCATCCAGAGGACATGGGGAGGCAGATTTTCTTCCCACTCCCCACCCAGCGAGGAAGCCAAGCTCACCCTCAGAGGTCAGCCACTCCCCACCCTATGTTCCTGTCGTTATTGTTACGTAACAAGTTCCCCCTAGCAACTCAAAACAACTGTTATATTATGCACCTGGGTTCTCTGGGTAACGGGTTTGGGCCAGGCAGAGCAGGGGGTGACCCGGGTGACCAGAGGAATGACTGGCCTCTGTTCCGCCATGTCAGGGGCCTCAACTGGGAAGCCTGGAGGGGATGGCGTGAGGCTGGGGTTGTTCGTGCTTGTGCTGGGAGACTGAAAGCCTAGGGCTGGAGCAGAGCACTGACATGTGGCCTGTCCACAAGGTGTAGCTTCCTGATAGCCTGGCAGACTTGAGGGTACTGAGACTTCTTCCATAATGGCTGTCTTTGTCTATTTTCAATTGCTATAATTGAATGCCACAGACTGGGTAACTTATGAGAGAGAGAGAGAAAGAAAGGGGGCATTGATTGATCCAGCTCATGGTTCGGGGGGCTGGGAAGTCCAGGCACATGGTCTTCTACATCACAAACATGGTGGAGGGCAACACAGAGCAAGTGCCCTAGTTCAGATCTATCTTCTTCTTCCTATAAAGCCACTAATGCCAGCCCAGGAACCCGCCCCCTCATGACCTCATCTAATCCTAATTCCCCCCCCCAAAAAAAAAAGCCCTACTTCCAAATACCATCAACATACTCACTTGGAGATGAAGTTTCTAACACATGAATTTTGAGCAACACATTGAAGCCAGTTCCCCAGGTACCAGTGCTCTAGCAAAAAAGCAGACGACATCCCCTCCATACCCAGCCTAGGAGTCCTGCAGCATCATTTCCCACACGCGTGCGTGCTGCTCACGCCTTCACGAGTCCACTGAGATGCAAAGGCAGGCATGTCTTAGTTGGAGGAATGTCAAGGAATTTGGGAGCCCTCCACATCCTGACCTTCATGGAGGAGCCAAGCACAGGGACACCCATGGAAGAGACTATCTAGGGAGCGTCTTTCCTGACCTGGCTCCCTGTTTCCTGCAAAATAAAATGGCAGGAGCTGGGGATGTGGCTCAAGCGGTAGCGCGCTCGCCTGGCATGTGTGCGGCCCGGGGTTCAATGCTCAGCACCACATACAAACAAAGATGTTGTATCCGCCAAAAACTAAAGAATAAATATTGGAATTCATTCTCTCTCTCTCTCTCTCTCTCTCTCTCTCTCTCTCTCAATAAGTAAGTAAATAAATAAATAAAATGGCAAAAATGTCCCAAACAACTTGATGAGCCAAAGACAGCAGACACCAAAGAATATGTACTGTGTGGCTCCCTTATCCAGCATCCTAGGAAAGACAGAAGTGGCTCCCTGGGGGTAGGGATTTAGGGACACAAGGAAGGAAGCTTGCTGGGCTTCTGGCCTGTTCTGGACCTTAATCTCAGTGTGGTTACACTATGGTATTCACATGCAAAAAAGTTCATCAAGTTCTGCACTTCAAATGCATGCAATATACCCACTGTGCATTTCATATTTCAATAAAAATATTTAAAAGGGTCCTGCGGCCAGGGCACCTCCTTCCCCATCCCTGTCCCCAGCCATCCTTGCGTGCAGATTCCCAGGCTCCCACTCTGCCTGGTGGATGGCTGGTGGGGGCAGCTCTTCCCAGGGGATGGGGGAAGTTTCCACCCTGTCTTCTGGCCTTCTCCCCCCACTTCCTTCTCAGTTTCAGAGCTTAAAGGCACCGGAAGGGCCAGGTCCTAAGTGATTTTAGTCTGACCTTCGTTTTGTGGAGGAAGAAAGCAGGAAGCAGAGAGGTAGAAGGACTTAAACGTGAACCCAGGGAAGCAGCATGAAACCTGAGACCTCCAGACTCCCAGCCCAGGACAGCCCCACACCACTGAACTGACCAGGCCCCTCGAGCGCCTGGAGAGCCCTGCTAAAGATAGGACTTGGCTCCTTGGTCTTTCACTTCCTCTCCGTGCTGCCGAGTCCTCCATGGCCCACCGGACTGCTTCCTGTGGGCTTCATGGAGCCACGCCTGGCTAATGGGAGCTTCTGGAAGCCAGGCAGGTTTCCCACTTGGTAAGTTTCCAGGACCCGCCCAGCTGGGTGAGGACTCCATGGAGTCTAGACAGAGGGCCCTGCTCCACTTAGGGTGTGGCCCCAGTGACCAGCCCTGGGTTCCATGGGCCTGAGAGCCCTCACTCTTCCCAAAACGGCAGGAGCACTGGGCACAAAAGATGAGAGCCTCTGCATTCCTTTGCCTCCCAGGGTCAGAACCAGCAGCCAGCAGGGTGAAGTCCTGCCGTGGGAGACCCAGATCCACCTCAAGGCCTTGCCTCATCTAACTCTGCCTACACCACTGCCTGCCACCAAGGACCATGTCTCCTTTTCCCAAAGACAACTCCTGTTGTGGGCTGAATTATGTTCCCTCAAAGTTCATATGTTGAAGCCCTAACCCCGAATCCTTTAGAATGTGATCGTAGGTGGAGATAAGACCTTTTTTAAAAACAGTGATTAAGTCAATATCAGGCTGGTGTCCCTGAAAGAAGAGGAATTTACCTAAACAAAGAAACACCAAGGATCTCATACAACAGGGAAAGACCCCATGAGGACACAGCGAGAATGTAACCATCTGGAAGAGATGAGAAGAGAGAGGCCTCAGGAGAAACCAAACCTGCTGACACCTTGAGACCTTGGATTCCCAGCCTCCAGAACCATGAGAAAATTATTAAGTTCGTGGCATTTTTGTTATAGCAGCTCTGGCAACCTAATACAAATGTCTATCTTTAGTCATACATTTGTACAGCCTTTGCCCTGGCTGAGATGCCATCTTTCCTCTGACTCTCTGACACAGGAGGGTAGTGCATACTATGTGAATACGCTGAACAAAGGGATGATTCACATCCCAAGCAGGATGGCACAGGATGGCATACGATTTCCATTATGGTACTCAGAATAGTGTGCAACTTAAAGCTAATGACAGTTTGTTTCTGGAATTTTTCCATTTAATATTTTCAGACCATTGTTGACCACAGGTAACTAAAACCATGCTGAGTAAAGCCACAAATAAGGGGGAACTACTGTGCATATGCTGCCACTAGAATCTCTACGGCATTCTATTTTGATTTATCTTCGATAGCCATCTTCTTTACCAGACTTTGACCCTGGAGACAAGGCTGTACCTGACTCATCACCATAGCCCCAGCATGAAGCATACAGGTGGCTCCATGAAATGACTGTTGGATCGGCTTGAACTGGGGAGTTTGGTGGGTACCTCCGCTTCCTCTGGCAGGGTCTCCTGCCCTCAGTTCCCCTTTAGTGTGTTCACCTTGCCCTCTGCATAAAAGCCAAGAAATGTCTTAAAGTCAGAAGAATCAGCACTGCCTTAGAGATTGTATATTATGAAACAAAAGCCTTTCGGGGGCCAGGCTGGGGTTGTTAGTGGTGGCAATGTGGGACTGCAGACATAAGGGAGGCTCTTCCCACTTTCCCAGCAGCCCAAAGCTCCCTCTCACTCTGGGTGAAATCAGCCCTGAGCTCTCTGTGAATCTGTAGAAATTGCATGCGTCCACTCACGTGTGTTTTGGAGAAAGTCACAAGGCGTGGGGTACGTGTGCATCTCAGGGTGGAAACGGTCTTACACCCACATGAGTAGTCAAGCAGGGCTAGAAGCTTCCAGTACCCCAGACAGAGCACAGCCTTTGAGTTCCGACCCATCTGGGTAGAAGCTCAGCTCCTGTGCTGCCCCTTGGTCTGCGGGAGGCAGCTCCTCTCCTGATGTCCACCTTGCCCAGTGCTGAGCCTGGAGCACCGAAAGCATCCTATCTGGAGCCAGGCTGACTAGGGTTAACAAGAGAAAGGCGGCAGTTTCCCGAAAACAAAGGGCTGGGTCAATAGATCTGTAGCAGCAGCCATTGATCAGGGAGGGCAAAGGCTCCCAGGGGAGTGGCCAGGCAGTACTCTGAAACAGCCAGAAGGGAGCCGTCCAAGAGAGTGAGGCCGAGGCTTGAAAGGCCCTTTGTAGGCCTGCCTGGGGTCATATCCTCAGAGCACAGGGCCCCTCCCACCCAGGACAACCCCCCAGGATCAGAATCACATGGAACCACAGAACTGGAAAAGACCCCAGGCATCCTCCAATCCAGTTCCTTATCTAAGGTCCTCGTTATGAATTCAGCCATCTGTGAACTTGGATCGAGGCGGGAAGGCTCATTAATCTATAACTGAAATTACCATTTTTTATTCTGTTATGAACGTAGACAATACACCACAGTGCAGAATTAAGAGTACCTAACATTTCTCACCAAGAATAATGATCCGTTTTTTTTTTTTTTTTCACGGCTTATTGCAGAATTCTCAAAACATTGTTTACATTTATTTGTTACCTCAAAAGCCTAATAATCATCGAGCCTGTCGTGATTGTTCAATGCATTGATAAATAGGTATATGAATTACTATACCACAAATTCCTTTTTTTTAATATTTTGGGAACTCTATTTCAATACATGTAGTTACTTTGTTGTTCTCTGTATTTCATTTTATCAGCTGGCCAATAGGATCCATGACAAAATAAAAAGGTTAAGAATTCCTACTGCATGTGGCTTTTGTTTCTTCATTACTGTTGTTGTTAGGGGCTTTTTTGAACTAGGGATTGAACCCAGGGGCACTTAACCCCTGAGCCACATTCCCAGACCTTTTTATTTTATATTTTGACAGGGTCTCGCTAAGTTGCTTAGGGCCTCACGACATTGCCAAGGCTGGCTTTGAACTTGCTATCCTCTTGCCCCAGCCTCCCTAGTCACTGGGATTACCGGCGTGCACCACTGCACCCAGCTTCTATTGTTTTAACCTCCACTGTGGATGGGGAAACCAAGGCTGAGAGCAAGTCGTGCTGCTCCTAGATGGATGGATGGGTAGATAGACAGAGGGATGGATTGTGTGTGCATAAATGATGCATAGATTAATGGACAGACAGGCATTGAAAAATAGCATCATAATAATAATTACCTTCACTGATTGCTTACCCTAAGCCCAGCATTGTTTTAATCACTTGGATCCTCACAGTAGGCTTACAGGAAGGTAATGTTATTGTTCCCATTGAACAGGCAAGAAAACTGAGGCAGAGAAACGTCGAGGGGGTCACCCAAGGCTGATCTGCACTTGAAACCTCTCTTCTCAATGCTCTGGACCAACAAAGTCAAGCCTGGCTTAGTGCTGGGCTCTGGGATCATAGAACCGGAGCTGAATTCCAGCTCAGCCATTCCCAGGCCGCACCACTGTGGATAATTTACTCCACAACCACACACCACGGTTGTCATGCCTAACATGAAGAAAGGAGCATCACCTGAGGTCAGACGTGGACTAGTACTTAACCCACTGCATGGCAGGTAATGAGCGCTGGATAATTATGTTTTTAATGAACAAGAAAACGAAAACACAGACGACCCATGGAGGATGGCAATGTGGACCTACAAGTTAAATCCACCAGAAATAAGAAAGTAAAAGCAGTGGAGCTGGAACCCAGGTCCCCGCCACTGGCAGAATTGACGGGTTCAGTGGGGTTTTGTTCATTTGGGGATGGTGGGGTGAGGGGTAACCTCAGACTGAACATGCTACCTGTTAGGGACTTCCTTCCAAAGAGCACATTATGGTAAGAGAGGGAAAGAATGGTCTCCCTGGAGAGAAAACCAAAAGGTACTCGGTTGACCACCTGATCAGAGTTAAAGTTCAGAATAAATCACATGCATAGCATGTGCCTCTGATGTGATAGATCCGGTGAGAATGGCATTTGACCACCCCCCAGAAACCCATGGCCCCAGTCTCAAGAGAAAAATACATAACAAACTGGAATGGAAGCACATTCTACAAAATACCTGACCAAGACCTCTCAAAACTGTCAAGGTCATCAAAAACAAGGCCAATCTGAGAAATTCACAATCAAGAGAGGAACCCCAGGAGACAGGACTACTGAATGTAATACATCCTGGATGGAATCCTGCAACAGAAAGAAAAAGGGGGGGCATTGGGTAGAAAGGAAGATCTATGTGAATATAGCCTGTGCTTTAGTTAATAATGATATGTCAATGTTGTTTCATTCATTGTGATAAATGTATCTAGCACACTCACGTAAGAGAGTAACCTTGCAGAAAACCAGGGGTGGAGCATATAGGAGAACTCTACACCACCCATTTCAAAAAAAATGCTAGCTGTATTTGGTGGTGAGATCACGGCAATTTCTTTTCTTAGTTTTACTTCCCTGTATTTTCTAAGTGTTCTACAATAAACATGCTTTGCTTTTTGTCATCGGAAAAATATTCAATAAACTTCACTTTGAGAAATAATGAATGAATGAGCACAGGGCCCTTTGGAGACAGAGTGCTATATAAATAAAAGTATAATTAGAGTCATTCCCTTGCACAGCGATTAAAACCCACTTTATCACTCTGCGCCCAGGCAGCTCTGGCCACCAGGGCCTGGCACTCTCCCCAGGACAGGGTGGTGTGTTTCTGAAACCTGCCAGCATTTTTCCTGTCTGTGATGAGCACTTGCTGGCAGGGGAGGGGCTCAGGCCAGGGCCGCAGCTGCAAGGACCAAAGGGCTCTTCCAGGTGAACTTAGGATTCTGGTTGAGAGAGACTGGGAGGCAAATGGGCTCCAAGAAAGTCCCATCCTCCAACTTCCAGGCCAAGCATCAGAGCGTGCTTTGAGTCATCGGCCTGGGGGAGGGAGGTCTGCAAGTGGTCCTCAGTTTCTACCATATTAACAAAGGAAAAGGACAAGACCTGCTAGTGCTTTGCCCCGGCACTTAGATGGCCATCACGCAGATCACAGTCCCGTGAAAGCAGATTCTCTATTTTCACACCTCTCTTAAGAGGCTCAGGAGGGTCAGAAGCCGAATATAAGTTCTGATCTGCTCTCTCCTCCTCCTCCTCCTCCTCCTCCTCCTCTTCCTCCTCCGGAGCTGTCTCTAACCCTCTCAGGGATGCGCTGTGACCACTGTAGATGACTGGATCACATTTGGGAGACAGGATGCTAAAGAAAGAACATGCCAAACAGTGGGCAGCCATCATACCATGACACCCTGCCACTACCACCCCAACACCCAGGGCCCAGATATCAACCCCAGCTCCAGGATCATGGGGAGGTGGGCGAGCAGCAGGGGCTAATGCACTCCACTCCTGCTCAGTTCCAGTAAGGCATCTTCCATTGTCCTGGTACCCAGTTCATCCATAGCTAAAGCCCACTGTTAGGGCCTCAGAAGCAGAGCATCAGGGAGAGATTTCAGACATGGCTCATTGTAATGGGATTGGGACTGGATTCGCCCTCCAAGAATTATCAACAAGAACCTTGGGGAAAGCCTCAGCAACCTAGCAAGATCCTGTCTCTAAATAAAATAAGTAAAAATGTTTTTAAAAATTTAAAATAAATAAATAAAAGGTGCCAGACACGGTAGCGAAGGCCTTGAATCCCAGCAACTTGGGAGGCTGAGAAAGGAGAATCACGAGTTCAAAGCCAGTGGAATGTACCTGGCCTTTCTCAAAACTATGCACATATCCAGTGTCAGTTAGGAGCAGTCCAGATGCCGGTGGCTAGCACAATGTGCTCAGTTATCTTAATGACGTTGTTTACTCTATTGTGTTTGCAATGAGTGCCAGGGTCACCTTGGCAAGCAAATTGGCAGTTATGATCAAGATGGCTCTGGTCATGTCAAGATGGAACTTGGAATCAGGGCTGTCCTCCTGTACCTGGGGTCTAAGGTGACCATAGGAGTAACAGAAGTAAAGTCCAATCCTTGGGGAGAATGCAAGCCAGCTGTTGGACAGCAGGTCTGTCACTGTATCTTTAACCTTCTCCAGGTGTGACCCAATCTTCTCTCTCACCTGGACTCCACTGTGGTCAGCAGGTGACAGCTTATCCATGTGCCATGCCGGAGGTGGCCCTTTCTGCTGCACTTGCTGCTCCCTCAGGTTCTGCACCCTGTCCTCCACTGGCAGGAGACCTGTCACGCCACCACAGCCTGCATCAGGACCTGCTGCTCGTACCTGTGTCCCTCTTGTTCTGAACTTCTCCTGCCATCCTCGGGCAATGAGGCAGGCCTCCCTAGTTGGCCAAAGCTTTGTGATCCTTCTGCAGTATCACTGGTGATTTATTTCCACCTATGAGCAACTTCTGCATCACTTTTCCCAGCACAAGATAAACGAACACTGAGGAAAATGGCCAAAAAAAAAAAAAAAATGGGGGAACGCTCAGCTTTCTAAGAGGTAGAAAAGGGTTTGAATATTTTAGAGACACTGGAGCTGCTGCCTTCAAAGTGGTGCCCTGGAAGGCACTTCACTTCTAGCGACTCTCCTGGAGCTTGTTCAACTCTTCAGAAATTGCCTCCAGAGCCACCTTTGACTAAAATGGATCAGCCTGCTTGATTGTCCAGAGTATTCCCCAATGCAGACATCCAAGTGACGTTGGACACTCCAAGGCCACTTCAGAGAACCCCGGGCACTGAGAAGGGGCTACATGACAGAGTAATAGGACTGTCCCAGCTGTGTTATTTGTCAGACATCTGCCTTTGGCCAAAGCTCTGGGTGTGCTTTGCCCTCCTCCCTGGAAGCGGGAGAGTGGGACAGACCCCTACCCACACTGGCAATCGCACATGCCTTCCCCAGGAGTGGGGCCCCTGCCTCGCCTCCCTCCCAGCACAGAGCCCAGGCTCCACTGGTCTCACTAATGAGTCTTAAGTGTTTGGCTTGGGCTCCTGCCAGTCCTGCTCCTACGGGCGGGGGACTGGGAGAGCATGGGACAAAGCTGTGCCAGCTCAGCTCTGCAGGCCCCTGGGAAGACGAGCACAGGGGCTGCCTGGCACAAACCCACCCAGCAGAGCATCTGGGCACCCACTTAAAACCCACTGCCCTTCTTTACCCTCCGTTTCAGGGTTTTCCCAAAATGCACATTTCTGGGCATGCTTCCTGAATTGGAATCCTGGGAGGAGATCCAGGGATGTGCTTTTTTTTTTTTTTTTTTTTTGTAAGAAGGATTGCACCCAGGGGTGCTTTACCATGAGCCACACCCAGCCCTTTTTTTCTTTTAATTCTAATTTGTTATATACGACAGCAGAATGCAATTCGACTCGTATTACACAAATAGAGAACAATTTTTCATGTCTCTGGTTGTACACAAAGTAGAGTCACACCATTTGTGTTTTCATACATGTACTTAGGGGAATGATGTCTGTCTCATCCCCCAGCCCTCTTTTATACTTTATTTAGAAGCAGGGTCTCGCTGAGTTGCCTAGGGCCTCGCTAAGTTGCTGAGGCTGGCTCTTGCTTCACTGCAAGGAATGTGCCTTTTTAATGAGCAACCCGGGAAAGTGTGTCACTGGTCTAACCAGGCACAAGTGGCACACAACTGTAATCCCAGCGGCTCGAGGCTGAGGCAGGAAGATCGCACGTTCAAAGCCAGCCTCAGCAAAAGCAAGGCGCTAAGCAACTCATGAGACCCTGTCTCTAAATAAAATACAAAATAGGGCTGGGGATGTGGCTCAGTGGTCAAGTGCTCTGAGTTCAATCCCTAGTACCCACTCCTGCCCCACCAAAAAAGACCCAAAAAACATAAAAGAACCACTGGTCTAGGAAGTCAATGATAGAGATTCTGGTTTGTGAAATTGTGAATATGTGCATTTTTATCCACAGCTTTGGTTGAATTCTCTAATTAAGTGGATAATCCTCATACTCCTTTTAAAAAGAAAAAAAATAGGCTTAAAAAATAAAAGGCTAAGAAGCTCAGGCAGATGAGATGATTTCTAAGTTCAGTGACAGCTCTGACCCATTACAACTCGGGGACTCCATTCAGCCATCCAGCAGGGCCACAGGACCCTGTCCTTTTGCCAGACCTGGGGGAAAGACTATGATGGCCCTGAAAGAGGTTGGTGAGTTCAGGAAACCAGGTGAGAGAATTAGGCTGAGGGTGGCAAGAAGCCAGTGGCGAGTGGCTTGGGTAGGGACGGACAAAGCCTAGGGGACATTTTTGAATGTTTAGGCTGAAAGGACCCTTGGGAAAGCAACTCCTAGCAAGAAAAGTGAATTGTCATCAATATCAGGTCCTCTGAACTACACAGCTAAACATCTCCCAGTCTCCCCTGCAGCTGGCAAGAGCCATGAATTCTATTTTGCCCAATGGAATGTGGGTCTCTTTATGTACTAAATGTCTATGTCCCCTCAAGATTCATAGGTTAAAATCCCAACACCCCCCTCCCCCAGAGTGAAGGTGTTAGGAGGCGGAGCCTTAAGGAAGATGATGAGGTCAGGAGGGTGGGGTCCTTGTGAAGTCAGTGCCTTAGAGAAGCAGCCCAGGTGAGATGTCTTGCCCCTTCCTCCCTGAGGATGAAGGTGCGAAGGCAGCATCTATGAACTCGGTTACAGGTCCTCACCAGACACATCTTTCAAGGCCTTGATCTTTGACTTCACAGCCTCCAGAACTATGAGAAATAAATCTGCATTGTTTATAAGCTATCTAATTTATGACAACCTGTGATATTTTATGTATCTTAATATCAACCATGGGTTCCTGGTTTATCACTTCACTCCCAAGGAAATATGTATTTTATTTTATTTATATATGTGTGTGTATGTATGTCTATATGTATGTATTTGTGGTACTGAGGACTGAACCCAGAAGCACTTAACCACTGAGCTAGACCCCCAGCTTTTTTTTCTTCGTTTTGATACAGGGTCTTGCTAAGTTGCCCGGGCTGGCTTCTAACTTGTGATCCTCCTGCTCAAGGTAGATTACAGAAACTCTTTAATCTCCCTCTTCCTTTAGCTGGCCATAAAAATATAACCTGACCTGCCTTGTCTGATTGTAGGTCTTAAGATCCTCTTCATTCCAGAGGGGTCCTGCCCCATGTCCCTCAAGCAGAAAATGCTGATGGGTCTAAACAGGCCTTGCCATCCAACCTCTTAGCGATTGCACCTACGCCATCAAGTTTCCATCAAAACTCAAAATGACAGGGTTTGTCGATTCCAGGTAGTTGAACACATGGAGGTTCCAAGGGGGTAATACGCCCGGAGGGGGATAGACTCCACACCTCCCCTCCTCTATGCCTCTCACTATGCACCTCTTCATCTGCATCCTTTGTAGTAAATATCTTTTATAATAAACCAGTAAACCCCACGTGTTGCTCTGAGTTCTGTGAGCCACTCTAGCAAATAATCAAACCTAAGGATGGGGGTTGTGGGCATTCCAATTTATAGCCAGCACAGGTTAAACACGGGAAATTCTGGGTACAGAAGCACAGGTTAAACAAGATGATATTTGGCTGAAGAAATTCTAAGCCATGTGTTGAAAGTGCTCCTTGGCTTCTCTTCAAAACTGTATAGCAAAACACAGGAAGACTGAAAGAATTTAAAGATGGAATTTTCATCAAAAGAGCTGGAGAATATTATGCGAAACAAAATAAGCTAATCCCAAAAAACCAAAGGCTGAATGTTTTCTTTGATATGAGGATGCTAATTCACAATAATTTGGGGGGGAGGGGAGTAGGGAAAAATAGAGGTAGTTTGGACTAGGAACAGGGGAATGAAGGGAAGGGAGGGTGCATAGGGGCAGGAAGGATAGTAGAATGAATCGAACATTTTTACCCTATGTGCATATACTACACAACCGGTGTGATTCTACATCATGTACAACCAGAAGAATGAGGTTATACTCCATTTATGTATGATGTATCAGAGTGCATTCTGCTGTCATGTATCACTAATTAGAACAAATTTTAAAAAGATAAAAAGAACTTAAAAATTTGGAAAATCCTCAGCCTGACAGTATTGTAAAAAGTGTGCTCCATAGAGGACACCAGGGTGTGGCCAATGTGACCATTCCACATGGAGATGGGTAAGGACCAGCCAAGTGCTGTGGACTGGAGAGGGTGGCAGAATGATCCCAATGGCAATTCAGAGAACACTGGGGCTGCCCCTCCCACTAGACGCCAGAGTTCCAGAGCCCAGGGAAAAGAATGATTTCAAAGGAAGGAGCCACCCGCACCCACAGGGCCTCAGCCCTTGCTGCCCAGCACCACCACAGCATTCCTTGCCTCTTCAGGGTTCAGCTCTACTGAGTCCAGGTGTGGCGGCCCCTTCCAGGAGGCTTAGGTGGTAAACCTTGATGGCGTGAGCCAAGGAGACATGGCTACCTTCACCTAGGCTCCCAAGCATGCCCCAGTGTTTCAGTTAGCTTTTTCATTGCTATGACCAAATGACCCAAGAACAATGTAGAGGAGGAAAAGTTTACTTGGGCTCAAGGTTCCAGAGTGTCAAACATAGTAGGCACACTCCATACTTTCTGGGTCCAAGGTGAGGTAGAACATCATGGCAAAAGGGCATATGATAGAGGAAAACAGCTCAGGACACAGCAACCAGGAAGCCAGGCGAAGGTAGCCATGTCCCCGTGGCTCATGCACCCAGCACAAAATATAAACCCCCAAGGCACACCCCCCAAGTGACCTACTTCCCCAGCCACATTCTACCTGCCTATGGTCACTACCAAGTTGTTATGGTTTGGATATGGGGTATTCTCCCACAAGCTCATGTGTGAGACAATGCAAGAAAGTTCACAGATGAAATGATTGGGTCTTGAGAACCTTAGCCTAACCAGTGCATTGATTCACTGACAGGGATTAACTATGTGGTGACTCTAGGTAGATGGAGTGTGGCCAGAGAAGGTATATCTTTGAGAGCTTTCCTTTGAGGTATATATTTTGTCCCTGCTGAGCAACTCTCTCTCTGCTTCCTGGTGACCATGGCCTAAGCTGCTTTCCTCTGCCACACCCATCCACCATGTTGTTCTGCACCACCTTAGGCCCAGAGCAATGGAGTTGGCTGTCTATGGACTCAGACCTCTGAAGCTCTGTATAAACTTTTTCACCTCTAAAATTGTTCTTGTCAGGCCTTTTGGTCAGAGTAACCAGAAAGTTGACTAAAACACCAGTTAATCCATGTCAATGGGTTAATATACCGATTAGGTTACACCTCTCATATCAAGTCATTTCATCTCTGAAAATTCTTATATCATCTCACACATGAGCTATGGGGGGTACAGCTTATGGCTCAGCCATAATACCCTGAAAGTCTTGGGATCCAGGAAAGAATTGCCAGAGAAAGCTACCACCGGGGCAATGCCTAGTGAAGCCACAGGAGTGGAGCAACTTGAAACCCCAGACCAGTGAAGTGACCAGCGTACGATTCTGGGCCAAGAGCCATAGGTATATGACCCAAAGCTGCCACAGAAAACGACCATAGGAGCAGGACCACCACCCCGTGGGTCCAGGAGGACCCCTACCCCAGCAGACCTAGAAGGTAGAGCCTCAACCAGTTTACTTTCTAGCCTTAACATTTTGGACTTGCTGGGAACCTGTCACCCTTCCTTGTTGCCTGTTTCTCCCTTTGGAACGGGAATGTCCATCATGCCCCTGTTCCACCACTGGATTCCGATTTCACAGGGGACACAGCTATACAGAATCTGCCTCAGTAGGAATTGTACCTTGAGTCTCATTCCTATAGGACTTAGATGATACCAGAAAAGACCCAGGATGGGTGCAACGCCAGGGTTTGAATGTCTGTGTCCAATGTTAAAATCCTAACCTCCAAGTAGATGGCATGTGAAGACGAGGCCTTATGGGAGGTGAACTCACAAACGAGTTCAGTGGCCTCGTACAAGAGGCCCAGTAGAGCTGCTTGTCCCTTCCATGAGGATGCAGTGAAAAGGCACCACCTACAAACCAGGAAATAGGTTCTCACCAGACATGGAATCTGCCAGTACCTTAACCTTGGACTTCCCAGTCTGCAAAACTGCTAGAAATGTACTTCTGTTGTTTATAAGCCACCTAGTCTGTGGTACTTTGTCATAGCAGCAGCCTGAGCTAACTGAAACAGCCACCACTGGATTCTCTCCTCTCTCCACCAGATGCCAAAAAGGACCCTTCGGTCCCTGTAGCTGGCTGAGCCACGACAGGAAAGGAGCCTGGGCTCCCAGAAACCCAAGGCATGGAGTGTCCCACTGTCTCACCATTACCTCACAGTGGACTGTGCAGCATGAGAAATAAACCCTTTTTATGTTAAGCTACTGAGATCTGGAGAGCACTTGAATCAGAAGTCAGCTTACTATAACTCCAATACCCTCCGCAGAGACACCCGGCCCCGGGAGTGGAAAGGGGTTGACATGTCCAATGTCTGCGTGAGCTCCTGGTGGGCCAGGGCCACAACTAGCATTTTGACTGCAGCCTCGTGGGGATGGGCACCACCACCACACTCCACAAACCTGGGAGGCACCAATTGCCAAAAAATTTTATTTATTGTTTCAAGTGGCAAAATGTCATTGGTCTCTGTGGGGCACCTAGCAGGGTAGAGGGAGACCTGGGGTGGGACTGGGATAGGGCTCCGCTCATTACAAAAATCAAAGGCCTTTATAAAAAATGCTATAAATTGGTATCAAAAGAAAACCCAAGGGAGGCTGAAGGAGGAAGCGGAGAGAGAGGAGGGGAGAGAAGGAAGGACCAAAACCTTCAACCACTAGTGACGGAATCCAGGCTGGGAGGGAAAGTGTGGGGACAAGTTGGGAAGGTGATACAAAGTGCATAAACGTGGCTCCCAGACACTCCTCAGAGGTGAAGGGGACAGGCTGCAGCCTGGGGCACAGTGGGGCTCCAGCTGTCTCCTCACTCAGGGACCTCACAGGAACGGGCACTGCCTGAGACTGCCAAATGGGAAGGACCTGCAATAGGAGAGGCAAGAGGTCAGAGGAGGACATTGGAGGTTCGGCTTCCTCTGCTCCATGCACATCCTGGCTCCCCAGCTGGGACCAGTCATGGGAAAGGTCCCTGCTAGGATGGCAAGCCTGGTGAGTACTCCCAGGGGCCTACACCAGAGGGCCTGGCAGACACACTCAGGCCAGTCAGGGAGGTGGGTGAGATGGAGCCCCCCCTCCTCCGTCCGAGGCCAGACAACACCCTGCCCCGGGGACAAATGTAGGAGAGCAAGTCTCCGCACCTGGTTTCACCGCCTTGTTCCAGGCCACACAGAAAGGGGGATGCAGAGCTAAGTGCTAGAAGGCGGCACAGGGGCTTCTGGGTCCCCCAGAGAAGGCCCTCTGCACGCTAAACCCCAGCGCAATCCAAGCCCAGCAGCCTGTCCTCACCTCGGTAACCTCTCAGACCTTCTTCTTCTTGAGCTTCAGGGCTTGAAGCCAGTTGGGCGATGATCCTTCTGACCTAGAAGGCAAAACACAAAGGTCCAGAAGGCAAACTTCAGGCAAATTGCACAAAATAAGTACACATGGGAGGGACAGAATTTCCCCCTCTCCATCCAGAAAAGGCAGCCTAGGGCCCAGCTGCAAGACTAGAACTCCACCACCAACTTATTCAGTTAATTTAGGGCATGTCGACCACCTCTCTGAGCCTCAGTGTTCTTCTTCAATAAAGTGAGGTTTCCCTTTTCAGGCTACTTCACTGAGGTCAGGAGATGTCCAGAGCTCAGTCACCTACCCTGAGGATTTCTCCGGCTTAGGAGGTAATGCAAGGGGCTTCCCCAGCCCTGGGACTTTGCAGGACTTGGAACGCTGGACTGCAGCCTCCTTCTGGCCCGACTTGCTCTCTGCCACTTCCCCTTCCTCAGCTGAGCGGTTCCGGGGACGTAGTTTGGCCTGAGAGACAGTCCAGATGCAGACAGATGTAAGCAGGACAGGCAGGAGTCACAGAGGACAGGCCTTCTCCCAAGAGGGTACAGTCCCCTGAACCATGCCTAGATGCCTCTACAGCCCTTTGGCCCCAAAGAACAGAGTCATTAAAGAGAGCTTCCCTCACAACTTTACTTTGCACATAGTAGGTCCTCAAAAGGATCCTGCTGAACTAAATTCAGCAAGCTGGGCTGACAAAGCCAGTGGTGACTTCCTGGCTCTGTGCTTTTGTTCCTCTACTCTCTGCCTACACTGCCTCCCCTCTGCCCCAGGGCCCACGGCCAATTCCTGTGTCTACCTCAAGGCGAAGAGCAAATGCTTAAGTGGAGCCGATCCACCCTCCTCTCCCACCACCAGGATCAAGGAGGAACTCCTCCCCTGGAACTGGCCCAGAACCTCTCTGTGCCTCCCCAGTGACACCTACCCTCTCTCCCTCCACCAGAGCTAAGTGTGGGCTCATGTCCCACCACCCCTGAGGCTCTGGGACATGAAGACACCTTGTTCTATCCTCAGGTATACCACCCCAGGGTCCAGCAAGGCACAGAAGGACCTCCCAGGGCCCTCCTGGGAGAGCAGCATGAGAAAAGGAAGGCAGAGGGGATCAGAGGATGGCTGGCTGGGTGAAGAGCGGACAGGTCACAGGCAGGGAGACCACATGTGACTGTCCACTGATCAGACAGTACCTTCAGGGCTGACGGGCTCAGGCCAGGAAAGAGGTTGACTTTCAACCCCTTGGTGCCCAAGGACATCCGTGTGCGGCGGTTCTGAGGTTCCTCTACTACCTCCTCATCTGAAGATGGCACCCGAGAAGCCCGTGGCTCTGCAAAGGGATGGTGAGGTGGGGATCACAGCACAGCCGGCACCCCTACAAGCCCCCTCTCACCTACAGCCCGGGTCACATGCCAGGGATTCACACAGATACCACAAGGCAACACATCAATCTACCTGTAGAGTCTTGGAAGAGGCGTGCATCTGAGTCTGCTGCCTCTGACAGGCCCAGGGTACCCCCAGGTCTGATGGCTGGGGCCCGGTGTCCACGCTTGCGCCCCAGGTTGGCACGACTCCGATACATGGCACTGTCGAGGATCTCTGTGTCCTGATCAAAACAACAGCAACACCACTGCCACAGCTAGCCCATGGACCCGCCCACCCACAGGAGCCCCACCACAGCAGCCACCAGGAGCTGATGGCTCTGCTGTCCAAGCTTCCCGCTCCAGCGATGCACCCACAGCCTGCTTTCACCCTCCCGGTCTTGGGCTGCTCAGCAAAGCTCCCATCACCCACATTCCCCACAGGAGCCACCCACTGCCCTGGTTCACCCTCCACTGACCTCAATGAAGGAGAAGTCCTGACTGAGGCAGCTCGGGGGAGGCCCTTGGGAGGGCCGCCGAGAGGTCGGGGTCGGGGCCAGCACCTGCTCGCCGTGCCTAGCCCCTGTGAGGCCCCAGGTGCCATCCACCTCTTCTGTTCGGCTGGCTTCACCATCGGGCTGGGGCCTCCAGGAGGGCAGGGGGTCCCTGCTGGGCTCTGCAGGTTCCCCTTGCTCAGCACCTGCGGTGGCTCCTTCCTCCTCCATCAGGACCCTGAGGCCCGAGGCTGCTGACTCCCTTCGGGCCTCTGCCTTAGAGCTGCTGGCCGCCAGCATCTCCTCCAGGAGGCCCTGGGAGCCAGATGGTGGGGAGCGGGCCAGACACCTGCTGGGGCTGCCAAGGGGACAGACCAGGAAATAAGGTCATCAGTGAAAACCCTCTCTCTTGCCTGAAGCCACAGCACACCACATGGCAAGGGCTGGGCCAGCAGGGCAGGTTCCAATCCCTGATTCATCACTTACTACAGGGTGAGTAGGCTTTACCTGAAATGCTTGGGACTCAAAGAGTTTTGGAGTTTGGATTTTGGAATCTTCACATATCCATTATGAGATATCTTAGAAAGAAGACCCAATTCTAAAGATAAAATTCATTTATATCTCATATATACCTCATGCACACAGCCTAACAGTAATTTTACACTCTATTTTTTTAGTGCACCTGCATTTTAACTGTAATCTGCCACACGAGGGCCAGGTGTGGAATTGTCCACTTGTGACATCATGTCTGTGCTCAAAGTTTCGGGTTTTGAAACATTTCAGAGTTCAGAGTTCAGGTTTCCGTATTACAAATGCTCAACCTGTTCAGGAGAACTTGAATAAGCCCCTTGCCTGCAAGCACCCTGGGTTCCTCTCTGGAGTTGCTGGGGGGATGAAAAAGCCTCCACAGGGCCTATCACAGTGCCTGACAAACCTGTGTGCCCACGAACCACAAATATCACCACTGCTGCCACTGCTGCTGTTCCTATGGCCCCTCCCAGGGACGCCTGCTTGGGCAGTCACATTCCTCGGGATGATCCAGGTACTGCCAATCCATCCACTTGTCCAACCTCGAATCATCTTTAGGCCCTTGTTGTAACTCTATTCCTTGGCCTCAAGGAACAAGCAGGGATCACTAGAGGATGCCCAGCACAAATGCTGCCATCTTAGAACCAGCTGTTCCCTCACCTGGGATGCTTGCCCCCTTGCCCTCGCTGTTCCTTCACTGATTCTCCTTGGCCCAAGTCCTCCACTGAAGCTGTTCTGCCCCTCTCCCCTAACCAGCATGAGCTCCTCAGCCCTGCCAGCTGCCAGGGCTCCAACCTATGCCAGCCGGGCCACCCTTTGTCCCCACTGCCTTCTGGGAGCTCCTCAAGGACAAAGCTGGGCCCTTGTTGCCTCTGTGCCCCCAACACCTGGGCCAGGGACCAGACTAAGTCAATGTTTGTGGAGTGAATAAGAGGCAGGGTCACCCTGGTCAACACAGCTTCCATGTCTGCTGCCTGCTGCTCCCTCAAAGCACAACAGACACACCCGGCACAGCACCCACACAACGTCCAGATGCCACGCCCCAGAGCACACACACACTCATTGCAGACCTCAAGCAGGCGACTGTGAGCTGGTACCCGCTAGACCTACAGGCACAGTACAGAGCCACACCCAGCGCCATGCACAGAGGGCAGAACGGCCGCGGCAGTGCCCGGAAGGCCACTGAATACTGGAGAGGGAGGGGAACGAGACAGGTGAGTCGATACCAGCAGGAGCGGGGCGGGCAGAATGTGTGTCAGTCTGTCCTTCCACAAGCTGCTGACAGATGGAAATTAAAGCAGTGTGGGGAGGGGGAGGAGGCAGTGGATTTGGGAACAGCACTGGACAGGGGCCAGAGCCAGCGCACTCAAAGCCAGCTTAAAGTCAGGGAGGGGCGGTGACAGCACCCCACCCAGCCTTAAGAGCTAGACAGAAGCCTCTCTGGGAGGGGGCAGCTACAGGCTGAGAACAGGCCCTGCAGCTACGGGACCTAAAACAAAGGGGGCGGAGAAAGATCCACTCTCTCTGAGCTGAGGGGGCCCACACCATGCAGACAGAGGTCAGTGGAGGGAAGGGGGGCTGGGGGTGGCTGTGGAGCAGTGTGCATCCACCCCAGGACCTCAGCCTTCACCCTCCTCCTCAACGCCCCCCAATCTCCCAGAACACCTACAACCTGAGGCCTTCCTGGCAGAGAAGCAGGAGAGAAGAGAGGCGATTGGGAACTCAGGTCCTGAGCCCTGCCACCCTGGTACTTGCCTAAGTCCTGGACCCTTCTGCACCAGTGGCCTTGGCCACATGTTATGTGCCCACTCTGAGCCTCAGTTTCTTCATCTATAAAATGGGGATGATGAAAGTACATAAGCTCTGCTGGGTTTACTGGCGATATGTACCTAGCACACAGTTACATTTAACACACACAACAAATCGTCAAATTACTAGGATAATCCTCATTAGCCTCAATACAGGTCCCTGAGAGGATGCGTCTCATACCATCTGTTCCATCACCCATTGAGACTGGAGAGTATCCTGGGGCCCAGAACCCCGTCCTGCACACAGCTCCATGCTCCAGGTTCAAACACAGAGGATGGATCTGTGAAAAGCTGGCTTTCCAGTTGGGGCTCAAGGCACCAAGACCTGAAGTGAGGGAGGGTCCGGGCTGGAGCCAGAATGATGCCTGAGGACTAAACGTCAACCAGGCAAAGTCAAAGGTAAACAGTTGGTGCTGACCCTAGGGGGATAAGGAGGGTGTCCAGAGAGGACCACAAGGCTGGGGCCCACGAGAACAGAAATCCACCTTTCTGGGAACCTGGGTCTGTTTTCCCACCAATGAAATAAAGGAGCTGGACTCAAAGATTTCTAAGGGTCCTCTTGGATTCTATGAAGACCCCAAAATGACTCAGAGGCTTCTGCCATCATTAGAGGCAGGAGAAAGGATAGGGATGACTGGGAGGCCAGAGAAAGAAAAGGACAGCACCCCAGCTCTGGGAACCCAGGAGCACCATTCCCACCAGGGCAAGGGACCAGGTGGCCCTAGACCCAGAGGAGGGGCCCAAGCCCTCCCCACCCCATCCACCTCTATGGTAGTGTTGCCACAATTATCGTCAAAGATATCTCTGTCCATCACGAGGATGACAACAAAAATGTCCCCAAGGCCCTACCAAACTTCACATCCAAACTTGCAGAACAGACACGAATAGAAAGCATGTTTTCTCAGTGATAAACAGGGAAGGTAGGTTTACATCTGCATCTATCACTCTCCACGTATTCGCCCTTAGTCTTCCCAGAAACCCTATGAAAGTGACTATCCCAATTTAGAGGAAGATGGGGGCCCTGAGAAGGCCCTTGCCCAAGGTCACAGAGGTGGTGAGAGAAACAGGACCTGAACCAGGCCGATGCACCCAAAACCAGACTACACTGAGCTATTCTCAAGGACTTCCTGATACATAGGAAACCTTCAAATTTGTTCTTTAAAGAGAAACTTTCCATAGCATAGAATCTCCCCGTGTCACATGCTCAGAACACCAGTTCCCTGGATATTGCCCAGGTAAGTTTGGGGAACACTGCCTTACTCAACTGTAAGGTACCAATAAAGGCCAAGACATACCAAGTCTCCCAAATGGCCAGAGAGCACGTGACAGTGTGTATGGGCTAAATTTCTTCACGGAAGGGCTGCTCAAAAACATAACATTCACAGAACCGCCACCGCCGCCCCCAGCCTGGAGCACACTTCTGCTGCAAGCGATGCGGCTCACCCGCAGGGCATCAGGGATAGACCCTGAGCTGGGATGTCAACACTGGCCATAAAAACCTTGAGCACTCTGGGGCATGAGAGAGACCCATTCCCACCCTGCCACCCCACAGGGACCCTCTCCCTCCTTCCTAAACAAAGGAAAGGCAATACCACCTTCCCTCTTAAGAGCCACCCTGTGACCCAGCAGAAGGGAAGGCGGGAGGCTGCAGCCCATTCCCTGACAGACTAAATTTCAACGCAGCAGCCACACCTAAAAGCAGTGGATAGAAAAAGTTGGAAGGACGTATTGCAGCCTCTGTGACCTCAATCAGATCACACCATCCCTCCACCTGCCCATGGGCGAGGATCGAATCCCTTTCCTACTTGGCAGGACAGCTGTGAAGGTCGACAAGTAAGAAGGGAAACTGAGCATCAGGGCATGTGAACCTCAGAGTCCTGGGAAGTGAAATCGGAGGCAGCCATGCTGAGTCCACCTCCCTGCACCATGACTGTGCCAGCTGGAACGCTGCTAGAAACTGAGGCGCAGGGAGTCAGTCAGTGGCCCAGGATCCCTGCGGCCTCCTGACTCCAACCCGGCTCTCAGTCTGCAGTCCTCATGAAGGTCTCTGTAGGGTCCGCTCAACAACCTGGGTCCCCGGAAGCTCCCCTTCCTCAGCTCCCTTCCTGGTCCCATACTCTCCGTCCCCAGCTTCCATGCCAAATGCCTTTCCCACCCCATCCCCACCCTCAGGCCCCTTCCTTCTTCCTCCTGCTCTCCTCCCACTACCATCTGCCCCTTTCACTTAGAACAGCCTCCACCCAACACCTCCCTTCCCTTCCCTTCCGAAAGGCCAGTGGGAAGCGCCTGGTCTGGGGCTGGAAAAGGTAAGATTTTCTATTCACTAGAGAGAACAAAACCAATCCTCAGTGGATGGGAATGTTAATGAAACAGAAGTAAATACCATTTTTGTACCCTTTCCACAAAGAGCAGAAAAACACCTGTGTTGGTTTTAGAATACCCATGGCTCTGAAACGACCAGTCTTTTCCTTTGGAAAGTTCTCTTTCAGCAACTTGGGATAGGGACCACAGTCATGGGACCAGGCCTGGGACCCAATAGCTTCAGGTTCCTGAACTGCTGCTCTTCTGGGCTCTATGACAAGCCAGACAAGAGCACCAAGCTCCGACTTCTTGGAGAGCCAATGAGCACCACTGTCCCCCCAACTCCTGGCTGTAGTGGACAGACCAAGGAGATATAAGGTTCCCTTTCCTCTACCTGTCAAAGGATGTGCATTCTCTGGCCCAAGACTGGGAACAATCTTGGGAAACAAGAGCAGAATCTACCAGAAGCCTTATGATATGTGGCTGACTCCATTTCTCCCTCAATCACAACTCAAATCACCAAGAAGACTCAAAACTGGGTTGCTACAGAGCAAACACCTCAACCTTTACATTCTGCTTTCCATAAAGGAAATATGTTATATTTCAATATAAAACTTAAAAAGCAGAATTAAACATTCACAGCCCAAAAATGTCTGTTTGGCAAATACCAAAAGTCCATTGGAAAAGCTATTTCTTCCCCCCTCCAAAAAATTCCAAAACTTTTTGAGAGTGGAGTTACACCTTTTCTCCCACCCTAGGATGGGGATCCCTTACCTGGTTCCAAAGCCTGGGGCTTCTCCTGTCTCTACTTTGAGGTCTTCAGAGCCGGTCTCCAAGGAAGGCGAGAAGCTGTCTTCACCCTGGGTCTCTGGCCCACTTGTCTCGCCGACCCCCAGCTCCCTGGCTTCCAAAGGGTCTCTGGCTTCCAGGCCAGGGGACAAGTCACCACTGTTCCCGAGGCTTAGCTCTGGGCCAGAGTCCACCTTCCCTACCCCATGCTCCCTGGCCTCACCTGGGGCCCCAGTGAGCTCCACATTCCGGAGCCCGAAGTCCTGAGCCCACTCCATCTGCCCGACTCCACAGCCCCGAGGACCTCCAGATGCCACACCACAGGACACCTCCAAGTTCCTCAGACCCAGATTGTCGCCCCAGTCCACCTGCCCTACCCCAAGCTCTCTGGGTTCTGTGGGGATACAGCCTGCCCCTGGGGCTATATTTCTCAGCCCAAGGTCAGGTGTCCAGTCTGCTTGTCCAACCCCACGCTCCCTGGATTTAAGGAACTCTCCAGCCTCCACACCTGACCAGTCATTTTGTCCCACACCACTCTCCCTGGCCTGGCTGTGTCCTCCTACCTCGCCTGCCCCAGCCAAATCTCTGCTTCTCACCCCAACACCAGAAGTCCAGTCCTTCTCCCCAACTCCGATCCCCCTGGGCTCTTCAGACCCTCCAGTTTCCAAACAGCTGGCTGAGTCCCCATCTCTCAAGCCCAGGTTGTCTGACCAGCCCATCTGTCCCATGGCATTCTCTCTGGCCTCATGAGAGCCCCCAGAATCCACACAACTGGACACTTCCAAGTTCCTGAGACCCAGCTGATCAGCCCAGTCCATGCATCCGGGGGAGGTCTCCCCTGGAGGTTCAAAGTGCCCACTTCCCATCTTGTTGGAAGGGCTCAGTCCAGAACCGCTCAGTCTGTCTTTGCCAATGATACCAAACTGATGGCTCCTCTCAGAGGCCTGGTTGCACAAGTCCCCACTCCAGTCTTGCTGCCTGGAGCTAAACGCTGCGTCTGGCTGCGGGGTGACACCAAGGCTGAAGTCCCCGGCCCAACCTCGCTTCCCATCTTCCCGGTCAGCATCACCATGGCTCTGAGGCCCTGCGTGCAGTCTCTCCTGCAGCCCTCCGACTTGCTGGCCAGCGTCACTGCCTTGCCAGCTGCCCTGGTCTCCCTGACCAAGGGTCCCATCCTGCAACTGGGGGGTGCTAGTGCTAAACAGGGCCCCTGATTCTCTCTCTTCTAACTGGCCTGGGCTCCTGCTGGCCTCGCCAAGGCTGTCCTCACCACTCAGAGTCTTCTTCTCAAACTCCTCATCCTGTTGCTGGACGTCCTCGGGGCTGAACCCGGAGCTCAGGGCTCTTGTTCCGAAGCCTCTGTCCTGTGCACCAAGGGCCCTGGAGCTGCTGTAGTCCCTCATCCACGCACTCTTCCCAAACTCCTGGTCCTGCTGTGCCACTGCTTGGCTGTCATAGGTGCCCAGTGAAGAACCTCTCTTCTCAAACTCCCGGTCCTGCTCCTCGGCATCCTGGCTGCTGTAACTGCCATGGTGGTCCTTCGCCCCTACCTCCCGGGCCTGCTCATCTGCATCCTGGCTGGCGTAAGAATCCAGTGAGTCTCTCTTCCCGAATTCCCAGTCCTGAAGGCCGGCATCTCGGTAAGTACGAAGCAAGTCTTTCTTCCCGAATTCCTGGTCCTGCAGCTCTGCATCCTGAATAGAGTAAGTGCCCTGGGAATCCCTCTTTCGGAACTCCCATTCCTGAACATCAGCCTCCTGGCTCTGGCTCTGCATGCTGAGCTGGGCTGGCTTTCCAACTACCCTGTCGAGGGCCGTGAGCCCCCCTGGGGCAGATACTTCACCCCGGTCTTGGCTGCTGCTGACCTCTACTCCTTCTGGGCCAAGACCACACCTGCTGGCCCACTTCCTACTGCTTCCTTCTCCTACCCCTTGCCCATAATTGCTGGTCCAGTCCCTCTCCCCAGGGCCTGGGTCTCCTCTAGGGCTTGTGCCCCCAAGGCCATAGTCCTGAGAAGCATCTTGGGACCAGCTAGGACTGAAACTGCTGGGATGCGGGTCTGCTGCAATCCCAAATTCACTCTGCAGATCTTTCTGTGCCCAGCCAAGGAGTCCCTGGGAATCAGAAAAAAAACAGACAAAAACAATGCTTAAAGTTGGTTGGAATGAAAGTCAGCACTACCTAGTGCCTGAGAGCCCCACTTTAGCAACAGAGAACCTGGGTTTAGATTCCAGCTGTGCGACCTTGAGCAAATCAATTAACCACTCAGAGCTTCTGGGTCCTCATCTTTAAACAGGTATAATTTCTACCGCATGCAGGGCTGACATGAGAGGAGTGAACAAGATCATATAAACAACCGACTCAGCACAGTGCCTGGCACACAATGGGCACTCAATCGATGGTCCTATGGTCATGTTTACAGTCCTTGGGCAACACCTGGCTAACTGCCAGAAGAAATCCTGCCTGAAGGAGTGGTCTGCCTGTGGAACTGGGGACAGGGAGAACACTCTCAGTTATAAGAGGTCAAGACTCAGATTCCCTCCAACTTGAGCAAAGCAAGGTTCCAACCCAGCACAGCCCTTCTAGCCCCGGATGAGTACCCAGGCCCTTCCTCCCCAAGGAAAGCCCTTCTACCTAGCCCTCCCAGGAAGGCCTCTCTGCCCCGACCTCCACGAGGCCCAGGAAAGACAGGAGGGGCAGCCTGTGGCACGGAGCTCACTGCACTTCCACCCCCCCCAACTCCCCTGACTCACCCCAGAAGGCGGGCGAGCCTGGGACTCAGGGCCCCGGAGCCTCCCAGCCTCGTCCCGCAGAGCTGCATTGGCCAGTAGTCGCTCCAGGACAGACATGCTAGCCTCCCTGTCCCTGGGCTGAGCCATGGCCTCCACCCCCCAACCACCCTGGGGCTGCTGGGTGCGGCAGGCAGTGTACGGGACAGGGCTGGGCCACTCCCCAGCCAGGACCTGTCCGACAGCTCTGGCTCCCGCTTGCCCTGGCCCTGCTCCCTCGCTCCCCGCTCCCTCCGGAGCAGCTGCAGCTCTGGCAGCCCCGCCCAGAAGCCAGTTGAGTCACCCACATCCTGGGACAGACACACCTACTGCAGGAGTCAGCCTAGTCTTAACCCCTTCCTGCTCCTCCTCTTCCAGAGGCTGCTGGGGCTCCTCCTTGCCTCCAGCCCCGCCCCTGCCAGCACAGGCCAGGATTGAAAAATAAAATTTCAAAAGCCACCTGGATCCCAGCCCTTAGATGCAGAGGGAGCCTGATCGGACAAAGGGCACTGGGCAAGAAGGGGCGTCCAAGCCCAGTCACTAACTTCTGGGTAACTGCACAGGAAAGGCCCTGCTTCTGCCAGCCTTCGGCTGCCAGTCTACAAAGCAGATCAGGAGCTGGGGCGGGAGAGCCGTTTGCCCAGCACTACCCTTCATCCTGCCCGTGCATGCGGTGACTCATTTAATCCCTGCCATGGCCCTGAGGGACTGCTTCACTGCTATGCCCCTTTTACAGACAAGATACTGAGGCAAAGTGGAAAAGTCACTTGTTCAAGGTCATATTTAGACAAAATAACAGCTGAGCCAGGAGAGGAGCCCAGGCAGTCCAGTTCTACTAAGAGAAAGCCAACCCAGGCCTAGATGGCTAGGCGATTTTGCCACACACGCCGTTCCAGGTGATAATGGTCTGAACATGTCCTACAGGCCACATGGCATCAAGCGCTTGCTAACTTCATTTTACCCACATACACCTCTAAGAGGCCAGAGCTATTACTACTAAAGGACACAGAAGCTTCCAGGTTAAGGTACACTCCCAAGACCACCCGCGAGTGAATGCGGGTGTCAGGATTTGAACTCACTATCAAGCACCATCCTATACAGCTCAGCCAGCGTGGCCAGACAGCAGAGCTACAAGGTAAAGGTTCACAGTTGCTGTGCTCACTATTACATTCCAAGTTCTTGTCATACTAAACCCACGTTGAAAGAATTAAGCCCACCCAAGCCCTCCATACCTGGAGCCTCCCCCTCCCTGTGTCCATCCTCACCTCAGAACAGGTACTTGGGGACTGTCCGTCAGATCCGGCTCCCCGCTTTGCACTGCTGACACTGGGCGGTGGTGAAGCCAGGAGGTCATCCAGCCAGCGAGAGCTGCGTTCAGGGCCCACAGGCTCAGGGGATGCCCTACAGGATTCCTGGGCTTCTGTCCTGGGTTGGGTGGCCTCAGCCCGGGCTAGGGTCACCATCTCCTCTTCAGCAGGCAATGCTTGCTCAGGGCCAGGGGCATCAGCAAAGAGGACACAGGGCTGGTCAGGGGGTGCTGGCTGCTGCTGCCCCAGGACTGGCTCCAGCACAGGCAGAGCTGCCTCCCTAGTGGCCAGAGGGAGGGGGGACTCCTGTCCAGACAGGGGCTCCCGATCCTCATATCTCTCCTCTGCCTGCAGCAAGAGTGCTCCAGAAGGGCCCTCTGCTGAGAATGGGGACTGAAGGGAGACAGCTGGGGACTGAGGCTGACTCTGTCCATTATCTTTTTGGTGTACAGAGTTGCCTGGGTCATCTCCCTGCTCCTGGGAAACAGGCCTTCCTGAGACCCCTGGAGCTGTCGGGGGCCCTTGCCCTTGCTGGGACACTCCTTCCTCCCTGCTGGACGCAGCCCAGCTGCTGGCCTCAGCGGCCTCAGCAGCTTCACTGGCCTCAGTAATGGGGGAAGGGGGTGGGGAGTCCAGTCGCCACACACTCAAACCTGAGGGCCGTGTGGGGAAGGTCCATTCAAATGACTGTGATAAGCTCCAATTGGACTCTGTCCCACTCCCAAAGGGACGATCCAGGGCTGACTGGCTCCCTTGCATTTGGGGCAGGGCAGCTAGTGAGCCCCCCAGTTTCCCCTGGTCCTGGTTAGGTGGCCGGAGCACACCCTCAGAGAATCGGCGCTGAGCCAGGCCGACTGGGCGGAGATCTGTGTCCCCCTTGGATTCTGCCACTTCCTCCCCAGATGGAAACGTCCGTGTGAGATCCAGTAACTCATCCCCCTCAATCAGAGGCCTGGGCGAAGTGGCTGGGGGCTGCTCTGGGCTATGGCGCCCTGAGTCCTTCTCAAGGGGAGGGCTGCTGGGTCTGGGGGCCTCTGGGGCTGCCTCATCAGAGAGTCCCGGGCTAGGGGGAAGGCAGGGGCCCTCATCAGGCAGGGCTGCACTTGGGGACGATGGAGTCACAGGGAGGCAAGGAGAAGCCTCGGGCGCTGCAGGACTCTGGGCTTCTGGAAGCTGAGAGTGGTGGGGAGGGTTCTCATTTGGTGAGCGAAGTTGGAGAGACCTGGGGGCTGGGCCGGAGCCTTCAGCAGGGAGGCCTGGGCTACCTCCGCACTCTGAGGCAAGACCTGGACTTGAGGGGACCAAGGGCTTGGGAACCTGCAAGGAAAAGGTCAAGAGCTGTCATTCATCACTTGGCTGCATGGGAGAGGCTCCTCCTACCCCGCACTGACCTCAGGTTGGCTGTTGATCCACAGCCCAGGAGGAGGAAACCAGAGCTCAGGACAGTTGGAAGAAGCCCCAGAGACAATCTCAGATAGGGTTTCTCAAACTTCTTAAGGCCACAGAGCCCTCCTTTAGGTGTCCCCAGAAAATGCATCCAGTTTTATTCATTCAACGTCACTCTTAACCATTTGAGGTGGTTCAAACCTCAATCACCCATCCAACCTATAGTTCAAGTGAGAGTCTCGTAAGAGGTCATGGTTTGTGGGTAAAGAACACTTGCTCAATGAAGAGAAAATGGGGAATCTAACCATCTGGGCAGGAGTAGGAGGGGGGTTCCTGTTCAAAGCAGGACTCCTAAGCCCAATGCAGCTCCCAACAGCTCCCAGGAACTGCCACAGGGAAGGGACAGTGCTCCCCACACTACTCTGTTTATTCCAATTTGGGTCCCAAAGCTACCCAAAGAAGCAGGAAGGCCATGGGATTAAAGCAAAGGGTGCTGGGGCCTGGAAAAGTGCCTGGCTTGGAGTCACCACAGAACTGCCTCCTATAAACTGAATGTCCACCCTCCAATATGGTCTGAGGCTCAACTTCCCCAATGCAGCATCCATCTCAGAGTTACAGGACTGAATAAGATTCACACACATGGCCTCTGGTTCTGCTGTGGGATGATGGGGACTGAGTTGGGGGAAGACACCAGGACAGGTACAGGGCGCAAGGCCCCTGGTTCTCCTCTGCTTCACTCTGCCTGTCCCCCAACACATAAAATGAACCTGGCTCTCTATGACCTTTGCCCCCCAGGGGTCAAAATCCCTGGCTGCCCTCTCCAAAGAGACACACTTCATTACATCACTGTCCACCGGGTCTAGCCAGAGAAGAGGTCCTGCTTCTCCTCAGGCTCCTCCCACTCCCCCCGCACTCTCCCTCCTCTCTACAATATTCTAGGTTTCAAAGCTATGCCCTTAAACTATGCCACCCACAGCCCCTCCTTGTTAGTCTCCCACAAACTCCTCATTCCTTGATAATTGTAGCTTCTGGATCACTGCAACCCGCCCAGCACCACTGTTAAAATTCACGGTGACTTCAAGAATGGAGTCGACCCTTCCAGCATCCTGGCTCCCTGGGCCTTGACTTCTTCCTCCCTGATGGCTGGTGACCCAGGGTCGTACCCTAGCCCCCATCCCTCCCCCACCCTCATAACCTCAATTTCAAGGTCCCTGTTGGCCCACCATCCCTACTTCCTATCTGTCCTGCTCACTCTTTGTATTTCCAACTCCCTTGTTCTTCATCTCCTCTGGGAAGCAAAGTCCATTAACCCTACCTCCTTCCCATGGCTCCTACTCCCCTGTGTAACAGCTCTTCTTTTTGCCACGATCACAACCACCTCTTATACAACCCGGAACTCCTTCGTTCCTTCCTCACACTATTCAGGCTGTTTAAATACAGCTCTCCACCAGGCCGGGAGCTGGAGGTGCCTGGCCTTACTTCAGAGTCACCACTGACCTCAAACCCATCCCAGAGCTACTCAGCAAGCCCAGCACCCGCCTTCCCTTCACTCCCGACACTCCCAGGTAACACCTTCACATGTCTCTCCTCAAACGTCCAACACCTCCTCCCCATCCTCTCTCAGCTGATGGCCTTGCTTCCTGCTCCTCCTTGAGAACACGGAGGCCACCAGCAAAGAAGGCACACACCCTGCACCCCCACCCACCGCCACCTGCAAGTGGGTCCAATCGTTCCGCCTCCCCTTCTACCACCAGGCACTGTCCTTGCTCCTGGCTAAGGCCAACCCGCCAACCTCTTCTCCCTCCCTGCATCATTGATTTTCCCTCCCTACTGGATCATTTCCATCAGCACACCAACTGCTCTAATTTCTTCTGTCTTTAAAAAAAAAAAAAAAATCCAACAATTTAAAAAAAAAAAAAAAAAAAAACCACTTGACCCCACAATCTCTCTCCAGCTACCACCTGTTTTCTTGAAAGCACTCCTATGCCCACTATCCGCAGCTCCTCTTATCCCATTCTCGAGCCCACCCAAGCAGGCCTTCTTAATCTTACCACTGGAGTACTCTTGTCAAGGTCACCAATGACCTCCCCGTAGCTAAATCCACTTTGCAGTGCTCACCTTACATGACCTATCAGTGGCACTCTGCGGCTACTGGCATCCTCCTAGGGACTGTCCTTCCAACTCACTGGTGCTTCCTACCAGTCTTCTCTACTGTGCCTAGGGCCCTACCCTCTTGTACCCTCACCTACACTCTTGGTGAACTCAGCCAGTCTCAACTACCATCTTCACACTGACATTTCCCAAGTTTTCCTCTCTCACCAGCTCATTTCTCTTGAACACTAGACTCAAGTATCCAATCACAAACCTTAAAAAACGTCTCAAACCCAACAAATCCAAAAGCAAACTCTTCACCTCTTTCCTAATCCTGCTTTGTCCCTAAAAGTCCCCATCTAAATAAATGTTACCTTCATCCTTCCAACTGTTCTGGTCAAAAGCCCTGGGGCCACACTTAATCCTCCTCATCTCAATCCATCTGAATGTCCAACCCACCTCACCCTCACAGTCCATCCAGAACCAATCACTTCTCACCAGCTCCACCACTGATGACCTCTGGGGTCCAAGCCACCATCATCTCTCTCACCTGGATTATTCCATCTGTACCTGACTGATCCCTGCTGCTGCTCTGAATGCCCTGACCTCTTTAGCACTAGGTCAGCATGTCGCTCCTCTCCACTGAACCCCTCAATGGCTTCTTCCCCTCACTCAAGCCAAAGTTCTTGTAGCAGCCTATGAGGCTCATACCATCCAACCCTACCCCCTCTAGGTCCACTACCACCCACCTCCTCCTCCCTTACTGCAGTCCAGACGTCCTGGATCCCCTACATTTGTGCCGCATCCCTAACACCCAGCTCAGAGTAGGAACTGTTGGATGGACACAAATGGAGTCAGTTCTCCAACACAAGGCAGCCGGGACAGCCTCCAGCCAGCAAGGGGCACCTCTTATGTGATTTACTTGGAAAAATATGCACAGTGCGGGAAAAGGAACAGGAAACCCCCAAGAAAAGGACTCTCCTGCACTGTGAACCAAGAACAGCAGCCCAGCCAGGGAGGGCTCTGGAGTCAGACACTTTTGTTCCTGCCTCAAGCCAAGCAAGTTACCTGGCATTTGTGAGGCCCTGTGGTTTCATCATCTCTCACTCCTCTCCTCTTACATGAGACTAACAGGCCTGCTAGCCAGGATTAAGATGGTTAAGTTGGTTAATGTTCCCAGCACACTGTACTTAATCAGAGGCAGTGCTGTGGGTATAATAATTACTGTTTATAACCAGCAGCCTCAGAACCCAAACCACACTCAAGCTACCTTGATGATTGAGAGCACTGGCCTGGAAGTACAGACATCTAGGTACTAGAGCCAGCTCTTGGGCAAGTCCATGGCCTCAGTTTCCCCATCTGAATTACAAGGAGAGTGGAAGACATGATCTTAGTTAGATGACCCCTCCAACCCTAAAATACTATTATTACATGTTAGGAGGAGGACAACTTACTTCAGTAGGTGGCTCAGAGCTGGCCAGCTTAGTCAGGTCCCCATTGACAGCCAGGTTGGAAGAGGAGTTCCTGTGAGGGAGAAAGACAGGAAGTGGAGGCACAGAATGTTGAAGCCTATCACAGAACAGAAAAGGAGAGCGAATATCCCTAAGTGACTTTAACAGCCCCCAAAGGTTGAAGGCCCCAGGTATTTACTCTTGATGGCAGCTGGAGCCGTCAGGGATAAAGAAACCATGCAGTTTCACAGGGCAAGTGACCCAAGAGACTACCTACTGGCACATTAAGGGTTAATTACCTGCCCCACCCCCATCCCATTTAAGAAAAGTATCTTGTATGGCCAGACCCCTCAAAGGTCCCCAAGAAGATAATGACTCGTTCCCTTAACCCAGAAGGGGTTAAAGTTCTCCTTCAGCCAGGGAGTGCAGCTGGTCCAGCTGCCCTGCCAATATTTCTTAAAGGATTGTGGGGGTAGGGGAGGGGCAGAGTGATTTTCCAAGACTAAAGTCAGTCCCCTTAAACCCTGAGTGCAAGGAGGGAAGGAAGGAGGATGGAAGGTAGACCCAGCCTGGGCAGCAGTGCGATCCCACAGCAACCCTGGCCTGGGACTTGCACAGGTTAACCCCAGGGCCAAGCCTCCAGGTATTTTCAGGTGAAGAAGGGCAAGCCTGGAAGGTAGGGCAGGAGCCTTCCTCCTCCCGCTCAGCCCAGACTGCAGCAACCAGAACCATTCCCTTTGTTTGGGGTGGGGGGACATCCTCCGGCCCAGCTGAGCCTCAAGCTGGCTCTCCCTGCCCTGAGCATGGTCTCAAGCAGCCAGCAAAGGCTTCTGAAATCCCTCAGCTTCTTCTCGATACCCTGTGTCCACTCCCGCAAGGGCACCTCCAGGCCAGCCTCCCTGCACACTAGTGCCAACTCTGGGGAAGTATATCACGGCAAATGTCTCCAACCAGCCAAAAGCTCTGCAGTAACTGGAGGACCGTCAAGATGTGCTCCTGTCTTCTCTCTCCCATCAGAACCCCCCCTCACAGTCTGCGATGTGCCCCTCTGATCCAGACACACACCCCCACCCACCCCAGGACTGGCACATTCCTCTGTTCACAAGAGAAGATCACAGTTAGGAGCACATGCTCTGGAAGTTGGCTGACTGGAATTCAACTCTATCTCTGCCTCTTACTAGCTGAGTGACTGAGAGAAGTCATCTGCAACTCAGTTTCTTCATCTCTAAAATGGATCTAAAAGGGCTTTCCCAGACAGGACAGCTATGGATTCAATGAGGCAACGTTGGATGCCAGTTTATGGAGATGGGAAACAGACTCCCAAACATTTGGACTCTCTATTATAAACACACATTAACTCTGTTGAGACAGTTTTCAAAAGCACGCAGTGATGATACCACCATGGCTGGGGAAATGTCTTGGTGTCTGCTTGTATTCACAGCACACCATTAACCTGAAGGGGAAGGTCACAGTCCCAGACAGGGCCACCCACTTGGTCCCCAGACCCCAACTTCCAGGCTGCAACAAAACACACGGCCTCTGAGCCCTCACCTCTCCTCAGGAATCTTGCTGTGTTCTTCCTGGCTCCCTGTGGGACTCTTTGCTGGCTCCTCCTGGGAACAACCCCGGGCGAGGGTCTTGTCATCTTCCTCTCTGGCAGCAGTGGCCAGGCCATAGGTCCTGGGGCCATATCGGGAGCTACCATCATGGTTAAAGGTGAGGCGGGAGCCCCAGAGGCGGTCAGGGCTGGCAGGGACCTCCTTCCGGGGCTGATCCATCTTGGCCAGGATCTCTTCTACTGTGGAGGCTGCAAAGCGCTCTGAGGATGGTCGGAAAGGGGCAGGGGCCTTCCGCACACCCCCTGGGGCAGCACATCGTGCTGGGGGCGTCAGAGGGGCCAGCTCCTCTTTCCCAGCCTCCTCTTTCCCAGTCTCTTGGGTGGCTTCTCCTCCAGCAGAGGCCTCAGCCACAGATCTTGGTGCGAAGGGAAGGAGACGCTTGCTGCCCCCGTAGGGCTGGGGTCCTGCCAGCATGTTCATCTTCCGGGCAGAAGGCAGCTCAGCCAGAGGACCCCGGGGAGGCCGAGGCCCAACAGGCACCAGCAGGCTGGGTTTGGCAGGCAGGGCTGGCTTGGCAGGCAAGGACCGGGGTTTGGGCTTGACAGGGGGTTTGGCCCGAGGGTCTCCTGCCAAAAGAAAAAGGTTGGTAAGGGGCCGTCAGAACTTTTTGTGATCTCTGCTCTAACCAATCTCCATCCTCCAGTTTCAGAATAGTTACAATACTCCTGTAGACACAAGTCGAATGCCACCTGCTCCATGAAGCCTTTATTGCTTTTCTACACCCAGCCCTGAAGCACCTTCTCACTCTCCAACCTCTCAAAATGTTTAACAATTCCCCTTTTAAGCTAAAGCTATTTGTGAGCCTTGCTGGCACCTTATCTCTCCTTGCACCCTATTTTTCACCTAGCACAAGTTTCTACCACTTGAATGAATGAATGAATGTGCAAACGAGCCAATAAACAAATGCCTGCAGGCCCACATCAAGCAGTCAGCCAGTGTCCCCAATTTGGTCCTCTCCCCTTCTGATCTACGGTATCTCCACAGTAAATGTTTTGGCCCAGCTTTCCCACTCTGCCTCCATGCTGCCCCTCCCCCAGCACACTCCCAGGCCACCTCCCCGCTGTCATCCGGTGTATGATCAGGAATGCAAACTTACTATTGACTTAAGCCAAACAAAAGTAAATCTGCTACAGGGAAAAAAAAAACAAGACCAGAAATCTATCTTCTATATAAGGCATTCCAATGCCAAATAAAAGACCTTGGGATTACTCACTGCCACAGCCTTCCATAACAGAATCCCATGTCACCCACTCATTCAGCTAAGCATGAGAAAAAAAGTCTAGACAGGGCGCCTGGAGTCCTGGGTTCAAATCCCCAAAAGTACACTGCAATTCTCCCTGTGTGCCTCAGTTTCCCCCTCTGCAAAATATGTGGCTTGATTCACATTATCTCAAAGGTCTCTGCCTGCTTTCACACCTGCTAGAGACCTACACTCCCACCGGGTTCCCTTTCAGACCCATCTTGAACTTCCTCAGCCCTGCTTCCCTCCCTCATCCTCACTTTACCATCACTCAAACACCCCCCAATACAGAATGGGGGTTCCGCCTCTGCCCTTTCCACCCTCCTCCCTGCCACCTGCCCTACCCGGCACCCATAGGTACCTGGCTCAGAGCCAGCAGGCGCCAGCTCCTCCTCCATCTCCTGGGGCGGTGGGGAAGCCATGGCTGAGCCGTCCCTGAGAGTAGACACTTTCATCACATGCGCAGACCCTGCTTGAGAATTAGGAAGCAGAGGGGTGTGAGCTGGGATGGCCAAAGACCCAGGAGAGAGACGGGTGGGGGAGGAAAAGCTCTGGGCGGTAGCAGCAGGCTTAGGCGAGGGAAGTCTCTTATTTCTAGCAGAGGCAGAGTGTGGGACAGGAAGAGAGAACTTCAAGAGGGTCAGGGGAAGTCAAGAGAGGTCCCCAGCCACATCCTCAGCTCTTCCCAGACCCTCTCTTAACTCTTGTCTTCTAGTCCCAAAATCTTAGAGCCTCAGGAGCCACCCCCATCCTGTGACACGCTCTCCAAGATGCCCAATTGAAGTCACTCCACTTACTGTTCCCAAGGCACCTTTGGGGTCAGGCAGCCCAGCTGGAGATATCTACTCACGACAGAGCAAGAGGGCCGAAAAGTCTGAAGTCTCTCTGTGAATCACCTCATGGGAGACGGGAAAAACCCGCTCCTCCCCAACCTGGGGCTCCGCCCCACTGCCTGCCTCCCCTCCATGCTCCCCCCTCCTTCCCTCTCTCCCTCCACAGCTGGGAGTGGCTCCCCCCCAACCATTCTCCTTCCACATCCCTGCCCCACTCCGCACCCCCCACAGCTGTCTCATCCAAACACAGAAAAATAAGGAATAAAAAAGTAAACATCTGGAATACATTTTTTTTCTTTAATTTCTCAATCGCTTTGGCTTCAGCTTGGAATTTGATGAGGTAAAGCCAGGGCCTAGTCCTGTTGCCATAGCAATGGCCTCCCACTGGATTTCCAGAGCCTCGCCAAGAGGAAGAAGCAGCCCAGGCTGGGCTGGGAGGACGGGACAGGGCTTGAGAACATCCGGGGGGTGGGGTAACTTGGGAGAAAACTCCCTGGGGTTCCCTCTTCCAGAACAGTCACAGTAGGGTGGGTATGGGCTATGAAAAGAGGATATGTGGGCATCACTCACCAGCCTAGGGATGGCCTGAAGGAGTTGTGAGGGGGACAGAAGAAAAAATTAAATCAGGTGACAGCCACGTGGTAGAAAAATGATTTCCCTTTCTCTAGGCCTGTGATGGGATCTTCTGGGGTCTAATATTCCAGGATTCAAATGCTGAGTGGGTCTACCACCTTCTAACTGTGTGACTTCTCTAAGCCTCGGTTTCCCTATCTGAAAAATGGGCTTACTGAGACTCTCTGGGGTTTAAAAGAAATAATGCATAAAAACCACTTAGCACAATACCTAGCATATAAGCGACCACTGGAAGTTGGCTATTATTACTGCAATTCCATGCAGTGGCACCAATGAACCAGCACCTTATTAACCTCCTCCCCTCCCCAGACCCCCAGGTGCTGACATTCCTAGACCATTCCTTCACCCCTTCCAGGTCCCACTCATGTCACCTGTTCTTCAGACTCACCACCACCTCCTCAGTTCCCATCCAGCCTCCTGAAGCACCCTCCCACCCACAATACCCCTAGGTCTCCAGCCTGAGGAAGAGCCCTATCCCAAGAAAGAAGCTTCCTATCATCTGGTATGCACACGACAGAATGGCCAACCCAACCCTCTCCAATCTGTACATAGTCACAACCTTAAAGTCACCCACTCGTCTGGGCAGAGACAGCACCAAATCCTAAGGAACCTGGGTTGCCCAGTCTTTACAATGTAAACACATCCCCTCCACTATCTTTGATTCTGTCCCAGCTTGTTTCAGACAGGAGAAGGTTTGAAGACAGGAAAGAAGCCCAGCCCTATCAACCGGTTGATCACTCAGCTACAACAGAGGACTGCCCACTGTAGGTGGGTGCATAACGTGCAGAGCCAGGCAGTATGTATGTGGGGGAGGGGCACAAGACAAAAAAATTTTAAAACAGGATTCTTTCCTTGTCCTTGGACATTATTACAAGAAATATTGTTGGTCTGATTAGAAATGGAAACAAATTGGCCCAGAAGTGAAAAAATGTCTCACCTGGGGGCCTGATGGGCACCTCTGCGGTATAAGGGGCTTGCAGCGATGAAAGCAGGCTCCGCGTCCCCAAATGGGGAGGTGGCCACAGAAGCTGGGAGGTCCCTGCCAGGGGCCCCAGGTGACCAAGGCCATGGCCATGGCCATGGCCAGAAGCTGCAGAATCGCACTGGCTCTAAACACTCTCCACCCTGTGGAGTCCGGGTGAGACAAGGGACCCCTGGGAGTAAAGGCCTGGGGAGGAGCTGGCAGCCCCGGCCCAGGATAGGGGCCCAAGAGGCCTCGACGCAGGCGGGGTCGCGCCTATCGACCCTAGGATCTGAGGCCAGGAGGGACAGCATGTGAACTGCTGGAAGAGGGAGGGCCAACGGGAAAACAGAACAGCCCGGGGCAAGGGGCTGTCTGGAGGGGCCCAGTGGGGGGCTCTGGACCCAGAGCGGACGGCAGCAGAAGAGGAGGAGCAGAGGGGGTGGAGGAGGAGGGGGCAGCGGCGGCAGAAGCAGAGGACTGTGCGCGGGATGTGAAGCAGCCGGCGAACAGACGGTGGACTGGCAACGCCAACCGGGTGGAGGCGGACTTGGGTGGCTGGGGGCGTGCCGAGGGAGCAGGGGAGGGGGCCGGCGCGGGCCCAGGGGAAGCGGGAGGCAGGGGTCCCTCCAGCGGCTCTGCCCGCCTCCGGCCCCGCCCAGCCCTCGCCCCCTCCCCCCTTTCTTCTGGCTCCGCCAGCACAAGCTCAGACCGTGCGCCCTCCGCCCCCGCGCACATGCGGCAGCTCCCGCGTGCCCCCGCGGCCCAGGCGCCCACGGCCCCGGCAAACTTTCCTGGTGACCCCCCACCACCAGCAACACAACCCAAGGTCCCGGCAACTAGCGCCCGCTCCTTCCAAGCCCCTACCCCGCCCCCAATCCCGGACCCCGCCCCCTCCTTCGCCCTCAGCCGCTAGCCCCGCGCACTCACGCGCTCCCCCGGGGATCTGGCTTCGCTCCGCGCGGCACCCCGACGCTAGTCCCCTCCGCCGCCGCTACCGCCGTCACCGCGGGACCGAGCCAGTGCGAGCCCCACGGGGCCCCGCCTCTAGCCCCGCCCAGGAGCACGCCCCCAGAGCTTCGTGAATATTCATGAGCTGGCAGAAACCCGAAGAGAAGCCAGTGCTGAATTCGTCCCACCGTATGCAAACAAGCACAGCCCAGTACTCAATTATTCATGACCTTGCAAATGAGGGGCCCGTCCCAGGCTCAGATTCGAGAAACTGACGCAATTTACCCAAGCGCCACCGAGATGAATGCCTAGAGAGGAGACTTCCTCGGACGGCCCTTCTTCAGGCCCGGCCGCCTGCAGTGATTGCAGCACCATAGAGCCGTGGTCAGCAAGAAGGTAACCGTTGGCGGACTGGAGAGGCTTCCTGTTACAACCACCTGAGTCTTCCTGGGAACGTCGGCAACGTGGCCGCCCCACGTGGATAAATTCAGATTTAGAGCCAGAGTGAGGAAGTCTGACAGCTCTGCTTTCCCGTTTGTGCTGGCTCGTTCTCTTTATAGGCCTCCTTCTCAGATACAGGTTCTTCCCAGCCTGAAATGTAACCCTCTTCCTCCCTAAGAACAAAAGCTTCACACATACTCCACACCATCCCTGCATCGAATGCGCGCGCGCACACACATATACATACATACACACACACACACACACACACACACACAATCATTTAGCCTCCCCAACTATCTAGGCTCAGGTTTCCACTCCCCTGGCTGCAGGGAAGACAGTCAATCCTGATTCTATTATCTAAAACCATGGAAGACCCTTGACTCATAGGTGATTAAGAGCTGAGCTAAGAGCTGCCTCCCCTTAGCTGAGCTAATGGAGTGGAACTATAAGAGAGACTTCCTAATCAGATCAGGGCTCACTTCTCGACTCTCAGGTGGCTATCCAGGCAAAAAACAGTGAAAACCAATGCTTGTCCAGCCGGGAACAGAACAGTATGTACCTAGAGACCTGCTTCCCGGCTGGCGAGGAGGGCGTGGGTAAACACCACCATAAAAAGTGAGAATGGGGCTAGAAAGAAGGCATAAGGACATGACTTCCAAAGTCAGTTCCCTTTATTAAATGTTGATTTCACAGACCAGAAATACAAAATAAAAGTAGAAATAGGCCCCAGTTAGGAGCTACAGGCCTGATCTCACACAACCCCTGCTGCAGCAACTCAACAGGGCAAGCAGCAGCTACATCCGTAAGGTTGGGAAAAGTAGGACGAGGATCTGGACCTTGCACTGCCCTGCCTCCCAACCAGTCTCCCCAAGTTACAAGGAGCCATCCTTGTGAAGCAGCAAAGTTAAGATGCCTCCCTCACTGCCCCAGCAAAGTGCATGCCACCAGGAGAGCTTGTTCAGATGGCACAGAATCCAAGGACTACATGTCATGTGAGTAGAAACTTGTACCAGAACATGGGTAGGAGCTGGGGGTATGACAGGGCAAGCGCAGAGAGAGATTTTCTTCCTCTCTACTCATCGGAGCCTGATGCCGAGTCCTCTGAGCTAGGAGGAGTACTGGCCAGTTCTTCTTCTTCAGAATCCTGAAAGTCAAAAGTCTCTTAAGTAGAAAGGTATGTACAGAGGAGTCCTGGCTGCCCTCTCAAGTCACTATTCAATGGCAAAGGGCCCCTAAGTCCTATCCCCTCCCTATAACCAGAACCCACCTTCAGAATCTCAGAAGTCCACCAATCCATTCCAGCTCCAACAGGTAAGTCTTGTACCAACCACAGCCCACCCACCAGTCCACAGATTCTCACCCGCCTCACCTGCCTCACCCTTCCCGCCCCACAGCCCCACACTCCTGGCGTACCTCACTCCGCCGCCTCTTCTTTTTGCTCTTGTTCTCTCCGGAAGAGCTCTCATCACTAGACACAAATTCTTTGCTCTTGAAACTCTCGCTTAGCTGCCTTGATGCTGACTTGGATGATGAGCCCCTAGAGGGTGTAGATTTCTTTTCCATCTTTACTTTTACTTTCTTCTTCTTCTTTGACTTATCCCTATATTAGCAAGAGGGAAAAGGAGTTGGACCTTCAAGTTCCTGGCACTGTCATGGAGGCCACACCTCTCCCAGCCTTAACAAGGTCCCTCCCAGTCCCTGTCATTCTGTTTTCACTGTCTGCCCCAACAGAGAGTATCATAAGTGAATACAATAAAACAGGGGTTAAGCCAGGCATGGTGGCCCAAGCCTGTAATCTCAAGAGACTTGGGAGGCTGAGGCAGGAGGATCACAAATTACAGATCAGCCTCAGCAACTTAATAAGGCCCTAAGCAACTCGGCAAGACCCTGTCTCAAAAAATAAAAAGGCCAGAGATGTGGCTCAGTGGTAAAGTGCCCCTGGATTCAACCCCTGGTACAAAAAAAAAAAGGGGTTATAACCTGAAGCAGCCCCATATACAAAACTTATCTGACATCTCCTGCTTTATCTTTAAAAATCCACGTGAATTTTATGTTAGGCTCTACAATAATTTTCCTAAATTCTCCCATACCTTTGAATAAAACTGACTCTCCAGGAAAATGGGCCATTTTATCCAGTGATTTCAAATCCCTATATATCGCCCACATTTAAGAAGTTCTCTCTGCCCTGCCTTAGCTATCTACCATCTTTTAACATCCAACACTCACCTCTTAGAAGACTCGCCTCGGCCTCCCTCATATTCTTTCATAGCTTTTTCGTATTCCCTCCTGGCATCCTCAGCCTTCCGGTCCCACTCCTGTACACACACATACACACGTAAGACTGAAGAATGAGACCTCATCCCAGGTGCAAGGAAAATCTATAAATCTATACAGAAAAGTTTCACCAGTGGCTCACCCTGCCCCCTCCATCAGTAAAACACCCCCACCCAAGAAAGCCCTTCTTGGAAGCCGATGAGGTTCACCAGCCCTTCTCTGCTGCCCCTCACCTCTTTCTTCTCTTTGGACATCCCCTTCCAGATTTCGCCTGCCTTCTTAGAGAGATCTGTGATACTGATGCCAGGATGGTCTGACTTTATCTTCTCTCTGCTGGCATTGAGCCACAGCATGTATGCAGACATGGGTCTCTTGGGGGCATTGGGGTCTTTGCCCTTCTTCATCTACGTAACAAAGAACCCAAATGCCATTAGCCAGCTATTTCCCACAGACGCCCCACAGTCTTCCAAATAACTTCTTTGGATCACCTAACTTGGGGGGGGAAACAGAGGAAGAACTAAATAGTATCAGGCTAGACTGAAAGGTCCTAAGGGCAGGGATCATGTCCTCTTCCTCTAGCTCAGTAGGGGATCTGGAAACACAAGTAGCCTGTCTCCAGTTCAGATCTTCCAGAAACTAATTATCTCAGGACCAGAGAGAAAAATTACCAAGAAAACCCTCAAGGCCATAATCGCTGGCTAGAAATAACAACCCCGGGACGGTGAATCAACACATCTTTCTGTGGTGGACAGAAAGTAGAATGGACACACAGGCACACACACACTCCTATCTAGAGGAGAATCTGCACCTCCATGGGCTTCTTTCGGCTCTTGCGATCCTTGGCCATCTTGGCCCTTTTGAGCTGTTTCCGCTTCTTCTCGTCCCGGTCACTGTCACCCTCATTACTCGAGGAGCTGGCAGAGGCATTACTGTCAAACCTGCCAGAGAGTGGGGCTTAGACTCTGAGTGGGAGAACAGGACCTAGAGACCTTAGGAGGAAATGGAATCCAAAGACACCTGCCCAGAAAGAAGCAAGGAAAAAAGACCAGAGGAGAGCCTACACCACCAGTCCCCAACTCTGCCTCCTGCCCATCTCCTCTCCAGACTTCACCACCACAATGGGTTATTTACTGAATCACATGAACCAATAAACTCCAGCCCTCTCCTTGGTCATCATATCCTAATCCAGGCAGAACTCCTTCCCATGCCCAAGTACAGAAATACTATCAGGCTTGCCCAGAACGTGCCAAATACACTTTCCCACTTTCTTTGGGCTAATCATCTGAGTTTACCCTGCAGTCTTTTCTGATAAAGAGCACCAAAAGGGAGGAAACCCACCCAGCACATACCCACAAAACTGACAGTCTTAGCTGATACACTGCGACTCCTCAGAAAAAGGAACTACCTGTTTTCTGCTGAAGTTTTTTTCGTAAGCATGGGGGCAAGCACAATGAGTGGACTCCTGGAGGTTGTTTTCGTTTTTGCTGCCCAGTACCAATTCCTTTTGGGAACCATCTGGCCTTCACTCAGGAGGGGCTAACCCTATCCACAGGCTCTATAGGTGGTTACATGGCTGAGTTCCGGCTCTTCAAAGACCTGCACATCCTAATGATTCAGGTTCAAGAAAGGGCAGGTGATTACACCATTCATTTTGCTATTCACTGAAAGAAGTATTTCTAGGATTAAGCCCAGACATCTCAGGGTAATTTGGCCCCGAATGGGGCAAACCTAATTATAATAAGGGAATCACCTAAGCTTAGTGTTGCACACCTGTAACCCCAGCTACTTGAGAGTCTGAGGCAGAAGGACTGCAAGTTTGAGGCCAGCCTTGGCAACTTAGGGAGACCCTGCCTCAAATGGAAAATTTTTTAAAAGGGCTGGGGATGGAGCTCAGTGGTAAAGTACTTGCCTAGGTTGCATGACTCTCTGGGTTCGATCCCAGTTACAATCAGTCAGTCAATCAATACGATAGATAAGGGAATCAGAAACAAGAGATTCCCCACCAACTTTTGAACACCTAAATTCAGTAGTGTCTAAAGCCAATTCTATCCCTGAACTCTTCAGTTACAACAACTTCTAAAAATCTCTTTTATGCCAGTTAGTTGTACTTCTGACAATCACAATCAAAATTTCGACCAATTTAGCAGAGGGCTATGGCTGCCATTGATAGTGAGGAAAGCAAGATTCCGTGGACTGCCGGCAGCGGGTGCACACTGCTCTCATCCACTCTGTTCTCTCCCCACTGCACTTTCTGGCTTAAAACATGATGTGCACTAACAAAGTCCTTGGCCCTTGAAGAAATGTTTCCTATATCACCTCATTAGAGGTCTCACTTTTCCACCCTAGGTCAGTGTCTAGTGCTGAGAGATGAGAAGTGTCCAGAAATCTTCTGGTCCCTTAAGCTTATAGGGCACCTCCTCACCCCCATGAGCTACAATCAACACTCACTCCTCTGCCACGTCTTCCTCCTCTTCACCTGGGTTGAATGACTCATCTAAAAAAGCAAACAAGATGCATCAGCTTCTGCCTGGGTGAAAACCCCACCCTCTTACCCAGACACCCAGCTCTGCCACAGGGTGAGTCTAGGCCAGGCCTAGAGAGAGGACAGTCTGACTGCCCTGCTGCCCAGCACCGAGGCTAGCCCACCAGTTTCCTCTCCCGAGTCATCGCTGCTGTCGTTGGCATTCTCTTCCCGGATCTTGCCCTCCTCCTTCATCCTCTCCAAGTAGGCATCGTGCTGATCTTCATCAGAGTCGGCATAGTCGTCGTAGCTTGGGTTCATGCCCTGGCCAGGGAAGCCATGGGAGTGAGGGCCATTGCCCTCCTGCCAAACCTCTGCACTCAGAAGCGCTCCCCAGTGCCTGTGAGATCAGAGCAGAAGCTCCCAGAAGACCCTGGAGCTAGGTCATTCACACACAGTCAACGTGCAAGGCCTATGCCCAGGTTTGCCTGCCACACCAATTAGTCCAAGCCCCTCCCTCTCCCAGCCCCACACAGAGCTCCTGAGGGGCTGCACAGACTAATCTAAGGCCATGCAGAGAAAACCTGCACCAGAAGGGGGAAAGGGTCACACGCACCTCTTTTTTCTATAAGGGTAAGAAGAGAAGAGAGAGTGAAAAAGAAGCCAAGAAATCTCTGCTCCTTTCTCCCCTACAGAAAGAACAGGAGAGAGGCTCATCCTTCCCAGACAGAAATACCTCTTTCAATCCTCGGTTTTTGATGTTGAGCTTTTTTGCATTGACAAAATCAAACAGCTTTCCATACTCCTCCCTGTGGGGGGTGAACAGTGTTACCAGATGGCAAGGACCAACTCAGGGGTGGACTAAATGATGTTGACACCCAAGGGCCAGGGCCAGATGGTAGTGCTGGCGCTCTCAACCACACCGTCCAACCCAACTGCTCAGAACCCCCAGAGGACAGCAGGAAGAAAGGTCAGGCACTGGTCCTAAAAAAGGAACCTGCACAACCCTTAGCAGTTCTGGGGAAGGAAAAGCAGGGAGGGGTGTACCTAGCCACCAAATATCAACAGAGCAGGAGGAGTGCTGGGGAAGGGACATTCTCATCTTTTTACTCATCTGTATTTCACTTCATAGGGTTATTATGAGGATTAAACATGAAGATGTCTATAAAATGCTCAGCCCACTGTAAGCACTCAATAAACATTAGCTGCTGTGTTCCCGGGCACAAAGCTCATTCCAGGAAACAGACAGATAACATTTCCACCGTCAGGGGAGGCTAGAGAAGAAAAAAGGCTAGTACCCAACACACACAGCTTTCATCATATGGAAAATAACTTTTCTAAAAACATAAAAAAGCAATGGAGAGGCTTCTAAACTGAGTACTTGAAGGACCAAATCCCAGGGAAGCAAAAGAAAATTCTGCTTAAAGCTTGCAAAGTCAAAGTCATAGGCCTTAAAAGAACCCCAGGCCCTGACAAGACTTCCCAGTTGAAACTACGTCAGGATCAGAATACCCAGGAGGTTAACTGAAGGAGGATCTCACCTCTCAATGCTGCTGAAGGTGTACTGAGTGCCCTGCTTGGTCTCAATTTCAAAGTCAAAAGAGCGAGTGGTGGTGGTGCCACGGGCAAAGTTGACAAAGGATATCTCATCGAAGCGGATGTGCACGGGTGGCTTGTGGACGTAGATGAACCCCCGCTCCAGCGGGTACAACAATCCTGAGCTCGCCTTATAAGAGCAAGTGATGCACTGGGCCCCCGAGTGCCTGGGAGGATACCAGAAGCCTCATCAGTGCCTACCTCAGCAGGGCCAGAGAGCAGCAGGACACATGCTCAGCCCTCAACTGAGCAAATCTCACCACACTGCTCAGAAGGAAGCACTGACAAGGATCTTTCAGGGCTCCAACAGATTGCATTCCCTTCTCAGGAGGGGATTACCCAGGAGATATGGCATTTCCCAACCTCACTCCCAGCAGGCCAGGATCCCAAGCCTGCACTCTCACCCTTGGAAGTTGCCTGGGACTGTGATCTTGCGGTTCACCAGTGCTTTCATGACCCGGCTGACCATCTCGTAGAGTGATCCTGACATGTTCTTGGTGAGCCGCCCCTCAAAGCGCTTCTCTACCTCTTCCCTACAGAGCAAGGTGAGATGGTTAAGCACAATTGCTTTCTAATGGCATACCTGTCTCCTGCCTGGACAGTGGCAGGAAATGAGTCCAGGCAAACACTTACTCATTCATATTGAGCGTCAAGGAAATGTCCTCATCCTTAGAGAAGAGGAGGATCAGAAAGTGGTAACGGGTCTGGCCCTGCTTGATGGGGGGATCCAGGCTGATCTGATAAGGAAGAGAGGACAAGCTTAAGGATCAAACTTCAGATGAACTTGCTATTCACCAATACAGAACTCTGAACACCACTGAGACATCTACTGAAGACTCAGGCAAAAACCAGGACCATTTACTCCAGAGGTTTCTGCTTACCACAAAAAACATCTGGCGTTGGTCCTTGTGGGGCAACAAAAAGAGGCGTAGTACAGTGGTATAGGGGATCTTGTAGTCAAAGGTCTTGCCATGCAGGTGCAGAAAGGTAGGGTAGATCCGGATGTCATAACGACCACGGGGAGTCAGACACTGTAGCTCCCGGAAAATGCAGATGGCATCTCCAGTAGCCTGAATTACATCTGCCTTCGAGAGCACATTCTGGGCAAAGGCCTGCAAAAGCACATACCAGTAATCAGGCAGTAGATCACTGCTACAAGGCCAGCCAGCCAAGTCCTCAGCATCATCTGCCACCAAGGCAACCAAGTAAGGCCTCACCTCAACAGGGTCCACACCATCTTCCTGAGTGGGAGGGACATAGAAGCGCACCTCCATGAGAGAGACCTCTGCATCATCATTCTGGTGGAATTCCAGTGTCACCTCATTCTTGCCTGTAGTACACTGGGACACATTGCTGAGGGGTATCTCAAAGACCGGCTGGTCACCAATGTCAAAGGAAAGTAGCTGCCCTGTGAGGAAAAAGCTTATCAAGCCACAAGCCACTGCCCTTGAGTATACATAAATAATGTTCCCAGCAAACTAAGTTTCATGAGGACAGGATACTCAGGCTATTTTGCTCATATTGTACCTGCTCAAGACCAGGCACAATGCTCAATTATACAACATAGACTCAATAAATACATAATAAAGACACAAAATGATAGAAAATCAGAGATAGCGGTAGCAGAAAGACAACAAAATAAGTGAAAAGCTGAAACCCTTCATCCTGCCTTCTCCCCCAGACCTCAGTCTTCCTTAGGACTCACCACCAAACTTCACTGTCCCCCAATTCCAGCCCTTCACACACAGATCCTTCTCCATTAGTTCAAGGCGATAGTGAGTTTTGAAGAAATCAGAAAGTTTCTCAAACTCCTGTGGTTGGAGGGGAGAAAACACAAACCCAGTAAACCCTGGTGGCCTTAACACAAGTTCAACATCCCAGGATTATCTATTTCAGAAAAACTGCCCCAATAATCCTTTATCAGAAATCCATGCTAACTAACTCAGTGTCTCAATTCTGAAATCATTGAAAAGATTACTTGAAGAGATGGTTCCTGGGACTCAGGCCAGGGGAGGAGTAAAGGAATTGACATTTCTGGATATGGGTCTCACAGTGCTAAGTTTTTAAACATTGTATAGGTATTGTTTTAATAAAACTGGAAGTTAAAAACCTTTAAGTCTATAACTAAAGCAGTTCAAAAGGAACAAAACCAAATAAGAGCAACAAGCTAAGATTCTGAACGTGGATAAAAACAAGCAGAAACCACTATCTAAATTAAGATAGCAGAAAATATTCTAGAGTCCAGGCACAAAGAGTCTTGCAGGCCTTCAGTACTCAAAGCAAAACACTGATTGTTCGAAGGCTTCACAGCCTTACTCCATGGAGGCCAAACCAGCCAGTGACATAGTTATCAGCTGAAGAAACACCAACTTTCTCTAAAGGTTTAAAAATAAACAAGATGGCACAATAAAATTGTGGGTGAAAGGCATCAGGACTTCTCACCGATTCTCGGAAGCCATCATACTTGTACACATGGCCATTCTTTGTGAGGAGTTTCAGTCCATGTCCCAGAGCTACGCGGCGCCAGATACCCTCTGTCAACTCCCCAGCCTGGATGTTGTCCACTTTGCCAGTCTTGCTGTTCTTGAAGATGATACCCTGGCGGCTCAGCCTTAGCCGACCATCATTCTATCAGAGGAATAGGCCAAATGCAGGAGGATGTACACACAGGATATGTTGGGTACCCAGTTTTACCCTACACCCATTCAGGCTGCAGGGGACTGACCAGATTATCAATGGAGGGAATGTGGGGGGATAGCTATAATAGCCAGGGTCACTAAGAAGAGACAAGTGGTCAGGAAGTATGGACTTTAAACCTGGCTCTGACATCCAGAATCCTTGTAGGTTCTCAGTTTGCAACATAGGGATTTAGGACTGAACAGCATACATGTTCCTTTCAAATACCAAGGGCCTATAACTTTTGGGAGTCTTTCTCCATATTGACTTTTGCTGGGGAAATACCAGACATACATTCTGAGTCTTCCTTTTCCAAAGTAATAACATCATCAAAGCTAAGTTTTGTTAATGTGCAAAAACTTTCCCCTCCTTCTCTCTCTCCACCTGTATTAAGAGCCCAAGCCCTTCTCACCATGGAGCCTTTCACCTCCTGGTAGATGTCGTTGAACTCCAGGGTCTCTGCCATGATGACCTGCCTGTGGTGGCCTGGGCACAGAGCCCTAGGCTACACAGGGAAATCGAATCAACTGGGAGCTGGGCCCCAACTCCTGGGTAGGTATGCAGATACACGGCAGGCTGGAAATCTGAATTCAGGAGGAAGACAGGTGCTTGAAAGACATCACTTCATTCTGCTCATAGATGGAGCCAGGTGGCAGCCCGCTTGGGATGTCTGGGATCTCTTCTGCCTGGGAACCTACAGGCGGGTTCTACAGTCCTCCAGGGCCCAGGCCCAGCTCTGGCTGGAGAACCAGGCCTGAAGTGGCGCTTATATCCCAGCCAGAAACCCACTCGGTGCAGCCCACCGGGAGTCATGGCAACGAACAGCGGGACCCCAGAGGCTGCTCGGAGCCTGGACCCCAACTCCCCGCAGAATGCAGAATTTCCCTCCCAGCGTTCCCACCACTCCGGGGCCCCAAACCCACGGTTCTCCCCTCCCTCTAAAATGGATTCGCCCGCTGCCCGCGGATTTGAACGCGGAACGGTCCATCTCGAGCGTCCCGCGGGGGAGCGGGGCCCGCGCCCTTCTGGGGCCCGGAGACGACGACCACCCACCTCTTCAAGCTGCAGCCTCGCGACGGCCCAGGAGCGGGCGGTGGGCTAGATGGGGGCCGCGGGGGAGGGGGGCGGGGACGGGGGATGGGGGTACACTGGGGAAGCTTTTCCCGCGTGCGCGGTCCCGCGTCCCGCCACCGGAAGTTGTGTACAGACCATAGAGAGGATGAGCCGGCCGGAGAGACTCGAATTGGGTCCAACGAGGAGACCGTCACATAGAGCGTCGACGACTCTGGAGGACCTGAGGGAGGGGGATTGTAGCGGTTCCAGTTCCCACCCGGATGGAAAGTGATCGGAATATGGGAGCGTGTAAAGTTCTATAGAAAGTTAGAGACGCTTCTTCACATGGAGACTAGGTTCTAAAGGGAAGTTATGTAGTTTTATTTTATGGGACTTGCTACAGGGTCGTTGTGTGTATTGGGACGATGCTGTGCCCCTCCCTCCTGCAAAATAGTTTTCTCTCTTGTAGAAAGTAGTCTGTCGGGCCAGAAGGAAAATACAGGGTTGAGAGAAAGGCTGCTTCCACTGGCTGCGAAGTGCGAAGGGAATGCGGGTGTTGGGGTCTGTGAGTCAGCCTACTGTTCTCAGCTGTACCCTGTCAAGTGGGACTGGATCCTTTTTGAAAATGTGTTCCCTTTCTACACTCAACATCTTCCCACCCATAATCACAATTTATGGATTCCCTGGAAGAGACTGGCAAGTGCCGCATCAAGTTCAAGTGCTGGTGTCAGATTTACCTTGGAGCCAGACTGATTTGAAACCACATTAGCTGGGGTGGCAGAAACCTGGCCACCCTCACATAGTCTCAGGGTGCATCTTGCAAAATCAGAGAAGGCCAGGCCTAGAAGATGTATTTATCTACTCGTACCACCACCCCCCCATACACACTTTATTTTTTCTACCTCTTTTTTGTGGATGAGAAAACTGAGGCCCAGAGAGAAATTGCTCAGGATCTCAATGAGTTGGCAGCAAAGTTGGAGACTAGAACCCAGATATCTTTAACAGCAGTCTGGTTCTCTTCCATCAGTCACAGTGGCTGGATGCTCAGAGTGATGGATATTATGTGTCTTGTAGAAAGAAAGAATATTTAAAGTCAAAGTTTTCCTGATACTCATTACACCAGCTTGCCAACTCCATCCTGGGGCTAGGAGACAACAGGAACACCCCATTACTCCCTGAATGCACAGCTTCAGCCTTGGATTAAATAGTGCTCTACACTGCCTAGCATTATAAATCCAATTGTACTTAATACATATGTATTTAGGGCCAGTGCACTTCTAGGTTTTGAGGAAACTAGTGAACACAATGAAAATAGTCCTAGCCTTCCAGAAGCACATAATTGAAAAAATAATTCAGATAACTTGAGAGTGAAAAAAGAAAAAATAGGATAACTGCTATGCCACAGGCAGAGCTGCAGCCACTGCCAATGCAATTAGAAAGATGTGACTCTTTACTCACCCTGTTCTGGGAGACCCAGAAAAATGTTCAAGAGACCCCTTCCCCTACCCATGCTATTGGAGGCAACTCAGGAAGGGAAGGAATAGCTGCAGAATTGGGTGGAATTAGGTGAACATTCAAAAGTGAAGGGGTACTCAGCTCAGGCAGTCTGGGGGGTGGGGCATTGCAGGGGGCTTTAGGGAGAGCACAAAGCAGCTGGTGAGCTTAGATGAGGATGCAGCATATGAGAACCAAGCAGAAACGGTAGAGAGAGTGCAGATAAAACATGAGTCCCAGAGGGCCCTAGCCAGCTGCTTCCCAGGCAATCAGGAGCCCAGGACTGAAGACCCCACCCCTGTGGTGACATCACAGGGGAATGGGGTGGAGACGAATAAAAAGGGTGTCCCCCACCCTGGCCCTGGACTCTTGGCAGTCAGAGTGTCAAGAGCTGAGAGAGAGCCTGGGCATTGGGCTAGGGTTGCCTGGCTTACAGGAACAGGCTCTTCCTCCAGCCCCTCTAAGCTGTCCCTTCCAGGCCTTGATCACCGTCTCCCTGTCCTGAGAACCTCGCTGTCCTGAGGCTGCCATCAAGCCCCTTCAGAGTGGCCCCAAGCACTCTCAGCATGAACTGCATATCAGACTTCTTTACTTACGAGACCACCAAGTCAGTGGTTGTGAAGAGCTGGACCATTGGGATCATCAACAGGGCAGTTCAGCTTCTGATCATCTCCTACTTTGTGGGGTGAGTCTGTGGTCCCTCAGATCCTAGGACTGGAGGGCGACTTGCTATCCTACCCTCCCCCTCCTCCCTCAGTGCTACTGTCAAGCTGCTTGGGCTTCTTTTCTCTTGGGGGAAACATACATCTTCCAGGGAGCCTTGTTCCAAGGACTGGTCTCTGCTGCCACCACCCAGGATCTGGTCCCCAGATAGATTCTTTTGCCCCCACAAAATTCCTCCACAGTTGGAGAGTGGTTTCTGAACACACGCTCCAAGGTGTGTGGTCCTGACCCCGGCACTGCCCTCCAACAGGAGAGGTCCCCAGATGATCCATTTCCACTCTCCCTCTCCTATTCCCCGCAACCAGAAAAGAGGCAGACCCCACCCCACGTCTTCCCATTCTCTCAGTCAACTCTTTTGGGTCCCAGAAAGCAAGGAAGCACAGAAAGAGGAAAGGGAAGGTGCGGAACCCAGAGAGAAGATGACAAGTTGATCAGGCTGATGTTGGGTGGGAGGGTAGGCTGGGGAGGGAAGAGATCTCTGGATTTGTTTTGGAATGAGGAGTTCCCTTCTGGCTTAGAAGAGATCTTGGAAAGTCAAGAAGCCCTTGCTCTGGGAGGGCAAAACAAAGGAGGGAACTGCCCCGTGAGATGGAGAGAGACGCAGGCACAAATAAATTAACAGTCAAAGTGACATTGGTGAGAAGAAAAGTAGTTTTTCTGAACACGGGGTGGGGTGCCTCCCTGAGAATCCAGAATTGCTGTCCTTTATCAAAAAAGCGTGAATTCCCAATCTCTGCTTGACTCTGTGGCATAAAACTCATCCTGAGTGTCGCTCAGGAGCCTGCAAGGTCCAAACACTCCTTTCGGCCCCCACTCTTGGAGGTACACACCCCTACACCTACAGACACAAAGGACCATGGGGCAGACAATGGGGAAAATGCACGTTCTGTTCTTGTGGTCATTTCCACACACTGGTGGGCACCAGGAAATTCAGACAGAAACCCTGATGGTTTTCTTTCCTGGAGTACTCTGGTCTCCCACTGTTCCTGGAGACAATGGGTCTGTGTGGGAGAGACAAGCCACTGGCAACCGAGTTCATGAATTAATTGAAGCAATTCAAAGAAGACATCCTGTGTGCATGCCCATGCCGGCTGGAGCTGCGTGTGAGCAGGCCTGCTTGCCTGAAGGGTTGGAGTGGTGTGTGAGGATGCACGTAGAAAGGTGGGCAGATGTGATTTTTAAGCAATCTTTGCTTCATATGTTTGGCGAGAGCCGGGTGGCTTTGGTATGTGGATGTTATAACAAGGCTGTATATCCAGTGCTCCTTATGGGATATCAGAGAAGGGATTCAAGCTCTGGGATAGGATTAAATGGCCTCCAATCTCCCTTTCAACACTGAGGTTTTGTGAGAGGTGATGTTTGCAAATGTTCCATGTCTGCATCTCCAGAGCTTGACTCAAAGTTGGTTCTTAACCTTCTCTGTCAGTGTGTCTATTTGGTGCCATGCGTGTTTACAGCCACAAGATGGTGTGTTGGTCCAGGTGAGTGCAAACGCTGTCTCAGCACATTCCCACCCTGGCCTGGCCCCCTTGGCTCCAGACAGGAGACTGATGGAGGACAGAGACAGCTGTCTCCTGGACCAGCCCACTCAGCTCCCACTGCCCTTGTCTGTTCCTCATTATGATCAGATCAGATGGGATCCTTCAGTTCTGGGGGCCGGAGGCCAGCCTTCTGGAGGGAGCAGGAGAGGCTCTGTGGCGTCTTGATACCCAACCCCATCCATCTCCCAGCCTGACAGCTCCCCACGGGGCAGTGTTACATCAGCTGCTCAGCTGCGTGCTCCTTGGCCCAGCCCCCTAGCCCGAGCCCATCTCTGTGTATGAGAACCCATGCACTATTGTGACCTTGGGAATCCATTGTTGTTAATTAGCAAAGATGTACCAAGTGTCTCTTCATGCCAGGTGTTGGTATGCATGGAGGATAGAACTGTGAACAAAAGCAGACGGGGAACCAGGCCTGGTGGCAAACACCTGTCATCCCAGCGAACCAGGAGGCTGAGGCAGGAGGATTGCAATTCCAAGGCCAACCTGGGCAACTCAGGGAGATCCTATCTCAAAAGATAATAAAAATGACTGAGGGTGTAGCTCAGTGGTGGAGCATTACTGAGTTCAATCCCCAGGGCCAGGGGAGAGGAAAGCATACAGGGTCTTGAAGCTCACAGTGTAAGGCAAGAGGTGGGCACTGAGCCAGTCCTCGCCACCAACAAGTGTGGAATTTCATCTGTGGCTGAAAGGTGCACAGTGCCAGGAGAGCCACTCCCATGTAGGTGTTTGACCTCAGGGAACCAAGGAAAGGTTTTTCTTGAAACGCCATGTCCAAACCAAAATCTGAAGAATGTTCCTGAAAGGAGCAACCAGGTTCAAGGAGGAAAGAAGGAGGGTCCAAGGTAAAAAACCCACCTCTGCACAGGAGGGCAGAAAAAGAAGTTCATGGCCGAGCTGAAGGAGCAGAGGTCAGAGTCATGGAAGATGCAGGAGAACACAGAGGCCAGACTCAGACTCTCAGAGAGCTCTCCTTTTTACAAGAAGTAACGGACAGGAAGAAAGCTACTGGAGCATTTCAACATGTGAGTGAGTGACCGAGGCTGAGAAAGACAGCCTTGATGAGATCCGAGCTGGGAAGACCACGATGGCCAATCTACCCAGAGCTTGGGGGAGTAGGAGTGGATGGGGAAAAAAAGGTAGGAGGGGAATACAGTCTGGTGGAGAGATGAGGGCGCCTAGCCTCATAGTATTTGCAGGGTCCAATGCTGTGTTCTTAGCATGTAACTAAAACTTGAATATTTTTTCCCTGTTTTCTGAGCCGGGTAGACAGGATGCCCAGCCTTACCTAGTGGAGTGCAGCAGGAGGTGGCTACTCCTCTGTGCATTCACAGCAACACGCCCCCTTATTCTCTTGGCACGGGCTGTCACCCCCACCTCCAGCCTCAGCTGCTGTCATCACTGGTTTCCTTTATCCACAAGAGGCCAGAATTTACCCCACGTTTCTCCTGTCTTCTCTGAGCCCAGGTGGTAATCCCCAGTCTCCTCTGTGGGGTGGGACTTCCTAAGGGCCAGTCCCCTTTCTGGATCCTGGAAATAGAAGGAAATCCTTGGGGCCTGAGTCCCAAGGAAGTGCTGGCTGGTGCTGGCCTGACTTTGAAGAAGCTCCCTTTCTGGTGACCTGCAGGGAGGGACTTTTGCAGTGCTTCAATCCTCCATCCCTCAGATGGACCAGCGGTGGGTTAGAGAGTCCCTGACCCATCACAGCCCTGCTCTCCTTGTTTCTCCACTGTACACACAAATCACCAGCTGCACGGCCACCCACTTGGGTTCAGAACATCCAGCCTCATCTCAGATCTTATATAGCCATTCGGCACCTAAAGCAAGTACAAGAATGGAGATGTCAGGTTTCAAGAGAAAAGCCTGAGTGCCCCCTTCTTGCCCCCCAAGTACCTCTTGACTGAAGGTAGCACTCTGAACACCTTGTCAGCACATCAGGCAGCAAATTCTGTGGGCGGACCTGTTGGACCCGCCATCCTATGGTCCAGAGAGAAGTGCAACTCTCCTTCCCGCCTGCCCTCTCTACGTGGCAACTCCATAATGATACTGTGGAACACAGAGCATCAGTTAGAAGCCCAGTTCTGACGCCAACTAGGAATGGGACCTCAGGAGCATCCCTTTAGGCCCCTAAGTCTCAATCCCCGGATCTGGAAGATGGGTTTAGGAATACCTCCTCCCAGGGAATTATGTCACCAGGGAGGTGACACACGTCGAATACCTTGCCTGAGACGGTGACTCAGTAATACTCAGTAATAGATGGGACTATTAATATTCCACAGACTCCCTATCGCGCCTCCCCCCTTCCCTCTGCCCAGCTCACACCTTCCTAAGAGACCCCTCTCCTCCAAAACACACAACACACGCTCTTTACACCCACTCCCTGGCCTCCTCCTTGACTCCCTGGGGGTGGACGGGAGGGTGCTGGGATGCTGCTCTGGCCTCCTTCCTGCACATCCCACCTGCCAAGGAGCTGCCACCCGCCTTCCGCTCTATAAATAATAAACCAGGAACTCGAGAAAAAAATAAGTCAGAGCAGCAGAGTAAAATGCCAAGAATTGAAGGCTCAGTCCTGCCCCATCTCCTAAGCCCCAGCCTCTAGAGACAGTCTCGGCCCCTTTGTTCTGGAAATGAAGCAGCCCCTCATTTCCAAGCTGCCCTGATGACATTCTCAGCCCCGTGGGGCTACTGGAATTCTTCCACTTGTTATTTAACTCAGAGAGAGAAGTCGAATACGGCCTCTCCTCCCCACGGGGGAAAGAAGGAGCCTTAGAGGAGGAGAGGGAGGAATGGGATTGGTTAATTGTTCCTCCGAGTCCTGAGCGCCTTCCAACTGAGACTTTCCTGAGCTCGGAGAAGCTTCCCCTGGTGATGGAGCAGGGGTTAGCAGGACAAGCACCAGGGTCCAGTTCAGGAGGGCAACTGTGCCCTGGCCCTGAGCTGGGCACAGCTGAAGATGCTACGGTGAGGTGGCTATGAGTGGTCTGAAGCAGATTGCCTGGTTTGGGACCCACATACCAGCTGTGTGAACTTGGGCAAGTCTGCACACTCCTCTGTGCCTCAGCTTCCTCATTTGTAACATGTAGGTAATTATCAAAGCTGCCATACTGGCAAGGATTCATCAAAGGAGTCAGCTTAGTGTCCCGTGTTGGCTATATGATAATGATCTGAACTCTGCTTCTCATCTGCATATGTTCCTGAACTTTAAGGACAGGAGCAGGGGTCTCCAGGAGCCATTACATTAGATCAACACAGAGAAATGTGTCCATTCTGTGGCCAGGTACACTGAGGCTTAGGAAGGGTGTATTTGGACTGTGGCTAACGCTCTGGTGAGTGTTCAGCATCATCATCAGCCATCATAGCTGGGAGCAGAAAGCCAGGGTCCCGGACCTCACTCCATCTATTCTGGGGGGCCCAAGTCCAGGAGCTAATCATGCTGTCTGGATATCTACTCCATTTTTCTATATCAGGATGCTCCCTTCTCTTCTGCTAGAACATAACATGATGAATGAGATCCTAATGAAACTCCTCCCCTTCCCAAAAAAGAAAAGTACCGGGGAGGTAAGGCACACAGTAGCACAGTGCTCCACAGAGGCCTGGTGTTCGTAAAAGCATTTACAGGCTTGTGAATAACTCTTAATGGCGCATTAATCAGGATGCTGCTGGCTCTAAGGCAGCAACAATAAAACAGGTAACAGGTTTGGAGCCATTTGCCAGTGCTGTGCATGACCCCACCCTTTCTCTCCCACTCAACCATTCAGACTTCAAGTTACACTACAGAAAAATGATAAAGATGCAGGGTGATTAATATGTTAACTAACAATATAACCATTTCACAATGTACACATATTTCAGAACTTTAATTGCACTCTGAAATATGTAAATCATTGCTTATTGATTTAAAAAAAGAAAAAAGAATCCAAGTGAGTGAAGCACCATATAGGGGTCAACTCCAGCTCCTCACACTGAAAACCGAACAAGGAGCCACTTGCAAACATCATCCTGTGTTTGCAGTGATCATGACCATGGTGTCCATCTTACAAGTGATAGTGACCCTCCCAGCATGTTCTGGGAGCTTCCCCCTCTGCATCTTCCAACAGTGGAGGACCCTGAAAGTCATCCAGCTCAACCTCCACCCGGGGAAGGGGTCTCCCCTTCACACACCTGGCAGGTCATCATCCAGATCTCTTTGGCCTTCCCAGCCCTGCGATGCCCACCACCTCCCACAGCAGCCCATCCATGGCGACTCAATGGTAGTTAGACAGCTCCTGGGCTTGGGATCCTCACCACCCACTAATAAACACCTCAGGTCAGCTCAGCCCCAGGACTGCTTCTGCAGCTGCCCAGCCTAGGACTCCCACAGTTTTGTCTCAGTCTCCTGCCACTCATCTGATGCGGCTTTTCTACCCTGGTGAGATACAGAAAATGATCCTAACCCAGCATTTCCAAAAGTACCTTCCAGAAGATGTCAGTATTTCTTCAGAACCGGCATCTGTGCTTAAATAAGATCGGGAGGGGCAGGGTTTGTAGTGGTGGTAGACCACTCGCCTACCAGGTATGAGGCCCTGAATTCCATCCCCAGCACCGCAAAAATAAATAAATAAATATTTAAAAATATAATTAAAAAATTAAATTTTAGCAGATGCATTTGTTGTTGAACTTATGTGACAGGTTTTCTCATACATAGAATGGGGACAGTAACAGCATTTGCTTGTGATTTTGCCATCAGAAACAGAGCATGTCCCTGGCTGGAGGGGGCACTGAACCAGGCTGAGAGTAGCTTGAGCTCTGAGGGTTGCGATGGTGACTGCATGTGAAATGCAGAGGAGACAGTTGTCGGGTGCGTCTGCAGGCCCTGCTTGCTGCAGGCCTGCAGCAAGCCGGAGAGTGGTGATGGGAGAAGGGAAGGGAGCCCAGCTACATCCCCTGGGTCGATCCACGGCTTTAAGCAGCAGGGAGAAGCCACTACAGGTAAATGACCACTTGGTGGCAGCACAATTCAAGGAATAAGATTAAATCCCCTGCCCCACCCCCAACCCCATTCCATTCACCTGGCAGGTAAAGAAGCAACCACTGCCCCTCTGTCCTCCTCCATCCTCCCCTGACACTTGGAGGGAGGAAGGCTGCCAAGTACTCAGTTCCCAGGGGCCTTTGGTCGATTTTTTTCCTGAACATCTACTATGTGCCAGGTGTTTAGGATACAGCCATGCACAGAGCTGGGAATGCACATGCTCTGCCCTCTGCCCCTTCTCTCCTGGAAGCCTGCCAGAGAAAGGACTCTATTATCAGCAGGAATGACTTTAAGCCAAATTTTTAACAGGGCAACAGCTCCCAAGAAGGTGAACATTTGTTCTTAGGGGTAAAAAAGCTCACTCTTTGATGTATAAAGCACAAATATGCACGTGGTATCTGTGATATTGAAGCGGGGAGCAATTATTTTTTAAAAATTCTAAAAAAGCTCCTTGGTGGGGGAGGTAGGGAAACACTACTTTAAGTTCACCAGGGACTCACTAGGGTCCCCCATCTCCAGTAAGGCCTTGTCCCTGTGCTGCCATAATGCTAGCCAAAAGAAGCCCTCTCCCAGCATCTTCTGCTAGGCCTATGGACCCTTGTCTGTCTCTCTGCATCTCTGCTTCCTGCCCCAGATGGGTATTCTTGCACGAGAAGGCATACCAAGTGCGGGACACAGCCATTGAGTCCTCGGTGGTAACCAAGGTGAAGGGTTTCGGACGCTATGCCAACAGAGTCATGGATGTGTCTGATTATGTGACCCCACCCCAGGTATGGTTTCCCTACTCACATCTGGGGAGGGTGGGGAGGAGGGGGCTGGGCAAGAAAAGTGCCCCTGGGACTCCCAAACCCGAATCAGTGGTGTCAGTAACCCGTAGAGGGCCTGGCCCCCTGGTTGCTGGGATTTGTGGGGCAGCTTGGGTCTGACCTCCAGAGTACAATTCTGGGCGTCAGAAAGCTGGGTTCCTCTCCAGGCTCTACCTTGACTCATGCTGCAATCAAAACACAGCACCCATGTGGGTGGTCAGAAAGAGCCATTCGGATCCTAGCTCTGCCCTTTGTTAGCCCTGCCACCTTGGTCAAATCCCAGAGTCTCAGTTTCCCCCTCTGTAGAGTGGGGACAATAGCAGTCCCTGTCTCAAGATGGGGACTGTTGCAGGATTTTCTCTCCCTACTTCTCCCAAGGGCACCTCCGTCTTTGTCATCATCACCAAGATGATCGTTACTGAAAACCAGATGCAAGGATTCTGCCCAGAGGTGAGGGGACAGAGGAGGTTGGAAGAAGGGGGTCAAAGAAGAAAATGCTGTAGGGAGAGGTCGTCGGCAGGGAGGGCCTGGGTGCGAGCCTCCTAGCTGTGACTGGCACCTCCTTCCTCCAGAAGCCGCCACTTTGGGAGGCAGTGGGAGCCCAGGGGCTCACCAGGGCCAGGGAGGGTCCCTCACACTCCTGCGGTCCCATCTCCCCCCAGAACGAGGAGAAGTACCGCTGTGTGTCTGACAGCCAGTGTGGACCTGAGCGTTTCCCGGGTGGGGGTGAGTCAGCCCCTTCCTCACCCCTCCCATCCCCAAGCTGTTTTGGGGGGCAGCAGATCCCTGAGAGCCCACCCTAGGAGCAGGCAGAGAACCCACCTATGGATCAGCATTTGTGGGGGCTCCCTGGGTGCCAGACCCAGAGGGGCCTATGAAGGTGCCCCCAAGAGGAGTGTGAAGTCTAGGGATGCAGAGCCAGGCAGGGGCACAGCAAAGTGGTATGTGCTGTCCAGGGAAGGGAAAGCACAGGAAAGGGAGAGAGACTGGTTCTGAGAGAGTGGCCCGGAGCCTTCCTGGAGGCAGCGGCATTTGGACTGGGCCCTGAAGACAAGTGGGATTTGGCAGGACAGAGACGGCTTCAGGCCAAAGGAGCAGCTCCAGCTCAGAGGTGAGGAAGAAAGAGCTAGAAAGATACGGGCTCCGGGTGCTGGGGCTTAAGGAGCTGTCAGAGGAGGGTGTGGACTCTCCTTGGTCTGGTCTGCAGCTCAGGAGGAGAACAGGGAGAGAGCTGTACTGTGCAAGCACACAACAACGAAACAGAGGGTCCGTTCCTTGGCAGGTCCCTGGGGCAGGGGTGGTCCCTGATGAGGAGGGGGAAGGGACTGGCAAAGAGCAGGTGGCCAACCAGCCTTAGTGGCTCCTCCCTCGCAGGGATCCTCACCGGCCGCTGCGTGAACTACAGCTCTGAGCTCCGGACCTGTGAGATCCAGGGCTGGTGCCCCACGGAGGTGGACACCGTGGAAATGTGAGGTCCTGCGCCAGACGGGAGGAGAGAGGACCCCACCTAGTTCCTCTTTGCCAACGTGGGGAGCTCTGCATCTCTGAGCTTATGGAGGGTCTCAATGTAGTGTCTCTTCATGGGGGTGGTGGTGGCCTCTGGGTATCATCCCTCCTGCCCCTTCTCTCCCTTTGACTCTGGAGACCCAGAGAGGCCTTCCCATCACTCCCTTTCATCTATAAGAGGTCTCCCTTGGGAGGCATCCACCAGGGAAAGAGGCTCTTCCTGAGGGCTAAGGCTTCCATCCTCACCCACAGGCCTATCATGATGGAAGCGGAGAACTTCACCATTTTCATCAAGAACAGCATCCGTTTCCCCCTCTTCAACTTTGAGAAGTGAGTCCTCACTTCCTCCCCCAATCACCGGGCCACCTCACCTGCCGGAGAATGAGGTGCCCCATGCACTATGGTTCTCTCACTTCCCAAACCCCATCTCCAGGACTCCTAATCCCAGCCTCCCAGCGGCCTTGGCCTCTGACTATTGAGTGGATTTGGGGGCTAACTTCCCTGCCAGCCTCCCTGCCTTGGGGCTCAGACCGACCTGAGAGTTTTGTTTGAACCAGGGAGGGACCATTTAAACTTGGCCCTGAGCACAGATGCCTCCTGAGATTGGAAACCAAGGAGCTTGTCCGTTTTTCTTTCCCTACATCAAGCCCCCATGTGGTATCCCTTTTCTTAGTCAGTTCAGCCATTGTGTAACTCAGTCATTCATGAGGGCACGAATGGTGGGCATCTGCCCTGTGCAAAGTACAATGGCAGGCCTGCAGAGGTGCCGAGTGTCAGGAGTGACTCTCGCCCTCCAAGATGCCCAGCCTGGCAGCTGGGGGACATTGGGCATGGACACACATAACCCTACTATGGATGGAGAGTGTTTGGGGTTAGAAAAAGATGCAGAGCAAGAGGGGAGGGAGACAGTGAATACCCAAAAGCTCAGGACATGGACGCCCCTGCCTGGGTGTGGAGAGCCCTGAGCCCCCTGAAGGCTGGAGAGCAGTTTGTGTGGGACCACTTTAACCCTGGCCTTGCCTCTCTCCTCTTCTCCCCAGGGGAAACCTCCTGCCCAACCTGACAGCCAGGGACATGAAGACCTGCCGTTTCCATCCTGAAAAGGCTCCTTTCTGCCCCATCTTGCGGGTGGGGGACGTGGTCAAGTTTGCAGGGCAGGATTTTGCCAAGCTGGCCCGCACGGTGAGAACCTAGTTCTTCTTCTGTAACCTCTACCAGGGGAACTCAGCCCTTCCCCAGACTCCGGAGCTCTTTGGAGGCAGCCAGGAGACCAGGAAAGAGCTGCTGCAAGACAGCGCCACCTGGTGGAAGTATCCCAGGCCTGCAATTGGCTTTGTCCCTGAATCCTTTCAGCCCCCGTCCAACCCCTACCCTGAGTGGTCTCCCCTCCAGTGACCCATTTCCCCCAATCCTCAGTTTCCCATTCCTGTATTTATACTTCCCTTTAGGGAGAGGCGATAGAACTCTGAAAAGGGCCATGAGGGGACAGTGGACCCATGGCCACTTTCTCTATATTGTAGACAAGGAACTGAAGGTTCCAAAAGTAAGAAGGACCCTGAGGCTCCAGGGTTCTACCCCTGGCTACAGCACTTCTTTACTGTGACCAGTCACTTTCTTTTCTGCCTGCCTCCACCTTCCACCTTCAGAATAAAAAGAAGTCACTTGTCACAAGCCCCTGTCCCACTCTGGCTGAGCTCAGGGGAATGCTCATGTCTGGCCTCTTTCTTCAGGGTGGAGTTCTGGGCATAAAGATTGGCTGGGTGTGCGATTTGGACAAGAGCTGGGACCAGTGCATCCCCAAATACTCCTTCACTCGGCTGGACAGCGTTTCTGAGAAAAGCAGCATCTCCCCGGGGTACAACTTCAGGTAAATCCCCGCTCTCCAGGGACATGGGGGAAGGGAGTCAGCTCCAGAGAACTTCACCTCAGGCAGCAAGGCATACTGGGAAGGAAAGATCCTTGGCCCCCTCCATGCTCCCATAAGGCTTTGGCTCAAACTAGGGAAGGACTCTGTAACAGGCAGCCGCAGTGCTGCATGGGCTGTGCTGTGAGGTGACAGCTCCATTACAGGAAGGGACTGAGCCCATTGCTCCTGCTCAGGCCATAGTGAAGCCCGATGGCATAGTGAAGCCCGATGGCCAAATCCTGCTGAAATGCTGGCTGCTGTGATTCCTGGTCTATTCTTAGCACTAATATGTAGAGGTAATGCCCGGACAGCCCCATTCCCTGTCCTATGCCTGGACTTTCTAAGGTCTCTCACTGACCAAAGTCAGGGCAATAACTGTTCACTTTACAAGATGGTAGTTTTGCATTTTGCAAATTTTGCAAATTTCCAAACCAGGAAATTTCATGAGTCACAAATAACAAGTATAATGATTATTAGTTCTTCCTCAGTGCCTTTCCAAAGAACTTAAACCAGTCTCTTAATATCATCTAATATCTATTCTCAATAGCCTTGAGACTTAAGGGATCTTTTGGGTTTTTTTCCATTTGGAATAGAGGGAAAGAGGAACCATAGGATACACTGTCTGGAATACTTGAAGGGCCTTGGAAAAACCCTCAGCCTCCTCACCTCCTAATTTCCCCTTCTGCAAATTTATGATAGCATCATTATTATCCTGAGAATCCTATCAGCCAATACTTGAAAAGCTTTAGCTCCTGATTTTGATTTACCTTTAAAATCTGAAGACTCAGTTTCTGCCAGGGTCCTGATTAAGTACACAGTGTTGTACACTAAAGAGGCCAAATGTACTCAATAGGCAGTGATAGGGATGATCTACATATGATACATTTGTTATATATTCAAAGAATTGTTCTTCAAATTTCCTTTGTTGTAGTAATACTCTCTGTTATAATGGCAAATGTAAGCTAAAAGAATCACATTGCTTTTTTTTCACTTAATTTGTAACTTTAAAAAATAATTACCTATCCTATTAAGCTTTATATTTAATAGTTTTGAATATATATGTATGTTCTCTGGAAAGAAGAATTTTTAAAAATTGAAATTGCTTTCATAATCAACTCCAGAGTTTAAAAAACCATAGGAAACAACACATATTTTAAAGTAGTTTAAAAATACTGTTTGGCTCCCTGGCAGAAATTGGCATATTTATTCAGTCAGTACATCACACTGAAATCAATACAAAGGATATTTGTATGGTGGCTTAAAATAGTAACACATTAATAAAATTCTCATAATCTAAAATGCAAGTTTTCATCCTCATAACTTCCCTCTGGCCACTGGGGATTCTTCAGTCCTCCAAATAACTCATTTGGCAAGAAACACTTATGAAGAGTAAAACTATCATGAAGACCCCAACAACTGGTATCATACAGTTTTAGAACAATGTCTTTCATTTAAAGAAGAATGGGTCTGAAGTTCTTATCTCTAATTTATCATGCTGTGGCTATCCACCCAAGTAGGCACAACAGGCCTAAATAAGCTTGGATTGTATTTGGGGACACAAGATGGAAGATCTCTAAGGATCTCACCAGTGTAATTTCCGGAACCTAAGGAAACCCATCTGAGAGGTATGGGCCTCCAGGAAACTGACTCCTTCATCAAAGCTTCCAGGCTATAGTAAGAAGGGGCAAAGCACTCATTTGGACCTTTGCAGTTGAAAAGAGTTTCCAAGCTGGGTGCAGAGGTGCTTGCCTCTAATTCCAGAGGCTCAGGAGGCTGAGATAGGAGGATAATGAGTTCAAAGCCATCCTCAGCAACTTATCGGGGCCCTAAGCAGCTTAGACCTTATTTAGGCCTAGGTCTATCTCATGCCCTGTTATGCTTACTGGGGCAGATAGCCACAGCACAATAAATTGGGGATAAGAACTTCAGACCCATTCTTCTTTAAATGAAAGATATTGTTCTAAAACTGTATGATACCAGTTGTTGGGGTTTTCATGATAGCTCTATCTTCATAAGTGTTCCTTGCCAAATGAGTTATTTGGAACCAGCCTCAGCAACTTAGCGAGGCCCTAAGCAATTTATTGAGATCCTGTCTCTAAAGAAAATATGAAGGGGCTGGGATTGTGGCTCAATGATAGAGCACTCACCTAGCATGTGGGAGGCCCTGGGTTCAACCCTCAGCACCACAAAAAAAAAAAATAAATAAATAAAATAAAGATATTTTGAACAGTTACAACCAAAAAATAATAAGAAGAAGAAGAAAATATGAAAAGGCCTGAGGATGTGGCTCAGTGGTTAAGCACCCCTGGGTTCAATCCCTAGTGAGAAAGAGAGAAAGAAAGAAAGAAAGAAAGAAAGAAAGAAAGAAAGAAAGAAAGAAAGAAAGAAAGAAAGAATGAATTTCCAGAGGGCCCGAGGAATAACACTGACATGGAGGAATATCTGCCATCCATGACGAGCAGAGGGCTCTCCCCACACTCTCTCTCACAGCCCTACGTCTGGGTGCCCACCCAGCACCCTCAGACTGCCATCAGCCTACAGGCACCATGTTGGCATCCAAGCTAAGTTAAGCACCTATGTGAGAGAGGCACAAGGTCACCTTTCTGAGTGCTCAGATAAAAAGAAAGGGGACCCAAGGCCACGTTGGACACACAGTGTGTTTTCAATGATGTGGTCATTTTATGCTGCTCTTGAGAACCTCACTGTGTAAAGCATTCTGTCCACTTTGGCTAATTGTTCCTCACCCACCCTAAGATAGGTACAATCCCCAAATGAGGAAATGGAGGATCGCAGAGTTAAATTCATTTCTCAAGACCACAGATCCAGTGGTCCCAGGAGCCTGGATACCAATACCTTTTCTTAGCTGATCTCCACCCCAATCAGGAAGGCCAAGGGCCTTTGCACTTGTTGATCCTCAGAAGACTATGCCTAGATAGTTGGTACTTTCAGCCCCACTTAAAAACAAAGAATCTGAGTTCCAGAGAGGTTCAAGGATTAGCAGATGCTGGAGACATAATTTATAGCCTGCCCTTTTGTCTCCCAAACAAATCATTTGCCTCTTCCTCCAATAGAGGCCAGATTTTTCAACGTCCTACTATTGCCATTTGCTCTGGAGAGAAGGGAATTGTTCAGCCAAGATTCAGTCTTGTTTTAATCTGCAAATTCAGATATCCAGAGGCAGCTAGAGATTCACATTTCCATCACTAATTACTTCTGCAGCTCCCTTCCAAATGCTACCCCCTCCCCTACTTTTCACAGTTCTTTGCCTGCAGAATCAGAGATTTTGAGAATTTTAGTCGTTAAAGAACCCTTGGAGAGGCCTAGACAGAATCCCTCACTGTACAGAGGAGGAAGTGGAAATTCCAAAAGAGGAAGTGACTTGGCTAATGTCCCAGGGGCATGTTAGCATAACCTTGGAGGTCACTGGATCCCAAGTCCTACCTCAGTCTCTCTGTGGCACAGCCCTAAATAAGAGGCTCTTCCTAAGGTGACTTGTTCATCATTGGATGGATTCAGTTACTGGCAAGGTAACCTCAGGTTGAGCCAAGATGTATCTCCCTTCAATTCCTACCCAGAGTACTTGGTCCTCTTCATCTAAATTAACCTTTATTTGTGATTTCTCCTAAAGTTTCTGCTCATTCTCTACCTAGAATTTGATAGAGAGATTTTATTTTTATTCCTAGGTGTATTCTGCAAGGGTAAAGATTCCAGGAAGCACTTGAACTTACTCTTTATGACGCCTCTTTCCAAGCACATTGAGAGTGCAGTGGGGTCATCTGGATTTGTAGTGGACAAAGTGTATAATTTCTAAAAATTAGAACTGATGAGAATTGCTAATTCAGTGGTATGCAGTTAAAAGACATCCCCAGAGGTAGGAGGTGGCACCCTGCAGAGTAAACAAGGGGCTCATAACTGTGGGCCAGGTTCCTGCAGCCCAGGTTGACCCTCCATTCACTAGAGGAGATTTTAAACAGAGCAGCCCTCTCTTCCCCAAAGTGCTGGGACAATATATAGTGTCATCTGAGCGTGTATGCTCGTGGGAGTTTGTGAGGGAGTGGGGGTGTGTGTTGGTGGGCGAGTGTGTGAGGCTGAGTGAGAGTTTATCAATATGTGAGTGTGTGTGTGCATAGGCACTGATGGTACAATGACAGATTAATAATACTGTATCTGTCAGGTCTCAGCAGGAAACAGATGGCCCACTCAAATTGGGTAATTTGAGGAGAGTTTAATAAAGGGACTGTTTCAAAGGTATGGGCAGGATGCAGGGGAACCACAAAGGAGAGAGCAGGCTCTGGGGACAGTAACAGAACAGGGGTGTAACGCAGGTGTGGCCCAGGTCAGCTCTGCCCAAAGGCAGAGCTGAGGCAGAACAGTCTACAGAAGCAGCTCAGGGAAGGAGGGACGCCTGTGGGTGTCCAGTCAAGCCTAACAGCCCTCATTTGTGGAATTACAGCCCCTCACTAACCCATGGAGGTCTCTAGCCACTTTATTCCCCTGGCCAAAGCATGAGCCACATCCAGGAAAAACGCTCATACACATAGACATGAGCAACTCTGCAGGCATTTTAAAAAAGGAAAAGGTCCTTTCTTTTGCAACAGATAAGACATAAATGCATTCTCAGAATAATAAATTAGAGCACTACTGACCTACATGGAGTAGATAGGGGCCTACCCTTTGCTCCTGAGGCCTACTCCTCTTGCAAGAAGTTAGCTTTCTGCACAGTTTAGGATTTTCCTTCTGGTCCTTTCTCTATGTATATGTACTTATGCAGCATAAAATTCCAGGACTTTGAGACCTCTAAAAGCCTATCCCTAGTCCTTAGATTAAAAGTCTCTGAAATTAAGTCTGCAAAGCCTTTCACACCTGTTTTTGTCAAGATTCACAGCTCACAGCACCATCCCACCCACCAAGGTAGACTGAGAAAGTTTTCACGATTTGCCCGAAATGATACAGCCTGATTAGGAGAAGAGGCACATCAAGACGCAAAGCCAGGGGCCTGATCTATATTCATTGCTTCTAGCACACCTTCCAGCATCACGTGGCTTGTAAAAAAAGAAAGAAAGAAAGTAGCTGTAAGAGATATGCCCAGCGGTGATTGCCAGAGTGACGAGAGAGAAAGCAGAGCAGAGCCATGCATTTAGCAATGTCTGATTTCTCATTTCCCCTCTGAGAGTTCCTAAGACAGCTTTGCTACTAAAAGGCAACGCAGTTTTGGATTTCCTCTCTTGGTGTCTGGGACAGAAAAACACTTGTTCATCTGCTAGATGTTCCTCGTGCAGTAGGTGTTTCTAGCGATCATTCCGTGTTGGAAATGTACCCACAGCAGCTTTCATGAAGCTCTAAGATTTGGCCCCAGTTCTGCTTCCATGCTGAAGCATGCAGATCAGCAAGATCTTAGGCCAATCTACAGAGATGGAATCGAAGTGTGCCCCTGGCTTTGATCACTCTCTACAATCTGGATTTTTCTCCTTCCAAAAGTCATAGAATATGTGTTAAAAGCAGCCATTTCCATCATTTCCACAGAAACGCTGGCAGGCCCTCTTCAGCAGGGCATATTAGCTTGAATTCTCCATGATCCTTTCTCATCTTCAACCTCTTGACCGTGGGAGGTGAGACAACATAAGTGATCCTGGGTTTATACAACCCTATGTAAATGTTTGTGTCTGTCCTGTGTGCACAGCAACCAATGTTATTGGTGGAAAATATAATCCAACACTCTCCGAGCACTTACCAGGGAATCAGGGATTTAGCATGAACTACCTCCTCCACTCTGAAGAGAGATCTTGTTCTATCTGGAAATCTGGGTCTCAGAGGTTCATTACCTGTCCAAGACCACACAGCCCATTGTGCTGAAGGGGAGTTCAAACCTTGGCAGCCTGACTCCAGAGCCTATACTTGCAGCCACAGTCACTTAGTAGGACCAGTATGGTTACCCCCATTATACAGATGAGGAAACGGAGGGCAACAAGATCACTCTCAGAAAAAGGCAGGTAGTATAATGCCGTTCTCAAGTACAGCTGCTGGCTCCATGTCCATTATCTGTCCTTGCCTTATAAATTAAGGATAAATTAATAGCAATACATTTTTTAAAAATCAACAAAACAACTTTTTAAATGTCTGCCTTGGAGGTTGATTAGGTCCCTAGACTACAAATAAATAAACTTGGCTCTGGTCCCTTCTCTAAGGGGAGGAGTCCCAGCCGGCTCTACGGATGTGGCCCCATCCCAGATGCAGTGAGTCTGCCAGGAGATATTTTCCTATCAGTGCAATATCAACTGTAAAAGTGTATTTCAGCTGGCAAAATTACTTCCCACAGGCAAAGCTTTGCTGAGAACACCAGCTCCTTCACTTGGAAACCCAAATTCCAGGCCTGAGTTTTCCCTTGCAAGTCAAACCCGGATCCCACAAGTTTGTTGCTGTTTTTCCTGCTGCCGTAACAGTTTCATGTCCCCACGTCAGGAAGTGGTTTCCACCACTCTAGGGGAGGATAGATCATTTCCAAACAGATGTCTGGGAGCTTCTGAGGGATTTGTACACCATGATAAAATCCTTCTCCATTCAGCAAACACTTATTGACTGCTGACTGCTGCAAATGTCAGCTCAGCATGGGGAAGCACTTGCAAGGTGGGGAGCCATCCAAAGCTAAAATCTGGCTGCCCCTGGAGGTCACGCATTGGGTTTCTTGTGCAGGACGTATTCAGACGTCATGAGGGAAACCCCTTGCAGATAATGTGGGGAGGACTGTACAGTGCTCTTCCAACTTCCAGATTATGTCACATCCTGAGCTTTGGGGCTGATACATTGTGAACCAGGGCAGTTGCTATGATGAAGGGATTTTTATTCTAGTAGGAATGATCGATCTGAACCTAAATGACAAAACCGTCCGTACAGAAGAATATAGTTGTCCCTCGTATCCATGGGTTCCATGTCCATGGATTCAACCAAATATGGATTAAACATATTTGAAAAATACAGCAAGGTATGGTGGTGTATAATCCTATAATCCTAGCACCTCAGGCAGCTGAGGCAGGAGGATCCCAAGTTTAAAGCCAGCCTGGGCAATTTAGAGAGACCTCAGCCACTTAGCAAAGACCCTGTCCCAAAATTTAAACAAGTAAAGCACCCCTGGGTTTACAATCCCCAGTACCCTCCCAAATACATTTTTTTTAATAATCACATTTTTTCTAGTTACAGGATAGCAACTATTTACATAGCACATGGTATTATATATTGTAAGCAATCTAGATCTGACTTAAAGCATGTGGGGCAATGTGCATATTGCAATGTGCAATGCCTTTTTTTTTTTTCTGGTACCGGTGATTGAACCCAGAGCCTTGCTCATGCTAGGCAAGTGCTCTACCACTAAGCTCTATCGTCAGCCCTATCATGCCATGGATTTGGGCATCTGTGAGGACTTCTGAAATCCATCCCCCATAGATAACAAGGGACAAGCCAAAGTGAAGTAGAGGTAAAGCAGACAGAGCCCTGGGTGTGGGTCAGGGGACATGTGGGCTACAGTTAGAACCTTGCCACAGAAGCTCAGTGTGATTTGGGGTGATTAAAGGCGATCATCTCTGAGGCCCCTTCAAGCTGTAATAGCCTAAGCCAACACGTGTGGGTGTCTGGGGAAGGGGTTTGAGAGCTTGGGCTGCTGAAGCGTGCACTATTATTTATAGACCTATCACACTAAAATGGAGCTTCAACCCTGCCCTGCAGAAGCACATCTGACAAATGATTTATTACGGCAATTGACGTCTGTACTTACTCATTCTTTATCTATGGCTGCTAATAGCACAAGGGAACACACGTGTGAAATGTCTCAGCACCGTCAGGCCTCAGGATTTTCAGTTTGGTCCTGTCTTGGGGGTGTCCTGTCTGGTCACAGAACAGGTGTGTCAGTGAAGCTCCTGGTAGGAAAGCACACACAGCAGGGGCTTGAGAGGAAACCCATGTGGAAGCCCAGGCATGGACAGAGAACAGAGTGGCCATCACCACCTTAGATTTGCAGCCATGGTGGGAAGAATGGGAGTCTGCTTTTGAGCTGAGGTTCCTGACAGGAGCTGTAGTCACAGAGGGACGAGGCCCCCAGATGAAACCAGAGCAGGGCAAGGGCCCAAAGGCAAAATAAATAGCCCCTTCTCTTTCCTGCCCACTGGTTCCCTGCCAGTGTCTCCCATGTCCAAACCCCAGAACCCAGAGGGCAAGAGAGCTCTGAATGCAGCCTGGAAGATCAGCCTGCCAGACCTCTGGCCCCAGAGACCTGGAAACAACTGCACACAGTTTTCTGCAAGTGCCTGGCTCAGTGGTTCTTCCAGGGGGGCCCATTGGGGAGCCTCCCATTGCTGACCACTGCAGCCTGCATGCGCCCTCCCCTTCTTCCCCTTCCCCTTCCCCAGCCCAACACTGGCAGGAGTCCAGGCTCTGCTCTCTCTACTGATACTTGTGACCTGGTCCAGTCACAGCCATGCTATGCTTTCAGCAGCAGAGGGTTTTCAAAGGCACCCTCTCAACCAGCCCCCTTGCCCCCGGGGCCCACAGTGAGCTCTCTTTTTTAGCTCCTGTCTTCGGGAGGCAGTCAGGTAGACAGGGGCTGCGGATTCCAGCAGCCTGTGTTCAGATCTCAGCGGTGCCCCTTGCAGACCTGGTAGCCAGAGAGTCACTCTGCTCTTCTCCAGCCTGTAGTCCCGGGGCATGTTGCCTGATGATTGATGGCTAATATGAACTGGAAACTGTGCGTCAGGCACTGCGCTCAGCCCTGCACTCCATCCAGTCGCTCATTTAATCCTCTCAACAGCCCTTACAGCGCTTTCTATTATCTCCACTTTACAGATGTGGAAACTGGCACACAGGGAGGTGAAGTCGCCTGCCAAGGTCATATAAACTATTTCAAGGGGCAATGTCAGGATTTAGGAATAGGATTGCCTCATTTCAGAGTCCCTAAGCCACCTGCCACTCCACTGAGCTGTCACTCTGAGGTCTAAATGAAGTAACAGGGTGATGCCTGCAGTCTAGGGCTGAGCAAGGCTCTATATTATGCCCCTGCTCCATCCCCCACTTCTCCTCCACTGGGCTGGTTCCCACTGATTGCACTCACTTTCCCACCTCGCCTGTTGCCAGATCTAAATGTTTTCTATTTGGGAAAGAAATAGTCTGTTGATGCCACCATATACTAGCTCCATCTGCATAAGGAGAATCTGAAGGAGTCCAGTGGGCAGGAGGAATCCCTCAGGCCGGTTAGTCTCATCTTTCCAGAGGTCAAGAATCTCAGGAGTTCATTACTTCTAGTGAGCATTTTCCTAACCCCTTACTGTGAACACTAGGCCAGTGGGCAAACAGACATGGTAAGAGGCAGCTTGTGTTCATGGTCTGGGGTGGTGGGGGCTGAGGCTGGAGCCTGGTGGAGATAGGAGATAGGAAAGCAGCCCGGGGGGCCCACAGCCTCTGCTCTGCACAGTAAGCCAGCACTCTGCAGAAAAGGAAAACAAAACCTTGCTTCCTAATGTTTGCCAGTGCTCATGCTGTAGGTCAGTGGTTGATTTCAAGCTAGGATGAAGTCATAAACATGGAGTCAGGAAGAGATGCACATGATTAGTAAGGGTGAGGGGGACCGGCCATTATCACCTATACCCTCCAGCCCACCCACGCTCTTTCAGCTTCTTCATAGACACCATGCTGCCCGCACCTCTGGACTTGATGTCTTTGAACTCCCCAACCCTTCAAGCCTCAGCTTGAGTGGGCATCTTGTGGTCTGGCGTCTGGTAGCTGTGCTGATGTACTTGTTGAATGCTTGAAGAATCAGAAGCCATCTGAGCTGGGCCCTAGTGGATGAATAGGAGTTTGAGGGTGGATGTATCCCATAAATGAGTTAATTCCTTTATGTTGATCACCTTTTAAAGGCCTCACCTGGTCTCAACATTTAATATCTCATAATGGGGATTCACTTTCCACATGAATTTGGGAGGGGACAAAACATATTCAGACCACAGCACTGGCTAAGAGTTTGCCCTACAGCTGGACTGACTGGGTTTGAATCCGAGTTTTATTCACTGACTGTTGGCTTTGTGACCTTAGACAGGTTGCTTATCCTCTCTGGTCCTGGCTCTTTCTCCGAAAGGAGGAGGGACAACAGTACATAATCTCATGGGATGGTTGTATGAAGTGAGTTAGGTATAAAGCACTTGGCACAGTGCAGGGGACACAGTGAGCACTCAGTATATGTTGGCAGTGACTGTTGCTAATATTCCTATCTCCAGGAGTGAGAAGAGTATATACTTAAGATAAATGTAGAAATTATTTTATTTATCCTGATCCTAGCATAAGAAGAGCACCTAATATGTATGGGGCCTTTCTCAACTGATCCTCCCCATAACTCTTTTCTTTCCATTTTTCATTTGACATAGAAGGCTCAGGTAGTTTGAGTGACTTTCCCAGGGATAAGAAGCCAGTTCATGAGAACCAAGCCGCATACCCAGATTCCTAGGACCTGTTAGGAATCAGCACAGGCTTATTCATAAGAATGCAGCATCCTGGGAATTTGCCTTCTATCTAATCCTCCCCAATTTTAACTCACTCTTTGTCTTTTGGCAAACTCTTCTCCCTGAATCTCAATCTTCTGATCTATGAAACCAGTTGTGTTTGTTGACAGGACATAATGGCAAGTGCTTATAGTCCCAGCTACTCAGGAGACTGAGGCAAGAGGATTACAAGTTTAAGGCCAGCATGGGCAATTTAGTGTGGCCTTGTCTCAAATAAAAAATAAAAAAGGATGAGGATGTAACTTAGTAGTAGAGTGTCCCTGGGTTCAGTCCCTAGTGACACAAAAATTACAAACCTAGGAGGGTCTGTGACAGTCAGGGTAAGTACTGCTAATTGCTATAACAAAAAATCCTTTCACCTCAGTGGCTTAACTCAAAGGTTTATTTCTTGCTCAGGGCATACAAGGTCAGTGGGGGTGGGGTGGGGGACCCACATAATCATTCAGGGATCTGGGCTCCTGCCATCTTGACTCAGTCTTTCCCAGGGCCTCAGAGACCTCCCCCTAGCTCCTGAGCAACTGGCCACCAGGTGAGGAAAGGGAAGATGAAGAAGAGAAGCTGCTCTGAACCACCTCCCCTCACCTATGGACAAGCCTCACTTTCATTCACATTCTACAGGCAAGAAATAGTCATGGGGCCCCAGCTAGACACAAGGGACTAAAAAATGGGTTCCAAAACATGTGCTGAGAGAGAGAAGGTAACTCAGACCTGTGACCACAGGCCATCTCTGCCCCAGGGGTCAGCCAGATCTCCACACTGGAGCACAGGAATCGGGACTGTGGGACTCTCCTCCCCAAGCTGTCCCTCCTCCTCCTTCCCCCCTGGGGAGGAGAGTCTGTCCCTGCCAAGCCTTGAGGGTGGGTGGCTGGTGAGATAATGATCTTCCCATGCTTATTGCCTCTTGGAAGGCAGGTGCTGGAGAAAAACCAAGACCGCTTTGATTTTTCTCCCTGTTTCCTTCACATTCCTTCCCAGAATAAATTCAGCCAGCCCTCGCTCCAAACAGCAGTGCCCGGGATGCAGACTTCTTGTTCTCCACGTCAGTGTCAGAGCGTTTCTCGTGGCCATAGCCTTAGGCTGGGAGTGAAGGCCCAACCTTTATCCTGATGCTCATGCCTGTGGCCCATGCTCTCGCCCCTGCCTGCCTCATTGGCATCAGTTGTCACAGCTCTGAGACAGGGGCCTTGAGTTCTCCAGTGATGTAAAACCCAGAATCAGTAGGGCTTTGAGACAGTACAGGGCTGCCTGCACCCTTAACAGCCACCTAGAGCCGAAGGCGGACGGTGTGGGACTAAGGGTATGGCCTTCAGGGTCCGCAGCACAGATCAGAACCCTGCTCAGGAGAGTTCCTTTCTCATCTGTCTCATCTAGAAAATGGTTCAACAACCACACATTCTTCCCGAGATTAACTGAGCTGCTAATGCTAAGGGATCTGCGTATACTTCCGGTGCTTTATAAATGATTGCCGGTGTGGAAAGGGTCATGGTCTCTACTTACCCTCAGGCCAACCTGGAATCCAGGAAGACTTCTGGAGCCTCTGCCCACTGCAGATACTTCTTTTCCAGACTTCTTAGAAACCTCCTTTAGAGGTCTCCTCAGAGAAGGCTCTTGGCCTGATCACACCATCTTTAGAGAAATGATATCCTTCCGATGTCTACCTGTCATCCTGCTGCTGCAGCTTGAATTCATCCTGTTCCCTCGGTCTGTGAAGCTCCCTCCCACCCACCACCCAGACAGAAGTTACTAGAGTTAGAGATGGGTCACCTGTCCCACCTGTCCCCGGCCTCCAAGCCTTTCCTTCTCAGGCCGAGTGGTGGCAATGCCTTCAGCCTCCTCCCTGGGCCCACTCTCATTTCACCTTGGGCCTCATGGACTTGAGAAGACCCTCTTGCCTCCCCTGCCTCTCCCTCCAGCTGCAGAGCTCACAGGAAAGAACTTCCTGGGTCCAGCTCCCCCAGGAGCCTTTTTCTCACCAGTCTTCCACCTTTGCTGGGCACACAGGTCCTGGCCTTGCCCAGGCACCGCAGAAAAAAATGTGCTGGCCTGTGCTCCCGCACCCCTTCCCCACCCGACACAGCTCCCTAGGCTTGAGCTTCCTCCTCTGCCTCCTGGGGGTGACTAGGGTAAGTGTCCTGGCGGTGGGAAACAGTGGGTGGTCTCCAAAGAGGTGATTAGGTGAAGGTGCTATTCACAAAGAGGCACTGGGGTCAAGGAACCAAGGAGGCTGGTGGAAGACCTCTAGGCTAGCTGCCAAGAAGGCTGGCATAGGCAAAGAGGGGACATTTCCAGAACCCAGAGAAATCCATAGCTGCAGGACAGGGCTGCCGTCAGGATCTTGGCCTTTGAGGGGGAACTGAGCCATTGCTTGAGCCTCAGCAGACTAAACACCCTGACCCTCCTGTCTTCCCACCCCCTGATTTCTGTGGGTCTATCTACAGAACCCGCCTGCAAATTGAACAGGGCAACTGGTGGAAGCTGTCTCTTAGATGAGGCTCCTGGGGCCCAGAGCTGGACAAAGACCGGCAGAGACTGAGCACGGAAGGGCAGGTGGACAAAATCACTAACAGGGGTTTCTGTGGTGTCTGCCTCCAGGGTTCAGTCCCATGAAGTGTTTACCTACCACCACTAGCAATGGGGGGGTGTATGAACCCCCCTATTTTTTAGTCATGGAAACTGACACCCTAAAGACTAAGTAACATCACTGCTAGCAAGTGATGAAGCAGGTTTTAGACATCTCTGCCTCTCTCCAGATTTCCCCACTGCCCAAGGAGTTGGCTACAGCCAGAGCATAGCCAATGTTTTATGATTGAAGGTGACCCTTCCCCATCACAATTATCTTCCTCCGGTTTCTATAATCCCTCCATTATTGATTTGCTTGGGCTGAGCTTTTCCTTCTCCCTGCTGTACAATTTCAAATGCAAATATCTATGGAAGAGATACCACTTCCGTCATTCGAAAAAAATTTCTTTCTTTCTTTCTTTCTTTCTTTCTTTCTTTCTTTCTTTCTTTCTTTCTTTCTTTCTTTCTTTCTTTTTCTTTTTTAATCCAGGTGCACTCTACCACTGGCTACATCCCCAGCCATTTATATTTTATTCTGAGACAGGGTCTAAGTAACTGAGCTGGCCTCCAACTTGGAATCCTCCTGCCTCAGCCTCCTGAGTAGCCGGGATAACAGGCATGCACCACCGTGTATGGTCATTCATTGAAAACTTCCAGGGAATGAGTTCTCACCTCCTTCTTTCTGCTGGGAGAGGCCTGTGAATCTCTGGGGGCTGGGAACACTCAGAGGGAGGCAGCCAGCACTAAATAAGAGCTGTGTTGACCCCAACATTTGCAGAACTTTCTGGGCTTTTTCATTCCGGTCATCTCACTTAATCCTCACCACTTTCAAGGAGACTGACATCAGGAACCCATTGTTCAGCTGTGGGACAGTAACCCAAAGAGATTAGAGTGCACTAATGTTAGCATTTGGGCTATGCTGGGCAGTCATGCAGGGTCAAGTGCTCTAGATTTAAAAACCAAATGACTAATGCCATAAAATCCCAAATCCGGAGCTTACTAATTGAAACTACAGGCAAGGCCCCTCCTCACCACAGCCTTCCGCAGATGGGAGTATGGACTGTCCCTTCTGTGTGGAATGCCCATGCTGTCTGTGGAGAGAATTAAATGTGGTTATTCTCAAATCCTCAGCACAGTTGATGGCACCCAGCACTCAAGATAGAGAATAGTCTTGGCCAAGGTACCAGACGGTCTCAGACTTGGACAAAGACAGCATTGATTCTCACCAGTTGGGTGACCCTGAACAAGTGACTCCACCTCTCAGAGTCTTCTTTGCAAAAGAACATTCACTTCCCTGTTGCATAGGACCGGGCAGGGATGAGAGGAGATGAGGTGGCTGGAAGCACTTTTTTTCCCACCAGTCTATAAATGTAAACATATTTCTTGAGCAAATAACAACAGTCAACATCAGCAAATATTTGCTGAGTGCTTATTTTGTCCCAGGACTGTTCTAAACCCCTAACATGTGGTTTCATTCAATTCACATAGCAACCCTGTGAAGCAAGATTTTTGTATTGTCCCCACATGCCAATGAGGAAACTGAGTTTCAGAGAGGTTAAATAATTAGCCCAAGCCTGCACAGCTGGTAGGTAAGACAGCCAGGTTGAGAAGGCAGCAGAGGCAGGAGCACCAGCAGTGAGCTGGACCCTGGATCCCAAATGAGTAGCATTGAAGAAGCCCAGAGTCCAGCAGGGTCTCAAGCTTGTGTACACATAGGACATCAGACCAACAGAGATGCTAACCCTGTGGGTTCATGGCGTGACCCAGGAATCTGCTCTTAAGTTCCCACGAGGAAGCCTGTGTAAGTGGTCAGGTAACCACCCAGGGAGGACGGTGGCAAGTGTCTCACCAAACCATCAGTAAGGGATACTTTGTTGAGGGTCAAGGGTCCTCTAGGGACCCTGAGGGCTCGGACAGGAGAGAAAGGAGCCCGCAGTGGGACCCACTTTCACCCCTGGCCTCCAGGTTTGCCAAGTACTACAAGATGGAGAATGGCAGCGAGTACCGCACGCTCCTGAAGGCTTTCGGCATCCGCTTCGACGTGCTGGTGTATGGGAACGTGAGTCCTGGGGCCCGGCGTGTGGACAGCAGGAGGGGCATCCCAGGCCAGCTGCTGGGCCCTGCAGGGGCTGACCAGCGGTCGCATCTCCCGTCCCCTCACCTGTACCATGAAGGGGTGGGCCCTGCCGTTGCTCTATGGCCCTGTGAGAGTCTCTGGCTGGGAGACCGCGTTCAGCCTCAGTTTCCACCCGTGTTCCGGCCCTCCGCCTACTCCCCCATCTTTGCGCACACAGGCCGGCAAGTTCAACATCATCCCCACCATCATCAGCTCCGTGGCGGCCTTTACTTCAGTGGGAGTGGTGAGTTCAGCCTCTGGGGGGGTCAGACGGGACAGCCCGGGTGGGGCCCAGGAAGGGGCGGGGCCAGGGGAGGGGGCGTGGCCAAGGCGAGCCCTACCTGGGCTGGAAGGTAAGGCCCTGGGTTGACGGTCCCCCAGCATTCCCACCGAGCTCCTTATCCCCGAGTTGCCTTCCAGCAAGTTCCACATCTTACAGAGTTTCTGGTTCTCACCGTGAAGGTGGGGAGGAGACTCCAGAGCAAGGTGGCGTCAGAGCCCTGCTCCCTCAGACTGGGGGTCCTTCATTCCTCTCTCCAAGCCCTGTGCCTGGAAAGGGGCCAGGAAGGTGGCCATGACAACACCTGCAAAGGCCCTGGGCATTTGTTAGAGGAGTCCTCAGTCCGGCCTCTCTGGAGGAATCGCCCCCACGCCTGACCCACTGTCTGTCTGGGGGCAGCTCAGTAGCCACTTGAACCCATGGCTTCCAGCCTCCCTGATCCCACCCCTCCCAGGGCCACCTCTCTGAGCCTGCCCTGCCTCTCCTCCTCCAGGGGACAGTCCTCTGTGACATCATCCTGCTCAATTTCCTCAAGGGGGCCGACCAGTACAAAGCCAAGAAGTTTGAAGAGGTGAGTGGGGTGGGGGTGACACGTGGAGGGCCCTGGTGACTCACCAGGGGTTCCCTGGAGGGAAGTTCAATGGGCCTCAATCAATATTGAACGTCCAGACAAGAGAACATTTGGGTGAGAGGACTCTTGGAAGAGCTTTGGAGTTCTGTGAATCATCACTGTCAACAAGTCCTCACCCACTCATTGTCCCCTCCCCATTTCTACAGGGGGACACATCCTGCCTTGGGATGGCTCAGGTTCTTCTTTGTCCCTGGAGTACATGGGAAGAGTCTTGGGATCACACAGGCTTGTGTAGCTCCCCTAATGACCAGGCCATGGCCCCAACCACCTGTTCTGTCTGACGGTGTTACCGTTGTTGACGGGTGACGAGTCCTTGCTTCTCCAATGTTAAAGCATAACACCAGAGAAGCACACGGAGGCAAGTTTAGAGTGGAAAGTAGAAGCTTTATTAAAGGACAGCAGAAAAGACTTCTCCCCGGAGGAGGAAGAGGACCCAAGAGGTGGAATCCGAGGAAGGGCGATGTCTTCCCCCTTTTATAGCTAAGGTCTTCTTCAGCTTTCCCACATTCCTGTCCTTTGTTCTGTTAACTTTCAGTGATGGAATGTAGGTGGGAAGGCCCAAAGGGTGGGGCACAGGTGGGCCAAAGGAGTAATCTGGGCCAGAAGGACTTTTGGATTAGCATCTCCATCTTTGCTGGGAGCTGTTTCATTAACTTTTGGGGGAGATGGGCTCTGGGCCTTGGGAACATTAACATTCCAAGAGTTGTTCTGCTTTTCCTGGACTCCATTCTCAACTCAGTCTTCATTTTCGATTTTACTTGATGTCAGACCTGATTTACCTAACTACACTAACTACCTATCTTTAAATCTGGCTTCAGTGGGATCTTGCCCTGTCACAGCAAAACAATGTCAGTCCTTCCGCCTGCAGGTGAACGAAGCAACACTGAAGATCGCCAACCCAGAGTTCTCCAGGGACCAGGCCACAGAGGAGAAGCAGTCTACGGACTCAGGGGCTTACTCCATTGGCCACTGATGCCCCACGCTCACCCTTGGGCTCCAGGCCTCCCAACAGGGAGCCCCACTGGCAAGGGGGTGGGGGAGAATAAGGGCTCTAACTTCTGTGGCCCTCCCCATGGGGCCACGGCTGGGAGCCAGGGGACTGGGCCTCCCATGCTCCTGCAGACTGGTAGTGCTCCCCCTACAACCTCAGTTCACCTTCATCCTTTGCATGCCCCCATCTGCTTCCCAGGACCCTGGGACTGCAGCACCTAAGCTGCCCCCTTCCAAAGAGTAGAGATACTAATAGTAATGACATGACGGGTGCCCACAAGGACCTACCAAGTGCCAGGCACTTCCACACACACTGTCTCATTTAATCCTCAGATAATCCTCTAAGGCAAATACTCATTTCCCTGTTTTGAAGACAAACTGAGACTTAGAGAGACTGAGCCAATGGTACCAGGCCACACAGCCAGGAAGTGAGAGAACTGGGATTTGAACCCAGGTCTGACCAACACCTTTGCCCACACCCACAAGAGAAGAAGGAAGTCCCTTACTGCAACAGCTGCCCGTCTGTCTCTGACCCTGATTAGGTTAATAAAGAGTAACCCCAAGCTTTCCCAGGAACTCAGGCCCCACTGTAGGGGAGCCTATTGAGACAGTGGGTCTCATCTCTCACTTGGGTGGGTTCCTAGTTCAGAAGGAAATAGGAGGCACGACTGTCCCACAGCTCAGTCCCCAAACCACTCCGGGAGCCAGATCAGGCCACGCCGTGGGGGGAGGTGATTCTGTGTTTGCAGTTGGGCCCTGTCCCAGCAGCTCAGCAGTCTTTATTTAAAATGTCAACGAAAAAGCTGCAGTGGGACCCAATGTGCTGTGAGCTGCTCAGCCAGGTAGCCCGGCCTGTCCTAATAGATGGTAGTCTTCTAAGGTAGAACCTAGAGGGGCCTCAGAAACCATCTTGTCCCAATTTGTTCCTTACAGATGAGCAAACTAAGGCCAGAAAGAGGGAAAAACTGGTCCAGTTCCACAGAGTTAGTGGCCAAGAGAGAACCCAGGTGTCCTGCTGCTCCGAGGAGGAGGAGGAAGCTTGAAAGAGCATCACCCTGGCTCCATTGGCCCAGATGTCCCACTGCCTCCCTTCTGGGCTTTCATACACTGAGAGGCCCCCAAACACACCAGGACAGAGTTCAGGGCAGACCCAGCCATTAGGAATCCCACACCATATACAATTTAGAAGCATCTTCTTAAAACTGATATAAAATTAGGAATTAGAAGAGACTTATGCAAGCAAGAACCCTAGGGTGTGAGTTTCCTGGGATTCCTGGTAAATCTGCATCTGGAAAAGCTGGAGTGTGGACATGATCATAAGGTCTCAGCAAAAACGAGCTGAATGATAGATGGGGGGCTGGCCCCTCACTAGAAGGTGCAGGGAAATGAGGCGGGGGCAGGTCTGTGAGCAGTTGGGGAGGTTCACACTGGGTGCATTTGCAAAAGCCCAACCCCAGTGATCTCCCATCTCAGGGGGAGAAGGGGCAATACTCTCTCACCTGAGGCCCATAGCTCTGCCCTCACTCACAGTCCCCTTCTCAGGGTGGTGGGTGACATCACCCCAGGGCCAGCCTCAGGAACTGGGTGGTGTTGGGAGACCTGACCAAACTTCATTTCTCCAGCAGAGACATCAGAGAAGGCCATGGCACGCCCTCCAGCCAGGAGTCCCACAGGCAGCCCTGGTGAATCCAGCTCTCAGGAAGACAAACTGAGACTCAGAGAGACTGAGTCTGAGGCTGGACTCACAGGGATGCTAAGAAGGAGATGTGTCCTGCAGAGGGACCCTTTCCCCCAGCTCCTCCCTTTCCCCCAGACTGGGGTGATCCTCCTGCAGGTGCCTCAGCCCCTCCTGAGCTTGCCAGTAAGTGTATGTGAGCCTGGTGCTGTCCTCCCCATATCTGAACCCAGTACCACTTCTATGTGCTAGACGTAGCGCTAATATCAGTACTAATGACAACAGCTAACTTGTCTCTGTCACGTCGTGGTTTGCTCCGCACAATCACCAACACAATCACATGGACCTTCACGCCAACCCTGGTGAGGTTGCTATGGTTTGTTATTAATCCTGTTTGATAGAAAAACAAATTGACAGTAGGTGGAAATTCGAGCTGGAAAACCATGCTCACGCCTAACACTACATTGCTGCTTTAATTACTCAGCATGAAAACTAGCATTTTTTGATGCTCACCCATTGGCAAGCAAGGGCTAAATGTGTGACAGGCAATGCCTAATTCAACCCTTGTTTTACAGAAGAAGAAATTGAGGCTGACTAAAATGGAGAGGTGGAAATGAGAAAACTGGTACTTGAACCCCAGCAATTTGTGATTCTGGAGCCTGGGATCTTGACTCCTGTGGTCTATCTGGGAAAAAAAATCAAGAAATTTGTTGACACCTTCTTTTCTATATGTCTTGGGCTTAAATAGATTTTGCTTCGGTCACAAGTAAAAGCACAAGGTTTAATCAAACAAAGTAGGTCAGACAACCTCTTCCATCTGGTAGCTATGCCATCAGAGACACATGGGCTCCCAGGTCACTGCGACAGGAAAAGTGGGAGCTGGTGGATCATGGGAATCATTTAGATACCAGGCCTGAAAGTGGCCTACTTCTCACCATATCCTACTAGCTAGATTCAGTAGCAGTCTGCAGACCCAATTTTAGTGCAAGGAATACTAGGAAATACAGTCTTCTTGGGTCTCCAGGAAGAGAAAACTGTGACCACAGCACTGTCTTCTCTTTTGTAATATTTCCCTCCCCACCCACCATGCCCACCATACCCACTGACAATTCCACACCTCCTTCCCTTGAGTGTTTTTTCCTAAAAAAGCTTTGTTCTCAGCAATTTGTCAATCAGTCTCCCAGAGGAATTAGTAGTTAACTTTCTAGGGAATTTCTTCTCTCAAGAGCATTTGCTTCTTAATCAAGAGCTATTCAAAACCAGAAGGTCTTAAACAGCCAAATGAACCAATATATAAAAGTTGAAGTAGAGACCCAATAATACACAGCATCAGATTTGAGGAACCTACTCTGGCCTGCCCCAAGGAAGCTTCAGCCTGAGAGGATTCTGGCCTCCCTCTTTCTTTCTCCTTCCTGCCTCTATCTCTGGTCAAGATGTTGGGCTACTGGCTTTGGCTAGTGGCTATTTGCCACAAGGGAGGGATGTGGAGGTTGATGAAAGGGGACTTGGCCTTCAACTGAAATACCATTCCCATAACTACCTAGGTAGAGCTCCCCTTCCCTCTCCCTGGAGTTGGATTCCACTATTCCTTTTAGAAGCACAGCATCAAACATTGGCTTATTGCAGTGTTCAACACAGAGACCTGCATGAGTCCCTACCCCCCAGGCAGCTCCCTTTCCATACTTTGAGGAGAATGATTACCTGACATGCTGGGATTAGAAGCTGGCTGACCCCATCTCCATCCAAGGTGGAGGGATGAACACTTCTACTGAGGACAGGTCTTTTCACTTCAAGTTCCTGAAGACCAGGATCAGTGAGGTTCATGGCCATACCAACGCTTATTCACCTGCATCCAGAGACCTGCCCACGTTCAAAGGACTCATCCCTGTTGTTTCTCCACCACCCATACCCCAGGGCTGACCCCTGTCCTCTTCTCTCAACCCCAGCACGCTGGGAAACAGTACATTTAGAAAAAAATGAACCCTAAAGCCACATCCCATCAAGATGCAAATACAGATCTATGTGTACACACTGGCTATCTGGGTCAGGTACACACTGACACATGAACACACGCACACTCACTGATCAAACACACAGATATGCACACACATACATAATACACATAGAGATTCAAGCATGTAAGCACACATAAACATTCATAGGGACACACGTACAGATACACTCATAAATACATAGAGGTATAAAAGGATGTGCACTCAACACACAAATACATGCACATTTATGCACATTCACATATATAGGTTTTTATATACAGATACTCATGTATATAAAGAATACCTCAAATAGATACCAAAATAGATACATACACATGTACATGGGCGCACAACAACACCTTTCTCTCTCCCTCCCTCTCTCACACACAACTCTGCCCTCTTAATACCCAGTCTCAGCTCTAAACTTCCTGCTTCGTGAACTCTAAATCCCTCTTGGAGCCCAATGCCCCAGCTGGCACAAAGTTAAGGCCAAGGATAGTGTTCTCTTGCCAAGTCCCCAGGGTCTTTTTTTCTGAGAAAGTGGGTGAAGGAGAGAGGCCCGGGGCTGTATAGAACGGGGAATGGGAACCGTGCTGCCAGCAGACATCTTGCCTCGGGCTGCAAGGCCCTGGCCGGCGGGAGGCAGCTTCTTCCTAAGACTGGCCCCTCTGCAGAGGCAGGCGGCGATGGAGGAGGTACGACTTTCTCTCTGCTGGCTTGTGAACAGAGATGGCTGCAAGAACCGGAAATGGGAGTCATTCTCAGAGGCCCAAGAGCACAGGGCTGGACCAGGAGCGGGTTGCCCCAAGACCAGGTACTTTCTCCCAAGTGGCGTCCCCCAAGTGGGATCTTCACCTGCATTTTGGAAAGCCGCCCCGCCCCGCGGCTCACACTGAATCCGTGCAAGGCGGGCTCCCCACCCGGCACCGAAGGCGACCTGCCCGCGGCGGTGAGCGGGTGCGGAGAGGCAAAGCCGGCCGAGGGCGCGCCTGGCCCCCGCTCCGCCTCCAGGTGGCGCTGCCGCGCAGCAGCTCCGCACCGCCGCCGGCGGCCCGGCGCCGCCATCTTTCACTTCCCCGCAGAGGGGAAGGCTTCCAGGACTTTCCCAAGCTGGGGAGCCCCCAGAAAGAGCAATGAAGAAAAAAAGACCCAGGGAATGCTGTGAGAAGTGTGGATTTATGGCCAGGACGGGCTGGGGGCAGAGTCCAGGGCCCAGAGCGGGGCAGGGGCAGCCAGAGGCCTGAGGCTCCAAGGCTGGTTCCCCGCGCCACTGGCTCAGAAGGAGCAGACGAAGGGCAGCTGCCTATGGCACGGAGCTCGTCGCCAGCGGCCATCTGGAAGTAGAGAGCACAGTGATGTCAGCGGCCTCTCCGGGTCTGGCCGACGCCCCACCCCTTCCCTCCTATGGTACCTCGGTTGTCCCTTCCGCAGCCATCGTCATTGGGCGTTGGACACACTAACTTACATTTACCAAGCCATACCATGACCTGGGCAATGTGCTAAGTGCTTTCCGTCGACTGTCACCTTCTGTCCTCACCTCAACTCCAAGAGGCAAGGTGCTGTCATGATCCTTGTCCCACAAAGAGGAGACTGAGGCTTGGTGGAGATCAGTAACTTGCCTGTAACCTGCCTGGCAAGTGGCAGAGCTGGAATGTGACTCCTAGCCCTCTTGCTCTAGCACATATGGTCTTAGCCACTAACTAAACTCCCTCACATCTGCCGCGCATGCTGTTGCCCACATCTGCTGTTTGAAGCTGGCATCTTGTCTCTCAGCCATCTCTAATTACCACACCCGGCCTTCTCCTTCATTCACACCTTATATCCATGTGTCGCTCTCATTTTCACATTGACCACTTGAATCTGTCACCCTCTTATCAGAGGAAGTTAAGGACCCCTAGCCAACTCCCTCATACCTAGAGGACCCCTGCCACCTGGTTTTATTCAAGGGATCCCTGTATCTCAGCTTTTCTCACAGACAAGTGATAACTCACAAGTTGGAGCTGGATGTGAGCTTAAGGAGATGTGTCCAGGCAGCTCAAAGGGATAGCTTCTGAGAATCCACTTTGTCACCCCCTTCTCCTTCCCCGGGGGCCCATTCCCCTCACCTTTAGAACATAGGGTCACACAGTGGCCTCCTGAACACCCAGGTTGCCCTAAGGCCCAATATGCAAAATTCCAGGAGCTTCCATCAATCCAGCAAAACTTCTTCCACAGGAACTGGAGAAAAGATAAGGCAGATCAGAGGGCAGAGGTCTAGGAAGGCAGATCCAGGTACTCAGAGATAGCCACTGCTGCCTTCCCTTTCTGCCTGCCTGGCCAGGGGCCAGATACCCTTGCAACCCATTCCTAAAGCTTTGTAGGCAATGGCAACCATTTGTCCCAGCCATCCCACAGAGCAGACTTCTCCAACCACACTGGAGGATCTTGCTAACATGCAGATTCTGATTCAGGAGACCTGGGATTGGGCCCAAGATTCTGCATATTTAACAAGCTACCAGGTGATGCTGATACTGCTGGCCCATGGACCACACCTCGAGTACCAAATGTAATGGCATTTATTCATCCACAATCTCAGAGCCACCCCAAGATAAGAAGATCCCAATTGTAGAAATGAAGAAGCTTAGGATTCCTAAAGCTCTTCAGTTAGTAAGTGACCAGCATGAACCTAGAATCTGTCTCATGACTTGAGTGTTATACTGGTAAATGTTTTTGAAACCAGCTCTGGGGAAAGGTGAGAAAATGGGAAGTAGGAAGGAGCCCTGATGTATAACATGATATTTTGGGTTCTGAAATGTCCCACAAAGGCCCATGTGCTTGTGGTTTGATCAGCAGCCCATAGTGTGATTGGGAGATGGTGGCACTTTTAAGAGGCGGGGCCTAAGCCAAGTGCTGGGATGAGTCCCAGTGACTCAGGAGGCTGAGGCAGAAGGATCACAAGTTGAGGCCAGCCTGGGCAACTTACTCAAAATAAAAATTAAAAAATGGTTGGGGATGTAGCCCAAAGGCAGTTCACTATTGGGTTCAATCCCCAGTACCCCCCAAAACAAACAAAAATAAGGCAGGAAAGCAGTTAGGTCAATGGGGGTGTGCTCTGGAAGGGGATTTTGGGACCCTGGCCCATTCCTCTCTTCTTTTCTTTCCTGCTGCGATGAGGTGAACACATCTCCTCTGCCATACACTGCTGCCACAATATTCTGTGCTGCCACCGGTCCAAAGAAACACGATCAAATGACCGTGGATTGAAACAGTGAGCCAAAATAAACCTTCTTCCTGAAAAGTTGATTCTCACAGACATTTTGTTGGGGTAATGAAGACAGATGGACATATCCTTGGTGTAAAGGATACCATGTCTGATTTTAAGCTACCAGCATGGAGTTAGAGCTCGGAGATGTGTGTAATTTGTTCTCTCCTAACAGCACAAGCCAGCTCTGGCACTTGTTTGCTTACCCCTCTATGGAAACCCTATCTCTGCTAGGTTAACGCTTGGCCCCAGCAGGTGCTCCCTTAAAACAATCAAAAATAATTTTCTGTATTGAGTAGTTGGCCCCGGACTTACCCAGCCCCTGAGGATGCCTCCGATCCAGATCTGGGCCTGGTTTATCTTACTGGCCAAACAATGAACATGATAGTTGAAATTGTAGTTGTGAATGGAGACAAGGTTGCCTTGGTAGCATCTCCTGCAGACATTCTGCAGAGATAAGGGGGGAGGTAGAAAATTCACTCTCTTTTTTCTCAAATTCCTGAGTCTCCAATCAAGACACCTACAACCATTTTCAAGTTAGAAATAAGGGACCTACTTCTCTCCCTCAATAACTTTTGCTCCTTAATCAGTTGCCAGGGCATTCTTTCAGGAAATAATAATAATTATTATTAATAATAATACTTATTTATAGTCACTATTTACTGAGTGTTAATTCTAACTATCCTGAATGCATTACCTCAGTTAACCTTCACGACTCTAAGATATTGGTAGTATTCAGTCCGCTTTCTGTATCTGTGGGTTTCTCATTCACACATCTTTAAAAATCACAGATCAAAAATTTTTAAATTGTATCTGTACTGAACATGTACAGACTTTTTTCTTGTCATTATTCTCTAGACAATATACTATAACAGTAATTTATGTAGGATTTATACTGTCAATATTATAAGTAATCTAGAGAAGATTTCAAGTACATGGAGGGAATTGCACAGATTATATGCAAATAATTTGCCATTTTTATATAAGAGCCTTGAACATCTGAAGATTTGGTTATCTATGGCGGGGCAGGGGGGAGGTCCTTGAATAAATACCCCATGCAAACTGAGAGACAACCGTATTTCTTCATCTTACAAATGAAGCTACTGAAGCTCTGAAAGATGTGGCTACTTGCCCAGGTGACAGACCACTGAAAGTATAAATAATATTGAACACAGATGTATCTAATACCCATGATTTTCTTCAAATTAGTGGTTCTCAAAGTGCAGTCCTCAGACCAACAATATCATTGCCACCTGGGAATTTGTTTCAAATGTAGATTCTCAGGCTCAGCCCCAGAAATTGTGGGAGTGAAGTCCTCAAATCTGTATTTTAACAAGACCTCCTGGTGATTCTGAAACTAGGGTGTGTGGGCCACTAACTTAAACAACTAGAGGACAGAAGTTTGGACCTACTCTCTTCTCTGAGGCCCCATTCCCCTTCCCACCCTGCACAGAAGCTCCTGGCCACTTACCTGAGCTTGAGAAAATGTCTTTGGAGTTTGTACCAGCAGATAGCGACAGGTTTTGCACCCAGAATCTCCCTGAATTTGAACAGTATCCTCTTCCCTGGGGCATAGCAAGTTCTGCTCTAAAGGAGGTGGGCCTGACTCCACAGCCTCCTCATCTTCAAAGGCTTCTTGATACCCTGAAGTCTTGACCTCATCGCCCTCTACTTGAATCACCTCTTCAGTCAGGGCCAACTCTCCCTTCTGCTCCCCTGAGCCATCTGGATCCTGATCCAGGTCTGTCTCTGTCTTTAGGCTCTCCAGATGGGGGGCATCATTTTCTAGGAAGAAGAGGTAGCCTGCCATCACATCAGAGGCTCCCTCCTTCCAGGACCATGGACAGCTCCAACCATCCTGCTCCGGTCCTCCGGAGCCAGCCCAAACGGCCTCCTCCATGTTGGATGAGGAGAGATGTCTTGGGTCAGAATCACAGATGGATGAGAATCTGACCCCTGGCTGACTCTAAAGGTGTACATTTGGGGGCAGGAGGAAGGAGAAGGTGTGAGAATCTTGGGACAGCCACCAGCTCTTCATCCTAACAGGTGGGCACTTGCCTCTTATGAAGGAACCCTGAGAGAAAATTCAGGTCCCAATTCTAAGTTCAGGATAATCTTGCCAGAGATGGACCAGATCAACTGAGGAGGAGAGACTGGCCCTGCCCCATGGGAGTGAAAATAAAGGGAGGGGAACATTAAAAATAGGAGAAAGGAGAAATGACGAGTGAGAAGGGGATGGGAGGACTTACTTACCCAGATAAAGAGCAGAAACTGTCCCCAGCAGGAGAAGGGCTAGGTGCAGGGGGTGTTTCATGTCTACTCAGTCTCGTAGCCGGACACAACTCCGCCTTCCTCCTCAAGGCTGTCTGTGTGTCTAGCACAACCCCTGGCACAAAGTACAGCAGCAATATTTGTTTAATTAATTGATTAAAGGACAAACTAGAGGGCTTCCTCTTCCTCCAGTGGACAGACCCTGAGCTGAAGCATCTAGGAAAGGAATGGGGAAGGCACAGCACAGGTGCAAAAGTCCCCTTTTCCTGAAATCCTCACACAATCCTGGACCACAATCTCAGACCTTATAGGAACAGGGCTGCTGATTTCCCTCATGCTGGGGAGGAGTGAGGGAGGATAGTGGCCATCACTGACCACCTCAGGACAGGTCTCCTAGGTGTTTTCTCCATCTGAGGTCCCATTTCCTCCCAGGCTCTGAACCCCGCCTCCCGTGGCAACAAGAAGAGTACTCACCTTCTGGCTCCTCCAAGTTCAGTGCTGGGCCCCACAAGCAGCCTTTATGCTGGGCTTTTGGGGAAGTGGGAAGAGGCCAGGATGATTGCCCCAGGCCAGGGCTGGGGCAGTAGAGCTGATAACAACTGTTGGCTCAGTCTTCTTACCTCTGGGTCTTGCTCTCTCCTGGGACTGCAGGACCCTGCCCTGTCCAGCCTGCTGCCCTGAATGGGAGCCCACACACACTGTCTTGCCTGGCTGCCATGCCTATTGTCCAGGCATATTATTATTAGTGTCCCTTAAAGTTCTCCATCTAGCCGGGCATGGTAGCATACGTCTGTAATCCCAGCAGCTCAGGGATCACAAGTTCAAAGCCAGCCTCAGCAAAAGCAAGGTGCTAAGCAACTCAGTGAGACTCTGTCTCTAAATAAAATACAAAATAGGGCTGGGGATGTGTCTCAGTGGTCAAGTGCCCCTGTGTTCAATCCCCGGCACACCCCCGCAAAAAAATCTAAATAATATCTAAACAATGCCCCTTAACTCAGGAGTAGCCTCCCATGATCAGTATCCCAGAAGTAGGGACCTCGGGGAGCAACGCTCCCTTGAGCTCTTATTTCCCTTCACCCATTTCCACCACGAATGTTTGACTATTTGTGCTTCACAGATGTGAGAAATGAGGCGTAGTGGAGGAACACAACTTGCCAAGGTTACACAGAAAGTGAAGGAACTGGGATTTCTAAGTCTCTCTAGCTCCAACTCTTTTCTCCTCTCCTCCCATATCCTCACCCCCTGCCCTCCCTCCCTCTCTTTCTCATTTTTAGTGTGTGAAAAACCTTGCTGTTTCCTCTGTACTGAAAATCTAGATCAGGGATTCCTAACCTTTATACTGTTTATATTTGGGGCCAATTAATAGTTGTGGGGGGCTGCCCTGGGCATTGTGGAAAGCTCCACAACACCCCTGATATCTACGAGATATCATCTTACTAGATGTCGGTAGCAGCTCCCCTGAGAACAACCAACAATGTCTCCCCTCATTTCCTAATGTCCTCTGGAACATCTGGGGATCGCTGATCTAGAACATGCCATTGTGTCCAACCTCAAGGCGTATGTCCATGGCTGGCCAAGAGGCAGAGCTAGAATGAAAAGCTACATGTAGAATCTTCCAGACACTGATAGGTCATCTTCCCCACCCCAAGTTTACCTTCTCTCTCTTACTAGAGGCTGATAGGAGAGTCCAGAGTCAGAACTCGGATCAGCCAAGTGAGGCCCTCATCTTAGATGCAAAATTTAAGGAGGCACTAAAAAAAAATTCAGTATGCAGGATAAATAGTATTTTAACACAGTCTTTCTTTAAAGTCAAAATTAATGCAAAACATCCTTGAGGAACAAAATATCAAAATTCTAACCAACCAAGCCCAGCCAAATTCCCAGCAGTCCAAAGAAAATTCAGCAAATGCTGAGCCCAGGCGGCCAAATTGCTCTGCTAAGACTGGGGAGTGGAAGGGGGCACTCAACTCCAGGTCTCCTACTGGACAGTGCACATTTGTTGCCCATATTCCAGCCCAGGCCTCCAAGGCAGCAGGGACAAGTAGCCCTGAGGGCCAGGAGGCCTGGATCCTTTCCCCTCCTCTGCTCTCCCAAGGGAACTACAAATGGAGAAGTAACCCAGAGGTTATTTCTGGGCCTGGTTGCAAAGTAACTGCCTTGGCTCTTATCTCCCTGGCCCAACGAACCAGACCTGCTTATCTACCTGATTGTGGGAGGATTGGCCAATGCCAGGGCCCAAGAGCCTGGTCAAGGGATTTCAAACTTGAGACCTCCCTCCATATTCACCCTCACTCCCTCACCCCGGAACCCAGGCCAGGGCTCCATTCTACCTGAGGTCGGATGACCTATTATCTTGGCTCTTTCAGGAGGCAGCACCTCCATCATTTTAGAGATGAGGAAATGGCATCTCAGAGAGCCCAAGAGCACAGAGCAAGTTGGAGATCAGCCTAAACCCAGGTCTTCAGGCTCCTTACCCACCCACAACTGCCTTCCTCCAGCCTCCTCCCATGGACCTCCCTCCTCTCCAAGCCCATTCCCTGCCTCGAGTTGACTCGTTTTTCTTGTTTTTGTTTTGCACACAAACCTCAGGCAAAGACATTCTAATGACTTCAACAACCTCATCAATGACCACAATGGTGATGCCTGTCTGAGTTAAAACCAGAAATGACTTTTTTTTTTTTTTTTTTTTTTTTTTGTACTTGGAATGGAACCCAGGGCACTCCACCACTGAGCTACATCCCCAGTCCTTTTTATATTTTGAGACAGAGTCTTACAGAGTTTCCCAGGATGGCCTTGAACTTGGGATCTTTCTGCCTCAGCCTCTTGAGGTGCTTGGAGTACAGGTATGTGCCACCATGCCTGGCTCAAAAATGACATTTTTGAAGGTCCACCCCAGACTAGATCCTACAACATAGTCTTTTAAAAAATCATTCTACAAATTGGGTATTGTCATCTCTACATATTTACTACAAAATCAGGAGAGGTTAAATTACTTACCCAAGTTTCACAAACTAGTAATAAATGGTATTCAGGACCCTAGTCTGTCTGACTTCCTAGTCCTTGTTTGATAGACCCAAACGTGCTACACCGTCTGGCCAGTGGTGCCAACGGTTTCAACGTACTTGGAACAACAAGTCTTTAGATGACTGTCGGCAGCGATGTTTACAGATTTAGTCCAACCCCACACTACACAAAGGCTGGGTCTCATCATCTTTAAAGTCACATGGTCCAGCTACTCAGGAGGCTGAGGCAGGAGGATCACAACAAGTTCAAGCCTGGGTAACTTAGTGAGATCTTGTCTCAAAATTTTAAAAAATGAAAAAGGACTGGGGTGGAAGCTCAGCAGCAGAGTGCTTGCCTAACCTGTGTGGGGATCTGGGTTCAATCGCCAGTGCCAAAACAAAACCAAAAACAAAAAAACAAAAAACCCAGGCACATGGTGTGGTGTACAGCGAAATCACAAGGCCCAGAGTCAGCCACTCTGTTCCTCAGTTTTCTCATCTGTAAGGATAATAATAGGACCTTCCTCTAATGACATCATCTGGTTGTGGAGTTGTGGGTGGCTCTTGTCAGTCACTTTCTGAGATGAGGCACGCGGAGCTGCGGGCGGCCTCATCAGTGAGTAAGCAGTGAGCGCTGCGTCCTTTGAGCTCTTTGCTACTCTGCTCTTTGCACCGCGTAAAGAACTACACACGTGCCATTCCCAAGGGGTGATCTTCATTTCCCAGAGCTCAGTTAGCTTCTTGTCAGAAAGAATTGCACACGCACATACATTAAGATGCACAGCAATTCTCCTTATTTCGTGATCTTTACTTTAAAAAAATCTTTTTATGAACAAATAACATGCACCCCGCCCTGTGCACTGGAGAGTGGACGGCACAGGGAAGCTTCACAGTGGGCGCCACCGCGTAACCACACCCAGAACAATAGACGGAACAGGATGAGGAGCCCTGAAGCCTCCCTCCCGCCTCCTTCTTGACATTATCCCCCAAAGGGAATCTCCATGGACTGAGAGTCAACACACACCCAACCAAAGAGATGTGTGAGGAAAAAGATAAAATCCACCCACCACCCCAATAGAACCTAGCACATAATAAGTGCCTAGCAAATGGGAGATTTTATTTAATTGTGTGTGTGTGTGTGTGTGTGTGTGTGTGTGTGTGTGTGTTTTGCTGGGGATCCAACCCAGGCCCTCATATATGCCAAGCAAGTGCTTTACCACTGAGCTACACCTGTGGCCCCTATTATTCTTTATTATATGAGGAAACAGTGCCCTTTCCACGTTAGAGTATAAAGTCCATGAGGGCAAGGAGTGAAAGGCCTTCAGCTACATTCTCACAGCATCCACCACAGGGCAGAGCCCATCGTACCTGTTTCACATGTTGCCATCTGTGAAACCAGCGCTGCCCTAGAGCAGTGTTTGCAGTGGACCTAAGTTTGAGTTCTGTCTCTTTCTCAATTGACTGAAAGACCCTGGACAAACTCCTTCCCCTCTCTGAGCCACACTCAAAAACAATGAGTTCTTGTTGTGTATCCCTCTAAGACCCCTGTCCCGTGTTCTATGAATTTGTCCCATGTTCTGTGAATTTGAAGATTCCTAAAGGGAAAGGGCCTCAGGGCACTGACCCCTTTTACTCTGCTGGCGTCCCTAGTGGAGGAGGGGTTTAGAAGGCCTTTCTTCTGATGGAAGCTTCCTCATCTCCAGCTGGGTTGAGTCTTATGCCCCAAGAGAAACCCAGGAGTGAGGGAGAGCAGCCAAAGCCTCCAGCCATGGGGTCATAATGGTTAAAGAAACAGACTTTAGAGCAGCTAGAGTCAGATCTTGGCATTGGATACACTCCGATGTTTAGTCTTGGGCAAGTCTTTTGACAAGTCATGACTTTTCTGAGTCTGCTTCTGCGAAGTAGAAATAAGAATGATTGATTGCACAAAGTAATTATGTAAAATACCTGCCACAGCTGGGGGTACTTTGTGGGTGCTCAAAAAGTGGTAGTAATGAGTAACTTATTGAGCTTATATTATTAAAAACTACATGAGCTGGAGGTGATGGTGTATATCTGTATTCCCAGCTACTCAGGAGACTGAGGCAAGAGGATCACAAGTTCAAGGCCAACCTCAGCAAGTTATCAAGACCTCCCCCATCTCCAATTACAAACAAAAAGGGCTGGGGCTGTAGCTCAATGGTAGAGCACCCCTAGGTTCATTCCCTCATATCAAGGGTGGGGGGAAATATATGTGTGTTCCCGAAAGACAAGAAACTGTGTCTTATATTTCCAGTCTTATTTGGAATCTGATGCATAGCAGGTTGTCTTCTTCTGGATTTTCCCAGAAGCAGAGCTTGAGGCAAGGATTTGAGTGTAAATACTATAGTAAATTTGGGAAGTGCAGAGATACTAGTAGGAAGCAGAGAATTCATCTGGGGAAGAGCAGGCAGCCAGTACAAGGTGTGTTGTAAGGCCAGTCACTTAATGGGTGACTGAGAAGTGCTGCCCAATACATGCCATGGATCTATTCCATTTAAGGGGCAAAGGACTGGGGTGCTTATGTACCCACTTCTGAGAGTTGTCTGCTGTTCCCAGGGACGTGTCAATTTCCAATCACATCAAACCAACCGCAGTTCTGGGGTTGGGAGGAATGAGTGAAAAAGGCCCTTGGACACAGAGATGCACATATAAGCCCACCCGAAACCCTGGAAGTTCTGGAAGATGGAGCAGGGGTTCCTGGCAACACCTGCCACATAGATGCCCCTCAATTGGATCTTCTGAGACCCAGCAGAGCCCATTCAGCTGCCACTGGAAAGCTCCACAGACCCCAATTCCACTCTCCATCCTTGAGGAGCAATAACTTCTAAACCATTCTATGAAAGGTATAGAATGTGGGTTGGGATCATAAGGCAGAAAGTCCAAAGGTGAGGCTAAGCAGTATGGACCAATGATCTCAGGAAAAAAAATGCACTTTTTTCAGCATAGCAATTTTATTGTAGGGAAGTGGCAGGAAAGGCAGCAGACAGGAAAAGGGAGGCAGCTGCCTGGGAGGGGGCCAATTCTAGCTCCTGGCTGGGACCACCTCAGTAGGAACAGAGGAAAGGAAGTCTTTTGGCACAGTGAGCGGTACGCCAGTTACCTCCTGAGCAGGCAGAACAAGAAGGAGCCATCAGCCTCCTGCCTACCCCTTCTTCTTCCCCCAGGAAGACCCCCCCCCCAACTCCTGCCACCAGCCCCAAGCCTCTCCCTGGAGAGCGAGGCTCCTTCCCTAGAGCTGCCTCTTTGGGCGCCTCCCAGAACTTCCCATCATTCATCCCCAGCCCATCTCACCTCGGGTACATAGGGCCACACATCTGCCACCACAGGTGTTGGGCTGGCCAGCAGCCCAGTACGCAAAATTCCAAGAGCTGCCATCAGCCCAGAGGAACCTTTTACAACGGCCCTAGGGAAGGTAGAAGGAGAAGTGGTAGACTGAGGAGGGGTAGAGGGAGGCAGAGAGACAGAACCAGTGCTGTCCTTGCTGGCTCTTCCTGCTGTCTGCAGGGCCATGGGCCCTTGACCACAGTGGACATTGTCCTGGTCAACTGCACCGTCATCGCATGCTGGGCATCCCAGTGACACAATCACCCTTAAGTTGCCCCATCCTAGAGCTGAGAGGCCCACAATCTTGCCCAGTTCATGGAGATAGAGGCCAAGAGGAACCTGAGCCTAGATCTCCTGATTCTAAGTCCTCGGCTCTTCCCAATGCCTGGGCAGGCCGTGGGTGCCTCGTCCAGGTGCGCTTCCTTTCCCAGCCGTTCAGAGGCTCATAGAGCAGAAATGCAGACACATCCACAGCAAGTTGGGCCCTGGCTGGGGTCAGCAGGGGCTGGCACTCCTCTTACCCTGCCCACGATCCTGCCTCCGATCCAGACTTGACCCTGGTTGAGCACCCTGACGGAGCACTGGAGTTGGTAATTAAAGCTGAAGTTGTGGATGGAGACGAGGTTGCCCCGGTAGCACCTCTGACAGACAAACTGCAAGACAGGGAAAAAGAGGGAGAATGCAGTGTCCTTCACACAGGAATCCCCATGGCCAGAGCCTTGGGTCTCTTGAGTCTCCAAAATGTATGCTCTACCTCCCCACCACGACTATTTCAAAGATTGGTGAACAAAAGACAACATGGGAAAAAAGGGGGGGATTTCAAATATATTGATACCAAAATAAAGTCGTGTACAAAATGCATCAAGTTTGCACATATCCCCCCATCTGACCCCAGCACCTCTGGAGGCCTCAGCCTCTACTGACACCCCAGAGCCCTCAAAAGGGAAAAGAACCAGTGCCTCAGAAGCTGAAGACATGTCTCCTGCCCCCTCCCCTGCCCAGCCTCAGCCTCACTCACCTGAGCCTTATTAAACTGTTTGGCCCTCCTCACCAGGAGGTAGCGACACGTCTTGCATCCAGGGCTGCCTTCCAGTTTGACTATGTCTTCTTCCTTAGGGCACTGAAGGTCCTTGTCCACCACATCCAGGGCTGAGTCTGAATCCATAGCCTCCTCTTCCTCAGGATCACCTTCGCTTCCAGAGCCTCCTTCTACCTCCTCCTCCATCGGCATCAGCTTCCCAGCAGGGGCCTCCTCAGGTTCTGGTTCTAGTATCTCCCCATCCTGAGGCAAGGCTTCATTTTCCAAGGGGCTGTTGAAGTCGGGAGTTTCTGTCCCTGGCAGGGAGAAAGACCAAGTGTCCGTCCTTCACCTCGTGCCCTGGTTCTTCCTCGGAACCATGGACAGCTCCTGCCCTGCCCCCGTGCCAGCCATTGTCCTCTCAACTCTGCCTGGAAAGAGAAATCTGCAACCGCGCCTCTGGGAGGAGAACTCAGCCTCCCCCTTGAGGTCAAGGTGGTTAAGAGCAAGGGCTCAGAGTCAGGCCCTCTAGGTTCGATTCCTGGCTCCATTTCCTACTGGCGTTATTTCTTTGTGAAATTGATAAGCAATGCTACATACCTCGTGGAGATGCTCTAAGGAGTCAAGGAGACAATGCATACGACATTCTCAGTGAGCTCAAAGTAAAAGGAATTGGGCGCACCACTAGCATTATGTAGACTGGACAAAATAGGGACTGTCACAATAGATCCAAGACTATAGTCATAACAGATGCCTGAACAGAGATTCTAAATTTGGGCATGATCAGGGAAGGGAGCGAGTACTTGCTTCAGACTCATCTACCATAGACCAAAACAAAATAGAGAAAGGAAGACTGAAGGCCAAGACTTACTCAGATGAAGAGTAGAAACGGCCCCAACCAGAAGAGTCAGAAATAGAGGGAGTTTCATCCTGGCTTTGTCCTGCAATGGAGAAACAAGTTTGTCATTGACACACGCATAGGAGCCAGACAATTAGGGAACCTTGGGAGGGAGGTGGAGAAAAAGAAGTCAAGAACAGAAGTCAAGATGGACCAGAGAAGTGAGTGCTGAGGGAGCCCAGTCTGGCTGCTCCAGGACACTGGGAACCTCTCTGAAAAGAACACAGCAGACCACGAGGGACGGCTGGGGCTGGCTTCCCGGTGAGCCCAGAAGTGGAGAGAATATTATGTTTATTTATTTGTATTTAATGGATCCCCTCGGAGTCTACAACCAAGAAAGGATGGAGAAGCAATGGGCCTTGGCTTTCCTGGGAACCCACAGTATTTAGAAAATGTGTCCCCTCCCCGGAGCTCAGATGCCACACATGCCTCTCAGGTCATCACCCTCAGCCTCCCCCAAGCCAAAGAGAGAAGTCCCATCCCTGCTGGCACCCATGTAACCTGAAGGCCACTAGCCGTCCCTGACAGCCCTCCAGATGCCCTCAGCCCCAGCCAGGCACCTCTCAGGAGGTGGAACTGTCATGAGCCTTAGCGCCACCGGAAAGGAGAAGAGCACTCACCTGCCCTGAGTCTTCCCTCCCTCTGCTACACAGTGGCATTTTATAGAAGACCTTGAGGAAGTTCCCCTGGGGAAGGAGGGTTTGCTTCAGCCAGAGGGAGATGAGAGGACTGATTAAAAGACATTTCTCACTTCCTGGGGAGCCCACTCTTAGCTGCCAGGGTCTCTCCCTAAGTCCCTTTCAAGCATGTGGGGGCCCTTATGGCTCGGCTCTGGGATGAGAATGTCCACCCTGGACTGCTCTTCAGAATCTCCTAAGGAGATTTTCTAAAATCCACAGTTTTCTTGCTTTCCTGGTGGAGGATGCAAATTGCCACAGACATTTGGGGAATGCGGCTTTCAGTATCTATTAGAAATAAAAATGCACATTTGGTCATTTGATCCAGTTCCTTCTTTGGAGACGGTCTTTTAGACATAAAAGCACCTGTAAGTAAGAAAAATTGTACACAGTTATGTATGGCTTGACTGAAGAATCACAAACAACCTGGGTATCCATCAATAGGACAGAGAATAAAATGTGTCCCATCTATTCTAGAGATTGCCATGGGGCTATTAGAAGCGCTGGACTTATATCTGTCCACCTGACAAGATGTGGCTACTGTGTTAGTAAGTGAAAGCAAGATGCAAAAAAAAGCATTTAGGATGGCAATACATTACAAAGAAAAAGCCCTCTGCAGGTGCTTATATGTAAGTTTCTTTTATATGGTCACTAGAAGAGCTGGAATGCTAAAAAGGATTCACACCAGCCTGCCGACCTTGCTGGCCTCCACAGGAGAGAGTGGAGAGGGAGATTGTTCTTTTCCTTCTTTTTATAACTTTGCATTTCTTCAATGGTTATGATCAATGTGTGCTAAATCTATAATACTGGGAGAGGCTTTATTAAAGATTTAAAAACTATACAAACCCTTCACTGGAAAATTCTGGCTGGCTAGCAGGTCCAGAGGGGAGGGCAGATGTCTTGCATTTTTGAGAAGTTTCCAGCTGATTCGGATGGGAAATCAGTCTGGGAATCACTGCCCTGAGGATATCTAAGCACACAAAGTGTCCCTTTGTGTGCTTAACCACTTTGCATCAGAACCTGACCATTCAGCTGACCAATTCACTGATCCTTATGCTGGTAATATTTACTGCACGTTTTTAAATGCTGTGCATGGCACGTATTGTCTCATTTCAACTTTAAAAAATTTTCTAGGTAAGGCTTGTGACTCCTGACCCAGCCCCAGCCCCCCGCCCCCCACTGCCCACACTGGATCAATTTCCTCTGTGTTCTTCTTGGAGAGCCACGGATTTGTCCTTATTGCAGTTAGACATTTTTAGCTGTGTGTGTGTGTGTGTGTGTGTGTGTGTTTATCTGGTCTGTGGGTCAAAATCTACCCTCTTCCCTTGACAAAAAAGCTCTGTGATGACAGGAGGCCACATCTCTTTACTCAATTGTATAATTGGTGTTGGGTGTCACAGTGCCTGGTACATAATAGGTTCTTAATAAATATGAATGAAAATGGTTAAGTAAATAGTCCGAGTAAATAGCAGGGTTAAAATCCAGTTTTCTCTGGCCCCCAACTTCTCTCTCTTCCTGTGCGCCTGCTGTGTGCAAGCAGAGACAAAACCAGACTGAGGGGTAATCTGTGCCTTGATTTGCTTATAGACTGATTGGGAAGATGAGATGCATAACAGGTAAAGTGAGAGGAAAGGGGTCGGACCCAAGCTAGGCTCACCCTCTGCCAATTCAGGAGGAAGTTCATCCACAGCAGAATAGCAGAAAGGGCTCCCTGGAGATAAGGGCCTGGCTCTTGTCCAGATGGAAAGGTGGTAAATAGAAGGGAAGGAAATGGAGGCATCCCAGGCAGAGGGAGCATCGTGAGCACAGGTGAACAGGTGGGATGACCCTCAGCAGAGGTGCAGGGCAGTGTTACTACCTTCCAACTGAAGTTAGCAGAATAGTTCAAAGGGATTGAACAAGCAGGATAAGAATACATCCTGTCTGGAACTAAGAATGGAGATATCCTTCTTCCTCTCCACTGATTTAAACAGACAGGAGCAGGAATCAAGGGAATACTAGACAACAGACTAGGGAGGAGCAACGAGCTGGGCTCTGCTCACCGGTCCCCAGGCATTCCCTTATAGGAATGATTTTCATGTTGGACAAACCATTTAGAAAATGACAAGCTGGTTCTTGGGAGCCAGTTGGCTCCTGAGGCACCCCTATCCTTGAAGGAAATCTGTCTTCTATGTCACACCCTTCAGGATCTGAAGTCCACAGCTTAGTGACCCTGAGATTTCATCTCTCCATGTCCAGTGGGTTGAGAGTGCAGGCTCAGGAATCAGGCAGTCCAAGTCACAGTCAGCCTGGAGTCTACCACGTAATAGCTGTGCAACGGTGGCTGAGTTCCTGAACCTCCTTGTCCCGCATTATCATCATTCCTTCTGGCTGTCACCCACAGCCAGAAGGAATGAATGAGATAATGCATATATAATAGCAGACATAGTGTGAGCTGCCCAGCCACCTCACCCCTTCCTGTGGTGTTCAAAGGGACTCCTCTTGCCACGGATCTTGGTCAGGGGTGGCATGTGATTATTGAAGACAAAAGTCAAGTCGATTCCCAGCCTCCTTTGTAGCCAAGGCATAGACGAGGCTCTATTGAATGTAAATGTCCATTTAAGACTCTGAACCTGGAGCTAGTGACAGAACAAATGGGAACCAGGAAGACCTCTCTCTGGCAGTGGCTAGGGAGGACAAGGTCAGGTTTCCAGGCTGCAGTGCCCCCAGAGCTGGAGGATGGATCCAGGATTCTTTATGAACTTTACTTCTTTGCAGTATACTTGTTTTCCTGCTCAGCTCAGCCAGGAAATATTTCTATGGACTGCCACTAAAAACCTTGATGGACGCAGCATTCAGCATCCAATTTTGTAATTGGCATTTAGTTATTGCTCAATAAGTAAATGCTGCTCATATGATTAAGCTCAGAAGTGATCAGGTTGACACACATTAATAAAGCTCTCCAGAGACCAATGTCTACATCAGGTGCCAATGGCATAATTTAGGCTGAGCTCTACCCACAGGGGCCCTTGAATCAGCATGTCCTCTCTCGATATCACAAGCTATAGTGTGAGTAATAGATATGGATTTTGAAGGAAAGCAAAGGACTGGAGAGCTTGGGGCCCAGTGCCTTTGAACAAGGGGGACTAATGCCCTTCACCTCTACTTGTAGGCCCACCCCCTTTCCCAGGAGGGTTGGACGCATGTTGCAGACCCTGAGCCTTGAAAATTCCATCACTGGACTCTGAGTTACTACAGAATTTAGATGTCCCTAAACAGACTCTGTCGCCCACCCATCTTGACATCTGCACTCTCCTGGAGGACCTGACAGATTGCTTCTGCATTTAATGTTCCCTATTCTCACCCTTAGATGCTCTTCCAAGCTGTAGACTTATGGGAAGTTCTGCAGCCTGACTAGAGCAGAAATCGGTCTCAACAAGCACTGAAGGCTCTACCCTGCTACAGTGTGGGCTTCTGCATGAGGTGTGGTACCAGGCATTGAACAGAGGTTACCTTGGCAGCAGTGACCGGTGCCAAGAAACTCTCGCTTACTTCCCTCCCATCAACCCCCAATACGTAGCAGCTCAGAGGCAGAAAACTCTGCAGCTCCACACCTGCACTCTCACCATTCAGCCCTCACTCTATCTCACCCCTCCCTACACCCTGCTCCAGATTTCTCAGCCTGGAAACTATGAATAAGGCTCAAAGGGGCTCTGCTCACCGGTCCCCAGGCATTCCCTCTAGGAATCAGATCCTGCAATCAGAGGCAACATATGGTGATGTTCTCAGGGTGAGGGTCCCAACTTCCCACGAGATTCTTTTATGATCTCCCAAAAGGCTAAGGAATCTCTAACTTTACTGGTTGATTCCCCACCCCACCCCGAAGAGTTAGGAATGACCTCAAAAGTCCTTGTAATAGGCAGAATCCTAAGATGTCCTCTTAGCCTAACCCCCCCACCTCCTGGGGTACACAAACTGCATAATCCATAAATGTGGTTCTACTTATATGGCTATATTATGTGACGTGATACAATTGACCTTAAGAAAGGAGAGGGTTGTGGGCGGAGCTCCGTGTTAGAGTGTGTGCCTAGAGTGCATAGGCCAGGGTTTGATCCCTAGCTCCAAAAAGGAGGTAGTGGAGGAGAAAGAGGGGGAGGAGGAGGAGGAAATATCCTAAGTGAGCCTGACCTAATCAATTGAACCCTTAAAAGGGACTGGGGTCTTCCTGAAGTCAGAGTTTCCAAGCAAGAAGGATAGACCCCATTTCTGGATTTGAAAATGGAGGAGACCAAGGGCAAGGAATGGATATCTTTGAGGACTGAGAGAGTGTCCTGCTGGCAGCCAGCAAATAAGCAGGGACCTCAATCCTACAACCCTAAGAAAAGTAGTTCTGCTACCACTAAATGAGGACCCTGAACTCTAGATGAGAATACAGCCCAGCAACACCTTGGTTTTAGCCTCGCAAGATGCTGAACTGGAAACCCAGCCATATCATACCCACATTTCCGACCTACAGAGCAGTGAGTTAATAAATGTATGTGGTTTACAGTTGCTAAGTGTGTTGTGATGTTTTGTGCAGCGTAGAAGACTAACGTAGCCTGCAAGGCCCATCTCCTTCCTGGGGTGAAATGTGTAGTTGGTGGAGGGATTAGCCTGGAGAAGTGTCCCAAATGAATGGGTTTAAGGGCCTTTGTCAGGACCCAGGAACAGCAGAGCAGATCGGGTGGACAGAGAATGAGAGGTTCCTTTCAGGCTAAAAGTGCTCCCACCCTTCCCTTTAGATCCCAAGGAGCCAGGGGGGACCTTCTAATTCTAGGTTTTGCTCAGGCAGACTCTCCCTGCCTCAAAGAAGTGAAGGATTTCAGGGGCCTAACTGTCAGAACTTATCCACTGCCTGCTAACTGGGCTTGGCCAATATCCCCACGGGGCAGATAAGAGGTGGTGAAAGGGCTGTCCCCTTCCCAGGGGCAAGTGGCCCAGCAGATAGGGACCTGGGCCGTTGCTCTGTGAAATCGGTCTCAACAACAGCTCCTCTGACACTTCCCCATTCAGATGCCTCGATGATTGACATAGAACAAGATGACTGACATGCTAGAGTTGAGAGGGCCCTTAGGGATGATCCAATCCAGTCTCAGGTCTCAGATGTGGATGAAAATCCTGGATGGGACCCAGAGGTCCCCATTCCCAGTTCATTGTTCTTCCTGCTCCCTCAACAAGGGACCCTCCTTTCCCTCCAGGCACCTCCTCTCCAGAGGTTCTGAGCAAGGTTGGAAGGAATATGCCTGTGCAGTCAGTGCATCTCTCTGCCCGGCCTCCCACCTCCAATATGTCCCCAGTCGATCCCCATCGGTCTGTTTCTGCTGCCACCTCACTGGCTCGTGTTTGACAACATACATTAAAACCCATGGTCCCCACACTTCCCATTAACACCCTAGCAATTAACCCAAACTCACTGTCACCACCTACAAGGCCATCTACTAACAGTATCTTGTCTCCCGGTCCAACCTCACTAGAGTGACTGAGCCTCCAAGATCCCCTGGCAAAGATAAAGGCTATGCATTTACTCCTTTTCCTCTGCCAGGTCTCAGCTCCGAGGTAACCTCTCCAGAGAAACCTTCTCTTAAGAACTGGGTCTAGAGAAGTCCACCCACCCTACTCTCATATCCCCTTTGTTCCACGTCATTCCATCTGTTTCCATCTAAGCATGGGCCACAATGAATCTTATTTATTCTTTCTGGTTTATTGTCTCTCTCTCTCTCTCTCTCCCACAGTGGGATGTAAACTTCACAGTGATGGGGACCTTGTTTATCTCGTTCCCTGCCTAGAACTCGGGTCATAGAAGTTTTTCAATTACATGTTGAATTAATTTCATCAATGGACAAATTAACTTGAACTTTACACCCTGGAGAAAGTCCCACCAAGTTTAGGTCAAAGTAGAAACCCGTTCCTTTTGATTCCACAGGTATTTTCAGAACCTAACCCACCATCGACCCATCCTCAGCCTGACTCTGTGCTCTGGATGGATCACTCATTCAACAAGGGCTCAGAAGTAGTCTCTACTCTTGGGGAGGTTTAATGTAGCAGATAAAGACAAACAAAAACAACTTATGAGTAAGATGAGGCACAGTATTGAGCGGGTATTTAGAAGTGTACGTAGCGCCACCGTGAACCGGAAGACATAAACGTTCAGCGCTACAGGATTCTGATAAATGCAAGGGCCAGCCGAGAAGGCTTCCATGAAGAGGTGGCACTTGGATTGGGCTCTGAGAGACTGACAGACAGGATAGGATGACAGGGGAGAAGTGGGAGGTTATTTTTAGCTGTCAAGCCATGGCCTGGTGCTCTTGGAGCTGCTTGAGCCAGGACGTGGCTGATTTAGTATTTCCTGCAGGTTAAAGAATAAGGTGACTTCTCTGTTGGTCTCCAGCATGGGGTGTGGATTTGATGGCCTGTCCCTTACTCCCTCCCTCCCCCACTTACTTCCTTACACCGTAGTAAACTGGTTTCTGTCCTCTCAGTTGCTCCATCTCTGCTCCGGCCAAAGCCCCCACTGACCACCCAGTTGCCAAACCCAACAGTCCCCGGTTCTTCTCCTCCTTGACCTCTGTAGCTCAAGCACGCTTCACTTCCTCCTTCAGAAAAGCTGACTCCTTTCTCAGCAACCTCCAGTCATTCCCCGCCTTTTCTGCTGATGGGCGCCTTTCCTTCTGCAAAGTCAAATATTTGGGATCCCTGGTTCCACGATGTCTCTTCTCTTTGCATACACCCCGTGGGTCGTCATCTCATCCGCTCTTGTGTCTCCAGCTGCCAAATATCTCCAGACCTCTCCCAAGTCTTCATGGCCAGCCTCAGCTCTTGAACTACAGGCAGACACTGATGATCGCCCCACAAGTTTCTATTCTTGGGATTCCCCCACACACCCCTACATAAATCTCCTTTTCCCATAGTGATTTTCTCAGTAGAAATCCTCACCTTGTATTTAGATCCCCCCCCCCCAAGCCAGGACTCTGGGGCCATCCTTCAACCCCAACTCTGTCACCTACACCCATAAGCCATAGTGCTCTTCTTCTCCCCTCTCCTCTGCCCACCCATCTCTATTTCCTCTGCCACTCTGCTAGTTGCCTGCTGACCCCTGGGCATCATTTCAGGGACTCCTCAGTTGCTTTCCCTGCCTCCAGCCTTCCCACCTGCTGCCTAAGAGCTTACTAAGGCCCAGGGCTAATCACACCAACACTTTTCAATCATTCCTTTTTCTTTGTGGGCCAATGGTCTCTATTTTTGCCTCTTCATACCTCAACTGTGGCACTACCGACATTGGACTGGATAGTTCTTTGGGGGTGCTGTCCAGTGCATTGTTGAGTGTTTAGCAATACCCCTACCCTCGGTCAAAAAGATGCTGGCGTACCTTCCTCCTCAAGCTATAGCAATGAAAAATGTCTCCCAACATTGCCAAATGTTCATCCTCGACTCCACACACATGTTCCCATCACACTGAACATTCTGCTATTTTCCTAACGTGCCATGATGCCTCCATAATTTGCACCTGCCATTACATCTGCCCAGTATGCCCTTCCTCCCTAACCACCGTGCTTATCCTTTGTCTTCATCAAAGTCTCAGCTGAAGATCGCCTCCTCTCTGAAGCCTGCCTTGACTTCCCAGAAAGAGGTGGAGTTGATAATCAGGGCTTGAGTCCAGCCCAACGGCTATCCCATCTCATGAGTGGTCACTGTCTTCTGCTTCCCCGGCAAGATCCTGAGCCTGGCTTTCTCCACCTGTGTGTCTCTGAAAACACAATAGGAGCTCAAGCCATGTTTGCTGAGTCAGGGAATTGATGATGAGAAGCAATTCTTATTTAAGTTTGACGCAGATTGAGCTGGGCAGATGCTCCTTGAAATGAGATCTTAGGCAGGAATTTTAATAACAGCAGCAGCAGCTACTATTTAGGAATCGCTTTCCATGTGCTAAGTATTTAAAGTGTTCCTTATCATTTAATGTTCTAAACAACTCCATGAGGCAAGTACTATTGTTATACATAAATTACCGCCCAAAAGATTAGGGCTCAGAATAGTCAAGTTACTAGCCAGGTAAACAACAAAGCAGGGGTTTGAATCATGCCCTTGACCAGCTCATGCTTACTCTCTAACACAAGAGGTGTTCACAGTAGCCCTGTAAGCACATGGGAAGCGCAAAGAACTTGGTCCTCGGTTTCTTTCTTTAATTATTTTTTTATTGGTGCATTATAATAGTCCGTGGCTTTAGAAAGATGGTCGCTCCATTCCCAGCTCTGATATTTGTGAGCTGGGTCATCTCTGCAGTTTCTTCACCTCCCAGTCACCCTTTGCCCATCTGTGAGTTAAGGATAATCACCTCCCAGGGTTTGGAGAGGTCTAACTGGGAAGATAGTGGTACAAACTAATGGAAGACACATATTAATATTTTTAATCGCACATAAAGCTACAACTGTGACCAGCTCTATGCAGAGAGGTGCTGGTGCTATGAAAACCTGCACTATGTCACAGACCAGAGAGGAGGGGAGAGCTAAAGGAACAGCAGGAATTAACTATGGGTTGGATGAGATGCATCCCCAGTGAGGAAATAAAACCAGGTCACTTCTTAATAGTGTACTTGACCTATAATGTGATTTTGCATCTATAATAAAAATTGATTGATGCCATTAATTTTGGACCCACTATGTGCCCGGGCCAAACGCTTTCATGGAGCACCTGGCTGATCCCCACCATTCTCTGAGGTAGGCGCAGTTCACCTCCATTGCCAAGCAAGGAAACAGAGGCACTGCATACAACCTGTTCAAGGACAGCCGGCCTGAGAACGTGGGAATGAGATTGGAGGGCTGTCTCTCTGCTCTCTTCCCCCAGAGCTCCAGAAGGAATAGACAGTCGTACCCCTGGTAATTGACATTTCTCTGTATTTGGATTTTCTGCATTGACTGCTGGAGAAACAACAGTAGCACAAAAATTGAATATGAAGATTGATATTTTTCATTGACTTTGGCTTAAGAATTGGGTAATTAGGAAGTCTTTGTTTTCTTTTGCCTTTGAAGTTTTCCTATTGCAAACAATAAGGAAGATGTTGCTTTTTTAGGCAGAAACAAGCTTAAGCAAATGTTTCCAGGGAGGGTTTTCATCCTGAACTGTGTTCACACTCTACTCTGCACTTCTCCCAGGGCATTACAGATGTTACTGTTAACATCTGCAGCCCCACACAGCAGGTGGTTTACACTGATCACACACTAATGTGCCAGGTCCTGTTTGAAGTGTTTGATGTTCTTCAAGTTAATCCTTATAGCTCCATAATGTATTCTAATTATTACCCCCATTTTACAGATGAAGAAATGGAAGCACCATGAATTTAAGTCTCAGAGCTTGTGTGGCAAAGAGCTGGCAGATGGTCTCTGCTGGTCCAACTCCAGAGCTCAAGCTGCTTCTACCTTTTATTCCCCGAATTTCTGTCTAGTTCTTGCAACAAACCCTTATGGTACTTCTATCTCCATTACAGGTGGGGAAACTGAGGCTCAGTGTGGTTATGGGTTCCTTTAAGGTCCTGCAGTCAGTGCATGCAAAGCCCAGATCCTTCCCCATGCTCCCTACGTGTTAGAGTCTGTAAACAAGTCAGGATGGCGCCTGGCATTTTGCAGAGGGAGTGGTTTGTGAAGTAAGGCCAGCGAGCCATTAAGTGTGGAGATTCCTGATTGGTTGACTGCTGTATCTAGTTTATGTTAATTAAGATAAGCTGTGTGGAATGTATATATACCCCTCCTGTCCTACCATAAACGGCTCCCACTCCTGCTGTATCAATCTACACAAGTTGCTCGTCCCCCCCACCCCCCCACCCTCCCCACCCCCGTTATTTTGCTGCAGCCGGACTGCCGCACCTACAGTGCAGCCTAATGTTGGAACCAGGAAACAAAATGTCGGAGGACCAAGAGAAGATGTTTGGGATTAGAAGTCCTCGTGTGATATTGGTGGTGACCCGGGCGGTGGTATGCCCAGGAGCTGTCAAATGTGTCCCCTGTGAACTCTTTTCCACTGAAGAACTGTGCCTGTGCTCTTAAGCCTGGATCTGAAATGTCCTTCTCAAAGGATGTTAGGGAGTCCTGCTGTGCCCCAGGGCCACACCCAGATCTGCTGGGAAATCCTCTCTCCTTCAAGGGGCTCCAGGACATCGCCTCAGGATCCTTGCTCAGCTGAATTGAGGGCAGAAGATCGACATTTAGCACCCAGTATTTTCAACTGAACACCCACCAGATGATGGATGATTAAAAGATTGGACTTCTTCTCTGGAAACGCCCAAGGTGACTCTTTGGTGATGGTAAGTGACAACATCTTGCCCCCTAAATTCTATTATTCTGACACTCTCGGCTCTGCTGCCCAGGCTGCCCTGTGGTCCTCTGTCATCTGGGACCCTTGCACCAGCCACGGAGGGAAGAGAAATGGAGTGGGAACACAACATCCTGAGAGTGTGTGTGAAGAGGAGACCCCACAACAGGTCGAATGGGGACAAACAAGAGGTGACATAGCCATCAGTCTGGGTGTGTAAACAGATGTGTGTGTGTGTGTGTTCGTGTCACTGGGGATTGAACCCAGGGGTGCTCTACCACTGAGCCACATCCCAGCCCTTATTATTTTTTATTTTCAGACAAGGCTTCTCTGAGTTGCTGAGGCTGGCCTTGAACTGACCATCCTTTTGCTTCAGCCTGGGATGGAAAAGCTGGGCCATCACAGCTATCTAACCAACTATTGAAAATCAGTGTGTGTGTGTGTGTGTGTGTGTGTGTGTGTGTGTGTGTGTGATCATTTGGTAGTATAAAGAAAAGCTGATGAGATTCTAGTAAAAAAGACTAGGAAGAAATATACTGAGGTGCTAACCATGGTTTTCTCAGAGCTGTGCTACAACATGCTGTTTCTACTTTGTTTTCTGGTCTGTTGTAAAACCACCATGTTTCTTGGATAAGAATAAGTGTAGCCAAGCACAGTGGCTATTGCCTGTAATCCCAGGGACTCGGAAGGCTGACACAGGAGGGTCACAGGTTGGAGGCCAGCCTGGGCAACTTAGCAAGGCTGTGCCTCAAAATAAAAATAAATAGGGTTGTGGGTCACTGTCATCTGGGACTCCTGCACTGGCCACAGAGGGAAAAAAAGAGTGAGGGTTACAACATCTCGAGAGTGTGTGTGAATGGGAGACCCCATGACATGGTGGGATGGTATTTGGGATTGAACCCAGAGGTGCTCAGTAGTAGACCTGGGTCTGGTGGTGGCCCAGCAGCGCAACGGGCATGTGGCGGGGATAGTCACCTCCACTCCTCTCTGCTGAGGTTGGTAGCAGGAGACAAGCTCTGAGCTGGAAGCCTGTTGCTAAGTCAAACCAAGACTTGTGAAACCCGGTTGCTGGCTTCCTCATGGGACAGGGCAGTTGGTCCCTTTTTGGGAAGAAGTTGTAGAAGGAGGAGTCTCAGGGCAGAAGCAGAAGGCTCTGCACATGAACTGTCTTTTACTTCCTCTTTTCTTGCTCACATTCCCCAGAAATCCCCTGACTCAGGCTATGAGTGTTCTCTGCATTTCCTGAGAGATCCAGGCATCTTTTTTTAAAATAGCAGCTTTACTGAGATAAAATTCACATACCATACAATTCACCCATCTAAAGTGTAAAATTCAATGGTTTTTATGGTATATTGCAACCATCACAACCATCAATTTTAGGAGATTGTCACTCCCAGGAGATACCCCTTGCCCATTAGATTTTGCTGCCCATCTCCTCCCCACCCAGGCCTTGCCCATTGCTAATCTACTTTGTCTCTATGGATTTGCCTACTCTGGGTATTTCCCCTATAAATAGGCAGTCTCTGTATCTGTGGTCTATTGTGACTGGCCCTCCTCCCACTTAGCAGAATGTTCTCAAACTTTGTCCATGTTGTAATCTGTGTCAGTATTTTATTTGTTTTTTATTACCAAATAATATCGCATTGTGTGGGTATATTTATTTTTTCCTTCGCCTCTTGATAGACCTTAGACATCTTTCAGGCCTTCACATATTATCTGTAATGCTAGCTATTCGTGATCTATTCAGTGTCTACCCTATGCCAGGTACTTGACCTAATTTCTAGTCCTTTCAACAGCCCAGAGAGGCAAATCTATTTCTCTCATCATCATGATCAACTGAAATGTAGAGGGGAAGCAGCCCACCCAAGGTCACACTAGTAAGTGGCAGAGCTGGAATTAAATAAAGGGTCCCTCCCACTGTATAGCATTTCATCTCACCCCCTCCACCAGTGCTCTTGTTATCTTATAATTAGCCCTGAGGCAAAAACAAAAAAGAATCCGCACACCCAACTATCATGAGATCTTTCTGCAAGCCTTGGCTGGCACCATGACGCGGCAAGCATACAACAGGGACTGAACCAGGTGAGACCCAGACCCCACCCTGGTTTGCTGCCCAGATCAGGAAGCAGATACCTGTCACCAGGAAGAGTGCCACCAAGTGCTACAGACGGGGACCCATGGAGAGCCCAAGGAAGGATTTTTAGAGGAGATTCTGCATTTTGAGCAGAACACAAAAGCAGATCAGGTGGATTTTCCAAGCAGAGTTGGAGCAAGATGACCACACAGAGGAACTGGGGTCTGCACAGATGTGAGACCAGACACCTTGGTCCACAGGGATAAGTGCTGTCCCACTGGGGGTGGAGAGTGAAGAGGGCAGGGGATCACACTGCTGAGAGGATTAAATGCTCTGCTGGACTCGAGTCATTTTTGAGTAGAGTAACAAGGTCAAAGCCACCTTAGAACTTTGGTGCCCATTTGAGACCCAGGTTCCTTGGAAATTAACCCTTCAGCAACCTGTGAGAAAAAGCAAGGGCTGTGCTTTAGACCCCTGCACATCCCCATATCCCCAGTACCCAGGATAGCTCCTGATACATTGCAGGTGTTCAAGCATTTGTTCAATGACTGAATGGATGAATGAGTGAATGAATGTCTCCCTTTTATCCCTTCCCCTTCCTGCTGCCCTCTTCCCAGGCTCTCTCAGGACTAGGTGGAATAATAGAGCCATCTCCTCCCCTTCCCACCTCCCTCCTGGTCCCTCACCTTCTAACTGTGCTGGTCGTGAGTAAATAAAGGAACGCTCCAGTGCCCAGTGGTAGCAATTCACATGCTCACAATTGCCCTGGGGAGAGAGAGGATTAACTGCACTGTCAGGTGAGGGGATTGTGACTCAGCAGTTAAGAGACTTGGTCAGCTGCTGAGAGCAGAACTGAGATCACAACTAGGAACTTCTCTTTCCAACTAATGCTTTTAGCTAGCTGTGTGGTGTGGAAGGATATAGGGAGGATGAGGCGGGAGGCTCTGAGTTCATGTCCCAGAACAGACCAGGGGTGGGTCCTAGTCTGAGGGCTCCTGTCCCACCTCAGTGACAAGCTGCTATATGAAGATGTGCAGCCAGATCCTCCACCTCCACTTGCCGGGGGGTGACGAATAACTTCTGTACTTTGATACAGCAGGAGTAGGAGCCATTTATTGTAGGGCAACAGAGCTATTTATACATTTTGCACAGCTTATCTTAAATAGCATAAACTAGATACATCAATCAACCAATAAGGAATCTCCACACTTAATGGCTCGCTTTTGTTACTTCTCAAACCACTCCCTCTGTCATTTTGCCAGGCACCACCCAGACTTGTTTACGGACTCTAACATTTCTCTGGCAAAATACCAGGTGTTATTTTTGACTTATTTACAGACCTTAACAATTCCCCCTTTTGTTTAATTTAAATAACGACCATAGTGGTTTTTACAGATACACCATAAATAACCTGCTACAAACAGAAAGGGAGGATACAAAATGCTACAATACCAAGCCAATCAATGGCTCCATGCAAGAAGCCCTTGGAAAAATTATACCAGCAATGACACTGTTAGCAAAGATACTGAGTTACAATTTGTTGTAGATTACAGTTTGTCTCAGTCCAGATAAAACAGTGTCTCAACAGATTAACTCACAGTCCAGGTAAATCACAGTCCAGGTAAGTTCTGCAGGCAGCTAGCTTAAATCACAGTCCAGGTAAATTCTGCAGGCAGCTAGCTTAAATCACAGGCAAGGTAAGTTCTGCAGGCAGCTAGCTTGATCTGAAGTCTCCTCCAGTTCTCAGCAACACTGGGAATTAATTCTTCTATCTTTGTTTTCACCGGCACTGGGATGAAGACAGGAACTCCGGATGGCTAAGAAAATCTTGTAGCATTCTACTAAGAAAACAACCTTCTGAACAATTTAGTACATTATCTCAAGGTTTTTTACATTTGAAATAAGCCTTAATAATGTTCATTACTCATTAGCTTCCAGGTGTGGGAGAACCATTGTAGTTTAGTTACTGGCACTGAAAATGACCAAACATCAGGGACGCTGGTAGTGTCTTCTGCCAGCTGTAGTGTCCCAGGCATCCCCGGAGAGTCCGGGGAGTATCCGGACTCAAACTGCTACTGGACACAGGGAGCAAAAGCCTGGGAGACTGTGCCTCCAGGTCAGGTCTAGATTTGGGCTCCCGGCAGTGGAAGAGCCGGCTGCCGCAGCTGCTTGCAAAGTACTTGCTGCACCATGACCCGCTTGTGCACATGGCAGCTGCTGCACAGATTCACGCACCCTCCGGTAACGAAAAGTATTCAGTAATAGCCTTTTGCTGCAACTTTTTTTTTTATAATCCTTTTTTTTCTGAACTTTCTTTTTCTTTTTCTTTCTGACTAGAGTTCCTGGGCTTTTATCAACACATGCCCTAACTATTCTTGGTTCCACTGGGGTGTCTCTTTCCCTTATCAATTTACTTCTCACCCCTTCCATATTTTCATCATGAAGACAATACAATACACTGAGACAAAACAAGACCCAAACATACTGTATCAATATTCTCCATTTTCTCGAAATGGCCATTTTTCCTTTCGCCCTATCTGTCTAGGGACGAGCAGATTGCTCCCGTCCTATCTATGGATGGGCAGCTTTTTTTCGTCACTTACCCCCAAGTGTCCCGGGGCTCCCCGTAACGGGCCACCATCTGCCGGGGGGTGACGAATAACTTCTGTACTTTGATACAGCAGGAATAGGAGCCATTTATTGTAGGGCAACAGAGCTATTTATACATTTTGCACAGCTTATCTTAATTAGCATAAACTAGATACATCGGTCAACCAATAAGGAATCTCTACACTTAATGGCTCGCTTTTGTTACTTCTCAAACCACTCCCTCTGACATTTTGCCAGGCACCACCCAGACTTGTTTACGGACTCTAACATTTCTCTGGCAAAATACCAGGTGTTATTTTTGACTTATTTACAGACCTTAACATCCACTCACACAGTCAGTCTTCCAGGGTGGAGCCTCCTCAGGAACACATGTGTGTGCATGCATGCACACAAACTCCCATGTGTACACATACATGCAAACTCTCATGTGTGCGTGCATGCACGTGTACACACAAATACACACAGACACACACACACACACAGACACACACACACCAGTCCCAAGTCCAGAGAAGTAGAAATAGCAATGGCCTTAGACACAGAGTCTTTATTTTTATACAAAATTATCCCATATAAAAATGTTTTATAAAATGCCAGAAAGTAAATAACTATCCCCCTTCCTGAGGAGGAAAATATGCCCAGGAGGGTTCATCAGACTTCCTTCTGGCAAGTGGGTCAGCTGGTTCCTAAGGTCCTTGGGCAGGTGGACTCCGTGTCACTGTTCCTAAGACTTGCCAGGACATTAGCTCCAGAAAGAACCTTGGACTCTCTCATTTTACACATGGGAAAAGTGATGCTCAGACCAAAAGAGGGCACCCAAGCTCATCCGGCACCAGGCGCCTCTGTCTGCTCCTCTTTCCCCTGAAGCTCATAGAAAGTTCTCCAACCAAGATGTGCTTCAGAGGGAAAGCTAGTTCTGCTGCTAGGTCTACCTCTAAACGCCAGGCAGTAGGCCATGATGACCTCACACTTCACCTAGAAATGTACCTGGCAGCACAGGTTCCAGCACATGTGAGCTCCTGGGCCAAAGTGGCCTAAAGAAGCAGGGGACACAGCTCGTCCTCCATATCACCTCTCTTGCTCTCAAGGGTCTGCCAGAGTCATGTAGAGAGTCACTTCCTGCTTTGGAACCAAGGAGAAGATCCACAAGCCTTTGCCTTGGGTTTGTAGGCCACTGAGATTCCCTTCTTGCTGATCAGAAACCTGGTGAGCAGTTAAACATCTCTCTCTCTCTCTCTCTCTCTCTCTCTCTCTCTCTCTCTCTCGAAAAAAAAAAAAAATAATGACTACTTAATACAAGTAACCTGGGTAGACAAAGTCCACGGGCACGGGGTCCTCAAAGGCGGGGAACAATAATGCAAAGCATCCAGGGAGGGATTCTGAGCTCATGGTTTAGAGGGGTCTTCCTCCCAGGCGCGGCACTCCCGGTACACCAGGAAGGGGTGGACGAACGTCAGAAGAGTGGTGAGCAACAGTGTCACGTTCACCTGCAGGGAGAGGAAGGAGGAAGCCAGTCTAGCAACTCTGAGCCACCCCCTCAAGCAGCAAAGGGGCCAGAAGCGCCCCCAGTTCACATTCCACTTCCCACCACACACTATGGCGCCCTGGAAGAAGGACTTCTGACTCTTTTCCATTCTTTTCTGTGAAGTAGGGGAAATTAATACTTCTCACCTCACAGATTAAGAAACAGGGAGCTTGAGAGCATTCGATGATTGACTGCTCAAGGTCACATGGGAAGCTGGGGCGGCACCTGTCATACCACCCATCTGAATGTTAGGTTAGATCCCTGATTTAATAGTCAGCTAATTATCCTTAGTTTGAGTTTTTCCTTCTTTTTCTCCCAGTGACAGATTTAAACTCCTGTTTTACACTTTGCTGACTTTTTAAAAATGAGGCAAACAGAGGCAGGCAGGGGATCCGAACCCTGAATTCAATGTGGAGAGACATCTGCCCCTTAGCCGTGTGCCTCGGAATGTGTAAGTCTCTTTGAGCCGCGGTTTCTACAGAGAACTACAGAGTCCTCCTCCCCGCTCTTAGGACTGGGCCTCTGAGCATCCTTCAGGTGTGAGGACCCTGTCTCTCAGGCTAACTCTAGTCCACCTTACAGCCTGGGGAAATGGCCTGCACTCACTTGAAGCAGGAAATATCTTTGAAGTCTTAGGTTTTTCTTAAAATTTTGTGAGGATTTTGCATCCTACTCCAGAATACATTATTTATCTTCACACCCATCATAATTTTCCCCTCAAATCCCTGAATAACAGACTCTCCAGAAGGTTGTACCATGTTACCCTGGTGGCTTCAGCTGCCCCCAGTGCAGGCCAGAGGTACTCCCCCTCACACTGATTTGAGAAGCAAGGCCGAGGACGTACCCATGTGCAGAACTCTGGCTCCCAGCACCCTGAGTCAGCTCTGGGTGCCCCCTGCTGGGCACCTGGCTGCTGTAGGGCTAGTGTCAGCTCTGGAACGAGGCCTCCGGGAACCAGCCTTCCCACAGTACTCTCCCCACAGTACTCTCCCCACAGTACTCTCCCCACAGTACTCCCCCCACAGTACTCCCCCCACAGTACTCTCCCCACAGTACTCTCCCACAGTACTCTCCCCACAGTACTCACGTATAAGGGGTCGTTCTGGAGGGGGCCTTTGATGAGGGTGAAGAGGGGGAACTGCAGCAGGGACACAATGGCTGACAAGGTCATCACCAGTCCAAAGAGCTTTCCAAAGTGCTCTGAAGGAAAACTGAGGAGAGAAACAGGGGGATCCAGTGAGCTTCAGGGGCCTGGGCTCTGTGGGCCTCTGCCACCTATGGGCCTCCAATTCCTGTCCAAGGCCTTCCTCTGCCCACCCACACAGCCCTTCCCTTCCCCTTGCTCAGGTATTCAGACCACAGAACACAGAGAAGGCTTGTGCTGGCCCCGGGGGGGAAGGGCAGGGATGCAGACGCAGGCCATACCTGGGGAAATCTTAAGGACAAGGCAGAAGAACACACTATCAAAGAAAGCAGGAATGGAGTACCAAGGACACAGAAAAGGGCAAAGGTTTTTTTTTCCAATTACCCTTGGGAGAGGTGGCATTGAAAGGTACATAGGCATCCACCAGGAGACAGGCAGAGGGGCACAGCTGATGCAAAGGCTCAGATAGGTGCATGCTCTCTCCTGCTCTTGGCCTCCACCTCCAGCATCACCTGTTCCCAAATTCAGCTGTCTTCACCTGACAACTCCAGGCCCACCCTCACCCCCCCCCCGGCTCTTTATCTCCCACCTGCTTCCCTTTGCCCCGTCACAGAACACCCAAGCCCACTTACCCGAGAGTGAGGAAGGCAGCGTTGCCCCCATAGAGGAAGGAGCGGCTGACCACCTGCAGGATGAAGGTGACGTACTGGAGGGGGAGGACAGGGATGGAGGCACAGAGGGCGAAGCCCAGGCACAGCAGAGATGTCAGGGTCAGTGAAGGCACTGCCGACAAGAGGGCCACAGCTGCAGTGGAAGAACCTGTCCCAAGAGGAAAGAGAAGCTGCGGTAGGTGAACCCAATGGAGCACAAGGGACAAGAAAGACCAGAGAAGGTGGGAGCAATATCCCCTCAACTGTGTTAAACCACAACACAAAGAAAAGACCACCGACTCCAATTAAAATCAAATTAAAGCAAGCTTATAATTTCGGCTGGCAGGGCTGCCTCTCCCAAAAACCATGGGAACAGAAGACAGCCCCGCAGCTCTCTTGGAGCACAGCTTTATAGCCCAGAAAGTCACACAAAGGGGGGATGTCTTGAGAACTCATAGATAAGAAAATTTTGACAAGCATAACACAAAGGCAGGTAGCAGATCTCAGCATGGAATTTATGAGGCACCACTAAAGTTTCAGAGAGGGTTGTTATCTGGTCAGGGAAAGCCAGGCATGGGTGAGTTCAAGGCACAGGCAGGCATTCCAAGCAAGTTCAGAAATCGCAGTAATTTATACTAAAGCTGAAATTAGCTTTTCATGCCTTTGTGGCGAGATGGCTCCCAATCTTAAGAGGGAATTAGGCTGGGTTTATCAACGGTCCGAGCAGATAAATGTATGGGTCTTCCTTGAATTCTCTTCTCTTGCATGCTCTGCTGCCATCCCATAAATGACATTGATAATTCACCTCTCCAAAGTAGTACCTTTGGAATGTGTCCTCTCCTCCCTGTCCCCACAGGCTCCTCCTACTTTCAGGGCACCATGAACTCACTCAGAGATTACTGCAATGGCTTCCAAACAGGCTCCATGTCTGCTTTTGCCCCCCAATACCTTGTAGCCAGGTGTTTTTTGATAGCACAGCTGGTAACAGCCAAAAACTGGAAACAGCCAGTGAGGAAGTGTGGCCCCAACTATGCTACAGCCTCATGGTAAGCCACAGGTAAGAGCAACCTCAGGGCAGAGTCACATAAAAAGAAACCCAGTGCCACAACAGTGTGTGAGCGCCTACAGTCGGCTACCTTTGTCTAAGGAAGAGGGGCACAGAGACACACTTGTATATACACCATGCTTATCGAACACTTGTATTTAAGAAATAATAAAAATAGTAAAGTGGGAAGGAAGCTAAACTTTGAATATATAATATATCTTGTTTCACAATGTTAGTTTGGGGGAGATGTAAAGTTTAAAATGTAATTTTTAAAAATTTTTTAGTTATACATGGTCACAATATCTCTGTTTATATATTTTTATGTGGTGCTGAGGATTGAACCCAGTGCCTCACATGTGCAAGGCAAGCACTCTGCCACTGAGCCACAACCCCAGCCCAATTATTATTATTATTATTATTATGTTTTTTTGTTGGGGGGGGGTTGGTATGGGAACTGAACCCAGGGAACTGAGCAATACCCCCAGCCCTTTAAAAATTTTATTTTGAGATAGGGTCTCACTAAGTTGCCCTTAGTGGCCTTGAATTTGTAATCATCCTGCCTCAGGCTCCAGAGTAGCTGGGATTACAAGTACGCACTACCATGCCTGGCTTAAAAATGTAAATCTTTTAAAAACACAATTAAATTAAAATAATGGGCGGGGGCGGGGACAAGCAAAGCAATCCCAAAATATCAGAAACAAAATAAAATAAAACAAATGAACATAACTCTGTACCAAGTTGGTGACCCTTCCGACTGTAATTTTACTGTACATCTGTAAAGGGATAGAGTCTAAGGCCAAAAACAGAGAGAGGAAGGAAATGTGGGGGTAGGGGAGAGGAGAAGGGGAAGGAAAGGAGGGGAAGAGGGGAGAAGGAAGGAGCAATAGCATTTGGAAATTGCATTCTTCTTAATACTGATGTTGCTGAAACTAGTGATCACATTTAAGATTATCTGTATGTGTGTGTGTGTTTGTGTGTGTGTGTATATATTATATATATATAATATATACATACATATATATATATATATGTTATTAGGAAACAAGATTTCAAGAAGAAAAGAAAAGAGACACAATACAAAATCAAGGAAGTGAAATGTGAATGAAAATATCAGCATTAAGTATTCATGGTACTTTTTTTTACAAAATCTTTTATTTATTTTTATCTATCATAATTCTATCCAACGCCTGAAAGCAATTAGAAAGCCTGGCATGGAGACTGCAGCCTCTAACTCCCATTTAACATTTAAGGACCCAGGATATTGGAGAAATGGCCAATTTCAGATCTGGGGCAGGAAACGCACCTAAGGAAATGAACCAGAACACCCAACAGTGCTAAAAAGTAAAGACACTGTCTCAAACTAACAGGAGCATGTCTAAAAGACACAGATGCTAGATTAGTAAAGTTCTCAGTGGCCAAAGATGGTAGCATTTGAGCATCAAGAATAGTGAGGGAGGGGCTGGGGTTATGGCTCAGTGGTAGAGTGCTCGCCTAGCATGTGCAAGGCCCTGGGTTCGATCCTCAGCACCACATTAAAATAAAGGTATTGTGTCCAACTACAACTGAAATATAAATATTAAAAAAAAAAAAATAGTGAGGGAAGCCGAGTGAGGTGGCCCACGCCTGTAATCCCAGCAGCTCAGGAAGCTGAGGCAAGAGGATCATGAGTTCAAAGCCAGCCTCAGCAACAGCAAGGCACTAAGCAACTCAGTGAGACCCTGTCTCTAAATAAAATACAAAATAGGGCTGGGGATGTGGCTCAGTGGCCGAGTGCCCCTCAGTTCAATTCCTGGTTCTAGAAAAAAAAAAAAAAAAGAATAGTGAGGGAAGCAGGGCTCAGTGGCGTATACCTATAATCCCAGTGGCTCAGGAGTCTGAGGCAGGGGGATTGCTAGTTCAAAGTGAACCTCAGCAATTTAGTGAGGCCCTGAGCAACTCAGTGAGACACTGTCTAAAATACAAAAAAGGACTAGGGATGTGGCCCAGTAATTAAGTGCCCCTAAGTTAAAGCCAAAGCAAAAAAAAAAAAAAAAAAGAAGAAGAGGAAAGGAGAGAGAGAGAGAGAGAGAGAGAGAGAGAGAGAGAGAGAGAGAGAGAGAAGAAAAGAGAAGAGAAAAGAAGAGAAAAGAACAGCCCAGGAAGCCAGCTGTGGTGACACACACCTGTAATGCCAGTGACTCGGGAGGCTGAGCAGGAGGACTGTAAGTTCAAGGCCAGCCTCAGCAACTTAGCAACTTAGTAAAACCCTGTTTCAAAATAAAAATAAAAAGGGCTGGGGATGTGGCTCAATGGAAAATTACCCCAGAACCAATCCCCAGGACAAAAACAAAACAATAGTGAGGTGTCTGGTGAAGCTCAGTGGAGAGCACTTGTGCAGCACGCCTGAGGCCCCAGGTTTCATCCCAGCACCAAAAAAAAAAAAGAGGTGAAGAAGAAGAAGGTGACAAGTGACAGAATGGCTTGAAACACGTCAGACATTAAAAAAAAACAAAACAAAAAAAAAAACCTTTTTTTTAGTTGTAGATGGACACAATATCTTTATTTATTTATTTTCATGTGGTGCTGAGGGTCAAACCCAGTGCCTCTCATGGGCAAAGCAAGTGCTCTACCAAGAGCTACAGCCCCAGCCCCCTCAAACGTATTTTAAATGAGACTTTAAGACAGAAAGAAGTAGTCACCCCCAGGGGCACTAAAGCACCAACTCTTTCCCCTGAAACTGCTAAAGTAGGGGGAAACCAAGCATTTATTTCAAGGGAAAGAAATAGTAAGGAAAGTGTTTCTAGAGAAATTCCGGCTATGAAAAATGGAAGGAAAGGAAGAAATATAAAATCATCCTTTTACAGCCCTAATAAAATAATGGGTCTAGCCATGGATCCTCAGTGGCCGCTAAAATCATTAGGCGAAAGGTTGATGGGAAACAGACGGATCAGACTGACAGTGTCCGAACCAGCTGATGAATCTTAACGTCATCACCACAGACAGCAGATACCAGGAGCCTGCTCACAGGAGGGCAGAGGAAGACCACGGTTCCATCTCTGAATGATTCTTGCCAGAAAAATCAAACTGAGTCTCTGTCAAGCCTCTAATCTGCCCGTTTATAGGAAATACCCAATCAGAGGAACACTGAAATGACACCAAAAAGATGCCAAATGCAAAATGTGGGAAATGCAACAGGACAAATAACCCAGTTCCTTCAACAAGTAAACAACAAGGGAAAAGGCTCGGGAGACACTGTTAGAGATTTTAAAAAGGCACATCTACCGAGAACAGTTGTAGACCTAGGATCCTAATTTGAACAAACCAACCCTAAAGCTACGTATGAGACAACGAAGCGAATTTGAACAGTGACTGCACATTGGACAGTATTAAGAAATTATTCTTCCTTTTTTAGTTGTGACAATGATGTCATGGTGACATTTACATAAAAGAGGCCCCTCCGTCAGAGATCCATGCCAAAGAATTTGCAGGTGAAATGACATGCTGAGATTCTGCCCCTCCCCATTCCTGACCCCCACAGGGTGAGGTACCTCAGCAGCCCAGTGTCCTCCCATCATGTCCAAGGATCGTGTCCAATCTCTCGGGGTGTGGTGACATCCTGGCCCCTTCTCACCCCTCTGCTTCCAGGCCCTTCCCTACAGCTCCCCGAGAACTCTGTGCCCTGGTTGGCCTAGATCACGTGCCAGGATCCACCAGCTGCCTCACTGTCTCGCGCTCTCCTTCACCCCCTGGCCCCCTCCCCTCATCTCCTCCCTTTTTACTCTTCCCTCCGTCTTAGCTTAGATGCCATTTCCTCCAGGAAGCCTTCCCTGACAACAACCCATCTTCAACAGGTTACATGACCTTCTTTGGGTCCCATTATCGCCTGTGTGTTTACACAGGCTCCTCATGTGCTACGGGGTGAGGACTCACTGAAAATTGCAAAATATCATCAAGTTGAAATGCATTCAATACGTCTAACCTGCTGAAGGTCACAGCTTAGCCTAACCTACCTCAACGTGCTCCGAACATACATCTCAGCCTTCAGTGGGCAGAATCATCTAACACAGAGCCTGTTTTATAATAAGGCATTGAATACCTCCTGTAATTTATGGGAGATTACATTGAAAGGGGAAAAACAGAATGGTTGTACTGCAGGGTTAGTCACCATCAGAAAGTCAGAACCCTGGAGTAGGGACTGTCTGTGCTTGGTGGGTCGTAACTGACTGACGACCTGTCTTGCTCTACCCGCTAGATGGAGGACAGCTTGAGAAAAAAAGGTGTATCTGACTCATCCACTGCTGAACCCCTGGTGTCTGGCCCTGCCGCTGGCTCTTAATTATCCCTCAGTGGCCGGTGGCTGAATGAATGAATGAGCGCAGGGAGGAAAGGTTAATGCAAAAGAAGAGAGCGTGAGGTAAACGAGGATCTCTCCTCTCCTGGTCCCTCAACCCATCTCACCTGTCCTTTTCGCTTCCTTCTGGTACCTCTGCTTAAGCCAGTCCATGAGCAGCCCATTCCAGGGGGCACACAGCACTCCAAAGAACTGAGTGATGGCAAAGGCGTTGGTGTAGGCGCTGACTGCAAAAAGCAGAGAGGGGTCAGGTGATAAGAGATTGCCAGGCCTGATTTCAGAAGAGGATGCCCCCGCCGGGCCCTTGTCCTGCCTGTCCCTCCCCCCCGCAGGCCCTCTGACCCTCCCCTGGAACACAGGGCCCATTCCTCCCGCCCCTCAGGGCTCCAGCATGGGCCAGCTGGGCTGCCTCCCAGCCCCCACACACACCCTGCGTCCTGTCCCCGCCCGCCAAGTTGGTCAGCAGAGAGTTGAGCATGCCGATGAAGAGGTAGTGCCACAGCTGGATCACGGACAGCCACACCAGGTGCCAGGCGAAGCGCTGAGACAAAGCATAGCTCCAGAAAGAACGGAGTTTCTGCTGCTGCACGCGTCCTGAGCTCTCTGAGGAGAAAGACGAAGGGGGCATCAACCATAGGGAAAGTGGAGGGGAAGGAAAGGCAGAGGGTGCCTTCCCAGGACAGGCTCAGGTCCCGTTCACCTTCCAGCCTGTGTCAGGAACTCATCCGGTGTGCCCTGTGAGCTGCCTGCAGCCTGCACACCCCCACGGCTGTGCTTTGTCATCTGGTCCTAGCACCTTGAATGACCCTCCGAGTTCTTCCGTCTATTGAAATGTGATCTGCCGCTCACGGTGTGCTCAATGACACGTCTCGCAATAATACTTTCCTGATCTTTCTTAGCCGCAAAGGTAAAAAGAAAGACAGAGGAGAAAGAGCCAATGGGAAGATCACTGGTGGACAGCTATTGTTCTGGCCTGCTCCATATCGCCTCCCTGGCTTTGGGTCCCAGCATCTTGAGCTTCTTGGGGAAGCCTCCCCTGCTCTATTCCTCGTGGTCTAGATGGGACGATGAGCTACACGTTCTGTTCCTCACCCAGGGTTGACCAGTTACCTCATTCTCCTAAAGGGGTAGAATGCCCCAGAAGTATCCTGGCTCTCCATCTCCAGGAGCCTGGCAAATGCAATTTTCCCCTTGATTTTATGAGCTTCCCAGAGTCCTATTATTCTTTCTTGTTAAAATAAATTTTTATTGTGTATATTTAAGGTATGCAACATGATGTCATGGGATACATATAGATAGTGAAGTGGTTACTATAGTGAAGCAAATTAACATATCCATCATCTCACATGGTTATCCACTTATTTTTTTTTTTAAATCCAGAACAGCTAAAATCTATTCACTTAGCAAAAATCTCAAATACAATACAATTGTATCAGCCACAGCCCTCATGGGTAGATGATCTCTCCAGACTTAATCATCCTAGTATCCTTTGGCTACTCTGTTTCCTCCTTCCAAGTCTTGTCTTTATTTCTCCCATAGCCAGCAGTGGCTGATTTGTAATATTTGTAACCAAAGAGAAAGGAAGGAAAGGAGGCAGCAATGGAGACAGGGGCCATGAGAGAGGGCAGAGCCATGAGACAGACATGGGGACAAAGAAACCAACATCAGTGCACTGGCACGGCAGGTGAGAGCAGGCCTGGAGTAGGGGTGGGGAGCCAAACAATGGAAGGCAGACTTCACTGGGCGCAGGAAGAGATGCAGAGAGAAAAGAGGAACACAGGGAAGGAACACAAAAGGGACAAAAGTCCTGCCCTCTCTAATGCCTCTACAAAGTGAGGGGACAGAGAAGGTCCTTTCTCCACCCCTCCTGTCCTGACTCAGCCCCTGGGGTGCTCCTGAGGGGAGGAGCCAGGTGAGGGCCTTGGTAAGTGGCAGGAAAGGCCAGGTTCTGAAGGGGAGATGAGCTGACCAGCAGGGCTCACCTCCGTTTGATGAAAGACACTCTTTTGACTGCAGCTCCCTGTTTTCGGGCTCAGCTGTTTTCTTCTCTTCCTTTCTGGAACCACGCCCAGAACACAGGCTGTGGAAACAGAAGCCCCAGCAGCCAGGCCAGGGACTGTGAGCTGCACCCAAGACCCAGACTGGAGGGATCAGTGCAGTGGATCCCCATTTCCCCATTTCCCTGCACAGTGGAGCCACCTTTGAACCACCCCAGGGTCCAGGCAGCAGCCCAGATGGATGCGATCAGGACGCCTGGGGGTAAAAACCAGGCTCCCATTTTTCAAAAATAATCTCCAAATGATTCTAGTGATTCTAATATGCAGAAAAGTAGGGGACGCTCTGGTAGCCTGGGAAGAGGACGGGCCTGGGGTTCCCATCTCAGCCCTGCCTCTTCCTAGCTTCAGGAACATTCTCAGATCCACCCCTTATGGGCCTCATTTTTCCCATTTAGAACATGGAGGTAAGAGCTGGGTGCAGTGGTGCAGGCCTGTAATCCCAGCAGCTTGGGAGGCTGACGAAGGAGGATCATGAGTTCAAGGCCAGCCTCAGCAACTTAGCAAGTTCCTAAGTAACTCAGTGAGACCCTGTCTCCAAATAAAATATTTTTTAAAAGGGCTGGGGATGTGGCTCCGTGGTTAAGTGCCTCTGGGTTTAATCCCCAGTACAGCAAAAGAATATCTGAGAAGATTGTTTTGAGAATGAAATCAAAGGGCATTTGGGGTCTGACAATTGGGAAATGTGCAGCAAATGAGCACCCTCTGTCTACTCCTTATATCTGAGTGCAAAAATTATCACAGGTACTCACCCCCTCTGTATCTCCACCCTTTGCAATGGGACTTAGCAGCTCTTTTTCTCATCCCCTGAATCTGAGCTGGCCTTGTGAATTGCTTCAGTCAAAAGAATGGAACAAAAGCAAGGTGCCAGTCTAAATCTCAAGAAAACGCCTGCATTTCTGCACTCTCTCGGAACCCTGACACCACCACATGAGTAAGCCCAGCCCAGTCTGCTGGAAGATGAACCATGTAACCCAAACATCCCTACTACTCCAAACCCCGTAGTCTACTAGACTAGCCTACCCCCAGATGGTGCATCAGATGGTCAGAAGCATAAGCAACCCCACTTAAATCATTTAAATCTGGCCCTGGTCTGTAGAACTAGCCAGCTATCCAAATTGTGGAAAAGAATAAATGCTTATTATTTGAGACCATTGAGTTTGGGGGGGGGGTAGTTTGTTATGCAGCAATAGCTAACTGATACACTCCTGTTCCCATTCTCCTCTCCTGGGACAGGTTTGCTCTTCCTTATCTGTTGTACCTCTTGCTTTCCACTCTAGATGTAGGATTTGGCCCACAATCCTTACCCATAGCTGTAGTTGGGGGGCAGTGGATAGGGAATGTGCCCCCGGGGCATCAGGAGGAAAGTACGCCCGACATGCCAGATACTACATGCAGAGAGGAAGATGAAGGAGGCCCTAAGGCGGATGCCCTGTTCATTAAGAAGCTACAAATAAAAGGAAAAAGAAGTCAGTGCACTCCCCCGCGTTCATAGCAGCATTATTGATCCAAGCATCCATCATTAGATGAATAAACAAAATGCGGTCTATCTATTCAATGGAATATTATTCATTCTTAAACAAGAAAATTCTGACACATGCTAAATATGGATGACTCTTGAGGACATTGTACTAAGTGAAATAAGTCAGTCACAAAAGGACAAATTCTGAATGGTTCCACTTACATGAGATACCTAAAGTATGCGAATTCATAGACAGAAAGCAGAACTAGGGGCTGGTAGGCAGGGTGGGGATGGAATGGGAAGTGTTTTAATGGGTAGAATATTCCAATTTTATATAAAAAGAGTTCTGGAGGTTACATAGTGGTTCCACACTGCGAATGCACTTCCTGCTACAAACTGAATACTTAAAGATGGTTAAAGTGGGACATTTTATGTTATGATTAAAAAGTCAGGGTAGCTCAGTGGCAGAGCATGTGCTCAGCATGCACAAGGCCCTGAGTTCAATCCCTAGCACCAAAATCAGCAAATAAATAAAGAAAAAGAAAAGTCAATGTGGGTGGCAGGAACTAGAATCAGTTTCCTAGAGGAGTCTTAGCAGGCTTCTTGCTCATGCCCTGGAGGCTGAACAAGGACACTCCACTCCCATATTCCCTCAGCCCAGGGCCCAGCCAGATGCAGGGAGCCATCCTGTCACCCTTCGTCACAGTCTTGCGGAGCCTCCTAGGAGGGCTCTCGGGGATCTCCTAGCCGAGGGCTTCCCACACACACCAATAGCAGGGAAGTCTTTTTGTTCAAACAAAATTTACACAAAAACTCAACTTAGCAAACACATCCGTGGGAACCTGCCAAGTTATCTTCCCCTGCATTCTCCTTGGTGACCAACAGCACATTGAAGGGAACTCCTGAGTTCCTCGATACCAGTTCAAAAACCACAGATCTAGTCCAACCCCCTCCTCCCTCTACAGAGGGTGACTGAGGTCCTCCATGTGCAAGGAATTGCCCAACATCAGAGGACGCAGCCAAGTTGGATTAAACTAGGGATTCCAGCTCCTGCTACAGCACCCTCCCCGGCCACCTCTGGAGGGGAGGGAAATGGTGGCATGCCCAGGGGAAGGGAGAGAACCTGGAAAGTGACCTTGCACCAGGGGTCAAAAGGCTTGAGTGCCCCAGGAGTTCAGTCTCTGGGTGACCCTCCAAGCCAAGGTGCTCGGGGGACTAATTGAGGTTCATTTTTGGGTTAGGACCTCCAGAGATCCTCTTCTCTTGTGATCCTCAGTCAGTATCAGCTGCTTCTGGTCCAACACAAACCCCAGCATGGGACTCGCACTCTTTCACCCCTTCTCCCTCAGCCATATTTCGGGTGCTGACTTTTGTCCTCCAGCCTGTTGCCTCATAATCAAAACATGGCAGCCATAACTCCAGCCGTCACATCCTCCCAACGCAACACTCAAAGAGGAAAGGTAAGAAGGGAGACCGAGGAGGAAGGCTTTCGTTTTACTCCATTCTCATTTTCCTTCAGGGAAGAAATACCCTCTGAAGTTCTTGCAGAACCTCCTTCATCTCATTTAGAAGGGCTTGAGCCAGGCGCTCTCCATTCGCCTGTCATCCCAGCAGCTCAGGAGGCTGAGGCAGGAGGATTGTGAATTCAAAGCCAGCCTCAGGAAAAGTGAGGTGCTAAGCAACTCAGTGAGACCCTGTCTCCAAATAAAATACAAAATAGGGCTGGGGATGTGGCTCAGTGGTTGAGTGTCTCTGAGTTCAATCCCTAGTACCTCCTAGTATCTCACTTAGAATGGCAATCACCAAGAATACAAGCCACAAAAATGTTGGCAAGGATGTGGGGGAAAAGGCACACTCATCCATTGCTGGTGGGACTGCAAATTGGTGCAAACACTCTAGAAAGCGGTATGGAGCTTCCTTAGAAAACTTGGAATGGAACCATCCTTTGACCAGTTATCCCGCTCCTTGGTTTATGCCCAAAGGAACTTAAAATCGGCATATTACAAGGATGCAGCCACATCAATGTTTATAGCAGCTCAATTCACAAGAGCTAAACTGTGAGACCAACCTAGATGCCCTTCAATAGATGAATGGATAAAGAAACTGTGGTATATATACACAATGGAATATTGCTCAGCACTAAAAGAGAATAAACTTTTGGTATTTTCAGGTAAATGCAATAGAGAATACCATGCTAAGCAAAGTAAGCCAATCCCAAAAAACCAAAGGCTAAATGTTCTCTCTGATAAGCGGATGTTGATCCATAATGGGAGCAGGGGCAACATGGGAAGAATGAAGAAACTTTGGGTTGGACAAAGGGAGGCATGGGGGTAGGAAAGATGATGGATTAAGACAGACATCATTATCCTACATACATGTATGATTGCACGAATGGTATGACTCTACATCATGTACAACCAGAGAAATGAAAAGTTGTGCTGCATTTGTGTACAATGAATCAAAAGGCATTCTGCTGTTATATATACCTAATTAGAATAAATAAATAAATAAATATCAGTACACTACAGTGACACAGCCACATCAATGTTTATAGCAGCTCAACTCACAATAGCTAAGCTATGAAATCAATCTAGGTGCCCTTCAATAGATGACTGGATAAAGAAATTGTGATATACACAATGGAATATTACTCAGCCTTCAAGAAGCATGAAATTATGGTAATTTCCAATAAATAGATGGAGCTGGAGAATATCACGCTAAGTGAAATAAGCCAATCCCAAAGAACCAAAGGCTGAATGTTTTCTCTGATATGCAGATGTTAATTCATAATGGGGGCGGGGAAGCTAGGGAAGAATAGAGGTACTTTGGATTAGACAGAAGGGAGTGAAAGGAGGGGAGGGGTTGTGGGGGTAATAAGGATAGTAGAATGAATTGGACATTACCCCATGTGCATGTATAATTACACGACTGGTGTAATTCTACATCACGTACAAGCAGAAGAATGAGAAGTTTTACCCTATTTATGTATGATATGTCAAAAATGCATTCTACAGTCATGTATAACTAATTAGAACAAATTTTAAAAAAAGAATACCAAATTCTGCTATTATTTACCTTAATGAATAGGAAGATTGCAGAGGAAGAGTCAAATGCTCCGTTGTAGAGGGTGATGATGGTAGAACGGTGTTTGCCAAACAGGTTCCCAATCTAGAGAAGACACAAGAAGTCTGGACCACCCATTGACTCATGGAACAACTCTATCTTGAGTGTCCAGCAAGCGCCAGCCACACACAGACCCTCCACCACCCTCCACTCCAAGAGCTTCCCCCCCCCCCCGTGGCTGGGGCCAACCCCATCAGACGCAGCCAACGGTGGAAAAGTGCCCTCCTTCCCTCATCCCAACCCCTGACACTCGACAGACCCACACCTGCAGGTTGGTGATGAGGAACAGGATCCCCCCGACGGTGAGCATGGGCATGGCCAGGAAGAGCAGCACAGCCGAGTCTAGAACCATCAAAGTCAGAGGTGGGCTGATGCTGCGGCAACCCAGAGATGACCCCAAATGCCAGCACGTCCTCCCCTCTCCTCCAGGAAGCCCTAGATCCCACCTGTTCCAGAGGCCCAACAACCCTGGACCCAGTTCTCCCCAGCTTCTAGCCTCCCTCAAGGGTCTTAGGGTACAGATTTTCCCAGCTGTGCCTGCAGAGTTACCTTTTTTCCACTACAGATGGGTTTAGGTCTGTGGCAAACCACAAGCACCCCCTGCCTCTTCAACCCCCCACACACACTATGAGGGAAGAGGACATCAGACTCAGTCCATCTGTCCCTGAAAGCCCAGTCTCTAATTCACTGCATGACCACAACCTTGAGCTGTTTTTCTGGGTCTGTGCCTCAGTCACCTCATCTGTTCAATGGGAACAACAGTCTCTACTTTTCCTGCCTCATGAGGGTGCTGGGAGATCCGATTGAAAACACGGCCACGGTCTTTCCTTTGTCCCTGAACTTCAAGCTATTCCTTCATGTCAGGCGTGGTCCCTGGCATTGGAAGTGCCAGATAGTAAAGCACTCCTCTTGCACTTAAAAAGACTGGCTGCAAGCAGATTGCTAAGACAGGCCTGGTAAGCACTGAGTAATTGCAAAACAAGGGCCAGGGCAGAAGGAACTCTTGGTAAATTAGTCTTTCCCAAACCACAGACTTCTGCCCTCCTTTACAATTTTGGCCATAACCTCTGCCTGTCCTATTATTTGTTAAAATGTTTTCTTTAGGGGATGGGGGAGGGCAGAACCCATGCTTAGCATGAGCAATACCCAGGGTTCCATCCCCAGCCCCACAAAGAAAGAAACTATTTTCTTTAAATTTGATCCACTTTTATCCAAAAGAAAACCACTGGAAGAGACCCTTTCTAGGGCTGGGGATACAGCTCAGTTGGTAGAGTGTTTGCCTCGCATGCACAAGGCCCTGGGTTCAATCCCCAGCACCACACACACCAAAAAAAAAAAAAAAAAAAAAGAGAGAGAGATACTTTTTGTCACCATTGTAAGTAGAAACCCTTGCTCCCTGGTTATGAATGGGAGTGTAAATGCAAAATTAAATACAACAAAGAAAAACAATGTTATCCACCTGCTCCTGTCAGTCAGTGTGTTAGACTAGCCCCAAGAAAACAAAAGGACTGAAAGAGAAATAAAATCACTGTTCCAGCAGGTGACTCAATGTTTGTTAATGAAGTTGTCTGGGCTCCTAATATATCTGTGTGTGTGTGTGTGTGTGTGTGTGTGTGTGTGTGTGTGTGTGTGTGGTGTGCTGGGGCTAAGATCCTTTTGAGTAACTACTGTTGTGTAACCTGAGAAGCCCTGAACTGGGCTAATTTTAGAGCATTCATGCTATTTACCATTTCAATTTCTGTACTTATAAAAACATCCATGTCACCTAATGAACTAAAGGTGGGCAGAGACTGCTTTCACAAGAGTTATTGTGGCTTCCAGGCCTTTTCCAGAACAAAAAGTCCCATTTTTTTTTTTTTTTATGGAGGAAGAGGGGGAAGAGTTGCTCAAACGATTCACAATGGTGAATCAAGCACGAGCCAGCCACATCCGGCTACTTGAAAATTATTGACAGGCTTTCGATTACCTGAGGCCCATTTGATAAGGAGCACAGTTTGAAGTCTTTGGCCTGAGAGGTGCCAGGCTATCTCCCAAGATCTGTTTGGATCTCCGAGGTTGCTCAGCATGAATGCAGACCACCCTTGACATCATCTCCGGTATAGAACCCGGTTATGTGCTATACCTTGAATTCCTAACCCCAAAATTGAGCCACTCCATCTGAGCCTGGGGAGGAATAAGGGGAGGCATCTCCCAGCCAGTATAACCAGGGAGCTAGCACAGGAGGGTCAGGAGCCTGCCCCCCCACCAGGCCCGCCTCCCACCAACTCTGGAGCAAGTCTTTGCCAAGGGTCCCTCTCCGGCCTCAGTTGGCTCTTCTTCATAAAGGAGGCAGGATGGATAAACCTAGTTGGAATTCATAGATTTCAATAAAGGGGAATATTTGAAAAATAAAAAGCTTTTGAGTATAATAGAGTTGTCAACTTTTATCCTGCTAAGTAAGGATACTTTCAAAACGCATTCATATTATCATTTGATTTTTTTTTTAAAAAAAGAAAGAGAGATCATTTTTACACCTCCAAGAAGGAAATAATCCCTTGAATAAATCCTCTCTGAAGCAGCCCACTTCCATTGCCCTTCCTTCTCACATTTTCTCGGAAGACTAAGCTGTGTTCACAAACCAGCAAAAACCTGACTATCACTGAGGGACTCTTGCCAGCTGATCTCTGAATAACCCCGGGGTGCTTGGGCTCTGGCTGACACCCTCTGTACCTGGCCCATCTATCAGTGCCCCTGGTCTTTGTCCCTCCTCCCACCTGACATGACTCACCTGCAGAGGTGAAGGCTATGGTCAGAGTGGCACTGGTATAGAAAAATCTGAAAGACAGAAAAGAAGACCGTCAAGGAAGGAGAAAGCCCAGAGACAGAACAGGCCTCTGCTCCCCTCCCCTCCAGGCCTAGAAGCATGCTGCATCCTCAACCTGGGAATTCAATTCTGGAAATTCAAGGGGCACAGATGCCTCCTCGGAGGCTCAGCACCAGGTATGAGAAGCCCAGTGAGAAGATGGGATCCTGACTCACAGACTGTGCATAGGGAGTCTTGGATAATGAGTTCTGTTGAGAACAGGATGGGCTGAGGACTTAGCCAGGAGCAGACTAGACAGAGCCCAGGCTCTCTCACCTGGAAGTTCCCAGAGGCAAACCCTTTGGAAAAGCAGGTGAGTGATTAGTCTGTCAATCAACACCTTGAGTTCTAATTCCTCCCTACTGTGTGACTTTGGGCAAGCCGCTTTCCTTCTCTGGGCCTCAGTAGTTTCTTCTGCAAAGGGCAAGAATCAGACTGACCTAGACTCCGAGCTTAAGGTCCTAGAATGCAATGATTTCGGAATGACAATCCCAAGGTTTTAGGGATCCCTTGGCAAGTTGAAGATCTTATAAAGAATGAAGTACTAAAAGCAGAACCCTAAAGATAGAGAAGAAGGAAAGGGCAAAGAAGGAGGGGTAGAGAAGATGAAAGATGGAGAGTCAAAGACGAAGAAAAACTGAAATACAGTCTTTATTCATCCAAAGGCTTAAGTGAACAGGACTTGCTTCCCTCTCTGAGTATGTCCTGGCCCAGGTCCAAGGCTCCCCCATCCTTCTCTTTAAATAGTTTTTTTTTTTTTTTTAAGAGAGAGAGAGAGAATTTTTTAATATTTATTTATTTATTTTTTTTAGTTTTCGGTGGACACAACATCTTTATTTTATGTGGTGCTGAGGATCGAACCCAGCGCCCCACGCATGCCAGGCTAGCACGCTACCACTTGAGCCACATCCCCAGCCCCCCATCCTTCTCTTTGACAGCTGAGCCCACACAAGCCTCCCTGGGGTGCTGCTCTGGGTCATATCAGCCCTCAGCAGACCACTGCTTATCACTGAACCTGGCCATGAGCACAGAGATCCGAACACAGAAGCCAATGACAGGAGCAAACGATTCCTCTCCCTCTGACCCACCTGCTGCCTGAAAGGGAGACCCCCCACTGTCGCCCTCCAGTCCGAGGGGACCTGAAATCCCACCACTGCAGACACCCAGAAAACCTCAGTAACGGAGCCCTGGGCAGTCATGGGGCGAGGAGGGTAAAGAACAAGGCTGAGTTGGTGTGAGGACTTTCAGGAGTGACAGAAGGGTCCCCAGAGTGAAGGGAGGCAGAGAGGAGCAATCTTGGGTGTGCTAATTTTGTAACCCTGACCCCGGGCCAGACCTCACAGGAAGTCAGCCTGGGTTCCTGCTCAATTCAGCAGGTGATAAAAAGACACACTGTTCTGTGGAGCCAGGGGAAGGAGGTGAGGAAAGGCTAGAGAGGGCGCGGGGGAGGAGGGCGGGCCTAGAGACACATCCTGCCAGCCAGCTACTGCTCAGGAGCCTGCCAGGACTGTCCCATCGCCTGACCTGGGTTTCCCTCCCAGCCAGGCAGCTGCGTGAAGAATTCCTCTGCCCAGGGTGGGCCTTTGGACTTACATGGCTAAGAGGCGGGCCACGGTGGTCTTGAAACGGTCAAAGATGTAGCCAGTGGGCAATGTCATGAAGTTGTTCATGAAGGAGGCCACGGTGAAGATGAGAGAGAACCTCTCATCCTGGGCTTTGCAGTCTGGAGGAGAGAAGGGTTCTCAGAAGTCCAGGATACATGGGCCAAGCGCCCATCATCCCAGCCTCCCTGCTAGGTGAGTGCCCAGTTCGGGCTCTCCTCCCTCCAGGACAGCTCGCCGGGCAGAAGGCTCTTCCTCAAGCTGGGTTAAGACGCAGCTGTCCCTAAAGATTCCTGCCCCCAAGACACCCCTTGGAAGCTGGTCCTTCCCGCCCCCTGCATCTCCTAGACAAGAGGGGGACTTGCCCTAGAAAGGCTGGAAAGGTGAGCCAGAGGCAGAGTCCTCCCTATCCCTTCCCAGCCTCCTGGGGACCTGGCTCAGCGTCCTTGGAAAAGCCAGCGCTGTCCTTACCGGCTTGCCCCGTGGCGTTGCTCAGGAGCCCAGCATCTGCTTCACAGAGCTCCTCAAAGTAATGCTCTCTTTTGAAGACAAACACTAGCGAAGCCCAGCCAAAGAGGACGCCCGCAAAGCCAAGGCATTCCAGCAGCCCGGTCAGAAGGGTGGCCACACGAAGGGGCAGGCTCGGCCCTGCCATGGCCCCAAATCCTCAAGTCCCACTTTGTCCTCCTGGGCGGACCACACGAGTTGCAGGTCCTGGTGTGTGCCCACGTGGAAAATTCCTTTGGCAATCCGTTTCCTTCAAGGAGCTCTAGAGTTCCAATTTTTGGGGGCCTGGGCAAAACCCATCAGTGGATGATTCTCTGGATCCTGAAAAACAAGGCAGAGTCTGCCTGTGGGAAAGGGAGAGGTGGACAAAGGGGGGGAGGAAGGGCAGAAAGATTATGACCCCCTGGAAGGAAATTTCGGGAATCACACCTTCACTGGGAATGTCACTCGGTGGCCGAGGGTTTGGCGTGTGCAAGGTTCGATTCCCAGCACAAGCAAAAATAAATAAATAAATAAGAGTAAATAAATAAAAAACTTTTCATACATCATCTCATTATTGCATCTGAATACCAACTTGGCAACCCAGAGTCACAGGTGGAAGTTAATGCTGTACCCAAGGTAGCCCAAGCAGCAGGGTGGGAAACAGGAACTCCTGAGCTCATTCTGAATGGAGTCCACTAAAACAAGAACAGTCTCCCCCCAACCCCGACCCGGTGCAGGGGGGCTCGACCCAGAGCCAACGTGCATGCTCACCACCTCCCGCAAAGCTGATGCTTTGCGACCTTCACTTTACTGGCACAAAAGTTTCAGGGGACTTCCTGAACTTGCCCAAGGTCACACGGCTAACAGTCACAACCCAGGCCACACGAGTCCCCAACTCCAGACGCGAGCCTTGCGTCGGGCTCCCACGCCTCGTCCCCGCCGCCCTCCGCACACCAGTCCACTTGCACCGAGCCCCGCGGCCACTCCCGCTGCCCGGAGCCCCCTCCCCGCCCCGCGCCCGGCCGCCTTCCCGCGGAGGCACCGCCGGGCCCAAGTCCTACCCGCGCGCGCGACGCCAAGGGCTGCTGTCACTCGGCGCTGGCGGGTCGCGCTCTGGATCCGCGCCTGACTCCGCCCCTCCCAGGCCTTGGCCGGCCTCCACCTGCGCCCGCCCGGAAGGGGATGGGACAGGCCTCCTGGTCTCCATCACTTCCTTCTCTCTCTTGACCCCCGCCCCTTCTTCTCCTTCGGTGGCCCTCCAGCAAGCCAGCCGAGTCTCTTTCCCTCTCTCCTGACTCGTGTGCACACACCCCCAGCCCAGCTCCCTGGTCCCCTTCCTGCCCCAAGCAACTTGGTTTTCACCACGTTCCAAGCCCAGGTCCACCCAGGGAGATGATGCACGCAGAGCAAAGGGCTTCAGCAAGCACGCGGACTCGCACGCCGTATTCCAGGTGTCTTACCTTGGCCACTGAGGTGCGCATGGAACGTATTGTGTGCCTTGTTTGCCCATCAGCTTAACCCTCCCTCCCTGCCCCCCATACACACACCCCGCAGAACTGCCAGGAAATCCCCCATCACAGAATCAAGGAGCCAAGAATTAGGACTAAGGGGCTTTTCAGAAACCATTCCGAATGGGGGCCCTGCCTTTCACCCCAAGGACCCCTGTGATTACTCCCTGCTTCACCCCCCCAGCCCAGATTCTGAAAGAGCCTTCCCACCAGACTGCATTGATTAACTATTCATTCATTGCCCCATTTTTTATTAATCAAAGACATATATAATTGCCCATCGGAGCTTGTGATCAGCATGAGATAGCCAGCCTAGGCAGCTGGTTGCTGTCGTTCCAGCACAGAGCAAGTGAGCTGACGTCTTCTTTGGCCTGGATGGCTGTGTCCTGTCAAAAGCTCCATTTGGGGGAGAGCTTATTGCATTTTAGATGCAATCTGCAGGCCCTTATGCCCAGATTCCTGGATCCCCAGGAACTCAAGCTATTCCAAGCCCAACCCTCTTTTTTCAAGAAGCAACCATGGTTAGGATAGTGGAAGGCCAGAATCAGGAAGTGTTTTCCAGATCACTGCCAAAGCACAAAAAGAAAGCCTGTAGCCACCAAAGTGGCTTTACTGTGTGGGGGAAAGGCAGAGATGGCACCCCAAGGACTTGGCAAATTACACCGCATGAGGCAGGCTCTTTTGCTGCCCCATCTGTAAAATGAGGACAATATCACCTTAATTACAGAAACCATCCCCTTAGAGGTATTGGATGGGTGTGTGGAGCTGGTGTAGCAGGCTGGCTGCAGGGTCCTGGGTTTTCCTGTTTGCCTTTATGTAGACAGAGCCAGAGAAGTGGACTTGGGAGGGACTTCAAGCAATTAACCCAAGTGTTACCCAAAGTGGCAACACTACTCATCTCCCAAGTCTGTGTTCTTTACACCCCAGTCTCAACAGCAGATTCTTGGAAAACAAGGCTTTTCTTGAAGAAGAAGGAGAAGGAGAGGAAGAAAAACTAAAGTTATGGAAGGAAAAACCAAAAAAAGAAAAAATATATAGCAGCCCAGGACAAACAGGACTTAAGATGTGGGGTTTTCTTTTTTTACTGCAAGATACAAAGATACAGAAATTAATGCAAGCCCTAGCTTTTGCACTGGCTTACATTTTGCTCTCCTGAGGACCTGGGGGATGAAAAAAAAAAAGTGGAAATAGCAAAGAAAGAATAGAAAAAGTCAAAGCCAGGAGAGAGATTTTAGAATGTAAATTGGCAGGAGCAGTCAGAAAGGCCCAGCTCACGGGCTATCTGTGCATCCAGGACTGGAGCACCGGACTTGGGTCAGGCCACCCAGGACTCTAACCACTTTATCTTATTAAGTCTCTCTTGGCTTTCAGTTCCCCCACCCCAGACCCCAACCATGTCTACAGAAGGCACCAAACACCTCTATGAATGTGGCTGTCCTCCTAAAACTGTTCGGACAGAATATTAGGATATTCTCTGCACCATTCCCATCTTATCTGGTTCGAGTTCCAGCATCTAGCAGAGGCAGATCCTATTCTGATCACTCTTCCGCCTTGCACCCTGCTCCGATGAGGATTAATGTGTAACATCAGAGAGAGGAATGATTAGAATAAGGTCTGACGGCTCACCCGATGTCTTCATCCCTTCTCTTTGCTTCCATCCCCTTCACCTTGAGTCTTCTTTTATTGATTGCTCGTGGCTCCACAGATATATATATAAAGCACCCAGCTCCCACCCTGCCAGGTACTGGGGTTCAGAGAAAGGAGACTGTGCCTTCCCTCAAGTAGCTCATTCTCTAGTGGGGGGAGAAACAGAAAAAAAACGTGAAAAAAATTTTTTTCCAGGCAGAGTCCTGCACAGTGCATTCAAAGGCAAGGAGTAGAGCATCCACAAGAGCAGGGATGTTCAGGAACCAGCTAGACAGAGGCTGGCCAAGGGAGTAGCAAGACTTGAGGCCAGAGTGGCAGTCTAAGTGAAGGCGTTTGAATTCCAGCCATATCAATCAGTCATGTCCTGTGGATTCCATCCCTTAATATCTCTCTGGCCCATCCCTGGCCACTGCCGTATTCAGATGCTCATGGTTGAGGAGGAGACCCACTAGCAGAGCCCAAGCTGATGAGGCAGCTCTGGAGGTCTCAGCCCTGGATCTCTGTGTTCTTGCTTTAGAGGATTCCAGGCAAGAGACAAGACTTAGTAAAGAATAGCGGAGTTTACTACAAGGAATAAGAGGAAAAGTGGACACCCTCAAGGGAGACAGTGGATTCTCTCAGGGAGAAGGGTGGCATGCCCCTCCTGCTCTCCAGTTTTATTTGGGGTGCCAGGGGAGTTTTCAGAGAGTCCTTCCCAGGTCCAACTCTTGACTTTTGACTGAGATAGCAGGATTGCATCAAACTTCCAAGTCCCGCAGTACAAGATAAAAGGGCAGGGCCACTCTAGGTCACTGTCACTTGGGCTCATGCTGACAGGTTCTAATTGGAACTTGTTCTCGTAGATTTTATGGTTGGGGGGATGATCCTTATCTCCCTGAGTTCCAGAAGCTGAAACCCCCACCCCCCAGCTCCCCACTCCCACCCTGCCACCAGCCTTTCAGGGTAACTTGTGTTATTGGCATCTGTGTTTCTCTTGCAGATAACAGGTTGTTTGCTGAGGAACGCAACATATCCTATTGGCTTAAGCCAGGCAAGGCTGGAGTTAAATTGTTTTAAAAGAAAGCTGTGGGGTTCAGCACGGTTATCCCCTTTACCTAATGTTCCCACTGCTCACGTCTGTCTGCTCCCTATCACTCATCGTTTCTCATGCAGGCTTCACCTGAGTCCAAACTTTTGCCATTCTACTGCAGGAGTTTATTTTATGATTCTGTATCCTGTCAGAAGCCAACCAGCTGGTAAAGGCTAGTCCAAGTTCAGGGGATACTAGCCAGGGGACTTTGCATTGTGGGGAAGAGGAAGCATAGAGCTAGGTCTCTTGCATCCCACATAAGTACTGGTGCAGGGGATTTTTTTCCTTCCCACCACAAATGTGTAGCTATCCAGTCTCCACCCTGTGGGTGTTTTTATGGCAAGGGTGGGGAGGTCCGTTTATTTATGTAGGTCAGGGAACACTGGTTTGCCAAACAGGGCTGTAGGAATGAGCTGCACCAAATCATACCCCTGGCACAAGCAGCAACCTGTCCTCAGTGGGGGCCATCTTCCAGTGCCGCCCCTGCCTCCCCTGACCTCCCTCCTCAAGCCTCCTTCATGTAATCTCAGGCAGGCCCGTCTCTCTCCACCCCACTGCCGCTCTCTGGGTAGGAGTTGCACACTCTGACCTACCCCCTCCCACTCTGTCTCTTTCCAGATTTTTATGTGCATAAACAGTGAGCCATTCATAGAAAGGGCTTTGATTTCTGATATTGCCAAACATGCAAACAAACCAAACAAATATAAATTTTCTTTCCTTTCAAGATCTGGGTTGTACAAATCAGAATGTTTGGTTTTCCCACCTGCAGTCTTGAAAGGAGCTTCAAGAGCCTATTTCGGAAGTCAAAAAGCAAGAGGTAAATGCAAACATTTTCTCTTTCATTTCAACTGGGAAGAAAAATCCCAATTATCTTGAGGCAATGCCAAAAAGAAGAAGAGAAAGAGAAGGAGAAATAGAAGCAGAAGAACATTGACTCAGGGCCAATTACTGATCTCTCTGAGCTTCCCTCTCCTCATGTATAAAATTGGAGTCAGGTTGTTGTATGGATTAAAGATAATGCATGAAAATTGCCAATTAATACACTAGCTGATTAACAAATACCCACTACTGCTGCTACCAAAATGATTTGATTACTGGGAAACCAAGAGGAAATCAAATCAAAAAGAGGAAATGAAGTTATATCTGAGGATTGCCAAGTCCTCCTAACCTTAAAAAAATAAAAATAAAAAAAATATCGCTGTGTCACAGGTTGGCTGAGCCTCAGATTTAAGGACCCCTGTCCTAGGGAGATAACCTTCATGTAACCAAGATGCACATCAGTGTCATCGCAGGGGACCTTGGTTGATTGTACTGTGAGCTCTGGGAAGGAAGTTCCTTCAGGGACTTTGTAAACAGGAAGGCAAGGGAGGCTCAGAGCTGGACTCCTCCGAGTGTCTCCTAGTGTGTTCAAAGCAGCTCCCATGAGGGTGCAGCTCTACCACAGGCCCTGAGTCCAGAGGGGGCCACTCTGATCTGGAAAGAGCTTTCTCTTTAATGGATGGTGAATCGGAAAGGCTGCCCAAAGAGACGCTGGAAGGAGGGGGCTGCTCTGGCTGGTCAGATGAGCCAGCTCAGCCCTGGGGGACACTGCAGCACCAGCTGTTGAACCCAGGTCCCTTTCAACCTTGCAGAGGACAGGGCTCCCTGGCCAGCCACAGGGAGCTTGGGGCCCAACACCCAGGATGAAAATGGAAGCCCCATTTCCACTACCTTCCCTACCCCTCGCTCCGATTCCTTGTTCATCATGCAGCCATTTACAGGTAACTTGGCTTCCTGGTGACTCTGCTAGAACATCATGCTCTCAGTGCACTGACAACATCTACCCCTGAGACTCCAGGGACCAGGATGGAGAACTCCAGGGACCAGGCTGGAGCAAGGAATGCCCCACCAAAGGAGACTCGGAACACTGACCCTGTGCTAGTATTTGGAGGTTGAAGGTCCCCCACAGGCCCATAGGCTAAAGGCGTAGTCTTCATGGTGGCATTATTGGGAAGTGCTGTGCACGTTGAGGAGCAATTTTAGGGCTTTGCAGGAGAGGCTCAGATCATTGGGGGCATGTCCTTGAAGGGGATTGTGAGACCCTGGCCCCTTCCTAGTTACCTTTTATGCCCTGGCCAGGAGGTGAGCAGTTGATCTGCCATAGGCTCCGCACCCTTGCCATCTGGCACCCCAACCAGAGGCCTAATGCAGTGGGTCCGCCCAGTTATGCACTAAAACTTCAACCTGTGAGCTAAAATAAACCTTTTCTCTTTCTAAGTTAATTATCCAAGGAACTCCATGATAGTCGTGGAAAACTGACACACCATGTATCGGGCACTTTTTGAAGTACTTTGGGCTCATTCTCTCACTGGATATCTACCAGGATAAGAGTTGTTCTCAGCATCCATTACTGGACCAACTAGGGCCCAGGAGGATTGAGTGACTCCACCAAGATCACATGCAATGCATGGTAAGTCACCTGACTGGGATATACACTGGGATGCCCTGGCTTCGGCCAATTTTTTTGTTTTGTTTTGTTGTTGTTGTTTTGGTTTTTTATTTTTTGGTAGTACCAGGGCCTGTTGCATGCTAAGCAAGTGTTCTAGCTCTTGACCAATTTTTAAATGTATATAATTAATTTTCCATTGGTGCATCACAATTATACAAATAGTGGGGTTCATGGTGACATATTGATACATGCACAAACAAAATAATTTGGTTAATTTCATTCCCCAGTTTCCTGTGCCTCCTTCCCTCCCTCCCTCTCTTGGATCACCTCTCTTTACTGGTCTCCCTTCTATGTTCATGAGATCTTCTGCCCCCCCCCTTTTTTATTCCTCTTTTCTTTCTAGCTTCTATATATGAAAGAACAAATTTTTTCTCTTTTTTCCCTCTTTTTTTTTTTTTTTTTTTTTTTGGTACTGGGGACTGAACCAAGGGGTGCTTTACCACTGAGTTGCATCCCAAGTCCATTTATTTATTTATTTATTCATTTATTTATTTATGTATGTATGTATGTGTTGAGAGCCACAGCCAAAGGGGCCCCAGCAAACTTCCAGCTGCCGGCTGATGATTGGCTCACAGTGGCCCCAGCAACATCTAGCTGATTGGCTCCTCTGCGGTGATGTTCATTGGGCTGTTTCCCTGCCCTTCAAGCTGCCAGCTGATGATTGGCTCACAGTGGCCCCAGCAACATCTAGCTGATTGGCTCCTCTGCGGTGATGTTCATTGGGCTGTTTCCCTGCCCTTCAAGCTGCCAGCTGGTGATTGGCTCACAGTGGCCCCAGCAACATCTAGCTGATTGGCTCCTCTGCAGTCATGTTCATTGGGCTGTTTCCCTGCCCTTCAAGCTGCCAGCTGATGATTGGCTCACAGTGGCCCCAGCAACATCTAGCTGATTGGCTCCTCTGCAGTCATGTTCATTGGGCTGTTTCCCTGCCCTTCAGACTACGGAACTGCTCATTGGGGGACTTCTTTGGCTCCGCCCACGCGACCTAGCCAATCGGCCTCAAGAGCAGGAGGATTGTGGGAGGTGGTGGTTGGTGTGTGGGAGAGGCTTGTGGAAGCCGGTGTTGGCAGTTGGGCTCTGAGGGTTTTTCCTGAGGAGCTGTTTTGTTTGGCGTTTGTAGTTTTAAAAATAAAGTTTGTTTCTTTTGACAAGTGGCTCCTGAATTGTGCCCAGCCAGACTGCGGCATGTATGTATGTATGTATTTTTGAGACAGGTCTCACCAAGTTGCTGAAGATTTAATTTGCTAAGACTGGCCTCCAACCTGCGATCCTCATGCCTCAGCCTCTCGAGTTACTGAGATTTCAGGTGTGTACCACCTGCAGACCCTTGACTTTTAAAGTCTGACCTTGTTTTTCTTAACAAAATGTTCTCAAATTTCATCCGTTTCTTTTCTGCAGATGATATAATTTTGTTCTTTATGATTGAATGAAACTATATTATGTACATATACCATATTTTATTTACACATTCATCTCTTAACAAGTACTTGGGCTGATTCCATAACTTGTCTATTGTGAATTGTACTGCAGTCAACATGGGGATGTATTGATCACTATAATTCTGCTGACTTCAATTCCTTAGGATAAATACCAAGGAGTGGGATAACTGGGTCGTATGGATGGTTTCATTCCTAGTCTTTTGAGGAACCTCTATACTGACTTCTAGGGTGGAAGTACTAATTTACAATCCCATCAACAGTGTCCAAGTCTTCCTTTGTCTCCGCATCCTCTCCAACATTTATTATTATTTGTATTCTTGATGACTGCCGTTTTAACTGGAGTCAGGTGAAACCTCAGGCTGGTTTGGATTTGCATTTCCCTGATTGCTAACGATGCTGAACCTTTTTTCATGTGTTTGTGGACAGCTGATGTTCTTCACCGGTACCCTACCACCTCCCCGCCCCGACCCCCCACCAACCACTGGATGGAGCATGAGCTTGGGATGGGGTTGATAGAGGCATCACCTGTTAGTAATAGGAATGAGCATGGGCACTCCTTTCTGAAGGAATGATTGATTAAAACAAGAGAGAAGTGCTGCCTCTCCGTTCAGCCATGGCTCTGTGTCCTCAAGCCACCCCTGACCACCCACGTGCCCTCTGGGGAACAAAGGAAATGGATCTGAAAGAGGAGGCAGGATTCCTGAGGGAAAATAAATGGACTTTTCACATCACCAGGTAAAAAGAACAGGAAGCAGAGAGGGACTGAACAGCTTCCATGATGCTACTGGGGTCTGGAATCAACAGGGAGGAGTGTTAAGGTCTGTAAACAAGTCAAGATGGCGCCTGGCATTTTGCAGAGGGAGTGGTTTGTGAAGTAACGCCAGGGAGCCATTAAGTGTGGAGATTCCTGATTGGTTGACTGCTGTATCTAGTTTATGTTAATTAAGATAAGCTGTGTGGAATGTATATATACCCCTCCTGTCCTACCATAAACGGCTCCCACTCCTGCTGTATCAATCTACACAAGTTGCTCATCACCCTCCCCCCCCCCCCAGCTGGCTCCCTAACTGGGCCACCTTGAGTGTCTTTCCCTCCTGGAGCCTCAGGTCCTTCCTCTGTGAAGTGAAAACTGCACACTTGTCAGCCCCCACTTGCTGGAACTCGGGGACTCCAGTGAAGAGGCTGATATGGAGCAGAGTCTGCCGCAGGCTACCTCCAGACACTGCCCTCCCCTCCCCACACAGGAGAGGGGAAAAAGGCCCACGTGGTGAGCCCACCCTGGGAGCTTCTGCTTGAAAACTGAGATGACCTGACAGTGACTCAGAGACCACGGAAGTCCCAGGGGCTGATGGGTTCCTAGAGATTGTACTCGCAGCTGTCCTCCTAGGCGGCAAAACCACAGGACAGCTTGTGAGCACCCTCCAAGAAGGCGCTCTGTAAGGCAAGGAACATTCTGCCTTCCACGTCTGAAAGCAGACAGACTCGGCTCTCAGTCCCTTTGAGACAAAATTGCCTCTGGAATGGGGGGGCCTTAAACTTGTCTCCTTCTAGAATTTTCCTCAATGAGAATACTCTTTGGTATTTCTCCATTTCCACCCGCTTGTCCTGCTGCCAATTTCAAAGATGAGGCACATGAGGCTTAGAAAGAGGAAGCAACTTGGCCCTGTCACTCAGCCGGTGAGTGCGTGCGAAGAGACAGACTTTCAACAAGTAGGAGGCTCCAAGGTTTGTGTTCTAACCTTGTGCAGAAGTCCTTATCTTCCTGTGGCAAGTCATCCTCCTTCATGGAATGCATGGAATGCATCCATCCTTATTGTCCCTTTTCCCCTCTCGCTGGCCTCCGGTCTTACAACATACCTTTTCATACCTCCTTTGGTCATGGATGGCTCTTATGCTACCCTGATGGTGGACTCCTCCCCAGTTTCTGTCCTCCTTGGAAGCTCAGTAATTGTGATTAGGTGCAGAGGAAATGACCCTCACGATACAAACTCACCAGAGACTGATTAATGAACCCGAAAGACAATTTGTTAATTTACACTGAGAAGTGGAACCGCCCAGCAGACGGGAATCCTGAGGTTTGACTGGTCAGCACAATCTCTTTCAGGAAGGATAGACTTTTGGGAAAGGAAATCAATACCAAAAGGTTCTTTGCTCAGAGTTCAAAGTCAGAGTGAAGGGAGCTGATGGATTGACACCCAGGTGAAGCCTGACATACCGGCCAAGGACCAGAATATCCAAGGAAGGGAGCCACCTGGGTGTCCTCTCCTCTGGGCAGCTCTGGATTTTTCTGAATCCTATGGAGATCCTACCTGCATTCATCAGGATCACAGCTGACTTTTTGGCTTAGTGTTTGCTTAGATGAATTTCTGCAGTTTAATGGAACTGAAAATCGATTTCCCACAGAGGAAGAAGAGTTGGCACATCCCAGCTTCACTACCCTGTGCAGAGCCTTCACGCCCATGTTTTCGTTTTACTCTGGTGCTTCCCTACGATGGAAAAAACATGGGCTTGGAAACCCGAGTGCCTGGGTGTCGGTCCTGGCTTTGCTATTTATAGGCTCTGAGATCTTGGACACATGATCAAAGTCAGTATCCTCTTCTCTAAATTGGGGTTGGTAACAGCACCCACCTCGACATTGACGGAGAGAATGTAACCAGCGAGGACAGGAGGAGTGCTTCCAACACCGTCTGGCCTCTAGTAAGCAATCAATACTTGTTAGCGATGATTAATAATTCATCTCTTAGCTGAAGAAACCCCAGCCCAGAGAGATAACAAGTCAACTAAGATCCTCCAGCCAGTCACCCAGGAAGGCGCGATTCAAAATCAAACTGGCTTCCTGCGGGTGCCAAAGTCTCTCCTCAAATTGGATTCTTTGTTATTGAGACATGAATTGTACATATTAGTGGGATTCCGTGTGATGTTTCCCTACATGCACCGTGGCACATTGATCATATCTGTCTCCCCCTCTTCACCCTCGCCCCTCCCCCTTCCCTGTCCCCAGTAATCACTATCCTACTTTCAGGTCCACTTTTTTGGGGGTGGGCTCTCCCCCCCCCATTTCCACACATGAGAGAGAACATGTGGTACGGGTTTTTCTGCCTGGCCTATTTCATTCAACATGATGTCCTCCAGTTCCATCCAATTTGCTGCAGATGACAGAATTTCATTTTTCTTTATGGCTCAAACCAGTTTCTTATCCCTTAGTGTTCATAAGAAGCTAAAGGAGAGATTGCTTTAAAATGCAGATAGTGTTGGGGCTGGGGATGTGGCTCAAGCGGTAGCACGCTCGCCTGGCATGCGTGCGGCCCGGGTTCGATCCTCAGCACCACATACCAACAAAGATGTTGTGTCCGCCGAGAACTAAAAAATAAATATTAAAAAAAATTCTCTCTCTCTCAAAAAAAAAAAAAAAGAATGGGAAGTTGTACTCCGTGTATGTGTGATATGTCAAAACACATTCCATTGTCATGTATAATTTAAAAAATGAACAACAAAAGAACTTGCCAACAGTATCCAGTACCCAGGAAGCTCTCAAATGGAAGCCACTAATGTCTTGTCCTTTAAAAAAAAAAAATGCAGATAGTGATGGGGTGTATATCTCAGGGGTGGGGCACTTGCCTGGTATGCTCAAGACCTCAGGTTCAAACCCTAGCACTGCAAAAAACGTCCATACATACATACATACATACATAAACAGACACCCCCACACCTATCAGAATGGGTAAACTTAAAATAATGGGAAAAAAATAATAAAAATACCAAGGTAAGGTGAGGGAGCAGAACAACAGGAGGAGAATGTGGGCGTGGCCACCTTGGAAAAGTGTCCAGCAGTTTCTAATTGAGTTAAACAAACACCTACCAAATCAGGCAGGTTCAATCAGAGAAGCAGAACCTATAAATCTATATTCAGTATGGGAGGGTTGGCCTCACTCAATTGTGGATGTTGGCTCGAAGAAGTCTTTGTGGGGCTATTATCTTGGCATCTTGCATTGGAATGTGAATTCCTCAGGTCAGCCAGCCAGGAACAGTAGTGTAAAGTAGGGGAGGCCAGGAGCAGGCTTGGCCCCATAAGCATGAGGCCCCAAGAGGATGGACTGGAATCTTTAAAGCTGTGTCCATTTTTGTTGCTGCAGTCACTGGTGATGTGAGAACTTTGCAGAAGCTGGTGACCTTCCCCCGGAAGCTAACCACAGACTCTCCCTTATAGCCCACCCTACCCAGAAATGCACAAGAAAGGGGATTCACCTTAGCCAAGTCGGCACATTCCAAAGCCACCGCAGTCAAGGAATTCTGCCCAAGATATTAACCCAAAAGAGATGCGTGCACATGCTCACCTAATAATTCATGCATGAATATTCATAACAGCTTTATTTGGCTCTTATTCATAACAACCCCAAACTGGAAATAGCCCAAATGCCCATCCATGGGAATGTGGATAAGCAAACCCTTGGAATACACAACATCTCACAGACCTGGTGTTGAGCAGAAGAAACCAGATGCAAACAGGTTTTACAGCACACAATTCTATTTGTGTGTAGTTCAAGAACTGGCAAACACAGCTGCTAGTGATGAAAGTTGGAGGTGTGGTTAATTATCGTTGGAGGAGGGAAAGTAGTTCATTGCCTTTATTGGGGGGATATGTTGGAGTCTTTGTGTGCCTGGAAACATTCTCTCTCTCCTTTGAGGTGATAGTCACAGAACTCTGTATGTATGTGAAGATTTGTTAGGCTGTATACTTCAGATACGTGCCCAAACTGTGTGTATGATATGCCTTAATTTAAAAAATATATATATTTTTTAAGATGGACACAATATCTTTATTTGTTTTTATGGAGGATCAAACCCAATGCCCCACATGTGTGAGGTAAGCGCTCTAACTGAGCTATAACCCCAGCCCCGATATGCCTTAATTTTAAAGTGAATTGCAAACCCTAGGCTGCACCCCCAAAGACACCTGTTGATTCTACAGTTCAGTATTCATACTGCTCGGTCTTGGGAGAACTCTGCCCTCTGCCTTATTTTATCCCAAGTTTGTTCTCCATTCTGTAGAGTTGGTTATAATTAAATTCACCCTAAAACCAAAAATTTCAAGCATGGTGCTGTGGTTTGGATAGGAGGTGTCCCCTGAAAGCTCCTATGTCAACGCAGGAGTGTTCAGAGGTGAAATGGTTAGATTATGAGAGCTGTAAAGTAGTCCATCCATCCTAGTTTGAAGGGACTGACTGGGTGGTCCAGGCAGATGGGGCAAGGCTGAAGGAGGAGCATCCCTGGAGGAGTACCCTGGCAGGGTGCATCTTCCCCTCTCTCTCTGCTTCCTGGCCACCATGAGCGGAGAAGAATTTGTCCACCAGGCCTTTCTGCCATGTTGTTCTTCCTCACTGGGCTCAGAGCAATGGAGTCAACCAACCATGGACAGAACCTCTGAAACCACATGTTAGGGTTAGGTGAGGTGTTCCCCAAAAGCTCACGTGTGACACAATGCAAGAAGGTTCAGAGGAGACATAACTGGGTGTGAGAGCCTTAACCCAATCAGTGAACTAATTCCCTGGTAGGGGTCATCTGGTAACTGACGTGGTGGGGTGTGGCTGGAGGAGGTGGGAATTGGGGGCATGGGGCTTTGGGATATATATTTGTATCTGGCAAGTGGGGACCTTTCTCTCTGCTTCCTGTCCATCCTGTAAGCTGCTTCCCTCTGCCTCCCTCTTCCACCATGATGTTTTGCCTCCCCTGGAGCCCTGAGGAATGGAGCCGGCTGTCTATGGATTGAGACCTCTGAAACCGTCAGCCCCCAAATAAACCTTCCCTCCTCTACCGTTGTTCTGGTCAGGTCCTTTAGTCACAGGAGCACAACAGCTGACTAACACACTGACAGCCAAACTAAACTTTTCCTCCTCTATATTGTTCTTGTCAGGTATTTTGGTCACAGTGACAAAAAGTTGACTAACACAGATGGAGAACAGCCTTCTGCCTCCTACTATCCTACCTCTCTGTGATTTAAAAAAAGTAAATTGCTGTACAAAAAGGTGCCTGCAACGTGGGACTTAAACAAAACCCCTTCCCAGTAATGGCCTCCTAGGTGTGCTAACAATCCCTGAAGTTGAATTGCTTTGGTTTTAAGATGGCAAGTAGCTTAATGGTTTCCCACTTTTCATGGGCCGTTCCTTTGGGAGCCACTAGGAATCGGAGCTTCTCTGTTTTCATAACACTTTCCTACATCCCAAACACCACTCACCCGCCCTCCTCTACTGTGAACAGAACCCAGCCCGGGCCCAGAACGGCTGCCTCCATCTTGAGAGGCTGAATCTTGTAGAGACTGGAGTTTCTCACTCCAGGGGAGGGGTGTCCTCCCTGAAGAGAGTTCACAAAGATCATAAAAGACCTAGAATAAATGGCCCAAGCCCCCAAAATGTTCATCATTCCCTGCCTCCTATTTAAATCACAATTTACCTTTGGAGGAGAGGATACCAACAAGAGATTGGGACCCTGTTCTTTGCTCCTGTACCCCTCCCAAGCTAAGCCTCATTTTCATCCTTCGCAGCTGGACGTGGGTTACAGGATGCTGCCACAGGCCAGGGTTCTGGGGAGGCAGAGTAAGCGCTTGTATTTACACAATTCTCTACAACTTGCAAATCGAAGCGCTTCCTCACGCCCTCCCTGGACATCTTCCCCTGCCCACCTGCAGGGAAGCGGGCAGAATCCTTTGGAGGAAGCTTCGTTTTGGAGTCCTCAGTGAGAAGCAGATACCTCCCAGGGGTCACTGCAGAGATGTTGTCCCCTGTTCATCTGCCCACACCTGAAAGGTATCTGGGCTCAGAGGAAGTGACACCTAAAAGATGCCGCTGAGCGATTAAGCAATTAGGCTCAGGCCCAGCACCTGAGCAGGTGAGAGGAACAGTGGTGGAGTGATGTCCAGACACTCCATGTTGCAGAAATAGGGCCCGCAGCTTCGGGAAGAGAGGACGCAGGCTATGTATACCTTCTGTGCAATCTCAACAGCCATCAGAGGACGAGTAGCAATGGAAACCCCCTTTTTTCTACCCAAGCCGAGTACCCAGAGCACCTATACTGAGGGAGGAAGGAAGTCCTCCTGCATACCCCACCTCCATCTGGCTGGGCTCTATACTCTGTGGCTTGGGCTCGTTGTGGTCAGACCTGCCTCAAAGTCAAGGCTCTTTAGAGTTCCTCTCCACCTCTGATGGGGCCAAACTTGAAGCCTTATGAAGGTGCAAAGGAGAGACCTGAAGTCAAATCTAGAGGTTCTAGATAAAACTGGCCACTCAACAAAGGGCCCCAGAGCAAGTGACCCCATATGGAGGGATGCTGGAGAAACTGCTGGCAGATTGATCCAGAATGGGCTGCTCTGTAAGTGGTTCGGTCTGTGGACTGGGTCCACAGAGGACCCAGGATGCACCATGTGTGGCACACCGCAGCTGCATACGCACCTGCATTCTCTGGGATTCAGGGTGAGGAGGTTCTGAGAGCGATGAAGAAAGCAGGTCCTGCTACAAGACTGGAGAGTTTAGATAATCCAAAAGAAGGTGCCCCACCCTGGGAGAAATGCCGGGATGATGGGAAACTGATCCGTGGGCAAGGACGGAGGAACCTAGGCCCGCTTCTGGGGGCACAGGCTTGACAAATGCTTTTGAGAAAGATACAAAATCCGGGCTGTTTTCTGACTCAGCCTGGAGCCACCTGCCCTGACTGCTCAAGAGAGGGACCCCAAGGAAATGGAAAGAACAAAACCACCTTGGGCTTTTACCAAATGATCTTCAGCGTCCCTAAGAAGAGAGCCCTTCTCTGCTAAGAGGTCCACCTTGATGGGAAGGGGACAGCACAGTACCAGCAGGATAGGGAGCAATAATGCTGCAGCACCCACAGAACCCAGGAAGGGGTGTGCTTGGGGCGCTTTGCCCCTAACAAGCCCACGGATCGAGTCTAGGAAGCCAAAGCTCTTGTGACCTTTGTCTAGGCCCTGGGGGGCCACCCTTCCTTCCCAACCCTGCCTCCTCCCTCCAAGATGCTTTGAACAGGCCATCCTCCCCTGTGCCCCTGCTCAACCAAAAAGGAATGAAATCTCCCTGAGCTGCCTCCCAGGATCCAAGAGCATCACCTGAGCGTGAGACTGGACGCCCTGACTCTGGAGCCTCACAACACTGCCCATTCTCCATCATCATGAGACCCAAGCCCAGAGCACGGGCCTGAGTGAGGGCCTCCTCGGGAACCTCTAGTGGGTTGAGACCCTGGGATATGCAAGGGGCAGCAGATGGTGAAGCAGGGTCAGAACCACTTCTTCCCCCTGAGGCAGGCTGCCTGGTCTCTGGCACCTCCAGGGCTGGGGGCATCAGGGCTGAGCCCCTGCCAGCCCTGGGAAGAGGCTTGAGTCTCCCTTTATTAGAATGCTATAAGACCCTGGACAGGCATCCAGGGCCCTTACCCCTTTGTAGGAAAGTCCCCTGGGTCCCTAGTACCCTGCCCAACTCTTGCAGGAAGCTCCTGCTCTGCCCAGCCCTCTCCTCCTCATTCCTCAGGGCAGGACTCAAGCATCATTGATCCCAGGACTGGCACATAGACCCTCCCAGTAGCCCCTACCTTTTTGTCATAGAATTTATCCCTGTTTATAAATACATACTTGTGTTTGAGATTACTTGCTTTCCGAGTTTTCCCCCTAAAACACATGCATATAAACGAACTCTCCCCCCGCCCCTCCATCCAGTCATTTACTCAACCACCATCTATTGAGTGGCTGCTGTGTGCCAGGTACCTCTCCAGCAGCTGCGGGTGCAACAGTGAATAAAAACCCCAAATTTCTGTCCTCAGAAAGCTTACATTCTAGGAAGGCAGGGCAAGATAGACAATAGCCATACACCTGATAACTAAATAACTTGCATAGCGTGTGTTATGGTTTGGATGTGAGGTGTCCCCCAGAAGCTCACGTGTGAGACAATGCAAGACCGTTCAGAGGAGAAATGATTGGGTTGTAAGGGTCTTAACCCAATCAGTGATGTAATCCCCCATAGGGATTAACTGACAAGTAGCAATGGAAACCCCCTTCTTTCTACCCATGCCTTACAGCCAGAGCACCTATACTGAGGGAGGAAGCAGTAGGGCGTGGCTGGAGGAAGTGGAAAGTGGGGGCGTGGCTCTGATGGATATAATTGTATCTGGAAAGTGGAGTCCCTCTTCAGCTTTCTGATCATCATGATGTGAGCTGCTTCCCTCTGCCACCCTCTCCCACCTTGATGTTCAGCCTCACCTCGGGTCCTGTGGAATGGAGCCAGCCTTCTGTGGACTAAGACCTCAGAAACTGTGAGCCCTCAAATAAACTCTTCCTCCTCTATAATCATGCTGTCCTTGAGTTACAGCAGCAAAGCAGCTGACTAAAATAGAATGTTATGAATGCTACAGAAAAGGAATCCCAGAGGCTCAGGAGGCTGAGGCAGGAGGATTGCCAGTTCAAAGCCAGCCTCAGCAACTTAGTGAGGCCCTAAGCAACTCAGTGAGACCCTGTCTCTAAATAAAATGTTAAAAAGGGCTGGGGATGTGGCTCAGTGGTTAAGTACCCCTAGGTTCAATCCCTGGTTCAAAAAAAAAAAAAGAAAGAAAGAAAGAAAAGAAGAGGAGGAGGAGGAGGAGGAGGAAGAAGAAAGAGGAAAAGAAAAAGGGAAAGTAGCCTAGGGGTACAAGAGTGCCAGGGGAGAGCATGGTTGCAGGATCAAGTAGGGAGGTCAGCAAGGCCTCTGTGAAAAGGGGAGGAGGTATGAGCCAACCTTGTAGGATGCCAGGACTTGGTAGGGTTCTGTCCGGTCACTGCTAAATCTCTAGCCCTTAGCCTCCGTCTGGCACCCAGTGGTCATTTCAGAAATTACTGAACAGATGAAGGAATGGGTGGATGCATGGATGTGTGGATGGTCTTTCTTTCTCTAACATCTAGGTAAGATGCTGGTAGCTGAACCTAGAGGCCTATGGCAGACATTGTTTCCTCCCCCAAACAACTCTTCTCCCTCCCCACCGTTCAGCAGTCCTGTGGTTTCAGTGTGTCTGAAGCGTTCCCCAATGAGTCCAAGACAATCATGGTGGCATCACTGTCACACACTGGTTCGGGAGCCCTAACTAAAGACAGTTTGTATATTTTACCCTCCTGGGTACCAACTCGGGTGAACTTGACCTAAGAAATCCCAGACAGGGGAAAGTCTTTCATTCCACGCCTGGGGAAGGGCTGCTCTGCCATTGTGCCAATGGACAAGGGGGCGCAAGGCTGTCACCACTGCCAGCTTATAATCAAGATGGGACCTACCTGGCTGAGGACAAAGCTGGCCCTACCAACAGGGGCAGAGAAGCAGACAGAACCCAGGTCTCTGATGACATCATTAAGCCACGTGTCAACCAACCCTGGCGTCCCTGACCTCTGGACTTTCAGCTGTGGGATAGTTAAGACATCTTATTGTTTAAGCCAGTTAGGGATGGGTTTCTAGCACTTCCCCACCTCGGAATATTCTAACTCATGAAGGACATGCCTTCTACTCCTGCCAGGTGCTGATTTGGCAAGGTTAACCCTCACAGGTCAACATTCTGCTTTTGGCCGATGACACAGAGGGGTGTCCCCATTGTTCTGTCCTATCCTCCTGTACCACCCAGTGCTAGCTCCTTGCTCTCATGACCACAGAATGATATAGGTACCATCCCTTCTAGAATACGGAAGTAACGTCCTAAATAGGTGAGGAGACTTGAGCTCAGCCAAGATATGGAATATGTCCTGGACCAAAGAAAGACCTGCTTCTAAAGCCATCGTAACTCCTGGTCAGAGAAAAGAGGGGATAAAAGCTTCTACTGAACAGAGAGAGAGGGAAAAGAGAGGAGTGGGGGGGGCACCTCTAGGTCCTGTAGTGTTGTGGAACAGGGGTTTAGGCCCTGACATCCCAACGGCTCCCACTGAGTACACTGACGCTGAGGCTCTACCTGCAGCCCACAGAGACTCCACTTCTTAGGTAGGTCTTGCCTCAGACAGGAAATTATTCATTTTTTAATTTTAAAATTTAAATTATTAAAGAGGTAATACATGCACGAGGTTTTTTAAAAAAAAAAACAGTACAAAAGGTTACACAGTAAAATAAAAAGTCTCAAGGCTGGGGGTGTAGCTCAGGGGGAGAGTATGTGCTTAGCATAATCAAAGCCCTGGGTTCCATCCCCCACACCCCCCATCTATCAGAGACAGCGCCTAGAGGGGCTGATGTGGGCATGCAAGCAGCAGGCAATATTGGGAGGCGTTAGATCCTCCGCAATCTCCATTACATCCTGAACCATTCAAATAGTCTGCTGGCCATCTAAGTCCAGCTACAGGACCAATCCTAGCCCCTCTTCTCAGCTGGCTTCCCTCTGATGTATAAGTCTGGGTAGTGACAGTTACTGGTTCCTCAAGTCCTTCCCAAGCTAGTCCATGCATGATCAGTAAATGTGTGTATAACTATGATATCTATATTTCATTCCACAGACTTTGACACTGGAGCATACTATTGGAGGACACTAGTATATATTGTATACTAATATAGCACACTAGGACATTCCTCTGTACCTGGCTTTGCTAACTTAGTATCTTTGATATTGTTCCATATCCACCCATGCTGAGGGCCATTACCAAGTAGGTATTGACGCATCGTAATCCTTGCCAGTGTACCCCATGTTAAATGGACTTGCCTTGGAAATTTGCTGCGACCTTGCTTGTGTGTTTGAGAAAGATGACCCTGCTCAAGGTGATCGAGGGTGGATCCAGGTTTGAGGAAGTATCCTGCAGGTTTGAGGAAGTATCCCAGTCCTTGGGCTTAGGGTGTTCCCGGTTTAAGGCGTTTCCCGGTTTAAGAATATGGGTTTTAGGGAAGTTGAGGTTGAAGATTATTGCTGCTGGGATTAGGGTGTTCCTGTTGCTTGTTCCCGTTGAGTTCTCGTGAGATTCAAATGGGATTTTGGAAAAAGCCTCGTGGAGTAGGTGAAGTGTGCGGCAGAACGAGACTGCCCCTGAACGTGTGTGGAGGCTGGTGTGAGATCCGGAATAAAGAATTGCTGTTTGAACCTACAGAGCTGTGTGGTGGCTCGTGATTCTGTGCCAAGCCGAGTCATTGGCACTTGGCTTCGGCACACCCATGCAGACCTTCTTCATTGTTTTTGATGGCTATATATGGAGGTACTAAAATTTATATCACTCAAACCCTATTGATGATATCAGATTGCACCTATTACATTCTATGTATTACAAACGAGGCTGCATTGGCTCTCATTCTGCAGATGTCTTTGTGCACATTTCAATCACTGCAGGATAATTTCCTAAAAAGAGAATTTCTAGATGAAAGAGTACATCCATTTTAAAATGAATAACTATTTGTCAAATTGTCTTCTTGGTAGTCATACTGATTGTCACCCCCACTTATAATAAGCAAGAGAGGGTCTCTTTTCCCCACACTCTGGAGAAGCAAGCAACTCATAGGCCAGCTTTGGAGGACATGGGAGAAGGAGCTGTTGGTCTATCGAATAACCCTTATCATTATTAAGACCCAGAAGCAGAGTGGGAATTATGATCAAGGACCTCGGGTCCAACAGTACCAGACTTGAATCCTAGCTTTGTTACCACTGTGTGACTTCAGCAAAAGCCTTAACCCTGGTGGACCTCAGTTTCCTGACATATAAAGTAGAAATTTTTTTTAAAAAAGAACACACATCAACTTCTAGGGTCAGTATAAAGAACCAGCTGAAATAACTGTATATAAATGTCCAGTGCAATGCCTGGTGCCTGGTAGGAGCTTAGTAAATGAGAATTAATTATCACAGTGGGCAGGCTTCTGAATCTCAGTGTCCTCTTTGTCCATTAATGGCTTTGATCTGGAATTGGCTCAGGCAAGACCAGAGGAAGAGCTGAGCCTGGGGACAGGAAGGAGATGCTGGGTGGGTCTGAATGCATCCAGCAGCGAGGAATCAGGAAAGCACAGGCAGAGGGAATTTAGGCCTCAGAAATGGATGCAGGGCAGGAGGTGTGGGGAAAATAATACTGAGTTGGGAGGCTGAGGCAGACCATGTGGCACCAAGTAGGTGCACAAGATGATTGATATATTTGTTTTAATTCTGTCAATGTTTTTTATTTTATCGTGCAGTGAAAAATACAACCAACACATTAAACCGATGATTCCAAGGGAATTCTTGCTTAAGAAGATACCCATGTGGCATGTGAATGTTTCAAAAGTGAGTTGATTGAAGTTTAAAAATTAAAGAAATCACAGTGCAAAGTACGTGAGCTGCAGTGATTCCAGAAATCATGATGGTAATCCATCATTGATTGAATTTTTCTAAATATTGACATACCTAGCCAATTCTGAAATTCAGCACAAAATCATCCAGAGTGGTTTGAAGGCCAAATCTGTTGCTTACTATGTGAAGTCAGGCCGGGGGCGGGGGCGGGGGGGGGGGGGGCGCCGGGATCTCAGCTTCCTAATTGTAAAATGAGGGGTGGGAACAGTTTTGCCCTCACGGCATGGTTATAAAATTCAAACAAATCTCAAGGACAATGTGCTTCCTTCACTTCCTGGAGTGTAGTGAGCACCTAATAAATATGATCATTGTCATTTATTATAGTGAGCATAAGCTAAAGAGCTTTGATTTCATTCTATAAGCAATAGAAGAAGTTTTGTTTTTATAGAACTCATTCCATTATGGAAATAACATTTTTTTTTAATATCTTTTAGTTGTCAGGCTGGGAATATAGTTCAGTTGGTAGAGTGCTTGTCTCGCATGCACAAGACCCTGGGTTCAATCCCCAGCACCACAAAAAAATAAATAAATAAAAATAAAAATAATTTTTTAGTTGTCAATGGACTTTTATTTTATTTATTTATAGGAGGTCCAACTCAGTGCTTCATACATGCTAGGCAAGCACTCTACCACTGAGCCACAACCCCAGTCCCAGAAATAATATTTCAACAACATTAACCAAGAAGATTATTAAACCAACAGGAAAACTGTCCGTCATTCTCCCAACCTTCAATGATCTTCATTTTTGCATATTCTGCTCCCAATTTTATCAACATGAATACTTATTTGGCATGGTTGCCTTCAGCCTTCATGCAAATTTTGTGTCCCACCTTTGATTGAAAACATGATGTCATAAACAGTTTCCATGTTTCTGCACATTCTTTATCGTGATCAGTTTTTGAGGCTGCTTAATATTGCATTGAGTAGATTAACTACCGCCTTCTTAACTGTCTCACAGCCTGGAGAAATGGAAGAGGATAATGTCAGTGGCATATCCAAAGCTTTTTCATCTGTTGAATTATGTTCTTAAGATCAATTCCCAGAATCGAGCTTAGTGGGTCAAAAGGTAATCATATTTCCAAGGCTCGTGTTACATTTTACTAGACTGTTTTGTGGACAGAGACAGAGGAGCACAGACTCCATCCAGCCTCGCCAGCGCTGGGTGATGGTGTTTGTGAAATTCTGCTAATGTAATAAGTCTGAAATGCTATCCTGATTCAGCTTTCATTTCCATCTCTTTGATCGCAAATAGGTTGAACTGTTTTCCAAGTATTTGTTTACTCTTTGCTTATCCTCTGGGGGCAAGTAGGCATCTGTATCCTTCACCTGGTTTTCTGCTGAGGTCTTAAGACTCATCTGGAAAATTCAAGTGAGCACGTCAGAGTCCACAGACAGGAGTCATTTGCCAGCCAGATTTGGCCATTGAGGCTCCTGAGCAGGATGACACATGATCAAAACTATACCCCGGGAAGATTAATTTGTAGATTAATTCAGGAAAGTGAGCCAAGAGACAGAGACATCTGTCAGTAGGATCCTATAATGGGGACCTGGACTGGACAGTGGCCCAAGTCCCCTCCCCGACCAGTAACAAAAGGCTCAAAGTCCCACCTATTAGGGCTTGTGGCACTTCTCTTTGCCCCACTCCTTCCATCCTCTCATGCATACACTCACTCTCTCTTGCAAATCCAATGGTTTCAATCCACAGAATAGAGAGGGAAAGATCTGCTGTCCTATCCACTTACTATGCAAATGAGGCATGTGTTGCTTAAAGAGGGTCACATACCAAGTGGCTGCCATAACCACTCATCCTCAGCTGGTGTCTTCAGGAGATAGGAAAACAGTTGGAGAGTTAGTGCAACAGGAAACAGGGAATCAGCAGTGTTTTGCCCCCATACTATGGGTTCCCAGACTAAGAGAGTCTAAAGCTATTTATCAAACAGTCAGCCTAGGTAGGGCTTTCTAGAACTGTCCACCCCCACTCTATCTCAGACATTACTCCCTCTAACATCAGCATGAACCCTAGCAACTAGTACCTTCATTATTTGATTGGGAGCTCCCCAGGTAGACCTTGTATCTGATAGGTGAGTGATCTTCACTGAGTGCCTACTCTGGGCTGCCCACCAGGGCTGTGCCAGATGCTAAAAATAAACAGAGTCAAAGAAAACATGGACTCTGCACTCGATGGGGTTTCTGTCCAGTGAGAAAGAGAAGCTGTCTTCATCCAAGAGGGAACTCCAGCAGAAACAATGGGACCCAAGTGTCTAACCAGTCGACCCCCAGGAAGCCAGAATTCTGACCTGTGGTCAAAACGGGCATGGGGCTTCCTAACAGAGGAAAGAGTCACTGGACCTGGATTCAGAGCCAGGCTCTTGGATTCTTAGCCATGTCACTCTTGATGAAGTTATGTGACCTCTTAGAATGGCTGCCCCTCATATTTGCAGGGCTGGGGCTAGAGTGCAAATGAAAGTTCTTAGGAACTTTTCTTCCCTTGGAGGGACACTGGCTGGAGGGAGGCCAGAGCAGAGCCCTAAGAACATGGGGCTCAAGGCAAGACCCCTCTCGCTTAGGTTTAAGAGCAGTACTGCATATCTGAGCTTGTTTCCCTATCTGTAAAAAAAAAAAAAAAAAGAGGTAATTAGCCCATCACAGTGGCACATACCTGTAATCCCAATGGCTTGGGAGACTGAGGCAGGAGGATCTCGAGTTCAGAGCAGCCTCAGCAACAGCAAGGCACTAAGCAACTCAGTAAGACCCTGCCTCGCTAAATTGCTGAGGTTAGCTTTGAATTTGCAATCCTCCTGCCTCAGCCACCTGAGCCACTGAAGTAAGTTCTTACCATTATGTAAATGGACAGAGACCCCAGAATCTAGGCAGGAAAGGAGAAAAACACATTCTGACAATCTTGCCCTTTAAACTCATCTGCTTTAGGCTTTCTTCTTCGTTTCCTACACAGGAAAAGAACCCTGTCCCCCAACAGACTGGGCCGAGCAGGGCACAGGGAGGGTTCTGAGTCACAGGCACAGGCCCTCTACTCTCCAGAGTATATAGTGTATGTGGTCAGTGACCAGCTCAGGGGCAGGCCTAATGGCCAGTGAGCATGCAAAGGAGCCCAGAGTGGGGCCTAAGGGAGTCTTAAAAATTCTGATCTGCCCCTGGGGCCCACATCACTGCCTTGGAACTAGAAAGTTGAGGGCAACATGGGATCTAGCTGACAACCTCCGTTTTCAGTAGTTCCCAGCTAAGAAGCCACAAAACAAATGAGAATGGCTTTTCCTAGATCTCTCAAAAGCACCAAGTCCAAGCTGCTCTTTCAGTGGGGAGGGACCTGAAGCCCAGAAAGGCTGACCCCGGTGACACAGTCCTTTGGAGTCAGAGTCCAGGCTAGCACTTCTAATTCAACCCAGAATTCCTGATGTCACACTGGGAAGCCCTGGCGCCCGTGCCAGGAAAGGGTGGCGATTTCAAGGTCAGCCATAAAAGGGATGTCATAACTAAAAGCTGACTCCCAAATCCAGCTCTGCCACTCGCTCCTGGACTTTAACATCATTTTTCTAGGTTGTTGTTGGCCCAAGGCAGAAGTAATGACATTGTTAGCATTTATCAAGCACAAGGTCAGGCTAGGTTCTTTGATGTTTTATATCATTTAGTCCTCAAACAACCTCATGAGCTGGGAACTGGTGTTGCACCCCTCCCATGTTCTAGATGAGAAAACTGGAGACTTAAGACAGTTAAGCAACTCGCCCAGGGTCATCTAGCTAGCTAGTAAGCTGCAAAGCTGGGACACACACAACAAAGCCTGTGCTCTTGCCCTACCTTGTTCACTAACTACCACGTGCCCTACAAAGTGCAGGTACCAAACAGGAGAAGGAGAGAGCCAGGGAGTTACTGCAGCTCACTAGATGGGGTCACCAGAGGGAAGAGGGGTCTCATGGGCACCCTGAGAATAGTGGTATGGTTAATAGGTGGGAACTCTCAGAAGATATAAAGACTTATGTAGTTTGTACCAATAACCTCATTCTACATGACCTCCTTCTTTTCAAGGCCCACTATTGTCCACACAAGGTGTCTCTCCGCCTTCTCGGCAGAAGTCCATTCATGAGCCCATTTCTAGAGATCTCTGGCTTCTACTGAGGCTGCAGATCCAACTACAGCCACCAGAGGGCAGGCCAGCTCTGCAGCCAAGGCCAGAGGACCAGGTACCCCAGAGCCTGGCCAAGTGTGCAGCCAGAGATGGGCCTTCATGGCCTAGGGCACAGTCGCTGCTTATAATTTGCTATCTGCTTGTTCCTGCTAATCTCAAAACATTTGACAGAAATCCAACTCATTCAGATACCTCATTCAGACACTGTGTCTGATTGTACTGCCATAGCCCTCACCACCAAAGAATGACCACCAAGATGGCAATGACGTCAGCTTCCACTGCATGCTTCATTTTAACAAGCAGCCTCTCATGCCTTGAGTGGCTGGAGATTGAATGGCGCCTTAAGAGAGTGTATTCTGTTCAGTTGAGGAAACCAAGGCTTATGGAAGGGGAGTAAATTGCTTAGGTTCACCTGGAGAGCTCTGGTATTCAACCTCAAGGGAGAGCCCTTTCCCACTGAATCTGGAAGGAGTGGGGACTGCAATCGTGGATAGAGGGAGGAATTCGGTGTCAGAATGGTCTATAGGGGAGACCAAATATTTTGTGGCATTTCCTATAAACTGACACTAGTCATGAGCTCACCACGCAGCAAGCCATCCAGAAGTGCCCATTGAGCAACTAATGGACAAGACAATGCATGATAGGTATTTCCTGCCCTCAAAAAGCAGGCAGTCTAGGGCGGGGCTGGGGGTAGGAGGGGTGAGTCAGCAGACAATTATAGGAAACCGTGACACCTGTAGAATGGGGTACGTTCACTGTCTAGGGAATACCCAAGTTGGACCGAAAGAGAGGCCTCAAGCCAAGGACTATTAGAAGGGGCACTCCCTTCCCTGAAGCTCACCCCAGGACGGGGGCTCCCCTGCCAGCCTCCGTTCCCGCCTATGTCGGAGGCCGGGGGGCCCCTCCCACCCCTCTCAGAGGGGCGCGGGCCAGGAGCTGATGACAGTACACCTGAGTCAGCCCGCCGCCCACCCACCCCTCAGCGTCTGTCTCCGCATCTTGTGATATTTCGCTCCCCGGGAGCCAGCCCCACTGCGCTCCGGAGGCAGCTCGGCAAACAAACCCAGCGACAGATTGTGCCGCGGCTCATTCCGGGGAAGGACGCCAAATCCCACCCTGCTACCCCCAACACTCCCTCCCCGCCACCCCCTCCAGGTCCTCCCCCACCCCAGGCGCAGGGACCTCTGCAGGGTGGGTCCCAGGAAGATGCAGGACCCTATCCCTGAATTTTGAAGATGGAAGGTGAAAAGGAGCCCCGGAGATTACCTCTTGCTGTTTCTACCTGATCTGAAAATGAAAGGGGTGGGAGAGGAAATTTAGTGTGGGGGGCGGAGGGGGGAGCGTACAGGGAGCCCAAGAAGTGCAGAGGATGGAACCAGCAGGGGGCACTCCAGCGCGAGGTGCAAGAGGACTGGGAGCCTGAGAATGAAACTGGATGAAAACTGGAAGGCGAGGTAGAGATTAAGAGATAGCGAGACACTCGCAGAGATGGAGAGACAGAGGCAGGGAGAAGAGACAGCAAGACCCAGAGAGACAGCTAGAGAAGCAGAGAAGACAGTGACAGAAAGAAGCAGATGCCTAGAAGAGGAAAGGACAGGAAGAGAGTAAGAAAGGGAGAGAGGGAGGGAAGAAGGGAGGGAGACAACAGAGCCGGAGATCATAAAATATGAATAAGATTGGTGGGGGGAGAAAATGAGAGAAATCGAATGAGTACGAGGGAAGAATGACCGATTATGGAAGAAGCCGAGAATGAATGGGAAGAATGAGAGCAGCATTTATAAAGCGCCGACTGTATGCCATGCGTTGGACCCTGGCACAGAAAGGGAGGAGCCTGCCAGAGGCAGCCGGACCTGGGGTTCCTATGCCTTCCTCACAGTAGCTGCTGCCCAGGAGTCCAGCACTGCCGCAGGACAGAGCGCAGATGGCCTTGGCGCCCGCCTTACGCGCCGCTCCATCAGTCTCAACCCCGCCCGCGCGGCTTGGCGACTGGCCCGAAGAGATCCCCAAGGGTCCCACGCTTTATCCTTCTCTGGGGTGGCCCTCGAAGACGGGATGCTGGGCACCTTGGGCCGTGCCAAGAAGAGCGGGGAATGGCATCTTAGCCTTTGTAAGGAGTCTCTTAGGTCACAGAATGGCTGACATGGGACAAAAAGAGGTCGCTAGGGGAGCGAGAGGTCCCAGCGAGACCAGAATCCAACCCTCTATCAAAGAAAGTAGAAATTCCCAGCAATTTCCTCCCCACCTTTTGTCCTCTCTAGTCCTCTGGTATGGAATGATATATCCCCTCTTGGACACATCACATATACGTATAAACACGCACAAATTCTCACGCGCGCCCAAACTTGTATCCTCTCCTAAATGCTTTAAGGGGCGTACAACACACCCGTGCAACCTATGCCCTCGCTGCCCACCCAAGCTTGCTCTCGCAAAATCTCACTCAGCTTCACTCAGTTTCCCACCCGCTCGGACACGCACACTAGCGGGTACTCAGCGGCTCACCAGTGCTCACACTCAAGTGCCCCCATCCTCCCAGGTATAAAAGGTCGCGTGCCAGCACTCAGGCACACCTGCACGAGCACCCTTGAGCGCGCGTGCACGTTCATATGCCCTCGATCTTGCACACACAAATTCTTGCACGTATTATTCTTATAGTCGCACACTTTGGGTTTCTGGTCTGGGGTTGGAAGGAAAAGTGGGATCTTGAGGGTCTCGCGTGGGAGAGAGAGGCACCGCCAAGGATGCGGCGGGAGGGGAGCGGGGATTGACCCAGAAGCCCATCTCCTCTGGGAAGGTTGGGAGGGGAAAACCGGACAAGTCCATGGGGTTTCCTAACACTAGCGCTCCCCCGCAAGAAGGGATTTCTCTAGAAGCGTGGCGCCGCGGAGGCGATAGAACTCAGCGCACAGGATCCCCCAAGGTTGGGAGGGGGCTGGGATGGAGTGGACCGGAGAGCCGCTCCCGCCTCCTAGTGGCCAGGAAAGGGTTAAGTCGGCAAGCCAGGCGGCGAGGGAGGAGCCTGCGAGTGCGGGAAGGCGAGGAGGGTGGTTGGGAAGCGCTTCTTCGCTGTCCCCACTCTCCCTCGGCGAGCAGCTGGGGCGCGCGGACCGCCGGACTGACGGGCCCCGGTGCCAGCCGCGCGGCTGGGAGGGTGCGGGCACAGAGCGTCGCGGGCCAGCCCCAGCCCTCCGCAGCCCGTCGTGCCCCGCCCCGTCCCGTCGGGGCCGATGGCTCCTCCCGAGGCCCGCAGCCCGGGGGGCGCAGGGTAGAGCGCCGCGGCCGGGCCACGCAGCCTCGGGACTCCCAGGCCCCCCCGGAGCCCCGCGGAGTCCCCGCCGTCCGTCCGGCGGGCTCAGGGAGCGAGTGGGAGCGCCCTCCCCCCGCCGCCCCTCCCCCGAGCGTCGAGACAAGATGCTGCCCGGGCTCAGGCGCCTGCTGCAAGGTAGGGTCCCCCGCCGGCGGGAGAGCAGGGTTATCCTGGAGAGGCGAGCCGGACGCCCCTCTCCCGGGCGCGAGGGTGGGGCAGTGGGTGGCTCTGGGAGGGGGAAGAGCTCCCGGCCCCGGCCGCGCCTCCGTCCCGGAGACTGCCCGCAGGAGGAGGCACCCGGCTCGGAGGCTGCCGGAGTGTGCCCGGAGCTCGTGACCGAGAGCGGACGCGAGGGGCAAGCGCGCCGGGCCGAGGCGGGGAGGGAGGCTCAGGTTCCGCTGTCCCGGCTCCACCTGCTCCCGGAACGCTGAGGACTCGGGCGGCTGGGGAAGCGCCGACTCAGCAACTCGTGCCCGGTGCCTCAGCACTTTCCAGTCACCTGGGAGGACGAGCGATGTGGGTAGGGGGCTGCCTGGGAAGGGGGGCGCAGAGGGAATCCCCAAGGGCCCTCCCTGGTAGGACAGATGGACGGGCTAGAAAGAGGACAGTTCCGTGGTTTGAGTGACAGGCAAGGGTGTGGACCGGAGATTGGGGGTGGGGTGGGGAAGGGGTCCGAGGGGGAAGGCTAGGGAAGGAAAGTCAAAGATGGAGAAAAGTGGTTAGGGAAGTCGGGGGAGAGGAGGGAATGGGGGAGAGAAAAGAGGAGGAATAAAGGTTAGAGGGGAGAGCTTCCAAGGACCAGAGATCCAGAGCAAGACCGAGGAAGAGGAAGGGCAGGGGAGACCAGAACAGGGCAAGAGGTGAAGAGAACACTATGGACAGGCACCTAGAATCAGGGGTGGAGATAACGGAAAAAGAATGAGGACTGGTGCCCTGGAAACCGGAATGGGAATGGGAATGGGAAGATCAGAAACGTGATCACGCTGGAGACAGTGGATAGGGATGGGATGTCAGAACCAGGGGAAGATGGTCAAGGATGAGCTCCAGGCTTGGGGACCAACCGGAAACTGTAGATGGGAGAGGGGCTGGGGTAGATCTGGATGCAGAGAGGGGCTGGAGAGGGAAGAGGAGAAGGAAAAGAAAGGGGTGGGAGAGAGGGCCCAGCGGGAGGGGGTGGCTGCCCAGGGATGAGACAAAGAGGCTCTGGAAACCACTTCCACGTGGAAGCCCTCCATTCCCAAAGAGCCTGCCTGTCACACATCCCTTCTATCAGGGAGTGGCTGGTGGGCCAGACCCAGGACTGAGCTCAGGGGCTGGGGGCAGCTGTGAGGAAGACCCGGTAAGGACCTCCCAGCGGGGAGGCAGCCTCCTAGGGTGGGCACCCGAGCAGGCTTGGTGCTGCCATTTATATCTCCGAGCCCCGACGTCGCATGCTGCCACTGACAGTGGCTGCTTATTTTGGGGTGTTACATTCTGACAGAGTGAGAAGCTGTTTGCAGCAGCTTTCAACCTCCAGTCACCAGAGGCATCAGTGCCTCCCCAGGCCCTTCCCTGGCATCACCCCACCTCCATCCTACTCCCAGTCTCTACCTCTTGGGACCCTGCCCCCTGGGCATCGGCATGGCAGGCCTAGCCTTTCCCGAAAGCAGCCTGTTGGGTGTGGAGATGGGGCTTCCGTCCTGACCCCGTGCCACTCCTCCCAGAGCCAGAGGCCTGCCTGTTTCCTGGGACCACTCTGTGCAGACAACCGGGCATTGGCACCCTGGCTCCTGCCCTCCACCCAGGTCCACCTGCCTGCTCCTTAAGTTCCTGCACGAGGGCCTCTGGCCTAAAGGACGGCCCAGGCGGGAACCCTGTCTCAGAGCCTAGGCATCCGAGGTTAGAAAGCCCAGAGTCCTTGACAACGGCCCCTAAGTGAACGGATACTTTTTGGCTTGGGCACCTCAGGATCAATAACCGTGTTCTGGCCTTCCTCTGCTTTCCTTGCTGGACAGTTCTGGCCTTATCTCTGGACAATGGTCATCACTTCTTGACTCCCACATGGGTGGTCCCCTAAAACAACCACGGCTAGGAGCCCAGGAGAAAAAACTCCAAAGAGCCTGGGCCCCTTCCTTGCCTTGACCCTAAACAGCCAAACAGCCAACATTATGACCGGTCCAGACCTGGGCACCTGGGCCCAGCCTCTGTCCTCCCTGTCCCTCAAGGGCATCGTCTCTCCTACCCAGGGCTGGTTTCTGTGGAAACTATTGAGGGAGGGGGCTCCTAGAGAGAGGTCAGGGAGTCTGTCCTAACATGGGTTTGACACCCTGCCTTGGAGTGTGTGTGTGGGGGGGCTGTACTAACTGCATGACCTGAGGCCCCTCCTTCTTCGAGCTGGGGGTCCTGGCAGCATCGGCCTCACAGGGGACTGTGTCGGGTTGCATCCTTTGGGGAAAGAAGTCAGCACATACAAGCACAGTGTCCGGAACACAGTAGGGGCTTCGTGTCAGATGGCTCCCTCCCTTCCCTGCTCCACGCTCCCCTGCAGCTCAGGCTCACCTGCCTATAGGGGGCGCCGTGAGCAGAGGGTGAAGGGGACAGTGAGAGAGGGCTTTCCTCTGTGTGTAAGGTGGCAGGGCGACATGAAGGCCTGGGCTGCCCTCTCTGAACCAGCCCTTCCCCTCCCCAGCCTTCACCTGTGAAATGGGGGTGGGGGTTTGCTCTGGAGGGCTGCCAGGTATCCCCCCTTCCAGCCCAACACACTGTGCATCTCAGCCCCGACTCTGCCAGGGATCCACAAAATGGGGGCCAGGAGTGGAGCCGTGGTCCTCAGAGAAGAGGCAGCAGGGAGGAGGCAGGGCCTGAGGGAAGGGTCTTGGGGAAGAGGCGGGAGAATCAGGGGCGGGGAGGGAAGGCAGAGGCCCACCCTGGGCAGGACAGGGGTGGGAGGCAGCCCCCAGCTCTGCCCCGAGTGCCCCCTCCAGCCCAGCCTGGGGCAGAGGGACCCGGAGCCCCCCACCTTCCCCTCCTCCTCCTCGCCTCCAGTGAGCGCCGCAGCCTGAATTATGGATGAGGCTCCTTGGGTTACGCTGCTTGGCATGGCGGCAGCAGCAGCGAGGGCCAGAAATGGCAACAGAGTCACTGTTACGCAGCAGCTGTCACGGAGGGGCCCCCAGCTCAGGGTCCCTCCTCAAGGAACCTGCAGGGAATACCAGGCTGGGGGAGGTGGGCGGTGGTGGGGGGAGGCCTGGGGACAACAGGGAGGCTGTAGGAAGAGAGGAGAGCCTCCAGAGAGAGCAGGGAAGGCTGGATACTAAGGGTGAGTAGGGCCCTTGCCAGTCCCTGCCCAGCGGGACTCAACTCTGGAAGACACCTGGTGCCTGCAGGAGGAGGAACCGACCCGGGGTCATTTGGGTGTGCACATCCTTCCTTCCGTCAGTCTCTCCTGGGATAGCAGTTAGTCCCAGAGGCTGGAGGAAGAGCTCCGTCATCCCCCAGAGAGCCCGTGGCCACTAGGGCTCACATTCTTGTGAGCTTGTGGATAAGGGGTGGGATTAAGGGATCAGAAAAGGATTGGGTTTCCTTTGGTGTCGAGTCCTTGGGGAGGCAGAGCTCAGAGGGTAACTGACAGGAAAGGAAGTGTCCTGGCTGGGCATCAGGAGAATCCTTTATTCTGATCCTTGCCTGGCACCACTCTTCTGTGTGACCTTGGGCAAGTTGCTTGCCCTCTCTGAGCCCCAGCTGTCACCTCTGTGGAACAAATGATCGTACCAGATGAACCTGGAGGACTTAGGCAGCTCTGAAAATGTCCAGTTTGAAGCCCTAAACCTCAGCGCTCAGGAAACCTACCGTGGGTCCCCCATAGTGCTCCCACACCCCACCCCTGCCTGGTACAGATGAGGGGTGAGAGACATGCTCCTCCGCCCCACGTGGCTTTGAAAAACTCGGGAGGAGAAAGTAATCGTGAAACGCCGCACGGGGGAGGGGTGAGAAGGGCCGAGAAACGCGGAGGTGGTGTGAACGAATGGAACAGCCGCGCTGTGTCACTGAGTATTACATCACACCCAGCCTACACACGCACGGGGCCCGGCACTCACACACACACGCGGGGGACAGCCAGCGCACGCTCGCACGCACCCACCGCACAGCGCAGGGAGGGGCCCGGGACAGGGCCATGGGGCCTGGGTTCCTGGGTTGGTGCTGGGAGGCCCCCCGAGAGCCAGCAGCCAGGACCACCAGGTGCTGGGCATGGGGTCCCCGAATCGGCGCCAGTGTGCTGCCCTGGGGAGGAGACCCCCCAGCACCTGTGACGGCAAGGCCATATTCGGGGCCTGCCGGTGCCATGTGCGAACACCTGGCTCCCAGCACTTCACGTAGTAAGCACCTGGCTCCCGGTTTCCCAGAAGCACACGCACATGCACGCATCCACACACAGCCACCTCCAGGAGGGTGACATCGGCACAAAACAACCTCCTGGGTGTGCAGTTCACAGCCCTGGAGGCCTCACCCTCAGTCACCCACCCCTGAGCCTCTCCTGGGGTCTCTGGATCCACACAGAGCCCCAGGATCTCAGGTCCTTGGGCCCAAGAACCAAGTCTGCCTCCCCTGAGCCTTTGAAGGCCTGGGACACTGCTTGAAGCCAAGGGTGCTCGGTTGCTGTGGCCCAGGGACTGGGGCCTGGCTGTGGGAGGCTGGGCTGTCCTCTCTCCAGGCAAGGCTGCCAGAAGAAAATCCCAGGAGCTATCTGTGGGAAGCACATGCAGGGGAGAGGTCAAGCTGGCTCTAGCCAGAACTTTAATGTGCTCTAGTTCCTGCCGGTGGACAGGGGTGGAGGGGCCTGCCTGGCCTTGCTGGAGCCCAGAAACACAGGCCCCTGCACTGGACCCTCCAGTCCTCAGGCTAACTCCATGCATCTCCTTCTCTGTCTACACGGTAAGAAGGGTGGACCATACCCCATCTTCAAACGTTACTTTAGGAAAAAAAAAATTAAAACTTTTTAAAGTGACTTTGAACGAGAAGAGCCCAAGATGCAGAACGCAGATTTCCGGGCTGCCACGCTCAGAGTTTGGATTCTGCATTCTTTTGGGGAGGACAGCTGATCCTGGTGCATGTGCCTGGTGGCCCTGGGTAGACCCACTGGTCCCTACGGTCCCTCCTGGAGTGTAGAGGCTCTGCTTCCTCCCAGGTAAAACAGCAGGAAGGTGAGGGAGGACTTTGGTCACTGGGTTCAGCAAGGCTGGGCCTCAGGAACGCTGTGCACAGGCCTTAGACTCACAGAGTCTTCAGTTAGTTCTAGTCATTCTCAAGTGGGTTGGTTTTTCTCCCCAGGGGACATTTGGCAGTGTCTGGAGACATTTCGGTTGTCACAACTGGGGGCAGGGTGCTGCTGGCATCTAGTGGATAGAAGACAGAGCGACTGCTGAACACCCTACATAGGACTGCCCCCACAACAAAGGACTCCCAGCCCACTGTGGACCCTGGGGTGGCGCAGCTCTCAGTTAGTCTTTTGACATTAGTCTCTCAACAAGGTCAAACATGCGGCGGTGAAAGCAGACTAGAATGAAAAGACATGTGATCATCCAACAACTTTATATGCACGGAGGTGCTTCCTACAATGCCTCTTGGTGTTATGTTTTAATAGACCTCAAAAAGAAGATTCACAGCCTTACCGGGTGGCACACACACCTAGAATCCTAGCTATGCTGGAGGCGGAGATAGGAAGATTGCAAGTTTGAGGCCAGCCTAGGCAACTTAGCCAGACCCTGTCTCAAAATTACACACACACACACACACACACACACACACACACACACATATATATATATAGTAATGGGGATTGAAACCCTTTGGGTCCACTCAACCACTGAGCCACATCCCCAGCCCTTTTTATATTTTATTTAGAGACAGGGCCTCACTAAGTTGCATAGGGCCTCACTAAGTTGCTGAGGTTGACTTTGAACTGCAATCCTCCTGTCTCAGCCTCCCAAGTCACTGGGATTACAGGTGCGCGACACCGCACCCAGCTAAAACAATAATTTTAAAAAATGAAAAGGGACGGGGGTGCAGCTCAGTGGTAGAGCACCTTGGGTTGAATCCCCAGTGCCAATCAATCAATAAATAAATAAGTAAACAAACAAACAAATAAAAGTTTGCAAGCCTCAAAGGAGCCTCAAGAATGAAGCGGCCAGGCTTCTGCAGACTCTGAGGGGCATCCAGAAGCCCCTGCCTGACATCCTGTGCAGAGACCCGTCTTGGGCGGGTGGGCACGGCCCCTGGGCCTCCAGCCAGCCCTCACTGGCCTCTCCCCTCAGGTCCCGCCTCAGCCTGCCTGCTGCTGCTGCTCCTGGCCCTGCCCCCCGCAGCCCCCAGCTGCCCCATGCTCTGTACCTGCTACTCGTCGCCGCCCACCGTGAGCTGCCAGGCCAACAACTTCTCCTCGGTGCCGCTGTCCCTGCCGCCCAGCACGCAGCGACTCTTCCTCCAGAACAACCTCATCCGCACTCTGCGGCCCGGCACCTTCGGGCCCAACCTGCTCACCCTGTGGCTCTTCTCCAACAACCTCTCCACCATCTACCCGGGCACCTTCCGCCACCTGCAGGCCCTGGAGGAGCTGGACCTCGGTGACAACCGGCACCTGCGCTCCCTGGAGCCTGACACCTTCCAGGGCCTGGAGCGGCTGCAGTCGCTGCATCTGTACCGCTGCCAGCTCAGCAGCCTGCCCGGGAACATCTTCCGCGGCCTGGTCAGCCTGCAGTACCTCTACCTCCAGGAGAACAGCCTGCTCCACCTCCAGGTGAGCGCCCCCCACCCCCCAGCCCTGTCCCGGGGCCTCCTGTCCCTCCTCTCTCCAGGCCACTTCCTGCCTCACAGTCTCCACGGCTCTCTTTCTCTGCCCCTGTTCTAAGTTTCTGTGCCCCTCACATTCTCAGGGTCTTTCCTCTCCTCTGTCTGCCTGCCCCAGTGTGGGTCCCTGTGTGCCCCTCTAGCTCCCCACCCCCACCTGTCTTCACCTGCCTTTGCCTGTCCCTTCCCGGCCCTCTCTGCCTCTTTCCCTGACTTGCCTCCCCCATCTGTCTGCCTCTGCCTCTTCTGTCTGTCTCCCTTCACACACCCACTCTGCACACTCCCCCATGTCTGTCTGGGTGTGTGGATGTGTCTTTCTGTGATCTCTGCTTTCCCCGAGTTTGCCTTCAGGGGACGGTGCCTGGCGCCAGGCACCCCAGCCCAAAGGGCTCTGTGGCTGCTCTTCTCATCCACCCCCAGGTCCTCCCACAGCACAGGCAAGTGGGGCCAGAGGGCAGAGCACTGCTCTGAGGTCCCAGGGAAGGGCCCACTCTGTCCAGCTCCCTGGATAATAGGACATGGGCCTGCCCTGCCCTCTCGGGCTTTCTGTTTCCACACCTTTCCTCTCCGTGCAAGGGAGGACAGAACAAAGGGTAAAAAACACTGCGACACTTTTACCCAGCAGGAAAAGGAGGCCCTGAAAGCTGAAGGAGTAACAGCAATTGTTATTTATTGTTATTATTATTGATCTAATTGTTGTTTATTGTTGTTGTTATGCTGAGCGCCTGACAGTCAGGTCCTCTGGGTCTGTTTCCCTGGGAAGCAATCACACACCCTCCAAACCACAGGAGAAGGAAACCTTCCCTGGCTATGCAGCCTCTGGCTGGAAGGGGACAAGGTACCCCACTTCTCCCCCTCCCCACTTAAGCCTGGCAGGCACCTCCCCCTCCCACCCCAGGGCTGGCGCTAGATAGTCACCAGTCTGCTGGCTGGAAAACCAGGTCTGCCTCGCTGAGGCTCCTGATAATAGCCATTGCGATAATCATCTAACAAGCATTTGCCAAAAGTGCCCACAGTGTGCTAGGTGCTGAGAACACCACACTGTTCCGTGGTGGACGGAACAGTCCCTGCCTTCACAGAGAGAGCATTTTTATGGGGAGGAAGAGAAGTAAAATGCATAGTGTGCTGGGAAAATGGCCTGTGCTAGTGCGGAAACCATGAGCAGCCGTCGGCACTCAGAGGGCGAGCACTTGACCCCGGTCGACCCTGCCATTCACAAGAGGGTAACGAATTTCAACCTGGGCCTCAGTTTTCCCACCTGTAAATCAGGGGGAGCACAAGCACCCATCTCCTAGGGATTTCATAAGAATTAAATGCATGAATAATTTGTAAGGCACTTAGAATAGTGCTTGGCATACTGTAAGCACTATATAAATGCTTGTGAAAATACTATTTTAAGAAAGAGGAAGGAGCCTTATTTAACACTGGTCTTGGTGAAGTGCCCCAACCTGAACCTCATGCTGGGGATTTAGGTCAAAGTCAAGGACTAGACTAAGGCCGTGGGTGGGTTCCAGAACACCCCCTCCTTCTCCTTCCTAATGTTTCCCAGAACCACGAGGTTTACAAGGCGCTCCTGACCACCGCAGCTCACTCCCACCACCCTGTCGGGGGCTGGTCTTCACTGTTTCATTTTAATTGTTTGTAGTGGTGGAGGGACAGAATGCCTTTATTATATTCGTTTATTTTTATGTGGTGCTGAGGACCCAACCCAGGGCCTCCCACGTGCCAGGCAAGTGCTCTGCCCCTGAGCTACAGTCCCAGCCCTCACCTCACTGTTAACAGCGACAAAGCGGAGGCCGGGGGTCCCCAGGACTTTGTAGAGATGTAACCACCTCTAAACACAAATCTCTTAGCCACGGTCCTTGTGACTGGGGGCTCGCTGTTCTCACCATCACACTAGCTTTACAGCCGCCTGACCACAGGGACAGTTAGGGACACAGGGGACACGGGATGGAACTTCCTGAGGCCACACAGTCAGAGGAGTTGCCACTTGAGCCTGTACAGTCTGACTGCACTTCAGGGGGATGGTACCCCAAAGTACAGCTGGGTGGGCTTGTTTTTGAAAACCCACACAATGCTGGACACAGTGGCGCACGCCTGTGATTCCAGCGGAGGCTGAGGCAGGAGGGTGGCAAGTTCAAAGCCAGCCTCAGCAAAAGCAGGTGCTAAGCAACTCAGTGAGCCCCTGTCTCTAAATAAAATGCAAAATAGAGCTAGGGATGTGGCCAGTGGTTGAGTGCCCCTGAGTTCAATTCCTGGTACCACCACCCCGCCCCCCCCAAAAAAAAAGGAAAAACCCGCACTTTGGAGTGTGCCAAACCCACGTTCCAGTCCCGGCTGATAAATGACTTTGGACAAATCCCCTCACCTCTCAGTCACCATTTCCCTGCTTCTAAGTTGGCAGTCAGGACAGTACCTACTACTTATCTCAGTTTTGTGAGGATGAAGTGGAAGTCGTCAGCGTCAGCGCAGAGCCACCCGCCAAAGGTATTGTCCTTTTCACTACAGGTTGAGCACCCTGTATCCAAATTGCTTGGGGACCAGGAGCGGTTCAGATTTCAACTGTTTTGGATTTGGGACTATTTGCATATACATAATGAGATATCTTGGGGATGGGACCAGAGTCTGAGCACAAAATTCATTTACGTTTCATATATGCCTATACACATAAGCTGAAGGTAATTTTATACAACATTTAAATAAATTTGCACATGAAACAAAATTTGTTTTGTTTTGTTTTGTGGGATTGAACCCACGGGCGCTCTACCACTGAGCTAGAGCTGCAGCCCTTTTGATTGATTTATTTTGAGACAGGGTCTCTCTAAGTTACCCAGGCCGGTGCCGGGAACTTGAAATCCTCTTGCCTGACCTTCTCTGGGATTGCAGGTGTGCACTGTCACACCCACCAGGAACAAAGTTTCATGGTGTGGCATTTTCCAGATTTCGTAGCATTTCTGAGTTTAGACTTTCTGATGAGGGTGCTCAACCTGTATTTTCATTACTCCTGCTACTCCTGGTACTCAACCACTCCTGCAGAGCTCCCCGTCTCCTTCCTTATTCATACATACGAGTTGTTCATTGCCTAACCTCAGACGAGTTGTTTCCCCTCTCTGAACCTCAGTTTCCTCATCTGTACACTGGGAATAAGAAAAACAATACCTTCCACCAAGAGTGGATGGACTGAGTAAAGGAGTGAGTGTCCGTAAAACATAGTGTAGTGCTGAATAAATTAGGTTAATACGAACGATCCTCCACGGAGTTGCAGGACAAGACAGTATTCCGGGCCTGGGGTCAGCAGAGGCCCAGACAGAGGGGACCCCAGGTGGCACTGGGGAGAGCACTTGTTTTGCACATCCCTGGCATGCAGGGTACAGGGCATCATGGGAAGGAAGCACTTCACACCTGGCCCTTTATAGAGGCAGAAAGACACAGCCTCTGCCTGTGACCTGCCTGCCTGGTGGAACTAGGCTGGGAGATGCCACAGGCAGGTGAGGAAACCCGTGGGCTGAGGTGAGATCCACAGGGGCAGGTGTGACCCAAGATGGAGCTGGGCCTACCCGAGAAGGGAGGCTTGGAGGAGGCTACCAAAGGGGACCACAGCTTTTCAGGATGTGGCAGGTAGACACGGAAATGGGGTGGGGTGGAGGAACTCACAGATGGTCTGCTGTGGGCCAGGCAAGGAGCCAGAGGAGTTCATTCAACAACAGATATTTACTGAGCACCTACTACATGCCAGGCAGTGTGCAGGGGTGCCAGGGATTTGAGGAGTGAACAAAACAATGTCCCTGCTCTGCTGGAGACTATTTCCTGTGGGAGGGTAGCCAGAAAACGATAAGAGTTTATTCTTCCTTTCTCTGTGTGTAGGGGGGAGAAGGGGTGCTGGGAATTGAACCTGGGGCCTCACGCAGTGGCTAGGCAAGCGCTCTACCATTGAGCCACTTCCCAGACCTCATTCTTTCAGCCATAGCAGCAGCCTGCGTAGTGCTTAAGAGCCATCTTTGCACTCAGGCAAGTCTGAGTTTGAATCAATCCCAGCCTCACTTCCCATTTGCTGAGTGCTTTGGGGTAAGTTACTTAACCACTCTGAACCCCCCTGAGGTGGGAGAGGTGTGGTGATGATTAAAGGCAAGAGACTACTTTCAAGGGGCTCAGGCTGAGGTCTGGCCCAGCATGAGTATTCGTTGAATAGTAGCTTTCATCCAACTGTTGGCAGCAAGGACACCCACGGAGCCTCAGCAAAACCAAGGCACCAGTCTCAGGTCACCAGTGGCAAGGGACACCGTCTAGAATTGGCCCAGGTCTGCCCAGCCCCAGAGTGCAGTTGTTCAGAGCCCCATCCCAGGAGTTCACGTCCACGGACACTTAATGTGAGCTGTTGGGCTCCGGGCAAGTGGCTTCCGTCTCTGAGCCTCCCTCTCCTAGCCTGTGAAGTGGAGGTGATCATTGTCTCCGCCTCACAAGGTTGTGGTGATGCAGTTACTACCTAGGCTATGTGCAGCACAGAGCCTGGCACACGGCGGGAGCTCAGCAACTCATCTGCCTGAGGCTGCTGACGCCGACGATGACGATGATGCCCACCATAGACTGGTGAGCACCATGAGCGGGGGTGCCTGGCACAGAGGAGGCACTCAAAACAGCTTTGCTGAATGAGTGAGGTACATTTCAGGACTCGCCAACTCATAAATAGCAGATGAGAATGGGACCGTAAAGATCAACTACCCTGAAAGTCATTTGTTTCAGATGAAAAAAAAAAAAAAAGAAAGAAAGAAAGAAAGAAAGAAAAGAAAACAACTAAGGCCCAGAGAGGTGCCTGGAGCTATCCAAGGTCACACAGCCTAGCAGCTAATGTGATTAGTGCCAGGAGCTGGAAGGCTGGAGGGAAGCAAGGTTAAGAACAGGGAAGGCTGTCCAGGAAAGGGAGGGGGCAGGGATCCTGCCTTAAGATTCCAAATGGATGCAGAAAGCTGTGAACTGGCCAGTGAGGAGGTGAGGGAAATGTGGTTTTTGAAATGGAAGAGGATGACTTGAGCAGACACTCTCAGCCCAGAGGGAGGGGCGATGGAGAGGGTGATGGGGGAGGGCCTGGGCTGTGAAAGTCAAGAGCTTATTAATGCACAGAGAACCGTTTTAACGGTGGAGAGAGGAAGGACCGGATTTGAGAGCCGCAGCCTGAGGAAGTGGCAACGGGATTTGGCAACAGCTTGGATGGGGGAAGGGGGGATGGACCCCAGGGCTGAGGCTCAGGGAGGGGAGGGCAGGACTGTGCAGAGAGAAGAGCCTGGAATGGGAAATCAGGACTGTGGTCCCTGAACACATGGTCTTCCCTGCCTGACCTTCCCAAGTCCCCAAAGTGCTGATTACCCCTGCTCCTCCCCTGCCCGCTCCCATATTGATCCTCTGACCATACATCTCTGGGTGTGTCCTAGTGTTGCTGACGCTCCATGAAAAAGAGAAACCCTAAATAAGTGAGGGGAAGACATTCCGAGTCCACTCTGGAGGAGGACAGGGGACAAGCAAGGCTGGAGCTAGGCAGCTGCAGGAGCCAGCTGAGGACCCCAATGGGGACTGGGGCTGGGCAGTGGCATCAGCGGGCGGAGAACGCTGGTGTCTGAGGCAGCGAGAAGGTTGAGGGGGACGGATCTCAATGTGGCCAAGAGGAGGGCTCTTGGCAGGCTCAGTTCCTGTGGCAGAGAGGGCGGAAGCCAGATGGGAGGGGGTGAGAAGGCGCAGGAGCAGGGAGGTGGAGCTGGGGGTGGGGGCTGGGAGGCAGTGCCCTCCCCCACCTGAGGCCTCCCACCAGGCTCCTGGGTGGTGTGGACAGGGGATGTCCTCCCCAGGCAGTCGAGGGAGGACAGCCACAGTCAGGGACCAGGACCCCAGCTGAGCTGTCATGAGAAGGGAGGATGCTCCTGTCCCCGAGAGACGCAGACCTGCTGGGACCTGCTAACCACAGTGATGCTGATGCTGGCAGGACCTCAAGGCTGTGGGGTCAGGGGACTGGGGTTCCAGCTGCTTCTCCAATGAGCCCTTCATCTCTGTGCACCTTGGTGCCCTCCCCTGTAAAAAGTGGGTTGTGCTGGGGGAATCTTAAAATACTAGCTCCCAGATACGCTGATCCTCAGAATTCCCTGATGAGGGGGTTAAAATGGTACCCACCCCCACCGTGGATCACACCCACACCTGTTAATTGTGAACTAAATTCTGAATTCCAAGGTCCTTTCCAGCACTCACATGACTCCCCCACCCCCAGGCAGGTGGGACAGCTTCTGTTAGGGGTCTAGGTGCAGGGGAAGCAACTCTTTCTTCCCTTCCCCTGCTTCCCCTAGTGGAGGTGGGGTGGAGCTGATCCCTGGTCCCCTGAATCACCCGGCCTAGCCCTACTTCCCTGATAACCATCAGTTACTGATGGTGTTCCATGACATACCTGCCAGGTACTGGTCCTCAGCAGTGTGGTAACTTTAGCCCTCAGTCCACTGAGAATTTTTCTCCCTGATTTGCATATTGAGGAAACTGAGTCTTGATGGGGTTAAATAACTCGTCCAAAATAACGCAGCCAGGAGAAAGGCAAGCTGGGTTCAGAACCAGGGCTCTAACTCCTGAGCCTGTGGGCTCCTTCCTCCCTGGACTGAGTCCCTGGGTACAGGCACTGTGCTCAGCCTTGGGCTCATATGAACTTCATCTGAACGGTCTTGTTTGATCCTCAGAACAAACTCACCAGGTGGGGTCACTCATCTCCACTTTACAGAAGAGGAGACAGGTATGGAGACATTGCAGACTTGGCCAGGTTGACGATAATAACTAACGCAGAGAAAGTCTATCAAGGGGGAAACAGTTTTCCAAACACCCTAAAGTGCTCTGCTTCATTTAGTCCAAATGTTACAGATGAGGAAACTGAGGCACAGGGATACCGAGTGACTAGTATAAGGTGGCAGAGTCACTTAGGGACTGATCCAGGATTTGAACAGAAAGTCTGGTTCGCTGTCTGCAAACTTAACCAAACCAGAGATGCCCATTCTCCAAGTGTGGTCCTCCAACAGCCTCATCAGCCTCGCCTGGGAACCTGTCAGGATAGACAGATTCCCAGGCAGCAAGCACCCAGAGCCCCAGACCTGCCAGATGGGAAGCCCGGGGCGGCGTTCGGGGATCTGCAAGGGATACACCCTAAGGGTAAGAGCCGCTGACCTCAACGTTCCCGCTTTTTCCGCTGCAAATAGGTTAGAAGAGGCAGAGTTCCAATCCCGGACTCCGAACCCAAAGGTCCAACCCTTTCCACTCTGCCACAGTGCTCCGCTCCTTCCCTCACCCGGGTCCCCACCTCGCTCAGGACCACTCTCTTCTATTCCCGTCCCCACCCAGGATGACCTGTTCGCGGACCTGGCCAACCTGAGCCACCTCTTCCTCCACGGCAACCGCCTGCGGCTGCTCACAGAGCACGTGTTCCGCGGCCTGGGCAGCCTGGACCGGCTGCTCCTGCACGGGAACCGGCTGCAGGGCGTGCACCGCGCGGCCTTCCGCGGCCTCAGCCGCCTCACCATCCTCTACCTGTTCAACAACAGCCTGGCCTCGCTGCCGGGCGAGGCGCTCGCCGACCTGCCGGCGCTCGAGTTCCTGCGGCTCAACGCCAACCCCTGGGCGTGCGACTGCCGCGCGCGGCCGCTCTGGGCCTGGTTCCAGCGCGCGCGCGTGTCCAGCTCCGACGTGACCTGCGCCACGCCCCCGGAGCGCCAGGGCCGAGACCTGCGCGCGCTGCGCGAGGCCGACTTCCAGGCGTGTCCGCCCGCCGCGCCCACGCGGCCCGGCAGCCGCGCCCGCGGCAACAGCTCCTCCAACCACCTGTACGGGGTGGCCGAGGCCGGGGCGCCCCCCGCCGACCCCTCCACGCTCTACCGAGACCTGCCCGCCGAGGACTCGCGGGGCCGCCAGGGCGGAGACGCGCCCACCGAGGACGACTACTGGGTGGGCTACGGGGGCGAGGACCAGCGCGGGGAGCAGACGTGCCCCGGGGCTGCTTGCCAGGCGCCCCCGGACTCCCGCGGCCCCGCGCTGGCGGCCGGGCTCCCCAGCCCCCTGCTTTGCCTCTTGCTGCTGGCGCCCCATCACCTCTGACTGCGGTGCTGAGACTGAAGAGGCCGGGGTTCAGGCCCCTCCCCCCGAGCCGCGGCCCGGACCCCGTCCCTGCCCACCCCACCCCGCCAGGCCCTGCCGCCTTCCGGTCCCCTCGCGGCTCCCCGCCTCCTCTGGACCAGGCTGTCGCTCCTGGCCTTCTGGCTGCTCTGACCGTGGCAGGGTGTGTGGCGGCTCAGCCCTGTTCGCCCTAATTCTAGCCATTAACTCTTCTTCCCCATCCCGAGGCTGGGGTGGGGCACCCCAGGCAGCCGCTGGCCGCCCTCTCCGGGGCCCGCAGTGGACTCGAGAGGGGCTTTTGTCCGCAGAGCATCTTCCACCAGCAGAGCCTTTGGAAGCTCCCCCAGGGGAGCCCCACCCAGCACCCTTCGGAGGGATGCCTCAGTGCGGGCCCCTGCTGATCCTCGTCCCCTCGACCTCCTGACACTGGGGGAACACTTTCTCCTAAGTCTACCCTGGACAATTTTTAGGGCGCCTGGGGAGAGCTTTCCTCTCCACCATGGCCCCTGTGTGGTGAAGATCAAAAGAAGTTGTTTGGGAAAAAAAAATTTATTAAAAAATTCTATTATTTTATCTCCTGTAAGATTTTTTTTTTCTGGGGAGTGGGGGAGCTCAGGATCTCAAAAGTGGGATGAGGGCTGAGAACCGTAAGGATTTCAGGACTGGAGGGCTAGAGAAAAAGAACCACCTTGTGCCATCAAAGAGCTTCCTGCTGGTGGGAGCTGGTGTGTGATCTCTCCCTTTGAGAAGTTGAAGCCTGGGAAAGATTTGTGTAGCACTGAGTCCCAGGGAGGTGAAGTTACAGCCCAGAGTGGGTGCTGATGGCATCTCCTCTCTTTTGTCCAGGAGAAGCAGCAACAACCAACCCTGAGTTGTCTCCAGCCTGGCTAAAGTCTCCTTTTCCTGCAAGGAGGGGGGGGGGGCGGGGAAGACATCCATGGTCACCACCAGCCCAAACATGGCTTTAAGCAAATCTGGGAAAGGCACCTCTTCCCCAGGGGATACACAGTTCTAAGCTAGAGCAAACACCTTAGGAAGAGGAGCCCAGGGCTGGATTTCAGCTCATATTTGTCCCCTTGGCTGAGTGCCCTTGTGCAGTGTACAGCCTGCAGAACTGTACACAGCAAAAGCAGCCTCTCTCCCTGACTTCCAGTGAGCTAGAAGCTCTCATGGATGGACCACATCAGAGAAGGTTCTCCAAGCAAGCTAGAAGAAAGGTCAAGAGGCTGGGTAGTCAAGAGGGACAGGAATCCCAAGGTGGGATCTGGTGGTGGAATCAGAAGCTTCATCTTTCTTTCTGGAGGAGAGCCTGAGACAGGAGTCAGCCTAGGCTAAGAAGGGGTTGAGACTGAGAGTGTTAGGACTGAGTCTCAGACAGAAGTGATTGAAGCTTGGTGGTTTGAATTGGGGTTAAGAATCTAGCTGGGAGGTGGGAACAGAGAGCCAGAAGGGACCCAGAGGTGGTAGGGCTCCAGGCAGGATGTTGAGATTCTGTGTCTCTAGCTGTGGAGGTCAGAGGATGGTGAGAAGAGGAGGTGGAAGCCGGCATGGCATGGTAGGCCTCAGGCAGGTAGGCTCTGCAGAAGGGCACGATGTGGGCGGGGGCACAGTGAGGTCAGGGACCCACAGAGCTGAGTCGAGGGTCTTGCAGGGGCCTGAGTCAGCAGGCTTTGAGAAAGCCTGTGAGTTGGGGGGTGGGGGGAGCAGGCAAGAGCTCTGATGGAGGAGGGGCTGCTGGCCTGGGCAGGGGGAGGGGGATGCTGGTAAATCAGAGGCAGGCTGTCCAGGTCACAAAATTATCGTTGTGAAATATTCATGGGCCTTCAGTCCAGATGCTATTTCAGAACAGTGAGAGCAGGCGGAGTGTGTGAGCCTCAGGAAGAAGCCTAAAGGGGAGGCGCACCCCACCAGCCCCCACCTCCATCACCACTCGCCCAGACAGACCCACGGACGCCCATCACGTGCACACCCACGCTCTCCAGCTCCTGCTCACACACTCACACAAAGCAGAGCTGCCCGGCACGTGCAGGCACGCCAGCCACCCACGGGGCCCACAAACAGGCAGATGCACCCCAGATATGGATGTGCACGCACACCCTCTCCACCAGGACCCAGCACGGAGGGAGACCACTCCCAGAGACCTCACGCACAGGGATCCCTATCCCTCCCCCCCCCAAAAAAAAAAACCAACAAATTTACATCTTTGAGCCCCACCCTCAAATGTCCCTGAAATAGAAGGGACATTCAAGGCCATCCAGCCCCACCCCCACCAGTGCTCTGATAGGAAAATTGAGGCCAGAGAGAGGGAAAGGGACTTGTCCCACACTCCCCCAACCTCCTGAAATGCGAAACGCATTCGCCTCCCACATTCGGTGAGTGTACCCCCATTCTGCTTTCTTGTCATCTGCCAGACACCCAGTCTGGTTGTAGTCAGCGCCTCCCTTTCCCTGGTCTCCTGTATCTACTTGGTTACCCAGTGCCCCTCTCTCCTTTCCATTTCCTTCCCGCCACCTCCCTGCTCCAGCTACTCCTGACCTCCTGCTGGGAATGTAAAAGAAAACAGCAATAATCTCTGCACTCATTTTGCTGCAGTCCCTCTCTCCCTTCCTCTCACCCAACCTGCCCTTGGTGACCAGAGTCATCTGGCCAAAATTTGCATTAGGCCACTATGTCCCTCAGGAACCTACAGTGGCTCCCTATTGCCTCAGGTTAAATACCTCAACGGGAACATCAGACATTCTTCAGAGTCCCCAGGCATCTGCTTTTCCTAGCCTTTTCTCTCATGGCGGTGTCCCAAGCCTTCTCTCCAGCTAAGAACGCTTGGGTCCTGCTGGCCATCAGTTATCCTGCACTTGAAACCCACAAACCTACTTTGCCCCCTAACTGCTCTCCCCGCAAACTAGGAAACCTCCCCAGTCCAGGCTCCTGAGCCTTTCCCAAGGCCAAGACTGCATCCCTCTGACCACGCTTGGGGGTTCTCCTGCTGCCCTTCAAAGCAGCAGACATCAGCGGGGCCCCGGCTTCCTCCAGGCGGACGGCTGCCCCCTAACGGCCACCTTGGGAAGCACAGCCGGGTTTCAGCCAACTTAACCTGAGAGCGAGCATCTAATCGCCCACGGAGAGGAATAGAAGGACGCCAGATGACAAGGTTTATAAGCCTTTAAGCCTCTAAGGTTCTTACACCGGATTGGGGGTAGAGCTCCCAGCCCTGCTTTCTGATCTCTAATTTGTGTGAGGGCTCCTCGCCTGTGAAATACAAAGACTTGGGGCTCCCAGGACACTGTAGAAGGAAAATTTGCCCACGGAACTCTAAGAGGTCACAGAGCCAGGGGCAGTCCAGGTGGCAGGCCCAAGGTCCAGTTGGGGTCAGGTTGCTACATGAATTTTTAATGCCTCCAGCCAAACCTGTCAGATGTTCCGAAACCCGAGTATCCATATCCTTTCCTCTGTGTACACAATGCCCTTCCCCATCCCCAATACCCCAGGGAGGCAGGGCAGGGAGGGCAGACCTGGGACAGCTAGCTATCCAGTGGCCCCTGGAGAAACAGTTTTGAGAGGGTAGAAGGGTGAAAGACCTAACTACTCTCCTACTTGCAAGCTGTGTAGCCTTGGGCAAATTATTTAACCTCTCTGAACATCAGGGTATCTTTTTTTTTTTTGTAATTTTTCATTTTCATTTTATAACTGGAGGCAGGGGCAGCTATGCCGGGTCAAGTCGAGTTGTTGTAGGGAGTAAGTGCCATAGCCCATGGGAAGATGACCTGCATTGTCTGAATTATTATCCTTCCTCAAGTCCTGCCTCCCTCCTTCTGTTTTCTCCCAACAGGAGAGGGGCCCTGGCTCCTCCTTTTGAAGGTGAGGACTTTAGTTGTTTCCACCATCCACCCCGAGACACTTGGGTCTTCCTAGGGACTTCAGATGAGAGAGGGAGAGAGGTGAGAATATGGCCAGGCTGGTGGAAGTGGACATCGCAGAAAGGAAGGAGAAGACCCTGCTCTGAGGGGAAAAGCCAGGTGGAGACCCACCCCTTTCCTCTCCATCCCTCCCTCCTTTCTAGTTGGCACCTCCCCCAGGCCTCCTGATGTGCCCGAAGCTAGACCGGAAACTAAGCGGCCACACTGAGCGGAGGGGAGGTCATGAACCTTGAGGGCAGCGAGGGGGTAGGGACTGTGGTAGGAGCCACTAAACGCCCACCCCCACCTTCGTCCCTTGCACAGGGTTCCTAAAAATCAGGGCCCTTTGCATCCGATTTAAATGAGAAGCTGATTCCTGCGCTCCTCACACCTGCAGAAGCCTCTCTCTCAGGCACCCTGGACGCTGCATGTTAACAAGTGGGGGTGGGTTAGAAAGCACTCCAGAGTTGAAGAAACTTCCCCTCGAAGGTGGGGTGGTCCCCGTGGGTCAGAAAGGCGAGTGCGAGTGGAGCAAGGTTAGCTCCGCTGCCACCCACCCATCCTCACCCCCGCGCACCTGGTGAAAGTTATGGACCAGACTCGTGCATGGAAAAAAAGGTGACGCCCTGGGTGGAGGAGATACAGGATGCAGCCAGCAAACTGAGACGAGATGTAACCAGAGAGTGTGTGTGTGTGGGGGGGGGACAAAGGGAGCGAGACCCGCGAGCGGCCAGTATCCGAAACCGGCACGTGCAGGTGCGCCCCGCCCTCTCCTCGGAGGCAGAACTTCTGGACCCGGTGCCGAGGCCCGGGAAGACGCCCACCCCAGGTTTCTGCGGCGGAGGGTCAGAGAGGACTAGCGCCCTCCCGAGGTGCCTCTCACGAATCTAGGGACAGTCGCGCCTCCGTCCCCTGGCCCGAGCCCGCCACCCTGGCCCTCAGGGCCCAGCTCGGTCCGACGTCCCTCTGACCCGTCCCTTCCCCCTCCCGCCAGCCCCCAGTCCCAGCTCATCTGCATAAAGTTCCAATTAACACGTTTTCCCTTAGCTATTTGCGATCCCTGAACTCGCTCCCAGCCGGGAGCCCACTTCCCGCCGCCCCCTCGTCCTCCGGATCGCGGCCCCTTTAACCCTTGCGCCCCGGGCGGCTCCCGCTGGCCTCGACCCCGCCAGCCCGCCGCGCGGTGGGAACCGGGGGGCGAGGGGCGCGCCCTGGGGCGGCGGGCGGGGCACAGGGGTCGGCCGCGGGCCGGGGGCCGGAGCCCTGCGGGGAAAGGCAGGCCTCCGTCCGCCCCGCTTTCTGGGAAGACACGGAGGGCGGGGGCTTCTCCCGGGAGACTCGGGGCGTCGAAATTCCTCGTTCCTCGTCCTTCGGCCCCCGCACCCCTCCTCCTCCCCGCCACGCACCCTCTCCCCTCCCCAGCCATCTGTTCTACTCCGCAGCGCCGCGACAAACACGGCTCCAGCTCGCTTCCGCCCCTGCCCAGCCCCCTCCCCAAACTCCCCCCATCCCCGGGAGAGGAAAAGTGGTGGCACCCCTCTCCTAGGAGGCCCAAAGGTCTGCCTCCACCGCCCACCCGGTCCCAGGCCTCAGCTGGGCAGGGTTGAGCGCGGAGACCCCTTCCTTCCATGGTGGGGGTGGGCGGTGGGGCTGGAGACGATGCCTGAAAGGTTGGGGGTCCGGGAAGACACCCGGGAGACCTCAAAGGAGGGGCAGAGTATGTCCAGGTTAGAGGCTCAGGAGGCCGAGCCCCGGGAGGGGCGGACTAGTGGGCGGGGTGTTGGGTTCCGCGAGTGGTTCGCCGCCCCCAGCCCGGGTCCCAGGCTGCGCCAGCCACAGCCATGCAGCGCCGCCTGCTGGGCGCACCGGGTACCGGGCGCGCACGCCCGCTTCCCACCCAGAATCCGGTGGGATCTCACGTTTCTTGCTCAATCTTCACCACACTGTTGGGAAAGCCAAGATCCCGGCCCGGAGAGCGCAGTGAGATCCGGGCAGGGCCTCTGGGAACCGGCAGGATCCCCTGGTGGGCGCTAACTCTGATCTTGTATTTTGCTAAGGCAATGTTGGAAGTCAGCTCTGAGCAGCCAGGGATGTGCAGTGTGACCTGGTCAAGTCTCCACACCTCTCTGAACATTTTCTCAATTGAAAACAGTTGGGCCAGTCTGTTTCATTAACTTCTCAAGAAAACTTAAGACAGAGAGAATATGGTTTATCCGGGATGCTATCTCCCAGGTCCTTTTCAGGGATAGAAATGGGGGAGAGGAGGATGGATAGGGATGTCAAGGTCACTCTCAGCCCAGAGAGGGCTGCTGATAACTGGGAAGAAGCTTGGGGTCTCTATTTCACCCCTGATTGCCAGGGAAGGCCTGAGGTTAGGACTCTGCAGGCAGACTGCCTGAGTTCCATGATGAGCTCTACCACCCACCACTGTGTGTCCTTGGTTTCTGCCTTAACCTCTCTGGGCTTGTTCCTCAATCTCCAAAACAGGATGACAATATCGACCTCTTGTGCTATTGTTGGGATGAAAGGAGACACTGTATAGAACGGACAGATCCTCAACCACAGTTAGTTGCCCCTCCATTCTGTGACTTTAATTGGTAAGGTTTATGTCCCAGGAACACAAGTAGGTGCAGGGTAAATGAGCTACATCTTCCGGAACAGTCTCTTGTCCTCAAAGATGATGTCTTCCCTTAATGTGGATAATTTTAAAGTCTCACTTTAATGTTAAAAGTAACATAGCTGAGTATGGTGGCACATGCCTGAGACACCAAGGATCTGGAGGCTGAGGCAGGAAGGAGGATCACAAGTTTGAGGCAAGCCTCAGCAATTTAGCAAGACCCCATCTCAAAATAAGATAGAAAAAAAGGACTGGGGATATAGCTCACTCGGTGGTACAGTACCCTGGGTTCAATCCCCAGAACCAAAGGGAAAAAAAAAAAAAGCAAATGTAAATATAGCATAACATAAAGCTTAAAATTTGCATGAAGTTTTAAGATAAAATAGGAGACTACAAAGAGGTGTTGCTTTCAGCAGGCCCCAGAGATGCCTCGGTGGGAAAGTTTGAGTCATCCCCTAGTTTTCTTTCTGAAGCATCCTTCTCTGATCCACTGGGTGGAAAAAGGCCAGCTTCCTGGGTGCACCCCAAACCCTGGGAAGTGGAGGGCAAGATTCAGACTTCCTCCTGGCACTCAAGGCAGGGAGAGAACGGGGAGGTGAGCCAGACAGCGCGAGGACAGCCTGGCACCCCAGGCATACTACCTAATGCCCAGCTGAGCCCGAGGGAGGAGGGACAGGGGACAGACAACCTTCCCGCCACTGCCCCAAAGCACAGGTACACGCCAGCCAGTCTCCCGCTCCCTTTTTATTTCCTCTCGGATCTGAGAGCAGCAGCACCAGAGAGGGAACCTGCCCTCCAGTCGTGCAAGGGGCTTGTCCCCGCACCCGGTACAGGACACAGCCAGTACCTTGAGCCCCTTTTCCTCTGGGGGAAGGTATGTCACAGCACACACAGGAACTCACACTCCTGGCAGCTGGGGCCGCAGGGGTAGCCTGCTCACTGACCCCACAGTCCTCCAGAGGCACCAGAAGACAGGACCCTCGAGGCCCCTGGGACAAAGGCCTGGAGAAAGAGCAGCCTCACGCCTTGGTCTCCTCTGTCCAAGGAAGAAGGCCCAATTCCTCCAGCACAGAGGCTTCTTCAGTCCCTGGAGGGTTGCTTTGGGAAATATTGTCTTAAGGTTATCCCCACCCCTTTTTGCAAGTCCCTATAAAAATAGACCTTCTCTTGGTATCTTTTAAATGCACGGCTCCGGGCTCCATGCACATGTGACAGGTAGGGAGCCGTCCGGGGGTTCCCTTTGGTTATTCAAGCCTTGGTTGCCGGTCATCCAGTTTCTCAGCCTCAGACGTCTATGCTGCCCCCTTGGAGGTGCTGAGCATCTTCTGTAGGCCTGGCTCATTGGTGACATACTCCCTCTGGAGCCGGGCACGGAAGTAGAAGAGGTAGCAAGGTAGCAGGAATCCCAGAAGTGAGAATAACAAGAGACCCAGGTTCACCTTTAGGGAAAGGAAAGAGAAAGTCAAGTATGTGCTGGTTAAACCTCACCATCCTCAGAGACCTGCCCTAGCCACCAACGCAGAGGAGAAGGCAGCCATTTTTGCTCCAAGACCTAAAGAAGAATGAGAAATAGCACTCAGTGCATGCGATCGCTGCTCCATCAGTATCTCATTTAATGCTCAGCAGCCTGGCCAAGTGGCTGAGATGAAAACCCTGGAGTCTAGTAAGTGGCAGGGCCTGGCTGGGGGCCACACAATGGGGCACTCTCTTGGGGGACAGGCTGCCTTTGCAATGGGACATGGGCTGGCAGATATTGGCCAATGGGGTGCCATGTGGGGTGATGAGCAGCGGCTCTCAGGCCTGGGCAAAGGAACAGAGATGGACAGACTGCGGGACAGATGACTTGCAAGGCCCAAGAGAGTGAATGAGTTCACATTCTACTCCACAAGACACAGTGTGACTCGGGACCAGCCACCTCCACTCCAAGTGCCTCTTTCTCGGCCACTGTGGCCAAGATCAAGTGCCCAAAGGTACACAGCGTGCTAGGTACACAGCGTGCTTGGCACACAGCAAACTCTCCAGGAGCGGGAGCAGTTCTTTCATCACAGTTCTTGGGGGAAGGGACAGAAATTGGTTTCAGGGAGGCAGATGTCAGTTCAATGCAAGGGAAAGCCTATCGAATACCCTCTGTGCTGCAGGGAAGACCCCTGGTAGGACCTTAGGGACCAGGGCTCCTAAACACGGGCTCGAGGATCAGGGCTGGCCCACCGTGCAACTCACCTGGGGGCTTACTGAAAACAGAGCCAGGTTGAGAGAGGCCAGTTCAGGAGGCCGGGGACCTGCGTTCTTAACACTCCACCAGGAGTTCTGATGGGCACCAGCTTGGGATGCTATCACATACGAGTCCCCCTCCCTCTTCCCTGTGCCCTGAGCCCACCCTGGCTCTCACCCAGAAGGGGTCTCCTCGCAGGGGTCCCACCACGACCATGAAGAGCGGCTGCTGGAGGAGGGCGAACACGGCGCTGATGAGAGACTGCAGGCCCGTCAGCGTCCCAAAGTGGTTGGATGGGAACCTGTCCACAGAGAGGTGGCCAGGAATCAGGGTTAACCGCCCCCCACTGTGCCCCCGCCCCAGGCTTCGCTCTCTTGGCAAGCAGAGCAGAACTTAGCTAGAGATGGTGGCCAGGGAGGACCTCACCAGGAAGAGGACTACTGGCCTTGCATGTGCTCTCTGGTCCCTGTCCTTGAGGGGGCATGCCTAGGCCCTGAGCCCTGCGGGTCTGACAGCTCCCATCTGTGTGATCATCCTAAGGAGCTCAACCCCTCTGTTCCCCAGCTCCCTGAATAACAGGGACAGCATGAAACCCACTCGGCTGCTCACTTTATCCTTTCCACAAATGGCACTGATCTAGGTGCTGGGGATAAAGCTATGTGCCAAGCGGGCAAAGATGCCTGCCTCACAGGGTGACATTGTCATGGATGGAGCAGGTGGCCATCCGACCGTGAACAAGTGCACAGTCTAGGTGCTGAGGAAAGAGGTCAGGCAGAGAAGAGGCTGGGGAGGTTAGGGGGGCTTCACCTGTAGAGAGGGTGGCCTGGGAAGGCCTCAGCAGGTGAGGCCTGCTAGGTAAGAAGAGGAGGAGGTGGAACTGTGAGCCTGGCAGACATCTGGAGGAAGAGTGTTCTAGCAAGAGGGAACAGCGAGCGCAAAGACCCCGAGGGCGTAACATGCTGGGGCTTCTGAGGCCTAAGAGTGAGGGAGTGAGGAGAGGGGGCCAGGTCTTGTGGGGATTTTTAGGTCATAATAAACCTTTGGCTTTTACTCTCGAGTGAGACTAGTGACATGAAGAGATGTATATCCTACCAGGGGACTCTAGCCGCTGGTATAAAAATAGACTTGAGGAGGCCAGGCACCGTGGGGCACACCTTTAGTCCCAGTGACCTGGAAGGCTGAGGCAGGAGGATCACAAGTTGGAGGCCAGCCTCAGCAACTTAATGAGTCCCTGCCTCGAAATGAAAAGTAAAATATGGTTCAGTGACAGAGCATCCCTGGGTTCAATTCCTAGTAACACACACACACACACACACACACACAAAAGGACTGAAGAAGGACAAGCCTCAAGAGACTATTTGGAGGCCACTGCAGTGATCCAAGCTGGAGCCAACAGTGGCTTGGCCCGAGGTCGCAGCAATGGCGGTCAGAAGGAGTCAAAGGGGTGGTGGAATGTGGGCAGGAGGCCGATGGATCGAAGGTGGAGCAGGAAGAAGACTCAAGGGTGACTGTAAGCCCTTGGCTTGAACAAACACAGAGACAAGCTCAAGACACGGACAGGCTGCTCGGTGCCGAGAGGCTGCCGTGAGGCTCACACTAGGGAGCAACGGCCAAGCCTCCTGGCCTGGACCGGCCGCGGACGAGGCCCCCGGTACCAGTTAAGATTCTGCCATCGCTACTGTAATGTCCTTTATTACTCCATCGCCCCACAGGGGAGGCACTCAGCAGTGCCTGGCAGTGGAAACTAGGAGAGAAAGGGACACGGGGCTGTTCCCGGGGAAGAAGGAAAGTCATCAGGAAGGGGGGAGGGAGGCCACGGTGGAGGCCATTTCTGACAGCAGACCCAGGGACCAGCGCCTCTGTCATCAAACCACGTATTCCAGCTTCCCCCAAGGAAGATTTCCAACAACGGGAGTCTCCCTGGGTTGGGGGGGGCTGACGTGGAGGAGGTGGGCTCCCCATGATCAGAGGGGCTCAGAGGAGTGCACCAGATGGCCCCCCAACTCTGAGAGGTCAGCATGCAGGAGAGGTACTGAAGGGACGCGAGGGCCCCTTCTGGCTCTACCCTGGTTTTCTCTGGGACGGGGACAAAGCTGGGAAAGGCGTTCAGCCTCAATGACTCACACGGCAGCGTACAGGCCCCCACAGGCCGAGTGGTAGAATCCTCGAACGATGGTGTGCAGGACGAAAGTCAAAAACTGAAACCAAAAGGGAGACAGCATCAAGGCGGGGTGCACAGGGACCTGGGGCCTCACCAAGTCATCGACACACTCCCACCCCACCTGCGACCCATCTACTAAGAACACTTGGGAACCCGGGAAACAGACCCCGAGCAGGGGCCAGAGCCATGCCTCCCGAAGGCAGGCCCTGGTGGATCGTCCCTTGGGAGGATCGTGGGAGGCAGAGGGAGGGGACAGAGGGAAGCGGCACCTGGAGGTGTAGGTCGCTGATAAGGCAGGTGATACCAAAACCCACAAGGAGGAGATTGGTCAGGGTGAAGGCGTTGATGGCATTAGTGAGCTTCTGGATCTTGCGATAGCGTGGTTTGGTGGACTTGGTGGTGACCCCATCCCTGAGGAGAAAAAGCCATCACTGGACCCCACCTGGACCTCCCTGGTTCTCAACCAGGCCCTGCCCCCTGCCCCTGATTGTTGGGGCAGAAGAAAAGGCAGGAAAACCGTTCTCTCAAAGTGTGGTTCCCCCAACCAACCACTCAAGCATCAGATTGGGGGCGGGGGGATGTCTTCCTAGAAGGCAGGCCTGACCCCAGGTCTCAGTGCCTCAGGAGTGAAGCCCAGGAGTCTGCAGGACAAATGCCCGGAGCATTTCTGATGCACACTGCAGTTTTAGAATCAAGACTGAGAAGCATGGTAGAGAAAAGGGAGTTTCACATCGGCTCTCCCGCCGGTCTAGACAGCTGGGCCTCTGACTGACCAGAAAGCTCCTCTGTCTGGCATGATCAAGAGCTCCGTGGCCAGCCCAGGAGAGAGGTCAGTAGGCTGGGGTGAGGGCACGCTGCCCATCTATCCTGGACAAAGAGGCCAGCTAATGGACCCTGGCCACCAGGAGCACAGGGTCAGGGAGGAAGGCTGGGGCACTGCTGGTAGAGAGAGAAGCCCCTGGATTGTTCCTTACATGGCCTCTCTCCTGGTGTCTCTCTCCCATCCTCTCAGGACAAATGGGGACTATTTGTACTGACACAAAAACCAAAAGCCGTCAGAAGACCGGTTGCAGACACAGTGGGTTCAAGACCCAAGGGTCCCTCGTGGGGAGGCACTGACCCTCCTACCCACAGCCACGCGGCTGAGCTTGGAAGCAGCTCTGCAGCCCCAGGCAGTCCTCAGATGACTGTGGCCCTGGCCCGAGGCTGGACCACAGCCTCATGAGAGGCCCTGGGTCAGAATCAGCTGTCATCCCCAAATTCCCAATTCCCAGAAACTGTATGAGATGGTAAGTGTTTGTTGTTTAAAGATGGGGTAGTTAGTTACGCAGCAATAAATCTCATACACCAATTCCATCTCCCCCTAGCTTTAACTCAGTAAGCCCCATGGTCCCAGGTGTGGGACAATAAATATACCACTTATGGAAACTTTTGAAATAGATATTGTGTTTTTAGAATTCTGTTCTTTTGAGAAAATAGGTAAATGACTACAATATTTGAGGTCATTATGTAATACATGTGTGTGTGTGTGTGTGTCTGTGTATACACACACACACACATATATATGAGGTTATGTATATCTATAAAGGATATATAAGCTCTAGATTATTACTTCTACTCTATTTTAATGCACCTGTATCAATTTCATTGAGACATTCATGAAACAAAAACTCGGGACTTCGTGGGTTAAGAACACTTTGGAGTACGGTCTTTGTGACATAGTTTCTGGAGCTTGCCGTGGGGTCTTGAGTAAGTTACTTAACCATGTGACCCTGTGTTTCAGCTTCCTCATCTGCAAACAAGGACAATAATACACCCACCTCAGAGGGCTGCTGCAGGACTCAACGGATCACACAAGGTGCCTCACACAGAGTCAGTCCTCACTGTTAAGCTATTCTTATGACCAGGCAAGCCACGCCCCCTCTAGCCTCCGTTTCCTCATCTGTAAAAGTGGAGAAGTACTCCTACCCTCCCAGGACTCTGAGGAGAATGAAATGAGACACTGTATGTGCAAGAATGGAGAAAACGAAAAGCACTGTCTGACCACTCGCTGTCTCCATCCTTGGGCAGGTCACCTGGCATCTCCGAGAGCAATGCCCTCATATGGGGAGTCCACGCAATCCTTGATCCGCCAGTCCATGAGGTAGCCAATGAGGGGGCAGGTGAGAAGGCACAGCAGCTGCATGGCCCCAAAGATGGAGGAGTAGAACCCAACTGGACAGGACAGGAAGGGAAGTGGGGTCAGGATGCTAGTGGCCCCGTGGGTACGGCCACCCACTTCCAGCAGACAAACAGCCTCCCTCTGACCCAGGTTCTTAGATCCCCAGGGTTACCAGGGTAGGCCCAGGCCCAGAGGAATCCCAGCGCCTGGGGAACAGGTGACGGCAGGGTGGGCCCGGGGCCTGGGCCCCGCTTTCATCTCCCTACCTGTCTCTTGCACATTTTGTCTCAGCTCATCCGTCACTGTGGGTAGGGGAGAGACACAGTGAGCCAGCTCAGCCAGGGTGACCCTCCTATGCCCCCACCCTGGGCCTCAGCAGTGCCTCACCATGCTCCTGGCCACCGGTCATGAGGTACTCCAGCATCTTGTTCATGATGGCCATGTAGAATATAACTCGGAGCTGGGTCATGCCCATGGTGACGAGGCTCCACAGGAAAATGGGGGAGCAGAGGCTCTTGCGGAAGGGGACAGACTGTGGAAAGACAGCAGGGGGTGCCCCTAGGCCCCCAGAACTCCAGTTTCTCTCTGTTTGTCCCAGCTCATGCAGGCCTAATGGAGGCTGGGACACTAACTATGTGACTCTGGAGAAGGACCGCTCAGTAACTATCTCCACAGCGGTGTTTTGTGTGGTAATAATAACTGAAGCACTTACTATGAACTATTCCATTGAACCAAATCTTACACTAACCTCCTCTACAGGGACTCACAATGTTATCCAGGCTGGTCTTGAACTCCTAAATTCAAGGGATCCTCCTGTCTCAGCCTCTGGTGTAGCTGGGATTACAACTGCCTGCCACCATGTGCTCAGCTCTTTACCACATTTTACAGATGAGGAAACTGTAGTTCAGACAGATCCTGCCTGAGCTCACAGGACTGGAAACAGCAGGTTGGCCTGACTCAGGCTCCTGCCCTTCACCACTTGTCCCATGGGGATGGGCAGTGGGAATAACTACCCTCCTGAACATACCAATGTTGCACTTTACAAAGAGGTCCCATGTCCATGATGTAATCCAACCCTTACAACTAACTTGCCTATTTAGGTGGGTGCTTTTGTTTTGGTTTTGGCACCAGGATTGAAGCCAGAACACTCTACTACTGAGTCACAACACCAGCTCCAGCCCTTTTTATTTTTTATTTTGAGACAGGTTCTCACTAAGTTGCATAGGGCCTTGCTAAGTTGCTGAGGCTGGCCTAGAACTTGCAATCCTCCTGCCTCGGCCTCCCACAGGGTTGGGATTACAAGCATGCACCACCATGCCCAGCTGAGTGGGTTCTATTAGTGCTAGTTTGAGAGGTGAAGAAGGTGAGATCAAGCACAAGTGATCCACCCAAGTTACATAGCCCACGCATGGGAAGCAGGACTCAAACCCCATCCTCTCTCACCAAAGGATATACGCCTTCTTTTTTTTTTTTTTTTTGGTGTGGTGCTGGGGATTGAACCCAAGACCTTGTGCATGCGAGGCAAGCACTCTACCAACTGAGCTATATCCCCAAGTCAACGCCTTGAGAAGTGACCCAAGCAGGTGGATGCAGCTCCTCCTGCAGACAGCAGGGGGCGCTGGACAGCCAGGAGTAGGAGGGCTGCATCTTTTGAAAGCTCCACTGCCCTGTCACAACAGGCTCAGAGATTGCAGGGGACCCTGAGTGAACCAATTGCTGGACAGACCAAGAGACTCTGCTCCTCCCTTCCTCACCCGGGGTACCAAGCAGGGTATCCCCGAATCTGAAATTGCCAGAATTGTTTGAAGTTTGGCTTCCCCATCTGTGAGTGGGAAGTGTGCTCCTCCTGCATCCCAGGGTAGTGTGAGAACAGAAGTTGTAAGAATGCACCCTCCCAGTCCCCAGTGCTGGCACCTCGACCAGACACTTACTCTCAGGAAGGTCTTCTGAGGTGTCATGGGCGTCCTGGAATGAGAGAAACGCGTCAGCCCCCTCATCCAGGCTGGGAGCCTTCTGGCTCAGCCGCTGACCCACGTTGGTCACATGGGTGTAGAAGCGGTCACCCGTGAGCTTGTGGTCCAGGTTCAATCCAGCGAGATTGTCCTTCTTCCTGCAGGCAACCAGGCCAGAGCATAAGAAAACCAGCCACACAGAGGCCACCCTCAACTCCAGGGTGCCATCCCAGCCTGTCCCAAGAGTGTCGAGGATCCCTAGCGTTGACAGACCCACTAATGAGCTCCCGAATGGAGGGCTCATCTCTGTGGCTCAGAGCCTGGCCCAGAGACAGACCAGCACAGGCACAGATCAACAACAAACGGCAAATGAATCATTTTCACTTGTTCCTACAGAAGAGGCAGCATGGAGAATTCAAACCCTTTTCAATGGGATGACCTTCAGAAAATCACTTTGTTCTTTGCATCTTGTTATTTTTGTTGTTGTTGTTGGGGTTTTTTGCAGGGTGGGAGGATACTAGAGATTGACCTCGGGGGCACTCAACCACTGAGCCACATCCCTAGCCCTATTTTGTATTTTATTTAAAGACAGAGTCTCACTGAGTTGCTTAGTGCCTCACTTTTGCCGAGGCTGGCTTTGAATTCTCGATCCTCCCAAGCCCCTGGGATTACAGGCCTGTGCCACTGTGCCTGGCTTGCATTTTGTTATTAATGAAGTATCTAACAGAGACACACAGGTATTAGAGAATGATATGGGAGCTAAGTACAGTGCCAGCATAGAGTAGGTACTCCATAAATGTCAGCTACATGACTGCCACCCTATGTGGCTGGTTGTGGGGCACCACCCTCTGCCACTGCCGAGTCGCAATGAAGCTGGGAAGAGCTGGAATTCCAGCTGCCCCACAGCAGGTGGTCTGCTTGATTCCTCTACATCTTCCCTTTTGGGTCCAAAAAGTATCTGGTGCTATTGCTGGTATACCAGATTTCTGATCTCCAAACACAGAAAGGATAATAACAATAATATTCTCTATGGGTTTTTGTTGTGGTGGTTTTGAGTGTCTGTGTGTGTTGTGTTTTGATTTGGGTTTGGTTTGGTTCTGGGTTTGAATCCAAGGGAACTTTACCACTGAGCTACATCCCTACTTCTCTTTCTTTCTTGAGACAGGTTCTCACTAAGTTGCTGAGGCTGGCCTTGAACTTGCAGTCTTCCTGTCTCAGCCTTCCAAGTCACTGGGATTACAGGCATACACCACCGGGCTCAACAGTCACCATATTTTGACCACCCATCATGGGCCAGCTCTATTATTTCAAAACACCTGTGAATGGGTAGAATTTCTCACTGTACAGATGAGAAAGCAGAGCTCGGAGAAATGAAGGCATTTGCAAAGCGGGGCTCCAAATGTAGGTCTCTCTCCAAAGCTGATTGTGTCATACCTCAGGGCCCTGGCCTCCCCTTCAGTGGTGCAAGGGGGAGTCCCCTTCCCACGCCAAACCCCCACCCCTCCAGCCACTCACTTGTAAGCACCTTCCTCAGGAGCAGGAAAGGCTTCCATGGGCCAGTTGAGGGCACAATTCAGAAAGATAAGGCAGGCCAGGGCAGACCAGGTGAACATGATGACCACAAAGGACACCCCAGCATCGTAGATCAGCTGTGGGAGGAGCAGGACAGCCCATGGAGGAGGCTGCTTGGCCCCAGGCCCCACAGAGGTCAAACCCAGCTCTCTGATGCCTTAAAGATCTCCTCTTCCCCATTCCTCGTGCCCAATTTGCAATTGAAAAAAATAAAGCCAGAAATTAAGATTCAGATCCCCAAACCTACCAATCTTCTTCCTCATTCACCCAAGCCCCTCTCAAGAAGTGTGGAGTAGTCTCTACAAAGTGCTGAAGTTGTTGGCCACTCACTCCGAATGTCTTGGAAATCTCAATTATGGTCTTAAAAAGGCACATATTTTGTCTGTGGTTCCACAAAATGTTTATTTTCAAACACACACAAAAAAGTCATTTCATGTTCTGTACAAAGGAAAATTAAAGCTCTGGGTTTACCAGACCCAACGGTGTTTATTCTGTCCCTTTCTGGCACGTTCCCTGGGGGAAAGGCAAACCCAATCTGAAAAACCTTATCTCACCTTTAACAGGTGCTTCCAGTTGACCAAGAGGATGGGGATGGAAAGTCCTCTGCCCTCATAAGGCCTCCTAACCCCAGGACAACTCGGTTCTGCACTGACTGGGTTCAATGAGACATCCCCTCTAGTGGGTGAAGTCCCTGTGCACCAAGATGCTGTGGTTCCTCGTGTCCTCCCTGACACCCTCCACCTGGGATGACTGCCAGGCTCCTGCTCAGAGCTCCAGTTGCCTCCTGGGAGAAACCTCTGCCACTCCTTGGCTTTGGGCCTTAAGGTACTTTCCTTTCTGGGGACAGGACTGAGCTTAAAAGGGCCACAACCCCAAATGTGTGAGAGTAACAGTTGGCCCATTCACACACTCTCCAACTCCTATGAGAGGGTGAGCAGAAGTGCCTTTTAAATCAAAAATTAACTACCCAACGTAGAGTTTAAGGAACATATCCCAGCCCAGGCAAAAACAGCACTTTGAGAGCTGCCCTAGATTCAGGCCTTAGGACTGCAAAAATAAAAAAAATAAATAAATAAAAGAAGCCTTTGACAGAGTCTAATAGAGGAAGAAACTGAGACGCCCAGCCTGCCCCAAGTTCAGGCGTCTAGGCTCCCAAGTCACCAGGCTGACCTGTCCATGAGCTACCTGGCACTGACTCACTTTGTGACCTTGGACCAACTCACTCAGCCTCCCCAGTAGGGAGGTATGACTCAAAAGGCTGAGCAAAGCCAGAGAGTCGAGCCCTCGACTTGTGAGTCTGTGCAATGGTTTTCTAGTATCAGTCAGGAAGTCATGTGACTGCAGATTAGACAAAGAAAAGATCAGAGGCTGAGGAAGTTTGCTGGGTCCAGGAGAGAAAAGAAAGGTCTGCTGGGACATGGGTGAAGGAAAGAGGAGACTGGAGATGTCTGACCTTTGGGTCAGCAGTAAGGCCAGGGCCCTTCCCAGGATGCTTCAGTGCTTTTCTGCACAATGGTGGGAAATGACCTATGATGGGCAGGAACAGGGCCATTGGACACGATAGCCACCACTCACCCAGCCACACCCAGTTCTAGCATCAAGGTAAAAAGACAGGTGACTCTACTGGTCCCTCAAGAACCTCCATACCTTAATTCCTCCAAAAGTGATGGCAGAAGAGACATAGGAGCCAATCATGAGGGCCATGAAAGTGGAGCGCAGGTTCCCAAACATGTTGGGCAGCTGGGGGAGAAGAATGGTACCGTGAATAGCCTGACATCACCTAGGGCTCCCCTTGCCCAGAGCCCCCCTAGAAATCTTGGAGGCTCCATGGGGGCATTTCTTAAACGTAGGCTCCAGCAACAATGTCACCAAGAGATACAACGGAAAAGCCCTTGGTTGGGGATGTAACTCAGTGGTAGAGCGCTTGCCTAGTATGCCCAGAGTGCTCGGTTTGATCCCCAGCACTGTGGGGAGGGGAGGTTCCAAGACAAAATCAATATAGGAAACTGTACTCTGACCCCCTCTGGCACACCTACAATGCACATTAGCACCTAAAGATTCCCAGAAGCACCTCCTAGAGAGACTTTTTAAATTCCATTTAATCCGGGGTTGCCCAAGTTGGTTGCTTATGAAACCCCTTGATGGTGTTACACCTCTAAATCCTCGCATTGAACCCGTGTTCAGAAACACTGACCAGGTTCAATTCATTTCACAGATGAGAAAACTGAAGCCAAGAGGGAAAGAAGTGCCCTCGGGTTCACAAAGCGTATTAAAGACTTTCTCCCCTGCTCTGCATCCAGCCTGAAGGCTGTGCTCAGGGCTGACTCTATAACTAAGATGGTGCCCTTAAACTTCTTGATGGCACCCAAAAACCCCAGCCTACTGAACTAGGAGGAATCACTGAAAGGGCTATGGAGGTGAGACAGAGACTGGGAGGGGACAGGAACAAGCCTGATGGTCACCGGACAGGTGGCTCTGGCCGGCAAAGCAGATGCAGAACTCCAACCAGTCAAGGATTGATTGTATGTTTCCGGGCCTGACCCAGGCCCTCAGGGGAAGAGAGGGCAAAGTCCTTTGCTTACATCTCCCTTTGGCCCTATCACCCTCCCCAAGTCACCACATCCCATAGATGAGTAGGACTTTACATGCCATGCAGAGCCTAGCCCCTCCTCCACAGAGGGGGAAATGGAGCATGGCTCTGTAAATGGACTTCAAATAGCTCTGAGAAGGAAAATATTTAAACACAGAGAATTGGGCTGTCCTCCCCCGCCCCCCCCGCCCCAGTGACTCCATAAAGGGAGTGGAGCAAAGTTATCCCCACTTGGGCAGAGGTTTCCCTGGGCACCCTCTTTCTCTGCCAGGCACACTGCCAACGACATCAGGGAAGGAGGCCAGGGCCAGGACCCCGGCTCCTCAAGGGCCGTGTCAGCTCAGCACCAGGAGGAGGACAAGGCCAGCCCTGCTCACCGCAGGCTGACCCGCACTGGCAGGCTGGGAGCGGATAGGAAGCAGCCGGCGCCAACAGCAACCCGCTGCAGCCCTGGGCGCTGGGCTGGAGCTGACCCGCGGGCAGGGGGCAACACCGGTGGGAGGCGGGGCGAGGGCGGGGCCGGCGCCGGCCACTGCCATTGGCTGGAGATTACCCGACCGCGAAGATGCGAGGAGCCGCCGGCGGCCCGCGGGCGGAGCCCCTTTGGCTGGCCTGGGAGGGTGCGGGGAGGTCAAGCCGCTGGCCCGCCCCCGGAGAAGGGAGAGGGATTTGGGGACAAAAGCCAAGTTGCCCAGCGGGAAGGGGCTGTGGGTAGGAAGGGATCCGTTTCCTTGAGAGTTGTGAAACGTCCCCAGCTGGAATTATAGGCGGCTGCTGGGGTGAGGAGAAATTCTGCCCAAAACTCCCAGTTGGTCCGCATCAGAGATAAACAACCCTAAACCAAAGACGAAGGCGGCCCAGGCCACCTACCTCCACGTGTCCCTTCCTTATATTACTCACCTCTACAAACATACACACTTTGATAAACACACATAACAACTCACACACATAAGTAATAGGTGAAGTTGTGAAAAAGTCAGTTTTATAGATCAAGCACGAACAAATGTTGGCAATTTCATATTCAACCTCATAGATATATTTACCCACTCCCACTCCTGCCCTTCTACATGGACAGCAACACACACACACACACACACACACACACACACACACGGCAAAGGTACACACACCATCTCCAGCTGCTCCCTTTCCCCTCCCTATCACATTATCCAGTTTAATTTTCTTCCTAGCACTTGTGACTACTGACATAATTTATGAGTTTGCTTGCTTATTGGGTTTTCTGTTCCTCCTAGCTCTGAAATGGAAACTCCTAGAAGGTGAGGACATGGTTGATCCTGTTTGTGCTGCAGACCCAGGCCGTGTTTGTGCCTAGAATGGAGCTCATCCGACATTCACGGGCTAGGTGAACACACACTGACCACACCCACCCATAGCTGCCACCTGCACAATTTCACACACATGCACCTGATCGACACCCTCTGAGCCCCTCCCCCACCAGTGCCCCACCCATTGCTAACCCCACTCTGCACCCGGGTGGCCTGTTATACTCACAGTGAGTGAAGTGAACGTGAGGCAGATGCCACCAAACCCATTCAGAGACAGCGCCAGGAATATCAATGGAGACAGGACTGGGAAGGGGGAGAGGGGCAGGTGAGGGCATTTGGGGAGCTGTGGGAGGCCAGGACATCCCCCTTCATTCCACCCATTCTCTTCTTGTGGAAGCACAAGAGGTCAGGCAGCTCACCTTCCGTGTCCCGAGAGGCCAAGGCCATGAGGGTGCAGGATGCAGCGAAGCAAGCACTGTGGGGACACAGGGAAGGGCAGGACTGACCGGTGAGCCTCCCCGGCCCCACCCCACCCGGGGCTGCAGTATCTTCTTAGTTCTCTAGCTCCCACAGCCCAGCCACCTTACCTGCCAACCAGCCGGAGGGGCCGGGGGCCAAAGCGGTCCATGAGGATCCCCAGTGGCAGGGTGGTGGCACTGAGCAGGAAAGAGCCAATGGTAAAGCCAAGATTGAGCATCTCTTCCTGCTGGTCACAGCTGGGCCACTGGTGTTGCTGGTCCTGGGTAGTGTTGGCGGTGATGTTCTCAGCTGAGGAGGGGGAAGGGAGCATTCAGTACAGAAAAGCAGAAGCTGCTGAGATGAGAGCAGCCTGAACCAGAGTCCTGCCTTCAAGTCCCAGGCCTGATCAAACCAACCTCGGTGTTCCCGGGGGTGGCCTGGAGTCATGTTTACTCTTTTGGGGGCTGGGGGCTCCATAAATGGCCACAATTAGTATCTGATCCCAGGACAGCCAATACATACTCAACCTAGGGCCTCCACTAGCTCAAATGAGATAATGGACGTCCAAGTATTTACCGCCTATAACCTCACTCAATGTGCAAGCTTCTGGGGCTGCGGGCCTCCAAGGGAAGTGCTCCCCAGTCAAGAGGCAAAGCTGTTGAGAGGCACTCTAATGCACGTGATAAGAAGTCACTTAAAACTTAGATAAATGACATTCTGATAAAGCCAGTATTGGCTGAGCACTTTATGTTCCAGGTCCCGTTCTAAACTGTTCCTATATTAACTCTCAACAATCCTTCCGTCGGTCAAACACGTCTTCCCATCCTCCAGACGGATAAACTGAGGCACTGCCCTCTGTGACTCTCAACGTTCACCTGGAGAACCTGTCCTCAAGGTAAACTGCCAACTTGGGGTTGTGACAAGACCATGAGAAAGGCCAATGTGGGGGATAGAGAATGATTATCACTGTACTCAGTTTTCACTGAGTCAATGAGGGGGCTGCCCCACCACCTCCAATTTGTTACTAGGCAGCACTGCCAAGGGCAAACTCAGGACGCACCCTGGAGGCAGACCGCTGGGGGTCTCCATTAACAGCCTTACTAGCTGCACAAGCAACTTTGTGACAACTTTGGACAAGTAACTGCCTCTGAGCCTCAGACCCCTGCTATAAACAGGAGCAGGGAATGCCTAAGCCACAGGCTCCTCAGGATGTCTCAGGGAATAGAGAACCCTGCACAGTGCCTGCCCCCAGGAAGGCACTCGGGAAATGGCTGAGGAAGGGGTGAGGAACACAGCCTCCAGGTGCTGGGATCCCACAGTAAGACAGGCAGCTGTTAGTTTTCAAGGGGCCTATGTTAGATGGTAGGAAAAAAACGGATGCTGATTTAAAGAGTCTCAGGTGTTGGAAGAGAACCAAGAGGATCGTGATGGTACCTGCATGCTGGGGAGGGGACAGCAATGACCCCTGACTTCAGGTATCCCAAGGGCCTTCAGGCAGCAAAGGGTAATTGGATTTGTGTGTAAACATAAGAACCAACATAAAGAACTGTCAGACTGAGCACTGGCCACCCACGGAAGGAACTGTCTTGGGTGATGGGGACTTCCCCCACTGTCTCCAGCTGTCAGGAGGCTGGGGAGAGTACCAAGGCACCTGGAGGAAGAGGTTAGGGGGGGTTAGACCACACAGCTTTGGGGTTCTGCTAGCCCTGTAATTTGGTGGTCTTTAGGATCACTGTTCATTTCCCCACCCACTTCCTGGACATTGACCATATGTCAACACTGTGTCGGGACAGTGCAAAAAGCAAGAAGAAATGGAAAGATAATTTAGACCAGGGTCTGCCATGAGATGACCAGCATTGAACCCCATCCAAGTTTTGCTTGGCTGGCAGTGTTGACCCTTATCATGTTATAAATTGTAATGGGGTGCCAGTTTAAAATCAGGATGAGTAGCCTGGATGGTGGCACTCGCCTATAATCCCAGCAACTCAGGAGACGGAGGCAGGAGGATAGCAAATTCAAGGCCACCCTGGGGAACTTAATAAGACCCTGTCTCAGAATAAAAAGAAAAGAGAAAGGGCTAGGCACACCTATAATCCCAGCATCTGGGGAGGCTAATGTAGGAAGATCACAAGTTTGAGGCCAGCCTCAGCAATTTTGTGAGACTGTCTCAAAATTTTAAAAGGACTAGGTATTGTACTTCAGTGGTAAAGTGTTCCCTGGGTTCAATCCTCAGTACACACACACACACACACACACACACACACACACACACTCAGGAGTTAGCACATAAATATCCAGATTTCTGATTTTTAAAACAGTTGGAGGGGCTGGAGTTGCAGCTCAGTGGTAGAGCGCTTGCCTAGCACGTGTGAGGCACTGGGTTCGATCCTCAGCACCACATAAAAATAAACAAAATAAAGGTCCATTTACAACTAAAAAATATTTTTTAAAAAAGCTGGAAGATGAGCCAGGAATGATGATAGGTACTCAGGAGGCTGAGGCAGGAGAACTGCTTGAGCCCAAAAGTTTGAGGCCATCCCCATCTCAAAACAAACAAACAAAAAATAGTCAGGAGACCTCGCCATCTCCAGAGCTGGATGGAGGTCTCCCCTTTTGGCCAGGGTTGGCCTTCTCAAAGTCACACAAGTCCTCATCTCTCCGTTTCCAGATATATACAATCGTACACCTGCCCTGTTGTACTCAGTTATCACATCTGCCTGACCTGACCTAGCATTGGAATTTGCAGTCCTGGAACTGGAGGTTGACCCTGCCCCTAAGTTCTTCAAATCAAATGACAATTTCCCTCATAAGCAATCCCACTGACTTTCAATGAACACCCCTTTGTACCTCAGTTTTCCATACAGAATCTCATTTAAGCCTTCCAACAGCCCTCAAAAGTGAATATAATGGTCCCCATTAGAGATGAGGAGGCTCTCAAGAGCAAAACCACTTGGTCACCCAGCTTCTTTTTAAAAATATTTCTCTTAGTTGTAGATGGACACAGTGCCTTTATTTATTTATTTTTTATGCAGTGCAGAGGATCCAACTCAGTGCCTCACACGTGCCAGGCAAGCACTCTACCACTGAGCTACAACCCCAGGCCAGCCACCCAGTTCCTAACAGGAGAGTTCAAATTCAAGAGAATCTCCAAAGCCAACACTTTTCCATCCCACCATAGGTCCTTGATGTCTTGCACTGGCCAGCTTGGTACTTTTCCCAAGTACCAGATAGTGCTGACGAGGACATGTGCTTCTCCAGTGATAGAGAATCCACCACAGTGGACTGCTAACGACTCAAGGTCAATTAATACATCACTTCCTCTGGTTTATCATCAGTCTCTTGTGAGTTTGACTGATATGAACTAGTAGTTCCTGAGGCCTGATCACTGAGTGGTTGGTCAAAGTAAGGCTTCTCAACCAAGATGCAAAGAACTCTTCTACCTGTATCTAAGGCAGTTACAACAGAAGTCTTTGCATCAACTTCCTGACTTTCATAGAGAGGTAAAGTGAGGCATGGGATGGAACAGGGAGAATGTATTCAGTGAGTCAGTGAAAAGAGTTGAGCTCAGAAGTCAGGGAAACAGGGTTTCCCAGTGCGTGGTGTGCAGTACAGGTGGCACTCAAATGGGTTTGTGTGGTACATGGAATGGTTTCAGAGGTTTCACAGTTATTGGTTATTTAAATGTATAATGGAAACAGGCATATGTATGTATATGTGAATGTATTAAAAATATATATATATGGTCAGGTGCAGTGGTACACACCTGAAATCCCAGTGTCTCAGGAGGCTAAGGCAGGAGAATCAAAAACTCGAGAACAGTCTGAGCTACTTAGTGAGACCCAGTCTCAAAATACAAATTTAAAAGGGCTGGGGGTGAGGCTCAGTGGTAAAATGCCCCTGGGTTCAATCCCTAGTAAAACACACACATACACATGTGAACACAATGTATATATATAAAGACACATAATATATATTATTTCATATAATATATACTAATTAAATATATATGACTATACCATTATGTAATGGTATGTTATATTATTATATAATATACTGCTATATAGTATCTTATAATATAGGATATAATGATATATTTTATATTATACATTATATTTTACATATAACATGTTTTATATGCTACATATGTTATTAGATGAATATGCATAATATGTATAACAACATCAAACTTGAGATTTCAAGCAAATTTGCACTTGAAATACTAGTACTTGTGGCACCCAGGTATGGTAAAATCTTGAAGGTGGACTGAAAATGATCAGGTCTGAGAAACACTGGAAAATGGGATTATGGCTAAGCTTTCACCTGTTGAATTCTGGTTTTACTAGCTATGCTGCTGGCACTTTCTCATTATCCCATCTGTGAAACGGGGACAGTGGTCTCAAGGACCCGAGAGGCTGGCTCTGAAGACTGCCACATAGGCACAAACACACTCACAAAATGATCTCATCTTCTTTGTTCCACTCGTCATGTTCCCTTCCTAACCTCCTGATGCTTCACTTTTGGCACTTGGCACAGTAACATTCACCAAAACATCTTAGGTCAGAGCTCTAGCGGTCGTGTCTATGGCTGGTCTCTCCCAGGAGAAACATAAGATCAGGGATATCTACGCTATTCCTATGAGGCCCAGCAGAAAGGTTCTGGGGTCAAAACTGAAGTTGAATCCTAACTCTGCTCTTTATAAAATAGCTAGGTGAGCTGTGTGCCTTGATGCATGCCTGTAATCCCAGTGGCTCGGGAGGCAGAGACAGGAGGATTGCAATTTCAAAGCCAGCCTTAGCAACAGCGAGGCACTAAGCAACTCAGTGAGACCCTGTCTCTAAATAAAATACAAAATAGGGCTGGGGATGTGGCTCAGTGGTTGAGTGCCCCTGAGTTCAATCCCTAGTACTACCCCCCCCCCAAAAAAAATATAGCTAGGTGACCTTAGGCAAGTTACTTAGCATCTCTGAACTTCAGGTTTCTCTTTTATAAAATGAGGTTATAATACTTGTATCACAGCTTTATGGTGAAGACTAAAAATCTAACTCACAAACAGTAAAGACTTAATGAATTTTAGTGATAGCTGGTTTTTTTTTTTTTTTTTTTTTGGTACTAGGGACTGAACCCAGGGGTGCTTTACCACTAAGCTACATTCTCAGTCCTTTTTACTTTTTAAGACAGGGTCTTGCTAAGCTTTTTACTTTTTAAGACAGAGTCTTGCTTGAACTTGCAATCCTCTTGCCTCAGGCTTCCAAGTACTTGCTGATTGTTTTATCACTTTGGCACTTATGCTGGATATATAAGGATGCGTGATGAACGGAGCTGCCACTGCCTATATTCTGGGTAACAGAGCCCGCACTAGCTGTGACGTCCCTTTGAACTCCAAAACCTACACAAATGAAATCATCAATAATGAGCTCCTTTACGTATGTATTAAACAACATCCTTTAATTCTCACATCATTGTTCTGTGGTGGGAAGGTGACAACTGTACCCTCATTAACAGACTTGGAAAGAAATGAGATCCAGGAAGAATAAATGACTTGCCTAAGGCACACAGCAAATGAGGAATGAAGGTGGGTCTAGAACATATTCACAACCCTTACCGGAAGCCTAAATTTTGGCTGCTTGCTCTCAATCATTTTCATAGAAGCCCCACCAGGTGGGGATTATTGGTCCTCTTTAACACATGGAGTAACTGGCTCAAATCAGGCAACCAGCACAAAGTTGAGTTGGAAGAGACCGTTCCTGCCTCTGTGGGGACAGTTTCCTGGTCTGATACTAGATTCCTGGGACACTGTAGAAGGAGGCAGAGACCCACGGTGTATGAAGCTCTAAGCAGCAGAAAGTTGACACTTTTGACCTGTAACATGACTGAGACAGAACAAGGAACAGCATCTCTGAGCAGCCCGACAGCCGAGGGAGTTTAGGCCAGACTCCCTGGAATGGGAGAGAAGTGGGGGAAAGAGGCATGTTGTACTCTGCTTTGCAAGAAGGGACAAAAAGTTTCTGAGAAAAAGAAGGGTTCACTTTGGTCACCTCTAGTGATCCCAAACAGCCAAATTAGATACACACCCACTTTTGAGCAACTCAAAATACCAGGTGGATACCTCCTGCCATATGCAAAAATTAACTCTAAATGGATCAAAAATCTAAGTGTAAGAGCTGAAACTATAAAACCAAACACAGAGGTAAATCTTTGTGACCTTAGATTAAGCAATGCTTTCATATTCATGACACAGAATAAAAAAAGGAAAAAGTAGATAATTGGACTTTGTCAAATTCAAAATTATCATGCACTAAAAGATACCTTCAAGAAGATAAAAAGAATCCATAGTGGAAAAAAACTTTTGCAAATCATATATCTGAAAAAGGACTTTTATCTAGAATATAAAGAGCTCTTACAAGGGCTCGTGATGGAACTCAGGGGTAACGCATATGATATGCATGTGCAAGGCCCTGAATTCCATGATTAGCATGTGCAGGGCCCTGTGTTCCATCCCCAACACTAAAAATAACTAATTATTAATTAGCAATAATAAAAAGATAATTCAATTTAAAAATGGGCAAAGGCTTTTAATAGACATTTCTCCAAAGATATACCAATAGCCAATAAGCACATGAAAAGATGCTCAACATCATTAGCCATTAGGAAAATGCAAATCAAAACCAAAAAATTATACTACTTTATAGCTATTAGAATATCTATAATAAGGGGCTGGGGTTGTGACTTAGCGGTAGAGCACTCGCCTAGCACATGCAAGGCCCTGGGTTCGATCCTCAGCACCACACAAAAATAAATAAATGAAATAAAGGTATTGTGTCCGACTACAACTAAAAAAATAAATATTTTTTAAAAAACAATATCTATAATCAAAAAATGAACAATCACAAATATTGTCGAGTGTGTGAAGAAACTGGAACCCTCATACACTGCTGGTGGGAATGTAAAATGGTGTAGCCACTTAAGAAAATAGTCAGAAGGCTCTTCAAAATGTTAAAGTTAGCCATGCGAGCGTATGCCTATAATCCCAGCAGCTCAGGAGGCTGAGGCAGAAGGATCGGGGGTTCAAAGCCAGCCTGAGCAACTTAGTGAAATCCTAAGCAACTTGGTGAGACCCTGTCTCTAAATAAAAAATAAAAAGGCTGGGAGATGGCTCAGTGGTAAGGCCCCTGGGTTCAATCCTGGGAAAGAAAGAAGAGAAAGGGAGGAAAGAATGGATGGATTAAGGAAGGAAAGAACAGAAAATAAAGAGTAGAGGAGCAGCTGCATAGTGCTTGGGATAGAAGGAAGAGTGGGGAGAGTAGAGTGGGTGCTACTAAATGGGTAGAGGGTTACATTTGGGAGGAAAGAAAATGTTCTAAAATTGATGGAGATGATGACTGTACAACTCTGAGTGATTTGTAAGATATGTAAATCTTGTCTTGCTAAAGTTGTTTTACATATTTTTTTAAAGACACAGGTGGACAGATGGACCCTTAAAAGGGAAGCAAGAGGTTTTGAGGTGGTAGCAATAGCTTTTCTTTCTTTCTTTTTCAAGATGAAACCCAGGGCCTTGAGCACACTGGCAAGCACAAGCACTCTGAGCTACATCCCCAGCCCCAGAAATGTTTTAAATGTTGGCTGTGGCGATGGTTACTGGGGTACAAACTTGTCAAGCCTCATCAAAATGTGTGATATAAATTAATCTTCAGGGAAGCTGATTTAGAAAACGCCACCAGCTCCAGGTGGAAAAGGCAGGAACAGTGGTGGGCCTCAGAGCCATTGGGTAGCCAAGGGCAGGTCTTCTCCAGTCTCCAGGGAAAACTCAAGAGGGGACTTGGGTGTCATATGAGTCCCCTAGTGACCCACGATTTGATCCTCTTGACCACTCCAAAATGCCTATCACTTCCTCTTAGGCCTCCTCTTCAACAACCCACCTGCCTTCCTAGGCCAACTCAGCTCTACAGCCTCCAGCCCACAGAACTGAGGCCAGGAGGCCTAGGCATGTGCCTGCTCCTTACAGATAACCCTGGCAGAGATGAGACAGCCCCCAGGGTGGGGCAGCTGCTGCTCAGAGCAGAGATCAAGACCTCCTGACCTCCACCCATGCTCTGTGAGACATGTTGAGGTGAGGAGACAGGAGAAGCCAGAAACATTTACCAAGCATTGATGAATCTCTCAACAATGAGATAGATACCATTATTGGGAAAGATATTATTGTTTCCATTCTGCAGACCAAGTAACCCAAGCTCAAGGTCTAAGGAACTCACTGATGTCACTCAGCTGGTACACATGGTGGAAGCTGAGAATCAAATCCAAATTGGCCTTCCTTCCAAGTTTACTCTAGAACAGGGAGGCTGAGGAAGGGGTAAGGAGGGAGGAAAAGAATCAAACCCCACTTCCACCTGGCTCCTTAGCTGAGCTTGTCAGCTAAGCACTTTCCTCCCAGAGAAGTGAGAAACCCATCAAGTCCCTGACATCAGAAGGGAAACTCCTTTCCCCTGGACAGCTGCAGACAGCCCAGGGCTACAGCTACTAATCCTGGGGCATTTAGAATTCTCACTTCAGCATTCAGGGCCATTCCTACAAGGTCAAGATGATTGGAGGAAAACAGAGACCCTCCACAATGCCCATTGTAGAGGAAACAGGACTATGGACTTCATGCAAATGGAAGATTTGAAAACCTGGGGACTCCAAGGTCCTGCAAAGAGAAGAATGCAGGCCCTTCACATTCATATTTCACTCTGTGTGGCTTTCTCCTGACCCCCCTTGTCCCCATTCCTGGGGATGCTCTACTACTAAACTGTATCCTCAGGCCTTTTTTGTGATAGGCCCTGATAAACTGCAGACGCAGGCCTTGAACTTGTGATCCTCCTGCCTCAGCCTCCCAGTTGGCTGGAATTACAAGCATTTGCCACCTAAGGGATTCCTTTCTCTTTTTTTAGCTTTACAACAGCAGACCTCAAGAAATCCCTTGGGAGCACAGCTCAGTGGCACATGTCTGTAACTCCCAGCTACAGGAAAGGCTAGTATTGCAAGGTGTAAGGCAGCCTAGCAATTTAGTGAGACCCTGTCTCAAAATTTTATTATTTTTTTTAAAGGGCTGGAAGTGTAGTTCAGTGGTAGGCCCCCATTCCCCATCCTGGGTTCAATCCCCACTACCACACACACATATTAAAAAAAAAAAAAAAAGTGAAAAGACTGGAGATGTAGCTTATTGGTATTGAGCTCCGGGCTCTGAGCTCCATCCCCAGCACCTTGGCTCAACACACACAAAGAAATCCTCACCTTTTAGGTGAGACATTTCAGAGAGACTACATCCTCTTTTAGACTGGAGGCTGTCAGAAGCTTAGGACTCTGCCTAAGAATCCCAGGATCTGGATGCCCAGCCAGACACCCAGCATTCAGTTGGTTGATATATTCCAAGTGGAGCATGTAGAATGTCACCCATTTCCTGATGAAGTTTTAAGAGGTCAAGAAGTGAGGCTATCCAATCCCCAGCCTAGGGCTCCCCTTTTGAGCAGTCCTGTTCTCTCTCTACCTTACCTACAGTCTTTTTCAGCTTCCACCTCCTCCCTCTGCGGTCCCTGCCCCAGACGACCCCGGCATACCTGGGCATAAGCTGGAATAGAAGCCCTCGTTCTTGAGTATGATCAGCAAGGAGGCCCAGCCCAGGAGCACCGCAGAGAAGAAGAGGTTCTCCAGCACAGCGGTGCAGGCCATCCACCAGCGCCTGCGGTACGCCTGTTGCAACGTGGGGGCCATTCTGGCCGAGAGATTGCAGAGAAAGAGAACGCTGAGCGAAGGACCTCCCAACGGCCCCTGGGAAGGGTACTGCATCATGGTAGCTCCTGAGATCCCTTGTGCCACCCCGCGATGGAACCTTCATGGAAGGCCCATAGAACCCAGAGCTTCCTAGCCAGTTCTACCAAGCTGGCTCGGCGCGCTCTGGCAGTGCCAGGAACGCACGCGGCGCTGGGTTCCCGCCGGGCCACTATCAAAAACAAGGAAGGTCCTGTCTGCGCACAGAAGCTTCTTGGCGTGCTGCCGGGCTCTCCCACCCAGGCCATGGCGCGCAGAGCCAGCTCTTGGAGGCCAAACCAGAACTTCCCCAAGTCTCCAAAATTCAGTAAGGTACAAAGCGCGCCCTGAAGCCTCCCCTAGCCCATGTCTGACCTCTTTGGCCTCTTGCCCCAGGAAAGACCCCCCCAGAAGCAGGCAGGAGGAGGAAAGGGATGTCTGAGGCTAACCAAAGACCCCTCTTTCCTGTTGCCCCTCTCAGTCCACTCCTCTCCTCTGACGCCAGGCGAGAATAAGTCCTCTGCTTGCTGCACCAGGCGATCCGTGTCCCTACAGTCTCATGGGCCAATCCAACAGCTGCCACGTGGAGGGAGACCCAGGGCTGGCAATGTGGCGTCCCCACGCGCCCCTCACTCACTCCCAAGGCGACCCGATTTAAGTCGCGCGCCTAGGAGCCCACCAGCTCCCCCCAGCCAGGGAAGGGGGCTCAGGCTTAGGCAGGAAGTCCGGTGGTGGCTGACTTTATAAGGGCAGTGGCAGCGGATGGGTTGGCGGGCGGGCGAACGTGTTTACCAGAGGTGGGAGAAAGGAATCGGAACTCGCCCCGGCCGGGGCGCTCCAGCCATCGCGGGAGGAGACCTGGGGCCGGCAGCGCGGGGGCGGGAGCGACCTTGTCGCATGGGGTAAGACCGAGGAAGGCGGAGAGGTGAGGAACTGGGGAGGGCAAAATAGAAAGCCCAAGATCAAGGGGTGGGAAGCACGAGTCACTTCTCCCGGGGGGGCGGGAGAGCCACAGTACCCCTTTTCTGTGAAATGGGGGCTTTCGATTCAGGGGCTCCCGGAGGTCTCTCCTGACAAGTGTCGCGCCAAACAGAGCAGCAAGGGGGGCCGAGAGGAACACCAGAGTCCACTGGGCCAGGGTAAAGAGGAGGGGGGGGCGCGCTTGGAGAGGGGGTAATGGGCCGCAGGGCTCAAGAGCTCAGGTAACGGGCTTTTCTTGAGAAGTCAGGGAGTCTATCGGAACCGGCCCCGGGTGGCTCTCAGCGGACTTGCAGCTGAAGACACTGATTCTCACACGCGGCTCACCTCGGGTCGCGGGCAAACGCGCCTTCTGCAGCTGCGAACGCCCCCTGGAGCTCAGACCCTTGGCAGCACGTCCACACTCCGGGTGTCCTGGGACCGGCGGGCCCAGCCCTGATCTGCGCGCACGCTGAGGTCTTCTCTGCTCTTTGGACTCGGGGGCCTTGAAATTGCAGCCCGACAGCCCAGTGGTCTCGACTCCTCCGCTCTCTCGGGAGAAGTCACGGAGCTTGGAACCTGCCGGGCGCCACGGATCCACGAAGCAGGGTAGGAACGAAGTGATCTACCGAATTGATAGTTGTGTTTACACGCGTCCGGAGCTGCGCCCCGAGGTAGGGGCGGGAGCTCCCTTCCTTTCCCCTCCCCCTAGGTCGAGTTTCACATGCACGTGACTCGCCTGTCGGTCCCCAGATAAGCTCCCCGCACACACCCCAGCTCCTGAATTGACACCCTCGACCCCCACCTCCTCCCTTGTCCTCCCGGGCTAACATCTGGCACGCCTTCTGCATCTTTGGTCAAAACAAAGAATGACGACTCTGCTGGAGCCGACCCACTGGGATATTAAGCAGGCTTGGGTGGGGTTTTGAACTGTGCAGTTGGAAGCAGAGTTTTCTAAGAGGCAGAATGACACAGGTTTCTTTGGATTTCCTTCTGTCCAGGTCGGAATCTTGACTTTGAAACTGACTAGCCTGGGGTATCTTGGGCAACTTACTTAACCTCTCTGAGCTTTTAGTTATCTCCTCTGAAAATTCAGATGACAATAGAATTTACCTATCTGCCAGAAGGGATTCAGGATTTTGATGCGGGCAAAAAGCTGGGTATAGCACTTAGCATAGTAAGAATAATAAATGTTAATTGTTGCTGCCGCTGTTGTTATTATTTCAGAAGACTTAGTGATGCTTGTAAAGCTCTTTGACAGGATGAGCAATTACACAGAAAGTTCCAAGAAAAGCCTCAGACAAGACAGGACCCCTGAGCAGCTGAGCCACCAAGCCAAGAGAAGAGCATTGCCAAGTGGTGACCATATGCTGGAGCCTTTCAACAGGAAAAGAAGAAGAAGAAGAATACACATTCAGACATCATAACTTCACTCAGGGAGAATACTGGAGGCTGCCAGGTGGTAGTTGGAGGCAGGACGCATGGTCAGATCTGTCAGGCTCTAAGCACTGCTCTTTCCAATCCTCTAGGCGGGGAAATGACAGAAGCAAAAGCTTAGCAGTAGAAAAGGCACGGGATGTTCTCTCTGGCAAAAGCCCTAGTCAGGCTTTGATGATTCCACTTCTTAAAATGCACCACGGGAGCATGCAGTGTAGGTCAGTGGTAAAGCATTTGTCTACCATGTGTGAGGCCCTGGGTTTAGTCCTCAGTGCCACCAAAAAATAAATAAAAATAAATAAATAAATAAACTGGCTACCAGAACTTCAGGCCAAGGTTAAATTTCATAGCTCTGCACAAGATGACCTAGAATAAATGTTCTAACCCTAGAGGGTCATGGATGCCCTGGAAAAAACAATGAAATATTGTTAATCCACTCTATGAAAATACTGGTACATTCAAAATCTCCGGGTTTTGTGGACACCTCCCCCCATGAGATTCTGGTGACCCAGACCACCCCCCCCATGACGGAGAGGCTTGCCCTTGCTCATCCCAGCCTGCATTCCACAGTTTTACCCCTAGAAGTACCAGCTCCCTGTGGGCAAGGGCCCTGTCTGTTGAGTTCACTGCCTGGGTATCCACAGCTCCTGGTACCTAATAAGCTCTCAGTGAGCACATATGCAACCAAAGGTCCATCCAGCTGGTTTGACACCTCCCTACCTTTGCACCTGCTACTCCTTCTTGATGGAATGACAGATTCCCCTTTTCATTTCTAATATACTCATCCTTCACAATTCAGCTCAAGTTTCATATCTGTCTGGAAGCTGTGTGACCTCCTACGCTGCATTAGGGGCCTTGCCCAAATGATCCCCCCAAACACTGTGCTGACCTCCATTGAAGACCACACAGACATCTACAAGGAAGTTCTGTTCCTTCCTCCCTTTTCCCATCCCATGAGGTATCAATTTCTCGGAGGCAGGAATGACCACATTATAGGTAATTTGTATGCCTGCTGCCTATCACGGGACCTGGCATGTAAAACACCCAGGGTAAACATTTGTTGAATACATGAAAAGGGAGTAGTGGGAAATTAAGCTGAAAAGGTAGGCTAGGGCCACCTTGGAATGACTTCTGTGAAGCCAAGGATTTTAAAAAACAGGAAAGCAAAGGGAGAGAACCAAGATATACTTCTGTACCCAAATTAATAGGATTTATAACCTCTTTCTTCCTCTAGCTCCAAAAATAAAACCCCCTTCCTAGACTGTTTTCCTGATACTGGCCATAGCTTAAGTAAAGCAGTGTTATCCCATTGGATCTCATGTGGGCTCCTGGCTAGACTACTTCACAGCTTACTGGACAAGAGCACTGGCTCAAGAGTCAGGTGGGGGGGCTGGGGATGTGGCTCTAGCTGTAGCGTGCTCGCCTGGCATGCGTGCGGCCCGGGTTCAATCCTCAGCACCACATACAAACAAAGATGTTGTGTCTGCCAAAAACTAAAAAAACAATACATAATAAAAAAAAAATTCTCTCTCTCTCTCCCCTCCCTCACTCTTAAAAAAAAAAAAAAAAAAAAGAGTCAGGTGGGATCTAAATCTTGGCTCTGCAACTGATAAATTGTGGATTTTGCCCAAGTCACTTATCTCCTGAGCTTCATTCTGCTTTTTTAAGTGCTGAAAATAATAGTACCTGATTGAATTCATTCTGTGAGAAGCTATTAGCCTTAAAAATACGTACTATAAACTTTGCATGAGGAATGTCAAAAAACTTACATAGCCGATTTGAAAAACCACTTGGCATATCCTATTTGTATAGTTAAACATAGACTTACCATTATAACCCAGTAATTCCCCTCCTAGATATATACCCAAGAGAACTGAGAACTTAGGTCAACACAAAAGCTCTTACACAGTGTTCAGAGCCATATTATTCATAATAGTCAAAAGCACAAACAATCCAATTATCCATTAACTGATGGAGAAATGAAATGTGGAATACCCATACAATATGATGTTATCCAACTATAAAAAGGAATGAAGTATGGATACAAGCTACAACATAGGTGAACCTTGAAAATTATGCTAAGTGAAAGAAGCCAGATACAGAAAGCCACATACAATTGCATTTATAAAATGCCCAGAAAAGGCAAATCCATAGAGACAGAAAATAGATTAGTGGTTGTGAGAAACTACAGGAGGGGAAATGGGGAATGACTACTAATGGTTATGGGATTTCTTCTTGTGGCAATAAATGTTGTGTAGTTAGATAATGGTGATGGTTGTATAGCTTTGTGAATATGCTAAGATACACTGGATCATATACTCTAAAATTTAGAGAGAATTTTTTGGTATGTGAATTATATCTCAATTTTAAAAAATTCATATACATCTTCATATACATCAAGAACTAGAGATTGGATGGTGAAGAAGAAACATAAACCCTATCATTAGAGAACAGCCAGTGGGAGAGGCATAAACGAGTCAAATAGTTACACATTGAGTGTAATTTCATCTACAGGAAGTGCCATGGAGGATAAAGATACACTGCTGTGGGAACATATCATGGGTGGGAGTTGATCTAGATGGGGGAGGGCGGTCATGGGGAAGTCTAAGGGTTTTTGATGTATATGCTGTGATCTGAAAGTAGCTTTCTGGGGCAGAGTCAGTAGGATTTATCAACCCCCAAGAGGAAGAAACAGCACATGAACTATCCTACACCAGGAGGACACCTGAGGTTTTGGGAGGTAGATGAGGACCAGCATGGATGACCCACATGGGATGAGGGAGAATGTAGCACAATCTTCTAAGACCACAGGCATGCTCAGTAATCTCGAGTGACCAAAATTGACCTTCCTCCCCAACAACTTGCTTCTCCTCCATTGTTGCTTGTGTCAGTAAAAGCACCACCTCTCCCAGGGCTTAAGCCACCAAACTGGAATCATCCCAGACTTTGCTGTCTCTTTCTCCATGGCCAACTTGCCAGCGAGCCTGTGGCTCCTACCTTCTGAAGACCCACACCTCCATACACAGCCCTCCCAGGCTCTCTCACTCCCCCACCCGAGTCCACAGCTCTGGACTGGACTTCTTGCCACCCTTCCAACATGGCTTTCCCAGTTCCACCCCTGCACATGACCAACTTTCCAGTGGGCATAGTCTACTAGAAATGCAGATTTGATTGGGTCATTTCCCTTGAGATGCTTCTCATGACCCTTGAGGAAATGACATTTGAGGACCCTTCTCATGACAGACTTCAATAACAGCCCCTGAGTCCTGTGTCATCTGAGTCACCTGCTGCACGCAGCCCTCCTTTTTAGTCTCTTTCCTGTGTTTGTTCTCACCATGGTAACCTGCTTCCTACTCATTAATGCTCCATGTTCTCTCTCACCTCAAGCTCTTCTTGGGCTGGAACATTCCCCTGCTCTGGCCTCACTAAGCAATCCTTCAGACTCCCCCCCCCCCCAGTACTAGAGATCATACCCAGGACCTTGAGTATGCTAGACAAGCACTCTGCCACTGAGCTACATCCCCAGTGTTGTTTAAATAGTTTTTATTGTGAAAGGGTTTCGGAGTGTTTCCCAGGCTGGCCTTGAACTTGTGATTCTCCTGCCTTAGCCTCCAGAAAAGCTGAGATTATAGTTTTGCGTCCTGGTACCCAGCCCTTCAGATCTTGACTTAATGGTCACTTCCTTTTAGTGCCTGATTGCAAGGACAATAACTTGATAGATCCCTTTGCTTTGTGACCTATATAACAACTGACTTTCTCCTTTAACAAAACTCATCAAGCTGTGTCTGTTTCCTTTGGTGGACTATATGGCTCAGAGTCAAGTATCTGTACCCACCTTCTTCACACTACACTCCCACCCATTACCTCTTTCCTAGCAAATTCCTACCCAACCATTGAAACACTGATCACTTTCTGGAAGTGAAACCAGGCTAGAGGGTGCACGAACCTTCTTTTATAAAGCTCCATACTCCCTAAACATCTTTTTTAACACTTATCACAGAAAGCACCTGTTTTTAACACCTGTCTCCCATTCTAATTTTTTTTTTAATCTTGTTTCTTCTTTGCCTCAGCACCTAAAACAATACTTGTCTCAAGACTCCTCTCAGGTCAGCCCATAAAAGCTCTTATGAAAATTTCTATAATTGCATGCAAAATCCTACATGCGTTGGGCAAATGGGTCACAGTTTTTTAAAGGGTTTTGTTGTTGTTGTTGTTTGTGTTGTTTTGATACTGGGGATTAAACCTAAGGGCACTTAACCACTAAGCCACATCCTCAGCCCTTTTTAGTTTTTTTTTTGTTTGTTTTGAGACAGGATCAAAAGTTGCTTAGGGCCTCGCTAAATTGCTGAGGCTGGCCTCAGATTTCCTCCTGTTTCCATCTCCAGAGTCACAGGGATTACAAGCATGCCCCACTTTGCCAGCTTTTTAATTGTCTAAAACCTGAAAGAGGTTATGAAGTTTCCCCCAAATGCTGAAGGAGCTGTCTTCCTTTCAGAACAGTACTGCTCACCCAGACTTCTATATGAAACCATGTATATATTTTTTTCTTTCTCTAAGAGGGCAAGGATCTTTATTTATTTTGTTTATTGATGCATCCCAAGTGCCTAGAATGGTACCTGGCACATTCTAGGTATAGGTGTGAAATGACCAGTCTTGGTCAATCACATCAGTTGTGTATTAGTTATTTATACATGTATTTATTATCCATTGCTGAGTAACAAATGACCCCAAAACATGTTGTCTTAAAACAACATTATCCCAGTTTCTGTAGGTCAGGAGATAGGGTGCAGCTTAGGTGGACTAAGCTGCAGGGTCTCTTACACACTTCAAAGTGTGGGCCAGGAATGCAGTCTTCTGAAAGCTTGGTAGGGGAAGGATCTGCTTCCACACTCACTTACATGGTGGATGATTCAGATTCTTGCTGGCTGTTGGATGGAGGCTGCCCTTGGTTCCTAACCACATGGGTCTCTTCACAGGTCAGTTCACAGCATGGAAATAAGCTTAACTTCATCAGAGTAAGCAAGAGGAAGGGAAGAAAAGAGAAAGGGAGAGGCACTACTAGACATTGCAATCTTCTGTAACTTAATCTTGGAGTTAGCGTCCCACCAGTAACTTAACTTTGGATTGGTATCCCCTCATTTTTGCCAGTTCTGTTTATTAGAAGCAAGTCTGAAGGTATAGTACATACTCAAGGGAGGTTCCAGTGATCTTTCAAGCTGCCTGTTACAGATATTTAACATGTTTTCTCATGTAGCATCCAGTTCATCCCAACACCCAGAGCTAAAGACCCAGACCAGATGCCTGCAAGTCAAGCAGATGATGAGAAGGACAGAAGAAATTAGTGGTGGTAGGTTTGGTGAATGGCCAAGCCTCTGCCCGTCCTACAGACTGCTGCCAACCAGGAATGCTTACTGTCAGATCCTCTTTTTTTTTTTTTTTTTTTGTACTGAGATTGAACCCAGGGACATTTTATCACTGAGCTACATACCCAACCCTTTTTATTTTTTGAAACAAGGTCTCACTTAATTGCAGAAGCTGGACTCAAACTTGCGATCCCCCTGCCTCAGTCTCCCAAATTGCTGGGATTATAGGCATGCACCACTGGGGGCAGGGTCTAGCTAACTCACTTTGGACATTTTGCCATAGCATCCTGCATGTAGCAGGCCAATAACAAATATTGTTAAACAAAATGTGAAACTGCAGACATGTTTCCCACTAGGGACCATTGCCCTCAATCCTAAGGTAGTGGTTAAAGTGGCCTCTGGTGTCTAAATTGGAATCCCAGCTCTGCTACCTGCTTGCTGCATGACTTAGGCAAGTTACTAACCCTTGATTCTCAGCTTCTTTATCTGTAAAATGAGAATACTCACACCTACCTCACACAGCTGTGGTTAAGATTAATTGGAATTATGTACTTAAGGACTTAGCACAGAGCTTAGTGTGCTATCGCAACTCAATAAACTAAGCCATTCTTCCATCATCCCTTCGCTCCTCACTGCCTCCTTGCCACGTCTCCCTTTAATCCATTACCTACCATCACCTACCACTTATCTGCCTGGTTGATAGTGAGAGTGAGCCTCTAAAATGCAGATGTCATTGTCACTGAAGGGTTTAATTCCTTCAACTGTTCGCTGATGCTCTTAGTAGGAAAAAATCCAAATTCCCCTTAACACAGTTAGGCTCTTTGGGAACTGTACCTCCCAGCCGTCAAGGCCTGTCTCTCAGCTCCATCTCTCTTCACACTCAACATCCCAGCCTTGCTGTGGCTTGCTTCCTCAGTACAAGTACTCCCCATTTCTGCTTCTTCAAAGCCTTCACAAGTGTTATTACTCAGTGGAAACCTCTTTTCCACACTTCTATCTGTTCCAGCTATGCATGGAAAATTCTTGCCATTCCTGGATAAACTTGAGGTCAGGTACAGTTTTGTCTCAGCACTGTCCCTTTCTTCCAAGTATGACACTAGCAGAGAACAAGTGATAAACATTTGTGGAACTGTCCAAGGCAGGCAGACCTGTGAGCAGACAGTGCCACCTGTTGGCCCAAACTGTACTGCAGTACCTGGAAAGGAGCCTTAACATTCTGCCTATGCCTAAGGCAAGACAATGGTTTTGAGTTTTACAGGGGAACATCTGGGGTCTCCACCTCCTGCCAAACTTAGCAATGAAAAGAGCTACTATTGAATACATAAACCACTAAGTCCCAAATTTTCAATTTTACACAAACATTTCAACACAGTACATTAAAATAGGCTAATATTTGTTAGTTTGTTTTTTTGTTTCACATCGGGGACAATGAGACAAAATGGGTTAGAATAAGGTAGGCACTTTTCAGTGTTTTAGTTATTAATGGTTAAATTTGATGACCACCCAGTTAGGCATCTCAATACTTTTATTAGGGGGTTAAATGAGGCAGTTAAATGCCCACCCAAGATCATACAGCTAGAAAATCTGTCAGGACTCAAACAGTCAGTCTGGCCTGAACCTGCACTTGTAAGCCCAAAATTCACTGCCTCTATTCTCTCCTTTACTCCATCTCCAATAACCTACTTCCATCCCAGACATCTCCACCATGAAGACCCACTCTGATGGTACTGCTACAGGTGCCATGGGGTCAACCAAAATCCCACCTGGCACAACGCACATGTCTAAGTGCTGTACAGTCCTCTAAGGGGACTCCTCAGACAGGATGTAAGCTTGCTATACTCCACCAAGTAAGACAGCACATGAAGCATAAACCCTGGCCTCCACAATATTGCTCCACCTGCATGACCTGCAAGCAGCCACCTCTCTGAACCTCCATTTCCCAATAGGACCTTTAGCCTAGACAGGTGGATTAGCTTGGATATTGTATGAAGGGTGAGGAGCAGAGTCTGACTCGGGTGAACACTGAATGACAGTGGCTGTTACTCAGTCTCTGCCTGGATTACCATGAAGCTGGGTCCCTCAACAACTTGACATTGCCCTCTATCAAATCCCATCTACTTTTCACACTCTCCTTTACATCTTTTCTTTCTATCATTTGTGGAAATGCCTGCTTGTCTCCACTTAATTTCAAATTTTTAAAAAATATTTAGTTAGTGCTTCCTACACCCGAGTCATTATGCTATTGTCAGCAAAGCATTTAATGTTTTTCTTTTTTTTTTTTTTTTTTAAAGAGAGAGTGAGAGAGAGAGAGAGAGAGAGAGAGAGAGAGAGAGAGAGAGAGAGAGAGAATTTTTTTTAATATTTATTTTTTAGTTCTCGGCGGACACAACATCTTTGTTGGTATGTGGTGCTGAGGATCGAACCCGGGCCGCACGCATGCCAGGCGAGCGCGCTACCGCTGAGCCACATCCCCAGCCCTAATGTTTTTCTCATATAAATTCACTTAACCTCCACAATAGCTCTCTGATCATCCCCATTTTACAGATGGGAAAGCTAAAGCCCAGAGAAATATCACATTCAGGGTCACACAGCCAGAGACAGATCCCAGGTGCAAATCTAAGCTATCTTAACTGTTCATACTTTTTGTGTGTTATGCATGCAGGGCAGGCACTCTACCAACTGAGCTATATCCCCAGCCTTTAACTGTTCATACTCTTAAAACACTATCTTGGACTCCCTCTGCTGGTAGAGGCTGTGTTTGATTTTTTTTATTTCCAAACACTAAGCACACTGCTTTAAACATAGTAGGTGTCAACAAACTTGCTTTAATATACACATATATATATACACATACACACAAACATACACAAGTCACATACCAGTGTGACAACTATCCCTTCCACAAGACAGTTCTACCACACCCAGGGCTCCTGGAGATGCTCGAGAGAGAGCCTAGGCCTGGCAGTCTTCACATGACACCCAATAGGGGGCATTTTTATTAAACAAATGGGAGGAGCAAGGTGCACCCCATGTGTATATTGTCTGAGGACCTCATGCAGGACCAGAGCTCTGCTGCACTCTCTTCATCAGCTCTTCATCCTGCATAGACAATTCTGTCAACTTTTTGCCCATCCGTTCATGGATATCCAGGTACTTGGAGACACATCGATCCAGGCATACAGACTCGCCCTTGGACAGTTCTGCTTCCTTATAGTGGGGAGGCACGCACTTCCGGTGGCAGGCACTGGTCATTCTGGGGAGAGAGAAGGATAAAGTCCAGCAAGAAGCATCCTGTGACATCCCAGGAACCCACAGTCATTCCAACCCTGTATACTGATTTCATTTCCTCCAAGAAAACAGGGTGAATCCTCATTTTGCACTTCAAACATCTTGGAGGGTTTTCAGAGAGTAGGAACCTCCTTTGAGCCCAGACATAATGACTATTTGTTGAATGCTGGATGTATAACAAGCCTCATGCTAACAGCTTTACATAGATTCTTTTTATGCAATCCTTCTGATACTTCTGTGGGATAGGCACATCATTATCCTCATATTAAGATGAGGAAATTAAGGCACAGAGAGACTCAGTAATTTGTTGAGGATCACATAGAACTAGGCAGTCTGACTTCACAGTCTACATCTAAAAATCATTCTGCTGGACGTGGTGGCACACACCTGTAATCCCAGTAGCTGGGGAGGCTGAGGCAAGAGAATCACTAGTTCAAAGTCAGCCTCAGCAACTTAGCGAGGCCCTAAACAACTTAGCAAGACCTGTCTCAAAAAAAAAAAAAAAGTTAGGGATGGGGCTCAATGGTTAAGCATCCCTGGGTTTAATCCCTGGTACCTACCCCCCAAATCATTCTAATTTATAACTTCCAAGACCAAATCAAACAATTCACAGAACTTGAGCTGATAAAAGTAGCAAATATGTGATTGTTTCCTGTTTGGGCTTGATGCAAAGTCCCTTTGTATTTAATGTTTTTAATGTCTCTATGAGGTGGGTACTATTATATGTCTATTTTATAGATGAGGAAATGTTTATCAAATAGTATAATCCCTGGTGGAGCCAGAACTATTCCCAGATTTGCCAAATCACTGAGAGCACCAGTTGTGGAGTCATACTGATGTACTAGACCTCACATTGCTACTGACTTGCGTGGGTCCTGATGAAGTTTTTAACCTGTAGAAGGCTCAATTTCCTCTTCTTAAAATGAGACTAATAAAATTAACCCAGTGGATTATTTTAAGAATTAATAAAAGATAATGCAGCTGGGTGCAGTAGAGTATGCGATAATCCCAGTGAGGCCAGAAGCTGAAGCAGGAGGATCTCAATTTCAAGGCTATCCTGGGCAATCTAGACTCTGGCCCAAAATAAAATATAAAAAGGGCTAGGGATGTAGTTCAGTGTTAAAATGCCTTTGTGTTCAATCCCTGGTACCACCAAAGGGGGAAAAAAAAAAGATAATGCATATAAAAAACTTGACAAATGCCTGACAGAGTAAATATTAACTACTAAAGGAACTATTTGTCAAAAGACAAATGTTTAACTGTTTTTTGTTTTTGTTTTTTTTTTTTTTTGGTACCAGGGATTAAACCCAGAGGAGCTTAACCACTGAGCCATATCCCCAGCCCTTTTTTATATTTTATTTAGAGATAGGGCCTTGCTAAGTTGCTGAGGCTGGCTTTGAACTTGCAATCCTTCCGCCTCAGCCTCCTGAGCTACTGGGATCACAGGTGTGTGCCACCACACCCGGCCTCAACTGTTCTTGAAAACTAACCAGAGACTCTTAGAGCTTCTCTTCTTGCTCTTGCTCCTTCAAGCCAGTTCCATCTCAACCAAACTCCCAAGTCCTTCTAGTGACTCTATATTGCATCTACATTAGTACTAAATATGGGGTGGGGATGGGGAAGGCAGGCCTCAAGGTTCCCCACAGTGAGAAACGCATCTGTTAGAAGACATCCACTTCTGCCTTCGCGAAGGGAGATCAGGGCTAATTTTCCAACACAGGTTAGGCAGAGAGGCTCTCCTTACCTGTTGTACATGTCCGCCATCATCTCCACCTCCAGCTCAGCTGCCAGCTGTTGGGCCCTAAGCGGATCCATCTCGGCCCAGCACCGTGCAGGGAACCTCCTCCTGGTCTTCTAGTCCTAGGAGCAGCCATCAGCTTCAGCACCGACCCCCTCCCGTTCACCCTCCCTCCCAGGGGCTAGCGGACTCCGAGGAATCACAGGGCGTGGGACCGACAGGAGCCAACGAGCTTTAACCATCCCTCTCCCAGAAGTGGGGGAAAAAGCCCTAAAAGGGTCAGTGCCTAGCCCAAGGTCATTCAGGATGTCATTGAAGGTCCTGGAAAACGAGCCCCCGAACCCTAAACCCTGTCCCTGAGGTCACCCTTATCCGGGAGAAGATCGCGACACCGGAGGAACACAAAAACCGCGGGACCCAACCTCTAGGGCCCTGGAAATTGGACTCGACGCTGAAAACGAGGTGCTGCGGACCCGGGTCCAACTGCTACATCTCCGAAATGGCGATGCCATTACCTCAGTAACCATGAGGTCAAAGGCCACGACTCACTCACCACAGATTGGTGCGAGACACAGTGCCCACCGTGTCGTCAATTTAAGCAAATACTAGAAACTTGCCGGGTGCCCAAATAGATCACGGCGGAAGCACGTGGACCACTTCCGGGAGAGAAGTCCCGCCTCCTCTTTGATCCGGAAAGAAATACCACTGAGGCGCTGCTGGGAAATCCTCTACCATAGAGAGGGAGCTGCCGGCTGGCCGAGGGGGACGGCGACTTTCAAATGCTAGAGGGGACGCCTATGTACCATAGAGGGGTGTGGGGTGTGCAGAGCGCCTGCAGCCTGATGAGACTTCAAGACTCGTGGGGTCATCCCCGGGAAGTTTGAGTGTGTTTGGTGTAGGAAAGGGGCTGGCGACTCAAGTCAGCGACCTTCACACCCATCTGCGCGTAAGTCATGTGCGAAGGTGGAAGAACACCCCCAAACTGCGGCCCTTTGTTTCTGTAGCACCTTGAAACTCCCTGGGACTCTTAAAAAAAAAAAAAAAAACTCGATTCCCATCTGGGCACTGCGGCGCCCGCCGGTAACCCTAACAGCTCTAGAGGCTGAGGCTGGGAGACCGCAAGTTCTAGGCGGGCCTGCGGAACTTAGCAAGATCCTGTCTCAAAAGTAAAAAAGTTAAAAGAAAAAAAGGGGGCGGGGCTGGGAATGTAGCAATGTGGCAAAGCCCCCCCCCCCCGTGTGGAAGAAAAACTGAGATGCAGATCCCGCCCCACAAGTTCCAATTAAATATGAATCTCTGAAGTTTCAGCAAATTTTCAAATTCTCCAGACTCGGGAGGCTGAGCTGGAGGATCACAAGGGAGGCCAGCAAATTAGCGATTCCCTCAGCAACTTGATGAGACCCTGTCTCAAAATAAAAATAAATAACTAAGTAAAAGCTGGAGAAGTAGCTCAGTGGTAAAAGCACTCCGGGTTCAATCACCAGCACACCCACCACGACCACCGGGGGAAAAAAAAAATCCAAGTGATTTCTATGTGCAAACAAATTTGAGAACCAATCTCCATTGGCTGTGTGTTCCTGAACATTCCTGCTGCAAAGATAAGCAAGATAAGGTTTCTATTGCAAAAGAGGAGGCAAGTATGAAATCTGTTTTATTCAACTTCTATTAGACGCCCTGGGCCATAAATTCATTTACAAGATGAAAATTTAGGACAGACGCAAGACTACATTTCCCACTGGAGGAGGTGGGGTAGACATTTTATATGTATAGTTATCATTATACTTTTGTAATTGTCCAAAAACAGTTCTGATTTGGGGTAGGGATAGTAGGTGTTAAACCCAGAGCCTACATATGCTAAGCATATGCTCTACCACTGAACTACATCCCAACCCCAACATTCTTAATTTTAAACATCAGCCTTCCATTACTGCCCTTAGGACTCATCTTCATAAAAGTCTATGCCCTGATTCTTTTAAGATTGAAGTATAACATTTATACAGTAAATGGTGTAAAACAAATCAGTCTTAAACTTTATTTATTGTGTGTGCATGTGTGTGTGTGTGTGTGCTTTTCACATGATAGGCAAGTGCTCTCCCAATAAGTTACATTTCCAGTTAAACTTCCTACTAAGAATTAATTTTAAAAATATTTTACATACATATAACTACACCCCGATGAAGATATAAAATATTTCCTGCACCCCCAAAAGTTATCTCATGTTCCTTCCCAGTCAATACACCTTTTCTAGGTGTTATTACTATTTTGACTTCTATCACCAGCCTGTTCTTGTACCACATGTAAATAAAATTATGCATTATTTTGTTTTGTCCCTGATTTCTTTAACTTAAAGTAGTCTGTAAGATTTCATTCGAATTGTTGTGTATGTCTGTGTCCATTCTTTTCTGTCTCTGCCTAGTATTTAATTGTATGAATATACCAGGATTCATGTATCCATTTCTCTGTTGATGGACATTTGATTGTTCCATATTTGGGCCATGATGAATCATGTTGCTCTGATATTCCTTTCAGATTCTGGGGGGTTATGGAGATTGAACCCAGGACCTTGTACACGCTAAGCATTCAGTGTCGCACTAAGCTACACTCTGATCCCCAGTACAGATGTTTTAATGGACATATCCTACCCTCATTTTTGCTTTTTGTTTTGTTTTGTTTTTGTTGTTGTTTTTTCTCCTTTTTTATTAATAGTTGTTCAAAACATTATATAGCTCTTGACATATCATATTTCATACATTTGATTCAAGTGGGTTATGAACTCCCATTTTTTCCCCGTATACACATTGCAGAATCACGTCGGTTACACATCCACGTTTTTACATACTCATTTTTGCTTTTGAAAATATAATCATCATATTATGAATGACTAAGAAGCTGCATGGAAAAAGGAGAGGGATTCTTACAGAAGGAATTTGACTCTTAAATGGGATACTTACTGGGTGTTCTGAAAGGTTATATACTATATGATTCCATTCACATAACATTATCAAAATGATGAAGAGATGAAGAAGAGACCACTGTTTGCTAGAGGTGAAAGCTTGTGGAGGAAAGGAAGTGTAGGTAGCACATGGGAGATCTGAGCGGTTATAGAATGGTTCTGTGTCCTGATTGAGGTGATGGTGACAAGCACCTAAATGTGGTATGGCCAAGAGTGGGTGTTCACTCCTGTAATCCCAGCTACTTGGGAGACGGAAGTAGGAGAAGGATCTAAAGTTTGAGGCCAGCCTGAACCATTTCAGGAGGCCATGTTTCAAAAATAAAAAGGGCTGGGGATATACCTCAGGGTCAATCCCTAACAACTCAAAGAAAAAGAAAAATCATAGAAATATACACCTATATTGTACCAATGTCAATTTTTCTGGCTTTGATATTATATGTAATTATGTAAGATTTTATTTTTCATTAGTCATAATAGTTATACATAATACTATGATTTATTTTGACAAAATTATAAATTCCTGGAGTATAATTTATTCCAATTAAGTCCCCAGTACTTACCCTTGCTCCCCACCTTCTCCCTTCCCAAGATTTAACTTTTAGTGGAAGCTGGGTGAAGAGTATCTAGGGTCTATCTCTACTATTTATGCAACTTCCTGTGAACCTATAATTATTTCACAATAAAAAAGCCTAAAAAATCTTTTTTTTTTTTAAAGAAAGAGTGAGAGAGAGAGAGAGAGAGAGAGAGAGAGAGACAGAATTTTTAATATTTATTTTTTAGTTCTCGGTGGACACAACATCTTTGTTGGTATGTGGTGCTGAGGATCGAACCCGGGCTGCACGCATGCCAGGCGAGCGCACTACCGCTTGAGCCACATCCCCAGCCCCTAAAAAATCTCTATAGAAAGGAAAACAAATCAAAAAGACAATGTGAGTAAAGAAGATAATCCATGATAGATACTCAATAAAAAGAAATCATTGTTCTCATTCTTTTCAAAAGACTTTTGTCAGGACAAATTTAGAACATACAGAAAAGTAGAAAGCATAGTTTATTGAACTTCCATATATCCATCTCCAGGATTTAACAATTGTTCACATTTGGTTATATTTTCTTCATCTGTTTTTAATCTCTAACAAATGAAGTTCTTTTTCCCCAAAAATTCTATTTCCATGCCCTCAAAATTATAGGTTTTTGTTTTGTTTTTATTTTATTTTGTTTTGTTGTCGTTTGCAGTGCTGAAGACCAAAACCGTGTGCCTCATACAGGCTGAGCTGTATCCCAAGCCCCATATAGTAGTTTATTGATATAATTTAATTATTAATATGATTTAATGCAAATATTCTATTTTCCCCAATTTCTCAAAAGGGCCTCTCTTTTTAAAATTGTGTAAGAACACTTAACATGAGACCTACCCACTTCATAAATACATGAGTGTATAATGAAACATCATTATCTATTTTACAGCAGATCCCTAGAACTTATTCAAGTTGCATAACTAAAACTATATGCATTGAACAGCAATTCCCCATGTCACTCTCCCTCAGCACCTGAGAAACATTATTCTTATTGATAATGATTTTATTGTTGTCATTATTTACTGTGAGATTGTGTCTTTCTCCTATATTTACATAGTCAGACATTTGGAGACCCACAAGTAGGAATCTCTAATTGTCCCTGAAAAAGACAGCTTAGATAGCTTCAGCTTGTGAGGATATCCTTGAACTTCTGATATGTTATCCAAAACTGCAGATCTCTGTCAGCACCATGCTGAAACTCTGGCCTCTCCCTCTACCCTGAGTTCTCTTTGTTCCCAGCCTTACACAGGGGAGTTGTGTATTTGCTACTCACCATGGGTCAGTATTGTCTTCTTGGATGGGAATTCAACTCCAGAGAAGGGATGAAGGGTTGTTACTCAAGATGTCCCCATTTGTACCTGACCACTCATGAAAGGTACAGAGAATACAAAGACAGGTGTCCTCCCAGGACTGCCCTGAGATGAGCTAATGAGAGAACATTCTGTCAACTTGAAGAGAAAGCTGGTCCAGTCTTCATCACGGCCTTTGCTGTTATTGTCCCTCACCATTTCTCCTCTTCTCCACTGCTGACAGTCTGGTCCAAGTCACCTCATCTTGCATCTGAGTCACTAAGAGAGTCTCCTGGCTGGTGTCCCCACTTCTAAAGCCCATGCTTCCCCCTCAACTGTTCTCAAAACAGCAACCAGAGTGATGTTGTCAAAAACTAAAGTTAGACCATATCACTTCCCAACCTAAAACACTCCTGTGGCTCCCAATCACAGAGCAAAAGCCAAAATCCTTAATGAAAGGGACAGAGTTACCGACAAGACCCTACATGATTTGCCAGATCCCTGCTACTGCCTTTTATGTCCAACTCTTCTCCTGGCCCAGCGCTCTGCTCCAGCTTGCTGATCACCTCTCTCTTCCTTGAACACGCCAAATATGTTTCCCTCTCTCCATTGCCATTTTCTCTGCCTGCAATGCTCTTTCCCTAGTTCGCCCATGTTCAGTCTCACTCCTTCAGTTCTTCCCTCCTGTACCACCGCCTCTGTGATTCCTTCCTTGACCACTCTATCTAAAAGTGCATCCCCCCCCAAAAAAAATCCCCACTTCCCCATCCTCTTCCTGTTTCACTTTTCTCTATAGAACCAGTCACCATCTAATATACTACATATGTTTTTTATTTATTGGCTTGCTTACTAAAATGATCTGTTTTCAGTGCTATGTCCCCAGCACCTAGTAGGTATTCAAAAACCACTTAATCAATGAGTAAAAGAATTGTCTAAGATAAGTTTCGATGATTGATTGACTATTTTGTTGGTTTCAGTATCTAATGGCAGTAAGACAAGGAGAGAAATGGATTTCAAAAAAGAAAAAGAAAAAGGACAGTAAGACAGAAGTAGAAGCACTCACCAGTCTTGGACAGATAAACTCTGGATGGATGAAGGAAACATAATACTAGAGGCAGCCAGCAGCCATTCGTATTGAACTGTTTGACCATTGGCATCTAAACCTGGCTGTGCAAAACCATCTGTCTTCCAGATCATCCCAGGCATAGGACCCCACTTCCTATTCCATATTTCTATTGATCAGTTAATTTGTTAGTTAATTTGCTGTTTATTTATCAAGCATCTAATATACACCAGGCATTTGCAAAGCCCTGAACATATATCCATGAGCATGGGTGATAAATTTCCTGGATTCATGGAGCTTAGAGAAGAAGGAAATGAACAAGGTAATTTTAGATTCCATTAAGTATTATGAAGAACACAAAACAGGCTGAAATTCGGGAGAGGAACTGAAGGTCATGGAAGAGTCTCTGAGGAAAGGAAATTTGAGCTGAGTCCAGAAGGATGAGAAGGAGCCAGTCTTGCAAAGAACAGAAGGAAGAACCAGTCTGAGTCTGGAAAAGAGTCAATACATTTAAGGAACAGAATGGAGGCAGTGGCTGAGTGATGGGGTCTGGGAAAGCCTAACTGAAGGAGTCACAAGTCTCCTAAGTGGCAGGAATGTCTCTTGCCCACATTCTCCAAAATGGCACCTTTCTTAGACCATAGGACACAGAGCGAGGGTAAAGACATGTTTTGGTTTCGTACTAAGGAAAATTGCAGTTCAGCAGAGAAATGCATTCAAAGCCTACCACTTACTCGAGCTCAAAACAGAACCCGGGAATTATGTATTTTCTAGACTCCCCTCCCCCTTCAAATCTCTGTCCAGTGTGAGCCTGAGACATCCTCTGCTTCAGCAGCTGGCCCACTCACCCCCTCCTCAGCCCACCCTTCAGCAGCTGCTTGATCTGAGAGTGAAAGAGACTGCATGGAGGAACATTGAGGGCCAGGGGCTGAGAGAACGCACAAGACCTCGCCACAGTGGTCTGGATGAGCCCGGGAGGCCAGAGGACTGGGAACCAGGCCCTAAATGGGCTCTGCAGTGATTGTCAGGGTCCCCAGAGCCAGGGCACATTGGGAAGGAAGGTGATCGCAGGACTGATGCTGCTCGGGTCAGGGAGGGAGGGACACAGCGTGATTGAAAGGTGCCACCTGTCAGATCTTCAGGGGAAATCTGAGCCTCCCAGTCTAGGGGAAAGTGTTGTACCAACAGGGCAGTAAACAATGCTCTTCAGGCAGCCCAGGCCTCTAGCAGTGGGGGTGGGGTGGGGTGGAAGGGGAGAGGAAGAGCCGGAGGGAGGCGGGCCCTTGAGCTGGGGACTAGAAGTCACTGGGGCTTAAAGGCAGCCCGGGAGTGAGGCCATTCAGCTAGAGAAAGGCGACAGCTCCCAAGCCCAGGCAGAGGCCTCCAGGTAAGAGAAGGCCTGCGCCCCTTTCTAAGTGTGGCTCCTCATCTGCCAATCCCTACGCCCACCTTCTAAGGGCCAGGGCTTCCACGAAGGATCCTACGATTAGAGAAATCCAGGTTCCTCTCTAATTTTCTCCACCACTATGTCAACTCTCTTTAGATGCCAAAGCCCAGGGACTTGATCCTGAGGAGTTGGTAACCTTGAACTCATCTACAGAGTAGCCTGCAGGTGGCCATCCATGAGGAGGACCTCAAGGGGTGGAGGGGACTTTGGGGGTATTGCCAGTACAGTGGGGTTGGGAGGTGGACTCTAAGCTGTTGAGAGGAACACCTCCAAGGGAGGGTCTCTGGCCAAGTGGGAAGAGTGGGAAGAGGGGGTGCCTCAGGTCCACTGGAAGATGGATTGGGTAGTGGTGGGTGGTGGGGAAATCAGTAGAAACAACAGTCATCCTTCATGCTCTTTGGGGCTTGGAACCTGGGTTTCTTCTTCCTGCTGGAGGGAGCTGTCTGCAGTGCTGCTTTAGACACAAAACAGGGATGATATGGGGGCTTCCTGGGGAAGGAAGGAGGAAGGAAGTAGAGAGTTAGACAGGAAGGAGGGGGTGGAGAAACTTTCACGAAGGACCTAGTAGTGTGCACTTAGAAGAGAGAGGAGTTCCTCAGCCGTACCTGACAGCTCTACCCACAGGTGAGGTGTCCCTGCTGTGGGACCTTTGAAGGGACACTGGGCTGAGGAGCTATTGGGAGCAGTGTCTGTGTATGGTTTCTCTCTCCGGGAGTCAGGAGGCCTGGGTTCTAGCTATGGTCTGGGCCATTTTATTCTCCTATGACTTTGGTCCTAGAGGCCTCAGCTCCTTGAGCCTCAAATTCCTGGTCTGTAAAGTGGGGCTAATAATTCAGAAGGGCCAGAGGGAGGAAGGACCAGGTAAGGCAGAGCTGCCAACTGCTTGGGAATTGTGAGTACAGGTATGGGTGGTGTTGTCCCCGCCCCTCAGCAGTGGGGACTCCTTCACTCCACATCTATTTATGATCAGTCTGGAGGGTGGAGAGCTGAGGAGATGAGCATGCAGGATGGCCATTGGTGGGTGATGTGCCGACAGAGAGAAGAGGGTTGGAGTCCTCAGCGCGTCTCAGCCCAACACTGCTACACTTGGGGGTATAAAAAGGGCTTGTCATCATCTTACTGACATTCAGTTCTCTCTCCCTTGTTTTACTAACAAATGTCCTCAAGGCCAGGTCAGGACCTTATCTGGCACAGGCAGGGTGCCTCCAACCTCCACCCTGAGACCTGATGTGTGCTGTGCTCCCTCCAAACTGGCTTCCTTAACCCTCCATCATCCCCTGGGGGTGGGGCCTACTTTTATCCCCAGAAATTAAAACAAGAGAAGGTAGGTAGCTTGCTTAAGATCACAACATTACTAAACAGTGGGAGCTGGGGTTGATCCCAGGAAGACCCCCAATCATTGACTTTCACCACTACTTCACCCACCTTTCCCCCAAGAACAGAGCAGGAGGGGAAAGGGCTGTGTGGCTCCTTCAGACAAGCTGTTCTGCATATCCTGCTGGACATGGTATTGCTCCAGGGGGCAGTAGATGCTCTTCAGGAAAATAGTCCCATAAGAGAAAAAAAAAAAAAAAGCAGAGGAAGAAAAAAGCCCGTGCAAATTGGTTTGGGGAAAAATGAGTAACTTGGAGGTTAGGCAAAGTTACTCTTCCTTTACCAGGGGCCATATGAGATCCACTGGGTGCCAGTGAAGCCGTGTACTCTAAGTGAAGCGCAAGCTATTTCTAAAAGAACTTTGATCAGAGAATACATCTCTCTCCCATGTCCATGGGAAACCTTATTAGTATGGTGGGAGACCCTAATTTCCCACACAGCACAGTCCATAGAAGGGATCTAGATGAAGCCTGTCATTGTTAGTGGAAATCAAGGCCCTGAGAGTCAGAAGCAGTTGACCTGGGCTCAGATCTGGTGACTAGAAGGTGGGGGTCAAAGCCAGGTCCGGGACCTCCTTGTTCTCTACTGAAGTGCCACGGCCCAGGACCATGTTCCTCCTTACTCTGATACATTGCTGGGCCTGCTGCACCACGGGGGCTGAGCAGGAGGGTGGACTCTATAGACTGCATCTTTATGAACCCAGCCTCCTTCCTGGGAAATGCTGAGGCCACCAAATCTAAGGACCCCAGGACTCTTATCTGGGGGCAGTAAGACCCAGATGGGTGGCAGGAACAGAGCCCTGTCCCTGTCTGCATGTCTTCCTGCCTCCTATGCTCTGTCCCAATTACCCAGGTGCCCTGAGCACTATCACCAAGAAAGATAGTACTGCCAAGGGCAGGAAGTATTTTTAGCCAGTGACAAGAGTGACCACTTTTCTTATGGTCTGAGTCATGCCTTGAGCCCTATTTGGGGATTGTTTTCTTTGTAACTACCCCCTCAAGAAAGGCATGGGGATAAAGGAGTTGGACCTGTCCCCCTACTCACCTGTTATTGTAGATCTTAAGTATCCACAGGACTGAAATAGGAGAATGATGTCTCACACACTTCCAGGAGCACTTGGAGGCTGAGAATTCCCTGCAGAAGCTAGCCTGAGTACGATTCTATTTTTTACCAAAACAAACTCTTCTTTGCCCACCTTTTCTGAGAACCACAGTCTGGCAGTGATTCAGAGAGCAGCTGGCCCAGGGGTTCCCATATTTCAGCATTTTTTACACCACCTCTATGATTTAGTTACATCTGCACTGCCTGTACTCCAATTTCCTGAATGCCTTCCTTTGAATTAACTTATTTTAAAATTCAATAAATGTATTTTTAAAAGACACTTTATATCACTGTTGGAAATGGAAACTCAATATCACTTGCCAGAAATAGTAACTGTAAAAATACCTACAATGGAAACAAAACAGAGATAATTCTGTCTAGGCACTCCTGCCTGCTTTGAGTTCTAGGGGGGCAAGTAGCAATTATTCCACAGGTGTTCCAGGATGCTAGGATCCAAGTGTGGCCACTTCACTGGCTTAATAAACACAGAGGCAAAATCTCTGGGCACAGTGGTGTATGTATGTAATTCCAGTCCCCCTGGGTTCAATCCCTGCTACTGAAAAAAAGAAGAAGAAGAAGAAAAGAAAAGAGAGGCGGGGAGTGGGGAGCAAAATCATCCAAAAGGCATCATGTGAGCCCATGTTATTTAAAGTCAAAGCCAGAAGCTACGAGGGTGTTGGGGGCGGGGGTTAGGTGAATACCACCCAACATCAAGTCAATGTGGCCCAACTGCCCCACCTCTGGGGAAGCGGTACTGTAGCCTTCATTTACCCCAGAACAAGTGGATATGTGAGTATCGTGTCCAAGTAATGGGGGAGCCAGGCCTGACCCACAGGCATCCTGACTCCCAGACAAGAACTCTTGGAAGGTGGGGTCTCCACCTCATGCAGGGATGGAGCATGAGCAGGTCCTCTTGACTTCTCTTTCCAGACATGGAGCAGAAGGAAGGAAAACCCTCTGAGGATGGGACCCCCGTCTCTCCGACCACAGAGCACCCTGGGACATCAGGAGGTGGCTCTGCAGAGGAGGAGACCAAAGGCACAGCTGGGCAGACTGTCAAAGAGGGGCCTCCAGAGGGGGCAGGAAAGCAGGAAGAAGCACCAGGCGAGGGTGGCATGCCAGTGGAAAGCCAGGGGGAAGCCAACGGCTTAGAGGAGGTTAAGGTAGAATCCCAGAAGGAGGCCAGTGGGAAGGAGGAGGCCAAGGCTGAACCTGAAAAAGAGGATGGTGGAAAGGAAGAGGCCACAGTGGCTTCTCGGGAGAAGACTGGCGGGGAAGAAGAGACCAAATCTGAACCCAAGGAGGCGGAGGCAAAAGAGGAGGCCACGCGGGCCTCAGAGACGCAGAAGGTTGATGAGAAAGAGGCCAAGGCTGGTGAGAAAGAGGCCAAGGCTGGTGAGAAAGAGGCCAAGGCTGGTGAGAAGGAGGCCAAGGCTGATGAGAAAGAGGCTGAGCCTGATTCTAGGGGGAAAGCTGATGTGAGGGACAAAGACAAGCCAGAACCCAAGGAGGCCGTTGGGGAGGAGGCTGCCAACAAGGAGACCAAGACTGAATCTCAGAAGAAGGCTGCCATGAAAGAGGAGGAGCAGAAAGAACCCCAGGAGGTGGATGGGAAACAGGAGGCTGACTCTGAAGCAAAGGAGTTGGTGGTGAGTGAGGCAGAAAAGAGGAAGACGCCCCCTCACCCACCAACAACGAGGTCTGGAGTCTTCTGCTCGCCAGGGAGCAAGTCCTCCCCGCTTCATTCCTTTGAGAAGGTCCAGTCTTCCGCCCAGATGTGAAGAGCCTGGGGGTGGTGGCGGGAAACAGGGATGCAGCGCTGTGACTCCCGGCTGCCTTCTAGATCATTCTGTGGTCCTCACAAAGCATTGGGCATGGGCTTGTGTGACTGTGAGCCCAACCAGATCCTGTTCCATACAGGAGCCAGGGGATGCCACTGAAGAGCAAGAGCGGAATGAGGAAAAAGAGTCAGAGGAAGGGGCAGCGGTGATACCCAGCTCCCCTGAGGAGTGGCCTGAGAGCCCCACGGAGGAAGGCCCCAGCCTCAGCCCAGGTGAGTGAGAGCCGGTGAACCCCCGGGATGCTGCAGGGGCCGCCCTGGGGAGGCAGATGCCAAGAGCACATTGTGGAGAGCCCCAGCTTCCCTCCCCGTTCTCTCCTGCAGATGGACTGGGCCCAGACTCTGCAGCTTCTGGAGAGACCAGTCCTTCAGCCAGGTAAGGTCAAGCTCTGGGGCTCAGCTCCAACAGCCCTACATCCTGCTCCCTTCAAGTTATCGTCACCTCTGTCTGGGCCTCCAGCACCTGATTTCAGGATGTTCCAGGATTCCTGGCATTCAGCCTCCTATCCCAGGGCAGAGCCCAGGAAACCAAAGAAGTAAGAGACAGAAGGAAGCATGAGGGACACATGGCCTACCTCCCGCTCCACAGCTGGGGCTCCTCCTCGGCATCACTGACTCTTCCCAGGAGCTGCTGGCCTTACAGTGCAGAATCCTGTGGTATCAGCATCATCCATGAGAGCACGATCCAAAAACCTGAGTTTGGACAATGGCTCTGACACTTACCAGCTGTGTGACCTTGGCCATGTCACCTAATCTCCTCTTATCTGTAAAGTGGGGCCTAATGATTGTATCCACCTCATAGGATTATTGTGAGGCTTAAATGACATGAACATAAAGTGTATGGTGCCCTGTACGCAGCAGGTCTTGGATAACCAGCCTTGTGCTTGCATTGCACAACCTCAGTCATTACGAGAATCTTTCTTGGCATCCCACAGAAATCCACCTCCTTGTCCTTCTTAAGGAAAGACACCCAGATTATTCACACCAGTCACAGTGCTGTGTGGCAGGCATCTCCGGGTGCTTCCCATTCTCCTTATTCTGCAGGCCTTAGAATCGCCTTGTCAGTAGGTATTCTTATCCCCATTTTACAGATGGGGAAACTGAAGCTCAGAGAAGTGACGTGACAGTCTCAAGATCACACAGCAAATAAAAGCAAAGCCAAGATCCAAACTCAGGTCAGATCTCAGATGGGTCCTAGTCTGCCCATGTGGCCTCACTAGACCACATGCTCCCCAAAGTTAGGCTGAGCCTCTTTACTCCTTCTCGTCCCCTCCAAGTGCTGGGCACAGGGTAAGTGCTGACTACAGGCACCACAACTGCACTTGCCCATTTAAGTGACAGTGATCCCTGCCCTGTGTCTTACACGGGTGGTCCCAACTCCTCTCATACTTCTGACCTCTGCGTGTAGTGAGTCTTCACCCAGCGATGTGCCCCAGAGTCCCACGGAGTCCCCTCCTTCCGGGGAGAAGAAGAAGGAGAAGGCACCGGAGCGCAGGGTGTCAGTCCCAACGCGGCCCCGGGGACCCCGTGCACAGAATCGCAAAGCCATTGTGGACAAGTTTGGCGGGTAGGAAGCAGGCTGCAGGCGGGAGCTGGGCTTGCCCTGGGATCCATGGGAGGGGTGGGGGGCTGTAGGCCTGAGGGCCGGTGGGACAAGCCCAGGCCAGGGCAGGAGGACTGACATTGGGGTGCTGGGGCTCCTCCCAGTGGGGCCCTTTGGGGAAGCCTGTACACTTTTCCCCCTCACAGGGCAGCCTCGGGCCCCACCGCCCTGTTCCGGAACACTAAGGCAGCCGGGGCCGCCATTGGTGGGGTCAAGAACATGCTGTTGGAGTGGTGCCGGGCCATGACAAGAAACTACGAGGTGGGCACAGAACGGGGACCCACGGATGAGGCAGGGGACCCTTACCCAGGGAGGTGGTGCTGGGGAGGGCCTGAGTGGTGCTAACCCCAAAGAGAGGGAGGGAGAAAGGGGCAAAGTTGAGGCCCTCTGGCCCGAGGGTCACCAGGCCCTCTGCACCCCTGCCCCACAGCACGTGGATATCCAGAATTTCTCCTCCAGCTGGAGCAGTGGCATGGCCTTCTGTGCTCTCATCCACAAGTTCTTCCCTGATGCCTTTGACTACGCGGAGCTGGACCCCACAAAGCGCCGACACAACTTCACCCTGGCCTTCTCCACCGCAGAGTAAGCTCGGCCACGGGATGCAGGCCCGCTGGGAGCTCGGGCCGCCTAAGAGCGGGCTGCAGTCACAGGGTGGACAGTGGTGGTCAGGTGGATGTCGGGCCACACGTTCATGAATCGACAGGTATCTATGGAGCCCCGGGCTCTGGGGAAACGTCAGTGGCTTCAACAGGCAAAACCCCTGCTGGCTCAGGGGGCCCATTCAAGATGGAGAGACAGATCATAAACACACACACAGAGAGGTGAAAATAATATCAAACGGTGACAGTGCCATCAAGAAAATTCAGGCAGGGTAAGGGACAGAGAAGAGAAGGCCTGCTGTTTTAGACAGGAATGTTGCAGAGATTGGGGTGGGACTCCGGCTCGGTCATTTGTCAGTGACGTGGTCTTGGGCATGTCTCTTTACCTACCTGAGCCTTCATAGTCCACCTTCTTAAAATAGGCATGATATTTCCTTTCCAGCGTTCTTGTAAGGATCAAGTAAAATCATCAAGCTCCTGTAACAGTTCCTAACCCCGCGCAGCAGGCACTTTGGCTGTGTCACCACAATCTCATGAATGATTCCACAGTTGCTATGATGATTATTTTTCACTTCACAGCCTGACAGGGAATCGTTGCTCCAAAGTCAGCCTTAGCCCCAGGCCCCCACCTGTACCCATGAGAAGCTCAGCCCAGGAGCTCCCTCCAGCCTTGGGGAGCAACACAGGAGATGCTTCTGAGTTACCAGGGGGGAGACAGGGCTGTGCGGAGGGCAACTCTGAGGCCCAGGGAAGGACCTCATGTGTATTTCCAAAGCCCAGGGACAGGGACTAGATAATGAGAACGTGAGAGCACTTTGGCGTGGGCAGCTGAGCCCTCTAATCTAATCCAGGCCTGGCCACCAACCTGCAGTGGGGGTCACCTGTCCCCATCAGCAACATGAAAGGATTAATACTGATCTGAGCTTCTCGACATTTTCTTCTTCACGGCTGATTTCCTCAAAGAAAACTTTAAGTGAATGTTCAACTACAAAACAGATTAAAGGGAGAACTTTTTAGGTTAGGAAGAGCTGAGCGCCCTCCCCTCCCTTCCCAAGATGGTCCCCGAGGCACGTCTGTAGGGTCCTAGAACAGCAAGGATACCCTCTGGAAACCGCTAGGCTCTGGGTGAGGGGTGTAGACGGGTGGAAGGGCATTTACCTAACCCATCAAGGCCCTGGGTTCCAACTCTGGCACTGGAAGGGAAAAATAAACCCCACACCAGACTCCAGGTTCCAGAAGGTTCCTTCCAGTTCCACATTATCTTGCCATGGGATAGGATGGGGGTGTTTGGGGTGGGGGCATGAGGCAGTGAGGAGCACCGTGTCCCACCCCGGGCTCAGAAACACCTTTAACGATGACAGTTTCATGAGTCCAGTGAGCAGGCACCACGCGTTCCGCCAAGGGGTTTCCTTGGATGGTCTCATTTTGTCCTCCACAATCCTGCAGTGGATACAAGTAGAGAGCTTGTCTGATTTTTTCTGTGCAGGAGGGCAGTGGCAGGGCTGGGCTGTAGGGAGCATCGTGAGCATCAGAAAGAAGGCCATTCAGCTCTGACCCGGCCAAATATCCCCAGCCTGGAGGGCACAGGCCACTGGCCTCCCGCAGCTGCCTGGCGTCTGGTGCCAAGCCAGGCAGGGTCACAGGAAGGCAGGAGGAATAATCAGAGGACCCCTAGAGGCTGACAGGAGGCGTTGGACAGTGAAAGGGGAAAGGAGGCAGAGAAGAGCGGAGACAGTCGCAGGAGAACAGAGCAGAGGCTCCTAGGTTTGAACCTCGACCCCTCCTTCCCACTGGATGACTGGGAAGCTCACTTAACATCCTGGAAGCTTCCTAGCATAGTGTTTGGTGCAAAGATCAACTGTGAAAAGTAAGGGCCCCCTGCCCAGTCACTACATATGACTGCTTTGTTCCGGAACTTTCCTGATTCCCATGGAATCCTGAGAGGAGGGGAGGCAATGGCCAAGGCTGAATTGAGGCCAGTGCTACCACCCTGGAAACAAGGGTTTTGCCTCCCCTGGGGCTGAGGTCACTGCCTTGGTTGCAGGGAGCTTGCTTGTCTTGTTCTTCGAAATGCTTGGGTCTGCATCCCTCCCCCAGCTCCCTGGCCAGCCCAGCTTGGATTTCAGCCCAGCTGTCTCAGCCCCAAGAGAGGATTTCCGCTGGGGCCCTCCTCTCTCCTACTGCCAGTGTCCACGGTGGCTTTGGCAGCCTGGAATTGCTGAGACCCAGCTTCAGAGCAGGTGCCAAAGGCATCAGGCAGGTCTAGAGTTGAGTCCCAGCTGTCATTCACTTTGACCTGGAGCAAATCCCCCATATATTGAGTCTCAGTTCCTCTGCAGGCAGGTTGAGGACCAGTAAGTGAGACCTTCCAAAGGCAATTATTTGATAAAGCACTTGACAGTGGGTAGTGAGGCTCCCAACAGCGATTAGCTCAGCTTATCAGCCTCAGCAAAGCTGAGTATCAAATGGCCTCACAGGGCACCTGGGAAGTTAGAAGGAAAGGACAGACTGCCAAGTTCCCGGCAGCCCCTCAAACACACCAAACATGGCTGTCTCAGGGCCTTTGTAAGTGCTGTTTCCTCCATCCTTAGTCCTGTCCCCAGATATGCATATGATTTAAAAAATCATGAGCAACCTATGAAAAATCCTGGATCTCCCCTCTAACACAGGAGCGGATGCTCTTACTGTTCCTGCCTTATTTTTCTCTCCGGCACTTCTCACCATTTGATGTGGCATCTGCTTCACAGGTTTGATTACTCTCAGTGCCACGAGAGTGGGGAAGTTTGGGCTTTGTTCATTGCTGAATTCCTGGATCCTAGAAGAGTGCCTGGCACACAGTAGGCTCTTAATAAATACACAGAGTCAGAATGAATGGAGCTCTTGTGGTTGCTACAGCTGCACCCCAGCACTGTGGCTAGGATTTGTTTTCTGCCCTTTTGGGGGACTGGCCTAGCAGGAGTTCTGGACAGATAGACAAATGTATGGAAGGAGGAGGTTAATGTAGAACTAGAGACCTGCTCCCAGGCAAGGATGTGAGGACATGGAAGCTTTGGAATCAAAGCCGGCTGGGTTTGAGGGGTTTTGTTTCTTTTTTTCTTTTTCTTTTTTTCTTTTTTTTTGTACCAGGGATTGAACTCAGGGGCGCTTTACCACTGAGCCACATCCCCAGCCCTTTTAATTTTTTAGTATTGAGACAGGGTCTTGCTAAGTTGCTTAGGGCCTTGCTAAATTGCTGAGGCTGGCTTTGAACTTGGGACCCTCCTGCCTCATCCTCTTGAGTCACTAGAATTACAGGCATGTACCACCATGCCCCGCTGGGTTTGAGTTTTAAATCAGTCGGGGCCTCAGTTATCTCATCCATACAGTGGGATGGCTGGCTAGACAATCTTCCAGCTCCAACATACATGGTTTGATGAGATTCATCCTCCCTGAGCTACCCCTGCCCGTGTCCTTGGCTCCCATATCCTTCACCTGTGTTGCTCTGATGCTCATCCCACCCATCCCTCAGGAAACTGGCGGACTGTGCCCAGCTGCTGGAGGTAGATGACATGGTACGGCTGGCAGTGCCCGACTCCAAGTGCGTGTACACCTACATCCAGGAGCTGTACCGCAGCCTCGTGCAGAAAGGGCTGGTGAAGACCAAGAAGAAATGAGCTGACAGGCCTTGTGGGTGGAGGCAGCAGGGTGCCCAGATGACCGGCGGTAGCACCAGCTTCAACTGCATTAAAAATACTTTTGTAAAACCCTGTCTTGCCTTTCTGCTCTCTGGACTCTGCCCCATGAGTGTTCGATAAGTGGTGGCCAAAGTACATTCTGAGCCACTGGGGGCACTTTTCCTAATTCTCTTCTGCTCTTTCCACGCTTTTCCCCAAATTGGGGAACTGCAGGACCAGAGCTAGAAGTTTCTCTAGAAATCATACCCAAACTGGGGTCTGTGGTGACTCTATTGAGATAACGCACATTCTGTCCCTGGGATGTCAGTAGTTTTGTAGGAGTTTACTATAATGGCAACCAGAAAGTTCTTCCTGTGGGTTAAGTTAATCCCTCCAACTGTGGCTGAAGCTTCTGTTTGTTTTCCTCGTTCCATTGTTCATCAAGATGAACCTGGAGCTGGTTATCATTTTGTTAACAATCCTGTCTGGCTTTATCAGCCATTACAGCGTGTTTGCTCAAAAACAAACAAACAACCATCACAAAATCTCAGGCTGGCATGGCTGCAAGGGGTGTGGGCTCCAACCTGATTGGCAGAGTAGACCCCTGCAGTCCATTGATGTGCTCCATGCTTGGTACATCATCTGTAAAATGTGGGTATTATCCCTGTGCGCTGTTTGAAGCCCCCCACCCCCGGCCAAGGATGGCCTATTCTCTCATGGCCAGCATCCCTTATATTTGGGAAATATACATGGGAAACAGGGTCACACCTTTATTATCATTAGAGTGTTATTATTATTGCATTATAATCATAAAAAATAGTGGGGTTCATTATATTTGTATGTGTATACAACAATTTGATCAACTTCATTGCCCAATACCTCCCCTTTCCCTCTCCTCCCTTTCTCCTCCCTCCCATACTCTACTGGTCTCCCTTCCACTTTCATGAAATCCCCTCACTCTTTCCCCTTGTGGTGTCTCTAGCTTCCACATACAAGAGAAAACACACTACAGGGTCCTACCAGTTGCTAGATGGCAGCTAAGTCCCAGCCCTCTCTCCTGATGAAAGCCCCATCCCCTCACTGAGGAGTCTGGCCTAATGCCACAATTCACGAGTGGCCAGCATATGGGTCCTATGACTCCCCCTGGATCCTGGAGGGCACACAGCTCACAGCCTGAGGTCCCACCCTGTCAGGATAGCAGTGGTCTTCAAAAGTGTAGTCAGATTGCTGATTTGGAGGGTAAACTTTTTTCATTCTGTGATTCATTAGTGGAAAACAAAAAGCTTAGTATCTAAATCTGTCCACACCTATCAGTAGTTTTGGCTGATTTCAATCAGTGGAACATATGACATCTTCCTTGGTCCCTGCCTCCCACCGTGTCTCCCTCTGCCCCCACCCCTCAATGCCTGGGTCCTGGGGGGTTCTGGTTTACTACCAGCTGGTCTGGAAGATGACCTGTTCTCTAAGAGGGGCAGCTGGAGAAACGGCCTATAATTCTGCAAACCTAAACTCTGCTGGCTCTGGGGAAGATAAAGGGTGTGGGAAGGGCACACCTGTGGCCAGGTGAACCTGGGAATGAGTCCACACAGCATGCACATGCCTTCAGCCCCACTCCCACCCCATGTATAGAGTCGTGTGCAGCAGCTAAGAAGGAAAACATGAGCAGGGCATGAGCCTCCTAGGAGCTCTGGCCTAAGTCCACAAGGTACGTCCTTCCACCCGGCAAAGGATCCAAGCAAAGAGGGGTCAGACTGGGAATTAGGAGGGCCGGTCTACTCCGAATTCAAGGGTGAACTCTTCAGCCTTCTTCCTGAACAGCTCCGGGTCCTGTAACAGCAAGTCAGCGAGCTCCACCCGCAGGGGCTCCCTGGGATTCGGTTTATCCACCAGCATGTTGAGAGCCTCTAAGACTGTTGAGAGAGGCCAGATCAGAACAGCAGGTTAGGGGGGGAAATCCTGGAAGGAGGATCCCCTGAACCACCTCTGGGGAGACCCCAAGGAGATCCCATCTCTTAGGATGATTCTACAAACAAAACAAACGTCCCCATCATTCTAGGTGGATAACACCCAACGCTCTGGCTCAGTGGGTCAGTGGTCCTCAGTAACAAGCTTTTCATGAGATATGGGGTTTCTGGGTTTCACCCTCTCTTCAACAAGAACCACTCTGGTTTTATCTGCCATATTGGGATTCCAAATTAAGTTGGGTTTGGGGAAAAGAGTTCTAAGGCTAAAGATTGAAAATGACTGCTGCTCCACAGCTTTACTCATTCACAGGAGCCTTTGGGAACCCCAGGGAAAGTGGCAGGCCATCTCCCTAAGCACATGCACAAACACACAGTTCCAGGTGAACCGTGCTTCACAGACCCCCTGAATCCCATCCAGGGACCACTCCCCGTGCAGCTCCACCACTCCAGGGATCTTTGTTTCTGGGGTTAAGTATTCCTGTTTACTCAGAAACAGGATGGAAACTGATGAAGGCCATCGGCTCTAGAACTAACCACGTGTGCTTATCTAAATCTAATTTAATTAAAATTAAAATTAAATTTAAAATTAAAATCACTCTGCCACTGAGCTACAGCCCCAGCCCTAATAAAATATTTTTTAAAAATTCTTTAAAAAGAATTAAAAAAAAATAAAAAGAATTAAAATTAAAAATCCAGTCTCATTTGCTGGATGTGGGCTAGTGACTACTGTATTGGACAGCAGAGCCACAGAACATTTCCAGAACTGCAGAAAGTTGTGTTGGACCACACTGTGAGCTCAGCTCTGCCCCTTGCCAACTTAGGCTCCTGCTTCACCTCTCGTTTGCCTCAGTGTCTCTGTCTGTTCAGTGGGTTCATGATGGCCCTCCTCAGAGGATGGCTGCCACGATTAGATGAAGTTGGCAGGCGATGCACTTGGCACAGTTCTAGATGGGCTCTGTTAAGTGATGGGCAGTATCATTACCAGGACAATCCCTTCCATTGTCATTTAGGGCACTGTGTCCCAGAAAAGCACAGAGGTTTGCCAGAAGTCCATGGATGGAGGAGCAGGCCTTTTTATCCCAGGCCCTTCCCTCTACACCAAATCTGCCCTCTTTCCCATGAACCATGGCCAAGTTCATCTGTCTCACCTGCCTAAGATGTAGGAACAGAAGCAGGAGCAGGACAGCAGGTTCAGAATCTCAGGAGACTCCCTTCTATCCCACATCAGGTTCAACTGATACTCATTTTTATATCTCCCCTTTTTTAGGCTTTTCTAACTTAAATCCAATAACCTCCACCCAGACCAGTCCCTCCTCTGGGCCAGACCCAACCCACCTTGGCAAGTCTTGATGTGAGGATTCCAGTTCTCCTTGCTGAGGAGGGGCACGCAGACCTCCCCACTCTCACTCACATTGGGGTGGTAGATCTTGGTTGTGAATTTCACCGTGGGGGGCTTGAATGGATACTCCTTGGAGAAGTCAATGCGCAGATTGAAGGCCTTGAGGTTGTAGGGAGGTTGGTGCTGTGCAGAGAGAAAGGTTGAGCTCTGACGCAGAGCTGCTCCGGGAAGATCACTTTCCGCCGGGGCCCCAGACTGGCCTTTCTGCCCCTGTCCCCATCCCAGGGTCTCAGACATCCTGTGCCCCCAGGAAGAATCAAGAGCACCTTCATTCATCTGGCAATTGAGCCACAGATTAGTGGAAGGGTGGAATCACAAAAGGACACTAGTGTCAGAAAATGTGACCCTGGCTTTCACTGTCTGACCAAGAGTGAGCCACCTCTCATCTCTGGATCTCAGTTTCCTCAGTTGAAAAACGGATAAAGTTTGACTAGATGAGCTACAAGGGCCATCTCAGTTTTGTGGTTTTTCTGGAAGACAGCCCAGGAGAAGGATAGACCATTCTCTTTCTAGTTGTTAGCAAGTAGAAGAGAAGGTTGTCATTGTGGGGTGAGTGGTGGAATGGAGAGAATGAGGAAATGCTAAGAACTCAGAGGCTTGGGGATGGAAAATGGGAAAGGTACAGCAATGCCTCACAAAATTAAAAAGAGAGCCAGGTGCAGTGGTGCACACCTGTAATCTCAGCAGCTCAGGAGGCTGAGGCAGGAGGATCGAAAGTTCAAAACCAGCCTCAGCAAAAGCGAGGCACTGAGAAACTCAATGAGACTCTGTCTGTAAATAAAATGCAAAATAGGGTTCGGGATGTGGCTTAGTGGTTGAGTGCCCCTAAGTTCAATCCCTGGTTACCCACTTCCCCCAAGTTAAAAAGAGAATATGTCCAGCAATTCTATTTCTGGGCATATCCTCCAAAGAATTGAAAGTAGGGACACGAACAGGTATTGCATACCAATGTGCATTGGTGTTCACAGAAGCATTATTCACAACAGCCAGAAGATGGAAGCAAACCAGGTATTATCAACAGATGAATAAACAAAATGTGGCATACGCACATGGTAGAACACTATTCAGCCTTACAAAGGAATGAAATTCTAGTGCTGGCTATAGTATTGATGAACCTTGAAGACATTGCGCTAAGTGAAATAAGCTCCAGAAAAAGCAACAGATATTGCATTATGCCACTTATGTGAGGGACAGAGAATAGTCAAATTCGTAGAAAAATAAAGTATAAAATTGGTTAGCAGGTGCTGGGAGGAGGGGGAAATGAGGGAGCTATTGTTGAATGGACACAGAACTTCAATATGAAGGATAAAGAGTTCTAGAGATGGGTGGTGGTATTGATTGAGCACCAACACAAGCATATTTAATGCCACTGAACTGTATTCCTGCCCCAGGTACTGGGGATTGAACTCAGGGGTGCTTTACCACTGAACTACATACCCAGTCCTTTCTATTTTTACTTTTTAATTCTGTGACAGAGTCTTACTCAGTTGCCCAGGTCAGCATCAAACCTGCCATCCTCCTGCCTCAGCCTCCTGAGTTGCTGGGATTGAATTTGTGCACCACTGCACTCAGCTGAACATCTTTAAAAATGAAGCCAAGCGTGGTGCACATCTGTAATCCTAGCAACTCAGGAGGCTGAGGCAGGAGGATTGCAAGTTTGAGACCAGCCTGGGCAACACTGTCTAAAAAAAAAAAAAGTGGTTGAGACAGTAAAGTTTGTTCATATATATTTTACCATCAGTTTTTTGAAAAGTACCAACTCAAGGACCAGAGTTCGCCAGGGGTTGGGAACTTCCAGAAACCAGTAGGAGGTCCTCCAGGCTTGAAGTGGCCTGAAGACTTTCTTGAGCACCTACTCTGTGCTCTCTGAGATAATGGTCGACATGCAGAAGAGTGTAGGGGTTACATGGACTCTGGAGCTACCTACCTGGATGTGAATCTTGGTTCTGCCACTTATATGATCTTGGGTAAGGAATTAGCCTCTCTGTGCTTCCAAATGGGGACAACAGTAGACTTCTCCATAAGGTTTAGGTGAGGATGAAATGATTGACTTTGTGTCAAAAACAAAAAAAAAAAAAAAAAAAACTTAGAACAAAGCTGAGCATGGTGGAGTACACAGGTAATCCCAGTGATTTAGAGGCTAAGGCAGGAGGATCACAAGTTTGAGGCCAGCCTCAGCAACTTGACAAGACCCTGTCTCAAAAGGGCTGGGGATGTAGATCAGTGGTAAAATACCCCTAGATTCAATCTCCAGTACTAAAAATAAATAAATAAATGACAACTGAGAGCAGGACCTTGAACTTGGCTAGCACTGTATATATGTCAGCTATTATGATCCATAGGAAAACTCACATCTACCAGTATCTCCATTTTCAAATCAGGAACGTCAAGTTCAGCACAAGTTCACAGTGGTGGGGCTGGGACAGAGACACAGCACTGTCGACTTTACATCTCCTCACAGGAGAAATGTTCTATACCCATAGAAGGAAGGAACCCCAGAACTTGGTGATCTCTGCACAGAGGCCTTTGGGCAGGTTCCAAAGCCCCAAGTCCTTTGACCCTTCAAACTGAAAGCACAGGGCAAAGGGAGCCAGAATGACAGGAGTCCCTCTCAGCAGAGTCAAGGGTTTGTTTGGTTTGGTTTCTGTTTTTGATTTCAGTGTTGGGGATGGAACCAGGGCCTCGCACAGGCTAGGCAAGCATTGTACCACTGAGCTGCACCAAGCCCAGAGCCAGGATCTTCGCAGAGCTCCTTCTTAATGGGGGGTAAACTGGAAACCCACAGTGGCCATGGGTGTATTGAGGTAAAATGAAGCAACAACTGGGTAGATAAAGAGAATGACCGGTTTTTATGGTGTTGATAATGAGAAAAGGCCTTGTGAGGTAGAGATAAGGCCCAGGGCAAGGCCTCAGGTCAGGGCGGGGCATCCTGCATCCGGTCTGCAGGGCCTTCTTGCTGGGCTGACAAGTCTTAACAGAGGACAGAGGTTGCAGAGAGATGGAGCTGAGAGCTCTGGGACCCGTCCCACCTCTGCCACAAGCTGGTTGTGTGACTGAGCTTCTGTAAGACTCAGCTTCCTCATCTATCAAGTGAAGTTGGACAAGACCAAGGATTTCAAGTTGCATTATACTTAGCAGAGGAAGTCCTACTGACTCCCAAGTTCTGGGTTAAATGAAACATCTTGCTATTTCAATATTCCAAAAGAGCTTTGAGCAACAAAAAGCTAGTAATAATAAAAAATAATTTTTATTTTCAAGTAACCAAAGGTGTGTAGATGAATTTCTCAAAGATAATGTCTTCAGTACCAATAATTAGATGGCAAAACTGAGATCTCATAGTCTGCTAGATTCTGGGGAAGATTTCTTTCAAAGGGAGATTTTATCAAGATGCTACCAAATAATGAACAGAGAGAAAGGAGAACAGTAGAGATGGGTGATCTTCTGAAATAAGATCTTCGAAAGAAAACGAAATTCATTTTGGTTTTGGGGAGCAGGTTCTACTAACTCAGAAACTTAGAAGTTCAGTCCTACCCCTTGACAAAGCCTGCAAAGGTCCAAGAGACTCTCTCTCTCTCTCTCTCTCTCTCTCTCTCTCTCTTTAAACCAGGAATTGAATCCAGGGGTGCTTAATCACTGAGCCACATCCCCAGGCCTTTTTATTTGAGACAGGGTCTCACTAAGTAGCTTAGGGCCTTGCTAAATTGCTGAGGCTGGCTTTGAACTCATGATCCTCCTGCCTCAGCCTCCCAAGCTGCTGGGATTACAGTCGTGCACCACCACACCCAGCTTTTCTTTCTTTCTTTTCTTCCTTTTTTTTTTTTTTTTTGGTGGTGCTGGAGGTTGAATCAAGGGCCCTGTGCACACTAGGCGAGCACCCTACCAACTGAGCCACATCCCCAACCCCTTTTCTTTTCTTTTATAAAGACAGGGTCTTACTATGTTGCCAAGGCCAACCTCCAATTCCTGGACTCAAGCCATCCTCCTGCCTCAGTTTCCCAAGCACCTGGGAACTACAGAGGCATGTCACTGTACCCAGTTTTCTCCTTCTTTTTGACGCTGTTTGTCTGAAGCTTCTGGGGTGGCCTTGGTGGCTACTGAGGAAGGGTCTCTAATAAGTCCAAAAGTCCGTTGACATATTCAGCAATCTCCCAGGAACTCAGAGCAATCAATCCAGGGAGAGACCCCCTCCACCAAGGATAACCTCAGGACAAGAGCCCCAAGGCAGGCGACATTCTCACCTCACCCAAACCCTCCCTGCCCAGGCCACTGGCCCATGGTACCCCGCATCCAAAGCCAGGACCCCCATGGACACTCACAGGCAGGAGGAGCGCATGCCACACCAGGACGTTGGCATCATCACAGTACAGGTGCTTCAGGTAAGGCGGAAGCTCCTGTTGCAGATCCTCCAGCTCCTGGAAGAGGCAAATGAGTGGTCAGTGGGTCTGGTACTTACGACTTCAGCCCCTGCCCCCACCCCAAGGGCAAGCCATTCTGGGAGCAGAACCTGGCAAAGTTAAAGCCCCCACTTACTGAGCACGTAGCACGTATGCCACATGGCACTGTGTGCTTTAAAACATCTGATTTTGGCCTCACCACGACTCTAGGGGTACTAGACATAGGAGTAGGTGATCACTTCTTCCAGGTATTGAGACCTGGGAACAAATGTCTTAGGAACCTTTATTTCCTGAAATCCAGGTACTTAATCCTGTCCTATTATGTGTGGATTCATTATAAGAAAGACAGAGAAGCAGGGAGGCTCCCCAAAGGGTGCACACTGTGAGCCAGGCTGTGCCGAATAAATAGGAGTCTGCCATGCAGAGAAGGGGACAGGCACCAAGGCACAGGGCCTAGACCAGGCAAATGTGGATAGGTGTCCCATGGAAGGTTAATGGTTATTACAAGAAAAGGGTTCCGCGGTCAAGTATATTTGGGAAAACTCAGCAAAACCGCTTCCTTCACTGCAGGACTTCTCAGAGCCTTTAGAAGGCTATGGTGTGTTGTGACTCTCCAAGACGTGAGCCCCAGCATGCCCCACTTCTCAAAGGGCACTGCCCAGCCCTTTGGGGGATCCATCCCATGGGCCTACAGAGCCTTTCATTTGGGAAAAGAGGGGATCAAACAAATTCAAGGGCAGGTCGTATTTCACTGGAAAGATGAATGGGTGGTTTTCCACTAGGACTGATTTTACCTCCCAGGGGACATTTGGCAATGCCTAGAAACAGTTTCCATTGCAATTTAGTGGGTAAAGATTAGAGATATTGATAAGCAACTCTAAGAATTACCTGGTGGTGCTAGGGGTATAGCTCGGTGGCTTGCCTAGCATGCGCACAGCCCTGAGTTCAATACCCAGCACTTAAAAAAAAAAAAGTAATTTACCAGGTCCCAAATGTCAATAGTCACAAGGTTGAGAAATCCTTGTGTAAACAAAGGATTTGGAGAGAAAGCGCCAAACCCAGCCCTCAGTTGAGGAGGGGTCCTTCACTACTATGTGGCCATCTGAACTTTCTTTCCCCCTGCCCAACAGAGACACGTTCTCCTGCCTCTCGCATCTCTCACCTGTGTTCCACGTCTGCCCAACAAACTGCTCCACCCAGACTCCATGACCTCATTTATCTTTACCCCAGACAATGGGCACATCATTACTACTATAAATCCTGCTCCTATAACTCCTGCTCTCAGTATTGTCTGACTCATTGGCAAGAATGAAGCCCAAGGCTGAACAGTCAAGATTTGCAATGGGCATGTTCTGTATCTTTCTATAACTGGGAACACATGGACTTTATCTCTTTTAGGTGAGTTCTGCCAAAACTTTCCCAAAGCCCGGCGAGGATGTTGAAACTCAAGCTAGGACAGTTCTTTCCCAAGACAGGTTGGGAAATCACCTGACTTAGAGGAACCGAAAATGAAAGTAGAGAAGCCACTGAACAAGCCTGCTGATTTCCTCCAAATTTTCAACTGTAAACATGTATTTTTTTAACCAAATATTTAAAAAAAAAATGTTACTTGTGAATAAAATGAAACTTGGCCATAGGTACAAAAGAAAGGGAGAGAGAAACTGCTAGTTGAGGACCCACGACAGGAGCCTGGGCTCCAAGCTCAGTTCCATCATTCCTTACTGAATGACCCTGGACAGCTGAGTTATTTTCTCTCAGCCTCAATTTCTTCATCTGTAAAATGGAGCATTAGCTAAGTGCAGTGGCACACTACTGCAACCCCACTACTCAGAAGGCTGACATAGGAGGATCACAAGTTTGAGATCAGCATCAGCAACTTAGTGAGACCCTGTTTCAAAACATAAAGGGCTGAGGGTGTAACTCAGTGGTAAACCACCACTGGGTTCAATCCTCAGTACTGAAAAAAGGGAGGGTATTATTTATCTCACAGAGCTGCTAGGGGAATTAGATGAAATAACTTACGTAAACTGCCTGAGTTAATACCCCCCACACCCCCACATCCCAAGTGCTTAAGACCACCAGTGACAAATACCAGCTCCAGTCTTCTCCCCACTTGGTGGGGAAGATCCTCTGCCCCATTTTACTGCCAACCTTCAGATTTCAGTTCTTCTGGGCTGAGCCTCTTCTGGGTGTACAGATGTCCCTTCCCGGCCTCTGACAAGAAAATGCTGTCTGCCCCTCCAGTGCATAGAGCATAGAGCATAGTGCATAGAGCACAGGGGCACTTCCAGGAGCCCTAAAGGTTAGTGGGGAGGATGCCCATGTCACCTCACCAAAACTGCTCTTCCTCCCCCTCTCCCTCCAATTCTGGCCACACCCCAATCCTGCAAACACCCTGGGTTTTCCCACCTCCTGGGGAAAATTGCTCCCTCCTCATCCTTCCAGATCTTACTTCAAGTTGTGTCCCTGTTAGGAATGAAAGTCCAAAGGGATAGGATTTTTGTTCGTCGCTGCCCTGCTACCTCTTAGCACAGGGCCATTATCCTAGATATTCGACATCTGCCTAAAGAATGCAACCAGGCCACCTACTCCAGGAAGCTTTCCAGGGCTGCCTCCCATTCGTTTCTTCCAGAGAACACCCATAGATCGCTCCTACACACACACACACACACACACACACACACACACACACATCCTAAGCAGCATTCCCTGCCTTTCGGAACTCGGATAATGTAGGTATCAAAGTATGGGATGGGCCATGGGCTATTCCAAGGCAAGGAGCTGGTTCTGGTTATCGCTGCAGCTGAGCGCCTGGCACCGAGAGCCTTTTCCAGGAAAAGTGAAACTGAAACCAGTTTGGGGGGAACTGGCTCATCGTCACCCCCAGTACAGCTCAGGAAGCTAGTGACATTCCCACCCCATAGGCACCCTCCCCACCCCAACCCCAAACTCCAGCTCCGGACCCTCTGGCAGACCCTTTCTTCTAGCGAGAGGGCGGGGATGCCTGGGATTCGGCCACCCCGGTACCCAGCCCAAATAAATAAATAAAGCGCTGGAGGAGCGGCGGAGGGGACGGCGGAAGCGGGGAACCGAGGGCCGCGAGAAAGGCGTCATCCCAAACGCGATTACCTTCGCCACTCGCTTGCTGGCGCTCATCTTGGCACCGAATCTGGGGCGCCCGCGGGCTCTGGCAGGGCCGCTGGCTCCGGCGCGGACACCGTGCGCCCCGCCCCAAGGGCCACACCTCCCGGGCCCCGCCCACGCTCGGCTCCACTTGGTCCCGCTCCCGGCTGTGTAGACCTGCTCCCACCTGCTCCACAGAGACGCGGAGGGAGAAGTAGAGAGGACGCTCTGGCCGCGGCCGGGTCCCCGCGCGGTGGTCCCGGAGCTGGGGAGCGCGCGCCGTCTGGAGACCAGGCAGGTCCGCCTTAGACGCGCGGGGCTGCGGGGGTCCCTGCGCTCCGCTGGGGGGCGCCGTGCCAGGTCTGCTATCGCGCGGGAGCCGTCCCAGCCTGCAGCCGCGCCGTGGGCTCTCCGGTCTCCATCAGCCCCCCAAATGCACACTCGCCCTAAGAAAATACCGAATGATTGCTGTGCAAACGTTTCTCCGCGACAGGTCGCTTGGTGGCCTCCACCATCGGACCACCTCCCTAAGTCCCTCCTACATCAAGAGTCCCAGAGTCCCTTGGCCAGTCCCCTGCCCTTCCTGCGCCAAGTGCCCCATTCTAAAACTAGGCGAGGGGTGTGGCTTAGGCTATATTCCCTCCTAGGATCGCTCCTTTGGCGCTGGGGATCCGTTGTGCTGTCCAGCCTTTGGTGACGGAAGTGCAAAGTTTATTCCCGACACCGCAAGAAGGCGCTGTTAGGGGGTTGGTTTTGTCAACCACTCAGTCCCTTACTAGTCTTACTGTGTAGTAAGCGCCTGTTATATGCTGATTTGGGAAACAGTTGGATAGCCGAAGCCCCAAGACACGAAACAGCATCTCGAGAAGATCTTCGTTGCAATGGTGAACTAGCTAGGAGCCCCCCTTCCTCACCCCCACCCCGCTCAACCCAGAAATCGGCTAGTTCCTCACATAGTTTTTGTCTAACTGTCTTAGAACCATATGACTTCTCTGCTAAGGTGTAGGGTGTATTGGCACAACCAATTCTCTTTAATTCAATTCAATAAACTCGAACTGAACACTTTCTATGTGCTAGTCATGTGAACAATTCCTTAGCATAGGCCGATGAGGGAACCTAGGCATGTGAACACACGGTTGGTCAACAGTCTCAATTATCATGGGAACATGGGGTCCCTGTCCCTGGAGAAGCTCTCAGGCTGTTGGGACAGAATGCAGCCTATTCATTTTTAATGATGCTGATAGGAGAATGACCTGGTTCTATGAGAGCCTGGAGAAGGCTCATGTGATCTCACCCCAGAATGGGGCAGAGGTTTCCTGGAAGAGAGAAAATTCCAAGAGACTTGTGGAGCAGGATGAGTTAGCTAGAGTAAGAGCAGAGAGGGAAGGACTTGCAAGAAGAGGGAACAGCCCATGAGCAAAAGGGAGGTGCTGGTGGAGCTCAGGCTGAACGACTTCACAGTGTGGAGCTCAGGTCTCTGTTTACACTCCTTGGTCCTCCTTCTCTTGCCTTACAGAAGTCCTGCATCCCCAAAGTGAATTTGTACTCATCCTTGGATGGGTCCTCAATCCCCCCAGTTTGGAGGCCCAGATGCATGGCCTTCATGCGCTTTCACAGTGCAGATCTTTGTGTCAGACCAAGCCCTGAGGAGACCTGGGTCGAAGTTCCACATCTGCTCCACATGCAGCATGTTCTCAGCTGAGCCATGGAAACTCCTACCTGCCTCCTAGGACCATTGTAGACTTAGCTCACAGGCACAGGGAAACTCTGAAAATGACAAATCGAAGCTAAAAATAAACAAGTTTGAATTCCACTATTATTGGTGGAATAACTTTAGGCAAATTACTTAGCCTGCCTGTGCCTCTATTCCCACATCGGTAAAATGGGGCTATTAACAGTGCATATGAGGAACAATGAGTTGGTATTTGTAAATAATTTAATGCAGGGCCTCGGGATGGAGGTCCATGGTGGAGCACTTATCCAGCACATGCAAGGCCCTGGGTTCCATCCTCAGCACTGCAAAACAAAAACTTAAAACTTAATTGAAAAAAAAAAAGAGCTTAATGTAGAATGCTAGACCATAAATGACAGTCATAACAATAATAATATAATAAATAGTGCTAGGGCTGTGGCTCAGCGGTAGTGCACTTGCCTGTCATGTGTGAAGCACTGGGTTTGCTTCTCAGCACCACATATAAATAAATTAGATCTATCAACAAATAAAAAATATTTTAAAATAATAATAATATAATAAATAGTAAAATAATAGATGCCTCCCAGGAGTGCGGTAGCGCGCTCGCTTGGCATGCGTGCGGCCCGGGTTCAATCCTCAGCACCACATACCAACAAAGATGTTGTGTCCGCCGAGAACTAAAAAATAAATATTAAAAAAAAAATTCTCTCTCTCTCTCTCTAAAAAAAATAAAATAAAATAATACTTCCTTCCTTAATAGGAGACCCAGTGCCGTTGGGTGTAGTGGTGCAAGCCTGTAATCCCAGCTGCTCAAGAGGAGGAGGCAAGAGGATTGAGAGTTCAAAGCCAGCCTCAGCAACTTAGCAAGGCCCTAAGCAACTCAGTGAGACTCTGTCTTTAAGTAAAATATATATTAAAAAAAGGGGGGGCTGAGTAGGTGGTTAGCACCCCTGGGTTCAATCCCTGGTACAAAAAAAAAAAAGAGGAGACCCATGCTTCTTCTCTCTGATTAGTCCTTGGCATTTATTTAGCCATTCAACAGAATGTGCTGAGCACCTACTTATTCAAGTGCTGTGTTGAGCACTCCCCGGGACCTAGGCAGGGGGGAGGCCCACTCTGTATCTTCCCTATCCAGCAGAAGAGACATTTCATTCGTAGACAGCAAAAATGAAGGAGAAGGAATTCCAGGATGGACTTTTCAAGACTCTGCTTTGCCAGCTCCAGGCCTTGCCTATTTATTTCGAGCATACAATGGGATCCTGTAGGTGAGGGCCACCCTCTAGGTTCCAAAGCACTGTATTTATTTATAATGCAGTGTTCTAAGCAAAAGGGACTTCTTCAGAAGTCTCCCTGAACCTTCTGTGAATTTTGAGAGATGGATTTGAGCTAATAAGGAGCAGGTGATTTTCTGTTTATAATTTTTTTTTATTACTGATTAATTGATTGATTTAATTTTGGTACTGGGGATTGAACACAGAGACACTTGACCACTGTAATACCTCTCCAGTCTTTTGTTTTATAATTTTTGAAACAGGGTCTCACTAAGTTGCTGGGAGTTTTCCTTAGGTGCTGAGGCTGGCCTCAAATTTGTAATTCTCCTGTCTCGGCCTCCCAAGTTGCTATGATTATAGGTATGTGCCACTGCGTCCAGCTAGGAGTAGTTAATTTTCTTACAGACCTGTTCTCTGGGTTTGATCCTGTTGAGGGTAGGGAGAGTTCATCTCAGAACTACCTCAGCCCGTCCTTTCTCCCTAGGGCCCAAAGAAGCTCAAAAGGAACCAGAGGCAGAGAATGTTCTGCTTCTTTGATTAAGGAAGGGACCTCCTCCTCCTGATCATCTCACACCCCCAAAATTTGCACCCCAGAGAAGGCAAGTCCTGCCTTAAGATTAAAGAAGAGAGGGTTGATCAGCCAGGAGGCAAAACCCCAGGCTACTGACTCAGGGAACCTGCTTCCTCCACCTGGCTCAACCAGTCAATTACTTGCTTGTAGCAGGACTTTGGACAAGAGAGGTAACCGTGACAACAGTGATTACAACAATAACTATGTCTATTTGACGTTTCAGGAAGTGTTAGTTTACTCAGTCTGCTATAACAGAAGACCACAGGCTGCCTTTGACTCATGCAACGTGATATGCACATCTGAGTCCTTGCTTGCTCTTTTTCTTTTTCCCTTTTTTTTTTAAATTTTTAATATTTATTTTTTTTAGTTCTCGGTGGACACAACATCCTTGTTGGTATGTGGTGCTGAGGATCGAACCCGGGCCGCACGCATGCCAGGCGAGCGTGCTACCGCTTGAGCCACATCCCCAGCCCAACAATTAATTCCCTTTTTTTGTGGTTCTGAAATCAAACCTTGTACATGCTAGGCAAGAGCTCTACCACTGAGCCACACCAGCAGGCCTTTTTACTTTTGGAGACAGGGTCTCACTGTGTTCCCCAGGCTGGCCTCAAACTTGCAATCCTTCTGCCTCAGTACCTCCTGGTCACTAGGATTACAGACATGCACCACTGTGTACCCCTTCCTTGACTGGTTTTAAGGTGGGCTCTAATGTCCCCTCCAATTCTGTCTCTGGGCCTCCTCCAACTCAGGCAGAGCTGCCAATGATTAGTCCCAGGATTAGTGGGTGAATGTTCATGATTAATGAGTAGAATTGAATCCTTAACTGGTGTCCATATTGTACATGTGTGAGTCAGGATTTTACCTTTGACTAAAACTTATCTTTGAATAGTTATAGACTAGCCTGGGAGAATGCTTAAGAAATAGGTGAGTGTTTTTGTTTTGTTTTTATGGTGCTGGGGATTGAACCCAGGGCCTCAAGCATACTGAGCATACACCCTACCACTGCGCTATATCCCCATTCCCAGTAAAAGTGATTTAATAGTTTGGAAAGGGAAACTGAGTGTCTTAGGAAAGAAGTAGGAAGAGACCTACTGTCCACTGATTTGCACTGTTAAAATTTCATATGAAGCTGGGTGTGCTGGCACATACCTGTAATCTCAGCAACTCAGGAGGGCTGAGGCCTGAGTATCACAAGTTCAAGACCAGCCTGAGAAACTTAATGAGTCCCTCAGCAACTTAGTAAGAGCCTGTCTCAAGATGAAAAATAAAAATGAGGAGCTGGGGATATAGCTCAGTTGGTAGAGTGCTTGCCTCTCATGCATAAGGCCCTGGCTTCAACCCCCAGCACCACAAATAAATAAATAATTAATTAAAATAAAAATGGGTGGGGATGTAGATCGGTGGTAAAGTATCTCTAGATTCACTCCCCAGTTAACCACACCCCCAATTTTTTCACATGATAATTTTTTCATCTTTTTTTAAATTTTTTAAAAATGTTTTTAAGGGGCTGGGGATGTGGCTCAGGCGGTAGCGCGCTCACCTGGCATGCGTGCGGCCCGGGTTCGATCCTCAGCACCACACACCAACAAAGATGTTGTGTCCGCCGAGAACTAAAAAATAAATATTAAAAAATTCTCTCTCTCTCTCTCTCTCTCTCTCTCACTCTCTCTTTAAAATAAATAAATAAATAAATAAATTCTAAAAAAAAAAAGTTTAAAAAAAAAAAAAAGAAAATTAATTAAAATGAGAGAAATGAAAATAGGAAGTGTAATCTCGTGATTAAGAGCATGAGATTGAAGGTCAAGCAGACCTGAATTTAAAACTCTGATATTTTAAACAAATTGATTAACTGCTCTAAGCATGAGTTTCTTTGTTGGATGGAGATAATGATATCTTGTTTCTGGTGTCACTGTGGGAACTGTATGAGATTTGAATATGATTTGAATATTTAAAAAAACTTTAAACTGGGCCTGGTATTCCGTAAGATCTCACAACAAATGCAGATCACAATAACATAATGATCAACATTATCATTGTCCTCAATAGTATCATCTAATCCAGGGTCTTCCAAACTCAGGATGAACCCACCAAAGCATTTTGGGTGATATTTTGTTTTGTTTTTTACGGTATTGGGAATTGAAGCCAGGAGCACTCTATCATTGAGCTCTTTCCCCAGCCCTCTCTAAATTTTATTTTAAGAAAAAAATCTCTGGAGGGCTGGGTCGTGGCTCAGTGGTAGAGCACTTGCCTAGCATGTGTGAGGCACTGGGTTCAATTCTCATCACCACATATAAATAAATAAAATAAAGGTCCATCAACAACTAAAAAATAAAAAAAAAGAAGAAAAAAAAAAAAGAAAAAAAATCTCACTAAATTGCCCAGGTTGGCTTCCAACTCACAATCCTCCTGTCTCAGCCTGTAAATTGCTGGGGTTACAGGTGCATGCTACTGTACCTTTTTAGACAGCATTGAATATCTAAACACCAGACTGGCAGTGTAGACAGAGGCAGAGTGTTCGCCCAGCATGTGTGAAGGCCCAAGGGTTCAATTCCTAGCACTGCTTTTAAAAAAAAATCTCTCGGAATGAGAAAGAATTTTTCAATTTCTTTAAATCCTTCTTCAGGGGCCAGGGTTGTGGCTCAGCAGTAAAGCGCTTGCCTAGCATGTTCGAGGCCCTGGGTTCTAGCCTCAGTACCAAAAAAAACAAATAAAATAAAATAAAGGTATTGTGTCCATCTACAACTAAAAAATCTTTTAATAAATAAATAAACAAACAAATAAATAAATAAATAAATAAATCCTTGTTGATATCTCAAGGACTGGTGTCAGTTTAACTCCTAACACATGCTAATCTCCATTTCTAACAAGGAGGGAAGAGGCCTCAGTATACATTTAAGCAGACAGAATCAGCCAGAATTTAGTAATAGTGTTCTGTTTTCGTTTTATAGTTACATTTATTCTAGAGCACTTTTGTCTCGTTGTGTCCCTTCCCTTCCTCCATAGAATTTTTTACTGGGAATTGAACCCAGAGCTGCTTAATCACTGAGCCACATCTTTTTTATTTTATTTTTTATTTTGAGACAGGGTCTCACTGAGTTGCTTAGGGTCTTGCTAAATTGCTTGGCTGGCCTCAAACTTGCAATCCTCCTGCCTCAGTCTCCTGAGCCTTTGGGATTACAGGCATGCACCACTGTGCCTGGTTTAGATTTTTTAAAATTATATTTTATGATTGCATTGTTATAAATAAGAATAAAATCCAGCCAGGAATGGTGGATCACAACTGTAATCCCAGAGACTCAGGAGCCTGAGGCAAGAGGATTGCATGCTTGAGGTGGGCATCCACAATTTAGCAAGACCTCCGCTCAAAGTAAAAAAATAAAAAGGACTAGGGATGTAACTCAGTGGTAGAGACCCCCTGGGTTCAGCCCCCACTACTACAAAAAACAAAACCAAACAAAAAATGAATAAAATCCTGGCTAGATAGATTCACTAGAATATACCCATTACTATCATTATATTCATTTTTTCCTAATTAAAAAAAATAAAATTAAAGCATTTTTGCAGGCACCTAGAAGTGGGCTCAAGACGCTGTGCCTGCTTGACCCTGATTCATTCTATTTGTGGCAAGTATAAAAGAGACCTACCGTCCACTGATTTGCACTTTTAAAATTTCAAATGAAGCTGGGTGTGCTGGAACACGCCTATAATCTCAGACAGAGTTGCCAATGGGGTTTACTCACTTACTTAGGGTTCCTGTAGGGAGATGAACTCTCCCTACACCCGCCTATAATCTCAGACAAAGTTGCCAGAGAGCCAGAATCCGCATTTACAGAGAAGATGTCAAATTCCCTCTTTATATAAGTGCATTCTGGTAAACAAAATGAGCAAGTGAGACCTTGTCTCTAAACAATGTAAAAGTAAATAATAGTAGGAGGGAGGGTGGGTGAGAATATGGCAAAATGAAAGCCCTTCCCTTTACAGACAAGAAGACTGGGCTCTGGGGATGTGATACCTTGTGGAGCAGGGACCAGGGTTCAGCCATCCAGACCCTGCAGCATGTTCAGATGAGGCATCTCAGCCACTCTCCCCCACCCCCCACCCCTGCACATTCCCAGGAATGGGATGATCCCTCCCCACTGGCTTTGGACCAGCTCCACAGGGATGCGGGAAGTTCCTAAATTACCCCATAGCCTGCTCTTGCCAAGCCCCAGGGCCTGGGGAGACAGCTTCCCAGAGGATCCTGGGAGGAAACGACTTCAGAATTGGGTTTTATTTCCATCAGACCACTTCTTCAGAGAGGCCCATGCAAGGAAGGACAAAGTCCCTTTAAATCCAGGCTGCCGTACCTTATTAGAAAAAGGCATGGGGTGGGGTGGGGGATTTGAAGAAAGTAAATTTTTAGCATTCTGACTGGGGGGGGGGGGCTTCTTCAAAGGACCAGCACTGACTTGTGTCACCCAGGGAACCACATTCAGATCCCAGGACCCATCCTGAGGTGTAGAGAAGGGCCCCCAGGGTTTTAGTTGCCCCCTGCTTTTCTGTTTTAACTTAATGGAGAGGAGGCAGAAGAGAAAGTCCAGAGGCCTGGCCAGAGAGCCAGAATCCATCAGTGACGCAGCTTCCTGGGGCAGCTCTCTGGATGGCAAATTGGAACAGTGGTGAGAGATGAAAGGTGAGTCTTTAAAATCTCAGGGGCTGGGGCTGTAGCTCAGTGGTAGAGCGCTTGCCTCATGCGTAAGGCACTGGGTTCGATCCTCAGCATCACATAAAAATAAATAAAAATAAAGATATTGTGCCCATCTACAGCTAAAAAATATATTTAAAAAAAAAAAAAAAAAAAAAACTCAGGCGGAGCCAGGCACGGTGGGCCAACCTGTAATCCCAGCCTCAGGCAGGAGGATCTTGAGTTCAAAGCCAGCCTCAGCAAAAGCAAGGTGCTAAGCAACTCAGTGAGACCTTGTCTCTACATAAAATACAAAATAGGGCTGGGGATGTGGCTCAGTGGTCAAGTGCTCCTGAGTTCAATCCTTGCACACACACACACACACACACACACAAAAAAAAAAAAAAAAAAAAAAAACCCTCCAGGCAGAGGATGAGCTCTGTGAGGTAGGAACTTTTGCTTACTTGGAGCTGCTCTGTGGCCTAAAGCAGGGCCCCGAAAGGAAGCTTCCAACCAAACGGAAAGAGTAAGCCCAGAAGTGAAGTTAAGTAGTTACACAACATGGCCGGGCTAGATAGGAAGGACCAATCCCGGGCAGATTTGCGAGGATTTTCCACTTTTGCCAAAAGATCACTTCCTTGCTGCTCACATGCAAATGTAGAACAACTCATATTCGTGTTTAAATGTTCTCTCTACTTAATAAAGAGGTGCTTTTAGTAGGCGAATGAGCATAACCCAAGACTAGAAGGCATAAGGGAAGCATGCCTGAGGGTCCCTGGGGCGGGGGAAGTGGAATGCAGAGCATGCCCCAGCCCTGACGGTGTTTCTGTTCTCCTGATGCAGCTGGTTCTCTGGAATTTGGGGCCAGTTTGCTCTCCCCCTCCCCTTGCTCTCTGCCTCCCCACTCCCACCTCCACACAATATTTTTGTGTCTTTCCTCTTGTTCTTATCAGCTGCTTAGAGGAGGCACCACCAGCCTCCTGGTAGCAGCTGCTGGAAGGGATGGGCATAGGGATGGGCGTGGAGGGGAAAATAACTGCTAGAGAAGGCACAGCTGGACAACTTAATCTGTGTCCTTGACAGCCAGTATCAAAGGACTTTGCCAATTCAATTGTTCAGGGAATATCTATTGAGTTTCTACTGTGCGCCAGGTGGTGGGCTGACAGGAAGTCGCACACACCAGAAATGAAATGGGATCCTCCCAGGGGCAGGCAAGAAGTCTGACCCTGGACCACAATGGGCATCCCCGTTGAGTGCCTCTCGGTGGCCCTCAGCTATAGCCAAAGTTAGCCGATGACGTGGTGTGCAGTCTTGGTCTGCTGCTTTGAACACCACATGCTCCCCGTTTGTTGGTATTGTTCCTGTCACTTACTCGGATGAAGGATGGAGATGTATCAGAAAAAACCGGGGCTGTTAGGCATCAACAGACGGGACTCTCAAGTTGCCTCTAGCTAGGTGAACTTTCGCACCGGGTGGATTCCCAAGTCATTTACCCTTCCCCTCTCAAAGACACACATGGTCATATTGTCATGGTGCAGAGTCATTTAAGCTTTTCAGTTTGTCCTGGCCCTGGTCAGGGGTCCTTGACCTCAGAACTTCTGTCTTTCAGCTTAGGCGTGATGTATTCCCTGATTCAACAGGCATTTATGAAATATCTTTTAGATATTTAGTGGGGAAAATAAATAACAACCAAATAAACAAAGAGCAAATAAAATGATTGTCCTTTTTGTGATAACTGTGATGGGGAAACTCAAAGGGACACTATAGTGGAGAATAACAGGGATGGCGTCAGAAAGCCCTATTTGAGGAAGATCTTTTAAATTTTACACCCTGAAGAATGAACTGCTGCCAGATGTGGTGGTGCACTCCGGTAATCCCAAATCGCTGGCTTTGAGTTCAAAGCCAGCCTCAGCAAAAACAAGGCAATAAACAACTCAGCGAGACCTTGTCTCTAAATTAAAAAAAAAAAAAAATACAAAATAGGGCTGGGGATGAGTTCAATCCCCAGTACTCTCCTAAAAAGAATAAACTATCCATGTAGAAAATTGATGAAGAAGTACTCCTGGCACAAAAAGCAGCAAGGCATTTTCTAGAATCTTCTAGAAAGCCAGGGACTAGATGTAATAATTGGGTTTGGGTAATACAAGAGGAAGTTGGACAGGGAGACAGAGGCCATCTTGGACCTAGTCTCATAGGCCAGCAAAGAGAGTCTGGATTTCATTATACACGTAAAAAGAAAGCTTTTTAAGTGGCTTCCTAGCAAAATGGTGTGTCGTGGAAAATGAATGTGTAGTTTCATAATTCTGGCTGTGGATCAGAGAACAGATGGAAAGGGCATGGTTAGGAGACTATCCGGTGGTCTGATGAAAGATGGCTGTGGCTGCTTGGGGTCACGACCCCAGATGGAGAAAAAAAGGAAGTAGATTCAGGATTTATGCTGGGGATATTACTGAAAAATCTGCCGATGATAAGGATGTACGAAAAGATGGAGTTAGAGTCCCTGAGTTAGAGGCTGATGAGTCTTCTACCATTATCTACAGGCATACTTCAAACTGGAGGTAGAAGCAGAGGGCTCAAATCCAAGACCAAAGACCTAAACTCAACCAAATTGAGAAGCTGAAACAACTGAAAAGTAAATACAAAAATCCCAAACTAGGGGAAAAAATAATTGGGGGTGTGGCGGGGTACTGGAGACTGAATCTAGGGGAGCTTGACCACTGGGCTACATCCTCAGCCCCTTTTTAGTTTTTACTTTGAAACAGGGTTTCACTAAGTTACTAAGGGCCTTGCTAAGTTGCTGAGCTGGATTTAAACTCTTGATCCTCCTGCCTCAGCCTCCCAAGTCACTGGGATTACACACCTGCACCACTGCTCCCAGCTAAAAAAAAAAAAAAAAAAAAAAGATTTTTTTTTGATAATATGATTAGACTAAAATATAAACTATGTCTAAAACCATAAAATATATCAAGTACCTAGGAATAAAATGAACAAAAACAAGTGGAATATGTCTACAGAGAAAAGTATACAACAATTTTGAGAAACCTTGGGGAAGCCCCCAAATAGTTCTGAAGCTATAACATATTCCTGGATTAGAAGATTTGCTATTATAAATCTGTCAGTTCACCCCAAACTGATCTAGAGATGTAAAGTAACACTAGTCAAAATTCCAACCTGTTTTTTTTTTTGTTTGTTTGTTTATTTTATTTTGTGGGACCTGACAAGCTGATTCTAAGTATATACAGAAATGCATGATCTGGGCACAGTGGTACATTCCTGTAATCCCTGCTACTCAAGAGGCTGAGGCAGGAGGATCACAAGATCAAAAATAGTCAGGGCAGGGGCTGGGGATGTGGCTCAAGTGGTAGCGCACTCGCCTGGCATGCGTGAGGCACTGGGTTCGATTTCAGCACCACATAAAAATAAAATAAAGATATTGTATCCACCTAAAACTAAAAAATACATATTAAAAAAATAGCCAGGGAAACTTAGCAAGACCAATCTCAAAACATAAAGATCTGAGGATGTTGATAGGTGGTAGACTGCTCCTATGTTCAATTTCCAGTACCAAAAGGGAAAGAAATATAGCTCAATAAGAGCAGGGTCCATTTATGTAGGATGTGTCAAAGTGTATTCTACTGTCATGTAAACTAATTAGAATTTAAAAAAAAAGAGCAGGGAGTGGGCTGGGTGGTAGAGCACTTGCTTGGCATACATGAGACCCTCACATCAATTTCCAGCACTGCAAAAAAAAAAAAAAAGGCAGAGAACTTCTAGAAGGTCGAAGAGGACTTAGTCTACCAGGTAACAAACTTATAAATGGCTCAGTTATGATTTCATATTCACAAGAAAACAAAACGATGACAAGACAGGAACACATTCTTGATCACAGAAGGGGAAGTTTTATGAACCTATACAAAATAATATTAGCCATAAAGAAAAAGAGTGATATCACAATGAGCACGTTTTGTTCTTTAAAAGGCATTATTAATGGAATGAAAAGGAAAGCCCCAGGGTAGAATATATTTGCAACATATGTAACCAACAAAAGATTTGGAACCACAACATCTCCTAAATCAAAAGGCCCAATAGAAAAATAGGAAATATAAGTTAAGATGGACAAACAGCTAGGACAACCAACCCCAAACCTTGGTGCCTTGTACAATAGAAGTTGTAGAAGTTTATTTATTGCTTAGATAAACCCTATCAGTGATGGTCCTGATCAGGTGGCTCCACACCACAGTGTCATTCAGACACACTAAAGGCTGACGGACACTCAGCTCTCTTCAGTGGGAAACCTCGAGAGTGATCCCAGACATTAACATCGGGTCTACAGTGGGGAAGAAAAGAATTTCATGTATGGAAAAATTTTCAAGATCAGGCCTAGAAAAACCTTCCACCAGCATTTCATTAGCTAGATTTCAGTCTTATGGCTCACATGACTGCAAGAGAAGCCATGAAATGTAGTGATATCCAAAGAAGAAGAAGAAGAAGGAGAAGGAGAAGGAGAAGGATAAATTGTACCCAGAAAAAGAAAAAAAAAATTTTTTTTTACTTGCTTTTTCTCTTGATCTGTAATCCCAGTGGCTCAGGAGACTGAGGCAGGAGGATCATAAGTTCAAAGCCAGCCTCAGCAATTTATAGAGGCCTTAAGCAACTCAGTGAGACCCTGTCTCTAAATAAAAACATTTAAAAGGGCTGGGGTTGTGCCTCAGTGGTAGAGCGCTCACCTAGCATGCACGAGGCACTGGGTTCGATCCTCAACACCACATAAATGTGAAATAAAGATATTGTGTCCACCTAAAACTAATAAATAAATATTTTAAAAATATTTATTTAGTTGTAGATGGACACAATATGTTTATTTTATTAATTTATTTTTATGTGGTGCTGAGGATCCAACCCAGTGTCTCATGTGTGCAAGGCAAGCCATTGAGCTATAGCCCCAGCCCCAGGAAATGATATTCAATAGCATCAGGATGGTGGTTTCCCATGGCAGAGTGGAGTTGTGGCTGAGAAGAACATAGTGTACTTCTGGAACGCCAATAAAATTCTGTTTCTTAAACTGGGTGATGAATGGTCGTTTCATGATGTTCTGTTAAATTGTATATTCATTCTTTTTTTTTTCAAGTTTTGTACGTTTATTAATCAACTTGATCTCATGCATTTGAAAGAGAAATATTTCCTAGTTAAGTGGAAAAGTGTGTAGATGGCTTCTGAAAAAAACCTTCTTTCTAAGCAGCTTTAGAAATCTGGACCTCCTTTTTTCAGTTTGCTGTAATCCACATTCACTGAGTAGAATTTTTTTTTCATTTGTATAATTTTTATTTAATAATAATAATACATAAAATGCATTGCTATGACAATCAGAAATTGATATCAGTCATTCTAGATCAATGTGAAACTATTATTCATAGTTGCTCTTAAAGGAAAAGATGGTAAGTTCAATGTGGTTCTTGTCCTCCAAGATATTCACAGTGGATTTTTGGAGCACATGTATACACGAAAAATTGGCATAGTAATAAGAGAACAATAAGTAGTAAAATCATCAAAGAGCTACAGAGGCCAGAATACGGATTACACACTCTCTATATAGGTATAAAAATGTCCCAAATTTTGTGTATTGGAATAATTAAAAGATCTGAGTGGAAGAAACATAGTTTTCAAAATTGGTTTATAATAATTACACATATCTATAGGGTACAGGGTTATATCTCAATACTTGGATGCGATTTGTAATGACCAGACAAGGGTAATTGGTATATCCATCGCTTGAAAAATTTATCATTTCTTTGTTTTGTTTTTTTTATTATTGGTCGTTCAAAACATTACATAGTTCTTTTTTTTTTTAAGAGAGAGTGAGAGGAGAGAGAGAGAGAGAATTTTTAATATTTATTTATTTTTTTTAGTTCTCGGCGGACACAACATCTTTGTTGGTATGTGGTGCTGAGGATCGAACCCGGGCCGCACGCATGCCAGGCGAGCGCGCTACCGCTTGAGCCACATCCCCAGCCCATAGTTCTTAATACATCATATTACACGGTTTGATTCAAGTGGGTTATGAACTCCCACTTTTACCCCGTATACAGATTGCTGTATCACATCAGTTACCCTTCCATTGATTGACATATTGCCTTTCTAGTGTCTGATGTATTCTGCTGTCTGTCCTATTCTCTACTATCCCCCCTCCCCTCCCCTCCCCTTTTCTCTCTCTACCCCTTCTACTGTAAATCATTTCTTCCATTTGTATTATCTTGTCTTACCCCTCCTTTCCTCTTATATGTCATTTTGTATAACCCTGAGGATCGCCTTCCATTTCCATGCGATTTCCCTTCTCACTCCCTTTCCCTCCCACCTCTCATCCCTGTTTAATGTACATCTTCTTCTCAAGCTCTTCGTCCCTATCCTGTCCTTGTTTACTCCCCTTATATCAAAGGAGTCATTTGGTATTTGTTTTTTAAAGATTGACTAGCTTCACTTAGCATAATCTGCTCTAATGCCAAACACTGAGTAGAATTTGTCTTAATTTTTGGGACCCAGTTTGGATTGAACAACGGTGAAGGCATCACTTATAACCTGCTCCAGTGGTTCCCACTCCAATAAATATGAAGAAGGGGCTTGAGCCTGGATGCTTCCTGACCTGACTGATGATCTGGTAGAGCACGTTCACAACAGAGGCCTACAGCACAAATGGAGATAAGAACATCTTCCAGGCCTAAGACTAAGCAGCCTCTGTATCCAGGCTGTGTGGTCATCCAAAGTCAATAAGTTGTATATTTATTCTTATGTAATTTTCTTGATGAATTATATGTCACTGTAAATTTTTTTTTCTGGTATTGGGGATTGAACTCAGGGGCACTCCACCACTGAGCTACATCCCCAACGCTTTTTTGTATTTTATTTAGAGACAGGGTCTCAATGAGTTGCTAAGCACCTTGCTGTTGCTGAGGCTGGCTTTGAACTCATGATCCTCCTGTCTCAGCCTCCCAAGCCACTGGGATTACAGGCATGCATTACTGTACCCAGCCTGTAAATGCTTTTTAACTGATAGAAACACATTGTAGCTACTGCAAATTCTGCCAGCATCACATATGTCATCAGAAAATGAAATGGAACCTCCAAGTGGTCCTACAAACATGCTTGTTTCCAGAACAAACACACCCACTTATCACTGTGAACTCCAGTCGTGAACTACCAGTGCCTGACTACCCTCCTGAGAAACAGAAGTGGTGAGTTTCTCTGGAAAATTATGAAAAATTAGTCAATGATGCCCAAATAAGCAGTTAGTAGGGAACTAATCATAACCACTATCACTTTCAAGTACTCTCAGGTGCCTTCAAACCTATCTTATTTAACCCTCAACAATAGCCCTGCAAAGTGGACAGCATCACCCACATCCAGATTTTGTAACTATGATTCCTGAGAGGGGTTAAGTTCCCTTGGACAGGTAATAAGCAGAGAAGCAAAGTCTGTGTGGCGCAAAGGCACAGGCATACCCTTTCTCCTCTCTGCACTATGTGGAATCATATGTGATGCTGGGAGGGGAAAGGCATAGACACTCTTCTATCTGAAAAAAAAAAAAATATATATATATATATATATATATATAAATTACAATCTGTGGCAGAGACATACTGGGTGATGACTTGTAATTGCATTGTAGAGGTTGAAGCAAAGTCTGACCATAGGGGCCTCAGGTGCAACTTGAGTAAAGACAGAGGGGTGGCACCCCGCCCCTGTCAGTCACAGAAGAATGTTGGATGAATCAGGTTCATTGGCTTCCTGCAACTGGGGCAGGCGCGTTCACCCTCCAGAACAGTGCACAGGTCAACACAAGAGACCACAATCTGAAAAGACCAAATTCACAGCTGAGTCAATAGTCCAAATCTGGGCTGTCTATCCAGAGAGGTGGCAACAGAGCTGGAGCAAAGAATGGAAGTAGAAAGGGGGCAGAGAAACCAGCCAAGCAGCTGCACAAGGACAGTAGAAGTGGGCAAACAATTAGGTAACCTTCTGGAACCAGCCTGCAGTTGTCACGGGGGTGGGTGGGTAGGGGGATTGAGGAGTCAACCCAAATATTGCTCAGTATAAGATCAAAGAGATTGTGCTCTATTGGTACATATGGAATACTATGCAGCTGTTGAAAAGAATGAGGGGGAACAGTGTTCAGGAAACTTTATCCAGTGCGTTACTCAGCTTTTGTGCCACTGTGACCAAAACACCTGATAAAAACTACTTAGAGAACAAAAGCTTTCTTTCCCTTCCTCTCTCCCTCCCTCTCTCCCCCACCACTCTTTCTTTCGTCCCTCCCTCCTCCTTCCTTCCTTCCTTCCTTCCTCTCTTTCTTTCTTGACCAGGGATTGAACCCAAATTAACCACTGAGCCACATCCCCAGCCCTTTTTTAGAAGCAGGATCTTGCTGAGTTGTTTAGGGCCTTGCAAAATTGCTGAGGCTGGCCTTGAACTTGCCACCCTCCTGCCTCAGCCTGTCGAGTTACTGGAATTACAGGCACACACCACCATGTCCGGCATGGAAATATTTATTTTGACTCACAGTTTCAGAGGTTCAGTCCGTGGTCCGCTGGCCCCAAGCAGAACATCATGGGAGAAGGGCATAGAGGAGGAAATTTGCTCAGCTCATGGTAGCAAGTAGACAGAAATGGGGGTGGGGTTTGGAGAAGATGAACCCTTTCAAGCACATGCCCAGTGACCTACTTCCTCCACCTCTCAGTGATCCGTTCAGCTATCAATGGATTAATCCACGGATGAGGTCAGAGTCCTCACGGTCCACTCATTGCCGAAAAGCCTCACCCCTGCAGCTTGAAGCATTGAAGACCATGCTTTACACACACACATTTTTTTTTTTTTGAGAATGTTCCAGATCCAAACCATAACATCCAGTAAGAAAAGAAATTATGGAGCCAGGTATGGTGGTGCCCACCTGTAATCCCAGGAACTTGGGATGCTGAGGCAGGAAGATCACAAGTTCCAGGTCCCTGGGCAACTTAGAGAAACCCTGTTTCAAAATAAAAAGTAAAAAGGTCTGAGGATGTAGCTCAGTGGTAGAGCACTCCTGGATTCATCTCAAATACTACAAAGAAAAAGAGGAGGGGGAGGAGGAGGAAGAAGGAAAAGGGGAAAAATAAATCATGTGTGGGGTGAGATGTATAAAAGTTAATAAATAGGAGAGTCTGAAAGGATACACTTGGACTGGTTAACAGCAGTTGTGTCTTTTATAACTTTTTTTGTTCCTTTGCAATACTGGGGATGGGATCCAGACCTCATACTTGCTAGGCAAGTGCTCTACCACTGAGTTATACCTCAGTCTCTGGTATTCCCAATAACTTTTAATCTTACAAATGTCTTGAGTTGTTTGAAAAACTTTGCAAAGTAGTTAAATGACATTGTAGCAATGACTAAAAGAATAATCTGAAGGGTCTTTAGATCAATAAGAAAAAGAACCACTTTGGAGCATCTACATGCGGAATCCTCAACCTTTCTGTTCTATTCTGAAAAGCTTAGTATGTCCTAGACTTTCCAGAGCCTTCAAATATGGTATGAATCTGGGGGTTAGAGTGTTTGTGACTCAACACTTATTTGGATCTAAGCTCACCTTTATGGCTCATCCCCACCCACCTCCTTGCTCCAGTTACAGATTGATGGGAGGATGACAAGAGGGTAGTGAGCCGGATACTGTGAACGAGGTCTCCAGTGAGACTCCTAGGCAGGCTCCCAGTGCGTCTCTGGGGAGTTGAGCAGGACAGAGCCCAGGTTAAGTCAGGGCTGGAGAGAGAAGTACTGACTAGGATGTGGGGGCCTGGGGAGCAGGTGGCAACAGCACCAGGAGCCCCCACCAGCTCTCACACATACCTGTCAAACCTGTGCCCTTCTCCAGAGAGGACTGTGCTGAAGGAAGTAAGAGACAGGGCTTGGTGAAGTCAAAGCACCCATGACCCTACGAAAGCATGTGCCCACCTATGGATCTCAAAATGGCAGAAACATCATTCTCACACAAATATATGAAGAAAACCTTCCAGGGACAACCATCGGGATGCCAAAGCTGGGTCAAAGAGTGATGGGAGAAAATTGGCTTATGTGTGTTTGTGTGTGTGTGTGTGTGTGTCCCCTGAATCTTCTGCCTTATTGACAAATTTTGGATAATTTTTTCTTAAGAGGAAAAACTATAGAGGTATAGAGTGTGAGAAAGACTTCAGTTACACCAATTTGGCCTTTAGTAACTAAAGGACCTGCTTGAGAGAAAAATTTGATAAAATTACTTTTGAGCAAGAGCTTTAGTGAGAACTTGAACCTCATCCAACACCAGGAAATGCACAAGAGGGAAGCCATGCACACTTTAGCACTCGAAGAAAAGGTCCTCATGGTGGAGAAATGCTGAACGGGGCCCCAGTTGGGAAAGGACTGGATTTACAGGTAACTGAATATATAAACACACACACACGGAGAAATTTTGGAAACACCTCGATTAAGTGCGTTTCAACTCCAGCTTCATCAGGCAGGAGAGTCCCGGCAAAGCAAGGGCCCTCTGCATGTCCAGAGTACAGAAGCAGCTTTGGCCAGGAGCTAAAATGAAGATCAACCCATAGTCTGGGAAAAATCTCTTCACCGGGCCTGGTCCAACCTGAAATTTTGGCCCACAAACCACTAGAAACCCTGCAGCTACACTCAGGATGTTTATTCTGCTGACTACTTCAGAATATACCCAGTGTCTTTTAGTCATTTATAAGTGTAAATAAAGGATTTCAAGGTCAACCAGACTAGGTCCACATCCTGGCTCTGTCAATCCCTAGCTACATGATTTGAGGTGAATCAGTTAATTTCTCTGAGCCTCATTTTCTTTTTCACTCACTTAAGATGGGATTAATATTAGCACCCACTTCACAGGAGTCATGAGAATGCAAAAGAAGGTGGATTTAAACACGTCATAGTTAAGCCCTCGTGAATGAAATTGCTTTCTACCACTGGCTTTTTGTTTGGTTTGCCCATTTCCCAGAATTCACAGCTCAGTCTCTGTAAGGTCATCAGCTTGAGCCCTGGGCATGGAGGAGCCCTGCAGCTTGGGCAAAGATGGCTCTGGTGTTACAGAATTTCCCCCATGGCTTAGGAAGTTCCCAAGGGACTACAGAGAATAAAGCACAAAGCTGGAGCTGACTCTTTCTGGGTCTTTTCCAAGGACCCCCTGGGAGAGACACAAATGTTCTCCTGTTTATCTTTGGTGGGTTGCTTAGAGTAGCAGAAATGGTACTAGCAGCAAACTTTCCTTAATGCGCCAAACATGGCTAGAGGGTGAGGCCTGGGGTAAGATGGTTATAGAACATCACACCTGAACTGTGTCACATCAGAAGCAACCTCCTTGTTTTGCAGAAGAGGAGGATTGTCCAACTTAGCAAATAAAATAGAGAATCTGAGTTAAGTTTGAATTTCTGATGCAAGAAAATCACAAAGATTTTTGGCGTAAGTATATCCCAAGATTGTATGGAATATACTTATATTAAAATGTTGTTGTTGTTGTACTTCTGATATTCAAATTTAACTGGGTTTCCTGTATTTTATCTGGCAACCCTGAGAGGACAACTAGGTGATAAAGGAAAGTAACTTGCCAGGGTCATACAGCAAGTTGGTCCCATAGCCAGGTCTGTTGTAGTATCCTAGCCACCAACATATACTTCAACTTTCAGTTTTTAGATTTTGTTTGTTTTGGGTTGTTGTCAACAGCATCGTCTTTGTTTTGTAGTTCTGGGGATAGAACCTAAGCCTCGGTTTTTTAATTGAGGTGAATGGTGAGCTGGGAGCCTCAGATTCCCTGTCTATTACACAGAGAACCACTGATTATGTTTCCAAGAGATAAAACAGAATTAATACCTACCAGGGGCAAAGTGGGGTGGTGGGCTGAGGTTAGGATTTCAGGAGACTTAGATCCAAGTCCAGGCTTACCTCCAAGTGGGGGTGACCACGGGTCAGACATTTAACTGCTCTGAATTGGTTTCTTAACTATCAAATGGACACAGCCAGTCCTGTTTCCCAGAGATTGCATTGTGGATCCACTGAGATAAGCAATTCCCGAAAACCTTATTCCTTGTAAATTGTGGAGCCCATTTTACTTTCCTGCCGATTTCATCACGACCCATGAGGACAGGAGGAAGTGTTAGTTGGTTGCCTAGAGCTGAGAGCTGCTCCAAGCTCCTCCATCCCAGCCGGCACCCAAGGGGCTTCGGACTAAATTCCTAGCTTGGCCCACAAAGCGGGACCACTCGGCCCGATTTACGGGAACTCACTCCAGCGATCAATCATCCTTAATTTGTAACTGGGCAGTGTCCCGGGCCAACCAATAGCTAAGACCGGCCCCCCACACCCCACCCTCCCTGACCCCGTGGGACTTAAGCACTCCGTCGGCACTGGTACTGCCTAGTGACTAGGAGTTTGGAGCAGGTTTGGTGCTGGGGGGTGGAGGTGGGGAACCACAGAGTGAAGAGGCCTGGGGAGGGGGGTCTTCTAGTCTCCGTCCCTCTCTCCTCCAGTTCTCTGCTCGCTTTTATCTCCAAAGTCTCTGCGGAGGTTTCCACTAGAGACTTGGGTCTCCTCCTCCTCCTCTTCTCCCCCCGCGCCCTCCCCAGAGCTGCTGTGCCCAGCCCCCTCTGGACCTCCCGTCCCCGCCGCCTGTGGCCTTATTGTCTGGCTAACGCAGGACCCCTCGACGGAACAGATGGACTGAGACCGGGGCTGGGGGAGAGGGAGGGCCGGCCGGTGCCGGGAAAGGGGAGCGGTTTGCGGAAAACAAAACCGTGGGCGGGGCCAGGGAGAAGGTGGTCCCCGAGGGAGGAGGCGGGGCTGGGAGACCGCGGCCGGCGCCTGGACCCAGTGGGGGCGGGCCCGGGGATGGGGTGGGGGCCCCCTGAGCTCCCAGCCTGCGGCCCCGTTCCGACGCGGGCTGGCTTCGCAGGTCGCGGCAGACGTCGCCGCCCAGATGGCCTCCAGGCTGACCCCGCTGACCCTCCTGCTGCTGCTGCTGCTGCTGGCAGGGGTAAGTGGCCCCTTCGCGGGGTGGGGATGGGACGGGGTGGCGGTGGGGCGAGAATTAACCCTTCAGGCCCCGGAGAGTGAGGAGAGCTGCTCCTGGATCCGCACGTGTCAAGTTTGCACCGCGTTCTCCCAGCGCGCAAAGAGCCCCGGACCCGGACCGACGCGGGTTCTAATCCTGGCGGGCCACAAGCTGTGTGTCCCTGGACAGGTCCCCCCTCCCTGTCCTGATTTATAAAAGAGAGAGGAGACCCCACCCTGCCCACCAGACTGGCTTGGCTGGAAGATCACCGAGGGCAAGGAGAGGACAGCGGTGGCAGAGTAGGGGCTGCTGTTACGCTGGTTCTCCGAGGGGGGCCCAGGAGGGACACATCTGGGCCTCAGTGGAGGTTAATGACAGGGAGGTCCCAGTGCTCTGGAGGTCGGGGATAACAGCTAAAAGCTCAGGTGCAGGAGAAAGGTGATTTTTTTTTTTTTTTGCTTGCTTCCCACGCAGTGGGTGCTGCGTGCTGTTTGGGGGAGTCGGCTTCCTGGGTGCCCTTTGAGATTCAGCAGATGATGTAGTTATGAGCGATGATGGGGGCGGGGCGGGGGGGGGAGGCGGAACTTGACTCAGAGACCTTCGTTTGACTCCTGGCTTTTCCTTCCAATCTCTGAGACTCTGGGCTAGTTACTTAATATGTCTCAGGATCAGTTTCTCTGTCTGAAAAATGGGGATAATACCTGGTTTCTCAGCTGGGGAGCTGTTGACAATTAGAGTTGGGGAAAAAACCACTGAGGGGCAGCCCTATGCTGATGTGAAATGTTTTGTAGGACCTCCGACCTCTCCCCACTGGATTCTAGTAGCAACTTCTCTCCTTATGACAACCCAAAATGCCGCCAGACATTGTTAAATCTCCTTTGAGAGTCAAAATGGCCTCAAATGGTCTGTACTACCTTTTCTGTCTGCCCCCTCTCCCATTTCCCCCATCTTTCCCACCCTTTCTTCTGTCCTTCCTTTGGGAATGCTAATGGTTTGCAGTACCCACCAGTAGGTTCCAACTGACAATTTGAAAATCCAGTGCCCCTAGAACAAGGGCCACAAGCTGGAATGTCTCTTGCTGACCAGGCAAATGAGTCAAAACGGGTGGATATTTTAAGACGACCATCCTTACATGTCAGCAGTGGGTCAGAGATAACAGAATCCAAGATTTCCCCTCATCTTCTGCAGAGAATATCTTAAATGCGCTGCCCCTAGCATTGTCCCAGCTCTCAAGAACAGTGATCTTAGGGCTGGGATGTGGCTCAGTGGCAGAGCCCTTGCCTTGCAAGTATGAGGCACTGGGTTCAATCTTCAGCACCACATCCAAATAAATCAAGAAAGATATTGTATTAAAATAAAAAAGAATTGTGATCTTAGTCCCAAGGCAGGCCCTTCACCCGCCAGACTATAACAGAAATTACTAAGTAGTACAGAATGTTTTGTATATCCCCAGCTCCTCTTCCTGCTTTGAGCATTTCAGGGGACTGTGCTTTGGATGAAAAATGAAACTCAGTTTCTTGGACCACAGGGCAGAGCCTCCTCAAACCCTCATGCCACCAGCCACAGCACAGAGGATCCAGAGAGCCTGCCAGAGGAAAGCAAAGGCATGAACTCGGAGGAAATTAAAGGCATGAACTCGGAGGAAGATGTCTCCAGGAGTCAGTCTTCCTGGCCAACAGCCAGCTTAACATCCAACTCGTCCACCATATTGACAGCTAACACCACTAGTGAATCCAACTCCCAACCAACTACCCAGCTCCCCACCGATCCTCCCACTCAGACCCCTACTGGGCCCTTCTGCCCAGGGCCTGTCACCATCTGCTCTGATGTGGACAGCAAATCAGCAGAGGCCAAATTGGGGGAAGCCTTGGTCGATTTCTCCCTGAAGCTCTACCATGCCTTCTCAGCCACAAAGAAGGTTGAGACCAACATGGCCTTTTCCCCGTTCAGCATCGCCAGTCTCCTCACGCAGCTCCTGCTTGGTAAGACTGACTTCTCTCCAGGCCAGAGGTGGGGCCCTCCCATAAGTGTCACCAACCCAGACACCTGCAAAGCTATGCCACTGGGAGGAAGCTGTAAAATGGGCTACATGGGGGTGTTGGTGGTGGCATATATTTTTATTCTTGAACATTCCTTTATTCCAAAATGATTTAATAGGCATTATGTCTTATAAAAAAAAAAAAAAACCTTGTGGACTAATCAAGAACATAGACAACAAGGTCCCCAAAACCACCATGTTCAAGGTAATGCTATAAAGGAGATGAAATCATCAGAGGTTGACCTAGAACAGATCATGGTAATGCTTGCTGTGTGACCTTGGCAGGTCACTTTAACCTCTCTGAGCCTGAGCCCTGATGTGTGGAGATGGTGATATCTCAAAAGATCAAGAAGCAGGGGCTGGGGTTGTAGCTCAGTGGCAGAACACTTGCTTAGTATATGTGAAGCACTGGGTTCGATTCTCAGCACCACATTAAATAAATAAATAAAGACATAGTATCCATCTACAACTAAGGCTCTGGAGGCTGAGGCAGGAGGATTGTGAGTTTAAAGCCAGCCTCAGCAACTGCGAGGCGCTAAGCAACTCAGTAAGACCCTGTCTCTAAATGAAATACAAAAATAGGGCTGGGAATGTGGCTCTGTGGTCGAGTGCCCCTGAGTACAATCCCTAATAACCCCCCCTCCCAAAAAAAGAGCTCAAGAAGCAGCAAGGTGCAGTGGTGCACATCTGTAATCCAAGTGACCCTGGAGGCTGAGGCAAGAGGATTGCCTGGACAACTTAACAAGACCCTGTATTAAAATACAAAATGAAAAGGGTCAGGGATGTAGGTTAGTGGTCAAACACCTTTGGGTTCAATCTCCAGTACAGAAGAAGAAAAAACAAATCAAGAAGCAGATAGATAGTCTAGAGCCTCTTCTGAGGGATTGCTGTGAGGTTCTGTGGTGTAATTCCCCCAGGAATGGTACGAGCAACTTGGCACAAGCAACTTAACACGAGCAACTTAACTCTGGAGGGGAATTCCAGGATGGCTACTAGAGGCCATGCTGTGAGATATAAGATGCTCCCTCTGGAGTCCCAGAATCCTCACATCCCACTAGTTTCCAGCAGCACCGGGCTCCCCAGTGAGGACAGACACATTGTATCTAAGTTGCCAAATGTCTCCAGTCACTTGGTTTCAGTTTATTTATTGCCCAAAATGTACAGCTCAATTCCTGCCTCCTCCTTTCACTTTATTACCTCTGTGCCCTTGAATTCAGTAAATTATTTACTCTTTTACACCTCGGTTTCCTCATCTGCATAATGGGAATAATAATTGTCCTTCTGTGGAAGACTTAGGGTAATGACTCAGTGAGATCTGGAAGAAGCACTTAAAATTCCTGGAACCCAGTGAGGGCTCAGTAAATTTTAGTTTATCACTTCACAGAAGACGTGCACAATAAGTATTGAATAATGAATGGATAACTGGAAGGGTGTGAGCATCCATCCTCTTTATGACTTTCTGGATTCTGCTGTAAATAGCGATCTAGCTTCCCTGCCTGTAGGGTGAGCCAACTAAATAATGGTTAATGTGGGACAGGCAGTGTGGTTAGACCTGGCTTTGAAAGATGCCTGGGTTTAAATAGAGAAACAGGAAAGAGGAAGGGGGATATTCAAAAAGCCTAAATGGAAAAGCTGAACTCTGGGATTACTCAAGATTCCCCAGCCCCCATCTTTGTGACCTACTTATTGTCTTCCAAAAGAAGGCTCTAGTTCCAGTGTTCTGTCATCCCCTCCATAGCAGGGAACTCAATCCTGCTTCTAAATGGTGGGTCCCCCACTTCTCTTGCAAGAACCCATCATCTCTGTCTTTTGTTGTAGGGGCTGGGGACAGCACCAAGAGCAACCTGGAGAGCGTCCTCTCCTACCCCAAGGACTTTGACTGTGTCCACCAGGCCCTGAAAGGGTTCTCGTCCACAGGCGTCACCTCAGTCTCTCAGATCTTCCACAGCCCAGGTGAGCATTCAGTGAGGGCAGCAGCTACAGAGGACCATCCTGAGGGTCCTAATTGGGAAGAGAAGACAGAGGGAGTGTTGGAGCTAGAATATTGGGAATGGAGTCCAGAGGAGTTGAGGGCATTGGTAGGAGGATCTAGTAGCTGAAGGAGCTGGATACTCCCCTGGTGAGACCTGGGAAAGTCATTTGTATTCATTGACTTTTTTAGGAGGTAGGGGAGTGGTGAGGCTACCAGGGGATCGAACTCAGGGGCACTGGACCACTGAGCCACATCTTCAGCCCTATTTTATATTTTATTTATAGACAGGGTCTTACTGAGTTGCTTAGTGTCTCCCTATTGCTGAAGCTGGCTTTGAACTTGAGATTCTCCTGCCTCAGCCTTCTGAGCCATTGGGATTACAGGCATGTGCCACCGAGCTGAACATTGACTTCTTTTAGAATAGAAATGAAGGGGTGGAGTTCTTGCCTAGCATGTGTGAGGCCCTGGGTTCAATTCTCAGTACTGGGGGAGGGAAAAAGTACCAGTAGAATAGAAATGCCCTTTGTATTCATTAATAGGTAGGGCTAGAGAGCCATAGACCTAAAATAGACAAAAATTCTTTTGCTAATTTTTAGGTCAAGGGAATTTTGAGACTCTAATTCTTTGTTCTTTTGTGTTATAGGAATGTGCTATCATTTACATGTATTATATTATTAAATAGCCAATAATCCCAATCGATTATAATATTCTTCCAAAATGATCTAAAGCATTCGTTTTTAAACCTGAGCACTAGGGGTTCTACAGAGTTGCTTCAGCAGTAATGATGGGGCTGGGTATCAGGGAGGCTGAGTGGTGGGGAGTGGGGCATCTCTCTGTGAGAGGGAAGTGGACCCGATGGTCTCTGAGCTCCTACCCAACCTCACTGAGACCCATTTATATTGTGAGCTTTAGAGGTGATGTGATTTGAAAACAGCTCTGCTGCTTTATATAAAAAGTTTAAAAATTACAGATCTGGTCTAATGCACCTTTTATAAAAGAGGAACATTTTCTATCTTTTTTTTTTTTTTTTTTACTGCAAGCTATGTAGAATACAGAAAATACAAAGAAGTTTAAAAAAGAAAAGAAATAAAACTCACCTAAAAAATCCTCTTTAATATGGAAAAGATACCGAGTGTGATGGTGGTGCACACCTGTAACCCCTGCAGCTCAGGAGGCTGAGGCAGGATGATCATGAGTTCAAAGCCAGCCTCAGCAACTTCGTGAGGCCCTAAACAACTCATGGGACCCTGTCTCTAAATTAAGATATGAAAAAGGGCTGGGGAAGTTGCTCAGTGTTTGAATGCCTCTAGGTTCAATTCCTGATTTTATATATATATAAAACCAGGAAAACACACACACACACACACACACATACATATATATATATATGAAAAAATGACTCAGAGGTGTCAATAAATATTACATTTACTTCCTTGCTATAAATCAACTTTATCCTTTCTTGCCCCTGAAAAATACAATAGTATTTTAGGGCTTCTCCCCAGGCTGTGCCAAGGCTCTGGGTCTTATGTTGTAACTAAAACATCAGCAAAGCCTGGGGAAATATCTTTGATCTATTTAGACCAGGAAATTTTTCTTTTTCAAACACTGATTTTTGTTTGTTTTTTAACTTTTTTCCAGTAGATTTGGGCTTTAGAGAACACAAGTCAGGAAGTCTTATCATGAACTGCCCCCTAAGGCCAGGAAGCAGTCTGTTCCCTGATGAATGGAGGGAGGAAAAGAGGGGGAAATACAAGCAAATGGCCGTTAACATCCCACTTGTCTTGCCAGGCAGGCCATGGTCACGTGGCCAGCAGAGAGCCCAGGAGTTCCTCTCCTGCTCTTAGTTCAGGATTTGCTTCCTTTGGGCCTCATTTCTGCATCTGCGATAGAGGAGCGGGAGGGACCCCTGCTTCAACATGAGCAGATGCAACCCTGGGACTGGTGAGGGTGTTCAGGGGCCTCCCTCTGTTGACCTGCCCCTCAGACCTGGCCATAAGGGACAGTTTTGCGAGCACTTCTCAGAGTCTGTATGGCAGCAGCCCCAGAGTCCTGAGCAATGACAGTGATGTCAGCCTGAAGCTCATCAACGATTGGGTGGCTGAGAACACCAACCACAAGATCTCCCAGCTCCTGGACAGTCTGCCCTCTGACACCCGCCTTGTCCTGCTCAATGCTGTCTACCTGAGTGGTAAGGGACACCTCCCAGGTAGTATTCTCATTTGGGGTTCTTCCTATCCTCCTGGCTTCAAAGTCCACCCAACCCTGAGTTCCACAACCATATCCCAAAGTGCCTGTCCCACTTTGCTAGGAGAGTCTTCATCCTTTCCCTAACTGCGTTAGAACACCCACCCTTTCTTCCCTTTAGCCAAGTGGAAGCAAACATTTGATCACAAAAAAAAGATGGAGTCCTTCTACTTAAAAAACTCTGAGATACAAGTGCCCATGCTGAGTAGCAAGAAGTATCCTGTGGCCCATTTCACTGACCCAACTTTGAAGGCCAAGGTAAGTTCCTGGCCTATCCCCCCTCCTGTTTCAGACCCTGGTTTCTGCTGTAGCCACATCATTTTGCAGTACATCCATACAAAGCCATCATTTCTACTCCTTCCATCTGTATTTCCATCCTAACTTTTGCCCTCCTCCTTTCTCCAGTCTTGACTGAGCCACGCATTCTGTATTTTAGATAGAAAACATGATTCTGAAGTTTCTTGATTCTGCTGCATCGAATGGCAACGAGTGGCCATGCTGCTATTCTGGGCATCTGTTTCTCTTTTCAGTCAGCCCTCTGGGTGGACTGGTGGCTTCACGAGTCCTCTGTGTGTATGTGTGTATTCGTGTGTATCTGCGTGTGGCATGCATAGTATGTGCATAGGTATATCCACGTGGGTGCATATGTGTGGTAAGGACATGTTGGCACATGTGGTAAAAGGCATAAGTTCCTTAGCAAAAATTGAACAATGATTTCAGTAGGTGGGGAAAGAAGGAATATAGAATATGGAGCCCAGAGGATTCTGGTTATTGAACTATCTCATGCCCGGTGACCGGGTGTGTCAGCCTTGTTGGAAGTGCAGACAGGAATCTGAAGGATAGAGATCAGTGGGGGTGCCTCAGTAGGAGACTGGGAGGGAAATCAGCTTTCCTGGTCAGCCAGGTTTGTTCTGTCCTGGGAGCTTTCTCGAGCTTTTCTCTGCCTGGATCCTTCTTCATTCAGATCTTCATATGGCTCTTCTTTAGTTATTTGGGTGTCAGCTCAGAGGTCAATTGAATGGAGAAGCCTTTTCCCCTTTCAAATAACTCCTTCTCACCGGGCAAAGTGGCACACACCTATAATCCCAGTAGCTTGGGAGGCTGAGACAGGAGGATAAAAAGTTCAAAACCAGCCGCAGCAAAAGCATGGTGCTAAGCAACTCAGTGAGACCCTGTCTCTAAATAAAATACAAAATAGGGCTGGGGATGTGGTTCAGTGGTTGAGTGCCCCTGAGTTCAATCCCTGGCACCAAAAAAAAAAAAAAAAAAAAAAAAAAACTCAGCTCATTCTCATCCTGTAAATTCACCCCATCTTATTATATTCATGGTACCAATAACCATCCAAAATTATGTCATTGATTTGCTTATTTGGTTATAATGGTGTCTATCTCCCTGAGATATATTGTCTTTCTACTTGGGTATAGGACCCATATTGTTTCTTTTTTTTATCTTTTTTCACCGTACCAGAGCCTTGTACGTGTTAGTGCAGTACTCTACCACTGAACCTCCAGTCATATTTTTTATTTTGAAACTGTCTTGCTAAGTTGCCCAGGCTGGTCTCAAACTTCTGATCCTCCTGCCTTAGCCTCCTGAATTGAGTTGCCGAGTGGCTACATAGGCATGCACCACTATGCCTGACTTTGATTTTCTTTTCATACATGTCAAATGCCTGACAGTGCAGAATTGCAACTCTACATGGCCATTATCATCTTAGTACCTAAAGCCCATTTGTGAACTTCAAATTAAATTTAAAGAGTAAATCAACTCCCAACTAACATTCCAATATCATTCTCAAACTTAATGAAATTATTCTGTACCTTTTTGCCCCAAAGCATAAAAATTAGCATATCAGATTATTTTAAAAATTGTAAATAAATGGGTTCAATCCCCAGCACCACACACATTCACACACAAAATTGTAAATACAGGCCAGGTGTGGTGGCATGTATCTGTAATCCCAGTGGCTCAGGAGGCTGAGGCAGGAAGATGCTAAATTCAAAGCCAGCCTTAGCAACTTAGTGAGGCTCTAAGCAACTTAGCAAAACCCTATCTCTAAGTAAAATATAAAAAGGACTGAGGATGTAGTTCAGTGTTTGTGTGCCCCTGGGTTCAATCCCTGGTACCAAAAAAAAAAAAAAAGAAAAAGAAAATTACAAACACAGATTACCCTGAGTGTAATCCCTGATGTTAATGTTATTGAATTGGTTTACTATGTCATTCCCATGCTAAATTCCAAATCTTCCTGGGACTTCGGGTGTTTACCAAGTATAGGAGTTAGATTTGCTGATGCTGGTATGTTGAGGTCATTGGCTTAGAAATTCAAGACCACCACATGGTAAATATTTTTGGTCAGAGATTCAAAGTCCATCATTCTTCAAAGTTCTTGTCTACCTCTTCACCCCAACCATAATGTCATCTAATGATACTTCTCTCTTACTGGAATTTTTCAGCCTTGGCACCGTTGACATTTGGGTTGGATAATTCTTCCGTGTGGGGACCTGTCTTGTGGGATTTAACATCATCCTTGGCTTCTAATCATTAGAAGCCAGTAGTAGCACTGTTTGTACATCCTGCCCCACCCCACTGGCCAGGCCACCAAAATGTCTCCAGCCATTACCCAATGTCCACTAGAGGAGACATTTGCTCCAGAACAAGAACTACAGGTCCTGCACCTTCTCACATACTTATTTTTTTTTTGGGGGGGGGGGGCAGGGGAGGCGGCATCAGTTAAAGTCCTTTTTTTTTAATCACACAATGCCTTTAGTTTATTATGTAGTGCTAAGGATCGAACCCAGTGCCTCACATGTGCTATGCAGATGCTCTACCATTGAGCCACAACCCCAGCCCCCAGTTAAAGTCCTTCTGATGGCAAACTGGAAAGCCAGGCTAAGCTGAGCCTGGGAGCCATCTTGAATGCCGTACCAACAGATCAGCACTTAATCTCATCGGCAGTGAAGTGCCATCAAAAGTTTTTTTTTTTTCATCAAAAGTTTTTAATGACCCGAGCATGGTAGGTGCACTCCTGTAATCCCAGTGACTCAGGAGACTGAGGCTGGAGGATGGCAAGTTCGAGGGCAGCAGGTAACTTAGTAAAGACCCTGCCTCAAAAACAATTTTTTTTTTTAAAAGAACTGGGGATTTAGTTCAGTGGTAGAACTGGTTTAGTCCCCAATACCACAATAAAAAAAGTTTTTAAAGGGATTGACCTGGTAACTCTGGTGACGCTTGTAGATTGTATACTTCGTGCACAACCCACTTGGCAGAAAGGAAGCAGGGCTCTCACAGGGGTGATCCCTTGCCTGTTACTGCATAGCTAGTCAGGAGTAATCAGGGATGAATTTTGTGCTGTTCCTCTGCCTCTCACTAGCACAGTTAGTCCAGCCTGTTGGTTTTGACCAGCTGGGAACTCCATGGCATAGCACAGCACGGGACTAGTTCCGGCTGCTGATTGTTGAAATAGCACACACTGGAGACAGCCTTGGAACCCAAGGTGGGGGCCAGGAGAGAGCTGGGGAGGAAGACGGAGAAGGTGCCTGTCTTATCCTCTAGGTGGGGCAGCTGCAGCTCTCGCACAACCTGAGCTTTGTGATCATGGTGCCTCAGAAGCTGAAGCAGCCTCTTGAAGACGTGGAGCAGGCTCTCAATCCCACCGTCTTCAAGGCCATCATGAAGAAGCTGGAGCTGTCCAAGTTCCAGCCCACTTACCTGATGATGCCCCGCATCAAAGTGAAGAGTAACCAAGACATGCTGTCAATCATGGAGAAACTGGGTGAGTCCCGGCAGCTTGAGGTTCCTCCCAGGCCATCAGAGGATGAAAGTGAGGGTGGCCCCTAAAACACAGCATTCTAGGGTTTTTTATTCATCCATCATCTCAGGTGGTCCCTCAACCCTGCGAGTTAAAGGAGTAGGTGCTATTATCCCATTGGATCCCACTGAGGAAACACACTCCAGAAACTTTATGAGACTTACTCAGAGTTTACATGACTTACCCTGGAGCTAGTTAGAAGCAAACCAGAACACCAGTACAGATCTCCAGTTCTCTTGGAGGCTTCTACTATGGCTCACTGTGACACAGACACTGAGTGAAGTGGCCAAGGTGGGTCATGGATGCTCCTTCCCCAGAGGCATCTGTAACAGTCAGCCACCCCAAGGAACACATCTGGGTATGAATTTGGGAGAAGCAACAGAGACTCCATTTCCTAGCCTTTGGCCTTTGGCCTTAGGCCTAGATCTGTCACTTGGTTTCCTGTGATAGGACCTGACCACCCCATACACAATCTCACTTTCTAGGATGTGGCATCTGCTTTACTCTGCATTCCCATTTGACACTTCTGGTCATCAGCTGGGTGGCGATTTCTTCCCCACCCCAAACAGTTCTACAACTCTCTGCAGACACAAACTGTGTGTCCTCCAATTTAAGTCAGATTCCTGCAAGACCACCCCGACTCAGATACCTGTCTCAAGACTAGGATGATACCCATGCTTCTGAGCAACCATCTATAAACCAGAGGGTCCCACAGCCCCCTCCCTGAGTTTTGTCTTTGTTAGAATGGCTGACAAAACTCAAGGAGCTGGTTTGTTTACTGGTTTAATTATAATAAAGGACACAGAGAAATAGCCAGATGAAAAGGTAAGTAGGGCAAAATCTTGAAGGGTCGCTGGCAGGGAGCTCCTGTCCCCAGGGGATTAGAGTACACAGCCCTTCCTGAACATGCATGTGGTCACTAACTGGAAGCTCTCTGAATCCCATACTTTAATATTATTTTTATGGCAGCTTTATTACAAAGGCCTGAGTAATTATTAACTCGCCCACTCCCTGCTTCTGTCCCCTCCGTAGAGGATGGGGAGTGGGGCTGTCATTTCCAAGCTCTGTTCATGACTTGGTCATGCCAGAGGTTAGCCCCCATCCAGGAGCCCACCAAAAGTCACCTCTTTGGAAGAAAAGACACTCCTAACACCAAGGAGATTCCGAGGGAATTAGGAGTTTAGTGTCAGGAGCCAGGGTCAAAGACCAAATGTTAGAACAAAAAGATGTTCCTAGGGGCTGGGATTGTGGCTCAGCGGTAAAGAACTTGCCTAGCACGGGCAGGACCTGGGTTCAATCCTCAGCACCACATAAAAATAAAGGCATTGTGTTGTCTCCATCTACACCTAAAAAATAAATATTTAAAAATAAATAAATAAAAAAGATGTTCCTAGCTCCCCTATTTGCTAAGGCAATTGTGAAGGTGTTAGGAGCTTGCTGTTAGGTATTTTAGGCAGAGACCAAGATATGTATTTCTTATTATTTCACAGCATCACACCCTTGTAGGTGATCTTGGTTCATAACAAATGACCTCTCTCTGATAGATCTCTTTTCTTCCAAAGACTTTGGGAATAAAGAAGTAATGACATCATTTTTCAAGGGTATTTTGGAGGTGGGTGGGGATAAGGCCTCCCATATTTGAGAAAGAGTGCTGGTTGGGCCCACTGATAGAGGATTCCACGACCAGGACCAGAAGGCACCAGAAACCACAGTGTGGAATCTGACAAGCTGGGGAGGAGGAGGAAGAGAGTGCAGGGCCCTGAGACTAGTAGAAATTTTAAGGCTCCATCAGCTGAGTTTCCTGCTGGTCTCTGACTTTGTTTTTCTCTGGGTTTGCCCTAGAATTCTTTGACTTTATAAATGACCTCAACCTGTGTGGACTCACAGAGGACCCGGATCTCCAGGTGTCCACAATGCAGCACCAGACCCTGTTGGAGCTCACTGAGACAGGTGTGGAGGTGGCGGCAGCCTCTGCCGTCTCCATGGCCCGCAGCCTGCAGATCTTCGAGGTGCAGCAGCCCTTCCTCTTCCTGCTCTGGGACCAGCAGCACAAGTTCCCTGTCTTCATGGGACGGGTGTATGACCCTAGTGTCTGAGATCTGTGGGGGATCAGGTTAGGGTAAGCCCTACCACCCAAGCCTCAGCTCTCCCACTTGGAGCTATGCCACTGCCTGCCCAGCCACTTTCCACCTAAAGGGCTCTTGTCTCCAGCCACTTTCCACCTAAAGGGCTCCCTTAGGGTGTGGCAGAGCGACCTGCTTCCCCATGGCCCTGTCATGTTTTTGCAGCTTTCTCTGGTTCAAGTTCACCAAACTCTACAAATAAACCCTGGCAGACTATGGTTTCTCTCATTTTCCTTTGGATAGCAGCTAGCTCAATATTAGGCAACCAGAGTTGCCATGCTCCCTCTATCAGCTAGCTCTTGCTGGATCATAAGTCATTCTAAAGTTGGTAACTTAAAGCAGCAAGCAACCATTTATTATTTCCCATGAGTCTCAGGATTGACTTGGTGGTCTTGCTGATCTGGGCTGGACCTGGCCCACCCTCCAGGGGCTCACACATACATCTGTCATAGTTAGCCAGTTGGTTGTGGGATGACTGGTCTTTGATGGTCTCAGCTGGCACTTGTTGGCTCTCTTCCACATGTCTCCTGCATCCTTCCACCAGATTAACCTGAAACGGCAAGGTGCCAAGAAAGAAATCAGAAGCAGACAGTCTCTTCAGCCCACATCTGCTTGCATGCATCAAGTCCCATCAGCCAAAGCAAACGATGTGGCCAAACCTAAAGTTAGAGTGGAAGAGTTCTACAATATCATGGGGCAGCAATCCATTAATGAGGATCCTAATGCAATCCATCTATAACAGTCCTAATCTTGCTTTTATCTGTCTACAACAACTGTGACCATAGTAATTATAGCTGACATTGTTGAGAATTTGCATAGGCATGCTACAAAGACTTTTGCAGACATGTGATCCTTTTTTCCTCTTCCTCCTCCATCTCCGGCCTTTATTTATTTATTTATTTATTTATTTATTTATTTATTTATTTATTTATTTATTTTTAATTTTGAGACAAGGTTTTGCTGTGTTGCTTCAGCTGGCCTCAAATTTGTGATCCTCCTGCCTTAGCCTCCCAAATCACTGGGATTACAGGCATGCACCACAGTGCCTGGCTAGACATTTAATCCCTGCAATAATCTTACCTGGTACACTCAGACTGTTCAAAGTCATGCAGTTAGGATATGGTAGAGCTGGGATTTGAAAGCAATCTCTATGATTTTTAAATATGTCTAAAGACATACCTACAGTCTTCTAGGTCTTTGACCTTCTCAAACACCTGCTTTTTCTTAATATTTATTTATTTGAAAAAAATTATAGAATGCTTTGTACTATGTGAAGCACTGACGATATAAAGATGAAAACCTAGTGCTATCCTTAAAACCTGTGGCCTGAAGGGAAAGACAGATAGGAAAATAGATCCCAGGGCTGGGGATATAGCTCAGTTGGTAGAGTGCTTGCCTCACATGCACAAGGCCCTGGGTTCAATCCCCAGCACCACACACACAAAAAAAGAGATTCCAGCCAGGTGTGGTAGCACAGGCCTGGAGTCCCAACGACTCAGGAGGCTGAGGCAGGAGGATTTTAAGTCCAAAGCCAGCCTCAGCAATTTAGCCAGACCCTAAGCAACTTATGGAGACCCTGTTTCAAAAAATAAAAAGGGCTAGGGCTGGGGATGTGGCTCAGTGGGTAAGTACCCCTGGGTTCGTTCCCCTATCCCAACCAAAATAAAATAAAACAAAAATAAATAAATAGAGATTTATTATTAGGGATTGGCTCACCTGATTATGATAGCTAAGAAGTCACAATCTGCAGTCTGCAAGCTGGAGACCAAGGAAGTTGGTGGCATAGTTTCAGTCCAAACCCAAAGGCCCGAAAACCCCAGGGACCAACGGTCTAAGTTCCAGTTGGAGTTGAAGGTCTGAGAACTCGAAACGCCCATGTCCCAGGGCAGGAGACAGGAGGTGCCAGCTGAAGAAGACAGGGAGTTCATTCTTCCTCTGCCTTTTTGTCCTACTCAGGCACTCAGTGGACCGGTGGATGCCCGCTCATGTTGGTGGGGCAGTCTTTAAGACAATCTAGGGATTCTAAATGTTGATTTCTCCCGGAAACACTCTCACAGATACACCCAGATACAATGTTTTACCAACTATTTGAACATCCCTTAGGCCAATTAGGTTGACACACAGATTCATTAACACACTCTCTTTTCTCAGTCTCCTCTAAGCCAATCTTTCAGGCTGCTGAGCTGGTCTTGCCCTGACTCTTATCTGAGGAACTTTTGACAGCAAAGGCTCCTGCCAACAGGGAGCCGTCCCACTGCCCTTGGAGAAGATCCTGACGTGATGAAGATGGTGCTCAGGACCAGCCTGAGATGTCGGCAAGCCAAGTGAAGGAGCAAAAAGTGGCAGGACACAGCAGAGCACGTCTGTCATTTCAGCACACAGGAGGCTGAGGCAGGAGGATTAAAAATTCCAAGCCAGCTTGGGCAACTTAGGAAGACCCTGTCTCAAAATAGAAAATAATTAGAAGTGGACATGTAGCTCAGTGGTAGAGCACCCTAGGTTCAATCCCCAGTACAGGGGGAAAAAAAAGAGGTATTATGACCCATGATAGGCACAATACCCTGCAAATCGCTTTGCCCCTCCCCGTCATGCTGAGAGCCAGGTAATAATATTCCTGTTTGTGAAATGAGGAAACAAAATGTCAGATAGACTAAGTAATTATTCAGAGGTCACACATCTGTAAATTGACCCCACGTTGTTTGAATTCAAATGTCACAGGTGATTTATTTGGTCAGGCTTATTTCCTTTCTTCCTGAACTAGAATATAATTCAGATCTGTGTCGTTTTGGGCCCTTTACAACATGTTCTCGCCCCAGCCTATCAATGCACCTTCCACCAAAAAGGAAAAAAAGAAATCTATTAAATAAACAAATGAATCATCACATGCAGGTAACAGGAAAGAGGAGATTCTGTTTTTCTTTTTTTCTTTCTTATTTTTTTGGTACTGGGGATTTAACACAGGGCACTCAACCATTGAGCCACATCCTCAGCCCTTTTTAAAATAAAAAATTTTGTTTTTTAAATTTTGATACAATGTCTCACTAAGTTGATTAGGGCCTTGCTAAATTGCTTAGGCTGTTCTCATTTGGAAACAATAGAAAATCTGGGAGTGAAGAAAATTTAAACATTTTTTTGTCATGGCTTTTTATTTATTTTATTTTTTACAAGCGGTGTCACATTATGTTTATTTAAAACAAGGAACATTTATTTAGCTCAGGTGTTATTTAGTCAGTGTGGACCTGGTAGGTCTAGGGTGGCCCTGGATGGGTGCCCAGGGGCTAGCTGGACGGTCTGAGGAGGTTTGACCTTGCTGAGCTGTGTAGACTATTGCACGTGTCTTGTGCCGTGGTAGAAAGGGTCAGCTGGCTGACTCTCTCCTGTGTGAATTTCCCAGGAGGCTATGGAATATGGTCTTATTCAAATGGAGGTTGTAAAAGTTCAAGAAGACAAGCCCAGGCATTCAAGGACCCTTGAATCTGAAAGTGGGAAGTAATACTTCTGCTTTGTGCTATTAGCCAAATGGAGTCAACAAACCAGCTCAGATTGGAGGAGTAAGGAAAGAATCTCCATTTCATGAAAGACCTGCATGGGGAAGAGAGAGGTCACATGTCTATGATCCTGGCCACTTGTGAGGCTGAAGTAGGAGGATCACCAGAGGCCAGTCTGGGCAATTTATGAGATCTCATCTCAAAAAATAAAAGGACAGGGGTGTAGCTCAGTGGTAGTACGCTCCCGGGTTCAATCCCCAATATCTAAACGGTTGGGGATATAGCTAAATTGGCAGAGTGCTTGCCTTGCCTTGCATGCACAAGGCCCTGGGTTCAATCCTCAGTACCACACACACACACACACACACACACACACACACACCTGAATCTCAATATCACAAAACAAGCCAAAAAAAAAAAAAAAACCACAAAAACCTTGTAGTCATTCTGCAAAGGGCATGGATATATGGAAACATGAATAAATCTGACCATGTTTCCAATCTACATAAGCAGTCTTACATATTTGTAGAGAAACTATTAGCAAGTTTCCTAGCAAGTTGCTCCTCTGAGTTTTTCCTTAAAGATTCAAGAGATTTTTTGACTATATCATTATAATATTAGAAACAAATCTGATTCATAGAGTTTCAAGCTGCTTGCATTGTAAATTTATTCTTCTTTTTATTTTTATATCGGTGTGTTTAGCTTCTCCCCCTCTTCTTCCACCTGTGTGTATCTTTTTTTAATTTTTAAAAATTTATTTATTTATTTTTATTTTTAATTAGGTATATATGACAGCAGAATGCATTTTGATTCATTGTACACGAATGCACCACAACTTTACATTTCTATGGTTGTACACGATGTACCTTTGCACCATATGTGCAGTCATACATGTACCTAGGGTAATGATGTCCATCTCATTCCACCCTCTTTCCTACCCCCATGCCCCCACCCCACCCTATCCCTACCTCCCCTTTGCCCCATCAAAGTTTCTCCATTTTTCCCATGTTCCCCACATTATAGATCAGCATCCACTTATCAGAGAGAACATTCAGCCTTTGGGTTTTGGGGATTGGTTTACTTCACTTAGCATGATATTCTCCAACTCCATCCATTTACCTGCAAATGCCATGATTTTTTGGGAAAGACAGGGATAATCCACTCAGACCATAACCTTAAGACCCCCCCTCCCCATCCTGCAATTCTACTCTGGAATCGGCCAAGTCTTGTATGTTGGAATCTGTTCCAGTGGTCTGCTTCCTGCCCTCGACTACACAGGCACCAACTGTCTAATTAGGGTTCTTTTGCAGTTAGTCTTTCCACCACATGATGGCGCTGTTGAAGCTTTGTTCTGTATAGCCTCGTGGTCATTGCCATTCCTTTTCCTATGAGATGTTTTTGCTAACCCAGACTCTTTTATTCAAATACAAAATGCTTCACGAATTTGCATGTCATCCTGGAACAGGGGCCATGCTAATCTTCCTTGTATAGTTCCAATTTTATATAAATGCTGATGAAGTGAGGACTGGTCCAGATTCCTAAACTGCTCAACATAAAAGAGTTTAAACTGTAATTCAGGGATAGGATATGGCTGAGTGGCAGAGTGCTTGGCTACTCCAGAGCCTTGAGTTTTATTTCCAGCACTGTGGGGGGGAAAAAAGCAATGGGAAAAAAAAAAATCAACCAATGAAGCAAACAACAACAACAACAACAACAAAAAAAAATCCTTTGATTCTTAAGTTTAAAGTTTATACTAGTTCAGCCACTATTTCCCAAAGGTCAATCAATACTTTGGATTCTGCCTGGATTCTTAAAAGTTCAGACCTGAGCCACATGTGGTTTCAGAACCATACTTATCCCTACAAATCCTTAAGGTCTTTTCTTGAGCCATGACTGGTGAGCACAATAGTAGCAACAACTATCTAACATACATATTAGACGCTCGCCGTCTCAGCATGCTGTTAGGTCTGTGCTAAGAACTTTACATGGATTATGTGGTGGTTCATTTTAGATGCCAGCTTGACTCTGTTAAGGGATCCCTGGACAGCTGGTAAAGCATTATTTCTGGGTGTGTCCGGGAGGCTATTTCCAGAGGAGATTGGCAAATGAGTCAGTGGACTGGGTTGGGAAGATCTGCCTTCAGTGTGGGTGGTCACCATCTGATTGTCTGGGGGCGCAGGTGGAAAAAAAAAAGTAGAGCAGGCAAATTTGTGCTCTCTCTCCTGGAGCTGAGACACCCTTCTTTTACCCTTAGACATCAGAACTCCATGTTTTCTGGCCCATAGATTCTAACACTTTCACCAGCAGCCCCAGTTCTCAGAACTTTGACCTCTGACAGGAAATTATACTATTGACTTCCTTGGTTCTGAGGCCTTTGAACTTGGACTGTGCCTTGGTCTTAGTTTTCCTGATAGTCCAGCTTACAGATGGCTGTCTCAGCCGCTGTCATCATGTGGGTCAGTTCTCCACATAACTCTTCTCCTATGGGTCTATCTGCCTATTTATAGATGGGTAGGTAGATACCTACCTACCTAGAGACTTGCATATACTAGTTAAGTTCTCTACCACTGAACTACACCCCCAGCCGTAGTTCTGTTTCTCTGGAGAACCTAATACAGATTATATCATTTCATTTAAGAGCAGATCGCACCTTATGAAAGGGAAATATTTACTGAAGACATGGGATAATTCAATACTTAGATGATTTAACACCATGATTTCCCGAAGAACAGCTGTAAGAGATAGAAAGCAGAATCTTTAACCATTGTGGAATATTTTAGTCTCCATGCTATTTTTTTATTTACTAAACATTAAACAGAGTAGATGTTCCCAAATTAACTGCTTGGCATATCATGATAACTATTTGGGCTTTTCCATAGTGTTTTATCATATCTAACCTCTATTACAAAGTTATTGATTTTGGAGAGTGTTTTTGGCACCAATACCATCGCATAATGAACTTTGAGATAACATCATTCCAGGATACAGATAACATTTTAAGTGATAATGCTGAATGTTAATATCACAGCACATTAGTCATTAATGTCACTATCAGAAATTATGATGTACATAAACAACAGCTCGATTCACATAAGATAAGCACTGATGGCAGTTATTTACTATTGCCAGCTCAAGTGGCACTGTCATTAGCAATAATTAGAAATACAATTTATGAGCCCCTGAGCCAGCCAAATTCGAAATTGTGTAAACTTTGGTGATTTCTTTTTTCTTATTTTAGGTAGATTTGTCATCTTTCAAATTTGTATAATTAAAATTTACATAATATACAATAGCAAAACACCATTTTAATCCCTTTTTATAAATGAAAATATGAAGCCTAGGGAGCAGTTAATCTAATCTGCTTATTTAAGGTCTCATAGTTAATAATCGGAATTAGGAGTGTACCCCAGTGTCTGGCTCCAGAACCGTGCTCAGTACTCAAGACTTCATTTCTCACAAGGTAATTTTATCTCAGAGAACATATTGATATCCCTTTTCCTAAGCCTTGGTTGAAATTACATTCGTCTCTTCCACCAAATTTGCCATAATTTTGAACCTTAGGAAGAAATGTTGGGAAAATATGAATTCTCCTTATCCCAGAAAAACCCGACGTAAACTGAGACACCTCCTCCCTCCAGGGACCTCAAGTGACAGCTTCCATAGAAGCACATAGACCTCTATTCTTCCCTCTCAGAACAGGGGCGCCCACCATCTGCATGCCTCAGAGGGACTAGTCAAGTGAATTGTGAAACTGAGAGTCGGCTTCAGGTGGCACAGATCAAAGTCTAGCATTTCAATCACCCTCTCATTTCATACTCGATCCAGCCTTTGTCTTGGCTAGCAATTTAACACATGTATCCTTGTACATATATAAGCACAGGAAGCATACATACATATATACACATTCACATGCACTGATAGAAGAGACACAGATATATGCACATATTCATACTCACACCCTTGTACAAGTGCACATGCTCTATCCTCTGAAAATCTGTGCCAGAATGAGGGGGAAGACTTTACTTCCTAGTGCCAGCCCTACTCCCTGGGGAGAGCCTCCTGGGTGTGAGGGACCAGGGAACAGATCCCAGGCGTAGAGTCACAGAACTTATTATCACTAATTACAAGCCTTAAAATAGGCTCATCCATCATCCTGGAGTGACCACTGGTCCTGCAGCCCGCCTCCTGGACTCCTGGTCTCCTCCCCCATTCCAGTCTATTTATCCTTGAATGAGCATAGATCTGCTCCACAGAGTGAAAAAAAAAATTATACAATACTCAGTCCTTTCCAAAAACATAAATATGGGCATGCCCCAGCTCAGATTATTAGCCTTCTGCTCTTCTTTCCACACCCTGGAGAGTTCGTGTGAATCTGTCCCCCTTCGCCACCCCCCACCCCGTGCAAAACTCCCTTTCAATTATGCTTTCATATGTGCCCCATTCTGGGTTTCATTTTCAGTATTTCATAAAAGTTTTGCAATAATCCTGTGGCTTGGAATTGTTTTGCCATGTTTACAAAGGAAAAGAAGCTTCTAAGAATCATTTGCCCAGGGTCACCCATCTGACTGGAGCATTCAAAGGAGGACCTACCAGTGGCATATCCTTCTCACACTGCACTGGACCTTCTGTGCAAGGAACTTCCCAAATCAGCTGTCAGGATTGAAGAGCCAGTTCTATGACTGAGCATTTCCTCTTAGAAGCCGCACTGGGACCTCTTCTTCATCTTCTCTCCCCTAAGTCAGTGTAAGAGCCAAAAGTTGCATTAGTCCCACAGTGAGACACCCAACACCAACCCCAAGGGCCACAGGTCAGGGACTGAGCAGAAAATGCAAGGCAACAGAGCTATCCAGGGTGGAAGTGTTCTTCTGTGGGCCACATTGATGTGACCACAGTGTGCCAGTCTCTTGGCTGGCTCCAGGGCATGACATCAGAGTCAGCTCCTACTCTGCTGTCCAAGCCAGACGGTCAGCCCTGGATGTTCATCCCCTGACCATCGAAATGAGGCCAGAATGGGACTCATTAGAAAAACTTCTCCCCTGCTGAAATAATTTTGAAAACCTCCTAGAAGACATGTCTTTTTGTCATTATCCTCAGTTTCTAACATGGAGTCTGGCACCTACAGAGTTGCCACTCAGTAGATACTGCCTAAAACAAAACAAAGCAAAGCAAATGGAAGAAGGAGAAGGAGGAGAAGAAGACCGTCCTAGATCTTGTCCAGTTAAGTGCCTCTTCTGAGTCCATTGCAAACCCCCATCTCCCAAAAGTGTTTGCTGCTCTTCCCAGGACCGAGCATCATGGCCTTGCAAAATCAGTAACATATTCATGAGTTTTTCCTTTTCACTCCAGCTATTAGGAAGCTCCTTTTGAATCTGATTCAGACCATGCTTCTCTCCTATCACCTAAGCCTGCCAATGCTCAGCAACACCACTGTTTCAAAAAGTGTGCGATGACCACATTGGGATGAAGTTTTTACTTTATAATGATGACATCGATGTTATTCTTATGTAAGTGTCTCTTTGGGAGACATGGAGGAAGGGATCCCAAAGCATAGCTTCTCCATTGTTATAAGCTAGGGTTTTACCTTTTGAGTTATCTTTCTTCTCTTCTCTTTTTGATTTTGCTCATTTATTTCTTGGTGCTGGGGATTGAACCTAGGGCCTCTGCATGCCAGGCAAGCTCTCTACTAGTGAGCTGTATCCTCAGCCCACAAGTTATCTTTCAATGAGGGAATTACCCATCTGTGTCTTCCCTACTCCCTGCTGCTCCGAGTTTTTGTTTCTTGGGGTCAGGATTTGGGACTCCACCAATGTATGACTTTATTTGTTTTTATTTACTTGTTGTAGTTTAGATATGAGGTATCCCTGCAAAGCTCATGTGTGAGACAATGTAAGAAGGCTTAGAGGTGAAATGATTGAGTGTTGAGAACTCAATTCCAATCACTGAATTAATCCCCTAATAAAGATTAAATGGATGGTCACTGTAGGCAGGTGGGTGTGGCTGGAGGAGGTGGGTTATTGGGAGCACGTCTTTGGGATATATATATTTTGTACAGGGTAAGTACATAATGTGCTTCCTGATCATGTGCTGAGCTACTTTCCTCTGCCACACACTTCTGTCATGATGTTCTCCTTCATCTCAGGCTCTGAGGAATAGAGTTGACCATCTATAGACTGAGACCTCTGAAACCATGAGCCCCAAAATAAACTTTTCCCTTTTTTTTATTTATTTAGTTTTTTTGAAGCAGGGTCTTATTAAGTTGCTGAGGGCCTCGCTACATTGCGGAGGCTGGCTTTCAATCGGCAATCCTCCGGCCTCAGCTTTCCAAGTCACTGGGATTACAGGCATGTACGATACCCGGTGGATGGATGGTTTTGATCAGATGCGAGAGGTGGTTTTTACCTTTAAGGAAGTAAGCATCTGGAGTCTGAAATTACAGCTGCTCTGAGATTAGACAGTGTAGCATCCCTGCAGATTGGCTTTCCCTAACGATTCAAATAGACCACCTCGAGAGAATCTATACTCTGTTATTGTCCTAGGGGCCTGCTGTGGTGTCCCCAAAGCTCCTGTGTTAATGCAGGAGGAGGAATAATAAGATGATGGCAGACACAACCTCATCAGAAATTCCTAATTAGAATGGACTAACTGGGTGGTGACTATGGAAGGCTTCCAGGGCTGGAGGAAGTTGGGTGAGTCACTGGGAGCACACCCTTGGGATTATATATTCTCCCCTGGCTCCTCCTCTCTCTCTGCTTCCTGGCTGCCATGAGCCGAGCAGTGCTCCACTGCCACCTGCACCCTTCCATCATGGTGTTCCGCATCACCTTGGGCCCAGAGCAATGGAGTCCGCCAATCACGGACTGAACCCCTGAAACCTTGAGCCCAGATGAATTTTTCTCCTCTGAGTTGTTCTTGTGAGGTATTTGGGTCACATTGACAGAAAGCTGAGTAACACATGGGCCTTTTATCGGTCCCCTCATTGTTATGTAGTATCTACAAAATTCCCAAGTTCACTTGTCATGTTTGTTGTCACTTAGAATCCTTAGTCTAACAGATATTTTCACACAGGGGAAAAAAAAAAAAAGAGCAAGCTGACTCGTCAGTGCCTCTCTGGTTTTACATCTCACCATGTGATTTCTTCCTCTCATACTGTCCCTCCATGATGCCATCTGCCATGTTGTGATGTAGCCAAGGGGACTCTTAACCAGAGGCTGAACTAGTGGGCCTGCCCATTCTTGGACTTTCAGCCTCTAAAACTGTGAGATAACTAAACCTCTTCTCTTTATAAAGTTTCTAGACCTAACCCTTCTATTATAGCAACAGAAAAAGGAGTAATACCATGCAGTATTTATAGAAGTGAGATTTTTGCAGAGCTCACATGAGGCCTTGGGTTCAATCCTCGACAACATAAATAAATAAATAAAAATAAGTTGTGAAACTGATAAGAACCAAAAGTAAACTTGGGTGCGGTGGTGCACGCCTGTAATCTCAGTGGCTTGGGAGGCTGAGACAGGAGGATTGCGTTTCAAAGCCAGCCTCAGCAAAAGTGAGGCGCTAAGCAACTCAGTGAGACCCTGTCTCTAAACAAAATACAAAATAGGGCTGGGGATGTGGCTCAGTGGCCAAGTGCCCCTGAGTTCAATCCCTGGTACCCACCCACCACACACACACACAAAAAAGTAGAACAGTAGTAGTCACCACAGCTGGGTGTAGATGGTTTTTTAATTTTTTATTTATTTTTTTATTAATAGTGTTTAAGTTGTGTAAGATGAAAAAGTTCTAGAAATCTGTTGAACAACAACATACATGTAGATAACACTACTAGATCACACACTTTGAAAAGATTACGATGACCAGGTACAGTGGTGCATATGTGTAATCCCAGCAATCCCCAGTATGGAAAAAAAAAAATTAAGATGGTTAGTTATGTTATGTGCTTTTTTTAAATTATTTTTTTGTTTTTGTTTTTCACTACCAGAAAAAAAGAAAGAAGAGAAGAAAATTGATGGTGATATGATGGAGATGATGATGATTCATGGGCAACAATCTGCCCCAGGGATTGTTCAGCATTACAATACTCCCCACAGCCATAGCCTTGCATTATGGATAATGCTTTCCTCGCTTCCTACAGGAGGAAAGGGCCAGGCACTGGGGTGCACGCCTGTAATCCTAGCAACTCAGGAGATTGAGGCAGGCGGATAGTGAGTTCAGAGTCAGCCTCAGCAACTTAGTGAGACCCTATCTCTAAATTTAAAAAAAAAAAAAAGGCTGGGGATGAGGCTCAGTGGCTCAGTGTCCCTGGGTTCAAACCCTGGTACCAAAAAGAAAACAAAAACAAAAAACAACTCTAATGAACTGTTAATGTCTCCCTTCTGCTTCACATCATGCGTTATGAAACGACCCACTGTGGTGGGGAATGTGGGTGACAAGTGACAACTGAAATGGGAGGGATTTTGAAATGTAGCCAAGGAGTTGTGATTTTCTTGTGCCTAAGATTCCCTCAGGTTGTCCATTTTGGAGTGACGTGGGAGACAGTCCTTCCTGGCTTTTCGTAAGGGTTGGTATTAAACCAGGGCTACAATATAAAAATCAAAAAACTCTCCTAAAAATCCACCAGCCAGATTAGTTTCTCCAAAATCAAAGGGACCCAGTTACAAAAAGGGACTCCTAGCACCCAATAACTGGCAAACGTGGCATGTTCACCAGAGGAGACCCACATTTTCTAAATTACAATCATGGCTCAGGGTCTGAGAAGTTCCCTAACCCATAAAGTTCACTAAAACTGAAAAGTTTAAGCCAGGCGCGGTGGTGCACGCCTATAATCCTAGAGGCTTGGGAGGCTGAGATAGGAGGATTGCAAGTTCAAAGCCAGCTTCAGCTGGGTTTAAGCCCCAGTACCAAAAAAAAAAAAAAAAAAAAAATTGAAATCAGAACTCTCCTCAAATATAGATTTGGAGCAGAGGACATTGTAGTTGTTACATGAACGACATCACCCTGCTGCTGAAAATTAACAGATCTCGCAACCAACTGACAATTTACCTAGCACTGAGCTGGGGATTCTGATTGCTGCTCCTGAGAAGCATCCATTTCATCTGGGGAAATCTAACAAGGAAAAAAATGAAAGGCTTTTGGCCTCGGGGAGGAGGAAACCAGACAACCATAACAGCACATGACAGAAGGTGCAGCTAGGAAGGCAGGTCAGGATAAGTCTGGGAGGCCTTGAAAGCCATGCTAAGAAGTTTGGAATGTATCCGTTTTAAGAATTCCTAACCTGGAGGGAGATGAGAAAGTGGGTCAAGGAGTGGAATGTGAATAATGCTCTGGAGGGTTCATGATCCCCTGGAAATGTATGTCACAGTACAAAATACATTTTTTGTTTTTGTTTTTGTTTTTTTTGTATCAGGGAAGGAACCCACAGATGTTTAACCACTGGCCCCATCTCCAGCCTCTTTTTTATATTTTATTTAGAAACAGGATCTCACTGAAGTGCTTAGTGCCTTGCCATGGCTAAGGCTGGATTTGAGCTCGCGATCCTCCTGCCTCAGCCTCCCAAGCCACTGGGATTACAGGCATGCACCACTGCACCCAGCAAGAATACAGGTTTTTTTCTTTCTTTTAGAAAGACATACCTATAGTTTTCACCAGTGTTAGGAAAAAAAAAGAAAAAGATAAAGGCCAGGCTGGTGGTGCATGCCTGTAATCCCAGTGACTAGGGAGACTAAATTCAAGGCCGTCCTCAGCAATTTAGAGATCCTAAGCAACTTAGAGAGAGCCTGTCTCAAAATAAAAAATAAAAGGGTTGGGGATGTGGCTCCGTGGTAAAGCACCCCTGTGTTCAATCCCTAGTACAAAAGAAAAATAACTTCACAAAGGGGTTGGGCTGGAGTACAGTGGCTCAACCTGTAATCCCAGTGGCTAGGCAGGCTGAGACAGGAGGATCACGAGTTCAAAGCCAGCCTCAGCAAAAGTGAGGCATTAATTAACTCAGTGAGACTCTGTCTCTAAATAAAATACAAAATAGGGCTGGGGATGTGTCTCGGTGATCGAATGCCTCTGAGTTCAATCCCTGGTACCCCCCCCCCAAAAAAATAAAAGCCCATGACCCAATGATATTTAGGAAGTATTGTCTAAGCCCTAGGGAGCCATGTACAATTTGGGGCAGAGTAACAGTTTGAGGTCTGTGTTGTAGACTCGTACTCTGATGGAGTGGGGATCAGGAGGAAATTTGTTCTAAAGATGATCCAAAACCCCAAGAAGGGGCTGGGGTTGTGGCTCAGCGGCAGAGCACTCGCCTCACACGTGCAAGACCCTGGGTTCCATCCTCAGCACCACATAAAAATAAATAAATAAAATAAAGGTATTGTGTTCAACTATAACCAAAAAATAAATATTAAAAAAAAAATAAGGCAGAAAAAAAATAATTCAGGCGTTTTCTGAACCACAAGCTCCCCAGTCTATGGCGTGTTTTGACCTGAGAGTCCAACATGCTGTTCTCATCTTCTAAATCATGTGACTCAACGTGAGAAGTTCTGTAAGACTAATGACTTGGAGAGAAACCTAGAGCTCAAGTTTACCTACTGCTAAGATTGTGTTTCTTGGGGCTGGGGTTGTGGCTCAAGTGGTAGAGTGCTTGCCTAGCACATGTGAGGCACTGGGTTCCATCCTTAGCACCACATACAAAAATAAATAAAATAAAGTTATGAAAAAAAAAAAAGGAAAGCTTGAGAAGCTGTTATAGCCAGAAGAACTTGGAAAAAAATAATGTGTTTTTGGGGTCACCTTAAAGTTTCCCCATCTCAGCAAAGCAGGAGGACTCTCTGAGGGTTCTGTAGTGTCAACCCCTATTGCATGAGCTGTTCCAATTTTTTTTTAGAATATAAGAGAGGAGGGCTGGGATTGTGGCTCAGCAGTGGAGCGCTGGCCTAGCACCTGCGAGGCCCTGGGTTCGATCTTCAGCACCACATAAAAATAAAATCAATAAAATAAAGATGATATTGATTCCAACTAAACAATAAAAATTTTAAAAAGAAGAATATAAGAAAGGATAAACACGATGACTAAGTTTCTAGCCTTCGCAACTGTGTTATACTTTTTCTCCCCGCTGGGTGCTGGGACTCAAACTTGGGGCCTTGTTCATGCTCTGCCACTGAGCTATATCTTCAATCCCACATGTTAGATTTTTTACTGTGAAATAGAACTTCAGAAGAGAAGCAGGTTTGTGGGAAAGGGGACATTAAGAATGAAATGGAGAGCCTGGGGTTGTGGCTCAATGGTAGAGGGCTGGCCTAGCATGTGTGAGGCACTGGGTTCAATTCTCAGCATGACATATAACTAAACGAGTAAAATAAAGGTCCATCAGCAACTAAAATTTAATATATATATATATATATATATATATATATATATATATATATATATATTTTTTTTTTTTTAAAGAAAGAATGAAACGGGACTTGGGTAAATTGAATCCAAAGTATCCAGAGACATTTTCTCAGTCAGGAATATTTTGGTTATGGGTGACAGATGTCAAATGAAATTGATAAAAGGAGAACAGTGACGGTCTCAGATTACTTAACCCAAACCCAGAGGGGTTTAGCTCTATCAGGTGATCTTAATTTTATTTTTCCTTCTTTTTTTCGGTACTGAGCATTGAACCTGGGATGCTTTACCACTGAGAAAACACGCGGTCCTTTTTTTTTTTTTTTTTGAGACAGGGACTCTTTTAAGTTGTTGAGGCTGTCTTTGAACTTGTGATCCTCCTACCTCAGCCTCTCAAATTGCTGGGACCACAGGTGTGCGCCACCACACCTGGCCAGACTCTCAAATGCTGCCGTCAGGCTTCTCTTTCTGTCCGTCTCTTACCTCTGCTTTCCTCTACTAATGCTGTCATTTTGGGCAGATCTCCCACGGGGCAGCAGTATGGTCCCCAGCAGTTTCCAGCTTCCCTTCTTCCATCAGAATAACAACCCAAAGCCGCTTTCTCAAAGGCTCCAGCGAGCATCTCAAGCCAACTTGTGACTGACCCTGGATACACATTCTTGAATCAATTAATCCCTTCTAACTGGTTAAGTTTTGGGTGGTTGACAGCCTTTAAGAAATCATAGTGTGTGTGTGTGTGTGTGCAGGGGTGTGCATGTGTTGTGTGTGTGTGTGTGTGTGTGTGTGTTCGCATCCCCCTGCCACACCATGATCCCACCTCCTGGGATCAGAACCTTGGGTAATCCCCTCCTCTTGAGTAATTCATTTCTAACCAGTGGCCTATGGCAAAGTTGAAGGGTTGTTACTCCCTTGATTATGTTGCCAAAGGTTGTGTCTTCCATCTTGTTAGCTGGCTCTTTCTTGTTGGCTTTGGTGTGGCAAGTGTCCATGTTGGAGACCCCAAATGTGAAGAACTTCAGCCAGCAACCACCAGAAAATTGAGGCTTAGTCCAATAGCCCTTGACAAACTGAATCTTGCCACTAACTTTGAAAGTGATCTTAGAAACAGATCCTTCTTCCACCGAACTCCAGCCTTGAATGACATTTGAGTGCAGTCTCCTGAGAAACCATGACCAGAGGACCCAGCTAAGCCTCGCCCAGATTTCAGAGCCACAGAAACTGTTGTTTCCTGTGTTGTTTTTAAAGCCACTAAGCTTTTGGACTAATTTGTTCCATAGCAATAGACAACTAATACATTTCAGTTGAGTAATTGCCCCTGCAAGGGCAGATGAGGCCAGTCTCATGTGAACCATGTGGACTGAAAGTAGAGAATAGGTATCTTCCCAGAGAAAAAATTAAGGGGGGTGGGCTGTGGTTGTGGCTCAGTGGTAGAGCGCTTGCCTAGCGTGTGCGGGGCCCTGGGCTCAATCCTCAGCAAAAGGTATTGTGTCCAACTACAACTAAAAAAATAAATATTTAAAAAAGAAAAGAAAAGGAAAAAATAAGGGGTAATTACTAAAAGTGGGATGAAATCTAGTCAGACAAATCAGCAGCTGTTCACCTCATGCATCTGTTTGGGAATGTGGGGAGGCAGCTGGAAATATGTGGGGAGACAGATTTGGCAGTGATTCATGCATAAGCTTTAGCTGAAACCATAAGAAGGGATGAAATTGCCCCCAAAGAGAGAAAGGTCAAAGCAGATCCCCTAGGAACAGCAGCAATTAAAGGGCAGATGGAAGAAGAGACAAAGGGGAATAGGTGAGGGCAGAGGTGTAGGATGACAGGTGTTTGATGTGGAACCAACTTGGCCTGTTTGACAGGTAAGAAATACATCTAAGGAGTCACAGCCTTCTGTTAGAAACCTGGACTTTCCCTTCAGAAGTTGTACATTAGGCGCCATTAAGACAGAAAGGACTGTCAAAATCAGGTGTGTGGATGATTTTGTGCAGTGAGAGAGGACAGAAGGAGAAGCCTGAAGACATTTCCTTGCAGAATCTCTATATTTAGGCAGCAAGGGAAGGAAGAGGACCCACTGGAAGGGAGCTGAGAAAGAGTCGTTGGAGAGATGGAGAGAAATGAGGCAATCAGGAAAACACCCAGAAGCCAGGGACATTTCAAGACCCTTATAGTCAATAACGGCAAATGCTAAAGAGGTATGTGATAAGAACTGGGTAGAGAATGGGGATCCACGATCAGGAGGTCCTGGGCATCCGAGTGGAACCATTTCAGTGGGTTCAAAAATGGAGGGGCAAAGGTGAGTGGGGGAGAGGAGGGAGACGGGGACAGGAAAGATGGTGGAATGAGATGGACATCATTACTCTAGATAGATGTATGAGTGCATGAATGGTGTGACCCTACTTTGTGTACAACCAGAAAAATGACCAGTTGTGCTCCATTTGTGTACAATGAATCGAAAGGCATTCTGTTGTCATGTATAACTGATTAGAACTAATAAACAAACAAAAAAATAAAACTACAACTATTAAAAGAAAAAATGTGGGCTGGGGATGTGGCTCAAGCGGTAGCGCGCTCGCCTAGCGTGCGTGCGGCCCAGGTTCGATCCTCAGCACCACATACAAACAAAGATGTTGTGTCCGCCGAGAACTAAGAAAAAATAAATAAATGTTAAAATTCTCTCTCTCTCTCTCTGTTCCCCTCTCTCTCTCACACACTCTCTTTAAAAAAAAAAAAAGAAAAAAAGAAAAAGAAAAAATGTGTGGGCAAGTGGGCAAGCCAGACACAGAAAGAAAAAAGACTACATGTTCTCTCTCATATGTGGAAGCTAAAAATTTTGACCCCAAGGCAGATGAAGTAGATTAGTGATTACTGGACACTAGGAAGGGCAGGGGTAAAGGGAGTATAGGGGGTGAGATAATATGCACCCAAACAAAGTTAAATAGGAGCAATAAATTCTAGTATTCTACAGTACAGTAATGTAAGTGACTATAGTTTATAAATACCTATTGTACCATTTTTGTAGGGAGTACTGGGGATTGAACCAGGTATGCATTACCATTGAACTATATCCCCAGCCTTTTTAATTTTTAAATTTTGAGATAGGATCCTGCTAAGGGGCTTAGGGCCTCCCTCAGTTGCTGAGGTTGGCCTCAAACTTGCCATTCTCTTGCCTCAGCCTCCAAGTCACTGAGATTATAGGCATGTGCCCCTGCACCCGGCTACAAATGCCTATTATAGAAGACATTAGCACAAAGCCTTCAAACATAAAGAACGGATAAGAAGCTGGAAATGCTAACAATCCTGATTATTATACATCATATGCATGTACTAAATAGTACATCGTACCTAATGAGTAGGTACAATTACTATGTGTTAATTAAAAATGTAAATAAAAGATAAACAGGTGGGACATGAGAGAGAGACGTAGAGAGCAGATTATCCTCATGGGCAGTTTCATGACATGATGAAGGAGGATTTGGGCATATGCCCTGGCTGAGGTGAAAGGTCTGGGCTGTGTCCTTCCACTCTTGTCGCAGAGTCATTGCAGTTGAGTTCTGCTACGTCCTTCTGAGATAACAGGATCTAAAACTGCCCACAACCTACGTGTTGGCAAACTGTTGTAAAGAGCAGGGTGTAGCTGGGCCCTGTGGGGTCCTCCTGTAATCCCGGTGGCTCCGGAGGCTGAGGCAGGAGGATCATAAGTTCAAAGTCATCCTTTGCAATTTAGTGAGGCCCTGTCTCAAATTAAAAATAGCTGGAGATTAGCTCAGTGGTAAAGTTCATCTCTGGTACACACACACACACACACACACACACACACACACACACACCAAAAAAGAGCCCCTGGGTTCAATGTCTAATACCAAAAAAAAAAGAGCCAGGGTATAAACATAGAGCAGATTTTGCCAGACACCCAGCTCTGTTATTGCAGGGGCTGAAGAAAGTAGCCATAGACAATTTGTAAACAAGTGAGTACAGCTGTGCTCCAGTGAACTTTATGTACCAAAAAACAGGCACAGGCAGGATTTCACCCCTGGGCTATCGTTTACTGACCCTTGCCCTAAGCTCCTGGAAAGGGACTGAAGAGGCAATAACAGGGACAACTGATGAAACAAGGGTAGAATCAAGGCCTCAGGGAAAGGAATATATGCTGCAGAAAGAAGGCCCTCTCAGACACCTGTTGCAGAGTGACTCCTCTTTATATGCGGTGCCTGGTGGTCCCCACCTGTGAGCACCTCAGGCCAACAATATTCCCCAGCAATGATTCCAGAGCCTTCCATAGAGGCAGTGCCAGACACATAAGCCTTCAAGAGAAGTAGGGCAGTAAAGATGAAGAGGGACCTTATTGCCGGGCGTGGTGGCGCACAAATGTAATCCCAGTGGCTCTGGAGGCTGAGGCAGGAGGATTTCGAGTTCAAAGCCAATCTTAGCAAAAGTGAGGCGCTGAGCAACTCAGTGAGACTCTGTATCTAAGTAAAATACAAAATAGGGCTGGGGATGTGGCTCAGTGCCCCTGAATTCAATCTCCGGTTCTTCCCACCCCCCCAAAAGAGGGACCTTAATTGTGGAAGGAGGGGAAATTGAAAAGGCTCACGTGGAAAATTTTCTATCAGTGAATCAGGAGCCATGTTATTAGCAAGCAAGTCACCTCCACGGATGTTTAAGCAAGGAGTCTCTGTAGGCAACTCTTTCTTGTACATTTCAGATTCAGTCCTTCCAAGGCAGAGGATTTGGGCAGATAGTACAGCTGTCTCATGTTTGGAGCTCTCTGGGGTCTACCCAAATAGGGTGGCAGGACCCACATCTGCATAGCACCATGGAGATAGGGAGAAAGGCAAAGGGGGTCCTGGGGAGAGAAGGTTACTGCAAAGCCTAGGCACATTCTGAAACTCCCAAAGGAGGAAAGAACATGGGAGGTGGGGTAGGATGGCTGAGAGCCAAGTAGTTCCTAGGTACATCTTTTTTTAAATACTCCTGGAACAGGTTGGACCATGTTTAGCTGTTCTTGGTCTCTAGTTTTTACTTGTTTCTGAGAAGAGACAGGGCTCAGTAGGGTTTTGGAGGCTTGTGAGTGAAAAGAAAGCTCCTTCATGCAGCTCATACTGGGCACTGAGAATCCAGGGCCAGGAGACTGAGTGAAGCAGGACCAACTGAATCTACCCTCTGATGGGGAGCTGGACCCACACTACCTGGGAAGGGTGTCTGTGGTTCACAGATGCACGTAGAAGCAGCAGGAGAGCTGAGGGTGGAGGCACTGGGTCAGCTGGATAAATAGGTGGAAGGCGTCTCTTGGTGAGAAAAAGGGTAAAGAGTACATATCTTTTGAGTAAAGGCTGGAAGGATGAATTCAAGACCCCATGATCTGTCCCAGCCTGCCTTTCCATTCCCTCTATTCCCCTTCATGCATCCTAGGTTCCTGCTGAATTTCCAACCACCTTGAATACATCACACCATTTTTCTACTCTCAGCCTTTATGGTGTCCTCTCTCTTTGGCATGCCATTGTCCTCCTTGCAATCATCTATTTGTGTCTATATACTTTCCATTTCTCAAGTCTCAGGTGCTGCTACCTTCGGGAGCCTTTTTTTTTTGGGGGGGGGGATTCTGCCCTTTATTGGAAGCAATCCTTCCCTCTTCTGAAATCCTCACCTGTATGTCATCAGAGAAGTCATTTAGCAGTTTCATCTAGTAGTAAGTAACCATTTCCCAGGCAGCTCTGTGTCTTATCTTCACCCACAGTATATTATCCAGGCAGAAACCCTCTAGAAACAGGGATTAGACAAATACTTCTGTACAAGTTCAGGCTGGTGCAGTCATCCACTTTACCACAGCCCTGTGGTAGTTCTCCCTTTGCTAGATTATGGTCCTGTATGCTCCCGCCCAAGCCCGTGGTTACCAGAATCCTGGACTCGCTGGACTCCTTCTCTTCTAGAAGCTCCAGCTAATTCCATTTCCTGGTCAGTCCAAGGATGAACAAACCCAGAGTCATTCTTTTGCTGCTCCTCAGCTTCCTCTCCTCATGATGAGGGATACCACAAGGGAGATCTTTCAATCACATTGATCTAGGGACTAGGCTCTGGGTTGCCTGTATTCTTGTAACTCTGGCAAATTCTGTCCCTCTGGTGCTTTAGATCCTAGTTGGAGGGCCCCTGTGTCTGTTTTAGTCAGCCTTTTTTTGTCGCTGTGACCAAAAGATCTGACAAGAACAATGTAGAGGAGGAAAAGTTTATTTTGGCACAAGGTTTCAGAGGTTCAGTCTATGGTTGGCTGACTCCATAGCTCTGGGCCTATGATGAGCAGAATGTCATGGCATAAGGGCATGTAGGAAAGCAGAGTGCAGGAAAGCAGCTCAGGACATGAAAGCCAGGAAGCAGGGAGAAAGCTCTGCCCACCAAGGACAAAACATAAACCCCAAAGGTACACCCCCTGTGACCTGCTTCCTCCAGACACACCCTACCTGACTACAGTTTCTTCCCAATTAATCCATACCAGTGGACTAATCCACTGACTAGGTTATAGCTCATAATATAATCATTTCACTTCTGAAAATTCTTGCATTGTCTCACACATGAGCTTTTGGTGGATACCTCATATCTAAACCTTACCAGTAGCCCTCTCAGGAACTGGTTATCTTTTAGTATTAGCCATACTGGTTGATTTCATTCCTGGCTCCCATTTGGTTTGAGTCAGAGAAGCACATTTATTGAATGAACTTAACGATGTACATATATGTGTGCACAGGTACACAAGAGTCCCAAAGGGATTTATTAAGTTTATAGGTGTACATATTGACCTCCTATGTGACCTTAGACAAGTGACATTCCCCACCCCACTACTGAAAACATCTTGGTTTTTATCTCTGGGGGAAAAAAAAATAACAATAAAGTTGGGCAAACCTATAATGGCAAACTGTCTTGGCCACAATCTTTCATTATGTATGTGTGTATCTCAGCTCGCTTTGTCAGAACAGTGAGTGACATCCATAAAGAAATGGTTCTTGACAAAGATGGAAAGAATTTCAATCTCATTTCCTATGCATTGATGCCCTTGGTGATTTGCAATTTGGATTTAGAGGACTTCAAATCCGAAAAGGATTTTTCCCCCCAAAGAATCATAGAATGGTATTCATCATCAGAATCATAAGGATTTTAGACCTATACTGTCCAATATGGTAGCCACTAGCCAGTAGGGGCTACACAGAAGTTAATGAACATTAAATAAAATTAAAAAGCCAGTTTCTCGATTACTATAACCACAATCAATGCTAGTGCTCAATAGCCACGTGTGGGTAGTGGCTATAATCTTGGATGATGCAGATATAGAACACATCTTCACACAGAACCTTCATTGAGAGCACTCTTGTAGGCCAATCTTTTGGAAATAAGGACACAGGCCCAGAAGTGGGACATAACTTCCCCAGGATTCTGTTGGCAGAGCTGGACCTAGAACCAACTTACTCTACTCGCACCCTGACACAGGCCCTATTCCTGCTGCCTCCTTCCTGGTACCCCTCTGGGGTTCCCCCAACTCTGAGCCCCTTGTGGGTGTACAGCATGTCGGTCAGGGCCCGACGTAGGGCTGGTCTGAGGGGATGTTTGTGACTGAGCGCAGCTCCAGATGCTGTACATTCCTGGTCAGGTCAGGCCTGCCCCCAGGCACTCAGGGAATTAGTTCCTCCGAAGAGCCCCAGCTCTTCTTTCAGGAACTGCCCTCTTCCTGCCCAGCCCAGGGGGCGCGAATGTTCTGGAGGCTCTCGCGTGGTCTTGGATGAGGCTAAGACTGTGAGGATTCCCTGTTACAGAAGTAATTCTCATCAAAGAGGAGTTGGACACGGACGGGAAATTGCACGCCTTGCATCTTCTAAGGTCTACAAGTCCAGCCCGGGGGTCATCTTGGAACACGGTTCCAGCCAGCCCAACCTCGGGGCCGCATTTGGCGGGAACTGGATCTGCCTTCACCTGCAGCCCGGTGGGCAGCGTGATAGAAAAAGCAGGAAGAGGGGCGTCCAGGAGAGGCGGGCAGGGGGGCCAGAGGCCAGGGGAGGGGGCGCCCGGGAGCGCCCTGACCTCGCGGGCTGTAGGGAGGCGGAGGGGATGGGGGTTGGGGGAGAAGAGGGCAGCCTGACAGCCAATGAGAGGGAGGATCTCGTTTCAAAAGGGTTAACCCACAGCCAATGGGAGCCTGGGGGAGCGGATCCTGCTCACTCCATTCAAGAATCCCAAGTATTCAAGATGGACGGCAGGGAGTGTGGAAGGAGAAAGGGGGCGACGGGGGAAGAGCGAGATCGGCAGAGCAGAGGGGCGCCGCACTCGCCAGCCCCGGGGCCTCGGCCCGCGCCGGCGGGTGGCGGGGCGGCCGCGGGGGTCCCGAGCCCAGCCGGGGAGCGGGGCCGGCGGGGTGCGAGAGGGCGTGAGAGGGGAGCGAGGCCAGGGAGGGGAGCCAAGAGGGAGGGAAGGGCAGAGAAAGAGCCCGGGAAGAAGGAGGTGGCAGGCAGAGGAACGTAACGAAGAGCATGTGTAGGTATCGAGAGCTCCCAGAAGGGTAACGCCACCGATTTTCGGTTTTCTTCTGTCTTGGCGCGGGGAGGGGGTGGTCTGGGCTCTTTCTCTGGGCTGCCTCTCCCCCTCCTCATTCTCCACTCGTGGGCACCTTTTCTGTCTATTCCTTTCGAAACAGTGTGTCTGGGAAGCACCAGGCGTGTCTTTCCGAGGTGGCCTCGCTGTCATTTTCCAGTGGGGGGCGTGGTGGGGAAGGGGTGGGGGTCCGCGGGCCGGGCTGAGGCCGGGCCATCTCTGTGCCGGGGCTCGTGTGTGAGGGCGCGGGGCTCTGGGGACTTGGCGGGGGTGCCCCAAGGGGACTGCGGGGCTGGAGCAGGGCAGGGAGTGCTGCACCTCAGAACTTGTGGGGTGAGCCCAGGGCAGGAGGGCTTGAGGCGGGTTCTTGAGCTAGTAGTTGTGGGGTGTTGCTGAATGTTGGAGCTCTGCGCCCACCCTCCACTTCTGGTTGTTGGGGTGAGTGTGCAGGGAGGGTTGAGTTGTGCAGCAAGTATGGCTGAGAGTTTGTGTTTGTGTGTGTGTGTGTGTGTGTGTGTGTGTGTGTGTGTGTGGTCCAGCCTCCAGGGGCACAGTTGGGTGTTGCGGGAGAGCGCCCCTCACCCCACACTTCCCAGCTGCCCCTCGCATCCCATTCACAGAACATGGCTTTCAGGACCCTCCTGGTCTCCTCCTCCCGTCGCCATGGCTGCGGGGAGTGGGGGGAGGAGACAGTTGGAGCCAGCCCCCTGCCCCTGCTGCTCCAGCTAACCCCCCACCTGCCCTTTCTCTCCCTTCCACAGGCTGGGCCCCATCCCCTGCTGCTCTGGGGGGCAGGGGCCGGAAGATGGTGGCCAATGAGGAGGGGGAGCGGAGAGAACTTGAGCCAGGGCCTCCCCTCCCCCATTTCCTCCTCTGTCTCTACAAGGAGCTGGGGGATGGCTCCTGGGCCCAAGGTGGGGGAGGGGCCCTACTAGCTGGTGAATTGCTGGGCCCGTTCCTCAGGAATGAGTTGAGTGTGAGAGCTGAGGGGCTCTTGGTCCCAATCCCCTCTTCCTTCATACCATAAGGAGAGATCTAGGAACTCCTTTGGGAAGAATATTCCCTTAGCTTCTTCCTAAGCTTGCTGGGCAGCCCTGTCCTCTGCTCTCTGTTGGCCTGGTCCAGTTCCCAGCTGGCTTGCCCAGTCCCAGGAGCACAGAGGCCTGGCGACTGACCCCAGCGGGCCTTGGTTTCCGTCCATTGGAACTGTGCAAACTGTGGGGCAGGGCCCCACAGTTTGCAGATTACAGGAATAAACTGCCTGGAAAGGCTGAGAGAAGCTCTCCTGCTTCCTGAGAGGGTGGGAAGAAGCTAGAGGGGAAGCCCAGAGGAAGAGGTCCCAATTGGAATTGGGTCATCCATTTCTCCTACTAGCTGTGGAGTGGAGAGGAAGTCTTTCAGAGGCTGCTTTATTGCTTGGGAGGCCTCATTGATCAGGGCATAGAGGATTCATCCCCCAGCCTTTGCATCTTTGGCCTGCCTAGAGTTCACTGGCTCAGAATATAACTGGCTTCCATGGCCATGGCACTAGCTAGAATATGCCACACTAGCGCTCCACCTGGCTCTGAACCTTTGGATTTACAAGTGTTCTTCCAGGTCATCTTCTAGCTTTGGGTTTTAATTAGTCTCAGTTATCCTGGGTTTAATAAGTCCCTTAAACTAGGAGCGGGTGGAAAGGGCTGGCTGGGTGAGCCTGAAGACTCCGTAATCAAAGTCCCTGGACTGGACAGGAAACTCAGCTTCTAGTTTCACTACCTATGAAAGCTTATCCTAATTTGAGAGGGAATCACTAGTAGCATTTTGTTTAATACTAAATCCATAAAGTCTTTTGAGGACGTCCAAAAGGAGATGCAGGTTGTGGAGCTTCCCCCTCTAGCAATGGAAGCTTATCTCTTCCGCCAGGGGACCTATAACTACACTTCTCCACTCTCTGGTCCTTGAGGTTCATCTGAGATTGTCACCTTGAGGCCTAGAACTCCCTTTATATCTAAACTAGAAAGAAGAGAGCTTTAGAGTGGTAATGAGTAGGGGGCTCTATGGTCCTGGTCAGCAAACTCCCTCTGGAATAGTTGGCAGAAATGTGAATCCAGAAAAACACACCCTCATACAAGTCTACTCCAGGCTTTTGCGATTTTTACCAGTTATTTCCTTTGAAACTTGAGTGTCAATCTCAGGGTATCCTTTCTGCTGCCTCATTGGGCTGTGCCCAACCACCCTAAAACCTTAAAAAAATTTCTTCTGGGAAAGGAAGAAGGCAAAACGAGTGGAGAGAGAAGATAGAGGATTAAACAATGGAAGGGAAGAGAAGAAAGCTGTGCTGATGATGAGAAAATAAGCAGGGGGTGCTGTGAGCTGAGTGGGCCAGGAACTGGGAGAAGAGGTGAGGAGGCAGGGCCGGCATGCCTCTGCTGCTGGCCGGAGCTCTTTTCACATTGTGCTACTGTCTGCACCTATCACAAGCAGTGCAATGTTAAAAGGGCATTGGCCTTGTAGTGCTATCCAACGCCGGCTGCCTCCTCAGCATTGCTAGTGTTCTCCCTTCTGGGCACCAATCAGCTACCCTGGAGGAAATTTGGGAAGCCTCACTTAGTTGTACTAACAGTTCACATTTTTAGAGCCACTTCTGTGTGCAGTGCATGTGCTAGACACTGCATACATGGTTGTGATCTGTTTTAACTTGGCAGGTAGCATCCCCACTTGACAGGTGAAAACACTGAGGATCAGAGAGGTGTAGGCTGTTTGGCCGAGGAAGGTTATGTGGATTTTCATAATTGTAAGTCGGGCAGCTCACCCATCATTAGTAGACCTACATGGAAGGATCTGAGTAGATTCTCTTACTGGGAGATCTTGCTGAGCTGAGGAGTGGAAGGTTTTGATGCCATCTGCTGTTTATAGGAAGATAATCTTACAAAGTCAAGTAAAAGGATAAATGTGACAGCTCCTTGGGTAAGGACCAGGCTATCAGACTCGATGTGGGATAGAGAGTAGGGGGAGAAGATTGGGAAACCACTGAGAAGACCTGTGAGAAAAAGGATCTTAGCCAGGTGCAGTGGTGCACCTGTCATCCTTGCAACTTGGGAGGCTGAGGCAGGAAGATGGCAAGTTTCAGACCAGCCTCAGCAACCGAGACCCTGTCTCAAAAAAGAAAAAAAAAAAAAAAGAGGGACTGGGTGTGGTGGGGCATGCCTATAATCCCAGCAGCTGGTGGGGAGTGGTCCTGAGACTGGAGGACCACAAGTTCAAGGCCAGCCCCAGCAATTTAGTAAGTCCCTGACTCAAGATAGATCTCAGTGATAAAGTGCTCCTGGATTCAATCCCCACTAAACACCACCACCCCCTGCCAAAAAAAGGAAAAAGGGAATGTACAGGAAAGAAAAAGTGCCACTTACAAGGACCATTCTTTAGGGAAAAAGACCTAGTCCCCCTCACATCCAATACCTGCAGCTCCTCCCTGGCTTAGGACTTGGAAATGAGATCTCATCCCTCTCCTCCTTTCAATTGCAATTATCAGAATGATCCCTTTTGGTCAGAGGCTATTTGATAATGATGGTTCTTGAAGGTACACCTGTCTGGGCTTCCAAGAATTGGATAGTATTGCTTATGACCTGATTTTAGAGATTAAATAGTATTCCTTGAGCCAAGCACACTGAATGATTTCTTCCAAGAGAGATTATAAGGAATTTGAGAATAACTGTGTTGTTTACTTCTCTGTCTCCCCTGGTGCCTAGCTGGCTTCATGAGAATGTATTACAGAAAATTGGGAGGTATATTTGGAGTGCTTTTCTATGAAGGCAGCCAAAGGGCAGGGAGGTAACCCAGTGGTAGAGGGTTGGCCTATCATGCCTGGTGTCACGGGATTCCCAGTACTGGTTGGGATAGGATGGGGGGAGAAGGCGGCAATTTAAGCTGGGTACAGTGGTACACACCTATAATCCTAGGTAATTGGGGTTGAGGTAGGAGATCACCAGACCAGATTGAACAATTTACAAAGGGCTGGGGGTGTAGCTTAATGGTAGAGCACTTGCCTATCATGTGCAAGGCCCAGGGTTCCATCCCCAGCACCACACACAGAGGCAGCTAGTTTGTGCCTGGTTTTCAAGGGCAGGAGGTGGGACTGTGAGAGAGTTGGAGTCCTCTGTAAGAGCCTCATGTAATTCCTCATGTAGAAACTGCATGAGGATGGTAGCCATGGGTCTTTCCTGGCTTCTGTTTGCTCTTTCTTTGCCCTTCTCTCACCTCTATGCTTGCAGGTGTCTCTCCTGCCTGGTCAGCCTCTCCATTCTGAAGTTGACAGTATTTGAGATGGTACAGTTAGCATTATATCCTTACTTTCTTCAGTCTGTTAAAACTTTTATTTGAGCCTCCTGTCTGGGCATAAGAGTGATGCCTCTCCACTCTTACTAAAAAGCAAAATTTTTCCATGGTTCCACAGTGCCCTTGGGATGTAATCTAGACTTCCTCAATGATTTATAGACCCATCCTGTCTCTTGTTTCATTTCTTATCTCATGAAGCTGCACCTATATTTCAGCCACAAGAAATGTTTCCTCAAATTAACTAAGCTTGAGCCACCTGACACATGGTTCTGCCTGAACTGCTCCCCTGAGTCTTGCCTTTTGCCTACCTAAATTTTAATATTTCAAGCGCTAGCATAGTCTCCCTTCTGGGTAGCCTTCCTTGACTCCTCAGGTCTAGGCTTTTCCTCTCCTGTAAGCTCTGGAGTCTTCTCTGTTCTCTTAGATCCTTTAATCACATCCCATTGTGATTATCTGGTTATTGTTTTCCTTGCACTAGACTGAAAAGTCCAAGAGGTGGTCTATAAATATTTGCAAATGAGTGAATCTGAAATAACAATGTAGTTTATAAAAGGTGACTTACGTGTCAGTCTCCCCTGAAGGTACTGGTCACCCTAAAATAGTTGAAATTATCATTGCCCCAAAATGTCCCTTAGGTTACACAGTTGCTTTGATAACTATGTTTGAGCTATTTTGTGCTATTTCCTATTAAGGGCCAGTGCCACACCTGAGCTAAAAGACTTTGCTTTTAGCCTTAAAATGTATCCATTCACTTAACAAAACATAAAACTAGGCCAAAAAATATGGGGTCCAAGAAAACCCTTGTTTTGGAATGAGCCTCTTAGAGACACCCAATCCTGGATATAAGTAAAAGTGGACTTGTTGGTAAGGGCTCCAGAAGACAGCTGGGTGTTTACAAAGCCCCATCCCTTCATAAACAACCCAGGCTGAATACTTTGCTAAAGGCTCAAGTGGGGTATATTGCCACAGACAAAGCAACTGCTGCCCCCTAGTGGTATTAAGGGACAGGCTCCCTTGGGTATAGTGAAGGGAATGGTGAGTAGTACATGCACAAAGGAAAGTCAGAGGACAGGGCCTCACAGTTGCTTTTCCCCTTTTTATTAAAAATAGACCCAAACACTTTATATATCATACAAAAGTTTCTTTCGCTGGTGGCAACCACAGGGAAGACTGGTCCTGTAGTGCTGATGATCCACCTCCCCTCCAGGGGACTGGGTCCCAGGGAGCAGTGGTTGGGCCTTGAAGAATACCCATAAAGACTGCTTGCTCTGGAAATGGCCAGCTGAGGGTGGGGGCTGTTCCAGGGGCAGCTTTCCCCACCCCGCCCTATGGCAAATATTAGATACTCAAAAGTGCCTCTTTAGTGCCAAGGTAAACTAACAAGTGGAGTGAGATGGAAACCCCCTGTGACTTTATTTCCCAGGGCCTGGGACTTGGGTGTTTCCTCCCATCCCTATCCCCATCCCCTGCCCTGAGTTCTGTTCTCTGCAAATGGGAGTGGGAAGCTATTTGCCCTCAGAGACTCTAGTCTCCTGGTGTATGATGCCAAAATTTCATTCCAACCTAAACTGTTTCTTTGATATTCTGTGACCTAGGACCTCTTAGCCCCACAACCCAAGGTTTAGCCTTTTCTCCACTCAAAAAAAGGGAGGTCAAAATCCTGATTCCTCCCATGATCCTCTGCCTGAGTCCACACCCTGCCATCACCTCAATTTCCAGGAACTTGGGAATAAAAGGGCCCACAACCACCCCTTTTTTCCCAATTCTGTATTTCCCTAACTGCTGCCCACTCCTGAGCCTTGAACACCCCTGGGGTACCCCAGGCCCCTGTTCCAAAGGGGACCTGGTAGTGATGTGGTGGAGGCAAGGAAGGCGTTGGTTGGAGCCGGGCTTCCCCCAGGGGTGGGGCAGTGCTCATGCTGGTATGGACAGCTTGGTAGGGCCAGGGGACAGGTGTGAAGAGGGTGGGGCATGCGGAGGAAGGGCATAGCCTGCCTGAGCCCCCTCAGTCCCAGCCATTGTCCTTCACCATGTGTGACATTTCAATGATGTACTTCCCTTCCTTGTACTTCTGGCTGGTCTCAAAAGCTTGTTCCTGTGGAGAGCAAAGTGGGTGAACACAGGACAAAGGTGTTCCCCTCCAGGCCCCACCACTGTATTACCCCTACCCAAGGCCCCTGATCCAGTCCAACCCACTTTCCAGCTCCCTATTTCCTTGGACCATGCAGAGACCTGACATGTGGTCACTGGGGCCTGGAAGGTCATGGGGCTGTCTAGAATGTGGCCCTCTTCACCAAGTACTTACATATTTCCAGCCCAGTGTGGTCTTGCAACTTTCACAGAAAATATCTGCTACCGAGTGAAGCCCTGTGAGCAGGAGGCGCTGTTCTGCTGGCCCACAACCCACGTTGACCCTGTCTCAGAAACAAGAAGGATCCAGCCCCCGAACAGCCCAAAGGGACTTCCATCTGGAAAACTGGGGCCTCTGACTTAAGCAATCCACCCCATTGTGACTAGTGCCTGGGCCTTCTTTCTCCAGTGCTGTGATTTCAGTTCTGCCCGGACTCTTCCACAAAGAACTGCAGACTGACTTTGTACAAAAAGTCTTTTTGCTTTTGCAAAAGGGGAGGTGAAGCCAAAGGTACAAGATCACATTCTGGGCTAGGGGTGTAGCACTGGTAGAACACTTGCCTAGCATGCGTGAGGCCCTGGGTTCCAGCCCCAATCATCTCCTAACAGCTGACCCCCTTCATCCACAAAGGAAAATTGTTCACACACAAGCACGCACGCACTAAGAAAGAGGTAGACTCACACGGAGTTAAACAGGTAGGCTCGGCCATGGCTCCCCTGGAAGGACTGTGGAGACAGGACAGACAGTGACCACTGGGTAGCCTCAGCCCCACTGACAACCCCTGAGGTGCGGGGAGACGAGAGCTTTGCTGCCTCATCCCTAGGTGATGTTTGGGCAACCTGTCCTGAGGGGTGGAGTGGCAGACCCCCATTTTAGCATACCTTGGAAATAAGCTCATCATGTTTGGCCAGGTGTGCACGACAGTGGACACAGCTGTAAGTGCGGTGGCAGCGGGGCAGGTAGCTGCGGAACGTCTTGGTGGGAAGGCAGGCAGGGGCCGGACCAGGGTCACAGCTGGGCATGACAGGCTGGAGGACGATGCCCTGGCGGGCTGGAGGGGCTGGCGCTGTGCAGCCCCCACAGAGACGGTCGCAGGTGAAGCAGCGGAGCAGGTTGGCTAGAGCCGTGTTTCAGGGCAGGAGAAATGTGGGGGGCTGCCCGGCCAGGGCCCCCCCAGACGAGAACCAGATAGAAATAGAAGTCACCTGGGAAGAGGAGAAAGTGCATCAGAAGAGCTGTGACCTTATAAGGAGCCACTTATGACTGCCTGGAGGAGGTGGGGCTCAGTTCTCTATGCTTCTCTCCCTGTCATCAACCCTGCTCAGTGTCCAGTTGCACTGTCTCCCTGTTCCCTGGAGCCCCATTCTGCTCTGGCAAGCCTGGCAGTAGTTCCAGGCTTCTTATGCCATAGCCGGGGAGCTGGTCTCTCTCTCCTGGGGCAGTAGCAGCCTCTATGGTTTTCCACTGAGAGTCACCTGCTGGCATGAGTGCTGCCATGGGAGCAATATCCTCTGCAAGGGCCCTGTCCTTGGTATTCCTTTCTTGTGTGAGAATCTGTACCCTACAAGCACTAGTAGTTACTATGTCTTGGACTCAGTTGGGGCTTTTGTGGACTCCGTTTGCAATGCAGTGGGTTCATTATACATTTCTTATGGGAGGGAGGGGCAAGATGAGGTGGTGGGAGCAGCAGGCGGGTGCATACACCTGGCGTCTCCTGGGGGCAGGTCCTGCACTCTAGGACTCTCCACTAGAACTTTATGGATGTCTCCTTTAGTGCCAAAGATGTCACATGTGGCTGTTCCCCAGTTTTGCACTGTGACTACTCATTCCAGCCCAGAAGGCACACCCAACTGACTCCCCATCCCCTGAGCTCCTCCCCCTTCCCCCTCTAGTATTGATTATGGAACCCAGGTCTTCCCACATGCTAGACAAGCGCTTTACCACCGGGCTACATCCCAGCCCTCTCTTCACTGTTTACTCACTGTTTCCTTATTCCTGGGTTAAAGACTAAGGCATCCCACTGTAGGAGAGAAGATAGCTTTCCTTTGGCAAATCTGACAACTGGACCAATGGGAAATGGGTACCACGTCAAAAAACAAAACAAAACAAAAAAAACCAGACTCCTGGGCTGTGCAGGGTTGTGTGGTGGTATAGTGTAAGAGCAATGTCCACAATAAACAACAGATGGTGGGGGAGAACTCCTTATTGATAAAGGCTATGCTTTGGGGCAAAAGGCAGAAACTATTCCCCCTTCTCCCAGGTTCAGGGACAAACAGCTTTGACTCTAGGTGACGGAAGATGAAATAATTGCCGGATTCTGATTAGGGATCTTGAAGATGTTGGTATCTGCCCACACTCCAGTCCCAAAGTGGCTGAGAATGCTGGAGGCAGGGGATAAGAAGGGAGGTGTCTTCTGTTGGTTCTGATAAGCAGTTGAGGTTCCGCCTTCTCCTTCATCTGCCCGGCTGGCTGTTTTGTATGGTTCAGTCCAATTCTGGTTCAGAGATGCCAGCTGGGTGCTCTGGCAATGCTAGACCACCAAGCGGAGGAGGTGGTGCTGGCTCCAATTGCCAGGGCAAACGGGCTCTCCCTGTCCTGTCCTCTGCAGTGGCCAGAAGCGCCCCAGCTGCTCCATTCTTTCAGTAGGCTGCCAGGCAGTCTCTCCACTAAGCCCTCAAACTGAGACCATCTTCAGTTTCAGGACCTCTCCCCTTGGCAGGGGCCCAGGAAGACACCTTGGGCTGAATTCAGGGTGACATTGGGTCTGGCCTCAGGAAACGGGCCCTCCTCACTAGGAGACTCCTGTTCGGCCTCCTTTTCACATGTTTGCCTTCAACTTTGCCTGAGTTCCCCTCTGACACACACCACCCTGAAACCTCTACTACTACAGGGGCTGGAGGAACAGGGGCCAGCTTAGGTCCCTGCTCTCAGACTCCTTCCCCAGCCTCCATCCGTCACGCCTCCCTCCCTCACCCCTGCTTCCCCAATAGCCCAGGGGAGGTTGCACAGAAGGCCAGAAAATCACGCAAGGGAGAGTAGGGGTCATTTCTTCTCCCCTCTCTGATCACAGGGAGAAAGCAAGTTGGGCAAATGGGGGGGGGGATAAAGGCAATCTGAGTGTTGGGAAGAGGATGTTTCCCTGATTTGCAATGGGGCTGGACTGTGGGAGGTGGGGGAGAAGAAGGGCTGGCAGAGGGGAGGACTGACAGCTGACAGCAGAGGCACTGAGGCGGAGGCTGGAGGAACCAGGTGCAAATCCCATGCCTCTCAGGGAAAAAGAGACGGGGGAGGGGGACACCTGCTCATAATGGATGTTCTCATCTGCTCTGAGATTTTGGCCCCCTGGGCTGACATTTTCGGTATGGTATGGTCCAAGTAATTAGCAGTGCAGCCAGCTCCCAGGGCGGGCTTTGGGGGTCTGCACCAGCGGCAAAACAATAAACAGTGATGTCGGATGCTGCAGCCAAAGTTGCCGGAAAATAAGTGCGGGAATTGTCAGAGCTTGGAGAGGGATGGAGGAGCCGAGAGAGAGAGAGAGGAGAGGAGCAGAGGCAGCAGGGAGGGGGAAGGGAGGACAAAGGGTGGATGAATAATGCTTTTGCAAAGGGAAAAAAGCAACACGCAGCAGGAAGAGGAAATTTGCAAAGGGGGGAAAATTCATTTGGAGAAGGGCTGCCCCCTCACCTTGAGGTCTGCTCCAGAGATCTCCGTCTATCTCTCTCTCTCTCTCTCTCTCTCTCAATCTCTCAATCTTTCTGCTCACTCTTCTCTCTTCTCTTTCGGCTCCTTCAATTGGGAAGGGATGGGGGTGGGGGAAGGTAGTTGAGGGGCTCAAGACTGGGGCTGCAAAGCTGGACAGCTGCTGGGGGGCCAGAGGTTGTCTCTCGTTCTGTACCTCGGTCTGTGGGTGAATGTGGCTGTGTGTTGTGGAACTGCATCATAACACTGTGAGTCATCCATCCCCCCACCCCCCCTCACCTCCCACGTCAGAGCAGGGCTGGGAGACACAGGAGGCGGGTTGGGAGGAAGGGAGGGGGCAGGCATCCAGGGACTGGGCTGGAGGAGTGATGCAAGGGAGTTGGGGCAGAGGGGCGGGTGGAAAGGTGTTGGTGCTGGCGATGGGCGAGAGGCAGTTTGTTAAGAAGCAAGGCAGTATGGCCAAGGAGATAGAACCTGGGGGAAAGACAGAGCTGGGCAAGGATGGAGTAAGGGCGGCAGGGCTGGAGGAAAGGAGATAGCAAGGCTAATGAAGTGAGAAATGGATGCAGACAGCCAGGAAGTGCCCGTATACGAATTTAACATGATATATTTTCCCACTTCAGTTCAGACATCAACCCTGACACAGGGTAAAGGATGTACTGGTTTTCACGGATGGCAAACTGGGTTGCCAGACTTGCACTATACCAGGTACTTCCAAGCTTCAAAGTGTCAGTTTAGTGGTCTGAAGACGTCATAGATTAAATATGACATTTTGCGTGCAGGAACCTCATATCAACTGCCTCCAACTGCCTCCAAATTACTTGTGCTTCAGAATGGAGAAACCTACAACTTACATTACATAAAATTCTCTACTGTAAACTTCTAAGGCAGGTCCTCAGGGAAACTTCTTTCTGCATCCCAGGACTGCAGTGCCTAGTGCAGAGCCCTGCATACAGAAGAGACTTATAAAACAGTAATTGAGTTGCATCTTCAGATATGGACCAAGTGTATGGCTCAGGCTCAAAGACACTTGAGTTAGAATCTTAGCCCTAGGCACTAGCCAAGTTACTGATCCTCTTTACATCTCAGATTTCCTCTTTTGCCAAATTAAGCTAATAACAGTCATCTCATAAAGGTGCTAAGTAAGATAACATGGAAGTTCCCAAACCGTGCCTGGCACATGATAGGCATTTAGTAAACTGTAGTTAGTGTTATTTCAAAACTGCATCCTCAATTTATTACCCCTAAATCCATACTGGATTTAATAGTTCATTTATCCTCTCTGGATTTAGAGGGATGAGGCATAAGTCCAACTTGTGTCTTTTGGAAAAACTACATTTAAAAAATATTTTTTTTAGTGTCGATGGACACAATACCTTTATTTTATTTAGTTTTCTTTTTTAACTTGGTGCTGGGATTGAACCCAGTACCACACTCATGCTAGACAAGCGTTCTACCACTGAGCCACAAACCCAGCCCAAAACTACAGTTTTTCCTTGCTACTTTTTTTATATCAGCTTTCCGTTAAATCAAATTTGACATAGAATACTTCCCATGGAGTGCTGTCCTGTGTATGTCACTAAAGTATGTGGACCCAGAACATATCCCTTAGGACAAACCCCCTGGATTTTAACAAAGGTTAACATTCAGAAAGTCAAGTCGTGTTGTAGGTGATTTGCTTTCATTCTCACATGTAAGGGGTGAGGAAGTTAAGGCAGTGGAATGTGGATAATGAGAGGCATTGCTAGGTATGGGGAAAAAAAGGAATTCTGAATGTTTAATCAGAGTCAATTCTGGAGTTTAAGGTAAATTCTGAGAAGAATGTGGGTACTTCGAGGGATGGTACCAGAGGTTTGGAATTGAGAAGAGGAGCTGGGTAAAGAGAGAAGTGGTCTTGTCTGGACTGTAGATGAGAATGAAAACAGAGGAGGAATTTGAGGAGCCATTGTTAAGGAGAAAAAAGGAAGATTAGTTTTTACATTAGGCATTTTTCCCCCCAGTGGTGGGGATCAAATTCTGGCCTTGAACATTCTAGGCAAGCATCTTACCAAATCTCTAGCCTGGAAGATAACTTTTTAGGACATGAATTTAAGGTTTGAAAGCAAAAAGGATACCAGTGAATTTAAATTAATTCGAGAACAAAATTATCAAGCATTAGATGGCGAGGAGAGTGAGAAGGACATATGAAAACAGTATTATATTTGGGGGTGGGGTGTAGATGACAGGAGTGCTTGGTGGAAGACTAAAAGTGAGAAAAGAGAGTGTAGGCAAATACAGATGCTTTAAATGTTGTGCCCTTTTTCTGTGTTTAAGAAGCAAAATGGAGAGCACTCTAAAATGGATGGAAGAGAGGGTTCCTCTTAAATTCTGCTTGAGATGGTTATACAATATCCAAATAAAGATGACCTTTGGGAAATTGGGAGAAATTGCCTCAAGGGTGAGAATGTGGAGGCAAAGAAACAGAACAGGGAGATAGATTACAAGGGAATGAGGAAAGATGAGACCCAGGGAGAAAATTTTTAAATTTAATTAATTAAAATTTATTTTAAATTCATCATCATCATCATCAGTTTTGCAGTATTGGGGATTGATGGATGCTCTACCACTGATCTACATTCCCAGTCCTTTTTATTTTTTGAGACAGGGTCTCCTTAAGTTGCTCAGGCTGGACTTGAACCTGCCTCCTGTTTCAGTCTCCTGGGTAACTGGGATTACAGGCATGCTTGGCCCCAGAAAGAAATTTTCTAATTGGAGATTGGATTTAAAATTTTAAAGAATGGCAAACGATCAGTGGAAACCCAGTGGTTAATTGAACAACTAATGAACGCATGATGAATGAATACAATAATTAAAGCAAACCATCAAAGAAAACTGTGACAGGTGAGGACAGTAGTGCTTGAAAAGTGAGTGCTAAGTAAGGCCAGTAGGAGAAAGGCAAACCAGAAAATCTCATGCTTCTCAGTCTGGATTCACCATGTGAGCTGGGATTAAAAAAAAAAAAAAGTACTTATCTGTTTAAAAAAAATAAAGTACCTGTAAAATGGGAATGCCAATTATGGTATCTACTGCACAGGCTTCTTGCAAGATTAAATTAACTTACATCTGTCAAGCCCATACGAGTACGTGGCATCTAACACTACATAACTGTCATTATTATAACCATTATATAACTGGGCACAGACTCTCAAACTCTGGATTAGAGTTCTACCTCTACTACTGACTGTGAATGCTTGGGTAAGTGGCTTGCCTTAGTCTCTTTCCCAAACTGAAATTGGAGATAATAAAGCTAACTATGCAGGGTGCTGTGAAACAAGAAACCTGAAAGGACTTTCAGGTAAAGTACTAAACAGACGATATTATTATAGCCCCCCCCCCCAGCATACAATAAAAACTTAAAAGTTAACATCAAATATTTCCTATAACACAAGGATTGTACTTAGTGCTTTACATGCATCATCTCATCCAAACTTTACAACTTTAAGAGGTTGGGTACTGTTATTATCCCCATTGTAGAAACAAGAAACATCTCAAAGACATGAAGCCTGTGATTTGCCCAGAGTCACACAGTAAGCAAGCAATTCAAGACTCCAAAGACCAGGCTCTTGAGGATTATAGATGTGGCTGAACCTGTTGGCTGCGGGGTATATGATTGACCTTGTATAACTATGAGAGATTTAGGGAGGGAAAGAGTCCCCGACAAAACTCCCGGCTCAGTGGGAGAGAGGTTGTTGGGTAACGACTGACTTAAAAGATAACTGGAAGGAATCACTGGACTTTATTCTTTCTTTAAAGAAAAAACTTTCTGAATGGCTTCCATGTGCCAAGCACTGTGTCAATATGGCCTCTGACGGACAGTTTTCCACCTGCCCAAACTGGGTTTGCCAATTTCTCCACTTACTGGCTTGTGAACCAGGCAAGCAGGCCATCGTGGGACTAGCTAGTGAGTCCCCTCCCCCTCCCCCTCCCTTTCTAGCGGCCCTCTGCTTTCCTAGGCTGCAGGTGGGGCAAAACCAAGCGGCCGACGCGTCTAGGAAGCGCTGGGGCCCCGCGCGGATGCGTAACCGCCACGCCTCCCGCCGACTCCGTTAACAATGGTGGCCACGCCCACCTAGGCCGTCACTGGCTAACAACCCCTAACTACAGTTCCCAAAGGCCGCGCGGCGCGCGTGCGCATTCGTCCCGCCGGACCCGCACGACTCCACGTCCTAGTGGGCTCCGCGCGGCCGCGCCTCCTCCTACTGCGCAAGAGCGGAACCATGTTTATTTCCGGCGTGCGTCTGACCCTGCGCAGTTTGTAGTTTTGTGCTGGTGGGGTCCTGGAAGGCTCTTGGGGTTGCTTGTTCGTAAGTGCGGCTGTGCAGGTAAGTTGATAAGCTCAGGAACACAGACGTTGACTCCTCGGGGACCTGGGCAGATTTGGGGGTGTCTGCGACAAATGCTGGACCTAGAACTGTTCAGAAATACTCTTTCACGTTCCCACAGGCCTTGTTATCCCCAGAACAATACTGTATGTCAGGAAGTTGAAGTCCCACCAGATGGCATCTGGGGAAAAAAGCTTCAGAGGTTGTCTAACGACACTACTAGTCGTTGGTGGGCCAGGCCGAATATTGTTGAGTCCAAGTCTGGTGTTCTCTGCTTTGCATCCGGATTGCAGACGTCCTTTTGTTGTTGACTTGCGTTTGCGAGTGGGCATCTGTTGCCTTCCCGTATACCAACAGTGTCGAAGCGAACTATGAGGATGATAAATCTGTCAGTCCGTAGTTGTTTTCCTCTAACGCCTGAGTCATTCACTCACTGTATTTATTGAGGTGCTTACAGTGTATCAGGCTCTATTGTGGGTATAGAGATAGGTAGCAAACAAGAATGCCCAACCCTACTTTCTAGTGGTAAACAAAAACATGGTGAGACTGAAGGTAATAAGAAATACGGTGAAAAAATAAAGGGTGAAATCTATCAGAAGATTTTGAAGAGGCCTAACTCATGATTAGATCTGATATTTGTGTTGTAGGCACAGTGGCTACACAGAAAAGATGGGAGAGGAGGCCAATGATGACAAGAAGCCAACAACTAAATTTGAACTAGAGCGAGAAACAGAACTTCGCTTTGAGGTGGAGGCTTCTCAGTCAGTTCAGTTGGAGTTGCTGACTGGCATGGCAGAGATCTTTGGCACTGAGCTGACTCGAAACAAGAAGTTTACTTTTGATGCTGGTGCTAAGGTGGCTGTTTTCACATGGCATGGCTGTTCTCTGCAACTGAGTGGCCGCACTGAGGTGGCTTATGTTTCCAAGGACACCCCTATGTTGCTTTACCTCAATACTCACACAGCCTTGGAACAGATGCGAAGGCAGGCAGAAAAGGAAGAAGAACGAGGCCCTCGAGTGATGGTAGTGGGCCCCACTGATGTGGGCAAGTCCACAGTATGTCGCCTGCTGCTCAACTATGCAGTGCGTTTGGGCCGCCGTCCTACTTATGTGGAGCTGGATGTAGGCCAGGGCTCTGTGTCCATTCCTGGTACCATGGGGGCCCTCTACATTGAACGGCCAGCAGATGTTGAAGAGGGTTTCTCTATCCAGGCCCCTCTGGTGTATCATTTTGGCTCCACCACTCCTGGCACTAACATCAAGCTTTATAATAAGGTCAGAGCTGGAGCTAGACTGGTGGAGGGAAGGGTTGCTTTCAGGGTAGGAAGCTGTGGGGAAGTTTGGTAGTTAAAAATGCACACATTGTTCCTCTCATCTTATTGTTCCTACTTGTATCACTACCACATGATTTCAAAAAAGGCAGTTTCAAATATGTTAACCTCAGGTTGCTAGACGTTTTTGTGGACTTAGTAATTAAATTTCCACTTGACATAAAACAGGAAGCTTAACAACAAAAATAAATCCATGTTAGAGGTTTAAAATCACAGACATTAAGGGCTGGGGATATGCTCAGTTGGTAGAGTGCTTGCCTTGCATGCACAAGGTCCTGGCTTCAATCTCCAGCAAGGGGGGGGTGGAATCAGACATTAAAATGTCATTTTGGGGCTGGGGATGTAGTTCAGTGGTTGAAATGGGTTTGTTCCCTAGCACAGCAAGCACACACACAATCATTTTTCTTGGACCTTGAACCAGTTACTCTGTTGTTGAGGAACAGAATAGCCTTGAATCTGTCTGGTGTTTTTGTTCTCATCTTGATCCTTTCTTTTGCAGATTACATCCCGTTTAGCAGATGTGTTTAACCAGAGGTGTGAGGTGAACCGAAGGGCATCTGTGAGTGGCTGTGTCATTAATACCTGTGGCTGGGTCAAGGGCTCTGGCTACCAGGCCTTGGTGCATGCAGCTTCAGCTTTTGAGGTGGATGTAGTTGTGGTTCTAGATCAAGAAAGACTGTACAATGAACTGAAACGGGATCTGCCTCATTTTGTACGTACTGTGCTGCTCCCTAAGTCAGGGGGTGTGGTTGAACGCTCCAAAGACTTCCGCCGGGAATGTAGGGATGAGCGAATCCGTGAGTATTTCTATGGATTCCGAGGCTGTTTCTATCCCCATGCCTTCAATGTTAAATTTTCAGATGTCAAAATCTACAAAGTTGGGGCACCTACTATTCCAGACTCCTGTTTGCCTTTAGGCATGTCTCAGGAAGACAATCAGCTTAAGCTAGTACCTGTCACCCCTGGCCGAGACATGGTACACCACCTATTGAGTGTTAGCACTGCTGAGGGTACAGAGGAGAACCTTTCTGAGACAAGTGTGGCTGGCTTCATTGTGGTGACCAGTGTGGACCTGGAGCATCAGGTATTTACTGTCTTGTCTCCAGCCCCTCGCCCACTGCCTAAGAACTTCCTTCTCATCATGGATATCCGGTTCATGGATCTCAAATAGAGATCAGCAAGAAGCCTTTCTTTCTGGGCACAGAGATCTTGTGGCCATCACCAAAGACAAATGGGCTGAAATATGAGAATCTTCTGAGGCCAGCTGACCAGGAAACTAGATTAGTAGAAAACATATTCTACCTCTTAAAACAGATGGTGGTAACCAAACTCTGAATCAAAGGGAGAGCCATGAGAACCATGAAAATATAATTGTTAGATCACCTAAGATGCTACTTCAAATTCTCTTAAGACCCTGGAGAATTACATTTCTTTCACTTTACTACCATATAGATTTTTTAAAATCACTTTATATTCCATATATAATACTTGCTGTCTCATTTATCCAGTATGAAAGTATGAATTTAGAGGAACTCCTTTCAACAAACTTCAAATTTAAAAAGTTTTTAATAAATATTTTTATCTCATAGAAGTTGGTGTAATTTTTAAATTTTTTATTTTTTCTTTAAGTGTTATAGGAATGTTATTGGAATGATTTATTGCTCAAATACTTAGAGAAAGGAAAATCAAGAACCTACCTGTAAGTCAAGCAAGTGAGTTTTTTTGTTGTTGTTGTTTACTGATTTTCATGTGGTGCTAAGGATTGAACCTAGTGCCTCACATGTGCGAGGCAAGCACTCTGCCACTGAGCCACAACCCCAGTCCCAAGCAAGTGAGTTTTTATGATGGTTCCCCTTAGCATTTAGGTAAATAAATGGTCAATCTATTGTTTAGTACTGGATTTACTCTGGGGAATGAAAGAGGCTGGTGATAATCAATGGGATGAGATTTCAGATCTAATTTCCTGGCGGTAGCTTTTTTTCTCTCCATTACAGTTAGGTTTTTTTTTTTTTTTTCCCCTGTTATCCATTTGATTGGAACCAGGACCTAACTCAAAAGTGTAACAGGTGGTATGGTAAGAAGCTGGGGAAGCCCATTTTGATCTCCTGCAAATGACTGGTGTCCCTAGTTTGGGCTTGGATTACTTATGTATCTGATGGCATTCAGCCACTCCTTCTTTCCACAAATATGTAGGTTATTCCACAAATCTATTCTGCCAGGAACCATTCTAGGTGGAAAACATGATAAAGTTTTAAGGAGCTTATTGTAAAGGATAAACAAATTTAAAAAGGCAAGTGCTATATAGAGGTTTAAATTTGGCTAATATGAAGCTGGGCACTGTGGTGCAGGCCTGTAATTCCAACAACTTGGGAAGCTGAGGCAGGAGGATTTCAAGTTCAAGGCTCATCTGAGCAACCTATATCCTGTTTCAAACTCAAAGATAAAAATGCGATAAGGTAGTGATAACTGGAGGTTACCTATAGATTGGGTGGTCAGGAAAGATTTCCAGGACACATTCTGAGTAAGACCTGAATGGCTAAATTATGCTTTCGACAAAAACCTTGGTAGAGGAACAATGTAAAACCCTAAGAAAGGAATGAACTTAGTGAATCGGGTGAAAAAAACAGCCAGTGTAGTTGAGAGTGTAGGGGGAACCAAGGCAAAGCAGTAAAAGATGAGGCTTGAAGGGGCAGCAAAGACCAGATAATGTAGGGCTTTTATATAAATCAGGGAGATGGACATAACTTTCCTAAGTTCATACATGAATACACCACAGTAAAACTCTTTATCATCTACAACCACAAGAATGTAATCCTAATTAGAGTAAGTTATACTCCAGGTATGTATAATGTGTCAACTAGATTGGTTATATGATTAGGGAAACCTTAAGGAGGGAGCAAGGGAATAATAAAAGAGTGTTTTGGTATTGTTAAAGTTTGAGCTATTAGTCATTCTTATAGAGATATAACAAATGGCTAGAGTATGAAGAGTTAGGAAAATTAAGGATGAAGGTTCATGAAAGCTGCTGGCAATATAGACAGCATTTAAAGCAGCATTATTGGATCAAGTAATTTAAGACTGAAATGAGAAAGAAGCAAAGGATGGAATGAAGAGCCCAAGCAGGGGCTGGGGATATAGGTCAAGCTCTCAATTCTAGCATGTACAAGGCCTAGGTTGGATCCCCAGAACTACAAAAAAAAAAAAAAAAAAAAGATTGGGGGGCATACTAGGAGCTATCAAAGGAGACTTCACTATGGATCTAGAAGCACTGATGTTATTTCAGTATTTACTTTGAAAAGATAAATCTTGGAATGGTGGGAGATAAAAGCCCTACTGAAATAGAATGAAGAGATAATATCAACTGAGGAAGTAAAGAACTACAGACAACGCCAGGTGCAATGGTGCATACCTGTAAACCCTGCAACTCAGGAGGCTTAGGTAGGAGCCTTGTGAGTTCAAACCAGCCTCAGCAACTTAGTGAAGTCCTAAAGAATTCAGTGAGGCTCTGCTTCAAATTAAAAATGAACTGGGGAGGGCTGGGGTTTATCTCAGTTGTAAAGCGCTTGCGTAGCATATGTGAGGCACTGGGTTCAATTTTTAGCACGGCATAAAAATAAAGGCATGCTGTCCATCTACAACTACCAAAAAAAAAAAAAAAAGGACTGGGGACGTAGCTCAGTGGTTAAGTACCTGGGTTCAATTCCTGGTACCAAAAAAAAAAAAAAAAAAAGACTAGTCTTTCAAGCTTTGCTAAGAAAGGGCATGGGGAGGTGGAGGAAGTGTTAGTTTTTTAGATAGGATGATGCCTCTCCACAGCCTAGAAGGAGAGAAATTAATGATGGATGGTATTTTTGGCAGTATTTTTTTCTGCATATTTAAAATTTTCAAGTAACATGTCAAAATTAGGAAGAAAAAGCAGATGTGCAAGGGATGGGATTCAGCACATAGGAGAAGATTGTCCTTTATCACAGGGAGAGATTTTTTCCCCCCAGTGGGTGGGAGATCTAGGTATTGAACTCAGATAGGGCATTCTTCTCTGCTGAGTTGAACTAAAAGTGACCCTGTGGTTTGCCATCTATAGGCACAAGAAAATGCAAATGAAGAAGGTTCAATAAACATAAGCCACATTAGAAAAACTATAAGGAATAAGTTTTTTCTTTTTTTGTCAAGCTCTGGATTGAATCCAGGGCCTTGAACATGCTAGGCAAGTGCTATACCACTGACCCACATTGCCAGCCCAGGAATAAAAAAACTTAAAACATGAAAAACAACTGGTAGATATATCAAAGTAATATATTTCAAGTATGATGATCTGGCTATATCTAATTGTTTTAGCCTAGATTTCAGTCTGGATTACTTTTCAGAAGTGGCCAGCAGGTTAACATTATATTCTATGAAATATCCTTTCTAGGATGTACTTTGCATGATTCCTAACTGGGCAAGAAAATAGAATCTCTCTCCAAACTTTAGGAGATGCCTCTGTTAGTGCTCCTCCAGCTAAAAATGAGTTGATAATGGATAATAGTTTAATGTTCTTATTGACCCAGAGGAGTTCAGTACCTGTAGTTGCATGGTGGAAGGCTGACTTTTTTCCATTGAGCCCTGTCTAGCCAAGAGTCATCACTATTTACAGGTTCTTAGTTGAAAGCAGGAAAATAAAAATACCTAATTTGTGAAGTATTGGAAATAAAGTTTTAAAATCCAAGAAAAATATACAACAGAAAAATGAAGTTTGACTTCATCTTAAGAACATGAAGAGGCAGAAAATGTAAGAATTGTCTCCAATAATATATATTTTATGATTTAAAGGTTTAAAAAATACTAAAAAAGAACTCTTGAGTGTATTGCATTAAGTGGACTGAAACCTGTAACACAAGAATGAACCAAAATTGATATGTATGTCATGTCAGAGAAGGAACTAAGCTAGTCCCTATTAAACATGAGGCAGACTTCTCCTTTACCTTGCTGTCTAATGCTAAAGTGTCAGAACCACCGTTAAACCACTAACATTGAAACCAAATCCGAGGCCACAGCAGGATTGATCATATTTGACACATCGGGAACCTTGGCCTCAGAGAATTGGCTGCTGGGGCACTTTTTTTGAAGGGCTATTATGTAATAGCCAAAGCTGCTTTCAAATGAGAAACAGCCTCGAGTTGAAGGAGACAGCATGTGGCATTGCTATTGGGTTCACAGCTGTCTTGGGCTAATTAGGGCAAAGTGTAGCACTGTGATCTACGGAGAGTCGGCCAGCAGCTCGCCAGGGACAGTAGCTATTCTAGAAAACCTTTTCTGCCTGTGTTCTCAAATTGGGTGAGGTCAGGGATGCAGTTGCCCATCCCTGGTGCTGCAGTGAAGGAACTACAGAAATTAAGCGGAATCAACAGCCGGCTCGTACTCTGGGGGCTACCACCGCCTCAGATCGCATGCACTCCCTGCACTTCCCTGCCAAGGCTGGCGCCCGCTCTCCTTCATCTCCATCCCCGGACCTTAACAGGAGCCTCACCCTACACTGGCTCTTCTAGTTGGGGCGCCCCCCTCCATGTGAGAGCCACAGCCCAGACCATTCCACTACCCAGGAATTCTTCTGGAACCAGGGAACTTGAGGGACCGAAGACTTACCCAGCAAGATCGTTTTACATAAAGTTTTGGCCATTAAGGGAAAAAGAACCCAAAAAAACAAAAACGGATGGTGGAGGAGGAGGCCTACTTAGTCACCTCATCGTTGGCCAATGCGTGAAGGGGCGAAGCAGGAAGACTGAGAGACCTATTGGTAATTGGTTGCTCTAGAAGCCTGTCTGGACTGTACCACACTTACTTGGAGGGGGTTTGGCGAATTCGAGAGGGTAGTTATTTGCTTTTGAGCGCTTCTAATACACACGCACGATATATATTCTTTTAATTTCCAAAGTTTTCTGCTTGAATACAGCAGGAATAGAAAATAGGACGAAAGAAAAAGGAGGACTCGCCTGGCCGTTTCCTCATTCCTGACTCCTGCGCAATTCGCCAATCGCCCTTTAGCCGTCGTCCGCGGAGCCCGACTACCTTGCGCGCGCGTTCCCGCTTTTCTGCGTGCCTGCGGCGCTGTGCTCCTGCAGCCAATCAGAACGCGAGGTCGCCGCGGTCGCCTCGGTTCGCGCGCACGCCCCAGAGCGCAGTGGGGGTGGGGGCTACGGGTGAATGGGAGAGTGAGCGGGGGCGGGCACGGCGGCGCGAGCCGCATGAATGAGAGGAACGTGCTCCGCGCGAGACGTCGCGCGCGCCCGGGCCAGGGAACCAATGGGAATGCCGGGAGGGCTAGAGAACCGGCACTGAGGGCAACGGCCGCGCGCCGGCTGGAAGACGAGCGTCGCCGGGCGGGAGCGCGCGGGAGCGGGGCGGGCGTGGAGCGTGCGGGGGCCGCGCGCTGCCTCTCAGAGGCCGGACGGCACTGCCGAGAGGCGGTGGTGACAACGACGGCGGCAGAGACGGGCACCGCGCCGGGGGTGAGTACCGGGGACACCGGCCCCTGCGGAACCGGAAGTGCCGGGCCTGTGAGGTGGGAGGGGAGAGTGACCTCTAGGGAAGGGGGACTTAGGAGGGGGTGGGGGGTGAGGCCCCAACCCTCCTCCGGGCCGGGTCATCGGTCCGCAGCAGGACCCGTGGGCCCCGAAACGGACATCGAGTAGAGGCCGGGAATCTATGCCTGCTGGGGCTCGGAACGGGTTACAGCCGGGCCGCCAGCCTCCGGACCTGGTCCTCAGCGCCTGGTACCCAGCCGCCGCCCCTTCCGCCCCCGGCCCCGCGCCCCCGGCCCGGGCTGTCCCCTGGTAGCCCGCTCCCTCAGCACCGGTGGGCCCTGCCGCCGTGGGATTCCGTCTTTTCGGGCTCAGTGGTGGTCAGTTCTGCCCCGTACGGTGATTCTCCTTGCTCCAGCCCGGCCGTGGGGACCCGGTGCTGTTCCCCTTTTACAAACACTGCAGCTTGGGTCTTTTCGCCTTACTCTGCTGATACTTATTTTGGCTCAAGCTTCATCCTGTTACCTCTTCTCTCCCATCGGTCTGCTTCCTCCCCCTACCCCCACTAACGGGGTGCTTTATGCTTCTAGTACTAAGTACTTTTTACAAGTGTACTTCGAATGTGTTTGCCAGTATTTTACCTATAGGAATCTCTTTGTGGGGCAGGGAAAGTGTTTTGTCCATTTGGCCAAATGAAAACCCGAAATGAGTAGTAAGAAAGTGACTTAAAGTTATTGAAAGCAGTTGTAATATCAAATATATATTATGTATTTTATACTGTTGACAATTTTTCTGCCTTGGATTTTTCACTTCCTGGTTAATGCCTTCTTGACCAAGTTAACCTTATATTTATATCCCCCTTCTTTCATCCCAGCATCCCTCTGTCCTGAATCACATCTCTTTAGAATGCTCACCTATTCTATAAAACCTGCCTAATGTTTTATTTATTTATTTATTTACTTATTTAGACATAGGGTCCCGCAAAGTTGCTGAGGGCCTCTTAAGTTGCTGAGGCTGGCCTCGGACTTGGGATTCTCCTGCTTCAGCCTCCCAAGTTTAAAGATTAAAGATGTAGATGTGGGCCACCACAACCTGCTTAATGTTTATAAGAATTGTTTTGCCATGTGCTTTGCTACCTCAATGTATAAAGATAGCGCACTCATTTTAAACTTCTGGTTGGATCTTTCTCTGATATCTTAATGTGAATTATTCCATGGCATCTGATACTTTGTATTTACTATCTTATACTATTACCTAATTTATTTTAACAAACATTACTTGTGTTGTCAGTGGTACAGCTTATATCCATTGACTTCTTTAAGGAAGTACTCATATTAAACTTTATTAAAACCTTCAAACTACATATCTATGTTGTTTTACCTATATACATATTTTCCTTTCATACATTACTCTTTGCCAGACTGATAGACATTCTTGTACACTTTTTGGTGCTGGTGTGGATCCAAATTGTTGGCTCTCTTGAACCATACCCTTCTGATCTCATCTCTACTACTGCAGCATGTCCTTCTGCTAAGACTTGGTGTGCCTTTATACCCAATACATTCCTAGGTTTTATCTTGTCTCTTTTAATGTACAACTCCTAAACAACTCAGATGCAAATCTCTTTTGTATCCCAGTATTTACTTCCAAAATTTCATGGCCTTTCATGACTCTGCATTACTCTGGCAGTATTAGCCCACTTTTTTTTTTCCTATGGAAAATATAATCTGCAATAATACCCGATTTCTAAAAACTAAATAAATAAAATTTAAAAATAATTTATGATGTTTAAATGATCTCCTACTCTAGATAAAATTTAAGTAGTGTAATTTTCCATCTTCTCTAATTTTGGGGGTTTTGAGGGAAACATTTGCTTTAATAGTACTGCTGTCTACAAATGAAGAATTTGCTTCTTAGGCTGGGGATATAGCTCAGTTGGTAGAGTGCTTACCTTGCATGCACAAGGCCCTGGGTTCAATCCCCTGCACCTCAAAAATAAAAAAAAAGAACTTGCTTCTTGTTGTTAACAGAGTTATTTAAGCCTTAAGTCACAAGTTTGGACTTTACTTAATCCTCTGTTTCCTATAAAAAAAAATAATCATAAAATAAGGGACTAAAGAGGATCTATTTTAGGAATATAATAATTTCTTGTAATCTCTGGGTCTTAATTCCATTTTAATATTGCTGTTTGAACCTCTGAAGTCCTACCTTTAAAGAAAGATGATGAATCTTAAAGGAAGGCACTTTTGCCTTCTGTGCCACAGGTGAGAGAAGAAATGATAAATTCCAGGTCATGTTTGTATTTTACTATTTGAATCTTCTGATATTTTTCATCTTTTCATTTGGTATTAAATGGTAGACTGAGGGGAATGAGACTGCTTTGTTTCAGAATTCTAACTTAAATAAAATTTTTGATTTGTAGATTTCAATTTATTACCATTGGGCATGTGGAATATTGAATGAGAAAGAGGGAGAAGGAGTTTGTGTCAGCAGAGGGGCATGTGAACTCTTGGGTTCTGAACCTGATTGCTCAGATGATTCAGTGGAATGACCTTTGGCATTCTCTACCCTTCAATTTTAGAGTGGGATAAGGGACTGTGTCACCAGATAATTTGAGTAAAGTACTTTGAGATGAATCCAGATGAAAAACAAGGTGCTGATGTTATTTTGCTACTAACATCAACAAAAATAATTGTTACTTTTTTTATTTTTATTTTTTACTTTAGGTGTTGGAGTGGCAGGTCCTCCAGCATACTAGGTAAATGCTCTTCCACTGAACAGCATTCCCCCACCCAGTTATATCTATTAATTATATCAGGTGTAGGGGGGCTGAGTTTACTTCCTAATAGGCCAATGTAGGAATAAATTATTGAATTGGGAAGAAAGGGACCAACTCCCATGGTAGACCAAGTTTCTCAAAGAGGACATCTCACCTTTTAATGTAAGAACATTTCTTGCTCAGGTCCCTCATTAAAAGGTGATTTCAGAAGAGTACAAATTCAGCAAAGAGACACAGAAAGGAAATGAGATTTGTTATCCTAATTCTGAAGTAACATTTTTCATTGTAGTAATAAATACTCTATTTGTCTAAAGAGGAATATCTATTTTAGGACTACTGCCCTTTACTGTTGTGCCCTTATTTGTTTTTAGATTTTTATATTCTTGATATTTATTACTGCCCATTTATGTAAGGTAAAATGGGCCCCTTACCGAAGCTAGTCCTTTGATAACCTTAGACCAGATAAAGCCATGTTCTCCTTCCAATCTGAACAGCACATAGAATAAGTGAAGGATTCTGAATTCATTTTCTTCCCAATTCAGAGTCCTTTCCCACATGTTAAGTGAAGTAGAAAGTAATCTTTCTCTCAACGCCCCCCCCCCGCCTTTTTTTTTTTTTTTTTAATACCTGAGATTGAACCCAAGGGTACTTAACCACTGAGCCATATCTCCCGGTCCTTTTTAAAATTTTATTTAGAGATTGGGTCTCTGGGTTGCTTAGGGCCTTACTAAATTGCTGAGGCTGGCTTTGAACTTGAGATCTTCCTGCCTCAGCCTCCCCAGCCGCTTGCTGTTCAAAAAGCACTTTTTAACAGAGTATCTGGTGGGGTTTTAGCCTGAGGCTCTTAAGAAAGGCCCTGAAAGAATTTCTTTGATTAAAGGTATTTGTATTTCTACAGGTGAGGCACCATAACAAAGTTGAACTCTGCATCTGGAAAGCCCAAGATTGAAGAAGAAAGATCAGAGACATTGACTAACCTGGAAACGGGAACATCTTTGGAACTTGGTTTTATCTACAGTAATCATTTAAAGTATCAACAAGTGGAATTAATTTCTTCATTTCATTCTGCTTATTAGGAAAAACATGACTTCAAGGATTTTAAGTTTCCCTTTAGTTTTGCATGAATTCTGTAGGAAACGGAGCCCTTAAAGGGCTTGGGAATAACAAGAAGAGATTGAAGACTGACAAGCTTGCTCTCTATTTTCCCTCCCACTTCAAAGAAAAGGATTTACAACTCAACCTTATAACAGCTGTTGTCCAGCTTTGGCCACCAAGAGAGAAATAAATAAAATTAAACCACCATTGCCAGATTACAAGCTCTGGTGCAGTCAAGGTGTGGGAGTGGTGACATTGAGAAGACTGCCTAAAAGGGACAAGGACTGCAATAGAGACAACTTCTCTTTAAAGCTGGAAGGGGCCCAGTTTCCATCTTGGATTAAAATAGAAACCCTGGGCGCACCTTTTAGGTGCAGCTCATATTTTGTGGAAGTGTGGTAGTCGTGGAGGTACTTTTGTATCTCCTCAGAAGAATTTTTCCTTGCCTAACATTTTCTGCCCTGCCCTGATATTTTCCCCCTCTTTCCTTATGAAGACCTGCCTCCATCTATGAGCTATATCTTGATCTCTGACTGTCCATGTTCTCCACCTGCAACATTTGCATGTGTACAGCCTTCTGTTTGTCTTCAATTTTAGAACTGTACAAGTTGTTTTTTAATTTTCCCTTCTGCTTTGTTCTGGGGAGGTGGTTATTCATCATTTGAAATCACCTTTCCCCCTCCCATGTGCTTTCCCTCATTTGAGATCTTTTGACTTTCAGTTTTATTTGGGAGGGGGAAGGGTGATAATTTTAAATTTTCTGTTTTCCCTGGTTTCCTTTCTTTCTATTGTTTCCCTCATCCCATTTTCTTGTCTGTTCTGCCGCTGTGTGGGCCTGGGCTATGCGGCAGGGCAGATCTCCCATCAGAGCTCCAACATGCCCGCAGAGTCTGGAAAGAGGTTCAAACCCAGCAAGTATGTCCCGGTCTCAGCAGCCGCCATCTTCTTAGTGGGAGCCACCACACTCTTCTTTGCCTTTACGTGAGTTTTCTCCCAGCAGTGGTATTGGGGGGGATGGGAGGCATTTATGGGAGGTGACAGAGTATGTCTTTTTGAGCTTTGCTAGTTACTTGCAAAGTTAAGTGACTGAGAGTGCTTGGTGTCTGATACAGGGAAATCCAAGTCCCAGAGATATGTAAGAAAAGTTGTTAAAATTTGTTGAATTTTCTACTTTCTCCTTTCTCCCTTCCTTTGGAATCATAAATGTCTTCATGTTTTCCACCCGTCTCCATCATTAATTGATCCTAAACTAGGAAGGAAGTGGGAGGAAACCCCAGAGATGCTTGTTGAAGAAGCTTAAGCAATCAAGTTTGTGAGAGAAAGAGACTCAGACTACAGTCTTCTGAAATTATAATGGTTTTTCTCAAGGATATCTGAAGCTTAGGTTTGAGATTGCAGAAACTGAGTGCTGGAGAATTTCAGAATTGATTTATAAGATATACCAATGGTATAGTTTTGACATTTAGTGCTTCTTGTTGTTAACAAAGTTATTTAAGCCTTAAGTCTGGAGAAGGGAAGACCACTGGGAAAGGGCAGCCTCTTTTATTTTTTGCAGTACTGGGGTTTGAACCCAGGGCCTCACATGTGCTAGGCAAGCACTCTTTCACTGAATTAACATCCCTAATTTCAAAGGACAGGCTTTATTTAGGAAGAGAGCCCTAGAATCATTCTATATTAGTTCCCACTGAAGAGAATGAGAGTAATTTTTTCTGTTCTTTTGTCCTGTTGGGAAAAGCAGTTGGAATTGAAAGATTTCCCACTTACGGGGCTGGGGATATAGTTTAGTGTTAGAGCACGTGCCTAATATATAGGAAGCCCTAGATTCAATACCCAGCACCACAAAAAAAAAAAAAAAAAAAATCCCATTTAGGATCTAGGATCTGCCTCATTCCCACTTAGCATCTTCAGAATTGATTCCTCTACTTTTTACAGGAGAAGAATGAGTGATTTACCCTTCTTTTATCCTCATTATTATAGCTGTCAATCCCCTAGTGAGCTTCTTTGCTCTTTCCAGTTTATAAATTTGCGCCAGCCTTCTGAACCTTGTATTGTTAAGTCATTGAGTTAGCACTCTAGCTGCAGCTCTTCGAACCATGAGAGCATGCTAGGTCTTTTGGGGAGATCACTTTGACATGGTTCAGGTTCAAACCTAATTATGAGGTGCTATTCAGAGCAATGTGAGGTAGCTGAGAAGAATGAATTGAAGTGATAGGGAATAAAAGCATTTTGAACTCACTGAAGCAGAATTGTTGGGGTGAAGACAGTTACACAGAAAGCAAATCTGAGATAGGAGGGAAGGAATTTCAGATACCAAAAAGAATTCTTTAAAATGTGGGTCACTTAGTCAAAAGAGTTAGCAAAGTGTTACCAATGTATTCCTATCAAGTTTTTAAACAAGAAACTAATCATTAACAAATGAGTATCAGCTTTGTTTTTACCTTTTTTTTTTTTTGTAATAGGGATCGAACCCAGAGATGCTCAACCACTGAGCCACATCCCCGGTCCTTTTATTTTTTTATTTTGAGACAGGGTCTTGCTAAAATGCTTAGAGCCTTACTGAAATGCTGAGACTGGCCTCGAACTTGGGATCTTTTTGCCTCAGCCTCCTGAGGGGCTACCCCCACATATCTGGTTTACCTCTTCCTTTGAAGTGTAGAGAAAGATTTTTTTTTGGCCCCCAGCTCTGTAACCTGATCATACTTGCCAAATCCCTCGAAGACCCAGAGACCCTGCTCTTCCTTCCTTTTTCCCTCTTTTGCTTTCTTTTTCCACTTTGCTTTCCTCCTGTCCCCCCCCCTCTCTTTTTATTGGGGATTGAACCCAGGGGTGCTTTACCACTGAGCTACATCCCCAAACCTTTTTTATTTTTGAGACAGAATCTTACTAAGTTGCTGAGATGGCCTCAAACTTGTGATCCTCAGTCTCTTGAGTCCCTGGTATTACAGGTGTGTGCCACCCTGTTGTACGGCAGCCTGTTTTTTGATATTGTGGATTGCTTCACCACTGAGCTATATCCGCAGACCTTTTTACTTTGAGATGGGGTCTTGCTAAGTTGCCTAGACTGACCTCAAACTTGTGATTCTCCTGCCTCAGCCTCCTGAGTTGTTGGGGTTAAAGGGATGTACCATCATGCCTGGCCAGCATGCTTTTCTTTATCTAGCTTCTCTTCATTATCTTGTTTAAACTCATCATGTTCAGTATTCTGTCCTATGTGCATTAACTACCAATAAGGAGGGATGAGTCTATAGTATCAGAACTTGTTTTAATTTTTGGCTTGATGTCCAATGAGTAGAATCAGAATTTTAACCAAGGGACATTTCTATCATATTTTAGTATACTTGTAGCAGTTGTGGTGCTGGGTCAGGAGGAGTATGTACTAGATCAATTTGACACCCTTAGACCTGCTTGATTTGGGAGAGTCTGTTTTGCTTTAAGAGGCAAAGCCCTTGAAAAAGCTAGGATATTCAGGAGTAAGTGATTTCTCTTTTAGACTGTCTGTTCTTGAGATAGAACATGCTGAGTCCTTGTTCTTAATTTGTTAATCTGGAGCCATTGAAGTGCCTGGCTGGTTATACCAGTTTGCCCACAAAGAGATGTCCTGACATGGGCTTTTTCCTCAACTGATAATTGAAGCTATTTAACCTACTTCTTATTCTTTGGTGTCAGTAAAGTAGGGGCTCTTCTTCTCACATGGTCTCTAAGCCCTGGGAGACAAAATTTTGAAGGACATTATTGACTCACTTTGGAATTATTACCTTTAATATAAAGTTAGAAGAGCCTTCTGTCATAACTGAAGTTCTTGCTGGCATTAGTTTTCACAAGAACAATTTCTGGGCTCCCTTTTCTCCCTAAAGTCTACTCTGCCCGCCTTGTGAATGTGTAAACGACCTTTTATATTACTCTATCACCTAGAAAGTCTCATCCTTTTCTCTTAGATAATAGTGTTTCCTCTATAAGCATGTATCTGTCAAGACCCCATTATTTTTAAAAACTTCTTCCATGGGTTCTACCCCTTTTGAGGTTCAATTCTTTGGAGAATTATCTGTTGAAAACCATATACAATCAAAAATAGAGTTCATGGTGTTATGAGAGGTAAGAGGAAGACTGTCTCTGAAACAGTTCCTGGGCGGGGCTTTAAATCTGTAACTACTCTGTCATCCACCTCCTGTTCTTTTCACTAAGCTACAATTGACCATTCTTACATCAGTATGGGCCCCAGGTGAAAATGACTTTGGGACCCAGGACTGGGAATAGGAGGAAGAGTCCCTTTCAGCTGGCAGACATAATTAGTGGAGGCATGTAATCCTCAACTAATTAGGAACAATTTACCCTCCATGTTTGTCAAGTAAGGAAACCTATGAGCAAAAATTACCAGTTGGGTTTGGTCATCAAAGAAATAGAGAAGTTTGCCCTAGAGAACTTTGAATAGAACAGTTGAGGTTTTCCTCTCAGCTGGATCCCTTTTATTCACTGAATTTGTCTGGTTCTAAAACTAAGCTTTGGTGGTTGGGGTCCTATCTTGATTCATCTTCATTATTTTCAAATGAGAGTGTCTGCTAAAGTAACCCATCTCCTCCCAGTTAGGTTGTAGCCTCTGCATTTAAGATAATGTATTTAGATCCTCATTTGTCATAGTTTAGTCTTTTTTTGTGACTGGCATGGGGAATGGTAGGTAAGTGAGATAAGCATCTTTTGGGGATCAGGAGACTGATTTTGGTAAAGTCTGTTAACCTTTGTAGACCTCAGTTCTTCCTCTCTATAACAAGGAAGTCAACCTAGACAATTTTATTTAAGCAGTATGACCCTGTTTCAGAAGAAACTTTCTATTGAACCCCAGTTTATAAAACAAAAGTAGGGAACCTATGGTTCATAGTAGGCTGACATGTGTAAAGGCTCAGCCACTTGCTGTTTTCCTTCCTGAGGTCCCCTGAGCTCTCCTTAAGGCTCCTGGCAACACCATTTGAAATCACCAAATTCGTCTCTAAAGTCTCCTCTATCTGTAAGTTAAGTGAGTGTTTCTTTTATTTATTTTTGGTACTGGGGATTGGATCCAGGGATGCTTTACTATTGAGCTACAGCTCTAGTCCTTTTAGTTTTTATTTTGAGACAGAGTTTTGCTAGGTTATTTAGGGCCTTGTTATGTTGTTGAGGCTGGCCTTGAACTTTTGATCCTCCTGCCTCATTCTCTGGAGTCCTTGGGATTACAGGTGTGTACTATTATGCCCTATTCTGTGCTTTATTTTGTCCATTTCTAAAGTTAAAGAGGAGGGAAGGGGTCCTGGTAATGTTTCAGGTGATCCTCTAAGGGTAGGACAAAAATCAGAATCGTCCAGAAGTACATGATGGTCTTTCCAGTGTTCCATCTATGGTACTGCTCCCTTTCAGTTTCTGCCTCTGGCCTCTTCCAACCCTTTTACTCATGGAGTTGGGCAACCTCAATGGCTCTCCCTGTTTTTTGTTTTGTTTTGTTTTGTTTTAAAGAAGGGAAAAGGTGCTAGCATCTGATTTGAATGGGAGCAGCCTCGTGATTTAAGGCATTTATTGAGCAGTGGTTGTTTCTTTCCTTCCCACCTGTTTTTCCTCACCTAGAAGTAAGTACCCGGGTCCTACATATGTAGCACTCAGTTGCTGAAGAGTCTATATTATAGAAATACCACAAAGCAAATGTTTTAAGAAAAATTTACCACCTGCAAGAGGAGAAATTGTCTTCCTGTGGAAACTTGAAGAAAGCGTTTCTAGATTAGGATCCCAAGGACAGGAAATGGGGCATTCATTACAACCTTTTCTCATCAACAAGGAACCCTAATCATACACTCAAGTAACAAGCTAGGCATGGGTGGAATGCATAGGCCTGTTCTTCAGGAGCTTAGTGTCTCTGTTTTTAGTGCTTTGAATCACTGATACCTCAGATTGGGGAAGTGGAATTAAAAATGAAGGTGGAGCTAGAATGATAATTGACCATGGTAATAATTAATGTTTTCTTGAGTCTTCTATCCAGTGAATGCAAAGTATTAATCCAGTTTGTTTTAGAAGAATTTAAGGATCTTTTCAAACATTTACCTTCATCCTCATTTTTGTGTTATGTAGCTTAAGTAATAAGTTTGAAAGTTTCCTGTGGATTACCTAAGGCTATATAGTGAAGCATCAGTTGAGATAGGATTAAAATCCAAAGCTTCTTGACTATTTTTTCTTTCCAGGAATTTGCACTGGTTTTTATAATAGGAAGTGTTAGGGAGAGCTAGAAAACAGGGTTTTAGATATGTATTAACACCCCTTCTTCCCAATTTTTTTGGCCTTGAAAACAGGAACGTTGAATGGTTGGCAGAAGAACCTGTTCTACCTGGGATGGTTTGGGTCTGAGAATCACATCAATGAGTCAGTCAGCCTTCTGGGCTATAGCCACTCCCTTAGCTTCTGGTGCTCTGTGATTATTACTATAGTCTGAGAACGAGCCCCAACAACTCCTTTCCTCAACTTTAGCCTCGTCTTTAATCAAAGGCATGGGATTCAGACAGGCCATTTGGGGTGGTCATTCAGCAATCAGGCAAAGTACTGAAGCAATGGATAGCCTCTTCTCAAGCCAAGCAGAATATGGGCTGTGGCAGGAACAGGCTTTGCTCACACATGCCCCTCCTTGGTGGTCTTCCCTCAGGCAGAGTATAAGGTTAGAAGGTCTCTGAATCTAGAAGCAAATAGTGCTCATGAAGTTGAGATACTTGTGTTGCTTGTAGATTCTGCTACTGTGGGGGCAGACTTTATTTTGTCAACAGATATTGGAACTCTTTTGGATTATACACTTATACAGAAATGGTTGATATCAGGAAAGTTGTAGGAGTAAAGTTCATCGTCCAGGGATAGGTTGGCAAGATACCCAAGAAATTGGGTGAGTTGCTTTATTTGGAAATGTAATTGAAGAAAAAGAGGGATCAAAAAGGTCAACACCTGGGCTACAAGGGGACTGGATGATTTACTTTAGTTTTTACTCTAGGTGGAAGATACACTTGCTTATTTCTTTTAGAAGCTCAAGAGGCCATAGTGGCCAATACTAGGAATTTAAATCATGGGCACCTCCATGTTCTAAGGATTTAATTTATTTTTCCCTTCTAATTATCTTCCCAGGCTGTAGGAGTGAAGTGAGTCACCCTTTCTCTTCTTCCCCAGGCGGAAATTGAAGCGACTGCTGAGTACTAGGGAGGGGCTCTGACCTGGATGACTGGTTTTCAGTTTCTCTCCCTCCCTCCTAAGGAAACCAGGAGGTCAGGCTTTAGGGTGGGGCTGTGCAGGAACTGTTTCTTGCTTGTATTCTACCCCACACCTTGGCAAGGGAACATCTTTTTGAACCAGAGAAAGAGGCTTCACAGGGGACTTTATTTAATGATAGAGCTGTGGCTGAGGGTCTGTTCTTTAAAATTTTTTTAAATGAATGGCTGAGTAGAATTGGAAAAAATAGATACTGGTAGTAAAGATTTGCAAGGTGCATTGTGACAGTTTTGTCTCTTATTTTTGGTCTTATAACTGTCCTGAATCACTCTTCAGTGCTTTGCTTTTTGTCATGATAGGGGACAGAACACCTTTCTTGACAGAATCCAGCACTGCTGTGGATTAGGCCTTCAGACTCATATACTCTCTTACTCTCATAACCCTTCTTCCTTTCTTTCAGTGAGCTCTTCTTCTGCCTGGTCCAGATAAAGGGGACAAGGACATACTCTGTCCTGATTCTGGAGATTAAGTTCTCAGCTACAAAGTAGATTAGGGCATTTAGCCACTGTCTTGTAAAGGGAAGTTCTCCCTTGGCTGAGACAGGAGAAGAGAGTGTATGAAACTCCTAATAAAGCAAGGCTCACATCAGAAGTTTTTATGAAACTTTGAACTCCTAGGAAACGAGCAGAGAAAGGAGGAATCCTGAAGTGCTTCTACTTAGACTTATCCTGAAAGACCTGAGCTTAACCTTGGATAGAAGCATTCTTGTGTTATCTAAAGCAGTTATCTATTGCAATTTCTTGATTTGAATGTTGTGGAATACTGGATGTTTGGCTAGTTTATTTTTCTATAGGATTTAGGGCTTCTTTGGTCTCATATGCTCTATTTTTTCCTTCCCCACTTCTTTGCTCCATTTTCAGATGTCAAAGGTGGGTCTAGTTCTATCTTGATAACCATCTTTGTGTTTTTTAAAATTTCCCAGTGTAGGGGACTAGCATTGAATAAAGCTCTTGGGAATAACTGACACCAGGGAGAAACATTAGGCAGTTGAGAGTGGTTTACAGCCAGTTGGGAAGCATGGAGGTAAGCCAGAAAGCAGGTGGAATCTCATGTTTTGGGTCAGTGTGCAGGTTAGTGGGACATGGCTGGGATCCAGAAGCCTCAGGCTCCTTCAGAGAAAGGAATGCAGGTGGTATCAGTTACATAGTCAGTCCCTAGTTCTCAAGTCTTGTTAAAAAGGAGATAAGTCCACATTCCAAAACATGTGGACAGACCTCTGGGGAATAATGAATCTAAAGAACTAGACCTCACTGCAGGGGGTTAAGATAGGACAAATTCTATGTCTCATATCTTGATCTAAAATGAGCAGTTCCTCGGAAACGGACTTGGTGGGAAGGAAAGAGACAATAATTTCAAATGGTAAAGATAAACCATGTAAGATTTATGTATGGGTATGGAGGCCGAATCTTCACAGAGCTTTGAATAATTGTTTTCAAATGTTAGAGGCAGCCCCTCATCTTCTTTATTATTTGTGTAGGTGTCCAGGACTAAGCCTGTCTGTGTCACCTGCAGTGCCCATCTACAATGCGATTATGTTTCTCTTTGTGCTGGCCAACTTCAGCATGGCCACTTTCATGGACCCAGGGATTTTCCCTCGAGGTAAGAGCTCTCCTCTCTTGGCAACTCCTTGTTGCTTTTAAAACATCATTATTTGGGCAGACATGGTTGATCTTGAGCCTTTAGAGTCCTAGGAATATGGAATACTTTTATAGTCTGATGAAAAGCAGGTCAAGAATAAATGTCATAACTTCTAACCATTTGATTTACTTTGGATCAAATCTCTGAGTTTTAGTTATTCATTCAGCAGAATTCCCCCTCCACTCCTCTTACTGGGGATTGAACTCAGGGATGTTCTTGCCACTGTGCTACATACCTAGCCCTTAAAAAAAAAAAAATGAGACAGGGTTAAGTTGCCTAGGCTTGCCTTGAACTCGAGATCCTCCTGCCTCAGCCTCCTGAGTAGTTGGTACCACTGTGCCCAGCCTCAGAAGAAATTTAGAGCATATGGGTTAGGTGATGTTGCTAGGTAATGCCCATGATAAGTTAGATTATTTTAGTTCGATGCAACTATAAAGGAGGCATGAACAAAGTTCCGTGAGAACATAGAAAAGGTAAAGTGATATCTGTCCAGAGAAATTGAGGGAAATGCTGCTAAAAGTAGAAGATGGAAGGAGGGGCATTGTTAGATCAAAGAAGCAGCGTATACAGAAGCTGTAGCCATCAAATGAAGAACTCAGTGGGAATGGAGCATTTAGTGATAGTGGCACCAGAAGAAGTAGGTGATAAACCCAGAACTAAGTTGGGGAGGACTTGATATGCTCAATTAAATGATTTATGTTCAATTAAATAGATGGTACAAGAATTCTTCCCTTCTTCCTTTGACAGTGAGAAGTCTTCTACCTTTTTTTTTTTTTTTGCTACTCAGGGGCACTTAACCACTGAACCACATCCCCAGCCCTTTTATTCATTCATTCATTCATTCATTTATTCATTCATTCATTCTACTTATGTAATACATGATAGCAGAATGCATTTCAATTCATACTACACATATAGAGCACCATTTTTCATGTCTCTGGTTGTACACAAAGTAGAGTCATACCATTTGTGTCTTCATACATGTACTTAGAGTAATGATGTCCCATCCCATTCCACCGTCTCTCCTCCCTCCATGCCCCCTCCCTTCCCCTCTCCTCCCCTTTGCCCTATCTAAAGTTCCTCCATTCCTCCCATGCTCTGCCCCTCATCCCCATTATGGATCAGCATCCACATATCAGAAAAAACCTTGGTTTTTTTGACAAAGCACTCTCAGACATACTGTTTTTTTCCCCCGTGCTGGTGATGAAACTCGGGGCCTAATAGGCAAGTGGTCTATTACTATGTTATACTCCCCAGCTCCAGACATATTGAATTTGAGGTAGTTATCAGTCATCCAGGTAGAATTAATTTAATTTTTTTTTTTTAAAGAGAGAGTGAGAGAGGAGAGAGAGAGAGAGAGAGAGAGAATTTTTTTTTAATATTCATTTTTCAGTTCTTGGCAGACACAACATCTCTGTTGGTATGTGGTGCTGAGGATCGAACCCGGGCCGCACGCATGCCAGGCGAGCGCGCTACCGCTGAGCCACATCTCCAGCCCCGAATTAATTTAATTAAGTGGGCAGTTTAGTAGACAAAAGACTTTGATTTAGGAATCTTCAGCTATATGGTATTTGAAGCAACAGGAGAAAGATTGTCTAGAGAAAAGAGAGTGATATTACAAAAGAACCAAGATTAAAAATCCTTTGGTTTTTTTGACCCTAGCCCTTTTTAAATAATTTATTTAGACAGGATCTTGCTTAGTTGCTTAGGGTATTGCTAAATTGCTGAGGTTTGCTTTGAACTTGCACTCCTCCTGCCTCAGTCTCCTGAGCTGCTGGTATTACAAGCATGTGCCACTGTGCCTAGCTAGAAGTCTTTAATTGGAGGTATCATGGGATCTGATTTCCTTTTACAAAAATAATTCTTGGGCTTGGATTGTGGCTCAGTGGTAGAGCGCTGCCTAGCATGCATGAGGCACTGCATTTGATCCCCTGCACCACATAAAATAAATAAATAAACAAAATACAACTAAATAATAATAATAGTAATAATTCTTATACGAATGTACAGATATACATTGGGTGGGTGTGACAATAATATAAACTAGAGGAGAACTTGAATTCATGACTAGATGTACAAAATTTTCAGATGTAAAGTCACCAGAATTGTTCATGACAGATTACTGGGGCAGAGTGAAAGGGTAAAAGAATCTACTGCCATGCCACTCTGAGTATGCCTGATCTTGGAAGCCAAACAGGGTTGGAACTAGTTAGTACTTGAATTGGAAAGGATGAATGAATTATCTAGAGTAATTTCAAGGTTCCTAACTTATGGGATAAATTGGATGTTAATTTTATAAACTATAATATGAGATAGGAATGTTGAACAAGTTTGAAGGGAAGACAAAGCACTCTCAGCATACTGTTTTGTTTTTTCCCTATGCTGGTGATGGAACTCAGGGCCTTGCATGTGCTAGGCAAGTGGTCTACTTCTGTGTTATACTCCCAGCTCCAGACATATTGAATTTGAGATAGTTATGGGTCATCCAGGTAGAGTTAGGCAATTTAGTAGACAAAGACCTTGATTTAGGAATCTTCAGCCATGTGGTATTTGAAGCAACAGAAGAAAATTGTCTAGAGAAAATAGAGTGAGATTACAAAGAACCAAGATTAGACCTGATCAGCACTGACAATTATGTAATGAGCAGAGGGAAAGGAGCACCTATTGAAGAGAGATTGAACAAGAATGATAAAGAGGACAAAGTGGGAGCTAAGGAAAATTCATGAAGTAGCAGTGATTGGTAGTACCAGAAATTGAGAGATCAAAAGTATGAAAACATACAACTTCTCATTGTTTTGGTAATTAAGAAATAATTGATCTTAACAATGCTAGTCCTAATAGTGTGTGTATCATGAAGAATGGTTTGGAAGGCAGTTAATGAGAAATGAGGAAGGAGTGTCAGTACTAAAATTCCACTTTCAAGAAGTAAGCAAAGAAGGCAGAAATGGAATAATATCTTATAGGAGAAGAAAGAATTTTAGGATACAGAAGACTTTTTAACATGTTTGTAGGATGAGGAGATTGGACCAGAAAAAGAGAGTGAATTTGTAGAGAGAGGAGATGTTTTCTAGTGCATATTGGAAGGTTATACATATAGGAGAAGGAGGCTGTTCCTGGGATAGGTGAGAGTAAGAACCATCATGAGTGGAATAAGAGGTGAAGGGAATAGAAGTAGACAGAGATTACTGAGGATATCTAATTTTTCCTCTTAAATGATAGGTTATTTTGTAAGAGCCAGACACTTGGGGTTGGGATAGCAACTGTGAGATGAGGTTTTTCTGGAATTCATTGTGCTCCAAGAGCCTGCATCAGTGTGATTAATTTCATCATTTGTGACTTGTGAGAGGAAGGAACTTGGTGTCCCTAAAGGCAAGGAGGGCTATTTTAGTGAGCCTTTAATGCTCATTCATCAAATATTTAGTGATCTATTATATGGAAGTCATGACAATGATCATTTGGGATGATTTCTTTTAAAATGTCATTGCTTTCAGCTAGGCACAGTGGCACATGCTTGTAATCCCAGCACCTTGAGAGGCTTGAAGCAGGAGGATCACAAGTTGAAGCCAACCCCAGCAACTTGTTGAGATCCTGTCTTAAAGTAAAATAAAAAGGGCTGAGATGTAGCTGAGTGGTAGAGCAGCACCCTAGTTCAGTTCCTAGAATAAGAAAAAAAATGTCATTGTTTTTAAATAGCTCAGTCTAAGCTAGGTGTAGGGATGTATGCCTGTAATCTTAGCAGTTTGGGAGGCTGAGGCAGGAAGATCACAAGTTTGAGGCCAGCCTCAGCAATATAGTGAGGCCCTAAGCATATTGAGACCCTGTCCCAAAATGGAAAAAAAAGGTGGGGGTATGGGGCTGGCATGTGACTCAGAGGTAAAGTGCCCATGGGTTCCATTTCCAGTACAAAAGCAAAACAAAACAAAGCAAATTAAATAGCTCAGTCTAGAAGGGAAGGTAGAAGATATTTATTTATTTGTTTATTGTGCTGGGAATGGAACGCAGGGCCTCAAGTATGCTAAATAAGCACTCTACCACTAAGCTACATCTCCAACATTTATATAAATACACTATATGATAAGTTACAAGAATAACCAAAGAGCTATTACAAAAAGAAAGAGTTAATTTCTGTTAGATGATGGTGTGGAAAAATCAGGTGTGTCAAAATAACTAGCATTTGAATTTTTTCCCTTCAAAAGAAAAACTCTTCATTTAAAGTAAAGATTTGGAGCTGTAGTGTAGCTCAGTGGTAGAGCACTTATCTGGCGTGTGTGAGGCCCTGGGTTCAATCCCCAGCACCACCAAAAGTAAATCTATAAATAAAAATAATAAATGAACATTTTGAGTGAGGTACTATCGTGCAAGCCTGTGGCAACTCAGGGCTAGAACAACACTACTGGGAGGAAAAAAAAATCACCATTAATAGAGTAGGGGAAAACATTTAGGGCAGGGGATTTGTATGTGGGAAAAAAGTTAATGTTACCTTTCTTGGATCACTGTCATTCAGTCGTGTACTTGTAGATATTGAACTATTAATCAAACTCAATACTTAATAAAGTTCCTAGTTTCTCTCATGCATTAGACTATGAATTCCTCAAAAGTATAAGCCATATTTTAAACCCTAGTGCTTACTATAGTTTTGGCATAGTTGTTTTATAACTGATTTTTTCCTCTCTATAGCTGAAGAGGATGAGGACAAGGAAGATGATTTCCGAGCTCCCCTTTACAAAACAGTGGAGATCAAAGGCATCCAGGTGCGCATGAAATGGTGTGCCACTTGCCGCTTCTACCGTCCTCCTCGATGTTCCCACTGCAGTGTCTGTGACAACTGTGTGGAGGTAAGAGTCTAGGTGGAGTAAGACTTAGTGCTTAGCCTAAGTTGTTTTCATCCTAACCACAGAATAGATTCTTGGCCTTAGATAAAGTATAGTTTTGCTTTGGCTCTCTGTCTAGCTCTGTTAAAAGGTGTTAGCAATGAAGTAAGTACATGAGAAACAGAATAGGAATACTCTTGTCATTTCAGGAGGGAAGCTTTATCCTGGTTGAATATAATTTTTTTTCAACATAAGATTCATAGTTTCATCTTTCCATCCCTTGGCTCATCTTTGTCCTGGCTTTGTGTTATTTTTTGCTTCCATAAAATCATGTCATTGCATTAAATTTTGTATTTGCGAGACAAGGGATTGAACCACTGAGCTACATCCCAGCCTTTATTCTTTGAGACAGGGTTTCACTTAATTGCCCAGTCTGACCTTTGTGATTCTACTCCATTAGTTTCCCAAATTGCTGGGATTATAGGTATGCACCACTATGCCTGGCTTGCTTTCCAATTTTTGTTAGATTTTTCCTCCCAGCTGTCCTCCCTTGTCCCTTATCTTTTTATCTCTTGTTTCCAGTTCCTTATTATTTACTGTAAGAATTTACCTGCCATATTTTCTTTCCAAAGTCTCTTATGAATCTTAAATGTTTTGCAAAGGCTTTGATGTTTATCCTTTTTGGGAAGTTCCTTGGTCACATTGGATGAACTTTTGGCTTTTTTTTTTTTGTGTTAGGAAATTGAGTCCAGGGACATTTTACCACTGAACCACATCCTAGCCCTTTTTATCTGTTATTTGAGACAAGGTCTTGGTGCTCCCAGGCTGGCCTTGAACTTGAAATCCTCCTGCCTCAGCCTCCCAAATTGTTGGGATTGCGCAGCAACACCTGGCTTGGCCTTTGCCTTTGTTCAAACTCCAAACGGTCTCTCTTACAGATAATATAGAGCAAGAGAAATTGCTTGAGCCTGTTTTTAATTTTGCAAATAAATGGTAAACATGATCATAAATTACTAAAAGTAAAACTCAAGTTCTGCCTTTTGTTCCTCTTCTGACAGAAGTGATCTAGTCCTGTGGTCCAAGGATGCTTCTCAGTGTCTGTTTTTGCCTCTAGGAATTTGATCATCACTGCCCCTGGGTGAACAACTGTATTGGTCGCCGGAACTACCGTTATTTCTTCCTCTTCCTCCTTTCCCTGACAGCACACATAATGGGGGTGTTTGGCTTTGGCCTCCTTTATGTCCTTTACCACATAAAGGAACTCTCAGGGGTCCACACGGCTGTCACGTATCCTTCAAGAACTTTGGGTTGTGGAACGCTGGCATAGGGAGGAATGAGAAAAGTAGAATCCTGTGGTAGTGACAGTCAAAGGGAAAATAACTACAGTAAGGTGGTTAAGGAAGGCAAGATCACATTGCTATTTTCCTTGACTGTTTGGCAACAGAATGGCAGTGATGTGTGTGGCTGGCTTATTCTTCATCCCAGTCGCTGGACTCACAGGATTTCATGTGGTGCTGGTGGCTAGGGGACGCACAACCAATGAACAGGTATAGGGAAAAGTGACAGAAAATCCCTAAAGAGCAGGGCATGTCTTAAGCCCTCTGATGAGAGTGTAGCATAATATTTCTACAAGTTGAGGCTTAATGATTACTTTTTATTATAATTCAGAGATTAGTGGTAGGAGGTGAGGTAGGGCTGTTTTCTTAATGAGCATGAGAACAGAGGCCATTTCTTAGTTCACATTTGTGTACTACACAATTTAGGCTTTGAGTTTATAAAAAACAGTAAAAGAGTTGGGCCAGCCCTTGAGGAGTGTATAGTGCTGCTTAATGGAAAAAAAAAAAAATTGGGCATATAAAAGTAGCTAATTATAAGTGCTTACTCTTGGATAGTCTGCTCTCTATATCTGTGGGTTCTGTATCTGTGAATTCAGCTAACCCCAGATGGAATATAATTGGGGGAAAAAAATGTCTGCACACTAAATATAGACTTTTTTTGACATTATTCCCTAAATAATGCAATAACTTGACACAATATTTACAGTGTATTAGAAAAGTAATCAAGAGATGATTTAGAACATATGAGATATGCAGGGATTATGTGCAGATACTGTGCCATTTTATTAAAGTACTTGAGCATCGGTGAATTATTTTATTATTCAGTATTCAGAAAGCTACTTACCCCATTTTACATATGTAAACTGATAGCCAGCTATCATGATATAGACCTAGGATTTGAACCATCAAAAGTATAAGCTTCTTGATGGTAGATTTGTGTTTTAGTCATTTTTGTATCTCCCAGATAATGGGTGCCTAATAATTTTCTGTCAGTTTGTTTTGGCCTTTGGGATCAAGGTTCCATAATTGACTGATTGGGTCCTTTTTTCCTGTCTAGGTTACGGGTAAATTCCGGGGAGGTGTGAACCCCTTCACCAATGGCTGTTGTAACAATGTCAGCCGTGTACTCTGCAGTTCTCCAGCACCCAGGTATTCCTAACTGTTTTGACTAAAGTTAACTCTCAGACTTTTGTCTCCTTTGGGCTTAATCTGGTATGGGGAAAGTCTGGTGGGAGATGGCCTTTTAAGAAGGGTTTTCTGTGTTAAAAAGGGACATCTCTGCAAGAGACAGACATACCTATTCTTACATGGACTCTGTGAGTTCAGTTGATATGCTTGAGGTAAATTCCTTTGAGGCTTCAGGATGAATAAGATTTTGACTAGAGTACCACGAGCTGGGTCCCTGCTCATAAAGTCGTAGTCTTTTAAGTCTTGCTGTGTTATGGAATTTAATAAATTGATTTAGGGCTAACTTTTCTCTGACCTGCTAGGAACTTTTTTGGGGGGGGGGGGAGTTTCTGGGGGGATTGAACCTAGAGCCATGTAGTCTATTCACTGATCTACATCCCCAGTCCAGGAATGTTTCTTGTAAATACATCACACATAATAGGCAATCAGTAGATTTTTTTTTAAGTTGGACATAATACATTTATTTATTTTTATGTGGTGCTGAGGATTAAACCTAGCACCGCGCATGTGCTAGGTGAGCACTCTACCACTGAGCCACAACCCCAGCCCCAGTAGATATTTTTAAGTGAGTTAATGAAAGCCTTCTCTCTTTTTACACTTAGGTATTTGGGGAGACCAAAGAAAGAAAAGACCATTGTAATCAGACCTCCTTTTCTTCGGCCGGAAGTGTCAGATGGGCAGATAACTGTGAAGATCATGGACAATGGCATCCAGGGAGAGCTGAGGAGAACTAAGGTGAGGAGTTTTGGGAAGTAAAACTAGGTAACTTGGGGATATCGCTCTCATGGCAAAGAGACGGGAACTTGCTTTTGGTTTACATCTTCCTTTTAGAATCACTGATTTGTGTTAAAATCACTTAGATACAAATCTTTTCTTCATTGGACTTTGTGACAATAGAAATTGAACTTGTTCATTTCCCTGTCTTCATAGGATTTCACAGCTTGCAGATGGTAGAAGCTCAGCAAGCAATTGTTGGTTGAAATGAACAAATACATGACAGAATTAAGTTCTTCTTGAACACTTTGTCCAAAACTGTCCCCAAACTGACTCTTGTGCTTTGTCTTCCATTCCCATAGAAACATATAATTGACTTTCCAGTACCTCTTATGCAAATTTAATACTTCGAGTTAACCAAATGACCAGTTCTTCAAATCTGATTTTACCTACCATAATTTTCTAGTCTAAGGGCAGCCTGGAGATAACAGAGAGTCAGTCTGCAGATGCAGAACCTCCACCTCCTCCTAAGCCGGACCTGAGCCGTTACACAGGGCTGCGAACACACCTCAGCCTAGCTACTAATGAGGGTAAGTGCTTCCTTGATCTATGAGATCCTAGAACTAGAAGACTGGTATGAGGTTACTTCTGTAAGACATAAAGAAAACAAGTAAAGGCTGGGAGATTCTACTTGTGTTGTGACTAAGAACACCCAACAGGAAATAGTAATAGTGCAGCTTTCTTTGAATAGCTGGAAGAGGAAGGATGCCATTTAGCAAGTTGGCAGTGAACTGGATTTTTGTGGGGGAAATGTCAACTTCTAGACAGATCAGTGTGTTTCCTAGGACCTGTTTGGTATATTCACCCACTTTGAGTTCTGGACTGTTTTTTTTTTTTTTTCCCCAGTACTGGGTTGAACCTAATGGGTATTGTACACTGAACTATATTCCTAGTCCTTTTTAAAAATTTTGAGACAGGATCTAGCTTTGGTTGGCCTTGACTTTGAAATTCTCCTGCCTCAGCCTCCCTCAGTAGGATTGTACAGGTGTGTGTGTGTGTATGTATGTGTGTTACTAGGGTTGAACCTAGGGGTGCTTTACCACTGTGCTATGCTCCCAACCCATTTTTAATTAATTAATTAATTAGTTAATTAATTTTGTACCTGGGATTGAACTCGGGGGCACTCAACCACTGAGCCACATCCCCAGCCCTATTTTGTATTTTTTATTTAGAGACAGGGTCTCACTGAGTTGCTTAGCACCTCATCATTGCTGAGGCTGCCTTTGAACTCGAGATCCTCCTGTTTCAGCCTCCCTAAATTTTTTATTTTGAGACAAGGTCTTGCTAAGTTGCTTAGGGCGTAAGTTGCTGAGGCTACCCTTGAACTTGCAATCCTCCTGCTTCAGCCTCCTGAGTAGCATGAGCCTGGCTCCAGCGAGTACTTACTCTTGATTTCAGCAAAATTACGTTCCTTAGAGTTTTTCTTTTGCTGGGTATATCTGTCTGTTCTTATTTTCTCCTTCCTCCATATTTTAAGGAACCCTAGGAATATTAAGAGAATAGCTTATAAGTGTTTTTCCTGGGCTTTTCTACCTGCAGATAGCAGCCTCTTGGGCAAAGATAGCCCCCCAACACCTACCATGTACAAGTATCGGCCAGGTTACAGTAGCAGCAGCACATCAGCCGCCATGCCTCATTCCTCCAGCGCCAAGGTACTGTGTACTCTAGAAGTGGGGTTGTAATATACACCAACTCTTTGGGGGAAAAAACAAGCTGGTGAGAAGGAAAAGGCAGAAGGGAGGAGAAGAAATGGAAGATATTTTATGAATTGTTGGCCTTAGTAGAACTGAATTTCCTTGAAGGTGTGTCCTTTATCAAAGAAGGAGCTACGTGTTATCATATAGCATCGATTATAGTGGTCGGATCTGATTCCAAAACCTAATTCTGCCATCATAAGCAAGTTACTTACTTATACCTTCTCCAAGCCTTATTTTCTGCATCTTAAAATGAGAGATTATTTATTCCAGTTCATATATATCTGAGTTAAGGAGTTAAACCAAATAATGCATGTAGAAGTTCTAATCATACTACTGGCATATAATTCCATTCTTGACTCTTTTGGCTCTGGGATCTAGTATTAGTCACAGAGGAGCACTAAGTTTGTTTTACTTTCTTCCTTAGTTAAGTCGTGGGGACAGCTTAAAGGAGCCAAACTCAATTGCAGAAAGCAGTCGCCATCCCAGCTATCGTTCAGAGCCCAGCTTGGAACCAGAGAGTTTCCGTTCTCCCACCTTTGGCAAAAGCTTTCACTTCGATCCCCTATCCAGTGGTTCGCGCTCCTCCAGCCTCAAGTCAGCCCAGGGCACAGGTTTTGAGCTGGGCCAGTTGCAGTCCATTCGTTCAGAAGGCACCACCTCCACCTCCTACAAGAGCCTGGCCAACCAGACACGCAATGGAAGCCTATCTTATGACAGCCTACTCACTCCTTCAGACAGTCCTGATTTCGAGTCAGTGCAGGCAGGGCCTGAGCCAGACCCGCCTTTAGGCTACACCTCTCCCTTCCTGTCAGCCCGGCTGGCCCAGCAACGGGAAGCCGAGAGGCACCCACGTTTGGTGCCAACCGGCCCAACACACCGAGAGCCCTCACCAGTCCGTTACGACAATCTGTCACGCCATATTGTGGCCTCCCTCCAGGAACGAGAGAAGCTGCTGCGCCAGTCACCCCCACTACCAGGCCGTGAGGAAGAACCAGGCTTGGGGGACTCAGGCATTCAGTCAACACCAGGCTCAGGCCATGCTCCTCGTACTAGTTCATCCTCAGATGATTCAAAGAGATCACCCTTAGGCAAGACTCCACTGGCACGCCCAGCAGTCCCCCGTTTTGGCAAACCAGATGGGCTAAGGGGCCGGGGGTTAGGATCCCCTGAACCAGGCCCAACTGCCCCATACCTGGGCCGATCCATGTCTTACAGCAGCCAAAAAGCCCCACCTGGTGTCTCTGAGACAGAGGAAGTGGCCTTGCAGCCATTACTGACACCCAAGTAAGTATTTGTACCACCCTGAACCTCAGCCAACTTAAAATTAGCATAGCACCATGCATAAGGTATCAGGGCTTTGCCGGTGCATTCTAATATATGTACCCAAGGGCATCCCTGATAGCTCCTCATTTTCATTCATTCCAGCTGCCTTTGGATATTTCCTCCCTAAGAAACTAATAATTAATAATTAATTAGTATTAATAATTAATACTAATGCTGTTTTATAAAAAATTCTGACGATCAGTGTATAAGATAGCTGCTATTAGAGTGAATAGGGATATAGGGAATCACCCTATTTTAAGCATGGCAATAAAATGAGAGATTATTTGAATAACAAAAATACATAGAGAAAAGTGCATTTGTTTTCCTCTTAACCAAATTTTAAACTGTTTACCTTACCTTTATTTTATGCCCCACTTCCTGACAACTGCTTTTTCTTTCCTTCCCAGAGATGAAGTACAGCTCAAGACCGCCTACAGCAAATCCAATGGGCAGCCCAAGAACATAGGCTCATCCTCTTCTGGCCCAGGCCAGCCACCTCTCAGTAGCCCCACAAGGGGAGGAGTCAAGAAGGTGTCAGGGGTGGGTGGTACCACCTATGAGATTTCGGTGTGAGCCTTCGGCGGCTCTCCTCCCCCCCACCTCTGCGCCTACACCAAAGGGCCCCAGGTGGCCACCTTCCTTCCCTCAAGGGGCTCCCCTCCCCTGCATGGACATTTTTTAAACCACTGATTCCAAGGAGATGAGGTGCGTTTTATAAAATGCAGTGGGGTTGGGGAGTTGGAAAGTTGGGGCCCTGAGACTGGGGTAGCAATCCCCTTTTACCTTCTAAGACCTTCCCTTCCTTAATCCCTGGACCAGACTCAGTGGACATTTGTGCAATTGCTCGCCCTGGAGGGAACCAGATCATTTTTAAAACCAGAAATAATTTTTTTTATTATTGTTACGGATTCTATTTTTTTCCTCTTCTGCGTTACCAGGTGTGTGTGTACATATATATATATATATATATATTATAAATATCAAAGAAATTATATATCTATCCTGGGATGGGAAAATGAGGGAGGGATACACGAAGGAAAGGGGATTCTACTTTTCCCCTTTCCTCAGACCAGCAGGAAAAGAGACATCCAGGTCTTCCTTTTTTCCCATGGTTCCCTCTTGTCCCAGTTACCAACTAAGGAAATAGCACCCCCTGTTGGTGCTGATTAGGAAAGAAACCTGGGGAGAGGTGAGTCTGGGATCTTGGTCAGAACAGACTTGGAGAGAGCTAGCTTTCAATGTTCATTGGCATTTAATTTCCCCAGGAGAGGGGTCAGAGCTCCATGACACTGGTGGTGGTGATGGTGGTGGAGGTGGAGGAGGATCAGGAAGAGAACTTGACCTAGCTCAAAAAATAATACCGGATAATCCCCCTTCTTGGGGGAGAGGGATTTAGAGTGGCTTCTTCAGTGAGCCCCTCATAACTTCCCCCTAGCTTACATGGTTGATGTGATTTAAAAATCAAAGAAGGCCAGGAAAGAAAAAAAGCAATATTTTTCATCACATGCCAAAAATGGGATAGAGCAAAGGAGTGGCAGGCCTAGGCCCCTCCGAGTATCCCTTAGGGGTTACCCCTCAGCCCATCTAAGTATGGTGCTGGGTAGAGGGGATACCTGGGTTCTGACCTCTAAATAGGGAAGACCCCAACCTCTACACAGAGGACCTTTTATTTTTTATTCTGATTAGCCATTTTAAACCAACAAGGAATAAAAAGAAATCCTGATCTAACCAGCTCCCAATGACTTGTGTTTTGTCTGGTTAAAGTAGGGTGAATGATCTCTGGTGGGAAGTCATCACAAAGAAAACCTCATCTGCTTCTCTGGTCTCAGCCATCTTTAAGCTGGACATAAAGAAATTTACGTATAACAGCAGCTCCTGTTTTTATTTGGGTGAAACTTTGCAACTACAAAAAACTTGTCATTTCAAAGCTTAGGGAACTCTTGTCACAGTTGTTGTTTGTCTCTGAAAATAAGGTTCCTTTTGGATACAGCCAAATGTAAGACAGTATGAATGCAGGTTGACTGGATATGGGTGGCAGGTCAACCAATTAACACACATTGTCTTCTATTTGTCAAAAGCAAAGGATGGTGCCCTAATTTTAAATAATCATCTTCAGACACTAGATTTCAAGAAACAGGCCAGAACCCTGTTTTCACTCTGTAGCATCAACTCTTTCCTGAAGGGAACTGAATGAGTGGTTTTCTACTCAGAGATCTGGTTCATAGCAACTGATTTTAACTGTTTTATCAGACATTACTTCAGGTCAGTGCTGCACACTGTTATCCTCCCAACTCTGGAGGCTGAGGTAGGAGGATCACAAGTTCAAGGCCAACCACAGCAATTTAGTAAGACCCTGCCACAAAAAGGGGGACTGGGATTGTGGCTCAGCAGTAGAGTGCTTGCCTAGCACGTGTGAGGCACTGGGTTCAAGCTTCAGCACCACATAAAAATAAATAAAGGTATTGTGACTAAATACAATAAAAAAAAATTTTAAAAGGGGTGGAGCTGGGGATATGACTCAGTGGTAATGTGCCCCTGGGTTCAATCCCTAGTGCCCACCCCCATCCCCAAAAGAGAACCAAAACCAACCCCCCCTCCCTTTTTGAGGCACTAGGGATTGAACCAGGGCCTCTCCTATCTTATGCAAGTATTCTAACACTGAGGTACATCCCCAACCATTTTTACAGGGTCTCACTGAATTGCCCAAGCTGGCCTCAAAATTGTGATCCTCCTACCTTCTAAGTAGCTGGGATTCCAGGCATGTGTCACTGTGCCTGGCTATTTTACAACTTGATGGCTATTTTAGGCTGCCTTTATTGTTGCTATATTAGAAACTTGGAAGTGTTTTTCAAAGCAGCCAAATAATTCCAATTCCTAACTAAGGAAAGAAGCAGGTAAAATGATTTTTTAAAAAAGACTAGAAGTAGGCTGAGGTTGTAGATCAGAGGTAGAGCACTCCCCTTGTATTCGGGAGGCACTGGGTTGGATCCTCAGCAACACATAAAAATAAAATATTGTGTCCACCTATAACTAAAAAGTGAATATTAAAAAAAAAAGACCAGAAGCATTTGCCTTTCCTCCCAGAGGTTCATTTCAAAAAAAATCATAGGCTTCTGACTAAAAACCAATCTTGCTGAAATACATTGGTAATTGTGGATGCCTTTTTAGTTGGCTAATTTGTTTCAAAATAAAATAGACCTGGAGCACACTGTTGACCCCTAATTTGTTCAACTGTTCAGATGGAGCATGAAGATTTATCCAAGCACTTGGTTTATCCTGTTATGTGTTTGCTATGGAAAGTATTAGCAAGCACTGCCTCACTTTTTTCCACTGGGGACCATTTTCCTCGTTTAATTTTCATTGTTTCTCTGCTAACGAGATCATGTAATGACAAGACTCAAGTCCCTTCTGATCTTAGCAATGCTTTTTAAACCCTTACTTTCACAGAAAGGCACTTACCTCTTAACAGGCAGCCACACTTCAGTTTGATAAATAAAAATTTTTTTTTTTTTTTTTTTTTTTTTTTTTTTTTACGAAAAATCCTAACAAACCAAGTCCTGAAATCAGACAAATTGCACAAGAGAGAAAAGAAATAGAAAGCTTCCTGGGAGAGGAAGAGATGTCCATGAGAAAGCCAACAGGGCTGAGCCTTACATGCCCTTCTCTCTTCTAATGTATTACTCTTAATAAAGTACAGCAGGAGCTGGTTTCTGTCCACACTGCTGGATGCTCTCAAAGCAGCATCCCAAGAGCCTGGAAGATAGCTTTTGTTAGCAGATTCAGTACTGCAGGAAAAGCCAGAGTCCAGTGATTCTGTTAACGGAGGCTGCTGCTGCTGCTGGCCTGGGAGCTGCCCATACCTGGATGGTCTGGACTATGTCGGTTCTGAGGAAGACAAAGAAAGGGTAAAAACATTTAGGAACTATCTTGGCCTTGACCAGTGCTATGTAAGAAAAAAAAACGTCTTGCGTTTTCAATCTTAGGTCAACTTCAAGCAGAGGATAAAATCTTTAGGACAGGGTGAAATATAAGGAAACTCATTGGGCTGTAGCAACAGGCCTCCACCCTACCTTCTTTTTCTTCTTTTCCTTCTTCTTCCTTTTCCTATCAGGATCCTCTTCTTTTTTCTTTTTCTTCTTCTTGTGATCCGAATCAGATGGTGTTTCTGTAAGGTGACATTAGATGCTTATCACCTCTAGAGCTCAAAATCCTCTACTGCTATGAACTCTGAAGGCTACAGCAAAACCTCAAGTCAGGGGCAAATGCTTTTTTCTAAATGGCCAGGAAGAACAAAGTGCTGCTAAAGACCCTCTCCCAAGTCAATGTTTGCCCAAGAGACCCCAGAATATCAGTCATCATCTTCAGGAGAATTAAGAGTCCACACTTTTGTAGGAAACTAACTGGGATTAACTGGAAGGCCAAACCAGATTGAGAAGGTCACATTTTCTTGCTTTTGAATAGAATTGCTTCTTACCTGGGGGGACAGGATCCTGGGTACGGCTCTGTTTGTGTTTGTGTTTATTCTTCTTCTTGGGAGGCTGAATGTGCATCAGACGACACTGCTCGGGCAACTGAAAGAACCAAAGGAAGGGCCAGATGACTAAGAGGAAATGCCCTGCTCCCATCATCTGTTCTGCTTAGTAAATTATGAAGGAACAGACTTGAACAGAAAAGCCACCTCCATGCCTCTTAGGTCTCATCATCATTTGCCTTTCTCCTCCCCAAGAGAGGACTCACCGGGCCAGTATGGAGGCGGAAGCCAGAGAGCATGGTCCCTGTGATAGGATTAAAAGAGCCACCAAGAATAGGTGGCTTCTCAATGAGGGAACGGAGACTGCTGTTATCATGGGAACCAGGCAGATCAATCATCCCTGGCAAGTCAGGCAGGAAATTACTTAGCTTCTCCTTCACCTTCTTTCCACAGAATTTATTATAGTCATGTTCCAAGTTGTAATGTGTGATCAGATTGGTGCTGCCTGTCAGCTCTGTACTACCTAGACAACACAGAATAATAAAAGATTAGTAATAAAAACAGATTTTTTTGTCATTGACCTAGAGGGAAAGCAAAGGATTATATTTTAACCTAGATAAGGAATCCTAAATGAGAATTACAAAAATTTAAACTGATTTATAAAGCAAGAAACAAAGCAAAAGTAAATTACAGGTTGACCACCCTGAGTCCAAAAACCTGAAATCTGAAATGGCTGGGAAATTGGAAACTTTTTGAACTCTATCATAAGACTTTTTGTTTCAGATTTTGAAGCATTTCAATTTCAGATTTTTGGATTACAGAGCTCAACTGATAAAATCTAAACATTCCAAAATCTGAAAACCTATGAAATCTGAGACACTTCTGGTCCCAAGCATTTTGAATAAGGGGCAGTCAATCTATAATATATAATAAGCACTAAAGACATAGTTGGGCATAGTGGTGTATGCTTGTAATCCTGGCTACTTGGGAAGTGGAGACAAAAGTATCAAGTTTGAGGACAGCCTCAGTAACTCAGACTTGTCTCAAAAAATAAGAAGGAATGGGGATATATTTCAGTGGTAGTGTGCAGAATTTAATCACCAGTACCCCCCACCTCCCCAACATATACAAATAATAATAGTACAGAATGGTAGGAGTAGAAGTGAAAAAAGGGTAAAAATCTAAGCAGGGCATATTGCTCTAGCCTAATGAAGGAGACACTCCTTGAACTAATCTGAACACTAATTCACTTGACACTTATGTTTTTATAAGTGCTTTTCATAAAATTTACCAGTGAGACCCAGGTGCAGTGGTGCAGGCCTATAATCCTAGCAGCTTGGGAGGCTGAGGCAAGAGGACCACGAGTTCAAAGCCAGCCTCAGCAACTTAGTGAGGCCCTAAGCAACTCACTAAATTATACACTCAGTCCTTTATTTTTATTTTGAGACAGGCCTTGCTAAGTTGCTGAGGGCCTCACTAATGCTGAGGCTGACCTCAAACTTGTGAGCCTTCTACCTCTGCCTCCTGAACCACTGCCACCACATCCAGTTTTTTTTTTTTTTTAATAGCAAAAAATATGAATCACCTTCACATTAAAAAAAAAAAAAAAAAGATTTGGGGGCTGGGGTTGTGGCTCAGTGGTAGAGTGCTCACCTTGCATGTTTGAGGCGCTGGGTTCAATCCTCAGCACCACATAAACAAACAAATAAATAAATGAAATAAAGGTGTTGTGTATGGGGCTGGGGATGTGGCTCAATCCGTAGCGCGCTCGCCTGGCATGCGTGCAGCCCGGGTTCGATCCTCAGCACCACATACCAACAAAGATGTTGTGTCCGCCAAGAACTAAAAAAAATAATAAATATTAAAAATTCTCTCTCTCTCTCTCTCTCCCCTCTCTCACTCTCTCTCAAAAAAAAAAAAAGGTGTTGTGTTCAACTACGAAAAAAAGAAAACTAAAAAAAATATTTTTCCCCTTAGTTATGAGTACCTAACATTTCTACTCTTTTTTTTGTTTTGTTTTCTTTTTTTGATATTAAAGATTGAATCCAGGGGTGCTTTACCACTGAGCTGCACCTCCACCTTTTTATTTAAGACAGGGTCTCACTAAATTGCTGAGGCTGGCCTCAAACTTGTGATCCTGCTTCAGCTCCTGTGTTGCTGGGATTACAAGCATACATCACTGCGCACATCTCTACTTGTAAAGATGTTACTGTTACCAGTATCTTTATTCTTCCTCATGCCAAGTATTAATATTTCACTTAAAAGACAGAATTTTTTTTTTTGGGGGGGGTTCTGGGATTGAATCCACTGGGCCACATCCCTAGCCTGTTTCTGTATTTTAGAGACAGGGTTTCGCTGAGTTGCTAAGTGCCTTGCTAAGTTACTGAAGGTGGCTTCTAACTTGTGATCCTCCTGCCTCAGCCTTCTGAGCCACAGGGATTACAGGTGTGTGCCACCGCGCCTGGCTGACAGAAATGTTTGGTTACAAGTGGACAACTAGAATCCTAATTCTGACCGTCTTCCATACCACAGTTCCTCAAATGAAAACATTGAAAAGTTTAAAAATACATGGAAGGCATTATCAATATAAATACTGTATTACTGATTTTTTTCAAAGAATATAAACTTACTAGAACTTGATGAAGACTGAGTAGCAAGGGCAGAAACATCTAACCTATAACATCTGTAATTATGATTGTCACATGGATACAAATGACAAGTGGCTTGTTTATAATCATTCACTTGGGGAAAACTCAGGTTCTGACTGACTATGAGCCCCCTGAAGACAGAAAGTGTCTTGTTTATTCATGCATTGCTAATGCCCAGCATGGTGCACACATTAACTACTCAACAAATATTAAATGAACAAGGTACTTTTACTCTATATGTTTGGGTCTTACTCCATACTTTTCCTTCTTGTTATTGCCAAAAATCTCAGAAGAATGGTCTAATTGTAATGGCAAGAGACTTAGTGTCATGGTAAACGTCCTCTAACTCTGGGCACTACCTCCTGCCATTACTGTCTCTTGATTTTTTTGCCCTGACAGCTCTCCTCCTTCCAGATGGTTTTACTTAAGGCTCAAGGTGAGAAGGCACTCACTTTTTCTAAACTTTTTTAATAAGAGTTCAACTTTCTGTTTTTACTATTAGTTCTAAGAAGATAATTTATAAATTTTTATCCCCGGCCCTGACTCACTCAAAAACAAAATCTTGCTCTTCCATCACTTTTTTAGTCAACTCTATGCAGGTTTGATGTTTTTTTCCTTAAAGTTCCAAATATTGCCCACATCACCCATGGCTTCTCTATTTTATGGGTCACTTCTCTTTCAGTCATGGGTTCCACCCCAGTACAAAAAAAAAGGGTAGGGGGGACAAGAGAATAAAGAAACTGGTAGACACCCATTACCAATCAAAGGATAGTCAACTTTTTTTTTTTTTTTGGTACCAGGGATTGAACTCGGGGGCACTCGACTACTAAGTCACATCCCCAGCCCTATTTTGTATTTTTATTTAGAGACAGGGTCTCATTGAGTTGCTTAGCACCTCATCATTGCTGAGGCTGGCTTTGAACTCATGTTTCAGCCTCCAAGCTGCTGGGATTAAAGGCATGTGCCACTGCATCGGGCTGATAGTCAAACTTCTTCTTTTTTTTAGTCAAACTTCTTTACACTTCAGTTTTTTAAACTAGAAATGAATATAAATAATGCCTACCTCAAAGGGCAATTCTAAGTACTAAACAGCATTACATATGGGTGTCTCCCAAGTCATGATATGGCAATAAGACTTGGAATGAACTGAAAGGCATCCTGGAGACTTAACATGTCCAAAATAACTTGTGATTTCTACCATCTAAAACTTATTCTTGGGGCTGGGGACGTGGCTCAAGCGGTAGCGCGCTCGCCTGGCATGCGTGCGGCCCGGGTTCGATCCTCAGCACCACATACCAACAAAGATGTTGTGTCCGCCGAGAACTAAAAAATAAATATTAAAAATTCTTTCTCTCTATCTCTCTCTCTCCTCTCTCACTCTCTCTTTAAAAAAAAAAAAAAACTTATTCTTTCTTCATATTCCAGTCTCAGACTACCATCCACCCCATTCCTCAAGTCAAAATCTTAAATTATCAATTCCTCCCTTTGCTTCACTTCTATATGTGATTCTTCATTCCTGTCAGCTCTACCTCTAACATGTATCCTGTATCCGTTCACTTTTCCTGAACGACTGAACGGTAGCTTCTGACTGATTAACCCAATTTTTGTTGTTCATGGAGCTGTTTGGGTAATTAAAAATAAATGATCGGGCTGGGGATGTGGCTCAAGCGGTAGCGCGATGGCCTGGCATGCATGCGGCCAGGGTTCGATCCTCAGCACCATATACAAAGATGTTGTGTCCGCCGAAAACTAAAAAAATAAACATTAAAGAAATTCTCTTTAAAAAAAATAAAATAAAATAAATGATCATGTCACCCCATGTTGGCTTCTCTTATAACTTAAAATCTAAATGCCTTCTAAAGGCCTCTGTCCAGCTTTTCCTCTTCACCCTTTACTGCTCCTGCCCTTGTTCACTTCACTGGCGTCCAGTGGGTCTTCTGTCCCTCAGAGATTCCAAGCATTTTCTTACATGAGGACTAGCTTATCTAATTTTGTGTATACCTAGAAGTATCTCTCCTTCAGTCCATAGTAGCAGGATCTTTGTCTATGCTCAATTTTAGCTCAAATGCTATTTACTCAGAGAGAATGCTATGATCATTTCAGCTAAAATAGTTCTGCCCTCAATTATTTATGTCTGTTCCTCATACTATTAACTACCATCCTGTTATGCCAGGCGAGCGCGCTACTGCTTGAGCCACATCCCCAGCCCAATCATTTATTTTTAATTACCCAAACAGCTCCATGAACAACAAAAATTGGGTTAATCAGTCAGAAGCTACCCTTCAGTAGTTCAGGAAAAGTGAATGGATGATACAGGATACATGTTTATATTTCACCTCTTTTGCTGACATGTAATCTTCAAAAAGGCAAGGATCTTATCAATCTTATTCACACTGTATCTCCAGTGTTTAGAATAGTGCTTGATAAATAGTGCTTAACAAAATAATTTTTGTATTCTTGTGGTACTGCCACTTGAATCTAGAACCTTATGGATGCTAGGCAAGTGCTCTCTCACTTAGCCACATCCCCAGTCCCCCAAATAAGTTTTTGAATGGAAGAATTTGGTTCAGTTCTAATACCCTCTTTTAGTAGATGGATTGTTGAACTTCTGGGAAGGCAGGCAACTTGCTTCAAACAAGTGCCCCACATAAACTAAAACCTTAGGTCCCCAGAGAAGTTAAATCTGGCTTCTAAAGTTCCAACTTTTTTTTTTCCTAGACCGCCACAAGTCAGTGACAGAGCCTGGCTTTAGCACGAAAAATAGTGCAGAGATGCATGGCCACTCGCCCCCAATCGATCCCATAAATTCAAGCTATTCCTTTGTGAATCCTAACAGCCTTTCCGACTTTGAGCTGCACATCTGGCCACGAGTTGCCTAGGTTACTTCGCACCGCAGAGAAACACATAGCCACGCCCATTACCTCCTACTTATGATCTGATTGGCTGACTTCGGCCAGGCCTAGTACTCACCTGGCAGTTCCCTCATTAGGTAAAAGGGGCCACAACCAGCCGCTGACTTGTCTGCACCCGAAGGGGCGGTGGCCGCGGATGAAGGCGGGGCCGTGCCGGGTCCCCCGCCCGGAGGAGGTGGAGGTGGAGGTGGAGGTTTTCCTGGTCCGAAGCCGAGTGCAGTTGGAGGCGGTGGTGGGTCAGCTTGAGCTCCGAATAGCGCCGTGAAATTCTCCATCGTCCCCACGGCCGCGGCGCTGCCTCGGTGTCTGTGGCGTTAGTGATATTCATTGGACAATCCTTTCACCGGGTACCGCCCTCTTCCTTTAGGAGCCTCCTATCATTGGTTATTGCAAGCCACGCCCACCTCATTTCGGCAACTACTTCCGTCGCTCTACGAAAACGTTCAGGAAGTGCTGTCTAACTTTCTTAAATTCTTCTCTGATACCTCGACTCACCACAGTCGCATACCAATAAGATGACCTAGATAAAAAAAACGACAGCTGTGTTGGCCAATAAAGTATGAATCCTCTTTTCAGGTCTGACCTGCCTCAACATCCAATCAGAGATCTACTTCCGGGCCCAGAGGCGGTGCACCTTGAGACTTGGTCCAATAGAAGTCTCAGTGGTGGGGAGGCTCAACTACAGACGGCAGAGAGCGGCGGGTGCAGCAAGGGCCGGAAAGATGGCGGTCCTGGCACCTTTATTTGCTCTCCTGTATTCGGTGCCGAGGCTTTCACGATGGCTGGCTCGACCTTACTGCCTTCTGTCTGCTCTGCTGTCTGCCGCCTTCCTACTTGTGAGAAAACTGCCGCCGCTCTGTCACGGTTTGCCCACCCAACGCGAAGACGGTAATCCGTGTGATTTTGACTGGGTGAGCGCCCCCTGTCTCAGTAGCGCACGACCTTGACTGTCCATGCCCTGCCAGGTGCACCTGGGAGCCTCGGGGTTCACCTTTCTGAGAACGCTTGAGTGTTTGAGTCTGTAGCAGGCTTATAGACCGAAGAGTGTAGATCCCGGGTCGTCATCGAGTCTCAGCCTGTGTGTTTAAGATGGGGAAATGGGGCCGGCTAGTTATAGCCCCTGCACAGCAGCATCCCTGTATTCTCTAACACTTGGATGTATGCTTAGCGTTGTACCATTCATTTAGTCAACAGCCTTACCCAAACTCTACACATGTGTAGCTTTTTACAGTGCTGCTTGTTGTGTAAAGCCCTCCGAGGAGCCAGTAGTACAAGGCGAGCAGTAGTATTTCCGTTTTTTTAAAATTTTATTTTTGCTGTCCTGGAGATGGAACCCAGGGCCTCTTGCATACCAGAAAGTGCTATACCACTGAGGGGCATCCCAGTCCTCCATTGATCTCATCATGGTTAGGCGACTTCTCAAGGTCACACAACTGCTGATATCCTGAGAAACTACTCTGATGGTCATAATACTGCACACTTGATAAGCCATTTCTAAATTCGAGAAACTTTTGAAGAGTGAACACTCTGTGTTAAGCACTGTGCACGATCCCAAGGATGCAAAATTGAAAAGAATTTGGGTTGGGGATATACCTCAGTTGGTAGAATGCTTGCCTTGCATGCACAAGGCCCTGGATTCAATCCCCAGCACCGCATGCACACACACAAAATTGAAAAGGATTTGAGATCTATTGTGAAGAAATCTATTCTAAGCCCCTTGCTGTGCTTTCTAGGTAGGAGTGGAGGCACCTCTTTAAAAAAATGTGAGCCAGGGGCTGGGGATGTGGCTCAAGCGGTAGCGAGCTCACCTGGCATGCGTGCGGCCCGGGTTCGCTCCTCAGCACCACATACAAACAAAGAAGCTGTGTCCGCGGAAAACTAAAAAATAAATATTAAAAAATTTTCTCTCTCTCTCTATCTCTGTCTCCTCTCTCTCTTAAAAAAAAAAAAAAAAATGAGCCAGGCTCCTGTGGCCCACCCTGTAATCCCAGCTGCTCAGAAGGCTGAGACAGGAGGATTGTGAGTTCAAAGCCAGCCTCAGCAAAATCGAGTCTCAAGCAACTCAGTGAGATCTTGTCTGGAAATAAAATACAAAATAGGGCTGGGCATGTGGCTCACTTGAAGCTGTATCTCATGCTGAAGAGCTGTACCTGTAGAATTTCTGTCTTTTCCCCCCAGCTCCAAAAGTGAATCTTGACTTTCACCAGAACCCATTCTCTTATTTTCTTTCTCCCTCCCTCGTTTATTCTTCAGGTTTTTCTTGACAGAATTATTGGTTGGAATTGATTTCAAAAGATCATGTGATTTCAAAAAGATCCTTTTTAAAATATGTTTTATGTACATTAAAGATAATGGGTTTCAATAAACTCAAAAGGGTATATGGATAGTAATAAGGATTTTAATAAATGTAGGAGACCTTTTTAAAAAATATATTTTTTAGTTGTAGATGGACAGAATACCTTTATTTCTTCTTCTTTTTTTTTTTTAGAGAGAGAGAGAGAGAATTTTGAATATTTATTTTTTAGTTTTCGGCAGACACAACATCTTTGTATGTGGTGCTGAGGATCAAACGGGCCACATGCATGTCAGGCGAGCTCACTACCACTTGAGCCACATCCCCAGCCCTATTTATTCATTTTTGTATGGTGCTGAGGACCCACTGCTTCACAGGTGCTAGGCAAGTGCTATAAAACTGAGCTACAATGCCAACCCCTGTAGGAAACCTTTTATCAAAATTTATTTCTCTGTATATTGTCTGATATGCAAAATACTGGAAATCTTAATACTCTTTTTTTTTTTTCTTTCCTCTCCCAGGACTGACTGTAGTTTTTGGAGCCAAAGAACCTGAGGTTTTTTTGTTTTGTTTTTTTTTTTAAGAGAGAGAGAGAATTTTAATATTTATTTTTTAGTTCTCGATGGACACAACATCTTTGTTTGTATGTGGTGCTGAGGATCAAACCCAGGCTGCCCGCATGCCAGTCGAGCGCGCTACTGCCTGAGCCGCATTTCCCACCCCATCTTATTACTCTTGATAGCCAGTTTTTGTTTTCATGGAAGAGTCCTAGTTTACTAATTCAACTTGGTGATTGGGAAGTTAGGAAATGAAGGTAAACTCCAAAGTTTTAGTTGTTTAACATATTTAAAACATTTCTATTTTATTAAACAAAAGGGAAAAATAAAAATCAAGCCTTTATTTATTTTTTTTTTTCTGTATATACTTACTGTCTTTCATGGTAATCAAAAGATTTGATAAAGGAATAATGATTTCTTTTTCTTTTTTCTTTTTTTTTTTCTTTTTTTTGGGTGCTGAATGTCAAACCAAGGGCCTTGCCCAGGCACTCTACTACTGAACCATATCCTCAGCCCCATGTTCATTTCTTAATAGAAGAATTTGAGCTAATAAGTACAGAGGAATGACAGAATTTAAGTCATTATTTAGGCCTTTAATGAAATCAGAGATCTTAATGATCATTTGTGGATGCTGAAACCATCAGATGAAAGGTTAATGTGTCTCTTGGAGTGCTGTAGGAGGAAGACTGTCTAGCACCACTTATGGTATATATTTTTGCCAAAAGATTTAAATTTCATTGAATTCAAATCTCTAAAGCTCATTACCACTTTACAATAAATATGGAAAATATAAGGTCATCATTAAAACACATACTGTGAGTATCAAGCTGATAAATCTAGAAAACTGGGCAAGTCAACAGTACAAATGACTCATTATTTTCAGTTCATCCTGGGTGTGGTGGCACATGTCTGTAATCCCACCAACTGAAGAGGCTGAGACTAGAGGATTTCAAGTTTGAGGTCAGCCTGGGCAAACTTAGTGAAACCCTGTCTCAAAATTAAAAGGGTTAGGGATGTACCTCAGTGGTAGAGCACCCCTGGGTTCAATCCCCAGTATGGAGAAGAAAAATGTTTTTTTCCAATGGATATATAGCCTGAGATTAAAAAAAAAAAAAGGAGAGCTCGTATCCATTAAAAATTAAAGAAAATGGGGCTGGGGATATAGCTCAGTTGGTAGAATGTTTGCCTTGCATGTACAGTCCCTGGGTTCAATCCCCAGCACCCGCCCCCCCCAAAAAAAAAAAATTTAAAGAAGCCCATCAAGAGTGGTACATACCTGTAATCCCAGCAGTTTGGGAGGCTAAGGTTTGTAACTAAGCATGGTTTCAGGAATCCCACTGAGGGTTATTAGAATGTTTCCCCTGTGAATAAAGGGGGACTACACACAATAACATTTTTACACACAATAACATTTTGAAACGGGATCATTTGAATAAAGACAATTGGGAATTATTGTGTTGGGTATATATGTGATATATGAAAAACAAAACTCAGCTTTTACTACTATACTCTAGCAACACATGTTGTTATTTGTTTAAGTCGTGGGGATCAAACCCAGGGCCTTATGTATGTTGGGAAAGCACTCTACCACTGTATCTCTAGCCCCACAGGATATCTCTTTGATTTCTGGTTTAGGAAATAAATATTATTTGGGGATTTCTTCTTATTAAACCAATCATTTTTTTCTTTTTAAAATATTTTTAGTTGTAAATAGACATGATATCTTTACTTTTTAAGTGGTGCTAAGACTTGAACCCAGTGCTTCACATATGCTAGGCAAGTGCTCTACCACTGAGCCCCAGCCCATAACCAATTTCTGTAGCAGATATCATCTGGATGTGTTCTAATTCAATTTTATTCTAATACCATCTACGTGGAGATAGAGTCAGATCCCCACAGGTTGAGGGCTTCTTCCTATAAGACTACCTCTATTTCAGATGCCATTAAGAAGCAATAGGGAGCTGGGGTCCTAGTGCAGTGGTAGAGTGCTTGCCTATTGTATGTGAGGCACTGGATTTGATTCTCAGCATCACATATAAATAAATAAAATAAAGGTCCATTGACAACTAAAAAATATTAAAAACAAAACAAAACCACAAGCAATAGGTTGTCACCTATACTTTTGACTAATAGCAATAAAAAGGGGTTCCCAGTATGCACTTTTTAGATTTGACTAATTTGCTAGAGCTCATAGGGAAATGTTTTACTTATATTTACTGGCGTACTAATAAAGGATATTACAGAGGCTGTAGATGTAGAGATGCATAGGGTGTGGTTTTTTGAGAAGGCGTAAGCAGCCTCCTCAAGGAACCTCATGTGTTTAGCCCTTTAGAAGCTCCCCCATTTTTCCAGTTTTTATGGAAGCCTTACAATGTAGGTAATGATTGGGTAATTATTGGGCATTGGTGATCAACTTCAGCCCCTTTCTGGAGGTTAGAGGGTAAGACTGAAAGTTCCAACATTAATCATGGCTTGGTCTTTCTTGTGACCAGCCTCTGTCCTCATTAGCACATAAGTTATTTAGCCTTCCATCACTATGAGATAATCTTAAAGAGGTAATCAGTTATGAATACCTGAGATAATTAACTTATAAAGAGAAAAGGTTGATTTTGTTTCATTTATTTTGTGGTTTCATCTGTGGTTAGTCTGATTGCTCATAGGCTTATGGCCAGGCAGTGTGGGGAGCCATTCTCACACGTGACTGGGCAACTCCCGGATTGGGTCTGAGGCGCTCTGGCTAAACTGTGTCGGAGCTTTCCCGACCCTCTCCTGGTGCGAGAGCCTGTCCGTGTGGGGGTGTGACTGACCACTGACTCGGAGGCCAATCACTGACCCTGACCTTGGAGTGCGGCCCCCCTCAACCTTCATTGGATGGAATTCTCCCCTGAATTTCTTGTTCCCCAATAAAAGGCCACTCCCTGGCGTGCTCCCTCTCTCTCTCTCCTGCTAGCCCTGAATAAGCCTTGCTGCCCTACCGGGTGATTTGAGGTGAGAGCCAGAGGGGGAGCCGTCTTGGACCTGGTCATAGAAAAAGTTAATTGAGTCTGTGTGTTTATTTTGATCTCACTAGCTAACTTTTATGCCAAGAACCTCTTTAATGAAACCAGTGCGCTGGTCGCATGGTGGAAAGGCAGCACATCATGGCAGGAGCATATGGTGGAGCAAAACCACTCACCTCGTGATCAGGAAGCAGAGAGAGCAAGGGGACCCAGAGTCCTACAGTCCCCTTCAGGTGTACACCCCCAATGGCCTAAAAGCCTCTCAGTAGGATTACCTCCTCCTTGTAGCATCACCTTGGGACCAAACCATTAACACATGGACCTTTGGGGGATATTAAAGATCAAAAACTATAGCATTGTGCATGCCTATAGTCCCATCTATTTGGGAGGATAAAGTAGGAGGATCTTGAGCCCTGGAGTTTGAGACCAGCCTGGTAACAGTGAGACCTTGTCTCAAAATAAATTTTTTTAAAAGATGCAAACTACAGCTGGGTGTGGTAATGTATTCCTTTAATTCCAGTGACTCGGGAGGCTGAGATAGGAGGATTAGAACTTTGAGGCCAGCCTCAGCAGCTTAGCAGGACTATGTCTCAAAAAATAAAAAAGGCCTGGGAGATGTAGTTCAAGTCCTAGTACCAAAAAAAGAATCCAACTATTGAAACACACAAAAGACGCTTGTTCCTCCAGAGATTTCAAGCATTTTAGGAACTATATGTCAAGAAACAAGATGAAGACCAAATATATATATTTCATATTATTATAGTATAGTTATGGTACTGTGTTGTGGTTAAAAATTAGAAAAAAGTGAGGCTGGGAATGTAAGAGTCTCACCTAGCATGTGAGAGACCCTGAGTTTGATCCCCAGCACTGCAAAAACAAAAGTGTCCTTATGTGCAAAAACAAACAAAAGTGTCACACATGAAATGAGGTAATTGGAATTTGCTTCAAGTTTTTTCCATCATAAAAAGTGGGTAGCATAGACATGTGAAATGCCACATTTTCAAAATGTTGGTTACTGTTTTAGCTGGGTAGTAGGGGTTAATTAAAGTATCCTCTCAGGCTGCCGGTATAGCTCAGGAAAGAACATGAGCTTGGCATCACAGGTCCTGAACTTTAATCCTCAGCACTCCTCTCCCCCACAAAAAAATCCTCCCTACTTTTGTGTATGTTTGAAATTTTACTTAATGAAAATTTTGTTTTGTTTTGGAAGAGCCGTGAAAAGATTTAAAAACTGTGAACAGAGATGTACAAAGAAGCCTGTGCTTCATATAGTCATTCTGGAACCCATTCTCCTTCCATCTTCTTCCTATAGTCTTTTCTCTCTTTCTCTTTCTTTTTTTTGGTACTGGGGACTGAACTCAGGGGCGCTCAACCACTGAGCCACATCCCTAGTCCTATTTTGTATTTTATTTAGAGACAGGGTCTCACTGAGTTGCTTAGCACCTTGCCATTGCTGAAGCTGGCTTTGAACTTGAGATCTTCCTGACTCAGCCTCCCGAGCTACTGGGATTACAGGTGTGCACCACCATGCCCGACCTATAGCTGTCTCTTATCTTAGTACCATGGAACTAGTGGATGAAGAAAGGAAACTGGAATGCAAGGCACACTCTTTTTTTTTTTTAACTGTCTGAGTACAGAAGTGGCAAATCATTTCCACTCAGTAATACTAATCACACAGCACTACCAAGATGCAAGGTGATTGGGAGAGAGTAGTTGCTGATGCCCAGGGGAAAAAGGAAATAAAGTTTGGAGTATTCATTACCAGTCCATCTTTTAGAATGCTCCTTTTTTGGTTCTGTATTTGTATTTGGTCTTCTGATTGACCATAGTTCTTTTTGTTTTTTTGGTACTGGGAAGTGAATCCAGGGGCACTTAACCACTGAGGCCACATCCCCAGCTCATTTTTATTTTTTGAGATAGGGTCTTGCTAAGTTGCTGAGGCTGGCTTTGAACTTGCCATCCTCCTGCTTCAACATCTTGAGCCACTGGATTATAGGCGTGCGCCACTGTGCCTGGCCTCTTTCATTTATTTATTTGAGAGAGAGAGAGAGAAAGTGTGGGTGGTGTTTGTGTGTGTGTTGCTCGGAATTGAACCCAGGACTTTGCATGTGCTAAGCCTGTGATCTTCCCACTGAGCTACATTCTCAATCCTTAAATCCTAATTCAGACCCACCCAATTTCATTCATGAAAACCCTAATATTTGCTTCAGGTATAATATTTACTATAGTCTGTCATAATCCCGCATTCCCATTTTACATGTCCATATCTAAATTCAATTAGTTACTTTTCTTTTTGGTACCGGGGATTGACCCAGGTGTGCTTAACAAAAGCACATATCTCCAGCCTTTTTTATGTTTTATTTTGAGAAAGTGTCTCACTAAGTTGCTTAGGGCCTCACTAAATTTCTGAGGCTGGCTTGGAACTTTGAATCCTCCTGTCTTAGACTCCCAAGTGACTGGCATTATAGGCAATTAATTACTTGTTTTTGGAGATTGAAGCTGAAAACCTAGATTCCTGACCCCCAGCTGTAAATCTCAGTTGATATTTTTTTTCTGAAATGACCAGTTGGCTCTGTTGTTAGTATAAAAAAAGGATATGGAAGGCCTTAGACCATCTAATCTACAGTCTTTTCCCCCCACCATGCTTTTTCTTTTATCCTCATTCATGTTATGAGAGAGCCATATTTAGTGAACTAGTCCTGCATTCCCTCCTATACTCTTTGAAATTATCTTGTTTGTGTCTTTGTTATGTTTCTTCTCTTGTCTCACATGGATGCTAAAATTCTAGAAGAAAGAACTGAAGCCAGGTGGCGCAAATCCCAACAGCTCAGGAGGCTGAGACAGGAGGATCGCAAATTCAGAGTTAGCAACTGGCAAGGTGCTAAGCAACTTAGACCCTTTCTCTAAATAAAAAATACTGAATAGGGCTGTGGATGTGGCTTAGTGATTGAGTGCTCCTGAGTTCAATCCTAGTACCAAAAAAATAAAGAACTGTAAGCCAAAGATATTGAAAAGGGCTCTGCAGCTCCCCTTTAGTTCTCCAGTTTCATCAAAGGTACGAGGATTATCACTGCAGATGTTGAGTGGAGAGCAACAATTGAATTTGAGCAAAGCCAAACAAGTGGAACAGATATTTTACTAATAGAATATTATCAAGAAAGCTGAGATGAAAGGTGGAGAGGTAGTGGGGGATGTGTTGGGGAGTAATATCGGTCAAAAATGTGGAAGAAAAAAAACAAAAAGAAAGCTTTCCTAGAAAGCTATTTTTTTTGACCACGGTATACTGAGTTGATTGTAATAATATCTTGGGGATATATCACACTTTATACAACCCTTTCATATCCATTATCTTATTTAATTCTCACATTAGCACTTTGAAAGAGATAATGGTCAGTCAGGAAAAGCCAAAGTTTAGGGATTAAGTGATTTGCTGAAATTCACCAGCCAGTTTGTGGTAGGAGTAGAACCTAAACATAGCTCTTCTGACTGTTGCTTTCCCCACTACTACTTAGTGAACTGCAGTTATATCTTTGTTATCATTCTCAGTCTGGATCTCTGTTGGTTTTTCTAACACATTTGGTCCTCCTTCATCAATTCTTTTTACTGAATTCCTTGTCATTTTGCTTCTGTTCCAGAGAGAAGTGGAGATCCTGATGTTTCTCAGTGCTATTGTGATGATGAAGAACCGCAGATCTAGTAAGTTCAGCCTGCTTCTAAGTCTCAGGATCAGGCCTGATACCCCTGGAGTTGCTTTTTTCATGTTATGAAAGGGGCACTATTTAGGGCATTTGATCTTCTTCCCTCTTCCATTTCAAAAATACCCCAAGAAGATGGAAAAAGAATGGGATATAGGAGTATACAGCCCAGCCTGACTTGTGACATCTCTGTTTCAGTCACCGTGGAGCAACATGTAGGCAACATCTTCATGTTTAGTAAAGTGGCCAACACAATTCTTTTTTTTCGCCTGGATATTCGCATGGGCCTGCTTTATATCACACTCTGCATAGGTGAGGCAATTACCTTTTTAAAATTCTTCATAAGACTATGTTAATAAAGACTTGATTTAGGGGCTGGGGTTGTGGCTCAGTGGCAGAGCTCTTGCGTAGCATGTGTGAGGCACTGGGTTCAATCCTCAGCACCACATATAAGTAAATAAAAAATAAAGTTAAATCAACAACTAAAAAGTATTTAAAAACAACAACAACCAAAAAGACTTGATTTAGCTGGGTGTGGTGGTGCACACCTGTAATCCCAGTGGCTCAGTAGGCTGAGGCAGGAGGATCACAGGTTTGAAGCCAGTCTCAGCAATTTAACGAGACTGTTAGCAACCTAGTGAGACCCTGTCTCAAAATTTTTTTAAAAAAAGGGTTAGGGATGTGAAACCAAATTTCATTCCCAAATAGGTAGTTATGTGTGTAACTTAGATGGAAAGAAAATAATACTGGGCACAGTGGCACACACTGTAATCCCAACAGCATGGGAATCTGAGGCAGGGGATTTGCTTGTTGAAAGCCAGCCTTAGCAACTTAACGAGGTGCTAAGCAACCTCGATATTTAAGACCTTGTCTCTAAATAAAATACAAAAAAGGACTGGGGATGTGGCTTAGTAGTTAAGTGGCCCTGGGTTCAATCCCCAGTACCAAAAAAAAAAAAAAAACCCAAAAAACAAAAACTGCAGAGACTGTACTTTAGAGGAAGGAAATGTATTTTTGGTCTACATATATCTACAAGTATGTATTCTTTGGTGGCTGAAATCCTTGAGTTGGTTGGAGATAAGTCCTGTGTGCAAAGCCTTGTATGTTTTTTGCTTGATATCTTTTTTCCTGTGTTCAGTGTTCCTGATGACCTGCAAACCTCCTCTGTATATGGGCCCTGAGTATATCAAGTACTTCAGTGATAAAACTATTGATGTGAGTATTCTTCCTCCTCTGATTCTTGGATACTTGGTAGATGATTTTGTAATTATGTTCTCAGTTCACTAGGAGGAATAACAGTGCTTCAAAATGAAAGTCAGAAGCATTTGTGATTCATTATGAGAGCCAGGAAGAGGGAAGTCGGGATGAGGAATTAGGCACTAAGGTCTGACTCCTCCCAGATTCTTACATGATCCAGTTCACTATTTCTTCCCTTTGTGTGGCAGGAGGAACTGGAGCGGGACAAGAGGGTCACTTGGATTGTGGAGTTCTTTGCCAATTGGTCTAATGACTGCCAATCGTTTGCTCCTATCTATGCTGACCTCTCCCTCAAGTAAGTTAGTGCAAAGGGAGGGATAATGGAAACTGAGATGCAGTACCTTCCTTCTTATTTTTGGCCTTGACTTTTATGCTTTCCAGCCAAAGTCATTACCCCCTTCTCTCCTCAAATATCTTTATTTTCACTTTTTAAAATGTTTTCAATATATTAAATAATATGTTCTTCTCAGGTACAACTGTACAGGGCTAAATTTTGGGAAGGTGGATGTTGGACGCTACACTGATGTTAGTACCAGGTATGTAAAGATTAGAGCTAAGAATCTTAGCAAGGAATTACTTTGAGCAATATCTAGAGATACATTCACAGACTCCTTTCTGGGCCCTGTAGGTACAAAGTGAGTACATCACCCCTCACCAAGCAACTCCCCACCCTGATCCTGTTCCAAGGTGGCAAGGAGGTAATGCGGCGGCCACAAATTGACAAGAAAGGACGAGCTGTCTCTTGGACCTTCTCTGAGGTATTTGAAGGAATAGGCATTGCAAACGGGTACAGATCAGTGGATGAGTTCTGAAACCCAACCTGGATTTGATTTCCAGTGTCTACCACTTGTCCACTAGTTTTTGGGGATATAGACTAGATACTAGGCCTTATTTTAGTTCACTCACCAAATTTACATTGTATGCCAGACTGCTAGTACAGGGAACAATGATGAGTGAAGACTTAGTCTCTAAGGCGCCTATAGTATATAGGCATTTAGGCTTCTCATCTGCAAATTGGAGATCCACCTGGATCACAAGATTATTTTACAGACTACATGTAGATAGTATCATTTATTCTTGGCACAGTGATTGACACATAATGAATACTTAAGTATTAATTGACTTTTCTGGGTACTTAAAAAAAAAAGAGGAAAGTTAAATTAGGGTAGATTTGTATCCTTTCCTTTCTCCCTTCTTTCCTACTCTGTGTCTAAATACTTCTTACTTTTAGGTTCTGAACTTTACCTTCCAAACCAAATCCTGATGTGTGCATCTCTTTTGTGCAGGAGAATGTAATTCGTGAATTTAACTTGAATGAACTATATCAACGGGCTAAGAAGATATCAAAGACTGGAGACAGTATCCCGGAGGAGCAGAGTGTGGCCCCAGTCCCCACCACAGTGCCAGATGGGGAAAGCAAGAAGGATAAATAAGATTCCTGCCTCATTTTTGCTCCCTCTTCTGTCAATTCCAGGCACCTTTGAGGCCCTGCTCCAGTGTAACCATATGCTCTGCCTGAGGCTGCTGCCTCTTGTTTTCCCTGTTTGGCTGTTGCAGGGTAGGCAGGATGCTGCTTCTGATTTTAAAGAAGCAGGCATAGAATTGTCAGGTACCCTAGAGGAAGGCTTGCCTTGCTGTGGCCAACTGTTTCCTTAAGGGAGAGATCTCATATGATGGGGGAGGAAATGGTTTCCCTCCAAGGTTGGGTCAGTGTGTAAACTGCTGTTCTTCCTTAGACATCAGCAGTCTGTGGTTTCCTTATTCCTCTTAGTGGCTCTGCACAGCCTAGACTAGATCAAACCTGTTACTTGCCTGGGTATAGAACACTAAGAATTTTTCCTCAAGGACCCTTGCTTTCCTTAGGCCCTTCTGGCTTGGTCTATGGCATTCATTAAAAAATACAAGCCTAAATTTGTTACTGGTCCCAAGGAGAAACCTTTTACCACAGAGTTTTCATCATTGAAAACAGTATTGAATGATCCTATTTTGTAGGGATCCAGAGGAAAAGGAATAAAAGCTTGAGACTTTCCTTTGTGTGTTGGGACCTGGAAGAGAAAGCCTGGACTGTCCTTTTCTCTACCTAGTCCCCACACCTAACCAACAGTTTCCATAATAAAAGAGACTGGGATTTCTTTTGATTAATCTTTTGTGTGTTTCTCTTGTGTTGGAAAAAAAGCTAGGCAGGGCTAGGAAAGTGGATCAGTGGGAGTTTACCTAGCATGCTTGAAGCCCTGAGTGGGATCCCCAGCACCACCAAAAACCAGACAGTCTTCAAAGAAAAGCTAAGTAACTGCAAAGGAATAGCCCATCTTTTTTTTTTTTTTTTTATCAGTACTGGGGATTGAACCCCTGGGTCCATTACCATTCAGCTACATCCCCAGTCCTCCAGTCCTATAGTTTTATTTTGAGACAGGGTCTGAGTTGCCCAGATTGGCCTTGAATTTTCAATCCTGATCCTCCTCCTTCCACCTCCCAAGTAATGGATTACAGGTGAATGCCACCATGCTGGACAAGATCACTGTAATATGAAAGGGCATATTGTGTTTCACCAAATGCTGGGCATCAATTCCCAGGATTGATGATGGTTGGGGAAGACCGATTTCTGTAATCTAAAGTGCTAACCAGAGGGGGATGCTTTGTGAACTTAATTTTGGATTGGTCTGTGCTTCCCAGGGAGGAATTTGGGGAGCATCATAAAGCATAGAATTTAGTGCAACGCATAGGCACCTAAACCTCTGTGTGGGATATGAAGCTTGCTTCCAGACTTGAGTCCCCGCCTCCCGGCATGCCGGCCTCACCTGGTCCCCTCCACCCACAGCGCTTAATGGTAGGGCCTGGTTCTCGCACTACCTCCCCCTTCTGGTAGGCGGAGTGGCTGGGCTCGAAGGTCCCGCCTCCCGGCCACGTGCGCGCTGCGGGGCTCGTTTTCCACTCTCGCGGGGAGTTTTTGTTTCGTGAGTAGAAGTTCTGGTTTAAACCTGGTGATTCGGGGTCTGATTGCCCTCCTGCCTGGTGCTATCTTAGTCGTGGCATCTTCACTGTATTCTCCCTTCCGCCCCAGCATCTCCAATCGGCTCGGCGCGCGGCTGGATTCCAGGCGCCATGGCTCCTCGCGGGAGGAAGCGGAAGGCCGAGGCCGCTGCCGTCTCCACGTCGGAGAAGCGGGAGAAACTGGAGAACGGCAAGGAACAAGTGGAGGAGGCGGTCGTCATTGAGCATTGGTGAGCGCCCTGGGAGGCGCGGGCGGCGGCGGGAAGAATGGCTGGCGTTGCAGCGGGGCCGCAGTCTGATCTCCCCGTCTCTCCCTAGCACTAGCTGACGCGTCTACGGGCGCAACGCCGCGGCCCTGAGCCAGGCGCTGCGCCTGGAGGCTCCGGAGCTTCCCGTGAAAGTAAATCCTTCCAAGCCCCGGAGGGGCAGCTTCGAGGTGACCCTGCTGCGCCGAGACGGCAGCAGTGAGTGCGGGCCGGGGCCTGGGGGGAGAGGGGCCTGGGTCTAAAGCTAAGAAGCACTAGTTTTGGAAACCGCGGCCAGCTGTTGACTTTAGAGATGTTCGTGGATTCCAAAGTAATTTCGATTTATTCCCAGGTGCCGAGCTCTGGACCGGGATTAAGAAGGGACCCCCACGCAAACTCAAATTCCCCGAACCTCAAGAAGTGGTGGAAGAGTTGAAGAAGTACCTTTCGTAGGGCCATTTGGGCAGAAGTCCTCATGCTGAGGTTTGAAATGGAAAGGGAATTAATCTTGGGTAGCTTCTTGCAAAGGAGCCCATACTGTTATAATTTATTCCACACAGGATCTAAAAGTGGTTTCCTACAGGGTGTGCCTTTTGCTAACCGTTTTCATTTGAGTCCCTTTACGCCAAATTATAGAACACTAATGGTAATATTAATGATTCTTTATAGAAGCGTAATTTGTATACTTCCGGTTGATTGTGGCCCTGGGGGTATGATCCAGTGTTGCTTTTGTTTGAAATTTTATTTCCTCATTCCTGGTGGCTATTTTAATTCTTTGAACCAGTTGTAAATCTTAACTGCTTCCCAGAGTTAAAATTTTTAACATGGGTTTTTGTGTGGGTTAATGATTTTCCTTCTTTACTGGCACACTGCTGTACCTGCCCCTACACTTTTCTAGGGTTATTTTGCCGCCCCCCCCCCTCTTATGTACTAAACACTGTATTACAACACTGCGTCCTGGTTAGGTGGATTTTTGTTTCTCCATAGTGTTTCATTCAATACTTTGGCATCTTGTCAGGCACTTGTATGTTGAGTGAGCTTTGGGGGAAGGATACAATCCTTGAGCTCCTGGGTGGTGGTGGTGGGGGCAGGGATGGCATGCCTGTAATTCCAGGGACTTTAGGAGGCCAAAGCAGGAGGATTACAAGTTTAAGACCGGTCTCAGGGAGTCCTTATCTCAAAAAATAAAGGGTTGGGGATGTTGTCAGTGGTAAAGCCTCCCAGGGTTTAATCCCCAATACCAAAATTTAATAAAGTGATGGAGGGAGATGTCTTCCTTAGTCTTTGGTGCTGGATCCCTTCTCTAACATTTCCCTTCTCATTATTGCAGCTGTCTCTGGTGGTGTTGGAGCATTTATGATGGGACATGGCTAAACTTCAGTCATGTACCTGAAGCCATTTCTTCCACTCCAGAAATGATGATACAGATGAGGCAACCCTCTAGTAAGGCATTGTAAAAATATTTGGTTTGTTTAATAAAAGGTTAAATAAAGTATCTAAGAGTAAAATTTAATGTTGATGGACAAAGCCAGCTGTGGGATTGGTGGTCCTTATTTTTCATTGCCCAAGGTCACCAATTGGCCTGGAACTTGTAAGAGTCTCTGGTATAACATGTGAAACACTTATAAAAACTATGGGAGCAAAGTAAATAATTTATTTTTTTAAAAAAGCAACTATCTTTTTCAATTCACTTCTTAGAAGTGATGGAAGTACATCTTTCTGGCCCTGTGGAGGTTTTACCTAGACTTCACATACTGGCAATGAACAAGCCCCACAAATATAAGATGCTGGAAGTGTCCTATCAATCTCACCCACTAAATGTTTTGCCTAACGTAGTTTCACATCTTTTGGGATATTTTTCTCTTTTTACTCTATGGTATTGGGGATCAAACCCAGGGCCTCTTACATGCTGGGCACGTTGTGCTCTGCTACTGAGTAATAACTCCAACCCTTTTTAAATTTTGAGAGGCTCAAAGTAAAACAAAACCCCACCTCAGAGCTTTCCCTGAATTTGCAGACTCAGTGCCTTGTGAACTGAGACACCTGGTTCTTGGCTGTTACCTATGACCCACTAGAGTTGGGGACCACACAGTTTATTGTTTCACTTGTCACTAACTGGAAAGTAGATTACAAAGAAATAAGATAGTTCAAGTTCATAATTTTCTACCTATGATACTACTAAACTTCTGCCTGGTCCCCAAGGCCTAGGGAGGGGAGGGGAGGAGGGAACCTACAAAGAGTCAGGGTAGACCTACCTCTTACACTAAGAGGAGAAGGCATGTGCTAGTTTCTGCCAATAAATAAGCCTTTTACTAGCCAACACTTTCCACCCTCCCAGGGCCCCTAACCTCACCTCCCCTCTCTACTACGTTAGTATGTCTACCTCTGTTTCTGACTCTGAGGAAGGATCAGGCCACACAGAGGGAACACTAGCAGGCCCCAGCCTCCCTTCTGCTGTCCAGTCCACCACATCAATTTCCTCATCTTCAGAGCTGTCAGGAAGTGGGCCCAGCAACTCAGAGTTATCAAATGCCTCCTTGCTGGCCTCTGGAGCAGGGTATAATTCCTCATCCATGGTTAGGGACACGTCTAGCTCAGTCTCTGCCCAGTTTGAGCATGGAGGAGAGAGGTCCCTGTAAGATCTTTGGGGAGGGTCAGGGGAGTCAATATGGAGAAGTTTGTCTCCCTGACCATCCAGTGGCTGGGAGTTGGTAATTTCAAGATGTGGAGTCCAAGAGTCTCCGACTGAAAGCACTCCTCCTTCATTCACCTCAGAGGGCATAACAAGGGGACTAAAGGGCTCAATTGGCTCTTTGTTCTCAGAAGGCATGACAAGGGGACTAAAGGGCTCAATTGGCTCTTTGTTCTCACTAACAGGTTCCTTTTCCAATCCTGTGAGCTCTCTGGGCCAGAGTTCCATGTCTGGTAAACACCATTCTTCCCCTTCAATCCAGTTCTTTCCTGTTTCTGTCAGGTGATAACTAGGGGTTCTGCAGCCCTCAACCTCAGGACTCTCCAAAGACCCAACAGGTGGCTCAATGTCTGAGCCACAGAGCATAAAGTCAAGGATCTCTTCCAGCTCACTGGTGGCTGCAGCACTTGTGATTCGGTATTCCTCAGCTTCACAGGGCTGCCTGAGCAGAGCTGTATCAAATGCATATGGCTCTCTGCAGTCAATATTCATCATGGGTTCCTTCCCTACCAGCTCTGGACTAGACCCAAACTCTGACTTCACCACAGAGTGGCCTGGGGAGTGGCTAGCAGAGAGCAGAAAGTCTTGTAGCCTAGAGACTGGAGAGTCCTGACAGAGTTCCATTCTAGTAGATGGCATTTCCTGCTCATTAATTGAGGGTAGCTGAGCCCCTGGAGGTTCTAAGACTCTCCCAGGATCTGGGATCTGGGGGCTATCTTGAGAATTTTTGAGGGGAGGCTCCTGTACCACCTCCCAGCAGGTCCCGTTTACAATCTTCCGAAGTTTTACTCTCCCAATCTGCCCTTCCTCTGCAGAGTCTGAGTTGGGTGCTCTGACTTCAGGGCTCTGCTTCTTACTCCCACCTGCCTTCCCAAGACCAGATGGGCTTGGGGTGTTCTGTAGAGGACTAGCTCTTCCTGGCTTCTGTTTGTCCTCTGGTGCTTCTTTATTTATACTTCTCTGCCGCCAAAGACGCCGGCCAGGGGCTGTGGGCACTGTGCTGGACCCACTTAAAATGCTAGGCTTTGATGTACAGACATCAGGAGATGGCTTTGAGCGACTTAGCCTGATCTTTCTGGGCAACAATCGCTCATCCACAGCGGGGTACAAGCTGGGTGGGGAAACTGCTGTAGGACCAAGGACAGAGTCATCCTTGTTTTCCTTAAGTCCCTGACTGTGGCTTGAAGGAGAAGAGCTTTTCTCTTGGGGAGCCAGGCAGGCTCTAGCCTTCCTCTTGAGCAGAAGAGTGCCTGACAAGTTCTCAGCATTTGGTCGGTTGCCCTTTTCCTGGGGACCTTCCTCTTTACCCAAAGACTTCGACCTAACTGCCCCAAGGGGACAAGGAGTCTGAGTAACAGGCAGTGGAGTTCGTGGGCGGCGTGTGGGTGCCACCACTCTGGCAGAGATTGGTGCAGCACTTGGTGGTTGTAAACACTCTCGGTTCAGTCTTCGGCCCTGAGGTGCTTTGACTAACTTTCCACCCTCTAACTGAAGAGATTCTAGCTCAGACACACGGAGCTGCCGCGCAGCAGAAAGCACATCCTGGGCTTCTTCTCGGGATACTTCCATCTCTGAGGTATACAGGAAGTCCACCAACTTTCTAAGTGTCCTGATTTTCAGGCCCCCCAGTTCCAGCACCACCTTCCGACCCTGAGCTGGCCTTTCCCGTTCCAGGCGTTCTGTGAAGAAGGGGCTGCAGGCTGACAGAATGCAGCAGTGGGCTGGAACTGCCTCACCTGGAGAAAAACACACAGACTGTCATGTAGACTTGCATGTTCATGGACTAAGCATAGACTAACGACCCAAATGTATTGCCCCTTCTCATAGTTTTTTCCCCACGGAAATTCAAATAAAAGGAGAAATTTGTTCCTTCTGCTTGCCTGGAATCTTCTGCCATACCTCTCTATCAGCTAGCTTATTTTTTAATAATCCAAAATCTAGCCTACAAAAATTCATTCAAAAAGTCTTCCTCTAAGGGCTGGGGTTGTGGCTCAGTGGTAGAGCGCTTGCATCACATGTGTGAGGCACTGGGTTCAATTCTCAGCATCGCATATAAATAAATGAATAAAATAAAGGCCTATCAACACAAAAAAATATTAAAGAAACAAAAAAAATCTTTCTCCAGCTGGGTGTAGTAGTGCATACCTGTAATCCCAGCAATTTGGGAGTTTGAGGCAGGAGGATTGTTAAATTTAAGGCCTGCCTAGACAACTTGATGAGACTGACTCAAAATAAAATAGGCTGGGGAGTAGCTCAGTGGAAGAACACTCTTCACTCTTTGGTTCAATCCCTAGTACTGCCACCCACCCCAAGAAAGCAAGCCTTTCAATCCACAAGTATGGGTTTGGTGCTCCTAGGCACAGAAAGGTACTCCACACGATTACTGCACTTACCTACCTGAATTGGAATTAGCCATCTCTATTACACTGTAAGCTCTGTGAGGACAGGCGCCATATCCATCCCGTTCACTGATGTATAACCATTACTTGCCACAAAACATTCACTGCTTGCCACAAAGTAGATCAAATACTTGTTGAATAAATAGTATTGACACATGAGAGCTCACAGAATTTTGTAGGAACAGCATGTGGTCTAACAGTAGGTTTAGAGGCAAACAACCAGGCTTCAATTTTCCTGAGCTCTTGCTGCTGCCTACTAGGGAGTGGTCTCTTCTGAGCTACCTTCTCATTTTATGGGCAATTTCCAGGCATATCAATCAGGCTATCCCATGTCTTCAGTTACCAAAGCCTTGCTGATGACCCCCAAAGCCCTATCACTACCTAGATACCTTTCCTGTGATACCAAACATCATAGCTGGCATGTCTACATGGATGCTTCACAAGTAACTCCGATGCAACCTTCCAAGGAAAGGAAATTTCGCCACCCCAAACCTCCCAATTTCGACACCAAAATAAAGTATCCCATTCATCCTCTTGCCTCAGTCATTTGAATCTAATCTTTCTACATATATCTAATCAAATGTCAATTTTAAATAACTTTCTGGAGTCATTATGTGCCACCAGGCATTCTTCTAAGGGTTTTACCAGTATTAATCCATTTATTCATCACACCCTGTGATGTAGCTACTGGTATTGTAGATGAATAAACTGAGGCATACTTTGGTAACATCCCCACAATTACAGTAAGTAGAAGGGACAAGATTAAAACCCAGAATCTGGCTACAGACTATGCTCTTCCTCACTTGAACAGCACATTACATTTTTTTGGCATACTGGAGTTTGAAACCAGGGATGCTCTACTACATTTCCAACTTTTTATACTTTTTATTTTGAGGCAGGGACTTGCTCAGATGCCTAGATAGACCTACTCAGCTTCCTAAGTAGCTAGAATTACAGAGCCAACTACAATCCTTTATTTTTATTTTTGGTACTGGGGATTAAACCCAGAGCATTACCACTGAACTATATCTCTGATCTCCCTAAGTTGATCAGGTTGGCCTTGAACTTTTGATGTTCTTGCTCAGCCTCGAATCACCAGGAAGGATAATATCCATTTTTTTTTTCCAGTGCCAGAGATCAAATACCATACATGGAAGCAAGTACTCTTACCATTGAGCTACATCTCCAGCCTGATATCCGTATCTTAAGGAATTTTAATGTTTATAAAACTTTATAATTAGTTTCATTTTTTAGGAGAGAAAAAAATAGTCACAATTTCACTCCTGAAGGCTAACTGTCCCAGAAACATACAGCTTTTTTTTTTTTAAATCTGTTTACCAAATAGTTTACTGTACTAGGAGGTAATAATATTCTTCTTTTTTTCCTTCACCCCTGGCCAATAAACTCATTTTATTTATTCTATGGTAAATTTCCAGCTGAGTTCCTACCAGTCTTACCTTCTGCCTGCAGAAGGACATCACAAAACACACCACTCTGCTGCTGTTGATGAAGCTGCAGAAATGCTAACCGGAGAAATCGAGGGTTCCTGTATAAGATTTTGGAACTGGCAGAAGAGCACATGTTGGTAGTACCTAATGAACCTAGGTTTTCACGGATCAGATTCCTGTAAGTGAGATAATTAATTTCAGAGGTATGGTTATACCTAATATTTTTTTGTTTTTGAAATGACAGGGAAATATTGATCAGGGTGTGATGACACACACCTGTAAATCCCAGCAGCTTGGGAGGCTGAGGCAGGAAGATCACAAGTTCAAAGCTCAGCAACTTAGGGAGGCCCTAAGCAACTCAGCAAGACCTGACTCTAAATTTAAAAAGAAAAAAACAAATGGGGAGGGGGCGGCTGGGATGTGGCTCAGTGGTTTAGTGCCCCTGGGTTCAATCCTGGTACCAAAAATAAATAAATATATAAATAAATATTTTTTTTGAAGAAGTATAGTATGAACTGGGGAAACATTAACCCTGGAAGTTGTGCTAAGGGTAACTTTCTCTCTTTTTCAATAGTGGGGATTGAACCCAGGGGTGCTTTATCACTAAGCTACATCTGCAGTCCTTTATATTCTCCACTTTGAAGCAGAGTCTTTGTAAGTTGCTGAGGAGCTCATTAAATTTCCAAGGCTGGTCTTGAAACTGATCCTCCTGCCTCGACCTCTCAAGTCCTGGGATTTCAGGCATGTGCCACTAAGCCTGGCTTGAAATTCTCTCTTGAGATACTCTTGGTGCCTGACATGGTGGTGCATGCCTGTTATCCCAGCAACTGGAAACGCTGAGGCAGGAAAATCACAGGTTCAAGGCCAGCCTCAGCAATTTAAGAGACCTAGCCTCAAAATAAAAAATAAAGAGGTCTGAGGATGTAGCTCAGAAGAAAAGCACCCTGGGTTCCATCGCTAGTATCATAAGTAAATAATATCATCATAGTTGTTACATGTGGGAGCTCAGAGATAAGGCTAGGTTTGAATCTTGGCTCTGTTAGTAGCATAGCTGTATAATCTCACACAGGTGACTTGACTTCTCAGTCTCACATTCTCATCCATGAAATGGGAATAACAACAATACTTACCTTGTGGGACTGTTAAAAATTAAATGAGTCAACACAGGTAAAACTGCTTAGCACAGTGTGGGTGTGGCACAAAATAACTATTATCCCCCAAATGGATATTATTATTATCCTTCAATCTTCTTCATTAATATTACTGCTGAGACCCACTCCTAGAGTGCTATTAACGTTCTTCCTGAGCACTTCATCCCCTAGGTTCCATGGTTATAATGCTCAATTTAACACTTTTAAAGAAATAATAATGGATATAGAACTTTCTGTAGGAAGTTGTATGCATCTTCTTTTCTCTGTGCTATCACACTAACCAGCAGAGGGTGCACAATAAAGACTCTGAGTGGGAAGACATTGCCTCTCTTGGTTTAAATGTACTAGGCCAAAGTGAGCCTGATTGACCCTGGAAGTTGAAAAAAATGTGGCCTTAGGTTTGTCTGTTTGGTTAATTACCTGGCTAACAATGGAGCAAAGATAGGTAAGCATTCTACCTTTCCCAACCAAACTTGATATTCTGACTTCACGCCTATTAACATTTCAAGTTTTGTTTTGTTTTGCATTGAAACACCCACACTCACTGACTGCAGAGCTGTGTTCTTGTCCTGGCATGAAGTTTTCAGTCAGGTGGCACTGAGGGTTCAAATTGTTCACGTCAAAACTATCAGGAAAGAAAAGTAGAAAAATAAATTAAGAAAGGGTGGGCTCAATTTCCATCCCAGACAGAGAATCATAGGTGGAGGAGGGCAGCTGTTGCAAGGGTCCCAGGAAACTTTCCAAAACACTAATGCCTGCCCTTGCCCCTGAACCCAACCTGGAATGGCTCTGCAGTAGGATTTGTTCCTGACGTGCTGTCTCTGCTTGGGTCTTCTGTCCAGCCTGCCTTGCTTCCTACCAATGTCTAGCCTCCTGCCAACAGTTTGAGCAAAGCAGCGCAGCGCAGGTGGGCCAACGTCCTGAGCGATTCCCTTCTTCGTCCAGAAGCGAGGGAACTGGGGTTGAAGGAGAAAGCAGGGCGTTAGGGAAGGCCCTGCAAAGCTGGGCGCCTCTCACACTTTGGGCGCCCCGGCCCAACTCCTTTGAGAGACCTCTTGGCGCGAAGGTTTCTGGGAATGGAGCGTGGGGATCCCGGCGGCCTGGATTCAGGGTTGGCCCTCACCGCCACCTCCGACCACACGGGCTTTGCAGTCACTCCCTTGGTGCCCTCGTGGTGCTGCTGATCCTGGCACCCACATGCACTGGGTAGTGGTGACAGCCAGGGCCTGAGTCCACGCGGCCCGCGCCACAACACCGCACGCGCCGCTGCCCTCGCGCACGCTTCGTCGTGGGGCCCGACGTCCTTCCTCCTCCCAGCTCTCGGCCTACGTCTGCCTGAATACGTCATCCCCATTGGCCGAAGGCCCCCGGGAGAACCAATCAGAGAAGGAGCGGAGCTTTGGGCGGGAGGCTAAGTCTCGAGCGACTTGCGGGCTGAAGGAAGATGGCTGGGCTGCGAGAGGTAGGCGGAAGGGCCCGCCAGGGAGGGATTCTTAGGGGACCCCCCCTTGTCCCTTGGCACTCGATGAGCAGTGAGACAGAGCGCCAGGGAGGTTAGAGGACAGTTCCTCCTTCCCTTGAAGAGGCTGCAAAGGACCTGCCTAGACTCCGCCAGGCTTCAAGGAGGGAAGGGCACATGTGTATAAACAAAAGAGAAACGGAAAGAAAGAACCAACAGCCCGTGTGTCTGAAGCATATCTTCAAAGCCATCAATTTATCTCCATTAGTATGCCTTCCTCCACCTGCGGGTCTCTGGCTGGTGTCTCCACTCGCACCCCATGTCTGGAATCTAGGTATCTTCTGAGGCCAGAGGGGTTCTGGAACAAGCTCCCAGCGCTAGTTTCTGAATTCACTTTCTCCCCTGATTCCACTCCGACCTCGAATCTCAGACAACTGTTGACCCACAGAATTGTAGACGTCCCCCCCCCGCCCCCCAGTGGTCTCCTGTGCCCTTCCACAGACGATTTATTTAGCACAACTTCTCTTGGGAAATGACTTGTTTCAGGAGTGATACTAAATTAAATGATCTCGAGGTAAAATGTTTACAAAGAATGCAAACGCACGGCATAAATCTAGACAGCAGTTCTTTCCCTCCTGTGCATTAGGACCCAGGCCCTGGCTTCCATTATTGCCCCCTGGGTAGATGTCCAGTGATGTCTTGCGTTTGCCCTGGGCGAAATGGCTGAATACATTAAAAAAAAAAAAAATGCTGAAGCCAGCTGGAGGTAGAAAGGAAGTTGCTTAAGAAGAGGAGAACCTGCAAAATGACAAAAAGAGGGGTGAGTCTTCATTGGTATCTAACACATTTTCTAAAAGGATTTGAGCTCAGTGTACAGGGCTTGCCCACCCTGTGAGAGGCTCTGGGTTCCAACCTCAGCACAACAAAACAAAAACAAACAAACAAAAAAAACCATTTAAGGTATTTGGCTGAAATAGTGGTGTGAGGAGTGCATTTTCAAGTCATCCAGTATTTTTCCTGGTTTGAAGCTTCTGTTCTTAAGATGAAAAAAGGAACAAGGAACAGAAGACATTTTCAGTTGTAGTTGTCATATTTTGAAGAGGAAGCAGTTTCTGAAAGGACATAAAACTCAGCTGAAGAAGGACGGATTTTACTTGCTTGCAAGTGAGGAAAGCAGAAGAGTGAAGGCAGAACAATACTTATTTATGGCCCTGGGTTCAATCCCCAGTACCATGTTAAAAAAAATAAAGTAATATTTATTTATGGCATCTGTTGCTGAAGAATCAAGATTTGATTGGACAGGTGTACTACCAGGATAGACAATTTTGTGGAGGTATAAGGAAAATATAAATATTATATCTCATTATTATTTGCATCAGGATGAAATTTATTTTAAAGAAGAGGAATCACTAGTTTGTTTTTAATCTAATACCCTATTTGTGTTAAGAATTTCTAAAGGGAATGATAAGTGGCTATCCCAGGGCTTCAGAAATGACAGACTTCGAAGAAAGAGAGAGAAACAAAACAAAACAAAAATGATGAATTTTGGATGTGTAGCCACCAGAGGGTAGAAAGGAGTAAAAATATTTTGTTTTTATTTGTACAAATAGCTAGTGGGTTTTTTTTTTTTTTTGGGAGTTGATTATTTTCATTTCTTCTTGACATTTATAATTTTAAGTCTATTTTAGAACTAGAATCGTCATTACATAATATTGTGCTGTATATTGATAATTAAAAATTTTTTTTGGTTTTGGGGATCAAACCCAGGGCTTTGTACACACTAAGCATGCACTCTACCACAGAGCTATCTGCCCTCCCTGCCCCTGGGGCCCATTTCTTTTGTAAATACCCACCACTCCCCCTCAGTTCTTTCCTAATCTTTCACCATTTTATTGTATCTTATTTTTCTATCTTTGTGATGATGGTTGTGGGTGGGGAAGTTAAACTTTTGAGATTTTTAAGACTGAGCATTGAAGCCTGGCATAGTGGCAAATGTCTGTTAATCCTAGAGACTCCAGAGACTGAGGAAGGACGACTGTAAAATCGAGGCCAGCCTCAGCAACTTAGTGAGGTCCTAAGCAACCTAGAGAGACCCTGTTTCAAAATGAAAAATAAAAAGGCTTAGGGATGTAGCGTCGTGTTAAAGCACTCCTGGTTTCAATCCCAATACCTAAAACAAAAGAAGAGCACTGAATATAATGTTCCATGTGTATAAACAAAAGAGAAACAGAAAGAAAAAAACAAACAAAAACCAGCTCGTATCAAAAACATATTTTCAAACCATTAATTTCTCTCCATTTTTATGCTATTCTAATATAAATCTCTGTTACTGTAACTTGACAGATACAATTGCCTTCAAACTAATCTTGCTTTTACACTTGCTTCCTCTTTAATTAATTTGTTGTATAAATCCATTTACAAGATCTTTTCAAAATGGGATTTAGATCACGTCCTTCTATTTAACCACCCCACAGTCAAGCTTTCCTTTAAGAATAAAAACCCAAACTCCTTTCTCTGACCCATATAACCCTTCATATTCTGATTCTCAACCTCTCCCTCCATCCTTATTTCCAGCACCTTCAGTTGGGTCCAGTATGTTTCAGCCCACACCTTAGGGCTTTGGTATTAAGAATAAAGACTGCCTGTACCTTCTCAGAGCTGGCTGCTTCTTACTATTTAGATTTCAACTTAAGTATCACCTTTCCAGAGTTTGTTTCTGACATCCAATCTAGAGCATGCTACAAGTTACTTTTATCAGTCTGTTTTACATGTACATAGTGCTGCATCTAACATTATCTTATTAGATAAATAAATAAGATAATCTTTTGGTGCTGGGGATTGATCCCAGGGCCTTAAGCATTGCTAAGCATGCACATTACCACTGAGCTACATCCCCAGCCCTTACCTTATTAATCTTTTTTTTATCTTTAGAAAATAAGCTTTATGGGAATAGGAAACTTGTCCTTCTTATCTTACTTTTCAGAAGAGTGCCTGAATCACTGTGGGTATTCAAATTAACCCAAGTAGAACTAGTCTATTTTCAATGAACTGAGCACAAATAACTTTATCTACTAGTATTAGTGATTGTGATGCTTTATTTGGACATAGCTGTTTCAGATAAATTTGAATTTTAACATCTTTTTCACCATTGAGTTTTTTTATTTATATAATTCTGTTTTTAATGTTTTCCACAAACATTCTTTCATGTTAAATGGCTTGTCCTGAATACTGTAACTACTAAGCAGAAACCATTTACTCTTTCCACTGTTGCTATGTGTGAAATATAAGGCTAAGCTCTGGGAATGTACCATGAACAAGAAAAACACTATTCATGCTTTCATGGAGCTTATCTTCTGGTGGGGAAGACAGAAACACACAAATGAAAGCAAAGCAAAATAGAAAGGAAGACAAAATAATTTTAAGTTGTGAGCAGTGATTTGGTGGAGAAAACAAGACCAATCCATCTCTAGAAAATCACAGAACATTCTAGAATAGATCTCGGATCTGGAACCGAGGGAATCATCAAACATTTCTCTTTTTTTTTTAATATTTATTTTTTAGTTTTCGGCGGACACAACATCTTTGTTTGTATGTGGTGCTGAGGATCGAACCGGGCCGCACACATGCCAGGCGAGCGCGCTACGCTACTGCTGGAGCCACATCCCCAGCCCCCATCAAACATTTCTTGTGCAAATTATTTTCCTCTGACAATCATCTTTGGCTTTTGAACTTGCTGTGGAGAGCAGAGGTAGAAGATACAATAAAGCAATGGGAGAAGATTCTTAGATAATGAGACTTGAAGGCTGTTCATTATCTTTGTGATAATGTATTCATTTCCCATTCTAGTTTGTTTAAAACCCATCAAATAAGTGCTGAATGCTTGTTTGGTCTTGGCTACCAAGTATGAGGATCTTTAAGACTGTATACCAAATATGGTGGGGTAAATAATGACTAGATCAGCCTGATTAAATGGGCACTTCATGCTGAGGAGAAGTGAAATTCCAGGTTAGATAAGCAAGATTAGATTATGGTTGATAAGTATTACTTTAATGTGTGTGTTTGAGCTACATCCCCGGTCATTTTAAAAATTTTTTATTTTGAGACAGGTTCTTGCTAAGTTGCTGAGGCTGACCTGGAACTTGTGCTCCTTCTGTCTCAGCCTCCTGAGTCCCTGGGATTACAGGTATGTGTCTCTACTCCCAGCCCAGATTACTTTAATGTATTAAATTAATAAATATGGTACTTTGAAAGCAACAAAGTATTTGGCCTTTATCCTAACTGTATTGTAAGGTGATTCAAAGAGCCTCAGCTATGGAGTCAGACTGATGTAGAGGTCACCTCTTAGTCAGATGAACTCTGGCAGTTTTCTTTGCTTAACTGAGCTTTGATTTCCTCATCTGTAAAATGGTGGTAATACTCTTTCCATAGTGGTGTTTTAAAAGTTAGAGGTAAGGAGCCCCAAGTGACTCTCACATGGTAGACACTCCATTGGGTTGCTATTATTGGATAATGGTGAGCCATGGAATGTTTTTTGGGGACAGGATAGATAATGGTGAGTTTATACTATACCACTATACATGGTTTAAAACCCTTTATGTGTATCTTAATTTTCATATTCTTGGCGATAGATATTATCCTCAGAGAGATTATATAATTGAGTCAAGTGGTACATGGACTTGAGTCAGTGTACTTACAAAGGTGGGGTTTGAAGCCAGGGAGTCTGACTACAGAATCTATGCACTTTGGGGCTGGGGATGTGGCTCAAGTGGTAGCGCGCTCGCCTGGCATGCGTGCGCCCCGGGTTCGATCCTCAGCACCACATACCAACAAAGATGTTGTGTCCACCAACTAAAATATAAATATTAAAAATTCTAAAGGAAAAAAAAGGATCTATGCACTTCACCTCTATCCTGGATTATGAAAACTTTATGAAGATTCATTTAGTAAATCTAAAGGTTTTAGATTTTTCAGTAAGCAAGAGAAAGAAACCTTCAATTTAACATTATCATCCTTGTTTAGTAATTAGTGAATGACAAAATAGTAGTCTTTGTTAGGCATAATAAAACTAGCTGGGCATATGCCTGTAATTCCAGTGTCTTGGGAGTCTGAGGCAGGAAGATCACAAATTTGAGGCCAGCCTGGGCAATTTAGCAAGATCCTATCTCAAAATAAAAAGGGATGTAGCTCAGAGGTAAAGTGCCCCTGGATTTAATCCCCAGTAACAATACATAAAAACAAAAACCCCACCCCTCTCTTCCTTCCTGGTCTAACAGTCTTAAAAATGTTTCTTAACTTAGAAGAATACTACCTGAATGATCCTTTATTTAGGTTAAATGTAAAAAAAAAAAAAAAGAATATATGAATCAGATAATCTTAAGCTTCAAGTTCACAAAGGAATCAAATTTTCTTAAGACTTTACTTATGCTGTTAACCATTTTAGATATATTGCTTGTTTATTGGATGCCATTTACTCTCCCCCACAAATTCACCTTATTTTGATTTGGGGACAAATGGGAAGACAGTGATTTTCTTAACAGCCCAGTGGATTCCTACCTTCCTTTTGGTTCAGAATATGGAGACTAAAAACTATTAACAAGTTCAGTCATTTATATTTTTTCTAATTAGCTCTAATGCAATTAAACCAAAACAAAGAAATTGAGAGTTTACCCCCATATTCCCTACCATCCCAATCAACACATAGTAGTCCTATCTTTCTTTGGGAAAATGCTTTGGGGTAGAAGGCAACAAACCAAACAGCAGGCAAATAACATCAGCTCTTTTCTGTTTCTTCACCCGGATAGGTAGGGAGAGGGAGCAAGAACCCCCATCAAAAAGAACAAATGCTTAAGTATGCCATTCTAAAAAGCCCTTGTTTTTTCACACGCCCACCCCCTGAGCTCTGCAGTAATACCTCAGAGATTGTATAGTCTCTGCTTTAAATATAAATATATATATAAAACTTCCCCCTGTCTCCTTCCTCTCCTCCTCTCTCTCTCTCTCTTTTTTTTAATTTCCTATAATAAAGTTTCCTATTGGATAAGGTCAGCTCTCTGATTTATGCTTGGCTCCTATTGGAAGCTCGCAGGGGCTGACATCACTTAGGAAAGCGAGGGGGTAGGGCTGCCAGATCAGTTTGTCACCACCCAGGCTCCCTTGCCTTTGGCTGGGTGCAACTTCCATTTTAGGTGTTGGATCTGAGGGGGAAAAAAAGAGAGAGAGAGAGAGAGAGGGAGAGCGAGAGAGAGAGAGAGAGAGAGAGAGAGAGAGAGAGTGAGAGTGAGAGAGAGAGAGAGAGAGAGAGGGAGAGAGAAGAGAAGCAGAAAAGATCCTGAAAGGAGGAAGAGGTGGTGAAAATCAGCTGCTTTGCTGGATTTGTCTTTCTCAGCACATTGGCGAAGCCTTGGGTTTCTTTCTCAAAGGATTGGTTTTTAGAAGTCCACATTTGAGGTGTGTGCTTTTTTTTTTTTTTTTTTTTAAAGAAAAAAATGTGTGTACAGCCGGGCAAAGGAGGATAAGCCAAGTCGAATTTTTGTCTGACGGTAACTAGAGGGAATTTAAAAACAGAGAGTCTGTTATGCTGATGGGTGACTTTTAAGCAATTGTTTTTTCCTTCTACTTTCAATACTTTGAGGGATTTTGATATTTTATTATATTAAAAAGGTAAAATATTACAAGACCTGGAAACAAACTTCTAGATTTAATACTGGGAACTGAATGGAATCAGGGGGGTAAGAGAAGTTGTGTGAATTTACATTTTGGTATGTTCTTTGATTTTATATTTTTTCTGAATTAAGCTAACATACTTCTGTTTTCAGAGCCCAAATCAAAAGTTGGTTTTTTGGCTTGTTGTGTGTGGGTTGGGAAAGGAATTTGTCTGGGTCGGAAGCTAGTTATACAGATGGTTCTTCATATGTTTCAAACTTTTTCTTTTTTCCTTTTACCATTGGATTTGTGGAAATGGAAAATTGCAGGGAGCTTTGCAGCTTAAATGGTATTGTTTTTTCCTCCCATAGAGAGTTTGAACGGCCCAGATCGGTTTCAGCCCTGCTGTTCCTGGGTGGATCCCTCTTACTTTTCCAGGTGTGGTGGGTGGGAGCCTCACTCGCCGCTAGATGTAGCCTCCCAGCTTTGCTTTATAAAAGAAAACAAATGGATCTATGTTAACTGAATTGACATATCCTTCTCCTCCTAAAACCTTTAATGGCAAAGATTTGTGGAGGTTGTTTTGTTAAATCTGTAACAGGGTAACGCTTGGTATACTTAAAAGGGTAGAAGTTCTAATCATGCTTTTTATTTCACTTGAGTATAGTGGCAATACACCTGAAAAAAATTTCAGCTTTGTGGTCTCTGAAAGGTCCATAGGTTGAATAAGGTGAGCTAAGAGAAACCATTTACACAAACTTTGATGTTTAAAATGCATTTGAGAAAGCAAAAGGAGAGTTTTTATTTTTAAGTCAATTGGAAAGTTATTTTTTTGGAGGTGAGTTTGTTTGGTTAATTTACCTTTAAGTCGGAAGTCTGTTAGAACTGAAGGGCATGACTGTGCTTTTGTATCTTAAACCTTAAGATTTGTTTGGTTTTGTTTTTGCACATATATTTTTGTAAAAGTACTGATTCCAGATAATCATATAGCCAACTCATCAGTAGCTGAAAGCTAGGGTGTTCTCTTCCTCTTTTTGAAATGCGAATCAGTCCGAAAATTATAGCTGAGTAGATACTGCCCTAATTGTAACAAGATGGGCCTTAATGTATAAGCTGCTCATTAGCTTTAAACTGGTATGTATCTTTATTTAATATTCCTCTGATTTCCTACCGCCCCCCTCCACCCATTCTTTTCAGACTAGAACACTTCCTTGAATTTCCTTTCTAGAATGAGAACATTTCTTGAAAGATGATTTCATCCTTGTGAGGTTGTGGCTTCAGGAGGAGACAGAACTTTGTTCTTCCTCTCAATATAAACTAGGTAAGGGTTACATAAAAATTCTGATGTCTGGGTCTCATAACAAGTAAATTAAAAATAAAAAGTGTGTACAGTCTGTTCGGCATAGTTCTTATTTAATATTTTTCTGATTTTCTTTCAAATGTGCTCTCTACCTTAACTCCATACTAGGGAGGTTTCATTGGAGGGTTGGTTATGTTGCTGCCGGACTGTCGGAGTGTTGGTTTCCCACTCAACCTTTAGGGGGGAGGGATGAGAGAATCTGAAGGAAGAGTACAAAGGCAGTTTGAAAATAGGTTCTGGATGACTGAGTGATAGTGATTTGGGTCCGGCTTTAAATACTGAGCTTTATGTAGCTGCAGTGAACATTGCAGTTAACTAGGGTCTAGGACTGTTTCCATGAACTAGGGCATTGTTTTGATATGTGTGTAGTATTAGAGCCTTTGGGGTGATAAGATGGAAGATTTGTCTTTTACCTCACTACTGGTTGTTGTTTTCCCAGGAATTATAGTAAAAGGTACAGATAAGAAAATCTTTTATTTTGTAAATTTTTTTTGTTTTTTTCTTTATTTTGATTTTGGGGTAAAAATGATGACCACTGTGAGTTGTAAGATTTTTGTTTCCTTGTTTGTCTCCTATATAATACTGTTGGTTTCTTTGTTATGTGAGCAAGGTAGTGATCCGTGTTCCAGGTGGAGTCTCTTTTGGGTGTTTAGAGTTCTAGTACCTTTCTTAGGATTCCAGCATGGACAGAGGGACTAGAATATGTTCTGTCAGCTAGTATAAAATTGAGGTTATTTTGAGATCTTAAAAAAAGAAAAGCTCCCAATAATTACAATCCAGCCTTTGGTTTATGAAGTAGTTGCTCTCCAGGGTTGGGTGAGATAAGATTAATGCAAATAAATTAAGCATAGATCACTATCTATTGATAAAATGATTAGCTCTGTATAATTTTTGCTTTCTATTTTGGTACATGATAGTCCTCTGTTAATAACTGCCAGGTTCTCTTGCCTTTCCCCTCATTGTTTTTTATGGTGTGCTAATCATTTTGCACAAACTATTACTTAATTCCAACAAAAACCTTTTTTTTTTTTTTGGAATCCCAAACCTAGAAGCACAGTTTTGCTGAAAATCTTTACTGCCTGTAAATGGTGGAGGCCAGGATTAACCCTGGTCTGACTTGACTACAAAGTCCAATGACTTAACCACTAATACACTGCCATTCTTCAGAGAGAATGGAAATAACAGAACTAAAATGAACTTACAAGAGGCAGGAGTGTTTCATTTTATGTAGGATCAGTAGTCACTCAGATTTCCAACCTTCTCCCATTTCCTTCAGCACCCATGTTGGGATAATGTATGTATGTAAAAGATCCATTTTCCTTAGAGCCCTGGGGAGTTGAATATGCTAGAATGGATATTATTTTTAGAACAGGGATCTTTCCATATGTGTGCCATTGCTGTCCCTTTTTTTCCCTCCTTTTTCTTTCTTCCTTTTTTTTTTTTTTTTTTTTTTTGGTACTGGGGATTAAACTCAGGGTCATTCAACCACTGAATTACAACCCCAGCCCTATTTTGTATTTTATTTAGAGACAGAGTCTCACTGAGTTACTTGGTTTCTCGATATTGCTGAGGCTGGTTTGAACTTGTGATTCTCCTGCCTCAGTCTCCCCCGAGCTGCTGGGATTATAGGCGGGTGTGCCTGGCTCTTTTTTTGAGACAATTTCCTTATATTTCCCAGAGTGGCCTTGAATTGGCCATCCTTTTGCTTTAGCCTAACCTAGTGGCTGGGATTACCGGTGTGTGTCACTGTGCCTGGTTCTAATTCCTTTAAATTCCTACAGTTGTCTCAAACTGTATTTGATTATCAGTGAAGTTTTCTTTTCCCAGAGGATTTTCAGGTATTTGGTTTAGGGAGAAACTTGTAGGAGGTAGTTCAAATACCATAGTAATCATACTATATTAAAATTCTCTCACTTTTTTGTCTTTTTTACTTTTAGACTAAGCTGCTTGGGTATAGGTACTATCTTCCTACCTCTGAATCCTTTAGTATCTATCTTAGTATATGTACATACTAAGGTGCTTCGAAAGCCTTGGTTAAATAAGGCACTTGATTGTAATCATTGAGGGATATTTATTTAGCAATACTAGGGATTGAACCCAGGGATGCTCTACCACTGGGTACAGCCCCAACCCTTTTTTTATGTTGAGACAGGGTCTCACTAAATTGTTGAGGCTAGCCTTGAATTTGTGGTCCTCATGTTTCAGCCTTCCATATTGGGATGACAGGCCTGATTCACCACCTAGCTAGTGAGGAACTTTTGTGGGGAAGGCTTGAAAGGAAGTTGAGATAAGAAGCAAAACAACATAAATTAATAATATTTCCATGTGGTTTTGAAACTTTTACTGTAGGCTGAAGTTCAGCCTACATCTTCTTCCTTTCATTTTTAAGCAAAGTTTCTGGGGGAAATAATAGTAAAGATTTTAACTTTACTTCTGTTTCCTTTCCTGCAAGCAGCCCAAGAAAGGTATGTGTAAAAAGCAAGGGACCTAGGTCATTCATTTCAGAAGCTGTTAGTTTCACACTGAAAATCTAAAATGTAGCCATTTTTTTAGGGAAGAATATATTAGGGCAGCAGCAAGGAAGTACTGCTTTCAGCCCTGGTTGGAAAGAGTGGTTTTCTACCTGTTAATAAAAACACAGAGTGTGGAAGGATAGTTTTGACCATCAGTGCTTCAGAGAAATCATGTTTGGTGTCTTTTTTTTAGTGGGGGTAGGGTGTGTGGGGGGAGGCGCCCGGTAGGCCTGGAGATTGAGCACATGCTGGTGAGCATTCCACTACTGAGCTACATCCACAGCCCCTGATATCATTTGTGCTGTTTTTTTGGTTTTGGGTACCAGGGATTGAACTCGGGAGCACTCAGCCACTGAGTCACATTCTCAGCCCTATTTTGTGTTTTATTTAGAGGCGGTCTCACTGAGTTGCTTAGCACCTTGTCATTGCTGAGGCTGGCTTTGAACTCGCAATCCTCCTGTGCTGTGTGCACCACCATGCCCAGTTTATCATTGTGGTTTTTATCACTGCTTCAGTCATGGATCTTTAGGAGATTTTGTTCGTTAAGTGTATTGGAACGTTTATGAGTTTAAGAACCAAAATTAGTTTTCATGGATAATTTAGAATCCTGATAGTAACTGGAAACTAGCCTAAAGGAATGAACTGTAGGTAATCAGGAAAGAAATAACTACAAATATTTTTTCATTTTCCTTTCCCTCGGAGAAAGGGGTTAAAATCAGACAATGCTGAAATAGGGATTGCTCTGCCTAAAAAATGCAGCTACCTTCAATGCTTCCAATAGAGTACTGATATAGCGTGGCCGGGTGATTGTAGGAGGCAAGAACAACTCTTCTGGATAGGAGTGAAAAGGGGGAAGTTAGGGTGTTATTGTTTTGTGTTTAGTCATATATATTTTTTGGAAGTATTCTCCGTAATTTACTGAGAATTTCATGTTGATTATTAAATATTATACACTGTTCTTGATTATAAATATTATATGTAGGGCCCGTCTGCATTTACTGATCTGGTTCAAGGACAGTTCTTACTTTTAGAGCCCCTTCCTGTCCTTTGGGTGTAGTCTGATTGGAGTGATTTGGGCAATTTAAATCAGTCATGTAGAGAGGGGGCCTTATAAGGATCCATAGTTTTTTTTGTTTTTTTTTTTTAGTTGTAGATGAACACAATATCTTTGTCATGTTTCATTTATTTATCTATCTATCTATCTATTTATTTATTTATTTATTTATTTATTTATTTTTAATGTGCTGAGGATCGAACCCAGTGCCTCAAGCAATGTGAGGCAAGCGCTCAATCACTAAGCTACAGCCCCAGCTGCAGTTTGGTTTTTTTTTTTTTGGAGAGGGGTCTCTATGTTGCCCAGGTTGGTCTTCAACTTCTTGACTCAAGTGATCCTCCTGCTTTAGCTTCTGGAGTAGGTGGGACTACTAGAGTGTACCACCTTGCCTGGCTCCAGATTTTCTCAAGGCATTCTGTGCTCGTTCATGATAGGTAATTTGTCATGGTTTTCACAAAACGTTTCCCATTATATGATGATAAAAGTGATTTTAACATTTTCATTTCAAACTTGCAGGAAAGTTTGCATGAATAGTACAGTAACTTCTGTATACCGGTCACTTACTCAGACACCAAGTGTTGCTTTATTTTTATTTGTTTGTGATACTGGGGATATATCCTAGGTCCTTTGACATGCTAAGTAAGCGCTTTACCACTGAGCTCCATCCCCAACCCTGTTGTATGTTTTTTGACCAATATGCTGACCAAAAAGGTAATTTCCAATCTGTTTCACTAGTGTGGTGAGACAAGGCTGCATAGCAGAGTGCTTAAGGATATGGATGCTGAAGCCAGACTAAACTGCTTGGTTTCAAATCTTGCTCCAGTACCTACTAACCTATGGCAAATTGTGTAATTGCTCTGTGTTTTAGTCTTGTCTGTAAAATGGGGATAATATTAACCGTCTTATAGGACTGTTGTGACAATTACATGATTAGATATGTAAAATTTGTGGAACAGTGCAGAGCTCATAGTAATACCTTATATTTGCTATTAGAATGGTAAATGAACTCAAATTTCATTTGTCTGTTGGACTAAATATCTTCCTTCCTTCCTTCCTTCCTCCCTCTCTTCCTTCCTTCCTTCCTCCCTCTCTTCCTTCCTTCCTTCCTTTCTCTCTCTCTCTCTCTCTGAGGATAGAACCCAGATATTTTACCACTGAGCTACATCCCCAGTCCTTTTTATTTTTAATTTTGAGATGGGGTCTCGATAAGTTGCTGAGGGTCTCACTAAATTGCTGAGGCTGGCCTTCAACTTGTATTCCTCTTGCCTCAGCCTCCCGAGTCTCTGGGATTAAGGTCTTAGAACCTGAGATTTAGACCAAAAAGAAAACATAGAGAAAGAAAAAAGACCTCAGATTTGGGGCAGGATTATAGCCCAGATTAGAGTGTGTGTTCATGCAAGACCCTAGGTTCAAACCCTGACACCAGAAACAAAAACAAAAAACTTCAAACCTGAGATTCAATGTTAGATGTAGATTTTTTTTCCCCTTATACTAGGGAATTCACCCATGGCTCTTTACCACTGAGCTACATCTTCAGCCCTTTTTATTTTATTTTTATTTTTTTATTTTGAGGCAGTCTCTAACTTGCATAGAGCCTCACTAAATTTCTGAGGCTGACCTTGAATTTACATTCTTTCTGCCTCAGCTTCCCAGAATCATTGGAATTACAGGTGTGGGCCATCATGCCAGCTAGATGTAGATTCTTATATTGTGGAATAAATGGACTTTATGGGTGGGTAAGATAACTTTTTTTATTTAATGGGGGAAAAAGTTTTTTTAGTAGCCAACTTTGGGGAGTTGTATGGATGGGGTTATCCAAAACAATGGTGGTATGAGAATGGATTGCTTTTAATAAAGTATGGTGTGAATGGGGTAGAGAAACAGGTAGCAAAGCTTGAGTATCTTACAATAATTTCTTCAGAGACTTCAATACTTTAGATTAAAATAACTGCAATACAAGTTACTCCTACCATTTTGTTTTTACAAGAAATAGAACTCTAGCATCTAAGAGGTAACTTTAATTTTGTCAGAGAATGGATTGAAAGGTTTTGTTTGGGTTTATTATTCTTGGCTTTGAAAGAGGTTTTTTTTTTTTTTGTTTTGTTTTGTTTTTTGGTACTGGGATGCCTAACCACTGAACCGCATCCCCATCCCTTTTTAAAATATTGTATTTAGAGACAGGGTCTCACAGAGTTGTTTAGGGCCTCACTAAGTTGCTGAGGCTGGCTTTGAACTCTTGGTCCTCCTACCTCAACCTCCTGAGTTGCGGGATTATTGGTGTGCACCATCATACTCGACTGAATGAGATTCTTTTCTTTTTTTTAAAAATATTTATTTTTTTAGTTGTAGTTGGACACAATACCTGTATTTCAGTTATTTATTTTTTTGTGGTGCTGAGGATCGAACCCAGGGTCTCGCACGTGCGAGGCGAGTGCTGTACCTCTGAGCCACAACCCTAGCCCCTGAATGAGGTTCTTTACCTCAAAGTCTTGCTTGTCTAACCATGACTTTAGGATAACATTCAGTTATGAATGGTTGTAGTGGAAACAATTGAAACGATTACACAGAAATGAAGGCAGGCTTTTACTATCCCTTTTCTTGAAATAAACTCCTTTTTTTGTGTGTGTTCAGGAAACACTTCTCTACGGTTGTTATTTATGGATATTTGTAAAACTGACATATAGAAATTTTGAGTTCATGAATGCTTCCTGTGAAAAGTATGCTTCTAGGAAGAGTGTGCTTTTATATGGAAAAGCCCAGCTGTTGCCTGTGGGACCATATGTATGTGGTAGATACAGCCTTGCCTGGAAACGTGAAGGTTTTTTCAACCTAGGATTTTCTTTTTTCTCCCTTTTTTTTTTTTTCATGCTAAATAACTTGTGAAAATCGGGTTCTAAATAGGTTTAAAATAATTTCTGGCCAGCCCAGTGGTACACACCTGTAATTTCAGCTACTCAGGAGGCTGAGGCAGGAGGATCTCAAGTTCAAGGTCAGCCTCAGCAACTTAGCAAGACCCTGTCTCAAAAAAAAAAAAATAAATAAAAAGGGCTGGGGATGTGGCTCAGTGTATGCAATAATAAATAATAATGATAATAATTTATGTTGGTGCTCCATAGCCTTCTACCATAACTCCCTCACCCAGCATCCTACTTTTAATTTTCTGTGTGTGTGTGTGTGTGTGTGTGTGTGCGCGCGCGCGCGCACGCTGGAAATTAAACCCAGGGTCTTGTGCATGTGAAGCATGCTTTCTACTGAGCTACACCCCTAGTAGCCCCTTAACAGTTCTCCTTCAGTTTCTGTCCTATTGGTTTCCTTTCCTCTTCTGTCTCCCTTTTTCTCTCCTTCTTTTTTTCTCCTCATTTTTCACCTTAGGTTGGTGGTCTTCATGGGAGCATTGTTTTCCTAACTAACAATCGATAAGGGAGAAGCTTGCTTCTTTTTCTGAAAAAAAATTATTTAATTACAAAAGGTAGAAGTGTTAGGCTATTGCTTCTGGTATATTTCAGTTTTACATTAGGATTATAATTATAATCTAAGACGATTGACTTGTTCTAGTAACTTAGTTTTTATCTTTGATTTTCAGATGTCATCTACATTTCCTAATTAGTTACTATTATGGCTTATTTGAGCAAAAGAAATTTACTTTCCCCAGAGTAAATTATTAGGTTTTCTTGTTGTTGTACTTGAGGTTGAACCCAGGACCTTGCACATGCTAGGCAAACACTTTACCACCAAACTACATCCCCAGCACTTTTTATTTTTTGTAACTTGCAGTACTGGAGATTGAACACAGGGGTACTCGACCATAGACTTGTATCCCCAGTTTTTTATTTTTTGTTTTGAGACAGGATCTCACTGAGGTGCCCAGGCCAGCCTCAAATATCAGATCCTCTTTCCTCAGCCTCTCAACTTGCTGGGATTCAGCATGTATCATCATGCCCGGCAAGGAGTTTATATTTTATTTTATTATTTTAATTTTTTAATATTTATTTTTTAGTTGTGGTTGGACATAATACCTTTATTTAACTTTTTATTTATATGTGGTACTGAGGATTGAACCCAGGGCCTCTCATGTGGTAGGCGAACACTCTACCGCTGATCCACAACTCCAGCCCAAGGAGTTTATATTTTAAGAAACTAAAATTTATTCTAATAGTTGACGATATAAAACATTGTTATAGGAACTAGGTCAGCTTTCAATTACCTTTATCAAAGCACCTGCAGTTCCCATTTCATTGCAAGTGAAGTAAACTTCATTGAAATAAAGTAACTGATTTATATTCAGTACATTTTAAAATAGAGTAATCTACTTTAAAACAGAAATTGGTGCCAATCTGATTTCTTTCCTGATTCTTTGTTGGAATGGGGAAAGTTCTGTAAGCTCTCTGTTCTATTCTCCATTGACAACTTTGTAAATCAGGACACAATTGGCTACTTGTGTGTCTGTCCTGCTGAAGATCAACCAAATGGGGAGGTAAGAATATAGGAGCCCCTAGTTTGTATGCCTAAGATCACAATTAGACAAAGGTTTAGAAATAAAAGTGAAACAAAGTTGATTTATTTTCTTAAATTTAACTTTTTGCATTCATTGAAGGAGTAAAACATTTTAATTCATCCAAAGAAATTTGAGAGTGTTATATACCATGCACTAGAGTACAATAAAATAAATAAACCTGGGCTGGGGTTGTGGCTCAGTGGTAGAGTACTTGCCTAGCATGTGTGAGGCACTGGGTTCTATCCTCAGCACCACATTAAAAAAAAAAAAAAATTAGACCTAAATAATACTTGTTCTCACAGAGCTTAATATCTAGTTGTGAGAAACAAATAATAAATAAATTAAAAAATGTCAGGGCTGGAGATGTGGCTCAGCGGTAGCGCGCTCGCCTGGCATGCGTGCGGCCCGGGTTCGATCCTCAGCACCACATACAAACAAAGATGTTGTGTCCACCAAGAACTAAAAAAAAAATAAATATTAAAAATTCTCTCTCTCTCTCTCTCTCTCTCTCTCTCTCCTCTCTCACTCTCTCTTTAAAATAAATAAATAAATAAAAAATGTCAGAATGTGGTAATGTTATTGAAAAAAAAAAGCAGAATAAGAATGGAGGATAAGAGGTGCCATAGTGGGAGTGAGTTTATTCACTGTTTTGGTACTGCAGATTGAACCCAGGGATACTTTACCACTGAGCCACATCTCAAGCCCATTTTATTTTATTTTTCAAAAATTTATTTATTCTAATTGGTTATACATGACAGCAGAATGTATTTCAATTCATATTACACATATAGAGCACATTTTTTCATGTCTCTGGTTGTTCACAAAGTAGAGTCACACCATTAATGTCTTCATACATATCCTTAGGATAATGATGTCCATCTCATTGCACTGTCGTTCCTACCCCCCTGCCCCCTCCCTTCCCCTCCCTCCTCTTTGCCCTATCTAAAGTTCCTCCATTCCTCCCGAGTTCCCCCCATTTCGATTATGGACCAGTGTCCACATATCAGAGACAACATTTGGCATTTGGTTTTTTGGGATTGGTCTAGCCCATTTTATTTTGAGATAGGAATCTGTTAAGTTGCTGAGGCTGGCCTTAGCTTGTGATTCTCTTGCTTTAGTCTTCCCAGTCACTGGGATTACAAATGTACTGAGTGACTGGGATTACAAATGTACTACCGTGTCTGGCTAGAGTGAGTGTTATATTATATAGGTTGGACAGCAAAGGCCTTATGTGTAAGGTATGTTTGAGAATACCAGAAGAAATGAGGGATGGAGTCATGTACATATGAGGAGTAGAAAGTGAAAAGACCCTTAGGCTGGTTGGTGACAGTAAGCAAAAAAGAGAAGGGGGAAAGGATAAAGTAAATTTGGTGCATGGTGTATACCTGTAATCCCAGTGACTTGGGAGGCTGAGGCAGGAGGATTGCAAGTTCCAGACCCGCCTCAGCAACTTAGTGAGCCTGTTTCAATAAAAAGGGATAAAGTGGTAAATAAAGTGCCCCTGAGTTAAATATCCAGTAAAAAAAAAAAAAAAAAAAAAAAAAAAAGGGTGTGTGTGGGGAAAGGGGGAATAGTGTAGGACCTTGTTTAATACTATATAGTGCATAGAAAAGTTCTCTCCTCACCTCAGGCACCAGAGATAATGTTATTATCAATTTTTTGTGTATTTCTTGTAAGTTGAGGCAGCAGTAGTCATATCCTCCATCTTTCTCCCATTGCTGAAGCCCCATGAATGTAATTGGCGGATTTTGCAGAGATTGATGACTCTTGTCTTGAGAATAATGTTAGGACAGTTACTTAGAATAAGTCTGTATGTGTTTGGGAAGTGAGATCAAAATTTTTATTCTTGTCTACAGGTGTCTTATTACCCACAGCTTTCTGTGAACCACAGTGAGAGACCTAGTAAAATTTCCTTTTAGTACAACCTTTGTTCATTTGGTTTATGTGCTTTTGGCCAGAAATTATGCTTGCCCTGCTTATTTGCTGCTTCCTCTTTTGCTTCTTCAACCAAAATTTCCTGCTTCCCTGAAACTCATCTTTGGAATTTGATGGCTTCGGGACTGATATTCTTTCTTTTGTTTCTAAAAATATTGTTTTTTAGTTGTTGCTGGATCTTTATTTATTTACTTATTTTATTTATATGCTGTGCTAGAATTGAACCCAGTGCCTCACACATGCTAGGCAAGTGCTCTACTGCTGAGCAACCACTTCAGCCCGCTCTTTCTTTTTAATTTAAATTTTTTATTTTGCTTTGCTGAGAATCATGGAACACTTTATAGGTCACTGTACTCATATTTCTGTCTTGTACATTGGAGCCATGATCATCCCTGATAACTAACTCTAGATTTATATTTTCCCTTTCCATATGTATGTTTAGCTCATTAGGCATGATTAAATACATACCAAGCCACTTTGCCTGGTTGTCTTTGATAGAAACTGAGGAAGAAGCACCAACTTTTTTTTTTTTTTTTTTTTTTTTAAAGAGAGAGGGGGAGAGAGAGAGAGAATTTTAATATTTAATTTTTAGTTATCGGCGGACACAACATCTTTGTTTTGTATGTGGTGCTGAGGATCGAACCCCCGGCCGCACGCATGCCAGGAGAGTGCGCTACGGCTTGAGCCACATCCCCAGCCCGAAGCACCAACTTTTTAGTAATTTTGGTATTCTGTGGCAACCCATGAATGAAAGTAAAAGAGTATCTGTAAAAATAAAAGGATATCAAGAGTACCTGTGTTTTGAATCACCCACTCTTTCTATCCCTTTCAAGACTTCTGGTTTAGCTAGTCTGTTCCTCAGTGAAAGATCTGTCTATCTGCTTCCTTCCCTCCCTCCTGTTCTCCCTTTCTTTCCTGAAGTTCTTAGTCCTGGTACTTGACCTGGTTACCCTCTGTTCTTCCCTTTAATTATACTTATCTAGTTCATATCCTGTTACTTAATATCATCTTTAGGAGATAACCTTAATCAGGAGATGTTTCACCCCTCCAATTCCCTTCTCTTTTGGTCAAGTAACTGTCTTGACTTGCATGGGAAATATTGCAGGCAATCAAAAGATTCCCAAGATTTTGAAGTTGGCTTCAATAACTAGTTGATATATTACTTCAGCATATGTAGATAAAAATTGAGACATTTGTGGTTGTTCTGAGAGTATGTATTTTAATGCTATTATTATTATTATTATTATTATTTGTGGTGCCGGGAATTGAACCCAGGAGGCTCTACCACTGAGCATGTCCTCAGTCCGTTTTGCTTTTTATTTTGAGACAGGGTCTCCTTAAGTTGCCCAGGTTGGCCTTGAACTTGTAATCCTCCTGCTTCAGCCTCCCAAGGAGATGGTATTCTAGGCATGTGTCACCACACTTGAATGCTGTTCTTCATTAAGTCTTCATGCTTCCTTGTGGAAATATTTTTCTCTATAGTTCTTTTTTCGTTTATGGTGCTGGGATTGAACCCAGGGCCTTTTGCATGCAAGGTAAAAGACATTTTGCTACTCATTGGCTCTTACTCAAACCAGAGTTAAAGTGACTTGCTTGGATAAGTGTCAGAAGTAACTCTTAAATCCAGAGTTTCTGGTTATTTCTCTTATAAGTGATCAGGTACGCTAGAAATATCCGGGAGATCTTGAATGGTAGATTTAAGACTTACAAAGGCTTTTGGGATAGAATATGGACTCAGTCTTTGAAAATTGGGCACAGATCTTTGTTCTTTAGAGGAAATTTTAACTAGGACATTTTAAAAGTAATTAGGTTGCCCAGCCTACAGTGTAAATACACCTCCATTGTAGCAACTCAGGACTCCAAAGAGGGTGGTGTTGGCAAGTGAAATAGTTCCTTCCTTCCAGGTTCTGAGTCCTAGAAAACAGGATTTAGGACTGCCATTCCAGCCATCCTTACATTTTTTTTAATATTTATTTTTAAGTTTTTTTTTAGGTGGACACAATATCTTTATTTTACATTTATGTGGTGCTGAGGATCGAACCCAGTGCCTCGTGCATGCTAGCACTCTACCACTGAGCCACAACTCCAGCCTGCCTTCCTTACATTTAATTATTCATTTATTTTTGTGGTACTGGAGTTTGAACCCAGAGCCTTACACATGCTAAGAAAGTATCACTGAGCTATACTCCTAGCTGTTTTTAAGAGTCTCGCTAAGTTGCCAAGCATTTCACTAAGTTGTCTAGGCTGGCCTTGATCTTGTGTTTCTCCCTTCTCAGCCTCCCAGGTCCCTAGCATTACAGGCATGTGTCACCATGCCTGATATTTTATTTCACTTTGTTTTTTATCATGTAAATTATTTCAGTGGTGAGGCTCGAACCCAGGGCTTTACACTTGCTAGGCAAGCACTCCACTACCACTGAGCTGCTTCCCAGACCTCATCCTTATATTTAAATTCATGCTTTTTAAGAACCTCTAATCCATACTGAGTAATGATTTGAGCTGTCTGGTGAGCAGTAAAAACAGGCCCAGATAATGTATTTTATAACCAGTGCCCTTTTTGTAAGAATGTTGTGGTTTGAGGGTTGTTGGGGATGGGCCAGTAGTACAGTGGTTCCCTGAATGCTATAGGATCACTATTGGGACTTTTTAAAAACATGAATCCCCAGACTTTTCCTCCAGAGATTGCAGTATGAGGATTGTATTTTTTGAAAACACTTCCCAGATGATTCTGATCTCTCAGGTTTGTGTATCACAAAATCTGAATTAAGCTTCATATATGTATTATTTCCCAGTGAATAGTTATTTAGGTAGAATAAGAAGTAGAGAAGACTGGTAGTTCAAGGTGGTAGCATGTGAGAAGGTGGTTAATTTGAAGTGATATACCTGTGTCCTGTTATATTTTGAAATTACAGATGTTACCCCTGATTTGGAGGTTATGCTAGTACTTTGCAAGATATGGAGGACTTGCCTGTTAGGGCAAAGGGAGCCTTTTAGACCTTATCTCTACTTCCCCTCTCCATTTTGAAATTGTGGAACAAATTCTGGAGAGGATGTTTGCATTGAAACTCAGCTGGATAATTTGTTTAAAACTGGACAGGAAGGGCCAATTTACTTCCTGTCTGAAAAGGAAGTGCTAGCTTCCTTCCCTTCCTTCTTGGCTAACTGGCCAACTTGGAATATTAGGTGGGGGAGGAGCTCATAATGTTAGTACTCTTTCTTTCTTCCTTTTTTTTTTTTTTGGTGGGGGCGGATAGTGAGATTGAAAGCATGGGCGCTTCACCATGGAGCTACATCCTGGGTCCTTTTTATTTTTTACTTTGAGACAGGGTCTCACCAAATTGCTAAGACTGGCCTCAAATTTGTGGTCTTCCTGCCTCAGTCAGCTTCCTGAGTCTCTGGGATTGTGCTAGCATTCTTAACTGACTGTGCCTTAAGAAGTTGAGTTACTATCTTTGTTTAAAGTGTGGCTGTACAACATTTGTTCCCCTTTGTGGTATGTTCTTGTCTCTTTGCTTTTACATGGGAGCTCTGTACTAGGTTTGGTTTTTGTAGTCCCAGGCAGCCTTCTAATCTGCCACACGTTATTTTACATTCAGTTTTGTGTGCATCTCTCCTGTATTGTCTGACATTTGAAAACAGACCAAGTAGTTGCAGGGAAGAAATTGAAACCCATTTGACCCTGAGGGGTGGGTTGTAGAAAGCAGAACATATTTGGGCAGAAGAGAGTGGATGACAAAGGTTTCTTATTTTTAAATTGAGCCAAGAATGCATTCCTTCTAAGTAGGGCCAGTTGGCACCCTTCCTGCTATTTTAGTCCAGGCTTCTTCTTCCTACTGACCAATTGTATTGAGTGTTTGATGTGAGTTTAAACTCTCAGGAGGTGGGGGGAGGGTAGGGGAGGGAGGGAGTGCAAGCAGTGGAAACAGCTGGTGCCTTCATCAAATCATCTTAATTAGCCTTCTTTTTAGAGCTTTTGGAGGTGAGGGTGGCTGAGGAACTGGAACTGGATAGCAGAGTCCTACTAGCTCTCATGTAATGGAACTGGATTCTCAGGCACTCTTAACTTTGTGGGATGTTTTGGCTAGTTGGAATGTAGCTAAACCAATCCCAATTACATTCTTTACTCTGCCTCCCCTCCCTCTAATTCTTTCAGCTTTTTTTTTTTTTTTTTTTTCAAGGGGTGGCTGGGAAGCTAGATAGCAAAGCAGATTCATCCTCCCATTTTAGTATTCAGCTAAGTCTTGGGCCCTTCAGGGACTTCCTTCTTACCCATTCGCTATTCCATTGGTTGGGTTTTCCAAACGTTTTCTTTTTTTTTTTTTTAAGAGAGAGGGAGAGAGAGAGGGAGAGATAGAGAATTTTTTTTAATATTTATTTTTTAGTTATTGGCAGACACAACATCTTTGTATGTGGTGCTGAGGATCGAACCCAGGCCGCATGCATGCCAGGCGAGCGCACTACCGCTTGAGCCACATCCCCAGCCCCTTCCAAACGTTTTCATACAGCCCCCAGTACAATTAGAACCAGGGCCTCTGGTGAAATTAGGTTTAATGTAATTGGTTATCTATACTTAGTCTCCTAATGTCCCTTACACTCAAGGATGACTGGATTTCTGAGTTGGCACTCCTTTGCTCTCACCTGCTCAATTTGATGCTGAGAAAACTCCCCATAGGTGCTACTATTTTTTAAATCTGTTCATGTATGCCCATGTCACACTTAATTGGCTCTGATTTATGTGGTTTGGACAATGAGGGAGTATTGGGTAAGAATACTAATGTTTGTAACTAATTTTTCAGTAATTTTATTTTTTGGGATTTATTTTTCTGGAGACTAAACCCAGGGGTGCTCTACTACCCAGCTACATTCCTAACTTCTCCCCCCCCCCCTTTTTTTTTTTTTGAGACAGGATCTTGCTAAGTTTCTGAGGCTGTCCTTGACTTGGAGATCCTGCTGCCTCAGCTTCCCGTATTGTTGGGATTATGGGTTTGCGCTATAGCACCAGCTAATTTTTCAGTATTTCTGAGAGAAAAAGAGAATCTTGATTTGGTGCTAAGTAAGAGATATTAAACTTGTTTTTTTTGTGTGCTTCAGTGACAGAATTTTCAGATTAGACGCTGCTGTTGAAGTCCTGTTCTTTTGTTAGTGCTGAGAATTGAATCCAAGGCCTTGTACGCGGTAGGCAAATACTCTACCACTGTGCTACATTTCCAGCTCTTTTTTTTTTTTTAAATTTTGAGACAGGGTCTCATCAGATTGCCCAGGCCAACCTCAAATTCACCATCCTCCTCCTCAAGCTCCAGAGTAGTTGGGTTTACAAACTCTTACTACCACACCCAGCTGAAGTTCTTTTCTAAAACATAGTGTTACTAAATATTATTTTCCAACCAGCCCTAGAATGCCCGTTCTAGAGTGGCTTACTGTTGTGCATATTTCCACTCTATCTCTCCACCTGGTTGTGCCAGATCCAGATAAGAATTAAATCCTTCTAAATTGTGTTGTTTTATGCTTAGCTCCTTTTGCATCATGTACTGGCTAGCTCAGGATTTAACCCATGTGCTTTTAGCAAGTCCAAGAAGGAGAGGGTCTAGAAGAAGCAAAGGAGAAAAGGTAGCATATTACTGGTTAGTTGCTTGGAATGCCCCTCTGGTTTGGGAACTCTGCTGAGCATTACTGTGTTTATGCACAGGGAATCGTGGTTCTTTGGATTTCAGGAATCTCTGGCAAATAGAGCTTTACTTCTATATGCATCTTTGCTTCTGGGGTTTAGGGACTAGCTTCCAATAGGCTGTACAAGATAATAGAAGAAATGTATCATTTATTCTATTTTTGGAAGGGAGGGTTTTCCTTCTGACTAGATTGCATTTCTGCAGCCCAGCAGGAAAAGCTGAGGTTGCTGTTGTGACCTCTTTGCTGCCAGAGCTACAGTGCAATTCCTAGTGGCCCTCCTCTTACTCTCTAGGGAAGTAGGGAACTTTACACCCCCACCCCCACCCCTTGCACTTGATAAACTGCCTCTTTGTAGGGTGGAGTCTGCTGCCTTTGTTTGTTCTCTGTGGGGCCTGTCTTCGGAATCAGTTCTGTGCTTGGAGGGAAAATAGTTTGACTTTGAAAGCAGAAGTGGATGATAGAGAAGGTGACAGAAGATATACCCTAAAGTCTCCAAGTGGGAATATTTCATTGACTGAATTCAGGTTGGTGATCAAATTGCCATGATGAAGCTTTCTTGGGGAACTTGTCACATGTGGTTGTGCTGAATGTAACAGCACCAATAAGTTTAAAATCCCCAGTGCACTGTCTGAAGACACTTACCAAGCAGGAATCTTAAAAATCCCTCACCCCCTCCAGACTCTTAGATCCACACACATAGTATCTTTCTGCTGATTCTTAAATGCCTGAGCTTTGTCCTGTGTAGTGTTGGCTTGGGGCAGGGAGGGAGGGTTGTTTTCCCGAACATGATAAGGAACTGTGCAGGGCAAAGTGGGAGCTCTGGCTGGTGATTGGTAGACAGGATGCCCTGGAATGTGGTTGGCTTGCAGCCCAGAATCCAGCACTTTGTATTTGTTTGTTTCTGGGAGACTGTGGTCTGGTGCTACTGTGACAGGAAGTGAGAAAGCTGGGAGTGGGGGAACAGAGAGGGGCGATGTCTTTGTGGTTCTCCTGTGAAATCTCTTTGTCCCTGGAGAGCGGTTCTGCTATAGAGCTCTACTGAGAAGAGAGTAGCCTTTGTGTGTCTAATGGGTCTCGGAGCATCTAGCTGCTCCGAGGGATTAGAGGGTGTGAATTCTGACTGTGGCCTTTTACGTCTTAGCACTTGAGTTATATAAATGGCCTTGATCTCCTAGCATTGAGAAGCTTTACTGAGTTTTGTGTGTGCTACTATTACTTATGGATCTCTAGGATTTAATTAAAAGAGGAAGTCTAGAAGGAGTTAGATGTTAAATAATGTTCATGTTATATATATATATTACAGATATCTTATTGGATCTGAAAGGGACAGAGAGAAACAGGTAATGCTGGGTCCTGTGTTTTAGATCTCATCCTTATATTCAGAGCAGGAAAAAACAATCCATTCTTTGATTTCATTGAGGGTTACTGGCAATTCTTTAGTGTTTGTACATAACTAGTTTACTGGGATTCTGCCCCCCCCCCTCATGTCTAGACTAAAATAGCACCTGTGGCACTGTTTGTCCTTTTCTTCTCCTCTTTTCTACCTTGTTTTGTGTTTTCCCTGCCCTCCATTCCAGCTGTGAAACAGGCATCTTTTCTCACTTTGTGGATTGGGTGGCTGAGTTCTCAACTTCTTGCCAAGCTGGCTGGCCCGGGAGCACACACACAGACCTGCCTTTGATTGCCAAGGAGGACAGCTGCCCTAGAGGCAGATTGCTAACATACCCCTAGAACAATCCCTCCCCTCTGTTCTGATGCTGGCTAGCACAATCTTCCCTGCCTCTAGTTCCTTCTTTTTCCCATCCCAACTCTGATATTTGCTTTTGGCTTAGTGGGATGTTACAGTAAAAATGAGAATAGGAATATTTGTGATTAGGTTTTCTTTGTTCCAGAGAGGTGAACAGAGAATGTGGCAAGATAGCCATTTTCTAGAGCAGGGTAGCCACTGTGAAGATAAATGGTGTGGGGGACTCTTTTTTCCATATTACCTTTCCTCCTGAGTACTTGTCCCTTAAAAGGGGAAATAAGTCTCAAGTAGATTGCAAGCTTTCTTTTCCAGAACAGTAGAGGTTTGCTCTTTAAAATGAAAGAAAGACCCAAGGTCTAACTGGTTCCATCCCATCTTGCTCCTCTCCCTACCCAATGAAAAAGCATCTGTATTGGGTTTATAATGATTTTTAACCACCAGAAGCATAGAAAGTTCACACTTGCTCTGTATCAATGAGAAGGAACTTGATGTGGAGTAGAATGTTCAGATTTCTACCACTTACTAGCCCATCACCTTGGGCAAGATGCTAACTGCTTTTATGTGTGTGTGTTTTACTGGGAATTGAACCTAGGGGCGTTTTATCACTGAGCTACATCCCCTGGCCTTTTTATTGTTTGAGACTGTTTTTCCCAAAATTTCCTTGGCTGGCCTTGTACTTGCAGTCCTCTTGCCTCAGCCTTCCAAATTGCTGGCATTACAGGACTGGGTCAGTGCACCCAGAATAAATTTTATTCTTTAAATTTATTTTGGTACCAGGGATTGAACTCAGGGGCACCTAACCAATGAGCCACATTCCCAGCCCATTTAAAAATATTTTATTTAAAGACAAGGTCTTACTGAGTTGCTTAGGGCCTTGCTAAATTGCTGAGGTTGGCTTTGAGCTTGCGATCTTCCTCCTCAGCTTCCCAAGCTGCTGGGATTACAGGCATGTGCCACTGTGCCTGAAATAACAACTACTTTTGATATAGTCTACACATCCAGAAAAGGGAGCCACTAGTTGGCTAGGTGGCACATACCTGTTACTTGGGAGGCTGAGATGGGAGGATTATTTGAGCCCATAGGTTCAAGACCAGCCTGGGCAATGTAAACCCCATCTCCAAAAGCCGTGGGGCAGTAGTCATTATTTTAGAGGGCATTGAGAGGATTATATATGAACTTCTGGGGGAGATCAATAATACACACTTTTCTCCCCCTTTTAGGGTTAAATTTTCACTTTCATCCAGATAGGGAAAAACATTTCCTCCTCTTACCTGTTCTGTGGTTGAAACAAGACTTCAACACTTCCTCAGATTGATTTCTTCATAGATTTACACCTTTCTCCTTGCTGCTTGGCCCTAAAGGGAGATGTATTCTAAACTTGATAGAGGGGATGTCTTTTCAAAGATTTGAGGAAGTGCGACTTTGTAAATATGGTTCTATTGCATGCTTTCACCTTTTCCAAGTTATCTTCAAATGATAAACAAAGAGATTGAGAGGCAGGAATGCCATGGATAAAAAGTAAGGGGATCTGTTAAAATCTGGCCTTTTAAAGAAAGGAATGTGAGGGTGACCTCTAGCAAACCCTAAGGTTAAGTTTTTCCATGAATATATTCTTTCTAGCCCAGAGTGGGAGAAGAGTAAAACGTGTCCCATTTAATTTTAGGATCTCTTTTATGACAAGGGAGTTAACAATACCTTCTCATTTCAATTAAATTTTTCTTACTTCCTATTATGTACCTGACCTCCCTCTCTTTTTCTCCCTCCTCTACTAGGAAGGAGAAAGGCATTTGGCCTTTCCTCTTCCTCTAGTCTGACACCTCCCTGGTTTTTTTGCCCCTCCCTCTTATCTTTGTTTCCTTACCGGCCTCTCCCTAAAGCCCTGTTTTCTCCTTATAAGGGTAAGTGAGGTGCCTTTGGCAAGGTTGCAAAGGGATCCAGGTAAGTAATTGTGTGCTCCTGACTCTGGATTGAGAGAAAAATTCAGTGTTATCGGTCCCAGCGGAGGGCCTTTGAGAGGCATGTGGGTAATGGGGGAGGAGAAGGAGGCTGCCTGGCCTGAGAGATCAGAAGGACTTGTTAGACCAGTCCTATGTGTGTGTCACGCAGCTTGAGAGAGAAGCAGGTTTTGTTTCTTTCCATACCCTTTCAGTTCTGGGCCCTCTCACTAGCTGAGAACCACACCCTTGCTTTGCTTCAAAGCCAGTCTAGCATTTAGCCATTTTAGTATGGCTTGGTGTGGGGGTTCCCAGAATACTTTGGATGGGAGCAAGACAAATGTTTTATCAGGTTTCTGAATTTTAGGAGGTCTATCATGATGATAGAAGTGATTTTTTTTTTTTTTCCCTTCTCCTTTTTGAGATGGTGTCTTGCTATGTTGTCCAGTCTGGTCTTGAACCCTGGGCTGAATTGATCCTTCTGCCCCAGCCTCCTGAGTATTGGGTCTACAGGCATGAACTACCATACCTGTTGGTTCTTTTATTTTTAGCCCCTGGCTGTACTTGGGATCAAATGTAGGGCCTACCTCATGCATTGCCAAGCAAGCACTCTACCACTGACCTACACTCCCTTTCCTGTTTTGTTTTGTTCTGTTTGTAAGCCATAGTAAAATCTTTAAATCCTAACAGTAACTGTGGGTCATGATTATAAGACAGATAAGTTTAAGGAGCCCCATTGGACCTAAGTTCCATTTAGCTAGGAGTTTTTTATGTGGTGCTGGGAATTGAACCCAGGGCGTTAAACATGCTAAGCAAGTGCTCTACACTGATAGACGTTATTTTATTTTGAGACAGGGTCTCAGGCTCCCAAGTACCTGAGATCACAGGTGTGCGCATCATACCCATGATCTTCATCACCATCTCCTCCTCCTCATTATTATCATTTTGAAGAAGTGGAGTCTTGCTGTGTTGCCCAGGCTGGCATTGAACTTAGCACAGAAACTGCTAAGACAAGGCCATTTCTGAAGTATAGGTTTTGTTGCTCTGAGTAGTGCTTGAATGAGATGAGGTTGTGAAGTGAGCAGGGTTCTCTCTAGACCTTTTTTGGTTATTCTGTGTTGCCCAGCCAACCTTAAGCCCCAAGTTCAAGCATTCCTCCTGTCAGCCTCCTGAGTAGCTGGGACTATAGGTTTGTAACACCATGCCCATCTCTCTCTCTCTTTAATATTTTTAGTTGTAGATGGACACAACATCTTTATTTTGTTTATTTGGGTTTTTTATATGGTGCTGGGGAATGAACCCAGTCCCTCATGCATGCTAGACTAGGCAAGCGCTCTACCACTGAGCCACAACCCAGCACCCCTACCCCTTTTAGATCTAAATGCCGGTCAGCCCCAGAGACTTGAGTTTAGCATAGAAGTTAGTCGACAAGTGAAATACTAGAATTATTCTGACTGAGCTTCAGAAGGTGGAACATCAAGTGAGAACAGAGGGTGGGTACTTAGACTTTGGACTCAGGTACAAGAACTCTTTCTGATAAGGAGCCATAGAAAAAACTTGACAAAATATATTCCTTTGATTTAGAAACAAAGTGGCAATTTTCTGTGTGTATTTGTGATTGAACAAGAGTGATTAATTTTGAATTTTGAAGCAGATCCTTTCTTTCTTAAATGTTGTCACATACAGTTCTGTAGTATTACAGTGGCCATATTTTATTGATTGGCTTTTAAAAAATATTTTTAGTTGTAGATGGACACAATAACTTCATTATATTTATTTTTGTGTGGTGCTGAGGATTGAACCCAGTGCCTCACATATGCTAGGCAAGTGCTGTACCACTGAGCTACAACCCCAGGCCTTGTTTGGTATTCTTTTTTTTTTTTTTTTTTTTGTGTGTGTGTGTGTGTGTATGTGGGGGGGGTACTGGGGATTGAACTCTGACACTCCACCACTGAGCCACCTCCCTAGCCCTGCTTTGTATTTTATTAGAGACAGGGTCTCAGTTGCTTGGTGCCTCACTAAATTGCTGAGGCTGACTTTGAACTCGATCCTCCTGCTTCCACCTCCTGAGCTACTGGGATTACAGGTATGCACCACTGCATCTGGCCTTGATTGGTAGTCTTTAGAAGGAGATTCAGTGCATTTTGTTTAAAAAACTACTTTATATGCCTAGAAGACAGTGGAAGTGAAATTTTACTTATCGTTGCATTTAGAGGAAAAGCATAAATTTATGGCATTGGTTTGATTTTATAATGCATAAATAAGAAGAAAGGAGGAGAACTACCTTTAGGATTGGCTACAGAGAATAAAATTTCTGTCCCAAGAACTCAAAAGAAGTTTAGAGTTCTTCATCTTAAGACAAATTCTTCTTTCTCTTCCAGTAAAGGCTTGTTTGTCTAAATCTGGTCACATCATTGGATGTACTTATGTGAACTGCATGGTGGGAAGGGAAATAAATTAGCTCAGTTACATCCCAGCCCTTTCTATTTTTTATTTTGAGACAGGGTCTCACTAAGTTCTTAGGGCCCTGATAAATTGCTGAGGCTGGCCTTGCACTTGTGTTTTCCTGCCTCAGCTTCCTGTGTAGCTGAGGTTAGATGTGTGCCACCCTGACTGACTTAAGTAATAAAAATTGAAGCTTTCAGGGGCTATACCTTCTTCAAGATTGCCTAGCATGTTTTTGGCAGAGCCAGTAGTTAGGCCCTGGGTCTTTTGACTCCTAGTCTGGAGTGTTATTTTGTTTTTCCCATTGAGAGTGTGAAGAATTCCTATAGAATGAGAAGTGCATATCGAGATGTGTGATTTACTCAGAAACTCTGCAACACCACCAAAATTCTAGTCCTTTGTGTTTTATAGAAGTATTTGTAGTAGTAACATTAATAACTTTCTATGTGTTAAGACCTTTTCCTATGAACTTACATGAATCATCTCATTTAATCCTCACAGTTATCCTATGTATTTTTACTTCTCCATTGACAGGAAAGCTGAGGTTAAAAATAGGTGGTACTGGTCTGATATTATATAAGTGTTAGGTTTGTGACTTGAACCCAGTCAGATTTCAAAACCTATATTCTTAACCTTTAAGAATCATAATTCCAAATTATATTTCTATAGCTGGTTTACAATAGAACAAATCATTTCAGGGACTGTGCTATTGATGACTGGTTTTTGCCCTATTATTTGTTTGGTATTGTCTAATTGTTTGGCCTTCTGGGCACCGATTCAATTTAACTTGTTTTGGTTTGGAGTTCTGACAGCAGAGAGTGAACTTTTATCATTGTCACTGCTTGAATGAGGGAATCTTGCTGTAGATTCTGGGTAATAACAGGTAGGCCTTCTAATGTGGATGGGATCCAGTAATATAGGATCTAAAACTTGTTAATCATAAAGCTGGCTGACTATTCTTAGGAAATATTAATCTTAGGAGAAAAACAAGTTTCATTTTATGTGCCACCCTTCTCACATCAGGAATCCTTGATTTTTTTTTTTTTTTTTTTTTTTTTTTTTAAAGTGAACGCTTTGGAAACATTGAGTGGCAAAACTAGAAAGGTGTTGGACCAGCCAAAGTCAGTTAATGGTTTGCAGCTCTGGTTTGTAGCATTATCTTTTTATGATGTGTATGGCTTGTAGAAGAAACGTCATCAAATTTCTGAGTTGCAAGACTGGTCTTCTGTAGCTTGCTCAATGTCATTATTCTTTGTCCCCACTCGTTTCTTTTTCCTCATTTTTTCCCCTCTCTAATGTAGAAAAGGAATAATCTTTATTCTAAAGAAAAATGGAAACATCTTCTTTCCCCCTATTTTTCTGATAGTTAGGAAGAAAGCTCTCAGTAGTTGTAGGGCATAGAGGCTTGCTCATGTATCTTTTTTTTAATATTTATTTTTTAGTTATAGTTGGACACAATACCTTTTATTTTATTTTTTATTCATGTGGTGCTGAAGATTGAACCCAGGGCCTTACACATGTTAGGCAAGCACTCTACCACTGAGCCACAACCCCAGCCCTCGCTCATGTATCTTATACTGCATATCTTTTTGGACTTGGCAGCGTGGTGTAGAAAGAGAATGTAGGCTTGGGAATGGCAGAGACCTGGGTTTAAATTCAAAATTTGCTATTAACTATGGGGACTTGGGCAATTTCTTCACCTGAGTCTGTTTTCTAATTTGCAATCAAACTTAGTTCCTTGTGGTTACTATTAGGATTGCCAGGATAATAAGTGTGAAGCATTCAGCAATTGTTAGTTCTTTTCACATTCCCTTTTTTCCTTCGTAATAATACTGGTAAGGCCTTGAATAGAGAATAAAAAACTTGGTATTAACAGATTTGTAATGCTGTAATGAGTGCCAGGCACTAGAGAAGTGCCCTCTGTCCCAGAAACACTGGTCTAGGTGAGACCTCTAAAATTGAGTAGGGTAATCCATTGTTTGGGTACTAGAGATTGAACCAGAGGTGCTTTACTATTGAGCTACCTTCCTGGCCCTTTTCATTTTTTAATTGAGACAGTGTCTCACAAAGTTGCAGAGGCTGCTCTTGAACTTGCAGCCCTCCTGCCTCAGCCTCCTGAGCCAGTGGGATTACTGATGTAGGTCACTGCACCTAGCCTCAGCTATGATCTTAATTGTTAATTTAATCTACTACTTCACAAAATAGTTTGGAGCTGAGATAGTAGCATGAAGTAATGTAATTGGAAGACAGAAACTAACTCTTGAAACAACTTAGTACATCACATTTGTATAACAGTTATCTCACCGAATCTGCATAGCAACTCTTGAGTTACATTGGGCTGGTGATAACTGGCATTGTACAGATGAGTATGTGGCAGGGACTTAACTGCCATTGTTGGCGAGTGGCAGAGTGAGGACTGGGACTGGTCTTCTGAGTTGTATTCTGTCCAACATAGCCTTTGCTTCTGCCCTCTTCAAATAGAAAAATTTTCTGCTTTTAGACCTAGGAATCTGACCTCTTCCTACCAGCTGTACTGTCCTCTTCAATTTGGTCAGCTTTAAAATTATGAAGATGGGAGAAGCTAATGTTTATCCAGACACTGCTTTCTGACCTACCTTATTCCTATCTTCCTAACTCCCTTTTTCTGAGTTTAAGTTGTGGGGGCAAAAAGTAGCCATTTATGGCAGGATAACAAACAATTTCTGCAGCAGGGAGTGTTGTCTCTGTATGCCCCATGTAGTGGTTGTTTGGGCTTTTATTGGCAAGGAAGATTACAGGGCAGAGGTTGCCAGAGTGGTAACTGCACTGCAGGCGCCGTTCAAGCTCAGTAACTGGAAGAATCTCTCTTAAGTGGAGTCTTCTTGGTGTGGAAGTTCATAGGTCATTGTACATAGCGGATAAGGGCAAGTGTTTAAAATGAAGAAATAGAGATGGAAAGGGAACAGTTTTTAATGATAAGGATACTTATTATAAGAAAGACCTTTGAGTGGCCTGTTAAAATGTAGGGTGGGAATGTGAGGAAGTGGCAATGGGCTTTGGACTCAAAGGAAGAACAGGAGTTGATAAGTGGTTGTGGGAGTTCATATCTGGGTGGGGGGGCAGTATTCTTTCTGATTTAGGGAATGAATTAATTCAAGAGTTTTGGGCACCTATTTATCATTTTTCTCTGGGGACTCTTGCTTGCTGAATGCTGCATACACTCTAAGGCAAGTAGGCCCAATCCTTTGTGCTTGGTGGGGCTCTGGGGAGCGTGGGAAACAGAACCTAAGCAAAAGATTCAGTCTAGGCTAGTCTCCACTTGTCTTCCCCACTGCTACTATTGCATTGGTTTCTCAATGTCTTTGTGGGCATGCTGGAACTGGGCTTTGAGGTTTCTGCCTTAGGGGTGAAAAGAAGGGGGAAGGGCATTCCAACAGGAATTTTTCCCCCAATTTGATTGCTGGGAACAAGGGATAAATGGGTTTTTATCCATCTTATAAACAGTTCTTGATTCTGTATAGAGGTGCAAATAGAGGAACTCTTGATAGGACAATAGACTCCATATTTTAATGAAAACTACATTCAAAGCCCAGATATCTGAACACAGCAAAGTCTAAAGGGCATTGGTCACATTAAGCAATTACAGTTCATTCATTCAGTACACACACACACACACACACACACACACAAACACACACACATACACAATGTATATATTTATTTTTTGGTATTGAGCCCAGGGGTGTTTAACCACTGAGCAATATCCCCAGCCCTTTCCTTTTTCTTTTTTGAGACAAAGTCTTGCTAAGTTGCTTAGGACCTCTCTAAGTTGTTGAGGCTGTCCTTGAACTTTGGATCTTCTTGCCTCAACCTCCCCATCCAAATCATATTTTAAATTAATGCCTTTCATTCCTCAAACTTCCCCTTGATTCTCTTGTATTTATGCATTGGGCATATTTTATTTTCCTCTCATTTCCATTTTTCTTTCAAATATTTCTGCAGCTCTCTCCATCCTGCTTCCTCCTTGCTGTGGTGGCTGGGATGCTTCTTCCATGATTTTTTTGAATCTAGACTGGGCTGTTCTCTGTGTTAAAACAATTACGATCCTTCTCTTAACAGGTGTGTATTAAAATCACATTTATTAAGAATAAATAAATATTTTTAAGTGGCTTTTTTCCACGGGGGTAGGGGGTTGATGAGAGAATGGAGAGTAGGGGAGATTACCTCCAACCTGCCTTTTGGACTGGCCATAAGGTCACCCATAGTGACAATCAACTAGGTACAGCAGTATGACTACAATGCTTCTTGATTTATTGGCCAACTTGCTATTATATAATAAGGATATATTATCACTTATTGTATAAACAGCACACAGAAACCATCTAGATATTTGGGTATTTGTTCCGAGTTGGAACAAGTAAAGTGGTAAAAAGATAATCTGTTTAGAGCTTTCTGTAAGATTATAGAGTCATAGGAAGTTCTAGCCTTTGACATCTAGGAGTTAGAATATGAACTACTTCAAGGTGTACTTTTTAAGAGTTTGAGCCTATTGCTCCTTTTCCTATTCCCCAAAGAGGTAAAAGTCCTAGGAAATAGTGTCCCCCCACCCCCCAAAGATTATGTTTTGTGCTTCCATTACTGTCTCGTCTCAGTTAAGGCACATTTTGCCCTCAATATTGTAGTATAGTTTGGAAGCTAGAAAGACCCATCCATAAATGTACCAAACATGGAGGACTTAAATTGTCTTTCCACCTTTGATGAGAGGGAGGTATTTTTTTTTCCAATTTACATTTCTTAGTTGGGATTTTAATTTAGCATATTAATTTAGTATATTTTGCCCCTACTATAGCAGTATCAGTAACAGATTTGAGAGAGGTTAAGTAAAATCTGTACTGCCTTGTTTTAGAAGTGGCTTGGCTCTGAAGGACAGTGAGTGCTTGTCTGTACCATGCAGTTAAAACTTTCATTAAATTGATACTAGCAAATTTTTCCAGGGAAAAAGAATCTAATTTTAATCTCATGCCATGATTACCACATTTAGTCACATTCTCCTTCTCCTACTGATAGATCTAGTCACCACTTTCCTTTCAGTAGGTACTTTTGGTGGGCTGTTGAGGAGGGTAGTGGGCAAAGGACTCTGCTTGAGTAGACACTGGTGATGGGCCCCGGGCTTGGTGGTGGCTTGCTTTCTGCATTGTAGTAAAACCACGAGAGGGCATCTTTGGCTCTGGGATTAATAATTCATCTGTCTTCTCTGACCTGTGATCTTTTCTCTCCTCTCTCTTATCCTTTCCCGATAGTGTGAAGTGAGGGGGGCCTTCTCCCTCCTTCCTCCTCCCTCTGTGATCCACCTTCCTTTTTACCCTGCCCTGCCACGGCTCTGCCCCTTACCTTCATGGACGACTCAGAGGTGGAGTCGACCGCCAGCATCTTGGCCTCTGTGAAGGAACAAGAGGCCCAGTTTGAGAAGCTGACCCGGGCGCTGGAGGAGGAACGGCGCCACGTCTCGGCGCAACTGGAACGCGTCCGGGTCTCACCACAGGATGCCAACCCACTCATGGCCAACGGCACCCTCACACGCCGGCATCAGGTAACCCCTCTCTCCATTAGACCAGCAGGTAGGACTTTGGCATGGTCATGGAGAGGGTAAAATCCTTATTGGGAAGCTACTTTACCCTCGGTGATGGGCTATCCAATGCCCATGCTTCATTTTGAACTTTTCCAGAGGTGTTAAATACTGATTAAGAAATAAGAAATATTGCTGCTGTGCTGAGTTGGGTGGACTTATCTCTAGAAGCATCATCTGACTTCTTGTTTTGTTGGAGTGGGTTTTCTGGGTTGGGATGCCGTGGCAGATAGTATAGTTTGGGGCTATAGTCAAATTACTTGTTTTCTCTGATTATTTTTTTCTTGGCATCAAAAATTCAAGAAAGTAAATGGGCACTTATTGGTTGGGGAAGTTGGGCATCTTGTACTCCCAGCTTCATTCAGTCCTTTCAGGGAACACTCTGTTCTCAGAAGGTGTGACTGTATCCATAAATTGTATATTCCTGTTCCATATTGCCTTTGTGGCTTCTTTTTTGTTGGCTGTATAAATCATGTCTTGGAGGAAGGGGTTATTGTTAATTCTATTGGTTAGAATTGGAGAGGGAGCTTCATTCTGCTGTTTAACCCAAATAACCACAGGAGCCAGTGGTCTCTCGTTGGCTGACTTTCTGATGTGACTTTGGAGAGTTGGTGTTAGAAGTGAGAAGTATCTTGTGTTTCCTTTGGTTTATCTAGTCTGACTTTGCTGTGACGTAATCTGTCTGAGGGTGTGTGTGTGTGTGGGGAGGGCGGAGGGCATTGCTTGATAGACTGCATCTCTGGATGGAAACCAAAATAGTGCTCATGCCTTGACAGTCCTTTTTACTGATTATTTAATTTTTAAGATAGAAAAGGTCCCACCTATTGAGGAACCTTGCAGATTGAGCTAGAGGACAGAATTCCAGTTGGGGATAATCAGGAATTTGAAGGAGGCTGTATATTTGCAATGTTTCTAATTTTTTCTAGGAGCCAGAGTAGAGGGCTAGGGATGAGATATATATATTGAAAAGACGACTCGGGCTTGGAGGTGGTGGGGAATTCCAGGATTTAGTATGTGGTTTCTTTCTCTTGCTCTCTTATTTTTAACTTCTGCTCAGCAATGAAACCACACCTTTCCTTCTTCCTGAAAGTAATGTTTAACTTCCTCTCCCTCAGCATTATACTCTTCATGTAAAGGGGAGTTGGGTGGGAGAAGAGTTTCCTAAGGTGGCTGGATCTCACTGTGTTCTCTATTGAAAGAGGAGCAGGGAAATATGTATTTCTATGTGGTATAATGTCATTAGATTATTTCCTGCTATTTAAGACAGAACAATTTAAGATTGACATTTTGGAATGTGTTCTGTAGTTGGAATAATTGATGATAAAGATGTTGAGAATTTAGTATTCTTGGAGGGGAATTGGGGTACCTATATTCTTCATACTTGGAAAGGGAGACTTACATCTTTCTTTAAAAAGCTGTATGGAATGGGAGTTTCCAATGGTAGCAGAGCATGAAGGGAACAATAACGAAGACTTTTGGAAATCCCCTAAATTAGCCTTTTCAATTTTCCTTATATTCTCAGGGATTTTAAAAAAGGTTGCATGTAGGGAAACTTTTCCAAAACATTCTTTATTTCAGCAAATAGTTTTTGAACGCTTATAATGTATCAGGCACTGCGTAAGGCACTAGGGATGCTACCTTAAATAAAACTGACCCCCAAACCCCTCTGCCCTCATGGAGCTTAGGTTTTTATGTACCAAAGACCCAGTCTGCCAGAGTTGCAGGCCTGATTCCAACTTTGAGGAAAGTTCTAAGCTAAGAAGTAATATGGTTATTTTATGAGTACTGACACAAGGATTTCAGGCCACAAACATCTTCTTGAAAGCCCTTTTCCTGTTTGGGAAAAAGACATTTATGTTTGATAGAGTAAAGGAAGGCCACAAAATGAATTGTCTTTTCATGGGCTATGTTTCAGAACGGCCGGTTTGTGGGCGATGCTGACCTTGAGAGACAGAAGTTTTCAGATTTGAAACTCAACGGACCCCAGGTAATTCTTTTGGCTCAAGGCTGGGTTGTTTAATTCATATCATTTTACTTCTTCAGCTTATAAGAGCATCATGGTAATTCATAAAGTGTCTGGCACATTGTAAACACCCATCAATTAGTTTCTTTCATTTAGGAAAGTAAAAAGGTGGCGCTACAAAGTATATATGTAGCTTTGTTTTGAAATGAATATTAATGGCTATTGATCTTTATTACTACCTCCCTGTCCCTCTTATGTGATCCCAGGTACTACATTCCTATTTTAGGGAGGGCATAATTCTACTTTGCAGAAAATCCTACCTAAAATCTGGTTGGTCTTAGAAGCCTTCTGGCTTACCTTAGAGTAATACAAAGTCAGTCAAATGATTGGTCTTCTAGGGATTTTCTGTTTTATCCTAAAAGTTATTTGTTTTGGGGGGGATGGGGAGTGGGCGTGGTGGTGCACGCCTATAATCCCAGTTGACTCTGAAGGCTGAGGCAGGAGGATCAAAGCCAGCCTTAGCAATTTAGGGACTAAGCAACTGAGTGGGACCCTGTCTCTAAATAAAATTCTTAATAAAGGGCTGAGAGTGTTGCTCAGTGGTTAAGCGCCCCGGGATCAATCCCTCCTAATAAAAAACGTTCTGTATTTATTGGATAAGCCCGTTTTGAGAGATCACTCAGATGTATATATGGCCCATTAACATAGTTCATATTCATTTAGATAACCATAGATGACCAGAATTGGGAAGTTAAATCTGCTACCTTTGTCACTTGGTGTCAATATGGCTATCAGCTGTTTAGCTTGGTACATATTAGTTAAATGACTAGAATGGGAAAATTATATTTACTTTTGTACACCTTTGAAAGGTAACAGTCACCTCTCTTTAAAAATCTTGAGGTCTATAAAAGATGGATGAATAGTCCTCACCCTTCTGCTTCTTAAAACTAGGATGGGTTCTTAATAACACATGGTTTAATAGTATTTTCTTTCTTTTCCTCTTTTCCATATAGGATCACAGTCATCTTCTATATAGCACCATCCCCAGGATGCAAGAGCCAGGGCAGATTGTGGAGACTTACACAGAGGAGGACCCTGAAGGAGCCATGTCTGTTGTTTCTGTGGAGACCTCAGATGATGGGACCACCCGGCGCACAGAGACCACAGTAAGCTGAGATTTGCATAAGGTCTCATTAATAGAAAATAGAAGAAGTCTTTCTGTAGTTTGTATTAGGTGAGAGATTAAGCACTTAATTAGGGTGAAGGAAGGATCACTAATCTGTACTTATGCCAAAAAGAAAGTGATCTCTCTTCACATGGAAAAGTGATATGGGAAAATCTGATGGATTGGGAAGAGAGAGGGCATGTCAAGGTCTGTAGGAGCTTCTCCGAGAAGCAGTAATTGCCAGAGCAGTTTTCTTGCTCAGATGTATAGGATGGGAAGAAAGGTAGATGGTATAGGCATTTCTAGTGTAGTGGCCTAGAGATTAGGGTTTGCTTCTTTTCTTGGAGTGGTCTGGAAGTAAGCTTGTATCCCTTATTTCCCTCAGTAGTTTTTTTCCCCCCATTCCTTAATTGAAGGTCAAGAAAGTAGTGAAGACAGTGACAACACGGACGGTACAGCCAGTCCCTGTGGGACCAGACGGGCTGCCTGTGGATGCCTCATCAGTTTCGAACAACTATATCCAGACTTTGGGTCGTGACTTCCGCAAGAATGGCAATGGTGGACCTGGTCCTTATGTGAGCCAAGCAGGCACTGCTACCCTTCCGAGGAACTTCCACTACCCTCCTGATGGTTATAGCCGCCACTATGAAGATGGCTATCCAGGTGGCAGTGACAACTATGGCAGTCTATCCCGGGTGACTCGCATTGAGGAACGATATAGGCCCAGCATGGAAGGCTACAGGGCACCTAGTAGACAGGATGTCTATGGGCCACAGCCCCAGGTTCGGGTAGGAGGGAGCAGTGTGGATCTGCACCGCTTTCACCCAGAGCCTTACGGGTTAGAAGATGACCAGCGTAGTATGGGCTATGATGACCTTGATTACGGTATGATGTCTGATTATGGCACTGCCCGTCGAACTGGGACACCCTCCGACCCTCGCCGCCGCCTCAGGTAGGCAAGAGTAAAAGGAAAGGGTCTTTCCAAGATGGGGGAAAGAGCTGGCTTTTCTTTCTACTTTTAAGAACCTTTAGGGATCAGACTTTTCCATGGGAATTTTGGGTGAAATGAAAGTAGACTGATGTTTAGTAGACACTTTCCCTTGTTGCCTCAAGAATGCTTTAGAGTGGGATTGGCAGACCTTTACAGGGGACCTACTTTAGGCTTTGTGGGTTCTATGTTATCTTTGTTAGATGTTTTTTGTTTTAAAAAGCAAGCCTTTAAAAATATAAAAAATATTTAGTTCTTGGGTGGTATGAAAACAGGTTTGGCCTGTGGGCTGCAAATCTTGCTTCAGAATAAATTAGGGACTGTGTTTTCCAAACAAAGAGACATGAAAAGAAGGAAAAATTTAAGGTTTTCTTGATGGTGAGGGTGCTTTGGCAGCTGTTACTGAATTTCTGTGTATGGGTCATGACCTTCTAAAGCCAAATGCCTTGGTGCTTACTTTCTTCATGTATAGGGAGCGTTGGTTAATAGTGAACTGAACTGGGTTGGGGACAGGGGTAGAGGCCCCATTATCTAAGCCTGAATCATTTACCTTTCAGGTGTCTTAGCTAATCCAACTCCCATGTGACTCACCTTTTATTCCTGAAGGGGCACCAGACTTCAGCTGGTGCAACCTAGAGCAGGGGTAGATAGCAGCAGTCTGCCCAGGGTGTTGTCTGCTTTTCTGACTTCCTCATTAGTAAAGAGTGATTGGACCCAGGTGGGTGTGGGTGGCTAGGCCATTTTGTGCTATCCCTGTAGCAGCTGACATAGAGAAGGTTTGGGGCCTGGTTCTTGGGTTTGTTCCAGGATGGCACTGGACTTGGAAACCTGCTTGACTATCAAGATCATTTGCTGCTTCCTGTTCCGGGCCTAGGAGAGTAATACAAGGTCAAACTTAAACAGTGAAGCAGTTGATTAGCATAAAAAAGCTCTGAACTTGAAAAACCTCAGTTCTAGTTAGTTGTACCTCTGCCACTAGTCGTATAGCTTCAAGCAAGCCATTTGATCTTTCTGGACACAGCTTTGTTATTTGTAAAGTGAAAGAATCTTGATCCTTTGCCTGTAAAAGAAGGAAATATAAGATTTCTTCAGGTGACTAAAATTTGGTTATGGTAATTGTTCTTTATAATTGCTTATCTTAAAATAATAAGAAAATTAAAAGGTGCTTAACACAGAGCCTGAAAACCCTAGAAAAGCACACCATCCATTCAAAAAGAACTACAATTAACATTTTGGTGCATAGCCTTTGAGTTCTTTTTCCTATATTTGTGAACATGCTGTATTTTTACCCCTGGACTAAAAGGAAATCTTTCTTCACGTACAGGTTAGTTGCCTTCTAGCTAATATAACCAATTTATTTTGTTTCAATGATATATTGAAATGGCATTTATTTATTTATTTGTTTGTTTGTTTGTTTATTTATTTATTTATTTTTAACTAAATGCTTTGGGCCTTTGAATCACTGTTGAATGGTTGTTGTTAACACCATGAGGCAGATCTTCAGCTTAAGCTAACCTTGAGTGTTTGGTGGCAGTGGGAGTGGTTTTGTGGAGCAAACAAAGGTCTTATTTGTGAGAGTTCCACACAATAGGTTCTCCTCTCTCCTGTGGGAGCCGCAGAATGAGATGAGTTCAGAGATAATGGTCTCTTCCTGGTGGTTATGAATAAATAATAGTGTGACAAACTCACCCTCTAGTGGTTGCTGGTAGTACTGAAACAGGAAGAATTATCTTCCCACTGACTTCTTTCCTGCAATTGCTGTGTGTTTCGTGTGGCGGGGCATCCTAAATACAGTGTTGGTCAGTAGATTTTGACAAAATTGGAGGTATTTAGAAATTGGAGAATGGGACTCATTTCAAACATATTTCTGAGAGCTGGGTATGATAGCACATGCCTGTAATCCTAGTGACTCGGGAGGCTGAGGCAGAAAGATCAAAAGCTTGAGGCCAGCCTTAACAATTTAGAAAGATCCTGTCTCCCCAAAAAAAGGACTGGGGATGTAGTTCAGTGATAAAGTGCTCCCTAGGTTCAATCCCTGGTAATAAACCCATATTTGTTGACTAGCAAGTCTGATGTTGCTATGAACTGAGAATTAGTGTTTGAAGACATACACCTTATCAGTACCAAAGACAGGTATTCATATGATGTAGCAAGAAGTTCTTTTCTATTTTTCTCTATCAGCCCCTCCCTCTTTAATAATTTCCAAAATAGGATAAGGAGAACCTTAAATATGAAGTATGTTTAAGGGTCTTTTTTTTTTTTTTTTAAAGAGAGAGTGAGAGAGGAGAGAGAGTGAGAGAGAGAGAGAGAATTTTTTTTTTTTTTTTTTCTTTTTTTTTTTTTATTGGTTGTTCAAAACCTTACACGGCTCTTGACATATCATATTTCAGACATTAGTTTCAAGTGAGTTATGAACTCCCATTTTTACCCCAAATACAGATTGCAGAATCACATCAGTTACACATTCACCTTTTTACATAATGCCCTATTAGTAACTGTTGTATTCTGCTACCTTTCCTATCCTCTACTATCCCCCCTCCCCTCCCCTCCCATCTTCTCGAGAGAGAGAATTTTTAATATTTATTTTTTAATTCTCCGGTAAACACAACATCTTTGTTGGTATGTGGTGCTGAGGATCGAACCCGGGCCGCACGCATGCCAGGCGAGCACGCTACCGCTTGAGCCACATCCCCAGCCCTTAAGGGTCTTATTCTACCAGCTGTTCCCTATGTGTAAATGCCTCATTTCCTGTTTAGCTAAGGGCTTGTTAGAACTGTTCTCAGGCTTTATTTGATGATTTCTGTGACACTGAGTCATTTAGTTTGGTTAGCTATGCTGTCTGAGGATTTATTTTAATCTCTATCTGGAAATTAATAATTTTCAGGTATCATTCAAATACATGTTCAGTAACTAGATTTGGTTCTCTTTTTTTGTGTGTGATTAACTTCTCCAAATATTACTTTCTGAGCCAGCAAACTTGATGAAAAAAGGGTAGCTCTAATTTAATTGAAGGTACCTTTGAAATTATTAAAATTGATTAGCATATTATTAATGCAGAGGAGATATATGATCTGTGTATCAGTGCGGGGGATAATCCTGCCTTAATGTTGGGGGGTTATAGGAGTGTCCAGTAAGCTAGGCTTAACTACTTGATGTATTTCTCTTTTCTGTTGGTTTTTCCAAAAATCTGCAGGAGTTATGAAGACATGATTGGCGAGGAGGTACCAGCAGATCAGTACTATTGGGCTCCTTTGGCCCAGCATGAGCGGGGAAGTTTAGCAAGCTTGGATAGCCTTCGCAAGGGAGGCCCCCCACCTCCCAATTGGAGACAGCCTGAGCTGCCAGAGGTTATCGCCATGCTGGGATTCCGCTTGGATGCTGTCAAGTCTAATGCAGCTGCATACTTGCAACACTTATGCTACCGCAATGACAAGGTGAAGACTGATGTGCGGAAGCTGAAGGGCATCCCAGTGCTGGTGGGATTATTAGACCACCCCAAAAAGGAAGTGCACCTTGGAGCATGTGGAGCTCTCAAGAATATCTCTTTTGGACGTGACCAAGATAACAAGATTGCCATAAAAAATTGTGATGGTGTTCCTGCCCTTGTGCGATTGCTCCGAAAGGCTCGTGATATGGATCTTACTGAAGTCATTACTGGTAAGTTCTAGGCCCCAGGAAGTGCTAAGTTTGGGTGACTCTTACCCCTAGAGAAGTTGAGAGTTAGAGGGGTTTCCAGTCCTTTAACTTTTGATTATAGATTATCTCTAATCAACTACGGTCACAAAGAAGATTGTCTTCCAAACATGGAAGCTCAATGTCAGTTGCCAGTTATCCCCAATTGTGTAATTTAAGTGTATGCCTGTCTTGACTCACATGCTAGGCCCATCTAGACATTTGAGCTGTGATCCTTGCTTTATTTAGAACAGTGGTTTTTCAGATTCTGAGCTGTGATCTGATAGTCTGAATTGAACACAAGTTTGTGGGTCACAATCACCATTCCAAGCAAAAGAAAAGAAAAAAAAATGCCTAGTGTGGTGATGCATGCCTCTATTTCCAGTGACTCAGGAGGCTGAGGCAGAAGGATTGCAAGTTCAAGACCAACCTGAGCAACTTAGTGAGTCCCTAAGCAGTTTAGTGAGACCTTGTCTTATAATAAAAAGGGCTGGGGATGTTGCTTAGTAGTTGAGTGCCCCTGGGTTCAATCCTGCATATCCAAAAATAAATAAATAAATAAATAAAAGGAGAATGTATAGACCATTGGTTCTTAGTTGGAGGAAATTCTCCCCTCTCTTCTCTGAAGACATTTGCAATGTTGGAGACATTTTTGCTTGTTTTAACTGCAGTGTGGGTAGAGAGTGCTATTGGCATCCAGTGAGTAAAGGCCAGGAGTGGTAAACATCCAGCAGTAGACAGGACAGCTTCCTACAACTAAGAATTATGTGACCCCAAATGACAGAGGAGTCGAGGTAGAAGAGGTCAGTATAGGTGGATCGGTGAGCATTAGTTATAGCCAGTACTATTTTTATGGAACTTTACTTCATGATCCGTATGTTTGTAAAATAAAAATTTATTTCTTACCACGGGTTACACACAAAAGCTTGAATATCAATGCAAGATATTTGATCATTAAGGAAGACCAAGAAGTCGAGCAATAGGGTATTCTCTTGACATTCTTCAAACATATGATCATGGGTGTTGGAGAGCTATCTTATGAATTGTCTCTGCCAGGAACCCTGTGGAATCTCTCATCCCATGACTCAATCAAAATGGAGATTGTGGACCATGCACTGCACGCCTTGACAGATGAAGTGATCATTCCTCATTCTGGTTGGGAGAGGGAACCTAATGAAGATTGTAAGCCACGCCATATTGAGTGGGAGTCGGTGCTCACCAACACAGCTGGCTGCCTTAGGTAATAGTAGGGGCTTTGAGAATATAAAATTGAATTTTTGAGGATTGATATAATTTCTTTAAAAAGAAAAGTTAAGATTTTTTTTTTTTTTTTTTAAACTAGAGTTTGAACCCTGGGGTGCTCTACCACTTAGCTACATTCCCAGCCTATTTTATTTTGAGACAGAGTCTCACTAAGTTGCTGAGGCTGGTCTCGAGTTTGTGATCCTTGTGCCTCAGTCTCCTGGGTAACTGGAATTACAGATGTGCACCACCTGCTTGGCAAAAGTTAAAATTCTTTCACCTGCTATTCAGCCTCTACTATCTTTTTATTGTATACTGCAACTCCAACTGTTTACCTTTATTGCTACTCACTTATATTCCACATATACCTGCTGTTGGTTTGTTTGTTTTCCCTTAAACATCTCTTTTATGCCTCTTTGACTCTGTTCATCTAACCTGGTAAACACTTATTCAGAACCTACAATGTGTAGGTAATCATCTAGTTCTGGGCTTTGTGTGTCTGTATCTCTTAGTTTTCTATATTTCAAATCAGACACTCTGCTCTGTGGTATATTTGTACTTCCATTCAAGAAGTATCTATTCTATCTTGAATTATTAACCCATACCCCACATGGTGATAAAGGTTCAGAAAGCAGAGACTGTCAATGAACTTTCTCTTAACTGCTATGCCTTGCTTATAATAGATATTCACTACTTCCTATAGTGAGTAAAAAGGGTATTGAGGAAGCTTATAGATGTTGTGGGATAGTCAATGGGGGGATTTCTGAATTTGAGTCATTTAAAGTATTTTCTGGTTTCCCTTCAGGAATGTAAGCTCAGAGAGAAGTGAAGCTCGTCGGAAGCTTCGGGAATGTGATGGCTTAGTTGATGCCCTTATTTTCATTGTTCAGGCTGAGATTGGGCAGAAGGATTCAGATAGCAAGGTAAATTAATTCCATTCATTGCATCTACAAAGTACTTGTAGTGCAAACCTACCCACTCCTGCTTTCCATTACATAAAATGCCTATCCCAGCACCTTCTTCCTAAAGAAGTAGTGTTCAACTTAGGAATTTTTTTTTCCCTCACATGTATATGAAAGTTGCCTAGTGGTCTTTTAAGATTATTCATTTTTCCAAGTAGGAAAGTCAGTGATCCAGTTTTGGGGTTGGCTAAAGCCACTAAATTCAAGGAGTTTGAGAAGACTGGAATACTGAGAAATGATGGATTGTATTATATTTTGAGGGTTGATATTTTAATACCTCAATCATGGGAACTTGCTGCAAAATCACCATAGTTATTTACTTCTCTCATTAAATCTTGTGTCCCTAAGCTTGTGGAAAACTGCGTGTGCCTCCTTCGGAACTTATCCTATCAGGTTCACCGGGAGATCCCACAGGCAGAGCGTTATCAAGAGGCACCTCCCAGTGTTGCCAACAATACTGGGCCACATGCTGCCAGTTGCTTTGGGGCCAAGAAGGGCAAAGGTGAGTCTTAGTTCCTCATTCTTTGCTCTTTAATGTGGGACAGGAAGAGGAAGGAACACTTAACTTTAGGTACAGAATATTTGCAAAGAGTCTGGGAATCTGTCTGGTCAAGACTGTCTTGTTGCTCTGCCGCTGCTTTCCCTGAGCTGTGTGCTTTTATTGTGGTGGTGGTGGAGGTAGTGATGGTGGTGGTGGTGGTGGTGGTATTGCTGTGAATGACTGAGGCACTGAGAACTCAACTAATCTGGGGACTTCTTTCCCATTCCTCCTTTCTTTTTCCTGTGTTTTTCTTTACTTCTCTGTGCTTTCTTGCTTATTTGACCATGCTTTTGTTGACATCTTTCTCCTGCATTTTCTTCCTTTATCTCTCCTCTGCTTTACACCTTGGGTGACGCATTGGAAGATGAATGGTTCTCCAGAGGTGAGTTGAATCTTTTAAGGAGCTTGACAACTTCTAATTTGCATGTTTTGGTTTTAGCTTCCCTAGTATTTCCTTGCCTAACCCTTCCCTGTGGATGCATGTAGGAAAATTGAGTTGAGGAAAGCCATTGAAACAAGTTCAGCTCTTCTGAGCACGTGGATCCTGGCATGCTGTTTCTGGGCAGCAGTCCTTTTTATCAAAACTCAGGTCAATAGTGACAAGAGTGGTTATCCTTGTTTTATCTATCTGCTGCCTGTTTTCTGTCCTTGTTTCTGCATAGCACCCTGCTGGGACAAGTTGGGCGGGCTTCCCTTCTTTTGCTACTTTTGATGCATCTCTGATCCAAAGATTCTGACTGAAGAATGAAAAATGTGCCAGATGAAATTTTCCTTTTTAAAATTCTTTACCCCTATTCTCTCCCTGCCCCATACCCTTTTCCTATTTCTACAGGGAAAAAACCCACAGAGGATCCAGCAAATGATACAGTGGACTTCCCTAAAAGAACAAGTCCTGCTCGAGGTAAGTTATTTTTTTTCTTCTCAGTCTCCAAAGATCTCATCATCATAGCCCACAGATAGGGTATTTGGTAACCTAATAGTAGACTTTATGCAACATATGTACGGTTCTCTCTTCTCTGACTTGGGGATTTGAAGTGACAGTGAAAATCTTGGTAAAATCTATAGTATTGTAGAAGTAATTCACAAAGGCCTGTTTTGTTAAGACAGTGCTTCAGGTTATTCAAGGATAGGATAAAGTTCTGATGGTAGGCTATAGCAGAAACTTAGCTACCCTAAGTGGTCACTACAGTTTTGGAGGCTTAAACTTTATTCTTAGAAGATTCCTGTTTATCATAGTTTGCATCTTTGGACTCATTGTATTGATGACTATAAGGTTTACAGCTCTCCATGGATATAAAAATAACTGGGTTAAATTAGAAATAATTCATTTGAGATGAGAAATCTTAAACCTTGATTGCTATCAATGAACTAAATGAGTTTTCTGAGAGCTCATGGTAGAACCAAGGCCAAAGTAAGCTGTGGGGGAGAAGAGTCAAGGAGTAAGGAGAGAAAGGAGTTGAACATGATGAGTTGATATATCTTTTGCTTCTTACCATGACTAATTACTCTTAAGAATCAAATCTTGGTACCCAAAGAGGGGGTAAAGAAAAGAATCAAGTCTCTAAGTTGGCTGTTGACTAGTAAGGGAATTCAGGGAGCGTAATGGTAAATACATCTACCTAGAGTACTAAGGCTGGATTCCTGCCACCAGAGCCTGGTTTGTAGGTATTGATTAGTATCCTCTGCCTTCTTGCTCTTTCTTGTACAGGCTATGAGCTCTTATTTCAGCCAGAGGTGGTTCGGATATATATCTCACTCCTTAAGGAGAGTAAAACTCCTGCTATCCTAGAAGCCTCTGCTGGAGCCATCCAGAACTTGTGTGCTGGGCGCTGGACGGTGAGTATGTTTTACAAAATGGATTTGGAAATGGGAAGATTTATATAGCTAGTTTGTTATTTATAATCTGTTGTCTTCCATGTGCTGCCTAGTATGGTCGATACATCCGCTCTGCTCTGCGTCAAGAGAAGGCTCTCTCTGCCATAGCTGACCTCCTGACCAATGAACATGAGCGGGTGGTGAAAGCTGCATCTGGAGCATTAAGAAATCTGGCTGTGGATGCACGCAATAAGGAGTTAATCGGTAAGGAGTTGAATGCCAGCTGTTGCCTCAGCATCTAGCACAGTGCCTATAGGTGCTAGTAATGTATCTATTGAAATCATCTAAGGAAAAGATTCTAGCCCTCAATAGTCTATAAATTTTAGGGCGGGTGAGGGGACATGGTCTAATGGTTCTTAGATAAGAAGTGATGACTCTTCACAAATAGAATGTTAATAGCTGTTGTTTATTGAGCACCTCCATTGTCACTAGGCATTATTAAATACTTCTGTGTTTTCATTTAATCCCCATCACTTTATAGAGGTCTGTTTTTTTTTTTTTTTAAATAGGATAAGGAAACTAAGGGTATAGAAGTTAAGTAATTTTCTCAGAGTTAATATAGCCAGTTAGTGGCAGAGCCTAGGTTGTTGAGTTGTTGAGCTTTTAAATTCATCATGCCTTCATTTCTGTTAAGTTACTACAGTATTGACATTCTATTTTCATTAGAGTATCTGAAAGGACTGGGTAACATATTTGATGTACAATATTCACATTGTTTTAATGTGATTGAAGAATGAGAGAAAGAAGGACAATGAGTTCATGTTATTTCATGTTCTTTGCCCTTTTGATATGATAATCCTATAGGATAGTGAATCAAATTCATATGGTCAGTATCTCCACTTGATCTGATCAATATAAAATGTAGTATAAGGCTCCTTATGGCCTAACTCTGCCTTTTCTCCCTGCTTTTTTTCCTTCTGCTGTTTTAGGTAAACATGCTATTCCTAACTTGGTAAAAAATCTGCCTGGAGGGCAACAGAGCTCCTCTTGGAATTTTTCTGAGGACACTGTGGTCTCTCTTTTGAACACCATCAATGAAGTTATTGCTGAAAACTTAGAGGCTGCCAAAAAGCTTCGAGAGACGCAGGGTATTGAGAAGCTAGTGTTGATCAACAAATCAGGGTAAGCTTACACTTAAAACCACAGCTAGAAGAATTTAAGTATGAAAGGGAGTTTGCTAGGAAGGAGCTTTTCTTTTTTTTTTGCAGTGCTAGGGATTGAACCCTGGGTCTTGTACATGCCAGTCAGACATTCTTTTCACTGAACCACATTCCTAGTCCTCCTCTTGCTTTCTGAGATTATTCCTCTTCCTTACATGTGAAACGTGAAAAGACATTATTCTTTTTCTGTCTTAAATCCATAAATTGATAATAGACACTTATGTCAGACAATATTGTATTTTACTCTTTGGGACAGAATATAGGTTTTGGAAAATTTGATTTCACCCTTTTTGGCATTTATATTCTTACGTTGTTACCAGAAAATATATGTCCTAAGCTTCTTTCCTGGTCTTACATCCAAATTTAATATGGTGTTACTTTAAGGAATCGCTCAGAAAAAGAAGTTCGAGCAGCAGCACTTGTATTACAGACAATCTGGGGATATAAGGAACTGAGGAAGCCCCTGGAAAAAGAAGGATGGAAGAAATCAGACTTCCAGGTATAGTAACTCTCAAGACCAAAATGTTTTTTTTTTTTTTTTCTTCTATTTCATCATCACACTAAGTCTATTTTTGACCCAAGTCTCTAATTAGTAGACCTTATTTGCTTTACTTCTCAAGAATGGTACTTATAACTCATTTGCTGCTGAAATAGCTCTGGTCTCCCTCAGTGTCATAACAGTAAGTAAGTAAGTGCTGGTGGTGATGAAGGGTGATGATGACCTTGGCGACTTCTCCAAATCTCCCCTGACCCTTTGAGCAAGTTTACCATTTTCTGAGACTGTTTCCTTCTGATAGTATGAGTATTTGGAACTTTTAAAATTTCCTGTTCAGGAACACAAATAGAAGCCTATTGTTTCACTATGTTGAGTATTTATTCAATCCTTAAGCATTACCTTTTCTTAAGAGTTGGAAGTAGGAATGTAGAGGATTAAATCTTTTGTGGGATAAAATGTGCCTTAGGGGCTGGGGCCTATGGGTGTGGGGTGGGGTATGGAAAGCTGGGGAAGGAAACCATGTTTAAGGAGAGCCTCTGGAGGAGGTAGGGCGGGGCAGATTGCTTTGTGGGGTGGAGACAGGCTGGAGAATAAAGACTTTCTGTTCTATGACTTGGCATTTTGTTTGCCTCCAGGTGAATCTAAACAATGCTTCTAGAAGCCAGAGTAGTCATTCATATGATGATAGCACTCTCCCTCTCATTGACCGGAACCAAAAATCAGGTATAGTACCCACAGAGTAAACTCATCTTCTTTTAGCCACTTATTTATTTCTGAATGAGTTAGTCTTTTGTGGGAGGGGGATAATGCTTTGCTCCAGAATTGCTAAAGCACAAGCTGGCAGATCTGAGCTTTAGAAATGAAATTTAGAAATGAAATTTAGAAATGAATTTAGAAATGAAATTTAGAAATGAAATTTGCCTGAGTGTGATTTCTTCTATTTGCTTGTGAACTTAAAATCACTGGAAAATGAACCCTAGGTTTTTATTTTATTTCCCTTTAAATTTCTATATAATGTCAAGTAATGCATGTTTACTGTTGAAAAGTTATAAAATACAGATGTCCAGAAAAATAATAGAAAATCAGTTATTTCTACTACCCAGAGATAGCAACTATTATTTTGGGTTATAACTTTTTAAAACCTTTTGCCATGTGAACAAACACGTTCTTCTGAAGAGATGAATTATATATTTTGTTTTACCCTTATTATCTTAATGACTCTTGGCTTTAGCCTCCATGAGTGGTTCTTGAATTGTTCTCTGAAAGTCTGGAGGCTGTTGAACATTTGCTTTGATGGAATAGAAGCAGTGGTGCATATTGTTGGTGGCTTAGGGCAGTGATATCACACTGAATGAGTTGTAGACCCCATTACCACATTCTTACATTTTAAAAAAAGAACCATCTGAATGAATAAATAAAAATGTCAGTAATCTTTATGCTCTTAGTATACCCCTTAGGATATTTTGGTTGTGATATTGAAATACCATTTTGCTTTGTAGTAAACCATAGTACATGGCTTTAGTCATATATTGTTGTTAATGGCTTTTCAACTAAAGAATCAAGAGGGAAAAGCTGATTTAGTGGCACATGCCTGGGATCTCAGGTACTTGGGAGGCTGAGGCAGGAGCATTCCAAGTTTGAGACCAGCTTTGGCAACTTAGACCTTGCCTTAAAAAGATTAAAAAGGGCTGCAATGAAGCTCAGTGTGGAGCAACCCTGGGTTAGAAACCCAGGTGGTGCAAGGGATCAAGAGGGGAAATACAAGATTTCCTATTTGAATATACATAATGTCTTCTATGAAAGTGACCACTTTCATAGAAGAAGGAAAGGCTGAGGGGGAAAGGCCATCTTTACAAAAGAATGTACTTAGTGGAGCTATAAAAAATAATGGTATGTTTCTACCCTTGAATACACATCTTTTAAATATTCTGTGCTGATGAAATAGTGTATATACAAAGCATTTCGGCTGCAAAGAATGACATTCAATCCCTGCAAACACAAAAAAAGACATTTGTCTTGAGGCAAAGCAGTTGTACTGTTGTTGGAGTTACTAGTTGGACTAGCCACTTTTTTATGGAACACCATTTTACTTGAAATAATTGGCCAACAAATTGTAATTAGACATAGGTATTTGGCACACATTTCTTTAAAATGGAATGCAGTGAGCTTGTCACTTAACTGACAGTATTTGATACCTGAACTTTGAAGATTATAACTCTGAAAAACATGAATTGGTCTCTGTGAGCCTGGTAATTTCCCAATACTTTTCTACTAAAATCTTTGGTGATATTAAGGAATGTGCCTGTCAGTCTGTCTATCCAGATAGAGAGATATAGATGTATAAATAGTATTAATATTTGGAACATTTATGAAGGTCTGTGAACTTGTATTTTGCAAGGAACTGGCTCCATGATGCTTTAAAATCATGCATAGGTAATTGATACATTCCAAGTACATGACAGGCCAATAATTTTAGTTTAATAGAATATAAAGGGATTGTTAGTTTGATTTCATATTCCACATTACTTTAAGAAACTATTACTTACTGAATATTCATACACTATCAAGGAAAAATGTTCATAGTTATCTAAAAAGACTATTAAAGTTTTCCTTCCTTTCTTGACTTCTTATCTTTGTGAGGCTAGATTTTCTTCAATAAACCTTAACCAGAGTAACTACATAACAGATTGAATGTAGAAAAAGATATGAGAATCCAGTTCCCTTTTATTAAGCCAAACTTTGAAGAGATACACATAAAAGTAATTTTAAAATATTTTAAAAATATTTGTAGGTGGGTATAGTAGTGCATTTCTATAATCCCAGCCTCTCTGGAGACTGAAGCAGGAGGTTCCCAATTTCAAGGACAGCTTATGTAATTTAGAGATACCCTTTTAAAATAAAAAAGGACTAGAGGCAAAGCTCAGTGGCAGAGCATTTGCCTAGCATGTGTTAGTCCCTGGGTATGGTCCCCAGTACTTGGGGGCAGGGGGGAAGACACACGTAGTATCTCATTTTTAAAATGAAATAGACATTTAAAAAATTCTCAGTACCATAAATATTCATATATATAACCCACACCAATGAAAATTCTTTGGATCTTCATAATGTTTTAGGACTCAATTTTTTTTTAAGACTACAAAAGAGATACCTTGAGACTGAGTTATTTAAAAAAACTGCTAGCTTAGATTGAATTGTGTCTTATATTTAAAGTCTGTTGGAAAGGAAGAAGGATAGACCAAGAGAGTAATTTATGATATATGTAGATTTTGAAGAGTTGGTTTTTGACCTGGATAACTTTCTGACTCCATGTAGATAAGAAACCTGATCGGGAAGAAATTCAAATGAGCAATATGGGATCAAACACAAAATTACTAGGTAGGTGGTTAATTCCTGCCTAAGGTTGTGGAGTATTTCACTGGGATGAGGAGAGATGTCCAGCTTTGTAGTGTTTTCTTACACACTCACCATTTATCATCCTATAAAAACATTGGCTGATTGTTTTCTGTTTCCATTTGGAAGGATATGAGGGCATTTAGTAAAACTTTATCCATCTACTTTTTCCACATTCTACTTACTCAGAAGTTTTCAGAAAATCTTCATATGTTCCCTGGTTACTACAGAATCAAGTTTGTATCCCTTGACTTAGTCAGACTCCAGTCTCTGAGGTCACTGTCTTCTCTCCATGCACTCTCTCTTCCAACCTACCTGGTCTACTTTGCTGCTCTATCTTTTCATTCTTTTTTTTCTTCCATATTTTGCTGATGTCATACCTAATTCAGGATTGCCCTTCCCATTTGCTTTTCTAAATTCTCTTCATCCTCAAAGACTTAACTTAAGCTCTGTTCTCTTGTCTGTCAGGTCTTTTCTATTACAGTATATATCACTCTTTTTCCTCTTAATCTCAGTACTCTTGTCTAGACAGATTTCTTTAGTTTAGCCTTATTATCATTTGTCATACTCAGGGTATTTCATATATATATTATCTTCCCCATTATATTCAAGTTCCTTTTAAGTCCAGGACCATCAGAGTTTAACGCGTTTCAGAATCATTTGGCACAGGACATTTCCTAATAGGGCTGTCTAAATCACACTTTCCTATTTGATATATATTGCATATCTAGAGGTGAATATCACATTTCTGTGTACTTTTTTCACTAGATAACAACTATTCCACACTGAATGAGAGAGGGGACCACAACAGAACACTGGATCGATCTGGGGATCTGGGAGATATGGAGCCATTGAAGGGAACACCCTTGATGGTAAATCCTCTGTTTACTGTTGTCTGTCTAAGGCTAATTCTGTTTTGAAGCTTGAATATTTCATGTAATAGAAAAAAAAAAAGTCCAAAGAAAGTTAGCATCTTTTTTGGGTAGGAGTTTCAAGGAAAAAATAGGGTTTTGAGTCATCTTGGGATTCCTTGGGCCATTGTTCTGCATTGGTTGAGTTTGGGGAAGAAAGTCTGTAAAGGTGGTACTGATGACTACTAATACTAACTGATCTGTCCTCACACATCACCCTTTCTGTACCTGCCTGTTATGAATGTTTTGTCCTTCTTTTACTATTACCTTGTTTGTTTGAATTTACACATTTAGGAATATTCTTTAGGTCTGGCACACTCTTCATGAGGTTTTTGTCTTTACTCTCATACTAACAAATTGCATGTGTTCACAGCAGGACGAGGGGCAGGAATCTCTGGAGGAAGAGTTGGATGAGTTGGTTTTGGATGATAAGGGGGACCAAGTGTCTTACCCCACCATGGTATGTCCTCCAAGATTGTCCTTGAGGAAGGAGGTTCCTGTGTGCCAGCAGTTTGCCAATCTTGCTGATGTGATCAGGCAGAGACTCTGGTCTCAGCTATGTGGTGCCTGGGGACTTCTGCTTTTGTGATTATTACCTCCTAAGAGCCTGGGATGTGCAGATGGTGATCTGATTCTCCATTATGTGCTGCTTTCCTTCTTCCAGACTTGCTCGATTGTCTTTTTTCAGGTTTTCTTATTTCCAACCCTATTAACATCTTTTTCTTTTTTTTCCCCACAGCAGAAGATTTAGCACCACTATCTCTACTCCACCTGGGCTTATAATATATGTACTTTTATTTTTTGGTGGTGAAATGGACTGATGATTTTTCCCTCTCTTCGCTGGACTATTGTGCCAACTGCCAGGCTGCCTCCTGCCCTTGTAGCCCAAAGCAGCTGCCTTCATTCCATCAACTCAACTTCTTCCAGTGAAATTTAATTGTCTCACCCCACCCCCTCAATCCCTCCTGTTTCTCCCAAGAAACCTGACTCAGTTATTTGCATATCTTGAGAATGCTGCAGATTAGCTCTTTTTGCCAGCTGTCCCTGGAACTCTTGGCCTTGTATGTAGGGAGGGAGAGAGTGGGAATCTTCACTGGAAGCCATGGGAAGAATTGGAAGTTAACATTCTGTATATGCAATGTCCAGCAACCTGCTATACTGATGATTCTTAATCAAGATTATTTTTCCTGGTGGGCAAGGGACTTTTTAATTTTCTTTTGGAGAATGGGAAGCACGAGCTCTTCTCTTATTCCAGTGGCTATTTATGAAGCAAAGAAGGCTGGCAGCAGTGGTACATTCCACTTGGCAGGGGCCCTCGATTAAGTGAAGGCCTTCTAAAACTGGGATTGAGAATCCTTCTCTCCTCACCTCTGAGGTAGGGGCCATCAAGGACCTACTGACCCCATCTCTTCTGTAAGCCTCATGCCAACCCTGGGCTGCTGCTGCCCCTTATTGAGGCTGTCTTTAACCTCCTCTCCCACCCTGTGATAAGTCTGCTGACTTGTCCTGGCCATTTGCAAGAAGCTGTATAAAGAGGAGAATGTCAAGGAAGACTTTCTGATTGAGAAGGAGCAGAAAGATGTCTTATGAAAAGAAGAGGAACCTCTAGGAGGAGCTAGAAGGAATGTACATGAAGTGGTTAGTCTGAAACTGGCAGGAAGCTTCAAATCTGGCTTCCCCCAACCCTTACCCCATTTCTCCTATTCCTACCCTATAGGCCTGTCCTCCTCTGCCTCCTATCTGGATTGGTTGGCCAACTGTAGGACTTGATGTACATAACTCCTGTCCCCTTTACCCTTATAAGGTGGGGATTGCCCCTGGCTTTGCCTCTTCTTTGTGCCTTTGGCCTGGGGTAAATCTCCTCCCTCCCTTTCATGTGCCTTTCTTTGCCTCTGCAGTCTCATTTCTCATGATTTTGCAAGTTCTATTTTGTTGCTTTCTTACCCACTATTAGCCCTCAATAGCAGAAAGAAGAGGAGAGGTGACCTAGAGAGTCTCAAGATTCTGGGGATTGGCATAGCCTCTGATTTTAGCCACAGCAGGTTTTTGCTCAATAGCATGTAATTGGGATTTTGTAAAAATCTCATCTTGATGGATCTCAAAGTAAGATTGGTAGGGGTGAGTGGTGTGACTCTTACTCCTTAGTTGTCCAGGATATACCATAATCTCTGAAGGGATTATAGTGAAAACAAGGTTTCTCCCTTCCCTGCAATATGCCCCTCTCACTTTTAGTGTATATTAGCAGGTTGGGCTAAAGAAATCAGCTGCTACGTGGGTTGATTTTTTTTTTTTTTTAACCCTTTTCCTTATTTGCTTTCTACTTTCCTTAATCTAAAAACTCTGTTCAATGCAACTGGAATTCTTATTCCCTCTCTTCCCCTTCCCTTATATATTGAGGCTATGGGGTAGGAGAAAAGTGCACAACCCACCAACCCCTTTCCCTGTGCATTAAAATTCCTTATTTACCTTCCTCCCATTTCTTCCCACTCTCATCCACCTTTTCTGAAAAAAAAGGAGCCTTTTGCTCTCTGTGACCCTCAGAGCACACTGCACAGGGGAATTTCCCCATCCAGACCTGGCTCCACTCTTGGTTTCTCTTGTCCTCCTCTGCTCTTCCTGGTGCTCTTTTTTCTCGGTGGGGTGTGGGTAATAGAATAGCCATGGGCTTTTGGGGACCTTTTAACTATATATTTTTTTCTCTTTCATTTATAAAAACACTAAAAATTCAATTCCAGACAACCAAAAATCCCACCTTCCCACCGAAACTACTAAGGGGCAAATGTCTTCTGCTCCATACCTTTTTCTTTTTCTTTCTCTCTTGTTAATGCTTTTAAAAACAAATGAATTTTTTATATGAATAAAGTTTTTAAAGTGTGTATGTGGGAGGTCTGTGTCATTTCTTCACTTCGAGCTGCATTTCTTCCCTCCTTTTCATCTTGGCTATTTTCTTAAGTATCAGTGTTCTTTTTCTTTACAGAGCAACCAGAAGGAGGTTATACCAAGATGAATTTATTTTGAGCTTAGTTCCAACTCTTACCAAGAACATTCTTTTTAATTATATGTGAAACAATTTTTTTTTTCCCTTTAAAGATTCTTAAAAATTCAATGTGGCTGAAGTAGAGCATGGGGAGCATATTGCTGATTTAGGAAGCTGAAGTATAAAGAGTTAACAGCTTCCTTGGTCACTGGGATTCTCGCGCGTTATTTAACAAAACTAACATTGAATAAAGCCACCTGCAGTACATGGCCCTCTTGAACATATCATTTTGAGTAGATTAGAAGCTAGCAACCCCAACTACCATCCTAGTAAATATGAAAATATAGATTTAAAAGGCGCATGTATGTAAGTACTGATCACTGGGCCATTATTTTGCTTCTCAGGCTGTATGTAGCAGACTGGGCTAGTTGTTTAACATAACATCCTACCCAAAGTCAGGTGTCCTACCAAATAATGTTGTTTGGGGTAGCAGATACTTGTTGGATTACCAGGGATTTTTAATTAACTGCATGCAGATGACAAGGATTAAGATCTATAGGAAGAGACTTTATTTTTCTGAAGACTTTATGTCCTGTCATATAACTTAAAAATATCAAGAGAATTTATGTAAAATGCTTTCTGTATGCCCAAATTTTTAGATTAAAATTATATAGCTGGCTCCTGAGATGGTCCTGTCTCATTTTGTTGGGTGTAAAAACTGTTGGGCTAGTGAGACCAGGAAATCTCAGCACTGTAGTGTATCTATTAAGTCTAGATGGTTGTCTGACAACTCTAATTTTGACTTGAAGGATAAAGCAAAGCACGAAGCCAAAATGCTATTAGAATTTGCTTTCCAAAGAAGTTTTTTTTTATCTATGTAGAAAAACCTGGCTACTGGTCAATAGCCGTATTTCCCTGATTCATTCTTTATTATTCACCAGCACTGAACTCAATACAAACCTTACTCTGGGATTGGTCCATTTGTTTTATTTCATTCAGTAAATACTATGCTAAACATTGTAGAGGTTAAATTCAGATTAGAGAATATCTATTTTTTTTAAAAGCCCTTATCTAAAATGGGTTGTTAATAGAATGATCTGAAAGCCCTATAAATTCTAAGTTTCTTGATAGTAATGCTTCTGAAGCCTCTTGGTATCTCTTAAGCCAACTTTAGGAACCTTTGGATTTTGTTGAGATTTGCCAGCGTATTTTCAGATCCTTTAAAGCCTAAGAATTGTTCTAGAAGTGGTTAACAATTATGGTTAACACTTTCTGTTTGTTTGTTTTTTTTAAGATGTTTGTGAGATAGCTACCTCTAATGAGTATTACTGTGGCATACTTTCTGACAGTTCAAAGTGGTGAACTCCCTTGGTCATGTGTTCTTTCTTGCTAAATTAAAATATTTTGCTGTGAGCTATAAACATCTAACCTGGGAAGAACTTAAGACCAGTCTTTTTATCATTCTTTCTCATTTTGTAAAGGTTCTTGGTACTTTCATTGAGTTACAGATAACTGGTCCTAGCTTTTATACCTGAGCAAGTACATAAGAATCACGAGGGCTGTTTATTGAAAATGCAGATTCCAGGGGCTGGGTATAGCTCAGTGTTAAGAGTGTTTGCCTTAGTATGCACAAGGCCCTCTGTCTGATCCCCAGCAGCACATCGGATTCCCATGTTCCATTTCAGAAATTGATTCAATAGATGGGACTTGGGAATCTGAAATCTTGGTAAGATACCCAGGTTATTTGGATGTATGTGGTCAGTTAACTGTAACTTCTTTTTTTTTTTTTTTTTTTTGTGATGTTTTATCAGGGGTATTCTACCACTAAGCCACATCCTCAGCCCTTTATATTTTGAGATAGAGTCTTGCTAAGTTTCCCAGGCTGGCCTTGAACTTGTGATCTCCCTGCCTTAGCCTATTGTGCCTGAATTAACTATAATATATATATTTTTTTAGTTGTAGATGGACACAAAATCTTTGTTTATTTATTTATTTTTATATGGTGCTGAGGATTGAACCCAGTGCTTCACATGTGTAAGACAAGTCTACCACTGAGTCACAAACCCAACCCCTGAATTAACTATAATTTAAGACTCTGATCTAGTCACTGTAAAACTTCAAAGTGGAGCCCAGAATGATTGGCTTCAATACCCCTGGCAGTAACATTTCATGATGGATATAGATACTGTAGTGTAATGGTAATGACATTGAGAGAATTCATAGAGGAAATAATATCTATTTCAAAGGAATTGCTTGCATAGTATTTGAGGGTAGTAGTGAAAGGCTACTCATGTAGCATCTGGATAGAAGAAACTCCTATTGCATGCAAATCATGTCATGTAGGTAATGTATAGGCTGCTGAGAGGGGAACCCAGCCCAGGATATGCTGCTCCCTAGAATACAGAATTTCCTTACGTTACTGATGCATCACTTCTCACTATGAAGGTTACTTCAGCTGGGGAATAAGTGGTCTCATTGTCCAAAGACAAAGAGGCCAGGTCTGGAAATTTTAATTAGTCCAGAGAGAATCTACCTTGAGAAAGCACAAAAATTTAAGAAACAAGATATTGCTAGCAGCAAATTTTTTCCATGTAACTTGGACCCCTTGACTTTCCTGTTCTGTGTCACTTAAAGCACCAGTTCTTTAGCTGTTCCAGAAATTTGGGTCAGACATGGATAGAGAAAAGGCTAGAGGAAGTATATAAAACAGCAATGAAAATAATAATTTTGAACTGCCTGCATCATTATAACCTACTTACGTTGTTTTTTCACATAGAATGAAATGATCAAGGCCAGCTGTCCATGAATGAATTGAGCCTCAAGATCATGATGCTTGTTGCTATAATTGTAAGAGTTATAAGTGATTTGCAAGCAATTGGGCCCCCCACTTTTTTTGTGTGTGTGTGGTGCTAGGGATCAAACCCAGGGCCTTGTGCATGTGACGCAAGCACTCTACCAACTGAGCTATATCCCTAGCCCTCCCTTTTAAAAACCTGAGTATATGTCTCCATGTTCATTGTGAAAAAGGACAAGCTCAAGGACATAAAGGGATTTCTACCTTGTTGTCTTTCCCCAATATCTCTAAATGCTAGTGGACAAATAGTCTGAATGCCACAGACATTTGTGCCTGAGGAAAAGAACAAAAAATATGAAGTATCTGGTCATGTCCCAGTTGCTTCTTATTCACTCTTTGTCTTAATTCCTTTTTTAGGCATGACATTGGTCTTTTTGCAACTCTTGTCAGAATGAGGGGCGAAGAACCCAGCAAGGTGTTGCATCCTGTAATCCCAGCAATTTAGGAGCACAAGGCAGGAGGATCACAAGTTACAGGCTAGCCTCAGCAATTCAGTGAGACCTTCTCTCAAAAAAGAAAGGGCTAGGGATTTAGCTCAGTGGTGGAGCACCCCTGAGTTAAACCTTCAGTATTCCCTCCACCAAAAACCAAAACAACAAAAACAGGGACAGGACAAATGGGGTATGTGTATTTGGAACTAATTCAGGCTTTTGTTTTTGGTGCTATGGTGATTTCAATACCCCGAAAAGCCCTTTAGCAGAAGCAACTAGAATGCTTGGTAAATAGATTTGTAAAAAATACCTTTAAACACATTGCTGAGTGGTCACAAAAGTAAGAAACCCAGTTTTCAGAACAAAGCCAAAGCTGGTATCCTAAGAAGTAACTACTAAAACCAGTTTTTACTTAGAGTTGTTGCCAAACTCAACAAGGACACCCTCCTCAATATAAAGGTTAGAAACAGACTGGATAGAATGGGATAGCAAAGATTATTTGTCTTAACTTTGTAGTGAGATGGAAGAAAAAAAATACATGGAGTATCTTCCTTGAGAATTCCTAACTATAAATGTTCCTCTGTGGGTTTTTAGTTCAAAAAATTTAGGCTACCCTCCTGGTCCAGAAACTTCTAAGTGGAAAATTTAAAGTGGTAACAGTTGGCCAGCCTCCAGGTGATTTCCAGAAGCCAGTGCAACTCCTTTAAGGGCTCCAAGGCAATTTCCATAGATAGACTTATAAGGAAAAACAAGCAACCTTGCTAAAAAAAATTCCAAAATACACAATGGAATAAGGCAATATGAATGAAAATGAGGACATAGAAGCTAATCCTTAAATAGTTCACATATTGGCACTGTCACAGACCATAACAAAATACCTTGATTAATGAGCTAAAACAGGTTTGGAAGATTTAAAAGTTCAGCAGATGATGGGGGTGGAGAGGATGAGATAAGAATGAAAAAAATTGAAATAAAGATAGATGGATTAAACAGATGAGACAAATTGAAGGTGTATTAGTGAATTGGAAGTTTTCAAAAAATTGTCCAGAATGCACCCCAGATAAGGAGAAAGACAAGAAGAATAGAAAATATGAATTTGAGGAATGGATGATGGAGTAATAAGATCTAATGTACAATATTTGGAGCTTCAGGAGGAGATAATATTCAAAGCGATAATGGCTCATAAATTTTTCAATTTGATGAAAGTCACCAAACCTCAAATTGGGGAAGGCCAGTGAATCTCAAGCAAGATAAAAAAGCAACTCATCTAGAGGCATCAAGGTAAGATGCAGAAAAGTTCAGGCAGCTGAAGAGTAATACAGGCTATCTGTAGAAAATAGCTGAGGTGGATAACTTCAACAATATTGTAAGTCAGAAAACACAGCAGTAGTGTCTCCATTCATGTTAAGAAAAAAAAAATTAGCAAAACTGCCTATTGCAGGGCTATTAAAAACATTTAAGATAATCACTTTCCACTCATAAAAGAGGAGGAAGGAAAATGATCTCCAATGGTGAATGAGTGCAAGAAGGTACACTGAACAAAGATTGGTGAATATTAGTAAAAGTAAGTCTTAACCTTAAAAACATAAGGTTATTGCTTGCATAAAAGCAGTATGTAATTTTTTACATATTACTGGATAACAGTGATGTGCAAGTTGAAAGGGTGATGAGAACTCCCTTTTAGTTTCTTATATTCAGGAGGAAAGTAAACTGATCAAGACTTTTTTTTTTTTTTTTTTTGGTAGTCCTAGGGATTAAACACACTGATCAAGACTTTTGTGAAACTAATGTACATATTAGTTATAATAACCACTAAAAAACAGACATAGAGCATGTAACTTCTAAAGAAGTAGAGAGAGAAGAAGGCATAGGGAAGGTAGGGAGAATTGGAACTGGTGATTTACCCAGTAGAACAAGCTGAGCTCCCAGGGCTATGGTCACAGGTGGTGGTCAAGTATCTACTTCTGAATCACTGTGCTGGGGTTAGCATGTAGCAAGTGAAGGAGATGCATCCAGAAAGGAACAGTGAAGAAAGAGCAAAAATAAACATAAAGAAAACAGGCCCAAGACAGTTTCCATAAAGGAAAAGTTTATAATTTAAGTAAAAGTTTGTTGGCTGCTGTGTGAGTTGGTCAGCCTGGCTTAAAGACAGAAGAGCAGGACAGAATACTTTTACACCTTGCTGACTCATAAATTACAATCATTGAGTGCAAAGTCTCAGTAACCTCCCTCATTCTAATAGGGCTTTATCCAAAGTAGGGCTAGCCAAAGCTGGAGATTGCCCTTTGATGTAATGGAGCTATGACTTATTTTAAAGACTGCTGGCTTTAGAAGGGGTCAGAGGTATCATTGGATTGTTCAAGCTCATCTCTGCATCATTAGTCATTTCCTCTACTCCAAGAAGAGCTTTCTCAGGAACATTAATTGAAATTTTGGATTATTGCTGGTACATCACCATGCAACATATTTGCAATAGACATTTCTCTATGATTCACTTAAAGCATATTTACAATGCAAAGCATAGATTTTATATGTGATCAAGATATGCTACCTAATACCTTACTCAAAAGCCTAATGCTTTCATTCTTTCTTTTCCCTTTATTGGAGTTAGTGTCTCTGAAACCTAGGTCCAGATATTTTGAGATGATTCAGAATGTTAATGTATATAAAACTACTCAGTACTAAGCTCAGGGTATGGAACCAGACTGGCTGAATTCAAGTTCTTATTCTAGTACTTAAAACTTTGGCAGGTTTCTTAAGCTTTTAGTGCTTCTTATCATGGGACTAATTCCTACACATTGTAAAGATCAAATGAGATAATTAATGTAATTGTACTTAAAATATTACCTGGCACATACTAAGTATATTATTATTATTGTATTAGGTACTTTTCTCTTCTGTATGTACATAATTTATTTTGTCTAACTACTTCAGGGATGATTTCCGGGCTACCAAAAATAACAAGCAACTAGTGTACATGTCCAACCCCTGGATTAGGGAAAGGAGCTTTAGTTATTTGATGGGTACTTTGACCTCTTTGGTCCAGGCCCTGTTCTAGATTGCTGACCTTTCAGAGTGATCCTTGCAGAAATTAAAGTTAAGGTCTTAGAGACTGTGGCACCCCAGGGTGGAAGCGTCTGTTAAGTCTGGTGATCACGTAGGCTTTTCTGAACAGGATGAGAAAAGACTTCCTCACAAGATAGCAAGGATTTTCTGAATGTCGGAATTGGTTTTTTTTTTCTTTTTTTTTTTTTGTGAATGTCGGAATTCTTGAGATAAAAAATGTAATCTTCATGGCAAAGCCCATGAGAGAGAAGAAAAGATTCAGAGGAATGAAAGAAGAAATATATTTATTTATATATATAAACATTTATTAAGTACTTAGCTATATGATAGGCTCTATACTAGTAAGCAATGTTGTAGTGACCACAAAGCCTTATTCTCAAGAAGCTTGTAGTAAATTTCCCTGAGTGCAGAGGGTTTTTCTTTTCTTTTCTTTTTTTTTGGTATCAGGGATTTAACCCAGGGGTGCTTTACCACTGAGACACATCCCCAGCCCTTTTCATTTTTTGTTTTTGAAATAGGGTCTTGCTAAAATGCTTAGGGTCTCACTAAGTTGCTAAGGCTGGCCTAGAACTTGCGATTCTCTTGCTTCAGCCTCCCAAGTTGCTGGGAGGACAGGTTTGCAACACCTAGTCTGGCAAAACTGACACTTTTGGGGGCGTGTATTGGAGATCAAACCCAGGGTCTTGCTCCCATGCTAGGTGAGCACTCTACCACTAAGTTCCATCCCCAGCCCCCCTGAGGGCAGTATTTTAAGCAATGAAATCACTAACTATAGAGAATAGTATGCAGGGCAAAAGATTGAATGACCAGTTAGAGAAAGCTGCATGATCTTAGATGAGACATAATGGAGGTTTTGGCTGGACCATAGTATAGAGAAAAGAGTTCATTAATTTCAAATCTATGCAGCAATAATGTAGTAGCCAATATTTAGTGCTTACTGTTTGTAAGACATTACTTTGCATACTTTCAGTATACTGACATTTAATCTTCACATCAACTTGTATGGGGGGGAAATACATGACATATAATAGCAAATATTTTTTGGCTTTTCTTTGTGCTAATGTCTTCATGGGTATGTGATCCCTGCTTCATTCTTGTATAATTATCATTTTATTCTCATTTTACACATGAAGAAATGAAATCTTAAAGAAGTTAAGTAACTTGCCTTAGGTTATACTCAGTGGCAAAGGTCAGACTTTGAACTGATTTAATTCTAAATTCTTTGTTTTTAAATTACTAATATAGATGGTTTCAGATGCTGAACATAGGGTGAGGCATTGGGGAGGATTAAAGATGAAACCTGGTGTCTGGCTGGTATCTACCACTGATGAAACAAGTGGAAGGAGGGGTTAGGATGAGTTACAAGTAAAGAGTTTGAGGTGATAGAGGGACATTGAAGTGGACAAATGCAAAGAGCACTTACCTCTGTAGAGCTGAAGCACAGGAGAAGGCTGAATTCTGGATGTAGATTTGGCAATCAACTTATAGACTATACTTCAAACAATGGGAGTATTTGAGCTGGCCTGGGGTGCATTAGTGTGAGAAGAGCAGAAAGTTTAGCTTTGAACCCTGGTGGTATGTAAATATTTAAGAAGGGAAAGATGATCCTGAAAAACTAAGGAATTGACTGGTTTAAAACATTTCCTTCCTTCCTTCCTTCCTTCCTTCCTTCCTTCCTTCCTTCTTTCCTTTTTCTTTTTCTTTTTTTTTTTTTTTAAAGGAAACACTGTGGCTTTCCAGTGCAAAGAGATGCACTAGCAGCAAAACAGTATGGTTTGGTTTGATAGGTTTCATCTTTAGAATATGTTCATTTTTCTTGCAATCTTGCTAGAGTTTTTGGATCTTGCTCTGTCCCCTGGAACCCTAGAGGGCATGACTTAAAACTTTCATTTAGTTCTCCTTTCCTTTGGTATAAAAGTAAGGTTCAGTCTTTCCCAAGGACCACCTTGTCATTGGGCCAAATAGACAATGGCTCATTTTCTTCCTACTATTGGGCCTGTGCCTGACTGTCCTATCTAATCCTATTCTATTTCTCTCTTGCTTGTTCCTTGACCTTTGTATGTCTTTTCTAATTCTTCAACTAAGTCTCTAGTTGCTATCACTCCAGACCTGTACTACCTAGTAGCCTATCTAAAATTATAAGTCTCTGTTTATGTTTCCCTGTTGAGAATTTTGTCCAAGAGTGGTAAGCATAGCCAGTAGGTTCACCCTGTGGCTGACAGGATGCCACTTAATGTGAAGTCTATCCTCCATCTGTCCCTGCAGAACAGATTCCTAGCACACTCAAGATAAGCATCCTGGAGGACTGGCAAGACTGGCCTGGGAACCCACATCCCTTTTAATCTTTCCTCTCCTGTTTTTTATCCTTTTGCTTACCCTAATTGCAGCAGAACTATTGCCACATGAACCCAGACTTTCAGGGTTCAAAGGGAACAGTGCAGATTGGAGGCTTGTCCTTACACCGCAGCTCTCCACTGTATTGCAAGTACAACATCGAGCACAGAGAATAGTAGGTTCGCAACACAGCAGTCATGGTAGCCAACATGAATAGAAGAGATGCCCTCTGATGGCAGAGCTGGCCCCCAGCCAGGAGTCCACCTCCAACAAGAGAGCATGCACCTACAGTTTGTACCCCAACCCTAACCTACCTTGTACATTTATTATTTTTTAAATTTTTGGTTTAAATGCTGGGGCTGTAGCTCAGATATAGAGTGAATGCTTAGCATGTGTGAGGCCCAGCACTTCCAAAACTAAGTTGATTGCCACCACTGAAGCCAACACAAAAACCCAAACCTGACTTAAACAAAACAAAACAAAAATAAATTGGTTTATTTTATAAGAGCTTATATAACTTTTTTTTCCCCCTGTACATCCATAGTAGGCAAGTGCTCTACCACTGAGTCTGATTTTAGTTTTTTTAAATCCAGTCATTTGAAGTCTACAACCTGCTTCTAGCTTGTTTTAGAGGGAAATTCCTAGGAATAAACCTGGCTCAATTTGATTCTCATCATGTCTTCTTTTTACTTTTGAGAAGCCAGGCCCCCAAAGCTCATGCTGAACCTGATTAATGTCTGACTGTAGATGCTTGGTAACTCAAATCTGACCCCACCTTTATTTCCTATAGAGCATTTTGAACTCTAACTCATTCTAGTAATGATACCTCATTGCCAGTTACTTTATAAGGCACATCCTTCATAGTGTCACATGAAACTGGTGGGTTTTTTTTTTTTTTTGACAGTACTGGGGATTGAACCCAGGAATGCATACCAATGAGGTAAATCTCCATCCCTTTTTATTTTGAGATAGGATCTTGCTAAATTGCTGAGGCTGGCCTCGACCTTGCAGTCTCTCAGGCTTCCAAGTCACTGGGATTAAAGGTGTGTGCCCCATGCCTTGCTGAAATGACTTTTAAAATAAAATCCTTACTCCTTTAGTTATTTCATTAATTTCTGCAAATATTTGTCCAATAACTACTTTATACAGATCCTAGAGCTTAGGGTGCTTCCTGCTTTTAAGTACCAATTCCAGGGACAGAGGCTGTAAATTAATAAATTAATGAGTTAAGTATTATTGTAGTGAACATTTTTCACATTTAGAAGAGAGGTGAACTCTGCTGGAGAGAGGCAAGCTTCCTTGAGGTGATATTTGATTAGTTTTAAAGGATAATCAGGATTCTGCCCATTCGAGAATATGCAAAACCATTAAAGTCAAATGGAATAATGTACAAAAGAACAGAGGTATGAAGAGAATATGTTTAGTAGGTATCCAAATAGACAAGGGAACCTTCTCTTTGTAGACACATTTCATCTAATAAGTGAAGTGATTAAAATAGAATATCACCATTTTGCAGTCCTTAATAAACAGATCTTGGCATCAAGTACCAATAGCTACTAACATGTGTCACAAGACACAACTTGTAAAGTAGGTAAAAGAAAGTAGGCACTCAGTGGTAGAGTGCCCCAAGTTCTATCCCTAGAACCATAAGAGAGAAAAGCCTTTAGATTCAACTACTATTTTATAGGAAAATCAAAGGATAGGGGAAATATTGAACTACACCAATGAATGTCATTAGCTAAATGGTGTGGGGGCATTGCAAAATAAATAACCAAGTCCCTTAATAAATTAATTATAAGAAAAAAATGGAGGGAGACCTGTAGATTAAAAGACATTGATCTCAATGCATGGGTTTTACTTGGATCATGATATATAGATGACATTTTATAAGATAATTGGAGACAATCTTTATATTTTTTTTAAAGAGAGAGTGTGAGAGAATTTTGTAATATTTATTTTTTTAGTTTTTGGCAGACACAACATCTCTGTTTGTATGTGGTGCTGCTGAGGATCGAACCTGGGTCGCACGCATGCCAGGCGAGTGCGCTACCGCTTGAGCCACATCCCCAGCCCAACAATTAATCTTTAAATCCCAGATATTTGATGCTACAAAGGGATGATTCTTTTTTTTAGATGTGATGGTGATATTGTAGATTATAATGACTTCTTGCAAATTTGAGCAGTATGCTAAAATTTTAATAGATGAAATGTCATGATGAGAAAATTTGCTTCTAAGTAGTGTGGGAAAGAGTGGACAGGGACGTAAATGAAACATAGTTGGCTTTGAGTTGGTAATTGAAGCTGGGTTATGGGTATATGGAGGTTCATTATAGTGATTTGATTTTTTATGTAGAGCTGAGAAGCTCTGTAATAAAAAGTTTTTTTTTTTTAATGGTAAATTTGAGAACTAATAGTTCCACATGGCTGAGGCACAGGGGGACCTAGGGAGCAGCAGAAAGTAGGGTTGACAGGGGGCCAGTGGCAGCCTAGGTGATGCTTGGGTTATGAAGTTCTTTTACTGCCATAGGAAGGCAAATGGATTTCTGACCACCTGAGACCCAGAAATCTGTGGTGGGTCTTCTGGAGCAGCCACAAGGATGGCATGAGAGGAGCTCAACAGAGGGGACACTGGGTCATATTTTTAACAAGAACAGGTTTGCTTCTAACTTTTATAAAATGTGACTTCTGGGTAATATTTCATTTAAAAACAGGATTCTGGAGAAATTAAAATTTTTTTCTATAGCCATTGAGGGAACAGTTTAAAGGCAATAGTTTGAGTTATAGTGCAGAAGATTTTAGAATGGAAGTGCAGAACACAGGGAAATCAACCATGAGGCTATTGCAATACCTCAAATAAATGAGAAATTTAAGGGGAATTTAGCTAATGCAGATTTGGTCAGGGAGATAGATCTTTAGTGATAATTGTAGTAGTCATTTCCCAAACCACAATCCCAGAAAGGACAATAAAGAGGGTATGATAATATGCTCACTTTTCAGTAATAGCAGATGAAACCACTCTGAGCACATACTGGGGTATGGGCTGGAACAGAGCTCCCTCTTCTATCCTGCTATTGGCAGAGCACCACATCTCGCCAACCTCTTGCTGCAGTTGCAGTGTCAGGAGCAGAATCTCCTTTCTGATCTTTTGGGCACCATGGGGTAGGGAATAACACCAGTTGTCTGGCTCACAGTAACCACTTCTATCAGTTGCTCCTGTTTCAATTATAGTAGCATCCCATCCACACACCACATACCACACACCACACACATGTATTTAACAGTACTCTACCTTCTAACAGCAGCTTAAACTCCAGACTGTAAGACCCCCAGAGTTAACCATTTTCCCTTTTCTCTACAACCTTGGAGTTTTCCAACTAGAAAAATCCACTGACCTTCCTTCTATTAATTTCTCCCTGTGCCTTTAAAGCACACGGACATACACTAATACACAAAGTTGCCTCTATCTAATGAAAATAAACTATTAACGTTTCAGACTTACTGGTGAAAATCTTCTAGTGCATCTTAATGAGTCTCTACCCCACTGGCTTCCTCTCTGCTGGTTTTGTGTGTAGTTTTTACTTTTCCTTTTGCCCTTCCAACATGTTGGCTTGAATGAGGCCTCCTTAGTTCTCACCTTTTGCTTGTTAATACAGTTCTTTTTTTTAATTTTTTATTTTTTAGTTGTTGATGGACCTTTATTTTTATTTATTTGTATGTGGTGCTGAGAATCGAACCCAGTGCCTCACACATGCTAAGCAAGTGTCCTATCACTGAGCAACAACCCCAGCCCGTTAATACAGTTCTTAAGCCCTCTTGGATTATACAACTCCTTGAAATCTAATGATAGATATGGACCTTCTCCAGAAAAATTCCCACACACGGTGTTTTGCTTACAATTTGAGCGATTTTCAAGGCTGTGCCTTATGCATCAGATGGACTTGGCTATGGAGGGTTCCTTGATAAAAATGCAGTATTCTTGGTCCTATTCCAGACCTATTAAATCAGAATTTCTGGTGTTAGAATCGGCAGTTTAAATAATCTCCCTGGTAATTCTCAAGTCCACCAAAATTTGAAAGATTCTGCTCTGAAGACTTAGTTTGTCTTCATGGTCTATCTCATCTTCCCATCCAAGTTACTTAACTCTGGCAACAGGGGTTCAAATTCTGGAATCCAAGCCTCATCCCAAGAGAACAATTACTTTCCTCTAGGGCTAAAAAGTGAACCCCTTTCTTGGAGATGCTCTAAATAGGACAATGGCTCTGGGTCTCTTTCATTTCCAAGAGCAGTTCTGAATTCGCAGTTGTGAATTCGGGGAGCCGAATCTCATGTCCCAGAAAAAACACACTTCATTCCTTCCTTCTAGCCATTTTCATCAGTTCTTTCTGTGCTCATCTGCCTTCATCCATCCTGGAACCTCCCAAGCAAGATGCTTTGTGCTTCTGTGTGTTTGCTTCATTTTAGGTGTATTATTCTTGTGGGATAGCCAGCAATCTACAGCTAGAGAGTCTTGTAAGCAGAGTTAGAGGGATGCAGTAAAAAGCTTTGCAGAGTTAAGCCTACATCTAGCAAGTCCAGCTACTTCCTTGAGGTTCAGAACTGATAATAGCAGAGATCATATGGCTAACTTCCTTTTGAGTCTTTTTACTGGCTATGAAATGTTTAACAATGTAATTGACAATAATTTAAAAAGTATGAAAAGTTACTTTTTTTGAAAGCACAGGATAAATAAATTATAATCCTGGGTCCCACCATACAGAGGCAACCATTATTAATATTTTTACATTCATTCATCTAGTTTTTTCCTATGTTTTAAATAATATAATAGAACTTATATTACATATAAAGCGCAGCTATCTGCTTTTTGTGTCCTACATTGTTTTATAACATTTCTAAATTGATTCTTTAAAACTATAATTTTTTTCATGGCTGCATAAATATTCCATTATTTATTTAACCTTTGCTCAGTTGTTGGATACCTAAATGTTATACCTATGTATAGTATTACAAATATTCTGTAATAAACATATTTGTGCCTAAATCTTTGTTTTCTGAATTATTTCCTTAGAAAAGGAATTGCTGGATCAAAAGTTCTGAACATTTTTAAGGCCTTTGAGATGTAGTACCAAACCATTTTCCAGAATGGGATAGATGTCTTACCACATGTAGAAGTTGCACTCACATCAAAAATGCTTCAAATAGCTTGCACACAAGCAAGATACTACAATGAAGGGAGGCAAATAGGAGAGAGAAGAGATAAAAGGAAACAACTTCTTTCCCTTGAGGAGAGGGTCTATCTTATTAAAAATAGAATCATAACTCTTTGACCTCGTCCCACATCCTCTTGGAGACCATTCAGGCTTGAAAAGTATTTATGAGAGAATTTTGGACTCTGAACCTTCACCTAGCTTGCCATTGGAGACTCTGCAGAGATTCGCTTTCTTTGTTCTTGTTCTTTCTGCTTTGGCTATTGTTACTTCCCCGATGGCCCCTTCACTGCTAAGACCATGGCATCATCTTTCTCCCATGCTGTTCCTGTCTCAAAACCAAATAGCATTTATCTGTCTTGGTAAATAAAATTCCTTGTTGGCCAACTCTGTTCTCAGCTGTTTCTGTTCCTCCCCACTCCCCACCTTTCCTTCATCCTTCCCACGGGAGTCTTCATTCTTTGAATTTCTTAATAGTTCCTTCCATTCAAGGACTAGCAACATGCTCCCCCAGAGACTGGGCTGAGATATTGAATAGCATCATTGAGTGCCATATCAAGTCCATTCTTTACCAGATGCAGACTCTCATCTCGGGATCAGCTTATTTTTCAACTATTCTAACTCAAATTGAGCTCCTTTCATCCCAAGGCACTCCTTAACACTACTTTATGAATAGGACTTGTTTTTATTAACTTTCCTGGTTTGTCACTATTTTACCAAGGAGACCTTGGTTCTTATGCAAATAGAACTTTGTCCTGTTACCTTAGTTTTCCTAAGGTGCATTTGCATGTTAGCCCCACTCCTGCCATTTGCCCCCAAACCTTAGTTAATAAATAAATACCATTCCCTGAAATTTACCCTGTTTGAAAAACTGGTAGTTTAGATTTAGATTATCTTCTGATATAGGTGAAAAACACTTTGTTACTACTACTACTACTACTACTACTATTTCTTCTTTAACTAGGGCCATGACCATAATTAAGGCCATGTAATCTAGCCTACAGTTTCTTTATAAAATGAATATTGTAATGTTTAGGTTCCTGTCAGCTCTGGAAGTAACATGATCTGAAGGGAAATAGAGTCATTTTAAGGTTCACTGCAGAAATCAAAGAAAGTTAAGGATAAAGATTATTGGGAAATAAGTAGATTGATTATAATTTAATTATAAAATACACTAACACAGAAATTGGCCCTACTGTACACCAGACTGTGACAAATCATCACAAATCAATGAGGGAAAAGTCAGTAGATGGTGTTGAGATAATAGATTTAACAAACAAAAGAATCTTTGGGTTTCTCCCCCTCATATCACATACTACTTTTATTTAGATTTTAAAAGTTATATTTTAGAAATTAGAAATCAATGATTAAAAAAATAAAAGCTACTCTAACACCTGGAGACTAAGTAATACGCTACTGAATGAGCAATGCATGGGAAGCAAGTGAAAGAAAAAAGTTAGTAAAATTCATGATGAAAAAGGAAACATCACTGGAGACACTAATAAAACATGAGAATCAGAAACTATTTTGAAAATTTATACTATAATAGAATAGAAAATCTTGAAGACATGGGCAAATTTCTAGAAACATATGACCTACTCATTGAGTCAGGAGGACATAGAAAATTTAAACATGTCAATTTCAAGCAATGAAATTAAAGACATCATCAAAAGCCTACCAACAAAGGAAAGTCCAGTACCAGATGATTCTCAGCTGAGTTCTGCCAGACCTTCAAAGAAAAATTAACACCAATCATCCTCAAATTATTCCATGAAATAGAAAAGGAGGGAACCCTTCCAAATTCATTCTATGAAGCTAATATCACCCTGATACAAAAACCAGACAAGACACATCAAGGAAAGAAAATTTCAGACCAATATTCCTGATGAACATTAATAAAATGCTGGCAAATTGCATACAAAAACATTTTTAAAAGATAGTGCACCATGATCAAGTGGGGTTTATTCTAGAAATGCAAGGTTGGTTCAACATAAAGAAATCAACAAACATATTTCATCACATCAAGAGATTTAAAGACAAGAATCACATGATTATTTCAATAGATGCAGAAAAAGCATTTGACAAAATACAATATCTTTTTGTGTTCAAAACACTAGAAAAACTAGGGATAGTGGGAACATAGCTCAACATTGTAAAAACTATATATGTTAAACCCAAGGCCAATATCATTCTAAATGGAGAAAAATTAAAAGCATTCCCTCTAAAAACTGGAACAAGATAGGAATGCTCTCTTTCACCACTTCTATTCAACATAGTCTTTGAAACTCTAGCCAGAGCAATTAGACAAAAGAAAGTAATTAAAGGGATACAAATAGGAAAAAAAAAAGAACTATCCCTATTTGCTGATATGATTCTATATCTAGGAGATCCAAAAAATTCCACCAGAAAACTAGAACTCATAAATAAATTCAGCAAGCTAGCAGGATATAAGATTAACACTCATAAATTAATTGTGTTCCTATACACCATTGATGAATCAACTAAAAGAGAAATTAGGAAAACTATTCCATTCAGAGTAGCCTAAAAAAAAAAATACTTGAGAATCAATCTAACAAAAGAGGTGAAAGACCTCTACAATGAAAACTAAAGAACACTAAAGAAAGAAATTGAAGAAGACCTTAGAAGATGGAAAGCTCTCCCGTGTTCTTTGATAGGCAGAATTAATATTGTCAAAATGGCTGTACTATCAAAAGCACTATACAAATTTAATTCAATTCCCATTAAAATTCCAATGACATTCTTTATAGAAATAGAAAAAGCAGTTATGAAATTTATTTGGAAAAATAAGAGACCCAGAATAGCCAAAGCAATTCTCAGTGAGAAAAGTGAAGCAGAAGGCATCACCTTTGATTATACTTCGGAGCTATTGAAAAAAAAATGGCATGGTATTGGCACCAAAACAGACACGAAGACCAATTAATGAAACAGAATAGAAGATACAGACAAATCCACATAAATACAATTATACTAGACAAAGGCACCATGAACATACATTGGAGAAAAGATGGCCTCTTCACCAAATGGTGCTGGGAAAACTGGAAATTCATATGTGGCAGAATGAAATTAAGCCACTATCTCTCACCTGTATAAAACTCAACTTGAAGTGGATCAAGGATTGAGGCATTAGACCAGAGACTCTGTGTCTATTAATAGAAAATGTAGGTCCAACTCTCCATCATGTCAGTTAGAAACCAATTTCCTTAACAAGACTTCTAAAGTGCAAGAAGAAAATCAAGAATCAATAAATGGGATTGTATCAAACTAAAAGAAAACAATCAAGAATGTGAAGAGAGAGCCTACAGAATGGGAGAAAATCTTTGCCATCTTAGATAGAGCATTAATCTCTAAAGAATTAAACTCAACACCCAAAAACAAAACAAAACAAAAACAACAAATAACCCAATCAATAAATGGGGAAAGTAATGGAAGAGGCACTTAACAGGTCCTAAGAAACTTATCCAGACCCTGTCTCAAAAAGAGAAAAGGGCTGCGAATGTAGCTCAGTGGGAGATCACCCTAATTTCAATTCTCAGTACTGCAAAATGATGATGATTATGATAAATGGTAAAAAACATAAAACAACTGAATATTAAATTTTGAGGAAAGCATGCAAACCTTAATAAAATATGATAGGCCTAGGCTGGGCATGCTGACATTGGCCTGTAGTCCTGGATACTTAGGAGGCTAAAGTAGGAGAATCACAAGTCCAAGGTCAGCCTGAGAAACAGGCAACATTGCAAAACACTGTCTCAAGAAAATCAAGTGATAACTGACTTCCTTAGAGCAGTTACAGAAAAATCAAGTGGAAGTAAAGAGACTTTATCTGTATCTTCCCTCTCCCCATCCCAGTCTTCCTTGCTGTGATTCTTGAGTTGTTGTAGCACATGTTCTACAATTGATCCATCAATACTGATTAAAGAGCATAGTTTGCATTAGGGTTCATTCCGTGTTGTACATTCTGGGTTTTGCTTTATTTTTGCGGTACTAGGGATTGAGCCCAGGGATATAATTACTGAACCACTCCTTGGCTTTTTTTTTTTTTTTTTAATTTGACACAGGGTCTTGCTAAGTCGTCCAGGCTGTCCTCAAATTTGCTATCCTCCTGCCTCAGCCTCCCTAGCTGCTGGGATTACACATGTGCACCACCATGCCTGACTATTGTGAGGCTTTTTAAATAAGAGAAAATCCACGGAAGAGTAACTGACATGGTGAGAACTCAATAAATACTAGTTTTCATTATGACTATTAGTTGTATTTATTGTGGTACAGGGTTAGGAGTTCCCAGGGCTCTTCAAATCCCAGTATACACAATCATCTGCTCAGAAGGGAAGGGAACATTTGCTAAGACTTCCTGCTTCTAGCTGTATACCAGAGACTGTGATAGGAACCTTTTCACACCTTATCTCACTGTGTGACAGTTGATACTGATCTCTTTATTATAGAGACTTGAGACTGAGAAAAAGGACAGACTTGCCCAAGGTCACACAGTAAATGGTGGAGCTGAATTACCAGCTCTGTGCTGTCTGATGTCAATGCTCTTTCATTTCTATTTAGTCAATTTTCTTAATGAGTAGGAAATTCAAACAATATAGAAGTTAGTGAGGTATCAGACCCTTCCCTGTTCCCTTTCCACCTTCACTCCCATTTTTATTTATTTATTTTTTTGGGGTGATAAGAGAGATTGAACTCAGGGGCACTCAACCATTGAGCTACATCACCAGCCCTATTTTGTATTTCATTTAGAGACAGGATATCACTGATGCTTAGTACCTCACTTTTTCTGAGGCTGGCTTTGAACTCCTGTTCCTCCTGCTTCAGCCTCCTGAGCTGCTAGGATTATAGATGTGGGCCACCACGCCCAGCCCATTTTTATTATTCACAGAGAAACATTTGCTATTAGAGTTTCATTACAACCTTATGTGTTTGTGGTCATAAAGGTAAATATCTCTACAGATACAGCCCCTTCCTCCCACCCTTCCTTTCTCCCTCCCTCTTTCTGTTCTCCTTTTAAACAAATAGTGAAGATTCTGTATGTATTTGTTCTGTAACTTAAAAATACATTTTGAATATCTGCCCATATTGAACTCTTTTCTGTGTTGTGGCACCATTAGATTTATTTGCTCTTTCCCCTACTGATGAATATTTTGGTTGTTTCCAACTGTTGCTCTTTCAAACAATGTTTTATTGAGAACTATTTCATCTATGTCTTTGCATATTTGTGGGAGAAGCTCAGTAACATAGATTTCCAACATTGTTCGAGCAAATTTCCTTGCATGATATCATTCTGAATTTTGGTACTGCTTATATCACATGACAGTGATGTAAAAGAAACAGTTAGCAATTGAGATTTGTACCAGAAAGATCTAAAGGTAACCCTATCCTTATTCTCTCCAACTTTGGTCTGCATTTCACTATATTCTGGAAAACTTAGGCCTGTTCCCAACACAGAGAAAAAGGGGGAGTCCTATCATGGATTAGGGAAAAATGGGAATGGTATTACTACTTGGTCATCTCTTTTAGCCTCTTACAATGAACATCATTCAGTTGTTATTTTAAGTTTCTTGCTTATATCTTGCTAATGAAATGGGCTATTTTTAGGAGTAGTGGTGAATTCTATGGAGTCATGCACCTAGTTTTATCTCCTGTGATTACCTTGGACTATTAGTATGTATTAAGAAGGCAGAGCTAGCTCTGAGAAGTCTAGCCTGAATTTTGGAGCAGGATTATATCACATGCATTGGTAAGTCTTGGATACTTGCTATATTTTTATCCACTTGAGGCTCTTTTGCTGAGTCTGGCCTTGAACTTGGCAGTACTTCAACCTCAAACTCCCGAGTTGCTGGGATTACAGGTGTGTGCCACCACACACAGTCTGAAAGTCACTCTATACAATGATTTTAGTGGCTGTGTTTTGACTGTGACCTATCACATGGAGTCAGGCATGGCATAATATTTATTAGTGCTCAGAAAGTTTCAACTTTTGAAACATTTTTGATTTTTGAATTTTCAGATTAGGTATGTTCAACCTGAAACACATTTGACATTTCCTTCCTTCTTTCCTTCTTCCCATGTTTTTCCTCTTTCTTTCCTTCCCTTCCTTCTTTCTTTTTTTTTCTTTTCTTTTTGAGGCAGGATTTCTCTATGTCACCCAGGATGATTCAGAACTCCTGAATTCAAGTAATCCTCCTGCCTCAGTCTCCTGAGTAGCTGGAACTATATGTACATACCACCTATTCCCAGAATTTTTAGTGTTTTAGTTTTTTTTTTTTTTTTTTTTTTTTGTGTGTGTGTCTGTGTAGGGGATTGAATACTTGGCCTCTTGCATGGTAAGTGCATGCTTCACTACTAAGCTACACCCTCAGCATTCAATTTCTAACATATTTATTATATGATTTGTGGACTTAGAAAATACAAATTGCTAGGTGTGGTGGTGCACACCTATAATCCCAGTGACTCAGGAGGCTGAGGCAGGAAGATCCCAAATTTAAGGCGAGATTCTTGGCATTTTAGTGAAACGCTGTCTCAAAATAAAAAATAAAAAGGATTAGAGATGTAGCTCTATGATAAAGTGCCCCTAGTTTCAATCCCCAGTACCTAAAAACAAATAAACAAACAACAAAAACTGCATATATTATGGAGTGTTCAAGAAGTTATTATGTAAGAATATACTTCTGGAAAATCAGTGTGAGGAATGTCAAAGAGAAACAGAGCTAGACAATGGGTAAAGATGATAAAGAAAGACTTTATTCAGTACTATTGCAATAGGGGACTAGTTTAGATAGAGACTTTAGTTTAGATCAACTGTGGAGTAATTCATGTCCAATGACATTGTTGCAAACAATGTGGGAACCAGCTGGAAGTTAGAGGAGCATAGGAGCTGGGACTGATTAAGGAAAGAGACAGTAGGAGAGCCCTGCTAAAACACAACCACTGACATCCCAGGGCGATTGTGCACTGGCCCAGTGCTGCACCTTAGTCCTGTCAGTCAATACATAGAGGAGCAAAAAGAAAGAGCCTGCAGGCAGAGGGAGGGGACTGGTATCCAGAGCTTCTACATTATATTTCCTAAGTGTCCAGTTTCAATAGAAATTCTGAAACATTCAAAGAAACAGGAAAGTGACTCATACACAGGATAAAAAGCAGTCAATAGAAACTGCCTGTGAGAGGCACAGCTGTCAGACTTAGACAAAGACTTCAAAGCAGGCATGACAAACAACGAAAGGGAACCATGCTTAAAGAAGTCGAAGAAGATCCGGTGACAATGTTTCATTATTTAGAGAATATTAGTAAAGAGGTAGAAACTGGAAAAAAGAATCAAGTGGAATTTGTGGAGTTAGTTCAATAATGGAAATAAAAACTAGAGAAGTTCAATAGTATATTTGATCTGGGAGAAGAAACAACTGGTGAACTTGAAGATAGATCAATAAGGATTATTAAATCCAAAGAAGAGAATGAAGAAAAATGAACAGAGCATCAGAGAAATCTCGAGTGACTATAATGATATGAGATAAAATATAGTTTAAAACAAAATAAAAATGAATTTTTTTCAATGCTGGGAATAAACCCCAGTGCCTCATGCATACTAGGCAAGTGCTCCACCACTGAGCTATATCCCTGGCCCCAAAGGGAACATTTTATAAGAATAAAAAAACCAATCTATCAGGAAAATTTAGCAATTATTCATATATATATATATATATAGTATGTAATATAATGTTATATATTCATATATCTATATTTGGGAGGCTTGTTTAGTATATATATTCACATATGTATGTATTTACATATATATGTATGTCTATATATAGTCATAAACTATATATATAGTTATAAGCTATATTTACTCCATAATAATAGATAATGGTTTATAACTATATATAGACATACATATATATGTGAAAAAAAAAATATATATATATATATTAAACAAGCCTTTCCAAACATATGAAACAAAAACTGACAGAAATGAAGGGAAAAGGACAATTTGATAAGAGGCATTGTAGACTTTAATACCACACTTTTAACAATGGATAGAACAATTAGAAGATAAACAGGAAATCAAAGATTTGAATACTATAAATCAATGAATCCTAATAGACACTCTGCCCAAGAATAGAAGAATATTAATTTTTCTCAAGGGCATGTGGCACAGTCCAGGACAGAACATATGCTAGACCATGAAACAAACCTCAATAAGTTTAAAAAGGATTGAAATTACTGAAAGTGTGTTTTCTCATACAGTGGAATGAAATTAGGAAAACCTAAAAGAAATTTGGGAAATTCATAAATACATGAAAATTAACATACTATTGACTAATGGGTCAAAGAAGAAATTATGAAGAGAAATTGGAAAATACACTGAAGGCTGGGGATATAGCTCAGTGATAGAATGTTTGCCTACCATGAGCAAAACCCTGGATTTTATCCTCAGCACTGCAAAATAAATAAATGCATAAATAAGTTAATTCAAATATAAAATGTAAAGCTGATTATCTCATAAAGGCCCCAGCTCCAAAAATCATTACATTGGAGGTGAGGACTTCAACAAACTTTTTTTTGAGTGTGTTGATAGGAGGGTTTATACAGTTTACTCCATAACAACAGATAAGCATCAAAATTTAAAGCTTTGAGGCACGAAAAGAATAAAATGATAATCTGTTGAACGGGAGAACTATTTGAAAATTGTGTATTTGATAAATGGTTTATATCTAGAATGTATAAAGAACTCTTACAACTCAATACTAAGAAGAACCCAATTAATGATGGGCACAGGATCCCAACAGACATTTTTTTCCAGAGACAGAGATGGCCAATAAGCACATAATAAGGTGTTGAAATCTGTAGTCATCAGGAATATGCAAGTCAAAACCATTTCATATCCATTAGAATGTTTATTATAATAAAACACAGATAACATCCAGTGTTGGTAAGTTTGTGGGGATATTGAAACTCTCATATACCATTAGAGGGAGTATAAAATGATGCAGTTGCTTTGGAAAACAGTTGGTAGCTCCTTACAAGTTAAACACAAATTTTCCTATGGTCCAGCAATTACATTCATAACTAAATACCCAAGAGAAATGAAAATATGTGTTCATAGCAGCATTATTCATAATTGCAAAAAAATGGAAAAAATTCAAACTTCTCTAGTGATTAACATGCTAAGTGAAAGAAGCCAATCACAAACACATATTTTATGATTCCATTTATATGAAGTGTTCAGAATTAGGCAAATCCATTGAGACAGAAAGTATGTTAGTGAATGTCAAGGACTGAAGAGTATAGGGGGATTGGTGAGTGATGGCTAAAGGGTGCAGAGTTTCTTTTTTGGGATGGTGAAATGTTCTAAATTGGATTGTAGCAATGGTCGCACAGCTCTGGAAATACACTAAAAGTTATTGCATTGTACACTTTGGGTAAATCACGGGGTAGTGAATCACATTTCAGTAAAGATTTAACAAATAAACTTGTTATCATTGTTTATTTAAGAGGTATAGAGATAGTTGACAGTGGAGAAGGAGTGAATCAAATGTTGGTAATCATTAACTTTTGCATAATTGATATTTTCATATATTATACACCAACACTTCTGAACTTCCTTTCTATACCAAATTTTGATTTTCTCATTTCAGTAGACAAATAGTATATCAAGTTACCTCTTGGTACTGCTGTCTGCTAACCAATAGTTTCATTTTAGTGGTATTGCCATCTAAATATGGCAATGTTTTTGCAATTACTTGACATTTATTGCATACTTGCCCTTATTTATAAAAGTTACTGGAAAATGGAAAATAAAGTGCTGATGTTAATGATTTTACATTGAGACAAAGGAAGATCTCATTTACTATGCCAAAAACAGTAAATTTGATGCTTATTGAATTTAAGCAAGTCTGACAACTGTATTCAATTACAAAGGAAAACAACAAAACTTAAAGCACATGTACAAAATGTTATAAATACATTGCCAAAGTTTGTAACTAATAAGTAAGTTATGGTGAGGGAGCAACTGTGCGGATCTTTATGATTATATATATAGTAGAATATTATTTTGATATACTGACTTTTTTTTCTTGGCAATATATTTATTTTTACTCAGTGTTCTTTCCTCATTCAAACTTGACCTCTGGACAGCCATGCCCTGAGGTAGGGTTGTTGTAGCATAGTACAGATACCAAGAAAGTCAATCCCTGGCCTTTGAGGTTTAAAATATGTTTGGAAACTCAAGGCAGAGATAAAACCTTTGTGATTAAAAAGCTTTTGAACTTCAAAGGCTAAAACCATCAATAACCCAGGGCATAAAGTCATGCCTTTGCCACAAGCATATACGAATATGTGATTAGCCAGAGCATTTCTCCATTGCTTTCCTTTGGAAGCTTTTATAAGGATTTCTTAGGCTTGTAAAGTGAAGAGGAGAAGTGTGCTTTGAGTCTGGTGCTTCCCTAGGAAAGTGTCCTGTGGTCCACCTGCTGGAGCTCAGAGTGCAGGGGAGCCATGGAGGAGAAATGTCTGTCTGGTAGAGCCAGCGGGGATGGTCTGAAACAACCTTCCCACAGACTCAGAGTGGCATGGGAGGGTGGATGAACCTATCCAGTGCTCATAGAGTGAAAAAGGAGTAGCTGAGAGCTACTTTGGTTTTGGGACATGGAGTCATAACCATGATCTTCATGTTGTGGCAATTAGAGACCAAATGGGAATAAGATAGACCATTATTGGTGACCAGAAAGGATCCCTGTTTGTCCCATCTTTATTCCTTGTGCTCTACAAGCCCTGAGAAAGGGAAGTGTGTGTGTGTGTGTGTGTGTGTGTGTGTGTGTGTGTGCGCGCGCGCGTGCGCACGCGCATGCATGCGGAGAGGGGACACAGTTGAACTGAATTGACAGAGAATATGCCTTGTCATCTGACAGATAAGTAACTCAAAAAAAAAAATTACAGGGGGGGAAAAAGTCATGCTCTTGTATAGATGAGTTTGGGGCTTTAGATTAATACTCATTCTAAATACGCTGAGAATTGGTTTCCCTTGACACTTTGAAGATGGAAGTTAGTTCCCAGTCCATCAAGTTGACAATGGTTTATCTTGTGATAGACTCTTTTAATCAAGGGAGAAAAGATGATCAGTATTTAAATTTTCTCTCTGAACATTTTTCAAGAGCACTGAAAAGACATTTTCACAGTTATGCCATCATTTACTCTTATCACTTGCATAGTTATCAGATCTTTCTATCCAACATTAAAAGTAAAATTTTCTCTATCACATATTTCAAGTGAACTGAATGAACAAAGAAGGATTTTGAGTTGCAAGGTTATACCAGATAATAAAATGTGACTGTCAATATTTAAAGTATATTCTGTTTTTAGCAGTTTAAATATTCATGTATACAGTACATAACATTCAGAAATAAAATTAAGCCCTTATGTTTGAAATTTTATAATTTTTAAGAAAGTTTTCTGGATTGAATCTCCTCCCTTCCTTCCTTACTTCTTCCTCTCCCACCAAATAAAACATTCAAGTGGAAAGTTCCAAGTTTTAGTTATCCTACTTTCTAAAACATTTTCTAGGAAAGCATTGTGTGTAATTAAAGGCAGGGATTGTTTGAACATAATTATTGCTATTCAGAACATTGCCTCCCCATCCCAGAATACCTACATAAAAATGACCAAATTATGGAAACTTCTATTAGTTTACCTATTTTAATCATGACCTTTGGTCTATCCACTTGCAGCATGACCATGAGAAATGAATGAATTCACTGGAGCCAGTTCATTTATTGCCTTGGGGCAAAGGTATTATATAGTGTACACTGGAAATAGTATTGAATTATGAGACTCAATATCTGGATTAGGTTTTAGTCTGTGTGTGTGTGTGTGTGTGTGTGTGTGTGTGTGTGTGTGTATGTGGTGGGGGAGGGGTCCTGGGGATTGAACCCAAGGGTGCTCTACCAGTGAACTACATCCCTAGTCTTTTTTATTTTTCATTTAAAATTTTTGAAACAAGGTCTTGCCACATTGCCCAAACTTGCAATTCTCTTGCCTCAGTCTCCCAAGTTGCTGGAATTACAGGTGTGTATTATCATGCCCAGCTCTTGGTTTTAGTTCTTTGTCATCTCTGTGGTCTTCACTTTTGTCTTTGTCTCTCTGTCATCTTTTCTTCCTTGATTAAAAGAGTCTATCACAAGATAAACCATTGTCAACTTGATGGACTGGGAACTAACTTCCATCTTCAAAGTGTCAAGGGAAACCAATTCTCAGCTTATTTAGAATGGGTGTTAACCTAAAGCCCCAAACTCACCTGTACAAGAGCATGACTTTTTCCCCCCTCATAATTTCTTTTTTTTGAGCTCTCAAATATATATGTGTGTATATATATATATATTCAAATATATATATATTTTAAAATATTTTAAAACATTAACACTGTATGTTGAAAAGTATTATTTAATTGTGAAACGTGTTACACATGCAAAAATGTATAAAACCTGTACTGTTCAAAGAATATTGCTAACTTAAACACGCATCTATATAACCATCCACCTTAGAATAGAACTTCAGGGTCTTCAATATGCTTATGAATCACCGGGGGATCATGTAAAAATTCAGATACTGATTTAGTAGGTGGAAGAACCTGAGAGTCTGCATTTTAACAAGCTCTTAGGTGCCTTTGATGCTGGTGGCCCTGGGATTGCACACTGAGTGGCACATTCTAAACTGCCTCCTGTATGACCCTCCTAATTTCATCTTTCTTTCTCTCTCAAAGAGGTAAATATTATCCCAAATTTTGTGTCAATCATTCCTTGCTTTATTTTAAATGGTTTTTCCATCTATGAATGCATTTCTAAACATTATAATTGTTTAGTTTTGCTTACTTAAGATTTTTTTTTCTGAGCCAAAACAGGATTTTAATTGGGGATTTTAATTTTAATATATTTTTTGGTGTCAGTGATCCAGCCCAGGCACTCAGGAATGGTCTGCAAATTTTCTGCCACGGAGCTAAACTTCTGGCCCTAAACTGGGTGTTTCTAGTGTGCCTAGCACCTCTTCTTATCTCTAAAAAAGGGTGTGCTTCACTTAAGAACAATTTACAAAGCTTACAACTATCAAAGCCTTTTTTGTTTTTTTATTTTAAGAGCTGAGAACTTTCCTCCATAATGGGAACCTGATTTAATTTGGGAGGTGAGGGGCTGCTGCACAGGGGAAATGATATTTCAGCTGAGATCTGAATAATAAGCATGATTTTTTTTTAAAGAGAGAGTGAGAGAGGAGAGAGAGAGAGAGAGAATTTTTAATATTTATTTTTTAGTTCTCGGCGGACACAACATCTTTGTTGGTATGTGGTGCTGAGGATCGAACCCGGGCCGCACGCATGCCAGGCGAGCGTGCTACCGCTTGAGCCACATCCCCAGCCCCCAAGCATGATTTTTTAAGAGAGAGACTGTGTGCTAGAGAGGGCAGAATTCCAGACAAAGAAATGGCTCATGTGGGGACCTTGAGGCCTCAGGCAAGCTTGAGTCTGGAGAATTCAGAGAACTGAAAGTCTCAAGATGAGACTGGAAATATAGGCATGGGTTAGATCCAAACAGCTTTTAGACAGCATTGTGAATTTCAGATTCCAGCCAGGTCTACATACAGAGGATACCAGTGGAGAGAGGCAGAGGTCAAGGCGCATGGAAAGGGGCACAGAGCTTCCATGCCCCCTCTGGGTGTGCCATCCTCCAGGAAACGCCACATGTTCAGCTAACTACAAGCTCCCTATTTTTAAAATTTATGCAAATGAAATAATACTACAGGCATTCTCTGACTTCTTGTTTTACTTAGTCTTATGCTTTAGATACACATTCATGTTGATGCATAGACTTGTATGTATTTCCTCTTGTTTATTTTCTATAACATAAATGTTCCCTATTTTATCCATCTGTATCTATTGTCAATAGACACTTGTATAGCTTTCACTTGTTTGCTATGACAAACTACGCTGCTATAAGCATTTCTGGTACATATTTCATAATGCAAACATGCAAGGATTTCTTTTGACCACGTGCCTACTAATGGAACAGCTGGAGCATAGTGTATATACACATTTACCCTTTTAATCTGATGCCAAATTGTTGTCAAAACTGTTCAGTTTATACACTGTCATTCCTCATACTTACCAATAATGTATTATCTAATTTTTGTTTTCCTGATTTGGTGGCTGTACACGTGTATCTTGGGCTGGGCAAAGTGGCATATGAGTGTGAATCCCAGTGGCTCAAGAGGCAGGAGGATTACAAGTTTGAGGCCATTCTGAGCAATTTAACAAAGAACTTGTTATCCTCCGGTCTCAATCTCCCAAATTGTTGGGATTACACTGGGATTCAGGTGCTCACCACTGTAACTAGCAGATCTTCTTTTGTTAATTAGTAAAAGGAAGCTAGCAATATACATCTCACAAGATATTGCTCTTTAGTGGAAGGGGCCTATCCTACTGTCAAAATGACATTTACTTAGCTTACTTTTAGATATCGCTTTGACTAGTTTTGTTCTTGGGGGTGGACCACTGGGGGCAGCATTTCCAAATGATGCATCGAAGAGCTGACAAACACTAAGCCAGAGGCTGGGGGGGGGGGGGAGGAAGGAGAAGGCTTCCTCTCCTGGTGGGGGGGGGAGTGGGGGAACCTAAAGTTCATTGTTCTAATTAAGGTAACACTGACAGCTTTAAGCAAATCCCAAATTTCGCTGGCTTAACCCAATTTCCTTAGCTGCAGTAAAGAAAAAGAACTAAGAGGTCTAACACCTACCTTCTTTCTTACAAGTCTATGTTTTGATATGAGCCCTCTCTTCTCATCCCATTCCTTCAGTGAGACCACCTCTGTATTCTAGAGGGCCTGAGGTTGTTTTAGCCAGCCTTTTCAGTGCTGTGACTGAAAGACCTGGCATGAACCATTTTAGAGGAGGAGAAGTTTATTTTGGGAGGCTCACGATTTCAGAGGTCTCAGTCTATAGGCAGCCAGCTCTATTCCTCAAGGCTCTAGGTGAGGAAGAACATCATGGTGGAAGGGTACACAGTGGGAAGAAGTGCACCTAGCGACCAGGAAACAGAGAGAGGCTAAGCTCAGCTCACCAAATATATACTCCAAAGACATGCCTCCAATGACCCATCTTGTCCGACCATACCCTATACACTTTTGTTACCACTCAGTTAATCCCTATCAGGGGATTAATTCGCAGATTGGGTTAAAGTTCATTACCCATTGATTTCACCTCTTGAATGTTCTTGCATTGTTTCACACATGAGCTTTTTGGGGGGACACATCATGTCCAAACCATAACACAGGTAGTCCTGGGTTGGGCCACCATCTGCCAGCAAAAAGTTGATTATGGAAAGGAAGCCACTGTCATAGTGTTACCAACGCTTCCCATCATAATTAAGGCAGAGTCAGGTTCAGTACCATACTGTCACCCCATCCCACAGCAGGTAGAGGGATGGTTCTGTTAATGCTGATTCTTTGCTTACTGCTCATTGTATTGTGGATTGCATGCAATCCACAGAGGCTCAGGGAAGAGGGCACGATGTAAAGTGTTCTTACTTCTTGGTCTTCATCATTCTTTTTCCTGTGCTAAAAACATTCTTCCAGGCTAAACAGTGAGCTCTGGGAGGAATTGCAAAGAATTGTATACTTTGTTCACTCTGGAATTTAAAGCTGGATTGAGACATATGGATCAGCACTTCTTGAAAATTTTTTTTTTTTTTTTGAAATGGGGATTGAACTCAGGGACACATCCCCAGCCCTATTTTGTATTTTACTTAGAGTCAGGGCCTCACTTAGTTGTTTAGCATCTCACCATTGCTGAGGCTGGCTTTGAACTCGCCATCCTCCTCTTTCACTCAACCCCCGCAGCCACTGGAATTACAGGTGTGTACCACCATACTTGGACACTTCTTGAACTTAAATGTATGTAAAAATCATCCGGGATCTTCTAAAATGCCCAGATGCTGCATTTCTTAAAAGCTATCAGGTGATGACAGTGACATGAACCCAAGGAAAGCAAGAACTTTGATGCCCATTAATTCTTGAGTTGAACAGTGGTGCCTACCATGTCCCATGCATTTTTCCAGACACAGGGGATACAACAGTAAATGGGGCAGGATAGTAATTTACAATTCCTCAGGTTGAAAGTCTACAAAATATTTGTTACTATCTATATAGTTGAGATGGATAGCAACGAATTGCCTCTTTGGATCTTCTTGAGATGGAAGAAGTTCTCAACTTCTTAAAAAATTGAGTTCTCAATTCATACAAATTCTCATAGCAAATAAAGACTTTCAGGACTGAGTTTGCTAATAAACATGACAATGTCCTTGATAATTAGGAAAATGACAAATGAAATCCCTAGATACATTTTTTTGGTGGGGTATTGGCGGGTATTTTTTGGGTATTGGTTTGTCTTGAACTTGCATTTCTCCTGCTTCAGCCTCCTGAGTTGCTGGGATTACAGGTATGTGCCATAACCTTGACTCCTAGATATATTTTTAAACTCTCCAGATGTGCAAAAATTTCAGATAATACAAGTGTCAGTAAGGATATGTAATGGCAGTGTGTAGATTGAGCACTTTCTACAGGTAGAGTCACATATAGTGTGCACATTTACCTTTTGTATTTTTTTCTGACTCTTTATGTTTTCAAAATGCTTTCTTATTTTAGGATTCTAGTTTTTTCTTTAGGAGTATATATGTTTACATGATGTCATTTCTTGAGTGATACATTACAGAGTTTAAACTTTGATAAAATCACTCTTAGTATATACAACTTTTTGTACATTGATTAATTTTAGAATTCAAGGTAACCATGTCCTCCAACTTGGGTCAACAGTCAACTAGCTGGTTTCAGAGTTTCTTTGTATTAGTGTCATACAACTTGAATGTATCATAAAAAAAATACTCAACAGAGATAGGTAAGCTCAGGCAGGTAGTCTTTTAATATTTCCACTCAAGGAAATTATGTAGAAACATGAAATAACAAGCACTGTATTTCTGATTTATTTCATTGATGAGTTTTTTTTTTTTTTTGGAGGTACTGAAATGGAACTCAAGGTTTATGCATGCTAGGCAAGTGCTCTTCCACTGAACTACATCCCAAAATCTTATACTGGTGTTTTTGTTTGTTTGTTTTTTGTTTTTTTGGTATCAAGGACTTAACCCAGGGATGCTTAGCCACTGAGCAATAGTCTCAGCCTGTTTTATTATTTTTTTATTGAGACAGGGTCTTGTCAAGTTGCTTAGGGCCTTGCTAAGTTTCTGAAGCTGGCTTTGAACTTGTGATTCTCCTGCCTATGCCTTCCAAGTTGTTGGGTTTACAGGTGTGCAACACAGTGCCCAGCTTCCACTAGTATTTTTAATGCCCCTTATAGATGATGTTCTTTTTTTAAATATATGCATTTATTTATTTTTATGTGGTGCTGAGGATCGAATGTAGTGCCTCACATGTGCAAAGTAAGCACTTGAGCCATAACCCCAGCCCCACAGATGATGTTCTAAACCAACTGTTCAACTGGCCATTGATAAAGCTGTGTGTTTACAAAATTTCATATCTTCCCTTTGGGCAGAAAAGAAGATTACGTTTTCCTATCTCCTTTGCTGTGATGTCAAGGACATAAGACTGGTTTCAGGACAAACACAGGATAAAGTGATGGGAGCCAGCCTCAGCTAGGTCCTTCAAAATACTCTACATGAACTTGACCAACAGATTTAAAGGGTAGCATTCCAAGACAAAAGAGGCCCAGAGGCCACACCAATGGATGGACAGGAGTTTCCCTGGAGTCACTTGATGTCTCCAATTTAGCATAGATAAAAACCTTTGTGGTATTATGTTACTGACATTTTGGGTTTTATTTGTTATGATAGCATCAGCTGTCTGCCTAAAATATATTCTGTTAATCCATGTAAGACCTACCATGTTGCCTGGCACCTAATTGCCACACAAATATTCTTTGAGATGAATGGATTAGAGAAAGTCTTACTAAATGTATTTATCATAATGTTCTAGTCCTGACTCCCAGTGCAAGCACATTCTAACAATGTAATGTATAAGTTAATAATGTGGATCATAGAAGGAATTTAGCAAATATTTGATGAATGAAAGAAGACAAAAATGAGAAAATTTCACGGTCAACTCCTGGAAAGTTTTTTAAAAGAGTTATTCATTTTTAGAGTAAGGTACGAAATTAAACATGCTCATTAAAATGTTTTCAAAAATGTTTGAGACAAATAGAAAATATTTTTCCTATTGTGCTACTGCTGTAATATAACTTATTTATATTTTTGTGTGTTTTTCTGCTATTCCAGTTTATAATATAAATGGAGTCACACAGAAGATATTCTGGCCTCCTGTTCCCATGTTCTTACACAGTTTGCTTAACTATAATTTTTAATGTTTGCATCAAAATCCATTTAGGGGACAACTTATTGAATCCTTTTTCTCTCTTGAACATTTAGGTTATTTCCAATTTTTGTTTTCATTTATGATGCTGTGACAGACCTGTTTGTTTAAGAAGAGCTTCTGTATCTAGAATAATTTTCTTAAGGTAGAGTTGAAAAAAGGCTTGGTGATAATCCCAATATCTCAGGCTGCAGCCAACTCAGTTCAACTCTGTTCAACTTAGTTCAGATGAGACTTCGCATTAGTTCAAGAGCCTTTTTTTCCAATCCAATGCTAAGCCTTGAAATGGGTCTTTGAGTTCAGCTTTTTCATTTGTGTGATTCTCTAAAACACATATACTTGCAATAAAAAATATTAAAAATTTCATATCATCTCCCCAGACACAGTATCTTATATAATGCTGTAACTGGCCAAACATCATACACACATCACCTCCCTGCACACCCACACACCTTTGGGCATTATGAGACATGCAGACATGTCTTGCTAGTAAAATGATGTATGAAGGGAGATCTCTCTTGATCCTGAGACAGCTCAGCAAAATGTAGTTGCAATAAGATATGAGACTATCTTTATCCTGGTAATCTTTCTCTTTGGAATAGGAAGAGAGAACTGAGCCACATCTTATCCACTCCCATGTCACCAAATCAGTTTCAAAATAGAAATGATTGCATTGCCTCTTTGTGATGTTTTTTTGGAATCTGATGAGCTGCTAATAAAGATTTAACCTGTGGCTGTGGTGTAACTGAAATATCCTTTGTGTTGGTGTGAAATTCCTGATGTTGAATCCACACTCTAACTTAAATAATTAACTTACTTTTCTGTATACATATCCTTCATTTGTAAAATGGGATCATTTTAACAATGGCTACTAAGAATATGGTGGTAAGGATTCAGTATCATGATGAATAAGGATGATGGTGGCAGGCAGAAGAGTAACCAGTGAAGAGATGATATAGAGGACCATTTCTGGTATGGCTGTGTTGGCACAAACTAGGTGGAGAAGTGGTGGGATGTCACAAAAGTAGTGTGGTACTTGGTTGGGCCCATAGAAAGGTAAAGCAAAGACATTCCCAGTCTGGATAGTGGAATTGACTCCACCAAATGCATAGGAAGCAGCCACCAACTGGAGACACGTCCCCTTGGTCATGAGAGAACCATAATGGAGGGGTTGGCAGATGGCCATGAAGCGGTCATAGGCCATGGAGGCTAGTAGAAAGCTCTCAGTTGTTGCATGCATGACAAAGAATCCCATTTGGACCACACATCCCTCAAAAGAAATGGACTTGTCAGATGCCAGAAAGTTGACCAAGAGCTTGGGCGTGACTATAGAAGAGTAACAAATGTCAATAAAAGAAAGGACACTGAGGAAGAAATACATGGGACTATGGAGACGGCAATCAGTGACGATAAGTGCTATCATTCCCAGGTTTCCCACAAGTGTCATGACATAGATGAGCAGGAAGACAACAAAGAGAAGCTCTTGGAGGTCTGGGTAATTGGAAAATCCCAGCAGGATGAACTTGGTAACAGGAGTGTAGTTGCGGCTGGCAAGGGCTAGTTCTCTAGGTGTCATCTGCAGAGGTGACAATTGATAAGTTATTTCTTAAGTATGCCCACCACTGTGCAAGGTGAAATGGACAGGAACACTCAGCAAGTATGAGGCTGCCTTCTCAGAGGCTAAGGGAAGCATCATAGTGTACTGGAAAGCACAGGCTGGGAAGCCACCTAGACATGGTTCTTAGTTAGCCTGAGGCACTGACAGGTCCTGTGTCCTTGTAGAAACTGTATGTGAGCCTCAGTTTCTTCATTTGTGAAACAAAGAAAATATGTCTACTCTCATGATTTCTGTGTGACCTAAATGAAAAACGGAAAGAATAATATCTAAAGGTGAGGGACACAGTGTGTGGCATCCTCCTTAATCTCTTGTGCCTCTGAATATACAATATGTCCATAGCTCCATCTGACATTTATTCCATTCTTTTTTTTTAATTTCAAATTGAAGATGTAATTCACGCAGCAAATAATTCACCATCTTCAAGAACACAGTGCAGTGGTTGTTATTGTGTTGACTGGGTCATGCAACAACCCTTGCTTTATCATTCCTGAACATTTCATCACCGAAAAAAGAAAATCCATGCCACTGGTAGTCTCTCCCAATTCTTCCCTTCCCTCAGCCTCTGGCAGCCATAAATCTATATTCTGTCTCTATGGCTTGCTTCTTCTGGAGATTTATATAAATGGCTTCATATAACATAATGCCCCGCCCCACTTTTGGTATTGGGGATTGAACACAGAGGCACTTAACCACTGAGCCACATCCCCAGCCCTTTATATTTTTAAATTTGAGACAGGGTCTCACTAAGTTGCTGAGGGCCTTGCTAAATTGCTGTGCTGGCTTTGAACTTGCCATCCTCTTGTCTAAGTCTCCTGAGCCGCTGGGATTACAGGGGGGCACCACCATGCCTGACAGTATATGCCCTTTTGTGTTTGTTTAATTTCTTTTACCTTAATGTTTTTAAGGTTGATCCATGTTGTAGCATGTATTAATATTCATTCTCTTTTACATTATACATCCCTCAGGACATTTCCTCCTCTATACCATGACCATTGTGTCCTTAGCAAATCTGCTGAGTTGACTTTCAGTCACCTAGGAGTTTGTCAGCTTGGAAATGGTGTTTCAGTGCTTGCTTGATTGCCATCCAAGATGTTAACTCACAATAGAAGTGGAAATGACAGGGGTCTTTCCTTCCTCCCTACACTTTCTACTCTCTTCCACCTACACCTTCTACTTGGATGGTCTGGGCTACATCCTTAAAATTAGTCCTAGGAAAATATCACCATCCATGTTCATCCAAGTCAAGCAGGTTTATGTTGAGGATTAGGAGGAAGTGTGGTGTTACTGCGCAGAAGAATACGGAAACACAGCTTCACCTTTCCCCACCTGTTGTAAAAGGTACAGCTTATTGCAGAAAGAGCATTGGGCTGACAGAATGGAGCTGCTTTTTAGCAGCTCCATTTCCTCTATTACCCTGGACAATTCTCATCTCTGGGTTTCTTATTTCTCATTAGCGAAATCAAGGTTTTGGAATTAAAGATCTTTTCTTTCTTTCTTTCTTTCTTTTGGTACTGGGGATCGAACTTAGGGGTACTCAGCCACTGAGCCACATTTCAAGCCCTTTTTTTGTATTTTATTTAGAGACAGGGCTTCACTGAGTTGCTTAGAGTCTTGCTATATTGCTGAGGCTACCTTTGAACTCTTGATCCTCCTGTCTTAGCCTCGCAAGTCCCTGGGATTATAGGCATGAACCACCATTCCCGGTTTGAGATACCTTTGAAGTCACACATGGTCCCTGCACTCTAGCAGACAGTTTATCATCCTTAAGTTTTCTGTCTGAATATGGATCTTTGTGCCAATGTGTTCCAGGAACATATAAAGAGTCCATATGAACTTTTCTAGAAAAAAGGATGCTGTATTCCTGATAATCATGGAGCTTTTATGAGGTTCAGTCCAGCTCACAAGGATCTCTCTAAGTACCTTGGCCACTCATAGCAATAATCTCTGGCAAATAGTTTGAAATTAAATTGCAAGTTCTGAGGAATCTTGTTAACATAAATTAATATATAGAAATTTAAGGAGTTCTGTTATGGTAATGCAGTTTAATTAACTGAATTCCTCAGTTATGCCAAATATCACACATGATGTGTCATCAAAAATTATTTTTAATATTTTATCATCTATTACTTAGAAAAGATTCTAAGTTTTCTGGAAAGATTTTAATTTTTCTTTTCCCTCTTTCTCCTCCTCCTCCTCCTCCTCCTCCTCCTCCTCCTCCTCCTCCTTCTTCTTCTTTTAATTTTTGGTACCAGGGATTGAACTCAGGGGCACTTAACCACTGGTCACATCCCCAGCCCTATTTTTTATTTTATTTAGAGACAGGATCTCACTGAGTTGCTTAGCATCTCACTTTTGCTGAGGCTGGCTTTAAACTTGTGATCTTCCTGTCTCAGCCTCCCAAGCCACTGGGATTACAGGTGTGCACTACTGCACCTGCCTAGATTTTAATCTTTCAACACTTAAAATCACACAAATCACAAGAATTTTATAGGCAGATATTAAAAGTCATTTACTTTTTCAACAACTACATCTCAAATTATGCCTTTTTTTTAATGGTATCCTAGAAAATTTTTCGTATGCTAGTGAAATACCTTCTAGTAGTATTGATTGAGGTGGGTTAGAACCATTCATTTCCTTTCAGAAGTGAGAGAGGGACAATTGTGAGGGGATGCGGGGAGATGAGAACTGAGTACTGCATTTCCATCACAGATGCATTCTCAAGAAAATGGGTTTAGGAAAGGGTCAATACAAACTATAAGGTTCTGGAAAGTTATTCCCTTAAAATTGTTTTGCCTCTGAACCCTTTAAAGAGCCTTTACTTACCGTTAGGGGCACACAGCTCCAATTTGTAGACTGTGGCCTTAGAACTAGTCAGCTCCTGAAACTTCCAGAATCCCCCTTTCTACCCTTGCTGCCTCTCTTTCCTCCCAGAGTTGGGTTTGTGATTATGTGACAGTAGAAGAATCACTAAAACACTCCACACCCTTCAGGGACCAACTATCTATTTGTTATAAAGGTCAGAATATGCAACCCTGAAGGCTGGGGTTGGTTCCTATCCCATGATTCCATCTTGTGGTTTAACCTAGGACAGCCAGCTTCTGGCCTTCAACACCAGCTTCTCCACCCAGGGGCCTTACTCTTTCTTTTCTCACCTTCTTGAGGGCTTCCTTTTATCAAGTCCAAATGTCTGTGAGTCTTCCATCTACAAATGAATATTATTTGTTTCATGTTTCTGGGTTAGGACCACCCGGTCCCATAATCACACTCATTACACACATTACAAAGTCATACGCAGCATCATTTTTAGGTTGAGCTCCTAGATCCTCTTTACCAGAAAATGAGGGATTTTTGTCCTCTTTCTTAATCCCCCTCTCCCACTGTCTTCACATGGTCCAGGACTGTCCTGGACCTAATCCTGTATTGCTCCCATCCTATCCCCCAGATGGTCATTTGATCCTTTCAGATGTAACCTATGAATAATTCTCAGTAATGCTGCCCTTGGCTAATAATTTTAAACTGAGAGTGTCAGTTCTAATAACTATACAGAAGTTCCTCCACAATCCCACAATCCCATCCCTCAACCCTTCTAGTCAGACTGTCCTACCCACCTGGTCTGTGTGCTGTTGTAATCTGGCAATTGATTTCTGATCATGAAGATGTATTTAGAATTGTTCAAAAGGGTTTTGACCCTAATACTGAGCAGACAGGTTGGAGGCTTTGAGTTCAAGGAAGTGCATATTGTTTAGGGAAAGGGCCAGGAGCAAGTGCCTTTTTTTTACGTAGTCTTTTGTTGCCATTGTCAAAGACTGTGTCCCAGCAGTGATGAAGCACTGAGGCGAGCTGGGGACATCTAGGGCAGGGATTCTGAGGCTGGACCCTCCTAGGACCTCTCCTGGCTTTGGGCACTAGGGAATCATCTGAGGAGGCACTGGGGGCCTTGTTAATGTAGAGAGTAGTTGACTTATATTAGCAATTTTAAAAAATGATATTTTCAAAAATGAAGCTAACTTTAAGCACAGGAAATGCCAATGGGCATGAAGAGTGGCCAAGGGGTTTGCTACCAGGAGTGCGGACACATGCTGATCATCTCCTAGTTGTTGCTTGGGACAAGTTCCTCCTTATCCATTTGTCAGCTGACAGGGCTCCTGTGAGACTGTCATGCTGAGCTCAGCTGAGACTCCTGCAGCCAAAGTCCTGTGAATCATGGTTATCAGAGCTGAGGGGCTCTCAGAGGAGGGGAACAGTACAGCAGTCCCCTGAGTCGGGACTGCATGGTCCAAGGGGAAGACCAAAAGCATGCTCAGAGCACCTGAAAAGCAGAGACATCAACATTAAAAAACAAAACAAAACAAAACTATATTTGAACCTTAAAAGAAAAAAGCACCAGGAAATTATAGGACATTGGGAATTGCTTTCAAATAATCTGTCTGGGAACAGTGATAAGATAAAGCCAGAAGGCTTGGCAATAGGTCCATGTAAGTTAATTTATCAGACTGACTCCTTTTATGTATATTTTAAACTTTCTTTTGTGTGTGTGTGTGTGTGTGTGTGTGTGTGTGTGTGTGGTGCTGGATTGAAACCCAGGGCTGTGTGCATGCTGGATAAACATTCTACTATTGAGCTATATCCCCAACTCTATACTTGAAACTTTTAATGTCTTTAAAAAATCATTGCAATATGCCAAGTATAGTGATGCATCCCTGCAGCCCTAGGAATTCAGAAGGCTGAGTCAGGAGAATCACAAGTTTGAGGCCAGCCTTAGCAACCTAGCAAGACCCCCAATCTCAAAACAAACAAACAAACAAACAAACAAACAAACAAATAAAGGGCTGAGGATGTATAATGTGCCAGTGTGTTAATCCCCAGGACTGGAAGAAAACAAGAAACAAACAAATTTAAAAATTACAGAAAAATCCTGCAATTCATTATTTTTATGTTTTCAGCTTGTTATTGGGTTAAAGAAAATTTATAAGCAGAGTGGTATGTGCCATAATTTCTCAAGGCTTGACTTACAGGAAATAAAGATGATGATGTTCGGTGGGTGTTGTGGTACATGCCTTTAATCCCAGCAGCTCAGTAGGCTGAGGCAGGAGGATTGTGATTTCAAAGCCAGACTCAGCAAAAGCAAGGGGCTAAGCAACTCAGTGAGACTCTTTCTCTAAATAAAATGCAAAATAGGACTGGGGATGTGGCTCAGTCGTTGAGTGCTTCTGAGTTCAATACCTGGTACCCCCCAATAAAAAGAATTTAAAATACATATAATAATATATGATATAAATATAAAAATATAATATATAAAACATACAATATGTAATATATATAACATACATATATAATATATTATATAATATAATATTATATACACACACTATATATAGTGTACGAGTTTTGTTAGGAGTTAAATCAAGGGTCTTTGCCACTTAGCTACACTCCCAGCCCTGTTGACATCTATATTTACACTGTATTCACTGTAAAGGAAAAATAGAAACTTTATCTTATCTACCTTATACATCTTCTCTCTTTAGTATATGTTCAAATCCTGCTTACATATAGGTGTCTCCTATTCGTTCATTCATGCATGCATACAGACATTCATTCAGTTATTTATTCATTCTGTAGATATTCATTGAATGCTTACTATGTACAAGAAACCAAAGGAGGTCCTTTTCTATCATATACACATATATGATATAAAAAATATATATATTTTTTGTGTGTGTGCTGGAAATTGAACCAGGGCTGCATGCTTTCCATGCAGGTACTCTATTACTGTGCTACATATCCAGCTCCATATTTTAAAACATTTTTATATATTTATTTTTTTATATATGAGACAGTATAGTGTATTTTGACATATTATACACACATGGGCTATAATTTATTCTAATTAGGATCCCGTAAACGTGATGTGTTTTAATTTGTTTCTCTAATTGCTAGAGATGTTGAACATTTTTTCATATACTTGTTGACCATTCATATTTCTTCTGTGAAGTGTCTGTTCAGTTCCTTTCCCTATTTATTGATTGGGTTATTTGTTTTTTGGTGTTAAGTTTTTTGAGTTCTTTATATATTCTGGAGATTAATGCTCTATCTGAGGTGCAGGTAGCAAACATTTTCTCCCGTTCTGTAGGCTCTCTGTTCACTTTCTTGATTGCTTCCTTTGATATGAAGAAGCCCTTTAGTTTGATATCATCCCATTGATTGATTTTTGATTTTATATCTTGTGCTTTAGGAGTCTTGTTGAGGATTTCGGCTCCTAAGCTTAATATGTTGTCAGAGAGGTTATTGTCTGGGGGAAAGATATGACAAGTGCACCACCAGATAAAGAGTAAGACTTGGTCGAGGAAAGATGTGCCGGCTTTGGGAAGCAACTCTGATCACACTGATGTCCCCTTTTGTTGACCCCTCTTTTATTTTTTTTGTTAGGGACATACATAGGTTGATCATCACATAATTTTATTGATATATGTATGCATCTTTGTCTCTCCTAACTAGATGGTAACATCTACAGCATTCATTGTAGCTGCACATTACAGATCTCAATAAATATCTGCCAAGGTCTGAATGTGTTCCTTAAATGTTCATGTTTTGGGACTCTATTTCCCCAAATCATGTGTCGATGCTATTTGGAGATGGGCTCTTGGAGATCAGAGGTCTTGAGGATGGGACCTCTATGACATGATTAGTGACTGTAGAAGAAGAGAAGTGGGCATGGCTGTGCATAATTGTAATCCTACAGGAAGCTGAGGCAGAGGATCTTAAGTTTAAGGCCAGCTTGGCAAATTTACTGAGACTCTGTCCCCCCCCCCCCAAAAAAAAAGGGCTGGGGATATGGCTGAGTGGCAGAGCACTTGCCTAATGTGTGTAAGGCCCTGTGTTTGATTTCCCAATATACATACGAGAGAGAGAGAGAGAGAGAGAGAGAGAGAGAGAGAGAGAGAGAGAGAGAATGGGTCCTGAGCTGATATAGTCCCTTTCTCTTGCCAAGTGAGGCCCTCTTCCATTTTATGGTACCTCAATAAGGTCCTCACCAGATCCTGGTATCTTTGTATTGAACTTCTCAGCCTTCAGATTCTGAGGCTGAGAAATTTTTCTGTTTATAGTTTTCTTTTTCTTTATAAATTACCCAGCTTTTGGTTTTCTGTTATATCAGCAAAAAGAAGACAAAGACAATATCTGTTGAGTTTATTTTTTTCTTTATTTTTTTGGTGGTTCTGAAGATTGAGCCCATGGCCTTGCACACGTTAGGCAAATGCTCTGCCAACTGAGCAACATCCCCAGCCCTGTAAGTTTCTTTTCTTTTTCTTTAAAGAATATTTATTTTTTTTTAGTGTTTTAAGTGGACACAGTATCTTTAGTTTACATTGATGTGGTGTGGAGGATCAAACTCAGTGCCTCAGGCATGCTAGGCGAGCACTCTACCACTGAGCCACAACCCCAGCCGCTGTGAGTTTCTTTTTAATGTTAGTTTTAAGATGAATATGTTGCCCATTTCCAAGAAGACTTGATAAATTTTACAAATAAAAGCAAATGATGGATTGTGTTGGGATAACCTGCCTATTCATAGTTCCTTTCTCTGGGGATTGCTCCTTTCTTTCAGTTAGGAGCTGGTGTAGCTTCCATATTTGTGCCGCGCAATGACCTGAGCACAGCTTGCTGTGTCAGGAACTGGCATCTTTCAGCTTCTGTTTCCCAAGAATCTGGGGAATAAACGTGGTTGTGTGGGCTAAGCCCAGGAGCCTATTTGAGTCAGGCTGAGAGCTGGCACCATGGCAACCAGAAGCATATGTAAGCTGAATTAATAGGGGAGCAGAAGGCTTGGCTAGGCAGAGGGGGCCACTGCAGAGAGGATATAGGGAGGGCCACACCAGAAAAAGCAGAGATGAGAGTAATTCATCCCTAGAGAGACAGAGGGACATAGAGACTCCATTGTCACTTCCCAAATACCAACAAGATCTAGATCCATGAAGCCTGTTATACTTAGTATCTCTAAGATTTCTCATCTTTGCAGTACTTCCACCCCTTTACTTGAGCATAACCTGAACAGTTGTTTGTTTCTTACATGCAAAAAAAATCCTTGGTTAGAGCAAAGCACAGAAGAAAATAAATCTTGCAACAGATAAAACAAATCTGTTATCATTTACAAGAGTGATTCTCTATCTTTCACCACACAGCACTGCTCAATTTTGTGAACTCCATATATTGAAACATTGTGGCCACTCCCCAGAACACATTCATCAATTTCAATTTTTATAAATAAGAGACTATCCATCAGGCTTTGAATAAATATAAAAAATTTGAATTATTACACACAGTTTGTTATTCTCACCAAAAGCAACCACATGATATTTTAATTAGTACACATTGCTTTACTAGACTGTAAGTTTCATCAGCATTTGGAAATACTGATGATACCTCTAAGAAATCTCTCTGACCATGTTCATAAACACTTGGGGTTTTAAGATGCCTTGTAAGGAGACGTAGATATAAAGGCAGCAGGAATAGGTGCCTGGTAGAAGCCAATTACAGAGGACTCTAGGGATTCACCAAATTAACATACAACTTCATGACCTTGAAGATTCATCAGAGAATAAACCTGTAGTTTTGCTGAGATATAAATTGGAACTACTGTGCTGCCCTACTGGTGTTTGGAGTTACTTTCCTGTTGAGTGAGTTTAGTTGGTAATCTATGAGATGCAAATAATGAGCCCCTATCATTTGCATCTCAGTGTGCCTTTGTTGACTGTAGATTTTATAGGCAAATTATAAGCTCAGTGGCATTTACAGGATGAGGGATTGAATGGGTTCTCAGAAATATCACTCAATAGGGCTGGGATTGTGGCTCAGTGGTAGAGTGCTTGCCTGGCATGTGTGAGGCATTGGGTTGGATGCTCAGCAACACATATAAATAAGTTAATTAAATAAAGGCTCACTGACAACTAAATATATTTAAAAATGTCACTCAATAATATGCAAAGTATACTGTAGTTCAGTGTTTTCCAAAAGTCAGCATGATTTTTTTCCAACTTATATGCCACTTGTAATGTTTAATCAATATTTAAAAACCCAACTCACTTAAAAATGAAAGAAATCCAACCCTACCTTAGGAAACAATATCCTTAAAATGCAGGGAGTTAATATAGCAGTTGTATTTTAATGCACATTAAAATTAATGCATAACTATTCAAATAAATTTGCTAACTTGTGTTCCAACTAAAATCTTCTTGTCTGCAATAACGTGGTCTTACAAATTACTTGAATTAGGATTCACATCTGATATTTATTGGTGGTGTACCCATGGATAGATTATATGATGCCTAGGACTCTTGGATTCCTTATCTGCAAAATGGTGTTGAAAATCTCTGGAATATTGAGACGACTAACTGGGCACTTCTAGTTGTGTCAAATGTAATGCCTGGTACCTAGTGAGCTTCCAGTGAGTAATAGCTTTATATTGACTATGAATTGAATTATGCCCACTAAAATTGCAGAATGTAGCTTTGTTCCTGGAAACAAAGTAAAAAACGAGCAATCTCTTACCAGAAGCGATTTTCCTTGGGTTGCTAAATACAGGCATCTCCAAAGAGATCAGAGTAATTCATCTGAGCAGCTGCTGAGGCCTAGTTAATGGTTGTGGAGAGGGTGATTGGCAAGAAGAGAAAAAAAAATCTGGGGTAGAATTGGAACCTGATATCCCACACAGACTCAGAAGGGCCAAGGGAAAGAGCAAGCCAGGGGGGAGTGCTGTCCAGGCCCAGGGTGCTGAAATACCTTCTCATACACCAACTTGCAAGGAATTTCCTTTAAACATATCCTCTGCTTCTTAAGGGTTGTATCTCAGGTTTGTGTCCCCTTCTCCACCCTTCTAACAGCCTGTCACCTCAACCTTCCTCCTACATCTACCTACCTCAAGTCTCACATATTCATGTTGATGAATAGACCTGTATGTAGTTCATTTACTTTCCTCTATTTATTTTCTATAACACAAATGTTCCCTTGTTCCCTATTTTATCCATCCTTACCTATTGTCAAGAGACATTTGTATAGCTTTCACTTGTTTGCTATGACAACGCTGCTATAAGCATTTTTGGTACATATTTCATAATGCAAACATGCAAGAATTTCTTTTGATCACGTGCCTACTAATGGAACAGCTGGAGCATAGTGTATATACACATCCACCCTTTTAATCTGATGCCAAATTGTTGTCAAAAGTGTTCAATTTATACACTACCATTCCTCATCCTTACTAACATTGGATTATCTGTTTTTTTTTTCCTGATTTGGTGGACATACAAGTGTATCCTGGGCTGGGCACAGTGGCATATGAATGTGAATCCCAGTGGCTTAAGAGGCTGAGGCAGGAGGATTACAATTTATAGGTCCTTCTTCTTTTTTTTTTTTTTTTTTGGTACTGGGAATTGAACATAGAAGTGCTTTAACACTGAGCTACAACCCTGGCCCTTTTTATTTTTTATTTAGGGTCAGGGTCTTGCTAAGTGTCTTAGGGCCTCACTAAGTTTCTGAGACTGGCCTTGAACTTGTTATTCTCCTGCCTCAGTCTCCTGAGTTGTTGGGATTACAGGCATGTACCATCATGCCCAGTGTTCACTGGTGTTTTTAATGCCCCTTACAGATGATATTTTTTAACTGGCCAGTGACAGACAAAGCTGTGTGTTTACAAAATTTCATATTTTCCCTCTGGGTAGAAAAGAAGATTACATTTTCCCATCTCCTTTGCTCTGGTGTCAAGGACATAAGACTGGTTTCAGGACAAACACAGGATAAAGTGATGGGAGCCAGCCTCAGCTAGGTCCTTCAAAATACTCTACATGAACTTGACCAACAGATTTAAAGGGTAGCATTCCAAGACAAAAGAGGCCCAGAGGCCACACCAATGGATGGGACAGGAGTTTTCTTGGAGTCACCTGATGTCTCCAATTTAGCATAGATAAAAACCTTTGTGGTATTATGTTACTGACATTTTGGGTTTTATTTGTTACGATAGCATCAGGTGTCTGCCTAAAATATATTCTGACTGTTAATCCATGTAAGACCTACCATGTTGTCTGGCACCTAATTGCCACACAAATATTCTTTGAGATGAATGGATTAAAGAAAGTTTTACTAAATATATTTATCATAATGTTATAGCCTGATTCCCATTTTAGGCATGGTCTAAAAATGTAGTTTATAAGTTAAAGAAGGTAGATCATAAAAGGAATTTAGCAAATATTTGATGAATAAAAGAAGATAAAAATGAGAAAATTTCACAGTCAACTCCTAGAAAGTTTTTTTTTAATATTTTCATTTTTAGAATAAGGTAAAAAATTAAACATGCTCATTAAAATGTTTTCAAAAATGTTTGAGACAAATAGAAAATATTTTTCCTATTGTGCTACTGCTCTAATATAACTTCTTATTTATATTTTTGTGTGTTTTTCTGCGATTCCAGTTAATAATATAAATGGAGTCACACAGAAGATGTTCTGGCCTACTGTTCCCATGTTCTTACACAGTCTGCTTAACTATAATTTTTAATGTTTGCATCAAAATCCATTTAGAGGACAATTTATTGAATCCTTTTTCTCTCATGAACATTTAGGTTATTTCCAATTTTTGTTTTCATTCATGATGCTGTGATAGACCTGTTTGTTTAAGAAGAGCTTCTGTATCTAGAATAATTTTCTTAAGGTAGAGTTGAAAAAGGCTTGGTAATAATCCCGATATCTCAGGCTGCAGTTCAATTTTGTTCAACTCAGTTCAGGTGAGCCTTTGTATTATTAGTTCAGGAGCCTTTTTTTCCCAATCCAATGCTAAGCCTTGAAATGGGTCTTTGAGCTTTATCATTTGTGTGATTCTCTAAAACACATATACTTGCCATAAAAATATATAAAAAGTTTTATATCATCTCCCCAGACACAGTATCTTATATAATGCTATAACTGGCCAAACATCATACACACATCACCTCCCTGCACACCCACACACCTTTGGGCATTATGAGACATGCAGACATGTCTTGCTAGTAAAATGATGTATGAAGGGAGATCTCTCTTGATCCTGAGACAGCTCAGCAAAATGTAGTTGCAATAAGATATGAGACTATCTTTATCCTGGTAATCTTTCTCTTTGGAATAGGAAGAGAGAACTGAGTCACATCTTATCCACTCCCATGTCACCAAATCAGTGGCAAAATAGAAATGATTGCATTGCCTCTTTGTGATGTTTTTTGGAATCTGATGAGCTGCTAATAAAGATTTAACCTGTGGCTGTGGTGTAACTGAAATATCCTTTGTGTTGGTGTGAAATTCTTGATGTTGAATCCACACTCTAACTTAAATAATTAACTTACTTTTCTGTATACCATATCCTTCATTTGTAAAATGGGATCATTTTAACAATGGCTACTAAGAATATGGTGGTAAGGATTCAGTATCATGATGAATAAGGACGATGGTGGCAGGCAGAAGAGTAACCAGTGAAGAGATGATATAGAGGACCATTTCTGGTATGGCTGTGTTGGCACAAACTAGATGCTCTTCAACTATAATGCTCTGTAGAAAAACATTTACTTATCTCACTTTCATATCTTTCAAAATCAGGGCTGCTCTAGGTCAATTTACCAGGGGATTTGCAAGATGCTATGTCTTCCTCAGTCCAAAAAACAAGTTTGCAGGACTCAGCAGGGAAAGTTGTTGACCTGGAGCTTCCTCTGTAGGGCATCTTTTACCTCCTTGTTGCGGAGGCTGTAGATGAAGGGATTGAGCATTGGGATTATTATGGTGTAAAAGACAGATACAATCTGGCTATTGGAATCACTTGTGGACCCATGGGGTTGAACATAGGTGAAAATCACAGTGCCATAGAAAATGGAAATGGCCAGGAAGTGGGAGGCACATGTGGAGACGGCCTTCTTCCGCCCAGCTGCTGAGCGCATCCTCCCAATGGCCACCCAGACCAAGGTGTAGGAGGTAAGGACGACAGTGGCAGGCAGAAGAGTAACCAGTGAAGAGATGACATAGAGGACCATTTCTGGTATGGCTGTGTTGGCACAAACTAGGTGGAGAAGTGGTGGGATGTCACAGAAGTAGTGTGGTACTTGGTTGGGCCCACAGAAAGGTAAAGCAAAGACATTCCCAGTCTGGATAGTGGAATTGACTCCACCAAATGCATAGGAAGCAGCCACCAACTGGAGACACGTCTCCTTGGTCATGAGAGAACCATAATGGAGGGGTTGGCAGATGGCCATGAAGCAGTCATAGGCCATGGAGGCTAGTAGGAAGCTCTCAGTTGTTGCATGCATGACAAAGAATCCCATTTGGACCACACATCCCTCAAAAGAAATGGACTTGTCAGATGCCAGAAAGTTGACCAAGAGCTTGGGCGTGACTATAGAAGAGTAACAAATGTCAATAAAAGAAAGGACACTGAGGAAGAAATACATGGGACTATGGAGACGGCAATCAGTGATGATAAGTGCTATCATTCCCAGGTTTCCCACAAGTGTCATGACATAGATGAGCAGGAAGACAACAAAGAGAAGCTCCTGGAGGTCTGGGTAATTGGAGAATCCCAGCAGGATGAACTTGGTAACAGGAGTGTAGTTGCGGCTGGCAAGGGCTAGTTCTCTAGGTGTCATCTGCAGAGGTGACAATTGATAAGTTATTTCTTGAGTATGCCCACCACTGTGCAAGGTGAAATGGGCAGGAACACTCAGCAAGTATGAGGCTGCCTTCTCAGAGGCTAAGGGAAGCATCATAGTGTACTGGAAAGCACAGGCTGGGAAGCCACCTAGACATGGTTCTTAGTTAGCCTGAGGCACTGACAGGTCCTGTGTCCTTGTAGAAACTGTATGTGAGCCTCAGTTTCTTCATTTGTGAAACAAAGAAAATATGCAGACTCTCATGATTTCTGTGTGACCTAAATGAAAAACGGAAAGAATAATATCTAAAGGTGAGGGACACAGTGTGTGGCATCCTCCCTAATCTCTTGTGCCTCTGAATATACAATATGTCCATAGCTCCATCTGACATTTATTCCATTCTGTTTTTATTTCAAATTGAAGATGTAATTCACGCAGCAAATAATTCACCATCTTCAAGAACACAGTGCAGTGTGTTGACTAGGTAATGCAACGATCCTTCCTTTATCATTCCTGAACATTTTTATACACAAAAAAGAAAGTGCTCAGAGGCACTTAACTACTGAGCCGTATCTCCAGCCCTTATATTTTTAAATTTGAGACAGGGTCTCACTGAGTTTCTGAGGGGCTTGCTAAATTGCTGTGCTGGCTTTGAACTTGCAATCCTCCTGCCTAAGTCTCCTGAGCTTCTGGGATTACAGGTGTGCACAACCATGCCTGACAATATATGCCTTTTGTGTTTGTTTCCTTTTCTTTACCTTAATGTTTTCAAGGTTGATCCATGTTGTAGCATGTATCGTATTCATTCTGACATGTTTAAATGTTTTGCATTTAAATATTCCTCAGGACATTCACTCCTCTACACCATAATCATCTTGTCCTTAGCAAGTCTGCTGAGTTGACACTCTCAGTCTCCTAAGAGAGTTTCAGCTTGGAAATGGTCTTTTAGTGCTTGTTTGATTGCCATCCAAGAAGTTAATTCTTGAAAGGAGTGGAAATGCCCAGAGGTCTTTCCTTCCTGCATACACTCTCCACTCTTTTCTGTTCACCTAAACCTTCCTCTTGGATGGTCTGGGATACATCCTTAAATTAGTCCTAGGAGAATATCTCCATCCATGTTATGCAGGTTTATATTGAGGGTGAGGAGGAAGCGTGGTGTTACCGTGCAGAAGAGTACGGAAACACAGTCTCACCTTTTCTTACCTGTTTACCTGGTACAGGGTACGACAGAAAGAGCACTGGGCTGACAGGATAGACCTGCTTTCTAGCTCCTGATGTTCCCCATTTCCTCTGCTACCCGGGACAATTTTCATCTCTCTGGGCTTCTTATTTCTCATTAGTTAAATCAAGGTTTGGAATAAAAAGTCTTTGAAGTCACTCCTCAGCAGCGAGTTTATCTTCCCTGAGCTTCCTGTCTGACTATGGATCTTTGTGTCGGTGTGTTCCAGGAACATACAAAGAATCCACATGAACTTGCCTAGAAAAAAAAGATGCTGTATACCTGATAATTGTGGAGAATTTATGAAGTTCTGTCCAGCTGTAACTAGGATCTAAATACCTTGACCACTCATAGCAATAATCTCTGGCAAAAATTTTGTGATGAAATTGTAAGTTCTGAGGAACCTTGTTATCTTAAATTAATACATGAGAATAGAGGTGTTCTGTTGAGGTAATGCAGTTCAATTAACTGAATTCCTTAGTTATAGCCAAGAATCACACATGATGTGTCATCAAAAATTATTTTTAGTATTTTATCATCTATTACTTAGAAAAGATTCTCCTTCCATTTTGTTGAAAGATTTTGATCTTTCCACACTTTAAATTACTCAAATCACAAGAATTTTATAGGCAGATGTTAAACTCATTTACTTTTCAACACCGACATCTCAAATTATATCTTTGTGTGGTATCCTAGAACGTGTTTTGTATGCTAGTGAAATACCTTCTAGTAGTATTGAGGATGGGTCAGAAGCATGCATTTATTTTCCGAAGTGAGAGAGGGACAATTGTGAGGGGATGTGGGGAGATGAGAACTGAGTACTGCATATCCATCACAGATGCATTCCCAAGAAAACGGGTTTTAGGAAAGGGTTAATACAGACACTGAGGTTCTGGAACATGATAAAAAGAAAGAATAAGCAGAAATATATTGGGTGCCTGGGTGGAGAAGCTGGAGTTTAAGGGCAGAAGCTGGTTTTGCTAGGTTAAACTAGGAGATGGAATCATGTGATAAGAATCAACCCCAGCCTTCAGAATTGTATATTCTGACCTTTACAACAAACGGACAGTTGGCCGCGAAGGGTGTGGAATATTTTAGTGAATCTCCCGCTGTCACGTAATCACAGACTCATCTCTGGGAGAAAGGGAGGTAGCTAGGGTAGAAGGGGGTTTCTGGATCGGGAGACTGAGGCAGGAGGATTGCAAGTTCAAAACTTATTAAGATTGTTTTGCCTCTGAACCCTTTAAAGAGTCTTCACTTACCTTCAGGGGCACACAGCTCCAATTTGTAGACTGTGGCCTTAGAACTAGTCAGCTCCTGAAACTTCCAGAATCCCCCTTTCTACCCTTGCTGCCTCTCTTTCCTCCCAGAGTTGGGTTTGTGATTATGTGACAATGGGAGAATCACTAAAACACTGAAACACTCCACACCCTTCATGGACTGATTATCTATTTGTTATAAAGGTCAGAATATGCAACCCTGAAGGCTGGGGTTGGTTCCTATTCATGTCTTGTGGTTTAACCTAGGACAGCCAGCTTCTGGCCTTCAACGCCAGCTTCTCCACCCAGGGGCCTTACTCTTTCTTTTCTCACCTTCTTGAGGGCTTCCTTTTATCCAAGTCCAAATGTCTGTGAGTCTCTGATCTACAAATGAATATTATTTCTTTCATATTGCTGTGATAGGACCACCCGGTCCCATAATCACACTCATTACACACATTACAAAGTCATACGCAACATCATTTTTAGATTGAGCTCCTAGATCCTCTTTAACAGAAAATGAGGGATTTTGTCTTCCTTCATAACCCCCGTCTCCCACTGTTTTCACATGGTCCAGGACTGTCCTCTACTGCTCCCATCCCAACCCCCAGATGGTCATTTGATTCTTTGAGAGTTATCCTATGAATAAATTTCAGTTGTGGTGGCCTTGGCCAATAACCTTAAACTGAGGCTCTAAGTTCCAAAGTATCTCCAGGGAAGTTCTTCCACAATCCCATAACGTCACCTTTAGCCCTTCTAGTCAGACTCTCCTACTCACCTGGTTTGTGTGCTGTTGTAATCTGGCAGTTGATTTCTGATCATGAAGATGTCCTTAGAATTGTTCAACAGGGTTTTGTTACTGTTGCTTCCCCCCACCGCCACAGTTCTGCTTTCCCATCACATTATAACTTCAGAAGGCAGAGATGGTTTTCAAATCTATATCAAGCAATCAGCAAGCATGTGAACAACTAATGTTATTCAAAAATATTTTTGTTGTTCAAAGTACTGAAACAACTACTTTCCAAACTAGCATAAGACTTGGCTGTGGGCATTTAACATCTTTAATATTTTGTGAAGAGAAAAACTTGCTGCCACAAAACAGGGTGGAGTTGGGTGGTGCCTACTCTGCAGTTGGAATCCCTTGAGAGAAGGGTGATGGAGACACAGAGTAGTCCTGGAAGACTTCAGGCTGAGAAAGCATGGGGCTGGAGCTTGGGGAATGAGGGAGGTCTGGTGATGCCGAGAAGATGGGGAGATGCAAGGACTTGGCAGTGAGAATTAATCTCAGTCAACATTTACTGAGAAGAAGGTTCATTGGAAAGTCAGGAGCTTGGTAGGGTTACTCTCTGAGTCTTGGTTCACCTAGTTTTTGTCAGGACTGAAGGAATTAATGCTTGTCAATGTACTTAGCACAACTTCTGGAAGCAGGGTAGGCACTCGACATGCATGAATTTCCATTTACTTGATCTACATTAACTTCCATTCCCCCACAATTTGAGACTATGGACACATAAAGAGTGGGCCACTGGAAGAAATTGCTCAGGAGCTCTGAATGCCCTGGGATCTCAGGAAAGGCCTGGAGACTGACAGAACAGTGGAGGGAGTCGGGGTGGACTGTAGGAGAGGGGAAGGCACCCTCAGTTTCCTGAATTAGCTCTGGTGGAACTTAGAATTTCCAAAAGGCAAATTACCAACCTTGGTCGATGGCGCTCCCCAGCCTGATAACACCTGCAGGGGGCTCCAGATCCTCTCAGCCTAGCCACGAGGGGCAGTTCTAAGACGCACTTTCACTCCAACCTGTGTCTTTCAGGTTCTCTTACCTGTAGAAACAGTCTCATCAGACCTGTTGATGAGACATAAGGCTCAGGGACAGTGTGGCACTCAGGACTGAAGCCCTGGATGCATCATGGTCAGCTCCATCCCCTCTGGGTCATGAGTAGCTTTGGAGGCTTAGAATTTGGGGATGTCCTTGAAATACACCCACCTCTCTATCTGCTGCTGGGGTCCTGGAGGGTTCAGCTTCAGGAAAGAAGAGATTGTCCCCTGTAGATTTTAGGCACTTGTTTTGGTCTTGAGGCAGAGAGAGGCAGGTGAGTACCTCCTGGGGTTCCTGGGGTTTGTGGTGTCCTGTGAAAGTGGAAGGGCTGAGCAGGAACAGGATGCAGCCTTCCTCCTCCTCCCAGATTCTGAAGTGTGGGTGAAGAAAACTTGTTTTGCTCCTTAGGAGTTCATAGGAAACTGGGGAATTGTTTACTTATTCAGCCAAATGACTCAAGAACCTTTACTGCTGGACATTGGGGGCCTGCTGTGGCCCTAATACTGAGCAGACAGGTTGGAGACTCTGCGGTCAGTGTGTTGTTTGGGGCAAGGGTTTAAACCAACTGCATGTCGTTAAGGATTTTGTCATAATCTTTTGTTGCTATTGTCAAAGACTGTGTCCCAGCAGTGGTGAAGCACTGAGGCGAGCTGGGGACATCTAGGGCAGGGATTCTGAGGCTGGACCCTCCTAGGACCTCTCCTGGCTTTGGGCACTAGGGAATCATCTGAGGAGGCACTGGGGGCCTTGTTAATGTAGAGAGTAGTTGACTTATATTAGCAATTTTAAAAAATGATATTTTCAAAAATGAAGCTAACTTTAAGCACAGGAAATGCCAACGGGCATGAGGAGTGGCCAAGGGGTTTGCTACCAGGAGTGCGGACACATGCTAGTTGTTGCTTGGGACAAGTTCCTCCTTATCCATTTGTCAGCTGACAGGGCTCCTGTGAGACTGTCATGCTGAGCTCAGCTGAGACTCCTGCAGCCAAAGTCCTGTGAATCATGGTTATCAGAGCTGAGGGGCTCTCAGAGGAGGGGAACAGTACAGCAGTCCCCTGAGTCGGGACTGCATGGTCCAAGGGGAAGACCAAAAGCATGCTCAGAGCACCTGAAAAGCAGAGACACCAACATTAAAAAACAAAACAAAACAAAACTATATTTGAACCTTAAAAGAAAAAAGCACTAGGAAATTATAGGACATTGGGAATTGCTTCCAAATAATCTTTCTGGGAACAGTGATAAGATAAAGCCAGAAGTTGGTAATTCTTGAGGCTTGGCAATAGGTCCATGTAAGTTAATTTATCAGATTGACTGCTTGTATATATATTTTAAACTTTTTTTTTTTGGTAGTGCTGGGAATTGAATCCAGGGCCTTGTGCATGGGAGGCAAGTACTCTACAAACTGAGCTGTGTCCCCAGCCCCTACTTTTTTTTGTGTGTGTGGTGGTGCTAAATTGGAACCCAGAGCCCTGTGCATTCTTGGTAATCATTCTACTACTGAGCTACACTCCCAGCCCTATTCCTGAAACTTTTAATGATATTTTAAAAAAACAAAGCTTTTTATTTTATTTATTTATATGAGTTGCTGAGAATCAAACTAAGTGTCTCATGCATGCTAGGCAAGTGTTCTGCTACTGAGCTACAACCCAGCCCCTTTTAATAACATTTTTTAAAAAACAGTGCAATATGCCAAGTATAGTGGTGCATCCCTGAAACTCCAGGGACTCAGAAGGCTGAGGCAGGAGAATCACAAGTTTGAGGCCAGCCTCAGTAACCTAGCAAGACCCCATCAGAAAAAAAAAGTGGGGGGTGCTGGAGATGTAGTTCAGTGGTAATGTGCTACTGGGTTCAATCCCCAGTACTGGAAGAAAACAAAACAAAACAAAACAAAAAAACAAACAAATTTAAACATCACAGAGAAAGCATTGCAATTCCTTATTTTTATATTTTTTCAGCTTGGTATTGGGTTAAAGAAAATTCATAAGCAGGGTGGTATATGCCATAATTTCTCAGGGCTTCTCTTATAGGAAATAAAGATGATGTTGAAGGAGAAGTGGTTTCCCCAGGGTCAGGCAGCTAATTAGTTTTAGACCCAAGACTTTAACCCCTGTCTTTTGGAACTTAATCTACGAATCTTTTCACAAGTCCTTCATTCTCTCAAATGGTGCTGGGTGAGTAATTTGGGATAAAGGAAGGCACAGAACTTTCTATCTTGCCCTAACAAGAGGCTTTAGTACTTTTAAGCTTCACTTTGTTGGAAATTAAAAAAATTAAAAACAGAGATTAATAAAATAAACACCCACCTATCTAGCCCTGTGATTTAATAAATGTGAATAATTTTGTGATATGTATTTTAGACATACACCTTTAAATCAGAGAAATTACTGATTCTAGGTTATTGAAATCCCCATGTATTCTATCCCCACCATGCTTTCCCTAGAGGCAGCTGTTATTATACATTTTGGCTTGTATCCATCAGTCTGTGAAAGCACAATTTATAGAACGATTAAAACTGTGATTCTTATATAAATAAGAAACACCTTTCAAAGCTCTTATTTAACTTATTAATAGGTTGAACAGTAAGATGTTCAATCTGGTTTAAAAAGCATTCCAGAGCCAGGTGCAGTGGTGTATGCTTATGATCCCAGTTACTCAGGAGACTGAGGCAGGAGGATCCCAAGTTCAAGGTCAGCTTCAGCGACTTAGTAAGACCCTGCCTCAAAATAAAAAATAAAAAGGACTGTGGATGTAGCTCAGTGGTATAGTACTTTCTTAGCATGTGTAAGGCCCTGGGTTCAATCCCCAGTACTGCAAGAGGAGAAAAAAAAAAGTGTTGAGATGCTGGGATACTCCTGGGAAAGTTAATAAAGAAAAGTTAGAGTAAGATTGCTCGAGTGGTTGGTGGTTCTCATCCTATATGACAATAAACTATGTGTTTTGGGCTGTCTTTTCTCTAAGTCAGAAATGATTTGCATCTCTACTGGACAATTGTCTACAAGTTAGTATGTAGCTTCATTAAGTCTGAGACTTAGTAACAGTGAGTGAAAAGAGACATATCCCCTAAGTAATCTTTGCGTGAGACTATTATACAGTGCCACTATGTGACATTGAGAAGACATGCCACTCACCTTTTCCCACCATTTCCAAGCTTGGCATGAGTCTTCTTAGCAAGTCTATATTTCTTTAACAAATTTACAACTATAGATGGAAATTCACAACCAACAATTCCACAGAACATTTCTTTGTGCCAAACACCATGTTAAGGTTTTAACACATATGAAGTTCATTTAGGTCCTCATTTTACAAATGAGAAAAACGAGAAACAGAGAAGTAAATTTCTAAAGAAAGAGGCACATCTATGATTCTAGCTCACACTGTACATGTTATGTTGCAATATGCTGTTTTGCCTTCAGTGTTATATTTGGGAAAACACTTCAGGATGCTAATATAGTTTGTTCATTTTAATTGCAATTTTACTGTATCGGCTTCTACTGCATATTATATGCAAAAATTAATTTGTTTCTCTCTTGGCAAACATATGTCATTTCCAGAGTGTCTTTTTTTAATTTAAAAAAATTTGACAAGTGAAATTATATCTTTTTATCATGTACAAACTGATATTTTGAAGTATACATACACTATGGAATGATTCAATCTAGCTAATTAGCAAATGCATTACCTCGAATAATTAACATTTTTGTGGTGAGATCATTGTGTTTTTTGAGTACATATACTCATATCCATTGTCATCATGCTGTACAGAACACCTCTTGATCTCCTTTCTCCTGTTGAACTGTAAAATTCTATATCCTTTGACAATCATGAACTCATGACACTCCCTCCTCCATAGCTACCCCATACTCTGGTTGACATAATTTTATTCTCTATTTCTATGAGATCATCCTTTTAAATTTGTTTATTTATTTATTTTTTTTTGGTAGTGGGGATTGGACCCAGGGGTACTTTACCACTGAGCCACATCTTCAGGCTTTTCTAATTTTTATTTTGAGACAGGGCCTCGCTAAATTGCTGTGGCTTTTCTTGAGCTTGCAATCCTCCTGCGTCAGCCTCCCAAGTCACTGGGATTACAAACATGCACCGCCATGCCTGGAAAGATCAACCTTTTTTACATTTCACGTGTGAGTGAGATCATGACGTATTTGTTTTTCTGTGTCCACCCCATTTCATTTAACAGAATTCCTATAGTTTCATTTCAGTTCTTGCAAAGAACAAAATATCATTCTTTTTTTTTTGTGACTGGGTAGTATTCCATGATGCACATATACCACATTTTCTTCATCCATTCATCTTTTTATGGATACTCAGTTTGATTCCATATCTTGGCTATTGTAAACAGTTCTGCAATAAACATGGGAGTGCAGACATTTCTTCAACGTATGGATTTCATTTCCCCTGAATATATATATACCCAGTAGGGGGATTGCTGGATCATGTAGTAGTTCTATTTTTAATATTTCAAGATATCTCCATACAGTTTTCCATAATGACTGTACTAACTCACATGTCCACCAACAGTGTGTAAGTGTTCCTTTTCTCTACATTCTTTCCAACCCTTATTGTCTTTTATTTTTATGTTTTCACCTTCTTGATAATAGCTACTCTTTCATAGGAGTGAGGTGCTAGCTCATTATAAAAAAATCTTCCTATAATTTATTTTGAAACAGAGTCTCACTAAGTTGATGAGGCTGGCTTTGAATTCATGATCCTCCTGCCTCAGCCTCCTGAGTTTCTGGGATAACAGGCAGACACCACTGTGCCGGGGTCCGTTGTGTATTCTTGACATCTTTGTCAAAAATTTATGGATTGTAAATATGTGTATTTATTTCTTGGCTCTCGATACTGTTTCATTGTTCTATGTGTCTGTTTTTATGCTGGTTCCATGCTAGTTTGGTTACTCTAAGTTTGTAGTATATTTTGAAGTCTGGTAGTATGATACCTCTATCTTCCCCTCCCCACCAAGATTTTGGCTGTTCAATCTCTTGGGGTTCTATGCAAATTTTAGGATCCCCCCCCATTTCTGTCATTTTTATTCTGACGGGGATTATATGAATCTGTAGAACACTTTAGGAAAATGTTTCATTATTACTTTATGCTAAGTGAAATAAATCATAAATAGAAGGGTAAGTATTGTATGGTCCCACTTACACGAGATAACTTAGAATAGGCAAATTCTTTTTAAAATTTTTTATTCTAATTAGTTATGCATGATAGTAGAATGTATTTTGACATATAATACATATATGGAGTATAACTTCTCATTCCTCTGGTTGTAGATGATATAGAATTACATTGATTGGATAATCATATATGCACACAGGATGGTAATATTTGATTTATTCTGCTATCTTTCTTATTCCCCTTCCCTTGACTCCGCTTTGTCTAATCCGAAGTACTTCCTTTCTTCCCTAATCTCATCCCCTTATTGTGAATTAGCATCTGCATATCAGAGAAAACATTTGGACTTTGGTTTTTTTGGAATTGGTTCATTTCACATAGCATGATAGAATAGGCAAATTATTAGATAAAAAAAAAAAACAGAATAGCGATTACCAGGGGGAAATGGAGGATTAGGGCTTAATGGGTATAGAATTTCTGTTTAGGATGATGAAAATGTTCTGAAAAGAAATAGTGTTGGTGGCTTTGGAAAGCAGTATGGAGATACCTTAGAAAGCTTGGAATGGAACCACCATTTGACCCAGGTATCCCACTCCTTGGTCTATACCACAAAGACTTAAAAACAACATGCCACCGTGATACAGCCACCTCAATGTTTATAGCAGCTCAATTTACAATAACTAAACTGTGGAAGCAACCTAGATGCCCTTCAATAGATGAATGGATAAAGACACTGGGGCATATATACACAATGGAATACTCTCAGCCTTAAAGAAGAATGAAATTGTGGCATTTACAAGTAAATGGATGGAACTGGAAAATATCATGCTAAGTGAAGTAAGCCAATCCCATAAAACCAAAGACCAAATGATTTCTCTGATAAGTAGATGCTGATCCATAATGGGTGGGGGCAAAGGGAGAAGGGAGGAACTTTGGATTGAGCAGAGGGGAGAGAGGGAAGGAAGGGGAGAGAGATGAGGGTGTGAAGGGGAAGATTGTAGAATGATATGGACATTATTATGCCTATGAATGGAAATGATTGCATGAATGGTGGAACTCCACATCATGTACAACCAGAGAAATGAAAAATTGTGCTCCATTTGGGTAAAAAAAAAATAAAAATAAAAAAGAGCTGGAAAAAAATAGTGCTGATAGTGGCACAATATTGTGCATATATGTATTTTATATTTATCTGTGCATTATGGTTATACATAACATCGAGGCTCAGCTCCATATAGTCATATATGCAAGTAACAGTTTGCTCCAGTGAATATATGTAATAACACTGAATTGTATGCTTAAAAGTGGTTGTGATGCTAATTTTATGTTATGTATATTTTATCTCAATAAAAGAAAAGGAAAAAGGAGGGGAGGTAATGGTTGCTGACTTCTAGGCTGTAAGAATTAAATAACATTTTCCTTGTAAAAAACGCCTGGCAGAGCATGCAGCAGATGTTCAGTAAACTGTAATTGAGGTTCCTTTCCTGGTCATCTCCTTCATTTCCGTCATCATCCTCTTCTGGCCTGTGTGGCTTTTTAAGCTCAGGTTCCCGTGATTTCTAATTCTACCAGGGGGCTGCCTTTCCACCCCTCATCACTCAATAAATATTTAGAAAGTTCCAATTTATCTTTGTGTTAGCCCGGGGAAGGCAGGATTACAAAAAGTCTGCTATCAGAACAAACTGCCTTTGTGGTTCTGGGGCAAGGAAGGGTTTGCAATGCCTATGTGACTGCTGCCTCCCCAAGGCTGACCAAGTGCTGACTGTGAAGGACACAAAGCAGATGTAGAAATGAAGGTGCAAATGAGGATCCTGCCCATTGTTCTGACAGCATCAGCCCCAAGGAGCCAATTTACCTGGAAGTGAGAGGAGGCAAGAGAGAGGGGGGAGGGAGAGAGAGAGAGAGAGAGAGAGAGAGAGAGAGAGAGAGAGAGAGAGAGAGAGAGAGAGCGCGCGCGCAAGCGAGCCCAGGCAAGTCCAAAGAGCAAGGATTTTGCAATTAAGCAGGTTAAGATCAACTGGCTTCATCACTTTATTAATTGTATGTCCTTAGTTAGGTCAATTAGGCTGAATTTTCCCCTTTACAAAATGTGCATGAAGTGGGCTGGGACTGTGGTTCAGTGGTAGAGCGCTTGCCTAGCATGCATGAGGCACTGGGTTTGATCCTCAGCACTCCATAAAAATAAACAAATAAAATAAAGGCATTCTGTCCATCTACAACCACAAAAATAAAAAAAAAACGTGGATGAAGTACTTGCCCCAAAGTGTGGTTCTATAGTCACAGGAGGCAATATTCCTGAAGCATGAGTACACTCCAACTGCTTTCCCTGTTTATTTTGGAGTGGAATTAATCAAACAGGTGTTTTCTTGCGATCCCAAGGAATGCAAATCAAGTACAGGAAGGACCACTATTTCTCAAGGAATGAGAGAAGAGTGAGGCAGAAAACAGGAGAAGATGGCAAATTCAGTGGAAGGAAAGAAGATGTTTGGTGGTAGACTTTTTCTAGGTGGTGAGGCAATAGCCCCCCAGAAGCCGAGAAGCCAGCTGGCCAATTTCAGCTGAAGCTCATGGGCCAGATGCAGACCACATGGACATTTCTCACCAAAAAGATGAGAGGGAAAGAGAGTAGCTGGCTTCTTAAACCTGTCTAGCTTGAGGCAGTCAAGGGAGGAAGGTCAGAAATCGTTGTGGGTCTGTAACAGTGGGCTTAGATTGTAGGGAATCTAATCCACTGAAGTGGGTCCCTAATCCACTGATGTCAGACGAGGGTCACAAAATGTGCCCTGGATGCACTTGGCTGTGGGGTATGTGATTGCATTGGTGGATTAATCCACCAATAGTAGTGAGGGCTACTCAGAGGTGAGACCTCGTTGGAGGAAGCAGGTCACTGGGGTTGTGCCCTGGAAGGGTTTATCTTCTTCCCAGCTCCTTCCAGAGCTCACCTTCCTTCCTTTGCCTTGTCTTGCCCTTCCCTTCCCTTCCCTTTTCTTCCCTTCTTTCTTTTGGTACCAGGAATTGAACATAGGGGTGTTGAAACCCTGAGCCACATCCCCAGCCCTTTTTAACGTTTTATTTAGAGACAGGGTCTCTCTAAGTTGCTTTAGGGCCTCACTAAATTGCGAGGCTGGCTTTGTATTTGCAATCCTCCTCCCTCAGCCTCCTGAGCTGTTGGGATTACAGGCCTGCACCACGGCACCCAGATCAGCAGCTTTTTCTGCCAGCCCTTCCACCACGATGTTCTGCCTTATTCCCTCAGGCCCAGAGGAATGGAATTAGCCAACCACAGACTGAGACCTCTGAAACTGTGAGCCAAAGTACATATTTTCTCTTCTATTATTTTTGTCAGGTATTTGGGTTACAGTGATAAAAATGACTAACACAGTATGTATATGTATGTATGTGTATATATATACATTTATTAATATATACATATTAATATATTAATATATACATATTAATATATTAATATATACATTTATTAATGTATATGTACACATTAATTTATATATATACAATCTATGTGTGTGTGTGTGTGTGTGTGGTGCTGGGAGTTAAATCAAGTGTCTTTGCCACTTAAACTCCCAGCGATGTTGACTTCTATATTTAAATTGCCTTCACTGTAAAGGAAGTTTTCTCTTATTTACCTTGAATATCTTCTCTCTTTAGCACATATTCAAATCCTGCTTACATATAAATGCCTCCTATTGAAAGGGTAAAGTTTCTAAGCTGGAAAGCTTGAATGTAAAAGATTAGGTATTATTAAATTCCTCTGTTACACCCACATTCCTGAGATAGTTAAGACAACACCCTACTGGCCATTTAGCCTAGGGCCCTGTGCAGTTCGTCACAGGGCCTGGACCAATCAGTTTGAATGTGTACCCTGCTTAGGAATGACCAATCAACCCCGCCCGATCTGTTCCCACCAATGAATGTGCCAATCACGTCTCAGAGTTGTTGTTCAATTTTCCCTCGCCTCATGATGATTTGTTCTGATGTATGCAAAGCCTCCCGCCCTCCCCAAAAAGTGTACTTAAGCTCTGTTTGAACCTCTGCTCGGGGCTCTGGGCTGCTCTCCCTTCTTGAGTAAGCACGGAGCCCCAGCGCGCTGGAATGGATCACCAGTAAATCCCCTTTTGCCAATTGCATGGAGTAAGTCTCTTGTGTGGTCTCTCCCTCCGACGCTCCGCCGGACCCCCCCTTACACTATTTGTTCATTCATGCATACGTACAGACATTCATTCATTTATTAATTCATTCTGTGGGTATTCATTGAATGCTTACCATGTACAAGAAACCACAGTAGGTCCTTTTCTTTTTTTTAGTTGTAAATGGACAAAATACCTTTATTTTATTTACTTATTTTTACATGGTGCTGAGGATTAAACCCAGTGCCTCATGCATGTGAGGCAAGCACTCTACCACTGAGCTACAACCCAACCCCACAATAGATCCTTTTCTATCATATATCTTTAAAAATTTTTATTTGTTCTTTTTAGATCTATGGAACAGTATAGTGTACATATTATATAGACACGCAGTATAACTTATTTTAAGAAGGATTCCATTATTGTGATTGAACATGATGTGTTTTAATTTGAAATTCTCTAATTGCTAGAGATGTTGAACATTTTTTCATATACTTGTTGACCATTCATATTTCTCCTTCTGTGAAGTGCCTGTTCAGTTTCTTCTCCATTTATTTACTGGGTTATTTGTTTTTTGGTGTTAAGTTTTTTGAGTTCTTTATATACCCTGGAGATTAATGCTCTTTAATTTGAGGTGCAGATGGAAAAGATTTTCTCCCATTCGGTAGGCTCTCTGGTCATGTTCTTGATTATTTCCTTTGCCTTGAAGATCCTCTTTAGTTTGATACCATCCCATTGATTGATCCCTTTTTAGTTATAGGTGAACAGGGTGTCTTTATTTTATTTTATGTGGTGCTGAGGATCGAACCCAGTGCCTCACACATGCTAGGTGAGCTCTCTACCACTGAGCTACAACCCCAGCCCAAGATTTTTGTTTTTACATCTTGTACTTTAGGAGTCTTGTCGAGGATTTTGGTTCCTAAGCTAACATGTCATATGCTTTTTTTATTTCCTATTTTTAGTTGTCAATGAATCTTTTTATTTTATTTATTTATTTTATGGGGTGCTGAGGATTGAACCCAAGGCCTCACACATGCCAGGCCCTGGGAGGGTGCTCTACCACTGAGCCACAGTCCTAGCTCTGTCATATGCTTGTTGTTGCCAGAGAGGTTATTGTCTGGTAGAAGAGATATGATAACTAAAGAGTAAGACTTGGCAGAGGGAGGAAGTGCTGGCTTTGGGAAGCAACTCTGATCACACTGATGTCACCTTTTGCTGACCCCTCTTTTGCTTTTTGTTGGGGACATACATATGTTAATAACATACTTTTGATGTATGTATGTATCTTTGTCTCTCTTAATTAGACTGTAGCATCTATATTGCTCACTGTAGCTGCACATTACAGATCTCAGTAAGTATCTGCCAGGGTCTGAATGTGTCCCTTAAAAGTTCATGTTTGGGGAAAATCTATTTACCCAAATCATGTGTTGATGCTATTTGGAGATGGGCTCTTTGGAAGATCAGAGGTCTTGAGGATGGGACCCCTATGATGTGAATAGTGACTTTATAAAAAAAGAGCTGTGTATGGCTATGCATGACTATAATCCCACATACTCGGAAGCTGAGGCAGAGGATCTTAAGTTCAAGGTCAGCCTGGGAAATTTACTAAGACCCTGACTCAAAATTTAAGGAAAAAAAAAAGGCTAGAGATATGGCTCATTGGCAGACCACTTGCCTAATATGTGTAAGATCTTGTGTTTGATTTCCCATTACCATACATACATACCACACACACACACACACACACACACACACACACACACATGTGCACACACAAAAAAATATAAAAAGAAAGAAAGAAAAAAGAAAAGAAAAGAAAAAGAGGGACTGAGACCTGAGCTGACTCAGTCCCTCTCTCCCCTCTCTCCTGCCATGTAATGCCCTCTGCCACTTTATGATACGGCACTAAGGATCTCATCAGATCTCAGTATCCTATTTATTGGAGTTCTCAGCTTCCATAACTGTGAGGCTGAGAGTTTTTTCTTTTTTTTTTTTTTTTTTTTAAGAATTTTTTTTTTTTTTAGAGAGAGTGAGAGAGGAGAGAGAGAGAGAGAATGAGAGAGAGAGAATTTTTTTTAATATTTATTTTTTAGTTTTCGGCGGACACAACATCTTTGTTGGTATGTGGTGCTGAGGATCGAACCCGGGCCGCACACATGCCAGGCAAGCGCGCTACCGCTGAGCCACATCTCCAGCCCGAGTTTTTTTCTTTATAAATTACCCAGTTTGTGGTTTGCTCTTATATCTGCAAAAAGAATACTAAGTCAATATCTCATGAGTTTATTTACTTATCTTTTGGTGATGCTGAGGATTGAACCCATGGCCTTGCACGTGTTAGGCAAGTGCTCTGCCAACTGAGCTACAGCCCCAGCCCTGGTGAGCTTATTTTTATTTTTATTTTTCAACATAAAAACTCTTTTTATTCATTATTTCTTTACATGATAACCAGAAGAAGAATTAAGTAATATTCTTTTTATTTTATTATTTAGTACAGCAGATTGAAGCCAGGGATGCCTTGTCATAGAACCATATCCCCAGTCCTTTTTAGTTTTTATTATTTTGTTTTTTTCATAGCTTTATTGAGGTAAAATTGAAGTACAATAAAATGCACATGTTTGAAGTATGATCGGTTTTGACGTTTTGACACATGTAACCAATACAATCAATGTAAAAGGCATTTTCAGTACTTTTTAAAAATTTGAAATCATGCAGACTGGGTTTCCTGCATGGTTTATTATGTTAGAATCAATCACCTTAAGACATATAGAACCACATCTCAACTGCTTCAAAATTAAATGGCCTACTTATACATATCTCAAGGTCAAAGAAGAAAGCACAAGAAAAGTAAATAAAAAGTGCTTTAAACTAAGTGATAATTAAAGCTTAAAATATCAGAATCTCTGAGATGAAACAGTACTCAGATGAATATTTATAACTCAAAGTACTTGTATCAGAAAGAAGTTAGATTAACAATCAAATTATTTTTAAATTGGGTAGTAGGATGGAAAAAAATAAGAATGGGAGCATAAATAAATGAGATAGGGGGCTGGAGATGTGGCTCAGCGGTAGCGCGCTCGCCTGGCATGCGTGCGGCCCGGGTTCGATCCTCAGCACCACATACCAACAAAGATGTTGTGTCCGCCGAGAACTAAAAAATAAATATTAAAAAAAAAAAATAAATAAATAAATAAATAAATGAGATAGAGAAGAAATAATACAGCTAAAAGTTGATAATAATAATCAAATAAGTTTAATCAAGAAAAAAAATCAAGAACACAAAAATTAAATATCAATGGAAAGGGAGCTATCAAAATAACCCTAGAGATGCCAAAAATATATTCAAGTAAGATTACAATTGCATGCCAATCTATGTGATATCTAACATAACATGGTCTATATTAGAGAAGAAAGTGCTGCTGGGAAGAAATTGTATTCAGTCATTGATGGATGAAATATTCTATATATGTCTGTTAAGTCTAAATTATCAATTGTGTTTTTAGTTCTATAGCTTCCTTTAAAAAAATTTGTTTGGAGAATCTATTCAGTGATAACAGAGGTATGTTAAAGTTATGCAGTATTATTGTGTTGTGGCCTATTTGATTCTTTAAATTGAGAAGGGTTTGTTTATGTATGTAGATGCTCTATTGTTTGGATCCTAAATATTTACAATGGCTATGTCTTGTTGATGTTTAGTTCCCTTAAGCAGTATGAAATGGCCTTCTTTGTCCCTTCTGATTAAGTTTGGCAAGAAGTCTACTTTATCTAATATGAGGATAGAAACCCCCTCTCTTGTTTATGTGATCCTTGTGAGTGATATGCTTTTATCCCCCATCCTTTTACCTCCAATAGGATATTGTTGGGTCTTATTTTTTTTAATTTATAAATTGATCAATTTATTTATATAACATATCAATTTATTTATATAACAATCACCTGTAATCTTTGTACTTTCTTTATCCTCACTGATACAATTTCATTTTTTTTTGGTTGTTCACAACATTACAAAGCTCCTTACATATCATATATCATACATTAGATTGAAGTGGGTTATGAACTCCCAATTTTTATTTTTTATTAGTTGTTCAAGACAAAACAATGATCTTGACATATCATACATTTGATTCAAATAGGGTATGAATTGGTCTTATTTTTTAATCCAACCTGTCAGTCTATGTCTTTTGACGGGTGGATTTAGTCCATTTACATTCAATGTTATTATTGAGAAATGATTTTTATTCCCTGTCATTTTGATTTATTTCTTATTTTTGCTTTGAATTAGTTTCTCCTTTGATTGACTGTTCTTCTAGTGTAGTTTCTCCTGTTGCAGGTTTTTTACTTTTATTTTCATTTCTTCTTGATGAAATATTTTATTGAGAATGTTTTGTAGTGAAGGCTTTCTAGTTGTGAATTCTTTTAACTTTTGTTTATTGTGGAAATTTTTTATTTCACTGTCAATTCTGAAGCTTAATTTTTCTTGGTACCATATTTTTGGCTGACATGCATTTTCTTTCAGAGTTTGGTATACATTATTCTAAGACTTCCTATCTCTGAGAATCTGGGTTGAGAAATCAGCTGTTATTTGTGTGTCTGGATTGGTTTCCCTCTAAATGTTACCTGCCATTTTCTCTGGAAGCCTTTAAAAATCTATCTTTATTCTGTATGTTAGGCATTTTTCATAATAATGTGCCTTGGTGTGTCTGTTTTAATTTTATACTTTTGGGGTCCTTTAAGCCTTCTGTATTTGATTTTCCATTTCATTCGTTAGGTTTGGGAAATTTTCTGATATTATTTCATTGAAAATATTGTGTATTCCTTTCATTTGTATCTCTGAGCCTTCATCTAACCCAATAAATCTTAATTTGAATTTGCTCTTTTCATATTGTCCCATGTTTCTTGGAAGTTCTGTTCAAGGACTCTTAACATCTTTTCTCAATAGTCTATTTTGTTTTTCAGAGTATCTATTTTGTCTTCATTGCCTGAAATTCTGTCTTCCAAGTGCTCTAGTCTGTTGTTGGTGCTTTTCATTGAATTCTTAATTTGGTTTATTTATTGCTTCATTTTAAGGATTTCTGCTTGATTTTATTTCAGAATCTCTCTTTATTGAAGTGACCTTTCACTTCCTGTATTTTCTTTTTGATTTCACTTCATAGATCAGTTTGACTATGTATATACCAAATTCCTTCTCTGATATTTCTTCCACCACAGTGTTGTTAGATTCTGTTATGGATGTACCTTGGTTTGTTTGAGGAAAGTTGTTCACTTGCTTTTTCATATTATTTGTGTGTCTACCCATCTAGCAGTATGGATATGAGGTAGTAGAATTTCTACCTTGTGGATTTGTAGTGCCTCTGAAGGTTTCTCATACCTCACAGTTTGCAGAGAAGCTTTCTGTCTGCTTTCTTGGTTTCATGCCACAGAACAGCATGAAAAGTGACCTTATCTATTCTGTCATCTTGAAACTCCTCTGGTGAGTTTATTTTTAATGTTAGTTTTTATTACTTAATGTTAACATGGTGCCTATTTCCAAGAAGACTTGATAAATATTGCAAATAAAAGTATGATGGACTTTGTTGGGATACCTGCCTATTCATAGTTCCTTTCTCTGGGAATTGCTCCTTTCTTTCAGTTAGGGGGCTAGTCTAGCTTCCATATTTGTGCCATGTTATGAACTGAACACAGCTTGCTGTGTCAGGAACCGGCATCTTTCAGCTTGTATTTCCCAAGAATCTGGGGAATAAATGTGGTTGTGTGGGCTAAGCTCAGGAGCCTATTTGAGTCAGGCTGAGAGCTGGCACCATGGCAACCAGAAGCATATGTAAGCTGAATTAATAGGGGAGCAGAAGGCTTGGCTAGGCAGAGGGGGCCACTACAGAGAGGATATAGGGAAGGGCCACACCAGAAAAAGCAGAGATGAGAGTAATTCATCCCTAGAGAGACAGAGGGACACAGAGACTCCATTGTCACTTCCCAAATACCAACCAGATCTAGATCCATGAAGCCTGTTATACTTAGCATCTAAGATTTCTCATCTTTGCAGTACTAACACCCCTTTACTTGAGCATAACCTGAACAGTTGTTTGTTTCTTACATGCAAAAAAAAAAATCCTTGGTTAGAGCAAAGCACAGAAGAAAATAAATCTTGTAACAGATAAAACAAATCTGTTATCATTTACAAGAGTGATTCTCTATCTTTCACCACACAACACTGCTCAATTTTGTGAACTCCATATATTGAAACATTGTGGCCACTCCCCAGAACACATTCATCAATTTCAATTTTTTTTTTATAAATGAGAGACTTTCCATTAGGCTTTGAAAAACATAAATTTGAATTATTACACACAGTTTGTTATTCTCACCAAAAGCAACCACATGATGTTTTAATTAGTACACAATGCCTTAACAGACTGTAAGTTTCACCAGCACTTGGAAATACCTCTAAGGAATCTCTCTGACCATGTTCATAAACATTTGGGGTTTTAAGATGCCTTGTAAGGAGACATAGATATAAAGGCAGCAGGAATAGGTGCCTGGTAGGAGCCAATTACAGAGGACTATAGGGATTCACCAAATTAACATACAACTTCATGACCTTAAAGATTCATCAGAGAATAAACCTGTAGTTTTGCTGAGATATAAACTGGAACCACTGTGCTGCCGTACTGGTGTTTGGAGTTACTTTCCTGTTGAGTGAGTTTAGTTGGTAATCTATGAGATGCAAATGATAAGCCCCTATCATTTGCATCTCAGTGTGCCTTTGTTGACTGTAGATTTTATAGGCAAATTATAAGCTCAGTGGCATTTACAAGATTAGGGATTGGATAGGTTCTCAAAATATCACTCAATAATATGCAAAGTATAGTTAGTGCAGTGTTTTCCAAAAGCCAGTCATGATTTTTCCCAACATACATGCTACTTGTAATATTTAATCAATATTTAATAACTCAACTCACTTAAAAATGAAATAGATCTAATCCTACCTTTTGAAACAATATCCTTAAAATTCAGGGAGTTAATATAGCAGTTGTATTTTAATGCGCATTAAAATTAATTTTAATTAATTAAAATTAATTAAAATTAATTGTTATGCAACAATTCAAATAAATTTGTTAACTTGTGTTCCAACTAAAATCTTCTTGTCTGCAATAACGTGGTCTTACAAATTATTTGAACCAGGATTCACATCTGATATTTATTGGTGGTGTATCCATGGATAGATATTATGATGCCTGTGACTCTAGAATTCCTTATCTGTAAAGTGGTGTTGAAAATCTCTACCTCCCAAGGAATATTAGAGGACTAACTGGGCACTTCTAGTTGTGTCAAATGTAATGCCTGGTACCTAGTGAGCTCCCAGTGAGTAATAGCTTTATATTGACTATGAATTGAATTATGCCCACTAAAATTACAGAATGTAGCTTTGTTCCTGGAAACAAAGTAAAAAACGAGCAATATATTTGACTCCATTTTACCAGAAGCGATTTTCCTTGGGTTGCTAAATACAGGCATCTCCAAAGAGATCAGAGTAATTCATCTGAGCAGCTGCTAAGGCCTAGTAAATGGTTGTGGAGAGGGTGATTGGCAAGAAGAGAAAAAAGAGAATCTGGGGTAGAATTGGAACCTGATATCCCACACAGACTCAGAAGGGCCAAGGGAAAGAGCAAGCCAGGGGGGGAGTGCTGTCCAGGCCCAGGGTGCTGAAATACCTTCTCATACAGCAACTTGCAAGGAATTTCCTTTAAACATGTCCTCTGCTTCCTAAGGGTTGTATCTCAGGTTTGTGTCCCCTTCTCCACCCTTCTAACAGCCTGTCCCCTCAACCTTCCTCCTACATCTACCTACCTCATTCAAGCCTCCATACCCTTTGCCATCTTTTCTTCTGCTGGCTGAGGGCTGACCTTCCTGCTAATGGTGTTCACCGCTGACAGCGCGTGGTTCAGTCCCAGGATGGTGCTGAGTGTGGGAAGTAGCTGAAACGAGCCTCTGAGGGCTGATAACTTCACAGCATTTTCTCCCTCAGTCATAAATAGCCCCCAGTGTTAACGCAGTTGGCTCACAGCCTCCAGGACGGGAGCTGCTGTGGAGGATGGCTTTCAGGAACTCCATGATGGCTGCCTCTCATGACGTCTGCCGCCCTCCAGCCTTGTTTCCAAGAAGCCCCTGTGCTCTATCCTTTCAGACTCATGCACGTAACGACCTGCCATAATTCCTGACTTCTTGTTCCCAGAGCTCTCCATGACCTTCTCTCTCCCAGTCAAGATTTACCTTTTCTACATTTGTCGAATTTAAATTTCCCCTCCTCTTGACCACCCTAAGTGAAAGCAGTATTTCTTCTCAATTCCCACAGCACTTTTGTGTTCGATATGCCTCTGAGTTGTTGATTGGTGAAACTATTTTGAAAATTATTAGTGAACAGTGGTAGTTTCACCCCAATAGCCAAACTATAGGCACCCTAGAGGGAGGGAACAACGTGTATGCATGTTCTTTATTCCATGTAGTGCCAAACACACAGCAGGACACTCATTGGTGTTTGATACTTATTTATTGGTTGAATAAAAGAAGGAAATAACTTTGGGAGAAATAAAAGGAACCCCCAAAAGTTAACTGGTAATTGACTAATGGTATATCAGGGAGGGCTCAGGATAGAAGTATCTGAGGTTGTTACTTTTTCTCAGATTAGGCATAAAAGACGACTTGGGGCTGGAGAAGAGAGGAGGGATGATCGAGCATTGGTTGGAGCAGGTATAGAGCAGGATATGAGAGGTCTTCTAAATACAGACTAAGGGTGGAGAAACCTAAAACTTGAGAGTTTCAGGGAATTCAGTCTAATCTGATTAAGCTTTCATGGAAATGTGGAATCACAAGTTGGAAGGGACATTAAGGGCCTTCCAAATGGCACTGGAGGACACATGCTTCACCATTCTCACTAGTTGGCCCTTAACCGTCTGTTCAGATACCTCTCATACTGGGAACTTTACCAGCAGAGAGACATAAATTTGCTCAGTTCCACAGTTTAAAAATTTGATAACCTAATAGGGATGTAGCATTGCTCTGAATGTACTTGCTGGGGAAGACACAGATAATGTGGTTCTTTATCTTTATTTGCTACTCTCCCCTATCTTTTCCTCTGTGAATTATCTACGGATGATTCTACTCTACAGCTTTATTTTCCTACTATCTCCTTTTGCTCATATCTTCACCATGTTTTGGGCTTTAGAGGAGTGTTCCAGTTCTGGGGTTGGTTTTGTGAAAATACAGAGGGCCAAGGAAACTATTGCTGACCGTATAAAGACTGTAAGTAAAAACGGGAGGAACCTTAAAGAGTATGTATCCATTTCTGAGAGGTAAAAGGAGATCCAAAGGGCCAGGGTGGGGGAAATGTTTCACCCACAATCAAATAGGCATGATGAGTGAAAGTTAGCAGCCAAAAACTGGGCATAATGGACTCCAGGAGAGTATTCCCAATGACCCCCACCAAACACGTAAAATAAAAGGGCTGTAATAAGTTGAGCTGGCATGGGTGTCAATTTACATATCATTTGCATACACCCACACCAACACCCAGCCATCTCTTCTCAGTTATTTTTTCAAGTGAGAATGTACCACTGCTTCCCTCATTTGTCATTTTTAGTTTTCCATTTCTCTCTCCCTCTTCACCCACTCACAGTCTTTGGCCCAGATCCCCTGCAGCATGAAAGGGGAAAAAGTATTCACAGAACATTAAAATTAAACTTCAGACAACTGTGTTTCTTTAACCATATGGTTCTTGCTAAAACAGTCACTCCTCAAAGGCTCTTGGCCTCTGTGTGCCATCCAGTGTCCAGAAAAGGGTGATGCTCAGTAGACAGATGCAGGTTGGAGAGGCAGATGGAGGCAGGCAGGCCACCCAGAGAATTTTTTCTGTTTGAACTCCAACCTGGGACACATAATCTAACAAAAATTTTAATGCCCGATGATACATTTCCCAAGGGGAGGAACTTTCTTATCTCTAGTAGTTAGTCCAGTCTGAGGTACATAATGGACCCTCCATATATACTTGCTGAATGCATGAGTGCATGAAGTTATCTGCAAAGTTTTATATGCTTATACAAGGATATAAAAGCCAAATATCTGTTATCCGTGGGATGAACCACACCTAGGAAATATAATGCTACTCACACCTTTGCAAACATTGTAGTCATTCTCTCAGCTGATCTTTAAGTAGATATTTATTAGGGAAGTGCTATGTGAAGTCTAAAATGCTATACACATGGAATGTGTTGCTATTTTTGGCAATCTTAATGGAATAAGGATCTTTATAAAGCAAACATTCCAGCTCTATGTTTGGTTCCTGAGAGTTAGAGTTACAAAATCTCTTCTCAAAAATCTATTAGAGAAACACAAATGCATTCTTTTTTATTTCTGGTCCCAGGGATTAACTCAGGGGCACATAACCACCAAGCCACATTCTTAGCCCCTTTTTATTTTTTATTTTGAGCCTGGGTCCTGCTAAGTTGCTTAGGGCATCCCTAAGTTTGCTGAGGCTGGCTTTGAACTTGCAATCCTCCTGCTTCAGCTTCCTGAGCTGCTGGGATTTCAGGTGTGCGCCACCACACCTGGTCACAAATACATTCTTTTTTAAAAATATTTTTTTAGTTGTTGATGGACCTTATTTTATTCATTTATTTATATGCAGTGCTGAGGACTGAACCCAGTGCCTCACACGTGTTGAGGCAAGCTCTACCACTGAGCAACCACTCCAGCCCAACAAATACATTCTTTATAAGGACTTTTGAATGTAAAACTAAGGAGTCCAATTGGATTCAGCTTAAACAAAAGGGGAGAATTTGTCATAAGGTTTCAGTTCATCTCATAGAACTGGTGATGACTTAAATTATGCCCACAAACTCTCTCGTAGTCTTCCTTTCAAGTCACGGAGCTTAATTCCCTTACCCTTCAGCATGGGTTGGACTTAGTGACTCACCTGTAAGAAATAGAATAGAAATGATGATGTGTGACTTATGAGACTTGGTGATTGTATTTGTTTGCTAGAGCTGCTGTAACAAAGTATTATGGATGGTTGGCTTAGTCAACAGAAATGTATTGTCTTGTAGCTTTGGAGTTCAGAAATCTGAGGCCAAGGTGTTGGCTTGGTTTCTTCTGAGGCCTGTGAGAGAGAATTTATTCTCTGTCTCTTCCTGGCATCTGGTATTTGCTGGAAATCTTTGGTATTGCTTGATTTAAAAGCATCATTTGAATATCTGCTTTCATTTTGACATGACATGCCATTCTCCCTGTGTGCATGTCTATCTTTGTGTCCTTTTATTTTTTATTTATTTAATTTATTTTTGAGTACTGGGGATTGAACTCAGAGGCACTTGATTACTGAGCCGCATCCTCAGCCCTATTTTGTATTTTATTTAGAGACAGGGTCTCACTGAGTTGCTTAGTGCCTCACTTTTGCTGAGGCTGGCTTTGAACTCGCAATCCTCCTGCCTCAGCCTCCTGAGCTGTTGGGATTACAGGTGTGTGCCACCATGCCCGGCTGTGTCCCCTGTTCATAAGGACATCAGCCATATTGGATTAGGGCCCATCTTTATGACCTCCTTTTAATTTGATTACATCTGTGAAGACATTCTCTCTAAACAAGGTCACATTCTGAGGGGGTTAGGACTTCAAGATATGATTTTTGAGAGCACACAATTCATTCATTCCAGTCATAAAAGGCCTGAGGCTTTCTTGCTCTTCTCTATTTTGGATCACTCTTTCCTGGGAATCCGGCTGCCATGTTGTGAGAACACTCAAGCAGATCTGAGGCAAAGTCCACTAGGCATAAATGGAGGTGTCCTGCCAATAACTATGTGAATGGGCCACCCTGAAAGCAGCTCCTTCGTCCCTAGTGGAGTCTGCAACCTCATGAGAAACCACACAGAACAGAACCACCCAGCTCAGCTGCTTCCAGATTCTTGACTCACAGAAACTGTGAGATGATGGATACTTGTTGTTTTAAGCTGCTGCTTGAGGACAATTTGTTATTCAGCAATAGAACAAATTGTTTGTTATTCAGCAATAGATAACTAAAATAGACACATGGGGAGGGAGAAAGCAGGAACCAGACTTGGGAAAGAAGACAGAACTTTCTGCCTCTGGCTACTCTGCCCACTGGTTTTCTCCAGAACTTCACCCATGCACAGAATCACGGTCACCCCAAGGTCCCAGAGTTCTTCTTCTTCCTTTTTTTTTTTTTTGAATTTTAATATTTATTTTTTAGTTTTTGGCGGACACAACATCTTTGTTGGTATGTGGTGCTGAGGATCGAACCCCGGCCGCACGCATGCCAGGCGAGCACGCTACCGCTTGAGCCACATCCCCAGCCCCAGAGTTCTTATGTTACAGTTCCAGCCCCACAGAAATCCTAGTTTTTGATTAGAATCCAAACTCCTGCATGAAAGAATATGGTGTCTAGCGTGGATCAGCTGTGGTAAATGGGTGGAGTCAGGGAAATATCCATGTATTGAGGGGCTTAAAAGTTTTACCACTTAGGGGCCCTCTTTAAGAAATAAAATGTAGCCAGACATGGTGGCACACACCTATAATCCCAGTGGCTTGTGAGGCTGAGTCAGGAGGATGACGAGTTCGAAGCCAGTCTCAGCAACTGTGAGGTGCTTAGCAACTCAGTGAGACCCTGTCTTCAAGTAAAAGACAAAATAGGGCTGGGGATGAGGCTTAATGGTTGAGTACCTCTGAGTTCAATACCCAGTACCCCACCTCCCCCCCCACCAAAAAAAAAGTAAGATTATCAAAAAAAGCCAGGCACAGTAGCACATGTCTATAATCCCAGCAACTCAAGTAACGGAGGCAGGAGGATTGTAAATTTGCTGCCAGCCTCAGCAACTTAATGAGACCCTTAGCAATTTAGTGACACCCTGTCTGGAAATTAAAAAAAAAAAATGGGTGTGTGTGTGTGACTAGGGATGTATCAGTCATATAGTGCTGCTGGGTTCAATCCTCAGGATTCAAAACAAACAAACAAAAATTACCTAGGAAAAAAATCATTACTTGGAATGAGCAAGGAAATAAATCCCAGAAACTAAAAATGTATGAAAATTGACAAGAATGAAAGACATTAGGGGCTGGGGATGTGGCTCAAGCGGTAGCACGCTCGCCTGGCATGCGTGCGGCCCGAGTTCGATCCTCAGCACCACATACCAACAAAGATGTTGTGTCCGACAAGAACTAAAAAATAAAAAAAATATTAAAAATTCTCTCTCTCTCTCTCTCTCTCTCTCTCTCTCTCTCTCTCTCTCTCCTCTCTCACTCTCTCTTTTTTTAAAAAAAGACATTAAATATGTATATATATTTATTAGTAAACTCTGATGGCTGGAGGAAGTTTCCATAGCTTCTCTTCTTTTTTCTTTTTTTTCAATTTTTAAATATATATATATTTTTAGTTGGCGAACACAATACCTTTATTTTATTTTTATGTGGTGCTGAGGATCGAACCCAGTGCCTCACATGTGTGAGGCAGGTACTCTACCACTGAGCCACAACCTCAGCCCAATAGCCTCTCTTCTAACTGACCAAACATTTCAGTTCTGATTTTTGTTCATGGCCCACATGTATGTGGGTGCTGCAGGCCATGGGAGTCCAATGAGCAGAACGTTGACTTTGACCTTTTGTTCATAATGCTGGGTGAGTTGGCATGATGGGTGATGCTAGTGCTCCTGAGAGGTTTACCAATAACTAAATACAAAAGCATCTAAACCACTTCAACACATGCAAAAACCCAAATACAGTGTATTCACAATGTCCTTTTAAGCTGGATGTCACATCACCTGCAGCCACTCTAAACCTTCAGGAGGGGAAACCAAGATTGCAAGATACAGAAGTTTGTTTTACCAACTATTGTTAAAATATCTTCTGTTTAAAATTTTGCAAAACAAACAAAAAAAAAGTGACTATGTAAACACATAGCTATGACCTTTGCAGGGCTTAGGAAGAATCCAGGCAAGTAAGGTACCTTGAAGTCACCTTTATGAAAAATCCAGACAAGTAAAGTACCTTGAAGTCACCTCTATGAAAAATTTGTTCCTGGGCAGAGTCTCATAGAACACAAGGGTTGCTGGAGACTTCACCTTGTGGATGAAGTAGACTTTCCTTGGGAAAATGAAAAACAACAATGACAACTAAAAATCTAAGATGATGCACAATTAATATACTATGAGAGCAGATTGGGTAGACTAAGAGAACACAAAAGTAGAAATGGGGTATTGACCTAGCCTTACTGGGCCAATGTCAGGGGACACTTGCAGAAATAACAACTCTACAGCTGTCTTCCCAGACACTGACCCTGCAAGCCTAGTGAATTATACAAGTTGAGTGGGAGTGAGGGGGGTGAAAAGGAAAGTTTCATACCTTCAGATAGTATATTTAGGTGTTTGGAGGTGTGAGAGACCATGGCTGATTTGGGAATGCAGCAAATATTTTTGTAACTTGTGGAGTAAGTGAGGCATGTGAGGATGGACTTACCTGAGAAGCAGCCTAGAAGAGCAACCTGGGCCAGACCACAAGGGAACTTGCATGACAGTTTGTAGCCTTTGGACTACTCTGAAGGAAATGGGGAATCATTGATGGCTTTGGAGCAGGGAATTTAGACGATCAGGTTTACATTAGTGTGTCAGTCTGGTACCTGTATGGGAAACTTCACAAAAAATAGAAACACTTTTCCATTTCATATATAGAAATGCAGCAAAAGAATAATAAGAAAATAATTTGAAAGATATGACTGAGCTCAAAATTGAAGAAAACTCCAAGATCCAGAACCAAAGAGGCTCCAAAAAGTCAAAGAAAGTAAGTAGAACTTGAAGCAGTGGTCCCAAGGGGAAGGGGACTGGATATGGATCTTTACAGTTGGAGTTTGGGGATTTAATGAGGGAGGGGAGGGGAACTGGTTGGTGGTAGAATGCTAGAACTGACTTTTAGAGTAATAAATCTGGCTGTCTACCCAGGCCTCTGTGGATACAGTGTTAGGGCAGCAGGGTACAAGCCATATTTGCCACTAACAACAAATTCAAACATTATTCAAATTCATAATATTAAACAGATTCATACATACTGAGATCCTACTAAATGTTAGGTAAGCCATTATGTACTAGTGTCAGGATTTTTTTTTTTTTTTGTATCAGGGATTAAATCCAGGGGCACTTAATCACTTAGCCACATCCCCAGCCCCCTTTTTAAAATTTTTTTATTTTGGGACCGGGTCTTGCTAATTGCTTAGGGCCTCACTAAGTGGTTGAGGCTAGCTTTGAACTTGCAATCCTCCTGTCTCAGCCTCTCAAGTTGCTTGAATTAAAGGTGTGCTGTGTACAGGTTGATTTTTTTTTTAAAGCTGCTGAATCATTATCTGGAAAGATAACTAGTGATAAAAAGTTTTGAAAGTCTTGGAATTTCTTCCCCTAGCCTTAGCATGTTCTGTCTTTTCCCACCGAAGCCCTTGTACGGTCTTTGAGCCAGATGAGCTGATTTTAGGAAGTGCCTCCTAGCAGAACTATAAGGAGAGAGGGTGATGGTCAGAAAAGCAACTCTTGGAAAAGAGAGGATCTCACCCAGACTAGCCCTAATACCTGGTCTGATATGTTAACTAAGGGATTTATCAACAAGGCTTGCAAATTTATCAGTTCAAGAGAGGCACTCAGCTTACTGAGTACCTTACCTGTCTACCAGGAAGTAGATATGGGCAAAAGCTTAGGGACAGATAACCCATAGACAAGGCAGGGTCCACAGGGCTGGGTCGATCTGTTACTTTTCATGAGGCAAGCAGGGAGAAAACTCAGCTTCAGAGGAAGGAGTAGGGTGTGTATGGGCTGGGTGGAGACAGTCTGTGCAAAGGGCAGGGTTAGGCTCAGTTACAACCTGGGGATTTATAACTTTCTTCCTGGCCAACGAGAGTTATGGAGTGGAATGGTTGAGATCCAAGCCTCTGAAAAGGACCAGAGACATGTATGTATCCACGTATTCCATAGCTGCACATTCAACCAACCACAGATGGAAAATATTAGGGGAAAAATACGCCTGTACTGAACATATGTAGATGCTCCTCCCAAAACAATATATAGTATAACTCTTAAAATTTTTTTTGTAGTTGTAGATGGACAACATGCCTTTATTTATTTTTATGTGGTGCTAAAGATGGAACCCAGTGCCTCACACATGCTAGGCACTCTGCCACTGAGCCACACCCCCCCAACTCCCCCCAGTATAACAACACTTGACATAGCTTTCACATGGCTTTAGGTACTACAAGTAATCTAGAGATGATTTAATATGGGAAGATGCATGTAGGTCATATGCAAATATTATGCCATTTTCTTTAAGGGACTTGAGTATCTGTGGATTTTGTTATTCATGGGCCCCAGGAACCAATCCTCTGGGGATACCAAGGGACAGATTGTATGTAGTTGGAGACTAGTTTGCCTTATTGTGTAGCTAAGGTTCACATCTCTCGGATATGGTAGCCACTGGCCCTGTGTAGGTATTAAGCACTAGAAATGTGCTTAGTCCAAACTGTGACAAGTTGTAAATGGAAGATACTTTTGGATGATGAAAATTTGACACACAGAGAAAAAAGGTAAACTATTTCATTACTCATTTTAAACATTAATTATATATTGACTCTATTTTGTATACACTGATTAAATAAAGTTTACCAAAATTAAGTTCATCTATTTCTTTTTTATTTTTTTAAATGAAGCTACTAGAAAATTTAAAATTTTATACATGTGGCCCATATTTGTGTCTTCCATTGTGTTGGCCAGTGCTGCCCTGTCCATCTGCACTTGCAGTTACTGTGAGATGGGGACACCTGGGTCCTTTCCCATCTCTTCTTTTTCTCTCTGAGCTATGGGGGCCTTTTACTTTTCCACAATGTAACATACTTGTCCTTATTCATGGCCCTGAAAGAAGCAGCAGCAATGACCTTGTACGGTCAGGTCCTGGTGGATCACCTTCAGGGATTTCTCAGAAGAGGCAGCAGTAGGAGAGATGAGACGGAGGCCCCACTCCACATCTGCAAAGGAGGGTAAGGAGAGCGAGCCAGCCTGTCAAGGCCAGTGGTCTCAACCAAGCAGATTCCTCCCTACCCCCAGGAACATTTGGCAATGCTTGGAGACTTCTTCGGTTGCCACAGCTGGGCAGAGGTTGCTACTAGCTTCTTGGGTACAGGCCCTGCATGCTGAAACATTCTATAATGCACAGGGCCACTCCCCATGGTGAGGAATTATCCAGTAGTGTCAAGGTTACAAGACCTTGGCCCTGAGCCTAGGCAGGGTTTTGGGCCTTTGTGTATCCTTGGGCAGGGGTCAGAAGGGAGGCACACAGAGCAGACCTGCTCTCCTTCTCCCACTCCCTGGTTCTTCATCAGTGATTCACGCCCTCCTCACGCACCCTTGAGCCTGCCTGAACTCATCCTGGAGAAAGAAAAGTTCTTCCCAGGTGAGTCACATGCTGATGCCTCAGGTGGAGACCTTCCCTGCTGAAGATAGGCCTCTTGGGAGAGAGTCCAGAAAGGAGACTGGCTAGAGGGGCGTGGTTATTTCCCCACTCTGACCTTGCCCCTCCTCCTCCTCCTCCTCCTCTCTCTCTTCTTCCTCCTCCTCCTTCTCCTTTGCCCCCACCTCCCTCTGCAGCTGTCCCATGCTCTTCAGGAGCTCCTAGTCAGACTCACTCGACCTGAATTGTTGATCAGATGTGGAGGCCCTGAGGGAGGAGGCTGGTGTGGAAGCTGATAGGGTTTTCTCAGAGGGAATGCAAAAGGGACCTTGCCTCTGGAATTCCTTGCAGAAATCCAGGTCTCTGCAGAGCAGCACTGTTGGTATTTGGGCAGATGCATCCTATGATTTCCCCACTCCACCGAGTTCGAATTCCAAACCCCAGCTCTGGAAGGCATACTTCTGTGCCCTTGGGGAATTTATAACCCCGCTGGGTTGCAAAACCCTCACACTTAAAAGGATTCTGTGCATGCTTTAAAGAGAGCTTGCTGGTTTCAAAGGAGCCGATGGCCAAGGCTCGAGGGATGACCAGGGTTGCTCAGAGCTGTGGAAAGGGTCTGTGCTCTGGATCCCACAGACTTTGGCTGCATCCTGATGCTATGATTTCCCAACAGTGCAACCACCTTCGTTATTAAATAAAGGCAGCAATAAAGTCTAGAATTAAATGGGGCTGAACGGCAGTCTGCTCCCACTGCCCCTACACAGTTGGATAGAGCCCATCCCAAGGAGGACTGCTGGATGTGACAGTGTGGGTGTTTCCAGATGGCTGTCCCTGTGAAAAGGCAGCTTGCTGAGAGGAGGTGGACTGTCAGCTCCTCAGGGGGAAGATGCAGCCCTGGGACTCTGCAGCAGTTACCCTGGGATTCCTCTAGAGGCATCCCTCTCTGCCCTGAAGTGAGAGAATCCTGCCCAGTCTTTGGCCCCACAGGTCTCTATGACAAGAGCTGTAGTTTGCTGAGCATCGATTCTGTATCTCATTTAAGTCAAATACCAAGCACTGGCTGATTATTTTCTCTATTTCAATACTGGGCCAGAGGCTGGGTGACTGAGACATAAGATAAACAAACAAGTGAGTAAGCACTCCAGGTATCCACAGCTAGTGTGTGGAGGGATGGGGAGAAAAACAGAACTGACACTACGGTGCAGCGTGGCGAGTGTTGGTGTGCACATAAATAAGCAGACCTGCCTGGCCTCCTGGCCTGGTACACAGCACAGTGCCAATTGGGTGACTGATTGGGACACTTTGCCTATTCAGCAGAGGTAGCTGGATGCCACTACCCTGAGCTGGGCAGTACATGTGTGCACAGAAGATCCTCCCCTTACCAACCAGGCCAGAGCTTATCTAATCAAACCCAGGTTTCAGCAGTCAGTAGTCACACCCAGAGACTTTGCTTTCCTACCAAAGGAAAGAGATGATTCACCATCTTCTGGCCTATGTAAACTACCTGTGTCAGCTAGCTTTCCGTCGTCATTGTGACAAAAATACTGGACAGGAACAACTTAGAGTAGGGAACATTTATTTCAGCTAACAGTTTCAGAGATTTAATCTATGGTCAGTGTTAGTGCAAAAGCACCAGGCTGGAAGCAGACGTCACGGATCAGCTCAGCATAGCCTTTATTCAGGAATGAGGGACGCCTCGGATGGATCTACTTTCCTGGTGGAAAATGAGCCACTGGCCAAAGGGGAAGTTTAGGCTTATATAGGTTATACCGAGAGGTGTCTCCATTAATGAGCATGTCAGTTTGGGGCTATCTTTACTGGGCAGATGGAGGGTGTGGGGTCAGTGGGTGTGGGATCAGCGTCTGGAAACTGTCATTTCAGACTTGATGGATATATCCTACCCCCCACACAGCCTATAACCGGGAAAGATGGTGACTCCCTCATTCCTTTTCCCTGGGGCCATATTATTTTTGAGTTTGTCATTTTCCATATCCAACTGTCAGCTGACACCATTGTTCTGAGCCTGAGGTGAGGCAAGAACATCATGGCGGAAGGGTATGGTGGGCGAAAGCTGCTTAAGACATGGAGGCCTGCCATGAGGGGGGTGGCAGGAGTGTGTGGGGAGAGAGAGAGGTAGGAAGAGAGGGAGGAGAAGGGGCCACAGGGCAGATGAATACCCTTGCAGGGCGCATTCCCAGTGACCCATCTCCTCCAGCTATGCCCCACTTACCTATAGTTACCTCCTAGTCAGTCCATTCAAACTGGGAAGAACTGATTGGGTCACAGTTCTCATAATCTGATCATCAGCCCTGTGAAGATCCCTGCCTTTAACACAGGAGTTTTTTTGGGTCACCTCATATCTAAACCGTACAGAAATTTCCTAGGCTCTGTATCCGGTAGATCTCCTGCTTGAAAGTAAAAAAAAAAAAAAAAAAAAAAAAAAAAGTCCTACCCAATGCTTAAACTTTGGTTTCTAATAGTTTAAAAACTTTTTTTTTCCCCCTTTATCAAAGGAAAACCAGAGCACAGAGGAAAGAAAGATGGATTCTATCTACAGGAGTCAGACATTTCCCAGAAGGCATTGCATGTAGGCTGGGACTAAAATGATAATAGAAATTTGTCAAGCTGACAGTGAAGGGGGAAGGGTCACTGGTTGTGGCTGCAGGGCATGGTGGAAAATGTGGGGTGCTTTCTTGGAAGGTCAGTTTGGGACAATCTCCCCATCCCACTCCACGGTACTGGGGATTTAACCTAGGGCACTTTACCGTGAGCTACATCCCCAGCCTGTTTAAGTTTGAGACAGGGTCTTGCTAAGTTGCTGAGAATCTAAGTTGCCCAGGCTGACCTTGAACTTGCAATCCTTCTGCCTCAGCCTGAGTTGCTTGGATTACAGGTGTGTGCCATCATGACTGGTGGGATGATCTCTCTTAAGATAATAGTAGAGTCTAGAGTTTTACTCATTGGTCAAAATTTGCAAACTCAAAGGTCAAAATGTGTCATTTAGATACCTTAAATGGATTAAAAAATGTAGCCTTTATTTTTTCTTTGTGGACAATTTTTTTGGGGTGGAGGGGCTTATATTAAATCTATAGAGACTTTTTTTAACATTAAAAAGAGGAATAATCTCTTGATTCATTCGGAGTATTTATTGAACATCTTTGTGTGTTTAGCATTGGTCTAGGTGCTGGCTTTTTATTTGAAAGCATGTGGATCTCTAGGTCCATGTTTTCTTTTCTTACTTTTGCTAGACATGTGAATATAATAAAGTTTCTCTACTACAGTAAAAACTCCAGGCATGTTAAAAAGGCAACAGCCAGTAATCAAGAGTGTTGGGTAAACTGGGTTGAGGGGGACCAGGAGAGGCTGAAATAGCAGCTGTGGCTTAGCACCAGATGATTACGACTCTGCTGAGAATAAGACTAGCAGAGTGCTCTTTTTTCATTGTTGCATTCTAGAGAAACTGGGAGTATGAATTTTTACAATTCGATCTGCTGAAGTCTGAATGTTTATATCTTCCTTAAATTCATATGTTGAAATCCTAACCCCCTAGGGGATAGTATTGAGAGGCAGGGTCTTTGGGAGAGGATAAGGCCAAGGGCAAAGACTTTATGAATGGGATTAGCACATTTTAAAAAAAAATTGGTTCTTTTTAGATATACATGACAGTAGAGTGTATTTTGATATACTATACATACATGGAGTATGACTTATTCTAATTAGGATCCCATTCTTGCAGTGGTACATATTGTGACGTTACCCTGGTCATGTATTCACATATGAACATAGCAAAGTTATGTCTGATTCATTCTACTGTCTTTCCTATTCCCATCCCCCCTCCCTTCCCTTCATTCCCCTTTGTCTAATTCAATGAATTTCTATTCACCCCCTTCCCTTATTGCATGTTAGCATCCACATATCAGAGAGATACTGCCCTTGTTAAGCAGACCCAAGAGCTGGTTTCCCCTTCCACCATGCGAGGACACAACGAGAAGGCACGGCTTATGAACTTGAATCCTCCCCAGACTCTTGAATCGGCTACCGTCTGGGTGTTGGACTTCTTGGGCTCCGCAACGACCGGAAATACATTTCTGCTGTGTAGGAGCCACCCAGTTTATGGCATTTTGTTGTAGCAGCTCAAATGACTAAGACATGATCTCATCGAATTTGCTGGGTTAAACTTGGTTTGCTGTCCACACACAATCTGTTGGCAGGATGCATCAGTGATGTGGGTGAGCCGTCAATTTTCCTCCACCCCCTAGGCAGTAGGCAGCAAGAGAGGGGTGGCCACCGTGGCTAGACACCCACCCAGGACTCATTCTGCCCTTCCTTGATAGCCCGATCCCGAGATAGTCCAGATGGCCTGTGCCCAGCTAAGACTTTTATTTCCCAGCTTCCCTTGCCGATTGTGACTTCCAGTGCTGAAGTTCTGGCTGGGGAGAGGCACACAGCTGTTACTGGGAAGGCTATCTAAAGGGAACAGACAGCTGGCAATTCCCCCCCCCCCCCCATTCTTCAGCTTTCTTCTTTGAGCACTGAACTGTTGGTTAGGGCTTCAGTAGCCGGACAGGACCCAGAGGTGGCCTCGAGTATGGAAGCCGCATTCCTTTGCTGGCCATTCTTTGTTATGGCCTCCTGGAGGCTGGAAGTCCAAGATCATGGACTGGTAGGAGCCCCTCTCCTTGGTTTACCAGTGGCCACCTGTGCACTGTGTCCTCACGTGGCCTTTCCTTTGTGTGCACAATCCTGGCTTTTTATGGTGTCCAAATTTCCTCTTTGTGGAAGCACAACAGTCAGACTGGCTTAGGACCACCCTGGGGTGGGCTCATTTTAACTTCATCACCTCTTTGAAGAACCTGTCTGCACATCCCACCATGTTCTGATGTGCTGGGCATGAGGACTTCAACATGTGCATTTTTGAGGGAACAATTGAGGCCATAAAAGAAAATACGCACTAAAGATGCTGGGACAGAAATACAGAAGGTGCCTGGATCTCTATTGCTTTCACAGAGCCTTTACACCAGTCGGGACTATTTCCAGACTTAAAAAAAAAAAAATCCATCACAATTCAGGACACCTGGGATGACTTCTCCCCAGTCCCTTTATCAGCCTGAAAAATAAAGAATCTCTTTGTGATCACTGTCTTAGTTCTGTCTTAAATGAAGCCCTTCTGGGAAACTTCTCTGACTCCTCCAGGCAGAACTCGTCCTGGTAAACCTTAGGAGTTTGAAATTCTTTTTCTTTCTTTTTTTTTTTTTTAAAGAGAGAGTGAGAGAGGAGAGAGAGAGAGAGAGAGAGAGAGAGAGAGAGAGAGAGAGAGAGAGAGAGAGAATTTTTAATATTTATTTTTTAGTTCTCAGCGGACACAACATCTTTGTTGGTATGTGGTGCTGAGGATCAAACCCGGGCCGCACGCATGCCAGGGGAGCACGCTACCACTTGAGCCACATCCCCAGCCCCAGGAGTTTGAAATTCTTATAGTCAGTTCTCTGAATCTCTTGACATATAGGAGGCTTCAGGGAGAGACCTCTGTTTTCCAGAGGTTGGAGTCAGGGGAGCGACACTTGGACATTTGGAGGTTAGGGAGACTGTATCAGAAGAAAGTAAATGGGAAAGTGTGTTAATAACTAATACATCTGTGTATCTCATCATCTCAGGCTTAAACATGTAGCTCTCAAAATTTCACATGGCTGCCTTCTTGTTGTGACCTCACTTGGAGGGGGCGGGGGAGAGAAAGTGAGAAAGAAAGAAAGATCATTCTCTGGCATCTCTTTTTATAAGGACAGTAATCCTACTGGAGCAGGGGCCTACCCTTATGATCTTATTTAATCTGCTTATTTTAGGCCTTACCTCCAAATACAGTCACTTAGGAGGTTAGGTCTTTAACATATGAATTCCGGGGTGGTGGTGGTGGGTGGGTGGGGTCACACTATTTAGTCCATAACACAAGATCAAGAATGTCCATGTTGAGAGGTGTGTGTTAGATGTTCCATAACAATTCAGGACTCCTGGGTTCTCTGCTTTCTATGTTATGGACTTCTAGCAAGGCTTAGAAGTAGTTAAACCTTTTTTCTGTTTATTTGTAAAATGGGGTAGTAACAACTGGTTTACCTATTGTACAGCATTTGGTGAAGAGCAAATAAAAGAATAAATGTGAAAATGTTTTAAAGAACTAGAATTATCAACATCAGTGTTTCCAAAATCATTTGCTTAACTCCTTTGAGATGATTTGCCTTGTGTGCCACCTGCATTGTGAATTTTCTAAAAACTGGGCTGTCCCGGTCAACAGTTTATTTAAAAACCCTTCTTCTCAGAATCAGATAAAAAGTAAGATACAAAAAATAATAGTGAGGCTGGGTGCAGTGGTGCTCACCTGTAATCCCAGCAACTCAGGAGGCCAAAACTCAAGTTTGAGGCCAGCCTCAGCAACTTAGTGAGGTCCTCATCAACTTAGTGAGACCCTGTCTCAAAATAAAAAAAGAAAAGGGTATAGAGAAAGGGCCGGGCATGTGGCTCAATAGTTGAGTACCCCTGGAATCAATCCCTAGTACAAGAAAAGAAAGAAAGAAAGAAAGAAAGAAAGAAAGAAAGAAAGAAAGAAAGAAAGAAAGAAAGAAAGAAAGAAAGAAAGAGTCATTCGAAGATGATCGGAACTCAAGTTCACTGGCTTCAAACCCCAGGGTTCCTCCCATATCACTTTATGATTCCCTGATCCAGTCCTTTGTGATTGATCTGGAATTTAAAGAAAATAGTACCATTGTCCATTTGTGAGATGCAGTTATCAGAAAGAGGCAGCGTAGTGTATTGGTTGAGACTATGGTATCTGGAACTAGACTGCCTAAATTCAAATCTTGGCTCTGCCTTTTATCAGCTGTGCGACATTTTAGACAACTTACTGAGTTTTTCTGTGTCTCAGATTCCCAAGGAATAATAACAGGATCCATTTTGTACAGTTGAAGATTAAATGAGTTGATACATGTACAGTATATAAAATAATGCTGGCACGTATTTTACCCTATCTAAATTCCTAATCTTATCTGTGTTTTATGGTGTGGCTACAATGTTATGGCTTGGGAGAGAATGTTCCACCCTTGGTTACAAAGGCAGTTTGCCAGAACATCTCCTCTTTAAAGCCGCTTTCACGTCCTTGTTCCTCAGACTGTAGATCAGAGGGTTCAGCATGGGGATGACCACAGTGTAGAAGACAGACACCACCTTGTTTTGGTCCATGGAATTGGGAGAGTTCGGCTGAGCATACATGAAGGTGGTGGTGCCATAGAACAGGCAGATGACGGTGAGGTGGGAGGCACAGGTGGAGAATGCTTTGCTCTGTGCCTCCAGGGAATTCATCCTGCAGATGGTCACCAGGATGTAGGCATAGGAGGCCAGGATAATGGTGAGGTAAAAAGGATAATCAAGGCAGACGATGAGAAGACAATGGCTTCGACTTCCCTAGTATCTGCACTGGCCAGATGGAGCACAGGGGGGATGTCACAGAAATAATGGTTAATGACATTGGGGCCACAGTAGGGCAGCTTAAAGATGTACCTCGTTAGCAAAGCTGAATTGGCAACAGAAGCAGTATAGGTGGCCACCACCAGTAGGACACATAGACGTTGGGACATAATGGTGTGGTAGAGGAGAGGGTGGCAGATGGCAGTGAATCGGTCATAGGCCATAATGGCCAGGAGCAGACACTCAGCGGTGCCATGGAGAGTCATGAAAGCCATTTGGACCACACAGCCTGCAAAGGAGATGGACTGGCTTGAGATGAGGAAGCTCTCTAGCAGCCTGGGGGTATCCACGGTGGAAAAGGAGGAGTTTATGAAGTAGAGGACGCTCAGGAAGAAGTACATGGGCGTGTGGAGCTGTGGGTTGGTGTGGATCAGGGTGATCATGCCCAGGTTTCCGATGAGGGTAGCTGAGTAGATGAGCAGGAAGAGCACAAAGAGGATGCCCCGGAGCCCTTCCTGCTCTGTGAGCCCCAGCAGCAGGAATCGGGTGACTTGGGTGCAGTTCTCCATCACGGTGGGCCTGTCGCTGCAGAGGGAAAATAAGACCAGCTTGCACCCTAGAGCCAGATCCAGGGCCAGTGCCCAAGCCCTTTTATTTTCCCCAGAATGGAGGTTGGGGGAACTGGGGAAGGGGAACTAGCATGGACTGAATACCTACTGTGAGCCATCTGTTACCTCATTTTCTTCTTGGCTATTTAAGCATCACCCATACCTTTGATCTAAATATTATGTTCACCTATATTTAGTGAGATTATCAACTTGCCCAAGGTCAGAGAGCTAGCACATAAGAAAAGTGGGATTAGAACTTAGTCCATTCGCATACCTGGATGCTTATCATAGAGTTAGAATCATTTTCTGTCCTCAAAATTTCTTGTTTTAGGGCTGAAGCTGTAACTCAGCGGTAGAGCACCTGCCTAGCACATGTAAGGCACTGGGTTTGATCCTTAGCACCACATATAAATAAATAAATAAATAAATAAAGGCATACTCCCCATCTACAACTACAAACAAACAAACAAACAAACAAACAACTTGTTCTATGAGGAACCAGCATCAGTTAGTGAGCAGTGGTTGGCCCAGAGAGGAAATCAATGAAAGAATGAATTTGGGCCATATGTGGGAACAAAAGCTTCCAAGAGTGTCCATCCCCCCAAGGCCAGGGACACAGGAAATCATATGCCTCATGTCATCAGAATGTGAAGTGACTCAGCAGAGCAGTCATTTCCAACTAGTGTTGTGGGTTGAATTGCATCCCCTCCCCCTCAAAGACGTGTCCCAGTCCTAGCTCTATGACAATCTGACTGTGGCCTGATTTGGAAATGGGCTTCACAGATGTAATCAAGCTCAGATGAGGTCATCCTGGATGAGGCTGGGGTCCTGATAAGAAAGCAGAGATGCAGGAAGGACAATGCCATATGAAAACAGAACCAGAAGCCAGGCTCTGGAGGAAGCCAGCCCCCTGGAGATGGAGGCAGAGGTTGTGGCTGTCACAAGCCAAGGGGATGCCTGGGGCTTCCGGAAGCAGAAGAGCCAAGGAAGAATCCTCCCCTAGAGGCTGAGGAGAGAGCACGGCTCTGCCTACCTACTTGATATCAGACTTCTAGCCATGGGAACTGTAAGAGAATAAATTTCTCTGTTTCAAACCACCAGTGGGTGGTACTTTGGTACATACTCATAGGAAACCAACACACCCAGTAAGGGATGCGGGCTTCTGTGCTCCTTGCAGGACGGCTAAATGGCTGTCGGAGATGGGACTTAAGCGGGTGGTGGCCCACCCTCGCACTCCCAGATACCAAGGAGGGAGGCTGTGCTGGCACATGGCTTATGCTCAGGACTTGAAGCCAGCATGGGTGACATCGCAAAGAGAAAAAAGAAAAAAAATTAGAGAAGGAAAGTGGGTTTTAAAGATCTTTATTGATAGAGCTAATAATTTGTGGAGAGAAAAATGGAACGTTAAAACAAAGTCTGCGTAATCGGGAGAACAGGCAGCTACAGTAAACACGTCAGATGAAACCAGGCCACAGAACTAAGGGCAGGTGGACAGCAGCACAGGCCAGCCTTGCAGCTTTGGGGTCCAGGGGAGGACACAGTTCTCAACACAGAACTGGAGATGACCTCTAACCAGAGAACAAAGGTCAAAGAGCCCCCCTGTTTACCCTCATAGGCTCCCCAGAGGGCTCATATCCCTCGCAAGTGTTATTAAGCTCCCAGGCTTTGGCCTCCGGTAACCTCATCTTCTTGGTTTTCAGATAACCAAGGCAGCGCTCCAGGGAAGCTACCTGAGTCTGATTGCTGGAGCTCTGTTCTGACTGTTTGGGCCTCTGCTCTGATTGGCTGGTGCCCGAGGCCTATCCGTTATCAAATGTTTGGAATTCTCCATGGGTTGAGTAAGACTGAGAACCCAGGAGGACTAAGGCAGAACCTCTTTTAGAGCGTCCTGGGGTACTAGAATAAAACGTTTTGTTTTTGTTTTTGTTTGTACAGGGGATTGAACCCTGGATTCTTAACCACTGAGCCGCACCCCCAGCCCTTTTTATTTACAGTCAGGATGTTAGTAAGTTGCTGAGGGCCTTGCTAAATTTCTGAAGTTGGCCTTGAACTTGCAATCCTCCTGTCTCAGCCTCCCAAGCTGCTGGGATTACAGGTGTGCACCACCATGCTTGGCACTAACATGGTTTTTTGTTACTACCATCTTAATGACAACTCGTGACTTGTTGAAATATAATTGATGCCTGCAGATTTTAGCTGCGGAGAGCACCAAAAGGAATATTTCTTCACTCACGATGTTTCCCTTGGAGGAATATCTGTTGTGTAACACTCCTACCCTCCTCTGGTGGAGGAGGTGTGCCTTATGTGCCTCTAGTTCTGCTCTGCCCTCTTGTTTGCTGGCCAGAAGCACAGATTCCTGTTCTGCTCCTCTGGAATGTAGATCTTAAAACCAGGCCGTCAAGTCTGTCCAATTCTGGGGTTCAGTTTTAAGAAGACCACTTACCCACAGGTGTAGTCACATCCTGCATTCCCAGGTTTTGTCAGTGATGCAGGTAATATTTTGCTCCTTCAAACATCTTGTGGCTACACCTTCTCACTTTAGGGGTCCAGAAATTTGGGTGGGGAAGAAGGATGCTATTTATGGTGGTCCTTAAAGCCCTCAACAGAGAGCAAGCAAGAAGAAAGCTGGCAGAGGCTGCTTGCCTGTCCTGTTTCCTCACGGACTCCGTGAGCTTGGCTCCCAGATCTCCAGCAGACTGATGTGGCTGAGTTAAGGGATGAGGTGGCTGTAACACTGGGGTGTGGTGGAGCCTTGGAAGACTCTGGGCTCATGGTAATAACCCTTGGCTGAAAGAGCAGGAGGACAGCTCCCCTGGTTCCCTTGCTGAGGCTTCAGAGACAGGCTGTCACAGCAATGGCCATGCGTTTGGACTGAATGTTAAAGTGTTCCAACGGAGGCCAGGAGAGGAGAGGTTTAGGAAAAGTAGAGACCTCTCAAGATGCGACAGTCCTGAGACTATCTGAAGATGTCCTGTTCCTATGGCTGTACTCCAGAGCCACAGATGGGTTCCAGTTCTCTGATACTTTTGTTCTTTTTTTTTGGGGCACCAAAAGGGAATGCCTGGTATTCCTTGTTATTTGTGTTTTAAATACAGTGATTAGGGATATGTACTCTCAGCCACTTTCATGAATAATTTTCCTCTGGATAGAAAGAACTTTAGTGAATGGGAAAAGAAGGCTGGAGGTTTCAGACCACCAGGGAAGTCTACGCACTATTTCTTCCTTTCAAAATCAATCAGTTAATTAATTAATCAATCAATCAATAAACAAACACTTATTAAGTGGTCCTGGTCATTGTAAACCATTGGGAAATACTGTCTGGTCGCTGGAGAATCAGCCTGGGACAGCAGGGTCCCCTAAGTGCAGAATGGTTCCAAGGTTTTGAAGGGGATGGTGATATTGTCACACTAAGTTGTGAGCCAGGAAGGGGGGAGGGAGATAGATTAGGCAACCAATCACAGTGACCTTGTTTTTATTTATGCAAGAATAGTTAAATCCTATTTCTGGAACTGGAACAACAAAGCACACAAAACATTTGCACTCAGAGAGTAGAAGAATCAAAGGATAAAGGAAATATGTAGGAGATGATGTATCAGTACTTGTTCCTTCGTTGGATATGTGGGCTGAGGGAGGGTCAGGGACGACTGCCAAGGTTCCTGGTAGCAAGGTAACAGTGGTGACGTTCACCCTAACAATTAACAAGTTCAAAGAGTGACGCGGTGGATTCCAATTCTGATAGAGTGAATTTGGGAGAGCTAAATACTTGGGTCCAAGAGACAGGTGGGGTCTACTGTTTTGAAGCTTAGGATGGGGTTTACTATAGGAGATGGAGGTTGAGGTGATTGGTATGATACAAAGATAAAGGGAAAACAAACCTGGTGTCACTTTTGTGGAGTTGGGAGAGAGAGACAGATATTAACGAAATGATCCTACTAATTATTGTAAAATTGTCACTGTGGCAATAGCTTTCAAGGTGAGGTACCCAATGCTGTGAACCTAAAACTGGGGAGTTTACCCCAGGGAGGGCAAGGAGGTTTTCCATACCTGAGAAGGTATTGCCATAGAAGGGAAGAGTGAGAACAGCCCTTATAAAGGTCCTGAGATCTGGGGGATGTGGGGTGAGGAAGCGGAGCAGATTGAAGGCCGTGTGGGTAGAGGGAAGCCTTGTCCGCTGAGCCTAGCAGTATTTTGTAGATTTACTGAGTGGTTATTTTGTCCTGGGAACTATTCCAGACGTTTGGCTTTATTGAATCCCCTCAACAACTTTATGAGAGGTACTATCAATATCTCCATTTTACATATAAGGAAACCAAGGCACAAAAAAGTAACTTGTCAAAAGACACAGCCAGTGTAATGGCAGAATTGGAATTTGAATCTAGGTGGTCAGGTTATAGAGCCTGCGTATCCTAGACCATGCTAAGAAATTTGTTTTTTGTGGGATAGCATTGGCGATAATTATACTTATTTTTTGACCAGATCTCAAGTTCAGTTGTGAAGAAATAATGGAAGGAGAGCCAATGGATGAAGGAGACTGGCAGAGAGGATATTGGAATCATTCACGTGGGGTTCATGGCTTCAGTTAGAGCTGGGGTGGTAGAGACAGAGGTAAATGGATCTGAGAACTGTCAGGATTCCATAATAGGTCAAAGATACCAGTGTGAGGAGAGCATATCAGGGTGGATGCCAAGGTCTCTGGTGTCAAGATAGAGCTGGTACTTGAAACAAAGAGAAGTTAGGGTGTGCCAGGGAAAAAGTGAGTTGTTCAATACAAGAGTCCCTGGGCAAAATCCTAAGGCAATTCATTTCAAATTTATTGCATTTTGCTTCTGAGTTCTGTTTTTTTTTTTTTTTTTTCCATCCACCTGAGTCCTGGGCCTGGTGATCAGTTCTGAAAAACTGTGAGCATGACTTAAGAGGCAGGGAGGATCAGGAAGTCTGAACTGTGCTGGTGAAAGGATCCCAACCTTTAGCTCACTTACCTGGGGTTGATCAGAGACCATTCATCCTTGAGCTTCCTGGGGGGGTGTTTCTCTTCCTTTTTCATTGATGGCCTCTGACCAGCTTTCTCAAGAACATGTCTCAGTCCGAACAAAGCTTTGAGAGTGTTTATTCCTGGGAAGACGCTTATCTTAAGATGCACCTGGCATTTTTCATCCTGATTCCAAGAGTTTTGAAATGTGCCTGTGGGAATTTGTGACTAGTTCTCCCAGGAGCCTCCCCAGAGCTGCAAGTGGCCAGAGGGATTTTGGTAAGGATGCCTGGGAACTCCCAAGGAGCAGAGATCCTCTTCATTTCTTGTGTTTATTCCCTGAAGGCTTCTTTGTTGTTGTTGTGTTGTTTTGGTACTGGGGACTAAACCCAGGCATGCTTTACCACTGAGCTACATCTCCAGTCCTTTTTATTTTTTATCCTGAGACAGGGTCTTGCTAAGTTGCTGAGGGTCTCACTAAATTGCTGAACTTGTGGTCTTCTGGCCTCAACCTCTTGAGTTGCTGGGATTATGGCATGACCCACCATACCAGGCTTCCCTGTAGGTTTCCATTTTTTAAGTTAACGAGGCTTAAAAGGCTCTTCAAGCCAAGAGGTAAAAAGGGACCCATGTCAACACAATCCTGTTTCTCACAGGAAGTGATTGGAAACGCTAATGATACCAATAATCAGCACTTGTGTGGTCTTTGAGTATCTTGAATATTCAAATATTTTGAATGACTTTCCCAAATGTTATTCCTTTGGTCCTCAGAGTATTCCTGGGAAAGATATTTGGTGATCTGTATCTCAAAATACACACACACACACACACACACACACACACACATTTTTCCATATCTTTGGGGGATTTTTTTCCAAGACTCCTGTGAATACTAAAATCTGCAGATGCACAAATACCTTATATAAAATGGCATAATATTTGGATATAACTTATGAATATTTTCAGTATACATTAAATAATCTCTAGATTACTTATAATATCTAATACAATGTAAATGTTACATATAGTTGTTATACTATATTGGTAAAGAAATAATGACAAGAAAAAAAACCCCAAGTCTGTACATGTGTAGTACAAACACAGTTTTTCCCCCAATATTTTTGATCTTTGGTTGAATCCCTGAATGTAGAGCCCATGAGTATGCAGGTTGACTGTATATCTATTCATTTAATAGTAGTGAAAATGCATCTTTTCCTTTCAAGAGAACATTGTTCCCCACTTGTCCAAATAATTTATTGTCTTTGCAAAACCAACACATGTTGGTGGTAAACAGAAAAATTTAAGTAATATGGAAAAGAACCAAAAAAGAAAGTAAAATGTCATTTGAAATCCCACCATAGGAAATGGGAGTTGGTGTCTTCTTTCTATAAACCTCTCAGTGTGCTCATGACTGTGATTTTCCATAAACAGTGATTCTGTCATTTACCTTCCCACTCGGCAATATGTCATGAACATTTCCCATGTCAAAAAATAATAGTCGACATCATCATGTTGAATGGCTGCATATTATTTCATCGTGTATATTTACCATCATTTCTTTAACTCTTTTCCATGGGTTGACCAAAGTATTCCCACCTTTCTGATTCTATATATAACTCCCTGGCAGATGCCCTCTTGCCATGAGGTGTAGGCTTGGAGGGCCAAGGGAGAAGGTGGTGGAGGTGGGGACTACTTTTCCTGGTCAGGAAGGAAGAGGTTGCTCTCTCCCTGGGGGGTGGGGGGGTGGGGCTTGCACTTTGGGTTTTCGCAACTTTGGGGAAAATCATGATGCAAAGCAAAGGGCCTTGTTAGGCAAATGACTTGTTTGTGTGAAAGAAATATAGTCCCTAGATACTGATGTGGAAGGGAGTTTCACCACTGGAGGGAATGGATTGCTCAGTTTTCCTGCAGATAGGAGAGATCTGCTGAATCTCTCTGCAGAGGGCAAGCAGTGCTGGGTCTTCTGACCTTCCCCACTGCATTCCAACCTGGGAATGTTGTCTGCAGCATCTACCTCAGAAACAAAACCAAAAAGCCTCCATCTTGCCTTTTTTTAAAAAAAAAATATGAGATGGATCTAGCCATTAGTGGCAGGTTTGAAATAACCCTGTTTTTTGTAAACCTGATTGACAAATGCTATGCTGCCATGAAAGCAACTCTTGGATCAAAATCTTCCCACCTTAAAAATTCTGCCAAACTAACCTGTTAGTTAGTGAACAAGCAGAAGCAGCCCACACTCCTGCCTGTCCTTGGGGACCAGCTCCTTTCTTGGCTCCCAGTTACACTGACCAGCAAACTTTTCATGAGAAGCTCACATCAGCGGGCAGGATCTTCCAGGGTGTAGAGAGATGAAGAATTAAAGGGCTGTGCACTGATTCCGTGGTGGTGGAGGGGGAAGGCACCTATGAACTTTTACTGTTTGCTTGTATGGTATTGTGGTGTGTTCTATTCTGAGTATCACGTGTCCTTGGTCTCAGAAAATATGCTCCTGAAGGAAAACCCATGTAAAGGATATACTAGCAGCTAAATAGATGTCCTTTATCATCTTTGCATCTTTTTTTTTTTTTTTTTGGCACTGGGATTGAATTTAGGAGCAATTGACACTGAGCCACACCCCCAGCCCTTTTTTGTATTTTATTGAGAGTCAGGGTCTCACTGACTTGCTTAGCACCTCACTTTTGCTGAGGCTGGCTTTGAACTCGAGATCCTCCTGTCTCAGCCTCCTGAGCTGCTAGGATTACAGGTGTGAACCACTACCCACAGCTTGCATCTTTTTTATTAAGGGGTAGAAATATATTAGTGGAGCCAGTCCAAAGAATTCCAGAAAGCTTGAGTTGAAAAGATTCTAGGGGAATATGTGGTTTAAAATGTGTGAGAGTGGGTAGAGAAGCCCAGACAGGGGCTGCCAAAAATTATATATAGCCAGGGAAATCTGGGGCCGGAGACTTGGTCTTTCAGGATAGGAAAGCACATCCTACAACTACCCAGGACTGCCACAGTACGGTCCTGCTGTTTCCAGCTCCACTGGATATCCTGGACCCTTTGGGGGAAGCTGATGATTCATTAACCCTCCGTGGCACAGGTAGACTCTAGGTATGGCAATGAGCTCTTCTCCAGCTGCAACTGTTTCCCCGTTAACTGTTTCTGTGGAGTTGGGTGGGAGAGATGCAGCTTTCTAGCCCCAGCATAGTGTCGTTGGTGGGAGCAAGTGAAGTTCTGTTTCCGTGGAAACATTAGAGAGTCTCATAGTGGATTTAAAAAATAATAAGTTGAATGTGAGAACTTAGACCATCTGTATCCACATGGCTTAACTGTTGGGGCTGAGTATTGAGACGTACCTGACTTAACTAATTGTTCCAGGAAATTCAGGCCAAGGCTATAAACCAATAAATAACTTCACTGTTTGCTTCATGGAATTCATGCAAGATATTTTATCTGAATTAACAGTTGTGTCCCCTGGGCAAACAGATGTCCTTTCAGGATAATAGATGACTTACCTAGACAAACAATTTGCCCAATGAACAACAGTTTACTCACCAAGATTTGCTTCCTGGCCCTTCCATCCCTGTGCCTGCTGATGCTAAACTGTAATGTCATGAACTGTGTCCAATCCTGATCTGTTCCACACTTTGAAAAACCCACCATAAGCCTTATGAATATTGTTAGTGACTTCCTCCAATTGAGATACTGCTGAACACCTATCAAGAGGTATTCTTTCTTACCCCAGTAGGCCTAATAAACCTTGACTTTGGCTGATCAATACGGACTTTTGAAGAGCTATCTGTTGATAGTCTCCTGTTTTCCCAGGGTTATTTGAGGATATTTTGCTTCCTGTTCCCCCCCCCCTTTCTTCCTGTTTGGGTCATCTGTATTTCTTTAACTATAATTGGGAAGATAAGCAGATTTGCAATTCGCCTCTATGGGTAGAGTTTTCCTCATCGGTAGACAGGGTCATTGGTACTGCTGAGAGGGTTCAGGTTAAATATGAACATCAGGATTGGAAGTCATCTTATTCATATGGTCTTTTCTAACTAACTTCTTCTTCTTCTTCTTCTTCTTTTTTTTTTTTTTTTGCATAAGGGGATATGGTAGACCCTTCTTTGATTTTAGAGAGATCCACTGAAGTTGGCACTATCATGTCCTTCAATCCTATATTTTTATGCAAGGAATGTGCTTGTCTACTCTTGAGATCTTCTGGATGTAAGTTGGAAGAAGTGGTCTCAGTGGTCATTGTGACTCACAAAAATCCCAATACTAGCATCAGAAAAGGATTCAGGAGGAGATCAAGGAGAGGATTCAGGAGGAGGTCAAGGGAGAAGTAACTAGGGAATTGGAACTTTCTTTAGTGGCAAGAGGTTGGGCCCAAGCAGTGGCACCAGGGACCATTCCATTTTCTAACTTTTTTTTTTTTTTGCCCCTTTGATCCCATTTCTTCATTCCTTTTCTTTATTGCTCATCAGGCGCTTTGTAAAAACTGAAAACTCTTGCAGGAGTTAAAGCTCTATGGGGTTAACAGAAAGTTAAACTGATGGAAAATGTGGGAGTAGCTGTTGGATTTTTTGGAGGCAGTATAAATGTACACGTGTTACATAATTCTCTGTTGGGGAGCAGGTGTTGGACAATCCTATACCTTATCTATTGCTTTGGTCTCAAAAGTGCTAACTTTGGCCACTGTCTCTTATTTGGAGCAATAGAAATGTGGCAGAGTGGTCAATGTCAGGCCTGGAAATATGAGAGGGATCTTCAAAAGAAGCTTAACTTGAAACAAAAAAATTTTTTTTTCTTTTTTCTTTTTGGTACTGAGGATTGAATCCAGGGGTGTTCTACCACTGAGCTACGTCCCCAGCCCTTTTATTTATTTATTTTTTTAAAATTTTGAGACAGGGTCTTGCTAAACTGCCCAGGTTGGCCTCAAATTAGTGATCCTCCTGCCTTGGCCTCCTGAACTGCTGAGATTACAGGCGTGTGCCACTATGCCTGGCAACTTCAAACAAAATTTGTGCATAAGCAGGAGTCTGGAGAAATCTGGAAACGGCCCCTTGCCCTCAGTCATGACAAGGAATGCAACATTTGTGCAGCTCCAAGCTTACCACCTGCGGTTCTAGCTTCTGGCCTGCTCCTGACTTCACTCTGTGATGCTGCTTTTCTTGTTGCCTTTGGTTTTGGAATCGTATCCTTCCTTTCCTGGTCTTTGGCCCTTGGCTCATCCTTAGTTTAGAATCATCCTTCTGCTCTCCAGAGTGTGATAACTTGTCCTGTCTCTGTTCTGCTGAAGGACTTCTGGGTTAGCTCGTCTCCTTGATATGGTGAGAGCTTGGCTGAGCTTATGTGACCATGCCAGTGTCATAGAGGAGGGAGGCTATGCTGAGATGGAAGCTTTGCTGAGGACATTCAGGGAATGCATCCTTCAGAAGGTGGTCAAGACAATGCGGGTGGTGAAGAGGGTGAGCAGAACACAGAGGGCGTCCCCAGCCTCTGTTATATCAACACAGGAAAATTGGGTGTGGAGAGAGGGGAGGAGATAACAGGAGTGATGATTAATGATGTTGGAGCACAGAAAGGGAAAATGAAGGTGTCATTCTGCAGGACCACATCACTGATACCAGTAGCCAATACCCTTTTTATTTTTCATTTTATTTTAAATTTTTTCCCCATATCTTTACTGAAGTAAAATTGAAGTACAATAAAATGCACAAGGGCTGGGATTGTGGCTCAGTGGGAGAGCGCTCGCCTAACATGAGCAAGGCCCTGGGTTTGATCCTCAGCAACACATAAAAATAAAGATATTTAAAAAATGCACATATTTGAAGTATGCAATTTGATCAATTTTGACATGTATGTAATCAATACAATCAATATAAAAGGCACTTCCATTACTTTTTTTAAAATTTGAAATCACGCAGACTGTGTTTCCTGCATGATTTATTACATTAGAAATCAATCACCTTAAGACATATAGAACCCCCTCCCCATGGGTCAACTATTTCAAAATTAAATGGCACACTTACAAATATCTCACAGGTCAAGGAAGAAAGCACAAGAAAAGTAAATAAAAAGTGCTTTGAACCAAGCAAAAATAAAAGCTTAACATATCAGGATCTCTGGGATGAAAGAGTACTCAGATGAACATTTATAACTCAAAAAACTTGTATCAGAAAGAAGCTAGAATAACAAATTATTTTCAAATTATGTAATAGGGAGAAAACAATAAGAGTAGGAGCAGAAATATATGAAATAGAGAAGAAATACAGCTGAAATTTGATAAAAATCAAACAATAAAGAAAAAAGCAAGAACACAAAAATTAGTATTAATGGAAAGGGATCTATCAAAATAACCCTACAGATGCTAAAAATATATTAAGGTAATATTATAATTGTATGCCAACATATGTGATAGCTTACATAACATGGTCTATATTAGAGATGGATCCGTGGGTTGCTGAGAAGAAACTGTATTTAGTCACTGATGGATGAATATTCTAAATATGTCTGTTAAATCTAAATTATCAATTATATTTTTACTTCTATAGCTTCTTCATTTAGTTTTTGTTTGGAGGATCTATCCAGTGGTGACAGAGGCATGTTAAGTCACCCAGTATTACTATGTTGTGGTCTGTTTGATTCTTGAAATTGAGAAGGGTTTGTTTGATGAGTGTAGATGAGGATCCAATGCCCTTCTACTAATTCAGATGGGTCATGTTGGGCAAGTGGGGAAACTGGTATCAAATGAGCATTAGCTCTGAACCATGCTCTATGCTGGCCTTTTTACCATGTGTTTATACCAGTTTCTCATTTAAAAATTATGCCAGGTTTTAGATATCAGACTAAAACCAGATTTCACCGTCAGTACCATCTGATTCCATAACCCGTATAATTTTTGTTTTATGTCATGTATTATGTAACTGCATTTTGTTTCAGCATTTGTGGTTCATGGTGAAAGAGAAATAAAGAATTTGGGGAGTATGGTTGGGTGGTCCACAGGGGTAGTTCGATTACCCAAGAGGCCTGACCTATATTTAGGGGCAGGTGATTTCTCAGTGACTTCTGGGCCTGGGGAATAGGAAATGAGGGACAAGCATGGCAGAATGGAGAACTAAGACACCTCCAGAGTCTCTCCCCATGGAGATCTTTGGTTCTTTGGTGGTAGATTCTGTCATCTTATTTGTGGCTTCACTGAACTTTCCTATGAATGGAAATAATAAGGGAGACAAAAATAATATGCTAACACAAGCTGGAGAAAATCTTCAGTGTAAGGATGCCTGTTAACCACAGCTAAAATGTCCTGAGCTCTAATTGAAGTCCTGATTATTGTTCAAAGCCCTTGTAGACATTAAATCTCCTTTAATCCATACAAACACCTTTTTGAAGGAATTAATGTTGACATACTTATTTTTTTTTTCTGGTAAGGAGACCAAGGTTGCACATACAGCTTTGTGTGACAGAGCAGGAATTCAGTCTTCAGCCTGGCTGTGCCCAAATTCCATGATCAAAACCTCAGGGATATATTGCATTATTAAGGGAAAAACAAACAGTCAAACCCAGTGAGATGGGGCAAGACTGCATGGACACAAAGACCAGACTCCATGGTGATACCACTGAGCACTACCCAAGGTTTTGGATCTAATTCAAGATGGTTCGCTATTGGTTATTCTGGTTGCTTCTTGCTATATAAGAAACCATCCCCAAACATATCTTAAAACTACAAATTCATCAAATTGTTATTTCTCACAATTCTGTGGGTTAGGGATTTGGTCAGGGCTTGGGTGGTCCGTCTTCTGTATGTGGTGTAGACTGGGGTCCCTCGCTCGGCTGTGTATAGCTGGTGGCTGGGCTCTACTGAAAGGTCAGTGAGGTTTTATTCAATTCTGGTGCTTGGTGCTTCTCCAATGTGGGCTGCCCACATGGCTCATTGGGCTTTCTCAGAGTATGGTGGTCTCAGGGTATGCTTCCAAGGTGGAGGGAGTAGAAGCTGATATCTTTTTTAGGGTTAGACCTGGGACTGGCACAGGGTCTTTTCTTCAAGTCACAAGTGGAATTGCCAGATGAAATACATGATGGATGCATAGTTAATATTTGGATAAACACGGAATAATTTATGCACGATTGGATACCTATTTATATTAAAACTACCTGGTCAGAAAACAAATGGCAAAGAGCCCTCTATTTCTATGCCTGGGTGTCCCTCTGAGGATCACACCTAAGGTGAGCACCATTTTGAATATCGTCCTGTATTGGCAGAGTGGCCAGTTGTTCTGTTGGCACTTTCCTCGGCCTTACCCTGGAAACAAGCCAAAACACACAGGTTTGACATGCATACATTTGGAAATCCCTCCAAATAACACAATGTTAGCTCAGCTTTGTTACTTCCCCAAGGTTTTAATCATCCAGGGACCTGTGATCTGGGACTGATGTAGCACAGAGGAAAGGGCCTCGGGAGGAAGAAACATAAAGGGAACATGCAGAGGTCACCATGAAGTGAATATTGGGTTGAAGAAGCCGAGGCTGAGCAATTTGGGTTTTTAGGAAAAGCGTTAGCAAGATCCTCCTGGTGGTTGTAAAGATCATCAGCTTCCATGAAACGTGGGAACAGCTGGAGCAGCGATTTCTGCTCAGGAGGGAGAGTGAGGAAGCAACTCGACTTCATCTCTGCCATGGAGTCTTTTGTATTTTCTACACATGTGAGCAGAGAGGAGATTGGTGAGCTGGAGGCTCGGTCTCTGGTAGCCTGTCTAGCAAACGCGTGAGATGGATTTAGCCATGAGGTGTGACAGTCGCGCTGAGTGAAAACTCTGATTGACAGAAAGGGATGCGAGGAGCTGGAGGATGGCTTGCCCTAGGAGCTCTGCCTTGGAACTTTGGTGCTGAGCTGCCAGGGCAAGGACTCACATCTGTGCAGAACGTCTGAGCGCACCTCATGACTGGGTTACTCAGAAGAGGGAGAGTCACAAAGGCACAGGCATCAAAATAGGAACTCCTGAGAAAAATGTGAAGAATCCCAACCGGCCCATAGGTCCTGGTCTTTTCTCTGGTCTTCCTTCCTGTCTCGTCTTCCTAGGGCATACTGCAGGGGCCCTCCAGACTTGCTCTCAGCTTTCATCTGCGGATGCTTTCTGTGTACCCAGAGTGATTTGAGTCATTTTTATAAAGCAGTGTAGTTTTGAACTTAAAAAGCACAAGTAAGCAGAAAAGCAAACTTGCAGTCGGATGCAAAAATAACACTGGACAGAAGCCACCCTATTCAGACCCCGAGGCCATGGCTCATTTTGGCAGCACTTCACAAATTTGTGGCCATAGAGCTGTCTTGGGAATAACAGCTCTGGAGGGCTGGCCTGGAGACCTCAGCCCCTTAGAAGGACGGCAAACATCAAACTTTACAAGCATCTTAGAGAAGACTGGGGCTCTGAGAATGACTGGTCCCCGCCATGGAGCAAATCCATCTTTACAGAGCTTAGCCAGGCACTATCTGTGAGCTCATTGAAACCAGCTGGTGGCCAGATCCTCAGGGGTCCTGCAGAAAGTCAGGATGAAACTGGATCTCTGACCCCCCCCCCCCTCCCCAAGAATAGGATCAGTGTTCAGAGGTACCCTGATCTGGGGAGGAGGCAGGAGGACCACTCCCTAGCAGAGCCAGGAATCTTTGCAGGGTGTCAGCCTTTCCCTGTGATGCTAGTTACCTCTGACCAGTTTCATCTGGGGCTGTCCTCAGGTTGTCTTGGGATTCTCTCTCCAGGGGAGGATCCCTTTCTCACCTACATTTGTCTCTTTCCATCCTGTGTCTCTTAAGTCCCATAGGGTCAGCAGGGAATGGCACATATGGAGTTACTCCAGGGAAAGAGTTGGGAGCTGAGAAGTGGTGGCCCCACATTGTCCTTGGAGGTGGTGCCTGGAGAGACAGTCCCCTTGGTGCATGCTCTGGTTTGGCAATAGTGTGAGTGTCTTCCCCAGAGTTTCATGTGTTGAAATTCATTTCCCGTTGGGAGATATTAAAAAAGGCGAAAACTTAATCGAGTCATTATTTCTGGAGATGGGGCTTTTGGGAGGTGATTAGGATTAGATAAGGTCATCAGGATGGAACCCTGGTGATTGAACCCTGGTGGTTTTAGAAGAAGCAGGAAAGAGACCAAAACAGAAACACATGTCTGCTCTCTGTCTCTTGCTATGCGAGGTCCTAGGCTGCCTTGGAACTGCTAGCAAGAATGCTCCCACCACTCTCTGACTCCTGGCTGCCACGAGGTGAGAAGCTTTTCTCTGCCATTCCCTTCCACCATGACATTTCTGTCTCGGAGCCAGCCGACCACAGACTGAAACATCTAAAACCGGGAACACTCTCCTCCTCACCCCACAAAAGGAGGTCATCTACCAGATTCAGGCTCTTGAACCTCTAGAACTATCAGCTAAGTAAACCTCTTTTCTTTATAAAGTTACCCAGGCTTTGTTATTATAATGCCAAATGGAGGAATACGGTGAGCAAGAGCTGTCAGCCACTGGAGAGCTTGACTTTTCCACTCAAGATCCTAATGCCAGGGCTCACTCCTTGCTTTTTACAATTCCCCCGCCCCCCCCCCCCCCAAGAGCCTCTAGAGTTAATTTAAATAAATATGAGACTCTTAAGAACAAGATTAATACCCAGGGATTCAAAACAATGTACTCCCCCTTCCATTTGTAGGCATAGGATTTTGGGATCACATCTCTGTTCCACACAAATAGTCCTGAGGCCCAGCAAGGTTAACTAAGGTTAATCTTTTTTTGCACGATGGACCCAGTAATTGATAATCCTAATTATTCATTTAGCATCCATTGCTCGCCAGGACTGTGGTCCACTTGTAGCCCAGTGCCTTGGAGCCTGGCCAGGACCGCAAGCTGGCTTTTCAGCATCTGCAACTGATATGTCCCTGCACCTTCCCTATGGCTCCCAATAGAAAAATTCTGGATTTTTAGGCACTGCTAGGGTTTTAAGATATAGAATAAATAAAAATATTCCTCAAATGCCCTTAAGAGAGTTTCCAATTTGACTTAATTTCTAACCAACATTCCAATGACTTCTATCATGTTCTGTGGCAGATGGTTTTAGGTGAAAGAGAGACGAGGACACTGGCTGCATTTGGACAGAGGGGTGTGTGGGAACCAGGGGGTTGGATGCCTTTGCCATGCTGTTGGCTTTTTCTATACTCGCTCCTCTGCCTGACTTCCTCTGTTTCATTTAGCCACTCACGTATCCATTTCTCGGGATTCTGCTTACTTCTTCTTGGTCTGTGCCTAAAGCCATGGGGTAGCATGCAGGAGAGTCTGAGTCTACCAAGGTGATAAAGAAGGGTTTGTGCCCTCTTCTTTATTCTCTGGTTGTCGGTGTCTCTTTGGATGTAAGGGAATTGATTATTCAAAGGAAAAGTCTCTGTTAAGACAATGGCTTCTTTTATTGGAAAGATTTCAGGCTCTAAATTCCTGAGTCTGGGTTGGAGTGTTGGGGTGGTGATGGTGTGTGTTAGTCAGGTTTTTGTTTCTCTGAGCAATATCTCTGACAGGAATAAGTTAGAGGAAGAAAAGTTTATTTTGCCTCACAGTTTCAGATGTCTCGGTCCATGACTGGCCAACTCCATTGCTCTGGGTCAAGGTGAGACAGAGTAGCATGGCAGAAGGGCATGGCTGAGGAAAGAGGGAGGGAGGAAGGAGGGGTGAAAGGGAGGAGGGAGAGAGAGAAGAGCCAGGGACCAGATATAGTCCTCAAGGCTATGCCCCTAGTGATCTACTTCCTCCAGTCATATCCCACCTGACTATAGTTACTATCCAGTAGTCATTCAGCTGTCAGTGGATTAATCCATTTACTGGATTAATGAGGTCAAAGCCCTAATCATTGCTTAAAAATCCCACCTCTGAATGTGACTGCATTAGGGATCATGATGTTAACATGTGAGCTTTTTGAAGGACATACCAGATCCAAACCATGACATAGTGGTAAGCGATTGCCTGGAACTTATTTTTCTGTGATAAGAAGAATTAACCCAAGTTTGTAAATAAGTCTAGGAGATAATGCCTGTATCATCCCAAAGCATTGATTAACATGTTTGCACATGTTTTATCTTAAAACATTTAAAAATCGTAAAAATTTGGATGAACAACATGATATGGGCTGCAGTGGTGTCTGAGCAGGCAGTTGGAGCATGAAGGAGTGTCACGGAGGTGGCGATTGATGACACTGGGACCTTGTTAGAACAAGATGAATGCATTCTCTGTCTGTAGAGCTGAAATGAACACCCCCATCGTGTAGGTGACCACCACCTGCTGGACATACAGGGCTTGGCTCAGATGATATGGTAGAAGAGAGGGTGACCCAGAGCAGACACTCTCCTGTGCCATGGAGGATCATGAAGGCCATCTGGGCCATACAGCCTGCAAGAGAGATGGACAGTTCAGTGGTGAGGAGGTTGGTCAGCTGTCTGAGAGTAAATATGATGGAGTCACAGTTATCACTGAAGGAAAGCCTGGCTCAGGAGGAAGTACATGGGTGTGGAGAGCTTGTGCACATGAGATCTGTCATGCTCAGGTTCCTCCCTAGAATATGGAGCCAGTCCACAGGAAGATGGTCTGTCTGGTCTGTGAGGACCTGCAGGATGATGGTATTGTGCTCCAAATGCTACCCATTTGGTGTGTTTTCCATAAGATTATAAGAAACAAGAGTATGGACTTTTTTTTTTTTTTTTTTTTTTTTTTTTTTTTTTGATACCAGGGGTTGAACTCAGGGGCACTCGGCCACTGAGCCACATCCCCAGCCCTATTTTGTATTTTATTTAGAGACAGGGTCTCACTGAGTTGCTTAGTGCCTCACTTTGCTGAGACTGGCTTTGAACTCGTGATCCTCCTAAGCTGCTGGGATTATAGGCGTGAGCCACTGCACCTGGCAAGAGTATGGATGTTTTCACTAAAGTATCTTTACACAGAAAGACAAGTACTCCATGATTTCACTCATATAATTTCAAAAACTGAGCTCATAGAAGTGGAGAGTAGGATAGTGGTTCCTAGAGTGGGAGGATAGGGAGAGACTGGTTAACAGGTAAGTCACTGGTTAACAAGTAGGAGGACTAAGTTCTGTGGTATTATTACATAGAATGGTGATTATAGTGAATGATAATATAACATACAAATTAAAAATTAAAAAAATAGCTAGAAAGAGAGGATTTTGCATGTTATCATAAAGAAATGATAAATGTTTGAGATGATATATAAGTTAAATAAGTATCTTGAGTTGATCATTACACCATGTAAATATGTATCAAAATGTCACACTGAATCCTATAAATATGTAGCATTATTATCTGTCATTTAAAAATATAAACTTAAGAAAAGAGATGGCCTTTAATGTCTTCAACAATGGAGAGGCTCTGCCTACCTCTGTGTCAGGCTGTTCCCCACCCTGATCCCTCATGTCACACTCATTCTGTTAAGAGTTCCCTGAGTCTCTTAGGATTAGGTTGAAATTATTATTTTTTTCCCTAATTTTGAAAAGTATGGCAAATACGTAGAGCATAAAATGTACCATCTGAACCATTTTTAAATTGACGGCTCAGCAATTTTAAATCCATTCATCATGTGCAAACATCACCACTTTCCATCTCCAGAACACTTTTAATCTTGTAAAACTGTAACTCTATACCCATGAAACTCTCCATTTACCCTTCCCCCTAGTCCCCGGCAACCACCACTTTACTTTCTGTCTCTGTTTTGATCACTCTAGGGACCTTGTATAAGTGGAATAATACAGTGTTTGCTTGCTTATGGTTTGTTTCACTTGGCACAGTGTCTTCCAGTTTCCTCCAGGTTGTAGCATATATCAGAATTTCTTTCTTTTTTTTCTTTTCTTTTTATTTATTTATTTATTTTTAGTTTTAGTTGGACACAACACCTTTATTTTGTTTACTTATTTTTATGTGGTGCTGAGAATTGAACCCAGGGCCTCGCACGTGCTAGGCGAGCGCTCTACAGCTGAGCCACAATCCCAGCCCCAGAATTTCCTTCCTTTTAAGGATGGAATAATGTTTCACTGTATGTCTTTCCCACACTTTGCTCATTCAGTCATCCATCAGTGGACACTGGGTTGCCTCTACGTTTTAACTATCACGAAGGTCTAAACTCTTTAGCTCAGCAGATGTCCTCCACGCACATTTCCATGTCACCTGGTTCTCAGCTCACCCTCCAGCAACTCTGAAAAGCTTTCTCCTATAAACACATCATAATCTTACGCCTTGTCTACATTCCATGACTTATTCTTGGAAAGTATTTTGGTCTCTCCAAACCCAACCTAGAGTTCTCCTTTTCTCTCCTTTGATTTCATAGATCCTCCTTTGGTTGAATTAATGACACTAAATTTTCATATTACAAAAATGCACATCCATCTTTCCTATTAGATTTCCTTACTTGTAGAATGGGAGTTACTTAACATCTCAATAATTTTTTTTTGCCTTATTGGCTATCACAGTTCTTGGTTTCAATGTATAAATATAAATGAGTTATCCATTCAACAGGAAAATCTTCTCCGCTCACATTAGGACAGTTCAGTCTTATCAGTTGTTTTGGTTAAAACCTTCTAGCCATTTTTGACCCATGGAAATGGTTAGCAAATCGTATTGACTCTACCCTCAAAATAGGTACTGACTTCTTTGCACAATACCATCGTACCTTGCTTGGATTGTTATTGTTGGCGTGTCCAGCTGGGGTCCAGGTCTTTGGTGTCCCAAACAAAAAAATGGAACAGGACACACAGAAGTGATAGTCAAATACAGATTTATTGAAGGTGTAGGTAAAAGTGGCATCCTGTAAGATAGAGTGGAATGGCCTGAGCAAGAGAGAGAGACCAAGGCTCTGATGACTGGAAATTAGTGTCCTATAGGCCCAGGTGTGAGGCATTCTCTTCCCTATGTGGGCCTGATTGAAGACCTTACCCATCTGCTCCCACTGGTTCCCTTATGATACCTGATTACTATAGTGTCCAACTTTCCCTGATGGGTTAATTTAGAAAATCTAATTGGACTACTGTCTACTTTACCCCATTGGTCATTTTAGAGTACTGTGGTAGGAATTGTTACGTTAATGGGACTTATTGTAAACAGGGACATGATGACTCATCTTATACCCTGCCTCTGCCATCTTGGATTCCCTGAACTGCTGCCTGACAGGATTATAGCAATTACTCTCTTTTTCTTTGGGTACTGGGGATTGAACTCAGGGGCACTTGACCTCTGAGCTACATCCCCAGCCTTATTCTGTATTTTCTTTAGAGACAGGGTCTCATTGAGTTGCTTTGCATCTTGCTTTTTGCTGAGGCTGGCTTTGAACTTGTGATCCTCCTGTCTTAGCTTCCTGAGCTCCTGGGATTACAGGTGTGCGTCACTGCGTCTGGCTGCAATTACTCTTAGCTGTGTCCCACTTCCCTGGTGTGAGCAGAGCAGTCTGAGAGGATCTGTTGACACACAGGCCCTCACAGTGGTCCTCCAGCCCTGCTCCACTTGGTTGTCCTCTACCCTGTTACTCTTCTGCTTCTCTGTCCTCCTTTGCCACTCTTCTCACCCTTGTATTCTCTACTCTAGCTACATGTGTTTCCTTGCTTCCCTTGGGACTCACCAGGTGTGACTCAGGGCTTCTGAACTGTTTCTCAGAACACTCTTACTGCAGTTAGCGGCAGGGTCCTTCCTTATTTAATTTAAGCTTTGGCTCCATGCCACCTCTTTGTGAAGCCCTCCCTAACCATTCTATTTAAGACTGAAACCTCTCCTACTCAGAGCTCCTTATCCCTCTTCTGTTTTGTCTCTGGTATCTCTTACTCTCTTCTAACATCGTATATACACACACTCTGTTAGTTTTGCTTCTGGTCTTTGTCCTGACATTAAGATGCAAGGTCCAGGAAGGCAGGGTCTTTTGTCTAATTTGTCCCTTGCTATATCTCCAGTGACTGACACACAGTAGGCCCCCCAAGAAGCAGATGTTGAATGGGAGAGTGAAACAAAAACGACACAGAGTGTCTTCAAAGCACATCAGGCTGCAAAAAGGATGAGTACAGATGAGAGAGTTCAGAATTCCATTTGACCAAACCAAACAATAAAAATTGGAGAAGGGTTATAAGAGAAGAACATGAAATACGGAGACATGCGTTGAGTTGTGAAACTCAGTGTGGACTGAAAGTGGAGTTTGTAGTGCCTTGTTGTTACAGCAGCAGAACCTGGCTGTAGCTTCCTAACATAAAAGGTAGGAGTCCTCCAGGGAGGTGCATAATCCTTCCCACAGTCTTGAATTTAGTGCTCAAATTCCTGCATCCCTGTTCTTGACCCTCTGACAATTATCAGTTTGTATTTTAGACGCTATAGAAGCCTCGGGTTGATTCTTTTCAGATAAATGTATGCTTTACATTCTTTATTGGTAATTTTGTGTAAGATCTATTTATACAGATACACATGATTTTTTGTCATGATTATTCTACTTAATACAAATTTGAACACATATTTGAATATATACATATTGAGTATGCATACTACTTAAGATGTTTGAAACATTTAAGAGTGCTTAATTTGCCTTGAAATATTGAGGATGATTAGTTAAACCGAATTAACAAAATTTATGTTTGATTTGACTCTGTTAAAATGCAGATGAGCATTTGGTTTATTAAATGTATACAATTTAATTTAGTAGATTTTCAAGAGTTGTTTAAGTATTTATGAAGGCATTTGAAGGGCTTGAGAAATCAAGTACATTTAAATTTGTAATTGTAGTTTAAAAAGCTTAAGGGAATTTAATTAATTAAGTTTATAAATAGTTTTTAAATAGGAGAATTTGTTTCTTTTGATTTTTTTTGTGATTTTACTTTGAATTAACCTAATTTGATTGTAAACAATGCTCAAATTACATGGGGGGAACTTGTTAAATTTTTGGGCTGATGGAACATTAATCAAAAATCGATTATGATTGTTTTAACTTTGAATACAAGCATTAGTAGATATATAATTAAATCTGTGATATTTGAAAATGGCATTGAATGGTCTAAGAAAAAAGTTCCACAACTTAAAAATTTTATCGCCCATTAACAGAGGGCTTTAGATATTCTCTTTTATTCACAAATGACCTGAACATTAAAAAAGAATCACTTGTATCATGGTGCATTGTGGGGGCTCACACACTTGCAAACTCAAACTCATTATTAAGGGGAACAACATGAAGTACCCAGGAAATCGAGAACCTGAATTCTCTAAGTATGGCTTGGGTTCTTCCATGCTTTATAACATGATGGCGGGCAAGTCATTTCGGAACATGGAGTCTTTCTTGCTATTACCCATCTGTGAAGATCTTGGCTGGGTTTTTGGGATTCAGGGGACTGAGATGACAAAGAGAGAGGTGCTTTGTAAAGAATGATGTCCTTATCATAATCCTGGGTGGTTATGGAGTGAGAAAGAAATATCAGGATGGAGGAAACAGATATGTGTTGAGCCCTTGCTCTGTGCTGTTCTCTGGGCCAAGCGATCCCTGTCCCAGCCTTACCAGCAGGAGGTCACTTGGAACCTTCATGGGAAATCATGACCCCCTAGAGTCCCCAGGCTCCGAACACACACCCTTTGGGATTTCCCCAGCAATGATTTAAGGCTGTGCTACTCTGATCTCTGTTCCAATAATTAATTCTGCTTGGGGACTCACCAAGAAGGGATTCAAAAAGTCTTTGTTGCATTAATCAATTTCACTGAATTTTTGGGTAGCTAGACCCTAGAAAGAAGAATAAGGGAATTAGCTTTCAGTTTTAGTGTCTGCTTTCTTGAATGTGAAATGTTTCTGTGGGTATAGAATTCAGGAGGGACGAGAGTGAAAATAAATCCTTCCACTATTTTTACCCCTTTGATTCCCCAGCCGGTCAGTCTTTCTTCCTCAGAAGCTGCCCCCGTTTTGTGTGTATCTTTCCACGATTCGTCATGGCTTATATAAGCAGTGTGTGTACCTATATATTCTCCTCTCTCTTTAAAAAGATTCCATAGCATCAAGCTACACATGGAAGCAAACTAAATACATTGTTCTGCTTTTTAATTTAACAATTTACCTTGGAGAGTTTTCCATGTCAGTAATAAAATGCTGCCCACCCCCGCCACCCCCACAAAGACTGCGCAATGTCACATTTCATCAATGTTGCTTTTAAGTAGTTCCTTAATGAGGGGCACTCAGCTGACACTCTTTGGCAAATACCAGCAAAACAGCACCTGTCATAAAGGAATGTTGGGTGAAAGCAATTTGGAATCTAGAGCCATAGAGACCCTCCATAAAAAATATTTGCATGTAACCTCTGACTTATCTTTCTTGCAAAGGGCTTTCCAGGCTTGCTGGACTTTTCAATGTTTTCTTTTCGGGGAGCAGATAAGAGGCAATTGGCAGAGGGGCTTTGCCTGGCTTTCTCTTTTTCCCTCCCAGGCAGATGGGACAGATGTTCACAAGCTGTGGACATTGATCTTTGATCGTGTTGTTACAAGAAGTGTGCCCAGTGCCAGCAGCGTCAACATGATTGGGTGTGCCTTAGACATACAGAATCGGATTCTACCCAGACCTCCTGAACCAGGTCTGCATTTTTAACAAGATCTGCCACTAATTCCTATTCCCCTTGGAGTTTGAGGCTGGCTAGCTGGCAGCCCGGCTGGGCTTATTGCAGGATCTGCCTATCTTTGGAGAGGGTCAGAGACTGGAGGTGCCTGCTCTCTACGTGGAAACTCCCTAATCACCAAAGAAGCTGCTCTAAGCACCACCCCTGTGTCAGGGCTGATCCTGAAGTGCCTCCACATTTGGTGAGAAGGTCTGAGAGTGAGCTGGGAGGTCTGCCAGGGGGAGTGTCAGAAGGCAGTGGATTCCAAGGGGACAGGGAGGCCTGGAGAAGTAGACACTCTTTTCATAGCCCGGAGAGAAGGATGCTGGAGAGACCTTGGCAGGAGAGTTTCCTCCTTTGCACAGGATGACAATTCCCTGTCTTTATAGGATTTTTTAGTTGATATTGTGCTTAAAGAATAGCTATGAGTGGTTAATCTAAGTATCTCTTTTTGGGGGAGCAGGGGTTAAAAAGAGGTATTTTAATCTAATAAATGGAAGCATTAGTACAAAACTTAATAATGAAGTCTAGGGCAGCCTGAATGGTGGGATGTCAGGGGCCCAGAGTCCAGGAGGACTTGCAGACTGAGTGCCTGGCTCTGAGGACCCCCTCTAAGGAGCAAGGTGAACGTCTGAAAGTTCTGGAACAGCTTGGAGAACAGAGGGCTTCCACGCTGCGCCTCCTCTGACCACCAAACTGTTCTTTTTTTTTTTTTTTTTTAAAGAGAGAGAGGGGGACAGAGAGAGAGAGAGAGAGAGAGAGAATTTTAACATTTATTATTTTTTTCTTAGTTTTTGGCAGACACAACATCTTTGTTTGTATGTGGTGCTGAGGATCGAACCTGGGCAGCACACACGCTAGGCGAGCGAGCTACAGTTTGAGCCACATCCCCAGCCCCACCAAACTGTTCTTGAGAAGGGTTTCTTCCACCAGCTGCTGGCTTCTAGGACGGGAGATTTCTTTCTGGGAAGGATCATTGCTAAGTATTTGAGGCATGAGTCTTGCAATCAGCCAGCACTGTATTTTACTGCAAGTGACAGACCTTACTAGTTTCGTGACCCCAGGATGAGTTGTTTAGCCTCACTCATTTCTGCAAAATGGGAATAATGTCCCCATCCTTGGGATGGCTAGGAGGATTAGATGACATGATACATCTGAGGCACTTGGTCAGTGTGTTTGGCCCACAGGAAGTATTCCGTGCTTGCTATTATTTCTAAACAGGGGCCTTGTGGGTACAGAGAAGAAGGGGACTCACATTGGAGCACAGATTTTAGGAATTGGGGGTCATCTGTGAGCTCACTGACCTGTGGAGCAGGAACCACCTCCCTCCAGTCCAGCCTTCCGACGCCCTCTGGGATTGGCATTCCCTTCTGGGATGTTGAGTGTCTTGGACTAGCTCCAGGGCTGGTGTGCTCCCAGACAGTCCCAGAGGACCCTTGGATCTCTCCTCCCTGGGAAGGCTTCTGGCTGAGCTGTTATCCAGCCTTTCCACCCAGCCTATGAGAATTGGTTCATTCTGGCTTGTCCCAGGGGCTGAGCCAGAAGCCACCGACTGGTGATGTGGGATACACAGGGGGCAAGGCTGGGCGTGGAGCTCCTTTTGAGCTTGGGAACTTCTGGGGTTTCCTTGCATGGGACTGACGCTGCTTCCCCTGGAGCCCTCTAACTTTTGTTTAATAAATGTGAGGAGAGAGAGAGAGAGAGAGAGAGAGAGAGAGAGAGAGAGAGAGAGAGAGAGAATATGCATGAAAACCCCTCATAGGGTGCCCACACAATATCACCTTCTTGGGGAGCCTGAGACAGTTGCTTTTCCTCATTAGCAGCCAAGAGGTTGTTAGTGATCTTCTTCCTCTTTCCTCATGAGAGAAAACTGAGACCCAGTAGAACTCAGGAACTTTCCTTGGATCACTCAGGGCTCCCGTTTGGATGTGGTTTGTGGCTCATGCTGAACCTTAATCTTTCAACCGCCAGCATCAGGAGGTAGGTAGGCCCTTATGAGGTGGTTAGGCCACCGGACTTCTGTCCCTACAAATGGATGATTGTCTGTGCTTGTCAGTTTTGTGTCTCTGTGACCAAAATACCTGACAACCGTTTAGGGAGGAAAGATTTATCTTGGCTCCTGGTTTCAGTCCCTGGTGAGGGGCTTTAAGGCCGAAACCTGCTCAGCCCATGGCAGTCGGAAAGGGGAGAGGGGACGACAGGGACAAGATAAACCCCTCTTGGGCCACCCTCTGGGACCTATTGCCTTCAACCATTCCTCACCAGCCTGTAGTCCCACCACCTCCTGGGAACTGTTCAGCCCTCAGTAGATGGATCCACTGCTGAGGCCAGAACCCCTCATGATCCAGTCACTTCCCCAAAGCCCCAGGTCTGGACTTGGTTGCTCTGGGGACCACACCTTCAACACCTGAGATTTGGGAACGTTCCAGATCCAAGCTATAACAATGTCTTTATGGAGAGACAGTTGGGTTGGGTCTCTCAGGAATGAGTTAGGTCTTGAGGACTCGGATTTTTATGGCGAGGGCTGGTCATTTTAAGCAAGATTACCTGGTGCACACACCCACTTGCCCCTCTTGCACGTGTTCCCACCTATGATGTTATTGGTGGTGTTATGATGCACCTGCTTGGTCTGGATTACCCTGCCTCCAGAACTGTGAGATAAATAAAGAATTTCTCTTTTTAAGTCATCCAACCTCAGGGGTTTTGTTGTAGCAATACAGAGTGGACTAAGACACAGCAAATTACCGGTAAGTGTGATAGAACTTGTGTGCTTGCATATGTGGCAATAGCTTGCATGTATATTACCTTATTTTATCTTCATGCAACCTGAGATCTGATCGGTAAACATGGTGTTCTCCATATTATGGAGGGAAAAATCAGACCTCCCGAAAGCAATGTGACTCTAAGTCATATCAGGTCAGAGACAGTTAGGACAAAGCCAGGTACTTCTGGTGTTTGATCTTTGCTTTCTTTTACGGCTCCCAGCCTCTGAGGGTTCAGCCATATTGGAGAGAGAGAAAATAATCTAGTCTAGAGAAATAATCCCCAAATTTTCAGGTAAGTAAGGCATAAAGCAGATTCAAAATCACTGCACCACAGCTTCTCTGTCCTTGATGAGATGTCATTGGTGGTGTTATGATGCACCCTGTATGTTAGCAGCAGATTCTGATAACAGGGCACCTTCCATTTCCTCTTCAGACCTGAGTCCTGTGTAGTACTGACGACCTGTTTGTCAAAGGACCTTGGGTCTGTTGCTGAATCTCAAGTGGGTGCCGGTGCTGTTCTTTCTTCCTAGTGCTTTTCTTTCTCTGATTGCATTTCTCTCTTTCCCCCCATTCACCTCTAGCCCAGCATATTTCACAACTGCAGAGACCCCATTCCCTCTGCGTGCTTGGCAGATGTCCCCTCCCGGAGCATACCAGTGACTTAGACTTGTCAATATCACAGGCTCTGGGTGCTTTTTCTGGGTGGCCAGCCTTGTCTCTTGCAGCCGCTGCTCCTAACCCCGTTCCCTGTCATCGGAGATGTCCCCTCTCTTTCTCCCTGCGAATTGCTACGGCTTCAGTTCCGTCTCTTTCAATTTGGTCACAGGTGTCTGAGTTATGCCTAAGTGGCCCTGAGGTATGACAGCTTTCCGCTTTTCCTATCTCGAGGATCAGGTTGAAAATCCTTCTGACAAAGGGAACTGTAATGGTTGTTCACATTATTTAAGAATCATCCTCATAAAAAATAAGAGCAGCTAAGTCTAGAGCCAAGGGACTTGGATAAAGGAGGTAGAGAATATGCGTGAGGAATATTTACAGGAAAGGATGAAGGGACCAGAAAGCATCACATATTTATGAGGCACACAAACTGCTGGGTCTTCGTGGAGCACTCAGTATTCATGAAATTGTACCTGGGCACCCTTGGGTGATGCCCATTTCTGGTCCCACTTGTCCTCTGCCTAAGACGTGAGGATAAAAGGCACGGCTGCTCAGCAAGTCACCAGTGATCAAGAGCTCTTGGCAGCGGACTTGCTTCTCAGTCTCTTGTGATGGGACATTTGTTGGCTCCAGGCAACTTCTGTTGACACCCTTTGTTATGCTCAGCTCCATGTTCTCCATGTCAGTAGGAAAACCGATGGAGATAGAGGGAATGAGACAAAGACACACACACACACACACACACACACACACACACACACACACACACACACACACATTTTGGGTAGCACAGGATTGAGAAAGCGTGGTTTTTCCATCCTGCCTGCATTATTTCCTAAATCTCTCTCTTTCCCCCTGCATCCCCTGTTTCTGAGGTTGCTGACTTAATAAAAGTTTTGATTTGAACCTTTTAATTTGATCCACAAGTTTTCTGCTCAGTAACCTCCCAGATGGTGCCCTGGGAGTCTACCTTCTCACCCAGGTAAGATGGTGAGATGGCAAGTTGGAGTAAGTGGACTTGCAGGTCCCATCAGTGGTTTTAGGTGGGGGCATGGAGATGAAGCAGCTTGGCCCCTGAATCATACGAAGGAAACCGTGGGGACAGGGAGAGAGGTCGGAAGGGGGTCTTGGTTTCTGGAACACGTTTGTACGTGTGATGGTTTTGTCGTGGCCACCCAGGTGGATCTTGGCATTCTCTCTGCCTGGATCCCACCTCAATTTTTCATCCACTCTAGCCCTGTGTTTGGAATGTCTGCCTCTTCTCATGCTCTGCTGGATTCTCTGCTTTGAGCCGGAGAATCTGGCTTCTTTCTTGTATTTGGGTTCTGACTGGAAGAGCCAGTAAGAATGGCCCACAGTGACGAAGGTACTTCCAGATGAAGCTGTAAGGAATTGGCCTCACTCTTGTGCGGTTAGGGTGTTGGTTTGGTTATTATGCATCACAGAGTTGTTGGGCAGGTGTTTGTTTGTGTAAAGAAAGTCCCATCCTTTTTTTTGTTTGTTTGTTCTATTAGTTACACAGGATGGTAGAATGCATTTTGACACATTGTACACAAGTGGAGTCCAACTTCTCATTCCTCTGGCTGTAGTCATACATGTATATAGGGTAACAGTGTCCATCTCATTCTGCCGTCCTTCTCATCCCCATAACTCTCCTACCCTCACTCCCCTCTATACACAAACCAAAGTTCCTTCATTCTTCCCTATCCCTCCCAGTGCCCCTCCCCCACCCCACTATGGCTTAGTGTCTGCTTTTCAGAGAAAGCATTTGCCTTTTTTTTTTTTTTGGAATTGGCATATTTCACTGAGCATGATATTCTCTAGTGCCATCTATTTACCTGCAAATGCCATAATTTCATTCTTCTTTAAGGCTGAGTAATATTCCATTGTGTATATGTACCACATTTTCTTTATCCATTCATCTGTTGAAGGGCACTTAGGTTGGTTCCATAGTTTAACGATTGTGAATTGAGCTGCTGTAAACGTGGATGTGGCTGCATCACTGTAGTATGCTGGTTTTAAGTTCTTTGGGTATAAACGGAGGAGTGGGACAGCTGGGTCAAATGGTGGCTCCATTCCAAGTTTGCTGTGGTACCTCCATACTGCTTTTCATAGTGGTTGTACTAATTTGCAGTCCCACCAGCAATGTATGAGTGTACGTTTTCCCCACATCCTTGCCAACAATTGTTATTGCTTGTATTCTTGATAATTGCCATTCTGACTGGAGTGAGATGAAATCTTAGAATTAGTTTTTGGAAAATCTCATCTTTAGACTCCTCATTTTGGGATACAAACCTGGCTTAACGAGATTTATAGAGAAGGCAGTGCATGCACTCTGGAGAGATCTGGAAGTCCCCTCTGAGTCTCTAGTGTTCTGTGGCTGCTGAGCATCCTCCCTCTATTTAGCTGTCATGTTCGTCTTCCTCAAGCACCCCGTTCATCTCTGCACTCCTCACCCAACAGCATGCAATAGCTCCCTGAAAAAAAATTTTATTGGTGCATTATAATTATACGTAACAATGGGGTTGATGATGCCATATGTCCCTGAAATTTTATGAAATAAAAGGCTGACAAACACAAATGGCTTCATGTGTCTTTTAATTACTTCCTCAACCTACACTGACTATTTTCTTCCCTTTCCTTGGTGATATTTTGTGTATATATAATCACCTTTCAAGTACAAAGACAAGAACTCAAAGTAGATAAATTATTGCCTGTAATTCATCACTTTTTCCTGTGTTCATGCCTGTATCTTTTCTTTTTTTTTAAAAAAACGTTTTTAGTTGAAGATGGACATAATAACTTTATTTTATTTTATTTATTTTTTTATGTGATGCTGAGGATGAAACCCAGTGCCTCACCTGTGCTAAGCAGGTGCTCTACCACTGAGCCACAAACCCAGCCCATTCATGCCCATTTCTATGAAGACGTTAGGCCAACTATGAGAACTTAATCAACTAGTTTGCTCAAAATTTTTCCATCCACTTTCATGAATGAGATTGACCTATCATTTTCTTACATGTTCCTGTGCCATTATAAACTCAGGTTATAATCACCTTTCCAAAGAATTTGGAAATGATCCATTTTTATTGTGTCTTCAATGCATAAAAATTCTTACTTGTAAAATAATATTTTCTAGTTGTCAATGGATCTTTTATTTAATTAATTAATTAATTAATTTAATTACGATGCTGAGGTTTGAACCCAGGGCCTCACACATGCCTGGCAAATGCTCTACCACTGAACCCCAACCCCAGGCCTCCAAAATTCCTACTTTTGAGACCTTCTGGGCCAGTAGTTTTCTTGGTGGCAAATGTTTTTCAGGTGGATCTAAGTTATTGATGAGTTATGGGACTGTGTATGTTCTTATTCTTTTAGTGTCTGCTGTAGTCAATTTGTTAGGTATTAGAGATGCTGGAGGAAGGTTTGCATGGGCTTCGTTTTTTATACCTACAGGAGGGAGAAGCCCTAGATGGGCGTGAGGAAGACCAGGTCAGTGTTCTGATGTTGCTCGGCAGGACGTTATCGTGAATGAGAGGGAGACGAGGGGGTATAACTATGTATTAGGGGATGAAACTAAGATTTGCTTCTACATGCATCTGACGTTGCTCCAGTAGCTCTGTCTTTGATAAGACTTATTCTGCACCTTTGGGGCCATGATGGAACTGGGAGGTGTCCGTGAACAATCTGGTGTTTTTAGCAGTGTTTTTAAAGAGTCCCCTACTTTTCAGTGGTGACATAAGCTTGCATCAGTTTGGCCATGTGGAGAAACAGATATTCCTTTAATGTCCTGTCCTTAACAATCTTGAGTCAGCATTTCCCTCTGGAGATTTAGTGAGCGTCTTCATGGCATGGAGTAGAGGAAGTAGAAATCTGAGTCAAAATATTTTGAAGCCACCAGGTGGACTTGGTGGCCCATGCTTGTAATCCCACTAACTCAGGAGGCCGAGTCAGGAGGATGGCAAGTTTGAGGCCAGCCTCAGCAACTTAGAGAGGTTCTAAGTACCTTAGTGAGACCCTGTCTCAAGAAAAAAGAAAAAAAAAAAAAGGGCTAGGGATGCGGCTCAGTGGTAAAGCACCCTGGGTTCAATCCCTTCACAGAGGAACTCATTTAATCGTTTTACTATTTTTTGGGATATACAGTAGCCATGGAGGGACGAATGAGGAATCCAGCCCTTTGGGAACGGGTGGATACTTGGAGGAGACTAGGCTAATTACACGATTTTGGCAATTTCCAGGGAGGACAAAAAGAAGTGACATTGGGATGAGGGAACGTAGAATCCAGGGTAAGGAGGGACGTGAAGCCGTGGTGGGTCAGGGTGCTTAGATCAGGAGACTCTGGGTCCAGGGGTCACTAGATTGGGGGTACTAGAGAGAGTCAGCTGGAAAGGTGGAGAACATTGACTGGGGAGGGGGTGACTTGAACTTGACATGACAGAGAGGCTGTTATTGACAGGTCAACGTCTAACATATGATCATAATCACAGCAGCGAATGGCTGAAGAAAAGATGAGATATAAAAAGGAGTCAGGGACTGGGGATGTGGCTCCAGGGCTGGGATGTAACTTAGAGGTTGAGAGCTTGCCTGGCATGCCTGAGGCCCTGGGTTCAATCCCCAGCCACTTAGCAAAACAAAACAAAAGAAAAGAAAAAACCCCAAACCCAAAACCAGCACAAACAAAAACTCACCAAAAAAAACAACAGGCAGGGTATAAAAAGGATCAGTCCCACACGGAGAACAATGTCATAACTGCGTATCTTATCTGCCTATTACAATGCAGAAAACTTGTATTTATTTATTTCAATGTCTTATTTGCTTATTATCATCACCCAGAGTTTTGCAAAAGTCTTGGTGCCTTTGTCCTCCTTAGACCAAAGTAAGCAGGACCTCTGTGGCTACATCCTGATATAGATAGACTTTACAAGAGCTCCCCAGGCGGTTCTAATGTGCAGCCAGGGTTGAGAGCCTGTGAGTTACAGGGACATCAGAATCACCGAGAGAGTGATCTTTGCCAGGAGCTTCATAATCAGGCAGAGGCCCAGGGCTGCAGACGGCAGCCATAGGAGGGCTGGTAGGTGGCATAGTCTGATGATACAAGAGTAATTTAAAAATTTTTAGGGTATTCCATCTTTCTGGTGTGACATAAATCCCAGTTTTCTGCTCAAAAATCATCTTGTTAGAACTTTTCTGATCTTATACAAATAGCAATATCCCAGTCCCTGTCTTTTTTTTTTTTTTTTTTTTTTTTGTTACTGGGGATTAAACTCAGGGTTGCTCTCCTGCTGAGTTACGTTCCAAGCCCTTTTTATTTTTTTAAAATTTGAGACAAGGTCTCACTAACTTTCTGAGGCCAGCCTTGAATTTGTGATCCTCCTGTCTCAGCCTCCTGAGACACTGAGATTACAGATATGCACTGCCATGCTGAAGTCCTTTCTTCCTTTTGAATGGCATTTATTGCCGTCTGAACTATTATGTTCCTTCTCATTTGGTCTTGTCTGCCTTCTCCACAAGAATATAAGCTCCACAAAGGCAGGAATTGCTGTCTGTTTTGTTCACCAATGTAGTTCCAGGGCCTGAAAACACTGGACAGAGTAAATGTTCATCAGATGTGTGAGGAATGAGTGAATATGTAGAGCAAGTGTAAAATAAAGCAAGTTCTTAAACAAAACATCTAATATGAACCCGTGTGTGTGTCTGTGTGTGTGTGTGTGTGTGTGTGTGTGTGTATGTGTGTGAATCACACATATAAAGGCCTGTAAGACGTATGCCAAGATGTTGACAATAGTTATCCTGGGTCAGGGGACTAGAGGTGAGATTTTGCTTTACTCCCTTTGTGTGTCTGAATTCTTTCCAACTGTCATGTATGTACTGTGCCCATCTCCCACTCTACTCCCCTCTTAACCACCACCATCACCACCTCCACAGCAACAAAAAAGAACCACTGAATGAGCTGAGAGAGGAGGAGGTCTTGGAGTAAATACTGGCAAAGACTTGCCTAAATCCAGATGAATCCCTGAAACGGAAGCTGCTAAATCCGAATAGCAACAAAGATGAGGGAATGCGTCTCCCAGGGAAAAGGTAAATCTGTATACTCATTGTTTTTCGCAGGCTCCAGGGGAGAAGGCACATTTATACGTTTTATTTTCCTGGAGGTTCTCATCAGTAATTGAGATGGTATAAATACCACCTTACCCTTGGGGAACGCTACAGCTGAGAGGTGCTGAGGCTGCTGGAAAAGCAGAGACCTAGAGACGGTACACGTGGGACTCTCTCCATCGGATCCTTTTAAGGTTGGAAATGTGGGTGTCTGCATTTTCTGTTTTTCTCATTCAAGGTGGAATCAGTCAGGTGCCATGTAGCCAAGGAGCTGCCGTGGAAGGGTTAATGAAAAAAAAAATGGAACCACTGAAAAACACCCCGTTTCTGAAGGACCCCCGTTTCCCTGTCCAAGGAGAAACACACGAAACACTGGCTGCAAAAGCACGAGGGTTTAGGTTTATTGGGACACAGGCGCCTGCGGGTGTCCAGCAGCACCTCAGCCGGAGCTTTGGTGAACTGGCACACCGGGCTTGGGGATACAGAGATTTTTATGGGGTTTGGGACAGGTTTCGCGCGCGCGGGAAGCAACAGGTTTCTTATTGGTTTGTTTAAATCTAGCATATAGGCCACCAGGGGATACAGGTCTGCATTCCAAAAACCACAGGTCTGCATTCTATTCTTTCTGTTCCTGCTTATCTGTTCCGGTTTATTCATTCATGCCTCAGGATGCGGGGTGCTCTGTTCTTCAACCGGTTGTCCGGAAAGCATGCCTGGCGCCTGAACCTGTTTATGGCCTGCCTGATATCTTGGTTTCATATCTTGGCCTTAGGTAACTGGGCTAACTGGGCTAGGGTCTTTCATCCCCCCCTTTTTCTTTATCATGGATAGAATCTTATATCCATTGTCCTGTGTTTTCCCTGAGTCATTCCCAGCATGGCCTCCATTTTAGATTTCACTCGATATTAGACCCCAATTTATCTAACTACACTGACTACCTAACTTTAAATCTGGCTTCATTCCCCCATCTAATTTGGGAACTCCTTACTGCTGTGAGGAAGGGGGACGAAGATGATCTCTCTGGCTTCTTCAGGCTGAAAAGGGACGGTGTGGGGCAAGCAGTTTGGAGTCCCCCTTAAAATATCGGGTCTATCGAGTGGTCCATGCTAACAGTCCAATTGAGAAGTAATAGGTTGGAGGGCCATTCGAGTGATAGGTGGTCTATAAGAGAAACAAGAATTCATTAGTACTGGAACCAGATTGATGCAGCAAGAAATGCCACAGCACAGAAATATGCCAATGAGTATAATGGCCAAGACAAAGATCAACAATGTTTTCTATCAGGCAGTACCAGGAACTAGGAGTTAAGATACTGTTTCCAAGACAATGTTGCTGAGGACATGGCTTCTATCTAAGCATGTAAATCTTTAAGGATATTTGTCACATTGCCAGAATTATCAGGGATGTAAACACAACATTTAACTTTTAGGGTTACAGTTGTCCTTCCCTTAAGATATAGTTTAGTAATTTAATATCATCTGATCTTGCAAAATCCTTTTACTAGTATGACCTGTGTCTAATAGAGAAATCTTTAATTCTGCAAACATTAAGCCTACCTGCGTTGGTTAGAAATAAAGGCCTTAGACTAAAACTACTCTAGCAGTCCCTTTTGATAGTTATCAGGCATTCCTACCTAAGAGTCTCTTTTGCAGCCTCCAGTCTACTTATTTATGGAAGTTACATTTAACTATTATTATTATTTAAGATGTCCAGGAACAGCTGTGCTTTGGCTTTGACTGTCTTTGCTAAGTGTTTAAGATGAAGCAAGTCAAACTGATTTTGTTTCCATCTATTGTTAATAGTCAGCTGAGTCTCTCCTGGGAGTCCTCGGGAACTTCACAGCAGCTTCTCAGTTCTGCTAGTGCCATTTGCGCTAGGATGGGTCCAGGCCTTGCTTGACCACGTGGCTTCCCTCAGAAGCATCAGGGATGTCTCCCTTTTCTGACGACCCTCCTCTCCACAGCAAATGCACTGATTGGCTTTCTGTCCTCCACTGGTCTCATTAATCTCCCTGATCAGGAGGTTATGTGGCCTAGAGTTGCAAAGCTCTTTGGAGAAGTCCCCTATCCCTGATTCAGACTGACTCAGAGGGCAAGAGCCAAATATTGGTTTTCTTGGCCCTTTAATTTAACTTTAATTTTAAAACTTAATCTTAAACATCTAGCAAATAAACTTTAACAGCCTTATACTAAGTACTGGGCTTTAGTACCTATCTCTCTATCCTGTAGGTGATAACTCCTTATCTTAAGTTAACCCAGGTTGTGAGTTCTTAAAGCAGTACCTCTTTAAAACATTAACAGGCAATCTTTAGACCATCTAAAAGCAAACTACAAAACAAAACTAACTAGGATAAAAACATATTTAATTTATGTAATAGCTACCTTGAATTCTGGCAGAGTTATACATTATAATCCCCTGTTTGAGGTCCTGGCAATCGTGACAAAAACCAACTTTTGGACACAACCTTAAATGCACTGAAATCTGGCCTACTTCTTCCATAGTCACTTTCACATGAGATGGGACATAGAGCCTTATCTCAAGTAAGGCGGGGCTCTTCATAAATCTTAAATACTATAGTTCTGAAGCTGATCTTTGCTTTTTAGACATCTACATAAATTGTTGCTCAAATTTAGATGAATATTAGCTAACACAATATAAAGAAAGGCTGAAAACTTTTAACCTTTTGTAGAAAAGTAGCAAAGTACTTTTGTGTTTTACAATAAAACCATTACCCAGATCAGGCTCTTATTGACTTAAAAATACATTTAAATTGTATCTCAGTGTAAAAAGTAACATGGAACTTTACATAACTTATTGATAATAAGTACAGTTATAGAACACAAATGATATAAATAAATTTCCAACATGTTTTTCTTTTAAGCCTAAATTACCATACACTTTTAGAATACCAGCTTGATATAATGCTCTTTCTAAAGCTTCTACCTTATAGACTTGTATACCTGGAAGATATGAACACATTAATGGCACCAATTACATTGATGTTTTTATATTAACCAAGTTTAGCTTTTAAAGAAACAACATAGCACAATTCTCTAAAACAACAGCACTTGTTTAACCAGCTGTTTAATTTCTTTAGGATTACTTGCTCAAAAACTTACACAGACCTTCTTTATCACTTACTTAAACCCTCTTAATTACTTAATCATATAGACTCTTATCCAGAAACACATTTTCCCTCTTATTAAATCCATACCTAGAACCTTCTAGTTTCTCTTTTTTTATCTGTTAACCTCCTTCTGTTCACATTTTGAAACAATACCTGTAAACCTTTGAATCTAAGCAGATTAGCAGATTATTTCATAGACATCAACATTTTATTAGGGCCTTTTTGAACACCTAGGAAAACTTATAAGCTTAATTTTAAAGACATCTTTACTTTCATCTGTTTACCCAATTTAAATTGAACCATTTGAATCACGTGAGTCAAAGATATTTGGATCCATTTTTTTTTTAATTTATATGAGCGCTCCTCATCTGTCAATTGTTATATCACTGCAGGATATATGGACATACACATATACAGACATACAACACGTAACACAAGTGTAACACATAACACAGTGGTGGAGGCCTTGCAGCTTCCTCAGGTGAAATCTCATTGCAATGTTAAAAAAAAAAAAACTCCAGTTGATCAAAAATAGAACTTATCAGAAAAACATTAACTTGTCTGTAGGAACAAAATCATGAGCTCAAAGAAAAAAAATTACAGAATCTAAAAAAGCAAAAGTCCTAAAAAGATTAACCGGCCAGTAATTAGTAAATGCCATACAATTTACTTCTTGGTTTGGTCTAGTTTGAGTTCAGGTAAAAAGACACTTTTACCCTTTTTTTTTTTTTTTTTCCTTGGGCCTGAGCTCCAAGCTGCTTCTGTTTGCATATCAGCTTAAAGCCCTGGCTGAGGTCTGGAAGGGACTGGGAAAGCCAGAATTCTTGAGCAGAAACTTTATGCCTAAGGCATTTTAACCATAAGTCACAATTTATCTTCCTACACTAGAAAAATTTGCTCACACAAAACTGAAAATAGGATCTTTCTTGATAATATAAAAGCCACCATCAGAAGAAGTTCCTTCAGGATCATTAAGCTACTTTCTTTGTTCTGAAGTTCCTAAAGTAGTATTAAGTTACATTAAATCACCTGGAAAAAAAAATCCATACTACCATGTATATCTAAAATTAAGCTTTGAAAATTCCCAAGACTGTTGCTAATAAATGTCATTTCAATGAGCCAGACCAACATTTTAATTCAACACTTTTTCCTAAATCTTATACACTGAGAGAAACAGATACCAAATCATAATCTACTATCCTTGCCCAAATCAATGCACTGTATACCTAGTAAAATCTCCTTAGGCTACCCAGTTCAAAGATTGATAAAAAATAAAACTGAATGATTGGGAGTTACTTGCCAACTTGGAAGTAGAGTTCTTTTAATTTTCTATCCTAAGTATTTAAGTTCTCTGGCATGAATTATCTGAAATCACAAACTAAACAATTACTTAACCCTAACTTTTAACTGCAAGATTATGCAATGCTTCAAACTCATTTAGATACCAGATGAAACATCTTTTAGACACACATTTAGCCTAGATTATCCCCAAGAAACAATCTATAATAACCTTTAAAACAGACCAGACAAGAAAATATCTCTCCAGGTTTTGAACTTCCATTTAATTATGACTCCTATCAGTGGCACCTTAGATTTCCCATGAGTGGACCAGATGTTCTCACATAGGGTCTCAGTGTGACTGACTTTACTGCATTTAGGTGGGGTAATCCTTACAGTGAAGAGAAAAAATGAGGAAATTTCCCCAAAGCAAAAAACGCTCTGGCAGCTGCTGGGAATTCCTCAGTTTTCCCTTGCACTTACAGGATTGATTAGCTTCTATAGTTTGGTTTGACCTTAGGCACTAGGCATATCTCTTAACCTTCTAGTAAAGTCAGTTTTTAATTTGCCTTAGGTCTTAAAGGGGGAAGGGGTGGAGACAGACAGGACAACAGAAACAAAAACATAAAACACAGAATTCGCAGCGCGGCCACAGAATTCGCAGCGCGTGGTGGATTGCTACTAAAAGCTCAGGCGGATCTCGGATCCGTCAGCTACCAAATACTTCACCAAATACTTTACTACAGGCAATCCACTCAGAACCCAGAAAGGGGCTGGGGACGTCTCCCGACCATGGGGGATGGACCCGGAGGGTTATTGGTGGCTGGATCTACTTGTTCTTCTTCTTCCTCCGAGGAAACCTGGATGGAATCAGGAGCCGGTACAGGTTGGGGCTGATAGGGTAGGGGTGGGGCTTTGGAAGGAGATCGTGGAGTAGGCTTAGGCGGAGAGAAAGGGGCGACCCAAAGGGGGGGTCAGAGGCCAAATTTTCCCAGGTAACGATGAAGGGTAAGAGTGTCCCTGAGGACCTTGGATGAAAACCTGGGACTTCACCTGTAATATAAGATCAGGTTAAATGTACCTTCCTTTGGCCAACCCACATTGAGTGTTGGCCATTCTGCAGTACAAAGCGTTACCCATTTTTTCTTCTTGACTTCTACTGAAAGGTTATCTGCCCAATTCCGGACGTCTCACCAATGATCGAGGGTGAGACTCAAAGGGGTCATGATTGATTGCCCCATGCTAGTTTTAGATGAGGAGATAGAACACAGAGACAGAAACAATAACACAACAATCACAACAACACTACAATCAGACCGAATAGAAAGAGCGCTGCCAGATCAGATGGCTTCGGTGCTGCCCCACCGTTGCCTACAGATACAGATGGCTTCGGTGCTGCCCCACCGTTGCCTACAGATACAGATGGCTTCGGTGCTGCCCCACCGTTGCCTACAGATACAGATGGCTTCGGTGCTGCCCCACCGTTGCCTACAGATACAGATGGCTTCGGTGCTGCCCCACCGTTGCCTACAGATACAGATGGCTTCGGTGCTGCCCCACCGTTGCCTACAAATACAGATGGCTTAGGTGGAGCAGAAGCCCCACCGTTGCCTACAGACGGCTTAGGTAGAGCAGAAGCTCCACCGTTGCCTACAAATACAGATGGCTTCGGTGCTGCCCCACCGTTGCCTACAAATACAAATGGCTTCGGTGCTGCCCCACCGTTGCCTACAGATACAGATGGCTTCGGTGCTGCCCCACCGTTGCCTACAGATACAGATGGCTTAGGTGCTGCCCCACCGTTGCCTACAAATACAGATGGCTTCGGTGGAGCAGAAGCTCCACCTTTGCCTACAAAAATCCCTGGGACGTCTCCCAGGGTGGCAGAGGAGAAGTCTGAGTTCGTCAACTCCTTCTCAAGCTGCCCAGAATACAGAGCGACTACGCGTAATCGTACAGATGCAGCGCATAGAAACAAAGTATCAGCCAAGAGTTACAAACATTACAGACATAGAAGTGACACCAGACAACACGACAAACACGACATGAGCTGGCCAGCTTACCTCCCAGTGATGCTGGTGGTCCTCGGGCAGGGATCCGGACGGGGTGGGGGAGGGGTATCTCGGTGGGACCTCCAATGAAAAACACCCCGTTTCTGAAGGACCCCCGTTTCCCTGTCCAAGGAGAAACACACGAAACACTGGCTGCAAAAGCACGAGGGTTTAGGTTTATTGGGACACAGGCGCCTGCGGGTGTCCAGCAGCACCTCAGCCGGAGCTTTGGTGAACTGGCACACCGGGCTTGGGGATACAGAGATTTTTATGGGGTTTGGGACAGGTTTCGCGCGCGCGGGAAGCAACAGGTTTCTTATTGGTTTGTTTAAATCTAGCATATAGGCCACCAGGGGATACAGGTCTGCATTCCAAAAACCACAGGTCTGCATTCTATTCTTTCTGTTCCTGCTTATCTGTTCCGGTTTATTCATTCATGCCTCAGGATGCGGGGTGCTCTGTTCTTCAACCGGTTGTCCGGAAAGCATGCCTGGCGCCTGAACCTGTTTATGGCCTGCCTGATATCTTGGTTTCATATCTTGGCCTTAGGTAACTGGGCTAACTGGGCTAGGGTCTTTCACCACCATTTGACCCAGTTATCCTACTCCATAGGATTCTGGGATGACAGATACCAGGTTGTTTTAGACAAACAATTTGATTGTTCGGCAGGGAGAATGGGGCATATTGTGCAAAGTTTGGGGAAATTTTAAAGGGGTGTATGAGTTCCCACTCATTTTGGTATTCAAGTTTGTTTATTTGTATGAAAGGATGAATTTACCTTTGAAAGGGTTGCTGGCTTCCTTTGGTATCTGTTAGCCAACTGGGAATTAATTTGTTTCTAAAACAGTACAAAGTTTTTTTTTTTTTTTTGGTTTCACCTACAAAAGTGAATGGGTCTCTGTATTTCAAGGTTGCACATTTTTTTTCTGCATTTCGTTGAGGCGGAGATAAGAACTGCAGGCTGCAGCATACAATGGGCTATTCTTGTAGCTCCATGTGACTGAGCACCATGAGTAATCTCTGTTCTTGACCCTACACCCACCTTGAGGCTGCAACTTTGTTATCATTTCCCAATGCAACAAAGGATTAATGAATAATGACAATTTTACTGAACATTTCTTGGGGAGACGGCAAAGCTCTATGTTATCCCGTGGAGATAGTTTTGATCTATGGCAAAACCGAATCAAAATTCCCATGAGACATACGTGCTATCTTTCCAAGGGGGAAAGTTTTCACATTTCCTTTATCTCTTTTCTCTATGTTGTTAAGCAAAATGGTCTCATTTCTTTCACTGTCTTCAGTCTCTCATTCTCCCATCTGTCCCTCTGCCTGGCCAAGACCCTCCTTAGGATCTACTCCTTTCAGAAGGGAGAGTAGGGAGCGGGGAAGGATTGTAAGCATCTGACAATCCACTTTGCCCTTGGAAGGATGAATGCAGACAAGGAAAAGAGAAGCCCTTATCATCTTGCTGGGACTGGGGTTCCCATGAGCACAGGATCCTCCTGGACAGTGTTTCCTAGTTATCCCTTCTTTGTTTACATTGATGGGAGGAGGCTGGGCTTGGGGATTCGTAAGGTTGGTAGCTTTATCTTTCCAAAGTCCAAAAGCAGGGAGGATTTCCAGCTTGGATTTTTTGCTACTTCCTTCCCCCTCCAAATCTCTGACTGCTTCTAAATCCTGAAAAGATGAATTCCTGTCACTTCCCACTGAGAAACTAATGTGACTCCATTTTTGAGAAACCAGCCTCTACCTCAGAGCAAAGCATGTCCAAGGAAGGGGGTGTGACCCTTGTCCTTGGAAAAACCCACAGAACACTCCTAGGCACATACCCACCCTGCTGAGTTGTTTGTCTGTGAATAACAGGATAGAACTGTGGTGCCAGGGGTCCCTGACTCAGTTAGGCTAGGTGAGGACCCATAGCAACCCCCTAGCAACCTCCAATCAGCATGAGACAGGGAAAATACCTGGGATGCCAGATGACCCCCCAGTAGTTTATGGTGGTTGATAACATGTTGGGAAACCATGTAGTTTAGCACGTACACCCCTCGTGGTTTAAACCAATCAGTTCAAATGAATCCCCCTATTGTACTAACCAATCACCCCTACCCAACTTGTTCCCACCATTGAATGTGCTAATCCATGTTAAGAGTTGTTGTTTGATTTTCCTGCGGTATGGAATGATTTGCTGTGTGATGTTGTGATGCATAGAGTATCCCTCCAAAACCTATAAAATCTTACTGGACAAAGGACGGGGACTCACTCCCTGGGACCGCTGTGTCGGGAACAGTTGTGAGTCCAGGCTCTAGCTTGCAATAAAGACTCTTGTGTGATGGCATCGGATTCGGCTCCTGGAGGTCTATTGGGGTCCCATGAATCTGGCATAAAACACCACCTTCTTTTAGGCGAAGACACCAGGGATCTGGCTGAGAAAAATACACCATAATAAAGCACCCTGAGTCCTAGAGCTGTTGCCTTTCATTGTGATCTGTCTTCTAAGGTAGACGTTCTTCTCCATATTAGTTCTGAATTCAACAGAAAAGTCACGTATGCGCAATCACTATAAATTTTACTTTATGTCTTTAAAATATGTTCTTAGGCTGATAATTTTGTAAATTTACCCCATGGGGTCTGCTTCCTATTGCTATCGACTGTATCTTTCTCACTCCTCATTCTGATATGAACAGTTTGTCCAGCATTGCAGATTCATCCTTCCATCCATCCATCCATCCAAACATACACCTATCCATCCATCCATTTAAACATCCATTCAATGTGGTGAAAAAGGTTCACTCATACATTGCTGGTGGGACTGAAAATTGGTGCAACCACTATGGAAAGCAGTATGGGGACTCCTTAGAAAACTTAGAATGGGGCTGGGGATGTGGCTCAAGCGGTATCACGCTCGCCTGGCATGCGTGCGGCCCGGGTTTGATCCTCAGCACCACATACAAAGATGTTGTGCCTGCTAAAAACTAAAAAATAAATATTAAAATTCTCTCTCTCTCTTAAAAAAAAAGAAAAAAAAAAAGAAAACTTAGAATGGAACCACCATTTGACCCAGTTATCCTACTCCTCAGTTTATATCCAAAGGACTTAAAATTAGTATACATTGATATGATGTAGCCTCATCAATGTTTATAGCAACTCAATCACAATAGCTAATCTATGGAACCAACCTAGATCCTTTCGACAAATGAATGGATAAAGAAGATGCAAATATACACAAGGGAGTATTACTCAGTCATAAAGAAGAATGAAATTATGGCAATTGCCAGTAAATGGTTGGGACTGGAGGATATAATGCTAAGTGAAATAAGCCAGTCCCCCCAAACCAAATATTCTCTCTGATATTGGATGCTAATCCACAATAAAGGAGAGTGGGGAGGGGAAGAATAGAAGTCTATTGGATTGGCAAAGGGGAATATAGGGAAGGGAGTAGGGAGGAGAATAGAAAAGACAGAATTAATTAGACATAACTTTTCTGAATACATGAGCAGTGCAACTCTACATCATGTACAACCACAAGAATGGGATCCTAAACAGAATAAGTTATACTCCATATAATATGTCAAAACACACAATGTTGTCATATATATCTAAAAAAGAACAAATTAAAAAATTCATTCAAACATCTATTCATCTATCCATCTATCCATCCATCCATCCATCCATCCATCCACCCATCCATCCATCCATCCAAACATCCATCCATCCATCCATCCATCCATCCATCCATCCATCCATCTATCCATCCATCCATCCATCCATCCATCTATCCATCCATCCATCCATCCAAACATCCATCCATCCATCCATCCATCCATCCATCCAAACATCCATCTATCCATCCATCCATCCATCCATCCACCCATCCATCCATCTATCCATCCATCCATCCATCCACCCATCCATCCATTCATCCAATGTTATTGAGCACTTACTATGTGTCAGGCAGTGTTCTAGGCCCTGGGGAATGTAGTGAAAACATAGTGAGAAGATTCCTGCACTCATGCCTTTTACACCAGAAAGTATCTGAAGGTGACAAATTCTTTGGAGAAAATCAGCAAAGAACGACAGGTCTGTGTTAGGAACTACTATCATTGGGTGATAAGGAAGATCTTTATGAGGAGGTAACATCTGCTGATTTAAAGTTTCAGGGTTCATACAATAAAATTATTAATTTACCTTTTCCTCCTGCCTCTCAGTTTGAATTGTGGAGTCAATGTTTTAATGTAGACTGTAAAACTCTCATTTCAGAGATAAATATGAATCTAGGACAGGAATTGGCCAATTTCTTCTGGAAAGGGCCAGATAATAATCAGGTTTGGCTTTGCAGGGCGTAGTGCTCTGTCACAACTCAGAACTCTGCTGTTCACAGCCCAGGGGAGGCAGCCGAGTTCCAATACAACTTTTATTTACAAAATCAGGGGCCCCTGAAAGGCCCAATCACTGCAGCTTGCTGATCTCTGACCTAACCAGCACTTTGCCCAAATAGCTTCCAAGTGACGCATTAGACCTTTTCCTTCATGAAGAAGAGTCTTCTCCCCTACAGGGACTTTTGCTTTATTTTTTCCTCATAAAAAGGTTCAGATTATGATACACTAATTTGGAAAATTTGTAAAAACTTCCAAGAGAACAGTAGGAAAAAAAGTGAAAATCCTACCTTTACCTTCAACTACACTCTGAAAATCATGACTGCTAGCAGTGTGATGTACATGTTTTAGGCTTTTTGTGTGTGAATATTTGCAGAATAGATATATCCATGCACATATCCAAAAAGGGGGGCTTCCTCTTCCTTTCGATCCTTTCTCTTCCTTACTCCTCCGCTCCTCTCTGTTCCCCTGCCTTTCTCCCTCCCTCCATCCCCTTTGTTCCTGTTTTCCCCTCTCACACAGGATGTCATTCATTCTGAAATACTGGCCCTCCGCTTGCTCCTTTTGGAATGCCTCTTGGGATTTGAGAGGCACGCATTCCATGGTGGCATCCTGGAGTTGCCAGTGGACATGACGTGAGTGTCAGATTATCCGTGGTGAGTGGTGTTGGGAGCAGGTGCTGGCGGGGTGTTGGGTGTCTCCACCCACACACCCTCACTGTGATGGGGTGTAGGCCAAATGCCAGCAGCTCCAGCTCTTTCCGGGTTTGCTTGCAAGTACAAACAGCTGGTCTGGAGTTTGGAAGGCGACCCTGTCTCCATCATCAGGCATACGGACCAGCACTGGAATGAAAGTCCTGCTCCTGAGCAGGTAGGTGCCATAGTAGGACTGCCAAACACAGTGGGGAGAAATGGGCCCAGGTGGCCCCAGCCCAAGCGCCCTCTCCTTGTGTGGATGATGCCTCAATTTAAAAATAAACCTTAATCATAGAGTGGTCCTAGGCCCTGCTGCACAATTCCAAGTGAATCATACACCTCCACGCCCCATTCTTTTTTTTAGAAAAATTGAAAAAAAAGATAATACAAAAACATCCATTTATCCTCAATTCACAATTATTAACATTTTCCCATATTTGCTTTGCCTGTTTTTTCTTCCTCAATGATTAGTATATTCACATATTTACAGACACAATACATATATGCTATAAATATGTATGTATATACTTTTAAGTTATATTTATAAATTATGGTTATAAACATGGAACACTGAATTTGCCATCTTAACCGTATCAAACCATACAGTTCAATCGTGTTAAGTATATTCACATCATTGTGCTCCAGATCTCTAGAACATCTTCATCTTGCAAAACTGAACCTCGATCCCCATTACACATTAATTTTCCCTCTCCCTTCTCCAGTCTCCCGCCGTCCTACTTTGTGTTTGTATGACTTAGTACTTTAGACAGCTTGTGTGAGCGGAATCATGCAGTGTGGGTCCTTTTTTGTGAATGGCTTATTTTACTTAGCATAATGTCCTCAGGCTTCATCTGTGGTGTAGCATGTGACAGGATTCCCTTCCCTTTTTAAGGCTGCAAATACCTATCTATCCATCTCACATTTTCTTTATACAATGTTGGTTGATGAACATGGTTTTATGCACTTATATCTTTTCCCAAACGACTTGAATCACCACGTTGGTGGCTCTCAAGTAAATCACATGTCTTAAACTCTGCTTTCTCCAGTCATAGCTATTTGTAATATTCCTTAGGCCAATTAGCTAACCCCAAGGGACTGGACAAGTTAACTTATTCTCATACACCATGCCACTCATCCTGATATAGTTCCCAGTAAATCACTGCTAATAAAACTCAGCACCTATTTGACCTATTTACTGGGTGAGCTGAAAAGCCATCAGACTCCAGACGGCCCAGGAGAAAGGCTGGGGGCGGGGCGGGGGGGGGAGGCTCTGAGTGGACTGGCTCTGCCTCGAGGCTCTTGAAAACTCACATTTCGTATGAAACATGGACCACTTTAGTTGGCTAGGATTTTGGAGGACAGTCATATTTCTTTTTTCAGCAAATACCTCTTGTGTTTTTAAAAGAAATAACCTCAGGCTTGCAGCTGGGCTCTGCTGCGGTCCACATGCTATGTCCCTGCCTCCTTCAAATCCATAAACTGAAATTCCAATCCCAAGGCCACGGTGTTCGGACATGGGGCCTTCTCCAGGTTCTTAGGTCACGAGGGCAGAGTCCTCATGAATGAGATTTGTGCCTTATAAAAGAGACCCCCCACCCCGCCCCCTGGACATGTAAGGACACAATGAGAAGTTTGCACTCTGTGGCCCGGAGGAGAACCCGACCATGTTGACACCATGATCTTGGACTTCCCAGCCTCAAGAACTGTGAGGAATAAACTTCTGTTGTTTATACGTCACTCAGCCTAGAGTACTTTGTCACAGGAGCCCTGGCAGCATAGCCCAGGGACCCTACTTGGAAGCCTGGCTGGCCAGATTAGTTTATCTACCCAAATAAGAAAGAGGCAAATGATGATAAAGGAAAAATGGATTTTACAGTTTGGGGACAAACAGCAAGATTGCTCCCCGCCCCCAGCACCCCATCCTGCCTCCACAGAAGCAGTTACAATTTACAGAAATAAAGTCCAGGGGATGTCCAGATGTAGATAGAGTTCTCCTGTGCCCACCAGGCTGGGGTGGGAGACGACTCTCCATTCTCTGCTTCCTTGGTGTCCCTGGCCTGGGAGGCAGCTCGTTGGCCTTGACTCTAGAATGAGAGTCCTACGGGCTGCCGAAAGTTCTCAGGAAGTCATTCTTCCTTTCAGCCTGCTTTACCAACAGACTAGGGCAGGCTCTGAGGGTCAAGGATTGGGAAGATGGATGAGCAGAAAATGGGTGAAGAGGTCCGTGGAAGGTGCGGACCCACCTGAGCTGGGCGTGGATGGAGGGGACGTTGGAACCCCACTTGGACACTCACCCGAAGGCTCTGATGCAGAGGAGGTTCTCCGTGCTGGGGGAAGTGGTTGCATTCCTTCCTCTGACACCCCAATACTCAAAGTTGCTCCACGGGGAGTGACGATGGTGGCAGGGACGGAGGCTGTGTGTGCTCACAGCCCTCACTTCTCCTCACCAAGGCTGGCTCCCCATTGCCTTCTGAGTGTCTGCAGACTCATCAGTAGCAGCAGCCAAGGGCCCTTGAGCTCAGGAAAAGCTGTGAGAACTGGAGGGCCGGGCGGTTACGAAGAGGCAGGTTGGCTATATTGGATTTCTTCCAGGATGGAGAGGCAATTAGTTGTCTCCAGAGACTCTAGATTGAAGCTGGCTTTCATTGCTTACCTCAGTTCTGCCAGCACCACCATCCATATGCCTCAGTCTGAGAATCTGCACTAGTGGCCTCTAGGGAATACTTGGCAATGTCTAGAGATGTTTAAAAATGATCGTGACCCAGAAAATGTTCTAGAAGCCCTTCCAAGGCACATGTAATTAAGTTATCAGTGTTAATTTTTTGCCTTATCGATGTTAGTTTCCTTAGATATAGAATGGGCATAATAATATCCATGTCGTAGTATCACTGGGACCATCAAATTAGGTTACATATGTAAAATATCTGATGAGTGCCTCACTTATAGTGTGCAAGTAATAAATATTGGTTTCACTCTCATTCCTTCAACAAACGATTAGGTAAAATTTAAAAAAAAAATAATCTCTACCTTTAGGGAGCTCCTAGGATGTGTATCAGTTAGCTAGAGCTGCTGTAACAACATACCACAGTCTAGATGGCTTAAATAACGGAAATTTACACACAAGTCTAGAGTCTATAAGTCCAAGATTCGTGTGTCAGTAGGGCTGGTTTCATTCTGAGGTCTCTTTCCTTGCCTCGTAGATGGCCATCTTCCCCCTCTGTATCCTCATGGGTTTACTGTGTGTGACAGTTTTAATTGACATCTCTTGCTGTGTGGGGCAGGGAATGCAGGTACCTGCATCTAGTGGGTAGATGTCAGCTAGGCAGCTAAACATAGCAGAGTGCACAGGACAAGCCCCCACCCACAACAAAGGATTATCTGCCCCCAATGTCAAGAGTGCTGAGGTTGAGAAGCTTTCATACCACCAAGATGTCCTTCAGATGTCAAAACTGGAGGGAACTTAGTCCTAGTTAAAGGACTAAGATCAGAAGTGTGTTTTGGAATGCATTCAGTTGTAAGTAACAGAAAACCTGACAACAGGATTTTATTTTCTCAAGTAAGTTTCTGGTTTTGGTTCAGCGGTTCAATAATGTCTGAACTGAGGTTGCTTTTCTGAGGTTGCTCCTTGCTTTTCTTCATGTTGTCAGCTAGCCCACTAGAATGCATGCATCACAAGGGTAAGGACGCGGGTTTTCTTACTGCTCTATCCCCCTGGCTTGGGGAAATGCCTGGCACACAGCAAGTATGCATTCACTGTTTGCTGAGTGGTTTGTTGTAGCTCCAGCTATCACTTAAGAGTTCCAGGCCACTGAAAAGTCGACAAGCTTTAAAAGAAGGGCTAACCCCTGTGTCAAGTAAGTAAAACATTCCTGGGGAGTCCATAGCCAACTCCTGCTAGAGCTGAATTGGCCAGAGCTCAGGGTGACCTTAAAGAGAAGCTGGGATATATACTTTTCAGCCTGGCACACCCACTTAGATATTTCTTTCCTGTAAATAAGGAAGAAGGAATGGATACTGAGCCGAAAAAAAAAAAAAAAAAAAAAAACCTCAAAAAAAAAACCTTGAATTTCGTTCCTGTAGACTTGCCCAAGCAGGAGCCCAGAGGGTGAGAGAGATTGCAAGATAGCAAGGTCAGGGCCACAGAAAAAGAAACCAGAGCAACTGCTTCATAGAAACTGATGGGAATCAGCAGAGAAACAGCCTGGTGGTGAACTTGTGACTGCTTGCTGCCTGTGACTCAGATGTCTCATTTGCATACAATGTAATGAATCCAGTGCTGACCCTACAGTTCCAGCAAACCAAAAATGGACTTGGAGGTTCAACAGTTGGCAGGAGCTGAGCTCCACCACTGGTTAATCCTGTAATGAACAAAACCAACGAATGGTTTGAATCAGACAACCTCTTTTCCTTATGAACTTTATAGCTTTTGCTTCTACAAATGTCCTGTTCTTGGGTTGGCGAGATTGTGTTCCCAGGTTTTCTGTAAAACTCGTGGAATACGCAAAGAGCTTCGCAGTTTTGTGGAGCTTTTAGTCAAACTTTATTAATAAAGTGATTAAGATGGCGACAGTGGAACTTCTGAGCACTTTCACAGGTCACACACCTGTGAAGCAGGCTTTGCGTCTACTTGTATAGGATGAAACCCTCAAGGCTTTTAGACTAATTCTCTTTTGAGTTATTTTTTTTTTTTTTAAAGAGAGAGTGAGAGAGGAGAGAGAGAGAGAATTTTTAATATTTATATTTTAGTTCTCGGCAGACACAACATCTTTGTTTGTATGTGGTGCTGGGGATCGAACCCGGGCCGCACGCATGCCAGGTGAGCGCGCTACCGCTTGAGCCACATCCCCAGCCCTCTTTTGAGTTATTTTTGACAGCGAATCTGAAGACCCCGGCCCACAGGGTTATGTCCTTTTGTGTTGAATCAGATTTTCCCCTGCTTTGCCCAGCAATAAACTCAGAGTGACACTCACAGTGATTCAGAATTGTTATTTTTATTTTATCAGCACTCATTTGGGGTAGCTGCCACAAGGGAGGTTCTGGTTAAATGTAAGGGGATGACCCTGTGATGTCATAGGCAATGCCATCCGTGGCTCTACCAAAATTTTAGCAAGAGGGGGAAAAACCAGATCTGAATCCATAAGGTGAAGGGAGTATAAGAAGAGGGCAGAGCAGCTGAGAAAGAGAAGAAGTTTAGTTTTAAGCCCCTCCGGAAGGCAGAAAGAGTTAACAAGACACTGGCTGAGCTGGAGTCCCAGGGTAGCTCTAAAAGAGGGGCAGGCTGGGCAAAAAACAAGAAGACTATTGAAAGTCCAAATGAAGAGTGATTGTACCCCAAATCCTGTACTTCACCCCAACAAATGATTAGAGGCAAGTTTTATGTCTGGAGAAGCTGAAGAAAGAACTTTTTGCACTTGTGGATACCAGGCCCAGTTGAGGGCCGTAGTCAAATGCCAGATTGCAAATGTGGGTTACTGAAAACCCAAAAGAGGTTCCCCAGGCTTCTCACTCATAAGCCTGGGGAACCTCCCAGAATGCTTGCAGCCAGACTCCTAGCTGGCCCTTCACTGATGCCTCCAAGCCCAGAATCCAGGCCCAGGCTTGGTGGGCTGGGTGTCATTCTTAAATAGGAGTGGACAGTCGAGTCTTTGGGGGGACATGTGACCAGAATGAAAAACAAATGAAAGTCAACAAATAGGAAAGTAATTTGGAGAAAAGAGTACAGAGAAAAAACGTCAACTTCAAGATACTATAATATTGCATGAGAGATGAGAGGGGAAGACCAGGAGAACTGCTCCCCACAGTTTTCTACATCTGTTCTTTGTTCAAAAATGTTCAATTTTTTTTTGTAGTGCCATTCCATCTTGAAAACTATGTAGTATATCTATTAGTTATTTCTCAATTCGGTCACCTCTGAACGGAAGCTAGATGAGGGCGGGGACTTGGTCTTGTTCATTCTCTGTCACTATTGCTCACGACTGATAACGAGGTTCTCGATCACTATTGTTGATTGAGTGGATAAAAACTGTATCCATCATCAAAACCGAGGTGCTATAAAAATGTTAAAATGCTGAAAAACACTGGAATATTAACAGTGTGATGTAAAAATAAAATTTGATAGGAAATTTGAAAAAAAGAAAACTGAAGAAATGTCCTCAAAATACAGAATCAAGTGATGAAAAATAATAAAGAAAACACAAGAGAATTGGAAGATCAGGCAAAGAGTTTTGACATCAGACAATAAGAACTTCAGGTAAAAGAAAAAAAAAACCCATGAAATTGAAGGCAAAAGATTATCACAGACAAGGAAAAAAATTACAGAACAAAAACATACACAAGTTTCCAGATTTCAGGAGCTCACTGATTTGGAAAGATAAACGACAAGGCACATAACTCTAAAATTTCAGATTGCAATAAGAACCTGTAGAGTTAAAAGAGACCATAAACAAGAGATCATTACCTAAATGTCCCTGGACTTCTCACTATCAGCACCAAGATCAGAAGACAGTGGGATGATGACTTCCAGAGGGTGATGCCCACTTCTGAGGCCTAAGCTTAATCAAACTCTTAGGCTCCTGTGGTTTACAATAAAGAAAGGTTCAGATCTGCCAGGTCATAAAAATGTAACTCTCAGGCATCCTGTCTCAGGAAGCTGCAAAAAAAAAAAAAAAAAAAGAAGGGGAAGGAATCCCCTTCCTGAGGGTGGCTGCATCGTGCCAAGAGGGCAGCCGATCCAGAGAGGAAGAGGAGTTTGTAGGGCCCGGGAGACATGTCTCTGAGAAATATTGATTGAATGAATACGAATTACTGGTTATGAAAGTGAGTTTTTCGTTGTTTTGGAATAGTTTGGGGGTTGCTTAAGGATGCATTATTTATAGGCACATAGAAAACTTAGCAAATGAAAAGCTAAGGCAATTGTCAATTCAGGAAAAATAAAAAGTCATTCAAAAGATATGTGACTGTAATATACCTAATGAGTCAACTGTGAGTTACACTTTTATTAGCTCACAATGCAAGCCTTAAATATTAATTTAGCAAACAATCCTGATACAACTTTTTTTGAGAGGATGATAGAGAAGAAACATAAAGATGTGGATGTGATGTGTGGGCTAAAAGAGCTAAATCTTTGTTTTCCTGCAGCCCAAAATGAAAGTCTTGGAAAAAAACCCTATAAAAATGGTAAAGCATGTGATCTAGAAACAGCAAACAAGAAACAAATGGTGGATTTGAAAGTGCCTGGGGCGGGGGTGTTGGGTCTGGGCTAGGGAGGTGTGGATCAGTCAGCCTTCATGGCCCTGAGCAGCTCTTTAAACTGCATAATGAAGTCTTTTGAGAATACAAAATAATTAAATAAACCTCAGTATGGTAATGAAGTGGTGGTTTTCCATAGCACTTCATCTGTAATCGATTGGCCTCACGGTGTGGGATTAAAGGGAGTGGGGCGTTGGGCTGTCATGTGGAATGTGTGATCTGCTTTGAAGCCAGTCACGAGCTCCTCTCTGCAGTAGAAGATCTGGGAACCAAGAGTCTCCCTGTGCACTTAAGGATAAACAAACACACAAGTAGCTCACAAACACTAGGCAATTTCTCCTAGCTGCAAGACACAAATACGCTAATTTCTACCCTTCTACCCTGTCCAGGGATTGACTTAGTTTTCTGTCCCACTTTGCAGCTACATGTGTCTACATAGTTGTTCTTACTCCTTGTCTCCAGTTCTTTTCTTTCTACTCTTTTTCTTTTTTGGTGGTGTTGGGGATTGAACCCAGGGTTTTGGATGTGCAAGGAAAGCACTCTACCAACTGGGTTATATCCCCAGCCTTCTTTTTGAACTCGTTCCAAGAAGTGTTCACTCCCAATACTCCTCTAAAACCAGCTCCTTCAAAATCTTTACTGACTTTGACGTGACTAAACCTGGTGGTGAAATCAGTTTGTATCTTACTTGGTGAATCGAAGTAAGTGGATACTAAGGGAATGGGTGACATTTGACACAGTGGAAGATGTCAGATTCTCCAGCACCCTTTTCTTCTCTTGATACTCAGCACGTTCCAGCTGCTCCTTCTCTGTCTCCTTTATGGGGTCCTCCTATCTTCCTAGCCTCAATGGGGAGGTCCTGAGGGCACAGTTTCTGGGCAGCTTCTCCTCCCTCCCTCCACTCCCCACCCTGGGTGCTCTCAGGTCGTCTCATTGCCTTACGTGTGATCCATAAATGGAAGACTCGCCAGTTTATGTCTCTAGTACAGATCTCTCCAGACTCCAGGATCTAGTTCTCCCCTTGATTTTCCTACTTGGATGTGTCTAAAAGGATTTGTTGTTTGTCCTGGGGATTGAACTCGGGGTACTTTACAAAAGAGCTACAGCTCTTATTTAGAGACAGGGTCTTGCTAAGTTGTTGAGGCTGACCTCCAGCTGTCAATCTTCTTCCCCCAGCCTCCAGAATTGCTGGGATTACAGGCATGAACTACTATGCCTGGTCCCTAAAAGAATTTTAAAAAAAATTATATCCAGGGGCGGGGGATGTGGCTCAAGCAGTAGCGCGCTCGCCTGGCATGCGTGCGGCCCGGGTTCGATCCTCAGCACCAGATACCAACAAAGATGTTGTGTCCGCCGATAACTAAAAAATAAATATTAAAATTCTCTCTCTCTCTCTTAAAAAAATTATATCCAAATCCAAACTATTGGTCTTGTGCCAGCGAACTTGCCCTTCCCATGACCTATCCCACACGAGTTACTGGTTATTCTGTCCTTCTAGTGGCTTAGGCCAAAACAGGATATTGCCTGGTGTCTCCTCTTTCCCTTGAACCCCACACCCCATCATTGGTCAAATAACTTTGCTGTCTGCACTTTCCAAACATGTGCCAGACCTGACGGCTTCTCATCACCTCTAGTCCCATCCACTGTGGCTTCCCACTGGGATCACTGTAATAGCCACCTAACTCGTCTTCCTGCCTTTGCCTCTTTGCAGTTCTTAAAAAAATTCAGTAGTCCGAAGTGACCCATGGTTTCAGCCGGACCGTGCCACTTCTCAAACTTCTTTATCGACTTTCCAAATAATTCTTCACATGGATGTGATTTTTTTTTCTTAGTTTTAAACAGATTTTCATTACAAAATTGTGAAGTCATGTGGTTAAATTCATGAAGTGTCATGACATAGCTTCTTCTTTTTAAAAAATATTTTTTTTTTCGTTGTCGATGGACATGATACCTTTATTTTATTTATTTTTATGTGGTGCCGAGGATCGAACCCAGTGCCTGACTCGTGCTAGGCAAGTGCTCTACCACTGAGCCCCAGCCCCAGCCCCCTGACATAGCTTCTTGATGGAGCGTACCGTTAATCAATTCAGAGTGGTATTGGAAAATTTAATACCTTTTCTGACTGCAAGTTCTATCTTGTTAATATAATATCACCATCCATGCTTCCCCCCACCCCTTCTCTCACTGTACCAGGATAACTTCAGCTGTGCTGTAAGAACACGGACTCCAGATCTCTCTAACATCACTACGTTTTTCCTCTCACTCATGTTGAGTTGCAACCAAAGCATGGGAAAGAGGGACCTGGCTGACGGCTGCTTCTGCAGAAGTGGAAAGTAGCTCCAGGGTCACATGAGGGTTTCCCTCTACTCCAGACATCTCTCATGTTGTATTGGCTATAGACAGTCTCCCATGTGCCCAGAAAGGAGGAAAAGTGGGATTCAGTGAACAAGAGGCATTTTTTAAAAGAACTTTATTATTATTATTATTTTTTATATATGACAACGGAATATTACAACTCTTATTACACATATAGAGCACCATTTTTCATATCTCTGGTTGTATACAAAGTATATTCACACCAATTCATGTCTTCATACGTATACTTTGGATAATAATGATCCTCACATTCCACCATCATTTCTAACCCCATGCCCCCTCCCTTCCCCTCCCACCCCTCTGCCCTATCTAGAGTTCATCTATTCCTCTCATGCTCCCCCTCCCTACCCCACTATGAATCAGTCTCCTGATATCAGAGAAAACATTCAGCATTTGTTTTTTTTGGGATTGGCTAACTTCACTTAGCAGAATCTTCTCCAATTGCATCCATTTTCCATGCCATGATTTTATTATCTTTTATTGCTGAGTAATATTCCGTTGTGTGTATATATGCCACATTTTTTAATCCATTCATCTACCGAAGGGCATTTAGCTATGGTGAATTGTGCTGCTATAAACATGATGTGGCTGTGTCCCTGTAGTATGCTGTTTTTAAGTCCTGGGGGTATAGACCAAGGAGAGGGATAGCTGGGTCAGATGGTGGTTCCATTCCCAGTTTTCCAAGAAATCTCCATACTGCTTTCCAGATTGGCTGCACCAATTTGTAGTCCCACCAGCAATGGTATGAGTGTACCTTTTCCCCCACATCCTCGATAACACTTATTGCTGTTTGTATTCATAATAGCTGAAGAGGCATGGTTTTGACACAGTCGCTTCTCAGGTTGCATTGTCTGGGGGACAGAGGGAATTTGTGCACCATCATGAAAAGTGCCACCTATATTTTCATGATGATATAAGCTTTATTACCAAAACAATCTTACTTATATAATCCCAAAGCCAGCTCTTTGGTCTCCTCTTTCTGAGTTAGGTTTTTTGTGAAGTCCTCCATTTTTGCCCTGAGGAGATCTTGCTGCGGAACTCAGCAACTCTTCCAGTATAAAAAGTCATTACAACAGTCTTGGGACCTGCTTTAAGGGTCCTCATTTCAGAGATTAGAGAGCATAGACCAGAGAGTTTATATGCCTTAGGTAAGGTCACACAGCAAGTGAGTGGCAGAACCAGGATGCTTTCTTGAGGGTCCTGACTCCTGGCTTGGTTTTAGGATCCATTTGCGTTTCTGATGAAGCCTCTTCCCATGATTTCTAGCTTCCTTCTAACCCCATAGCTCTCTTCTGCCCTCTATTGGCCTCCTCAAGTTATGATCAAGTGAAAATTTGCTGCAGTAGTCTCACCCCACACACTCTGATTCCCAGGTGCTGAGAAAACAGTAGGGCCAGTTGGTAGTCTTACTAATTAACGTTTAAGAAAAGCAACTCTAATTGGGGTGTTGAGCCCTCTAATGAGTTTCTGCTCTCAGCCCATCACTGTGTGGAAGTGATCCCTTGGACGACTCATAACAAACCCATAAGGAAATGCTAGTAAGTCTCTTTTACAACCAATAAAGCTGAAGACCAGAGGCGATATGACAATATGCTCAGGATGTGGAGAGGACAGAGTGAATTATTAACATTTGTTCTACAGACTGTTGTGGAACACATATTATCTGCTGGACTCTGCTAGATGTTGGGATACAATTAAAGTCTCTGCATTTCACAGCGACTAAGATTCAAGCCCAAATTATTCTTTCTCTTTTTCATAGAACTAAACCACAATGTTTACCTTCTTTCAAGACATTTTAATTGCTACTTTCTTTAGGAAGTTCTTCCTGATCCCGCCTTTCTCCATTTCAGACATGAAAGCACAATTTGTCTTGGCTCCATCCAGGTCATAGCTAACGTTACCAAAGCCCAGTTGGAGTGCTATAGTTTGGATGTGATTTGAGTGGTTTGCCTGAGAGTTTTATATCAAAATTTAACTCCCATTGTGAGATAGTAAGAATGAAAACTTAACCCAGCTCCTGTGTTTAGAGGTGGGGGTTTGGGGAGGTGATAAGGATCAGGTTAGGTTACCAAGGTGGAGCTACCATAATTGAATACTTATTGGAAGAGAGAGAGAGAGAGAGAGACCAAAAGAGACACATGTGCATTCCTTATCTCTTGCTCTGTGCCACCTACAGACTCTGCCAGAAAGAAGGCTATCACTAGATGCAGCTCCTTGCCTTTGGACCAGAACAAAGAACCTAAATAAACCTCTTTTCTTTATAAAGATTCTAGCCTCAGGTATTTCATTGTAGCAATGCAAAAGGGATTGATCCCTGGTATTCCCTTTGTCTTTCGGTTCTAGGAATGGAACCGAAATATGTTGCTTGTGAGCTCTTACCTCAATTAAACTTTTTAGCAGACATTGATAATAAATTACAATGTCTTTTCCATTCTTAGCCTAACTATCCTTCTCTCTGCTTCTCTTCTGGTCCATTATGAGCTTGTGTCAAAAGCTTTTAGCCCAAATGCTTTTCTCTAACATATATGAAATGCAGAATTATGAATGGAATGGTCTGGTTGCGTCTTAGGAGGAAAAGTGTCTCAGCACATCCTGAGAACCAGGGCCTCACTCGCTTGGAATTTCAACCAGTTATTCACTGCACAGCAGGATGAGTAAGCCTTCAGACAGATATGGGAAATTATTATCTGTTTTACTTATTAGAGGTGGGACCTTGAATACAGAAGTTGTATAACCTCCCCAAGATCTAAAAAATCACAATGTTATTTTAGTGGGTTATTGTAAGATTAAATGAGGCAGTGTGTATAAGACGTACAAAGCCAGTGCTCAGTAAATGAAGGTTATTTTCTTTATTGGCTATGAATGCCCTCTTGACCTTTGGGAACCTGTGTATTACTTTGCATTTTCCAGAGAAACAGAAGAAGATGTAGATGTATGTAGAAAAAGACTCATAGACGAGTGGGGTGGTGCATGCCTACAGCCTCCAGTGGCTCAGGAGGCTGAGGCAGGAGGATCGCAAGTTCAAAGCCAGACTCAGCAATGGTGAGGTGCTAAGCAATCCAGAGAGATCCTGTCTCTAAATAAAATACAAAGTAGGGTTAGGGATGTGGCTCAGTGGTCGAGTGCCCCTGACTTCAATCCCCAGTACCAAAAAAGAAAGAAAAGGACTTATAAGGAATTGGCTCCTAGAGTGACGGGGTTGACAAGTTCCAAGTCTGTTACATTAACATTGCCAAAAGGTCTTTGCAGATGTGATTTCTGTGTGGACTAGAGACAGGAAGATCATTCTGGATTATCTTGGTAGACTTAATCTAAATTCTTGAATTCTCTTCTTTCTCTGGTGCTGGGGATGGACCCAGGGCTTCTGCATGCTGGGCAAGGTCTCTACCCAAGCTCCACTTGAGTTCTTAAGAGCAGAGGAGTTTCTCTGGCTAGAGTCAGAGGGAGATGGTAAGGAGGAAGCAGGAGACATGAAGCAGAAGGGGAGCTTCTATGGGGAATGGTAGGTAAACTGCCTGATCCTCACGCCCCAACCGAATGCATCCATTCAAGACTGTGGACATCATTTAAGCAGGAGGGGAAAAACAGGCCAAGACAACCAGAAGGGACTGAGCCACGCATTCCCAGGGCACCTGCCAGTGTCACCCACCAGCGTGGAGGTGGAGTCAACGCAGGAGTGAGGTAGAGTCAGAGATCCTGGTAGGACGGAGCTTCAACACCATATTTCCAATGAAAATGTGAGAATCTGGGGGTGGCGGGGGTGGGGGAGTGCATGAAGGGGTGGAGAAATAGGGACAAGCTTTAGAGGGATCTAAATTTCTGTCTTAACTCAAATAACTGGATGCTTTGGTCACCTGTGCAGAGCAGGAGGAAGGAAAAGAGGAGGATGACATTCAAGTGCAGCCAAGCTTGGAATCCTTGAGTATGAGGTCTGACCCAGAGTGCCTTGGGGACCCTCCCGCACTCCAGGGGTACGTGTGCATGTCAGATGGGAACTAAGGCCATCACACCCTGCGGGCCACGTGGTGACATAGGGTAGGTTACTGGACCCCTTTGGGGCCAGTGAAATGCTATCTCCGGCTAAGACTGTGGGATAACTGTGCCCTTTTCCACTGGGCTAATGCTACTGATGTAGGTCCAGAGCTGTTGGCAGCCACCCTGCCATCAAGTGGAAAGGGTTTGTTAAAAGTGAAGCCAACCTGAGAGCCTGGTTTATACCCAGGGGGCTCCCATCATACTAGTCCACTGATGTCATTTTTTTTTTTGGGTGCTGGGGATTGAATGCAGGGCCTTTCGTATACTTGGCTAATGTCCCCCCGCAAATGAGAACTTTTGACTGCACCAGCTTGAGTGGAATTTTCTGTTATTTGCAACCAAAATGTTCCTGATGCACAGGTCTCGTTTTGTAGGAATAAGGAACATGAGGATCAGAGTGTGGGACGTGATGTCCCCAGGGGTACATGCATAGTAAGTGGCATTCGTCATCGCAAGCACGCATCTCTAAAGCTGCTCAGGAAACCAGCTACATCCGGAACACCCGGGGATTACACAGATAGCCCTGGAGTTATGCAATTTGTTTCTGAATCCCCTCAAAATTGATTTTAAGGGCTGTTCCTTGTCATGTTTTTCTTTCCTAGTTCCTCTGGGAATATCTGAATCTCAGGTCAAGCACATTTACTATACAATTTGAATTAACATTGCCAAGCTGATTAAGATATTATCCCTCTGCACACACACACACACACACACACACACACACTGAACAATGTTTTGCTCATCTCTGAACCTGTGTGGGGTGGACTCCTTTACAATTCAGACCTCATCATTTCCTAGCTGTAAGGAGATGTCCCTGGATGTGTCTGTTGGAACTCTCCCGATGGCCAGTGTTGGACATACACTCATTCATTTTGATTTTCCCCCTTTGCCCTAAAGTGACATTGAATCCTCAATGCTGAGAGACATCCCCTTTGCTGATTTGTGAGCTCTCTGTTTCCACAATGTATATGTATTCTCACAGGTATTTGCATTGGGATCTGCTATAACAACTCCTTCTGTGCCCCTTTATTCCTGCATCGGACCCTTATTAAATGCTCACTATGTGCTAGGCACCATGCTCTGAACAACACAGATGAGACTCAGACCTTGCAGAGTGTACTTGTACATTGTAGAGGGGCTTTGCTCTCTGCCTCATAGCCTCTCTAGGCTTCTATGGTTTGTGGGTTTACACTTGTTAATTCCTTGTTTCCTGAGTTCAGGGTGAAGGTTGATGGAAGGGAGGAAACTTGGCTTCATTGGTGATAAAATCATCTTTTTCTGTTTTTTGTCCTTTCCCCCTGCTGGCTGGAGAGTCATTTCCTGTTCCCTTTTGTTTCTCCTTTCCTGTTGATCCCTTAAAGACCTCTGTACCTACTGAATCCTCTGGCCCTTTTGTAGTACGTCTGGTACCAGGTGCATCCTAGCAGACTTAGTACATGCCAGAGAGTGTGCTAAGTGCCCTCTTACTGCAACCCTGTGTGTTGGGCATCTTGGGAATAGATCTTTCTTCCTTTCTCTTTTTTTGTTTGTTGCTTTTAGATATACATGACACTAGGGTATATTTTGACATATTATACGTACATGGAGTGCAACCCTGGAATCAGTTTTTTCTACCATAAGTTAACTCCAAGAATTGTTTTTTTCATTTTCAGTCAATTCTCTTTGCATTACTCTTTGAATTGGGAATGTTCAGAATCAGATTCAGCTGCTATTTAATCTGGACTGTCTCTCATAGGCCCGATGCTTCCATAAAATGCAACAGATGGAGACAAGAGCAAGCCTGAATAAAGTGGCTTTTATATCACTACTGACCTGGTCTGGTCACTTTGGGCATCAGAATTTTACTATAGTTGAGTTCTACAGAATTCAACGATCTCACTTTAAAGACTAGGTACCAAGAGTCTGGATATGAAGGAGTGGTAAATTCATGCTTCAAGCATGCAGTTTACTTATGGCAGAGTAAAACTTCATTGTCAAGAGCTGTGGAATGGTATTGGCCAATTATATCGCTATGTTGTGTGCGTGTATGAATATGTAAAAACAAATCCCATCATGATGTACAACTATATTATGCACCGATAAGACATGTGGGAAAACAAAACAAAACAAAAAAACAAGAACAACAACACCACCAAAAAAAAAAATCTCCATTGTCATTTGCAGGAAAATGGATGGATCTGGAGAACATCGTGTTAAGTGAAATAAACCAAACTCAGAATGTTAAGGTCATATGTGGAAGCTAGAGAGAAAAAAGTAAAGAAAAAAAAGGGGATCTCATGAAAATAGAAGGGAGATAGTAGAGTTGAGGAAGTGGATGAGTGGGAGGGAGGAGGGGTGGTAAAGGGGACTTACATGGGAATGAGATTGATCAACTAATATGTGCATGCACAAATGTGCCACAAAGGAAACTACTATTCTATATAATTATTATACAGCAATTTAAAAAAATGCTCTTTCCTGCAAAAACAGAGCAACACTGGCTAAAATAAGAGAAAACAAAAGAAGGCAGTTAGGGTCAAATACAGACAAGTGTTTTTGAAGATCCAGGCTGGCACAGAAGGATCTTCAGGGTGGAAGGGGTGGGATAGACTTGCTGGGTCAAGAGTATTTCCTGTGAGATGGGGAAGCACCACAGGTTCACCCACTGAAGCCCAAGGGTAGGGTGACGTTCACATCTCATCCTTGGCCCTTTTGGAAAGAGACTGGAAACAAACTTGCTGCCAAGTGAAGGAACAATGGATTCACTTCAGATGAAAGTAATTGAACAGAATAATCAGACAACCCTTTAATGTAAATGTATTGATTATTCCAAATAAATAAATGAAGGAAACACTAATTTCCTGAATAAAAGATATCTTATACATACATGTGCCTACATATGTAAGTGATGACTCTGGAAGGATAAATAATAATCTGTTGGTTGCAATTTTGCCTCTTTTGAATTTTACATTAAGTGTATGTATTCCCAATTCAAAATTAAATAAAAAGTTTTTTTTCTAAAAATTTAATTCAAATGCAAATAATTGTGAACAAACATGTCTAGGCATGTGTGCATTTTCCTTATAGGAGTACAATCCTACAGTAATTTTACTTGAAGAAATATATCCCAGAGATAAGACCACCTTACATGTTCAAAATAATGTCATTTAATACAGAATTATTTTAATGGCAAAGACTAGAAGTGGTTCTTGCAGGAGATTTGTGAATTAGTCATGTTCATCAATAGAGCACCTTTAGTAGATGATGAAGCTCATTTCATACAAATATGAAATTATCCTTGCAATATTTTGTTCAATGAGCAAGGCGAGAAAAAGTATGCAGTGTGTCAACATTTGTGCATAAAAGGGAGAAAAAGAACTCTTGTGTGTGTCTGCATGAATACCTGCATGCATTTCCACCTATGTGCATAGAACGTCTCAGAAAGAATACAAGTAATTGATGCATTGGTTGCCACAGAGAAAAGTGAAACTGAGCAGCTGGAAGGAGAAGCAGGAGGGTAACTTTTCATTGTTTACTGGTGTAAGCTTTGGGCTTGGACCATATAAATATGTCACATATTTTTAAGAAAATATGATGTGAAATGAATGGGCTGAAATCTAGTTCAGATGTAGGAAAAGAAAGAATTAGAGAATTGGAAGACAGAATATAGGAACTCACTTAGGATTCATCAAAGAGAGTAAAGAGATGAAACATGTAAAGGCATACTGTCAACAAATTTCTTATTATAGTAACAGACCTGGGAAGATGTTATGGCTTGGATGTGAGGTGTTCCCCCCAAATTCACATGTGAGATAATGTGAGAAGGTTCAGAGGGGAAATGACTGTATTATGAGAGCCTTAACTCAATCAGTGAATTAATCACTTGATGGGATTAATTGAGTGGTAAATAAAGGCAGGTGGGCGTAGCTGGAGGAGGTGGGGCATTGAGGGCTTGGCTTTGGGCTATATATTTATATCTGGAGAGTAGAAATCTCTTTCTCTCTGCTTTCTGATGCTCACATGAGCTACTTTCCTCTGCCGAACTCTTTTGCGACGATGTTCAGCCTCACCTTGAGCCCGGAGGAATGGAGCTGGCTGTCTACAAACTGAGGCCTCTGAAACTGTGAGACCCCAAATAAACTTTTCTTCCCCTATAGTTGTTCTATAAAGGTCAGGTCCTTTAGTCACAGCAGTGAAAAGCTGACTAAAACAGAAGATAATAGAATAAATTTGAGGTGCTGGAGAAAATCTGTCAACCTTTAATTTTACCATCAGCTATACTATTATTCAAGGAGAGTTAAATAAAAACATCTTCAGACATATAAATACTGAAAGACTTTACTACACATAGATTGTAACCAGGAGACTTAAAATTTGCTTTAAAAATGGAGGGAAGATGTGGAATCCAAAAAAGCAAGCATTTTCTAAATACTTTTCTGACTCAATTCTAAAACATTCTAGGGAGCCTGGAGATTAATAAAATGTGTTGAAAATTTTAATTAATGGTTAGAGTCTAAAAATTACAACTTTTAACAGCAATAATAGCAATTTGGAGAAACTATTCAAGATGTGGGGCTTAAAACACTCTGAGGATCCAATTGTAGCTGGAAGGAATAAAAAAATGTAAAGTTTGACACAAAATTTAAGCATTTAGGTTGAAAAATTCAAGTCAGCTATTAAAATAATAGAAATAAGAGCTACAGTTCTCAAATCAGAAGCAAATACACATTATTAAAGAAAATGAAGTAGAAAAGAAGAAAGAGAGAATGGTAAACAGAAAACACAAAATGTGATAATACAATAGTCTAAATCAGTTTATGAATTATGACTTACAAAAATGTAAGTGAAATAAAATAATCTGTTTAAAAATAGAAGCAATCGAAGGATTAAAAAAACCCCAAAAAATGAAACTCTTTGCTTCCTACCTACAAGATAGAATGATTAAATGTGTACACACACACACACACACACACACACACACACTCGCACACACACACTGACATACAGGTTGAAACTGAAAGAATGGAAGATGATGTATAATGCAAATAATAAGAAGTTACTGTGACAAAATTATTAGAAGACCAAAAAGATCTTAAAGCAATAAACATTTTAAGGATAAACAAAAAACCTAAAAAAATATAATAAGTGAGAGCACACATCAAGAAAACATAATAGTAACAAAATTCCATGTTCCTAATACAATGATCATGTATTATAACATTGTAATAAATAGGGCAACCTTTGACAGAATAGTAAGGGGAAATTCATAAAACCATTGTAGGAGAGTAATACAACTCATAAACTGAAACCAATTAGAAACAAATTAGTTTTGAATAATAAAATTAGCAAATGTGACCTAATCTCTAAATATACATATTTAAAACCTTTGCACACAACACAACAATATGTATATGTGCATGTACATATCCCTCCCAAGTACAAATAGAAGCTTTGTGAGATTTGAACATGGGTTCAAAAAGGAACTCAACTTTCAAAGGTTTGATATAAAAATGACCACCATGTCTCAGGACAGAATCAAGTTAGAAATAACCTAAATGGCAAAAATCAATCTAATGCCCCTACTTTCTCCTTTTTCCTACTTATTAGAACATTTCTAAAGTATACCTGAGGAACTCATGAGTTAAAGAAAAGGTAAAAAATATAACAATTAAATATTTAAACTGAACAATTTAAAGTGTATTATAAATAAAAATGCACCTGAGCTGGTCAGAGAGGTGACTAGAGTAAAATATATAACTTCATTGTATTCATTAAAAGTAAGAATAATGGAAATAAATGCATTGTATTCAATCAAAATAGCTTAAAAAGAAAAATAAAGTAATCCGTGAAGGTAAAAGGAGGAAAATAATAAATACAAGAGCAAAACTTAATGAAATAGAAAATTAAGACAATCAAAACCTCATTCTTTGAAAAATGAAAAAAAGGAAATAATGAAATGAGCAAATCTTTCATAAGATTTATCATGAAATAAAGAAGTAATATGTAGATAAGCAACATTAAGAACAAAGCTTGGTTGACGTCTATGAGGTTAAATATTTGGAATAGCACCCCTGGATATATGACACGTGTAAGTAGATAAATATTCAAGGGAGAGTGAGGGCAATCTCAAGAGAGAAGATACCTAGGGTGTAAAGAATTGCATTTGGAGGACGATGCAGGCCATCTTGAGAGTGAGTGGGGTTCCTGGCTCTTCTTTTAAAAAAAATTGTGGTGAGGGGTAGCTATGGGAAAGACTGTAGGAATGATATCAGTCTGGTGACCTTAACAAAGTTTCTGATTGTCTGGTCAATCTCTGGATCCTCAGGCTGATATGGTCTTCCTTATCTGATCAACAGAGAGCACAGGAAAGTACCCTGAATTATGGGCTGCTCAAGATATTGTATCACTCTTTATTTAATCGATTTATGGAGGGGGGTTAATTGACAGTACTCAAGGTGATTATCATAAGTCAACAGATTTATGGTTAACTAAGTTTTACAGATTTTCTAGGAATTAGGAGTAAATGTCCTGGGAGAGAGACTTGGAAATGTATTTGAAACTTCTGAATTAAAATTTTATTTCATTGTCCTTTCTTTATGACTCCTTTTTACCCATCTTAACAATATTTCTTCTATCCTACCTCAGGGCTGCTCAGTAATGCCTGAGTCTACCAAAGTGGGGCTCCCCTATAGCTTCTGCATACCCTCTGGGGCAGAGTTCCTCATGATTTATTATCTTCTTTCCTTTGTTTTCTGAAGGCTTCACACCTCCGCAGAGACCTGATCCCAGGGGCCACCCCTGGGGGGTTTAGGCTTAAACATGGAGCCTGCGTCATTTTATTGCCAGTGATAACTACCCTATTCCTTCCCGTTCCAGTTCCGTTGAGGGCAGACCTCTGCCCTCTCTCTTGGGTTCAGAGAAGCTGGGATCTTTGAATTTGGGGTCCCCTGTTCAACAATGGGATCCAATAACCTGCCCTTCCCACCAGCTCCAGAGTTCTGAGCATGTTTGGTTTTCGTGTTCCATCCAGAGAAGAAAGCGACAGGAAGAGGTAGCAGGGACAGGTGAGTGGTTCCTCTAGAGACCTTTGCACACCTGGACGTAGGCTGTTGGCTTCTGGAGTACCTTATGCTCACAGAGAGTAAGGGTCCCTCACATAGAGAGGGACATTGGGGGGTTTTAGGTCTCTTTATCTGTGGCTGCCTCCCTCAAGCCACCTCAAATAAACCTTCAGTGTAAATGAAATCCATTTGCTTGTTAGTCCAGAGCAGCTTCACGACCACTTGGGGAGCCCCGGATTCCCCAGTCCTCGGCTTTCCATCCAGTGAAATGCTGCGGTGATCAAATGGTTTATAAGCCAGAGAAGCAGGACAGTAAGGTCTTCCCAGAGGTAACGTTGAAGTTTTCAAAGAACTGACACATCCCTCTCAATGAGTTTCAGAATGTCTGGGGCGTGGCAGGTGGGGAGTGGGGCAGGAAGAACAGGGATTGTTATTCCTTTCTTGAGACTAGGAACTGGAAGCTAGAAACTTTGATTCCCACCGTGGTTCCTTCCTGATCTAGTGGACTCTCCAGTTCAACAGGACTCTGGGGTCTCCGTTGCCCCCATGACTGGAGAGAGGTCAGATTGGGCTGTTTTCTGATCTGGACTCATCACTTACTAGCTGATAAGAGCAAAGCTTATGTTCTTTTTGTTCTTCTTCCCAGCTCTCTGGCGATGGAGGAAATATAGGGCATGCTAGACCAGAGTTTAAAAACAGCTAATATAGTACAGCTTTCCAGGGAATTTAAAATCCAATTCAGCAGCTAAGAAAAAAAGAAATTATATAGAAAAAAAATCAATTCAATTTGCCTCCCATACAAGGGAAGTGACAGTAGGCTGGCTCTAGGCACACAGGGTGTCATCCCTGCAGGCATCCAGTGATCTCAGAGCTGAGTGACAGCATGGTTTCATGGACCTCACCCAGATTGGACGGTTCTTCTGTAAGTATAGGTGGGCTTCTGTTTCTTCCCATTTCCTCAAAAAGAGGTGGCTGGAAGGTGAAAGAGAACTAAGTACTCTGGGTCAACATAATGGTAGGAACATGCATTTATTCTTTTATTCATCAACATATTCATTGCATGTGGATTACATGCCAGGGACTCTTTTTGGTATTGGCAACACTATGATGAGCAAATTGTCAAAGGCACTATTTTCAAGGAACTTCTCTCTCTGTGTGTGTGTGTGTGTGTGTGTGTGTGTGTGTGTGTGTGAGAGAGAGAGAGAGAGAGAGAGATTATAGTCGAGCAAATAAATACCTATCAGTTGAAAAGGAAGTTGTGACCAGGAAATTCCAGCTGAGAGGGGCTCAGAGAGTGATGGGAAGTTGCATTTTCAGACAGGTGGTCAGAAGTGACTTCTCCATTGAGGTGGCCTTGTGCACAGAATTGAAGGAAGCGCCAGAGGAAGCCACATAGAGATGAAAGAGGGAACAAGAATGGCACAGGTCCTGAGATTTCACTTGATGCTGCTTCCTCCATCTTGAGACCACGCCTGCAATGTGCGTGTTACTCTCCTGATTTGAAGATGGAGACACAGAGGTTCAGCAAGTTTAAATGACTTTCTCAAAATCATCGCTAGTACTAGATGGAGCCAGGGTCAAACTCTGCTCTTGTGGTTCTTGAGACAGTGCTGTTGACACAGGGGACCATCTGCGTGAGACGGGCTGCCTCTTTGCAGTGGGAGCTGGGAATCAGCCATGCAGGGAAGAACAGCAGAGGACAAGCAGACAGCAGGTGCGGGCATCCTGGGGCCCCTTCTGTCTGCCTCATGGCACCCACCTGCCATTGCTCGCTCACCATGGTTGGTGGTTATTTTCTGAAATCATGACCTGGATCTCAGTAAGCTCATTTTCCATCCCTTTCACCTTTGGGAACAAGTCTCCCAGGGGCCAGGTAGAGAGAACGGAAATGGAGAAATTCAGTCTCTTTTACCAGCCTTGTCACAGAGCCACACAAGCTAATGGCTTCAGGAACTAAGTTTTTAATTTCCCTGCATGAATCCCAAACTGTTTTTTCCATATTTGTAAGAAAAAAAATCTCAGCCAAGGAAACACCATCTTTTGAGGACACCAAATTGGGTCAAGTTCCTGGGTGGCCTCTCTCCTTATTTAGTAGTTGTCCTGTGTGACCGATTCCTCTCCCCTTGGCCACTTGCTCCCTATGTGGCACTTGGTTGATGAAGTTCTCTTGACCTCAGAGAGGAAGATGATGTCTGGGTGCCTCACTGGGCTCCTGCAGGTTGCTGCAGCTTGCAGGGGGTTCCTGCAGCCAGCAGGGCTGTGAGCTGCCAAGAAATTAACCTCACAGTCAGGGCTGGGAGTCAGGGCTTGTAGGCATGTCATTTGGTGAAATGGAATAGCAGAGAGGTGGCATGGTGTGGACAGAAAGCACAATTTTCACATCAGATACCCCAAGATTTGGCTCCTCTCTCTGCTACATAGAGTTCTTTAATCTAGTGCAAGTTATTGACTGTTCCTGAACCTCAGTTTTTTCAGTGGTAGGAAAAAAGGACAAATAACACTCCTATCAAGGATAGGATACCATTGAATCATGATATTGTTATGAAGAAAAAAATAAGATAACAGGAGTCTGGCAGAATTTGGCCCATGGGAGGGATACAGTTTATGATCCCTTCTCTGTTTTGGTGAGAGGTTCACCTTCCTACCAACACCTGGCCTGTGGAGGTGGAGGGGATGGAGATGCAAAGCAGGATCTGGATGCTGTGGGGTGAGGCAGGGCCCATTCTGAACTCTTGTTCAGACGGCATTTCTCATTACGCTGTCTGAAGTGATCCTATCAGATATACTTACTCCATTGTGGTAAGCATCACCCTCCATCTGGGTTTCTTTTATTTCATTTCAGTTAGGAGGAGGGCCTGGGATTTGAAGGCACCAGGTAGTCTCCTGCCTTCCTGTGCACATCTCCTTGTGATTCGCTTGGTCTTATTCATGAGGTTTAGGCCTCTCCCTCTGGGGTGCCTTCTTCTCCCAATGCTGCTCTTGGTTTTGCTTCTGTCTGGCCTCCACCACCCTCACGGTGATCTGGTTGGGATATTGGCTTCTTAATCTCCCCTGTTCTTTCTTCTAGGCCAAATTAATTGTCCCCTATTTTGTTTTCTTGGATGCATAACAGATTCATCACATCTTGGGTTGTTAAAAGGCAGGGCTTGGCCCCTATTAACTGTTACAGGCCTGATGCCCTGTCCTACGCCTGGCACGGAGGGTCTCCCTGACGAATGCTGAGTGGGGAAATGGTCAGCATGCAAGTGTGCATACACCACATCAGTGAGTTAATGGGTTTGAATGCTGTGGGTTTCAAAATTTGCCATGAGTTAGATAATCCCGAGATTCTCTTATTTAATGAATGGAAGTGAATTAACATACAGTCATGCATTGCAGGAACAGGCCACACTTAGTGATGGCATAGCTGTTGTAGTTTGGGTAAGTACCTCTACAATGTTCATGCAATGACAAAACTGCTTAATGATGCTGTCTGCAGAACATATTCCTGTTGTTAAGTGGTACATACCTGAATGCTAGTAAGTGCAGTGATGGGACATTCATTCAGTTATTTTATTCATTTAAACTTTATGAATGGTTTTCTCAATATATTCATCCAATCCATTTGACAGCTAGAGTTCATCCCTTGAGTCTTTCAGAGGATGCAACGAGGTATCAGACAGTAGAGGAAGAGCTGGTAGAATTCAAGCTCATTCTTAGGATTTTTTTTTTTGTTTTGTTTAGATTTTGGCCTTCAATTTGGAATTCAAGAAAAGGTCGCTTTGCACTTTGTTAAGTAGATAATAGGATAGGAGAAACAATAAAGAAACATTTTTTTTTTTAAAAAATCAGGCTGCAATTGCCCACCTGTGTCCAACCTATACCTTCTTGGGTGTCAATTATCCCCCACCCCATCTCTCTGCAGAACAAGAGAAAATAGATGATTTGGTAACAGCTTGGCTGCGTGGTGGTGGCAGAGGTGGTGTGTCCATCAAGTAGGGTAACTGAAGCTTACCACAGTCTGATGATATTCTTTTTTTTTGTTCATCTAACAGTCCGGTGTGGGATGGGGATGAGCACATTATAGCCCACGGTCCATACCCAGCTTGTAGCCCAGTTTTATAAGGCTCATGAGCTGAAAATGATCTTTACATTTTTAAAGCTTTGCAAACCCCCCCCCCCCCCATATGTGGCAGAGACTATCTGTGGCTTCCAAAACTTAAATTATTTACAGTCTGGCCTTGTACAGAAAAAGCTTGATGTTCTCTGTTTCAGGAAGACATGAGTTGTATTCTGCAGGGAATTCGGGCTCTTTCCATCTTTTGGCTTCACAATGGGGAAAGAACAGGGAAGCCACACACGCTTCTCAAAAAAAATCCCAGCCACAGATGACATGCATCCCTGAGTGGATACAAGAAGGTGAAAATGTAGTCCCTTTCCAACTATGCCATACTGGGAGAGCATGAATCTTTGCACTTTCTCTGTCTGAAACATCCTACTTCTCTCTCCTCCTTCTCATTTGAGTAATAAAGCAGGTTCTTTCAGTGGATCTAATCTGGACCCGATATGAACCCCACAGGTTTTGGCATACTCTAAGCCATGGATCAGAGAATTACAAGGCTCTGTGCTTGACCTCGGGTTGGCTGTTGGCGGGCACCTGCTCTGTACCAGGATGCTCTTCAGTATCTGCCAAGGTTCCTGGTACAGAGCAGGTGTGTTTTTGTACTTGTTGGCCTGATGTGCATACAAATTGGGGGGAATGAGGGAAGTAAAAGGCACTCAAATGAAGATAGGACTAACAAACTTGTGTCACAGCTGGAAGGACAGGGAAGATTTAGAATAATAGTAACAATTCATATATGAGACAGCCAAGCTAGTGTATTGCAGATCCAAGGCTGATTCCAGATCTGTGTGACTCTACATCTCATGTTCCTCCTGAATACAGAGAAGAGAGAACATTTCAGAGAACTTTACTCCAAAATCTGTTTTTAACAGCTGTCAAGTCAGGCTTCTACAGCATCTGTGTACAGTGAACATCTCCTCTAGGGAGGGCATGTAAGGATGTTGCAGCTTGGACTTAGAAATGGTGAGGATATGCACAGGAATCTGAAGTCACTGACCTGTTCATTTCTTGTTTTTGTATCTCTGCCTGCTTTCCTCATCTGGAAATCACGGGATGTTGAAGCCAGAAGGAACTTGCTTAATTATAAGCAGGAGGGGAAAGGGCTTTAAAGAACTTGGCAAACCTGGATTCAAACTCTCATTCAGGCTTAAAGTGGCAACCACCAATTATTTAGCTCACAAATTAACAATTGGGGAGGGTTCATCAGGGAAGGCTGGTGTCAGTCTGGCAGTCCTAACCGGGGATTAAAGGATATATTTGTTAGACTTCTTATTCACCTACATTAGCATGTTACTGCTGGCTGTCAGTGGCAGCTTGGCCAGGGTAGGGGCCCTAGTTCTAATCTATCTGGGCTTTCTGCAAGCTGCTTGGGCTTCCTTACAATATGGTGGTTGGATTCCAAAAAGCAGGAAGTGAAAACTGACAGTTTCTTCTGATCCTGAAAACAGGCACAGCATCACTTCCATGTTATTTTGCCCAGATTCAAGGGAATAGCTATTGATCCCATATTTTAGTGGGAAGAGTGTCAAAGAATTTTGGGTTGCTTTTTTTTTTTTTTTTTTTTGGTACCAGGGATTGAACCCAGGGGCACTTAACCACTGAGCCACATTCCTAGCCCTTTTTATATTGACATAGTTGCTTATGGCCTTGCTAAATTGCCGAGGCTGGTTTTGATCTTATGATCCTCCTACCTCAGCCTCCTAAGTCACTGAGATTACAGGCATGTACCACCATCCCTGGCTTTGGGTTACATTTGAAAACTTCTGTAGGAATGGAGATACTACATTTTCCCTTTACTCTTAAGATAGGAGTTTAATCTCTTTGTACCTCATTTTTATTATGTTTCTACAATGGGATGATCCAGCTTGTATTTGAGCTCAATCTTGTGGATTCTATGTTTTAATAGCTACATTCACTCTCCAGATCTCCTGACAGTTCCATAGTTAAGGCCAATATCACTCCATGTTATACTCACAACAACTTCCCAATCTGGCCTCTCTGCTTCTTTTCTTATCCGCCAAACTCGCTCCTTCTGAAGGGCAAAAAGCAAGGATGGCTGTCCTTCCTAGAACTCTTCTGGCCCTCTGTGGCCCCTGGATTGAAGCAAGCTTTTCCTTTCCCTTGACAAATCCACAATGTCCTCTATGGTGCTTGCGATTTTATACTTGCAACATTCTCTCTACTTCTCTACTGTTTATCTCGTGAACTCACACCTCTTTTTCAGGTTCAAGTTTACTGCCTCCTCCAGGAAGACCCCCTCAAGACTTGTTGAGCTTCCCTGCTATTTCCTTCCATAATATCCTGTCTCAATCCTATTCAACCCGTTTCATTTTCATACTGAAATTGTCCATTTTCCCGTGCCCCTCGGACTTTGCATTCTTTGTGGGTGGGGGCAGTGTCTGACTTCACCTTCCTTTTCTGCCCTGGAAGGTATTATAGTCGACATCCTCTTAGGCTCTCTTGGAGTTTTCATCATCGAGAAGGCTATGAGTCTACCAAGTTCTCCCTCCCACCTATGCAGCCATATACCCAAAATTGGACCCAAGTAACAGAGTTTGTCATGGTGGGCTTTGCTGGGGTGCAAGAGGCACGCCTCCTTTTCTTTGTGCTTTTCCTCACCATGTACCTGTTCACCTTGGTAGAGAACTTGGCCATCATATTAGTGGTGGGCCTTGACCACCGGCTCCGGAGACCCATGTATTTCTTCCTGACACACTTGTCCTGCCTTGAAATCTTGTACACTTCAGTCACGGTGCCCAAGATGCTGGCTGGTTTTATTGGGGTCGAGGGGGGCAAGTATATCTCCTATGCTGGCTGCCTGTCCCAGCTTTTCATCTTCACCTTCCTTGGGGCAACTGAGTGTTTCCTGCTGGCCGCCATGGCCTATGACCGCTATGTGGCCATCTGTATGCCTCTCCGCTATGGGTCCTTGGTGTCCTGGGGCACCTGCATCCGTCTGGCCGCTGCTTGTTGGCTGGCAGGCTTCCTTACACCCATTTTGCCCATCTACCTCATGTCTCAGCTGGCATTTTGTGGCCCCAATGTTGTGGACCACTTCTTCTGTGATGCCTCACCCCTGCTGGCCTTGTCCTGCTCGGATGTCACCCTGAAGGAGACGGTGGATTTCCTGGTATCTCTGGCTGTGCTCCTGGCCTCCTCTACCGTCATCGCCGTGTCCTACGGCCACATCGTCTGGACGCTGCTGCACATCCGCTCGGCTGCTGAGCGCCGGAAGGCCTTCTCCACCTGTGCGGCTCACCTCACAGTGGTGGGCCTCTTCTATGGCACTCTTTTCTTTATGTATGTCCGGACCAAAGTGGCCTCCTCCATCAACTTCAACAAGGTGGTGTCCGTCTTCTACTCCATCGTCACACCAATGCTCAACCCCCTCATCTACAGTCTTCGGAACAAGGAGGTGAAGGGAGCCCTGGGCCGAGCCTTTTCCCTCAAGTCCTGGAAGAGACAGTGAGGAGGCGGATGGAAGATACCCAGCCTCCTTTTCTGGGGTATCCAAAAGGAGCATGGTAAGGACTATGGAAGGGAGGTGTGGCTGGGTACCCAGGAGTTATAGACTATGCAATAGTTAAAGGAACATGCTGTGCTGCTATAACAAGAGAGACTTAACTACAACGTAGCGTTAAGAATGCGGGATATTTTGTCTTCCTGGCAGAAGTCCAAGGTGAGGGTTCCAGGTTGATGGGTAGCTCTGAGCAGCAGGTATTCCAAGGTTCAAGTTCTTTCTATCTCATAGGGTCAACCTTCCTTAAGATGTTGGCAAAGTAAAGCCAGCAGGCCAAATCTGGCTCAGCACATGCTTTTTAATGGCCTGTGAGATAAGGATGGTTTTTACCTTCCTAAGTGCCTGAATAAAAATTAAAAGAATAATGTTCCCTGACACAAAAGTTCATAAAATTCAAATTTCAGTGTCCATAAATTAAGTTTTATTAGAACATAATCACATCCATGTGTCTTGCTATAATGACAACTAAGGCCATTTTTCTGCTACAATAGCTAATCTGAGTAGTTGTGACAGAGACGACTTGCAGCCCCTGATCTAGAAACTTCTTGCTATTTGCACAGTCAACACTGGGCAAGAGAGGCCAGAGTAAAACCTGGGGGAGACACACTCTGTGCCTTAAAGTATCTTGAGCAGATGTGGTAATGAACACTTCCACTCACCTTTTTCAGTGAGAAGCGAGTCATAAGTTACATCTAATCACAAAGGAAGTAAAATTAGTCTCTAGGTGGGCAACCAGATGCCCAGTTTACTTATTGTAAAAAATGGAAGAAAACACAATTTGATAGACAACCAGCACTTTCCACCACAGATGAAATTCCCAGAATCAGAGCTGATTTTCCATGTGATTTATGTTCATTTGTAAAATCTGCATTCTGTGATTTGAAATATAGACTGATCTTCTCCCAAATCAGATGGTGTTTGCAAATTGATTTAAAGAGATCTCTATGGCAATGCCAGTTCTAAGTTATGCTTTAAAAGACAATTACAATTCAAGTAGTTCCCTAGAAGTACCAATTGCGTTCCTAAAGGCATGTATAATCACCATTTGAATGTGGATTCCAGAAACTACAGTAAATGGAAGAAAAAATATTGAACTTGGGACCGATTGGGGGGAAGGACAGATTTTCTTTGACGATGTTCCTCAACTGGCCAGATGACATGGCAGTGTCTTTCAACACCACAGATTTGCTTAATAGCATTTGAGCTGTTGTCTTTCCCTCTGTTAATAGGGAGTGCACAGGTCATGCAGTTTGAAAACCTTGCATTTACTTTTTTTTTTTTTGGTACTCTGAATTTAACATGGGGCACTCTACCACTGAAATACATCCCCAACCCCTGTTATTTTTTACTTTGAGATAGGGCCTCACTGAGTTGCCGAGGTTGGCTCTGAACTTGCAATCCTCCTCTCTCAGCCTCCAGAGTCACTACAACTACAGGCGTGTGCCACTGTGCCTGGCTCTTTTACTGAGTATTATATCACTAATGTGCTTTAGATTCTTTTCAATGACTATGGGATGCAAAAATAGTGCTAAAGTGAGAACTTCTCAGGATCAAATGGAAGAATTCACCTGAATGAAATAGAAGGACTCTACACTTCCAGGCACTTAACTCGAGGAGACATTAACACAATACCTATTGGGTTTTGACTGAGAAAAAGAAAATGCACTGCGTTACGTAGTACTCATTTATGCTAGCAAGAAGAATTCAACTTTAAACACAAGTACTGTTTTCTGAATTTTGAGAACTACTCTAAGAATAACTCCATGGGAAGTATTAATAAAATCTACTATTTTGGGATTCTTGAGGAATAAGTCTATATTTTTGAGACAAATTGCATCAGGAAGGCTCTTGCACGTATAAAGTGAATCTTGTTTTAATAAAACCTTATACAAGAAACAAAACTGGGGGAAAACCCCACTCTTGTGAGTGTGATTATTTAGATGACAAAATTAAAACTATCGCTCTCTTAAAAAAAAACAGCTACCATCAGAATCTGGGGCATACGAAAAGTGGAGGTATCAACAGACAATGTTTTCAAAGTGGCTACTAATGGTAGATCCACGTGCAGTGAAGATAAACTAGGAAATTATGTCCGGGAAAATGCACATTTCAGAAAATAGAAAATTTCTGAAAACACAATTGCTTCTCTGAGGGTTTCTGATCCTAGAGTGAAGCATGGGCTCAGTGTGAGGTGCTGCCCAGGGGGTCTGTGACAGTCACCTGTCCTCATTTATGAAAAGGCAAGTAGCTAACCATAGCAGGGACAGGTTGTTTACTTAGAAGAAAATTTCTAGGGTAGTTCAAACAGGTTAAGTTGGAAATGTTAGGCCCCAAGCTTTTTGCCTATAAGAATATGTTTTAGACTCTCCACAGAGCCCCCCCCCCCTCCCTATGACCTAGCTTAGAGCAAGGGTCTCAAAAAAAGTCATTTGGCAATAAAACAAGATATCCAGATTTTGCCACTATTCGTCATTTTATTGAACTATTTAACAGATAATTGTTTGTGCTTACCATGTGCCTTGTACTCTTTAAAATGTTTTATAAACATTAATTCTTTACTCCTCACTGATAATTCCATGAGGTCAGTGCTATTGCTCTCCTCCTGAGGTATAGAGAAGCTAAGTAACTTGTCCAAAGTCACGCAGCTAAGTGGCAGAGCTAAGGCTTGAGTCCTGTGCATCTGCCTCTTAACCTGTGTATAGTGGTGATGCTCTGAGTAAATTGGTCCTCTCTGAGCCCTTATTCCCTTATCTGTAAGAGGTCAGAGCAGACAAGGTGTCTTTAACTCTCTGCTTTTCATGTGTTTCACGTGTGCCGAGCACTTTCACTATTTTCTCATTTCATCATCCCCACAACCTGGAGGGGAGAGCTCAGCCTCATCCTCTGCAGGAGGAGACGGAGCCTCAGGGAGGTTAAGCCACCTGCTCAAGTTCATACAGCTACAAAGGGAGGAGCCAGAGAATTTGAACCACATTTATTGGACTCCACTCAACCCCCCTGTCTCCATGCCTCCTCTCCCGGGTCTCCTCCAGTGCTAACTTTGCATAAGTGGATCCATCAGACGTAATCAGTCTCTTCTGTGTCCCTGGCCTTGACTCTGTGCTTAGGGGCCCGAAGGATGAAAGACACCACCTGCTTCCATCAAGGACAGTATTTTTTTGCAAATGTGTCTTATCTCCCCTGATGGGATGAAATACAAAACAGAGGCAGCTGGGGACAAGCAGGGGTCCTGGACCAGTGTGATGGGGCTCAGAGGAAGGAGTGTTCCCCCTGGTAGGGAGTGAAGAGGGCATTCCCCAGAAAGCAGGACTTCCTGTGATCCCCTTCTGCTTTCCTCACTTGGGATGAGGCCTGCCAAGCATTTGTCCTTTGGTGTTCTTGGCAGGGTGGAGAAGGATGATGTAGCACTTGGGAACGAAGAGACAGAACAGGAGGCCTGCTCCTGATGCCAAGACGGCAGAGACCTCCGCGGCCACGGTGTCTTTGCTTTGTGGGCAGAGATGAAGGACACCCAGACATGGAGCAGACCAGCGTGCTGACAGTGATGTGCTTCGCTTCATTGAAGGTGTCAGGCAGCCTGTGGGCAGGGAAGGCTACCAGCAAGCTGAGCAGACCTCGCAAGCCCAAGTAGCCCAGCATGGCATAGAACAGTTCCAAGGAACCCCCATTACACTTCAAAGTCACCGTGGATCCAGGCTCTGTGGAGTTTATGGGCTGTGGGGGCCATCTGGTCACCCAGAGTATGCACAAGGCCGTCTGGAGCAGGAAACAGACATTGGGGAGGTGCCAGGGAGCATCGGCTCTGCCCACACCCTGATCTCCGTGTCTGGCCTTGTGGTGTGGAAGGCTGCCATTACCACTATGGTCTTGGCCAGCACAGTGGACACACAGACTGTGAAGGTGACCCCAAAGGCAGCTTAGTGCATAGCACAGGTGAGGGGACCTGGGTAGCCAATGAACATGAAGGGACAGAGGAAACACAGTGCCAAGGAGGACAGTGGGAGGTAGCTGAGCTGGCTGTGATTGGCTCGGACAATGGGGGTGTGCTGGTGCCTGATGACTGTGCCTAGGATGGCCAGGGCCACGGGGAGAGCAGGGCTGCACAGACGGCCCGCGCTGTGCTGAGGGGCTCCTGCTAGGACATGACGTCCAGGGTATCTGTGGTGCGCCGGGTCTTCCTCCCGTTGGGCCCCTGGTCCACGGGACACTTCTGGCGTGTGGCACTCTCTGAGGGAGAAAGAAACTGGGTCAGAGAGCAGAGCAGGGAGGCTCCTGGAGACAGCTGAGCGGTTCCACGACGTGTGGTGGCTTTTGCAGGAGGCTCTGAGTATTTCCGTCTCCTTGCAGTGGGCCTTCCAGATTGTGCGATGTCCCCGGAACCGGAGCCAAAGGCACAGATGGCAGAAATCCCCATGGTGGCTGCTTATCCTGCGTCAGACTATCATGAAGTAACATTGAGCAACCTACACAACCTCCTCTCCGGGCTGCGTCCTTTTGAATTGAACGACCATCGCTGCACTGTCGTAATTAATAGTTGCAACTACTTAATCTGTGCATTTATTTACCCAACAACCTATTTTATAAATGTTTATGAAGTCCTTAGCATTTACAAGGAATCCATCTTTTTTAAAAAAAAATTTGGTTATTTTTTGAGATGGGGGTCTCACTATATGTTTCCTAGGTTGGTTTTGAACTCCATGATTCAAGGGATTCCCCCTGCTTCAGCCTCCAGAGTGCTGGGATGGCAGCTAGACACCACCATGCCCAGCTACAAGAAAGCTTCTCTTTTTAGAATGCAGCCACCAGTCTCTTAAAGCATTCCAGTGATAGAACTTGACAGAGCTTTGTATTTCGTAGTGATAGGATAGATTTTGCAGCTGGGCCCTGAAATGGTCACACAGTCCCTCCCATTTAACCACTTATCCTGGCTTGAGTTATTTTTGCTTCTAGAGACTTTTATTCCATGTACCCTTAATCTCCAAGTCTAAGGATTCCTTCTTATTTATCTTTCTCCCATCCTTTTCAGCACCCAGTGGCTTCTCCTTGGCTTCATTGAGTGGCACCTTTTCCTTTAGAAGGGAAAAGAGTATTCCCAACGATTCCACCCTCTCAGAAAGAGTTTTCAGTGTAAGAAAAGACTTTGTCCAACTCGGTGGCTTCTTTAGTTCCTGGGGCCTTGGACCTGGTGTCCCCTTCCTAGCATCCTCCTTTCTAGTACGTCCACCATGTGTTCGTCTCCCCTAATCCCACGGCAACATATGCCTGGCTTTTCTGTGAGCACATCAGCAGCTGCTCATTTCCTACAGAATAGAGTCTGTGTGCCTGGGTCCACCAGTGAGGCCCTGTGATCTGGTCACCTGCTTCCTACATCACAGTCTCAACTCAGTCTGCCCACGGATCCTCCTCTTTGCTTTCAAACCTTGAATCTTTCCTGACTCACCCCTTGGCCTGGGCTGTCCTTGTTATGGCTTGTTACCTTTAGGATGTCACTCGTAGATTAAGGCCTGCATCACACACCGCTCCCTTCAGTGAAAAGTCTCCCTGCACACGCCTCTTCAGGATTACTTATTCCACTGTTCTCAAGGCTCAAACTTTTACTACGGCTGATAACTTGGCTTCATGGTCTAGTTTCTTTCTCAAGAGAGCTGAGCTAGGAGGGCAGGGTGGGGGCAGAACGTCATTGTACTTGAACACATCAGGAGCTCTAGGAGTCCAGGGACTGTGTCTCCTTGGCTGTTGCTACCCTTGTACATGGCAGTATACAGTAGGTGCCACTTAGTACCTGATGAATGAATGACATCTTAGGAAAATACGTTTAAGTCAACAGGGGGATTTTCTTCAATGTTTTTGGACTACCAAGTGCCAGGTCTTAAACTAGTTATAGGATTTGGGTAAATTCATGGTTGATTTAAAAAAAGGATGTCCGAGGCTTAAGTGATGTGAGTGTAACCCGCGGGAAGGACACATTGACCCCATCTTTTTGGTCTCCTTGTTCTGGTGCTTTTTCTCACTGAAGGATCTTCCCTGGATGTGAACATGAGGTTTGATCTGAAGCTTACTCTGCTGCTGCTGCTGGCCACACTCTGGTGAGGGCCAGCCTCCCTCCTTACCTGGTGACATGGCCAAATGTAGCAGCATTTTATCTTGTCAAATTAGGTCAACTTCCTTGTTCCCACAGGACATTTTTCATTGCAGATTGCAGAGGGTACACCTGTGCAGGAGAGGAGGGAGAGAGGGTTGGGACTTTGCAGGGGAGACTCAGTAGTCTGCGATCAGGCTTTAGGGATCAGCAGTATCCCCCTCACCTAGCAGGTGTCTCCCTCTCTCTTACTTTTTCCCACTCCTTCCCTTTAAAATCAAACCCTTCTTTAACTCCTTTTTCTTTCCCTCTCTTTTTGTTCCCCTTCCCTCCCTCTCTTTCTCAGATAATTATCAATGTGTTTCACATACTATGTTCTGTCAAAGGCATGAAGGAAGCTGAAACAGGTAAGGATGCGCTCTCGACAATTTCACCGTCTAGTGGGGGAAATGGAGACAGGGTTCGGTTAGAACTGCTCTGCCATGTGTGGACTGGGTGACCTTGAGTTTCACCTCTCCAGGCTTCAGTTCTCCCTTCAATAAACGGGGGACAGTAGTGACATCTGTTTTGAAAATTGTGTGGAGTTTGAGTGAGACAATCCAAGTGAAGCGATATCATAGTGGCCCGAACTTTGTAAGTGCACAGCAAATACTCAAGATGGATAATATGGTGAAGTATTAGCTGGGGAGTGTGCCTTTCACTCTGGGCTCAACGAATCCTTCCGTCTGTATTTCAAAAAAACTCATTTCCCCAGCCCAGACAGAATCAAGCTCCACAGTGAATGAGAAGCAAAGATTACAAAAACTATCCAAGCCTCAGCACCACTCACGAGTTTCTTAAGCCTGGGGTTCCTCAACCTCTGCATTACTGACATTGGGGCAGGAAAATTCTTTGTTATGGAGCCTGTCCTGTGCATCTCAGGAGGTTTAGCAGCAACTGTCCTCCACCAACCGGATGCCAGGAGCACTCCCCTGAGGTGTGACAACCCCAAATGGTCTTCAGACATGCGATGGTTCTCCAAGAGGCAAAATCACTGCAGATGGAGAACAATTGAGATTCAGATGATGCTGGCAGAATAAATTTTCTTGGAAAGGCATGATGAAAGGATATTGTAGCCTGGGAAAGGAGAAATGAGCCAAGAGGGAAGTACCGAGCTGCAAGCTACCTCAGACGGTGGCACTGAGCAAGCACCTCCACCTCCAGGGGCGGCAGCTCTTGTCTGTGGAGCCATGGTGCAGGTTCTGCCTGTGTTCCGTTCCCTGCTCTCCAGCCACCTAGTTTCCTCCTCCCAGGGTGGAGGAATTTGGAAATGGAGCAGGATAGATGAACGCATGGAAACAGACATTTCAGACTAAAAGCAGGACCAGAGGGAAATAGTTAGAAATCTCTACAATGGGAGAAGAACGTGCCTACCCGATGGAGAAATCTTCTACTTTTATTCTTACTACACTGGTCTGCGGAAGATGCTTTGGCTGCCCAGTGAAGGGAGAGTTCAAGCTGCTGTAATAGAGAAAACTGCAGGAGGCCTGCCCTGAGAGTTGAGGTGTAACTGCACTTACATGAGAGTTCCCCCCTCTGCTGCGCTGAGCTGCTGTGGGGTCTGGCCAAGGACTGAAGGGTTTCCCTGGGTCATTTCCCATTGTTTAAAAAAAAGCTCAGCATCGATTGACTATTTCTTGACTATTCCTAGCAACTCCAGGAGGACACATTAGCTACCTCAGGGTGAGCTTGGATCTGCAGTGGAAATACAATTTATCTTCTCATTTTCTCTGTCTTTTGTAAGCTTCTTCATTTGGGGAGCCTCGGAGTGGCTTAGGGAGGTTCCACTCAGAGATGTGTAGGTTAATAACTCACCCCTTTTGACCAAGTAGGTTCAATATAACAAACACTCCTGTATGTGCAGAGCTTACTTATAAGTGCTCTTCTGCTCAGGTAACAGCTCTCTCATTTATCGGTAACTGTTTTCCATGGGGCCCCCTAAAATCAGAATGTCCAAAGACTTTCTATCTTCTCTAACCTGGGAGGACTGCCGATGTTTCTAATGTCAAATGCTGTCAGCATCTCACCATCCTTGGTGAAGAAATCTCTTCCTGGGTTCTGGTGGTGAGGTGGACGTTCCTGGTGTAATGGTGCACCTGAGAGAGGACAAGGAGACAGAAAGTGGACAGGAGCAGCGCCAGTCCTGGGGTGCTTCCTCACTGCTACTGCACAGTTCCCCCATATCTGAGCTTGCTGGTGCTTGGGGGGGGGAACCTGATATCCACACATTTGATTAATTTTGATTAAAAAAAGAACCCTTTCTTTTCGCATGCTGTGAGTTGTGTTCATCTATGGGGGCTGGATAGCCAAGTGAAAATCAAGGCAATGGGAATCTAGAAGCATTGGGTTTTGTCTAAAATAGATTCAGAGTTATGCTGCTCTGTGAATATGAACCTATCCAATTTTCTACCACCCACCCACACATCTATTCATCTATCCATTCAAGTCCGTCTTCTATCTACCCCATGCTTTGGGCTACTCCTGCTAATGGCATTTTCTCCAAAACTCTACCTGATGTTTATGATAATTTGTGGCTCTTTCCAATCAGAAGGTCAACACCTGGGGGGCAAGCACATATTTTTTGCCCATTTCCTATCCCCTATTACTCCAAGGTGCCTGGACATTTCTTAATACATGCTTGTGGCATAAAAATTTTTTGTTGAGTTAGCCTGAGGGATTCCAGCCAAGAGGGATCATTCCTGTCCAGAAATTTCTTGATTGGGGGTAGGGCTGTAAAAGAAATAATTAATAATTAAGAGTGTGAAGGGAAAGCCTACGGAATGGGTAAAAACCTTTGCCAGCTACTCTTCCAACAGAGAATAAATATCCAGAATATATAGAAAACCCCCAAAACTTAAAACAAAAAATCTAAATAGCAAAATTCAATAAATGGGCAAATGATCTATGCAGACATTTATCAAAAGAAGAAGTATAAATGGGCAACAAATATATGAAAAAATGTTCAACATCCTTAATAATCAGGGAAATGCAAATCAAAAAATACACTGAGATTTCATTTCACTCCATTCAGAATGGCAGTCATCAAGAATACAAATAATACAAATAATGATTTCTAGGGAAAATGGTATGCTTACACAGTGTTGATGGGATGGAAAATTAGTATAACCACGTTGAAAAGCAGACTCCTCAAAAGGCTAGGAATGGGACACCACTCTTTGGTGTTTATCCCAAATAATTAACATTAGCATACTACAGTGATACATGCATACCAATGTTTATAGCAGCCCAATTCACAATAACCAAGTTCTGGAACCAGCCTAAATATCCACCAACAGATGAAAGGGATAAAGAAAACGTGGTAGATATACACAATGAAGTTTCACTCAGCTCTGAAGAAGAATGAAATTATGGCATATACTGGTAAATGGATAGAACTGGAGAATATCACACTAAGTGAAATAAGCCAGACTCAGAAAGTCAAGGGCAGGGGTGCAGGGACAGAAAATAAAAGTTTGTTGGATTAGACAAAGGGAGATGAAGGGAAGGGGAGAGGATGGGAACAGGAAAGATGGCAGAGTGAATCTGACAAAACATTCCTATGTTCATTTATGAATACACGAGCAGTGAAACATCTTATACAACCACAAAGAATGGGATCCAAATTAGAATAATATACTCCAGGCATGTATGTCAAAATACACTCTGCTGTCATGTATATCTAAAAAGAACAAGTAAAAAAGTTAAAAAAGAAAGTCAAGAGCCAAAGTTTTCTCTCATTTGTGAAAACTAGAGAAAAACAAGGAAAAAAAAATAAGAAGGAGATCACATGAAAATAAAAATGGGAAGGTGGAGTAGAGGAAAGGCATTGAGGGGAAGGGACAAGGGATGGGTAAAGGGAGCAACTGTGGAATGAAACCGACCAACTTATGCTATGTGTGAGTACATTGTATTGAAATCTACTTTTAGGTGTAACCATAATGCATCAATTAAAAACAGACAAAGATGTATAAGGAGGACCAGTAGAGTAGAGGTGGGGGATTGCAGGAGGAAGAAGAGGAGGAGAAGGGGAAGTACTGGGGATTAAGAATGAGCAAACTATATTGTATGCATTTATGATGATGTTAAAATGAACTCCACTGTTATATATAACTCTACTGCACTAATAAAAAGACAACAAAATAAGTCGTTCCTGATTTGAAGATTTCTTTGGTTTAAACACATGTTTTTCCCCAAATTCACCTTGAAACTCCTCTCTCTTGTGGTGGTATTGACAGGTGAGGCCTTTGGGGAGATGATTAGGTCACAGGGCTCTGTCCCTATGAATGGGTTAGTGCCTTACAGAAGCGACGGAGGGAACTAGCTAGGCCTGTCTTTACCCTTCTGCCTTCAACCACATCAAACACAAGGAGGTCCCCACCAGACACAGAATGCCAGAGTCTTGATTTTGGATCTTCCAGTTTGTTGAACTGGGGGATCAAATTTATTTTACTCACAAAGTACCCAGTCTTTATTAAATTGTTACACCGGCACAGAGGCACTAAGAAAAACTTCTATTAATGTTAGAAGAATTGTGCTGGGCACCATAGCATTTGCCTGTAATCTCAGCAACTCCGCAGGCTGAGATAGGAGGATCATAAGTTTGAGGCCAGCATTGGCAACCTCGAGATGCTCTAAGCAACTTAGTGAGACACTGTCTCAAAATGAAAAATAAAAAGAGCTGGGGATGTAGCTCAGTGGCAAAGCATCCCTGGGTTCAATCCCCAGTACAAAAAATAAAATATGATAAAGAATTTTCCTCTACTTCAACTTTACAACATTGTTTGGACGTTAGCAGTGGTGTACTGCTTGTTCAACAACTGTCTCTCTGGGAGAAAAAAAAATCAGCTTATTTAGTGTTCTCTGATTTTCTTGGTGAGAATATTCATAACATGGCCAGCCTCAAGCTCCCAATGGGGTAATTAACAATTTGCACAATTCCTGAAAAATAGACAATGGACCCTTTGTTGGTGGGAGCCAGTTCTGTCTTGTTACTCGAGACCCTTAGTATTTTTGGTGAGGCATCTTACGAATGTCCTGAAGAGGCAGCTGTCCACCTCTCCCTCTCTCTGCTGGAGATCCTCATGTTCTCAGGCTGCCAAACGATGCCTGCAGCCAAACATGGTCTGCACCTGTTTTTGTGTGGCTTGTGAGTTAATGATAGCTTCTAAATGTTTAAATCGTTTAAAAAATTAAAAGAATACTGTTATATCACACATGGAAGACATGTGGAAGAAATTCAAATTGCAGTGTCCGTAAATAAGGTTTTATTGGAACACAGTCATGTCTGTTAGCTTATGGATTACCTGTGGCTTCATGCATGCTACTCAGTGGTGTTGAGTACTTGTGATAGAGATTATGTGGACTGAAAATCCTAAATACTACTATGTAGCTCTTCACCAAGAAGGCTTATGCATCATTCTTAGTAATGTAGTCCATCAGTTGATACTTTGGAAAAAAAATTTTTTCCAAGTAAAATGTTATTCTGAATACCAATATATCAGGTAGAAAAATAGAGCATCTCTGATTGGAGCAGGCAGAATGGGGGTCCAGATTCCCACCTCTTAGCCTCTCACTGCCTGGAGACCAATCCATAAGCCTGGAACTCTTAAATCCTTCTCTAGGGCCCTGAAGCTCTAAGGAGCATACTATAACAGTTACCCATCTATTCCAACCTTCCTATGGTTATACAAATCTTCCTTGTCTAGTTCATTTGACCAAAGTACCTAATTTCTAGAGAGGTAAAGAGACTTTTCTTAAATCACACAGCAAACTGGGGATAGAACAACAACACAGACCCAGCTCTTCTGGCTGAAAAACCAGTGCTGTCTCTTGAAGCTCTTGGCTGAAGCTTTTGTCCTCCCAAACATGCACCATCCATCTCTCTCTCTTTCTCATTTTTGGTACCAGGGTCTGAACTCAGGGGCACTTAATCACTGAATAATGTCCTTTTTTTATTTTTTTATTTTTTAGAGACAGAGTCTTACAGAGTTGCTCAGGGCCTTGCTAAGTTGCAAAGTCTGGCTTTGAACTTGTGATCCTCCTGCCTCAGCCTCCCAGGCCTCTGGGATTACAGGTGTGCAGCACAGTGCCTGGCTGCCTGGTCTCTCTTTGAGGCTGTTCTAGCTTTGCCTGTCTGATGACAGCAGGAGGACTACCTCACGCCCCACTGCTGAGCCACAGATGAAGCATGGGTGGTCGTTAGCCATCTCATGCGTGATTTTGCAGATGTATTATTTTCTTAACTGTTTGGTGAATTCTTTCCTACTTTGGACCTCATGTTGTCTTTGCTGCATGTCAGCATTGGCAGGTAGTGCCCTGAACGGCCACTGGCCTCCCTCCTGGCTCTGCCTTCCATTTCCACGACCTCCTCTATGGGTCAGAGCAGCTGATTTCTAAGACCTCTCTCAGTTCTCACATCATCACCATTGTTGTGAGCAACGCCAGATCACCCGGAGCGGGCTGTACCTGATGACGGGCACTCATCACCTGGCAGTGTTCATATGCATGACCTCTTATTTTTTTTTAAAAATAACCCTGAAGTGTAAATATTATTATACTCTAGAGAGGAGAAAGCTGAAGCTCAGACAAAGGTGAGTGACAAGACCCCACAGAAATGTCATTTTGGGATTGATCTCAAATCCTTTGGGCTCTCAGTTCAGCTTTCCTTTCATTAGGCCGCTCTGCCTCTCTGCATGTCTGGGCTTCATCCTACCCGGGGTGGACAGGGCTGGGTGAGGGATTTGCTTGCTCACCTGCCTAGGCCTGGCATTCTGTGCATTGGCACATGTGCCTCCCAGGTGTGGTCCCTCTCCTGGAGAGCAGGATATCAGGTTCCCCTAGGTGACCAGCAGGGCTCTGGCTGCTAGGTAGGCTTGGTGAGTGGCAGTGAGATCAGCAAGGCTGAAGGTGGACAGGTGGGCAGTCTGCATGTTCTCCCGCCCTGTGTGAGTCTGAGCCCCTTCTCTAGCACTGAAGTAAAAGTGGTGGCAGTCACAGAGCATGACCTTGGTGGTAGGGGTGGAGGTGATGACTTTGGCTGTGTTGTCAATACTGCTGTCTAGATTGCCGATCCTGTTGGAGAAGGCCACGCTGCCACCCTAGTCCCCATCTGCCATTTACTTTCCAAGACTACATCACTGACCTTTGGTAGATGCTATGTCCAGGCCCTTCTCAAACCTGCGGGCTCAGGTCTGAGAAGCGAGTTCACCTGAAGAAGGAATGTAGTGGAAAAATCAGGCCTTTTGGCACAGGTGGGAGAAACAGAGAAGTACGGATTTCTAAGGGTTTTTCTTTCTGCATTATGCCATTCTTGACATTGAGGGGTACAGACTCAAGGGAATTAAAAACTACCATCATCGTTAGAAGACTAGAAACAACATACATACCTTCCAAAGCAGCAGAAGGGAAAAAAATGAATTGGAAAAAAGTCAGCAAACTTAGGATAATAGAAAAAGTACATAAAAAGCATAAAAATATCTTCTAACAAAATTAAATGAAAATATTCTATGTTTATTATTTCTATTACTATGTTTTTAATTTATTAATCCAAAGCAATAACAGCATAGTAAATAGATGAGTATATGGAAACAGGATAACATCAAAAAATATCTGCAAAAAAGTGAATGTGGAGAGTCGTGCTCCTGGGGTGGAAGAGCGTGCTCTCTCCCCTACTTGTCTGTCTAGGTGAATGCTCCAGCCTCCTCTGTGCTCTGGGCCTCAGAAGACTGATTGCTATGAATGCCTTGCCCTCCGTCTTCTGGCGGGAGGCCTGATAGGAGAATGGTGGGGGCAGAGGAAGGCAGGGGCTGCCAGTGCTCTCTGCTCATCCACAGTTGGCAGTGGCTATCTTCTCTATGAAGGCCATAGCTCTGGTAAGGGGTGGGGGGCTCTCCTCCTTCCACCCCATGGATAGAAGCAGCTTCATACCTTGGCATCCTTCACCCTGAACTTGGCTTTGGAAACAGCCCCTCCCTCGAGCTCTCATCTCAGTGTGCCATCTGGGCTTTTCCTTTTCAGGGGCAAAGAGGAGGGGACCCCACAGATCCTGACTATGACAGACACTGAAGAGTTGGATAAAGAGCAAAAGTCAGACATTTTTTGCCATTTCAAAGAGACACACAGAAAGCAAAATCAGAAGAAAATTCAGTATCAAGGGATGTGTCTCACTGAAGTTTCAGATGAGGGCCCTGGATCTAGAGGCTTTGCAGCCCTTCTGACCCATGGAAGGAGGCCAGGCCTTTGGAACAGCGTGGTAGGGATCAGCCAGTCAGGGAGTGACTGCTGGTGGGCAGGTGAAGTGGGCGCCACGTGGTGGACTCAGTTTTCTCAAATCTACTTGTTAGCAGAAAACTTTTCAGGATCAATGACAGGGCGGTGCTACAGCAAGTTGAATATTGGTGTTAAGAGACAGTCAAGGGATTGAGAGATATTATGTTTGGTAGAAAATATAAGGACTAAGCAATTATGGTTTGTTTTCTTTCCTTTTTCCTTTTCTTCCTACTCTTCCTCTCCCTCTCAAGTCCCCAGATTACTCAGTATGGGGCTTGTTTTGGACGGTCCCCAGCACTCTGTCAGGAAGCTATCCCACCTGTGACACATAAAAGTCCTTTTATTCCAAGTCCTTGGTGACTCTCTGGGTCTATACTGTACAAAATATACAGAGGATCAGGGAACTGTCTCTTCTCAAAAGTTAACTGCTCCTTCCAAGACTGTATTGTTATAATTATTGTCAACAACAATAACAATTAAGGTCATTTAGTTTGTATTGTTATGCTATGTTATAGTCTGTTAATACCTGCAAAGACTAAAAGCTAGACACATGGTCATTAGCCTTTGTTATCTTTATTGTAGAAGAGGATGAGATGATCAGAAGGATGACTTAACTTGTCAATATCACATAAGTGTAAGTAATCTTCTCAAGATCCTGGCTTACTGACTGTCAAGCCAGTGCCCTTTGGAATTTCTAGTCCTTCTTCCTGACCCATTTCTGTGTCTGCTGGGGGTCATTCTAGGAGTCATATGCATAAGGAGGGTCTCAACTGGGTCCTTTGTTTTTTAAGGACTCTGGGGTTTTGCAAACCAGAGTTAGGAATGTCAAGGGCCATTGCAAAATGCTTAGTAATTTCCTGAGGTAGACTTAGGACTTCCTTTGAATATTAGCAAAATGAAGGTAATACCCAACAGGTGAATACCCCAGTGCTAGAGAAAAGATGCATAACATTCTAGTATTTTTTTTTTTTTTTGTGTGTGTGTGTGTGGTGCTGGGGATTGAACCCAGGGCCTTGTGCATGTGAAGTAAGCACTTACCAACTTAGCTATATCCCCAGTCCAAGATGCATGCAGTATTCTAAATGAGTTCATTTTTGGGGAGCTCAAGACCCAGGTATGTGTAGCCTCCAAGGCTGATCCTGTGGAAAGCTAAGTTCAATCTCCTGAAGTTAATATCCCCACTAAACACACTTTGGGCTTGATGCTGGAGTGACCTGGGAAGTGAGATGGCATATGCTCAGGACTGGAATGTTCCTGAGGGACTCTCTCCTCTCCTACATGAGCGAGAGTCAAATCAACTAAAAAAGTGACTCAGCCTGCCTGGGTGTCTCTCTCTTTTATAAAAGAGACAGTCTGTGCTGAGCCAAATGTTGGCTGCCTCGGCAGGTCTGACTTCACAGTGGCAATGGTCCAGGTATTTCCTTGTGCCCTGATGCTAGATTCATGGTTCATCATTCTAAGAATAATCTGGTTTCAGTCAGGGGCTTTTCTGTAAGGAGAGAGTACAGTGAGCAGCCAAGGGGTTGGTAGCACTGGAAGTTATATTTCTTATTCAGAGTTAACATGATGTTTGGTCTTGACAATGATTTGGGGCAGCACGAGGCAATTCTATTGAGAGTTGTCGCTTCTGGGTGAGGGTGCACTTCTTGAGACAATGATGTCTCCACGCTGCCTGTGTCCCGCTCAGCTCTGAGCTCTGTGGGGTTGACAGCCAGGCCTCACTCATATTAGGTTGTGAAGTGGCTTGTAGCTATTGATCAGAACACACCTGGCGCATGGGCGTGGACTGAGGTATGTCTGGAGCTACAAAGCAGAGTCTTCAATAAACAGCACCTTGGTGTGAATCTGTTAGAAGGCCTGAGTCCCCTGTCTGTGGGGCCCTTCACCTAAAAGCAGTGGCTGCTGCCCTGATTTCATGAGGGTGATGGGGCTGGAGAAAGGAGCCCTGGTGAAGGGAGTAGCCACGTGGGGTGGATGGTCTTGGGTCTGACACCACATTGGCACTGCAGTGGGACCTCAAAGCAACCTGAAACCATGGGGATGTGACAGATCTCATGCACTTGATCAGTGAAGGCAATTAAGAGCCAAGAAAAGTGATTGTTTTCATACCTTGGAAGACTGTTCATGTAAATGAAAACTGGAGGAAACAGTCCACCGTCAGCCACGTGGCTAGTGTCTGACTTAGAACATGTGGTCACTGTAACCCACCGTTCCAGTGTGGAGCCTCGAGGCAGGGTGGTTCCACTCTGAGCTCTCCCAAGGCAGATCTTTGGGGGGCTCTGTGGGTTTATGCTCACCTTCTCCTCAACTGCAGGACAGAGTGTAGCCCCCATGTGCCTCAAAGGACATGAGACTGTAGCATAATGCTCTACATCATAAGGAGAGGGGTGCTCAGGAAAAACTTGGAAACAACTACCACAGAGATAGGCAGCATCTTTTTTTAAAAAAAATTTTTGTAGTTGTAGATGGACAGAATGCCTTTATTTAATTTATTTATTTGTTTAGGTGGTGCTGAGGATCAAACCCAGTGCCTCACGTATTTTAGGCAAGCACTCTGCCACTGAGCTACGGCCCCAGCCCCAGCCCATAGGCAGCACCTCTGTCTAAGCAAGGTTTCCCTTCCTGGTTTTTGTAACTTCTTCTCTCCCTGGAATCAGTGGTCTGGGTTTCAATCCCAAACCATTACTCATTAGCTATGTGATTTTAGGCAGGTGAAATTTCCTCCTCCAGCCTCAATTTCACCATCTATAAAATGTGAATTATAATAGTGGCTTTCTCACAGAGTTTTTGTATTAAATGAGATAATAAAATGAGGATAATAAAATAATAGGAAATATGAACATAACATTGGCTATAAATTGGGCATTCTAATAAAATTTTTAGATATATTAACTCATTGGATCTTAAGAATTGTAATATATGCAAAATATAGGAAAAGCAGTTTCTGGAGTAGCAGATACACGATAAACGGTAGATGTAGCTATTATTAACTGATACTAAGTCAATATTGCAGAAGGAGGAAGGAATGTGTGAATGACTGACAATATGCACACAACACTGCTCCTAGAGGGTAAAGTATTCTCATCGGGTTGGATGATTTTTCATTTGAAACCACAATGGAGTCTGGAAAGGAAGGTCTTTAGGGGTTAAAAAAAAATCACAATTAGGCAGTCAGTACCTTTCTCGAGGCATGCTGGGGAAGATAAAGTTTCTCCACCTTGGAAGTGATTTGATAAACACTGCTTCGCTGCCTAACAGGTTTGGTGGATATGGAAAGTCAAATAAAAGATAGTCAGACAAATATTTCATAGAAGTCTCAAGAAATCTCCCAGAATGTCTTGCTATGTTTGCTACTTTCCCAACCTCTGATAAGGGGAGAGGGGAGAAATGAGACCATCCCAGCCTGGAAGTCCTGAATGTAGGGCAGGTGGAGAGGGAAGGGCTGCCAGGGGTCATTAATCCCTTGGCTCCCTGGCTCTTTAACAAGTTAATAGAATAGTTATGGGACTTTGGCCTAAGTTAGACAGATTTTAATTTTGGCCCATAATTTCATTGGAAAAATACTTCCAACTTTCAAAGAGGGCTGGTGACCTCACCTTGACTCATGCGTCACCTTATCATTTTCTTGTCATATTGTTGCAGACCAGAGATTGTCACGGAGCAGCACGGGTCTTTAGACCAGAATCAGGGAAGCACTGAGCTAGTCCAAGACCTTCATCCCAGTTTGTGGAAGGAAAACTCCCAGGCTCTGGGTAGTCACCTTGCTGGTAGGACATAGCCTGCTGTCTTTCTCCCTGCTTGTATCTGTCATTGTGCCCTGTGCCAGAGTACAGATGGTTCCTGACTTAAGGGGTTTCACTTAAGACTTTTGAGTCTACAATGGTGTGAAATGTTAGGCATTCAGTAGAAGTCATACTTCAACTTTTACATTTTGTTTTTTTCCTGGACTAGTGACATAAGGTACAATGTTCTCTGGTGGTGCCGGGCAGTGACAGCTCCCTTGTCAGCTGTGCCATCATGTGGGTACACAAGGAAACTCTCGAGCGGACCACGTTGCCAAGCAAGGAGGTTTGGTGGATTATTAATGCATTTTCAACTGAGTGATATTTTCAGCTTATGCTGGATTTACTAGGATGTAGCCCCACTGTTAAGTCTAGGAGCACCTGTATGAAGTGGTTTCCTCTTTCCAGGTACGACTCTCACCTGAGGGACTCTGTCCGCAGAGAGCAGCCCAACTATGGGCTCTGACTCTAGCAAAGTCATCCCTTCAACCACCCAGAGGGGTTTCTGGGGGCTGCAGCCAAAGTTGGGCATGGGCTGGAGCTTGTTGGATAGCAGGGCCAGGGTGCTCTGAGAGGTCTGGACCCCTGAGATGCAGGAATCGTAGATTTGATGTCCTGCCATGATGTTGGAAGGAAGGCTGGATCCTCTTTTGCCTCAGCCCCAGCAAAGAGAAGCCTCAGAGCATTTCAGAAAAATTGATCCTGGAATCTTGAGAAGGGAAAGGACGGGGAAAGCTGGGATTGGTCAGTGGCTCTACAGAGCCCCACAAAACATCCCTTGACATGGAGAAAGAAGGCAGTTTCCCAGAGATAGATAAGGAGACGCACAAAGTGACAGTATGCAGACATACACACATACTGGCAGTTGTGCAGACAGGCTGACAGTGATGTAGGCACACATGCTCCAGTCCATGTTCTCACTGCCCATATGCATCTGTCTATAAAGTCAGTGGGTACAGAATGGATGTGACACAGAAAGACACAAACACTGGGAGAGAGGACTCAGATGCAGAAACAGAGACACATCCAGAGACCAGCACTCAGATGTGGATGAGTCAGTGACACCCAGTGAATGGGACAGACATATATGGAGAGTGGTAGCCTTACACACTGGCAGACAGATGGGCACAGGCACCTGCATAGACAAACTGCTACAGATACAAGCACAGAGCTCCGAGTAGATGCAACAGACACACAGACTGCCTTTGACAATGGCTCAGGCGGGAAGAACTAAGACAGACATTAGGGTAGGGGGACATAGGGGTCTGGCTGAACACTTCCCAGAAATCAAAGACTGAACTCTAGTTTGAAACTTGGTAGGCCTTGGAGATGCTTCAGATAGTCCTGAGAGCTGGGTTCATGGGTGAGAGATGCTGCCAACGTGGGCCTGGGGCTGTCCGGCTGCACCCTATGACTCTGCCTTCATATGAATTTCTCTACAGCTGTAGACACCACGATGTTGAAAGTGCTCCCTGGCCTCAGATTGCACATTGCACAGAGGGGGGCATTCAGGCCTGGAGTGAAAAAGGGACTTGGCATTAGTTAATCAGCAATGTGGAGAGGGTGGGGACTAGAACCAGGCCTCTCAAACCTCTGAAAGATTCCAAGGGAACTCAGGAGGAATGCGCTGTCCTGCTCAAATGTCTCCCTGACAGAGATCCTTGGAGGGTGGGTGACAGCTGCAGGGGCACCCTGCTGGGTAGGGGGATGAGGACAGCTGTTCCTGTCACCCCCTGCCTAGGGATCAAGAGCATGGCCTCCTCTCCGCACAGCGGCTGCTCCAGAGGCTGCTGCCCGTTGACTTCTGGTTGATCCACCAGAGCATGTGAGGGAGCCACAGTTCCAGTGAGCACATCTCCCTCCGTAGACAGGATGCTCCGGAGCCTGAGCCTTGGCAGGTAGCCAAGGGCATGGATAGTGTTTACCATGGCAGCTGCTGAGAGCAGAACAAAAGGACCACTGCCCAGGGCATGGGGACTGTCCTTCCCTGTTGATGGGTGGCCGGGGTCCTCTGTTGTCAGAGCATCTGGACTTGCTTCCTCTAGGAGGCTCCAGACACACCTGCTGGGGTTTCCAGGAGACCCCTCTCCCTCCAAGGGAGGGATCTCCAAGCCTTTTCCCTACATGACTGTGACTTCAGAGTTCTCTGGGTCTCTGAGACCCTCCTGTGGCGCTGGCCTCTGGCAGCCCCTCACCTTCTGCGTTCAGCCAGTTGCTAACTTTCCTTACTTTCTGGCTGAGATACCTGGCCGAGACAGCCCCACGAGGTGGGAGACGGGCCCTGTCTCTCAATACTTCTTTATTTCCGGGGACCCTGCTCCTGGGCCTGTGTGTATGAAGGAGGCCGACTTCTCTGAGCTTGGATCTCCTGGGCCTGCTTGCACGCTATAATCTTCAAAGCCAGAATGAATCCAGCGATGTCAGCAGAGGCCTGAGGTCTCCAGGGGGAAGCTAAAAAACAACCAGCGAAGCAGCTTTTCTGAGTGCAAGGCCGCAGGGCTCTCTCTCAGGTCCGGGAGGGTGGTATGCTTGGTATCCTACAGGCTGTGAGGCATCTGCAGGGGGACAGCTAGCCCTAGGGTTGATCTTCAATCACTTTTGACCTGGATTTTATTCCTGGTTTTGCCATGCATGTGTCTCAGGGTCAATGGGCAGGTCCCCTCCTCTTTCTTGGGGCTCAGTTTTCTCTTGGGGCTCAGTTTTCTCTTGGGTAATAGGGAAATACCTAACCCTAACTCTATTTCAACAGCAAGACCCTCTGTGACACCTTACCTAGTGTGGAGAGTACTCACAAATGGTTCCTGAGACAGGGATTCTTCCAGAGAGGTCCAGGTGAGTACCTGAGGGCAGGCCAGAGGAGGCTGGAGCCAGGGCCTCCCAAGGGCTAGATCAGGGTGCAACTCTGCAGCATGAAAACATCCTCAGACAGCGTTTCCCATTTAGTCCTCATGGTAGCCCATGCCCACAGAGGAGCCATCCCTCTGATTTTACAGATGCGATGCTGAAGTCCAGAGAGGGTGATTTGCCCCCAGCCCACAGAAGAAGTCAATGCCATCCGAGTCTCCTGGATCCAGTTCCAGACTTGTCCTGAGTGACAAGGTCGTCTTTCAGAAGCGGGGTAGAGCATCATCTGCAAGAGCTACCTGCTGACTTTCTGGATGAGGCTACTTATGCACCTGGGCTGCTGAGTGTTTGGAATATTTCTGAATGCAGGTAGAGAGCAGGGCCTGGAGCCACGTACTTTCTCATCTGAGCTACCTTGCAGAGCAGATGGACAGACAGCTGGCCACAAGCTCCAAGAACACCTGAGGTGCACAACGGCTAAAGCCTAAAATTCCTCTGTTATCTGACATGCTTCCTCCAGCCCATGCCAATGAGCTCATGCTGTGTGAGAAGATCCCCCTAGTGTGAGCCCTCAGATGCTTCTCAAGCTACATCGTAGACCATCCCCAGTATTTGAATCCTGGCTACTGCTGTGTGACCTAAGGGGCAAGTCATCCAGTGTCTGTGGGTCTCACCTTCCTCTCAGGTAGAACGGGAACAATGGTGCCTTCCTTGCCCATGGGCCACTGGTGAAGCCTAAATGTGGTAAGTAGCTAATTGAAAGAGATTTGCCCATTTTAGGAAAAATAGGGATGGTTCTTCCAGGGAAATTCAGTAACAACAGTATATTTGTGTGTCTGCTCTCTGGAGCTTCAGATCAGGGGCAGGTACTGTGTGCTGGTGGACCTGAAGGAATCTCAGGTCCAGGGAGTAGGAGATGTGCCCAGCCAGAGACAGGGTCTGTGAAGATAAATTGTCCACTGCATCATTCTGCCTAGATGACAAATGAGCCCAGGCCCAGATGTCTGGCTCCATAATTTTATAAGGAAAGGAATTTCAGGGTCAAGAAGAGGGAGCAACTGGCCCAGAGAGAAACTGCTTGTCTGCCCATACATCTGGGGTGACGGTACAGCTGTCCTCTGGTTGTGGGGTGTGATTTTTGCTCTTGACTGCTCCTAAATGTGTCCATGCCTTGCACATTGGAGCATCCCCACCTCGTCTGGAGTCAATACCCTATATGCATGTGTCCCCATTGCACTTGCTGGCTTCAGAGCAGATGCTGTGTGGCCCTGTCTTAGCCTTCCCTACCGATGTCTTAGGAGGCCATGGCGGGTGTTTGATAAATGAATAGAAACAAGACCCCTTGACCCATGCTGCATTTCCTGTTGATATCTGCAGTGGGCAAAAATCTGGAGGAGGCACTTTATTCCTATTAATGGTACCCCTGTTGGCGTGGGGAGCTTGCAATGTGGCTCTTCTGCTCTGAGACACAAAGTGGCCAAAGTCAAGGTGTGAGGAGGCCCTTTTCCTGGTTTCAGTCCTTGCTGCACTTGACCTCTGCTTCACACCTCCCTGAGAGAGGAGGACTATCCATCTCCCTATCTGTGGGTCTTGTTTATTCAGTTGGGCCCTGAGCAGAGTTGGCTGCGCCCTAAGAATCTCACTTCAACCCTTGGAGTCAATTTCTGCAGCTGGTACATCATACGCTTCTACCATAGGAGCTCAAAAGCGGTCCATGGACAGATACTGGGTCACCCTTCCCCTGGCTTCTAGGTTTCTGAGCAAAAATGTCCCCCTCTCTACTCTGAGCTCCTAAAGCCCATGCAAGTTGGGACCCTCATGGTCACAGGGTACACCTACTATCAGCTTAGGACCACTCTGCTATTTAACAAAGGAAGGAAGACGGCACCAGTGTTGGAACTTCAGGCTTCAGTGATAGATAAATTGAGAGCGTGACTCTTGAATCACCACAAAAAGCACAGAACACAAACCATCGCCACCAACATAGCCAGGTACAGGGCCATGACTGATGTCCTTACTATCATGCTCAGATGGTTGGGTTCTGGGCTGGCTGAGGGGCTCAGAGACAGGATGGGGCTGCCTAAATTCTCTCCAGGGTGCACAGTGACTTCTTTGTCCTTTGGGCCTCTTTCTGGGAGATGGAATCTTAGAGAAAGCCAAACAGTGTCCTCACCTGACACAGCTGAGCAAGGACCAGTCCAGCCCCCTCCTTTCTGCAGTCCACTGATGTCCCTGGTCTCATGGCTGATGCTGACTTAGAAGCTGTGGTTTGATCTTGTCAGGCAGAGGTCACCAGTTCCACAGAGTTTATGAAACACACAAGGAGGGGCGAACTTTATTTCAATTCCAGAGGTCTAACACGCTTGAGACCCAGGGGAGCCATGAGAGGAGAAATGGTCCCCTTTAAGGCCTGCCCTTGCCTTGCCCCCAAATGAGCTGCATATTTATCTCATAAGATTAATTCCCCACAAAGTCAGACAGACATCTCTTTCCCAGGGACCTCCTAGAGTCTGGGTGAGTAAATTTGCTTTCCTATGATTGAATCTGCCAATGGTGTAAAAGAGCTATGAGAAGAAGGCAGTGACCAAGGGTTATGGGTGAGACTTAGAGCTACGTGCCATGAGCAAACAATTTTCCAGGTATGAGCAACCGTATAGTTTGGATGCTCTGTGCTGCAAAATTTATTGGTTGAAATCTAATCACCAGCGTGATGGTGTTAGGAGGTGAGAACTTTGGGATGTGAGTTGGGCCTTATAAATGAAGTGCTAGGGAGCTACCTGGCTCTTTTCACAATACGGAGACACAGCTGTATGGCACTAATTATGAATAAGAAAGTGAGGCCTCACCAGACACGGAATTAACTGATGCCTTGACATTGGACTTTCCAGCCTCTGGAATTATAAGAAATAAGTTTTTGTTGTTGAACAGCGCACTATTTATGCTAGTTTGCTTTAGCAGCCTGAACCAGTGAAGATAAGTGTTGATCAGGTGTGCAGGTAATTGTGTCCAACCATCATGAATCAACATCTGTGTGATCCATTCTTTTCTTTTTAAAATTATAATTATTGCCATTATGAAGTCAAACAACAACAAGTGCTGGCGAGGATGTGGGGAAAAGGGTACTCTTGTACATTGCTGGTGGGACTGCAAACTGGTTCGGCCAATTTGGAAAGCAGTATGGAGATTCCTGGGAAAGCTGGGAATGGAACCACCATTTGACCCAGCTATTGCCCTTCTCGGACTATTCCCTGAAGACCTTAAAAGAGCGTACTACAGGGATACTGCCACATTGATGTTCATAGCAGCACAATTCACAATTGCTAGACTGTGGAACCAACCCAGATGCCCTTCAATAGATGAATGGATAAAAAAAAATGTGGCATTTATATACCATGGAGTATTACGAAGCACTAAAAAATGACAAAATCATGGAATTTGCAGGGAAATGGATGGCATTAGAGCAGATTATGCTTAATGAAGCTAGCCAATCCCTAAAAAACAAATACCAAATATCTTCTTTGATATAATGCGAGCAACTAAGAACAGAGCAGGGAGGAAGAGCAGGAAGAAAAGATTAACATTAAACAGAGACATGAGGTGGGAGGGAAAGGGAGAGAAAAGGGAAATTGCATGTAAATGGAGGAAGACCCTCATTGTTATACAAAATTACATATAAGAGGTTGTGAGGGGAATGGAAAAAAAACAAGGAGAGAAATGAATTACAGTAGGTGGGGTAGAGAGAAAAGATGGGAGGGGAGGGGAGGGAGGATAGTAGAGGATAGGAAAGGTAGCAGAATACAACAGTTACTAATAGGGCATTATATAAAAATGTGGATGTGTAACCGATGTGATTCTGCAATCTGTATTTGGGGTAAAAATGGGAGTTCATAACCCACTTGAATCTAATGTATGAAATATGATATGTCAAGAGCTGTGTAATGTTTTGAACAACCAATAAAAAATAAAAAAAAATAAAATTATAATTATTAAAAGAATGATCACTTACTATATGCCTGCTTGTGTTCCACATATTGTATATATATTAGTTTTGAAGTCAGCAAACCATGGCTCACAGTCTAAATGTGGCTTGTGGCCTATTTTTGTAAAAAATGTTTTATGGCTACCCAGAGACACTTGCCTATGGCTGCCTGCTCACAAAAATGGCAGACCTGAGTGATTGTAATGGAGATTGTCTGGCCTGCAAAGCCTAAAATATTTACCATCTGACCCAGTTCAGAAAAAGCTTAATTGGCCTCTGCTTTAAACTTAACTTTTATTTTATAAGAAATACAGGGAGAGTGTCATGTATTAGTTTTCTATTGCTGAATAACAGCTTACAGTTAGCAGCTGGTAATGACCACAGGTCAGAAGTCACAGTTTTCGGTGATGATTCTTCCTCTTCCTCCCACCATCCCTTGGCTTCCTTACCAGTCCCTAAAAGCCCTGTTATATTTTCAGTTTCAGGCCATTTTTTTAAAAAAAACTTTCACATATGAGATAAAAATATAATATTCATCTTTCATGTCTGGCTTATTTAGTGCAACATAATGGTTCCTAGTTCCATCCATTTTCCTGCAAATGACAGGATTTCATTGGTATTTATGGCTGAATAATATTCCATTGTGTTTATATACCATATTTTCTGTATTCATCCCTCTGTTGATGGGTGCCTAAACTGATTTCACAGCTTGACTATAGTGAATAGTCAATAAACGTGGACATGCTGTTGTTTCTCTTGTATGCTGACTTAATTTCCCTTGGACGCATACCCAGGAGTGGGAAGGCTGGTTTGCCCAGAAGATCCGTCTTAGTTTTTTGAGGAACCTCCACACTGTTTTCCAAAGGGGATGTGCTAGTTTACAGTCCCACCAATAGTTTATAGTGGTTCCCTTTTCTCCACATCCTCATCAGCTTTGTCAATTTTGGTTTTTTTTTTTTTTTTTGGTAATAGCCATTCTGACTGGGGTGAGATAGAACCTCATTATAGTTTAAATTTGCATTTCCCTAATGGTTAAACATATTGAGGGTTTTGTTACATATTTACCGACCTTTTTATAAAAACCTTTTTACATAATAGTGGGATTCACCACGACATATCTGTACATGAACATAATAACATCATTTGACCAGTTTCATTTTCCAGTATCTTCCCTTTTCCTCCCCTCCTCTCTCCCTTCTATTCCCTTCCTCTGCCCTCATGGTCTCCCTTCTATTTTCATGATATCCCTTTCCTTTTTTTCTCTCCAGCTTCCACATGGGAGAGAAAACATATGACCCTTTATTTTCTGAGTCTGGTTTATTTCACTTAACAGAATGCTCTCCAGTTCCATTTGTTTTCCTGTAAATGACATAATTTCAATCTCCTTTATGGCCAAATAAAGCTCCATTGTGTGCGTGTGTGCACGTGCACATGTGTGTATGGGCCTGCACACATGTGTATCTGTCATTTATCCATCTATCATATCTATCATTTATCCTATCTATCTATCTATCTATCTATCTATCTATTTATCTATCACATTTTGTTTACCCACCTATCTGTTAATGGACATCCAAGTGAGTTCCATAACTTGGGTATTGTGAATTATGCTGCTATAAACATGTGAATATATGTATCTCTGTAGTATCCTGACTAATTCCTTTGAATAAACTCTGGACTGTATGGTAGCTCCATTCCTAGTCTTTTAAAGAACTTCCATGCTGATTTTCACAGTGGTTGTACTAATTTGACATTCCCACCAATATTGATAAGAGTTCCTTTCCCTCCACATCTATGCCAGCATTTATTGTTACTTGTATTCTTGAGGATTGCCATTCTAGTTGGAATGAGATGAAATTCTCATCATAGTTTTGATTTGCATGTCCCTGATTGACAAATATATTAAACATTTTTTTCATGTATTTGTTGGCCGTCTGCTTCTTTTGAGAAATGTCTGTTGTGTTCATTTATTATATATCTTTATATCATTTGTCCTCTTTTTTGATTGGATTATTTGCTTTTTATGTTGTTTTTGAGTTCTTTATATATTCTGTACACTTATCCTTTTTCAGATAAGTAGTTGGCAAAGACTCTCTTCCATTTTGTAGAATGTCTTTTTATTTTGTCGATTGTGTTCTTGGATAAGTGGAAGCTTTTTAATTGAATGCATTCCCATTTGTCAATTTTCACTTTTGTTTCCTGTGCTTCCTACCGAGGAAGTTGTTTCTTGTGCCACTACCTCAAGAGGCTTACCCTGTTTTTCTCTAGTAGTTTTTGGTCTTAAATTAATGTCTCTGACCCATTTTGAGTCAAATTTTGTACAGGGTGAGAGATAGTGGTCTAGCTTCAAATTACTATAAGTGAATATCTAGATTTCCCAGTCCAGTTTACTGGGAGGCTGTTGTCCTTTTTCTAAAGTATATTTTTGGCAATTTTGTTGAGAATCAGTTGGCTGAAAATGCATGGGTCTATTTCTAGATTTTCTATTCTGTTCCATTGGTCTGTGAGTCTGTTTTTAATGCCAATACCATGCTGTTTTTATTACTCTTGTTCTATAGCATGCTTTGAAATTAGATATTGATATACCTCCAGTATTGCTCTTTTTGCTCAGGATTGTTTGGTTATGTAGGGTCTTTTGTGCTTTTGCATGAATTTTAAGATTTTCTCTCCTAGCTTTGTGAAGAATGTCATTGATATTTTGATGTGGATTGCACTGAATGTGTAGATCGCTTTGGGTGGTTTGGTTGTTTTAACATTATTAATTATCCCAACCATGATTATGAAGAGGTTTTTCCAGCTTCTGTTTTCTTCAATTTCTTTATTTAATTTTGGTAATTTTCGTTGTAAATCTCCTTAGTTAGGTTTATTCCTAAGTTTTTAATTTTATTTTTTGGAGCTATTGTGAATGAATTTATTTTTCAGACTTCTTTATTGGTAAATTCATTGTTGGTGTATAGAAAAACTTCTGATTTTTTTATTGTTTATTTTGTATTCTACTACTTTAATAAATTTATTATTCTAAGAGTCTTCTAGTGGAGTCCTTGGGATTTTATAAGTATAGAAATAATGTATAGAACCATATTATCTGCAAACAGTAAAAATTTGACTTCTTTTCACATTTTTATGACTCATTTCTTTCTCTTGCCTAATTGCTCTGGCTAAAATTTCTAGTACTATGTTAAATAAGAGCCATGGACATGGGCATATTTATCTTGATTCTTGTCTTGGAGGAAATAATTTTAGCTTCCCCCCATTCAGTATAATGTTGGCTATGGATTTGTCCTGTACAGCCTTTATTATGTTGAGGTATGATCTTTCTGTATCTGGTATTTTTCTTCTGGACTTTTATCATGAAGAGATGTCAAATTTATCAACAGCTTTTTCTGCATATATGGAGATAATCCTGTGAGTTTTGTCCATGGTTCAATTTATGTGATATATTGATTGATTTGTATATATTAAATCTTCTTTGTATCCTTGGAATAAAGGCAATTTGATTGTGACATATGATCTTTTAAATGTACAGTTGAATTCAATTTGTGAATATTTTTTTTTTGTTCATCAGGAATATTGATAAATGTATTTGTCTTTTTGTTGTGTCCTTGTCAGGTTTTGGTAGTGGGTTAATGTTGGCTTTGCAGAATGAGCTAAGGTGACCTTTCCTTTCTATTTTATGGAGTAGTTTGAGGAACATTGATGTCTGTTCTTTAGAAGTTTTATAAAATTCAGTAGTGAAGTCCTTTGGTTCTGGGCTTTTCTTTGTTGGGAGACTTTTATTAATGATTCAATTTCAATGCTTGTTAAAGATTTATTTAGGTTTTATATCATAGTTATTGATATAAATATATATATATCATACTGATTGAACCCAGGGATGCTTAACAGCTGAGCCACATCCCTAGTCCCCTTTTTAAAAATTTTTTATTTTGAGACAGGGTCTTGTTAAGTTACTTAGGGCCTCATTAAGTTCCTGAGATGGGCTTTGAACTTGTGATCTCCTGCTTCAGTGTACCAAGTTGCTGGGATTACAAGTGTACACCACTGTGCTTAGCTAGGCATATATTTTTCAAAATATTCCCTAATGATCCTTTGAAGTTCAGTGGTGTCTGTCATAATGTCTCCTTTTCAACTGTAATTTTGTTTATTTATTTATTTGGCTCTTCCTTCTCTTCCTAAAGATTAGTTTACCCAAAATGGGAGTTCATAACCCACTTGAATCAAATGTATGAAATATGATATGTCAAGAGCTTTGTAATGTTTTGAACAACCAATAATAATAATAAAAAAGATTGGTTTACCCAAATTTTTTTTTTTCATTTCAAAGAATCAACCCTTTGTTTCATGGATCCTTTATATTGTCCTATATCTATTACATTTATTATTTAATATTGAAAAATAAAAAGAAATAAAGAATAAAAAAGAAAAAAAAACAGTCTTACTTGCCAAAGTGCTTAGATAAGGGCAAGAGCAATTATGACCTATGTGGACCAAAGCTTCTCTCTGGGTCTTGAGCTGTGTGCTCCTGTGGAAAAAGCTATGCATATAGGCTTTTCACCACCCTCCGTTGTTCAGCCGTGATGCCCTCCAGGGATTAACCAGAGTGATTTGTGGCTGAAGGCAGTTTAACTTTTTCTCAGCTGCTTTGCCTCCTGGAATAACCTAGTTGAAATGTGGAACTCCTCACGCAAAGATTCCTCTGGAGCTTTTTAGGCTGCAATGCTGGGGGTGGGCCAGGACAGACACCAGCATTATGGTGTGTACCCAGATGGTTCTGAGGGTGGGAAAGGCCACAGAGCCATAAAGATCTGTGCCGTGATGGGGGTGGTGGGATCTGTGAGATCTGCCATCCTTGTTCATGGTGCCATCAGACTTGGTGCCCACGCAGAACGCCATGTGTCTGTGCACGCCACTGAACTCAGAAGGCAGGTTCTCCAAAGTGCCTTTTGTTCCCCTCTCCATCCCACTTCACATTTCCCACGGCTTAGAACTCTAACAGTTTGACTCCATACCCTGAGCCAAGACTGTCTCATGGAAGTCCATTATCAAGGGAGAGCAGTTGAATGGCTGCAGGGTCACAGAGATAGGAAAATTCAGATGTTTCTGACTCTCAAAGTGATTCAAGCTCAGACAACAGGGCCCTTTTCAAGATGACTCTGGATTTAAGCACTCAGAGAATTCCAGTGCTCTCCCATGGCTACCCACTTCAACATTCAGCTAGCTACATATCGGTTGTTTTGGTTTTATCTTGGGAACAATCAGGCAAGAAGTGGGTTCCTCTATACTGCTATCTTGCCCTTTTGGACTAGCACATCAAATCTCTTGATTAGTGGTATCTTGGCATGGACCTCCTTGATTTCTCCCATTGCTTCCATTTTCTTTGACTTGATGCCACTGACCTGAGCCTAATAAATACCAAGGACAGAAGCAAGTCCTAGATTGATTAATTTAAGAAGATTCTTGAGACCTCAACTTTGCTTGCTCCTAACTTTGACTTAAACATGGCTGTGGATCATGATCTCATTGAAGTTTATCATCTTTAATTTCATTGAAACAGAAAAATGATTTCAGGGTTTCTTAGTTCAAATGCTTTAAAAAAGAGATTAGGTTCATCCAGCTGTCTTTTGTTTGAGGGAAGTACATAAATGAAAAAAGTTGAAAGAATGTAACCAGCTTAAATATTAACTGCCTGCTGTATCAACAAGACAAGTTATGTGACACAAAGCAGCTTTCACACATTCAGTCTGGGCCATGGATAGGTCTAGTGCCACATCTTGTCTAGAGTTGTCCATAACTCATTTTGGAAATTTCCGGTGTAGACATGTTGAATTGTCACACAAATATCATTATATTCTAGTACTTAGTAGCTCCTTCTCTTGAGGTGAGATTATCCATCCTTATTTAGCTACAAAGTCTTTGTTTTTTTGGAATGGAAGTTTAGAGACATGGAATCTATGCTTTGGGATAAGCCTAACTAGAGGGTCTCCAAGGACTCTTTTTTTTTTTTTTTTTTTTTTTGCTATTCCTATTTCTGAAGCACAAGATTATAAATACAATTTTCTTTGAGGCTCTGAATCTCTGAATTTTTCAAAATGTGAACCAAGTAATGAGCAAATTCAGATTTCTAAATAGCAATAGTCTTTATAAATTTATAGCAAGGTCTTTGCTAGAGAAGGTGATGTGTGGCTCGGCTGTCTCTTATATCCCTCTGAGCTCTTTGCTTGCAAGAACTGTTCACGGGGTAGGCAGTGGGTGAGGAGAGGAGGCAGCACAGTGTGCTTCAGCAGCCAGAGCTGAGGGAGACCCTCCCAAAGGTAAGGGGCTTAGTTCTTCCTGAGATATCAGCAGAGCAAAGAGGCTGGAACCACAGAGCCAGTGAGCTTCCAGCTTGCAAGGCCGTTTGCACCTTCCACCATGGCCTGAGCAGGAAGGAAGACACGCTAAGGGGCAAGACACCCTAATGGTGAAGAGGGAGGCCTGTATCTCAAAGACCTCCTTCCCTGGGCCAGTGAGAGTCTCAGTTCTGTTTTATATAGTCCTCCTGCTAATTGAAGTGATCATTTATTTATATATTAAAAGGAAAAAGGAAGGCCAATTATTAGCCCAATTCACAGGGGTCCCCAGATGTCATCTTTGACAAGAACAGGGTAATGTTGATGGGAGCCCAGAACAGAGGGAAAGAGTGGCAAGCGTTGGGGTGGTGAACTTCAGGATTTCTAAGTTATGACATCAGAGAGTGGCAGGACTGTTGAGTGACAAGGAATGGGCTGGAAGGGGTATTGCTGGCTACAAACTTTACAGCTTTTGCAATTTTTCTCATGTGCCTGGTGGCCCTGGTCTGCCTTGTCTCCATTCATGCCTATAGGATGCATGTAGTGCTGGAACCTATTAGGATATGTAGCCGTGGGAAGTCCTTTCATTTCCACCTACCCCCTCTGGGACACCTGGACTCTACCAGTGACCTTTTTGAAGGCAGCTTTCACGTCCTTGTTCCTCAGGCTGTAGATCAGGGGGTTCAGCATGGGGATGACCACAGTGTAGAAGACAGACACCACCTTGTCCTCCTCCAGGGATTTTCCTGAGCCGCTCCGCAGATACATGAAGATGAGGGTCCCAAAGAAAAGGGCCACAGCGGTGAGGTGGGAGGCGCAGGTGGAGAAAGTCTTGGCCCTGCCCCCTGAAGACTTCACCCTCAAAACGGCCTTGATGATGAGCAGGTAGGAAATGAGGATGACCAAGGCATTGGCCAAAATCACAAAGTTGCCAAAGAAGACAATGATGACCTCCGTGTTCGTTGTGTCACCACAGGCAAGCTTCAGCAGGGGCGGGAGGTCACAGAAGAAGAAGTTGATCCGGTTGTCCTCACAGAAGGAGAGGGAGAAGGTGCACGTGGTTCTCAGGATGGCCCCAGACATCCCACAGACATAGGCTCCCAGCACCAATCTCCAGCAGACTCTGGGATCCATGGCCACAGTATAGAGCAGAGGGTTGCTAATAGCTACATAGCGGTCATAGGCCATCACTGCCAGCAGGAAACACTCTGTGCCTGCACAGATGGTGAAGAAGAAGAACTGGGCAGCACAGCGGCCATAGGAGATGACCACTTTGCCTGTGGCCAGTGTGGCCAGGATCTGAGGGGTGATGACAGAGCTGTAGCAGGCATCTAGCAGGGAGAGGTGGCTCAGGAAGAAGTACATTGGGGTGTGGAGCTGGCCATCCACTCGGATGAGTACCACCATCCCCAGATTCCCCAGAAGGGTGACAAGATAGAAACTGAGAAAGACCAGGAAGAGGGGCATCTCCAAGTTGGGGTGGTCAGTAAAGCCTGTGAGAATAAACTCGGCCGCTGTAGTGAGATTATTTTTGGCCATGGATTCAGCGTGGACTATTGGTCTGAGGATGAGAACAAAGTAAAATAACAAAACAAACAAAACAAAATTTTTAGAATCAGGAACAGAATCTTTTTCTCTATGGTAGAAGATGAGTTTATAATTCTGAATTTAGGTATAGAGTTTTTTTTTTTAAATTTTTCTTTAGAAATCCTGAACCCGGCTGATTCTCCTTGAACTTCTTCTGCATTGTATGGAGCTGAGAGCCCTGAGTTGGTGCTTCTGATTCAAATTAATTCTGCTTCATCTTGGGGATTCCTCTGGAGATACAAGACACGTGATTCTCAAGTTTGGAAGGGAGAAAAGTGACATGTATTCTAATCCCATCTGGGGCTGGAGTCCCTCTCCTGCATACCCCGTGTGGTCATTTAGTTGCTACGTGAGCCTCCATCTGCAGACAGCTCCACCGGTAATTCTCTGTTTTGGACCTGGATTCTTCCTCTCTGTACCTTCCACCCACTGGCCTTAGTTTTATCCCTTCCAGACATGAAACAATTTTAATCTCTTCTTACCATCTGTTCAGAAGGTGGAAGATGATGATCTACTCATCATGTTGAATAATTCCTTACTGTATACATTGATATATTTTTCTTCTTATTATATGATTATTCAACCAGGCAGTTGAAATTTCCTGGTCAGTTAGTGATAATTAACAGATACAAGTTTTTTTCCTCCACGTTAATCTTTACCACTCCAGCTCAGAGGTCATTATCTTCACAATATTATTTATTTATTTTTTATCATTTAGAAGATCATGATTATAAATAATATGTTCAAACATATAGTCTTGCTACCTTTTAGTTATCTGACTTTAGGAAAGTTATCTAACACGTTTGTGCCTCAATTTCTCATCCATGTTGCATAGGGTTATTTTGGACTTTAAATAAATTAATACCTGTAACAGGAATCTACAGAGTCCAGCTGTTGAAAGAGCTGAATAATGCTAGTTTATCTTATTTTTGCTATTATCATCAGTCTTAAAAAATATCTATTGACTTCTTGCTCTGAAAGATAATGCATTCCCTCAAGAAAATTTTGTTATATTGCAATTTGTCTATCTCTTTAAATAATATATTTGTTTGTCTCTCTCTCTCTCTCTCTCTCTCTCTCTCTATATATATATATATATATATATATATATATATATATATATATCCCTATGTGTGTATATTTTTTTTCTTTCAGTAATTGAGTAAATTTGAACTCTCACTAAGGTGAAAAAGTCATTTCCCTATCGTTTCTTCTCTCTTCCTTTCTACCCCATTAAAACAAACAAATATTTTATTCCATTTCATGTGACAATGTTTTCTATTCTAATTAGCTCTTCTATACTTTTCTATGGGTTGATTATGACAATAATAAGAGGCATTTCTCTATTATTATTACATGCTTATCATACACTAAGAGACTAAATAGCATGATAGAATTTGTAGAGGAAGCAATGTCACTAAACTTTAGCTTGAGGACAAGCTTTCAAATATCAAGTGAAATGAATGTTCTTTTCTTATACTTTACCAGATGCTCAAAATAATTATATTTAGTTTGTTTTATATTTGAGTCACAGAAATTTTTGCATTCCCTGTAATTTTCTGTTGTCACTGGGCACAGATTGGGGTCACATCAGAGTGAGTGTGCTTGTTGCTGGCAACTTTCCAAGTCCAGCCAGAATCCCCATTAAAGTGCCTAAAGTCCAAGTGATGCTTGAGATCTTTGCCTGGAAATCAGGATTCATACCTTTTTTTCTTCAATGTCATCTCTACTGTTCTAGAACTTTCCATATGCAATATTTTACACATCCTGGCAACAATCCTACTGGACAAGTGACACTTGTCTCATTTGTGGATGAGAAACAGATCAGACATGTAAAACTAGCTGTTGACCTCACATGTGGTGGGGCAGGGTCCTCATCCAAGACTCCTGATTCCATTTTCTTACTTTGCTCCCCTGAACCATTTCCCTGACTCCTAGTACCACATCCCCAACTCTCTCATGTTGGCATTTGCTAATTCAGAATTATTGAATCTATAACCAGATCTATAAATATCAAAATTAGTTTTTAATAAATTCTTTTTCGTTAGTACAACGATTAACTGCTCTACTACACAGGATTGCCATTTTGATAAGACTCATGGTAGTCAAAACTACTTACTCATCAGAATACCTCTTTTTCACTTTCTTTCAAACATTCTTATATTCATAATCATCTGTCGTTGCCTTCACATCCCTGTGAAGTGGACATGATTGGTACTGTTATTATTTTGGTGATGAGGAAACTGATGCCCAGAGAGGTTAATGACTTCTTCAAAAGTCAAGGAGTGCGTTGTCTGCAGACCTGGGGAGAGCAGGCAGTTCTCCTGGTGATCATGGGAGCACTGTTCTATTTCCAGTTCTGCCGGGATCTTCCTGCAACAGGTTCTGAACTGGTGATGAGGCCCTGAACCAGCTTGGGCATCTATAAAATCATGATAGCTTTATGGATTCCACAGGTAGAGATTCCAGCTGCACACACTTTCATGAAGGGGCCAGTGGAAACTGCCCTTGAGTCCACAGCATCCTCAGGGTCCAACCAAGGATCCCTAGTGAGAGGAAGACATTGTCAATCACACACAATGCTCCATGCCACCCCAGCACCAGGGTCCAGGGATCAGTCAAGCCTCATTGGAAGCCCATCTTGGGATTGTTCAAGCTGGGCGGTTGCCGTCTCTGTGATAGGCACTGAACAGCTAAAGAAACTTCAGAGGGTTTCTTCCTCTCCTTGGGCTTCACTCTATTCTGAAGACTGTGGATCTAGATTATATGGTCATCTTCTGCCTTTACAACCCAGGATCTTATGACTAAGTGTACAGGCTAAAGGGGGCTCTTGGATGGGTTCCTAATATCCATACTATTAGAAATAGGTGCACTAATTACTGATTAGATATGTACTAATTATTGATTAAATATGTACCAGGTACTGATTAGATAAACTGTGCAGGCACTATTCCAAGTGATTTGTAGTTACTTAAACGTAATATTGTGGGACCTTAGATCTGAGCTGAATGACTCATACTCTCCGGTTCCTGATGGCGGTCCTCATTGCTCAAGGCAAGGCACTTCTTCATTATATTTTATTGTTTCTGGGCTTCTCACCCCCTCCTCATGCCTTTCCCTGACCTCATGGGTATTCCCTCTACTATATTTGAAATTCAGGGCTGGAGTCATAACTCAGATGTAGGGTGCTTGCCCAACATGTGTGAGGCACTGGGTTCGATCCTCAGCACCACATAAAAACAAATAAAATAAATATATTGTGTCCAGCTACAACTAAAAATATTTTAAAAACTTAGAACATAACAAAATATATATCCTTCTACGTTTATTCTTTATATATATATATATATATATATATATATATATTTTAAAAGCTAACGTGGATAAAAGATCTCATTTTATTTTATTTTTTTTTTTAAAGAGAGAGTGAGAGAGGAGAGAGAGAGAGAGAGAATTTTTTTAATATTTATTTTTTAGTATTTGGCGGACACAACATCTTTGTTGGTATGTGGTGCTGAGGATCGAACCCGGGCCGCATGCATGCCAGGCGAGCGCGCTACCGCTTGAGCCACATCTCCAGCCCTATTCTTTTTATATTTATTTACAGATATGTATATATTTAAAAATACAGTGGTTTAGTTATGCTTTCAAATTTACACGTGTGATGTTGTGATACAAATCACACTTTACTTCTTTTTCCACATCCACCATATTTTTTTGTGGTCTTCTATGTAACATAGGCAACTCTAATTTGTTATTGGTGACTTCATTATCATCTTCCTTGATATGCTTATAGCATATTTAACTGATCCATTCTGCTAAAGATTTTGGATACTTTGCATGTATTATCTTATTTAGTCCTTGAAATAGACCTTTAAGCAGCCTTTATTATCTATTTTTACCAAAGAAGAATTTAAACCTCTAGTAGATTAATTGGTCTAAACTCAACTTCCATGGGAGGATAGAATCAAGAATGATTTTGGAGTCTTTTTTTTTTTGTGATCTAAATTTTTTCTTCTTTTCCTTTTTTATGGGTTAGGACAGACTTAGTTGTACCATAATCTCTTTTTGGAAAAACTTCTTAACCGATTAGAACCTCAATTTCCCCAAGAATAAAATGAGGACTGAATAATGATTTTTGAAAACTTAGAATGGATTTTTTTACCTAATGGTAAATTTTGCTTATTTTCAAACAGAGAAATTTGCAAGATATTTTCCAGAAGGAAAAATGGCAGGACCTGGCTGGCGACGCCCAGTTTTGTATGACGTTATTTAAGAAGGGTTTGTGGTAACATCAACTTGGATTGAGGCAAGAGCAGAGGGAGCAGAGGTCTTTGATTCGGGTAGACGCTTAAACACTTTATTTCCTTTTTAACTTGACAATAACATTATGACTTGGGGATGTTTGCCCTTATTTTATAGATGAGGAAACTAAGGCTTGGAATCATCAAGTATTTTGCTTGAGATTTCACAGCTAGAAAGAAAAAAATATTTAGATTCTACACTGGTTCTCTGACCCCAGTTGAATGACGAGGCTGTGTTACTTTTCTAAATGCTGGTAGCCATTGAACATCTGCTCTCTGTCAATCATGATGTTACACATTCTACACACATTATCTTATACAAACCTCACGATGCTATGAAATTTTGTACTGGAGCATACTAAGACTCTGAGTAGTTAAGTCACTTACCCAAGGTCACATAACAAGTCAGTAAAGAAACCTGGACTCTCATCTTGGTTTATATTATTCCAAAGCCAGAGTTTTAATGTGTATAGTTAGTTCTCTTACCAGCATAGATATAGAAAGCATAGTAATTTACAGCGACATGTCTTTTATAAACTCTGCACTTTCTAATATCAACTTCCCATGAAGTTATATTTTCTAAAATTGACCTAGTGATACATCAACCCAGAGAGATTAAAATGTTCCCGTCTTACTTGCATGTTTCATACAAGAGCCGACATCCTAGGCTGGATGTGGTCCCATGAGATGGTAAGTTCTGATAGCAAAGGCCAGATTTTCTGCCTAGTTCCATCTTCCCTAGTGTGCATGGACCTTTCCTCAGAGCCAGTATCTGCCCAGGATTTTCAGGGTGAGAATTAATGTGTTTATTACCTGGTGCAATAATCCAGTTGATTCATCTTGGAAAAACCAACCTAAGGTTTTTTCAGGCAATTCATAAAAAGCAGTTAAAGTCGCTCAGATAAATGAATGTAGCTGACCAATTTTAGGTTTCCTTCTTATTCATCAAGCCAGTGAGTATTTAAAATGCTTTGGAGGTGGTTTTGTGGGAGAGATGCTGTGAGCCCAGAGGGTTTTGCTGGATCATGAATCAGCACCTGAGACACCCCGGGGCTCCTGGGAAAAGCCAGCCCTGTCAGGGAGAATGCACTTCCACAGAGCTCATTATCACATCCTCTCCACAAATCTTAGAGGATAAAAGCAAATCTTTTGGGATTCTGTGGCAACTCCTAGCCTTGTGAGTCTCTTGTTAGTCTCAAAGCTTCTGCAGGGAAGGACTTGGTTCTTTTCATCATTGGCCCTTGTGTTCTGCTGTCCTGCAGTGAGTGCTCCCGGGACTGGAGCTTGGATGTGGACTTTTGGTGAAATTCTCTTTATGTTGCACCCATCCTTGGTCCTGATGTCAAGTCCCATCTCAGGGGTGGAAGCCTCATTGCACTGTCTGCTTAGTGTTTTACAAAGAAGACCAATTATTGGAAGGGATGTGTCCAGGGTGGCCTATACACATTTCAATTACATCTACCCTGGATAGCTTGTTAGCTCACCTTCTTTGAAGATTCATTTGGAGGATCTGTATCCTCCAAATCTGAATCTGTATGGTCAACTTTCTCTGGCTACTCCAGCTCTCATTTCTTCCCTGGCCTCTGAAACTCATGATTTCTTTGTTAGAACCACACATGGTGGCCCTGCATTCCACTTGTCTTCCATTGTTCATAGCTCTTCCTTAGTGGTTAGTCTCATCTCCTTAGCTGAACTGTGAGTTCCTGGAGAACACTTCTGACTTCCTGCAAATTCCACCATGAACTTAGTTCTGCCTCCGGCAAGGGATTTGACTTTTTGCAGTTTATAACAGCCACTCAATGACTGAGCTGTCCTCAATATCCCTCTATAGGGGTGTGACTTCCTAGAAATTTCTAGGAACAGTGATCCCTTACTCCAGCGGAGGATATAGCTGTGAGCCTATTGTCATCAGTGCTCACAGTAACTGCAGGTGATATGCAACTAGTAGCTGGGGTACTGAGAAATGGTCTTTCTTCCTGATGGACTTTTGAGTATTTATATCTGGGGCTTCTGATACTACCATGTTAGTGGAAATGGATCAGAGGGAAAGTTAGGAGATGTGGCCTGATGAGAAAATTTGAATTTCTGGAGAAATTATGCCTGAAGGTATTAGAATCAAATGGTTTTGGTTACGTGAGTTGATAAATTTAATTTTTTTTGTATTGTAAATATATTTTATTGAGTTTTCTAACCATTTCAATTGAAAAAAGTTTCAATACCAACTCTGAGGTATTTATTATTTTATATATTTATACAGGCATAGGACTATTTAGAAGAATATATACCAAACTGAGGTGTTTATTGTTCTGAATATTTATATAGGCATTGGAATAGCTAGAAGAGTATAGATCTGTCAAAATGAGTATCAGCAGGCCTTATAAAAAGGATATCACTTTCATAATCTTTGGAGATTTGTTGGAAAAATGACATATTATCAGAAAGAAAATATTTCAGTATTTATACAATAGGAAGGGCAAATGGGGTGAAAATAACAGAGAAAAACTGGAAATACAAAAATAGCAAATAACTTGCCTGATATAAACTTACTATGAAGATATATTAATGAAAGAGAGTGTTCTTCAGACATAAGAATTTGTAAATATATCACTATAACAAATTACAAAGCTTGGAAGAATATCCAAGTGTAGATGAGAATCTAGTATATGATGAAGCTGCCATGTTACATCAGTTGTAGAAAGAAACATTGTGGGAGACCCCTTTTATTGAGGAGAAGCTATTCAGATGAGGCGAGGGGTCAGGTTTCAGGGGGCTGAGTCTATCTTCATGATGTCCACTGTCAGCAGGTTGACTGACACCTGGGTAGGCCACACCCAAGGGCACAGTAAGAGAAGGGGACACACACAAGGCACTTCCATGGAAGATTCTACCCTAAACAGGGCAAGGGGTTATATTACAAAGGAACAGGTGAGCACAGCTTCACCCACGGGGCTGTAGCAAGACACACCCATGCACAAGACACACCCGTGCACAAGACACACCCATGCACAAGACACGGACCCTCGAACCCAAGAAGGGTGGGGAAAGCTCTGCCACATTTCTGTGCCTGAGCGCCTCAGCACCCAGCCGGGGAGTGTGACTCAGTCACCTGCAAGGTGGGTCTCCCACAAAACATTTTTAAAAATTTTATTTATATATGATGAAACATTAATTTTTTTTAAGTTGTAGATGGACACCATACCTTTATTTTATTTATTTATTTTTATGTGGTGCTGAGAATGGAACCCAGTGCCTCACACGTGCTAGGCAAGCGCTGTACCACTGAGCCACAACCCCAGCCCCAGAAAGAAACGTGTATTGAATCCCTGATGGTGGAATTCTTGACTACTTGGAAAGAGAATGTTGAACTGTTTCTAAGACTTTCCTTGGAAAATTTTAATATATCAAATGTGAGAGAGACAATCTAGGGGAGTCTCTGTCTTTTTGTGGTTTCTTGGTGGGAAAGATCCAGGGGCCACTATCTATACAGGACACTGAGGAATTTCCCTTGAGATAAAGGATTCAAAGTCTGGCCTCTGCAGAGATCCTGGATGTAAAATACCCTCAGCAATCCTGGGTGGGGAGTGAGTCTGTGTGGGATTCATCGAAAAGGAAGGAAGGAGAGCTCTTCCTTTGGGCAGAGCTGGATCGCTGGTGGCAGGTGTTGGTGTTAGATGAAGCACAACAGTCATTTTTGGGAATATAAATTTTCTTTATCGTGTTTGAGGTTAAGATACATACATATCTTTATTTTCCATCTGTGTGTATGTATATGTATGTATGTATGTGTGTATATATACACACACACACAGACATACAGAGTTATCCTCAATTTCCCCAGGGAATATCCAGAGCCCAATCCACTGATACTTAAGTACCTTGTAAAACATGGCTAGGTATTTGCATATATGTTCTCCCATATACTGTGATTCATCCCTAGATAACTTGGTACTGCAGTGGGTCATGGGTCCCTCCTACTTAGGCAACTTTATAACAGTCAATCTTTTTCTTATTAACTTACTCAATGGAACAATATAAAACAGTATATGAACTTCAATCCCAATTAAAAAAAAGATGTGTAAATGCCTATAGAAAAAAATTATGGACAGGTATAATAGTACCAGACCCTGTTCAGAGTGTTTTACATGAGTCATTTTGTTCAAAATGTGTATAACCACCCCAAGAAATGGGCATAGAGAGGTGACATAACTCCTTACACTCACAAAGTAGAGGGAGGATTTAAACCCACGCAGTTGACTGTCAGAGTTTATGCGTTAAGTAAGCACATTTTAGTGCATTTCCCTTCAAACTGGGAACAGGGCTTATTGGAATGGTGTGATTATAGCGGTTTCCATTTCTTTTGCTATACCTTTTATTCATTGCCCAAGTTTTCTGTATTAAAGAAGCTTATTAATTATCAGCTGAGTGACATCAGCTACGATAGCAATGGTGGTTGAGAGTCAGGCATTGGAATCAGCCTGCCCTGGTTGCAATCTCAGACCTTCCCCTTCCTATTCGAGGGGCTGTTTCACCTCTCTAGTTCACCCTTCGGTAGGCTATAACAATAGTATCTACTTCATAGGATTTCTCTAGGTGATTCAATAGACTAAACATAAATAAAATTAATATGGTGTGCTGGGTACTGTTCTAGGTATTTTATTTTTATAGCTAATTAAATATTAGTTGAGTAATTGAGTAAGCAGGCCACTGGGACTTCACATACACATTTCACTTGTGTCTTATAAAGGAGGTGGGTCAGAATGGGTCACCTTGGGTTCATGACAACTCCTCAGAGAGCAGAACACAGAAGTAGCATCCTCAACCCCAAGGTGAAGTTGAATTACGGTGGAGGCTTCCAGACAGGATGAAGGTTGACGGGGAGGAATGGAGAATGCGAACAGTGCATGGGCCCTTTTTGGAAGTTTTCTTTCCTCTGGGAGTCGGAGAAGCCTAATTAGAAGCTTAGGGCCTGATTAGAAACTCCCGTCAATGGCAATCCCCCTGCCTCCGTCTTCTAATTGCCTTCTTGGGGTGAAGGATCCAGCCCAGGATAGGGCAGAGATCCAGCACCTATTGACGGTTGCTCTGGCGAGTGCTGGGGTTTGTGAGCTGCAGGTGCTGACGATGTCCATTTTTCCATCTCCTTGAAGAGCCACTTGGTCTCCACACCCTGCCTGCACTCACTCAGGCTTCTGGACTGGGGAGGGCCCTTGGTGCTGCTGAAGGTGAGTGTGGCTCTGGTAGATCAGAGAGAAAATGAACCACAGTCCAGATTAGAAGTGTACTTGACAATCTGAATCTTGGGTTCCTCTATAAAGTAGAGGGGTTTCCTTTATAAAGTAGGGTCAACACTGAGTGTGATTTTTTTCTGGGGAATTCAATGTGCTGGGACTTTCCTCTTCTGTAACACTGGACTGATAATGTCTCTCCGATGTGTTTTAGGTGATTGTTTTTAGCATCAGAAGTCACAAAGTAGGAGACATGCCATGAAAAGGTAAGGATGTAATTTGGATGTCATGGATTCTAATTGAGAAAGTGGAGAGAGTAAGGAAAGTTCTTGTGGAATCTCTTAAGAAACTTGTAAAACTCTGTCAGGTGTTTGGAGTTACCCAGTTATCACACTGGATTGACCTTACAGAGAGCTGAAAGTTACAGGCAGGCTCCCAAACAGAACAAACTCCTTCCTGGGAGAGTAATTTCTCCATCCTCGGAATTGTTCAGGCTGCATAAAGGCAACTGGTCAGAAAGGATCACTGTCAGCTCGGAAATGATCTGTCAGTGAAGCTAGAGAGGAGATTTCTGTCCTGGGTGGCAGGTGAGTCTTAGATCCCTGCAGTTCAGAGTCTTTGGAGCAATGTTCTGTGCTTGGCTCAGTCATTTCTAAGTAGAGAGAACTGAGGTCTCTCCTTTAGAAACTGGTAAGCTGGATGCTGACTCTGGGAGAAGCTCAAGGAGATTAGGGGGTGAAAGAGCCCCAGTCAGAGCTCATGAAAACCCATGCCCACAGTCCTGCTTTGTAAGACGGGCTCTGTCGAGAATCCTCAGCATCACAGCTCCTCTACCCTCCTAATCCCCCTTGACAGAAGGGCAGTAGCTCTGGAATAAGAAAAGCCGTGTTCTCTGACAGGAGGAGCAGCCCAGGCAGCAGAAAGAGCATTTCCTCAGGCTGCAGGAGACCTGGGCTCTAGTTACCCCAACCTTTCCCCCTGGTTGACTGTATCTGGGCAAGATGCTCCTCATCTCTAGGATGGAGGTAATACTACGTCATTAGGAGGTTGAGACCATCACCTTCTGAGGCTCCTTTAAGTTCAAAACTCCACTGCATTCAATCTGGGAAGAAGCTAGGTCAGAGTGAGCAGGACGGAGGAGGAGAAGGGTCAGTGTTTGGGTAGACTTTATATACCATTATGGAAGCTCATTCCAGGATCACAAAGTGAGGAAGAGTCTTAAGATCTCCGTGTTTCACGTCCCCTCCCCTGGCTATTTCATATAGGGGACACCTATCTCTGTGGCGTGTGGTGTGGTAGGAAGGGTCTATGTCCTGGGTCTGGCAGTTTTGCTTCTCTAGCTGTGTGGCCCTTGGACAATTCCATTGAACTTTCTGTGTCCCACTTTCTTTATCTGAAAATGGGCTGTGTGAGGGTCAAATGAGGTAACGGGTCCATAATGTTCTAAAGGGAGGGATGATGAGCAGTTTGTAGTATCTGGGGGATGGAATTCACATCTTCTTTCGTATGCAGCACAACTGTCCTTTTCTGAACCCACAATATTTCATCTCACTTCATCCTCATGACACTCCCGTGGCTTAGGTAGCATCGTGACCATCGCATAGAACAAAGAGCTGAAATCCAGGGACTTTAAGTGACTGGCTGGGATTTGACCCCACTGTGACAGAACTTCAAAGTAGTTCAGTTCCTTGATATCTTGCTGATTCTGCCTTTTTTTTTCTATTTTCAGTGCAATATATTGCCAGATAATATATTTTTTTCTAAGTCTTGAATTCAATTAGAAAATGATCAACTAATGTTTTCTGAGGGTAACAGGGAGCCCTTGGATAGAAACTATTTTCATCCTTAAGTTGAACCATTTAAAACGTGGCAGAGGGAACTGACATACTTTTCCCATCATTTAAACATCCCGAGGGTCCAAGTTGTCCCTGTCACATTGAGAGGCAGCCAAAACATTATCCCTCATCTGTTTTCCTCTTTCCTCTTTAAGACAGCACAGGCAGAGGATGCCAATTCGATTATGGGGCAGAGGGCAAATCACCATCATCCATGTCTGTTTAGTTCTAAATATTTCTCACTACATCCCTGGTGTCCAGTATGCTGCTTGGCGCAGAGTTCATGGGCAAAGCCTTTATAAATTTTTGTTGCATGATTCCAGCCGAGAAAACTGGCTACATAACTTTAGGCATAGAACACCACCTTTCCATATCACCATTTAAAGACAACTTTAAACGGACTTGGAGGATCTAAGTGGATTAGTTTTACTGAGCTATATAAATACTCTTCAGATCCATGACTATTTATTTCCCACAGCATGTGCTATTATAAAGCTGATCTCTGGGCACTTATAGAAATCCCTTGCAAGTGCAAACTTTTTTTAATTTTAGAATCATCTTCCTGTGCATTTTCTTGTTTGATTCTTAGCAGCCTCTTGGTTCTTAGTACAGTACTCTTTCTTCTCCAGAATGACAGATGGAGCCTATTAAGGTGCACTGAACTTTCTTCTGAAACCCCCGTTAGTTTTCTGAGATTAAGAGGAGGGTTGGGGTGTATTGATAATCTCAAAGAGCAGACAATCTCCTTTAGCTTCTGAGTGGGTGAGGATCACGTATCTTCGTTGTGTGTATTGTTGGTTGATATAGAAATGAGGCTGTGAGTCTTGGGCAGACATTACTAATGTCGGTGGAGGGTGACCCAGAATTACGGAGCCACATTATAGCAGGGCTCCCAGAAGTGAAATGTTTGCACACCTGAATATGATGGTATTCAAGACCCACTTTCTTCTGGTGTGTCCTTAGAAGCCAATGATTTCAACTATTTTGAGGGCTTCAAAAACAGGAAACTGATTCTTCAGTATTCTATTCATACTCACCTGGTCATTGAGCTTTTCTGAATGCCTGGGACCAAATACTTTCTTCTAAGGCCACACACATCCATGGTTCTTCTTCCCACCTTTTTTTTTTTTTTAATTTTTAATATTTATTTATTTTTTAGTTTTCGGTGGACACAACATCTTTGTTTGTATGTGGTGCTGAGGATCGAACCCGGGCCGCACGCATGCCAGGTGAGTGCACCACCACTTGAGCCACATCCCCAGCCCCTTCCCACCTTGATGTTATGGTGCAGTTGCTGTTTTCCCTAATCTTAATTATTAGGAAATTGATTAAGGCTGTTCTGCCTAGAATCATAAATCATTCAGCAGTGTTTTAGGAATTTAGACTGTGTATCACATGGCAGGGTGATAGTTTTTGGAAAAAATATGGTAGCTCTTCTGAAGATCAGAAACCACTGGAAAATCTTGGTTTCCCTCAAAATTTTCTTCTGCTCATTAAAGTGGACACAGTTGATGCCAAGAAGGATCTCATCCGGTTTGCTATGGATTAGGAGAACCTCTCCCCACACTGTCTCAAAATGAAGGCCTAGGGAGCTATCTTGAGACTTTAAGATTTCAGGAGCTAGCTGTAGTATGGCAGATCCGGAGAACCTCCTTCAGCTTTTCCATTTTCTCCTTGAGCATCTGCCTTTCTCCATCATCCATACACAGATGAGTCTGATTTAGGCTGAATGCCTGTTTGTGCATTGTCTTTCCAGAACCCATTTGGCAGAGTGCTCTGGCGGCACTGTTATTGGTCTGATGCTGATAGGGATAATTATTCTGATTATTCTGGCATCCAGCAAATGGGCAATTTTATTTTGTATTTATTTATTCATCAATACCTCTTTCCAAAAGAGATTTAAAGTGGTTTATAAAAATGCACAACATGCAGCAAGATAAGATAAATTAAAAATGAGGAATGAGATTTGGGCAAAAGGGGAGTATCCACTAGCAGATGGTAATCAGGGCATGTTCACACGACTGTCATCTTTCAACTTAATTCTGTGCTAGAGGTATAATGGGGGATTAGGGAAGAATGGATTTGCAATAGAGGGGATGTTCTGAGAGGGTGAGACTCCTGGTTAGGAGTTCCATTCTGATTGTAAGCCTATAAACACCTCTCCTGCCTTCCCCTTCCTGCAGATAGGACACACAAAATACCGTGAGGTTACAAGGAAGAGAAACTAGGCAGTGCTTCCAACTCAGAACTAGGGTAATTTGCCAAGATTTTTATTTAATATTAGTCTTCTCCTTGCCCCAAGTGTAAGAGGGTAATGTTTGTAAAACTACTGGAAAAGTCCTGGGTATAAGAAAAGTGTCCATAGCCTGGTAACTCTCATTGTTATTGTACTCATGAACAAGGGGATGATTGAGAGCATGACCTTGGGATCTGACAGGTCATGATTCAAATCCCTGCTTGGTGGTTTACCTAACCAAACGACTTAATCTCTGTCAGCCTCTGCTTGTGTGTCAAATACCAAATGACTCCTTTGATATAAGGGGAGTAAACAAGGACAGGGTAGGGACGAAGAGCTTGAGAAGAAGATTTACATTAAACAGGGATGAGAGGTGGGAGGGAAAGGGAGTGAGAAGGGAAATTGCATGGAAATGGAAGGCGATCCTCAGGGATATACAAAATGTCATACAAGAGGAAAGGAGGGGTAAGACAAGATAATACAAATGGAAGAAATGATTTACAGTAGAAGGGGTAGAGAGAGAAAAGGGGAGGGGAGGGGAGGGGAGGGGAGGGGAGGGGGGATAGTAGAGAATAGGACAGACATCAGAATACATCAGACACTAGAAAGGCAATATGTCAATCAATGGAAGGGTAACTGATGTGATACAGCAATTTGTATACGGGGTAAAAGGGGGAGTTCATAATCCACGTGAATCAAACCGTGTAATATGATGTATTAAGAACTATGTAATGTTATGAACGACCAATAACAAAAAATAAATTTAAAAAAAAAAAAAAGAAGAAGATGGGCTATGTTGGGGTATTGTGAGAAATGAATGAATGAATCTGTTTACATGAAATACCTAGAGCAATAGTTAACATCCTGGGCACTCTCCTCACGTCGCTCATTATAATCATTACCAAAAGATAAAAGTACAACCGATTTAGTTTATGTGTCCAGCTGAAGTATGGGCCATGGTTTAGGTTAGTGGAAAGTGTGGTGGATTTAGAGGTGGAAACCCTGGTGCTGTTTATTAACTGCATGATTTTGAGAGAGTGGTTTGCCCAATTTGAGACTGATTTTACTCAGCAATAAAGCAGTGATAAATTAAATTTCTTAACGGTTGAAGAACCAAAGGGTTATAAAACCATTTTTGTAATAATTTCATGTGTCAGATATGCTCTGTATTAGGCACAGTGTGTTGCCATGAATTCTATCTTTTCCTCAAAGCACAGCAGTGCAATTATTGTTATTGAATAGGTATCAAAATTGATTCTAGGGGTCAAGGAATTTGTCCAAGTTCACACAAATGGAAATGGCTAGGCCCAGGTTTGGAACAAGCTCAGTGTATCTTCAGGGCCCATTTCCTGTGCTCTATTTCTGGGATCCAGCCTTACCTTTATGCTAGGTTATCCTGGGCTCCCTATGGAACTTCCAGTACTTCAGGGGCTTCTCTTTGTTATTCGAAGGATAATACCCTTGAAGAATGTTGTCTTTAAAAAGGTCTCAAAAGGACCTGAAAAAACTTCACATATTTTGTAATGGGAGCGGGAAAGTCTACTGCTATTTTTAAAAATGTCATTTAAAGTATTATTTTGGGTAATAGTGTGTGCAAATAAATGTGAATAATTATTACCTGATCTCATCATTTCTGCTTGACATTGCTTTTCAATGAGCTCTAGGATGGTCCTGTTCAATATCCTTCTTACTTGCATACCCTCAATTCCCCCCATCCTGCCTTTCTTTTCATAGAACTTGTCATCTGCTAACATGGTAGAAAATATATTTCTTCTCTTGAAAGCATATTGTATACAGACGGTTCTGCTACAATGTCTGCTCCACAGGCAGAGATCTTTCTTAGTCTGTTTTGTTCTAAGCAATCAGAAGAGAGCCTGGTACAGGGTAACTTCTCAGTAGATTCTTACTGAATAAAAACATGAATACAGATTCTTTTTCCATCGGGTCAGGATGATATGCTTGAACTCTGAAGAACACAGCAAGTCATTGTTCTGGGAGAAGATCAAGATAAGATTTAGCCCTCAGAACAGGAAAACAATCTAAATTTTTATACTATTAAGAACTTGGTGTGAGGCAAAAGTCCCCATCAGATGCTGACCTTTGTTCTACCATTAGAGCATTGTTGCCAAACACTGATCAAAGTTTGATTTATTACTTATCTGAAGTGCAATAGGAGATTTTTCTCAAATTCAGGTTTTGTTTCAAGGATGAAAAGAGTATACGAGGAATTATCTTTGAAGTCCACATTCCATATTTTCAATTCCCCAAATTATTAGCATCCAAAGGCACAGAGACAAGATTGTACCTGGCAGGAACCCCATCTGCATTAGAATTGTAAACTCCATGTGACGGCTTTGTCCCTTAATGAGTTTTGCAGGCTAATTCTGGAATGGCAGGATGCAGGCATCTCATTGATTGATAATGATCTGGTATTTTTTTTTTTTTTAATTGGGGCAGGTCCTTGGGAATAAGAAGAGCACTTGGAAACCAGGCCATAATGCTTGGCAGGAGCAGAGATGGGGAAGCGACTTGGCAGGCAGCAGGCTGCGGAGGTTCTAACTGTGCTTGCTCTTTATGTCCCTCTGTCTCGCATCTAAGTTCACTGTGCTTAGGTGCACATAGGCAAAGTTGATGTTGGAACTCCAGGGGGCTGTGGACTTGGTGATAAGAAGATTCCAGACTGAATCTAGTAGTGTGTCATTCCTATTATCTCATAATTAAGAAAAAAATTTTGTATGGATTCATCATTTTTTATTTTTTAACAAGAACAAATGTGTATGTTTATGGTATTTATAACAATGTTTTGAGATATGCACACATTGTGGAATGGCTAAATCAAGATACTTAATATATATTATACTTTTTTTGTGGTGAGAACACTTAAACCTATTCTCAGCAATTTTTAAGCATACCTTGCTATTAACTATAGTTACCTTGTTGTACAATAGATGTCCTGAACTTACTGACATTTTTTTTTTTCTTTTGACCAGCATCTCCTTAGTACCCCGACTATACCATTCTACTCTCTGCTTATCTGAGTTCAACTTTCAGATAGCATGTATGAGGAGAACATGTGGTCCTTATCTTTCTCTGCCTGGCTTTATTTCACTTTATGTAATGTCTTCCAGGTTCATCCATGTTTCACAAATAACAGGATTTCCTTGCTTTTTTATAGCTGAATAGTATTTCATTGTATGTATACCACATTTGGAAAACATAATTCTAAGTGTGAGTGAGATCAAGGGCCATGCACAGTATGCAAATATGTCCTTCACCTTAATGTTAAGACTTTGGGTTGTAATCCCATTAAACCAAGAAGGAGGCCTAGGGTCAGACAAGTGAATTTCTTGCTCAAGGTCTGAAAGGATTTAAACCTGGTGATTTCAAAGCCCAGTCCTTAATACTATAACACTAGGGTTTTGGACTCTAACACTAGGGTTTTTCCAACGCAGTGTTTTATGGCTCTATGTGAAGCTGATATAGCCTCTAACATGGGACCTACAAGTGTTTGGAAGTATTCAAAGAAGCACACTCTAACCCTGGCTTTGCCTGGTTACGATGAATCTTGAACGAACCACTTCACTTCTTTTTTCCCTTATATTCTTCTGTCAAAAGTGGGATTAACAACATGTGCTTCCCAGAGTTTCTGAAGGATCAAGTGAAACGAAGTTTGTGAAAAATGTACAGTAGTTTTCAAATCTAAAAAAAACCAAATCATTATATTACTGAGCAGTGATTAAATCCAGCCTTCATCACCTTAGTGGCTCCTCAATGAGATTTATTATTTTATTTCAGCAGGTGACCTTGGCTTCATGGCAGAGAACAGCACCAGGGTGGTGGAGTTTATTCTGATGGGGTTCCAGGTTCACGCAGAGCTGCAGTTATGTCTGTTCTTCGTGTTTCTGGCCTTTTATCTCATCACCATGGGGGGCAACCTGGGCATGATCATGCTGATTCAGAGTGACCCTCGGCTGCAGACTCCCATGTACTTCTTCCTCAGCCACCTGTCCTTCCTGGACGTCTGCTACTCTTCTGTTATTGTCCCTCAGTTGCTTGAGACCTTGAGGACTGAGAAGACGGTCATCACCTACGAGCGCTGTGCCACCCAGTTCTTCTTTTTTACGTTCTATGGTAGCACCGAGTGTTTCCTTTTGGCTGTGATGGCCTATGACCGCTACGTGGCTGTGTGTCATCCCCTCCTCTACACCACGGCCATGACACCGCAGACCCGCCTGGGGCTGGTGGCTGCTGCCTACGCTGGTGCCATGGTGAATTCCGTGGTCCGCACTGGGTGTACCTTCTCCATCTCCTTCTGTAAATCCAATCAAGTGGACTTCTTCTTTTGTGACCTTGCACCACTGCTGAAACTGGCCTGTAGTGAGACCAGGCCCCGGGAGCAGGTCATCTACCTCTTTGCTTTCCTGGTCATCATCTTGAGCGTTTTCGTGATTCTTATATCCTACCTGTTCATCATTTGGGCCATTCTGAGGATTCAGACAGCGGGTGGTAAAGCCAGGACCTTCTCCACTTGTACTTCTCACATGATGGCGGTGGCTCTATTCTTTGGGACACTCATATTCATTTACCTGAAAGGTAACATGGGCAAGTCCCTCTGGGAAGACAAGATTGTGTCAATGTTTTACACTGTGATCATTCCCATGCTAAACCCCATGATCTACAGCCTGAGAAACAAGGAAGTGCAGGAGGCTCTGAAGAAAGTCTTCAAAAGATGTGTGAGGGTTTCCCAAGCGGAGTAAGGCGGGCGCTTCATCAGGCCAGAAGTCCCTGCAAGTCATGCTTGGAGTTTTTAATCTCACTCTCTTAAAACATCAACTAGATTTCATTATTACTAAGATATCGTGAAGCAGAGAAATGGAATTTGGGGTTCTGGAACTTTGTTAGTTCTATGACCTTGAGTTGGAGATGCTCTGTATCAGTTTTCTTATCAAATTTCTGCCTTGCTATGACTGAAGGTTGTAAATAACAATGTGCTATAGAATATAAGATTTATTTTTCTTACCTGTTCTAGATATAGTTTGAATGTTTTCTTTAATTCTTAAATTTGTTTTAATTAGTTATATATGACATAGAATGCATTTATGCACTTTGATATATCATACATAGATGGGATATAATTTCTCATTTTTCTGAATGTACATGTTGCAGAATCACATTGGTCATGCAGTCATATACATGCATACAGTAATAATGTCTGTTTAATTCTACTATCTTTCCTATTCCCACATTCCCTCCCATCAGTTCCCTCTACCTAATTTAAGGTAACACTATTCTTCTCTAGTACCCCTCTGCCTTATTGTGAATTAGCATCTGCATACTAGAGAAAACATTTGGCCTTTGGTTTTGTAGGATTAGCTTATTTCACTTAGCATGATATTCTCCAACTCCAACCATATACTGGCAAATGCCATAATTTTACTCTTCTTTAAGCTGAGTAATATTCCATTGAGTATATATACCACATTTTCTTTATCTATTCATCTATTGAGGGACACCTAAGTTGGTTCCATAGTTTAACTATTGTACATTGAGCTGCTATAAATATTGATGTGGGCTGCATCATTATAGTATGCTGATTTTTATGTCTTTTGGGTATAAACCAAGGAGTGGGATAGCTGGGTCAAACAGTGGTTCCATTCCCATTTTTTTGACGAATCTCCCTAGCTTTCCATAGTGGTTGCACCAATTTGCAGTCTCACTACCAACGTATAAGTGTACCTTTTTCACCACATCCTCACCAACATTTATTGTTACCTGTATTCTTGATGATTGCCATTCTGACAGGAGTGAGATGAAATCTGAGAATAGTTTTGATATGCATTTCTTCAATTGCTAGAGATGTTGAACACTTTTACATATATTTGTTGATCAATTGTATTTCTTCTTCTGTGAAGTATCTGTTCAGTTTCTTAGCCCATTTATTGACTGGGTTATTTGGTTTTTTTGGTGTTAAGTTTTTTTGAGTTCTTTATTAATGCTTTCCCAAGCTATAGGTTGAGTTTTTTTCCTGAGGCTCATTTTTGTGTCTAAAATAATTACAAACCTATAGCTCAGTTTTTACATAGTAAGGTCAGTCAAATTCTTTGGTTGTGGATGGTGGGGTGGATATTAATGTTTCTTAACATTTAGTCATATCCAATTTAGGTGTTTGCCATGGAAAAATTACAAGCAGTGAACAGAAGGAAAAATAAAGAGAGGAAAGGAGATGTGATCTAAGAAATGTTCAATTAGTATATTAGCCTACTTTCTAAGATGTCATAGAGGGTAATACACTGTAGAATGAAAGAAAAATGTAATGATCTGCATTAGTTGTTGGAAACAATTTTATCTAGATGTAGGGCTGAACTGAATCTCATATATATATATATATATATATCTTTGTAATATTTCTTGATCATCGAAGGTCAGAAGCTCTATTTTATTTCTAAAGTATTACTCATGCACATCTGCCTCAATTAATTCAAGTTATTTCCTATTCTCCGGTAATGAAACCCACTATCTATTTTCATCTCCTCTAGGACATTTACTTTATTGTCAGAAGACAGATGACTATGAATTCTGACTGTCACTTTTTAATGACCTCCATATCTGCTAGAAATATTACTTGGGAAACATCTCCATGGAGATCCCACAATCTTATCCATCAACTCAGCAAATATTTATGGACTATCTACTATGCCTCAGACATGATATTAGTTCAGAACAGAGTATTGAGTACAATGTATGGCTCCTCTTACATGGGAATTAGAACCCGGGGCATGGACAGATAGTAAACCCTTTTTACAGGGAATTAATTTTTAAAAATCATTTTGGAAAATAGAACAAGAAAATGAAACACAGGGATTGTTATATTGTCTCATAGAGTTCTGATCGATTTTGGTGTGGTAAGAAAACTTGCAAAACTAACATTTAGGCAGAGACCTAAAGAATTAAGTATGCCATAGTCATGAGATGGGGAGATTGTTCTGGATGGGAAGAGTTGCATGAGTGAGAGCCTGTGAGGCAGGATGCTTTGAGGAACCAAGAGAAGCCACAGTGGCGGTAGCATGAGGTGGGGAAGCTTAGTGTGAGGTGCAGCTGGTGAATTCAGAAGAAACCAGGGCAAAGGGCCTTGCAGATCTGCTTAGGGACTTGTGAAACTGATTCCAAGAAGAGCAAGGTATTGAATGGTCAGCTCTGAATGTGGGAAAATTTCTTTGGCTGCAGTATGATGTGTGGAAAGGGGGCATACGGGGTGGTGGAGATGGAGGGACATAGACTCTCTAGGTCTAAGAAACACAAATTGTGGTATTGTGTGCATGGCATTTGACTTTCATGTGATTGTGTATGCTTCATTCCAGGATTCACCTTGGGCTGGAGAAAGCCAGCAGGTGCATGCCCACGAGGTTGGCTTGCCCGCCTTTTCATTAGTGCACCTTTATTTCTATATAGCATGACCATCCTTGGGCACCTGAGGGGCTAACCCGTTTGTTCCTTCCTCAGGGTGGTCATACTCCTTGGGGGTCAACACACTCATTAACCTCCCATGACATGCTCGGCTGTGTTCCTGAGCTTAAGAAACCACCTTTGCAGGAATTCTTATGTGTTTAATGGCAGAAAATCCATCTTTAAATTACAAAACAAAGAAATTAAAGACCAAAATGTTAAACAGGGGTTTGCTATTTTGGTGATGGTGGGTGTTGTTACCTCATTCTCCTCCCAACTTCTACTTTCTGAGTGACAACCAACTCTGCCCATAAATGAATGACATTTGGTACATGTATGATTTTGAAGTTACATATGTATAATTGCTTTAGGTATGTACCAAGTAGGTAAAAATAAAATGAAGTTTTTATTTATTTCCCTCTGATTCATATAGAAGACAACAGAGGAAATGGCGTTTATGTTGTTTTGACAATTACATGTATTAATATTTGAATGGGAATATTCATAAGTTACCTAAGACATGTCAAGCTCCATCCTGAGTTTTCCTTTATCTCAATTAAAACTCTCGTTCTTAAAAAAATGAAAGTCTCATTCTTAAAATAGACTCTCTATATAATCTTTTAGAAGTAGAATCTAGCCGGTAATCTTGGAATTGTTTTCTTTTGATTCCTTCTCAACTTGAAATTTCTTTCTTTTTAGGAACTGGGCTTTTAATGTTGCAAGTTTTTAGTTGTAACACTTTGACTTCAATATATCCACAAATAAAGAGAGCAGACCCTCGAACTCTGCGCTGACCTATTTAACTCCATTCATCCAGAAGCCAAAGTGCTGTGTTCTTGTCATCATTTAGAACAGCACTAACACTTTACTCGTGGTCTTACACTGGACATATATATTAATTTCCAAGAAGGAACGTAGGTGTAAGGACGGATTAACTAGGTTATCAGCATAAGGACATGGTGTAGAGGGGACGATGGCATGTAACCCACATAATACAGGCTCTTAGGCCCCTGGAGGAAGTGTGTGTTTATACATTGACGCTGGTCTGTGGGTGCAAGTGAGGTGAAGGGGATCTGCAATACACCGATAAGAGCAAAATAGTCACATTTTTTTTTTATCATGAGGATCAATACAGGACAGATAAAACACTTTCATATTTCTCCCCCGACCCTTGCTCAAATCCTGCTGTCTAACCTACAGGGAAAGGAGAACCCCACTGAAGCCACATGCTCATGGCCAGAGGGCAGAGCTGCTGGGGCGCCCACACCACCCTTCCCTGTGGATTCCCCCACACCTTTCCGGCAGCAGTGGGTGCAGGGAGCAGAAAGGGAGCGAAGCCTCTTGGCTGAAAGGTTTCCACTGGTGATGGAGTTCAGAGGAGGCAGGGTAGCTCTAGGTTCTGAGTCTCCTTTTGCCTGATGCTGAATTCAACCTTCAGAGCATATTTTCTCACAAATCTTCCTCAGAGATAGTGTGTTCAGGAGGATGAATCACTGGGAGAATCAGGAGAGCTGACAGAAGTTGAAAGGAAAGTAGGCTGCCTGCTTCCCTGTGGTGGGGCTGTGAGGTGGCTTGTGGAGATCAAGATGCGGCATGGACATTACACAATTCATGCTTTTAATCCTGTTGGGAAGGAGAATCTCAGGGCTCTCCACCTATCTCTTCAAAAGTCATGAAGCTTTCTGAAAATAGTCAAAAAGAACATTGTGTCTGTTTCCTTTTCTTGACATGTCTTTGTCCTTATTGAAAACATAACAGTCCAAACACAAAAAAGTAAAAAAAAAAAAAAAAAAAAGATGGCTACAGCAATAAAAAGTACCTTTCTCTTGCCGAATGTGCTTCTCTGGGTCTCAAAACTCCTCAGAAAGGTATTGTAGGAAGAGCCCATCTACGTGTGTTGCTTTGCAGATTCGCTGTAGACACAACCTAAAATGTTTTATTCATTCATTAATTCAATAAATTAATCCTTTATTTGGGACCGCTACCTGCTGGGCACTGCTTTGGAGCAATTTTGGAGAGCTATGAATGAAGAAGATAGACAAAAAAAGAAATTCTCTGTCCACGTGGAGCTTATATCTTCATGGAGTCAACAGAGGAGAAACATTGACTATAATAAATGAGTAAAGAGTATAGTAGGTAATGTAGTATGTTAAAATGTGTTAAGTGCTGTGGAAAAACTGAGGTGTGAATCTTACAACCTAAATGAGTACTTTCCTATTTCAGAAATACTGGCATGAAGAGGTAGGAGGTATTATTTGCTTTCTAGGCTGAATATAATCTCTGATAATAAAATTGATCTAACATTCACTGAGTTTGTATTTTGTTCACAATCTTCCAGTGAGGGCTGGAGACCACTTAGACATGGTCCTTGATCTCAAGGAGCTTGTAATTTAGAAGGAGTGAGAAATATGTAAAGAAATGTTTGCAACATGTACAAAAATATACATGTACATGTTCTGCTATTGATTCACAGGCAAGGTATAGTAGTGGCCAGAGTGGGAAATGATAAACTTTTCCTTGCAGGGATTGATGATCAAAGATGGCTTTGAAAGGGAGAAGACATTTCAGCAGTGTCTTGAAGGATAAAAAGAAGTTCATGTCATGGACCAGCTGCTGGGGTAGTGATGGGTTACCCCAGGCATCTTTAGTTGCTGAAGCGAAAGTGGAGCAAGAAGAGCAGGCAGATCTTGTGAGCTCCTTTCTGATGCTCTGAGGTTTGTACTCAATCCCACAGCCCTTAGGGAACCAATGAAGAGTTTAAAGCAGAGAAAGGATGTTTCCAGATGCATGTGCAGAAAGATCCTGCAGCATTACATCATCATGGCTCACTGTCTAAAGAGACATTCATCTTCAATAAAGAGACTCTGATGATAAAACCTTTATGAAATTCATTTGCCTAATGCTATTTTCTCCTCCCAAGCATCTTTAGTCTCTTCTTAGGATTCTCCAAATTTAGGTGCTACAAGGTGCTGAGTCTTATGAATCAAAGGATTGCATTCTGGGTTTCTCTAACTTCAGATGAGAGGAAAATAGCCCATGTTCATGCGTAGCCCCAGCAAACTGGTCCTGGTTTCCTAAGTGGTGGTCATGAGATTAGAGAAATATAAGGAAATAAATGGTGGATGGTGGGGAAAGTCCCTGGCTGTTTTGATTGGAAACAGCCTATTTTCTTGATCCTGAAATGGAACACAGCTTAGCTTCCCCTACAGGAATAGAATTAACTTTGCAAGAATGTTCAGCATCCAAAGGGAAGATATTACCAAAGAGGCAGATGACCTGGATTCTAATTTGCTCTATGTATCAGTCACTGCATAGAACTATTTCTGGCTCAGTTGTTTGCATATGGAGTTTGGGGGGCATTTCTTTCTAATGGGGTTCCTGTTCTCTCTTTGCCTTGTCAGTATTCCAAAGTGGTGATTCAGTGTTCTTCTAGATATGTCTATGAGACTATGCTACTCTCCTGCTTAAATACTTTTAATGACTCCCTAGTAGTCCTAATTAAAAATCGAGACTCCTTACTACAGTCTATTAGGCCCCCATGAGCTGGCACCTGCCTATTTTTCTGCTCTCATCTGTTCCTTCCTGGTGCTCTTGATTATTAAGCTCATCTCTACCTTGTGGCCTTTGCATGTGATGTTCCCTCTGCCTGGCAAACTCTTCCTCCAAACCCTGAAGTGGTTGTTCCTCATCATTTAGGTTTCTGCTCAAATATTGCCAACTTCAAGAGGCATCTCTGGACACTGCATCTAAAATAGCACTCCTACCCTGCCTCCGTTCCCTGAGCATTATCTCCTTACATTACTTTGCCTGAGCATAGAACCACCACCACCACCCCAAATTATATCTTTTAAATTTATGCAGCTGTTTGCTTCATTGTGTTAGTGGTACACTGTGTGTGGGCAGGGACTTTGCTCATCTTGTGTCTCACTGTATTTCCAGTGGGCAGCTTAGAACTTGGCTCACAGTTTGAAAATTAACTTAAAAATCTTCCCCTTGATTATTTAACCTTTTTTTTCATTGTGGTGAAGTCTAGATAAGATTACCTTTACCATTATAACCACTTAACTGTACAATTTGGTGGCACCCAGTATATTTGCACACTCATCTCCAGAACCATTTCAACCTCCCACACTGAGTCTCTGTGCCCATCAAGTAACTCTCCATCAACCTCCCCCTCCATCTCCTGGGAACCACTGTTCTACTTTCTATCTCTGTGGATTTACCTCTTCTCTGTTCCTCATATGAGTGGTATCATATGACATTTGTCCTTCTGTTTTTGACTTATTTCACTTAGCACAATGTTTTCAAGGTTCATCCACATTGTGGCATGTATCAGAATTCCATTGCTTTTTTATGAGTGAATAACATGTCATTATGCATATATACCACATTATCTTATGCATTCATCTGTTGGTAGACACTTGACTTTCCTCTTTTTGATTATTGTGAAAAATGCTGTTATAAACACGGATGTGCAAATATCTGTTCAAATCCCTGTTTTCAATTCTTTTGGGTGTGCACTTAAAAGTGGACTTGTTGGCCCATATGGTATGCTTCATATTTAAGTTTTTGAGGGGATACCTAGTGCTTCTCACCAGAAGCTGCACTATTTAATATTCCTACTGGGAAAATACAAAGAATCCATTTTTCCACATTTTTGTCAACACTTATTTTCTATTTTTTTTTATCACTAGCCATCCTAATTAATGGATATGAAGTGGCAACTCATTGAGGATTTGAAATTACATTTCTCCAATGACTGGAGATATTGACCATTTTTCATGTGATTCTTGGTTATTCCTATATCTTCTTTAGAAAAAAATGTCTCTTCAAGCTCTTTGCTCATTTTAAAATTAGGTTATTTGAGTTGTATATGTTCCCTTATATGCTGCATATTAACCCCATATAAGTTACATGATTTACAAATATTTTTGCTCATTTTGAAGGTTGCCTTTTTACTCTGTTTATAGCATTATTTTATACACAAGTTATTAATTTTTATGACGTCTCATTTGTTTATTTTTACATTTATTTCCTGTGCTTTTGCTGTCATATTTAATATAAGTCCAAGGACACAAAATTTTCTCTGTTTAAAAAATTTCGTTTTAGCCCTATGTTTAGGTATTTGATGCATTTTTCAGGTATTTTTTGCATATTGTGTAAAGTAAGGGTCTAATTTTATTCTTTTGCCTGCAGATACCAGCCTCCTACCATCATTTGGTAAAAGTGTCACTAGACTAATTTATTGAGCTCCTTTGTATAATGAGAGGAGACATAGTCTCAGGATTCTGAGGGAAGGACTCTCAACTCATGTTCAGGACCAGCTTTTCCCTCCTCATTTCTTGCTGGCTCTTTTTTTTTTTTTTTTTTTAGCAAGGAACAAGAGAGGCCTGGCAAGGTTATACAAGCCCAGGCACCATGGCTGAATGGCCACTCTGTTTTAATTTTTTTTAAATTTTTTTGTTCTTTTTTAGATATACATGATGGTTGAGTGTATTTTGACATATTACACAAACATGGGGTATAACTGATTCTAATTAGGATCCCATTCTTGTGGTTGTACATGGTGTGGAGTTTCACTGGTCATGTAACCATCTATGAACACAGGAAAGTTATGTCCCATTCACTCTACTGTCTCCCCTATTCTCCTCCCTCCTCCCTTTCCTTTATTTCCTTTTGTTTAATCCATGAAACTTCTAGTCTTCAACCCCACTTATTGATGACAACTGTGTTTTAAAGTTGCAACATAATTCACAGCTGTCAAGCTATGGAATCAAAGTAAGTATCCATCCATGAGTTATGGAAAGAAAATGTGATATACATACATACACACACACATACACACACACACACATAAACACACATACACACACACTGAAGTACCATTCAACACTAAAAATGAAGGAAAACCTGCCGTTTGTGGCCACATGGATGAACTTGGAGAACATATGGTAAGTGAAATAAGCCAGGCATGGAGAGACAAAAACCAAATGATCTCACTTACCTGTGGAGTCTTAAAACAAACAAACAAACAAACAAAAAACTGAACTCAAGTACGTAAACTTCTGCTAAGAGTGGTGAGGCTTTGTGGGCTCAGATTGCAAGGGCTGGGTAAGAAGCATGAGCTAAAGATGCTGGGGGCACATGGGTATTACTTCATTCTAACCATGGGGACAGACAGTCCTTGCTGAGCAAAGACATTTCTAGAGAATGAGGCCTGTGAACTAATGTTTAATTTCCATTTCTCTACATTGCACCAAACTACCCCAGGCATCAATGTGAATGGTTTTGGTCTTGCTGTTACTGTTTTTTTTTTTTTTGTTGTTGTTGTTGTTTTTAGTTGTCCTAGGACCTTACATTTCTTTTCCAGTTAGGATCAGGGTAGAAATGCAATCCTGGACAATTCAGGAACCTAAATTCGGGGAGACCACCATGTTAGCCACCATTGTTGCATTTCCTGGGAGACCTGTGGGCAGAGACAAGTTGTGTGGGAATCCTCTAGGGTAAGGCCAGTGGGCGTGAGTCCCAGGAATTGTAGACTGAGTGGAATCAAGAGAATTGATTGGTATGGAGATCTGGGACGGTGCAGCTGGGAGCTAGCTCTGGAAGCCGTGATGTGACTGGGGGATAGATTGGATGAGAGAATGAAGGATGGGAACAATTAAAATCACAGGCTTGGAACATGCAAAGTGAGCTATTGCTGGATTTCCTAAAGAAGGGCCATTCCAATGCACAACGAATGAAACCACTGGTGTCTCAGCATTCTCATGGCACTGGGGAACAAGCTTTTTAAAACATCATGACCAATATTTCCTTGGAAAGCATCTCATTATTTTAGTTAGTGTTAATTTAATTATTAATAAGGCTTAGAATTGTCTCATTTACTTACATCATTTGTATTTATTTTGTAAATTTTTGATGTATTTTGTCAATTTTGGCTTGTAAGGGTAATTTGTATATTAGCAAAACCAGTTCTTTGTCATTTGTATTGCAAACATTTTTCCCAAGTTTGTCTTTTGAGTTTTTTTTTTTTTTTAAATGGTGATTCAAACATCAGAGAACCCGAGTAACTGAGTGATTCAGACTGAGATGATCCACCAGGAAGGGTGGTGAATCATGCACAAGAAAACCCTCTTCGATAGGAGCTACCACCTCTGGGCTCTAACTGAGTATTGCCATGCACTATGAGAAAACAGTTTTCTTTTTTAAAGAAAGTTTGAAACTGAGTTTTAAAAATGGGAAGTTTCTTGATTTTTAAAAATCACGTATGGGCTAAGCAATGCTTATCTGATATCTCTATTTCTTCTGTGGCCCACCAGGGTGTGACCTCCTGGCTCAGATAATAGGGGCCTGGTACATAGGATGCAGCACAGTCTCTGGATCAGATGACCTTTCACAACTTCTCGGGCTCTCTGATTTCCTGAGCTATCTAAATGCGAGCGATTATTATTAATAGTGTCGCTATATCACTAGAATATGACTCAGCATATGAAAAGAGCAGATAGGATGGCGGAAGAATTAGGATTTGATGGATGGAAGAATGTTTCTGGGATTAATCTGCTCTGTATCATTTTATGCCAATAAATATTAATTGCTGGTAATAATAGTGTGGGGGAAATCACATAAGCAAGTTGTAAGAGGAGAGAAAGAGCCAGGAGATATTTAAAGTAGAGATGGTGGGGTGGGGGGCAGAAAAGCAATTTTGGACTTGGTGTTCAGAAAGGAAATTAAGAGTCTGAGCACTTTGCTCTCAGCCCAGTGAGTGGCCTGGAGACACAGGGTTGTCTGCAGACTGCATTAGTCACTAATAAAGTGGAGTGTTTTGGCTTGCAACAAAAATCAATGCTGTGGCTGTTTTGTTCTGTAGTGAAGCTGAGAGAGGTGGAAGGGAACAGGAATTATTATCACCTCCCAATCCTTCATGATTTCTTTGAATCTTTATAGCCATGATTGGGGACACTGAAGACACAGCCGGAGAGAGAGGGCGTTCCCTCCTGTCGCACCCGAGACCCGACAGAGTGATCCCTCCCTGCAGCTTTTGGAGGTTCTGCCTGCAGAATGCTAGGAAGCAGTTCCTTCAGGGCAGACAGACCTTCCAGTGTCCATGCACTATGAGGTCGTGGTCATGCTTGGTGGGATTCAACCGTGCACAGCAACACAGTAGAGGCTGTTGCAGCCCCTCTCATGTCCCCTCAGCACTGGCCACTGCATGAAGCAGCTGCTCACAGACCTGGCCTGTTCTTCCTTTCTTACCTCTCTTGTCCACCTCCCTACCTGCACTTCTTGGGGTCACCTCTTAGGTAAACAGTTTGCCCTCAATTCCACAGCTTAGGGTCTGATTCTAGGAAAGCCCAGCCTACCACGGGCAACAAGGAACTTGCTGTGCAGACTAATCCAGGGGAATCGTAATTCTGGGTTAATGGTCCAGTTGGGTCCCCTTCAAAATTCACTTGCTGAGGTCCTAACTTCCAGTACCTCAGGATGTGACTTTATTTAGAGGTAGAATCTTTATAGGGGCAATCAATTAAAATTAAGGTCACTAGGTTGGCCCTAGTCCAGTACGACAGGTGTCCTTATGAAAAGGGAAACTTGGACATAGAGACGGCCAGCACAGAGAGGAGATGAGGGAAGACTGAAGGAGAAGACAAACTAAGGAAAGGACTGGAATAGACCGTCCCCTCAGAGTCTCCAGTGAAACCAATTCTGCAGGCACCTTGATTTCAGACTTCTGTTTCCAGAACTGTGAGGATAAGTCGGTCAAAGCCGCCCATGTTTTTGGCACTTTGTCATTTGAGCCAAACAGCTGGTGGTCCTTTGTTATCACAGCCTTAGTAAATTAACACATCCTGACAACTGATGAGGTTTCCTATTGGCTCAGGCATTATTCTGGGCATTTTGTATACATCCCCTCAATTATTCTTCACAACAGTGCTTTGAGATTAATAACAATATTGTCTCCCATTTACAGACAAAGAAATGGAGGCACAAGGAGGTCAAGAAAGCTGGACACGTATCTAGAACTGAATGCTGGCCGTTTGTTTTCAGAGTTGCACTCTGAGTCATTATGAAGTTCGCCTCTCACTACACTGACCTTGAGCAGAAGAGCTTTTAATTGCCTAGACTCGAGGCTTTTTAAAGGGGTGCATTGTAATTACACAATTTAGTGGGATTCGTCGTGATATGTTCACACATGCACATATCAGAATTTGGTTAACTTTCTTCTCAAGTACCTCTCCTTTCCCTCTCCTCCTCTATCCCCTATTTCCCTTCCTTTACTCTGTCGCTCTCATTTTCTATTTTCACAAGATCCCTTTGTTATTTTATTTTGCTCTCCAGCTTCCATAGATGAGAGAAAACATTTGACTCTGGACTTTCTGAGTTTGACTTGCTTTTGATGATAGTGATTGCAAAGTCCTGCATTTGGGTTCTTCAAAAAAAAACCAAAAAAACAAAAAACAAAAAACCAGGAGATATATTCATATCGACATACTTCTCACTTTTTATGCATATATATATATATATATTATACACATATATATATATATATATATATATCAATAGATCATCTGTGTGTCTGTTTATACACCTGTGAATCCATCTGCAAGTAATTCTTTTAAGGAATTGGTTCACACAATTGTGGAGACTAATAAGTCTGAAGCTGCATGCTGCAGACCCAGGGAGAGATGAGGCTGTGGTCTTCGCTCTGAAGCCCATCTGGAGGCAGAATTCTTCCTTCTTTGTGTCTTTTCCAGTAAGGCCTTCAACTGATTGGATGAGGCCTGTTCATGTTATGCAGGGTGCTCTGCTTTCTTCAGTTATCCGATTTAACTGTGGAACGTATCTGAAAAATACCTTCACAGCAACACTTAGACTGATGTTTGACCAAACAGCTGAGAACTATCACCTGCCCAAGGTGACCATCACAGGCCCCTTGGAAGATGGTGTGGCATAGCGATCACTCCTAAGGAGGTGCTTACTCTTGAAACTGGTTAAGTATGAGGTCAGTCCCTAAAGTGAGTGTCTTCTTAAATTCTGAGTTCCATTTGTGAGAGAGAGAGAAAGGGGGGGAGAGAGAGAAGAAGAAGAGGAGGAGGAGGAGGAGGAGGAGGAGGAGAAGAAACGAGAAGGAAAAGAGGGGAAAAGAAAGGGGCCAGGGACAAGATATTGTCCCCAAGGGCATGCTCTGAAAGACCCTCTCCTTTCAATTAGGCCCCACATCATACAGTTTCCACCAAGTCCAATAGTCCATTCCATTATGAATCAATAATTAATCAGTGGGTTAATCCATCGATGAGGTTAGCGCCCTCATGATCCAATCACTTCCCCAAAGTCCCACCTCTGAACACTGCTGCACTGGGGACTAAGCCTTATTCATGTGAGCCCTTGGAGAACATTCCTGAACAAAACCATAACAAACTTCCTTATAGGATAATAAGACATTCTCTCTAATAACCTATCAGCCAATATCATGCCTTGGCGCACGTGATTTCCGTTGCAGTTAGGGTGGAGAGCAATCCCTGAACCTGGCTCTTGGACTCTGTGTAATCCAGTCCCAACCAACAGCTATCCTCGCTTTGCTCCATACTTCCCTTAGCTGAGTCCTGGCACCAACAGCTGCTCCTAGTCACTCAAGTGTATGACTTTGGGTAGCGGCAGTCCCTGATCTATTCAGGCCAGCTGATCTGTTCCTTCTAGCACTTTCTTACTGGAAGTTGCTCCTACCTGCACTGGTTTTAACTTCCTTCCTCAGTAATCTTCTCAGCACTTCCCTACCAGGGTCATATGAACCTCTTATTCTCTTTCATATAAATCTTCTTTGTAGCTTTTAATGTAGGTATATATTTATATTGCTGAGTGATTATTTGATATTTATTTAATGTCTATTTTCCCAACTGTATTGCAAACTTGAAAAGAGCAAGCGCTTTATCTGTTTTGGTCATCATTGGACTCTTATCCTTTAGTAACAAAAATATAATGGTTGTGAGAAAAGAAATAAGCAAGGAAGGAAGGAAGAAAAAGAAATAAAGTAAAAGAAGAAATGAAGGAAGGAAAGAAGGGAGGGAGGGAGGGAGAGAAGAAGATTGTGGAGTGGCTGGCAAGTAGCTTCTGCTTAATGCTACATGGCAGGCTTGGAATTTCCACTGATGACCTGTCAGCCAGGTAAGGATGGCCCATCCTGTCCAGAAAGAACTATATATTGCTCTTCTCATGTCTAGTAGCTTTTCACTGACTGGCAGGTGCTTTTCTGATGAGAATTAGAAAATGGATTGGAGGATTTTTTAAAGAATTTAATTTTCTGGGAACCAAAGAAGTAGACATGAGCAGGTAGATGTGTGAGTTGACGCTCTTCTGAGTACCTCAATTAAATGGCTGGTGGCAACATGTTTCCCATGGTTCAAGCTCCATTCTCCACCTGACACCCTCTCAGGCTCTCTTAGTCAGGGATTGTTGGTTGTGGCAAATGGAAATCATGTCAAGCTACCTCGGTAACAGTGGGGAATTTTATTGTCAAGACAAAATAGTCAATTTCAAGGATAAGGGAGCTGAATGCAGATAGGCACCCTGGGAACTGGACTCCAAAAGCTACTGGGAACCAAAACTTTGTTCTCATATCTCAGGGGTGTTGTGGTCTAATTCATCTCTGATTCACTCTGATTCTTTTTGAATCCTTTGACCAATGTCCTCTGTACAAGGGCCAAATATGACCACCAGCCCTAAAATATATGAAGACAATCAGTTCAAGTTCTTACTACCAAAGTGGCTTACAGTATCTATGTTTCTTGGTTAAAATTCTTCAGAGAAGAAACATGAATCAACTGACCAGTCTCAGCATTTATAATGTCCATCACGATCATGCATTCAGATAAGGTCTGGGGCACATGACACGAACAGAGTTGCGCAGGTTTGATGTGCCTTATATATTTTTCATAGTGAGAGTTATAAAAGAAATAGACCATGCCTGGGGGTATCAATTCCAAACCATGTTTATTATACAAGCATTCAGAGTTCAAGTCCCTGCTGCATCACACATCTTTGAAACCTGCCAAAGTTCACCATAGATCTCTTGGAACGCTACTTATTTCTAGTCATGGGTACACCGAGGAGACTAGACTGGTAACAGCTTGGAGGAATTGAGAAATCTTCAACAGCTTTCCCTACCCTCAAACCTATAATAGATCTTCTTATGGTAGGTGGCCAGCCATGAGCCATTTATGAAGGGTGTATATACTTTGAATTTTATTCTGAAGGTGATGAAGATGTTGGAACCGGGAAAAGACATTTCAGCTTTTTCTGTAAAGAACTGACAGAAAGGAGTTTAAAAGTGAGAGTAGAGAGACCAGTTTGAAAGCAATTGACAATAGTCTAAAACATTTTGAGAACAGCTGAGCTAGGATGGTAATGGTGGAGAAGGAGGTCAGGTTTGAGATGTTTTCTGGAGGTAGATTTAAGAAGATTTACCAGATAGTATAGCTGACTTTATTTTTTAAAGATAACCACATCAAGATACATGCACCCATACTCTCCTTGCAATATGATGTTGATATATGCCTCCATTGAGATGTGAGGGTTTATGATCCTTCCTCTCAAAACCAGGCAAATCTTAGCAGGTAGTTCAATCAATAGAATGTGGAGGAGGGGACATATGTGAATGCTGATGCTAGGTTTCTAAGATGGTTTCTGCCTGGCTCCCACTTTTGCCCAAAGAACTCAGTCACCATTTTGTGAGGAAGCCTATAGTACATGAAGAGGCCATGGGAGGAGTGTTATGGTCACAGCCCGGATAGTCCTTCAACTGTAGCCAGATATGCATATAGTGAGTGAGTTAATAAAGGCCTAGCCCTTCTGTATGGTATCTGTGGCCTTGCTATGTACTGTTTGAATCCCTGAATCCAAGAACCCATGAGTGATAATAAAAAATAATTGTTTTTTGAAGCCATTGAGTTTTGGAATAATTTATTATGTGGCAATAGACAACCACAGATTAAATGTTGAATATACGAGAAGACAGGGAAGAACTGGATGTAAGGATTTTGATCAGAGGGAGCAGAACATTTTTTGTTTTCATTTTCAGTGCACTGTCGTTACACATTATAGTGAGGTTCATTTAAACATATTCATAAATGCATATAGCGTATTTTTCTCCATTTCAGTCCTCAGTATTATCCCTTCTTCTTCCCTCCTTTATCCTCCGGATCCCCTTACTCTATCCTATTGGTCTTTATTCTATTTATTTTTAAATTAGTGCATTATAGTTATATATAAAATTAGAATGCATTGGGATATGTTCACACCTGCATATAGCATAAGTTGGTCAGTTCTCCCCCTTTCCTTTTCCTTCCCCACCTCCTTTTTCATTGGTTCCCTGCTTCTACTATACTGTTTCCCTTCTATTTAAAAATATTTTTTAAAAAGTGGACTCATGAGTTCTCCCTGGGAATATGAGGTTTGAGATAGTTTCCCCCAGTACCCTCTATTCACACTGCCCTTCCTGTTTCTTGAACACAGCATGTTTACTCCCCTTCTAGCTTACAATGATGGAATCACCCGTCATATATTTTGTAATAGATGGCAGTGACCCTGGGTCACAAGTGGATTGAACCACAACTTTTTCTTAACTCAGTTTAAGCCAATTAGAATAATTTCCTGGGAATTTGGAAGTAGGTCGATAGAGTTAAGAGGTATGCATGCAACTAAACCCAAAGCATCTAAACTTGGATTCTGTGAATTTATATATTCTGCACAGCACAGTAGGTAGAAGGTGGAGAAAGAGAGAGAGAGAGAGAGAGAGAGAGAGAGAGAGAGAGAGAGAGAGAGGAATACCAAGAATGAACTTATACAATAGATGGACAGGAAGTACTACCCGACTTCCTACAGAGTTTCCAACTGGAATCCTGGCTTGGGTTCTGAATAGACATTTTTTTTTGGCACTGGGGGTTGAAACCAGGGGTGCTTAACCACTGAGCCACATTCCCAGCACCTTTTAAAAAATATTTTTATTTGGAGACAGGGTCGCTGAATGTCTCTCTTTGATCTCACTATCCTCCTGCCTCTGGCTCCCTAGCCTCTGGGACTACAGGAGTGTGCAACTGTGCCCTGACTTGAATATACATATTCTTATAATAAAATTTATTTTGCTTTGTACAAGCTTGTTCAAGTTGTCTTTGGTGATTTACAACAAAAGAGTCCCAGCTGATATATACAGTTAATCAGAAATTCCTTTCCTCTCCAGTAGGTAACACCAAGCTCAAGGTTCTTTGAAATGGCATTGCTCGGAGACTTCCTGGACACCCCGAGCTCTGCCTTACCTTATGAGGCCTCCTGGACACCCCAAGCGCCATCTCGCTTGCTCAAGGTATATACAGATCTTGACCTCATGGTGCTAATAGACAACTTGATACTCCATACTGATCATGCTGGTTTGGTTAAGGTGATTACATGGTTTACACATATCGTTACTACATGGGATCTTTTGGTTTGTATCTTGGAGAAATAAGAAGATGAAGGAGTCCTTGAGGAAGGTTCCTAACAATTACTCTCTGTAGCTGTGTAATGTGCTAACATGCCATTATTTTCACCAGTTACTGGTAATGAGGCGTCATTAGTAAAAAAATGTCTCCACTTCTTTGAGAAAATCAGCTTTCATCGCTGAGAAGTATTATGCTTTTTTTGAATGTGTTTATTGTAATGATACATAGAAATAGTGTATCCCTCTAATGATGGGTTGTCAGGGTGATAAAATTCAGACTGGCTTGCGACTGTACTGAGGATGTGATTAGTGAATACATGCTATTAATTGTTCCAGAGCAAAGCATAAGAAAGAGCCTACCATTGGTGAGGCCATCTGTGTCACACTACGGAAGTTGGAAAAAGACCTTCTTGGATCTTTGTAAAAGGTAAGGCACTCAATGGAGGGTGATTTTAATTTCTGGCATTATAATAAGCAGGAAAGTCAAAGGAAAAATATGGCTTCCTATGCCAACTGTTAGTACTAAGATAATTTGATGTCTTCCTTTTGAAAAGTACAAGAAAAAGTGAAATAACAACTTCTGTTTCTTGAGCACTTTCTATATGCTCCATGAGGTTCTAACTCATCTCTGTAAGGTTGATGGGTGTGAATGGCCCCGGGTAAGCTTTTAGCCCCTGCCTCCCTGTGTCCCTGCTTCAGAAGAACAGGGAAAGTCACATAACCTTCTCAGGATACAGTACATATGGCACTGTGCTGAAACACCGAAGGTACTCCGTGAACATAGAGCACATCACTTTTTCTATGCATTTTTCTTCAGGAGGAAGGCTGAGGTGGACAGAAAGCGAGGCAGAAGTCTTGGTCAGAGTTTACACGGCAGTGAGGGGGACAGACAATAAATACAATAAGTAAGTTATATGTTATTTTCTAGGCTATGCAAAAAAATTAGGCAGGACAGCGAGAACAGGAAGTTTGAAATTTTATGTGTCAAGGTTGAGGCCAAAATGCCACTTCCTTAGAAATCATCTCCTCTGAATTTGCATCATGGTTTGGAAATGATTGATCGTATATATGGCCTTCCTATGGCAGCCTATAAAGCTATTGAAGGCAGGAGATATGTATGTCTCTCTCTATATGTATAAATGTCAGTCCTGGCTACTAGGGCACTTTCCACAAGGAAAGATGGATGACAAAATGACCGAGGGTGCAGATGGCTCCCACCTGTCCTGTGCCTGGTTCCTCCTATCCCAAAGGAGTTTCATCTGAACCTTCTTCTTTTCCTTTTTCTTGCCTGGACGTTTTGAAAGTCAGAAAAAGTGCTTGTGCCTCTGATGCTAAGAATAATTGCCACAATTTCTCAGCTGCAGAGAGCTGGCCCAGGTTATGCCAACCTGCACACTCTGCCAGTTGCTTCTCGGGGAAATGCGCTTGTCCTACTTATTTTCCCCCTAGGGTTTCTCTTGTGTTAAAGATTAAAGAGAGAAACTCGATGAAGCACCTGACCCCAGAGAGGGCCAACTGGTGGCTACAATGGGCCTCTTCTTCTCTGCAGTGAATGGGTTTCTATTTTACCATCTCTGGGGAAAGGCTGGGTATTTACAAAGAGTCCGTTCTCCCAGGTCACAGGTGGTGAGGGTGGCAGCCTCTGATTCATGACATCACTATGACAGAGCAAACTGGGAGATAGATGCTTCCTCCTGGGACAAGGCAGAACTGGAACTTCAGGCTCCCTCAACCTTCTTAACGATGGCCCAATAAAGCCTGTGGCTTTAAGAAATGGGGACTGAAGAGAAACCTCAGGCCACGGTGTGCCATCTGTACAAAAGGAAACTCCAGTATCAGCAATAACCTCTCCCTGGAGACTCAGACCAGTCACTGACTGGCCACAGGGCTGGCACAGAACACACAGATACAATCTTGTGCCTGAGCCAGGAGCCCCCCAGCAGATGACTCCCAACCTGCTTCTCCTTGCATCGGGGATGCACATGTGGGAAGAAAAAAGAATCATTAAGTGAAACGTCTCCAGCTTCCTGTCTTTAGGTGACTAAACTGTGATCATCTCTATATTTTGTGTGTGCGTGCGGGGAATAGTGAAAAGCAACAGATGCGAGCGTGAAAGCTCAGAGATGGAGAGACTCACCCAGGATCACACAGCTTTAGTCAAGGATGGTGGTGGGGCTGGGCCAGGGTGTCCTGTCACCCCGAGCAGAGTTCACCCAGAGATCACCATCAGTGGATGACCAGAAGGTCACGAGGAGAGAAAAAACAAGGAACAAAGGAGACACACTAGGGAAAGGGGAAGGGGACTTCAGGGAGGAGTCTGATCCCATTCACCCTGACCACACCTGTCCTGTGCTGCCAAGTCAGGTTTTGGTTTTACTTATCCTGAGGACAATGGTTCTGTTTAACATTGACCTTGCTTCCAGTTTCTTTGTAAAAGAATATTATTTTAATTGTATATAATTTGACATAGCCATACAATGTGGAATGACCACCTCAGGGTAGTTACCATTTCCATCTCTTTAAAAAACATGTCATTCCAGCGAATACTAAATCTTGCCCATGTGGCCCAGCTCTAGAATTCTGGCATGGCTTTCCTTAATTCATTAGCAAAATGTTCCAGCCACATTGCTTGTCACATTGAATTTTAAGAGAGTTCCTTTTCATCTGATTATTATTTTTCTTCTTCTTTTTTTTTTTTAGTTGTAGATGGACACGATACTTTTATTCGTTTATTTTTATATGATACTGAGGACTGGACCCAGTGCCTCACACATTCAAGGCAAGCACTCTGCCACTGAGCCACAACCCCAGCCCTCATCTGATTATTCTTTTGCTAGATTCTGGTCTCCTTGCCATCCTTGAACACACCAGACATGATGAAACTGCAAGACTTTTGCACTTACTGTATCCTGTCCTACAATACTATTCCCCTAGATGGCTTGCTGTCTGGATCCCTCTAAATCTTTGCTCACAGATCACCTTTTAATGAGGTTTTCTCTGATCACTCTGTTTAAAATGGAAAACAAGCTCCCTGACATTCTTTTCTGCTGTTCTTTTCTAGATAGCCCTTATCACCATCTAATATGTTTTCCTCTGGAATTTTAGCTTCTGTCACCCTACAAGAATGCAAGTTCATGAGGGCATAGCTCTCTGCTGTGTTCTCAGTGCTTTAAAAAAGTCCCTGGCAGGTGACAGTACTTAGGAAATATTTGTGGAATAAGTGATGAATGAATAAACGTACAATGGCTTGTTAGAAATACCCCAGTTCCTGGCACATAACATATGCTTAATGTCTGTGGAAGGAAAAACTCACTTTCTTCCTCCCAATAAGAAAGTCTTCTTCTGGATCTTGTCACAAATGGGCTCTTTAGGTAACAGGCTCTCCACATCCAGAATCCTCTGCAGACATTATTAAGTTTGTCTGTGATTCCCCCAGTGGACTGTTTGCTCCTGTAGCTCTCTCTCCGTTCCTTTTTGAAATACGCCAGTCACCTCCTGTGACTGCTTTGATGTCTGTTTTCCCCAGGGGGCCTTGAACTTTTCAGTGGGGAAGGGCAGTGTGAGCCTTGCTTGCTGCTGTTTCTGTACCTTCAGTTCACTGCCGACGTCAGTGGACAGCTAATGAGTATCTGTTGATGGAAGGGACCAGGTGCCACTAGCAGTGCCAAGGAGAGAATAGAATACATTCTTTGACTTTAGGGTCTAGTGAGGGATGCTTTAGGGAAGTCCCTCCCCTCGTGCCTTGGTGAGTACATCATGTGGGAAATTCTTTCTTCTGAACCATTGACATTTACAAAATTGTGCACCTTCTGGAGTTCCAAGATTGAACATAGAGATTCTGTTGTTTATTCAGACCAGGAAAATTATAAAACACTCCCTGGATTTCTCTATTTTTAAAAAATATTTTTTAGTTGCCAATAGACCTTTTTTTTAAAATTTATTTACATCTGGTACTAAGAATTGAATCCAGTGCCTCACACATGCCAGGCAAGTGCTCTACCACTGAGCTACAATCCCAGCCCAAGGATTTATTTATATTTAAAAACTGCTGTTCAGAAGTCTTCCAACTTGTAGGATAGAGGTAGAGATAGTGGGTCACCAAAAAGCCTCATTCTAATAACATCACCACCACCACCACCACCACCACTATAACTTGATTTATCCTAATGGAAGAGATATGATTAAATGTAATGAGTGCACAGCCTGTGAATTTTCCATTATATACATTTTTTAGGTATTTGGTTTCTTTTACAGACTTAGTTGGATTTTGTTTTACGAAAATCAGATTTTTTTTGTTTTAACAAACTTAAAGCATACATAAATATATAAAGTAAAAAAAAATAAGTGCGATTCCTTCCTTTTCAGAGATTCTGACTTTCAATCTTATCACCCAGGTACACGATTAGTTTTGTATGAGTCTGTTTATGCTCATTAAACTATTTGCTTTTTTTCTAAACAAAAATCATATCATACTTTACATCATTTTCTGAAACTTTTCATTTTATGTTACAATTATGGATAACTCATCATTTGTTAATTTCAGGCATTCCTTCTCTCTTTTTTTAATTGTTTTAATTAGTTATACATGATAGTAGAATACATTAATGCACTTTGATACATCATACATAAATGGGACATAATTTCTCATTTTTCTGAGTATACATGTTGCAGAATCATATTAGTCATGCAGTCACATATATACATACAGTAATAATGTCTATTTCATTCTACTATCTTTCCTATCCTCACATCCTCTACCATCCCCTCCCATCACTTCCCTCTACCTAATTTAAGGTAATGCTATTCTTTCCTAGCCCCCTCCCCGCCTTATTGTGAATTAGCATCTGCATATTGGAAAAAACATTCCGCCTTTGGTTTTGTGGGATTGGCTTATTTCGCTTAGTATGATATTCTCCAACTCCAACCATTTACTGGCAAATGCCATAATTTCACTCTTCTTTAAAACTGAGTAATATTCCATTTGGTGTGTGTGTGTGTGTGTGTGTGTGTGTGTGTGTGTGTATATATATATATATATATATATATATCTCTATATATATATCACATTTTCTTTATCCATTCATCTTTTGAGGGACACTTAGATTGGTTCCATAGTCTAGCTATTGTATATTGAGCTGCTATAAACATTGATGTGGCTGCATCACTATAATATGCTGATTTTAAGTCCTTTGGGTACAAACCAAGGAGTGGGTCAAGTAGTGGTCCCATTCCCAATTTTTTGAGGAATCTCCATATTGCTTTCTATACTGGTTGCACCAATTTGCAGTCCCACCAGCAATGTGTGAGTGTACCTTTTTCACCACATCCTCACCAACATTTATTGTTGCCTATATTCTTGATAATTGCCATTCTGACCATCATCCTTGAAACTCCAGTCAGAGCAATTAGACAAAAGAAAGAAATTAAAGGGATACAAATAGGTAAAGAAGAACTGAAACTATCACTATTTGCTGATGACATGATTCTATATCTAGAAGACCCAAAAAATTCCACCAGAAAACTTCTAAAGGTAATAAATGAATTCAGCAAAGAAGTAGGATATAAAATCAACACTCATAAATCAAATGCATTCCTATACATCAGTGATGAATCTACTGAAAGAGAAATTAGAAAAACTATTTCATTCACATGTCTCAAAAAACTAAAATACCTGGGAATCAATCTAACAAAAGAGGTGAAAGACCTCTACAATGAAAACTACAGAACACTAAAGAAATAAACTGAAGAAAACCTCAGAAGAGGGCTGGGGATGTGGCTCAAGCGGTAGCGCGCTCACCTGGCATGCATGTGGCCTAGGTTCGATCCTCAGCACCACATACAGACAAAGATGTCGTGTCTGCGATAACTAAAAAAAAAAAAAAAAAAAAAAAATTAAAATTCTCTCTCTCTCTCTCTCTCTCTCTCTCTCTCTCTCTCTCTTTAAAAAAAAAGAAAACCTCAGAAGGAAAGATCTCCCATGCTCCTGAATAGGCAGAATTAATGTTGTCAAAATGGCCACACTACCAAAAGCATTATACAGATTTAATGCAATTCCTATTAAAATCCCAGTGAAATTCTTCATAGAAATAGAAAAAGCAATCATGAAATTTATTTGGAAAAATAAGAGACCCAGAATAGCTAAAACAATCCCTAGCAAGAAAAGTGAAGCAGGAGGCATCACAATACCAGGCATGCCTTCAACTCCAACTCCCACCAAAGCTGCATAATGTTTCCTAGTAGGAAGGGATCTTCCCGTGATACGGGTTAGAAGTGGAATTGCTGATGGATTTGTCCTGTGACTATTCAGCCAAGCTAGAATAGAGCAACATTTTTTACAATTATTTTCTTTGCATAGTTTTAGTTCAGTTTGGGCCATAATAAACATTTGCATGAGAGTTGGAGGAATGAAGGAAATGAAGTAGAAGCCATATTCCTTTTAGGCTCTGAAGACCGGTGCAGGGGACCAGGGGATGAAGAGAAGGAGAATGTTGGGGCTCACCTCCTACAGCATTATGTCTGCTGTTCCACCAGAGGACCATTCCCAGACCGCCGCCACTTCTCCTGCTAGGGGTCTTCTAAAGCTTTAATTCCTGGTATTTCTTGTCATCCTTCTCTCCCCAAAGTTTAAAAATACTTTTCTTATTTTTATAAATAAAATGATACTGAGTCATACATTATTTTTATGTGATATGCCAATTTTCTAATCACTGTTTACTGGTTTCTTTATCGATTATTTTGACACTTCATTTTCATATCATATTTCCATATTGATTTGAATTTCTTTTCAGTACTTCTTTTTTTTTTGTTCCATGGATATATTTTAATTCTACAGTAGTATTTAACTTAATCTGTTTAATTTCTGAGGCTTTGGAGTTGATTTTGGTTTCTGACAAGGCAAAGTATCTCATTAGCATTTAAAAAATGACTTTATTTTTCTTATTTCTCCAAATTTTGAGATAAACTTTAAAATCAACTTGTCGTGTTTTATCAATGGATCAGTTATCTGTTGCCAAATTTTTATGATTGCTGAAATTTTCAGCTGAGTCTATGGGTTGACTAGTGTTCTTGGTTTTGGCTGAGGAGGCTGACGCATCTGTGGACTGTGAACCAGGTTGTAGGTTGGCTACTTTTTTTTTCAGATCTTTGGGAGTTTCTTGGCTGTAAGTCGTCCTTGGCTGGGACAGCTGGATGCTCCTCCATGTGCTATCCCATCCTCCAACAAGATAGCTCATACTAGTCACACGGATCTAGAATTAGAGCTGCTCCAAGAATTAGAGCAGAAGTGATCGAGGTGCCTTGAAGCTAATGCTCAGAAATGGCATGCCATCCCTTCAGTGACAATCCATGGGACAAAGCCACAAAATCAGAAATATTCAGGGGTGGAGAAGCAGACTCCATCTCTGGGAGGGCAAAGCTGCAACCATATTGCAAAGGTCACAGTAGAGGATAACTCTTAACTCGGTCATTGATAAACCATCATTGCAACACAACTGACAACATGAGTAGGGAATTCATTGGGATTTTGATGAGATTTGAATTAAAGCAATGGATTTCATTCTGACAGTTTTTGCAAGATTGAATTCATTCAACAACATGGTATTTTTTCCCCATTGAGATATATATTTTTAAAATTTATTTATGATGCTGAGGATGGAATCCAGGGCCTCACACATGCCAGGCAAGTGCTTTACCATTAAGCCTCATCCCTAGCTCCTTCAATAGATTCTTAAAATTTTGTTTACATGTAGTGGGGTATTTCTTATTGTTTGTTCCTAAATAGTAATCATAGTTTTTGTTACTGTTATGATTTAAATTTCTATTCTACTGTGTTGTTTAATGTTATCCAAAAAAATATAACACAAACCACAAATATGACACACAAACATAATTTAAAATTCTTTTAATGTTAACAGGTGAAATCAATTTTTAATAACATTTTATTTAATACTATATCTAAAAAACTAGTATCTAAACATGACATAAAAATTTTAAGGAATTCTACATTCCTTCTCATATTAAATCTTAAAAATCCAGCATTGATATTAGAACTGAATTCTTTTTTTATATTTATTTTTTAATTGTGGTTGGACACAATACCTTTATTTTGTTTATTTATTTTTATGTGGTGCTAAGGATCAAACGCAGGGCCTCGCATGTGCTAGGCAAACGGTCTACTGCTGAGCCACAACCCCAGCCCCTTAGAACTGAATTCTGACTAGCAACATATCAAGTACTTAATAGCCACCTGTGGTTAGTTCTGCCCTAACAAACAACATGGCTGTAGGCATTTGTAGCTATTAATTTTTAATGTTTTTCTTGTACATAGATACCTCATTGATAGATTAGATTGTGATAACTCTTCAGCCAATTCTTCGGTTTTTCTACATTGACAATATATGACTTACAATTTATGATAGTTTTCCAATTCATCAAAATATGTAACATTTTGTTTTATTTTTCTAATCTGTTGTGTTGCTTAGGACCTCAGAGTAATGTTGGGTCAGGACTGTGAGGGGAAGCTGCTTTGCTCTGCATATGAAGGTAGTCAAAATGTCTTCCGTAGCCTGCCATTTCGTAGCACTTGCCATTAATGTCTGGAATCCACTGTCCCTCATCAGCACAGACAAGATAGCTCCACTATTTTTTTTAATTAAATTATTTATTCATTCTAATTTGTTGTACATGATGACAGAATGCAATTCGTTTCATATTACACATATAGAGCCCAACTTTTCAAGTCACTGTACGCAAAGTATTTTCACACCAATTGTGTCTTCAAACATGTGCTTAGGGTAATGATGTCTAACTCATTCCACCATCATTCCTACCCGCTTGCCTCCTCCCTTTCCCTCCCTCTCCTTTGCCCTATCTAAAGTTCCTCCATTCCTCCCATGCTCTTTGCCATGGCCATTATGAATCAGCATCCTCATATTGAAGAAAACATTTGGTCTTTGGCTTTTTGGGATTGAATATAGCTCCGCTATTAATTGCTCAAATTTGTTATTGTTGTTGTTTATATTTTCATGTAAAGAATAAGTGTTCAACTTTATCAAGTGCTTTTTCTTAAGGATGTATCACAAAGGACACGTGTTTTTCTCTTGTAATATGTAAAAACCTTCTCATGAATAGATGCTCTACTGTTGAGCCATCCTTACATTCTTGTGAGAAGTCACAAGCTTATATGTTGACAATAGTGAAATCAGTTTGCTAATTTTTATCCAAAGTCTTTGCAACTGGAGATAAAAGTGAGATTTTTGTATGATTTTATTTTGGTGTGCATATATGCGATCTCTGTCTGGTTTTGATATTAATGCTGTGCTAGCCATTATGTGCTCAGAAGTTTTAAAATATCATAGGGACGATCTATCCTTATAAGTTCCAAAGGTCGTTGGCATAAAACCCACAATATTTTGATGCCTTTGATGGAGGTAGGTCTTTTACTACTCTTCAACTCTGATGATATATTTACTTCCCTATTTATTTTGTGCTGGTTTAATAATTTTAAATTTTCTTGAGAAGTGAAGCATGACATTTAGACCTTCAACAGTTTTATGACTGTGTAGGGTATCTCTCACAGTTTTTATTACAAAATATCTTCAGAACACAAAATGCAAACAGTTATATGATGAATGCTCATCCAGGTGTACCCATTTCCCTTCTCCTGCAGAGATCATAACTACATTGAACTTGGAGCTAACATTCCCACACATGCTTTTGCTTATTCAGCACACATTTATGTCTCCATATCAACCCACGGTTTATTTATATTTATTTTAGAACTTCACATCTGTTGGTGCCATGGTGTTCATAATGTTCAGCTCTCCAACAATGTTATTCATAACCATCATAAGCCTGATGCTTATGGGATTTTTCCATACTGATACATATAACTTCAGGTCATATTTAATTTTTTGTCAATATGATATATTTGCGAAGTTCTTTCTTATAGTAGACTATTAACTCTACAAACTGTGTCTTCTCATTGCTCAGTCTTAGTGGCATTCTTTTGTTTGTTTTATGTTTTTTTTTCCCCTCATTTGGACTGGCAATATATTTGTCTATTTTGTTGATTATTTCAAAGAACCAACTCATGGTTTATCAGGTCTATTTGAAATTTATCACATATGTCATTACTTTCTACTGAAAAATTTTAAACTTTCTTGTAGCTTCTTTTTGATGTGAGTGTGCATGTGCTATTTGTGTATTTCCTTGTAATATATGTTCCATTTTGTTTGTTTCTTTACTTATTCATTTATTATTTATTATTGTTTTGGGCCCAGGGATTGAACCTAAGGGTGTGTAAACACAGAGCCACATCCCCAGCCCTTTTTTATTTTGAGACAGGGTCCCACTAGGTTGCTTACAGCCTTGCTAAATTGCTGAGACTTGCTTCTAACCTGTGATCCTCCTGCCTCAGTCTGCAGAGCCCACTGGGATTCCAGGCAAGTGCCACTGAGATTCCTTGTTCCGTTTATCTTTTGATGTCCATATTGTCTAATAAAATATATTAAAAGGCCTACTTTGCCCCTCTGCTGTTGCTGCTCTGATTCACATATTTTAATATATACTTATTCAAGGTCAGTTATTTCTAAATAGTTTGTGATTTTTGGGATGAGCTTCATTTTATCTCAAGAGTAACTGTTCAGGTTACTTCATTATGTCAAAATGGCTAATAATTTCTTCAGTTAGGCCTTTGTTAATTTCTCTATTCCTTATGTTGTGGTCAGAGAATGTGCGTCTTGTATGATTAACTCACAGTTGAGTGATAAGTCGGCCAGGTATGGAATAGTAGATTGAAAGCCATTCTCTCTGACCTGTGTAGACATTTTTCTTTCTTTCGGCTTCTATTATTCAGGATAGCAGATGAAAAATTTGATGGCAGTCTCCCTGTTTCCTTATAAATCACCCGTTTTTGTTTTTTGTTTTTCCCTACAGAAATGTGCAATGTACTCATTCCATCCTTGCATCTGGAAGTATGTCTTGTTTCAATATTGGCATCTTGACAATGTTCTCCAAATCTGAAGGCCTAAGATTTATTTTCTTAGACTCAAGAAAGTTTCTTTCTGTTATTTCTTTAATTTTATCTTCCTTTACCTTTTTTTTTTAAAAAAAATTTTTGTGCCTCTTAACTTTTTTCACAATTCTCATTCTCCCTGGTCCCATTTTTGCTCTGAATTCTGCTAAGTGTAGCAGGTGTATAAGTTATAGTCTCAATATAGGTGTGTGAAAAAAACAACTTTAAAAGTTTGTTTTAATTAAACTCAGTCATTTTCAACGGGGGGATGTAGGGGGGTGAAGCAAATCCTTTCCAATGCAGGGCCACTCTCTCACTTTCAGTTTTAAGTGAAGCCCATTCAGGATTAAACCTGAGTTTGAAATTCTCCTTTTTGTTCCCTTCTTCTCCCTGGGAGCGCTTTAAAATTTCAAGGGCTTTGCCAATCACTCTGGCATTGAGATAGGACATTTGGCACAGCCAGTTCCCTGTGCTCCCCTGTCCTATGTCTAGATGCAGCTAGCTCGCTTTTTGTTCTTGGGCTGCTGCTGCCCATAGTCAGGCCACGGCTTCTCTTTTCAGATCCATGCTCTCCACGTTCTCTCTGCATGGCCCAGAGGCTCCTTTGGCCACCAGCACTCTCAGCAGTTTATTGCATGGAGGTGTTAGGGTTCTGTGAGGCTGTTTTGACCTCTCTTCCTGGACACCTTTACCAATCATTGCTGGTGCGGGGCTCTGCTGGCATGTCGGGTGCAGGGATTCTCAGCAAGGTTTGCCATCACCCTAGGAAGCAAGACACAAGCATCCCGTCTTCCAGATGCCTCTGAAAACAGGATGAAGACTTAGGTGGCTTTCTGATGATTTCCTCTGGGAATCTTCCTGGGTTGAGGGATGTCAGACACTGGCTACTTCTTAAGAATCCAGAAAACACCTGTAATCTAATCAGGGTACCCTCTCCTCGACCCCTTACCTACAGATAACGTGTCACTTTAACAAAGAGAATGACTCTATATACTTTGGATAATGATGTCCATCACATTCCACCATCCTTGCTAACCCCTTGCCCCCTCCCTTCCCCAAAGTACATATGTGAAGACATGAATTGGTGTGAACATACATTATATACAACCAGCGTTATGAAAAATTGTGCTATATATGTGTAATAAGAATTGTGATGCATTCTGTTCTCATTTATTTTTTAAAAATCAATTTAAAAATTAAATAACAACAACAACAAAAAAGAATATGATTCTATATAGTGTGAATTTTATGCTCAGTGGTATAATCTCTCCCTTGTTTTCCAGGATTGCTCTTTATATCAGAAGATCCTTTTTGGGGAATTCCAATGATTTTTTTTTTTATTTTCAATATAGTCTCTCTTGCAATGAAAAAATTTTAGCCTTAAGGCAATTTTTATCTTTAATGCATTAAAACTGACTTCGAAATTCTCTTGGCTCCTTAAGTCCATGATATATCAGGTCTATTTCTAAAGGGAACGTATAGGACAGGTAATTGCTGTTTCTTGAAGCAGGGTAGTTAAACAAGGGCTAAAAGAAACACAGGGCATCGTGTGGTGGTGATCACAGGGGTGACTGAAAGCCATTGCTTTAACATTTTTGAATGTATGATTTGATTGAAATTAGGGCCTCATCTTTGGAAATACTAGTTAGGTTTTTAGATGGGACTGTGATTATTTTGTGGCACCGTCACCCCCCTGTCTATTATGATTCCCAAGATGTCGGGCAGAGGGTGATGGATGCATGATTTAGAGTTTGACAGTTGTTGGCCTACCAATACATCACGCCTCGTCTCTCCTTTTGTTCTCAACAGTCGATTTCATGTTCTGTGACCTCCATTGCTGCTGGCACTGACCCGGAGGTTAGCTTCCTCAAGCAGCTGCTAATTCTTCTCTTTCTAGATGATTCTGCCCCGAGCAGCTGTGATCCCTTTCAACAACCAGGGTGTCTGCACATCTACAAATCATCCCTTTGCCTCCTGTGTAACTGCAGTTTGGGCTGGTCACTGGGACTCTGGCTTTAATCTGTGTATATAATGATTTAGGCAAGTCCCTCCCTGATCGGGGAAAAGGCTGTGGCCATGTTCTCCACAGTAGTGAGCCCCAGGTTGAACTTTCCAGTTTTATGAACTGAGGAACCAGGAAGTAAAGGAGGCCCCGAGGAAAGCTTTTAATAAAGCCACGTCCTTCTAATTATCTCCAGAGCTGTGCAAAGTGTCCATCAGCACCTCCTCTGTTGTACCAACCATCTGGGCTCTCCTAATCATTTGCAAGTGTTCACTGCATCCTAGGCATGGAACCAGGCCTCCCGAGGTAGGGAATCTTTCAACAAGGGAGTTTCCCAGGAAGCTTAGCACCAGGGAAGACAGTGAAAGACAGAGGCATAATAACAACAAAAAATTTCCTATTTTAATGGAGAGAAAGATTGACATATATTTGAAATCAAATTATGTAAAGGCAATGACAGGGAAGGCTGACATCATTAGTCAATTAACACTGGACTAGAGAAGAGCAAAATGGGATTCAAGGACCCTGGGGGACATTGCTTGATGGAGTGATAAGAGCTCTCATCTAAAGAAAAGTTTTTCTTTTTTTAAATAATCTTTGAGGATATTTTCTTACATAATTAGAAATGCTATATTTAGTTTGAACAATTTATAATTTTATTCTTAAGAGGGGAGTTTTATGTGAAATGCTTGGCATGGTGCCTCGTGTATTATGGGCACTCATTTCTGTGGTTATCACGTCTGTTATTAGTGGGCTCTATATTCATTAGAGTCCAGATAGGTTTTACTGCTGTCTTAAAGTAACCAGTTGGTGTGAGCTCTATAGTGTTATTGAATGTACACAGATTCTGACCTGGAAGTAGGAAGAAAGGTTGAATTTGGGAAATTGTGCGGAGAAGAGCAGGGCATCTAACTCAACAGTGGCTTTACTTTCTGTCTTTACTTGATTTTCTCCATGATGTTTTGAGATTGTTACTATTATCCCCCAGTTTATAGATGAGGAAGTTGAAGTACAGAAATTTTGTGTATTTCCTAAGATTGCACAGATGGAAAATGATAGACAGGATTTAAACCCAAGCCATCTGAGACCAGAACCCTTACTCTTACCCCTTCTTTCTGGTAAACTCTAAGTGGCTACAGCATGCTAATTGAAAGAGACAAGTGAGCTGGGTGGGGTGGCGCACGCCTATAATCCTAGTGACTCAGGAGGCTGAGGCAGGAGGATTGAAAGTTCCAGGCCAGCCTGGGCAACTTCATGAGACACCCTGTCTCAAACTAACACTAAAAATAAAAATGGGTGGGATGTAGCTCAGGGGTACAGGGCCCCTGGATTCAATCTCCAGTACCGCAAAAAAGAGACAGTGAAACACAGAAACTGTTTGCATGTTTCTGGTTATGAAAAACAAATATGGTCATGGTGTTTTTTTCTCTGCCACTTGCCACTCTCCACTTCCCAGGGGAGATGATTCATGCACTGACAGGCATGTTTTCTGCTCCAGGATAAGGAGACATAGCAACACTTTACCAGGATTTCAGAATTGCTATAGACCACTGACTCCAGGTGTCTGTCACTCTTTTGCTTTTCTAATGGAAGTGCTCATCGCTGACTCATCAATGCATTTTTGAAGTTTGTGGGATGACATCAAACTTGTCTTTTAAGTTTATATTTCTTTCTTTCTTTCTTTTTTTTTTTTTTTGTATCAGGGATTGAACTCAGGGGCACTCGACCACTGAGCCACATCCCCAGCCCTACTTTGTATTTTATTTAGAGACAGGGTCTCAGTGCGTTGCTTAGTGCCTTGCTTTTGCTGAAGCTGGTTTTGAATTAGATATCCTCCTATCTCAGTATGGTGAGCCGCTGGTATTATAGGCATACACCACTGTGCCCATTTTAGATTATAATTCTTTAGACTCAGGGGGAGTTACCTCTGGACCTGGTGAAGATTGCAAGATGCCAGAGTTTCATCTTGATGATATAGTTTGTTGAAACTTGTGGTGGGGGGTATTGGGTGATGGCGAGTGTATGTTGCATGTGGCTCTCGGGGGTTGGTAGGACATGAACATTTACGAACAACAGTGATGGCTGGACTAGTGTCCAGAAAATATTCATTTCACTCCTTTCCAATTGGGAATAGAATAAATTCCCCTCCTTCCCATCCTTGAGGATGCTGAGCTTGACCACACGACTTGCTTTGATGGATGGGACATCAGTAGAGTCGATGCAGGAGATGTGTTTTGATAACGGGGCTTTGTCTGCTTGTTTTTCTGTTATTGTTAGAAAAAGAACATTCCTTGAAAGGCTTGCTGATCCAAAGACGACATGCAAGCAGATCAGGAACATACTGCAGTCTGACAGCTTGACAAGGTGGCCAAATGCATCCTAAGCAAACTGAATTTTTCTGACTGTGAAACCACAAATGTGAGAGGAAAAAGACACTCATTATTGTGCACCACTGAATTTGTGGGTGTTTATTACACCACAGTAGACAACAAAGCACTCTGTGGTTAAATACTTTTGAGAATTGCTTCAAAATATACTCTTTATTTTTGAGATTTATAAAGCATATGAAATACTAAAGTCTCTGGAAAGATAAAGTTTTTTAACTTCATTTAATTTTTTTCCAGACTTCTTTGAACATTGAATCCTTTATTGGTATGTTAAAAAAATCTTAGCTGACATTTGACCTAATTTTTCTCTGTTAAAAAGAGAATTTTTTTTTTTTTTGGTTGAAGAAAACACTCTTGAAAGATAGAGGCACATGGTGATTTATAGCATCTTGATAATGAAATTTAAGAACCTTCAATGCATGATCTAAATAGAAGAAATTTAGATATTAAAGATTTACATTATCATGCATAACAATATGAAAAGAATTTTAAATCTCTTTCTAGTCGACTGGATAGAAAGGGGTTTGGAAGACTTTGCCACCGGGAGAATATAGATATAAATAAAAGATTACCTTAGTAGAGAAAGAGATGGGGTTGGATGGTAGCAGGCAGGCTGAAGGTAAAGGTGAGGAGCAGCTGGTAATGAGTTCCTTCGGATGGAAATGGCCAGGAAACTTGCAGCACAACATTCATTATTCAGTTCTAAATTCCCCTCCCATCTGTGCAGTACTGTAAACCTCCTAAATTTTCTACAATATCTTTACTAAAAGTCTGCTGCTCATACTCTGTATTAATTTTAGAAAATGAAGAAAAAAAGAAAACAGTTGAGTTGGGTGCGGTGGTACACACCTATAATCCCAGACTCAGGAGTTTGAGGCAAGAGAATCATGAGCTCAAGGACAGCCTGGGCGACTTAATGAGTTGTCTCAAAAAAAAAAAAATAAATAAATAAATAAAAAAAAACAGTTGGGATGTGGCTGAGTGGTGAAGCACCCCGGGTTGCATCTCCAGTACTGCAAAATAAAACAACAAAACCCCAAACCAAACAAAAAGCAAACAGGTCATGTTTCACACTTGGAGTGCTGTGGTGCAGAGAAGGGTGAACACAATCATGGGAAATGTGCACAAATATAAATAATGTATTAGTGGAAGCAAGATGAGGAGGAGCCATGCAAATGTAATAGTGAACCCTTGCATGCCCTCAAAATTTTGAGGAGGGTTCTAGACTTTATACTGCACAAAGGGTAGGAAAGGTAGCAGAGGTGTTAGCCTGAACATTAGTTTGCGCAGATATCTGTGTGCTCTTGTGCATTTCCTGGCATCTCTTGCAGTTATGTTGAGGGCATGTGACTTGCTTCTGGTCACTGGGATGTTGGAGTGAAGAAGAGATTGCTTCCAGGCTGTCCTTGGTTCTCCTCTACAGTCTTTCCTTTGCTGTGTCCTGCACTAGCTATCCCCAAGTCCACCGGCTCCAAAGGGCATAGCTATGAGACTCAGCACCGCCTAAACCACACTGTGTTTTTCATGAATTAGAAATAAGTTTATTTTGCAAGTCACATTGTGTTACTGTTATTCGTTAACACAGGATAACTGGGAAGACTTTTTCATTTTGAGAGCTCTGACATGCATATGCATGAGAGTGTTCATGATCATTAAAAAAAAATCCCCTTGGGCAGAAGAGGCTGTGACCAGGGCAGAGTCCTCTAGCAAACAGGGTGTGCAGGACAGACAAAATGTACTGTATGACCTGAACCCCTTTCTAATCTTCTGTTTACTCCTCAGTACAATGAAGAGTCTCATTCTCTCTCTATCCCATAGGGCTCTTGTGAAGATAGATGAAGGGAATGATTTGAAATGGTTAAAGTCACTCTTCGAGTATTGATCTTATTATGTTGACTTTCTTGCATTTTTTTTTTTTTTACACAGAGAACAGAGAGAAAAGAAATGAAAATCCCTAGGTGATGGAAAGGCTCTTTCTCCAAGGAAAAGTCTGTTCCTTGGAAGCTCTCTGGTATTGCCATCCCATTTCAACATATCTCCCAGCACCAGTGCAACTGTCGAACCATGTTGGGATTGAGGCCAAGAGAAAAATCAGTAATGCTGTGCGGCCTTTATTTACAATTTTTATATTTGTTTTTCTTAGACTATATTGCATTGATTTTGATTTTTTAAAGTATTATGCTAAAATATTATTTATCTTCTGTACTGAGGTTTTTGTTGCCACCTTATTTTTTGCACTTGAACCAACACCTATATACTTTGCTCTGAGTCCTGGATTTGACTTGCCTCATATAGGTTGGGTATACCTAATATGAAAATTTAAAATTTGAGTTTTTGAGTACCTTAAAGTCACAAGTGGAAAATTCCACACTGAGTTCGTGTGACAGGTCACAGTCAAAACATAGGTGTACTAAAAATACTGTATAAAATTAACTTTAGGCTGTGTGCATAAGATATACCTGAAACATAAATGAATTTCAGATTTAGATATGTGTCCTATCTTCTATCTATTTCACTATGTACATGCAAATATTTGAAAGTCTGAAAATGTCTGATTTCTGATATGTCCCCAGCATTTTGGAATCTGCACCATTCTGAGCTGTCATCAAAGTGCCACTCATTGCATCAGGAGTCGTCCCTGGGATCATCTAACCGTGGATGATTGGTCATGCTGATCCCTCTTCCTACAGAGCTTGTCAACATTCCTCCATCCTAGCAGACTGTCAAAGCCCATCTCTGGGTAGCCTTCCCTAATCTCCCCCACCTGTAAGTAACTGCACCCTACACTGACTCCCCATGGCGCATGATTCACATTTTGCTTAAGAGTTTAGTACTTGTCATCTTGAATGATAGATGATTATCTCACCTATTTGCCTATTTCCAACAGGCAGATATTGTGTGTCTGTTTTTATGCGTGTTTCATTTTTAAAAAAATTTTGTTTGTTCTTTTAGTTACACATGACAGTGCATTTTGACATGTACACAAACATGGAGTCTGTCTTATTCTAATTATTCTTCATTTAGAATTCTTAGCACAGTGGTGAATCGATGGACCAGGCGGCCCCATTTTCTCTTGGTTTCATAATTGTCAAAGAGGAGATTTATTCTGTTCTTTCTCATCTTGTTTTCTTTTATGAATTGAGAACAGTTGAAATTCAATTTAGCAAAATGCTTATGAATTGGAGGATAAAAAAAATCTTAGGGTGTCAAATTGGTGGAGAACTGGCAAAGGCCATATCAATAAGAAGAACTTGCCCAATCCCCCTCTGGATAACATCCCAGGCTTTTGTTTTCCTTCTGGTTTCATTTGTGTTTAAAGGAAAAAGGGGTGGGGTGGGGGAGCTTAATGAAACCTCTGACTCCCAGAAAGGACAAAGAAATGACACAATGAATGCATCCTGTTGAGGTCTCTCTGCAGGGTGCTCGGTTGACCCTCCTAATTCTGTGGATCAAAGCCTCCCTCTGTCAGCATACAGCCACACTGGTGAGGGTGACAATTGGCATCCTTTGTGACCTTGCTGTGATTGGAGAAGTTAAAGTCAGAGACATTTAGTTCCTCCTGGGACTATGCAGAATTGGGATTGTTAATTTTGGATTCCACTCTGGGTATTTGTTAGGGCTTTGGGAGTTGGAACTGGAAGGGAAGGCTTCTTTCCTCCTAAATGAGAGCTACCAGGTGCTTTGTGAGGAGTCCACGGGAACAATAATTGTCTTTCCTTCGAGATCACTTTACTGACTGGGGACCTCAGGGCTTTTCTAGCCAATATTAGTGTGTCTTCCTAAGGGGATATGTGTTGGAGCCGGGTGTCTACCTCTGCCTGGAATGGAACAAAAGCAAGGGTGAAGAATGTATCCTAACCAGACCTAGCAGGTCATGGAAACAAAGAGGAAGAGAAGAGAGTCCTTGACAGAACAGTACTGCCTAGAAGGCTCTTGAGAACCATACAGTCCAGAAACCGTCAGGCAGCTAAGGCATTATTGTCCCCACGTTGATTCATACATTGCGGGCATGTGTGTGAGGGGGTGTGGGAGGAGAGAAGGACACTGAGGATCCAAGAGACTGGCTCCCATCATAACTGAGCAGACATGGAAGTGCAAACGGATCCACCCCGACTTCCTGCTGTTCCGTGCACACAGGTCCCTCCACACCCGTGGGACCCTTCTCCAAAGAGCGAAAGAGAAATGACCTTTTAGAGACTAAGGAAATATAGTGGACAAAGAAGAGGACCAGCCAGTTAAAGCCAAAGTGGAATTCAGGTGAGAGAACTGACCTGGTTCTTCTGGTTCTTTGTTCAATTCAGGTCACCATATCCAATTTCCTTTATTTACCACGTTCCCCAATAGGTCAGTCCAACACTGCTCTACTGCCAAAGTCTTATGCTTTAAAGATGATCAATGCCTGCTCTATCCTGTTACACTGTAAGTCTGCCAAAGGACGTTCTATCCCTTAGTCCAAAAGCCTCCACCAGCCTTCAGATACTCATAGGCTGCAGTGCAGGCATCTGTGCTTGTTGATTTAATGGTGGGCCCTTCCTGAGTAGGGGCTGTTGGAAGGGCCCTGGGAAGCATGTGAAATCTCATTGCATGGTAAACAGCACTTCTGGGTGCAGCTTTGGCCCTAATGAAGGTTCCTTCATTTACTAGTTGTGCTGTCTTCTCAATCTCACCTAAACTCTTTTTGTCTCAGTTTCCTCATCTGTAGAATAAGGATAAGAAAATCTCCTTTTTCATAAAGTGATTATGGGGATTAAGTGAATTAGTATGCAAATCACATAGAGTGGTGTGTATATTGTTTTCTCTTATTAAGAACAATAGGAAAAAAAGAAAATTAGAGTTTTCTTTCTTTCTTGTTTTAAATATTGTTTTTGACAAATGCTGAATGTTTTCTCTGATATAAGGAGGCTGAGTGGGGTAGGGAGGGGGAGATGGGAGGAATAGGAGAACTCTAGGTAGGGCAGAGGGGTGGGAGGGAAAGGGAGGGGGCAGGGGGCTAGCAAGGATGGTGGAATGTGATGGACATTATTATCCAAAGTACATGTATAAAGACATGAATTGGTGTCAACATACTTTATATACAACCAGAGATATGAAAAATTGTGCTCTATATGTGTAATAAGAATTGTAATGCATTCCTCTGTCATTTATTTTTTTTAAATCAATAAAAAAAGAAAAATAAATAAATATTGTTTTGAGACAGTGTCTTACTCTGTTGCCAAGGAGGCTGGCCTTGAACTCATGCACTGAAGAAATTCTCCCTTCTCAGCCTCCCCAGTAGCTGGGATTACAGGCAAGACCATATAGTTTTAAAAAATCAATTTTGGGTAAAAACCAAGAGGGTTAAATATGATAGCAGATATTAAGTTAGCATATTGTTAGTTTGAAGATAGACATGTAAACTCAAGAATGGCTTATGACCTTCATGATTGTTCATCAATTTTATTTAGTTTTATTCTTAGGCATTTTCTGTTTGCCAACAGAAAAAAAGAGTCAATAAAATAAAAGAAAAAATAAAACTTGAACATGTGCATGGTGCCTTTCCTTTTGCAAGGGGCTTCATATCTCATGTGATGGCTTTTCTGTGAAAACATCTCAAGCCCTTGCCATGTGCTGACCTCCAAGGGCCCTGCACTGACTGGAGGAGGTGACCCCAGAGACTTTAAGAGTACTCCTGAGCTGAGGTTTGAAGGCAGCCCAAGAGTTGGCAAGAACCCATGGGTGAGAAGGATAAGGTATTCCAGGCAGGTGTTCTGCCAAAAGCACAGAGATGTGAGAGAACATGGTGGATCAGAGAAATCCTGTTAACTCAGTGTGTCTGAGAGATTGTGGGAGGGTGAGGTGTGACCATGGGTGCAAGGTCTCAGAAGTAAGAAGGGGCATGAGGAAGTAAATGGAGGAGATTCCAGGGGAGTATTCCCATACTAGGGAGTCTGAGCGACACCCTATCCACGATGGGATACCATGGCAGGGTTTTTAACAGGGGAACGTGATATGATCAAAGTCTTAAAAATACTGAGATTTTTAACTGATGTTTCGAGAGTGCACAAGAAGTGAATCTAAAGGCGGGGAAAACAGTCAGTTCCATGGCTGCTGTTAATGCAGACAAGAGATGAAGAGGATTGGAAATAAAGGAGGACCTGCAGTTCTTGGAGGAAAAGGGTGGCCTCAGGGTAAGTGAGAGATGATCAGTCTGCTCCTGTTGGAGCCATAGGCAAATTTTGGCTCAGAGTGATTATCTGACTCTCAGAGCTCACACACTCTTTGGCAGTGGAAGTGGGAGAATATGCACTCCTATTCTGGAAATGTATACCTGTATCTTTCATTCTTGACATGCTTAGATGACTCTAGGCCACGGAACTTGCTTGAAGGCAGGAGTTCAGATAGGTCATTTCTGAAACCCCTCATAGCACCTGCCATGATCTGTCCATGGTGCATGTTTAGTAAATGTAAAGTAGACATGCAGGGAAATCCTTTTTGCAGCTTCCTAACTTGCTTTTCGTGCTCATCCCCTCAGGCACCACTGGCTCATGGCAGAGACCAATCTCACCTTAGTGACCGAATTCCTCCTGATCGCATTCACCGAGTATCCTGAACGGGCATTCCCTCTTTTCCTCTTGTTCTTGTGTATCTATCTCATCACTCTGTCCGGGAACTTGGGGATGATCATTCTCATCCGCATGGACCGCCGACTCCACACCCTGATGTACTTCCTTCTGCGTCACCTCTCTTTCATGGACATCTGTTACTCGTCCGTCACCGTTCCCCAGACAATGGCCGTGCTGTTGGAGCACGGGGCAGCCTTATCCCACACACGCTGTGCCGCTCAGTTCTTCCTCTTCACCTTCTTTGGTTCCATTGACTGCTACCTCCTGGCCATCATGGCCTACGACCGCTATGTGGCCGTGTGCCAACCGCTGCTCTATGTCACCATCATGACGCAGAAGGCCCAGCTGGGTTTAGTGTCCGGGGCTTACGTGGCTGGTCTCTTCAGCGCCTTGGTGCGGACCGTCTCAGCCTTCACTCTCTCCTTCTGCGGGAACGGTGAGATCGACTTCATTTTCTGTGACCTCCCTCCTCTGTTGAAACTGACCTGTGGGGACAGCTACACCCAGGAAGTGGTCATTATCGTGTTCGCCATTTTTGTCCTCCCCGCTTGCATGGTGGTCATCTTGGTGTCCTACCTGTTCATCATCGCGGCCATCATGAGGATCCCTTCAGCTGGAGGCTGGGCCAAGACCTTCTCTACCTGTGCCTCCCACCTCACGGCAGTGTCCCTCTTCTTTGGCACCCTCATCTTCATGTACCTGAGGGATAACTCTGGCCAGTCCTCCGAAAAAGACAGGGTGGTGTCTGTGTTCTACACGACCGTGATTCCCATGTTGAACCCCCTCATCTACAGCCTGAGGAACAAGGAGGTGAAGGAGGCACTCAGGAATATCCTCAGCAGGATCCAGCTGTCCTAACCTTGGAGAAGTCTTGGGGTCACCCACTCTGTAGGGCCAGTTATAGCAGGTAAAATGGTCGAGTGAGGCCCTCAGGGTACCCAGCATAAAGAGAACCAGGACTTTCAGCACCAGGGAGAGGAAGGCAGAGAAGGAAAAGTTGGGCTGAGAAGAGAGTGGAATAAGAGCTATGACTCCCAGGACAAGTGGCAAAAGAATCTGAAATTAAATCTCGGGTCATCCAGATAGGGCACACCTCACTGCTCTGTGATTGTAGAACAAGATTTTATTCACTTTGCAAAATTTTCAATGGAAGATTTCCACTGTATAGAAAAGTTAAAAATAATCTATACTAAGCTCCTAACACTCAGTACTTGGATTCTGTCATCGCTGATATTTGGCTATATTTACTTCATCCCGTATGGATAATCCACCCATCAATTCATCTATCCATCAATTCTTCCATCAACCAGCCTTGCTGTTTGAATAATTTCAAGGTGAGTTGCAGACATTGGCATTGTCCTTCATCCTTATGCACCTCAGAGTCCATGCCATCAATTAGGATTTGATATTTAGATTGTATTTATTTTTAATGACTGAGTTAAGGTAGTTTGGTGGCCCAGTTACTACAGCTGACCCCGCTGAATGAATCCTTCAGATCCTGGTTGTGATTCCCAAGGATGCTTCACACGAATCTCTAGATGACAGCCACCCGTGATAACCTGCCTGTCAGTTGCTCTCAGCACTGGAAACACACCCTATTATTTCTTCTATCCCACCTGTCCCAGCTCCCTAGTCATGTTGCAGACCTGAGAAGCCACTTGGTGAATTTTTACTATTCCCACTGCCCATAATGGTATCACATGCATGGGCTCTGTGTTCTCAGAGCTTCGGTTCACAGGGAGGCAGAGCATTGCTGCATTCCCTGGAGGGGTGGTGGGGAGGCATCCCAGCCTGTCCTGCTTCTCTGTATGCTGCACCACCTCAGGCTGCACCCAAAGCCTCCTAAAGGGTATTGGTTCTTGATCTTCACCTCTCCAACCACAGGTACCTTGCCTCAGTCAGTTTCCAGTTGCACGGGAAACTGACTCAGTCCCATCTACTCATTTTTTGCTCATTTTCTTTGATTGTTCATTTCCCAAACTCAAACTCCTTCTCTCCCTGCCACCTGGAATACCGAATAAACAAGATCCCGGTTGAACAAACACATCCCAGAATTCTGGGAGGTGGAGGATGACGGTATCTAAGAAACAGATGATTCAAAACTCAGCTCCACAGAACAGTAACAGGATTTCAAAGTGGAAGAAGCAGATTTTATGAAAGGTGGAAGATTCAGAGAACACAGCCCCAGGGATACTCAATTTGAGATCACATAGTAAAATAAAACACATAGAAATCTTCAAAGACATTATGTTTCTCTTTAGAGGAAAAGATATTTAAAAATATAATATAATTTTTATAAGAGACATTTTAAATTTTAATAGAGTTTTGTCTGAGTATTGATGCTTAGGCTGCAAATGCATAGCTCCATCAAAGGGCACGATTAACATATAATTCAAGTGTCCGTGTGTTACAGTGGTAGACAACCTTAAGCAAGAAGTTGGAGATCTTGAGTTAGTCATAGGAATTTCCCTTCTTGTTATGGTTTTTCATAAAATGTCCCCAAGAAGCTCATGTGTGAGACAATGCAAGAAAACTTAGAGGTGAAATGATTGGGTTAGGAGAGCCTTAACCTCATCAGTGTGATAATCCTGATAGGGATTAACCTGGTGGTGACTGCAGGCAGGTAGGGTGTGGCTGGAGGAGGTGGGTCACTGGGGATGTGCCCTTTGGTGTTTATATTTTGTCTGTGGTGAGGAGAGCTCTTTCTCCTCGTTGGTGGCGATGTCCTGAGCTGCTTTCTTATACCACGTTCATCCGCCATTACGTTCTGCCTCACCTTGGGCCCAGAGCAGATGAAACTGGCGGTCTATGGACTGAGAATTCTGATGCTGTGAGCATCAAAACAAACATTTCCTCCTTTAATTGTTCTCGTCAGGTCTTTTGGTCACAGCAGTGTAAAAGTTGACCCAAACACTCTTGCTTTAAAAAGGCAATATTGAGTCTGGAAAAAAAGCAGTACACTGAAGAGTTATTTGCTCCCTTAGAATCTACCAGAAGGTAGGGGGTACATGATGAATGGAAAGGGAGTACCAAGAGAATGAGTTGTCAGGTCCAAGGATGCACTTCACTGCCTCCTTCTGGTTAAATTATAAGCAGGAACTTGAGGACTTCTATTCAAGATCAAAGGGTTAAGTGAGAAGGTTGTAGGAACTTGACTATGAAACTCCAAGTTGTAGGTAAGATTCCATTTACTTTTTTTTTTTTTTACTACAAAAAGAGCTAAGCAAAAGTTGAAAAATGCATTCTATTTATGTATGAAAGGGGACATGAGGCTCAGTTAGGAATAAATTAAGAGTAGTTGATAATAGGGAGGTAAGTGGGTTGTCGCTTGGGTATGGTGTTAGTATTTCTGTACATCTTTCTGCACATTGTGTTGAACTTATTTAAAAAATCTGTGGTTGTTTTTCTTTAGTTATTTTGATACTAAAAGTTCTGCTTTAATAGAAAACACATGATTGCTGATAACTCATTAAAAATCTGCTTTTGAATTACAAATAGAATCATAACAGGATCCAGCAATACCAATTCTGGGTATATATTTAATAGAATTGAAATCGTCATCTCCAACATCTGTCCACCCCTGTCCCCATGTTCATTGCAGCCAAGAGGTAGAGGCAACCCAAATGTCCATTGATAGATGAATGGATAAAGAAAATATATATGTACAAGGGATACTATTCAGCCTCATGAAAAAAGGAAATCCTACCATTTGTGACAACATGGATGAACACAGAGGACAATATGCTCGGTGATTTAAGCAAACCACAGAAAGACAAATACTGCAGAACTCCACTTACGTGAAGTATTGAACCTGGTCACACTCATAGAAGAAGAGAGTAGGATGGTGGTTCCTAGAGTCAGGAGGAAAGGGGGAATTATTTTATGGGTATAATTACAGTAAGATAAATAAGCAAGACAAATAAGTCCTAGAGATCTGTTGTACAACATAGTACCTACAGCTAACGATATGATAGTTATATTAAGAAGAAAGAAGAAAGGTCTTATCTTAAATGTTCTTAACACAAGAAATCAACCAATCAACCAACAAAAACAAAACAAAATGCAACACAACAATAACAACAAACAACCCAGAATACAACAAAAAAGAAAATCCAAAAAAGAACATGAGAAAAAATTTGCACCTTGATTGTAGTATTATGAGTATATTTATATGTCCAAACTCAGTAAAATGTTTACATCAAGTAAATGCAATGTTTTTGTGTACCTGTTATAACTCAATAAAGTTTAAATTCTGCTTTTGGATATACATGCTTAGGGAAAACCAGGCCATTCAGATCAGGAAACACCATCTACTGGGAAGTTTTGAATGTGGCTATAATATCTAAAAGGAGACGAAAAAGATCTTCTGATGTGAAAGCATGGAAATCCAGCTCAATGAGGGGATGAGGGACATGGTGCCGCACCTGCACCCTGCCTGTCTCATGCCTGGCCCTCCTGTGGCTCCGCACATCACCTTCCTCAGGTATCTGTCAAGGAGAGCTTCACTTTTAGGTTACGGTCCTTTGGAAGCTGTCAAAGAAGGGGTTTGTTGGTGTCAGGTAGGGTCTTAGAAGACCCTCCCACCATTTTTCACCCACACATGAATGAGATGTTCTGAGGACCACAGTAGAAGAAAAAAGGCCACGGTCCTGGAAGGGAAGTGCAAATCAGCAGATTTTATTTTATTTTGGTGGCAGAAGATGTGAGCAATGTGACATGATTCTGAGGTGCCAAGAAAGGGCCTAGTTCCTTTTTAAATTCCTTCCCCCCCCCAAATCCTTTGCTTGAAATTTGCCTGCTTGAGCTTTCCTGGAGAATGCAGGCTATGGTGGGAAGAGGGCTGAGTGATGACCGCTACCAACCAGCTGTGTGTCCTTCCACAAAGGAATCCGCTAGTTCTGTATTTCATTTTCTCCGTCTGCAAAATAAGGCAGAAAGTTGAATAAGGGAATTCTAAGGATCCTTCTGTGGCCTGAGAGTTCATATATCTATTGGGGATTTTTATTTCACCAGCGCTGGGGCTCAGACCTATGTGATAGGCAAACACTCCCACTGAGCTACATCCCCAGCCCTCTGTTTAGGCTTTAACTTTGATGACAGGACCCTTTTGCCAGCCACAAAAGGACTGTCTCAGAACTCTTTCCAGGGATGGGTTTGGATGGGGAGAGAACATTTGAGAACCAGGCAATTAAGTCCAGGAATGGGGGCCAAGTCCCAGGAAGGAATATCCAAAGACAAAATTTCTACACACTTTATTCACTCTAGAAGGTCAAGCAGAAAACTTAAAGAGACCCCCAAGCAGCAGCGGTCTTTCCAATGCCTTGTTGATGGCAGATAGGATGTGAACGTGAACTTTTAAAGCACCCACCAGAGGTAGACCTTTCAGTTCTGCCACCTGTCACCTCTGTCAATCTCTGTGCAGTCACCAGCTCTGTGGGATTCCTAAAATACAGGGCAGTGGCAATTGCTCTGACCCTCCCTGCCATTTTGTGGTGAAGATCTATTCTTTTGAGTTCTCACTGCAGCATCTTTCTAATCTTGGAAATGCCCCTTCCTTAATTCTAACCAAGTGGTTCACAGGAGTACATCCATCTCCCTATAAATACCATCCTTCTAGTCTTCACTGATTGGCCAACATGGGCCAATCCCTGTCTCCCATTTCTTGGCCTTCTGCCATCCGAAAGGATTTTTTTTTTTTTGTTTCGATTTTGTGCTATAACAACTGGTTTTCATCTTCTTTGTGGTATGTAAAGTATGGGAACAACCAGAGGGATTTTCTCCCTCCCTAATTTGTGGAAGAAGTAGGTTTAGGAAGAAAATAAAGCTGATATTCAAGAGAAAATCACAGACAAATGAGAAATTGCTCAATTCAGGAGTTGCTGGTCTCAGTTGTACCCCAGGCTTAGCTGCATCCTGGCCCATCCTCTAAATGATGTTGAGAAATTTCTGGTGTACACTTGAAGAATTCAGGATATTCCAGTAAATTCTATGTGTTTAAGTTATACTAGCTTCTGGGCTTCTGCCATTTGCAACTCAGATCTCATTAAGAAACCCAAGGGCTATAGGTCATTCTCCCTCATGGTCTCATTCTCCAGGCCCATAAAGTGAAGGGCTGGACTGGATTCCTGAGTTCCTTCTGACTCCACCCTTCTGTGAGGTTCAGATGTAGAGACTCTGAGAAAACTTTGAGAAACCTTATAATGAAACAATTGAAGAAACTCGTCTTGGGACTATTTGCCTCTGGGAGTGTTTTGGGGCTAGGGAGCAGATATGCATAGAATTGCATCAAGATGAATTAACATGATTATCTGGTCATCTTTATTTGGGGCATCTTCTTTGTGAGCACTAAGGGCCCTTGGGTAAAGTGCTGGATTATCAGTCATGGATGACAATCAACTTAATTGAGCCAACCACTAACAATCTTCCTATTTGGTGGCCTGGAACAGTTTGCCTGTGAATCGGAAAGCCTGGGTCATTTGACCTCTAATATTCCTATTAGTTCTAATAGCTGTGAGAGACTATAAAAATCCTGCAGTTCTAGAACATATAAAGCTAAAGCAGGAATACCAATAATGAATTGAGAGAGAAGTTTTTGTGGCAGGATAAGTCCTTCCAAAAATCCTTCCAATGCAAATTTATTGGTACTAGATGTTCCTCAGCCTTAAATTGGCATGAGATCCACCCAAGTGTGGATGGGGCAAGATAGTGACCATGGATCAGAGAGTGAGAATTGAAGATATATCCTTCTTATATCCTTCCTAGTATCCCCTCCAAGTCACAAGTCACAACTTCTGGGCTCCAGGGAACAGATATCCACTTGGAGCAAATCTTCTTTTTGGAATAAGAGAGGGTTATTCTTTGTAACCAACACAGATCAGGTCTTGGCCTTGTCTGATCTACTATGTCTAGGAAGGTAAGACTACATGTGAATAGGTGGGTCTGAGTCCTTGCCATCAGCAGTGGCTGTGGTGATAGTCTGCAGAATAGAGCAGGGACCCAGGAAAGTACCCAAGAATTTCCTATCACTATCTACTCACCTGTAGCTCATGCCATCTCTAAGCCAAGACCCTTTCTTTCCAAAAGTCTAGAAGGAAAATACAGACATGCAAGAATCCCTCAACCATTTCCAATTGTGGAATTTAGAGACCATTTTGTGAGTGTTTGCAGTATGGTATAGGAGTTAAGAGTGCTCATTCTGAGCCGGACTGCAGGATTCAAACCTTTGCCTCTTTCTGTGGGAATATTGTGTATCCACTTAAGCACTCATCTCTTATAAGTGGGAGTAATAATAGTATGCAAGTCATGGGATCACTGTGTGGATTAAATGAGCTAGTGTATCCACCAATCAATCCATCCATCAATCATCTATTTTAGAAGAGTGAAGAGGCGTGCTATATAGATAGTAAGCAGTTAAAATAGTCTTTGCTATTATTATCTTGTTGGATTTTCCTTCAAAATTTGCCTCAGAGTTGTAGGTTTTAGGAAAAAATAATCTAAACTTCTTTTACTTTACTTTTACGGGTCCTAATACAATGTGTGAAAATGTGACTGAGAACTCATGTTGGAGGTTCATTTTCTAGAGCCGGCCACAGGGTGGCTGAATCAGCTTAATAATCATTTTAGTTTGCTTTTATATTAAGCCATTGAAGTTCATTTTATTTAACAGACAAATGATAAGTGTATTTGTTTATGTGTATGATGTGATGTTTTGATCAAAATGAACATTGTGGAAAGATGCAATCAACCTAATTAAGTAAGTTGAATTCATTCAACTTAATTCAATGCTTCCTGAAAGCAGGGTTTCAATGGCCTCTGCAGCCTGGGGAAGGGGTGGGTATGTCCAGGGTTGTTCATGAAGTAGAACTGAGGGACTCAGCCATGGGACCCACCTCCTGATGGAAGAGGAGACCTTTCTTAAAGGGCAAGGTGGTGTCACTTCCATAGCTCCCCGGGGACCTGTCTGGAAAGGTGTTCTTCCCCCAGATTCCCTCCCAATTCCTTTCCCAGTAGGAGCAATTGCTCTTGGGGGAAACCAGTCTCATGGAGACTTTAAGGAGCCAGATCCTGAGATGAATCATTAGGAGATGCTGTTTCTTAGAATAATTGCTGCTTTGCTGCTTGGCATTGGGGCAGTTTCTGAGCTTCTTTAGAGCTTTACTAAAGAGCATCCATCCTTAGGAACTCTGATTTTGTGGGATGCTAATAAAAAAGAAGTTCTGTGACTAAATTATTCAGAGAAATCATGGTTTAGATAAAGTTGATGAGGTTTCTAAATGATAGGGCTTTACCTATCTTCAAATGTGCTGTAATTCAATATGACTCTCCATATAGGAATATAGCATAATGCAGTTTCCAAGCTCCAGATGTCCCAAGACACCTGGTGATATGCAGGAGTCTTCTGTTAGTAGTTCTAAACCTTGCTGCACATTGCAATCACCAGGGAATGATGTCGGGCTCCTATACTCAGATACTCTGATTTAATTGTTTAGGGGTACAACTGGGGCTTTGGGATTTTATCATTATTTTTAATTAAAAAGATTTTTTTTTTTTTGGTACCAGGGATTGAACCCACAGGCACCTAACTACTGAGCCAGATCCCCAGCCCTTTTTATTTTTTGAGACAGGGTCTCACTAAGTTGCTGAGGGCCCCCCTAAATTGCTGAGGCTGGCTTTGACTTTCAATCTTCCTACTTCAGACTCCTGAGCTGCTAGGATTACAGGAACGTGCCACTGCACCTGGCTGTGCCTTGGGATTTTAGAAACTCCCCAGGAGATTCTTATATGCAGCATAGCTTGAGAATTACTTCCCTGAAGTCGTCTTGTGTTGAGCAACTTCCAGATGGGCTTAGTTGACAGAGTGTTGGCTGGCTTTGAATTATTGTTTTGCCACCAAGAACCTTCCTGGTTATCTCTGTATCTAGGTTTTAAAAATTTTTCATAAGACAGAAAAACATCAAAACTCTCTCAGTTCTCCTACAAGGAAGGAAGACATCACTGGGACTTTGGAGCAATCGGGCTCTTCAAGAACATGTCTTTATTATTTTCACTTGGTTTATGGCACAGGGTTCCTTTGCAGCCTGGGGAAGGGGTGGCAGAAGGTCAACTGGGGCAAGAGCTCCCCAAAATGCTCCTCTAGGCACTGTCTTTAGATATAGCTTTTGAGGATTAATTCTATCAGGTCGCCTGGGGTACCCATTAACAGTGTAGCTTCCTGCTCCCCATGAGAGATGCACTGTCCCCAAACCCATTGTGTGGGACACTGGTGCTCACATGGTAGACAAATTCCCTGGGTAGCTCTTATGCATCCTGAGGTTTCAGAACCAGAGCCCGGGTGCAGAATGTGGTCATCATCAAGTGGGTTCTGTTTCTCTGAAGGAAGTCTGTTCACAGCTCACTCGCACCTGCCTCTGTCACATGCCATCTTGTGACGCCCCACTTGCACCATCCTCTGCTTCTGCCACATGTCAATGTTCAGTCACCAGTTCCAGCCGGTCCCGGTGATGGAGAGCAAAAGTGCATGCTACTGAGACATAGGAAGGCTCTAAGGACAAAGCAGGAAGGAGGCAAGACTAGAAATGAGCCCCATCAGACCCTGCTGAGGGATGGCAAGACACGGGAGGGGGCTTTGGGAGTTTGAAATGAAAGAGAAATCTTCAAAGGTATTAGAGCCCTTGTTAGGAAGTCACGAAATCACCTTCCCCTGGAGAGTCACCTCAGGAACCAATTAGAGGTACCATGCTGGGGCGGTGAATATAAGAAGCGCCACCAGCAGGGGTGAGGGCTGGAGAGGAAGCAGGGAGAGAAAGGCTGGTCTCCTAGCTCTGCTGACTTGGGATCGGTCTGCAAAACCTCCCAGGAAATACTAGTGTCAGAGATGTATTGCTTTGTCAAGGGTGAGAGGAGAGATTCCAAGAAGTGAGAACACGGGATAGAGGTACTAGAAATGACCCCATGTCAATCAGGTTGCTGTGACTGTGGACACAGGCTGCACTGTTGCTTACTGAAAGGGAACACAGGCAAGGTAATTAAGCCCAGAGAGGAAATGTGATTTGCCCAGGGCTTCACACTTGATGTGGATGAGCCAGAACCCAAGTGTCCTCTGGATTCCCAGGTTACAGGCAGAGGAAACAGCAAACAGAGGATGAAGACACCTGCAAAGTGGAATTTGGGTAAGGACAGTTCAAGCCCAGCTGATGGCCTGCAGGGCCAACTTCTTGTCTTTGTTACTATCCTTTTCCGGTGAGCTCAGCATTGGCCTGACTGCTGGTGCCCAAGCTATTCAAACATGACCAAGGTGCTCCTGACAGCCGTGTGCTAGAACTCCATCAAGGACCCCCAAATCTATTAACCCAGACTCCTGTCCAATAGCACTCCAACAACATCAGACTGCAAAAGCATTTCTGCTTCCTCCTGATTTCAAATTTGTATGCTGTTTATTATCAAGTTTCTTCCTTTATTAGAGTCTTTGGGAATAACTGAAAAATGCGTCTGGAGCTTCTTTAGGTGCCTAAAGGAGCTTATGTTTGCTGTTGTTTCCAGGGTTAATGCTAGTGTGTGTATATATTTATATAAAGCCTCAGTAAACCAGCCAGCTCTAATGAGGATAACAGCTGTTTGTTAAACATTCATGTTTGTAAACTGAGAATAGATTTATCCCTATAAGCAGAGCCCATTGCTGATTGCTAATGAATGTTTTTTTTTGGTTTGTGCTCTTTTGTTCATAGAATATTAATTTTCCTTCCTTAAAGTTTTCGCTTAAAATTGCAAATAGCCCACATATACCCGTAGAATGCTTTTCACTTTTCAATGTGCATTTACATCTGTTTTAATTTATGCATTAGCTCCTAAGCAGGGCAGAGACTACCATCACCTTTTGGCAGAGGAAGAGATTGAGGTCGAGAGAGGTTAAGTGCCTTGGTCACATCAAACAGCTAATTGGAAAGCGAGTTGCAAATACAAGATCTGACTTGTAACCTAGAGAATCACTTGCTTTCCATTCCCACTATAATAGAACCATTCATCACTTGTTATATTACCGCGAATTCTAAACTTGCTCCTATCACCCTGAGATGGCAAAGCGTGCTGAAGTCAAATGGCGACATGTCAGACACTCAATTTAAGCTTTATTACTTGAAATGACTTGAACTTCTCTGGAGGGGTCCCCTCCTCTGGCTCCTGGTGAAGCGCCACGTGGATGGCTGAGGTGAATCACACCTTGGTGACTGAGTTCTTCCTGGTGGCCTTCACTGAGCACCCCGAGTGGGGGCTTCCCCTCTACCTGGTGTTTTTGAGCTTCTATCTCACCACTCTGCTGGGGAACGCTGGGATGATCCTCCTGATCCGCAAAGACCGCCGACTCCACACTCCCATGTACTTCTTCCTCAGCCACCTGGCCTTCGTGGACATCTGCTACTCCTCTGTCATCGTCCCTCAGATGCTGGCCGTGCTGTGGGAACACGGCCTGGCCATCTCCCAAGCTCGCTGTGCCGCTCAGTTCTTCCTCTTCACCTTCTTTGCTTCCATTGACTGCTACCTCCTGGCCATCATGGCCTATGACCGCTATGTGGCCGTGTGCCAGCCGCTGCTCTACTTCACCATCATGACCGAGAAGGCCCGCGCGGGCTTGGTAGCCGGGGCTTATGTGGCCGGTTTTGCCAGTGGCTTCATTCGCACGGTGACGGCCTTCACTCTCTCCTTCTGCGGGAGCAATGAGATCGACTTCATTTTCTGTGACCTCCCTCCTCTGCTGAAACTCACTTGTGGGGACAGCTACACCCAGGAAGTGGTGATTGTCGTGTTCGCCGTTTTCGTGATGCCTGCCTGCATCCTGGTCATCTTGGTGTCCTACCTGTTTATCATCGTGGCCGTCCTGAGGATGCACTCGGCCGGAGGCCGGGCCAAGACCTTCTCCACCTGCACCTCCCACCTCACTGCTGTGGCTCTCTTCTTTGGCACCCTCATCTTCATGTACCTGCGGGATAATTCAGGCCAGTCCTCGGGGGGCGACAGGGTGGTGTCTGTGCTCTACACTGTCGTGACTCCAATGCTGAACCCCCTCATCTATAGCCTGAGGAATAAGGAGGTCAAGGAGGCAGTTAGGAAATTCTTGAGCAGATCAAAGGTTTCCACAAGGCCCTAGCCAGACCCCTGGGAAAGATATCATTTCTCAAATGTCACCTTCTCAGGTGACATTCCTTCTTCCTGCACTATGCTAGTAAAAATCGCACCTCATTACACTCTGACTTACTATTCTATGTAATGTTTGTCATAACTGGACATACTAGATGTTTTATGTGCTTGATATTGTCTGACACTCACCACTGGAAAGGAATTGACATGAGACAAACCTGTTTTCATACCCAGGGCTTAGCAAAGAATGGAGCACATAAAAAACCCTCAATAAATATTTGTTGAATGAATGAAGCTTCAGTGTCATCTACCTTTGAATTCCATCTTCTTCAGTCCTTAGTTTCTTATCTGCCCCATGGGTTTACTTACTTAATAAGCCTTTTTCTTTTTGAGCATCTTATGCACGAATGGGTAGGGACCATGTTTGTCTTTATTCACTAGTATCTGCTGGCCCCAGTACATTCCCTGGGACAGAAGTACATGATGAATTAGGAAAAAAATATTTGGAAAAATCATGAAGCTGTCTACAAAGGAAACTTCTGTTTTATTCAAAGGGATTTTCCAAATCCCATTATTTCTTCTCCTTTTGTTTTCCTTCTTTCTCTGTGGCTTGAAATGATAATAATAAAGACTGTAATAATATTAATATACAGCAACTAACATTTATTCGATATTACCTTCCAGAAATAATAGGAGATTTGCTACAGGAATTACCTTATTTAATTTGTAAGATATCCTTATAAGGCACGCTCTCTTATTATTCCTGAAGGTGGACCAAGCACTTAAGCTTAGAGAGGTTGAGCTGTTTTCCCAAGGTCAGCAAACAAATGGTAGAGTGCCACTTCCACCCAGCCAGAGTCCAAGCTCTTAATTGCCATACCTCCTGTCTCTAGCTGTGATCTACTGCCTGCTCTAAATCACTCAGCCCAGAATTTATTGTTATTGTACTTTTCTTTTTCCTTTTATCATCTGGTGGAAAAAAGGTAAAAGTCCAGTCTCTGGAAGTAGAAGGAAGTTGGCATCATTCATTTTATAGCCCAAGTGCTAGTGCTGTGTAATGTGACTGAGTGCGTGTGTGTGTGTGTGTGTGTGTGTGCACGCTTGCACGTGCACATATAGTTGTGCATGAGAAACTGAGGTGTGCAGATTAAACAAATGGCAGCTTTCAAACTCTAAAAGGTAAAGATAAAGGGGAAAATACTGTGCAGGTGGCCACAACATTGGAGTTCACCTGTCAGCTTTCGTGTCTTTGCATCAAACACCTAAAAACTGCTGAATGGGGTGAAAACAATCCAACGTTTTTGCCTTGTTTCAAATATCAACTGCTATGTAAGTGTTCCCTCAACACACTGGCTTCCTGTGAGTGTTAGATGTGTTTATGTTGTAGAAAAGTCTTTGAATTTGGCATCATTGTATCCAGTTTATTACTTCTTAGCTGTAAGGCTTCGGATTAGTTAGTGCCTTTCAACCTGCTTCTCATCTGTGAAATTCTACTCACAGAGCACTTACCCTGCGTGGGCTTTCCATGTATCATTTATTTTTAAAACCAACTGGGTGCTTGTGGAGTAGGAGTGTGCTGATTAAGCTCTATAACCATCCATACATGTTACTAAAATGATCATCCAGGTTCCAGAACACAAAGAGCTGATCTGTGAGGCTTTTTATTTCAGAACTGTCTGGGATAGTCCCTCCTGGTCCCTTGAGCTTTGGAGGTAGACACTTCTATAAGTAGAGAGTTCACGAATAATTTTTAAACTTAACTCTTAAGTTAATGCATCCTAAGCACATGCAAGGCACTATGCTAAAAGCTTTACATGAATCATTGATTTTACTCCTAGCAACTGTAATGGAAAATAATTATTATTGACTCCATTTAGCAAAAGGAAAAAACCCCACTAAGACCAGAAAGGTAATGTGACTGAACTGACTGAACTGAAAGTATGTAGCAAGAGAGTGGCAGACGATGAAGGTTCTGCTCTGAGGCCTTTTACTCCAAAGTGCCTCCTCTTAACTGATATCTGCCTGCCCTGCCCTTTCTTTCTCCAAGGCCCCACGTTCTTGAGATTTTCTTCAGAGTTGTCCGGGTTTCAGTTGCACTCTTGTTCTCAATGTTCTGTCACTGTGGGCTGCAGTGGGGACATTTTTGAGACTGACATAAATGCCAAGTTCATGAAACTTACCTGGGCACCTCCCATGGGACAATGTGGAAGGTCTAGGGCTATTTTCAGAAAGAGCAGGATTGGTTCAGCTGAACTATGCCTACCAAAGCCTTGCCAGAAAGACCTGTTCTGTGAAAGCTTTTTCCAATAAACAGCTAATCAATATGGTGCCACCAAGCAGTCACCAACCTTGCCTTCAAATCTTCTTTTTTGGGCTTAAGGAATTGAGATTACTTTCCAAATATGATCATTGCTATTTCTTACAATTTAATACCATGTAAAAATATGGAATTGAATATTTATGTATATATAATTCATTATTTTTGTTTCTATGATCATCATCATAAGATATACTTGAAGGGTGTGTCTAAAATCCTTTCTGATTTGCTGACTTAAAAAATGGTCTTGTTGAGGTTTAATTGGCATGCAACAAATTGTATATTTAAGCAATTTACCATTTGATATGTTTTAACAAATGAATATGCTCATGAAACTCTCACTATAATCAAGATAATGAATGTATACATCACCCTTAAAAGTTTTCTTATGCCCTACTGTACTTCATCCCTTGTGGCCTTTCCTGCTACTCTTTCTCCACATCCCAGAAAAAAAACTCATCTGCTTTTTGTCATAATACATGAATTTGAATTTCTTAGAGAATCATGTAAATTTGGTATAAAGGAATAATGTATAGTATTTTCAACTAGCATGATTATTTCAAGGATCACTAACATTGTTGCATATGTTAACAATTTACTCCTTATTGCTCAGTATTATTACATCATACGATATACCATGTTTGTTTATTTATGTATATATTTATGGACTTTTGGGTTGTTTCTGGTTTTGGGTTATTATAAATTGTCAATGGAAAACCTTTGACTAGAGATATACTTTCCCCTCTCTTAAGTATATACCTAGGGGTAGAACAGTTGGGTCATAAAGTAGATGTATGTATAACTTTCTAGGAATCTGCTGAAATTGTTTTCCAAAGTAGTTGTATCACTTAACATTTGCATCAGCAATGCTCGCAGTGCATAAGAATTCCACTTACTCCAAATTCTCTTGGACACTTGGCATGACTAGACCTTTCTTAAAAATCATAGTAAGAAAAGATAACATAAAATCTACCCCTTAATCAATTTTGGAAAAAAAAGGGGGGGAGGGGAACCAAAAAAGTGGGGGAGGGGAATTCCATGAAAATAGAAGGGTGATCAGTGGAGCAGAGAAAGGGGATTGACAGGGGAGAAGGAGGGATGGGAAAAGCTCCCCCATGGGATCAAGGATCCCACCAAAGAAGACAGTGGAAGCAAATTGCTGGGATAACTCAGGTCCCCAAAGCAGCACTCTCTGAAGTGGCTCCCGGGCACATTGCAAGCTGTCTCCTTCCTCTATGGTAGTGAGTGCGCATTTTCCTTTCATCAACCGTCTTTTGGATGGTGCAGTCATTGAATAAGAGGATAAGTGTCTTTTCATACCTGTTGGGCATTTGTGAATCTTTGGAGAAATGTCTATTGCCCACTTAAAACCATTTTATGTAAATATTTAAGTGACAAATAAAGATGGTAAGCATTCAAGGTGACAGTGGGATGACTTTCTCTGAGTTCTCTTTGCATATCTGCCCCAAGTCAGTTGTTCATGTATGTGGAGACCTATTTCTGGACTCTATATTCCATTCCAATGATCTCTCTGTTTTTGTACCATACCACATGTTGAATACTAATGTATCTCAATTTCAATTAGTGCTAGTCCTTAAACTTCACTATTCTCATGGCCATTTCAGGTATTCTATGCCCTTTAAACTTCCATATAATTTTTAAAAACCAGTCTTTCAATCTTTACAAAAAAATGGGTTGGGGATGTGGCTTAAGCGGTAACGCACTCGCCTGGCATGCCTGGGGCACTGGGTTCGATCCTCAGCACCACATAAAAAATAAAATAAAGATGTTATGTCTACCAAAAACTGAAAAATAAATATTAAAGATTCTCTCTCTCTCTCTTCTCTCTCTCTATAAAAAAATCTTTACAAAAAATAAGTTTATTGAAATTTTGATTGGAATTGCAATGTTGAATAGAAGTGTGGGGGGGGGATATAAATTCCTGTTCCTGATCTTAGAGGAAAACTTTCAGTTCTTCACCATTCATTATGAGGATTTCTCATCAGGTTAAGGGAGTTCTGTTTGATTTCTAGTTTGTTGAGAGGTTTTTTTTTGAATATCAGAAATGGATTTTTGGATTTTTTCATAAGATTTTATGCATCCATGAGATATCCTTTTGTTTTTTAAATTTTTGTTTGTTAATATGTTGAATACACTGTTTGCTTTTGGAATGTATATTCATTCATGTATTTCTGGGTAATATATACTTGGTCAATAGTGTATTATTCTCTTTATTATGAGAGAAAAATAGAAGATATTTTCGATCCTTCTTGAGTAGTTAAAAAGGCCACAGATAATCTTGCCTAAAGCTGTAGGCTAATTTAATTCCATTTATTTATTAAAAAAATTTCTGATTGACACATATTATTGCACACATTTGTACAGTGTGATATTTCCATGCATGTATACAATATGTATATCAAGTCAAGGTAATTAAAATTTCTGTTTCCTTATCACTATTTTGTGTTTTGAGACTGCAAGCTCCTCTCTTCTGGTTATTCATAAAATATATAATAGGTCATTGTCAATTATAAAAGAGGTTTGTGTTCTGAGTTATTGACAGTCTTTGTTAAAAGGAGAATAGAGCAAATGAAAGGAAGACATGTGAGATGTTTGTATCTCCTTACAAATCTGTCTGCAGAAGTCAGTGTCATTTTGATTTCAATGCTGAGGTTGAAAGATAGCTAGGGATGATAGCAAATTAGAGAGTATTTGTAACAGTGGATCTGAAACAGTTTTTCTCTTCTTTGAAAAATTCATTTGTCTTTCTGGGCATTATATTATTCTGTTCTTAAAGATCAGAGTCTTCCTGGGCTTTGTCCGAATCTTTCTCTCTAGACACAGGTGATTTCATTCAGCCATATGTACCAAGCAGTCCTTCTATAAATACTTAATATAAAATTCCTTGCCATGCCATGACCTACAAGACTCCATCTGGATGGGTTCCTAACTACCCGAATGGCTGTCTCTGCTTACTTCTCCTCCTCATTCTGCCCTAGGGCTATCTGCTGCCTGTCCCTTGAGAAGCAACCCTGTCCCTATGTAGGTATCTTTTAAATTCACTCTTCCCTTGTCTTGAAAGTGCCTCCAGATCTTCTCTTGGCTCACTCCTTTGTTTTATCCAGTTTTCTGCTCAAATGCCTAGTGGAGGTGTCCCCCAACTCCTAATCCTCCCTACCTAAGATACGCCTTCCACCCTATTTCATTATCTTCCCCCAACCCTGCTTACTTCTTTCTGCCTTTTATTATAGTCATCATTTATTCATTTACAAGCTCACTGTCTCCTGAACTATGAGGTAAGAGTCAAGAAAGCAGAGACACTGCCCCTATTTCCTTCTGACTCCCACAGGTACTCAAAAATTTTGCTTAGTGAGTATTTGCAAGCTTTTTATACATATAGATTTTATAGATCACTCAATATCCAATATATAGATTTTTTTGGTCTTTATAGGCATTCATCTTACATTTGCATTATAGTTAGATGGCAGAGGTTTCTCTTTTTTATTGATCAAATCACAAACTGGCTATTCTCAGGCATGGCTAGAGCAAAAATAATAGACAATTCATTTGACTGTGTTGTGCAAAAATCTTATGCTTCCTTAATGACACGAATTACTGGCCAAACATTTGCCTTTGCTTAGCAAGTCTTTTTTTTTTTAAATTTATTTTTATTTTATTTTTATTTTTTTATTGGTTGTTCACAACATTACAAAGCTCTTGACATATCATATTTCATACATTAGATTGAAATGGGTTATGAACTCCCAATTTTTACCCCAAATGCAGATTGCAGAGCAACTCTTAAAAATCATGTAAAATTATTTTTAATCTTTCTCTGGTTTGGTAGTGCGTAAGGTCGTGCATGGTGAGTCATTTATTCTCTTAGTCCTGTGGTCAGACTCAGAGACTGGTAAATAGAAGGTTCTCAATAGATGTTTGTTGAAGATGACAAATTGAGGTCTAAGGATTATGCAAGCATCTAGATACAAATCTCGACTTCTCCTCTGTGAAGATTTGTCAAGGTCCTCTTAAGAGTTTGTGACTCTCTCTTCTTTCCCAGTTATCTTCTATGTTCTAATCCTAATTCAAATTCATGTTCTTGAGCAAGCTCCCAATTTGCATATGAGTCTATTTCTGGCCAAATAAGCTTTCCTGTTCCTTACTCCCTGTCTTCTAGTCTCCTGTGGAAGGAGACTAGAAGGCAATAGACAGAACAGATCACAGGGATAGAGACCAATTTAACCCTCTGTGTTTTCCAAACATGAGTGCCTGATTCCTTCTCTAGAGAGCCTGGGTCAGCATGTCCAGGGTGGGTTTTGGGGTGAAAGTAGTAAAACATGGCTGGTAGCATTTCTTTTAACCTCGGAGAAGACTGAACGTTTGAACCTTGGTCAAAGCCTTCTTGCAACTAATCTTTATAATTGATGAGTAATCTGTATTTGCTGAGATGCAGTTGCACCAACAAATGAACCTCAGTCACACGCCTCTGAGGGTCTTTTGTGATTAACAGGGTATAATGCCTAAGGAGCTCTAGGCTTAATGTTTTCCAGAACTGTGGTGGCTCATATAACTCAGTGCTTTCTCTTGACCATTCATGGAACAACTGGGATATTTAAAAAGCATGCTTAGAGGTCAGGAGATTTCCACTGAACTGCTTTATGTGACTGTCCTGATTCTTTTCTTAAAACTCAGTAAAATTGACTCAGAGGGAGTTAAAAAGCCTGAATCCACACCACTGCATCTGGCCAAGAAAAAAAGGCATTGTAGGATCTAAAGATGTGAATTTTGGAAAAAATTTTTCCCAGTAACTCTGATGCACAAGCAGCCTAGACCAATCACCTTATTTTGTAGATAAGAAAATAGGCTCAAGAAGGTGAACTGGCATGCGTTAAGGTTAATAGCAACTTGGGGACAGAGTCAGGACCATCACTGATAACTTCTGTATATACACTTCCATGTTTTTCTATGGAAATAATTGAAGTCACCTGGAATCACATTTTTCAAAATGTATTCTATGCAACACTAGTTCCACAAACCACCCTGAGATTAATTAGTTTCTGTATTATTGAATCAGTTCAGTTTTGAGAAGTGCTGCATACCACTTTACCCTTTAAATTAATATTAGTTGAAAACTCAGAGAAGTTGGCTAGTTCATAACATTTTGCCTTATTTAACTCAGAATTGCCCCAAATTATTTGAAAGTGGGAATATTCCTTTCTTAGAACTATTAAACATCTCACTGAATAGAACTTTGGCAAACACACTTTGGGGAAAAACTACCTAGAGAACACATTAAATAAATGATTAATAGTAACTGGCTTCAAAGCTGCAAAAACTAGACTCTAGGCATTACATGTACCAACTAGTGTCTAAGTTATTAAAATTTTACACCAGAGTTTGTAGATTGCAATCAAGATGTGTGTTGTTGTTGGGACAACAATCTGTAGGTGGGGGTGAAGGATCTTGTTTTCAAGATCAGAACTATGTGGGAAATCACTGACCCTTCAGAGTTGGTGGATAGGAGGCAGCTATCTGGAAGTTCATCAAAAGTTGAACCATCCCATCTCTGTCACAAACTCTGGGCTCCATCATCCACCTGGCCATGAAGATCAAAGGAACTCATGGTATCAAAGGAAGTAACCTTTTTTTATTGATGAGCTTCCTCAGAGTTCCTTTCATATCCTGGTTCCTCAGGCTATAGATGAAGGGGTTCATCATGGGTATCACCACAATGAACAGGACTGCCCCAATCTTGTCTGTGTCCTCAGGGTGAGTGGACGAAGGGAAAAAGTAAACCCCCACGATGGTCCCATAGAAGAGCAGGACCACGGTCAGGTGAGAGCTGCAGGTGGAGAAGGCTTTCCACTTCCCCCCTGCGGATGAGATTCTCAGGACAGCCCTGACGATGCAGGCGTAGGAAAAGAAGATGAGGGCAAAGGGGAAGCTGATAACCGATAAGCCCACGGTGAATAACACAAGCTCGTTGATCATGGTGTCCGTGCAGGACAGTTTGAGCAGAGGGGCCAAGTCACAGAAGAAGTGTGGGAGAGCGTTGCTGTCACAGAAGACCAGTCGAGTGAGCAGAAGGGTGTGTAGCAGGGCTACCATATTACTGAGGATGACAGTGAGCAAAACACAGAGCCTGGAATGCATGATGGTCGTGTAGGTCAGAGGGTGGCAGATAGCCACAAAGCGGTCGTAGGCCATGATCCCCAGGAGGAAATTGTCGAGGACGACAAACACGATGGAGAAGTACATCTGTGTGATGCAGCTCTCATAGGAGATGGATTGACTCTTGGTCTGAATATTCATCAGCATTTTGGGGACTGAGGTGGAAGTGGAGGAAATGTCGGCAAAGGATAGGTTGGCCAGGAACAGATACATGGGGGTGTGCAGGTATGAATCCAAGCCAACGGCCAGGATGATGAGTCCATTTCCAAGCACAATGACCAGGTACATACCCAGGAAAAGCACAAAGAGGAGATTCTGCTGCTCAGCTTTGTTGGAGAGTCCCAGGAGGATGAATTCAGATATGGTGGTGTGGTTTCCTTGATGCATCGTTCTGTGATCCTGAAGAATGGAACACAAAGTCTTCATACCCCCATAAGAAATAACAAAATGGTACCCCTCAGCCTTTTCAGTGAGTGGGGGCACCTCCTCTAAACTGAAGGAGAAGGAAGTTCCTTCTACTTAGTAGAAGGGCTACTTAATGAGAAACTATCTCAGCAGTGCAGAGACTTAGGAAATGCCTCAAGAAAAAGACAGCACATGGTAGATAATTCTCAATTAACAGTTTTAGACTCTAACGGAATTATGAATGTGATTTTTCCAGGTAGTTCTGAATATTACTTAAATCTCCCAAACTGAGGACCACAGTTGAAGCGCACCCCATGTTGCAAAGATGCGAGATACCTCTATAGGAATTACTTAAGAATGAACAAACTCATCCAAAGGTTGTTTCTACTGTTTACTTCATCCTTTCAATCTAAGGAGATAGCATTTTGAAAGGTGAAGAATTCAGGGAAGGAGAAGCAACCCAACATGAGAATCCTTATAGAGGCATACTGTGTGTGACCCCTCCTTCTCACCAGTTAGGGGAGGACTCCGAAAGAACTGCTCTTGGGGAATGAATGCAAGAAGGGATGACCAGAACTCTGCTTCACTGGCACCTTCGTTTAGGTGATCCATGAGAATTTAGAGGATTCATGTGAACTTTCAGACTTGTAGCTCTCCCTTCTAAAAGTGGAAGCTCACTGGATCAGCTTACTATAGCAGGGCAGAGTGAAAAATGGGGGTTAGTAGGAAAACCATGCACCCCCACTTATGGCCGGGCAGGAATCTGTGAAGTGAGTGATACAGGGGGTCATCGGAACTCAAGCCACCCTGTTGGGATTCCAATCGAGAAACAGCGTGCTAGGTGGAGGTGGCTGTGGCAGGACGACACCAGAGACAGCTCTCTTATGAAAGGGATGAAGGTGAAAAGTTATTGCCCTTCTCAGGGAACTGCATAATAGAGTAGTCTGTAAAGGACACCATGGAAGAACCCAAAAATGGTCTCATGAAGAAACATGGCTGACACATGGAAGGCACCAGCGGCTGGGTGTGTTAGGGCAATAGACTTGGACCAGCCCACCTTCCCCCACCCCCACACTCTCATTTGTCCTTCCTGGCTCTATAAAGCTGAAAAAGAAAAGAAAGGAGGACCCAAACAACCACAATGACAATGACAATGGCAGCCATGTGATGGGGATGTGGGGTTAAAGAACATGGGAAGAACAGCTACCTCTGGTTTGTAGATCTCCAAGCTGTACATCAGATGTGAGCTACGGAGAGAGGACCCTGGCTTTGAAGTGGATGTAAAATGAAAGGATTAAATTGGGCCAGGCTTGGCTGGGCTTGGCTTTTTAATACCTGGCAGTAGGTCTTCAGTGCCAAAGTAAAAGTCATTGCTAAACCAGAAGTGACCCAGAAAACTGCCAGGACTCACGTGGTATCACCAAAGACTGGGAAGGGAGCGTGGATTAGTGACTTACTGGAAAGGATATCAGTGTGAGAACCAAGCGGGGGTCGATGGCCATCTTTCTACTCTCCTTATATAGTCACTCTCTCATTTTTCCTCTTTCTTCTCTTGTCTCCCAAGCCCTTTGTCTCTCAAACGTTTTCTTTCTTTTTTTTTTTTTTTTAATTCCCATGGAGTGGTCAGGAAACAGTGAATCTCCATCTCTGGGATTCTGGAAAACTGAAGGTCAATGGAGCTTTGAGGTCTCTTTGCTTCTGAGAAGCCTGGCTTACAAATCAAACAGGGGAGGGGAGGTTCCATGACAAAACTAAAATGAGAGAAGGGACCAGCAGGGATCTGTGCCTAAGATACAGACTGGTCTTAGAGGGTCTTGTGGTTCCAGGTCTTGGGCTGGATTGGGCTTCACTAGAAAGGGGGCTTGTGTGTTTTTGAGTGTTGATCTCCAATCTCTCCTTCCTGTTCCCCCTCTCCCAGCCACACATTGTTCTGAGTCCTTGAAGTGACCAGCTGGTTAAGTAAGACCAGTTGCTAAATTTTAAAAAGATTCACCTCTGAATGTCGGTAAGATCTCAGGAAGTAACAGGAGTCTGGACTCAGAAGCTTTCTTGTAGCAGATGGGGCCTGGGGGCAGCTGTCATGCACTTCACAGAGCTGCTGAGTTCTTGCTCTGAGCATCAGCGTTAATGGAGTCATGGTGTTGGGCTCATGGGGGACATTGAGCTCCTTCTGAGTCCTTTGGGATAACATCCCTGAAATGTTTCTCTAGAGACAAGTATTCACATCCTGCCCTTGATGAGGTAAATGGGGAATAGACAGGCAGCTCTGCTTTTCCTCTCTGTTTTTGTTCCTCTGTGTGATTTCCTGCTTGTAATTTGGCTGGATATTGCTCTTCAGAGCAAGCCAATTACTGACTTGTGTGAGTCTCATGTTCCTTGGGAGATAGTAGCATCTCAAAAGTTCCTTCTCTGTTTTCTCTCTAGAGCCTGCTGGAGACCCAGTATGCAAAGAGAATGGATGTGTGCTAATAATATTGACAAGAAACATTGAAATCATATTTAGTGGTTCAAAATACATTGGGAAATCTGAAAAAACAGACCCCCAAATGGACAGGAATGAAAGAAGCTGCACAGCTGGAGATACAGCCCTGATGAATACTTCTCTTCTTCTAATATATACATGGGCCTCATAACATGGTGCAGTTATTTCTCACTCAAACCAAGAGCACGTATTCTCTTCTAAACAGCAAGCAACTCAACATGGTTTCATGACATGGATTGAATAACATATATTCATGACTAATATTTAAAATAACGAGGTAAGAGGGAAGAAACTAAAGGCAAGTTATTCTTTCTATCTGTGCATCAACTCTTCCCACATAAAATTCTTCTTCTCTTCTTGACTATCTATCTATCTATCTATCTATCTATCTATCTATCTATCTATCTATCTACTATCTACATGTCTACTTGCAGGAAGGAAATGTGGGTGGAGTTAGTATCTTTTTGTTGGCAATTGGTCCATGAGGGATATTTATCAGTCACTTCTCTTACTGTTTTAAGATGGACCTTCTAGAAAGCAGAGCCCAAGGCAAGAATTTAAGTCTTGGTATTTTATCGAAAGGAAAAACCTCAGAGAGGTTAGGAGGAGGAATACTGTCATCTGAGGCTACGGTAAAGGCAATAAAATGTAACACAATGCATTACTCCAAGAATCATTGTTTACAACAGGCAATGGAAGAGCCAGAGAAGGTTATTCTTCAGATATGTTCACTCAGAGTGTATTTGTTATGGAAGGAGAAGTCACAGCCCGGAGCGGTCTACAGAGGGGAGATAGGAAGGCATCTTTATATGGTCTTTCCTTCTCATCTCCTGTCTTCCACTAGCTAAGGTCCAGTCCATATCTTGAGCTTCCACCTTGCATTCTCTGGCCACTTGGTAGCCACACAAGAAGTTAGGAACCTTGCTCCATAAGATACGTCTCTCACTCCGAGTCTAGGAGAGAAGGGGAATTTTGTGCGGGAAGAGTTGATGCACAGGCTCAATGTCACTGGCTCAGAGAAGTTGGGAAGAGGAAGCAGGCTTTGCGAGGTGGGTGGTGTTGTTAGAAAGAGGAGGGACATGTGGTGTGCAATGCACTTCGACTCTCACGCCACCTGGATTGGCTCATGCTGTCCCATCCACAGTACAGCGTGGTGACTCCGTTTTCTTAGGAGAATGAAAATATTTGAATGGGGGAAAAAAACTCTCAGGTAATAGGGAGAAATGTTCCTTCATATTTTATTTATTATTGCTCAGAAACTACCTTAGGAGCCTCTGTAGACTTTTATCCTGGATTCTTTTCACAACCTCACCCCCATGACATTAAATACTTTGGGGAAACAATTTTTTTTTTTTCAGATGGCATTGAGCTTTGGAGAGAAACACATTATGACAATATCTAAGATTTTTTTCTCCCCTGTATGATTAAATTTGGGCCATGTGGATGTGAACTTGTCCCTGTTGAGAAGGCATGGTCTAGAGTCTCCTGCTAGGTGGTGCTCTGTCTTGATCAAAAATGCTGAGGCAGGACACTGTCCACATGCATTCCAGAGTCTTCACCTCCATGGCCGTCACCAGGGCTCTGATGGACATTCTCCACTCTGTCTTCCATCCCTCACACTTCAGCTCACAGTTTGGTTGACCAGTGTTGGTCTTTGGGAGTTGGACCTCTTTCCCTGAAGGATCTCAATTCTTATGGCCCTGATCTTGCTGGGTTTTGGTTGTGATCATTGCTTATCACAGTTTATAATTTTTTAAAAAATTTTTATTGTTGGTTGTTCAAAACATTACATAGTTCTTGATATATCACTTTGATTCAAGTGGGTTATGAACTCCCATTTTTACCCCGTATACAGATTGCAGATTCACATCGGTTACACATCCTTTGATTTACATATTGCCATACTAGTGTCTGTTGTATTCTGCTGCCTTTCCTATCCTCTACTATCCCCCCTCCCCTCCCCTCCCCTCCCCTCCCCTCCCCTCTTCTCTCTCTACCTTCTCTACTGTAATTCATTTTTCCCCCTTTTATTTTTTTCCCTTTCCCCTCACTTCCTCTTGTATGTAATTTTGTATAACCCTGAGGGTCTCCTTCCATTTCCATGCAATTTCCCTTCTCTCTCCCTTTCCCTCCCACCTCTCATCCCTGTTTAATGTTAATCTTCTTCTCATGCTCTTCGTCCCTACTCTGTTCTTAGTTACTCTCCTTATATCAAAGAAGACATTTGGCATTTGTTTTTTAGGGATTGGCTAGCTTCACTTAGCATAATCTGTCTAATGCCATCCATTTCCCTGCAAATTCTATGATTTTGTCATTTTTTAATGCAGAGTAATACTCCATTGTGTATAAATGCCACATTTTTTATTGAAGGGCATCTGGGTTGGTTCCACAGTCTTGCTATTGTGAATTGTGCTGCTATGAACATCGATGTAGCAGTGTCCCTGTAGTATGCTCTTTTTAGGTCTTTAGGGAATAGACCAAGAAGGGGAATACTCCTCACACTTCAGATAGAGCCCTAATATCCAGAGTATACAAAGAACTCAAAAAATTAGACAATAAGATAACAAATAACCCAATCAACAAATGGGCCAAGGACCTGAACAGACACTTCTCAGAGGAGGACATACAATCAATCAACAAGTACACGAAAAAATGCTCACCATCTCTAGCAGTCAGGGAAATGCAAATCAAAACCACCCTAAGATATCATCTCACTCCAGTAAGATTGGCAGCCATTATGAAGTCAAACAACAACAAGTGCTGGCGAGGATGTGGGGAAAAGGGTACTCTTGTACATTGCTGGTGGGACTGCAAACTGGTGCGGCCAATTTGGAAAGCAGTATGGAGATTTCTTGGAAAGCTGGGAATGGAACCACAGTTTATAATTTGGAATTACTCTGGTTCAGGATTTCAGGAATGAGAAGCGACAGTTGCCTAAATTGGACTTTGGGTGTGAGAGAGAAGTGCCACTCCTGCTGTTATCCATTGGCTCCTGAATCCGTGTTTAAGCTATGAAGGATGCCTTCCTGCTTATCTGAGGTTGGCTTGAAGAATATGCACAATCCAGAAGGACACTACCCAACTCACAAGATATTGCTTCCTGCTTGGTACCTTAGATAGTTTAATTAGATTGCTCCATTGTTCTATCAAATGGATTATGTGATAGAAGGATGGATTCTGTGGTCATGAGTTCATTGCTACACCATCTTTGGCCTAAAAGGAGTTCCTTGGTCCCAGGCAGTTTGTGTGAGATGGTGAGATGTTCTTATAATGACAGTTTAGACATTCTGTGTATGCTTGGATTGTGCCATTCCTGTAGACAGGAATGGCAAACCCACATCTAGCTGTGCTGGAAAGTATATGTCAACTTAGCTAAGGTAGGGAAATGATTTCTCCATAGCCCTCTTCCTTGTGCTATTTTAGGAATAGAATTAGCCAAAGGAAGAGCTTTTTAAAAATTTGTAAGGATGAAGTTCAGCAGAAATCATTACTCTCAAGAGGTCATATTTTAGAGCATCACATGGTGATAGATAAGGGATCAAGTTGCCCAGCAGGGCCAGGCTGTTGCTACTCTCCTGTGCTCTGCATTCAGCACATCTTCCTGGTCTTCCTGGGAGATAGCACCTATGGAGAGTGGGTGAGGGTCGGGGATGTAGAACATCCAGGTGCAGGCAGAAAGAGGGTGCATTGTCTGCAAAGAATTTAACACAGCAACAAAAATAACAAAAAGACAGCCTACCTTTCATTATCACCTTGTGCCTGCAATGCTAAACATTGTCAGTGCTGAGCTTAACAGGGCAGAGTACACTCTTTGCTCCCTGTTCTTAGGATCCCCCTTCTGCCCCTTTCTGTATGTCTCTGAGGATAACTTTCCACAAGAGTAGACCTAGATGTACCTCGTTTTTTATGATGGCATAATGCACCATTTCTTTATTCTCATATTAAAGGGTTATCAGATTGCTTCTAACTTTTCCACTTAGAAATAATGGAGAACTGAAATAGTTCTAGATATTTTTATGCACTTCTGCAGATATTTCTTTAGGATAGATACTTAAAAGTAACACAACCAGAGACTGGGGATGTAGGAGTAGAGGAGAGTAGAGAAGTTATCAATGGGTCTTAAACTGCAGTCAGACAGAAATAAGAAACTCTGGGCTGCTATTGCACAGTAGGGTGGCTGTAGATAACAATTATGTACTGTATGTCTCAAAAAGCTAGAAGGAAGAATCTTGAATGTTCTCACCATAAAGATATAGGAAAAGACGGATATACTTAACTAAATATTACATAATGTATATACATTATCAAACTACTACATGCTATTCCATTAGTATGTATACTCTACATTTTTACATATCAGTTAAAAAACAAAAATAAAAAGTCATAAAAGGTCATGCACAAGTAAATATATTTTTTAAAGTAAAATTTAATAGATATTGCCAAACTTCTCTCCCAAAATATGGTATAGAATCTACATTTACAATAGTTGTGAGCCTCTGTTACCCCACATCTTTATGCATATCAGATATAAGCTTGTTTAATCAGATTGGCTAAAATGCTTACCCATAAATCTTTCTAATTTATTTCATTTGTGCAAGCTTGTGAGTACATATATTTTGTTTATGGCTCATTCATATTTTATTTTCTGTAGATTACTTGTTATCTTTTGACTATTGTTTCCTATTAGTTTATGCTTTATAGATGATTTTATATTATGAATGGAAATCCTTTGTTTTCTATATATCTATAGATAGATATGATACATCTATCTTCTCAGTCATGTTTATAATTCAGTTTTAAAACATAATATCTTTCTCATAATAATTCAATTTTTTACATGATCAGAGCTCTCTGTTTTCCCTGTTGTGGAAACTGCTTTCTATGGAATGAAGTTAACTTTCTAATGAAGTTAAAAAGCAATCTTAAAATTGTTGTAACTTTCTTGTCATTATGAAAGGTATTTATAATTTGTTTAATAGCTATAAATGTTAGGTTTATTGGCATATACCAAACACATTAGACTATAATGAGTAGCCAAACATGGAATACTCATCTTAGGCATTATTAGGTAGTATTTCAAACACAGACATTCCAATACCCCAGAAAGATTAACAACATGAAGCATGACACAGATCACACATCAAAATGTTAATTCAAGGACTTATTTGCTTCCAAAACATGTTGTTTCTTAGAACACCACTCACAGGGTTTACACAAAATAAACATACACATATATGTGTATATATATAATATTATATATACATATACTGTATGTATATATATTTTTTGCTTTCAAAACTTGTTGTTTTTTAGAACACCGCTCATGGGGTTCACACAAAATCATATATATGTTAAGAGAAATGAGCTAGGCACAGAAAGACAAATAACACAAGGTATCATATATGTGAAGGATAAAAAACATCAAATTCATAGAGACAGAGGCTGGGAAGTAGCTGGATTGAAGAAATATTGGCCAAAGGATGCAAAATTTCAGTTAGACAGGAGGAATAAGTTCAAGAGATGTATATCAAGATGACTACAGTAATAACAATATACTGTATATTTGGAAATTGATAAGAAAATCAATTTTAAGTGTTGCTAAAAAGTGTAACTGAGTCAATGCATATGTTAAATAGCTGATGTAATTGTTCCACAACTGTAGCTATATCAAAACCATGTTGCCTATACCACAAATGTGCAAAATTTATTAATTAAAAATAAATAAAAGAAGCAGAAAAGGAGCAAAGAAAAGAGGGGCTTTTATTCTATTTATCTCAAATTTATGCAGGAAGGTAGCTGGGAGAGCCCACTAATTCAAGTTGAAAGGATCAAGCAACCCCTAAGGGCCTTCTTTGCTATAGAGTATTATTTCATCCTCTTCTTTTTGAGTTCCAAGTTAATTTCCTGTATGATTTGTTACATTAAACAGAGAATGAAAGGAAGCATGAAAATACAGTTGCAAACTTCTCTTTTGATGGTATTTCAGACAATGCCTGACACAATGTGTACAAATATAATTGATGTCTTATATTCTGATCTGACTTGGCCTGGATAGGCTGATAAGCAGCCTGTCGACCAGGGAGTTTTATTCTTCTCCTGCAGCATTTACTTGGAAGCAAAAGCATTTCTAATATATTTTCAAATCTGTGGCTGTCCCCAGAATAAGTAACACTTTGTAGTTCTTCTCCTTATCCCCATGTGAAATCAGCTTAAAAATTAAATGCATCAAAAGCAGTTTTGAAGGAAAAAAGGAGCCCAAAGAAACAGTCCTAAACTAGGAAAAATACAAAAATGGCTTCAAGCTGTGATGATGGGAGGTCTGCATGCCAAATCAATCTATATGAACCTCCAATTTCTTTTAAAAAATTTTATTGGTCCGATTCTAAGAACACAGGCTTGCTTTAGAAAATGTGGAAAATGCATCAAGAACTAAAGAAGCAAATTTTTAAAAAGCATCATACAAGGCACAGATAATGACTATTAACTTTTTGGTGTATTTCTATTTAATATTACACACCTATATTTTTACAAAAGTGGGCTTCTCGTGCTGGGAATGTAGCTTAGAGATAGATCACTTACCCAGCAAGCACAAAGCCTGGGTTCAATACCCAGCACTGCCAAAAATGAACAAAGAAAATTAGGTTCCTATGGTAAATACAGGTTTGAATCTTAATTTTGTCATTTATACATATAATGATAAAACTTGTCCTGAATTATTAAATATTATTCTAAATATAATTGGAAGTCTGCTTCATTTTTGTATATAATATTATAAATTTTGTAGTTTTTAATTGCTTTCCATTTTATAGATTTTAGTTGCTTTTTATTTGATATTTATGTAAGCAGCAGCCTTATATTTTGGATTTTGTTTGACTGAAAATTTACTGAGATGATGTTTTTAGAGTACAACCTTGCATGAAATCAAAGGATTAAAAACTTTTCAAGACCTTTGTCATACTTAATCATATGGCATTCAGAAAATTTATACCAACTTCTTAGGTCAGTTTTTAATACTTGCAAGCAGATACTCTCACTTTCTTCCAGGTCTGGTTCACTGGAATCAGCTGTTGGGGCTGGACCCTCCCATGGCTGTTTCGGAAGATATAATTCCTGGGAGGAGTTGTCCCCAGAGCCTTCTTCACCTTGTTGTTCCTCAGGGTGTGCATGAGAAAGTGGAGCAGGATGTCTGCTGTGAACACCAGAGAGGGATGTGGATTCTATTTGAGCGTTTATCTGGAACTGGGTCACAGGTACCTGAAGATCCTGGTTCCACTCGAGAGTTCTGAAGTGGGAGGAACAGTAGCGCCACCTGCTGAGTAGATCTATGAGCAGCAGCCATTATGAAGGCGTGAAGAAGGCAGAGCAACAAAGGCCTGCGTGAGAACCACCAGTAGGGGGCGCTCACGCAGGCCGTGCTGCCAATCATCAGCGGTTGTCCTTAATACCCTCCTAAGGCTGGGAATCTGAGGTGCTTAGTCAATGAAAACTAATTCTGTGGTTGATCTGCCCCCTTCCTGGCGTGGCAAAATGAAAGAAAATGAAGAAAACCAGTTGGGATGTATGGAATGAATGAAATTCATACATAAGCTACGAATTTACCATTACCTTTAACACAGTAAAACACATTTGAATAAAATGTGTCTTTATGAATTTTCCTTTCTTAAGATACCTTTCATGGGATAAAATCAATATCATTATCTCCTCAGGAGGATGCGTCTACAGGTACCAACCTTTATTCACTGCAGGAGGGTTCCTGATACAGGAATTACTTGGGTGGCTGAGAATCTTTAAAGTAGAACTAAGTAGAGGTCGTCCTACATTGGAAGAAATTCAGTTCAGAAATCCAATCTTACTTAAAGCACTTTTAAAAAAAATGAGTGTAGGTTTTGGAAATAAGGCACAACAACAACAACAAAAATCCAAACACCGAGTTTGGGAAAGTAAACATTTTTAATTCAATTTGTCATTGAGAGTTAATTGACATACAACTGACAGATGCCCACCCCAACCCCTGGGCCTTCAGCTGGACTCAGAGGCTGCTTTACTGAGGATGGCATGCCTCAGAGCACCTTTAACATCCTTGTTCCTAAGGGTATAAATCAAAGGGTTGAGTAAGGGGGTAACAAAGGTGTAGACCAGGGCGATCTGGCGGTCCTCGTCCTCCGAGGTGCTGGACCGCGGCCGCAGGTAGACCAGGCTGCAGCAGCCGTACTGCAGCAGGACCACGGTGAGGTGCGAGGAGCAGGTGGAGAAGGCGCGGCGCCGGCCCTCGGCTGAACGGATGCGCAGGATGGCGGAGGCGATGAACACGTAGGAGACGCAGATGAGCAGGAAGGGGACGGTCAGCACCAGGATGCCCACGACGTAGAGCACGGCCTGGTGCACGCGGATGTCGGCACAGGCCAGGCGCAGCACCGGGGGCACGTCGCAGAGGAAGTGGTTGATCTCCCGGTGGCGCCCGCAGAAGGGCAGGGTGAAGATCAGGGCGGTGAGCTGCAGCGAGAGGACCAGGGCCAGGCCCACGGAGCCCACCACCATCTGGACGCACAGCTTGTGGGTCATGAGGAGGGTGTAGTGCAGCGGGTGGCAGATGGCCACGTACCGATCGTAGGCCATGACGGCCAAGAGGAAGCAGTCGGTGCTGCCCAGGGTGACGAAGAAGAACATCTGGGCCCCGCAGCCGGCTAAGGAGATGGGCTTCTGGGCCCCCCAAATGTTAGAGAGCATCAAGGGCACCACCACAGAGGTGTAGCAGATCTCCAGGGAGGACAGGGTGGACAGGAAGAAATACATGGGGGTGCGGAGCGAGCTGTGTGTGCACACCACGCAGACGATGGCTGTGTTGCCGCAGAGGATCAGCAAGTAGAGGAGGAGGAAGAGGAGGAAGAGCAGGACCCGGAGCGCAGGGACAGCGGTGAACACACGGAACACGAACTCGGTGGGGCCCGACTGGTTGAGCCCAGGGCTCCAAGCCGACATGCCCTCGGCCAAAGGAACCAAGGGCAAGTGGCGAGCGCTGGTTGGTTGAGTGGCTTCACGGCCTGCCACACAATAGGGATTTAAATCTGAGTTTTGACTTGGAATTACCTATTTACTTAATTGGTTTCCAACCACGATGCTCGGGGAATGAATTCATGACAGGGGTCTGGCATGTTTTTCCTTGGAAATTTTTATGAATGGGGTAGACACTCCTCTGTGGAAGATCCTGGTGAGGAGACATGGAGATATTTCTGGTGAAATGTCTTAGAACAAAACAAAACAAAACGTTCTGGTATTTTTAAATCCAATTGACAGAGAGTTAGCATTGAATTAATTACATAATTGTAGATTTTTTTTATAATTAGATAAATGGGTGCTTCACATTTTGGTAAGCATTCTTATTGAAATACAAAATGTACACAGAGGAGTTCCCAGATCCTACATATACGACTTTTTTTTTTTTTTTTTTGCACAGTAAATATACCACTATACCATTACCAAGGTTAAAAAATAGGAACAATTCCAAGAACCTACAAGCAACCTTCCTTATCTCCTCACAAAAGTAATGACTGTTGCCTTTTATCACAGCTTAGTTTAACTATGTCTCAATTTACATGTGTAAGGATAAAGCATGGATTTTATTGTAACTGGTTCAACACCTTGTCTTCAGAGGTTATTCTTGTTGTTCTGTGTAACAATACTCTTCTTTCCATTACTTAATGAAAGAACATACCCATTATAGTAGGTTATTCATGAGTTGTTCCTTTATACTCAGTTGTTTTGCCTCCAAATAAAACTAGGCAAACATCTTTTATTCCAATCCTTTCTGATACATACTCATCTTTTATTCCAATTCTTTCTGATATATGCTCTTCATACACTTCCTCTTATTTAAAATTTTTCTTTAAATTTCCAACCAGGAACCTAATAAACTTTTGGTCTTGGACAAATTTGAATGACAAAGTACTGAACAGCCAAGTTAAAATTAAATTGCAGCTTTCTGAGATAAGAAAAAGATGGTAAGAAACCTACAAATGCAATAGAAGGATTGAATTACGCGTTAGGACAATCAGGAGGATAAGAAAGGGTTTTATAAGCATCTGGGAATGGGGAAAATGCCCATAAATTAAGCACTTTCAGATTGGACTACAACTTTATTTTTAATAATAAAAAAGATCTAAGAGACAACAGAGCGCTGTCTACAAGAGTTTAAAGAAAAACAAATTGTGAAAGAACAGGCTTTAGTGATTTATGTTCAAAAGCAGCAGAAAGTCTTTTCCAGATTTACAAGGGCTTAGGAAACATATCCTAGCAAATACAATTAAAACAACCCCTCGACAAAGGCTCTGGGTTGCTGAGTGATTAATCAGAACATATAATTCAAGACTGGGAAAGTTGTAATGTAAAACAATATGCTTTGAAAAAAAAATCACATAGTAAATAATATATTTAACATTAAGAGTTCAATGCAAACAAATAAAAAATTGCCAAGAATAATTATTTAAAATGTACATAATATAATTTTTTAAAGGTAAATAAATTATGCATATTTAAAACTATAATTTGTATAATTAGGTAATTGATAGAGAGGGATAAGAGAAATAAAAGTATGCTAATGTCCTCAACCTATATAAAGAAGGATTCCAGAGGTATTTCATTTAGCTGTGACTAACGAGAGAAGTATTTACCCAAACGTGTATTTCTGAATAATCATAAATAATGTAAAACTCAGCATACTCATTTTAAACAGTCAGATGATTCTTAAAAAGTAAATATAGCACAGAGCAAAAAGTTGAAAATGAAGGAAAATGTGAGCAAGCATATAAAGTAGCTTCAAATAAGCTGAGAAAAGTAAATATTTCAGTTATGAAAATAAGTTTAAATGGGGCTTATATTCTATTAAAGACAGACTGTCACATTCACACATGAAAAAGTCCAACCCAGTGTAAGCATGGTGATATAGAAAGACTAGCATTGCTTTTGTTTGTCTTTATGTCTTCTGATCTAACCAATGCAGTTGAACAAAAGAGGTGCAGAGGATTTGACTATACAATAGGGTTGATTGAAAAAAGCCAGATCAATAAGATATTTATTCTTTTGATTAGCCCCCAAATACAATGTAGTAGAGGGTCTTTCAATTCTTCACTTAACTGATGTGACAAATCAACTCAGGTTCCTCATTCCCTCTGTATGACATAGGACATGTTTTCCATGATGTACCGAGCACCAGGGACCTTAGCTCCCTCTGCAGCAGCTCTGAGGATTCCCACATCCACACATCGATTTGTACATCCACCAGCAAGCTGCATTTTCCTCAAAACTGTTCATATCATGCATACTAATTTCTAAAGTCATAAAAATTTATTAAATGCTATAAAAATCTAATAATGAAAATTATCATTTGAATGTTTGAGAAATACTTTAACTAGTATAAGCTGCTAAAAATGGCTATGGGATAAGATGTGAGACAGACCACTATAAAAAGTTAGGAGGGGAAAATGAGAAAAGTTTGTATAATTTTATATTCACATTGGACATGAGTCTAATTTTCAATTCCGTGTTCAAAAAGTTAAAACTGGAATTAGTACTTGATTGTTGTAAGAAAGGCTTTGACTTCATGTAACGTAAAACTAATAGTAAATTTCTTGGCATTAGATCAAAAAGTTGATGAGCAAATGCCCATTTGAATGGTTTCAGTTAATTTACTTTTAGTTTTATGATTCCACTAAAAATAATTATCTTTAATTTTAAATTAAAAATGCATACCTAGTAACGATGGGTGCTGCTGGGTCAATGGGATAGAGATCTTTCTGTTGATGACTGAAACTTTTCTGTATTTACAAATTTTGTCATGAACATATACAATTTTGCAGTGATGTAGTGACTTAAAAATCTTCCTCCAACATTTGTTATTTCAACAAAATATTAGGAAGGAAGACCAGCGGGGTGTCAATGGCTTAGGGTTTTTGTATTCAGTTAAATTTGGGTTTGAACCCAGTCCCCTCTCTTGTTAATATGATTTTCATATTGACCATGTTATTTGGCCCCTTAATGTATATAGGAGACTCGAATATGGAGCATTATAAGGAATTTAGAAAGATTAAATGTTTCAGAAGTATAATGTTCCTGAGACATAACAGTGTCTGGTGGATATATCTGCTCCTCTGCCTCTTTTCTCAGGATGGTGTAATTTCCTTGGATTCTTACCCTTTTAATCCTTATCTTTTCTGGAATAAGGAATGAGGCTTCTCTAGAGCTACATCCTCTTAGGTCTTCCAGTTGCTCTGTGGATCCTTGAATAATAAGAGAAACAGTAAAAGAAAAGGAAGAAGAATAAACAAAACAGAAGAGAGATTTCAGCCAAACAATTGTCATTATATGTCATCAAAACCAAGTAAATTAGAACTTGACTCAAGAAAACATTTAAAATGATCCAGTCTTACTAAGACATGAGCATCAAATGAGCAATGTTGCACCTGAAGAGAAACAGTCAAAATCTTTTGTGCAAAACATACCTAATCTGTGGTTCAAGCAAAATGTGGGTTTAGGAGCCTGAAGTTTGCCAGGACAAGATGTGACAAGGTGATATAGCAAAGAAAAAGGACATGTATTCAAGATAAGGCTGTCACATTAAAAACATACAAATTATATTTGAAAATAAATGTTTTCCTCTCATTTTCAAAGGGGTTTGGCCTACTCTAATGATTTCATCTCATTCAAACTATTCCTGGAACTCCTTTGGAAATTATTTTCTTTTTTAAAAAAATTGTTTTTAGGTTTAAATGGACACAATATCTTTATTTTACCTTTATGTGGTGCTGAGGATCGAACCCAGTGCCTCATGCATGCCAGGTGAGCATTCTACCCCAGCCCTGGAAATCATTTTCTTAAACAGATTAGTTGTGACACATGTTCACATTGGGACGATACATTAGCCATTTTTTTCTTAACAACAAAACATTGAGACACAGCGAGATGAAACACAGTGAAGGAACTGGTTATTGTATTTGGGTACTACAGGATTTGCCCCAAACGAAAATAGGAGTTGGCGAAGCTAATATTACTGTGCAGAAGAAACATGCAGCTAATGAAATGTAGGAATTAAGTGTCATTTCTATTAGGATCATCAGATGTACCTGATTATATGGTACAGTCTTTGTGAAACTTTACTTATTGTCGAAATTAACTGGAATCAATCCATTCCACCATTCAAATTCAACTCTTTTGAGCATCACATTCAAGTATTCTGTCCATTGGCATGAACGGATGATCTGATCATTTAAACATTTCATCTGGCTAATGGGCAAGAAGTTGATTGCCTCTAAAAGTTCTTAATAGAAACCTGCACTGAGACAACTATTTATTTCATGTCTACAAGAACTTAGTATAAATAAATTTTTTTTCTATTCTGGACCTTCATCATCCTACCCCACTCCCCTGCTGTTGTTTTTCCAGATATAAGGTATTCAAAATTTAATTTCCTTATCACCTAACAGTCCATGCAAATCTATAGGCTTCTTTCATCATTATCAATGTTCTACTGTTCTCCTCAAAGTTATTCTCAAAGAAACTTCCAATCCTTCCAGCCTCACTGTGCACAGAGTACACTTGATTTCTGCTGTTCCTGTGGCTTATTTAGGAGTTGATGCTTAAAACACTCAACACTTGGCAATACCAGTTTGATTAACATTTTAGTCTGGGTTATATTTAAGCTCCACAAGGCCAAGAATATTTGTCTTGTTTACTCCCATATCCCCATCATAATTATTTTACTTACACTAAATGGAATTAATTTGTTCTTACATCTCGCATCCTTTAAACTTCCTTTTAAAATCAATGTTCAGTGGCTCCTTCTACAAATCAATTTTGCTGTAATTACTTAAGGCCCCGGAAGATTGGTACTTTTCTCTGTCCAATGGTTGTTTATATTCGTTTGCTACATGAAATAAAGGAGAACTTGGATTCAGCTTACCAAAGGACAGTAGAAAGCACAGCAATTAAACTATTGATGTATTTTCTAACCAATAAATTTGAAGATGCTGGGAAACTCCCCTATGTAGCAGTCTTTCCTCAGCGGCTGAGAGGCATTGTTGCAATGTGTAATATATGCAAACTGCGAATACATAAACACTGTACCTAAGAAACCCAGAACACTCTCGAAAATGTCAGGCTGTGATGGAGTGATAGAAAAGCAGGTCAAAATGGGCTTACTTATAGAATATATGTAAAACGGAGGCTCTACATCTGGGAACTATAAAGAAATGCAATACATCTATTTCTGTCTTTTTATATCCTTCATGCAAAAACTGATGTCCCCAGAGATTAAGCCTTTTTCAAAAGCAAATGGAAGTTTCCAGGCCAGAATGCACATTCTGTTGGATTAATTACAGAGGGTGGGGTCCACATACATGCCTTCAATATGCCCCTCTTTTCATTTACATTTATGGGTATGCAATTTAGTTAAGAGAGTGTAAGAGCTGGGCAGATGATTCTGCAGCTGAAACAAATGTTCAAACTCGGTGTGACGTTATGCACACAGATGAGGGAGGCAGCGTTCTTTGTTGGGCAATTCGAGAGCTATTCAAAACATTTCCAGCCCCAAATTATGTCTGTTAATGGCAATGACTACTGTACCATGCCCAAGTTAATGACACCTTCAGGAGACATTTGGTCTCCCAACAAGAGTGTGAGCTCTGGATCTGCCATCTCCTAACGGATCTCTAGGAATCTCAGGTTTTGATTTAGAAAGAACACCATAGGTTACTGTGGAGAGTTTCTGTATGATTATCATTAAGGTGCATTATTAGTTGCACTGACCTGTGACAGGTATTTTATTATTCTCCTTATTGCAGTTTCTGCCCTAGTTCTACTGGACTACATTGTTTTTTGCCCTGGTATCTGTTGCTCTGGAGTCTTTGCATCATCCACCCTTTCTGTCTTGGACATCCTGCTTCTCTGAAGTTCCTAGCTATATTCTGCTCCTCTTTCTGAGCTCGGTCACATGTCATCTTTCCCTGACCTTCATATTTCCCCAACTCCAGTGGTAAACGCTCCTTCAACATACTTCCAGAAGACCTCCTCATTGCAACGCCAAGGTCACTACTCTTATGAATAAATAATGAAGCAGGAAAACATTAGCATCTTTCATTAACTCAAGTCTTGTGCTCAACTATGCTGACAGATTTAAAAGAATTAAAAGACTAGATTGCCAACTACAGCTTCACTGGAGGACACATGAATGGAAAAATTTAAACAATTGAGGAACTAACCCTTAAACTGTTTTCTTTAAAATAGGGACTCTTTATCATGCCCTAGAAATGAAAGTTTTTGTGGTCAATTGGAAAAGATTCACATTTCTTAGAGATTCACCATGCTTAATAGCATGAGAGTATATTGTAAGGCTCTGAAACAAAGCAATCAGTTTAAATTTATTTCAAAAACTTTTTACCATGGAATGTATTATTTTCACATACAACCATTAAACTTATGATTTCATAGATGGTTCTTTGAAAAATAAAAATAGTTTTATGTCATTCTCTTTAGGATGATCCTGTGGAAAGAATTTAGGAAGAAAAGGCAAAAAACCTGAATTCGATCCTGGCTTATCAGATATGTGACACTGGACAGTCCACTGTTTATCAAAATTACCTTTTCTGGATCTGATAAAGTGAATGGTAAAACCTACTTTAATAACCCATTGGTTGTCCATAATTAAAGGTTGATATTTATGATGATTCTCAGTGTAAAGCATTATAGAAATTTATTTATTTTTATTCTTAGAATGAAAATAAAAATCAAATCAATCAGATAAGCTTAGACTTTCAAAACGCTCCCATGCCACTTTGAAATTTCCTCCATTCGGTTAGCCACCTAAGGAAATTCACTAAAGAACAAACTAACTTTTCTGGAACATGTTGAGTTCCTGCCATGGATGATGGAGGGGCTCACCCAGAGAGAACTTATCTGTCTTCTTCTCGCAGGGCAAAATGGCATGAAAGCCCAAGACCTCATGTTGGGCAGCATCTCCTGGAAATGCAAAGCGGAGAGTATGGGGTACCTTCTTAACATCCAGCTGACCAGGGGCCAGTGTCCTCTGTGGGCTGATGCTCAGGAGAGAAGACATTGAAAAATTTGTGACTGTGTTGCACAGGCCGACAAGGACATCCTTACAAAAAGTGATGCTGGGGAACAGTCCAAATCTCAGCCCTGACTGAGAAGACTTGTGTTCCCCTTAACAATAAAAAATGGATTCTGATATATTCACTCAGAGTCCAGTCCTGTCTGATCTCATCAGGTTATTAACGGTCCTTTATAAAATCTCTTTAAAATTAATGAGTCCCTAAAGAGGAGTGATTTCCCCAGTGGTTCCTCTTAAATTGAATTCAACTAGAGAAAATATTTGAAAAAAATTTTTCCACAGTCTATGAACGAAGGCAAGGGTTAAGGGATGACCCTTCTGTGTGGTCAACGTAGATGATTATTGCCTGGGGATTCCACACAGCCCTCCTCCTTCCTTTCCCAACACCCAACAGGGACCTACCAATGGTCTATTCCATAAAGAACACTCTGTGAGAGGAGCTGAATGCAGATGTGCATTCAGTGAGAGCACGTGAGACACACGTTCCTCACTCACTTGACACCACCCAAGCAGCTGGAGGTCCAGAGGCCAGTCCGTGGCTCTGTGGTGTGGCAGCTGCAGGCCACAGACTGGTATGGAAGCTTTCCAAGGGCTTCCCCCTCTGTGAGAGGGGGTGCAGGGTTGCATGGACTCCTTGATTCCTTCTAGCTGTAAAGTGCTCGAACTCTGTTTCTTTCTTTCCACCTCCCTCTACCCCTTACATGCTTCAAATAATGTACTTTCTCCTCATTGTTGCCCTTAATGTTTAGACATGTTCAGCTTTCCAGTCTCATGTTCATTACCACCAAAACATCTTTATTCAATGTGTAACAAATATTTATTGAATTCCTACTATTAAACCAGGTTTTATTCTCAATGTTTGGATTATAGCAGAGGACAAAATAGAGATTTTTTTTCCCTTCATAGAATTACATTTTTTGGGGGAGAAGGAAGACAGACAATAAGTAATAAACAAAAATAAGAATATTTAACATTGTGTTTGGTGGGATGAGAGTTAAGAAAAATAATGGGATAGGGTAAGGGCACAGGGGATAAGGGTGAGGGTGATGTAATAACTAGACAGGTACCATGGACTACCCTAGGTCAAATGTCTAGGGAAGGTCTCTCTCAGGCAATAGGTAGACCAGGAACTGAGAGTTTTCCATTCAAGAAAGGGGGAAGAACATGAGATAATAGCATGTGAAGAGGTCTCTTTTGAACCAAAGTACACACGTCCAATGTATCCATCAAGGTTCAGAATTCCTAAAATCACCTGAGTGAATCAGCTTGCCCTTGGCATTCATGGAGGTGGTCAATCCAGTGTCAATGCTGATTCTAGGACACACACAACTGTGTGTGCATATAGAAGCTACATTCAGACTTGTTCTTCTTTTATCTGGATTCTTAAGTTTCTTGAGTCTAGTAAAATTATTCATAATATATTCAATATGTATAATCAAACATGTTCCAGGGTATTGCAAATATGACTTGATATGAACTGAAGTCACCCTAAACCTGCTGTGATCGGAAATTTGGAAAAGGATAATGGCTAATCTAAGGGCTGATATTTTTCCACCAATTCGTCTATGCCAGGCACTTTTGATTCTCTTCAATATATTCAAAGCCATGGCACCAAATGGCGTCACTTTTAGTTGTCAGTAAAGACAGAAGAAAAGGATCAAAGAACCCTGGGGCGCATCAATATTTGGTTATCAGGAGGAAAATGAGAATTCAGCCTTGGGGAGAGAGACAAAATGGAACCGAGGAAAGAAAACAAAAACATGGTATGATATATATATATACATACATATATATCATAGATATTAAAATTGCTACTGTAGTGTATCCAATTAACATAATGTATCATCTCACATATTTATCTCCCTCTTTTTGTGGCAAGAGCACCTAAAATCTGCTTATTTAAGAAGAGTCCCAAATACAGTACAATTTTACTAACTACAATAGAGGAAGGCTTAAATACCATCTATGCTTATGATTTCTAAATGTATGTTTGTTGTCACAGTATTTCTGAACTCCTGATCTAGATATCCAGGAAGATATTTTAAATGCAATATCTCCAAAATATAATTTTCATAATTTTCTCCACTACATTTGATTTTCTTGCAGACTTTCCAATTTTAGTAAATTACATTTCATTATTTCCCTTAGGCTAAATTTTTTTGAGTCTTCTTTGGCACCTCTCTTGGACTTCCACTCCACATGCAGTCCATATAAAATTCTACTGGCTTTACCTTTAAAATACACTCAAAATATAATTATTTACCTAGATTGCTATGCTAGATGCCTAAAAGAACCCTGAATCTCCTTTTCTCCAAACTAATATTCTTTGCACAGAGAACCATTTATTTAAAATGCAAGTCTGATAATACTGCTACTCTGCTCTAATCTCTTCAGTGGCTTTGCATCTTGCTAAGAAGGAAATCTAAGTCCTTATTATGTCCTATAATTCCCACCATGACCTTGACTTCAGGTAACTTCTAACATCCTCTCCTGCATACCACCTTCTGTGCTCTACCCTTCACTTAGTGCCTGACGTGACACACTTCCTTGCTGTCCTGTGAAGAGCAATACAGAACAGTGTGGATGATTAAGTGCATGGACTCAGGTACCAATTGCCTGGGTTTGATCCTGGACTATATCTCTTACTAGTTTAGTTACCTTAGACAACTCTCTAACCTCTTTGTGCATTAGTTCTCTTATTTGTAAGTTGGGGATAATCATGGCATCCTCTTCAAAACTTAGAAAGGATAAAAACGATTCAAACCATGTAAGCTATCGATAGGTGTTAGCTATGGCCACCACCATCATCACCACCATCATAAGTATCATCAACATTATCATCATTAGTTGCCATGACTACCATCATGTCACCACATCATACCATCATAACAACCTTTTAAAAATTTTTTATTTGTTCTAGTTAGTTATATATGACAGTAGAATGCAGTTTGAGACATCGTACATAAATGGAGCATCATCAGCATGATCTGTCACCATACCATCATCTTTCTTCTCCTCCTCCACAATTGAACACAAGGACACTTTCATCTTCAGGAATCTGCACTTGCTTCTGGCTCTGCCTGAGATGCTCTTCTGACAGATCTCCACACGCCTTGCTTTTGTACAACCTTCAAGTCTTTATTTAACGTTGCCTCCTTCAAGAAGGCTTTCTTGTGACTTTATAAAACAACACTCCTATCACTCTTATTTTATTCTTCTTATCTTGTCATGTGTTTCTTCATATCATATGGTAGCAACTATGTTTTGTTATTAGTTGCTATCTCTTTTATTTTCTGCCTCTGGGGCTTTGTTTATTTTGCCATTGTATTTATCTTATTTGAAACAATGTGTGTTTTTAGAGGTGCAAATCCCTTGCATTAAGTGTTTATTTGAATATTTAATGAGTTCTACTGGTCTCTTAAGTTATATGTACAGAGTCCTATATCTCTGGCTATATTCTAAGTAACTCCTCAATTTTAGTTTTAATTTACTGATTCTTATTTCAAGTTTTTTTTGTCAAATGTTTATGCCATCTATTAAGAATTTTAAAAATGAAAATGATTAATTTTTATATCCAGTTTTTTATTTGTCCTTTTCCATATTGTTCTACTTCTAATTCACAATTACAGTTATTATTTCGGAGACTCCTGTTCTTGTTATATAGTTGTTATTTGATCCTTTATTTTGTTTTTACAAATTTATTATAATTTGTAATCTTATTTTTACCTGATGAAACTTATTTTCACATTATTACCATTTCTTTGCTTTGGTTTGTTGTGAAATATTGAGACTCTTGTGGCAATGGGTTTCTATGAATATTTTGTGACTTTTATCTGGTTGCTCATATAATTCAGGAGGATTTTTTGTTTGTTTTGTTTTTGAGCTATCATTTTACTTGAGTTGTTTTACTCTTGCCCTAACCCATATTCCTGAGGTCCACAGTTTAGAACATAATTTATAGTAAGGAATGATGTTTACTCTGGGAATATGTTGGTTTACAAGTCCCAAGCAACTTTGTGGCTTGGCTTAGTTACTGTTTATGTGAATGCCATGCCTTTTAAGGGAATATATATTGTTAATGGATCCAAATATTCTTCATTCTGAGCACCATCTAGATCTTAATTTAGTGCATGTAGACTCGTTCCTGTACTTCATAAATGTCTTTGATTATTTCCAATTTTGAATGCCAACATTTTTTTTTCCTATCACTGTACATACAAACCATTCTCTCATCAAGGACACAGTTTATCAGCTGTTCACTCATCTTGAACATGGAATGGCATTGTGACTTGCCTTGACCAATGAGATAAGCAGAAATGAAGGCCTAGGATTTGTTAGCATAGGCCTTAGAGGTTTGTAGCTTCCAGATCCATGTGGTGTATAAAGAAGTTTGTGCTGGACTATTGAATGACAAAATTAAAAAAAATGGAGCAAAAAAGGAGAGAGCAGCCCAAACAATGTCCAAAACTGGTAAGTGAAGTCATCTTGGACATTTCAGCCCTGGCCAAATTCCCATCTGAATGCAACTGTGTGTCTTTGAAAACAGAAGGCCCAGTCAGCTGAGTCCAGCCCAACCAGAGAGCCACAAGAAAGAATAAATACTTATAGTTTTAAACCACTAAATTTTGGAAAAGTTTGGTTTCTTTTTTGGGCAACAATCAATTCATAGATGAGTCACTTAAGGTCACTGGCATGGACATCCCTACTTGCCAGCACTGTCTCAGCTTCTGTCTCCACTAACAGACATGAGATTTCATTGCTTCATGTTTGTGGACAACATATATTCTTAATATAGTTTAAAATATTTTTAGCTATTATACTTTATTTAATGTACATATTTCATAAATCATTTCCATGTGTTTTGGGGGTAACCTAAAGCACAGTTCCTTTAATGTTATTCTATTCATTTCTACTAAAATGTTTCAACCTGAAATACTATTCTCCTACCTTAAATCATATTAAAGGGCTTACATTTTTGGCAAGTCTCACAGAAAGGAGTTCTCTCAGTTAAGCTTACCTTTTTATGTTACACTTAAAATACTCAAGACTTAACATGGTGTAGGAACTAAAATCTATTTGAAGAACTCAGCAGAAAATTCCAAGGGAACATATTTTCTCAAGCCAAGAAAAGGCCTGGGAGAAACTTTGATAACCCAACCTGCACAGCATCTTCTTTCCAAGTTTCTTCATTTATTTTTCTTATTCATACCATAATAGCAGCAATAATAATGATGCTGTATGTTCATAGGGTTTAATGTAAGAGAGACATTATTTAATTTTTAATTGACCTAATCAGACAGGTGTAGTGTCATCTTCATTTGATTTCCAATAAAACTGAAACACAGAGAGTATATGTGAATGTTTTTTCCCTTTTTATTTTTTGATACTGGGGATTTAACTTAGGGACACTTTACTACGGAGCCCCATCCCCTGTTGCCTGGCCCCTCCCCTTTTAAAGTTTTATTTTGAGATAAGGTCTCATTAAGTTGCTTGACCATCTCACTAAGTTTTTGAGGCTAGACTGGAACTTGCAATCCGCCTGTGTCAGCCTCTGGAGTTGCTGGGATTACAGATATCACCATTGCACCTGGTGTGAATTTCTTTTGTCACACAGATACAGAGAAGGAGACTCATTAAGCTAAGTGAAATAAGCCCAACTCAGAAAGCAAAGGATCCTGTTTTCTGTTATGTGGAAGCTAGAGAGATAGAGAGGGGGGAAAAAGTGTGTGTGTGTGTGTGTGTGTGTGTGTGAGAGAGAGAGAGAGAGAGAGAGAGAGAGAGAGAGAGAGAGAATATCTTGTGAAAACAGAAGAGAGACCAGTAGTTTGGAGGAAGAGGAGCAGGAGAAGGGAGGGAAGAAGGAAAGGAAAGGAAAGGAGAGGTACTGGGGAATGAAATTGACCAAATTATAATGTTCTATTGTGTGCATGTATGAATATGTAACTATGATTCCCACTAATATTGTATAATTATACTATGCCAATAAAAATGTACTTGAATGGGAAACTAGAATATAGTAAGATAAAAGGGCATGAAAGTCACTTTTATTTCTTCTAGAAAATATAGCTTGCTTGGAGAGTATCCTGAGATACAGAGTATAAACCAAGCCCAGAGATGCACAAAGTAGGGCCATATCATGTGACTCCCTGACGTGAACCTGGGATGCCAAAGAGCCACATTATGAGGTACAGCAGGGTCCCCAACTAACCTGTTTACTTAGGATGCCATCTTTCAAATTCTGGGAACAACAGTTGAGCCAAAGGACATTCTCAGCCTGTTAAGATTGTGAGAGATGCTGAAATTAGGAGACACACTGTCAGGAAAATGTATGCTGGAGAGAAAGCCGAGGATGTGGCTGGACAAACAAAAAAAATGATATTTATTTATTTATTTATTTTGACTATATATATATTTTTTTAGTTAGACATGTCAGGATATGTACAGTAGAATCCATCTTGACATTATTATAAAAATATGGACTATGTCCTGTTCTAATTCAGACCCCCACATCTCCCCTCTCCTAACCCCCTACTCCTTTCCCTCTACTCTACCGATTGCTGCCAGTAAATGAACAATCTTTTTTGATAAAAGTGTTTTGGAAGGATCAACAGATCAGATTTTTCATTTTCACAGAGGGTCCTTGAAGACGTTAGGTGCATTAACTCATGGATCCCCAAAACCACCTCCGAAGACACTAACAATAGAGATAGGATTGTCCAGGAAATCTATATGGAGGATCCCCTGGAATAGTAAATAATATGAGCAGAAAATATGACAGCTTGTATTGAAAGGGAGAGAGAGAAAAAAGAAATGAAATGGAGTTGCCAGACTCCCCAAATTCTACAAATTAGGAAGAGGCTGAGAAAACTACTGAGATGAAAATGTGCTACCCTCCATGGAAAAGGAAAGATGAGCCCGGAGACGGAGCCAGGGACCTAAAGAGTGACTTCTTGGACTTTCGAGGAAATCTTGGGTCTAGAAGGCAGAACTTCAGGTCCAGGTGGTGAAGAGAAGATCCACACTGGATTATTCTTGGGTCTTGAAAATGAATGCAGCTTATCCTGTTTGATGATCAAAATTGCCTCAGAGCATTTTTTTAAAAACTTTTTTTTTACATCCATCCTCTTTATTTTGTGTGTGGAGTAGGAAGGTCTGTAACCATTATCCTATGCATGCTTCAACATCAGATTATCTTCTTTTATACTTTGCAAGTCTGCAGATGGAGAAGACTTTTGTCCCAGGAAAACTCATATTACTAGTGTCACCTAGGCCTTAATTTATGTGGCTTAGATGATGAGATTAGGGACACTTGACTGATGATATTTAGATGAGATTTTGGACCCTGATTGACGCTCTAAAGGAATGAATTTTTTTAAGATTTTGGAATAAAGTGAATGTATTTAATTGGGATGTGTAATTAAATACCTTGAACCTCCTCCCTAATTAGTTTCATAGTAATATTGTTGGAAAGCAAAGATGAACAAAAAATATTTTATAGTCACAAAGGTAAAACAAGAATATCAGTGATTTTTCAACAGAAACAATGGGAACCAGAAGATGATGGAATGACATTTTTTAAAAGATTAAAGAAAAAGGCATTCCTAGAATTTTATATAAAGTAAAAATAAGCTTACTGTTAAATTTAAAAAAATGTAGAAAACCACTCAAAACATGTTAAAAACTACTAACTGTTTATAAAAAAATAATAACATAAATAAGATAACAGCACAAATATGGAAGGGCAGAAAATGGTATTATAATTTTGAGAGTTTCCTTCATATTTACTGTAGTGGTATTATAATAACTCACGGTAGAATAGAATATGACACAATATAATACAATAGATAGAGCTAGAAAGATAAGAGCAGACATAACAATCCTTTAAAAATTCAAAGTATTGGAAAGGAGGAATCAAAAGAGCCAAGAGCAGAAGTGATGGATGAGGAACACATGGGAATATGGCATCTACACATTCCCATCATACATCGTAAAAAGGAAAAGGATGAACTATATGCTTATTTTCTTTTTCTTTTTTTATTGGTGCACTGTGATTATACAAAATTGTGGGATTCACTGTGACATATTAGTAGATGTACATAATGTAATTTTGGTAAATTTTGTTTCTCAGATCATAGCCAGCAATAAAAAAGAGTACTTCTTAATGACAAAATGGCTAATTCATCAGCGAGATATATCAATGCTGAGTAAGTTTATACCTAGTAACAGAGCTTCAAAACACAGGAAAGAAAAATGACCAAAACCAAAGGGAGAGACTGATATATGAAAAATCATAGTTGTGGATTTTAACCCAGTTTTGCCAGTAACTGATAACATAAATAGACAGGAATACATGATAGTATCGAAAATTAAGACCATATTATTAGCTGGCATAACATTATTGACGTCCCTCAAGAATGTATGTTACATACTTTTTATACACACCCCCACACACATACATACATACACACACATATATGTATATATATTTCTGGCACACAGTAAGCACTTAATGTTAAATATGTCTAACAACTATTCTTTGAAAACAAATATAAGGCTGAATCATATTCCTTTATACAGTAACATTTAATCACTTCTTTATCATGGAAATGAACTGTTAACATATTTTCATTCTTACATAGAATACCATAATAAGCAATTTTGTTCTTCTTGTTCTCTGTTGATCCCTAACTACGAAGGTCTTTCTGTGCCCCTCCTGTGCCCCAATAAGCTGATACCTGTGGCCAGAGTCACCCATGTTCTTTCCCAGGAGTCCAGGGAAAGAGAGAGAGAAGGTTTTGAGCAGAAAGAGGTTGTGGTATTTCTCTCTCTGCTCTCTCTATTCCTGGCCATAGTTCTGTCCATAGTGGCTTCCCCCCACCCCCGGCCCCTAAAGTCACAGTTCTTCCTGGTGGTCCCCCCCCCCATGCATCAGCTCTCGCTGGTGTCTGATAACACTGAGACTTAAGTTTGCCTTTGGGGTCTAGGAGTGACAATGACTTCCTGCTATTGCTGGTGTGGAAGTCCCTGTTGGTTTCCTTATCCATAACTGCTGGAGACAATTCCATTCTTGGATTTTTTAAAAAATTTAAAACCCATCGAATGAGCTGTCTCTTTCTAGCTGCACCCTCTCATACTTGTTCGTTTGCATGATGTAATGTTCATTTGCTTTATTTCTTTACTAGAAGAGCAATTATTGAGTCAAATGGTAGAAATATTTTAAAGGTCTCTGACACTTAGTTTTGTGTTATATAAACAGTTTTTATATAACTTATGTGAACTTTAAAAAATTTCCTTGAACATCAGCTGAGAGAAATCCAGCCGTATAGGCATATTGACTCACTGGAACCAAACCCTGGTCTGATAGGCCGTGCCCGACCCTGTCCTAGACTCTCAGGGAGCCACAGTTCCTAGTAAGCACTTTCCCAATGGCCCCTTTCATCTCGCTGTTCCTCAGTGTGTAGATGAGGGGGTTGAGCATGGGGGTGCCCAGTGTGTAGACGAGTGAGATGAACTGATCTTGCTGGGGGTGGTAGCTGGAGCGGGGGCGCAGGTACATGAAGGCACAGCAGCCATACTGCAGCAGCACCACAGCGAGGTGGGAGGAGCAGGTGGAGAAGGCCCTGTGGCGGCCAGCTGCAGAGCGCATCTTGAGCACAGTGGCCACTATGAAGGCGTAGGAGGTGGCGATGAGGAAGAAAGGCACGGCAATGGCCAGCGTGGCTGCCACCAGCACTGACAGCTCATGGAAGTGGCTGTTGGTACACACCAGTTGCATGACGGGTGGCACATGACAAAAGAAGTGCTGAATACCCTGAGCCTGGCAGAATGGCAGAGAGAAGATGAAGGCTACCAGTTGTAAGGACAGGAACAAGCCGGTGACCACAGATGCCACCACCAGGCGGACACAGTCAGAGTTATGATGAGAGGGTACTGCAAGGGGTGACAAATGGCGGCGTATCTGTCATAGGCCATGGCAGCCAAGACGAAGCAGTCTGCACTGCCAAGTGCAATGAAGAAGGCCATCTGAGTGGCACAGCCCAGGAGGGTGATGGTCTTTTCTGACTGCAGGGTGTTGGCCAGGATGTGGGGCACCACCACAGCAGTGTAGCACATTTCTACCCCTGAGAGGCTGCCCAGGAAACAGTACATGGGCACACGGAGGCGGGCTTCAGCCTGGATGGACACCACAATGAGGACATTCCCTGAGATGATAAGTGCATAAGCCAGGCTGAACCCCAGGAAGGACAGGACTCGCAGCTCTGGGCAGGAGGGGTAGGCCAGGAGCACAAACTGCGTCGTCACCGAGTGGTTCCCCCAGGTCATTGAGCTACAGCTTGCTCTCTGAGGTCACAGGACAGAAGGAAGGGTCAGACAGGTGATGTATCGTCACCCTGGTGATGTGTTTGCACTCTGCGCCATGAAGGTAATTTCCAAGGCTGGAAGTGAAAACAAGAAGGATCAGGACTAGTTCTTGGTTTTTGCCCACTCTCATGAAATCCTTCCACAGAAGTATCTGCACTTCAATTTCTAACTGCCCAGAGTTGGGTCCAATTATGTGAGAGAATATGAAGAAAAGTGGAAGGGAGCAGAACTAAATAACTATTGTTTCAACTGCCAAATTTTAATATTTTTTTGTTATTCAATGTGTCTTTGAAAAAAATCTCTATCCTGAATTACTACTTGCAGTAGAAATCATTCATATAAACCCAAGTCAGTGTCACAAACATGGGGACTAGTGTCAGAAATATCTAAAACATCCATCTGGAATCTGACTAGCTCTCTGTTCTCCAAGCTAAAGATAGGTGTCTCTTTCAATTCATCTCCTTTCCTTTTCCAAATTCAATAATACATTAGATTATTTATCATGTCACATATTACACATTTTGCCACAGTTGTGTAGGGAGACCACATCAGTGCAAAGAAATCTCTGAAATTAGATGATTTGTTTTGAATAATTACATCTCCAGGATCCATGATGCGAGGCCATAGATAATTGCTCTGAATTTTGGGATTTTTAAATTTTAAAATAAAAAATGAAGTCAATATTTATACTTATTTCAATGCATTGTGAATGTAAACAAGATGATAACGTCAGTTGTGTATCACAATGCCTCATCCATAGTATTAACAACGTAATAAAAGATAGCCATCATTCCCTATTATATAGTTGACTCCATGACAGTATCAATGGCCATGCATGGTGGTTCATACTTGAAAACCAGCAGCTTGGGAGGCTGAGGCAGAAAGATTGCAAGTTCAAAGCCAGCCTTAGCAACATAGTGAGGTCCTAAGCAACACAGTGAGACCCAGTTTCTAAATGAAGTATAAGAAATGATTGTGGATGTGACTCAGTGGTGAAACACTCTTGGGTTCAATCCCAGGTACCAAAATAGCAACAACAAACAAACAAAACCACCTTCCGTGTCGTGGCTTCCTTCCATCAGTGTTGGAAGACACAATTCTTTGACAGCTCCTTCCTGTCATCAACTGAATCCTCCTCCTAGCAATTTCTACATATTCAATGTGTTCTAAACACTGTGGCCATTTCTGCCTTGAACCCTGCATGGACTACAGAGCTCTTAACCTGCAGCCCTGCGCTGTCTTTCTAATTTCCTTTTACTATTTCTTATGGCATGGTGTTGATTTATGTCATAATTAAAGCTCTGGAAAAGGTCTCATTTTAAATATCTTCCTTAAATTGTGCACATGGGACAGATCACATTTAAACAGTTTGGAGAGATGAAATAGTGGAGCCAATGATTCCAAGAGCATGAAAGTTATGTCAACATGTCATCAACTTGTAATTCCATGTTGTTTGTGAGCATGATGTGCAGGACAGAAGTGAGAGAAGGGCACTCAGCATCATGCCCAGAGATCTCCATGGAACTCAGTGCATCTAGGAGATCTCCACTTACACACTGTGGTTTTCCTTCTTCCCTCTCTGGGTAGCCCAGCCCCAGTGGGCAAGACTGTAATGAGAGAGATGGTCTCTGTTTCCGATTTCATGTTGGAAATCCAGACAATGTAGGCTGAAACAGCACAGCAATTATCTAGTTGGTTTTATGTGAAAAAGAGAAATAGTGGATTTGGCATTAAAGAAGCCCAAGCTGCATGCTCAGCCTACTATTAATAGCATAATCCCCTGGGCAGATCATCTCACATTAATTTCTGTTTCCTCATGTTTAAAAGATGTGAATAATAACACTTACCTAATGGTGCTGTGGTGATCTTAAAGGAGATAAAGTATTTAGAACACTTGGCTTGATGTATGAAGCCTATTAAGTTGCATAATACATGTTTTCCTGTCTCCTTTCCTTATGTCTGCTATAGGTTTGATATTAATAATATCTGCTTCATTAATATTATCTGCTTCCTGGTGGAGGATTATGTGAAGTACCATGTGAGTCCAGGGCCTTAATAAACATTTTAGTTTTACCCAAATTTACATTATTCATCCATATTTACATCATTCACCTCCACAACATTTCTTCAAGATCAGCTATCAACATTTTAGTCAGAATATTTGGGATTCCCAGTGAATTTTAGGTTTCAAAATCTAGGAGGCAGAAAGAGACTTTCTTTCACCTTCAAGGTGAGAAGAAAGAGGAATCTGCGGAACCAGGTTTCTCAGTTATGCTCATAGAAGACAGGCCCTAGCATGTCGTCTTTGTGCTCTGGTGGAACAAGAAGGAAGGGAAATTATCCTGGAGAGATTCCCCAGTGGAAATGAGTTCATGTCCACTCCCAGGTAAAAGGCAGAAGGAGTAAATTGCTGTGTCATCTAGGATCTTGTCTCATGAATTCCATCTCCCAGAAGAAGGTGGTATTGAGGTTATGAACCTTTTCCCCTGTTACCAGATAATGAGTCCAACCAGAACTGTCTGTTCACTTGGGACCTTCTGATGTATGAAATTTCTGGAATATGGTTATCTAAATAATCACCAGTATCACAACGTGTAGGAACATTCTCTGTGCCTGAAATAATTTCCTGAGACATATGACATATATAGACTGTGATGAATTGTGCCTCTTGTTTCAGAGAGATCACGCCCACCCAATTATCATAGCTCAGCTTACCGCATCTCAAACTATTAGTGTTCTGGGAAATGGAGACTACGTTTATATATTGCCTACCATCCCTGGGGCTCAGCATAGTGCCATGTGATGAATAGTGCCTCAGTCAATATATACCAAATATTTTACTTTTTTCCAGGGTATTTTCTGTTAAGTTTCCATAGAGCAGAGAAACTCCCAAAGGTCTTAGCAATTGGATTCATTGCTTTGAAAAAGTGATGATTGGTCAATAGTATTTAAATGTTTATGTGACACACACACACACACACACACACAATGTTCTATTTATTGAAGGGAATTCCTATTAGAGTGATTAATATGTGTGTGTGTGTGTGTGTGTGTGTGTGTGTGTGTGTGTTGGTAGGACAATCAGATTCCAATAATTGGCAGGGCTGAAAAGACTGATATGTTCAACGATTTCTGCAGCATATATTAGTGCCAAAAAAGGAGGAAAGAGAGGATGGAAGAGCTCGGAAGTAAACCATAATTTTGGTACATGTCAAGCATTAGAGTTATTATAAGAGCTAAGTCTGAAAAAATTTTAAATGTTTTCATTAGTGCATCATAATTATAACTAGTGGTGGTGCTCATTGTGACATACTTGCATATACATATCACATAGTTTGCTCCATTTCTTTTTTTTTCTTTGCAAGTTTTATTGCAATAAATCTGCTCCATTTATCTTCCCAGTTTCTTTTCTTCTTTCTCCCTCTACATGATGTCCTTCTACTTCTTGACTGGCCTCCCTTCTGTTTATTTTTGTGTTGGTGCATTATAATTATTCCTAAAAGTTGGATTCATTGTGATGCATGATTTCATTCCCAAGTATCTTACACGTTCCTCTTCTCCTGCCTCCCTATTCATCTTCTATTTGCTTCCATTTCTTCTTCTTCCTTCTATTTTCATGAGATCCCCACATTTTTTTCTTTTTCCCCTCTAACTTCTGCATACAAGAGAAAACATTCTATCTTTGACTTTCTGACTCTTATTTCACTTAGCACAATGTTTTTCGTTTTAATACATTTACTTACAAAAGTGACAAAATTTTATTAAATCATCATAGTTTTATTTTTATATAAAACTCCATTGTGTGTATGTACCACACTTTCTTTATCCACTCATCTGTTGAAGGACATCCAGGCTGGTTACATAATTTTTCTATTATGAATCACACTGCTGTAAACATTGGCATGCATATATCATTATAGTATGCTGATTTTAGTTCTTTTGAATAAATACCAGGCAACATGTCATAAGGTGATTCCATTCCTCGTCTATTGAGGAATACTAATTTGCATAGTGTCTGTACTAACTTGCATTCCCAGAAACAATGTGTAAGTATACCTTTCTCCCCAAATCATATAACACTTATTCGTGATGGTTGCCATTTTAACTGGAGTGAGATGAAATCTGTAGTTTTGATTTTAATTTCTCTGATTACTAAGAAAGTTGAACATTTTTTCATATATTTCTTGACTATTTGCATTTCTTTTTTTAAGAAATATCTGTTTAGTTCACTTTCTTATTTGTTGATTGGGTTAATTTTTAAAAATTTCTGGTATTAATTTTTTTGTTCCTTGTATATTCTGAATGTTAATCCTCTGTCAGAAGAATAGCTAGCAAAGATTTTTCTCTCATTCTGTGGACTCACTCATTGCTCTCAATTATTTCCTTCACTGTATGGAAGCATTCTAATTTAATGCCATCCTATATAATAATCCTTGCCTTTATTTTATTTTATTAGGAGTCTTATTGAGGAAGTCAGTGCCCACACTTGTATGTTAAAGTGTTGACCCTTCATTTTCTCCTGGCAGTTGCATAATTTCTGATCTAATTCCTGGGTATTTGATTGAATTTGAGTAGACTTCTGTGCATTGTTATAGATTGGGATCTAGTGTCATTCTTTTATAGAAGAATATTCTGTTTTCCTAATACCATTTTTTTAAAAAGCTAACTTTTTTCAATGTATGTCTTTGGCAACCTTGTCAAGAAGGAGATGACTATTTTTTTTTTTTTAAAGAGAGAGTGAGAGAGGAGAGAGAGAGAATTTTTTTTTAATATTTATTTTTTAGTTCTCGGTGGACACAACATCTTTGTTGGTATGTGGTGCTGAGGATCAAACCCGGGGCCCCACGCATGCCAGGAGAGTGCGCTACCACTTGAGCCACATCCCCAGCCCAGGAGATGACTATTTTTGTGTGGGTTTGTCTCTGTGCTTTCTATTCTATTTCTTTATCCTTTATGCCAATACCATGCTGTTTTTATTACTATAGCTCTGTAGTATAATTTGAAGTTGGGTATTGTGTGTGATATTCCAGCCATATTCTTGTTGCTCAGAATTGCTTTGGCTAAAGGACCTGAACAGACACTTCTCAGAAGAGAATATACAATCAACCAACAAATATATGAAAAAATGTTAATCATCTCTAGCAATTAGAGAAATGCAAATCAAAACCACTCTCAGATATCATCTCACTCCAGTCAGAATGGCAGCCATTATGAATACAAACAACAATAAGTGTTGGCGAGGATGTGGGGAAAAAGGTACACTCATACATTGCTGGTGGGACTGCAAATTTGTGCATCCAATATGGAAAGCAGTATGGAGATTCCTTTGAAATCTGGGAATGGAACCACCATTTGATCCAACTATCCCTCTCCTCAATCTATATCCAAAGGACTTAAAGTCAGCATTACAGGAACACAACCACATCAATGTTTATAGCAGCACAATTCGCAATAGCTAAACTGTGGAACCAACCTGGATGCCCTTCAGTAGATGAATGGATAAAAAAAATGTGGCATATATACATAGTGAAATATTATTCAGCAATAAAAGAGAATAAAATTATGGCATTTTGTAGGCAAATGGATGGCACTGGAGAAGATAATGCTAAATGAAGTTAGCCAATACCAAAAGAAAAAATGCCGAATGTTTTCTCTGATATAAGAAGGCTGATTCATAGTGGGGTAGGGAGGGGAAGCATGGGAGGAATAGAGAAACTCTAGATAAGGCAGAGGGGTGAGAGGGAAGGGAAGGGTGCAGGGGTTAGCAAGGATGGTGGAATGTGATGGGCATCATTATCCAAAGTACATGTATGAAGACACGAATTGGTGTGATATACTTTATATACAACCAGAGATATGAAAAATTGTGCTGTATATGTGCAATAAGAATTGTAATGCATTCTGCTGTCATTTATTTTTTTAAAAAATCAATTAAAAAACCCTTGAAAAGAAAAAAAATTAAAAAAAGGAATTACTTTGGCTATTCTGGGCCTTTTATTTTTCCATGTGAATTTTAGGACTCTTTTTTTATAATTCTGTGAAAAATTTCATTGACATTTTGATTGGAAATTGCATTGAATCTTTAGATTGTTTTTGATGAAATCATCATTTTAATAATATTAATTCTGCTTATTCAAAAAGATGGGAGATGTATTCCCATCTTTTAATGTCTTCTTCAATTTCTTTCTCAATATTCTATAATTTTCATTGTTCAGGTGTTTCTCTTTCTTGGTTAGATTTATTCCTGGGTATTATATTTTGGTGGGCTGTGGTGAATAATATTGTTGCCCTTATTTCTTTTTCATCATGTTCATTATTGTTATGTAGAAAAGCTGTTGATATCTGTATCTTGTTCTTGTTTCCTGCTACTTTGCTGAATTTTTAAATCATTTATAAAAGTCTTCTCATGGAGATTTTTGGGTCTAGTGAGTCTATAACCATATTATCTGCAAACAGAGATAAGTCAACTTCTTTCTGTATATTCTTATCATTGTACTGTCCTTCTCTTGCCTAATATCTCTGGCTAGTTTCAAGTACTATATTGAATAGAAGTAGTGAGAGTGCACATACTCATCCTGTGCCTGATTTTAGAGGAAATACTTTGTTTTTCTCCATTCGATGTTATTTTGGCTTTGCGTTTGCCACATACAGCCTTTTTTTTTTTTGAGTTAAATTCCTTCTATCTCTCGTTTCTTTAGTGTGTTAAACATGAATGTCTGCCAAATTTTGCGGATAGCATTTTCTGCACATCTTAATATCATATGGTTTTGTCCTTTTTTCTGTTTATGGGATGAATTACATTTTTTTTGATTTGTGTATGTTGAACCAATCTTGCATTCCTTGGTCATGGTGCACAACCTTCTTTGTTTGTGTTTGAAGGCAGATTGATACTTTTTTTTTACTAAGAATTTTAGCTTATATGTTTATCAGATATGTTGGTCTTTAGTTTCCTTTCCTTGATGCATCCTTATCTTGTTTTGATGTCAGAATAATATTATTTACATAAAATAAATTTGGAAGTGTTTCTTCTTTTCTATTTCATGGAAAAATTTAAGGAAAATTGACATTAGTTCTTTTTTTAAGAGGTCTGTTAGAATTCAGATGAGAATCTATCTGATGCTGGGCTCTTCCTTTTTGGAAACCCTTTTATTACCCCTTCAACCTTATTGCTTGTTATTGGTTTGCTTAGGTTTCCTATGTTGTTTTACTCAGTGTTTTCACTGCTGTGACTAAAAGACCAGATCAGCACAATTACATGAAAAAAAAGTTTATTTGGGGGCTCATGGTTTCAGAGGTCTCAGTCCATAGAAGGCTGGCTTTATTCCCTAGGGCCCCAAGTGACACAGAACATCATGGTGGAAGAGTGTGGCAGAGGGAAGCAGCTCACATGATGATCAGTAGCAGAGAGAGACATCTCCACTTGCCAAATACAAATATATACCCTAAATCACATCCCTAATTCCCCAACTCCTCCAGTCACACCCCATCTGCCTTCAATTACTACTCAGGCCTATCAGGTGGTTAATTCACTGATTGGGTTAAGGATTTTACGACCCAATCATTTCTCCTCTAACCCTTCTTGCTTTGTCTTACTCATGAGCTTTTGGGGACTACCTCACACCCAAACCACAGCATGTGTCTTCTTGGTTCAATTTTGATAGGTCATATGTGTAGAAATTTGCCAATATCTTCTAGATATTCCAATTTTTTGAAATGTAGTTTTCAAAATTGTCACAAAGGGCCTCTGGATTTTAGAAATGTCTGTGATGATATCTTCTTTTTCATCTCTAATTTTGTTGGTTTGGGCCTTCTCTGTTTTTCTTTTGGTTATTCTGGTTAAAGGTTTATCAATATTTTTATCTTTTCAAAGAACCAGCTCACTATCACATTGATTCTTTTTATTTTTTATTCTCTATTTCTCTACTAATTTTGTTTCTAATCTTTGTTTTTCATGTATTCTACTGTTTTTAGAACTAATTTGTTCCTGACACATTTATTGATCAAAATTGTGTTATTTAAATTTAATGTGTTAATATAGCTTCTGTTTTTTTCTTATTGTTGATTTCTAGTTTTATTTCATTATGATATGATAAGGTGCATGAAATTGTATCAGATATTTTGTATTTGCTCAGAATTGTGCTATGTCCTAAAAATTCATTCTGTTTTGTAGAAGTTTCCTCAAACAGCAGAGAAAGAGTGGATTTTTTTGGTAATTGATGAAATCTGTAAATTTCTGTTAGTTTTTTTTTGATTAATCATATTTTGTACATCTGAAGAATCTGTAATTTATGTCCTATAACACATCTATTGGTGAGAGAGATAGTCGAAATCTTCCAGTATTGTTATATTGGGCGCTATCATAATCTTTCTGTAGAGTAAAATTCACTTTATGTAAGCAGGTGCACTGACATTTAGTGTGTAGATACTTACAATTGTTATATTTTCTTGTTGGATTGTTCCTTTTATCAAATGTTTAATTCAGTCCTAATCTCCTTCACTTAGCTATGCTTCCAATTACATTTATCCAACCACTAGCTCTGGAGTACTTTTTAAAGTTATCCTGTATGTAATACTTCTTCAAGTATTTTCCTTATTGCTGGCTTAGAAATCACGATTTTTTTAGTTTATTCTTATCTAGGAAAGTTTTTCTTCTTAAATTTTAAAAGACAGCTTTGCTGAATATATAGCAATCTTGCTACTAATTATTTTCATTCAGAGCTTGTTTAATATTATTTTATGCTCTCCTGGCTTTTAGAGTCTATGGTTATAAATTAGACCTAATTTTTATTGACATATCTCATTTTTCCACTTGAGGAGTTAAAAATTCTGTCTTTCTTCTGTATTTCAGACATTTTATTTATAATATGTTGTGGATTGAATCTTTTTTGTTCTTGTCCATTTGGGGTTGTGAATGCATTCTTTACTTGGATTTCCAACTCATACTCATGGTTTGGAAAATTATTATTTTTACTGAAAAGGATATGTCTTCATATCTTAGGCTATATCTCAGTACCCTTTTTGATGTTAAAGGTCCTCAAATTGTTCTCTTAATCTTCCATATTTCCTGAGTATTCTGGTCATTGTTTCTTATTGTCTTTTCTTTATTGATGACTATATTTTCAAGGTTATACATCTTATTTTTGTGGCATGAAAATCTCCTATGTTGTCTAATCTATTGGCAATGTTTTCAACTGAATTTTAAATTTGATTTTTGAGTAATTTATTTCCAGAATTTGTATTTTTTTCAGAATATCTTCCTTTTTTTTGAAATGCTGTTTTATGTTTTATATTTTCCTTCTTCATTTCTTAGATATTCTGTCAATTAATTGATCATAACTATCAACTTTTAAAATTCTTTGTCAGGATTCCCCCTCTGTAGTGTCTATGTGGTCATTTGTTGAAGTTTTGTGTACTGTTGGGGGAGTCTCATTTTCCTGCTTTCTCCTATTGCCTTTATTTATGTGCAGCTGCTGGAATGATTACCTTCTATTGTTGTACAAGTAACTTTTTAGTGAGCTACTGTTTGTTTACTAAGGGCCCCAGGCTGAGCAAATACCTAAGTGTCAATAATCCTGCTCAATGTGAACCTGCTGCTATGTCCAGACAACAGCACTGCTTTTAAAGGAGATACGAATCCCTTATAACTGTGACCACTTCAAGATAGCATCATAGTGTAATAACCTTTAAAACTCTTATTTAAAATGTTCTTCAGAAGTCCCTTAATTCATCAAGAAAAAGAGAAATCTTCTTCCATAGGTTGAAAAATTAGGTATGGAGAAAGTAAGACTACTATATAGTGTTTGAAAAGGGGAAAGATAAAAAAGGATAGAAAAACAAAAGAAAAAAAGAACTAGAAAAAAGAATGAAAGAAAACAAAAGAAAAAGCAAAAATAAAATGGTATAATAGAGAGAGCAGCAAGTAATGTAAAAAGAAAAAGATAATCAAAGGAGAAAAAATAAACATGAGCAAAGAGAAAAAAATGACAGAATAATTTTAACTAATGCTTGAATACATTAAAAACAGATCACATTGGATAGAGGAATACAATATCAAATAAAATGGGAAACTATTAATTCAATCAAGAAACTAATATCTTTGAGAACAAAATTGTTGTTAGACTGAATTCTTTGTGTTGGAGAGATTTCTTATTGGGACTCCATGATTTGAATTTTATCAGGATTTGGGAGCTTCAGTAAATGCCAACAGATCTACAAATTTTTCTCTAAGTTTCTCTGTGTTTGGATATAGTGGATCTCACCAGCACACCTCTAATATAATCCTAGTAGGTCTCCTTGCTTCTTTGGTATTTCTGGGTACCTACTAATTTCCTGGCAGGCCAGAGGAGAAAACCCCTATTTCTCCTTGCCTTAGCAACCAGATTTTTCTCCCTGTTGGGGATCCAGTCTTGTGTGCTCTTCTGTAGAAACGCTTTCTGCATCCACAGATGTCAAATCTGGTGTGGTCTCACCTGCATAGATTTTGGGGTGTGTGAGGTATGGTGCTCTAAGGCAGAGGTGGGGTGGTTCATCTGTGGTGGTTCTGGATGGCCCGTTGGGGTTTAGGACTGTTGTCCCTGGTGGGATGCAGGAGTTGGTGGATCTATGTCTGGGCACACTGGTCTGTGACTGAAATCTGTGGGGGTGGGGCTCTATAGGTCCCCTCTGTGTGGAACATTTTTCTGCCAATGTGAGAGAGACTGCAAGCTGCTGGGTGGGTTTCAGGCTGGTTTCTGGATGCCCTTGGGGAAAACCATTCACGAGCCTGCATCTAAAATGTTTTGAGGTTACCATTAGATAGATGTTGGACCTGTGTCTGCAGATCCTCCAAGAGATGTGAGGCACTGCTGTGCATGGGAGACTCTGTCTCCTATTGCTGTGATTCCTGTGGCTACTGCTACAGTTGCTGGTACTCACTGTCAGCAGGACTGCAGGCCCTTGTCTGTAGGTGCTCAGTGCCTGATGGCATCTGTGAGCCACTTCTGTTGTGCCTGGGGCACTGGGTATAGGGGATTCCCTGGCTCCTGTGAATCATTGAGCTCTTGAGCTTCCAGTCACTGCTGGGGATTGCTGTCAGTGACCCATGTATGGACACTTGGTGGTTGTCAGTGGTTGCGAGGTCTTTGTGTGTTAGCCTTCTATGGGCCCTCAGGGTGCTGTTATGGCCTGAGAGCCTCTTCTCCTGCTCTTGCATATCTTGGGGGTCTTCCAACCTTTAGCGGGGGTTATCAGCTGACCCACCTCCATCTGCAGGCCACTGTGGATCTCTTGATGCCACTGGCACACAGGTGCCTCTGCTACATTGCTGGTTCCTAGGACTTCTATTAGTCACTGGACTCTCTTGGTCAGCCTATGTTCATGAGAGATTAGTGAAAGTGATCAACTGGAAGTTGCTCTGTTTGATGCAGGTCGCTGAGCATGGGAGGTTTGCTGGATATTCTGTTCCAGTAACCAGTTTCTGGGTGCCTCCAAGTCTCAGACTGTCCACTGTCATGTTTCAGAGTATATCCTCTGACACAGTCCTCTCTGGTCTCTCACTGTTTCTGTTCTGTGCTAGGGAGGAGCTTAGACTCACTGCCATCTTCCCCTCTCCTAAATATTTGCAGTTTTAAACCACTAAATTTTGGAAAAGTTTGATTTTTGGTAACAATTTACTCATATAAGTGTCACTTTAGGTCACTGGCATGTATGTCCCAATTTGCCAGCAAGTCTCAGTCTCAATCTGCTAACAGATAACAGATCTTTGTGTTTCATGTGTATGAACAACTTAATATAGTTTAAAATGTTTTTAGCCATAACTATGTTTCTTTAAAGAACATATTTTGTAAATCATTTCAATGTGGCTTTGGAGTAACATGAGGCATAGTTCTTTTAATAAAATTCTATTCATTCTTACTAAAATATTTTAGTATGAAATACTATTCTCCTACCTCAAGGCATTTACATTTTTGGCAAATATCAGAGGAAAGGTATTCTCCAAGTTAAGTTTACCTTTTCATTGTTGCACCTAAAATACTCAGTATGATAAACAACTAAAATCTATTTGAAGAACTCAGCAGAAATTTCTAAGGGAACAGATTTACAGAAGCCAAGAAATGTTTGGAACAAACTTTCAAAACCTCACCTCCCTAGAAGACACGCTCCAATTGTCTTCTTTTCTTTTCCTTATCATGCTGTAAATTGTAATAATAGTAGCAATAATATTAGCATCTCATGTTTGCAGGGTTTAATAGGAGATATAAATATATATCTAACCTTTAGTTGGCTCTATCAAACACGTGTATTGTCATCTCCACTTGATCACCAAACTGAATCACAAAGAGTTTATGTGAATTTCTTTTGTCACACAGATATAAGGAGGCAGAGGCAGGATATGAACCCAGGAAAGCTGACTCCAACTGCCCATGCTATCCTGAAAAGCTTTTTTATTGCTTATCTGTAAACTTCATGACAACCACTTATTTAACAATACAACCAACAATGGATTGTTGCTTTTAGAATGCCATTGATAAATGGATGTATGTAACTAAGAAGCTAAGTACCATTTAAAATGCTGGGTGACAAAACTCAACTCAAAGTGGATCAAGGACTTAGGCATTAGAACAGAGACCCTGCACTTAATAGAAGAAAAAATAGGCCCAAATCTACATCATGTCGGCTTAGGAACTGACTTCCTTAACAAGACTCCTGAAGCACCAAGAGGTAAAATCAAGAATCAATAAATGGGATGGAACCAAACTGAAAAACTTCTTCACAGCAAAGGAAACAATAAAAAATGTGAAGAGACAGCCTGCAGGATGGGAGAGTATGTTTGCCACCTGCACTTCAGATAGAGCATCAATCCCTAGGATATACAAAGAACTCAAAAAACTTACACACACACACACACACACACACACACATGAAACCCAAATAACCCAATTAATAAATGTGCTAAGGAATTGAACAGACAATTCACAGAAGAAATGTGATCAGTCAATAAATATATGAAAAAATGTTCAACATCTCTAGCAATTAGAGAAACTCAAATCAAAACCACTCTAAGATTTCCTCTCACTCCAGTCAGAATGGCAATTATCAAGAATACAAGCAATATTAAGTGTTTGTGAGGATGTAGGGAAAAAGGTACACTATACATTGCTGTGAGACTGCAAATTGGTGCAACCATTATGAAAAGCAGTTATGGAGATTCCTCAAAAAATTTGGAATGCAACCACAATTTGACCCAAATATCCCACTTCTCCATTTATACCCAAAGGACTTAAAATCAGAATACTACAGTGACACAGCCACATCAATGTTTATAGTAGCTCAATTCACAATGGATAAACTATGGAACCAACTTAGGTGCCCTTCAACAGATGAAAGGATAAATAAAATGTGGTACATATACACAGTAGAATATTACTCAGTCATAAAGAAAAAGAAAATTATGGCATTTGCTAATAAATGGTGGCTATCATGCTAAGTGAAATAAGCCAATCCCCAAAATCCAAAGGCCAAATATTTTCTCTAATATGCACATGGTAATTCATCATAAGTAGGGGTTATGAAAGAATAGAAATACTTTGGATTAGATAAAGAGGATAAGTAAAAAGGGGGTGGAATGGGAATAGGAAAGATTTTTGAATGAATTGGGCGTTACTATCCTATATGCATAAATGATTACAAGACCAATGTAATACTACATAATGTACAACCAGAAGAATGCGAAGTTATACTCCATATATGTATAATATATCAGAATATACTCTCCTATCATGCATAATTAATTAGAACAAATAAAAAATCCAAAAATAAAAATATAAATAAAATGCTGGGTGAAAGAGAATATTTGAAAGGTTAAAAATCATATTCTTAAAAGCCCTGAAAAGCTGACAAGATCTCCAACTGTTAGTAGGATACAATTGAATGAAAATCGTTAATAGAGTATAACTTATAAAAAGCATGGGAGTCACTTTTATCACTCCCAGAGAATAAAACTTGGTTGGAGAATGTTCTGAAATAAAGAGAGTATAAAACAAGCCCAAAGCTGCACAAATTAGGGGCTAACATGTGACTCCTCAATATTAACCTGGCATGCCAAGGGGTCACATTATGAGGTAGAGTCACCAACTAACCAGCTTTACCCAGGACATCACGGTTCAAGTTCTTTTGAGCCAAAGGAATTAGGAGATTCCTAGTCTGTTTGGATTGCAAGAGATATTAAAATTAGGAGACACACTGTCAGGAAAGTATGCTATGGATAGAAAGTTAAGGATATGGCTGGAAAATCTTTTACTACAAGTGTTTTGGAAAGATCAACAGATCAGATTTTTCAATCTCACAGAAGGTTCTTGAAGGCATTAGGTACATTAAATCATGGATTCCCACAACCACCTCAGCAAATTCCAAGAATAGAGATGGGATAGTCCAGGAAATCCATGTGGAGGACACCCCTCCCAATAATGGAGTAAACATCTGTAACATACATGGAAACACTTATGAGTAAGTAATGTGAGCAGAAAACCTGATAGCTTGTATTGAAAGGGAGAGAGAAAAAAAGAAATTAAGGAAAGCTGTTAGACTCCCTAAATTCTACAAAGAAGAAAGAGGCTGATAAAATTACTCAGATGAAAACATACCACCCTCCATGGAAAAGGAAAGATGAGCTTAGAGACAGATCCAAGGACCTAGAGAGTGACTTCTTGGACTACTGAGAAAATCTTGGGTCCAGAAGGCAGAGAGCTTCATGTCCAGGTGGTGGAGATAGGACCCACACAGGATTATTCACAGGTCTTGAAAACTTGAAATGATCTATGCTGTTTGATATCTTTGGGTATCAAAGATCCTTTTGAGCATTTTTAAAAATTCTAAGTTCCTTGGAATTGGAATATCTATAACCATTTTCCTGTGTCTGTCCCAGCATCACATTACTTTATTTTATAGTTTCCAAGTCTAAAGATGGAGAAGAATTTGTCCTAGGATAATTCATATTCAGAGTCTCACCTAGACCCCAATTTACATGGTTTAGATGATGAGATTAGGGACACTTAACTGATGATATTTAGATGAGATTTGGGACTCTCATTGATGCTCTAATGGAATGAATTTTTCAAGATATTGGGGTAAAGGTGAACACATTTAACATTTGAAATATGTAATTAAATACAACAAACCCCCTCTTCATTAGTTGCATTATATAATATGGCTAGGAACCAAAGAGAAGCGTAAAGTGTTACATTCACATAGGGTGAAAAAAGTGATTTCTCATCGGAAACAACGGGAACCAGAAGATGATAGAATGTTGTCTTTGAAAAAAATGAGAGAAAAGGGAATGCCTTGTACCTATCCCTAGTAAACTTTCCTTACAATCAAAGTTTAAAAATATAGGTTACTTAAAAAAATTTTTAAGAATGATTAAAAACAATGATAATCTATGATGGAATTTATTTAAAAATAGTACGATAACAGCACAAACACAGAAGGACACAAAATGGCATCATACTTTTGAAAGTTTCCATCGTATTTATTGAACTGGTATCCTAATAATTCATGGTAGGTGGTGGTAAGCATCAGTCACAAAATATAATTAGGAAGATATAACTAGAAAGTTGACAGAGGAGATAACAATAGTTTAAAATTGAAAAAGAGGATGGAAAGGAGAAGTCAAAGTGCAAAGAGGGATTAATAAGAAACACATAGAAAGATGATATAGAAACACCAGTTAAAATGAGGGATGAAATACCTAAAATATATATATCTTTTTTCTTGGTGTGTTATGATTATGCACAATAGTGGGACTCATTGTGACATATGTGCACATGTTTATAACATAATTTCATCAGTTGTATTCCCCAGGACCTCCCTTTTCCCTCCCTTCTTCTCTGCCCTTGGTCTGGTCTCTCCATCTATTTTAGTGATATACCTTGAAAATATATTTTTCCATCTAGCTTCTACATATGAGAGAGAGGGAACACATAGCCCTTAATTTTCTGAGAATGCTCTTTACAAGAGGCATCTTATTTATGAGGAAACAGGTAGTAATCAAAGAAAAACAACAACCTTCATGTAAATACTATTCATAGAAAAGATAATATGAGTACTAACATCAGGAAAAGTAGAATTCTGGACTTACAATTAAAAAAAACCACTCCTTAAAGACAAGATGGTTAAAAAATCAGCACGATATAGCAATGTTGAATATGTTTTTTAATCTAATAATGGAGCTTCAACATACAGGAAAGAAAAAAATGGACAAAACCAAGTGGGGGGCATTGACAAATGCAGAATCATAGTTGTGGATTTTAGCCCTGTTTTGTCAGTCATTGATAACACAATGAGACAGAAACATGCAGAGACATTGACTATTAAAGCCTTACCACTAGCTAACAACCTTATCGACTCTTCTCAAGCTTGTGTGTTATATATAATCTATATTTCTGGGACACGGTAAGAACTTTAATTATTCCTAACAACTAGTATTTTAAAGCATAAATATAAGGCTAAGCCCATATTTATTCTTGCAGAAATTGTTTAATCAATTCTTTATTATGAAGAGATTGAATTGTTAACTTATTTCATTTTTGCATTCATTACTATAAGAAGCAATTTTGTTGTCCTTGTTCTCTGTTGGTCTCTAACTCTGAAGGGCCTCCTATGCCTTTTCCTGTGCCACAAGAGCCCAGTACCTGTGCACAGAGTCACCCATATCTTTGACCGTCTTGCTTCAGATGGGTTTGGGCCAATGGAAGACCAGGGCCAGAGAATATTTTGAGCAGAAAGAGGTTGTGGTATTTCTCTCCCTGCTCTCTCCATTCCTGGCCATAGTTCTGTCCATAATGGATTTTTTACCCCCAAAGTCACAGTTCTTCCTGGTGGTTCCCCCCATTCATCCAGCTCTCCCTGGTGTCTGATAACACTGAGACTTAAGTTTGCCTTTTGGGTCTAGGAGTGATAATGACTTCCTGCTATTGTTGGTGTGGAAATCCCCGTTGGTTTCCTTATCGACAACTGCCGGAGACAATTCCATTCTTACATTTCTTAAAAAGGCTAAAACCTATGGAATGAGCCTTCTAAAACCTATGGAATGAGCTGCACCCTCTCATTGCCACTTTGCGTATCTTAACATTAATTCCCTTGATATACTTTTCTCCTAGAAGAGTATTTACTGAGTCAAATGGTAGAAATATTTTAAAGGTCCTTGGCACACATTAACAGTATTTATATAATTCATACTTTTAAAAAAATTTCCTTGAACATCAGCTGAGAGAAATCCAGCCGTATAGGCATATTGACTCACTGGAACCAAACCCTGGTCTGATAGGCCGTGCCCGACCCTGTCCTAGACTCTCAGGGAGCCACAGTTCCTGGTAAGCACTTTCCCAATGGCCCCTTTCATCTCGCTGTTCCTCAGTGTGTAGATGAGGGGGTTGAGCATGGGGGTGCCCAGTGTGTAGACGAGTGAGATGAACTGATCTTGCTGGGGCTGGTAGCTGGAGCGGGGGCGCAGGTACATGAAGGCACAGCAGCCATACTGCAGCAGCACCACAGCGAGGTGGGAGGAGCAGGTGGAGAAGGCCCTGTGGCGGCCAGCTGCAGAGTGCATCTTGAGCACAGTGGCCCCTATGAAGGCGTAGGAGGTGGCGATGAGGAAGAAAGGCACGGCAATGGCCAGCGTGGCTGCCACCAGCACTGACAGCTCATGGAAGTGGCTGTTGGTACACACCAGTTGCATGACGGGTGGCACATCACAAAAGAAGTGCTGAATACCCCGAGCCTGGCAGAATGGCAGAGAGAAGATGAAGGCCACCAGTTGTAAGGACAGGAACAAGCCGGTGACCACAGATGCCACCACCAGGCGGACACAAACAGTCAGAGTCATGATGAGAGGGTACTGCAAGGGGTGACAAATGGCGACGTATCTGTCATAGGCCATGGCAGCCAAGACGAAGCAGTCTGCACTGCCAAGTGCAATGAAGAAGGCCATCTGAGTGGCACAGCCCAGGAGGGTGATGGTCTTCTCTGACTGCAGGGTGTTGGCCAGGATGTGGGGCACCACCACAGCAGTGTAGCACATTTCTACCCCTGAGAGGCTGCCCAGGAAACAGTACATGGGCACACGGAGGCGGGCTTCAGCCTGGATGGACACCACAATGAGGACATTCCCGGAGATGATAAGTGCATAAGCCAGGCTGAACCCCAGGAAGGACAGGACTCGAAGCTCTGGGCAGGAGGGGTAGGCCAGGAGCACAAACTGCATCGTCACCGAGTGGTTCCCCCAGGTCATTGAGCTACAGCTTGCTCTCTGAGGTCACAGGACAGAAGGAAGGGTCAGACAGGTGATGTATCGTCACCCTGGTGATGTGTTTGCACTCTGCGCCATGAAGGTAATTTCCAAGGCTGGAAGTGAAAACAAGAAGGATCAGGACTAGTTTTTGCCCACTCTTATGAAATCCTTCCACAGAAATATCTTCACTTCAATTTCTAACTGCCCATAGCTGGGTGGGAAACTATGAAGAAAAGTGGCAGTGGAATTGGGTGGAATTCAGGAACTATATTTAGAAGGAGTAAAATGAAAGTTAAATTCTCTCAGTAAATTCACAAGAAAGCATCATGGAATTTTTGGGGCTAGGAGACTTGGAGGTGAGGGAGGAAGCCATTAATTCTTTAATATATTTGCATATTATATTTATTCACTGATATATTTTTATGTCTCCTGATGTATTAATCCAGAGATATGTAGATTTAAAAGGTGATGATGTGATGGAAATTGAAGAAAAACAAAATGCTCATGGGGAAGCAATGGTCTGAATTTCATTGCTAGAAATAAGGCATAGAAAACAAAGCCCTCTCTGCCATTGGTTCCTCTAGGCCTTTCCAATCTGGTTAGGTGGTGGACTTGAAGGAGACAGGGTGTTGTAGCAAAGCCTTGTCCTGGTTTGTGCAAGTCTAAAAAAAAAAATGCATCACCAGAAGGTGTTGGAGCTCCAAGAATCCTTCCTGTGAGTTAATATGTGAATATGGAAGATCAATCCACTTCCTTTCCCTGTGTTAATTTCCCTAGTAAGGATCCAATGTGAAATTTGGGAGGAGCCATCCAACTTTCATGAAAAGCTTTTAAAGAACAAGACATAACTCACAGAGGACATCCATTCCACTTCTTTTCCCCCTTAGGCCAACTCATATTTGATAATGTGGAAAAGAGAGGAAATGTTACCTTGTGAAAACTTGCCAAATTTTAATATTTCCTACTATGTGGTGTGAAGAAAATCTTTACCACGAATCACTTCTTGCAGTAAAAATCATTCACACAAACCCACCTCAGTGTCACAAATATTCAGAGCATTTAGAACCTAAATAGCTCTCTGCTGTTCTCCAACTAACAATGGCTGTCTCTGTTTCATTCATTTTCTTTTCCTTTTCTGAACTCATTAATAATTTGGATTATTTCTAAAGTCATTTAGCATATTACAAATTTCACTATCGCATGTTGTATGCGGGCCACTGTACCACTGTGACACAAGCTCTGAAATTAGATGCTTTGTTTTGAATAATTCCAACTCCAGAATCCATGATGCTAGGCAATACATAAATTCCTCTGAGTGATTTTTTTATTTGAAAAGTAGAAAGAATAATTATAAACAATTGTACTTATTTCAAAGAGTTGTGAATTTAAACAAAATAGTAATTCAGGTGTATATCACAATAACTCTTCCATAGTAATAGCAACCTAATAAAAATAGCCATCATTATTATTTGCAAAATCTGGGGGCAACCATCCTGCCTGATTTACACTTTTATTGCCAGCCTGATGTATAAATTTGATATATTGTATAATTACACATTGAAGAGATAAATATGTTGTGAAAAGTATGACTCATTTTCTATTTCCTCTTTTTAAATTATGTCATAACGAAGTTTGTAATTTGTTAAGGATGTTTTGTGGAAAATAAAAGATATCTAACATAAGATTGCACTGGGGTAAAATCCTATCACTTAAGAACAAGCATCTCAATGCCTACAACTGGTAGACATCTGAAGGGTGGCCTATCCCCCTGTGAAGATGTAGGGTCTTAGGGTCATGGTATGACTGCTGAAAGTTTTACTGCTGTTTATCACACTTATATCATCCTCATGGTGCTCTTTAGTCTGTAATAAAATAATGACATCAGAGCTATCACAGTTCATGACTTTTTAGTGTTGTCTAGTTTGGTCTCTCTTGGACAGTCGAGTCTCCAAGAGAGTATCCAAAAACCTTCAGTGCCCAGGGCTTCCATTGTCTCCTGGCCTCCTTCCATCAGTGTTGGAAGACACAATTCTTCAACTGCTCTTTCCTGTCATTAATCGAATCCTCCTTGTAGGCAATTTCTACATGTGTTCTAAACACTGTGGCCATTTCTGCATTGAACCCTGCATGGATCTCAGAGCTCTTAACCTGCAGCCCTGAGTTGTCTTTCTAATTTCCTTTTACTATTTTTTCATGGCATGGTGTTGATTTATGTCATAATTTAAGCTCTGGAAAGGGTCTTATTTTAAATATCTTCTTTGAATTGTGCCGCATGGGACAGATCACACTTAAACAGTTTGGAGAGATGAAATGGTGAAGCCTATGGTTCCAAGAGTATGAAAGTTATGTCAACATGTCATCAACTTATAATTGCATGTTGTTTGTGAGCATGATGTGCTGGACAGAAGTGAGAGAAGGGCACTCAGCATCATGCCCAGAGATCTCCGTGGATCTCAGTGCATCTAGGAGATCTCCACTTACACACTGTGGTTTTCCTTCTTCCCTCTCTGGGTAGCCCAGCCCCAGTGGGCAAGACTGTAATGAGAGAGATGGTCTCTGTCTCCGATTTCATGTTGGAAATTCAGACAGTGTAGGCTGAAAGAGTGCAGCAATTATCTAGTTGGTTTTATGTGAAAAAAAGGGAAATAGTGGATTTGGCATTAAATAAGCCCAAGCTGCATGCTCAGCCTACTATTAATAGCATAATCCCCTGGGCCAATCATCTCACATTAATTTCTGTTTCCTCATGTTTAAAAGATGTGAATAATAACACCTAATAGTGCTGTGGTGATCTTAAAGGAGATAAAGTATTTAGAACACTTGGTTTGATGTATGAAGCCTATTAAGTTGCATAATACATGTTTTCTTGTCTCCCTTCCTTATGTCTGTTACAGGTTTGATATTAATAATATCTGCTTCATTAATATTATCTGTTTCCTGGTGGAGGATTATGTGAAGTACCATATGAGTCCAGGGCCTTTATAAACATTTTAGTTTTATCCAAATTTACATTATTCATCCATATTTACATCATTCAACTCCACAACATTTCTTCAAGATCAGCTATCAACATTTTAATCAGAATATTTGGGCTTCCCAGTGAATTTCAGATTTTAAAATCTAGAAGGCAGAAAGATTATTTTTTACCTTTAAGGTGAGAAGAGAGAGGGATCTACTAAACTGGGCTTCTCAGTTAGTCTCATAGAAGACAGGATCTGGTATGTTATGTGTTGGTGCTCTGGTAGATCAAGAAGGGAGGGAAGTTATCCTGGAGAGACTCCCCAGTGGAAATGAGTTTATGTACATTCCCAAGCAAAAGCCAGAAGGAGTAAATTGTGTTGTCATCTAGGATCTTGTCTCATGAATTCCATCTCCCAGAAGAAGGTGGTACTGAGGTTATAAACCTCCTCCCCTATTACCAGGTAATGAGTTCAAACTGGAAATGTCTGTCCTCTTGGGACCTTGTTTTGCATGGAAGTTCTGCAGTATCGTTGTCTAAGTAAAGACCAGCATTGCATTACTTAGCAGTCTTCTCAGTGCCTGAAACAATTTCCTGAGAAATAGAAAATTTACAGACTCTGGTTAGTTGAACCTCTTGTTTCAGACAGCTTATTCCCACCCAGTTGTCATTGCTTGGTTCACCCATAGTCCCAATTATTATTGCCCTGGAGAACAGAGACCACATTTTATATGTCGCCTGCTTTCCATGGTGCCCAGCATAATCCCATGTTATGAATAGTGCCTCAATCAATACCTACCAAATATTTTACCTTTTCCTGGGCATCATCATTTAATTTCCACACAGAAGAGAAACTTCTAATGGTTTTAGCAATTGGATTTATTGCTTTGAAAAAAAATGTTGGTTGTTCATGTGTATATAAATGTTTAGGTGACTGAGTATAAACATATATACCAAGTGTCCTATTTACTTAAGACTTCCTCTGCTCAGACAGAGTGATTAATGTAGTGTGTGTGTGTGTGTGTGTGTGTGTGTGTGTGTGTGTGTGAAGGCAATCAGATCCAACAACAGGCAGGGATGAGAAACTTGAGATGTTTAGAGATTTTTGAAGTATCTTTAGTGAGAATAAAGGAAGAGAGAGCATACGGGAGAGGTAGAATATAAAATGTATTCATCACAGTGAATCCCACCATCGTACACATCTGTAAGAATTGTGTGCTAATTAGAATAAGATATATTCCATGCTTGTACAATTATATCAAAATGAATTCTACTGTCATTGTATCTAAAACAAAACAATAAAAAAGAAAAAAAAGTATTATGACTACTACATGCCAAAGCATTAAAATTGTTACAGTAGCTACATCTTACACTGCTATTTTATAGTCTACACATTTTCTATTAACTTATTTTATCCTTACAAATTCTAACAAAGCCGGAACTTTTGGTTTCTATTTATATATTAAAGCATTTAATCATCATGTGAACTCTGCAAAGTCTCTTTTACCCTTATCTTACAGATAAATTCAAAGGTAAATGGTCGATAGAATTTTAGCAATTTTCCCAAGAGTAGATGCAGCAATGGCTGGCATGAATTGGCCTCATCCCATAGCACGTTCCCCTTGCTCTCGATTCAGCTTCCTCCATGCCCTAGTGAAAGTCATATCCAGCATGAATTGCAAAGATAAGCCATGATAAGGCTTTCAAGGCCACATGGGGTCTAATTCTCCCTAATTTCCCCCCTCTTGCTGACTTTTTTCTCTAGCTGTGTTTATTTTAGTCCCTTCTCACCAACCTTTCTCTTACCATAAAGACTTTGCTGTCCACTCTGCTTGGAAAACACTTTCTTTTTTTTTCTAAGTAGTTCCTACTTATTCTTCACCCCAGTTGTATTATTGCATCCCCAAAGAAAAATTCCCTGACTTTTAGCCTCATCAGGATCAAACATATCTTTTGAAGTGTCCTGCAACCTTTCATTTATTGCCACCATCTCTGCTTCAGTTTACATGTATTTGTGTGCTCCTTAATGATCTTGTATTTTTCTTTTTTTTTCGGGGAAGAGGGGGTACTGAGGATTGAACTCAGGGGCACTCAACCACTGAGCCACACCTCCAGTCCTATTTTGTATTTTAATTAGATATAGGGTCTCACTGAGTTGCTTAGCACCTTGCTTTTGCTGAGGCTGGCTCTGAACTTGCGATCCTCCTGCCTCAGCCTCCTGACACTTGTATTTTTCTTAGTGGTGCCTAATTCAACAAAGGAAATGACCAAGTTTTCTTCTTCTTAACTTGTATGTATGACACAAGCCTAGCCTAGGATTCCTGACCTGGGTACTACTGATGTTTAGATTTGGATATATATTTGTTGCAGATGAGTGGGGGAGCAGGAGTGTCCAGTTCACTGTAGGAGGGGTTACATCATCGTGGTTTCTCCTCATTAGATGATAGTAGCATCAGTCCCTACCCTTCAGTTGTGATGATCAAAAATATCTCCAGACGTTGCTAAATATTTCCCTGGAAGTTAAAATTGATCCCAGTTGAGAACGTGGAGCTAGGCATATAGAAGGTATGCAAATGACGTAAGATTCAGGTCAGGAACTGTAATAAGGAATGAATCTTACATGTGAAGATAAAGATGAGGAGGTTGGGAGGAGAACACAGAATTTCAGCTGACCATATTATGCACTTGCAAGTCTTTCCATTTTCCTCTGGTAGCCTGCTGTGTTTTCTTCTCTGTTGCACAGATATTTTAGTTAAATGAATTAAGAATGTTCGTCTGGAATCAGAGCACCCTTTTCCCTGATTGAGTCCAAGGAAACACCAATTCTTCCTTACCATATATCTCTTTCTAATAATATAGATTAACTCCTGTCTACATGAAAATTTTATTCAGAAGCAAGTTGCCTGTGTGAGTCCTTGCTTGGGGGTGTGGGGGACAAGTGAATGGTCCTACAACTTGGAGGATGTGGTGGTGAGGGCAGAGAATTTATAACTATGAAAATATATAGGGCTTCTTTTACTTTCTCCAGTAATTTCTCACTGTGGTTTGATATGTCCACGAGCTAAGCAAGGCATTATACAGCAACAATGATGTTAAATCTTAGCATGCTCCTTCCTGACTTCAAATAAGTGCCTGGAGAATTTATTATGGAACAGGAAATTGCATGGCATAATTGCAAAAGCCACTCACCAGAGCAAAATACCAGACCACAGAAAAATAGAAAGTGATGGGGCCTTGGGATGGCCTTAATCTGGTTTTGCATCTTGCTTCAGACAGTGTCACCTGTGTCTCCATGTGTATGCTATTTGAGCCATTGCCCCCCATCTCACAAATACCCTCACTCCCTGTCATCATGTCCCAGCGGCAAAAGTACTTGGAAAAATTGATGAAGAAACAGATACCCATTTGCCAAGAATTTCTTTCTCATTTCCCACATTTTATAAAGAAACTATTAGGATATACTGTAGTGATGGACCAGATCCTTCATGGAATGAATAATAATTTGTTGCTGAAGTAATTCTACTTTTTTCCCTTGATTTGCAGGGACTGGATTTAATTAATCCCAAAGGGAATTTGGGTGGAAGAAGTGGAGCCTACTGGCGTACTTTTCTGTAAGAAAGCTGATATTTTGAAAGATCAAACTTAAAAACAAACAAAAAAATTGAATAAATTGAGAAATGTGAGGAGGCTTAAAAATTATTAATGTGGACGGCCTCCTTGTGGAGTTCCTGCAAATGCCATCATCTCAGGAATGTTCATGTCCTAATTTAGAAAGCATAAAACAGAAACAAAGATGTCACCCAGTGGCTTTGCAGAGGATCCCTGCGGAAGTGACCTCAGAAGTGGAAACCTAAGGATTTTCAGCAATGTTCCAGAAAGATCAGTAAAAATGAAGATAAATAAGCTTTAGTATCTAAATGTGGGTGGATGTGAAAAAAAGTTGTTGTTTGCAAATGTTTGATGTAAAGAGTTTGATTTACATAGAATCACTTGATATTTTCCAAATGGATGTTTCTGACCTGTTCATAGAGGTTCCCATTGGGTGGTATTAAGTATGGGACCCTGAGGACAGCAATTTCTCCAAACACTGCCAGTGGACTGTCCTTCCAGATGTATGCTTTATAGGAACTCAGGTTGGAACTAGAACTTGTGTTAGTTCATCCTACTATGTTTCACTAGGCATTTTGCAAAGCTTTTCCATTGCCCCAAATCGAGTCCTATACTAGGAATTCAAAACTCAAGGCAGATAATACAGTGAGTACTTTGTAGGACAAGCCTGTTTATCTATGGATTCCATGCCTATACAGCACACAGGGAAATGGATACAAAGTATCAGGCAAATTAGTACAAATAGTGCCATTGTTGCAAATTAAACCTATAGTGTACCTACATAAATTATGCTTATTAAATTATTTTCCCATACAATTTTCTGGGTCATTCCTACAGCTCAAACTCTAAGCTATTTTTCTCACTTCTCTCTATATACATCTGGGAAGCAGTCTGTGCCCTGGTCTGAGTGACTCCATGCTGGATAACTCTGAGTGAGTCTATTTTACAAATGACATGGACTACTCTGTCCTGAGTGTAAATGGTAGCCAACCAACCTCTGTGGTTTCTTTTTGCATAAAGTCTGTCCTGTTTTTGGAATTCTGTCCTGGTGTATTCTCTGTTAGGCTGAGAATTAACTGTGGAGTATTGTGATTTGCTTCTAAGTCCTTGGGTATAATTATCTAAGATTAAGTGATTAGTCTGCTGCAGACAGAGTACTATACAATGAGACAGAGGTGGTGTTTAGGGCAAGTTTATTATAAGGTGAGGGAAAGGCAAGAGAAAGTAAGATACACCTGGAGAGAGGGGTGGGCAGATTGACTAGGGATCACAGTGCCCTAAATAATTAGATTTTTTATTTGTTTGTTTTAGGATAGGGGATGGGAAATTACAGTGGCATAAGACCTTGTTCACACCTCTTTGGTTCTGATGCTTTGTGTCATCACTGACCATTTGAGGAAGGAATATGCCTGTGCTGTTGAAAATTGAGGGCAGGGACCTGTATATGCAGGTCACTTTGCTCTTTCTGGCTTAGTGCCACTGGCAGAAGGTTATACAATGGTATAATGATTCTTGGAGCAACTTGTGGGCACATGCATGACCTCTGGAACATGAGGGTGCCCATACATCTAGGGAGACTGTCCTGTGTCTCCTTCTGGAATATAGGGGTAGGGATGCTGCAACCAGCATGGCCAAGCAAGCAGGTTCCAATGAAGGGTGGTGGGAGATTGGAAGAAATAAGACTCACAAACTCAGACTGTGAAACTAACAGCTGGGATTCAGTGGAGCACTGCTCTCTGATGGAGAAGCAGTTCTAAAGAATTACACCAGCAATCTTTATTATATATGTCTCATTAATCAGATTAAAGACTATACAAGCAGTATTCTTTGTATTCATGAAAGTTACAGAGTTAGCAACATTATGTAGCTTATTCCTCAGTTACATTCTACAGTTTGCAATGTGCAATGTTAGGAGCACTGTGTAGCTCTCAAGAAAGTCCATTGTTTAAAGTTACTGTTATGTATGCAGGTTCAGGAGCAGCTGAGCTGGTGAAACATTGTGGCTGTCTCAGCAAAATAATTCCTTCATTCCTAGGAGCTGTGTGCCTGAGAGCAAGGTGGAGGCTGATAAGACTCTAGCATAGAGCCTCCCTATGAAGGGCATTACCATAGCAACCAGGCATCCTGCACCTTTGCCCAGAAACTTTTCCGGGCACCAAGCATGCCACAGCCATGATATCATCAGGGACCCCAATCTCAGACACTGGCCTCCCAATCACTGTCACCGCTCTCCACGTAGGAGATTGGGAAGTCTGGATCAGTTCCCAGTTGGGGAGCCCTTTTATTATTGCTCCCCTCTCCTGACATTTCCTTCTATTCTTGTTCAAATCTAACTAACTACCTCTGCTAACAGATCTTCTGTTATGTTTTTGGGTCTTTTCTCTTCTATGGTTATAACTTATTACTGTTTTTCCTCCTGCAAGGATTGTTAAAGTCTTCTGAGGCCCTAGCATAGGGATCACATGGTTCTGGGAGTCATCTATTATCTGTCTGTCATTGTATCATCTGCAGATTTATGTCTTTTAAGTCCTCCCAGTGCTAAATTGTTTACCCTTGGGCCTATCCTAATTGACTTGAGAGGGCTTTCTAACAACATTTCAGGTAACTTTTCTCTTCATGATCTCTCTATTAGTGTGTTACATTAGTACATTCTTTAAGCCTGATTTCATACCCTCTGGGACTGCTATTGATGATTTTCTTCTGACCTCCTTCTCTGTAGGGTGTCATGGATCCCCAGAGCCCAGCACTGTTTTAGGGCTTTTCTTTTGTACTCTGTCCCTTATCTTTCTTCCCAGAGCTAACATTTTTTTTCCTACTTAATTTTCTTGCCCACGGAAATACTTTCTTGATGTGATACAACTCCACAGTCCACCTCACAGGGGGTAATCATAGCCAGGTGACCTGAGGTTTGCTTCTCTTCTTCCTGCTGATTTGTATATTTCTTTTCCCCACCATTTCCTCATGAGATGAGACCCCATAGAGTGTAGGTAATTTCCCTTCTCAGCTCTCCCATCTTTGATCTGCATTGAACAGAGTTGTACCTTCACTGGATCTTACCCTAAATAGTTGGCACCATGGTGCAAGCCAGCCTTTGGGTTGGCAGAGTGACCTTTAGTATCTGTTCATGAGTTCCTGGGGGTAGGATCTGAATCTTATCGCTGTCACCAAATACTGTGATTTGTTTGAAAAAAAAAAGTTCACGTATTTTGTGTTACTTTGCCAGTGGTCTATTTATTCACCAGATTCCTTCTTTGATGACTGGAATCCTGCTGACTTTTCCAGTTGTTGTGAGCAAGCTGTGCCATCAACATTAACATAGAGCAGGCGCATTTTTGTCTTTCCACAGTGTCAGAATTTATTGAGTAACAATAAATTCACCAGCTACAGCTCGTTTATCAGCTTTAATTCACTGACTACCAGTGGTTCACTTGATAGCCATGTGCAGGGTCATCACGGTCTCTTTTTATTCCATTCCAATTTTAATTACTAGTATCTCTAACTCTCGAGTCACATGTCATACTTTACATCATAATATAGAGGTTACAGATGGCTAAGAAAGGATTAAGGTGGTCACAGGATTTCAAGAGGCCCTGCCAAGAGCAAAGGCAGAGAGCAGATGCAAAAAGCAAAAGGGTCACTGCAGGTGGCCAGATGAGATTACTGAGCTAGCTGAAGGACTTTTTCAGGGAACAGGGTGATTTAGGGTGCAGAACTTGTTCAAAGTGAAGGTCATGGCAATCTGCTGATTTGTAAAAATGGAGTAGTTCAGGTTTAGGCACAACTTCTCTCCACACTTTGATCTATAGACCATATTCATCTGTATGCCAATGTTTAATACATAAACAATGTGTTTCCATATTTAGATATAATCTTTATATATGGAGGGAGTTTGTGTGTATGTATATGTGCACACATGTACATGCATATAGTTGAAGAGGTTATTTGTCAAATAATTTTATTGAGAAAAGAGTCTAATTAGAATTATCGAATCCACATTCTAGTGAATGCTGTACCCACTTTGCTAAAGAGCTATTCTATATCTATTAAAACCACAATAAGATGACATACTAGAGAATCTGATATAAGCCACCGGTTCTTTGTTACTAAGTACATTGATTTGGATACTCTGAGAAGCAGATGCCACATCAGGATGAGACATGGAAGAGATATTGGGGCAAAAACCTATCAGAAAGAAGGGGAGAAGTCAGAGGAGGCAGGATGAGCTGCTGGACTGTGATCAGGATCTGCTCTGATGGAGAGAGGGCTGACAGGCAGAGTCTCGGAGCACAGCATCATTCTCAGAGAGTTTCAGCAGGGCTGATGGGGCTTCCCCCGCTAGAGTCTCCAGTCACAGGAGTCCTGCATCTTGCAGGAAGGGTTTGCCTTCTTATCTCTCATGCACCCATTGGCAGAGAGCTGTGCATGGGAACAGTGGCTCTGGTCAGGGTGGGTTCAACTCAGTATCCAACAGTTATGCCTCCAGAAACAGAAGAGCTGTAGATTCAAGTGGTAGATTCTTATTAACATCTCATTAAGAAACTGGTACCAAGGATAATAGCACTATTCTGTTTTGCTGTTTCTTCTTGTCCTTCTCTTGCACCATACCCACTCTTGTTCTGTAGGGAGATCATAACTTCCCATTTTTCAAAAGTTCTTACTGTGGACTTTGACCTGAATTTACAGAAATGACACTCCAAGTTCTTATCACAATAACTCTAAGTAGAAGACTTTCTTTCACTAAACCCTGAGTTGACATTTTCTTATCCTTATGAATCTGGGAAAGGTATTGGTGTTGGTGATGAGGATTATGATATCTGTGAGTGTTTACTATCTGTATTTCTTTCTTTTTTTATTTTTTTTTTATTTTTATTGGTTGTTCACAAGACAACAATTACTAATTGGGCATTATGTAAAATTGTGGATGTGTAACCGACGTGATTCTGCAATCTGCATTTGGGGTAAAATTGGGAGTTCATAACCCACTTCAACCTAATGTATGAAATATGATATGTCAAGAGCCTTGTAATGTATTTATTTCTATATTGTGCAAAAAAGAACTTTAGAAAGAGAGTGACAATCTGATTAGACAAACATAACTGCCCTGACACTCCCTGCATGTGACTTCTTAACTCCACGTTAGGGAATGGTAGGAGCCAGGTAATTTTCCTCTTGAACAGCTTCATGCCAAATATTGTATAGGGTTAGACAAGTGGAGACTGATGGTTTAAGTGGAGGGAAAATTATGGAAGTAACGTGTCTTGGAAAATCACACATTCTTTTCCAGTGATGGGAGGCCATATTTTGGTGGGCTAACAGATCATGACGAATTAAACCTGGAGACAGGGGGGTGCTTTACAGGTAACTGATACAATTCAAATGCAAGCCTGTGGTGGACTGGACTAGGGTAGTGGAGATGAGGGCTGTGTAAAGATTCTCTTGTACTAACAAGATGTAAATTAATTGTATGTCTAACCAGTTCCTTATTTAAGACGTCAGCAAGAACAAATTTAGAGATCAGATTTTAACTTCCTCTCTCAGAGATCAGAGGAACAGCAAGAGTTTGGTAGGTGTTAGAGCCCCTTGGGTGACTTATAATAAAGGGAAATGTTCTATTCTCCTTGAAGAATTAACGACGAGGGATGGAAATGGAAGCAAAAGCCAATTATGCGTAGTCTATCCTGTATAGATGATTGAGAGAAAATGCATTAGGGTAATCAGGGCAGATGCTGGGGTCCGGGTGGGCAGGCAGCTGACATCAGGAAAGCTTTCAGCAAGCAGGAGGATGGCTGTCACAGTGCTGGTGCTGGGACAAGATTTCAAATCCAGGAGGACTGAGGAGCAAGTGTCAGGAGACACTACTCACAGGTCAGAATCTTATAAAGCCAAGATAACATGCCCCCTTCATATCTGCGAAGGTCCTACCTCTCACTTCAACACCATAGTCCAGGGTTCTGGGACTCTGAGCTCACATGACTGGGATGGGTCTCTTCCCCAGGTCAGTGTGTCTCAAGTGTACACATGCTAGACCAGAAGCAGTTGTTTGTAGAGGTGTTTTATACATTTGGACTTGTGGATTGGGAGCATATACACAGTGATTGATTTTCTATGTTTGCCGTGTGTGGGAGAAGGTGGTGATAATACTGCAGCTACAGAAATGTTGAATGTGAAAATGAGGCTCTGGGAGATCTGGCTATGGAGAAAAGAACAATTGGAAGAGAGTACTTGGCAGACATTTAACTCTCCTGTTACTATTAAAATGACTCCCTTACTGTGGTCTTCCAGAATTTAAAGACAGCATACATATTTCACTCCATATACTTTGCAGGTTTTGTGGGTTTTGATCATATCCCTGTTTAGATATTATCTTTTTTTTGGGGGGGGGTACTGGGTATTGAACTTTTGCTAAGGCTGGCTTTGAACTTGCAATCCTCCTGCCTCAGCCTCCCCAGCCACTGGGATTACAGGTTTGCACCACCATGCCCCCGGCCCTGCTAAGATATGATCTTGTCATATGAAAACTTGATAATTAAAAACAGCTTCATTGTATTTCTCTTTTCCTTAGAATAGTAGATGTTTTATATGGAAAGAACTTTCCTGTGTTCTCTTTGAGATGTGATAGTTATCGTAGGTGATAATTATACAATCTTCAAGTTCACTCATTTGGAGCTTGGCTCATAATTGATTGACTGATTAAACAAGTAGGTATGTAATAAGACATACTCATCTCTAAGTTTTGGGGATACAAAAACGAACAAGGCAGGATGCCTACCTTCATGAAAATTGCTTTGAAGCTGATGCAACAGACAATGAACATGTGAAATAAGTGAGATATTACCAGATAGTATAAGAGAATTTCCAAGAAGAACATATAATGAGTTCACAGGCTAGAGGGACTAAAGGGAGAGTGATTGGGGAGGGTCCTCAGAAACATCTTCTTTGAAAAGTTGAGATTTGACCTGTAAAGTAAGAAGAACCCCATCATAAAACTCCCTACGTGGGGTAAGAGCCGTTCAAACAGAGGGAAAAGGTGATAGAACTAGCAAAAACTTGAAGCTGGAAAAAACAAATAAAAATCAGTGTGTCTCATGCAACAAAAATCATAAAACTTAAGCACTTCCAATCAGGGGGAATCTTATTTCTGCTGTCAGAGACTTTCATGAAGAAACTGACATCCTGAGAAATTACTTGATTTATGTGAAAGTTCCTACCAAGTCTGCAGAAATAGCGGCAGCTCAGCTCTGATCTCATCCAATACTGCCCTCTCATGGGCAGCAACGGAACTGAGAGACTCTTAGGTCCTCAGAGTGAGTGGAGAATAAATGTCTATTTTTTTGGGGAGAATGTCAGTCACATTGATTTTAAAAACTAATGAGACTGAGGATTTCATCTTTTTCTAAATGTGACGGATAATTAGTAAAACTTGTGTAATTAGTGCAAAACTTCTTAACTAATGAGATTTTTTTTGCAACTGCATTTATTTCTAATATTCATATGGCAACGGTGTTTTGAAGCAATACTCTTGATGAAGAATTTCTAGTTAGGTTAAATACTGTTAAAAGACTTCTGTCACGATTTGGTGTGATCAAAACAAAATGCCATTAAGATTCTGGAAACTACCGGATTCTTCGTCCTTTGCTCTGTCATGTCACTGGAACTGCTGTCCTAAGTCAGGCTCATCACCATACGGAACTGTCTATTATTCGTTGTCAAACGAATGTGAGGACCCGGGAAGGAGTTCTAAACTGAAGTTGCTTCAATGTACAAGCAGTCTGTGCACCAGAAGGCAAGCATTAAGTGGAGAGGAAAGAGGCAACGGAAACTTCCCATGAATGACATATAATGTGTTCACAGGCTGGAGAGTGGCTAAAGGAGAGTGATTGGGGAGGGTCCTCAGAAACACCTTCTTTGAAGTTTGTCCATGAGATTCCCACATGCATTTAAATTTCATTGGAAAGTAAAACAAGGCGAAATAAGAATAACATTAACAACAATAACAAAATACTGTACTAGTGCGCGCGCACACACACACACACACACACACACACAGCAGCAGCAGCAGCAAGTCAGATTTAGTTCATAAACAGACATCTTTCAAGTCTTATAAGAAAATTGAAAAGGCCCAGTGTTTACCTCTAGAATAAGATTTTATCTATGTTTAGATTGTGGGTGAGTATGAAAAACTCAATGGTTTGGAACTTCATAAATCATTCAAATGAAAAATCATTTACATTGAGAAGACATCCATTGTTAGGAGTTCAATATATTCTGTTTCCTATTTCTCTGCTCTGCTAGTGTATCTTTGTGATACAGAGAATAGGCAAGATCATCACTAAGATTAAAGCAATGTGCAAAGAGAATGGACAGCTATTCAATCCCCAAGGAAAGCTCTATACTTAGATATTGCCCATGGAAATGGCTCGAGTTTGACAGAATTTGACTGCTAGGAATTCTCTAACTAAAATGCATTGTCAGTAAATTCTGTCTTTCCACATAGCAGGAAGATAACACCACAGCTGCTAATTTATAATACATATATTAATTTATAAGGGGTATATTATCCATTCTGTACATTAACCCTTTCCATGAAATAATCTTGCTATATTGAAATTTGTCCGTATCACTCCAAAACTTTGTTTTACTCATCCCTGTATCCATAATAACCAGAGGAGCATCAGGAATACAGCAGGTGCTTAATAACATTAGACAAGTGATTTAGCTGCTGAATTTAACCAGAATCTTTGGCTTATAAATTTCTCAGAAAGCACTGGGCTTCTGCTTTTCCTTCCACCAGGAGAAGACATTTCTGGGAGAAGCGACCTTGAGGATCCTTTCACCATGCTGTTTGTTCTTCTAGATGTAGAAGAGCAAGTTGAGCACGGGCTTGACTGGGGGTGATGTTCCTGTGATGCTGGGTCCAGCTCAGGGGAGAAATGGCCCTAGAACAGGCACATGAATGCACAGGACCACACTGGCTTGAGACCATGGTGAGGTGGAAGGAACTGGTGGAGAAGGTTTGGTAGTGGATGGAGGTGGAGCTAAACTTTAGTGCAGCATCAGCTATGAAGACAGAGGAGGAGACAATGAAAGGAAGAAAGCAGCTGTGGTCAGTGTTCCTGCTGCCAGCACTGGCAGTTTGTGCAATGGACTTTTGCACAGACAGGTACATTCGCAATGGCACATTGTGGGTGAAGCAGTAGGCGACATGGTTGGATAGAATGGCATGCAGGAGACATGGGCCATCAACTGTGTAGATGCGGCGGGTGGGGGGGACCAGTGATAATACAGGCTACCACTAGGTAGGCACAAAACTTCTAAGTCATGTTGAGGAGGTACTGTACACAGCAAATGACCTCATCTTAATTAGAAACCTTAATAGTGGAAACAAAACAAAATAGCACTCACACAACACTTCCAGGTCTCATTAAGTGTGCCATGTGTTCAGGACATCCCAAGAAGGAGACAGCTCTCTCCTCCTGATGGACATTACTTGGGATGCCACCACTGATGAAGCAGTCCTCTTTCATGGAGAAGCTGCCCCTGAGTAATGCATGGGTGTGTGCAAGTCATCGTCTGGGTGGCCATAACATAGAGTGTTGATGATTCAGCCAGGATCATGGTACTGACCAGTGTGATTTTCAGGAGAACCGAACGTGTGTCACTGGGCTGATCAGATGGGCTAGAAACAAACTCCCTCAGTATCAACTGGGTTTCCCCAGGCCATATTGGTTTCATCTTGCCCCCTCTACACAGAGAAAAGACAGAGAAGGTCAGATCAGCATGAGAATGGGTGTCACCAAGAAATAGATCAAAGGATCAGAGTCTTCTCTCCTTCCCAGAACCAACTCTGTACACACCTGTGTACATTTTTGGGGGGTCTTATTTTATTTTACTTTATTCTGGTAAGGAGAATATAACATGAGACCTAACCTCATAAAATATCATTAATAATACAGTTTTGCTAAGTATGATAACTATATTATTAACTAAAACAATGTTTCACCATATTGGTTCATGTTGCAGTATTCTAATTTTAAGGCTGAATAATATTCCATTATATATATCACATTTTCTTTATGTATTCATCTACTGATGGACATATGGGTTATATCCATATCTTGGCCACTCTAAGGTAATGTTGCAATGATAAAGACTGGAAGGGGAAAGAACAGGTAGTTAAAATTGTACTAATTTCTTCCAACTATTATATATGGTGTGGTACAGTTGAGAACTCATTATTATTTGACATGTATTATTAGGAGAAGTTAATTCTAGTTTTATTTTTAATACAATATTAATTTCTTACATAACTGTAAATATCTCTTCCCTAAATAATTAAATGAAAACTAAATAAGAAAGCTATAAATAAAGATGAAAAAGAGACAAAATTAGTTATGATAATATACCTAAAGTTGAAAGAATCAAGATGATGCATATTCATCAGGGCAAAAAATATTGGTATGCATGCAGCTCTGTTAAAATATAAAGATATTAGATTAATTTAACAAATAAAAATGTTTCCCTAGGGCAAAAATAAGTTTCATGGAAAAGCTGTCATTGTTTTTATTCAAAAGAGTTTTGGAAGCTCTAAGAGATGAAATAAGTCACAAGAACCAGAAATGGTGCCTGACATGATTGGTTCCACGAGAGCCCCAAAGTAACTGAGAAATTGTTAGAACTTGATTTCCCCCAAGAAAACCCTAAAGCAACTAACAGAGAAATTTTTAGTACTAATATGGAAATTATTTAAGCTGACCAATTTCTTTTTAGTAACCTTCTTCTTTTTTCCTGCTATAATCTGTTGGTGTCCACAGTACACAGCTCTGGGCAAGTGGACTTGACCTGAGAGCATCTGAGAGCTTCTAATCCCTCCACTTGAGGCTTTTGCTTCTCAAGTCAACTCTGTTTGTTCCAATTTCAAATAAGGCAAGTGTGCTTGACATTGTAAAAGTTAATAAAATAGCATATGAAATGTTGCGTGCAAAATTGAACTGTGAATGTGACAGAGGATTCTTTCAATGGAGATCAGTTAGAATGTTTTAGAATTATTTGATAAAAGTGGGTTGCAGACAGATAACTTACTGATGAACTAAGGCGTGCAGAGCTACAGTGTATGTGTGAGGGAAAAATTTTAAAAATCTTGGCTGATGTAACATGCATTCTGTTTCCCAAGAGTCTTTAAATTTTTATTTCAAATTAAATATCCACATACTTCAAATTATAGACAAGGATTTGTGAGTGTGGTTCATGTACAAAGACTGTAGTTAGCACTCATCATCTTAACAAAAGTCTAACTTCCCATTTGTGTGGGATCTGGTTTTTACATAAAATCTCCAAATTTTTGTTCATACCAACTGTAATCAGCTAGAAAATTTTGTCTCCCATAGAAAGGCCAATAGGATACATTGACAAATATAGTATGTAATATTTAAATAAAATTTAAGGAATTACTAGAGCATTTTTTTTCCTGAATGTAATATTTTAGGGGTAAGTTCCTCTAAAATAATGCATGAGTTTGGCACAAATGTAATAAAGTCCCCAAAGGATTTATGATGGGATTAGGGGGCAGGTGCCTTTGGGCATGCTTGTTCATTTGTTTTTCATAATGTGATATAAAGTTTATTGGAAGAATAATCAAGTGAGACTAAGAAAATGTTCAAAAAGATAAAGATATGCACTAAAATGAAAAATATACCATAACTTATAATGTTATAAATGTATTAAAATTCTTTTAGAAATCAAAATAAGGACAGAAATAGAGAGTGCAACAAAGCCTAAGCAGATTTATGAATGTGTGAGTTTAGAACATAATAAAAGTTTAGACAGTGTACCAGAGTGCTTAAGAGCACGCTTTCTGCATCAGACTGCTTGGATTCAAAGTAATATTGGGAGCTTTACATGAAATCTCTGTACCTCCACTTATCTATGGCAAGGGAAGATAATACATGTATTCAACTCATAGGGTTTCTTTGACTATAAGGCAAAAATAAAGGAAAGACACTTAAAAATGTCCAGCACCTATTAACGTCTACTAAATGTTAACCATCACTATTTCTTTGAATCACCACAGGATTGGGATAATGACAAGCATTCACTTTTGACTCATTTTCCTAAATTGTTACATAATGAAATTTATTTTAAATGGAAAAAATATTTTTATTCTCACCAAGTGGATTCATAAAGGAATTAGAAGGCTGTATATAGTTAAGACCTCAGCTCAGCCAGTTGATTTATTAGGCATGTATGTTCTTGGTTTTTAAAATCTTTGTCAATTGTTTTGCAACTTAGTAAAGATTGCAAAGACCAACACAGAAAAAATAGATGAGATGGAGACTTTTGTTGGACTCAGTCTCTGGATCTATAGTTGGAGGAGAGGGAGTCCCTCTTTGATGAAGAGTGATCTGAGAAGGGTTAGAAACTCTCCTGCCTCACATGGTGCCCCCATAGGGCACTGACCACAAGAAATTATGGAGTTAATTATTCCTAGGAGAAAAGGTAGAGGTTTTAGGATCCTTCTAACTGCATTTGAGTTCTGGCTCAGTCACAGGCCTAATCTCTAGCCTTGGGAAATTTACTTACTCAGTAGGCAAACTTACTTATTTCAGTTCTCTCAGCTAAGAACTTGCAGAGTTAGTATGATATTAGTAAAAATATATGTAAAGATCCATGCACTGAAATTGGCTTCTTTTAAAAAAGGTATTGCAATGGACATAATACCTTGGTTTTATTTGTTTTTATTTTTATTTGGTGCTGGGGATTGAACCCAGCACCTCACACATGATAGGCAAGTTACCATTGAGTTACAATCCTGGCCCCTACAATTGGCTTTTAATATGAGATCTTCTCTTCCCACTTATTAATCTCTGTAGTCCCTTAAGGACTCTCTTTCCTGAATCCATAGAACTCCCCTCAGCCTGAACACTTTTCCTTTTATTATCTTAGTTGGTGTGTATAGATTTCAGGCAGGAATCACCTTTCCACAATTGGGCCTGAATCTTTTTCTCTCTGCATTTTCTGAATAAGGTATTCCTCTTATGAACTACTTTAGATTCATGAATCATCTGTTACAAGACTTTTATTCCTGCATCTGGCTATGTGCTATCCATCCATCCATCCATCCATCCATCCATCCATCCATTCAATTAATCAAATGAACCAGCTAGGAAGCTAACTAGCATTCATTGAACACCACTTTATGCTAAAATCAATTTCAGCTCTCTGGAAAATATGAGAAAATATAAAATGGTCCTTGATTTCAATCATGTAAGATTTGACATTTAATAGAATTTAGGAAAAAAACCTTCTAAGTGAAGATTTTCAAAATTATTTTAGACTATCTAAATTATCTTTTTTTGAATATGGTATCTAAAAATGCTCTCTCCCCTGAGATGGATATGTCCATATATACATACATATGCATATACATATATGCATGAATAGGTTCAGAAACAGAAGCATAGACAGATTCATACATTCATAGTCAAGAATATTTGGGAAACACTAAATGCTCTATATTTTTGTGACTTACAATGTATATTAGCATCAAAAGATTCTGAAAATCCGGGTGAAATAGTATGTGTAAATTTACTGTGTTTTTGAAAAGCTTCTTTGTCTGTGGAATGCTTTACCTATATCTGGTACCTATTAAGAGTCGGTGGATTCACATCTGTATATGGGGTAAAAATGGGAGTTCATAACCCACTTGAATCAAAGTGTGAAATATGATATATCAAGAACTATGTAATGTTTTGAACAACCAACAATAAAAAAAAATTAAAAAAAAAAGAGTCAGTGGAACTAGTGCTTCATCAAAGTCTCTTTGGATGCTGTGGAAAACATATTCAAGTATAACAAGAATGGGTTAAGCCACAGTGCTCAGGCACAGTTCTAGCTCTTTTTTTTTTTTTATTGGTCGTTCATAACATTACATAGTTCATAATACATCATATTACACAGTTTGATTCACGTGGATTATGAACTCCCCCTTTTACCCCATATACAAATTGCTGTATCATATCAGTTTCCCTTACATTGCTTGACATATTGCCTTTCTAGTGTCTGATGTATTCTGCTGTCTGTCCTATTCTCTACTATCCCCCCTCCCCTCCCCTCCCCTCCCCTTTTCTCTCTCTACCCCTTCTACTGTAAATCATGTCTTCCATTTGTATTCTCTTGACTTACCCCTCCTTTCCTCTTATATGACATTTTGTATAACCCTGAGGATCGCCTTCCATTTCCATGCAATTTCCCTTCTCACTCCCTTTCCCTCCCACCTCTCATCCCTGTTTAATGTAAATCTTCTTCTCAAGCTCTTCGTCCCTACCCTGTCCTTGTTTACTCCCCTTATATCAAAGGAGTCATTTGGTATTTGTTTTTTAAAGATTGACTAGCTTCACTTAGCATAATCTGCTCTAATGCCATCATCCATTTTCCTCCAAATTCTATGATTTTGTCATTTTTTAATGCAGAATAATACTCCATAGTATATAAATGCCACATTTTTTTATCCATTCATCTATTGAAGGGCATCTAGGCTGGTTCCACAGTCTTGCTATCGTGAATTGAGCTGCTATGAACATCGATGTAGCAGTGTCCCTGTAGCATGCTCTTGTTAGGGCTTTAGGGAATAGACCAAGAAGGGGAATAGCTGGGTCAAATGGTGGTTCCATTCCCAGCTTTCCGAGAAATCTCCATACTGCTTTCCAAATTGGCTGCACCAATTTGCAGTCCCACCAGCAATGAACAAGAGTGCCCTTTTCCCCGCATCCTCTCCAGCACTTATTGTTGTTTGACTTCCTAATGGCTGCCAGTCTTACTGGAGTGAGATGGTATCTTAGGGTAGTTTTGATTTGCATTTCTCTGACTGCTAGCGATGGTGAGCATTTTTTCATGTACTTGTTGATTGATTGTATGTCCTCCTCTGAGAAGTGTCTATTCAGGTCCTTGGCCCATTTATTGATTGGGTTATTTGTTATCTTATTGTCTAATTTTTTGAGTTCTTTGTATATTCTGGTTATTAGGGCTCTATCTGAAGTGTGTGGAGTAAAGATTTGTTCCCAGGATGTAGGCTCCCTGTTTATCTCTCTTATTGTTTCTTTTGCTGAGAAAAAACTTTTTAGTTTGAGTAAGTCCCATTTGTTGATTCTATTTGTTAACTCTAGCGCTATGGGTGTCCTATTGAGGAATTTGGAGCCCGACCCCACAGCATGTAGGTCGTAGCCAACTTTTTCTTCTATCAGATGCCATGTCTCTGATTTAATATCAAGCTCCTTGATCCATTTTGAGTTGACTTTTGTGCACGGCGAGAGATAGGGATTCAGATTCATTTTGGTGCAAATGGATTTCCAGTTTTCCCAGCACCATTTGTTGAAGATGCTATCTTTCCTCCATTGCATGCTTTTAGCCCCTTTATCAAAAATAAGATAGTTGTAGTTTTGTGGATTGGTTACTGTGTCCTCAATTCTGTACCATTGGTCCACCCGCCTGTTTTGGTACCAGTACCATGCTGTTTTTGTTACTATTGCTCTGTAGTATAGTTTGAAGTCTGGTATCGCTATACCGCCTGATTCACACTTCCTGCTTAGTATTGTTTTTGCTATTCTGGGTCTTTTATTATTCCATATGAATTTCATGATTCTTTTATCGATTTCTACCAGATATGCTGTTGGGATTTTGATTGGCATTGCATTGAACTTATATAGGACTTTTGGTAATATCGCCATTTTGATGATGTTAGTTCTGCCTATCCATGAGCAGGGTATATTTTTCCATCTTCTAAGGTCTTCTTCTATGTCTTTCTTTAGGGTTCTGTAATTTTCATTGTATAAATCTTTCACCTCTTTTGTTAGGTTGATTCCCAAGTATTTTATTTTTTGGGGGGATATTGTGAATGGAGTAGTTGTCCTCATTTCCGTTTCGGAGGATTTGTCGCTGATATACAGGAATGCCTTTGATTTATGCGTGTTGATCTTATATCCTGCCACTTTGCTGAATTCATTTATTAGCTCTAATAGCTTCTTTGTAGACCCTTTTGGGTCTGCTAGGTATAGAATCATATCATCTGCAAATAGTGATAATTTAAGTTCTTCTTTTCCTATTTTTATGCCTTTAATTTCTTTTGTCTGCCTTATTGCTCTGGCCAGTGTTTCGAGGACTATGTTGAACAGAAGTGGTGAGAGAGGGCATCCCTGTCTTGTACCAGATCTTAGAGGGAATGCCTTCAATTTTTCTCCATTCAGAATGATGCTGGCCTGTGGCTTATCATAGATTGCTTTTACAATGTTGAGGTATGATCCAGTTATCCCTAATTTTTCTAGAGTTTTGAACATAAAGGGATGCTGTACTTTGTCGATGTGATCTTTCATTGTCTGATTTTGCTGTCTCATGTCTTCTTTGAGACTCCAGATCATCTGAAGCATGTATGTCCTGAGCTCTCTATCTGACATTCCATCTGTTGCAGCTATTACCTCTTCTAAAGTTGAGTTGACCTGCATTGCCTGTGGTCCTTTCTTTCCTTGTCGTTTCATACCGCTGGCGTTTCTTTCTGCTTGGTGAAATTGTTGTGTCTTTGATATTTTCCCTCTATTTATTTATATTGCTCTTGTATAGTTGGAAAATCACTCTTGCAGGGCAGGTAGTGGTTGTGATCCTCCTCCAATTAGTGTGAACCATCTACCATGCTGGCAGGCCCTAGGTCTGCTTTGCTGGTCGGTCAAAGGTCCACCTACTCAGCAGGCGCCAGGGGCACCTGTGTCACTCCGTAGGTTGCTGGGCCTAACCTCCCGATGGGTTGCAGGTTCGCCTCGTTTGCAGGCTCTGGGGGAGGGGCCGGTTCCACCCCTCAGCAGGCTTTGGGCCCGCTCTGCTGTTGTTCACAGTCCCCCGCCTACCTGCAGACCCTGGGGGAGGGGACGGGCCTAGCCCTCAGCCGTCCACCGGACCTGTCCTAGTGGGTCCGGTCCGCGTTCCCTGCAGGCGCGTGTATCTGCTGTCACTTGGCTGGTTGCTGGGCCTGACCCGCCCGCCCGTGGCTTGCAGGGTCGCCTCGCTTGCAGGCACTGGGGGAGGGGCCGGTTCCGCCCCTCAGCAGGCTTTGGGGCCGCTCTGCTTTTGTTCACAGTCCCCCGCCTACCTGCAGACACTGGGGGAGGGGACGGGCCTAGCCCTCAGCCGTCCACCGGACCTGTCCTAGTGGGTCCGGTCCGCGTTCCCCGCAGGCGTGTGTATCTGCTGTCACTTGGCTGGTTGCTGGGCCTGACCCGCCCGCCCGTGGCTTGCAGGTTCGCCTCGCTTGCAGGCACTGGGGGCCAGTTCTAGCTCTTCTTACATGTTACTTCAGTTATACTTCAGAGCAATGCTAAGGGCAGGTAATATTTTAATGTTTATTTTATAGATAAAGATGGAGGTCCCAAGAGATTAAGTAACCAGTCTGAGATAAAAAAAAAAAAAAATTAAGCAGTGATAGAATCTGGATTAAAGCCCCAACAGTTTGGAGCTAGACTAGAAAGACCTGGGTTCCTAGTGTCCCTGCTTCCTGGCTACATCATGTAGGACAATCCACAATCCAAGCCCCCTTTTCCTCATCTGGGAAATGTGGATGACTTTATCCAACCCACTATGTGATTTGATTGCACAATCATTATTGAAGATAACTGAAAGCTCTCCCTACACTCTGATGCAGAGATCAGCACACTTTTTCTTTTTTTTTTTTTTTTTACAATAAGACAAAGAGTAAGTTAATTCAGTCATTATGGGCCACAGATGGTCTCTGTCCAATATTATTCCTTCCTTCCTCCCGTCCTCCCTTCTTTTCTTAGACCCTTAAAAGTGTAAAACACATTCTTAATTCAAGAACTGAAGACAAAACTAAAAGCAGGCTGAATTTGTTCTTCAGCTCCTGTCGGTCAACTCCTGCTCTAAAGTATTATACACTATGTGAGTTAAGATTATTTTAGGAAAAATATTCTTAATTAATTATGTAAAAGTAAAGTTGTGGGAGGCATTCTCATACCATATCTCTTGGCAATTCACTTTATCAGTCATTTGAGAAAATTCGTAGAAGTTTCTTTCCCCCCCCCCGAGATGCTAAAAGTTCCTGTTCTAGATGAAGAAGGACACTTTCCCAGAATTGTTTTGTAATCCTACATATCATGCTGTTAAAGAGTGAAATGCAGTAAGGATATGGGCTCCAGATGAGAAGAATCCCCTGGGAATGACTACTGATCTCATCTAGATGCGGGTGGAAAAGGAGATTCTGCCAGTGGAAGAGCTAGGTTTTAGAAAGCTATGCTGGGGGTAGGCCAAGATAAAGAGGGATACCAGGAAAGTAGGAGTGACATAAAATCATCCTAGGCCATATTCTGAGAGGGACAACCAGCCTCCGTTTTAACACTCTCCTCTTTGCTCATAGGACTTTCTGATTTAGCCAAAAAATATAATGACCTATATGATAGTCTTTTTTAAAAAAGTAATAGGTCTCAAAAAGGAAGAGATTCTCCAGTATCTTTTCTAAACCATATTTAACTAACATAGAGTTGGAAGAAAATTCCTGGGTTTGTCAAGTATGGCAAGACTGATGGGCAATTTTCATGTGGGGATCACAGACAGTCACCATCCAAGGGCCACAGGATGGTCTCCGCATTCCTATCTACATTCAGTAGGGACACATGGATATGGGGTTCTAGCAAATCCAATTGGTGGGAAATGTTCAGGTCAGCTCAGTGTTCCCAGAAGAGGTAGAGTGCGTTGAAATCACCCTAGCCCAGGTAATAGGTGAGATGACTTTTAGGTCTGATTTTCCACATATTAACTGACTGACCTCAATATTTTGTGAAAACCTTCCATTTGAGTTTCCTAACTTAAGATTGGTTGGACTAGATCATGTTTACCTTCAAGTCTCCTAACCTTGAAATTCTGCTACTTCTACTACTTCCCTTTCAAGTGATAGGAAATAGACTGAAGAATTGTGCCACATCCATCCCTATTTGCTTCCTCACTTCTTCTATCCCTGTATTTCTATTTTTCTGTCTGCACCCGTCCCTCTCTGCCCCATTCCTGCTCATTGCTGTGACTGTAACTACATTTCTTCTCCCACTCAGCATCTGCTTTGTTTAACCTCTTTAGCTTCCTCTCTTCATTTCCCTCTTGATTCTGCTAACTATTTTACCATTTTCAACCTCTCTGTCAAATGCTGTCCTTGCAGACTTCTATCTATATCTGGGATATCAGAATTATTAGAATAACCCCCCAAATATACAAGAACTGGAATTTTGTTGTTGTTGTTGAGACAGAGTCAATCAAGAGAATCTTCCGTAGGCTGTGGAGAAATACAGGAAACTTTTTTTTTTTTTTTTTTGGTACCAGGGATTGAACCACGGGGTGCTTAACCAGTGAACCACATCTCCAGCCTTTTAATTTTTTTTTTTAAACTTTAAGATAGGGTCTCACTGGGTTGCTTAGGGCCTCACTAAATTGTTGAGGTTGACTTTGAGCTTGTGAATCTCCTGTCTCAGCCTCATGAGCCACTGGGATTATAGGCATGTGTCACCATGTCCAGCTACAGTTAACTTTTAAATTAAGAATATGATTTTCTTTTACCAGGAGTCATTTATAAAGCCGTAGTTTATCCAATATCATATTAATCACAACAATTTTATAACAACACAATTATTTTCATTAACAATCATAATGACCTAATAGTCTTTTTCTCCTAGCCTGAAACCTGTTGATAGTTGGTGATTCCATGGTGATGATAATAGCAATTAATAGAAATGACCCAGAATGTGGAGTATTTATTCTATGTCAAACATTCAATATTATCCCTAGAAATAAATATAAAGCCATGAAACTGGGTGAAATCCTCAAGGCAGGAATGGTGGTAGAGCCAAAGAGATGACCAAGACCTTACATGGCCACACCAACATTTAAGGTTCAGGAGGATGTTGAGGCTGAAGTGTGAGAATAGTAGTGACATAAATAAAAACCAAGAGGGTACAGATAGAAATGTGTGTACATGATGACATCTCCCAATCATGTAGCCTCCTCCAGACCTTTTTCCTGAAGTGCACAAGGGCATCTCCACTGCCCACTCTACCCCTCGGTTAAACTTTACTTTGACATGCCAATGCTAGCTCTTAACTTTCTTGGTTCTCTTGCACCTTTTGGATTTTTCCTCTCTGAGGCAGATGATCTTTCACCTCTATATCCAACCCATCGGCAAATCCTTCTAGATTAATATTCACCACGGGGCTGGACGGTGACTGTTTTGCCTGATTTTCCTGTCCACAGCTTCCGGCCATGGTACCCTCATCTACTACACCTTGGACCTCTGCAGCCTTTTCTAATTGGTCTTTCACTCTTCTCTTATTGTCTTATTTTCTACTCAACAATCAGAGTGACTCTGTAGTGATATCCGTTAGTTTTCATCTCTCCTCTGTTCACATCCTTTCAGTGATTTGCTGTGGCATTTACAATGTAATACAAAATTTGTCCTATGACCTGACAGTCTCTTTGTCATCAGATCTTGTCCACCTCTTTCCCCTCATTTCCTACCCTCTCGCCTTCTCGGATTGTCCTGAAGTGTTAAGATCTTCTTGATGGCAATTCACAGTGGTCAGTCTTTGCCACTTTATTGGCTTTGTGGTATGGCCAAACCAACGAAATCTTTCTGTGATTCTGTTTCCTCGTTTGTAAAATGGGGCCATACTTATTATTATTATTTATTATTATTGTTCTGCTAAATATGTTACCTTAAAATTTTGCCAGTTAAGACAACATGGATTTTATTATCTCAGGATTCTGAGGGTTAGATATTCAGAGGTGGCTGAGCTGGGGGTTTCTGCCTTACCAAATCTAATGCAGCTGTTGTCAAAATGTCAGCCAGCTCTGAAGGTGTGGCTGGGCTTGAGGGTCTGCATTTCTGATGGCTCATTGGAACAGCTGTTTTCAGGAGGACTCAGGTTCTTACGGGTTGTCATGGAGGACATGGGTGTCCTGCATTAGTCTCCTCATGATGTGGAATCTAGTTTTCTTGAGAGCAAGTGATATAAGTCATAAACTACAACATTTTTCGTGGCTTTCACTTGGTATTCACTTACCACTATTTCCCAGTGTGCTACTGACTGCACAGGTCAACCTTCCTCAGTGTCAGAAGGCACTGAAGAAAGGCTAGGCACCTCTATTCCTTTCTTTACTCCTTTGAGGTTTCAACATATCCTTACTTCAAAGTTCCTTTCATATTGTTCTATTTTTTTTATATTTTCACAAACATAGATTCTTTTCCTTCTGTAGTGGTTTTGACTCACTTTCATTACTTTAGATTTCCTTGTGGTGGGTTTTATTTCTTCCTGTAGTATATCCCCTCTCTGGTGTACAGCTTTGTGGTTTGCTGATTCTAATGCAGAACCCGTCTTATATCAGGAGTCCATAGTTTATAAATATTGTATTTATAATTGAATGTTATGCTTATAACTATTTTAGGCCTCATGCAAGTGAGGAGGTTGTGTTAGATATTGTTTGTTTGAGTGCATTTTGTATGATGTTTCTGGACAAAACCCAAATAAGTTGTCAGAGAATTTTCAGCTTCTATCATGACCAAGTTAGAAATCCAATTGTCAATTTTCGGTTTCTAGTTTCCATCTCCTGCTCCTACTAAGGATGTTCACTCCTCCTCTTCTACTGGGCTGAGAATTCAATATCTCTACATCCTTGCCAGCATTTGGTGTTTCTAGATTTTTTAAAAAAAATTTGGCCTTTTTCCCTCTTGTACCAGTGATTGAACCCAGGGCTACTTAATGACTGAGCCACCTCCCCACTCCTTTTTATATTTTATTTTGAGATGGAGTCTTGCTAAGTTGCTGAGGCTGGCTTTGAACTTGCAATCCTCCTGTCTCAGCCTAAGATTGTACACATTTTATACCACATTTTATTGTGGTTCTAATTTTCATTTCCCTGAAGACTAATCATCATAAAAGTTGAGAATTTTTTAATGGAAATATTGGTCATTTGCATGTCTTCCTTCTCTGTCTCCTGCATATAAATACATATATACCATGGTCATGAATGAGAAGATTCAATATTGTTAAGAGTTTAATTCTTTCTCAATTCATCTGTAGAGTGAAGGCTATCTCAATCAAACCGTATGGTATTATTTGTTGGTTTGTATCTTTAGAGTTTTGCTATCTGATTCTGAAACGTATATGGACATTCAAAACGCCTATACTGGCCAAACAGAATTGAAGAGAGCAATATTGGAGAACTTATTCCACCTGATTTAACATTGACCACGAAGCTACCATAATCAAGATGGCGAGCTATTGGGTTAAAGATAGGCCAGTAGAAGATAATAAGGAGCCAGATAATCAAGTAACAGTTATGCAGCCATTTAATTCCTGGCAAAGAACTAAACAGGACAATGAGGAAAGACCAGTGATCACGTATGATGTGTTTTAACCTCTATTCGGTTGCCAATAACACAATAGACTGAGTGGGTTACAAAGAAAAGAGTTTATTTAGATCCAGACCTGTAGGTCCCGAAGTCCCATCTGACAATGGTCTTGCTGACAAAGTTCTGGGATCCAGTAGCACATCCCATGCTAGTGACAGAGTCTGTGCATACATCTGTATGTGTCTGGTTTCTCTCCGTCTCACAAAGACACCAGGATCCAATTCTGGGACCACATCCTAATGACCTCATCTAATTTCAGTCACTTCCCAAAGGTGCCCCTCTAAACACTAATCAAACTGCTTCCGGCTTCTTAATGGCCTAATGGGGGACTAAACTCTAGCATGAGTTCAGCAGGAAAACCCTTTTCAACCCATAGCAGCATGGGAAGAGCTAAGTATCCCACATTAAAGAAATTGGACCTTGGATAGGCCATACACCATACCCCCAAATCTAAGCTGGATCATAGATTAAAAAGTACAAGCTACAATTCGCCTTTCTAGACTAGAACAAAGGTTTATTACTTATTTTATGTAGCTTTCCAGTGGAAAGAAGAGCTGTATTTTTTTGTCAAAAAGTGAGATATATTTTACTAATATTTCATAGCAGTGCTATGTTAGGCTCCTAAGTGTCCCTCCAAGATCCATGTGGTAAAGATTTAATCCCCAGCATGAGGCTTTTGGGAGGTGGTGTAACTTTAAGAAGTGAGGTCTAGTGGGAGATCTTGAGGTCCTTTGGACCCCAGTTTCTTCCTCTTTCACTTTTAGGCCATGTGGTGGGCACTTTTCCTCTACCATGCCCTCCCAACCCTGATGTACTGCTTTACCACAGAGCAAACGCAGCAGGGCCAACCAAGAATGGCCTGAAACCCCCTTCAAAACTGTGAGCCAAAGCAAACCTTTTCTCTTTAAAAGTTGATGTTTGTTAGAGTGGTGGAAAGCTGGCAAAACAAGTAGAAAACAAATGTAACGATGAGTGTAATTCCGAAGAAATAAAGACTAGAATGGATGGTATTTTTGCATTGATGTCATCTTTCCTATGCCAAGTTCAATTTCTTGACCATAACTAATGGTGAAGTACTAAAAATCATAGAGTGTTATTTGCACACATAGACTAGCTAAGGAAGCAAGAAAACCAGAAAACCAAGCAACATTTGCACCTAAAACAAATAACACATGAACAAATCACTTCAAAACAAAAAAGAATACCAAATTAAAAAAAACTGATAGAAGCAGAAATTTAATATTTGGTTATACACATTCATGCTTTATGGATTTTTATGATGTCAATGCTAAAAGTCATTGTATATAATTATTGGTACATAGGCTAGTGACTGCATTAGAGATAATTGGAAATGAGTCAGTCTGTGGGCTAAAAAGTCAGCACCATACTTTTATGTATTCAGGAACCATCTAATAATATGGAAGACAAATTTAAAAAGTAAACTATGCCAGCAAAGTATTTTTCCTTCAATTTGATCTATGTTCAGCTGCTGAACGTTAGAACATTAGTTAAGTGTGTATGCAATTTAAACATAATGGTACTATGAGGAACATATTTTTCTTTCATCATCATTTCCCAAAACATAGCTAGTACAACACTATGCAATTATCAAGAATTATATTATTGACTAAATTTCAAAAGTATATTCTGAAAGATCAGCTACACAAATAGGAAACTATTTTGGAGTAATTACCTAAGGCCTTTTAATCATTACGTTAATTAGTGTACTACTTCTGTTTTTAAAGAAGAAAGGCCAGTATAGGTGAACATTGTGCTTCACAGCACAGTACAAGTTGAAAACTGCTTTACATTTGAGATCATGCTATCACATGGCAACGTGGAAAAGGGTTATAAGTAGTCATTATAGTCATTACTGTATGCTGACTTACATATTCCCAGATCATGAAGAGAAGAAATCTCATGTATTAGAACTGTCCAGAGAAATAAAGAACAAGAAAGAATTATAATTAAAAGCATTCCTAGACACGACAGGTCCAATGAATGTTTCACACGACTTGAAAATAATTTATTAATTAATCGACGAATCCCAGTGAGGACTTTGCTTTTCCAACAACCTTCCTGAATGCACTGTTGACCTCTTTGTTCCTCAAGCTGTAGACCAGGGGGTTCAGCATGGGGATGATCATCGTGTAGAACACAGATGCGATTTTATCTGTGTCCATGGAGTGACTGGAATTTGGCTGTAAGTACATGAAGACGATGGTTCCATAGAAGATGGAAACAGCTGTGAGGTGGGACCCACAGGTGGAGAAGGCCTTCTTCTGCCCCTCAGATGAATGCATCCTCAGGATAGCAACCAAAATGAACAGGTAAGAGCTCAAGATGACCAAGAGAGTGAAAAAAATATTGAAAGCTGCCAGCACAAAGAGCACAATCTCATTTGGATAGATATTAGAGCAAGAAAGGGCCAGAAGTGGGGGAATGTCACAGAAAAAGTGATTGATCACATTGGAACGACAGAAGGAGAGATGGAAGGTGAAGGCTACATGGACAGAAGCCTGCAGAAGCCCACAGGCATAGGAGGTGGAGACCATCAGGACACACACAGTGCTCGTCATGGTGGTGGTGTAGTGCAGGGGCTTACACACGGCTGCATGGCGATCCAAGGCCATCGAGGCCAGCAGGAAACTCTCAACAGTGACAAAGGCTGCAAAGAAGAACATCTGGGCTGCACAAGCATTGTAGGAAATGATCTTATCTCCTGTGAGAAACCCCGCCATGACCTTGGGAGTGACAGCTGAAGAATAAACACAGTCCACCAGAGACAGGTGACTGAGGAGAAAGTACATGGGAGTGTGGAGACGGGAGTCCAGCAGGATCAACAGGATCATGCCCAGGTTCCCCACCAGAGTGACGAGGTAGATGAGGGTGAAGAGAATAAATAAGGGGACCTGTAGCTCGAGGGCATCTGTTAACCCCACCAGAATAAATTCAGTCACTTCTGAGATATTTTCCATCAAAGTCAGTTGGGAATGATCATGAGAAGGATGTAACAAGATGAGAAATCAAATCATTTAAGTTGTGCACTATCATGAGAGCTAAGTGTGGCCAGGGACTTCTGCTCATGTGTAGCTTCTTGTTCATGCAGGATTCGGTGAAAGAAGCTGGACTGAGATCTGGGCACAGGTGGGTTGAGGGAGATCCTGCATCTCTTCATGGAGAGTGGTGCAGATGGGTTTGCAAGGGTCATTGCTGACTGTGGCTGTCCTGGTGGTCCTTGCTTTGACAATAGGGCTCCTTTCAGCTCTTCTGGTGCCTGGCATTCTTCATTATATTAAAGCATATAGGAGTCTTTTTCACTACTTGGAATTTATTATTATTGTTATTATTATTATTAATTATTATTATTATTATTTGGTACTGGGGATTTAACTCAGAGGTGCTTATCCACTGAGCAATGTTCCAAGACCTTTTTATATTTTATTGAGTGAAAGGTTTTTGCTAAGTTTCTTAGGTACTTACTAGGTTGCTGAGCCTGGCTTTGAACTTGTGATCCTTCTGGGTCAGCTTCCTAAACCCCCACCATACAAGGAATATCTTGCAAGGACTGTTGTATAAAATAGATACAAGAAGCTTAATCAGCAGAAAGTCCAATCTGGGAAAGAGTTGGTTACGCTTTGGGATGTGATCCTAGAAAAACCAGCCAAACACACTTCCCATCTCTGATAGGTCCCTCACCAACTTGCTCATAATAGCTGAAGATATACAATGACTAGAGGCCCTGCTCTAGGGACATGCATACTTTTATCTTTAATTCATGAGAGTGCTAAACTGGAAGCTTCCTTTCAATCATTGGTCCTTATAGGAGCCTTCATGATGTATGGACATATTCTTGGTGATGTCTCAGTGTATTTCTGTGCCTTAAATGGAAGGAACAGATTTTCAAAATGTTGAAGCAAATATTTACTGATTTCTTTTCATGTCATAATTATTATTTTCCTGTACACTGATGTTTTCCATTTCCTGCCATTGCTTATATCTTTGCTTTAATTCTGGGCAAGTAGAGCAGAGAAGACAGAAGAGTTCCTTTTGTTCTGTCCTAGAAACTCTGTGTCCTCTACCAAGCTATTCTTCATGGTGCATCTGGTTGTACTGACCTTGGGCTGCTCAGGTGCCAGCTCTAGGTGCTGCTGTGGTTATAGCATGAGAAGTTCTCTCAGCCCAAAAGACACGTCTGTCTGAAAAATTGAGTGATTCTCATCTCTTCTGGACTAAAAAAACTGCCACATTCAAGGCAAGAATGATGTCGTCCCTGTTGCTAAGGATAGCTATGGTGATTGTAATGACGTGTCCCTCCCTCCTAGGCTCTTATGTGATAATGAACATGAAAGTTCTTTGAGAATCATGACACTAACATTTTCAAATGAAGACATTGAAGCCATTATTCAGCTTATCTCAGCTTTTCTTGGCTACTGAAGAATGTTTGGATAACTATATTGAATGTCCAGAATTTGACATTCCTAAGGAAAGCAGGCTAACAATATAGATGGTTAAGGAGACCTTTCAAGAGCCATAACCCCTGAAATTGAGAAATGGAGCTGTAATTGCTGCACCCGTACTCTTACAGCACCTTCACGATGCAAGAAAATGAGGCATGTGTTCTCCCCTTCAGTCTAACCATCTTCCCAGCCATTTGTGTAAGGCAAAGCAGTGAGGGTGCACATCTGCCTGCTGCAGAGCAGCACTGTGGGAGGAGGGAGCAGGGAACTAGGGGTGAGAAGACCAGCAATAAGTGCCTGTGCTGCTGCTGTTTACACTACCTGGGTATTATTTCCTTTTTATTTTGTTTTCATTTGTAAAATAAAAAGGGTTCAGCCTTCTATTGTCCTTAGACTTCTATGATTGTCTGTTTTCATAATACTTACTTTTGTCCTAGGAACAGATATAGGTTAGAACAAATCAAGTGATATCCAGACCATTGTCCCCAAGTCCACATCTGCAAAATCATCCTGCAGAAGAGTCTCCTTCTCCACCGTGGAGCTCTGTGCTGTGGCAGAGAATGTGGGCTGTGCTTGTGCAAATATCAAGCCAGAGATGGCAGCTTTCCACAGGACTCTCAGGGGAAGCAGTGCCGAGAGAGCAGAGATCTCTGGGGACCTCCAATCCCTCATTGGCCCCCTAACTTGACCCTGTCTGGAGATAGCAGAGGGTGGTTTGTACCTTTTGGCTGAGAGTGTGGACACAGGGGATAGAATCTTAAAGGAACAAGGACCCAATCAGTCAATGAGCTGTGCCACAGTCATTAGGCAATAAAATAAAAATCTTGTTAAAAACTCTGGCTTCAGTGAAGTGAGGACCTGATGCAATCTTTCTCACCTTAGCTTTTTCTCAAAGGTCTAGAATCTTCCAGGTACATTTTTTCTTTCATTTATTCTATTTTTTTTAAACAAAATATCTAATTGTCTTTCCACTGCAGAGGTGCTATGGGGCTATTTTTTGCTGTCATTTTTAAACAATTTTTTTGTAAGCATGTAACATTCCCATTTATGGGATGCAATGGGATCTCAGCACATGTAGATACTATGTAAAGATCATTGTGCAAATCAGAGTAAGATTATGTCCTTCATTTTTAACACATTTTTTTTTGGTTATTGTGAGAGCATCAAAATCCTGCATTTTGGTGATTTAAAATATGCAATGCATTAGATTCAGTAATAATAAAACTATTGTCCAATTGAGTTACGGTAGATAGGAGGAATAAGTTCTTTCTTTCCTTTAAAATTGAAGAATGTATCCATAATTTTCCTTTCCATTTTTTTCTACCTCTAATCCCATTGCTTAAGGTAGAATTTTGTAGCCAAGTGTAGATTTGTGTTAGAATTGTGTGGCCATGTGGATTGGCTTAAATTCTTCTTCTGCCACCTATTACACTTTGTGAACTTGGCCAAGTTATAATTATTTCAACAAACTTGAGTCCATCACTTGGGAAAATATAGTAATAATATTTTTTTTTATTTCTCACAGGAGAATCTTGCAGATGAAATGAGATATGTAGAAAGCTAAGCATGATGTGTAACATGTATGAAGAATCATATGTCTCTAGAAATTTGTCTAAGTCTACAAGATTTTCTATTTTATTGGAGTATAAATTTTCAAAATAATTTCTAATTATCTTCTATTTCAGTAGTGACCATTGTGATATTTCCTTGTTCATAAAATTTTTTAGTAATTTGAGTTTTATTTCTCTTCATTTGCATGGCTAGTGCTTATCAATTTTATTTATTTTCAAAGAATCAACTTTTTATTTTGTCAATTTTTTCTTTTGTTTCAATTTCATTGATTTCAGCTATGATTTTAATTATTTCCTGTATTCTACTACATTTGGTGTTGATTTGTTTTTCTTTTTCTAGGGTTTTGAGATATAACGTTGAGTCATTTATTTGTTGACTTTTTATTCTTTTAATGTGAGCTCAATGCAATGAATTTTCTTCTTAGTGCTGGGAAACTCATAGTGTTGCCTTTATAGTGTTCCAGAGATACTGATATGTTGCATTGGTATTCTCATTTACCCTTAAGTATTTTTTTATTTCATCCTTGATTTCTAAATTCATTACATTATGATATGATAGAATGCAGGGTATTATCTTCATTTTTAAAATGTTTACTAAGGGTTGCTTTGTGGCATAAGATATGGTCTGTTTTAGAGAAGGATCCATGTGCAGCTGAGAAGAAAGTGTGTTTGATCATTGATGGATGAAATATTCTATATATGTCTGTTGTAAGGAAAATAAAAAGAGACACAGGGACAAGATGCAGACACAGGAAAGATGGCTGCTTATCAGAGTGGCCACATTTATTTATAGCAATAGACTAAATTAGGTCATTAGTACCATAACTACGTTATTATTTATTGTATCAGTAAGGTTGATTATTCTGCAGTTACATTCTACAGGTACAATATGCAATGTTAGGAGCTTGGTGTAGCTCTCAAGAAAGTCGACTGTCTGAAGTTACTGTTAGGCGGGCAGGTCCAGGAGCACCTGAGTTTGGCGAAACATTGTAGTTATCTGGCAAGCAACTTCATTTATCCCCAGGACCTATATGTGCCTGAGATCAAGGTCAAGGCTGATAAGACTCCAGCACAGAGCCTCCTCATGCAGGGAATTGCCATAGCAGCTAGACATTGCCCATGTATTAATTATCTTACTAGTTCCTAGGAGAAACTGCAGAGCATTCTAAGCGTGGGAACAGAGTGCCTGTTACCCACTGGAAGTTTGCTCACTGGAGGTATGCTTCCCTGATTATTTCCAGTCAGAATCCCTACAGTCTGTAAAGCCTAAATTATTGATTGTATTATTCACTTATATTATTTCTTTATTTAGTTTTTATTTGAGAGATCTGTCCAAATAAAAGAAGATGAAACAAAAAGTGAAGGAGGTGTGTTAAATTCTTTCAGTATTATTGTATTTGTTTATTTGATTCTCAAAATTGAGAAGCATTTGTTTGATGTACATAGATGCTCCACTATTTGGGGCATGAATATTTATAATTTTTATGTCTTGCTGATGTATAATTCCCTTAAGCAGTATGAAATGCCCTTCTTTGTCTCTTTTGATTAATTTTGCCTTGAAGTCCACCTTATCTGATATGAGATTGGAAACCCCTGCTTGTTTACGTATCAATATGAGTGGTATGTCTTTTCCCATTCATTAACCTTCAGTCTGTGGATGTCTTGGTCTATCAGGTGAATCTCTTGGAGACAGCATATTGTTGGGTCTTGTTTTTTAATCCAATCTGCCAGTCTAGGTCTTTTGATTAATGAATTTAGGCCATTAACATTCAAGTTTATTATTGATATGTGATTTGTATTCCTGTCACTTTAGTTTACTTCTGGTTTTTATTTGACTTAGTTTCTCCATTGCTTGACTATTCCCTTAGTGCAGTTCCTCCCTTTGCTGGTTTTCACTTTGTTCTTTTAGATTTCATCCTCACATTTTGTTGAAAATGTTCTGTAGTGTGGGCTTTCTAGTTGTGAATTCTTTTAACTTCTGTTTATCACAGAAGGTTTTTAGTTCATCTTTGAATCTGAAGCAAAGTTTTGATGGATATAGGACTCTTTGTTGGCATCAATTTTCTTTCAGAGCTTGAAATATATTGTTCCAGGACCTCCTACCTTTGAGGGTCTTGGTTGAGAAGTCAGCTGAGATCTGAATTAGTGTTCCCTTTATGTAATGTGATTTTTTTCCTCTCACAGCCTTTAAGATTTTATCTTTTCTCTGTATGTTAGTCATTCTCATTCTAATGTGCCTTGGTGTGGGTCTGCTGTCATTTTCTACATTTGGGGTCCTGTAATTCTCTTGTGTTTGATTTTTACATTTCATTCTTTAGGTTTTCGAATTTTCTGATATTATGACTTTAAAAAAATTGTGCATTCATTTGGTTTGTATCTCCACTCCTTCATCTATCCTGATAAATCTTAAATTTGGTCTTTTCATGTTATCCCATAATTCTTGGAAGTTCTGTTCATGGTTCTTACCATCTTCTCTATACTATCAACTTTATTTTCAAGATTATACATTTTTGCCTTTATTGCCTGAGGTTCTGTCTTCCAAGTAGTCTAGTCTCCTGGTGATGCTTTCTATTGAATTTTTAATTTGGCTTATTGATTTTTTTCATTTTGAGAAGTTCTGCTTGTTTTTTCCCCCCAGAATCTCTGACTCTTTATTGAAGTGATCTTTCACTTCGTGTATTTTCTCTCTGATTTCACTCCTTATACCACTCTTTACTTCACAGTTCAATTTAACCATACATTCTGAACTCCTTCTCTGACATCTCTTCTATTGTGCTGTCAATATATTCTATTATTGGAGTGTCTCAGTTTGTTTAGGGTGCATTGTTCCCTTGTTTTTCTATGTTGTTTGTGTGTTTTCCCATCTAGCAGTATGGATCTGAGGCAGTACAGATTTTATCCTGTAGACTTAAAGCATCTCTGAAGATTTCCAGTACCTCACCTTTAAGGGGAAGACCAATATTAATAGCACTTGATGCAAGCAACATACAGATTTAAACCTAATTACTCCTATTAAAAGTTCTACAGTTTTGTCTCAAAAAAGAGAAATGATGTTTTCAATTATTGTCTGTAATATCAACAGTAAATTGCTTAAAAGGGTTTACAGTTTCAAATGCTAAATAAAAAGAGAACAGAAATAGTATAGGCTGTGATATTTATGAGGGAGGAGGAGAGAAGATAGAAGTAAAAATTTATGGGAATAGTGTAAGAGGAATTGATTGAGAATGTATGTAACAGGAGAAAAGAGAGAAAGAGAACCTAGGGAAACATATAAGTGAGAGGAAAAATATACTCAAAGGAAAAAAAAAGTAAAAAAGAAGTATAGGTATACACAACAAAATTGTAAAATACTATTCATATATCAGAGTCCTCTATAAACTGATGAATGAAAAAAATTGGTTTCAAATATGGTAGATATGTTAGAGAGGGAGAAAAGATCTCAATGGAAAATCGAGCAATTATTTCTGTTGGCATTAAAAGTTTCTCAGCTTTCCTTCTTTGCTGATAGGTGGGGATGTCTGGAGTTTGATGTTAGCCCCATCTGGTGGGTGCTGCACTGGCCTGGCCAGGTGAGCTGATAGCAAGAGGCCCCCACACCCTCTTGCCACCTTCAGACCTGATATAGCAGCCCGTTTATCCACTTGCACTTCAGGACTCATGGAGCTAGGGATAGCTGTGCTCTCTCCAGCCTCTCTAACCCGTGCTCCCCCTGGGCAAAATGCCCCCAGTCTCTGAATTTTCACAGAATTTCGAGGCCCAGACCAGCCCACACAGACCGAGTCATTATCTGACAGATATGGGCTTCAGTTACCCAAGGCACAGCCACAGTTATATTCTGAAGGTCTCATTGCCTTGTCAACTTGTAGAGATCACCAGGGTTGTGTCACACAGAGGAGCAACCTTGAAAAGAAGTAGCAAGATGGCGGCCATTAGCACACCCAGCAGGAAGACCTCAGGTGCAGCCACACCCACAGGCACTGGAACACTGAACTTGCAGGCTTGGCTGGTGTCCCAAGAAGGAAGAGGCCAAACCTGCAGGCCCCCTGGAATAGAATGTTGTATGGTGGGGGTGGGTCAGCAGCTGTGGCAGCAGTGGGTTGGTGGTGGCTGCTGGAAGTGGCAGTACCCTGAGGAAAGACCTCCAGATGGTGGCATAATCTCACTCATTGTTTTTCATATGGCAATTTTGTTGTGATGTCATTAAAAGATCACAACATTTGCCAATTTCAAATGCATATAGTTGTGTGACAGTTGCACAATAATTTAAGAACATTTTCAACACCTGAAAAAGAGACCCTGAACTTGTTAGTACTGGTTCCTGTTTCCTTCCATTTCTACCTAAATCCTAGGAAACCACTCATCTAGGTTTTGTTTTTATAGAGTGGCTTAGAATGAACATGGGATATGAATAAAGTCATATGACATGTGGTCATGGTCATTTTATACTGGCTTTTTTCATTTTGAGTGTTTTCATGCATGTCCGCTTTGTGCATGTATTTGTATTCTGTTCCCTATTATTGCTGAATATTGTATTATAAGGATTTATCATATTTTATTTATTCCTTTCATCAGTGGATGAGCATTGTTTCTACCATTGATTTCTGAAAATGATACCATTTGTGTATGATATTTGTGTGGGCTTGTTTTCATTTCTCTTGGGTACACATTTCAGTGTTGGATTGCTGGGTCAAATGACAACTGGTAGGGTTTGCATTTTCACTCCAAATCCCAGAGCTGTCAATATAACCCCAAATGCCATGGTGTTTGAAAAGTAGGACTTTAGGGGAGGTTTTTAGGTGATGAGGGCTTTGCCCTCATGGATGGATTAAGACAGCTAGAGAATAGACTTGCAAGAGTAGGTTGTCTGTCTTCTGATCTTTTGCCATGTGAATACAGGGTTTGTTCATTACTAGATATAAGTAACTTTTGCTCACTTCTAAGAAAGGCCAATGATCTCCAAAAAATACTTCGCAGATTTAATGTAACACCCACCAAAAAGCTAATGAAATTTTTCATGAAGCTAGGAATAAACTCTTACAATTTATATGGAGAAACAATGAACCTAGCACAGTCCATACAATTCTAAGCATTAAGAACGCTGCTGAATGAATCAATTACTAGTTTCAAATTATACTCAGAGCTCTCACAACAAATCAGCATTGAAGAGAAGACACAGAGATGCACCCACACAGGTAAAGTCACCTGATTCTCGACAAAGATGCCAATACTTCTTAAATGAATCCATGAACTAGAAAGGGAAAAATACTCCCAAATTTTATTCTATAAATCCAATACCACCCTGATACCCCCCCAAAATAAGGACATATTAAGAATACTACAGACCAATATCTCTGACAAATAGAAATGCAAAAAAATGAATAAAATAACAATGATTCATAGTAAAAATGCATTAAGAATTTTGTACACCATGATAAAAATTGCTTCATCCTAGGGATATATGGTTGGTTCAACATGTGCGAATCAATACCTGTGATGGTTTCACAAGTAGATTAAGAGCAAATATCACAGAATCATCTCAATAAGTGCAGAGCAATAATTCAACAAAATTCAGCACCTGTTCACATTAAAAATACTGAAGAAACTAGGAAGAGAAGAAACCCACCTTGACATCCTAAAGGTAAGTATGACAAAAACACAAAATCATACTGAACAGGCAAAAATCAAAAGTAATTCCTCTAGACTCAGGACCAAGGCTAGGATATCATTTTCAACACTCCTATTCAATATAGTACATGAAGTTTTAGCCAAGGCAGTCAGGCAAGAGAAGGAAATTAAAGGGATACTAATAGAAAAAGAAGAACTGAAATGACCTCTGTTTACAGATGATACTACCCAAAATTTAGAAGGTCAAAACTCTACCAGAAGATGGTGACAACATAGCAAAGTTGCAGAATATAAAATCAACCTACAAATACCAGTAGTTTCTTTGAACATCAATCACAAATCTTGTGAAAAAGAAACAGGGAAAACAATTACTTTCACAATACCCTGTAAAAAAAATAAAATGACTACAAATAAAGCTGACCAAGAAGGCAAAAAAACTTATATAATGAAAATTCCATATCACTTAGGAAAGAAATTGAAGGAGATATTTGAAAAAGGAGAGACTCCTCATGTTCCTGGACAGGACAGAAATAATTTTGTTAAAATGGATTTATTACCAAAAGTTTTATTCTGCTTCAATACAATCCCATCAAAACACTAATGACATTCTGCAAAGAAATAGAAAACATTGCTGAAATTCATATGGAAGAATAAAGACCTAGAATAACAAAAGCACTTTTTAGCACTAAGAGCAATCCTGGAAACATCAGATTACCCAATCTCAGATAATGCTAAAGAGCTATAGTAAGAAAAACAGCATAGTGACAATATAGAATTAGACATGTAGACCAAAACAATAGAAGACAGTAAGATACGTCCAAATAGATATATTCATCTGATCCTTCACTGAAGGCACTAAAACATGCTGAAAAAAAGATAGTCTTGTTAACAAATTATGTTGGAAAAACTGGACATCCATGTGTAGAAGAATGAAGCTAGATCCCTATGAGTCACCTTCAATAAAAGTAACCTTAAAGTAGATCAAAACCTAGAAATTAGAATAGGAACTTTGCAAATGTAGGAAGAAAATATGGGGTCAATACTCAAAAATATAGGCATATACATTGGCTTTCTTAATAAGCCCCACGAAGCTCAAGAAATAAACCAATAAGCAATAAATGGGATGACATTAAATTAAAAAGTTTCTGCATTGAAAAAGAAACAATAAAGAGTATGAAGAGAGGGCATATACAATGGGAGAATGCTGCGGCCCTCTCATCTCTCTCAGCCATGCCATTAATTAAAGAGATACCAGGTGAAGGGTGACAGGGGAATGAAGAAAACACAAACAGACATGCAAGAGGGGCCAGGTTGGTAGCCAATCCCTGATGGGGGATGACTGAGCTAGCTCAGCACATTTATTATATAGGTTTCATCAAAAGATTACTTGTGAAAAAGTTTCAGCAAAGTAGGCAATCTGAAGGACAAAGGACTGGCGAGACATTAGGATTATCTCGTTATGTTCAGAATTCTCTACTCCTGAGAGTTGGTGGCTGAATTCAAGGCCTTGAGTGGTATCTCTGAGCCTTTGCTCAGAGTTTTTTTGGGCCAGTGACACCATAGCAACTGGTCATTTTGGTCTGCACCTTCACACATGTAGTTCTCAGCACAACACAGCTACTAAAGGGTCAGACCATGATTCAAATCATCACTCTCTACAGGAGAAAGTCTTTGCCAGCTACTGTTCTGGTAGGGTATTCATATCCAGAATATATAAAGAACTCACAAATTTAACATACTCATGTGCACACATGTGAATGTGTGCACACACACACACACACACATCATCATCATCATCACTCAAGAAAACCCAGGCTATAAATGGTCAAGTGACCTAAACACATATTCATAAAAAGAAATACAAAAGGGCAACAAACATGAGAAAATTGTTCAACATCCTTATTAATCAGGGAAATGCAATTCAAAGGGACACTGAGATTTTATCACATTCCAGTTAGAATGGCAACTGTCAAGAATACAAAGAATAATAAATGCTGGTGAGGATACAGGGAGAAAGGAACACTAATACATTGTTGTTGTGACTGCAATTTAGTACAACTGATATGGAAGTCAGTCTTGAGATTCCAAAAAATGACTAGGCATGGAACCAGCATATGTCTCAGCTATTCTACCTTCAGAATTTATGCTAAAGAACTAAAGTCAGCATATTATAGAAATAAATGTATACATCAGCACAATTAACAATTTCCAAGTTATGAAACCAGCCTCAGTGCACATCAACAGATGGATAGATAAAGAAAATATGTAAGTGTATACAGGGGAGTTTTTCTCATTGATGAAGAATAATGAAATCTTGTCACATGCTGGTAAATGGCTGGAACTATAGAACATCATGCTAAGTGAAGTAAAGTAGATTCCAAAAGTTAAGGGATGTATATTTTGCCTCATATTTAAAAGTTAGAAAAAGGAATGAAAGAGGGAGTTTGCAAAACTGAAAAGATGACCAGTAGATTAGAAGAAGTGAATTGGGTTAGGGAGAAGGGGAGGAAAAAATGGAGGTACTATGGAATACCATCAACCAAATTATGTTATGTGCATTTATGAGTATGCACAATGAATAGTTCTGATACTCAGTTAAAATGTTCCAATAAAAAATAAATTTATTATAGCAAAAAATCTCCTTGTGGACACTTTGGAGAGCAAAAGAGAAAGAGAAAGCAGCCTATGAACCAAGAACAATGTGTTATTTCTTATCAGCTTTCCAAAGAATCTTCACCCTTACTTAAATATGTTCCTGTGTTCAGCACTGATGAATAGTAAATTAACTTTTAATTTTTGCATATCTGAAGATGCCTTTATTTTGTCCTCATGCTCGTGTGACTGTTCATCTGGGTATAGAAATCTAGATTGGTGTTTAATTTCACTCATCATTTGGGAAGATGTGATTCCACTGTCTGATGACTTTGTGGTTTTTGATGGAAAGTATGCTGTCAGTCTCATTATCATTACTTTGTGACAAAGGCATGACATGGTACAATTCTTCATTTGTTGCTAAAGTTGTAATAACCATATGTTACATTTATTTCTTTACAGAAGGCGAGGCTTTATACTAAATACCTGATATGACCTATTCACTAAACATCACCCAAATCCATGGATCAGGTATCATTAATATGCACATATTGAAACAGAGACACAAAGTAAATATTCAGTTTGTACACCTTGTCTCATATTGGGGATTTTGATTTTCATTATTGCATAAGTACAATTTAAAGGGACTTCTTTAAAGAGAACTCATGAATCAATATTCTCATGTTTGTAAGGCAGCTGGTGATCTCTTTTCTGGATATTTGTCTTCCCCTTGAGAATTCCTCAGAGAAACAGTTTGTTCTTTGATCTGTCTTTGCATGGACTGACAGCTGCCTTCGTGAGGTCTTTTTGAGAAATAAATACTCTCATTGTCAGCATCTAGAACTACGTGTGACACATGGTAACACTTTAGAAGGATGTCAGTCTCCATGTCCTCAGCTCCCATCTGGATCCTGGCCCAATGAGACAGAAGAGTGGGGTCCATTTCCTTTTACTCCACTTTCACAATTACAGGTTTACCTATGAGAGGACTGACCATCCTGATCTTAGTCCTTCTAGTTGGTTTGATTCACACAGATCCTTTTCTATTTTTTGAATTTCATAATGGTCCATAAGCCTGCAGGTTGCCATATGGGCTACATCCTTACATATGGATTTGAGTTTAGTTAGTGAAAACATACTTGGTATTTATACCAATGGGCAAACAAAGAGAGAATACTGTGGGATAGATTTACAGATATCTTTTCCCAAGGCACATATAATAAGGAGCCCTTGAATCCTATTATCCAACATTATAGATCCCATTTGGTGTTGATTCAGGTATTCAGACTCAGTTCCCTTTCTCCCACTCATTCACTCATTTCTTCACTAGTGTAGCTACCAGTCACACATTATCTCATTGTTTAATTTCCTACTGCATTTAATTTATATAATGGAGCAAGCATTTAAGGATTCCTACAATAAACAACCCAGTGGAAGATGAGAGTTCTGAAGTATGAACTGACGCCGGTGCTCCTTACACACACCAGTCCCCTTCCATGACAGTCCCAGCGTATTCATTTTAAAATAGGAAACTCAGTCTTGCCTATGATTTTGATTGTGCCTGATTGCGTGTCCCTGAGTGCCCAACAATATTCTTTCATTCTTTGAACACACCTGAAAAAGCTTCCTGTCTTTGTCGATCATGACCTCAGCACCATGTTAGAAGACAATATTATAGCTGATAGTGTGGGGAAGAATTTGCTCTAATTTTCTTTCTCCTAATTCTGCTTCTGGAAATAATGCAGACATAAACTTCCAGTTTTACAAATTTCTGGTTGTTTTTGTTAAGAAAACATATAGAGGAATGTATGACAGGAAATGTTGCTATTACAATAAGTTTTTTAGACATGATTACTTTTAGAAGTCAGGTAAGAATTAAATATTGATATATTTGGAAGTAATTCTTGCTCTCAACTTTTTCTCTGATATGTGAAATTGACAGAGGGGATAGATTTGATTACATGGTTAAATATCATTGGACCTTCTTTTATATTGAAGCTCCAGAGTCAAGCAGATGCAGATAATGAGCACTCATACTATGGATTTATGGATTTAACACAAATTTAGAGTAATATGATTTGAATTAGATTTTGGTGCTCTGCACTATGACAATCTTTCAAGTGATTCTTAGAGGCATCAACATATGATAACTGTGGCTTTATGCTGTATATGTGAATCATGTTGTTATTTTTCACTCTAAGAATTGAAAATATAAGCCTGATATCATATACATATTAGTATTACCTGCAAAGAAATTCATTCTAATGGTGTGTTACAATGTCAGATCCTATTGTATCTAGGATTAGAATCTGGCTTTTAAACTGGGAGTGGTATCTTATCTCTGAAAAAAAGACATGCAACTTTTCCTAAAACCTAATTATATTTCCAAACCATGAAGAGAAAAATTCACATTGTAAAAGAACAATTCGGAGAAATAAAAGAAAAGGAATAATTGTAATTACATAATATTATTAAGCACTGGATGCCCAATGAATGTTTTAAAAAATTTTTTTTTTTGCAAGCAATACACAATTAACAGACTAAGCCTAGTGAGGACTTTGCTTTTCCAACAACCTTCCTGAATGCACTGTTGACCTCTTTGTTCCTCAAGCTGTAGACCAGGGGGTTCAGCATGGGGATGATCATTGTGTAGAACACAGATGCCATTTTATCTGTGTTCATGGAGTGTCTAGAATTTGGCTGTAAGTACATGAAGACGATGGTTCCATAGAAGATGGAAACAGCTGTGAGATGGGACCCACAGGTGGAGAAGGCCTTCTTCTGCCCCTCAGACGAATGCATCCTCAGGATAGCAACCAAAATGAACAGGTAAGAGCTCAAGATGACCAAGAGAGTGAAAAAAATATCAAATGCTGCCAACGTGAAAAGCATAATCTCATTTGTGTAGATATTAGAGCAAGAAAGGGCCAGAAGTGGGAGAATGTCACAGAAAAAGTGATTGATCACATTGGAACGACAGAAGGAGAGCTGGAATGTGAAGGCTACATGGACAGAAGTCTGCAGAAACCCACAGGCATAGGAGGCGGTGACCATCAGGACACACACAGTGCTCGTCATGGTGGTGGTGTAGTGCAGGGGCTTACACACGGCTGCATGGCGATCCAAGGCCATCGAGGCCAGCAGGAAACTCTCAACAGCGATAAAGCCTGCAAAGAACATCTGGGCTGCACAAGCATTGTAGGAAATGATCTTATCTCCTGTGAGAAACCCCGCCATGACCTTGGGAGTGACAGCTGAAGAATAAACGCAGTCCACCAGAGACAGGTGACTGAGGAGAAAGTACATGGGAGTGTGGAGACGGGAGTCCAGCAGGATCAACAGGATCATGCCCAGGTTCCCCACCAGAGTGACGAGGTAGATGAGGGTGAAGACCATAAATAAGGGGACCTGTAGCTCGAGGGCGTCTGTTAACCCCACCAGAATAAATTCAGTCAGCTCTGATTTATTTTCCATGAAAGCTGTTGGGAATGATCTTGAGAAAGACTTGACAAGATGAACAGACAAATCTTTCAAGTTGTGCACTACCATGAGAGCTGAAGTGTGGCCAGGGACTCCTGGTCATGTGTAGCTTCTTGTCCATGCAGGAGTCTATGAAAGCAGCTGGACTGAAGGCTGGGCTCTGGCTGGTTGAAGGAGGTCCTTCCTCTCAGGGAAAGTGTTATAAATGGGTTTGGAAGGTCATTGCTGACGGAGGTTATCCTGGAGGTCCTCATTTCAACTACAGGGCTCCATTTAGCTTTTATGATGTCTGGCATTCTTCATGATAATAAAGCATCTAGAAGTCCTTTTCACTACTTGGAATATGTTGGTAATACTCTTTTCTAAAATATATACACACAACAGTTAATCAGCAGAAAGACCAATATGGACAATATTTGGTTACCCTTTGGTGTATGATGCTAGCAAAATCTGTCAAATGCATATCCAGTGTCTGACAGGTTTCTCCCCAACTTGTTTATAATAAGCTGAAAATATGCAATGACTTGAGGCCCTGCTCTAGGGACACTCATGCTTTCATCTCTAATTCATGAACCTCCTAAATTGGAATTTCCTTGAAAAAAAAAAAAAGCTCCCCATAGAGTGTTTGTAATGTATCCACACATGCTTAGTGAAGTCTTCATGTCTTCTGGTGCCTCAAAATGGGTGGAAAATTTTTTTTAAATGTTGAAGCAATATTTATTGCTTTCTTTTTTATGTGGCAATTATTGTTTTCTTGTATACTGATGTTTTCCATTTCCTGCCATTGTCCATATCTTTGCTTTAATTCTGGGCAGGTAGAACAGAGAAGGCAGTAGAGTTCCATTTGCTCTGTCCTAGAAACTCCGTGTCCTCTACCAAGCCATCCTTCATGGTGCATCTGGTTGTACAGACACTGGGCTGCTCAGGTGCCAGCTCATGGTGCTGCTGTGGTTATAGCATGAGAGGTCCTCTCAGCTCAGGAGACACATCTGACTGACAAACGGAGTGACCCTCATCTCCTCTGGACTAACAAACTGCCACATTCAAGGCAGGGATGATGTAGCCCCTGTTGCTGAGGATAGCTATGGTGAACATAATGTGTCCCTCCCTCCGGGCTCTTATGTGATAATAAACATAAAAGTTCTTTGATAACATGTCACTAACATTTTCTTCAATCAAGATATTTATTGGGGGGGGGCTGCCTGAAGGGGAAGAAAATGAGAAGCAGAGAGGAGAGGAGGAGGGAGGAGAGGAAGAGAGCAGAGAGAAAGAGAAAGAACAGAGAGAGAAGAAAGAGAGAAGAGGAAGAGGGCAGAGCGACACTATAACATTTTCAAAAGAAGCCTTTGGAGGCATTGCTTAGCTTATCTCAGCTTTTCTCAACTATGGCAGAATATTCAGCTAACCATATTGAATGTCTGTACTTTGACATTCTTAATGAAAGCAGTCTAACTATGCAGCTGGTCCAGGAGATGTTTCAGGAGCCACAACCCCTGAAGTTGACAAATGTAGCTGTAATTGCTGTACCGGTACTCCTATAGCACATTCAAAAGACAAGAAACTGAGGAGTGTGTTTTCCCCTTGAGTCTGACCCCATCACCCCAACTATTAGTACAAGGCAAGGCAGTGGGTGTGAATACCTGGATGCCACTGAGCAGCGCTATAGGGAAGAAAGCAGGAGTCCAGGAGTGAGGAGACCAACAATAAGTGCCTGTACTGCTGCTGTTTACCATACCTGGTGTTATTTCCCTTTTATTTTGTTTCCAATTTTTTTAATGGATAGGCATTTTATTTCCCTGAGACTTCTACCAAGAAATGATTGTCAGTTTTCATGATACTTACTTTTGTTTGGGAACAGATGAAAAGGTATCTAGACCATTGTGTGAAAGTCCACATCTGCAAAAGCAAGAGAGTCTCTTTCCCCACCGTGGAGCTCTGTGCTGTGGCACATAATGTGGGCTGTGCTCTTGCAGATATCAAGCAGAGATTCAGCTTTCCACAGGAGTCTCAGGGAAAACAGTACCACGAGAGCAGAGATCTCTGAAGACCTCTACTCCCACATGGACTCATTAACTTGACCCTGTCTGGAGCTAGCAAAGGGTGGTGTGTGCATTTTGGCTGAGAGTGACTGTGAGGACACAGGGGATAGAATCTTAGAGGAACAAGGGCCCAATCAGTCAATGAGCTGTGCCACAGTCATATTAGGCAATAAAATAAAATTGTTGATAAAGTGTCTGGCTTCAGTGAAGTGAGGATCTCATGCAATCTTTCTCACCTCTAACTTTTTCTCAAAGGTCTAGAATCTTCCTGGTATAATTTTTCTTTGATTTAGTCTATTTTTTAAACAAAATATCTATTTGTCTTTCCACTGCAGAGGTAGTATGGGGCTATTTCTGCCCTCATTTTAAACAATTTTTTGTAAGTATGTAATATTCCCATTTATGGCATATATACATACTATATATGTATAAAGACCATCATGCAAATCAGAGTAAGAGCACATCCCTCATCTTAAATATCTGTCTTTTTTCATTATTGTGGGATCATTCAAAATGCATTTTGGTGATTTAATACATGCAATATGTTATATTAGATAATAGTAACTCTAATGTGCAAGTGTGTTACTATAAATAGGAGGAATAAGTTAATCCTTCTTTTTAAATTTTAAGAATGTATCCATCTTTTCTTCTCCATTTTTTCCACCTCTAATCCCACTGCTTGAGGTAGAATTATCTCTTTCATTAATGCAGTCAAGTGTAGTTTTGTGATTTAGAATTGTGTGGCCATGTATATCAATTCAAATTCTACTTCTATCACCTATTCCACTTTTTGAACTTGGCCAATTAATTAGTGTTAAAAAACTTGAGTATATCAATTGGGAAAATATAGTAATAATATTCTTTATCTCTCACAAGAGAAGCATGCAGGTGAAATGAGATATAGAAATCTAAGCATGATATGTAACACGTATGAAGAAGTGAAGAAGCTTAAGTGTTACCATTTTATCACCGATTAAAACTGACTTTGGAAGTGGAAGAAAAATAGTAGTGCTGAAATACTACATCGACTTCCTCCATTTCTCTGAATCTTTGAAGTTGACAGAGCCATCAACCTTCTCTATCAAGTGGACAAGGGAATCACCAGTGTGTGTCATTCCTGAGTCGAGGTGTAGTGAAATCTATGCACAGCCCATCTGTTGTTTTTCATTCCACCAGGGCAGCTGAGGAGTCTCTGCTCCCAAGGGAGGAGCTCCAGGAGACCAACTTCCCATTGGGTTGGGTGTTTGAGTGAGCATGTTGAGAAGGACCAAAACTGTCCTAGACACCATGTGATGTGCACCTAGTTGCAAAGAAAAAATTCTTGTCCTTTTCAATCAATCGTTGGGGTATTGGCTTTATTTGTTTATGTATGTGACAAAATCTATTCTACCTAATATCATATATAATAAACTAAAAATCTTTAAAAAATTCAGATAAGTTTTTGGGAACTAATCCCCTTATTCACACTCATTTTTTTTGTTTACATAAGAACCTTGTCATAATATAATTAACAGAGCAGAACATTCACCAATTTTAAATGCGAATGTAGAGTTTTATGACAGTTGAAAAATAATTCAAGAACATCTTCAACATCTGCAAAAGAGACCCTGAACTTATTAGCTGTGTCACAGTCATATTAGGCAATAAAATAAAATTGTTGATAAAGTCTCTGGCTTCAGTGAAGTGAGGATCTCATTCAATCTTTCTCACCTCTAGCTTTTTCTCAAACGTCTAGAATCTTCCTGGTATAGTTTCATTACATTTCTACCTAATCCTAGGAAACCAATCACTTACATTTTGTTTCTATAGAATAGCTTAGAATGGACATATTATATAAATAAAATCATATGACGTGGTCATGGTTATTTTACACTGTTTTCTTCATTTAGAGTGTTTTTATGCTTATCCATTTTGTGCATGTATTTGCACTCTCTTCCCTTTTATTGTTGAATATTGCATTGTAAATATTTATCATATTTTATTTATTTCATTCATTAGTGGATGAACATTTTTCCTACCATTTACTTCTTAAAATGATACCATTTGTATATAATATTTGTGTGAGCCTGTTTTCATTTCTCTTGGGTACACATTTCAGTGTTGAATTGCTGGGTCAAATGGCAACTGGAATGGTTTGCATTTTCACTCCAAGTCCCAGTGCTGGCGACATAACCCCAAATGCCATGGTGTTTGGAAAGTAGGAATTTAGGGGAAGTTTTTAGGTGATAAAGGTTTGCCCCCACTGATGGATTAAGACTGCTAGAAAATATATTTGCAAGAGTAGGTTTTCTGTCTTTTGTTCTTTTCCCATGTGAATGCAGATGTTGTCCAGTACTATATAGATGTCTATTTTTCTCACTGATAAGAAAGGCAAATGATTTATACCAACAGGAATGCTTCACAGATTTAGTATAATATCCACCAAAATGCTGATGTAATTCTTCACAGACCTCGAAATAAACTCTTAAAATTCATTTTGAAAATCAATGAACCTAGACTAGTCTAAATAATTCTAAGCATTAAGAACAATGATGAATGTATCAACTACTAAATTTCAAATTCTACTCTGATGCTATCATAATAAAATCAACATGTTACTGGCATAGATAGACACATAGACCAATGAGATTGAGGATAAGACAGGGATGCACCCACACAGATATAGTCACCTGATTCTTGACAAAGATGTCAATGCCTTTTAAATTAATCCATGAAATGGAAAAGGGAAGAATACTTCCAAATTTATCCTATAAAAGCAGTATCACCATGATACCAAATCAGAAAAGGAGATATTACAAAAAGAATACTACAGATGTGACTCCACTGTCTGTTGACTTCTATAGATTTCGATGGAAAGTCTGATGTCAGTCTGATTTTATTACTTTGAATATTTTTTTCCATGTATCACAAAGTTTTCCTTCTCTAATTTCTTATAGGTCTATGTTGGAGCTTCTCAGTCTGATCTGCTTGTTTTTAAAAATACTTTTTAAATCTTTCCATCTCTTTTATTAAAGGAGTATTTTAAATATTGTCAAAATTAATATCTACATGCTAATTCTGACTTCAGTTTTGTTTAGGTTGATGTTTAACCCATCCTTTAAAATTTTATACTTTTTTGATAATTTAAACTTTATATCCAGGGCTTTTATGTGCTTAAAACAACAAAAACAACAACAACAACAACAACAACATCCAATAATGATTAATGAGCACTTATTTTCCTTCCATTTATTGTCTATTCTTGTTTAATTCACATAATTCCTTCATAATTCATGAATATTTTAAGAATCTTAGTTTTAATGTTTGTGTGTTGCACTATTATTTATTTCTCTTGAGATACAATATGTATCTTCTCTTGGGTCTGGTTGATTCTGTTCCTTATATTTCCTGACTTTCATGGGTAGAATCTCCTACATTTAACATACTCTTAATTATTTGAAAATTCATTTCATGAAAACCTATTTTGTTTTTCATTAATGTAGAAGAGATCTATGTCTACTTCTTTTGCAGATTTAATGGCCCAAAATATTAATACTCACATTTCTTATATTAGTGAGTCAGTTTTGTCAGTGGTAGTTTATTTCTGTTTTTTTTTTCACAATTGAATAATCCAATTTATTATTTTTTTTTTCTAGAGATACGAGGACTGGTTAAAGAGACAAACAAAATAGGGCTTCTGGTCATTGGAAGGAATCAATATAGATTTCATGCTCTTTTTTCCTAGGAAATCTATCCTGAGTGTGTATACTCCTTTTTTTTTTGAGAGACAATTATTATCAAGGGCTCATTAGTTTCTTTACTTCTATGCTCTGTAAATCACAGACTCATCTCTCATTTATAATTATTTGTATTTCTCTGGACAACAAATTTGAAAATGATATTTGAGCTCAGTTACAAATTTATTAATGTATGCTATGCAATTGTATATGTTTAATGCAGTGGAAGAAGAGTTTTCTGATTACTTTGTATCAGATGTTTCATAGGCAACTACTGATGGAAATTAATTTGTCCCTGATTAAAAATACCAAAGCATGACACAATAAATTGACTTGAATTAGTTAAACTTTTAACTCCCTCATCAACAATGTTTAATCCAATCAAAACATCCAAAATTATTTGCCTTTTTAATGATAACATAAAGAATATCACTTATGTGATTATTTATGGGGATTTTTTTCTATGAGTATTTTAGTACGGTTGATGAGATGCACAAAAAAGGTCAGGGTTGTCAACACATTTCCTGGATAACACAGAGAAGAACTGAGATGATTCTGTTTCTGTGATCAGATAGTTAAACATTTCTTATTGATTATCTTAAAGGGACGAAGCAATTTGTCCCTGTTCTGGTTCCCTCAGAAGGTTCTTGCCTTCAGGAATGTGTCCCTAGGTGGATAGGTATAGGTCTGTCTGCAAGTCCATGTTGAAAAATATTTTAATATGAAGAAGTAGAGAAAAACAGTGAGGCAGCACAGTAATAGAGAGTAATAGAGGCAAGACATGGTCCAATTCTTCATTCCTTTGCTAAAGGTGTAATAACCATACATTTATTTCTTTACAGAAGGACCAGCTTTGTACTAAATACCTGATATGACCTATTCAGTAAAGGTCACCCAACCCCATGGAGTAGATAGCATTATTGTGCACATAATAAAAGCAGAGAAACAGAGATACAGAGTAATTACACAATTTGTACATGTTGCACCATATTGGGGACTTTATTCTTCATTATTAAATTAGTACAGTTTGAGGTGACTTCTTTAGAGAGAACTCATGAATCAGTATTCTTATGTTTGTTAGGTAGCTGGTAATCTCTTTTCTAGATATTTTTCTTCCCATCGAGAGTTCCTCAGAGAAAACATTATGTTCTTTGATCTGGCTTTGCATGGATTGACAGCCACATTTGTGAGGTCTTTTTGAGAAATAAATATCCTTATTGTCAGCATCTAACACAACGTGTGACATATGGTAATGCTTTAGAAAAATGTCAGTCCTCATGCCCTCAGCTCCCATCTGGCTACTGGCCCAATGGACACAGAAGAGTGGGGTCCATTTCCTTTCACTCCATTTTCACAATTACAAGTTTTCCTAAAAGTATTGGCCATCCTAATCTTGACTGTTGTTGGTTTGATTTGCACTGATCATGTTCTACTCTTTGAATTTCATGATGCTCCATAAGCCTGCAGGTTGCCATGTGGGTTACATCCTTAGATACGGGCTTTGGGTTTAGTTAGTGAAAACATGCCTGGTATTTATAACAATGGGCAAACAAAGAGAGAATATTGTAAATTGGATTAACAGATGTCATTCCCCTAGGCACATAAAACAAGGAGCCCTTGAATCCTGTGATCAGTCATTAACACATCCAATTTGGTGCTGATTCAGGTATTCAGACTCAGCTCCCTTGCTCCCACACATTCACTCACTTCCTTACTAGTGTAACCACCAATCACATATTTTCTCATCATTTAATTTCCTATTACATTTCATTAATTGAGTGAAGCAAGCATTTTAAGGATTCATAAAATAATCTGAGCCCAGTGAAAGATGAGAGGTCTGAAGTGTGAACTGATACCAGTGCTTCTTACACTTACAATTCCCCTTTCATTTTAGTCCTGTAGTTTGCTTTTTAAAATAGGAAACTAAGTCCTGGTTGTGATTTTGATCGTGCCAGATTGCATGCATGTTCTGAGTGACCAACAATATTCTTTCTTTTCTTTGTATCACACCTGAGAGAATTTCCTGTCTTTGTTGATCTTGACCCTCAGCACCTTGTGAGAAGGTAGTATTCCAGCTGCTAGTGTGGGGAAAAACCTGCCCTTTCCTCCTAATCCTACTCCTGGAAATATTGTAGACATAAACTCCCAATTTTACTAATTTGTCATTTTTATTTAAAAACATATAGAAGCATCTACAATAGGACATATTGTTATACAACAAGTTTGGTAGACATGACTACTATGTGGAACTCAGGTAAGGATTAAATGTCAATATATTTGGAATAAAAACTCTGTTTTCTGAGCTCTGTTTCTGATATCTGAAATTGACAGAAGAAATAGATTTGGTTCTATGGTATTTTTAATTTTTTAATTTCAAAGTCGTCATTGGTATTTCTATTATATTGACTCTCAGATGCAGATAAGGAGTGATTATCTTGTGAATTTATGGACTTTACAAGGAATATATAGTGATATTATTTTGAATTATATCCTGGTATTTTGTACTATGACAATCTTACAAGATGATTCTTAGGTGCACAAACATCTGAACTATGGCTCTATGCTGTATATGTGAATCATAATGTTATTTTGCATTTTAAGAATTAAAAACATAAGCCTGATATCATAGACACGTGAAGATTACATGCAAAGGACTTCATTCTAATGGTGTGTTATAATGAGGGATCCCATTGTATCTAGGATTAGAATCTGGCTCTTAAACTGGGAGCAGCATCTTATTTCTGAAAAAAGACATGCAGATTTTCCTAAAACCTAATTATATTTCCAAATCATGAAGAGAAAAATTCACATTGTTAAAGAACAGTTTAGAGAAATGAAAGAAAAGAAATAATTGTAATCACATAATATTATTAAGCACTAGATGCCCAATGAATGTTTTAATTTTTTTGCAAGCAATACACAATCAACAGACTAAGCCTAGTGAGGACTTTGCTTTTCCAACAACCTTCCTGAATGCACTGTTGACCTCTTTGTTCCTCAAGCTGTAGACCATGGGGTTCAGCATGGGGATGATCATCATGTAGAACACAGATGCCATTTTATCTGTGTCCATGGAGTGACTGGAATTTGGCTGTAAGTACATGAAGGCCATGGTTCCATAGAAGATGGAAACAGCTGTGAGGTGAGACCCACAGGTGGAGAAGGCCTTCTTCTGCCCCTCAGACGAATGCATCCTCAGGATAGCAACCAAAATGAACAGGTAAGAGCTCAAGATGACCAAGAGAGTGAAAAAAGTATCAAATGCTGCCAACGTGAAAAGCACAATCTCGTTTGTATAGATATTAGAGCAAGAAAGAGCCAGAAGTGGGGGAATGTCACAGAAAAAATGATTGATCACATTGGAACGACAGAAGGAGAGATGGAAGGTGAAGGCTACGTGGATAGAAACCTGCAGAAGCCCACAGGCATAGGAGGCGGTGACCATCAGGACACACACAGTGCTCGTCATGGTGGTGGTGTAGTGCAGGGGCTTACACACGGCTGCATGGCGATCCAAGGCCATCGAGGCCAGCAGGAAACTCTCAACAGTGACAAAGCCTGCAAAGAACATCTGGGCTGCACAAGCATTGTAGGAAATGATCTTATCTCCTGTGAGAAACCCCGCCATGACCTTGGGAGTGACAGCTGAAGAATAAACGCAGTCCACCAGAGACAGGTGACTGAGGAGAAAGTACATGGGAGTGTGGAGACGGGAGTCCAGCAGGATCAACAGGATCATGCCCAGGTTCCCCACCAGAGTGATGAGGTAGATGAGGGTGAAGAGAATAAATAAGGGGACCTGTAGCTCGAGGGCATCTGTTAACCCCACCAGAATAAATTCAGTCACTTCTGAGATATTTTCCATCAAAGTCAGTTGGGAATGATCATGAGAAGGATGTAACAAGATGAGAAATCAAATCTTTCAAGTTGTGCACCACCATGAGAGCTAAGTGTGGCCAGGGACTCCTGCTTATGTATAGCTTCCTGATCCTGGAGGAGTCTGTGAAAGAGGTGGACTTAATGCTAGCAACAGTTTGGTTGAGGGAGGTCTTTCTTGTCATGGAAAGTGGTACAGGTAGGTGTGGAAGGTCATTGCTGACTGTGGCTCTCCTGGTAGTCCTTATTTGACAATAGGGCTCATTTTAGCTTTTCTGGTGTCTGGCATTCTTTATCATAACAAAACACTTTGGAGTCTTCATCACTACTTGGAATATGTTGCAAACACACTAGTCCAAAATAAACACAGAAAGTTTAATCAGCAGAAAGCCCAGTCTACAAAATATTTGGTTCATCTCTGGTGTGTGATATGAGCAAAACTTTCAAATGGATTTGTATTCTTTGAAAGTTCTCTACCCAACCTGTTTATAATAACTGAACATATACCATGACTTGTGGCTCTGCTCTAGGGATACTCCTGTTTTTAACTCTAATTCATGAAGGTCCTAAATTGGAACTTCCTTTTAAATGGAGGTCCTTATAGAGTGTTCATAACGTATGGGCACATACGTAGTGGTGCTTTGGTGTCATTTGGTGCATACAAATGGTAGAAAATGTTTTTCAAAATGTTGAATCAAGCATTTATGGCTTTCCTTTTTATGTCACAATTGTTATTTTTACATACACTGATGTTTTCCATTTCCTGCCATTGGCTATATCTTTGCTTTAAATGTGGGGAGGTAGACTAGGAAGATAGTAGAGTTCTGTCCTAGAAACTCTGTGTCCTCTACCAAGCCATCTGGTGTATCTGCTTGTACTGACCTTGGGCTGCTCAGGTGCCAGCTCACAGTGCTGCTGTGGTTACAGCATGAGAGGTCCTCCCAGCCCAAGAGACACTTCTAAATGTGAAAACTGAGTGCTTTTCATCTCTCCTGGACTAACCAACCGCCACATTCATATCATGGATGATGCAGCCCTTCTTTCTGAGGAGATGCAAATTGAAAGTAATTTGCCCTCCCCGTCCTAGGCTCTTATGTGATAATGAACATGAAAGTTCTTTGAGAACCATGACACTAACATTTTCAAATAAAGCCATTGGAGCCATTATTCAGCTTATCTCAGCTTTTCTTGGCTACTGCAGAATATTCAGCTAACCATATTGAATGTCCAAACTTTGACAATCTTAAGGAAAGCAGGCTAACAATATAGATGGTCAAAGAGACCTTTTAGCAGCCACAACCCTTGAAATTGAGAAATGGAGCTGTAATCACTGCACCTGTACTCCTACAGCACCTTCACGATGCAGGAAGATGAGGAGTGTGTTCTCCCCTTCAGTCTAACCATCTTCCCAGCCATTCATGTAAGGCAAAGCAGTGAGCGTGCACATCTGCCTGCTGCAGAGCAGCACTGTGGGAGGAGGGAGCAGGGAACTAGGGGTGAGAAGACCAGCAATAAGTGCCTGTGCTGCTGCTGTATACACTAACTGGACATTATTTACTTTTCATTTTGTTTTCATTTGTAAAATAAAAAGGGTTAGGCTTTCTATGGCCCCTTAGACTTGTAACCAGATATGCTCTTTTCATAATACTTACTTTTGTGCTTGGAACAGATAAGAGATGGAACAAATCAAGGGGTATCCCAACCATTGTCCCCAAGTCCACATCGGAAAACTCATCCTGCAGAAGAGTCTCCTTCCCCACCATGGAGCTCTGTTCTGTGGCAGAGAACGTGGGCTGTGCTCATGCAAATACCAAGCCAGAGATGGCAGCTTTCCACAGGACTCTCAGGGGAAGCAGTGCCATGAGAGTGGAGATCTCTGGAGACTTTGATTCCCACATTGGCCCCTTAACTTGACCCTGTCTGGAGATAGCAGAGGGTGGTGTGTGCCTTTTGGCTGAGAGTGCTTGTGAGGACACAGGGGATAGAATCTTAGAGGAACAAGGGCCCAATCAGTCAATGAGCTGTGCCACAGTCATATTAGGCAACAAAATAAAATCCTTGGTAAAAATCTCTGATTTGGGTGAGGCCATGACCTCATGCAATCTTTCTCACCTTTGGCTTTCTCAAAGGTCTAGAACCTTCCTGCTACACTTTTTCTTTCATTTATTCTATTTTTAAGCAAAATATTGATTTGTCTTTTCACTGTAGAGGTGCTGCAGGGAGATTTTTTGCTCTCTCTTTTTCTGGGGGAGGGTACAGGGTATCGAACTCAGGGGCTCGCGACCACTGAGTCACACCCCAGTCATATTTTTTTTTTATTTCAAGACAGGGTCTCTCACTGAGTTGCTTAGCATCTCGCTTTTGCTGAGGCTGGCTTTTGAACTAGTGTTCCTCTTGCCTCAGTTTCCCAAGCTGCTGGGATTACAGTCACCACTGGGCCTGGCTTTTTGCTCTCATTTTAAAACAATTTTTTTTGTAAGTATGTAACATTCCCATTTATGGGATTCAAAGTCATCTCAACACGTGTGCATAGTCTGTAACATCATGTAAATCAGAGTAAGTAGCTTGTCCCTCATCTTAAGTATGTCTTTTTTGTTGTTGTTGTTATTTGAAATGGGTTTGGTTATAGGGTATTTTTCATTATTCAACTCTTTATTGAACCTTCTGCTATATTGAAGATTAGGATTCAAGAAGATGCAGATAATGAATGATCATACTATAGATTTATTAATTTTACAAAAATATATAAAGATATTATTTTGAATTATATCCTGGTATTCTGCACGATGACAATCTTTCAATATGATTCTTAGGAGCACGTATGTCTGAGAACTATATGAGAATCATGATGTTATTTTACATTTTAAGAATTGAGAATTGGTATCATGTATATATGAGGATTACCTGCAAAGGACTTCACTCTAATGGTGTGGTGATACGTGGGATCCTACAGTATCTAGGATTAGAATCTGGTTCTTAAAATAGAAGTGGCATATTATTTCTGAAAAAAAAGACATGCAAATTTCCCTAACACCTAATTATATTTACAAGCCACGAAGAGAAGCATTGTCATTATGAAAGAACTACTCAGAGAAATGAGAGAAAAGGAACAATTGTAATTACATAATATTATTAGACACTAGATGCCTAATGAATGCTCCAAATTGTTTGTAAGAAATATACAATTAACAGACTAAGCCTAGTGAGGACTTTGCTTTTCCAACAACCTTCCTGAATGCACTGTTGACCTCTTTGTTCCTCAAGCTGTAGACCAGGGGGTTCAGCATGGGGATGATCATCGTGTAGAACACAGATGCCATTTTATCTGTGTTCATGGAGTGGCTGGAATTTGGCTGTAAGTACATGAAGACGATGGTTCCATAGAAGATGGAAACAGCTGTGAGATGGGACCCACAGGTGGAGAAAGCCTTCTTCTGTCCCTCAGATGAATGCAAACTCAGAATAGCAACCAAAATGAACAGGTAAGAGCTCAAGATGATGACCAAGAGAGTTAAAAAAAAAGTATCAAATGCTGCCAATATGAAAAGCACAATCTCGTTTGTATAGATATTAGAGCAAGAAAGAGCCAGAAGTGGGGGAATGTCACAGAAAAAGTGATTGACCACATTGGAAAGACAGAAGGAGAGATGGAATGTGAAGGCTGCATGGACAGAAGCCTGCAGAAGCCCACAGGCATAGGAGGTGGTGACCATCAGGACACACACAGTGCTCGTCATGGTGGTGGTGTAGTGCAGGGGCTTACACACGGCTGCATGGCGATCCAAGGCCATCGAGGCCAGCAGGAAACTCTCAACAGTGACAAAGCCTGCAAAGAACATCTGGGCTGCACAAGCATTGTAGGAAATGATCTTATCTCCTGTGAGAAACCCCGCCATGACCTTGGGAGTGACAGCTGAAGAATAAACGCAGTCCACCAGAGACAGGTGACTGAGGAGAAAGTACATGGGAGTGTGGAGACGGGAGTCCAGCAGGATCATCAGGATCATGCCCAGGTTCCCAACCAGAGTGATGAGCTGACTGTGGCTGCCACGGTGGCCTGTTTTTATGTCTTTTGGACTCATTTCAGCTTTTCTGGTGTCTGGTATTCTTTATTGCAATAAGCCATGTCAGGTAGAACACTAATCTCCAGGATATATAAAGGATTCAAAACACTTAACACCACAAAACAAATAACCCAATCAATAAATGGGCTAAGGAGCTGAACAGACACTTCTCAGAAGGAAATATATATTCAATCAACAAATATATGAAAAAATGTTCAACATCTCTAGTAATTAGAGAAATGCAAATCAAAATTATTCTAAGATTTCATTTCATGCCAGTCAGAGTGGCAGTTATCAAGAATACAGACAACAATAAATGTTGGTGAGGATGTGGGGGGAAAGGCACACTCATACACTGCTGGTGGGGCTACAAATTGGTGCAACCAATCTGGAAAGCACTATGGAGACTCCTTAGAAAACTTGGAATGGAACTGCCATTTGACCCAGTCTATATCATCATACATAGTAACACAGTCACATCAACTTTATAGCAGCTCAGCTCACAATGGTTAAACTGTGGAAGCAACCTAGATGCCCTTCAATAGATGAATGGATAAATAAACTGTGGTATATATGCACAAGGGAATATTAACCAGCATTAAAAGAAAATAAAATTATGGCATTTTCAAGTAAGTGGATGGAGTTGAAGTATATCATGCTAAGTGAAGTAAGCCAAGCCCCCCAAAACAAAGGCTGAATGTTCTCTCTGATAAGTGGATGTGTATACATAATGGGGGGAGGCATGGGAAAAATGGAGGAACTTTGATTGGGCAAAGGAAAGGGAAGGATGGGGAAAGGGCATGGGGGCATGAAAGACAGTGGAATGAGATAGACATCATTACCCTAGGTACATGTATGACTGCACATATGGTGCGACGCTGCATTATTGTGCTGCTATTGTGTAAAATGAATCAAAATGCATTCTGCTATCATATATGTGTAATTAAAATAAACAAATTGATTAATAAAAAAGAAATAAAGAGGTAAAGAAGTAAAAAAAATTGTGATATGACAGTAAGTAAAACCGTATGGTGCTGGCATAAAAACAGACACAGCACAATAAAATAGAATAGAGATCCCAGAAATAAAACCATATGAGGGTGCCAAGAATGGACAACAGGTAAGAGGCAGTCTCTTCCACAATTTGTGCTGGCAAAACTGGATATTCACATGTGAAATAACAAATTGGATTGTAATTTACATCATAGAGAAAGATCAACACAAATCAACACAAAAACAGATTGAAGATTAAGCATATACTTAACACAAATGAAATAGCACCTTACACCCATTGGGTGGTTATTATAAATAACAATAATAATAAACCAACTAAAGAAAATTAGTATTAGTAAGTGGGTGGGGAAATCCCTGAACTCTTGCACCCTCTAAGTGGGAATGAAAGTTGTAGCTACTATGTAAAACAATATGAAGATTCTAATTATCAGAAACAAAATTACCATTTGATTCAGCAATCCTCCTTTGGGGTGTATAGCCAAAGGAATTGAAATCAGGATCTCAAAGAAATATTCAGATCCTCCTGTCTCTTATATCCCTATATGCAAAGGTGAAGTTATGGAAATAGCATAAATGTCCATCAACAGTTAGGTGCATAAAGAAAATGTGGCATATACATACAATGGAATACTCTTCAATCATTGTAAAGGAGAAAATCCGTATATGTGAGTCTAGATAGGAGTGAGTCTAGAAAGTGTTGTATTTAGTGAAATAATACAGGGACAGAAGAAAACTATGGTGTGAATCTAATTGTAAGAAGTATTGAAAATAACCAAAATCAAAGAAACAGAGTATAGAATGGTAGTTTTGGGGGGGTTGAGGAAAAGGAAAATGAGCTGCTATTTAATGAGTACAAAGCATAAGTTTTTCAAGATGAACAAGTCATTGAGATTTGCTGTACAATGATGGGCCCAAAGTTAACAATAACGTATTGTGCATTTAAAAATTTACTAAAGACAGATCTCAAGTATTCTTATTATAAGTAAAACAAAAATAGGTTAAAGTGACAGGATAGATTGAGAAATTCCCTATGTTGTATGAGCTCCACAAAGAATAGAGAGAACCTGGGGGAAATAAGTGCTCAAATAGAAATTAGGTGAGAATTTATCAAATAAAGAACTGGCTCAGTTCTCTGTTTGAAGGACCACATAAATTTCTGAGGGAATATATTTTAAAAATTCTCTATTGGATTACACTTTCATAAAAGCAGAAAAACAGGAACAAGGAAAAAATTTTGAGAAGGTGGACAGTGAAAATACAAAATAATAATCATTGGCCTCATATCATTGTTCTTGCCAAAAGACATGGATGTCTGCAGCCAGCACTAAGACTGTGGGGAAATAAGTGCTAATCCACATTCCTATACCCCGAGCCACTGCTATTGGAGCATAAGGGGAAAATTAAACCCTTTGAGTTATATAAAACTCAAAAGTTAGTTTGCAAGCCACAGGTATAGGAGTACAGTGGAGGTTTCCAGCAGAGGAGAGAGAGGCAATTTATCTGATTGGGGAATTTGAAAGAAGAATGAGCATGGATATGTTTTCTTCTTCAACTTTTCTCCTTTGATTTGATCTTGCTTATCTGAGGCAAGGGTCTCTTGTGTCCCGTATTACTCTAGGTTCCAAGGTTAATGGTAGAGGATCTGCCTGTTTAAAGAAGAGACCCATAGTCTTGGGATCTGTGTTAGAGTAGGTTCCCCCAGATCAGACCCAAATCAGTAATTTGAAATCATGTGCTTAGGAGTTAATAGCAGGGAAACACTCATAAAGCAGAAGGACAGGGAGTAACAGGAGGGAAGGACTCTGCCATGGTTAACCTGGATGGCCAACTTGATTGGACTAAGAGATGCTGAAGATTAAGAGATTCCTGGGTCCCATGATGAAGGGGCAAAGGTGTTTTCAGAACTGATTGTCATATGGGGCAGCCAAGTGATGGGACAGACCCACCCTGAATGTGGGTGGCACACAGTGGAGGCCTGGAGGGAACAAAGGATGGAAGAAGGAAGATGCCGACAGACACAAACTTGATTCTTCCCGAGTGGGTGCTGGGATTGCTGCTGCCATCTGCCAAGGACATCAGACACAAGTTCCTTCACTCCTTCCACACAGACTCTGATGAGCTTTTCCCTAGGGAGCTCCCAAGCCTTCAGTGTAGAACTGGGAGACATCATTTGTCCTGCTTCTGAGGCTCCACCGCTTGCACTGAGTAACTACTAGTCCCCCCAGCACTGCAAGTTGCACGTGGCCATTGTGGGATTCTCTGGCTATCCAGTTTCTGACTGCAAAGCCAACCTAATAAATCTCCTTTCTTTGATAATACTATATGCATCCTGTTGATTCTGTTCCTCTAGAGAACCCTGACTAATACAGACACAAATTCAGGATTTCATTAGTGAGCAGATAATAAATGTGAACAATGGGGGAAAATCATACCTGGAACCTTGGAGTCACTAGAAGACTATAGAAGACATGGCTCAGGGTTATACTACCTGAAAGTTGTGGAATCTGGGATATTCATTGCTTTACTCCTATCTGGTGGCTGCCACTAGGGAAATTAAACATTCTGCAAATGAGCTGAGCAGACTCTTAGAGCAAAATTATCCCCCATTCTAAAGATGCAGACTCTTTGTCCTAATAAGCACTGGCCAACACAGGCACAATGAGTTCCAAGGGGACATGGATAGAGCAACACTGTCTGCTACTGCAGGGTAATTCAGGGAATAAGAAAAGTCTACATGCCTACAGATCCAAACAAAATAGTAAGCTACATTTTTTTGGTATGAAGACTACTTTTTATTTCTGTGAGGCTGAGATAATATTTGTCAGTTGATCTCAAGAAAAAAAACAGAAATACAATAGATTCATCAGCTAAAAACTTCAGTAGCCATCATTGAGTTATGAGAACTAAATAGAAATGGTGAAAAGAAAATGAATTAAAAATGACAGATTAAAAATAAGGTTTTAGAAGTATTTTATGAATATCAATAGCCACAATAATTTTAAATCAATTAAATTTATTGTTCACATATGTAAGTAACACCTTAAAAAAATGGAGGAGTGGGGATGGGGTGGGAAGAAATGATACCAAGTATCAAAAGCATTTCTGTGCTACTAAGCACCTCAAACTACATTTCTGTGCACTGTTCACTTGCTTCTTCACTGGGTAAATGGGGTGGGGAGGAATGATTACCCTCAAAGGGAGCCTGTTCCCTGGAGGGCACCAAGCAGTATGGTTTTCTCCTGATTCCTATATATGGAGCTCTGGAGTCTCTTCATGACTCCATCATGACATAGTCTGATCATGACATTACTTTCAAAGGGACCAAAGTCTGAGCAGAGCCTCCTTGTCACACCTTATTTTGATGGATGGCAGTGTTCCTTCAAATGGAGTGTTTTCAGTGAGTCTGTCCACATAGGTAGTCGAATACCCCAGATAAACTTCACATGGATTCATGTTGAGAGGATCAACACTTAGTAAGGTTTTTTTTGTTTGTTTGGTTGGTTTTGATTTTACTAGATCTACTCTTGTCTCCTCTTTACAGGGACTATTCTGGGAAATATGCAGGAAGGATAATTTTATTATTTCTATTTCACAAATGAGGAAATTGAGCCTGGCCACAGGTCTATAACTCTACCAATTACACAGAAAAATGTACAGTAGACGCAAGACTTAAAGCCAGGCTTCCTCTCTGTGTTAATGATCTTACCTCCATTTCTTCATGCCCCAGGAAACTTGAGACATTTGACTAATACTTAGGAAGGAGTTTCTCCAAAATTGTTCATACATTCTTTCAAGGTTGAATTTTTGGTACCAGACTCATGATTCAGGATCATCTTTTCCATCTTTTCAAGGAGCAAGGTAAGCTTCTGTAGTCAAGAAACAACTTAGTGAAAAATGTAATGGATGCAGAAGCAATGAATGGTTCAGCTACATCTTCTATGAGTTTTAGAGCTCCGATATGGCTATTTGAACTTTTTTTCCCTGAAATATTGAAATGATTCTAGAATCTAAATACAAAAGTTCTGAAGCCATCAGAGTATACCAGGATGTTTATGAGATGGTGTGCTGCCTTCCTAAAAAGAATGAGCAAAATCCTGCTTCGAATGAGTACATGGTAATTCATCCAGTTTCTGTGTTTGGACCTGTCATTAAAGGGATAGCTTACCAAAACAGAGTGAACTGGCATTTATTCAGACTCTAGAATGTTCATCCTCAAATTACCAAGATCCTTACTCTGTTTTCAATTTAATTTCTTCATAATCTCACCCTTTCATTACTTTCTCACTTAGAAATACTGATAATGCAATGATAAAAGGCACAGATCCTGAGATCCTGAGTAGATCTCATGCTGGATGTAGCACAGGAGAAGGCACATAGCTTCTTGAATTCTTCATTTTTTTTTAAGCTGGAAATGAGATTGTGTATTTGTATGTGAGTGTGAGTGTGTGCGTGTGTAGATATACATTGTATATCTACCTCTACTGTATCTTTCTGGGACCCTCCCTCTTTTGTTTTCTATTTCTAAGACCAACTGGCAAGTAAGCACTAAATACGAGCTGTTTCTAACCCAGGGAATTGTGATGGGGGAGATAAATTAATTGTAGAGAGGTGAACTTTACAATACCTCTTTATGTACCGCTATTTATGGACATACAGAAATGAGGAATCAGATAGTCTGGGAAGACTTCTCAACTTCCATCATCTCTAATACTACACACAATGTCCCTGCCACATATTATTTTGAGCTGCCTTACATGGCAGACATTCCAGTACATGCATGATTAGGTTAAGAACATTGAGATGGTGAGAATGTCCTGGATTACCTGAACCAGCCCAGGGAGAACACTGATCCTCATAAAACAGAGCCGGTGCTAAAGAAATCGAAGCAACAAGCACTGTACTTTACATTATGTGGGTGAGGTATTTGCAGACTCACCTGACTTAAGGTCAGACACGTGAAACATGGAGGAGCCAGGAGGAAGATAGCAGAAAATAGTGGTTATCAGAGAATGGGTGTCCTTTCAAATTCTTCAGATTCAAAGAAATATATTTAAAACACTGTGCTTGCAAATAAACAGATTTGCAAACTAGAGTTAGTCTCCGGATTCATAAACTTTTAACCCTGAATACCTGTGATAACAGGTACATGTATGTTGGCAGTAAAAACAGTAAGAAAGCATCTAAGATAGAAGGGAGTCCTTGAACACAAGCTAAATGTGGATTTCAAGGGAGCAATTAACTCAAGAGGACTTGAAGACCCCAGGCTGCTCATCAGGAATGACTTACACAGTCCCTCACATGAGAGGGGGCAGAACTGATGAAGAAAGACTGCAAGATACTGAAGATCTGAGAGGACATGTGGGGAAGGTCAACCCAGGAGCAAGGCTACTGTTTACAAAACTCACACACACCTTGAATCCTTGGGTGCTCTTTCTCTCCCCACCCCTCCAAACTCGCATAGAGATCTCCTCCTGTTCTAACCACGACATCGTCACTGTCACTTGTCAGGTTTTTTATTAACACCACATTGTGTTGTGTTTCCTTCACTATCCCACTCAACTCTCAGGATAATCCCTGAGGTAGCTCCAATGGCATCTTTGTTTAGGGATGGATAAAATGAGATTCACTGATATTAGGTGAAGACCTACATCTCTCAAGGGGTGAATGGAAGGATTGATAAGGGAATATTAAAACATCTAACACTGTACCTTCTCTTCAGAATTGCTGTGGTCCGTTGCAACTTCTAATGATGCATTTCTCCCTCTGAACCTACTATGCATACATTCGTGAATTACACATCATGCAACTTGAAGCACTGAGCTTTGTACAATGGATATAATGATGATTTTTAAATAGAATGAATGTAAAATAAATTCAAATTCATAAATATCACTTAGGGTGAAAATCACTGATAAATTGCCTAGAGTTTTGTTCTGTCTGTGACTACCTTTAAAAACTTACTCAAACTCTTTGTTGCTTGATATATGGGTGGACATACAATTAGTCAACTGTATGGTGTTGAAGTTAGGGTTAAATTGATATATACTTTTAATATGCCTGGCCTTAAAGCTCTTAGTAAACTCAAACATCTTATTGGGAAGGTGAATTCATTCCAAACTGGCGACCTTGGACAACTTATTATTTCCTACAATTCAGTTTACTCATATACTAAATTAAGAAGTTGTAAAGGTGATCCATGAAGGCGCTCCATATTCAACAGTGCATGGATAAAGTTGATCTGTGGAATCGTGTTGCCATACCAATCAATGCTTTCAATCTGGAGAATGTTGAAGAGTCAATTATTACTATAGTAAAATAATGCTTATTCATTTCAATTTCTGTGCAACTCTTTTTTTGCTCCTCACTGTGTTCCTTCACTTATCTTTATCATAGAGCATCTTGTGATTCTAAAACAACGGCTATGAAGAACATCACAGGAGTGAGTGAATTCATCCTGCTGGGAGTAACCAGTGCCCCAGAACTTCAGCTGCCTCTTTTTACGGTTTTCACACTTATCTACCTCATCACTCTGGTGGGGAACCTGGGGATGATCCTGCTGATCATGTTGGACTCCCGTCTCCACACTCCCATGTACTTTTTCCTCAGTCACCTGTCTCTGGTGGACTTTGGTTCCTCCTCAACTGTCACTCCCAAGGTCATGGCTGGGCTCCTCACAGGAAACAAGATGATATCCTATAGTTCATGTGCTTCTCAGATGTTCTTTTTTGTATTCTTTGCCACAGTGAACAACTACCTCTTGGCTTCAATGGCCTATGACCGCTACACAGCCGTGTGTAAGCCCTTACATTACTCCACTATCATGACAAACACTGTGTGCTCTCGTCTGGCCATAGGATGCTACATCTTTGGTTTTTTAAATGCTTCTTTGCAAACTGGAGACACGTTCTGCCTCTCTTTCTGTATGTCCAACGTGGTCCATCACTTCTTCTGTGATATTCCCGCAGTCAGGATTCTGGCTTGCTCTAATAAACATATGGGTGAACTGGTTCTTGTTCTTATGTCAAGTTTTCATATTGTTTTTGCACTTCTTATCATCTTGATTTCCTACTTATACTTGTTTATCACCATTTTGAAGATGCGCTCAGGTGAGGGGTACAAGAAGGCTTTGTCCACCTGTGCTGCTCACCTGGTTGCAGTCTCCACATTTTATGGGACCATCATCATCATGTACTTAAAGCCAAGTTCCAGTCACTCCATGGACACTGACAAATTCACATCTGTGTTCTACACCATAGTCATCCCCATGCTGAACCCTGTGGTCTACAGCCTGAGGAACAAAGAAGTTAAGAATGCATTTACACAGGTTGTTCAGAAGGCAAAACGTGCTCTAGGTTAAACCCTTAATGATGTGTGTGCGTGTATACACTTTGATCTATTTTTCCTTTGCTTTCCCATTCCTTGGGAATCTTGACCAAAAATATCCTTACCAATTCCAATGTCTGGAAATGTTTCTCCCTTTGCATTTTTCTGTTGTTCTAAAGCTTTGGATCTTACACAGAAGTCTTTAATCCTTTTGAGTTGATTTTTGTTAACTGGAGTCTAGCTTCATTCTGCATGTGGACATTTGATTTCCTCAGCACCGTCTATTGAGAAAGCTCTCTTCTCTCCAGCGAGTACTCTTAGCACCTTTGTGGAAAATTAGTTGGCTGTAGATATGGTGGCTTTTATTCTGGAAACTAAGCAGGGCACAAATTATGGTTTATTTAAGGTTTATTGATTTAGAACATTCTGAGTTCTCTATTTGATTGTTTTATAAACTAGAAATAAAGCAAAACTTTTTTTTAAAATTTAAAACATAGCAATTTGATAAAGTAAACTTTTATAAATAAAAATTTTACTCTTAAATTCTTTCAGTATTTTTATTAGCTCATAAAAGTTATACATAAAATATTTACTTTTTCATTCCTATCTGATCATTCCAAAAATACATCAATTATTTACAATTATCTTTATATAACGACAATGTAGCCATTTACATAAATTCAATGAGAATGCTTTTTCTCCTTGTTGTGGATATAATTGAAGTCGTTGTCATACTTAAAAATGTACATAAGCTGGTTGTGGTGGCATACGGCTGTATTCCCAGAGGCTCAGAAAGCTAAGGCAGAAGGATTGCGAGTTTCAAGCTAGCCTCAGCAACTTAGAAATCCCTAAGAAACTTAGTGAGACCCTGCTTCTACAAACAAGGCTGTGGCTCAGTGGTTAAGCACCCTTGGGTTCAATCTCTAGTACCAAAACCAACCAAACAAACATACAAAACCACCTTAAAATCCCTGGCTCCAAGTTTCCTTAGATTTGATGAGTAAGTAGGATTGTTACTTCCTGGCAGGCTCAGGAATCTCAAGATTCTAAGTACAACAGGTAAAAATATAAAGTCTGCTTTGGTTTGGCTTTCTAGCCTCAAGTGGTTTTTAAAAGTCCAATCTGAGATTCCTTGTCCAAATTTCAACAAAACAAATTTAAAAAAACCCTCTGTTGTTGTTCTTGCTACACTCATCCAAATAATTAAACCATTTTTATTGATTCTGGATAGACAAGATGGACAAAAAAAATTCAAGGATTCCTCCAAGGCCAGGTATTTGCAGACACTTGTCTACAGGTCTTTGGTTGGAATCCCCCAGGTACCTCTGGGAAAAGGGGTCACAGCTGTTGAGATGCCTGTGAGGAGACTGATGCCAAATATTTGGTGCAGAAAGCATGCTGCACCCCACATTTATTGTCAGAGAGATTAAAAGGATGTTGACCAGGCCAGGGCTGGATTCTCCCCTGAGGTTTTCAGTGTGTACACCCAGTCACTGTTGGGGCCACTGCCAGCCTTTCTCATTGACAAGGCAAATTCTAGCAGTATGTGGGCTGCTCCAGGCAGGTATGTATATATCCAGTCCAGAGGTTTCCAGTCCAGGGTACCCAAGAGCATGGCTGACGTGCAATCCCCAGAATATCCCCAGAATGAGTTCTGTGTTGGAGGGGAAATCACTGGAAACACGGGATTTTCTAGGCTCAGTCTCGGTGCCTTCAGGCCTGGCCTTTGTGGGTTTCTTCCATGACAATGACGCATCTTGTCACAGTGGGCAGGATCAGCGTTGTGCCTCCCCTCCCCTCTCCTCCACCACAACCATCTCCCCACTGCATCATCCTCTTGGCAGGTTTGTTCAGACACTCCCTAAGTCACAGCCCTCCTGCACGGCCATCTCCCACCCAGGCAAGGCAGCAGGGACTTTTTCTGGTCTCTGCGGCAGTTTGGTCCCTAACTGGCTTGAGCCAGGGTGGAACTTGTGAATTGCTTTGCTCTTTTCTGTGTTGCCTTTCTGATTCTCTGTGCTGTTTAGGTTTTCCATCACTTTTCTTTATTGGTTCTCAGAGTTCTTCCTCTCTCTTCCTCTCTCACTTTCCTCAGAATGTAAATTCTTTGTTACCCCAATTCTTCTCTCTTGCAGTCACATGAAGGTAGTTCTATTCCACCATCTTCCACGAAATTGATGATTTGATGGAGATTGCTTCTGCATATTATATTTTTATATAATATGTAATACGCTATATTAATTTACTTATATAGCATGTATATAAATCTTATATATGTCACAGAATAAAATCAATTTAATAAATAAAATAATTAATTGCAGTACTAGACTATAAATTTAAAACTGTTATTACCTTTTTTTTACTTTTTATTTTTTGTTAATTAAATTTATTTTTAACTGATACATAAGAACACAAAATTTTGCATGTTGATGGGATATCATGTGATGTTTCAATGAATGTATGTATTACATAGTGTTTGCATTGGATTAAACACATCTATTTCAAACATTTATGGTTTTCTTATGATGAAAACATTCCAAATTTATCTTTCTGGTTTATTGAGTATATAACTGATATCTGATATCTGCATTCACCCTACCGTGGACAGCACACAGAACTTTTTACTCTTTTTAAAAATTATTCTTTTTATTTACATAAGACATTAGGATACAAAAGCACGGAATATAATTTGCTCTAACCCAGTCCCCAGTGTTTCTCCTTTCTACACTTCTCTTTCCTCCTGCCTCCCTACTTCTACTCTACAGATTTTTTTTTGTGTAATTTATTGAAAGGGTTTTGTAAATTAGTGTCTTGTGGATATATCTGATGTGGGGATTCCCTGGGCCACATCCTCGCATGCACCTACGAAAGTTCAGTCAGCTTCATTCCCCTGTTCTTCCCTTTTCCTGTCCCTCCTTCCTCCTCCTCAATCCCGTTTGTCTACTCTTCTTTCCTCTTACCTTTTTTTCCCCTTTAGTTGAGTAACTGTCCTAAGGGTCCTAGTTTGAGATTTAAAACGTGGCATGGTTTTAAGTGAGAGTATATGCTGTTATGGTCAACAAATTTTTTTTTGAGATAAATAGAACTAAATTTTAAGTGAATTAATTTAAGAACTAGAGTTATTTTATAGAATCTACCTTTTCACATTTCACTTTACAAAAGGATAAAATAAGCCAGAGTATAGTAAAAATGGGAGAAAAGCAATAACATTTTAAAATGTATGTATATGTGATCACCAGCATTCCCCCTTTGTTGATCAAGAACTGTCTCTGAAAGCAATGTGGGCCAACCATTCTGTGGTTAGGTTTCTTTTCTTTTCTTTTCCTTTAAAATGGCTTTTATTTTTTTTTTAAAGTTAGTGTGTGCGTTACAGGAAAAATAAAAACATAAGCAAAGAACAAAGTCATCCAGTCACAAGCAGCTTAGTTGGACGGGTCCCTCTAGGTTGTGCACATACATACACAACACCCCATTTTGTGTGATGGAGATGGTAGTGTGTATCATGCTTTTCTACACATCATAAATATTCAGCAATTCAGAATCCCAAAGCTACGTGAGTATTTTCGATAACCAAGAATACACTACACCCACTCAATCTGTTATCCTCTCTTGGGGACAAGAATTTCACTGAAGACAGAAATGGCCACAGGCCTCTAGATAGACATGTTGGCAGAGTTACAACTAAAATAATTGCATTCCCTTAATGCTCAATTTAAAATGAGACAAAGCAACAGAATGCACCAAGCTTGTTTCATTACCAGAGTTCTACTACTAAAATATTAGCAAGAAAGTATGTTCCCAATGAATTAAAGTATTCCTACAGTGCAGCCAGAAGACACACATACACCAATGGCTCCCATCAAAATCTAAATCCTTGAGCCCTGGCTCCTATATTACCCTGTGTGCTTTTCTGTGCCCCTCTGCTTTCAGCCTAATGTCCTGATACACACTACTCAGAGAAAAAGCAATTCCACGTCCAAGATGTGTGTTTTCTATCAATTGTAACAAAGAGATGTTTACAAGTTGGCTAATTCACTAGCTCTACTTTTTGTTTCCCTATCACCTGAGGACACCTATAAAGTTTAGATGTTTTGAAATAAAATGTGCACAATAAACACAAGCCTTTTACCAAAAATGCACATATAGATCTCTGATTATAGATCTAAAACTCTCTTCCAGATGTGGAGATATTAGCAAAAAGCATTCCCCAAACCCTTCCTCTTCTCCCTCTTCACCATTCCAGTGACTTAGTTCAGGACTAGTTCCAAGAGGTAGATTAACAAAGGTCATTCCCAGAAGGCAGTTCTTCCTAAAAACTAACAAAAGGATATTCATAAAGGGACTATTTTGCTACTTCTAACAAACTTCGGGCATTAGGAATTATCCTTTAATACCCAGCAATATTAACTAATATGCACATATAACAAAGGCTAGACAATCTGAACTAATCTAAGGGGCACAGATTGCTTCTCTATGCATACTTTCTCCTTTCCCCACCCACCACCCAGTGAACCTTTAACTTACTCTCCAAGACATCAAGTTCAACAATCCCATTCCCCTAAATGGCAGGTGGTTAGATTTTTCCCTCTGTGCAGGGCTGGACCCCTGCTGGTTGTGTGGATTTTGTCAAAGGTATCACTATGTACACCAAAGGATTTCTCAATTCAGGTTCTTTCAAGTTATCCATTCAGCTGTTGATTGTGAAATTTTATTACAGCGTTATTATTATCAAAAACAGGCATTACAAGGAGATTAGAGTCTCATTACCACATGAAGTCCTGTATTAATGGGCTTGGGAAAAGCTGTCTGCAACATGAAGCCAGCAATTTTATAGTTTGGATATCTCTGGTTATGGTTGTAGGTGATTTGATGACCAACCCCAACCTGCCCAAACCAATACTAAAAATTAAATCAGGGACAGTCACCTATGAGGTCAGCACTACAGCATGGAGCTACAATCCTAGTTTAACTTGATGAACTCTCTGTGAGGTCCACAATTTCAGGCATGTGATTTGCATCTAGTTATCTGGCTTTAGTTTTTTTTTTTTTTTTTTTTGTAGGTTCAAACAGCAATTCTTTATTCCCGATCTCACACCAGCTTCCACACACGTTCAGGGGCAATTCCAATATGTCCGATCCCAAATCCTACTCCATGAGGCTTTTTCCAAATCCCATTTTATTTTTTTTTATTTTTTTTTTTATTGGTCGTTCATAACATTACATAGTTCTTAATACATCATATTACACGGTTTGATTCAAGTGGATTATGAACTCCCGCTTTTACCCCGTATACAAATTGCTGTATCACATCAGTTACCCTTCCATTGATTGACATATTGCCTTTCTAGTGTCTGATGTATTCTGCTGTCTGTCCTATTGTCTACTATCCCCCCTCCCCTCCCCTCCCCTCCCCTCCCCTTTTCTCTCTCTACCCCTTCTACTGTAAATCATGTCTTCCATTTGTATTCTCTTGACTTACCCCTCCTTACCTCTTATATGACATTTTGTATAACCCTGAGGATCGCCTTCCATTTCCATGCAATTTCCCTTCTCACTCCCTTTCCCTCCCACCTCTCATCCCTGTTTACTGTAAATATTCTTCTCAAGCTCTTCGTCCCTACCCTGTCCTTGTTTACACCCCTTATATCAAAGGAGTCATTTGGTATTTGTTTTTTAAAGATTGACTAGCTTCACTTAGCATAATCTGCTCTAATGCCATCCATTTCCCTCCAAATTCTATAATTTTGTCATTTTTTAATGCAGAGTAATACTCCATAGTGTATAAATGCCACATTTTTTTTATCCATTCATCTATTGAAGGGCATCTAGGCTGGTTCCACAGTCTTGCTATCGTGAATTGAGCTGCTATGAACATCGATGTAGCAGTGTCCCTGTAGCATGCTCTTGTTAGGGCTTTAGGGAATAGACCGAGAAGGGGAATAGCTGGGTCAAATGGTGGTTCCATTCCCAGCTTTCCGAGAAATCTCCATACTGCTTTCCAAATTGGCTGCACCAATTTGCAGTCCCACCAGCAATGAACAAGAGTGCCCTTTTCCCCGCATCCTCTCCAGCACTTATTGTTGTTTGACTTCCTAATGGCTGCCAGTCTTACTGGAGTGAGATGGTATCTTAGGGTAGTTTTGATTTGCATTTCTCTGACTGCTAGCGATGGTGAGCATTTTTTCATGTACTTGTTGATTGATTGTATGTCCTCCTCTGAGAAGTGTCTGTTCAGGTCCTTGGCCCATTTATTGATTGGGTTATTTGTTATCTTATTGTCTAATTTTTTGAGTTCTTTGTATATTCTGGTTATTAGGGCTCTATCTGAAGTGTGTGGAGTAAAGATTTGTTCCCAGGATGTAGGCTCCCTGTTTATCTCTCTTATTGTTTCTTTTGCTGAGAAAAAACTTTTTAGTTTGAGTAAGTCCCATTTGTTGATTCTATTTGTTAACTCTAGCGCTATGGGTGTCCTATTGAGGAATTTGGAGCCCGATCCCACAGCGTGTAGATCATAACCAACTTTTTCTTCTATCAGATGCCGTGTCTCTGATTTAATATCAAGCTCCTTGATCCATTTTGAGTTAACTTTTGTGCACGGCGAGAGATAGGGATTCAGATTCATTTTGGTGCAAATGGATTTCCAGTTTTCCCAGCACCATTTGTTGAAGATGCTATCCTTCCTCCATTGCATGCTTTTAGCCCCTTTATCAAAAATAAGATAGTTGTAGTTTTGTGGATTAGTTACTGTGTCCTCTATTCTGTACCATTGGTCCACCCGCCTGTTTTGGTACCAGTACCATGCTGTTTTTGTTACTATTGCTCTGTAGTATAGCTTGAAGTCTGGTATCGCTATACCCCCTGATTCACACTTCCTGCTTAGTATTGTTTTTGCTATTCTGGGTCTTTTATTATTCCATATGAATTTCATGATTCTTTTATCTATTTCTACAAGATATGCTGTTGGGATTTTGATTGGCATTGCATTGAACTTATAGAGAACTTTTGGTAATATCGACATTTTGATGATGTTAGTTCTGCCTATCCATGAGCAGGGTATGTTTTTCCATCTTCTAAGGTCTTCTTCTATGTCTTTCTTTAGGGTTCTGTAATTTTCATTGTATAAATCTTTCACCTCTTTTGTTAGGTTGATTCCCAAGTATTTTATTTTTTGGGGGGATATTGTGAATGGAGTAGTTGTCCTCATTTCCGTTTCAGAGGATTTGTCGCTCATATACAGGAACGCCTTTGATTTATGCGTGTTGATCTTATATCCTGCCACTTTGCTGAATTCATTTATTAGCTCTAATAGCTTCTTTGTAGACCCTTTTGGGTCTGCTAGGTATAGAATCATATCATCTGCAAATAGTGATAATTTAAGTTCTTCTTTTCCTATTTTTATGCCTTTAATTTCTTTTGACTGTCTAATTGCTCTGGCCAGTGTTTCGAGGACTATGTTGAACAGAAGTGGTGAGAGAGGGCATCCCTGTCTTGTACCAGATCTTAGAGGGAATGCCTTCAATTTTTCTCCATTCAGAATGATGCTGGCCTGTGGCTTATCATAGATTGCTTTTACAATGTTGAGGTATGATCCTGTTATCCCTAATTTTTCTAGAGTTTTGAACATAAAGGGATGCTGTACTTTGTCGAATGCTTTTTCTGCATCTATTGAGATGATCATATGGTTCTTATTTTTAAGTCTATTGATGTGGTGAATAACATTTATTGATTTCCGTATATTAAACCAGCCTTGCATCCCAGGGATGAATCCTACTTGATCATGATGTATAATTTTTTTGATATGTATTTGAATCCGATTCGCCAGAATTTTATTGAGGATTTTTGCGTCAAGGTTCATTAGAGATATTGGTCTGTAGTTTTCCTTCTTTGATGTGTCTTTGTCTGGTTTCGGAATCAGGGTGATGTTGGCGTCGTAGAATGAATTTGGAAGTTCTCCCTCTTTTTCTATTTCCTGAAATAGCTTGAAAAGTATTGGTGTTAGTTCCTCTTTAAAGGTTTTGTAAAACTCTGCTGTATACCCATCCGGTCCTGGGCTTTTCTTAGTTGGTAGTCTTTTGATGGTTTCTTCTATTTCCTCTATTGTTATTGGTCTGTTTAGGTTGTCTATATCCTCCTGGCTCAATCTGGGCAGATCATAGGACTCAAGGAATTTATCTATGCCTTCACTATCTTCTATTTTATTGGAGTATAAGGATTCAAAGTAATTTCTGATTATCTTCTGTATTTCTGAAGTGTCTGTTGTGATATTGCCTTTTTCATCCCGTATGCTAGTAATTTGGGTTCTCTCTCTTCTTCTCTTCGTTAGCATGGCTAAGGGTCTGTCAATTTTATTTATTTTTTCAAAGAACCAGCTTTTAGTTTTGTCAATTTTTTCAATTGTTTCTTTTGTTTCAATTTCATTAATTTCAGCTCTGATTTTTATTATTTCTTGCCTTCTACTTCTTTTGCTGTTGTTTTGCTCTTCTTTTTCTAGGATTTTGAGATGAAGTATGAGATCATTTATTTGTTGGTTTTTTCTTTTTTTGAGGAATGAACTCCAAGCAATGAATTTTCCTCTTAGAACTGCTTTCAATGTGTCCCATAGATTCCGATATGTTGTGTCTGTGTTTTCATTTAACTCTAGGAATTTTTAAATTTCCTCCTTGATGTCTTCTAAAACCCATTGATCACTCAGCAACCTATTGTTCATTCTCCAGGTGATGCTTGCTTTTTCCTTTCTTCTTTTATCATTGATTTTCAGTTTCATTCCATTATGATCAGATAAGATGCATGGTATTATCTCTACCCCTTTGTATTGTCTAAGAGTTGCCCTGTGACATAGTATATGGTCTATTTTTGAGAAGGTTCCATGTGCTGCTGAGAAAAAAGTGTAGCTACTTGATGTTGGGTGGTATAGTCTATATATGTCAATTAAGTCTAGGTTGTTAATTGTGTTATTGAGTTCTATAGTTTCCTTATTTAACTTTTGTTTGGAAGATCTGTCCAGTGGTGAGAGAGGTGTGTTGAAGTCTCCCATGATTATTGTATGTTGGTCTATTAGACTCTTGAACTTGAGAAGAGTTTGCTTGATGAATACAGCTGCACCATTATTTGGGGCATATATATTTATGATTGTTATGTCTTGTTGGTGTATGGTTCCCTTGAGCAGTATGAAGTGTCCTTCTATATCCCTTTTGATTAGCTTTGGCTTGAAATCTATTTTATTAGATATGAGTATGGACACTCCTGCTTGTTTCCGCGGTCCATATGAGTGATATGATTTTTCCCAACCTTTCACCTTCAGTCTATGTATATCTTTTCCTATCAAATGCGTCTCCTGTAGACAGCATATTGTTGGGTCTTGTTTTTTGATCCATTCTACTAGCCTGTGTCTCTTAATTGGTGAGTTTAAGCCATTAACATTTAGGGTTATTATTGAGATATGGTTTGTTCTTCTATCCATATTTGTTTATTGATGTTACTAAACCTGATTTGTTATCCTCTATGACTACTTTCCCCCCTTTACTGTCCTACCTCCCATTGTTGGTTTTCAATGTTGTTTTCCATTTCCTCTTCCTGTAATGTTTTGCCAAGGATTTTTTGAAGAGATGGTTTTCTAGCTGCGAATTCTTTTAACTTTTGTTTATTGTGGAAGGTTTTAATTTCATCTTCTAACCTGAAGCTTAATTTCGCCGGATACACGATTCTTGGTTGGAGCCCATTGTCTTTCAGTGTTTGAAATATGTTATTCCAGGATCTTCTAGCTTTCAGAGTCTGTGTTGAGAGATCAGCTGTTATCCTGATTGGTTTACCCCTAAATGTAATCTGCTTTCTTTCTCTTGCAGCTTTTAAAATTCTCTCCTTATTCTGTATGTTGGACATCTTCATTATAATGTGTCTAGGTGTGGATCTCTTATGATTTTGCACATTCGGCGTCCTGTAGGCTTCTAGGATTTGGGATTCTGTCTCAATCTTCAATTCTGGGAAGTTTTCTCGTATTATTTCACTGAATAGACTGTTTATTCCTTTGGAATGGAGCTCTGTGCCTTCCTGTATCCCAATGACTCTTAAATTTGGTCTTTTGATATTGTCCCATAATTCTTGGATGTTCTGCTCATGGTTTCTTAGCAGACTTGCTGAGCTGTCTATGTTCTTTTCCAGTTGAAATACTTTGTCTTCATTGTCTGATGTTCTCTCTTCTAAGTGATCTACTCTGCTGGTAGTATTCTCAATTGAGTTTTTAAGTTGGTTTATTGTTTCCTGCATTTCTAGAATTTCAATTTGTTTGTTTTTTATTACCTCTATCTCCCTGTGAAATTGATCTTTGACTTCCTGGATTTGTTTGTCAATGTGATCTTTCATTGTCTGATTTTGCTGTCTCATGTCTTCCTTGAGACTCCAGATCATCTGAAGCATATATATCCTGAACTCTTTATCTGATATTCCATCTGTTGCAGCTATTACCTCTTCTAAAGCTGAGTTGACCTGCATTGCTTGTGGTCCTTTCTTTCCTTGTCTTTTCATACTGCCCGCGTTTCTTTCTGCTTGGTGCAACTGTTGTGTTTTGAAATTTACCCCCTATTTATTTATGTTGCTCTTGTATACTTGAAAAGTCTCCCTTGCAGGTGCGGGCGGCGGCTGTGCCCCTACTCCAATTGGGGTGACGTGTCTATCACGCTGGCGGCTCTCTGGGCCTGTTCCGGGAGTGGAAGGCGGCTCTGCTCTGTCCCTATTCCAATTGGGGTGTCGTGACTACAATGCTGGCAGATCGCTGGGCCTCTTCTGGGCGTGGGCGGTGGGCTTGGCTGGTGGGATTCCACCTAATGGCAGTCCCTAACCTCCCTGCTTGCTAATTAATGGCTTCTCTGAGGCGCCACGCCTTCTGTAGCTGCGGGGCAGGCCGCGCGAATCAGTTGGCCTGGATCTCCGGGGTCCTGCTGCTGGCTGTTTTGATGTTACAAGCTGTTGGAGAGTGGTGGTGTATTCTTCAGCTTTCCCGGATGGTGGCCACTGACTGCCTGGATGGAGTGTCCGCTGTTTTGATGTTGCACTCTGAAGGAGAGTGGCGGTGTATCCTTCAGCTTTCCCGGATGGTGGCCGCTGACTGCCTCGGTGGAGTGTCCGCTGTGGGGGATGGGACTGTACCGCTTTCTTCCCCTTCTGAGAACCCGAGCTCGGCCCAAGGGTCCGTGTGGGCTTGGCTGGTGGGATTCCACCTAATGGCCTTCCCTAACCTCCCTGCTTGCCAATTAATGGCTTCACTGAGGCGCCACGCCTTCTGTAGCCGCAGGGCAGGCCACGCGAATCAGTTGGCCTGGCTCTCCGGGCCCTGCTGCAGGCTGCTGGGATCCCTGGCACTCTATCACTTTGATTTTTTCTGCTTGCCCCTCCCCCAGCGCTGGCTAGCCAGGTTTCCTTTTGGCTGCTACTGGGAGGAGGGGTTGGAGGTCAGGTGTCTCTGGTTTCCCCCTAGCCTGTATGGAGGCTCAGCTTGATACTCCCTCTCCCGGCAAGCCTAGGAGAGATTTTATGCGAATTCCCGCTGTCTGGGGGGTGAGCTGAATGACACCGACCTGTTTTGATGTCGCACTCTGAAGGAGAGTGGCGGTGTATCCTTCAGCTTTCCCGGATGGTGGCCGCTGACTGCCTCGGTGGAGTGTCCGCTGTGGGGGATGGGACTGTACCGCTTCCTTCCCCTTCTGAGAACCCGTGCTCGGCCCAAGGGTCCGTGTGGGCTTGGCTGGTGGGATTCCACCTAATGGCCTTCCCTAACCTCCCTGCTTGCCAATTAATGGCTTCACTGAGGCGCCACGTATCTGGCTTTAGTTTATAGGGCTTTTAGAAAAAGCAATTCCCATTCTTAGTTGCAGAGTTGTACAAAGATATTAGAAAAAAAAATAGAAGAATACTGAATCCAGTGTCGTCTACAGGTAGATCATAAAAAACTTAAAAACAATGAATGGGTGTAATGTAATTTCTGAGATATATTTTTTATAATCATATTTATCAGTGGTCATCATGTTAGCAAAAGAAGGCAGACACAGAAAAAGTCACTCTTTTTTTTTCTCTTATGTGTAAATTAAGAGAAAAAATCAGACAATCTGAAGATACTATGAGGGAAAAGAAAAAGGACAGGAGAGAGAGAAGGGTATGAGAGGGTTGTAGGGATAGAATTAGAGCATGACACAGGCTTTTATGGAAATGTCACAGCAAAGCTATTAACTCGTACAATCAACATGCATGGATAATTATAATTTAAAAATAAAATATAATGGAACCATAACAGACATAGAATAGCAAAACAATCCTGAGGGGTGAAAAAAAAAAAAAAAGGACTAAGCCGAGGCATCAGAATTCCTGACTTGAAAATATACTACAAAGTTATGATTACCAAAGCAGCATAGTATTCACATAACAACTGACACAGAGACCAATGGAACAGAACTGAGAACCAGAGAGGAAGCCTGTGCACCCAGACAAAGGTGCAAAGATCATATGGCAGAAGGATCATTTTCTTCAATAAATGGTGCTTCTAATAACTTTTTTTGAAAGCACTCCTGACCTCCTTGTTCCTGAGGCTGTAGACCACAGGGTTCAGTATGGGGATGACCATAGTGTAGAACACGGAGGCAACTTTGTCTGTGTCCATGGAGTGACTGGGGCTGGGCTGTAAGTACATGAAGATAACAGTCCCACAGAAAATGGAGACTGCAGTGAGGTGAGAGGCACAGGTGGACAAAACCTTCTGGTATCCTGTATCTGAGAGCATCCTTAGGATGGTGATAAATATAAACATGTAGGATACCAAGATAACTAGCAAAAAAGATAATGAGAACCAGCTCATTATCATGCTTATCAGAGCAAGACAGAGCCATGACTGCTGGAATATCACAGAAAAAGTGATGGGCCACGTTGGACTTACAGAAGAAGAGACTGAATGTTTCCCCAACATGGATGGAGGCATTCAGGAAACCTCCCAGGTAGCAGCCTGCAGCCAGACACGCACACACACGTGTTGTCATGGTGGTGGTGTAGTGCAGGGGCTCACACACTGCAGCATAGCGGTCATAGGCCATTGTGGCCAAGAATAAATTTTCCATACCACCAAAGGCTCCAAACAAGAAGGCCTGAGCTACACAGGCATTGTAGGAAATTTTCTGGAATGAGTCCAGCCATGACTGTGGGAGTGACCGCTGAAGAGTAACAGAAATCTGCCAGAGACAGGTTCCCCAGGAAAAGTACATGGGAGTGTGGAGATGAGAGTCCAAGAGGATCGATATGATCATCCGCAAGTTCCCAACCACATTGATGAGGTATATGAGGCTCATCATGATAAAGAGGGCCACTTGTAATTCTGGGGCACTGGTGAGTCCTAGCAGGATGAACTCGGTCACTTCTGTTCTGTTCTCCAGTGTTGCTGGGGAAATCAGGAGTTGCCCCGTAGCAAAGAGGAACAAAAATGGGGCACTGAACATAGTAGAGACTGCAGTGAGATCAGAATGTTTATGTACCATGGTCATTACTTTGTTACTGTAGCCACACTATGTACTTCAAATTTCTCATAAGTAGAACATGAGCCTAACAATATAATTTAGTGTATTAATTATCTATAGGTTCCAGAATGTTGAATGATGAGTCTATGTGGTCCATGTTCATGAGCTGAGTGTAAGTTGAGATTTCAATAATTTAGTAGATGGTACATGACAGTGGAATTAATGAATCAATCAGTTCCCATTTTCCTTTCATGGTGAAGTCAAAGATCTCTTCTATGTAACTCATATGCCAGGAACTTGCCTGGATTCTGGACACTATATCTCTATTCCCTGATTTCTCAATACATTTGTGAAGTTGGAGAGTTGTTAATTTCATTTAGATTGTGTGACATCAGAGGTTGGGTAATGTATGTGTGTTTATAGAAGTATTAATTGGAAAGCTTTGGTCCCATACATAATGGTTATCATTTCAATGGTCTAAACTAAACTTAAAGTGAGTTGCAATTTACAATTACACACTGTCTCCATTGGTCCAAGCTCAGTGTTTGGGATTTTGCAGCAGTCTCCTGAGATGTATACATGGTGGAGGTGGTGAGATAACAGGAACCATGGAGGCAGTTCTGGTGGGGAAGGACACAGCATCAGTGCAGGGCTGGTCTCTGGGAGAGGTGCACATCAACCCTACATCTACAAGCTACAAATCACTGCTATAACCTAACTTTCCTGAACTAGATTTTCTTTATCTGCAAAATTAAGATGGTAGTGTGTGAGAGTGGATGAGCCCCCAGTCATCAGCTGATTCTGTAGTGTTGGCAAAGCCAAGCCTGGGAAACATTCCTTGCCAAAGGTGAGGATGTTATTGGCTTTAATGCTTGGCTCTGATGCTAACAGTTACCAGACGTCCCAGGACAATGGGTGTCCTGGGTACAGGAGGATAATGGCAGAATATTCTTAGCACTGCGACAGTAGGGTAGCTGCTGCTTTGTAAATTTTATCTGAACAAAGAAGCCTCTGGGTACTTACAAGCCTTGAACAATTTACAATGCCCCTATAGTTTAACTTCCTGATTATGAGACCTTATATAATAAACTTGCTGAGCTAGTTCTGAGTTATTGCTCCTATATCAGAGTACAGTTTTCCCACATGGACCCAGGTTTTAGTGATTATTTATGTGTCTTCTTTGTCTCTGTGTTTTTTCTTCATCTCCCATCATCCCTACTCAAAAATCCTTTGTTGATACTACACAGGTCACAGCAGTAGTGACCTAACCTCAAGGTGCTACTGTGAAAATCGAAATAATACATTAAAGATGAGTAAATGCTGAGTGTTTAGCAAAACCTGAAATGTGCTATCTGTGCTATTATTTCTAGGATGGATTTTTCATCTTTCTGTGGTTTGAGAAAAGTGGGTGCCAACATGGGGGCTTCAGACACAGGGAGGCTAGCTGTCTGAAAACCTCACTCAAGTTGCTTTGTCTCACTAGTCCACTAAGTCCACTGAAATTTTATGCACCCTCTGTGCACATTCTGTTCATAGGATTTTAGGCTCTGGGAATTCCATGTGAGCCTTCCTTTTGTTCAATTTCTTTATTAAATTTTTTTTGAAACAGGTTACGTTTAGCCTGCAGATATATGTGGCAGGAAAGTTCCAAGTTTAAAAATTTTCATTTGTTGAAGACCAGGACCAGGATTTTAATTTGAGGAATTTGGAAGCTCACCCATTCTCTGCTGTTCCCTATTATTCTCATCCTATTCCTTGACTATGCCATTTCACAAGTCCAGCCCACAAGGGCTTTATGTTTGCCCTTACCTTAACGTACGTACATAACACTTTTAACATAGAGTGTTCTACAACGTTGATAGAAACTTGATGTCCCTGTATAGGTAGGTATTATTATTTTTAGTTATCATTAAGATAGCTCATAATTTGTGAAGTTAAGTGATATGCTACAATTGCACAGGTAGATTGAGGAAAACTCAAGCTTCAATATTTAAACTCAGTGAAATTTCAATCAAAAACCTTAAGTTTAGCTACATGACTATTGATAATTGCAAATATGCTAGTAATAATAGGAATGAGATCAGGAGAGTATGTGCAAAATGTTAAAATGAAGTTTGGATCTTATTAATTCATTAGGTCCCTTTCTGATTAAAGAAGGGTTATTGCACTCTCTCTTTGTGCTCTTTAATCTCTAATGAAAATCCACCAGGTAGTGAACAACTAGAAATTACCAAATATCCATTCTATGTTTCATCTATACTTTAAAAAATATTTTAGTAAGTCACAAGATTACGTTTTATAAATGGCACTAAACTCTTTCCTGATTAACTTTTAATATTTACATTGTAGCTTCCCCTCAGTGTTTAGAAAAATGCTTACAACCCCACTTCTGTGCTCATGTAACTCAAAGAAGGTCCAGCTGCCCCACTATTTTAAAATGAATTACACTCTTTACCATAAGTATATATTGAATATAGGAGCTTACTTTTCTTCTTGATAAACAAATGATAGTCCTGAGCAGAGAGTTTGAAACCAGAAATTCTTCCATGGAAAAACATATTGTTGGAGCAGCTCTCTTACAGGTAATTGTCAAAGGATTCTGAGGTCTCTAAGGCTGGGACACATACAGGAAAGACTAGTAAGCATTTGGGTCCTGAATATACCGTCCATTCTTCCTGTATCTGTGGAGGACTCAACTCTTCCTAATTTGTAAAGAAACATTATAATATTATGTCTCCTACATCATCCACAGTAGTATGTTAGCAAATAATAAAATATCAAAACAACCTGGTTAGTGGTTATGATTTCAAAGTCAATCAATATAATTTTAATCTTGGGGTAGTCTTCTGGATCATGGTTGTATAGTCACAGCAAGCATTTGAGTTGGAAGAAAAACTTCCTGCACTAACAGATGGTAATACCCAGATGAATTAATAATGACCACAGTGGCACTGGATGCCATCCTCTCCCTCTAAAATAAACACCTGGAATTATGTCAGACCTCATCAGGGAACACTGCATACACAGAGCTCTCCTGGGATGTCCTCCCATTACTACATCTCACTTTCTTACAGAAAGAAACAGTTAAACTACCCATGGGATTAAGATGGATATTTTAAGTGTGCACACATGTAACTGTATGATCTGCTATTTCTCATTTCAATTTTCAATATATAACTGAAAGACCAATATGCATTCTTTTTAGTGGAGAGCTTTAAAATTTTCTTCAAATGTACATTCATGCAACCGCTATCACAATCACCAATGATAAATTTTCTTAATCATTAGAATCAGTGTAATTCCCACCTATTGTCATAGCAAACATCATCAACTTTTTCTATTTGGTTTTGCCTTTGCAAGAATGTTCTTGACTAGACTCTCAGGATATGCCATCTTTGGTTCATTCAATTAGTGTAAAGTAACCAAGGTGCATTCATACTGTTATACTTATTGTTTTTTGCATTCCCTAGTTAAGGGGCATTAGTGCTGTTTTAAGTTGTGTTGATTACAAATAAAGTTGATCTAACTCTTCATTTCTATGAATTTCTGTTGTTTGAAAATAAGTTTCATTTCATATATACATATATATGTGTATATATATATGAAACACTGCCTCACTCATTCTGTGAAGTCAACATAACCTCATAATAAACCTAGACAAAAATATTAGTGAAATAAAACTATAGACCAATGCATCGATTTATTATAGTGAAGAAATGTTAAAAACCACAGTAGAAATCCATTGTAAATTTGCATAACTATAAATCATGAAGGAGAAATTCTAATTCCAAGAATGTGAAGGTGTTTTAATATACAAAAATCAAGCCATGTAATAAACCAATTAATATAATGAAGGGAATAACAAGATCATTGCTGGAATCCCGAATAAGCAATTGCCAAAGTTTTACTTCTTTCACAAACAAAAACAAAAAAAACAAAACAAAACAACAACAACGAAACAACTCAGAAAACCAGGAACCGAAGTGGATGTCCATAAACTGTAAAGAACAGATACAAACCACAGCTAAGATCCTAATCCAAAGTGAAAGGCTGAAGATTTCCTCAAAATATCAGATGCAAGTATTCCTGCTTTCATTACTTATGTTCTAAAATGTACCAGAAGTTCAAGTTGGATCAATAGGCAAGAAAAATAAAAGATACCAAATTGGAAAGAAGAAAAGCTATGTGTACCCTCTTATGAGATGATCTTATATACCAACAATCTAAAAATATGTATCAAAAATATTACCTAATAGACTTAATCAGTAAAGTTACAGGATTTAAGATTATCAAACATATTTCAATGGCATTCCTATATGCTGGCAATAAGTCATCTTAGAAGAAAATTTAGAAAATAAACCCATTTATAGCAGCATCTAAATCAATCAAATATAAAGAAATGAATATAATCAAAAAGTTACACACTTATATCTTGCTGAAAAATTAAATTTTCATGGGTTTTAAGAGTTAGGTTTTTTTGGTACTTGGGATTGAATTCAAGGGCACTCAACCACTGAGCCACATCCCCAGCTCTATTTTGTATTTTATTTAGAAACAGAATCTCACTGAGTTGTTTAGTATCTTGCCATTGCTGAGGCTGGCTTTGAACTTGTGATCCTCCTGTCTCAGTCTCCTGAGCTGCTGGGATTATAGGTATGTGCCATGGCACTCAGAAAGAGTTAGTATTTTAAATGGCAACACTTTCCGAAGGTATCTATAGATTTAATGAAATCCCTACCAAGATCCTAATGGCTTGTTTCCAGAAAAAAAGCCAATATAAATGTCATATTGAATTTCAAAGATGCTCAACAGCCAAAATAATCTTACAGAAACAAAGTAGGACTACACACATATTCCAAAATTAAAATGTATTCCTCAACCACCAGAGTCATTGCAATGTGGCACTGACTTATGTGAACCCATGGGAATGGAATTAAGAGTCATGAAACATGATATGACCATGGTCAATTGAATTTTGACAAGGGTGAAAAGTGTACACAACGGAGAAAAACATTCTCATCAACAAATAGCATTAAGACAAGTGGAAATATCACATCAACTAAAAAATACATCAGGGACTGAAATAAAAGAGTTAAAAATCACAAAACTGTTAGAAGAAACCACGGGTAAAATTCATAATTTTGGATTTATTAAAGGTTTCTAGGATATAACATAAAATGATAAGAAACCTCAACAATGTTATTACAATAACCTCTACTACTGGAGATGTAGTATCGCTAAGTGTTCAGAGAAGGACTGTCATAGCAATGTCATATTGCTAAAGCTCCACTGCATATTCTTATTTATTTTATTATAGCTTCAGCTTTGGGAGGGCAGTTTGTTTTAAGCAGAAAAGTTTAAGAGATCTCAGAATGTGTAGAAATCCATATTTACTTGCTGGAGGTGAGCACTTCACCAAATGGGATGGAGAAATGCTTATAAATATATCAAGTGGTTAAACAGGTAATTATATGAATGGTCAACAAATACATGAAAAAAGTGTTCAACACCTCTAACAATTAGAGAAATCCAATTTAAAACTACACTGATATTTCATCTCACTCCAGTCAGAATGGCAATTATCAATAATATAAGTAACATTAAATGTTGGCTAGGATGTAGGAGAAAATGTACACTCACACATTGCTGATGGCATGGCAAATTGGTGCAACCACTTTGGAAAGCAGTATGGAGTTTCCTCAGAAAATTTGGAATGGAAACACCATTGAACCCAGTTATCCCACTCCTTGGTTTATACCCAAAGGACTTAAAATCAGCCTACTACAGTGACACAGCCACATCAATGTATATAGCAGTTCAATTCACAATAGCTAAGCTATTGAACCAATTACATGAATTAATAAAGAAAATGTGGTATATGTACACAATGGAATATTAATCAGCCATAAAGAATGAAATTATGGCATTTGCTGGTAAATGGACAGAACTGGAGAATATCATGCTGAGTAAAATAAGCCAGTCCCCCAAATCAAAGTCAGAATGTCCTCTCTGATATGTGGATGCTAACCCTCAACAAGGAGGTCAGGGAGGGGAAGAATAGAAGCCCATTGGATTAGAAAAAGGGGAATGGAGGGAAGGGAAGCCGGAGAGGAGTAGGAAGGGCAGTAGAATTAATTGCACATAACTCTCCTGTATACGAACACTCGACCAGGGTAACTCCACATCACGCACAACCACAAGAAGAGGATCCTAATTAGAATAAGTTATACTCCATGTGTGTACAATATGTCAAAATACACTCTATTGCCATGTACATATAAAAACAGCAAATTAAAAAATGTAAAAAAAAAGAAAAGGTAATTGTATTCCCAAAGTCATAAAATCATAGAGAATACAAAGCAAGGGGAGAAAAAGGGGAGGAAAAGGGTAAGAACGAGAATGAAGTTGATCAAATTATGCTGTGCGCATGTACGGAGATATCGCCATGCATTCTAATTTTTACATACAACTCTAATGCATCAATTTAAAAGAAATAAACAGAAGGAAGATCAATAGAGTGAGGAAAGGCAATTGGGGGAGGGAGGAAGAGAGGAAGTACTGGGAGTAAAATGGAGCAAACTGTGTTACGTGCATTTATGAGTACATCCAAATGAGTCCCACTGTTATACAACTATAATTCCCTGATAAAACATTTTTTTAAAAGAATAAGAACCAAAAAAACCCAACAACTGTTATCTTGAACTTTATCAAAACTTGAACTTTTGTTCATCAGTGGGCATCAAGCATTGCAAAGACAGCCTACAAAATAAGGAAACTGTTTACAAATCTTATGTCTGAAAGGTATTAATGTCTACAATATATAAAGAACCACCACAAAGTAACAACAAAAACTTCCACCCAATTAAAAATGGATAAAAGACTTGAATCAATATTTCTTTAAAGAATAGACACAGATGGACAGGCTGGGGATGGAGCTCAGTAGAGTACCTGTCTAGCATGCCAGAGCCCACAGCGCACATGCGGGAACACACACACACACACACACACGTACACACACACACAGGAAAAAAAAAAGGAAAGAGAGAGAGAGAAAGAGAATATATGCTCATGTCCAATAAGCTACATCCTTAGTTGCTATAGAATTTTAAATCAAAACCCCAAATGAAATAGTTCTTTATAATTACTAGAATGATTCAATAAAAAATGAGGCACAAGAGTTGTTAAAAATGTGGATAAATGAGAAACTCATGCATTGCTAATAGGGGTGTACAATGGTACAGCTTCTGTGTAAAACAATTTGGCAGTTCCTCAAAAAATTAAATTACTGTATGACTCAACCATTCAGCCCCTAATTATGTCCTCAATAGTTTGAAATTAGGTACACAAATTTATTTGTACATGATGGTCATAACAGGATTATTCACACTTGCTGAAAAGTATAAGCAAATCCAATCATCTGAGGAATGAATAAACAAATGTGGTCTATCCATGCAATGGAATATTATGCAATCATAAAGGAAATGAGTACCAATAAATGCTGCAGTTGGGATGAGCCTTGAAACCATAACCAGTGAAATTAGACAAAAATATCACCTATTTTATGATTGTTTTTGATACAAAATGCTCTGAATAGATGAATCCACACAAAAGCAGTTTAGTGATCACCTTGGACAGAGGGCAGGGGGCAGGAGAGTTACAACCTGATGTGTTTAAATGTGTAACTGTGTCCATCGCGTTGGTAATAAAAATGTTTGGAATTCATTAGACAGAGGAAGATGCACCTCAGGGTGAATGGCTACATGTCATCACATTGTACATTCAAAGGGAGTAAATTGTAGGTTTTGTGAATTTCATAGCATTTAAAAAGAGAGAGGAGAATGGCAGTTGAAGAAGGCAAAGTGGAGAAAGCAAGGTGGCAGTGGAGACAGATCAGGATTTACCTAAACATAAGCTAAGGAGTGCTGGTGGCCACCTCAAGACGAAGGTGACAAGGAACAATTTGTCCCAGGGCTTCTGAAAGGAGCATCACCCTCTTCTTTTTTCAGCTCAGTGATACTGATTTTGAATATCTGGTCCTTAGAACTTTCCTGTATCAAAAATCTGAGTTGTTATGAATTCAAATCAAATTTTTATGTGTGTTTCATTGGTTTATTTTGATTATGGTAAAATAAACATAATACAAAACTTACCATTTAAACCATTTTAGGTGAACTATTCAGTGCTATTGAACACAGTCACATTGTTGTGATAGATTTTATACAGCATTTTGAAGTTAAAAACAGGAGAATGTGTATGATATTCACATGGACTGTACCCTGTGCTGATTCATGATAATTGTTGTCATGTCTCATTCATTATGAAGGGTTAAAATCATTTTAGTTATAGGTAAAACCAGTAAGTATGAAGGATTTTTCCAGGTTAAACAAAGAGCGTGCTTTTACATGATTTCACAATTAACGACTCAGGATCTGCTCTCTTGAGTTTTATGATTTTCTGTTGGTGAGCTCTGTTGTACAGAAATGGCAGCCACCATTGCTCAAGGGCACAGAGCTTTGGCTGTGATGGAGATTGATGACGGATGGCACACCGCTGCATGGTGATCACAGGTCACTGAAGCCAGCAAGACTTTTTCCACATGGTGAGAGTTTCCAGAGACCATCTGAGCAGCATCTGCATGATCAGGAAGATTGTGTCCCTTCGGAGGAACCCAGTCATGACCTGGGAGTGACTGCAGAGGACTGACCAAAGTCCACCTGAGGCAAGTTACTAAAGAGAAGTGCATGGAAGTGTGGAGACAAGAACGCCACAGGATCAATACCACGAGAACTGGAATATCCAGAGCGAGTGGACAATAGAATCCTGGAAGGTGAGCTAACAAGCTAACAAGCTCCCCAAGGTAGATGCAAATGAGGTGAGTGGACACCTCATTCCCTGCTGACCAATAATCGTTCTTCCTTATGAAACAGAGAGCAGTGAGGATTCAGCTTCTGAGACAGGACTTGACAGTAGGACCAAGGATGGGTGCAGTGTAAGAAAATGCCATCACAATCCACATCCGAGTTCCAGTCCTGAGAGCGCTCATTGCAGGAGAGCAGAACACGAGGACCAGTGATGAAAAGAACCAGGTCCTGCCCTGCAGAAGCCGCAGTTGAGCTTTGAGACTAACAAGGAGTTGCCATGAAATCCCCAAAGATTTGCATCTTTATCCTCTAAGATGCATGGAGAAGATGCGATAATGAGCTCTGTGGAAGTGCATTCTCCCTGTCAGGGCTGGCTTTTCCCAGGAGCCCTGGGGGGTCCCAGGTGCTGATTCATGATCCATCAGAAACCTCTGGGCTCACAGCATCTCTCCCTCAAAACCACCTCCAAAGCATTTTAAATACCCACTGGTTTGCTTAGTAAGAAGGAAACCCAACATTGGGCAGTTACGTTCATTTATCTGAGCAAAATTCTTAAACAAAGGACCTTAGATTAGTTTTGATCCTAAACCAAGAAAAATCCAACTGGATTATTAAAGCAGGTAGTAAAGATGAAACTATCACTGTAGAAACCCTGGGAAAATACTGGCTTTGAAGGAAGATCCACACACATGGAGGAAAGTGAAACTGGGCAGAAAACCTGGGCTCTGTCATCAGAATTTGTCATCTCTTGGGACCCTATCTGGCATGGGATTTCAGCTCTTGTATAAAATACACAAGGAAGACTGGATTAATATTTTCTAAGTCTACAGCTCTAATCTTTCTGGATTTATGTGTTGTAGGCAAATTTTTGGAAAATATAAACAGTTTTATGGGGGCTTGATAATAGAAAGCAGAGCTTAGAGCAAAAGATTTCCCTATAATTTACTATATTTCATGTACCTGTTCTAGGAGAGGAACTAACTATGTATTCAAACTCTGGCTTTGGAATAAGATAGACCTGGGTGAGACTTCAGGTTTTTCTCCCTGTTACTTAACTACTTAGCTACTTAACTACTTGGGCAAATTACTTAACTACTCAGGCTCTTCTTTTCCTCCAGGAAAAAATAATACCTATTTCATGGGGTCGCAAGTGTTGTGTAAGATTATGTGTAGAATGTGTACTAACATGATTGCTATAAAGCAAATGCTCCATAAATGGCTGCCACTTTTTGGAAAAGTAGCACATCTTATTCTTTTAACTGAGTCAAGGGACTGAGGTAGACTCTAAATATTTTTTCTATCTATGAAACCTCAGGCAAAATACTTAATGATTTTAAGCCTTATTTTCCTCACTGGACTAACTATAAATACTCTTACGTCATGATGTTATTGTGAATTTGAAAGGAAATAAAGCCTTCAAAATGAGTTTATCTACCTGACTCAAAGCAAGAGCTTGGTAAATATATAATAATATTTTGAGATGTTGACTCCTGTAGAGTCAGGATTTAATTCATTGAGCTTCTTCTCTGTCTCCAAGGGACTACAACTTTGGAAGCAAGCAAAGGAAGAATTCAAGAGAGGATTGCAAGTCAAAGTAAGTACAAGGTTTACGGACCACCCTGGGTTTCTTCTGAATAAGACATCTCTCCTACCCTGTGCCCTCCAATTCTACAATGCATTTCAAAACACATTATAGGTATAATTCTAACCCATCAGTGTCCCTCAGTTTTCTTTAGGTGTTCACTAGTCACAAACCTATGATTTCCCTTTCATATGCTGCTCTGGGTTCAGGGAACTGTTGCCTCCATACATTCTGGGCTCAATCCTAGTGCTGCCTCACACTAATGACCTTTGATTAGAGGATGCCTAGGCTTTGGACTCAAGAGCAGCTTCCACTTAGCTCCTCCATGGAAGTGCAGCAGCTTGCCTCTCTACCCAGGCAATTAGTGAAGCTATGATGATTGTATAGATGCTCAGGTTTATCTGGGATCTCATCACAAGTTCAGAACCTATGCCTGGAAGGTCCCAGTGGAACCGGATCTTAGGTGGGAGGGAAGTACAACAGCACTCCAAAAAATACCAGAAGACCTGCCTGCCCTTCCCAGTTCTGCAGACAACTCACTCCTTGACTTTTGAAGAAGTCTTTAACCTCTCTGGGCATCAGTTTTCTCTTCACCAAAATAATAACAGTATCAATCATGTCAGTTTCACAGGGATGTGAAGGCAATGACAGATGATTATGGGTTTAACAATGTATCCATAAAGTAAAAGGAGATATTATGTCAGATAGTTTTTGTGGATTTTTTTTTTTTTAGAGAGAGAGAGAGAGAATTTTAATATTTATTTATTTTTTTAGTTTTCGGAGGACACAACATCTTTGTTTGTATGTGGTGCTGAGGATCGAACCTGGGCCGCAGGCATGCCAGGTGAGCGCGCTACGGCTTGAGCCACATCCCCAGCCCTCTGCAACTTATTTATTTATTTATTTATTTATTTTTTAATTGGTTGTTGACAACATTACAAAGCTCTTGACATCTCATATTTCATACATTAGAATCAAGTGGGTTATGAACTCCCATTTTTTCCCCAAATACAGATTGCAGAATCACATCGGTTACACATCCACATTTTTACATACTGCCATATTAGTGACTGTTGTATTCTGCTACCTTTCCTATCCTCTACTATCCCCCCTCCCCTCCCCTCCCATCTTCTCTCTCTACCCCATCAACTGTAATTCATTGTTATACAAAATTATATATAAGAGGTTGTGAGGGGAATGGGATAACAAACATGGAGGGAAATGAATTACAGTTTTTTGTGGATTTTAGATGTTATCAAAAACAGCAATTCCATGTTGCTATTTCAACTCAAATTCCAACTGTGCTGACAGAAAAGAATTCATTAACAATCTAACTTTGATATTAATTGGTATGGTTATAGATTCAAAAATTCTTAATTAGCAGATGCCAACCTAAGAGGGTGGAGGGTGTGGTACTAGGAGACCAGACTAGTAGTTCAAGCAGAACAGAGTGGGTTAAAGGGATCAGGAGTCTTGGATGAGGACCCTGCCCCTCCACCTGTGAGGTCAGCAGAGTGATTTACATGGCCAGTGTCTTTCTCATCCACAAACAAGAATAATGTCCCTTATCCAGTAGGATTGTTGCCAAGAATGCATAAAACACTGTATGACAAAGGTTCTAAGAGTACAGATACCTCTGAAGGAGGAAGATATGAATCCTGATTTCCAGGCAAAGATCCTGACTTTAGGCACTTTAATAGGGATCCTGGATGGACTTGGAAAGTGGCCAGCAGGAAGCACACAAACTCTGATGTGACCCCGATCTGTACTGGGTGGCATCAGGAGATTACAGGGAATGCAAAACTTCCCATAACTCAAATATAAAGAAAACTTATTTTGAGCATCTGGTCAAATATAAAGAAAAGAACATTCATTTCACCTGATATTTGAAAGCTTGTCCTGAAGCAGAAGTGTAGTGACATTGCTTCCTCTACAAATCGTATCATGCTATTTAGTCTTTTAATGCATGGCAAGCATGTAATCATAATAGATAAATGCCTCTTAGTATTGTCATCATCAGCCATAGAAAAGTATAGAAGAGCTAATTAGGATCATGAGCATTGTCACATGAATAGGTTAAAAGATCAAAGTTTTTAAAAAATGTGGTGGAAAGGAGGAGAGAAGAAAGAATAGAGGAACGAATGATTTCTTCATTTTACAGTCCAACTCAGTTAATTATTAAAGTTGCACACACACAAAAATATATTATTTAGAGACACAGTAAAAATTCCATAAGTTTTTGTGAAGAAAATGTAATCTTTCAGAATTGCAATTTAGTAGATACTAAGATGGAATATAAGAAAAGCAACAATAATAATTCTTTCTCTGTGCTGAGCTCTTCTCTCTGCCCATAAGTATTAACTAATTAATACTCAAAATAACCCTATGAGATAAGCATACTTTCCTCCATGTTATGGATAAAAAAATTAAAGCTCAAAAGGATCCAGTAGCTTGGTCAAAGTCACATAATTAAAAGATAGCAAGACCATGGGTTTGAATGTATAATTTAGGATCATGATATAAATAATGAAAAAAATTTAAAACAATATGTTAAAGGTGGCAACCTGTGAGCTAGAGTGGTAAAGATTAAAGAGGAGAAAAATTTTTAGATACTACCTAATACTAACTGACCAGGTAATTTTGACTGCCTGCCTGAATAATCATATTGTAAGAAGAAAAATACATCAACTTATTTACCATGAGTAGCAAATTATCATCTTCTACCTTCTGAACAGATTTCTTAGTAAGAAGGGATTAAAATTGTTGTGTGTCTGGAAGGGATAAACTAAGGTCAGTGTGTGGAGGGTACAGAAAGGGAGAATCTAGGTCCAAACAGAGAATTACAGGTGGAGCTGTCTGAGGATGGAGGTTCACGGAGCATGAGCATGTGGGGTGTGCAGAAGAGGGACTCCAGCCCTAGGTGGGATTAGAATCGATGTCCTCTTTCTCCTCTCTAAATCTGAGAATCTTGTCTCTTCTATCTTCACAGAAATCTCCAAATGGGAAGCAGAATTAATTTCAATCAGAAGCACCAGCTTAAGTTTCAGCTCCATACAATGCAGGAGAAATTCAAGAAGAATCAGCCAGGTTCAGGATTTCAGAAAAACAACTCTGTACATAAATCCAGAATTATCAACTCAGCTTCGAACATAGAGAAAGATATTCTGTTCCTTGATTCTAACAATTCCTGTTACTCCATTCTCATCCTCAGACCAACAGTCCACGCTGAATCCATGGCCAAAAATAATCTCACTACAGTGGCAGAGTTTATTCTCACAGGCTTTACTGACCACCCCAACTTGGAGACGCCCCTCTTCCTGTTCTTTCTCAGTTTCTATCTTGTCACCCTTCTGGGGAATCTGGGGATGGTGGTACTCATCCGAGTGAATGGCCAGCTCCACACCCCAATGTACTTCTTCCTGAGCCACCTCTCCCTGCTAGATGCCTGCTACAGCTCCGTCATCACCCCTCAGATCCTGGCCACACTGGCCACAGGCAAAGTGGTCATCTCCTATGGCCGCTGTGCTGCCCAATTCTTCTTCTTTACCATCTGTGCAGCTACAGAGTGTTTCCTGCTGGCAGTGATGGCCTATGACCGCTATGTAGCTATTAGCAACCCTCTGCTCTATAATGTGGCCATGGATCCCAGAATCTGCTGGAGATTGGTGCTGGGAGCCTATGTCTGTGGGATGTCTGGGGCCATCCTGAGAACCACATGCACCTTCTCCCTCTCCTTCTGTGAGGACAACCGGATCAACTTCTTCTTCTGTGACCTCCCGCCCCTGCTGAAGCTTGCCTGCAGTGACACAAAAATCATTGAGATCATCATTGTCTTCTTTGGCAACTTTGTGATCTTGGCCAATGCCTTGGTCATCCTCATTTCCTACCTGCTCATCATCAAGGCCGTTTTGAGGGTGAAGTCTTCAGGGGGCAGGGCCAAGACTTTCTCCACTTGCGCCTCCCACCTCACCGTGGTGGCCCTTTTCTTTGGGACCCTCATCTTCATGTATCTACGGAGCGGCTCAGGAAAATCCCTGGCGGAGGACAAGGTGGTGTCTGTCTTCTACACTGTGGTCATCCCCATGCTGAACCCCCTGATCTACAGCCTGAGGAACAAGGACGTGAAAGCTGCCTTCAAAAAGGTCACTGGTAGAGTCCAGGTGTCCCAGAGGGGGTAGGTGGAAATGAGAGGACTTCTTATCCTAGGTAATTTTGTTACCATGGCTACATATCCTAATAGGTTCCAGCACTACATGCATCCTATAGGCATGAATGGAGACAAGGCAGACCAGGGCCCCCAGGCACATGAGAAAAACTGCAAAAGCTGTAAAGTTTGTAGCCAGCAATTCCACAGTTTTTCCTTCTCATCCCCCTCTCCCACTTCCAGCTCATTCCTGGGCACTTGGGAGCCCTCCCACTCTCTGATGTCATTAGAAATCCTGAAGTTCACGGGGTCTTGGTTTTATTTCACACACCAGTGCTTGGCACTCTTTTCCTCTTCTTTTGGCCCCCCTCAATATTTATCATGTTCTTCATGTCAAAGATGATATCTGGGGACTCCTGTGAATCATGCTAATTGGTGAAGACCTTTTAGTATGTAAATAAACGATCACGTCAATTATCAGGGGTACTGTAGAAAACAGAACCGAGACTCTAACTGGCCCAGGGAAGGAGTTCCTTTTGATACAGACCTCACTTTTCACCTTGAGAGTGTGTTTCCCCTTAGTGTGTCTTCCTGCCTGCTCAGGCCATGGTGGAATTTGCAAATGGCCTAGCAAGCTGGAGACTCACTGGCTCTGTGGTTCCTGCCTCAGTGCTATGCTGAGATCTCAGGAAGAAGTAAGCCACTTAGTGGCACTGGTTATAGTGCCCCTGGGTCTTCTCGAGGGCCAGCTGTAGCTTCTGACGGATGGTGTGATGCCTTTCTTCACTACATCTCCTACCTCATGAACAGATCTCATTTGCAAGCATCCTATTTCTAGGGCCAATACTGTTGGAAAGCTCGTGAGGGATTCAGAAGTCAGTTGAACTAAAAAAGATCTGGTGAGAGGGGAAATAACCATTCTTCTGCACCAGACGGCAAAGCCCTTGAGAACACAGTCTTTGTTTCCTTCATTTCTAAGTCCAAATTCCAGATCTCATGAGCTCTCAATGATGGCTTTTGAAGGAATTTTTTATGTGACATGCATAATTTGATTTGAGTTTTATGGCAACTCTATAAGGCAAGTGGGGAGACATGACTAAATATAAAACTCCCATTTTTCAATTAAGTAAACACTTTCCTAGGATTCAAAAATACTTAGAATACAGCAGTAGATAAGTGCGGATTCAGACTTCAAACTAAATCCCAAATCATTGACTCTAATGTCCCTGAAATTCATTGTGAGTATAACAATTCCAAATACAAGAAGATACTGTAAACATGAAATAAGCTGATAAATAAGAAATCTCCTAGAATAAATCTGGTATTCAATTTATATTTTTCTCTTCCTTTCCATTTCCTTCACTTTTTGATGTTAATTCTGGGCATTTGCAACAATTCCATAGCCATTGAAAGAAGAGAAGAAGATTATGAACCAAAAATGGTGAAAGGCAAGGCACTGAGGAAGATGAATGACTCAATCTTTGCACAAGAAATAAAGCAAGCTTCTATGCTTAACTGGGAAGAGGCATTCATTTACACATTTCATAGTCAAAGATAACCAAAGAATGTCTTTGTCATTGAACATATTTTTTTGTGCTCAACAAACCCATCTACCATTGATTTTATGAGGTGTAACTCCTCCTGCTTGTTCTTGAGAACAATCATTTTATAAAAACAAAAGATTGCACAGACAGTAGCTGATTGATTCAGAAGTAGGCATCTGACTTGTGTCGGGGTAATACAAAATTTTCATGGCCACTGTGAAGCTGAACATGGGAAAGAAATTCAGGATAGGATATCACATTGAGCAAGATAGAGAATATCCAAATATTTTTAAACCTATGAAGAGATGATGCATATTTAAACCCAGAAAATGTATATTTTAACCCAAAATATGCTCATTTGAATTAGCAGAAATTAAAAGATATGATATGAAAAATGGGTAGTATTAACTGGTTTAACAATTTTTTAAAAAGGGTTTGAAAAATCTTTTAAAAATTATCCTTTAAAAATCTAAGATACACGTAACTGGTAACCCTGGTGATTCAGTGATCTAGTTAGGTACACTGGAGAAACTTGCCTTTGAGCATGAGGATATGGGTAAAGAAATTTCATAAAGAATTGTTGTAATCCCACAAAACTCTGCTTGCCTTCAGATTTTTATTCTTCTGGCTTGTCATGTGCCTCTGATGGCTGGAGCTCTGGTTGTCATTGTGGATCATAAGGTGACTTTATAGATGAAATCAATAAGTAGCTGGCAGAAGACAGAAAGAAAAATAACACTAAGCCCCGATGACATTTATAATCCACATTATGAGCCAAGGACTGTCTTTCTTCAGGCTTCCTTCATGTAAGAAATAAAACACTTATGAAATAAAACAATAGAAATAATTGTGGGCTGCACACACACACACACACACTCATATGCACACATATAGAGAAAGAAAGAAAGGTTATATTTTTAGAGATACATATACATAAATGAAAAAGTTTTCAATTAACCACAGAAAAGACACAGCAACAAAGGGGAGGTTTTGTAGGGAGAGCACCACCCAAGAACTTCTGAAGAGAGAAAGAATTCCATTTATTAGAGTTTGATAGTAATTGCCCCGATATTTATTATATAAATTTAATTACACCTGTCCTTTATATATGACATAAAATGAATACAGGTGTAATAACATTTACATAATAAATATACACATATATTTTACAACAAAAATGCTAAAAAATACCTGAATCCCCACCACATGCTAAGCATGTATCATGAGATCTACCTGTTTTTCATATTATATCTTTTAATGTCTGCCTGGATCAAACCACAGCTCCCTGACTTCCCTTGGCAGCAACACAGTGAGATTCAAGTATCCTTCTTCTGAATAACTTTTACCAGCTCTGAAGCTATTACTAAAATTTCACCAGTCTTTCTTTTTATTATTTTTTTTAACTCACAAAAAATTACATATATTTATGTTGTATAACATGATTTTTTTTACTTAAATCGTCTCTCATTTTAATTACATTGTAATACAGTGTCTTCACCATTAAAAGCAAACTGCACAAATATATCAATTATCAACTTCTTAGTGAAAATGTACAAAACATCCATTGGATCACTCTAACTCCTAATTGGAAAGAAAAGTTTAACCAACAAAGGAAAAACCATAGTGAAGGTAAATGAATAGATAGCAATGTGATATTTTGGTATATGTGTACATTGTGGACCTGTGAAGTCAGCTAATTGTAATATATTCATTACCTCACAAATTTATCTTGAGAACATTTAAAAATCTTTCCTAGCAATTTTCAGGTTTCCAGCAGATGCATAAAATCAGCCCAAGGAAGATTAGGTAATTGCATTTTCCAGGTATTTAAGATGCCCAGAGCAGCAATCTCCTTGGACCTGATCAGAAAGCAGCAGAAAAATATTAACTATGCTTCATAGAAGTTCCTCTCAGGAGCACAAAGACCAACTCTTTCCCTACAACAAAATGTAGATCTGATAACTATATTATGTTGGGAGATAAAATATATCCCAGAGACTAATGAACTTGACTTTCAAATTCGAACAGATTAGATTTTTCCTCATGAACTTTTACACAAGTTACTTATCTTCTCGAATATTCAGTTCTGTCTTCTGTTAAGTGGAAATAGGAATTCATTGCTGAAATAGTAGTAACAAACGTGTAAGTGCAGGGAACAACCCCACTGCCTGGAGATATTGGTGCCCTGATACCAACTATCACCAAGTATTCAGAGTATGGACAAAGAACAGGCCCAGTCTACTGCAAGGAGGTTCCTCCAGCTGGTGAAGTCAGAGAGAAAGACATGGGTTACAAGAAGCTTTGGAGTTCCTCGTGAGGAAATGGGTGTTATAGGTCAGGGGAAGACAATGCAGGAGGTGATAAGCTGGCCAAGGTTGACCTGGGGAATGTGTGTTGTAGAAATCTTCCTGTCCCTGGGGCCGCAGCCTGGACCTGTGAATTCTGGTTTATACTTTTCTGACTCTGTGGCTTTTCTTGAGGTATCAAATGGGAGATGATATTGAGACCCCAGTGACATAAATTTGGGAGGTGATGATTTCTGATACCGTGCATGAGTGAAAGTTACTTCTCTAGCTTTCATTATTGTCTTCGGCCAAATGAAGAAAATGTAACCACCAGGCGCATTCAAATCTCTTTTAACAGTACAGCCTGATTTCCAAACCAAATGAAATGCAGCACCTCATGGTTCATAAGAGAAGAATTGAGACCCTCCTTGCAGCTCAGGTTGAGGTGGTAGCATCCTACCTGCTTAGCCTTCCCCTCACCTCCCCTGGCACATCCTGTGAGGTGTCTCCAAAAGAACGAGCTTCTGAGCAGGGGAGATGGGAAATCACAGAAGCCCATCCCCTATGTCCATCCCAGGTCCAGGGTTCTCTGTGTCTATAAGTTCTGGGTCTCTGATGGGGGTTCAAGGGTTCTGTTGATGAGTGAAGGATGGAAACTGATCATATTGAATATGTCACAATTAGTCCCACTATTATGCATAATTGCTTCAATAAAAACAGAAAAATATATAAATATGTAAATAAAATGAAAAACAATAATACTAATGACAAATTCAATTTGTTTAATAGAAGTAGGATTGTGCAGAATATATATCTAATTAATATACCACAATGATATGGTAAACAAATGTAATTCGTAGTGTATGTATGTATGTCAAGGACAACAGTATTGGGTATATATATATTCTTCTGTTTTTATTGAAGGATTAAAATTATCCATAGTAGGGGGGTTAATTGTGACATATGCATACATGCACACAACATAATCGATCAGTTTCTTTCTCTAATTAGCTCCCCTCTTCCTCTCCTGCTCCCTTACCCTGGGTCTCCTTTCTCTACTCTACTGGTCTCCCTTCTATTTTAATGGGATCCCCTTTTTCTCTCTCTTTCTCTAACTTCTGCATATAAGAGAAGACATTTGACCCTTGACACCACTGTGCATCTCTTGTGTGGAGCCACTCAGAGAAGGTAACTTTTCCCTAGGCCAAACTGGGTAACCAGCTGGGCAGGGTGGATAACTGACCTGCCCAGGGATAGGTGCCCAAGGCCCATGGAGTAAAAATAAGGTCGATCAGCCCCGGGGTCATTGTCACCATTTCCCTTATTCATGGTGGTTTTCTCAGGACTAGATCTGTAGGTACTGTCCCCATGGCTGCCTGTAGGTAAGTTCCTCCAATTCCCTCTTCTCCTTGAGTTATCACCTCTATCCTCTCAGCCTCTAAAAGCCCTGAAAGAGGGTTTGAGGATGTGGAGGCAGGTGGATTCACATGGCAAGCTCCCAACAGTTAAGTGGTCCTGGGTCAAGCTGAGACTATACACATCAGCTCGTTTACAACACAGATGAGGATTCTCTACTTGTGCAGAACAAAGCAGAAAGCCTACTCCGGAAGGACTCTTCCAGTTGATGAAAATCTTAGGTGGGGTCTGCAGTCGATGTCTCCCATGCTTCCTCTCCACAGCTGGGGCAGAGAGCATAAGCTCTAAGGGAAGTCATGGCCACTGCTGGGGTCGGAGGGCCCAATTTTTCTAGAACTCATCCTAAGTCCCCCTCTCAGTTTCTTCATCTGTAAATTGGGGCAAAAAATCCCTGCTGTAGGTCATGAGGTGTGAATGATGGTTCACATGTGAAAGCACTTTGAAAACATGAAAAGCAACACAGAAATGTGCTGGGAAGGGTCATTAATGCCGGAGCTCACGAAAGTCCAGTGTTCAAAGCGAACAGGCCGCGTGAGATCCCTTCTCCAAGCAGAGGCAGATGGCAGGGACACTTTCCAGATCACGTTGGGAAGATGGAGATCATTCAGCCTCTAGTGGTTCTATGGGAGCCTCTCTGGATCTTGGGAGGCAGGGAGGACCCAACTGGAGGTGGGAGGAGGTGGGGGCCACCAGCAGGTGTAGGAGTGATGCTGAATGACAACACCTGGACACACTGCAGGGTCCACAACCAGGCCCTGCTGGTGCGGAGTCCCCTTCCCTGGTGTCTAGGTCCCCTCTCCTGTTCTTTTGAAAGGAATAAAGTCTCTTGAGGATCACACAGGAGGAACAGTAGGACCTGAGTATGGCGGGCGGGGGGGGGCGGTCAGAGTTGGAAGTGACCAGTGCAGAGATGGGAAAGGCCACTTTGCTGCCCACAGAAATCAGGGACAGCATCTCAGAAAATATTAAATTAACCAGGAGGGGAGGGGAGCAAAAGGGTACTAGGGCAGGGTCTCTAGCAGTCTGGAGGACTTAAGATAGGGAGAAGAGGGCACTGTGAGTCCCCTACGTCTCCACTACCCTAACTGTCTGCTTTGAGCTGTCTGGATGGTGGTGTGTACAACATCTACTAAGGACCACTTCTATTTATTCTGACTTTTATGCTATGCTAGTGACACAGAGGACCATCGTCTTTCACACTTTAAATAAGTCAAACTGAGCCATTGCACACAACACAAGTGCAAAAAGAAATTGTACATGAGTGGCACCAACATTAAGCCCTCTTTGGCTAACCCTTCTGGACCTGTAACTCCCAAGAAGTGTAGACAGGGAGAGAAAGAAGCCAGTAAAGGACCCACATGTGTTGATCACACCCAGAGGCTAGAGAAGGCTCTAGAGAGAGAATGTCCTGGGCATGGCTGTGAATCTAATATATGTCTGATTTTGGAAGTATAACCACAAAGTCTAAGCAGTTGAGAAATGAGTTTTAAAAATACCTCTGCTAACGTGCTCAACTGGTCAGTCAGCCAGGGGACAAGGCATTACAGGCTGGGCTTTCCCAAAGCCAGAACAAGAAGCAGGTATGAGAGGGGGATCTGGGTCCATGCTCAATGCATTGGGGTCTGTGAGTCTTGTGGGTTTCCTGGACCCCAGAAAGGCTGGCTGAGGCCACTGCGGGAGAGAACCATAGCAGCAGGGGCATCTCAGAGTGCCTGTCAGGATTGTCTTGAAGTCTGGTGGCTCATGTTGCAGACCTGGCAGGACTTCCTGGGCTCCTCAGCTGATATGCTGTCCAGACCAGCACCTCCCTTTCCTGGAGCTGCTGTTGGAGGCTGTGTAAGCTTGTGACATCAGTACACTCTCATTTGGGGTTCAGTGCCTTTACCAAATGCCTCTTCACCTGCCTCAGAGGATCTGAGCCAGATCTAGGTTTGAAACATGGTCATCAATCTGAGATCAGGAGACTGGAGTCAGATTCATGAGGGTCCCTCGTGTGCCCATGCTGGTAAAGGACTAGGTGGGAGTGTTCGTATGTGGTCTTCCCATCTCCTCCCCTCCTCCCCCCAGGATATTCCACAGCTACATAGCCTAGGTAGGGAAGGGAGTCTGCTCCCTCTACTTTTCTTAAGTCCTCTTCTTTTTGGACCAACTTCTTTTAGAGAGTCTGTGAACAGCTGCAGGGCAGGTGACCTCTGCTCACATGAGCACCATTCTGCCCAGCACCCCCAAGGCTGATGGAGAGCAGTGGCATTCTGTGGCAGCACCTGTCCTCACAAAGGTTGAAATCTATTCTTTGTGCCTGGGTGCCGGCTGAGATGGCCTTTGTGTCACCAGTCCAGAGATGATGTGGCCTTTGCAGTAATATAAAAGAGTCTTACCTGGTGGCAACTGGTCTGGCCACAAAATTGTTCTCATCATCCTCCTTCAGTCTTTCCTCTCTGGGTCTCTATACATTCAGAAAAACTTCCCCCATGACAAAGTATGGAAATGAACCCTGAAAGTGTAATCTTGTATATACTTCCCCCCACCCCCAGAGAACTATGATGTTTTGTTAAAAATCTGTTAATTTTCCTTATTTTTTTTCATTTTAGGCATAGATTTAATCATGGCACTTCCCTCTCCCTCTTTTAATATCTGTAGTAACATCCTCTCTTTATTTCTGATGCTGATCTTTTAAGCTGTAGGCTTATGATGTTATAGTCCCCACACCCAAACACACAAATTTTGATTCCACTTGCTTTCTGTATTGTATTTTCATCTTTAATTTCATTAATTTCTGCTTTTGGTCAGTCCCCTAATTATTGATTTTGGTTTTGTTTTCTACTTCTTTTTATAGGTACTTAATGATAGTCGCTTATATCATCGGCATCAGACTTTTCTTCTGTGTCACTGTAAATCTTTGGTGCTATAAAATTCTCTCTCTGTACTCTTTAGCTGCATTTCTCAAGTTTAGATTTTCTTTGTTTTATTTTTCTTTATTAAAATTATTTCCCATTTTCCTTTTCCCTCTTTTTTTCCCCCCGAGTTTAATAGCATTTGCTTTTAAAGTTAAGGTTGTGATCCATTTTGAGTTAATTTTTATATGGGATATTACACAAGGGTTCAACTCCATGAAGACATCCCATCATCCCAAGAATTTTCCATAAAATAATCTATGATGGTGTCACTGAATTCTTTGGACACCCTTGCTGAAAGTTAATTAATCATACCTCTAAGGGGGTTTATTTCTAGATTCTTAATTGTAGTCCACTGATCTATAGCTGCCTTTTCTTAAGCCATCATCATATTATCTTTTCTGTTTTTAAATTATTTATTCTAACCATTTTAATTGGCAAATAATAATTGTACATATTTATGGGGTAGAATGTGATACTTAGCTATATATCCATTATGGAAAAATTGGAAGGTTCTGCAAACAACTAAAAATACCATAGAATTCAGCAATCCCACTACTGGGACATAGATCCAAAGGGAGTGACATGCCAAAGAGATGCAAGTATCCTGTGTTCATTGTCCATGTTCATTGCAATATTAATTACAATAGCTAATATGTGGGGGCAGCCTGGATGTTTATCAATAGATGCACAGATAAATAAAATATAGTGTACATGCACACCAGAATACTATTCAGCTGTAAAAGGGGGGGGGGAGAATTCCTGTCATTTGACACAACGCTGGTGAACCTAAAGAACCTTACCCTAAGTGAAATACCATGCCACCTGGATTGCTATAGCATTTGCACTACATTTTGAAAATGAGAGAAGTGACAGTAATCCAACTTACCTTTCCTTTAACATACTATCTTGGTTATTCTGGGTCTCTTGGATTCCCTCATGAATTTAAAAATAAGTTTACCAATTTCTGCAAAGCCAACAGGAGATGGACAGGAGGAGGTTGACTTTGTAGATCTATTGGAGAGTATTTTCAGCTCTAGGATTTTGATTCATGAACAAGGAGTGTCTTTCCAAATTTAGATTTTATTTCATGTCTTTCAATGATGTTTTATAATTTTAAGAGTATAAACATTGCTCAAACGTGTTCAATAGATGTCATAAGTTCTAGTGTCCTACAGCACAGTGATATAACTATAGTTCACAAAATACTATTATATATTTTACAAAGAACCAGAAGAGTTAAAAGCCTCCAAATATAAAATAATGATAAGAAGATGGAAATGTTAATTATCCTGATTTGATCCGTATACATTGTAGATATGTATTAAAATATCACGTTGTATGTACAATTTTATGCACATATTTATGTTAATAATTTTTTTTTAATTTAAGGGGATGGAAAAGATAACTACCATGATTTGATCAGTACATGCTATATAAATGTATCCAGTCATCCCACAAATATGTGCAACTAAAATAATAATAAAATATTTGCATTCATATGGCATGTGCACATTTTAAATGATGTTTCACAAAATGATGCATTTTATCATTTAATTACATAGTTAAAATACCTCATGTCATTGAAGACATTGTTGCTTCTATGGTTTTGAACAAGCTATTATCTGTTAGATCAATTAAGAATAAGAAAAATAAAAATTTTTATTTTGCCTCCAAAATGTTTAAAAATAATACCCTCAAGGATACCTGAAAAAAAAATCAAGTTTGTTATTTTGCCCCATGATCTTTTCATTATTTTTAATGATTTTAAGTGAAATTCTATTAATTTTACTTTCAGATTATTAACTGCTTATATATACAAATACCATTAATTTTTGTATACTGATCTTCTACCTCGAGACTTTGCTTATTTCATTTATTAATTCTAATAATTTTCAGTTGATTGCATATGATTTATATTATAAAGCTCCTGCTATCTGCAAACTTATTTAACAAGATATAATAGTTTTATCTTTTTTGCCTTTTATTCTAACATAGGAACGACCACAGTATAGAACACAGATGCATTCATCATTTTAGAAATAGTCATGTGAATAGGCTTTCTAATACCGAATAGCTCAGTGGTTACTGAGATTTTATTAAGATAAAGTAATTATTTATATCAGGATAAAATGTGACAAAAACATGTACTTCATAGAACTTCATTAAAATAATTATATTCTCAAATTTGTGGATACTTAGAACTGTTTTTGAACTAAAGAAATAATATTATATGATTTTTTCTATATATCACAAAGTATTTAATTTTGGATTACAGCATACAGTCATTGTAAGAGGGATTAAATAACTTTTTGAGGGTTTTACATCATTAAGGAACTAAACCTAGAGAAGATTTTGCCTTTTTAACAACCTTCTTGAGTGTTCTCTTGACCTCCTTGTTCCTCAGGCTGTAGACCACAGGGTTCAGCATGGGGATGACCATAGTGTAGAACACAGAGGCAAACTTGTCTCTGTCCATGGAGTGACTGGAACTTGGCTGTAAATACATGATAATGACAGTCCTATAAAAAATAGAAACTGCAATGAGGTGAGAAGCACAGGTGGATAAAGCCTTCTGGTATCCCTTACCTGAGTGCATCTTCAAAACGGTGATGAATATGAACAGGTAGGAAATCAAGATAACAAGAAATGCAAAAATGACATTAAAAGTTGACATAAGAACAAGAATCAGTTCGGCGACATGTTTATCAGAGCAAGTTAGAGTCATGACAGCAGGGATATCACAGAAGAAGTGATGGACCACATTGGTCACACAGAAAGAGAGGCAGAACGTGTCTCCAATTTGCATAGAAGCATTCAGCAAACCAATGGCATAGCAGCCTATGCTATGTTTGTCATGATGGTGGAGTAATGCAGGGGCTTGCACACTGCTGCATAGCAGTCATAGGCTATTGTGGTCAGGAGGTAATTTTCTACAGTGGCAAAGACTGCAAAAAAGAACATCTGAGCAGCACAAGCATTGTAGGAGATGACCTTGTCTTCCATCAGCAACCCAGCCATGACCTTGGGAGTGACAACTGAGGAGGAACAAAAGTCCACCAGAGACAGGTGACTGAGGAAAATGTACATGGGGGTGTGGAGGCGGGAGTCCAGCAGGATCAACGTGATCCTCCCCAGGTTCCCCACCAGAGTGATGAGGTAGATGAGAGTGAACATTATGAAGAGGGGAAGCTGCAGTTGTGGGGCGCTGGTCAGTCCCAGCAGGATGAACTCCCTCACCTCCGTGTTATTCTCCATGGGTGGTACGTTAGAACCACCAGGTGCTGTGTAGCAAAGAGGAAAATTTTGATTTTGAAGAGCAAAACTCAGTTGAGCAGAAATGGAAAAGTGTCAGCATTACTTTATGATGATAATCATATTTTTCAGTATTCTCTAGATCTAAAGTGTTGGCATGTCCATACAATGTAGTGGGCGATTTATCTAAACAGTAATTTGCTTTTGAAGAGTAAGGGTTTCATGGATGGTCTTCCCAATTTGTTAATTTGTTTAGTTGAATAGTTGAGTCATAGATATCAATGGTGAGGTGTTCATATTTTTGAAGTTACTTTAGCCTGCATATCTATTTTGGTGGAAAGCTCCAACTGTAATTTTTTTTTTGGAAGCACATTAGCCCAGAGTTTTAAAAAATTTAATTGTGATTTAGGACATTTGAAAACATTCATTCACCCCTCACCATGTTTCCCTATTATTTAGCATCCTATCCTTTGGAACATTACAAGTTCAGCCCATAAGGGCTTCATGTTTGCTCACCTTACATACATCACACGTTTAACACAGAGTGTTCTACAAGGAATGCCAGGAGTTTTATATATAAGCACCTGTTTGACTGTGTGTGTGTTTGTGTCTCTGTATAGCTAGGTATTCTTATTTTTTTCACTATTAAGACAACTGATAATTTATGAAATTAAGTGATATTCTAACATTCCAAAAGTTGATGGACAAAGATTCAAGAATCAATATTTAAACTGAGTTAAATCTTAATCAAAACCTGTAACTTTGGCTACACCACCATCAGTGTTTGTAGACCTGCCAGTAAAAATAAGAATGAGAATAAGATTATGGGCAAAATGTTACAATGAGGTTCAGATCTTGCTAATTCATTAGGTCCCTTCCTATTTAAAGAAGGGCCACTGCACTCTCTGTTTGTCCCCTTTAATCTCTAGTGAGAAACCACCAGGTTGTAAACAACTAGAAATTCATTCAGAGTTTGATCTATGCTTTTAAAAATATTTTCTAAAGCAGCAAGATGACCTTTTATAAATGTCACTAAACTTTGTCCTGATGACCTTTTGATATTTATACTCTAGCTTCAGTTTGGTGTTTTAGAAAAACAGTCATAACCCCAACTTCTGTGCTCACATAACTCAGAGAAAGTCCAGCTGCTCTACTACCCCTCATGAACAGCAATTTTCCCCAAACTTTCATATTTATTATAGAAGCTTACCTCGATCTTCAAACACAGCTGGCAGTCAGTCCTGAAAGAGCGTTTGAAAGCAGAAATTCTTCTATGAAAAAATGCATTGTTGGAGCAGCTCTCTTGTGGGTAGTAGACAAAATATTCTGAGGTCCCTGAGGCAGGGACACATGGAGACTAGTGACCATTTGGTCCTGAATCTACAATGCATTCTTACTGTGTCTGTGGAGGATGCACCTCCTCATAATTTGTAAAAGAAACATTATTATGTTACGTCTTCTATATCATCCACAGTTGGATGTTTGTTTGCAAATAATAAAATTTAAAAAACAGCTAGCTTAGTGGTTATGATTTCACAATCAATCAATAGAATTCAGTCGTGGGGTATTTCTCTTGACTACAGTTGTGTAGTCACAGCAAGCCTTGAGGTTGGAAGGAAACCCTTCTTGTACTAACAGATAATGATTTTCAGATGCATTAATAATGACCACAGGGGCACTGCATACCATCCTCTTCCTCTAAAATAAACACCTCCAATTCTGTCAGACTTGAGACACAAATGCATGTACATCAGCAGGGAATGATGAATACACAGAGCCCTCCTGGGATGTCCTCCCACAAGGGAGCCTTCAGTGCTTCATCTCACTTTTTAAGGAAAGAAGCAATTAAACTACCTGTGGGACTCAGCCGGATAGTTTAAGTGTGCACAAGTATAATTGTGTTATTATTTTTTTATTTTCAATCTTTACTATATAACTGAAAGGCCAGTATGCACAATTTTTAATATAGAGCTTTAAATTTTTTTCAAATGTATATTCATGTAACCACTATGACAAACACCCATAATAAATTTTATTAACCATTATGTCAAGGTATCACCCACCTATTGCCCTGGAGAATACTATCAATTTTTTTCATTTTGATTTTTCCTTTGCATGAATGTCCTAGACTAGACTCCTAGGATATGACATCTGTATTTTATTCAATTAGTGTAATGCAATCAAGGCTCATTCATACGGTTATGGATGCCAGTAATCTCCATTGTGCATTGAGTTTTACATTCCCTAGTTAAGGAACATTAATACTGTTTTCAGTTTTGGTGGTTACTAATAAATCTCTTTTTTACTTTTCATTTCCCTAAAGGTTTTTTGTTTGTTTGTTTGTTTTGCACATAAATTTTATTTCATTGAGTAAATACATAGAATATATACTGTGTCACTCATTTTGCAATGTTAGCATAACCTCAGAGCAAAGCTAGATAAAAAGTTAATTAAATAAAACTAGAGACCAATACCCCTGTTTAATGTATTAAAGTGATGTTAAAAACACTCACAGGACAAATCCATAAATTAACATAACTATAAATCATTACTGTGTTGTATTTACTCCAAGAATGTAAAGGTGCTTAGGTAAAGAAAAAGAAAGCCATATAATTAACCATATTATTATAGTAAAGAGAACAACAAGATAATTTCTGTAATCTGAAATAGCACCTGCTGAAGTTTTAATTCTTTCTTGAAAAGAATACTCAGAAGGCTAGGAACTGAAGAGAACATCCACAAACTAAAGAGAACTTGTAGAAACCACAGCTAAAGACTTCCCCAAACATCAGATACAAGGATTGCTGCTCTCATCACTCATGTTCAAAATTGTACCAGAAGTTGAAGGCAGGCCAAGGGGCAGGGAAATAAAAGATACCAAATTGGAAAGAAAGAAATCTATGTCTATTCTCTGATGACATGAAATTCTATAACAAAAATCTTAAAAGTATGTATTAAAAAAGTGTTGCCCAATAAATATAATCAGTAAAGTCACAGGATTGAAGACCATCAACCCATTTCTTTTACACATCTACACACAAAAATAATCTTAAAAGGAAATTTAGAAAATAATTTGATTTATAACAGCATCTATGTCAATCAAATATTCAGAAATGTATTTTACCAAAAAGTTACACCTGTATATCTTTCTTGAATATACAAAAATTTGATGAAATCCAAAACTCCTACATTTTAAATTTTCATGAGTTTCAAGAGTTACTGCTTTATATGGTAACACTTCCCAAAGTAATCTATAGATTTAATGAAATCCCTACCAAGATCCTAATGGCTTGTTTTCAGAAATGTAAAGCCAACACAAAAAATCATATTGAATTTCAATGGATGCTCCAAAGCTAAAATAAACTTGCAGAAAATAAAGTAGCAACACATGCCTATTCCAAATTCAAAATATATTCCTCAACCACCATAGTCATTGCAATGTGGATTGGCTTAACTGAACTCATGGAATGGAATTAAGAGTCCAGGAAATGTCATATGTCCAAGGTCAATTGAATTTTGACAAGAGGGACAAGTTTATTCAATGGAGAAAAACATTCACAAATAGCATTACCACAGGCAGAAATACCAGATCAACTCAAAATATATCAGGGACTGAAACAAGAGTTAAAACCATAAAACTGTTAGAAGAAAACGTGGGCAAAATTCATGACTGTGGATTTAGTAATGGTTTCTGGGATATGAACTAAAACAATAAGAACTAATCGCAACAGTGTATTACAATGACCTCTGCTATGGGACATGTAATGGGAGATGTAGTTGTGCTGAGTGTCGGAGATGAACTGTCATAGCAGTGTTCCTGGAGTTTCACTGAATATGCTTATTTACTCTATTGCAGCTTCAGTTTTTAGGGAGGAGGCTGTCAGTCTGTTTTAAACAGAAAAGTTTAAGAGGTCCCTGAATATGTTGAAATCATTTTTTAATTGCTGGACTCTAGCACTTCACTGCATATGATGGAGAAATGCTGATAATGTATCTAGTGGTTAAAACAGGAAATTATGTTCCTAAAGTCATAAAATCATAGAGAATACAAAGCAAGGGGGAGGGGGAAGGAGGAGAAGTAGGGGAAGAACTGGGGAATGAAGTTGACCAAATTATTCTATGTTCATGTATGGATACCTCACAATGCATTCTGATTTTACATACAAATATAATCAACAACTTAAAACATAAATGGAAGGAAAACCAATAGCATACATGAAGGGAGTTGGGGAAGGAAAGACAGGTGAAGAACTGGGAGTGAAAGAAGAAAAGTATGTTATATGCATCTATGAGTACGTCACAATGAGTCCCACTGCTACATGTAACTGTAATGCATAAAAACATTTTTAAAAATAGTAAGAACCAAAAGAGAAAATTTGATGACTTGGATTTCATCCAAACTTAGAACATTTGTTCATCACTGGGTATCAAGCATAGCGAAGACAGCCTACAAAATAAGGGAAACTATTTATATGAAGAACCTCCACAAAGGAACAACAAAAAGACTTGCAACCCAACTAAAACATGGGCAGAAGACTTAAATAAACATTTCTTTAAAGAATATATACAAATGGCAAGGTTGGGGATGGAGCTCAATGGTAGAGAACCTGAGTACGTGACTAGCAGACCAGAGGCCCCAGCCCCAAACAATAACAACAACACAAACAAGAAACTCCCAAAACAAAAAAATAAAAAGAAACAAAAAGAAAAAGAAAAAAAGACAATATATACAAATGGCCAATAAGCAACATCATTATTCACTATGAAATTTCTAATCAAAACCTCAATGAAATTGTACTTTATAATTACTAGCATAACTCTTCTATTTAAAAAAAATGAGGCACATGTGTTAAAATGTGGAGAAATGAAAAACTCATGTATTGCTGATGGGAGTATACAATGGTGCAGTTTCTGTGGAAAACAGTTTGGCAGTTCCCAGAAAGTTAGATTACCACATGACTCAACCATTAAACTTCTAATTATGTCCTTATACATTTGAAAGTAGCTACACAAACAAATATTTCTACACAATGTTCATAGCAGGATTATTCACAATTGCTGAAAAGTATAAGGAAATCCATGTATCTGTTATCTGAGGAATGGATAAATAAATGTGGTATATCCATACAATAGAATATAATTCATTCACAAAAATATGAAGTATGGATAAATGTTGCCTGCAGTAGTGGTGAGCCTTGAAATCATAACAAATAACATTAGTCAGAGAAAAATATCACCTATTTGATGATTGTTTTTTATACAAAATTCTCAGAAGAGGTGAATTCATACAAAAGCAGTTTAGTGATCACCTTGGACAGAGCTCAGGAGGCAAGAGAGGTACATCCTAATGTGTTAAAATGTGTAACTCTCGTGTATGTAGTGTCAGTAATGAAAATGTTTGGGAATCAGTAGATACAGGTAGCTGCACCTTGATGTGAACGTGATAAACGTCATCACATTGTACATTCAGAGGGTGAATCATGAGTTTTGTGAATTTCATGTCCTCTAAAAAGAGGGAGGAAAAGGAATTTGAAGAGGACAAAGTAGAGAAAGCAAGGTGGCAGTGTGGAGATAGATCAGGATTCGCACAAACATAAACTAAAGAGTGCTGGCCGCCACCTCAAGACGTGACAAGGAACAATTCACCCAGAAGCTTCTGGAAGGAACATAGCCCCCTTCTTTGATTTCAGCTCAGTGATACTGATTTTGGATATCTGGCCTTCAGAACTTCCTTGAGGGAGTTGGACTGGAATGAATTCAAATTGAATTTTTTTTTTTTGTGTGTGTGTGTGTGTGTTATGAGTGTGTTTCAAGCATTTAGTTTGATTATGATAAAATAAACACAATAAACACCATTTGAACCGTATTAAGCATACTGTTCAGTGATATTTAACACATTCATATTGTCTTTATGTGGTTTCTATTCTTTTTCTTGTTGATGATTTCCAGTTTCATTATGATCTGAAAGAATAGATGTGATCATATTGATTTTTAAAAATATTTACTTGAAATTTGCTTGTGGCCTAGAATATGAGCTAATTTGGAAAAAGTTCCATGCACAGCTAAAAAGAAGGAAAATTCAGCTTTTGGAGGCTGGAGTAATTGGTAGATGTCCTTTATTGTAAGGGTTCTGACTATGGAAATGTACAGGGCAGTGAGTTTTCTATGGTTGTAGAGAGCAACAACAGAGAATGGGAGAGCAATGTCTGAACATTGGGGCCTTTAATGACTTCATGGCTGTGACATGCTTAGTGCCCAGGAAAGTTTCTGTGTAAAGGAGCAGGATCCTTGCTGCTGTGGTAATGCCCTTCATAAGGAGGTTTTGTGCCAGAGTCTTATCAGTCTCAACCTTGATCTTAGACACTCAGGTCCTGGGAATAAAGAAACTCTCTTGTTGAACAACCACAACATTTCACCAAGCTCCAGCTGCTTCTGAACCTGTCCCCATAACAGGAACTTTAAACAATGGATTTTCCTGAGAGCTACACAAAACTCCTAACATTACACTTTGCAACTTAGTTTATTACTGAGGAATAAGCTGTATAATGTTGCCAATTCTGTAACCTGCCTGATGATACAAAGAACAGTAAGTAATGTACTAATGATGCTAGTAACCTAATGTAACCTATTGATATAAATAAAGCCACCAGCTTGGAAGAACAGCCATTTTACAGTGTTATTTAGGTTGGAGATATCTATATTGATCTTATGTTTTGATGACCTGTTTACTGGTGATAAAGGGATATTGAAATCCCCCAATATTGTGTTGGGGTCTATGTGGGATTTAATGTCATGGAGTATGTTTTTTTATGTAATTGGGTGCATAAATGCTTACTATCATTTCACTTTGAGGCATAAATGCTGGCTATCATTATATGTTCTTCTTTAATTTTTCCCTTTATAAGTAAGTTGGCCTTTTTTGTCTCTTCTGATTAATTCTTTGTTTCAAATCTTCTTTGTCAGATATGACAGTAGCTAATCCTGCTTGTTTTCATGATCCATAGGCATGAAATATATTTTTTCCATCCTTTTACCTTCAGCCTGTGTGTGTTTTTGAAATTGCTCCGTATGCCTCTAATTTGTATCCCCATGTTCTCTTATATCCCAGTGATTCTTAAGTTTGGTCTTTGAACGTGGTCCCAGAGTTCTTGTATATTCTGGTCAGGTTCTATATTTTTCCCTTTATTGCCCTATGTGTACTCAAAATCATATAACCTGTCTTCAAGGCCTGAAGTTCTGTCTTCAAGGATGAAGATTAGTGATACTTTCAAGAGAGATTTTCATTTGATTAATGGCATCTTTCATTTCTAGGAGTTTGGCTTGGTTTCTTTTCACTATTTCTTGTTCTTCATGAAAGTGGTCTTTATCTCCTGTAATTGTTCCCTTAATTCCTTTCTTCAATTTTATTTTAGTTCATTCTACATTTTAGTAATCAGTTTTTATAATCTTTCTCCAGGATTTCATCTACCTCTCTATCAGTGGGATCCTTTGTTGGGGATTGTGTATTTTGGGAGGAGATTTGTTGCCTTTTTCCTCATGTTTTCAGAGCTCTTGGGCTTGTGCATCAACAGAGGTGAATTTCCCTATCTCCTTTTTATGCCTGTTCCTTACGTATGTACTTAATTATTTGTTCCAGGACTTCTCTCGGGTTTTAATACATAGTAGATGCCTAGGGGTGGGACCTGAATTCCCTCTCTGGTTGTTCCTCTTTGGGTCCTTTTGGGTTTGGGGTTTTGTCTCCTCCCTTCTTTTAGTTGGAGTAAGATTGTGTGGGGGTGTGATTCATTGCGGCTTCATTGAGAAGAGAGTATATCTCAGCTGCAGGGTCTCTACTCTGGGATCCTTCAGTGTCCAATCTCTTTCCAGCCCCTGTAGAGGGAGAGGGATCCAGGAGTGGCACTAATGCTGGCAACAAATGTCCAACTTCATGTTAAAGGTCTGGTGTCTACTTTGATGTCTGTAATACTATTTGCCATCCATATAGGAATGGTTGGGGTAAGCATTTAACAACATTACCAACAATTTTTAAAAAACTGAGATCTAGATAAGGAATTTAAGAGCAGGTGTCTAATTAATTGTCTAGTGTATTGATAACTTAAATGGGGTGGGAATTACATAATCTAATGATTAGTTTTTTTATCTCTTACATTCATTTTATTAAAGTATAGTTAAACTCTGAGCATCATTAATTTGCATGTGGAGCAAGGTATGCTTGTTTGAATTGAATTTAATGCAGGTGTAGAGTCTCTAATCTGTGAACTTTCAGTATCTCTATAGGTTTTCAGCACCTCACATAATGGGAAGAAATAAATAATAGTAACAATACAGAGCATTACAGTAAATACCCAACCCCTAGTATGACATGTTCAACATTAATTGCCACCAATAAACAGAAAAGGTGGATTCAGCAATTATCAACAGAAAAACAAATATCCATGAACCACATCTGGCTCTAAAGGCAAGAGCATGTGTCAGTTACATTCATCGACAGAAGTAATGATTGTATCAGCATTAATGATGGGGGCACCAGTTATATAAACCAATTAGGTCTGAAAGATGGTGAAAGTACAATTAATTTGGAAAAATAAAATGTGTTAATATGTTAAGAAGTAGTTTACAATTTCAAAAAGTAAACAGAGAGAATGCAGAAGAGATGTAGTAGGTGATGTTTATGTGGAAGCAGGGGAAAAATAGGAGAATGAACTATTGAGAGAAAGGTAGAGAGAAAGTCTTAAAGAAGAATGAAAGAATAATCTCTGCTGCAGTAATCTAAATATTCAGCCACTTTGGATGAAACTATCTATGTCCAAAAATTTTTCTTCTTTAATTATTTACTGATAAAGAGAGCAAGGAGTTGGGGTTCATAACCCTTTCCCATTTCTCTGCTGCTCTCTGAGTTGTCAGTTGGAGTGGCCTAAAATTGAAGCTCTTTGATTTAAGACTCAGCTTCTCTTCTCATCAGTATGAGTTTTTTTTTTCTCATCATTTTTTTTTTCCATTGAGACCCATTTAGTGAGCTCCCAGGGTACAGCTTCTGAGTTCTGTGAGGGGAGTTCCAGTAGATGAGGCTTAAGTATAATTAGCTCTCAGGGGCTTTGTTGGGTGGTTCCTTCTTTGGGGAGAATAGATTGACCCATCCCTAGGGCTTGACAGTAACCAATCTCTTATGTGGGTCTGGACCTCAGGAGCTTCCAAGGATTCCACTGTGGGGCAGGGTGGGGCCAGTCCTCCACTCACGGCTGCCCACAAGCACAGCCTTTCCTGGCTTAGTCCCTGAGTGTCTCCTCCTGCCCACTCAGACCTCTGGCCTGCTTCAGCTGCTCATGTGAGCTGCAGACTCAAAGGAGAAGTGAATCACGCTCCCTTCCCTCTTCTAACTCACATCCCAGTGGGTAGAGTCCACTCGGCACCTGTTTCACTCACATTCCACTAGGCACACCCTAGGTCACGTGATAGTCCTGGTTGGATTTGTAGCAGTGTTTTCTCTGATCTCCCATCTCCCAGAGCCACCTCTGTGGCCCACTTGCCCTAAGATGGCTCCCATCTCAGCTCCATGAAGGGAGTAGAGATACAAAGTGTCCTTTTCAAGCACCAGTGAAGCCATTGGATCAGCTAAGATTACACAGCATTTTTTTTTAATCTCAGGTTTTTCCATATGAAATCTGTGTTTCCATCCCTCTGCCTGTGGTGAGTATCCACTGTTCAGTGCTGATGTGGCATCTGGGTTGGCTCCCATGTGTCTTTCTTCTTTGTTTATTGTACCCCAATTTCCGAGTTCAAAGTCTCTAAGCCACTTGGAATGTCCCATATTGAATTGTAGTAAAATCCATCTTTCGCCCATCTCATGGATAACTGTACCCTCCTGCTTTCGTCCTGAGCCTCAGCACAACTTGGGAGGCAGCTGTCCTCTACTTGGCCATCTTCCATCCCTCTTGACCTTTCCCATTTTCTAATTTGTCTTTTTCTATGGGAAGTAGTTGAATAATAGATTGAAAATCTATTTCATATGAAAAATGAGCCAATGTTTTTTTCTGTGCCTTTAAAAAGTTCCTCTGTGGGTTTTAAATGTAAGACTTCTCTAAGATTTAAAAAGTATTTGGGCACAGTGGAGCACTCCTGTAACCCCAATCTTTCCTTATAAATTTTTTGATAAGTTTACCAATGTCTGCAAAGCCAGCTGAGGATGGAAAGGCCATTGACACCGAAGATCCATTGAGGAATATTCCCAAATTTAGGACTTTGGTGCATGAACAAAAAATGTCTTTCCTAATTTAGATTTTATTTAATGCCTTTCAATCATGTTTAATAATTTTAAGAGCACAAGCACTTCCAAAACTTGTTAAATAGAAGTCATAAGTGCTAACGTTCCACAGAACAGTGGCATGATCATAGTTCACAATAACCCATTATATGTCTCACCAAGAACTAGAAGGACTCAAAGACTCCAAGCAAAAAAGTAATAATAAGGAGATGAAAATGTTGATTACCTGATTTGACCTACACACATTGCAGACATGAATTGAATCATCACATTGTAGTCTATATACATATGCACAATTATTGTAAGTTAATCAATATTTTTAAAATTTTCAGGAAATGGAAATGGTAAATACCATGGTTTGATATATATATATATATATGTATATATATATATACATATATATATATATATATACATGTATCAAATTATTCCATAAATATGTGCAATTAAGATCAAAATAATAAAATATTTGTATCATGTGATAAGTGTACTTTTTAATAGCTGTTTCATAAAATGATTCATTTTGTTATTTAACTTTATGTTTAAGTTATTGCATGTCATGGAAGATATTGTTGCTTGTATTCTTTTGAGCAGACCATTGTGTGTTAGGTCAACTAAGACTAGAAAAATAGAAATTTTTATTTTGCTTCCAAAATATATATAAAAAAGTTAAAAACTCAAAAGTACTTGAAAAAAGCACTGCAGTTGTTTTGTCAATTTTCCTATGGTGATTTCATAATCTTTTTAAAAATTTTAAGTGAAATTCTCTTAATTTTACTTTTAGATTAACTGTTCATATAAATAAATACCATTACTTCTCATATCCTGTTTTCCTACCTTAAAATTTTGCTTACTTAATTTTTTTAGTTCCAATAATTTTTACTTGACTGCTTATGATTTATATACTAAAGCTCATGTTATCCAGAAATAGAGATAGTTTTATTTAATATTATTTCTACCTTTATGAACTTCCTAGTAAGTAAAAAAGATAAGGCAAAACAATTTAATTTCCTTTGCCTTTTAAATCTAATATAAATATTCATCATTTAGAGATTATAATGAAAACAAGCTTTATCATACCAAATAACCAGTAATGACTGAAATTTAATTAAGATGGAGTAATTATTTGTATCTGAATAAAGCATGACATCAAAAACATATACTGCATTAAACTTCATTAAAACAATTATCATATTTTTCAAATCTGTGTATACTTATAATTGTTCTTGACTAAAGAAATAATAAATAGTGAGGTAGGGAGGGAGAGCATAGGAGGGTTAGATTAATTCCAGATAGGGAGGAGGAGTGGGAGTGAAAGGGAGTGGGAAGGGGATTAGCAAGGATGGTGAAATGTGATGGACATCATTATACAAAGTACATGTATGAAGACTTGAAATTGGTGTCAACATACTTTATATACAGAGATATGAAAAATTGTGGTATATATGTGTATTAAGAATTGTAATGCAAAAAAAAACCCCCAAAAGAAACAAAGTACATGTATAAAGGCATAAATTGGCGTGAACATACTTTATATACAGAGACATGAAAAATTGTGCTCTATATGTGTAATGAAAATTATAATGCATTCCACTGTTGTTGTGTATTTTAAAAAACAATAAAATCAATAAAAACAAACAAAAAAGAAATAATATTAGATGTTACCATTTGGATTACTGCATACAGTAATTGTAAGAGGGATGAAATAACTTTCTGTGGGTTTTACATCATTAAAGAACTAAACCTAGAGAAGATTTTGCCTTTTTAACAACCTTCTTGAGTGTTCTCTTGACCTCCTTGTTCCTCAGGCTGTAGACCACAGGGTTCAGCATGGGGATGACCATAGTGTAGAACACAGAGGCAAACTTGTCTCTGTCCATGGAGTGACTGGAACTTGGCTGTAAATACATGATAATGACAGTCCCATAAAATGTGGAAACTGTAATGAGGTGAGAAGCACAGGTGGATAAAGCCTTCTGGTATCCCTTACCTGAGTGCATCTTCAAAACGGTGATGAATATGAACAGGTAGGAAATCAAGATAACAAGAAGGGCAAAAATGACATTGAAGGTTGTCATAAGAACAAGAACCAGTTCAACAACATGTTTATCAGAGCAAGTCAGAGTCATGACAGCGGGAATATCACAGAAGATGTGATGGACCACATTGGTCACACAGAAAGAGAGGCAGAACGTGTCTCCAGTTTGCACAGAAGCAGTCACCAAACCAATGACATAGCAGCCTATGGCCAGAGGAGTGCACACAGTGTTTGTCATGATGGTGGAGTAATGCAGGGGCTGGCACACTGCTGCATAGCGGTCATAGGCCATTGTGGTCAGGAGGTAATTTTCTACAGTGGCAAAGACTGCAAAAAAGAACATCTGAGCAGCACAAGCATTGTAGGAGATGACCTTGTCTTCCATCAGCAACCCAGCCATGACCTTGGGAGTGACAACTGAGGAGGAACAAAAGTCCACCAGAGACAGGTGACTGAGGAAAATGTACATGGGGGTGTGGAGGCGGGAGTCCAGCAGGATCAACGTGATCCTCCCCAGGTTCCCCACCAGAGTGATGAGGTAGATGAGAGTGAACATTATGAAGAGGGGAAGCTGCAGTTGTGGGGTGCTGGTCAGTCCCAGCAGGATGAACTCCCTCACCTCCGTGTTATTCTCCATGGGTGGTACATTAGAACCACCAGGTGCTGTGTAGCAAAGAGGAAAATTTTGATTTTGAAAAGCAAAACTCAGTTGAACAGAAATGGAAAAGTGTCAGCATTACTTTATGATGATAATCATATTTTTCAGTATTCTCTAGATCTAAAGTGGCATGTCCATACAATGTAGTGGACGATTTATCTAAACAATATTTTGCATTTGAAGAGTAAGGGTTTCACAGACTATTTTCCAAATTTGTTAATTTTGTTTATGAATAAATTGAGTCAAAGAAAGGGTTTCATGGGTTGACCAAGGTCACAGGTCTGGAATAAAGCTAGCTCTTAACTAAGATGTTTTAAGTCTAACAGCTATGCTTCTATCTCATATGCCAGGCTTTCTATGTATACTTTCATTTAATCATTTTATCTGTTCCATGAAATGGAACAGTGATTAAAGTGAGGATTTGAGAAGGTGAGATTTTCCTGGGTCATCTATATGGGTCAATGACAATATTTTAGTAATCATAGAACATAAATAAAGCTACTCACATAAATATAAAATTGTAGTAAGGGTTTCCAAACATTCAATAATTAACTCACAATTACACAAGCATTAGCAGACATACCTAGCTTTAAATCCAATCAGAGTGGTTCTGCGCCTAAATGTTGTTAATGAATTTGAAATGATTTTATTTTTATTTAATTTCCATTTAATCATTATCTCCATTACATCCAGCTTCAAGCATGCTGTGTCCTTTCACAGATGAGAATCTGTAACAACCATTCTGCTTGAGAACCCAGGGACCTTCTGTTTTTTAAAAAATCCTGTTAAAAAAAATTTCTTCCTTGCAACGTACATTTTGGCTTGTGTTAAAAGACTGCTTTCTTGCATTGGACTCATGCTTACTGTCATTACTATCAACACTTAGCTAGAGAGCAGATATTAAGGGTTGAAAATTTGTGGTGTGGGAAGTCCATGATAGCTTATGTTTCTATTCGTCTATTCCCTGATCACTTTTTTCATATTTCTCCTGGTCCCTCCATATGTTACTTGAATATCTGGGCTTTAACTGTGTTAGTTAATGTGTCTCCCACTGAACAATATGAGCTACAATTCCATATTTATATGAGTAGCTTTATTTATGTTCTATTATTACTAATATATTGACATTGGCTCATATGAATGACCCAGGAAAATCTCACCTTTTCAAATCCTCACTTTAATCACCATGTAGGGTCCTTTTTACCATGTAAGGCAGCCTGATCATAAGTTTCAGGGATAAAAATATGAATGATTTTGGGAATCATTATTAAGGCCACTGGGAATGAAAACAATATATAGTAGGTACATTTTGTCTTCAGAGTTAGACATTGTTGGGGCTGAGATGTCTTTACAGATTAGAAGCCAGCCAACAGAGGAGCAGATGAAAATATGGATTTGTCAACATCACATTTCTGAATTTTTTTCCTAAATCAGATATAAATTTACTAACAGCTTAACTTAATGATTCTGAGCCAATTTTGTCTCATGGAGGACAGATAACAGAGAATTGGGGTAAAGACAGTATTTATACATATACATGCTCATACATCTAGCCTCATTGTTAAAAAAATGGAGGTTTGCAATATCATATTACTTCCTCAAAATCTACACCTATTTAGAGATATTTAATTCAAGATTCAAACTCACATCTAACATCTTCTAAAGTCTGTACCTTTAATCACTGCAATGTCAGATTTTCTAGATGCAAAAGTTAGATTATGGGAAATGGATAGTGAAAAATGAAGAAGTGATCTAAGTAGGGTCATAATTCATCCAGAGTCAATGAAAGTATTGTTGCACCTAGTCCAGGTGAGCTGTCCCTTCAATAACAACCTGACATACAGAAACAAGATTGATTACCTCCCACATAATCAGAGCATCATCTGTTCTAGGTCTTTGCTCTCCTTTTAAGGAAATAAACATGGCATATCATTTCATAAATATCATTGTACCTTTTTGCTGTTTAAAATGATAAACATTTGAATGGTAGATCCATCTCAATGTGAGATATCTATATATATGTGTGTATATATCTATCTCTCTATATATCTATATCTGTATCTATACATCTCTCTCTCTCTCTCTGTATATATATATATATATATATATATATATATATATATACATTTGTGTGTATGTATGTGTGTGTGTGTGTGTGTGTGTGTGCATGTGTGTGTATGCAATTCTGGGGATTGTGGTCCAAGGCTTCAACCTGCACTTTGCATGACTAGGCAAGTATTTTACCATTAAGATACATCTCCAGTCCTCCTATGTCAGTGTTTCAAAAAAGTATTGAAACAATCATATCTGAGCTCAAAAACTCTCAGAAGATGGAGCTGATCCGTTGTTTCTATGTTAATTACATATTTCACTCGAAAGTGCATATTGATTATAGAAGCTTACCTTGATCTTAGAAAAAAAAAGGGGAAAGCAATCCTGAATTGTGGGTGTGAAATCAGAAATTTATCCTCCGAAGTTGTACAAATGATATTGGAGGAATCCTCTCTGATGCACTGGTCAAAATGTTGCAAGTTCTCTGAGGCATGAAGAAGTGAAAGGTCCTTTTGGTGTTCCCAGGATAGGAGGCCTGGATTTAGGTCTTGCATGTACTGTACTTTTCTCTGCACTTGGAAGTTATGTACTTGCTGCCGAACACAGTTTTCTCAATCACAGAATAAAAATGATGAAATTATCTCTGCCATGACTTCATGTCTGGGTACAGACTCACTGCACTTTAGCAGAAGTGCGATCCTTTCATCACACAACAACATAATTTTTATTTTGTCATGTTTCTCCTGACCACAGTTGCAGAACCACTGAACATGCTCTGTTTAGGGAAAGACCCGTGTGTGTACTTGAAATATTAAGATTCACTTGGATGAATGGTGACCAATGGGACTCTCATTAGTTTTCTCTCTTTAAAATAATGTCATGTGGGACTATGGTGTCCAGAACCTAATGACTACAACCAGGAGAAAATTTTACAAACATGCTCTTCTCTCGGGTAACAGACTCTCTTTTGAGGGCAATCTTTTCTCTTCATCACACTTATCTGGTGAAGAAGCAATGAACCTAAAAGCAGGGGTACATTTTTTTATGTTGGGTAACACATAGATGCATTTGCAGTACCTCTTATTATTCTTCCTTAATTTCAGTAAATTGTCATTACACAATGTCCACTGTGTTTAACCCATTAACATTTAATGTATTATTGGTGTTTATAAAACTTTGTCAATGTTCATTTTGATTTCTGTCATTTTTATTCATTTCATTTTCTTCTTTTCATTACATTATTTATTAGGTCTAATCCATGGCTACCAAATTTTAGGAGACCAATTAATAAAATTAATCAATTAAATTAATGAATACAATTAATTAATGAAATTCGTGGGATTTTCCCCTGTTTACAGACATCTGACAAACATGACAGGGATATCAGAGAGATGGAGATTAGAATATGCTTTAATACTAATAAGTCAACTCAAATACTTAAGTCAGATGTGTAAGAAGATGCTGTTGGTGCTCTGTTCATGGCCTCGTCACATTCATGGTCTGTGTGCTGGCCAGTAGTTAGGAAAATGGATTTACTTCTCTTAGCTTTTGCTGTAAGTGCATGTTCTACTCATGTGTGGGACATTTAATTTCTCTGTGGTCTGCAGTCAGTGGTACATGACAGATAGAAGGAAAATGGAAAGTACCCAATTCTTGTCTTTCAGGTTGTAAAATATAAAGGTGCATTTTATACAATATTTCACTGGTCCCTGGAACACTGAGCCTACAGATACTGTTATGTTGTGGATGTGAGGTTTCCCCCAAAAGTTCATTTGTGAAACAATGTAAGAAAGTTTAGAGGAGCAATGATTGGGTTATGAGAGCCTTAACTCAATCAGTGAATTAATTCCCTAATGAAAGTAACTGAGTGGTAACTGCAGATGGGTAGGGTGTAGCTGGAAGAGGTGGTCATTAAAGTGAGATCTGCTTTGGGGGTATGTAGTTTGTATCTAGAGAGTGGAATATCTCTCTTTGCTTCCTGATCATCATGTGAGCTACCTCCCTCTGCCACACTCTTCTGCCATGACATTCTCCCTCCCCTGAAGCCCCAAGGAATGGAGATAGCCTATTATGGACTGAGACCTCTAAAACCATGAGCACCCCACATAAACTTTTCCTCCTCTACAATTGTTCTGATTGGTCCTTTAGTCACAGCAGTGAAAAAACTGACTAAAACAGTTATGGTAAGAATGCATAGTAGATTCAGGACCCAAATGTGTACTAGTCTTTATTCTATATGTCCCTCCCTTGGAGATCTCAGAATATTTTGACCACTACCTGCAAGAGAGGTACTCCTACAATGTATTGTTCCGTGGAAGAATTTCTGGTTTTATACTCTCTGTTTGGGATTATCATTTCTTTTCTTTTTTTTTAAAGAGAGAGTGAGAGAGGAGAGAGTGAGAGAGGAGAGAGAGAGAATTTCTAACATTTATTTTTTAGTTTTCCGCGGACACAACATCTTTGTTGGTATGTGGTGCTGAGGATCGAACCCGGGTCACACGCATGCCAGGCGAGCGCTCTACCGCTTGAGCCACATCCCCAGCCCCGTTATTTTCTTGACTATCATTTGTTTTCAAAAAACAAAGTAAGCATCTATATTAAATATGTACTTTTAATGGAAAGGATAATTCATGGAAAAGTGGTGGAGTAGCTTAATCTCCCATGAGTTGTATGAACACAGAAGTTAGGATTGTGACTGTTTTTCTAATATTCATGTTAGAGATATTAAAGACACTAGGGAAAGAAGGAATTTCCCTCAACCTTATAAAGACTATATCTGACTATGTGTATCTCAAAGTGAACATTAGAGTGAATGGGCAGAACCAGAAAGCATTTCTTCTAAAATCAGGAGCAAGACAAGGATGTTAACTCTATCACTCCTATTCAATAGAGTACTCGAACATTTAGCCAGAACAATCAGGCAAGAGATGTATATAAAAGGAATAAAATGGGAAAGGAGGAAGTTCAATTATCACTGTTTGTAGATGATATGCTTCCATACATAGGAGAATAAAACAAAAAATGAAAAAAAAATCAGAACTCCTTGAAGTGAAAAACATTCAGTAAAGTAGCAGAAAAAATCAACATACAAAAATCAACAGCTTTTCTATGTATCAATTGCAATTGTGTTGAAATAGACATCAGAAAAAATCCAAGTCACACTAGCATCAAAATAAAAAAAAATTAAATAAAAATTCATAGTAAAACTAACCAAGGACACGAACAACTTCTGGGATGAAAAGTATAAAATACAGTTGATGGGGGCTGGGGTTATGGCTCAGCGGTAGAATGTTCTCCTAGTGTATGTGAGGACCTGGGTGATCCTCAGCGCCACGTATGTATAAATAAATAAATAAATAAATAAATAAATAAATAAATAAATAAAAGAAAGGTATTGTGTCCAACTACAACTAAAAATAAATATTTTTTAAAACTAAAAGAAAAGAAATACTATTTGGTGGAAATACCACCCATGTTCTTGAATAGGTGGAATTCATTTTGTCAAAATGGCCGTATTACCAAAAGCAATCTACAGACTCAATGAAATTCCCACCAAAATACCAATGGCATTTTTAAAATGAACTAGAAAAGCAATCCAAAAATACGTATGGAAGGAAAAAGACCTAGAATAGACAAAGGAATTCAGAGCCGAAAGGGCCGTGCCAATGGCAGGACAAAATCTGACCTCTAAACATGCTACAGCATTGTACTAACCAGACAGCATGGTGCTGGCATAAACTCGCACAAATATCAAGGAATAAAATGGAAGGCACTGAGACAAACATATACAGTCATCTGATCCTTGACAAGGGTGCCAAAAACATATATTGGAGAAATGATAGCCTTTTTAGTGAATGGTGCTGGGTAAACCTGATATCTATATATAGAAGAAAGGAACTAGATCCCTACCTCTCATCCTACACAAAAGTCATCTCAGAGTGGGCCAAAGACCTGGGTATTAAACCAGAAATGGTAGCTAATAGAAGAAAACGGGGTCTTTACTTTAATACACAGATATAGGTATTAGTTCCTCAATAAGACTCCTAATAAAAGTAATGTAAGACCAAGGATTATTATATCAGATGGCATCAAACTTAAAAATTTCTGGCAAGCAAAGGGAACAAAAGTATGAAGAAATAGCTTACAGAATGACAGGAAACATTTGCTAAATACTCTTCTGACAGAGAATTAATATTCAGAATATATAAAGAGCACAACAAACTTAGTACCAAACCAAAACAAATCCAATCAATAAATGGGCATATGAACTAAACAGATATTTCTGAAAAGAAGAAACGTGAATGTGAATGGTCAATAAATATACTAAAAAAATTCAACATTCTTAGCAATCAGGGAAATGTAAATCCAATGGCTTTGAGATTTTATCTCACCCCACTTAGAATGGCAACCACCAAGAACATAAATAATAAAAAATACTGACAAGAATGTGGGAGAAAGGAAAGCTTATACATTGTGGGTGGGGCTGCAAATTAGTACAACTACTATGGAGATCACCACAGAGATACTAAATAGACTAGGAATCGAACAACCATATGACCAAGCTATTCCACTCCTTGGTATTGATCCAAAAGAACTGAAAGTGGCATGCTTTAGGAATACATGAATCCCAATGTCTATGGCTGAACAATTCAAAATAGACCAAGTACAGAACCTGAGTAGGTGCCCACCAAGAGATGGATGGATAAAGGAAATATGGTATATACATACAATGGAGTTCAACTTAGTCCTAATGAAGAATGAAATCATGTTATTTTCTGGTAAATGGATGAGACTAGAGAGCATTATGCTAAGTGAAATAAGCCAGAATTAGAAAGTGAAGGGTTTGAATGTTTTCTCTCCTATGTGGGAGCTAGAAGGAAAAAGTGAAATTTTTTAAAAAAAGAAAAGAGAAAATAGAAGGGGGATCCATAGAGTAGAATAGGGGTCCAGGATGTGAAAATGAAAGAACTGAGGAAAAAATTGACAAAATTATGCTATATGCATGTATAACTAGATCACAATGAAGTCCACTTTATGTAAATTACAAAGCACCAATTGAAAATGATATATACATAAACAAACAGAAGGGAGGCCAGAAAATTAGAGAACGGAAACAGGTTGAGGCTGAGGGATGAGGGGAAAAGGAAGTTCAAGAAAACTTATGGGAGTAAATGATTTTATGTCCATATATGAAGGTCACAATGAACTTCATTACTATGGTAACTATAATACAACGAGTAAAGATGAAAAGGAGAGAGAACATATAATGTTCAAAAGCTCCCTATGGAAAGAATAGAGAGAAAAGGAGAAAAATAATAAAATATGAATGGATGAAAATTTGCCAAACTGATGTCCTCATATTGAAGAATCATGCCAATGTTGGGGAGAATACATTAAAGCTCTGTGCAGGGAAAGTAGAAAAACAAGGAAAAGAACAAACACTTTTTTACAATGTAAGTATAATAAGCCTGACATCTTTCCTTCAGAAAAATCAACAGTGGATTTATATCTTAAAAGGATGAAAGAAAATAAATATCAATCCATATTTTCATACTCAGATAAACTGCCTGTCAGGTTGAATTGCAAAATCAAGACGTTCTTAGATATGTACAAATTTTGAAAGGTGGCTTACTACCCAGAGGTGTAGTGACTACAGACCACAGAGAAATTAAATGTCCCACACATTAGTAGGACATGCTCTTACAGCAAAATCTAAAAGAAGTAAATCCATTTTCCCTTTTCATTTTTCTAAATACTGGCCAGCATGTGGACCATGAATGTGAAGAGGCCATGGACAGAGCACCAACAGCATCTTCCTACACATTGACTTAAGTATTTGAGTTGACTTCTTAGTACTAAAGCATATTCTAATCTCTATCTCTCTGGCATCCCTGTCATGTTTGTCAGATGTCTGTAAACAGGGAAAAATCCCAAGAATTTTATTAATTATCCCCTACAATTTGGTAGCCTGTGTATTAGCCCTAATAAGTAAATAATGGAAGAAAAAGAAAAACGAGATGAGTAAAAATGACAGAAAACAAAATAAACATTTACAATATTTTACGAGCACCAATAACACCTTAAATGTTAAGGGATTAAACACATGATGTAATGACAACTTACTGAAATTAAGGGAGAATAATAATAGGTACTGCAAATGCATCTATGTGTAACCCAACATAAAATACTGTGCCCCTGCTTGCAGGTTAATTGCTTCTTCACGAGATAAGTGTGATGAAGAGAAAAGATTGCCCTCAGAGGGCCTCTGTTCCCCTAGAGAAGACATGTTTGTAAAATTTTCTCCTGGTTGTATTCATTAGGCTCTTAAATCATGTCATAGTCCCACATGACATTATTTTAAAAAGAGAGAAAACTCTAATCAGAGCCCTTTTGGCCATCATTTATCCAAGTGAATGCTGAAACTTCCAGTACACACACTGGCCTTTCGGTAAGTGGAGTGTTTTCTGCAACTGTAGGCAGGAGAAAATGCCAAAATAGAAATTATGTTGTTGCGTGATAAAGGATAGCACTTTTACTAAAGTGTACTCAACTGTGTTTGGACACACCCACTTGCTCTTCACAGACGCAGTTCTGTGAAGTTATGGCAGAGATAATTTCATCATTTTATTCCTTGAATGAGGAAGCTGTGTTTGGCAGCAGGTAAATAACCTCCAAGTGCACAGGAAAGTCCAGAGTGCATGACAGTTCTACACCCAGGCTTCCTAGATCCATTGTCATGATCCTACATCTCTTCATGCCTCAAAGAACTGTAAATTCTTGGACAAATATGTAAAAAAGAGAATATTTTCCAATATCATTTATAGGCCCTTCTCAGGATATATTTCTGATTTCAGACCCACAATTCAGGATTTCTTTTCCCTTTTTTTTCCCCAAGAGCAAGGTAAGTGTCTATAATCCTATGCACTTTCAGGAAAATATGTAATTAACATAGAAGCAATGCATCAGCTCCATCTTCTGAGAGCTTTTGAGTTCAGATCTGTTTGTTTCAATACCTTTTAGAGATACTAACATAGGAGGGGCTGGGGAATGTATCTTAATGGTAAAGTACTTGCCTACCAAGTCAAAGCCCAGACCACAATCCCCAGGATTATCAGGATTACACACACACACACATACACACACACAATTTAGATATCTGGGGTTGGGGTTTAGAGTTCTTGCCTAGTATGCATTGCAAATATATATATGGAGATTATGTTATATGATTAATGTAAATAATTTTAACCAATAGAAAAGGTACAGTGATATTTATGAAATGATATACTATATTGATATCCCTAAGAGGAGAGCAAAGACCTAGAATAGATGATGCTCTGATTGAGTAGGAGGTGAACAATCCTGTTTCTGCATGTCAGGTTGTCACTGAATGGACAGCTCACCTGGACTAGGTGCAACAATACTTCTGTTGTTCTGGACGAATTAAGAGCCTTCCTAGATCACTTCTCCATTTTCACTATCAGTTCCCCACAATCTTGCTGTTGCATTATTACTCATCTAGAAAATCTGGCATTGCAGTAATTAAAGGCACAGACTTAGAAGATATAAGATGTGGGTTTGAATGTTGAATTAATCTCTAAATAGGTATAGAGTTTGAGGAAAGCATATGATCCTGCAAATTTCCATTTTCTTAACAGTAAGTGAGGTTAGACGTATGAGCATGTGTATGTGTAAATACTGTCTTTCCCCTGATTCTCTGATATCCATCTATCTATCTGCCAAGAGACACATTGACTCAGAATCATTAAGTTTAAGCTGTTGGTAACTTCAAGAAATTTGACTTAGGAAAAAAATGTATTTCTTAAGCTTGATCTTGACAAATTAATACTTTTTTCTGTTCCTCTGTTTTTTTTTTCATATACACAAATAGTAAGTTGGCTTCTAATCTGTGAAGACATCTCAGCCTCAGCAATGTCTAACTATGGAGATAATTTACCTATTATACATTGCATTCAAGCCCAGTATGTCAGCTTAATAATAGCCTCCCAAAATATCTGCATTTTTATTCCTGAAACTTACGGTCATACTGCCTTACATAGTAAAAAGGATTCTTAATTGTGATTAAACTGGAGATTTGACAAGGTGAAATTTTCCTGGTTCTTCCACTTGGGCCATTCTAGTTATCACAGAATATAAAAAAGGCATTAAAATAAAAATTGTAGCACACATTGTTAAGTGGGGGGATATGTTGGCTAATAAATAATTTTATACCCTGATATGTCAAGTGATGTGCCTGGATTCTTAAGCAGAATGGTTGATACAGACTCACCTGGGAAAGGATAGAGCATGCTGGAAATTTTGTTTTCGTGAAGATAATGTGAAATTTAAATTAAGTAAAAATAAAATAATTTCAAATTAATTTACAACATTTAGGTTCAAATTATTCTGTTTTTTTTTTTTAAATTTAAATCTTGGTCTATCTGCTAATGCTTGTGTAGTTGTAAGTTATTTATTCAATATTTTTGCTACCAAATGTCTTCATATACAAACAGAAATAATAGCTAATCAATTTAATGGAATTGATGAGAGGATAAGTGAATACATACATATAAATACTGACATATGAGATGGAAGCATAGCTGTTAGACTCAAAAGTTCTTATTTTTGAGATAGGCTTAGGTTATATTTCTGACCTTGTCCAACACACAAAACCTTCCCTGTGACTCAGTTTACTCATAAACAAAATTAACAAATTGGGAAGATGATCCATGCAACCCTAACTCTTCAAAAGCAAATTATTGTTTAGATAAATCGCCCACTACATTGTATGGACATGCCAACACTTTAGATCTAGAGAATACTGAAAAATATGATTATCATCATAAAGTAATGCTGACACTTTTCCATTTCTGCTCAACTGAGTTTTGCTTTTCAAAATCAAAAATTTTCCTCTTTGCTACACAGCCCCTGGTGGTCCTAATGTACCACCCATGGAGAATAACACGGAGGTGAGGGAGTTCATCCTGCTGGGACTGACCAGCGCCCCACAACTGCAGCTTCCCCTCTTCATAATGTTCACTCTCATCTACCTCATCACTCTGGTGGGGAACCTGGGGATGATCACGTTGATCCTGCTGGACTCCAGCCTCCACACCCCCATGTACTTTTTCCTCAGTCACCTGTCTCTGGTGGACTTTTGTTCCTCCTCAGTTGTCACTCCCAAGGTCATGGCTGGGTTGCTGGTGGAAGACAAGGTCATCTCCTACAATGCTTGTGCTGCTCAGATGTTCTTTTTTGCAGTCTTTGCCACTGTAGAAAATTACCTTCTGACCACAATGGCCTATGACCGCTATGCAGCAGTGTGCCAGCCCCTGCATTACTCCACCATCATGACAAACACTGTGTGCACTCGTCTGGCCATAGGCTGCTATGCCATTGGTTTGGTGACTGCTGCTGTGCAAACTGGAGACACGTTCTGCCTCTCTTTCTGTGTGACCAATGTGGTCCATCACTTCTTCTGTGATATTCCCGCTGTCATGACTCTGACTTGCTCTGAAAACCACATTGCCGAACTGATTCTTGTTCTTATGTCAACTTTTAATGTTTTTTTTGCTTTTCTTGTTATCTTGATTTCCTACCTGTTCATATTCATCACTGTTTTGAAGATGCACTCCAGTAAGGGATACCGGAAGGCTTTATCCACCTGTGCTTCTCACCTCATTGCAGTTTCCACATTTTATGGGACTGTCATTATCATGTATTTACAGCCAAGTTCCAGTCACTCCATGGACAGAGACAAGTTTGCCTCTGTGTTCTACACTATGGTCATCCCCATGCTGAACCCTGTGGTCTACAGCCTGAGGAACAAGGAGGTCAAGAGTGCATGCAAGAATGTGATTAAGAAGGCAAAATCTTCTCTAGGTTTAGTTTTTTAATGATGTACAACCCATGGAATGTGGTTTCATTCCTCTTAAACCACTGTATGCAGTAATCCAAATGGTATATACCTTGTGGTATGCAGAAAATAAAACCATCTCATATTATTCGTTTAGTGCAGAACAGTTCTAAGTATTCCACAGATTTGAAAATATGACAATTGTTTTAATGAAGTTTATTGAAATATATATTCTTGATGTCATGCTTTATCCAGATACAAATAATGACTTCATCTTAATAAAAATTCAGCCACGACTAGGTTCTTTGGTTTGATACAGCTTATCCCCATGACAGTTTTTAAATAATGAGTATTTATGTTAAATTTAAAAGGCAGAGGAAATTAAACCATTTTACCTTATCCTTTATGACTTACCAGGAAATTCATAAAAGTAGAAATAATATTGAGTAAACTATCTCTACTTTTGGATAATGTGAATTTTAGTACATAAATCATAAGCAATCAACTAGAAATTATTGGAACTAATAAATAAAGTAAGAAAAGTTTCAAGGTCGGAGATCAGTATATGACAAGTCATGGTATAATTTTATGAACACTTAATATTCTGAAAGTAAAAGTAAGAGAATATCACTTACAAAATAATAAAAAATGATGAAAACACCATAGTGGAAAATGGCAAAAGAAATGCAGTGCTTTTTTTCAAGTGTTTTTAAATTTTTACTTTTTTATATTTTGGAAGCAAAATTAAAATTTCTATTTTTCTCATTCTTAGTTGACCTAACACATAATGGTTTGCTCAAAAACAACTTCTTCCTTGACATTCAGTACTTTAACCATAAAATTAAATGACAAAATGCATCATTATATGAAACAGCTATTAAAAAGTTCACACATCACTTGAATACAAATATGTTATTATTTTTATCTTAATTGCACATATTTATGGGATAATTTGAAACATGTATACAGTATGTCTTGATCAAATCATGGTATTTACCATTTGCATTTCATTAAAATTAAAAAAATTATTAATGTACAATAATTGTGTACATATAGATACAATGTGATATTTCAATTCATGTAATGTATGTAGATCCAATTGGGGTAATTAACTTTTCATCTCCTTTTCATTACTTTTATATTTGGAGCCTTGAGCCCTCTAGTTCTTGGTAAGACAGATAGTAGGTCATTGTGAATGACAGTCATGCCAGTGTTCTGTAGAACATTACCACTTATGACTTCTATTGAAAATACAGGGACACTAAAACATCACAAATTAGACATTCTACTGCTACAATAAACTCAACCTAAAGACAGGACACCTAGCTTCACACACAAATTAATGACACTCAGTCTTCAGCGATACTTTAATAAAATGAATACAAGAGACAAAAAACAAAATTAATTGTTACACTATGTACCCATGTCATTCAAGTTGGAGTGATCATTAATACACTAGACCATTTATTATACACTTGCTATGAATACCTGACCTAAATCCCATCTTTTTTAAAAAAATTGTTGGTAATGTTGTTAAATGCTGACCCCACCATTCCTATATAGATGGCAAATAGTATTACAAACATCAAAGTAGACACCAGACTTTTAACACGAAGTTGGACATTTGTTGCCAGCATTAGTGCCACTCCTGGGTCCCTCTCCCTCTACAGGGGCTGGAAATAGATTGGACACTGAAGGATCCCAGAGTAGAGACCCTGCAGCTGAGATATACTCTCTTCTCAATGAAGCCACAGTGAATCACACCCCCACACAATCTTACACCAACTAAAAGAAGGAAGGAGACAAAACCCCAAACCAAAAAGGACCCAAAGAGGAACAACTAGAGAGGGAATTCAGGTCCCACCCCTAGGCATCTACTATGTATTAAAACCAGAGAGAAGTCCTGGAACAAATAAATTAAGTACATATATAAGGGCAAGTATTAAAAAGAGATAAAGGAATTCACAAGTTCAAGAGCTCTGAAAACATGAGGAACAGGCAACAAATCTCCCCCCAAAATACACAACCCCCAACAAAGGATCCCACTGATAGAGAGGTGAATGAAATCCTGGAGAAAAATTATAAAGATTGATTACTAAAATATACAATGAACTAAAAAAAATCTAAAAAATGAAGTAAGAGAGTAATTACAGGTGATTAAAGACCACTTTTATAAAGAAGTAGAAATAGTGAAAAGAAACCAAGCTTAACTCCTAGAAATGATACCATCAATGAAATAAAAATCTCTCTTGAAGACATGCCTAACAGATTAGAATTCATAGAAAATAGTCCCTTAGCCCTTGGAGACAGAACTTCAGCCTTGAAAACAGGTTATATGATTTTGAGTACACATAGGGCAATAAAGGGAAAAATATAGAACCTGACCAGAATATACAAGAACTCTGGGACCACGTTAAAAGACCAAACTTAGGTCTCATTGGAATAGAAACAAACATGGAGATACAAATTGAAGGCATAGGGAGCAATTTAAAAACACACACAGGCTGAAGTTAAAAGGATGGAAAAATATATTTCATGCATATGGACCATGAAATCAAGCAGGGTTCACTACTGTCATCTGACAAAGAAGATTTGAAGTAAAAATTAATAAGTAGAGACTAAAAATGTCACTACATGCTAGTCAAGGGAACAATTAAAGAAGAACACACAATGATAGTAATTTGTGCCCCAATTGTCAATGCTCCTAATTATGTAAAAAAACATACTCCATGACATTAAATCCCACATAGACTCCAACACAATATTGGGGGATTTTATACTCCCTTATCACTAATAGACAGATCATCAAAACATAAAATCAATATAGATATTGTCAACCTAAACAACATGAAATCAAATTGATTTAATGGTCATCTACAGAATACTCCAATTTACAAAAGGTGAATTTACCTTCTTAACTCTGCATGAAACTTTCTCCAAATTAGATTACATTGTAGGCCACAAAGCAAACCTTAGCAACTATAAAAAGATAATTTAATACCATCTATCCTATCAGATCATAATGAAATGAAACTGGAAGAAAAATAATAGAAACCACATAAAGACTATATGAATGTGTTAAATATCACTGAACAATCTGCTTAAAATGATTTAGATGGTGTTTATTTTACCATAATCAAAAAAATGCATGTAACACACACACACACACACACATTCACTTTGAATTCATTCCATTCCAACTTCTTCAGGGAAGTCCTGAGCGCCAAATGTCCAAAGTCAGTATCACTAATCTGAAATCCAAGGAGAGGTCTACACTCTGTTCAGAAGCCTCTGGGTGAATTGGTCCTTATCACCTTTATCTTGAGGTGGCTGCCCACATTCCTTAGGTTCCAACCCTGCAAATCTTGATCTGTCTCCATTTTCGCCTTGCCTTGTCTACTTTATCTTCTTCAAATTCCCTTTCCCTCCCTCTTTTGAGAGGATATGAAATTCACAAAACATACGACTCACTCCCTTTGAATGTACAATGTGATGACATCTATCACATTCACACGGAGGTGCAACTAGCTGTATCTATCTTTTTAAAGAATTTTTAAATTTTTATTTATTTTTATGTGGCGCTGAGGATTGAACCCAGGGCCTTGCACATGCTAGGCAACAGCTCTACCGCTGAGCCACAACCCCAGCCTGTATCTATTTTTTTATTTGATTTTATTTTTTAAATACATGACAGCAGAATGCATTACAATTCTTATTACACATATAGAGCACAGTTTTTCATATCTCTGTTTTATATAAAGTATGTCCACACCAACTCATGTCTTCATACATGTACTTTGGGTAATGATGTCCATCACATTCCACCATCCTTGCTAACCCCCTGCCCCCTTCAGCTGTATCTGTTAAATTCCAGGCATTTTCAGTACCCACACAATGTACACAGTTACATGTTTCAGCACATTAGGATGCAACTTCCATGCCGCTGCCCTGCCCTCTGTCCAAGGTGCTCACTAAACTGCTTTTGTATGGATTCATCTATTCTGGGCATTTTTTTATAAAAAAAAAAATCATCAAATAGATAAAATTTTTCTCTGATTAATGTTACTTGTTATGATTTCAAGGCTCACCACTACTGCGGCATGTATTGGCAATTTATTTTTTTATGAATGAATAATATTCCATTGTGTGGATATACCACATTTATTTATCCACTCCTCTGATGACAGGTATTTGGATTTGCTTATACTTTTCAATGATTGTGGATAATCCTGCTACGGAGATTGTGTAAAAATCTTTGTGTAGCTGCTTTCAATCACTGAGGACATAATTAGGAGCTTCATGGTTGAGTCATATAGTAATTTGACTTTCTGAGGAACTGCCAAACTCTTTTCCACAGAAGCGACACCATTGTGCACTCCCATCAGCAATATTCGAGGTTTTTCATTTCTCCACATTTTTAACAATACATGGGCCTCTTTTTAAAATAGAAGAGTTATGCTAGTATTTATAAAGTACATTTCATTGAGGTTTTAATTAGAAACTTCATAGTGACTAATGATATTGCTTATTGGCCATTTGCATATATTCTCTTCCTTTCTTTTTGTTTCTTTTTTTTTTGGTCCTTTATGGGTTTTTTGTTTGTTTGGGGGTATTTTGTTTGTGTTCTTGTTATTGTTTGGGGCTAGGGCCTCTGGTCTGATAGCCACGTACTGAGGTTCTCTACCACTGAGCTCCATCCCCAACTTTGCCATTTGTATATATTCTTTAAAGAAATGTTCACTTAAATCTTTTGCCCATGTTTTGGTTGGGTTGCAAGTATTTTTCTTGTTCCTTTGTGGAGGTTCTTTATATATTCTAGACATTAAAACCTTTCAGAGATGAGAGCTACAAATAGTTTCCCTTATTTTGTAGGCTGTCTTTGCTATGCTTGATACCCAGTGATGAACAGAAGTTTTGAGTCTGGATGAAGTCCAAGTCATCATATTTTATCTTTTGGTTCTTACTATTTTTTAAAATGTTTTTATGAGTGCATTATAGTTATATGTAACAGTGAGGCTGATTGTGACGTAATCATAGATGCATATAACACAGCTTTTTCCATATACCAGAGAAAACATTTGGCATTTGTTTTTTGGGATTGGCTAACTTCACTTAGTATTATCTTTTCTAACTCCATCCATTTACCTGCAAATGCCAGGATTTTATTCTCTTTTATTGCTGAGTAATATTCCATTGTGTATATATGCCACATTTTTTATACATTCATCTATTTAAGGGCATCTAGGTTGGTTCCACAATTTAGCTATTGTGAATTGTATTACTATAAACATTGATGTGGATGTGTCCCTGTAGTATGCTGTTTTTAAGTCCTTTGGGTATAGACCAAGGAGAGGGATAGCTGTGTCAAATGGTGGTTCCATTTCTAATTTTCCCAGAAATCTCCATACTGCTTTCCATATTGCTGCACCAATTTGCAGTCCCACCATCAGTGTATGAGTGTACCTTTTCCCTCGAATTCTCGCCAAAACTTATTGTTGTTTGTTTTCAAAATAGCTGCCATTCTGACTGGAGTGAGATGAAATCTTAGAGTAGTTTTGATTTGCATTTCTTTAATTGCTAGTGATGATGAACATTTTTTTCATGTGTTTGTTGATTGATTGCACCTCATCTTCTGAGAAGTGTCTCTTCAGATCCTTGGCCCATTATTGATTGGGTTATTTGGTTTTTTGGTGCTTAGCTTTTTGAGTTCTTTACATACCCTAGTGATTAGTGCTCTATCTGATATGTGAGGGGTAAAGATTTTCTCCTAAAAATGTAGGCTCTCTATTTACCCCACAGATTGTTTCTTTTGCTGAGAAGAAACTTTTTAAATTTGAGTCCATCTCATTTATTGATTCTTGATTTTAATTCTTGTGCCACAGGAGTCTTATTAAGGAAGTTGGGGCCTAATCCCACAAGATGGAGATTAAGGCCTCCTTTTTCTTCTATTAGACGTGGGGTCTCTGGTTTTATTCCTAAGTCCTTGATCTATTTTGAGTTGAGTTTTGTGCATGGTGAGAGATAGGGGTTTAATTTCATTTTGTTGCCTATGGATTTTCCAGCACCATTTGTTGAAGATTCTATCTTTTCTCCAATGGTGTTTTTGGCACCTTTGTCTAATATAAGATAACTGTAATTTTGTGGATTAGTTTCTGTGTCCTCTATCCTGTACCATTGGTCTACTAGTCTGTTCTGGTACCAATACCATGCTGTTTTTGTTACTATTGCTCTTTAGTATAGTTTAAATTCTGATATAGCAATGCCACCTGCTTCACTCTTCCTGCTAAGGACTGCTTTAGCTCTTCTGGTTCTCTTAGTTTTCCAGATGAATTTCATGGCTGCTTTTTCTATTCCTATGATTCATAGGGGGTTAGTGATAGGGAACATGGGATGAATAGACAAACTAGATAGAGCAGAGGGGTGGGAGGGGAAGTGAGGGGGCATGGGGTTAGAAATGATGGTAAAATATGATGAAAATTATTATCCAAAGTGCATGTATGAAGACACAAGTTGGTCTGAATATACTTTGTAAACAACCAGAGATATGAAAAATTGTACTCTATATGTGTAATAAGAGTTGTAATGCATTCCACTGTCATATATAAATAAAAATTAATTTAAAAAAGATTACAAGCATAATAATAAAAAATAACACAGCTTGCTTTTTTCCCTCCCAGTACTTTCCCTGTTCTTCATTTCTCCAATCAGCTTACTCTATTCTATTGGTATTCCTTCTATTTATTTTTAAAAGTGTTTAATTATACTTGTATATAAAATCAGAATGCATTGTCATATATTCATACATGGACACAGAAAAATATGGTCAACTTCATTCCCCAGTTTGTCCCCTTTCCTCCACTCCTTCGTCTCCCTTGCTTGTATTCTCTATGATTTTACAATTTTAGGAATGTAATTTCCTGTTTTAACCACTTGATACATTATCAGCATTACTCCATCATATGTGGTAAAGTGCTAGCCTCCAGCCAGTAAAAAAATGGATTTCTACACATTCAGGGACCTCTAAAAATTTTCTGTTGGAAACAGTCAGACACCTCCCCTCCCTTAAAACTGAAGCTGTAATAAAGTAATTAAGAATATTCAGGGGGCTTGGGGTGGGGCTCAGCAGTGGACCACTCGCCTAGCATGTGCGAGGCGCTGGGTTCGATCCTTAGCACCACATAAAAATAAATTTTAAAAAATAAAGGTATAAAAAAATCACAATATTAAAAAAAAAGAAAAAGCTCCAGCAACATTGCTGAGGTTTCATCTCTGAAACAGCACAACCACATCTCCCATAGCAGAGGTCATTGTGATACACTGTTGGGGTTGGTTCTTATCATTTTAGTTTGTATCCTAGAATCCATTACTAAATCCAAAGTCATGAATTTTATCCATGGTTTCTTCTAGCAGTTTTATGGTTTTAACTTATTTTTTTCTTTCCTGATATATTTTGAGTTGATCTGGTATTTCCACTTGTCCTAATGCTATTTGCTAATGAGAATGTTTTTCTCCATTGAGTAAACTTGTTACTCTTGTCAAAATCCAATTGACCATGAACATGTACTTTCCTGGACTCAGTTCCATTCCATGGGTTCTATTAAGCCAATCCACATTGCAATGACCATGGTGGTTGAGGAATACATTTTGAATTTTTTTTTTTCGAGAGAATTTGTTTTTAATATTTACTTTTTAGTTTTTGGTGGACACAACATCTTTATCTTATTTGTATGTGGTGCTGAGGATAGAACCCAGCGACTCGCACATGCCAGGTGATTTGCTTCCGCTTGAGCCACATCCCCAGCCCCTACATTTTGAATTTTTAATAGTTATATGCACCTACTTTGTTTTTCTGCAAGTTTACTTTAGTTGTGGAGCATTCATTGAAATTCAATATAGCTTTTTGTATTGGCTTTTACATTTCTGAAAACAAGCCATTAGGATCTTGGTAGGGATTTCCTTAAATCTATAGTTACCTTTGGAAAGTATTGCTATATTGCTGCAGTCTGTCTGGGCACAATTCAGGAGCCACTTGTCAAAAGAAACTAACTTTATTTTTAGAACTACAAACGCCAAACAAAACAGCTCCTCAGGAAAAAACCCTCAGAGCCCAACTGCCACCACTGGCTTCCACAAGCCTCTCACCCACACCAACCTCCCCACCTCCCACAATCCTCCTGCTCTTGAGGCAGATTGGCTGGGTCCCATGGGCGGAGCCAAAGAAGTCCCCCAATGAGCAGCTCCGTGGTCTGAAAGGGCAGGGAAACAGCCCAATGAGCAGCTCCATGGAGGAGCCAATCAGCTAGATGTTGCTGGGGCCGCTGTGAGCCAATCATCAGCTGGCAGTCTGAAGGGCAGGGAAACAGCCCAATAAACATCACCGCAGAGGAGCCAATCAGCTAGATGTTGCTGGGGGCTGTGAGCCAATCATCAGCTGGCAGCTGGAAGTTTGCTGGCAGCTGGAAGTTTGCTGGGGCCCCTTTGGCTGTGGCTCTCAACACTATATGAAAATCTAACTCTTAAAGCCCATGAAAATTTAAAGCGTAGGGGTTTTGAATTTCAGCAATTTTTCTTTTGTATGTTCAAGATACATGTGTGTAACTTTGGGGCAAAATCCATTTCTGAATATTTGATTGGCTTAGATGCTGCTATAATTGTTTTCTATTTCCCTGTAAAATTTTTTATTGCCTGTATGTAGAAGTGCAAAAGAATTTGGTTGATGATCTTCAATCCTGTGACATTACTTATTATGTTTATTAGGGAACACTTTTTACATACACACTTAAATATTTTTGTTATAGAATTTCATGTCATCAGAGAATAGACATAGATTTCTTTCTTTCCAATTTGGTATCTTTTATTTCCCTGACCCTTGGCCTGCCTTCAACTTCTGGTACAATTTTGAACATGAGTGATGAGAGCAGCAATCCTTGTATCTGATGTTTGGGGAAGTCTTTAGCTGTGGTTTCTACAAGTTCTCTTTAGTTTGTGGATGTTCTCTTCAGTTCCTAGCCTTCTGAGTATTCTTTTCAAGAAAGAATTAAAACTTCAGCAGGTGCTTATTCCAGATTACAGAAATGATCTTGTTGTTCTCTTCACTATAATAATATGGTTAATTACATGGCTTTCTTTTTCTTTACCTAAGCATCTTTACATTCTTGGAGTAAATACAACACAGTCATGATTTATAGTTATGTTAATTTATGGATTTGTCCTGTGAGTGTTTTTAACATCACTATATTAAAAAGGGGTATTGGTCTATAGTTTTATTTATTAATTTTTTTGGTCTAGCTTTGCTGTGAGGTTACGCTGACCTCACAGGACGAGTGAGGCAGTGTTTCCTATGTATTTGCTCAATTAAATGAAACATATCTTCAAAACAAAACAAAATAAAAGAAAATAAAACAAAAAACTCTTAGGGAAAATAAAAGTAAGAAGTCCTTTATTTTTAACCTCCCAAACTGGAAACAGCATTAATGTCCCTCAACTAGGGAATGTAAATAAAACTCAATATGCGTAATGAAAATTACTGATATACATAATAGTATGAATAGTCCTTGGTTGCATTACACTAATTGAATGAAATATAGGTAATATATTCTAGAGGTCTAGGTTAGGACATTCTTGAAAAGGCAAAACCAAAAGGAAAAAATTGATGGTGTTTTCCAGGGCAGTAGGTGGGTGATATAATTGACCATCATGGTTAAGAAAATTTATTATGGTTGATTGTGATAGTAGTTTTACTATACATTTGGAAAATAATTAAAGCTCGATATTAACAATTGTGCATACTGGTCTTTCATTTATATACTAAAGATTGAAAATGAAATATAATAATATAATAATACTTGTGCACACTTAAACTATTCAGCTGATTCCAAAGATAGTTTAATTGCTTTTTTCCTTAAAAAGTGAGAGAAGCACTGAAGGTTCCCTCGTGGGAGGACATCCCAGGAGAGCTCTGTGTATGCATTGTTCCCTGCTGATGTACATGCATTCGTCTCTGAAGTCTGACATAATGCCAGGTGTTTATTTTAGAGAGAGAGGATGGCATGCACTGTCATTATTAATTCATCTGTATATTAATATCTGTTAGTGCCTTGCTGTGAGTGCACTACTGTAGTCAAGAGAATTACCCCAAGACTGAATTCTATTGATTTGACTCTGAAATCATGACCACTAAGCTAGCTGTGTTTAAATTTTATTATTTGCAAGCATACTACTGTAGATGATGTAGGAGATGTAACATTGTAATGTTTCTTTTACAAATCAGGAGGAGATGAATCCTCCATAGACACAGTAAGAATACATTGAAATCAGGACCCAAATGCTTACTGGTCTTTTCTCCACATGGGACCTTAGAATATGTTGTTCACTCCCCACAAGAGAGCTGCTCCCACCATGTGTTATTCAATGGAAGAATTTCTGGTTTCAGATTCTCTGTTCAGGACTGACTATCATTTGGGTTTGAAGAGCAAGGTAAGCTTCTATAATCAATGTGAAAGTTTATTGAAAATTGCTGTTCATGAAAGGTAGTGGGACAGCTGAAGCTTCCATGAGTTACGTGAGCACAGAAGTTGGGGTTCTGACCGTTTTTCTAAAACACTGAAGTGAGGCTGGAGTATAAATATCAAAAGGTCATCAGGACAAAATTTAGTGATATTTATCAAAGATCATCTTGCTGCTTTTTAAAAATATGTTTTAAAGGTTAGATCAAACTCTGAATAAATAGATGGTAATTTCAATTTGTTCACAACCTGGTGGTTTCTCACTAGAGATTAAAAGGCACAAACAGAGAGTTCAGTGGCCCTTCTTTAAACAGGAAGGGACCTAATGAATTAGCAAAATGTGAACTTCATTTTAACATTCTGCCCATAATCCCATTCTTATTCTTATTACTAGCGGCAGGTCTACAAATACTGATGGGGATATAGCTAAAGTTGTGAGCTTTTAACTAATATTCAACTCAGTTTAAGTATTGATTCTTGAATCTTTTCAATATACTTTTGGAATTTTAGAATATTGTTTAAATTCTTAAGTTATCATTTGTCTTAATAGTAAGAAAAAAAAAGAAATCCTACATATACAGAGGCACAAATGCACACACAGTCACACAGGTACTTATATCTAAATCTCCTGTCGCATACTGGAGAAAACTCTGAGTTAAAAATATATGGATATTAACATCAGTAATCATAAAGCCTACCTGGGCTGAACTTGTAAAGTTGCCAAGAAAATGATGGGAATAGTAGGGAATCATTGTTAGGAGGAAATTAGTGTCTTCAAATGTCTCAAATTAAAATTAAAAGATTTGAAAAACATGGTTGATATGCTTCACCAAATAAAAATATTTAAAGTTGGAGTTTTCCACCAAAACAGATCTGCAGGCTAAAGTAACCCTGAAAATACGAATATCTGACCACTAATATCTGTGATTCAACTATAGATTTACAGTGATGAGAAAATGAACACACTTCAACTCAAGAGAAAATATAGGGACTTCAAAGAAATTAAACAGAAGAGGGGCTCGATGGAATGCCTTCAATTTTATGGGCAGATCATGGACAGAGTGTGAACAGAAGGCACACAAAATAGCAGTGGACTTGGGGGACTAGTAAGAAAAAGAAACTTAAGGAAGAGGCTTTTAGATGACTGACCTGACCCAAGTTTGAAGCCCCCCATGTTGGTACCCACCTTTCTCAAACCACAGTGAGACCCTAAGTCCATCCTTTTAATAATAGTATAGATAGCACTTTTCAGGTTGTTTTAAACACTCTGCATTCACTTGTTTTTCATGTATTATCTCAATTATCACAATGATGACTTGAGGGAGGGTCAATACCATCTTCATTTTGTAAGTAAGAAAATCTGGTACAGGGAAGTTAGGTTATAGCAGTGATTCTTAGCTTGTAGATGTAGGGTTGATGTGCACCTCTGCCCAGAGACCAGCCCTGCACTGATGCTGTGCCCTCTCCTACCAGAACTGTCTCCATGGTCCCCGTTATCTCACCGCCTCCACCATGCATATATCTCAGGAAACTGCTGCAAAATCCAAACACTGAGCTTGGACCAATGGAGACAATGAGTAACTGTAAATTGCAACTCACTTCAAGTTTAATTTAGGCCATCAGTCATGGTAACCATTATGTATGAGACCAAAGCTTTCCAATTAATACTTCTATAAACACACATACATTACTCAGCCTCTGGTGTCACACAATCTAAATTAAATTAACAACTGTCCAACGTCATAAACCTTTTGAGAAAATCAGGGACTATAGATATAATGTCCAGAATCCAGACAAATTCCTGACACATGAGCTATACAGAAGGAATTTGTGAGTTCACCAAGACAGGAAAACAGGAACTGATTGAATTATTAATTCCAACACTGTCAAGTATAACCTACTAAATTTTCAAAAAGCTCTCACAGATATCAAATTCATAAATCATGAACATGATCCATGTAGACTCCTCATTCAACATTCTGGAGCTGTAGAGATAAGTAATACACTCAATTATATTGTTAAGCTCATTTTAAGTGATGAGAAATTTGAAGTACATAGTGTGGCTACAGTAATAAAATAATGCACATGGTACATAAACATTCCGATCTCACTGCAGTCTCTACTATGTTCAGTGCCTCATTTTTATTCCTCTCTGCTACAGTGCATCTCCTGATTTCCCCAGCAACATTGATGGAGAACAGAACAGAAGTGACCGAGTTCATCCTCCTAGGACTCACCAGTGCCCCAGAACTACAGGTGGCCCTCTTTATCATGATCATCCTCATCTACTTCATCAATGTGGTTGGGAACCTGGGGAATGATCATACTGATCCTCTTGGACTCTCGTCTCCACACTCCCATGTACTTTTTCCTGGGTAACCTGTCTCTGGCAGATTTCTGTTGCTCCTCAGCAGTCACTCCCACAGTCATGGCTGGACTCATTTTAGGAAATTGCCAAATTTCCTACAATGCCTGTGTTGCTCAGGCCTTCTTGTTTGGAGGATTTGCCAGTGTGGAAAATTTATTCTTGGCCGCAATGGCCTATGACCGCTATGCTGCAGTGTGTAAGCCCCTGCACTACACCACCACCATGACAACACATGTGTGTGCGTGTCTGGCTGCAGGCTGCTACCTGGGAGGTTTCCTGAATGTCTCCATCCATGTTGGGGAATCATTCAGTCTCTCCTTCTGTAAGTCCAATGTGGTCCATCACTTTTCTGTGGTGTTCCAGCAGTCATGGCTCTGTCTTGCTCTGATAGACACGTCAATGAGCTGGTTCTTGTTTATGTAGCCAGCTTCAATGTTCTTTTTGCCCTTCTAGTCGTCTTGGTATCCTACTTATTCATATTCATCACCATCCTAAAGATGCACTCAGTTGCAGGATATCAGAAGGCTCTGTCCACCTGTGCCTCCCACTTCACTGCAGTCTCCATCTTCTATGGGACAATTATCTTCATGTACTTACAGCCCAGCTCCAGTCACTCCATGGATACGGACAAATTTGCCTCTGTCTTTTATACGATGGTCATCCCCATGCTGAATCCAGTGGTCTATAGCCTCAGGAACAAGGAGGTCAAGAGTGCATTCGAAAAAGTTATTGGAAGCACCATTTATTGAAGAGGATGTTCCTTTGGCCATATGATCTTTGCACCTTTGTCAAAAATTGGCTCTGGGTATACATATGACTTAATTTCAGAGTTCCCAGGTTCTGACCCATTGGTCTACATGTAATGCCAGGAACATGATAATCTGCTAACTATCACCAAAGTTTTAGTTGTAACTTACATATTTTGAAGTCAGTTATTGTGATAGCTCCAACTTTTTAAACCCCCACCACCAAAGCTCAGGATTGTTTTGATTGTTCTGTTTCTTTTGTGGTTCTATCACATTGTTAGTTTTGAAGTCTAATTATTTATGCATATTAATTATGCAAACTTATGTTTTTTACCATGATATTTCAATAAATGCATATGTCGTGCTTTCATCTTACTCCTGCTACTCTTCTATATTCTCCTTACTCACCAGTCCTTTTTCTCTTCCCTAAGAGTCTCTCTACTGCTTTCAGGCTGTCTCCCCCGCCACCTCCCAGACTTCCACATTAAAAGAAAACAAGTATTTTTTTGTTTTCTCTTTCTGATTTATTTTGCTGACATGATAATCTCTTATTCTATCCATTTTTTTTTCTGCAAATGGCATGATTTCATTTATTGGTGGATAACACTCCTGTTTGTGCATGTGTCTATCATGTTTTCTTATTCATCTTTGATGGAACGTAGATCCTGATTCCATAACTTGGTAATTGTTAAAAGTCCACAGGAGACATGGATACGCAGGTACCTCTTTTGCATGGTGACTTTCCTTTGGGTATATACTGAGATGTTGTATAGCTGCATCATATGGTAGATCTATTTTTATTTTTCTGAGAAACAACTCACTCTACAGTTTTCCAGTTTTCGTACTGTTTTGCATTCTCACCAAAAATGTGTGAGAATTTCTTTTTCTCTAAATTTTTCTAGACTTCGTTGTTGTTACTATTATTATTTGTTCTAAGATATTCATGACTGTAGAATGCATTTTAACGTATTATACATACATGGAGTATAACATTCTTATTAGGATCCATTATTGTGGCTCTATGTGATGTCACTTGTGGAATATTCATATATGAACACAGGAAAGTTATGAACAATTTTTCATATCTGTTTATATATAAAGTATGTTGACATCCAATTCGAGTCTTCATACATGTACTTTGGATAATGATGGCCATCACATTCCACTGCCCTTTATGCAAAAGCTCTTTAACTTGGTGTAATCTCATTTTTCAGTTCTTGCTTTTATTTCCAGAACTATTAGTCCTGTCCAGGAAATATCGGCCTATATCAATAATTTGGGTCTTTCCTGTGTGTTTTCTTGTCATAATTTCAGAGTTTCAGATCTTACATTAAGGTTTTTGATCTAGTTTGAATTGATTTTTTGTACAGGATGAGACCTAGGGATCTAGATTCAAAATTGTGCAAGTGAATATACAATTTTCCCAGCACTAATTTTTGAAGACGGTGTCTTTAATCCAATGTATGTTTTTGTCACCTCAGTTGAGAAACAAATGGCTGTAGATTCTTGGGTTTATGTCTGTTACTTCTATTCTAGTCCATTAATCTACACATCTATTGTATGCCAATGTTATGCTATTTTGTTTTATGCCTTTATAGTATATTTGAAGTCAGGTATTGAGATGCTTCCAGCATTGCTCTTCATCTGTGTGGGATTGCTGTAGTCATTTGGCATCTCTTGTGCATCGGCACATTTCAAAGACTGTCATTGGTATTTTGATGGTAATTTCATTGATTTATTGATTCCTGTTGACAATATGATCATATGAGCAATATTAATCCTTCCCATTCATGAATAAAGGAGATCTTTCCATCTTCATTTATTCTTTCATTGTTTTGCAATTTTCTTAATTTTCATTGTGGTGGTCTCCCACATCCTTGATTAGGTTTATTCTTAGGTAGTATTGCTTTTTTGGAACAATTGTGAATGGGATTGTTTTCCTTACTCATTTCTCAGTCTCATTCACAGTTGGCATATGGACCAGCTTCAAATATTTATATGTTGATATTATCCTGCGACTTTGCTGAATTTGTTTATTATCTACAAGAGTCTTTTGGAGGAGTCTTTAGAGTCCTCTAAACACAGAATCATATTATCTGCAAACAGGGATAATTTACTACTTACTTTACAATTTATCTCCCCTCTATTTCTTTTTCAAGCCTCATGGGCTCTGTTTAAAATTTCGAGTATGATATTGTATAAGAGTGGTGAGAGTGGGGACTTTGTCTTGTTCCTGATATTAGAGGAAATGCTTTCAGGTTTTCTCCATTCAACATGATGACGGCTCTGGGGTTGGTCATATCACAGCCTTTTTTTATGTTAAGGTGTGATACTTCTATACTTAGTTTCTTCAGGGTTTTTCAGTATGGATGGAATTGTCAATAATTATGATAAGTACAATAAACAAAGCACAGAAAGACACATATCACTGGATATACTTGTATTCCATTTATATATGAAACCCCAAACTGTTGATCTCCTAGAAATTGATAGTGGAGTGTTAACTACTAGATGCTGGGGTGAGTGGGGAGGAGGGAGAGAGAAAGAGAGGTTAATCAGTGGGCACTAAGTTGCAGTTAGATGACAGCAAGAGCAGGTGACCATACAGAACAGTGATGTGCTGTACATCCCAAGAATCTAGAAGAATGGACTTTGAATGTTTATACTATAAAGAAATGACAAAATGTGGAGGAGGTGTGTTTAACCTGATTTAAACATTATACAGTGAATATATGTATCACAGCATCATGGCACTCATTAATATGTACACTTTTCATGTTTTTATTCATCATTTAAAAGTAAATGTAATTTATGAAAAAGATAAACACACTATATACTGTAAATTTGTGCAATTAAAAAAATTTATAATAAAGAAATGAAAAGACAGTTATTACAGCTAGTGAAAGATCACCATACAGACAGTAGTGAATATTTGTGTCATATCACACGGCATAAGAAGTACCAACCTCAGCACTTTAGCACATTCAAATGTCATCTTACAAGTACTGAGTAGTAAAAGGTACTGTGCAGAGAATGTAAATTAGACATGAGTGCCCATTCCCTTGAATCGTTTTGTGGTTTATAGGTTTTGTGCTATATAGAGCTCTCTGATGATTAAAAATTACAAATATTGTTCCCTACGTTAGCATATGGAATGTATGTTATTGATACAGCTGACAGATATTGTTATGCTCTGTTTTTCATGAATATTTGAAATAATTTCACTTGTTTAATTTATATGTATGAAGTAATTTTACAATGTGATCAGGTATTAAGCCTTTAATTTTATAATTCATATTTTTCTAAACAATTACCTAATAGTCATGTTACTTGTCAGTTAATGAGATCATTTCTAAATACAAATTATGAGATAGTTTCAAATGAATTAATTGAGGAGGAGATTTCCAAAAAAAAAAAAAATCACCATTTCAAAATGTGGGAAGGGAAAGAGGGGCTGGAAATGCAAATAACAATATTGCCACAAAACAGAAAAATCAATGTGCCTCCTGAACTTTTCTAGAAGTATACCTACATGGCTTTTCTTATTGCTGATAGCATATAACCATAAATGTTCAAAGATTTAAAAATATTGATACAATTGAATTCAAAGTTTAATTATTTTATTCATTTAACAGGTATTTGCTGAGAATCTACTATGAAACAAACATTCATTTAAGTTTTGAGAATAATGTAAATGGAACAGATAAAACCACCGTACTCATAGGATTTTAATTGTAGTGGGAGAAATAAACAATAGAACAAATAAACAGATACAATGTGTGAGAACTGTTAAGGATTATTAAGATAAATGTAGGGAGAAGGGACAGCTTACATGGTGAACAGAAAATGACGATTTATAAAGGTGGTTAGAGGAGGACTCTATGGTGAGGCAATATTTTAAAAGACCCAAGTGGAATAAGAACATTCCATGCAGTAACTGCAAAAGCCTTGTAGTGGTACATGGTTGGAGTTGTGAAGAAATAGCAAGGTTGGCAGTGAGAATAACATGAGGAAATAGAAGACTGGAGGAGTGTCAAAAGATTTGTAACTCAACTAAGTATAAATGAATGAACATCATTACCAAAGTGAAGTCATTTGGAAAGAAAAAAATGTCTAGCATTATCAATATCCAGTGTATTTTTTGAATAGTGTGAAAGTTGGTGTTTATATGAATATGTTGAAAATATTTTTATTTTCCTCCAATTTTCTGGCAATCTGGCTATTTTGATTTTGAAAATTAAACTTGAGTAGGTTGGTTATATAAAATGACTCAGTCAAGACAGAAAAATTAATTCATTTAATATATAATAGTTTTGAATCTCTAGGTAAAATGTCAATTTTATTCTTACACTTACTTAACTAAATGAATAAATAATATTAGTCAAATTAATTCGCTAATACCTCAGTTACTTAAATTTTTTTACCAAAATTAGTCACATTTCATTTATGTCTGGTAAATTTTCTCCTCATTTATATGTGCTCATATCAGTATATTTATGAATTAATAAACATAAATTTATGTTCACAGCCACAAGTTTGTTCTGGTAGAGTAAGTGAATACAGAACAAGTGAATTAACCAAATATACTTAATAAGATTTTTTTGATAAGCCAGAACCAAAACAACTTGTGACTCCTCTCACCATTGCTGTACAGGTATTATATTTCTGGATATATTTCCTTCTTTCTACACAATAAACTGACTTTTGAGGAGGTAAGTATTTGACTTCAGGAACTTGACTTCCATACACACCTTAATATGTGGTTCAGCACATGGAGCAGATCTGAGAAGCAAGATATTAAGTTATTATACATCCTACAATTTTAAAATCAAAATCTTAGAAATACTTTTCCCTTTAAAACTATCTTTTTGAGAGCACTCTTAACCTCCTTGTTCCTGAGGCTGTAGACCACAGGGTTCAGCATGGGGATGACCATAGTATAAAAGATAGAGGCAACTTTGTCTGTGTCCATGGAGTGACTGGAGCTGGGCTGTAAGTACATGAAGATAATCGTCCCATAGAAAATGGAGACTGCAGTGAGGTGGGAGGCACAGGTGGACAGAGCTTTCTGATATCCTGTAGCTGATCGCATCTTTAGGATGGTGATGAATATGAATAGGTAGGACACCAAGATAATTAGAAGAGCAAAAAAGACATTGAAGCTGGCTACATAAACAAGAACCAGCTCATTGACTTGTCTATCAGAGCAAGACAGAGCCATGACTGCTGGAACATCACAGAAAAAGTGATGGACCACATTGGACTGACAGAAGGAGAGACTGAACGTTTCCCCAACATGGATGGAGGCATTCAGGAGACCACAGACATGGCAGCCTATGACCAGACGGGCACACACACTTGTCGTCATGGTGGTGGAATAATGAAGGGGTTTGCACACAGCGGCAAAGCGGTCATAAGCCATAGAGGCCAAGAGGAAATTTTCCATAGTGGCGAAGGCTGCAAAAAAGAACATCTGAGCAGCACAGGCATTGTAGGAGATGACCTTGTGTCCTAGAAGGAGCCCAGCCACGACTGTAGGAGTGACAGCTGAGGAGTAGCCAAAGTCCACCAGAGACAAATTGCTGAGGAAAAAGTACATGGGAGTGTGGAGACGAGAATCAGTGAGAATCAAAACAATCATCCCCAGGTTTCCAACAACATTAATGAAGTAGATGAGGATGATCATGATAAAGAGGGCCACTTGGAGTTCTGGGGCACTGGTGAGTCCTAGGAGCATGAACTCTGTCACTTCTGTCCTGTTCTCCATCCGTGTTATTTGGGAGTCAGGAGATGCTCTTTAGCAAAGAGAATTGGAGGCCAAAATTGTGAAGAGTTTTGTGAAATAGATATTGCCTTGAAACTGAACCATGTATATATCATGTGAATTATTTTATTAGCATAATTATACACATTTCAAGATTTACTACATGTAAATGTAAGCTTAACCACAAATTTTAAAGCATTGATTATTTATGTAGTTACAAACTTTTGAACTTAAACCTTCAACCCAATTTAAACCCTATTTGTCAAATTTTATATAAGTTAATTTAACATTTGCTAAATTTTATGAATCTTATGACATGAGGGCAAGCATGTATATAATTAAACATACATAATTATAATATATATATAATATAGTATAGTATGTATCAGGCTTCACACACACATGTGTACACACACAGAGACACATATACAATTGTCCGCCAATTCTGTTTTCTTGCTCTAACTAAAGCTTATACTTTTGAATTGCTCACTTGATAGGATTGCTCTAGATCCTTTATATTGAATTCTTGTTTTAATAATTTAGTTATGTTTACATTGTGTTAATAACAAGTCAATCTTCGAATCCAGGCAGAGTGTTTCCCAAGTAAAATTGTCATAATCACATATGAATCTAATTTTTTTTTTAGCTGAATTTATAGTTACTCATTGTCTTCATTAGCGTAACTCAGCGTTTGGGGTTTCACAGTGTAGTCACTGAGGTATGTGCACAGTTCATGTCATCAGGCAACTGGGGCAGTAGGAGCATGCACAACCAGCAGAAGACGTGGCATCTGATGGATGTGTGGGTTCTAGAAAAAGTTACAAATTGGACCTGCTATTTACCACCTATGAGTCAATTTTCCTAATCCAACTCTGCTAAGCTCATCCTCTCAATGTGCAAAATAAAGAAGTGAATGGTATTTAACTCAAAATAGTATTGTGAGAATTAAATGTGAAAATACACAAAAATAACATCTCAATTCTGGGTGATTATGATTTTGTAAGTGTCAGCTATAATAATATTCAAATGCAATGATAGACTGTATGTATATGTTGGCTTAGAAGTAGGTGGTCATTTGCCAAGGTTCAGCGGTGGGTGATCTCTGTAGTCTTGGGGTCTCCCTCTTGATTTGTATTTTCTCTCACAGAGGTTGGCTGAGATTTTCAATCCTTCTAGTAACTCTTTCTCTGTTATTCTGCCATCCATATGATTGGCTGCCCTAGCACTATGACATAGATGGCTTTTCTGTTGGTGTTCAATTTCTTCCTTGAAACCCATATTTTAGCTTAAGCTGAAAGAATATCCATTTCTTATACCAATTCTTTATCTCTATGGTGTATTCACATAGTTGAATCACTGAGATTGAGGGTTGAAAGTTCATAGTTTTGTCTTGATGTCAACCTGCAGAGCTTTTTTTTGTAGCAAATTGAATGTTGTAAATTAAAGCACCTCATGTACTCCTTAATTTGTACACAGTTATATGTTCATTAAAATAAAATTTTAAAGAATATGCAAACTTTAAAGAATGTTCTTTGAATCTCTTTCATGTAGGAGCAATGTTTTAATTCTTTGTATTTAAATATAAAATCTTTGGAAGGTAACCACCCAATGCTAACTAGTATTCCCTACCATCTTCTTCTTAACCTTCAGCAAACTTACTGCATCAACTAAACACTTGAAGGCATTGTGTTTGCCAGTTTTAACACATGTGACCACTCTTTAGCATAAGTTTTGTTCTATGACAAGTGAGGGGGTCTTTTTACAGGAGTGTGTGTGTGTGTGTGTGTGTGTGTGTGTGTTGTGTTGTGTGTTATGCATGTGCAAGTACTTTTATTTTACAAGTAAGGCAAAAGTATATTTGTGCAATTTTGTGATGTGAGGCTCTATTATTATATATCTGGAATGAGGAAGATTTAAGATTTAACCCAGTTTGGACCTAATCATCAGTCTGTTGTTTTAGTCACATCAATGTCAATGTGTATAGATGTGTTAGAAATAATGACAGTTATGGAGAATATATTAAAACTAAAAACACAACTTACTTAATTTGTCTGGCTTCTTCTGTAGATAAAATAGGAGCCATTTCACTTGTCTATTTTTTGTTTATCTCCAATAATAAACTTACATACACTGAAAATGAAATTACCACCTAATTATCCAGAGCATCATTCTATACTAATGTTTATGACTCAAATTTCTTAGTACAGAAAAAATAATGATATATCCCAAGTATCACAAATCTCTACCAATGTGACTTTTGACACATATACCCTACATCCACATCAGTTTTAAAGAAAAGCATTCAAAATCCATTTCTGTGTCAGTAAGTCATAGTGAGTATAGGTGTCCTATGATTTTGTTAGAATTACAGTTTTTGCTGAGTCTTTATTGAATATAGAAGCTTACCTTCCTCCTTGGAAACATGCAAGAATCTTGAACAGGGAGCTTGAAATCTGAAATTCAACCACAGATTAATGCTTCCATTAAGTTAGAGAAGCTCTCTGTCTCAGGTAATGGTTAATGGTCCCAAGCTGCCTAAGGCAGGAAGGAAACAATGGAAGCAATGGTATTAACAGGGATTCAAGTCCTGAGTCTCCTATGCATTTTTTCTAGGTTTTTGGAGGAGTCCTTACGTCCTTCTCAATTGTAAAATAAATGCACTAAAATGACCTCTTCCACAAAATTCATGGAATTGTGCTTTTAAGTAGAAAAGAAGGAGCTGTTTATAAAATAACTTACCATTTCAAGTCATTTAATATAATTTTTATTTTGAGGTATTCCCTTAGTCATGTTGCAGGCTCATAGAGGATCCCCAAATTAGGATAAGGCCTATGTGCATGAGAAACTGTCAACATTAAGATAGATAAATAATGGATGGTCACAGGCAGTAGAATTGGAATCTAGTCCCCCTGAAATGAAGTCACCTGAAGTCATGTTGAATTTCAGAAACTAATATACAGGGACCAAGAGTAAAATATGAACACATGGATGTCTCAGAGGATGCCCCTCAGGGAGCATTTGTAACTCCTCTTTCCTCTTTCCTAGGGAAGAAACAATTAAACTGTCTGTGGGGACCAATTTGGATTTTTGAGCATGCACCTGAGTTTTCTATTACGCCTTAATGTATCAATAAACGTGATATGCATGCTTTTTAGCATAGAGTTTGTACTTTTTGTTAAATATATAGTTATGTTACCACTACCCAAATCACCTGAACTAATTCTCCAAGCTTCTTGGTGGCCAACCTCTCCTTTCACCCAGTGTCCTGGAAACCACTCAACAAATTTTCCATCTGATTTTTCTTTTGCAAGAATGTCTTTCGCTAGAACACGTGGGTTTTGATTCTGGCATCTTTCACTTAGCAGAAATTCATTTGGAGGTCCATGAATGTTGTTGACTATATCTTTAGTGGCACTTTTAACTTTTATGGACTTATGTTTCATAAGATCAACTGTGCACATTGTTTTTATCATTTCCTGATGCAGGACCATTTTTGTTGATTCCACTGTTTAGTGATTATGAATGAAGTTGATCTAAACATTTGCTGACCTTTCTTGTGCAAGCATAGGCTTTTATTTCATTAGGGAAAATACCTAGGATTTGGATCTCTTCATCATATGGTAAATATATTTAATTGAATTTCAATTATTAGCATTCAGATAAATGAAGGATGGTCGAAGGGAGGGGAATTGAAATCTAGTCCTTCTGAAATGAAGTCACCTGGAGTCATGTTGAATTCCAGAAGCTAATACATAGGGACTAAGAATGTTTACAGAAAACCCCAAATAGTTTAACTGGACTGTTTCTATCAGTTTTAATTCTCAAGGGCAATTCACTCCAATTTCATCATATCTTTTTTTGCACTTAATTTAGTTTTTATTTCACTTTCGTGTTTTTTGTTTCTCAAAGATGGCTCAAGCTTTCCCAGAAAAATCTTTATTTTGTGTCTTTTTATTTTTTATTTGACAGATCATAGCTGAATATCATTTGGGGTATGTAGTGTGATGTTTATATTTAGACATTGTGTCTCAAACTTATAACATTTAAAATAATTGTTATTTCTTTGTGAAGGGTAATATGCAAAATATCTTCTACTAATTATTTTTGTATTTTTATTTGTTCTAAATTAGTAATATGACAGTAGAATGCACTATGATACATCATACATAAATGGACTGTAATTTCCCATTCTTCTGCTTGTACACATGTAGACTCACACCAGTCGTGTACTCATATATGTACATAGGGTAATAATGTCTGATTCATTCTACTGTCTTCTACTGCTATACCCCTTCCCCTCCCTTCACTCCCTTTTCCCTCATCTAAAGTAACCCTCTTCTTCCCTAGTCCCCCACCACTTATTGTGAATCAGCAGCCGCATATCAGAGAAAACATTTGGACTTCGTTTTTGGGGGATTGGCTTATTTCACTTAGCATGCTATTCTCTAGCTCCATCCATTTACTAGCCCTGCCATCATTTCATACTTCTTTCAGGCTGAGTTATATTACCTTGTGTACATAAGTCAAATGACACGATTCTGTATTTAGAAGATCCGAAAATTTTCACTAGGAAACTCCTGGAACTAGTAAATGAATTCAGCAAAGTGGAAGGATATAAAATCAACACCCATAAATAAAATGCATTTCTATACATTAGTGAATGTCATTCTTCAACTCTACTGGTCTTCCTTCTGCATATTTATAGTTTTTTTTTTAATTAGTGCCTTTTAGACACACAAAAGGTGAAACTCTCTGTGGTATATTCATATACGTACATAGGATTGCTGGGTCTGCATCATTACACTCTTCCTCCCTTGTCTCTTCCCCCCTCCCTTTTTCTATCTCTCAACCCTCCTCTGGATCCCCTTCCTCAGCTCCACTGGTGTTCTTTGTAGTTTCATGGGAGTCCCTTGCCCTTTCCCCCTATTTTGGTTTAGTTCCTTATATAAAAAAAATTGACCCTTGACTTTCTTTCTTTTTTTCAGACAATCTTAGTTGTCTTTTATTGATTTACATTTACAAAAATAATTTTAAGCAAATCTATTTGTTACATTTATGTGAGTCATAAAGCTATAAATCTAACAAAAAAATCTCATGTTCATGTTTCTTAAATATCAGACCATTTCATTAAAAATGTGATATCATCTCACTTCAGTTCAGAAGAATGCAATATATTGTGGAATCTAGAACCAGTGGAGTCCTGCACTTCTTCTTATTAGGGGACTGTAGTTAACACATAATACTGGGGTTCATTTTGAGATAATCATACCAGCATGGAATATGATTTGCTCCAATTCAGCCCCCACTATTTTCACTTTCTCTCTTCTCTATATAGTAAATAATATAGAACATATATAATAATATATAAATAATAGAGACTTATATAATAAAAATTATAGAACCCTGGAGTGAGATGGAATCTCAGTGTAGTTTTAATTTGTGTTTCTCTAATGTGTGTTAAACTTTTTGTGTTCTTTGTATATCCTGTAAATCAATACCCTCTCTGAGGTGCAGGTGGCATAGATTATCTCTGATTGTGTAGACTCTTTCTTCATGCATTTGATTGTATCTTTTGCTGTGAAGAAGCTTTTTTGTTTGATGCCATACCATTTGTTGATTTTTATTTTATCTTTTGCTTTAGGAGTCTTATTCAGGAAGTCATTTCCTGTGTCATATGTTGAAGCATTGGTCCTAGCTTTTGATCTAATAGGTGCAGTATTTCTGGTCTAATTCCTAGTCTAATTCACTAATGCATAGTGATGCCACCATTATGCCCAATCACAATAATGGTATCCTAATTAGTATAAGATATTTTCCATGCTTATATAATTTTATCAAAGTGGATTCAACCAATAAGGAATCTCCACACTTAATGGCTCGCTGGTGTTACTTCACAAACCACTCCCTCTGGCAAAATGCCAGGCGCCATCCAGACTTGTTTACAGACTCTAACATTTGCCAGGTGCCATCCTGACTTGTTTACAGACCCTAACAAATTTTGGTGCCAATACCGTGCTGTTTTTGTTACTGTACCTCTGTAGTGCAATATAAAGTTTGGGATTGTGATACCTCCTGCTTTATATTTCTCACTAAGAATTGCTTTGACTATTCAGGGCCTCTTATTTTCCAAATGAATTTGATGACTGCTCTTTCTACTTCTATGAAGCATGTCATTGCAAGTTTGATGGAAGTTGAGCATTGAATCAGCAACCCCTCTGGAAAGAAGCATGGATATTCCTCAAAAAACTAGGAATGGATCTACCAATTGACCTGGTTATCCCATTCCTTGGCATATATCCAAAAGATTTAAAATCAGTGTAGTACAGTGACCAGCTTGTTTATATCAATGTTTATAGCAGCACAGTTCACAATAACTAAACTATGAAATCAACCTAGATGCCCAGCAACACATGAATGGAAAAAGGTATTGTGGTATATATACAGAATGGAATATTACTTATCCATAAAGGAGAATGACTTTATGACATTTCCAGTAAATGGATGAAACTGGAGTCTATTATGCAAGTAAAATTAGCCAATCCCCCAAAACCAAAGGTCAAATACTTTACTGATATGTGGAAGCTAAACCATAGTAAAGGCAAGGAGGGGAAGAGAAGAAATTCAGTAGATTAGACAAAGGAAAATGAAAGGAAGGGAGTGGTATAAGAATACCAAAGATAGTAAAATGAATCTAACATTGTTTTCCTATGTACACATATGAAAATACCTAAGTGAATTCTCATATTCTTGAATAGAAAGAATTAATTATTGGGCTGGGGATGTGGCTCAAGCGGTAGCCTGGGTTCAATCCTCAGCACCACATACAAATAAAGATGTTGTGTCCGCCGAGAACTGAAAAATAAATATTAAAAAATTCTCTCTCTCTCTCTCTCTCTCTCCCTTTCTCTAAAAAGAAAGAATTAATTATTTTTTAATGGCATAAATTAAAAATGATGCATAGATTCAAAGCAAATCTCCATCAAAATACCAATGTCATTCTTCAGATTAAGGAAAAAAAAGAATCCTATCACACAAAAGATTCAAAGACTCAGCAAAGCAATCTTGAGCACTATGAACCAGACTTCGCAAGACTTCACCTTGAGTTATACTGCAGAGCTATAAAACCAAACCAGCATGGCACTGGTATTTCAGCAAACATGAAGACCAGTGGAGTAGAGAAAGAACACAGAGACAAAGCCTCACAGATATGTTTGTCAGGGTCTTTAGCCCCCCATTCCCTCCTGACCTGCAGGAGAGATTGGGGGAGCATGCCCCGACCAGGATGGGCCAAGAAAGGTAAAGGTCGACTGGCCGCCATACCCAGCCCTCCCTCGCCAGAGGACAATCAGACACGCCAGGGAGACCAGTCAAAGCAGGATCTCGTTTATTGAGAAAATACACACAGCTAATATGATGTACAGGGGCCAATCAGGGTAAAGGTCAGCAGGGTGGGGAGAGTTCACGTGTACACCCATCCTACAGGTAGTAATGGGAGACACGAGCTGTCCGTGAGGGCAGAAGGATTCTGAGCCTATCCTAGAGGTGGTCCGATTCTTCATCACAACCCATGGCAATGTCTTCTGGCTAATCGCCAGGCGTTATCTTAGCCACATGTGGCCCCAGGACTGGGAAGCAGGAAGCAGCCAGCAAGTTAAGTTTCCTCTTTTCTGATGCAACATGTCCCACGTTATATCATGCCCTACAATGTTCACTTTGTCACTGATAATGTTGCCAAGAACATAAGGTAGAGAAAAACCATCTTTTTAACAAATGGTGCTGGGAACTGGGTAGCTATTTGTGGAAGAATGAAGCTGGGAAGCTAGATTCCTATCACCCTGCAGTAATGTCAACGCAAAGTGTATGAAAGACCTGGTCACAGATACCACAAAACAGAGGTCCCACACTGCAACATAGAGGCACAGTAATCATCTTCATCTTCACCTTCCTCAGTAAGACACCCAAAGAATAAGAACAAAACCAAGAACCAATGAGTGTGATAACATCCAAATGGAAAGCTGCCTATCTCTTGAGTTGTTTTTGTGTTTCCATACCTTTGCTTTCTAAACTGTATTTTGAAAGTTTAAAAATCTAACTTGTATATGATAATTCTAAATTTAGTTTCATCTAGTTTAATATTTATGCTTTCCATCAAGGTATTTTATATATTTTATATAATTGTTAATATGCATATATTAGTTCATGATTTCTCATTTATAACCTTTTAATATATCATGTTTCATGTTGTTCACTAAGAATATATATAAACATATATATATTTATGTATATACATATATATTTATGTGTATATATGTACATATATACATACATATATATTTATGTGGTATATATATTTATATGTACATATATACACATATATATTTATGTTAGCTTATATACATATATACATATATATTTTGGTTGTACTAAGGATTGAACGTAAGTGTGCTCTAACACTGAGAAACATTGAACTCAGAGGCACTCTACCACATCCTCAGCCCTATTTTGTATTTTATTTAGAGACAGAGTCTTACTGAATTCTTAGTGCCTCACTTTTGCTGAGGCTGGCTTTGAACTTGCAATACTCCTGTCTCAGGCTATAAGCTGTTGGGATTACAGAAGTGCACCACTATGCCTGGCTTATTATTATTTTTTTGAGACAGGATTTCATTAAGTTGAGGCAGATCTCAAGTTTGCAATCCTCCTGCTTCAGCCTCCTGAGTCTCTGGGATTATAGACATGTGACACCACACCTGGCAAGAACAATATATTTTGTTTCATTTATTTTCACAATTTAAGTGAAACTATGTTTTAACCAGCCTTTTCACTGCTGTGATTGAAAGACATGATCAGAGCAATTGTAGAGGAGGAAACATTTATTTGAGGGCTCATGGTTTCAGAGGTATAAGTCCGTAGAAGGCTTACTTCATTCCTCTGAGCTCCAGGTGAGTCAGAACATCATGGAAAAAGAATGTGGTAAAGGGATGCAGCTCACATGATGATCAAAAGAGCAGAGAGAAACAGAGACTCCACTTGCTGGATACAAAATATATGCCCCCAAAGCATGCCCCCAATGACTCATCTCTTCCAGCCACATGCTACCCACCCTCAGTTATCACTCAGTTAATCCCATCAGGGAATCAATTCACTGATTGGGTTAAGGCTGTCACGACCCAATAATTTCTCCTCTAAAACTTATTGCATTGTCTCACACATGAGTTTTTGGGGTATACCTCACATCCATCCCATAGCAAGTTAAAACTCACGTAGCATGCTCTAGAATTCACAGTCTTTACCATTGTGTCTGTTAATTTTTTGTAGCAAATCCACTAGGATAAAGTATATCCAGAAAGCTGGTAAAACCAAAGATCGAATACTTTTACTGATATGTGGAAGCTAAACCACAGTAAAGGCAGGGAGGGGAAAAGGAAAAGTTCAGCAGGATTAGACAAAGGAAAATGAAAGGAGGGAGTGGTATAAGAATACCAAAGATATAAAATAAATCTAACATTATTTTATTATGTACACATATGAAAATACCTAAGTGAATCCCACCATCATGGTAATACAACCAAAGAAAGTGACATCAGAATGTCAGAAACATCTGCACACCTGTGTCCATTGCAGCACAATTCACAACAGCCAAGAAACGGAAAAAAGTGCCCATCAACTGAGGAAAAGCCAACGAAATGTGACATACATACACAATGGAACACAATACATTCATAAAAAAACACGTTTCTGTAATTTGCAGCAATATTGATGGAATCGTAGATAATTATGGTAAGTCAAATAGGCAAAGGCACAGAAAGAGAAATATTACTGGAGACACTTATATTCATATTAGTATATTTATGAATATGGTCATAACCCAAGTTTGTTCTTGTTTTACATGTGTGCTTTTTACTGGTGTGTGTTAGAGAAAATGTATATAGATCAAGTGAATCAATCAAATATCCTTAATGAGTTATTTTTTTTTTGATAAGCCAGAACCAAAACAACTTGTGACTCCTCTCACCATTGTTGTACAGATATTGTATTTCTGGATATGTTTCCTTGTTTCTACAATAAAGTGACTTTTGAGGAGGTAAGTATTTGACTTTAGAAACTTCCATACGCACCTTAATATGTGATTCAGCACATGGAGAAGATCTGAGAAGCATGACATTAAGTTATTGTGCATCCTACAATTTTAAAATCCAAATTTTAGAAACACTTTCCTTGTAAAACTATCTTTTTGAATGCGCTCTTGACCTCCTTGTTCCTCAGGCTGTAGACCACAGGGTTCAGCATGGGGATGACCATGGTGTAGAACACAGCGGCAAATTTGTCTGTGTCCATGGAGTGACTGGAGCTGGGCTGTAAGTACATGAAGATTAGAGTCCCATAGAAAATGGAGACTGCAGTGAGGTGGGAGGCACAGGTGGACAGACCTTTCTGGTATCCTGCACCTGAGCGCATCTTTAGGATGGTGATAAATATGAATAGGTAGGATACGAAGATAACCAAAAGAGCAAAAGAGATATTCAAGCTGGCTACATAAAAAAGAACCAGCTCATTGACTTGCCTATCAGAGCAAGAGAGAGCCATCATTGCTGGAACATCACAGAAAAAGTGATGGACCACTTTGGACTGACAGAAGGAGAGACTGAATATTTCTCCAACATGGATGCAGGCATTCAGGAGACCACAGACATGGCAGCCTATGACCAGACGGGCACACACACCTGTAGTCATGGTGGTAGAGTAATGCAGGGGTTTGCACACAGCTGTGAAACGGTCATAAGCCATGGATGCCAAGAGGAAATTTTCCACAGTGGCAAAGGCTATAAAAATGAACATCTGAGCAGCACAGGCATTGTAGGAGATGACCTTGTCTCCTACAAGGAGCCCAGCCATGGCTGTGGGAGTGACAGCAGAAGAGTAGCCAAAATCCGCCAGAGACAAGCTACCAAGAAAAAAGTACATGGGAGTGTGGAGACGAGAATCAGTGAGAATGAGAACAATCATCCCAAGGTTTCCAAGAACATTAATGAAGTAGATAAGTGTGATCATGATAAAGAGGGCCACCTGTAGTCCTGGGGCATTGGTGAGTCCTAGTAGGATGAATTCTGTCTCTTCTGTCATGTTCTCTATCCATGTTATTTGGGAATCAGGAGATGCTCTTTAGCAAAGAGAAATGAAGGACAAGAGTGTCAATTGGTGTTATGAAATAGATATTTTCCCCAAAATGAAACATTTATACAACAGGTGAATTATTTTCTTACAGCAATAATGTAGATTTTAAGTTCAAGAATATGTTAATATGAGCTTAACCACAGAAGTTAGTGCATTAATTATTTTTGGAGATACAAACTTCTGAATTTGAAAATTCAATCCAAGTCAAACGGTATTTGTTAAATTTTATGTAATTTAAATTAATATTTGACAAATTTTATGAACATACAACAACATATGTTGAGAAACATGTATATAATTATATATATGTGTATAATTATATCATATCATATGATGTAGGATATATATATATATATATCCTTCATCAACACAAAAAATGAAGAAAGTGATGGTATGTAACTCAAAATATTATTGTGAGAATTTAATGTGAAAATACACAGAAAATAACATCTAAATTCCTGGTGATTAAGACCATGTAAGTGTTAGCTATAATGATATTATCCAAATGCAATGATGGACTGTATTGGCATTGGCTTAGAAGTAGGTGGCTGTATGCCAAGCTTCAGGGGTGAGTGATCTTAGTTTAGCAAAATAATGATAATTTCCAAGTATCATGAAACTCAACTGATGTAAACTTTGACACACACACATCCCAGATCTATTTCAGTTTTAAAGAAAAACATTCAAAACCCATTTCTGTGGTCAGTAAGTCATAGTGAGTATAGCTGTCCTACTATTTTGCTAGAATTACAGTTTTTTTAACTAAGTTTTATTGAAAATAGAAGCATACTTACCTCCTTGGAAACATAACAATCTTAAACAGGGAGCTTGAAATCTGAAATTCAACCATAGATTAATGGTTCCACTATGTTAGAGAAGTTGTCTGTCTCCCGTAGTAGTTAATGGTCCCAACCTGTCTATGGCAGGAAGGAAACAATCAAAACAGTCCTATTCTCAGGGATTCAAGTCCTGAGTCTTTCATGCATTCTTCTTGGTCTTTGGAGGAGTTAACTAACCCCCTTTTCAATTGTAAAATAAACACAGTAAAACTATCTATTCCACAATATTTGCAGAATTGTGCTCTTAATAGCAAATAAGGGAATGGCCATGAAACAACAATCTAACAGGGGGTTATCATTTTCAAGTCACCTAATATAAATTTTATTTTCAGGTATTCCTTTAGCCATGTTGCAGGCTCAGAGAGAATCCCCAAATCAAAAGAATTCCTGTGTGCACAAGGAACTATCAAAAATAAGATAAATAAAGGATGGTGGAAGGGAGCAGAATTGAAATCTTGTCCCTCTGAAAGAAAGTAATCTGGAGTCATGTTGATTTTCAGAAGCTAATACAGAGGGACCAGGAGTGAATTATAAAGACATGGATGTCTCAGTGGATGCCCCTCAAGGGAGCATCTGTAACTCTTCTTTCCTCCTTCCTAAGGAAGAAACAATTAAACTGCCTGTGGCGACCAATTTGGAAATTTTGAGTATGCATAAGTGTTTTGTATCACATGTTAATGTATCAATAACAGTGGGTTTTTTTTTACAGTTTTGACTACATAAATACATAGCTATGCAACCATTACCAAAATCACCTGAACTAATTTCCCAAGCTTCTCTTTCCTGGAAACCACTCAAGAGATTTTCCATCTAATTTTTCTTTTGCAAGAATGTCTTTCACTAGAACATGTGGGTTTTGATTCAGGCATCTTTCATTTAGCAGAAATTCATTTGGAGGTCCATGTGTGTTGTTAACTGTATCTTTAATGGAACTTTTAATTTTTTGGACTTGTGTTTTATAAAATCTACTGTACACATTGTCTTTGTCATTTCCTAGTGCAGGACCATTTTGTTGATTCTAGTATTTTGGTGATAAAGGTTGATATAAACATTGGGTGATCTTTCTTGTTCAAGCAGAGGCTTGTATTTCATTAGGGCAAATACTCAGGAATTGGGTCACTTTATCATATGATACATATATTAAATTGAACTGTTTGATTTATCAATGTTCATATTAATAAAAGATGGTCAAAGCGAGTAGAAATGAATTCTATTCTCTCTGAAATGAAGTCACCTGGAGTCATGTTAAATTTCAGAAGCTAATACATAGGGACAAACTAAGAATGTTTACAGAAAATCTCAAATAGTTTATAGAAGTGGTTCTATCAGTTTTAATTCCCAAGAGTAGTTCTTTCTAACTTCATCGTATCTTTTTTTGCACTCAATTTGGTTTTTATTTTACTAAAATAAATTAATTTCCTATTTGAGGTTTCTGAAAGATGACTCAAGTTTTCCCAGCAAAATCTTTATTTTGTGTCAAGTTACTTTTATTTTTTAATGTTTCTTTTTATTTTTTAACTGAGAGATCATATTTGAATATCTTTTGGTATATAGAGTGTGATTTTTATATCTTGACCTTGTTTCTCAATCTTAGAACACAAGTTATCCATCATTTAAAATATTGTTATTTCTTTATGATGGAAATATGCAAACTCTTTTCTTCTATCTTTTTGTATTTTTAATTTGTTCTAATTAGTTATACCTGACAATTGAATGCACTATGATACATCATACATAAATGGAGTATAATTTCTCATTCTTCTGGTTGTATATGTTATAGAATCATACTAGTCATGCAGTCATATACAAATATAAAGTAATGATGTCTGATTCATTCTACTATGCTTCCCACCTCTATATGCCCTCCCCTCCCTTCACTTACCTCTCCTTAATCTAAAGAAACTCTATTCTTCTCTAGACCCCATTGTTGTGAATTAGCATCTGCATAGCAGAGAAACATTTAGGTTTTGTGGTTTTTTGGCGGGGGGGATTGGCTTATTTCACTTAGCATGATATTTCTCAGCTCCATACATTTACAGGCAAATGCCATCATTTCATTCTTCTTTAAGGTGAGTAATATTACATGGCATATATACACCTCATCATGTGATTCTTTATTTAGAAAATCCAAAAATTCCACCAAAAATCTTCTAGAACTAATAAATGAATTCAGCAAAGTAGCAGGATATAAAATCAACACCTATGATTAAAACCTGTTCCTGTTCATCAATAATGAATCTACTGAAAGAGAAATTTGGAAAATGATCCCATTCACAATAGCCTCAAAGAAAATAAAATATTCAGGAAGAAATCTAACAAAAGAGATGAAAGACCTCTACAATGAAATCTTCTAGATATTTTTAATGATATGATATTGTTACTTATTAGCTCTAATTATCCCCAGGGTAATGCATTTTCCATTTTTCTCAAAGATATCTAAAGACTCTTTTCATCCAAATATAAAATCACACGGACTTACCATATCATCCCATTCGAGATCTGGGAGTGTTTTTATTTTATCATATATTTTTACCATAAAGAAAATTGATCCATTTTCTCTTTTACAGTGTACTCTGAGCCTTTAATTATAGGCATGTGCCATGGTTACATGTTTTTCTTGTTTGTTAGATTGCCTGAATTCATACTAAGTAATTCAAATTTATCAAATTTCAGTGTCTTATCAGTAATGAAACTTATAATGTCAGATCTCATACGATGGTTAAGAAGATTATCGGATCACATATATATCAGCTGCAGAACAATTTCTTGCATGTATCAGATGTTCCGAAAATTTCAATATATTAATATTTTATTGTTTATAAAAATTGAGGTAGCAGGGGTCATAAAAATATTGTTGCCCAAGACTTTCAGCTACCTCTCTGCACGTTCTTGCCCTCTGCAGTATGACAGAGACAGGTACTAGCTGTAGAAAATGAACCGTAGGAGGGATTAGTCTGTGTCATTTCTGGGTAGGTTGGAGCACATGTATTACCTCCAGGTGTCTCTCTTCTGTCATGTATATTGAAAAGGCTTCATAGTCCAGCAGGTGTAATTGCAGATGATGAAGCCCTTATCAGCCAATGTCTTTGAATGAGCCTTTATTTCACTACAAAACCTGTGTTCAAATTCTAATAATTTTTTTTCATCAGTGGAAAAGTTAACAATAAAATTTACATGTAAGGGCCAAGGATCCTGAAGAACCAAGATAATCTTGAAAAAGATTTCTTGATTTCAAAGCTGAATACAAATAAAAACAAATTAAAGCAATTTAGTATTGTCTTAAGAATATAGGTCTAAGTCAATGAAATACAATTGATGCTCTTAAACCTGTATGACTGTGGACAATTGATTTTTTTATATGGCTGGATTTCTATTATATAGGAAAAGAATAATTTTCAACAAATAGTTCTGGGGCAACTGGATAATTGTGTACGAAAGAATGAAGTTGGTTATTGTATACTGAATATTTTCAGAGAGTAGACTTTGAGTAGCCTTAACACACACACAAAGGAAAAATGACAGTATCAGATGATGAATAGGTTAATTTTCTTGATTATAGTAATCACTTCACAATGTGCTTATATACACTGTGCATATAAATCACATTGTATGATTATATCATATACATCATATTATATACCTTAATGAAATAAAAACAATGAAGCTTCATTCCTACTTCATATCATTTACCAAAATCAACTCAAAATGAACAAAACTTAGATTTGAAAGCCACAGACCTAAAACATTTACAAAATTTTGGTAAATATTCTAGACTTTAGGCTTGGCAATGATTTCTTGTGTATGACACCAAAACCCAAAATAAAAAATACATAAATTTAACTTCAACCTTACATGTTTCTGCCTCAAAGTATACTATCAAAAATGTGAAGATGAAACTATGGAATAGTAAAAGAGATATTTGTAAATCATACATCTAAAAAGGGTTTATCATAGAGAATATATAAAGAATTTATAGACCTCAGCAGCAGCAATGACAAAAGAAACTTCAATTTAAAAATGGGCAAAGCACTTAAATAGACATTTTTGCAAAGATTTGAAAAAGACCAATAAGTACTAGAAAAGATTTTCAAAATCATTGGTCAAGAGGTAAATGCAAATCAAAACTACAGTCTGATACCTCTTCACACCCATTAGAATAACTATTTATATGTATAAGCCCCAACAGAACAGAAACTAAAAAGTGTTGGCAAGAATGTAGAGAAATTAAAATACTTTGACATTACGGATGGAAATACAAAATTTCCCCATTGCTTTGGAAAACAGGATTGACTGTAATAGTCTTCAAAACAAACAGAATTACCACATTCATGAGCCATTATACCCCTAATTATATATCCCCAAAGTGGGAGCAGTTCATAAACAATATTTGTATGTAAATGTTCATAGCAACATTGTTAACTATTGACAAAATATAAAATGACCCAAACATCCATCAAGTAAGAATACATGTAGAAAATGCATCACAACACAAATCAAAAGAAATCAGAGCAATTTGGTATTGCTTTAAGACTAGAGATATAGTTATAAAACATATTAAAAGTCCAGAAACACATGCATTTATCTATGGACTATTGATTTTTCCTAAGTGTGGCATGTTTCAATAATGGGAAAGGAACAGGAACCCAATACAATGGAACACTGACACCCACTATAATACAGATGAACCTTGAAAGCATTATGCTCGGCTGTGATATGGATCAGGGGTAGAGCACTTGCCTAGTATGTGTGAGGCCCTGGGTTTGACCCTCAGCATGACTAAATAAATAAATAATAGGAATAAAAAGGAAGAAAACATTGTGTTAAGTAAAGGACATAAAAGTTTACATACTGTATGATTTCTTTTATGTGGCATATCCAAAATAAGTAAATCCATGGAGATTGAAAGTAGATTATTTGTTCACAAGATTAGGTGGAAGAGGGAGTGAGAAGGTATGATATCTTTTTGAGTGAAAAAAAAAACTTTTGGAATTAGAAACATGTGATGGTTAAAGGACATTATGAATGCAACACAAACTACTAAGTTGCAAACTAGTAAATTTTATTTTATGTAAATTCTATATAGGCCATTGCAGTCAAAAGGTAACTTTCCAAAGTGGCAAAGAGTACAAAAAAGAAATCTGAGCAGCACAAGCATTGCTGGAGATAACCTTGTCGAGTGAAGATTATGGAGAGGGGAAGCTGCAGTTCTGGGGTGCTGGTCAGTAACCCAGGAGGATAAACTCACTCATTTCTGTGTTATTTTCCATGGATGGTATGTTAGAACCACCAGGTGTTGTGTAGCAAGAGGAAAATTTTGATTTTGAAGAGAAAAACATATTTGAACAGAAATGGAAAAGTGTAAGCATTACTTTTTATGATAATCATATTTTTCAGTATTCTCTCTTTCCTCTGCACTTTGGTAAAAGCATTATCCTTTCAGCAGGAAAGGACATAATTTTTATTTCGGCACGTTTCTCCTGGCTATGGTTGCTGAATCACTCAAAATACTCCATTTAGGGAAAGGCCAGGGTGTGTACTTGAAGTTTCAGCAATTCACTTGGGTAAATGATGGCCAAAAGGGCTCTAATTAGATTTTTCTCTCCTTAAAATAATATCATGTGGGACTATGACATGATTTCAGAGCTGAATGGATACAACTAGGAAACTTTTTGCAACCATGGTCTTCTCTGGGGAAGACTCCCTTTTTAACATCTTCATCTCCTTATCATTACTTATATGTTTTAAGCTTTTGAGCTCTTCTAGCTCTTGGTGGACACATGATGGGTTATTGTGAACTACACTCATGCCACAGTTCTGTAGGACATTAGACCTTATGACTTCTACTCAACATGTTTTGGCAATACTGAACCTCAAAATCATCAAACACAATTGAAAGATATTCAGTAAAATCTAAATTAGGAAAAGACACCTTTTGTTCATGGCTGAAAGTCCTAAAGTTGGAAATACTCTTCAATGTGTCTTCCGTGTGGATGTTGTCTCTTTCCACCCTCAGCTGGCTTTGCAGAATATAGTAAACGGATCATAAAATTCATATTGGAAAATTGGGGTTACAGGTGTGCTCCTCTGTGTCTGAACACTTTTTGTTTGTTTGTTTGTTTTGGGCTTTTCTTCTTAAGTGTTTCAAGCCTTTTCAAAACAAGCCTCTTGGGACCTCTAGATTCAAGTATGCTCCTGGACTTGGTCACAGTTGCAAGAGTCTAGGGAGCATTATATACGTGCTTGGGTTATTTATTCACCAACATTAAACCCCAGGACCAAAGATGTGAGAAAGCAGGACTCCTTTCTCTATGTTGATTGTAGAGGCAAAGGTGGTCAATGTGGAAAGCAATGGAATTTTCCTTGGAACTGAGCTGTAATGAGAGGCGCCTACCATGATCATAACCTACTGTTTCTTCCCCAATCCCTTCCTTCCAGTTTCTGCAGGCAGAAAATAATCTTCTCTGAAGACACTTGATAACACTCCCGTCAAATGAAAATACATCCTTCCAATGCACTGCTTTCAGATATTCTGGGTTTAGTTTAGCTGGTGGATGTGCTGATTGATGACTTCACCCCAATATCCAGGCAAGCCCATCTTCTTAAGGAAGCCCACTCTATTTTTGGTAACATCATGGGCCACAGAGAGGTGGAAAGGGCCCAAGAACATAGTGATCTCCCAGAAATACTCCTCCAGGAAAGCAATTTCATGAATGAGGTCTTCCAGACAAATGACATCAAACCCCTGGTGCCGCTCAATCAATGTGCTGTCTCTTAGCGGGATGTTTGTCCATGCTTTGTCTTTGCTTGTCCTTGTTTCAAGATGAGCTCCTGGGCAGATCTCAGATTTGGAAATCCCCAGGTCACATAAGGTTCTACTATACTTAGCATTTTTAGGCTTTGAGAGGTGACTTTAAGAAAGACACCACTAAAGATTTTCTTCAAAGTAAGTCTTGCAATGGTCTTCTGCACCAGTAAACTCACCCCATCAATCCTTTGGATGCCTACAGCAAAGGCCAACAAGTGTCTATCAGGCATTTCCAAAGCACGAGATTTCACTTCTAGTCATGTGATACGCACTTGGTCGCGTTTCTGACTCCAGGAATCATGTAGGAATGATTCCAGTCACTTAAATCTGAAGCATTTTCCTTTTCTCTCCTTCTTTATCCAAAGTGCCTACTTTGCCTGGGTAGCTTTAAGGGCCTGCTAATTGTTCCTCTTTTTCAAGAGATTTTCTGGAACCAGGGAGGTCTTTTTACTTCGCTTTTCTTCCACCCATTTTCCCAGGGCTGTGATTACTGCTCATGTGTCCTGAACCCTTTTTTAATGTAAAAAAAGGCTTACTTTTTTAATGTAAAAAAGCCATAGAGGAGTCTTATAAAGGCACAACAAGAAGTATTGGCTCATTTGCCATATGAAGTAGACTTTCAAGCTATGATCCAAGTACATCCTATAGGAAAAAAGAAATTGGAAAATGGGAAGGGTCAAGAGGGATGGAAGATGGCCAAGTAGAGGACAGCTGCCTTCCAAGTTGTGCTGAGGCTCAGGACCAAAGCAGGAGGGTGCAATTTTTCAACGAGATGATTGAAAGATGGATTTTACTACAATTCAATATGGGACATTCCAAGTGGCTTAGAGACTCAGATATTTGGGTACAATAAACAGAGAAGAAATAATACATGGGAGCCAACCCAGATGCCACATCAGCACTGAATAGCAGATGTTCGCCACAGACAGAGGGAGGGAGAACACAGATTTCCTATGGAAAAACCTGAGATAAAAAAATGCTGTGTAATCTTAGCTGATCCAGAGGCTTTGCTGTGCACTGGTGCTTGCAAAGGACACTGTGTATCTCTACTCCCTTCATGGAGCTGAGGTGGGAGCCATCTTAGGGCAAGTGGGCCACAGAGGTGGCTCTGGGAGATGGGAGGTCAGAGAAAACACTGCTACAAATCCAACCAGGACTATCACGTGACCTAGGGTGTGCCTAGTGGGATGTGAGTGAAACAGGTGCCGAGTGGACTCTACCCACTGGGATGTGAGTTGGAAGAGGGAAGGGAGCGTGATTCACTTCTCCTTTGAGTCTGCAGCTCACATGAGCAGCTGAAGCAGGCCAGAGGTCTGAGTGGGCAAGAGGAGACACTCAGGGACTAAGCCAGGAAAGGCTGTGCTTGTGGGCAGCCGTGAGTGGAGGACTGGCCCCACCCTGCCCCACAGTTGGAATCCTTGGAAGCTCCTGAGGTCCAGACCCACATAAGAGATTGGTTACTGTCAAGCCCTAGGGATGGGTCAATCTATTCTCCCCAAAGAAGGAACCACCCCACGATGTTCCTGAGAGCTGTCTAAGCCTCACCTACTGGAACTCCCCTCACAGAACTCAGAAGCTGTACCCTGGGAGCTCATTGAACTGGTCTCAATGGACAAAATAACAATTCATACTGGTGAGAAGGGAAGTTGGGTCTTATAGCAAACAGCTTCAATTTTAGGCCACTCCAGCTGAAAACTCAGAGAGCAGCAGAGAAATGGAAATGGGTTCAGAGCTCCCACTGCTTGCTCTCTTAATGATACAGAACTGAAGAAGAATTAGAAAGAAAACCTGCTGGATAGAGACAGTGCCACCCAAACTGGCTGACTGTTTTATCCACCTTCTTGGAGGGTCCTTTCATTCTTTATTAAGAATTTTTTTCTCTCTCTCTGTATGTTTGTGTGTACACATGTGAATTCTTGCTGTGCTGATTACTTCAGGGACATAAATACACACATTTATTTGTTTCATTTTTAGAGTATTTAAAAGGTAGTCAATTTTCCTTGCCTTGTTTTTGAGGATTCAGGATTTGGGTATTTGGTTTTGTATTGTTTTCATTTGTTTATGTCTCTTGTTTTTCTTCTCCTGCTAATGGCCAAATTCTATTGTTCTCTCTCCCTCTCATGCAATACTTGATTCTCCTGTTTGTCCCCCATTTTCCATGTAAACATCACCTGCTACATCTCTTTATCATTCTGTTTACTTTTTGAAATCATGTACTGCTTTTAAACTTCCTAACACATTTTCTCTTTTCCTAATTAACCGTACTTTTACCATGTTTCAGAACTAATTGGTTTATATAACTCTGCCCCCATCATCAATGCTGATGAAACCATTACTGTTATGGATGAACATAATTGACACCTGCTGTTTCCTTTAAAGTCTGAGCTAGCTCATGGTTATTATTTTTACTGTGGACAATTGCTGAATCCACAATTCCTGTTTAGTGGTGGTAATTAATAATGAGGGTGTCATAGTAGGGACTGGGTATTCACTGTAATGCTGTGTATTGTTTGCAATGGTTCTTTCTATTCTTTATTTCTCCCCATTATGTGAGGTGCTGGAAACCTACAGGGACAGTAAAAGTTCACATATCACAGATGCACTAAACTCAACCGAAAGACAGCACACATTCACACACAAATGAATGACACCCAATTTCCAGCTGTACTTTAATAAAATAAATACAAGAGACAAAACCCCCAACTACTTCCTAGACTATATAATTCCCACCCCATTCAAGTTGGGGAGATCATTAATACACTAGACATCTTCTTAGACACCTATTGCTGAATTCATGTTCTAGTTCCCAGCTTTTTGTTGTTGTTGTTGGTAATGTTGTTAAATGCTGACCCCACCATTCTTATATGGGTGACAAATAGTATCACAGACATCAAAGTAGACACCAGACCTTTAACACAGACCTGTTCATTTGTTGAAAGCCTTAGCACCACCCCTGGCTCCTCCTCCCTCTGCAGGGGCTGGAAAGAGATTGGACACTTAAGGATCCCAGAGTAGAGACCTTGCAGCTAAGATATACATGTCAGTTAAACCACAGTGAATCTCACCCCTACACAGTCCTATTCCAAGTAGAAGAAGGGAGGAGACAAAAACGTCAAACCAACAACAAGGAACCAAAGACGAAGAACTGGAGGGGGAACTCAGGTCACATCCCTTGGTATCAACACATATGTCAAAAGCAGAAGCCCCAGAACAAATGAAATAATTGCATACATAAGGACAAGTGTAAAAAAATTGGAAGGGGGATGAAGCTCCATTGATGCCCAAGTCTAAGACCTCTGAAAACATGAGGAAATGGGCAAACAAATCTCCTCCCCCAAATCCACAATTCTCCCACAAAGGATCCCACTAATAGAGAGGTATATGAAATACTAGAGAAAGATTATAAAAACCGATTACTAAAATGTTCAATGAACTAAAAGAAAATCTGAAAAAAGAATTAAGAGAACAATTACAGGAGATTAAAGGCCACTTCCATAAAGAACTAAACATAGTGAAATGAAACCAAGCAGAATTCCTAGAAATGAAAGACACCATCAGTGAAATGAAAATCTCTCTTGAAGGCATCACCTGCAGATTAAAATATGTAGAAAATAGACCCTGAACCCTTAAAGATGGCACTTCAGGCCTTGAAGACAGGTTGGCTATATGATCTTGAGAACACAGAAGGCAATAAAGAAAAAATAATGTATAGAACCTGACCAGAACATACAAGAACTCTGGGACCACATTAAAAGATCAAATTTAAGAATCACTGGGATAGAAAAGAACACAGAGATACAAATTAGAAGCATAAGGAACAATTTCAAAGACACCCACAGGCTAAAGGTAAAAGGATGGAAAAATATTTTTCATACATTCAGACCATGAAAATAAACAGGATTGGCTACTTTCATATCTGACAAAGAAAATTTGAAGGAAAAATTAATCAGAAGAGACAAAAAATGCCACTACATGCTAATAAAGGAAAAATTAAACAAAGACATGTAATGATAGAAAGGATTTATGCCCCAAATGTCAGTGCAACCAAATATATAAAAAATCATATTCCATGACATTAAGTCCCACATAGACCACAACACAATATTGGGGTATTTTAATACCCCCTTATCACCAATAGACAGGCCATCAAAACATAACATCAATAAAGCTACTTCCAACCTAAACAACACTATAAATCAAATTAACCTAATGGGCATCTACAGAATACTCCATCCCTCAAAAGTTGAAATTATCTTCTTCTGAGATGTGCATGGGACTTTATCCAAATTAGGTCATATTCTAGGCCACAAAGAAAATCTTATTAAATATTAAAAAATCAATATAATCTCATTTATCCTATCAGATAATAATGAAATAAAACTGGAAATCAACAGCAGAAAGATAATAGAGACTATGTAATGGCAATGTGGGTATGTTAAATATCACTAAAGAGTACACTTAAAATTGTTTAAATGATGTTTACTGTGTTTATTATACCAAAATCAAAATAAACGAATGGAATACAGATATATATATATATATATATATATATATATATATATATATATATACACACACACACACACACACAAATTCAATTTGAACTCATTCCAGTCCAACTTTCTCAAGGGAGATCTGAGGACCAGATGTCCAAAATCAGTATCACTGAGCTGAAATCAAAGAAGAGGGCAGTGCTCCTTCCAGAAGCCTCTGGGTGAATTGGTCCTTGTCACCATCTTGAGGTGGCTGCCCTCATTCCTTAGCTTCTGCCAGTGCAAATCCGATCTGTCTCCACTGACACCTTGCTTTTTTCACTTTGTCTTCTTTGACTTCCCTTTTCCTTGATCTTTTTAAATGCCCTGAAATTCACAAAACGTATGACTCCCTTTGAATGCACAATGTGATGACATTTAGCGTGTTCACACTGAGGTGCAGCTACCTCTATCTATCGAATTCCAAACATTTTCATTACCTATACAATGTACACAGAATTGCACATTTAAATACATTAGGATGTAACTGTTTTACCCCCTGTCCTCTGTCCAAGGTGACCACTAATCTGCTTTTGTATGGATTCATCTATTCTGAACATTTTGTAAAAAAAAATATTTAAATAGGTGACTTTTATCTAACATTTCAATTATTATGATTTCAAGGATCACCACTACTTCAGCATTTTATGGATACTTCATTTTTTATGACTGAATAATATTCATTATATGGATATACCATATTTGTTTTTCCATTCCTCAGATGACAAGTATTTGGATTTGCTTGTACTTTATAACAATTGTGAATAATTCTATGAACATAATGTACAAATATTTTTGTAACTACTTTCAAATCTTTGAGCACATAATTAGGATCTTAATGGTTCAGTCATGGTAATTTAGCTTTTTTGTGGAACTGCCAAACTGTTTTCTACAGAGGGTGCACCATTGTATACCCCTATCAGCAATACACGAGGTTTGTTTTTTCTCCACATCTTTAACAACATATGTGCCTCATTTTTAAAATATAAGTCATGTTAGCAATGGAAAAGTACTATTTCATTGATTAGAAATTTCATAGTGACTACTTATGTTGCTTATTGGCCATTTGCATATATCTTCTTCCTTTTTTGTTTATTTGTGTTTTTTTGTTGTTGTGCTGAGGTTTTTTTTATTTGTTTGTTTGTTTGTTTGTTTGTTTGTTTGTTTGTAGTGGTGTTGAGTTTTGGGCTGGGGTCTCTGGCCTTCTAGCCAGGTTCTCAGGTACCACTGAGCTCCATCCCCAGCCTGGTCATTTGTATGTAGTCTTTAAAGAAATGTTTATTCAAGTCTTTTGCCTATTTTTTAGTAGGGTTGCAAGTCTTTTTGTTGTTAATTTGTGGAGATTCTTAATATAATCCGGACATTAAAACCTATAAGACATAAGATTTGTAAGTAATTTATCCCTTATTTTATAGGCTGCCTTTGCAATGCTTGATACCCAGTGATGAAGAGAAGTTTTAAGATTGGATGAAGTCCAAGTCATCAAATTTTTTCTTTCGGTTCTTACTCTTTTTAAAAATGTTTTTTATGGGTGCATAATAGTTATACATAACAGTGGGACTCATTGGGCTGTACTCATAAATGCATATAACACAGCTTCATTTCACTCCCAGTACTTCCCCTCTTCTTCCCTTCCCCATCCTGCTTCCTCTACTCTTCTATTGGTCTTTCTTCTATCTAATTTTTTAATTGGTTAATTATATTTGTATATAAAATCAGATTACATTGTGATATATCCGTATATGAACATAGAATAATTTGGTCAAATTCATCCCCCAGTTCTTTTCCTACTTCCCCTCCTCCCTCCCCCTTGCTTTGTGGGAAAGTGCTAGCCTCCAGCAAGTGAAAACTGAATTTCTACACATTCAGGAGTCTCTTAAACTTTTCTGTTTAACACAGACCGACAGCCTACCTCCCACAAATCTGAAGCTAGAATAAGGTAAATAAGCGTATTCAGTGAAACTCCAGCAACAATGCTCTGACAATCCATCTCTGACACTCAGCACAACCACATCTCCCAGACAGAGGTCATTATGATATACTGTTGGGGTTGGTTCTCATCATTTTAGTTTGTATCCTAGAAACCATTGCGGAATCCAAAGTCATGAATTTTACCCATGGTTTCTTCTAACAATTTTATGGTTTTTCACTCTTGTTTCAGTACCTGATATATTTTGAGTTGATCTGGTATTTCCACTTGTCCTAATGTTATTTGTTGGTGAGAATGTTTTTCTCCATTGAGTAAAATTGTCACCCTTGTCAAAATTCAATTGACTATGGACACATGATGTTTTCCTGAACTGTTAATTCCATTCCATGGGTTCGCATAATCCAGTGCCACATTGCAATGACTGGGGGTTGAGGAGTGCATTTTGAATTTGGAATGAGTGTGTGCTCCTACTTTATTCTCCTGCAAGATTATTTTGGCTGTTGAGTGTCCTTTGAAATTCAATATGACTTTTTGTATTGGCTTTTACATTTCTGAAAACAAGCCATTAGCATCTTGGTAGAGATTTAATTTAATCTATAGATTACTTTGGAAATTATTGCCATTTAAAATACTCTTAAAATCAATGAAAATTTAAAGTGTAGAGGTTTTGCACTTCAGCAATTTTTTTTTGTACATTCAAGATATATGTGTGTAGCTTTTTGGTAAAATCCATTTCTAAATATTTGATTGACTTAGATGCTGCTATCAGTGGAATTATTTTGTATATTTTCTTTTTAAGATTACTTATTGCTAGTATGTAGAAGTGCAGTAGAATTTGGTTAATAAATCTTAAATCCTATGATATTACTGATTAATATTATTAGGTAATACTTTTTAAATATGTATTTAAGATTTTTGTTATAGAATTTCATGTCATCAGAAAATAGATATAGTTTGCTTCTTTCCAATTTAGTTTCTTTTATTTCCCTTGCCTATGGTCTGGCCTGAACTTCTGGTACAAATTTGAGTATAAGTGATGAAAGCAGAAATACTTGCATCTGATGTTTTGGGGAAGTCTTCAGTCTTTCATTTTGGATTATGATCTTAGCTGTGGTTGTATATGTTCTTTTTAGATTGTATATGTTCACTTCAGTTTCTATCTTCCTGAATATTCTTTTATGAAAAGAACATTGGCAAATGCTTATTGTGATCATTATTACAGAAATGATCTTATTGCTCTCTTCATTATAATAATATGGTTTATTACATGGATTACTTTTTGTATACTGAAGAACCTTTACATTTTTGGGGTAAATTCAACTCAGTCATATTCATAGTTATGTTAATTCATGATGGATTTGTCCTGTGTTTTTTTTCAACATTGCTTCACTATATTAAACAAGAGTATAGTTTTATTTCACGAATGTTCTTGTCTAGATTGGTTATGAGGTTATGCTGACTTTGAAGAATGAGTGAGGCAATATTTCCAATATATATATCCAGATGATATGAAACATACATTAAAACAAAAAAATAGTGAAATGAAGAGTTAGATTAGCTTTATTTGTAATCTCCAAAACGGAAAACAGCGTAAATGTCCCTCAATGAGCAAATGTAAAACTTAATATGCATAATGGAGATTACTGGTATGCATAACTTGGTATGAATGGACCTTAGTTACATTACACTAATTGAATGAAACAAATGTGTAATATCCTAGGGGCATCATCAAGGATATTATAGGTTAATGTAAAACCAAAAGGAAAAAGTTGATGGTGTTTTACGGAGCAGTAGGTGGGAGATACAATTGACCATCATGGTTAAAAAGATTTATTATGGGTGATGTGATGTGGTAGTGGTTCCATGAATATACATTTGGAAAACAAAACTTTAAAGCTCTATACTAACAAATATGCATACTGGGGTTTCAGTTATATATCGAAGATTAAAAATGAGAAATAATAACACAGTTATACTTGTGCACACTTAAACTATCCAGCTTAATCCCATAGGTAGTTTAATTCTTCTTTCCTTAAAAAGTGAGATGAAACACTAAAGATTCCCTCATGGGAGGACATCCCAGGAGAGCTCTGTGTATTCATCGTTCCCTGCTGATGTACATGCATTTGTCTCTGAAGTCTGACAGAATTCCAGGTGTTTATTTTAGAGGAAGAGGCTGGCATGCAGTGCCCCTGTGGTCATTATTAATTCATCTGAATATTATTATCTGGTAGTACAGGCAGGTTTTCTTCCAGCCACCAGCCTTGCTGTGAGTGCACATGGTCAAGAAAAATACCCCAAGACTTAAATTATATTGATTGATTATGACATCATAACCACTAAGCTAACTGTGTTTAAATTTTATTATTTGCAAACATACTACTGTGGATGATATTGAAGTTGTAACATTATAATGTTTCTTTTACAGAAAAGGAGGAGGTGAGTCCTCCACAGACACAGTAAGAATGCATTGCAGATTCAAGACTCAAATGCTTACTAGTCATTTCTCCACGTGTCCCTTCCTGCCATAGGGACCTCAGAATCTTTTGACCATTATCCACCAGAGACATGCTCCCACCATGCTGCCACAGTCTGGCTGGGCACAAATCATTAGCCACTGAAGCAGGAACAAACTGTATTTCTGAACTCCACCAGCACACTCTACACACGCTGCCCGGGAATTCTTCCGCACGCCACGCAGCTCCTCCAGGAACCAGCAACCGGAAATATCCCTCCTCCGGTACTTCCCCAACCAATGGGAACTCTCCGGGAATCCCGGAGAGAGAGCAACTGGAACTCAAGGGAACTCCTCTCAACCACTACTTCCGGCAAAAATGCCATGCGTCATCCCAACTCGGCTGTGGCCCTCAACACCATGTGTTTTTCCATGGAAGAATTTCTGGCTTCAAACTCTGTTCAGGACTACCATTTGTATTTGAGGAGGGAGGTAAGCTTCTATAATCAATATGAACGTTTTGAAAATTGATGTTCATGAGAGGTAGTGGGGCAGCTGGACCTTCTATGAGTTACGTGTGCACAGAAGTTGGGAGAGGGACCATTTTTCTAAAACACTGAGGTGTGGCTGGAATATACATATCAAAAGGTCAGCAGGAAAGAGTTTAGTGATATTTATCAAAGGTCATCTTGCTGCTTTCTAAAAATGTTTGTTAAAGTATAGGTCAAACTCTGAATGAATATATCATAATCTCAATTTGTTTACCACCTGGTGGTCTCTCATTAGAGAGTAAAGGGCACAGAGAGTGCAGTGACCCTTCTTTAAACAGGAAGGGACTTAATGAATTAGCAATATCTTAACTTCATTGTAACATTCTGACCAGAATCCATACTCATTCTTATTATTTTTGGCAAGTCTACAAATACTGATATAATGCAGCTAAAGTTACAGGCTTTTGATTAAGATTCAACTCAGTTTAAATGTCGATTCTTATATCTCTCTCAATCTACTTTTGGAATGTTAGATTATCACTAAACTTCACAAATTCTCAGTTGCCTTAATAGTAAAATAATAATAATAAGAAGAATACCTATGTATACAGAGGTACAAATACAAATAGAATCACACAGGTACTTACATGTATATCTCCCATCATGCATTGTAGAAACTCTGTATTAAAAGTGTTATGTATGTTAATGTCAGCAGTCATAAAGCCCGCATGGCCTGGACTTGTAAAGTTGCAAAGAACAGGATGCGAATATAGGGAATCATTGTTAGCAGGCAACGAGTATTTTCAAATGTCTCAGATGGAAGGAGACCCTCATGGTTTCACAAAATACATATACGATAGTGTGAGAGGGAAGAAAAGAAAGAGAGAGAGAGAGAGAGAGAGAGAGAGAGAGAGAGAGAGAGAGAAGTGTCACAGTTGAATGGATAGAGAGAGGTTATAGGAGGGGAAGGGAGGGGAGGGGGGAATAGGGAGGGCAGCAGAATATAACTGATACAACTGACACTAGGATTGCTATATGTATACACATGGATGTATATCCAATGTGATCCTGCAATCTGTACACGTGGGAAAATGAGAATTCATACCCTATTGGAATCAAATGTACGATATGTCAAGATCATTGTATTGTCTTGACCAACTAATTAAAAAAACAGAAAAAAGATTTGTGTGCATGAAAAAAATCAAAAGTTTAAAATATGGGGTCAATGTACTGAAAAATAAAATATTTTAAAGTTGGAGCTTTCTGCTGAATGTTTTCTGTGATATAAGGAGGCTGATTCATAGTGGGGTTGGGAGGTAGAGTAAGGGAGGATTAGACAAACTTTAGATAGTGCAAAGAGGTGGGAGGGCAAGGGAGGGGGCATGGGGGTAAGAAAAACGGTGGAACGAGATGGACATCATTACCCTAAGTACATGTATGAAGATATGAATGGTGTGAATATACTTTGTATACAACCAGAGAAATGAAAAATTTTGCTCTATATGTGTAATATGAACTGTAATGTATTCTGCTGTCATATATAAAAAATTAGAATAAAAGAATTAAAAAAAGAAAAAAAAAGCAGGAGCTTTCCACCAAAATAGATTTGAAGGCTAAATAAACCCCCAAAATATGAATATTTGACCATTGATATGTGTGATTAACTATAGGTTTATAGTAAGGAGAAAATAAGCACTCTTTCAACTCAAGAGAAAATATGGACTTCAAAGAAATTAAACAGAAGATGAGCTCACATGGAATGCCAAAGCCTTCAACTCTATGGGTGGATCATGGACAGAGTGTGAACAGAAGGCACATAAAATCTCAGAGGACTTGGTGGACTAGTAAGAAAAGTACCTTGAGGATAAGGTTTTCAGATAGATGACCTCACCCATCTCTAAAGACCTCCATGTTGGCACCCACATTTCTCAAACCACAGAAGGGCCCTAAGTCCATCCTTGTAATGACAGTATAGATAGAACTTTTTAGGTAAACACTCAGAATTTACTTGTGTTTCATGTATCACCTCAATTTTCACCATAGTGTGTTGAGGACGTAGAGTCAATACTATCTTCATTTTCAGATAAAGAAAATCTGGTTCAGGGAAGTTAGGTTATAGCAGTGATTCTTAGCTTGTAGATGTAGGATTGACATGCACCTCTGCCCAGAGACCAGCCCTGCACTGATGCTGTGCCCTCTCCTACCAGAACTGTCTCCATGGTCCCCGTTATCTCACCGCCTCCACCATATATATATCTCAGGAGACTGCTGCAAAATCCAAACACTGAGCTTGGACCAATGGAGACAATGAATAATTGTAAATTCCAACTCACTGCTAGTTTAATTTAGGCCATTGATCATGGTAACCATTATGTATGAGACCAAAGCTTTCCAATTAATACTTCTATAAACACACATACATTACTCAGCCTCTGGTGTCACACAATCTAAATTAAATTAACAACTGTCCAACTTCATAAACTTGTTGAGAAATCAGGGACTATAGATATAGTCTCCAGAATCCAGACAAGTTCCTGGCACATGAGGTATACAGAAGGAATTTATGCCTCCACTAAGACAGGAAAACAGGAACTTATTGATTTAATAATTCCAGAACGGTCATGTATAATCTAATAAATTTTTTAAATCTCAGCTCACACAGATATCAAATTCATAAATCATGAACATGATCCATGTAGACTCCTCATTCAACATTCTGGAGCTGTAGAGATAAGTAATACACTCAATTATATTGTTAAGCTCATTTTTAGTTATGATAAATTTGAAGTACATAGTGTGGCTACAGTAATAAAATAATGCACATGGTACATAAACATTCCGATCTCACTGCAGTCTCTACTATGTTCAGTGCCCCATTTTTATTTCTCTTTGCTACAGTGCACCTCCTAAATCCCCAGCAACATTGATGGAGAACAGAGCAGAAGAAATAGAGTTCATCCTCCTAGGACTCACCAGTGCCCCAGAACTACAGGTGGCCCTCTTTATCATGATCACCCTCATCTACCTCATCTATGTGGTTGGGAACCTGGGGATGATCATATTGATCCTCTTGGACTCTTGTCTCCACACTCCCATGTACTTTTTCCTGGCTCTGTCTTGCTCTGATAGACACGTCAATGAGCTGATTCTTGTTTATGCAGCCAGTTTCAATGTCCTGTTTGCCCTTCTAGTTATCTTGGTGTCCTACCTATTCATATTTATCACCATTCTGAAGATGAGCTCAGTTGCAGGATATCAGAAAGCTTTGTCCACCTGTGCCTCCCACTTCACTGCAGTCTCCACCTTCTATGGGACTGTTATCTTCATGTATCTATGACCCAGCTCCAGTCATTCCATGGACACAGACAAAATTGCCTTTGTCTTTTATACTCTGAACCCTGTGGTCTACAGCCTCAGGAACAAGGAAGTGAAAAGTGCATTCAAAAGAATTACTGGAAGCACTATTTCTTGAAGAGAATGTGCTTTTTGCAATTTGTTCTTTGCCTGTTGTAAAAAATTGGCTCTGTGTATGCATATGACTTAATTTCAGAGTTCTCTGTTCTGGTCCATTGGTCTATGTGTTATACCAGGAGCATGATAATTTGGAAACTACCACCAAATTTAGAGTTGTAACTTATATTCTGAAGTCAGATATTGAGATTCTTTTAACTTTTTAACACCCTCCTCTACAGCTCAGGGTTTTTTGTTTGTTTGTTTGTTTTTACTTTTCTGTATCTTTTGTGGTCCCATCATGTTGGTAGTTTTGAAGTATAATTATTTATGCATATTAATTATACAAACTGATGGTTTCACTATAACGTTTCCATACATTCATATTTTATGCTTTGATCTTACTCTTAGTCCTCTCATATAGCCTCCTAACTCACCAGTCCTCTGTCCCTTCCCTAGTAGTTCCTCTATTGCTTTCAGACCATCCTCTTTTTGCCCTTAGCTTCCACATTAAGAGAGAACAAGTAATATTCTTTTTCTGAGTATGACTTATTTTGCTAACATGATGAGCACCTATCCTGATTCCATACTTCCCTTGACATACCTGCATGTGGTGACCTCCCTTCAGATATATACACAGGAATTGCATAGCTGTATCATATGGTAGATCTATTTTTAATTTTCTGAGAAAGAATTCTACAGTTTTCTCTAGTTTTTGTGCTGATTTACATTCTCACTAAGAGTGTGTGAAAAAATTCTTTTTTTTCCCCCATGGTGCTGGGGATTGAACCCAGGGCCTTGTGCCTGCAAGGCAAGTACTCTACCAACTGAGCCATATCCCCAGCCCGATAAATTCTTTTTTTCTACGCTCTTGCTAGCATGTGTTGCTGTCATTATTATTATTTTATTATTTATTTGATCTATTTAGATACACATGACTATAGAGTGTTTTTTTGACATATTATACATACATCAAGTATAACCTATTCTAATTAGGATCCCATTATTATGGTTGAAAGTTTAGTGTCATTGGTGGTGTATTCATATATGAATATAGGAAAGTTATGTCTGATTTATTTGTCTTTCCTATAAACATTCTGACTAGGGTGACATGGAATCACAATGTCGTCTGGATTTGCATTTCACTGATGACTAAAACTTTTGAGCATTTTCTCACATATTTATAGATAACTTGTACTTCTTTTCAGAGGTGTCTGTTTAGATCATTTTTAGATCATTTATTCTTTTTTTTTGATTGGAATACTCAATCTTTTATTGATATCTTTTAAAAATGTTTTGTTAGAGCATTATTGTTATACATGCATGGAATATAATTTGCTCCATTTCAGTATCCAGTACTTCCTCTTTTCCTCAATTTTCTTTCTCAGTTTTCCCCTTCCCCTTCCTCTACTCTACCTGTCTTACTTCTATATATTTATATTTTTTAAAAAAATATTTAGTCCAATTTAGACCTACAAAAAGGTGAAACCCTTTGTGATATATTCGTATATGCACACAGGATTGCTTGGCCACTTTCATTACACTGTTCCTGCCTTTCCCCATCCCTCATCCCTCCAAATATTTCCCCTTCCTCTGCTCCACTGGTGTTTCTTCTATTTCCATGGAGTCTCTTCCCCGTTTCCTCCTTATTTCCATGTAATTCCTGCATATGACAGTAACAATTTAATGCTTGGCTTTCTTTCTTTTTTTCAGACAATCTTAGTTCCCTTTTTATTGATTTACATTTACAAAAATAATCTTAAGTAAATCTATTAGCTACATTTATGTGTGAGTTTTAAAACTATAAATCAACAACAAATTTTATATTCATGGTTCTTGAAATAAATATCAGACAGTTTCATTAAAAATATGACACAATCTCAGTTCAGTTCAGGAGAATGGAATATACTATGAACTCCAGAACTAGTACTTCTTCTTATTAGGGGACTGTAGTTACACACGATACTGGGGTTCATTTTTTTTAAAGTTATTTATTTGTAGATGGACACAATACCTTTATTTAATTTATTTATTTTTATGTGGTGTTGAGGATTGAACCCAGTGCCTCACACCCGCTAGGTGAGCGCTCTCATACTGAGCCACAACCCCATTTTGACAGAATCATACCAGCATGCAGTATGATTTGCTTCGATTCAGTCCCCAGTTTTTCTCTTTCTCTCTTCTCCTCTCCCCTCCCCCCTATTCATTTTCCTCTACTTTACTGGTCTTCCATATAGTTATTGTTTTTAAAATTAGTGTTTTATAAATATACATTCACTGTGAAATTCACTGTGGTATAATAAAGGTGAAATTCACTGTGGTATATTCATATACACACATAGGATAGATTGATTCATTTCATCCCACTGTCCCTCCTTCCTCTTCCACAACCCCCTCCTTCTCATCCACTGATTTCTCTTCTAGGTCTGGCTTATTTCATGTATCATAATGTTTGGCAGTTGTGTATATTTGTCAGCAAATTTCATTATTTTTCATGGCTGAGTAAAACTCCAATATATATATGCCACCATTTCCTTTTCCACTCCTCTGTTGACCAGTACATGGGTTGATGCCATTACTTGGCTACTGCGAAGTGTACTTCTATAAACACTGATGTGCCCGAATCACGATAGTATGCTGATTTTAATTCTTTTGGATATATACCAAAGTGTAGATTAGCTGTGTCATATGGTGGTTCCATTCCTAGTTTCTTGAGGAATGTCTATAGTGCTTCCCAGTGTGGTTGTAGTCCCACTAAAAAATGCTTGAGTGTACCTTTTTTTCTCCACATCCTCAACAGCATTTATTGTTATTTGAATTCCTGACCGCCTTTCTCAATGGAGTGACATGAAATGTCAAGGTAGTTTTGATTTACACATCCATGATTGTTAGAGATGTTGAACATTTTTTCATATTTGTTAGGCATTTGTATTTTGGGAAAAAATGCCTGTTTGGTTCTTCTGTCCATTTATTAATTAGGTTATTTTTTTGGTGTTAATTGTTGATAACATTCTTGAATTCTTTATGTGTGTCGGACATTAATCCATTGCCTATCATAAAGGCAGCTGGCAAAGATTTGGTCTCTTTCTGTAGGTTATCTCTTCACTCTGTGGATTGTTTCCTTTGCTATGCAGAAGCTATTTAATCTGGTGTAATCTCCTTTGTCAGTTCTTGCTTTTATTTCCAAAACTGTTAGAGTCCTGTCCAGGAAATAATGGCCTATGTCGATATCTTGAGATCTTTTCTCTGTGTTTTTCTTGTTATAATTTCAGATCTTACATTCAGATTTTTGATCTATTTTGAACTGATTTTTCTTTTGTACAGGATGAGACCTAGGGATCTGTCATGACACATGACTAAATCAGTCAGGGATACTCCAGGTGAATTTGGGATGACTAAATAAAGATACAGACACAGAAAGCACCTTTTTTTTTTTTTTTTTTTTTAGGTTCAGTGGCTGTTCCTCAGCCAAAGTTCTCACAAGGGGGGCCAGGCCAGGGAGGCAAGAAAGAGGAGGAACACACCTCAAACCTGGGTTTCATTGGGGAGAAGCCATTCAAATGAGCAAGGGGTAGGGTTACAACAAACAAGTGGGTGTGATCCAACTCCATCCAGTGATGCCCACTCCTGGAGCTGGACCTCTCATCCGAGTGGAGGTAAGGTCCAATTGCAGTGCAATGGGTGCAATACCAGTTCAGTACCTCTTGACTCGGGACTTAAAGGTGTGTACATAGCTCCTGTCCAGAGAAGCTCCTGACAGGGGTCTAGTTTCAAAATTGTTCAAGTGAATATAAAATTTTCCCAGCACTGTTTTCTTTAAAGAAAGAGGATGTCTTTAATCCAATGTATGTTTTTGGCACCTCAGTTGAGAAGCAAATGGCTGCAGATGCATGGGTTTATGTCTGTGCCCTATTTTCTAGTTCATTGATCTACATGTCAGTTTCCATGCCAATAATAAGTTATTTTGTTAATGTGCCTCTATAGTATATTTGAAGCCAGGTATTAAGATGCCTCCAGCATTGCTCTGTCTGTGTGAGATTTCTGTGGTCATTTTGCAGATTTTGTGCTTCGGCATCTTTTGAAGAACGTCATTGGTATTTTGATGGTAATTTCACTGACTTTATTGATCCCTATGGACAATATGACCATATTAGCAATATTAATTCTATCAATCCATGAACACAGGAGGTCTTTTCATCTTCTAGTGTCATCTTTAATATTGTTTTTGAGTTTCTTTTTATAATTTTTATTGTAGTAGTCTCTCACATCCTTGGTTAGGTTTATTCCTAAGTATTGCTTTTTGGGACAATTGTAAATTGGATTGTTTTCCTTATTTATTTCTCAGTCAATTCATTGTTGGTATATGAACCAGCTTAAAACATTTGTATGTTGATATTATCCTGTAATTTTGCTGAACTTGTTTATTATCTTTAAGAGGCTTTTGGAAGTGACATAGAGTACTCTAAACACAGAATTATATTATCTGCAAACAGGGATAATTTAACTTCCTTCTTTAGTATTAATATCCCTTTTATTTCTTTCTCAAGCCTGATTGCTCTGTGTAAAATTTCAAGTATTGTATTGTATAAGAGTGGGGAGAGTGGGAACTTTGTCTTGTCCCTGATATTAGAGGAAATGCTTTCAGATTTTCTCCATTCAGAACTATGATGGCTATAGGGCTTCTCATATCACAGCCTTTATTATGTTAAGGTGTGATCTTTCTAAGTTTCTTTAGGTTTTTTTCAGGAAGGGATGTTGAAATTTGTCAACATCTATTTAGATCCTCATGTTGTTTACATCCTTGATTCTCCTTATATGCTATATTACATATACCTTTCCCTGTCATGAAATAGTTTGAGGAACCTTAACATTAGATCTTCTTTAAAAGTATGGTAAAATTCAGGCCTTTATTGTAGGGAGACTGTTTATTACTGCTTCAATATCCTTGCTTGATATTGATCATTTATGTTTTCTAAATCTTGGCTCAATTATGGCAGTTCATACATACTCAAGAATTTGTACTTTTTTTAGGTTTTCTGATTTATTGGCACATAATTTTTCAAAGTATTCCCTTATGATTTTGTGGATTTCAGTGATACCTGTTGTAATATGCCCTTTTGCCACCACCACTCAAATTTTGTACATTTGGGTCTTCTCCCATTTTCTTTTGGTGATGTTTTCTAAGGACTTGTCAAGTTTGTTATCTTTTGGAAGAAACAACTCTTCATTTCATTGATCTTTGTATTTTTTTAGTGTCTATTTCATTTATTTCTTCTCTATTCTCTTTAAAAAATTCTACTGTTCGGGGTTTGGCTATTTCTTGTTTTCTAAGACCTGGAGATGCATCATTGGGTTTTTTTTTTATTATTGGAGATATTTCTGATTTTTAAAATCTAGGCACTTATAACTGTAAACTTCCCTCTTAGTACTGCTGTAACTATCTCATAGGTTGTGTGTTTCCATTTGCATTTGTTTCTAGAAATTCAAAACTTTCTACCTTGTTTTCTTCAATAGCCCACTGGTCATTTCAAAGTCATTATTCAAAGACAGAAGGATGTCCATACTCACTCCTCTTATTCAATATATTTCTTGAAACTCTAGCCACAGCAATCAGGCAACATAAGTAATTTAATGGAATACAAATAGGAAAAAAAATAAGTCAAAGTATCTCTGTTTTCTGATGACAGGGTGCTATATTTAGAAGATCCGAAAAACTCCACCAGATTCCTACCCTGATGAATTTAGCAAAATAGTACAAGCTCAAACTGCAACATCTTTTCTACACACCAACAGAGAACCCAATGAAAAGAAATCAGGAGAACAATTCCATTCATAATAACATTAAAATAAATAAAAGCCTTGGGAATAAATAAACAGGACCAAAGAGGAGGAAGACTTCTACAATTAAAATACGTAGAATACTGAGGAGTAGAAATTGAAGACCTTGGAAGATGGAAAGGCCTCCCAGGTTCTTAAATAGGCAAAATTCATTTTGTCAAAATGGTCTTGTACAAAATGTGATATACAGATTCAATGCAATCTCCATCAAAATACCAATGTCATTCTTCACATATCTAGGAAAAAAAAAGTCCTAAAATTACACAGAGGAATCAAAGACCCAGAATAGACAAAGCAACTCTGAGCAATACAGACAAGGCTGGAGGCTTCATAACTTCCAACCTCGAGTTATACTGCAGAGCTATAATAACAAAACCAGCATGGACTGGTATATAAACAAACATGAAGACCAATGGAATAGAAGACACCAAGACCAAGCCTCATAGACATGTTCAGCTTGTCTTTGATAAAGTTTCCAAGAACATAAGATTGGAAAAAGACAGTCTTTTTAATAAATGGTGCTGGGACAACTGGATAGCCATTTATAAAATAATGAAATTATTATTATTAGGCACTAAATTCAACTAAATTCAACTAAATTCAACTCAAAGTGCCTAAAAGTCCTGGATGACCGACCATAGATTACAACTGATACAACAAAACACAGGTTCCACACTCCTACCTACCTATAGGGGCAGTGATCGTCTTCCTTAATAAGAGACCTACAGCCTAAGAAATAAAACCAAGAATCAATAGCATCAAAATGCTCTTGTGATAACATCAAATGGTAAAGCAGTCTTTCTCTTCGTCCTCTTTTGTATTTCCATCTCTAGCTATGTTTTGAAAATTAAAAAATCTAACTTGTATATGTTAATTCTAAGTTCAGTTGTGTGTAGTCAATATTTATCCATCAAAGAATTTTATATAATTTTTATGTATATTAGTTTCATGATTTTTCATTTATTCCCTTTTAATATTTCATATTTCATGTTGTTCATGAAATAAGAATATATATTTTTATGTGTGTACACACACACACACACACACACATATACTTATGATGGTACTAAGCATTAAAACATATGCACTCCCATGTCCATTGCAGCACTATTCACAAAAGTTAAGAAGTGGAAGCAAAGTACCTATCAACTGATGAAAAGATAAAGAAAATGTGGCATATATAATATACTTTATTCAGCCATAAAGAGCATGTTTCCATAATTTTGGTGCAATATGGATGGCACTGTAGATCATTAGGCCAAGTAAAATAAGCAAAACACAGAAAGACAAATACCACTGGATGCACTGGTATTCCATTAATATGTGAAACCCAAACAGCTGTTCTCATACAAGTCGAGAGAGCAGTAGGTCCAGATGCCAGGATGAGTGGGGAGGATGGAGAGACAGAGAAAGGTTGACCAGTGGGAACTAAGTTGCAGTTAGTTGAGAGCAAGAAATTCTGCCGTGCAGAGCAGGTGATCACACAGGACAGTGAGTGATGTGCTGTACATGCCAATAATCTAGAATAATTGGCTTTTAATATTTATACCATAAAGAAATGACAAAATGTGGGGCTGGGGTTGTGGCTCAGTGGTAGAGCTCTCACCTAGCATGCAAGAGGCACTGGGTTTGATCCTCAGCACCACGTAAATGTAAAATAAAACTTAAGAATAATTATTTAAAAAAAAAGAAATGACAAAATGTGAGGATGTGTGTTTAATTATCATTTAAACACTATACAGTGTGCATATGTATAAAAGCATCATGTTACTCTATTAATATGTACAGTTATGTATCTTTTAAAAATTCATGTAGTATATACAAAAGATAATCACACTGTACATGATAAATTTGTGCAATTAAATGATGATTTATAATAAAAAAGACAGTTATTACAGCTTGAGAAAGATCACCTTACAGACAGTAGTAAATATTCGTGCCATATCACATGGCCTCAGAAGTACCAGCCTTGGCACTTTAGCACATTCAAATATCATCTTACAAGTACTGAGCTGTAGAAGGCACTTACTGTGTAGAGAATGTAAATTAGTGCACATTCCCTTGAATAGGTTTTGTGCTATATAGAGCTCTCTGATGATTAAAAATTACAAATATTGTTCCCTATGTTAGCATATGGAAAGTAATTTATGGCTGATGGATACTATCATGCTCTATTTTTCATGAATATTTAAGATAATTTCACTTGTTTAATTTATATGATTGAAGTATTTTTCTAAATGTGATCGGGTATTAAAACTTTTAGTCTTATAACTTATGTTTTTCTAAATAGTTACCTAATTGCCATGTTACTTGCCAGTTAATGAGAGCATTTCTAAATACAAATTATGAGATAGTTTTAAATGATCTAACTGAGGAGGATATTTCCAAAAAAATCATCATTTCAAAAAGTGGGAAGGGCAAGAGGGGCTGGAAATGCAAATAACAATATTGCAATAAAGCAGAAAAATCAATGTGCCTCCTGAACTTTTCTAGAAGTATATCAAAATGGCATTTCTTATTGCTGATAAAAGTATAACCATAAATGGTTTAAAGATTCAAAATATTGATACGATTGAACTCAAAGCTTAATTATTTTATTCATGTAACAGATATTTGTTGAGGATCTACTAGAAACAAACATTCACTTAAGTTTTACACTAACACTCTTAGAACACTCAACTAAATGAATAAATAATATTAGTCAAATTAATTATCTAATACCTCAATTACTTAAATTTTTTTCACCAAAATTAGTCACATTCCATTTATGTCTGGCAAATTTTTCAACTCATTTATATGTACTCGTATGGGTATATTTATGAAAATGTTCACAGTCACAATTTTTTTCTAACGTTACATGTGTGTTTCTACTAATGTGTGGTAGAGAAAGTGCATATAGATGAAATGAATTAATCAAATATCCTTAATAAATTCTTTTGATAAGCCAGAAGCAAATAACTTGTGATTTCTCTCACCATTGTTATACAGAATATTATATTCTGGATATATTTCCTCGTTTCTACAGAATAAACTGATTTTTGAGGAGGTAAAGTATTTGACTTTAGAAACTTGACTTCCATTCGCACCTTAATATGTGATTCAGCAGATGGAGAAGATCTGAGAAGCATGACATTAAGTTACTATGCATCCTACAATTTTTAAATCAAAATTTTAGAAACACTTTTCCCTCTAAAACTATCTTTTTGAAAGCGCTCTTGACCTCCTTGTTCCTGAGGCTGTAGACCACAGGGTTCAGCATGGGGATGACCATCGTATAAAAGACAGAGGCAACTTTGTCTGTGTCCATGGAGTGACTGGAGCTGGGCTGTAAGTACATGAAGATAATTGTCCCATAGAAAATGGAGACTGCAGTGAGGTGGGAGGCACAGGTGGACAAAGCTTTCTGATATCCTGTAGCTGAGCGCATCTTCAGGATGGTGATGAATATGAATAGGTAGGACACCAAGACAATTAGAAGAGCAAAAAAGGCGTTGAAGCTGGCTACATAAACAAGAACCAGCTCATTGACTTGCCTATCAGAGCAAGAGAGAGCCATCATTGCTGGAATATCACAGAAAAAATGATGGATCATGTTGGACTTACAGAAGGAGAGACTGAATATTTCTCCAATGTGGATGGAGGCATTCAGAAGACCACAGACATGGCAGCCTATGACCAGACGGGCACACACACCTGTAGTCATGGTGGTAGAGTAATGTAGGGGTTTGCACACAGCTGTGAAACGGTCATAAGCCATGGATGCCAAGAGGAAATTTTCCACAGTGGCAAAGGCTATAAAAATGAACATCTGAGCAGCACAGGCATTGTAGGAGATGACCTTGTCTCCTACAAGGAGCCCAGCCATGGCTGTGGGAGTGACAGCAGAAGAGTAGCCAAAATCCGCCAGAGACAAGCTACCAAGAAAAAAGTACATGGGAGTGTGGAGACGAGAATCAGTGAGAATGAGAACAATCATCCCAAGGTTTCCAAGAACATTAATGAAGTAGATAAGTGTGATCATGATAAAGAGGGCCACCTGTAGTCCTGGGGCATTGGTGAGTCCTAGTAGGATGAACTCTGTCACTTCTGTCATGTTCTCTATCCATGTTATTTGGGAATCAGGAGATGCTCTTTAGCAAAGAGAAATGAAGGACAAGAGTATCAATTGGTGTTATGAAATAGATATTTCCTTGAAAATAAAACATTTATACAAAACAGGTGAATTATTTCATTGCGGCAATAATACACATTTTAAACTCTTCCAATGTGTGAATTTGAACTTAGCTGCAAAATTTAGTGCATTAACTATTTATTGAGTTAGAAACTTTTGAATCTGAAAATTCAATTTAAGTCAAACACTATTTGTCAAATTTTAAATGATTCAAATTAATGCATGCTAAATTTTATGAATAAAACAACATAACATGTCAGGTAATGTGTATATAATTATATATGTATAATTATAACATATAATGTAGTATTATATATATGTATATCATGCATCACATACACAAAATGAAGAAAGTAATGGTATCTAAAGCAAAATATTATTGTGAGAATTCAATGTGAAAATAACATCTAAATTCTGGGGGATTATGACGTTGTGTCAGCTATAGTAATATTATCCATGTACAATGATGGATTGTATTGGTGTTGGATTAGAAGTAGGTGGCCTTATACGAAGCTTCAGGGATGGGTGAGCTCTGCAGCCATGTAGTTTCCCTCTTGATTTGCATTTTCTCTCACTTAGGGTTACTAAGATTTTCTATGTCTTCTCTTTGTTGTTCCTCCATCCATGATTGGCTGCTCTAGCACTACCAAGTGGCTGTTTTTTCTTTTGCTGTTCTTGTTCAATTTCTTCCCCGAAATCCATATTTTGGCTTACACTGGAAGAATATCCATTTCTTATACCAATTCTTTCTTTCTATGGTATATTCATCTATTTAAATCACTGAGATTTAGGGCTGAAAGTTCCTAGTTTGTGCTTTACTGTAGCCTGCAGATCTTGCATCTCATGTAGTCCACAAGTGTACACAATTATTAAATTAAAATGAAAATGTTAAAGATATGCAAGCTTAATTGTTTTTAAGTACGAATTGTTTGGTAGTAGTGCTACAAACTGGTAACCCATCTTTTCCACTTAACAATAAATAATGAATATCCATGTTAATAAACATTTACCTACAACATCAAAAAAATGCAAACTTAAAAAATGTTCCTTTGAATCTGTTTCTGTGTAGAAGCAATGTTTTAATTCTTTTTATTTGAATATGAAGTCTTTGAAGGTAAGCACCAAAGGCTAACTAGAATTCCCTAGCATCTTCTTCTTAACTTTTAGCAATCTTACTGCATAAACTAAACCCTTGGAGGCATTATATTTGCCAGTCTTCACACACATGAGCACTTTTTGGTATAGTATATGATCTATTCTATGACAATTGAGAGGGTCTTTATACAGAAATGTTAGTGCATGTGTTATGCATGTGCAGATATTTTTATTTTACCAGGAAGATAAACTAATATTTGTGCAGTTTTGTGATGCTCTATTATTATATATCTAGAATGAAGAAGATTCAAGATTTAACCTAGTTTGGTCTTAATCACCAGCCTATTATTTTATTCACATAAATGTCAATGTATATAAATGTGATAGAAATAATTACAGTTATGGAGAAAATATTCAAATAAAAGTCGGAACTTTATTCTTAATTATTTATAACTTAATTTTGTGTGCTTTATTCTCTGGCTTAAATGAGAGCCATTTTACTTGTTCATTTTTTGTTTATCTCCAATAATAAGCATACATACAGAGAAGGTGAAATTACCACCTAATTATCAGAACGTCATCTATACTCTTGGTTTTGACTGAAATTTCTTAGTTTAGCAAAACAATGATATTTTGTAAATATCAGGAACTCTGCTGATATGACTGTTGACATATACACCCCATATCCACCTCAGTTTTAAAGAAAAACATTCAAACTATTGAGTGGAGCTATCCTACTATTTTGCTAGAATTTCAGTTTTTACTGAGTCTTTATTGAATATAGAAACTTACCTTCCTCTTGGGAACATGCAACAATCTTGAACAGGGAGCTTGAAATACGAAATTCAACCACAGATTAATGCATCCATTATCTTAGAAAAGCTGTCTGTCTCAGGTAGTGGTTAATGGTCTCAAGCTGCCTAAGGCAGGAAAGAAAATGGAAAGAGTGGTATTAACATGGATTCAAGTCCTGAGTCTATAATGCATTTTTTTCTAGGTCTTTGGCAGAGATGGTCTCCTCCTTCTTAATTGTAAAATGAAGACAATATAAAGATTTCTTCCACAAAATTTGCAGAATTGTGCTTTTAGATAGCAAATAAGGGACTGCCTATACAACAACAAGCTAAAGATGGGTTATATTTTCATGTCATTTAATATAAATTTAATTTTAGGTATTCCTTTAACTCTATTGCAGGATACTAGCAAATCTCCAAATCAGGATAAGGCCTGTGTGCATGAGCAACTATCAACATTCAGATAAATAAACGATGGTCGAAGGGAGTAGAATTAAAATCTTGTCCCTCTGAAATGAAGTCATCTGGGGTCATGTTGAATTTCAGAAACTAATATACAGGGACCAAGATTTAAATTATGAAGACATGAATCTCTCAGAGGATGCCCTGCAAGAGAGCATCTGTAACTCCTCTTTCCTAAAGAAGAACAATTAAACTGCCTGTGGGGACCAATTTGGAAATTTTGAGTATGCACATGTGCTTTGTATTACAGGTTAATGTATCAATAACAATGATATGCATACTTTATAGCATACAGTTTTGACTTTTTGTTAAATATGTAGCTATGCAACCACTACCAAAATCACCTGAAATAATTTTCTAAGCTTCTTAGTGGCCAACCTCTTTTTTCACCCAGTGTCCTGAAAACCACTCAACAAAATTTTTAATTTTTTTTGCAAGAATATCTTTTACTAGAACATGTGGGTTTTGATTCTGACATCTTTTACTTAGCAAAACTCATTTGGGGGGTCCATCTATTTTGTTGACTGTATCTTCAATGGAACTTTTATGGACTTATGTTCCATAAGTCAACTGTAGACATTATTTTTGTCATATCCTGATGCAGGACCATTTTTTGGATTCCAGTGTTTAGGTGATTATTAATAAAGTTGATCTAAATATTGGTGACTTTTCTTGTGAGAGCAGGGGATTTTATTTAATTAGGTCAAATAGATAGGAATTGGATTGCATCATCATATAGTAAATATGTTTATTTGAACTGTTTCAACTATCAACATTCAGATAAATAAAGATGGTCAAAGGAAGTAGAATTGAAATCTAGTCCCTCTGAAATGAAGCACTGGGAATCAAGTGGAATTTCAGAAGCTAATACACAGATACCAGGAACATTTACAGAAAATCCCAAACTGTTTAAGAAAGTGCTTCTATCAGTTTTCATTCTCAAGAGCAATTCATTCCAATTTCATCATGTCTTTTTTTGCACTTAGTTTTTATCTTACCTTCCTGTTTGCTATTTCTCAACGATTGGCTCAAGTTTTCCCAGCAAAATCTTTATATTGTGTCATTTTATTTTTATTTATTTAGTGTTTCTTTTTTTTTTTTTAATTGTCAGATCATAGCTGAATATCCTTTGAGGTATGTGGTGTGATGTTTAAACATAGTTAGTCACTGTGTATCAAACTTAGAACACTTAAGTTATCCATCATTTTAAATTTTTATCATTTCTTTGTGATGAGAATATGCAAAATTCTTTCTTCTAGATATTTTAAATTATATAACACAACATTGTTAGCTATAGTTATTCTCAGGGCCATGCATTTTTCTTGTTTTTCAAAGATATATCAAGGGTCTTTTCCTCAAAATCTAAAAACACACAGAGACTTAACATATCATCACATTTGAAGTCTGGGAATGTTTTTATTTTATTATAATTTTTTTCCTATAAAGAAAATAGATCCATTTTCTTTTCTACAGTCTACTCAATTTCCAAAAGACTCATCGCACCTCTCTCATTGCAGCCATGTGTAGTAGTAGTTAAATGTTTATTCTGTTTACTAAGATGGCCTGGTTTCATATCAAGCAAATTAATTCTACCAAATTTCAGTGCCTCATCTGTGAATGAAAGTTATAATAACATCATCTCTTCCTTATAGGATGGTCAAGAAGATTATCATTTCACTTATATACAAGCTGAAGAACAATTTCTAGCATGCATAAAGTTAGATACATTAATATTATACTGTTTATAAAAATTGAGGTAGCATGGGTAGCATGGCTCACAAAAATAGTGTCATTAAAGCCTTCCATCTACTTTCTTGCATGTGCCTACCCCATTGCAGTGTGACTGAGACATGAGCTACCCATAGAAAATGAACTATAGGAGGGCTGAGTACGTGTCATTTCTGGGCAGGTATATTGGAGCATATGCATTGCCCTCTAGGTATCGCTCACCTGTCATGGAGATTGAAGAGGCTTCATGTTCCAGTAGGTGCAGGTAAATATGGTGAATTCTTTATCAGCCTATATCTTTAAATGACTACACAGGGAAAGCCTTCATTTTGCCAGAAAACCTGTGTTCAAATTCTAATAGATTTTTTCCATAAGTAGAAAATAATTTATATGTGAGGACAAAAGACCCTGAAGATCCAAAATAATCTTGATGAAGAACAGAGTTAGACCCATACTTCTTGATTTCAAAGCTGAATACAGATCAAAAGGAATCAAAACAATTTGGTATTGGCTTAAGAATACAGGTCTAAGCCAATGAAATAGAGTTGATGTTTCCAAAATAATCCCATATATGTATGGCTAATTGATTTTTCATGAGGCTGAATTGTCTATTTAATGGGAAAAGAACAATCTTCAACAAATGGTTCTAGGACAAATGGATAATAATATATAAAAGAGTGAAGTTGGGTATTGTATATTGAATATTTGCCAACAAAGTAGACTTTGAGTAGCCTTAACACACACAAAAGAAAAATGGTGGTATAAGATGATAAATAAGTTAATTTGCTTGACTGTAGTAATCACTTCACAATGTGCATGCACATAAAACGTCATATTGTATACCTTAAATGCAATATATGCAGTGAAGCTGCATTCTTCATATTATTTACAAAAATCAAAATGATCAATAACCTAAATGTGAAAGCCACAGCCATAAAATTGTTGGAAATATGGGCAAATCTTTTAGACTTTAGGCTTGGCAATGATTTCTTGTGTATGACACACCCACAAGAAAAAACAAAGTCATTCAACATTACACTTTTGTGCCTTAAAGTATGTTATCAAGAAAGTGAAAAGGAAACCCATGGAATAGTAAAAGAGATATTTGTAAATCATACATCTAATAAGGGTTTACCATAGAGAATATATAAGGGATTTATACAACTCAGGCAGCAATGAAAAAAGAAACTTCTATTTAAAAATGGGCAAAGCCTTTGAATAGACATTTTTGCAAAGATTTGTAAAAGACCAATAACTACCATGAAAGATTTTCAAAATCATTGGTCAAGAAGCAAATGCAAATCAAAACTACAGTCTTAAACCTCTTCACACCCGTTAGAATAACTATTTATATATATAAGCCCCAACAGAACAGAAACTTAAAAGTGTTTGCAAGAATGTAGAGAAATTAAAATATTTTGACATTGCGGATGGAAATACAAAATTTTCCCATTGCTTTGGAAAACAGAATTGCAATAGTCTTCAAAACAGAATTACCACATCTATAAGCCATGCTACCCCTAAGTATATATCCCCAAAGTGGGAGCAAGTTCATAAACAATATTTGTATGTAAATGTTCATAGCAACATTGTTAACCATTGCCAAAAAATAAAATGACCCAAACATCCATCAAGTAAGAATACATGTAGAAAATACATCACAGCACAAATCAAAAGAAATCTAAGCAATGGGGTATTGCTTTAAGACTAGAGATATAGTAATGAACATAAAAGTCTAGAAACAAACACGTCTATCTATGGACTATTGATTTTTCCTAAGTGTGGCATGTTTAAATTAATGGGAGAGGAACAGGAACCCAATACAATGGAACATTAATACCCACTATAATACAGATGAACCTTGAAAGCATTATGCTTGGCTGTGATGTGGCTCAGGGGTAGAGCACTTGCCTAGTGTGTGTGAGCCCTGGGTTTGACCCCCAGCATGACTAAATAAATAAAAGGAAGAAAAATTATGTTAAATAAAAATCAGACATAAAAGTTCACGTACTGTATGGTTTCTTATATATGGCATATCCAAAATAAGTAAATCCATGGAGATTGAAGGTAGATTATTGGTTCACAAATTTAGGAGGAAGAGGGAGTGAGAAAGTTGTAAGTGAAAAAAAAAAACAACTTTGTAATTAGATACATGTGATGGTTATACGACATTATGAATGCACAACAAACTAATAAGTTGCAAACTAGTAAATTTTATTTGATGTAGATTCCATATAATTAAAAAAGAGGAGAATCAGATAAATTATGTGAACAAAAGAGCAGAAAGTAATGTGACCAGAAGGCAGAGATTACATTGATGCAGATAAAATCCAGGAAAGGCTGGCAGGCACCCAAAACAAATGTGGGACAAATTATGTCACAAAGCGTGGTGGTACAAAATTCAAGTTGAGCTTTCTTCTGTGTCCAAAATTGTATCAATTTTATTTGTGCTAGCCATTTTATTTATGACTTGAGGATGTGTGAGGATTCCCAAATAAACAATTGTGGCACTCAACTGTGAAGGAGAAATACAACAGTGTTTCAATCATGTATTCCCCATACTCTATCTTGTACCAACAGTGTGCAGATTTTCCTATGGCACCTATGAGCAGGAATGAGAATAAATAATACTATTTACATAGAGGCAAACTCCAAAGTGGCAGTGGCATGACCATAGAGGATTTTCTTGCTCATCCACGTGGGAACTTACACAGAGGTTCAGAGACCCAGGGTCTTTCCACTTAGTGCCTTCATGCTCCCCCGTGGTCTGGGCTTTCTCCATACAGCTGATGGGGAAGAAAGCCAGCAGAGGATCATATGGTGCTGGTAGTGGTGGGTGTTCACAGGCCAATCTTGGAAGTGGCTTATGTGACTTGTGATCACATTTCAGTTACAATAAGACATGTGGTCACGGTGAACTCAGAGAAATGGAGTCTAGCTGTGTGTTCCAGCTAAAAGGGAATATTTTAAAGGAAAATAACTGACCAGTCTTTTCCATTATATCACTTATGGTTACCAAATACCCATTTTACACTTCCTCCCAAACGGAAAACATATTATTCACCTCCACCACGGAGACAATCTAATTCCCAACTAATCACTGTGGAAGTCCAATGTCCAGGCTTCAGAAGTTTAGGTACTCTCCATGCCGCCCAGATATAGTTCCTGTGGTCCAATAACTTATGAACCAACACGAAATTTTGCTCACTGTACATTCATACCTATTGTACAATATTGGGCCAGAGTAAGATAAATGGGGGGAAAACCTTTCCCATTCATAAAGGACCATCATGAAACATGTATTGGTTAACTTTGAAATCTTGCTGAGTTGATATTACAAAGGCTCCTCCACCCTGGTGTTGGAAATGGCTCTTGATAAGTCTGAATTTTTCTCGGGGAAAACACTGTTTTCTACTCTTTTCCATGAGTTTTAGTGAGGAGAGAATTTTAAAATAAAAGTCTCATTTATAGTTCAATGGCCAGGTGCAGCTATTGCTCACAAGGAGTTTCCATTCAATTTGAGAGACGTAACTGGACCTAGAGTTGCATGTCAGTCTATGACTGTGAAGAATGAAGCAGCCTGAGGGAAGGAGGCCCAGGCGAGGGTGTGACTGTCCTAGAAATAATTCAAGGAAGGTACCTGTGACCTGTCTGAAATGAGTGTGGGAGTACTCAGGACAGAGAAATCAGCTCTCAGTCAGGGGCATGTTGAAATTCTCCAGGAACAGAGAGGAATCAGAGGGAAGGTGGTATAGTGGAAAGGTAGAAGAGTGATAAGACAGAAGTAGGTGGCTCCACTGAAGTGTGATAAAGGTAATAAACTTTTCAAAGCATTTGCTGCTTAAAAAAAGAATAGCATTACTATGAACATCACAACATTTAAAAAAAAATAAAATTTGAGACAGTCTGGGGATGTGGCTCAATGTAGAGATCTTGCCTGGCATGTGTGAGGTCCTGGATTTAATCTCCAACACTGCAAAATAATCAATACATTTTTAAAATGTGAGGAGTAAGTAATAATAAGGTTAAGGTAAGTAAAGACAATATTTTCTCCATACTTATTTTAATATGCCTGGACAATGCATGGCTACCATTTTTTTAACCAAATCCCTTACTACTTGATCTTGACCAAAAAATTAATTTATTAAATTGCTGTAATTATAACTCCATAAATGGTGTTAATGCAAATCTCATGGACTTCATTAAACAAACTTAATTTAAATTGTTACTATCTTTTTCTTTTTTTAATTGATTTTATTTTTTAAATACACCACAGCAGAATGCATTACAATTCTTATTATACATATAGAGCACAATTTTTCATATTTCTGTATATAAAGTACGTTCACACCAATTCATGTCTTCATACATGTACTTTTTTTGCATTACAATTCTTATGACACATAAGTACCACAATTTTTCATATCTCTGTATATAAAGTTTGTTGACACCCAATTCGTGTCTTCATACATGTACTTTGGATAATGATGTCCATCACATACCACCATCCTTGCTAATCCTCTACCCCCTCTCTTTCCCTCCCACACCTCTGCCCTATGTAGAATTCATCTATTCCTCCCATGCTCTCACTCCCTACCCCACTATGAGTCAGCCTCCTTATATCAGAGAGAACATTCGGCATTTGTTTTTTGGGCTTGGATAACTTCACTTAGCATAATCTTCTTTAACTCCACCCATTTACCTGAAAATGCCATGATTTTGTTCTCTTTTATTGCTAAGTAATATTCCATTGTGTATATATGCCACATTTCTTTTATCTATTCATCCACTGAAGGACATCTAGGTTGGCTCTACAGTTCAGCTATTGTGAATTGTGCTGCTATAAACATTGATGTGGCTGTGTCCCTGTAGGATGCTGTTTTAAGTCCTTTGGGTATAGTCTGAGAAGAGGGATAGCTGGGTAAAATGGTGATTCCATTACCAGATTTCCAAGAAATCTCCACACTGCTTTCCATATTGGCTGCACCAATTTGGACAATGCATGGCCACCATTGTTTCAAACAACTTCTCAAGTAAAGAAAACTAACAAATTTGACAAAATTTTGTTTCAATTCCCCCCTATGTGAAGGAAGTCAGATCCTAGTTTGGTGAAAATTTAGACCTACTTTTTCTTCTAGTAGGCACCACAGGGTCTCTGTTCTAGTGCCTTAATCTCTGATCCACTTTGAGTTGAGTTGCACACAGCAAGAGAGAGAAAGGTTTAATTTTCATTTTGCTACACATGAGTTTCTGGTTTTCCCAGCGCCATTTGTTGAATAGGCTATCTTTTTCCAGTGAATGTTTTTGGTGCCTTTGTCTAGGATGAAATAACTGTATTTATGTGGGTTAGTCTCTGTGTCTTCTATGTGTCTGTTTTGATGCCAATACCATGCCATTTTTGTTACTATGGTCTGTAATACAGTTTAAGTTCTGGAATTATGATGCATCCTGATTCACTCTTTTTGCTAAGAATTGCTTTGGCTATTTGGGGTCTCTTATGTTTTCCAATAAATTTCATGATTGCTTTTTCTACTTTTATAAAGAATCTCATGGGGATTTTAATCATAATTGCATTAAATGCTTTTGGTAGTATGACCATTTTGACAATATTAATTCTGCCTATCCAAGAGCACGGGACATCTTTGCATCTTCTAAGGTCTTCTTCAATTTTTTTTTCTTCAATCTTTTGTAATTTTCATTGTAGAGGTCTATGGCAATACAAATTTGAGTTTTTGTCTTGAGTAAATAAAAGCAGGATGAGATATCTTATTGTGGATTCTACATAATTAAAAGACTAAACCTAGAGAATATTTTGCCTTCTCAACAACTTTTTTGAAAGCACTCTTGACCTCCTTGTTCCTCAGGCTGTAGACCATGGGGTTCAGCATGGGGATGACCATAGTGTAGAACACAGATGAAAGTTTGTCCCTGTCCATGGAGCGGTTGGAATTCGGTTGCAAGTACATGATGATGACAGTCCCATAAAATATAGAAACTGCCATGAGGTGTGAGGCACAGGTGAATAAAGCCTTCTGGTATCCCTCACCTGAGTGCATCTTTAAAATGGTAGTAAATATGAACAAGTAAGAAACCAAGATAACAAGAAGTGCCAGAAAGATATTAAAACTTGAGATAAGAAAAATAATCAGTTCATTAAGGTGTTTATCAGAGCAAGCCAGAGTCATGACGGCGGGAATATCACAGAAAAAGTGATGGATCACATTCACACAGAAAGAGAGACAGAACATGTCTCCAATGTCAATAGCAGCAGTCAGAAAACCAAGGATGTAACAGCTTACGGCCAGATAAGCACACACCCTTGTTGTCATGATGGTAGGGTAGTGTAGGGGTTGGCACACCGCTGCATAGCGGTCATAGGCCATTGCAGTCAAGAGGTAACTTTCCAGAGTGGCTAGAAGTACAAAAAAGAACATTTGAGCAGCGCAAGCATTGTAGGAGATGACCTTGTCTTCCATCAGCAACCCAGCCATGACCTTGGGAGTGACTGTTGAAGAGTAACAAAAGTCCACCAGAGACAGGTTACTGAGGAAAAAGTACATGGGGGTGTGGAGGCGGGAGTCCAGCAGGATCAACGTGATCATCCCCAGGTTCCCCACCAGAGTGATGAGGTAGACGACAGTGAACATTATGAAGAGGGGAAGCTGCAGTTGTGGGGCGCTGGTCAGTCCCAGCAGGATGAACTCCCTCACCTCTGTGTTATTCTCCATGGGTGGTACATTAGGACCACCAGGGGCTGTGTAGCAAAGAGAGCTAAAAGAATACATTGATGAACAAAAGTCAGTCGAACAAAAATTGAAATGTATAAGCATAGTTTAATTATATAAATAAAACTATAATCATCATTTTATTATAACAAAAATTTTCTTTCAATATTCTGGCACCTATGGTACGGAATGACAATGCAATTTAGTGGATAACTTATCTGTGCAGCAATAGACTTATGAAGAAGCAGTATCTTCTTGTTAAATTTCTCAACAGATTAACTAAATTGCAGGAAAGGAATGGGAGCTATCCAAGTTCACATGCTTAGAAGAAGTCTTTCTCTAGTTTAATATCTTTTTAGTCTAACTGCTTGCACTTACGAAGTTCTCACACATAAAGAACTGTGTACATATATGTGTATGTTCACTTAATCCTCTCATCAGTCCCACTGGATTGATTAGTTATGCCTATGTATATGTGAAGTAACTTAGTAGCAAAGAAGATGAATAAATTATTCATGATTACACACATATTAAAGGACAGACAGATCCAAGATTTAAAACCAACCATAGTGGTTCCAAACTTATATGCTATTGGTGAATTTGAACTGATTTTTTAAAAAATTTAAATTAATGTTTAAGTGATATATAAATATGTAGAATTATTACATATTGATGGGATAACATGATGTTTTGATACGTTTTGTAATTTTGACACGTTGAATATATCTACCTCATCAGTTATAAAGTGAATTTATTTTAATTTTATTAAGTTTACACTTAATCATTGTTTCTGTTGTAAGAAGCCTAATTATTGCATGGAAGAGAGATTCTCAAATTAATTCATGGTGAATGCAGTAGGGTTACTGCAGCATTAGAGACACGCACAGCCAGCAAAATTCTTTCTGAAGCTTGGCGTGGTGATGTATGCCTGTACTCTCAGCAGCTCGGGAAACTGAGGCAGGAGGATTGCCAGTTCAAAGCCAGCCTCAGCAACTTAGCAAGGGCCTAAGCAACTCAGCCAGATCTTATCTCAATATAAAATATAAAAAGGGCTGGGGATGTGACTCGGTGGTTAAGCACCCCTGGGTTCAATCTTGAGCTACAAAAAAAAACAATTAATTCTGAAGGAAAAATATAGTATCGTGTAAAATCCAGGGTTCTGAGAAAAGTGTATTTGCATCACATATCAGCTCTGTCCTCTATTCCCTGGGAGACATTGGTTTTTCAAGGGATCCTCAAAACCTCTTTTATTTAGTATCTTCCTGGAGACCCACATTTTAGCTTGTGTTAAGAGACCCCCTTGGATTCATCCTCATCCACATTGCTGTTAGTGCTAAGCTGGATCACAGACGTTTGGGGTTACAGGCTCACTCTTGGGGAGTCAACACTCTCACATTAGTTCTTGCCCAGGCATGATATTTAAATCTCTTCATTTGGAACTTCAAGAAGGATATCCATTCTTTTGTAACCACTATTTACTGCCTGCTTACTGGCTCCAAAACCCATCATTTTACATTTTGAGATTTAAATTGTTTGCCAATGACACAACTGCATTTGCAATACACACAAAAATGTAAGCTACGATTGTATCATATGCATGTGTGTGTGTGTGTGTGTGTGTGTGTGTGTGTACATACACATTTCCTATGATTATTAATGTGTTCCCTTTAGGCCCCACTCTATAATCTAGAAAAACTTACCATCTCAAAATATTTAACTTAATCACATGTAAACAGTCTCTTTTACCATGTAGGGCAACATACATATATGTTTTAACAGTTGTAATGTAGATATTTCAATGGTCATTATTCAGGCTACAACAGTCTAATGAAATCAACATGTAGTAGGTAAATTATCTCAGCATTAAAGATTTGGGGGTGGGGGGTATACTTGGGATTGAACTCAGGGACACTCAACCACTAAGCCACATCCCAGCCCTATTTAGTATTTTATTTAGAGACAGGGTCTTATTGAGTCACTTAGTGCCTCACTGTTCCTGAGGCTGGCTTTTAATTTACGATCCTCCTGTCTCAGCTTCCCGAGTCACTGGAATTACAGGTGTGCATCACCATGTCCAGCCGTGTTAAAGATTTTGAAGCTGAGGCATTGTTACAGATCACAGAACCAATTTCTTTGCATATCTGCAAAGGAGATTCAGAAAGAAGTCTAAACCTGTCCCTGTTCACATACCTAAAATGAATTCATCTTCCAAGGCAAATCTACCCAGTTTAGTAACCATTTAGACTTAAATGCTTATTTGAAATTTGTCTCATATAGATGATAACAGGCATCCAAGTGGTAAATAATAGATACAGTTGGATAGCAGTGAGAGAGGAGGTAGTGTTTATGAAGAATACTTTCACAAACATATGAATTTAACTTCATTTACGGTTAAGGAAAACAGAAGATTTAAGAAGTTATATGCTTCTCTAAAATTTCAAACCTAGTACAAGCTATTCAAGATACAAACCCATATCTGGCTGATTGCTTTGGGTGTGCCTAAGTCTCTGCCTGCCAGATTTACTAAGTGCACAAGCAATGAAAGGGTGAGATTTCACTTAAAATGAAAAGGAGTATGGATCTTGGTAGTTTCATGATGAATTTTCTGGTATTTAAGAATGTGCTACTTCAGTGTTCTGATGAGTTATCCCTTCAATGATAAGGAAAATATATTTAAGCAGAATGAATTTACCACCTGCTCAAGAAGAACATCATCTATCCTAGGTTCTGCTCTTCCTGTTAAGGATGGTAGTGTGCCGTTTTATAAATATCAATTGTATTATTTGTTGGGTAAAATATTCATTTTATTTGAACTCTCAGTTTATGTCAAGGTTTGAAATACAGTGTTCAGCTATATTTGAACTAAAACAGCTCACATAATAGTTGTTCCATTATTTGCATCAATTTACATTTTTTCACTAAAAATGTTTATTGAACATAAGTGCTTAGCTTACCTTGCAGGTTGATAAGGAAGGGAAAAGCAAGCTTGTGCAACTGAAATCAGAAACTCATCCCTGGAAGAATAAATAAATAATATTGAAGAAACTCTCCTTTTCTCATGTATTGGTCAAAAGGATCCAAATTCACAAATAGGAAGCCCATCTTTCAGTTTCATATCTACCATGGATTTGTTTTACTCAGAAGAGTGAAATACCTTCTGCTGAGCTCAGTTTCCCTATTTGTGATTTAAAAATAATAAAATTACTCTCCCATGTACATCACAGAATTGTCTCTGTATAGCAAATGAGGGTGGGGTGTATGGTCTTAGGAACCACCCTTTCCACAGGAACCAATACAGTTTTAACCTTAAGGCCGCTTTCCCTGCCTGTGGTTGCAGATTAACTATGAATACTCAGTTTGGGGAGAGTCTGCTGTATGATAAGAAAATAGCATTTATTTCAATAAATTGTGTCCATAGGCTGTGTTCAGAGTCTAGTCTCTTCAAAATAATGTCATGTGGGGTCACTGTGGGATCTCAGGGCCTGACAAAAGGGAGCCAGGTGAACCTGGCACAGCTGTGGCTCTCTCAGGAGAGCCTCCCTCTGAGGTCCACCACTTCTCACCCTACGTGTGGAGGGAAGAAGCCACTAAACTATGTGCAGGGACGCGGTATCCTCTGCGGAATAGCACACACATGGATTTGCATTACTGATTATTACTGGTATTTTTTTCTCCCACTTTTTATCATGGTGCCATTTGATTATACCAGGAGTGGACTTGTTGAAACCATGTACATTTATTGTGACTAATAACATTTAAAATATCCCAAACTTTATGATATTTTCTATCACCATGACTTTTTAACTTTGTTCGTATCCTTTTTACTCTTTTAGGTCTTATAACTAAATATTAGACTACTTGAAATTTTAGGAGATTGATAAATAATATCCTCATTTTCCTTTTCTGAGTATACAATGACCAGGCAAATATAACCCAGCTGTCAGGGAGATGAGGATTAAAATTTGCCCTAATCTTGATAAATCTATTAAAAATTTTTCTTCGTATATATTTTTGGCAAGTGAGCTTCTTCTTTATTTTTTAATACTGAAGATTGGATCCAGGGGTTATTGACCACTAAGCCCCAGCACCAGCCCTTTTATTTTTTTTTTATTTTGAGACAGGTTCTTGCTAAGTTGCTTAGGGCCTCACTAAGTTTCTAAGGCTGGCTTTGAACTGGTGATCCTTCTGCCTCAGCCTCCTGAGCTGCTAGAATTACAGATGGGTGCTACCAAATTGGGGTTGGAAGTAAGTTCTTTTCTTTTCTGAGTTATCCTCCTGCAGCCAAGACTATTGGTTCTCTATTCATAGACACTTAGCAAATGGTCTCCTTGTACCTGCCAATGCACATTTTGAATAAAATATTACGAGTCTGTAGCTCCTAAATTGAAGGCTTATTTTGATTAAAAAATGTGATCAGTCCATGCGTGGACCATCTTATTGCTCTGAAGGCAATACATGTCAGAAGAAGTGGTGCTTACTTCCTCCTTTATGACTTTCATACCTTTTATTTATTTTTTCTTATCTCATTTACCTGGTAAGAACTTCCAGCACTATCTTCTGTGTTGAATAGAATTGGTAAGAAAGGAATCTTTACCATGTTCCTGATCTTAGAAGAAAAAACTTTCAACTTTTCACCAGTGAGTATGATGTCACCTAGTGGCTTTTTATATCTGGGTTTTATTAGGTTGAGGTTCAATTCTGTTAAGATTTTGATCACAGAAGATTTGAATTTTGTCGAATGCTTTTGCTGCATTTATTGAGATGAGTTGATCATGGAGTTTTTTTCCTTTATTCTGTTCATGTGACATATAATATCTTTTAATTTGAGGGTGATTAATCATCTTACATCTCTGGGATGAATGTCACTTGATCATGGTGAATGATCCTTTAATGAGATGATGAATTCAGTATGCTAGTACCTTGTTAAGAATTTTTGCCAATATTTTCATCTAACTTAAACAATCTGTATGATAAATTAATTTCTCTTGTAAAAATAAAAAAAAGAAAGCCTCAAATATAAACAAGAAGGTAGGAGAATAAACCAATAGAAGATATTCTAAATAACCAGAATAAAATTACCAAAATTATGGGAATAGGTCTTTAATATCAATAACAACTTTGAATGTAAACAAACTGAATTCCTCAATTAAAAGATGGTGTAATGTGATAGATATCATTATCCAAAGTACATCTGTGAAGACATGAATTGGTGTCAACATACTTTATATACAACCAGAGAAAAAATTGTGCTGTATATATGTAATAAGAATTGTAATGCAAAAAAGAGATGTAAACTTGATAAATTAATAAAAAATATGCCTCAACAATATACTGCCTACAGGAAGATCATTTTGCAGATAAAGATGCACACAGATTGAAAGTGAAGGGATTACAAAAGATGTTCCATGAGAACAGAAATCAAAAGTGAGAAGTGGTTATTATTTACATCAGATAAAATAGACTTTAAGTAATAAACCATAAAGAGACAAGGTCACTAATAATGATCAAAGGGTCACTGCAAGAAAATGTTATAAATATTGTATTTTTATATTCAGCTAATTTTGGAGTATCTGATTTCATTTAGCAAATATTATTAAATATAAAGGGAGAGATAAGCAATAATACAATATTAGTAGGGGGCTTTAACACTACACTTTTATCATCAGAATGATCATTCAGACAAAAAAAAATCAACAAAGTAACAAAGAAACACCAGTGTTAACCTGAACTATACTATACGCTAGACTGAATGAACTTAATAGAAATTTATATAATATTCTTTTCTAACAATAGCAGAATACTATATTCTCCTCATCAGCACACAGAACATCTCTAGAAAAGACTTATATGAAGCCACAAAAATTGAAACAAATGGTAATGGAAACATAGTATAGACAAACTTATGGGATATAGCAAAAATACTTTTATAAGTGTATGGTAGTAAGCACCTACATTAAAATGTAACTTATACAACATTATACTTAGAAAACCTAATGTTATATCTAGAGGAACTAGAAAATCAAACAAACAAACTCAAACTTACTGGAAGGAAATAAAGACAAACAACAGCAAAACCAACAACAAAGGCACAGACAAAAAAAAATCAATGAAATAAAGAGCCATTTTTCTAAGTTAAACAAAGTTGACAAAACTTTAATTAGGTTAACCCAGTAGAAAAGAGAACATTACAACTGACATTGAATGAATGTCATCTGAGGGTCTGAATGAGTGTATTCCATATGAATGAAATCCAAGATAAAAAAGAGAACATTACAACTGACATTACAGAAATATGAAACATTATTATTGATATTATGCCTATAAATTGGAAATCCTAGTAGAAATGGATCAATTTATGGATACCTATAACTAGGAAAGACATAGAAAACCTAAACAGTTCAAGAATCAGTCATGAGATTCAATCTTTAATAAAATGCTTTCCCAAAATGAAAAGCCCAGGACTGGATGACTTTGATGATAGTTTCTATTAGAATTTTCAAGAAGAAATAACATTAATTCTCAAACTATTCCAAATATTGAAAGAGAGGAAACTTTCAGTCAATGAAGCCAGCCTTATCCTTTTGCCCAAATCAGATGTTAAAATCACAACAACCAAAAAGAAAACTATAGACCAGTATGCCTAATGAACAGTGATGAAAAAATTCTCAAATACTAGCAAATCCAATAGCAAAAGAATTGTTCAGTCTGAACAAAGGGGATTTATTCCAGGGATACAATGATGGATCAAGAGATGCAAATAAGAAATGTGACACATCGTGTCAATATAATGAGAGTAAAATATCATGTAATCATCTCACTAGATGCAGAAAAAAAGCATTTGATAAAATTCAATATTGTTTGTAATAAACATTCTATGGTTGGGAATAGAAGGAACATATGTGAACATAACAAAGGCATTAACACATCATACTAAATGGGAAAGTTGCAAGTGTTTTCTCTAAAATCTGGATAAAGACAAAGGATGTCCACATTCACCACTCTTACTCAACATAGTTCTAGAAGTAATAGAGAAATTAGGTAAGAAAAAAAAAATGTAAGGCATGCATTTTTTGAGGAGAGGAAGTAAAATTATTCCTGAAGATGTCATGATTCTATGTATGTAGAAAAAACTTGAAGGGTCCATCAAAACACTATTAGAATTGATAAATTATGTAGTAAAGTAACAGGATACATAATAGCAGGCTTCATTGTGACTTATTCATGTTTGCACATAATTTGCTTCATTCATTCCACAGTACTTCCTTCACCTCTCCCTTCTTCCTTCTCCCCATCTACTCGACTACTCCCCAATTTACATATATTTAATTGCTATATTATAATCATACATTCAAGTGGGATTCATTGTGCTGTACTCATACATGCATACAGTCAAATTTGGTTAATTTTATCCTCCACTTTCTCCTTCCCTATGTTCATATCTTTCCCTTGATCCTCTACCCTTACTCTACTGACCTCCTTTCTATATTCATGAGATCTCACTTCCCCTCCCCCACTTTTGTCTCTAACATTCACAAACAAGAGAAAACATTAGACCTTTGACCTTCTGAATTTGGTTTATTTCACTTAGCATAATGTTTTCCAGTTCTAGCCATTTACCAACAAATGACATTATTTCAATCTTTATCACTGAGTAAAATTCCATTGTATATTATACCACATTTTCTTTATCCATTCATCTGTTGATGGACAGTTGGTTCTATAACTTGGCTATTGCAAATTAAGCTGTGTTAAACATTTGTTGTAATGCATTTGTTGCTGTAGCACGCTGAAGTCAGCATTTTGTATAAATATGGAGGAATGGAATGGCCATTATTTATAATTATAACTCACTATAAAAAATAAGAAAGTGAAAGAAAAGACATTGTTATTTATTAACTGTTTTGATACCTTGCCATTAACATTTTCATGCTCTCTCCTCATCTAGTGGCTAAAAATGTCTGCCTTTGTTCACTTGACTAATGGTATAATTTTTGTTTCTATAGTCATAACATTTTAAAGTAAATTTTATTAAATTTGAACTGGGTGTTAAAATAGCAGAATACAAAATCAATACTAAAAATCATCAGCATTTTTATAAGACAATAACCAACTTACTGACAAAGAAATCATGAAAGTAATAGCTACAAAAAATACACAGCTACTATGGAAAACAGTACTACAGTTTCTTGAAAGATTAAGAATGGCACCACTACATGACTTAGCTATACCACTCCTCTGTGTTTATTCTAAAGAATTGAAGTCAGCATACTATGAATAAGCATTTCTATCCTCACTTACAGCAGTGCAGGATACAACCGTTCACAGTAGCCAGCTCATGGAACCAGCCGAGGTGTCTTGTCAACAAATGAATGCATAAAGAAAATGTATACATAGTAGAATATTACTCAACCATAAATAAAAATATGATTTGCAGGAAAATGACTAGAACTGGAAAGTATTATGTTAATAAAAATAAAGCAGACTCACAAAATTAAAGGTCATAGTTTTCTCTCATGTAAAAGCTAGAGAGAGAGAAAAAAAAGAAAAAAAGGATTTCATGAGAATATAAAGGAGGGTAGTAGCATAGAGAAAGAGAGTCAGGGGGATGGAGCAGAGGAGGACAGAGGATGATGCAAGGAGTAAGTTGTAACGTTCTACCTCATAGTGACTGGGGGTGACTATAGTTCACATAACCTGTTATGAGGAAGTGGAAGAGAGAATCAAATGCTCCAAACACGGAGAAATTATAAGGCAATCAAAGTGATAGTTACCCTCCTTTTATCAGTACACACTGTGCACATGTACTGAGATAGCAGACTGTACGATATAAATACATACAATTATTACATAATGTCAGTTTGCATACTATCATGTATATTTCTCTTTTTGGCATCTAAAATTTTTGTATTTGTACTGTTTTTAAAGAGCATTTACAATAATATGACCCAATGGGAAAAGATATTAAATGAATTTCTCAAAGATTAGTGTGATTCTTTGGTCTCTCATTGTCCAATTTTCAGCCATTCAATATTTGAATATTTATTTTCTCTGTTATCTCTATTCCTCTTTATGGATTTCATAAAATGATATGTTGAAATTGTTCAATTTGCTCTACCTCAGAATTACTTTCCATTTTCTTTTCTTGTGCTCTCTAAGCTGCATTTTCAATATTTTAAAATTCTAACCTCTATATTCAAATTCTAATTATGAATTCAATTTTGATTCATCCAATATTCATTCTACTCACATAAAGGACGTTGTAAATTGTTATTATATCACTTATTTCCAAGTTTTCTCAATGGTTTTCCTTTTCACATTTTGTGTTACTTATTATTAAATATTTTTCTTTCATTTATGTCTGCCTTTTATTAACACATAATAACTGCACATACCTATGGGGTATAGATTCTGTTTTAACATGTTACATTATGTATTATCAAATCAGGATGTTCAGCATATTCATCATCTTATACATTAATCATTTCTTTGCAGTGAGAAAATTCACAGTCTTCTCTTTTAGGTATTTTGAAATACACAACTATAAATCACCATTCTATGTGACATAGTTCCCCCTGTCTAACTGTCACTTTGGGCTCACTAACCAACATTTCCCTGTATCTGTCTTCCTCTATTCTTTCAGTTTCTGGTAAATACAATTATATTCTGTTCTGAGATCTGTTTTTATTATTTTTAAAAAATATTTCATAGATGGGGGCCAGGGTTGTGGCTCAGTGGTAGAGCGCTTGTCTAGCATGCATAAGGCACTGGATTCAATCCTGGAAACCACATAAAAATAAACAAATAAAATAAAGGTATTGTGTGTATCTACTAAATATACTCTTTTAGCAACAATTCCAAATACATTATTACAAACTATAGTCTTCATGTTGTACATTACATCACTAGAATTATTTATATATATATATATATATTTATTAAGATTCCATCATATAGTACCTGGTATCTTTCACTTAATATTTTGTCCTAAAGTTTCCCTCATAGTGCTTAAATGACAGGATCTCCATCTTTTTTATTGCTGAATAGTATTCTAGTGTGTACATCCAGTCATGTTCCACACAATAACATTTGAGTAGATTACAGATTGAACATATGATAGTGGCCCAGTAAGGTAATAATGGATCTGGAAAGTGCTTATTGTGTGGTGATATAGCTTTTATAACATTTTAATGCAAAATATTACTACTTGGTGATGCTGGTCTAACTAAAACTACTGTTCTTCCAGTCATATAAAAGTAGAGCACATACAATTATGTATAGAACATGATACTTGACAATGATAATAATGACTGTTACTAGATTATATATTTACCATATTTTAATCATCACTTTAGAGTGTGTTCCTTGAAATTATTAAAATAAATTGCTAGCTGTAAAATGGCATGCCCTGTTAGGACAGCATCAGCCTCAAAATCTGTTTACTGTGTCTCCTAATTTCACTTATAAGCCACATCAAGTGGTTTATGTAGACCATCCAGGTTTGTATATGTACTCTAGGATAGCCACACAATGATCAAATCACCTAATGACATATGTCTCAGAAAGCTCCCTTGTCCTTAAGTGATATATGACTGTGGATCACATTTACATAATCTATTCATCTGTTAATGGGCACTTGTTGACCCCACAAAGTGACCACCTATGGGATGGGAGAAAATATTTTAAAAAACCACACATCTGATAAAGTAGAGTGTACTAAATAGAATATACAAGAAATTCAAGCAATTCAATAGCAAAAACAAAACAACAAAAAAAGAAAGAAAAAGAAAAAAAAACCCACCACAAACCAAAAAACAAAAACAAAAACTAATAAGAAATAAGCAACAGACCTGAATAGGCATCTCTCAAAAAAATGACATAAATGGCCAACAGGCATAAGAAAAAAATGCTTAGCATTGCTAATCATTAGGGAAAAATGCTCATCAAAATCACAGTGAGAGATCATCTCACTCCACTAAGTACTGTTATTACCAAAAGATTAATAAATAGTTCTGCAGAGAAAAGTAGACACTTGTACAATGCTGGGGATGTAAATTTGCACAGCCATATGAAGGAAATATAGAAGTTCCTCGAATAATTAAAAGTAGAACTACTATGTGAACAAGCAATTCCCCTACTGGTTTGGTTTAATCAGCTTTTTCCTTGCTGTGACCAAAAGACCTGATGAACAGTTGTAGAAGAGAAAAGGTTTATTTTGTGGCTCCCAGCTTCAGAGGTATGAGTCCATAGGTTCAGAGGTGAGTCCCTAGATGGCCAGCTCCATTCCCCCTGGGGCTCCAGGTGAGACACTACATCATAGGGGAAGACTGTGGTGGAGGAAAGCAGTTGGGAGCATGGCACCAGGAAGGAGAGGAGAGAGAGAGAGAGAGAGAGAGAGAGAGAGAGAGAGAGAGAGAGAGAGAGAGAGAGAGAGAGAGAGAACTCTGCTCAATAAAAGACAAACTATATACCCCAAAGGCACGTCCCTCCACCCCCCTCCAGCCATACCCTACCTGCCTATAGTAACCACCAAGTTCATCCCTAGCAAGGAATTGATGCACTAATTAGGTTAAACTTCTTATAAGGCAATCATTTCATCTCTTAATCTTTCTTGAATTGTCTCACACATGAGCTTTTGCGGGAGACCTAATATTGAAACTATAACATGGGCATATACTCAAAGAACTAAATCAGTTTGTAGAGGAAATACCTGCACTCCATGTTTATTGCAGGACCATTTCCAGATCATGAATGAGATTAGAACTCATGAATGATGGCGTAAAACACACGAGCTTCATCATCCTTTCAGATGTTATAGGTTGACTTAATTAACTTCCCACAGATCAAAGTATGAAGTAATGAAATGCTATAAATAGAATTATAATAGTAATAAATAAAATATAAGACACAAAAACTTATTTAAGAGGCTGATGTAAGGTTTTGAGTGTGAGAGAGTGTGAAACAGACAAAGAGAAATAGAGTGAAAAATTGAGAGAAGATTTGGAAGGCAAATGTCTCCGATTCTAGGAAGATGCCAGGAGACCATTCACACTGAGTGCATTATAAAGGGCGTGCTTATCTAGTAACTAACCTGGGTGCACAGTCAAGTTTCACTGATTAGCCACCTAGATGGAATAGACTTGAGAAGACGACTGCCCTTCTTTGAATCTCAGATTCATGCTCTGTGAAACCCCAGTTTACACAATGCCCAAGGTACTTATATAACAGCACTGTAAAAATTAAAGTTAAACATATATAGATCCCTACTGACACAATGCCTGGAACAACGGATGTCTTTAGAGTTTGTTTCCCTCCTAGTCTTGATGTTTGAACTTTGCACACATGCCAAGTTTTAGAATTAATGATTACTTTATAGAAAATATGTGATATACATGTACTAAGAATTACTTTTTTTAAAAAAAAATTGCATAGTTCTAATAAACAAGGCACAGCTTCAATCACCTGGATCTAATTCACTCATTTTAGCAAAGCATATCAAGTTCCACCTCTGTTCCGGGAACTGTTAGTTACTGTTTTACAGAGAGAGGAAGTGATCGCTTAGAGGTTATGTGGGTAGCACAGAAGCCCTACAAATCGGCATTAAGTAGTGAGTGCTATCATCAAAATAAACATGAAGTGCCATTAAATCACTATGAACATGTTTGTCAGAATATCCCAGAGACAGTGAAGTTTCCTCTTGTGAAGTTTTCACTGAGGCAAAACAGATGAAAATATGTATCTGATGATAGCTCGTTCATAAAACAGTGAATTTCTGCATTCTGATGACAGAGGAGTGGCTAATGTATTGCCTATTAAAATAGTCACAACAAGATTCTTTGTAAGTATAATGACAAGCAGACCCCAAGATGTCTTAGCCATTTTTCTGAGCTTCATACAGTTTCCTTTTTTCTATATAACAGACTTTCAGAGGTTAGGGTATAATTTTAGGAACTTAACTTGAATGTGTTCAACTTAAAAAACTCATTTCCTGAATAAGATTTGAGAGGAATGAATTCAGGTATTGCACATCTTGTATCACTAAAATCAATACCATAAAATCTATTTTGCCTCCAACAAAATCTTCATGAATGCGCTCTTGACCTCCTTGTTCCTGAGGCTGTAGACCACTGGATTCAGCATGGGGATGACCATAGTATAAAAGACAGATGCAATTTTGTCTGTGTCCATGGAGTGACTGGAGCTGGGCTGTAAGTACATGAAGATAATCGTCCCATAGAAAATGGAGACTGCAGTAAAGTGGGAGGCACAGGTGGATATAGCTTTCCGATGTCCTTCACCTGAGCTCATCTTTAGGATAGTGACAAAAATGAATATGTATGATATCCAGATAACTAGGAGAGCAAAAAAGATATTAAAACTCACAACATAAACAAGAACCAGCTCACTAACGTGCCTATCAGAGCAAGAGAGAACCATGACTGCTGGAATATCACAGAAAAAATGGTGAACCACATTGGACTTGCAGAAGGAGAGACTGAAAGTGTCCCCAATATGGATGGAAGAATTCAGAAAACCACAGACATATGAGCCTATGGTCAGACACGCACACACACTTGTGGTCATGGTGGTGGTGTAGTGCAGGGGCTTGCACACTGCTGCATAGCGATCATAGGCCATTGAGGCCAGGAGGTAATTTTCTACAGTAGCAAAGGCTACAAAAAAGAACATCTGAGCAGCACAATCATTGTAGGAAATAACTTTGTCTTCTAGAAGGAGCCCGGCCATGACCGTGGGAGTGACAGCTGAAGAGTAGCAAAAGTCCACCAGAGACAGGTTACCCAGGAAAAAGTACATGGGAGTGTGGAGACGGGAGTCCAGGAGGATCAGCAGGATCATCCCCAGGTTCCCAGCCAGAGTGATGGTGTAGATGAGGAGGAAGGTCACAAAGAGGGGAAGCTGCAGACTTGGGTCATTGGTCAGTCCCAGCAGGATGAACTGTGTCACTTCTGTCCTGTTCTCTATCAATGTTATCTGGGAATCACTGGATGCTCTAAAACATGAGGAAATAAGGAACAAAAGACCAGAGAAATTAAATCAAAATCAGAAAAACTCAGTATAAGATTTATTCTTTCATTGTAGGAACAATTTGTTCTTGATTTCTTCAAAAAAAAAAAAAGTATGAGCTTGGAAACCAAATTCCATGCATTCAATGTAAATGAGGTACATACTGCTGAATTTGACAACTCTGAATGGATCATCTAACCAACATAAAAAGTTCGTAATTTGTAAATTGAGCTCAGAATATTTGGTAACAATGCATGGGCTTACCTGGATGAATGGACCTGCTAACTCAATTCTGAGCTTAGTAAATGTGGACACTACCATATTGCCCAATGGCCAGGAACTGCTGTGGATGTGAATTCACTATTTCCTCTTAGTATTACAAGTTTGATTGATTGCTACTTTTATATAAATTATGAGGCACAAGAGTTTGACTTATTTATTATATGTACTCAAGTATTAATCTCTGCTCTGGACCCAGGCCAACCTTAAGGTCATGCTGAGTCTAGACTGAATTTCAATCAAACGGAAATTCACTCAATAACCATCTTTCCTTGTCTTCTTTGGTTCAAACTCAGATTTGGGGTTTTCACAGGATACTGAGTGAGTGATTAGATGGTGAATTCTTCTGGTTGATTATCTATTTCCTTGTCATCAGGGTCAAACAAATAAGCAAACATAAAAACCAGAAGAGTGAAATAAATCACCCGTTCAACTACATAAGGGATCTAGATAAGTTAACAGTCTCTGGGCTGCAATTTAACCTTTCCCCCACCATCCAGGCTTGTATCACCAGCACACTGACACTTGCTGAAGCCATAAGCTTCTGACTCCGTGGAGGAAGGTTTAACTCTTAAATCAGCACAGCTCCTCTCCGTGCCTAGTAGATGTGGTGGGATAACTGGGGTGGTGGGAGCATGTTCAACCTGCAGGAGCGAATCTGAGATTTGGGAGACAGAGAGCTTTGGTTCTTGGAAGAGGCGCGTGTTAGTCCTACCATGGACCAGAGGAGTCCCTGATCCTAACCCCACGCCCTGGTACATGATGTCCACCTGCCAAATAAAGACAGTCATGAGAGCTGCTAACATAAGGTTAAACACAGAAGGCAAGAAATCGCTGGTGTAAGCGAAGGCAGATGAGTGCTGTTATCACGTTATTTTTTTAGTGTAACAGTGGTCCCTGCACCTTCTCAGTATAGTTCTCATTGCACTAAGGCTTATTAAAAAAAAAAAAAAAGTTTTTATTCTTTCTTCTCCCCACTCCCTAACAAGATTAGGGGGACAGTGTTCTCTTCCCTTAGGTACTTGCCCTTGAACACACCCACTACAGGAAGGAGATGCCTGCTGAGGATCTGGGAAGTATCTCCCAAATTAACAAGTGAATCTTAAGGGGCCCTCCAGGACCCCCTGGGACCCCCTACCACAGCACACCTGGAATGCAACCTTTGAAAAGTTCTTTTAAAACCACCCTGTCCCTCCTGATGGGGAAGTCAGATCCTTTGGGACAGGAGTCCCCAGTGTTTCTCCCTTGGGATCAAAGCAATAAACCTTTTTTTTTGTTTTGTTTTATCTTTTTCTCAAAAAATTGTGTCCTCATTTTTAAATAGGCATTAATTGGCATTGGGGACAGGGATGGAGATTTCGGTTACCTTCGGATGGACTAAGTTTTGTTGGTTTGAAGGTACAGGCAGTCATGTAGGGTTTCAGTTCTGGGTGTCTGTCGTCTTGAGCGCTTTTCCTAAATTTGCCTTTTTTCCCCCCACAAACTAGGTCCACCAAGGATTTCTGTGTCCTCTGGTGTTTATTTCCTTGCTCAAAGTATAGGACTGCTGCCCCTGAAATTCCATGAGGCATTCTTTACAAAAATTTCTTCCTTAATATCCACATTTTAATTTGAATAAAGGACTCCAATTTTTTTTTCTTTCTTTTTATTATTTGGGTTTAATTTCTGTTTTTTTCATGTTTATGACTTGTTATTCTTCCTCAATGGGATTATTCAAAAACTAACACAATGGACTGGGGCTGTGGCTCAGTGGCAGAGCACGTACCTAGCATCTGGAAGACACTGGGTTCAATCCTCAGCACCACATAAAAGTAAATATATAAAATAAAGGTAGTGTGTACATCTACTACTACTACTACTACACACACACACACACACACACACACACAGAAACACTAACACTGAGATCAGACTGTCTGAAATTTAATTATTTTAGATTTAGAAAACAGGTTTATTATTTAAAGTAGGAAGCAAAGAATTTATTCGTTTTACTGCTAAGAAGTGAGTATCTCTCTTAGAATTGAGTCTGTGTCGATGGAGGTGCTTAGTGCTTACTAAGGTTGCTGTTGGCCAAGGCCATACAGTGGCCGTACTCCCCTCCCACAGCCACATCACAGTGACCACGATTTGAAGTTCCCACGTTTTGGTTTGTCTTATCTCACAGATTTGCTTTGGTGGCATTTTCCCTTTTCTGAAATATTTTATGTGAATCTGTTACTGTGCACACTAACAATATTTTAAATGTCCTTAATTGTTTTTTGTTTGCTTTGAGCCTGGGTTTTGCCATGTTGTCCAGACTGGTCTCAAACTCCTGAGCTCCTGGGTTCCAGTAATCCTCCTGTCTCCACCTCCAGGAGGCTGGGACAACAGGGATGTGTCCCCCAACCTGGAGAAGCATTTTAATTGGAATTGAACCCTTTGGAAGAATACCCCATTCCAAACTATTATTCCTACCATCTTTCTGCTAAAATTTAACAAGTTCAGTTTATGAGCCTATCCCACGAACACATGATATAGCCTAATGTTTAACACGCAGGATCAAGATTAGTAAATAAAAGTTTTATACCCAACTGCAAGGGTTTTCTATGTGTGTGTGTGTGTGTGTGTGTGTGTGTGTGTGTGTGTGTAAGGTAGGTAGTATTATCATTTATCATTAAGTAAATTGAGGATTTAAGAAGTTATCTCATCCTCTAAAATAGTACAGCTAGTATGAGAAAGACTTACAAATCAAGTTTTAAGTCTATCTTCAACATAACAAAAGAATATAGCCTTTGGTCACATAGTTGTCAACAATCTCATAGAGATAGAGTAAAATACATTTGAGATTTTTGGAGAAAGGTTAAAATGCAATTCAGAGATTCTTAATTCATTAGGGTCTTTTTGTAGTTTAAGGAGATCATTTCACATTCATGGAATTTTTTTTCTTTATTTGGTTTGGCTTGGCTCTTTGGTTTTTATCTCTGATGTTAGATGAATATATAATAAAAAGGCAAAATCACCAGCTCATCAGAATGCCATGTCTTATTTTTGTTCATGTGTCTAGAGAGAATTCCTAGCCCCCTTATGACAGTCATACAACAGATTTTTCTCAGGTTTTTAGAAAAACGTTGAAGTCACCTATTTCTCTTTTTAAATCATCTCAGTAAACCTTTTCCTACTTCTGTATCAATCACAGAATAAAGTACACAGAACACACAGGCTTACCAGCTTGCTGGGTGAGAAAGAGCGGTCCACCCAGGATATCAGGCTGATCCTGCAGTCAGCCTTGGATTACCTCATACCTTCTCTTAGAGGATCTCTCTCAGGTAACCATCAGTTTCCATGTTGTCTAAGGTGTGGGAAAAAAGAGAAAAGAACATTAGCATGAAAAACAGGAAAGAACATTGATGTGGATCATGTTCTGAATTTACTTAATTTAATACTTTGTTTCATGGAAAAACATCTTATCTCCTCATTTGCAAAATAAACATGATAAAATTACTTCTTTCACATAATTCATACAATGTGTCAACAACAGAGGTCTGGAAAACATCCTGTGAGAGGTTATCATTTAAAAGTCAGTCAATGTAATTTTCACCATTGATGTCTGCCTGACTGTGGGGGAAGACTCACAGCTGATCCTCAGGTCAGAAGAAGGTCTGAATATGCTCAAGGTGATTGTCCTTTACATGAGTAAACAGTGACCAGAGAAGCACAGCATGGAGTACTCCTTCTAAAGCATTGTGACCTTGAGTCATGCTGGGACTTCAGAGGCTAATGCCTGGGGATCCAGAGGGAATTATAGATGTTTCCCCATGAGACCAGCTCAGCTCCACAATTAAACAGTCTGTGGGGATTCAGTTATTTATTTTACTGTGTATAATGTATTGGGGTTTTTTTCAGATTTTATAAATGACTCCTAATTTACATAAAGCAATACCCACATATTTTACTGTATAGACTCAAAGATTTTGTTTAATGTGTAATCATGTAACCATCAAAAAATCACAATTCATCCAAATTTCTCTGCTAACTTCTCCCACCTGCTATGCCTGGCATGAAGTAAGTTGAATAACGTTGAATGTAAACAGTCTGAACTCTTCAATCAAAAGACATAGATTGACAGATTGAATTAAAAACAAGACCCAATCATGTATTGTTTATAAGAGACTAACCTTACAGACAAAGACATCCACAGACTGAAAATGCTTTTATCTGTCATTTTGACTTTGTCAGAATGTTCTTAGCCATATCCTAGAATATGTGGTCTTTTTGTCTGGCATCTTTGTCTTATTTTTTGAGGTCTGTCCCAATTGCTACCTGTGTGAAAGGAGAATCTTTTTCATGGAAGAGTAATATTCCATTTTGTAAACTTTATGTTTATTTGATTCTGCAGTTGAAAATTTATGTTGGTCTTAGTATTTTGTGATTATAGATAAGGCTGATCAATAAATATTTGAAGAAAGAAGAGGTGTGGACATAGGCATTCATGTCACGTGAGTAAATATGTTAAGAGTCAAGTTTATTTGTCAAATGGTAGGCATTTCTTTATTTGAATAGAAACGGACAAGCTGTATTCTGAAGAGATTCTTTCAATTTGAATTCCCACCAGCAAGCTACTTAATTATCTGACATCTTTATCAACATTGCCATTTTAAAATTGTTATTTATTTATTTATTTCTGTATTTAAAAATATTTATTTCACTAGGGGCTTATTCAAGCATTCTTTTTAAAAAACATTTTAAAAATGTATTCTAGTATGTTATATTTGACAGCAGAATGTATTAAAATTTATCTTACACATATAGTGTACAAACTTTCATGTCTCTGGTTGTACACAAAGTAGAGTCACAACATTCGTGTCTTCATACAAGTACTTAGGGTAATGATGTCCATCTCATTACACTGTCTTTCCTAGCCCCATGTACCCTTCCTCCAACTCCCATCCCTTTGGCCTATCTAGTGTTTATATAATCCTCCCATGATCCCCTGGCAACCCCATTATGAATTTCTTTGCTAACTTCTTATATGAGAAAACATTCTGCATTTGTTTTTTTGGGGATTAGCTAATTTCACTTAGCATTATCTTCTCCAATGCCATCCATTTACCTGCAAATACCATGATTTTATTCTCTTTTAATGCTGAGTAAAATTCCATTGTGTATATATGCCACATTATTTTTTATCCATTCATCTACTGAAGGGCATCTAGGTTGGCTCCACAGTTTAGCTATTGTGAGTTGTGCTGTTATAAACATTGATGTGGTTGTATCCCTGAAGTATGCTAATTTTAAGTAATTTGGGTATAGACAGAGGAGAGGGATAGCTGGGTCAAGTGGTGGTTCCATTCCCAGATTTCCAAGGAATCTCCATACTGCTTTCCATATTGGCTTCACCATTATGTAGTCCCACCAGCAATGTATGAGTGTACCTTTTCCCCCACATCCTTGCCAACACTTATTGTTGTTTTCCTTCTTAATAGCTGCCATTCTGACTGGAGTGAGATGAAATCTTAGAGTATGTAGTTTAATATGTAGTCTTTATTTGTATTTCTCTAATTGTTAGAGATGTTGAACATTTTTTCATATATTTATTAATTGTGTATCCTCTTTTGAGAAGTGTCTATTCAGTTCCTTGGCCCATATATTGATTGGAAGTTTTAAATAACTTGTACTCCAATAAAATAGAACATATCAAAGGCATTGACAAATTTCTATAGTCATATGATTTGCCCAAATTGAATCATGATGATATTCACGATTTAAACAAATCAATTTCAAGCAATAAAATAGAAGGCACCATCAGAAGCCTACCAACAAAGAAAAGTCTGGGACTGGATGGATATACAGCTGAGTTCTGCAAGACCTTTAAAGAAGAACTAATGCTAATATTCCACAAAATATCTTGTGAAATAGAAAAAGAAGGAGCACTTCTAAACTTATTCTATGGGGCCAATATCACCCTGATTCCAAAAGCAGGCAAAGACACATCGAAGAAAACTTCAGATCAATATCTCCAATGAACATAGATGCAAAAATTCTCAATAAAATTCTGACAAAACGAATATAAAAACATAGCAAAAAGATCATGTGCCACAATCAAGTGGGATTCATCCCAGGAATGCAAGGTTGGTTCAACACATGGAAATCAATAAATGTAATTCATCACATCAATAGACTTAAAGATAAGAATCATATGATCATCTCAATAGATGCAGAAAAAACATGTGACAAAATACAGCACCTCCTCATGTTCAAAACACTAGAAAAATTAAAGATAACAGGAACATATCTCAACATGGTAAAAGTTATCTATGCTAAGCCCCAGACCAACATCATTCTAAATGGAAAAAAAAATTGAAAGCATTCTATCTAAAAACTAGAACAAGACAAGGATGTCCTCTTTCTCCACTTCTATTAAACATAGTTCTTGAAACAATTGGCATAGCACTTAGACAGTTGAAATAAATTAAAGGAATATGCATAGGAAAAGAAGAACTCAAATTAGCACTAATTGCCAATGATAACATTGTTCTTTTTTTTTTTTTTGACTTTCATTTTTGGTCATTCTCTAGCACATCTCATGTAATCTCCTTAGCCAATTTTTCTTCTTGTTAAATATCCACCAATGTTATCATCAAAGCTCTGGTCTCAGAAAGCTTTTCATCTTTTCTAGCAAAAAAAGACAGATTGATTTTTTTTTCATCTACACAGGGGCCCTTCAGACCACACTCCCAAGCAGACAGACTTACACCTCACTCAGTGCAGGTGGGTGTCACGCTGGCTCTCCCAGGGCATGTGAGAGCTGACCCACAGGCACATTTGGACTTCTCAGCCTTCCTAATCACATGAGGCAATTCGTCAGATCACAAGAGCCCATCTTCTAAGCTGGCGGGATTAAAAAGCACTGAAGACTAGTATTAATAGCTTTATGCATTTTGCGGGGGTGGACAGTGCTAGATTCGAACCCAGGGCCTTGTGCACAATAAACAAGTGCTCTACCCAGCACTCAAGGAGTATTGAAATGCCTTCTCTGTTGTAGTCCCCACTCAAACCTGGGAGCTTTTCAGATCTCTCAGTGAATGGGCTAGCATAACACTCCCAAATGGAAAACATATCATCTCCTAAACATAAAGAGGACCGCTGGGTGCTATGCATCTTTTTCTTTGTAAGAGGGACCACATAAATGAAATAATTTATTTATCTATCTTCTCGGAAGCGATATCTCAACACCTCACACACCACTGGCTCTCTCGAATGTTCTCTGAGTAGAAGAGTCGATCTTTTGACTTAGTTCATAGTAGAAGTACCATATCGTTAGCTTTTCACACTGCTATTTAGTTATGTGACATCAAGGGAAAGACTGAACATCACCTAAGTTCTTTGCATCCTCTTGAGGAAGGTTAGTACGTTTGGGGTTTTATCAGGGAAGTTATTATATTAGCTGGGTGTAGACCATCTTATTGTTTTTATATAAGGATTATTACATATGGTTTAGAGAGATATGGGAGCTCCAAGTTGGCTGAGGAGAGAGTTACAATGATTGATTTTTACATGTCAACTTGGCAGCTGTGTTTAGACTACATTAACATTTAAACCTTGAACAATGGCTGGGGCAGTTGTCCTCTCTCTAATCTAATTAGGCTTCATCTAATCAGTTGAAGGTCTGAATACAACACAATACTAGCTTTCCTGAGCAAGAGGTCATTCTCTAACTGATGACCTTAAGACTGACTAAATTACCTGCCTTCTGCATCTTTGTCTGTGTTCTTTAGACTGAATTGAACCATGGACTTTTATGAGTCCTTGTTGGGTGACCAATCATTCAGTTTCAGACTTACCTATCTCCATAACTGCATGGACTCAATTCATGTCTCTGTCCCTCTCTGTCTGGCTGTGTACACACACACACACACACACACACACACACACACACCATACTACACAACCCAAACACAGCTTATTACTTCTACTTCTGTGGAGAATCCTGAGTCATGTAACTATTAATAAGATTAATACATAAATGAACTGCAGAAACAAAAGATGCACAGCATCAATTACAAATCAACAAAACACAAAAAAATGAACTGTAATAGAATATTTGAGGAATAAAATGCACCAAATATATAGACAAAAAAAGAGAAAAATTGGCAGATATAAGTCTTTCCTTATCATTGATTATTTCAGGTGGAGAATGGAAAAACTGGCTGAGGAAAACAGGTTTACACTGTGTAATGTCTACAAAAGATCTACTTACCTTAAAAGATATAAATAGTATAAAAGTGAAAGAATGAAAAAAAAATCTAAATAGTATAAAATTGAAAGTATGGAAAAAATCTATATTCTATGCTCATGGAAATCATAAGAAGATATCTGTGGCACTGTGCTTATATTAGACCCACAGATTGTAAGTTAAAAATATTAGAAGATTAAAATAAGGGCAGTATAGATCAATAAAGGGTCAATCAACCCAGGAGATATAAATATATAGGCACCTAACAACAGAGACCCCAAATAAATAAAGTAAATGTTGCAAAAGTTAAAGGGAGAAACAGACAATTGTATAATAAATGATTTTTTTCAGCAATGAAAAGAATGGCTAAAGATGTTAAAAAGAAATAGAGGATGTGAACACTATCAAAATAAAAATTCTTCACAGACATAAAGAATGGAATTCTCAAGTGTACATGATGTATTTCCTAGGATAAGCAATATGTTAGGCAAAAAAAATAGTATCAATAAAGTTATAAAGATACAACATTCTAGTTAAACAACACATTTGAACTAGAAACCACTAATAAAGAAACTTTGAGTATGAACATGTATGTAGAGAATGTAGTCAGTGGGTAAAAATTACATCAAAAGAGAAATGATTAAATAACTTGAGAGAACATGAAAGCACAACATACCAGGTTTTGTGGTAGGGAGAAAAAGAGTGGTGATAGAAAATTTTAACTGTTAAGAACCTATATTAAAAATCAAGAAAATCTCAAGTGCAAAACATGTTTTAAGTCTTCGGGATTTAATTTTAAAAGTGAAAGTTAAAAGTAAAAGAAAACAATATTAAAACCAATAAACAAAATAGAATAACTGAGAAAAATAATATAGAAAAATCTACAAATTAAAAGCTGATTCTGTGGCAAGATCACACCTAAATGATAAACCTTTCCAAGTTGAGTTTGAAAAATGAGAGAAAACTTAAATTACCAAAACCATAAATGAAACTGAGTTTATATTTATAACCTGATACAACCAAAATTGTTCATGAAAAATGTTATCAATAAGTGTCCATGAATATACTGGGTGCCACACAAGAAGGATCCCGACAAAATAGCCAGCCAGCACACTGAATAACATAAATAAAAAATACAAACTCCTAGAAATACAAACACTGATAAAAACTCACTTAAGAGAATGAAAATATGAATGTATCTATAAAAGTGAAGCAATTTGATTAATGACAAATAACTTCCTAACAAAGACAATCCCAGGAAGAGGAAGCTTCATTCAAAAATTTTCCTAACACTTTTCAAAGTAATGTAAGACTAGAACACATAAAAAACCTGGTGAGTATTTGTATTAAATTCCAACGGCTGCTGAACAGACTACTGAAATCTTGAAGTTTACAATAACTTGTATTTATTCTTCTGCAGTTATGGAAACCAGAAATGCAAAGTCATCTCCAAGAATCAGTGGTCCCTCAGAGCCCTGGTACCTTCCTAGGCTCCAGGGGACATTGCCTTCCTTGCCTCTTCCATCCTCCAGGGGCTGTGGAATTCCATGCCCATGGTCACATCAATTCAGCATCGTTTCCCTGGTGACTTTGTCAACTCTCACCTGTAGTTAAATCGTTCTAATTCCATCCCTTATGTGATAGGGGATTGCTGTCAAGGCACCCACAGACAAGCCTGGATGATCTTTCAATAATAAAATCCGGAACCACAATTGATCAGTCCTTTGGGGCCACATTGAACATTGAAATGTTGCAGCATTAGGACAGAGATCTTCTTTGTGGGCCATGATTAAGCCTTCCATGTTGTGATGTGGCGACAGTCTGTACTATCTTTTAAATTCTTCCAAATAAATCCATAAATCTGAGATAGTTCTAAAACACCACAATATCATTAAAATAGTAATTGGAAATGGTTCCAGCTGGAGACCTTTCACCACAGAAATGGAAATGAACATCTACACTGCTCCATGTGGGACATCACAACCACACAACACGCTAAAGCCCAGTATTACAAAGGTTGAGGTAAAGCCTCCTGCTTCCCAGGAGTAACAGATACCAGGGGAGTCATATTCCTATGGGTAGGTTTTGTATGGTCTTGAGTTTCCTTGATCAAAATTGAAAGCATAAAGATTGTGCTTTACATTAGCATAGTTAATATATCATGTTTCTAGCCACAAATATTGTCATGTTTATATTCTACATGGAAATTTATAGTCATTTCCTATAATTTGTGTACATAGAGTACTTGCTCAGATGTAAACAGGAATGAGTGCTTTAAATAATTGTATATATTTAATGTGTCCTTCTGAAATATTATAATTATTTGATACTGTCAAGAGTAACTTGACACTTAATGAGCTCTACACATTATGAGAGGGCTTGAAATAATCAACTTCGTGATGGAGTTTCAAGAAAATCATTTTATCTAGAAATGAGGAATGTAAGAACTGAGAATGTAGAAAAAATATTTCATGAGAGCAGAAAATCAGATGTGTCTTTGGAATGCACTGAATATTGATCTAGAAGGTTTTCATTAGCAGGATTCATATCAAAACCAATGGTTGAAAGATTCAACATATTGGTACAATTGAACCTCAAAGCTCAATTAATTTATTCATCCATTGAACAAACATTTATTAGAAGCTACTATGAAACAGATGTGTATTCAGGTGCTGATGTTTATGTTGTGGACATAAAGAGGTCGCTGCTCTTGTGAAGTTCACATTCTGCTTGGGGGAGATAAATGAGATACAGCTGAAAAAGTACACAGTAGGTGAGGGTTGATAAGAACTGCGAAGAATGATGCAGGATGAGAGGAAGGTTTATGCAGTGAACAGACCGGGACCAATATATAAACGTGGTCAGGGAAGGACCTGATGGCAGGGAAACACTGAAGCAAAGATCTGGATGGGAGTGAGATCATTCCCCTATAGGGAAACTCAAGTGCAAAGCCCCTGGGGCATGAGCATGTGTGGAGTTGTGAATAAATATTAAGGAATCAGTCAAAACAGAAGAGACAGGAGAATAACAGAGAATGTCACTCAATTTAAGTAAACATGAATGGTTAGCATTAATTTCTTTTTTTAAACATGTCTTAAGTTTGATAATTTAAATAATTCAGAAAGGAGAGTGTTTTTTTTTAAATTCTTACTGTTCTTTTTATTTATACATAGAGGTAGATTGTATGTTGACATATTATATATATATGGAGTATAACTTCCTATTCTTATGGTTGTACAGGATGTGGGGTTACCCTGGTCATGTATTTATATATGAACATATGAAAGTAATGACTGATTCATCTAACCATTTTCTTCCTATTCTTATCACTTTCCCTTTCCTTCCTTCCCCTTTGTTTAATTCAATTAACTTCTATTCTTCTCTCCCCTAATGATATGTGTTATCATCCACATATCAAAGAGAACATTTGGCCTTTGGTTTTTTTGAGGGGGGATGTGGGGGGTTGGCTTATTTCACTTAGTATGATAGTCTCCAGTTCCATCAATTTACCAGAAAATGCCATAATTTCATTCTTTTTCTATGGTTGAATAATATTCCATTGTGCATATATGCCTCATTTTCCTTATCCATATATGTGTAGAAGGCACCTAAGTTGGTTCCCATAGCTTTATCTATTCTGAATTGAGTTCTATAAACATTGATGTGGGCATTTACCACAGTATATTGACTTTAAGTCCTTTGGCTATATGATGAGGAGTGGGATAACTGGGTCAAATGGTGGCTCCATTAAAAGTTTTCTGATGAATCTTCATACTACTTTCCATAGTGGTTGCACCAATTTGCAGTCCCACCAGCAATGCAAGAGTGTACTTCCCCCCCCATACATCCTTGCCAACATTTCTTGTTGCCTGTGTTCTTGATGATTGCCTTGTTTCCTTTGCTGACTAGAGTGAGGTGAAATCTTAGAGTAGTTTTGATTTGTAATTCTCAAATTGCTAGAGATGTTGAACACTTTTTCATATTTTTGTTGGCCACTTGGATTTCTTCTTCTGTGAAGTGTCTATTCAGTTCCTTTGTTCATTTATTGATTTTTGGGGGGTTTTTTTTGGTGTTTAGTTTTTTGAATTCTTTATATATCCTGGTTATTAATGCTCTATATAAGGTTCAGGTGGCAAAGATTTTCTTCTATTCTATAGGCTTTCTATTCACATTCCCTGAACCACTTGTTGAAGAGGCTATCTTTTCTCCAAAGTGTGTTAACGAAGCCTTTGTCTAGTATGAATTAGCTATATTTATGTGGGCTTGTCTCTGTGTCTTCTATATTTTACCATGGTCTACCTGTCTGTTTTGGTGCCAATACCATGCCATTTTTGTTACTATAGCTTTGTAGTAACCTGAGGTCTTCTGCTTCATTTTTCTCTCTGAGGATTGGTCAGCATTAATTCGTTTGTAGAACATAAAAATGTAAAATAATATTTGTTTATCAGTTTTTCATGTTTAAACAAAATGTAAGTTTGTAGTAATACACAAAGACATTAAAATGCTTTTCTTTCCTTAATGTTTTTATTTACTGTTTATCCTTTCAAAATTAAAATGTGAACCCATGAATGCACAAAATAAATTGATCAAACAAATATGAATTCATGTGAGATGACATATTTATGAGTCTTTCAATAAAATGTCCAAAGAACAAGCACATGCTGTAATAATAGATCATTTTTTTTTCTCAAAAGGACTCCTAAAATAACAGTGTAGGAAACAAAGAAATATCAGGCAAAATGATTATTCTAGTACCTAAGTCAACTATTAACTGGTGATTATTAAACCCTAGTATGTTAGTCTAGTTCTCTAGTAAAATAGAATCAGTAGGATATAGAGACACAAGTAAGAGAAGATTTATTACAAGTATCAGATCATATGATATGTAGGTTGGGAAGTCCCTGCATGCAAGATGAAGAACAAGAAAAGCAGGTGGTTATTTCAGTCTGAGTTCAAAGAACTGTAAAGAGAAGTTGAGTGTGAATGGTGTAATCTAAGAGAACCCAGGGCCAAGAGGTAGCTCTAGCATCCAAGAGTGAGAGATGGGTGTCTAAGCTAAAGTAGAGAGGAAGAGATGGGGGACAGGGGGAAAGACAGAACAAGAAATAGAGACAGAAAAGGAGACAAACACACACCCAGAGAGAGAGACACAAACAGAGAAAAGAATAAGTGCTTTCATGTTTTAGCTGCATTCATGGAAGACCTGAATGGAGTGAATTATGGCCACTCACATGGATGAGGGCAAATCTTGTTTACTAAACCTACTGTTTCAAATACTAGACTCTTTGGGAAACACATATACACATGCAGAAACATGCTTTGCTGGCTATTTGGTTATCCCTTAAAGTACTCATAAAAACAAATAGAACTAACCATCACCAATAGTGACATTACAGATAGTTCTGACAAATATGCCACATCTATCTGTGAGTGACATCATGGGACACCTGCGTAAATTTCTTTTGTTTATCTTCTTTGTTGATTGACCATTCTGCATATATTTGCATTGACACATGGTATAAAAAAATGTGTAAAATGAGTAAATATAGCTACATCCTCAATAAGGGCTTTCAGAAGCAGACCTCAAGAAGTATTAGCTATTCTCATTCAGATTTTTATTTCTGGAAGAATACTTCTTTTTTCTTTCCCAGACAAGAGACTTTGCAGAGGGAACAATATCACTTCAAGAACTTCAGTGTGGGGATGAAATTCAACTCATTGCTTGGAGAGATTCTGAGAGGAATGAATGCAGGAATTGTGCACCGCAAAACCAAAATCCTAAAGATTACTTGATTCTACCAAATGAGTGTGCTCTTGGCCTTTAAGAAAGCACGCTTAACCTCCATGTTCCTCAGGCTGTAGACCACAGGGTTGAGCATGGGAACGACCATGCTCTAGAACACAGATGAAATTTTGTCCGTGTCCATGGAGTGACTAGAGCTGGGCTGTAAGTACATGAAGATAACAGTCCCATAGAAAATGGAGACTGCAGTGAAGTGGGAGGCACAGGTGGACAGCGCCTTCCTATATCCTGCTCCTGAGTGCATCTTTAGGATGGTGATGAATATGAACATGTAGGATATTAAGATAACTAGGAGAGCAAAAAAGATATTGAAGCTCACAATAGAAACAAGAACCAGCTCACTAACATGCCTATCCGAGCAAGAGAGAACCATCACTGCTGGAATATCACAGAAAAAATGGTGAATTACATTGGACTCACAGTAGGAGAGAATGAAGGTGTCCCCAGTGTGGATAGAGGAATTCAGGAAACTAACAATGTAGGAGCCTAAGATCAGCCAGGTACACACACGTGTTGTCATGGTGGTGGTGTAGTGCAGGGGCTTGCATACTGCTACACAGCGGTCATAGGCCATTGAGGCCAGGAGGTAATTTTCTACAGTAGCAAAGGCTGCAAAAAAGAACAACTGAGCAGCACAATCATTGTAGGAGATGACCTTGTCTCCCAAAAGGAGCCCAGCCATGACCTTGGGAGTGACAGCTGAAGAGTAGCAAAAGTCCACCAGAGACAGGTTACCCAGGAAAAAGTACATGGGACTGTGAAGACGGGAGTCCAAGAGGATCAATAGGATCATCCCCAGGTTCCCAGCCAGAGTGTTGGTGTAGATGAGGAGGAAGGTCACAAAGAGAGGAAGCTGCAGACTTGGGTCATTGGTCAGTCCCAGCAGGATGAACTGTGTCTCTTCTGTCCTGTTCTCCATCAGTGATAGCTGCAAATCACTATATGTTATAAACATGTGGGAGAAAAAGAACAGTATGATAAAAAGAATTGAATTGACATTTGAGAGCACATGTATACAATGTTATTTGAGAGTCTCTAATAAAAGCATGGTTATCAGAATCAATTTGGATGCAGTAATTATACACAGGGTTACATAATGTCAAATCTTTGGGATCTTAATCAATCATGTATACAATCTTAAAACTACACACATTTCTTCTCTGACATGTAATTAATTAATATTTTGGTCATGAGGACTATTGAGGATGAATCTGCCCAGGCTCCTCTCCTTAATCCATGACAAACTGATCCTCCCTTTTTGCCCACATGCCCAGAACTGCAGTAGACCCAAGGATGTGTATCCACTGTTTCCTCTCAACAACATCATGAGTTTTATTAGTTGTTATTTCATATATACAGTGACACACAAGAGGCAGGGTAATTTAGCCGGATGGATCAGTGCTGAGTCGCAGCTGTTTGTCTGCGGGAAGCAGGTGAACGGGAGCTTGAATTCAGCCGATCTGGGCTCGGTGTGTGTTCTGAGAGGCCCAGACTGTTCGCCCCAGATCCACGTCAGCTCAGCATTGCCTAGTGATCCTGAGCAAACAGATTTAGGCTGTTTACGACTCCCTATGCCTGCACAGCTGAAGAGGTCAGAGACTTGATCTCTCTGCGCCCGCCGCCATGTTCCTTGTTCCCGAGGCAGGGTAATTTAGTCATCATTGCACAAATGTTAATTGACAATCCTGGCTCTGGACCCAGGCACACCTTTAACACATGTTGTGTAGTTCCTAAGTCTAAGGATCTCATCTGAGTTTAAGTCAAATTTATTTTAAATGAATTCATAACTACTGCTTTTCTGTTTTTATTCAAACTCAGTGTTTCAGTTTTCATGGTGACCTAAGGGCATAATTAATTAGATGGGGCTTTCCTCTTGTTCACTATGTATTTATATCTAATTGGATGACAAAGAATCGAAAACCCAGAATGTTACATGGATCCCTCTTCAATAACAAAAGTAGCATAAATAAATGAAAAAAAAATCTGAATTGCATTTTAAGCTTTTCCCAACCATATCATGCTTATTATCCTCAGCATATCTGCCCACATTGATATGGTTGCTGTGGATGAAGCATAAAATATTGATTTAGGTTGAAGCTGGGTTTGGCTTTGAAGCATCACCATAGCACATCTCTCTGCACAGCAGGTGTGGTAGGGCAACAAAGGATGGAAGGACCCTGAGCTGCCTGGAGATGCTGTTCTGAGTGAAGATACATCACCAAGACACAGAACACCTGGAGCTTAGACTCTTGGAGGAGATGCATATCAGACCTTCCATTTACCACCCAGGAGTTACTGGTCCTATCCCAACCCCTCAGACATCCAATTTCCATCTGTAAAAGGAAGACAGTAAAGAGACCTGCTTTGAGCTAATGTTGTGAGAACTAAGTAAGACAATGCCCAGAGGACTACAGCCTGCTGGGCACAGGCACAGCCTGCAGAGTGTAGCCATCAGGAGGTTTTTGTTTAGGATGGGATCTTGGCCTATGTCCTGGTTTAGTCATGGTGGATTCCGACATGCAGGGCTTCATTGGGGATGACATTGGAATCTTGGAACATGACTCCCCAGTGGGCCTCTTCTCCCACATTAGGGCCCATGTCCTGTTCTGTGCTCTCCAGTGATTCTCAGTCTGTTCTGATTCAAGTGTATGATCTCTGCTTCTGCAATTCCGTAAGAGCTGATCATCTTCAGAATTTCTTCCTTGCTACCCATTTTAATTTGGATAAAAGAGTCCATTGTTCTTAAAACCCATTGTTTTTCTCACTACTGTTGTCCCATAGCCAAATCATAGACCAAGCTTGAGAGTCTCAATTGATAAGCTGTCGTTAGCTGACAGATCTGTTTTGGTGGCAAGTTCCATATTGTAAAATATTTATGTTGAATTGATTCTTGCATAGTAAGAATATTTTCAATTTCTTCATTTGAATTAAAGCCTTTAGAATATAGCCTTCCAAAATTAACTGCTTTTCCCTAACATCTTTCTCAAAAGCCTTTGACAATTTCAACTTACAAGTGTCCATGAAGACATCATGGTTACTGATGTTAACACACATGATCACAGTAAGAATACCATGTTCTAAAATAAATGACAAGGAGTTTGCATGTAAGTGTTGTATGTGTGAGCATGTTTAGATAGTATTATTTTTATATGATATTTGTGCAATGAAATTATGCATAACAGTAGGATTAGTTGTGACATATGTGTACATGCACAAACATATTTTGATCTATTTCACTCCCTTAAACCTCATGTTTTCTTTTCACTTTTCCTTTCCCTGATCCTGTTCCTCTACTCTACTGTTCTTGCATCCATTTGGTTAATTGGTGCATTATAATTACACCTAAAAATTGAATTTATTTTTATATATTTGAACATGGGAGGGAAAGGGATGGTACTGGGGAATAAAATGGATCAAATTACAGTAAGTGTTATTATTATTACATTATCAATAAGGACACTGAGGATTTGGGATGGTATGTGATGCTCTAAAATTATATATGTAGTATGAGAAAGATTCAAGATTCAAGACTTAAAGTCACCTTCCCAGAATGACCATGGCATGAGTCTGAAATGGTTGAAATGCAGGGCAGAGTACGTTAATTCATTTAGAATCCTTTTACAATGCAAAGAAGATCATTTTATCATACTAGGTTTTTGTTTGTTGGTTTTTAATTCTTTAACCTCCAGTGAGATGAAAATGTAACAGCACCACATAATTAATCAAAGCTTTGTCTATCTTAATTTTTGTTTATAAGTTTTAGGACAAAATGTGATTTGTCATACAAATCATTAAATTTATTATAATACATATTTTGACATTTATACCCCAGTTTAAACCTCACAATTTTAGAAATATTTCGAAAACATTTCTTTCCTTTCATGTAACTCATTGTAGGTATAGGCAGGCTACTGCTTTTGCATGACTTAAACTCCTCAATAAAATGTTTATGGACTGCTGAAGCTTACTAGTTTGTAAGAAGACAAAACACAGTCAGTCCAGAATAGTCCATCTGAAATCATGAAATTCAGCAATGGGTATTGCACAGATACTAGTAGAGGAAAGTTCTCTCACCCAGTGGTCCAAGGTTCCAACTTCTCTAAGACAGGGAAAATGGAGAAAAGAACATTACTATGAGTCAAGTTCTGATTCTGCCATTAATTCTTTCTGTGCCTTTCAAAGAGCCACTTACCTCCTCTGTATTTGTAAGATAAACATGAAAGGTTGCTTTTCTTGCACAATCCACAGCTAGTGGGTAGCTTTTTAATTTATTTAGGACACTTTGACAGTTTAAATAAGATCATTTCACTTTTCTGAACTTTTTGTTTGTTTGACTTTGTTTGTTTTCACCTCCAATGTTAGGTAAATGCATAATAAAAACAAAATCACCAGCTCACCAGAATGTCACCTGTCTTATCTTTTGTTCATGTGGCTAGAGAGAATCCCTCGTCTTCTTTTCACAGCCATATAACAGATTTCCAGAGTTTTTAGAAAAACGTTGAAACCACCTTTTTCTCTTTTTAAATCACCTCAGTAGGACAGGCTGCCCCTACTCTGCATGAATCACAGAGCAATGTACACAGAACATTGTGTACATTGTGTAACAAAGGCTTACCAGCTTGCGGGGGGAGAACAAGGTCAGTCTGATAGTAAAGTCAGCCTTGGAGTACCTCATACCTTCTCTTAGAGGATCTCTCTCAGGTAGTCGTCAAAATATCCAAGTTGTCTAAGGCATAGAAAAACAGAGGACAGAACATCAACATGGATCTGAATTTACTGTTAAAAATTCTGAATTTCCTTTCTGTTTCATGGAGGGATCACTATGCCTTAATTTGCAGAATGTGTCTTTAAAAAATACAATAAGAATAAATAACAGATCAGAGAGGTGTATAAAATATCCTGTAAGAGGTTATCATTTAAATGTCCATCAAGATAACTTTCACAGTTGAGTGTCTCCCTGACTAGGGTTGAAGGCTCACAGAAAATCCTCAGGTCAGAAGAAGACTTGAATGTGCTCACAGTGATTGTCTTTCACACAAATAAACAATGACCACTGAAGCACAGCACGGAGTGCTTCAGTCTAAGCAACGTGGTGTCAAGTCATGTTGGGACTACAGAGGTGAAGGCATGGGGACCTGGAGAGAATTATAGAGACTTGGAGATCTCTGGAGGTTTCCCGGGGGGACTAGCCCCAGCTCCTGACCTCACTTGCCTAGGGAAGAAGCAATTATACAGTTTGAGGGAGTCAAGTTAGTTATTTCACTGTGTATGAATGCTTTTGTATTCCTTGGGGTTTTCTTTTCTTTAATTTTTTAGATTTTCTAAATAATACATAATATTCATACAGTAATATCCACGTTTTAGTGTATAAGCCTAAGAATTTTGTCTAATGTATAGTCAAGTAACCACGATGACAATTTTGGAATTTTCTCATGATTTCCTCTCCCACTTGCTCTCCCTGTCATCAAATAAACTGTATTTATCCAAGTAATTTTGGCTTTGTTTGCAGTTCCTTAACTGTATACTAAAATATGTAATTTCTGAGTCTTACATCTTTACCTCATCATTTGAAGTCCATTTTTATTGGCATCCATGAGATAGGAGAATTATTATTATTATTATTATTATTATTTATAGTAGCATCTATTATGTGGAATTTACAAGGTTTTAGTTTTGTTTGGTGATGTTGGGATTGAATACATAACCTCTTTCAAGCTATGCAAGCTCTCTACCACTGAGCCATGTCCCCAGCCTGACTTTATAGATTTTTTGATTCTGCAATTGAGGAGAATTTATGTTGGTTTTAGTGTTTTGTGGGTCATAAACAAGGCTGATCCATAAACATCTGCTGGAAGCAGTTGCATAGACACAAACTTTCATGTCATGTGAGTAAATGTGTTGAGTCAAGTTGATTTGTCAAAGGCAGGTGTTTCTTTATTTGAACGACAAACTGCTGAACTGTGTTCTGAAGAAACTGTTCCAATTTGAACTCCTACAGGCAAGCCAGTTACATAATTTAATATCTTTATCAACATTCACTATTTTAAATTGTAAAATTATTCCTTTTATTTTACTTTCATTTTTGGTCATTCTTTAACACATATCAATAAATCTTAGCAAATTATTTCTTCTTAATTACTCACCAATATTACTACTACAGATTTTGCCTGGGAGAGTTTTTTTTTTATTTTTTTTTCCAACAAAAGAGAAACATTCATTTTTGTCACTTAAACAGTTGCCTCTCAGTCCCCAGTCCCCAACAGACTTATTATAACTTTCTCAATGCAGGATGGTATCGCGTTGGCTCTCCCAGGTTGTGTGCAAGTTGCACCCCCCTGCAGATTTGGACTCTTTTCAGCATTCACAATAAAGTGAGCCAATTCTTTCATATATATATCTTTGTGTGTGTGTATACATATATATGGTGTATATATATGTATACACACACACATACATGTGATGTATATATATATATGTACATACATACATATGTATGGTAGTTTTATGAGTTTTCTATTTTTTAGCAGTGCTAGGGCTCAAACCCAGGGCCTTGTGCATGACAGACAAGTGCTCCACCCCTGAGCTACACTCCCAGCTCTATTTTCAGTTGTAAAGACAGCATGGTGGTCTATGGTATGATCTGATAACAGAGGAACACAAAACACACTATTGAATACCCCCAATAAAACAATTAAAAAAACCTGAATATTCTGAGTTAACATGTGCTATAATATATTTGAAAGTTGTGGTCCCCACCCCCCTGAAGCTCACATGTTAGAACCTAAGACCCAGTCTGATTCTGTTAAGAGGTGGGCCTTTAGGCTGTAATTGAGTCTCTTTGAGGAGGTGATTAAGTTCTTCCCTTATGATCAGGATTAGGGCACTTATAGAAGGGCTTGAGAAAAACTTGCTAGTTCCTTTTTTATATTTATACCTTCTACTCTCTGAGGAGGTTGTGCACGGGTTCAAAACATAGACTTTGTGCAACAAGACTGATCTGGTTATAGCCATTGTAGTAGTGTCCAGTATGTCAGCAGCAGAGACTAACTCCATGTCCCTGACTCATGTCATTCCTTAGGATACCCAGCTGGTGATCTGGTGCCGAGTTATCATATTTGGCCACGCCATTGTGGAATGGCAGCCTTTGGTTTTTACTGGAATAGACACTTACTAAGTGTGCAGGTTTCCTTTCCTTTCCTGAAATGCTTCTACCCAAACTACCACTCAGGCAGTGATAGGGAAGCCTTATCCTCCAACATAGTATTCCACACGGTACTCCTTCCGATCATTATTTCACAGAAAAGGTAGTGGGGCAATGGGTCCAGACTCATGGAATTCACTGGTATTCCCTCACCCCATCATAAGTACTTTAATTGATTACTGCATATTACTCAGCCATAGATAAGAATGAAATTATGGCATTTACTGGTAAATTGATGAATACATAGTTACGGTGCTAGCTGAATGCAATATTTCGTGGGCCCTATCATGGTTCTAGAGGAGAGCATATATGCTCAAAATTAGCATTCAATATTTGTTTTTTCTCCAATTGCTAAGATTCATAGGTCAAGGGACAAAGGGCCGACAAAGAAAGTGGCATCAATGGTGGCGAGGAGTTCTTCCACCAGGAGACAGAAGAGTGGTTCTAGAGAGTGAAAATTAAGATTGGTGTTCAACCACTTTGAGCTCTGCATGTCTCTGGATTAGCAGGTTATGAAAAAATTTGTGTACTGACTGGTGATTAACCCAGACTATCAAGGAGAAATTAACCCGGACTATCGAGGAATTTTACTTCACAATGGAGGTAACGAAGGATATGTTTGGAGTGTATGAGTTCCCTTGGGACTTCTCTTGCCATTATCATGTAACTAAGTTCAAAGGGAAAAATATAATGATTCAATTAAGACAGGATCACAGAATGTGTTTAGTGACCCACTGGCCCTGGTTTGAGATTGGCCTACGCCCTAACTACAGTGATCATCTGCTCTCCAAAGCACCCTGCACTTACTGGGCAACAGTGATACTTTTTAATCAGACCTATAGTATCCATTAGTCACCCAAAGTTGTACTGATCTACTTTATCTGACTCATAGTTACCTTAATAAAAGATCATAGAAACATTTCGAGAAGGTGAGGAGAGATTTACAAAAATCCTTTTATAATCCCAGTTCTATTCCTAGTTCTACAGATTGTAATTAATTGATGGATGTTGATTCTTAACTTTTACAAATGTGGTGGATTTTGCTCACTTGATGAGAATTTCTGCTGTATAGATCAAAATGAATTCAACAGCCTTGCTTTCTGTTTGACTTTCAGGAACACCATCATAAATTTGCCTATGCCACAAGATTCACACGTCAGACTTTTCTTGCTGCTTCTTTGAGTCTTGAGTGCATTATGGAAATCCCAGCTTACCATGGACTATTTAGTGCTTATATGTGAACCCTGCTACATTGGAAAACAACCCTGCCCACTGCATTACCAATTCAGTGGCCTGTTTCTCTCTTCTTGAGTTTGGTAGTTTTTGTAAGAGGGGGTTCATATCTTTGATCAAAATCCAGTTTCTGTGATATTACTCTAAATATCCTCTATGCCCTTTTCTGCATTACATTGTTCCTTCTGTTACTCCAATTAGGTATGTGTTTGTAAACTTGGTGGCACACAGTAGTCTCTTGAGCCCAATTAATTTTTTCTTCATTCTTGTGTCTTTTCTGCTTTCTTATAGAATCATAGCAAATGATTTATCTTCAACATCACTGATTCTTCTCCCTGCTCAAATCATCATCAAAACTCTCTAGTGAATTTTTTTATTTCACTTACTGTGCTTTTTTAGATCTTGAATCTACCTGGTCCATTTTACAATCTTTGCCTCTTTATTGATATTCAATATTTGCAGAAGCATCATTTACCTAAGTTTCTCTTGATCTTTGTCCATTATTTTCGTAATTCCTGGGGTGTATCTAAAACAGGTAGTCTAAGCTCTTCTAAAATCAATGTCCATCCTTCATGAGGCCAGTTACTGTCCATTTCTATTTTCTTTAAAGGAGATATAGATTCTTGTTTCTCTGAAATCTGTTTCCTATGATTGGAAACTGGAAATTTATAATATTATAGTGTAGTAACTCTAAGTTGAATCCTCCCCTGTTTCCAAGGTTATTTTTTTGTTGCTGGTTGTTGAATTTTCTAAAATAGTTTTAAAGGTGCACACATTCTTTTGATTTGTGTAATAATGGCTCTCTATTCCTTTCTCCTGGAGATGGATGGAAGTTTGGCCAATAATTCTTTAATGCCATGTTTCATCAAATTTTTCTTGATTCAGCATTCTTGTTTCTAGGTATCTTTGGCAATTTTCCAGAAATCTAACCAAGTTGATACATAGAGGTTTTGCTTTTGTATCAGTGTTTCTGTGATGTAAGAGGCCCTTGGAATACCTCAATCTATGATTTTTTTTTCTGATAAGGAATTGGCAGTTACATCTAGGGCCACTAAGTGCTACATACTTATCTTTCAATTCAGTATTCTTCATTTAATCATAATTGCAAGATATATATGATAATTACAGTATCTAGGCTTAAGATCCAATAGTTTGAGGGCCATAAATGAGCCTCTTATATAGATTTCTCACTTTTGCTACTACATGTGTACAACATAAGTTGTAGAATATGTGAAGAGCTCTCTCTGTTGTGTCACTCACCATGTATATAGCCACACCTGCTCGTGCAATAAGTCTGCTGTTTACTATGGCAAGAGGGAAGGGTCGTCATCATCATCATCATTATCATCATCATCTTACAGTCTATCATCTAGAACTTTCCTGATTGAAAGAGGACAAGGACATGGGGACAACCAGATAGATTTTCAGTACCTTCATTTTTGTTATCCATGCTGTGTCAGGTTTTGTGAATTATAGATATTCATACTGAACCCACAGAATCACGGGTATGTGATAGAAATTGTGTTATACTTTGTGTACAAGTCATGTTGCAATCCTTTTGAAAATCCTAAAGGATGACAGAATATGTTTTCTACTCTGTTACGGAAGAGAGACTGAGAACTGAAGAGTCTAAACTTCTTACCCAAATTTGCGGAGAAGCCACTTGATGCCTGGAGTAAATGTTTAACCATTGTACTTGCCTGCTGTGAGTACAGTGTGATAAGTCTGCTTGGCAGTGAGGACAAAGAGGCAACTGTGCAAATGGAAGAATGAATCTCTTTCTTTTGACAGGACAAAAATTATTCCCAGGCTACCATGGTGATGGTAACATCAAGAAAGAAGAAAATATTTGCGAAGAGCATTTTTTGAGACATTGTTTTAAGGTCCATCAAAGTGACTTTTTATCTTTGGGTCTTTTTCTCACTGTGGTTGAAGCTTCATAGCAAATCTTTGGGTCAGAATAAGGCCTGGATGCACTAACAATGATGGTCATTCAGATGAATGAATTCTGTGTAATGAGGTCCCAGCATGGGGCATTTTTCTTCTAAACTGACATCGTGTTTACTCATATTGGGATTTTAGAGGTTAATACATGGACATCTGATGAGAATTATACAGATTTGGAGATCTCTGGAGAGATCTGAAATTCCTCATTCCATTGTGCTGAAGAAGATGCAATCACACTGCCTGTGGGGATCCACCTGATTATTATAGTTTTAATGTTAATTGTATTTTAACTGATAAATGACAACATAAAATCATACCTATTAATGAGGTATCATAAGATATTACTATACATGAATATACTTTGTAATGTTTAAAGAAGTTTAAAAATATCTATGCCCTTGAACACTTATCATTTATGATGAAAGTATTTTAAATCATTTAGTCTATATTGTTGAAATGTACAGTGTATTGTTGTTATCTATATTAATCCTAGGGACACCAAAGTTTCTGGCTCACTTTTAACTGTAATGCTTTACCCATTGATCAGCCTTACCTGATCCATCCCTTGCCCCTACTCTCTTCAGCCTCTAGTAAACACACTGTTCAGCTCTCAACTTCTGTGAGACCAACTTCAAAATTTTCCATGTATGCGTGAGCTTATTCAGTGATTGTCTTTTTTATCTTGTTTGATTTCACTAATATCACAGTATCCATTTATATTCATATTATTGCCTGTTACTGGATTTCTTCCTTTTTTATGGCTGAGGGGTATTTGATGGTATACATGTACCACATTTTGTCTACTAATTCATAAGTTGGTGAACACTTAGGTTGTTGTCATCTCTTAGCTACTGTGAACCGTGGTGTAAGGAATATGGAAGTGCAGCTGTCTCCTTGATGTCATTTCCTTTTAATTCATACTCCATAGGAGGATTGTGGTAGTTCTATGTTTTATACTTTAAGGAAGCTCTCTTCCGTTTTCCATAATGGTGCTACAAATTCATATTCTCAGCATCAGCATGCAAGTGTTCCTTTTCTCTACATCTTTGCCAGTGCTACTCATCTTTAGTCTTTTTGATGAAACTGCTCTTGTTGGACTGAGGTGATCTTCATGTGACTTCCATTTGCATTGCCTTGATTATTAGTGATGTTGAGCTTTTTGTACGTAGCCCAGTTACCAATTTTATGTCTCCTTTCAGTGATAGAGTGCATATTTTAAATCTTTCTGCTGTTTTGAAATAGTCATTGATTGCTATACCTTCCCTCTTAGTACTGCTTTGGTGCTATTGATTAGATGTTAATATGTGGGGTTTCCATTTTTTTTTTGCTTCACTAAATGTTTCAATTTCCTTCTTGATTTCTTTCTTGATCTATTGATTGTTTGAAAGTACGTTAATTTACCTGAATTTGTTTACTTACCAAATTTTCTCTTGTTATTGATTTCTGGTTTCATTTCATTGTGGTCAGAAAAGCATTCAATATGATATTGATTTAAAAAAAATTGTTGAGACTTGTTTTGTGGCCCTCATATAATTTGAATGCATACTCTCTACCTTCCAGATGCAGCTACTTGATGAAATGTCCTGTAAATATCTATTTGGTCTTTTCAGTCTATGGTGCATTTAATTCTGTTGTTTCTGGTTAATTTTATTTCTGTATGATCTTTCCATTGCTGAAACACCCTGTGTTAATTTTCTCAACCATTACTATATAACTTTTCAGGTCTATTAGCCTTTTTTTATGTAAAAGCAAGAAATTGATAAATTTAACTAAACATTAAAATAAAGAGAAAGTATAATTGCCCTTATTGTTTGTAACTTCTTTGTTCTTCAAATGCAGTTTTTAAAAAGCATAAAATGTTGATTGTAAACCAATGTTACTGGTCACACAATATAATAATGTAATTTGTGACAAAACATGAAGTGGCAGGATGTAGCTATATAGGAGTATAGAATTTGTGTACTATTAAAATTTTTTGACAATACTTAAGGGCTCAATCATCTTTCCTGAGGCTTGAACATATTGCCCACCTGTAGATTTACTTTTCTGCCTTCCTAGCCACATGAATCATATATATTTATATATGTATATGCATATGTATATATAGTGGATATATATACAATATATGGAGTAGAGTAGCCCATAGTATGATCTGTAAATTAAGATACATGAATTTCACCATTGAATACTTCCCTATAAAACACTGAAATCACAGATCTGAGTTACCATGTGCTATGGTTCAAATATATGTGTCTGTCCAAAATCAATATGTTGGGACCAAAATTCCAATGGGTTTACATTAAGGTGCTGGGTCTTCAGAAGCTGATTGAGTCTCAGGAGGAGGGTATGCTCTGCCACTGTGTTCTGGAATAGTGCCCTCAGGGAAGGGCTTGAGAGAACTAGCTAGACCCTTGTTTTGCTCCTTTGCCTTCACAGCCTTTTCCCATTCTGTCATGGGAGGATGCAAGAGCATTTCTTGCTTCTCTACCCAGCATCAAGGAGGTGTCTTATGACCACCAAATTTCCAGGCACCTTGATATTGGATTTCCTAAACTTCAGAGATAAAAGAAGAATGAATTTTGTTTAAAAATGACCACATCAGGGGCTGGGGTTGTAGCTCAGTGGGAGAGGGCTCTCTTTGCATGCAGAGGGCATGGGGTTTGATCCTCAGCACCACATAAAAAAAATAAAATAAAGGCATTGTGTCCATCTACAACTAAAAAAAAAAATAGAAATAAATGACCACATCTAATGTATTTTTTGTGCCAACACACAAAAAACAAGACATTCTGTATGTGGTTCTTCACTATTGCTGCTTAGTAGGAATACATAATGGTGGGTTTCGCCGTGGCTTATTTATGTATAAAAAAGAAATATAATTCCATCAACTTTATCCCCCAGGTCCTCCGCTCTCCCCTCCCCCTTCCTACTGACCCCCTTGCTCTACCCCAGTGGTCTCCCTTTACCCTCGTGGCATCCTTTTTTCTTTTTTTTTATAGTTTCCACGTATGAGAGAAAACAAGCCAACCTTGACTTTCTCATTCTAGCTTTTGTTCAAACTTGTGGTTTCCTATACCACCCATTTTCTTGTAAATAACAGTTTTCTCTCTCTTCATAAATTAATAAAACTTCGTTTTGTATAACACATTAAAAAATTATTCAGATTTTGGTCTGCTGCTAGAATTTTGAAGATCCTAAATGTTATTCATGGGCCACTAAGTAAACAGCTGGCCTGAGCTGCTTATAATAAACTGGGTGTTATTTGACCTGCCAAATGATAAAATGAGGTCTACACAGAAGGACTCTTATTAAATAGAAATTATATATGTATATATATATATATATATATATATATATATATGTATATATATATATATACACACACACACACACACACACACACACACACACACACAAATAAATTTGTTTATATATATAAACAAAGCAGGCCCTGAATGCAAAAGTAAATTATATGAAGACATGACTCAAAAGTCCATGGACTGTATCCTATTACAATGTGTCTGTACCCCGATATGCACTTTTGCCTCATAGACAATTGTCTATGATCACTTGCAAGGATAAAGGAAGATTGTACATGGTTTATAAGTGGCTTCTCATAATATACAGATACCACGCACAGATGGACAGTGACAACACCGAATCCTGTTTTGCTACATCCCTCATGGACAGTGATGAAAGAACTTCTACTCAGAGGGCAAATTTTAAGACAGCACACCTGGCTGTTAATTCTGTTTAAAAGGAAAAATATCCAAATGCATCATAAAATATGAATTCCCAAGTTATATCCTGTAGTTTGGAGGATAGTAGGAGATGGGCTAGAAGATGGGAGGAATATGATTGGAAAATTGATAGAAAATTCCATGAAAAAATTGAAAATGTTGGGCTGTCTGTCAATGCCCACTGAAGTGTAATCTACAGAGTAAGGGATTTTAATAATCAAGTGGGTAGTGTCATTCAGTTTGTAGATACCATTCTATGTCTTCTCAGTCACCTTTGCTATTTTCCTTGAGGCTTTTGGGACAGCAATGGAGCTTATGCAAAAAGGCTCAGCAGCAATTTAGGCTTCCTCTAACTGCCTTGGGCAGAGCCATTGCTGAGTCCCGAATCCTCCAACAGCAGAAGCTAACACTGAGTCCCTGAAATGACACCATTTCTCAGAGTGATCAACCAGTTGTTGGGGTGGGGATTTTAGCCATATAATGAGGCACTTGAACTGGAGGTCAAGTTTTCTGTGTTTCTTTTTGAGGGTATCTTTCCTTATAAACAGCTAGTAAAGAAGATTTGCAGTGCTGATGGCTAGTTAATCACTAACAAACACTAGATGGCTTTTTAATAATGGAGGTAAGGAAGATCACTCTGGAATATGGAAGATTCTTGAGGTATTCTGTTGACATTACCATGCCTGGTGATGAAATTCGATAGAAAAGTATAATTCAATTCAAGAAACACTATAAATTTCTCATACTCTTCAGGAAAGAAGGTTCAGTCAGTCTACCAAATAAAGAATCATGAGAAACTGAGATGTTAGCTGAAGGAAAAGGAATGACAGAAGATTCAGTAGCAGTAGGTGCTCATGAATACCTCTGATGAACACATGATCAGTTCAAGAAAGGAAGATTGTAATTATCATGAATGTTGTTTCACTATTTTGTTATGCATGTATGCATATATTAGAAATATATTTATTTCTTCCCTCTGTTATCCCATTACTGTGTGCCCTTAAATGTGCTGACTTTAGATCATGGCTTTTTTTTTTTCAAGCACTGTATTGTTAACTTTATATAATATTTTTTTTTATTTATGGGTTTTCAAGAGTGTAATTTTCACCAGATTGCTTTGCAATGACTGAGGAGAAAACCATGTGTTTCTGATTGAAGTTGTGGGTGGTGGATGAATGACTTTGCTATTGTCTTTATTTGGAGATTAAGTATGCTAAAGAGATCTGTGTATGTGCAATTAGATAATAGTGGACTTGAGATGATTAACTCTTATGTGTCCACTTTATAAGTGTTTTTAAATGATATCAGCATATAAACTAGGGAAAACTGGGAGAGGCAAATAGATAGCCTTTCATAATATGGATGAATCTCATCTAGGCAATTGAAGGCCTGAGTATAACATAAATACTGGCTCCCTGGGAAAGACGGAATTCTCCGGCAGCTACCGTTGCACTAATTCAGCTCTTCTGTGGTAATGTGGCTTCACACTGGTGAGCTGTTACATGATCACTTTTTGTGGGTCTTTGCTATGACACTGCAGATTAGACTTGACAACCTCTATTATTGCATGAGGCCGTGTTTCATAACCTTTCTTTCTCTCTTTCATTACACACACACACATGCACACAAACATACATCTTTTAGAATTGTTTGTATAAAGAACTCTAATGCAATCATTAGGAAAATGAGTATATACCTGAGATGGTAATTAACAGGTGCATGGCAAATACAATCTAATAATTGACACCAATAATTGACTGCAATAGAATATTGGGAGAACAAAGTACATATGATATATTGAAAACAATGCTAAAATGGCTGCAGGAAGACCTGTTCTATCACTACTCAATTACGAATATTTTAAGCTTCTTGGAACAGAGAAGTAAAGGAAGTATGCACAAGAAAACGTAATTAAACTGTGTAGTGTCTACAAAGGATTGATAGAGAGACCAGCTAGTGAAGAGCACATAATTAAAAACACATCTGACAAGAGAAGCCCAAAATATGTGAAGCCAATCTTGCCAAAATTGAAGGGGGAATTAGCTGGTTCTACAATAAGTGATAAAGACATAAATATCTGACCTTGAATAATAGATAAATAGCTAGAGGGAAGAGAAATAAGAAATGGAGAACATGAACAACATCAAAATCCAGCAAGTATTAACCAACATACAGAGCACCCTGCCCAACTGTGGAGTTAATGGTACATGAAGTTTCCCTAAAATATGACAAATCCTGGGAAGAAAACTGGTCTCAATGAACTCAAAAAGACTGAAAAAACATACACCATCTTCATAAACCACGGTGCTTTTGAAGTGGAAATCAATAACAAGGAAATATGAATATTTTTGCATTTGTATAAAAAACACACTACAATGATCAATGGGCAAAAGATGAAAAAAGAAATTATAAAATTGTTTAAGGCTAATAGAAATGAAAACCCAAACTACCACATTTTTTTTGGCAGGCAGAAAAAGTACTGGTCAGAGGAAATTTATCACTATAAATGCATATTTTAAAAATTAGGCCAGGCACAGGGGCACACACCTGTAATCCCAGCAGCTCAGGAGGCTGAGGTAGGAGGATTGTGAATGATAGTCAGCCTTGGCAATGGAAAGGTGCTAAGCAACTCGGTGAGACCTTGTCTCTAAGTACAAAATAGGGCTGGGGATGTGGCTCAGTGGGTGAGTGCCCCTGAGTTCAATCCCTCCCCCGCAAAAATTAGTGTGATCTCAAAGAAATAATCTGAGTTTAAATCTTTTTAAGGTGAAATTTTAAACGGAAAGTAACAAAAAGGATGAAAATAAATATTAAAGCTGAATATGCAAAATGGAATACAGAAGAAGAATGGGAAATATAAAAACCTGAAAGTTGATTGTGCCGATAGATCACCATAAGACAAACTTTTGCAGGCTGCCTATGAAAAGAAGAGAAAACTCCAGTTACTAAAATTATAAGTGGAAGTGAGGATATAACTACCAACATTATAAGAACTAGAATGATTAAAACACAAGTGTCCACCAACATATTGGAAAACAGAGATATAATACAAATTCCTGAAAGTATCAAAACTGATTCAGAAAAAAAAGAAACCTGAATATACTTATAAGAACTGTAAAGATTTAATTACTAATAAATAAACTCCAAACAAAGAAGAACTCATAACAAGTGTCTTCATTTGTGAATTCTTCATTTGTGAAATCAAGCTAATATTAAATAGTAATATAAGATTATGACAGAGAAACCCTGTGGGAGTTTGTATTAGTTTCATATGGCTGCTGTAACAATATATTACAAACTTTGATGTTTACAACAGTATATATTATTTCAAAGTTCTGCAAACCAGAAGCCCGAAATCATCTCCTGAACTGAAATCAATGTGTTGTCACAGCCCTGGTCTTTTCATAGGTTCTAGAGGAAAATTCTTATGTGTTTTTCATTATCTAGGGGTGACTAAAATTCCATGGCTTGCAGTCAGATCACTTTGGTGTTGCTTCCAGACTCAGATTGTCAACTCCTCTTTTGTTACACATGGATACATAAAAATAAGCCATTCGGCTTATTTTTGGTTTTATTTCTTGAGCTTTAGGGGTTTTGTTAAGGAAACCAATGCCTGTGCCAATATGTTTTCTCCCAGAGGTTGCAAAGTTTTTGGTCTAATTCTAGATACTTAATTCACTTTGGGTTGACTTTTGTGAAAGATTGAGAGAGAGTTTCATTCTTCTACATATAGATTTCCAGTTTTCCCAGCACCATTTGTTAAAATGGCTGTCAGTTCTCTAATATGTCTTTTGCACCTTTATTGAGTATTAGATTCCTGTATCTATGTGGGTTTGTCTCTGTGTCTTCTATTCTATTCCATTGATCTTCATGTCTGTTTTGATGTCGGTACCATGCTATTACTGTTACTATAGTTTTGTGGTATAATTTGAGTTCAGGTATTGTCATACCTCCAGCATAGCTTTCCCTCAGGATTGCTTTGGTTATTATGGGTCATTTATTTTTCCAAATTAATTTTAGAATTTTCTTTAAGTTCTGTGAAAAATGTCATTGTTATTTTGATGGGAATTGCACTGAATCTGCATCATGGTTTTGGTAGTATGACCATTTTGACAATATGAATTCTGCCTATCCAAGAACATGAAAAATCTTTCCCTATTCTAAGTTATTCTTCAGTTTCTCCTGTGAAATCTTCATCCTGCCATGTCTTCAGGTAAATTGGTTAAATTGAATCTGGCTGCTGACTGTGAAGCCCCTTTCCTGGGTATTTGTATCCTTTTCTAGGTTTGGGAAGTTTTCTGTTAAAATTTCTTTGAATAATCTTTTTACCCTTTTGCATGCTCAAGACCCACTTGGGCCCCAACAACTAAAATGTCCACTATTTGAATATTGTCACAAAGTTCCCATAATGTTTTTCTCCTTTTAATTCCTTTATCTTCTGTGTATTTTCAAATAAACTGCATTCAAAATTACTAATTCCTTTTTTTGTTTAGCCTACCAATGATGCCTTCTATTGCATTTTTATTCACATTGAGTGTACTTTCAGCTCAAAAATCTTTTTTTTTTCTAAATCTTTAATGGAACCAAACATTTATTAACATTGATCACATGCAAAAAATGTACTAGGTACTCTCTTTTAAAAAATTTGTCCCAATTAGTTACAGATGACAGCAGAATGCATTTTGACACATTGTACACAAATGAAGCATACCTTCTCATTCCTCTGGCTATACATGGTGCTGAGTCACACCAGGAGTATAATCATATATGTATATAGGGTAATGTCTGTTTCATTCTACCATCATTCCCATCCCCACCACCCCCTCTTCCCCTCACTCTCCTCTGCACAATCCAAAGTTCCTTCATTTTTCCTTACCTCTCCCCACCGACCACCACCACTATGGATTAACATCCACTTATCAGAGAAAGCATCCAGCATTTAGTTTTTTTGGGATTGGCTTATTTCACTTATTATGATATTTTCTAGTTCTATTCATTTACCTGCAAATGCCATAATTTCATTCTTCTTTAAGGCTGAGTAATATTCCATTGTGTACATGTACCACATTTTCTTTATACATTTATCTGTTAAAGGGCATCTAGGTTGGTTCCATAGTTTAAGTATTGTGAATTGAGCTGATATAAACATTGGCTGCATCACTATAATAGGCTGATTTTAAGTTCTTTGTGTGTAAACCTAGGAGTGGTATAACTGAGTCATTCCAAGTTTTCTGGGGAATCTCCATACTGCTTTTCATGCATTTCTATCATAAGCAATGAATCCACTGCAAGAGAAATTAAAAACAACCCCTTTCACAATAGCCTCAAAAATAAAAAAAAAACAAAACAAAATACTTGAGAATCAATCTAACAAGAGAGGTAAAAGACATCTACAATGAAAACTACAGAACACTAAAGAAAGAAATTGAAGAAGTCCTTAGAAGATGGAAAGATCTCTCATGCTCTTGGATAGGCAGAATTAATATCGTCAAAATGGCCATACTACCAAAACCATTATACAGATTTCATGCACTTCATGTTAAAGTCTCAATGACATTCTTTGTAGAACTAGAAAAAACAATCATAACATTCATTTGGAAAAATAAGAGACCCAGAATAGCCAAAGCAATCCTTAGCAAGAAGAGTAAAGCAGGAAGCATCACAATTCCAGACCTTAAACTATACTACAGAGCAACAGTAGCAAAAAAATGGCATGGTAATGGTACCAAAATAGACAAGTAGACCAAGGGTACAGAAGACACAGAGACAAACCCACATAAATACAGTTATCTCATAGTAGACAAAGGCACCAAAAGCATACATTGGAGAAAAGATAGCTTCTTCAACAAATGATGCTGGGAAAACTGGAAATCTGTATGCAGCAAGATGAAATTAAAACCTCTATCTCTAATTTTGAACAAAATTCAACTCAAAATCCATCAAAGACTTAGACACAAGAACAGAGACCCTGCACCTCACATCAGTCACCTTAAGAACTGACTTCCTTAACAAGACTCCGAAAGCGCAAGAAGTAAAATCAAGAATCAATAAATGGGATGGATTCAAACTTAAAAGATTCTTCTCAGCAGAGAAAACAATCAGTAATGTGATCAATAATGTGATGAGAAAGCCTACAGAATGGGAAAAACTCTTTACCACACACACCTCAGAGCACTGATCTCCAGGATATATAAAGTACTCAAAAAAACTTAACACCCCCCCAAAAAATAATAATGAAAATAAATCAGTCAATAAATGGGCTACAAAACTGAACAGATATTTCAGAGAAGAAGAACAAATAAATGGTCAACAAACAAATGAAAAAATGTTCATCATCTCTAGCAATTAAAGAAATGCAAATCAAAACTACTGTAAGGTTTCCTCCCACTCCAGTCAGAATGGCAATTATCAAGAATACTAGCATTATTAAGAGTTCTGAGGAGGTGGGGAGAAGGTACACTCCTACACTGCTGGTGGGACTGCAAATTGGTGTAACCACTATGGAAAACAGTATGGAGAATCCTTAAAAATCTTTTTTGATTATTTAAAATCACTTGTATCTATCTCTTCATTACATTTATCTTAGGTTATTGGATAATTTTTCAGAATTTTCTTCAAAATCATTGAATTTCCTTAAGGCACCTTTTTAAATCTACCTGAAATTCCTCCAATATTTATTACTATCAGGTAAGTTTCTGGCATTTTATTTCAAATGTTAGGTGAGAGCTTAGTTTCCTAAATCACCTTGGTGCTTTCTGGTCTGCATGTCAAAAAGAGCCTTGTTGGATCAGGTATTTATGACACTCTTCTCAAAGTAATTGCATTCATGACTGCCTTTCCAGAATTTGAGGCAGGCAGCTTAGTTTCTGAGGCGAATCCGCTTCCACTTCTTCAGCACGGAACAGCCAGCCCCCAGGTTCAGGACAGTGAGGAGTCTGCTGCTTGTGTGGTCACTCTTTTGGCACTATTAGGAAGTCTAAGCTCAAGTTTGTCTCGATGCACAATGTTGTGTTGTTCAACACTCCAAACCAACAACCTACCATGAGCAACACAACACTGGGAAGACCAAGGTCCACACTTCTGTACGTTGCTTATTGCTGAGTTGGACTCTTGGTCCAAAACTTTTGCAACTAGTGACAGGAAGTGCTAAAGAATAGATGTCTGATAGATTGGGGCCATGTGTTTTTTCCCAAGCATCAGAGCTATTCCTGACGCTCTGTGAACAGCCAAGCCTGGGATATGGTCTTTCTTGCATATTCAGTCAAAGCATTCACTAGTCCAGAACTAAGTTCCAGGGCAAAATCTTGAGACACCTTGATATATCACCAGTAAAAGATTTTTTGCTTTATACCATGCAGTCTGAGGTAGGGTAGTTTTGGTGAAGGCAGTTCATCATCCACCTAGCCTCACAGTAAGCTTGAGTTGTGATTAACTATCGTAGCTTCTAGAACCTGCAAATCTCAGGGGTGAACTGAAGCCCACACTAGTTCTAACACTGACCCAGCTTAAAACTGAGTTACTGCCACTTGCGTTGCAGCCTCTGGTTCATGCCAAGTCAGTTCTAAAGCAAGACTCTGAGCATCGGTCTGGGTATATGTTTTTCTTCAGGTTATATATTTTTTTGTAATGTAGCCAAGTGTCAAGGTTGAATATTCTGTGCTATGTTGCTTCACCTTGAATTCTAATCAAAGGTACAACTTCTTCAAACATTTGTTTATTTGTTGTTGTTGTTGTTGTCATTAACAAAGGAGATAATGATACTTAGTCATCCTCATATAATTTTGGATTTTTCAGGAAGATTTTTATATCATGAAAATTTTGACCATATATTTGGAATTTCATGGGTTAAATATTAATACATAGTATTTATTCATAAATGCAAAACAAGTTCTGTGTCTTTCTGCTAAGGTGAGATTTTTTACAAGCCCAGAGCTGTGAGAAGTGTTGAGAAATCTCTTCTAAGAAAGATAAAGGAAAGATAGTTGGTGGAAACCTGTCTTTGGACTAGAAAGAGGCACATCACCCCATAGTTTCCACTTTTCTTTGGAGATAATTTATTCTTCCTTTTGGTGTGCCACTCAGGCCCATTTATCAAGTCATATGAAAAGCTTATAGATTCGAGTGGGATCTAGATTGAGAGCAGATCCTAGTTGTTGAGCAAACTGCTCCACCATAGAGAGTCGACAGGATGCTGTTTGGATGCTTTGGTCCTCATAGGTGAGTTGTCGTGTAGGTCCCTAGGAGAGCAGCCCTGAAGTCTTTTGCAGAGAATTTCTCTCTCTCTCTCTCTCTCTCTCTCTCTCTCTCTCTCTCTCTCTCTCTCTCTCTCTCTTTTTCTCTCTCTCTCTTTGGTACTGGGGATTGAACCTGGGGTACTTAACCACTGAGCTACATCCCCAGGCCTTTTTAATTTTTATTTTGAGCCACTTCCACAGCCCTTTTTAATTTCTATTTTTTTGAGACAGGATCTCACTAAGTTGCTTAGGGCTTTGCAAAATTGAGGAGGCTGATTTTGAATTTGCTATTCTCCTGACTCAGCTTAAGTCACTGGAATTACAGGCATGTGCCACAATGCTCAGTGATTCTTCTTCTTTTGACAAATAGATTTTGGCCTGCTGTGAGGCTTTCTTAGAAACTGAAGGTTTAGTCCTGGGCCAACAAATTACCAGATCAACTGTGCTGCTTTTTGTAAACTGGATATCAGCTGATAGGTCACACCATAAAATGTAGCATGCACAGCAGGGCTCCCCTGTCGGGTGGAATTGATTAGAACCAGACAGGATCTGATGGCAAACTTCCAAGAAGTGACTTAAAGGGCCATGGACATTCCTCCTGCCATATTCCTTTCTCCCAGTGGCTGCATTCTTTTCCCTCTTAGGGAATTCTCTCCAATCAACAGGGAAAAGAAGATTTGGACTTGACTTCAGCTGTTTTCACATGATATTTGGCCACTATCCACAGGTGGACAGCCATAGCACTAACACCATTTTGGGGACAAACCTAATGAACAGTGTGAAGGAAATGCTGCTCACTGAGCTACACTCTAGAAGTACACTTGGCGGATCATTTTACTTGGATGGAGAAATGGCCAGATAAATGATAATATTCCACTTCCCATATTTGGCAATACATAGGGATACAGAAGGAAAATTATTGAAAAATAAAAGGATGAAAAGTCTGTGGAAGAGCTGTGTGGATAGAACTTTTGAATGTGTGCAACCCTTGAATATATTGGGTCCATTGTCAATATTCACCAAAGCATAACCTAAAGAGCTGGACATTAAAATAATAAAATGCATAGTATAACTCATTCTGTGGATACCATTCTATACTCAGTCATCTCTGCTAGTGTCCAAATAGTTAGTTAACAAAGCAATGTTGGTGGCAATCATGAGGCTTATGCAAAGGCTCAGGATGATACACTCCCTCTAACAAAGTATTATCTTTCTACAGTTACTGGTGACTGTTGAATCTGCCAGTTAATATCCAAATTTAAACATGAAGTTATGATTCTTAACACTGATGTATTAGAGTTCTATTGTGAAACCGAATCAATAGGATGTGCATAAAGATGATATTTATTATGAATATGGGCTCATGTAATGCAAAAGTTAAGACTCACGCTGTTCTATCTGTAAGTTGGTGGTGCAGTTCACTCTGAGTTTAATGACCTGAAAACAAGGGTGTAAATGTGACTGGTGTAAGTCTCTGAGGCTGAAGGCCTGAAAAGCTGTAGCTATAAAATCTCAAGTGAGAGAAGGTGGATGTCAGTAAAAGAGAAGGAAAGAGAAGATAATAGAGAATGAATGAATCAATCAGAATTTGCCCATTCTCCATTTCCACACCATTATGTTCTACTTAGTTGAGTCCTCAATGGATTGGATCATGGTCACAAAATGAATCAGGGAAGATCTTTACAAAGTATACTGGTTCAAATATCTTTCCTTGAAATCTCCTCACAGACAAGTAAAAATGTTTCACTAGCTATCTTGTTATTCCTTGGTCCAGACAACTTAACATGTAAAAGTAACCACCACAAAGGGCCACATTACAGTGCTGGTAAATTTCCCACACCCGTGTGCATGTGTCTTCACAGAGTATCCCCTATTCAGGGCTTCTTTGTGCCCTTGCTTTATATACATGTGCATTGACATGGAAGAAAAATGTTGCATGAAAATGATTGAGTACAATCATAGTTTTGAAAAAGTAATTTGATAAGCAGGCCCCAAGACGTCACAGATATTCTCATTCAGGTATAATCATTCTGAGCATAAAGTTTCCTGTTTCCCAGGCAACAGAAATTAGCAGAGGTAAAGGTATCATTTCAAGAACTTGAGTTCAGTGTGAGTTTTAAAATATGGCTGATTACATGAGTAAGTTAAAAATTATAAAGATTATTTTGCTTCCAAAACAAATTTTATGAAAGCACTCTTGACCTCCCTGTTCCTCAGGCTGTAGACCACAGGGTTCAGCATGGGGATGACCATGGTGTAGAACACAGAGGCAATCTTGTCCGTGTCCATGGAGTGACTGGAGCTGGGCTGTAAGTACATGAAAAGAGCAGTTCCATAGAAGACGGAGACTACAGTGAAGTGAGAGGCACAGGTGGATATAGCCTTCCAATATCCTGCACTTGAGTGCATTTTTAGGATGGTGATAAAAATGCACAGGTAAGATATTAATATAACTAGGATAGCAAAAAATATATTGAAGCTGCCTACATAAATAAAAACCAGCTCATTAACATGCCTCTCAGAGCAAGAGACTGCCAAGACAGCTGGAATATCACAGAAAAAATGATGGACTTCATTGAACTTACAGTAGGTGAGACTGAACGTGTTCCCAGTGTAGATGGAGGCATTCAAGAAACCACAGACATAGCAGCCTATGACCAGGTATGCACACACTCTTGTTGTCATGGTGGTGGTGTAGTGCAGGGGCTTATACACTGCTGCATAGCGGTCATAGGCCATTGAGGCCAAGAGGTAATTTTCCACAGTAGCAAAGACTCCAAAAAAGTACATCTGAGCAACACAAGCATTGAAGGAGATGACCTTGTGTCCTGGGAGGAGCCCAGCCATGACTGTGGGCGTAACAGTTGAAGAGTAGCAAAAGTCCACCAGAGACAGGTTACCCAGGAAAAAGTACATGGGAGTGTGGAGACGGGAGTCCAAGACAATCAACAGGATCATCCCCAGGTTCCCAGCCAGAGTGATGATGTAAATGAGGAGGAAGGTCACAAAGAGGGGAAGCTGCAGACCTGGGTCATTGGTCAGTCCCAGCAGGATGAAGTGTATCTCTTCTGTCCTGTTCTCCATGGATGTTGTCTGAGAATCACTAGATAATAAGTATCATTTTTTAAAAAGGCAGAAGGAGGGAGAATGATAAAGTTATTGAATGGAAATTAGAGAGTATAAGATGTATTCTTTTATTATTTCCAGAACCTGTATTTTGACATTGTTTAGAGAAAGCATGAGCTGGAATGACAAACTGACGCATTGGTTATAAACAGGATTAAGTACTGTATGATCTGAAGAATCTTAATGGAGTGTCTATCCAGTTTAAAAGTTTTATGCATTTGTTAACTTGAGATGTAACAATGTAATACCCTGATCAAAATGACTTATGTAGATGGATCTATCTAACAATCACTTCTCCTCTCAATTAAAGCTGGGTATACGTCTCTTCCATATGTCCATGCTGCAAGAACCACGATAGACAATTTAGATGTCAATCATTGTTTCCTTTCACCTATATCAGGAGGTTAACTGGTTGTTACATCTGCTTAAGTTTTGAAACAAAAGAGATAGAGCAATCAATACATATTCACCCTGGGATTATTTGTCATCCTTTGCTCTGGACCTATGTGAACTTTTAACCCAAGTTGTCTGGTTCCTGAGTCTAATGGTCAAAAACTGAACTTTAATGAAATCAAATTTAACTGAAATTACCATTATTCTTTGCCTATTTGGGTTCATCCTCAGTGTTTGGAATACCCACGATGAACTGAATGAGTGATTGATTTGGTGGCAATTTGATCTTGCTCACTATATATTTGCTTCCTATGGGAGTTAAACAAACAAACATTCAGAAGAGTGAGAGGATCCTTATTGCAACCACTAGAGTGTCCTAATGAATGAACAAGATCTAAATTGCACTGCCATTTTTTTTTCCCAACACTCTCATCTTTATCTGCTGCGAATCTCCACCTGTTGATTAGGATGTGGTTAAAATGTAATTTTTGTTTAGGTTGATGGTTCAACTTTTGAATCACTGTAGCACAAGTCTGTGTGTAGAAGATGGGAGGGGGGGTGGGTAACTGGTGGGTGGGAGCCGGCAGAAGTGGTTCTGAAAGGAGGTGCATCTTCTGACAGAGCAGACACAGACCTCAGCTTCCTGGAAGAGATGCATATCAGACCTACCGTTTGCCACCTGGGTATCACTGTTCCTACGCTCCACAAATTCCTTGTGAGTTATTTTTCTACAAAATTCTTCTCTTTAAATACATATTTTAGTCTGGGTTTGGAAGAATCCATTCTGCTTAAGGACCTTTCCTTTTGTAATTACTGTCACCTCATAGTCAAGTCACAGAGACCATAATTTGAATGTTCCCAGTTAAAAGATATCTATTGGTGGCAATTCCCACATTGAGAAATGTGTTATTTGAATCTTTATGTGTGTGTGTGTGTGTGTGTGTGTGTGTGTGTGCGTGTGTAGTAACAGTATAACAGTACTTAAGTATTCTTGTTTTGAATTGAATTCTTTGGAAGCATATCCAATCAATACTAATACTAATACTAATACTATACAATACAATACTAATACTAATTCTAATACTAATACTATTACTAATTCTAATATGAATACTAATACTATTCCCTGCTTAATTTTCCTAAGTCTTTGGCAAATTCACATTATGACCCTGCCCTATGAAGGCAGTAAGTCGGTCTAACTTAACATGTATTACCACTTTGATCATATACTATGTTCCACAACAAGTGATCAGGGCTTCATATATCAATGCATGTGTGTGACTGAGTGTATGTCTATGGTGGTAGGATTATTTATCTTACTACATTATTAAGTAAATTTATGATTTCAGATCTTTCTTTCTTTCTTTCTTTCTTTCTTTCTTTCTTTCTTTCTTTCTTTCTTTCTTTCTTTCTGGTACTGGGGATTGAACTCAGGGGCACTCGACCACTAAGCTACATCCCCAGCAGTATTTTGTATTTTATTTAGAGACAGGGTCTCAACTGAATTGCTTAGCACTTTGCTTTTGCTGAGGCTGGCTTTGAATTCACGATCCTCCTGGCTCAGCCTCCTGAGCTGCTGGGATTACAGACATGCACCACCTCACCTGGCTTGATTTGAGCAATCTTAATTTGTCATTTACTAAATTCAGGATTTGAGCAGTTTATAATACTCTACAATTGTATAGGCAGTATAAAAAATCCTCAACATTTAAGATTCAAATCAACAATCTAATAAAAATGTGCTTTTAGGTTCATCACTGTCAACCTATGTACTAATAACAATTCTAATATGTGGAAAAATGCAATAGCTTGTTAATTTATTGAGTACCCATTCATAGGTTAAAGAACAATCATTTATGGCTAGGAAGATAGCTCAGTAGTAAAGCAACTGGTACCTTATGCAAGGCCCAGGGCTTGATCCCAAGCATCTCTCTCTCTCTCTCTCTCTCTCACACACACACACACACACACACACACACACACACACACACAAATACATAAACAAACAAACAAACAAAGTAAGGACCATTTCATTTTCCAAGGAGTTTTGTGTCTGCTTTTGTTTCTCTGCTTACTTCCAGTGAGACATAGTCATATTGTGAACAAGACAAAATCACCAGCTAATCAATCAGATCAATATGTGTCTTATTTTGTATGCAGATATTTGGGGAAATAAGCATGATGTGTCATAAAAATCAATAAACTGCTTATGATGGAAGCTTTGATATGTGTACTCCAAATTCATGTGAGCTTTTCAGAAGAATGTTGTGAACTTATTTTTCCCTTTTAAGTGACTCTAAGTAAGTATAGTTGCCCCTCCCAAAAAACTTTTGAATGAATTACAGTTCTTACTATCAATGTTTATGGAATACAGAAGCTTACCAGTTTGCTGGAGAAGCAAAAAAGAAATTGATCCAGAATAGTCAGTTTGAAATCTTGAATTAGCCTCGGTGCATTGCATAAATTCTGTTAGAAGAGTTGTCTCTTAGGTAGTGGTCAAAAAGTGCCAAATTCTCCAGGTGGGAAAAAATGGAGAATAAAACATCAACAAGAAATGTGTTTTGAATCTTCCAGGATTTCTTTCTCTTTTATGAAATATTCACAGTTTCTTCTCCTTTGTAAAATAAGCATAATAAGATTACTTTGTTCTCACAATCCACAGAGTGTTTCTGTAAATAACAGATAGTTCCTCCATTACCATAAAATATGTAGAGAAGAGATATTCATTTAAAAATCTATGAAATTTTTAGGTTTGAGTGTGCTCCCTGACCAAGGTTGAAGACTCATAGAAATCCTCAGGTGAGAAGAAAGCCTGTGTTCACATAAAAAGATTATCATTCAGAAGAATGAATGTTACCCAGTGGGGAGTGGCATGCAGATGTCCCTTCCAAAAACAGAATGATGCTTGGTCATGTTTGATTGGATAGGCTATTATTGCATGGATACATGGCAAGAATTATACAGACTTGTGGTCTCTGGAGATTTTCCCTGTGAGACCATCTACAGCTCCTGATCCTACTTTGTTAGAGAAGAAGCAATTAAGCTGCCTGGAGGGATCAATCTGATTATTATTCTTTTAAAATTAAATTTTTAACTGATAATGAAAAACATAAAAATTGTAAAGATGTATTGAGGTAACCTGACATGTCTACACATGAATGCAGAGTGTAATGCGTTAATAAGGTCAAACATGTCTAATCTCCTCAAATATTTATCATTTCTTTTTACTGGTACATATTTTTTGTACAAAATAATGGGTACATAATAGTGGATATTACCGTGGCACATTCATACATGAATTTAACAAATTTTAACCATTTAATTTATTTTTTTAAATTTTTTTATTTGTTTTAGTTAGTTATACATAACTGTAGAATGCACTTATATACTTTGATATATCATACATAGATGGGATATAACTTCTAATCTTTCTGAGTTTACATATTGTAGAATCACATTGGTCATACAGTCACATACATACCTACAGTAATAATGTCTGTTTCATTCTACTATCTTTCTTATCCCCACATCCCCTGCTTTCCCCTCCTTTCACTTCCCTCTATCTAATGTAAGGTAATGCTATTTTTTTGCATTACAATTCTTAATACACACATGTACCACAATTTTGTGTCTCTCTTTGTATGTAAAGTATGTTGACCCCCAATTCGAGTCTTCATACATGTACTTTGTATAATGATGTCCATCACATTCCACATCCTTGCTAATCCCCTGCCCTCTCCCTTTCCCTCCCACCCCTCTTCCCTATCTAGAATTCATCTATTCCTCCCATGCTCTCCCTCCCAATCCCACTATGGGTCAACCTCCTTATATCAGAGAAAACATTCGGTATTTGTTTTGGGGGGGATTGGCTAACTTCACTTAGCATTATCTTCTCCAATGCAATCCATTTACCTGCAAATGCCATGGTTTTGTTCTTTTTTAATGCTGAATAAAATTCCATTGGGTATATATGCCACATTTTTTAATCCATTCATCCACCGAAGGACATCTAGTTTGGCTCCACAGTTTAGCTATATTCAAACTTCTTTCTTCTAAGTGAAATCATTCAATAAATGTCTTTCTGCCTTGACTTATTTCACTTAACATAAGATCTCTAACATGTTGTTATAGATGTCAAGTTTTCATTTTGTTTCATAACAGATTAGAATTTCACAGGGCATATGTACTATGTTTTCTTTTTCTACTCATGCATTTGTGAATGGTTGTTTCCATTTCTGGCTATTGTAAATAGTGCTGCAAGGAACACAGATATGCAGATGTCTCTGCACACTGATTTCACTTCCTTTGAGTTCATACTTACTAGGGGGAATGCCAGATCATATTGTAGTCCCATTTTTAATTTTTTGAGGAACTTTCAGTTTCTCAGAATGTCCGGAGTAAGTTACATTCTCATTGACAATGGGCAAGGGCTCCATTTATTTATATATCTTTGACAGCACAAGTTATCTTGAGACTTTTTGGTAAGGCCAATTTTACTGTGGTGATGTGAAATCTCATTTTGGCTAGATTTGCATTTAGATTTTTATAAACCCATAGCAATTTATAGATCTTCTTTTGTGAACTATTTATTTAGGTTTATTGCCCCTTTTTGACACCATGCTATGTATTTTTACCTATTGATCTTTTGAAGTTCATTATATTCTAAATATCAACCAATTTTTAGATGCATAAATTTCAAATATTTTCTCCCATTGAGTAAATTGTCTCTTCTTTTTATTGATTATTTCCTTTGGTGTGCATAAGTTTTTAATTTTATATAAATGGGTATTTGGTTATTTTTCATTTTGTTTCTTGTGCTTTTGAAGTGTTCTCCAAAAATATCTCTGTGCATTCCAGTGTCCTGAAATATTTTCCCTATTTTTTTCTTGTAGTATTTTTTTTTCTTTTTAAGGCTTGCATATAAGTCATTAATACATTTTAAGTTGTTTTTCGGAAATGCAGAGAGAAGTCTGCTTTTCTCATTCTGCATGTGTATATCCAAGTTTCACAGCACCATTTATTGAAAAAAACTGTCATTTCTCTGAAGTTTTTTAGGACCTTTGTCAAAAACCAATTGTTAATAGATGTATGGGTTTACTTCCATGCTCTCAATTTTGTTCCTTGGTCTATGTGTCTGCATTTAGAACATGCTGATGTGAATATCACAGCTTTTCAGTTTATATTGAACTCATTATATTAATACATCAGGCCCTTTTTCTTTCTCAGTATAGCTTTGGATAGCAATGGCATTGATCCTATAGATTTCTTCGTGTAATTCAAATATTTTAACAACATTGACTCTTCCAGTCTATGAATATGGGATGTTTTTCCATTTTCTTGTATCCTTTTCATTTTTCAAGAAAACTTCAAAAATTTTATTATAGAAAATTTTCACTTGTTTTCTTAAATTTATTCTTTGATTTTTTTGTAGTTATTTCAAATAAGCTTATTTTTTATTCCTATTTCAAATAATTCAATATGGGTATATAGCAGTGTTTCCAATTTTAATATGTTCATTTTGTATCCTGTAACATTGCTGAATTCATGTGCTGGTTCTAATAGTTTGTGAATGTCAATCTTTATATCAATATGGATGCCTTTACTTCTCTCTCTCCTAATTGCTGTAGCTGTTACCTCCAATACCATGTTGAATAAAAGTGGTGAATTTTTGTTTCTTTGTCTTGTTCTAGAGTCCAGGGAGAAAGCTTTAAGCATTTCCCTATTCCGTATAATGTGAACTTTGGCTTATGGAAATGGACGTTAGTATTTTGAAGTGTGTTTCTTCTTTACCTAGTTTGTTGGATATGTTTTTAATGTGAAGGGATGTTAAATTTTACCAAATACCTATTATGTAACTATTGAGATCATAATAGGGTCTTTGTCCTTTGATCTGTCAGTGTAGTGAATCACAGTTGTTGATTTACCTGTTTTGAGCAACCCTTGTATCCCTGGGCTGAGTCCCAGTTGATCATCATGAAATACCTTGTTATTACACTTCTGTATTTAGTTTGCTAGTGTTTTGTTGAAGCATTTGCATCTGTGTTCATCAAGGTTATTGACTTCTTATTTTTTAGCTGTATTCTTAAGTGATTTTTGTATCAGGGTAATTCTGGGCACATATAATATGTTTGAAATAATTCCTCCCTCTGGTTTTATTCAAAACAAGGAGAGGAGAATTTGTATTAGTTCTTTCTAAAGATTTACTATAACTCAACTGTGAAGACCCTTTGTCTGGGGTTTTCCCTTGGTGGGAGATGTTTTATAACTGATTCAATTTTGTTACTTGCAACTGATGTGTTCAGGCTTTCTATTTCTTCATGACTAAATCTTGGCTCATGTATATGTCTATAACTGAATCTTTTCTCTTTAGATTTTTCAAATTTGCTTGCATAACCTCTAATGATACTTTTAATTTCTGTGGTGTCAGTTGCATGGTCTCCCTTTCTAACCCTAACTTCATTAATTTGAATCCTCTTTCTCTTTTTGTTCATTTTTCTAGACAAAGATCTCTCTACTTTGTAAAGAACATCTGTTTTCCTGTTTCTTTGTACAGTGCTTTTAGTCTCTATTTCTTTATTTCTGCTTTTATGTTTATTCTTTCTTTCTTTTTCCTTCTTTTTGGTATAATTTGTTCTTGTTTTTCTGGGTTCATGATGTACAGTGATTGGTACTTTCTCTGAGAGTGTGTGTGTGTGTGTGTGTGTGTGTGTATGCGTATTATTTATATGAACTTCCCTCAGTACAGATTTAGCTGTATTTCATAGGTTTTGGAATGTTGAGTCTTAAAGTTCTTGGTTCCAATAAGTTCTTAAAATTTATTTCTTTATTTATTGGCTGCTCAAAAGTAGATTTTTAAGTTTCTAAGTGTTGTATAGTTTTCAAAGTTTTTCTTCTTGATTTTTGGTTTCATTGCGTTGTGGTCAAAGGGGGAATTTAATATGTTTTCAATTTAAAAACTGTGGAGACTATTTTTGTGGCCTATCATATGATCTATCCTAAAGAATGCTCTATGTGCTGAAGAGAATAATGTCTATTCTGCAGCTGTTGGATGCCATTTTGGGATGGAATGTTCTGTAGATATCATTTTGGTCCATTTCAACCAGGTAATATTTAATTATGCTATTTATTGGTTGATTTACTTTTGAGAGCCATTGCTGAAAAGTAGGATGTCAAAGTCCCCAAGAAATGTTTATTAGGGTCTTTTATCTGAATTTGAGCATATACTTGCTTTATATATTTGGGTGCTCCAGTATTGTATGTATACATGTTTAGAACTGTTATTTCCTCTTACTGAATTGATCCCTTTATCATAATTTAGAGAGCCTGTATTTGTGTCTTTATATTGTTTTTTGCTTAAAGTCTGCTTAATCTGACGTATTCAGTTCCACTTGGACAGTGTACCTTATTTTATCCTTTCACTTTCAGTCTATATGTATGCTCAGATTTGAAGTGACTCTCTTGTTTTTGTATCCACTCCTCTATCATTTTTAATTAGAGAATTTAATCTATTTTATTCAAGGTAATTTTTGATAGTATAGTTTAACTCATCCACTTTTCATTATAGTTTTCTACTTTTATCGTAGTCTTTTCTTTATTTCCTACTCTTATGCTCTCTCTGTGATTAAGTAAGTTTCTTTGGTAATCATTTTTGATTCTTGTGTATTGTTTTTAGTTTGTCTTTCATAGGTTTGTGCTTTGTGCTGACTAAAAGGCTGACAAAAATGCATCTTTCGATTCAAACAAGCTCTTTTTTTCCCATTGCCATAGCACTTAACATGATTGTAAAGGTGACAACAGAAACAGCACAGAAAATATACTGATAAGAAAACTCAACAGTGACACTCCATCCCTTCCATTTCAAATTTTTAATATCACATTTTATGTCTTTCTATATAACCTCTAACAGACTAATTTAAATACTATTATTTTTATTATTTCTTATGTCAGTGTTCATAATAAAGATACAAATGTTTCAGAAACACAGTGAATGGCTAGACAGTGGATGGCTTACCTTAAAATCTTCATTAAAATCTTTTTCTGTCACAGTGAAGAACACCTTTTCAGCATTTCTTGTAGGACTTGTCTTGTAGAGATGTATTGTCTCAGCTTTCATTTGTTTGGACACACTTTTATCTTTCTTCATATATAAAAGATAACTTTCACGGGTACTGTATTATTTGTTGGCAGCGTTTTTCTTAGAGTACTGTGAAATATCTTTCCACTTTCTTCTAACCTGTAAGGATCTCTGCTCAAAAGTGTACTGTCCACAAATCCAAACATCCTTATGTGCTGTGTTTCTTTTCTTCTGTAGCTTTGAGAAATTCCTTTTTATCGTTCACCTTTTGATTATGAGATGTCCTTGGGGAGGCTTGGTTGAATTGACGTGACTTTGAACTTCTTGTACCTGGATATTTGCACCCTTCTCTAGGTTTTGGAAGTTTTCTGTTATGATGTCTTTGATTAACTTTTCCACATCTTTGCATCTTCTAGACCCCCTTGAACCCCAATAACCCAAGTATCTTCTGTTTCAGTACTATCCCAAAGTTCCTGTAAATTTTATTCACTCTTCTTAATTGTTGTTTCTTTGTTCTCTTCTGACTCTGTATTTTCAACTAGCCTGTATTCAAGTTCACTAATTCTTTCTTTGGTTTTATCCATCTTGCTGTTGATGCCTTCTATTTTCTTTTGTCCAGTTGCACTGAGTGTATTTTCAACTCAAGAACTTCTGTTTGAATTTAAGAAACTGCTTGCATCTCTTCTGTACATTTCTCCATTAGAGAATTGAATCATTTTGCTGTCTTTTCTTCAAGATCATTGAGTTTCCTTAAAACAAATTTTTAAAATGATTTACCTGTAGTTTCTCCTCTGCTGATTGCTAAATGGTTAGTTTCTGGCATTTTAGTTCAAATGTTAGGTGAGATCGTGGTTTCCTTAAACCTCTAAATGCTTTATGGTGTACATTTGAAATGGACATTGATTGGACAATAATCCCTGTCTTTCTGGTATGAAAGCATTTGTGACTTTCTTCTTAGAGTTTAAAGCAGGCTGCCTGTTTCTCTGAGGTTGTAGCCCCTTCAGCTCTTTTAGCACTGAATGGCATCCAGGCCAAGTCTGCCAGGCATCTGCTGCTGGTGTGTCATCGATTTCAGCACTATAAGGCAGCCCCAGCACAGGTTTGTCCCAATCCACCTTCATTTGTGGTTCAGTGTGACCCAGCTAAGTGCTAGAAAGCGTAGTCCACCCCCAAAGCCACCTGATGGGGACAAATTAGGCCCAGATACAGCGTCATGGTCGTTAGCCAGCTCTGGGAAGAACCATCATGAATTGGGCAGCCCCAGGCTCTTATTCCATGCTGGTGGTCAAGAAAGCTGCAGTTCTGTGTTGCATTCTAATGCCTCAGGCTGCCAAGGTCAACACAACACTGGAAAGAACCAAGGTCACAGGGGGTAACTACTTATTGCTGAATTGGACTCTGTTGGCCCAAGACTGTTGAAATTGAAAAGAGGTGCTGAAGAATACAAGTCTGATATATCAAGGTTATGTGTCTTTTTCTGGCCCCAGAGTTATTCCAGAGGCTTTGCACAGCCAGACCTTGGGAAATGATCTTTCTCACGTGTCCAGTCATAGCGTTTACCAGACCAGCATTAAATTCCAGGACAAAATCCTGAACTAACTATCCTGATCCATCCTCAGGGAATGAGGTCTTTCTCACACTGTGTGGTGTGAGGTAGGGGTAATTTGGGCAGTCCATTGTCCTCCTAGGTTTATAGTGAACTGGGCTGGTCTCAAATATCACAGTTGCTAAGACCTGCAAAGTCTCAGGGGGGAACTGAAGCCCATACTACTTGTAGCAATGGTGCAGGTTAAAACTGAGTTTCTGCAACTCAGATGGAAGTCTCTCCTTGAGGCCTGAGGGTATCTGTGTTTTCCCAAGATTTTACACCTTTCTCAGTAGAGGCAAGTGTCATGGCAAAATACTTGTTCTGTACATCTCAATTGCTTCACCTCAAATTCAACTAAGAGGTACAACCTCTTCTAATTTTAGCTTCTTTCTGGTAACAAAGAAGATAATGATGTTTTGTCATCTTCATAGGATTTTTAATAACATTTTAAAATTACATATAGGAAATGAAAGATAGTTTTTACCAATTATCTGGGATTTGATGTGTTAAATATTAATGTCTGGCACTTACATAATTTGATACAGCATGGGTAACTAAGTGGTACTGAAATAATTTTCTTGGTTCCAGATAGTCTTGCCCCTGTTTACTTAGGCAGAATATATAATAGTTCTAGATAATGGACCATAAGATTAATTATTATTAATATTATTAATGATAATTATTGAATTATAATTAATTATTACTTGTCATTATTATAATAATACCATTGTTGTCTGCAGATTGAGGCATACACAATATTCTTCAGTTGTCTTTTTCTAGCCCTGATAATCAGCAGGCTTCCTGTTTAGCAGGTGCAGCTATAGATATGATGCCTGCCTTCATAAACAGGCATCTTTGAGTGAGACATATTGAGAAAGCCCCCCACTTATTCATGAAAAAAATGTAATGGACATGAACTAGCATAAGATATCATAAGTGAGATGCAAATCTTTTAGAGGTTAAATAATGCCCCCTTCATCAGAAACTAATATCTGATATCTCTAAATATCAACTTCTAAGACTATGGCTTTGCAGTTGTAATTAAATTTAGTGTAGAACAATGAGATCTTAATCTGGGTTATTTATTGGGCCCTAAGTGCTGCTTCCAAATCCTGATAAGAGAGAGGCAGGAAAAGTGGTAGATTAGGTATTTGAAGGTCTTGTTACTTCACGGAAACAGACCTTTGAAGAAAGTAAACAGGCTGAGAAAGAATGTAAAATGTGTAAAAATCAATTTTGTTACAATTTTGAAGGGTTGTCTAAAAAATTAATTCAATGATGAATCAATAAAAATGTGACTTCAAATGATATTTAAAGAAGTCTTTGTCAACTGCCAGCTGACCCAAAGGAAGAGAATATAGGCATCAAACCACACATGATAAACAGTCAAGAAACTCATTAAATACAAACTATGTCCAGAGCAAGCAACAACAAAATTTTCTTGGAAAGTGTGAAGAATTCCATTTTCAGAGTTACTACAATATAATATTTTAAATACATAGTTATTAATGACAACAAATAGATACGAAAGAAATAAGAAACAGATTAGTAGAGAATTTCTCATCAGAAATCCTGAAGGCCAGAAGAGAGATACATATTTAAGATTTTTGGAAAAAAATCTAAAATCTGACCAATCAGTCTATTCTAAGGAAACTTTCCCTCAAGAAAGATAGAGAAAATAAAGCTTCTAAGGTAAATAAAACTTGAGAGTTGGTCACTGGTAGAGCTGCCCTACAGGAAATGGAAAAAATTATTTCATCCTAGAATTTAAAGATTCAGAAAGTAACTAAAAGCCATATATGATCATCACGTTGTACAGCATAAATATATGATTATTGGTCAAGAAATAATTAGAGTATATTTTATAATAAAGTAAACAGTTGAAATTGAAAAAGAAAGAGAAATTTATGGAGGTAATTATACAAGTAAATAAAATATAAGTATTTTTGTATTTTTGTTTATAACTTTAGTCTATGATACATGGCTTTAAAATATATATAAAATATTTATTATAAACCCATGGTATTGAGTACAAAGTATATAAAAAGAGATGAGGTATCAAAAATTTCATGAAGTTGTAAGATGTAGTCAACGTATTGCAATTAAACTTAAAGTTTAATTATTTTATTCATTTGTTTAACAAAATACTGAGAATGAACTATAATATAGGCTTTATTCAGGCTCAGATGATCACATTTGAATAAAAGAGATAAGTCACTGTTCTCATAGAGTTTATATTCTTGTTGGGTAAGATAAATAAGAAGCCAATAAGCAAAGCCATCATAGGTAAGTGTCGAGAAGGTACATGATGATAACATAGTAGAAAGGAGGCAGTCTATAGGGTGAATGGAAAGTGACCAGTTTATAAAGGTGACCAACGAAGAACTCCATGACAGGGTTAGATTCTGCAAAGACCTGGGTGGAAATGAGGGCATTCCTTAGAGGGAGGACCTAAGGCAAAGGTCCTGAAGCGTGGCCATGACTGGAGTTATGGGAAGACAGCAAGGAAACTGGTGAGGATGAAGTTGGGCACAAGATTGTGAAGGTGAGAAGGTTGGAAAGATGATGCAATAGAGAAAGGAGGCACTTCTTACTTGTCCTGCTGCTAGAAATTTGAATAACAGGAATAGCACTGCATAATGACTTTATCCCTTTGGGGAAGGGAATAAAATGGTTCTACTTGTGTGTGTGTGTGTGTGTGTGTGTGTGTGTGTGTGTGTGTGTGTATGAATTACCAATTTATAAAAGCATTCAGTAGATGGGAGGAAGGACAGGGGGATCTGGGTGGGTGGAAAAGGGGAGGGAGAGAAGTGATATTGGGGACTAAGTGGAGTGAATTATATCCCATGAATGTTTAGTTATATCAAAACGAATCCCACTATTATATATAGCTATAATGTACAGAAAAAAAACATAAAAATGCTATGAATGTGACAAAAGAAAATATGACTAATAAAACAAATAAACAACAACAACAACAAAAATAGGAAGTGCTGATGTTTTCACAGCCTTTCTGGAAAGAAAAATGTACATCAATACTAGGTTTCAGTGTACCTTATAAATAGTCTGATAAAGTGTCATATGTGAATACGTTAAAATGCTTTTAGTTTTCTTCCATTTTTCTGGTAATCTTGCAGTTTTATCCCTTTAAGCATTAAAATATGAGGGTTTTGGTTATATAAAATGACAAAATCAAACAAATATTTGTTTACCTGAGAAGCTAGCTTTATATATCATTTGTAAAAATGTGCAAAGAAGAACATTCTTCATTCAATAGCATATCTTTTTCCCCTCAAAATAGGGCTCTTAGAATAATAGAGAAATAAATAAAAATATTAGATATAATTTTATTTTAACACCATATTAAAGGTTAAATGATTTTTAAACACTATTAGTCTGGGTTCTACAGACAAACAGAATCAACAGGACATGTATAGACAAGTGAGATTTTTATGATGGGTCTGGGCTCACGTGACGAAAAAGCTAAGAAACCCGTGCTGTGCCCTCTGCCAACTGGAGAACCAGGGATACTGCTGGTGCAGTTCATTTTGAGTTGAGACTTGAGAAGCAAAGATGTGATGAGTGTGTTTTAGAGACTGAAGACCTGAGAGGCTGTAGCTCTGAAATCCAAGAGTGAGAGAAATGGATGTTTCAGTTGGAGAAGGAGAAGAAGGGATGAGGAAGAAGGAAGAGAAGGAGGAAGAGAAGGAGCCCGGGGGAAGAGGAAGAGGATGAGGAAGAAGGAGGAGGAGAAGGAGAAGGAGAACAGGAAGAAGAGGGAGGAGGAAGAGGAGGAGGAGGAGAGGAAAAGAAAGGATAATTTGCCTATTGTACACTATTTTGTTCTACTGTGAGCTCTCCATGGATTGGATCAGACCAAAACACATGGGTAAGGAAAGACCATTGCTAAGACTACTGATTCAAAAACTAGGGACAAATCTCCTCACAGACACACTCTGAAAAATGTTTTACTTGTTGTCTTATTATCCCTTAATATAGTCCAATGGACAGACCCCCACCCCACCCCCCAAAAATTGCCACGAGCAGCCACATCAAAATCAATTCTGGCAAATCTGCCACACCAATGCAAGTGTATGTTGTCCTCACAGGGCTGCCAATTCCACTTCTTCTCATGGGCCTCTGTGTTCACTTGGTTTACAAACCCATGGACATGTGGAAGAAAACTATTGCATGGAAAACGAATATATACATCAATATCTTTAATCGGTGATTTAATAAGCAGGCCCCAAGATATCACAGATATTGTTATCTAGGTGTTATTTTTATGGACATTAAATTTTTTCTCAGATGAAAAATTTTTTCAAAGGTAAAGGTATTACTTTAAGAAGTTGAATTCAGTGTGAGTTTAAAATATGATTTGTTACAAATGGATAAGAAATCACAGGGGTGAGGACACATATTGTGAATCTCAAAGAGTTAAAATCAAGTTGGTAAAGATTATTTTGCCTTCAAAAAAATCTTTGAGAATGCACTCTTGACCTCCTTGTTCCTGAGGCTGTAGACCATGGGGTTCAGCATGGGGATGACCATGGTGTAGAACACAGAGGCAACTTTGTCTGTGTCCATGGAGTGACTGGAGCTGGGCTGTAAGTACATGAAGATAACAGCTCCATAGAAAATGGAGACTGCAGTGAAATGAGAAGCACAGGTGGATACAGCTTTTCGATACCCTGCAGCTGAGTGCATTTTTAGGATAGTAATAAAGATAAATAGATAGGATACGAAGATAAGTAGGAGAGCAAAAAAGATATTGAAGCTGGCTACATAAATAAGAACCAGCTCATGGAGATGTCTATCAGAGCAAGACACAGCCACGATGGCTGGAATATCACAGAAGAAATGATGGACCACACTGGACTTACAGAAGGTGAGACTGAACGTGTTCCCAGTGTAGATGGAGGCATTCAGGAAACCACAGACATAGCAGCCTATGATCAGACTTGCACACACACTTGTGGTCATGGTGGTGGTGTAGTGCAGGGGCTTGCACACTGCTGCATAGCGGTCATAGGCCATTGAGGCCAGGAGGTAATTTTCTACATTGGCACATAATGCAAAACAGAACATCTGAGCAGCACAGGCATTGTAGGAGATGACCTTGTCTCCTAGGAGCCCGGCCATGACCTTGGGAGTGACAGCTGAAGAGTAGCAAAAGTCCACCAGAGACAGGTTGCCCGGGAAAAAGTACATGGGAGTGTGGAGACGGGAGTCCAGGTGGGTCAGCAGGATCATCCCCAGGTTCCCAGCCAGAGTGATGGTGTAGATGAGGAAGAAGGTCACAAAGAGGGGAAGTTGCAGACCTGGGTCATTGGTCAGTCCCAGCAGGATGAACTCTGTCACTTCTGTCCTGTTCTCCATCGGTTACCTGAGAATCACTAGATGCTCGGTAGCAATGAGGACAAAGGAAGAGAATGGCAAAGGCATTGAACTTTAATTGGGGCAGATAAGTACAAGATATATTCTTGCATTATCCCAATAACTTGTTCTTTTAGGACTCCTTGAAAAACACATTTCTGCTTTAATTATACAGTGAGTACAAGCTGTTGGATCTGAGAAATCTTAATAGGTCATCTACTAAATTTAATCATCATGTATAATTCTTAGAGGCACTTTAATATTTTGAAGAAAATGGCTTGTGTGGGTGAATCCGTTTATCACTCCTCGGCTCAGTAACAGCTGACACAACCATGTTTCTCATCTGCCAACAACTGCTGTAGACACTTTTAGATTTTCATCTTTTTTTCCTCTCAACAGTCTTATGGGTTTAATTGGTGTTCCATTCACTTAAATTATGAAACACAAGAGGTAGAACCCTTAATACGTATTCACACAGTGTTATTTGTCAATCACTTGCTCTGGACCCAGGTGAATTTCTAACCCAAGCTGAGTGATTCCTAAATCTCATAGTCTAAAATGAACATAAAAGAGATTAAACTTAATTGAAATTACAATTACTCCTCCTCTCATCTACTGTGTTTCAATCTCAGTGTTTGATATTTCATAAGTGAAATAAATAAAGATTGAGTGATTGGATGTAAATTTCATCTCATTCATACTATATTTGCCTTCATTGGAGTCCTCAATGAATTAACAAGATCTAAATTGCATTGTGACCTTTTCCTAACTCTCTCGTGCTTATGATTCTCAGCATATCTGCATATGTTGACTATGAGGACTATGATGTGGCAATAAGCATAAACTATGATTAGGCTGAGGAAGAATTTAACTATTTCTGATTTTGTTGTTGCTGTTCCTGGGGATTTAACCCAGGGGCACGTTGCCACTGATCTATTTTCCAGCTCCTTTTTAAATTTTTTAAAAATTTTGAGATAGTGTGTCAATAATTTGCTGAAAGCCTCCCTAAGTTTCAGAGGCTGGCCTTGATCTTGAGATGCTCCTGCCTCAACCTCCCGATTTCCTGGGATTTCAGGTGTAGACCACTGTACCTGGCAGGGTTTACCTCTTGAGTTACCATAGTAAGTCTATGTGCAGTAGATGTGGTGGGATAACTGGTGGGTGGGAGCATGTTCAGCCTGCAGAAGCAGTTCTGAGAGGAGGTGTATCTGATACAGCAGACACAGAGCTGAGGTTCCTGGGAGAGACACATATCAGACCTACTGTTTACCACCAGGGTATCATTGTCCCTAACCTAACTCTCCTGAACATCATGTTTCCATTTGCAAAATGAAGACAGTGTTAAGACCTATTTTTAGGTATTAGGAAAGATACTGTGTAAAGGACAATGGATGTTATGTGTGTCTGGCAAGCAGAGCCTGGTGAGTGTTGGTTATATTATCATTAGAATGCAATTATGGTCTTTATTGGTTTTTTTATTCATTTATTTTGGCATAGTCAGAGGCAGAAGTTTATTTAGAAAGATAGATACACATTCAAGGGAGAATGCAGGCTGCAGCCCTGACTTGGGCTTGGGGTCCAATATTTATAGAAGGGCTGGGTCAGTGGCTGGATTGGAAGTGCATTTATGGTGGAGCTGCAATTTCCCACCAGTTTTTCTGCACTTGTGTATTCCCCTCATTTTACAAGGGCAAGGACCAAGAGTGTGAGCCAAGGTTTGCAACTGTGTTTTCTGCACATCAGTGGCTTGATTCTGCATTTCAATGGCTTGTTTCTGTATTTTCTCTCCTTTTCCTAGATCCCCATCTCATCCCCCCACCCCAGACTTTGGTCCCTTAATCTTAAGGGCTGGTGAGGGGTAAAGAGGATCATGGTTTTTAATCGTGGTTTGATCAGGTTGGATGCTGACTGTCAGGGCCTCTGTACTGGGTGAGTAGAAGTCTCCAAGCTTCTCTTCTAGCCTTTTTCCTGCACAAGGGCCTGTGAGATCTTTTGTGCTCTCCTGTGTTTCTCAGGCTGTTCTTACTTTAAGCACAAGATTACTGCTCCAAAAGTTCCATGTGAGCGACTTAAAGAAAAAAAATTCCCTATAAACTAATAATTTAGATGTGGTAAAAAGTTCATTCTACTTAAAAAATTATTCTTTCTGTCATTACTGTGACCAGGTGGCCAAATCACAGAGAGCAAGTGTTGAAAATTACCTATTTAAGGGCTGTCTTTAGCTCACAGATCTCTTTTGGTGGCAAGTCTACATCTTAAAACACATTATTTGAATATTTTCTTGTGTTGGTAACAGTATTTAAATATTCTTTAATTGAAACGAATTTTGGGGAAGCATATCTGTCCAATACTACTATTCCCTACTTATTTTTACTAAGACTTTGGTTATTTTCACTTTATGAAGACATGAGGTTGGTCTAACTTAACATCTATGACAACTTTTAGCATGTACCATCTTCCAAAATCAATAAGGGTTTCACATAGTAGTGTGTGTGTGTGTGTGTGCGTGTGTGTGTGTGTGTGTGTAGGCTCTCTCACTTCTGTGTGTATGTAGGCCTATGCCAGGTAGGGTTACTCAAATGATCTATCTCATCCCCTGGATCTCCCTTTTATCAAAATACAAGATTGAAAGCTCTCCTCAATCTAATAACAAGTGCTTACTTTTATTCATGCCATTCTTAATGACTGCCGATATGCTAGTAAAAGTCAGCCTGAGATTATGTGGGAAAGTTTAATATGCAGGTCGGAGTTTATTAGTTTGTTGAGGAACCTTTTCTAGTTTAAAGAAGTATGATTTCACTTTTCCTGATTTTTGTTTTTGTTTGTTTGTTGACCTCAAATGAGAAGTAAATATATAGTGAACAAGACAAAAATCACCAGCTAATCAATAAGAACATTATGTGTCTCATTTTGTGTGCAGATTTTTGGAGAAATAAGTACAATGTGTCATTAGTATTACAAAATCACCTATGATGGAAGCTTTGACATTATACCCCCTATTCACCACGGTTTCTCAGAGAAATGTTAAAGATTTCTCATTCTCTTTTTAAGTAACTCTAGGTAAGCATAGCTGCTCCACTACTGTTGCATGCATTACACTTCTCACTGATGATGCTTTTGGAATGCAGAAGCTTACCAGTTTGCTGCATGAGAAAAAAGTCGATCCAGAAGAGTCAGTGTGGAGGCATCAAATCAGCCAGAGTATAGCATAAGTTCCAGAACAGCAATTCTCATTCAGGTAGTGGTCCAAAGTTTCCTCATTCTCTAAGAGAGGGAAAATGGGAGGAGAGAACCTTAACATAGATCAAGTTCCAAATCCTCCCTGCAGTCTTTCTGTTTCCTGGAAGAGTCACCTTTTTCTTCCTTATTTATAAAATAAACATGACAAGATCACTCGTCTCTCCTAAAGTCCCCACATCAATTCTGTATATAACCAATAAAGAAGGTCTGTAGAACATCTGGCGAAGAGGTTACCATTTGAAAGTCCGTCTATATGATTTCTTTTTTTGGTGCTTTCCCTGACCAGGTTGAAGACTCACAGTAAATCCTCAGGCGAGAAGAAGGCTCTCTGCACTAACAATGCTTGGCATTTAGGTGGGTAAGCAAGGACCAATGGAGCATTGCATGGAGTGAGCTCCTTCTAAAACACCGTGATTCTGAGTCACACAGGGATTACAGAGAGTGATACCTGGATGCCAGGAGAGAATTATAGAGACTTGGAGATCTCTGGAGATTTTCCCCATGAGACCATCTACAACTCCTTATCCTTCTTTGGTAGGGAAGAAGCAAATAAACTGTCTGGAGGGATCAAGCTGATTATTATATTTTTAAAAGTAAAAATTTTAACTGATAAATGAAAAACAAAAATTGTCCAAAAAATAAGATATTAAGAGATGTTTGTATAAATGAATGCATTGCACAATGTTTTAGAATATACACCTATCTCCTAAAGCATTTGCATTTCTTTCTTAATTAGTATATATTAATTATACTGAATAGCTGGTATCCTGGTGGCATATTCGTACATGCATACAACACATCATTATCCAAAGTACATGCATGAAGACATGAATTGGTATGAATGTACTTTGTATACAACCAGAGATATGAAAAAATTGTGCTCTAAATGTGTAATAAGAATTGTAATGCATTCCATTGTCATATATAAATTTTTAAAAATTAATAAAAAATTGATCATGCATTGGGTTTTAAGAATACTTTTATTGATGAATCATAATTATATACGATAGTGGGCTTAATTGTGATATAGTTTCACTTACACATAGTGTAACCTGTTGCATTTCATTCTCCCAACTTCTCTTTCTCTCTTCTCTCCCTCTAACTAGTCCCCACTCTCTACTGTACTATTCTTCCTTCTATTTTCATGAGATACTTTTTTTCCCCGAAATGTACTCTAGCTTTCAAATATGAAACAAAACACATGATCCTTGACTTTCAGAGTCTGACTTATTTCACTTAACATGATCATGTTCTCTGATTTCACCATCTGCCTACAAATGGTATGATTTTGTTCCTTTTTATGATTGAGTAAAACTCCATTTGGTATATATACCTAATTTTTATACATTTACCCATTCACACACACACACACACACACACACATACACACACACACACACATATCATTATAAGTCTTTCCACTTTAGTTCTTTTGGATAAATACCAAGAAGTACTATAACTGGGTCATATGATGGATTCCATTCCTAGTCTTTTGAGCATGCTTCATAATTATTTCTATAGTGTTGTTCTAATTTAATCTCCCACCAGAGTGTATTCACTAGCATGTTAGAATTTTCCACCTTCATAAATACATTAAGTCAATTCCTCATAATACAGTTAAAACAATATATAGATGTATTCCCCCCCCCTCTCTCTCTCTCTCTCTCTCTCTCTCAATTCTTATTGTGTTGCGACTCTACCCAAACCAAATGTTATAGAGTTTTGTTCTGGTGGAATAGAACCTTAAAGATTAAATTTCTGATTTGATTCTGGAGTTTCTAGAATTAGTTCTCTAAACTTATTAAATCCTAAATCACTAATGACTACTTTAAGTAATAAGGAGGGGAGGACAGTTTAGCCCATGTTACCATCTGGGAACATATAAACACAAAATATCACCATTGGATCTTCCTAATAATTCACTAAAAATAAAGATTGGGGTTTTTGTTCAAATGTTGTGTCTCCCTTAAATTCATCTGTTGGGACATAACATACAATATGATCACATTAAGACATGAAGTGGTTAAGTCTCAGTTAGGAGGTGATTTGCCTCGGTCCCCATTATTTGAATTAGTGTCCTCGTGTAATGGTTAAAGGGAACTAACTGGTCACCTTTTGCCTTTCTGCCTTCCACCATATGACAACACAGCACCCTCCTGTTCTTTCACGCATGCTCATGTTCTTTTGCTCCCTCAACACCTTATGAGGTTGTAGCAATAGGCCTTCATCAGTCACCAGATCTCCTGGCACCTTGACATGGGACTGTCCACAAGTCCAAAATGTAAGGGGATAATTTGGGGTCCTTAGAATTAACTGCTTCTAAGGTATTTTATTATAGAGACAAAGTTGGATGAAGACACTATTTAGTTCTTGCTTTTGGATCGTTTTGTCACTCTAATGAGTGTGATCAAATTGGCTAGTTACTGGAGAAAGTAGAGGAAAACTGGATGCATTCAGGGATTTGAATGACCATCTTAAACTCTGAATAAATGACCTGAAATCTTCTACATCTGTCCTGAAACACTTTTCTGCTGTATTATAGAACTGAGACAACTGAAACCAAACCAACCCTGTGAGAAGTTGACTTAAATTGCCAACACACACCCCTTACCTGGTAGTGTGTTTACTAAAAAAAAAAAAAAAAATGAAAGCACTGATTTGGAAGGTATAGAATCCTGAAAGCTGGAATAGATAAGCAGGAAAAGCCTGATGAAGCTAGAGACATTGATTCCCTATATTATGTTGAGTCTTATTTACCAGGATAACTCTTCATTTTACCACAAGTAGAATCAACCTGCCCATTTACATCTGAGATTATTCTCATGTTGCCCAAGAAAGTTTAATGGAAGTCTATATAGACCAAGAAAAGGTGGTTATGCTATTGTAGCTGATGCAGCAGTCCTGAAAAAGAAGTCTGATTGTCTTCAGGACCCCTTCCCATTGCTCTTTGCTTTAGCTCTCTAGCTAGTTTCAGGTCCCAAAAGTTCCTTACGCAGTATGTTATAGATAAGGAGGAGGTGTGCTGATCTACAAAACAACGACTTGAGTTTTCTAATTTATGTAGAAATAAGTCTTGGGCTTAGGTATGGCCACAGATATTAATAGTATGGCTGTGTGAAAGAAAGAAAAATCTGAATTAGGCCCAAATTGCTACTATAGGTAAAAAAAAAAGATAAATTCTGCATTAAATGTTGTGTGTCAAAGAGTTACAAGGATTCCTAAATTTCTTTATATTTGGATGAAACAACAAAAGGTGGTCTTCATCTTATGAAGTAGAAATCCATGACACCTTTTGGTTTATTTTAGAAGAAGGGATTCCAAGCCTTAGGTAAACTGCAGTGTCAGAATGGGTTTGTTATTGTAAACGTGCTTAGCCACTTGTGGGTTGATAAAGAAAACACACCTTATACCACAGCAATGAGAAGAAATGATTTTGTAAGGGGAAATCGAAGCATCTTTTTTAGAGCTCTATGATTACACATCCCTCTAGGCCAGACCTTAAATTCAGAAGTGAGGCCTCTTAATTGGAAAATATTAAAACATGGGAATGATTGAATCCCAATGTGGCAGGGGCCAACTGCCAACAGCAAGATGTGTGTGATTAACATAATGAATAGCAGATTCAAAGTAGCAGCAGGAATAGTGGGATGTGTGTAATCCTAAAGCATTGCTTTTCCAAAAAGTTAACCAGAAATTAGCTCTATTAAATTCTTTTTGTAAAAAAATATTTTGTAGTTGTCAATGGATCTTTTATTTAATTTATTTATATGTGGTGCTGAGGAACAAACCCAAGGCCTCACACATGCCAGACAAGCTCTCTACCCCTGAGCCAAAACTCTAGCCCCTTAAATTCTTATTCGATATATATGTAAGAACAGATTCTAAGTCAAGTGATTAAAATCTACCTGATTCATAAGAACAGTCAAAATCTGTCAGTCAATTCCCAGACTTAAGTAAATTTAAAGATCAAAACATGCTCTCAAATTTTTAAATGTTGGTGCAGTATAATAGACATGTTAATGGTATTTATTGTAATTTTTTTATTAGGTGCACATAACATACTTTCATCCATTTTATTCCCCAGTACTTCCTCTTTCTCTCTTTCCTTCTTCCCTCAGGGTGGACTCCTTCCTCCACTCTGCTGGTCTCTCTCTCTTCCCTTTTCATAAGATCCCCCCTTTACACCTCTGTTTTTCTAACTTCCACATATGAGAGAAAACATATAACCCTTGATTTTCTGCATATTTTATAATACTTTATAATAATTCTTTATAATCTTGCTATTAATCTTTTTCCTTGCCTTATCCAAATTTTTTTTTAAAGAGAGAGTGAGAGAGGAGAGAGAGAGAGAGAGAGAGAGAGAGAGAATTTTTTTTTAATATTTATTTTTTAGTTTTCGGCGGACACAATATCTTTGTTGGTATGTGGTGCTGAGGATCGAACCCGGGCCGCACGCATGCCAGGCGAGCGCGCTACCGCTGAGCCACATCTCCAGCCCGCCTTATCCAAAATTTTAACGCTGTTTTTTACTAGGGCAATTTTTACTCTGATAAGGAAAATAACTAGATCTTTTGATGGCTACTGAATAATGGCTCTAAATGGACACTCAGATGCACAAAACATCACAGTGGCATATTAGTAAGAGGAGGGCACTTATGCTTTGGGTATGAATTGTCCCCCAGAGGCTCATGTGTTCAATGTTTGGTCACCAAATTCAGCAATATTTAGAGATGGGGTCCTTGAAAAGTGGTTGGATCACAAGGGCTCTGACCTCATAAGTGGTTAATCTACCAAGGCATTCATAACTTGAATGGACTATTGGGTCGTGGTATAAACTGTAGACAGGTGGGGGCATATTTGGAGGAAGTTCACCACTGGGGATGGTAGCAAGAAGTGAGGTGATTTCTGTGAATTTACTGATGTGGTTCAGAAACTTTTTTAACTGATTTGTGAGAGAAGTTTGGAAAACTTTGAAGATGCAAGCCAGAGAAGACTTAGTGTGGAGAAAAGGCTGTGCCCTGCTGAGTTAGTGCATAATGTATAAAATAGTGGTTTTCAGGTTGTCCCCTGCTCTGAATAGATAGAAGAGTAGTTTTAAAACTGTGTCTAACCCTCACTCTATCTCATAAAGTGGTAGTTTGCCATTAGTTACTCCATTTTCGGTACACATGCTGAGATAGAATGACTCTACACCTTGTTTATACAAGTAAACAACCACCATCTCCCAGCACAGTCACAAATTGATAATAATTTATATGTGCCAACTTATCAAATTAAATTAGGAGTACCAAATCAAATTAAATTACCAAATTTATCAAGTTAAATTAGGAGTCAAAAATCACATCAGAAACACCAGGCACAGGAGCTTATCAACCTCATCTCCTAAGACCCAGAAAATGAAGAGACCTCAAGACTGAACACAGTCACACTGATCCTGTCACCCAGTCAATCATCAGGAGCCTTGCCCATCACCACAGTGATGAACATTTGATTTCTTTCCCACTGGACTTTGGCACAGGGTGATTTTTTCCTGCTTTTGAGTAGAATTCACTAACTGCCATCCATCTAGACTCTCTGCCTGGACAACTCTGCAGAACTGATTTGTTAAAATCCTTGTCTGAATACCTACTGTGACACTTTGATGCTTGGCATTAATATCTTATTCTACCTGTGTTCTTGGCACAGGATCCTGCAAACCTGGGTCACCTGACTCATTTTTTAGTCTTTCTGTGAAAAATAAATATATATTTCACATAATGATATGCATTTAATTGTGGAACACTAGACACATATAAACCTGCTGAGATTACCATCCATGTCACTCCAGGTTGTTTTGGATGGAACTCATGACAGCAGATTAAAGGACTTAAGACTCCCATTGGATTTTGGTCAATAGTTACAGAAGCGGCTAGAACATTATAGGTTGTTGAAAAGACTTGTGTTGTCTTTCTTGTTATAGAGCCCATTACCAGAGAAACTGCAGTCATGGCAGTAAAACTAGTGAAGATAAGATGGTTGTAGGAAACCTTGGCAGAAGAAATTGCCATTTGACCTCATTGTAGACTAAAGCATACAATACTATGTGGGCAGCTGTGACATGCTGGGGACTGCCCACAAAGATGTCTGATGTTGTTGCTGTATTCCAGAACTGTCTTGCCTGCTCTCTCTTTGGTGCTTATCAAGGTGAGAGTCCTTATTCCTAATTGAGAGGTGGGGTGACTTCCAAATTCAGTCTCTTTCCCTCAATACGTGGTTCACATGATAGTCCTAAACTGGGCAATTACAATTCTTTTATTCCATTATAATCTTAATTTCTAACACCTATTACACTCAAGTCACACATTACATTTTAAAGGGAGCTGTGGACTCTGCTTTTATTAAATCTCCTAATTGGACAGGCTTGTCTCTGTCTCTTTTTGGAGGAAGAGTCCACTCTACCTTTGAGATTGCCTCCCCTTTTGTTTTCTTATTGAGAGGTAATGGCCCAAACCTCTTCCCCTTCAGCAGTCACTTCTACAACTGTACCAGGGTGGCATTAGGTTATTGATCTATTTTCCTCTGATCTACTCCCGCTACTATTAAGTCTACTCACATAGATCTATGAAAAGCTTGGAGAGGTCCTTCCAATTTGGGATGGGTGTCACTGTTTTCTGTCACAATCTTTCTGTCTCCCCTAGCTCTATTATGAGCTGTACTGCTTGCTGGAGGTGTTGCCTTATTAATGGAGAAACAGTTGATATCATGGCACAATAAATGGATGGAGGGGCTGTGTGTTACACTGCAGTTCTCATCCTGGCAGCCCAAGCCATACTGTCCAGTCCTGGGAAAGGCTTTGAAGAGTAGCATATTTCATTCCCAGTATCCACAAGTAGCTTTGTAGTTCTTTCATAGAGTCCCAGGTATCTATGGGCATAGAAATATCTCTGGAATTTGGCCACACGCTGTGAGTGACAAGAAGTAGCCAATCTACTAGTGACCCAACACTTTCATCTGCAGAACTGATGTAAAGCTCCTGACATAAAGCTGGATGAGCAGTTAACAATGCTATTTTAGACAATTCTATTCAATTCAGTGTAATTCCATCAGTTCCAGGGCTCCACAAGCAGAGCAGACATGCCTGAGCTTGGACCCCAGGTCCACCAGCTCCATGGGGGTATGTGGTCTCATACGAGTATGTAAACATCTCTCTGGAGTGAGGTGTAGATCTGAATTCACCCAGCATAGGCTGCTTCTACTGGGGCTTCCTCCATTCATTCCTGTTCTACCTTTTACTATATTTTCATTCTCCTCCTCAACTTGTATGTCACTAGAAGTAGAGGACTCCCCGAGTGAATCCTAGGTCTGAGGGTTCCAGTTTTCACTAGTCACTCCTGCTGACTCTGGGCACTCATACTGACTCTGGGGATGTGATGTTCCCTCATTTTACATTTTAGCCTGCCATTAGGGCTGTGGGCCGTCATCTGTAAATTCTAGGTACCACAACAGCTCATCCTTGCTGTTAACGTGTGCTAAAATGGCATCTCTTTCTAATTTCAACCCTTCCTGTATTCTACAGAGCTGAGCCTGAGTGGCTAGCTCCTGGTATGTGACTAACTTTATTGCATACAGCAGGGGCCTTGTCCCCACAGCAGCAGCAGCAATGCTTGTTCCTTTCACTTTTCCGCAACCACTTTGGAGACTGCTTCCAACACTTGCAGCACCCCTCTTTGTATTTTTAGGGTGTCCTTGTATTCATTGATGTCTCCAGCCTCTCCGATAGGGAAGTCACCTCCAACCACATGGAGACTTATGGCCAGCCTGGGATTTTCCTTTCAGACACCAAGTCCTTCCCCAATTCTGGAATCAATTCAACAAGTCCCCCTGTGGAATCCTGCTGACTATGTCAATTCTTCATCCCCAGGTCTGCAAACACCCCAAAGCCCCAAAGCATACTGTTTACTGATCCCCCAAAAACGAACATGGGGACCAAGCTGGCAGGTTTTATTACTTACTCTCAATGACACTGGGCCAGGATAAAATGGAGGGCTGCCTTAGGTCTACAAGCAGAGGAAATATATAGGATAGCTTGCATGCCTACTGCACAAGTGGATTTTCTCAGATATTTTATGATCATATTTGTTAGGGTCTGTAAACAAGTCAAGATGGCGCCTGGCATTTTGCCAGAGGGAGTGGTTTGTGAAGTAACGCCAGAGAGCCATTAAGTGTGGAGATTCCTTATTGGTTGACTGTTGTATCTAGTTTATGTCAATTAAGATAAGCTGTGTGTAATGTATATATACCCCTCCTGTCCTACAATAAACGGCTCCTACTCCTGCTGTATCAATGTACACAAGTTGCTCGTCACACCCCGGCTATTTTGCCCAGCCAGCCGGGCTGCAGCACATATTCTTTACTGTAAAACCAGGATCAATGTGATTAGATTGTCTCCTAAAGATCGGAACTAAGGGAAGTGGGTAGCTTCTCTTCTCCATTTCCTTTGTTATCATGTTCTTTAGAGAGCATCTTATCTCACTGCAAGCTTAGTTAGGCACTGATTAGTGTTTCACTCAATATACATTTCAGCAAGAAACTTGTCTATATCTTGTCCATGTCCTGAGAATGTGTGTGAGGCTGAATATAAATCTGGTAGTGAATAATAATTAATCTGGTGGTGAAAAGATTAAGAAACTACAGCATTCAGGCAGAGACATGGTATTGCTGGCAACTTTTAGCAGGTTTACAGTGAGAGTCAGAAAGAGTAAGAGAGCAGAAACATGAAAAAAAATTCAGTTTGGCTGGAAAAACACATGTAAAATTGGTACCAAGGAAGGTGTGGTTAGTGAAGAGATAAGAACCATTAATGAAAAGCTAGGTATTTTTTTTCACCAGAAGAGTAGAAAAGATGCCTTGAGAACATTTCAGGAGCTGAACAAACTCTACTCAATAGTGTAGAGTTCAATAGTGTAATGTGAAAACTTGCTTGAAAGCCTTTGCTACGAGAATCCTGGGTGACCTTTTCCCACAGGGCTGCCTAGGAAATTTTTCTACAGAGTTTGTTTCAGGTTCCCAGGCACTCAGAGCCACCTATTAAACTGGGCTTTGATACTGTTTCTGCTGGTAGCAGACCTTGGTGTCTTTTATATGGTGTAGGTTTTGCAGGCATAAACAATGTGAGAGTTTGGATATGGGGTATATCCCCCAAAAAGCTCCTGAGTCAATGCAAGAATATTTGGAGGTAAAAATAATTGGATTGCAAGAACTGTAACCTGATCAAGCCATCCTAGTTTGAATGGACCATCTGGGTAAATACAGGCAGGTGGGGTGTAGCTGGATGAAATGAATCACTGGAGGCATCCCCTGAAAGGGTTTTTCTTCTTGCAACGTCCCTCTCCCCACCCTACTCCTCTCCTTCTTTCCTGCTAAAAGGGGAGCAGCTTCTTTTTACTACAGTTTTGTCCCATGATGTTCTGCCTTACTTTGGACCCAGAGCAATGGAGTCACTCATTTATGGACTGAGACCTCTGACTGTGAGCTAAATAAAAATTTCCTCCTTTAATTTTTTTTTGTGTGTATTTTTGTCACAGTGATAAAAAATCTGACCAAAACAGAGACTGGTACCAAGAAGAGGGGTCATAGCTAAGACAAACCTAACCACGTGGTTCAGAAGCTTTTGGAGCTGGTTTGCAAGAGGTAGTTTGAAAAGTTTGGAGATGCAGGCTGGCAGAGGGGTAGAAATGAGTGAAGCTTAGTGGGCAATTCTGGTGGGAGCTCAGAAGACTGGAATGCCAATAGAATTATTCATCATGCTCATGAGGTTTCAGAGGAAAATGAGGATTCTTTGGGGAATTTGATTAGAAGAAATTCATGCTACATTCTGGCAAAAAACAAAACAACAACAATAACAACAACAACAAAAAAACTAGTGTACTTTTTGCCCATGTCCTGAGATTTGGTGTGAGGCTGAATTTAAAGGTGATGGACTAATTAATGTGGTTGAGAAAATTTTCAGCAGCACAGCATTCATCCAGTGGCATGGGCATTTCTGGTAGCTTTTAGTCAGCTTACTGTAAGAATTGAGAGCAGAAAACAGCTAAAGGATTTTTAAAACTTGAAATTTTGCTGGAAAAGTACATATAAAGCTGGAGCCAAGAAAGTTGTGTTTGTTGAAGAGGTTACAGTCCTTAATGCTATGCTAAGTACTTTGCACAGAGAAAATAGAAAAGATGGTTTGAGGAATTCTCAGGGATTGGTAAAACAACATCCACTGCAAGCTCAAGGATGTAAAAGTAAAACTTCCTTTGAGAAGGGATGATGAGGAAACCCTGTTTGCAGAGCGGGGCTAAAATGTTGTTTCACCATTCTGGGACACATAGGTACTCAGAAGTTGCTGCAGCCATGATACCAGGGGGTCCATGCACTAAACGAGCAGGTGGTGTACTTGGCAGCATTCATGTGGTGATGGTTTTGCAGGAGGAGAGGATGCTAAAATTAAGAGGTCATGAAGGTTTCCACTGAGGTTTCAAAGGAAGGCTCCAGAAACCAGTAAAAGTGCAGCAGGATTAGTCAATACCCTGAGAAGGTGATATATAAAGTTGTGAAGGTGAAGCTGGAGCTGGGATGGAGACCCCAGGGATTAAGAGATGCCAGTAATGTGAACTATTTGCTGAGAAAAGCTGTTGTCTTCAGAGAAAAAAAAAAACAAACACTAAAAGAAAACCCATGTGTTCTGCTACTGGCAACCAGAGCTGTCCATACACTTTTGGAAGCACATCTTCCTACCAGGTGTTCTAGAGATGCTGTACGTGGAGTTACTGTACCTGTTTGACTGGCTGGGCTTTGGTCTTGTGTTGACCCTATTTCAATTCTGTTCCTTCATTCTGTACCATTATTCCTCATTTCAGGATAGGAATGTTTACTCTGTGCCACTGTCTATTGGATATAAGTAACTTGCTTTTGGTTTCTACAGGGACTCACAGCAAAGACTTTGCTTTGAGACTCAAGATGAGATTTTTGACTTGGATTTGGGGTAATGCTAAAACTATAAAGACTATGGGACTCTTGGAGATAAATAAATTTTATATTGTGAGATAGACATAAATTTGGGGGGAAAGGGGCCAAATCTTATGGTTTAGATATAAGGTCTTCCGTCCCAAAGCCCTTGTGTTAATAAAGGAGTATTTGGAAGTGAAATGACTAGATTGTGAGAGCTACAACACAATCAAACCACCCTAGCTTGCATGGATTGACTGAGAGATAACTGTAAGCAGGTAGGGCATAGCTGGAGGAAGTGGGTCACTCAAGCTGTGCCCTGGTGTCGGGTTTCTGTTTTCACAACTAAAAGGCTCAGGGTTTACTCCAGTTGAACTGGGCTAACTGGGCTGCACAAAATAACCCACAAGAGACACAAATACCTTTTTCTTTGGGGTCTCTGTGACGGCTCCTCTGACCTTAAGGGTCCGCAGGAAGAGAGAGAGAGAGAGAGAGAGAGAGAGAGAGAGAGAGAGAGAGAGAGCACAAGTGCTGACCCCTTTTTTTGAGGAGAATCTGTTCAAATGAGGCAAGGGGTCAGGTTTCAGGGGGCTGAGTCTGTCTTCATGATGTCCACTGTCAGCAGGTTGACTGACACCTGGGTAGGCCACACCCAGGGGCACAGTAAGAGAAGGGGACATACACAAGGCACTTCCATGGAAGATTCTATCCTAAACAGGGCAAGGGGGTATATTATAAAGGAACAGGTGAGCGTAGCTTCACCCACGGGGCAAGACACACCCATGCACGAGACACGGACTCTCGAACCCAAGAAGGGTGGGGAAAGCTCTGTCACATTTCTGCAACTGAGGGCCTCAGCATGCAGCTGGGGAGTGTGACCCAGTCACATGCAAGGTTGGTCTCCCACACCCTGAAAGTATTTATTCTTCCTGGGGCCCTTTCCTTTCTCTCTGCTTCCTTGCTGCCATGAAGGGAGGGTTTCTCTTTGCTGTGCTCCTCCCCCGCGATATTCTGCCTCACTATGAGCCCAGAGTGAAGGAGTCAGCTGTCTATGAACTGAGACCTCTGAAACCTTGAGCCCCAAATAAACTTTTTCTCCTCTAAATTGTTCTTTGGGGGTTCTTTTGATGACACTTATGAAAAAGCTGATGGGCGAAAATGGACTTGGTTCAATGGCTGGAGATACTCTACCAAGGGAGCTTACATAGATTCTAGTGGAATCTACAAGTCAATTTTTCCATTTTCTTATTGGGATTATCATTCATCTGAATCATCCATTGAAGAAAAATTTTGCATTTCTTATTATTGTTTAATCATGACTAATATGATAACACTAAGCCACTGTTTCATAGAGATAAGGAAGATTCCACCAGGAATACAAGAGATCCCTTAGGGTTGTCTTAATGTTATCATTCCCAGTGAAAGTTGAATGGGAAACTATGACAACTCAGTAAAGAAAGGCTAGTAATGTTCTTGGCCCTTCAGGAATGGAGATTTAGATCACCCCTACATGTTAAGAACTATAAACAAATGAAATGTTCACTGAAGGAAGGAAAATAAGAGAATGGGTAGTAGAACTAGGCACTTAGAACACCAGTAACATTCCCATGAGAAGTTAAAATTAAGAATACAGTTAGGAGTATTTCTTCTTACGTTGCTTATGAGCATATGTGTGCTGTTTGAAATATATTTATTTTCCCCTCTCTCTTATCCCATTATCATGAATCACTTGACGTGTTCACTTTAGTTCATAGTATTTAAGTACAATGTTATTACATTTACATAACAGTTATGGGATATCAACAGTAAGTGTAAACATCATCCAAATTGTTGGCCTCCTGTGGTGAGGAGAGATCAGTATGTGTTTGCTTATACTCAGGACATTACATTACGTTAGGTGGACGAATTGCCTTGTTATTGCCTTATTTGGAGGTAAAGTATGTTTTAAAGAAATGTGTATCAGTGCCAAGTCAACAAATGTAGGACTTGTGATGATTAATTTTAATTCATCAACCTAGGAAGTGTTTTGAGATGATATTAACATTTAAGCCAGTGAAACTTGGGTTGGGCAAAGTATGGATGAGTCTCATCCAACGACTGAGGATCTCAACGTAACATAACCACTTGCTTCCTGAATTACAGGGAATTCTCCAACGACTACCTTTAGAGTGATTGCACCATCAGCTCTGTGGAAGTCTTCTTGAGGCTTCAGTCCTGAAATACACAATTAGTTCTATTAAGTCTTTCTTTGCTGGCCAATACTGCAGACCTGGATCTGCCAGTCTCCATAATTGTAAGAATGAATTCCTCATAAAGTATCTCTCTCTCTCTCTCTCTCTCTCTCTCTCTCTCTCTCTCTCTCTCTCTCCTCTCTCTCTATTTCACACACACACACACACACACACACACACACCTCTGTTTCTATGGAGAACATTAACTAATAAAACTACTGGGAAAATTAACACATGAATGATATAGGAATCAAAAGGTGCGTGACAAAAGGAATTCACACAAAAGTAAGTTGTATCGAACATTTGAGGAGCAAGAACATACGATAGATCAAAAACAGAAAAACTACAGCAGTGCTTATCATTTATTACTGAACTATAAGTAAATGAAACTTTTCAATAAGGTAGACAATGGAAGAATGGATTTGAAAAGATGATTAAACTGCAATATTTACAAAAGAGCTGCTTATATACAAAGACACAAATAGCATGCAAATGAAAGATGGAAAAATATTCATTCATTATCTGCTCCTAGAAAACAAAAGAAGTTATTATTTGATAAAATAGGCTTTAAGAAAAAATATTTTAGAAGAGAAAAATAAACAATATATCTGGAGGCACCAGTTATTGAAGAAAATATTATTAAAAACAAATGTAATGGACATTATTACCCTAGGTCCATGTATGACTGCACATGTGGTGCAATGCTACATTGTGTATAATCAGAGAAATGAAAAGTTGTGCTGCAATTGTGTATAATGAATAAAAATGCATTCTGCTGTCATATATACCTAATTAAAATAAATTAATTAATTTTAAAAATAGTCATCTATCAACTGGTTCTCAAAATATACGGAGAAATGTAAACAAAATTAAAAGGAGATCTAGACCATTTCTATAGTAATAAACTTTACTATGTGACTTTTAATAATGAATAAAATAGCTAGAAAGAGGATCAAGATGAAATAGAGAATATGAGTAACATCATAATCCAAAAAGGCTTAGCAGACATACAGTCTTCTGTCCAAGAACTGCTTATTCTGAGTTGCACGTGAAACATTCCCTAGGGCAATCTATATCTTAGGCTAAAAATATATTCTCAATAAACATAGGAAGATTTAAATCACAGAAAACATCTTCACCCGCCACAATGCAATTGAAGTAAAAATCAATAACAAGAAAAATTTTAGTATTCCCACATGTAAGAATACATTATAATCAATGAGTAAAAAATGGAGGGAAAAAATTATAAAATAATTTGAGACAAACAGAAGCAAAACAACAAAAAAGTAGATTTTGGCAGAAGCAGAAATTTGTCATTGTAAGGGTCTATGTTAAAATTAGAGTGATCTCAAAAAAATAAGCTGACTTCAAAGTTGAAGAAAATATTATTATAAAGTGAAAGCTTAAACTGAAAGTAGCGAAGAAAGAAAATAAAGATTAGATCAGAGTAAATAAATAAGATGTAAAATAAGAATAGGTATAATCAATAAAACCAAATATTGATTGTGTGGACAAAAATGACAAAACTTTGAAGACTATGAAAAAAGAGAGAAAATTCAGATTAACAAAGTCATAAATAAAACTGAGAATATAACCTCTGACCTTATATATCCAAGAGCCTAGTGAATTTTGTGAATAGCTCTATAACAATATATTGGAAAACACTGAAAAATACAGATTCCTGAAAATACCCACACAAGCAAAATAGACTATAATAAAGAATTCTGAATATACTTATAAAAACTGCAAATAATCAAATAGTAAAAAATAATAATCCAACAAAGCAAACCCCAGGAGCAGATAGTTTCTATTTGCATTCTCCAAAACTAACATATAATTGTAATGTATCATAATTACATGGAAGAGACTACATTTTTTGGCTGTTTTCCTTGGTTGCTACAACTGTATTGCATATATGAAGTTTAGACAGCACATATGAATTCTTTCACAGAAACCAGAAGCTTGAAACCATCTTTCTGAGCTCTGACCAGTGTGTCATCAGAGTCCTGGTCTCTACATCATCTCTAGGTGAATCTCCCACATTCACACCTTCCACCTTGAGGTGGCGGCCACCATCAATGGTAACATCCCCTGCATCCAGGGTCTTGTTGCCAACTCCCTTTTTTCTGTGGTCATGTTTTTCTGACTTTCTTTCATAATATGAATGGGATTGGCTTTAAGGCATGCATGGTTAATTTCAATGGCTTCTCAGTCCTAAAAGTCTCAGTTAATCATACCTGCAGAGTTAGTTCCTGTGTGCCAGGTAGAATAACCGAAAAAGTTTTAGAAAATAGCACTTTACTAATTATAGGGCCAATATGGAGCTTTGGAGCTTGTCAGTGTTCGATATGCCAGTCACACTATGCATTGTGTTTGAATTTTTGCACCAATGCATAATAATTTCAAAATTAAAAACCATGAAATAGGTGCCACATCACATGGAAAAGACCATAAAGAAATGAGTTCAGGTACTATGCATCTCAAAAAAGTTAAAAGCAGAATCATAAAGATTATTTTGCTTTTAAACCGTCTTTGTGAATGTGCTCTTGACCTCCTTGTTCCTCAGGCTGTAGACCATAGGGTTCAGCATGGGGATGACCATAGTATAGAACACAGATATGATTTTGTCTGTGTCCATGGAGTGACTGGAGCTGGGCTGTAAGTACATGAAGATTAGAGTCCCATAGAAAATGGAGACTGCTGTGAAGTGGGAGGCACAGGTGGACATAGCCTTCCTATGTCCTGTATCTGAGCGCATCTTCAGGATTGTGATGAAAATGAATATGTAGGATATTACGATAATGACAACACCAAAAAAGATATTGAAGCTGGCTACATAAATAAGAACCAGCTCATTAACATGTCTCTCCGAGCAGGAAAGAACCATGACTGCTGGAATTTCACAGAAAAAGTGATGGACCACATTGGAAAGACAGAACACAAGACTGAATGTGTTACCAGTGTGGATAGAGGCATTCAGGAAACCAATGACATAACAGCCTAAGATCAGCCACATACACATACTTGTTGTCATGGTGGTGGTGTAGTGCAGGGGCTTGCACACTGCTGCATAGCGATCATAGGCCATTGAGCACAAGAGGAAATTTTCAACAGTAGCTGAGACCACAAAAAAGAACATCTGAGCAGCACAAGCATTGTAGGAGATGACCTTGTCTCCAAGAAGGAGCCCAGCCATGACCTTGGGAGTGACAGCTGAAGAGTAGCAAAAGTCCACCAGAGACAGGTTGCCCAGGAAAAAGTACATGGGACTGTGGAGACGGGAGTCCAAGACAATCAACAGGATCATCCCCAGGTTCCCAGCCAGAGTGATGGTGTAGATGAGGAGGAAGGTCACAAAGAGAGGGACTTGTAGATCTGGGTCATTGGTCAGTCCCAGCAGGATGAAGTGTGTCACTTCTGTCCTATTCTCCATCTATGTTATCTGAAGAAGACTGTGATATTCTACAGAATGAGAAAATGAAAAGAATTATAAGAAAATTATATTGAACTTGGGAAGTATGCATATCCTATATAGTCTTTCAAAAACTTGCATGCTAAAAATTCTTCAGGAAAAGCATTGAACTTAAAACTGTGTTTGGGAAAAAAAAACGTGTTTGGTGTACAAGTTATATATATATAATTATGTATGACAAATTATATATAATTGTAACAGGCTTACAGACTGTCAAATTGAGGAACGTTAATGAATTACGAACATAATTTAAAATTTTTATGCTATTTAAACTGTGATTAGATAATTACTACCCTTTGGAAAATAACATAAGGGTAGGTACATCTCTCCAACCATGTACTTCTGCTGAGCTGTCAAAGTTGGCCCTTCCATGTTGCTCACTGACCTACAACTGCTCTAGACATATCAGATGTGTATTCATTGTTTCCTCTCAATAATATTAGGAGTTTGGTTGGTTGCAATATTCATGCAAATTATGAAGCAAGAGAGGCTTGGAAATCTCTTCATTTATTTGTAAACAAGTATTACCTGGCAATTTCTGTTCTGGAAACCTTTAACTCATTGTGAGTGGTCCCTGAGCTTAATGGTCTAGTCTGAATTTAGACCAATGTAAATTTTACTCAGTACCTTGTCACCTTTAGTTCCAACACTGTGTTTGGGACATCACAGAGAACTGGGTGAGTGAATGATTAGGGGATCATTTCCTCTCCTTCAGTATATGTTTGCCTCTAGTTAGAGGTAAAAGAAGCAAAAAATCATCCATAACAGTGTGGTGATCCATCTTTCAATGATGAATGGATCCTAAATGGAACAGCAATCTCTGAAGGGCATGTAAACTTTTTCCAGCACCCTCCTGCTTGTTTTTACCAACATGTCTACACATGTTGATGACTAACGAGATAACTTTTTAATTAGGTTCAAGAGGGATTTAAATCTGGAATCTCCACAGATTATCCCTGATAATAGGGATCACAGCTCTAGAAGAACTCTATTCAACATGCAGAAGTGATTTTGTGAGAAGCCATGTCATCAGATTTAGCAGACATAGAGTTTGGGTTCTAGTGAGAAACTCACATCGAACCTACCATTAACCACTAAGAATCACCAATCCTAACACAACTATCCTGAGCACATTATGTCCATCTGCATAGTGAAAATCATAAGGAGGACTATTATGAGGTATCATGGTGGGAATCAAATAAGATATGCAGAAAAGACAACAAAATACGGGGTGTAATCACAGCCTGTTGAGTGTAGCTATCACGTTCTTATTAGGATGGGATCATGGTCTTTATCTGGATTGATGGAGGGCATGCTCACATGCAGACTTCAGTTGTGGGTGAGTTTGAAGTTTTGAAGCTTCTCTCCCCAAATAGCATTTCTCCCACACTAAGTCCACTGACATTTTGTGGTCTCTCCACTGTCATTCTGTCCTTGCCCCAAGCATGTGACTGATGCTCCTGTAATTTCAATGGGCCACACTCTTAAAATTTCAACAGATGAATAGATAAAAAAATATGATGTGTGTGTGTGTGTGTATAAATGAATATTACTCAGCCTTAAAAAACAATGAAATTATGGCATTTGCTAGTAAACAGATGGAGTTGGAAAATATCATGCTAAGTGAAATGAGCCAATCCCCCAAAAGCCAAAAGCAAAATGTTTTCTCTGATAATGTGGATGCTAATTCACCATGGTTGGGGCGGGGGAACTAAGGAAGAATAGAGTTACTTTAGATCAGGTAGAGGGGAGTGAAGGGAAAGGTGGGGTATGGGGATAGGAAGGACAGTAGAATGAATCAGACATTATTACCCTATGTAAATATATAACTATATGACCAGTGTGATTCTATATCATGTGCAATCAGAAGAATGAGAAATTACACTCCATTATATATAATCTATCAAAGTGCATACTACTGTCTGTATAGCTAATTAAAACAAATTTTAAAAAATCTTCCTTAAAATGCATATATTTTATTTGAATAGAAGAATCCATTTTTCTTTACAACAACAACAAATATTCTTTCTCTCCTACTGTCATTCCATAGACAAAGCTCAGAAACCCAGGGTTAAAAGCTTCCAGTTTATGGGCTGTCTTTAGCTTTTTCTGTATGTTCCCTTTCCTGTAATATCATATTTCAAATTTTCTTTGTAGTAACATTAGTTTTTAAAAAATTTGCATTGAGCCTTTGGAAGAATTTCTACCCCAAAATAATTATTGTTCCCTAACATCACATCTCCTAGGACTTTGACTTCTTCACTTTATGTGCCTGCCTCCTGTGAAGTCATTGTGTTGGTCTAACATAACACACATCACCTTAACCAACATATATTTCCACAAGAAATTATAAGGGCTTTAGGCATTCATGTGTGTGTAAGGTAGACAGCATAGTATTTTTACATAGTCTTTTAGAAAATTGAGGATTTGAGAAGTTTCTGATCTTCCAAAATCATATAGCTAGAATGAGAAAGTCTCAAAATGAAACATTTAACGTCATCTTCTCCAGAATCTAAATGAATGCTTTCAGCTCCCTCATTGTCAAAGTGTATGGAAGTTCTAGTAATGATGAGCAGAAGCCTGCAGGCAGGTGAGAGAGAGCAATTCAGAGCTTCTTAATCCTGAGGACCCCTTTCTAGTTTAAAGAAGGATCGTTTCACTCTTCTAGGATTTTTTAGGGGGAGGGGTTGTTTGTTTGTTTGGCCTATAATGAGTCATAAATGCATAGTGAACAAGACGAAATCACCTGCTAAACAATGAGAGAATCTTCTTTTTTATATTTTCATGTGTATTTTTGTAAAAGTAAGCATGATGTGTCATGAGAATCACTAAATTAATTGTAACAGGCATTTTGACATTTATATCCCAGAGTCTTCTCAGTTTTTCAGAAAAGTGTTGAATTCATTCCTTTCTCTTTTAAAATAACTCTCAGGTATTATGGCCACCCCACTGTTGTTGTTGGGGTTTTTTTTGCATAAATTACACTTCTTATTAAGAATATTTAAGGAATACAGGGCTTACCAGTTTGGTGTAGGAGGGAAAAAAACTCTCAATTCAGAATAGTCAGTCAGAAATCATACAATCCACCACGGAGTACTGCATATATTCTGTGAGTGGGTCTCTCCCAGGCAGTAATCAAAACTTTCCAAGTTGTCCCAGGCACGCAGAAATGCAGGACAGTACACAAACATGGGTAAAGTTCCAAATTTATCATTAATTCTTTCTGTTTCATTGAAGAATCTCCTTTCTCCTCCTTATTTGTAAAATAAGCCTGATAAGATTATATCTTCCACATAATTCATGGACTGTGTCCATAAACAACAAGAAGCCAGGTCTCTAATACATCTTGGGATGAACTTATGGCTTAAAAGACAAACAATGGGACGATTGTCTTTGTGTGATTCCCTGACCCTGTTTGAAGGCTCATAGCAAGTCCTCATGTCAGAAGGCCTGTGTGTCCTCAGGACAATCATTCAGATTAATAAACAATGACCAATGAAGCATTGGCATGTCATGTGTTCCTTCAAAAACAATGTGACATTGCGTCCTATACATTTTTTTTCTTTTGAGAATAATACGTAGAGATGTGGAGAGAATTATATAGACTTGGAGATCTGTGGCGTTTTTACCTGTGAGACTCTCTGCAGTTCCTCTTTCTATTTTCTGGGAAACAAGCAATTAAACTACCTGTGGGAATCAATAGGCTACCATAATATGCACAGGTTTTTTTTTATTGCCTATTTGTTTTTCAAAAGTTCTAGTTATTGCAAAATTCATATACAGTAAAATACACATTTTATAGTATGTAGTTCTAAGGACTTTGTCAAACGCATGGCCCTGTAACCACTCGCACAATCATGTAAAGCTTTTCATTTGAGCTTCAATTGGATAACTTGCCCATGTCAACTGTTTTCATCCAATTGGTTTTGTCTTTGGTAGAATATCTCTAGCTATTACTATGGAGTACTGGAATACGTTGCCTTTGAATTCCACATTTTTACTTAGTATTTGAAGTCTATTCCTATTTTCAACTGTATCATTGTGGAAACTTACGTATCAAAGATTAGTAAGTCTATACATTAATTCCATTCTGTAAGGAACATTTGCCTTTGCCTTAGTCTTTGATTATTACATCTTAGACTGGTCTAGACAGCTGTTTCAACGTTTTTTGTGTGAGTGAATATCAGCTTTACAGCACATGTGTAAATATAAAGGAGTCTGATTGATTTGTGAAAGGATAAGTACTTCTTGATTGAATAAAAAATTTTGAAACTATTTTCTGAAAGTCTCTTCTCCTTTGAACTCATAGCATGTATACATAAATATCATTTATATACAAGCAATCTATTTGTGTTGTTTCACATTTTTTATTTGGTGTTTAAGTTTTTGAATTATTTTCTTATATACTTTCATTTTTGGTATTCTTTAATACACCTATAGAAATTTCTTTAGCAAAATTTATTTTTCTTCTTAAACAGCCACTGAGATGAGAGATGAATGTGAATTACATGGGGCGTCTAGATGCAAGCTACCATTTCCTTATATGACAGAACTGAAGTAAAAGGTAGTTTGGAGCATACCAAGGGCTTGTTACACCACAGAAATACCCCAAAGAAAGCGAAACCTCTCTGACTCTAAAGGCTGGTTCCTGTGAATTTTTCTAATATTTTTGGAATTTTATAGTATTTTTAGAAAATTAGTGATTAGTGAATCAGGAACAAAATCGTGTCACTTACTGATAAATGGATGAAACTGAAAAACCAATGTGCTAAGTGAAATTAGCCAGCCATAGAAAATGTCAAATGCTTTTTCTCATAGGTGGACAAACAGAAAGTGATATCATAAAAACAGAAGGTATACTTACAGAGTAGAGAAGGGATTGGGAAGGTATGTGGGGAGGACATAAGGGAGCACTCAGGAATGAAATCTATCGAATTAGGCTATGTTCATGCCTGATCATAGTTCAATGAATCCTACTTTATATATATGTATACATATATACACACACATATATAGTTTATATATATAGTATGTGTATATATTACTTTATACATATTATTTACATATATAATATATAACTATTGCTTATATACATAGCATGTATATATATATATCATTTATATACAGTATATATACATATTATTATGTATTATACATATTATTTTATATATATTTATACACTATTTATATATGATATATGATATTATAAATATTATTTTTACACATTATATATAAACTATATTTCAATTATTTTGATTGCATAGAATTGAAATCAACAACTTAAAATAATAATAAAAGGCAGATCAGCAGAATAGACTATGTTGATCATGTAGAGAAAGAGGAGGTGAAGAAAAAGGAGGTACTCGGGAATGAGTGATCAAATTACATTATATGAACATATAAGTATTGAATAATCAATCCCACTGTTATGTGTAATTGTAATCTACCAATAAAAATTTAAAAAATAATAATTAAGAAAGTTAATATGCATGGAATTTAAGAAATATTTGTTAAACTTCCAATTTCTCAGGGAAAAGAACAGAGGTTTCAAACCAAAATTTTCAAAGACTATACACTCTTGAAAGTATTTTAGGGACTGGGACTCTAGCTCAGTGGTAGAGTGCTTGCCTTGTATGCACAAAACCCTGGCTTCAATACCCAGAACCAAAATAATTGATTTTTAGAGAACTCAACAAAACTAAGCAACAGCACCCATAACAAGCAATGACCTTGGTGATGGAGAAATATTTGATTTACTGTGTAACCAAACTAATATACTACCAATGTCCAATTGTCAACCATAAGGAATACATATGAAAATAAATAATAAAATATTTCTCATTCACAGAAAGCAGAAATTCACAGTAACCGGCCTGAAAGAGGATGAACATTATATTTAGAAAGAAAAGAATCTAGATCAGCTGTCTTAAATATACCCAAAGTAATTGAGGAAATATTGAACGAGGAAGTAGAGCAATATAGGAAAATGATGTTTCATAAATATTTAATATCAATAAAGACACAAAAAATTTAAATAGACCCAGATAGATTCAAGATCTAAAAACCTTAGTAAGTTGGCAAAATGCCAGGGGCCATACAGACTGGCTGTGGCTCTCAGCAGATACAAGGTTGTTCATCATAATAAAAAAAAATGCTTAAAAATAAAACAATTTTGAAAAGATATCAAAGTCCTGGTGAAGGTGACTGCCTATAATAATTAAAAATACATATGATTGCATAGAATTGCATTTTTTGTTTTAATTCCACTGTTCCTCACTCATGGTCTTTTAAATATACAAAACATCATTTATAAATCTATGGAAGTGAGCACAAATATATGAACATGTAACTTTTCATAAAATGACAAGAAAAAGGAGGAGGTATACCATACACTATGGAGCTTCTTTGGCAGTGTGCTGACTAGAAAACTACTGGTTCTTCCAGGTCTTGAGCATGCTCTCTCTTGCATGTTGGTCTTCTCAGTCTCCATATTCATGGGAACCAATTCCATAAGTAGATAAAATAACTTATGAGATATTCTATTAGTTTTATTTCTTCTGAATATCTGATAACCTTTTTTAAACCAGAATTTTGTATTGAAATTGGTTCTAGAGGAGACCTATTTTAAGGATGAGTTTCCTGAATTGGTTCTAGAGATTGGGAAATGGAGCCCTATCAGATGGGTCAGATATAAATTCACTCAAGACTCTATTTTTGGTAGTGAAGAGATCTAGCAATAAAGACACACAAAACAGCAACATTGAATACTCACATAAATCAACTACTGTAATCCCATGCACCCAAGTGAACATTTGCTATAATTTAAAAGTACTTAAATCTCCCAAATATTTTTTGGCGTCTAAGACCAAATTTGATGGTTTTAAAAGGTTTCATCTAGAAGGTGATTTAAATATTCCCTCAGGATTGGATTTAGTGTGGTTGCACACGACAACCTTTGGGAGAGCTTTGGGAACTAGTTATTCTTTTGTGGTCTCTCTGCCTTCCACTCTATGAAGATATAATAGTCTCCACTTCAGCCATATGACAGGTTGATTTAAAATACAAATAAAATTTTTAATCTGGCAGGGAATCTACTACAAAAATGATGTCATGGATTGGGCATGAAGATCCAGATGTTGTAATCAGCAAATTTGAGAAGATTCCAGTGAAGATAAATAAATGGAAATCCTAAATTCTGATTCATCTTCTTTATCTGTGGAATAAACCTTTCTTCCCACCACTACTAGAGAGTAGTAGGGTCATACTGTCCTGGTGTTTGAGGAAATTAGCCATACATTCTTTTCTGAAATTTGGACCACTAAGTGACCTACAATGTATACTTGAAGTCCTTAACACACTGTCATGGTGTAGAAGCAAAGATTCCAAAGCTCAGGGTTATTGAACTATTGGAATGGGTTTGTTATTGTAAGCCTCATGCCACCCCCAAGAAGGCCTAGGAAACACACATTTTACCACAACTATAAGAGAAAATAATTTTTTGAGGGGAGCCAAAACACCTTTAAAGAACTCTGTAATCACACCACTTTCTAGGCCAACCATCAAATGAGAAGTGAGGTCACTGAATTGGTGAAATAATCATAGTGAAGCTATCTGACAGGAAAGCTGTGTGATATTGTCAAAATGCACAGAAAGTTGAAAGCAGCAGTCAAAATATTCTGATGTGTGAGTCTTATGGCATTGGCAAGGTGATTACGGAGTTCCTGGAAGCGAAATAGAAAGCCACACTATTAATTATTATTTGATGTGTGTGAGCAGAGATTCTAGTCAAGTGAACAAATCCACGAGAATCAGAAAAGCCAAGAGACATTATCACTCAGTCTATTCTCATAGGTGAACCAGTTAATGGCTCCAGGATCTCAATAATTCACAAAGATGTATGTTGTATATCTTTATCTAAACCTTATCCAATGTATTTTATAATCCTTTATCAGAGTAATGTAAACCAGATAAAGGAGATAACTGGGACTTTGGATGACTACTGGACTTTAGCTCTGAAACTGATGCTGTTTTTAGATGAAAAGCATTACTGTCGTCTGCTATTAATCTCACACCAGTAATATTAACAAGTCAATAGCCCATTGGGCCCAGTGCATCCCCAAACCATTATGTGGTTATGACCAGAGTTTCAGAATGCATAACTAAAACAGTTACACTTAGCTATTGGCAGAATTTCCATATCATTTGCTGACCTATGAAGTGCAGCTGTTATGGTCGGAAAGGCCATGGGGAAGTCAATGCAACTGCATATACCTGAAAAACAGTATGTCAAAAGCAATTCCACGTGCTTGGAGGAATTTCAGAATGATTCCACTATCAAGGACTTCAAGTGCAAAGGTGGTGAGTCCCACGATATAGCCATCATATTAACTATTTGGCCAGTGCACAAAGCAGACGTATCTTGGAGAACAAAAGTAAGTTATGGGGAGTTAAAATAGAATGTACACTCAAATGATAGTCACTATATTAGATGTGGGTTTTTGTGAGCAATTAACACATCATCTGGTATTTGGGTGGTAGCTGGTTTTTTTGTTTGTTTTGTTTTTTTATCCTTGTTAGTGCTGATAACCAGAAGCTATCTGCTAAAAACACTTTCAATGTCCCACCTCAGGGCTTCTTTGTCCCTGTGGTCTACTTGGTAATTTAATCTTCAGGGAACTTGATCAACTTTCCTTTCCATAAGATACCACTCGGGCCCATTAGATGGATGACGTTATGGGGATTGGATATAGTGAGAGAGAATTTACAAATTTTCTAATATTATTAGAAAGCCATTTGAATGTCAGTGTGTGGGAAATAAATGGAAGGGGCCATTTTCCTCAGTGAACTTTCTAGAAATTGAGTTGTTTGTTACATCTTGAGATATTTCTTTGAAAATAAAGGATGAATTACTTCATCTGGCCTGTCTTTCTAATATATACATAAATGAGTAGTCATCTCTGAGTTTTAAAGGCAACTTATCCTTTTTTTTGGTGTTATTCAAGCCCATTTTTCCAGTGACCTGAAAAGCTGCTAGGATTGAATGGGGTCCAAGTAAGAGAAAAAAAATACATATTTTAGAAAATATATATTTTAAAATGCATATATTTTATATTATAATAGTACAAATATATATTATTAATAAAATATCTATATTTTATTGTTTGTATATATAAACAATTAGAATTTTGTGAATAACTATACAACAACAGATTGGAAAATATTGAAAAAATACAAAGTTCCTTGAAATACCCACACTAGCAATATGAACTACAAAGAAAAAAGAACTCAGAATATACTTATGAAAAGTGCAAATAATAAATTATTTTTCAACAAAGGAAAGTCCAGGAACAGATGGGTTCACTCTGAATTCTCTCAAACTAGCATATAATTGTAATGTATGATGACAGGAAAGAGACCCCAAGAGTATTTTTGCCAGTTTCCTATGGCTGCTCTAACAGTACTGCAAACATGAAACTTTTGATGGTACATATGGATTCTTTGACAGTTCTGGAAAACAAAAGTCTGAAACCATTTTCCTGAGCTGCAGTCAAAGTGGCATCAGAGCCCTGGTCTCTATTATCATTTCTGGGTGCCACTCCATCATCTATCCCTTCCACCTTGAGGTGGCTGTCAGCATCAATGGTAACACCTCTTCGGTGCTGCATCCATGGTCTTGTAGCCGACTCCCCTGATGCCTGTGGTTAAGTTTTTCTAACTTCCTTTCATCATATGCATGGAATTGGCTTTAAGGCATGCATGGTTAATTTCAATGATTTCTCAGACCTGAAAGTCTTAAGTTGATCATACCTGCATAGTTCCTCTGAGCCATGGAGAATAACAGTAAAAAGTTTTGGAAAATATAACTTGACTATTCTTAGGGCCATTAAGGAACCTGTCAGCATTTGGTATGTCAATCACACTATGCACTGTCTGAAATTTTTCTACCAGTACAAAATAGCTCCAAAATTAAAAATATTGAAAACATGATTTAAAAATTTTCCAAGTGGAGAAATATCATCACAAATAAAGAAATGAATGTTAGTGTTAACTACACTATTCCAAAGTATCAGTATGGCCATATTAGCACATTCAGTCCCAGATATATTGATGTTGATGCATGTTATTGCATAGCAATAAAAAATTACCCTTGGGGGCACAGTACTATGCTTGAGTATTGTATAATATTGAGTTTTTTGAGGATTAAATTTAAAATCCAGGATATAGTGCATGATATAGGCATATTGAATATACCTTATATCTGCTATTGACAAATACTGTCATGTGTGTATTCCACGTGGACTTTTTGAATATTTTCAATTAATTGTATTATGTGTGTGAAGCAATTTTAAAAATATAACAATGAGGGAAAACTTTAATTCATCTCATACTGAATTTATGGTTTCCTGAATAGTACTCAATTGACATTTTACTTGCCATTTAATGACACACCACTTGTAAGTAAAAATTGTGAGTGTTTGAAATGATCTACTCCATGGTGGAATTTCTAGGAAATGATTTCCTTAAAAGTGTAGCATGTGCTGGGCACAGCCAGCCTAAGCAAAAGCAATGGGCTAAGCAACTCAGTGAGACCCTGTCTCTAAATAAAACACAAAACAGGGCTGCAGATGAGGCTCAGTTATCAAGTGCCCCTGAGTTCAATCTCTGGTATTCCCCTCTCCCCCAATAAAGTGAGGCATGTGAGAATTGAGAGACAATGTAGTAAAGCTGTTGCAGAAAAGGAAAAAAATCACTGTGCCCCTACAATGCATGTTTATCTAGATGGTTTATCTCATGAAAGACTTGGCAATCAACAAAGGTCAACAAGCTTGGTAATAAGCTTAACTATTTTATTCACCCTTCTAACAAATATGTAATGAGAATCTACTGTGAAACAGGTATCTATGGAAACAGTGATGGTCATGTTTGAACAAAACAGGAAGTCCTTGCTCTTATGGAGTTTACATTCTGATTGGGAAAAAAAATAGGAAACTAGTAAGTAAATATATAATAGGAAAGGGCTTATAATAATAGGGTAAGGAGATAGTTTGTGGTCAGGGAATGACTTTAGGATGGAGTAAGAAAAGACCTGAATGGTATGAGTGTGCTCCTCACAGGGATCAGAAAGTGCAAAGACCCAGAGACGTGAACAAGGTGAAGAAATTTGTGAAGAAATAGCACAGAAATCAGAGAGACTGGAATGAAGTAAAACATTAGGGAAATGACAGTAGAGAATAAAACTCAAGAAAATTAAAAAAAATAATAGGAGCGCTAACAATTTCAAAGCACTTACAGAAAGAAAAATGTACAGCATTATTGGTTTCTCTGTGCATTTTTTACTATGTCTAAAAAATGGAAGTAGTAGTAGATAAACATATTAAAAACTGCTTTTATTATTCTTTCATTTAACTAGTAAGAAGACTATTTTATTCCTTCAAAATTTAAATCATGAATATAATGATTGTATAACATGATACATTCAAACAGATTCACTAATTCATATGAGGTGCCAGATGCATGTGTTTCTTGTTAAAAATTGCAAAGAAGAATCACAGAGTTGATTTCATACTGTACCATGTTTTCATGATCCTTAAAAGCGTGTCTAAGAATCAGGGTTCTGTAGCAAGGTTTAATTTCTGTGTAAGGTTTAATACTTGCCACATTATATAGAAGAAATTTGAAAGAAATGAATATAGATACTGTATATCTCAAATGAGTAAAAAGTGGACTCATAAAGATTATTTGGGCTTCAGAAAAATCATTGTAAATTTACTCTTGACCTCCTTGTTCCTCAGGCTGTAGACCACAGGGTTCAGCATCGGGATGACCATAGTGTAGAACACAGATGAAAGTTTGTCTGTGTCCATGGAGTGACTGGATCTGGACTGTAAGTACCTGAAGATAATTGTCCCATAGAAAACAGAGACTGCAGTGAAGTGGGAGGCACAGGTGGACATAGCCTTCATATGTCCTGCTCCTGAGCACATCTTCAGGATTGTGATGAAAATGAACATGTAGGATATTAAGATAATGATAATAGCAAAAAAGGTGTTGAAGCTGCTACATAAATAAGAACCAGCTCATTCACATGTCTTTCAGAGCAAGAGAGAATCATAAGTGCTGGAATATCATAGAAGAAATGATGGACCAGGTAGGACTTACAGAACGAGAGGCGGAATATGTCCCCACTATGGATGGAGGCATTAAGGAAACCAACAACATAAGAGCCCACAACCAGATATGCACACCCACTAGTTGTCATGGTGGTGGTGTAGTGCAGGGGCTTACACACTGCTGCATAGCAGTATAGCTGCTTATCATAAACTGGGTGTTAGTTGACCTGCCAAGATATACAATTAGGATGCACAACAGTGCTCCATTATCAAATGGAGGTGCTTATTTAAACCCAGTAGGCCTCAAAGGCAAAGTAAGTTACCTGGAGAAGCAGGCCAAATGGCCGAGCTCCTGCTGCAATGCCTTCTCTCCCAGGACTGCCCTTTGAGCCTCACAGGGAGCCCCCCATAATCACTGACAGGGGTAGAAGACTTGAATCTGATTTACGGTTGCTTCTGTGTGACATGATGGTGCCATTCACAAGTACAGCAATAAAGCCTCTTCCTGAGACACCCCATTGTACAGGAATGAAGGAACACCTCTGCCCTGAGCAGAACTTCAGGCAGCACACCTGCTCATTCATCTCCTCTCAAAATATAAATAACAGTGTGACTGATTACATCCCAATCCATGGGCCAGAAATCACAGTTTGGTTTGACAGTAGGAGATGGGAGGAATGTGGTTGAAAAATTGGTGACAAAGGGATCTGGGGAAGGGGTATGCAGATAAAACTGTTGGATGAAAAACTTGAAGATATTTGTGTCCCACATCAATGTCTCCACATGGGGTAACATCAACAGAAAGAGATTTTTGTGTGTGGTCCTGGGGATTAAACCTAGGGCCGTGCACATGCTAAGCTACCCCTCCCACTACTCCTTCTATTTCACAAAGGTGATGGTTAATAATCAGTAGGAGAAAAAAAATCAGCAGGAGAGGGTAATTCTTCCATGACTATGAATCAGCCTCTTCTCTAACAATGTAGTACTTAATTACTATGATCTAACTCAACATATCTTATATTTCATGATAGCATGGTGTGATAGGGAAGACAATGACTGCATTAGGCATGCACACATATTACCATAACAAAATAAGGACGAAATATTCATTAGAATAACAGCCTTGAGTTTTTATTTTAATGGGCAAGTGATAAGAGCTGGTGCTCATAACTACATTTTCTGCTTCCCATTCTGTTGTTACCTTTGTCTTCAGCAAGCATGTCAGGTGGTCATGGCTCTTAATTGGTGGGCTCACTCAGAACTATAATCCTACAAGTTCTAATAGTCCTTCCTTAACTGAACCATCGAATTTTTCCTTTTTACAATAAGCAATTTACAATAAGCAGTTAAGGTTGCTGGTAACTTGGGGCCCATGGTTAGGGTTTCAGTGTCTGCCAAGGTCCAATATCTTTCTATTTCTCAATATCTGTTTTACAAAAGGAGAGTCATTATTCATAAAGGACAGCAGGACCTTCTCAAATTCTATGTTTTGAACTCTTGCATAATCTCCTCATTATTTGTTGCATGCTAATAGTGAAAGGAGTCCCATGGGGGTCTCCTGCACTCCAAGCATATTCTTCCTTACCTCCACAGTGAAGTAGAAGTCCCCTTGCTAGTCAATGTCAATCACCAGAGAATACTTAAAATTTTTCATAACCTTCCATTTCAGAAACATGGAGAGCTCAAAGCGGTTGAGCACCAATCTTAACTTCCACTCTCTAGAACCACTCCTTGTGTCTCCTGGTGGAAGAAGTTCTCACTAGCATTGATGTCATTTTCTTTGTCACCCCCTTTGCCACTTGACATATGCATCTTAGCAATGGGGAAAAAAGCAAATATGGGATTCTAATTTTGAGCATATAGACTTTAGAACAGTGCATACGGCCTACAGAATATTGCACCCAACCAGCCCTATAACTGTGTCTTTAAAAAGCTATTGCAGCATTCCATCAAGTCAGCTACTTCAGAATGATGGGGTGAGGGCATCCCAGTGAATTCCATGAATATGGGCCCTTGTCCCACTCCCTTTTCTGTGAAATAATAATTGGTAGCAATTCTAGTGGAATATTATTATAGAGGATAAGGCTTTCTATCACGGCACGAATGGTAGTTTTGGTAGAAGCATTGCATGAAAGGAAGGGAAGCCTGTATTCGTGATAAGTGTCTATTCCAGTGAAAATAAAATGCTCCCATTCCATAATGGTGTGGCCAAGTAGGATGACTTGGCACCAGCTCACTGGCTGGTTATACTAAGGAATGGCACCAATCAGGAACATGGAGTTATTCTCTGCTGTGACATACTGGACACTAAACAATGGCTGTAACCAGATCTGTCTTGGTGAATAGAAGTCTAAGATTTGAACCCCTGCATAACTTCGTAAAAGAGTGGGAAAAGAGGACCTCTTCGAAAAAGAGGACCCAGCAAGTTTTCTCAAGCCCTTCTATAAGTGCACTAATCCTAATCATGGTGGCAGAACTTAATCACCTCCTAAAAGGAAACTCAATCACATTCTAAAGGCCCACCTCTTATCAGAATCAGAATGCGTCTTAGGTTCCAACATGTGAGTTTCAGGGGAGTAGGGACCATAACTTTAAAATATATTATAGCATATGTTAACTCAGATATTTGTTTTTTTTTAATTATTTTATTGCGGGTATTCAAAGGTTGTATTTTGTGTTCCTCTCTTGTCAGATCACACCATAGACTACCATGCTGTCTTTACAACTGAAAATTGAGGTGGAAGTGTAGCTCAGTGGTAGAGCACGGTCTATCATGCACAAGGCTTTGGGTTTGAGCTCTAACACTGCCAAAAATAAAAATCCTACAAAACTACTAAAAATAGTCATAATGATTTCTATTCTATTCTATATATGTGTACATATACATTCTCTATTTATGTTTGTGTATATATTTTATATATATGCATATATATGCACATATTATATGCACACACACACTAAAATATGAAATAATTGGCTCATGTTATTATGAAGGCTGAGAAGTCTGAATCTGCAGGGGGGCTAAGCTTGCGCATGACCTGGGAGAGCCAACGTGATATCTTCCTACAGTGAGAAAGTTATGATGAGTGTTCTTGGAACTGTGGACTGAGAGGCAACTATATAAATGAGGAAAATGAATGTTCCTCTTTCATTGTAAGAAAATTTTAAAAGTTTTCCTAGACTAAAACTATAGTAATAATATTGGTGGGTATTTAAGAAGAAACAAAAATATTCGCTAAAATTTCTTTAGATATGTTAAAGAATGACCAAAAATGAAAATAAAATAAAAGCAATGATTTTAAAACTTTAAATAGCAAATGTTTATAAAGGTATTAAATTATCTAAGTGGATTGCTGGTTTGAGTTCAAATTGGAACAATTTCTTTAGAAAACAGTTCAGCAGTTTCTTATTAAAATAAAAAAACACCTGACTTTGACAAATCAACTTGACTCAACACATTTACTCATGTGACTTGAATGCACATATCCATGCAACTGCTCCCAACAAATGTTTATGGATCAGCCTTGTTTATATTCAGAGCCTTATTTATAACCACAAAACACTAAAACCAACATAAATGCTCCTCAACTGCAGAACCAAAAATCTATAAAGTCAGGTTGAGGATGTGGCTTAGTGGTAGAGAGCTTGCATAGCTTGAAAGAGGTTATGGGTTCAATCCCAACATTACAAAACAAAACAAAACCTTGTGAATTCTACATAATAGATGCTACTGTTCAATTAAAAAAAAAACCAACAACAACAAAAAAAAACCTCTTCTGTCTTGTGGGTGGCCACAGGGATGGATGTGAAATGATGAGCTAAAGATGTCAGATTCAGAGATCATATAGTCAAGGAACTGCTAACAAAGGCAAAAATATTTGTGAAAATACAGTTTCTTTGATGCCAGTGGGAGTAGGTGGGAAAAGAAATCATGAGAGAAGGCCAGAATTGGTTTAGGTGATTGTCCTAGTGGTTAGTCGCTACACATTAGACAAAATCCTTAGGCCTATCCACTAGTATATGTGGCTATTGCTTTATGAACATTATGAGTGATTTAGAAAATCTAGAAAGAAGAAAAACCCAAGTGATACAAAAGCATTCATACATGGTAAAATTTAACTAATCATAACTAAGTCAATTTCCTCAAATAGTTTAATTGCTTCCTCCCTAGGAAAGCAAGATCAAGAGCTGGAGCTACCTCATGGGAAACCTCCAGAGATCTCCAGTCTCTATAATTCTCTCCAGGTCCCCATGCATTTGCCTCTGAAGTCCCAACATGACTCAACATACATTGCTTGGAGTGAACGCACGCCATGCTCTGCTTCACTGGTTCGTTTACTTGTGTGAAGGACAATCACTGAGAGCACATTCAGGCCTTCTTCTGACGTGAGGATTTGCTATAGGACTTCAACCATGGTCAGGGAGACACTCGATGATGAAAGTTATCTTCATTGAGATTTAAATGATATCCTCTCACAGGATGTTTTATAAACCTCTGTTATTTGTTATTTATTTTTGTTTTAGTTTCTCTAGGCATATTCTATGGATTACATGAAAGATATAATCTTACCATGTTTATTTTATAAATGAGGAGGAGATAAGAGATCCCTCTATGAAACAAAGTATTAACAGTAAATTCAGAACATGATCCATGTTAATGTTCTTTCCTCTGTTTTTCCTTAGACAACTTGGATACTTTGATACCTACCTGAGAGAGATCCTCTACGAGAAGGTATGAGGTACTCCAAGGCTGACTTTATGATCAGACTGACATCTTGGGTGGGGTGTTCTTTCTCCCCCGGCAAACTGGTAAGCACCTGTGTTCTGTGTACATTGTTCTGTGATTCATGCAGAAGTAAAGACAGCTATCTTACTGAGGTTACTTAAAAACAGCAAGAGGTGGCTTCAATGTTTTTCTAAAAATTGAGGGGAATCTGTTTCACAACTGTCAAAAGGAGGCTAGAGATTCTCTCTAGACACAAGAACAAAAAATAAGACATGAGCTGGAGATTTTCTCCTTTTTTTATACATTCACCTAACACTGGAGGTGAAAACAAACAAAGCCAAACAAATAAAAAGTTCAAAAAAGTGAAATGATCTTCTTTAAACTACAGAAGTGTCCTAAATGAATTAACAAGCTACCTACCAACTGTGGAGTGTGGGAGAGAAGCAATCATTCATGTTTATCTTACAAATGCAGAGGAGGTATGTGGCTCTTTGAAAGACACAGAAAGAATTAATGGCAAAATCAGAACTTGATCTGTATTAATCTTCTTTTCTCCATGTCCCTACTTTAGAGATTTGGAACCCTGGACCACTGTGTGAGAGATTGTGTCTCTACTAGTATTTGTGCAATACCCATTGCTGAATTTTATGATTTCAGATTGACTATTATGGACTGACTGTGTTTTGTTTTCTTGCAAACTAGTAAGTTTCAGCAGTCCATAAACATTTTAGTGATAAATTAAAGTCATGTAAAAGCAGTGGCCTGCTTACACCTACTATGACATATATGAATGGAAAGAAATGTTTTACAAATATTTCTCAAATTGTGAGATTCAGACTGGGAAATAAATGACAAATTATATATTATAGTGGATTTAGTGATGCATATGACAAATCACACTGTATCCTAAAAATTATAAACTAACATTAAGATAGTTGAAACCCTGATTGATTATGTGGTGATATTCATTTGCATCTCCCTGGAGATTAAAAAGCAAAAAACAACAAACAAAAACCTAGAATTAAAAAAAATAAATCTTCTTTATGCTACAAAAGGGTTCTGAATGGATTAACATGCTCTGCCCTGCCTTTCAACCATTTTAAATGCATCTCATGCTTATTCTTGGAAGATGGTTTTAAGTCTAGAAGCTTGACTCTTTCTCATAATATGTGTATAATATTAGAGTATCACAAACCATCTCAAATTTTCAGTGTCCTTATGGATAAAGAATTATAATAATTAATGTAATTTGGTCCATTTCCCCCCCCAGTACCTCCCCTTTCCTTCCATATACATAGAACAATGAATCCCAATTTGAGATATAATTATAGTGCACCAATTAACACAATGGAAGTGAAACCAGTAGAGTAGAGGAGCAGGATTGGGAAAAGGAGAATTGAAGGAAAACAGGAGGTTCTGGGGAATGAAGTTTATCCAACTGTATTTGTTCATGTACAAATATGTCACAACTAATTCCACTGCTATGCATAATTCCAATGCCAAATAAAACATAATGAAGAGTAATACTAACTGCATTATACACGCACACACAAAACCCACTTGTATGCAAACTCCTTATCATTTGTTGTATAACATGGTACATGCAAAATTAGTTAGTCTTGGAAGGATATTTTCCAAAGGCTTTAATTCAAATAAAGAAGTTGAAAAATACTCTTTCTATTTAAGAATCAATTCAACTTAAATCTTTTACAATATGGAACTTGCCACGAGACAGATCTATCAGCTAAAGACAGCCCCCAAACTGAGTCCTCTCAAGCTTGGTCTATGATTTGGCTATAGAACATCAGTAGTGAGAGAAAGAATAGGTTTTAAGAACAATGGACTCTTAGGTCCAAATTAAAATGGGTAGCAAGGAAGAAATTTTAAAATGATAAGCTGTTATGGAATTGTAGAAGCAGAAATCATACACTTGAATCAGACCAGACTGAGAATCACTGGAGAGAACATCACAGAGACCCTACCATGGGAGAAGAGGCCCACTGGGGAGTTATGTTCCAAGAGTCCAATGGCACCCCCAATGAAGCCCTGCATGTCGGCATCCACCATGACTAAACCAGGACATAGGCCAAGATCCCATCCTAAACAAAAACCTCCTGATGGCTACACTCTGCAGGCTGTGCCTGTGCCCAGCAGGCTGTAGTCCTCTGGGCATTGTCTTACTTAGTTCTCACAACATTAGCTCAAAGCAGGTCTCTTTACTGTCTTCCTTTTACAGAAGGAAATTGGATGTCTGAGGGGTTGGGATAGGACCAGTAACTCCTGGGTGGTAAATGGAAGGTCTGATATGCATCTCCTCCAAGAGCCTAAGCTCCAGGTGTTCTGTGTCTTGATGATGTACCTTCACTCAGAACAGCATCTCCAGGCAGCTCAGGGTCCCTCCACCCTTTGTTACCCTACCACACCTGCTGTGCGGAGAGATGTGCTATGATGCTACAAAGCCAAACTCATATTCAATCTAAGTCAATGGTTTATGCTTCAATCACACCAACCATATCAATGTGGACAGATATGCTGAGGATAATAAACATTTTATCATGAGAAAAAGGTTAAAATGCAAATCAGAATTTTTTAATTTACTTATGATAATTTTATTATTAAAGAGGGGTCAATTTACCATTCTGGGTTTTCATTTCTTTATTTGTCATCCTTAGAGGAAAATGTATAGTGAATAAGATGAAACTACCCTCATCTATCAAACCCTTTGTTCACCATAAATTCAGTTAAAATACTCAGATGAGACCCTAAGACTTAGGAACTACTCAACATGTATAAAAGGTTGCCATGTGTCCAGAGCCAGGATTGTCAATTAACACTTGTGCAAATGATGATTAAATTACTGTACCTCTTGTGCTTTATTATATACATGAGGGAACAACCAATAGAACTCATGAAGTTGAGAGGAGACAGTGGATACACAGCCTCAGGGCCTTCTGCAGTTCTGGGAATGTGGGCAAAAAGGAAGGGTCAGTTTATAGTGAATTCAGCAGAGGAGCCTGGGCAGATTCATCCTCAATAGTCCTTATGATCAAATTTTTAATTGACTATACATATCAGATAACAAATAGTTGTAAAAACTGTGTACGTGATTGATTAAGAGTCTAAATATTTGACAGTATGTAACCCTTTGCATAATTAATGCACCAAATTTGATTCTGATATCTATGTTATTTTTGGAGAATCTCAAAGTACAACTTGTATGCATGCTTTCAATTAATTTCTCTATCATTCTGTTTTTTCCCCTCGTGATTATATAATATATAGTGATTGGCAGCTATCACTGATGGAGAACAGGACAGAAGTGACAGAGTTCATCCTGCTGGGACTGACCAATGACCCAAGTCTGCAGCTTCCCCTATTTGTGACCTTCCTCCTCATCTACACCATCACTCTGGTTGGGAACCTGGGGATGATCCTGTTGATTCTCCTGGACTCCTGTCTCCACACTCCCATGTACTTTTTTCTTGGTAACTTGTCTCTGGTGGATTTTTGCTACTCTTCAGCTGTCACTCCCAAGGTCATGGCTGGGCTCCTTTTAGGAGACAAGGTCATCTCCTACAATGCGTGTGCTGCTCAAATGTACTTTTTTGGAGCCTTTGGTACTGTTGAAAATTACCTCCTGGCCTCAATGGCCTATGATCGCTATGTAGCAGTGTGCAAGCCCCTGCACTACACCACCACCATGACAACACGTGTGTGTACCTGGCTGATCTTAGGCTCCTACATTGTTAGTTTCCTGAATGCCTCTATCCACATTGGGGACATGTTCAGTCTCTCCTTCTGTAAGTCCAATGTGGTCCACCATTTTTTCTGTGATGTTCCAGCAGTAATGGTTCTCTCTTGCTCGGATAGGCATGTTAGTGAGCTAGTTCTTGTTTCTATTGTGAGCTTCAATATCTTTTTTGCTCTCCTAGTTATCTTAATATCCTACATGTTCATTTTTATCACCATCCTAAAGATGCACTCAGGAGCAGGATATAGGAAGGCCATATCCACCTGTGCTTCCCACTTCACTGCAGTCTCCATTTTCTATGGGACTGTTATCTTCATGTACTTACAGCCCAGCTCCAGTCACTCCATGGACACGGACAAAATCTCATCTGTGTTCTACACCATGGTCATCCCCATGCTGAACCCTGTGGTCTACAGCCTGAGGAATAAGGAGGTCAAGAGTGCATTCTTGAAGATCAAGAGTTTATTCATTTGTCAGAAGCAAAGTAATCTTTAGGATTTTGAATTTTGGTGCACAATTGCTGGGTTCATTTCTCTCACATTCCCTCCATGTGCTGAGTTGCATTTTAACCCCACACTGAAGTTCTTGAGTGATACTGTTATCTGTTCTTATCTGGAAAAGAAAAAAAGAAATATTTTGTCCGGAAAAACAAAATGAGAATAGTTCTCTCAGGAGTCTGCTTGTGAAAACCCTCACTGATGATATTGTTGTATTCTCTCCTTTTTACATGTGTCTTTTTTTCCTACCACATGTTGATGCAAATATGATGGATAAACAAAGTCCAGACACAGAGGAAATTCATGCAGGTGTCCCATGAGATGGCATATAGATGGATGAGATATATTTACCAGAACTAATTGTGATGGCACTATTTGTGGTGTTTAATTCTATTTGTTAGTTTGAGTAGGTAAAGTGATAACCAAGTAGCCAATGAAGCATGTTTCTTCATGTGTATATGTGTCTCCCAAAGAGTCTAGTATTTGAAGTAGTAAGCTTATTAAAGAAGTAGGCTCATGTCAGTGGCCATGATCCAACCCATTCAGGCTTCCATAAATATAGCTAAAGTAGAGAAGCACTTATTCTTTTGTCTGTATGTCTGTATCTCTCTCTCTCTCTCTCTCTCTCTCTCTCTCTCTCTCTGTGTGTTTCTCTGTCTTTCTGTCTCTGTCTTGTTCACTCTTTCCCCCTTGCCCTGTCTCTCTTTCACTTCTTCAGCTGGGACACCCATCTTCTCTCATTCTTGGATGCCAGAGCTGCTGATTTGGCCCTGCGTTCTCTTAGACTGACACCGCTCACACTCAACTTCTTCTTCACGGTCATTTGAACTCAGACTGAACTGAGCACCTGTTTTCCTTGCTCTTCAGTTTGTGTGTAGCACATGAAGGGACTTCCCAAACTTCAAATTACATGATCTTATATTCCTGATAAATCTCCTCTTATGGGTCTCTCCATATCCTATTGATCCTATTTCACTGGAGAACCCAGACTAACATACTAGTGTTTAATAATCATAAATTAATATTTGATTTAGGTACTAGAACAAAACTTTGTCTGATATTTATTTCCTTTACTGCTGTTCTATGAGTCCTTTTGAGAAAAATGTGATATATTATTAGCATATGTGCTTTGGACTTTTTAATTAGAGATAAATAAATGTTATCTCATATGAATTTATATTTCCATTTGACTAACGCATTTTGTGCCTTCCACATGTCCACATTTTGGTTTTTAAAAAGATTTTAAAAAGTATATAAGAAAATCCAGGAATGATAAAAAGCCTCTTAATGTATTCATCTATTACTACCAACTTTCATCTTGTTTAAAAATTAAACTGAGTAACAAATATCATTTTAAATTTCATCTGCAAACGCTTTGAAATCAATGCTGACATTCAGTTTTACTTAAGCCGAGTTATTCCCCAGTCTCTCTTTTTTTTATTGATGTCTTTTGTATTTCTTCACAACTCCAACCATGCTCATGCCTCAGGGTCTTTCACTTAAGATTCCTTATATGAGAATGTTCTCACCCCCATTCAGACCTTTGCTTCAATGTTTCCCTAACATGGAGTCCTTCCCTGACCACCAATATATATATATTGGTTCCTGTCTACTCACTACCTAAACCTTCCCTCATCCTGTATCATTCTTCACAGTTCTTATCAACCCTCACCTATTACATACTTGTTCAACTGTATCTCATTTATCTCCCCCAAGCAGAATGTGAACTTCACAAGAGCAGTGACTTTGTTATGTCCACAACATAAACATCAGCACCTGAATACATGTCTGTTTCATAATATCTTCTAATACATGTTTGTTAAATGGATGAATAAACTAATTGAGCTTTGAGTTTAATTGTACTAATATGTTGACTCTTTGAATCATTGGTTTTGTGATGACTCCTACTAATGAAATCCTTCTAGAACAATATCCAGGGCATTCCAAAGGCACAGGTAATTTTCTGCTCTTTTGAAATATTCTTTCTATATTTTCACTTCTCACACTCCTTGTATTTAGACAAAATGATTTCCTTGAAATCCCATCACAAAGTTGATCATTTCGAGCCCTCTCATAATGTTTTTTTGGGAAGTGAGGTCTCATTAAGTGTCAAGTAACACTTGATAGTATCAAACAATTATAATAATTCAGAAGGACACATTAAATATAAAATTACTTAAAGAATTCATATATGGTTATTCTTGAGCAATTAGAATACATACATAAATTATAAAAAATGATTCTGATTTTTTATGTAGAATATCAATGTGACAATATTTGTCATTATAAATGTGATATGTTAACTATGCTGATCTAAATTAGCACAACCTTCATGTTTTCAATTTTGATTTGGAGGGACCTCAATGTGGGGACAAGTGCATGGAGTACTGCATACATGGCATACGTTAAGGACGTCTGAGTGACAGGCCACTCACCTCGTGCTAGGCATGTGAGTGGCAGACTGCTAACCCTGTAGGCACAGCCCTGGGTGTGAGGCCACATGTGCAGTCCCTGCGCTTGCTCCGTGGCCCACTCCTTGATTGGTTGCTGCAAGGACAGTGAGCAGAAATTGCATTGGTGGCTGCCTGTAATCTGCTTAGTTACTGCCTGTGGTAACTGTGCAAAAAATCAGACCTGCTTCCTGCTTGTTCTCTGGAGGTCTTGAGTATCGACTCAGCAGCCACACTCTCCTCTACTCTGTTCCATGGACCTCCTCGGTGGACGAGAGAGAGCCCAGGCACCTCGATGCTGTACAAAACCTACCTATAGGAATGGGACTCCACCTGGTATCTGATTCTCCTATAAAGCAGGAGGCCTCAACTTAGCATTTGTAATACTGGGCTCTAACCTGCTGTGTGGTTGTGATGCTCCATGTGGAGCAGTGTCGTCTAACATAGATCTTCACTTCCACATTTGCGGTGAAAGTTCTCCAACTGAAACCATTTCTAATTACTATTTTAATGATTTTGTAGTGTTTTAAAATTATCTCAGATTTATGGGAAAATTTCAAGGATAGTGTAGGATGTCACAGTATCCCACCATGGAAGGCTCAATAATGTCCCCCCACGCCCACACACACACACACAAAATCTATGTCCTAATTCTAACACATTTCAATGTTCAAGGTGCCAAAAGGGACTATGCAGATGTGGTTTTGGATTTTAGTGAGGAAAAATTATGCAGGATTATCTGTGTGTGCTCCCTAAAGATGCAATCCCCTCTACCTCATGAGATAGAGTTAAAAAGATTTAACCTTAGGCAAAAGAGGAGCTGGAAAAGTCACCAGGGAAACAATATTGAAGTGGTAAGACCACAGGCATGGAATTCCACAACCCCTAGAGGATGGAAGAGGCAAGGAATGCAATGTACCCTGGAGCCTATCAAGGGACAAGGGCTCATGGAGATGATTTCACACTTCTGGTTTCCAGAACTGAAGAAGAGTAATATGTGCAGTTGTAACCTCCAAGTTTTCAATAACACTTTCCCAGAAAGATCCTTGTTACATTTTTCATTGGTTTTTTTTCAGTGTTTATGTGTAGTAACAGGCCATTGAGATACCCCAATCTACCATTTTTCCTGTTTTGGTTTTATATGGAATTGGTAGTTGAATTTAGGGTGCAGTAAACAAACCAAGTTAATCTCTCATCTTACTATACTTAATCTACTGTAATGCCATTGTCATATAAGATAATGTATACAGACAACAGATATTAGGTTCTGATATCTTGTGGGGCCATGATTGTTTCTTGCTCATGCTCCTACATGTTCACATAGGCTGTGTGGGTTAGTTGAGGGCTCTGTCTATATCTCAAAGATGAAGGCACCTGCTGGGACAGGAAGCCTGCTGGTTCCTAGGGTAGGAGAAAAGACAAATGGAGAATCATGCATGAGCAAACACATATAGTGATTCTTCCTCAGCCAGAACTATTACATGTCCTACCTAGTCAAATGGGGCAGGAAGACATGAAGAAGCCGAGAAATTATTTTAGTAGCTGTACTTTTGTGACCCATGTTGTTGTATCAGATTGATAAACAGTGAGCTTAGTAATTATCCTGTAGAACCCCCAATATGTGGACAAATTGTGCTATGCTTTGTGTATATGTCGTGTAATACTGCTCTTGAAAATCCTATGAGGGTGACAAGATTTTACCATCTCTTTTGTTATGATAGAGAAGCTGAAGTTTGAAAAGGTTAAATCCCTGCTTCAATTTGAAGGGAAGTAACATAGATGCATAGAACAAACGTGTCATGATCACACGTGCCTGTCCTGAGAAATCTCTGATCAGTCAGCTTGAGAGTGTGAACGGAAAGCAAACGTGCAAATGAAAAAAAAAAAATGACTCTCATCTTTTTTTTGCCAGAAGAAATCATTCCTAGGCCAGAGCTGTAATAATGGTATATGGGTAATAAGGGTAGGTGTTAAAAATAAATAAGGATTTGCAAGGGAGATTTCTGGAGGTGTATTAGAGAACAAGCAAAAATGAAAGAGAACAATAATAATTTTAAAAGGTACAGTAGAAAATGTTGATAAAGATGTGAAAAAATTTTTGAATGGATTGCTAAGGGGAGGTCAAATTGGAAGAGTCTCTTTAGAAGTCAGGTTGGCAGTTTCTTATTCAGATAACAATTCTTATTTGAGAAATCATCCTGCCTGCTAGGTATTGAATGACATGACATGAACACCTATGTCAACACAAAAATATTTCAGTGAATACTTAGATCAGCCTACTTATAATCGCCAAACACTAAAACCAGCACAGATGTTACTCAACCGCAGAATGGAAAAAAAAATTGTAATTTCCGTATAGTGATATACTACTTCAAAACAAAAATATTGTCCTATCACATAGGTGACAATAAGGATGATCGCAAAGGGTAAAATGAAAATGTCAGACTCAAAGATCAAATATTATAAGATATATTTAAGGACATTCTAGCAAAGGCAAAATAAGATGATGGCAGGTGTAAGACGTGAGAGATGTTATGAAAGAACAACTCAGAGAATTTGTTTTAGTGACTGCGGTAATGAATACAAGATGATACACTAGACAAAATTCTTGGAATTAGATGCTAAAACTATAGGGGTTACCCTATGGAAATTATGCATTAATTAGGAAATATAAGAAATAACAAGTAACACCAAAACATGTGTGCACACTGAATATAACTAGCATAATCTCTACGGACTGTTTAATTGCTTCTTCCCTAGAAAAGTAGGATGAGAACTGCAGATATTCTCCTGGGAGGAATCTCCAGAGGTCTCAAAGTCTGCAATCCTCACCAGATCTCCAAGATTAGCCTCTGAAATCCCAGTATGACTCAACACCACATTGTTTTAAAAGGGTCACATTCATGGCCTTCCCCATTGGACACCAATTATTCATCTGAATGATAATCAGTGCTTACTATCTATGGGCCATCTTTTGACCTGAGGATTTGCTATGAGCCTTCAAACCACAGCCAAAAAGACTCAAATTTAAAAATTTCATTGATTGACTTTGAAGTAATAAGCTTTTCACATAGTATTCACTAGACTTCCTGTGTTTGCCATATTCAGACACAACATTATGTGAGAGATGTAATTGTACCATGTTTGTTTTGCAAATAAAGAGGAGGTAAGTTACTCTTCCACAACACAAAGAATCCATGGAAGACTCAGAAGTTGATACATGCTGATGTTATTTTGTAGAGATTTTGCAAACTTTTGATCACTTCCTGGGATCTCCTCTGATGCACTCATGAAAGCCCATGGATTACTTTATGATTTCAGACTGAATGTTCTGAATTGACTCTTCTTTCTCTTCCAATAATATGGTAAGAGTCTATATTCCATGAACATTATTAGAGAGAAGCACAGTTCAGGCAAAAGCAGAGGTTCAGTTGTACTTACTGTGAGCTGTTTTTAAAGAGAAAGAGCTGTTTTCAATGCTGCTCTTAAAACTGGAGGTGAGCCTGTTGTGTGAATGTCAACACTTTTTTCATGAGGAATTTAGCAGTGCTATTTCTCCAAAAATATGGACAAAAAAGTAAGACATATTGCACGTTGATTGGTTAGCTGTTGATGTCATCTTTTCTCTAAATATTTACCTATTACTAAAGATAAAGAAACAAACAAACAAACAAAAATCATCAACAACAAAACCAGATAGTGAAATGATCCTTTATTAAATTACAAGAGTCCTAAATGAATTGGCATGCTCTGAATGCATTATAATTTTCCCTATAGTCTCACATAAATTATTACTATATAGATTATTACTACATATAATACTAGATACATCTAGTGTTTATGATGCTGTAACTAAAAGTATACATTTTTTAATTAGGTTGAAGATGGCTTTAAATTGTGAATTTTTAGTCTTTCTCGTTATTAGCTATATAATGTTTTTGAAGATCAGATAACTGCATACACCCTGGATTTACTTCATTGTAATGTAAGAATAAAAATACAGAATAAATAATAATAATCCTTATATGCACACACACACACATACACACACACACACGCACACACAGATGCACATTCGTACACAAAGCCATTATCATTGGTTGTAAAATTTAATATTTGCTAAAAATGTTCTTGTAAATTAAAGGTTGGCCAACACAATGACTTCATAAGGGTGAGCTCAAAAATTGAAAATGCCAAAGGTCTAGCAGGAAGATGGGAAAGAATAGTAGTTAATTTTGAATACATATGCTTCCCAAAGCTGCATTCAAATAAGAAAGAGCGAGGTGCAGTGTCACATTCCTAGAGTCCCTGTTGATCTGGAGACTGAGGAAGATGGAACATTAAGCACCGAAATTCAAAGCCAAGCCTAGGCAGAACAAAGTGAATGAAGAAGTTTGAAATACTGTTGCTATACAATGAAGCATTTAAATAAATATAGATCCTGCCACCACAATAAGTCTTTGAGCTCAAGACAGCCCATAAATAGATCTTTCAACCCTTGAGCTCTGTGACTTGGCTATGAAAGTGACAAGAGAAAGAATGAATATAAGAAAAATGGATCTTTACTCAAGTAAAAACACAGATTTTAAAGAAGTTTTTTTTTTAATGAATAGCTCACATGGAATTGCAGGAGCAACAATCATTTGTTTAAGGTAAAGGTAGAGGACACTGGAAATCACAGGAAATGTGAGTGATCCTAATGCAGGGGAAAAGGAAAGTTGGGGAGGGAAGAGGGAAGCTCCAAGACTATAAAGTTACTACAGCCAAAGCCCTGGATGTCAGCACTCACCTTGATCAAATCAACATGGACCATAATTCCATCCTAACAACAGAATAGCTGGCACTCAGGAGGCTAGGCTTAATACCCAGCATTCTATTATTTTTAAGGTACTTCCTTATTTAACTTTCATAATAATACCTGAGCATAGATATCTTTTCTGACTTCACTTTTAAGATGAAAGTGGGATGTCTTGGGGAGGTAGGTTAGGACTAGTGTCTGCTGTGCAGTAATGACAGGTTTGATATGCATCTCTTCCAAGACCTAAGCTTCGTGCCTGCTATGATAGATGACCTGCCTTCACACAGAACTGCATCTGCCCATTGAACTTGCTCCCCCATCCCATGATCCCAGCACGTGGACAATGCATACAAATGTGCTACATTGATTCAAGAGGTAAAACTCATCTTCAGCTTGATTAAAAGTTTGTATTTTTAGGCACATGGTTTGTCACCTTGTGTAGATGTGCTGGTGATAGTAAGCATGAGATTGTGGGGGAAAGGTCACAGTGCAACTCAGAGTTTGCAAAGTTAGTCAGTACACAGATGTGGTTGAAAGAAGGATCATTTCACTCTTCCAGATTTTATTTGTTTTACCACTGATGAAAGGCAAACATACAGTGAGCAAGATGAGTTTTCCACCTATTCAGTCATTTTCAAATTCACCATGAATCCTAGTTGGAAACAAAATGAACAATGAGTAATTATGAAATTATTTCAAAACAATTTTATCTAAAATTAAATGAGACCCTTAGACTTAGGAATGAATCAACATGTGTTAAAGATTGGCATGGGTCCAGGGCTGAGGCTGTCATTAACACTTGGGCAATTATGACTAAATTTCTCTTGTGGTTCACTATATACTTGAAGTAACGGTCAATTGAACTCATAATGTTGTTGAGAGGAGACAGTGGATACACACCCACAGGGCCTACAGCAGTTCCAGGCAGGTGGGCAACAAGGAAGAGTCAGCTTTTACTAGGTCATCAGTAGTGAACTGGCCCATAGAGTCATACAAATAATTTTCATAAAAAATAAATTGTCCACAAGTGATAAAATTTCAAAATTACATACATAATTAAGATTCTACAGATTCAAGGTATGGTACCCTGCATGCAAGTAATGCATTCATGGTTTTTCAAGAACATGCTTTTCTGGAAATATTCCAAGTACAGGTTATTGCTATACTGGCAGAATTGTAAAGTATAGTTACATGTTGTAACTATACTTTCCAATTCTGATTCAAATTATTTATCATTCTGTTCTTTGTTGCTGATGTTGTTACAGACCATGTAGGATTCTCAGAAAACATTGATGGAGAACAGGACAGAAGTGACACACTTCATCCTGCTGGGACTGACCAATGACCCAGGTCTGCAGCTTCCCCTCTTTGTAACCTTCCTCTTTATCTACACCATCACTCTGGTTGGGAACCTGGGGATGATCCTGTTGATTGTGTTGGACTCCCGTCTCCACACTCCCATGTACTTTTTCCTGGGTAACCTGTCTCTGGTGGACTTTTGTTCCTCTTCTTCTGTCACTCCCACAGTCATGGCTGGGCTCTTGATAGGACACCAGGTCATCTCCTACAATGCTTGTGCTGCTCAGATGTACTTTTTTGCAGCTCTGGTTACTGTGGAAAACTACCTGTTGGCCTCAATGGCCTACGATCGCTATGCAGCAGTGTGTAAGCCCCTGCACTACACCACCACCATGACAGGAAATGTGTGTGCAAGTCTGGTCACGGGCTCCTATGTGATTGGTTTCCTAAATGCCTCCATCCATATTGGAGACACATTCAGTCTGTCTTTCTGTTTGTCCCATGTGATCCACCATTTTTTCTGTGATATTCCGGCAGTCATGGTTCTCTCTTGCTCTGACAGACACATTAGTGAACTGGTTCTTATTTATATTGTGAGTTTCTGTATCTTTTTTGCACTCCTAGTTATCTGGATATCCTACATATTCATTTTTGTCACCATCTTAAAGATGTGCTCAGGCTCAGGATATAGGAAGGCGCTGTCCACCTGTGCCTCCCACTTCACTGCAGTCTCCATTTTCTATGGGACCAGTATCTTCATGTACTTACAGCCCAGCTCCAGTCACTCCATGGACACGGACAAGATCGCCTCTGTGTTCTACACCATGGTCATCCCCATGCTGAACCCTGTGGTCTACAGCCTGAGGAACAAGGAGGTCAAGAGTGCATTCCTAAAGGTCAAGGATATTTTTATTTGTTGGAAGAAAAATAATCTTTAGAAGTTTTGTCTTTACTTTGTGGATGCATGATTCCTGGATTTATTTCACTTAGCTCTTTTCCATGTATGTAGACATTTTATGGACCACACTGAAGCTAAGTTCTTAAAATGATATCCTTAGATCTGCAAGTATTATTTCTTAAAATTAGTACCTAAAGGAGAATGGTTACAATATCTTAGGACCAGCTTGTCAAAACCCCATTAAGATATTAATGCATCCATTCATTTTACATGTGGTTTCTTTCTACCACATTCAAATGCAAATGTACATAATATGAGCTCTAATAGGCCCATACATAGAAGAAATGCATGCAGGCATCCAATGATGACAGGTACCCATGGATGTAGATGATTTACCAGAATTACCTGTAATGTGGCTCTTTGTGGTGGTGAATTTCATGTATTCAACTTTACTGCATTGAGATATCCAAATAGCATGATCTAAGGCAACACATCTTGTGTTTCATGATAATGGGATTACGTAGGGAAGAAATAGATTATATAAGGAGGCAAGCACACATATATCAATAACAAAATAAAGAAGAGATATTCATGACAATAGCAATTTTAATTTCTTTAATGGTGATGTAGTCAGAACTGGTATTCATAGCTGCCTTCTTCTGCTAATCATTCTGTTATTGCCTTTAGCTTTAACAAGCACGTCAGCTGGTCATGTTCTTATTTGGTGGGAATATCCAAAACTTCATTTCTGAAGGAACTGGGATCTTAGTTGTTCTGCTTTAATTGAATTGTTATAATTTTCCTTTATACTTAATCACAAGGCACATTTATACTGAGAGAAGTCCTAAGGGATCTCCTTTATTCCAGATGCATTCTTCTTATCCAATATGCTCAGAATTGTTATCAACAAATGCTTTTGTTTCACCCATCACCAAGATTCATAGGTCCAGAAATAGGTAAAAGTGGAAGTGACATGAATGGGAGTGAGAAATCTTCCTCCAGGAAATATGAGAGTGATTCCATTGAACTGGAAGTTAAAATTGCTGCTTAATCACTTTGTGTTCCTCATGCCTCTGAACCACCAGGCAATGAAAAAATTAATGGTGATCCATCCTAACCTTTGAATGGATTGAATCATGTGCTTTCCTACATTTCTGCCTCACATTGAAAGTCAGCCTTCAATTCTTCAGCCTTTGTTAACTCTCCAAGCTTATTGATTTGGACTTGCTCACCTCCAGAATTTGTCAATTCCCAATGACAAACCCCTCTCTCTGCTTTTTTCCTCTGTTTTTAATTCTCTCTTTCCCCCATTCTTACCTCTTTGCCTCTGTACACATGTGTGCATGTGAACACACTTGTATATATACTAAATACAAAAATGGAGATGTAAATGCTTCGTTTTCATTAGGAGCTTAAGTGTAAACTCACCAATTAAAGATTTGAAAGAACTTATAAGAAAAATAGAATTAACCTGAATAATGCCTAGAAACACCTGTTTACGTTGAAAGGAACAAACTGGAAGTAAAAGGAAGGAAAAATATATATACCATACTAATGGAAACCAAAACAGGTTTCTTTTTAGTATGATGATACTAATAATAGAATAGACTGGCAGTCAAAAATTGTTCTTAGAAGAGTGAAATAAGATATCGTATATTGATAACAGGGACAATTAATTAGGAAAGTAAATGTAGATAATATATAAATGTGTATATATAAAATGTGTATATATATATATATATATATATATATATATATATATATATATACACACACACACACACACACACATACACACACACAACAGAGGCCCAGAATATAAAAGCAAATGTTGACAACAAAACTAAATGTTTCTGCAACGAGGGCTGAAGACCTCAGTACCTCATTTCAATAATGACTATAATGGCTAGAGATAATCAATAAGAAGCAGAGGATGTGAGCAAACCCACAATCTAAGCCATACAGACAGATATATACAGAGTACTGTTCCCAAGAGCAGTGGAATTCCAAATTGCCTATGAATCAGTCAGTCTGACAAACCCTATATTAGGCTGAAAACCAAGTCTGAATAAGCTTTAAAGATTTAACTCAGATAAAATAGCTTCACCAATCACAATGCAATGGCACTAGAAATAAATAACAAGGAAAATATTAAATATACACATAAAAGTGAAGAACAAACTCATCTATAATCATTGGGTAAAAAACATCAAAAGAAATGTAAAAATAGTTATAGAAAAACGAATTTGAAAAAACAACATATCCCAGTTTGTGATAGGAAGCAGACACAGTGGTCATAGGAAATTTATAACTCTAAGTGACAAAAATTTTAAAAAATAATCTCAAGTGTTTAAGCTAACTCAAAACTTTAAGGATTAACTGTGAAAACAGAATCTGAAAGGAGCGCAAATAAGAAACTATGATCAAAGCTGAATAAACAAAACAAAATGTAACAAAATAATAATAAAAATCAACAAAACAAAAAATTGATTATTTGGAAAGATTATTCAAAATGACAAAACTCTACAGACTATGAAAAGAAAAGAGAAAACTAAAATTATTAAATTAATAAGTGAAAGCAAGGATATCATGTCTACCCTTATAAAAATAAGAATAATATAAAAAAATATTATATATAGCTGCATACCATCAAACTGGATAACAGATAAAATTCAAATTCCTGGAATACACACTACTAAAAACCAACTCTAGAGAAAAAGGAAATCTGAATATATCTATAAGAGTAGAGAGTGAATCAATCACAGATAACTTCCCAACAAATGAAATTCCAGGACTTTCCTGGTGAATTACCCCAAGCAAATGTGCCATAGTAATAAAAATTATTACATGGAAAACACCTGGTGAGGGTTTGTATTAATTCCAGTGACTGCTGTTAGCAAAGTACTGAAACGTGGAGGTTTACAACAGCACATATTTTTTCTTCCACAGTTAAGGAATCCAGAAGTGTGAAATCATCTCCACGAGCAGAATCCATGGTCTCTCAGAGCTGAGGTCCCTTCACCGGCTCCAGGGGACACTGCGTTTCTTGCCTCTTTCATCCTCCATGGGTTGTGGAATTCCATGCCCTCTGGTCACATGGCTTCAGTTTGTCACCCTGGTGACTTTGTGGAATCTTGTTTTGCCTATGGTTAAATGTTTCTAACTGTATTTTATAAGGATACAAGAATTTTTTTCATTTTTATTAGTGCATTATAATTACACATAACATTGGGGTTCATTTTGACATAATTATACAAGCATGAAACGTCATGCGCACCATTTCAATTCCCAGTACATCCTCTTTCCCTCTTCTCCTCCCTCACTTGCTCCCTTTCCTCATTCTACTGGTCTTTCTTCTGTGTATGCATAGCTCTTTAAAATTAGCACATTATAGATATACACAAAGGGGAAACTCACTGTGATATGTTCTCTCACGCACACACACACACACACACACACACACACACACACACACACGGTAGTTTGGTGAGTTTCATTCCACCATTGCTCTCTTTTCCCATCCCTTCTCCCTCCTCTTCAATCCCCTTCCTCCATTCCACTGATCTCTCTTCTATTTTCGTGGGATTCCCCCCTACCTTTTTTTCTCTATATTTTTAGGACTCACAGAGATAATCCTGGATGACGTCATATTCTTTTTAAAAAATTTCTTTTTATTGGTGTGCATTAGTTATACAGAATGGTGAGTTTCATAGTGGTGTCTTTGTACATACAGAGAAACATAATTTGGCCAATCTCCTCTCCAGTATCTTCCTACTCCTTCCCATGCTCCCTCTTCCTGATTCCTCCTTTACCCTAAAGATTTTCCTCAATTCTTATTCTTCAAGTCCTTAACTTGCTCACATCTACAGAGTCCTTCAGAGCCACATAGAGGAACACTGAAAGTTTCAGAATTGGGACTTGGATCTCTTTGGGATCCATCATTGTGCTGCCACAGTGTCATATGGCAGCATTACACAGTCTCTCATAATTTTCCATAAATCCTCTGAAATTATGCAATTAAATAACCCTTACAGTGATAATTAGGAGTGATTTCCCCTAGAACTGGGACTATAGAAGAGAAGTGAATACTTGTTTGATATTACACAGCTGCACAAGGAACAGCAAGACCATTGCAGTACATTTGATCCAAAACTACAAATGAAATAATGCAGAGGCCTCCTAATTATAAGAGTTGCAAATTACACATGGACATGTTTTCCTATATATAGGTTTTACATACTATTCAGCTCCCTGAAGATTGAAAAGAGAAGGTTGTACTTTCTATTAAAATGTTGAATGCACTTTATTTTTTTCTAATGGCAAATATTATCAAGTTTATATTCTACATAGAATTTAGGATCATTTCCATTTATCATATAATTTGTATATGAATAATAATTGTTCAAACATAATCAGATAAGAATACTCTAATTTTATATTTCATGTGTTTTATGATTATAAAATAATACTTCTATAATATATCACTTGTCTCTTAATGAGACAACCCTTCCTACTAAACATTATTAAAGGTTTGGAATGATTGACTTGATGTTGGGATTTAAGGGAGGCATTTTTCCTATAAATAAGGAGTGTGAGATTGAGTGGCAATGCAGAAAAATATTGTTCCAGCAAAACAGAAAACTAGCTGTGCCTCTTCAAATGCACTGAATGTTGATCTAGAAGGTTTTCATTATGCAGGATTCATGTCCTTTAAAAAGACTCAAAACTTCAAAATATTAAACTCAGTACAATTAACTCATAACTCGATGATTTTATTCATTTAATAAATATTTATTAGAATCGACTGTGAAACATTTATGCAGGTGACAATTATCACGAGAGCATAACAAAGTCACTCTTCTCAGAGTTCAAATTCTAGTTAGGGGAGATAAATAAGATATAGCTGAACAAATACATACTGGGAGAAGGTTGATAAGAACTATGAAGACATAGGAGGAGGGATCATCTTACGTGGTGAGTGAAGAGTGACTATTTCATGCAGGTGGTCAGGGAAGGACTCCATGACAGGGTGACATTGAAGCAAAGACCTGAATGGAGGGAGGGCATTGCCTCAGGGAACATGACTCTCAAAGGCCCTCGGGCAGGAGCATGCTTGGAGTTGTGATAAGAGAGAACGCAACTCAACTGAAATAAAAATGAATGGTCCGATTTAACTATTAACAATCTCAAAGAATTTGCAAAAAGCAAAATGCTCACTTAGTAGTCTGAAAGTTTGAGGTAATACAATTCCACTACAAACTTTAATTTTTAAATACTCTGAAAGTTCGTAGTAATACATCAGTATATTAAATATACTTTTATTTCTCCTGAACTTTCTTATTGTCAATTTTATCCTTTTGAAAATTAAAATATGGCCATCTTGCTTGCAAGAAGGACTTAGTCAAAGAGAAATATGAATTCATATGGGATGCCACCATTTTTGCATCTCTTGCTAAACTGTGCTAATAAAAGTGCATACATTTAGTTATACAGCATATTTTTCTTCTCAAAATAGAACTATTAGAATGATAGTGAAAAATTAGAAAAATATCAGCCAAAATTTGTATTATAATACCCAAACAATATATTATATTAGGTTTTTTAAACTTGAGTGTTTTAGGTTTCTCCAAAGGAGATATATATATCCTTTGATTATATAATGTATATAATATATATGAATTTTCATATAAGAGGAAATTTATTATGGGTATTGCATTCTGTAATTGTAGAGGCTGTAAGGTTCCTTAATGTGCTATATGTAAGCTGGAGACAAAGGAAAGCAAGTGGTTATTCCACTCTTGAGTTCAAAGCTCTAAGAGAGGTAAAGTAGCTGATGCTGCTCTTGAAGACGTAAGGCCCAAGATTCAAGAACAGATCAGTAGAGAGATCATAGAGTGAGAGAAGATGGGTGTCTCAGTTAAAAGAGAGAGAAGGAAATAGAGAGGAGTGGGGAGAACATGCCCTTCCTCTACTCTTTTGTTCTATTTGGGTGAGCCCTCGTTGGATTGGATGATAGACACGTACATTAATGAGGACAGATCTTTTTACCGACATCCACTGTTTTAAATACTAGACTCTATCAGAAACACAATCACCAACATAAAAGGAAAAGTATTTTCCCAGCTATCTGGGAATCCAGTCGAATCAACACATAAAACTAACCACCACAGTTACATTACATTTAATTCTGACAAATCCACCACACCCTATGTGAGTGATAGCATAAGACACCTGCTCCATTTTTTTCTGTTTATGGGCTATTTTCTGCACTTGTTCTACACACGTGTGTGTTAACATGTGGTACAAAGTTTACATGTGAAATGAGTGAATACATAAAAATCCTTAATGAGGATTTTGACAAGAAGATCCCAAGATAATTTAGTCATTTTCCCTCAGGCATTTATTTCTGGGTATAATATTTCCTTTTTCCCAGGAAATAAAGGTTTACAGAAGTAAGGGTATCACGACAAGAGTGTAACTTTAGTGTAATCTCAGTGTAACTCAGTACATGAAGATTTGATAGAGATGAATCCAGGAATAGTGCATATCATATCACAAGGGTAAAATCAAAATCCTAAAGATTATTTTGATTCCAAAAATTTAATGAATTTTTGAGCTTTAAGAAAGCACTTTTGACCTCCTTGTTCCTCAGGCTGTAGACCACAGGGTTGAGCATGGGGATGACCATAGTATAGAATACAGATGCAATTTTATCAGTGTCCATGGAGTGACTAGAGCTGGGCTGTAAATACATGAAGATAACCGTCCCATAGAAAATAGAGACCGCAGTAAAGTGGGAGGCACAGGTGGATATAGCCTTCCGATGCCCTGAAGCTGAGTGCATCTTTAAGATGCTGATAAAAATAAGCGTGTAAGATATCCAGATTACCAGAAGAGCAAAAATGATGTTGAAACTCACAATGTACACTAGAAGCAGCTCATTCACGTGTCTATCAGAGCAAGAGAGAACCATGACTGCTGGAATGTCACAAAAAAAATGGTGGACCACATTGGACTTGCAGAAGGTGAGACTGAATGTGTCTCCAGTGTAGATGGAGGCATTTAGGAAACCAATGACATAAGAGCCTGAAATCAGCCAAGAACACACACTTGTCATGGTGGTGGTGTAGTGCAGGGGCTTACACACGGCTGCATAGCGGTCATAAGCCATTGAGGCCAAGAGACAATTTTCCACAGTAGCAAAGACTGCAAAGAGAAACATCTGAGCAGCACAAGCATTGTAGGAGATGACCTTGTCTCCTAGAAGGAGCCCAGCCATGACTGTGGGAGTGACAGCTGAGGAGTAACAACAATCCACTAGAGATAAGTTACCCAGGTAAAAGTACATGGGAGTGTGGAGACGGGAGTCCAAGACAATCAACATGATCATCCCCAAGTTCCCAGCCAGAGTGATGGAGTAGATAAAGAGGAAAGTCACAAAGAGGGGAAGCTGCAAACCTGGGTCATTGGTTAGTCCCAGCAGGATGAAGTGTGTCACTTCTGTTTTGTTCTCCATCAGTGTTATCTCAGAGTAACTGCATGCCTTGTAACCACTAGAAAATAAGGAAAATAAGAAAAATAAATTAAATGAAATTGGAAATTATAGTGTAAGAATTATTCTGGTACTGTAGAAAAAACTAGTATTTCAAGATTGTCCAGAAAAAATATGGACTTCATAATAAAATTGAATGCATTAATTATATTACAGTGCTGCGTACTATGAATCTCAGGAATTCATTGGATCATGTGCACAATGTTAAAATCTTAAACATTTGTTAAGTCATATACAACTTAAAGTGATAAAGATGACTTGCCTGGATATATCTATTTATGAATCAACTTCTCTTGAGCTCAGTAAAAGCTAAGACTTCCATGTTGCTCACCTCAAGAACTGCTGTAGACATTTGAGATGTGTGTTCACACTCTTCTCTTCTTGGTTAGTCCCAGCAGGATGATATTAAAATATTATGAGTTTGGTTAGTTGTCACATTCATATAAATTATACAGCAGAAGAAGTTAAGTTATTCCTATTTGCAAAAATATTAATTGATGATCTCAGCTATGGACACATACCCACCCTTCAATGCATAATAAATGGTTTCTAAATCCAAAGTTCTAAAGTGAGTTTAAATAAAACTGTGTTGAACTGAGCTTAAAATGACTCATTATCTCCTTTGGTTCAAACTCAGCATTTGGTTTCACAGTGAATAAGAAAATGGTTGATTAAATGGTAATTCCATTTTCCTCTCGTTGGAGGTTAAACAAAACAAATAAAACAAAAATTCAGAAGAGTTGAAATGACCCCTTTTTCAATGACAGTAGTGTCCTCCATGAATTAACAAGGTCTGGATTGAATGGTGAAATTGCCTGGATCTCTCAGCAGCTTGTCTGCAAATGTTCACATGGATGGTGTGGTTTTAAGCATTAACTATTGATTAGCTTGAAGAGAAGTTTTCCTTCTCAGCCACTGTAGCACATCTCTTTGCATAGTAGATGCAGTTGGATAACTGTGGTCATGGGAGCAGGCTTATCTTGCAGGTGCATTTCTGGGGAAAAGCATATCCTCAAAAGTAGCAGGCACAGAGCTCAGGTCCCTGGGAGAGACACATATCACACTTACCATTTCCACCTGAGAGACACTGGTTCTGAACCATCTCACCTGAATATCATATTTCTACCTATAAGATCAAGAAAGCAATGAGACCTACTTTGAAGCATTATTGTGAGAATTAGTTAAGATAATAAATACATAAAATACAATAAAATGCTAAAAAAAAACTTAGAAATGTTAATGTCACATTATTATTAGGATGGGATAACAGCTCAACTTGGTATGCCAACAAGCAGGCCTTCAGTCCTCAGTGAGGTAAAAGAATTCTTGAAGCTTCTCCTCCCAATTTACCCCATTCAGGGTCACTGTAATATTGTGTAATCCTCACTGTTTCTCAGTCTGCCCTTAACCAAGCATGTGATTGCTGTTCCTAAATTCCACGTGGGCCACTGTTGTTAAAAATTTCTTCCTTGAGATCCATATTTTAGTTTGCGTAAGAGTCTGTTGTTCTTAAAACTCATTCTTACCCTTATTGCTGTCATCAAATAGCCAAACAATAGAGACACAGTATTGAAACTTTTCATTTTATGGCCTGTCATTAGATCACTAACTTTATTGTAAGATCCCCATTGTACAATATTTTATTTGAATTTGTTTCTATGTCATAACAGTAACTTTCATTTTTTTTTTTTGAAGTCACTATTATTCCTTAACATTTCTCTCCTAAGCCTTTGGTCACTTCAATTTATGAGCCTGTCCCTGAAGACATTGTCGTTGCCGGTCTCCACACACACGATCACGTTTACCATAAACCATGCTCTAGAATATATTTTCTAGAAGAATAGCACATGAAAATTATAATGTATTTACAAATAAGTGTGCATATGTAAGTTAGGCTGTGTGCTTATTCCTACTGCACAGTAAGGAAGCAGGATTTGAAAAGGTATGCAAAGTTAAACAGATAGTATGAGGAAGATTCGCGATTTCCAAGTTAAATATACCTCCTGAGAAAAAAATGATATGATTATGAAAGTGTTGTAATGCAGATGAAAGCATGTTAATTCACTTAGGACCCTTTTGTGGTTGAAAGAAGGATCATTTCACCATTCTGAGTTTTAGGGTTGTTTTATGTGTAATTATTTTTTAACCTCTAATGAGGTACAAATGTATAGTGAATAAGATCATATTACAAATAAATAAAGCTCCACCTCTTAATTTTGATTCATAAGTGTCTTCAGAAAGAAGCATGATTTGTTATATAAATCACTGAATGTACCATGCCCACCATTTTGACCTTTAGACCCCAGATTTACATCATTATTTTAGAAATATTTTGAAATCATCTCTTTCTATTTGCAAATAACTCACATCAATATTTCAGGAATATTTTGAAAGCATCTCTTTCTATTTGCAAACAACTCATAGGAGGTTTGACAACCTACTGCTTTTGAATGAATTCCATTTCTTACTTAAATGTTCATGAACTATAGAAGTTTAACACTTTGTTATAGATGAAAGAAGAGTCCATCCAGAATAGTGATTTTGAAATATGAAAACCAGATGTGCAATTTTGCGCAGGTACGGTTAGAACTTTCTCTCAGGTCATGATCTAAACATTCCAACTTCTCCAAGGAGGGGAAAATGGAGGCAGCAATATTAACACTGATCAACTTCTGAATCTACAAATTCTTTCTGTGCTCTTGGGAAACCACTTACCTCCTTCTTATTTGTAATAATACAAAGATGATCAATAACGTCTCTCACAATTCATAGATCATCTCTATAAATAATAAACAAGAGAGGTCCATAAAACATGGTGAAGGTATTGTCATTTAAAAATAAATCCATGTAATTTTTATCTTTTAACTGTTTCCCTGATCTTGATTGAAGGCTCACAGGAAATCCTCTCTTCAGAAGAAGGGCTGTTTGCATTAAAAAGTGTCATTCAGATGAATGCCCGAGTGGGGAATGGCATGCATGTGTCCCTTCTTAAATGACAATAATGTTTAGTCATACTGAGATTTCAGAGGCTAATGCATAGAGATCTGGGGAGAATTATAGAAACTCAGAGATCTCTGGTGGTTTCCCCTATGAGAATATCTGAACATCCACATTCCGTTTTCCTAAGGTTGAAGCAATTAACCTGTCTGTAGGGATCAAGGTGGTTATTATATTTTTTAAATAAAATTATTTTTCAACTGATAAATGCAAAACAAAAATAGTATATATACATATGGGTACCTGAGATGTTTATATATGTGTATATATGCGTGGGTATACACATTGTTTACTGTTTAAGTCAGGTTAAACATGACTGTCCAACACTTACCATTTGTTTTTAATACTAACAACTTTCAAAATTCTTTTGTCTACTATTTGGAAATGCATGGTACATAATTGTTATCTATAGTCACCCAAATATACATGGTTCTCTCTGTTATTGTAAATAGTGCTGCAAGGAACACAGTGGTGCAGAGGTCTCCCTGACATGCTAACTTCATTGCCTGTGAATTTAGAGTCAATATGGGATTGCTGTACCACATGGTAGTTCTATTTTTAAATTTTTTTCATAACCTCCTTACTGACCAGGCTGATCTACTTTACCATGAGCAGGGTGTGTAGGATCCCTTTCCTCCACATCCTTCCTAGGCAGGGCTGGTTATTTCTAATTTTTTTGAGAAGGCCATTTTTACTGTGGTGAGGTGATATCTCATTGTGGATTTGATTTGTCTTCTGCAGATAATTAGTGAACTGGAGCATTTTGTCATATTCCCGATGACCATTTTTGTGTCTTGCATTTTCAAATGTCTACAGCCCAGTTTTCATCCCATTTTTTTTCTGTTGAGTTTTGGAGTTTCTTCTGTATTCTGTATATAAATCCCTTTTCAGATGTACATGTTTCAAGGATTTTCTACCATTCTGTAGGCTTTCTTGCTAATCTGTTGATGGTTTCTTTTGCTATACAAAAGCTTCTTAGTTTGATGTAATCTCATTTGTCTATTTTTGGTTTTGTTTTCTGTGCTCTTGTAGATGCAGTCTTCTCCAAAATTCTTTGGCAATTCTTATGTTGAAGCTTCACCCTATATTTCTTTTTATTAGCATCATAATTTATATTTATACACTTAAGCTTTTAATTCATTTTGAGTTGATTTATAAAACTGGCAAGAGATAATTTTCTAATTTCATATTTTTTTTCATATGAGTTTTCAGTTTCCAAACATCACTTATTTAAAAGGTTCTCCTTTCTCCAATCTGTGTTCTTAGCACCCTTGTCAAAAATCAGTCTGAAGATTATGTGTGGGTTTACTTCTGGCCTATTTTATTCCCTGGTGTATGTGTCTGTATTTATGCCATTCTGCTGCTGTTAGAATCATACAGTTTGGGCAGAATATTGTCAAAGTTGCCATATTACCAAAAGCATTGTACAAATTCAATGCATTTCACATCAAAATTGTGTTGATGTTCTTCATAGGAATAGAACAAGCAGTCATGAAATTTATTTGGAAAAATAAGAGGCCCAGAATAGGCAAAGCAATAATAACAAGAAAAGTGAAGCAGGAGGAGTCATAATATTGGAACTTAAATTATATTACAGAGCTTTAGGAACAAAAACAGCATGGTTTTGGCATCAAAACTGACATGAAGACCAAATGAATAGAATAGAAGACACAGAGACAAGCCCACATAAATACTGCTATCTCATGCATGACAAAGGTGCCAAAAGCATACATTGGAGAAAAGTTAGCTCCTTCAACAAATTGTGCTGGGAAAACTAGGAATTCCCATAGAGTAGAATGAAGTTTACCCTCTATCTATCACCCTGCACAAACCCAACACAAAGTGAATCAAAGACCAAAGATGAGAATAGAAACCCTGCACATGCTAGAAGAAAATGTGAGCACAACACTCCAACATTTAAGGAACCAACTTCCTTAACAAGACACAAAAAACCATAAGAATTAAAATAATAAATCAGTATTTGGGATGGCACCTAAGTACAAAACTTCTTCATAACAATGGAAACTATCAAGAGTGTGAAGAAAGAGCCTACAGAGAAAATCTTTGCCCCTTGCATCTTGGATAGGGCATTAATGTCCAGGATAAACAAAGAACCAAACCAAAACAAACAAACAAACCAAAAAAAAAAAACCCCACAAATAAACCAGTCAATAAATGGGCAAAGGAACTAAACAGACATTTCTTAAAAAAAAAAAAGAAATACTAATGGTCTGCATTTATATAAATAAATGTTCAACATCTCTAGCAATTAGAGAAAAACAAATTAAAATTACACTGAAATTTCATCTCATTCCAGGAAGAATGACAACAATCAAGAATACAAGTAACAAAAACAGCAATGAAAATCAGCAGAGGGAGGTAGTACCCTAAAGAAAAAACTAATCAAAGAAGAAAATCAAGTGACGTTAAATAACAAAAATAAACAATTATGGCTGGGAATACAAACCACGTATCAAAAATAACCCTGAATGTTAATGGCTTAAACTTACTAATCAAAAGACATAGGATAGAAGATTAGATCAAAAAAAAAAAAAGACCCAACAATATGCTGCCTCCAGGAGACTCATCTGATAGGAAAAGACATACACAGAATGATGGTGAAAGGTTGGGAAAAATCATACTACTCACATGGACTGCAGAAGCAAGCAGGGGTTTCCATCCTCATGCCAAATAAACTAGACTTCTAGCCAAAGTTACTCAAAAGGGATAAAGATGGACATTACATACTACACAAGGGAACCATATACCAACAAGACATACAATCATAAATATACATGCCCCAAACAATGGTGCAGCTATGTTCATCAAACAAATTCTTCTCAAGTTCAAGAGTCAAGTTGACCACAACACAATAATCGTGGGGGACTTTAACACACCTTTCTCATCACTGGATAGATCTTCCAAACAAAAGTTGAATAAAGAAACTATAGAGAATGGGGTAGTTTTCCTCATTTCCCTTTCTGCGGATTTGTCACTAATATACAGATATACCTTTGATTTATGGGTGTTGATTTTATATCCTGCTACTTTGATGAATTCATTTACTAGTTCTAGGAGTTTTCTGGTGGAACTTTTAGGGTCTTCCAGGTATAGAATCATATCATCAGCAAATAGTGCCAATTTGAGTTCTTCTTTTCTTATGTGTAAACCTATAATTTCTTTCATCTAACTGCTCTGGCCAGTGTTTCAAGAACTATGTTGAATAGAAGTGGTGAGAGATGGCATCCCTGTTTTATTCCAGTTTTTGGAGGGAATGCCTTCAATTTTTCTCCATTTAGAATGATGTTGGCCTGGGGCTTAGTATAGATAGCCTTAATGATGTTGAGATATGTTACTGTTATCCCTAGTTTTTCTAGTGTTTTGAACATGGAGAGGTGCTGTATTTTGTCAAATGCTTTTTCTGCATCTATTCAGATGATCATTTTATTATTATCTTTAAGTTTATTGATGTGATGAATTACATTTATTGATTTTGGTATATTGACCCAACCTTGCATTTCTGGAATAAATCCCACTTGATCATGGCGCACAATCTTTTTGATATGTTTTTGTATTCAATTTGCCAGAATTTTATTGAGGATTTTTGCACCTATGTTCATTAGAGATATTAGTCTGAAGTTTTTTTGTTGTTGTTTTGTTTTTTGGTGTGTGTGTGTGTGTGTGTGTGTGTGTGTGTGTGTCTTTGCCTGGTTTTGGAATCAGAGTGATATTGGCATCATAGAATAATTTGGAAGTGCTGCTTCTTATTTCTGTTTCCTGAAATAAATTGGAGAGTATTGGTATTAGTTTCTCTTTAAAGGTCTTTTAGAACTTGGCTGTGTATTCATCCAGTCCTGGGCTTTTCTTAGCTGGTAGATTTTTGATGGCTATTTTGTCACTTGAAATTGATCTGTTTAAACTGTGTATATCATCATGATTTAATTTGGGCAAACTATATGACTCTAGAAATTTGTTGATGCCTTCGATATTTTCTATTTTCTGGAGTACAAGTTTTCAAAATAATTTCTAATTATCCTCTGTATTTCTGTAGTGTTGTTGTGATATTTCCTTTTTCAACATGTATGTTAGTGATTTGAGTTTTCTCTCTCCTTCTCTTTGTTATCATGGCTAATGTCTGTCAATTTAATTTATTTTTTCAAACAACCAACTTTTTGTTCTGTCAATTTTTTCAATTGTTTCAATTTCATTGATTTCAGCTCTTATTTTAATTATTTCCTGTCTTTTGCTGCTTTTGGTGTTGATTTGTTCTTCTTTTCTAAGGCTTTGAGATGTAGTTTTAAGTTATTTATTTGTTGACTTTTTCTTCTTTTAATGAATGAACTCCATACAATGAACAGTCCCCTTAGAACTGCTTTCATAGTGTCCCAGAGACTTTGATATGTTGTATCTGTGTTCTCATTCACCTCTAAAAACTTTTAAATCTCCTCCTTGATGTCTACTGTAAACCATTGTTCATTCAATAGCATATTATTTAATCTCCAGGTGTTGGAGTGTATTTTATTTCTTATGTTATCATTGATTTCTAATTTCATTCCATTATGATCTGATAGAATGCAGGGTAGTGTATCTACTTTTTTATATTTGCTAAGAGTTGCATTGTGGCCTAGTATATGGTTTATTTTAGAGAAGGATCCATGTGCTGCTGAGAAAAAAAGTATATTATCTCATTGAAGGTTGGAATATTCTATATATGTCAGTTAAGTCTAAGTTATTGATTGTATTATTAAGTTCTATAGTTTCTTTGTTCAGCTTTTATTTAGAAGATCTATCTAGTGATGAAAGAGGTGTGTTAAAGAGACCCAAAATTATTGTTTTGTGGTCTATTTGACTCTTGAACTTGAAAAGAGTTTGTTTAATGAACATAGCTACTCCATTATTTGAAGCATATATATTTATAATTGTTAAGTCTTGTTAGTGTGTGGTTTCGTATATCAGCGACAAATCCTCAGAAAGGGAAATGAGGAAAACTACCCCATTCTCAATAGCCTCAGAAAAAAAATAAAATACTTGGGAATCAACTTAATGAAAGAGGTAAAAGATTTATATAATGAAAATTACAGAACCCAAAAAAAGGATATCAAATGAGACCTTAGAAGATGGAAAGATCTACCTTGCTCTTGGATAGGCAGAATTAATATTATCAAAATGACCATACTACCAAAAGTACTATATGGATTCAATGAAATTCCAATCAAAATTTCAATGACATTCCTCATAGAAATAGAAAAAGCAATCATGAAATTCATCTGGAAAAATAAGAAACCCAGAATAGCTAAAGCAGAAAGAGTGAAGCAAGTGGCATTGCTATACCATACCTTAAACTATACTACAGAGCAATAGTAACAAAAACAACATGGTATTGGCACCAAAACAGACTGATAGACCAATGGTACAGAATAGAGGACACAGAGACTAACCCACAAAACTACAATTATCTTATATTAGACAAACAAGATAGTTTCATAAGACATGTTGAAGGTGTTATCATTTACAAATCAATCAATGTGATTTTTATCTTTTAACTATTTCCCTGACCCTGATTGAAGGCTCATGACAAACCCTTAAGTCAGAAGAAGGTCTGTTTACACTAAAAACAATTGTCATTCAGATGAATGAATGACATCCAGTGGGGCATGGCATGCAAGTTTCCATCTAAATTCTTGTAATATTTAGTCATATTGATATTTCAGAGGCTAATGCATGGAGACCTAGAGAAAATTACAGAAACTCAAGAGATCTCTGGAGATTTCACCCTTTGAGAATATCTGAACATTCACATTGAGTTTTCCTAAGAAAGTAGCAATTAACCTGTCTGTAGGGATCATGCTGGTTATTACATTTTTAAAATAAAATTTACTTTTTAATTGATAAATGAAAAAATGCACATATTTATGAGTACCTTGAGATGTGTATATGTATATATTTATATATTGTTTAATGTTTATTTCAGAATAAACATGACTATTCAAAACTCATTTTTTAATACAAAAAAACACTTTTTTAAAATTCCTTTGTCTACCTTTCTGAAATGTAGAGTACATTATTGTTATCTACAGTCACCCTATTTTGCAAGTTTTTTTTCTATTTTTATTGTAAATAGTGCTGCAATGAACATGTGCAGAGATCTCTCTGATAAACTGACTTCATTTACTTTGAATTGATACTCAGTATTGGGATGGCTGGATCACGTTGTAGTTCCATTTTGATTTTTTTTGGTAATCTCCATAATTTTGCATAATGGCTGTGCTAATTTACTTTCCTGCCAGTAGTGTGCAGGTCCCTTCCCTCCACATCCTTTTCAGAGATAGTTATTTCTGTTAAGGATATTTTTACTGCGGCGAGATGGTATCTCATTTTGGTTTGATTTGCCTTCCCCTGATGATTAGTGAAGTTGAGCATTTTGACTATACCTGCTGGCCATTTGTGTGTCTTGGATTTTTAAATACCTTTTGCCATTTCTTTAAATTTTTCTTTTTCTGTTGAGTTTGAAGTTTCTTCTGTGTCCTTATATCAATTCCTTTTCAGATATACATGTTTCAAGTATTTTCTACCATTGTGTAGGTTTTCTTGCTAATCCCTTGTTTCCTTTGCTGTATAGAAGCTTCTTAGTTTGATGTAATTCCATTTGTCTATTTTTGGGTTTTTTTCTGTGCTTTGAGAGAAAGAGTTTTCTGCAAAATTCTTTGGCCAGACTTATGTTAAAATATTTCTCCTATGTTTCTTTTTATGGGCTTCATAGTTTCTGTACATACACTTACATTTTTAATTCATTTTGAATTTATTTGTGAAACTAGTGAGAGATCATTTTCTACTTACCTCATTTTTTACATTTGAATGTTCAGTTTTCCAAACACCATTTATTTAAAAGGAATTCTTTTCTCCAATGTGTGTCTTAGCACCCCTGTCACAAGTCAGTTGACTGTAGGTGTGTGGGTTTCCTTCTGGTCTATTTTGTTCCCCTGGTATATGCATCTGTATTTATATCACTATTTTGATTTTTGAATAATATGATTTTGGCATTTTTTTAGGGATGACATTGAATATGTAGGTTGTTTTGGGCAATACAGGCATTTTAATACTTTAACAATGTTGCTTTTTTTTTTTCAATCCAGGAACATGAGATGTCATTCCATTTCTTTGTGACCACTAATTTTTTTCCATCAATATATTATAATTTTTATTATAGGAAATTTTTACTTCTTTAGTGAAACTTATATCCAGGTATACTATTGCTCTTGTAAATGGATTGTTTTCTTTATTTGTATTTAAGATAATTTGCTATGGTGATATAGCAATGTTGCTTATTATTGAATTTTCATTTTGCAACCTGCAATTTTTGCTGAACTTATCAGTTCCAAAAGTTTTTCAGAACCTGTTCTTTCTGTGCCAGATTTTTACCACAGACCCTTCGAATGACCCAAAACATTCCTGAAATGGGAAACTCAAACTGGTTGTTCCACATCACCACCCACTCTCAGCACAAGCTAGCCAGAACAGTCATCATCCATTGTCCCCTTCAACAGTAAGGCTTCCCTTAATCAGAGGACAGATTGAGATGGGGCAAAAAGACAGACAGTGCGGAAAATGAATGACTGGGTCAGGAAGGTGGGGGTGATTCAAAAGGAAATAAAATCCTAATATCCCCAGAGCACTTCCCCCTCCTCCAACCTGTTGCCAAGACCACCTGACTCCAGGGAATTGTTCTTCCTGGCAAGGAGTTGTTAGAGAGTACCCACTGGTGTCCTCCTCCATCCTTGGTCACTCCACCTTTTGGTCACCACATAGGCAAAGTGGGAGGAGGGAACATGAGAAGAAAAAAAAGAAAACCTAAAATCTATAAAAGTGGCAAGACACCTCTACTCCCCTGCACAAGAGCTCTGGACACCCACCCCCCTTTAGAAGTCTCTCTCTCTCTCTCTCTCTCTCTCTCTCCTATTCTTTAAACAAAACTTTTTGCTCTTGCTCAGCGTTTCTCAGTGTTCTATCTTCCACACTGGGGACATGGGACCTGATCTTGGTTTTTAAGACTGGTTTCAGTAGAACTGTGGAATACAGAAGAAATAGGAATTAAAAAAAAAAAAAAAAAAAGCTTTTCAGTGTGTCACGAATGGTTTCTACAGACTCAGACTGAGACACAGTTAGATTCTACCAATTCTATTTTATTAATGCTCACACTTCAGACACACATCCTAAGTCTAGTTGTAACTGAGTCTATACCCAACGGTCCCAGTCACTCACCTGTGACGTGCCTTAAGTCCATGTCGCTAGAACTAGATCTGGGCCAGAGGAGTCTGGTGCAGGGGGACAACAGCGATGGAGGTCTTGGTCTTTCTGTCCAGGTCCTGTTAGTCCTGCTGGATCCCCAAAGACTGGGTTTTTAAGTCTTAGTTTGGTTGTGCTTGCAGATGATAACTGGGGTCTATGCCCAGGCATAGACTCTTATATCACTATCTAAGTTTTGCAGTTTACATTATATCATGTACATAGTGCTTAAGGATGTTATCTAACACACACTAATCAATATATTCCACAGTCAATAATCCTGTAACAGTTTCTGGCACTCATATGACGGTGGAGATTTGGGAGTTTTCTAAATGCAATAGCAAGTGTTCTTCAAACAGTAACAATTTGACTTTGTTGTTTGCAATACAGATGTCCCTTAATTCTCTCCCTTGCCTGATTGCTCTGGCTGAGACTTCTAGCACTAAGTTGAATAGAAGTGATGAAAGTGAGCATCCTTGCCTTGTTCCAGATCTTAAACAGATTCCCACATTTTCCCATTCATCATAATGTTAGTTGGCTACATAGTATGACTTTTATTCTGCTGAGCTATTTTCTTTCTGTACCTAGTTTGTTATGTATACTTTTAATCACAAAAAGATATAGAATAACTTTTTTGCATGTATTAAGATGATGCAATTTTTGTTCCTAGTTCTGTGGATGTAGTGTATCTTGTTTACTCATTTCCATATCTTGAACATCCTTACATCTGAGATACACTCCACTTGACCATGGTGAATAATATTTCCAACAGGCTATTGAATTCTCTTCATGAGTATTCTGTTGGGGAATTATGCATATATGTTCATTGATACTCACCTTCAAGTTTTGTTTTTGTTGTTCTTGTGCCCTTTATGGGTTTTGATATGATGGTAATACTGACCTCATAAAGTGTATTTGGGAGGATTCTTCCTCCTACTCCTCCCCCTCTCTCTCACCCTCCTCTTCCTCCTCCTCCTCCTCCTCCTCCTCCTCCTCCTCCTCCTCCTTCTCTTTGGAACAACTTAAGGGAATTTGTATAATTTCTTCTTTAAATGTTTCCTAGAACTCAGCGATTTTGGGTTTTGATAGTAGGCTTTTTATTATTCAACATCTTAACTTGTTATTGCTGTATTCAAGCTTTTCTGTTTCTTCTTAATTCCATCTTGGTTGTTATATGTGTCTAGAATTGTCTCCATTTTTTCTAGGTCATAAAATTCATTTGTGAAGCATTGTTCATAATAATCTCTAATGAGCTTCAATATTTCTGAAGCATCCATTATCTTTCCTTTAATCTCTCATTTTATTTAATTGAATCTTCCCTCTCATTACTCTAATGATTTTCTATTTTGTTCATATTTTCAAAGAACCAGCTCTTCATTTTCTTGATCTTTTGTAAGTTTTGTTTGTTTTTATTTCATGCATTTTTCCTCTGTCCTATATTATTTTGAACTTCATATTACTTTTTCATTTAGATTCTTCTTCTTTTATTTAGTTCCTTGAGTTACAGTGATAAATTGTTTATTTGCGGTCATTTTGTTTCTTTCTTTTAGACATTAAACACTGTGAACTTCCCTAAACACTGCTTTTGATGTATTTATTGGCTTTAGAATGTTTCCATTTTCATTAGTTTCAATAAATTTTTAAATGTCCTTCTTGATTCCTTTCTTGACCATCTGCTTGTTCAAAAATAGATTGTTTAATTTTCATATATTTCTTCTCAAAGATTTTTCTCGTTATTGATTTTGACTTTCATGTATTGTGGCCAGAAAAGGCATTTGATGAGATTTCAATATTTAAAGATTTGTTGAGACATTTTATGGCCTGATTATCTAGCCTCAAGAACATTGTATGTGCTGAAGAGAAAAATGCTAATTCTGCCTTTGTTGAGTGCAGTTCTTGGATGAAGTGTTCTGTAGATGTCCCCTAGTTCTGGAAGTGATGGTTATCTCCTGTAGATTTAGTGCTAAAACTGCTGAGATGAAATCAATTCTAGGGGCACTTAACTTAAAATGCAAATTGGATTCCTAACCTAACAGTGTGCCTACTTTAAGACTGAAGGCACTGACTGTGAAGGTATTGAATGGTGGTGCCTGGAATAGAGATATGTAGGAAAACCCTATAGAAACTCAAGGCATCCAGGTCCTATATTCTGATGAGTCTTATTTGTCAGTAGAATTAGCCTTTTTACCTCCAGCAAAATAAACCTCTACATTGTATCTCAGGGAATTAATCCTGATTTGCCTAAGGAAAGTTTCCTTTGACCTTACATTTCACAGGCAAAATCTGTTGTATCACATTAAGGCTGTTGCTCCCAAGATAAATGGATGGGTTGCAAGACCTACCACCATGGCTCTTTGCTTCTTGATCTCTACTAGACTCAAGTCTCAGATGCCCCCTAAGCAGTATGTGACATATGAGGAAATGGGCTAATCTCCATATGAACTGCTTATGTTTTATAAATATGTGGAATGAAAACTTGGGCACATATATAGGAAAAAATAGTAAGGTTTTAGTTCTTGTGGAAGGAAGCAAAAGCTGAATCAGGACAAAATAATAAGATGAAGACCCTCTATCAGAGATCCTGCATTAAATGTTTATTTCAGGGAGTTAGTAAGGGTTCAATGGGTTGTTTGTTTAGTTGGCTTAAAGGGAGAATCAAAGGTGGCAATCACATGAGAATTAGAAAACCTGACACGCTATGGCTTCATGAAGAGACTCAAATATGAGGACAAGTGGAGTGGTAGAGGGGATGTGTTATTTTAAATCTGCTACCCACTGTGGAATAGTAAGAAGCAAACCTTTAAAACTGAAGCCATCGGATTAATTGGGTCCCACCATTGCAGAGTAAATGCTACCACCCAAGAACAAAAGACACTAATACTGAGCTCCCCGAAGATCTAATTTAAAAACATGAAGGTCCAGATCTATAGTAGTGCGCAGAATGTACCTATGTTTTCTACTAATATACACAGTCATGTATAATCTACCTAGAATGTTAGGATCATTTCAGTTAATTGCATATTTTGCATATTTTCACTCAAATATAAGCAGACATGCATCTTTTAAATAATTTTATTCTCAGTGTGTCTTTATGGATTATTAAATAGTATATCTTAAGATACACTCTACTGTCATGTATGTCTAAAAAGAACTAAGAAAAAATATTATAATGAAATTACATTAAAATTTTAAAAGTATATAAAAAATGAAAACCGTTTGAGTCAAAGTGAAGAGTATGAAGACTGAGTGACAATGTGGAAAAAAAAAAGTTTCATCAAAGCAGAAAACCAGCACTGTCTTGAGGTGCACTGAATTTTGATCTATAAGATTATTATTATGCAAAATTCACTTAATAAACAATGCTAAAAAGGTTCAAAATGTTGATACAATTAAATAGAAATCTAAATTATTCATTCCTTTCATAAATGTTTATTTGCTTTAATGATGAAATAGTCACCTATTAATGTATCAATAATCATGTTGAGACAAACCTGATAAAGTCCATGTTCTCATGGAGAGTTTATAGATGGAGGAGTTAAAAAAGAAACAAGTAAGCAAAGGTACAGTTGATGAGGGTTGATAAGAACTATGAAGAATGACATAGGAGGAGGGGTCATTTAATGTGGTGAATCAACAGTGACTATTTCATGCAGGTGGTCATGAAAGGACTCACTGACAGGGTGGCATTGAAGCAAGACCTGGATAGAGTGAGGGCATTCCCATGGGGTAGAGACCACCATGGGTCTCATTTTGAAGAAAGAGCAAGGAAATTAGTGAGAAAGAAGAGGTATAAAGAACTGCGGAATGGCAAAAGAGAATGTGACTCAACTAAAGTAAAAATGAGTTGTCAGAATTAACAATTTTAAAGCATTTGCAGCAATAAAAGTGTGCAATATTATTTCTTTCTCTATTTAATATGTCAATGGTCTGAAACTTTGCAGCATTGTATGAGTGTATTAAAATGTCTTATTTTTCCTGAACTATCTTCTTTCAGGCTCAGGAGATACAGAGGTCAGAAGTCCTTGATGTTCTGTCTGCAAGGCAGAGAATGAGGAAAGGAGGTGGTATGATTCTGAGTTTAAAGGTCTAAGCCTGGAAGGTGAGCTACGACTTGGGCAAGTCTTGAAGACCACAGTGACAAAACCCATGGTCAGATCAGTAGCTCTTGTGTCCAGAATGGGAGAAATGGATGTCACAATTAAAGTAAAGAGTGAGAGACAGAGACAGAGAATTTTCCCCTTCTCTGCTTTTTGATCTATAGGCAAGTTGTCAGTGGATTGGCAGATGGCCCCTCACATTGATCACCAGGTCTACTGCTTCAAATACTAGATTCTCAGGAAAACCCTTACAGACACATGTGGCAAAATGTATTACTGTGTATCTGGGTATCACTTAATCTATTCACATTAACGCATAAATTAACCAACACAGTAGCCCCCACTACATTTAAATCTGGCATTTGCCACATCAACGTGTATGTGACACTAAGTGACATCAGTGTGTATTACTTCTGTTCCATCCTAGTCCCGTTGTTTTAAATAAATTTGCAACCACAGGTGGTAGGAAAAGAACACATGAAATGAGTAACTACATCAATGTCCTAAGTGGGAGTTTTGAAAAGTAGACATCAAGATATTTTAGCCACTCTAATTCGGGTATTAATTTCTGGACTTGATGTTTACTCTTCCCATAAAACACTTTGCAATGGTAAGAACATAACATCAAGAACTTAACTTCCATGTGGCCTCAGATGTACCCAATACTTAGAGAAGACCTAAGAGGAATGAATCAAGGAAACTTACCCCAAACCACAAAGCTAAAATCAAAATCCTAAAGATTATTCTTCTCACAACAAATGAACACACTCTTGACTTTTAAGAATGCACTCTTGACCTCCTTGTTCCTGAGGCTGTAGACCACAGGGTTCAGCATGGGGATGACCATGGTGTAGAACACAGATGCGATTTTGAATGTGTCCATGGAGTGACTGGAGCTGGGCTGTAAGTACACGAAGATTAGAGTCCCATAAAATATAGAGACTGCAGTAAAGTGGGAGGCACAGGTGGATATAGCCTTCCTATGTCCTGCAGCTGAGCGCATCTTTAGGATTGTGATAAAAATAAATATGTAGGATATTAATATTATGAGGAGAGCAATTAAGATATCGAAGCTGGCTACATAAATAAGAACCAGTTCATTCACATGTCTATCAGAGTGAGAGAGAACCATCACTGCTAGAACATCACAGAAAAAATGATGGACCACGTTGGACTTAGAGTAGGTGACACTGAATGTGTTCCCAGTGAGGATGCAGGCACTCAGGAATCCACAGACATAGCAGCCTATGATCAGGTATGAACACACACTTGTTGTCATGGTGGTGGTGTAGTGCAGGGGCTTGCACACTGCTGCATAGCGGTCATAGGCCATCGAGGCGAGGAGGTAGTTTTCCACAGTGGCAAAGGCTCCAAAAAAGAACATTTGGGTGACACAAGCATTGTAGGAGATGACCTTGTATCCAAGAAGGAGCCCAGCCATGACAGTGGAACTGACAGCTGAAGAGTAGCACAAGTCCACCAGAGACAGGTTGCCCAGGAAAAAGTACATGGGAGTGTGGAGACGGGAGTCCAAGAGGATCAGCAGGATGATCCCCATGTTCCCAATCAGATTGATGATGTAGATGATCAGGAATGTCACAAAGAGGGGAAGTTGCAGACTTGGGTTGTTGGTCAGTCCCAGCAGGATGAACTGTGTCACTTCTGTCCTATTCTCCATCAGTTTCCTAAAAAGCATTAGGTGTTCTATAGCTATGAGAAGAAAGAACAGAATGATAAATTAATGATTTGAAAATTCAGAGTATATATACAAGATGTATTCTTTCATTGTAGCAATAAGTTGTAATCTGAGATTCTCTAGTAAAAGCATGACTTTCTGTATCAAATTGATTGCATCACTTCCACAATGTTGCATGCTGTGAAATTCAGGAATCTTAAGGGATCATGTACACAATTTAAATTTTTTTTACAGTGTTAATGCAGTTTAACAGCTTAATCTAAATTACTTCTATGTTAAAATCATTCAGTTCTTTCAGGTATCCTACAAAAGAAAATGATACTTTCACATTGCTCACCTGCTGATAATTGCTGGAGGTACATTAAATGTGCATTCTGTGTCTCCTCACCATAATATTTTGAATTTGTTTCATTGTATTATGCATGTAAAAATTGATGCATAACAGGCAGAATAACTCATTCATATTGGCAAAATCTAATTGTCAATCTCTGGACCCATCCTTAACCCATGTTGAATGGTTTCTAAGTCTAAGAAGCTAAAGTGAATTACAAGCAGCAATTGGGGTTTCATAGTGATATGAAACTATGAAATATGCTAGTTTTCACATATATGGGAGTCATTGATAAGATGCAACTTCATCCTATTTACAACAATGCTTGCTTTTCATTATAGAACAAATAAGCAAATCTATAACAGTGAAATAGTCCTTGTTTCAACCATAGAAGGACCCAAAATTAATTGATAAGCTCTGTATTGTATATTATCCTTTCCCATCAATCTCATGCTTATCATTAGCAGCACATCTACACATGTTGATACTGATGTGCCTAAAGGCATAACCCTTGATTACCCAGAGATGAATCTGACTCTTGAACCAACATATCACATCTCTACACACAGTGGCTGTGGTTGGTTAGCTGGGATGGTGGGACCATGTGCTGTCTGCAGAGGGGATTGAGAGTGAATCCATATCAGATACAGACACACAAAGCTTAGATTCTCAGTAGAGAGGCACATCAGACCTGCCATTTATCACCTAAGAGTCACAAGTCCTAAGGTAACACCTATGAACATCCAATTTCCATCTGCAAAAGGAAGACATTAATGAGAGGTATTCTTTGAGTTATTCTTGTGAGAACTAAATAATACTATAAGAAAATAAAATTTGGGGTGTAAGCACATCCCGATGGGCACTAGCTATCATGTGGCTAGAAGGGATAATGGCCCATGCTGAACAAGGTGGATGCTCAAATTTATGACTTCAGTGTGAGTGATGTTGATGTCTTAAGCTTTTCTCCCCAATTTTCCTTTTCTCCCTGTGATGGCCATTTTGGTGTTTTGTGCTCCTGATTGTTTCTAGGTCTTCCATTACTCTAAGCTTGTGATAATTGCTGCTGCAATTCCCTGTGGATCAGTCCTGTTGAAAATTTCTTTCTGCAAATCTATATGTTAATTTGGATGCCGCCTTCCATATTTCTCCTACGTATTTGACAACTTAAATTTCCATGAAGACATCATGGTTGCTATTCTTAATGCACTTGAGATACTGTGTTCTACAACAAATGGTAAGGGATTTTCCTGGAAGTGTTGCATGTGTGAAGCAGATTGTATTGTTGTTCTTATTTTACCAGAAAGGCTACTAGGAATATGGGGAGTTGTGTGAAGCTCTAAAATTAAAACAGGTAGTATAAGAAAGACTCAAGATTCATGAGTTACAGTCACCTCCCAAGAACAGGCCTGAGACAATGGTGAAAGGGTTAAATGCAGATCAGAGTCCGTTCATTCATTGAGGACTACTTTATAGTTTAAAGAAGGATCATTTCACTTCTGGGATTTTGTTTTGTGTTTGCATTTTAAACTCTGATGATGTCCAAATATAGAGTAAACAAGATAAGGTCACTAATCAATCAAAACATTATCTGTAATACTTTTTGTTCATTTTCAAAACTAGATTTGTTCTTGTTCTATGAATCATTAAAGTCCCCATAAAAATAGATGTTTAACATTTGTGCAGGGACTTACCTCAGTTGTGAGAAACATTTCTTTAGTTTTCAAATAACTGAGAGCAGGCACAGGTAGCCCAGTGCTTTTGCATGGCTTACACTTCTCTCTGAAATGTTATGGAATAGAGAGCTCACCACTCTGCTAAAAGTGAAAGGCAGCTTATTCAGAGGGGTATTTTTAAATTCATTAAATCAGGAATAGAAAATGGAATAAGTGCTATGAGGAGGCCTCTCTCAGGTAGTCATCAAAAGACTCCATGTTCTCTAAGGCAGGAGAAAAGGAGGAAAGATAGTTAACATGGGTCCAGTTGAGAATCTACCATGAGTTCTTTCTGTGCCCTGGGAAGAATTACTTACCCCTCCTTCTACATAGAATACATAGAATAATATTACTTCTCTTCCAGGTAATTCACAGATCATGTTCCTGAATAAATGAAACATCTACAGAAGATCTCAGAAGAATAACATCATTTAAGATCAACCAATGTGATGTTTTTTCATTTGAATGTTTCTCTGACCATAAATGAAGGTTCATAGCAAACCCTCAGTTTTGAAGAAGGCTGCATACCAACAATAATCATGCAGATGAAGAAAGGATGTCCACTGGAGCTGGTCTGTACCTTGTTCCTTCTAAAACAAAGTGATGTGAAGTGTTTGGGATTTCAGAAGCAAATACATGGAGATCTGGAGAGAATCATACCGATTTGGAGACCTCTGGAGAAGATTTTCCCCATGAGACTATCTACAGCTCCCTGTCCCACTTTGCTAAGGAAGAAGCAATTAAAGAGCCTTTAGGGATCAAGTTCATAATTACACTTTTAAAATTAAATTTCTCTTTATTGATAAATGAAAACACAAAAATTGTACATATTGACTCATACCATTAGATTGTTGTGTACATGAATATAGTGTGTACCACCTAAATAAGTTTAAACATACCTATCTTTTAAGTTTAAACATATCTTATATCCTCTAACTTATAAGTTTAAGCATAACTATCATTTCCTTGTAGGGAAAACTTTAAAAATCCTTGCTTCTGGCTTTTTGAAGTGCACACTATGTAAGAGTTACTTGAAGTCTCCCTACTGGGCCATGGCTCACCAGATCTTCTTGCTTCTAACAGCAAAGTAGTACCAATGATCATCCTCTCCCCAGCGCTCCTTCTCCCCGTTGTATCCATCCTCTGGTAAACACTGCTCAATTCGTAACTTCTGTGAGAAGGACTTTTCAAGGTTCCACACATGAGTGAGATCATTAATGTCTTTAGATTGGCTTATTTCACTTTATATAATGACCGCCTGTTGCCAATGACAACAGCTCATTCTTTGTTATGACTGAGCCAAATTTTCTATTGCATCTGTAACACACTTTCTTAATCCTTTTATCAGTTTTTGGACTCTCAGGTTGTTTCCATTTCTTAGCTATGGGAAGAAATTCCACAGGGGACATGAGGGTACAGATGTCTTTCTGACATACCGATTTCATTTCTTTCGAATTCATTGATTAATTGTAGTATCATGTATTGAGCCCAGGGGCTCTCTACCACTGAACTAGATCCCTGATCCTTTTAAATTATTTTTATTTTTTATTTTATTTTATTTTTTTGCAATAGAGTCTTGCAAAGTTGCTGATCTGGTCTCAAACTTGCCATCCTCCTGCCTCGGCCTCTTAAGTAGATGGAATTAGAGGGATGTACTACCATGCCTAGCTAATGTCCTTTGAATTTAAACTCATTGTTGAAATTGCTGGGTCACATGAAGTTTCTATAATTATTTCATTAACTTCTATACAGTTGTCCATAATGGCTGTGCCAATCTGTATTCCCACCAACAGTGTGCAGGTTTCCTTCCCTTTCTTCTACTTCTTGCCAGAAATAGTTATTTTTAGTTTTTTTCAATGAAGCTGCTTTTGCTGTGGTGAGGTAACATCTCAAAGTGGTTTGGATTTGTATTTCCCTGATGATTAGTGAAGTTGAGCTTTTATTCATACACCAGTTGGCCATTTGTATGTCTTCTTTTGAGGAATGTCTATTCCCATTTTCAATCAGGTTATTTGCTTGTTTGGGTTCTTGTTGTTGTTTTGTTTTGTTTTTCTCTTGAGTTTTGAGGTTCCTTCTATATTCTGATTACCTACCCCCTTTTAGATTAAAGTTTTCAGATCTCTTCTCCTGTTCTGTAGGTTGTCTCTTCACTCTCTTGATTTTTTGCTGTGCAAAACCATTTTAGTTTGTTGCAATCCCATAGGTCCATTTCTGCTTTAGTTTTTTGAGCTTTGGGGATTTTCTTTAAAAAAAAAAAAAAAAGGCTTTGCTCATTCCAGTGTCCGAAACCACACTGGTTTCATGGTTTTTGTTCTTATGTTCATGTCGTTGATGTACTTTGAGCTGGTTTTTGAACAGATGAGAGAAAAGGGTCTAGTTTCCTTTGGATTCTTTTGTGTGTGGCTATCCAATTCTTTCCATATTATTTAAAAGTGTTTTCTACAAAGTGTGTTTGAAAAATCAGTTGCCTATGAACACATGGGTTTATTTCTTGGCTCTCTATTTTACTTCTTCACAGCATCTCCCATCGACATAAAGTTATCTGACAGCTTATTATAAATAGCCTTTATTATACTGAGGTATTTTCCTTCAATACCTAGATTGTTAAGTGTCTTTTTAAAGCATGAAACTATATTAGATGCCTTTTCTTCATGTATTGAGATGATAATATGGTCTCTGTCCTTTGTTCTTTGTTGATGTGGCAAATCTCGTTCACTGATTTGCTGCGCATCCTTTCATCTGGGAGAAACCCCACTTAACTGTGGTGCATGATATTGCAAATATGCTATTGAATTCAGGTGAATATGATTTTGTTGGGGAATTTTGCATATATGTTCACTAAGGATATTCAACTGTAGATTCCTTTTTTTGCTGTTGTCCTTGTGCCTTTCATGTGGTTTTGGAATCATGGTAAATGCTGACATCATATACTGAACTTGGAGTAATTCTTTCCTCCTCGTCCTCCTCCTCGTTCTCATCCTCCTCCTCCTGCTCCTCCTCCTCCTCCTCCTCCTCCTCCTCCTCCTCCTCCTCCTCTTCTCTTTCTTCTTCTTCTTCTACTAGTTCTCAATCTTTTAATTAATTAATTTATTTATTTTGAACCACTTAAAGAGTATTGGTATTTATTTCTTCTTTAAATGTTTCTTAGAACTCCCTAAGGAAACCAATTTCTTATGGTAGGCTTTTTATTACTTATTTAGTCTCATTACTTGTGACTGGAGTATTCAGGTTTTTAGTTTCTCGTGATTCCCTCTGGGTTGTTATGTATCTAGGATTATGTCCATTTTGTCTAGGTCATCAAATTCATTTGTGGATCATTGTTCATAATAATCCTTTAATGGTCTTTTGTATTTCTGAGTTCTCCAATGTTTTCCTTACATCTCTGATTTTATTTTAACTGAATTTTCTCTGTCTTTTGTTAGTTACTCTAGCCAGTGCTTTGTCTATTTTATTAATGTGTTCCAAGAACCAACTCTTTGTTTTCTTGATTTTTTTTAAAGTTTCCATTACATATATTTGTCCTCTGATCTTTATTATTTCATTTCTTCTGTTACTTTTTATTTTGGGTGTGGGGATTACCAGGGTTTGAATTCAGGGGCACTAAACCACTGAGCCACATCCCCAGCCCGTTTTTGTATTTTAGTAGAGACAGAGTCTCCCTGAGTTGCTCAGAGCCTTACTGTTGCTGAGGTTGGCTTTGCCTCAGTCTCCAGAGCTGCTGGGATTACAGGCATATCCCACCACACCCAGCCTCCTCCTACTACTTTTAAAGTTGGCTTATTTTTTTTTATGTCCTCAAGCTGCAATACATGATGAATTGTTTATTTGATATATGTTCACTAAGGATATTCAACTGTAGACTCCCTTTTTGTTGTTGCTCTTGTGCCTTTCATGTGGTTCTAGAATCATGGTAAATGCTGACATCATATAATGAATTTGGAGTAATTCTTTATTTGAGGTAATTTATCTTCTTAGATGTAGGCACTGAAGGCTATGAACCTCGTCAGTAATGCTTTTGTTATATCTATTTGGTTTGGAAGGTCTCCATTTTCATTTGTTTCAATAAATTTATAAGTATCCCACTTGATTTCCCTCTTGATGCACTGCGTGTTCAAAAGTGGGTTGTTTAATTTTCACCTACTTGAGCAATTTCACATGATTTTCATGTTATTGATTTCTGTTTTCATGTATTGTGGTCAGAAAAGCCATTTGATAATATTTCAATTTAAAAATTTTTGTTGAAATGTTCTCTGGCCTTATAATTTATCCTGATATATATATTGCATGTACTGAAGAGAGGAATGCTAATTTTTCATCTGTTGAGTGCAGTTTTTGGATGGAATGTTCTGTAGAACTCTCTTTGGCCCATTTGCTTAGGCACCTTCAATTCTGCTGTATCTGTGATGATTTTCTGGTTGGGTGACTTGTCATTGCTGAAGGTAAAGTAGTAAAGTCCCCAACTATTACTGTTTTGGAGTCTGCATCTGTCTGTAAGTCTGTAAGTTTTTTCTTTATACTAAAGCAAGAAAACTGATGAATATAACTACAGAGGTAGAAAAAAATGAAATATAATGAATTCTACTTCTAACAGATGTTTTTCTTACATGGATTTAACAATTCATAGCACATTGATTATAAGCTTGTTAAGGGTCACAAAATATACAAGAATGCATTCTGTGTTACAAAAACAGTAGAGATGTGGCTATATCGGAGCAGAGACTGTATACTATTGAAACCTCTTTGGCAATACTCATCCTCTCCAGGACCTAAGCGTACTTCCCAGCTGGAAATGTGGACTATTCTGCCTCATAATCACAAGACCAAATCCTTATAATATCATGTAAACATTACAGAGTATATATCAAAAAATTGTCAGTTCTGATTCCCTGACGAACCCTATCAAAACCGAATGTTGGTTCTGAAATTGGTTCTAGTGGAGCAGAATCTAAAGGATGAGTTTCATGATTTGGTTCTGAGGGTTCTGGAACTGGATCTCTAACCTGGTTAAATTGAAAAAGCACTAAAAATTCTACTTTCAGTAATAAATAGAACATGGCAGGCCAAGGCATACTCTGGCAATAGAGCAATGCAAAATACCAACATTAGATACTCAAAATAAAATACCCCCCAAACAAGGATCAGAGTAACCACAAGCTGTGGTTCAAGGTACGTGCCCTCTCAAAGGTCATGTTGAGACCAAGGTTCCAGAGTGATCATATTTGGAGGCATGACCTTTCGGAGGTGATTGGGTCTCAGTCACTAGGTGATTAAGCCCTGTTCCCATGCTGAGGATGAATGCCCTTAGGAACAGCTTGAGGGTCTTAGGGGGGACCCTTTCTGTTTCTCTGTCTATGACCATATGAGGGCACTCTATTCAATCATCCTATCACATGAAATTCCCACAGTGTTCCTCTCTTCCCTCCCTACACCCCAAATTGTAGCACAACAGTGCCTCATAAAGAACAGGACCTCAGCAAACTCCAGATCCCTGGTACCTTGATCTGAGACTTCTCACACTTCAGAACAGTGGAGGAATGAATTTCCATTCCTTCTAAATCACAGCATCTAAGTATTTCACTGTAGCCCCTGGAACAAATTGAGACACTATGAAAAATTGTCCAAACTAATGAGTACAATGTAACTGCTTGTTAAACCTAATATGGCTGAAGAAAGTGGAAGAAAAAAGGATGAAATCAGGAACTGAATGAGCTTTCTAACCCTGAAGAAATTATTTGAAATTTTGTCTATGTTTGTTCTGGAAGTGACCCTTATCTCCTATAGATTTAGTGCTGAGATTGATGAGATGAAGTCAATCCTGGGTGCCTAATTAAAATGCAAATCAGACTCCTAAACCTAACAGTGTGTCTATTTTAATTCTGAAGTGCCTGTTCAGTTCCTTTGGCCATTTAGTAATTGTGGTTTTGTTTTTTTTGTCTGTTTGTTTTTGTTTTGTTTTGTTTGTGATAAGGTTTTTAAAATTTAAATTTCTTTTTATACTCTAGAGATTGATGCTCTGTCTGAGTTGAAGCTGGCAAAGAGTTTTCTCATTCGGTAGGCCCTCTTCATGCTAGTCATTGTTTTCTTTGCTGTGAAGAAAGGTTTTAGTTTGGTACCATCCCATTTATTGATTCTTGATTTTACTTTTTGTGCTTTAGGAGTCTTGTGGAGGAAGCCAGTTTCCAAGCATTCACGACGGAGCATTGGATTTATATTTGTAGGTCTTTGATCCACTTTGAATTCAGTTTGGTCAAAAAAATATATTAAAAAGAGGTTCAACATCTTATCGATTAGAGAAATGCAAATTAAAAGTATGCTAAAATTTCATCTCACTCTAGTCAGAAGGGCAGCATTCAAGAACATAAGTAAATACTGGCAAGGATGTAGGAAAAAAGGTTCACTGATACATTTCTGGTGGAATTGCAGATTGTTGCAACCACTATGTAAAACAGTATGGGGATTCCTCAGAAAACTTGGAATGGAATCACCATTTGACTTAATAATCCTACTTCTTGATATATATGCAAAGACTTAAAAACAGCATAATATCCTAAGTGCCCTACAACAGATGAATAGATAAAGAAAATGTAGTATATATACAAAATGGCACATTACTTACCCAGAAAAAAAAAGAATGACTTAATGACATTAGGCAGAAAATGGATGGATCCTGAGACTATTATGTTAAGCGAAATAAGCCAATCCACCCAAATCAAAGGTTCAATGTTCTCTCTGATATGTTGATGCTGTCACACAACAAGGGGAGAGAAGAAAGGAAAAGAAATTCAGTGTATTAGACAAAGAAAAATGAAGGGGAGGGAGGGGGCATAGGAATAAGACAGTGGAATGATTCTGACATAACTATCCTACTCTTTGCACCACAGTGAGTTTCTACATCATGTACAATCACAAGACTGGGATCCTAGTTAGAATAAGATGTGCTCCATGTTTGTAGAAATAAGTCAAATTGCGCTCTATTGTCATGTATAACTAAAAGGAACAAAAATCTGAAAATAAAAACAACAACAACAACAAAGTGTGAAGGCACTGACTGTGAGGTATTGGATCCTGATGGCTGGAATAGAAATATGTAGGAAGACTCCACGGAAACTCAGGAAGCATCCCCTGTATTCTGATGAGTCTGCTTTGGCAGTAGAATTAGCCTTTCTACCCCCACAGAATAAACCTTTCCACTGTATCTCAGGGAATTAACCCTGAGTTGCCTAAGGAAAGTCTCCTGGACCTTGCATTCCCCAGGCAGTTTATTGCATCACGTTAAGGCTGTTGCTCTGCAAGTCAACGAGATGAGCTTCAGGACCCACCACCACCACTGCTCCTGGCTTCTAGATCTCTAACTAGACTCCAGTCTCAGAGGGCCCCCAGACAGGAGGTGACATATGGGGAGATGGGTTAATCTCCAAATGACCTACTTGTGTTTTGTAATTTATGTGGAAGGAAATCTTGGACACATACGTGGGAAAAGATATTAAGGTTTTAGTCCTTGTCGAAGGAAGAAAAAGCTGAATCAGGACAAAATGGTAAGCAAAGATTCTGCATGAAATGTTTAATTTCAGGAGTTAGTGAGGGCCCAACCAGTTGTTTGCTGAGTTCGCTTAAGTGAGGGAGCAAACAAGGTGGCACTAACATGAGAAAAGTCCACACTATCTTGAGAGGCAATGAATTTTGATCTATAAGATTTTTATTCTGCAAAATTCACTTTATAAACAGTGCTTTCAAGGTTTGAAATATCAGTACAATTAAATGCAAATCTCAATTATTCATCCATTAACAAATATTCATTAGAATTTACTATAAAACCAGTGTATATTAAGGTACTATTAATCACATTGGGACAAATTTGATCAAATCACTGCTCTTGTGAAGTTTTCCTAGTTGAGGAAGTTAAACAAGAAACAAGAAAACATATAGTAGATGAGGATTGATAAGACCTATGAAGAATGACACAGGAGAACGGGACAGTTTATGTGGCCAGTGGAGAATGGCTGTTTCACTCAGGTGGTCAGGAAAGGACTCCATGACAGGGCGGTATTGAAGCAAAGACCTGGATAGAGTGAAGGGCATTCCCACGGGGAACAGCAACCTCAAAGGTCCTCAGGCATGACCTCTAAAGAAAAAGCAAGGAAATCAGTGAGAAAGAAGAGGTGTGGATGGAGGGATGACAAAAGAGAATGCAACTCAACTAACATAAAAACAAGTGGCCAGAATTATCAGTTTTAAAGCATTTGCAAAAATAAAAGGGTCCAAGCTCCTTGTTTCCCTATTTAATATTTCAATGATCTGAAATTTTGTAGCAATGTATGAGCATATTAGAACTTCTTATTTTTCCTGAATTTTCTCATTTCAGGCTCAGAAGATAGGGAGGTCAGAAGCCCTTGATGTACTGTCTGCAAAGTGGAGAATGAGGAAAGGAGGTGGTGTGATTCTATCTGAAGGTCTTTAAAGGTCTAAGCCTGGAAGGTGAGGTGTAATGTGGGCAAGTCTTGAAGACCATAGTGCCAAAATCCATGGTCAGATCAGTATTTCTAGTGTCCAAAGTGAAAGAAGATGGATGATCCAGTTAAGATAGAGAGAAAGACAGACAGAGACAGAGAATTTTCCCCTTCTCTTGCTTTTGGATCTACAGGCAAGCCATCAGTGGATTGGCAGATGGCCCCTCACATTGATCACCAAGTCTATAGCTTCAAATACTAGACTCTCGGTAAAACCCTCACAGACATATGTGGCAAAATGTATTACTGTGTATCTGGGTATCCCTTAATCTATTCAAATTAACTTATAAAATTAACCAACACAGTAATGCCACTACATTTAATTCTGGCAAATTCACCATATCCATGTGTATGTGAAACCAAGTAACATCATATGCTTTAGTTCTGTTCCATCCTAGTCCTGATATTTTTAAAACATTTGCAATATATTGTGATAGGGGAAAAAAACACGTAAAATGAGTAACTACATCAACACCCTTAATGGCAGTTTTGATAAGCAGACATCAAGATAGCTTAGCCATTCTTATTCATGTGTGAATTCCTGGACTTAATGTTTTCCTTTCCCAGAAAACAGACTTTGCAGAGGTAAGGGCATCATCACCTCAAGAACTTAATGTCAATGTGGGCTCAGACGTACTCAGTGAACAGAGAAGACCTGAGAATGAATCAGGGAATGCTATACCAAACCTTGTGGTTAAAAGCAAAATCCTAAAGATTATCCTTCTCACAACAAATGAACACATTCTTGATTTTTAAGAAGGCAGTCTTTTAAATTTTTTATTTGTTCTTTTTAGATATACATAACTGCCGCAGTCTGGCTGGGCACAAAATCACAAGCCACTCACAGCCTTGTAGATTCAAACAGCAATTCTTTATTCCCGAACTCTCACCGGCCCTCTACGTTCTGGGGAAAATCCACCTCCACTCGGCTCTGCATCCCAAAATACTCTCTGAATCCCGTGAGAACTCAAAGAGTGGGCAGGTGCCTGAGGCAGCAGGATACTCCCTATTCCCAGCAGGATACACCCTAAACCTGGACCCACCCTAATCCAGCAGGATCCTCCCTAAACCCGGATCCACCCTGGTCCTTGAGCAGGGTCACCTTTCTCAAACATTCATGCAATGTCACTGCAAATGACCTGGGTCCAAGGCAAGCCCATTTCCACAATGGAGAGTCCCCCCTCTAAGCAACATGGGGTAGGCTGACAAGGAAATTGCCATGCGTCATTCCTACTTGGCTATGGCTCTCAGCACATAACAGTAGAATGTATTTTGGCATGTATACATACATGGAGTACAATTTATTCTAATTAGGATACTATTCTTGTGGTTGTACATGATGTGGAGATACCCTGGTCATATATTCAAATCCAGGCTAGGGAAGTTACGTCCAATCAATTCTGCTGTCCTCCCTATGTCCCCCTCTTCCCTTCCTTCCCCTTAGTCTAATCCAGTGGACTTCTGTTCTTCTTCTCCCCATACTCCATTGTTGTGAGTTAGTATCCACAAAGCAGACAGAACATTTGGCCTTTGGTTTTGGGGGACTGGCTTATTTCCCTTAGCATGATATTTGCGAGTGTCATCTATTTAACAGCAAATGTCATAATTTTATTCTGCTTTGTGACTAAGTAATATTCCATTGTGTAGATATACCACATTTTCTATTCCATTTATTGTTTCAATGGCACCTAGGCTGTTTACATAGCTTAACTATTATGAATTGAGATGCTGTAAACATTGATGTGACTGTGTCAATGTAGTATGCTGATTTTAAGTCCTTTAGGTATAGACTGAAGAATGGGATAGCTGGATCAAATGATGGTTCCATTCCAAGTTTTCCAAGGAATCTCCATACCGCTTACCATAGTGGTTGTACCAATGTGCAGTCCCACCAGCAATGTATAAGAGTACCTTTCTCCCCACATCCTCTCCAACATTTATTGTTGTTTGTATTCTTTATAATTGCCATTCTAACTGGAGTGAGATGAAATCTCAGTGTAGTTTTAATTTACATTTCTCTAATTGCTAGAGATATTGAACACATATTTTTTGACCATTCATAATTCTTCTACAAAGTTCCTGTTTAGTTCCTTTGTCCATTTATTGACTAGGTTATTTGTTTGTTTATTTTATGGTGTTAAGTTTTTTTGAGTTCTTTGCATAACCTGGAGATTAATGCTCTGAGATGCAGGTGGCAAAGATTGTTCTCCAATTCTGTAGGCTTTCTGTTCACACTGATTATTTCCTTTGCAGTGAAGAAGATTTTTAGTTTGATTTCCTACTATTTATTGATTCTTTTTTGGGGGGAGGATGTGTACCATGAAATTAACTCAGGGGTACTCTAACACTGAGCCACATCCCCCACCATTTTTTTTTTTTTGTATTTTATTTAGAAACAGAGTCTCACTGAGTTTGCTTAGCTCCTTGCCATTCCTGAGGCTGGCTTTGAACTCTCTATCCTCCTGTCTCAGACTCCACAGAGTATAATATTCTTGTTTGGCATACGATTTCTTTCAGGATTACAGGCATGCACCACTGTGTCCAGTCCATTTATTGATTACTGGTTTTACTTCTTGCACTTTAGGAGTATTATTGAGGAAGTTGGTTCCTAAGCCAACATGATGGAGAGTTGGGTCTACATTTTCTTTTAGTAGGTGCAGGGTCTCTGGTCTAATGCCTGGGTCCTTGATCCACTTTGAGTTGAGTTTTGTTCAGGATTAGAGATAGGGGTTTAATTTTATTCTACTACCTATGTTTTTTTCAGTTTTCCCAGAACCATGTGTGGAAGAGGCTCTTTTCTCCCATGTATGTTTAAGATGCCTTATGAGATGTCTAGTATGAGATGACTATATTTTTGTGGGTTTGTCTCTGTGTCCTCTATTCTGTTCCATTGGTCTTCCTGTGTGTTTTTGTGCTAATAATATGCTGGATTTTTTGCTATAACTCTGTAGTATATTGAATCCCACAATTGCTTTTTCTATATCTATGAAGAATATCATTGGGATTTTAATAGAAATTGCATTCAATTTGCATAGCACTTTTGGTATCATGGCTATTTTGACAATATTAATTCTGCTTATCCAAGAACATGAGAGATCTTTCTATTTTCTAAGGTCTTTTTCAATTTCTTTCTTTAGTGTCTGTAATTTTCATTTCATTCATAATTTTCATTTTATAATGTTCATTGTCTTTTGCCTGTTTTTGTTAGATTGATTTCAAAGGGTTTTGTTGTTGTTGTTGTTGTTGTTGTTTGTTTTTGTGAAAGCTATTGTAAAGGGGATAGTTTTCCTGATTTCTCTTCCACCTAATAGGTCACTGGTATATAGGAATGTAACTGATATATTGCTGTTGATTTTATACCCTGCTACTTTGCTGAGTTTGCTTATGAGGTCTAGAAGCTTTCTGGCAGAGTTTTTTTTTTTTTTTTGGATCCTGTAAATATAGAATCATGTCATCAGAAAATAGGGATAGTTTGAGCTCTTTGTTTCCTATTTATACCCTTTAAATTTCCTTCATTTCTAATTACTCTGGTTATGGGTTTCAAGAAGTAGTGAAAGAAGGCTTCCCTGTCTTGTTTCAGTTTTTAGAGAGAATGATTCTAATTTTTCTCCATTTTTTCTAATTTTTGGCCTTAAGTTTACATATGTAGTTTTTGCAATATTAATGTGTGTTCCTAAAATGCCTTACTTTTTATTGTTTTGAGCATGAATGGATGATGAATTTTGTCAAATCCTTCTTTTGCATCTATTGAGATGACCATGGGATTCTTGTCTTTAAATCTATTGATGTGGTGAATTATGTTTATTGATTTCTGTATATTTAAACAAGCTTATATCCATGGAATGAGCTTCATTTGCTCATGGTGCACAATCTCTTAAATATGTTTTTGTATGTGTTTTGCCAATATTTTATTGAGGATTTTTGCATCTATGTTCATCAGGGATATGGGTCTGAAGTTTTCTCTCCTAGATGTGGTTTTATTTGGTTTTGGTGTCAGGGTGATACTAGCTTCATAGAATGAGTTTGGAAAGGTTACATTCTTTTCTATTTCATGTTTTTGTTGTTTGTTTGTTTTGGCACAGGGGAGTGAATCCAGGGGCATTTTACCACTGAGTCACATCCTTAGCCCTTTTTCATATTTAATTTACAGACAGGGTCTCACTGAGTTACTTAGAGCCTCGCTGAGTTGCTAAAGTTTGCTTTCAACTCATGATCCTCCTGCCTTAGCCTCCTGAGCCTCTGCATTACAGGCATACACCACCATACCGGGCTTCATGAGATAATTTGAGGAGGATGGTGTAAGTTCTTCTTTGAAGGTCTTATAGGATTGGGCTGAGAATCTATCAGACCCTGGGCTTTTCTTTGTTGGTAGGTTTTTGATGGTGTCTCTAGTTTCATTGCTGGAAATAGATTATTAAAATTTTCTATATCCTCTTGATTCAATTTGGGTAGTTCATATCTAGAAATTTGCCCGTGTCTTCAAGATTCTCTATTTTATTGGAGTATAAATCTTCAAAGTAGTTTCTGATTATTGTCTGTATTTCAGTAATGTCTGTGGCAATATTTCCTTTTTCATCAAAAATTTAATAATTTGGATTTTATCTCTCTTTTTATTCATTATCTTGACTAAGTGTCGATTTTGTTTATTTTTTCAAAGAACCATCTTTTTCTTTTGTTGATTTAAAAAAAATTTTGTTTCTATTTCATTAATTTGGGCTCTGATTTTAATTATTTCCTATCTTCTACTGCTTTGGTGTTGGTTCATTATTTTTCTAGGGCTTTGAGGTATAAATTTAAGTTATTTATTCATCTATTTTCTATTATTTTAATGAATGAGCTCAAAGCAATGAATTTCCCTCATAGAACCAACTTCATAGTATCCCAGAGATTTTGATATGTTTTGTTACTATTCTCATTTATCTCTAATATTTTTTTAAATTCATCCTTGATTTCTTTAGCTATCCATTGGTCATTCAATCCTGTACTAGTTAGTCTCCAGGTGTTAGCATAGCTTCTATCTTTCATTTTATTATTAATTTCAAATTTCATTTCTTTATGACGTTAAAAAAATACAAGGTATTATCTCTATTGTTTGGTATTTGCTGAGTTTCTTTGTGGCCTAAGATATGGTCTACTTTAGAGAATATTCCATGTGTAACTGAGAAGAAAGTGTTTTCATTCATTTATGGATGAAATATTTAGAATATATATATATATATATATATATATATATTCCAAATTATTAATTGTAATTTTTAGTTTTATTGCTTCTTTATTTAGTTTTTGTATGGAAGATCTATTAATTGGTGAGAGAGGCATGCTGAAGTCACCCAGAATTATTGTATTATGATCTATTTGATTTTCAAGCTTGTAAAGGATTTGCTTCATATATGTAGATGCTCCATTATTTGGGTTATAAATATTTAAGATTATTATGTTGTTGATATATATTCCCTTAACAGTATGACATGGTCTTCTTTGTACCTTTTGATTAATTTTGACTTGATGTCTAATGTATCAGATGGCAGAATAGAAACCTCCACTTATTTACAAGATCCATATGAATATCAAATTTTTTTCCATCCTTTTACAATCAGTCTGCAGATGTTTTTGTCTATGAGGTGAGTCTTTTGAGACAACATATTGTTGGGTCTTGTTTTTTAATCCAATCTACCAGTCTATGTCTCTTGATTGATGAATTTAGGCCATTTACATTCAATGTTATTATTGAGAAATGATTTTTATTCCCTGTCATTTTGAATTATTTCTGTTTTTTAATTTAAATTAGTTTCTCTTTTGACTGATTTTTATTTTAGTACATTTCCTCTCTTTGCTGGTTTCATGTTTAATTTTTTTCTTTCTTTTTCATGATATATTTTATTTATTGAGAATGTTTTGTAGTTCATTCAATTAGTTGTGAATTCTTTTAACTTCTCTTTATCATGTAAAGTTTTTATGTCGTTGTCAAATCTGAAGCTTATTCTTGCAGAGTATAATATTCTTGTTTGTCATATGATTTCTTTCAGAGCTTAGCATATATTATTCCAAGGCCTCCTAGCCATGCACCCAGAACCCAAGCTGGAAACACTTTAATACCTCTGTGAGACAGTGGAGGGAACTCAAGAGTGGGAGCTTAGATCCATGAGTTCCTGGCTGAAATCAATACATGAATCTGACAGATGCCAACTATGAGATCTAAAGTGAGCCTAGAAAATAAGGAGAATCTCTGGCACAGAGAATTTCTGTCATGGAGACCATTTTGCTGAGGGGTAATGCAGATTAGAAAGGCCAGAGAAAGCCCACCCTCCCCTGTTCCCTTGAACCCCACAGCAAGCAGGACCAAAGGAGACTCTAAATGGGATGGAGTGACTGAGCACAGTGCTGGGAAACAGTCCTGAGAAGGCAACACAGCACAGTATCCCTGAACAATAGAACCAGTTAAGGGTTCAACTTCCTTTCCCACGTGGTACCCTGGGGAGAGTAATGGGGTACAGTCCTAGAATTGCATTGACTAATTAACACCCCAAAACTCCCCACATAAGAAAACACCTGGCGCATTACCAGACCAAATGCCCACCCCTGGGAGCTTCGCTTGCAGCAACTCATCACACAGAGCCCAAAGACAATGCCCAGGAAGTCAAGCTGTGAGCATCTTCCACAACTCCTCACACCACCAGGCTGAGAAGGGAAGCTGAGAATCAGAAACTCAGTTTGGCACAGACAGGAAGCAAAACCCCTCATTGACTATTTGGCTATTTTGTTTTTGCTTTTGTTATGTTTTGATTTGTTTCTGAATACGTACTGATTGATAAATGATGGAAATTTATGTATTTAATATACATACATATTTATTTCTGCTTTTTTTAAGTTTTAGCATTTCTTGATGGTAGCTATTTTTTCATGCATTTTCTTTCTTTTTTTTTCCTGAAGTTCAGGTTCTTGATTAGCATATTTTGGATTGTTTTCTATTGACTTTTCACAACTATGTTTTCATTTGTCCAAATTTCTCTCTTTTTTCTTGCCAACAGCCAAATTCTATTGCTCTATTACTCTTCCTTTAATTCTCTCCCCTCTATATGTTTGTCCTCCATTCTTATAAACACATCCTACATCACCTCAGCATATATCCTACTCACCTCTTGAATCTACAAATATTTTTCTATCACCTCCACTTTTCTGATTTTCCTCTTAAAGAACTCTACCTTTAACTGGATACTTATGCATATTTATATATCTTTACTTTTTCTCATTTCTACCCTTGTACTTGAAGGCAATTATTTTTCATGGATCAATATGTTGAGGACTAAGATATTTGATTAGTATATATGAGTTTTGTTCTTATACATTTTTATATCTTTTCTGTATTTTTTCCTTTTTGAAATTTCATATTTTAAATTTTTATTTATATTTTTCTCTCACTTTTAGATTTTCACTTTGGATTCCTCTGGTAATAGCCAAACTCTATTCTTTCTTTCATTCTTTCTTTATTTTTTTACTTTTCCTTTTCTCCTCCTCTGACATAATCATCACATTCTACATTACTTCTGTTCTATCCCTGAAATTGTAAACCCTTATGTAAACTCACTGTTTTTACTGTGAGCAAGAACTGATCATATAATTTCTAACTATTGTAACAATCAACATTGTAAATTTTATGACAAAATCTATTTGGTTTAATGTTGTAAATTATTTGTATTGGTTGTTGTTATTATCTGTCTCCCTCTAAACTGTCAGGTATTAGAAACCTTGAGGGACACTATAATTCCACAAGATAAAATTCTACTGTCTCAAAACCAACTGCTAGATGAATAAACACACACACACACACAAAAAAAAAAAAAAAAAAAAAAAAACAAGGGAACAAATTATCTCTAACAAAAATACAACAAAGCTGAATTCATTGACTGAATTAAAAATTGATTTCAGGAGTTTAGAATGTTCATAGTTAAATTCATTTGTGAGGCAAAGAATAATTTAAGGGATAAAATGCAGAAGCAAAAGATTACATTAATAAAGAGATATAAATTCTGAAAATAATTAAGCCCAAATCCTCAAAATGAAGGAATCAATAAACTGAATAAAATTTCATTGGAATCTATCAAGAGCAAACTAGACCATTTTAAAGATGGAATCTCAGGCAATGTAAACAAAATATATAATCTTAAAAATAAATTTGACCATGGAGAATAGATGTTAAGACACCATGAGCAGGACTTTAAGATATATAGGATAAAATGAATAGACAAAATTTTCCAGGATAGAGGAACACTTAGAGATACAAACAAAAGGAATGCACAATATTTTCAATGAAATAATATCTAAAAAATTTCAAAACCTTAAGAGTGAAAGGGAAAATCAAATACAGGAAGCATACAGGACCCCAAATATACAAAATTACAACAGACCCCCACCAAGGCACATTATAATGAAAATGCCTAACATTGAGAATAAGGATAAATTCTAAAGGCTGCCAGAGAAAAAAACATCAAGCCACATGTAGAGGAAAACCAATTCAAATCTAACCTGATTTTTCAACCCAGACCCTTAAGAATGCAATCTTGACCTCCTTGTTCCTCAGGCTGTAGATCACGGGGTTCAGCATAGGGATGACCATACTGTAGAACACAGATGCAATTTTGTCTGTGTCCACAGAGTGACTGGGGCTGGGCTGTATATACACAAATATTAGGGTCCCATAGAAAATAGAGACTGCAGTGAAGTGGGAGGCACAGGTAGATATAGCCTTTCTATGTCCTGCAGCTGAGTGCATATTTAGGATTGTGATAAAAATGAACAGGTAGGATACTAAGATAACGAGGAGAGAAAAAAAGATGCAGAAACTCACAATATAAAAGAGAACAAGCTCACTAATATGTTTATCAGAACAAGAGAGAACCATGACTGCTAGAACATCACAGAAAAAATGGTGGACCACATTGGACTTACAGAAGATGAGACTGAACGTGTTCCCAGTGATGACGGAGGCACTCAGGAATCCACAGAGATAGCAGCCTGTGATCAGGTATGAACACACACTGGTTGTCATGGTGGTGGTGTAGTGCAGGGGCTTACACACTGCTGCATAGCGGTCATAGGCCATCGAGGCCAACAGGTAGTTTTCCACAATGGCAAAGGTTCCAAAAAAGAACATCTGAGCAGCACAAGCATTGTAGGAGATGACCTTGTCTCCTAGAAGGAGCCCAGCCATGACTGTGGGAGTGACAGCTGAAGAGTAGCAAATGTCCACCAGAGACAGGTTGCCCAGGAAAAAGTACATGGGACTGTAGAGACGGGAGTCCAAGAAAATCAACAGGATCATCCCCAGGTTCCCAACAAGATTAATGGTGTAGATGAGGAGGAAGGTCACAAAGAGGGGAAGCTGCAAACCTGGGTCATTGGTCAGTCCCAGCAGGATGAACTGTGTCACTTCTGTCCTATTCTCCATCAGTTACCTGAGAATCACTGAGTATTCTATAGCTATGAGAAGAAATAACAGAATAGTTGAAAATTGAAATTATATGCACAATATTTATTCTTTAATTGTAGTAATGAGTTGACATTCTCTAGAACAAATATGACCTTCAGGATCTAATTGAATGCATGGTCCCACGCTGTAGCATCTCAGGAATCATGTAACAATTCAATTTTTTTTTCAATTGTTAATCTGAGATGTAGTCAGTTAAACTGCTTAATGAAAATTATTTCTATGGTCATATCTCTCAATCCACCAAAGCCTCCTAGAAAAAAAAATGAAACTTTCACATTGCTCACCTTATTGCTGGAGGCATATTAAGTGTGCATTCTGTGTCTCCTCTAAACAACATTATGAATTTGTTTCATTGTCACATTCATGTAAATATTGATGTATAACAGGTAGAATAACTCATTCATATTGGTGAAATCTTTAATTGGCCATCTGTGCTCTGGACCCATGCCAATTCTTAACCTACACTGAATGGTTTCTAAGTCTAAAGAGCTAAAGTGAATTACAAGCAGGCTGGGGATATAGCTCAGTTGGTAGAGTTTGTGCCTTACATGCACAAGGCCCTGGGTTCAATCCCCAGCACCACCAAAAAAATTTTTAAAAAAATTTTTAAAATAAGGTGAATTACAAGCAGCATTTCGGGTTTCATAGTGATCTATAGGAGTGATTGATTAGATGGTGAATTCATCCTCTTTACAATAATGTGTGCCTCTCATTAGAGATAGAAGAAATAAGCAAATGTGTAACAGTGAAATGGTTCTTGTTTCAAACACAGAAGACCATAAATTAATTGATAAGCTCTGCATTGTATGTTAACCTTCCCCAGCAATCTCATGCTTATCAGCAGCAGCACATCTACACATGTTGGTACTGATGTGCCTAAAGGCATGACCTTTGATTAGGCAGAGATGAGTCTGACTCTTGAACCAACACAGCACATCTCTACACACAGTGGCTGTGGTTGGTTAGCTGGGATGGTGGGACCAAGTGCTTCCTGAAGAGGGGATTGAGATGAAGGCATATCAGATTCAGATGTCTCAGAGTTCGGATTCCTAGAAGAGATGCACAATGGACCTACTGTTTACCACCTAAATGTCACTGGCCCTAACAAAACTCCTATGAACATCATATTTCCATCTGCAAAATGAAGACATTAAAGAGACCTACTTTGAGGTATTCTTGTGAAAACTAAATAATACATAAAGGAAAATGAAATGTTGGGTGCCTAGAACATCCTGATAAGTGCTGACCATCATGTGGCTAGAATAGGATAACAGTCTGAGCTGGTTTGATGAATGGATCACACGTGAGGTGGATGCTCATATTCGAGCCTTCAGTTGTGGGTGACCTTGATGCCTTAAGCTTCTTTCCCCATTTTTTTCTTTTCTCCTCACGATTGGCCATTTAGGTTTGTGTGTTCTCCACTGATTCCGTCATTACTCTAAGCATGTGACTGCTGTTGCTGCAATTCCATATGAACCAGTCCTGTTGAAATTTTCTTTCTTGAAATCTATAATTTGCATACTGCCTACCCTACTTCTTTTAAGTATTTGACACCTTAAATTTGGAGCCTTCCCATGGAGACATCATGGTTGCGAGTCTTAATGCCCTGGGTCACTTTTGGTATACACTGTGTTTTCTCTATATCCCAAGGGATTTGCATGTAAGTGTTGCATGAGTGTGCATGTGTAAAGTAGGTTGTATTGTTGTTTGTATTTTATCAAAAAGGAAACAGAATATGAGAAGTTGGGCGAGGCTCTAAAATTTAGGTAGAATGAGAAAGATTCAAAATTCACAGGTGAGAGCCACCTCCCAAGAATAAGCCTGAGACAATGGTGAAAGATTTAAATAAATGCAGTTCCCAGCCTGTTAATTCATTTAGGATCATTTTGTAGTTTAAAAAAGAATCATTTCACTTCTGGGATTTTTGTTTCTGTTTGCATTTTGAACTTTGATGACATTCAAATGTAGACTGAACAAGGTAAGTTCTCTAATCAATCAAAGTATCATCTGTCATACTTTTTGTTCTTATTTTTTTTAGTTGTTGAAAAAGAAGCAAGATTTGTTCTATGCATCACTAAAGTCTCCATCATAGATGTTTTCATATTTATTCATAGACTTGCTTCAGTTATTAGAAACTTTCTGAAATATTTCTTTCTGATTTCGAATAACTCATAGCAGGCACAGGTAGCCTAGTGCTCTTGCATGACTTACACATCTCCCTGAAATGTTACAGAATAGAGAACTCACCACTCTGCTAGAAGTGAAAGGCAGTTTATCCAGGTGGGTACCTTTAAATTCATTAAGTCAGGAATAAAAAATGGAACAAGTGCTCTGAAGGAGGCCTCTCTCAGGTAGTTGTCAAAAGACTCCATTTTCTCTAAGGCAGCAGAAAAGGAGGAAAGTTAGTTAACATGGATCTAGTTCAGACTCTATCATGAGTTCTTTCTGTGCCCCAGGAAGAATTACTTACCCCTCCTTCTACATAGAATTAGGATAATATTACTTCTCTCAATTCACAAATCATGCCCATAAATAAATGAAGCATCCAAAGAACGTCTCATAAAAATAATATCATTTAAAAGTCAACCAATACGATTTTTTTCCTTGGAATGTTTCTCTGACCATAATTGAAGGCTCATAGCAAACCCTCAGGTTTGAAGAAGGCTGCATACCAACAATAATCATGAAGATGAAGAAAGGATGTCCAGTGGAGCTGGCATCTAGTGTGTTTCTTCTAAAACAAAGTGATGTGGAGTCTTTGGGATTTCATGGAGATCCAGAGAGAATTATACAGATTTGGAGACCTCTGGAGATTTCTCCCATGAGACTATCTACAATTCCCTGTCCTGCTTTTCTAAGGAAGAAGCAATTAAAGAGCCTTTAGGGATCAAGCTCATTATTATATTTTTAAAATTAAATTTGTTTTTACTCTTAAATGAAAACACAAAAAAAATGTATATATTGACTCGTACCATTGGATCGTCTTATACACAAACATAGTGTGTACCATTTAAGCAAAGTTTAACATATCTGTGTCTTCAAATACTTATCATTTCTTTGAGGTAAAAACCTTTAAAATCCTTGCTTCTGGCTTTTTGAAGTGCACACTGCTTAAGAGTTACCTGTAGTCTCCCTACTGTGCCATCGCTCACCAGACCTTCTTGCTCCTAACAACACTCAGGCCCCCTGCTATACCCATCCTCTGGTAAAAACTACTTGATTCTTAACTTCTGTGAGAAGGACTTCTCAAGATTCCACACATGAGTGAGATCATGCAGAAACTGTCTTTTGCTTGACTTATTTCACTTTATATAATGATCTCCTTTTGCCAATGACAGGATTTCATTCTTTGTTATAACTGAGTCAAATTTCTTAATGCATATGTATCACGTTTTCTTAATCCACTTATCAGTTCTTGGACACTTAGTTTGTTTCCATTTCTTAGCTATTGGAAGCATTGCGCAGAGAACACTAGGGTACAGATGTCTTTTTGACATACTGATTTCATTTCCTTTGAATTCATTTTTTTAAATTTTTTTTATTGGGGGTGAGCTGAACTCAGGGGCATTCAATCACTGAGCCTCATCCCCAGACTTATTTGGTATTTTATTAAGAGACAGGGTTTCACTGAGTTGCTTAGCGCCTCACCATTGCTGGGGCTGGCTTTGAACTCGCTATCTTCCTGCCTCCACCTCTGGAGCCACTGGGATTACAGGCATGTGCCACTGCCCCCTGGCTGAATTCATTTATTAATTGTGATATTATGGATTTAACCCAGGGCTCCCTACTATTGAACTATATCCCTGACCCTTTTAAATTATTTTATGTACTTATTTTTGAGTTAGGGTCTCCCAAACTTGCCAATTTGGTCTCAAACTTGCCATCCTCCACCTCAGCCTCCTGAATAGATGTAATTAGTAGACCATGCTTACCTAATTTACTTTGAATTTAAACTCAGGGTTGAAATTGGTGGATCACAGTTTTCCATATGGTTGTGATAATCTGTATTCCCACCCACAACATACAGGGTTGCTTTCCTTTCTTCTCCATCTTGCCAGCACTAGTTAGTTTTAGTTTTTCCATAAGGCTGCTTTGCTGTGGTGAGGTAACATTTCACAGTGATTTGGATTTGGATTTCCCTGATGATTAGTGAAACTGAGCTTTAATTCATATACCAGTTGGCCATTTGTATGTCTTTGAGAAATGTCCGTTTGGGTCTATTTGCCCATTTTTAATCAGGTTATTTGCTTGTCTGGGTTTTATGTTTTGTTGTGTTCTGTCTTTCTCTGGAGTTTTGGGTTCCTTCTATATTCTGAATATCCCATGCCCTTTTAGATAGATGTAAAGTTTTCAAATCTCTTCTTCCATTCTGTAGGTTGTCTCTTGACTCTCTTGATTATTTCCTTTGCTGTGCACAACCATTTTAGTTTATTGCAATCCCATGTGTCTTATTTCTACTTTAGTTCTCTGAGTTTGGGGGTTTATTTGTAAAAATAAATAAATAAATAATGTCTTTACTCATCCAATATCCTAAACCATTTCCACTGGTTTCATGATTTCTGTTCTTATGTTCATATCTTTCATGCATTTTGAGTGGTTTTTGAACTGAGAGAGAGGGGTCTGGATTCTTTGGGGTCCTTGTGCCTGTGGCTGTCCAATTCTCTCCATGTCATTTATTAAAAGACTGTGTTTTCTACAAGGGGCATTTGATAAGTCAGTTGCCTACAGACCCATGGGTTTACTTCTTGGTCTCTATTTTGCTTCCTTGTTCTATGTCCCTAACTTGATGATATCAATGTGGCTTTAATTCCTCCAACATGGTTATATTTTTCCCCTCAGGTAGTTCAATGCTTCCTGCTTTATTACTTTGGCTTAAGATGACTTTGGCTTTTCAGGAACCTTGAATTCCATAAAAAAAATTTTTGGTTTCTTTTTTTTTTTCTATTTCTGTGAAGAGGTCATTGTTATTTTGATAGGGATTGGTATCTAACTGTATCTTCCTCTGGCTTTTACAGGTATTTTAACAGCATTTTTTTTCTTCCAATCCATAAACACAAGATGTCTTTCTATTTCCTGTGCCATCTTCATTTTTTATTGATATTTTGAAATTTTCTTTGAATTTTTTTCTTCCTTGCTTACATTCATTCCTGTAATTTATTTTTTTTTGTAGATATTATAAATGGAATTAACTGGTTTCTTGATTTCCATTTCAGAGAGTTCACTATTGCATATAACAATGTTACTGATTATTGAATGCTGATTTTGTATCCTGCAACTTTGCTGAATTCATTTATTAATTTCAACAATTTTTTGGGGGGGGTGAAGTTTTGGGATTTTCTGTAGGTCCTATATCTCTTTTCAACCTTGAAAATGTGATTTCCAAAATGGGTGCACTTTAGTTCTCTTTTGCTTGATTGCTCTGGCTAGAACTTCCAACACTCTGTTGATAAGAGGTGAAAGTGAGCATTCTTACCTTGTTCCAGATCTGAGATCAGCTTATCCCCATTCAGTTCAATGTTAGTGGTGGGTTTAATGTAAATGGCCTTTATTGTGTTGAAGTATATTGCCTCTACACTTAGTTTGTTCAGCATTTTTTAATAGAGGAAGTTTAAATATTATCAAATGCCTTTTTATTGGGATGATAACATAGTTTTGTCATCATGTTTATTGATTTGCATATGTTGACCCTTCTTTCATTCTGGGATGATTCCAACTTGACCTTAGTGAATAATCTTCCAGTTATGCTGCTGATATCAGTTTGCTAGTGTTTTAAGAATTTTGATATATGCTCAAGAATATTGGCCTCTTTTATAGTTTTTTTCATTGTGTCCTTACCTGGTTTGGGTATCAGGGTATTGTCAGCTAAGAAAATGTAAAAATCAAAGAATTCCTTCCTCTTACATATTTGGAATAACTTAAGGAGAACTGGTAACAGTTCTTTTTACTAGAAATCCACAGTGAAGACATCTGGCATGAGATTTTAATTGTTGTGAGATTTTTATTATTGGTTCAATAACATTCCTTGCTACTGGTTATATTCAGGATTTCTGGTACTTTATGATTCAGTCTTGGTTGGTGTCTATGCCCATTTTATAGGTTATTGAATTTCCTTCTGTGTAGTTGTTCATAGTAATCTCATGCTTTTGTGTTTCTGATGTCTGCTGTAAGGTTTCCTTTTCATCTGTGAATTGGTTTATCTGTATCTTTATTTTTCCTAGTTTTCAAGCCAAGGATTCATCTATTTTGTTTATCCTTCAAAGAATCAGCTCTTTATTTTGTTGATCTTGAGAGTTTAAGGCTCCATTTCTTCCTGGTTTGACGTTTTCTGTTTCTTTTTTTTTTTACACTATTTTAGTTTTCTTTGTTCTGTTTCCCTAGTTCCTTGAGATGCAAAGATGATCTTTTAATTTAAGATCCTTTTGCTTTTTTGATGTAGGTATTGATTGCTGCCAACCTCTCTCTCAGTACTGCTTTTTCTCTGTGAGGTTTTGGTATGTCGTATCTCAATTTTCATTTGTTTCAGTACATTTTAAAATGCACTTCTTAATCTCTTTCTTGACACATTGGTTGTTCAAAATTAGCTTGTTTACTTTTCATGTATCTCTATGTTTTCCATATTTTTTCTTATTACTGATTTCTACTTCATTGCATTGTGGTCAGAAAAGAAAAACAGTAAGATTTCAACTGAAAATTTTTGTAGAAATTTTGTGGTCTATGGCATAATCTATTTTGAAGAATGTTGCATGTGCTAATAAGAAGAATGTGTATATTTCATTTGTGTCATGAAATGTCAGTAGATGTCTGTTTGTTCCCTTTGGTCTGAGTGCAGTTGACTGCTGTTCCTTGGTTGGTTTTCTACTGGATGATTTGTCCATTGATCAAAGTAGAGTGTGAGAGCCGACAAGTATTACTGTTTTAGCGAGCATCTCTCTCTTTATGTCAAATACTGTTTGATTTACACATTTGCTACTCCAATATAATGTGCATAAATATTTAGAATTATTACTTCCTTTTGTGAATTAATATTTTATCAATATATAGAGAACTTCTGTTTCGCCTTTTTTACTTTTTAAAAATTTTAAGTCTATATTATCAGATATGTCTTCTGCTTTCATTCAAATTCTGTTTGCATGGAATATTTTATTCCAATGGTTCACTTTTTATCTATCTATATCCATAGAGGCAAACTAAATTCTTGTAATAAATACATAGCTGGGTCTTGTTTTATTATCCACTCATTCAAGTGTCTTTTTTTTTTACTGGAGAATTTAATTCATTTACATTCAACATAATCATTGATAGATAAGGTCATACTAACACCATTTGGTGAGTTGTTTTCTGGTTTCATTATAACTCCTTTTCTTATTTTACTTTCTTATATTCTCCTTGTGGTGAGGAGATTTCCTATGGTAGTGTGTTTTGATTCATTGATTATTGTTTTGGGGTTGACTGTTTTTGTTTTCTTCTTACCAAAACACACACAAGTGAATTTCCTTTTTTTTTTTTTTTACTGTAACAGGTTTTTGCAAAGGTAGTACTTAAAGTGATTATAAATCTAAGAAAAGAAATAAAATAGTGAAAATAGACTGATAAGAAAACTCTCCATTTGCACTTCATTCATTCCCTGCTATGTTAAATTTTTCATATCCCTTTCTACATATTTCTATATTTCCTAGCTCTTAAAATTCATTTAGTTAGTTAAATTTAGACTTTTGGTTTTCAACCTTTCATCAAAGATATGAATGGTTTATGCATCACACTTACAGCATCAGAGCACTTTGAATGTGTCTGAGAATGACTCTTACCTGTTAGTTTAATAGCTCCCATGTTGACTGTCTCTCTTTGTTTGAAAACCTTCCTTAGCACTTCTTGTAGGACAGGCCTACTGAAGATCACTTCTCTTGGTTTTTCTTTGTCTGGAAATGCCTTTATCTGTTCTTCATTTCTAAAAAAGATCTTCTCTGGATTCCTGGTTGGCAGATTTTTTTTTCCCCTTTAACCCTGTGAAACCTCTTGCCACTCTCCTGTGGCCTGGAAGATTTCTGCTGATAAGTTGTTTTGTTCTGTTTTCTTTTTTCTCTTGTGGCCTTGAGAATCTTGATCTTTTTCCTTAGCCAGCTTGACTATGAGGTATCTTGGGATGGATCCAGTTGATCTAAACTGTCTAGTATCCAGTGACTATGACACATGACCCAATATCTGAATCTTAGTCTTTTAATACTGTTACAATATTCCCTCAAGTTTTCTGTATTCGTCTTCATTCTGTTTTCTTTTTACTCTTCTGAATGTGCATTTTCAGGCTTCTTTTTGCCAAGATCACAAATTCTTTCTTCTGTTTGATCTGTCTGCTTTTATGCCTTCTGTTGTGCTTTTAATTTACCTGAGTATATTTTTCACATCCAGGATTTCTCTTTAATTTTGTGAATAGCTTCCGTCTCTTGCTTAAACTTTTAGAGTATTGAATCACTTCTCTGTGTTTTCCTCAAGCTCATTGAGTTTCCATAAAACATCTGTTTCAAATTCTCTGAGTCATCCCATACTTATTATCTGGCCAGTTCCTGCCAACTTACTTGAAGAGTTACATGACAACATAGTTTCTTAAGACCTCTTGATACTTGTTGGTATGCTTTATCATATGATCATTATTGAGTTGTGTATTTAATCCAGTCTGTCCAATCTGAAATTGATTGCACTTGTCTTTCCAGAATTGTTAAGAATGCTGCTTTTTTTTGTGGCATCTATACCACTTCCACTAAGTGTTTGAGAACTTAGTGACCCTAGTTCAAATTCCAGGAATCTGCTGTTGATAGGTTGCTACTGTTTTAGTATTAGAGGGCAATCTAAGCCCAGGTTTGTCCTACGCCACATTTGATGTGTTGTTCAGATGATCCAGGGGAGTGTGTAGCAGGCACAGATCATCCATATAAGCCTCTCTCTAGGGAAAAGACAAGCCTCCATTCCTTTTCTAGAGTCACCATCCTGTGGTGACTTGTGCTACACCACATGCTTTTCCCAATGGTAGTCTAGAGTTTTGTCTTTTGCATCTGCCTAGTCTTAGTTTTTGCCAGCCACCAATTAATACCAATGAAAAGTCTTGAGCTTACTCTGCTGACCCACCCCAAAATAAATATGTCTTGTTTCACACTTGTCTTCCTGTGGTAGGGGTTAGATTGGTGAAAGAAGTTCCTTGCCCATTCAGGTTGACTGTTGTCAGGTTGTGCCTGAAGAACACAGCTGCTAAGACCTTCACTGTCTTGGGTACCTACTATGGCACATTCCACAGCGGGCACTGCTGTAGACCGAAATTGAATACCTCCTGCCTGTGTGCAGGTCTCTGTCTGGTGCTACAGAAGTTCCAAAGTTCCACTTTTGAACACAGGCCTGTGGATAATCATGTTTCCCAACATTATCTCTTTTAGTGTAGATGGATGTCATAATTATATACATGTCCTGTGTATCTAGTTTACTTTGCCTCAAATTCCTATAAGGAGTAGGTGGTGTTCAAATTTTAGCTTCTCTTTTGTTCCATAGGATATATGATATCATGTCATCCTCAAGGGGTTTTCAAGAAGAAAAGTACATGACATTTATGGAATATATAGCACAATCTTTAAAACATATTGAAGCTCCATGAGTTAAATATTAATACTGTTTATTTATAAGGTATTATACAATATGGTTCATGTCCACAAAAGTAATTAATCTTCTTATTATATCTTCCTGCCCCATTACAGCTAAACAGGATGAGTAATAGTTCTTAATTATTTGCAGGAGGAATTGTTATTTTTGCCTCAAAAGTCAACTTATTGATGCAATAGTACTCGATGTTTAATTAATCTGTTCCTTTGTTTACTAAATATTTTTGAAAATCTACTATGAAACAGACATCTCTTCAGATACTGATGAGTATGTTGTGAAAAAAAAAAAAGATAAAATCATTGTTCTTGGGAATTTGGTCAGGGAAGGACTCCATGACAAGTAACATATCTGCAATGGCTTGAATGGAAACAAAACATTCCACACAGGGAATGACTATTGCCAAGGCCCTGGGGCCAGAGCATGGATAAAGTTGTGAAGGAATAGCAAGAAAATCAGAGAAGTGGGGTGGAACTCTAGAGAGCGGCAAGAGAGAACACAACCCAACTAATGTAAAAAGGAATGGTCAGAATTAAGTTCAAAGCATTTCAAAAATGTCCAGCGTTATTTTTTCTCAGTATAAATTTTCAACAATCTGAAAAATTTTAATAATATATAAATACATTAAAATTGTTGTTACTTTTCCTCAATATCTCTGGTGTTCTGGCTATGTATCCTTTGAAAATTAAAATAGAAATCTGTTGTTTATATCAAATGACTCAAAAAGACATATTAATTCACATGAGATTCTAGATTTATTCATCTATTGTTAAAACATGCAAGGTAAAAGTACATACTTTCATTTAATAAGTTTCTTTTTTTTCCCTCAAATTGGGACTCTTAAAATAGTGGGAAAAGATAAAAATATTATATATGCATTTATATTCAAACAGAAATCAAATATTAAATTATGATTACTAAGTACTAGTGCACTAGTCAGGGGTCCCCAGTGAAACATTCAATTGAACACACAGCAAATATAAGAGATTTGTTATGGCATGGGATATGGAATCGTGATTATGGAGGTGAAGGAGGACCAGCTTGGCTATCTGTAAATTGAGAATCAGGAAGGCTGGTGTTATAACTCAGTGAGTAGAAAGGCCTGAGAGAGAGGGGCAGAGGGGTGACTGTGTAAGTCTTGGAGAATGAGGGCTTGAAAAGCACTAGCTTATGCTGTCTAAGAAAGAACATGGATGCTCAGTAATGAGAGAGGGGATGACTGTTCTTCCTCCCCTTTGTGTTCTGTTCAGGTGAGTCCTTACTGGATTGTACAATGGCCATCTGATTGAACAGATCTTCTTTACTTCTTTTCAAACTATACTGCTTCAGAAATATCCTCTCAGCTGCACAGTAAAATGGTTTTCCATTCGTGTATCCTTTTATCCAGTCAAAGAACACATTAAATTCAACACCAAAAATATCCACATGACATTTAATTCTGGCAAATTAGCCACACCCATGTGCAAATATGGTCACGATACACCAGTCTCCATTTCTTTTCCTTGTAAGATTTTCTGCAGTTATTTTACATATATTTGCATTCATGTAGAAAAAATTTCTTGGGAAATTATTGAATGCATCTATACCTTTAATAAAGCTTTTGATAAGAAAATCCAACATATCAGATATATTCTCATTCAGGTATTACGATTCTGAATCTGTTGTTTCTTTTTTCCAGACCACAGTCTTTTGCAGAAGTAAAAGAACTTGAAGTCAGGTGGGTTTTAAAATGTGACAAAACGTGGACAATGAAAGGAATGAACAAGTATTATGTACCCCAACAGATTTAATCTAAACTCTAAATATTATTTTGCCACTAAAACAATCTTTGAGAATGCATTCATGACCTCCTTGTTCCTGAGGCTGTAGACCACAGGGTTCAGCATGGGGATGACCATAGTGTAGAACACAGATGCAATTTTGTCACTGTCCATGGAGTGACTAGAGAGAGGTTGTAAGTACATGAAGATGGTGGTCCCATAGAAAATGGAGACTGCAGTGAAGTGGGAGGCACAGGTGGATATAGCCTTCTGATGGCCTGCACCTGAGCGCATCTTTCCAATTGTGGTAAAAATGAATATGTAGGATATTGAGATAACAATGAGAGCAAAAACCACATTGAAGGCACAGACAGGAAGAAGAACAAGCTCATTCATGTGTCTATCAGAGCAAGAGAGAACCATGACTGCTGGAATATCACAGAAAAAATGATGGATCACATTGGACTTGCAGAAGGTGAGACTGAAGGTGTCCCCAATGTAGAAGGAGGCAATCAACAAACCAGAGACATAGGAGCCTATGATGAGACATGCACACACACTTGCTGTCATGGTGGTGGTGTAGTGCAGGGGCTTGCACACTGCTGCATACCGATCATAGGCCATTGAGGACAGAAGGTAATTTTCCACAGTAACAAAACCTGTAATAAAGAACATCTGAGCAGCACAAGCACCATAGGAGATGACCTCATCTCCAGGAAGGAGCCCACCCATGACTGTGGGAATGGCAGCTGAAGAGTAGCACAAGTCCACCAGAGAGAGGTTACCCAGGAAAAAGTACATGGGACTGTGGAGACGGGAGTCCAAGACAATCAGCAGGATCATCCCCAGGTTCCCAGCCAGAGTGATGGTGTAGATAAGGAGGAAGGTCACAAAGAGGGGAAGCTGCAGACCTGGGTCCTTGGTCAGTCCCAGCAGGATGAAGTGTGTCACTTCTGTCCTGTTCTCCATCAACGTTGTCTGAGAATCTCTTGATGTTCTATAGTCAAGGGGGGAAAAAGTACAGAATAATGAAGACTTTGAATTGCTCTCAAAAGTATGCATGGAAAATGTGTTATTTCTTTCTACCAATATCTATAATTTGGGATTCTCCTGAAAAATCACATCTTACCAATCAAATGTGTTGCAGTTAATTACATACAGGGTTGAATTCTGTGAATTTGAAGACTCTTTATGCATTATCTGCCCAATTTTAAATTTTTCTATAATGTTAACCCACATATAGACTACTTAATGATTTAATCAAAATATCTGTATGTACCTATCTGTGAATTCACTTCTGAGCTTAGGAAAAGCTGATGCCTCCATGCAGCTCATCTGCCCAGAACTGTTGCAGTCAGTTTAGATGCACATTTCCTGTCTCCTCTCAGCAGTATTATGATTTTATTGAGTTGTTATACTCCTTTAAATTATTAAGCATGAGGAATCTATTCTATTGATACAAGTACTATTTGTCAATCTCTGTCCTGGACTCATCCCAACTTTAACCCATGTCAAGTAGTTCCTAAATCTAATTTTTTAAATTGGATTTCAAACAAATTGAAGTCGATTCACTTTACAATTATTCCCTGTCCCCTTTATCCAAAACTATTTAGGGTACAACAGTGAATCAAATGATTGAGTGGGTGAAAATTTCACCTTCTTCACTGTGTTTTCCTTTTATCAGAAGAAAAGTAATAAGCCAACAAACAATGAATGAAATGACCCACTCAGCTAAAAAGAGTCATAAATGAATTGACAAGCTTTGAATGCATTTAACAGATGCCCCAGAATCTACACAATCTCAAGCCTGTTATCGGCAGAACACCTACACCAGCTGACAGTGTGAAATTTGAATAGGTTGAAGAGGGTGTTAATTCTTGAATCGTGCCAGCAAATCTCCATACGCAGTAATGTGGAGGGGTGACTGGTGTGGTGGGAGTATGCTCCTCCTGAAGGGACAGTTCTGAGAGAAGGCACATCAACAGGATTGGCAGACATGGAGCTCAGGTGCTTGGAAGAGATGCTGCCATATGCCACCTACCAGGCATTTGTCCTAAAGTAACTCCCCTGAGTGTCATATTTCCAACTGCAGAATGAAGACAGTAATAAGACTTGCAGTTATTATCATAAGAATTAAATAAGTAAGAATTGAATTAAATTAAATAATTCATAAAAAACGAACACTTAAGATATCTGGGTGGGGTACTTGTCTTTACTTTGGTTTTATCGACCAACATGCTGACATGCAGGCCTTTTATTGTGGTTAGTTGAATGTCTTTGAACTTTTCTGCTCAGTTTTCCCTTCTCCCCCTATGAGGCCACTGAGACTTTCTGTACCTTCTGTGTTTCTCAATCAGTCCTGACTCCAAGCAGATGATTACAGCTCTTGATAGTCCACGTGAGCCAATGCCTTTTAAAGTTTCTTTCTTGAACTCCATATTTTAGTTTGAGTAACAGAATTCTTTTCCTTAAACTCATTCTTTCATTCATTACTGTCACTCCATAGCCAAATCACAGAGACAAGCACTGGAAGCTTCCAGTTTTATGGGCTGTCACTTGTGTTTTGGTGGCAAGTTCCACATTGTGAAGTGTTTGATTTGAATCTGTTCTTGTGTAACAGTATTTTGAATTTCTTTGTTGGAACTGTAGCTTGGGGAAGGATATCCATCCAATACTAACTCTTCTTCCTGCATCTTTTTCCTAAGCCTCTGGCAATTTGAAGTCAGCCCCTGAACACATTCTTCTGACCCTCAGTATTCACGGCACTTTTAGCTTACGTTGTGTTCATCAACCAGTGATCAGAACTTTGCATCTAAAAGTGTGTTTGTGCGTGTGTGTGCATGCACGCGTGCACATGGGGAAATCGAGAATATGTGGGAAAACTTACATGCAGCTCAGAGCTTAGTAATTTATTTCGGATCCTTGTGTAGTTTACAACAGGGTAATTCACTTTCTGATAATTGAGAAGAAAATGTATAGAAATAATAAGAAATTACTACCTAATCAAGCAGAATGTCATGTTTTAAGTTTGGTTCACATTTTTGAAGATTCCACTATTGTCATGTATATAAGAAATAGAACTGATTTTTCATGAGAATCTCTAAGTTCCCTCTCAAGGAATTTTTTTTTTTGTACCAAGGATTGAACCCAGGGACACTTGGGTTCCAAAAAAAGCCTCATCCCAGTCTTTTTAAAAAACATATATTTTATTTTGAGACAAGATCTTGTTAAGTTGATTGGGGCCTCACTAAGTTGCTGAGGCTGGTTTTGAAATTGGGATCCTCTTGCCTCAGCCTCCGGAGCTGCTGAGATTCCTTTCATGGAAGTTTCTGACGTGTACACCACCAAAGTTTTTTGGAAACATTGAAACCATCTATTCATCTTTCATATTAAATCTTAGGTATAGCTGCTTCTCAGATTTTGTATGAATTTTATCCTCATTTAAATGTTTATGGAAACTTCCAAGTTTGCTGGAAAAGAAAGAATAGTCAACCCAGAACAAGGAGACTGAAATTTCCACCAGCCCTGGAATATGGCATAAGTACCATTAACAGAGCTCTGTCTAAGGTTCCGTTCGAAAGGTTCCAAGTTCCCAACACAAGGAAAAACAGAGGAAAGAATAAAAACATGAAGTTCTGAATCTCCAACTAATTCTGTTTCCTTAAAAGATTCATTTATTACTTCCATATTTATATAATAAGTATAATAAGATTACATATCTCCAATAATTCACATAACTGTGTCTGAAAATAAATAAATCAATAAAGATCCACAAAACATCTCATGAAGAAGTTGTCATTTAAAAGTCTTACCTACATGAGTTTTACGTGTTTAACTGTGACTGAAGACTCACAGGAAATCCGAGGTCAGAAGAAGACTTGTTGGCACTAACAATGATTGTCACGCCAATGAATAAATGATGCCCAATGAACATGGTACGTAGAGTGTTCCTTCTGAAACAGGTAATTTTGAGTCATGTTGGGATTTCAAGGTGAATACATGGAGATCTGGAGACACTTATAGAAACTTGAGACCTCTGGAGATTGTCCCCATGAGAGTACCTGCAGCTTCTGATATGACTTTCCTAGAAAAGGAGCAATTAATGTATCTGTGGGGAGCAAGCTGGTTACTTTTAATGTACACACAGGCTTTTGTATCATAGTTACTTTTTTTTTAATGAGTGCATAATTTACGTACAGTAGTACCTTCAAGTATTATATACTTAAGTGTATAATTCTAAGAATTTTGTCAAATGAATGGTCCTGTCACCATTACTACAATCACCTGGATCAACTTATCTGAGCTTCTCTTTGATGATTGCTCCAACCCATTGCCTCTGACAAGTAAACTGTTTTTATTCAAACAGTTTTGCCATTGTTAGAATGTCTTTGTAAGAAAGATTATAATAGAATGCTGTAATAACTGTACACCAATGCATTGGATGACACAGATGAAATATAAACTCCTGCAAATGCACATAGTACCAAAACCAATTGCAGAAAAAAAAAATCTGAGTATACCTATAACACATAAAGAGATCGAATTGTCTAACTTCCCAACAGAGAAAAGCTCAGGAACAGATGACTTCTTTGGTAAATTATCCCAAACAAACATCCAATAGAAATGAAAGAATATAGCTGGGTGCAGTGATGCATGCCTGTAATCCCAGGGGCTCCTGAGGCTGAGACAGAAGGATCACAAGTTCAAAGCCAGCCTCAACAATGGTGAGGTGCTAAGCAACTCAGTGAGACCCTGTCTCTAAATAAAATATAAAAAAGTGGTTAAGATGTGGCTCAGTGGTTGAATGCCCCTGAGTTCAATACTTGATACCCCCCTGCCAAAAAAAGATGAAAGAATATCTTAAAAGTAACTTCTATCACTTTTTTTTGCATTTTGTTTTATTGGATGCTTATAATCACATGCCCATTCCTACTTGCAAAAGTTTAGAGAGGTCCTTAAACAGAGGACAACTACAATATTGGTTAATAGCCCTAAGCATCAGAGTCGGTTACCTAGAAGGATACACTAACTTTATATTTTTTCTGTTTTCTCATTATTGTTAACACTCAGTTTCTATGCAGAGAAGTGCATATGACATAAGTCTATATCTTGATGAATTTTTGCAGATGAAATACCATGTACCATAAAGTAAATCAAGATACAAAATCTATCCATCACCCCAAAGATATTTTCTGCCCTCTGTCACCATCTGCAAAGGTAACTTGTAATCTGACCTCTACCATAACACAGATTAATTATTTCCAGTTTTGAACAACATTTAAGTAGAATTTTATAAATGTAATCTTTCTCGTTTTTGAATAAACCATATATTTATAAGAATCATCAATATTATAACATGTAACAGAATGGTTTTGTCTATTGATTACATGAATACAACACCTTTTATTTCCATTCAACTCTTGACGGACATTTAGGTTTTTTTCTTTATTGGACTACTGTGGACAGAATTGCTATTATTGTACACATCTTTTGACAGACACATGCATTCATTTTCACTGGTTTATCATACAGAATGAATCTCAGGCTCAAAGGTATTTAGGTAAAGGGGTGCTGTCAGTTTTCCAAGGTAAATGTACCAATTGAGGATTCCAGTTGGTCCTTTTCTTCCTCAGCATGCTCATTTTCAGCAAGTGATATATCACTGTGTTGTTAAATTGCATTTCCCTGATTTTTCATTGTCCTAATAACCTTGTTTTTCCTCTTTTATGAAGCTCCTATTTAAGGGTTTTTTGGTCCATTTTTTAATCTTTTAGATTCTCTTATTTATATCTTGATGTCCTTTATATATTCTGAATACAAATCCTTATTGGATAACAAATCGTAAACATCTTGCATTATGTGGCCTGTATTTCCTTTGATTTATGGTATCATAATAAGTAGAAGTTATTAATTAAAAAATAAATAAAATAATACAACAGAGAAGAAAGGAGGATTTCTGTTAGTGTCCTTTGGCTGCTACAATCTTTGAGGCTTACAATGACAAATGTTTGTCCTTTCTCAGGTCTAGACAGTAGAAGGCCAAACCAGTGTCAGCAAGCTGGAACCAATGGGTCATTGGAGCCCTGTCCCATCATGGGCTCCAGGGGACATTTCATTTCTTGCTATTCCTTTGGGTGGCTGCTGGCACACCATAGCTTGTTGTTTTGGAGTTCACATGGCCAACTCTTTTTTTCTGTTTCCTATATCTTTCTGACTCTATTTTGCAAGGACATACAGGATAATGTTTAGAATACACATGGATAATCCTGATGATTTCTCTCTTTTTTTAAAAAATTCTATAACCCTTATTTTAATCTCATCTGCAAGTTATTTGGGGCACATAGAGTAATATTGAAAGGTGCCATAATTAGGACTTGGACCTTTTTTGGGAGCCATGACTGAGCTTGCCACAATGTCTTATGGAAGCATTCTGCACTACCTTTGAAAAGGTTCTGTACCTCCAAAATTACTATAACATTAAATATCTGTTTAAAATAATAATTAGAAATTGTTCCCACAGGAGAAATATCTCTAAATAAATGTGAACATTGCTGTTACATTACGCGGCTCCAAAAGTAAAGCCTGATTCTCTGAGCATATTGAAGCCCCAAAATTACAAATTTTGAGATGGTGAAGCCTCCTAAAGTGAGGTGGTAATAACACAGGGAGGCTCATTTCTGTGCTTAGGATTTCCATCATATCAATCTCCCTGTGGATCAAAATTGAAAGAATTGTACATGTGGAATGTATGTTATCACTGATACTGATAAATATTATATTTATATTCTACATGGACCATCATTTCATTTTATTGCATAATTCATTTAACCAAATATTAAATCTTTAATCTCATATTTAATGGATTTTTAGATTTACTAAATAGTACTTACTTAATATATTACAAAGGTAAAGATAAAGTAAAAGCAATACCACTGAAGCAGGCAGTCAGTATAGATAGGTCAATTGAGTCAGGTTGGATCAAGGAGGCCAATATGAGTTGAGTCCAGGAAGTCAGAGACTACCCCTGAGGGACTGAAATACCTTCAGAGCCCCTCCTCCACCCTTGTGAAGATAACCTACACCTGCTCCAACTAAGGTAACCTGCCCAGGAATTGTCCCTCCCTACAGGGAGTTGTAACAGTAGTTAATTAATGTGTCGTTGGCTGCTCCATCCAGCCCTTTCCCCATCATCTGCTTCTCACCTTTTTTTTTTTTGGTCCATCCCATCTGAACATCTCCTTACTATTCACATAGTAAGAAGGAAGGAGAGAGAGAGATAAGGGGAAGAGAGCAGGAGAACAAAGGAAGCCTAATATATATAAAAAGACAGGACATCCTCACTTCTTGGGATAACAGGATACCAGCTATGCCCCATTCTCCTGGCAATAGTCAATGTTACTCCTTTTTAAATCAACCCTGCTTTATATGCTTGCCTCAATGTGCGTCTCTAATTTATACTTCAACATTCTGAGGGAGCAGAATTTGTCACTGGTAATCAGCGGTATCACTATCTTATTTGAGGAGTTGCAGAGATGGCTGTCACCATCAAGGTCCTGATGGGTGTGAATTCCATGACCCATCAACTTAGCTGTTGGTGATATGCAGAGAATATGTGGCTCTTGGAGAATCAGTGATCTGGGGTAAGCTTAATCAGGTGTGGGATGCAATCACAGCTGTGAATCCAGATGAGCTTTTATGTTGTCTGGTATTTGGGATGCAGCTGTTTGGATCTGTCAAAAAATTGTTTTCCTACTTGTCAATGAAAACCATCAAAAAATAGGTTTTACTTGGAAAGGACATCTTTTAATGTTCTAAATCAGAACTTTATCAAGTCTTTAGGCATACGTAGTAATTTAGTTCTTGGGGCCTTGATAAAATTTCCCTTCCATAATATCATACTGGTCCATTCCATTAATGACATTATTGTGGTTGGAATTATTGAGCAAGAATATTGTGTTTTGTTCTTACTAGAAAAGACACTATGGATAAAGGGTTGCCTTCCTCATACATAATGCTGCTATCAGACTTACCATCCATAGAGTATCAAGAGTCTTATGTGCCACCATGTTTATCCACACAATAATAATTCTGAACAAATAACTTGCTTCACACAAATGAAATGAGACAATGGCTCTGGGATCCTGAAATTTAATAGTCTACCATATTCTCCACCAAAAGCACTTGACTTGAAACAATGGCAGAAAAGCCTTTGAAGTCTGTTATAATTGCAGTTGATGCAGTATTTTGGACTATAGCAAGGTTCTCCAGAAGGTTGTAGAAGCTTGGTATTAGCATTGAACTTGTGGTTCTTCTTCTCTAATTGCCAGAATGCATGTTCCAGGAATTAAGAGGTGAAAACAGGAGTGACATCAACGGCTGGGGAATGTTCTATCAGAAAATGCAAGGATTCTACTGAATGGAAATTAAGTTTACTCCTTGTGCTCTTAGGGTTCAACATGCCTCTGAATCAGCCACTAAAGAAAAGATTTTCCATTCTGGCTATGATTCATTCTGATTACAAAGAAGGCACTAATATACTATTTCATAATGAATGTAAGTAAGAAAGTGTCTGGAATATAGGAGGTCCTTCCTTAGGGCTTCTCTTATTATCATTCCAGGAAGTTAAGGTCAATGGAAGGCAATGTCAAGTCAATGGATAAAGGACTATCGATGTCCAGAACTTTCAGGAGAAAAGATTCAGATCATCACCCAAGAAAAGAACCTTGACCATTTTAAGTAACACTGAAATAAAAGAGAACAATAAAATGTATAGTTGTAGTAAGTCTACTTATGGATAGGAGTTATTAACACGTGATCAGTTTAAAAAATGAAGATTGTAACTATCATGACTATTTCCTCCTATCTTCTTTATTTTGTTATGGATCTGGGTTTTATTTCTGAAATATGTGTGTATGTGTGTGTGTGTGTGTGTGTGTGTGTGTGTGTGTCTGTGTGTGTGTCTGAGTTCATTATCATGAAAAGTTGGATATGCTGACTTTACAACATGGCATTTAAGAAATGCATTATTAACTTCATGTAAAAGTTGTTGGTTACAAAAATCACTAATGCTCTAATAATACTAATAACTAATACTCTTGGGATACCAAAGGTTAATGTGAACTTGTCAGACTTCTTTGCATCCTTGAGTGAGGAGATGACAGTATATTTTGGTTGTGTCCAGAACATTTGCATCATGTTAGATGGATAAGTGTGTTTGTTACTCTTTTTATTTGGAGATTAAGTGGATTTTTTTTTCAAGAATAATTTTTTTATTCTAATAGTTATACATGACTTCAGGATGCGTTTTTTTTTTTTTTTTTTTTTTTTTTTAATTTATTTTTTTTTTATTTTTTTTTTTTTTATTTTTTTTTTTATTTTTTATTTTTTTTTTATTGGTCGTTCATAACATTACATAGTTCTTAATACATCATATTACACGGTTTGATTCAAGTGGATTATGAACTCCCGCTTTTACCCCGTATACAAATTGCTGTATCACATCAGTTACCCTTCCATTGATTGACATATTGCCTTTCTAGTGTCTGATGTATTCTGCTGTCTGTCCTATTGTCTACTATCCCCCCTCCCCTCCCCTCCCCTCCCCTCCCCTTTTCTCTCTCTACCCCTTCTACTGTAAATCATGTCATCCATTTGTATTCTCTTGACTTACCCCTCAGGATGCGTTTTGACATAATACATAAATGAAGTGTAATTTATTCTTCTGGTTGTACATGTTGTAGAATTACACCAGTCATATACTCATATATGTACATAGAGTAATATGTCTGATTCATTCCAAAGTTCATTTTCTTGAACTCTTTCATTGAGAAGAATAAACAACCCAATATTACATCTCAAAGCCCTAGAAAAAGAACAAATCAATACCAAAAACAGTAGAAGACAGGAAATAATTAAAAGCAGAGCTGAAATCAATGAAATTGAAACAAAAGTAAGAACTTAAAAAAATGACGAAACAAAAAAAATTGTTCTTTGAAAAAATAAATAAAATTGGTAAATTCTTAGCCATGCTAACAAAGAGAAAAATACTCAAATTACTGAAATTCATGATGAAAAAGGAAGTACCACAACAGACACTACTGAAATGCAGAAGAGAATCAGAAACTATTCTAAAAATTTATACTCCAATAAAATAAAAAATCTTGAAGACATCAGCAAATTTCTAGAGACATATGACCTACCCAAACTGAATTAGGAGGACACGCACGATTTAAACAGATCAATTTCAGCAATGATATAGAAGATGCCATCGAAAACCTACCAATTAAGAAGCTCATGACCAGACGGATTCTGAGCCAAGTTCTACAAGAATTAACACCAATATTCCTTAAATTATTCCATGAAATAGAAAAAGAAGGAACCCTTCCAAACTCATTCTATGAAGCTAGTATATCCTTCATACCAAAACCAAAGACACATCAAGGAAACATTAAATGGATTTTAAAGAGATGTGTGTGAGTGCCAAGATGACAGAATGTGGACTTGTGATGACTGATTACTGTGCATCAACTTAGTTGGTGTTTTTAGATGATATTAACATTTAAACTAGTGAACACTGGGTGAGAAAGTTGCCCTTCACAATATGGATGACCCTCACACAGTCAATGGATGGCCTGAATAAAACATAAATACTGCCTCAATTAGTGAGTAGGATTTCTCCAATAGACTATTTTTGACTGATACCATATTTTCTTGGTCTCTTGCTATGACCATCAACCAGGAATCGCAGTCAGGTCTTGTAGCTTTGTCTCTGCTAGACAATACTGCAGATTTCAACCTCCAAACTTTCATAACTATGTGAGTTATTTTTTAATAATAAATCCTCTCCCCTCAATCTGTCTTTCTCTGTGTGTATCTCTCTCGTATCTATATATATCTCTCTATATATAGATATATATATATATCTTTCTATACACACACATCTTATTAATCTTAACTCTTTCTATGGAGAACTCGGAAAATACACCACTAACATTAATGTATAAATGTGAAGGGAATCAAAAAGTGCAAAACAATCAACTAGACACAAAGGAGCTATAAAACAAGATGTAAGAAACATCCAGCATACATTGGAAACAAATAGCATAGTGACAGAGTAAGGCTGGTGAGTTATTTTTGTCATTAATTGCTTAGTAATAAGTGGATTAAACTCTCCAACGTAAGTAGAAAATGGCAGAACAAAGAAAACACAATAAGACAAACTATATAATGTTTACAAAATACTTATATCCATACAAAGACACAAATAGTATGAAAGTGAAAAGTTGGGAAAATGAAGATTTATGGTAATAACCAAACACATTAGTATTAGGCAAAATGTACTCTGAGCCAAAAATTATTAGAAGTGTAAAATAAAGACAATATATATTGATAGAAGGACCAATTAATGAAGAGAATACAATGAAAAGCATTTGGTCATCTGACAATATGCAACCAAACTACACAACGCCAATCTTGATAAAATGTAAGAAAGAAACAGTTTTACTCTAAGAGATGAAGAATTGAAAACCTCACTTTCCATAATGAATATAATGACTAGGGAGAAGATTAATAAGAAATAAAAGATGTGAACAAAACCATATTCCAACAAATGTAAACAAAATTGTATTGGACAATCTGCCCAAGGAAGAGTGGAATTCTCAATTGCAAATAAAACATTCTTAAGAAACCATATAGTAGGTCAAAGGTCTAGTTCCAATAGGCTGACAGATTCAAATCATATAAAACATCTTCACTAACCACGATACAGACGACCTAGAAATCAATAACTATGGAAATGTAAATGTTTACACACATGGAAAGAATACACTACAAGCAATGGATAAAAATAGATGAAAAGAGAAATTATAAAATAGTTTGCAATAAATAAAAGCAGATCCTATCCGAGTTTTGGTAAGGAACAAATGCATTTGTTATAGGAAGTTTTAAAGCCTATATGACTACATTAAAAAAAAAAGTGTGATCTCAAGGGCATAGCCTGACTTTAAAACTTTTGGAAAGTAATACTTCAAAATTAAACTACAAGTAACAAAAGAAAAGTAGCAAATATTAAGCTTTTAGTAAGCAAAGTAGAATATAGAATGGGAGTAGAGAAAATAGGAAAATTGAAAGCTGATAGTGTAGAAAGATCATCCAAAATGACACAACTTTGCAGACTGATTAGGAAAAGAAGATACAACTCACTTTACTAAAATCATAAATGGAGAGGAGAATATGACTATTCATATTATAGAAATAATAATAAGTTGGAATACTAACATTATTGTAATAATATGAAGAATAACTACACAGCAACATGTTGGATAACAGATAATATACAAATTCCTGAAAAGACACACAATACCAAAACTGACTCCAGAGAAAGAGAAAATGTGACTCTTATTTATCAAAAGTGTAACAATTAAATTAATGCTGTATAACATCCCAACCCCAAACACCTATGGAACAGATGGCTTCTCCTGTGAATTCTCCCATACTGGCATGTGATAGTATTGTGATTCTGACAAGAAACCTGGTGAGGGCTTGAATTAGTTTCCTGTGCAAATTTGGAGGCTTACAACAACATGTATTGATTCTTTCACACCTCTGAAAACCAAAAGTGTGAAAACATCTCATAGAGCTGGAATCAATGGTGGGTGAGAGGCGTGGTCTCTTCAGAGACTTTAGGAGATGCTCCATCTCTTGCTTCTTCCAGCCTCCAGTGACAACTGAAATTCTATGGCTTGTGGCCATGTCACTTTAATGTTGCTTCCATAGTCACACCACCGACTCCTCTTGGTCTATGGTTAAATCTTTCTAACACCCCTTCAAAGCTTACAGGGCATTGCCTTTAGGGCACACAAAGATAAGCCCAGGGCTGGGGATGTGGCTCAAGCGGTAGCGCGCTCCCCTGGCATGCGGGCGGCCCTGGTTCGATCCTCAGCACCACATACCAACAAAGATGTTGTGTCCGCCGAGAACTAAAAAATAAATATTAAAAAAAAATTCTCTCTCTCTCTCTCTCTCTCTCTCTCTCTCTCTCTCTCTCTCTCTCTTTAAAAAAAAAAAAAAGATAAGCCCAATGTTTTCTCATTCTTAAAATCCTTGATCTAATCCAATTTTCATAGTCCTCCATGCCCTGAAAGAGAGATATTGGAAAGTTTCAGAAATTAACCTGAGAATCTTTTGGCCTGTTATTGACCCTGCCAGAGTGTTACATGTCAATCATACTATCTTTGAAAATATTCCACAAATGCAAAATAATTACAAAATTAAATAACCATTGAAACAATAATTTCAATAGGAGAAATATAAATGCAGAAGTGAATCTTAGTGCTATACTACACAGCTCCACAAACATAACATGGCCTTCTCAGCACATTCAATCCCTGTGATGTTAAAATCTCCTAATATATTAGTGACAACAAATTACATATGAAGACTTGGATTTTTGCATAGTACTGAGCTTGCTGAGGATCAAAATTAAAAACTTAAATGTAATATGTTCCACACACATTTTTAGAATCATTTTAGTTAAATGTAAATTTGTGTTCATAAGTAATGTTTGAAATATAACCAGAAATGAAGTATTTAATTCTTCTCATATTTATTTTTTTTCATGATTTCCTAAATAGTTCTTACAAGATGTGTTACTTGCCATTGAATAAGACATCACTTCCAAAAAAACATTACAAGAGTTTTGAAATGATCTACTCCATGATGGGATTTGCAGAAAAGCATTTTGTCTAAAAGCGTAAAGTGTGAAAACTGAAAGAAAATGTGGGGAAAAAAACAGTCTCAGAAAAGCAGAAAATTTACTGTCCCTGTGAATGCACTGCTTATTTATCTTTCAGAACTTTAATCTCATGCAAAACTCGCCATCTCCCTCAACTATTCAAAGGCCAACATGTGGGTGCAATTGAGCAAAAGAGCTTTATTATTATATTCACTCATTTAATAAGCATTTGTTGAGAATCTACTATAGCATAGACATTTATTCAATTAGCAGTGATCATGCTTGAACACAACAGATAAAGTCACTGTCCTCATTGAGTTTACATTCTCATTGGGGAAGATACTAAGAAACATGCTAGCAAATACATGAAAGGTAGACGTTCACAAGGCCTATGAAAATTGGCACAGGATAAAGGGACAGTTTCTACAGTGCAATGAAAGTGAATATTATATAAAGTATCACAGGGAAGGGCACATGACAGGGTCCTATTTTAGAAAAGGTCTGAATGGGATGAGAGTATTCCTCACAGGGAACAGAGTGCAAAACCCTGAGGCAGGAGCATGATTGGAGTTGTGAAAAAGTAGAAAGGGAATAAATGGGTATGGAATGAAATACAGACTGGGGAAGTGCCAACAGAGAATATAACTCCAATAAATAAAGAATCCTTGGGCAGAATTAATGATCTTCAAGGTTTTGCAGAAAGAAAAATGATATTATTATTTGTTTCTCAGGTTAAATTTTAAGAAGCTGAAAATTCATAGTAATACATGAATATATTGAAACTGCTTATATTTTTGTCTCTATTTTTGGTAATCTAGTTACTTTATCCCTTTGAAAATTAAAACATGGACATGGTGATTGTGTAAAATGTCTCAAACAGAAATTTAATTCACATGCAGTGCCAGCTTTATCTATCTCTCATTAAATATTCAAAGAAGCACACACTTCACTTCATAGCATTTTTTTCTCAAGTGAATACTCTCAGAGGAGTTTAGAAAAAAATTAGATCTAAATTTACATTTAATATGCAAATTAAATATTACATTTTGTACATTAAGCCATAATGTTTTATTTAGTAAAACAGAATCAATAGTATATATGGACAAATGAGAGGAGATTTATTTTAGATATGGGCTCATGTGATTGTAGAAGCCAAGATGATCCATGATGTTCTATTTGCAAATCAGAGAACCAGGAAAGCTGAGAAGCAGTGTGGGGGTGGGGTGACACGTAGAATCTGAGGTCCAGAGTGAGAGATGTGGATGTCTCAATGCAAGGAGAGAGGGAAAGGAGAGGGAGAATTTGTCTTTTTCATACCTTTCTTTTCTATTCGAATGAGCTCTTGAGGAATTGATATTGACCACCCACTCTGATAAGAGCACGTCTTCTTCACTAAGTCTACTGATTCGGACAACTCCCTCTTTTGAAAACCTCCTCCCAGACACACACACACACACACACACACACACACACACACACACAGAGAGAGAGAGAGAGAGAGAGAGAGAGAGAGAGAGAGAAAGGTTTACTAGCTATCTGGATATCTCTAATCTGGTCATATTAACATGAAAGTAGCCACCACAGTAGTCACATTACATATATGCTAGCTAGTTTACCACATGCATGTGCATTTGTCATGCATTCACTTTTCTTGTTAATGAACTTCTTGTGCACTGCTTTACATACATTTATAGGGACATGAGTAGAAAAATTACACAGACATAATTGAATAATTCCTCCTAAGGATTTTTATAAACAATGACAATAAATCAGACACATTCACATTCAGAGATTATGTTTCTAGACATAATATTTCCCTTTTTCCTTACAACAGAGTTATGCAGAGGTAAATATATCTCTTCAGGAATGCAAATTCAGTATGATTTTCTTTCTTTTCTTTCTTTCTTTCTTTCTTTCTTTCTTTCTTTCTTTCTTTCTTTCTTTCTTCCTTCCTTCCTTCCTTCCTTTCTTCCTTCCTTCCTTCCTTTCTGTTACCAAGGATTGAACATAGGTGTGTTCAACCACTGAGCCATAACCCCAGACTTTTTAATATTTTATATAAAACCCTTTTTTATATTTTATTTAGAGACAGGGTCTTGCTGACTTGCTAAGTACCTTGCTAAGTTGCTAATTGAATTTGCAATTCTCCTGTCTCAGCCTCCTGAGCTGCTGGGATTATAGGAGTGAGCCACCACACTCAGCTCAGTGTGGATTTTAATATATCGCTCATTACCTGGGTAAGATCTCAGAGGTAAGAATATGAGTTTTTTGCATCCTAGTTAAAATCAAATTCCTAAAGATTATTCTACCTCCCCAATAATCTTTCTGAAAGCACTTTTGACCTCCTTGTTTCTTAGGCTGTAGACCATAGGGTTGAGCATGGGGATGACCATAGTATAGAACACAGAAACAATTTTATCAGTGTCCATGGAGTGATTGGAGCTGGGCTGTAAGTACATGAAGATTAGAGTCCCATAGAAAATGGAGACTGCAGTGAAGTGGGAGGCACAGGTGGACATAGCCTTCCTATGTCCTGTCTCTGTGCGCATCTTTAAGATCGAGCTAAAAATAAATATGTAGGATATTAAGATAATAAGAAGAGCAAAAAACACATTGAAAGCACAGACAGGAAGAAGAACAAGTTCATTCACATGTCTATCAGAGCAAGAGAGAGACATGACAGCTGGAATATCACAGAAAAAATGATGGACCACATTGGACTTGCAGAAGGTGAGACTGAAGGTGTCCCCAATGTAGAAGGAGGAACTCAAGAAACCACAGAAATAGGAAGCTATGACCAGACATGCACACACACTAGTTGTCATGGTGGTGGTGTAGTGCAGGGGCTTACACACTGCTGCATAGCGGTCATAGGCCATCGAGGCCAACAGGTAGTTTTCCACAGTAGCAAAGGTTGTGAAAAAGAACATCTGAGCTGCACAAGCGTTGAAGGAGATGACCTCACTTCCTACAAGGAGCCCAGCCATGACTGTGGGAGTGACAGCTGAAGAGTAGCAAAAATCCACCAGGGACAGGTTACCCAGGAAAAAGTACATGGGAGTGTGCAGACGGGAGTCCAGGAGAATCAACAGGATCATCCCCAGGTTCCCAACCAGAGTGATGGTGTAGATGAGCAGGAAGGTCACAAAGAGGGGAAGCTTCAGACCTGGGTCATTGGTCAGTCCCAGCAGGATGAAGTGTGTCACTTCTGTCCCGTTCTCCATCAATGTTATAGGAGAATCTCTAGATTCTTTGGAACAGAATGATCAAAAAAGAATTAAAATTGAAATTATAAATGCTGGAATAAGTTACACTTCAAGATACTCCAGAAACTTAGCTTGTTCCAGTAACTTAAACTTCAAGATACTCCAGAAAATACAGAGTCTTTGCATATGTGCTGCCAAAGCGAGCACCAGAAAATACGCAGTCTTAAAAAATGAAATTTTTTATATTGCTCACCTACAATATTAAATGGTATGATTCTGAGTAATTTCAACATATCATATGCCCAATATTGGATTTTTATACAGTATTTTATTTATTTGTAGACTATTTGATATCCTGATCAAAATGACATTTCTGGTATCTATCCATTCATTTCTCTGAATACAGTAAAAGCTGACACTTCCATGTTGCTTGCCTGTCAAGAACTGCTGTGGACACGTTTTATATATATATATATATATATATATATATATATAATTCTCTCAACACTCTCAACAATATTAAGATCTTGCTTGATTGCTAAATTTTTGTGCTTGAGAATTTTATTAAAATTTACATAGGTATTGTTTGTCAATCTTTGCTGGGGATTCATGCCAACCATTAACCCTGCTGAATGGTTACTCAGTCTAATGGTCTATAAAAAATTAATAGCCAGTTGAATTTACTGATTTCACAATTACTCCTTGCCTTCTTGGTTTAAACTCAGTATTCAGGGTTTCACAGTGAACTGAGTTATTACGTAGTAATTTCATTTGTTTACTATGTTTGTCTTTCTCCAGAGAAAAAAATAACCAAGCAAACAAACCTAAGGTTGAGATAATCCATTCAACTTCAAGAATCCTAAGTGAATGAATAAGCTCTGACCTGCATTTTAACTTTTTCCAACAATCTCCAACAATCTTGATTATCACCAAGACTTATACACATTGACAACGGTGTGATTAAAAGCATAAACTTTGGATGATTGGAAGATAAGATTAATTCTTGGGTTATCATAGCACATTTCTATATATCTATTATGCTGGAGTGGTGGGAGCCTATTCCAACTGCAGAAGCAGTTGAGCCAAGGCACATCACCAAATGTAGCAGGCATAGAGCTTAGGTGCATAGAAAAGACGCAGATCAGTCTGACCATTTACCTCCTAGCAGTCATTGCTCCTAACCTAACTCCCCTCCCTGAATGTCATATTTCTATCTGCTAAATGAAGACATTAGTAATATCTATTTTGGGGTATCTTTGTGAGAACCTAATATGATAATTTACAAAAGGGAATACCTGTAGCATTATTATTAGGGTGGGCTGACGGTCTTTATGTTGATTTGCTCAAGGCAGATGCTGACTTGCAGACCTTTGGATTTAGGTGTGTTTTAGGGTCTTGAAACTTCCTTCTCCAAATTTGCTTTCTCTCTCTCTCTCTCTAGGGCCACTGAAATTTTCTGTGCTCTCTGTGTTTCTCAGTCAGTCCTTTCTCCAAGCATGTGATGACTGCTCTTACAATTCCAGTTGAGCCATTTCTTTTTAAAATTTCTTTCTTGAAATCCATAGTGTAGTGTAAAAGAATTCATTTTATAAAACATTCTTTCTCTCACTACTGTCATGCCATAGCCAAATCACAGAGATAAACATTGCAAGTTGCCAGTTTATGGACTGTCTTTAGCACATAGATCTGTTTGGGTGGCAAATTCCTCATTGTAAACATTTTGAGTCTGTTCTTGTGTACTAACCATATTTTACATTTCTTACTGGAACTGAAACTTTTGGAAGACTGTCCACCCAATACTAACTACTATTCCCTGCCATCTTTCTCCTGAGCCTCTGTCAAATTCATGTTGCAAGTCAGCCCCTGAACACATTTGTTGCAACCTTTAACATTCAGATCCACCTTAAATATATACTCTGTTCTACAACCAGTGAAAAGGACTCTATTTGTATATGTGTGGGGAGGGGAGGAGAGGAAAGTAGCATTATTATTCTTACATCATCTTTAAGGAATTGAAGGTTTGAAAAGTTATGCAGCACTTTAAAATTGCACAATGTAGTGGGAGAAAGACTACAGATTCAAGAGTTAAAATCAACTTGAACCTAACCAAAACTCTATGCTCTTATCCACATTGCTGTCCACATGTGTAGAGGAGCTAACAATAGCAAACATGAGATTATGGGGAAAAGATTACAATGAAGTTCAGAGCCTGGTGATTGACTTAGAACCCTTTTGTAGCTTAAATCAGGATCATTTCATCCTTCTGGTATCTGTCTTGTTTGTTTAACTCCAATGAGAACAAATATACAATGAACAAAATGAAATTATTATTTCATCAAGCACAGAATCATAAGTCTTATTTTTCTTCAAAATTTTGGACATATAAGTAGAAATTGTTATCAGTGTCTCCAAATTACCTTCTATGAAAAATTTCTCATTTATACCCTAAAGTCATCTCACGATGTTTAGAAACATATTGAAAATATCTATTTCTCTTTTTAAAATAACTCATAGTAGGTATAACTGCCCTCTTTCTTTTGCACACATTACACTTCTCATGAAAATGTTTGTGGGATATAAAACTTACCAGTTTCCCGAAGAGAAAGAACAATCAATCCAGAATAGGGATTCTGAAATCATAATCAGATTATGCATAAGATTATTAAAGGAGTTCTGGTTCAGGTAGTGATCACAAGTTTCCCTTTAAGACTTGAACAAATAAAATAAAGAACATTAGCATGGGTCATATTGCAAATCTTTGAGGAATTATTTCTGTGGCCTTGGAAGAATCATTTTACCTCCTCCTTAAATAAACATGATAAATTATTTCTTACATATAATTCTCAGAATTGAGTCTATAACCAACAAGTAAAGGAAGCCTATGAAACATCATCTGTAGAGGTTATCATTTGAAAGTGTATCAATGTGATTGTTATGTTTGAGTGTTTGCCTAGCCATAGCTGAAGGTTCATAGCACATCCTCAGATCTCAAGGCCCGTATGTGCTAACAATGATCATCATGCAGATGAATAGATGATGTCCAATGAAACATGGCCTCGAGTGAGTTCCTTCTAAAATAGGTCATTTTGAGTTTTACTGGGATTTCAAGGGCTAACACTTGAAGATCTATAGAGAATTATATAGACTTGAGACCTCTGCAGATTGTCCTCATGAGACTATCTATAGCTCCTGGTCTGACATTCCCAGCAAAAAAGCAATTAAACTATATGTGGAGATCAAGCTGGTTAGCTTGAGGACTGCATTGTAGAGCCTATGGTTATTTTTCAAATAAAAATAAAAGTATAGTCAAATAAGATAAATTATTTAAAAAAGGAAATAATAAGGAAAGGTCATGAAAGTAACTACAAAAATAAATTTAAAAGCAAGCAGTATTGAATCTTTCATAACCCCGGTGCTTTCACCACATGGTTTACATAATGCATAAAATATTAATTTTATCTCTATGTTTATGGGCACAAAATACATAAAGATGTAATTTGTGGCAAAAACTTCACAAGGCTGCAAGATGCAGCTGTAGAGGAGCAAGGTATTTGTATACTCTCAGAGATTCTTTGTCATAAACCAGATGAGGTCTCTAGCACTCCCTTGGGTTTTGAACATGCTGGCCCATCTGCAAATTTGTATGTATCCACCCCTATAATTCCTTAAGCCTATTCCCTATAATGTGTGTGCATGCATAATTTCTCTTCAATTTGTTGTGATTGCCTGGAATTGTGTTATTCCTTCTATTATTCTGATTGCCTGGAGAGCCCTGCCTAAACCAGAATTTGGTACTCAATTCTAAAGAAACAGTATTTTAAGGATGAGTTTTCTGGTTTGTTTCTAGAGCCTCTGGAATGGACTCCTAAAGTGATCACTTTCAAAACACTAAATAGTCTACTTCCAGTAGTAAAAAAAGCATGGTAGGCCATGTTATGATCTCACAATAGAGACCCACAAAATATCACCCTTGACACTTCTAATAAAACACTGAAGGCAAAGATCTGAGTAACTATGTGCTAGAGTTCAAATGTATATGTCCAATCAAAATTCATTATGTTGGAATCTAAGATCCAGTGTGGTCACATTCAGACGTAGGGCCTTTAGGAGGGGGCCAAGTCTCAGTTTGGAGGTGAATAAGCTTTATTCCTGTGATTGGATTAGTATGCTTATCGAAATACTTGACAAGAACATCTAGGACTCTTCCTTTCTCACTCACCATGTGAGAACACAGAATTTTTCCTTTTCCATCATGTGAGATAGCAAAGGCATTACTCTTCTCCCTCCTCTCCATGGGAAATGACAGCAAAAAGGTGCCTTATGAGGTCCAGGACATCACCAGACACCAGATCTCCTGGCACCCTGATCTAGCACTTCTCATGCATAAGAGGCAGACAGTAGCAGATTTCTATTCCTTATAAATCATCACACTTAAGTTATGTTGTTATAGCAACACAAATGCTTTAAGACACTTTTGAACATTTTCTTCAAACAATGAGAATAATGAAATTGTTAGTTATTCCTAATGTTGCTGAAGAAAGTCGAAGAAAAACACATAAGCTCAGGAATTTGAATTACCATCTTTAAATAAAATACCTGGATGCTTCCAATCCCTTCCTAAAAGAGGTTCATGTCCTGCATCTACTGTGCTGAGACTACTGATACAAAGTCAATCGTATGAGTAGTTAGTTGAAATAAAAACAAAATTCCTTGCCTAGCAGTTTGTCTACCATAAAATTTGCAAGGGTGTAGGATCTTGAAAGCTGGCAGGGAGATAATCAGGAAGACCCTGATGAAGCTGGAGATATTGATCCTCTAAATTCTGATGAATCCACTTTATAAGTAGAATTAACTTTTCTAATCCCAACAGACACAACTCTCCACTCCACCTGAGGGAACTAGTTCAGCAGTGCCCACAGAAATTTTAACAGGTCACCTTCATGCAGTAGAGCTGCAAGACAAGAATAATTTTCTTTAGGACTCATCCCCATTTCTCTTTGCTTTTAGTTCTCTCACTAAACAGTACATTATCTATAAGGAGGTGTGCTCACCCACACATAAACTACCAGAGATTTCTAATTCGTACAGTAAGAAATCTTGTGCACACACATGGGAAGAAAGAAATAGTGTGGACTTTGTTAAGGAAGAGAAAGCTAAATAAGGCCCAAATAAATAAGACAGGCCCACAAATAATAGATCCTGCATTAAAAATGTATTTAACCCTATGCGAACTAGAAATTCTCAACACATTTGGACTTACTAAACATGAAGAGATTAAAAGCCTTACAGAAACTGGGATTAGAAGGGATTTATTATTTCAAGTCTGCTTAACCACTGTGGATGGTGAGAACATGCCTTCTACCACAACGGAGATACATAATGTTTTTGTATGGAACCTAAGCATCTTTGAAGAATTCTCCGATCAAATCAAAATAAAATAATGGGAGTTATTGAATCCTGACCTGGCAGGGGCCAACCGCAAGCTCTCTTTCTTTCTCAGGTGGAAGAAAGCGGGGTGTGATTTCCATAATGACTAGCAGATTCAAAACAACTATAAGAATAACGTGACTTATGCAATCTCATAGCATTGGCTAGATCACCACAGAGTTTAGGGAAGTAAAATAAAAAATAAGCATATAAATTCTAATTAGGTATGTATGGGCAGAAATTTTAGGTAAAGTGAAAAAATCTACCTGAACTATAGGACCACACAGTCATACTCCATGTATCAGTTTCTGTGGTTCAGTGAGTTCATATACAAAGGCCCCAATGTAGCCAGATATTACCCTGCTGATCTTCATCCTGGCTATGTCCCAAAGTTTCAATGATCTTTTACCAAGATAATTGGTAATCTTGTAGAAACAACTAGACTTTGGGGAACTACTCAACAATGTATACTAACTTCCCCACTAGAAGACCTAAAACCTCAGTGTGGCATACATACCAGTCAGAGTAAAGCTATCTGGAGGTCAGGTTATCATTGTAATTTAACTCAGGTCCCACTCACACTTGGCCCAGTGAATTGCAATTCCATTCTGTGGTTATTTCCACAGTTCCAAAGTTCATCATTGGAATAGCGGTACTCTGTAGCTTCATAATCTCTGACTTGTGAAGTGATGGCTATTATGGTGGTAAAGACCAAGTAGAAGCCATTAGAACTGCCTCTCTTTTTGGAAATAGTAAACCAGGAACGATAATATATTTCTTGAAGAATTACAGAGATACATATCTCCATCAAGAACCTATAAGATGTGTGAGTGCTAAGTACCACACAAACCCAAGAACTTAGCCCTTGATCATTAGAGAATAATAGTGAATGGACAGATGGATATTAGAGAACAACATTGAATTAGAGTGAGGTTAAACAGATTTGGAAGCCAAATTGCAGCTATCATTCCTGATATGCTTTCATAGTTCTTGGCTTTTGGGATGCAGCTATTTGATTTTTCTTTTTTTTTTTTTACTCTTTCTAATGAAGATTACCAGAAACAAATAGGTTTTACTTGAAAAGAACAGCTATATAACATTAATACTGTACATCAGTGGTATATCAACTACTCAGGCGTATGTGGTAATTTAAATCTCAGGGGTCTTGATCAGATTTCCTTTCTAAAATACCACACTGGTGCATTCTATTAACATTTTTGTGTTTGGACCTAGTGAGCAAGAAATATCAAACACTCTAAAGTTATTAGGAAGGCATTTCAATGCCAAATAGAGGAATGAATTTAAGAATTTCAGAAACTTTTTATCTCAAAGGACATTCTAGGGATCTAGTGCTGGGGGAATATATTGAGATATCCCTTGTAAATAAAGGATAAGTAATGCATCTGTTTGTCTTCATACCAAACAAGGGAACATCACCTGGTGATCCTGTTTGGATTTAAAAAAAAATCTACTCTTTCTTTATGTATGTAACACATAGTAGGTAAAGGTTCACAACGTCGGTAAAGAATGAAGGGATAAACGGATATGGTACGATGAAAGTGAATACTTTAAAAAGGAGCACAGGAGAGGGCACATGACAGCATCCTGTTTCAGAAAAGTTCTGAATGGATTGAGAGTGATCCTCACAGGGATCAGAGAGTGCAAAGCCCTTAGGCAGAAGCATGATTGGAGTTGTGAAAAAGCAGCAAGGGATAAGTGGGAATGGAATGGGGTACAGACTGGGGAAGTGCCAACAGAGAATATAATTCCAATAAATAAAGAATGAGTGGGCAGCATGAATGATCTCTAAGCCTTTGCAGAAAGAAAAATGAGAGCAATGCTGGTTTCTCAGGTTAAATTTTAAATAGTCTGAAAACCCATAGTAATGCATGAATATATTAAAGCTACTTATATTTTTACCCTCTATTTTTGACCATCAGATTATTTTTTTTCACTTTGAACATTAAAACACACTCATATTGGTTGTATAAAATATCTCAAACAGAAATGTTAATTCACATGGGGTGCCTAATTCAAGTTTAAGTTTAAAGAATCACATGTTTTCACTTTGTAATAGATCGTGTTTTTCCTCAAATGAGTGCTCTTAGTATAGTCCAGAAAGAAAAAGAATATGTTAGATATATATTTTCATTTATTATGCTAATTAAATTATGATTTTTTAAAACCCTAGTTTTTTAGTCAGGGATCTCCAGTGAAAGAAGATCAATGTATAGATGAATAAGAAGAGATTCATTATGAATATAAACTAATGTAATTATAGAAGTTGAGACACCCATGATGTTCTGTCTGCAAGCTGGAGAACCAGGAACACTGAGGAGGAGGGGACAAAATGCATCTGATGTACGTTTTGGAGACCAAGAACCAGAGCGCCAGTAGCTCTGAGGTCCAGAGTGAAAAATATGGATGCATTAATGGAAGGAGAGTAAGGAGAGAGAATTAGTCCTCTGACACCATTCTCTTCTATTCGAGTGAGCTCTTAATGCATTGGAGGATGGACACTCATACTGATGAGGGCACACTTTCCTCATTAATCTACTGATTCACACTGTACTTTTTTGGTTTTGTTTTGTTTTTGTTTTGGAAACAACCTCACACGACTAGGGAATGTTTTACTAGTGACCTGGCTATTCCTAATCCAGTCAAATATATACAAAACGTACTCACCACTATAGACACACAACATTTAATTTCAATAAATTTGCTACAAACATGTGTATGTATCATCACAGGACACATGCATGCAAACTTTTATTCATTGACTTCTTATGCAGTTGATTTACATACGATCATAGGGACCTGGGTGGAAATAATTAGATGGAAAATGACTGAATAATCAATATCCCCAAGAAGGTTCTCACAAGAAAATGCCAGGATATCATGTATATTCTCATGCAGGGATTGTGTTGCTGAATATGTTTCCTTCTCTTCAAATGAAAGACTTTTGCAGATGTAAAGGTATTGGTGCACACTTGCAAAACAGATGTAAAACTCACATGTGAATTCAGTGTGAGTTTTATATATATGACACATTATTAGAAGAAGATCTGAGGGGAATATATACAGGTATTATAAATCCCAAAAGTTAAAATCAAAATCCTAAAGATTATTTTCCTTCCAAAATGATCTTTGTAAATGCACTCTTGATCTCCTTGCTCCTCAGGCTGTAGACCACAGGGTTCAACATGGGGATCACAATAGTATGGAACGCAGAGGCGATCTTGTCCGTGTCCATGGAGTGACTGGAGCTGGGCTGTAAGTACATGAAGAGAGCAGTCCCATAGAAAATGGGGATTGCAGTAAAGTGGGAGGCACAGGGAGATATGGCCTTCTGATGTCCTGACCCAGAGTACATCTTTAGAATACTAATAAAAATTAATGGATGAGGTGTCTATATTACTAGGAAACCAAAAAATATATTGAAGGTGGTACATAAATAAGAACCAGTTCACTAACATTTCTATCAGAGCAAGAGAGAGCCATGACTGCTGAAATATCACAGAAAAAAAATAATGGACCACATTAGACAGAAAGAGACACTTAATATGCTCTCAGTATAGATGGAGACATTCAGGAAACCACAGATATAGCAGCCTATGATCAGATATGAACACATTCTTGTCATGGTGGTGGTGTAGTGCAGGGGCTTACACACCGCCGCATAGTGATGATAAGCCCGTGAGGTTAAGAGGTAATTTTCTGCAGTAATAAAACCTGTAAAAAAGAAAATCTGAGCAGCACAAGCATTGTAGGAGATGACCTTGTCTCCAAGAAGGAGCCTACCCATGATGACCAGGGGAGTGACAGCTGAAGAGTAACCAAAGTCCACCAGAGACATGTTACCAAGGAAAAAGTACATGGGAGTATGGAAACGAGAGTCCAGGAGGATCAGCAGGATCATCCCCAGGTTCCCAACCACAGTAATGGTGCAGATGAGGAGGAAGGTCATAAAGAGGGGAAGCTGTAGACCTGGGTCCTTGATCAGTCCCAGCAGGATGAAGTATGTCACTTCTGTCCTGTTCTTCATCAGTGTTGTCCGAGAATCAAGATCTTCTATAGCCGTGAAGGAAAAAAAAAAGAACAAGATAATAAAGGAATTCAACTCTATGGGAAAGTTTAAGTGCAAGATATTCTTTTACTGTGGCAACAACTTATACTTTAAGAGTCTCCAGAAATATAATGGGCTTGACAACCAAATTTAGTGCTTTAAGCAGGTACCAAGTTGCATTCTTTTTAATATGAGAAATGATAATGGATCATCTACCCAATTTTTAAATTTCATACATTTCTTAAATAAAATGTAACAATTTAATAGCTTGACAAAAATGATTTGTGTAAATGAATCTATCATCTTCCAGTTCACTTCTCCTGAGCTCAGTAAAAGCTGACACCTGTATGTTGTTCACCTGCCAAGAACTGCTGAAGACACTTCAGATGTGTGTACACATACTCCTCTCAATAATGAGTCTGCTTGTAATATTCATGTAAATCATTCACCATAAGAGGTTGAGTGGTTATTCATAGTATAAGTATTGATAATCTGCTCTGGATCTATTCCAGTATTTAACCCATCCCAAGCGGTTCCTCTAACAGTGTAACCTGAATTTAAATAAAAATTAATTTTAGTCCATTTACAACTACCTTTTCTCTGTTCCAGTTCAAACTCAAGTGTTTGAGATTTCACAGTGAACTGAGTCATTGATTCTGTGGTTATTTCATCTTGTTCACTACATGTTTCTCTCTCTTCTTTGGAGGTAATGAAAGATCTGAATTCCATTTTAACCTTTTCCCCATGGTCTCATGCTTATTATCACCAGCATGTCTACACGACTGTGATGGTAGGAAGCATAGACTTTTGACTATGTTGAAGACAGGTTTACCTCTTGAACCAGCACAGCACATCTCTATGCATGGTAGACATGGTGGGGCAACTGGTATGGTGGGAGAATATTTGGCCTGCCGAGGGAATTGTGAGAGAAGTCACATCATCTCATGGAGCAGAGAGAGAGAGCTTAGGTTCCTGAAAGAGATTCACATCAGACTTATCATTGATCACACAGAAGTCACTGGTCCCAGACCAGCTCCCTGGAGCACTGGGTTTCCACCTGCAAGACGAAGAAGGTAATGAGACCTACTTAGTTAAAGTAATATTAGAAGAACATTATGAGACCTACCTGGGAGAATTAGAGACGGTAATACCTAAAGGTGGATAAAGTACTGGATGTAGGGCACAGCCTCATGAGGGCTAGCCATGGTATTGTTATTGGGGCAGGATCGTGTCGTTATGTGGGTTTGATCGGCATGCATTTTGTCATGCAGGGTTTGAGTCTGGAGTGTAGGTTGAAACTTCTCTCCCTAAATGGCCTTTCCTCTTGCACTAGGACCAGTGAGTGAGAGTCTCTGCCCTCCGGTGTTTCTCAGTCTGTCTTTACTACAACCATATAAAAACTGCTACTGCAATACTATTTAGGCCAATCATACTAGAAATTTCTTCCTTGAAATCCATATTTTAGCTGGAATATGGGTCTATTCTTATTAAAACTGATTGTTTCTCTCATCCTGTAATTCCATAGACATATCAATGAGACCAGGGTTGAAGGTTCCCTGTTAGGGGCTGTCTCTAGCTCACTCACTGATCTCTTTTGGTGGCAAGTTCAATACTATACAATATTTTATTGGAATATGTTCTTGTGTAGTAACCATATTTTCAATTTTTTATATGAGTTAAAGTCTTTTAAAGGATATTCATCCGAAAATAACTAGATCACTTATCATTTTTCTCCTCAAACTTTGGTAGCTTCAGTTTATAAGTCTGCTCCATGAATATATTTTGTTTGAACATGTCAACAAATATGATCACTTTATTATGTGCTATATTCTACAGCATAATAAGAGATTTAAATATAAATTATGCTTGTATGCACATGTGTAAGGTAAGTAGCATTTAATACAATTCTTATTTCATCAAAAACTACACTGAGGGTTTGAGAAGTTATGGGATGTTCTAAAATTATGTATGTGTTGTGAGACTCAAGATTCATAGTTAAAGCCACTTCCCAAGAATAAACCTGAGACGATAGTGAAAGAGCTTAAATGCAGTTTGGAGCTCTTTAATTCTGTTAGAACTTTAAAGAAAAACCATTTTATTGTTCTGGGTTGTTTAATTTTTAATCTCTGATGAGATACCAATGCATAGTGAACAAGATAGTATTACACATAACCCTGCAAATCATCATTTATTTTTTTTGCTTGCATTGTGGGGTATGCTTTGTCCTGTGAATCACTAAAATTCTTATAATAGATATTTGACATCTGTGCCCTAGATTCACTCACCACTTTATATGTATCTTGAAAGAGTCTCTTTTTCAAATATATCAGAGTAGAAAGAGTTGCCTAGTATAGATAATTGCTTACTATGTCTGCTTCTTTTGCATGAATTACACTTCCAACTAAAATGTTCATATGATATAAAAATTTGGAAGTTTGCTAGAAAAGTAAGAACAGTCAATCCAGAAGAGTTGGTCTGAAATATAATATCTTCAATGGAATATTGCAGACATGCAATTAGAAGATCTCTCTCTCTCTCTCTCTCTCTCTCTCTCTCTCTCTCTCTCTCTCTCTCTCTCTCTCTTTCTCCCAGGTCCTGGTCCAAAGGTTCTGACTTCTCTAAAGGAGGGAAAAATGGAGAAAACATGAACATGGATCTGGTTCTGCATTTACTCTTTTTTCTTTGTGTTTCCTTGGAAGGGTCACTTACTACGTCCTTATTGGTAAAATAAATATGATAGATTGTTTCTCTGACACAATTCATGGCTAGTATCTGTAAATAATAAGTGAAGTCCATCAAAACGTGTAGGAAAGAGGTCATTATTTAAAAGCTGACCGATGTGATTTGAATCTTCTTGTTGTTTGTTTTTATTAGTACATGATAGTTATACATAAGAGTTGGTTTGTTTTGAAATATTCACAAATACCCACAACAGTCTGCTTCATTTTAATCCTCAGCACTTCCACTTATCCTCCCTTCTTTCCTCCTACGGATCCCCTTCCTCTAGTCTCCTGTTCTTCCTTTTACTTATTGCTTTTTAATTTGTACACTATAATTATACATAAAAGTGGAATTCATTCTGATATACTTAGATATGCATGTAGCATAATTTGGCCAATTTCCTTCCACATTTCCCACTTTTTCCAAGCCCTCCCTCCTCCCCTTCCTCTATTTCACTGCTTTCCCTTCTATTTGCAAGAGAGCCTTCTTAATTCCTTATTTCAGTCTAGCATCCCCATATGAGGGAAACATTCATCCCTTAAACTCTAAGTTTGAGGCATTGATTTAATGTGACTATTTGAGTTTTTCTCCTGACCATGGCTGAGGGTCATAGCAAATCCTGAGGTCAGAAGAAGGCCTGAGGATGAAAACCACTCAGATGACAAAATGGTATCCAATGGCCATGGGCGTGTTCCTTTTAAAACAGTGTGATGTTGAGCCTTTAGCATTTCAGAGGCAGACACATGAAGATCTGGAGAGAAATTACTGAAACTTGGAGATCTCTAGAGATTTCTCCTATAAGACTAACTATAGCTCCTGATCCCACTTTGCCAGGGAAGAAGCAATTAAACTGCCCATAGGGATCAAGCTGGTTAGCATATTTTTATTTCTCATTTATTTTAACTGAAAAATGACAATATAAAATTTTAGATCTTAATTAGGTACTATAAAATGTTTTTATGGGTGAATACAGTGTGTAATTTTAATATCAGTTTAAACATCTGTCTCCTCAAATGCTCATCACTTTCTGTGCTGAAACTAGTACCATTTTCTTCTGCCATTTTGAAGTGCCCAGTAGATAAGTGTTATCTATGGTCCTTCTATTACACAAAGGCACACCAGAACTTCTTGCTTCTGTATAACTGTGAATTAGGGATCAGGGGTCAATTTTTCCTCCTCCCCCTTTCTTTCTAGTCTTTTTAGACTCTTGTAATCACTATTCAATTCCCAACTCAACGAGATCAAATTTTTAACATTCCATATATGGGGGAGATATTTCAACAATAGTATTTTTAGTCTGGCTTATTTCAGTTAACAAAATGATCCTCAGTTTGGTTGATGCTGTCACAAATGACAGGATTCCGTTCTCTTTTATGCCTGATGAGCATCCTTGGTGTGTATGTACCACGTTTTCTTTATCTATTCATCCTTTGAGGGATACTCAGGTTGTTTCCATTCCTCAGCTACTGTACATGGTGCTGCAAGAAACCCAGGAGTGCACATGTCTCTCCGTTTCCTTGGGATTCATTCTCAGCAGGGAGATTGCAGGATCCAGTGGTAGTTCTATTCTTAATTTTCTGAGGTCCCTCGGTAACAGCTTTCCATCCTGTTCATGTAAATTCCCACCAACAGTGTGCAGGATTCCCCTTCTCCAGACCTTGTCAGCACTAGTTACCTCTATTCTTTATGTGACAAAGGCATTCTTTCTGGTGTGAGGTGGTCTTGATACGGTTTCAATTAGTATTTTCCTGATGATTAGTGATGTTGAGGATTTTTTTCGTGTATTGCTTGACCATTTGTATGTCTTCCATTTTTATTTTTTTAAGAAATGTCCGTTTGGGCTATTTTACATTTTTAAATAAGGTTAGTCAACCCTTCTCAACTTTCTTTCTTCTTTCCTACATTCCTCCCCTCCCCCTTTCCCTCCATACTCTTTTTTTTTTCAATTCTTTTTTCTTTTATTTTCCTCTTTAAATTTGAATTTGCCTTCTCATTCAGGACATCAACCCCCTGTCAGATGTATGATGTTCAACTATTTCCATCCATTTCTGCTTCAGTCCACTAATCGCTTCCTTTGCATCACAGAAACATTTTTACTTGGAGGTAATCTCCTTGGTCTGTTTTGCCTGTGTTTCCCGTGCACTGAGAGTCTTCTCCAAAAAATCTTTGCCCGTTTCAATATACTGAAACATTTCCCTTATTTTTTCAAGTAGCTTGATAGCTGCAGGACTTTCATTTAAATATGTAATGCATTTTTTTTTATTTTTTTTTTTATTGGTCGTTCATAACATTACATAGTTCTTAATACATCATATTACATGGTTGATTCACATGGATTATGAACTCCCGCTTTTACCCCGTATACAAATTGCTGTATCACATCAGTTTCCCTTCCATTGATTGACATATTGCCTTTCTAGTGTCTGATGTATTCTGCTGTCTGTCCTATTCTCTACTAACCCCCCTCCCCTCCCCTCGCCTCCCCTCCCCTCCCCTTTTCTCTCTCTACCCCTTCTACTGTAAATCATTTCTTCCATTTGTATTATCTTGTCTTACCCCTCCTTTCCTCTTATATGACATTTTTTATAACCCTGAGGATCGCCTTCCATTTCCATGCACTTTCCCTTCTCACTCCCTTTCCCTCCCACCTCTCATCCCTGTTTAATGTAAATCTTCTTCTCAAGCTCTTCGTCCCTACCCTGTCCTTGTTCACTCTCCTTATATCAAAGGAGTCATTTGGAATTTGTTTTTTAAAGATTGACTAGCTTCACTTAGCATAATCTGCTCTATTGCCATCCATTTCCCTCCAAATTCTATGATTTTGTCATTTTTTAATGCAGAGTAATACTCCATAGTATATAAATGCCACATTTTTTTTATCCATTCATCTATTGAAGGGCATCTAGGCTGGTTCCACAGTCTTGCTATCGTGAATTGAGCTGCTATGAACATCGATGTAGCAGTGTCCCTGTAGCATGCTCTTGTTAGGGCTTTAGGGAATAGACCGAGAAGGGGAATAGCTGGGTCGAATGGTGGTTCCATTCCCAGCTTTCCAAGAAATCTCCATACTGCTTTCCAAATTGGCTGCACCAATTTGCAGTCCCACCAGCAATGAACAAGAGTGCCCTTTTCCCCGCATCCTCTCCAGCACTTATTGTTGTTTGACTTCCTAATGGCTGCCAGTCTTACTGGAGTGAGATGGTATCTTAGGGTAGTTTTGATTTGCATTTCTCTGACTACTAGCGATGGTGAGCATTTTTTCATGTACTTGTTGATTGATTGTATGTCCTCCTCTGAGAAGTGTCTGTTCAGGTCCTTGGCCCATTTATTGATTGGGTTATTTGTTATCTTATTGTCTAATTTTTTGAGTTCTTTGTATATTCTGGTTATTAGGGCTCTATCTGAAGTGTGTGGAGTAAAGATTTGTTCCCAGGATGTAGGCTCCCTGTTTATCTCTCTTATTGTTTCTTTTGCTGAGAAAAAACTTTTTAGTTTGAGTAAGTCCCATTTGTTGATTCTATTTGTTAACTCTAGCGCTATGGGTGTCCTATTGAGGAATTTGGAGCCTGATCCCACCGCGTGTAGATCATAACCAACTTTTTCTTCTATCAGTTGCCATGTCTCTGATTTAATATCAAGCTCCTTGATCCATTTTGAGTTAACTTTTGTGCACGGCGAGAGATAGGGATTCAGATTCATTTTGGTACAAATGGATTTCCAGTTTTCCCAGCACCATTTGTTGAAGATGCTATCCTTCCTCCATTGCATGCTTTTAGCCCCTTTATCAAAAATAAGATAGTTGTAGTTTTGTGGATTGGTTACTGTGTCCTCTATTCTGTACCATTGGTCCACCCGCCTGTTTTGGTACCAGTACCATGCTGTTTTTGTTACTATTGCTCTGTAGTATAGTTTGAAGTCTGGTATCGCTATACCGCCTGATTCACACTTCCTGCTTAGTATTGTTTTTGCTATTCTGGGTCTCTTATTGTTCCATATGAATTTCATGATTCTTTTATCGATTTCTACAAGATATGCTGTTGGGATTTTGATTGGCATTGCATTGAACTTATATAGGACTTTTGGTAATATCGCCATTTTGATGATGTTAGTTCTGCCTATCCATGAGCAGGGTATGTTTTTCCATCTTCTAAGGTCTTCTTCTATGTCTTTCTTTAGGGTTCTGTAATTTTCATTGTATAAATCTTTCACCTCTTTTGTTAGGTTGATTCCCAAGTATTTTATTTTTTGGGGGGATATTGTGAATGGAGTAGTTGTCCTCATTTCCGTTTCAGAGGCTCTGTCGCTGATATACAGGAATGCCTTTGATTTATGCGTGTTGATCTTATATCCTGCCACTTTGCTGAATTCATTTATTAGCTCTAATAGCTTCTTTGTAGACCCTTTTGGGTCTGCTAGGTATAGAATCATATCATCTGCAAATAGTGATAATTTAAGTTCTTCTTTTCCTATTTTTATGCCTTTAATTTCTTTCGTCTGCCTAATTGCTCTGGCCAGTATTTCGAGGACTATGTTGAACAGAAGTGGTGAGAGAGGGCATCCCTGTCTTGTACCAGATCTTAGAGGGAATGCCTTCAATTTTTCTCCATTCAGAATGATGCTGGCCTGTGGCTTATCATAGATTGCTTTTACAATGTTGAGGTATGATCCAGTTATCCCTAATTTTTCTAGAGTTTTGAACATAAAGGGATGCTGTACTTTGTCGAAAGCTTTTTCTGCATCTATCGATATGATCATATGGTTCTTATTTTTAAGTCTATTGATGTGGTGGATAACATTTATTGTTTTCCGTATATTGAACCAACCTTGCATACCAGGGATGAATCCTACTTGATCATGGTGTATAATTTTTTTGATATGTATTTGAATCCGATTCGCCAGAATTTTATTGAGGATTTTTGCATCAAGGTTCATTAGAGATATTGGTCTGTAGTTTTCTTTCTTTGAAGTGTCTTTGTCTGGTTTCGGAATCAGGGTGATGTTGGCCTCGTAGAACGAATTTGGAAGTTCTCCCTCCTTTTCTATTTCCTGAAATAGCTTGAAAAGTATTGGTGTTAGTTCCTCTTTAAAGGTTTTGTAAAACTCTGCTGTATATCCATCCGGTCCTTGGCTTTTCTTAGTTGGTAGTCTTTTGATGGTTTCTTCTATTTCCTCTATTGTTATTGGTCTGTTTAGGTTGTCTATATCCTCCTGGCTCAATCTAGGCAGATCATAAGACTCAAGGAATTTATCTATGCCTTCACTATCTTCTATTTTATTGGAGTATAAGGATTCAAAGTAGTTTCTGATTATCTTCTGTATTTCTGAAGTGTCTGTTGTGATATTCCCTTTTTCATCCCGTATGCTAGTAATTTGGGTTCTCTCTCTTCTTCTCTTCGTTAGCATGGCTAAGGGTCTGTCAATTTTATTTATTTTTTCAAAGAACCAGCTTTTAGTTTTGTCAATTTTTTCAATTGTTTCTTTTGTTTCAATTTCATTAATTTCAGCTCTGATTTTAATTATTTCTTGCCTTCTACTTCTTTTGCTGTTGTTTTGCTCTTCTTTTTCTAGGATTTTGAGATGAAGTATGAGATCATTTATTTGTTGGTTTTTTCTTTTTTTGAGGAATGAACTCCAAGCAATGAATTTTCCTCTTAGAACTGCTTTCAATGTGTCCCATAGATTCCAATATGTTGTGTCTGTGTTTTCATTTAACTCTAGGAATTTTTTAATTTCCTCCTTGATGTCTTCTAAAACCCATTGATCACTCAGCAACCTATTGTTCATTCTCCAGGTGATGTTTGATTTTTCCTTTCTTCTTTTATCATTGATTTTCAGTTTCATTCCATTATGATCAGACAAGATGCATGGTATTATCTCTACCTCTTTGTATTGTCTAAGAGTTGCCCTGTGACATAGTATATGGTCTATTTTTGAGAAGGTTCCATGTGCTGCTGAGAAAAAAGTGTAGCTACTTGATGTTGGGTGGTATAGTCTATATATGTCAATTAAGTCTAGGTTGTTAATTGTGTTATTGAGTTCTATAGTTTCCTTATTTAACTTTTGTTTGGAAGATCTGTCCAGTGGTGAGAGAGGTGTGTTGAAGTCTCCCATGATTACTGTATGGTGGTCTATTAGACTCTTGAACTTGAGAAGAGTTTGCTTGATGAACATGGCTGCTCCATTATTTGGGGCATATATATTTATGATTGTTATGTCTTGTTGGTGTATGGTTCCCTTGAGCAGTATGAAGTGTCCTTCTTTATCCCTTTTGATTAGCTTTGGCTTGAAATCTATTTTATTAGATATGAGTATGGACACTCCTGCTTGTTTCCGTGGTCCATATGAGTGATATGATTTTTCCCAACCTTTCACCTTCAGTCTATGTACATCTTTTCCTATCAAATGCGTCTCCTGTAGACAGCATATTGTTGGGTCTTGTTTTGTGATCCATTCTACTAGCCTGTGTCTCTTAATTGGTGAGTTTAAGCCATTAACATTTAGGGTTATTATTGAGATATGGTTTGTTCTTCTATCCATATTTGTTTATTGATGTTACTAAACCTGATTTGTTATCCTCTTTGACTACTTTCCCCCCTTTACTGTCCTACCTCCCATTGTTGGTTATCAATGTTATTTTCCATTTCCTCTTCCTGTAATGTTTTGCCAAGGATTTTTTGAAGAGATGGTTTTCTAGCTGCGAATTCTTTTAACTTTTGTTTATCGTGGAAGGTTTTAATTTCATCTTCTAACCTGAAGCTTAATTTCGCCGGATACAAGATTCTTGGTTGGAATCCATTTTCTTTAAGCGTTTGAAATATGTTATTCCAGGATCTTCTAGCTTTTAGAGTCTGTGTTGAGAGATCAGCTGTTATTCTGATTGGTTTACCCCTAAATGTAATCTGCTTCCTTTCCCTTGTAGCTTTTAAAATTCTCTCCTTGTTCTGTATGTTGGACATCTTCATTATAATGTGTCTTGGTGTGGATCTCTTATGATTTTGCACATTCGGCGTCCTGTAGGCTTCTAGGATTTGGGATTCTGTCTCATTCTTCAAGTCTGGGAAGTTTTCTTGTATTATTTCACTGAATAGATTGCTTAATCCTTTGGTTTGGAGCTCTGTGCCTTCCTGTATCCCAATGACTCTTAAGTTAGGTCTTTTGATATTATCCCATAGCTCTTGAATGTTCTGCTCATGGTTTCTTAGTAGACTTGCTGAGCTATCTATGTTCTTTTCAAGTTGAAATACTCTGTCTTCATTATCTGATGTTCTATCTTCTAAGTGATCCACTCTGCTGGTAGTATTCTCAATTGAGTTTTTAAGTTGGTTTATTGTTTCCTGCATTCCTAGTATTTCTATTTGTTTGTTTTTTATTACCTCTATCTCCCTGTGAAATTGATCTTTAACTTCCTGGATTTGTTTGTCAATGTGATCTTTCATTGTCTGATTTTGCTGTCTCATGTCTTCCTTGAGACTCCAGATCATCTGAAGCATGTATGTCCTGAGCTCTCTATCTGACATTCCATCTGTTGCAGCTATTACCTCTTCTAAAGTTGAGTTGACCTGCATTGCCTGTGGTCCTTTCTTTCCTTGTCGTTTCATACTGCTGGCGTTTCTTCCTGCTTGGTGAAATTGTTGTGTCTTTGATATTTTCCCCCTCTATTTATTTATATTGCTCTTGTATAGTTGAAAAATCACCCTTGCAGGGCAGGTAGTGGCTGTGATCCTCCTCCAATTAGTGTGATCCGTCTACCATGCTGGCAGGCCCTAGGTCTGCTTTGCTGGTCGGTCAAAGGTCTACCTACCCAGCAGGCGCCAGGGGCACCTGTGTCACTCCATAGGTTGCTGGGCCTAACCTCCCGATGGGTTGCAGGTTCGCCTCGCTTGCAGGCACTGGGGGAGAGGCCGGTTCCGCCCCTCAGCAGGCTTTGGGCCCGCTCTGCTCCTGTTCACAGTCCCGCCTACCTGCAGACACTGGGGGAGGGGACGGGCCTAGCCCTCAGCCGTCCGCCGCCGGACCTGTCCTAGTGGGTCCGGTCCGCGTTCCCCGCCTGCACGTGTAGCTGCAGTCCCTTGGCTGGTTGCTGGGCCTGACCCGCCCGCCCGTGGCTTGCAGGTGCGCCTCGCTTGCAGGCACTGGGGGAGGGGCCGGTTCCGCCCCTCAGCAGGCTTTGGGCCGGCTCTGCTGCTGTTCTCAGTCCCTCCTACCTGCAGACACTGGGGGAGGGGACGGGCCTAGCCCTCAGCCGTCCGCCGCCGGACCTGTCCTAGTGGGTCCGGTCCGCGTTCCCCGCCGGCGCGTGAAGCTGCAGTCCCTTGGCTGGTTGCTGGGCCTGACCCGCCCGCCCGTGGCTTGCAGGTGCGCCTCGCTTGCAGGCACTGGGGGAGGGGCCGGTTCCGCCCCTCAGCAGGCTTTGGGCTGGCTCTGCTGCTGTTCTCAGTCCCTCCTACCTGCAGACACTGGGGGAGGGGACGGGCCTAGCCCTCAGCCGTCCGCCGCCGGACCTGTCCTAGTGGGTCCGGTCCGCGTTCCCCGCCGGCGCGTGTAGCTGCAGTCCCTTGGCTGGTTGCTGGGCCTGACCCGCCCGCCCGTGGCTTGCAGGTGCGCCTCGCTTGCAGGCACTGGGGGAGGGCTGTAATGCATTTTAAATTGATTTTTGAAACCACTGAAAAGTCCTGGTCTGGCTTCATCATGTACTTGCAGGTAAACGAGTTTTCTAGTAGCATTTATTGAAAAAAACTGCTCTCCCCAGTGAGTGGTCTTAGCACCACTGCTGACTGCAGATGGGTGGGTTTCCTTCTAGACTATTTTGTTCCATCAGTCTGTAAGCCTTTTATCCCCATGATGAGTAACACAGCTTTGTACTTTATTTTGCAATCAGGTAGTTTAAGGCTTTCTGCTCTCCTCTTTGTGGCTCAGTATGTTTTTTGTCTACCTGGGTTTTCTTCTGGTTCCATAAAACTTTTAGAATTGCATTTTCTAGTTCTTTGAAGAATATCATTTGTATTTTGAAAAAAAAAATTGCACTGGATCTGTAGACTGTTTGGAGTAACAGACATTTTTAACAATATGAATTTTTCCAATCCTTGCACATAAAACATTTCTTGTTTTTTTTTTTTTTTTTTTTTTTTTGGTCCTGATCATTTTTTTTTTCAGCAAAGTTTTATAGCTTTCATTCTAAAAAAATATTTCACTTCTTTGTTTTAATTAATTTCTGGGTATTTTATTTTGTAATTATTCTAAATAAAATTGTTTTATTTTTTTTCTTAACATATCCATTTATTTCTTTTAACATTTCCATTTCTTTAACGTTTATTTCTTGTAACATTTCTATTTAGTTATATATGACATATTTTGACATATGAGTACAATTTCCCACTCTTCTGATTCTACACAATGTGAAAATACATTGGTCATGTATTCACCTAGGAACATAGGATAGTTCTATATGAGTCATTCTCCTATCTTTTCTATTCTCATTTCCCCTCCCTTCCCTTCATTCCCTTTGTCTAATCCAATGAACTTCTACATCCCCCCCCAGCCAATCCCTGCCCCGCCCCCATGATGTAAGTTAGCATCCACATATCTGAGAGAACATTTGGTTTTAGGGAACTGACTTATTTCACTTAGCATGATCATTCCCAATTCCATCCTTTTACCAACACATGCCATAACTTCATTTCTCTTTATGGCTGAGTAATATTCCATTGTGTATATGTGCTACATTTTCTTCATCCATTCATCTGTTGAAGGGCACTTAGGCTGGTTCCATAGTTTAGCTATTGTGAAATGAGCTGCTATAAACATTAATATGGCCATGTCACAATATATGCTGATTTTAAGTCTTTTGGATATATGCCAACTAGTGGGATAACTGGGTCAAATGGTGTTTCCATTCCAGGTTTTCTAAGAAATCTCCACACTGCTTTGCATCTTCTAGTTTCTTTTTCAATGTTTTTCTTCATTGTTCTGTAATTTTCAGTGTAGAAGTCTTTTACCTCCTTGGTTGGGTTTATTCCTGGAAACTATTGACAATGGAATTATTTTCTTGATTTATCTTTCTTCAGGTTCGTTATTGGTGTAGAGAAAAGCTATTTTGGGATGTAATATTCTGTGGATGCTTATTTCATTCATTGATCTGGAGTATAGATTAACTCTGCAGTAACTTTGTTGATTTTGTCTGGATGATCTATCTACTAAAAAGAATGGTGTATTGCAATTACTCACTATTATTATATAATGATTTTGTATTCTACTTTGCTTAATATGTTTACCAGATCTAAATGTTTTTCACTGGAGTCCTTAGGGTCTTGTAAGTGTAAGATCACATCATCTACACACTGCATGATTAGCTTTCTTCCTTTCCTATTTGTATCCTTTTTACTTCTTTGTGTTTCTAATTCATCTAGTTAAAATTTCAAATACTGTGTTGAATAGAGTGGAGAAACTAGATATCCTTGTCTTCTACCTGCTTTTAGAGAAAAAACTTTCAGTTTTTCCCCTGTGCACAATATTTTTTTTTTTTTGGTATAAACACTTTATTACTTCGGGGTAGTTTCTTCTATACCTATTTTTTTCAAGATATTATCATAAAGAATGAAGAATTTTGTTGAATAATTTTTATGTATCTATTGAGATTATCATGTCATTTTATCCTTGATTCTATTTATGGTATATATGTTTACTGGTTTGCTTATGCTGGACCACACTTGTAGTCTTAGAATGAAATCAAGTTGATCATGGAGTATGATCTTTTTAATGTGCTGTTGAATTCTGTATGAAAGTATTTTGCTGAAAATTTCTGCATGCATGTTCATTAAGTATGTTAATATACACTTTTCTCTTTTGTTTTTTCCTTATCATTTTTGGCATCAGGCAGATACAGACTTTTTAGAGTGAGTGTTGAAGCATCCCTTTCCTTTCTATTTTTTAAATAGTTTGAAACATTGATATGAGTTCTCTTTTTAAAAGATCTTGTAAAATTCAGCTGTGAGTCCATCTAATCCTTGACTTCTTTTTTGGTTTGGGAAACCATTTATTACTGATACAACCTCATTGCTTATTATTACTCTATTTAAATTTTCTTATATATTGTTGCTTCAATTTTAGTAGATCACATGTGTCTAGAATTTTAACCATATCCTCCAAATTTTCCCATTTATTGGAAGGCAAGTTTTCAAAATAGTCCTAATGATCCTTAGGATTTCAGAATTATGTGTTGTAATACCCTTTTTTTTCCTCAAAAAATTTATTAGTATGAATTTTTGGTTTCTTTTGATTAAATTGGCTAAGGGTGTATCAATTTTGTTTCTCTTTTAATGGAAACAACCCTTTGCTTCATTGATCCCATGCATTGTTCTTTTAGTCTTTATTTCATTAAATGCTACTCTGATCCTTATTATTTCTTTACTTCTATTGGGTTGGGGTTAGTGTATTCTTGTTTTTCTAAGATGTTGAACTATATCATTAGGTTATTTATCTCTGATTTTTCATAAGCATAAAATTACCTCTTAGAACGACCTTTGCTATATTCCATATACCTGATATATAATGCTTCTATTTATATTTTACTACAGGAGATTTATATCCCACCTATTTTTTGATGACCCACTGATCATTCAAAAAACATATTGCTTAATCTCCATATTTGTATAGTTAACTGTAATTTCTCTTGTGTTTATTTCTAATTTCATTCCATTGCAATATGATGATATGTAAGAAATCATTTTGTTATATTTGTTATGACTGGCTCTGTAGCCTAAAATATGATCTAGTTTGAAGACAATAGATCCCCGAGTTGATGAACTCCATGAGTTGCTAAAAAGAATGTGTATTCTGTTGTTGGATGAAATTCCTTAAACTCTCTGTTAAATCCATTTGAATGTAATACAGTTTAACTCTGTTGTTTTTACAATCTGCCTTTGGTCCCAATACCAACCAGTGGGCATGTTTAGATACTTTTTGATATTTTGTATTTTATTTGATATTTTTATCACTGATTCAATATCATTAAATGTTATTGAATGCTTCAGATTTTTATTTATTCATGTTTGGCTGGTGTGTATATCTAGGAGTGTGTCCATGTCTCTAGATTATGAGATTTGTTTGCATATAATTGTTCATATACTCTCTAATTATATTTGTATTTCTGTGGTGCCAATTGTAAAAGTCTCCCTTTTCCTTTCTTTCTTTATTTGAATCTTCTCTCTCTCTCTCTTTTTTTTAGTTATTTTAGCTAAAAATTTGTCTATGTCATTTATATGTTCAATGAACCAACTCTTCATTCTGCTGATCTTTTGCATTGTATTTTTGTATCAAATTCATATATGTCTGCTCTGATCTTGTTTCTTTTTTTCTACTATGTTCTGGTTTGACTTGTCAGCATTTTCCCAATTAATTTAAATGCAGTTTCGGTTGCTTACTTGAGGTCCTTTTAATGAGCAAAAAATAATGTATTATAAACACCCTCTTAATACTGCTTCTGCTGTATCTCATAGTTTTGGCATTTTGTTCTTCCGTTTTCATTTATTTCAAAAAGGTTTTGAATTTCCATCTTAATTTCTTTCTTCATCTTCTGGTTCTTCAAAAGTAGACTGCTTAAATATCACATATTTGTATAGTCTTTGAAGATTTTGTTGTTTTTCATTTCCTTTTCATTGCATTGTGGTCAGAAAAGGTATTTGATGTGATATCAATTTAAAAAAAATTGTTAAAACTTGGTTCTGTGGCATATGAAATGATATATCCAGGAGAATGTTCCACATGTTGATAGCCAGATTGTTTACTCTGTATCTGTTGAATGTAATTTTGGGATGGAGTGTTCTGCAGCTGTATATTTTGGTTTATTTGGTCTAGGATGCATTTAAATCTGCTGGGTATTTACATATTTCTGTCTGGATGACCTGACCATTGCTGAAAGTAGGATGTTAAAGTCCCCAAGTATTACTCTCTAGGAGTCTATATTTCCCTTTATGTCAACTAGGTTTTTTAAATATAAAAAAGCAAGAAAACTGATTAAAGTAAACACATAGGTAAATTTTTTAAAAAATGAGTATTATATTTTTTGTTTGTAACATCTTCATTTTTCCTGCATGATATGAAAAAAAAATGTATGAAAATTAATTACAAACATTTTAGCAAAGAAAAATATACAAAAATATGTTTGTGACAAAAACACTATAAATTTCAGGATGTAGCTGAATAAGAGTATAAAAATTGTATACTATTGAAGCTTTTTTGGCAATACTGAAAGTACTGGAACATGATCATCTCTTTCAGGACTTGAGCATGATTCCCAGCTACAGATTTGAACTTCTGTGACATCATAACCACATAGCAAATTCCTTGCAATATACACACATCACGTATATGCATGTGTAGAAAGTGTGTGTATTCAAATATATGTATATATATATATATGTCTATATGTACATATATATAAGAACACATGTAATATAACACATAATATAATATAATGTAATATAACACATAATATAACTAATATAATATAATATATATATATTATATATATTATTAGTTCTGATCATCTTGAGAAACTGGCCCAACTGCATTTTAGTAGTAAAATTATTTCTAGAAGAATAGACTCTTAAAAATTAACTTTCTAATTTGGTTTTTAGTTTTCTAGAACTGGGTCTCTAACTGATGAGCCCAGATGACAGTATTTTGAGTAGTAAAGAGAGCATAGGAGTCCATGTTATTATCTAGCAATAAAGATACAATATAAAACACTAAAATTAAAGATCCAATTAGGATGTGCTATGCTTCAGATGTGTGTGTCCACCCCAAATTTGTATTCTGTGACCAAAAGTTCAATGTTGTCACCTTAAGCGGTAGATCTTTTAAGAAGTGACTAGGTGTATATTAGGTGACTAAGCCACACCCCTATGATAAGGCTCAGCACCCTTGTGGAAGGGAATGAGGGAACTGCTAGACCTTTTCAGTTTCTTTGCCTTCCACATAAGAGAATGTAGAGAATCAGATATGACTGTGAGCTTGAAAACATAATTATTATTGCCCTTGATGAAGTCTGCCTGCAAATGGGATATTCTGTCAAGGTCTAGATAAGATGACAGCAAATCATGTTTGCATACAAGATGTTTTGTTGTCTTTGTTGGGGCTTGCTCCCAAATGAGAGGTTCCTTCAAAGTTTAGATAAGGTAACAGCGGATAGCTTGAAAATGAGTTGTCTGCTGTCCTTGGAAGGACTTGCTGGCAAACGGGATGTTCTGCCAAGTGGGCTAGGAGAGTGCTAAGAAAATTTTTATCTGTTCTTAACAAAGAGCAGAGCTCAGCATGCTCTGGGCCAAAGTAGATTAAGCCATAAGAAGCGGGTCACTTCTGATTAGAAAACAAGACTTCTGTATGCTATGTTTAACTAGCTGTAAGACTTGATTTATTGCTACTGGAAGGCTTCCTTCTTTGTTCACAATACTATAAAAAGATTGCTGTATACAATAAAGGACTTTTTTTTTGCTGCTGCTGCTTGGCTTCTTCTGCTTCTTCTTTCTTTCGTATGCTGACTTGCCAGTGAGTTACTTGCAACAAGAGAACACAGTCCTCTGCTATCCTATCCTGTAAGTATGCAACAGCATTCCTCTCTGACATTCTGTATTAGTCTCCTTCACATCACTGTAACCAAAATATCTGACAAGAACAATATAGAAGAGGGAAGGTTTATTTTGTTTTGTGATTCCAGAGTTGAAGTCTGTGGTGGACTGACTCCATTGTTCTGGATCCAAGGTGAGGCAGCACATCATGGTGGAAGGGCTTGGCAGAGAATGACTCAGGACCTGATGGCCAGGAAACAGAAGAGAGAAAGGATTTTAGGGAGATCAACCCACCCAGGGTATACTTTAGTGGTCCACCTCTTCTAGTCATGCTCTCTAACCCCCGCCTACCGGTGCCACCTGGTCCATTCAAGCTAGGATGAGATGATGAGGTTACAGCTCTCACAATCCAGCCATTTCAGAGTGAACGTTCTTGTATTAGCACAGGAGCTTATGGGGGAAACTACATATCCAAACCATAATGGCTTCACACCTTGTGAAACGTGAGCAAAAGTTGCCTTATGAGGAAGCAAGACCTCACCAGGAATGAAATCTCTTTGCAACTTGATTATGGATTTCCCACTCTTCAGAACTTCAGAGGAATGAATTCCAATTCTTTATAAATCATCCCATAGAAGGTATTTTGTTAGACCAGTACAAACAATCTGAGACACCATCTATATGATTCTTGAAATTTTTGTCAAACTATTGAATATTATGAAATTTACTAGTTATTCCTCATGTTATTGGAGAATGTACAGGAACAAATGAAAGGTTCATGGATTTAAATTATGATTTTAACTGAACAAATCATCTGAGCTCTTATATGTATGTCCCTTATATCCTGTAACTGGAGTGGTGAGATCACTAAGCCAAGGCAAGTCTGTGAGTGATTGATACAAAATACAACTGAATTTCTGGAAAAGCAGTTTGTCTACTATAATAGTGATGGTATTGATTGTGAAGAAATGAGATCCTGAAATCTGGAATGGAGATATATTGGAGGACCCTAATGATGCTGGAGACCTCGATTTCCTGCATTCTCATAGTCTTTTTTTGTAGGAGAATTAGTCTTTCCAGTGAAAAATTAACCTGAGGGGATTAAAACTACACTGACTAGGGGACATTCAATGGAAACATACATTGTTCAGGGAAATTTTAAAAGGTTACCCTGAGGCAGTACCCATTGATTGTTATTTGCTTCTGCATATCTAATTAGTACCAAGTCCCACAAGGCCATTCAACAGTACATTGTAAATGAGGAGTTGTCCAAATTCCAGAAGAAATTGTGTTTTAAAATTACACAGAAAGAATTCTTGGGCCTTTTTATGGGATTAGAAACTAAAGTTATGGACTTTGTGGAAGGGAGAGAAAGCTGGATTGGGTACAGTTGAACTCAGAGCTTTGTTCATTTTTCTTTATTCATTTGTAAATATTTGTTGAGAATCTACAATGAAAGAGACATCTATTCAATTACTAATGATCATGTTTGGACACAAAAAATAAAGTCACTGCCATCATAGAAATTACATTTTAGTTGGGCAAGATAAATAAGAAATGGGTTAACACATACATAGCAGGAGAGCGTTCATAACGTCTGTGAAGAACAACATAGGATAAGGGGACAGTCCATGTAGTGAGTGGAAAATGAATGTTTTAAACAAGTGGGCAGGGAAGGAGCCATGCCAGGCTAATATTTCAGAGAATATTGGAATGAGTTGAGGGCATTTCTCACAAGGAACAGAAAGTTCAAAGCACTCAGGCATGAACATAATTGAAGTTGTGAAAAATGAGCAAAGAAATAAGTGAATATGAACTGGAGTAAAAAATCAGAAAAGTTGCAATAGAGAATAGTGCACAGAGTAGAGGATGGATGGGAAACATTAGCAGCTTCAAAGAATTTGCATAAAGAAAAATATACAGCATTGTTAGTTTTGCATAGTAATTTTTAACTAGTCTGAAAATTGTATTTATAAATATATTAAAACTATTTCTATTTTTCTCCCATATTTTTGGTAATCTGGTTTTTTCATCCCTTTGAAAATGAGTATATGAGCATGTTGGAGGTACAGAATCTCTCAATCCAACAGACATTAATTCATTTGAGATGTAAGACTTATGTATCTCTAAAACCTTCAAAGAACACATATTCTCTTTTAATAGGACATCATGCTTTTCCTCAAATGAGGAATCTTAGAAGAGTGAAGAAATAGAAGAAAAATGTTAGATATAAATTTATATTTCAATATCCAAATTGAACATTAAATTATGATTACGAAATCCTGCTAATCTGAAACATAGTCAATATTATATAGAGATGCCTAAGAGATTTATTATGGATATGGGCTAATGTATTTATGGATGCTAAGAAGAACTTTGTTGTTCTGTCTGCAAGTTGGAGAACCAGGAACGCTAAGAAAGATGTCTAGTGGATGTCTGAGAGACCAAAGCCCTGAGGAATGCATGCCTTAGTTTCAGGGAAGAGAGAGAGAGAGAGAGAGAGAGAGAGAGAGAGAGAGAGAGAGAGAGAGAGAGATTAATTTTACTTCTTTCTATGGGATATCCCTGATTAACAATGGTTAAGAAATTTCTATAGAGTGATCGGCTCTTTGGGAAGTATGTCTAGTTCTTTTTTTTTTTTTTTTTTTTTTTGGAAGAAGAAATAGCCAGGTGTAAGATAATATACCAATCTCCAGGCTTTAGAATGTGGTTTCATAGTAAAGTAGGAGGTGAGAGAAATATGATTGAAATATTGGTGAGAAAGAAATATGGAGGTGAGTTCTATGGAAAGACCTTCCAAATACATGAAAACCTTGAACATACTAGGTCTACTGCCATTGTCCATGATAACGGTATATATGGACTGGGGAAATTTAATAATCCAGTGGATAAGATAATTAATTTTGTGGATACCAGTTGGTCTCTTATCAATCACTTCTGCTATTGTCCCATAGGATAATGACTAAAGTGGCCTTCGTGGTAGAGATGAAGCTTTATGAATAGGAAGCTTATAAGAAGAATTTGGTTTGGCTTCCTCAAAACAAAAGAAGGCCTGACCACAGCCACAGGTGAATGCTGAATCTACCAGGAGCTGAGACCAACACTGAGTCCATGACATGGCAACATTCCTTGAAGTGATCAGCCAGTTATCTGGTAGAAAGTTAATGACATTGAATCATGTCCATCATCAAAAGGTAGCATTTTGTTATTACTAGAAAAGACACTAAGAACTAAAGTTTGCCTTCTGTACTTAATGCAAAATCAGAACTCCCATTCATGTATTACAGAAAGACATAAACACATCACCATGATATTCCTCACAGTAATGATTCTGACCAAGTAACTCATTTTACAGGAAAAAAAGTGGATCTTACAAGTTACTAGTGAATTGTGTCTCCCATCATCTTGAAGCAATTGACTTGAAATAATGCCTTAAAGGGTTTTGAGATCACAGTTACAATTCCTATTGGTGCAATATTTTGGCGTATAGCAAAGTTCTCCAGGATGCTGCATAAACTCTGAATCAGACAAAACATGGTTCTTTTTCTCTAATTGCCAGGATTCATGACTCCAGGAATCAATGGGTGAAAATGGGAGTGATATCAATGGCTGGAGGAATGTTCTACCAAGAGATAGATATACAAAGGTGCTATTGAATTATTTTTGCTGCTTATCTTTTTAGGGTTTGTATTGCCTCTGGATCAACCACTAAAGAAAAACAAATGGAAAATGCAAGGGAACACACCATCCCAAACAAACCAGAATGACTCAACAACAGATTTACAGTTCTGACTTTGACTTATCCTAGCTAATGTGTAGACTCTAGACTACTATTTCAACAGGGAAGAAAAGAAGATAATATCTCAAATATTACGAGATACTTTGGATTCCATTGTCATTACCATTGCAGGTGATTAGATTTAATGAAAGGCTATAACAGTTGTATTCACAATGGGGTATTAATTTCCCAGACCCTTTCAGAGAAAATATGTTGATCAACCCACCAGGTAAAGACCCATGACCAGCACAATTTCTTGCTGAATACAAAGGAAGAAGAAGAAGAAGGAGAATTAGAAGAAGAAGAAGAAGAAGAAGAAGAAGAAGAAGAAGGAGGAGGAGGAGGAGGAGGAGGAGGAGGAGGAGGAGGAGGAGGAGGAGGAGGAGGAGGAGGAGAAGTAGGTAGTATGAATAACAGTTATGAATACATATAAGTGAGGAAGAAATGAGAATCATCATTATCATGAGTATTTCCTCATTTTTAATGAATGTACACATTTATCAAAATGTATTTATTATATTCCCTCACTTATGGCATTATCATTGGAATCGCTGCTTCCTAGCTGGCCGCCATGTTGGATCCCCCCTGGCATTATCATGAATCATTGGATGTGATGACTTCAGACCACAGAATTAGTTATAGTTTAGATCTAGGAATGGCCCCATGTGTTATGCAATCATAAATATTGAGTGGGGAAAAGACTGATTATGAGGGTTGTAATCTCATCGGTGGATTAATCCATTTAGTGGATTAATGATTTGAATGGACTATTGATTGGCAGCTGTGAGTGGCTGGAGGAGGTAGATTCTGAAGACGTGCCCTTGGGGACTATATCCTGTCCAAGTCCCCTTCCTGTCAGTCTTTCTACACTTCCCAGCTGTTGTGAGCTGAGCAGATTCCCTCTGTCACACCTTCTGCCACGATATTCTGCCTCAGTTCAGTCCCAGAGCAATAAAATTGTCTGACCATGGGCTGAAACTCTGAGTCCAAAATAAACCTTTCCTCATCTTGTTAGATGTTTTAGTCACAGCTACAAAAGCTAACATATTATTTAAATACTGTATTGTTAATATGGGATGTGAAGAATAAAAGTGAACATTAACTAATTCCTTTGCATCCTCTAATACGGAAACATCCATATTTGGGGGGGTCATACTCAGGACAGTAATATTTTAGATTAATGTCTTTGCTATTTTTTTCAGATAGTATGTTCTAAAGAAATGGTATCAGTACCAAGTTGATAAAAGGTAATGATGGTTGTATAATTTTTATTTGCTAATTTGTTAGGTGTTATTGTTTAAATCTTGAATGTATACACATGGCAGGTGTGTGAAGGCTTGATTCCCAGTTGAAGGTGATATTGGGAGGTGGTGGAAACTTTAGTTGATGGGGCCTTTGAATCATTTATTCTTCCACAGCCACTTCCCAGTCTTTGCATCCTGGCTGCCATGAGGGAGGAGCTGAATATAAACAACTGTACACTGACATATTGTGTAATATAGATAAAATAAAAATTCCTGGAAAGACACACACTACCAAAAAGGACTCCAGAGAAATAGAAAATCTAAATACACCTATCACAGGAAGAAAAAAAATAAATTAATAACAAATGATCTCCCCAAAACAAAAATCCCCAGAAACAGATGGTTTCATTTTTTTTTAAATTTCTTCCAGATTCACATATAGTAGTAATATATGACTATGGTGAGGAAAAAAAAAAAGATGTGAGTTTGTAAAAGTTTCTCCTGGTTGCTGTAACAAATTATTGCAAAGTTTGAGGCTTACAACAACTCGTATTGATTCTTTTACACTTCTGGAAATTAGAAGTTTGAAATCAGTCTCATAGAACTGAAATCAAAGGTGTCAGAGCCATTGTCCTTTCTAATCTCTGGAGCACATTCCATTTTCATCCTCTGGTGGCTACTACATTACACGAATTCCAGGTTCACTACATCATTCTTGCTTGAGCGCTCACATTGCTGACTCCTCTTTTGTATGTAATGAAATCTTTCAGACTCCCATTTATGAAGAGATATGGGATTGACATGGAGCCCCAAGGATTTATGAAGATCTATAGGATTGACTTGGAGGCCCAAGGATATTCCTGATGATCTCTCACTTTTGAAATCCTTTACTCGTCATATCCGCAAAGTCATTGTAGGCCCCAGAGATTAATATTGAAAGGTTTTAGAAATTAGCATATAAATATTTGGGGTTCACTCTTGCCTGTCATAATACTATACATTTTAGACATGGTGCTACCTGTGAAATTTTTCCATAGATCCAAAATCATTCTAATATTAAATAATCATTAAAACAATAATTTGAAATACATTCAGTAGGTGAAATATCACCATACATGCAGAAGTGAATGTTTGTGTTGTATTACACTGATTGCACAAGTACCAGCATGACCATCTTTGCACATTCAGTCCCAAAAATGTTGAATCCCCCTACTGTACAGTGGTAAGAAATTGCACATGCAGGCACCTTCCTGTAGTTAATATTGAATAATATTAAACTCCGTGAGAGTCAAAGCTAAAAGCATGAATAGAGTGCTTTGAACTAGAATTTTGATTGCACTGTAGTTGGTGAACAGAAAGTGACATTTTATAAAGGTGGTCAGGGATGGACACTATGACAGGTAACATTTCTTCAAAGACCTGAAATGAAAGCACAGTCCACACAGGAAACAGCAAGTGCAAAGGCCCTGAGGCTTGAGCGTGCTTGCAATTGTGAAGAAAAAACAGAGAAAAAATGTAAGGAAAGGCTAGGGAGCACTGAGAGAGTATAAATCAACTAAAGGAAGGAAAGAATAGACCACATTAAAAATTTCAAAGTATGCAAGCACTAACATTATTGGCTTTTAGTGTAATCAAAAATCTATAAATGGAATTAATATATAGATAGAGCAAAATATTATTATTTTTCCTGCATTTTCTGATATTTGATTACTTTATCCCTTAGAAAATTGAAACATGAAGATATTGCTTGTATATTAATTCATATGAGGTGCCAGAATTATGTCTCTTGTTAAAATGTGTAATTAAAAGGAAATACTTTCATTAAATAACGTATCATATCTTTTTCTCTAATCAGGATGCTTGGAATTGTAAGGAAAGAGATTTTAAAATATTCTATATAAATTTATATTTTAATTCAAAATTAAATATTGAATTATGATTAACAAACACTCATCTTCTAGTCAGCATTCTCCAGGGAAAGAATTAAAAAGGTACATGTACACAAAGGAGTGTAAGTTTACTATGGCTGTAGGACCATGTGCTCCTGGAATCCAACAAGGGCTACACTCTGCTCTCTACAGCCAGAGAAGTAGAAAGTCTGGGGGGTTAATCCAGGTTGCCTTCAATGGCCTGAGAAAGTGGGGACATGAAGTGTGGCTAGTGTGACTCTCGGAGACCAAAGTTCTGAGAGCAAGTAGCTCTGATGCCCAAGAATGAGAGCCTGCATATCCAAGTTAAAGAAGAGACACAGAGAGAAGAGGGGGGAAATTGTTTCCTTTCTTTGCCTATTTGTTCTGCTAAGGTGAGCCTTCAATGAGTTGGATGGTGGCTATCCAAATTGATGAGAGAAGATACTCTTTGTTAAGTTTATTGCCTCAAAAGTACTGTGTTTGGAAATACCCCAAGAAAAAGGTTTCTTTAGCTGTCTGGATATTTCTTTATCCAGAAAAAATATCAAATAAATAAGTAGCCATTTGCATTTAATTCCAAAAATTTATCAAATATATTGGAGGATGTCCTCATCTACAGCACATGGGCATATATGTGTATTTATTGCACCTGCATTCTTTAAGGACATGGGATAGTAAAACTTGCATGGAAAAAGATGGAATAATCCAAAAGGATTTTCACTAACACAACAAAGATATCATAAATATTTTTATTATTCAAGTATTAAATTCTGAATATAATGTTTCAGTTGGTCTAGATTTCAGAATTTTGAAGACAAGGATATCACTTCAAGAACTCTACTTACTATATTTTTTAAAATTAGGGCTCAGTAAAGATGCTGTGGATCACAAGCAGTAATGTCACACATTTTTTAAAGATTATTTACCCACCAAGACAATCTTTGTGAAAGCCTTCTTTACCTCTTTGTTCCGCAGGCTGTAGACCATAGGGTTCAACATTGGAATGACCAGAGTGTAGAATACAGATGTGATTTTGGCAGTATCCAGTGAATGGCTGGATCTGGGCTGTAAATACATGAAGATAATGGTACCATAGAAAATAGAAATGGCAGTGAAGTGGGAGGCACAGGTGGACATAGCCTTCCGGTGTCCTGCACCTGAGCGCATCTTCAGGATAGTGATAAAAATCAATACATAGGATATTAAGATAACAAGGAGAGCAACAAAAATATTGAAGCTGGCTACATAAATAAGAATCGACTCATTGACCTGTCTATCAGAGCAAGAGAGAGTCATAACTGCTGGAATATCGCAGAAAAAATGATGGATCACATTGGACCTGCAGAAAGAGAGAATGAATGTGTTCCCCGTGTAGACTGAGGCACTCAAAAATCCACAGACGTAGCAGCCTACAATCAGCCCAATACACACACTAGTTGTCATGGTGGTGGTGTAGTGCAGGGGCTTGCACACTGCTGCATAGCGATCATAGGCCATTGAGGCCAGCAGGAAATTTTCCACCGTAGCAAAACCTGTAAAAAAGAACATCTGTGCAACACAAGCACCATAGGAGATGACCTCGTCTCCAGGAAGGAGCCCAGCCATGACTGTGGGAGTGACAGCTGAAGAGTAGCACAAGTCCACCAGAGACAGGTTGCCCAGGAAAAAGTACATGGGAGTGTGGAGACGGGAGTCCAAGAGAATCAGCAGGATCATCCCCAGGTTCCCAGCCAGAGTGATGATGTAGATGAGGAGGAAGGTCACAAAGAGGGGAAGCTGCAGACCTGGGTCCCTGGTCAGTCCCAGCAGGATGAAGTGGGTCACTTCTGTCCTGTTCTCCATCGATGTTATCTGAGAATCTCTAGTTGGTTTACAGTCTTGAGAAAAAGGGAATCAAATGTTAAAGCATTGAATTGAATCAGAAAGTATAAGATGCATTTTTTCATTTTACATCAAGATTCTCCAGGAAATGCATGGACTTGTACCCAAATAGTTTACCCTGTTTTACTATTTTATGCATTTGTTTACTGACCCATCCACAATCTAATACTTGGCTAAAAAGACTTGTGTCTTGGCTTACTTGGCTAAGCACAGTCAGAGTAACTGATTTTTGTTGATCAGCTGCCAAGAACTGCTGTAGGCACAGTGTCCGTGTATTCATGGTCTCCTATCACCAAAATTTTGAGTTTAGTTACTTGTTAAACTCATGTAAACTATGAAGCACACAAAGTTGAGACTTTTCGTCTTATTCTCACAAGTATTATTTGCTCATCTCTGCTCTGAACCCAGGCCAAACTGTAACCCATAGTAAGTGGTTCCTATGTATAATGTTCTACGTGAATTTAAATCCAACTGAATTTACTCAATTTGCAACAACCCCTGGTCTACTTGGTTTAATCTCTGTTTGAGATTCCTCAGTGAACTAAGGAAATGATGGATTAGGTAGCACTTTAAGCTTTGATGACATCCAAATATAGAGTGAATGAGATGAAGTCCCTAATCAATCAAATCTTCATCTGTCTTAGTTTGCTCACCTTTTTTGAGAAAGAAGCAAGGTTGGTTCTATAAATCACCAAGGTCCCCATAATAGACGTTTTGATGTTTGCACATAGACTCTCCTTAGTTTTTAGAAACATTCTGAGAACATTTCTTTCTGTTTTTAAATAACTCACAGCAGGCACAGGTAGCCAGCTGCTTCTGCCTGGCTTTCACTTCTCACTGGAATGTTTACGGAATACAGAGCTTACCTCTTTGCTGGAAGTGAAAGAACAGCCAGCCCAGAGTAGTGGGTTTGAAATCAGAAAATCAGCAATGGAAAATTCCACATGTGCTGACACAGGGGGTCTCTTTTCCGGCAGTGAGCAAAGGTTCCGAATTTCCTAAGGCAGGAAAACATGAGGAGAGATAAGTAAGGGAGGAACAAAGCAGACCAAGTTATGCTGTGTACACGTGAATGTGTCACAGCGCATTCCAACTTTATGGACATCTATCAGATCTTATTTTAAAAATTATAAATAAATAGAAGGAAGACCAGTGGAGGAGAGGTCTGAGAGAGGGAAGGGGAAGTACTGGGGACTGAATTGGAGAAAACAATATTCACCCAATACTAACCACTATTCCCTACCCTTAAACTTCAAAGTCTCTGGCAACTTCACTTTACAAGTCAACCGCTGAACACATTTACTATATTCCATGCTTGTATAATTATGCAAAAATGAACTCCAATATTATACATAACTGTAATGCACTAACAAAATAATAAAATAGAATTAACAAGGATCAAGTTCTAAATCTACCATGGATTCTTTCTGTTCCCTAGGCACAACCCCTTACTTCCTCCTCCTGTATAAAGTAATATCAGATTACTCTCCTCCATAGTTCACAGCTGGTCATTATAAATAAGAATCAAATCAGGTTTATAAATGTCTCACACAGTGAAGAATATTTAAAGATTAATCATACAACCTGTTATCAATGTTTTCTCTGATCATAGCTGAGGGGTCATAGCAAATCCTCAAGCCGCAAGAATGACAAATTATTACTCTTGAGATGAATAAGTGGTGACCAGGGGGGCATGGCATGCAGGGGCCCCCTCTGAAACAATGTGCTGCTGAGTCGCTGGGATTCCAGAGGCTCATACATGCAGACCTGGAGAGTATTATACAGACTTGGAGACCTCTGGAGATTTTTCCCATGAGACTTTGTGCAGCTCCTCATCCTGCTTCCCTAAAAAAGCAATTAACATGCCTATAGGGATTGAGCTGGTTATTTCATTTTAAAATTTAAATTTGGTTCTAAACTATAAATGAAAACCTAAAAATTGTTTATATTGATTAGGCACCATGAGATTTTTCTACACAGGCACAAATTGTGTAATATTTAAATCAGGTTGAACATGTTGAGCTCCTCAAACTTTCCCTCTTCCTCCACCTCACCCCCTACTCTCTCTAGCCTTTGGTAACCACTGTTCAATCATCAACCTCGTTGAAATCGACTTTTCAAGTTTCTACACGTGGATGATATTATTCCTTAACTGTATATGAGTCTGGCTAAATTCACTTGACATAATGATCGCCAGTTCAGTCAATGAAATCAGCCTGGGTCCCTGTCAAGAGATGAGTGGATAAAGAGAATGTGGTATTATATACATAATGGACTTTTACTTAGTCATAAAGAAGAATAAAATAATGACATGTGCTGGCAAATGGATGGAACATCAGGCTACGTGAAATAAGCCAAACTCAGTTAAGTCAAGGGTTGACTTTTCTGTCATATGTGAAAGCTAGAGAAAAATAAAAATAAAAAAGCAAGGGGAGGGAATTCCATGAAAATGGTGGGGGGACAAAGATAAGAGGAACAGAGAAGGGGGACTGATGGAAAGGGAGGAGGGACTGGAGAAGGGAGTAACTGTGGAATGAAATTGACCAAATTATACTTTGCACTATATACCTATACCACAGTGAATTTTGCTTTTCTGTGTATCTATAAAGCACCTGTGAAAAAATAATAACTAAATAGGAGGGAGACCAGTAAAATAGCAGAAGAGAAACAGGTAAAAAGAAGAGGGGAAGGAAAAAGGAAGTACTGGGAACAAAAATTGAGCAAACTATATTCCATACATGTATGATTGTGTCAAAAAAGAATCCACCTGTTATGCTTAACTGTAATTCACTAGCAAAAACATTACAGATAGATACATAAAAATAATGTTTTCTTCAATTCAGACTCTTACAATAGTAGGAAAAGATAAAAATGCTATGTATAGATTTATATTGAAATACACAAACTGAAAACTAAATTAGAATTATTAAGCTTTAGTCTATAGGTCAGAGCCCCCCAGGGAAACAACCAGCAGGATATGGAAACACGCACAAGAGGAGATTTATTGTGGCTATGGGATCATGTGACTGTGGAAGTAAATCAGTGCCAGCTCTGCTACCTGCAAGTCAGGAACCAGGAAGGCTGGGTGTGTAACACAGTGTGAGTGCAAAGACCTGAGAAAGAGGTGCAGAGGTGTGCCTGTGTAAGTCTTGTAAAATGAGGTCCTGAGATTCTGAGGTCCAAGAGTAAGAAAGCCTGGGTGAACCACCTAAGGGAGAGAGTGGAAACAATTTGCTCTTTCCCTATTTTTGTTCTACATGCAAACCCTCAATGACTAGATGATGGTCACACACAATGACGAAGGCAAACCTTCTTTCCTAAGTTATCACTCAAACAGTAGTCTTTTTTGTAAGGGGTTCTGTGTTTGGGATTGGGGTCTCTGATGGCTTCATGACTGTGGCATGCTTGGTGGCTGGGGAAGCTTCTGTGCAAAGACACAGAACGCCTGATTGCTGTAGCAATTCCCTTCATGAGGAAGCTCTGTGCTACAGTCTGATCAGCCTTGACCTTGATCGCAGACACACAGCTCCTGGGAATGAAGAAACTCTTTTGTTAGAAAACCATGTTTCACCAAGCTCTGCTGTACCTGAACCTGTCCATTTAACAGTAACTTTAAACAATGGACTTTCTTGAGAATGCATAAAGCTCCTAACATTTCATATTGTAACTGAAGAATGTAATTGTGGAATATGCAACCTTAGTGATATAATAAACAATAATGTAGTCATGACTAATGACCTAATGTAACCTATTGGTATAAATAAACTTGGATGAGTAGCCATCTTTCCTGCCTCTGCATCTTTTCTCTGTGTCTCTTTGTATTTTCCCCCACTCATGTTATAAGTATCCTCACAGACACACAAAGAAAACTATTGCTGGCTATCTGGGTATCTCTTAATATAGAAAAATTAACAACAAAATTAACTGCAAACAAAATTTTTCACAACCAGGTGTAGATGTCCTCATTGGAAAAACTGCATACAATTTGCTTGTTTATGGACTTCTTTATGCATTCATTATACATATATTTGCATTGATAAGTGGTTTTTTTAATTGCATGAAAAATTATTGGATATATCAAACATTTTAATAAGGGGTTTAACAAGCAGATCCCAATTTATCATAAATATTCACATTCAGATATTATGATTCTAGATATAATGTTTCTTTTTTTCTAGACAGTCTGCAGAAGTAAAATTATCACTTAAGAAATTTGAATTTAGTGTGGCATTTAAAATGTGACACTTTACTTGGCAAAGTTCTGAGAGGAATAAATCCAGAAAATGTACATCCCATCCCAGAATGTATTAATCAAAATCCAAGAGATTATTTTGCCTCCAAAACAATCTTTGAGAATGCACTCTTGACCTCCGTATTCCTCAGACTGTAGACCACAGGGTTGAGCATGGGGATGATCATAGTATAAAACACAGAAACAATTTTGTCACTGTCCATAGAATGACTGGAGCTGGGCTGTAAGTACATGAAGATAACAGTGCTGTACAAAATGGAGACTGCGGTGAAGTGGGAGGCACAGGTGGACATAGCCTTCCGGTGTCCTGCACCTGAGCGCATCTTTAGGATAGTGATGAAAATGAATATGTAGGATATTAAGATAACAATCAGACCAAAAAAGATAACAAAACTGGCTACAAAAACAAGAACCAGCTCATTCACTTGTCTACCAGAACAAGAGAGAGCCATGACTGCTGGAATGTCACAGAAGAAATGATGGACCACATTGAACATACAGAAGGAAAGACTGAATGTGTCCCCAATATAAATGGAGGCACTCAAAAATCCACAGACATAGCAACCTAACACTAGACGCACACACACATGTGTTGTCATGGTGGTGGTGTAGTGCAGGGGCTTGCACACTGCTGCATAGCGATCATAGGCCATTGAGGATAAGAGGTAATTTTCCACAGTAACAAAACCTGAAAAAAAGAACATCTGAGCAGCACAAGCATTGTAGGAGATGACCTCGTCTCCAGGAAGAAGCCCAGCCATGACTGTGGGAGTGACAGCCGAAGAGTAGCAAATGTCCACCAGAGACAGGTTGCCCAGGAAAAAGTACATGGGAGTGTGGAGACGGGAGTCCAGGAGAATCAGCAGGATCATCCCCAGGTTCCCAACCAGAGTGATGGTGTAGATGAGGAGGAAGGTCACAAAGAGGGGAAGCTGCAGACCTGGGTCCTTGGTCAGTCCCAGCAGGATGAAGTGGGTCACTTCTGTCCTGTTCTCCATCAAGGTTATCTGAGAATCACTAGATCTTCTACAGCCATGAGGAAAATATGAAAAACAAAATAATAAAGGAATTCAACTAAATGAAAAAGTTTAAGTGCAAGATATTTTTTTCACTGTGGCTACAACTGTGTACATTGAGATTCTCCAGGAAAAAAAAAATGGGCTTGAAAATCAAATTTAGTGCTTTAAGCATGTACACTTCTGTCCTGTTTTCATCATGGTTGTTTGAGAATCTCTAGATGTTCTATAGCCATGACAAAAAGCGAACAAAATTAATGAAGTTGGAAAGTAAAAGTTGAAGATATATTATTTCTTTGTCCCACTACTTCTACTTTTGAGTTTCTTCAGAAAAAGCATGGGATTGAAAAACAAATTTGAATCATTAATTACACATGGAATTAAATGTTATGAATGTGAAGAAGTTTTATGAATCATCTGTCCAATTTAAAATTTTATAAATTGTTTCTAAGATGTACTCGATTTAATAACTTGAACAAATGACTCATATGGATGAATCTATCAGCCCATTCATGTCCCCTGAGCCAAGAAATACTGAAAAGCCTACATGTTCCTCAACTGTCAAGAACTGACATGGACAATTTAGATGTGCATTCTCTGTCTCCTCTCAACAATGTTAGGAATTTGCTACACTCATGCAAATTAAGAACAAGAGGTTTAGAAATCCATTCATATTTAGACAGGCATTGTAAGTCAGTCTCTACCTTGGCCCATGCCAACGTTTAACTAATGTTTACTGGTTTCTAAGTCTAATGCTCTAAACTGAATTTGAATCAAGTTGTATTTAATACATTCACAATTGCTCCTTGGCTTCTTTGTTCAGTGTCTCAGGTTTCATAGTGAACTGAGTGATTCAGTAGGTGATCATTACATCTTTGTCACTATATTTGACTCTCCTTAGAGGAGAAACAATCAAGATGACAACCACCATGAGTGAAATGACCAGTTCAACCAAAAAAGAATCTAAATGAATTAACAAGCGTTGAACTGCATTTAAATTTTTCCCACAATATCATGGTTGTTACCAATCACTCATGAACACATATTGACAATCATGTGGTTAAAAGTGTAGATCAGTCTAATTCCTGAATCACCATAGCACATCCCTATGCATAGAAGTGGTGGGATAAAGGGGAGCATGTCCCAGCTGCACAGCAATTCTGAGAAGCTCATCACCAGATTGAGTAGATGTGGAGCTTGGGTTCTTGGAAGAGACACATATCAATCTTACCATCCTTGGTCCTAACTTAACTCCATGAAAATCCTGTTTCCATCTGCAAAATGAAGCCAGTTATGAGATCTACTTTCAGGTGTCATCATAAGGATTAAATAAGTTTGGATCAAGGTATGTGCTGAGTGCAGGGTTTCAGTCGTGGATGAGTTGAAAGTCTTGAAGCTTCTCTCTTCAACTTGCCTTTTCTTCCTCTTGGGGCTATGAGGAATTTCTCAGCCAGTCCTTACTCCAAGTGTGTGATTACTGCTCTTGCAGTTCCATGTGAGCCATTTCTTTTTTAAAATTTCTTCCTTAAGGGCTGGGGATGTGGCTCAAGCGGTAGCGCGCTCGCCTGGCATGCGTGCGGCCCGGGTTCGATCCTCAGCACCACATACCAACAAAGATGTTGTGTCCGCCGAGAACTAAAAAATTTCTTCCTTAAAATTCACATTTCAGTTTGGGAAAAGAATTCATTTTTCTTAAACTTGCTCTTTCATTACTGTCATGCCATAGCCAAACCACAGAGAGAAGTACTGGAAGATTCCCGTTTTATGGGCTGTCTGATCTGTTTGTGTGGCAAGTCCAACATTCTAAAGTGCTTTATTTAAATCTGTTTAAATACTGTTACAGTATTTAAATCTGTTGTTTAAATACTGTAACAGTATTTTAAGTTTCTTTATTGGAGCTGTAGTTTATAAAAGATATTCACCCAATACTAACCACTATTCCCTACCCTTAAACTTCAAAGTCTCTGGCAACTGCACTTTACAAGTCAACCCCTGAACACATTTACTGCAGACTTTTAATACCCAGGTCCACCTTTAACATACACTCTGTTCTACAACCTGTGGAAAGGACTTTACATATAAATGTGTTGGGGGGGCAGGTGGGATTATTATTCTTATTTCATTGTTAGAAAATTGAAAATTGGAGAAGTTATGTAATAATTAAATTTGCACTGTTAGTAGGAGATATATTCAAGAGGTTTTTTTTGCTCCTTCAACTTAACCAAAAGTCTATGCTCCACATGGGTAAAGGTGCTAGCAGTAGTAATCATGGGATTATAGGGGGAGTTACAACACAGTTCAGACATTGGTAATTTATTTAGGACCATTTTGTAGCTTAAAACAGGACCATTTGACTCTTCTGAGCATTTGTTTATTTGTTACCTATAATGAGAAGATAATATGAAAAGAAAGTATAACTGAATCAATCAGAGCATCATGTGTCTTATATTTTTGTTCATATTTTTTAAGATCTAAGATAATTTGCCATGAGAAATTCTAAACTCCCTCTTCTTTGGAGTTTTGTATTTATGCTGTGCTCTTACACATATTTTTTTAAACATAATGAAACCTCTATCTCTCTTTTAAGGTAAGTCATGGTATGGATGTCTTCCCCACAGCCTGTACGTGCATTACACATCTTACCAAAATATCTATGGAATACAGAGCTTACCAGTTTTCTGGAGGAAAAATAAGAATCAATCCAATCACAAAATCAGCCATGGATTATGGCACAGTGGTATTAGCGGACTTCTGTCTCAGGTGGCAGTCAAAATGTTCCAAGTTCTCTAAAACATGGGAAAATGGAGAAAAGAACATGATTATGAATCAACTTCTAAATCTAACATTAGCTATTTCTATTTCATTGAAACAGTCATTTGTCTCCTCCTCATTTGTATATTAAATGTGATAAGGTAATGTTTCTCCCATAATCACAGAATTGTGTCTTCAATGGGACTAAAGGAGGCCTAAAAAATCTCCTGTAGAAGTTTGCTATTTTAAAGTATATCATCATGATTTTTATCTTTGAGTATCTCCCTGACCATGGCTGAAAGCACACTCTACCAGATCCTCAGGTCAGAAGAAGGTCTGGATGTGCTCACCATGATTGTCATTCCGGTGAATAAATGTCCAATGAAGCACTTATGTAAAGTTTTCTTTCTAAAATAGGTAATGTTGACTCACGTTGGGATTTCAGAGGTGAATATGTGGCAGTCTAGAGATGATTATACAAAATAAAGGCCTCTGAAGTTTACCCCCAAGAGAATATTTACAGCTTCCGATCCTATTTTCCTAGGAAATAAGCAGGTAGTCTGTCTGTGGGGATTAATCTGGTTATTTTTAATGTACAAGAATTTTGTCAAAGGAGGCAGACTTCAAACCAAAACTAATCAGAAGAGACAAAGAAGGCTACTTCATACTGGTAGAGAGAACAATCTAAGAAAAAGATATAATAATAATAATAATAATAATACATTTATAGCCCAAACATGGTCACAATTAATTACATAAATAAGACCCAACTCAAATTGAAGCCTCAGATAGACACCAGTACAATAATTCTAGGTGATTTCAACACAACTCTCTCACCGTTAGATAGGTTATTCAGACATAAACCTGGTAGAGACTCTTTGGACCTGAAAAAATATTATATCAAAGGAACTTAACAGACATCTGTAGAACATTTTATCCAACAAGAGCTGAGAACACTTTCTTCTCTGCAGCACATGGAACATTCTCCAAAATAGACCATATTTTAGTCCACAGAGCAACTCTGAACAAATATCAAAAAAGGGAATAATTCCTTGTTTCTTATCAGATCATAATGAAATGAAATTATAAATTAACAAAACAGAAACTACATGAACACATGGAGATTAAACAATACACTTTTGAATGATGAATGGGTGATAGGAAAAAATCAAGAGAGAAACCAAAAAACTTCTTACACTCAAATGAAAATATAATTATCCAAAGCATCTGGAACACCATAAAGGAAGTTCTAAGAGGAAAGTTTATAACTGTGGGTGCCTATACAAGATAGATAAGCCCACGTTAATAAAATTAGAGATAAAAAAGGAGAAATCATCACAGAAATCCAGTAGATCATTAAGGACTATTTTGAAAGGTTATACTCCAATAAATTGGAAAACTCAGAAGAAATGCATGAATTTCTAGACACCTATTATCTGCCAAAACTAAATCAAGGACATAGAAAATCTAAACAGACTAATAACTAGCAATGAGTAACAAACAGTAATGAAAAACCTTCCCACAAATAAAAGCCCAGGATAAGATTGATTCTCAATTCAATTCTACCCAACCTTTAAAGAAGAACTAATGCTAGTACTCTTCAAATTATTCCATGAAATAGAAAAGGACAGAACACTTCCAAACTCATTCTATGAAGCCAGTACCACACTCATACCAAAACTAAATAAAGACATGTCAAGGAAAATAAACTACAAACCGATATCCCTCATGAAACTAGATGCAAAAATACTTAATAAAATATTAGCAAATCATGTTCAACAACATGTTAAGAACATATTAAACCCCAAATCAAGTGGGTTTTATTCCAAAAATGCAAGGATGGCTAAATATATAGAAATCAATAAATGTAATTCATCACATGAATAGAATTAAGGACAAAAATCATGTAGTCATCTCAATAGAAGCAGAGAAGGCCTTCAACAAAATTCAGCACCCATGATAAAATCAGAGATAAAAACACTGAAGAAACTAGAGATAGAAAGAATGTACCTCAATATCATAAAGGTTATACATGAATAACCGAAAGCCAACCTCACAGTACATGAGGAAAAACCGAAAGCATTTACTTTAAAATTTGGGACAGAACATGAATGTCCATTCTTACCACTTCAATCCCATATAGCACTAGCCAGAGCAATTTGGCAAGAGAAGGAAATAAAATGAACAAAAATGTGACTGGAAGAAGTCAAAGTATCACTGCTTACAGGTGATATAATCTTTTATCTAGAAGATTAAAAAAGACTCCATCAAAAGATTGCTAGAGCTAATAAACAAATTTGGCAAATGGCAGGTTATAAAATCCACATACAACAATCAATAGCTTTCCTTCATACCAACAATGAATCTGCTGAGAAAGAAATCAGGAAAACAATTCCATTTATAATAGCCTAAAAGAAAAAGGGAGCAAATCTAAACATGAAAGTGAAAGACGTCTACCATGAAAACTATAGAACATTGAAGAAAAAAATCAAAGACCTTGGAAGAGGGAATGAAGATGTTCATGCACAGGCAGAACGTAGTGCTAAAGTGACCATATTACCAAAAGCAATATATAGATTCAGTGCAACCTTCCAACACAATACCAATGACATTCTTCACAGTACTAGACAAAATACAGTCTAAAAATTCATTTGGAAGAATAAAAGACTTAGAATAGCCAAAGAAATTCTAAGCAAAAAAAAAAAAAAACTACACTGGAGGCATCACAATACCTGACTTTCAAATCATACTTCAGAGTCTGAATAACAAAAACTTCATGGTACTGGCCTTCAAAACACACATAAATAAAAAATTCAGAATAGAAGACACAGAGACAAACCCACACCTATGCAGTCATCGGATCCTTGACAAAGGTGCCAAAAACACATTGGAGAAAAGACAACCTTTTAAACAAATGGTTCTGGGAAAACTGATTATTACAGGAAGAATGAAATTAGACCCTGATCTCTTGCCCTGCACAAAAATTAGCTCAAAGTGGATCAAAGACCTGGGAATTAAATCAGAAACTCTGCAACTGCTGAAAGAAAATGCAAGGTCAACAACTTTCTGAATAGGACCCCTAGAGTTCAATAATAATGGCAAGAATTAATAAATGGGATGATATTGAATTAAAAAGCTTCTGCACAGCAAATAATATAATTAGTAATGTGAAAAAAAGGACCCACTGAATGGAAGAATATCTTTTCTAGCTTCTTTTCTGAGAGAGGATTCATATCGCTTGCCTGATTGCTCTGTCTAGAACTTCCAACACTGTGTTGAATAAAAGTGATGAAAGTGGTCACTCTTGCCTTGTTCCAGATTTGACAGAGAAAGATTTCTGCTTTTCACCCTTCAGTTCAGTGTTAGCTGTGGGCTTAGTACAAATGGCCTTTATCATGTTATGTTTCCTCTATACCTAATTTGTTCAGCATTCTATTAATGAAGGGAGGTTACATTTATCAAGTTTTTTTATATATATATTGAGATGATCATATCGGTTTTTGCTCTTTGTTCTGTTAACAGTTTATTATGTTTATTGATTTGTATATGTTGACTTTTCTTGCATTTCTGGATTAATCCCACTTGACCATGGTGAATAATCTTCCAAATATGCTACTAGAATCAATTTTCTAGTGTTTTAAGTATTTTGATATATGTTCATCAAGAATATTGGCCTCTTTTAATAATTTTTTCATTGTGTCTTTACCTGGTTTTGGTATCAGAGTAATGTCAGTTTCATATAATGTATTTGGAAGAATTCCTTCCTTTTACGTATTTAGAATAATTTAAGGAGAACTGTTAATAGTTGTTTTTGCTATAAATCTACAATGAAGACATTTGTCCTGAGATTTTAATTGGTGTGAGATGCTTTATAACTGATTCGGTAATATTCTTTGCTATTGGTAGGTTCAGAATTTCTATTACTTCATTATTCACACTTGTTTAATATCTGTGTCCAGGAATCTGTTCATGTTTAAAAGCTGTTAAATTTCCTAGTGTGTAGTTTTTCACATTAATCAATATTAAGTTTTTGTGCTTCTGAAGGAAGAGTCTGTTTTACAGTTTTCCTTTTCATCTCTGATTTTATTTATTTATATCTTCTCTATCCTAATTTAAAAAAAATTGTTCTTATTAGTTATGCATAACTGTGTAATGTATGATTGTGACATATTATACATATATGGAGTATAACTTCTTCTACTTCCAGTTGTACATTGCTGAGACCTGCACAGCTGTGAATTCAGATACCAGTGAGGGGCAATGGGGATTAGAAAACACACACAGAGAGAGAGAGAGAGAGAGAGAGAGAAATGGGATCAGGTGGGACACTGGTCTCTGATGGAGAAGCAATGACTGATCTGGCTCTGGCTCTACACTTTTATTATGTAGTGTCTCACAATCCGAAGTTAAAGACTATATAGGGATTGTTCTTTGTACACTAGAAAGTTATAGGACTAGAAACATTTTTGTAGCTATCCCACTGTTGCAATGTTAGGAGCTTCCTGTGGCACCCAGGAAGCCCATTGACCAAAGTTTCTATTAAACAGGAAGGCTTGGAGGTCACAGCACTGGTGAAATATTGTGGTTATCTTGCTATGCTCAGAATCCTCTATCAGTTGGAACCGGTGTCTGAGATCAAGACCAAGACAGACACAGCTTCTGTGTTTTACATAGAGCCACCGCAGGCAGAGTTTCACCATAGCAATCTTGACCCATACTTTTTGTACAGGAAATTCCCAGTGTTTGCAGGTGCACCACAGCCACAAGACAATTATAGACTCTGTCACCACCTCCACAGCACATGATGTAGAATTACATTAGTTGTGTGATTATATATGCCCATAGAACACTAATATCTGATTCACTCTACTATTTTTCTAGTTCACATTCTCCCACCCTTCCCTTCATTCCTCTTTGTCTAATCCAAAGTACTTCTATTCTTCCCTAAAACCCACCCCCATTTATTGTGAGTTAGCATTCACACATCAAAGAGACATTTGGCGTTTGGTTTGGGGGAATTGGCTTATTTCACTTAGCATGATATTTCTCCAGTTTCATCCACTTACCAGCAAATGTCATAATTTTATTCTTCTTTTTGCTGAGTAATATTCCATTGTGTATATATACCACATTTTCTTTATCCATTTATCTGTTGAAGGGCAACTGGTTGGCTCCATAATTTAGCTATTGTGAATTGAGTGCTACGAACATTGATGTGGCTGCATCACTGTAGTGTGCTGATTTAAGTCCTTTGGGTATAAACTGAGGAGAGGGGTAACTGGGCCAAATAGTAGTTCTACTCCAAGTTATCTGAGGAATCGCCATACTGCTTTCCAGGGTAGTTGCACCAATTTGCAGTCCCACCAGCAATGTATGAGTGTTCCTTTTCCTCCACATCCTCACCAACATTTATTGTTACTTGTATTCCTGATAATAGCCATTCTGACTGGAGTGATGTGGATAGAACCTTCGTGTAGTTTTAATTTAAATTTTCTCTAACTGCTAGATATTTTGAACATGTTTCATATATTAGTTGACCAATCATATTTCTTCTTCTGAGAAGTGCCTGTTCAGTTCCTTTGCCCATTTGTTGATTGGGTGATTGATTGATTGATTAATTGATTGATGTTAAGTTTTTGGAGTTCTCTATGCATCCTGGAGATTTTTGCTCTATCTGAGGTGCAGGTGGCAATGATTTTCTCCCATTCTGTAGGCTTTCTCTTCACATTATTGATTGTTTGGTTTGCTGTGAAGAAGCTTTTTAGTTTGATTGCATTCCACTTATTGATTTTTGATTTTACTTCTTGCACTTTAGTATTCTTGTTAAGGAAGTCAGTTCCCAAGCTGACATGATAGAGATTTGGGCCTACTTTTTTTTTTCTAATAGGCACAGAGTCTCTGGTCTAATGCCTAAGTCTTTGATTGACTTTGAGTTAATTTTCATGCAGAGTGAGAGATAGGGGTTTATTTTTCATTTTGCTACATATGGATTTCCAGTTCTCCCAGCATCATTTGTTGAAGAGGCTATCTTTTCTCCAACGTATGTTTGGTGCCTTTATCTAGTATGATAAAGCTGTATTTATGTGGTTATTGTCTCTGTGCCCTCTATTCTGGTCTACATGTCTGTTTTTGTGCCCATACCATGTCATTTTTGTTACTATAGCTCTGTAGTATGATTTAAGGTCCAGTATTATGATGCCTCCCGCTTTGCTTTTCTTGCTAAGAATTACTATGGTTATTCTGGGTCTCTTATTTTTTTTTAAATGAATTTCATGACTGCTATTCTATTTCGATGAAGAGCATCACTGGGATTTTAATAAGAATTGTATTTAATCTGTATAGTGCTTTTGCTAATATGACGATTTTGACATTAATTCTGCCTATCCAAGAACATGGGAGGTCATGCCATCTTCTAGGGTCTTCTTCAATTTCTATTTTTAGTGTTCTATCGTTTTCATTGTAGAGATCTTTCACCATTTGCCAACAACATGAGTCTATATTTAGAAGACCCCAAAACTTCCACCAGAAAACCTCTAGAACTCATAAATGGTTTTGTCAAAGAAACAGGATATAAAATTAACACCCATGAATCAATTGCATTCTTATACATCAGTGATTAATCTTCTGAAAGATAAATTGGGATGACTACCCCATTCAGAATAGCCACTATTCTTCCTAGTTTCTATAGTCAATGATTTATCTATTTTGTTTACCTTTTAAAGAACCAGCTCTTTGTTGTATTGGTCCCTGGAATTTAATTTTCTTTTCTTTTTTTAAATCTCTAATTCATTTTCTTCTGCTTTGACAGGTATTATTTCTTTTATGGTTTGTTTTGTCCTTGTTTCCCTAGTTCTTTGAATTGTATCTCTAATTGTATCTATAATAACAGGATATGTAAGTTGTTTATTTAAGATTCTTCTGCTTTATTTTAATGTGGACATTGATTGCTATGAACTTTCATTTCATAACTGCATTAGCTGTATCTGTTAGGTTTTGGTATGTTGTATCTCCATTTTCAATTATTTCAGTATATTTAAAACCTCACTTCTTGATTACTTTATTAACACATTGGTTGCAAAAATTAGATTGTTTAATTTTCATGTACCTGTGTATTTTTCCAAACTATTGTTACTGATTTCTAGCTATTGTTTTGTGGTAAGAATAAAAGCACTCAATGCAATTTCAATCTTGAAGATTTTGTAGAAAATTTATCTGCGGCCTATGATATAATTATCTTGAAGAATGCTGATGTGTTGATAAGTAGAATGTGTATATTGCAGCTGTGTAATAATATGTCAATAGGTGTCCATTTGGTCCATTTGATCTTGAGTGCATCTAATTCTGCTCTTTCCTTGTTGGTTTTCTGTCTGGATGATTTGTCCATTGCTGAAAGTAGAGTATTAAAGCCCATAGGAATTATTGTTTTAGAGCATATCTGTCCATTTATGTCAAATAGTATTTGCTTTACATATTTGCTTCTCCAATATTGTGTGCATAAATGTTAAGAATTTTTATTTCTTTTTGCAGAATTGATACATTTATCACTATATAGAGTGATTACTTATTTGTTTTGTTTACTTTTTTAAAAAAATGAAGTCTATATTATCAGATTTAAGCATAGCTTCTCCTGCTTTCTTTCTTTTCTTTCTTTTTGGCATGGAATATTTTATTCTATTGCTTCACTTTCCTTGTATCCACATCCTTAGAGGTGAATTAAATTTCTTGTAAGAAATACACACTTGGAACTTTTTATTATTATTATTATTATTATTATTATTTGCTTATTCAAACTGTCTTCATTTTTTGGTTCCAGGGATTAAACTCAGGGGCACTCAACCACTGAGCCACATCCCCAGCCCTATTTTGTATTTTATTTAGAGATGAGGTCTCACTGATTTGCCCAGCACCTCACCATTGCTGAGAATGGCTTTGAACTTGCAATCCTCCTGCCTCAGCCTCCCTAGCTAGTGGGATTACACAGGTGTACACCACAGCAGCTGGCTCAAACTATGTTTTAGTAGGTGAATTTAATTACATTTTTAATGCAAACACATTTCATGATTAAATACATCTCCTGTGCATGTAGTCTGCTTAGTCTCAAATTCATATAAGGAATAGGGGGCTCTTCAAACTTCAGCTTCTCTTTTGAGTAAGAGATAATGATATCCTGTCATCCTCATGAAATTTTTGAGAAGATTATCACATGGCATGTGTGCAGCATATAGCACAATCTCTACCACATGTTGGAGTTCTGTGGGTAAAATGTTAATATCTTTCATTTATAAAATTTTATACAGCATAGTTCACAAAACTAACAGTATATGTAAGAGTTCTAGATAATTAACAATTTTTATTTTGTTTCAAAGGTCAAGATATTGGTATAATAGTACTCCAATATTACTTGAATTTTTTTATTAACAAATATTTATAATTCTCTTCTATGAAACAGACACCTACTCAGATACTGGTAAGTATGTTGTGAACAAAATAAATAAAGTCCTTTCTCTTGGGGAATTCATATTCTAGTTAAGCAAGATAAATAAGAAACAAGTAGGTAACTATATTGTTTTAAATGGTTGACAAAAATCTATGAAGAACTGCATAGGAGAGTTTTTGTGGTGAGTAGGAGTGACTATTTTACAAAGGTGGTCAGGGGAAGAAGCTATGACAAGTAATGTATCTGCAAAGGCTTGCATGGAAACAAAACATCCACACAGGAAACAGCTATTGCCAAGGCCCTGGGGAAAGAGAATTGGTGAAGTTGTGAAGTAATAGCAAGAAAATCAAAGAGGTGGGGTAGAACTCAGGGGGAACAGCAAGAGAAAACAAAACTGAACCAATGCAAAAAAACAAAGGGTCAGAATTAATTTCAAAGCATTTGAAAAAAAAATGTTCAACATTATTTGTTCTCAATATAAATTTTCAACGATCTGAAAAAATGGCAATAATATATGAATACATTAAAACTGCTTTTACTTTTCTTAATATCTCTGGTACTCTAGTTACATCTCCTTTGAATATTAAAAAATGAAATTTTTGTATCAAATGACTCAACATATTAATTCATAAGACACCAGATTTATGCATCTATTTGTTAAAATTTGCAAAGAATAAAACCACATATTTTATTTGCCAATTTAGCATTTTTTCTCAAAATATTAAATTATGATCACTAAGTACTAGTGCACTAGTCAGGGATCTCCACTGAAACAATTAATTGGACATGCAAGCACATATAAGAGATTTATTATAGAAACAGATGTGGAATCGTGAATATGAAGGTGAAGAAGGACCAATTCTGCTACCAGAAAGCTGAGAACCAGGAAAGTTAGTGTTAAAACTCAGTGAGTGGAAAGGCCTGAGACAGAGGGGCAGAGAGTGACTGCATAAATCTTGGAGAAGAAGGCTTGAAAGACACTAGCTGTAGTGTACAAGAGAGAACATGGATGTTCGGTTAAGAGAGACGAGACAATTTTCTCTTCTTCCCCTTTGTGTTCTGCTCCATTGAGCCCTCACTGGATTGGATGATGACCATCCACATTGATGGGGCAGATCTTTTTTACCATGGTGACTGCTTCAAAATGTACTCTTCCAGAAATATCCTCTCTGCCACTCACACTAGAATGGTTTCCTGGCTATTTGTATCCTTTAATACAGTCAACAAATACATCCAATTCAACACCACAAATAGCTACATGAAAATACTTTTAACTTTCCTGATTTTTCTGGCCCTCTGGACATCTTAACTCTTAGAAAATTTAAACATAAACATCTTAGTTGTATTGAATGACTCAAACAGAAATATAAAATCATATGAGATGCCGATTTTATGTATCTCTTGTTAAAATGTGTAATGTAAAGGACACACTTTCATTCAATAATATATCATCCTTTTTTCATAAATTAGCATGCTTGGACTAGTAATGAAAGATGTTTTAAAATATTAGATATGAATTTTTATTCTACTACAAGATTAAGCATTGATTTAGGATCATTAAACACTGGTCTTGTAGTCAGAGTTCTCCAGGGAGACAATCAAAAGGATGTGAGTGTACGTATGAGTGGAAGTATACTCTGGCTGTGGGACCGTGTGCTTGTGGACACCATGACAGGCCGTGCCCTGCGATCTGCATGGTGAGAACCAGAGAGAGGGATGGGCACAACTAGTGTAACTATGGAGACCAGAGGTCTGAGAGCAAGGGGCTCTGATATCAAGAGCAAGAGAATGTGAGTCCCAAACGAAGAAAACAGAAAGAGAAAGAGAGAGAAAGTTTGCCCTTCAGCTATTTGTTCTGTTCAGGTGAGCCTTCAATGGATTGGATGATGTGTACGCACATTGATGAGAGAACTATGCTCCTCCCTACTAAGTATACTGCCTGAAATAGGACTCTCTTTTGAAACATATTCACAGAAACACACAGGGAAATGTTTTACTGGCTATCCAGATAGCCCTTAATTGAAAAAAATTAACAAATAAATGAGCCACCACCAATAACCATATTACACTTAATTTTGACAAATTTACCACACTCATGTGCGTGTGTACACATCTTCTAATCGTGGGTACCTAGATGTACTTCTACATATATTAATATGAACATGGGGTAAAAACTTGCATATATTGCAATTATCAATACATAATAAGACTTCAGAAAAGCTGAACACAAGCTATCAGAGATATTTTCATTCAGGTATCCGATTCTGAATATCATGTTTCTTTATATATAAAAAAATTACAGTCTCCTGAAGCTGAGGGTATCACTTCAGAAGCTTCATTATGTCTACCAAAATGTAACTCAATATATGGAGAAGGCTTGATGGGAATGTGATCATTTAAAAAGCAATATCACACTCCTGAAGGCTATTTGCCCTCCAAGACAATCTTTGTGAAAGCCTTCTTTACCTCTTTGTTCCGTAGGCTGTAGACCATAGGGTTCAACATTGGAATGACCAGAGTGTAGAATACAGATGTGATTTTGGCAGTATCCAGTGAATGGTTGGATCTGGGCTGCAAATACATGAAGATAATGGTACCATAGAAAATAGAAATGGCAGTGAAGTGGGAGGCACAGGTGGATATAGCCTTCCGGTGTCCCGCACCTGAGCGCATCTTCAGGATGGTGATAAAAATCAACACATAGGATATTAAGATAACAAGGAGAGCAACAAAAATATTGAAACTGGCTACATAAATAAAAATCAACTCATTGACCTGTCTATCAGAGCAAGAGAGAGCCATAACTGCTGGAATATCGCAGAAAAAATGATGGACCACATTGGTTTTGCAGAAAGAGAGAATGAACGTGTTCCCCGTGCAGACTATGGCACTCAAAAAGCCACAGACATAGCAGCCTATGATCAGCCCAATATACATACGTGTCGTCATGATGGTGGTGTAGTGCAGGGGCTTGCACACTGCTGCATAGCGATCATAGGCCATTGAGGCCAACAGGAAATTTTCCACAGTAGCAAAACCTGTAAAAAAGAACATCTGTGCAACACAAGCACCATAGGAGATGACTTCATCTCCAGGAAGAAGCCCAGCCATGACTGTGGGAGTGACAGCTGAAGAGTAGCACAAGTCCACCAGAGACAGGTTACCCAGGAAAAAGTACATGGGAGTGTGGAGACGGGAGTCCAGGAGGATCAGCAGGATCATCCCCAGGTTCCCAGCCAGAGTGATGATGTAGATGAGGAGGAAGGTCACAAAGAGGGGAAGCTGCAGACCTGGGTCCCTGGTCAGTCCCAGCAGGATGAAGTGGGTCACTTCTGTCCTGTTCTCCATCAACGTTGTCTGAGAATCTCTAGATGTTCTACAGCCATGACAAAAAAAAAAAAAAAAGGAACAAAACAGTAAAGGTTGAATTGAAATAAATAGTATGTATGAAATATACATTATTTCTTTGCCCCAATATCTTATTTAAAATTCTCATGAAAAATTCTGGGCTTGAAAGCTAAATGCGTTACATTAGTTGCATACAGGGTTAAATTCTATAAAATCGAAGACTCCTTATTAATCTTATTCCCAATTTTAAGTGCTTCTACACTTGTTAACAGAGATGCAGAGTATTTTTTTTAATTTTTAGTTGGCACACTATAGCTGTACAACTTGATGAGATTTGTTTTTACATGTTCATGTGTGCACACAATATAACAACATAGTTTGGTCAGTATCACTCCTCTGCATTCCTCGCTTCCCTCCCTTACTTTCTTTTGTCTCCTTTCTCTATTGATCTACCTTTGATTTTTAGGAGATTCACCCCCAGCTTGACATTCCCTTTTCCTCTCTATCTTCCGCACATGAGAGAAAACATACATATGACCCTTAACCCTCTGAGTTTGACTTATTTCACTTACCATAATATGATGGACTCTAGTTCCATGCATTTTCTGGCAAAAGCCATAATTTCATTTTTTTATGACTGAATAAAACCCCATTGTGTATATCTACTGCATTTTATTTCTTTATTCATCCAGTGATAAACACCTAGGCTGTTTCCATAGTTTGCTTATTGTACTGCTAAAGACATGGGATGCATGTGCCCTTATAGTCAGATTACTTTAATTTTTCAGTGTAAATACCAACAAGTGGTATCGTTGGATCTTCTGGTGTTTTTCAAGCCTAGTCTTTTGAGGAGCCTGCGTACTGATTTCAATTGCAATTGTCCTAATTCACAGTCCCACCAACAGTGTAAAAGTGTTTCTTTTCTCCACATCCTCTCCAACATTTGTTCTTACTTATATTCTTGATGACTAATTGATAAACACCTAGGCTGTTTCCAGTGTGAGATGAAATCTCAGCACCGTTTTGATTTACATTTCTCTAATTGCTAATGATGTTGACCATTTTTTTATGTATTTGTTGGCCATTGTGTATTTCTTCTTTTGAAAAATGTCTGTTTAGTTCATTTGTGATGCAGAATATTTAAGAACTTAATCCAAATATTTGTACATATCAATCTGTGAATTCTCTAAATTCCCTCTTAGAGAAATTTTTGCATTTATGCCATAGACTCAGTTCAAATTTTTTTTCCTGCTTTAACTGAATGTTAATACTTCTACAAAAAAAAATTTAAGGTTAGCTAACACCAAGCTGAATGTAATGTAAAGAAAAAAAACAGTCTTTACATGTTTCAGGGTACTGGACTGTACTGGCTTACAGGTCTTAGACAAGTTAAATGAAAAATGAACTCTACTAAAGAAGTTGGTGCCATGAGAGCTTCTCTAGTTTCACCCTCACTTGACTACAGAAAAGTTAAGTTTTGTAAGTTTTCCTTTTGTGCTACCCAAAGATTGCCTTTGGGAACAACACAGCAAGTGTAACTCAACATACAAGTGACTTAGACCATTCCTTCCATTTCCGGGACCTGCTGTGCCAGGTCCATAAAGGAGAAGTATTGCACTTGCTACCATCATATGAAGGCTTCTGTTGTAGTGCCAGCTATAGTTTGGCATCCTCTGGACAGAAAGCCTGTATCTACTTCTGAGCTGATATCTGTAAGGAAACAATATGATTTCACACATTTCATTTCACAACTATTTTTGGCCTTAGTCATCTCATCAAGAAATCCATCAGGTTCTTGGTTGGCTCCCAGGTAAAATCTCAAAGGGGTAGTTTCTTGTTTTAAAAGTAGATGTACCCTTTTCCTCTAATACCCTGGGTGGCTAGTCTGAGACAGTGACTAGGGACTTGGGTTTTGCCATTCAGAATGGAGACGTTACTGAAGGTAGGAGCCAGCTATAGCCTTAAGATAGACTTGTGTAGGTGGATAGGGAAAGATAATCTAACTCACTTGAGGGAAAATGTAGCTCCCCACTGGATAACTTTTCGTGTTCCTAAACCCTCAAAGAGGATTAAAAATGAGAAAATGAGAAAAAATCCTCAAGAAGACTTCTCTGGTTCACATGTTGGGATTCATTGAGGGAATAGGAATCAACTCTCAGAAGCCAACTTTTTTAAGTATGGAGCCAGCACTGGTCCCACAGCATCCAGTCCCTGAATCAATGCCCCTATCTGCAGGCTAAACCCCATGGCAGCACCTTGGCCTTGGAGGAGGGATGAGTTAGGTATATGTGAATATAGTTTCAGTTGTTACCCAAATAAGTGATTTTTTTAAATAAGTAATTTGTTCACATCCTGCTTAAAATCATTCTTTCTACTTCCCAAACAATATGCACAATTTTTCTTTCAATTTAAATATTTACAAACAGAAAATGCCTATCTTTTGAAGACAAGACATTTTCTGAGTCTCTATAAAGTGCAGCTATTTAAGGCAAATTTATATGAAATATAAAAGGTGGCTTATTCTCTCTGTATATACATTTTCCAGTTTTAAAAGATAGGGTCTCCTCCCCTCAAAAAAAAAGGAAGGAGAAAAAAAGAGGGCTTTATTATTTCTTTTCCTGGCAATTTTAAAATGTAAGATATTACTGGTTTCAGGAAATTATAGATTTTTGAACATCAGATTATAAGTAAAATGGTTTTCTTTTTCAAACAAGTTAGAAGGTGGCAATATGTTTGCTACAATAGTTTGGAGGACTAGAGGGCTGATGAATAAAAGGGTTGTTTCTGTTATGTAAGTAGATTTTAGGTAGTCCAGGGTATACATCCATTCCTAAAATAACGCCTGTTGAGGCTAGACACCTAAAGCTACTCTTAGCTCCAGGAATGAGTATCTTCCATCTCCATTGGAATCAAATGCTCTCAAGCTCTCTGGATCTGGCAAGGTAGAACCTAGAGAGTTCCAGATTTCCTGATAGGTCAGCTTCCCATCCACATCCTGGCCAGTCTTGTGGAATAAATCCTGAAGATCTTCAATGCTAGAAATTCCTGGTAGGGAGACAGGCCTTAGTTGGGCAGCTTTCTCAATTTGGTCTCCAAGAAATTGTGAGAATTTTGGCAATGTTGATGGCTTTGATGTGAAACTCTGTACTTGTTCTTCGCCTGCAATCTCTGGAGGCCTGTTGCTCTCAGGTTTGTTTGTGAGAGCACTGATCAGCTGCAGTTTCTCTCGCAGCTTGGATACCTGAGAATTTGGACTATCTTCCTTCTTTATGTTTTGGGTTTTTATGATATCAATTCTGTTGGCCCCTTGATCCAAAGACTCTCTTTTCAGAATGGCAGCTCTATCACTCATCATGCTGGAGGTCAGCTTTGTTGTGTTTTCTACTTCACTCAGAGCAAAAACCACATTGCTTTCTATCAGGTTGGTTCTCTGAATGAGATTACTGAGTGTCTCATTCACCCCCTCGAGTTTAAGATCATTCTGTCTCTGGTAGGCTACTAGGGTACTGTTTACCGCCTCTAAAGAGTTATGAAGGTACAGGATATCCTGTTTCAAATTCTCACTGTGGGTTTTATTATCAAGTTCTGATGTAACTGAGGGTGCTGGAATGATTTTGTTGCTTCCATTGGTCCAATTTGAGAAGTGCCGATTCATATCACTTTGCAGCAATTCCACGGTTTTCTTGTGTTCATCCACAGTTTTCTGTATTGCCTCCATAGCTAGACGGACACTGTTTAAAGTATTGCCAATGGAAGCTACACTTTTCTGAAGTCCTTCTACAGTGCTGGGCAGGCTAATTAAGTCTGCAGCTGACTTAACATTGGCTTTAAGGTGGTTTACTGCAGAAGTCAACAGAGAAATCTGCTTATTCATTTCTGTGATGTTGAGCCAGACATCATTCAAGCCCAGCTCTCCAGACTCAATCTTCTCAAGTTGTTTCTGTTCACTGAGTAGTTCTTCATTAAGTTTGGGTATTTCCCGGAATGAGCTTTTCTGATTAGATTCCATTGTTCTAAATCTTTCCTTGAGAATATCCAGATCCTCCTTCAGAGCAACTTGCATCCACACCAAGCCAACACAGGCCACAGCACAGGCCGCGAGGATGACAAAAGCACAGAGAGGATAACAGATCTTGCAGCATCCTAAGTAGTCTCCCTTGACAAAGCGAGAGCGATTTCCAACGACACCGAATTCCTCTTCCTCCTCTGAGCTGCAATCAGAGTCTGAGTCAGGAGGCTCAGTGCGAAGCAGCAGAAGGTGGCTGCTTGAGCCTTTCTTGGGCTTCTTTCTCCCGCTGTCCCCAGACAAACTGATCAATGCATTAAGCTCTCTGCGCTTTTTCATCTTCTTGTGTGGGGTGGGTGGTGCACCCACTGCTGAGCTGCCAGGTTCGTACCCGACGCCCAATTCTCTTGCTGCTTTGGAGCTACTACCTTCCAGGGTGGGAAATCCTGGGCCAGAGCCCCCTGGTCACTCCCACCCAGGGGCGGGACTGACCAGATCCGCTGGGGGCTGGAGAATGGAGCCCAGAGGACACTGGAACTCAAACAACGGGTGGGGGAAGTTACCTAGAGATGGCCGAGGCGCTGATGATCCCAATGGCTAAAGCCCGGGTCATGAAGTGTCTGTCGGGTAAGAAAGTGGAAAGGGGGCGACCTTTATCTCCCAAAGGGGAGAAAAGCTACGTCAAGAATGAGAGATCCTCAGCCCTGGGAAATAGGCAGTATTTCTAAGAGTGCTCCAAGAGCTGGGGCAGGACACCCAGAGTAGATACTTGGAACGTCTGGGACAGGACTTGTTCTTGAAAAGGGTGGAGAGGAGGCGATGCGGAGCGAGACAGTGGGCACTCGCTGGTTGGAGAGGTGGCGGCAGGAGGGGGTCTGCCCGGGCGACTGGAAAGAGCTCCGGCCGGGAAGGCGGAGGGGCTTGGGGATGATCACGGTTCTCTGGCCTCCATCCTGAGTTTGAAGGGAGTCCGGGTCGGAGGGCCTGGCGCGACAGCAGCTAGTCCGGTGCCTGGGAGACCCCAGCCCTGCTGTCTGGGCCGGGGGGCGGGGGGCGGTACTCAGGGGGCGACCGTCGCTCCCCCCACCTGAAGCGCTCCGGCTGAGTTTGAGGTGTTGCGACACGGACGACTTCAGCTACTCACACACGCCGCTCCCACTCCAGCTGCGACTTCGGCCCCGATTCCCGCTCCGGCCGCGGCTGCTCCCGACGCGCTGGTGGCGACGGAGGCGGCAGCCGGCACCAAACCCGGGGCCATCGCTCCAGCCTCAGCTCACTTCCCCTTTGGCAGTTCAGTTCAGATTTTTTTTTTAATCTTTTAAATTAAATCATCTAGCGGCCCCCTAGATTTTTGCATGGATTATCTTTCTCATTAAAATGTTCATGGGATGTAGGAACTTACCATTTGGCTGGAAAGGAGAAAAGCAATCAATCCAGAACAGGGAGACTGAAATTACAGCCAGCCCTGGAATATGTCATACTTACTCTTAATGAAGCTCTGTCTCAGGCGGCGGTCAAAGGTTCCAAGTTCTCTAATGCAGGAAAAAGGGAGGAAAGAACATAAACCCGAAGACCAAGTTCTGAATCCACAAATAATTCTTTCCGTCTACAGGAAAGATTCATTTGTGTCTTCCTATTTGCATTAATAAACATGATAAGGTAACATCTCCCCAATAATTCACAGAATTGTATCTGTAAAACAAAAACAAAATGATTTTTATCTTTGAATATTTCTCTGTCCACAATTAAAGTTTCACAGCAAGTCCTCAAGTGAGAAGGAGGTCTGTTTGCACTAACAATGATTGTCATTCAGATGAGCAAATGATGCCCAATGAAGCAAGTTTCTTCTGACCAAAACAGGTACTATTGAGTCATGTTGGGATTTCAGAGGTGAATACATGGAGATTTGGAGAGAATTATTTAGACCTGAGACCTCTGCAGATTGTCCCCAAGAGTCTACCTGCAGCTCCTGATGTGACTTTCCTAGGGAGGAAGCAATTAATCTGTCTGTGGGGAGCAAGCTGGTTAGTTTTAATATATGCCTGAGCTTTTGTAGTATTTCTACTTTTATTTAATTAATGCATAATTTACATACAGTCATACCCTTGGGTTTTACTGTAGAGTTCTAAGAATTTTGTCAAATTCATGGTCCCATTAAATATATGGTCCTTCTGCAATCACCTAAAGCATTCCATCTGACCATCCCTTTGATAATTGCTCCAACCCTCTGCCTCTGACAATAATAAACTGTTTTTATTCAAATGGTTCTGCTGTTGTTTGAATGTCCTTATGAGAAAGATTATAATACAATAGTGTAAACAAATAATTGAACTACAATATCCTGGACAACATAAATTGAAAAACAAACCAAAAAAAAAAAAAAACTCCTATAAATGCACACAGTAAAAACCAACTTCAGAGAATGGGAAAAAAGTCTGAATATACCTATAACACATGAAAAAATTAAATTAGTAATAAATAACTTTCCAACAAAGAAAAGCCCAGGAATATATGACTTCTCTGGTGAATTCTCTCAAACACACACCTGGGAGAAATGAAAGAATAGGGCAGAGAAGAAACCAGGATTTCTGTTAGTGTCCTTTGGCTGCTACAATCTTTGAGGCTTACAATGACAGGTGTTTATTCTTTCTCAGGTCTGGAAACTAGAAGTCTACAGCAGTGTCAGTAGACTGGAACCAAGGGTCTTTGGAGCCATGTCCCTTCACAGGCTCCAGGAGACACTTCATTTCTTGCCTATACCTCCTGGTGTGGTTACTGGCACAGTATTGCATGTTATTTGAGTTCACGTTGCCAACTCCTTTTTTCCTGCTTCCTATATCTTTCTGATTGTATTTTGTAAGAATATAAAGGATAGCATTTTGGCTATGTATGAAACCTAATGATTTCTCATTTTTTTAATTTTTTTTTTGTTTGTTTGTTTTGATTACTGGGGATTAAACTCAGGGAGTACTCGACCACTGAGCCACATCCCAGGCCCTATTTTGTGTTTTATTTAGAGAAAAGGTCTCACTGAGCAGCTTAGAGTCTTGCTGTTGCTGAGGCTGGCTTTGAACTCGCAATCCTCCTGCCTCAGCCTCCCAAACCACTGGGATTACAGGTGTGTACCATGTGCCTGGCTTCTTGGTTTTCTTTTTTTTAAAAAAATTCTTAATTTAATCTCATCTGCAGAGTTCTTTGGAGCCACATAGAGTAATATCGAAAGGTGTCATAATTAGGACTTGGATCTTTTTGTGAGCCATGGCTAAGTTTGCAATAGTGTCATATGGCAGCATTCTGCACTTTGAAAAGGTTCTGCACCTGCAAAATTATTCTAAAATTAAATAGTGTTTAAGATAATAATTAGAAATGGTTCCTATAGGAGAATATCTCTAAATAGATGTGAATATTGCTGTTACATTACACTGTTTCAAAAATAACAGCATGATCACCTGAGCATTTTGAAGCCTGATATTCCAGATTTTGAGATGATGAAGCCTTTTTTTTTTAAAGAGAGAGTGAGAGAGGAGAGAGAATTTTTTTTTAACATTTATTTTTTAGTTCTCGGCGGACACAACATCTTTGTTGGTATGCGGTGCTGAGGATCGAACCCGGGCCACAAGCATGCCAGGTGAGCGCGCTACCGCTTGAGCCACATCCCCAGCCTGATGATGAAGCCTTTTAAAGTAAGGTGGTAACAAGACATGGCGGCACATTTCTGTTCTTAGGATTTTCATAAAATTGATCTCTCTGTGGGTCAAAATAGAAATAATTGTACATTATGAAAGCATATGGAATGTATGTTATCACTGACAGATATTACACTGTTATTCTACCTGGATAGAGTAGTTTCATTTCATTGTATAATTCATATGTGTGAAGTAACTTTAAAAATATAATCAAATATTAAACCTCCAATCTCATATTTAATGTATTTTTATGATTTTCTAAATAGTACTTATTTGATGTGCTTCAAAAGTAAAAGTAAACCAAAAGCAACACCACCTTACTTGAGGAGTTGCAGAGATGCCTGTCACCATCAAGATCCTGTTAGGAGCTGGGTGTGAATCCCATGGAGACCCACCAACTTAGCTCTTGGGGATGTGTGGAAGACATGTGGCTCTTGGAGAATCATAGCTATTTGTGTTCATCAGGTGTGGATTCCAATTGCAGCTACATTCCAGGTGTGCTTTCAGAGTGAATTGCTTTCCTCCTTGTCAATGAAGACCTCCAGAAACAACCAGGATTTACTTGCTCTGGACAGCTATACACCTGCTGTGTTCTACATCAGAGCCACATCAAGTCTTCAGGCACACGTGGTAACTTAGACCTCAGGGATCTTGATGAAATTTCCATTCCATAATACCACATTGGTCCATTTCATCAATGACATTATTTCAATTGGACCTAGTAAGCAAGAAATAGCAAATAAACTAGGATTACTAGGAAAAACATTTCAATGCCAGAGTGTGGAATTCAATGCAAGAAGTTCAGAGGCCTTCTATTCCAAAGAACATTCTAGGTCTCCAGTGCTGGGGGATATACTGAGATATCTCCTGCAACTCAAGGATAAGTATGGCCTCTGTCTTTTCTCCATACCAAAACGGGGTACATCACCTGATGGCCCTCTTTGGGCTTTAGAAGAAATGTACTTATTCTTTGAGTGTGGGATTCTATCGTGTATACCAAGTGATGTGAAAAGCTGCCAGTTGGGAGTGGGGCCCAGATCAAAAGAAGGCTCTCCTACGGATCCTGTATTCCCAGAGAGCTGTTTTGCCACTTGAGCTACAAAATCCAGAAGTCAGTGGTCATGGAATTTTTAGCAGAAAGTACAGATTCTGAATTGTAGTACAGGTTCCTAGGATTTTGAAGTAAAGCCCTGGGATCCTTTAGGATATACTTTCCTTTTTAAACTCGAGTGAGCTTAACCACTATGCCACATCCTCAGTCCCCCCTTTTTTTGAGACAGAGTCTTGCTAAGTTGCTGAGGTTGGCTTTGAACTCGCAATACTCCTGCCTCAGCCTCCTGAGCCACTGGGATTGTACACCACCATGCCAAGGTACTTTCCTTTTTTTTCATTTTTTAAATTTTTTTTAATTTGTTCTAGTTAGTTATACATGACAGTAGAATGCATTTTGACACATTTTACACAGACAGAGCACAACTTCTCATTCCTCTGGCAATTCATGGTGCAGAGTCACTCCAGTAGTGTAATCATACATGTATATTGAGTAATAATCCCACCATCCTTCTCACCCCACATCCCATCCCCTTCCCTCACTTCCCTCTGCCCAATCCAAAGTTCCTTTATTCTTCCTTAGTCCTCCCCCATTATGGATCAGCATTTGCATATCAGAGAAAATATTCAGCCTTTGGATTTAGGGATTTGGCTTCTTTCACTTACCATGATATTCTCCAGCTCTATTCATTTATTTTCAAATGCATAATTTCATTCTTCTTTAAGGCTGAGTACTTCCTTTTGGCAAACAGAATTTGATCTGATAATAGATTTTTTAAGATATAGAATACACCAAGAGCCATGAGCACTACCCCTTCTTCAATGCCCTGTCTCCTCATATGTAGAGAATCAGATGTAACTGCGTTACTATTACTGTTCTTGATGGAGTCTGCCTGCAAATGGGATATTCTGTCAAGGTATAGATAAGTAACAGCGGACATGCTTGAAAACGAGGTGTCTGCTGTCCTTGGGAGGGCCTACTTGCAAACGAGAGGCTCCTTCGAGGTTTAGATAAGGTAACAGCGGACATGCTTGAAAACGAGGTGTCTGCTGTCCTTGGGAGGACTTGCCTGCAGACGGGATGTTCTGCCAAGTGGGCTAGGAGGGCGCTGAGAAAAATTTTATTATCTGTTATTAACAAAGAGCAGAGCTCAACATACTCCGAGCCGAGAATAGAATAGCCATGAGAAGCGGGTCACTTCTGATTAGAAAGTAAAACTTCTGTATGCTATGTTTAATTAGCTGAAAGACCTGATTTATTGATGTTGGAAGGCTGCCTTCTTTGTTCATAATACTATAAAAAGATTGCTTGTACACAATAAAGGGCTTTTTTTCTGCTGCTGCTTTGCTTGCTCTGCTTCTTCTTTTTCTTTCTTTTCCCATGCTGACCTGCAAGTGAATTACTGCAACACTCATAGATGCACCTTTTGCCTCACAGTAAATACTCTATAAATGGACAAGGGAATGGAAGATTTGGACTGGTTTACAGAGGGTTCTCTATGACATGTAGGCACAACCCACAGGTGGAAAGCTGCAGCACCAAAGCCTTTTATGAGATGTCACTGAGGGACAGTGGTGAAGGAACTTCAAGTGCAAATCCATTCTGCGAGTCCAAGTCAGTCTTTTCTCAGTGGCTGCTGCTATTGGCCAATAGGCTCATGGACAAAGTGATCATGCTGGCAGAGACGGAGCTTATAAAAAGGCCACAGCATATATGCTTCCTCATGGATTGACTGACTATAGCCCCTGCTCAGTGCTGGATCTGCCAGTTGTGGAAACGGAGTCCCTGATGTGGTACCATCTCTCAGGTTGACCACCCTGTGAATGAGTGGCAAGTTAATTACATGGAAACAAGTCCATCGTGGAACTGTGACATTTTGTTCTTACTAGAAAAGACACTATGAGAAAAGGTTGCCTTCCCTGCACATAATGCTTCTATCATGCCTACTGTGCATGGATTACAGAAACCTATATAAACCACGGTGGCCTTCCACACAGTGATGATTATCATTAGGTAACTCACTTCACAGAAATGAAGTGGAGTAACGGCTCTAGGCTCATGGAATTCACTGTTCCATCATGTTCTGCACCATCTTGGAACACTGTCACAAAACAATGGCTGAGTGTCCTTTTGAAGTCTCCATTAGACTTCCAGCTGGAGCCACAATTTGGGCTAAGAAAAATTATGCAAGAGGCTTTACATGTTCTGAATCAGCTCCCAACATATGGTCCTATTTATCTAATTGACAGGATTCACGGTTCCAGGAATCAAGGGGTAAAGATGGGAGTGGCATCAATGCTGAAGGAATGGTCTACCGAGAGACACATCAAATGATTGTATTGAATTAGAAGATAAGTTTGCTGTTTGTCCTCCTTGGGTTTATCATACCTTTGAATAGGCCCCTAAAAGTTCGCAGTTCTCACTAGTGATTGATCCTGACTACCAGACACTAGACAAATACTTATAATAGAGATAATTATGAGTATGTCTGAAGTACAGGAGATTCTTTAGGGCTTCTCTTACCATTTTCATTCTTGGAAATTAGGGTCAATGGAAGACTAAAACAACTGCAATAATGAATATGTATTAATTTTCCCAAGATGTTGAGGAATAAGAAATAAGAAATCAGATCAACCTACAAGGCCATCCAAGTTGCTTGGTTAAGGAAAAATGCAACAGCAGAATGTGTAGTGGTGATAGGTACTTACTAATATGAATTTATAGGTAATGACCACTTAAAGAAATTAAGATTATAATTATCATGAGTTTCCTATTCATTTGGTTTTGAATGTGTGCGTGTATCTGAAAATATTCCTGTGTATGTTCTTCCACTCCATTATCCCATTATCATGAGTGATTGGATGAGTTCACTTTTGAACAGGGTATTTAAGTACTTTATTGTTAACTTTGCAAACAAGTTTTTTTGTGAAGGATATCAAGAGTAAGTGTGAACTTTATCAGATTTCATTGCATCCTCCAGTGAGGAGAGATCAGCGTGATTTGTAGCCAGGACAGTGACATCACATTAGGCAGAAGAATCTAGAAGACTTATCTTCTGCAAGACTTGCTCTCACCATCCATGAGTCAAAGGCCAACCTATTGGTGCAGTTGAAATCCAAGCTTTATTCATGTGTTCATCCATTTTAAAAAATTCTGTTGATTCTACTAGGACATTGACCTCTGTTCAGTTACTGATTATCATGTTTGAACAGAAACACAAAGTCACTGATCATGAGTGTTTACCTTCTAGACTGGGAAGATAAATGAGGATTGGGTAAGTGAATATAAGGTGACAAGGGTTCATTAGGTTTGTGAAGAATGATATAGGATAAGGGGACAGTTCCTATAGTAAATGGAAAATTAGTGTTTTATATAGATGGACAGGACACATGATAGGTTAATATTTCACAGAATATCTGAATGGAATAAGACTATTTCTCACAGGAAAAAGAACATACAAAGGTCCTTACATCATTGGAGTTGTAAAAAAAAAAAAACAGAAAAAAATTAGTGAGCATAGAGTGACATAAAAGACTGGGGAAGTGACAATAGAGAGTATAGCTCAATAAGTAAAGAATGAATGGTCAGTATTGACAATTTTAAAGCATTTCTGGAAATAAAAAGAGAAAGGCAAAGCTCAGTGGCACACACCTATAATCCCAGTGGCTCAGGAGTCTGAGGCAAGAAGATTGCAAGTGCAAAGCCAGCCTTAGCAAAAGTGAGGTGCTAAGCAACTCAGTGAGATCCTATCTCTAATAAAATACAAAACTGGGCTGGGGATGTGGCTTGGGGTTGAGTGTCCCTGAGTTCAATTCCAGGTACCCCCCCAAAAAATAAATAAAATAAAAAATTTTAAAAAAATTACATCAGTGGTTTATCATGGTAAATTTTAAGTAGTCTGAATAATAATACATAATGCATTTAAATTGCTATGATTTTCCTCAGTAGTTTTGGTAATTTCATTATTTTATGCCTATGACTATTAGAACATAAATATGATGATTGTACAAAATGCCTCAAACAGAAATATTAATTCACCCAAAGGTGCCAGAATTATATATCTATTTTTAAAATGTTCAAGAAAGCACAACTTTCATTTCCTAGTATATCATGTTTTTCCTCAAATGAGGGCTTTTCAAAATGTAAAAAAAGAAAAATTAACTAGATTTCAATTTATATTTTCATAACCAAATTAAATACTAAATGAGGATTGCTAAACCCTGCTCTTATAATTCAGGGCCCTCTAGAGAAAAAAAATCAATAGTATATAGAAATGTGTAAGAGAAGATTTTTTTATGGGTATGGGCTCTTGTGATTATGGAAACTGAGCAGATCCATGATTTTCTGTCTACAAGGCGGAGAAGCCGGAATGTTGAGGAGGGCAAGGTGTGTCTAGTGTGTCTAGTGGAGAACAAGAACCTGAGACCCAGTAGCTCTGAGGTTCAGAGTGAGAGAGACAGATGTCTCTGCCCAAAGATAGAGAGGGAGAGGGAAAAAGGGAAAGAAAGAATTTATCCTTCTCTTACCTTTTTTGTTCTAATCAGGTGAGCTCTTAATGAATTGGATGATAGCCACCCTATTGACAAGTCGACTGACTCAAAGTTCTCTCTTTGGGAACATTCTCACAGACAAACACAGAGAAATACTTCCCCAGCTCTCTGGATATTCCTAGTATGGTCAAATTTACACAAAAGTAACTACCACAGTAGCCACTTTATGTTAATTCTGGCAATGGGCCGCGTTCTGTTCATGGGCTTCCTCTCCACTTATTTTACATATATTCATAGTGACACAGTTTGAAAAAGCAGAGGAAACTTATTAAATTATCAATTTCCTCAATAAGCAAATGCCAAGATACCACTCACATTGCCGTTGTGTTTCCACACATTTCCCTTTCACCAGGCAGTAGATTTTGCAGTGGAAAATGTGTCACTTCAGGAATGTGCACACAGCACAGGTTTTAATAAATGACACAGTACATTCAGGAGATCAGAGAAGAGGGAATGCAGGCCCTGCTCATCTCAAAGAGTGAAGGTCAGAATCGTATGGATTATTTTCCTTCCAGAAGAATTTTTGAGAATGCACTCTTGACCTCCATGTTCCTCAGGCTGTAGACCACAGGGTTCAGCATGGGGATGACCATGCTGTAGAACACAGAGGCGATCTTGTCCGTGTCCATGGAGTGACTGGAGCTGGGCTGTAAGTACATGAAGAGAGCAGTCCCATAGAAGATGGAGACTGCGGTGAAGTGGGAGGCACAGGTGGACAGAGCCTTCCTATGTCCTGCACCTGAGCGCATCTTTAGGATGGTGATAAAAATGAACATGTAGGATATAAAGATAACGAAGAGAGTAAAAAAGATATTAAAGCTGGCGACATAAATAAGAACCAGTTCGCTAACATGTCTATCAGAGCAAGAGAGAACCATGACTGCTGGAACATCACAGAAAAAATGATGGACCACGTGAGACATACAGAAGGAGAGACTGAAAGTGTTCCCAGTGTAAATGGAGGCATTCAGGAAACCACAGACATAGCAGCCTATGACCAGGTATGCACACACACTTGTGGTCATGGTGGTGGTGTAGCGCAGGGGCTTGCACACTGCTGCATAGCGGTCATAGGCCATTGAGGCCAAGAGGTAATTTTCCACAGTACCAAAGGCTCCAAAAAAGAACATCTGAGCAGCACAAGCATTGTAGGAGATGATCTCATCTCCAGGAAAGAGCCCAGCCATGACCGTGGGAGTGACAGCTGAAGAGTAGCACAAGTCCACCAGAGACAGGTTTCCTAGGAAAAAGTACATGGGAGTGTGGAGACGGGAGTCCAAGACAATCAGCAGGATCATCCCCAGGTTCCCAGCCAGAGTGATGGTGTAGATGAGCAGGAAGGTCACAAAGAGGGGAAGCTGTAGACTTGGGTCCTTGGTCAATCCCAGCAGGATGAAGTGGGTCATTTCTGTCTTGTTCTCCATTTACATTGTCTGAAAATCTCTAGATCTTCTACAGCCATAGCTGCATGTGTGCACATCTACACACATTGACTGTGATGGCAGAAAGCATACAATTTAGACTATGTTGAAGAAGGGTTTATCTCTTGAACCAGCACGGCATGTCTCTAGGCATAGTAGATGTGGCAGGACAACCTGGATGGTGAGAACATGTTTGGCCTGCAGAGGAAATTGTGAGAGAAGTCATATCACCTCATGGAGCAGAGAGAGAGCGTAGATTCCTAGAAGAAATTCACATCAGACTTACCATTGATCACACAGAAGTCACTGGTCCTAGACCAGCTCCGCTGAGCATCCTGTTTCCATCTGCAAGATCAAAAAGGTAATGAGACCTTCTTAGTGAAACTAATATTAAAGAAAAGTCATGTGATCTACCTGTGAGAATTAAAGATGGTAATATCTAAAGGAGGATAAAGTGCAGGTAGTGGAGCACAGCCTCAGGGGTACTAGCCATGGTGTTGTTATTGGGTCGGGAACATGTCTTTTTGTGCGCTTGATCAGCATGCTTGTTGTCATTCAGGGCTTGAGTCTGGAGTTTGAATTGAAACCTCTCTTCCCAAAGGGCCTTTGTTCCTGTGCTAGGACCAGTGAGATTCCCTGCCCTCGCAATGTTTTTCAGTTTTTCTCTGCCCCAGCATATGAGTACTGCTGCTGCAATACTATGAGGGTCAATTTTACTGGAAAATTTCTTCCTTGAAATCCATAATTTAGTTGAGATAAAAGAGTCCATTTATCTGAAAACACATTCTTTCTCTCATACTGTTATTCCATAGCCACATTATAGAGACCCAGGGTTGAAAGTTCCCAGTTGATGGGTTATTTTTAGCTTTACATTGGTGAAAGTTCAATATTATATTTGAATAGATCCTTGAGTAGTAAAAAATATTTTCCAAATATTTATTTGAATTAAAAATTTTAAAAAATGTTTATGTAAAACTAACTAGTACCCCTTTCCAGTTTTTTTTTCCTCAGACTTTTGCAGCTTCAGTCCATAAGTCTGCTCCATGAAGATACTTGGTTGAAAATGTTAAACATTGTCACTTTCAGCATGTGCTATGTTCTACAGCAAATGATAAGAAATTTACAAATAAATTATGCTAGTGTGATCACGTCAAAGGTAGATAGTACACAACTCTTACTTCAGTAAGTACACTGAGGATTTGAGACATTGTGTGATACTCTAAATTATGTGTGTTATGAGAAAGACTCAAGACTCACAATTAAAGCCACATCAGAGAATAAGCCTGAGACAATGGTAAAAGAGCTCAAATGTAGTTCAAACCTCAGTATTTCAGTTAGAATCCTTTTGCAGTTTAAAGAAGAATCATTTCACTATTCTTGGTTGGTTGTTCGTATTTTAACCTCTAATGAGATATAAATCTATAGTAAATAAGTTAATGTCTTCCTATAATCCACCAAAGCAACATCTTTTATTATTTTCAGTTTGGGGGAAAGAAGTATGCTTTTTTATGAATCACAAATTTCTTATAATAGAAATTTGTGGAGTTGTTCACCCTTTTACATATATTTTTAAAGCTTTTTTCCAAATAACTCATATTTGGTATAGCTACCCCACTGCTTTTGCATGAATTATACTTCTCACTTAAACATTTATGGAATATATAAGCTTACCAGTTTACTGAAGTAGTAAGATCAGTCAATCCAAAATAGCTCATCTTAAATCATAATACCAACAATGGAATATTGCATAAATGCTATTAGAAGATGGGTATCTCTTTCTCAGGTAGTAGTCCAAAGTTTTCAACTTCTCTAAGAGATGCATAAAAAGAAGAGAAAACTATTAACATGAATTGTTAAGAATCTACTCAACTTTTTCTGTATCTTAGAAGGGCCACTCATTAGGAAAATAAAAATGAAAGATTGTCTCACACAATTCATAGCTAGTGTCTATTCATAACAAATAAGACAGGCCTTCAATGCATTTAATGAAGAGGGTATCATTTAAAAGCCAACCAATATGATTACTAACTATGAGTGTTTTCCCTGACCATGGCTGAGGATCATAGCAAATCTTCAGGTCAAAGAAGGCCTGAGCATGATGATCATTCAGAGGACAAAACAGTGTCCGATGGCCGTGGTATGCAGCATATAGTGTGTTCCTTTTAAAAACAGTGAAGTTGAGGCATTGGGATTTCAGAGGTAAACACATGGAGATCTGGAGAGAATTATGGAAACTTGGAGATCTCTGGAGATTTCTCCTGTGAGACTCTAACTACAGCTCCTGATCCTACTTTGGCAGGGAAGAAGCAATTAAACTGCCTGTAGGGATCAAGCTGGTTAGTACATTTTTAATATATAAATGTATTTCAACTGATAAATGACAACATAAAAGTTATATGGATGAGAAACCATGAGATGTTTTTATGCGTTAATAAACTTTGCAATGTTTAATCAGGTTAAAAATGGCTGTCTCTTCAAACACTCATCATTTCCTTATACTAAAAACACTAATATTCCTTTCTTTTTCCCTTTTGAAGGAAACAGTACATAAGTATTACATAGTCATTCTATTACACAATGGCACACCAGAATTTCTTGCTCCTGTATAACTGTGAATTAGGGCTCAACAGTCAATCATTCCCCATTCCTCCTTCCTTCCTACTCTTTCTAGACTCTTGTAACCATTATTCAATTCCCAACTTCAATGAGATCAAAATTTCTACATTCCACATATGGGGGAGATCATTCAATAATTGTCTTTTTAGCCTGGTTTATTTCACTTAACACAATGATCCTAAGTTCAGTTGATATTGTCACAAATGATAGGATTCCATTCTCTTTTATGACTGACTCGCATCCTTGGTGGAATTGCACCGTGTTCTCTTTATCTATTCATCGTTTGAGGGATACTCGGGTATTTTCCTTTCCTCAGCTTCTGCAAGTCACCCAGGAGTGCAGATGTCTCTTTGACACACTGATTCCATTTCCTTGGAATTATTCTCAGTAGGGAGATTAGAGGATCATGTGATAGTTCTATTCTTAATTTTATGAGGAACCTCCATACAGCTTTCTATTCTGGCTGTGCTAATGTACCTTCCCAAAAACAGTGTGCAGGATTCCCCTTCTCCAGGACTTGTTAGCACCAGTTATCTCTGTTCTTTATGATAAAGCCATTCTTACTACTGTGAGGTGATTTTATTTTTGTTTCTTTGGTGCCAGGGATTGAACCCAGGGGCACTCAATCACTAAACCACATCTCCAACCCTTTTTTTTTTTTAATTTTGAGATAGCATCTTGCTAAATTGCTTAGGCCCTCGCTGAATGACTGAGGCTGGCTTTGAACTTGCAATCCTCCTGCCTCAGCCTCCAGAGCTGCTAAGATTACAGGTTTGTGCACCATGCCAGATGTACTGTGATATAAACATGAATGTCCTTGATGATTAGTGATGTGGAGTGTTTTTTTATGTACCACTTGGCCATTATATGTATGTCTCTCTTTAGAAATGTCAATTGAAGTCCATTGCCCATTGTTGATAGGATTGTTTTCCTTCTTTCTTACTTTCTTTTCTATTCTTTTTTCCCCCTCTCTTAAGATTTGGAGTTGTTTTTGTATTCTAGATATCAACCCTTTCAGATGTATAGTTTTGAAATATTTTCATTCATCGTGTAGTTTGTCTCTTCAGTATGTTGACTTTTGCTTTGTAGAGGTTTTTTGCTTTTGTACAATTCTCTTTGTCTGTTTTGCTTATGTTTCCTATGCATTTCTTCTCCCAAAAGATATTTGCCCCTTTCAAGGTATTGAAGCATATCTGCTGTTTGTTTTTATTCAAATAATGCCATTGTTTCAGGGCTTACATGTAAATATTTCACACATATTGAGTTGATTTTTGAAACCATTAGTTTAGTCCTGGTCTAGCTTCATCATTGTGTATGGAGTAAACAATTTTTCTGGTTCCATTTATTGAACGACTGCTTTCCCCAGTCAGTGGTCTCAGCACCTTTTCAAAAATCAGTTGGCTGAAAATGTGTGGTTTACTTCTAGGCTCTTCTATTTCATTTCCCCAGTCTGCATATCTGCATTTATGCTATTACCATGTTGTTTGAGTACTACTTTGTACAGCATTTTGCAGTCAAGTAGTTTAATGCCTCCTGCTTTGATGTTTTTGCTCAAGATGATTTGTGTATTTTTTTCTCATTCCATTAAATTGTTAGAATTTGTTGTTGTTTTAGTTCTTTGAAGAACGTCATTGGTATTTTGTCTGGGTACCAGGGATTGAACTCAGGGGAACTCAACCACTGAGCCTCATCTCCAGCCCAACTTTGTATTTTACTTAGAGACAGGGCCTCACTGAGTGGCTTAGCGCTTCACTGTTGCTGAAGCTGGACTTGCAGTCCTCCTGCCTCAGCCTCCTGAGCTGCTGGGATTACAGGCATGTGTCACCACACCCGGTGTCATTGGTGTTTCAAAAGGATTTGCCCTGATTCTGTAGACTGATTTGGGTAAGATGGACTATTTACCAATATGAATTCTTTCAATCCTTGAAAATAAAATGTATCTTGATTTTTTTGGTCCTGTTCTCATCAACATTTTGTCACTTTCATTGTTTTTTTTCTTTAAGTGATCAAGAAAACAATCCCATTTACATTAGTTACAAATTAAAATACCCAAGTAATAAATTTAAGCAAAGAAGTGAAAGATTTTTTTCCTTTTACAATGAAAGTCAACTGGGTAATTGTTATTGTTTGGATCTGGAAAGTCTTCCAAAGGATTCTGTGTTGAAGGCTTGGTTCCTGGCTTGTGGGTGGGGGGTAGGGAGGAACCTCAGGAGGTGGAGCCTACCTAGCTGGAAGAGGTTTGTCAGTCGGGGCATGTCTTTGAAGCATTTAGTTTTCCTCAATGCCCCCCTCTCCTTCCTGGCCATCAGGAGGACAGCAGCTTTGTTCTACTACAAGGTACTGCCTCACCACAAGACCAGACAAATTAAAGGCAACCCAACGGACAGAAACCTCTGAAACCATGAGCCAGAATAAATCTTTTCTTAAGTTGATTTTCTCAGGTATTTTGTCACATAAATGAAAAGCAGAAAACACAATAGGTATTTCTGGATGGTATTAACATTTAAATCAGTGAATACTAGATGGGGCAGGTGGACCTCAATACTATGAATGAGCCTCATCCAATCAACTAAAGACCTCAATATAATATGGACACTGGTTCCCTGAGTGAGAAGAAACTCTCCAACAGAACACCTTTAGCCTAATTGCATCAGCTGCTCTCTCTGGGTTCCATGTTGTGGCCTCCAGACTGGGAACTATAGCTCCATCAGTTCTCTTGGAGACGCTGGCCATACACACGCAGTTTGAACCTGCCAACATCCACGATTGCATGAGTCGATTTCTAGTAGTAAATCTCCCTGTCTCTCTCTGTCTCTCTCACTCTCACTCTCTATGAACACATAGATACAGATACACACATCTTATTAGTTCTGTTTCAATAGATAACCCTGAATAATACAACGTGAAGAAAACTCATGCAAAAATTTTAAAATGGGAATCAAAAGGTACACAACAATATGCATATTCAATTTTTTAAAAAGGAAGCCTAAACAAGAATTGAGGAACAAAATCCATAATATGAGGCAAAAGCAAATAGCAAAATGGCCAAAGCCAGTCCTTTTTATCATTGATTAGAAAATTATATGTAAATTAAACTCTCAAAACAGACAGAAAGTACAATAATGGACAAGCTGGTCAATGTTTACAAAATACCAATGCACATTCACAGACACAAATAACATAAAAGTGAAAGAATATAAAGAGCTATGTTCTATCCTCCTGGTGACCAAAAGACAATATTAATAGACAAAGTGGTCTGTGAGCTGAAAATTGTTGGAGACAAATAAAAAATTAGATATTGATAAAAGGGCCAATTAATGAAAAAAAATATTTCTTTAAAAAGAGTAATCTAATAATAAAACCCCAAAATATTTGGAGCAAAAGCTTCAAAATTAAAGGGAGAAATGAAAGTTCTAGAGTGAAAGGACTTCTCAATACATCACCATCACTAAGGAATAGAATGGCTACCAGGAAGATGGCTAAGAAGAGGATGTGGACACCACCCAATCCAGCACATCTTAACACACATGTACATGTGCTCTGCCCACAGCCAGTGGAATTTTCAATTTCACGTGAAACATTCCCTAAAATAAAATTCATATTAGGCCAAAGACTAGTCTCAATAAATTTACAAAGATCGAAATCATATAAAACTTCTTCAACCACCACAATGCATTCGATGTAGAGATTAATAACAAGGAAATGTGGAATATTTATGTCTAAGTAAAGAACACTAAACAATAAATGGTAAAAATAGAAGAAAGGAGAAATTATTAAAAAAAGTTTGAGAAAAATAAATATAAAAACACAGTGTAATAAAAATTTTGGTATCAACAAGATCACATAGTATGGGAAGTCCAGAGCTGTTAATGTGCATATTTAAAAAATACAAATGATCTCAACAGACTAACCTACCTTTAAACTTTAAGGACACAATATTAAAAACGGGGGGGGGGGCAACCCTGAACCATCTGAGTGTCTTTGGCCTTGGAGTCAAGGAGATTTTGGTTTGGCCTTGCAAGCTATGTTGTGGCTCTTCCCACTTAATGGATTATATAATGCACATGACCTCTGTCTTCACTTGGCTAGGAAAACTGATCTCCTAACTCCAGAGTTGGGCTTGACCCATTGGAAACTGGACAGCTCACCTCCTACCTTAATTGGCTAAGGACATTCTGTTTTAGAAAGCCTTTGAAGTTCCCCCACATAAATAAAGCAAATGCTGGCTCTTGCTCTCTTTCCAGCATAGAAGGTAGACCATTAAGGTGGAAGAGCCATCCTGCCCAGCTCTTCACAATTAGTTTCTGTGTCGTATGATGTTTTTTCACTGTATTTCTCAGCCAGCCCACTCCACGCAGGGGAACCCAGCTTCCATCGCCTGCGCTGGTAGCAGGAGAGAAAAAAGTGAAAACTTAAATTGAAAGTCGCAGAAGGAAGAAAATAAAGATTGCAGCAATGAAAACAAAATATAACTTAGGATAAGAATAGAGAAAATCAGTAAAAGCAAAAGTTAACTCTGTGGAAAGATGGCCCTAGAAGACAAATTTTCCAACTCTAAAAAAAAAGAGTAGAGCTGTGTACAAACAGAGAAATGAAAAGTTGTGCTCCATTTGTGCACAATGAATCAAAATGCATTCGGCTGTCATGTATGACTAATTAGAACAAATAAAAATGAAAAAGTAAAAGTAAAAATTAAAAAAGAGTAAACTCCAATTGCAAAATTATAAATTAACGTGAGAATATAGCTATTGACCTTATGGAAATAAAATTGATTATAGCAGAATAATATTAATAAATTTACACTAAGATATTGGATAACATAGATAAAATACAAATTCCTTGAAAGACACACAGTACAAAAACTGTCTCAAAAAAGAGAAAATCTGAATACCCTACAAAAAGTATTCTTGTTCTTTTCAACAAAGAAAAGCCCAGGAACAGATGGGTTCACTTTGATTTTTTACAAACACACACAAATATAATAGATGATTATGATAAGAAGAAACGCAGGTGGGTGTTTATATTCGTTTCATTTCCTGCGACTGCTGTAACACGTTACTGCAAACCTGGAGGCTGACAACAGCTCACATTGGTTCTTTTGCTGGGCTGAAAGTCAGAAGTCTGAAATCAGTGTCACTGAACAGGGTGTCAGAGCCATTGTCTCTTATAATCTCTAGAGGACACTTCATTTTTATGCCTCCTGCATTCTCTGCTGACCTCCAGGACCCATGGCTTAGGATCCCATCACATCAAGGCAGACGGTGCAGTGGCAAGGCTGACTCCTCCTTTGTCTATGATGAAGTCTTTCTGATTTCCATTTATGAGGATACATGAGGTTGACTTTGAGGGGCACTAGGGTATTTCTGATGATCTCTTGTCTCACTCTTGAAATCCTTTACCTGATCGTATCTGCACAGTCCTTCTTGGCCACAGAGATTAACATTGAAAGGTTTCAGTAATTAGCATATGAATGTTTGGAGGAGGGTCACTATCAAACCTGCCAGAATATGATTTGTAAATCACATATTGTACCATCTTTGAAACTTTTCCATAAACCCCAAATCATTCTAAAAGTCAATGATCATTAAAATAATAATTAGAAATAAATCCAAAAGGAGAAATATCACCACACATTCAGAAGTAAATGTTTGTCACAGGTACCAGCATGATCTTCTTTGCACATTCAGTCCCAATGACGTTAAAGCCCCCTACTATACAGTGATAAGAAATTACACATGCAGGCACACTGCTGTGTTTATGCTTGAATGATATTGAGCTCCCTGAGGGGCAGAGTTAAATGCATTGATATGGTGCTTTGTACTAGAATTTTTAAGGGATCTTATGTTTACGGCTAACAAATAATATTGTTTGTACCTATTCACACCAATGTTAGGATCCTTTCAGTTAATTGTACATTGGTATGTATGAAATAATTTAAAAATATAACCAGATATAAAGCATTTAAATAGTCCCATATTTAAAGTTATTTGCATGATTTCCTAAATATAACTTATTTGATGTGTTATTTACCATCCAATGAAACATAAGTTCTAAGGACAAATTATGAGATGGTTGGAAATGATCTGTCCCACAATAGGATGTTCAAACAATCCTATTTTCTTACAGCAAAGAGTGTGACCAAACCATGGAACCAGGCTAGGTGTCCATCAATGGGTGAATGGATAAAGAAAATGTGGTGTATATATTTATATACCAGGGAGTTTTATTTAGTCACAAAGAAAAAGAAAATTACGTCATTTGCAGGAAAATGGATGGAACCAGAGACCATGATATTAAGTGAAATAAGTTCAATTTAGAGAGTCAAGGGCAGTATGTTTTCTCTCATATGCAGAAGCTACTGAGGGAAAAAAAGAAAAGAAAGGTGGGGGTGGATCTCAATAAAATCAAAAGGAGATCAGTAGAGGAAAGGGACCAAGGGGTGGGAGGCAGCAGTGGAGGGAGAAGTTCTGGGGAGAGATAATAGTCAAATTATATTGTTAAATTGTGTCCAGTACGAATACGTAACGACGAATTCTATCATTATGTATAAGTATAATGCACCAATAAAAATAGGTTAAAAAATAAAAGAAGTGTGAGAACTTAGTAAGAATGTTGAAAAAATGTTTCAGCAAAAGAGAAAATTATTTACATCTCTATAAATACACCTGCATGTGTATCCAGGTTTCTCTCATGCCAAGACATACTAACACCAGCGTTTCAAAAGTCAATATAATTGGTGCAATTACATTAAAAATGAATTATTGAGCTCATTTATTGAACAATATTAACTAGAATATACTATGAAACAGGATTTCTACTCAGGTGCTGATGATCATATTGTAAGTAAACCACAAAAATCAATGTTTCATGAAGTTTACACTTCAACTGGGGATGGTAAAAAAACAAGTAAGCAATAATATACTAGATAGGGGTTGATAAGGACTGTGAAAAATTATTTAGGTTGAGGGGACACCCTAAAGTGGTCAGCAGAAAATATTCATAGAAGGACTCTATGACAAGGTAACATTTCTGCAAATACTTGAGAGAGGAAAGAGTATTCCAAAAAAGGAACAGCAAGTGTAAAGGCCCTGAGGCCGGAGCATATTTGGAGCTATGGAGAGATAGCAAAGAAAGCAATGGGAAAGAAGTGAAGAAAAGGCTGGGGAGTGAGAAGAAAGAGTATAACTCAACTAAAGAAAAATACACACAATATCAACAGTTCAAAGATTCTACAAAAATAGACATTATTAGCTTCTCAGTATAATTTTTAAGTACTCTGTAAAATGGAATTAATAAATGACTACATGAAAATACTTTTAATTTTCCTGATTTTTCTGGTCCTCTGGACACCTTACCTCTTAGAAAATTTAAACATAAACATCTTAGTTGTATTGAATGACTCAAACAAAAATATAAATTCATATGAGATGCCAGGATTATGTATCTCTTGTTAAAATGTGTGATGAAAAGGACACACTTTCATTCAATAATATATCATCCTTTTTTCATAAATTAGCATGCTTGGACTAGTAATGAAAGATATTTTGAAATATTAGATATGAATTTTTATTCTACTACAAGATTAAGCATTGATTTAGGATCATTAAACACTGGCCTTGTAGTCAGAGCTCTCCAGGGAGAGAATCAAAAGGATGTGAGTGGAAGTATACTTTGGCTGTGGGACCGTGTGCTTGTGGACACCACGACAGGCCGTGCCCTGTGATCTGCATGGTGAGAACCAGAGAGAGGGATGGGGCACAACTAGTGTAACTATGGAGACCAGAGGTCTGAGAGCAAGGGGCTCTGATATCAAGAGCAAGAGAATGTGAGTCCCAAACGAAGAAAACAGAAAGAGAGAGAGAGAGAAAGTTTGCCCTTCAGCTATTGGTTCTGTTCAGGTGAGCCTTCAATGGATTGGATGATGTCTACTCAGTAAATGAGAGATCTATGCTCCTCTCTACTAAGTATACTGCCTGAAATAGGACTCTCTTTTGAAACATATTCACAGAAACACACAGGGAAATGTTTTACTGGCTATCCAGATAGCCTTTAATTGAAAAAAATTAACAAATAAATGAGCCACCACCAATAACCATATTACACTTAATTTTGACAAATTTACCACATTCATGTGCATGTGGATACATCTTCTAATCATGGATATCTAGATGCACTTCCAGATATATTAGTATGGACATGGGGTAAAAACTTGCAAGGGTCATGACACAATTATCCATATATAATAAGACTTCAGACAAGCAGACCACAAGCTATCAGACATATTTTTATTCAGGTATCAGATTCTGAATATAATGTCTCTTTCTATTTTTTTTTTTATAAATTACAGTCTCCTGAAGCCAAGGGTATCACTTCAGAAACTTCATTATGTCTACCAAAATGTAATTCAATATATGGAGAAGGCTTGACGGGAATGTGATCATTTAAAAAGCAATATCACACTCCTGAAGGCTATTTGCCCTCCAAGACAATCTTTGTGAAAGCCTTCTTTACCTCTTTGTTCCGTAGGCTGTAGACCATAGGGTTCAACATTGGAATGATCAGAGTGTAGAATACAGATGTGATTTTGGCAGTATCCAGTGAATGGCTGGATCTGGGCTGTAAATACATGAAGATCATCGTACCATAGAAAATAGAAATGGCAGTGAAGTGGGAGGCACAGGTGGACATAGCCTTCCGGTGTCCTGCACCTGAGCGCATCTTCAGGATGGTGATAAAAATCAATACATAGGATATTAAGATAACAAGGAGAGCAACAAAAATATTGAAGCTGGCTACATAAATAAGAATCAACTCATTGACCTGTCTATTAGAGCAAGATACAGCCATAACTGCTGGAATATCGCAGAAAAAATGATGGACCACATTGGTTTTGCAGAAAGAGAGAATGAATGTGTTCCCCGTGCAGACTATGGCAGTCAAAAAGCCACAGACATAGCAGCCTACAATCAGCCCAATACACACACTAGTTGTCATGGTGGTGGTGTAGTGCAGGGGCTTGCACACTGCTGCATAGCGATCATAGGCCATTGAGGACAGCAGGAAATTTTCCACAGTAGCAAAGGCTACAAAAAAGAACATCTGAGCAGCACAAGCACCATAGGAGATGACCTCGTCTCCAGGAAGAAGACCAGCCATGACCGTGGGAGTGACAGCTGAAGAGTAGCACAAGTCCACCAGAGACAGGTTGCCCAGGAAAAAGTACATGGGAGTGTGGAGACGGGAGTCCAACACAATCAGCAGGATCATTCCCAGGTTCCCAGCCAGAGTGATGGTGTAGATGAGGAGGAAGGTCACAAAGAGGGGAAGCTGCAGACCTGGGTCCTTGGTCAGTCCCAGCAGGATGAAGTGGGTCACTTCTGTCCTGTTCTCCATCAATGTTATAGGAGAATCTCTAGTTGTTTTACAGCCTTAAGAAAAAAAGGGAATCAAATGTTAAAGAAATGAAATTATATCAGAAACTATAATATATATTCTTCCTTTGTAGCAATAACACGTACTTCAAGATTCTCCAGAAAATGCGTGGACTTGTAACCAAATTTGGTGTGTCAGTGATAGACAGGGTTATCCACTTTGGAATCTCAGGAATCATAATGAATAGTTTACCCTATTTTACTATTTTTATACTGATCCATCCACAATTTAATACTTGACCAAAAGGACTTGTCTGGATGTGTCTGTCTGCCTGTGCTCTTCTCCTGATTTTTGTTAATCACCTGCCAAGAACTGCTTTAGGTACATTGTACGTGTATTCATGATCTTCTATCACCAGGATTTTGAGTTTGGTTACTTGTTACACTCATGTAAACTATGAAGCATACAAGGTTGAGAAATTTCTTATTCACACAAGAATATTGTGTGAATAAGAATATATTCACACAAGAATATTTGCTCATCTCTGCTCTGGACCCAGACCAGCCTGTAACCCATAATGAGTGGTTTCTATGTATAATGATCTACACTGGATTTAAATCCAATGGAATTGACTCAATTTGCAATACCCCTGGTCTGCTTGGTTTAACCTCAGTGTTTGAGGTTTCCTCGGGGAATTAAGTGATAGATTAGTTGACAGATTCATCTTCTTCTCCATATTTGACTCTCACTGGATGGTACACAAACAAGTAAATAAAAATCCATAACATTGAATAAAAATTCTTCAGTGAATGAAAATTGTTTCAATCACAAAATGGTTCTGAATGAACCAACAATCTGAATTGCACATTAACCCCGCCACACACACTTGCATGCTTAATGTCACCTGCACATCTATTCATGTTGGCTATGATGTGGCTAAAATCATAAATTCTAATTTTGTTGAAGAGTTTAATTCTTGACAAATACGACATCTCTATATGTGTTAGCTGTGGTGGAATATCTGGGGTGGATGGAGCATGCCCGGCCTGCAGAGGTGATTCTGAATGCAGACATGTCATCAGACGACTCACATGGAACCTAGATTCCTGGCAGACACAAATCAGACCCACTGTTTACAACCCAACAGAGACTGGTCCTAACCTACCTCCTCCGAACATCAGCTTTCCATCTACAACGTGAAGACAGCAATGACAGCAACTCTGATGTCCAATTGTGAGAATTAAATAAGGTGACACATAAAGAGCAATAAGACACAGGATATTAAGCACAGCCTGATGAGTTCTGGTAACTATGTTTTTATTATTGGAAGGATTTTGTTTTTAAATCAAGATGGATACTAACACAAAGGCCATTGGTCCTGGATGAGTTTGAAGTCTTTTAAGTTTTCATTCCAATTTACCTTTTTTCCTACTATGGACTCAGAGATTTTCTGCACATGCCAGTGTTTCTCAGTCTGTTATTACTCCAACCACAGGATTGCTGTTCCTGCAATTCTATAAGGGAAAATTCATTAAAATTTGCTTCCTTAAAAATCCATATTTTAGTTTGGTTGAAAGAATCCATTTTTCTTAAAACTCATTTTTTTTCTCTATTAATCGTCATCCTATAACAAAATCACTGAGACCCAGGGTCTCAGTTTATTAGCTCACAGATGTGTTTTAGTGGCAAGAGCCATATTGTAAAATGTTGTATTTGAATCTTTCCTTGGATATGAATAGTATTCAATTTTATTTTTAAAATTGAACCTTTGAAAAGATATCCATCTAAAACTCTTATTCCTGCTAATTGTCTCCTAAACATGTGGCAACTTCATTTGAACTCCTGCCCCATGAACACATCATGGTTGGTAGTTTTTTGTTTGTTTGTTTTTTGTCGGGGGGAGCAGTACCAGGGATTGAACTCAGAGTCACTCGATGACTGAGCCATATCCCCAGCCCTATTTTGTATTTTATTTGGAGACAGGGTCTCACTGAGTTGCTTAGCACTTCACTTTTGCTGAAGCTGGCTTTGAACTCTTGATCCTCCTGCCTCAGCCTCCCAAGTCACTGGGATCACATGTGTGCGTCACTGTACCTGGCTATGGTTGCCAGTTCTAACAATTTTTGATCACTTTTAGCATATACTAAGTTCTACAACAAATGATAAGGGGTTTATATACAAGTGTGGAATGCATATGTATGTGTAAAGTAGGTTCTATTATTATTTTATCATTAAGGAAACTGAGGATGTGATAAGGAATGCTGTACAATCATACAGAGCATGAGAAAAATGCAGGCTCAGGAGTTAAAGTCACCTCTTTATAATAAGCATGAGATAATGGTGAAAGGGTTAAATGCAGTTCAGAGCATGTTGATACCTTTAGCATCCTTTTATAGTTTAAAGAAGGATCAATTCACTATTTTGTGTCTTTGTGGATTTTTTTTCCTTTGGCCTTCTATGAGATCCAAATATAAAATGAACAAGATAAACAGTAATCAATCAAAGCATCATGTCTTATTTTTGTTCACATTTTAGAGGAAAGAAGCAAGATTTGTCCTATGAATCACTAATGTCCCCGTGATAAACGTTTATTCATAGACTCACCTTCGTTTTTACAAACATTCTGAGAACATTTCTTTCTGCTTTCAAATAACGCATAGCAGGTAGCCCGTTGCTTCTGCCTGGCTTTCACTTCTCACTGGAATGTTTAGGGAATACAGAGCTTACCTCTTTACTGGAAGTGAAAGAACAGCCAGCCCAGAGTAGTGGGTATGAAATTAGAAAATCAGCAATGGGAAATTCCACAAGTGCTGTCACAGGGGGTCTCTTTTCCGGCAGTGAGCAAAGGTTCTGAATTTCCTTAGGCAGGGAAACGTGAGGAGAGATAAGTAAGGGAGGAACAGTGCGACAAAGCAGACCAAATTATGCTGTGTACACGTGAATAGGCCACAGCGCATTCCACCTTTATGGACATCTATCAGCTCTTACTTTAAAAATTATAAATAAATAGAAGGAAGACCAGTGGAGGAGAGGTCTGAGAGAGGGAAGGGGAAGTACTGGAGACTGAATTGGAGACAGCTATATTCCATGTTTGTATAATCATGCCAAAATGAACCCCAATAATATGTATAACTACAATGCACTAGCAAAAATTTTAAAAGATAATTAGCAATGATCATGAATTCTTTGTTTCTTAAGAATAATTTCCTACCTCGTCTTACATAAAATAGATATAAAACTACTTCTCCTCCATAGTTTATAGTTAGTGTCTATAAATAAGAATTAAGCCAGGTTTATTAGTCTATCACACAGTTACTCTTATTCAAAGATTAATCATAGAGCCTGTTATCTGAGTGTTTCCCCTGATCAGGGCTGAGGGGTCATAGCAAATCCTCAGGCCACGAGAATAACAATGATTACCCTTCAGATGAATAAACGAAGACCAGTGGGGCATGGCACGCAGGTCTCCCCTCTGAAACAATGTAACATGGAGTCACTGGGATTTCAGAGGCTCATACACGGAGACCTTATACAGACTTGGAGACCTCTGGAGATTTTCTCCATGAGACAGTCAAACACTCCTCATCCTGCTTGCCTGAGAAGCAATTAACCTGCCTGTAGGGATCAAGCTGGTTATTTTGCCTTTAAATTTAGTTCTAACCTATAAATGAAAACCTAAAAATCGTACATATTGATTAGGCACCAGGAGATTTTTCTATACCTACACATATTATACAATGTTTCAATTAGGTTAAACATGTTGAGGTCCTCAAGGATCTTTTTTTTTTATGGTGAAAACTTTAGAAATCATCTCTTCTGGCTTTTTGAAGTGTGTAGTCCATAAGTGTTATGGGTAGTTATCTACTGTGCAATGGCACACCAGAACTTCCTGCATGCTATAACTGTAGATTAGTACCCAATGTCAACCTCTCCCTCCCACTCCCTCTCCCTCCCTACTCCATCCATCCTCTGGTAACGACTATTCAATTCTCAACTTCATTGAGATCCACTTTCAAGACTCCACACATGGATGATACTATCCATTAATTATATTTTAATCTGGCTTTTTTCACTTAACACAATGATCCCAAATTCAGTCAATCTTGACACAATTTGGGGGCTTCATTCTTTTCTATAACCGAGTAGTATTCTGTGGTATTTAAGCACCACATTTGTTTGTCATCAGTTGATATGCACTTCGTCTGTTTCCATTCTTTAGCTACTGGGAATAATGCTGCATGAACATGGAAGTACAAATGTTTCTTTGACATAAATTCCATTTCTTTGACTTTGCCCTAAGTAGGGGAATTACTAAATCATATGGTAGTCCTATTCTTAATTTTATGAGAAACTTCCATATAGTCTTCCACAATGACTATGCTAATATGCATCCAGCTTTTCTGCACATCCATGCTACCACATTATTCTTTGGATAAAGCCATTCTTTCTGTGGTAAGGCGATGTCTCATTGAGATTTTTATTCTCATTTCCTAAATGAATAGTTAAAATAAGAATTTTTCATATACCAGTTAGCCAATTTTATGTCTTGTTTTTTTTTTTTTTTTTTTTGAGAAATGTCTGCTTAGATCTATTGACCAGTTTTCAAAGGTTTTGCTATTGAGATTTTGAAGTTAGTTTTATATTCTGGATATAAACCCCTATTCGGATTTATAGTCTTTATATTTCCCCATTCTGTAGGTTTTTTCTTAATGTTTATTTTTGTTTCTTTCTCCCTGCAGATGCTTTTTAAATGTTATATAATTTTATTTCTCTACTCTGCTTTTCTTTGCTGTGCTTTGCTGCACATCAAAATCTTTTTCCTTTCCAATGTCTTGAAGCATCTCCCCTATGTTTTCTTATAGTAACTCCATAATTTCAGAGATTAGATTTAAGTATGTAATATATTTTAAGGCCATGGTGGAGGAAAGTGGCTCACCTTATGGCATCCAGAAAGCAGAGAAAGAGAGGGAGAAATATAGAGAATGACTGAGACCCAGGAGAAGATATTCCCTTCGTGCCCTCAGTGATCTATACCCTCCAGATGGGGTCCAGCTTCTTGTAGCCCACTCAGCTATGAATTCACCAATGAATCAATCCAACCCTTCACAATCAATCACTTTTCACCCCTGAACATTGCTCTGCCCAGAAAGCAGAGATTCTTCATTAAAGGTTTTATTTCAGAGAGTGAGGAAAGGCTTCAATAATTTGGTTGGTTGGTTGGTTGATTGGTTGGTCGGCTGGCTGGCTGAAAGGTAACAAAAGATGGCAACAATATGAAATCCCTGACACACTTTGGTTTACTGTAGAAGATGGTATTCAAAGCCTTGAGAAAATTGGACTGGTAGAGTGAATTTGTTATTTTGAACCTGATTAACCTCTATGGGATGGGTGAGAAGTATACCTCTTACCACAGCTAGAAGAAGAAATATTTGTGATAGGGAATCCAAACATTATTGAATAGCTCTGTGATCACACTTACCTGTAAACCAGATCTTAAAATAAGATACAAGGCCACTGAATGGAGAAAATTCTAAATAATCAGAGTGATTGAGTCCCAACATGGCAGAGGCTGTCAGCACTCAACTGGCAAAGCCAATGTGGGTGAGATTACTGTAACAAACAGCAGATTCAAATTAGAAGTAAGAATAGTATGTGTTATGCATTGTCATGGTATCTGCAAGATGATCATGTTATTCCTGGAGTAAAATAGAAATTAAACCTACCAAATTCTGATTGGTTGTGCATAAACAGAATGTCTAGATCAAGTGAATAAAATTGACCAGAATCTTAACGCCAGAGAGTAACAACTTGTGAATCAAGTTCTATATTTGAGGAAGTTTGTAGATCATGCATCCCAGTACATGGGTTAAAATTAGACTGTTAAAATGTTGCCCTAGCCTTGCACAAATTTTCAATGTTTTTTTTTTAAATTGGGGTAACTCTTAATCTGGTAACAAAAATAACTACACTTTTTAATGCGTACTCAACAATGATTCTAGGAATAGGGCTGTGGCTCAGTGGAGAGCACTTGCGTTGCATGTGTGAAGCACTGGGTTCAATTCTCAGCACCCATATAAATAAATGAATAAAATAAAGGCCCATCAACAACTTAAAAAAAAACAATGATTCAAAACTACCACTAATTCTAGAAGCCCCCAAATATCCCCACGGCACATCAATAATAGAGGACCTTATGGAGGTGGGGCTACCATTGGAATTTAAGGTCAAGTCTATTTCACAGTGGACTACTTAGATCTCCAATCCCATTCTGTGGCTATTTCTATAATCCCAAATGCATGATTGGAGTATTCATACTTAGCAACTAGAATAAGCCAGGGCATGGGGTTAAAAATGATGGTAGAATGTGATGGATATTATTATCCAAAGTACATGTATAAAGACACAAATTGGTTTGAATATACTTTGTATACAATCAGAGATATGAAAAATTGTGCTCTATATGTGTAATAATAATTGTAATGCATTCTGCTGTCATATATAAATTTAAAAAAAGAAAAGTGATGGTGATTATGGTAGGAGATGCCAAGGGGAAGCAAATGTATAAGTGCTTCTTCCTAGGAAAGAGTAAACTAAAATCAATGACTAAACTAAAAGCATATTTCTGGAGGAATTTTTGTGATTGGTACAAACATTTAGGACTCTAAAGATGTGGTTTTGGTATGTTATATACTTAGCCATTAATAGATACTCAATCTTTGGAGAAAATAGAGGAACCTTTGAGAATAAAAGTGAATTATGCAAAGTTAAATCAGATGTAGACTCAAATGGCAATTACATTAACAGAAGCCCTTTTATAGTTTGAGTAATTTACATTTCCTTGATATTTGGGATGCACCTATTTTGATCTGTGGGAAAAAAACACATTTTTTTATTCTCCTTGTTAATGAAGACCACCAGACATTATTTGCTTTCAGCTGGCAAGACAAGAAATTGACTTTCTTGTCTTCCTCCTCATCTCCTCAGGCCCATGTGGTAATTCAATCCTCAAGGGAACTCTATCACCTTTTCTTTCATAGGATATCACACTGGCCTGTTACATTGATGACATTATGGTGATTGGGCCTAGTGGGCAAGAAGTAACAAATACTCTAGTATTATTAGTAAGGTACTTCAATACCAAGATATGGGAAATAAATGCAAAAAAAAAGTGTTGACCTTGTACCTCAATGAATAGGTAGAAGTTCAATAATGTAGAACATGTTTAGATATTTCTTCTAATAAAGTAAAGAATAAAGTGCTACATCCTGCACATCTTTCAGCAAAGAAGAGGCATATCACCCAGTAACACTGCTTGGAACTTAGAGGCATTCTGTTCTTTCTTTGTGTGTATTATCCCTGCCCATATACCAAGTTATCTGTAAATCTCCTAGTTTTGAGTAGAGATTGAAACAAGAGAAGTCTCTCCAATAGTTCCTGGTTATTGTGCAAAGTGTGCTGATACATGAGCCATGTTTCCCAAAAGATCCAATGAACCTTGAATTGCTAATGACAGGTAGGAATGCTGTTTGGAACTTTAACTCTCTGTATGTGAACTTTAGTTCAGGGTCCTAGGATTTTGGAGGAAAGTCCTATGATTCTTTGTGGAGATGTACTGTCCTCTTGACAAACAGAATTTGATCTGCTACTAGCGTTCTGTAGAGACTAAATAGTTAACCACAGGCCATCAGAGTTACCAGGTGACCTGAGCTGCTTAACATAAACCAGGTGTTGTCTGACCTGTCAAGTGATAAAATGAGGCATGCACTACAGGACTCCATTATCAAATGGATGTGATACTGCTTTAGTCAGCTTTGCTTTGCTGTGACCAAAAGACATGACAAGAAAAAAACAAAGAAGGAAAAGTTTGGTTTTGGTTCATGATTTCAGAGATTTAGTCCATGATCAACTGACTCCATAGCTCTGGGCTGAAGGTGAGGTAGAACATCATGGCAGAAGGGGTTGGTAAGAGGAATGCAGCTCAGGACATGGCATTCCAGAAGAGAGAGAGAGAGAGAGCGCGAGAGCGCTAGCTCTCTGCTTATCATGGACAAAATATAAACACCAAAGGCATGCCTTGAGTAACCTACCTCCTCCAGCCACACCCTACCTGCCTACAGTTGTTACCCTGTTTATCTTTATCAGTGACGTAAGCCACTGATTAGGTTACAACTCTCATGAACTAATCACCTCATCTCTGAATGTTCTTGCATTGACTCACAAATGAGTTTTTGGGGGATACCATACTTCCACACCACAAGAAGTATATGCATAACTAAGAAACAAGCAGGCCCTGAATACAAAACTATTCCACTTTTACGTGGAAAAGTGGCCAAAATGGTCGTGGACACTACTCCCGCTGTAATGCCATCTCTCTCCAGCTACTCCTTTTCCTCATAAGGAATTAACTGCAATAAATTGACAAAAAAATAGAATATTTGGGTCTGCCTTGTAGTTGGATCTGCATGATATGCAGGCACCACCCATAACTGGATAGCTATAATATTAAAAAAAAACAATTGGGGACATCCCTGGTGAGCAGTAAAGAAACTTCTACTTGGTGGAAGAAGTTTGGGCAGCACATCTCTTTCATTTTTTCCAGGGGGGAGGGGGAAATGGACAGATATATGATAATATATCAGTTTCCATGTTCTAGTATGTGGTTTGCCTGGAAAGCATGAGATGAGAGAAATATGATTGAAAAATTAGTATGAAAGAAATCCTGGGAAGAATAGTGTGGATATAACTTTTGAATGCTGAAATATTGAGTACAATGGCAATGTCTAAAAATAGGTAACCTAGAAGGTAAGGGATATGAATATTCAAGTGGAAAGTGTCATTCATTCTGTAGCTATAAATTAACCTTTCCTCATTCTCCTCAGCTCTTGTCCAGTAGGCTTGTGTACAAATGGCCGTTTGTAGCAGGGACAGAGCTTTTGCAAAGTCTCAGCAACATAGGCTTCCTCTAACAGAGGTGAGCACTGAGTACCAGATTTGTCAGCACAGAGATTAGGCCTGTGTTCTTGATATGACATTGTACCTAGCAGTAACCAGTCAGCTATCTGGTGGCATTAATTATATTCAATCATTGCCTTCATGGAAGGGTGGCATTTTTTCTTACTGAAAAAGACATTACTATGGATAGAGGTTTGACTTAACCTGAACATAATGCTTCTACCATAATTACCTTCCATGGAATAGGACTGAAGCCTATTCCACACTGTGTGGCTTGAACAAAAACTCACTTAGCAGAAAAGCAGTGTGGCGGGCTGGGGATGTGGCTCAAGCGGTAGCGCGCTCGCCTGGCATGCGTGCGGCCCGGGTTCGATCCTCAGCACCACATACCAACAAAGATGTTGTGTCCACCGAGAACTAAAAAATAAATATTAAAAAAAAAAATTCTCTCTCTCTCTCTCCCTCTCTCTCACTCCTCTCCAAAAAAAAAAAAAAAAAAAAAAAAAAAGCAGTGTGGCAATGGGCCCAGGCTCATGGAATTGACCACTCTACCATCATCATTTCCCAAAATTCTGAGGCAGATGTCTGGAAACAATGGTCAAATGGCCTTTTTGGAGTCTCAGTTTTAATTCTAACTGGTGCACTACCTTGGTCTAGGCAGGGTTTTCAAGGAGGCTTTGTATGTTCTAAATCATCATCCAACATACGGCTATCTTTCCTTAAATCTCTATGATTCATGTTTCCAAGTATCAAGGGGTGAACATTATGCAGTATCCATGGCTGGAAGGATGTTTTAGAAGGAGTTACCACAAGGACCCTATTATATTTGGAGTTTTCTGTTTGACTTCTTTGGGCTCATCATGTCTATGAATCATCCACTAAAGAAAAGATTTACAGTTCTGACGTGATTTATACTGATTACAAAGCAGGCAATAGACTAACACTTCATAAGGGAGGTAGGAAAGAGAATGCCTGGAAAACAAGAGATCCCCTATGTACCGGTTTAGCATTATCATTCCTGGTGATTTTAGTTCAATAGAAGACTACAATAACTCTACTGTGAAGAACAATTAATATTTCAGATCCTCCGGAATAAAGGTTTAGATCAACCACCAAGTAAAGAATCATGACCAGCAGAAGTAGTTTCTGAAAGCAAGGTTACAACAGAATGGCTAGTTTAATGATATACTTACATAATATCTAATTATGAATACATAGCCCATAAAAGACATGAACATTTTAATTATCCTGCTCATTTTGTTATGAACATGTATATATCTAAAGCCTCTCCATGTGAGTGTGCATATGTTTACATAGGTATTCTTCCCTCTCTTATTCCATTGTCTTGAATCATTAGGTATGTGATCTTTAGATCATAGTAACTAACTAAAAATGGGATATCAAGAGTAAGTATGAAACCCACATAAATACAGTTACCTCATGCTAGACGAAGATACCCAAAATATAAATTGGAGAAAAGATGGCCTCTTTAATAAATGGTGCTAGGAAAACTGGAAATCCATATGTAGTAGAATGAAATTAAACTACTATCTCTCACCATTCACAAAATTCAAATCAAAGTGGAACAAAGACTTAAGAGTTAGATTAGAAACCCTGCCAATAGCAGAAAAAAAAAATGTAGGCCCAACACTCTAACCAGCTTAGGAACTAACTTCCTTAACAAGACTCCTAAGACACAAGACTTAAAATAAAAAATCCATAAATGGGAGGCTGTCAAATTAAAAATCATCACAGCTAAGGAAGCAATCAAGGATATGAAGAGAAAGCCTACAGGACGGGAGAAAATCTTTGTCACTTTTACCTAAGATAGGACATTATTTCCAGGTTATAAAGAACTCAAAAAAAAAAAACTTAACACCAAAAATATAATAACCCAACCAATAAAGGGGACAATAACTGAACAGGCACTTCACAGAAGAAATACAAATGGTCAATAAATATACGAAAAAAATATGTAATATTTCCATCAATTAGAGAACTGCAAGTTAAAAGTACACTGAGATTCTATCTTACTCCAGTCAGAATGGCAACAATCGATAATATAATTAACAATAAATGTTGACAAAAGTGTACAATGACACATTGCTGGTAGAACTACAATTGGTGCAACCACTCTGGAAAGCAGTATGGAGATTGCTCAAAAAACTAGGAATGGAACCTCCATTTGACCCAGCTCTCCAATTCATCAGTATAGACGCAAAGGATTCAAAATCATCATACTACAGTGACACAGCCACATCAATGTGTACAGCAGCTCAATTCAGAATAGCTGAGCTGTAGAGCCAACCTAGATGCCCTTCAACAGATGAATGGATTTTTAAATGTGGTATATATACACAATGAAGTTACTCAGCCATTAAGAAGAAAGACTTTATGATATTTGCCAGCTAATGGATGGATCTAGAGACTATCAAGCTAAGTGAAATAAGCCAATCCCAAAAAACCAAAGGTCAAATGTTTTTGCTGATATGTGGATGCCAACACACAATAAGGGGTGGGGAGGAGGAAAATAGAAGTTCAGTAGATTAGACAAAGGGTAATGAAGGGAAGGGAGGGAGATAAGGAAAGGAAAGATAGTGAAATGAATCTGACATAGTTTTCCTATGTACACACATGACTACACCACAGTGAATTCCACCATCCTGTACATCTAGAAGAATGGGATCCTAACTAGAATAAGATATATCCCATGCTTGAATAATTATATCAAAATGGATTAAATTGTCATGCGTAACTAAAGGGAATCAGCAAAATAAAATTAAATATAATTTTTTAAAAAAGCATAAAGCTAGTGGAGTAGAGGAAGAGCACCAGCAGGAGAGAAGTGGACAGGAGAAGTACAAGGGAAATAAATTGACCAAATGATGTTCATGTACCAATAAATCTCACTGCTATGTATAGTTAAAATGCACCAATAATTTTTTAATGAAAATAAATAAATAAATGTAAGACAAAAAATAGTTAAGTGTGAACTACATTACATCTCTCTGTGTCCTCTAATGAGGAGATATCAATGTGTTTGGGTTGTAATCAGGACAGTAGCTTCATGTGAGGTGGATGAATAGTCTGCTGTTATCTTTATTTGGAGAGTGTTCTAAAGAAATGTGAATAAGTGCAAGATAACAAAGAGTGTATTTGTAGCTATAATTTTCATGTGTCAACTTAGTGGATGCTTTAGATGATTCACATTAAAGCCAGTGAATTTTGAGTGGGGCAATTGCCCACCATAATATGGATGAACATTATCCAATCAATTGAAAGCCTAAATATAAAATAAATATTGGGCACCATGAGTAAGTGGGAATTCTCCAACACTACCTTAGGATTGATCTCACTCTCAGCTCACTCTTCCAGGTCTCTTCCTGTGGCCTTAAACCAGTTCTCATGGGGCTGTCTGAACACGGCAGGTTCATCTTGCCCATCTCCATAACTGAATATGTCAATTTCTGTCTATGAAGAAACCTGACTAATACCACCAATAGGATATTGAGTACAAAATTGTGGTGAGAATCAAAAGATGTACTACACAACACACGTTGGAGTTTTATTCAACCATAAAAAAAGTGAAATTATGTAATATGCAGAAAATGGATGGAATTAGAGATCATTATGTTAAATGAAATAAACCAAAGTCAGAAGGTCAAGGGTCATATGTTTTCTCTCATATAGAGAGGAAAAAGAAAAGAAAGGTATGGAGCAGGGATCTCATGAAGATAAAAGGAAATCAATACAGAGACCAGGTAGTGAGAAGAGAGGGAGGTGATGAGCTGGAGAGCAATATGGACCACATTATGTCATTGTATGGTGATCATGTGCATATCTGTAACAACAACAAACCATTATGCCCAACCATAATGCACCAATAAAACATGTGGAAAGAATAAATAAATATCAGACTTTGAGACACACAGCCCCCCAAAAAGATGCACAACAAAAACTAATCAATAGAAAATAAAGCTGTAATGGTAGATTTATTTGGTGAGCAATATCCAAAAGATGTATCAAAAAGAAATGACAAAATTACCAAAGTCTTTTTCTATCATTAATTACTTAATTGTATGTAGATTAAACTTTCCACATACAATAATAAATTAGAAAACAGGATAAACTGTTAATATTTACAAAAGGCCTAATTACATTAAAATGCACAAATAGTATGAAAGTAAAAATATAGAAAAAAATCTACACTCTGTGGTATTGGTAACTAAAAGAGCATTTTTTAAAGATTTTTTTCTTTTTTTAAGGAAATATATTTTTAATTGTTTTTTTTTAGTTGTAGATGGACACAATATCTTTATTTCATTTATTTATTTTCTTATGTGCTTCTGAGGATCGAACCCAATGCCTCAAACATGGGAGACAAGTGCTCAACCACTGAGCTACAACCGCAGCTCCTAATTGTTTATTTTATATATGACAGTGGATTGCATTACAATTCATATTACACTATAGAGCACAATTTTTCATATCTCAGGTTGTATATAGAGTATATTCACACCAATTCGTGCCTCCATACATGTACTTTGAATAATGATGTTCATCACGTTCCACCATCATTTCTAACCCCTTCCCCATCCTGTCCCCTCCCATACCTGTTCCCTAACTAGGGTTCCTCTATTCCTCCTACACTCACCCCTCTTACCTCACTATGAATCCGTCTCCTTATATCAGAGAAAACATTTGTCATTTGTTTTTTTGGGATTGGCTAACTTCACTTAGCATTATCTTCTCCAACCCCATCCATTTACCTGAAAATCCCATGATTTTATTCTCTTTTATTGCTCAGTAAAATTCCATTGTGCATATATGCCACATTCTTTTAATCCATTCATCTACTGAAGGGCATCTAGGTTGGTTCTACAGTTTAACTATTGTGAGTTGTGCTGCTATAAATATTGATGTGGCTGTGTCCCTGTAGTATGCTGTTTTTAAGTCTTTGGGGTAGAGACCAAGGAGAGGAATAGATGAGTCAAATGGCATTTTCATTCCCAGTTTTCCAAGGAATCTTCATACTGCTTTCTATATTGGCTTCACCAATTTGCAGTCCCACCAGGAAGGTATGAGTATACCTTCTTCCTCACATCTTCTCCAATACTATTGTTTATATTCTTAATAGCTGCCATTCTGACTGGAGTGAGATGATATATTAGAGTAGTTTTAATTTGCATTTCTCTAATTGCTAGAGATGATGAACATTTTTAATATATTTGTTGATTTATTTATATCATCTTCAGAAAAGTGTCTATTCAGGTTGTTGGCCCATTTATTGATGGGGTTACTTGGTTTTTGGTTTTTAGTTTTTGGTTGGGGTTTTTTTTTGGGGGGTGCTTAGCTTTTTGAGTTCTTTATATACCCTAGATATTAGTGCTCTATCTGATGTGTGAGGCATAAAGATTTGCTCCCAAGATGTAGGCTCTCTATTCACCTCACAGATTGTTTCTTTTGCTGAGAAGAAACTTTTTAGTTTGAATCCATCCCATTTATTGATTCTTGGTTTTAATTCTTGTGCCAAAGGAGTCTTATTAAGGAAGTTGGGGCCTAATCCCACATGATGAAGATTAGGGCCTACTTTTTCTTCTATTAGACGCAGAGTCTCTGGTTTAATTCCTAGGTCCTTGATCCATTTTGAGTTGAGTTTTGTGCATGGTGAGAGATAGGGATTCAATTTCATTTTATTGCACATGGATTTCCAGTTTTCCCAGAATCATTTATTGAAGAGGCTGTCTTTTCTCCAATGCATGTTTTTGGCACCTTTGTCTAATATAAGATAACTGTAGTTTTGAGCGTTAGTGTCTGTGTCCTGTATTCTAGTTTTGAGGGCTAGTGTCTGTGTCCTCTATTCTGTACCATTGGTCTACCAGTCTGTTTTTGTGCCAATACCATGCTGGTTTTGTAACTATTGCTCTGTAGTATAGTTTCAGGTCTGGTATAGGATGCCACCTATTTCACTCTTCCTGCTAAGGATTGCTTTACTATTCTGGGTCTTTTATTTTTCCAGTTGAATTTCATGATTGCTTTGTCTATTTCTATGTGGAATGCCATTGGTATTTTGATTGTATAATGCTTTTGGTAGTATAGTCATTTTGATAACATTAATTCTGCCTATCCAAGAGCAAGGTAGATTCTTCCATCTTCTAAGGTCCTTTTTGATTTCTTTCTTTAGAGTTCTGTCATTTTCATTGTATAGATCTTTCACCTCTTTTGTTAAATTGATTCTCAAGTTGTTTTTTTTAGGTTATTGTAAATGGGGTAGTTTTCCTCATTTCCTTCTCAGAGGATTTGTCACTGACATACAGAAGTGCCTTTGATTTATGGGTGTTGATTTTATATCCTGCTACTTTGCTGAATTCATTTACTAGTTCTAGAAGTTTCTGGTGGAGCTTTTAGGGTCTTCTAGGTATAGAATTATATCATCAGCAAATAGTACTAATTTAAGTTCTTCTTTTCCTATACATATCCCCTTGATTTCTTTCATCTAATTGCTCTGGCCAGTGTTTCAAAAACTATGTTGAATAGAAGAAGTGAAAGAGGGCATCCTTGTCTTGTTCCAGTTTTTAGAGGAAATGCCTTTAATTTTTCTCCATTTAGAATGATGTTGGCCTGAGACTTAGCATAGATAGCCATTATGATGTTGAGATATGTTTCTGTTATCCCTAGTTTTTCTAGTATTTTGAACAGGCTTCTGATGGCATCTTCTATTTTATAGAAATTTATTGATGCCTTCAATATCTTCTATTTTATTAAAGTACAAGTTTTCAGAATAATTTCTAATTATCCTGTTTCTGTGGTGTCTGTTGTGATATTACCTTTTTCATCACATATGTTAGTAATTTGAGTTTTCTCTCTCCTTCTCTTAGCTAGCATAGCTAAGGGTTTATCAATTTTATTTATTTTTTCAAAGAACCAACTTTTTGTTTTATCAATTTTTTCACTTGTTTCTTTTTTTAATTCATTTATCTCAGCTCTAATTTTAATTATTTCCTGCCTTCTACTGTTTTTCGTGTTTATTTGTTTTTCTTTTACTAGGGCTTTGAGATGTAATGTTAGGTCATTTATTTGTTGACTCTTTATTCTTTTAAGGAATGAACTCTATGCAGTGAACTTTCCTCTTATTACTGCTTTCATAGTGTCCCAGAGATTTCAATATGTTGTGTCTATGTTCTCATTTACCTCTAAGAATTTTTTATCTCCTCCTTGATGTCTTTTTCAACCCATTATTCATCCAGTAGCATATTGTTTAGTCTTCAGGTATTGGATTAATTTTTATTTTTGATTTTGTCATTGATTTCTAATTTCATTCCATTATGATCTGATAAAATGCAGGATAGTATCTTTTTTGTATTTGCTAAGAGTTGCTTTGTGGCATAATATATGGTCTATTTTAGAAATGGATCCATGTGCTGCTGAGAAGAAAATGTATTCTCTTGATGAAAGATGAAATATTCTATATATATCAGTTAAGTCAAAATTATTGATTGTATTATTGAGATCTATACTTTCTTTATTCAACTTTTGTTTGGAAGATCTATCCAGTGTGTTAAAGTCACCCAAGATTATTGTGTTCTGCTCAATTTGACTCTTGAACTTGAGAAGAATTTCTTTGATGAACATAGGTGCTCCATTGTTTGGGGCATACATATTTATAATTGGTATGTATTGCTGGTGTATGGTATATATACATACAAAAATCTTTCATAACCCTAATTGATTTCCCCTATATGTAATCTCATTCCTTTCTCTGTGGCTTTTAGTATTCTCTCCTTATTCTACATGTTGGGCATTTTCATTATAATGTGCCTTGGTGTGGATCTGTTGTGATTTTGTACATTCAGCATCCTGTAGGCTTCTTGAATTTGGTTTTCCAATTCATTATTCATATTTGGAAAGTTTTCTGATATTATTTCAGTGAATAGATTGTTCATTCCTTTGGTTTGGAACTCTATGCCTTCCTCTATCCCAATAACTCTTAAATTTGTTCTTTTTATGCTATCCCATATTTCTTGAATGTTCTGCTCATGGTTTCTTACCCTTTTCACTGTGTGATCTACATTCTTTTCAAGATTTTAAATTTTGTCTTCATTGTCTGATGTCCTATCTTCCAAGTGGTCTACTCTCTTGGTGATACTTTCAATTGAATTAATTTGGTTTATTGTTTCTTTTATTTCAAGGATTTCTGGGGGGTTTTTTGTGTTTTTTTTAGAACCTCTTACTCCCTGTTGAGGTGATCTTTGCTTCCCATATTTGTTTATGTAGCTCCTTGTCAAAATGATCTTTTGTGCCTGTATTTGCTTTCTTATATCTTCCATCAGTTCACAGAACATTTTAATCATGTCCATTCTGAACTCCTTCTCTGTAATTTCTTCTGCTGTGGTTGCCATGGATTCTAATAATGTGGTATCTTGATTTGTTTGGGGTACTTTCTTCCCTTGTCTTTTCATGTTGCTTGTGTGTCTCCCTTTCTAGCTCTGTGGGTCTGGGGTATCACTGTTTTTACCCTATAGTTATGTAGTACTCCTGAAGGACTCCAAAACCTCTCCTTTGTGGGGAAGGACAATGTTAACAGATCCCAATATCAACAATATACCACCTATGAATGATTTGTTGCTATTAAGACATTTACAGTTTGGTCACAAAGCCCAGAAATGATTATTATCTATAACATCATCAGTAGGTTTGTAAAAGGGTTTACAGTTTCCGATGGTGGGCAATGAACTGTGGGTGAGGCATAGGATGATATGCGGAGGAGGTAGGATGTGAGGATATAGAGTTATTATATCTTAGGAAGTCTGAAAAAGAAATCTTATGAAGAGTGTTAGTAGCAAGAGAATAGACAAGAAGTAGTTTGGGGTGGACTTGTACATGGGAAGACAGTAGAGTACACAAAAAAAAACCACACATTTGTATTTAGAAAAATAAAGAATGTTAAAATAGTAACAATTGGAGGGAAAAAGAAAAATAAGAAAAAAAGGCATATACAACATCTCTATATTATATTATTCATATGTCCCAGTTCTCAAAATCCTAATTCATGCAGTGTTCTTGGTTTCACATACGTTGGGGAAATGAGGGTGGGAGGATAGAGGGGGGAGAAGAAAAAAAAGGAAAATAAATTATCAAAGAAAGAAGCCAGGATTGTTGCTAGTTTTAGAGAACTGTATCTTTCCTGCTTCCCTTCTCATCCAATAGGTGGGGTTGTCTGTTGTTAGCTGGTATCTCTGCCCTGAGGGTGATGAAGGTAACCAGGGTGGGCACCTGGAAGCGGGGAGTGGCACCCCCAGTCCCTGCAGGGAGACTGCACCTCATGGGTTTCTTTTTGGTCCACTGGTATGACTTGAGCACCCAGTCCTATCTCCCTATCTTGCCTGAAGATTTCCTAGCTCCTGGTCTCTCTGTTAGTCTCAAAACTTTTGCCCCATTTCCCTCTCCACTGCAGTTCCCAATGGAGGGTCCTCTCTCGGGGGCTCCTGTGGGCCTTGCCCTGGTCACACTGTGCACCCGTCCCACCTAGAGCTGTTTTCTGTTGGGTAGTTACTGTGCTGAGTTATAGCAGCTGGGGAGAGGGGGGGTGTTGGAAATCACATACCTGGCCAGCTGAAGATTTAATCTGGGAGCTGCCCCCACCAAATATGGCAAGGAAGGTGAGCCAAACTGGAGGCAGTCTGCTTCCAGCGCCGGGGTGTTGAGTGGTGTGGGGGGAACCAGGCGATGGCATCGTGCTTAGGGTAGATAGCAGCTGAGTGGCCTGTGTCAGAGCAAAGCAACATTGGAGTTCTGCAGTGATGCTGATAGATGATCCTGCTAAGGCGTTCGCAAGCCCAGAGTTGGGTGGCGGGAGCTGGGAGTCCTGCTCCAATGCTGAGGCCTGGAACCCCACGCAGGCACAGTGCTGGTGATTTCTTCGCAAGAACAGCTGTACAGTGGTCCTCTATCACTCTCAGAGATGCAGTGTTCCCACTGTGTGAGACCCAGGTCACAGATGGACACAGAAGACGGCCTTCCTCTGGCCCGCCATCTTGGGTTTCCTCAAAAGAGCTTATTCTTAAACAAAATTGACTGTAAGTCAAAAACTTTTAGAAGAGAAAAAAAAAACCTTTTCATTTATGAACCAATTAATGAGAAGACTGTTTTTTTAAAAAATATGTTAATCAAACAATAGAAACTCAAAATATATGAAGCAATTGTTGACAAAACTGAAGGGAGAAATAGTTCTATTATAATAGATGAAGACTTCAATACCTCATTTCCAATTCTGAGTACAATGGCTGGAGAGAAGATCAATAAGAGGGAGATGATGTGAATACCATAATCCAGCAAGTCTTTTTAAAAATTTTTTCTTTTTTTTTAAATTTGTTCTAATAGATATACAAGTTTTCAATTGCATACAAAATATGTACCAGAACAAATCATATATTACGCAAAAAAATAGCTTAATAAATTTAAAAAGATTGAAATCATGTGTAATATATTCACCAACCAAAATGCAATTGAAGTAGAAATTGATAACAAGGACATTTGAACATTCACATATATATATATAAGAACACACTGCAATCAGTGGGTAGATACAGGTGAAAAGAAGTTATGATATAGTTTGAACCAAATGAAAACAACATACCATATTTTTGTAGCAAGAAAAGCACTGTGTTTAGGGAATTTAAAACTGTACATGTGCATATTAAAAATAATCAGAGTGATCTCCAGGGAATTCTAATTTTAAGACTTAAGGAATAATATATTAGAAAGTGAAAACTTAATACTGAATGTAGCACAAGGAAAAATTAAAGATGAGACTGCATTAAAAAAAGAATATATAATTAGAATGAAGAAAATCAACAAAACCAAAATTGAGTCTGTGGGAATTTCACCTTCAAAGAAAAAATGTTTCTAGACTAACTATATATTAAAAAAAAAAAGCCCAGCACAGTGGGGCACACCTATAATCCCAGATACTCAGAAAACATAAACAGGAGGATCACAAGTTTGATGCAAGCCTGGGAAATGTAGCATGACCTTGTTACAGAATAAAATGGAAAAGGAAATAAAGAACTTGAAATATAGCTCTTGTAGCACAGCACTTGCCTAGCATAAGCAAGGTCTCGAGTTCAATCTTCGATTTCTCAGCAGGAGATGAGAGAGGGGTGTAGGGGGGATTCCAATTACTGGAATCATAAATGTATGTGATGATATAGCTGCTCAGCTTATGGAAATAAGAATGATGATAACAGCATAACATCAATTCCTGCACACCAACATATTGGATATCATTGATAAAATACAAATTCCTAGAGAGACAAATGCAACCAAATTTGACTTCCAGGGAAGAGAAAATCTTAATATGCCTATGCCAAGTATACAAACTGAATTAATAGTCAGGCGCAGTGGGTCATGCCTGCAATCCCAGCAGCTTGGGAGGCTGAAACATAAGGATCATGAGTTCAAAGCCAGCATCAGCAAAAGGGAGAAACTAAGCAACTCAGTGAGACCCTCTCTAAATAAAATATGAAGTAGGGATGGGGATTTGACTCAATGACTGAGTGTCCCTGAGTTCAATCCTCAGTACTCCCATTCCAAAAAAAAGAAAGAAATTGAGTTAATAATAATAATCTCCCAACAAAGAGAAGTCCAGTAACAGATGGGTTCACTTTTGATTTGACCCAAACTCCTATATGATAGTAATGCATGATTGTGACCGAGAAGAAACCTGGTGAGGGTTTGAATAGTTTCCTGTGGCTGCCGTAACAAATTACTGCAAACTTGGAGGCTTACAACAACATCTATCACATTTCTGGAAATGAGAAATCTGAAATCATTTCATTGAGACAGTCTGTCAGTGGAATGGACTCCACACAGATTCTAGGGGACACTTTATTTCTTGCTTCTTCCATTCTCTGATGACGGCAAGCATTCTATTTCATTTGGAAACTTTAAGTCAATGTTGCTTCTCAGGTCACATTGCCAGCTCCTTTTGTCTCTGAAGTTAAATTTTTCTGATTTCCTTTACAACGTTACCATGGAATTGGCTTTGAGGCACACAAGGATAATCCTGATGATCTCTCTCTCTTGAGTCCTTTATCTCATCATACCCATGTATGATTAGATAAAAAATCATACCCACATTGTTAACATTGAAAGGTTTTAAGAATTATCATGTGAATCTTTTTTGACCAATTTTGAACTTGACAGAATGTGATATGTCGATCATACTTTGCACTATGTTTGAATATTTTCCATAAATTTCAAATAATTCTAAAATTAAATAATCATTAAACAATAATTAGGAGTGATTCTCTGTGCTTCATTTGTATACAATGTGTCAAAATGCATTCTACTGTCAAATATAACTAATTAGAACAAATTTTTTTAAAAAAAAAGAAGGGAAAAAACAAGAAATGGCTCTCAGAGAAGAAATAACACCACAAATTCCAAAGTGAATATTTGTGTTATGCCAATGTGCTCCAAAGTACCACATGACCATGTTAGCACATTCTGTCAAACGAAGTTGAAGCCATCTATTGAATAGCAATGACAAATTACACAGGCAGACATGTTCCAGTGCTTAGTTTAAAGAATATTGAGCTTTCTGAGGATCAGAATTAGAAGTGAAATAAAGCAAGTTCTTACTAAAATTTTAACTACATCTTCTGTTTGCTATGCCAAATATTGTCATATTATTTTCCACATGGACATTTAGACATGTTTCAGTTAATTGTACATTGGTGCACATGAAATAATTTTAAAAATATAACCAGGTATGTAACCTTTAAATAATTTTATCATTAACATGTGATTCATATTTCCTAAGTAGGACGTATTTGATGTGTTTCTTGTCATTTAACAACACATCAGTTCTAAGCAAAAATTATGAGATGATTTGAAATGATTTGTTCCACGGTGGAATTTTCAAAAAATCCTGTTGTCTTAAAGTGAGGAATGTAAACATTGACTGAGAATGTTTGTTTTAAGTGTTTCAAGAAAGCAGAAAATTATTTGTGCCTCTGGAAATGCAGTGAACATTTATCTAAGCTTATCTTTTGCAATACTCACTATTATCATCTATATTTCAAAGGTCAACTGTGGTGCAATTACACTCAAAGCTCAATTATTTTTCATTTATTTAACAAATGTGTATTCCAATTTACTATAGAACACACTTATTCGGGTACAGGTGATCATGTTGTGTGCAATACAGATAAAAGCAATGCTAACACAGAGTTCACATTCTGGCTGGAGATTATAAAACCCAAGAAAGCAAATATATACCAGGGGAGGTTGATAAGGACTAAAGAATGACTTAGGTTGAGGGGACAGTTTATTTGGTGAGCAGACGGTGACTCCTTTATGAAGGTGGTCAGGGAAGAACTCTATGACAAGGGAACATTACTTCCAAGACCTGAATGGAATGAGAGCATTCCATCCAAGGAACAGAAAGTGCAAAGACCCTGAGGCTTGAACATGCTGGAAATTGAAATAGCAAGGAATTCATTTGGAATGAAGAGGATTGATTTACCATGGGAGTGACAAGAGAGGCCATAATTCAACTAAGGTCAAAAAAAATGAACAGCATTAATAATTCCAAAGAATTTGTAAAATGTACAGTATTAGTTCCAATAATTTTTAAATAATCTGAAAAATGGTACCAATATATGAATACATTTAAATGATTGTATTGTTTCTGCATTTGTCAGGTCCTCTGGCATTTATTGCCTCAAGAGTTACAGCATAAACATATTTGATGTATACAGTGACACAAACAAAAATATTAATTCAAGTGAGATGGCAGATTCATGTAGTGCTTGTTAAAATGTTCAAAGAAAGGGTACATACTTTTTAAATTAAATGTTCATTTATTCTGATTTGTTTATACATGATGGCAGAATGCAATTCATTCATATTACACACATAGAGTGTAATTTTTCAAGTCACTGATTGTACACAAAGTATTTTCACACCATTTGTGTCTTCATACATGTACTTAGGGTAATGATGCCCAACTCATTCCACCATCATTCCTATCCACTTGCCCCCTTCCTTCCCCTCCTTTCCCTTTTCCCTATCTAAAGTTCCTCCATTCCCCCCATGCTCTACCTCCCCCATCACCATTATGAGTCAGCTTCCTCATATCAAAGAAAACATCTGGCCTTTGGTTTTTTGGATTGGCTTACTTCACTTAGCATTATATTCTCCATCTCCATCCATCTACCTGCAAATGCCATGATTTTATTCTCTTTTAATTCTGAGTAATGTTCATTGTGTGTGTGTGTGTGTGTGTGTATATATATATATATATATATATATATATATATATATATATATACCAACGTTTCCCTATCCATTCATCTACTGAAGGGCATCTGGGTTGGTTCCACAGTTTACTATTGTGAATTGTGCTACTATAAACATTGATATGGCTGTGAGGACACATACTTTTATATAATAATGCATCATGTTTTTTCAACTTAGGACTCTTAGAATAATAGTTGGGAAAGAAATTTTAAAAATTTAGTGCTACTTTTGTATATATTCTAGGCAAGTGCTGTCCTGCTGAGCTACATCTCCAGCCCATACATTTACATTATAATACACAAATTAAATATCGATATGAAGTTATGGTTGTCAAACACTAGTCTACTAGTCAGGGTTCTCTGGGATTCAGGTGATTATAGAAGCTGAGAAGTTCGATGCTCTGCTATCTGCAAACCAAACAAGGAAGAGTGGTAGAGAAATTCAGTCTGAGTTCAAAGGCATGAGACAGGAGGGGTGAGGCTTGGCCACTGTAAGTCTTGGAGGCTAAAGATCTGAAAGTCAGTAGCTCTGATGTTCAAGCATGAGAGAAGACAAATGTCCCAATTAAAAAAAAAAAAAAGAAGACAGAATTAGAGAAAGAGAGAAATTCCCCTTTATCCACATATTTCTTCTACTCAACCAAGCCTTCAATTGATTGGTTGATAGATACCCATAATGATGAAGAAGATGTTCTTTTAAGTCTACTGCTTCAAATAGTAGTCTCCTTTGGAAATATCATCAAGGTCACACAGGAAAAAAAACTTTAAACTATCGGAGTGAATGTTAGTCCAGTCAAATTAACCACCACAAATACCCACATTACATTTAATTCCAACAGGTTTAGTCTGCTCATGTATATGAGTCCTCATAGGCCACCTGCATGCACTTTTATTCAGAGGCTTATTTATGCACTTGTTTTATATGTATGCATTGGTACATGCTAGAAAAAAATTGCACGGAAGAAAATTAAATAATAAATATAATCAGGATTTTGACAAGAAGAACACAAAATATCATAGACATTCTCATTAAGGTATTACAATTCTGAATGCAAGGTTTCTTTTTTTTCCCCTAGACAACGTACTTATGCAAGATAAGGTATCACTTCCATAACTTAACTTCACTGTGGGTCTTAAAATGTGACACTAACAGGGAGAAGTTCTGAGAGGACTGAATACTGTTATACATATTTCAAAATGGTTAATTCTGAAACCTAAAGACTACTTTTTCTCTGAAAAATCTTTGAGAATGCACTCTTGACCTCCTTGTTCCTCAGGCTGTAGACCACAGGGTTCAGCATGGGGATGACCATGGTGTAGAACACAGAGGCGATCTTGTCCTTGTCCATGGAGTGACTGGAGCTGGGCTGTAAGTACATGAAGATACTGGTCCCATAGAAAATGGAGACTGCGGTGAAGTGGGAGGCACAGGTGGACAGAGCCTTCCTATGTCCTGCACCTGAGCGCATCTTTAGGATGGTGATAAAAATGAACATGTAGGATATTAAGATAACTAGGAGAGCAAAAAAGATATTGAAGCTGGCAATGTAAATAAGAACCAGGTCATTCACATATCTGTTAGAACAAGAAAGAATCATAAGTGCTGGCATATCACAGAAAAAATGGTGGACCACATTGGACTTACAGAAAGAGAGAATGAACGTGTTCCCAGTGTAGATGGAAGCACTCAAAAATCCACAGACATAGCAGCCTAGGATCAGACTTGCACACACAAGTGTTGTCATGGTGGTGGTGTAGTGCAGGGGCTTACACACGGCTGCATAGCGGTCATAGGCCATTGAGGCCAGGAGGCAGTTTTCCACAGTAGCGAAGCCTGTTACAAAGAACATCTGAGCAGCACAAGCATTGTAGGAGAAGACCTTGTCTCCAGGAAAGAGCCCAGCCATGACCATGGGTGTGACAGCTGAAGAGTAGCACAAGTCCACCAGAGACAGGTTACCCAGGAAAAAGTACATGGGAGTGTGGAGACGGGAGTCCAAGACAATCAACAGGATCATCCCCAGGTTCCCAGCCAGAGTGATGGTGTAGATGAGGAAGAAGGTCACAAAGAGGGGAAGCTGCAGACCTGGATCAGTGGTCAGTCCCAGCAGGATGAACTGAGTCACTTCTGTCCTGTTCTCCATCAATGTTACCTAAGAATTTCTAAATGTTCTGTAATCATGAGAAGAAAGGAACAGAGCGATAAAGAAACTGAATTGAATACGAAAGTATTGAGTGCAAAATGTATTGTTCTATTGTAGCAGCAACTTGTACCCTAACATTCTCCAGAAATAGCATGGGCTTAAAAACCAAACTCAGTGTTTTTTCATCATATAGAGAAAATAATATTTTGAATCTGGGGACTCATAGGTAATTAAACTCCCTATTTGGAAATTTTATCCATTTGTTAACTGATATGTAAACAATTTAATAACTTTATAAAAAATTGATTTTTCTGGATGAATTTATGGGCCAATCCATTTCTCCTAAGCTCAATAAAAGCTGATTCTTTTGTATTTCCAACCTGACGGTTTAGGTGTGCATTTCCTGTCTCCTGCCAACAACATTATGAGTCTGTTTGGTTGTTATACTCATGCAAATTTATTAGGTAAATTATTCACATCCACACAATATTATTTATCAGTCTCTGTTCTAGACCCATGCTAGCATTAAACCCATGTTCAGAGGTTCCTAAAGCTAAAGGTTGAAAGTGAATTTCAATTAGTGTTTGGGGTTTCATATTGAACTGTGGGAGTAATTGATTAGGTGGTAATGGAATTTTGTTCTGTATATGAAGGTATATCATCAGATAATCTGACACAGGATTTAGAAAGAGATGTAAACCTTCCATTTACTAGCTAAGACTCATTGGTCCTAGACTAATTCCTCTGAACTTCAAATTTCCATTTGCAAAATGAAGACAGTAATGAGACCCACTTTGAGCACTATTGTGATAGCTAACAACGTAATACATAAAGAAAAATAAAAAGCACATCTTTTTAAAAAAATATTTATTTTTTAGTTTTAGTTGGACACGATACCTTTATTTATTTATTTTTACGTGGTGCTGAGGATCGAGCCCCGGGCCTTGCATGTACTAGGTGAGCACTCTACCATTGAGCCACAATCCCAGCCCTAAAAAGCACATCTTGATGAGCGCTAGCTATCATTTTATTATTAGGAGGGGATAATGGTTCACATTTGGTTTGGGGGGTTTTTGTGGAAAATTTTTTTGGATTTTTTTTATCAAGGTAGATGCTGACATGCACACCTTTACTTGTGGGTGACTTGGAAGTCTCAAAGCCTCTCTTACCAATTTCCCTTTTCTCTCCCACTTGGACCATGGAGATTTTTTTGTGTGTGTTCTCCAATGTTTCTAGGTCTCTCCTTAACCAAGCATAAAATTACTGCTCTTCCATCTCCATGTTGGCTGATCTTATTAACATTTTCTTCCTTGATTTGGGAAACAGAATCCGTTGTGATTAAAACTTTTTTCTGTCATTACTTATCAAACCATGATCAAATCACATGAATCAATAAAGACTCTGTGATAGACATTTTGATATTAGTACCATAGACTCATCTCATCTTTTAGAAATATTTTGAAGATATTTCTTTTCTTTCTGTTGTCAAATAACTCACATGTATGGGTATTCCACTGCTTCTGCATGACTTAATTTCTCACTGACATTTATTCCTTTAGAGCTTACCATTTTTCTAGAAGTTAAAGAAGAGTTCATCCAAAGTGGTGATTTTTAAATGACAAAATCAGCCATGGAGTATTACTGCTATCATAAGAGGTCCCATTCAAGTTCCAAGTTATGTAAAGCAGAGAAAAAAAGGAGGAAAGATAATTAACATGGATCCAGTTCCAAATATACCACGAATTCTTTCTGTACTGTGGATAGAATCACTTACCTCCTTGTTCTATGAAAAATAAACATGATAATATTATTTCTCTCACACATAATGTATAGGTCTTGTTTGTAAATGAATGATAGATTCAGGATATTTCATGAAGATTTTATCATTTAAAAATCGATCAGTATGCCATTTATATTTGGGTGTTTTCTCTGACCACGGTTCAAAGCTCACAGAAAGTCCTCAGGTCAGAAGAAGGTCTGTATGTATTAACAATGATTATCTCCCAGGTGAAAGAACAACATTCAGGGGAGCAAGGTGTACAGTGTACACCTCCTAAAACAATGTTATTTTGAGTCATTTTGAGATTTCAGAAGCTATTGCATGAAGATCTGGAGAGGATTATACAGACTTGGAGATCTCTAGAGGTTTTCCTCATGAGACTATCTTCAGATCTACATCTTATTTTCCTAAGAAAGAAGTAATTAAATTGCCCATGGAGATTAAGCTGGTATTATATTTTTTTTAAAGAGAGAATGAGAGAGAGAGAGAGAGAGAATTTTTTAATATTTATTTTTTAGTTTTCAGCAGACACAACATCTTTGTTTGTATGTGGTGCTGAGGATCGAACCCGGGCCGCATGCATGCCAGGCGAGCACGCTACCGCTTGAGCCACATCCCCAGCCCTGGTATTATATTTTTAATTTAAATTTATTTTATTTTATTATTAGTTGTTCAAAACATTACAAAGCTCTTGACATATCATATTTCATACATTTGATTCACGCGGATTATGAACTCCCATTTTTACCCCGTATACAAATTGCAGATTCACATCGGTTACACATCCACTTTTTTACATATTGCCATCCTAGTGTGTGTTGTATTCTGCTGCCTTTTCCTATCCTCTACTATCCCCCTTATTTTAACTAATAAATGGAAAGCTAAAAATCATACAAAATGATTAGTTTCCATGTCATTTCTCCATACATGTATACATGTCTAATGTTCAAATCAGGTTAAACAAGTATGCTTCCTCAAATTCCCATATTTACTCATGGTGAAACCCCTAAAAATCCTTTCTTCTGGATTTTTAGAGTATACAGTGAATAACTGTTAGCTATTGTCACCCTGCTGTGCAATGGCACACAAAACTCTTGCCCCTATTTAACAGTACATTAATACCAAATGATCAACTTTACCCATTCTTCCTCCAGCACCCCCACCCACTCTAGCCTCTGGTAACCACTATTCAGTTCTTACCTTCTAAGAGATCAACTTTTCAAGATTCCACATATGATCAAGGTCATTCAGTAATTGTGATTTTAGACTGACTTATTTCACCTCACATAATGATCTCCAGTTCAGTCAGTGTTAGGCTTTTCCCCTCCCTGGCTTCCATTACATAATGATGCAGATTCTCCAGTTCTAATGAAGGAATGCAACAGCATTACTCTCCTGCCACCCCATCATGTGAAATTATAGCAAGAAGGTGCCTTACGAGGAATAGGACATCCCAGACACCAAATCCCTGGCAGCTTGATCTAGTACTTCTGTCCTTGAGGACTGTTGAGTAATAAGTTTCTATTCCTTAAAAAAAAATACTGGACAAAGACACCACATTTGTGATACTTTTGAATATTTTTGTCAAACTAAGGAATAAAATAAAAGTACAGATTACTCCTAATATTGCTGGAGAAAATTGGGTGGGGGAACATGAACTCAGAGGGTTGAATTCTGATGTTCAACCCTAAAGAAATGACCTAAAATCTTCTTGTTTTTGTCCTGAAAGAGATCCTTTTCTTCTGTAGCTACATATTGAAACTACTAAGACAGCCCAGTCTTGTAAGTGGATGATTAAGATACAAATTGAACTCCTAGCATAGTAGTGTGTGCAGGGTACATTAGGTCATTGCTTGTGAAGGTATACGATCCTAGAAGTTGGAATGTAGACATGAGGACAGCCCCGATGAACCTGGAGACATTGATCCCTTAAACTCTGATGTCTTTTTTAATATATATTTCATTAATTATTTGTCTATTTATATATAACATTATGATTTATTTTAACATATTATAAAAGTATGAAATATACTTTGCTCTAATTCAGTTCCCAGTACTTCCCCATTCTTCCCTTCCTCTCTCCCCTGTTCCCTTACCTCCACTCTACTAAACTTTCTGCTATTTACTAATTGTTGTTGTTTTTTTTTTAAATTTGTGTCTTGTGGATATACAGGATGTTGAGATTCACTGTGTGTGTGTGTGTGTGTGTGTGTATATATACACACACATGTTTAACCCTACAGAAATGACCTAAAAAAAATACACACACACACACACACACACACACACACACACACAAGAAAGTTAGGTCCAACCCATTCCACTGTTCTTCCTTATCCTGTCCCTTGTTCCCCCGCTCAATCCTCCCCATCTAGTCTACTGATCTTTCTTCTATCTTGATGGAATGCCACCTCTCTCTCTCTTTCTCTCTCCACCTCTCCCCACCCTCATCTCTCTTTCCTGTTTTAGACTAACTTTTGGTTGTCAGAAAACATTCAACCTTTGACTTCTGGTGTCTCATTTATTTCACTTACCATGATAGACTCCAGTTCTATCAATTTACCAGCAAATGCCATATTTGCTTTCTTTCAAATGGCTGAGTAGTACTCTATTGTATAAATGTGTGTGTGTGCGTGTATATGTATATATATATATATATATATATACACATATATAATCACATTTTCTTTATCAATTTATTAAATTACGATGTCCTTTTGCAAGTAGAATTAGACTTACTACTCAGAGTAAAGCCAGCCTCAGCATGCTGTCTTAGCTGATTGATTAAGTTTACACGGCTCAATGAAAGTTCAGTGGAACTCTATATCACCCAAGGAAAGTTTAATGGCCTACCCTTATGCAGTAGCTGTGCAAGACAAGGATGGTTCTTTTCAGGACCTACCCCATTGCTCTTTGCTTCTGATTACTAACTAAACTCAAGTCCCAAAAGGCCTCTAAACAGTTTGTGATCTCTGAAGAGATGTGCTAATCTCCAAAGGAATTATTTACGTTTCTAATTTATACAGAAAGAAATCTTAAGCATATATGTGGGAATAGATATTGAGAATGTGGAATTATGGAAGGAAGAGAAAGCTGATTCAATCAAAATAAGTTTTATATTGTTATATCATGTGCACTTACAAATGTGTAACAAAGAATCCCACCTTTATGTAGAATTATAATGCACCAATAAAAATATGGAAAAAAGAAAAACACAATTAAAATATTTAATAAAAAATAAGTACAAGAGGCCCACAATCCAGAGATTTCATATTAAATATTGTGTTTGGGAAGTTAGAAATGGGTCTAACAGTTAACTTAGTTGTCTAAAACATAGAACAAAGGTGATCATTAATATTTGAAGTAGAATTACTCAAAGACTTTTATTTAATGTAGAAGAAATTATAAACCTTGAATAACTTGGATTTACTATTTTACTGCATACTCACTGTAAGATGGTGAGAAAAAAAAAACATAGCTTTTACCATGGCTATGAAAATAAAGGATTTTTTGAGAGGAGTCCAAGCATCTTTGAAAAGCTGTGTGATCACACTTCTCTAAAGACTACATCTTAAAATGAGAGCTCAGGCCACTGATTTGGGAAAATTTAAAATAATGAGAGTCACTGGATCCCAACAAGGCAGGGGTCAACCACCAGCATTCAATTGCCAGATGTAATGTGGGTGTGGTTATTTTGGGGAATAGCAGATTCAAACAGCAGTTAGAATACTGACGTACATGATTGTATCATATTGACAAGACCATTCTGGTGTTCCTAGGTGTTAAGCAGAAAGTAAGCTTAATAAATTCTTCGAGGATATGCATAGAGAAAAATTCGAAGTCAGGTGAACAAAATCTAACGGAATCACAGAACTACAGCCTCAAGCTGTCAGGCAATTCCCAGACTTGAGCATGTTTATAGACCAAGGCTTTCAGTTGTCAAGGCCAGAAATACACCTTCAATGTCCTGCCTGAAGACTACATCATCTCCTCAGAACTTTGTGGTCATCTAGTCCTCAAGAATCTTGAGTACTTTTCCCTTCCATAATATACAACACTGACCCTTTGTATTGATGACATGAAGGTGACTGGTCTAGAAGGACCAAGAAGCAACAGATTCTCTAATATCATTTCTATTCAAGTGAGCACTCAAGGGATCGGATAATGACCATCCACACTGATGGTGGTCGATCTTCTTTACTTAGTCTACTGCCTCAACTTGTATTCTCTTTCAGAAATAACCCCACAAACACAGAGAGAAAAGGCCTTACTGGCTCTCTGTGTATCCTTTAATCTATTCAAAAGAATGCATAAAATTCACCACCAATACAGTCACATTTAATAATAATAAATATCTTTAATAAGGGTTTGACAAGTAGAGTGCAGGAAATCATAAACATTCTCATTCAGATATTATGATTCTGGATATAATGTTCCTTTTTTTCCAGGCAATACACTTTTTAAGAGGTAAATTACTTGAGTAACTTAGATTTAGTGTGGGTCTTAAAATAGGACACAGCATGTAGAGAAGATCTGAGATGAATGGTTTCAAGTCTTGTGTATCCCACAAATTTTAATCAAAATCATAAAGATTATTTTGCCTCCAAAAAGGATGTGGGGGACAAGTTACACTCAGACATTGTTCACAGGACTGAAAATTAGTGTAACCACTCTATAAGTATGGAAATTCCTCAAGAAACTAAGAATGGAAACACCATATGACCCAGCTATCCCAATCCTTGGCATATATTCAAAAGATTTAAAATCAGAATATTATAGAGATGTGGCACATCAATGTTTACAGAAGCACAATTTACAATAGCATTGGAACACATCTAGGTGCTCCTGCACAGATGAATGGATAAAGAAAATGTGGTATATACATACAATGGAGAACTACTCAGCAATAAAAAAAAGAATGAAATTATGGCATTTTCCAGTAAATGAATGGAAATGAAAACCATCATGCTAAGTGAAAAAACCCAGACTCCAAAAGTCAGATAGAACTCTGTCTCTGATATGTGAAAGCTAGTCCAAAGTAAGGGGGAGGGGCCAAAAGGAAGTAGAGATTCCATTAATATAGAAGAAAGATCAGTGGGATTAAGGAAGGGGTTCAAGGAGAAGAGAAGCAGGATAGGATGAGAGAAGAACAGAGAATGAATCTAACCAAACTTTCCTATGTTCGTATATGAATATATCACAGAGAATCTCACTTTTAAGTATATCCACAGGCACTAATAAAAAAAAACACATAAGTAAATAGCAGAAAGATCAGTAAAGTAAAAGAAAGGACAGAGGGAAGAGAAGAAGAGAGAAAAGAAAGGGGAAATACTGAGAATTGAATTAAAGCAAATTATATTTCATATTTTTATAATTATGTCAAAATGAATTTTAATGCTACATGTAGCTAAAAAGAACGAAATAAAATAAATTAATTTCAAAAGATTATTTTGCCTTCAAAAAAATCTTTGAGAATGCACTCTTGACCTCCTTGTTCCTCAGACTATAGACCACAGGGTTCAGCATGGGGATGACCATGGTGTAGAACACAGAGGCGATCTTGTCCGTGTCCATGGAGTGACTGGAGCTGGGCTGTAAGTACATGAAGATGGTTGTCCCATAGAAAATGGAGACTGCTGTGAAGTGGGAGGCACAGGTGGACAGAGCCTTCCTATGTCCTGCACCTGAGTGCATCTTTAGGATGGTGATAAAAATCAATATGTAGGAGATTAAGATAACTGAGAGCGCAACAAGGATAACAAAGCTGGCAACATAAATGAGAACCAGCTCTTTCACATGTCTGTCAGAACAAGAGAGAGCCATGACTGCTGGAATATCACAGAAAAAATGGTGGACCACATTGGACTTACAGAAGGTGAGACTAAAAGTGTCTCCAGTGTAGAAGGAGGCACTCAAGAATCCACAGACATAGCAGCCTGTGACTACACATGCACACACACGTGTTGTCATGGTGGTGGTGTAGTGCAGGGGCTTACACACGGCTGCATAGCGATCATAGGCCATGGAGGATAAGAGGTAATTTTCCACAGTAGCAAAGCCCGTGAAAAAGAACAGCTGAGCAGCACAAGCATTGTAGGAGATGACCTCAATTCCTAGAAGGAGTTCAGCCATGACCCTGGGAGTGACAGCTGAAGAGTAGCAGATGTCTGCCAGAGACAGGTTGCCCAGGAAAAAGTACATGGGAGTGTGGAGACGGGAGTCCAGGAGAATCAGCAGGATCATCCCCAGGTTCCCAGTCAGAGTGATGGTGTAGATGAGGAGGAAGGTCACAAAGAGGGGAAGTTGCAGACCTGGGTCTTTGGTCAGTCCCAGCAGGATGAACTGGGTCACTTCTGTCCTGTTCTCCATCAATGTTGTCTGAGCATTACTAGATCTTCTACAGCCATGAAAAAAAATTGGAACAAAATGATAAAGAAATTGAAACTAGAAAGTATAATAAACACTTCTTTGTTCCAGTAATTTGTACTTTGAGATTTAAAGGGGGCTTCTTAAAAAACAATTTTAGTGTTCATTATAAACAGGGTAAGTTCTTGAATCTGAGAAATTTTAATTTATCATATACCTATATTAAGTTTTTATATGTTTGTTGACTGAGACTTAGACATTTTAACAACTTGATCAAAATGATATCTGGATGAGTCTATTGGCCCATTCTCCTCTCCATAACTGCCACTTCCATGTTTCTCACCTTCAAGAACTGCACCGGACACTTCAGATGGGCATTTATGGGATTCTTTCAAAAGTTTAGTTGGTTGTTACACTCATGTAAATTATCAGCACAAGAAGTTGAGTAATTTGTTAATATTCACCCAAGAATGTCTATTCCGGACCTGTGGCAACCTTTAACCATAATGAGTCTAAGTCTAATGGTTTAAAATTAATTTAAATCAAGTTGAATTTAACTCAACTTTATAATTAATTACTCCATGTCTCCTCTGGTTCAATCTCAGTGATTGGTGTTTCACAGTAAACTGAGTGACTGACTGATTAGGTGGTTATTTCATCTTGTTCACTAAATATCTGCCTCTCTCTAGAGGAAAAAATAAGCAAGCAAAAAAGCAACCACAGATTGAAATGACCCATTCAACTTCAAAAGGATCCTAAAGGAATTAACAAGCTGTGACTTACATTTTAACCTTTCCCCCACAATCTCGTGCTGTACATAAACAGCAAATCTATATGTTGACAGTGATAAGATTAAAAGCATAAACTTTAGCTTAGGGTGAAGAAGGGTTTAATTCACATCACTCAATGGCACACCTCTATGCACATGGGATTTGCAGGGAATAATTAACTGGAGGTGAGAGTCTTCTCAAACTGCAGAGGCAATTCTGAGAAAAGGTACATCATCAGATTTAGTAGATACAGAGATTAGATTTGGAGGGAGGAAATGCATTTTTGTGCTATTATTTACTTCCTAGCAGTCATTGGTCCAAACCTAACTCCCCTGAACATCATTATTTTTATCTGCAAAATGAAGATGGTAATGAGATCTACTTTCAGATATTATTGTGAGAAATGAGTAAGATAATTCACAAATAAATGAATAGCTATAATGTTATTATTGTAATGGGATAACCATCTTTATGTTGGTTTGATCAAGGTGAATGTTGAAACGCAGGCCTTCAGACGTCGGTGAGTAGGAAGTCCCTCAGCTTCTCCGTCCAGTTTGGCTTTTCTCCTTCGCTGGGTCTACTGATTCTCTGTGCTGTTTCTCAGCCTATCCTTACTCCAAGCCTAAGATTACTGCTTTGAAATTCCACCCAAGCCATTTCTTTCCAACATTGCTTCCTTGAAATCCGTATTTTAGTTTGGATAAAAGAATTTATTTTTCTTAAACTCATTATTTTTCCCATTACTGTGATGCCATAACCAAATCCCAGAGACAAGTGCTCAGAGTTCCCAAGTCATAGTCTGTCTTTAACTCAGATATGTTCTCAAGGGCACTCCCATGTTGTAAAGTATTTTACTCAAATTTATGTTTGTGTAGTAACAATATTTAAAATGCTTTTATTGGAACTGTAGTTCTGGAAGGAGAGCCATCCAACACTCACACTACTTCCTACCATCTTCCTCTTAAGTCTCCCTCAACGTCACTTTACAAGTCAGCCACTGACCACGACGTTGCCACCTTTAACACACATGACACCATTTATCACATGTTCTGTTTTACAACCAGTGAAAAGGATTTTGTATACCTATGTGCTTAAAAGTAGACATCCTCATCCTCAGGGAATGGAGGATTTGAGAAATTCTGTGTTACTCTAAAATTGCACAGCTAGTAACAGAAAGACTCCACATTCAAGATTTAAGGAAACCTCCAACCTAATTAAATTTTTTATCCATGTCACTGTCAGCATGTGTACATGTGACAGCAATACTAAGCATGCGATTATGGAGGAAAGATTTAAATGCAGCTCAGAGTTTAGTAGTTCATTTAAGACCCCTTTGTGTCTTAAAGCATGATAATTTCACTGTTCCAGGATTTTTATTTCTTGTTCATGTACCTCCAGTGAGAAACAAAAATGTAGTTAACAAGATGAAATTGTTACCTAATCACGTCTTAAATTTTTTTCGTATTTTTGGAGATAGAGCTATGATTTGTTATGAGAATATCTAAATGCTCTCTCTTGGAAGTTTTCTCATTTATAACTCCCAACTCACCTCCATTTCTTTGAAATATGTTAAAACCATCTATTTCTCTTTTTAAATAACTCATAGTAGGTATAGTCACCTTGCTTTTTTTTATGATTACACTTCTCACTAAAATGTTTATGGAATATAGAATCTTACCATTTTGTTGGGGAAGAAAGAACAGACAATCCAGAATAGTGTGTTTGAAATCATGAAGTCAGCCAGGAAATATTGCATAAGACTATTGGAGTCTCTCAGGTAGAGATAACAACGTTCCAATTTCTCTAACCCAGGGGAAAAAAATGGAGGAAAGAACATTAACACAGATCAATTCCAATCTACCATGAATTCTTTGTTTCTTTAGAAGAGTCGATTACCTCTTCCTTATTTACATAATAAGCATGATAATATTACATCTTTCACAGAATTGTGCCTGTAAATAATGAATAAAAGAGGTCCTCAGAATCTCATGTAGTGGATATCAATAAAAAGTCTGTCAATGTGATTATTATCTTTGAGGGTTTGCCTGACCATGCTTAAAGGTTCATGCAAATGTTCAGGTCAAAAAAAGGCCTCTATGTACTAATAATGGTTGTCATTTATATAGATAAATAAGGTCCGATTAAGCACTGAATGGAGTGTATGTCTTCCAAAATAGGTCATTTGGAGTCATACTGGGATTTCAGAGGCTAACACATGAAGATCTGGAGAGAGTTATATAGAGTTGAGACCTCTGGAGACTGTCCCCATGAGACTATCCACAGCTCCTGATCCAACTTTCCTATGGAAGAAGCAATTAAACTGTCTATAGGGATCAAGCTAGTTAGCCTTAAGTTGTACAGATTTGGGGTATTATTTTCATTTATTATCAATGCATAACTCACATATGGTAATACCCTCATTTTTTAGTGTATAATTACAATAGTTTTGTCAAGTGCATGGTCATCTAACAACCACAGTCACCTACAACAATTTATGTTTAATAACTTATCCAGCCTTCTGCCTCTGACTACAAATGAATCATTTTATTCAAATAGTTTTCCATCATTAGAATGTCATAAAAAGAATATAAAAGAGTACTATGATTAACCATCACGACATGTTGGAGAACATAGATACAATACAAATTCTTATAAATACACACATTGTCAAAACCAACTCCAGATTCATAGAAAATCTGAATATATCTGTAACATGTGAAGAGATTGAACTAATACTAAATAACTTCCCCAAAGAGGAAAGCGAAGGAACAGATAGCTTCACTTGTGAATTCTCCCAAACCTACAACAGCCATGTAAGATTGACAGAGAAGAAACCAGACAAAGGTCAGTATTAGTTTCCTATGGCTGCTGTAACAAATTACTGCAAATACTGAGGCTTACCACAACAAGGTTTTATTCAATCTCAGATCTAGAAATTGAAATTCCATAACCACTTGTGGAGAGCTGAAACCACAACCCCTTCCTGGGCTCCAGGGCACTTTCAGTTTCTTATCTCTTCCTTCTTCTGGTGGCTGCTGGCATGCCATTGCTGCTTGTTTCTGAGGTCACAGTGTCAGCTCCTCTTTTTCTGTGTTTAAATCTTCTGACTCTATAAGAATACATGGATAACCTTTAGGGTACACATTGCTAATCCTGATAATTTCTCATTCTTTTTTTAAATTTTAAAATCCTTATTTAATCGCATCTGCATAGTCTTCTGAGCCACATAGAGTAATACTTAAAGGTTTCCAAATTCAGACTTGTATCTTTTAATGAGCCTTTATTGAGCTTGTCACAGGGTTATGTGGCAACAGTCTACACTGTCTTAGAAGTTTTTCGTTAAATCTAAAATTAAATAACAATTTAAAATAACATTTAGAAATGGTTCCAACGGGAGAAATATCTCTATGTAGATGAGAATGTTTGTGTTATACTACACTGTTCCAAAATTGTAATATAACACAAGACTATCTTAGCATATTCAAGAACAATATTACAAATCTTAAGATGTTGAGGACTTCTATTTTATAGTTGCAATAAAGTAGACATGGAATCACATTGCTCTGCTTAGTTTTCCATAATATTAAATGTTTTAATTAGTTTTTTAAATTATTTTTTAATTAATTTTTAAAATAGTTTTCCATAATATTAAATTTTGACTCTGTGGGTCAAAACTTAAAGAAAAAAAAAGATAGTACAGTGTAGAAGAATATTGAATACATGTTATCTCTATTACTGACATATATTCTTATATTTATATTCTACATGGATGGTTAGAATCATTTTAGTTAATTATATAATTCAAATATAAGAAGACATTTTTAAAAATATAATCAGATTTGAAAACTTTTAAATAATCTATTTAGTGCATTTTGTGGCTTGTTAAATAATATTTCATTGATAAGTTCCTTGTCATTTAATGAGATATCAGTTTTAAGTAAAAATTATGAGATAGTTTCAGATGATCTACTTGATAATGGGATCCAGAACATCACTATGAACAGAATCAAGGAGTACAAGAACTGAATTTGGATACAGTCAAAAAATATGTCACCAGAGAGTAGAAAGTCACCTGAGACTATTGAAATGCTCTCAAATTATATACTGAGAGGTTTATATTATGGATGGTGCACTATGATTATCACTGGTTCCAAAATTCAACATATTAATACAAATGGAATCAAAGCTTGCTTGTTTTATTCACTCAAATTTAACAAATGCTTCTTGATAATCTACAATACAATCAACACACAGGCTGCTGAGAATCATGTTCTGAAGCTCACTGCTCCCATGGAATTTAAATTCTAGTTGGAAGGTTGGCAATAAAAAAAGTGAAAATAAATGTAAAATGAAAATAAAAATCAAACTGGTAAGAACCATGAAGGATAAAGCAGAGGGAGAGAGAACAGCTTATTTGCTGAGTGGAGGGTGATGATGTTAGCACAGGTGATCGGGGTCAGCTCCATGACAGGGCAACGTTTCAGCAAGGATGAGAATGGGGAGAGAAGAGCAAGTTCAGAGGCTCCGAGCAGGAGCCCGCATGGAGCTGAGGACAAAGAGCAAAGAGCTCAGTGCAAACAAAGTGGGGCCAAAAACAGGAGTGACAAGAGAAAATGTGACTCTGGAAAGTTAAGAAAACAAGATCGGCACTGGCCATTTCAAGTACTTACAGAGAAAAACCACTGTGGCTTTATTGGTTTCTTAGTGTGAAATTCAGTCGTGATACACAAGATAATTTAAAAATACAGTATTATTTTTTCTCAATTTTTCTTGTATGCTAAAGAGTTCATTATAATATGAACATGTTTGTTCTATACGATGACATGGTCAAACCAGAACTATTAATTCATTTAAGATGTTATATGTTTCTCTAGATAAAATATTGCAACAAAAAGAAAATGCTTCCACTCTAAGGTATGCAATGTTCTCATAGAATATTCAACTAAAGAAATTATTATTCAACTAAAGAAATAAATATTAGACATATGTTTATATTATAAAAGCTGAATTAAACATTTTGATGATGATGATGATGATGATTATATCGTTGCTGCATTCCATTTAATTCTGACAAATTCACTATACCTGTGTGTGTGTCTCAAGAGGCACATGCATGCACTCCTATACATGCGCCCATTTGTGCCACTGTTTTACATGCATCTTTGCATGGGTATGTGGTATAAAATAATACACCTAGAATGAGTATATATGAAAACTGTTAATAAAGTTTTTAGCAGGGCCAGAGACATCTTTACCATTCTTCTATAGTTAATAGATCTCTGAACACAGTGTTCTCTTTTTTCTAGACAACAGACAGCAGATATAAGGGTATCACTACAGGAAGTTAACTTCAATGTGGACCTTAAAATGTGATTCAGTGCACGGAAAAGATCTGAGGGGGGTAAACCCAGGTATTGTGCATTCTACTGTTAAAATCACCACCCTAAAGACAATTTTGCTTCCCAAAGAAACTTTTTGAATGCACCCTTCACTTCTTGTTCCACAGGCTATAAACCACAGTGTTCAGAATAGAGATGACCATAGCATAGTACCCAGATGCTATTTTGTCTGAGTTCACAGAATGACTGGAGCTGGGCTGAAGGTACTCGGGGATGAAGACTGAAGTGAGGTGAGATGTACAAGTGCACAAAGACTTCTTCTATTCTGAAGTTGAGTGCCTTGTAAGGATGATGATAAAAATGAATATATGGTGTACCAAGATAAACAGGTGAATAAAAAACAGATTGAAGGCCGTGACACAAACAAAAACCAGCTCACTAACATGTCTACCAGAACGAAAGAGAACCATGACCGCTGGAATATCACAGAAGTGATACAGCACATGGACATTCTGAATGAGAGGCTGAATGTGTCCCCATTGTGGATGGAAGCCACAGAGAAGCCACCACCTATGGCAGACAAGCACACAGACCTTTTGTCATGATTGCGGTGTAATGTAGGGGTTTGCCCACGCAGGTCATTGAAGCCAAAAGGTAAATTTTCACAGTGGCAAAGGCTATACAAAAAGAAGATCTGAGCATCATAAGCATTGTAAAAAAAAATGACCTTTTCTTCTGCAAGGAGCCCTCCATCACTGTGGGAGTGACAGCTGATTTTAAAAAGGCCACCAGAGACATGCTACTGAGCAAAAACTACAGGGAAGGAGAAGATGAGAGTCCAAAAGACTAATGCATTACTTTCCAAATTCCCAGACAATGAAGTAGATCAGGGTGAATGTTTTAAAGAAGGAACATGCGGTCATTCATTAGTCTCAGCAGAATGAGTTGTGTTACTTCTGTCCTGGTCTATATCAATATTATTTGAGAATTATGACAAGCCCTGTAATCATGATGATTGTTAAACAACAACAACAACAAAAGATTGAAGTAAAAATAGATGTAAAATATAGTATGCATTATTTCACTACAGCAATAATTTGTTCTACAAGGTTCGCTAGATAAGGATGGACGGAAAGCAAATTTTAGTATGTGATGCATATTTAGAATTATGAATTATTGAATCTGAGAAATCTGCAAAAATATTCTTCTAATTTTTCAACTTTATAAATTTTAAAGCTGAAATTTAGAAAATTAAATGGTCCAAAATGATATGTCTGCTATACCTTCTAATCCCCTTTCTCTGAGTCTAGTATAAAGTCTTAACCTTCAATTTTGTTCACCTGCCAGGAAATTGTCAGGACAGTTTACATACATATTCATTAACTCTTCACAATAATATTACAAAGTTAATTACTTCTTTCGTTCATTCGAGACACAAGCTGTTGAATAATTTATTCATGTGTACACAAGTAGTAATTGCAAGCCAAGCTTTAGGCCCAAGCCATAATTTAAACCCAGGCAGAGTGAGTTTTAAATACGATGAATGGTCTTAATTCAATTTAAATAAAATTAAATTTAACTCAATATGTGATTAATAATTTTCTCCACTGATCCAAACTTAGTGTTTAGGATTCCCCAGTGAAGTATCGGAAAAGATATATGAATAGTGAATGCAGTAGGAAGGAACCTCAGGGGCATGTTCCTCCAGCAGAAGCCATCTGAAGAGAAGGGTAAGCAACTGTACTACCAAACCTGGCTTTTTTTTTTTCGGGGCTAGGGTTGTAGTTCAGTGGTAGAGCATTTGCCTAGCATGTGTGAGGCCCTGGGTTCAATCCTCAGCACCGCATAAAAAATAAATAAAATAATAAACCTGGCTTTTTGGAAGAGGTGCATATCAATCCCACCCACACTTACCATGAAGGAATTCATTCTATATGAAATACCCCGAACCTGGTTGTTTTATCTGCAAAATGAAGAGAGCAATTGCAAGCAAAAATAACTGTCACGGTTTCAGTACCATTATGAGAACACAAATAAACAGGGATGGAAGCAAGCTTTCCTTTACTCTGCAGTGCAGTCTATCGATCAGGCACTGGAGGGGCTCATTTTGGGGGTGAAAGATGGCTGCCAGTTACACAGGGGCTCTGGGTTTTACAATGAGAGTGAATTATTCATTGAAGACTAAAGCAGCTGTGTCGATTTGGGCAATCACGAAAAAAGTTGTAAAAAGTCTGAAACTTATTGTTACTGGGAAGGGAGGAAAGCTCAGAACTCTGTGTTCACTGCTTATCTTCCTCCTCTGGGACTCATTGTTACCCAGAGCCTCACTATTTGCTCTTCTCCTTCCAGGACTCTTCTGCAATGGGAAAGGGTAAAAGTCTAGGGCCCAGCATTTCAGTGTCTGCCTCCTCCCTACATGACACATTGTGGTTGGGAAGGGATGAATATTTGCTTTGGGCAGAAATGCTGGAGGTGAACCCTGGAGGGGATAAAAATTGGCTTTTTCCCTCGGGACCCATTGTTGGTGGGGGGAGGATTTACTGGCAGAGGATTAATGATTGCCTTCCTCTTCCTCCAGGTCAGACAGTTTTAGAGGGTGTCATTTCCCTATCCTGGGGGTTGTCATTTCCCTTATCCATCAGTAATGAACCCTACCTTAAAATATTATTGTGAGAGTGAAATAAGTTAATGCATAAAAACAGTGAATAAAACACGGGTTTCATCATGCTTATGTTGGGGAAAATTTCAAAAGCAGTGTTTGGCCTGATGAATGCTAAATATTAACTTGTTATTAGTATGGATAATGACCTTTTTTTTTTTTTTTTTTTTTTTGGTTTGAGGAAAATGGACAGTGACAAGGAGGGTCGACTTAGGCTGTCTGTGGTTTCCAGCCTTTGTCTACCTTTGCTCAGCCGCTGCAAAGGGCCCATCCAGCCATCCCACGTGAGCCATTCCTTTTTGTAATATATTTCTTGAAATCCACATCTTAGTTTGGATGAAAGAGTCCCATGTTTTACACCCAATTTTTCTCTCATTCTCATAAATCAATCAGAAATTGAAAGTTGCAAGTCCTGAGATTTTGTGGGCAAACTCTGTGCTGTATTTTATTTGAAGATTTTTGTATAGGAACAGTATTTTAAATCTTTCCATTTGAGTTTGAAGACTTTTTAAATATTTTTTAGTTGCTGATAGATCTTTATTTTTTTAATATATGGTGCTGAGAATTGAACCCAGTGTCTCACACATACCAGGCACGTGCACTACCACTGAGCCCCAGCCCCAGCCCTGAGTTTGAAGACTTTTTGAAGGGCTCTGTCTTCTGCTAACTACTATTCACTACCAATCCTCCTCCCAAACATAGGCAACTTCTCTTTCCAATCCAACTCCATGAAAATGTATTTGTAAGTATTAATACACATAACGTCTTTTTCCTGCACTATCCAACCAGTGATAGCAGCTTCATGTATAAATGTTATGGGTGTATGTGTACTTGTGTGTAAGAATAAGGTAGGTTGTATTATAATTCATATTTTACCATTGATTCATGAGGATTTGAAAAGTTATACAAATTGCTGAATATGAGGAGCAGTCAAAATCCAAGGACTAAAGTCAGTTTCTGTCTAATCAAAAGTCTGGGATTTTAGTTTCATTACTATCCGCTTCTGAAGATGCACTAGTAATAATAAGCTTGAAAACAAGCAGGGGAGGTTAAAAGGGCAGATGGACTTTGTTCATTCATTTAAGAGCCTATTGTAGTTTCAAGATCGATTATTTCATTCCTTTGTTTTCTAACCTCTGGTGACAGGAGAGTACACAGAAAAGGAGAAATGATTGTCTGCTCATCCTCATGTCATCCGCCTTTGTGGTCATTGGCTTTCTTTCTCTTTGAAATGCAGCAGAACTGTGAAACTCTCTCCTGATGAAAGTTTTGACATTTATACCCCTGAACCAATTCAGTATGTTTTTAAAAGACTCACAATATTTATTTCTATTTTCAAATAATTCCTAGTGAGTTCAGCTATTCCCAAAGCTTTTGCATAAGTTATAATTTTCACTGTATACAGGGCAGTAATCAAAAGACTCTAAGGCATCTAAGGCAGGAACAAATGTAACTAAGAACATTAACATGAGTCCAGTCCTGAATCAACCATTTCTTTGTGTGTCCTTAAAGAAATCACCATCTGTTCCTTAATTGTAAAAGAAACACAATAAAATTACTATATATATATATATATATATATATATATATATATATATATTAAGAAATTTTTAAAAAGGGACCCCAGTGGAGACCAGACAGGCCCAGAACAGCCCCAGCCATCCCTGCAGAGCCCAGCAGGCCTGAGACAGTCTTGCTGCTTGCTGACCTCCACAGAAACCAGGCAGGTCTGGGACAGCCCCAGTCACCTGGGAAAAGATCAGGCCCAGGCCCAGGCCCAGGCATAGGACTGTCCACCTCACTGAAGACCACACCCATACACCACAGTGGTGCATCTCCAAACAGGTTGCCCAAAGTCATCATTTGGTTTGCCCATTCAGCACCATCCCTAAAAGTGGTTGCTGCCATCTTGGGACACTTCCAACACCATCTCAGGTTACCTCAACGGTTGCCACCACCATCTTTAGTTGTAGCAACTACTATCTTGAGATACTGGCCAGCAGCTGGAAGCCCAACACCAAGGTATTTACAGTTTTGACGATACACTGCCACCAACTATGGACATGGCTGCTTCCAACTGGGATAACATCCAGGACCCAAAGACCATCACCACGTCTTGTGTGTACCAGAGGTATCCCTGCTAAGTGTGCTAATAGCCACTGTCTTGTTGCAGGAGCAGGAGAGCCTTGCACTGGGTAGCCTCTGTCTCTCTTTTCTCTTGTTATCAGCCAACTTCTTTTGACTGATATTTCACTCTTCCTATGATCTGATACCTCTATATTCTCACCTCCTACCTCATGAGCATCACATCCTAAAACCTCTCCTCACACCATTTCTTGTTTTTTCCACCATTAGAATCTGTTGGCCCTTTTACAAACCTACTGTTTATATTGCAGATAATGATTGAACACATCATTCCTGTTTATTGTAATAAAACTGTAATAGTCTAAATAGGAATCATTTGATTTAAGGCTATATGTCATTTGCAATGAGTGCTGTTCATATTGATCTCCCCCTTAAAGGTGAGACATCAGTAACATGCAGGGACATTGTAAGATTATACAGTAGAAACTTTAATACCTCAGATATGTACTGCTAGGAGGGAAGACAATTGGAAAGCATGAAAAGACAAGGAAAGAAAGTGCCCCAAATAAACCAAGATGATACAATAATAGAATTCATTGACAGCACAGTAGATAAAATGTCAGAGAAGGAATTCAAATGTATATAATTAAGATGGTCTGCAAATCAAACAATGACATAAGAGAGCAAATACAGGCAATAATTGATCACTCCAACAAAGAGATAAGAGAGCAAATACAGGTAGCAAAAGATTACTTCAAGAACAAGATAGAGATTCTGAAAAAACAGACAGAAATCCTTGAAATGAAGGAAACAATAAATTAAATAAAAAACTCAAAAGAAAGCATCACCAACAGACTAGAAATTGCAAGACAGAACCTCAGACAATGAAGACAAAATATGCACTCTTGAAAATAAAGTTGAATACACAGTGAAGATGGTAAGAAACCATGAATAGAACATCCGAGAATTTTAGGATAACATCAAAAGACCAAATCTAAGATTTATCAGAATAGAGGAAATCACAGAGATACAAACCAAAGGAATACACAAACTATTCAATGAAATAATATCATAAAATATCCCAAACATGAAGAATGAATTGGAAAATCAAATACAAGAGGCTTATAGGCCCAATTGTACAAAAGTACAACAGATTTACATCGAAGCACATTATAATGAAAATGCCTACCATACAGAATAAGAATAGAATTTTAAAAGATGTAAGAGAAAAGTTTCAGTTTACATATAAGGAGAAATCAATTTGGGTCTCAGAAGAGTTCTCAACCCAGACTGTCAACGTAGAAGATCCTGGAACAACATATACCAAGCTCTGAAAGAAAATTGATGACAACCAAGAATCTTATATCTAGCAAAATCAAACTTCAGATTTGATGACAAAATAAAAACCTTTCATGATTAAAAAACAAAAAGTTAAAAGAATTTATAGTGAGAAAGCCTATACTACATAACATTCTTGGCAAAATATTTCATGAGGAGAAAATGAAAAAAATAATAAAAATCATGAAAGGGAGGAACTACACTAAAGGAAAAAACAATCAAAGGAGAAACAAAGTCAAGTAAAAAAAAACCAAAATGACTTGGAATACTAACCATATTTCAATAATAACCCTGAATGTTAATGGCCTAAACTCATCAATTAAAAGACATAGACTAGAAAATTGGATTTTTTTAAAAAAGATGCAACACTATGCTGCCTTCAAGAGACTCATCTTATTGAAAAGACATCCACAGACTGAAAGTGAAAGGATGGAGAAAAAACATACCACCCAACTGGACTGCATAAACAAGCAGGGGTTTTTATCCTCATATTAGACAGAGTGGACTGTCAGAAGGGATAAAGAAGGACATTTTATATGGCTTAAGGGAATCCTTCCAAACTCCTTCCATGAGGCTACTATCATTCTGATAACAAAACCAGACAAGGACACATCAAGGAAAGAAGACTTCAGACCGGTATCCCGGATGAATATAGATGCAAGAATTTTCAATAAAATTCTGGCAAATCACATACAAAGTATATTAAAAGGATAGTGCACCAATTGGGGTTCATCCCAGGGATGCAAGATTGGTTCAACATACAGAATTCAATAAATGTAATCCATCTCATCAATAGACTTAAAGATAAAAATCATATGATCCTCTCAATAGATGTAGAAAAAAGCATTTTATAAAATACAGCACCCTTTCATGTTTAGAACACTAGAAAAACTAGGAATCATGGGAACATACCTCAACATTATAAAAGCTATCTATGCTAAGCCCAAGGCCAACTTTTTTCAAAAGTCCTTATACATTGGGACCAAGGAAGTTTGGGTTGTTGAAGACATTATAGTCACTGCATAGAAGCTAAGTACTTTACACAGAGACGATAGGAAACACGGCTTAAAGACACGGCAAGACCCCACCCATTGCAGGCTCAAGAATATGAAAGTGAAAATTCCTTTGAGAAAAAAATTTGGGGGTGGGAGTGGGGCTGCTTTCACAAGGGCCCTATGAAGTTGCTTCATTGTACTCAGCCACCCAGGTATTCAGAGGCCACTACAGCCATGGTCCCAGGAGGCCCAGCTACTGCTCAAGATGACAGCAGACCATGGCATCCTCCGTGTGGTGCTGGTTCTGCAGGAATTGAGGATGCGGGATTCTTGGAGGCTTCCACTGAGATTTCGAAGGGAGGCCTTGGAGGCCAGGAAGAGTGTACCAGGGTCAGAATTCCTGCAGGCAGCCCCTGAGCGGGCAGTGCATGAGGATGTGAGAAGGAAGCTGAAGGCTGAAGCTGCAGTGGAGACTCATCTCTCTCCTGAGATTAGGAGACGTCAGTAACATGGGACATCTGCTGAGGAAAGTTAGAGGAATGGAGCAGAGACTGGCCGAGAGAGAGACCATGTGAACTGCAAGACTGAAAGGCCATGAGGCAGGGGTACACCAGCACTTTGGAAAGAACATCAAAATGCCATGTGCCCCAGATGCTGGGTGTGGAGCTATAGGACTTGCCCAGCTGGATTTTGGTCTTGCTTTGGTCCAATCCGTATCCATTCCCTCTATGCCACTACTTCCCCCTTTTGGAATGGAAATGTTTACTCTGTGTCATTATATATTAGATATATTTGATCCTCACAAGGGAAAGTATACAGAAACTTGTCTTGAGTCTCAGACAAGATTTTGGACTTGGAATTTGGAGCAATACCGGAACTATCAAGACAATGGGGACTCTTGGAAATGGACGAACTGTATTTTGCATTGTGAAATGGGTATGAGGTTTGGGAACCGAGGGATAGAATGTAATGGTTAAGATATGAAGTGTCCCCCCAAAAGTTCATGTAAGAAACAATGCAAGAATATTCAGAGGTGAAATCCCCAGATTATGAGGGCTCTAACTACTGATATGGATTAACTTGGTGGTAACTGTAGGCAGGTAGGGTGTGGCTGAAGGAAGTCGGCCACTGAAGATGTGCCTTTGCTGTTTATAATTTGTCCCTGTTAAGAGGAGCTCTCTTTCTCTGCTTCCTGACCCCACCAGGAGTTGAGAAGCTTTACTCCATTGGGCCCTTCCTCCATAACATTCAGCCTCATCTTGAGCCCAGAGAAATAGGGTCAACCATGTATGAACTGAGATCTCTGAAACTGTGAGCCCCAAATAAACTCTTCCTCCTTGGGAAAAAATGTTTAAAAGGTGTCCACATCAATAGATGCTTCTATATCTCTCAGTAAAGTGCGAAAATACAGTCATTTAGAAGGTCAACTCTTTTTGCTTCTATTCAAAATTAAGATTTTGAACAGTCGCCAACTTAAGAAATAATGAAAATCAGACATAAATTTATATTCTGTTTCAGAATGGAAGAAAACATTTTTAAACTGTGAATCTGAAATGGAATTAATAACTGTGTTAGCCAGATTTCTGTAGTTGTGACAAAATACCTGTGAAGATCAGCTTCTAAGGAAGAAAGACTCTGTTAGCTCATGGTTTCAGAGGATTCAGTCCATAGTCACTTGGCCCTGTTGTCAGTGAGCCTGTCATAAGGAAAAACTTCGTGGTGGAGAATGTATGTCAGATAAAGTCTGTTCATCTCATGGTGACCAGGAAGCAGAGAGAGAGAAAGATCAGGGAAGAGAGAGAAAGACAGAGAGAGAAGGGGTGGGTGGTGCAGGGTACCAATATCCCTTTGAAGAGCATCCTCCAATGATGTAACTTCCTGCTATAAGGCCTTGTGTCCTAAAGGTTCAATCATCTCCCAACAGTACTGTTGGCTGGGGACAAAGTCTTCAACATATGATCCTTTGGGGGACTTTAAATATCCAAACCATAATGATAACCAAAATATGTAAGGAACTCCTACTACTCCTTAGCATAAAAACAAATAACCAAATTTAAAAATGGACAAAATATTTGAATGGACATTTCTCTAAAGAAGACTGACAGATGGATGGTTGGTTTAAGAAGAGAAGCTCAGCATCAGCAATCATCAGGAAACTTCAAGCCAAACCACAATAAATCAATCAATAAAGCAGCAATTAAACTAAACAGACATTTCTCAAAAGAAGAAATGCAAATGGCCATTAAATACTGAAAAATGTTCAACATCCTTAGCAATTAAGGAAATATAAATCAAAAGTACATGGAGATTCCATCTCACTCTAGTCAGAATGGTAACTATTAGTAATACAAATACTAATAAATATTGGCAAACATGTTGAGGGGCGGGCTATCATCCTGCTTCATTGGTGGGACTGCTAATTTATACAATCCCACTTTGGGAAGCTGTATAGAGATTCCTGGAAAGACTAGGAATGGAGCCAACATTTGACTCAGCTATCCCACTCCTTGTCATTTATCTAAAAGAATTAAAATCAGCATACTACAGTGATACATGGATATCAATGTTTACAGCAGCACAATTCACAATAACTAAGTTATGGAACCAGTCTAGGCATTTCTCAATAGACAAATGGAAAAAGAAAATGTGATATATAGACAAAATGAAGTTTACTCAGTCATAAATAAGAATAAATTTTTTTATTTTTTGGTAAATTAATGGAAATGGAGAACATCTATGTTAAATGTCAAAAGATGCAAAATGTCAAGGATTGAAGGTTTTCTTTTATATGTGGAATCTTGAGAAAGACAAAGATTTAAAAGGAATTAAAAATGGAGATCTCATGAAAAAGGAACACAGTGAAGTAGAGGACAGGGATCAAGAAAGAGAGGGAGGGTGGGAAAGGGAGGAACTACAGAATGAAATTGACCAAATTATGCTCTGTGCATGTATGCATATACAACAAGGAATTCCACTATTACGTATAACCATAATGCACCAGTTAAAAAATAAATTAATATAAGGAAGAAAGAGTAGAGGAAAGGAATCTGGGGGAAAGAGAAGGAGAGAAAAGGGGATAGTACTGGGCATTGAAATGGAACAAATTATTTTATAGGCATTTATGAGTAGAACAAAGTGAACCACAAAATTGTGTACAGTTATAATATTCCAACAGAAACAAATTTTAAAAAACAATGAAGTAATAAAATTAAATTTAAAAATTATAAACAGGATTACCATAAGATCCAACAATCCCTCTCTTTGGTATATATCCAAAAGACTTGAAATTAGGGTCTTGTTCATTGTAGCATCATTCATAAGAGTCAGGGATAGAAACATGTAAATTTCATCATGGGATTAATGACTTTAAAAATCCATGAGGATACATGATACATATATATGAAATTCAGCCTTAAGAAGGAAATCCTGCTATATGTGACAACATAAATGTCACAGTAGGACAAATTCTATGTGATTCTATTATATAAGGTATTCATAAAAAAAGAGAATAGGATGGTAGCTGTTGAGGTATGGAATGGAATGGGGGTTATGGAAGTGGGAGTTATGGGTGTGTAAATTAATGGAAATGGAGAACATCTATGTTAAATGTGAAAAGATGCAAAATGTACACAATTTTGTGGTTCACTTTGTTCTACTCCAAAATGACTGTAAAGTTGCTATTATTCAACATAAATAAATTCTAGAGATTGCTACATAGCAGAGTACCCTTAGTTAAAAATATTCTACTATAAAAATAAAAATTTAAAGAGAGTAGATCTCATACTGTGTTCTTATCAAAACCAAAAGTAAAAGCACACTAATGTGTATAATTATAATGTATCCATAAAATTTTTTTAAAAAGAAAAAGTGTATCTGATGATTATGAGAGATGATCATTTTATATGAGTAGTTAATTGGGCTTTCTGAGTATATTAATAACCAATATGAGACATAAGAAGAACACAATAAGAAAAGAGGTCAGGATGAACAGCTTCCTGCAGTGTGAATGAATGGACTTTCTATTTAACAAATAAACTAAAATAATATGCTGCTATACCATATGGAGCAAAAAGTTTGGTAGGAGCCAGGTACAATACACATGCCCATGATCCTAGCAGCTCAGAAAGCTGAGGCCAGAGGTTTGTAAGTTCAAGGTCAGCCTCAGCAACTTAGGGAGGCCCTAAGCAACTCAGCGAGACCTGTCTCTAAATAAAATATTTTAAAGGCTGAGGATGTGGCTCAGAGGCCAAACACTCCTCTGCTCAATCCCCAGTATGAAAAAAAAAAAAAAAGTTTGGTAGGAAATGATGAGAGTGGTGGCAGCAGAGTTTATACACCTCTCAAAGGCTCTATCAATAGATTCATTCTCAGTGCAATCAGAATCTGGATTAGGAGAATGAAACCAAGAGTTTAGATTTTCACACATTACTTTTAAGATGTCAACTAAAAGTTCAATAAAAACATAAAAGCATCCCAGGTTGGAGCATTGAAGAGGATCTACACTGTATAAGTATAGGATGAGTTGACTATGAAAATCAATAGAACTTCCAATGAGGTTGAAGAACATGCAGTGAAGCAGTATGTGTTTATAGAAGCTCTATTCAGAATTGTCAAAATTTGGAAGCAACCAAAATATCTTTCAGTAGGTGAATATGTAATGTTTGGTCCAACCAGATGATACAATATTATACAATGCTATTATTAAAAGATCTATTAAGCCATGAAAAGATATGGAGGAAACAAATGTATATTATTACTAAGTAAAAGAAGTCAATGTGAAAGGCTACGCCTCACATTTGGAGGTTGGCAACAAATCTGTGAATGCCACCCCAAACGCAAGAGCTCTGGTTTTCTCTATTCCATTTACTGTTGTAAGCTGTAAAGGGTGTTTCTACTCTCATTAAAAGAAAAAAAAGGAGGAGAGGGGAAGCTATGTATGTGTCCAACTATATGACATTTGGGGAAAAGGCAAAACTAGACCCCAAATCATCTGTTGTTGCCAGAGGTGAGGGGAGAGGATGAAATAAATAGCACAGAAGATATTTGGGGCAGTGACAATACTCTGAATGATATCACAACAATGGACATGTCATTATACATATGTTCAAACCCAGAGAATATCAACACCAACATGGAATCCCAATGTCAGCTATGGGCTTTAGGTGACAATGTGCCTCATCACTTGTAACAAAGGTGTATACAACTTTGGTGGGGAAGAGTAATAACAGAGGAGGCTACATGGGAAATATCTGTACTTTCCCCTCTCTTTTTTATTCTTCTAATAATAAAATTTATTCCGAAAAAAATAAGTTCATACTGTAACATCCAATCAATTATTAATTTTTATTAAAAACTAGCCCTACTCCACTTACCTCTGACAAATTTTTCACTCCAATATGTATATACCCACACAAAATATATCTATATATAATATATATATAGATATATATATATATATCTATATATATTATATATATATATACGTTAGTTTCCCTGTTCAACATGTATACTTGTACAGGAATATAGTAGGAAAAATCAATGGAACAAGTCAACAAATCAAATGTCATTACTAATTATTTGATAAAATTTGATAAATTATTTGATAAGCAAGTTCCAATATCATTACTAAGGTTTGACCATTCTCCTTGACCTTCCCCATTCATACTTTACAATGTTTTCTTTTTTGTACTGGACAACAGACTTCTAAAGAGGCAAGCATATTACCGCAGGAATTTCTAAGCATTATGGAGCTTAAATGTAACTCATTGAGAGAGGAAGGTCTGAGAGCAAAGAAATGAAATTACTGTGCACACACAATGTTAAAATCTCAATCTTGCATAGAAGTTTTCACCTTCTCAACCACCTTTCTGAATGCGCTCTTGACCTCCTTGTTCCTCATACTGTACACCATAGGGTTCAGCATAGGGATGACCATAGTATAAAACACAGACGCCATTTTGTCTGTGTCCATGGAGTGACTGGAGCTGGGTTGTAAGTACATGAAGATGACTGTCCCATAAAATATGGTGACTGCAGTGAAATGGGAGGCACAGGTGGACAAGGCCTTTTGGTGGCCCTGAGCTGAGTGCATCTTCAAGATAGTGATAAATATGAACATATAGGAGATCAAGATAATCAGAAGAGCAAAAAAGACATTAAAACTGGACATAAAAACCAGAAGAACTTCACTAAGGTATGCAGCAGAGCAAGACAGAGCCATGACTGCTGGAACATCACAGAAAAAGTGATGGACCACGTTGGATTTACCAAAAGAGAGACTGAATATGTCACAAATGTGAAATATGGCATTCAGGAAGCCACAGACATAGGATCCTATGGCCAGACGAGCACATACACTTGGTGTCAAGGTCGTGGTGTAATGTAGGGGCTTACACACGGCTACATAGCGGTCATAGGCCATGGAGGCCAAGAGGTAATTTTCCACAGTGGCAAAAGCTATAAAAAAGAACATCTGAGTTGCACACGCATTGAAGGAGACAGTCTTGTATTCTGTAAGGAACTTGGCCATGACTGTGGGAGTGACCACTGAGGAATAGCCAAAGTCCACCAGAGACAGGTTACTGAGGAAAAAATACATGGGGATGTGGAGACGAGAGTCCAGCAGGATCAACATGATCATCCCCAGGTTCCCGATGACATTGATGAGGTAAATGAGAGTGAACATGATAAAGAGGGGAACCTGCAGTTCTGGGGCATCGGTTAGTCCTAGGAGGATGAACTGTGTCACTTCTGTACAGTTGTCCATCAAATATTTGGGAATCCTGAGAAATAAATGAATAGAGGAATACACAAAAAGAGACAAATTGCAAATTAAAACAACAATGAGATATCGTGTCACCCCAATCAGAATGGCTGTTACCAAAAAAATTAACACATGCTGGCAAGGATGTGGAGCAAAGAGAACTCTTAAATATTGTTGGTAAGAATGTCCATTCATATAGCCATTATGGAGTACCGTATGGAGGTTCCTCAAAAAGTTAAAAATAGATCTCCATGTGATCCAGCAATCTCACTTCTGAGCATATACCCAAATGGGATCAGCCTATCAAAGAAACACCTGAACTGCCACGTATACTACATCACTATTCACACTATTTAGATATGAAGTCAACCTATGTGACTACCAGCAGATAAACAGTATAAAAAGTTATATATATAAAACTACATATATATATATATATATATATATATATATATATATAAAATAAATTCATGTCATTTGCAACAAAATGGGTGGAACTGGAGGACATTATGCTAAGTGAAACAAGCCAGACACAGAAAGTCAGGTACTTCATGACCACTCATATGTGGGAGCTAAAAAGCATCTATCTAAATCTAGAACCATGATTACTGCAGCCTGGGAAGAGAGGAGGAGTAGGAGACAGAGACACAGAGGATATTTAATTCAAAAAGTGTAGTCAAATGAAAGTAATAAGCTCTAGGGAATATATTTCATAATAACCTGCTATATAACTATGAAGAACTGAAAGGAAGGGGCTTGAAGTCTTCAAAGAAGTGCTAAGGAGATGAAAATACTCATTACCCTGATTTGATCAGTATATGCTTTATACATGTGTTGAAGTATCACACTATTCCCCACAAATATGTACAATTACTACACGTTAATCAAAATATTTGAATTAAAAATGGACCACCTTAAACTTCAGTAAGTAACTTAAAAATTCATAGTCTGCCTTGCATATTTAACGGGTGATTTTTTAACAAATGTTTACTCTAGATGGGTCACATTTGTGATGTAGTAGAGTTAGAATTTTAAAAATAAGTAAATAAAAAGCTGAAAAAGAGGTTTGGGGAAATTGAGATGTATAAATACCACGATCATTATTTAATTACAGCATAAATTTACACTTCAAATTTACATAGATCTCAAAGCATAGGATTAAACATTACTGCAGTAATTATCTATATAATCTATTAAATCCAAAGGATCTTTATGAATCATCTCCCAACTTTTAATTTTACTTTTATCAACTGATATGTAGAATATTCGATAAATTGTCCAAGATGAATCATTGGATTGAATATATCTTCAAATTCAGTTTTCTGTACTCTAGTAAAACCTTGTGTTCTGTGTTGCTCATGTACTGGATACTGTTGTGCAGATAATTTACTTGTATATTTATTGATTCCTCTCAACAATAATATGAGATTGATTAGTCATCATGTTTATTTAAATTATGAGACAAAAATTAAGTAACACATTCGTATTTATATACTATTAATTAGAAAACTAAGCTTTGGGCCCAGGAGAGTGGTTCTTAAGTTCAGTGGTCTTCACTGAATCCAAATCAAATTGAATTTGAAGCAATTTGCTATTACTCGTCATTTCATAGTCTCAAACCCAGTGTTTGTTTTCAACTGTGATAACTGAGATACGGCCACCGCAGATGTCTTAGGATAACTGGGGCAGTGGGAGCATGCACAATGGGCAGCGGCAGTTCTGAAGGCAAGAGGCAGCAACTGTTTACTGACCACCCGCCATTACTATACAGCCAGCCCTGATCTGATCCCAACTTCCCTGAACCTCATTTGTTCCACCTGAAAAATGAAAATATCAATGAGAACGACCCTCAAGGTTTTGTGTTGAGATTAAATAATTCTTTTATTGGGGGAGGATATCAGGGATTGAACTCAGAGGTACTCAACCACTGAGCCACATCCCCAGCCTATTTTGTATTTTATTTACAGACAGGGTTTCACTGAGTTGCTTAGCCCCTCATCATTGCCGAGTCTGGCTTTGAACTTCTGCCTCAGCCTCCACAGCCACTGGAGTGGTACAGGCATGCACCATTGCGCCGGCCAGAATAGTCCTTTTCTAAACTATGAATATAATTCTGTGTGTTTGGTACAGCCTGATGAGAGCTAACTATATTATTAGGGTGGAATCAGGGTCTGTATGCTGGTTTGATAGGCAAGGACAGCAGCATGCAGGTTACTTGGAAGTCTTGTAGCCTCCCCTTCAATTGTCCTCTTCCCTCTCAGCAGGGCCACTTAATTTGCTATTACTATTCTTGCTCTGCCATTTCTCCATGCATGTGACTGGATGCTCTGTTGAGTCCACAAGTCTATTTTTCTTCCCAGAAATCCATATTTTAGCTTAGTTTGAAATAGTCTTGTTAAACCATTTTCCTCTTACAATTACCATCCATTAGTTAAATACATGTACTTATGATTTAAAATGCATAGTTTGTGGTTCACCCTTAGCTTACAGATCTGATTTGCTGGGAAGCACCATTTGTAAAATTATTTGATTAAGTTCTTGTGTGGGAACAGTGTGTCAACTTAGAAAAGGTATCTATCCTCTGCTGACTACTATTCCTGAGTGTCTTTCCACACCACACTTTATAATCTCCGTCCCTGAAAGCATTATTTTCCAATCTTAACACACATAACCACTGTGTTCTAGAACTAATGTTAAGAGCTTTTCACATGTGTGAATGTGTGTGTGAATGTATGTGATAAGTATTATTATTAACTATTGGAATTCAAGATTTAAAAGGTCAGTGTTATGGTACACAATTGCACAGCTAGTATGAAAAATGTTCCAGACTGAAGACTGAGAGACAGTTTCAACCTGATCAAAATCTAGGCTCCTAGGCACTGCAATATCAGCATGTTTAGATGTACTAGTAATAAAAAGGATGAATTATGGGGGGAGGAGTTAAATTACAGTTCAGATAGTGCTAATCCAATTACTTCCCTCTGAGGCTTAAAGAACAGTCAGTGTACATTTGTTATTTATGTCCATTTATCTTTGATGGAAGGCTAATGGATACCAAATAAAATAAAACTAAATTTAATCAGAGCATCATTTATCTAATGTTTTGGTTCAACTTCTTGAGGAAAGCAGTGTGATATTTCATAAATATCACTCCCCTCTCTACTAATGGAGATTTGGACATGTACAGCTGTCCCTCTGCTTTTGTATGAATTAAGCTTTCCACTAAACATACCGACTCAGCTATTTATGTGCCAATTATACTTCAATGAAGTGGTTTTTTAGAACTTTTCACCAAACATGTATATGGAATATAGAAGCTTACCTCACTGCTGGAAAATAAATAATAGTCAATCCTAAGTAGAGAGTTTGAGATCAGAAATTCCTCCACGGAATAATGCACACATATTGTTAGAGAAGTTTCTCCCACAGATGGATGTCTTTAAGATAAAGAAAGATGCAGGGGGAAACACCAACATAGGTCCAGGGTCCTGCATTCGAGTCTTGATCTATCATTCATTCTCACTGTGCCCAGAGAGGTGTATCGCTCCTTCTTTGGAAAATAAACATAAGATTACCACTCGTACATAGAATAAAGTCTAGAAAAAGAAAATGGGGGAAGGTTTGTAAAACAACTTGCTAAGGCGTTATCATTTTAAATTAACTCAATATAATTTTTATCTTGAAGCCATGCTTGCAGACCCAGCAAAGCCTTAGTCTAGAGAAGGCCTACAGGTTCTGACAACTCTTAGCATTCAGATAAATAAAGAGGCCCAGCACATAACTCTTCTCCCTTCACATGATGTCATATGGGGTCCTGTTGGGATCTCACAGGTTGATGCAAGGGAGTCAGGAGGGAATTATAGAAACATGAAGCTCTCAGGAGACATCCTACAGGAAGGCACCTACTGCTCCCCTCCCCATTTTCCCATGAAGCAATTAGACAAAGCTGGGTAGGTCAAGTATGCACACATGTTTTTTGTATTGCTTGTTGTTACTTTCATATTTTATGATTATTGCATGATTTACAAACAATAAGACCCCCAGTGTAATAATAATTAACTATTAGAATATCATAAATATGTGATTATATGTTAATGTGATATTAGAAATAATAATTAGAATAAAAATTCTAAGAGTTTGATCAAATGTGTATAATGAGATCACCACTACCACAACCAAGATATTATAGGACACTTTCCTCATCTAAGCAAAACCCCAAGAGTCTTTTTAATGAACCTCTTCCACATTCTTCTCCTGGAAACCACTCAACTTTTTCTTTTTCTTTCTTTTTCTTTTTTTTTTTTTTTTTGTCCATATAATTTGACCTTTGGAAGAAACCTAGCCTACGTGTTCTTGCTTTTTTCACTTAGAATGCATTTAAGATCATCAATATTATTACCTTTGTCAATAGTGGAATCTCTTACTGCAGGATAGCATTTCATTTTAAGGATGTTACAGAGTGTTTATCCATTCTTCATTTGAGGTACATTATGTCAGTTCCACTGTTTGGAGATTATAAATAAAGTTTCTGCAGCTTTATGCATGTCTAAAGTTTTGAAATTGACACATAATTGTATATATGTGTGGGTTCAATGTGATAATTTGATAACTGTATACAATATGTAATGAGCAAATCAAGGTAGTTAGCTTTTCCATTTTTTAAAAATACTTTTCATTTCTCTGTGTTTTGGGAAACCTTAGAACCTCCCGTCCAATGAGCATAGGTATTATTTTACTGGGGTAAATCGATGTGAGAACAATTGCATTTAGTTGTAGAGCAAATGCAAATTTAATTGAAAAGAAACTGCCCAAATCATTTTTCTAAAGATGCTGTATCACTTTGTTTTCACTTGCAGAGCATTGCCAATTCCTTCACATCTCCATCAGCATTTGGTATTTTAAGATTATTTTAGATTTAATTTAGTTTTTATTTTTACTTCTTTTGCAGAAATGTATCAAGAAATATCCTCAGCAAAAATTATTTTCAGAATCCTTGTTTGTCTTATTACTAGATTTGGGGCCTGGGATTTTCTTTTTCCAATACCAGGAATAGATCCTTTCTGTTCTCCACATAATCAACTCTAAATCATACTTACAAAGAGACCCATCACACCTTGCTCAGCTGGGCAAGTTTACTGGTTGCAAATTTGGTTTTATGCACACAGATGGCTTGTCCTCATATTCAGCTATGTGACGTAACCCCTTCAAACATAATATTCTCATTTGCAAAAAGAAGATAATAATATAATGTAACCTTCACACAATCAAGGAGACTATAAGACGATATATATACAAAATAGAGCAGTTTGGGGCACATAGAAAGTATTTCATTAAGATTAAGTTTTATTATTTTATTACTTAGTTATATAAAGTTACCATAGTATGAGTCACAAAATATTGCTCAAACATCCCATTTGCTTCTCTTTGTGCACCTATTCCACTACCGCTCAAAAGAGACATGTGCTAGTTATAGGCAATGGATTGTGGAAGAACTGGCATGTGCCATTTCTGGGAGGGTTGAAGCATAGGCACAATATTCCTATTGCCTCTGCCATAGAGAAGGAGGCTGAATGTTCCAGCAGATACTGATGGGCATGTGGTGAAGATTTTATTTGCTACCATCTTTCAGAGACCATGAGTAAATAGTCCTCCCCTTCCCAAGACAATCTGTGTGATAGACATAGATTCATATGTGTGAATTAAAATACAACACACCAGGTAACTTAAACAACAGAAACTTATTTTTGCATAGTTCTGAAGATTTGTAATTCCGAGATTAAGGAACAAGCCAAATCTGTTCCTGATGAAGTTTCTTCCTGGCCCGTTGATGACACTTTCTTGTACCCTCCCATGGTGGAGCTCTGGCGTCTGGTCCTCTTCTTGTAAGACACCAGCACCACTGGATTAGAGCCCTATTATTCCCTCATTAACCTAAGTTATTTCTTTTTTACCCTGTCTTGAAATACAGATGTTCTTAAACACCTGTGAGCATACTAACACATGCACAATGGAAGTTTCAACATGAGAGAAGAAAGAAAAAGAATATTTTAAAAAATGGAGCCAAATCTTTCCCATTTTTGAAAATTTATATATATATATATATATATATATACATATATATATATATATATATATATATATATATATATAGAGAGAGAGAGAGAGAGAGAGAGAGAAATTAAAAAACAACTTCTACACAACCAATAGTTCAAAGAAGAATTATTTTTAATGAAATAGAAAATAATTCAAGACAAAGGAAATGCAAACATAACATATCAAAATCCATGGCAGTCAGCAAAAGCAGTGTTCATAGGAAAATTGGGGGCTATAATTTTTTATATAAAAATGAATAAAGAAATCAATAAAATAGCTTTACACTTCAGAAACTAGAAAAAAAAAGAAATGCAAAGTAAATCCACAGCTAAAAGAAAGGAAATCATAAAAGTTTAGAGTGAAGGTAAGTGAAATGGACAATAGACTAACAATAAAGAAATCAGGGGCTGGGGCTGTCGCTCAGTGGTAGAGAGCTTGCCCAGCATGTGTGAGGCACTGGGTTCAAACCTCAGCACCGCATACAACCAAAAAATAATTAATTAATTAAAAGTCCAATAACAGCTAAAAAAAAAAAATTAAAGAAATCAGTAACCAAAAGCTGATTCCTTGAAAAGATGAACAAAAATGATTCCACAGATCAATCATGGTAGAAAAAGGAGAATACACAAAGTCAAAAAAAATAAGAAGAAGAAATAAAAATGAGGATATCACTACCAACCTTATAGAAAAAATTTTAAAAGATTTTAATAAAATATAAACTAACTGTATAGCAGCAAATTGGGTAAACCCAGATTAAAAAAACAGAAATTCTTAGAAATACACAAACTACAAATAATAAATCAAGAACAGTACTAAGTCTGAATGGCCATTTAATAAGAGAAGAAATTGAATCAATAATAAATAATCTCTCAATAAGTGAAAGCACAGGATAAGAAGGCTCAATGGGTGAATTCTAAAAACATTTAAATGAGAATTAACACCAATTTTTCTTAAATTCTTCCCCAAAAAGAATAGAAGGCACTTAAGAAACATGTCCTGAATCATTCTATGAGATCCGCAGTACCAGATGCTGGGATGAGAAAAAAACAATACAAAGAGTCATCAGGAAAATGCAAGTTAAAACTACAACAGTTAGGACCTGGCACCTTTTAGAATGCTGTCCTTCAAGAAGACAACAAGTGTTGGAGAGGACACAGAGAAAAGGGAACTCCTGGACACCACTGATGAGAGGTAACTCTGTACAGTGATTACAGAAAATAGTATAAGGATCCTCAAAAAGTTAAAAACATGACTACCATATTATGCAGCAATAGCATTATGGGGTACATATCCAAAGGAAATGAAATCAGTCCATTGAAGTGAAATCCACATGTTCACGTTTATTGCTGGACTATTCACAATCACTAAGATATGAAATCAATCTAGATCTCCATCAATGGGTGAATGGACTAAAAATGTGTTTCACATAAACAATGGAATATTATTCAGCTGTAAAGAATATAATCCTGTCATTTACTGCAAAATAAATGGAATTGGAAGATTTTATCTCAAGTGAATTAAGCCAGATATAGAAAGACAAGTACCACATGTTTTTTCTTACATTTAAAATTTTTTTAAAAAATCAGAAGTTGACCTGATGCTAGATAGTGAAAATAGTGATGACTGGAGGAAACGAGGTGGGGAGGGAATGGATGAAGGGAGGCCGCATTTGGTCACTGCGTGCCACATGCATGTATTGAAATGTCACAAAGAATCCCATTGATGTAGACAATTAATGCATGGTAATAAAAAATTTTAAATGCTCTCAATAAGTTTTATGAAAAGCAGAACCCAAAGTATCTCATGTTCTCCCTGACCCATTTTTATTCAGGCATAAAATGTCTGGATATGTTTTCTTTTTTACTAAATGATAAATTTTTCAAGTGATAAGTATATGGTTTTAGGAATTAAACCCAAGTTGGAACTTAAAATATGAATGAAGATGATCCAAGAGACGTGAGATTAGTTATATGCATCCTACAACATTAAAATCCCATTCCTAAAGATGATGTGGCCTTCTGGAAAATCTTCCGGAACGCACTTTTCACCTCCTTGTTCCTCAGGCTGTAGACCATAGGGTTCAGCATAGGGATGATGATCACATAGAAAACAGACGCCATTTTGTCTGTGTCCATGGAATGACTGGAGGTGGGTTGGAAATACATGAAGATGACCGTCCCGTAAAATATGGAGACTGCAGTGAGGTGAGACGCACAGGTAGACAGACCTTTCGCCGAGTGCATCTTCCAGACGGTAATAAATATAAGCAGGTAGGAAATCAGTATAACCAGAAGGGCACAGATGACATTGACACTTGAAGCCACAATCAGAACCATCTCATTAATGTGTTTATTGGAACAAGAGAGAATCATGATTGCTGGGAGATCACAGAAGAAATGGTGGACCACATGGGACTGACAGTAGGAGAGCCCAAATGTGTTCAGAGTGTGGACGGAGGCGTTCAGGAAACCACAGAGGTAGGAGCCCAGGACCAGACGCACACACACACTTTTGGTCATGATGGTGGTGTAGTGTAAGGGTTTGCACACTGCTACATAGCGGTCGTAAGCCATCAAGGCCAAGATGATATTTTCCAGAGAAGCAAAGGCTGTGAAGAAGAACATCTGCATGGCACATGCGTTGTAAGAGATGGCCTTGACTTCCTCAAGGAACCCAGCCATCACTTTGGGTGTGACAGAGGAAGAATAACCAAAGTCCACCAAAGAAAAGTTGCTGAGGAAAAAGTACATGGGGGTGTGGAGGCGAGTGTCCAAGAGAATCAACAGGACCATCCCCAGGTTTCCCAAAACAGTGACGAGGTAGACGAGGCTGAACAAGACAAAGAGGGGGACCTGTAGTTCTGGAGCATTGGTTAGACCCTCCAGGATGAATGCCTTCACTTCTGTGCGGTTAAGCATGGCGAGTCAAAATTCTCTGTAGTAAGGAAGAAAGGGAAGAGGAATAGCACTAAAACACATAAATTCTGTTATTTCATCCTTTTCTTTCTTCTTCGTGGTTTGCTGATCTAAAGCAAAGACTGGGAGCAAAAAAAAACTAAGGGACAGATAATCTCTATAGTTATAGATTGTTGAAGCTAAAGTATCCTTGCAGATCACATGATCCGAATCACACCAGTGTGAATGAACAAACTGAGGTCCAGGAAGATGATATATTTGCCTAAAGTCACATAGTTGTAAAAAATACATCTCCCAAATCATATCACCTGAGTCTATTAAGAGTTTCCATCTTTATAGTGCACACTTACATTTCACATGGCTTAAATGTGGTTAACCTTCTCAACAAACCTACAAAAGGCTTATGTCCATTTACATGCATATCTCCCGGCAAAGCCAAGCCTTCCATTTGCTCAGACTGATTTCCAAAAACTCTATGCTTAAAAGAAGTTTAATGGGATTTAATTCAGCTCTATTCATATTTATTCATGCATCCATTAGACCAAAGAGTAAGGTAATTGAGAGGTGCATATAAAATAGAGGTTACAGCAGCTTTGTGAGAGACAAGTGCCATCATCAAGCAATTTTGAAGAGATCTGGTGTCCTGGTAGGGTTTAGCCTCTGCAAAGAGATGCACGTGAAATTAAATAGTAGCTTCACCCTACTCCCTACCTGGGAGACATGGTTCCTGACTTCTTTAGTACTGGTTTTCTCTATGTTTTAAAACATTTATTTTTTAATTGTAGGTGGACACAATACCTTTATTTTTTTTAAGGTGGTGCTGAGGATCAAACCCAGTGCCTCACACACACTAGGCAAGTGCTCTACCTCTGAGCCACAACCCAACCCCACTATTTTCTCTATTTATAAGACAAAAACAATAAAAAACGAGACCTATCAAAGGGATTGCTGTAACAGTTAAATTAGATAATACATTTTCACAAAAGAGCACATCATAAGTGTCCAGCACAGTCCTGATGAGTATTTCCTGTGAAGTGAGGCTTGGGCTGGGAGGATGGTCTCCATCTTAGCCTGGGAAAGCTGAGTGCTTACTCTGGAGCTTCCAGCTTGTGGTTGAGTCTGGAAGGCTCACTCTTGAATTTGCTTTTCCTCATGTGCTGAGTGCACTGTCCTTTCTGTGCCCTCCAGTGGTTCTTCCTCTCTAACAACCCTTTGTGGGAGGATACCAGGACATTCAGCCTATCTTCTGCTTAAATTTACTTCCAATTCACAGATAAAGGTGTTTCTTTATCTAAAACCCATTCTCACCCATATGATTCTCATCCATCAGTTGAATCATGGAGATGAGCATGGAAAATTCACAGGATCATGGGTTCCATGTTTTTAGATCTTAAATTTGATTTTGGAGACTATAGTATGACCTCTGTTCTCTGGTAACAACTTCTCTCTTCAGCCTTCTGGCTATTTTGCAAAATTTATTTGGCTTCGCTGTCCACCACAGGCATTTGTGTTTACAGATTTCTAACATACATGATAACATAACCATCGCATATGCGATGGTCTATGAACACTAACAAGAGAACTGTAGATTCAAATATAGATTTCACTTAATCGTCACAACAACAAAGGTAACGCTCCTATCGATATGTACCGATAAGAAAGCTCAGGGTCTTAAAAGTTAACTTATTTACTAAAACCGTTTGTTGAATGTGAAATAGATTCAGAGTTCCCCTGCAGGGATGAATGATTCCACAAGATGTACTCTGAACAGCTTCTCGACCAACTTTTCTAGATGGAATGATAAAAAAAAAAAAAAACAGGTAAGATTATGCAGTAAGACCCTTGAAATGGAGTACGACTCTAAATAATTTCACAAGGTCCTTTCTGGAGTGGAAAGAAGTTTCAGTTCAAGCTGTTCTTCTTTGCTTCCTCCACAATGACAAAGGACGAGAGTACACAGGATGAAATCACCGCCTACTCAGTCACAGCATCATCTGCCTTACGATCTCTCCCATCTTCAGGGATGTCGCCTCCTGGTTCATAAGCATCCCTGAACTTCCTTCCTACTTGGAGAAATATTTTGCTATTGGGACTGTAGCCTGTTTCCAAAAAAAAAAAAAAAACACAGAAAAAAAATGCTCATGACATCCTTTTCTAAGCTCATGTAATTCATAATATCGAGTTCTTCATTGCTTTTACATATATTACAATTCTCACCAAAAAAATAAAAGTATGGAAAATAAAAGCTTACTTTGCTCCTTAAATAAAAGTGCTGGAACTCCTACACTTTCTGGAATCTGAACCTCTGCCAGGGAAGAGTGTATACAATTCCTTTAGAAAAAGCTCTTTCTTTCAGGGGACTGGTCAAAAAAGCACTCTTGCCATTGTCACTTACTTTATTCCAACCTCAGTTTCTTTATTTGTGACGTCATCAGCGTAGCCGGGCAGGTGGCAGAAATGTGTCTGTAAATAGCAAATAAAAGAAAACGGATAAAACAACTCCGTGGCGGGTTACAATTTTAACCACATGCAATATAATTTTTACCTTGGGATGTTTTCCCTGTAATGATTGTAGACTCACAGAAAATCCTGCTCGGAGAAGGCCACCCTGTTGTACTAACGATAATTCCCATTCAGAAGAGGGAATAAGTGACCACAATGGCTCTGCTCCTAGCTCTACTAAAAAGATGTCAAAAGGAAGGATGGTGTTGGGAGTTTAGAGGCCAATGTATGGGACCCAGGAGACATATGAAGATCTCCTGGGAACAGGTCCCTTGTGAAAGCAGCCCCAGACATTACTCCACTTATTTAAAGAAGCCCAATTAAACTGCCTGTGGCACCCAGCTTGACCTATTGAGTAAGCACACAAATGTATCTGTGGGTTTGTTTTGGTTTAATTGGGGCATAATTTAATTGTGTACAGTAAAAATTCTGTATTTGAGGGTACAGTTCTGAGTTTGGACAAATGTGTGTATATGATCATGTCCCCACTGCTACATTCAAAATAAAGAACAGTCCCATCAGTCTAAAAAAATTCTTTATTCTTTCATACTCCAACCATCCTGTCACCATTAGCTCCTAGAATCTACTGGTTTTGTCCATATAGATCTTTCCTTTGCAAGAGAGAGAGAGAGAAAAATCAGATAAATAGAATATCCAATGGAATACAACCTCTTGAGTCTAGCTTCTTTCCTCTAGTAAAATGTATAAGTGAGTATCTATTTGTTTCATATATAGGTGGTTTGTTCCTTTTCCTCGTCGAGTAGAATTATATAGATCTAGGCAGATTTTTATTGCTAGCTTTTATTAATTATGATTAACACTACACAGAAAAATTAATACAATCAATCAACAAATATATGAAGAAATATTCAACATCTCTGGCAATTAGAGAAATGCAAATCAAAAATACTCTAAGATTTCATCTCACACCATCAGAATGGCAGCTACCAAGAATACAAACAACAGTAAGTGTTGTTGAGGATGTGGGGAAAAAGGCACACTCATATATTGCTGGTGGAACTGCAAATTGGTGCAACCACTATAGGAAGCCATAAGGAGATTCTTCAGAAAACTTTGAATAGAACTACCATTTGACCCAGCTATCCCACTTCTTGTTTATACCCAAAGGACTTACAATCAGCATACTACAGTGATGTAGCCACATCAATGTTTATAGTGGCTCAATTCACAATAGCTAAATTATGAAACCAACCTAGATGTCTTTCAACACATAAATGAATAAAGAAAATGTGGTATATACACACAATGGAATAATAGTCAGCCTTAAAGAAGGGTGAAATGATAGCATTTGCAAATAAATGGACAGAGCTGGAAAATAGCATTCTTAGTAAAATAATCAATCCTCCAAAACCAAATGCCAAATGTTTTCTCTGATGTGTGGATTCTGATCCATAATGGGAAGGGGGGCTAGGGAAGAATGGAGGAACTTTGGATTGAGCAGAGGGGAGTGGGGGAAGGGAAGGGGTTGGGGTTGAGAAGGAGGGTGTAATGAGACAAACATTATTACCCTATGTACTGTCTGATTGCAGGACTGGTGTGACTATATAGAGTGTACAGCCAGAGGAATAAGAAGTTGTGGTGCATTTGTGTATACAATGTGCCAAAATGCATTCTGCTGTCATGTATCAATAATTAGAACAAATGAAAAAAAGAAGACAAAAAAAATTAAATCTGCTATGAATATACAGGTTTGCATATGAACACTGGTTTACACTTTACTAAAGTAAGTACACTAAGTGGGATTGTGGGCTGACATGGTAAGTTTATGTTTAACATTACAAGATATTGCAAATACTATTTTTAAAGAAGTACCATTTTACATTCCACTGATAACGCATGATAATTTTAATTCTTTTATAACTTTACTAACCTTTAGCCCTACCAGCTAGAGTAGAGAAAGTATATTCCTGACAGAATTAAGATTCTGGGTGAAATATCTTCAGGCTTCAAGGAATTTGTGCTGCTTAAGGAACTTCCATTGATATTAGTGGAACATTAGGAAAGGTTAAATCACAGATGCTTAAGCCATGGTACTCTGGGCAAAGCGGAAGAGGACAAAATTTTAAAGTATATCTGTGGAGTGATATAGGCAAGTTGGTATTGTAAAGCTCTGAAATATCCAAGAAATTGCATCAGCGTATCACAGGGACATCTGTATCCCATGTTTATTCACAATAGGTAAGTTATGGGATTAACCTTGATTGATGCTCATCAATGGATGAATGAATTTTAAAGAACTATATATGCACATGGAATACTATTCATCCATAAAAAGAATGACACTGTATTGTTTTGTGCAAAATAGATGAAACTGGAGCTCATCATGATAAATGAAATAAGTCTGAAATGGAAAGACAAATTCTTCATGTTTTATATGGATTCTATATGGATGTTTAAAAAGTCAACCAGAGCAGGGCACAATGGCTCATGCCTATAATCCTAACAGCTCAGGAGACTGAGACAGGAGAATCAACAAGTTCAATATCAGTCTCAGCAAGGGCGAGGCACTAAGTAACTCAGTGAGACCCTGTCTCTAATAAAATACAAAATAAATGCCCCTCAGTTCAATCCCTGGTACCCACCCCAAAGAAAACAGTCAACCAGAATATATAATAGTGATTACCAGAGGTTGAGACAGGAGTAGGAAGGATAGAATAATGAACTAGGGTACTTGGCAGTAGAAAAAGCTAAGTAATGAAGTGTTTGGGATACTTCATGTCTTCTCTCAACTGCTCATGGAAAAATATATAAAGAGATAAATATTTAAAGATGGAATTTATCACGAAAAGGGAATTAGAATGTAGAGATTTTGGAAAGTCTCTGACTATTCATGTAAAGAATTTTAAAAGCATGCTTAGGAAGAAATCAAGAGTGTAGCCAGAGATGATTTGAGAGGGAGATTAGTATTGCCAGGAGGAAGTCAGATGCCATTCAGCAAGGTAATGGGACCTTGATCCTGAAAACATTTTTAAACTCATGAAGGCTACCACACCCATCACAGACCTACAGTGCCAAGACCTTTGGGGCACAACTGTTTTGAGGCAGGTCAACCATGCTCACATAACCCTGCTGCCCAGGAAGACCTGAAAAGTCTCTGCCGCCACATTCCGTAGATGCACTCTTTGGCTGCCCCAGCTGTGGCACAGGCAGGACCAGACGCAATTCAGGACCCTGCTTCTAGGAGTAAAAGCAGTGACGGTCATCGGCATCCATGTGGTGCAAATTCTGCAAGAACACAGAGTGCATGAGCTGTGAAGGCACCGCTACCTCCACTTTGATTTCAAAGACCATCACTTGCCCCAGAGGCAGGGCAGCTGCAGAGGCCCTGTCAGGGCTACCATGACTCAGCAGAACCATGGTGGCAGGTCTACCGCCAATGTCCCAGACCCATGCGGCCAGGAGTGCAAATGTAGCCTGGGAGAGTCACGGGCCTCGAACCTCACTCCTGGAGAGCTGCTGTGTGGGCTAGACCCAGCAAAGTAATAAGGCCTTGGCGGCTCCCATGGGACTCCAGGGAATGGGAGGAATGGGCTCTTCAACCCCATCCTAGTGTGTCCAGATGGTGGGACATAGGACACAGGATCATTGGATTCTTGAGATTTAATGTTTGTGTTGTTGAATTCTGTTCTGACTTGGAATCTGCTCTTCCTGTTGTCATGACTCTTTTGGAGTGGGAATGTCTATCCTTCAGCTGTCCCATCACTGTAATTTCAAAGAACATAACTTGTTTAACTTCACAGGACCACAGAGTGAAGGGGGAATTTGCCCCATAAGAAATTGTGCCTTGAGTCTTACCCATATCTGATATGGATGACACTCTGGACTTTAGATTTTCAAGTTGCTGCTAAAATGAGTAAGACTACTTAGGGATAGTGAAATGGAATGAACATATTTTATATGTGAAAAGGACATGAATGTGGGGGTGGTTTTGAATGAGTACTGTGATGTTAATATGTCCCCTCCAAAACTCAGATGTCGCCAATGTGGTAGTATCAAGAGTAGAACCTTGAAGATGCAATTATATCAGGACTGTTCCTCTATCGTGGATGAAATTAAGACTCTTATAAAGAAGGTCCACACAGCATTTGTCAACTTTGCCCTTCACCTTCCATAATGTGAATACAGTATTCCTCCTCTCCAGAAGACATAACAAACAGCCAAACTCACTGGTGTCTTGAACTTGGACTTCAAAGCCTCTGCATTTGTGAGAAAATAAAATTTTGTTCTTCAGGAATTACTTCATCTCAGACATACTGTTATAATTCACAAATGGATTAAGAAAGTGCTCAATGAAGCAGTCATTTTAACTGCACTGTTTTTAATATTCCAATTATTTAGAACAGAGGTTCTTAAACAGAAGTGAATTTGTCCTTCTCAGCACCATTTAGCAATATCTGCATCTGCAGAAATTTTTTTGTTACACATAAAAAAGGCTGGACTGCTGGCATCCAGTAGGCACTAAGAACACTTCACAAAAGATGTATACAATCAATCAACAAATATATGAAAGAACGTTCCACATCTCTAGCAATTAGAGAAAAACAAATCAAAACTACTCTAAGATCTCATCTCACTATAGTCAGAATGGCAATGAAAAAGAATTCAAGCAATAATAAGTGTTGGTGAGGATGTGGGGAAAAAAGTGCACTCATACATTGCTGGTAGGACTAAAAATTGGTGCAACCACTCTGGAAAGCAGTATGGAGATTCCTCAGAAAACCTGGATTGGAACCACCATTTGACCCAGCTATCCACTCCTTGGTTTATATCCAAAAGACTTACAATCAGCATACAGCCACATCAATATTTATAGCAGCTCAATTCACAATAGCTAAATTATGAAACCAAACTAGATGCCCTTCAAAAGATGAATGGATAAGGAAAATGTGATCTATACACAATGGAATATTACTCAGCCTTAAAGAAGAATGAAATTATGACTTCTGCCAGTAAATGGATGGAGCTGGAGAATATCATGCTAAGCAAAATAAGCCAATCCCAAAAAAACAAAGGCCAAACATTTTCTCTGATATATGGATGCTGATCCATAATGGGGGAGAGGGAGTGTGCTAGAGAAGAATGAAGTAACTTAAAATTAAACAAAGGGGAATGAAGGGAAGATTGGAGGTAGGAAAGATGGTAGAATGAGATGTATGATTGTGTGTACAGCCAGTTCAATGAGAAGTTGGCTCCATTTGTGTACAATGTGTCAAAGTGTATTCTGCTGTCATGTATAACAAAAAGAACAATTTTTTTTAAAAAAAGAGCACACTACATGATTCATAATAAATGGGTATATCCTAGGAACATGCAATCTTTGAAGCCTGAATCATGAAGAAATATAAAATCTGAACTAACCCATAAGGATAAAAGAGATTGAATCAATAGATTTTTAGAAAATCTATCCAAAATCTAAGGATCAATTCTTTCACTGTTTAATTCTTCTGAACTTTTAAAGGAGAAATAATCTCAATACTTCTTAAACTTCTTCAAAAACATTGAAGAAGAGATCATGCTTCCAAACTTTTTTTTATGAAGCCATCATTACCTTGTTATCAAAACCAGAAAAGGATACTACAGGAAAAAAAAACATCACAAGCTAGTATACCTGATGAAGACAGGCACACAAATCTTCCACAGAATGCTAACAAACTGAGTTCAAAAGCACATGGTAAGGATCATGCACCATAACTTAGTGGGATTTTTCCTTTGGGATGCAAGGATAGCTCAACATTCATAATGGAATGAAAAATATATTGTCATTTCCATAGATTCAGGGGGAAAAAGCATTTAACTTAATTCAATAATTTTATGAACAAAACTCTCAACAAATTAGGCTTAAAAACACAACAAAAGCCATTTGTCACAACTCACAGCAAACATCCTACTCAATGATGAAAGTTAAAAGTTTTTACTCTTAGTTCAAAATTGAGATGAGGATGTCTATGCTTTTCATTTCTTTTCAATATGGTACTGGAAACAATATGGTACTCAGAGCAATTTGGCAGCAGAAAGATATAAAAGGCATCCGAGTGAGAAATAAGGAAATGGCATTTATGCACATAACATAATCATTTTAAAGAACCAATTAAACATGTTAGGACTAATAAATAAATTAAATTAAGGATACAAAATCAATGTACAAAAAGCAATAATAGCTCTCTACATTAGAAACAAACCACATAAAGAATAAATCCAGAAAGTAATCCCTTCTACAATAGCTACAAAAATATTTAGGAATAAATTGAACGCAGGAGGTGAAAGATCTATACACTGAAAACTATAAAACCATAAAATATTGATGACAAAATTGAGGAGGACACAAGTCAATTGGAATTTTTGAATACTGAATATTTAAACATGAATTAGAGAAGTTCGTATTGTTGAAACACCCCATGCTACCCAAAGGAATCTACTGATTGAATGCAATTCCTATCACAATTCTAATGACATTTTTACAAACACAGAAAAAAACAAATCTACAATTTGATTGAAACCTCAAAATACCATGAATAGCCAAAGCAATCTTGGATAAAAGAATAAAGCAAAAACTGTTTACAAAAGTAAAATCCAACAGCAATGGATTTAAGGGGACACCTGAAAAATGAAGCTAAACTGGTAACATCAAGGGCCACAAAAAGCACTTTCCAGGCAGGAGAATAGCAAGAGAAGAAGTCTTCTGGGTAAAGGAAATTGAGGGGCTCACTGAACTGATGAAGGCCATGGGTACGGGAGCACAAAAGCAAGGGGTGGGGCTGGGGTATGGCTCCGTGGTAGAGTGCTTGTCCACCATTCTTGAGACCCAGGTCCAATCCTTAATACTGAAAAAGAAAACCACAAAAGAGGCAAAAAGACGAGTTTGTTGGAGGTGATGGTAGAGATGCAGGTGACGGGACAGTGATGGGACTCGGTTCATAGCACTGAAAATGAAGAACGAGGACACACTAATGACAGTTGAAGACATGCAGGCACAATCTAAAGAATATGCTTGTTAGCACAAAAGGACCAGGCCGGATGCAGACTTCACGGATCAGCACAGCTTTTGTTCAGGAACCGAGTGACGCCTCTGATAGACCTACTTTCCTGGTGGAAAATGAGCCACTGGAGAAAGGGGGAGTTCAGGCTTGTATAGGTCACACTGAGAGGTGTCTCCATGAATGAGCATGTCCGTTTGGGCTCTCTTTACTGAGCCAGATGGAGGGTGTAGGGTCAGTGGGTGTGGGGTCAGTGGTCAGTATCTGGGATTAATCCTTACTAGGCCAGATGGATGATGTGAGAGGGGGCAGTGGTCAGCAGAGGGGAAAGAATTTGTTTAGGGTGGGATCAATGCTTTGGCCTCTTCACAGAAGCTGCCATTTCAGACTTGATGGATATCTCCTTCCCAGAGCCTGTCTTGTCACTGGGAAAGAATGTATTGGGAAAGGATCCAGGTATTGCTTTCTCCCTCTTTCCTTCTCCCTGGGCCACATATTTTGGGGTTTGTCATTTTCCATATCTAACAATGCTGATGGGCAGAATGCAGTAAGTATGGAAAAGGAAGCACTCAAGAATAATTCAGTATCATTGGGTTGGTGTTGCTGCCATTCACTGAGTCATTTTTACAGTAATGACTCAGGAGAAATAGGCTAAGAGGACAAACAATGAGAGTTCTTTTGAACTGGTGTACTTGAGATGCCTTTGAAATAACAAAGTGGTGATATCAAAGGAGACATCACTAAGAGTCTGGTCCATGCTGGGTATGGTGGAATGCCCGTGTAGTGCCAGCTACTCAGGAGATTAGTCAGGAGGATTACTTGGGCCCAGGAGTTTAAGGTCAGCCTAGGCAACATAGCAAAACTGTCTCTAAATAAATACCTAAATAGAATCTTGTCCTCAGCAGAGAAATCTGGCCAATCTATTTAATTCATTAGATGTATGCATTCATTAAGTGTCTTCTATAGGCCAGCCCCTCATCTAGAATTTGTGAATTGAAAATAGTTGAAGATCTGTACTATCTTTAAGCTTATGTTACAGAGACAAATAGACACATGCAAACACAGACGGTCCCTGGTTTAACAATGATTCAATTTTCGATTTTTGTGATATCTGATGGGTTTACTAGGGTATTAAATAAATTTTCAACGTAGGCTATTTTTGACTCAGGTTTATCAGAATGTAACCCTATTTTAAGTCATAGATTGTGTGTGTGTGTGTGTGTGTGTGTATGTATGTGTGTGTGTGTGCATGCACACATGCTATATATGCTCAAGGTGGGTATGGTGGTAAATGTAAAGAAGAGAAAATTTAATATTCTATCTTAAAAGACTATAAAAGGATAACTACAGATGCCACTGAACTCTACACATACTATGTTTTTCCTACACATGCATATTTTCATAAAGTTTAATTTAGAAATTGGGCACAGTGAGAGATTAACAATAGTAAGTAATAAAAAATGATTGATTATAACAATACACTGTAATAAATTTCTCAACATCACTACTCTTGTATTTCAGGTCATTATTAGATTAACAAAGGGTTACATGAACAAGCACATCATACTATAACAGTTGATCTGAAAACCACAAAGACCAGTGAGTGACTAGTGAACATGTAGTGTATACAGAATGATTAAGCTGGACAAACAGATGATCCATGTCTTTAGGGAGACAGAACAGGACAACATGCAATTTTGTCATGCTATTCAGGATGGCATACAATAAAAACTATGGATTGCTTTGACTTCTATAATTTTCCATTCAATATTTTCAAACTAGGATTGACTGCAGGCTTCTTACTATAGAAAACAAAACCATGGATAAGTGGGGACCAGTGTAATTGGAAGCATTTTAGGGTCCACAATGAATGAATGGAGAATGGACAGGCTTATTGCCTCCATTTGACTCAATGATGTATCAACAAAGATGGAATTGTAAGAGTCAGTCCAGCTACTTGGGTTCTACTCATAAATTTCCACTGGAGAGTTGTATGACCATAAGCAAATTCCTCAACATCGATGGGTAAGTGAATACAATATCATTTGGAATGTATATTGGGGCACATGAGATGCCAGAGTAGACATTTTTATAGAAAAAAATAATGGATGGACACCCATGGGAAATTGGGAGATGTACTTGGTATGTCTATTAGAGCTCAGAGAGCCCCAGGTAATCAGCCAGTGGCCAGTGGGCACATATTTTTCTCATTTATAGGAGTGAAATGTCAAATTAGATGATCCTGAATGATCCTTCCAGATTTAAATTTGCTTTACTTGTAGTTCCTAGCTCCTTCAAAACTTCTGAGTCTGGTGGTTGGTAACACCTGACTGTGAAGGCAACACCCTAAATTTTTGTAGTTTTCCTTTCAGTATGACTCTACCAAAATAGTGATGCTTGAAGTGTTCTTCTTTAATGGAAGTTTAAGACCACCTCATCTTACTGAGAAAGCTCTTAAGGTCTCAGCCCTTGAGCCACCTCTCTGCCTGTGTCCCCTCATGGATAGCACTCATTCTTGTGGCAGTAAATACCACCTATGTGCTAATAACTCCCAAATTTATTTCTTCATTGCAGTATGAAACTTCCCCTGTAGTATCCAACAGACACTTCAAGATAAGAAAGCACCCAAAGGAGACTCACGTCCACCTCCCACAGCAAACCTTCTACTATCACAATCTCACATCTCACATAGTGGTCATGTGGCTTTCTAATTGTTGAGGCAACTGAGCTACTATTTTTCCACACTTGTAGCTAATACATCAGCAAATTATATAATCTCTGCTTTTCAAACACACAAACAACCAGGTTATTTATGCATGATTACACATGACTCACAAGACATAGAAATTAAGTGTTTGAGCCAATATGAAATATAATTTCAGAGATTTGTTTAAATTCTGTGACAAAGAGGAGGGTGAGGGATTACTTAGGAGAGCATCTTAGATGGAAGGGTCAAGAAGAAGTTATTTGGAGAAGCAATGCAAGGTCTAGGAAAAAAAGTTCCAGGAGGGGGAAAACACACACTAGTTCAGATTCAGAACAAATCATTCGGAAGATGACTAGTTGTGTCCAAAAACTCATCCTCTTTTTCTTCCAGAGTATTGGCATTTCAGCAAGGCAGTCAGCCTTGCAACTGGTCGCATCCAAATAAATGAATTCTTGACGATAGAATGTGCTCAGAAGTCATGAAAGCTACTACATCACTTGAAAGAGAAAACATTGCTTTTCTCTCATATTTTCTCCTTCTGCTTTCCTCCAGTTAGAGAGTTTGTGATGAAGAAAGATTTCAATACTCTATTCAATTCTCCATCCAAACATGTCGAAGAGGTCATAGCCATCTGGAGAGTTCATTTTACCCTGCTACATCAGCTACTGCCACTTGAGAAATAATTTGTGATTTATGTCACTGTATTTTTGTTACCACAGTGTACCTAATTTCTGACTGTGCTGGATTAACTCTGTAGCCACAAAGTCTTTGAATCTCCTTTCCTGAAGTGGTGATGTCTCTTTCTTCCTACTCAAATCTGGGTCAAACTTTTGACTCACATCGACCACTATAGTGTGCTAAAGAAATGTATGAGTTTTTGAATTTGGGCTTCAACAAGTCTTTGAGTTTTACCTTCATACTATTTAAATATTGGCCTGAAAATGTCATATAAAAAAAGTATATCCAGCCTCCGAAAGATAAAAGATTGTGTAGACATGAACTAAGGTGACCTAGCAAGTAGCCAGCATCAGTACCCAGAAATGTGTAAAAGACCCTCCTGCACCTTCCAACTCAGCTGGCCTTCTAGAACATACACAACCTCATGAGCAAGCCTGCGAAAAGAAACTGCCCTGTTCATGGAATCATGAAAAATAATAAGCCATTGTTTTAAGCCACTAAATTTCGGAGCACTTTGTTACACAGCAGTTGATAACTGATGAGCTATACAGATTGTATGATCTCCCTAGTTAAAATCATGTGCGGAAAAGAGTCATCATCTTCTCCATGGCTTTCTTGAAAGCCCTATGAACCTCTTTATTCCTTAAACTATAGACGATTGGGTTCAACATGGGAACTATCATTGTATAGAAGACAGAGGCCATTTGGTCATTGTCCATGGCATGGCTAGAACTGGGCTGTAAGTACATGAAGATGATGGTTCCGTAGAAGATGGTCACGGCGGTGAGGTGAGATGCACAGGTGGAGAAGGCTTTCTTCTGCCCTTCTGCTGAGCGCATCCTCAGGATAGCAATGAATATGAACAGATAGGAGGTCAGGATAACCACCAGGGCAAAAAAGACATTGAAAGCTGTTAAGATGTACAGCACAGTCTCATTTATGTAGGTATCAGAGCAGGAGAGGGCAAGGATTGGGAGGATATCACAGAAAAAGTGATGGACCACATTGGAACGGCAGAAGGAGAGGGAGAAGGTGAACCCGGTGTAGGAGGCAGATTCGACCAAGCCCCAGAGGTAGCAGGCCACAGCCATGTGGACACACACACTGGTAGTCATGGTGGTGGTGTAATGCAAGGGTGTGCAGACCGCTGCATGACGGTCATAGGCCATCACAGCCAGCAGAAGGCAGTCCACGCTGGCAAAAGCCACAAAGAAGAACATTTGAGCAGCACATCCGCTGTAGGAGATCACTTTATCCCCTGTGAGAAGCCCAGCCATCACCTTGGGAGTCACCGCCGAGGAGTAAACGCAGTCCACCAGGGAGAGGTGACTGAGGAAAAAGTACATGGGGGTGTGGAGACGGGAGTCCAGCAGGATCAACGTGATCATCCCCAGGTTCCCGGTGAGAGTGATGAGGTAGATGAGAGTGAACATTATGAAGAGGGGAACTTGCAGCTCTGGGGTGTGGGTCAATCCCAAGAGTCTGAACTCATTCACCTTAGTACTGTTCTCCAGGTATGACATCTTGAAATTGTGCTTCACTGGTTAAAAAAACAAAAAAAAAAGGCAAAATGGATAAATTACTTATGCACAGGAAGTGATTCACAGCATGTACTCTAATGTCACCCCAATGACATGAGCGTGCCAGGATCCCAATAACCTGAAACTGGCCTCTTCTGACCTCTGTCTGACAGTCTGTAGAAGCTTGTACTATGTCTGCTAGTTCCAGACCCAACTCAGACAAAATGTCTGTCTTCAAATACTTATTATTTTCATTTGGGTTAAAAGCTTGTCCGTCCTCTGTAAATCACTCTTTACCACTGTCAATCCAGATTCAGATAACATTTATATTAACTGAACACTACGTGCCAGGTAGTCTGAAAAGAGTAAGTATTATCTCGTTTAGTCCTTCTGGACCTCCTGTCAGATGGTTGTCTGATAACAGTGATACATTGTTGCCTTCTTGGTTGTGAAGTACAGTGAAGAATGAGGCTATCATTCATCCAGCTATGATTGATGTGAAGTCTAAGAAAAGTTAGTTCCCTTTCACCTCCTCAGAGCACTGTTCTCCTTGAATCCTGCTTGGGGGAAGAAGCACAGAATCCAGGAAGATGCTCATCCTTATTTATACCCTTGGACAAGAACATAACCATGTCTGGGTTTATTCATCTCCCAAATTATTTTATTTATTTTAAAGTGTATTCATCTGAAAAAATAAAATAAAATAATCATTGTGTTCCCTATTTTTACTGTGTCCCAAGATTGTTATAGCAGTTTTAAAAGGTGTTTTGAAACAATACAAGTATTTAGAGGAGTAGGATATTGCAGTGGTAAAGAAAATAAATCATCTCTGGTCATGACCTGTCTACATTGAAATCCTGACATTTCCAAGTACTGGTTGGGTAACCTTGGACAGGTCACGATGTTTCTGTGCCACAGTTTAAAACAGGGAGAATTTATTCCCAAGTGGTTTTTTGAGATTATTGTGAATGAAATTGTTCTTTTAATTTCTTTCTGAGCAGGTTCCTTATTAGAGAAAGGAAACCTATTGCTTTTATATATCAATCTTACATACTGCTAATTTGCTGAATTTGTTGATCAGCTCTAGAAGTTTTCTGGTGGAGATTTTTGAGCCATTAAAGTATAAGATCATGTCATCAAAAAACAGATAAGTTTAATTCTTCTTTTCCTATTTATAACTTTAATTTCCTTCTCTTCTTTAATTTTTGGCTCTCATCTTAATTATTATTTCCTGTTCTGGAATTAGTTTGCTCTTGCTTTTCTAGGTCTAGAGTTAGAACATTAGATTATTGATTGGGGATCTTTTATTTTTTATGTAAGCACTCAATTCTATAAATTTTGCTCTTAGAACTGCCTTCATAAAATCTCAGCGATTTTGATATGTATCTTTGTTTTGTTTCTAAAAATGTTTCATTTCTCCCTTGTTTTCTTCTATCACCCATTCATTATTCAAAAGCATATTATTCAATGTTCATTTGTTAAATGGTTTTTGTTTTTTATCTTGTTATTGGTTTTCCAATTTCATACCATTGTATTATGGTAAGATGCAAGGAATTATTTCAGTTTTTGTATTTGTTAAGACTTACTTTATGTCCTAAAGCATGGTCTATACGGAAAATGTTCTATGGGGAGCTGATAAGAAAATGAATTTGATTGTTGATGAATGAAATATTCTGTAGATGACTGTGAGGTCCACTTTATTATTAATATATTTTAGGAGATAAATCTAACCAAGGATGTGAAAAACCTCTACAATGAAAATTATAGAACTCTGGAGAAGGAAACTGAAGAAGACCTCAGAAAATAGAAATAACTCTCATGTTCTTGGATAGGTAGAATTAATATTGTCAAAATGGTAACATTACCAAAATTGATGCACAGATTCTATGTGATCCCCATAAAAATACCAGTGACATTCTTTAAAGAACTAGAAAAACCGTATTAAAATTTTTAGGGAAAATTATACTACAAAGCTATAGTAACAAAAGCAGCATGGTATTGGCATCCAAACAGACATGAAGACCCATGAAATAGAATAGAAGACATAGAGATAAATCCACATAAAAATAGTTACCTGATTCTTGACAAAAGTACCAAAAACATACATTGAGAAATTGTATGCCTTTTCAACAAATGGTGCAGGGAAAACTGGATATCCTTATATGGAAGCATGAAGCTAGATCCTCATCTCTTGCCCTGCACCAAAATCCATTCAGGGTGGACCAAGGACCTAGAAACTTTGCAACTCCTACAATATAAAAAAAAAAAAACTCAACAGTCCAACATTTCGGTGCAGAAACCAACTTCCTGAATAAGACTCCTAACACTCAAAAAATAAAATCAAGAATCAGTGAGTGGGGTGGCTCCAAATTAAAAACCTTCTCAGTGGCAAAGGAAACAAGGGCATGGAAAGAGAGCCCACAGGATAGGAAGAAATCTTTGCCAGAAACTCCTCTGAAAGGGGGTTAATATCTAGAATATACAAAGAGCTCAAAGAACTTAACACTGAAAAACAAATAACCCTATCAATAAATAGGTAAAAGAATGGAACAGTCATTTCCCAAAAGAAGAAAAACAAATGGCCAAAAAGTAAATTAAAAAGCATTCAACATCCCTGACAATCCAGGAAATGCAAATTAAAACTAGAATGATATTTCATCTCACTCCAGTTAAAATGGCAGTCATCAAGAATACAAATAATAATAAACTCTAGTGAGGATTGGGGAACAAGTATACTCATACATCGTTGGTGGGACTTCAGATTAGTATAACCACTCTGGAAATCACTATTTTATATATATATACACCTATATATATAATATTCCTCAAAAAACTAGGAATAGAATCACCATTTGATCCAGCTATCCCACTTCTTGGTATTTATCCAAAAGAAGTAAAAATCAGCATACTATATAGTAATACAGAAACATCAATATTTATTGCAGCACAAAATTCACAGTAGCCAAGTGATGGAATCATACCAGGTACATTTCAGCAGATGAGTGGATAAAGAAACAAAGGAGTTTTACTCAGCCTTATAGAATGAAATTACAGTGCTGGTAAATGCATGGAAGTGGAGAACATCATGCCAACTGAAATAAGCCAGACTCAGAAAATCAAAGGTTGAAGGTTTTCCTCTTAGGCAGAAGCTACAGAAAAATAAACAGGAAAAACGGGGAGGAAATCACATGAAAATGGAAGGGGATTGAGGGGCAAAGAGGAGGGATAGGGAAAAGGGAGGAACCATCAAATGAAATTGACCAAAGTTTGCTGTGTATACATGTAAATATCCCACAGAGAATTTCACCTTTATGTACATCTATAAAATACAAATTTTCTTTAAAAGGCAACAAATAGAAGACCAGTAGAGGAAGGGGAAGAGGGGGGAAAGAAGGGGAGGGAAAGAGGAAATTCTAGGGACTTAAGTGGAGCAAATTATATTCTGTGCATGTAAGGGAGTATGTGAAAATGAACCCCGCTGTTACGTATAACTATAATGCACTAATTGAAACTTTTAAAAGGGGACTCTCATGGGGAAAAGGGGGAGAACGGTGGAATAGAGGAAAAGGATCAAGGGAGACAGAGGAGGGATGGGAAAGGGGAGGAACTGCTGAATGAAATTGGCCAAATTGTGCTATGCACATGTATAGTAACTACATCACAATGAATTCTACCTTTATGTATAGTTATAACACACCAAGTATAAAATAAACTAACAGAAGGGAGACCAATAGAGTCAAGGAAGGAGATCAGGGAAAGAAGGAGGGGACCGGAGGGGGTAGTACCAGTGATTAAAATGGAGAAAATTATGTTAAATACCTTTATGAATATGTCTAAATGAACCTCAGAATTATATAAAACTAAAATACAGTAATAAAAACATAAATTTTTTAAAAACACCTATGATAATAGTACCTCAAAAGTCTATTTAGAGAATGTGAAGAGTCAACATGTTTAAATCCCTTACAACACTAGTCACACAATAAGTTAGAGGTATTGTTATTGTTAAATAAATGTTACTATTATCAGTGATATTAGCAAGACATCTAATCACTGAAGGGAAAAACAAATGACAATAACAAAAAAGAAACCCAACAGAATGATTGGAACCACATCTCTAAAGAGGCTCATCTGGATAGCTTCAGAAATTAATTTCAAATTTGTTTAAGCAAACATGCCACTTTTGCAAATAATAGCAACAGAAAATTTGGGAATGAGCTTTAGGAATAATAACAGCTACAAGTTTTGAGATGCCATCTTTGCATGGTTTCTGCAGGGGGATCTATTGGAGGTTGTGCCAATTATTTCATTCAATTATACAACCTCATTATGAAATCATGCCCTCAATTTTCAAAATCTATGTTAAATATTGGTCAAACTTAATAAAATCTTCAACAATCATTTGATAATTCTGATCTTTAACTCTCTTTCCCTCACACACCACATGTAATTCATGAGCACAGTCTTTTAAAAACTCACCTTCAATATATGCCCTAAATCCATTCACTGGTCACCACTTCCAGGGTAATCAGTCCAGGCCATACTGCCATTTAGGTCACACCTAGAGAGAGACCCAATTGAGTCACTAGGAAAGCTGAAAGTGAAACCTGAGTTGAGAAGCAGATATAGAAGCTGAGAGAAGGTAGAGGGGAAGGAGTCAATACTGAAGAATATTGAAGTGGTGTCCTTCCAAATAGGTAGTAAATACAGCAAGAAACCATGTCTTTTTCACTCTAACAATAATATCAACAACATGGCCCTGCCTGCCAGACACTGTCCTAAGTCATGTAGATTCAAATCCCTATCAATCTAGATTCGAATCTTAATGCCTGAATTATTTATGCTGTTTTAAATTTTATTTCTGCATGACCTAATGTTCCTTTTATACAGTTGAGCATATAAGAGACAATAATTAAGGAGACTGATGACTAAATAATTCCATAACTATAAGTCAATTTGAGGTAGCAAAAAAAACTTGACAAAACCCAAGGGCTATACATTTAGGTTCAGAGTTTAGCCTTTTCACTTAATAATTAGAACATGAGTTCTCAGTTCTCTGAAGATCATTTTCCTCCCTCTGCAAAATGAAGATGTAGCTACTTTACCAGTTGGGGGAAAAAAACTTGTTATACTTATATATTTGCATATATATTGCCTACCAAATTGAAACTTAGAGAAGCCTTAGCAGATTTACCTTTGGATACATTGCCTACCACAATGTACACATATCCAACTATCAGTAAACGGTTGTTGGATGAATGAACCAGAGAATAAATGGTTCTTATTGCTCTACAAAAGCAACTCTGTAAAAAGCAATCCTCATTATGAAATTAGCACCTTCAATGATAATTTCTCTAAGACTCTAGATGAAAAAATACAAGGGGAACAGAATTAATATGCATTTCATTGAAATTTTTATAAGAATATATTCTTCATTAACATACTTTTATTCAATATATTCCACATATGTTCAATAAATTAATGTCAACAGCTTTCTTAAAATTCTTCTGAGACTACAAGCAATGAAAATATTGAAACCAGAAGAGAAATATGTTTAAATTTATTGGAAAATAGCCACGAAGAATATTCCTCAAACACATTTTTATTACAAAGTAGATTATTAATATAAGTTGTTATATTTATCAAAAATATTGGTAAGTACACCTTACACTAACTTGTTTGGGGTAAATTTTTGAGAATTAAAACTTACAGATTGTTCAAACACAGTGTTTCACAAACAGCAGGTCAGGATCCATCAGTGAATGGTGAAATCATACAGTGGGAAAATCCATCATGTTTTTCAAAAAATAAAATTGAGTTACATACCACTGCTGTGATTAGTAATAATTTCTGACATATGTAGCAGATAGTACTCACAGTCTTTCTTCTGTTAGCTTGTGTTAACTAATTTAAGATAAAAAAGAAAACAGTAAAGATGAGTTTCAAGTCAAAGGGAAGCTGGGCTCCATAAAAGTTTTGTTTTTGGTGTGTGTGTGTTTGTGTGTGTGTGTGTGTGTGTGTGTGTGTGTGTGTGTGTGTGTGTATACATGTGTACACATGTGAGTGGTGGGTTGCAATGTAAATCATATCTCTTTTTGTGAAAGCCTTAATCAAAAAAGTCTTAAACTTTTGATGAAGAGCCTATAAATATCCTGTACAAAGTTAAGCATGAGCCTAGGTTTAGTAGCACAGGGTTATGTATTTCACAATATGCTCAATAAATAGGGCACTGTTCATTCATTGATTCTTTGCATTCATTCATTCATCCATTTGTTCGTTTGTTGTATCAATAAACATTTACTGAGTGCCCACCACTTGCTAAGTACTTTCCTATGTAAAGGGATTTTTAAATAATGAGAATAATATCATCTTCTACTGTTGGAATAAATCACCATTTTTTTACTGATGGAGATTGTTGTGATACACTCTAACTAAACAACATGAAAGTATGAAATATTAATACTTAGGATACTAAACTCTGAATACTCCATTGGAAAATGGCTGCTCTGTACCTTTACACAGCCCATTTTCTGTTACCATAATCTGAACAGATCACCACAAAAGACTGAGCTAGAAACTTACCTTTCTCTTCAAGGAAGATGTCCCAACTTCACCTGCGGTCTTCAAATTGCAGGTACCACCAAAGAAACAAAGCTCCTGTTGAGAAAGTTATTTATTAACATCTAGTTGCAAAGACTGCAGTGCTCTAGAGGCAGAGAGATATAAGAAGTAGGTGCAGATATAAAATATTCTTCAACTGGTCACACAGGACTGCTGTAAGGACAAATGGCAGTCTCCACATTCACTCTGTAAAGTGATGAGCAACTCTAAGAAGAGATTATCATGCTGAACACAAACATTTTTAACTGGGGATATTTTTTTTTGAGCTGGACACTGTGCAGGCTCATAGGGATACATCTGTGTGAAGGAAAGTCACCTAGTGACTTTAATATTAAGACTTTTATATTAAGATCAATAAATGAACTCCAAAAGACCTTTGGCACATGGACAGGTCCCTCTTCAATTATGTTAAATAGAGTCATGTTAGGATATTAGAGACCAACTCCTGGTATTCAGTGGGATTTATACATCTTAAAGTCAAATGGGGAGCAGGTTCCCCTGGGAGCGATCATTTTCCCACTCCAGTCACCAAGAGAAGCAGCAATTAAACTGTGTGGGTAATCATGGTTCCATGAGTTGACATAGCTCCTAGTACATTTATATTACTTGGAGTTATGTGTTCTTTTTTAAGTATTTTTTAGTTGTAGGTGGACACAATATCTTTACTTATTATTTATTCTTTATGTGGTGCTAAGGATTGAACCCAGGGCCCCACACATGCTAGGCAAGTGCTCTACCACTGAGCCACAACCCCAGCCCCAAGTTACATGCTCTTGATAAAGTTATATAGATAGTGTTGTCCCTCAGCAGCATGACTCCCTGAATCTGTATCTAGAAGACAGTTCCTTTGTTTATAAAATGGACTCATCAGAGAGCTAAGATTACATCCACAAATCTGAAAAGAGAAAAGTGAATATGGAATAGCAGAACCCAACCATTATCTTAACTGGAACATAACACATGGGATGCCACATAACTGCTAGGAAGATGAATCAGAAATGTGATGAATTATAGCTCAGTATGAGCTATTTCTTTCTAACAGTTACAAGTCCCAATAGTGTTCTTGCTACTTATCAACAGCTAAGATGACTGCTCCAGACTATCCCTACCTTCTTTTTATTCAGCAGATATAAATGTTCTAAGGTAAACCCAAATAATTGTCTCATAATGCTAGTATACAAATATATATGTATATACATATATAAAGTCTCATTTAATCTAATCTTCCCAACTATACCATATTATATTATTACAGTATGATGTAGACAATACTATTATGCCAGCTGTATCACAAATGTTTTCCAAAGGTTTCACAGGTACAGACTTGAGAAAATTAGCACTTGAACTCAGATGTACCTCTCTGCACTATCCACCACACAACCACCACATTCTAGATTCTGGACTCTGCACTATCTACCACACCATGACCTAGAGAAAAGTTTCAATAAGAACGGGAGGTATTCCTACTAAGACAAGAGACCCCATATTTATCACGTGGGATAAGGAATGAGAATTAAATAGATCGAATACCCTGGTGTAGGTGAATGTCACTCAATTACACCTCAACAGAGTAGAAGTCAATTTTTCTAGAGCACTGGTTAATTGTAAGAAATACTCATACCATTATAGCCTTTTAAACTCATAAACTGTAAGAAATTCATTTTGGATTTGATGCATACACAGGTTCCCATATTAGTAGGAACAAATGGTCTTTAAATGAAGTCAAGAGTGAATCCCAGGGTCCACTGCTTCTGGTCCTGTGATCTCGACCAGGACCCTGATGAAGCTTTGGTATTGGTGATGATTGGTCTGATTTTCTTTGCCTACAGGTTTTGCTCTAGGGTGACACTGAAATAAAAACTGCAAAAGAAGATCTTATTACCTATGCTGCATGACTTATTTTAGATTCTGCCATGCCGCAGTCTGGCTGGGCAAAATAACAGAGAGGTGACAAGCAACTTGAAGGTTGAAGCGGGAACACCTTTATTGCGAGTGAAGTTCCATTGTGATATATTTAACAACCCCTCTTTAATGAACCATGGGCTACATTTTTGTATCGTCTTAACGTATGCCCTAACTGTTCTTGATGTTACTGAGATGCCTCCTTCCTTTAGCAATTTACTTAATGCCCTTTCGGTTTAGTTCTTACTAATTTTTAATCCCATATTTCCGTGGTGAAGATACGGCTCACTAAGATAATGCAAAACAAAACCGAGACAAAACGGAAAAAAAATGGAACAAAAATTCATTATATCACTGCCACTTCCTTGAAACTCAGGGCCTTTATTATATACTTTTCATTTTCCTTGAAACAAGCATTCCCAGGCTGGTTCTTCATCACTTTTGGGCCTAGGTGAAATGTTAGCTTTCCTGAGAAAACATTCTAGTTAACTACTATAAAGTGACATTCCTTTCTCTCTCATTTTTCCATATATAATTATTTGCTTATTTTTTATATAATGCCTATATTTTTCTCTCCCTGTAATTATGTGCTTCTCAGCATGCTTTCTTGTTTAGTGTCTATTTTCTTTAAGCAACAGGAGTACAAGAACAATGCTTATTTTTTTTTTTGGGATGTAAGGAAGTATTTTTACTCAGTGATGAAACTATAAATATGTAACATCTTCCCAGTATTATTTTTTTTCTGATCTCTTTGCAGAAATCCTTGTTTTGAGAAAATTTATGGCTGCCCTCTGCTCATTTGTACAGTCTTTGAATCCTGTAACTTTTAAGTTTATATCTTCCTCAACTTCAGAACAAAAAGAAATGGGTCAGTAGAGTTTGAATTAAAAAAAAAAATAATCTGGCAATGACCCTGCCCATTGACTGCAGATTCTGCAACATATACAGCAGTGTAGTTACCTTTACATTGATATTTTGTGTGGGTTTATATTCCCAAGGCTCAGCACTTTAGGTGAAACCCATTTGAGCTCAATAAACAGTTGAATGAATTGGTATTTTTTTCAGGAAAAGAGTTGTACTTTTCTTTGTCACTTGATAACATATATTCCAACAGGATCTCGATAGTGTTTGGCCACCCAACCTCTGATTGTATGATATGGAATATAAGAAATATTCAAAGCATTCCAATCTAAACTGTGAATAAGCCCAGGGAGAAACGGTTGTGAATGAAGAGAAGCACCAATTTATGGGGCACGCCTGTGTTTCTATCTTCCAATGTTTAAATCCAATTATAATCCTACAGATAATGCCTTAGATTGATTTGTAAATCATCAAAAATAATTACTTAGGAAAAATAATCCCAGGATCTCCCTCAACAAGCAAAGTTGAATCCCAGAAAGCCCTTAATTGCCTATCCCCTGGTCCTGTGAGATGAGAGCTTGTTTTGGTCCTTTTGGGGTGTTTGTCCCAGGAGAGCGCCATGACTGGTTAACTCCCTCCTGGCTACCACTTTTTAACATTTCAAACCTCGCATGCCTCATTTGGGAGGGAGTCGTCCAAGAACAAGAACCATTCATTATTCACCTAGTTGTTAGTCGTTGTCTAGAACCAACAATGACCACCACCCACCCCCAGACAACTCATTACTCAGAGCCTTTCGCAGTGTCCAGGGGAGGAAGGGTAGTGTTAACTGTGATCATGGTAATCACCCCTCACCAGGTAGGAGACATTGCAGAGACTCTTTCCTCAGCACTGCAGCAGCCCTTCAGGGGACATGTGGTCAGAGCAAGCTCTTTTCCATGACTTCTTTTTTATAGATGAAGCTATTAAGGTACAAAGGGACTAGGTGACTTATCTAAGAAGAGAGAGCAGCTGATTCAGAACTAGAACTTATACTAGCTAATTCCAAGCCAACCGCCTTGTTTTTCCTTTCATTTCTCCCACCCCTGGAGAATGTTAAACCTTTGTGCTGAACACTAAAGAAGAATCTTCCTCCAGATAAGGTGTTTTCCTTCTTGGAAGCACTGAATTCGTGACATGAGACCTGACCTGAATAGGAGTGCTGGATTTAAAGGTTGTGTTGCTCATGGAAGGAAGGTAAGCTTCAAGGTCAGATCTGCTGTCTGCACAGAGCTGCAGGGGCAGAAGTAACCAGGCAAGGGTAGGAAGGCACCCGTTTCTCCCTGGGCTTATTCAGAGTTTAGGTTGGAATGCTTCAAATAGTTCTTACATTCCATATCACACAATCAGAGGTTGGGCAGCCAAACACTGTCGAGATCCCGTTGGAAAATATGTATCAAGTGACAAAGAAAAGTACAAATGGGTCTTGAATTCCTGCTTTGAGTGTATGAACTTGTACAATTTTAAACCAATTATTTAAACTGTTTCAAACCCAGTTTTCTTTTTCAGGGAATGTGATAATACTAGTTATCTTAATATTCCCGGCTTGCTGAGAGAATCAAATGGGGTATCAATGTAAAATGCTATTGTAATCTGGAAGATCATACTAATATTTTTTAAGAGAAGGAATGGATATTAATAAATGAGGAAATAAATCAAGTTTGGGCACCAGTTACAAAATGGAAATGAAATCGAGAGCTGTAAAATTACACAAGACATGCTAATTATGATACAATCTAAACACATATTTTAGTTCCACCACTAAAGACCTATCTGATGGTGGAAGTTTATCTGATGCTGATTAATTATCACATGATGTGCTACCGAGTAAATAGATCAACCCTTACCACAGAGATGGAGAATGAGAGCAACACGTGATATTGACTCTGCACATGTTGCAGTCTGTGGAGCACTTCGAGGTCAGAAAAAGCATCATGTGCATCACCTCAGACCCGGAAAAAAAAAGCAAAACATCTAGTTCACCATGGAGACTCAGTGAGAGTAAAGAGAGTGAAGAACGGATTGCAGCCAGCTCTTGATGCTGCTTATTGGCTGCTTCTAAAAAAGCCATGTCATCCTTTAACTATTCAAAGATTTGGGGAGCTATGGAGGGTTGAGTATAAGCATTTGTAGATACAGTTGTTGGCATTCAACTGAGATCCTGAAAGACAAGTTCTTTAAACAAAATTACCCAAACCGGTGAATGTATTTTATATCACTAAGTTCATCTTTTCAATTATTCCCATTAACATCCATGATAGATTTAATCACTTAATCAGTTAATCAGTCAACTGAAAAAGATGTATCTTATGCCAAATTTATATTAAAAGTTTAAAAAAATTAAGAATATTCCTTCATTATGAAGAGTTAAGGATTTAGATCAGAGTAACTTGGCTTCAAATCTCACCTCCGCTATTTCCTTCAGCTCTTAGCATGTAACTAAATGTCAGTCAATTTCAGCTTCAGCATCCATGGAATGGAAATAATATTGCACATGATGTGTGAAGGTTATCTGAGGTATAGTGTTACAGCCTCTACTTGGTGATAAAAACATAGCAAATGCTCAGTATGTCTTATCTACAAGCGCTTAATTCACAGTTAATCCCAACTTCTATGTCTGGAGCTATGTGTAAGGCTCAAGATCAAGAATATCTGCATGTGAATGTTAAAAACTGCTTAAAGGGACAAAGTTAATAACTCTTTATTTTATAAATGTCATTATTCTTGGACATAAATTACATATCCTATGTCCCATACTATACCATGAGATTATTCTAGGTGAAAAATGTTTCACTTAACTATCTTTCAGGCTCATAAAATGCTCTACTAAAAAAAAAAAGTAAGTCAGAATGAAATCACATTAATTTTACAAAGTGCCAAAGTAATATTACTAAATGCCAAAATTCATATGTTGAACAGCTAACCCCCAAGCTAATGATATTTCAATGTGGGATCCTTAGATTAAGTACTGAGAGAAGAACTCTTATGATTGGATCGGAGAGCTTTTGTGATTGAGATTGACGATCCCTCATTAAGAGACCTCCGAGAGCTAGCTATCCACCTCCTCCATATGAGGACGAAGAGAAAAGTCACCATAGTGGTGGGGAATTTGCCTAGCATGTATTAGTCCCTGGTACGATGTCCAGAACCACAAACAAAGAAAAACAAAATAAAGAAGCAGGAAAACAAATAGAAGCTCTCTACTTTATCGTATTTTGTTAAATCAGCCTGAATAGACTGAGAAAATAGTTATTATACTTTAGTGAAACAAATAATTTGTATTTATTTTGGAAATTTTGCATAAAGAGTTGGACCATTTCCAGTAATCTGATGATCTTAGAAAAGCCTTTTCTTTCTGGCACCTTACTTAGTGCAGTCATCCATGAAGCTAAGAAACGACAATATATCATCCGCAAAATCCTTTCATGAAGGACACTGTGAGATCAGCTGTTAATGGACAGCTGCCTTCTGTTGGCATGGCATGCTTCAGACCAGGAATCCTGGGAACCAGTTGTTGAAATTCTGAAATCAGGCACAGAGGGGACCTGCTGAGGGAGCTCAGCACAGTCCTGCTTTCCTTCGTCATTCTGACTCTCCTCTCTCACTGCTACAGGGCAGCCTCATGAGGCCCAATGGAGAACAGTACAGAGGTGACTGAGTTCATCCTGGTGGGCCTAACAGATGACCCAGAACTGCAGATCCCACTCTTCATCCTCTTCCTCCTTATCTACCTCAGCACCCTGGTTGGGAACCTGGGAATGACTGCGCTGATCCTGCTGGACTCCCATCTCCACACTCCCATGTACTTTTTCCTCAGTCACCTGTCCCTGGTGGACTTTGGGTATTCTTCAGCTGTCACTCCCAAGGTCATGGTGGGTCTCCTCACAAGAGACAAAACCATGTCCTACAATGCTTGTCTCACCCAGTTCTTCTTCTTTGTTGGCTTTATCACTACAGAAAGCTTCCTGTTGGCCGCCATGGCTTATGACCGCTATGCAGCCGTGTGTAGACCCCTGCACTACACCACCACCATGACCACAGCTGCCTGGACTCGTCTGACGGTGGGCTCCTACATCTGTGGTTTTGTGAATGCCTGCATCCACACTGGGAACATTTTCAGACTCTCTTTCTGCAGGGCCAATGTGGTTGAGCACTTTTTCTGTGACGGCCCTCCTCTCCTGGCTCTCTCATGCTCGGACACCTATGTCTGTCAGATGGTCATTTTCTTTGTGGTGGGTTTCAATGACCTCTTTTCCATCCTGGTCATCTCAGTCTCCTACCTGTTTATATTTGTCACCATCCTGAGGATGCGCTCATCTGAAGGACGCCAGAAGGCCTTTTCCACGTGTGGTTCCCACCTCACTGCAGTCACCATCTTCTTCGGGTCAGGCATCTTCATGTACTTACAGCCCAGCTCCAGTCACTCCATGGGCACTGACAAAATGGCGTCTGTGTTCTACTCCATGGTCATCCCCATGCTCAACCCACTGGTCTACAGCCTGAGGAACAAGGAGGTCAAGGGTGCCTTCAAGAAGGCTGTGGGCAAGGCAAAATCTTCTATGGGACTCATAATTTAGTTGTGTAGCATCTGTAATGACACTAAATCATTGACCTCAAATGTATGGAAAAAATATTTGCTTATCTAGCCCACCTATTTCTAATTTATTTTTTAAAAATATGAGGCCCCAAATAATAGGTTAGAAAGAATCATACAGCAACATAAAATTATTATTTAAAATCTTTTCAGTAAACTTGCTTATCCAAACTTCCACATGTGCGTGGACACTCGTGAGTACATATAAGCACTGGGAACGCATATTTTCATATTTTCATGTAGCGCACACCTACAGATGGAGAAATTTGTTCAAAACATACACAGATAGTTAATTTGACATCAATGATAGTTAATTTGACATCATTCGGGGCTATACACTTCCCTCTTATTGTACTGCATAGGTTTAGGGAGGTGGTGTTTCCATTTTCCTTTCTATCAAGAAATTTTTAAGATTCTTCTTGATCCACTGGCTGTTCAGGAGTATGTGTATAGTTCCCAAAGTTTCTTGTTAATATCTGGGTTTATTGCATTGTGGATGATTCTGCTTTTTTAAAAACTTGTTGAGACTTGTTGTGTGAGCTACTGTATGCTGTATTCTAGAGGAGTCTCCATGCACTGTTGAGAAGAATGCATATTGTGCAGTTTGGGATGGAGTATTCAGTGGATGTCTCCTCAGTCCAGTTGGTCTAGAGTGCAGTTTAATTCTGCTCTTTGATTTTATGTCTGGATAATCTGTCCATTGCTGAAAGTAGAGTGTTAAAGTCTCCTAATATTATTTTATTGTGTTCTAGATCTTCCTTTAGGTCTACAAAATTTTGTTTTATATATTCAGGTGCTCTGGTATTTGATGAGTATATATTTATAATTACTTTTTCCCCTTGTTAAATTAACACATTTATTATCACATAATGATCTTCCTTCTCTCTTTTTACTGCTTTTGATTTTAAGTCTGTTTTATCTGAAATAAGTATGACTACTCCTGCTTTCTTTTGGATTCCATTTGTATGGAGTGTCTTTTTCTGTCAGTTCACTTTCAGTCTATGCTTATCCTTAGAGATGGAATGAGTTTTTCATAAACAGCATATGGTTAAGTTTTTATTTTTACCCATTAAGCCACTGTATATATTTTATTTGGAGAATTTGATTCATTTACATTTAAGGTGATTATCAAAAATTAATATGTTCATATTTAACATCTTGTTACTTGTTACTTGTTTTATATTTTTATTGTGATTCCTCTCTTTTACTTTTCTTCTCCCTCGTAGATTCACTACTAATTCTTTTTATTTTTATCTAATTAGTTATTGATGATTTTTATTGTGTTTTGATTTGGTTTCATATGCTTTTCAGCTCAAGGATTTGTTTGATTTTTTTCTAATTACTTCAATCTCTCAGTGAAATTACAAAGTATACAGTCATTTCTCAGTCTTCTTATAGCTTGCTGAGTTTTCTTAAAATAACTATTTTGAATTTTCACATGTTGGTTATTACAGGATAAATTTCTATCAACTTAATATCAACTTATATTTATTAGATGAATTCATGATTCCCTGAAAGTTCTTAATTTTTATTGATGTGCAACATCTATTTCAGACCGTGCAACCTGTTCCAGACTTTGTAATCTGGCTTTGTTACTATGCTTCCAGAAATCCTGAACAGTTTATTTTCTGAGCCTATAGTCACTTCTACTACTTCAGCACTAGATGGTGCCCTAAGTAAAATTTTACCATGAGTCTGTAGTTGGTGTATTGTTACTGTTTCAGCAACAGAAGGTATACCAAATCCAAGTTCAAAGGTATAGCAAATCCACAGTTCATATGTTGTTCAGAATGAATTCTAAGAATACCTAAAAAGGGAATTTATCTCTGTCCTTCACCTTGGGCCAAAGTAAGTCCATACATCCTGGCCACAGTCACCATCCTGAGTTCTGCTGAGGTGAGATTCTGCCTGACCCTGGGCATTGCCATGCAGGAAGAAGTCCCAGTCTCCTATATAATGATTTAACATGTAAATAATTCTTCTTCATCAAAGTAATTACTCTCTTCATATTGCACTGCCTGAGGATGGAAAGAATGGGGTGGACAATCAGTCCCATGGCCACCACCAGTGTTGAGGCAGTTAACTTTTCATTGCTGTGACAACTATATAAGAAGAAAGAAAAAACAACAACTCTGAGGATGAAAGATTTATTTTGGCTCATGGTCTCAGAAGTTATGATCAATGTTTGGCAATACCCATTGCTTCGGGCCTGAGGTGAGGCAAGACATCCCCGGAAGGGCATGACAGAAGAAAGCTCAGCTCATGACAACAGGAAGCAGAGTGAGAAATAGGAAGACAAAGATATAGTCTTCAAGGGTTTGCCCCAGGTGACCTACTTCCTCTAAACATGCTCCATCTGTTGTGGGTTTCCACCACTTCCCTACAGATCATTCAAATAATTAATTCATCAAATGAATCAATCCACTGATGAAATTAGAACCCTCATGATCCTATCATTGGCTAAAAGTTCCACTTCTGAATGTTGCTGCATTGAAGACCAAGCTTTCAAAACATGAAATGTTGGAGAATATTTCCTATCAAAACAACATCATTCTGCCCATGGCCACCAAAAACTCATGCCCATCTCACAATGCAAAATGCATTCAGTCTCTCTCCAAGAGTCCCATAGTCTTAGCAGCTCTAGCATTTCTCAAAAGTCCAAGCCCAAAGTCTCCACTAAAACTCAAGGCAAAGTCTTAGCTATAAACCCTATAAAAATCAAAAAGTGAGTTACATACTTCCAACATACAATAGCACAGAGTAAACATTCCCATTTCAAAATGGAGGAACAGGGGCATAGAAAAAAAAAGGGTGGGTCCAAAGTAAGACAAAAAATTTAGCAAACAAAACATTAAGTCCTATAGTTCCATGTCAGGTATAAGGGATATTTGGTGGCAGGATGTGGACACAAAAGGGCTGGAGCACCCTACCTCCATAACCTTTCCAGTAACAGCCCACATAGCTTCTCTATCGGGCTGGCTCTGCTCACTGCCTAAATCCTTCTTTGGCAGACATTCCACATTCCTGGCATCTCTAAATTCCTAGTGTCTCCATTGCACCTTCTGCTTCACTCATTGCCTCATACATCACCCTTTCAGAGGTTACCCTCAAGAAATCTGACCCTGGGGCACGTTGCCTGGTCTTCCAGGTCTTCCTTTGAAATCTCACTGGAAGCCTTCATGACCCAGTGCCTCTTACATTCTTCATGCCTACAAAATAAGAACCACATGAATGAAGCCAAGGTCTACCACCAGTAGGAGCAGTAGTTGATTCTCTTGGACCATAGCTTCAGTGACATCTGAGTGCCTAGATGACTGAGCATGGTACACTAAATCCTGAGTAAACAACTTCCTAGGTACCCCTATGGGAGGAGAGTACCCTGGGGTCTCTTCTCAAAGCAAAGTCTTTCAAACAAGTTTTTCACTTTTATACCTATGATCCAAGTGGGGTCTGGATGAGTCCTGAGATGCCCTGAAGTCATTATCTTTCCTATATTGTTTCTGTGCAAAATACTTAGTTTCTCTAATGGCTCTGGTTTCTTCTGCAACAACATCTGATTTTCTGGCCAAACTGAAAGTTTTTCAATCTTTCTACTCTGCTTTTTGATCCTGATTATCAGTAAACCTGTATAAAGACTACCATACGACTCCTAAATGCTGTGCTTCCTTGAAATTTCCTCTGCCAGATTAATTAGTTCATCACCTTTAATTTGACCAAAAACAAACTGTCAGAATATTGAGAAAATGTCAACAAATTCTTTGCCAAAATATGATATGTGTGGTCTCAAGTCCATTTCCCAGGAGAATACCCACTCCTATCTGAAACTGCATAAGCACAGACTTTACTGTCCACATTCCTATCAGTATTTTAATCATCTAAACTCACACCAGAATTGTCCATGAAACTTCACTTGCAACATTCTAAGAATTCTTCATCCTCCATCTCCAAAACTTTTCAAATTTCTCCTGTAAATTAGTTCCAAACACTTCTCAGTTTAATCACAGCAATGACCACATTTCTCAGTACCAGTTTTGGGTTAGTCGGTCTATTGTCACTGTGATAAATACTTGAAAAAAAAAACAACTTTATGGAAGAAAGACCAAGTTCAGCTCATGGCTTTATAAGTTTTGGACCATGGTTGGCTACTTCCATTACTTTGAACCTCAGGTGAGGCAGAATATTATGGCAGAAGGAAATGGCTGAGGAAAGGTGCTCAGTTGGTCAGGATGGGAAAGGACAGGGACAGAATATGCCAAAAGTCAGGCTGCAAGTGACCTGCTTTCTACAATCACCACCATTTCACCATTTGTTAAGTAATTAATTCATTAAATGGATTAATCCATTGATGAGTTCAGAACCCTCATGGTCCAAAAGCCCCACCTTTGAATTTTGCTGCATTTGGGATCAAGTTTTCAACATGAGAGCCTTTGGGGGACATCCCAGATCCAAACCATAACAACTGCAATTCTAGGTCACACATGAAGCTCAAGGTACACCGAGACCAATGCAGCACAAGGGCTGGATTAAGCCCATCTTTCTATGGCCTGCATGCTGCTGTCATCTAGTCACGACCCACAACTGCCACAACCAGCTATCAGTCAATCTAACCAGGAACATGGTCTCCATCTGCACCAGGGTGGGACCAGAGGCTCCAATCGTTGTCATTGACCTGGATACAGGGACCACCAGGATTCACCTAGCATCATGTTCTCACACTGATCTGGCACTGTAGGGTCTTTTGCCTGTGCCTCTGTCCCACCCCAAGCAGATACTATGATGAGATTAGAGGGTGCATGAAGGCAATCCTTTAATAGTCTAGCTCATGTAGGTCCAGAGGCTTGATCCACTGGCACTGGCCTGAAGGCAGGGGCCATGGGGCTCTGCCTGGTACTGTGTTTCACTGTGTAGGTCCTGATATTAGTTTCAAACTTAAGGCCTGGATTTAACTCCCTCCCCCTCCTCCAAGCAGGTAATAGCTCTTCTAGTCTGCTTTGCTTGGAGTTGAAAAAGGGTGAATACAAGGGACTCTTTTCTTCCTGACGTCCTTCAATGTGTCTTTTCTTGGTATTATTTTTCTAAAACCAGGTTTTGTGGTCTCTCATTTGATTTCCTTAGCACTTGAGAAGGTAATGTCATGGTGAATAGCTGTTAAAATTTATGTTTCTGTGGTGAGAAGAATGTTGTAGGACCTTAGTTGACCACCATCTTACCCTATGTGGCTTAATTTGCCCTATTCTCCAGCTCTGCAGGATTCTTGAAAGCTAACAGAATTGATAACTAAAAACAAAAAACAGCCTACAAGACACTGAAGTGAGAAAAATGTGTTAGGAGCCTCCTAAAATGCCCCACCCCCAGAAAAACGTTTCTATTTTATCTACCTAGCAGCTCTCCAAAAAGTCCCACTTATTCAGAAAGTCAATAATTGTATCTTTTCTCTCATATACGGTAGCCAGAGAGGAATAAGGGGAGAAAGATGTGGGAAGGATAAGAAAACAGGAGACACCAGTAGAGTAAATGAAAGGACCAGGGGGAGGGTGGGAAAGGGGAAACACTAAGGTCAGAGGTGCCGTCACAGCGACCCCAAAGAAAAAGGTATTTGTGTCTCTTGTGTGGTTATTTCGAGCAGCCCAGTTAGCCCAGTTCAACTGGAGTGACCCCTGAGCCTTTTTAGAGAACAGAAACCTGGCAATTGGTGTCCAACATGGGCCGAAAGGTCTGTGTCTTTAAGCTGCCAGGACAAAAGTGACAAATGCTGGCTCCTAAGGGAACTCCAATTTAAATATTAAAGAAAGTTGTGAGTTTGGTAATTCTCTCCTGCCGCAGTCTGGCTGGGCACAATTCAGGAGCCACTTGTCAAAAGAAACTAACTTTATTTTTAGAACTACAAACGCCAAGCAAAACAGCTCCAAAGGGAAAAACCCTCAGAGCCCAACTGCCACCACCGGCTTCCACAAGCCTCTCACCACACAAACCACTTCCCCTCCCACAATCCTCCTGCTCTTGAGGCCGATTGGCTGGGTCGCGTGGGCGGAGCCAAAGAAGTCCCCCAATGAGCAGTTCCGTAGTCTGAAGGGCAGGGAAACAGCCCAATGAACATGACCGCAGAGGAGCCAATCAGCTAGATGTTGCTGGGGCCGCTGTGAGCCAATCATCAGCTGGCAGTCTGAAGGGCAGGGAAACAGCCCAATGAACATCACCGCAGAGGAGCCAATCAGCTAGATGTTGCTGGGGCCGCTGTGAGCCAATCATCAGCCGGCAGCTGGAAGTTTGCTGGGGCCCCTTTGGCTGTGGCTCTCAACACTCTCCAGAAGTTAAGCATGTTTAGGATTGCAGAGTATTGGGGGCAGAATTGCAAAATGTAAGTGATTAGACAAAAGGAAAATCTATGACGTTAAAATTTTTAATATTGGGGTATAATTGTAGAGACTCTAAATAAATATGGTTATTAAGATGATTGATGGGCTAGGTTGTTGAGTCCTCTCCATGGAAAGAGAGCTTTTGTGAAGTTTTTAAAAAATTGTTTTTGTAAATGCTTAAAAAAAAGATTTTTTTGGCTTTTATATTGTAGAAGTTTGCGCTAGGAGAGTGAGAAAAAGGGAGAGAAGATGTTGTGATGTATACCTGGAGAGAAATAAATTTCAATTTTCTATTGTTTTTGTCAATACTCAGAAAGTATGTACTGACCTTTTTTGCTACATGATTGTCCTATGAATTAGAATGGCTGTGACTCAGCCGCTGGGGACAAGAGACTTTAGCCGCTGCTGCTTGCTGCTCTCTATGGGGTCCTAGCCCCTGAGGCCAGCAGTGCTTTTAACCCTTAAATGACTTGACCTAAATGTGAACACAGACTAGCTTAAGATCTGATGGTAATGCTGGTGTCTGCCGCTAAAAAACTTTTGGAGCACCCACGTACCACAGAAAAAAGTGCAGGATGCAGGAGTACACAGGCTGCAACCGCAGGACGCAGAGACAAAACAAGCTGCCACCGCAGTAGGATCTTGGCCAGGTGGGGGAAATTCAAACAAAAGCAAACAAAATGCAATCGGCTAGGAAAACTTGGGGAACTTTTGCCCGACAATTGGCAGCGGACTCCATGTTGTTTGCATCACCATGGTAACCACGGATGCCTGGCAGGAAGAGGGGGCTTCCTGGTCCCACCTCCCACAGTTTCGCCGGCTTCCGATTGGTTCTTCCACAGTCACTCAGACAGGACTTCTAGTCCCGCCTTCCAGCCGCTAACCTGTACTACTGTGTTTCAGATTTCTACCGGAGCTGCTCAGAGCCTGTATTTTTAAGAATGCAACTTGTATTGGGGGTAAAAAAATGGGAGTTCATAACCCACTTGAATCAAATGTATGGAAGATGATATGTCATGAGCTTTGTAATGTTTTGAACAACCAATAAAAAAAAAAAAAACTACAAAAAAAAGAATACCTACCTGTAAATGCTAATGAAAGATATCTTTTTCAGACAAAATTTAATTCCACAGGTTTCTACGGTGCAGCCCTAAATTTAAGTTAGTTCTGAGTTAAATAACCTGACTTTTCTTTATAGTTGTGTTACTAAATAATGTTCTATTGATGAGAGATATCAAACATGCTTGTTTGTATTTAACTTTAATTTTGGATGTTATGGGGATGCATTTGCTCACCACAGGAACAAAGCCGGCAATGTTCCTGTGATGACCAAAAAATCCTTATTCTCATTCCTGACTATAAGAAATATATATATATATATATATATATATACAAGGATCTTATTTCAGTTATATCAAGTGACGTCACATAAAAGAGTGCACTCCTAAGTAAAATTAAATTAAAATGGATCCAAGTATTTTAAGACCACGTGGTTACATAAAGTTAATACAATTATAATTTATGTTCTTATTCTTAATATATTTTTTAGATATTTAGATAACATATATTTGTTAATCTATAAAATAATTAGCACATGTCTAATTGTTTAGTTAATATATATTTTCCTAATTGTTTTTCTTCAACAGAAAACCCATAATTTATATGTTTTATACATACAATTATCAGATACAATCTTTTAATTACAGATATTTGAGATAAATGTATTTACTATAAATTCACTTTTAAGTAAAAATACAATCTTTAAGTAGTTTCTAATTCTCAAAAGTTATTGTTCAAACTCATAAGATGATAAACAAATATAATTCTGTCTACAAACTATCTAAGGATTTTAATTATATTTTCATTGATATTTCGTATCAAAGTACAATAATTTGTTTATAGATTCTAAGGTTTTCAAAAATTGTTCCAAAGTATAACCAGAAAAAAATTCTAAAAGAAAAAGATGCTTCAACAAAGAGAAAACACACATTGGATCCTAAAAAGAAAAAAAAAATCATCTTTGGATAAAACAAGGTCTTTATATTCTAGATTTCAATGATAAAAGTATTTTCCTAAATAAAAAATATATATATATATTATTATCTAAACAGATGATGCAAAAAGTTAAAACAATTAAAAAAGAGATTTATATATACTGGACTGACTATTAAAATTTTAACTGATTAATTCAAGGATATTTCAGGCTATTTTCCTAATTTGACTATACTAATGTGAGCTAAGATTTTGTCCATATTTTGACATGATAATGCCTATTAAAATGTTAAGTTTATTTCCTTAAAGAAAGGTCTTTATTGCCTAATGATTCTTGCTGTTTAAAACAAAGATTAATTTTGGTAAATAAATTCATATCCTCAATTAAACACTAAATATATTAAACTGCTAACTTAGATCCTGATTTTGACAATTGTTCTTTAAGACTATATTTGATTGATTCTAAGACACAAAAAACTATTGATTTTTACATATTCTGTTTGTTAGATAATTATAAAAATTTAAAAAAAAACATTTTATTAAGGCTAAAGTTCTCCAAATTAAAGTCATATGTTAATTTTAAACAATAAAGGTTACAAACTTTAAAAATTCATTAATATTATGTAAGTTCTCTGAATGGACCTATTATCTATAAAAATATGTTAAGATTTATATAGTGTTTCCTACACTAAAAAATAACCTTAATCATATTTTTTAAAGGCAATTAAGAGATACCTATTTAAAAGATAATATTCTAAAATATAGAGATATTTTGAGACATTCTCTCAAAAGGAGATTGAGGGTTCTTTCTAAATTGTTAGGATATATCGACTAGTCTATATTAAAAAATTATAATAATAAAAGATAAATCTATTCTTATCATTTAAATAGTTATACTAACATCTAATGATAGTATATAAACTAATGATACTATGACTTATGCCAAGCCTTTACTCAATTTTATTAAATAAAAAAAAGGGGGGAATACAGGACCCCAGAGACGCACACTAGATTTTACAAATATTTTAAAGTTTTTTTCTTAAATTGTAATATTGGGAGTCTTAATGTTACTGAACATGATTCAGTGAGTTAAATCAGATATCAAAGGAGAGTTTAAACCAGTCATTATAATAATGACTGAGAAACCTGGCTCAGAAAGGTATCCAGCTACAGAGTTTACAACCATGCAGCTTCATGAGCTTGTCAGGTAAATAAAAATTATGGAAAGACTTGTATGGACCCATTTCCCAGGTCCACCTTTAATGTGTCTTGCAGTGTGGACTGGAAAGTCCACCCATGAAACTAGATTAATTGTCCTGACTGTAATGATACCTATATATTGATTCTATGCTAAACAGACTGTCTGGAAGTATCTTTTGAAAAAAAAGACAGTGTTGAAATAATGGATTGTTCCGCATCCGTATGGATGGCAGCTATGGACCAGATGTGAGCCAGTTCTCTATGAGGGATCATGCCCTGAGTCTTAGCACTGCTTTCCTCTTTATCTATCTGTGTCTCTCGGCTTTGTCACAATGTTACTGTTTGTCTGTCTATGACCTTTCTCCTTCCTTCCTGAATGCAGCCCCACCAGCCCAGTGCTGTGAGCTGGGCCCTCCACGGAGAAGAAACCCGAGTTTGCTGATCCTAGGGTAAATGCTGGCGTGGAGGCCACGGGGGCATTATCTATCAGGAGACAGAGAGCCCTCTCAGACAATGCCTTGCACACTCCACATCACCCTGTTTGGCCCCGGAGGATGGCTGGTTAGTGAATGACAAGTAAGATTCTTCAAGGGAGGGACAATCTAAGACAGGCACAGTCGCAGAGGGGCCATCAGGAGAAAACTTGGGGCCAACAGAGGTGAGGCACAGAATCTCACCCCCCCACACACACATCTATGCAAAGGCCTAATTCTTCTCCCCTTCTGAGAGAGGTCTCCTGCCCCATGGCTGCTTTACTCCCCACATCCAGCTCAGATCAGAACCCAATTTGTAGAGACCTAGTCAACAGGGATTGCCTGCTCACCACAGCAGGAGACAAATGCAGCTACAGGAATGGGCCATGTCTGGATGCTTTTCTCTTTCTTGGTTCCCATTTTTTTCTATGCTTTTCCTTTCCTTTCTTTTCTCATCAGGGTTCTCCTTTGACAATAAATTTAATAAAGAGGAGAAAATGTTGGAGTAGCCTTATAAGTTTCCTCACAGTGTGGTTACATTAGGCAGGAGATGAGTGGCTTATGGATATTATCTTGCTTGTGTATGATTGATGGGCACACCCCACTTGAACCCTATAACACTTGTGTGCATTCCAAAAAGAAACTGAGCTAATGGACATCGACTTGAGGTTGGTTATTAGCCAGTTAACACCAGCTCCCGTGACTGAGGTAGCCAAAGTAGCCGAGCAACAAATTGACCACACCAGTGACAGAAACATATGCTAGACAGCAGATGAAATACCCAAGCCGTCCAATTAGGATGGACGTTAGTGACTAAGACTACATTTACCTATATGGACAATTGTTGGGAAGATTATTAAAATAGATTTTTCCAAGAGTATTTATATTACTGAGAGACCTAATTAACTCCTTAAATGTGAGGGTTAAGAGAAAAAAAATGAGAAATACCCTGTAGCCTGTAAGAATATAACTGATTGCATCATTAGTTACTGCCAGCTAATATTTCAGAGCTATAATATGCTGAAGTTAATATTCAGGCTTTAAAACAGGTGTATGTCAAGTAACCAGACCTAGGCAAACTGCTGGTCTCATAATCCCTGAAGTGACTACTTTAAATATTATTCCTTGCTTGTTCGATTGCAGCCTTTGTGGCTATGTCTTATAACTTACAATGTATGGATTTTCTTAATGTATGACTTAAATTACTTCCAAGATCCTTCATGGTCAGATAAGTGCTGATAGAAAGATGAGACTAAATAATGATGCTCTAGAAGACAATGTAATGAATAGTGTGAGTGAGCCCTCTGCTCTGTGGTTTATGGAGAGGCCTAATGCCATGGCAATGAAAATGTCTGTCACTATGGCCAAACACAATGCATCCCAATAAAATTGGGAAAAGATTAAGAATCTTCTGGTGAGTGTTTGGCGAAGTAATAATAATCCGGATTATTGTGTTGATTGTGTTAATGAAGATGATGTTTTCTACTAATTGTGTTGTGAAGATGATATGTTTTCTACTAATTCTTTTTGTATTTCAATAGCAGATTGTGATGACCTTGGGCCAAGAATCAAGTGACTGAAAGAATTTCCCAGTTACATTCTTTTTTTATATATTAAGAAAGGGGGAATATGTGGGAGACCAACCTTACACGTGACTGAGTCACACTCCCCGGCTGGGTGCTGAGGTGCTCAGTCACAGAAATGTGGTTGGTGTCTCGTGCATGGGTGTGTCTTGCTACAGCCCCGTGGGTGAAGCTATGCTCACCTGTTCCTTTGTAATATAACTCCTTGCCCTGCTCAGGATAGAATCTTCCATGGAAGTGCCTGGTGTGTGTCCCCTTCTCTTACTGTGCCCTTGGGTGTGGCCTACCCAGGTATCAGTCAACCTGCTGACAGTGGACATCATGAAGATACTCAGCCCCCTGAAACCTGACCCCTTGCCTCATTTGAATAGCTTCCCTCAATAAAAGGGGTCAGCACGTGCTCTTGCTCTATCTCTTTCTGAGGACCCTTAAGGTCAGAGGAGCCGTCACAGAAACCCCAAAGAAAAAGGTATTTGTGTCTCTTGTGTGGTTATTTCGTGCAGCCCAGTTCAACTGGAGTGACCCCTGAGCCTTTTAGTCGCGAGAACAGAAAACCAGCAGAATGATATTAACCAATTTGTGTTTTTTATATCATGTGTATGTCTGAATATTTAGCAACAAATTCCACTGTGATGTATTATTAAAATGCACCAAAATATGGAAAAGAAAGGAAAAGTCCAATTATAGTTTGTCTTTATTTCACTTAACTCTTTTCACTCATTAAAAAGAGCCTTATTCTTGGGCATATATCAAAGTTTTGAGTAGCAATTATATACTATTGCAATTTCCCAAAGATGTAAATATCATTTGGATCAAATAACAATCTGATGAAAAAATCTAAAAGAAAATTTCTGGAGAAATTTTAAATTCCATAGAAGGCTTTGAAAATCTCATATGTCATAAAAATCACATGCCTGTTCAAAGATTCCAAGGCATTCCAAGAAAAAGGCCTGGGGTTTAATGTTGGGTTTTTGGACCCACTTTGAATCTAGGCTCAACAGGAAATGAAGATCATGAACTTGAACGTCTGGATCATTGAGAACATGTTCCAATATGTATAGAGAAGAATGAGAGAATTCATGGCGTAAAGCATTTAAGAAAGCATACACAGTTGTTAGCCAATCTCTGTATTAGTCAGGTTTTCAACACTGTGACCAAAATACCTGACATAAAAATTAAAGGACAAAAGATTTATTTTGGCTCACAGTTTCAGAATCTTCAATCCATGGTCAGCCAGCTCCATTGCTTTGGACCTGGGATGAGATAGAACATTATGACAGAAGAATGGCAAAGGAGGGCTGCTCAGCTCCTAATAACCAGAAACCAGGGAGAGAGAGAGGGGGAGAGAGGCACTAAAGGCAAGATATTCCCCAGAGTACATCCCCAGGGACACCCCCTTTTACTTCGTACACTTTGAACACCTCCCAATAATTCTTTCAGATTACGCCTCCTTAAATTGATTAATCTATTGATGAGGTCAGAACCCTCATGACCTACTCATTTCCAAATAGCCCCCTCTGAACATTGCCACACTAGACACAAAGCCTTCAATGCATAAAACTTTGAAGGACATTCCAGGTCCAATCCATACCATCCACTAAGCCAGCTGAGTAGACTTCAGTGGGCATACCAAAGGAAGACAGAATTAACATAAGTGATCCAGAAAAACTGCTAAAGTAATTGGTGACTTTTAACATAAGTAATCCAGAATAATCCTTTCCTTCCAGGGAAGGAAGACATGATTTTCAGAATACGCTACACTTTACTATCTAAAATGCTGTTTTGTTTTAAAAAGTGAATCACATAAAAAAAGAGAGAGAGAATGAAAAACACAGGTTTAAAAAATAGTCCATATAAACTATCACAGAGAAAGTCCAGTATTGGACTTAGACAAAGAATAATCTGAGATACACAGAGCTATGTTATTATGCATCCCATATAATTAAAAAATAAATCCTATAGAAGATTTTGCCTTGCCCACAGCCTTCTTGAAGGCACCCTTGACCTCCTTGTTCCTCAGGCTGTAGACCAGTGGGTTGAGCATGGGGATGACCATGGAGTAGAACACAGACGCCATTTTGTCAGTGCCCATGGAGTGACTGGAGCTGGGCTGTAAGTACATGAAGATGCCTGACCCGAAGAAGATGGTGACTGCAGTGAGGTGGGAACCACACGTGGAAAAGGCCTTCTGGCGTCCTTCAGATGAGCGCATCCTCAGGATGGTGACAAATATAAACAGGTAGGAGACTGAGATGACCAGGATGGAAAAGAGGTCATTGAAACCCACCACAAAGAAAATGACCATCTGACAGACATAGGTGTCCGAGCATGAGAGAGCCAGGAGAGGAGGGCCGTCACAGAAAAAGTGCTCAACCACATTGGCCCTGCAGAAAGAGAGTCTGAAAATGTTCCCAGTGTGGATGCAGGCATTCACAAAACCACAGATGTAGGAGCCCACCGTCAGACGAGTACAGGCAGCTGTGGTCATGGTGGTGGTGTAGTGCAGGGGTCTACACACGGCTGCATAGCGGTCATAAGCCATGGCGGCCAACAGGAAGCTTTCTGTAATGATAAAGCCAACAAAGAAGAAGAACTGGGTGAGACAAGCATTGTAGGACATGGTTTTGTCTCTTGTGAGGAGACCCACCATGACCTTGGGAGTGACAGCTGAAGAATACCCAAAGTCCACCAAGGACAGGTGACTGAGGAAAAAGTACATGGGAGTGTGGAGATGGGAGTCCAGCAGGATCAGCGCAGTCATTCCCAGGTTCCCAACCAGAGTGCTGAGGTAGATAAGGAGGAAGAGGATGAAGAGTGGGATCTGCAGTTCTGGGTCATCTGTTAGCCCCACCAGGATGAACTCAGTCACCTCTGTACTGTTCTCCATTGGGCCTCATGAGGCTGCCCTGTAGTGTGAGAAAGGAGAGTCAGAATGACCAAGGAAAGCAGGACTCTGCTGAGCTCCCTCAGCAGGCCCCCAGTTTTGCAACACCTGGTTCCCATGTGTGAAGCATGCCCTGACAACAGAAGGCAGCTGTCCATTAGCAGCTGCTCACAGTGTCCTCCGTGAAAGGACTTTGCGGGTAATCCATTATCATTTTCAACCTTCATGAATCACTGAACTAAGATACCAAAATACTTTGATAAAATCATCAGATTTCTAACTGGAGCACGTCCAAATGCCTTCCAACTTTGTAAAACAAATAAAAACTATCCTTGAAACTTGAATAGCCTCGTGTCTTGGCCCTTTCTGGATGTTACCAAAAAAAAAAAAAATACCATATACTGGATCGAGTATAAGGTATAAAAATTTATTTTTCCCTGTCCTGAATTCTGGGAAATTTAAGACTAAGAGTCTGGCAGACTCATGTCTGCTGGGGACCTGTTTCCTATTTAGAGATGGTACTTTCTTACTGTGTCTCACTTAGTGGAAGCAGCCCACAATCTCTCTGGGGTCTCCTCTATAAATGCACTAGGCCTATCCATGAGGATTCTTCTCTCATGGCTTAACCACCTCTCTTATCCTCCAACCATTTGGAGCTTAAAATTTCTACACTTGGGGGCAGGGATTGTGGCTCAGCGGTAGAGCGCTTGTCTAGCACGGGGGAGGCCCTGGGTTCAATTCTCAGCACCACATAAAAATAAATAAACAAAATTAAGGTATTGTGTCCAACTACTTCTAAAAAATAAATATTTAAAAAAATTCAACACATGAATGGGGTTGGTGGAGAAACAGAAACAACCAGACAGTAGCATTTAGTAAAATTAATGTGAAACTGAATTAATTTTACTTCTACTGACTTTTTGTTATTTTCATTATGTCAAGAAAAATGTAATACGATAGTGGAAGACTCTTAAATATAGTATGTCCTTAGTCTAAAATGATCTCATGGTACAAGATGCTATGCATATTCCAACACAGAGAAGACAGTAGAAATTCTTGTACAAGGATTAAAGACACTTAGAAAATAAACATTTTTTACTTTTATTACATTAGTACAACTTTTAGGTTCTGCATCAGTTCTCCCTGATTTAGAAGTGACTTATTCAGAGTAGAGTGATTAAGGTGCCTTTTTTTTTTTTTTTTTTTTTGTACCAGGGATTGAACCCAGGGACATTTAACCACTGAGCCACATCCCAGGCCTTTTTATATTTTATTTAAGGGCAGGGTCTCTTTGAATTTCTTAGGTCCTGTTGGGATTACAGGTGTGTGCCACTATGCCCGGCAAGCTACCCTCTTAATTCCTTAGAAAAGTACTCATTTGAATCAATACTCCCAATAAAGATTTCTCAAATTTGGGGGCAATAGAGTACTAGGAATATTTTCAAAATTTTTTACCAAATTTCTTCTCTACATGTAAAATATTATATTTTAATTCAACATCTTTGTGGAGGACAATAACATCAAGCTTGTTTTAGTTTACTGAAAAGTAAACAAGAGCTACAAAGATTCTCTGAGGCACCTGTTGATCTTTGTATTATCTTTTGTTCCACACACAGGAAACTTTCTTATGGATTGAAATGTCATATAGTTAGTTCTCAGGACAAACTCAAAATTCAAATCTTCCTGACAAAACACTCTCTTCTCTGTATCCAAATCTCATGTATTTTTCAAAGAAGAACAAGTTTCAGAGCTTTCCTGAGATCCTCTTCAAACCTTCCCCTTTGTACACCACTATGCCAGTATCATTAATAGAATGTATTATTTTTTACTCTAAAATTTAATTTTACCTTAATTTGTTATTTTCCATGTATAGAAGCCATAATCAATTATGACGTTAGCTATTACAGATATAATTTATTGATCATTTACTCCATTTCCACAACCAAACCAAACACTGTGACACTTTACCCCAGTTACTCCTCACAAGTCAAGTGAAATATTATTCCCAATTCACAGATATGAAAACTGAAGCTTCCGGATGCTTAGATACATTCTGAAGACTGTAGAAAGTAGAAGAGGTGAGATGAAGTGGGAAGTCCTGTCAGACTTTGAGTCCAAGTCCGAGCTCTTTATCAGGAGAATATCATGTCAGATAAATATTTATCAGAAATATTATTTGAAACTTTTAAATAATATTTATCAGGAATATCATTTTAAACTCATATAGTTATTTCTCAGTACAAACTCAAAAAGTGAATCTTCCTTTACTCACTTGCTCAGAACTACATGATAATACCTGACCTCATTTACACTTTATCCATTAATCAGTCCATGAAATAGTTAATAAATTGTGTCACCAATACCTAGATAAGTCTTAAGTGGCATAATTAGAACTTGAAGTCAGGTCCTCTCTTTCTTATAATCAGTTTTGTCTTGTGAAAATGTATAACTCTCTATTTCAGTGTATTTTATAACTGATTTCTAAACCTGACTTATCCCTCACTTATTAATCTTTGCTCCTTCTGTCTATCTTTAAAATAAGAGTATAACCGTACGGATTTCAATAACATTTCTTATTGATACCTTATTTGATCCGCTCAACAACCCTGAAATCCACCAAGATAACTGTTACCATATTCTCTGAAAAAGAAAACTGAAATAAATATACATGCTCTAATAAAAACTCATTAGTGTTCCCGGGTACAGTAGCTCATGTCTGTAATACCAGAGGCTCAGGAGGCTGAAGCAGGAGGATTGTGAGTTCAAAGCCAGCCTCAGCAACAGCGAGGCACTAAGCAACTCAGTGAGACCCTGTCTCTAAATAAAATACAAAATAGGGCTGGGGATGAGGCTCAATGGCCGAGCACCCCTAAGTTCAATCCCTGGTAGCCAAAAGAAAAAAAATTATTAGTGTTTATATATACAACTTTTAGATGTATGAAACATTTTAAAAATTCACAATATTCAAGCCAAAGCTCTGAATGAGCCAAAGGAGAGAGGTCTGCTTTTATGCATTTCCCTGGTTATTTCAGCCACTGCAGCTCTGTGCAGACAGCTGATACGACTTAGAGGCTTACCTTCCTCCCTGAGCAACACAACCACACAAGTCCAGCACGGTTGTATACGATCAGGTCTCAAGGCAGAAATTCAGTCCTTAAAAGAAGGAAAACATCTTTATTTGGAAAGTCTTTAGGGTTTGAACTAAAAAGTTTTAAATTTTCTAGAAGTAGGGAGAAATTGAAAAAAGAAAGAAAAGGATGATTTGGGCCTTGGAATCAGCCAGTGTAAGTTGGAGTCCAGAATCTGCTGCTTTTTCTTCTTGGATAGTCATTTAGCTCATTTTAACTTTCATGTCTTAATTTATAAAAAGCCCCAGTAACGGTGGGCTCCAGCCTCAGTCTGAAGACTATCACCATGATAAGGAAGTGAGAGAATCTATATAATAATGCCTTTTACTTGGTAAGAAATGACAATCATGATATCAATCAATATGATTGTTATTGGTATCTTTCCCCCTCGATATTGTTGTAGGCTGTTAATAATATATCAATGGGGGGAAGGTCATTGTTGCTATCAGATGCTTAATAACAATTGGGTAAATAAATGAATGGCCAAATTGACTCTGATTCTTGAGCTTCTCCTTTTATATGAAGAGAAATGGAGTTAGGTCAGTATTTGAAAGGTTGAAGAATGAGAACCTTGAGGTAATTATATAGTTATTGAGCTCTCAGGGAACTAATACCCTGTGAAGTTTACAAGGCACTCTATCTCACCTAACTAGGAATCAGGGACTACAGTGTCTACAGGGATTTAGCTCTGCTTCTTTGGAAGATCTTGGGTATATTTACATTACTTGAAGTAACTTTCTTTGAAAATGAACAGATCAAGCCACAGCATGACCTCTAGGAATGCAATTTGACTTAAGTATTAGGAGATAGGTATATAGATTCTGTCACTGCATAAGGCAAGTGAATTTCAAGAACTGGCCCTTCCCTTAATTCACCTTAAATGATTGAACCACTGAGAAGAAATGTCAATTCGTTCATCTCAATGGGTTTCCGCCATAAGGACAAAACTGAGGAACGCAGACCCATACAAAATAAATAAATAAATAAATGCTTTTACTCAGGGTGTTTACATCCCAATAGAAAAGATGCTAGACAAATAAAAACCCTAAGAAACACATCAACGAATATGGAATATATATAAAATAAGCATATAGCTACACAGAGGAGAATGAGAGAGAAAAGAAGACATCTTCTTTATACTGATTGGTCTGAATAGTTTCTCAGGAAAGTTATTCCAGCAAAGTCTAATAATGACCCAAAGCATTACATGGGAAAGATCACCACAAACAAAATGAAAAGTGTGGACTAAAGGACCTGAGTTTCAAGAAGGTCGGCATACTGCTGACCATACTGCAATATGGTGTCCCCTCCAAAACTCATGTTGAAATTCAATAGCCTGCGTAACATGTGTAACAGGGGTGAGAGGCAAGACTTTTCAAAAGTAATTAGGTCATGAGGACTCTGCTCTGGTGAAAAGATGAATGTCATTTTGATTACAAAATGGGGTTTTAAAGGTGGCCTCCTCTTGCTCTTTGGTCTGGCATGCACGGTGTCTCAGCCCAGGGTCCCTTCTACCATGTTGACACAGCAGGAAGAATCTCATCAGATGTAGCCCTTTGATCTCAGACTTTCCAGTCTCCAGAACTATAAGAAATAATTCTTTTTCTTTATAAATCACCCAATCTGAGCCATTCTGTCATAGCAGCAGGAAACATAGATAAAGGCACAGCAGCATCTGAAAGAAGCCTTTCACTGACAGTTTTCAGTTAAGCATTCTCCCCAAACAAACTGAAACAGAAATAGTGCAGCATCAGCAAGATGGCAGAGTATGAGATACAAATCTTCTTCCCCCAACAAAAACAACAAGTAAACAATTACCCATGAATGGCAATAGCCTTAGGAGGACTCAGAGGACCATTAAAGAACCAGGAGCAAGACACAGGAGAGCCAAAACAATGGGGAATAACCATATAGAAAAGGACCACTGGGAATATGGGCATAACTGAAATGTCTGGAGATGGCTGGGAACAGAGCTGAAGAGTAGAAGCTGATCAGTATCAGCCATGTAATGGGTGCCACAGTGGTCCCCAGGAATCCGCTATGATGAGAACACTATCCTTTGTCACCACGGTAGCCAACATTCATCCCTACCACAGTACCCCCAGAGAAGGAGACAGTGCTTCACCACCTCACACCCCACCCACAAATAAGGAACCACGATTGTACTCTTCTATGACTGGCACTATTGATACAGCTTTGACTGTTAATAATCTCTGCAATCTTCACCAACACCCACCTAATCTAATACAACTACGCAAAGACTATGCCATTGCACCCTCATAAGAGTCAAAACTGCCACACCCCTCCTAGTCAGTGCTCTACAATCCCCAAAAGAGAGAGCCTTTCATCACCATAACCAGCCCATAACATCTAGAAGAGATCATTGATACACCATTTGTACAGACATAAACTCAAGTCAACAAAACCATGAAAAACCAAGTAAACACATCACCACCAATAGAACACCAAAAACTGGAGTTCCCAGTTTAAAAAAAAAAAAAAACTTCAAAGAAACAGAGATCAACAAATCAAGAATTCAAAATAATTATTTGAGCAGAAACAAATGAATTGGAGATTACAAAAACAAAGAGAAGATCAATTAATATAAGGATTGGTTTTGTTAAAAGATAAGCAAAACTGACAAAACTTTAGCTAGACTCAAATACATAAAACAATACAGAAATACAAGAGTTAATAAAAGACTTCCATTAACAATTATATACCAACAAACTCAGTAACTTAAAAAAATATATATGATTTACTAAAACTGTGTAACTTACAGAGACAGATCATATAGAAAATATGGACTGGCAAAACCAAGTAAGGACATTGAATCAGTAATCAAAAACTTGCCAACATGAAAAGGCCTAGCACCAGAGCTTCACTGATGAATTCCACCAATTACTTTATAGAAAAATTAATGCCAGTTATTCTCAAATTGAAGAATCAATTATTTAAAGAAAAATTAATGGCAATTTTTCTTAAATGCTTCCAAAACATTGAAGACAAAGGAACACTTTGAAATTTATTTTATGAGGTCATCATTACCTCCATGCCAAAAACAAAAAATGACTTTATAAGAAAAGAAAATTACAAGTGGATATAAATAAAATGTTAATATAATATAAATAAAATGTTCTCAACAAAATAATAAAAACTGAATTCAGAAGCATATTAAAAGGCTCTTACATGATGATCAAATAAGATTGGACTGCACAGATGTTTCAATATATGAAAAATATTAAAAATGGCATGTCACAGTAACAGAGTGAAAACATATTATCATCTCAAAGTAGAAAAGGAATTTGACATTCATTGTCTTTTTATGATGAAATTAATAAAAGGACACAAAAAATGTATCTCAACATAATAAAAGCTATATGTGACAAGCCCACAGCTAAAATCATTAGAATCAATAATTCAATAAAGTTATAGAATGAAAAATCAACATACCAAGATTAGTAGCATTTATATACATTAAGAAAAACTCCCTAAATAAAAAGTTTTTTAAAAAATCATAGTTAAAATAGCATGAAACACAATAAAAATACCTGGAAACGTGTTTAAACAAGTAGGTGAAAATCCTGGACACTGACATTGTGTAAGTACTGTCTGTGAATTAATTGCCAGTTGCATTTCTCAGAATGTTTCTCCAGCATTAACTGATGTATGGCTATGTGTTACAAAGCTTTAGATGCCAACACAGTATGATGTTAACATGAAAATGTGCATATCAGCCAAACAAACCAAACAAATAGCCCAAATATAGGCCTCTTCTCAGACAATCCATAGTTGGCATGGGCACCAAGAACACACAATAAAGGATAGACTCTTTAATACACAGTGCTGGGAAAACTGGATACACATATGCGACCACTTCTTCTCTTACACCACTCACAAGAAAAAACTCAAACCAACCAAAGATTTAAAGATCTGAAATTTAAAACAAAAATCCTAAAACACGGGGGAAATCTCCTTTATATAGATTTCGTGAATGATGAATTTTTGTTAACTTTTTATTTTATTTTATTTGGTTTTTTTAGATATGTATGACAGTGGAGTGTATTTTGACATATCACACATATTATACATATTACACATACATTAGACCTGTTACACATAAAGCATAACTTACTCTAATTAGGATCCCAGTCTTGTGGTTGTACATGATGTGGAGTTTCACTGGTGGTGTATTCATAGGAAAATTATGTCCAATTCATTCTACTTTCTTTCCTATTCCCATCCCCCCCCTCAATTATGTTTTTGCTATGGCACCGAAAACTAAAGTCAAAACAAGTGCAACTGTGTCAAACTAAAAGTGTCTACCTGGCAAACAAAACAATCAACAAAATGAAAAGACCACCTATGGAACGGGAGATAATATTTGCAAGCCATATATCTGGTAATGGGTTCATATCCAAAAACTTACAAGAAATTCATACAACTCAATTGCAAAAAATAAATAAATAAACCAATTTAAAACTGGGCATAGGACTTGAATAGACATCTTTCCAGAGAAGACATACAGAAGGTCAATCAGCATGTGAAAAATGTTCAAAATCACTAATCATCAGGGAAATGCAAATTAAAATCACAATGAAATATCTTACAACTGTTAGAATGGCTAAACAAAAATTCAAAACACAGAAAGTACTGGTCAGGATATGAAGCAAAGGGAACCTTTTTACACTATTGGTGGGAATGAGGTCTTCTTGTGGGAATCCTCATAGACTTGAAAGAAATTGTGTGTGCAGGGTCCTAAATAAAGTTCTCAAGGAGCTATTTCAAATATAGCCACCCCAAGACTGACACCTGTCAATCATAATTGGCACTTGGTCTTCTATTTCATCTTTTCAGACTTTCCATTCATTTATTGATCGCCCATTGCTCTTTGGCTAGAGATCTTCCTTTTATCTGGCTGGAGCCATCTTTTCTAATTAAAACTAAATAAAAAATAAATTTCCTTAAGTATTACTCTCACTGGATGGAGCAGGTTATATTTAAAGTTTTGGGTTTTGTGTTGTTTTTGTTTTTGTTTTTCTAGATCTGAAGCATGCTTCAGGTAGACCTACCTTGAAAACAGCAAAGCATTTTTGTTAGCAACTAGGCTTTCCCCAACATGTGTCTTAACCTGTATGATGACCCTAAGATCTCAATGACTTTCCCAGAACCTCTTTCAAACCCAGGGCTCCATTTTTCTCTACTTGTCAAAATGATCTTTTTCTACTTCATAACTTGAGATATTAGAAAGATTTATAACATAAATATATTATGCATAAATATTTTAAACTAATAAATGAATAGCTTCTTGCTTTATGGCCTCTATTTAACAAAAACTTGTTCTTAAATACCCCCATGTCTTTTCTTAACATAAGCTAAATTCATCACAAAATGTCTGGGAGATTAAAACAAGTTCCTAAGACATAAAGTCAAACAGCAAGAACCTGCTCTCTCTCTCTTTTAAAAAAAAAAACAAGGCTAAAAATGACAGAGAACTGAGAAGGAAATTGACAGAGTCTAGAATGTAATACAAAATCTCTGAGAGAAAGCTGGACACGGCAGCTCACAGCAACTTGGGACAGTGATGCAGGAGGATTACAAGTTCAAAGTCAGCCTCAGCAATTTATCAAACAAGGAACAAAGGGAGGGAGGTACTGAGGGAAAAAGGGGAAGGAACAACCCCTAGAAAAACCCTAGCTGCTTTTCTTCAAAAATAAAATTGCAAACTAATCTTAAAATTCATAAAGACATTCAAGGAATCCAAAATCGCCAAAACAATCTTGAAAAAGAAATAATTGGAGAACTTAAACTTCCTAATTTTAAAACTCACTCTGATGAGAAATCACTTTACTAAAGTCAAAGAGACACATAATAACCAGTTGAAGATTTGTAATATTGGAGACCTCATTCATTTCTGAGTATAACTCCTATGTATATGGCAAAAAGAATTAAAATACTTACCCATAACACAAACTTATACACAAATGTGTATAGAAACATCAGAGCCAAAAGTGCAAAAAAACCAAATGTCCATCAATTGATGAAAGTATACCCAAATTGAGGTACATTATGTATTTGAATATTATCCAGTTATAAAAAAAGAAATAAAGGGCTTTCAGACATGATAGCATAAAAACAGAAAATGGATTTGTGATTTTCAGGGTTTATGTGGGGGAGAATGGAAAGTTACTGCCGCCAATAAGCCTCCTTTCAGGTGACAGATTTAGATAGTGGTACTGGTTGCATTACTTTGTAAATATAATAAAATCTACTGGGTTTTACATTTTGATGCATGAATTTTGAAGCATCTAAGATATTGGTAAAACTGTTAAAAGAAGAAAAGAATGAAGAAAGAAAGGAGGGAAGGAAGGAAGGAAGGAAGGAAGGAAGGAAGGAAGGAAGGAAGGAAGGAAGGAAGGAAGGAAGGAAGGAAAGAAAGAAAAAAGAAAGTCTGTGCTGTAGTCTGAAGCAATTCAGTAGAATTCAGTACAGTACATGGATAGTTCCCTAAAGCAAATCAGTAAGTGAACATGTTATAAAAAGAATGAGATGGATAGCTTACCACCTATGTAAGTTTAAAGTTTATTTATAAAATAACTCTATCATTTTCAAGGAAATGCATATGCCTAAATATATTAGAGCTAATGTCTTTGCCACAGAAGGAATTGAGGCAGGGTTGGGAAGTAACATTAAGGTGAAATGTAGATAAATAATAAGATAGAGGGGCAGAGACCAAAGAAGGCCATCAGCTGTGGAGCATGACTAGCTGCACTTTATGACCCTGTGTTCTTCATCCCCACAAACAGTGCTTGACACTCAATAAGTACCTGAGTGCCCACACCACATAATTCTTTAGGCAGAAAGCAGTTCTCTCAAAAAAATGGAAAAAATTACGAAGTGAAACAAGTGTTTTATTCTCAAATGAAATTAAGTTGGCTCAATATAAATCTGACAGTGAACATGAAAGAAATTCCCTAACACAAGATCCACTCAGTTACCCAAGATATTCCATGGAATAGAATTTATCCATTCTGTCCAAAAGTAAAGGCCAATAGCAAATTTTGGAGGGTTTTCTTTCATCTCTCAGGAATTTTTATAAGTTTAGGTTTTATTTACACTACAGAAATGTGTCATTGGAAACAGCCACACATCTTTGCCTTGGCAGACATTCGTAGACCTGGCTACAGGAATGCTCCAAAACGTCTCAAATAAGAGCTGAAGTTTCCTAGAGTGATAAGTAACTCCGTACCCTCATTCCAACACTTAGCCCCTTCTTCATCCAGCTAGATGATAGCATTGCAGAAGTTAATTTGATTGTTTCTTAACATCAAGGACTTACAGGCTCAGCTGGTGAGTACCATTCAGAAGAAATGGAAGAGTATGGTTCAGGGAACACAGTTTTCATGGAATATAAACTTTCAAGCCAGCCAGCAAGTTTCAATAACAAATATACTTCTATCAGATATTTAGAAAGTTGTGTGGTACCTTTAAATGTTGGTTTCCATCTTAAAATAATAGAAATTATAGCATAAGCTTAATAAGTATTTTATGAAAATTAAATAAAACAAAAAATATAAAGCATGCTTATAATCCCAGCTACTTGGGGGCTAAAGCAGAAGGATCACAAGTTCAAGTCCAGCCTTGGCAACTTGGAAAAATCAAGCCTCAAATAAAGGTCTGAGAATGCACCTCAGAGGTAGACACTAGCATGTGCTACATATATAAAGCACCAAAAATAATGCTTGGCCAGAGAAAATGATTGGCCAATGTGAGACTCCTTCTCCTGTTTTTCCTTTTCTTTAAGAAGTAAATGGTGTGTAAGCCTTGAAGGACATGCAATTGTATTGGGAAGATTTGGAAAAGTGAAATGAATATTCTGATTCTTGTATGATAAGAAGTGAAAATATATATTGTATAATTTGAATTACATGCCAATGGACAATCTTCCAGTTGCAATCTGGGTAAATTTATATATGAGATAATGAAGTTTAAATCAATATGACTTTGTATAAAGTGATTTTATTATATTTATATAGAAGTAACTTTTTTTTCCATGCAGCAAGAAGTAACTATGGGAGAGAGGCGGCCTGGTAGGGCTGAAAATTTAAGAGCTACTTGAATCCTCAGACCAGTAGGCAGGGAGTTTAGGGTATAAATACTTCAGCATCTCTTTCCTCCTTCCTTTTGATCACCTGCTGGCCAAATACATCAAGGGGCCACAAAAAAAAAGAGTCTAGATAATGTGGTTCATGAATTGAACCTCCTGTGACATGGAGGACCAGAGAGAGAAGCACAACAGAAATAAAGAGGCACAAACAGAAAAAGCAGCATGACTTCAGTGAACTACATAAAATTTAACCTTCACATATCAATTCATCAATGATGTCAATCATAGGATAGTCAATATGCATGCTAGGGTCTAGAACATATTAGGTGCTCCACACATGTATGTTGAAAGAACATACCTGTCAATCATTCAATCAATGAACATCAGAAGTTTGGGGGGAATATATTGTCTTTATTATTTTTATATAGTAATGGTACACATTTATAAGGTACAATGTGATATTTTGACTCAAGAATATACTGTGTAATGATCAAATTAGGGTAATTATGATATCCACCTTAAATTTTTATCATTTTTATACTCAGTACATTTAAAATCGTGTCTTCTATTTTGAGACATACAATGAATTATTGTTAACTATCGTCATCCTGCTGTGCAATAGAGCAGCAGAACTCATTCTTCCTATCTAACTATAACATGAAGGGCCTGCCTAGAATAGTCAAGCTAGTGCCACCCCACCTCCCACAGTGAAGGCTGTGCTTCACTTATAATCTGAAGTGTTCTTTAAAAGAGTTTTCTTGGATGTGGACTGACAAAAACACTCCCTGAATGAACCAACACTGGTGAGCAAATAATTATAGACATTCCATGGGTTTTTTAGGGTATTTTTCTGTTTTACTTAAAAATATATAAATTATTCACTTCTGACTTACCAAATAGTTGCAGAATTACAGAGTGTTTCTGTTTCAGAACTCCCCCTGCCTTTCTCTCCCTCTATCTCCCCTCCTGGTCTTCTTGTTTGTCTACCTCTTTCTTTCTCTCTCTCATTCTCATTCTCATTCTCAATCTCTCCCTCCTGTCTTGTAGGTGGGATAGAGGACAGATTACAGGAAGCTGCAACCTGTAAGAAATGTTAGTCTTTACGAAGGAAGAAATTCTACCACGTACAACAACGAGAATGGACCCAGAGGAGGTTATGCTGAGTCAAATCAGCCAGGCACAGGAGGCCAAAGACCACTGGATCCCACATGCATGAGCTGTCTATCACGGTCAGACCCTTAGAAAGGAAAGCAGAGTGGTGGTGGAGTTGCCCAACAGAAATGAAGTTTCAGTTATGCAAGTTCGATAAGTTCTAGAGATCTGCTATGTACGCTGTGCCTAGAGTTAACAACACTGAATTGGACACCTAAAAATACATTAGGAGTGTAGATCTCATGTTAAAGAAGAAAGAAAGAAAGATGTTTACTTCTGACCTAAAAGACAATGACAGAACATTTATGCTTAAATTTGCTTTCTCTCTCTCTCTCTCCTCTTCCCTCTCCTTTCACTCCTGCTGTTGTGTAGGATGAGGACAGATCAGGGGGACTTTAAGCCTGTGAAGAATGACTTCAGCAGCAGGTCCTGGAAATAGGAGAACGCCTCCTAAATCAGAAGAGAGCATCTTAAGGTTCTGTACCTCTTGCTAACATCTCTGTTGAGACATGTTTAAAACACCTCACAGCCAAGGAGAGAACTCACCAAGCCTGGTGTGATACACAAAGGTAAAAATACAAGTGATGGCTCAGACAAAAATAATTTAGAATGAGACCAAGGACGTTAAAAACTAGGCTGAAATGTATGACACTGGTTTCCAATTCCTCCTCCCTCATAAACTATGGTAGTCTCTGGGGGTAAATGACGTTACTAGATTAAGTCTATTACAGATCACTGCTGTCCTCAGTTAACTCCTCAGTAAAAAAAAAAAAAACAAAATGATATGATAATACCCATCAACTAAAACACTAAAAACATTTGCTAGTGTGTACTAAGCTTTACTATGAATTAGAAAATGGTCTATAACAATTAGGTCATGAGACTTCTATAAGCTTCGTGAAAAAGATACTATTATGATTGCCACTTTAAATATGGAAATTATAAGAGAGGAATTTTAGTAGTTTCCCCAGGATTGTACCACTGGTAAATGATAAAATCATATTTGAAACCTTGGAGTTTTATTTCAGGAGCCACAGCCTTAACTACCATGATTAAGTAAGATAACACATGTTATAGAAAGCACTCAACACATAGAAGTGATTACTATTATTTCATCCAACTATTGCTTTCATGCATTCTACGCTATTCTGATCCCATGATAGTCCACAATAGTATATTTCTTTTTTGCATCAAAATTTATTTCAGTCTTGGTTGACTTTATCTATCTCTGCTCATATGAAGGCTCAAAATTCACTCAGAGAATGTGATTTTCTCAATTCCTAAGAAGACTTAGCATCTCTCCACTATGCTCTGAAAAGTTCAAGCTTCTGGATTGAAGCCTCTTGTCTTCTGTGCATTCATGTGTTCATCATTCTAAGAGGAGGTTCATGAGAAAAAAAAAATTAAGACAACAGCTTTGGCCTTCCTAATTGAAACATGGCTTCTCCATTTATGAGAAATTGGGGTTTGACACTTTTCTCCCTGATCTGAACTTTCTATATCCAATGCCAGGTATCACTTAGATTTTCTTTCCATAAAAAACCTGTGAAATATTGGTCTCAAAATAAGTTTGTTGCCAGGAAATATTTAAAATTTGAAAATAACCTTAAAATACTCCCCTCCTGGGGAGTCACATGCCCATCAATCTATTAAAAATGCTGAGAAGATCCATTATAAAGCAATAGGAATGCTTTTTCCTAAGTAACCTAACTTACTCCCCATAATGCTAATGCTTGGGAAAATATCCAATATTAGACAGATGAATATAATCCATGAAATTCCTGAAGTGTGCCCCTCTGGGAGCATTGCATCTCACAATTACTTATACTCTTTTAGCATTTCATACCAACTTTCAGGAGAGCTCATATATAATTTGTCCATTTTCATGATGCCCTTTCATTCACTGGAATGTCCAAAAGGTCATGTGGTTTGTTTTTTGTTTGTTTGTTTGTTTGTTTGTTTGTTTGTTTTGTTTTCCATGTTTACCTTAAAATACTGTCAAAGTTTCTGGAATGTAATAATTATCAATAAATAATTCTTGAACAAGTGAATAACACAGAACCTCTTGTTTGTTTCACTGATAGTGAGTAAAGTAATCATTAAATATTCCAGTTAGTCCAGGATTAAGGGTCCTGGATGTGAGACTCTTAGTGCTGAAACCAGAAAGTTCTGGGGAAACCAAGACAAGCTGGTCATGCTAGGTGGCGGTGACTTTTTATAGTTGTTGATTTGGGATTTTAGTTACACTCTTTGTTCCCCATCTCTCTATGTTTACAAAACACTAAACAATGACCATGAGCTACTTGGTTTAATCCTCACAACACTCCCAGGAAACAGGTATATGCTTTTGCCCCCATTTCACGGATGAGGAGATTAAGACCAAGGTCTCACGTCTTGCCCAGGATCCCAGCCTTATCTCACTGTCTGGCTGTACAGCCTACACCCCCTAACCTCTTCACTCCCCTGCTTTCCAAAATGAATTCTGAAGGTGCAACAAATTGTGTAACATTGTGAAATCCGTCTTTAAAAAATAAGAGCTCAGTTATTCCTGTGGAAAGCACCGTGGACAAGCATAATCCACTCCCCGCTGGGTGAGATAGAAGTGGGAGAAAAGAGCCTGGGAAGCCATCCTCTTAACACTAATCCAAGAAGCGAGAGAATTTGAATATGAGCTTTCAATATGTTCTACACAGGGCCAGCAAGCTGAGCGCTATTTTTAGCTCTAAGTTATGAAATACAATCACATGGGCAGGTGGCCTACATTCTCAGTCTTATATGTGGCGAGTGTCACAATCTAAGTGAGAATGCTGCTCCACCAGCCGGGCTTGGATAAGGCAGCTGGAGTCCTCCAGACAGACTCTGGTCCTGCTGAGCAGGAGAGCTAGCTGATGCTGGGGAGTGGAACACAGAAAAGTTAAGGTCAGACTCAGTGCTGTCACTCGGGCTACGTGGTGTGGGGACAGCCGCAAGGTTCTTTTTGTTTTGCCTCAGTTTCTTCCTCTGAAAACCAGGTGATGATAGGGAGGTCAGGATAAAGTCGGAGCCTTCCAGAGTCAACCAAGGAGTGGACTAGAAGCCTGGTTCTACCACTTCACACCTATGTGTCTGTCTCAGCTTCACTCTCTGTAAAATGGGAAATTCGATTCACAAATCACAGGTTATCATTTAGTAGAAGTTGGAGACATTTCTCCAGCTGTTTGGTCGTCGTCTGTCAGTCACTTCATATCTCTGAGCCTTGGTTTTACCAACTGTAAAGGTAGGATAATAAACGACACCAGGGTGATTGTGAGAAACAACTAAAGTGAGAGGCTTAGCTGAGATCACATCACACAAGCAACCCTCAGGAAATGGTTGGGGATAGGGTGGTCTCTAGAGTTCTTTACAGGAAATGGCAATTTTGAGCACACTAACCTCAAAACCTTCTTACTTCAAAAAACAAGCCTGGAGATTGAGAATTGTATCCCTGAAATAGTTAGAAGCACAAATCACAAAACCTAAGGAGGTAAAACAAAATTTATTTATTTATTTATTTATTTATTTATTTATTTATTTAGTACCAGGGATTGAACTCAGGGGCACTCAACCACTGAGCCACATCCCCAGCCCTATTTTGTATTTTATTTAGAGACAGGGTCTCACTGAATTGCTTAGCACCTCGCTGTTGCTGGGGCTGGCTTTGAACTCACCATCTTCCTGTCTCAGCCGCCTGAGCTGCTGGGATTACAGGCATGTGCCACCGCTTCCAGCTAAAACAAAATTATTTGAACATCAGATGTTCTCATAGAACTGGGTGTGAGGGAGGAAACCTCACAGATTGGCTGAAAGAGACCCCGAGGATGTGATCCAAGGTGGCTTACCAGGGTGTGCACTCAGGATCAGCACCTGTGATACTAGCAGCAGCTGCAGACAGGAGCAGAAATCCAGCTGAGGTGCAATTGCAACAAAGACACAGCCAACCTTCCAGGGACCTGGGGAGCTAGGACAGCCCTCAGGCTGTCTCAACAAAACAGGACGAAGGAGCCAGATCTCTGTACCCCTTCATGACCAGTCCTGGATGCCATTAACCTGAGGAAGGGATCACAGCCTGGGAGAGGTGGCAATTCCTGGAAGGAGTTTGACTGTGAGAGCCAGCAGGCTCACCTTGCTTCCCCATGGGAAACGCTATTATTGACATAAGAGGTGCTTGGAATTGAAGAAGGGACGTGTGAAGATATAACAATCAACTAGGAATCTACAGAGAAGAGGCCGCTGCCATTTACTTGAAAAGCAACTTATGGGCTCCCAGACATGTCCGTCCTCTTGCTTTGGCTACACTCACATATGACTCAGATAGAAAGTGGCCATAATCTGAACAGGGAACAAAGGGTGACGGTATTGAAAACATCCAGTGAGAAGCAAACCAAATGGGTGCTCACAAGCACGGAAGGGGGTTGTGGCTACCCGCCAGAGCAGCTGTGTTATGTGAGGCAATGTGCAATGGCAGAATGCAGTTCAAAATCTGGCTCAGCCACTTCCTGGACAGGAAACTTTAGGAGACCACTTCCTCCCCCCATGCTATTTCCTTGGTAGCATATGATGGTAGAACAAATAGCCCAAAGGTCTCTTTCACCATTTATGAAACAAGTGTGAATCTTTGTTATAACTGTTAGCAAAAAAAAAAAAAAAAAAGGACTACAAAATGGATGCCTTTATAATTAATTCATTTTCTGCTAAGTTAAATTTTATGGTGATACTTTCTCTGCATTATTTATTTTCCTGCTGATTTTCCACCTGTGATAATTATAGACTTCTCTGGTATTATCCAGGGCTTTTTTTGCCCTAGTCTTTAACATTGTACATTTCTGCTTTTTCAGCCTCACGAGGTTAATGACTTATCTCTTGTTCACTGTAGAGTGTCTGGGAGACTACTTCTTACATGCTAGAGACATTGGTCTTGTTTTATTAAAGAAATCAACTCCCATTACTTTAAAAGGGGGAGGGGGAGGAGGTGATTGAAAGGATACTAAGAGGTTCATAGAATCAAAGGAAAACTGGAAAATGTGAGGAAATAAGAGCATTTCAGTGCGGCTAAGGAACAGAAGTCAGAAGCAAAGAAACTGTCTTCTGTCTGGAAGGATCTGGACAGAATCCAGATTGGAGGACATGAGCTCCAGTCCTCCATGCTGTCCTGGCACGACCTTTCAGATCCAAGTTTAGGGAAGTGATAACTTTCATGACCTGAGTGCAGAACTGGTGTCTGCCAGTCCATCTGCCTCCACGTATTTCCCTATCGGAAGCTCTCTCCAGAGGGCGGGGTAGGGAAGTTCTCCTTGCCTTGGCAAGACGAACTTGAGAGCTCTTCTCCCACCAACCCATAGAGTTTGAGATCAGTCCCCAAGAAAGTCAGGATGTTTTTAAGAAGGAAAGTGAATTCTGGATGCACAAAATAATGACCAATGTCTGCTGCTAGACCAGGTCCTCGAATAAGTTTTTAGATGGATGCGTGATCACACATAAGCTGACCAGTTCCCCTGACGGGAACAAGTGTTTCATTTTAACACAGGTGCATAGGCAACTCTTCTAAATATTCTCCCACAGTAGTTGGGATCCTCCCTTTAACTCTGATGTCTGTCTGCATGATATCCACGATTTCTTTAGTTTAAATCTGTGGCTTAAATTTGAAAACCTTAATCTGAAAGAGAATACCTGCTACAGTCAGGCTCCATCACATCGTTCCAAACTTATTTTCTAGCGCTTCTTTTCACAGATGTTATGTAACACTCTCTGCTAATGCAGCTGCCTGGCTTCCTTCCCATTTTGCTCTATCATTTTTTGTCTAAAACAAAATACTCTCTTCTTTAATTTCCTCCCACCCTGAGATTTATCTTTCATTACTTACCATATTATATGTATCTTTCTTTGGGGTTTATGTAATTTACTATATATATAATTAAAGTTACTTATGTGCAGGTCTTATCTCCCCCTTTCATTTATACTATAAACTTCTTGAATATAGGAACTCTGTTGCATGTAATTTTTGAACTGAGAGATATGTGTAGAAACACGTGTAGCAGAAATTTATATGAACTTTTTGAATATAGGAGTTATGTATGGTATACCTTCTAGAAAATTTTTACTGTGATGCATTTTTAAATAAATATATGTACATCTATATAAATATTCAGTATATGTGCGTGTACTATGGGTGTTTGTGTACATATGTGCACTAAACTTTTGCTGGTTTAATATATTAAAAATATCTTCTCTCTCTCTCTCTCTCTCTCTCTCTCTCACACACACACACACACACACACACACACACACACACACACACCTTGTGAAATATAGAGTGGCAACTGAGAAATTCTACATCATGAACAGGGAGTGAGATCCTTGGGCTTGGAGCTGGAAAGCTCAGTGGTAGGATCCTACAGAAATTCCTCTATGGAAGTATGTTTCTCTGTGGGGATGTTTTTATTCTCAGACTCTACATCTAATCTCATGGAAAAGAGTCCCAATCACCTGTAGAAGTAATGGATTGAGGAATTAGTGGTCCACTCACTTAATCTGAATGGTCTACTTTCTTTCAAGTTCCTGCCAACATGCTGTGTCCAATCCCATTTCCATACCCAAGTTCCAGTGTTTGCTTAAGAACACCCCGTTCAGCTCTGCTTATAATTGCACTACCAACAGCACTACTGTAAGATAGGGTAGCAATTTTGCAAATGCTTTCCTGCCAGTTATTTCATTCGAGTCTCAGAAGAGCTTGAGGAGGGTAGGGCTGGGGCTTTGATGTCCACTCTGATGGTGAAGAAATTGGCTCCGAGACAAGAGGTTATATGAAACAGAGAAGCTGTCTCTTATCTTGGAATTCTGTGGCTCAAGTCCTGCCTCCTCCTAGGAACCTGCCCTGTTCAGATGTTTCTTTTTCTTTTTTCTTTCTTTTTTTTTTTTTGTTGTAGATGGACACAATATTTTTATTTATTTATTCATATTTCTTTTTTTATCCTTAAAGAGCTCTAGTTATTATTCTCTATATTACTCACTTGACAATGGACACGAATGCTGTGAACTGTTATCTATCTAGAAATAGGTGCCTTGTCCCACTGCATTATTTATAAGCTGCTCTTGAAGGAGGCACGATTGTATATCATTTGGTTTCCCCACAGACCTCACACCACGCCTTTACTGCAGCTTGTGCCAGTGAAGAGTGGCTGGAGTTTGGCCCCTTCTGTGGGCTGCAGCATTCAAAGAGCCAACTCCAACCACGGAGACTGAGCACAAATATTCCCTCATCCATTCCTGTTCTGTGGAGTACAGGGAAAATTCCTGCTGGCAAGGTTATTGAACACTTGAGTCATTAACCTCAAAGTGCATTACATCAGCCAACACATATTCAGGAAGCTTTGTTTTGCTGAAGTGGGAATTACATCTTAGACTTTGACATTTCTTTGTGTTCTCCAGAGCACCTTCCACATGATAAGGATTCATCACGAAAGACAGTAAGCAATTTGAACATCAAATATGACCTCTTTTGAAATTCACCAAATAGATGGCTGCTTTTCTTTTCTCAGCAGATGAGGTAGGGAAGACAAAGAGGTACAAATCTTCACTCCTCTTTTTAACAGTAGTCAGGTAAGTAATTTCTCAAAGTTTTGGTTTCCTCAACTGCAAAACTGAAACCCCAAAACCGATTGTATGGTGAACAAATGAAAAACTTAGACATTTTTAAAAATTAGCATACTACAGTGATACATGCCTAGTCATGTATATAGCAGTATACAATTCACAATAGCTGAACTATGGAACCAACCTAGGTTCCATGAATACATGAATGGATAAAGAAAATGTAGTATATATGTGCAATGGAGTTTTATACAGCCTTAAAAAATGAAATTATGTCATTTTCAGAAAAATGGGTGGAACTTTAGGACATTATGTTAAGTGAAATAAACCAAAGTCAAAAGGTCAAGAGTTCTGTGTTTACTTTCATAGTTGAAACTATGAAAACTAGAGAAGAAGAAAAAGCGGAAAAGTGAAAATTTTTTTAAAAAATCAGCAGAATAGAGGAAAAAAGACCAAGGGGTGGGAGGAGGGGATAGAGAGGAAAGGACTGGGGAATTATTTTGATCAGATTATAATGTTATATTATGTGTATGTATGAATACCTAATAACAAATCACACCACTGAGTATAAATATAATGCACCCAAAAAATGTGCAAAAAAAAATAAGGATGTCTTTTGACTCATCAGTACTGCACAGAATACAGAGTATCAAAAAGAGTCAAGCAAGATTTGCTTCTCTGTGAGTTTAACAAGCACGTTAAACTGTGGGGCTCAGGCTTTCAATTGTAAAATGTGAGAGTTGATTTAGGTTGTTTTGTTTATTTTCATTAATTTTCTTTTTAATTGACACATAGTGTACTATTTGGATTATTTTTAAAGATTCTACAAGGATTAAGGAGTCCATGACTCTGCAATTTCAGCATCAATTGTCAAGGAATTCTAACGTTTTAATTTTTTCACTCCTTATACCAAAAGCCAAACAAGTCATCTAATGCACAGAGACTCATATTATTTTTTCCAAAAGAATAATCCAACCTGATATATGTAATTGCCCGGATGTATGAGTTTTCACGGTTCTGCTTTGGATGTTTCAAATAGGAAGTACCTTGTAGCATGGCCTGGAGTGGCAGGTCTTTCTCACAGCTCCTCTCCTTCATTCCTGCAAGGAGAGGGAGAGTTGTTAATCACCACGTGGGCATCCAGTCTCGGTTGACAGATCTCCCATGTGGAAGTGGAAAGCTCCCCACTGTAATGTGTGCTCTGCCTACCGACACCTTGCTAGTGACAAGACATCTCCTTCTGAGAGCTTCTGTAAGTGAGCACTCATGTCATGCCAGCTTGAAATGAGTCCACTGTAGAACTGGGAGATTCAAAGACAGAAAGTTGAACAAGGGTTGAAAGTAAAGGCTTGGGCTTGGATGGGATGGTGGGAGTGAGGGAGCTGAGAATCAAACGGGGAAGTGCAAGGTCAGCTCAGTGAAGGGCTAGCATAGGGCTCTCGGCCCTGCTATTGAACTTTTATCTTTGTTATTTTATTTAATTATCACACCTAAAGATTGGGGATAAATTTTGAACTTTTCACTTCTTTGTTCCTCAGGCTAAACCCAGGTTCCTCATGATGGGCATGTTCACATACTCATTTCATGCTATCGTCACAGTTTACCCTGTGTGTTGGGTGCAGAGAGGCTAAATGACATCTCTGAAGCCAGACAACTGATGAGAAGAATAAGGATCTTGGTCCAGCTCTTGATACTAAAACTAGTATTGTTGTATACCCACTTGCACTCAAATATTATCCTTTTCTGAGGTGATTTCAACAGAAAATAGACCTATGTAGGCATCAGGTCTTTAACTCTTAGAAGATGCACACCTTTCGGCCTCACCTGGAATGTAGGGGCATAAAGAAACACACCCAGAAACTCACCTTCCTGTGTCTTATAACAGTTATGACATATGGATTCCAAACCTCTGTCTTTCATCCACATCTAGAGGCTTAGCTATGAGGAAAGTTTTTGCTCGGGGTAAGCATAGAAGAAGGAAGAGAAGATGAGGATGAAAAGGAGGAAGAGAAAACAGAGAGGGGAGAACAGGAAGAGGAGGAAATGTCAACCACATCAAGTGGGGGACACAGCTGAATGGAGTGGAATGCACTTGGTGCTATGGGAGAGCTGCTCCCAGCTCATCTCCAACTCTAGCACTCCGGAGCCATGGAACCTCCCCTAAGTCCTGGAAGGACGCCTATGTACAGAACATCCTGGTCTTTAGAGGCTGTTCTTCTGTGTGCTGCTGCATGAGGCTACCTGCTAAAGAGGAGGGGAGGCAGGAGAGACAAGGCAGCTACAGGTTGTCCGGACCATGGAGTCAGAAGCTCCTGATCTTTCCAGGTGATGGTGGCCATGTGCCAGGGAAAACTTTTCCTACAGGTTGGCCACCTGTTCCAAAAGTCCTTCTTTGTTCCTTTCTCCACCCGACCTATGATTTACCCTCCCCAGAAAGAGTCTGCCCTGTGAGTGATAGTGTCCGAGAGTCTCAAAACTAAGTTGATCTTCTAAGCCACCTGATTTAGACAAGGACGATTTCTGGGCTTCACATTTAAACTAAAAAAATTAATTTGTTTGCTTTGGGAGAGTTTTTGTTTTTCTTTTTACATGCCGAAGTCCTGAACTGCATGGAGACTTAGATTAATTATAGCTAAAAACACCATCAAGCAGTTGATATGTGAGAAGCAAAATGAATCGCTCTCTACCCACGCACACACATTTGCTCACACCATTTAGCACATGAAACAAGACCTAAAGGTGGACTAGCACTGTGCATTATCACATCACCCATCTTAAGAAGTAAGTTTCCAGGCAGATTGTTTTTCTGGGCAGATTTTTTAACATTCTGATAGCACCTAATTACAGAGCATTAGAAGGCAACAAGAATCCAAAAGTGAGATGAATTACTAAAAAACAAATAATGATAATAATAAGTAAAAGCAAAGAGGGCCTAGAAAACTATTATGTGTATCCATAATAGACTTATCGAACTTAAAGGTAATGTGAAATGTAATAATTTAATTCAGAAGACAAATATCTTCTTTCACAGCCCTTGGAAAAACTGCTTTTATTCTCCAAATCTTTTTCGAGCTTTGGTAATTAAGCTAGACAGAAACCAAATGCGTAGAACAGAGCACAGTTTCTCTAAAGAAAGGTATGTTTCTTCAGGTTAAATTATGAGTAATTCACCTACTGAAACTGCTTCATCCTTCCATATAAAAGGCAGTTTGTTTTTAAATAATAGTTATTATTATTATATAATAACATAATGATATAATATAATAATAGTGATTTACCAGAATGACCTCAGAACTTCAGTTGAAGGAGATGTAGGATAGTGTGGCACAGAACCTGTGAGAGAGTGGAAATGTAAGTGGGGCTGAAGTGTGGAAGGATTTAACCCCAGATCATCTGTCTTTTGGTCCAGTGCCCTCTCCTTGAAATTGCCACCTTTGCTGAAACCTTAAAGCCACTGAAGCGGGGCACATAACTGTAATCCTAGTAACTCAGGAGGCTGAGGCAGGAGGACCATAATTTTGAGGTCAGTTTTAGTAACTTAGGAGGACTCTATCTCAACATGAAAAATTAAAAAGTGTGGGGATATAGCTCAGTGGAAAAAGTGTCCCTGGGTTCAATCCCCGGTACCATAAAACTAAATAAATAACATGATCACTGAAGCATCTTTTGTCAGCATTAAACAATTACATGTTAATCAGAAATTTGACCAAAAAATAGTTTAAGGAAATGGAAGTGCTAATTATCCTAATTGGATCTTTACCTATTGTTTAAGTGTATTAAATTATCACACGATAATCCATAAATATATATAATTGAAATAATCATTAATTAAAAAAAGAAACTAACTTTCAAATCCATAGGCCAAAGAATTTCAAAACACAATACTGTGCATTGTGGTTGACAAATATTACAAATGAAGATATGATCCTTATTCCGAATTTAATAGTGAATGGAAATTATCTTACAGTTAAAAATAGGGAGGGGAAATTCAGTACATTCAGCTATAGCCTTTAATCTTCTGCTTTAAACCACATCAAGAAGCTAACGAGGAAGGGTCTGAATGTCCCAGGTAGTTGTTCTCTAAACCTAAGATTATCTTCCTGAGTGAGACATTTCGAGGTGCTGCTTTTCACAACTTCTCTTCACTGAGGAAATAACCACTGTTCTTGGGGAAGAAAGAACCGAAATCGCCCAGACCTCAAAAGCCATGAAGGCATTTGGGTCTGAGAGACGGTTTATCCCTTAGTTTCCTGACTTCTTCCTGCTCACACTTCAAGATTGGGGATTAATTTTGCTGAATATTTTCCAGAGTGCCCTTTTCACTTCTTTGTTCCTCAGGCTGTAGATCAAGGGGTTCAACATGGGAATCACTACAGAGTAGAACACAGAGGCGACTTTGTCTGTGTCCATGAACTGGTCAGAGGTGGGCTGTAAGTACATGAAGATGATGTGCCGTAGAAGATGGAGACGGCGGTGAGGTGGGAAGCACAGGTGGAGAAGGCCTTCTTCCGTCCTTCAGAAGAATGCATGTTTCGAATGGCCACGTAGATGAAGAGGTAAGAGATGAGGATGACCAGGAGGGTGAACAAGACATTGAAACCCACAACAATTAAGACATCCAACTGGCTGGTGTGTGTGTGTCAGAGCACGCGAGAGCCAGGAGCAGGGGCTTGTCGCAGAAAAAATGATTAATTTCATGAGGCCCACAGAAGGAGAGACTGAAGGTGTCTGCTGTGTGGGTGGAGGCATTGAAGAAGCCACAGACGTAGGAACCAAGAGTCAAGAGTGGGCACACACCCGCTGTCATGGTGGTGGTGTATTGAAGAGGCCTACACACTGCTGCATAGCGGTCATAGGCCATGGAGGCCAGGAGGTAGCACTCTACAGTGGCAAAACCCACAAAGAAGAAGAACTGAGCGGCGTATCCATTATAGGAGATGACCTTGTTCCCTGTGTGCATTGCAGCCACCATCTTGGGAGCCACAGCTGATGAGTAACTCAGATCTACAAAGGAGAGGTTACTGAGGAAGAAGTACATGGGAGTGTGGAGACGGGAGTCTAAGAGGATGATCACCATCATACCGCCATTCCCAACCAGAGTGATGAGGTAGATGAATAAAAATACCAAGAGGAGCAGCACCTGAAGCTTGGGGTCATCTGTTAATCCTAACAGGATGAACTCTGTCACTTCTGTGTTGTTCTCCATTGAAGTCAGCTTGAATTCACCTGGTGATTAAAGAAAAAAAAAAAGGCAAGGAAACTCAAATAAAATTATAAGAAAGGATGATAGAACAATATAAAAATAGAAAACTGGGCTGGGGATGTAGCTCAGTGGTAGAGTGCTTGCCTGGTGTGCTGGATTTTATCCCCAGCATCGCAAAAAGAAAAACTAATATATACCGAGAATGTACTCAAGTAAGATACAGGCTACATCAGTCTATTTTACTATAGTGTTTAATCCAGTGAGATAGGTGCTATTCTGCCTGCTTCATAGATAAGAAAATTGAGATTAGGTGAGTTTACTATTGGGAAAGTTTATCTAAGAAGTAAAAGTCAAAATCAGTTTATCCTTTTATGTTTCTCAATCCAAAGTCCATGAACTCGAAGGTTGAATTCTTCTACATACTCACATGATAAAAATACAAATTATGATTTGGATGTGTCTGACAGCATAGTACTTAAAATTTTACTGAGTTTTTTAAAATCCAAAAGAGAAAACTATGAAGTAGAAGTCCATTGTTCTGAGTCTTTTTCATTCCACTTCAAAGTATAGATTCACTAAAGAGTCTCTGAAATTTTCTGCGTCTTATGATTGATAGTATTAATTATAGAAGTCTTAATATCTGTATGACAGATACTGCTCCAAGGTCTCTGCCTGCATTTAACCCATTTAACCCTCATTCCAACAAGTTGGAAAGAAACTTATTATTTTCCACAATTTACACAAGGAAAAAAAAACTGTATTTATGATAATCTTCCACCTTTAATTTGTAATTTATACTTTACCTTTATAAACAATGCTCCATGATTGAAAACATGTAAACAGAGTACTTTTCCTTCTTACTTTAGTCTATTTCCTGTTGACAGTCTATTTTATATCTAGTTTCCTTTTCCCAACTACTATCTTCTCCTGAAATTGAGAATCTTTTCATTGGAACTCCATGGAGTGATATTATTATATAACAACAACAAAAGTAATCACTAATAATCACAGTGATACTACTACAAATAATAATAATAATAGTTAAGTGAATAATAATCAAATTCACATAAGTGAATAAGTGTTGGAGGTAGAATTAAAACACTTCCCAAGCATAGTGGCATTCACCTTCAATCTCAGCTACTTGGGAGCCTGAGGTAGGAGAATCACAAGATCAAGAACAGCCTGTGCAAATTAATAAGATCCTATCACAAAATAAAAAGGGCTGGAAATGTAACTCAGTGGTGGAGAGCCCAAATTCAATCCCCAACACTAAAAAAAAAATTTTAAAAACACAACTGCCGCAGTCCGGCTGCAGCAAAATAACCAGGGGGTGACGAGGAACTTGTGTAGATTGATACAGCAGGAGTGGGAGCCGTTTATTGTAGGACAGGAGGGGTATATATACATTCCACACAGCTTATCTTAATTAACATAAACTAGATACAGCAGTCAATCAATAAGGAATCTCCACACTTAATGGCTCCCTGGCTTTATTTCACAAACCACTCCCTCTGCAAAATGCCAGGCGCCATCCTGACTTGTTTACAGACTCTAACACACAACAAAACAAAACAAAACTAAAACCCTGGAGTGTTTGATACTAAATCCAGAGATTTTAAGGTTTTGTTTAAGGTCTTTGTGTGTTTATTCCTCAATTAAAACTGAGTGTAGGGGCTGGGGATGTGGCTCAGCGGTATTGCGCTCGCCTGGCATGTGTGCGGCCCGGGTTCGATCCTCAGCACCACATACCAACAAAGATGTTCTGTCCGCCGAGAACTAAAAAATAAATATTAAAAATTCTCTCTCTCTCTCTCTCTCTCTCTCTCTCTCTCTCTCTCTCTTAAAAAAAAAAAAAAACTGAGTGTAGCTGGGCACGTTGGTACATACTTGTCATCCTAGTGACTCAGGAGGCTGAGGCAAGAGGATCATGAGTTCATTGCCAGCCTCAGCAACTTATCAAGGCCCTAAGCTACTCAGTGAGACTCTAATAAAATATAAAAAAGGGCTGAGGATCTGGCTCGGTGGTTAAAGTTCAATCCCTGGTGCCAAAAAACAAACAAAAAACTGAGTTTATTCCCTCAGTTGAAACTAAACTCCTATACAATATATTGCTGTTAGGTAGTAATATACACTTACTACATAAATACCCATTTAATAAATATAAATATATGTATATATGAATTCATATATTTATGTGTATATATATCCACCTTGTATCAGAAGCCTTCGTAGTTGATCCTGCTTACATTTAAGTCCTCCCTTCCCTGAACCCTCAGAGCTCTTGATTTTAGCTGATTATTACACAATTAGTTGGGCAACCACCCAGCTCCTCAGCATGCTCTGCACTCCTGTATTCATCTCTTCTGGGCTCACACAGCCTACCCCTTAGGCACATAAATAAATATTTGCTGAATTAAATAGACCATCAATGGCAAAGTATTGAAATATTTTTTCAGACTATTTAATCTCATATCAAACAGGCTATTGTTCTCTTGTCTAGCTGGGTGCACACTTCCTGCCAAAATATTAGCTTAGACTTATGGAATGAAAAATATTCAGAAAGAACAGTTTGTTTGGAGACAGCAGGGCTTGGAGAAAGGCTTATGTGCTAATTTTAGAGCATTGTCTCCCCCCCCACCCCACCCCATTGTTTTTCCTCATCCTGAGTTGTTCACAAGCTTTCCCTGCCCCTGGTAGCAGAATGGGCAGGAGTGAGCTTACAAAAGGGAAGAGAGGAAAGAAAGAGAGAAAATGGAATAGAAGGGGAAAAAAGTGCTTTGGTTCTGCTTGGCCTCAACTGGTCTTGGAGAACAGCTACAATCAGATTGGTGAAGAAAGATTTTCTATAACACATAAAGAAGAGGACAATCCAGCTTGTCCTGTTTGGACAATCATGCAAGCCGTGTGGCTGGTTTCCCAAGACCTGGCTCAGCCAGCCTGGGAGGGCACTGAGACAGAGACCCTGATAATACTCCGCACCCTCCCTTTCACCTTTGTGAGGAATGCTACAGTAGAAACCCCGCAGGTGTCATCTCGCGCCTTCTTTTTTTTTCCTCCTTCGAACAACTTCTTAGAATATCATGTTTTCATCCTTCTTTCACTTTGTAGATTTCCATCCGCCAGTAAGCACTGTCCGTTACATCTATCCAGCCCTTTTAACTTTTTGACAGGTACAATATTTTGTCACCTGTGGTAGGCAGTGTCCTGATCTTACATATGTAGTGTCCTCTAGATCACACGACTACCTCATTGTAAATCTGCACACTTTTCCAGGACCAGATTTCTCAACATCAGCACTATTGTCATGATGGACTGGATAATTCTTGGGTGCAGAGGAGCCGTCCTGTGTATTATAAAATATTGAGCAGTTTCTCTGGCCATTAGCCACCAGATTCTAGAAACACCACCCACTGCCACCAATTTGTAATAACCAAAATGTCTTCAGACATTGCAAAATGCCCTAAATGTCTCCTGAGGGGTAACATTTCCCTTGGTTGAGAACCAAGTTTTAGAGTGTGTGTGTGTGTGGGGGGGTGGGGATTAAAGAAGTTCTAGAGTTTCTAAAACATTTGTATTCATATCTTCATTCAATAATTATATGATTGAATAGATAGATAGAGATATGGATGTGAAGAATCTGACACATTGAAAGATGAAGTGAATAGTTCAAGGTCTAAAGCTCCATCCAGATCTTTCCACTCATTTGTAGGGGGAGTCCAGGAAGAAATAACTTCTGGCAAACTATTGTGATTCTTTGACTAAGGAGATATCAACCCTTTCATATCACAACCAACCTCTTTTCCCTGACACATGATAAGATTTAAAAACACAGAAAAAAACTCCAAGAATGAAATGTAGCTGACTTGAAGTAAATTCCAATTTTTTTTTCCAAAACACCTCAAGGACTTAAACAATCATTAAAGGAAGGAAAGAAGGAAGGAAGGAAGGAAGGAAGAAAGGAAGGAAGGGAGGGAGGAAGGAGAAAATATTACTGACCATCTGAGTAATACAACATGTTCCCCATATTGAACTGTACCAGATTGCTATCTTTATCTAATATGAATTAATACCCAAAGTTCTTTCTGGATTCTCTTTATGAGCAACCCTTTCCTTGATGCATTATAGTTTCTGTTAATAAACCTGACCAGATCCAGAGCAGCAAGAAAAATTTTATATTCAGAGGAGAGAGGAAAGGCCTCTTATACCCAGCACCACCCCTAAAGGATTGTGAGGCCTACATCCAAATCCTAGTGTCGCTGCTCTGTATCCTCCAACCCAAGTTCTGTAGAGACCAGGCTTTTTTCATTGAGCCTCAAATAAATATCAAAAGAATTCTTGAAAGAAAAAAAATCATTGGAAAAAATCTAAGGAAAGTGTATTTAAAACTGAAAAAGCATTTATAATTTAAGAGATTATTATCATTAGAAAGGAGGAGTCTAAGCCATCCAGATAGTTTAGAATAAAAAGTCTCATTCAAAATTGCTTATTGGGCTGGGGCTGGGGCTCAGTGGTAGAGCACTTGCCTAGCATGGGTAAGGCACTGGGTTTGATTCTCAGAATCATATATAAATAAATGAATAAAATAAAGTTCCATTAATATCTAAAAATATATTTTAAAAAAAATGGTTGTAAAGGGGGTTGAAGAATCGCTCCCAGTCATCACACCCCATTTGGCAAGTTCCAAAGATTTTCTACAGAATGACTAAACTCCAGGAAGGAAGAGACAAGGGCTGTGTTCTTTGTCACTGCTTTGTCTGTTATCATCACTGCCTAGACGGGTTGCTGGTACACAGTGGACTTAAATACCTGTTAAGTGAATTAATGGAGTAGAATTTCAGCAGTGGAGTTAGATCTTTAATGTTTTCTGGTTTGGGATTATAAACAAGTCAATTTCCCCCCTGTCCAGGAGGATGAAGTAAGATAAAGTAAGGGAGAATCCAGTCACTGCCTAGCCTATGGTAGGTGCTCAGCACAAACTAACTTATTAACAACAATATGTCGATGTCTAAGTGAATGTGTTTACATAGTAAGCTCCTTTTGTCTCCATTCTTGTGACACAAGGCAGAGGAGCTTAGCAAAAATAGAATTGAGAGTCTTGTACCTAATTGTGATCCCTTTTCTCCCAGAAAAACCCATTACTTCTACCTACAATGTGAAGAGTGCTGCTTTTGAAAAAACGGAAAACATACCTATGTCCTCAGGAATTATTAGATCTGAATTCAGAGTTACCTTCAACAACTGAAGTCTGACAAAAAAAAAAAAAAAAAAGAAAGAAAGAAAGAAAAGCTGGTTGGGTTCTGAGGAGCTTGGATTTGAAGTTCAAAAGATTTTCTGAGGAGACGTGGTAATGGTGTAAATGCACATCAGCTGCTGTTGCAGTTTGCCTGAGACCCTGAGTGAGTCCCACCCAGCTGTGTGAGAGGTCTGAGAGCAACCAGAACTTGGTGCCTGTGTAGATTTAGGATCCTCTGGAGAGAAGTTCCCAAAGGTCTCCACTCCAATCTAGGGCTCAATGACATGCAAACCAATAGTCAAAACAACCTTTCCTGAGGGAACATTACTGGGATACCAGGGATCCTCAAAGACTCCTCAAGGGATAAAGGGGAGCCCCAGTTCTTTTGGTCACAGGCTATGATTATTGATGAGAAATTCCCATCAGAAATATCCTCAAGGACTGGGGTTGTGGCTCAGCGCTCGCCTCGCATGAGTGAGGCACTGGGTTCGATCCTCAGCACCACATAAAAATAAAATAAAGATATTAAAAATACGTATATATCCTCAAAAGAGTGTGCGGGAATACGTACTCTGCACTCAGCCCAACGAAAATTTCCTACATTGGAAGTTGGCTCTTCCTCTAAGACAACATGGGGAGGAATTTTTAAAACTTCATGAACAAAAATGTTTATCAAAATCTCCATTTTGCCTAAACCTTTCTCTGACTACAGAACTTCGAGTTCAAAGTGCTCTGTGAATCATAACACTTTCGGGAAAACTGTTTTTCAACCAACTTGGTTTTCAATGAGTTTAAACATGGAGCTTACAAGAAGCAAAGAATCTTATTTACTTAAAAAAAAATGTTAATCTACTTGACTAATATCCATGGGATGCCTCCTACATTTCAAGTCCTCATATGTATGCATAACTCACTTGGTGTGAAATTTCACACAACTCTATGAAAAGTGGATTATCTTTCCAATTTCACAGGTGTGAAAACTTTGGTCTATACCAAGCACATAGATCTTTTTCTAATGTTGTTCTCCAGTGAAAGGAATCAGGGCTTTTAGGGAAGATGGCTAGTTGTAGGATTGCTGAAGGGAACACACCAAACAAGACTGAAGCAGCTGGCGGTTCCAGAAAGTAAGAATGTGGGCAAGTCTGTCTGTCCCAGAGTCCCTACACTTTCACATTGTGCTCTCCTGCTCCTTTTAGGAGTCTATTTAGAAAAGCAAGATGCTCTCAGCTTCTAGAAAAGTGTCCCCCTTCTCCTAGCTTCTACACAAGTGTGTGTTTCAGTATGGTCAGTTGCAAAACGTGAAACCTATCTACCAACTTTTTTCTTTACTCTCATGAAAATATTCTCTTGCAAAAATTTGCTGCTAGAATAAGCTGAATTTTTGGATAAAAGAAGAAATGAGAAGTGATCAAGTAGGAGTCAAGCTAGGTGATGAGGAACCCAAGGGTATTTTTTTGTACCAGTCCTAGGATTTTGTAGTGTCCTGACTCATGTGTGCAACTCCAAAGACTTAGATTTCCTCCTTGTTATCTAATGTGGCTAACACAAAACTTATAGAAAGAAAAGAAAGAGAGAGAGGTGATTGGTATTCACCTTTATTAGTACTTAATATTCTAAAAAATTAAACAGCGTAAACTGAAGTTTATTAATACTGTGAAGTACAATGGCCCTGGGCTTTGGCATGTGAGAATCTGCCCCTTACTGAATGTACAACTTAGGTAAGTTGTCATTAATCTGTTTACAGCTTATCAGTGCCCTGTGGTGTGAAATGATATATCCTCTTATTTTTCCCTCCTAAAGAAAGTTCTCAATTCCCAGGGGGTAGGAAGCTGATTTGACTCTTACCTCCAAACAGTTAGACCTTTGAGTTTTAGGGGGGAAAGGTAAGGGAAGAGCCAGTTATTCTGACTTTTGGATTACTTCAAAACCAGGTGACAGATTCTGTCCATCCATCTTTGAGTTAATGCTGCCACCTTGAGGTCATCTCGGGTTTTTCATGCAATGAGCTGTTCCCAGTGGTGGGGCTGGCAAAAGAAAGACATCTTGCAGTGCTACTTAGAAAGGTCTTAAAGGAAAAGTGCCTTAGAATTACAAAAAGAATCAAAAAGCTACCTGTATGGCTAAACACTTAATTTTATGCCACATAGTACACTGCACACTTAGGACCTTACCGATCACCTAGAAGTTACGGTTCACAGGGCACCATAGGCCAGAGGGGACACCTACAGTCCTGGAGCCATAATGCCGTGCATAGTTCAAATCCCTGCTCCCTCCTGATGCCTTGAGGGCACATACAAGTTACTCAACTTCTCCATTCCTTCCCCACTATGAATTCCTAAGAGAATTCATAAAGCTACTAGGTGTGAAGAACTGGAATCCTGAGCTTTGCCATTGTAAATATCTAATATTTTGCTAAATGCACAACTGATCAGCAGTGCAATTGAAACTGTGGCTCCAAAAATGACGTACTTCTTTCTGTCCATCAGCTTCTCCAGAATTTCCTGGGTGTCTGTCGACTCCTTGGTCCCATTCAGGTATCTGCATTCTGGCATCCTCCTCTCCATTAACTAAAATGAGCACTGTCTAAAGTTAGCTCCACTTCAGGCTTTCCACCTGAATCCATCCTGTCTTCTTCCAACTTCCCATCTCGGAACTTCCTGTGCTCCTTTCTGTAGAGTGCTTCTTCCCTCTGTAGCACTTAACCTATATACACTTCGAGCACTTACTCTCTGTCCCTTTCACCCTCTTGCTCACTCTTATCCCATTGTCTAAAAACATGCTAAAGTTTTTTTTTTTTTTTTACAATTCCCAAAACATCCCTTCTCCAAAAAAAATTCTCAAAAAAAAAATTTCAACCATCCTAACATACCCTTGTTGCTATACCAGTATACTTCCTTCTACCATCAAAATGATTACAAATGGTCCACACTACCTCCCACTCTGTCCTCAGTCCACTGTGTCACAGCCCGAGCTATTTCCACCCTCCTCCAAAACACACACACACACACACACACAGTGAAAATATTCTTAAATGTAATGTCAGCTCTGGTTTCACAGAGGGACAAACCCCTTGTGATCATAATCACTCAAGACCCTGTGCTCAGAAACATCCCACACTTGAAATTTAATACCCTGTAGTTACTATCTTCAAATTCATGAAAACTTTGTCTTCAAATTTGTATTTTTAAGTTGAATGGGATTACTGAGCACGAACAGGTAGCCTTAGCTCCTGTACAGTTACAGCTGCTGCTCCCTCCCATTCTCCCGTCAGTCCCCACAATGAAATCATTGACTGTTTGTTGCCTACAAAATAATGTCCAATCTCCCCAGCCTAATAGTCAAAGCAATCTAGCCCCAAACAGCTTTTTCAGGTTTTGTTCCTCTTGATAACTATCTACTTTCTATCCAAGGAGACCCTGAAGGACAAACAGGATCCTCAATAGACTATCTGCTTTCTCCACCCACCATATCATGCATGCTTCCCTTCCCCTTCCTTCCTGCAGTTCCCTCTGGGTGGAATGCCCCAGTTTTATCTCTTTCTTTTATCTCTTTCACTTCTAGGTTCAAATGAAAACCACCTCCACTGTGGGGTTTTTCTTTTGAGGTTATGAAAAACCCTATGTGTGTCTTTCTATTTATAACACTTTGCCAAATTGCCCTGCATTATTTAAATCTGTACATTGTTTCTTCTTTTGTTTCCTTTCCCAGAACCTAAAACTTCAGCTTCTCCCACTTCCACTTTCCTACCTACCATACTATGCACTACTGTGATTTCTGCCTCCTGGGAAGAAATCATCCTGTATGGACAAGCTAGAATTAGGTACTGACTGTGTGACCTCTTCTAGGCTGCAAATTCTTTGAAGATAGAGATAATTCCTTATTGGTCTAAAGTTCCCCTGAGACCTAGAAGAGTACCTAGGTCTACAGATTCTACAAACCACGGATTCTACAAATCACACCTGATTCTCCATTTAGTAAACTGAATGTGGCACAGATTCAGTTAAGGAACCCACTTCAGGAAAATCTGTTTTAAACTCAGGAAACTAACGTTCAGATCACCGGGTACAGTAGTTTAAAATAGTACTGCATGTTCTCATTAGGAACCAAAGTTGGAAATTATGAATTTGTAGATTGATAAACCCTGAGAGCTATTTGTTAGTTAAAAAAAAAAAAAACAGTTTAAAGTGGTGCGTTCAAACAGACTGTTCTCCCACTTTGGACAAGGAAGCCAGCATTGTAACTCATAGGAAAGCATGTTTGCATATGTAACCACAGAGAAGATGGGCCCTCCTAGTTCCTAAAGATAGCGGGGTCATCTGGGCTCCTGTCTCCATCTAATCCCTCAAGAGCCTGCTTTACTTACTTTATCTTCAATCTCTTAAATCTCCAATATCTCCATCTCTCCAGCACTTTTATTCTGATCATATTCAAAATGTACTTCTCAGCTATGATCATCCTTAGAGCTATCTTCTAACCCACTTTCATTTTCACACAGCACCTCCAAAAAGTGTTCATATTACCTGAGTGAATGAACAAATGTTCCAAAAACTCGATATTTCTGAGAAGACAGAATTAGTAAGCAGTGGAGCTGGGAAAGAAACTTATACCTGAGGTCAAGACCCACAGAATACAGATCCTCCCACTGCTCAATGGCAACTCAAATTGCATGATTTTTTTTAAATTGGAGAATTATAATTATACATGGTATTAGGGTTCATTTTGACAAAATCATACTTGCAAGGAATTTTATTTAAACCCTCATTTCCTTCCTCCTGTTCTCTCTCCTCTACTTTCTTTCTTCTACATATACATAAAGGTGAAATTCCCTTTGATACCATATATATGGATATAACAGATCATGTTACATTCATTCCACTTTCCCCCTTCCTTTCTCCCTCATTCTAGTTCTCTGACTCCTATTCCACTGATCTTCCCTGTATCCTTATGATATCTAATCCCTTTTCCAACTGCCTTCTTTCCCTTGCTTTGCTCTAGCTTCCACATGAGAGAAAACATTCAGCCCTTGGTTTTCAGAGTCTGGCTTATTCCCCTTAGCATGATTTTCTCCATTTTCATCCATTTGCTAGCACATACCATGACTTCATTTTTCTTTATGGTCAAGTAAAATTCAATTGTGTGTGTATATATATATATATATATATATATATATATATATATATATATCACATTTTCTTTATCCATTCATCAATTGACAGGCATCTGGGTTGATTCCACAATTTGGCTATTGTGATTTGTGCTGCTATAAATACTGAGGTGGCTGTATCACTATTATACGCAGATTTTAGATCTTTTGGATAAATACTGAGGAGTGGGTCATACAGTGGTACCACCCCTTAAAAAGCACATTTTTAAGAGTGCTTTCCAGAGTGTTTACACTAATCTGCAGTCCCACCAACAATGTAAGAGTACCTTTTTCCCTATACCCTCACCAGCATTTATTGTTATTCATGTTCTTGATAACTGCCATTCTGATATGAGATGAAATCTTGATGTAGTTTTTACTAGCATTTCCCTAATTGCTAGAAATGCTGAACATTTTTTCATGATTTCTTGGCCATTTGAAGTTTGTTTAGTTCTTTTGCCCATCTATTAATTGAGCTGTTTGTTTTGGTTTTTGCATTTTTGTTTTTATTTTTGCCATGGAATATTTTGAATTCTTTATATATTCTGGATATTATTCCTCTGTTGGAGGAGTAGCTGGCAAAGATTTTCTCCCATAGGCTGTCTCTTCACTCTTTTAATTATTTCCTTTGAAGGGTAGAAGCTTTTTAATTTGATGGCATCTTGCTTATTGTTGTTTTTTTTTAAGAGAGAGAGAATTTTTAATATTTTTTAGTTTTTGGTGGACACAACATCTTTATTTTATTTTTATGTGGTGCTGAGGATCAAACCCAGTGCCCAGCGCATGTCAGGCGAGCGCGCTATCGCTTGAGCCACATCCCCAGCCCCTTGCTTATTGTTTTTTGGTTTTATTTCTTGCATCTTAGGGGTCTTGTTGAGGAAGTCAATGCCTGCACCTATATGATTATTGACCCTATGTTTTCTTCTACTAGTTGCAAGGTTTCTGGTCTAATTTCTAAGCTTTTGGTTGATTATGATTTGACTTTTGTACAGGGTGAAAGATAGGCACCTAAATTTATTCTTCTGTATGTTGACCTCCAGTTTTCCCAGAACCATTTATTCAAAGAGCTGCCTTTTCTCCAACATATATTTCCAACAACTTTGGTAACTACCAAATGGATGTAAAAAAAGTTGGGCTTATATCTGTGTCTTCTATTCTATTCTACTAGTCTACATACTGAACTATTCTAGTCTATTCTCTGCTAGTACCATACTGTTTTTGCCAGGATAGCTCTATAGTGTAATTTGAGATCAGGTATTATGATGTCTCCTGCATCACTTTTCTTGTATAGAATTGCTTTGGCTATCAGTTATCATAGTAGAGATCTTTCATCTCCTTGGTTAGATTAATTCCCAAGGTTTTATTTATGTTGTTGTTTATCATTTTTTATATAAATACTTTTTTATTTTTTTATTAGTTGCACATGACAATACAATGATCTTGACATATCATACATTTGAATCAAATGGGGTATAATTTCTCATTTTTCTGTGTGTACAGGTTGCAGAATCACATTGGTTATACATATACATATATACATAGAGCAATACTAGTGTCTATTTTATTCTTATTCATTTTACAGTAGAATGAATTTTGATATATTGTACACAAATGGACCACAACTTCTCATTCCTCTGCCTGTACATGGTGCAGAGTCACTCCAGTAGTGTAATTATACATGTATAAAGGGTAAAAATGTCTTTCTCATTCTACCATCCTTCCCATTGTTTATCATTTTTTTTTAAGATTCTTGTGAAGGGGATGGTTTTCCTGATTTCTTTATCAGTTGAATCACTGTTGGAGTATAGAGAAACTATTAATTTATCAATGTTGATTTTGTATCCTGCTATTTTGGTAAATTCATTTATCAGCTTTAGAAGACATCTGGTGAAATTTTGAGGTCCTCTAGATACAGGATCATGTCAGCAGTAAACAGTGATTGACTTCTTTTGTAATTTGTATCCCTTTAATTTCCTTCTCTTGTCTGATTGCTCTAGCTAGAGTTTCTAGAACTATACTAAATAGAAGTGGTGAGAGTGGGCATCCTTATCGTATTTCTGATTTTAGAGGGAAAAGCTTTCAGTTTTTCTCCATTCAGTATGATGTTGGCTATGGGTTTGTTGTATATAGGCTTTATAATATTGAGGCAAGTTCCATTTTGCTGGTGTTTTTAACATGAATGGTTGTTGTACATTAGCAAAGGCCCTTTCTCCAAATGCATCAGTTTTAAATGAGCCACACACCAAAGACCATAATTTTCCCATTTGAGATTCATGTGATCAGGAAGAATATAGACATGAATCTTTGCTACTCTTTTAAGTAATAGTGACCATAAAGCTTTTCCTTGTAATTTCCCTTGTATTCGGGTTAGACTGGTGGCAAGCAGTGTAAACCTTGACATTAGAAGGTTCATGGATTCTTCTGCCATGATTATTCTTCCTTGACCTATGTTAGCTGTTTTCTACCTAAAGAAAGCAGCTCACTGGATGGATGCTTTATGCCATGGAAATTCACTCTTGAGCATTACTTTGTCAATATGTTCCTGCAAAGGAAGATTATGAGCTCAAACTTAAGCTCTTCTCTTTAATCTCCCAGCATTTTCAATTCCGTCAAGCTTTCATCCTGAACTTTAAAAAAGACTACTAAAATCATACAAAAACAACTAAAAGCCTGCTATGAATTCACGGTCTCCATGGAAATGCTAGAGATAGATGCTGTGTTGATGTCTTCATATATCTCTTAGACTATTTTGTTAATGCCTTTTATGTATGGTACTTGGCAGTTTACAAAGCCTTTTCTCGCTTATTATCTCAGTTAATCCTCACAGCAAATCCACATGGAAAGTATTACCCTCATTTAGCATATTATAAAACTGAAGTTTGGAGAAGATAAGTGGCTTAGCCAAGCTTTAAACCATTTGTAAATGGTAAAATCAATATTTGAATATCAGTTTGCCTAATGCCAAGACCCCTGTTCTTGGCACTATAACCCAAACATCATAGCCTAGAGAAATGGGTTACCCGGATATATTAGTGCCCTTCCTTATCCTGTAAAAATTCACCTCATGGTCCACATCTCTTGGAGGCACTTTGCACTCTTGATATAGAGCCCAAGGAAAGCATCTACAGCAAGGAATTAGCAAATTATGGTTACAGTTCCAGCTTTACAAATGACCTTGTTCTTCTCATGTAATTGATCACTTTTTCATAGATAAATAGAAATAATTACTGCCCATTCTCTCCCTTTATCTCCTCTACCAACACTACTCTAGATGAAATACAATAAACTTCCTAAAGCCAGGAACATCATAAAACTTTGAAAATGAATGACTTAGCACATATTCAAAGCACATGGTGATTTCCAGTGATTTGAGGATGTTGGCAAAGATGGTTTTTTTTTTTTACTCCTCCATAATTTTTCCCAACTAGTATTGTCAGTTCCCCATATATATTTAAGTCAAGAGAGCCCTCACCAGAAACCAATTCCACCAGTCCTTCATCTGGAGCTTCTAATTTCCAGATCTATGAGAAAATAAATTTTCATTGTCCAGGACACTCAGTCTATGGTATTTTTGTTATGGAATCCATGCAAACTAAGACACAGTATAAATGCAAATCTGTTTCTCTTATTATTTTCTAATTTTCCAGTCATACATTACTCATCTCACCTTTATCCGGATATTGGACAGGAACAACAATTTCAAGAATACATGTATTTTATTCTAAATATATGAACTACCCACAGGGTGTCTTAACCTTAAAATACAGTTATGTTTCACTGCTGTAGGGTAAAAATATATTATTTTAACCCACTAGGTTTTTTATGTTTTTTTTAAAATATTTTTTAGTTGTTGGTGGACCTTTATTTATTTATTTATTTATGGTGCTGAGAATCGAACTCAGTGCCTCACACATGCCAGGCAAGTGTGCTACGTCTGAGCCCTAGCCCCAGCCCCTAACCCACTAGTTTTTAAGATGACATGCAATGTAGTTTTTGTGCTCACATTGAGTTTATTTGTTCATCTATTTATTCATTCTTTCACTACACTTTAAACTGATAAAAGAGAGAATATGTCCATCTTGCTTACTCAAAAAATTTGTAACAGAACCTCAACTTAAATCAGTTTAAACAAAGAAAAAAAAACTTATTTGCTCACATAATTTCCCAGTCTAAGGTTAGATTGTTGATATGGTAGAATTGAGTGGGCATCTTAAAAGAGAAATCATGGGGATAGGGATGTAGCTCAGTGGTAGAACATTGTGTATGTGTGGAGGCCTGGGTTTAATCCCTAGTACCATACAATGAAGGAAAAAAAGAAAGAAATAGAGGGAGGGAGGGAGAGAAGGAAGAGAAAGAGGAGGAAGAGGAGAAAGAAGGAGAAGAAGAAGGAAAACACAGCCTCTTCATTACTTAGTCTTACTCAGAGGAAACTCTGTGTTGGCTTCTTTCTTAGGCAGGCTCCCCATTGATAACGACAAAGATATTTCTAAGCAGCAATGGATTTTTATTCACAGCTATTATTTCAACAAATAAGATGCTCCTTTCCAAATGTATCCTGCAAAGGGGTTAGGGAACGATACAATTGACTTTGCTAAGGTCATGTGTTTATACTTGATCCAATAACTTACCTTAGTCCAGGAGAACAAGGTCGTCAGACATTGGTTAGACACAGGACTATGTCCATTTCAGGAGCTGAAAGTAAAGTCAGCTCTTCCTAAACACAGGCACAAAACATGGAAAATGCAGTTTCTTGTGGAAAAACTAGACAAGAGGGCCAAGGGCACAGAAAACTAAGAAATTTATTCCCACTCTATTGGACATCCCTACTTATGTCCATTCCCATTACTTACCACAGTCTGTTGAAGTAAAAAAGCATTCAAATCTAAAATCAAGTTCTCCTGAGTTAAGGCTTAAAGAAAGTCCTCTTTGATGTCTTGTTCCGCTCATTCTCAGCTAGAGTCTTTCTATCAGCACCTGTGATCTGAGCGATTTCTCACGGGAACTGGGGTAGTTATCCCAGGTAAAAAATGTTCCTCCCAGAACACAGCATTTGTTAAGTTTTGGTAATATTTGAAATAGGAAGATAAGATGGATTTACCTCACTAGGATGCCAGGAAGTCTATGCAGTGGTCCAGAATCCATGGTCTCTAAACTTAGGCAGAAATTATCTTCCCACGGGATATTCATTGAGGCACTATGTATCTGTCTCTGTTCCTACTGAATACATTTGAGATATTACAGTCTTCTGGCAAAGGTCTAAAGTTGCAGCAAGCCCAAACCAAGCACTGGCTTTAAGCTGAGAATTCTTTCTTTCTTCATCCTGTGAATTCTAATGACTGCTTTCCCTAGTACTTCAGCGCTACATCGATGGCAAGTTCTGTGTGGGGAAAACCTCTGCTGTATCTTGAGGGCAGGCAGTCACTTTCCAGTTTCCTATTTTAGTGGCTACTGCCACTTCTCTTTTTGAAGGTCTGCTTATGACTGAGATGCTTGCTTCTAAAGAAATGAGTTTCCCTTTCTCTACTTTATTTCATCAGGAAGTTCTCTTTTCAGATTCCCAAACTGAAGATGCTTTTGATGCTTTTTAATGCCATGTTCCTAAAGGAGACCAGCACCACACATGGTTCTCATGATGACATTATTCCTAGCTCTCCTCTGCTTTTGAATTCTGAAAAGTTCTCAAGGCATGTTTCTTCAAGGCACTGGCAACACTACTTCTTACCTTCTGTCTTATGTTGAAACTCGAAACTCTTTTTAATATTTTTGCTTTTGAACATATGAATTCAAGACTCATTACCTACTTCCTCCTTACCAATACCTAGAGTTTTAAATATTCCTATCTCTTCCCTTCCACAGAGCCCTTGGGTTTCCAGGACACTTAATATATCCTCGAATTCTGGGAAGGGTCCAGTTTGGTTTAAACCAAGCTGCACAATCCATTTCTCCGGGGGGGGGGGGGGGAACAGTAATGGGAATAATGGGAATGTGACCTAAATTTGTTTAGTTAGGACAAATTTCAGAACTTTTTCTCACAAAAGTTTAAAAAAGTATGTTTCTCCCTCCACTGGTCATGGAAACAGGAGCATGTGTCTGGCAACCATCCAATAACTGTAATGGAAGGACATGATAGAACTTGTATGAAAAAAAGCAATGGATGTCTCTTATCACAGTATCATCTTGGATATCACCTTTACTTCAAAGAATAATTGGCCAAACTAATTGAGGAACTTCTCTGATAATACAGTTCTGAGCTTAAGGCATATTTATTTCTCTCTCACTCACTCTCTCTCCTCACTGGTGGAAAAGTACTATCCCTGGAGGGTGGATTTTATTTTTCAAACACCTAGAAATTACTCAGATTCAAGAGTAAATGAGTAGGTGACCAGCTTGAATAATAGTATTTCTGTGTTTTTTAAAATATTTATTTAGTTGTATATGAACACAGAGTATCTTTATTTATTTTTATGTGTTGCTGGGGTTTGAACACAGTGCCTCACACATGCGAGGCAAGAGAGAGAGCTTTTACCAGAGAGCTAAAGCCTCAGCCCTTTTTTTTTTAAGGAAAAACTTTTTACTTATGAATGGTTTCCCTGTTACTAAACCATTTGTCCTTGTTGCAGTATCTTTTTGAGCAAATATAAACCACTTTGTTTTAGTTTCAAGAAGAAAATGTTCTTGTGTCCTAGTGAGCTCCAGCTTTTCTATGATATTCTTAAATATTTAAATTCTAAAAGAATCTTAAAGTATCTAATTCTTAGAAAAATATATAATAAAACCAAAACTTTAAGCACCTGAACATTGCATCTCAAGGCTAAAACCCAAGTTTCCCTTGACAAATTGCCAACGTGACCATGAACACCTGCATGTGCACATGACATCATAATGAAGACTTGTGAAGAGGGTGCTTCGAAGTGGAAAGTATTCTTTGCTTAGTCTGGTGCGTTCAGACAGTGGAACAGGCTAGAAGGCAGATGGCTGCATATCTGTGTGGCCCTCCCACATGCCTTACACACGTTCAAAGTTCCTATTTTATAGAAGTAACTGTCACTACTTCCTTTTCTCTCAAAAACTCCCTTATTATACATTCTAGCAGAGGAGATAAATCTTGGCAAAAATCATTTCCATTTAAGTTATCCAAGAAATGCTATTCCCATACCAATCTAAAGATGACAAATTCGCCCCTATTTTTTTAAATACCTCCAGTAAAGAAGTCTTCATTAGTAAACTATTTCAGATTCCAGGATTCTAAAAATGATTTTTCTGTCATAACAATTATACAATTATTTTGAGGACTATGTTAAGATATAGAACATACCTTATTCAATTTTTTAAAGAAGGATGATCCCTTGACAGGCTTTTATAAGGAAACGGATAGGATGTAAGAAAATCAGATTCTTTAAAAACGTATAAAGTGCTGGGCATGATGGTGACACTAAATGAGGCCTCAGATATAACACAGGAAGCAGAAAGTTTATCTACCAAATAAATAAGACAATGAGTCATCAAAACCACAAGCCATTTTATTTATCAAGGATGTCAGTTAAAATCTATTTCCCCATGAAAAAGAGAAATACATTGAAGGGAGAGGCAAAGAATTAAAGAGTGGTATCATGATTCCTAACAGCAAGGACAATGACACAGCAGTGATTATTCAGGGAAACAAGGAAGCTTGGAGCAGGACATATCTGAAGGCCAAGGGAGAGCAGGGCCACCAGGAGAGGTAGAAATTAGAAAGAGAAAACCAGAGGTAGAACAAAAGGTGCATGCAGAAAATATATCTGCAGAGGGACTTAATAGTAAGACGTAGGTCTAAATCCAAGTTCTGGATTAAAAAGATATAAAACTAGAATCCTAAAATAAAATTTCTAAGTCTAATCATGTAATGTTTCGATGTCCCCTTATTTACTCATCACCTTTACATTCTCTATAAGCCTATTTAAGCAAAGGGTCAGTAACAGCAAATATACTCTCTCATCTTGGTTTACATTTTCTAAGCCATTTGACAAAGTTGTAGATTGGTTGAGATCAGAGTGAGAAGAGCTTATTGAAGCAGGATTGACAATAGGTCTTGTCATTCTGCTCCCTGAAGATGCCCTTTGACAACTGTGTCAGGCAGAATGCACACACAAAGTGCTCAGGGTGGAATTTATGACCCATGGCACTGATGCAGCGACCAGTGATGGGCTGCCCACATCCATGGCAGAGGGTTCCTCGGCGGTGATGATAGTGGAGCTCACAGAATGGACGTCCATCCAGTTCAAAGAAGGAGCCAGTAGAAAAAGTGCTGAAGCAGTCCTAGAGGTGGAAAAGGGGCAGAAAAGGAATGCATGTGTCAAGAGGTGAAATATCAGCAAAGTAAAATATTCAGATTTGAAATTCCTGTCAAGTTATCTCCTAATTGTGGTAATTTAACTCCAGGTCATTTACAAATGGAGTTTAGATTGCCCCACTTGCAAAATAGATGCAAATGGCTCACAGCAAATGCTGTGATTTATTTATCCTTCAGGAAGCCCACATGAATTCCTCAACTAAGACCATGAACCTTTTACAAGTTGTAGCTCTTCTGAGAGAAGAGAACCCTAGATTTCACCTAAATCCAAAAGACAATGGAAAATACAGACCCCGCACACAAAGCATTCTGGGTGCCAGACATTGTCCATAGCTGAAAGGTAGTTTTCCAACACTGGGCGGTTGCAACCACCACACTTGGGTGAAAACATGGCTAAGAAATCTTTTCTGCAGTATGGCTTCTTGTCCTTCTCATGAAAGCCTGCAGAGATAAAATCAAAGATTCACAGTTGTAAATTTGAGCCCTGAAAGCTAAGTCAGAAGCAGAGATGAAATCAATGACCTAACCTCTCCCAATCTCAGTGTCCTCATATCAAAACAGGGTAATTACAAATATCTTCAAAGGGTTCCTGGAAAAAATAAACAAGACAATGCAGATAAAGTGTTTCAGAGTTGTGCTTGGATCACAGGAAGCATTTAACAAGTTTGTTAAGGACCATTTTTCCTCACTGCCTTTGTCCTGAGTATCCTTCACTCTGAACAGTTTTGCCCCAGATGTGATACAGCTGACTTCTTACCACTCAGGAATCAACTCAAATGTCATCTTATCAGGAAGGAATGTCTTCAGTTTCTCTTTATCACTTCATCTTTTTTCATTGTTCTTAAGACATTTACCATTATCTGAAAGCATCTGCCATCCCTCACTAAACATTAGCTCTCAGAGAAACAAGATATTGTTGATCTTGTCTCCATTATAACCCCAGAATATAAAATGACATTTAAAAAAGTGCTTAATATTTTAAGATAAAATACTACAAAATAATAATTTTTAAATGAATGCAATATCTCAATATAATAATTCAAACCACACAAATACTTAAATTAAAGTGGATTGGTTTCTCTTTAATCTGGAAATAGGCTCAAATATTTGAAATGCAGGCTAAAGATAAATATTTAGTAACATAAAAATACATGAATGAATGACTTATGAATGTTGGAAAAACATCAAAACAATGTCTAAGAGAAAGAACAATGTGAAGAGAAATATTTGCTAATTATATTCTAGAAAAACAAGGCTAATATAAGAAGCTCCTAAATGTACATATTATTTGGATTATTGTATCAAATTGAAAAGTGAAAAATTGCCAGGTATTGTGGCACAGACCTATAATGCCAGAGATTCTGGAAGCTGAGACTGAAGCATTACAAGTTTGAAACCAGCCTCAGTAATCTAGTGATACCCTGTCTCAAAAAATTAAAAGGGCTAAGAATGTAGCTCAGGGGTAGAACACCCTGAGTTCAATCCCTACTACCAAAAACAAACAAACAAACAAACAAAACAACAAAAAAAAAAACATTGCTTTGAAAAAGTGAAAAGTATCCCTAAAAAGTGAGTCAAGTTGAAACAAATTAAATATATACACAGCAGATAATATGACCAAAGAAAAGAAAATGATTCATTCAAATGACTTTAAAACAGTATTTTGACCATATAGTCCTAATGGGTGTACATTTTTTAAAAAATGAACTACAAAGAAATATTAAATTGCTATTATGCACACTGAAATTTTGCTAATAGAGTAGATTTTTAAAAATGTTTTTACGGGCTGGGGATGTGGCTCAAGTGGTAGTGCGTTCGCCTGGCATGCGTGCGGCCCGGGTTCGATCCTCAGCACCACGTACAAACAAAGATGTTGTGTCCGCCAAAAACTAGAAAGTAAATATTAAAAAATTCTCTCTTTCTCTCTCTCTCTTTTAAAAAAAATGTTTTTACCACATACAAAGAAAGGGGTAACTATGCAGGAGAATAAATAGGTTAACTTGCTAGGCTATTTTTACTATGTATATCAAACATCCCATGCTGCTTTATGAAAATAGTGTATCATGATCAAGTGGGTTTCTTTAAAGGGATGCAAGGTTGGTTCAACATACACAAATCAATAAATTAAATTCACCACATAAATACACTTATGGACAATAATCACATGATTATCTCAACAGGTGCAAAAAAAATGCTTTTTGATAAATATGTTTAAAGTAATACAGAAACTAGGGATAAAAGGAACTTAGCTCAACAATTTAAAAGCTATATGTGACAAACCCAAAGCCAATATCATACTGAATGGAGAAAAACTGAAAGCATTTCCTCTTGAAACAGGAACAAGAAAAGGATACCTACTTTCACATCTAGTCAACATTGTCCTTGAAACTCTAGCCAGATAAGGTGAGAAAAGAAAATCAACACACATGAATCAATCACTTTCTTATATTCCAATAATGAACTTGTTGAAAAAGAAATTAGGAAAACTATTCTATTCACAATGACCTAAAAAAAATACAATATTTGGGAATTAATCTAAGGAAGGATGTCAAGGACCTCTACAATGAAAACTATAGAACACCGAAGAAAGAAATTGAAGAACACCTTAGAAGACAGAAAGACCTCCCATGTTCTTGGGTAGGCAGAATTAATATTAATAAAATATCAATATTATTAATATGGCCATACTACCAAAATCATTATACAGGTTCAATGCAATTTCCATCAAATACCAATGACATTGTTCACAGAACTAGAAAAAGTAATCCTAAAACTCATTTGGAAAAATAAGAGTCTCAGAATAGTCAAAGCAACCTGAGCAAAAAGAGTAATTCTGGAGGCATCACAATACCAGACCTCAAAATATACTGCAGAGCTATAGTAACAAAAACAGCATGGTCTGGGCACCAGATATGAAGACCAATGGAATAGAATAGAAGACACAGAGAAAAACCCACATATATCAGATAACCCAATTATCTGATACTAGACACAGGTGCCAAAAACATTCATTGGAGAAAAGATAGCCTTTTCAACAAATGGTGCTGAGAAAACTAAAATCCATATGTAAAAGGATGAAACTTAACCTCTCTCTCTCTCACTCTGCACAAAAGTAAACTCAAAGTGAATCAAAGACCTAGGAATTAGACCAGAAACCCTGAAACTGCTAGAAGAAAATGTAGATCCATCTCTCCAATACATTGGCAAAGGAATAAACTTCCTTAACAAGACTACAAGGGAGAAGATCTTTGCCATCTGCTCCTCAGATAGGGCATTAATACTCAGTATATATAAAAAATACACAAAACACCAAAAAATCCAAATAACCCAATTAATAAATGGACAAAAGAACCAAACAGACATTTTTCAAAAGAAGAAATACAACTGGCCAACAAGTGCATGAAAAAAATGTTCAACATCTCTAGCAATCAGGAAAATGCAAATCAAAATAACACTGAGATTTCATCTCACCTCAGAATGGCAATTATCATGAATACATAATAAGTGTTGGCAAGGATGTGGGGAAAAAGGTACACTGATACATTGTTGGTAGGACTACAAATTAGTATAACCACTCTGAAAAGCAGTATGGAGATTTCTCAAAATGGAATGGAATGGAACCACCATATCATCTGGCTATTCCACTCCTTGGTATATATCCAAAAGAACTAAAATCAATATACTCTAGGGATACAGCCACATTAAATGTTGACACAATTCACAATAGCCAAGCTATGAAATTAACCAAGGTTCCCTTCCACAGATGAATGAATAAAGAAAATTTATACACAATGGAGTATTATTCAGCCATAAAGAAGAATGAAATTATGTCATTTTAAGGCAAGTGGATGGAACTAGAGCAGACCATGCTAAGTGATATAAGCCAGACTCAGAAAGCCAAAGGTTGAACGTTTTCTCTGATATGTGGAAGCTGGTCCAAAATAAGGGTTAGGGAAGAGAGAGAAAGAGAAAGGGAAAAGGCATGGGAGGGGGAATTCCATCAAAATAGCAGACGAGAGGGCTAGATGAAGGGGACTGGAGGAGGCATTAAATAAAGAGGACTGGGATGGCATTAAATAATCACACAGACAGAGAAATTACCTTTTTCTTGGGATTCAGTGACAGCTTCTCTGCCCCAGCTCCCACAAGGGAGGCAAGGGAGGTTGGCAAAAAATAAAAAATAATAAAAAATAAAAGAGAGAACATGCCTAAAATCATCCTATTTACTTTGGGGAAAGACATTTGAGAAAGTTCAACCCAAATAAGGCAAGGGATTGGGTTTCAGGGGGTTGCTTGGTGATGTCTTGTGGTAAGCAGATTGACTGACATCTTAGAAGGTCACACCCATCTCAGGTGCTGTGTGGGATCAAAGGCACAGCAAGAGAAAAGGACACATATATGGCACAGCCCAGTCAGAGAAGCAACATCTTCATGTGCTCAAATGCTCATGGCTCACACACACAGCCCATGGCTGGCTCACGACAAGGCACACTATAACTTAAGAATCCATAAATCTGAATAAATGTAAAATATTTGTAAGAAAAAAATTATGTTGCTTATTTAAGTTAACAGAATAAGTTACATCTGAAATTTTCTGTGAGGTCTTTACATTTAAAATAAGAATAATAGAATACACTAATCCATCTTCAAACACTTGATCTTCAAGCACCTGTTCAAGTGATCATTCCCTCTACATGTGCACGCACATGCAAGCACGTTTGTGGAGCTGGGAATATGAACTCAGGGCTCATGAATGCTAACCAAATGCTCTACCACTAAGCTACACCCCCAGTCAACATTCTCTTAGCTTTAAAATTCACTTTTCTGAGAGACCCAGATGGTTTAGTCCTTCACTTAACTAAGGATTCTGCTTCAGAGAATAATTGACCCAACCACCCTATCTCAAACACTACCTAATCAGTTGGCTAGTTTGATTATTACTCATCTCTTTAACTGGAATGTATTTACCATGACAGCAGGAACTTTCTTTTCTGTTACTTATCCCTAGGACTCACAATAGTCCCTGACACATACATAGTAGTTGCTTAATGAATATTTTTGAATGATAGACATGAGACTAATAATAGAAGAGCAAAGATGAGATCATCAGCTCCAGAAATTTGTTGTAGTTGGAAAGCTTCAGTTCAGCACTGACTAGAATATGTATAAATAGGGAACTTTTCTGTAAGGAATTCTCCTTAGTACTTACTGGGGGGAGGCCACCTAAAATAAAAATAATCAGCAATCCACTGTTTCTGCTGAAGACTCTTAACTATAGTACTAAATTAAAATTAGATCCTTTCCAGCAATCCCTTGAAGTGAGTTTTAACCCCATCTTTAACCCCAAATGAAAAAGGAAGCTTAAAGAAGTTACTCATAACTACTCACTGGAGAAGCTGAGATTCAAATAAAGGCCCAATTTCAATATCATACTCCTAACTTAAACACATCCTGACACTGATCTCTCCATGGGAACAAACTGACAGTTATCAGCTGAGCCCAAATATCATAACCCAGTAGTTTTATAAATATAAGCACTCTATTTGTATCTCACTAAAATAACAGGCAAGTAAAGCATACACAGTGGACCACATAGCACCTACCCAAGAAATATTTCCAGAAATCTATGATGGTATGGTAATGGCCAGGTCACAAAATAACAATAGTTACAGCCTGAGATTGTGACTCAAATTATGTAGCTGTTGTTTCTCCCTTAGTTATTGTTACTTTTTGACATGGTTTGCTCTGTTAAAGCCATGTCTGCTTAAAAAAAAAAAAACAGACAATTTATCAGAACTCTGAGGCCTACAGATCCAAGAATCCAAACTAGTAATTTTATAGGCTACTCTATGTTCCTCCTTCTAAATGCTTGAGACACAAAGGAGCTCACTTTACTTTCCTCCCTTCAACCCCCCAAAAGATTTCTAGAATCTGTTCTAGAGAAAATGAATACAGGAAATTCTACTATCTAAACAAACACCCACTGCCATCTTTCTTGATTTTGTGGCAGAGTATTTCTTAAACTTTTGCATGCATCACTCATCTAAGAACTTGCTAAATTAGATTACTGGGTTCTCTTCATCCTGCCCCCATTTTTTTTTTTTTTTTGCTCAATAGGTATGGAATGGGGCCCCAGATTTTGCATTCTTAATAAGTCCCTAGGTGATGCTAATGTGCATAAAGCAAAGGACACAAAATTGAGCTTGCCTATAAGTAGGTACTACATGGGAAAACTGTAAGACATGCCAGCTAACCTAGGAATGACCCTCCTCTAGGCATTTACAGGGCAGTTGGTCTCAAGAGTTAAGAGAGCATGGAAGTTACAGCTACTGTTTCAACTTGGGTGACTCTTGGGAGAGGAATCAAAAGCAATTAGGCAAACTTGCTGTGATGCTCCTGCATTTAGTAATCCAATAAAGTGGGCAAGTTTCCGTACTTATTTTCCTAGAAGCTCTCTCTGGGGCCAATTACCTCTGGAGGACGAATGTGAAACACTGACAATTAAAAGTGTCACAGAGAGAGGGAGGGTGTTTATACTATGGTGAGACTTTAGCCACAGGGGAAATTAGGGAGCACCTGCATGGCCTGGATAATGAACAACTAAAATGAAAGACAGGTAGGCACTGAGGACCTAGTCCCTCAGGAGGATGCTGAGGATGCTAAGGCCCAATGTGCTTAGAAACTTGAGCCTTAAAGAGAAATTCTTTGAACTGAAGAAAAAAATGCAGATGAATTAATTTCCCAAGAGACTCTGTGGTTAAACTGTCATTACTGAAACTCTATGTATGACTATGTGACTTGGGGTAAAAGGCAGGATGTCACCTAATTAATGGACTGACCATATGGTAGGATACCATACCCATCTACAAGAAAGTCAGGCATAGAAATGCAAATACTACTTAACAGGAGCTTCTGATTAATAAATGGTCCTTTCTGTCAAGTGTCTCCATTAATAAATACGTTTTAAGTATAGATTTGTGCTTCTTTAAAGTCATAAATGACTCAATCAGTCTTGTCTATTTATAAGAGGCCAAAGTCAAGAACAATGAAACTAGCCACCTGTGTTATGCTTTCTGGTCATCCTATGTACTGGACATTTTTCTTTGGTAACTAACTTACATCTCTATCTAAAATATGTCTATATCCTGCTGTTCTGCTTCTAGGAAACTTCCATATCACAGTTATCTGTGGGCAGTATTCACTTGCTGATTATCCTACTCAACTAACTCTCAACTTCTATGGTTACCACTACAATGTAAATTTACTGTGACAAGCCTCAATGAAAAGTGATGCTTCATTGAAGGGCAATCTTGAAACAAAATACCTAATGATTTGTGTGAAATGCACTGAGCAAGCTCCAGTGAACAAATTACCACAAAGGGCTTTGCTAGTGGATTGTGTCTATTCCATTGGTCTATTGTCAAATAAAGCACATCACATTGGTACTACAAAAGTAAAGGGATCCAATAACTGCACCGTCAAGGGAAAGTTATGTTGTAGAGAAAATATGGAATTTGCAGAAATGAGACCTGAGTTTGAGTTCTATCTCCTCAACCATGACTTTAAGAAAATAACTTTACTTTCCTGAAGTTCAGTGTTTTCATCTACAACTAGGTAAAAATGAAATAAAACTATTCTCAAGCTAGGTATGGTGACACACATCTGTAATCCTAGTTGCTTGGGAGGCTGAGGCAAGAGGATCATAAGTTCAAGGCTAGCTCAGTCACTTAGTGAGGCCCAAAGCAACTTAGTGAGACTTGTCTCTAAATAAAAAATTAAAAGGATTGGGGATGTGGCTTACTGATTACGTATCCTTGGTTCAACCCCAGTACTAGGAGAAAGAGAAAGAGAGGAGGGACTTCAATAGGACTACTCAGAGAGCTGAATATGTGTGCCCTGTTGTTAGTGAGACACAGTTGATGGTATCTGACTCATCCCTGCAAAATGTCCATAGGGGAGAGCACGGCTGACACAGCCGACAGCAGCTGAATATAGAAAAGTAGCTGCAAGTGAGGTGCAATTCCATTGGCTGATGGAGAAAAGGGCAGGTTCCCCAAGGTCTTACATGAAAAATTGAGTGAAAGAGATGATATGAAACCATTTTAATAATTTCTAAGGAAACACCAGAAGGGAACAATGAAAAAGCCCATGAAAAAAGAATCTCTAAGGAACCAGTCCTCAAAGAAATATGACAAGGACAGAGTAGCCAGCAGTACACACAGTAGGCCATCAAAAGAGTTCACTCCAGGACCTGTATTTAATCCATAGAAGGAGAGTTAAACATTACACAGACCCAGAGCAAAAACTCAATTTAATAACAATACTTTATGAGGTAGGACTTGCCTGCCTTCTGTTCCCATCTTTCACATTTCAACCCTAATTGGCTTGCAATTAGAGTGAGGGTGGTAGGGGCAAAGGCAGTTCAGGAGAGGTGAAAGGCCAGGTTTAAGGTCCTTCCAGGAAAAAAGAGCAACTTTTCCACTTTAAAAAATCTGGAAGCTTTACTACTGACTCGTTTACTACTAAATCAGACACTGTGAGACTAAATTACCTAAAGACTTAATTTTTTATTTTTTTATAGACACAATGCCTTTATTTTATTATTTAATTTCATGTGGTGCTGAGGACTGAACCCAGTGCCTTATGCCCACTGAGCTACAACCCCAGCCCAGGACTTTTTTGTTTTGTTTTAAACTGATGTTATACCTAAAACTATTTATTAAGGTGATCAGAAAAGACATGCAATTGGCCAAGTTTTTATTTAGGAAGAGATGAGAACTTTCCTCTCTAAGTTAATTCTAAAAGGATGGAAAGTGACAAATAAAGAAATTTTCAAATTCTATGTATGAGTCACAGTTGTTCAAAAAACATTTAAAAAATGAGCCTGTGGAGTACATTTAAGAGTTAAGCCATAATAATCATGAAGTAACATTTGACTTTTTAAACTATGCATTTGTATCACTTTGATTAAAAAATCAATTATCAAAAATTTTAAGAGGTAGGGATGTCATCTAGTACCAAAATGAGTATGTTATGGTTTGGATCTGAATTGTACCCAAAAGTTCATGCTAAAGGCTTGGTCCCCTTGCAGCAGTGTTTAGAGGTGGAGCCTTTGAGAGGTGGTTGGATTATTAAAGCTCTGACCTCATGAATGGATTAATCTATTTATGGATTCATAACTTAATGGGCTTTGGGAGGTGGTGGAAACTTTAGGATGTGGGGCCTAGTTGGAGGAAGTAGGTCACCGGAGATATGCCCTTAAAAGGTACATTTTGGCTGGGTGCAGTTGCACACGCCTGGAATCCCAGTGGTTCAGGAGGCGGAGGCAGGAGGATTTCGAGTTCAAAGCCAGCCTCAGCAATTTAGTGAGCGGCTAAGCAATTCAGTGAGACCCTGTCTCTAATAAAATACAAAATAGGGCTGGGGATGTGGCTCAGTGGTTGAGTGCCCCTAAATTCAATCTCTGGTACCCCTCCCACCAAAAAAGGGTACTTTTGTTCCTCTCCTCTCTCTCCCTCCCTCCCTCCCTCCCTGTCTCTCTCTCTCTCTCTCTCTCTCTCTCTCTCTCTCTCTCTCTCTCTCTCTCTCTCCCTACTTCCTGGCCACCATGTTGTGAGCAGCTTTGCTCTATCATGTACTCCCTGTTCTGCCTCATCACAAGCCCCAAAACAATGGAATCAAGTGACCATGTATGAATCTGAATCGATGACATAAAATAATCCTCTTCTCCTTTAAGATGATTTTTCTCAGGATTTTGTCACAACAATGGGAAGCTAACAAAGGGCACTTTGATGGTACTGGTAGAAACTAGGACTGCTGCAGCAGTGAAAAACAGGCTCCAAGGAAAAGCACTGCTGGCCTCCTCCTTACCACCAGCCCCTGGGGTTTAAGATGGAGCCTCCCAGTCCTACCTTCAGCACCAAACACCTCTCCACAGTGAGAGCAGAAGAAGTGCTCTGGGTGCCATGTCTGGTTCATTGCTGTTAGCACTTTCTAAAAAAGGAACACAGAGAGAGACATTAGAAGACTGCAGACCTGTCAAACATTATCTGGGTTCTAAAGAGTGATTAAAACCTACATGAAACCTGAGAGGAGAGAGATTTACTTACATCCACAATAGGAGCAGCGCAGTAGGCACAGCGTGGAGAAAAAAGGTGGTGGTAGTCTTTGGGGCAGTAGGCCAAGCCACTCCGCTCGAAGAAGGGACTGGAGCCAATCTCTTCTTTGCAGTGAGTACAGACAAAGTGCTCTGGATGCCATGACTGTCCTAGGGCATGGATCATCTAGGGGATGACATAAAGCCAGAAATGGAAGCCCAGCAGACTACTTTTAAGGACTGAGGTTGCACAACTCTGTAGGCCACTGCATTCCACGTAGACAACAATCCCTGGACTTATAGCACACTTGAGGTGGTCTCTTGTCATGCTTAATGAATAGTAAAAGGGTGTCCACTTTCCTGACTGATCACTCTGATAAACATGGGTACATGTTCCTTTTCATTCTACTGCCTCAGAAAACAGTAGAAAAACATAGAGCACACAGGTGATAGAAGAGAGATAACTCCAGTTTTCACATGGAAGGGATCCTTGGAAGAGGAAAGGGCCAACTGAGTTTTAACTCTTCTGCTCTGCACTTCATCTCATGCCCTACAGAAAGCCCTCTACAAATGGATCTGGTAAAGGATGATTCAGAGCAGGACTTTGTGGCTATGATTTGAAGACACATTCAGCTGAAAACTAATCAATTTAGATCAGAAATGTTTGAACAAAGGGAGCAGTGAAATAGGTTCCATCAATAAAGATGATAGAGAAAAATGGTTAAGAACTCAACCTCAGGCATCAGATTCTCCTGGTTTCAAACCTCACCTCTGTCTCTTACTAGACTGTGGGCAGGTCAGTTGATGCCTCTCAGCTCTCAACTTCCTTGTCTTTACAAAGGGAACTAGGGGGACCATTAAATAATGGCTGGTGGGACCATTAAATGAGGAAATACTTATAAAGCACTTAGCTCTGTTATCAGAGCACTACAAGTGATCAGTAATTATTAATGCTTATTTAAAAGTCTTAGGATATAAGTAGAAAGTACTTTCTTTGGCAGGGCAGAGAGACAAACACACATATACAAATGCTATAGGTCCAGACTTAGCTCATCCCACCTTCCCAGCAATCGGTTTCTGGCAGGAAGCACAGTGGCCCTTGGGCACGGTGGCAATCCCAAGGTCCTGCAATTCCTGCTCCAAACCCCCAAGCATTGAATCCAGGGAAGCCTTGTGATCCTGCTTGTCTGGAAACTGTTTCTTGCTGGCATCTGCCTTCATCACAACCTGGTACAAGGAAACCACAAATAGAGTTAACTTTCAAGTACTTTTGTTATAGTTTGTATGTGAGATGTCCCTCAAAAGCTCATGTGTAAAACAATGCAAAAAGCTTACAGAAATGATTGGATTATGAGAGCCTTAACCCAACCAGTGAACAAATCCCCTTTGGGATTAACTCAGTGGTAACTGAAGGTGGGTAGGTTGTGGCTGAAGGAGATGGGTAACCGGGGCATGCCTTTGGGGTATATATTTTGTATCTATCAAGTGGAGTCTCTTTTTGTTTTCTGATCATCATGTGAGCCACTTCCCTCCACCACACTTTTCTGCCATGATGTTCTGTTTCACCTGGAACCCTGGAGAATGGAACCAGCTGTCTATGGACTAAGACCTCTGAAACCATAAGCCTGTAAATAAACTTTACCTCTAAAAAATGTTCATATCAGGTCTTTTTTTTTTTTTTTTAGTCACAGCAGAAGAAAAAGCTGATTAAAACAACTTTCTTGGTATTTTCTACACAACCCAGGATGCTCACCTCTACCAATAGATTTCTTGGTCTTCCCTTAACTTTCCTCTAAGATCCGGAGGAATCCAACATTTTAATACCAAGAGAAATATTTTCACTTCCCTTTTATTCTAAATTTCTAAAGCCAAATGAAAACTGACCAACCTTCTTCTATTTGTAAATCTTTTCTGACTGTAGAAAATTGAGTACATGAATATGATATCCTCTCTAACTCTTATAATGACCTAAGTTGACAATTAGTCCGGTCTTCATTTTATTTATGTATTCTACAATCTTGGTTGAATACCTAGTTTGTGCCAATCATGGCCCTCAGCACTTGGAATAAATCAGTGTACAAGACAAAACAAGTTTCTAGCCTTATTGATTTACATTCTTTGGTACACAGTAAACAAACAAACATGTTGTAATGTCAGGTAAAGCTATAGATGGAGGATGAGATGGTGAGGAAAAACTGATTTAATGGGCTAATCAGAGAAGACCAAATATCACTGAGGAAATGATATTTGAGCAGATTATTTGTGTGGTACTTAGGGACCCAGAAATATAGACAGCTGTGGGAAAGCATTCCAGAGGGAGAGAAAGCACTGAGGAAGGAAACAGTTTGGCATATTAGAAGACTTTGCAGTGCTGGGCTAGAACCCAGGGCCTTACACATGCTAGGCAAGTGCTCTCTACCACTGAGCTACATCCTCAGCTCCTGATACATTAAAAGAAAAGACAAAAGGCCCCAGGTGCCTAGAGTTGAGGGACTGAGATTGAGGACAAGATGATGGACAGAAAGGCTAAGATCACATGGGGCCCTCATGGTAAAGACTTAGGTTTTATTTCAAGGTGATGGGAGCCACTGAAGGATTGCAAGTATCAGAGTGAAAGAATCTGGCTGACAATACCCCTGTAATGGTTCATTGCAGAACTAAGTGTCCATAAGCCATAGGGAAGCAGGGAGACTATTACATATTGACTTAGGCCAGTGTTAGAGAATGGAGAAATGGTCAGATAAGACATGCCAATAGACTGGATTTTTTAAAAGCAAAATTCCAAGTTAGTTATTATAAGCCAAGCAACCGGAGATTCTCAAATTTAAAAAAAAAAAAAAGGGATATTTAACTTGTCTCTCACCACTACGTCCTCATTCTGCATTGTCCTATTTCCTTCCAATTGGGCTACTACTACCTTCTATCTAATGCTTAGCTGATCAGAAGCTACTATGGCTCCCTTGCCTCCACATCAAATGTGCACTCATCAGAAGGACATTCAAAGCCTCTCATCTATTGCCTTCACTTTACCTTTCCAGTCTACCTTTTATTATGCAGCAAAAGGCCTCTTTGTTCAATGCCAGCAGGCTCCTATGGTCTTCTGATCTTGATGGTTACTCTCTACCTTCAGACCTCTACTTATTCTATTTTGCTGCCTGGAATAACCTCATATTATTTCACCAATAATAATGCTAATTTCCTTTTTCCTCTATTACATAATACTAGTTAATGTTCAAGAGGTAAGTAAGGCTAACATCTGAAGGCCCTGAAAGGGTGACCAATATTAAGAATAAAAATAACTAAAATTAAAAAACCACAGTATAGCTGTATCTACATCTGTATCTACCTCTTATGTGTATATTCCAGAATACTTTTAGATAAATAAAAAGCAGGCTACTAGATGACTGGAGAGACAAAGATAACAGGAAAATAGTTTAATGTAAACTTGTTTGTACTTTTGATTTTTGTACAATGTGAATGTAAGGTTTAACTAAAAACAAATATTTTAAATCTAAATTTAAATATAACAAGAAACATGCCAAATCAATCACAAAACACAATATCATAATGTAAATTTTTTCTAGCATTTTCAGATATACAGCATAATGAGCCAGTTTACCCAGATTGACTACAGATATTAGCTAATCAAAGAACATTAACTTATTAAAGAAAGTTTGCTTGAAATGTTCATTCATTTGTCTCTCTAATAAATATGTGTTACTCACTATGTGCCAGGCATAGCAATGTGCTGGGCACTATGAGTCCCCAGGTCAGTCACAGAGATAAGGTCCCTGACCTCTCCAATCACACACATTTTTAATGCCTTAAATTTTTTTCATAGTTATGTCTTGAATGTATATCAACTCTCCAACCAGATTTAGAGTGGTTGAATCCTCTACCTTACGAATTCTATATTATATTCCTTTAATAAATTCTTAAGTCCATTTATTTGATTTCCATTCTCTTCCAGGACATGTGAGCCTTTATCTTCCTACTTTGATCTCCCCTGCCTTGTCTCATTGGCCTCTTCTGTCCTGCTCAGTCAGGTCTCCCTAACAGTTCTTAGATACATATGCCCTCTGGGCTTGTTGCAAATAAAAGTACTGCTCATCTCATCTCTTTATGCTCAAACCCCATCCCTTCTTCAGAGTCAGCCCCAAGTCCCATCCCCACCTCTCCAGTAAAATCTGAGTAGCTCACCAAATCCCTAAAGTTTGCTCCACATATTTTGGCAAACCACCTTTTACTCTATAGAGGCTTATGCCTCATTTTACCAAGCATATTCCAAGCTCCTTGATATCAAAGCCTGCACCATATTATCATTTGTTTCCAAATAACACATAGTACAAAGTTGAGTTTCTCCATGAATTGAATTTAGTCTAGGAAGGCAGAACTGAGTTCCTCAAAGAATTGTGCTTCTCTGGGCCTCCTTTATCTTTAAGGAACTTAGCTCATCCAGATTGCACCCACCTTGGCCTGCATTTCACTCAAATGGGCCATGAGTTCATCCAGCTGAGCAGCTGCTGAAGTTTTAGGAAGTGGTGGTGATTCCTTTGGCTCTTGAACTTCACTATAAAGAAAGAGAGAAAAAATGATATAAACTTATCAAAATTCAAATAAATGTTAAGTCACACACAAAATGCACTTTTAACTATTAACCCCTGAGGCGTAAATCTAAAATCAGAAACAAAATGATCAAAAAATAGCTCTTAGATTAAAAATCTGAACAAAGTCTCTATGCTTTTTGTCCCTGGTCATCTCAAAAAATGATGTTTTCAAGTGTGTAAAGGAAAGGGCTTAACATGTAATTGAGAGGGTATTTTCCCTCAACTATGATGTACCAAGCAGCCACTAAATAAATCTTTAAAACCATAGCCATACATTTTTAATTTTTAATCATATTCTTTTTAAAAATTATAAGGTACTATATCTCCCCCCTCAGGTACTGTCCAACAACAAAAAAATAAATAAAAAATAAATAAATAAGAATATAAAGCAGGCATTAACAAGCTAAGGTCCATGGGCTAATTCTGACCATGTCCAACAAATGCTGCCTACAGGTGTTCTCTGCAAGGCTGAGTAGTTGCTACAGATACCTTTAGTCCACAAAAAACCTCACATGTTAATTCCTGGTTCTTTGCAGAAAAATTTTGCAAATCCTTGGTATGGAAAATGGAGATAATGTACATCATGGTGATTCCATATTTAGATAATTGGGAACAAATAAAACATTAGCCTAAAAATAGAATATAGGAGCTATTTAAGTAACTACATAATCATTAGTAAAACTAACCAAGTATGAGGAATCAAAATAAGGCTCAAGTACAAATTAAGCAAAAATTATCTACTTAAGAAACAGAAGAGTACTTCTATATAATTATTATGATTAAAAAATAATTAAAACTGAATGTTCAAATAATTTATAAATAGCAATGAGAAAACACACACACACACACACCCTTGGAGTTGAAAACAAAGTGTCACTGAAAGAAAAATATATGAATGTAGTTAAGTCAAATACTAAAAAATAAGAGAGATCACAAATAAAATTTTTAACTCAAGGCTCTAAAAAAGACTCCTAAAATACTTAAGCAGGAGTTAAAGCCTAAATTAATGAAGCAGAAAACAAACAAGGAAAAAAAATGATAGCTTTTGAGGAATATTGTACAAAACTTCCAAGTATAAAGAAAAATATGGAAAATGACCCAATTAATTCTATGAATATTACAGAAACTTGATACTAAAATTAGACAAAGAAAGAGCATTGTGTGTGAGAGAGGAATCTTAAAGACAATAGCAGAGCTTGCTTTGGTGACACATGCCTATTATCCCTGCAGTTCAGGAGGCTGCAGGAGGATCACAAGTTTAAAGCCAGTCTCTGCACCTTAGTGAAGCTCTGAGCAACTTAGTGAGACTCTGTCTCAAAATAAAAAATAAAAAGGACTGGGGATGTGGCTCAGTGGTTAGGCCCCACTGGGTTCAATCCCTAGTATAAGAAACAAACAAAAGAAATATGTTTTTTAAACAATCATGGCTAAGTAGTGTTTATGTCAATCATCCTGAAGGGTTCAAGATTAGGGAAAGGGATAATATAATTCATTATGCTAACAAATAAGAGAAAAGCTTTCTAAACATGTCTATAGATACTGAAAAAGCAGTAGAAATCAAATTTAATGATCATTCCTATTGTTGAAGATTAAGGAAAAAAAGAAAAAGTCCTTAACCTGATCAAATGTATCTATAAGAAATATATACTAGCCTCCATATTTACTCATCAAATACAAAACACATTTTAATTAAGACATAAGCAGAACACCAATATTACCATTATTCCTTATTTTCAATATTATTCCAGAATGTATTACCAAATACATTAAAAATAAAACAGTATTTGAAGAAAAAAAGCAAAGCACTCTCACTTTTATTTTCTTTTAAGATAGGTAATATGATCACTGACCTAGAGAATGTAAAAAAAAAAAAGTGATTGAACAGCTATCAGAATGAAGACAAAACACCGGAACCATTACTATATACAAGAATAAAATGAAAGAATGAATTTACTATCAACCAGCACTAAGCAATTAGAAAATTAAAAGGGATCCATAATACCAAGATAAAATTACAAAATATTAAAAAATAAATCTAACAAAAATGTAAGATTTCAATGAAGAAAAACACTGGAAGACATAAAAGTAGACCCACATATATGATTAAAATATAAGCAAAGGATCTGAATAGCCATTTCTCCAAAGAAGACATACAAATGACCAAAGAGTATGTGAAAAGGTGCTCAACATCATTAAACATCAGGAAAATGCAAATCCAAGTTACTACGAAATGCTATCTCATACCTAGAGGATGCCTATTATCAAAACATCAAAGATAAATATTGGGGAAAATGGTAAGGATGTAGATTGGTGCAGTCATGGAGAAAAAGAGTGGGGGGGCTGGGGATGTGGCTCAAGCGGTAGCGCGCTCGCCTGGCATGCGTGTGGCCTGGGTTCGATCCTCAGCACCACATACCAACAAAGATGTTGTGTCCGCCGAGAACTAAACAATAAATATTGAAGAATTCTCTCTTTCTCTCACTCTCTCTCACTCTTTTTTTTAAAGAAAAAGAGTGGGGAGGTTACAATAGAACCATTAAAAATTGCTGGCATATGATCCAGCAATCCCTTTTCTAAGCAGATACACAAAGGAAATGAAATCACCACCTGATAAAGATATCTGCACTCCCATGTTCTTTACAGCACTATTCAGAATACCCAAGATATGGAAACAACCAAAGTGTCTGTTGATAAAGACTTAAAATGAAATAGATAGGTAGGTAGATAAGATACATACATACATATGTACATACATACAAATAGATATGTACTGGAATATAACTCATCCTTAGAAAAGATGGAGTTCTTGCCACTTGCCACAATGTAGATAAATCTGGAGGACATTATGCTAAGTGAAATAAGACAGACACAAAAAGAAAACATTGCATGATCTCACTTACATGTGGAAACTGAAAAAAATATAGAAACAAAATAAAACAAGTGCTGTCATGAGTGAGGTAGGGGACAGGAAATGAGGAAATTAGGTCAGAGATTACGAAATTGATGTGTAACCCAAACAAGTCTAGTGAACTAATGTACAACATGAGTGCTATAGGTACTGTATTTGGGATTCCTACTAAATGAATACATTTTATCTGCTCTTGCCACAAAAATTTAAGAATAATCATAAGATGATGGGTATGTTAATTTGCATCATTAAAGTAATCATTTTACTATCTATATGTACCCACAGCATCAACATGCACAACGAGCTTTAAATATTCACTATAACAATTATTTTAAAAAAATACCCACACAAGCAGAAATGCATGCTATGATGTCACTTTCCTTCAATTAATTAATTCAAATAAAACCCTAATAGAATTATTCAACCTATGAAACAGATGCTAAAACTCAGGGCTAGAACTAACCCAAGGAAAGTTAAAAAAAAAAAATGAGTTGAAGAAGGAAAATCTGTTCCAATAAATGTAACATCTTATAAAGTAACAGTAATTTCTCTCTCTCTCTCTCTCTCTCTCTCTCTCTCTCTCTCTCTCTTTCTCTCTCTCTCATTTTGCTCTCTCCCTCTCTCTTTCTTCTCTTTCCCTGCTCTCTCTCTTTCTCTCTCTTTTTCTCTTCCTTCCCTGTTAAATCAGATACCACTCAATAAAGATCTTTTGGTCGCTCAATAAATAAATAAATAAAGTGACAGTAATTAAATGTGTGTGATATTTATTAAGAAATAAATAAATATGAAGGAGAAGACTGTAAAACCCAGAAACAGGATCTTACATCTATATGATAAATGTGGTATTTCAAATAATCAGAAATAGGCTATTGAACTCAGGAATAACAAGGTATTTGGAGCATAATAAATTTAGAACCCCCACACACCCTAAAGCTGAATAAATGTGGGACAAATTAATAATACATTTTTTTTGTTGTTCTGAAGATTGAACCCACAGGCACTCAGACACTCAGCCACCAAGCCACATCCCTAGTCTTTTTTATTTTTTATTTTAAGACAGGTCTTGCTAAGTAGCTGAGGGCCTCACTAAGTTGCTGAGGCTGGCTTTGAACTTGCAATCCTCCTGCCTCAGCCTCCCAAACTGCTGGGTTTACAGGCAGGCGTGTGCCACCATGCCCAACAAGATACAAAAGATACCTTAGCCTAAAAATACCACCATAAAATGGAGAATTTTTTTTTTGTCATTTAGGGTTGATGAAATCTTTTCTAAGAAAGGCATAAAACTTTGGAGTGAAGTCAAAAAATAAAAAATACTGATAATGCCAATCTTAAAAAAATACATGTAAATATTTAGAACATACATAATATTTGAAAATTTGTAAAACTTCTATAAATTGATAATAAGAACACCAACTAATAGAAATCTGAACAAAAGGCTTTTAAACAGGCAGGTTTCAGAAAAAGAAACTCAAATAAATGTTTATCAGTATATAAAAATATGCTTAATCTCATTAATCTTTAAATAAGCAATTTAAGGCAGTGAAATACAAATTTATATCTATTAGTCAAAATTATAAAACCTTAATAACATGCAGTGTTGGAAAGTCAGGATTATACATACACATATGCTTTTATATACACCATGAGTTATATAGGTTTACCTTATCAAAGCAACATCTATCAATTATTCAAATAGATATGTTTCAATTCAGCAATTTCACTTCTAAGACGCTATTCTACAGAAAAAAAATTGAATACAGACAGACAAACAGATAGAGGTGGATATATGTACAATATACACAAAGATATAAGAGCAATACATATACATATATAAATGAAGATATATGTTCAAAGAATTTATTACAATAAGGTTTTTTTTAGCAAACTGAAAATAAACTAAATGGAGCTATAGCCAAATTTTGGTTTATTCATGCTACAGAATAACATACTGCCACCAAAAAAAAAAAAAATGCAGACATAGCTTTATATGAACTAAAAAGGATTTCTAAGATATATTGTTAAATTATAAAAGCAAAGCCCAGAACAATATGAAAAGTATCCTCCCATTCATATAAATTTGGGTTGATGATTTTTTGCGGGAGGGAGGGTACCAGGGATTGAACTCAAGGGCACTCAACCACTAAGCCACATCCCAGCCCTATTTTGTATTTTATTTAGAGACAGGGTCTCACTGAGTCGCTTAGCGCCTCACTTTTGCTGAGGCTGGCTTTGAACTTGCGATTCTCCTGCCTCGCCTCCCAAACCACTGGGATTACAGGCATGCATCGTCGTGCTTGGCTCATTCATATAAATTTGAAGTACATATAGTAAGTGTGAATATGTGCACAAAAGTCTGTAAAGAGGTATACCTCCCAGCAGTTACCCATGAAGCTAGTAATTAGTTGGTGGAAGAAAGACTCCAATGGGAAGAGGGGTATCTGACTTTTTAACCTTTATATTTTGGAATCCACTGACTTTTTACACATATGAGTTTGTGAAATATTTTTGTATCTTGTTGTATTTTCAAAACAAAACAAGGGTCATATATACTAGAAAAATAGTAATGTACATGGCCAACAGATGAAGTGGTAGGCATGGCAGATGGGGCCAGCTGTAGTGAAACTCACAGGTGTATCTCATTTGTTATCTAGACACAGACAGACACACACACACTCTCATATATAATGATTGTTTAAACAATCTGCAGTAAAATAAATACAGTCACAGTATGGAGATCCTTATTTAAACTTTGTTTCTATGTAGAAAACTTAAAATGAAATATAAAAAAAAATTTAAACCATACATATACCCCCTCTGAGGAGACAATTATTTTGTACATTTTAGCAGCTATCATTGCAATTTTTTATAATTTTGTCTAATTTTAGACAATTTAAGTGGTATTCTATTCATTCGTTATGCACGTATTTATCCATGTTTTGTAACTATAACAACAGCTAGCATTTATTGTGTGCTAATAGTATGACTGACCCTTAATAAAGAGAACATTTGTTCTCTTTAAATCTTTACAACAACCTTAATTGCTAGGCACTGTCATCCCAGAGGAGAAAAACTGAGACTGAGAAGAAGATAAAATTTTTTCTCAACAAAATACAGGTGAAAGATAAGAATTTGGGACTGCAGGCTACAAAGTTTGTGTTCTCTATCTTCCAAAATAATGCTTAAAGGCTATATGATTTCCAAATATATAATGTGCTATAATTTATCAAACCAAGTTTATTGTTAGGCACATAGATTTCTCATTTTTGCTAATATAATCAATACTGTTAAATAAATACTCACACCCATTTGCAATTATTTCCATAAAGTTAATTTTAGGAAGTGGAAAAACTAGGTCAAAAGGTATCACAGATAACTGGCTCTGGAATCAGTTCTTAATAAACCTTAACCAAGAGAACTTAGCTAATAAGTCATCAAATCAACACTAATGAGAGAGAGAGAGAGAGAGAGAGAGAGAGAGAGAGAGAGAGGAGTAAAACCATAAACAAGAGAAAATATTCTTTCACGAAAACTATTTCAAGAATGAAAACATAGCCTTACTGCTTTACTTATTATTATATATGTGCCAGCCAAGAAAAGCATAGAAGGAAAATGTTACCCTTCTCTCTTAAGAAAAAAGGACTCATTTGGGTTCATGTTCCAACGCTAGCTTAATTATTTTTCAGTATTTAACAAGGAAAATATGAAAGGAAAATTAATATCTCCCTTTCTTAAAACAAAAAAAAATTTGTCTTTTAAGTACTGCAAGGTCCTCTGCCAGATGCTAATGTTTTATTTTTGTTTTTAAATCTAGGAAGGAATCGTCAGGTATATAAGTGACTGATTCAGTTCTTCTTGATACAGAGCTCTTCCGCAAAATCTTTCAGTCATAGTCCCTTAGTACTTGCCACCACAGACATGCTCCTGGGAAGCACATCCTGCGGCTCTGTGTCCAAGCATAGAATAATTGTAGTTTCTTATCAGGATCTGCCCATTCTTAATCACTTGTACTTATTCAAAGAATCCCACTGGTTTTTAACTGGAGTCCTACTGCAGCATATACAAAGAAATAGATCACTGCCATAATACTCTAATAATAAATGAATCAACCACATAATATTCTAAATAAGAAATGAGACCTTGCAAGGGGGTAGGAATGATGGTGGAATGAGTTAAGACATCAGTACCCTAGGTACATGTATGACTTGAATGTTGTGAAAATACTTTGTATACAATCAGTGACTTGAAAAATTGTGCTCTATATGGGTAATATGAAATGAATTGCATTCTACCATCATGTATAACAAATTAGAATAAATTAAGAAAAAAAGAAATAAGACCTTGAAGAGTTGTAATCATCAACTCTTAAAGTGCCCACTGAGGGAAATGTTCCTAGAAAAAAAGGAACCTCAAGTCTTTGAATTGTCCCCTAAATTTTTAAAGATAGTAAAAGTCACCAAAAATGACTATGTCACCAGAAATGACTTACTTCATTACTCAGAGATCTTATTAACACAAATCACAAGACATACATTTAAAAGAATCTGGACTTCTTAAGGAAGGAGTTTCATTGTGTTGGAGTTTTTCCCATTTATTCTTCTGTTCCATTTTTATGAATTGCTGCTCCCTTTTATTATCAAAATTATTATTTTTGTTCATGTAAAACATACAATTCTAAATTATTGCTCATATTACTACTGATGTACAACTGTTAGAAATTTATTTCATTACTATATTCACAGCTGGTATTGAACATTTTTTTCAAGTTATATTGAAAACAAGGTTCAGTTCACTGAAGCAAGCCAGAGTAAATGGTGGAAACATGCAGAGATCAAGATTCTGAGTCTAACTTTCTATCTATGCATGCTAGCATTCCAGGCTCTGAATTATACTGCCTCTGGGATTCACAAAAGTCTATAAAATATTTACAAGTGGATTTTATATAACTCTTCCACACATGCCTACATAGCAAGTATCATTCAGAACAGGGAATGTATCAAAGTCCAGTCAGGAAAACAGAAACCACAGTGAGTAAACAAAAGGAATTTAATCAGAAACTTGATTACACAGGTGATGGGACAGCCAAGAAGCAAAAGAAGACAATGAGGTAACTCAGAGATTAGCCACAGCAGGAATTCATCACAGCCTTAAACCAAAAGGATAAAGAAAAGAGGAAAAGCTGCCAGAATGCAAGGGCCCAGGTCAATGAGCTGGAACCACAGCAGATCTGTCACGCTCCAGCTGAAGCCATAAAAATGTAGCTGATGACAGATATACTGTGGAAAGACAGCAGCTGGGAGAAATGCCCTGGATTTCCTCCTCTGTACCCCCCAATCTCTCCACAGTGCCTCATATTGGTCACAGGAAGAGCTAACAAGAAAGCCTGAACTGCAGAGTCAGCTCCCTGTAATATGGAAGAAATGAGGGGGAATGGGCCAAGGATTCTACGCAGAGCAAGGGGTGTTGATAAGTTAGTACTGGTGTTGCTCGAGCTGGTTTTCATGTTATGTATTTGTTCACTTGTATTTCTACCTTCCTTCCTGCCTTCATGGATTTAAGAAACCGAGTATTTTACTAAGAACTTTTTGTGTACCAGGCACTACTTTCTTATTGTTTTGCTTCATTTGTTTTTTTTTTTTTTAACTGGGGCAGGGAGGGGGAGGTCAGGGGAACAGCTCATCCCACAAGTTTCTGGAACTAGAACTAAGTGGCAAAACATATATTAATAAACTGGCCTCACCCTGACCAAAGTAGAAAATGCCCTCAAGTGAAGAGTTTTATTAAAGACTTCTTATATTGAGTCCTTCTGCTGTCTTTGCCTTGTGTGAATGTATTACTGATTCTGATTCTGAAACCAAAATAGTGTAGTAGAACATGCAAGAATTTCTACTATCTAATATTGTAAGCCCTTTGAACTGTTTCCCAGACAGTTGTCTGATGTTAAAAACTACAAGCTATGACTGAAGAGAGAACAACAACAACAAAAAAATGGCCTTTAAAAATTTTCAGACTACCAATTCTGCTTGTGTCAGGAGAAAGTATTTAGTAAGTGAATCTGTTTCAGTATGTAACTTTCACTAAAGGAAACTTTTCACCAGCTAAATGAAATTGGAAGAAACATTCAAGAAAGAAGTATATATTCAAGTCTGCCATGGAGCCCCACTATCTGATGTTGGAATCTTCCTTATGTTTCTTGGGTATGTTTTCTCTTATGTGAACTACAGCACATATCTGGACTAGACAAGCTAAAACATCTGTGGTGACTCTGGGACTATTTAGACTTTTTCAGATGGCAAAGGAAATAGCAGAGCCCACAATCCTGGACAGCCTGTCTGGAAGCCAGGCACCTGGAGAATCTGCCAAGTCAGGTGAGCAGAGTTCTACATCTGCTCAAAGAGAAAAAGGAGGAGCGTAGAGGAGTGATAACCATTGACACTTATAAACCAACTGCTCAAAGAGTGACAAATCAAAGTTATTATCTAATATCGTTAGTTTTTTACATATTTAGTAAAAATAGAAACCCACCTGTAGACATTGGGCTCCTGGATACTTGTAGTATACACAAGCTGCACCTAAAATACATAAGTGACAAAGAAGAGCAAAGAATGATTTCTGTTGTTAAAATATTGGTTCTTATCAACATTAGGAGTTACAGGATGTTTTTTGCTTCTAAAGGGGACTGATACACACCTTTAATACCAGCAGCTCGGGAGGTTGAGGCAGGAGGATCACTGAGTTCAAAGCCAGCTTTAGCAATGGCAGGCGCTGAGCAACTCAGTGAGACCCTGTCTCTAAATAAAATACAAAATAGGGCTGGGGGTGTGGCTCAGTGGTTGAGTGATCCTGAGTTCAATCCCAAGTATCCCCCCTAAAAAAAATTAAAGTGGACTGATAGTTCTGAGATATCAGAGTAAATCACTGAGATCTCCTTTCCTAAGACACAGGAATTACCAACCCTCCTGTAGAGAAAGGCCAAACTTTATAGAGTAGTTGGCATGAAAACAAATACTAGCAGTCCCTCCCTGCCTGAAAAGCAATGAAATAGAGAAGTACACCCTCCTCACATAGGAACCATAAAACAAACAGAAGGGCAAGAGTAAAGCCCCTTTATTTAACCACTCAGGATGGTGCCGAGAGTATAAGCTACAACACAATCAAACTTGACATTGGAAAAGAAATATGTGTGAATCCATGGTGATTCACTAAATAAATACTGAGTACCTGTCATATACCAAGACAGAGGATATAGCAGGTCAAAAAACAAAACATAACAATCACATAAAACTGAACGTCCATGGGCTGGGGATGTGGCTCAAGCGGTAGCGCGCTCGCCTGGCATGCGTGCGGCCTGGGTTCGATCCTCAGCACCACATACCAACAAAGATGTTGAGTCCGCCGAGAACTAAAAAATAAATATTAAAAATTCTCTCTCTCTCTCTCTCTCTCTCTCTCTCTCTCTCTCTCTCTCTCTGTCCTCTCTCACTCTCTCTTTAAAAAAAATAAATAAATAAAACTGAACGTCCTGCTTCTGGTGGTAAGAAACTGATAAATAACAAATTAATAGGTAAAGTTAATCAGGGGGTGCAAGATGCAAAGTAGGGGAAAGATTGCAGTTATAACTATATTAATCAAGTAATCACTGAGTAGAGGTGCTTGAGCAAGAACTAAGATGAGGAAAATACACATATATTAGTGGTAACATGATTCATGTGGAAGCAATGACTATAAAAAACACTCTGGAGCGTCTTGTGGCCTGAGGAGTGGGCGCCAGGGAAAAAGGGGCAAGATCATGTATACAGAGTGGCAATTTAACCTACTGTTCAAAGTGGGACACTTTTGAGGGCAAAAGGGAGTTCTAAAAACAATTCACATATAATTTTTGAAATATGTATTTTTATCAAAAATTTAATTTTTATTATATTGGTGAACCTACAAAATAATTCTACTCAATACTCATTTTCTAAATAAAAATTTCTAAAATATTTTAAATGACTATATTTACAAACATTAGGGCAAGTTTAAAAAACTCATCTGAACATTTAAATAGCACAAGTAAATTAATTATTCTTGATATATGGTCACAAACCTTAATCAGTTTCTTAGCATTGCTGTCTCTGACATCGTGATATAAAAATTTTTTTGGAAAATATATTCCTTTCAGAATGGTGCTATCGTTCTCACAAAATTGAAATCTCCTTCAAGGCTGAATTTTATGGTTAATATATTTGAATTGCTGATAGTTTTAATTTATACCTGCTTGTAGACCATAATGTTTTTAACTGGTCTGAAGAGACCTTTGCTGTGAATTTGTACATTCAGAGCAAATTCTGCTAAATGGAAAATATTCTCAATTCTATTTTTTATGCTGAAATGTGTAAATATTTTGGGACAATATTTTCACAGGTGCTGCCTTTCTGCTTCTCTTTCAGAGCACCTTTCTTCAATAATATTCTTATAAGCCAAAACTTTGATATACTTTGACAATTTTATTTCATTCGGTGGAGAATATAAATTTATTCAATTAAAATAGGGATCAAAATCTGATTTTTTCAGAAACACAATTTTCAAATTAGTAATTAAACCATTGAACTCTCATCTTTAGATTTGTTCAATTCTCAGCTTTTGTAGCAAGAAATCTAAGCTGCAACTTTTTCAAACTCATTACTCCCTAAAAGCTTCAAAAGCAGAATTTTAATGCTATTTCACTGAATAATTTAAGATTTCAAACTCTTGCTTTTTGGGGAGTGGAGGAATACCAGGGATTGAACCCAGAGGCACTTAAACACTGAGCCACATCTTTAGCCTTTTCTATTTTTTTTTTTTTTCATTTTGAAATAGGATCTCCCTGAGTTGAGCATAACACAGGCTAAATCTGGGTTACTTCATGAACTGAGACATTTCCAAATCGAAGGATGACAGGCAAGACAGCGAGGAAATATATACAGCCATGTAAAATTGTGTCCTTATATTCAGTATCAGCTTCTGTCACATGTTTTCTACATCAGTTACTTATAAACTCTATGTATATATACTAATATTTGTAAATTTGAAAAATTTTGGTTTCCATATTGATTAGTAGACTTTGAATTTTGTTTGGATGCAGTCGTGAGTTTTGTGCACATCAAAAGTAATTCTGAGTACATTTCTGTTCCGTAGGTTTTGAGTTAGTAAGAACATTGTTTTTTACCACAAATCTGTGCTTCACCAACATTTGTATTTATATTATCACCACAAAAAACAATATTTTATCTTCAGTGTCAAATTTTTCAATTAAACTTACGATAACCTCAGCAACATCAGATGTTTCCTTTTTTTTTAAAACTAGAGAATGAACTTCCACATAATCCAATCCTTTGAATTGGATGAAATACAACCAAAACATTTTTGTAATTAACAAATTTTCTAGTGGAGACATCTGATAATATTGATATAAAACTGACATTATTTGACGGTTTTTAAAGGGAAACAACTCTTTAATCACCACCACTTCAAGTACAAGCACAAGAAAACTTGGAATGGAAATGAGCAAACTTGATTTAGAAGAGTCATTTGATACAAAGGGAAAGGTGTGCTTCACACTGACACGTAAACACACCTCCTAGAGCAGCTGCATGTTTAATTATCTAAATTTGTCTTAACTTTTGAAGTAGATGCCAATTCTTCTCCACCATATTTGTGCCTTTTGGTTTTCAAAAGGACAATGATATCTCTACTTGCTCCCATCGTGGATTTGGTAAATGTTGACAAATATTTTGTGAAAGTCACACATTTATTAACAGCTTCTTTGAGCAAATAAAACTGTAAGTTTTGGCTTCATTTAAGCTAACTTCTAAAAGGCTTTGTTGTAAAGTTAAAAAAGTGTTGCCAAACAATAAAACAAATCCTTAGAGCTTGACAGAAGTAAATAAATAATCTGCACTAGAAAGAATATTCAGATTACACTATACTCTATGACAAGAATGCTTCACTTCTATTTCCTAAACATCATTTGTATAACATTAAGCCACAACTTCCCATGTTTCTGACTGACTCCGAGGTGGCTCTGTGCATGTCACAAATAACCACATGGACAATGGCAGGGCATGAGCAGGTATACAAAGTGGCCCTCACAAATTTTCCTGCTACCACCTAAGATCAGAGAAGTCAGCTGTTCCTGACTGCTTGTGCTTGAGTTCTTAGCTTTAAGAGCCAGCAACTTGTACATTCAAGGTACTAGAATAAATGAAAAGTTACCGAGGAGGGATTTGTGTTACCCTGATGGGGCAGGATCTTTGAAGCCTCAGCAAGGTTACTCTCCTTTTTGGAATGCTGATCCAGGGAAGGATGAGCTGGGTTAGAATATTCATCATTGTCCTGGAGGGTGGATTGTTCCAATTCCTCCAATAAAGCATCTATATAAGAAATAAGAAAATTATAACATAGAATAAGTCTCCAGAATTATTTTCTCTTTAACCAGTGTCCCCATTCATCTCCTTCTCTTGGATAAAGTTATTTTCAAACACCTTCCCTTCCTCCTTATTTCACTTACACTGTGACCTGTTATACCAGGATATAGTTAAAGCCTCCTTATATTCTGGCTTCTTATTTCCTATGGTTGCATTCAGTATCATAGTCTCACTCTATTCTCTGACTTCTTATATTGCAAGTATTCATTTTATTCATTCATTAGGGCAGACCACCCACAAAGATCCCCAACTAGGAAAAGATAATCCTAAATATAAAGATAGATCCTAAATATGTTTCTTATCAGAAAAATATAAGCAATTTTATAAACATCTTGAAAAATACCAGGGAAGTAACACATTCTTAACCCTGGTGATTTTTTTTTGCTGTTGTTGTTTTAAATTTCAAGAATGATTCCAAGCAAATAAAAAATTCTCAAAACAAAGTGTAAGTATTCTTTTAGGGTGTGGAGAGAATCAGAAGTTGAAGAGAAGACAGATATTGCAAAATCAAGATGTTGCAATTCAAATAGTTGGGACTTGTTTCTCTTGTAGTTTTCTTGGGAAAACTTTATAATTATTTATATTAGCACTTTTCTGTTGTAATGAAATTAATAATAATTAATAAAAATTAACACACACCAGCCACAGTGCTCAGAAGTTTACACATTTCATTTAATTGTCATAACACTTTGAGGAAGATGATATTATTGTCCTTAGTTTTAAGATTGAAAAAGAGACAAAATAACCAGCATAGGTGCAGAACCCAGGACTTGAATCTGGGCTATCTGATTCCCAGCCCCCAAACAAAGTTGGAGGTCATAGTCCCCACTTCTCACATGGATTCCAGGTCTTCTTGAGCAAGACATTGTCTCTGAAGCTGTTTCCTCATCTACATAAAGAAGTAGTTGGATAGAACAATATTTTTCAAATTGTGCATAAAGACTCATTAGTGGATTACTAGTGGATTTTTTAACCACAAGTTAAAGTTTGTAAAGCAATGAATTATATTATTTCTAAGAACCTTCCTAGCTCTGAAGTTCTCAAATAAAGAAAATGAACTTCACAGTTCATTCAAATTAATAAACACTGATTTTCATTTATGTCAGATTTGCGGAGTAAAGATATTTCTTAAAGGCATAGGAAAAGATCTAATCGTATTTTACAAAAAATTCTATGGAACTTTCTCAATCATGCATACCACAAAATTTTGACATTCATGCACCATTTTATAAATAAGAAAAATGACATCAACTCTTCTGGTCAAATTACCCTTCAAGAATAAAGTAATGGGAAAAATAGCAGGGAATATCTAGAGATTAAAAAAGACTTAAGGGCCAGGCTCGGTGGCACACACCTGTAATCCCAGCGGCTTGGGAAGCTGGTAGGAGGATCGCAAGTTCAAAGCCAGCCTCAGCAAAAGCAAGATATAAGGCAACTCAGCAAGACCTTATCACTAAGTAAAATACAAAATAGCACTGGGGATGTGGCTCAGTGGCCAAGTACCCCTGAGTTCAAATTCCCAGTACCCAAAAAATAAATTAAAAAAAAAAGACTTAAGGGATTTATAACTAACTTCAATATATGATACCTATTTAATCATTAAGTACACTTTAAAACACTAAACTTTTATACACCTTTGAACACTGAATAGTCAATAAATACAGTTAGTTTATTCTAGGTGTGATAGTTTTGAAAATATTAAGTGATTTCTGTTAATTTTAGGTGTGATAATGATATTTCATGATATTGAGAGAAATCACTATTAAGTCTGTTGTGAGTGTAATACTGCTCTTATGGTATAAATATACTCTTACATTAGCAAATCTGAGAAGTAGCTTTAAAATGATACAGAGATGGAAAGAATAGGTGGATATATAGAGAGAGGTATATATATATATATATATATATATATATATACATATATATACACACACACACACATATAGGTGTATATAAAATTGATTATGTATGTTCTACCTTTGCATATTTAAAAATTCCCTTATTATAATGCAAGATTTTTGGTTTTTATTGTCTCTGTGTGTGTGTGTGTGTGTGTGTGTGTGTGTGTAGTACCAGTGGTGCTTTATCATTGAGCTCAACTCCCACCCCTTTTTGGTTTTTATTTTGAAACATGGTCTTGCTAAGTTGCTCAGGTTGGCACCCAAGTTGACATCCTCCTGCCTCAGCCTCCTGGAATTACAGGCCACTATGCCCAGCCTATAATGAAAGGTTTTAAAGAAGAACGAAGAAAAAGAAAATTAAGAAAGAGAAGTAAAACTTTTTGTCTCAGAATTTCATTAGCCAGACTCAATACTAAATTTCAGAATTGCAATTGTTTATTATATTAAAATATAGCCTCTTTTTAATTTTCTACGAAGCTTTGCTACAACCAGAAGTCAAAGTTCTTCCTAGATTAATAAAATGCATTTACAGTAAAAATTGCAGGAAGCAGGAGACCATACTGTGAAGCGCATGGAAGTATCAGCTATCAAAAGTCACGAAAACTCTCCTGAGTCATGAGTTAACAAGGCTTTCTCTTCCTGTTTCCTGAAGAGTTTCTGCCTTTTGCCAGATTCTGTAATCTGAAGATGACTCATTTCAGTATGACAGATGAGATTATTGGGTGTGGAGAGGTACTAGACTAAAAACCCTTTAGTCCTCTCCCTAGTGCTTCACCATGGAAATCAGTACCTACATTTATATGGAAGGAATGCAGTGAGGGATCCTGGGAGTCTCCCAAGGTTGAAATGATCCATAATACTCCTGGTTCTTTTTATCTACCATCCTCGTGTAATGAGGATTTAGGTAAAACCTATGGGGCTACAAACTCCTAACCTCTAAGGCAGTACTGCAGAGGGGAAAGATTTGCTCACCTAAGTCACACTATTCTCAATGGTATTCCTTTGCTGAAGCGGGAGGGAAACAGTCTTGGGGTAACTATGGAGCTGATGATAGTTTGAAGAAACTGATGGGGTACAGCCATCAATAGCCCACTGGATAATCTGTACATGTTAGCTTCCAGAGTACTTGGTACTTTCTACATTTCTCAAAAAGATTTCTTTAACATCCATCCTGCTCAGTAAATGCAAAACTACACAATTTCTTAATGGGGTTATTTCATTGACCAGAATACCTGAACTAACACAATTTTAGTACAGGAGAACACCTTGCGGCTTAATTGGTTTTGATATCAGATGCTCCTGGGAGTAACACTGAACAAGTTATTATGGTTTTTTACCTGAAAAAAAAGTAGATAATATCTATTTTAGAGGATTGCTGCAAATACTAAAATGATTTACAATATCATCTAGTTTAAGCCAATGTCACTGAATAAGTACTAGTTTTCTTTGATTATCTTAATGAAATTTGGTACCCTTTAAAAAAAAGAAAACCTGATGGGACTCAGGCAGAAATGCAAATTCTCCCAACACTCACAATTCATAAGAATTTGTATTCTATCCCAGGTTCAAAATATGCTACCTCCTATCAAGTGTGGTGTAGTAGGCCTGTAATTCTAATGGCTTGGGAGGCTGAGGCCAGGAGGATCCTAAGTTTAAGGACAGCCTCAGCAATTTATCCAGATTCTGCTTTAAAAAAAAAAAAAATTAAGGCTGAGGATGTAGCTCAATAGTAGAGAGTTCCAGCTTCAATCCCCAGTACTAGAATTTTTTTTAAAAAAGTCAATCTCCAGTATCAAAATAGACTTTACTTCAAAACAGTTCAATATTTATTAAACATCAACTTTTTTCTTTTCATTAACATTTCTCCCCTCCTGTTATTTGTTCTTGTTCCTTCCTCTTTCTCCAGCTCTGAAATCACACTCCAACCAACATTTTCTTAAAGAAATTGTACAAGATATCTAATTTATGGTTGTTGTTTGCACTCTTGACATATCTGTGAACACACACAAATCCTAAACACTGAAGAATTAATACAGCTTGAAACCTTGGTACAAGTTCATGGCTCAATATTAGGAGACTGCTGCAACCCCCCCCCCCCAAAAAAAAAGGTTGGCAAAGCCTACTGAATGAGTAGCAAGAATGAAAAACTTTGCATTACTCCAAAGCTTGAAATTAGTTCCACTGCCCATTTTTCTTACTTGCCTCAAAGTGTAAGGAGGAGGTATTATATTTTCAGGCCACAGTAATCTACTCCTTCTGGATTCCTCTGAATAAAAAGCTTACCAACAAAATCACTGTAGTTATAGTACTATGTCTTCTTGATTTAATACTATGCCATAGAACAAATAAAACCACTCTGGCCTTTCTCCAACCTCTGCGGATCCTTTTTTCTTGTACTTCTACCTCATTTCTCTTCCTCATAACACCATCTCCCCCCATTTTCTTCCTTTCACATGGTTTCTCCACAAATCACATCTCTGCAGTTGTCTAGCTGTGTAGTCACCCTGTGATCTCCAGCAGTCCCCAAAAGGGAAAAGCCCACAATAAAAACTGACAATTTCAGTCACAAATCTGTCCAGAAGTACTTGTCCCAGAGTTCACACTGTAGTAAGCACCAAACTCTCTGCATATTGTGCCACTGCAAACAGTAAACTTACTGTTGCCCCAATCATAATTCCTCATGCTCACTCTTGTCTGGATTGAGGATAGATGCGAAAAAAATCTTCCAGCACTATTCCCTGTCTGACTGCAAATACACCCCACCATACATGGAGATGGTGGCCAAGTCCTCATCCTCTCTGTTTCTCCTCCAAGATACTCCTCACTCACCCAGCTCTTCCATTGTTCCACACCCAAGATGTTCTGGTCTCACAGGTAATGAAGAACTGCTTTGGCATGTGGTGAAGAAGAGGACCACAAAGGAACTAAATGAGACCGTCTAAAGCAGCCTCTACAACTTTTTTTGGTTCCTGTATTTGCTTAACACTTCCTCTCTTTTGATTTGGTGAATTTCTTCTTTTCTTGTAGGTCACAGTTTTTAAAATGGGACCAATATAGGAAGCAGGTTGGAAGGTTTGAGTTTTGGTAGTTCATTGGTCAGGGTGATAAAGATTCAAAACTAATTTAACACCTGCTATGTGCCAAAATTCATCTTGAACTAATGGGAATGGCAGGTATACACTTGTGGGGTTTTTTCCCCAAGTGTAGATAGATAACTCATGTGACTAAGAAACTGCTCTTTTTTGTTTTTTTTTTTTTTCTGTGAAGCTGAGGGACCATAGAGGCACAGCCACCTTAAAATTTCAATCAGCATTAACCAACACCAAGTTCTTTACTAAATTATTCATAAATTAAATTTACTTGCTTTCCTGTATAGTTTATAAGTCCTTTAAAAGCAGGGCAGAAGTTGGATTCTTGACCACTGGCTTATTCAGTGGTCCAAAATGCAAACATCTATGAAGTAATGAAAAATAAAACTGGAAGGTTTAAGATACAAGGTACTAGACTGTGTGGACATTTGAATTAAACACAATCCCCCCCTTGTGACATTACCCTGTAGCAGTTTTTGTTTTTTTAACTGACACTGTGATTAATTTCTTATCACTGTTATTTTATTCAATTGGGTGAAATAAAACATTTACTAAAGGCCTACCATCAGGCAGTAAGGAACTGTAATAATTGCCTCTTAAAATACATTTTACCCAGTTTTTAGCAGTGAAGTAGGTTCAAGGAATCGTAATTTATAACACACTAGGTAGCATTTCTACTTACAATAATCCACATTTTAGGTCAAAGCCCATGATCTTTCTTCTAAAACACAGTGGTCTTTTGCTTGTTTGTTTAAGGAATCATTCCACTGTTTTTTTTTTTTTTTTTTTGGGTGGGGGCAGATATTTCTCTGTATTACTTTATGCAGCCATTGGATGTCAGTGCTGTTTTAAAAGTCTGCTCACTGCAAATACTGAAAAATCCCCCAATGACACTATGCTAAACGTTTTTACAACTGGAAATGACATTAGCTCTATGAAAGTGCAAAACTCAGTAGTGAATTATAAAACATTTGCCTAATCTTAAGTGGTAAGTAAAATACTGGAAAGAAAAAATGTACTTCAGCAGTTATCTGCAGTTCAATTTAATGATTAACGAGAAACTTGGAATTGAATCCCCAGATCTTCTTTCCATTTTCCTCCTTTTCAGGATTTTAACCTAGGATACTTTATTTTCCAGAGGTAAAGAACTATTCTTGCAAATCGTTCCTTGATTATTAGGGATTAAAGGAAGGAATGGGAGAGGACCACGGCATTAATGACTACAACTTGAAGATCATCAATGGAAACTCCCTTTTGACGCATCAGGAAAACAATTTGCTTGCACACGCTAGCGAGCAGAAAAATAACTTCTGACAAAGCTGCGGTCCCGACCGTGCATCCTGTGCAGCAGTAACATTTATAAACCTCAAACTTCCGGGTGGGGAGTTTAGCTTCTCCGAGGTCACTAAAGTCACGCTAATGTCCCTTCTCGTCTCTCTCCAGCTCAGGGACCACAGCCAAGCCAGGCAGTGACGCCAGCTCCTTGACGCCTCAACATCTGGCAGCAAAGCCACTTTATAATGAATTCCACAAATTTTATTAAAACTGAACTGAGTGGGGCATTGCTAGACCCCTGCAGACCCGATGGACGCCGATTCGCTCCCTGACCTCCAAGGGCTGGCAGGAGAGCGGGTCAGACACAGGAAGACAAGACGAATAATATAAAATGAACGCTAGCCGGCCCCATGATAAACGTCATTTGAACAAACCAAAGTAAATAAGGATTATGATATGGCCACTCCGGAAAAGCTACGCTAACGCCAAGAAAGCACCAAGAACTGAGAGATAGCCTTCCGGGCAAGCCTTCCAGCAACCGGCTCAGCAGCTGAGCCCGGATGTAGGCAGGCGTCGCGGCCGAACCCGGAAACGTTGCCTCCGGAAAAAGCAAACTACCTTTCCCGTCGTGACTTGGTCAAAAACTCCCAGCATCCTCTCCGCCTCTGGTTTCCTATCATTTTTCTTGAAGCGTAGGGTAAGTACGACTTCATTTCCCAGGATGCCCTTGGCCAAATTATCCCTGCGCATGCGTCAAGAGGCGGGCCCACGTTACTCCGCCTCCGACCTACCGCCGCCATTTTTTCGGAGACTTTCATCCGGCAGCCGACGGGGCTTTTTTTCTTAAAGGAGAAGCGACAGCTCAAAAAAATTTCCCCCTTCTCCCCGCAAGACCTGGCGGCGTTGGGGACAGAAAGGACAGAGACAGGGAAGTGGGGTAGGGGTGGAGGCGGCAGAACGCCCAAGCTACTTCTCTGGTTTAAGGAAGCTTAGAAACAGCCCTTGTGGCACTTGCGGCTCCTTAGGGAGGCAGGTGCGCGCGCAGCTAGTCCGGGGCGCGCGCAAGGCGGAGAAAGAGGTACTTTTTCTAACCACCCGCCTCCCTCCCTAGATCTACCCCTCCCACTGTCCCTAGCGCGCATTGAACTCCGGAGGGGGGAAAAGGTCACTTTGTGATTGTCGCGAGACGAAGCCGTTTAACGGTGAGACGGGTGCGCGGGGAAGGAAACCTCGCGCGCTCCCTTGGAGCTGTTTCCTGATTGGCTGAGGCAGGGGTTGGGGGCGGGAACTTAGTACGTCGCTGCGTCAGGGACCGCGGGAGTACGGGCAGGGAGGCCGATCCTCTTCTCCGATTGGTCCGCTGAGCGTTTGTGGCAGGCGCGCGCGCGTGCCGTCAGCGGTAGCGGGTCTTGAGTGGCAGGGGGCGGGGGGGCACCCTCGGAGCGGGCGGAGGGGAGGGGGGAAAGGAGCTCAGGGTGAGAGTGAGCCGGACGCTCCGGGAGGCGAGGGGGGCGGGGGGAGCAGCGTCGCGGCCGCCGCCGCCTCCGCCTCCACCGCCTGGAACGAGGGGGTGGGGGACGGACGAGCCCCGATGCCGGGGGAGACGGAAGAGCCGAGACCCCCGGAGCAGCAGGACCAGGAAGGGGGAGAGGCGGCGGCGGCCAAGGCGGCTCCAGAGGAGCCCCAACAACGGCCCCTTGAGGTGGCGGCGGCGGCGCCTGCGGGGACCACGAGCAGCCGCGTGCTGAGGGGAGGTCGGGACCGAGGCCGAGCCGCTGCGGCCGCCGCCGCCGCCGCTGTGTCCCGCCGGAGGAAGGCCGAGTATCCCCGCCGGCGGAGGAGCAGCCCCAGCGCCAGGCCTCTCGACGCCCCAGGGCAGCAGTCCCAGGCCGCGAAGACCCCGTCTCCAGTTCAGGGCAAGAAGAGTCCGCGACTCCTGTGAGTACCGCAGCATTTCAGGCGGTGGTAAAGACCCCCCTCTGTCTGCACGCAACCCTCTCGGCTCCCGTAGCGCCCACTCCACGTGACACCCTGCCTGCTCTGCCCCCTGCCGGCTCTGCACGCCAGATGTCACGCCGTTTCCCGATTTGCGGTCTATCGCTTCCCTGCACCCTGGTGTCCTCTACCTGTCTGGCCACTTTCCCGCTCCCTGAAATCACTCTTTGTATGGTGCTCTCTTTTGCTCCCTGATGACCCCACCTCTTCCCTGCCGCCCGCAGGCATGTCCCTCTCTGGCATCTGCCACCCCCTTTGTCAGCCTATCGCTTTCCCTTCGGCTGCTTTCCAGTATTACATCACATCCCCATTAGGAAATCAACAGCAGGTTCCTTGCCTTCAGGAATGCCCCCCCCCCAATTAATTAGCCCAAGAACCAATTCTAATAGTATGTTTATGTTTTTACTCTCCTAAATTGACAAATTCATTTTTCATTTTTTTGTAAGAATTTGATACTTCTCGTCAGGGCAAAGACGTATAGAGTATTTTGTATAACTAAACTAGGTGAATACTTAATTTTTGTTTTTACCAAGTAGCATGTTTTTTCTTTAGTTATGCATGTATTTTAATAGGAATGTGTGCTTCATTCTTAAGAGAGAGTCTGGAAGGAATTATTACCTAGAGGTAATAGAAGAACCACAAACAAATGGCTTGGAGCATAAATATTTTAAGTAATTTAAATATAATGTTTACATATTAAGAACACTGGAACACACAAAATTTTAAATTACAAAGCTAATCACATTAGCTATTGAATTTATTGCTGAGAACGTCATTTGTGTCCTTAGACCAAGTGAAAAAAAAAACTAGTAAAAGCAAAGAAAATTGAAAGCAGTGTCAGTTTTAAGTTTCCATTCCTCCAGTAGAGAGAGTGGCAAGGTTTGACTTGCACTACACCCAGTGCATTTAAAGCCTAAAAGAAACTTGTGACCTGGCATCCTTGTGTTAGAAACCTCAGGAAAAGGAATAGAATTCAGAGGTATCATTTTGGTAGAGAAGTGCTTTCAAAGTTCTGAATGCCATTTAAGTTAATGTAACTTAGAGAATTTATTGTATAAATTGCAGTTCTGTGGACAATAAAAATTTGTATCTAGAAATTTTTCAGCTGCAGTTGGAATTCTAATTGCTGTAGATGCATTTCGTGTTCATAAAAATTTTAAAGTTCTATACTTAATTTCTTGTAAGTTTCAGAAGATAGGTATTATTAATCTTATTTTGATATAAATTCCTTTGGTGACTTTTTTACCTGTGCCTCAGGTACTGTATTTCACTATATAATTGTGGCAGATTTCATGCCAATTTTTTTGCAAAAAGGTGGGGGGTATGACCATTATACAGATTTTTTTTTAAGTGCTGGTATTACTTAAAATTCACTTGTTAACTAAATAACTTTGGTGCAAGATTAGGATGCACAGAATACTTGTGAATATATGTTAGAATTAAGTAGCTCAAATCTGTGCACATTTCTTTGTGACAGTTTAGAGGATATATTTGTTTAAAACAAGTTAACACATTACTTGTTATTAATTCATGCATTAGAATCAAAATATTACAAAAGAAACTTAAGAAAATTTATTACAGTGTTGCAAAATACGAATTTAGGAAATTTAATCTGAGTCCTATCTTGCTGGGTTATCATTGGTTTTTTTATCTGATGTGAAGTCCTCAGTGCCTCAGGAAAGGTGTGCTTACTGATGGTACTGCAGTGTTATAAACAAAATCTGTTTTCAGAAATACACTGACAAGCATATCAGTACTACTTTTTTTTTTTCCTATTTTGTGTTTTTTTATTTCTTACATACATGACAATAGTGGAATGCATTGCAATTATAATTATCCAATCACAGCACAATTTTTCATAACTCTGTATATAAAGTATGTTCACACCAAATTATGCCATTATACATGAGCTCTCTTATCATTTTTTTTCTTGCATTACAATTCTTAACAAAACACATTTCTCTTTTACCACTATATAAGATAGTGTCTCATTGATAACATTCCTATGAGACCACATTTGTTTCAGTGACATTGAAGGATATTTTTATGTATAAGCATAATGTTTAGGGACTTGCTATTACATGCCTTAAGGAGAAGATATTATGCAAGATGTTGATTCTCCTTATTTTTCTATATATTTAAAGTGATTTCAATAAAATACCACATGACCACTTTTAAAAAAAATGAAATTCACTGACAATTTACATGTACTGAGAATTCTAGGCTTACAACTTGCAGTGCATAAGAAGACATCCTTATACCACGGTGAATACATTGTTATTGTTCTATTTACATTTTTAGCAGTGTGAGCAACAGAATTATACCATGTAATGATTGCATGATGAAAGTTATAAACCAATTTTTGTGCTAAAAAAATCAAGGTGACGATTATGTGGTGAAATATGGTATGGGGGATACTCCTATGATGTGAGTTTGTAGGAATTAGATATCATATGAAGACCTTCTTATGTTTCCTGGCATATAGTAAGTACTAAATAAAACGATGTATTGAGTACTGGTGATATGGTATAGGTATGAGTAGTTCGTAATGGTGTTCTTCATGTCAGTTCTACAAAATGTATTATACATGAACGAAGTTAATACTTGAAATAATTTCAAAATTTGCTTTCATTTTCACCTAACATGTTAACACATTGGTGTTAAATACACCTTTATCTTAAATACAATTTTACTTACATTAGTAGTTATATAGGCTGTTATGATTTTTATTTTCCCTAACTTGGCAAAAAGTACTAATGAATCCTTTTATTTCCACAGTATAAATGTTAAAGCAATTGAATTTAGATGAAGAGAATTTAATTCTAAGTGTTCCTCCCTCTCATCTAATATTATAAAAGATAGTAAAAGTAATGGTATTCTTTTATAGCATCAGAATTATCTTTTGACTGGACTTAAAATTATACAATTTTATTAGATTGTTAAAATAAAAAGCTTTAATGATAGCATTTATACCTTTTCTATTTATTCCTTGGTGTCTGGGAATCAAAGGAGTCCCAAAGAAATTAGCTTGTCACCCCTCCTTGAGCAATAACTGGGCCTGATACTGTTCTGAGCTGATAGCAAAAAGGGCGATTACACACAACCCTTGTCTTCAAGGAACTTGCAATGAAAGGGAAAGGTGCCTTGATCAGTGAAGATTTGTTAAACATGTATGCATGGTTTCTAGAATTTCATTCACAAAGCACATTTTTAAGCTAATTTTTTCTTAGTCCTTTTGAGTATTGAGTTTCTGCTTACTTAATTATAACCTGATTCATCTGTTTTCCAAATAACATTATGATAGTTTTTAAAGGAGAGGTTAAAAATTTAATCCCTATTAATTGCTTATTCCATTCAAGTTCTTTTTCCGTATCCTAGCTTTTTAAGCTGCAAAATCCTAAGCAACTGTTTTAACCCATATTTATTTTTCTCAAATAAAGTGAAGCAAAGTGTAAAGCTCAGTAAATTTGAATTAACCAAACTTCTGTTCCTATCATAGGTAAATTATTTAGTAGTTTAAAAAAAAAAGCATTGGGTTTAAATCAGAAAAGTTCAGGTCCCAGCTTTATAGTGCTAAGTGGCCCTGGGCAAGTCACTCAGGGTCTTCAGATCTGCTTCATCTGTAATTGATATTTTATGAACTTATAAAATGAGCTTTATGGTTGGGTGATAATTAGGTTATAGTTTCATAAACTTTAATATACATATATCCTCAGCTTTTTTTATTTTTTATCTGGAGACAGGATTTTGCCGAGTAGCTTAGGGACTCACTAAGTTGCTGATGCTGATCTTGAACTTGGAATCCTCCTGCCTCAGCCTACTGAGCCTCTGGTATTACAGACATGCACAACCACTCCTGGCTGAATTTATAATTTGTTTATTCACATTGAAATGTTTAGGAGTTAACAGGGAGAGTAGGAAATGTTTATAAATGAAGGGGAATAAAGAAATTTTTAGTGAATTCATTCAAGAGAAAGGCAGGAAATTTAAATGATAGTCATTATAAAGTAAAGTCTAAACAGCTAGTTGTAAGGAAAGATGTACTGAATTTTAGCAAAGTTTATGCATTCTTATTACTTAATAGTTAGACTCATCATTTGCTGTATTTTAGCCAGTAAAATTATATACATACAATTCTTGGGCTGGGCCTGGGGTTCAGCGGTAGAGCGCTCACCTAGCATATTCAAGGCACTGGATTTGATCCTCAGCATCACATAAAACGAAATAAATAAAATAAAGGTATTGTGCCCAGCTACAACTAAAAAATATATATATTTAAAAAAAGATTCTCAGTTTATATATTCTCATTTAATCTTTTAAATCATTATATAAGGAACATGGTAACATTATTTTAGTAATTTTGGATGTGATTTTTCCCCTGCTTTAATGTTAGAAAAGACCTTGCTTTTTACTAATGTGAAAACAATGAGATTACTAATATATAAAATAGCTTTTCATTTTGCTGTACAATATATGCATATCTTGTGTATTTCAGATTTTTAAACTTTATTAACATACATTTTAAACCTTTATAAGTTCAGCTAAAACTGGAGTATTTTTAATGGTCATCTTTCAGGTTCAGATAAAAGTTGCACTTGAAGGAAAGGCATTGCTTTTAATTTGTGGTATATAGAATTCTATTTTGCTGCTGGCTATGCTGGCACACGCCTGTAATCCCAAGGGCTTGGAAGGCTGAGGCAGGAGGATCTCTTCAAAGCCAGCCTCAGTAAAGCAATGTACTAAGAAACTCAGTGAGACCCTGTCTCTAAATAAAATACAAAATAGGGCTGGGGATGTGGCTCAGTGGTTGGGTGTCCCTGAGTTCAGTCCCCGGTACCATAAAAAGAATTCTATTTTGTTGTCCTTTTAGGGGAGGAATTGATAAATTTTAATAAAGTAATAATTTTTAGGTGGCATTTTTTCCTTATGTTTTTGCTATTTCTCTTTTGAGGGCTATGAATATGAGAAGAGGCAATAATATCCTGACTTGAAAAAGCTTAGAGCATTGTTTCCAGAAGGGTTCAATTGTACAAGACTGGAATCTTGAGTGATCCAGGATCCTAGAGCAATCAGTATGGTGGTAAAAACATTGAACCATTTCAAAAATTTTTCAGAAATTTAGCTTCTATTGTTTTTTTCATTTAAAGATAAGAAGATTGATGGTTATCTTATATTAATTGCACATTTATAATATAAAAGAAAGTTATAATCTTTGAAAAATATATGGAACAAAACGTGGTAACTATTATTTCTAAAGAGGACAAGTCTTATGTATTATTTTGTGGCTTCTGTATTATCTGTAAAATAAAAGGATCTTCAATTGTATTAGGTTTACTTGGAAAAAAAGAAAAATGAAAAACCTTTGTATTGTTCAGAGATGCTATATGGCACCTTTATGGTAAAGATCCAAAGCCTCTTTTGAATTTGGGTAATAGGTATGGAGGAGTTCACCATGCTATATCCATGAGTCATATATATATGACAGAAATTTTCCCAAGTTAAAAAACATAGGAATTTTTTTTTTTATCTGTAGGCTTATGACACTTTATACTACTGCATCTAATTTGAAAAGTGCAAATTATATTTGTAAAGTTCTTCTATTGCTTTTGAAATTAGATTTTGATTTAACAGTAATTTTAGGGTCTTTTTAAGTTTCCAACCTTTTTATTATAAAAATTATCAGATCTACACAAAGTAGAGAAAAACGGAATGCCAATATTTAGCACCTAGATCCAGAAGTTATTGAGATTTTTGCAATGCTTGCTATACCGACCCCCACCCCACCTGCAAAAGTATTTTAGATCCTCTCCCCAAATGTTAAGTCATTTCAAGCATTTGTATAAAATAAGGACATTCATTGTTTTCTATAACACTTAATAGAACAAAATTAGAAATATTTTCCTTGTGTTAATGTTTATAATTAAAACTAAAATATGTTTTGAGTAATACTTTAATTCTGTTCTGTCAGGTATTATAGCCAACTTCAAACTGTTTACATTAATTAAAATTAAAAATTCAGTTCTTTAGTCATACTGTTTAAGTGTTTAGTAGGCCTATACAACTGATGTATTGGACAGTGCAGATGTAGAATATTTCCATCACTGTTGAAAGTTAGTTGTATTTTACTCTTGTCCAAAACTGCTTTAGATGCTTTCTGTATCTCTCTGGAGATGAACCTAAAAGATATAAATATGTATGTTTTCAGGAAATGTGCAAGATTGCTCATTTAATGTTTGATTCTTATTTCTTTCAGATGTGTAGAAAAAATAACAACCGATAAAGGTAAGACTTGGTCATTTTTACCTCTCTTGTATATGTATGAATGACACTGTGTTATAATCTGGTAGAAAGTAGAATAAGCTTCAGCCTAATTTAAAAAAATTCCCATATAAAAGGAAGTTTTGTTCAGTAAAACATTAGTGAAGTTGATAGAGCCTATTCAGATGTCATCAATCAGATTTAGATAGTAAAATATCTTGACAGTATTTAGAAACTCAACAATGAAGAACCACAATTTTTGGTTTTTTTTTTTTTAGTTGTAGGTGCACAACATGCCTTTATTTGTTTAGTTTTTGCAGTGCTAAGGATAGAACCCAGTGCCTCACACATGCTAGGCAAGCGCTCTGCCACTGAGCTACAGCTCCAGCCCAGGAACCATAATTTGATGACAGTTTATTATAATTTTTAAAGCTATTTAGCCTTTTTTTAAATGAAGTAATGAATAAAGAAGTAATACATAGTATATAGAATAAAGTGTAGGCAGTGTCTATACTGGTAGAGACTAAAATTTTGATTACAGTTTGAAGAATACAGAAAGAAAATGTTCTAAGATTTCTGCCTGGTGAACAATTAAATGAAGTTATTAGGTCGTTTCTATGTAATGTTTTAGCCAATTAAATGTTTATTGAATCTAGTTTTCTGTTTGACTTATGAAGGAAAGCTGATGTTCACTTTTTTTTTTCTAAATACTTTTATTTAAGAGATTTCATTCTGGCTTTGTAGGTTGAATTATTATAATTACTGCCACTTGATTGAGCCAGTAGCCCATTGATTACATTTTTCTTTTCTAGTTGTTGGTTGTGTTGTTTAATGTTAAACTCAAATATGTGGGATCCTCCTTAAAACTGGAACGGTATACTCTAATTTGTATTTCAATTATTGTATATGCTTTGACTAACAGCCAGTTTCCAATACCTGGAGTCTACTTAATAGTTGAGAGTTGACCAGTGGTTTTGTTTTTGTTTTTCTATGTGATATTGGGGATTAAACCCAGAGACACTTTTACACTGAGCTACACACCCAGCACATTTTATTTTTTATTTTGAGACAGTCTTGCTAAGTTGCTAAGGCTGATTTCAAATTTGGGATACTCCTGGTAGAAAGTAGAATAATCTCCTGAGTACCTGGGATTATAGGTAGGTATCACGATACCTAGCTACCTACCAGTTAGTTTTTTATTATTTTTTTTATTGGTTGTTCACAACATTACAAAGCTCATGACATATCATATTTCATACATTAGATTGAAGTGGGTTATGAAGGTCCACTTTTTTAAGGTCCACTTACAGCCTGCTTATTTATTTATTTCCGTGTGTGTGTGTGTGTGTGTGTGTGTATGTGTGTGTTCAGGCAAGAAATATTACATACTAGGCAAAGTTTTGTGTAAAAAGCTTTGCATGATTATTTTGTCTGCTCAGTTAAGTGAAAACAGTAGTTATATCTGCCTAGAATGGAAGGTCTTATGTTCAGAGATAATTTTATAGATTTCTATGATGTAAAATATATATATATGTATATAGAGAGAGAGAGAGACAGACCATAATCAAGTACCAGAGCAGTTCTTATTTAAAAAAACAACCTGCCTTCATCAGAGCTATAGTTACTTTATGTGTCTAAAGAAATTACTTTGGGTTGACTTGAGGACAATTTATATAGAAATTTTGAACCCCCTTTTGGGGGCAAATGATCTTTGTGTAGATAATATTAAACCAGAAGTTGGCATGCTATTTAGTTTTGCAGCTGTGGAAAGATTACAACTTTATTCTGGGTAATTCAGTCTCAAAATCTCATCTCACTTTAATCCACTAGTTAAATAATCTGAGTCTGTGTATTCTCAAACTCCCATCTCCGTGTCTTCATTAATTCACCTGTTAAGAGTAGCTGCTCAACCCGAAGACCTGTATCTAACATTATAGGAGAGATTAGTGAAAAAGTCAGGAAGATTCTAGTACTCACTTTTTCCTGTACTATTTGATATTTACAGTTCACCTCAATTCTTTCTTGTATGTCAAAAAGTTACCTGTAGACCCTGGCAGAGTCTTCATATTCAGTCTGCTGAATTTTTATTCATTTGTATTTCAAAGAAACTTTTTGACAACGTTTTGTTATTTTTTAGAAGTTATGACTCTCTTTTATTAATATTATGATATTTTTATGATTGTTTTTACTCGTATTTGCTCCAAACAACCAGAAAGATATGCTTTCCTTGAATTGAAAAGAAGAACCTTTGACTTGTTTCAACAAGTAAACAGTATTGTACAAAGAAAGCAGCATTCCATGATTTTTAAGTTGCAAAGTGCTACATTCACTTTTCAAACTAAAGAAATAATAAAGAAGCATTATCATGAATTTCTGTTCCTACTACATTTATTTAACCTTGATAGGTGTATATAAAACAAATAGAAAGGTACTTTGCTAAGTAATGGTTATTAAATTTATTCAAAAAGTGTAAGTGAAATTAAATCAAAGCAACCAATAATGTACTCACAATAATAAAGTAAAAGGGTGGTTTATCTAAATGTTTATCTAAACTTATTGGCACCTCTGCTTTACTCATAATTTTAATTTCTTTTAAAAACTATACATAAAACCTAATTTTTTCTCCTGTCTTTTGGGTTCTTAGTGAATAATAGTTAAAATTGCTTACGATTCAACATAAAAATTGAACATTGTGATGCTTTAATGTTTACTAATGGATGTTTTAGGTGTTTCCTGGAATAATTGTCAATACTAGAGTTAAGTAAATGGGCAGTGTTTTGTGTTATTAATGTTAGATAGAATATACTGTAGGTTTTCTTAGGAATTTTTTTCTTTTTTAGTACTATGCAGTATAAATACCAAAATGTACAGCAATTACCTAATTTATTTTACTATGAAGCCCTCTCTAAAGAATATCTAATAAAACCAGTTTATGGAAGACATTTTGGGATAATTGTTGCTTGAAAATTTTACTGTATTAAACTTTGGGACTCACCTTTTATTCAGAATAGTTCTATTTTCAGTTACTCTTGTTACAGAGAGGTGATCTTTGACAAAGATTAGTCATTAGATGAATTCAGAACATCTGGAAACTAGATTATTTAGGACAGTTTAACTCTTAACTCTTTGGCACCTAGTTTATTGTGTTCAGCAAATATGTGTAATTATTACCAAAACATTAGCTTGTTTTTCTTTTTATTCCCTCTGCCTTGTATCATATCCTCAGATATTTGTTTTAGATTAATTTAGTCTAATTTATAGATTTTGATCTCTCCAATCCCTGCCCCTATGACCACCGCCACTCTTCCTCCTCCTGGGGTTTGAACCATGGGGCTCTTTACCACTGAGCTACATCCTCATCCCTTTTCATTTTTTATTTCGATCAGTCTCCCTAAGTTGCCAAAGCCAGCTTTGAACTTGGATCCTCCCACCTTAGCCACCCAAATAGCTAGGATCATAGGGATTCACCAGCATGCCTGGGTACTTGATTTTTAAAAAAATTAGAATCAATTGGTATTCAATACTTTTTACATAATTTTACTTTCAATATTTTTTTATTTTTGTTGAAATACACTTTATTAATTTCTTGTCCTTTAAAATCAGTCTCCTGTATCACATTGTTTTCTTTTGTAGACATGCAACTTCACAACATAATATTGTTTCTTCTATCCTTTAAAGATGCATCTCATTTTCAGTATTGTTAAAACAATATTTGTATTATTCCTCAATTCATAGAACAGGCACTCTAGTTTTTTTTATCTCACTCTAGCAAGGAAATCTCACTTTGGCAATTTTTACCATTTGAGTTTCTATACAGAATAAGATGTGCAATATACTCAGGACATGGTCTTCATAATTCTTGAATAATTTTCAGTATTCTTAATCACCTTGTTTTACTAACTATAATAAAATGCTGTCAGTTTTGAACATAAAAGAACTGTGGAAGGAAATTCTTTGGTGAGAAAGGGCATGTATAAACCCAATCCTAACCCTTAAATGTGCTATTAGTTTTAGTTGACGTATTCTCTTTTACATATTAAATTGTATTCTAAAGTGAGCTTAAAAGAAAAAAAAATCTCTTCTCCTGGTTTCTCTTAATACTGCTTAATATTAATTCATCAGTATTAATAATTCAAAATGGAGTTTCTTATTATAGAAAACAATCAAAGTGGGCTAACCATAGATATATACAGAGTAGTCTAGATAGATTTTAGAAACTGAAGTTTCTGACTTTGGTATTGATACTACTCAAGCCTCAGAGCTCTGACAGTACATTAAGTAGGCTTTTTTTCCTTTTCTTTTTTTCTTTTTTTTTTTTTTTGGTAAGTGGATACAATACCTTTATCTTTATGTGGTGCTTAGGATTAAACCCAGGGCTTCACACATGGTTATAAGCACTCTACTACTGAGCTACAACCCTAGCCCTACATAGGCATTTTATTTTTCCTTCCTTACAAGCCCTTTATCATAAGCAAGAGCCATATTATTTCTCAGTATGAGAATGAACTCAAACATCTTGTTCCTTGTTAGGGAATGGCCCAGATCATTTAGTCTATTTTCTAGTTCAAACTTCCAGATCTCCTATATTTCTTCCGCTCTTGTAAATCCTTAGAAGTAAAGACACACAATACATGCGGATTATGATAGAGGCTTAGAAAGACTTATCATCTTATTTCACTTATAGGACATTTTGTCAGATAAATGGGTCTTTCACAAAAATAACAAGTTGCCCATTACAATTCAACTTCTGACACATTTATCTTTATTCTGCTATATATAATAATTATACTAAGATGCCTTTTCTAGTAAATACCTCTTGAGAGTTATAGCAGCATGCTTTGATGGAAGAAAGGGAAAACTAATGTCCTAGGTGGGTAAATTCATACCCAGACTTTAAGAATCCAAAACCCCTAAGAAAAACTCACCTACACATGAGGACATAACATTGTCTTCATTCTAAGATGATCTGAATGGACAAGACTCTCACAAAAAGGAATCAACTGATTTAATGCCTCTATATCCAAGAGAGATCAAACTCCTGAATTAAAACTAGCCAGATTAATCTCACTACATTCAGGCAAAGGCCCCTTTAGCATTTAATTGTCTTAGAGCAAAACTGTGCCTGTCTTCTGCCTCCCTATTTCATTAAGCCTGGCTAGCTTCTTTGATTCTAAACTCCCAACTCGTAACCTATTTGTTGATTTGTGTGTAATTTTGCTGCTTTGTCAGTTTCTAAACCCTGTTATTTTATTTACTGTAATCTTTTGTAAATTTTGGTATTGTCTATTGCTGTATTTTTAAAAACATCTAAACATTTAGTGACTTAAAGAACAACCATTTAATATTTTTTATTTGCATATTTCCTCTCTTCATTGGTCTTTATCAGTCTAGACTTTTTATGTCAAGGTGGTCTTGGACAGTATTCCAAAATGCTGCAGGCAATTTCTACAAAGCTTTTGCCATCCCACGAGATATAAGATAAATGTATTCTTTTAAAAAATCTATTTTTTTTTTAGTTTATCTGCAAGAAAAATTAGAAAATTGAGATTACAGAATTAAAAAATAGTACAGTTTACAGTGGTATTGATAATAGTGTAACAATAGGAAATGCTATTAAGAACACATCTTGGAGAAATGACATACTCTGCAATAGATTATGCTGGGAAAATTGCCCAGCCACATGCAGAAGAATGAAACTAGACCCCTTTCTTATCTTTATGAAAATTAAATATATATAAAAAATTATCAAGTTGAGGTGACAAATGTTTTAATTAGTTTGATTGAATCTTTATACACAATCCAGATACCACATTGTACCTGACTGTTTGGAATGAAACTCTTCCAAGTTTCTCCATCCTTTATCAGCTAGCCACTGAAGGCCAGGACAGAGGAGCACCAGCATAGGATCTATTGACATAAGTCTCTTGTAGGGTGGCCTTGTCCTTTCACAAATCTGATGGCAGGCATGACTTCAGGGATACAACTCAAGGCTAAAGTTTGGTAAGACCAAGTCAGGAGTGGGGCACATCTGGAGAGCACACATAGAATTTAGCACAGGCAGGGAGGGAGAAAGAAGAGAACATAGCAATCAGCAGTAGATATTGAGGAATGGGTGTGAGTCACTTTAATTTCATGGGTAAATGCTTGAAGTGGGGAGCCTGGACTGCTAAGCAGGAGAGCTCTTATTTCTGACTACTCAGGCCATTTGGGTATGATTTAAAACTGGTAACTGTCAGGAATGAAAGCCCTGCCTCTGGTAAAGCTAAATCTGCAAAGTGGATGCTGAGGCAACACAAAATTAAAAATGTTCACCTCACCTATAAGTAGACATGATTTTTGTCAACTAAAAGCAAATTTTAAAAATCAGACTAACCAGCAGATGAGAAATTCAAGTCATAGTTGGTATTTCCTTTTGAGAATAAAATCCAGAGGGGTGGAAACAGTCTGTTGCAGTCTTGACTTTCTTCATGAAATATCAGTCTCTGTTTTTAAGGCTTTTTATCTATCTTGTGTTTGACCAAACAGCTGGGTACTGCAGCCTAGCATATTGATACACTTAGCCATTAAATTCATATTCTTAAATTTTTGACAAATTTTATCATCACTTTTTGATAAATTTGTTACCTTTACTTAATTATATGTTTGGTATTTCTTAACCTTTTCTGTTTTTGTCTTGCTTTCTCAAAATTAGATTTTTTTCCAGCTTAATTTCAAATCTTCCAGGTTTTATTTTTTGCTCTTATATATTTTTAGATTTCCAAGAGGGTTTTTTTTGTTGTTGTTTGTTTGTTTTTAAGTAGTGTACTCTTCTGCTGTGGTTTGAATATCTCCTCCAAGACTCATGTTGAAATTTTTGTCAATGTGGTGGTATTGGGAAAAGTCAGGTAGGATGTAATTAGGTCATGAGATCAGTGCTCTTCTGAATGGATTAGAGCCTTTATCACTCGAGTGGCTTTGTTATAAAAGCAAATTTGCCTTCCTTTGCTCTCCCTTGCTCCCCTCTTGCTCTCACCATGTGATGCCTTGCAGTATGTTATGCAGGAAGAAGGTTCTTGCAAGGTCTGACATCCTCGTATTGGACTTCCTAGCCTCCAGAACTGTGAAAAATAAAGTTCTTTAACAATTACCAGTCTGAGGTATTCTGTTACAGCAACATGAAATAATCATAAGACATTTTCTAATGATGTCCTAGCCTCCCATCGAAGGATGCATTTATACATTTGTTTTTTTCCTGTATTTCTTCAAAGTTTTTTTTCCCCCATTCATTTAGTCTGTCTTGTATGTGTATATGGTGCTGGGAATTGAACCCGGGGTCTTGGATATGCTAGGAAAGAACTCTACCACTGAGTTAATCCCCAGCCCCTGTTTAGTTTTTCTTACTAGAGATTTTCCTCAAGTTTCTGGTTCTGAGGTTAATAGAGATAAGAAACTGATTTTCTTATTTACGCGACAGCACCGATCACTTCTGATACTAGATCTGTGGTGATGGTTTCACCACAAACCAAGCAGTCAGTTCTGTAGAGTTCTGTAAATTGAATTCAGTTTTGACATTCAATTTAATTCTAATATTAACTACCTGGACATAGCATTAGATCCCACAGGTAAAAGGTTTAGTTTCTCACGCCCCGGGTTGTTTTACCTGTGTTTCTGACCACTGTGAAATGGAGTTTCCACAGCCCCCTCCTTGGATTTAGCTGCATTGCTAGAGTGGCTCATAGAACTCAGGGAAACACTTCCCTTTGATTATAAAGGAAATGACAGGATGCAGAAGAAGAGATGCATAGGGCAAGGAATGTTGAAAGGAGTGAGGGGCATCTATACCTTCTGGGTGCATACCCTCGAGACCCTCCACATGTTTAGCTATCTGTAAGCTCCTTGAACTCAGCCCTTTGGGGTTTTTATGGAAGTTTTGTTATGTAGGCACAGCTGGCTAAGCCATTGGCCTTTATTTATTTATTTTTTTAAAGAAAGAGTGAGAGAGAGGGAGAGAGAGAATTCTAATATTTTTTAGTATTTGGCGGACACAACATCTTAGTTTGCATGTGGTGCTGAGGATTGAACCCGGGCCGCAGGCATGCTAGGCGAGCGCACTACCGCATGAGCCACAGCCACAGCCCCAGCCCCAGCCCCAGCCATTGGCCTTTAATGATCAACTTAACTTCAGCCCTTGCCCCCTCCTGGGAGGTTGGTGGAATGAGGCTGAAAAGGCCCAAACTCACCATACCCTATTCTTTCCTGTGATCAGTCCCATACTGAATCTACTTAAGGGCTAGTACTAGTCAGTTTATTAGCATATAGAAGGGTATAATTCCAGACATTCCAAGGAGTTTAGAAGTTATATGCAAGGAGACAAGGATAAGGACCAGTGTGGTGTGTATTTTGCAGTACTACACTAGTGTTCCTTGATGTTCTTTTGATGTTTGGAAGAGTGCTAAAATGCTAATTGGAAATGCTGTATGTATGTGTCAGACTCCCCCCCCCCCCTTCTCTTCAGGGATAGTTTGGGAATAGCTTTTCCATGAAGCAGTTCATTTTCTTTAGAGATTCTTGTATCTCTTTTCTAGGTAGAATTGGTGGGGAATGAATGAGACAGATCCTCTATGATCCTAACTTTTGCTTCCATTTAACTACCTTTTTTCTCTGACTGTATTTCACTTCTGCCCTCAACTGGAACTGTTAATGCCAGAGCTCTGTTTATTTTAACCCCTCCTAAATGGTAAAACTCCAAAAGGCAGCATGGGATGAAGAAGTCTGGATGTTAAATTTACTTTAAAAAACTTTTCTAACTGTTCTGCCTCTTTTGATTCTTCCCCACATATATATATATGTATATTATAGACATCTCTATATGTAGATATCTAAATATGACTCAACAGTTCCTTAACCTTTCTGAGGTTGTTTAAAATGTATTTGCTTGTTTCTTTTTCGCAGCATTTATTTGATCTTAAAAATCACTAAGTACTCACCCTGGATTTGTTCTTCTAAATCTTTGTTGAAATCACACAGCTGATATTGTCTCCTTGTGTTCCTTTGACTTTGCAATTTTTAGTCACAATTCCTTTTCTGTCATTTTAGCAGTGTTTTAGGAGAAAGCAGAAACAAAAGTGTGTATTCAGTTTGTTCTGTTTAACTGGAAGCCCCCTAAACACCCTTTAAAACCTTGATTAATTCTGATAATCATTTTATTCCATCAAACCTATGTGAATGATATTCATTCTTATTAAATCTGTTTTTGTTGTTATTTGGTTTGTGTCTTAAATCTTGAAATTTGAGGAGTGGATTAATGTTTGAATTGGATATGATTTTAGTGATCATTTCCTATAAACTTTCCTTTTATACGTGAAGATATTGAGACCAAAGAAAACTTAAAGATTTGGTGTGTCTTCGTTTTTGCTACCAAACAAACATCATAAATTTAGTGTCATAAAACAACAGTTTATCTCTTTGTGACTCTGCTACTTTTCTGGGCTAATTGGGCATTTGTTCAGCAACTGAATGGGCTTGTTAACATATATAGAAATTGTTGCTAGTTGTGGGTTCTCTGCCACATGGCCTCATCTTTTAGTAGGCTATACTAGCTTCTTTATTACGTGCCACTCTTTATGAAAGGGCAAGCACCACTGCAAAAGTGACTTCATCCTCTGCTTATGTCCCCTTGAATCTTATATTTCATCACTAAAATTCTCTAACTTCATATTTAGTTCCTCATCAAATTTTAATATCACTGAAAGTCCCATGCTTTGCCATGAAGCTGATTAGAAAGTTGATTAGTAAACATGGCATTAGAAAGGACATCAGTGATCTTGGGAAAATTTAACTTTTCCATGCCTCATTTTGCTTTTCTATAATGAGAAAAAAATAACTACCTCATGAGGTGTTTTGAGAATTTAGTGTGTGGTAAGACTGACTGATCACTTGGTAATGTTAAGGACTTATTAAAGTTGTTATTAACTAATTAACAACTAGTCGAAGTGCTAGATCCATCCATTTTAAGTGAATTTGCTTATGTACTATATTTTCACTATGTATTGGTTCACAGTTTTGATTTTTAAAACCAGTGCGTGAGGAGTACAGTTAACTTTCAGTACCCTTACACAATCCTCCTCAACTCACTTTTCATTTCCTAGCTCTGTCTAGCATCACCTATTTCTCATGTCTCTAATTATTGCCATCACCAATGTTACTACGCTTTCTAAAGCTATTATTTGTGACCTATTTCAGTAGGCTTTTAACTGGTCTTAAGACGTCTATCCTCTTCCTGTCTAGTCTTCAGTCAGACTAAACATTAAAAATTCAAATCTAATCATGCTACCTCCTTACTTTCTTAAACTCTTTTCATGGCTGTAGGATAAAGTGCAAAACCCTTCAGGGACCTTCTTAATTAGACTTTCTGAACAGTGTTATAAATGATGACAGTTTGTGCCATGTTTCCCCTTCTCCAAACATTTAGGTCTTAACTTTGATTTCTTAGTTCGGTATATTATATGCACTGTTTTTCCTTTCTGCTTGTATCTTCCAGCTAAGTTCTTCTTTATTCTTTCTCTTTGGGCGCCAACATCTTTTTTTAAACTTAAGTGTTGACCTAATTGTTAGCTAAAGAGACCATTAAGTTAAATAACACTGTTTTTAAGAGCTGTGGGTTCAGAGAAAAGCATCTTTCCACTTTCTCAGACCTAAACTAATTCACCTAATGCCTGTACTTTGAAAGTGAGTAGTATTACTTTGTGATTTTAGGGTTGATCCTAAATTTTTAATATCTGTAGAAATTTTGTGAAAGTTCAGTAATATTTGTTATCCTTTACTTCCTTTTTTATCAGTGCTCCAGGGACTAATATCTGCTTCAAATAGTAAACAATGAGAGATAATTAGAAAAAGAAAAATCTAATTTGCATATTAACATATATATGTAGGTATGAGTGTGTGTGTGTTATATAAACATTTGTTGATTTATATGTGATTTCCTTGTAGTTACTTGCTCTCCTCATCTGTAAAGATTACTAATTATTTTAGAGTTATGGTAACTAAATTTAGATAAATTGAAAAAAAAATACTTCTGGCATTACTAAGTACCTAAGGTTTGCTAGTTTCCCAGAATACTCTCTTTTTTTTTTTTTTTTTAAAGAGAGAGTGAGAGAGGAGAGAGAGAGAGAGAGAGAATTTTTAATATTTATTTTTTAGTTCTCGGCGGACACAACATCTTTGTTGGTATGTGGTGCTGAGGATCGAACCCGGGCCGCACGCATGCCAGGCGAGCGCGCTACCGCTGAGCCACATCTCCAGCCCTCCCAGAATACTCTCAATAGAGATGAGAAGAACTTTTAGTTTGTTCCCCAGTATGTCAACCAAACACACCCTGTTTGATTCAATTAAATATTAGTTTTATTTAACTTTTGTAAGCTGCAGTTAGCAAAAGATGGCAACCTGTGGGTCAAAAGACCAGATCATATTAAGATGATCCTTCTAATTTGAGGTATTTTATCACAACCAGGTAGCTATCATCACTTGGAATTTGATGCATTAGGTTGCTTAGTGTTGTCTTTGGCTATAAAACTGAGAATCTCTTGTATCATATTTTTTTAAAATGGTCCTTCTGGTAGTATCAGTTTCTCATTGTCTCAATTCATCATATTACCTACTCTTACTTGGTCTTCTTTTTTAAGAATATAAGTTGTATTCAGTGTTACTATATATTGCTCATAGATTGACTGGCCTAATGTCTTTCTTCACCTCAACTACTGTGGCTTTTTTCTCTTCTTGCTATTTATATGTCATGGTATCTCCTCAGGGTTAACTGCTATTGTGAGAAATTACTAGAAATCATCTTTAAACAAGACAAATTTGTTTTTGGCTCTTTTCCTATTTGGTCATAATTGTTTATGCTAATATATTGTCAGACCTGACTCTGTATGTATATGTATTGAGATGGAAATCACTTAACAAAGACTTAAAAAATTAATCATTTTAAAGCATGCAATTTAGTGACATTTAACACATTTGTAGTATTGTACAACCATCTGTCCCGTTCAGAGCATTTTCATTAGGACCAAATAAGACTGATACCCTTTTAAAAGCAGTCATTTCCCCTTTTCTGTTTCTATGAATTAAACATACCAAACATCAGAGGCTAGCAACCCAGTATACTCTTTCAAAGCTGACTAGGTGCTTTGGCTTACTGTTGCTTCCTATCATTGAAAGAAAATATTTTACTGTTAGCCCAGGAAAGATCAAAATTTAAAACTGAATGTCTTATCACTTTTGTACTATAATAAAGTCAAAGAATTGGAAGTTGTACCATCTTAATTTGAGAACTGTCTGTATCATGTTTTTCCCTTCAGTTGTTTTTTTATCTTCTAAATGATTAAAACACTTGTCAATATATAGTATATTTGTATCATGTAATAGTTTTTAAATTAAAGTATATTTTGTCTAATATTAATATTAGTATTATTAATTGAATTACCTCCCCCTAAAGTCCTAACTCAGGTAACTGTCAATGTCAGATCATCATTTGAGAATGGGATCTTTTCAGATAAATAGGTCTTCGTGATAATTTTTTATGGCAGCACTAGGAAAATTAACATACTGCCAACATGATATAACAAAATACCCAAAAATGTGAGTGTAGTTTGGGGATTAGGTAATGTTTAGTGGCTGATAGTATTCTGAAGTGTTCAGTTGCCTTGAAGTAATAGTTGACAGGAATAGTATTAGAGGTAATCTGCAGAAGCCTTGGAAGGAAATGATGAACATGTTGAGCAGTGGAGAAGAGGCAATCTTTGTTATAAAGTTGCAGAGAACTTCAGGGCTGAATTGTGCTCTATCATTGGGTGTAAGTAGGGCTTGTAAGGAATGAACTTGGATGTTATACCTGAGATTTCCAAGCTAAATGTAGATACAACCTGAATTCTCCTTGCTGCTTATACTAAGATATAAAAAGAGGAATGAATTGCGTAGCAAAAAGGGAACCAGCACAAAAACAAAACAAATAACCACTCAATACTTTGGAATGGTTTTAGTCTATCCATATAGATAACTTATGGACCCAACCTACCATCTCCGCAGCTCCCAGTATAAAATGCAGTAATCAAGGAAAGATTGGAGGACCCTCTGGTTTGATGACTGGGACCCCATGAGTTACACAGGAGAGACTGAAAAGAATTTTTGAGAATTTTGTTCTAGCAGAAAAGGACAAAAATAGGGTGAAATGAAAGAACAGTGATTGTGACAGTAGAACCATAAATTCAGAGGCCAAGTTGTAGGAGACTTCCTAGGATCAGAAGGCAGGCTGTTGCCTCAGTGGGTCAGAGTACAAAGTACTTATGCACAGAGGGTTATTATTGTTAGACCTTAAAATAAAATAAATAGGGTTTGCTTTGCTATTACTCACACTAACATCTATGTATTATAGTGTTTTCACAACCTTACCAGTATATTGTGTTAAGTATTTTGATCATTATGAGCATGATGGTTGAAAAGAAGCAAAAAATTGGGTATTGCCTTGTCGTTTTATTTCTTGCTTGTTGTGAGTAGATAGAGCTTTTTTTGTCGCTCATTTATTTGACAGCCATATTTTTATACCAAGGTGCCATTTTTCTATTGGGCTGTTAGATTTTGCTTCTAGCTGAAATGTATCATCTTGTGACCTCAATATGTACTGCCTTTATCTAGGTCTAGGCACTCCCAAAAATGAAAGTCAATTTCTAATGTTGACTTTTTATTACTTGTTGTTCAGGAGAGTATCACTTCATTTACCCTTAAAATGTGATGAAATGTAGACTAACAACAGATTGTGTGTGTATCTGTGTGCAGTATCTCACAGGACATCTGAAACAAAACAACACTGGAGCTGGACTTTGCTGTGGGATTGCTCTATGGATCAATTAAAATTCATAGTGCAGTTCTAAGTAAAACTCTTGATTAGAGTCAAGGAAAGGCAAGGCATTGTTTTTAAGAAATTCCTTGCAACATTGGTTATTAAAACATCTAGAACTGTGGTTCTTTCTTTTGGTTGCCTCTTAATATAATCTAGCTAATGGCTAGAATTCCATGAATCAAATTATTTCAGAGTATTTTACATATAAAATTACTGCTTTGCAACATGTTAATGATGTCAAGGAGAGGTTTTATCTAGTATCCTCATCTTGTTTCTAATATTTCAGTAATAACCTGGGTGTTTTGTTTTTTTCCTTTAGAAAACATTTAATTTCTCCTGATTATAGTTCTGTTTATAATTAGTAGATATATAGAGATGGTTATTGGTTAACCATAAACTGAAAAAGAATGGCTCACCTTTGGTTCTAGATCCTAAGGAAGAGAAAGAGGAAGAAGACGAGTCTGCTCTCCCTCAGGAAGTTTCCGTTGCTGCATCTAGACCTAGTCGGGGCTGGCGCAGTAGTAGCAGGACATCTATCTCTCGCCTTCGAGATACAGAAAACACTCGAAGTTCTCGCTCCAAGACTGGGTCATTGCAGCTCATCTGCAAGTCAGAACCAATTACAGATCAGCTTGATTATGGTACATTAATAGAATATGAATACTTAATACCCCAATTTTTTAAAATCTTAAATGTAATGTTGAACATTTATCTAAAAATTAAAACTTTTAAGGACAGGTTTAAGGAGAATTTCCTTTAGATAATTAGTTTTCTATAATTACCTCATACAGTTGTTTGACTTAAATCTTTTGTCTGCATAGAGAAATATTAATATACAGATTGTATTTTTACTTTTATTTTCCTAGAAGTTGCAGAAGAACATCAGTCTCCTGGTGGCATTAGGTAAAAAAATGTTTTTATATTTCTTATTTAAACCTGTGGGTACATAGAACACAGTTAATTTAATGTTTTGGAAGTTGCTTTTTACTTTGAGCTCTAAGATAAATTAACTTGTTTTGATGTCATGTTTAGATTTAATGTTGATCTTAATTTGAGCTTAAACCATGTAATTTTTCGTTGTGCAGTTCAGAATCTGTGTCTTAAGTGTCTTCTATGGTTAGGCTTACTCGATGCTAGGCACTAATGTGAAATGTGGGTGTTTTGACCACTGTTTTAAAAATATAAAGTCAGTTTTGTTTTTTTTTTTTAAGTTCTTAGTGCCATCAAACAATTGTCACTATCTTTATTTAATAAAGTGATAGTGTATCTAGGATTTGTATGGTTTGCCTTATTATTAGGGAACAGTAGTAGATTACAGTCCAACTAACTTGTAAGGAAAAAAATTTTAGATAACTTAATGTGAATTTTTATTTACCTCTAAAATAAATTACCAAATACAGAATAGTTAGTCATGATCATTATAACCAGAATTTCTCATTTCTCTTTGCTTATTTTTAGTAGTGATGAGGAAGAGGAGGAGGAAGAAGAGATGCTAATCAGTGAAGAAGAAATACCATTTAAAGATGATCCAAGAGATGAGACCTACAAACCTCACTTAGAAAGGCACGTCTCAGATTTTATTTTATTCTAGACATGTCAGTGAAAAATGGGGGGGCCAGGGGGTTATAGCTCAGTAGTAGAGTGATTGCCTAGCAAGTGCGAGGCCCTGGGTTCAAATGAATGAATGAATGAGAAAACACTGTTGTATGTTTTTATTTTGTTTTGTTGCCTAACTAAATAGGTATAAAAATAATTTTAACTGAGTAATTAATATTCACTTGTTTTGTAAATCTGACATTTTTTCACTCCTACAGTTCTGATTTGCATTTACAGAATTTTAATTTGATCTTATCCAAATTATTAGTTGTGTGTATGTTTTATCTTACCAAGATGTGATGATTTACATGGATACTTAGAATTTGGGGGTGTGGGACTTACCTGTCTATACAACTAAAAGGAAAATTGATTTTTTTAGGTTTCTTTAGCCTAGGGATTTTCCCCATGAACTTCAAGCATATACATCATTACTGTGCATTTGAGGAACCTTTGGATTTCATAGGAAATCGCAGTTTGTGAGCTGAGGATCTTAACAATGATTCTGTGCCTTAACCTTTGAAAAGGTTCTTTGCAGAATGCAATTTTGAATTGCATTTGTGTTTTCAGGGAAACCCCAAAGCCACGGAGAAAATCAGGGAAGGTGAAAGAAGAGAAAGAAAAGAAGGAAATTAAAGTGGAAGTAGAAGTGGAGGTGAAAGAAGAAGAGAATGAAATTAGGGAAGATGAGGAACCTCCTAGGAAGTGAGTTGGCAAATTTTATTAAAAATGGAAGTCTAACAAATTTTGAAGCCACTAGTGGAATAAAGCATGTACATACTTCAAAATATACATTTTTTTTAAATTTAAAAATATCTAGCCTCAAGTAGCTGATAGTTTCATTGGAGAAGTTTTATTGGAGAGACCTTTCACAAAAGCTTGAAAAATCTTCACTTTAATTCAAAGCAATAAGAAGCTGAGACACTGGCTTTATGGATGTAGAGGGAATAGAAACAACAGGGAAAAATAGGGCAAATATGGGTCCTTCAAAGTAGAGCAAATAAGCCAAATGTAATAACCTCAATGCTATAAAAATTTTCTGTGTTAGCAACCACATTTCATTTTTTGTTATATTGCAAGGGAAATTTAGTTTCCATTTGTAGGATTTTAAGATAATAAACTTTTTAAATCTATTTTTTAAATTTGATTAATATAAGTGATGAATTTTCGTTCTAATGGATCATGACATGTGATTCTGTAGTAATGCATAGTTTATGGAAGGTGTGTGTCTAATCTGTGATACAGACTGATTTTGAAAATGAAATCACTTCAGAGTAAAATGTTGCTAATTTACCAGATACATCTTTGATCTTATGTATTCTGTCTTATCCTTTGTGTTGGCAACCTGCTCTTTGTCCTCATGTCATAGGCTCAAGTATATGCCTTCGGCCATCCTTCACCACTATAAATTTCAGTCTAGAATATGTGGTCAGTTACTCTTTCTTTAATTATAGGAGAGGAAGAAGGCGAAAAGATGACAAAAGTCCACGTTTACCCAAAAGGAGGTGAGGAATTTCTACTCCTGTTCCTGTGTACCTTGTTTCTGGTGCTAGGTACTTTACTAATAATTATTTAGCTCTCATAATAATCCTGCAGGGATGACTTAATATTTTCACTGAAGTAGTTTCATTAACATCCATAATATAGATCCTGTTTTATTTTCATTGCAGAATGTTGAAGTTTCTGAAATTCTTAGTACTTCCTTTACTTTTTGAGGGGTTGCTAGTTTATTTGTGCTGATTTTAAACTATGAAACATTTGGCAATTTTGGGTTACTTCAAACACAAATTCTTTGCAAGTTGTATACTAATAAAGAGGTTATAATCCTTCATAATGTAAGATAGTTATTTTTAATAGTACATGATGATACTTTTCTGTTCTTGATCTTTCTCCTGTACTGTGATAATAGGAAAAAACCTCCAATTCAATATGTCCGTTGTGAGATGGAAGGATGTGGAACTGTTCTTGCTCACCCTCGCTATTTGCAGGTCAGTGAAGTTGTTACGTAAGACAGCCTTAAGTAATAAAATTATTTAATCGTTCTTAGTTCATAGTACTACTCAAAACAAAATAACCTGAGACTGGGTAATTTATAATGAACAGAAACTATTGGCTCCTAGTTACAAAGGCTGAGTATGGCCTTGGTTCTGTGTCATTCCATAGCAAAAGGTAGAAGGGCAAACAGTTCTTTTTTTCACATTAACAGCTTCAATCCATTTATGAGGGCAGAGCGTTTGAATACTTCCCATTGGACCCTGTCTCCTAATATTGAGGATTATGTTCCCAACACATCAGCTGGCCTCAAGCAGCTAATCATTTCATTGGAGAGACCCCTCTCAAAATCTTGAAAAGTCTTCACTTTAATTCAAAGCAGGGATTTAAGTCCAAATGAGAAGTCAAGACAGTGGGAATAGAGGGAGTAGATGCAGAGGGAATATAGACAAGAGAAAAATAGGGTAAATATGGGTCCTCAGGATTAGAATGCATACAGCAAATGCAATACCCTTTAACCCATTGTGTGTGGGTTTTTTGTTGGTTTGTTTGTTTGTTTGTTTTTAAGACAACATAGTACTTGGGCCCAAATAGAAGGATTTTCTTAGAATTATCAAATATTACAGGATTTCCCAAACTTGTGATAGAAAAGTTGATTGTAACAGCACACCAAGACTCACAATAACAGATTTTATTTTAATGTGTATCCAAAAAAAAGCATGTCAAACCAGTGATTTCTTAGAGACTGTGCAAAATGAATAAAAAATTTTAGTTTTGTTTTTGTTTTTCTTCAGTGAATAGTTGTTTAAAAATTGAGTAGTGGGACAGCTTATATTTAGGTCTAGAGAAAATATGAAAGTGAAATACTGCTTAGATACCTATTCGATGTTTAGCAGCAAGTGTGGCATAAGACTGGGCCTATTTTGGATTGTGGTTCTGTAATGATAGCTATTATTGGAAGGTGTGTTTGCTGCATTAAACTCTGTAAAATATGTGATCCCATTATTCTCACAACAAAATTATAATTATTGTCTCCATTGTACAAATGAGAGCTGGAATTTAAATATGCGAGTACATCTCCTAAGATTACTCTGCTTGTGAATGACAGGTCCAGATTGGTACCCAGGTCTATATAATTCATAGCCTATGTTTTTAACCATTTTACTATACTTCTTCACTATCCATATACAAAATATTTGGTTTACCTTCAGCACTTTCAACCTAGTTGAGAAAAGAGCATTTAAAAAACCTTAAATTTCTTTTCTATTCCTCTTAACTTTTCTTTTAATGTTTTAGCATCATATTAAATACCAGCATTTGCTGAAGAAGAAATATGTATGTCCCCATCCCTCCTGTGGACGACTCTTTAGGCTCCAGAAACAACTTCTGCGACATGCCAAACATCATACTGGTAATTTTTAAAACAAGATTTTATCAAGTAGCCAGGTGAACTCAACTTTAGGTTGGCAAATGGATAGTGATAAAATTTTTCTTAAAAGAATCTGCAGTCAAGCATGGAAGAAAGGTTTGATAATAAAACAAATTTTACAAAGTGTGATCAAACTTTTGAACTTTTGTTGACATCTTTGAGAACTTAACAACTAAGATAATGATCCTTTTTTAGTAGAAATGGGATTTTAAAATTTTTTTCCAGATATTTGTAGTAACTGTTTGCAGGGTTAAAAGTGGGGAATATTGGAGAGAAAGCCTAAACAGTAAAAGAGGCTGGCTTATAATTATGGTTAATCATAAATATCTTCTGGGACTTATTGAAATCAAAAAAGCTAGATTTTGGGATTTGCGTGCAAACTCTTGTTGGAATTGTCAACTCAAAAACAGAATCTGAGTGCAATATATATTATAGAATAGATTCATTCTATTCATTTATAGCCATTGACAATCTCAATGAAGTGAAGCTTATAATGCAATTTGAGTCAGATATTGGTGGCATATAATACTAATGTGGTAATTCTCAGATACTTTATTACATGCTAACCTTTTTGTTTGGGGAGGATAAGGCTAGAAATTTTTGTAGAAATAAGTCCTCCCCAAGATTATACTGACTAGCATACTTTTTAAAATTTGTTCTGTATGCATGACTTAGACATTTTACCACTCCTCAGTTTCCCTAACTATAAATTAAGATACCATTATCACAGAACTACTGTCAGGATGAAATGAGATCACATATAAAGTTCAGGTCACTGCACGGAGCCTGGCACATGATAGACATTTTTGAAACATTGGAATTTAATTTGGGTCAATCTACTATCTTTGCTTCATACCGTGTTTCTTGAAAGAAAATAGTATCCTTACTTTGTGTCTTAAATGTGATTTTTCTGCTCCTCTGTCCCTGTTAATATTGTTATATCCAATAGAAAAAACATTTCTGACAGCCAGTTTAGAATATTTCAGCTATCATAAGTGTACTGTGAAAAGAAAAGCTGTTACTAGTTCATTCTGTTCCAAATGTTTATATTTAATTAATACAATTTTAATGTGTCACTCTTCCCTTTCCAAATTAGTGTATATGAACTCCCTTTTCTAGTATAAATTATTTTAAAAATGGATTCCCTACCCAGATTTGCCATGCTGTTATGGAGCAGAACAATTGGACAAGACTTTATTGAGGCTAATAGTTGTCATTATGTTAGGGTTTGGGGGTTTTTTGTTTTGTTTTTCGTTTTTCTTCCATTCAGTGCTGGGGATTGAACCCAGGCTCTTGCACATGCTATGAAAGCACTCTGCCACTGTTCTACACCCCAGCCCTGTCACTGTTTTAGAACTCTGCATTTTTAGACCCTGCTATACAGTGGTGGAACACAAACCAACCAACATTGGCATTACTTGGGTTTTTGTTAGCCATACAGAATCTCAGGTCTTGCCTCAGACATGGTGAATCAGCATGTATGTGTGTTTAATAAGATTCTTAGGTGTTCCCTATGCATGTTTAAACCTGAGAAAAGAAGGTTTTAAACTATTTGGGAAGTAGTATTGGATTTAATTGTCTATAGTTCATCATTTAACTTATGTTCATATTTTCACTGTGACTATATCCAGTAATTTTAAATGGATCAGAAAATATAGTGAACATTAATTCAGCAAATATATATTTAGCACCTGTTTGTCCATTGACTGCCTAATCAAGTAGTAGAGAAATAAGTGCAGTATTCTTTTGTCCCATCAGTTTCATACCACATTACCAAATTTATCAAAAATGTTGGGGGGAGTTATGCAGTAACAGAGGTAGTTAAATGCTGCAAAAGGTGTAGGGGAGAATAAGGTCTAGAAATATGAGTACTTTTTTGCATATGTTTGAGAGAAATTTAAATTGTGGTAACAGATATAATTACTATTTGAGATATGGATCAATTTTATTTTTTTATGGGGGGAGTGGCATTTAAAGTTGAGATTAGGATTTCAGCTCTCATTTCTATCTGTGATTTTTTATTTTTTATTCTTAAACTACTGAATATATGGACTAAAATATCCAAATAGCATATTTCTTTTTAAATGTTTATTTACTCAAAGTGTTTGATATTGAAAATAGTATCAGTTTTACTCTAAATTGACCTACCTGATCACCTGCTCATTTGTTTTGAACTAGTGGAAATATTAATAGGGTGTCTAAATGGAAAGCTAACCACATTTTTTTGCTTCTTAGATCAAAGGGATTATATCTGTGAGTATTGTGCTCGGGCCTTCAAGAGTTCCCACAATCTGGCAGTGCACAGGATGATTCACACTGGCGAGAAGCCATTACAGTGAGTATTTACTGGCAAACATCTGGATGAGAAGTGCGTACACTCCACATGAGTATTTTCCTCTTACCAACATCTCTCCTGCCACTTTTATTAGCTTTTGTCAAATTAAAGAGTGGGAATTGTTTAGGGCAGCTACTTAGTGACCTTTTTCTTCGTTTTACTTATTTTTCAAGTAAACAAAAGAAAAAAATTGTATTTTCACCTAGTTGTTTCCACATCCTTCACTAGCAGTATATGTTACTGATTATTTGATATATGCTCTAAATTCTCACCTAACTTTTAAGTAAGAACTTCGTTTCTCTTAATCGCACATTTTATCTTCCACTCCCCTTAGATGTGAGATCTGTGGATTTACTTGTCGACAAAAGGCATCCCTTAATTGGCACATGAAGAAGCATGATGCAGACTCCTTCTACCAGTTTTCTTGCAATATCTGTGGCAAAAAATTTGAGAAGAAGGACAGCGTAGTGGCACACAAAGCAAAAAGCCACCCTGAGGTGCTGATTGCAGAAGCTCTGGCTGCCAATGCAGGCGCCCTCATCACCAGCACAGATATCCTGGGCACTAACCCAGAGTCCCTGACACAACCTGCAGATGGTCAGGGTCTTCCTCTTCTTCCTGAGCCCTTGGGAAATTCAACTTCTGGAGAGTGCCTGCTGCTAGAAGCTGAAGGGATGTCAAAGTCATACTGCAGTGGGACAGAACGGGTGAGCCTGATGGCTGATGGAAAGATCTTTGTGGGAAGTGGCAGCAGTGGGGGCACTGAAGGGCTGGTCATGAACTCGGATATTCTCGGTGCTACCACAGAGGTTCTGATTGAAGATTCAGACTCTACTGGACCTTAGTGGAAAGGAAGACTTTGGACACTGGGACAGTTCAGACTTTGTATTTAAAAGATAAAAAGGACAAAAAAAATTTAAAGCATTTAAAATCTAGTAAAATAACTGAAGGGCCTGCTCTTTCCATTGTGGATCACAGCACACACAAACCCCATCCCAAGAGCTCCCTCTGTTCTCCCTCTTATAAAATTGATGTTGCCTTTAAGAGAAAGGTAGACAAAAAGCAGCAGCAGCTCTAAAAGTGAGGGTTAATCCTCATACTCGGTTCCAGCCAGCAGCAGACTTCTGCTCCATTGGCAGATCCCCTTTCCAACCCGTAACTCTGATGTGCTCTGGATCAGCTTTTGACTCAATAGTATACTACTGTCCTTTCAATCCTATCTTCTCTTCCACTGCTGCCCTATGGTTCTGGCTTCTACCCACTGCAACACACTTATCCTCAAATACTATATAATTCTAATCTCTGGAGGCTGGCAGCTTGACTTGGCACTTTAGGGCCCCTTAACAGGATGTGCTGTTAAAACAGCACATGTTTCTCACCCCTCTTTCTCCATTCCCTACTGGGTTTTGGAAAGGAAGGATACATGTGGACCACCTCCCTCCTCTTTGATCCCAGCACCTCATTCCCCCTCCCAAACCTTCATATGGCTCTTAATGGTGCTTATTTGCTTGGAAGCAGGCTCCCAAGAGGGAGGGGGCTGCCCTCTACACAGTCTTTTTGACTGTAAGATAGGGCTGTGTATTAGTGAGACAGTGAGAAAAGTCCCAGGCTAATGGCAGAAATTTGCACTTTGAACATGTGTGTTTTTGTGTTGTGGAACCTGAGATTCCTTATTTATTAATGGAAAGTCTGATTTTTGGGGGGGGAGGGTCTTCGTTGCTATATTTTGTGGGGCTGGGAGAGATTAGATTATTCTGACATGGGATCCTTTCCACAAGAGGTACTTTGAAGGCAAGGCATAGGGTTGAAAAGCACAGCCAGCCTCTAAAATCATAGCTCTCCAGTGGCCTTTAAAGAAAGCTGGTCCTCAGCACTAACAAAATCACTACAATAGCCTAGTGCTTTTTTTGGAAGCCTTCTTAGGGAAGGATAATGGGTTTGTGGTAACCAATGTGGCTCTTTGAGATTTTAAGAGCATTGAGATTTAAGGAATTTTGAGGGGATGAGGATGGTTGTTCAGGTCTGAATTACAGATATGAGATTTTTTTTTTTCTTGTGAATTTCCTTTTGTCTCTATCATTTCCTTTTATATATCACCCTTCTTGCCTGTTGGTTGTTTTGGGTTTTTTTTTGTTTGTTTGTTTTGTTTTTTGCTTTGCTTTATCATTGGTTTGCGGCAGCTCCCTATTAGACACTGTTAGAGAAAGAACAAAGTGTAAGAGTCCTAAATAAGTCAAAGAAAACTGCTGATTTGTTTCTCTTTTAGTAACACCTCAGAAAAGACTTCAGTAGACAAAGTTAGGCTATATGATAATGGCTTTGGTTTTCACCTGAAGTTCTGGAAATTACCACTTCCCTTCAGATAGATTTTCATGGGGTGTGGATTGCTTATTACTATACATGGGCGTTTTTGTACAAGCTTGTAACTTTCAAAAGACTAAAAACTTATTTTATTTTGACTGATTTTTAGAGTCTTAGAAGGGCAATTCCTATCCTATGTACCTCAGAAGCCAGAATTGAAAACTTACCCTATTTGTTTATTGTCAGAAATGTGTGATGGCTGTTGGAAAGAATGAAGTTTTGCTGAGAACAAAATAAGGAACAACTTGTTTTTCACAAACACTAAAACTACCAAATTTGTCAGTTTTCTCTTTATTTTTTCCAAAAGGGGGGTAACAATGTCATCTCTGAAAGAGGCTTACTGTACACCCACTAGTGTCGGTGGTTGGGATGCCAGGGAATAGGGAGTGAGACACCTACAGTAAATAGTCTTAAATGCACTATTGTTTCAGAGTGTTGCAGATCTGCCATCTCTCCAATGTGAGGGTAGAACATGGAATAAGGATAGAAGGGATACAGAAAAGATAGAAGGGATGCAGAATATGCTTTCCTGCCCATGGGGAGGGGTTTGCAGTTTTAATTTGGTATGTTGAGTAGATTTGAAAATACTAAGATGGATTGAGTGGGTCTACAACAAAGTTCCGTTTTATACTGTTTCACTAACTAGCATCTATATCCCACACTTACCTTTTTGTCTTTGTCACACCTAGACTTTGTCTTCATGAACTTCACTTGCACTGGTTAGTCATCAGATATTTTAGCCACCTATACAAAAGCAAACTGCATTAAGGGGGGGAAAGGCACTTCTCTGGGATGGGGGAATATGTTCTCCTTTGTATCACACTCCCCTCCCCATAAAAAGCAACTAGTTAGTTCCAGTTGGAAACTCCTATCCTTCCCCTTTGTTGGGGGTGGGAGTCCTCTTTCTCAGCTACCACTTGCTGACAATAAATTATTGTAGCAGTTTGCAATAAATTTTAAAATATTTTTCATGGAGTTTATATTTTTCCTTTTGAGAAAGGAATGCTAGCATAGTAAAGAGTCTATAAGTAAACTATCTAAGCCCCATTTATGTTCTGCTCCCCCTGCCATTGTTTATTTCATTGTCTTTCCAAGGAGCTCTTTCAATCTTGAAAATCTGTATTTCATACTCTTTATTAGTCTGATTTTGTTACCTTTTTAATAACTTGCCACGTCATGTTCTCCAGCTTGAATTGGCATTTCTAAATTCTGATAATGTCATTGAGATGTCACTATTCGGTATTTCTAGAAGATGTACTTCTCCCTTGCTTGTGATTGCCCAGGGTTATTTTGAACAATCTTAATATGTTTCAGACAGTTTAGATACTGACTGGGAGTACTGGGAATAAGAAAATTATTTAGGATAGAAAGCATCCACATAGAGCACTTGAACCTCCTTTGTACCTGTTTGGAGGGAAAAAAAATCATAAAATATACTACCAACCTAAATAAGATTATTACAGTCTCATTGTTTGCAGTACCATTTTTCCTCCTGTCTTTCCCACTTTCCAATGTACTCAAGAAAATTGAAAAATTGTAATGGATCAATTGAAAATTTTTATTTCCTGAAAGCCTTTTTTGCCTATTATAATGTGCAGGACCCTTCTCCTTTGATGAAAGAGATGGGTAGTTAAGATACCTGAATCTAGGTTGAAAAGGTTGTGTAAAAAGAAATTATAATAAAAGGGATACTTTGCTTTTCAGATCCTTGTTTTCTCTTCACCTAGGTAAGGCATACCCACAACAAGTATGTAAAGAAGAAAATAAAAGTTGTCCTCCTGGAAGCAACTTGTCTTCCTTGGTTCTACTGAGTTAAGTTATCCTATGGGTGAAACAATTGCTGCTAAATGAGAAAACAGTGCTCTTGGCACATTTCATATTCAGTGTACCATTGTTTGCTGGTACACAACTGATTGCTTTTTCTGAGAATCAGGCACTTAACATTTGACTCAGTTTAGCTCTTGATGTTTAATGCTGGAATGCCATGTGATTCAGTTATCAACAAATTTAGAAACTTCTTTGATAGTAGCTTTCCACTAGAAAAAGTAGCCCTATATTGACCTAATAGTGGGGACATTAAGGTTGCTGTGAGATCATTAAATCACTCTAATGATGATTTAAAAAAACAAAAATCCTTAATAGCATATTACACCAATGCTTCACAAGACCCGATATCTGTGTGGAGTCCTAACTCTTAACAATAGACACACAAAACTATAATACTCTATAAACAGTCCCACTATAACAGCTTGGCTGGCCTCAAATTTTCCCCCATTACATCTCTATTTATATTGTTAATCTATGTAAATTTGCTCCTGAAATAGTGTGCATTTCAACTCATTGCTAGCATCTGCAGTATGAAATAGTGAAAGCTAGTCAGTCCATTTGGGGATGAAACTTTTGAGACTATCCAATTAGCATTATCCTGAGTTAAATGCAATACTCTCCAAGCACCTTCTAAATCTCCTGTCCTCATTTCAAAGCCCAGCACATTCTCTTATTTTGTTAAGCATGTGGTATGACTGGGACAGGGAAGAAGAAAAAGCATGTTGTCACTTGAGTGAGACTACCTAAGAAATGTTACCAGGTTGGGGTTGGGTGTTTCCTCTGGAAGAGAACAGGCCTAAACAGTACCTTCTACATCTGTGGCTACCATGTTTGAGATCAGAGATACTTAGTTGATTTTTTAACCAAGTATAAATTAAAAAATACCAAAAGGATCAAAAGTGAAAAGATGTTGCATTTTTAAAGAACTTATTTCACATTACCTTTCCTTGTACAAAATGAACTATCTATAAAGAATTGGAAAGTCAGTGAACAAAACAATTGTAGAACCAAAGACATCTACATAAATTTTAGCGTAGTTTATTGTAGATTTTGTGCATGTTATTTAATGTCTTAAAGCTTAGTTTCTTAGGACAGCTAGTATTTACCCCAGAATTACTCTAAGGATCAATGAAGTTGTTTTAAAGCCTTTAGCAGAGTGTCTAACCCTTGGTAGGTATTTGATAAATGGCATCTACATGAATAATAATATTTTTTGGCCACTTAATCAGGCCAAGAAAAGAAAAAGACATGGGGAGCATAAGGGAGGATGATGATATAGTGAGCTTGATTTTAATCATATAAAATAAGATTACATTAGGAAGGGATGTCCTGAGGATTAGTGTGATAGTGACTTTGTTGCTAAGTACATAAAGCAAAACAATGACATAAAAACAAGTGTGCTAAGTACTGAGTGGAGGAGAGACATGGAGGCAGACGCTGCAGGGGAAAAAAAAAGGCTGATTAAAAAGGGCCCTTTGATTCCACAGGCACAAAAATCCACAGCCAGGAATTTGCTGCCACCTCTGAGTCAGGCAGGGGGTGGGGGTGCACAATCCCATTAGAGAATGCCCAGTGGATTTAGTCTGTGAGAGTCACATTTCTTATTTGGACCAGTGTAGACAGAAGCAAACCCAGCTCACTTGTTTCTTGGGACAGTTAGGGGATGGCTTTTGCAGAGCATTCACCACGGACCCCTTGCCGACGGGACCTCTGTAGCCGTTCCATCTGGCTAGCAAGGAAGATTCGTTCAGACCTGACTGCCCTTATGGAATCTTATGTAAGTCGTCTATTTTCCCATCATGTCTTCTGACCCAGCTCCTTAACATCATATTCCAGACCCACAACCAATTATGAAAGCCCTAATCACAGTCATTCATGTATTGGATGCCTATTATATGACATGGCCCTTTCTAAGCTCATGTGAGCTTATTACTGCCTTCCTCCATGATGCTTACGAGTCATGTTCCTTGAATGAGAAAATATATATGGTGGTGTAGGTAGGATTGGCTCTGTGTCTTGAAGGCTGTTCCTAATTGGCCTGTATTCTGAATTCTTCCAGAATAGATTAACCTTGGGCCCTCTAAGTTTGTGTACTTCACAGGCATTGTTATAAATTTTTGAGCTGTGTAAATGAAAGGTTTATATGATTAGGCGGAAGAACAGTATGAATATGGAAGAAATTTTTAAATCCAAACAATACCTATATAATATTAGCCACCCACTTTTCAGTACTACACACCTAAAGTGTCCTAGTATCTGAGTGAAAAAATAAACTATCAAAATAAACCCCTGGAAGACTCCTGGGAAACTTGTGAAATTGTCAAATTCTAAAGGTGTTCTGGGCTGGTTTGCTGATATAGGGGATCCCTATCAGTCTCCACCTTAGGTTTACCTTGGAAATACTCCAGACCATTGTGGAAAGTTCTGGATTTTTGTTCTCTGAGAATTGGTTTATCTTTGAACAACCTTGTCAGTTAGAAATTAGACTCTGATTACCTTTTCTTTTGAAAAAAGTAAAAATGTAATTCCTCTTTTTTTTTTTTTTAAGAATTGATCTCACATTCAGAGTGGGCAGTGGGAATAAAGAGATTAGGAAATTCTAAAATAGCTACTTTAGGGTTTCCTAGATTTGGCTAGTGTCTTCATGTATGTTTAAAATACTTGAACTCTCCAGTATAATTAAATATTTCAGTTTCTAGAAAAGAGTGGAAAATCTTCTAAATTAGTAGTGTATTTCACCCACTAGAACTTAATGAAAGCAAAACATTCTTCCAGGAAAAATGCAGATATTCCATATTGGATCTTCTAAAGTCCAGTTATGAATCCTGAGTAGAGTTTCTGTTCTGGACATTTTATTTTCTTTACAACTTGGATCCTTGACCAATGAGGTAAATGAGGTTTCATATGTGTTAAATAATATTGTTGAGGTGATCACAGCAGATTATGCCATGTTTCCTGTGACTTTGGGCAGGTGAAGCATCAGGGCCTGAACAAGAATGTCAACCTGGACTCTGTGGATGGTGTGCCCGTAGCAAGCACTGATCAGTGGAGTGAGCTGACAGAGGCAGAGAGACTCCAAGAGAACCTCCAAGCTTACCGTACCTTCCATGTTATGTTGGCCAGGCTTTTAGAAGACCAGCAGGTACATTTTACTCCAACCCAAGGTGACTTCCATCAAGCCATACATACCATTCTGCTCCAAGTTTCGGCCTTCACCTACCAGTTAGAGGAGTTAATGGTGCTCCTGGAGCACAAAATCCCCCCAAATGAGTCTGACGGGATGCCAGTTGTTGGAGATGGTGGTCTCTTTGAGAAGAAGCTGTGGGGCCTAAAGGTGCTGCGAGAGCTTTCACAGTGGACCGTGAGGTCTATCCATGACCTTCGTGTCATTTCTTCCCATCAGATGGGGATCCCAGCACATGAGAGCCAATATGTTGCTAAGGACAAGAAGATGTAGCAGTTAGCCTTCTCTGTCTTCCTTGCTCTCTGTTCTGATGGAATATACATAGTTTTCTGGGGCCTCGTTTTCCCATCTTCAGTTTTTGAAAACTTTTTAAGACCACAAGCATTTCCGTCAAGTAGGATTGGAGACACAGACAAATGGGTAGAGAGGTTTACATAGCTTGGGGTGTGGGTGTGGGTGTAAGACAATGGGAGCAGGGACAGCATCCTTCCACCTTAGTGTTCTAACCATTCTACCCACTAAGTAACCTTTACCATTGTTTAACAACATTACAGATAGAAGAGAGAAATATCTCAAACTCTAGTTCTGGAAGATTTCTGAGAAGACTAAACCAATGAATGGACTCTGTACAGTCATTCATACTCTTAGATAATAAAAATAATAATAGCCAACACTTACGGAGTCGCTGCTGTATTAAGGCAGTGAACCAGAGGTCTTACATATGTTATGTATAACCTGTACAGCAACTCGTGAGGAAGGTGGTGTCATTCATCTCTGATGAAAAAACAAGCTCACAGAGACCATTAAGGTCATGCAGTGCCAAGTGACATACTAAGTTTGAACCCAGATCCTCACTGTAAAGCCGATGTACTTTTTACTTTAAAGGCTTGATTATGAAACTGTCACTGACCTTCTGTCTTAGAGGGTTGGAAGGTGTAATCATCTATGTACAGTATCCTCCGCACTAAAGAAGCCCTTACACACTCTCATAAGTCAGCTGTTAAGTGTTAAAGGCAATATTCGTTGCCCATGCTTAGCAAAGAAGAGAAAAGCTGGAGATCGTAGAGCCCATTTCAAAGATGAGGCCTACAAGACTTCTGAACCTTAGCAGTTGAAAATGTGCAGTGATACAGCCTGGTTGAAAGTGTCTGCTGATGTTCTTGGATATTGGGTTGGGCACAGTCTATACCAGCTTACTTCACATTCACTATAATTGGCAATCCAGGGATATAGATCCAAGCATTTGTAGATGATGGGTGGAATTCTACCCAAGTTAAAAAGTCACAGGACTGTCACTTCACATTCTCTGAACTTAGTCATGAGGAGAGGGTGAGGCCCGCTTTTCCAACTGGGAATGCCAGAGAGTCTGCAACAATATACAGCAAAGGCTCCAGGGGATGAAAAGCCAGTAAGTATGGACACGAATGGAAAAGGCAAGGCCCATGTTCTAATGGTGCATATGTGATAGGTAACATTTAACTTGTCATTAAAACCCAAGATCTTAGATGGGGGACCTCAATTTTATTAGTCAAGGTGTCTTTACTCTTAAGTGAACCGTGAGTCAGAAGGGCCTAGCTCCCATTAGGTCACTTGAGGTGAGGATGGGTGACTTGACTTGTATCCTTCCCCACGTGGGTTCATGTCCAAATTCCATGAAGTCAATGTTGTGAAAGTTCAAGGGAAGTAAGTCTCTGCCTTCTTAGAATGCATTTATGGAAATATGTGTGTACGTGTGTGTAAAAGATCAATAGTAGGTTGGAATTACAATCCCTGGGTTTAAGTATTGGGGAAATCAGTGAAGGCCAGAAATAGTTTCCAGGGGGAAACAGGAGTTGTGTCACAGAGGTTGGCTGAGTACAAATAGGAAGAAATCATAAAGAAGGAAACCGAAGAGTTGACTGCTAGAAAAAAACTTGGGCAATAATAAACATTGGGGCCCTGGCTGCCAGCAGAGGCATGTTGGTTTTATTTAATTGGTAATATGGGTATAGATACATAGTTACCCAATATATGTTGTTTGTTTCATTCAAGCTTTTCCTAATTTAAATGGTTTCTTCTGCCTACCAGCAGCATTTTCAACTAATAATATATCTGCTTGCTTTGTAAAGCTCTTAGATTTATGCAGATGATCCATTTGCTTAATAAAAGTGTGAATAAAATTTCTTTATGGGGGAATAACTGATCGTAAACTTTCTGGATATAAAATAAGTGACCCTTTTCCAAGTGTTTTTATCGTCAGCAGATGTGACAGAGTGGACATCTGCAGAAGTGTCAGAAACCAGCAGAGCTTGGTTTAAGTTCTGCTCAGTGGCCTCTGGAGGAATATTTATGTATAAGAGGCAGATTTGAAATGGCAGCAGGTCTGGAAAAGGTACAAGCTTTAACTCTGAGGACATAGCAGCCTATCTATATTTCAGTCAGCTCACAGAAGCAGGAAATCTTTACCAAGTGCATTTCTCAGCACTGTGCTAAGAGCTGGGTATTAGTTTCTCCTTCAAGAAACTTCTAAGTGCCTGAAGAGAGAAGCATGGAGAAACCCCTTAGAAAAAGACAAAGGGAAAATGAGTACTTAGCCATGTAACAAAAGCAAACACTCATGAGATCTAAATGTTAAGCATTGCATTGTGTTTACCTGAAATGGATAAGTCAAATTGAATAAGGTACTGGCAATGGGCCATTCATTGGTCCATTATTCTAGGTGTGTATTTTATGATATTGATAAGAGATAACAACTACGCTGCATGAGGAGAGGGCCTCACCCTCTCCTCATGACTAAGTTCAGAGAATGTACATAAGTTTTAAGGATCCACAATCCAAAAGAGATTTTTGTTCTTTAGATTTTATTCCCTTGTTTCTTAGATCTCTATGTGGATAGAATATCTGGGAAAATCAATTGATATAACTATATAGAGTTATAGTTATGATGTGCATTAAATTTAGCTCCAAGCCTGTATTTCCACAGCCACCGGAAAGTCCTCTCTGCAGGGAGAGATTGTTGTCCTGAGTCCATCAAGGAATTGCATGCATGAGAGCTGATAAATTTTTCTTACATTAAAAAGGTTATTTGAGAAAGGCTTGCAAAATTAGCACAAACCTGATGGCCAAGCATTGAATAACATTAGTTTTAAGATAATCAGGTACAAGGGAAGTGAGAGTTTTAATAAAAGTGGAAAGCCATAGCCCTGACATTGCTGTTATTTTGGGCTGCTATGGATGAAAGCCCAATGGATGACTCATTGTGACCACTGGTCAGATAGGGAGAGAACAAGTATTTCAGGGTGACATATCTGAAAAGTGGTTTGAAATGACTTTTGCTTCTGAATCCCCATCTCCTCACTGGGTACCCAAGCATCGTCTCTCTCTATAAAAGAGTAAAAGATGTAGGAAGAGAAAGACCTCCACCATAATGGGGAAGGGATTGGTGAAGAGGAAGGGGAGGGAGTAGAATCTAGACTTGATTTCAGCTGATGTGTGTGTGTGTGTGTGTTTTCATATGATACCAATGTGGTGTTTAGTGCAGGGCATTTTTTTTAAAGGAATAATTTGACCTCCCCCCTCATCTCAACCTCCACCTCAAGCCTCAGACTTAAGAATGAATCCTCTGAATGTTGGACAGTTAAAAAGGGAAAAGTGGTAAAAAACTTGACCTCAGCACAAAAACTTCAATAGAACTCAGGATTACAGATAAAAACCAAGCAAAAAAATAATTTGACTATTTGATGAAATGTGTATGGGGTGTGAAAAACCTGTCTGCTTTGTAATTCATGACATAAAATATATATCTCAAGTCAATCTATTTTTAGCACATAGGAAATAAAAGATGCAAGAATGGCTAACAATAAAGTTCTCTTCTCAGCAAGACCATGAGTAGCTTCTTTTATTTCTGTGTCTTTGGATGAACAAGGGGAATTTCAAGTGATTTCAACATTGGATGAAATGTAATCCTCCCAGCCAGGGCCAGGCTCAATGAAGCGTGCTGGGTAAATCTCCATGATGCCAGGCCACTGGGCAAAATTCCCAGGCCCAGTCAACCTAGAAAAGGTTGATTGGCCCTACACCATCAGACAATGCTGCTTTTCCTTTGGATAATGCAGTCCTATCAACTAGCCTGCAAATGAGGATTTCCTTGTATGTAGTTTAATTTCAAATATATGATCCCCAGTCTAATCTTTGACTGAAAGAAAAAACCCTTGCATAGCCCATGTCTTGTTAGTTCAGAAGTAGAAATTGTGGAAAATCACATAGGGAAAAATTTGAAAAGTTGCTGATTTTGTATTTCTATCCACATAGTCAAGATGGTATGAGGGCTGGGATTGTAACTCAGTGATAGAGCGCTTACTGAGCGTGTGTGAGGCACTGGGTTTGATCCTCAGCACCACATAAAATAAATAAAGGTATTGTGTCCATTTACAACTAAAAAAATTTTTTTTAAAAAAAAGATAGTATGAAAGGATCATGCATTTATTTATCACATTAGGCAGCTCTGTGCCATTTAATCCTTAGAGATGCTACCTCCCCCAAATGAGGGAAATGACCATGAGCATCAATTTGCCCAAGTTCATTCCTCTAGCGTTTGACAGAATGAAATTCTAATACTGGCTTCAAAGTTCACCCTATGACATGGGACACGTAGGAAGCAAGCTCATCTGACTCTAAAATCCATCCTCTGTCTTGGGAATTCAGTTTTCCTTAGATAAAGATAGTGCAGACTTGTGTTAAACCTTGCTCTGTAACAAAGTAGGTAAGTTTCCAAACTGAGACAGGTCTGAGTTTCCTCATTCGTGGAATGGAAATGATTACAAATAACTAGCTTCCCAGTTGTTACATAGTTCAGACAAATTAAGTACCTGAAACAACTTATAAATGACACACAAACGTCAAGTCTATTTCATGTCTCAAGTAACCTGGATTCAGGTTAGACTGGATTGAGGAGTGGGCTCAATAGAGAATGCCATTTGCTTCCCAGGATGGACCTGGCCATAGCCTAGACTTTGCCCTGTTGGCCTTTGGTCAGTCTCACAGTCTCCAGGAATCATCCCCCTTCTTGGAAAGTTGAGGCCCAGGCAGTTCACTGAATCCAGAAGATGGCTTTCACAGTAGGTGGGGTCAGACAAGTCCTGGAAAAGCCTGGCAGGCTCTCGAGAGAGCCAAAGAAACAAGCAAACCCCTGTGTTTAGACCTAGATTCATCCATGTATTCAACATCCTCCACTTAATACAGGAAGGAAAATGAACTTCATTTAATTCAATTTCTTCATTAAACAATACAAAGAGTCCAAAGAAGTTGGACATCTGCCCAGGTTTTCTGGCTGGAAAGTGGAAGAATGAGAATTGCAGTATAAGTCTGTGGTTCCCCGATTGCACGCCCACACTTCTTTAAACTGACTGCACAGGAATCATCTTGTATCTCTATTTATGTCCTTGCTCTCTGGCATCCAATGCCTTCTTGCTACCTTACCTCTAATGAGTCTTTGGAAGCTTTAAGACTCCAGAGCTCCAAACCCTTTGGAATCCTTCAGCTCTCTAGCAACTCATGACCCAAACTTCTTTTGCATCCCCAAATCTCACCTGTACCCTAAGCTGATGGTACTATATCCCATACCTCACCTGGTATGATGGAGAAGAGGGACACATTCTGAGGTAATGGCTAAATATGCTATTCCTTCTAGGGTATGTGTCATTTGAAGAAAGCCCCCAGGGAAGATGTAAAATAATAATAATAATAATAATAATAATAATATGCTGAGGCAGGGTCTTCAGATCAGATCAACTTTTATGCCACACCAATAAGCAAAGGGTTAGGACTAGTTTCTTTTCTTACCTAACAATTCCTGACCCCTGTACCCAAAGCTTGAGGTGGCAGAGGGTTGGGGTTATAAAAATATTAACTTGAGAGGTCACTGGACAAAAAGCCCAGTATTCCCAATCTGATTCTAAACTCTAAAGCTCAATCTTTTGGAAGTTTGCCTTCCTCACTCTAACCAAATTAATCAGAAATACATATCGACACCTACTTTGAGCCAATACTAAGAATACAGAAATAAATAATAATGATATTATAAGCCCACGGTGCACAAATGATGGAGGCAGGAGATGGGAAACAACCCTTGGATCAGCAAGCTTTCCTTTATTCTGCAGAGAAGTCAATCCATCTGGCTTGGGAGAGCTCATTTTCTGGGTATGGGAAATGGTCCCCAGGTTACAGAAGGAGTCTGGACTTAATAGTTTACAATGACGGTGAATTAATCATTGGAGACTGCGGTCATGCAGTTTGGACAGTCATGACTGAATTTTGCAGGTTAAAATTGTAACTCAGGAAGGGAGTTGTAAAAAGTTTGAAACTTATTGTCACTGGGAAAAGCTCACAATCTGGTGTTCACTTAGCTCTGGGGGCTCATTGTTACCCAGGACTTCACTATTTGCTCTTCTCCTTCCGGGACTCATTGGCAATGGGAAAGGGTGAAAGTCCAGGACCCAGTGTTTTGGTATTCACCTCCTCCCTTCACAACCCATTGTGGTTGGGAAGGAGTAAATATTTTTTGCCGCAGTCTGGCTGGGCAAACTAACTGGGGGATGACAAGCAACTTGTGAAGATTGATACAGCGGGAGCCGCTTTATTATGGGACAGAGAAGTATATATACCCAACTAATTACACACAGCTTAACTTAATTAACATAAACTAGATACAGCAGTCAACCAATAAGGAATCCTCATCATCTTAATAATTATACACAGCTTAACTTAATTGACATAATCTAGACACAGCAGTCAATCATTAAGGAATCTCCATCATCTTAATGGCTGGCTGGCGTTACTTCTCAAACCACTCCTCCTGGCAAAGTGCCAGGCGCCATCTTGACTTGTCTGTGGCCCTCAACAATTTATTTTTGGTGGAGATGCTGGGGATGAACCTGGGATGGGATGAAAGTTTGCTTTTTCCCTCTGGGACCATTATTACTGGGAAAGGATGTACTAGAAGAGGTTTAATGCTTGGCTAATTTCCATTCCCCCCTCCTGAGTTACACTGTCCCTCCATTTTTCCCAGGGAGCTGTCTTGTAGGAATATTATTTTCTATAACCCTTCAGATATTGGCATAATGTGGTCAATTTCATCCACAGTTCCTTTTCTTTTTCTTTCCTCCCCTATCACCTTTGATTCCCTTTCTCTTCTACTGTTCTCATTTCTACTTTCTCATTTTTTTTTTATATTCCTTACTTATTTCTAGCTTCTACATATAAGAGAAGACATTCAACCCTTGGCTATCTGAGTCAGGCTTATTTCACTTAGAATGATGTTCTCTGGTTCCACCCATTTACTAGCAAATGCCATTCTTCCTTATGGCTGAGTAGAACTCTGGTGTGTGTGTGTGTGTGTGTGTGTGTGTGTGTGTGTGTGTGTGTGTATCATGTTTTCTTTACCAATTTGCACTAATAAAAAAAAGAAAAGAAAAATGATAAGGTGCAAGAAAATGATACTAGCAAATATGCATACAGTATTTATTATGTGCCAGGCATTATTCTAATTACTTTATGTGTATTAATTACATATTCCTCACAAGAACCCTGTGAGGCCGGTGTGAAGATTCTTTTCTACAAATAAAGACATGTACTCGAAACACAGCCTCTTGGAAAAACTACAGGTGCACAACCAACTCTGGTTTGTAGTTGATATGGATGACAAGGAGCGGTGGGGGCACAAAGGACGGAAGGAGAGAGAAAGCACTTCTTCAAAGAGGCAGTTTGGAAGTCCCGGACTGAATTGTGCAGGTTAAAATTGTGCAGGTCAGGGAGGGGCAGGCAAGAACTTTGCAATTAGAAGCAGCAGGACTAGTCCGGGCTTGGCTACTGGAAGGCATGGGGCATGTTGGGGACCATTTGACATTACCAAATATCAGGGTTCTTTGAGCGCGACAGTAGAAGACAAGACTGGAGGAGGGGGCCAGGACACCTTGAGGAGAGGATCATTGAAAGGAATTTGAAGATGCGGTGTATTGGGATCAACCCTCTGTTTTAGAAAACATAAGAAGCATGAAGAAGATGCTAGAGTTCATCTATTCCTCCCATGGGTCAGTCACCTTATATCAGAGAAAACATTTGGCATTTGTTTTTTGGGGATTAGCTAACTTCAGTTAGCATTATCTTCTCCAATGCCACCCATTTATCTGCAAATGCCATGATTCTATTCTCTTTTATTGCTGAGTAAAATTCCATTGTGTATATATGCCCCATTTTTTTAACCCATTCATCTACTGAGGGGCATTTAGGGTGGTTCCACAGTTTAGCTATTGTGAATTGTGCAGCTATAATATTGATGTGGCTGTGTCCCTGTAACATGCTGTTTTTAGATCCTTTGGGTATAGACGGAGGAGAGGGATAGCTGGGTCAAATGGTGGTTCCATTCCCGGTTTAAAGAAGATGCTAGATAATGCTCAAGGTAAGCTATGTTTTATATTTCTAGAAATGCTGGAGGCACCAGGATACAGAGATGGGCATGACATGGTCCCTGGCCTTTTGAAATTTGTATCCAGGTGGAAAAAAAAAAAAAAAAAACATGCCACACACAGTCGTGTGATTTGGAGAGTGAAAAGAATGAAGTAGAAAATCAAAAGTGGGATGGAGAACAACTGAGAGTAGTAGCCAGGAAGGCAAAGAGTGGGAAGCCTAGAGGGACAGTCTTCTGGGACCTGGACCCTCCACCCAGCAGTCACGAGTTGCTCAGGAACTTTCTGACAACATCCTAGTCAGGGAAGACCCAGAGGAAAGGGTGGTCCCACGCGGGAGGTCTCATTTTCTATAGAGTTCTGCTTGGGGGAGCCTCAGAACAGCCGGTGGAGACAGGATACAACCAGGGCATTTAGGAGTTTGTGCCCCACACCCAAGAAAGCGTCAACTTGACCTTCTCTAACCACTTTTGTCCCATCATCCTAGATGTGAGAATCTCAGTCCTACAGTGAATCTCACCATCATGTACAAGACACTAACTTAAAAAAAAAGAGCAAATAGCAGAAAGACCAGCAGAGTAGAGGGGAGGGAGCAAGGGGAGGGGGGAGGGGAGGGAGCAAGGGGAGGGGGGAGGGGAGGGAGCAAGGGGAGGGGGGAGGGGAGGAAAAGGGCAAGTCCTGGGGACTGAATTAGAGCAAATTATATTTCATACCTTTACAATTATGTTGAAATGAACCCTATTGTCATATATAACTAAAGAGAACTAATAAGCCGAGTGCCATGGCACACGCCTGCAATCCCAGGGGCTCAGGAGCCTGAGGCAGGAGGATCCTGAGTTCAAAGCCAGCCTCAGCAAAAACAAGGTGCTAAGCAACTGAGTGAGACCCTGAGTTTATAAAATACACAATAGAGCTGGGGATGTGGCTCAGAGTGCCCTTGAGTTCAACCTCCAGTAACCCCCAACCAAAAAAAAAAAAAAAAACCAACCAATAAAAAGGGGAAAAAAGCCTTAAATGTTGTATATAATTTGTAACTAGAATTATATTACTATAATTATACTATAATTACTATAATATTACTATAATTATGAATTAATTGTAATTAATATAGTCACATACCTAAGCTCTAGATTATTATTTCCAGCATACTCCAATGCACCCATGTCAATTTCATTGAAATATTTGCAGAATTGAAAACTTGGAGTTTAATATAACTCAGGGGGTTACATTTCACGTGGGATGTGCATGATGCTGAGTCAGCCATAAATAGACCTGGGTAGAGGAAAGAAATCATTAAGTGCAGAGCCCAGGGGCAGGAAGGAGCTTCCTCTCTTCAAGGAAATGAATGAAGGCCGAGATGGCTGAAGCCAGGCCAGCAGACAAGCAGGGCCAGTGGCCTTCAGCAAGAGACCAGGAGAAACACACTTGGTGTTAAGCAGTTGAGTTCTTACTTGTTTTAGAGTGGAAGGCTGCAAATCATGGGGAGCTGTGGGCTGTCTCAGGGAGACAGCTTAGCCCTTCTATAGGGTTTAGGCTGTGGCTGGGTGACTTGGGGGACGTTGAAGGGAGAAGAGCTTTACTCTAGATTGGTCGCTGCTAGAGAGTGGGTGCAGCTCTTTCCCTGTACATGAAGGCAGAAGCTCAGTTGCCTTCAAATTTGGGCTTCCCCGATAGCCCCCCACTGTAAGAGGCATTGCTGCTGGCTGTGCAGGGCGTCAACACTGCTTTACAAGAGGCACTAAATAGTCTGCCCTTGTCCAAAATGGCTGAGCACATGTTGCTCACAAAACTCCCCAAACCTCCAGCAGGCAACAAGCCCATCTTTGTGTGCTTGTGTGCAACTGTATGTCCACCTGGAGACCCTTTGTGCAGAACACCAGGTCAACCCCATTAAGGTTGATGCCAACGAAAAACTTGGGGCATAGGCATGCCTCTGTAAATATGACCAAGAGGGAAAGTTCCATAAAGCGGTTGGTTGCAGTTGTGTAGCAGGTGAGGAGCAGAGCAAAGAATCCCCAGGCCGAGTCAATCCTCATGGCTTCATATGCAGGAACAAAAGAAATGTGGCTCATGTTCCTAAAAAAAAAAAAAAAAGAAAAGAAAGAAAAAGGAAAAAGGGGCAGCAATTCTACAACTGCATATTTGGTGGGTGGTAAGTGACCTTGCTTAACCAAATTACAAAGTAGGCTGTTTTGTTCCATTTTATCAAGGTCTTAGGGTAACTCTGTCTGAAGTTTTTATTCTTTGAGAATACTTAGATTGTTGCGGCTCACTGAGCTGTGAGCCTCAAGCCCAGCTTGTAACAATACTGCAGTCCAGCTGTCAACACGGGACCAGTTCTGGATGTCAGGGGCTATTTTTCTTTTCACTAGTGGCACAATTATGCATAGAAAGAGATCTGGATTTATCCTAACTGCAGAGCACAGACAATAGATATACAACCAACTCTGACCAAAGTCAATGTGTAGTTAGTACTGGATAACAAAGCGCAATGCCTCCTAGATTAAAAAAAAAAAAAAAAAAAAAAAAACTTTCTAGCTACCACATTGCCTATTCTTTCTGGCAGCACCCAACCCAGAGCAAATAGGCTTCATTGAATCCTTCCTCAAACTAACCCAAGTCTAAATCCTATCATAAATCCCTCCTGACACTTATGGAGAGGCCCCAAAGTCCGCCATGATGTGCTGCCTCCTCATGGCAACAAGCCAATAAACCCAACTGTGTTTGAGTGCAGGCGTCGTCCTGGTGATGGTTGGCTAAAAGGCACTGCCAAGAGAGACCATTGCGAAGTTTTAAGCAGGAAAGTGACATGAGGGAGTCTATGCTGTATTTTTTAAAAGGAGCACTCAAGTTGCTTTGGGCAAGAATGTGGAAGCAAGAGATCCAGATGATGAGAACCTGAATTAAAACAGCGAAAGTTAGGCAAGAAGAAGTGAGAACAGCTCTGGAAAATCTGACCGGGAACTTGGCAGGGACTACTGAGGAGAAGAATAGTGAGTTTTAAAGAGGGAGGAACCAAAGAGAACCCTCTCCCAGATAGGACAGTGAATAAATTAGGCAGGAAACAAAAGAAGGGAGTAAATTTGGGGTGTGGTTTGGAAGAGGAGAAGTCTGGTTTTTAAAATCACTGAATTGACTATGGAGAACCGGGAGCAGGGGAAGGAGAGGGGCATGAATGACGAGGAAAGCTGGAGCTCAACCCCCAAGGGCCTTGAGCACCAGGCTGACCCGTTCAGACTCATCCTGTGATGTAGATCCACGACTCCCCTTCAAATCAGCATTCAGAGAGTAAGACGGGAGGAAAGGAAAAATAAGGCAGAATCGCGGAGGGTCAGGTCAGTTCCCTAAAGGGGACTAACAGGGTCCCCTTGTTCACATCCAATGCAGATGCTTCTGATTATGAGACGCGCCAGAGCTTTACTTTACCTAAAATATATCAGGAAAGCACCCACTTGACATCTCCCATCTTGGACAGAGTGGCATCTCCTGAGAAGGGTATTTTATTCCGTTTATTCTCTTGCTGTTCCCATCTCCTTCTCCATATGGATTTTTAGTTATCTTTCCATTAATTATGAATTATCTAAGCAGATCAACTTGTAAAGAGAAGAGGTCTGTTCTGGCTCACAGTTTTAGAGGTCTCAGTCCATGATCAGCAGGGCCCTTTGTTTTGGGAAATCTGGTGGCATCATGACAGGTGCACATAGCAGAGCAAAAACCCCTCGCCTGGTGGCTAGGGAGCAAAAGAGAAGAGGAAGGAGCAGGATCCCACCATCCCTTCAAAGCCATGTCCCCAGTGATCTCAGGGTCTCCCAGTTGGCCCCACCTCCTCAGCTCTACAGTTTCCCTCCAAGAGTATCCCATGGGAAACCAAGCCATTAACACACGGACATTCAGGGGACACCTGAGATCCAAACTCTATCAATGGATAACTTCTGTTCACAAATCAAGATCCAGATCACAGCCACCTTCTTATGAAACTATCCCCCATCACTTTCCCCTATCTCATTGCCTTTCTTCTTTGCCACAACTGCTCCTCCTCCTCATCTGCCACCATGACTGCTCCTGCCACTGACAGCTACATGTCTCCGCTGCTAACGATACCCTTGAGCATTCACACTGAATTTCTGGCTTTGCGCACAGCAGCTCTTTTAATCCTCATGACAACGGTTGCCCTTTTTTTCCCCCCTCCCTGGTCCTTCTTCAAGGCCCAGCTGAAATCTCCTCCCATCCCTCCCAAGATCTCTCCCAGAATTCACTTTTCCAGAGAGTGTTATTGGAAGCCACATCACGTCTTCACAGTGAGCAGTGTATAGTTTGTGTTCACCTGCTCTCCTCAACGGTGAGCTTTGATGAGACGCCTTGGTGTCTTTTGAGGTAACTAGAGCTCTGCTGCTCACCTCCACACATCACGTCCATCCTCAGAATGATCATGACAGCTCTAAATGACAGGCCGGGCATTATGAAAGGGGTTTCCTTGCAGTGTCCTGTTCAAGAGTTGCCACCATCTTCCGACATCAGTCTCATGACTGTCTCCACTGTGTTAGTCACCTTTCCACTAATACAACAAATCCTGGAGATTATCAACTTATAAAGAGAACAAAATTGATTTTTGGCTCAGGTTTAGAGGTTCCAGACCATCACTGGTTGGCCTTATTGTTTTGGGGTGAGGAAGCACATCGTGGTGGGTGTTTGTGGTGGAACAAAACTGCATACCTCCTGGCCAGGAAGCCGAAGAGAGAAGGAAGATGGGGTCCCACAATTCTCTTTAAGGTCCCCCCGTGACCTACATACCTCTCACTAGGACCTACCTGTGAAAGTTTTCACCACCACCCAATAGCACCACCCTGGGGACCAAGGCTTGAACACACGGGCCTGTGGAGAACATTGCAGATATAGACTTAACAGAGGAGATTAACTCTTAGAGAGGTGAGCTAGTTTGCTTGTGGTCCCAGAGCTGTGTTGAGACTGGAGCCCAAATCTGTCTGATTTGGCTCTGGGGTCCCACTCTTGAATTAGCTCAGCATCACAGATTTGGAGGTTCATATGTAGAAAATCCCTGTTCCACAGGGCTTTTCATCCGTTAACTTATTTAATGTTCTCATGTAGCCTAGGAATTTGACACATTAACTTCATTTTATAGAGGACCAAACTAAGGTACAATTATCAGTTGATGTACATGATTCAGACCAAGCCCAACAGTTGTACTGCCATGCTAAGCAACAGTATCCCTTAAAAACTACTTAACTTCTCTGAGCCTCAGTTTCCTCCTCTTTGGTAAAATAAGTGCCCAGGAAAAGTCATTTTTTAAAGAATTAAAGGAAATAATCTTTGTGAAGGTAAATGCTTAATACTTAGTACTAAATATTATTATTCTTTTTAAATTTTTTTTTAATATTTATTTTTCAGTTTTCAGTGGACACAACATCTTGATTTTATTTTATGTGGTGTTGAGGATCAAACCCAGTGCCCCACGCATGCCAGGAGAGCACGTTACCGCTTGAACCACATCCCCAACCCCATTATTATTCTTTTTAAAAAAATTTTTAATTAGGTATATATGATAGCAGAATGCACTTTGATTCATTGTACACAAATACAGCACAACTTTCCATTTCTCTGGTTGTACACCATGTAGCATCACACCATATGTGTAGTCATACATGTACCCAGGGTAATGATGTCTACCTCATTCCACTATCTTTCCTGCCCCCACCCCCACTCTCCTGCCCTTCCTCCCCTTTTCCCCAACAGAGTTCGTCCATTCTTCCCATGCCTTCCCCCCATGATAGATCAGCATCCACTAAACAGAGACAACATTTGGGAATTTGGTTTTTTGGGGAATGGCTTACTTCGCTTAGCATGATATTCTCCATCTCCACCCGTTTACTTGCAAATTCCATAATTTTATTCTCTTTTAATGCTGAGTAATATTCTATTGTGCATGTATACCACATGGTGTATCTATAATTCCTAAATAAAATAGGAATTACTGTACTAATCCACCTTAGGATGTGTTAAGGTTAAGTGAAAATGTATTAAAGTATCTATAAGTGATGGCGACCTGTTTCAAGACCAGTAAGAGTCAGGAGGACACCTGCTTGTATCAATCAGATGAGTAGATAAAATTGTTCTAAATGTTCCAGAGTTATCTGGCTTTCAATTGCCTTTTCCTCTAAGAATTCAGAATTGGTACTAGTATGATATCACCAGTATCCTGAGGAAGCCTCTCTTATGTATTCCAGTTTGCTGCTACAATAGTTGAAACATTGACAATGCTTGGGGTCACCCAGAAGGTCAGGGAGCTCCCAGCAACCCTATGGGACCACTTTCCTCAACCACCAGCATCTTGGATACCTCCCTGTGCTCCTAAAATTGGCTCTTAAACTTTGCACCTTCCGGGGGGTCCCCGTTGGACTAGGTTCTGCTTGCCCTGTGGTTCCAAGATGAGAGGGTAGTTTACATCTTTATTTTATTCTTGGAGTAAGTTCCCATACTCTGGAGTCAAATTGTAATGAGGCCTATGTTCCTGGAACCTTACAAAACTGAACTGCTGCCCCAAGATTCTTTCCTGCGGTCAGAGGAGTCCTCTGGCTTACTTGAGCCACACAGAATTTTTGAGGCAAATATCTTCTGATTATGTGGATGCAGGTGAGACAGGATTAGGGGAAAGGAACAAGATTTCCAAATGTAAGTATCATGAAGCATCCACTGAAAACCGTGGCTCACAAATCAATGACCACACTTTTAAATATATTTAACACTGTGAGATATATGTATATACATACATATGCACATAATATATAGTAATATATACTATATACAAAATATACATATATTATATACATATATAAATATATATATATAAACCATACAAAAATGTCATGTTTTGTGAGTCAATAATGATTGGATATGAGCAATATTATATGATCAACTTTATATTTAACTGAAAGTTTCACAAAACAATTCTTAAACATTTATTTCATACAAAGCACTGTTTTCTTTTCCTATAGCATTTTAAAAGGATGTTGACCACAACCCAATGTATTTCACAGTCTACAAATAGATCAAGCCTTGTTTAAAAAACAACTCAGACCAAGCATAAGAGAGAACTTTGAGTATTTGGGTAAAAGGCAATGATATCTTGAATTTTATAACAATTGGAAAAAAATAAGTATTCCAATTTCCAAGTTAAATCAGATGTCCCAGGGTCAGTGACAATTCTGTCTTCTCTGTTGATCCATCCTTTCATGCCAAGACCACCAGTGATACATCTGTATCTGAACAAAGTTGGTAATATTTCGTAACAAGGAGGGCAGCCCAATGTAGGGACACACTTGATGAACTGTGGTACTTCTCAGCAAGAGGGTGTTAGCAAGGGGACTGTTAAGGATTTGAGCTTGGGCTGGGGATGTGGCTCAAGCGGTAGCGCACTCGCCTGGCATGCGTGCGGCCTGGGTTCGATCCTCAGCACCACATATAAACAAAGATGTTGTGTCTGCCGAGAACTAAGAAATAAATATTAAAAAATTCTCTCTCTCTCTCAAAAAAAAATTTTTAAAAAAAGGATTTGAGCTTGTATTGGCTGATTTGGAGGAGGGATTGAGCCAATTCTGTGGTTGGGTATCTTGTTATCTAGATGGCAGAAAGAACAGAGAGGGTTAACCCTTTCATTAGTACAGTTGGTTGTTTTAAAGTTTGGACAGTTCTTGTCATTGTGCCCTCTGATCAACCTGGGGCTTGGTGGCCATTTCAGTGGCTCTCTAGTTCCCCTGTCCTCTGAAGTTTCCCTTCTTGAAGGACCTGAAACCATAGCTTATCCCCAGAGCAACAGCCCTTACCTGCGAGGGTGCCCACCCAGGTCCCAGTAGTAACTCTACTGTTGAGTTCTGAGCCAGCCTGGCTCAAGAGATGGCCAGCAAGGTTGGTCATTGATGTTAGCCTGATTGTCAGAACCTTGCATTCTCACCCTGACCCACTCACTGGCCACTGGAGTGTACTAGGATAGAGGGTTCTATGCTGTTGATCCAGAGTGGGCTAGGAAAAATGGAAACATTCCCACATGGTTGCTCAACAGCACCCCACCTGAGGCAGTAAAGAATCTAACAGCCACTACTGAAGTAGGCCTGATACGCTGACTGGACCCCACTGGGCACTTCATAGAGTTTCATTGGACTTTCTTCATAGAATATCTTCTTCAGGAGTCCAGGGTTCTGGTCCCTCATGAAACCCACCAAGAGTCTGGCTACCAGACAGTTGAAGAAATCCAGAAAGGGGAATACCTGAGCTACATCTAGTTCTAGGTCACCACTGACACACACCTGGGGGTCACCAGAGAACATTAATAGGTACAGGTAGGAGGGATGTTCCATCCTAGGTTCTGGTGAGCAGGTTCAGGTTGCAGGGGCTAGAGAGCCCTTCAAGGAGGAAACCCATGGGTGCCATGCTATACTGCTCCTGGGTGGCACACACAGTCTGGCCGCACTGCAAGGAGAGGCAGCCCTGACAGCCACACTGCTGGCCTTCAGGGCTGAGGTGCTCCCAGTCTTCAGTGTGCTGTGTAGAGCACTGACTCTGTAGTTTTCTGGGCACGAGGCGTTGTCAGTGAGCAGGTTCAAGGGATGCAGGATGCTCAGTGTCTGCTTGAACATGGTCTCACGCTCCTGGAGGATGACCTTAAATGTGAAGTCATAAGGACTGCCCACTTTGCCTGGCCTCAGACTCCAGCAGCTCTGGTCTGCCAAAGGCCACCAGTCTGTTGCCAATGCCCTCTTGCCAATGCCCTCTTGCCACTCCTGTGAAGGGGTTCTCTGGCTGAGTGTCTTGGAGCTTCCTGTGTTCTGTGTGTAGTTCTGGAAGAACTGGCTCTTTGTCTGCCACAGGAAGCCTCTTTTCCAAGATCGACCACCTGAAAGAACATAGCTCAGGAGGCCACAGTGAGGTTGCTCTTCTCTCTGGCCTGACTGTCCACCTCACTCGGTCCTCCTGTGTCACGGTAGCCCTGCCTCCACATGGCTGAGGATGTGTGTACCATGTCCCAGCTCAAGCGTCTCTGCCAGCTACTCAGTCTTGTGGTCACTGAGCATCAGCACTTGCTGCTGGAAGGCAGACCGGAAGTCAGGGTTCTCATGGAACTTCACAGAACATGTGCTGAGGTGGATCTGCACCCTGCATGTGACCATCTACGACTCCAGGTTGTCTGCCTTAACATTCTGGAAGTCAGCAGAGAACTTGCCACTGAAGCTGAGGAGGAAGAACTCCGCATGGATGGAGACTGCCCAGGTGATGGTGTAAGTATCAGTGCGCTCTGCGTCAGTGTCCATGATTCACACTGTGTGTCTGCAACATCACGTGTGCGTGGTTTGGAAGGAGGGACCCACCATCCTTTGGCCCAGCCTCACTTTGTGCAGCCTGCTCCAGCTGCCTCCTGGCAATGTCCTCAGCACCTGCAAGTTCCATACCTGCTTTCCGTCTTGGAAGCCTGTCCTCATCTTGCCACCCCCCGTGGAGAGCAGGACCTATAAATGAGCAAGGCACAAGGGCATGGCTGGAGGAGAGGTTTGCTTTGGCATCTGCCCTTAGCTTCTCTGTGGCCAGGGGTGCCGAAATATGTGACCTGGAAGCTAAAATATGCTTAGCCACAGGGTGGTGATTCTGCCCTCCCAGGCTGCTCTCCAGAGCAGAGAATAGCAAGGACATCTCTTATCAGAAGCACACAGGGAGTTGAAACTGGGACAGATTCCAGGCTTTGGATTGTACCAAGGAGGGCTGATGGCAGGCATATGGCCCATGGGCCCTCTGGACTCAGGTCTGTGGAGGACATCAACCTAACATCTGCATTTATGAAGCACTTAATATTTCAGTCTCCCACTTGCTCCTTACCGTAGCCTGTAAGCAGGGTCATACTACTGCAATTGGCAAATGTGAGGTTCAAGATCAGGCCATGAACTGGCCAGGAACAAGCCCACGTCCCAGGCCTGGAAGTCTGGGTCCCTCTCCTCCCTGAGGGGCTAGGCTGGGAGACATGGGGGCTGGGGGTTACCCTCGCTCTTGATTTCCCTGTGGTCCTGCAGCAGGTATTTCAGAAGGGGGCTCAGGGCTGCTCTAAGAAGTGAGGGTGGCTGTGCTAATGCTCCAGAGCCCTGGGGCACCAGGAATGCATCCCACCACGTTACACACCTTACAGTGCGGAGCCCAAGGATTTTCCTCCTGTTCCTCCCCCCCGCCCCCCGGAGCCCTCTGGGAGCTCTTCCTTTGCCTGAGACTAACAACTGCTCTAAGCGAGACCCTGGTCTCAGTGCTGGATGCCATTTTAACCCCTTATCATTCTTGTTTTATATATTCAGGAACCGAGACCCAGAGAAGACAAAGTGCCCAAGGTCCCTGAACACCACAGAGACAGTATCTGAATCCAAGTTCATTTGATATCACCAAGGGCAGTTTCCATTCCCTGATCTCTATCTGCTATTTCATTATCAGGATCTTGCTTTTTATCCCTCCCAGGGCTTTGGCAGATAACCGGCTCTTGGAAAGGGCATATGGAGTTACTCCTGGCTAGGTCTGGTTGCAGCCTATGTGGGAGCAGAGGTCTTCACTTCCCACCACATTTGGGGAGAAGCCTGGATTGGCATCTGGGCTCTATTATTTAACAAGAAGCCTCCTACCCCTCCTGACTTTTACCACAATCCCTCCTCCCTCCCGGGTACAGGATGAGAACAATACAAACCTCTTCAGGCTTGATCTGTTGCATGTCTGAATGCCCCGAGGTATGCCTGGCACACAGCAGGGTGTTCTTTCAGTAAAGTGGGATTTGACTTGCACTCAGATTTGTCTAAACCCCAGGTCTGGTGGTCTTTCAATCCAAAGGCTCCTTTTGATCTGTATTTTTATTTAAAAGTAGATATTTTAATTCCTTTATTCAATAGTTTTATTGGACAATCCTAAGGTCACTTGGGATGGTTATTTGCTGTTATCTGGGAAAAACAAGGGTTTTCCTCCTTCTCGAATTCCTTCCTATGGAGAGACAGGATGGAAGGATGTACACCCACCTGTTCCCAGAGGTTATCTCTGCTCCTTGACATCCTGCCCAGGCCCCTAAGAAAAAGCACCTCAGGGCATTACAAACCCAAAGGAGTCTGGAAATTCATCAGGTTTGGTTAGATCTCTTTCCTAGCACCTAGGGCTGGTTTGTGGGCATTTCTTAGCTGTGGAGGAAAGAGAAAATAAACATGTTTTGGCTGAATGGTGGCTAAACATTTGCTGACTTGGATCAGATGCCGGCAGGAGGAGGGCCAGGAGAGCTGTGAGGATGTTTTGTTACCAGCCCTGGGCAGCCCTGGCTGAGGCCGAGAGGTTAGGACGGGTCAACTGGTGCCCAGCACTCACATCCCCCAATTGTTCTGAGGCAGCGTAAGGAATCCACAGGCAGGCCAGCCTGCAGAATCAGACACTGTGGCCCCCAGCAACAGACCTTGGAGAAGAAGGATGACTTCCTTTCATGAAGGCACAAACAAGACCTTTCAGCTACTAACTTTTAAAAATGACAACAAGTGCTTGCTGTGGAAAATTAGAAGGGGGTTGACCAAATCATGCTGGGTGTGTGCCAGTGTAGCATGGTGAGTTCCACTTCTGTGGATACCTATAAATATACACAATTTATAAAAATAACAAATAGATGGGGGAAGCCAGTGGAGTAGAGGAAGGGGAATGGGATGGGTGGGGGAAAAGTGGGGGGGCAGGTACTGGGGACAGAAATGGAGCAAATTATATTCCATGCATGTGTGATTATGTCAAAATGAACCTCACTATTCCTTAGAGCTACAATGCACTAATAAAAACATTTTTAAAAGAGTAAAGAGTTTATATAAAGTGAAAAAGATCCCCTCCAGCCAGCTATGTTCCTCAGAGATAACCTCTGTGAACAGGTGGGTGTACATCCTTCCAGATGTTTCCATAAGTGCAGGTGTGCACCCAGACACTTGTACACAAACTACTCGACACGAATGATACCAGGCCATGTGTGTTTTTATCCACATAGAAACTGATTCCCAGAGAAAGGAAATGATATGAACAAAATCATACAAAAATAGACATAGCAAGGTCCCTGTCTCTTGAACCCTCCCCGTTCTCTTGGCCTGTGCTCATTCGAATTGACCACCCTGGGGGACACAAATACACTTATTCTGGCAGACAGATAGGGGAAAGAGTTGCAGGTTCAACCAATCACAACTAACAAAGGGTGCCAAGGGTCTTCCTAAGGTTACTGGCTAGATATTTGCTCTGCACACAGGGGCCTCATTTTATACTCGCCTGCTTGGGAAGGAATAGGTGAATGATTAAATAAGGATACAAAGTGGTCTTTTAAAAATATTTTAACCTTTATATTTTTCTGTATTTTTTTAATTGGTACATTATAGTTGTACATAATTGTGGGATTTGTTGGTACATATTTCTATATGCACAAAATATAATAATACAAAGTGATCTTAAGTGATACTCAAAGGAAGGAACTCTTTCAGTTGGAGCACAATGCTTTTTTTTTAAAAAGATTTCTAATTAGTTTTACATGACAGCAGAATGCATTTCAACTCATTGTACACCCATAGAACATGATTTCTCTTTCTTCTGGCTGTACACGATGCAAAGTCACACCATTTGTGCAATCTACATGTGCATAGGATAATAATGTCTGTCTCATTCCACCATCTTTCCCACCCCCATAATCCCTTCCCTCCCCTCACTCTCTTCTGCCCAATCCAAAGTTCCTCCATTCTCCCCTAGCCCCTTCCCCCTATTATGGATCAGCATCTGCATATCAGAGAAAACATTTGTCCTTTGGTTTTAGGGAATTGGCTCATTTCACTTGGCATTATAGTCTCCAGTTTCATCCATTTACTGGAAAATGCCATAATTTCATTCTTCTTTATGGCAGAGTAATATCCCATTGTGTACAGGTACCACATTTTCTTTATCCATTCATCTGTTGAACGGCACCTAGGTTGGTTGCATAGCCTAGCTATTGTGAATTGAGCTGCTGTAAACATTGATGTGGCTGCATCATTGTAATATGCTGATTTTAAATCCTTGGGGGTATAAATCAAGAAGTGGGATAGCTGGATCAAATGGTGTTTTCATCCCAAGCTTTCTGAAGAGTCTCCACACTGCTTTCCACAGTGGTTGCACCAATTTGCAGTCCCACCAGCAATATACGAGTGTACCTTTTTCCCCACATGCTTGTCAACATTTATTGTTGTTTGTGTTCTTGATAATTGCCATTCTGACTGGGTAAGATGAAATCTTAGAGTAGTTTTGATTTATTTGCCTTTCTCAAATTGCTAGAAATGTTGAATATTTTTTTCATATATTTATTTGTTGATCAATTACATTTCTTCTTCTGTGAAGTGTCTATTCAGTTCCTTTGCCCATTCATTGATTGGGTTATTGGCTTTTTTGGGTGTTGAGTTTTTTGAGTTCTTTATATATCCTGGAGATGAGTGCTCTATCTCATGTCCATGTGGTAAAGATTTTCTCCCATTTTGTAGGCACCCTCTTCATGTTATTGATTGTTTCCTTTGCTGAGAAGAAGCTTTTTAGTTTGGATCCATCCCAATTATTGATTCTTGATTGCATTTCTTGTGCTTTAAGAGTCGTGTTAAGGAAGTCAGGTCCTAAGCTGAAACAATAAAGATTTGGGCCTACTTTTTCCTCTATTAGGGGCAGGTTCTCTGGTTTAATTCCTAGGTCCTTGATCCATCTTGATTTGAATTTAGTGCAGGGTGAGAGATAGGATTCTAATTTCATCTTGCTGCATATAGACTTCCAGTTTTCCCAGCACCATTTGTTGAAGAGACTATCTTTTCTCCAAAGTATATTTTTGGTGCCTTTGTCTAGTATGAGATACCTGTATTTATGTGGGTTAGTCTCTGTGTCCTCTATTCTGTACCATTGGTCTACCAGTCTGTTTTGGTGCCAATACCATGTTGTTTTGTGACTATTGCTCTGTAGTATAGTTTAAGGTCTGGTATTGTGATGCCTTCACTCTTCTTGCTAAGGATTGCTTAGGCTATTCTGGGTCTCTTATTTTTCCAAATGAATTTTATGATTGCTTTTTCTATTTCTATGAAGAAAGACATTGGGATTTTGATAGGACAGTGTTACTAATTGCAGCATTACCATCTGCATATTTTAAAAATCAGGACCCCATAAAAGGGGAAGAAGCAATAACAAAAATGGAAGAAGCCGAGAGGTGGGGTTTGGGAGAGTTCAGCATAACTGCGTTTGGGATATAGTCCTGCCTCTAGAGGTTCTATGACCTTGGACAAAAGTTTTCATCTTCTTGAGCTTTTCATTTGTAGGCACCTATGAATGTAAGGAGGAGAAAAGGAACAAAGAGCAATTTAACTGGGATTAATTTATTCGGGATTATACCAATTAAAGCTCAAGCAGGCTGAGGAGTTTGAGGGACTTTTAATCTAGGAAACTAAGAGTTCAATGTCAAAGGCAACCCCTCTCAGCTTCTCAGGAGACTGAGGAAGGAGGATCTGCAAGTTAGAGGTCAGCCTTAGTAATTCAGTAAGACCCTGTCTCAACATAGAAAGAAAGAAAGAAAGAAAGAAAGAAAGAAAGAAAGAAAGAAAGAAAGAAAAACAGAGGGGTGTGTGTGAGGGGGCAGTCCTGAGGATACCACTCAGTAGTAGAGTGCTTACCTAGCATGCTTGAGGCCCAGAGTTCAATCCTCAATGCTAAAGAAGGAAAAAAAAAAAAAAGTAACTCCCTGGATCTTGAATCCAAGAAGAGATCTTGAGGAATTTCTCAGTTAACTTCTAAATAACTCATGTTCCCTATGTGTGCACTCTACCCCAATGTATCACCTGACCAAGGAAACTACAAGCTTAAGGAAACGGCTATGGCTATAACAATTAAGTGATTATCTCAAAACAGCTAGTAGAGAAGATTTTGAATGTTTCCAACACAAAGAAATGATATATGTCTGAGGTGACTGATATGCCAATTACCCACCTGATCCATTATACATTGTATACATGTATAGAAATGTCGCACTATACCCCGTAAATAGTTACAAGTACTACATGTCAATTAAAAATAAAAACATATTAAGGAAGAATTTAAGAACCTACCAGGTCCCTCACTCTTCCATCTAAAGTCACCTGGGAGTCCCTGCTGCCTGAAGTCTCCCTGCCTTTTTTATGATACTTTTCCTTAAGGATTCATCAGGAGTCTGCCTCACTTGATAATGGATGTACACATTCTCTGTTCCTTGGTTTTGAGAAAACCCAGAACCATCAAAATGAGGAAATCTGGGATGGAGAAACAGAGACAAAGCCCTTGTTGTGGTGTGGATATGAAGGAGGTGCCCCTGAAAGCTCATGTGCAAGAAATTCAGAGGTGAAATAATTGGGTTATGAGAGCCTTAACCTAACCAGTGCATTAATCTAGTGACAAAATAATTGACTAAAACAGCCCTGATCTTCATCACTGTGTTCTCAAAATGCATAATTGATATCTCATCTTCCCTGGAAGATTGTTGCAAACACCCAGCAGGTGTCTGTACCACCTGAAAGACAAATGGGATCTTGATGGCCCCAGGAAAAAAATTCAGGGTTTGTTTTGCTTATGGTATTGATTTCCAGTTAAACCTATTAAAAATCGAATTTCTGAGTTTCATTGAATCAGAGCTGTAGAAAATGAGTTCTACATGAGAACCCAGCTACCTACAACCCACAGAATTTGTGTCACATTCACATGACATAATTACTCCATTGTCTCCATGTGAAACGAAACTCTCCAGACTGAAGGAATCTCTGAAATAAAAGGGTTTAGTGAGCCATTACAGATACCAGCAAGAAAAGGTCAAAATCCCAGCAACTCAGGAGGCTGAAGCAGGAGGATTGCAAGTTCAAGACCAGCCTGGGCAACTTAGCAAGATCCTGTCTCAAAATACAAAGGGCTGGGAATGTGGCTTAGTGGTACAGTGCCTCTGAGTTCAATCCCCAGTAATGCACGTAAACACACACACACATACACACACACACACACACACACACACACACACACACACGCATAAACAAACCAGGTCCATGGATGAGCTCTGCATGTCTAGTGGCAAGGCTGGGTAGCAGTTGGAAATAAGCCCACTGGATCTAAAAACCCAGAGCATTTTTATAAGCAAAATCTCTGGCAAGAAAATATAAATGATTTACATTGAACCTACACTTGCTATACAAAAGAAGGGCAGGATAAGGAAAAACGGAGAAAGCTTTAGGACAGAAGTGCACAGGAAGAAGTCCTGTGGCTTCTGTCTTCGTTGGGATTAACAGTCAAGAAAGTTGTAACTGACAAAGTGGTACCTGGAGGTGGGCCACTGGAGATTGAGCCATGGTTTCAACGAATATTTAAGAACATGAAACAGGCTTTTGTCTGTTTTTCTCCTGTGGCTGCTTCCCATATCTCTTTTCCCCTCTGCATTTTGGCTTTTGTAATTAAATGTAAAACATCTTAGAATTTCTTTTTTTAATGAAGCAAAACTTTACTATTCCAGGAGAACCTTTGCTGACAGATGGCTTGATATTCATCATAAAAGCTTCCCAAATACCCATCAAATCTTCAATGAAAAGCCTCCATCGCAAGATTGTGTGAATTCCTTGCCTTACTTTGCTTCTTCCACCAGCCTTGGCCTGTCGTGTTGTGATCTTTGCACACTTTATATCAAGACCTTCCCTCTCTCCACTGAAGAGACTGCCTTAGACCAAATTTCCATTACCACAAATTCTAACCTGATCCTCCAAGACACTGCCACCTGTCTGCTGAGACAGGTTCTCCTTGTCTCATCAACAATTTGTTGTTAGTTAGTTAGTTAGTTAGTTGTTAGTTAGTTCAGGAAAGGGCATCAAACGGTCCCTAGGAAATTCTGTGGCACAGCTAGGTTTAAATATTGGATAAAACTAGATCCAAATTGCTGAGCCTAGTGCTCAAGGTCTCCAGCTGTCTGACACTTGCCTCACCTTCAAGTCAATTGCTCATCTACTCTGTTACAAACCATATAAACTATGCTGTTCTCTTGTATTTTATCAGCTTTGTGCTTTCATTCATTCATGTTTTATGCTCTGTTTATTCTTCCACATCTCAGCATCTTTTTGTCACCTGTGTTGTATCTGGTCTCCAAAGATAGCCCCCAGCAAACCACTCATCCAGGACTGTTTTTCTGAGAAGACCTGGCTCACAGTGGATCTGCCCTGGTCCTGTGACTCACTTTAACTAGTTTAATATGGCGGGCATGAAGCTATCTCTGTACCTAAGAAGACCTGGAAGCTCACACTTCTGGGAACCTGATCTATTCAGTTACTCTGCTAGAGAGCGAGAGATCATAAGACTGGAAAAAAGAAGAGCCCAACTCTGCCCTCATCTTGCCTCGCCTCAGCCTTCATGTTTACCTCACTTAAGTCTAGATGACAATGTAAACAAGTCATTCTGGACTTTCAGACCCAGCTGAGCTCCTGGACAATGTGCCATGGATCAAAAATGGCAAACAGCTGAGTCCATTCAGATCACGGAAGAGCGAGGTATAAAGGACTGTTGTGATTATGCTAAGTGAAGTTAGCCAATCCCCAAAAAACAAATGCCAAATGTCTTCTCTGATATAAGGGAGGTGACTCAAAATGGGGTAGGGAGGAAGAGCATGAGAAGAAAATTACCTCTAGATAGGGAAGAGAGGTGGGAGGGAAGAGGGAAGGAGACCCACTTCGTTATACAGAATACAGATATGACGATGTGAGGGAAAAAATAAAAAATAAAAATAAAGAAGTGGATCACATTAGATTGGGTAGAGAGAAGTGATGGGAGGGGAGGGGAGGAGAAGGGGGAATGGAAGGACAGCAGAATAAAATAGACATTATTATTGCTGTAGGTATATATGTGACTGCATGACCAATGTAATTCTGCAACCTGTACACTCAGAAAAATGAGAAATTATATCCCATCTGATTCAAATTTATGATTTGTCAAGATCATTGTACTAATTAAAAATCATTGTACTAAAGATCATGTGTAACTAATTAAAACAAATTAAAAAAATAAAATTTGGAAAAAAAATAAGGCCCTGTTGTTTTAGACTGCTAAAATTTGCTGGTTTGTTTTTATGGCCCTAGAGACTAAACTCAGGATCTTGCACATGCTGAACACGTGCTCTACCATTGAGTTACACACTCAGCCCGTAGACCACCAACTTGTTTGATGGCTTGCTATGCTGCAATAGATTACCAAAAACCCATTTTCAAAGCCTCCTTCAAGAGCTACCTCTTTAAGGGCTGGGGATGTGGCTCAAGCGGTAGCACGCTCGCCTGAACTAAAAAATAAATATTAAAATTCTTTCTCTCTCTCTCTCTCTCTCTCTCTCTCTCTCTCTCTCTCTCTCTCTCTCTCTCCTCTCCTCTCTCTAAAAAAATAAATAAATAAATAAATAAAGCAGTTAATAGCTCAGGGGTTTTATTAAAAAAAAAAAAAAAAAAAAAGAGCTACCTCTTTAAGAAGCTCCCTCTGTCTTCCCTTCCACAGCTGCAGGTGGGAACTACTTTGTTCCCTGCCAAAGTCAAACAGAGACACTCAGCTTCCCTCCTGGAATCTCCTATTATTTCCTGGCCTCCTCCAGAAAAGCATTCCATCAACTCAATGTTTTATGGCCAATGGGCCTTTTTTTAGGAGAGACTGGAAATTTATAAATTCCTTTTCATTAAGGACCAGAAGAATTTGTGCTGCAAAGTTACCTAAAGCAAATCAAATGTGCTGCCTACAGAGAGTAGCCCTGACCACCCAGGAAGGGGATCACAGCTTCTGATCATGACAGCTGCTCAAGTGATGGTTTATCTAATGGAAACAGAGAGAACTATTGAGAAAATGTGGAGGTCTGACCGCAGGGTTAAAAAAGTGGAGGGGAGTCCACTCAACCTTTTTGGCTTATGGTACAGCTTTTGGACTAAATTGTTACCCACCATCATACTTTCTGCCTATTTTGGAAAAAAAAAAAAAAAAAAAAAGTAGTGACCATAAGGTGAAAGGCTCCCCTAGTGGGGAGCAGCTGATTTTATTCTGGAGGGTGGGAGTGCCACACTGCATCCACCTCAATGACCAGCAGAGGGCAGTGTAGACACAAGAGTTGCCTCCCTGAGATGCTCCTTCCTCCAGGAAGTTTTAAGCAGCAGACAGGGACATGGCTTTGCCAGCTGTTTTGGAGATGGAATGACTCTGTTTGGCTGTAACATGATATGCACATGGGACAAGTCTCCTCTTCCTTGATCAGAGACTTCCTGTCTGGCATATCCGATGTATCTGCAAGTGGTGCGATCCTGTGTCCCTTCAATTTCTGCCTGCCTCAGCTGCACCACATGCTTACCACACAACCTGGTGCTGTGTGCCTAAGGCTAACTAAAGGATAGGGAAGGAACAAAGAAACCAGCGCACTCATTTATTGGGCAAAGTCCCTGTGAAGAGCAATCTGGCTACTTGTGCAAAAGCCATGACTTTGTTCACACTCTCCTAATTTAACCTGGTTGTTTTCAGGTCTGGGGCTCATCCCGAAAGTATGATTCAAAGGGAAGAAAAATATTCACATTAAAAACATTTAGAGTTGCATTTAAGTGTGGCACACTGCTCATGTATCCCCCTGCAAGAGAGAAACTGAGAGGTGAAGTTTGCTGACGGCCTTCAGCTGCTGCCCACGTGGGATCTGCAACAGCATTTGCTCCCCAAGCTGCTTCTAGAAGACTGGAAGAAGCTTCTCTTAGAAACAGCTCTCAGCTAAAGCTTGGAGGATGAACAGGACTTGCTCAGACACCGAGTGCATAGATAAGAGTTCTAACAGCAGCGTCAGTCACAAGCTAGTCTGGACGCAGGGTTCCCTTCTCTACCTTGGGTTGTGCTTTCGCGGGATCCATCTTTCCCACAAACAATTTACAGAGGTTCCCACATCCTGAATCTGTCAAAGGCCTCTTGTAAATCCCCTGGATTCTTAGAATAGGCTTGGAAGGTGTCAGTATAATGAACAAGGCCACCTGTCATTGCCTGGATGGGTTGAATAAAGAGAAAAAGGAAGGATAGATTTTGAACACTGGAGAATCTAGGCCAGCAGAAAAACTGATCAATTCCACTTTGGCACAAATATCTCAGGTTCCAGGTAGAGAACTGTCATTCCTACTTGCTTTCCTGTCCAGAGGAGGACAATTAAAACTAGGCTACCTGTCCTCCAGTACCTCACACTTCAGTGGGTCCTCGGTTTACATGAAAAAGGGCACCAGATGCTATGGGAGCCCAAAGGATAGGATCAGAACATGGGAGAGGGCAGTAGAACATTCTGGAAATAAATCCATAGACTCTGGAGGCTTCCAGTATTGGATTCTATCTACAGCACATTCACCAGGTGGTGTCTGCTTGAACAGCTTGAGTTACAGGAAAATCACTGTCTTTGAACACAACCCAGTTCTGCTGGTAGGAATTGGTCTCCATGATGACTTCACATTCCAATATCAGATTTGGAGACACAGAAAAATTCTACCTCTAATTTCCATCTCACCAAGCTTCCAGTGGTTGAAGAATAAACAATCTCTTATGTAATAATACTTATTATTATTGAACCAACCCCTACTATAGATGAACTACTGCTAGACATTTAAGATGGTATCCAATTTAATCTTCGTAACCTCCTGGTGAGAAAGGTCCTGGTGTTCTCATCTCCTCCCTCCCCTATTCCTTCCCTCTGAGGCTTAGAGGAAATGAGGAACTTGTTATTAGTAAATGATGGGATTGTGGTCACATCTGGGTTTGTGGGCTTCACATTTTGTACTCTCTACGCTGTCACTCTCCATGTCTAGGATAATTAAAGTTGGAGAAAAGTGATGTGGAGGGGGAAGATCAATGAAAGGAAAGAACACATTTTAGCTGTTGAGGAAGATGTGAGGTTAAAAGAATTTGTGTTATTTTTGCAGTTGAACTTGACTTCCTTTGGGTCTAGGATGAGGAAGCCACTGGATTTAGAAGGTTGGTGGAGGAAGTGGAGACATGTGTGGTGCCTGAGCCCCTTGATCTTCTGTAGTTAGCGTCATTGTTCCATGTCAGCTTTGGAGTCAGACTCGGGGTCTGAATCCTGGCATGGCTGCTTGTCAGCTGTGAGCCCAGAGGTAGCTTACTTAACTTCCTTTGCCTCAGTGTCCCGATCTATAAAACGGGGAACATAATCGCACTTGCTGTTTTAAGCATCAAACCAGAATGTACACTTAAAAGGATATTTAGCACATGGTAAACCCACTATAAATGTCAGCTATGATGACTGCCACCTCCCCGAGGTAGTGTCAGAGTCAGGTGGGGCTGAGAACTGAAGTGCAGTGCTTTAATTGGGGGGAGGAGAGTAGACATACAGACTTACTGCACCGAGTATTGTTTATTCCAGTTGCTGTATCCTGGCATTTTAAAACTCTTTAAATGGTGGTAAAACACACACGACATCAAATTTATCATCTTAACCAATTTTAAATGTACAGCCTTGTTAAATGCATTCACGTTGTTGTGCGAACACCCTCCAGAACACTTCTCATCTTGCAGAATCAGTATACTTTCCGTCTCTATAAATTTGACCAGTCTAGATACCTCAAAAGTGGAATCATGCAGCATTTGACTTTTTGTGAGTGGCCTCTTTCAGTTAGCATAAAGTCCTCAAGGCTCATTCAAATGGTAGCATATGTCAGAATTTCCTTCAATTTTAGGGGTGAATAACACCCCCCCCTTTGCTCTTCATATACATAGTTTGTTAGCCACTCCTCCATTGATGGGCATGTTCACTGTCTGGCTACTGTGAATAATGTTGCCATGACCTGGGAGTACAAACACCTCTGTGAGACCTTGCTTCCAATTCTTTGGGGCATATACCTAGAAGAGGGATTGCTGGATCATATGCTAGTTCTCTTTTTAACTTTTTGTGGGGGCAACCTCCATACCGCGTTCTGGAATGACTGCAACATTCTGCATTCTTGCACAGTGCTCCAGTTCTTCAACATTCTCACCAAGACTTCTATTTTCTGTTTTCCCGACAGCAGCCCTCCTAAAGAGCGTGAGATAGTAACGCATCAAGGTTTAGACTTGCATTTCCCTCATGATTAGTGTTCAGTTTCTTCACATGTCACTTTTGGTTGTTTGTATAACTTTTTAAAGAAATACCTATTCAAGTCCTTTGTCCATTTCTAATCTAGCTGTTCAGTTTTTTTTTGTTGTTGTTCAGTAATTGGGGTTATTTATGTATTCTGAATATTAACCCATTATCAGATATGTGATCTGCAAATGTTTTCTCCCATTTAAAAAAATTTTGTACAATATTTTTAACTGGTTTCTTCTGGTTATACATAACATTAGGATTCATTTTCACATAGCTATAAAAGCATGGAATATAAGTTGTTCTAATTCAGCCCTTGGTGCTTCCCCTTTTCCTCCCCTCCTCCCTCCCCTATTCCTTCCCTCTACTCTACTGAACTTTTTGCTCTTATAGTTATTTTTTTTAAGTTAGTGTCTTGTGGATGGACATATATGTCTGTGGTATGTTCATATATGTGCATAAGAGAGTGAAGTCAGGGGCCAGGGTTGTGGCTCAGTGGTAAAGGGCTTGCCTAATATGCATGAGGCACTGGGTTTGATACCCTGCACCACATAAAGATAAACAAATAAAATAAAGGTATTGTGTCCATCTACAACTCATCTACAACTGAAAAAATAGAGAGTGAGGTCAGACTCAGTTCACTGTCTTTCCCTATTCCATCCCTCCTCCCTCCCCCTCAACCCTCTTCCTTCACTTCACTGATCTTTGTTTTATTTTGGTGGACTCCCCCATTTCTTCCCTGTTTTCCTTTTCTTGTTTTGAACTAGCTTCCACATATCAGAGCTATCTTCTCCCCTTCAGGGGTTGCCTTTCCACTCTGTATACTGTCTGTTCGATGCATGGACAGTTGTAGTCTGTCCTGCTCCTCCATATTTGCTCTTGTTGCTATGCCTTTGGTGTCATCTTTAAGAAATCATCACCAAATCCAATGCCATGAGCTGAATCCAGTGCTTTTATCCTCAAGCTTGGGGGTCAGGTTTGCTCAGGCAAGAGAAATGACAAATTTCAGAGCACAGTGGATTATAATTTCATTCTTTATGGCTGAGTGTATATCCCATTGTGTCTATGTACCACATTTTCTTTATCCATTCATCTGTTGAAGGGCACCTAGGTTGGTCTGATAGCTTAGCTATTGTGAATTGAGCTGCTGTAAACATTGATGTGGCTGGGTCATTATAGTATGCGGATTTTAAGTCCTTTGAGTACATGCTGAGGAGTGAGATAATTGGGTCAAATGGTGGTTCCATTCCAAGCTTTCTGAGGAATCTCCGTACTGCTTTCTATAGTGGTTGCACCAATTTGCAGTCCCACCAGCAAGGTATGTGTATACCGTCCCACCCACATCCTCACCAGCATTCTTTGTTACTTGTATTCTTGATCATTGCCATTCCGCCTGGAGTGAGATGAACTATCTGTAGTTTTAATTTGCATTTCTCTAACTGCTAGAGATGATGAACATTTTTTCATATATTTGTTGACTGTATTTCTTCTTCTGGGAAGTGCTTTCTTTTCTTTGGCCCGTTTATTGATTGAGTTATTTATTTATTTATTTATTTATTTTTGGTGTTAAGTTCCTTGGGTTCCTTATATACCTGAGATGAATGCTTTATCTGAGGTGCAGGTGGCAAAGATTTTCTCCCATTCTATAGGCTCTCTCTTCATGCTCTTGATTGTTTCCTTAGGCAAGAGGTTTTTGAGGACTCAGAAATCATCTCAGAGCTGCTGGATGTGGGCTGATCTTCTGTAGAATGTGCAGGTTCTTAGGTCTGTGGAGTTCATCCTTTCCTGTCCAGGTATGTTTAAGATGAAAGCGAAAGATACGCAACCATGGGCTGGGCTGTGGCTCAGTGGCAGAGCACTTGCCTCCCATGGGTGAGGTACTGGGTTCGAGCCTCAGCACCACATAAAAATAAACTAAAAAATAAATGCATGCTGTCGATTTACAGCTACAAAATAAATAATAATAATAATAATAATAATAATAATAAAAGATATGCAACAAAAAGAGCAAAAGAAGCAGAAGGTAACTGAGGTTAAGATCATCCAAAAATGGTTTAAAATAAAAAAAAAAGAAGAAAAGAATGAAAGAAAGCTAAAGTCGTTATTAGTCAGACTTGAGGTCTTTAAGGAACTTTCTGGCGAATTTCCCCAGAAAAGGGTTTCCTGTGGAGATCACAGGCTGACTTTCTTCTGGAAGTGGGGCTTGGCAGAACTTGGCTGTGCACTACTCTCCTCTGCCTGGTTCTTCATCTTGTGCTCTGATGATGTGCTTTTTTTCTGCAGGGGGCCCAGGGAAGAGCCCAGAACAGCTGCATCCCTGCAGCATCTACAGAGCAAGTCCCACTCTCTGAACAGTGAGCCTGCCCAGGCGTTTACAGCACAAGAATCTGCAGCATTTCTGAAGCAAGTCACCCCAGAGGGATGATGAGCCAACTGGAGAGTCCGCCAGATGAGGAAGTGTTTGAGTAATTAGGAGAACATGGAGTAAGGAGCAGGTTGGGAACAAGGTCCTCCACTGGTGGAAGGTTGAGAGCAGAGTCCAGCCCTCAGGGCAGGTGTAGAGGACAGTCAGTTGATGAGGATGCCAGGGTGTAAGATTCGAGCCAGAGGAGGATATACCTGAGTCCTCACCCCACCCTCAGCCTCTCAATAGATCATTCATCAGACACTCAGATCTGTCTAAATGACATGTTGTTATCACATGAAGCAATGGACAAGGGGCCCCACCTGATCACCTTTGTTTAATTTGAGATTGAATTTGAGAGAGACTGAAACGGAGACTTATGTCTGAAGAACATTTGAAGAATAAAGTAACATTTGATGGACAGAGAACAGAGATTTAATTTAAGATTAATGAATGCTTTGGGGCTGGGGATATAACGTAGTGGTAATAGGGCACTTGCCTAGTATGTGCAAGGCCCTGGGTTCATTTTTCAGCACAGAAAAAAGAAGAGAGTGAGGCAGGGCGGTGAGGGTGGGAGAGAGAATACTGCATGCTTTAAAATAACACAAGTTGGTGCAACCACTTTGTAAAACAGTAAGGAGATTCCTCAAAAAACTAGGAATGGAACCACCATTGGATTCAACTCTCCTACTTCTTGGTTTATGTCCAAATGATTGAAAATCAGCACACTACAGTGATGCAACCACATTAATGTTTATAGCAGTTCAATTCACAATAGCTAAGCTCTGGAACCAATCTAGGTGCCCTTCAACAGATGAACAGATAAAGAAATTGTGGTGCATATACACCATGAAGTATTACTTAGCCATAAAAAAGAATGACTTTATGACATTTGCAAGTAAATGGATGGACCCGGAGACTATCATGCAAAATGAAATAAGTCAGTCTCATAAAACCAAAGATTGGATGTTTTCGCTGAAATGTGGAAGCTAACCTACAGTAAGTGGGTGTGGGGAGAGGGAAAGAATAGATATTCAGTAGATTAGACAAAGGGAAATGAAGGAAGGGAGGGGAATAGGAAAAGAAAAGACAGTGGAATGAATCTGAAATAATTTTCCGTGTGTACATATATGAATATACCACAGTGAATCTCACCATCATTACATCCATAAGAATGGGGTGATAACTAAAAAATAAGATATACTCCATGCTTGTACAATTATATCAAAATGGATTCTACTATCTTGTATAACTAAAAAGAACCAATTAAAAATAGGATTCTCTTCTGCCTTCATTCAATCTAATAAATTCTATTGCAGAGGTATTATGAAAATTAGAAAAAAGAAGATTGAAAGAAGAATGACACAAATGTGCAGACAATGTCTGTAAATCAGAAAATATTAACAAGAGATACTGACATCTAGTTATTTCCTACTGAAAAATTTGAGTTTCAGGGACAAAACTATCCTCAAACCATCTGGGCAGAGTATTATCTGCAAAGAGACCAAAACATGTAGCTTTCTTGGACATCACTTACAAAATAAATATTAGACGTGAAGGAAGCTACATGCAAAATTTTGAGGAGAAAGGAAGTAATATAAAAATGTCACAGAGCTAAGATGCTGTTGATGTGTGATGGCTTCCAAAAGACTTTCTACATATGTACAGAATTCAGGAAGTGGATCACCTAGTTATCCTAATTGAACAACTGAGTGAAAGCATGCTCTAGTTAAATGAGAAGTAAGTCAAAACACAGAGATGAAGAACAGACAAATTATGGGGAAAATATGAGCATTAAAACCAACAAAATACAGAATTAAGTCTAGTTAAGTGTCACAGATGCTAGTGAGAAAAGGACCAGGTCAAAAGCCAGGCTTGGGGCTGGGCATGGCAGCACATGCCTGTAATCCTAGGGACCTTGGAGGATGCAGCAGCAGGATTTCGAGTTCAAAGCCAACCTCAGCTACCTAGCAGGCCCTAAACAACATAGCAAGACTCTGTCTCAAAATTAGAAAACAAAAGAACAGACAAGACAAACACACACACAAAATACTGGCTGGGGATGTGGTTCAGTTGTGAAGCATTCCTGGGTTCAATTCCTGTTACCAAAAAGTAAAATCTTTTTGGCTGGGGATACAGCTCAGTTGGTGGAGTGCTTGCCTAGCATGCACAAGACCCTGGGTTCAATCCCCAACACCACCAACAACAACAACCCCCGACACCAAAAAAAAAAAAAAAAAAAGAAGAAGAAAGAAAAGAAAGAAAAATAACTTTTTTAGAAAAAGCCAGGCTTGGTGGCACATGCCTGTAATCTGATCAACTCTGAGGGCCAAAGCAGGAGGCTCTCAAGTCCAAGGCCAGTCTCAGCAACCTAGTGAGGCCCTGTCTCAAAATAAAAAAAATAAAAAGGGCTGGTGGTATAGCTCAATGGTAAGAGTGCCTGTGAGTTCAATCCTCAGTAGAGAAAAAGAAAAGAAAGAGAAAGAAAACTTACATTCAGGATTTCACGAAGTGCAATTTACAGGGGAACTTTCTGACAAAAATGTGGCCCAGATAACAGCAAGATCAAGTGGATCTCCCTGATTTGGATCAGAAGGAGAGACATATATACTTCAAAAATAAGAGCCGTAGTGTACAGAGCGCTGACTCCAGTCATTTCATAGTGTGACCTACATATGGGTCAAGCTGTAATAAACCTGGCTTATCTCAAGCTAATATTAGGCACATTCCCGATGCCAGTGGCTGGTCTCAAAGTCTCACCTCCCACTTGAATGGACCCCACATACCACTTGAAGGGACATTTTTATTTATAGACTGCTGGGAAAACTGACCAGAGTTACTCAGGAGCAATCAGAGATTATGACTCAAGATGACTGTGGTCAGGTAAAGCTGTATACCTACAGAGTGCTAATTAAATCCAAAATAGAATCTGTAACTTCCAAACTGCTTTGATGACAAAAAAAAAAAAAAAAATCTAGGGAGAGATTATACTGGGGTCTTTTTCTTTTCACTTCCTGCCGTTGCTAAGTTTTTTTCCTTCCAGAGACGTTCTCTATGTAATTAAAAGCTGGTCATGAGTAGCTTACCTAGCCCCTCTCCACCTGAAGCATCGCTTTTAAACTTAACAGGGCCCTTGACAGTCTGGGGAAGCCTTCAGATGTCTTCTCAGGATCATAAGTCATGAATTATCAAATAAATAAAGTAAACCACATGGATTATGGAGAAAACAAAATTATATTGAAATACAGTTATTCAAATTCAAAATGGCGATTAAGTTAAATAAGATGTAGCGGCAAAGTCTAATAATGAATGTAAATGTTCATTACATAATTATCAATTATGTCATCATTTTTAATATAAGAGTGAATGATATTTCAGTTATCATCAGCAACTGAAATCAGATAGGAAATAATTTCATCACCATTCATGACAGTCAGAGGTAATATAAACTTACTGTAGTTTGGTGCATATATTCATAATTGAAAGAAATGCTGATGTATGGGCAGAAGTTAATGAACACAAAGATGCAATTTTTTTTTCCTCTTCAATTTCAGAGATTCCCTGAATTTAAATGAACACCTGGGAAGTCTGTGAACCCAGATCAAAAGTATCTAACTAAAAAGCCCCATTTCTCCTCAGCAAAATTTCTTTTCATCAAAACATGACTTCTAAAACTGGCCCCCACGAGGTTGAACACTCCTTCCAATATTGTAGAGGGGACCTGATTCTCTCTCTCTTCTCAACAGCAGATCCGACCAAATGCAGTCACCCTTTATGAGTCTAAAAGAAAGGAGAGGTAAAAGATAATCCCATTATAGTTTTATTTTGCCTTTCCATAATTCTCATTCTGATTCCTTTGTTTCCAATAATTTCTTTTTTACAAATTATTTTTTAGGTATAGTACCTTTATTTTATTTATTTTTATGTGGTGCTGAGGATTGAACCCAGGGCCTCACATGTGCTAGGCAGAGCACTCTACCACTGAATTATAGCCCTCCAATAATTTCTTTTCTTTTCTTTTTAATTTTTTAAATTTATTTTTTTAGGTATAGATGGACACAACACAATGCCTTTATTTTTATGTGGTGCTGAGGATCGAACCTGGGTCCCACCCGTGTTAGGCGAGTGCTCTACCGCTGAGCGACAATCCAAGCCCCCAATAATTTCTTTTTTTTTTTTTCTTTTTTTTTTTATTGGTCATTCATAACATTACATAGTTCTTAATACATCATATTACACGGTTTGATTCACGTGGATTATGAACTCCCCCTTTTACCCCGTATACAAATTGCTGTATCACATCAGTTTCCCTTCCATTGATTGACATATTGCCTTTCTAGTGTCTGATGTATTCTGATGTCTGTCCTATTCTCTACTATCCCCCCTCCCCTCCCCTCCCCTCCCCTCCCCTCCCCTCCCCTCCCCTCCCCTCCCCTTTTCTCTCTCTACCCCTTCTACTGTAAATCATTTCTTCCATTTGTATTATCTTGTCTTACCCCTCCTTTCCTCTTGTATGACATTTTGTATATCCCTGAGGATCGCCTTCCATTTCCATGCAATTTCCCTTCTCACTCCCTTTCCCTCCCACCTCTCATCCCTGTTTAATGTAAATCTTCTTCTCAAGCTCTTCGTCCCTACCCTGTCCTTGTTTACTCCCCTTATATCAAAGGAGTCATTTGGTATTTGTTTTTTAAAGATTGACTAGCTTCACTTAGCATAATCTGCTCTAATGCCATCCATTTCCCTCCAAATTCTATGATTTTGTCATTTTTTAATGCAGAATAATACTCCATAGTATATAAATGCCACATTTTTTTTATCCATTCATCTATTGAAGGGCATCTAGGCTGGTTCCACAGTCTTGCTATCGTGAATTGAGCTGCTATGAACATCGATGTAGCAGTGTCCCTGTAGCATGCTCTTGTTAGGGCTTTAGGGAATAGACCGAGAAGGGGAATAGCTGGGTCGAATGGTGGTTCCATTCCCAGCTTTCCGAGAAATCTCCATACTGCTTTCCAAATTGGCTGCACCAATTTGCAGTCCCACCAGCAATGAACAAGAGTGCCCTTTTCCCCGCATCCTCTCCAGCACTTATTGTTGTTTGACTTCCTAATGGCTGCCAGTCTTACTGGAGTGAGATGGTATCTTAGGGTAGTTTTGATTTGCATTTCTCTGACTGCTAGCGATGGTGAGCATTTTTTCATGTACGTGTTGATTGATTGTATGTCCTCCTCTGAGAAGTGTCTGTTCAGGTCCTTGGCCCATTTATTGATTGGGTTATTTGTTATCTTATTGTCTAATTTTTTGAGTTCTTTGTATATTCTGGTTATTAGGGCTCTATCTGAAGTGTGTGGAGTAAAGATTTGTTCCCAGGATGTAGGCTCCCTGTTTATCTCTCTTATTGTTTCTTTTGCTGAGAAAAAACTTTTTAGTTTGAGTAAGTCCCATTTGTTGATTCTATTTGTTAACTCTAGCGCTATGGGTGTCCTATTGAGGAATTTGGAGCCCGATCCCACAGCGTGTAGATCATAACCAACGTTTTCTTCTATCAGATGCCATGTCTCTGATTTAATATCAAGCTCCTTGATCCATTTTGAGTTAACTTTTGTGCACGGGGAGAGATAGGGATTCAGATTCATTTTGGTGCAAATGGATTTCCAGTTTTCCCAGCACCATTTGTTGAAGATGCTATCCTTCCTCCATTGCATGCTTTTAGCCCCTTTATCAAAAATAAGATAGTTGTAGTTTTGTGGATTGGTTACTGTGTCCTCTATTCTGTACCATTGGTCCACCCGCCTGTTTTGGTACCAGTACCATGCTGTTTTTGTTACTATTGCTCTGTAGTATAGTTTGAAGTCTGGTATCGCTATACCGCCTGATTCACACTTCCTGCTTAGTATTGTTTTTGCTATTCTGGGTCTTTTATTATTCCATATGAATTTCATGATTCTTTTATCGATTTCTATAAGATATGCTGTTGGGATTTTGATTGGCATTGCATTGAACTTATATAGGACTTTTGGTAATATCGCCATTTTGATGATGTTAGTTCTGCCTATCCATGAGCAGGGTATATTTTTCCATCTTCTAAGGTCTTCTTCTATGTCTTTCTTTAGGGTTCTGTAATTTTCATTGTATAAATCTTTCACCTCTTTTGTTAGGTTGATTCCCAAGTATTTTATTTTTTGGGGGGATATTGTGAATGGAGTAGTTGTCCTCATTTCCATTTCAGAGGATTTGTCGCTCATATACAGGAATGCCTTTGATTTATGCGTGTTGATCTTATATCCTGCCACTTTGCTGAATTCATTTATTAGCTCTAATAGCTTCTTTGTGGACCCTTTTGGGTCTGCTAGGTATAGAATCATATCATCTGCAAATAGTGATAATTTAAGTTCTTCTTTTCCTATTTTTATGCCTTTAATTTCTTTCGTCTGCCTAATTGCTCTGGCCAGTGTTTCGAGGACTATGTTGAACAGAAGTGGCGAGAGAGGGCATCCCTGTCTTGTACCAGATCTTAGAGGGAATGCCTTCAATTTTTCTCCATTCAGAATGATGCTGGCCTGTGGCTTATCATAGATTGCTTTTACAATGTTGAGGTATGATCCAGTTATCCCTAATTTTTCTAGCGTTTTGAACATAAAGGGATGCTGTACTTTGTCGAAAGCTTTTTCTGCATCTATCAAGATGATCATATGGTTCTTGTTTTTAAGTCTATTGATGTGGTGGATAACATTTATTGATTTCCGTATATTGAACCAACCTTGCATACCAGGGATGAATCCTACTTGATCATGGTGTATAATTTTTTTGATATGTATTTGAATCCGATTCGCCAGAATTTTATTGAGGATTTTTGCATCAAGGTTCATTAGAGATATTGGTCTGTAGTTTTCTTTCTTTGAAGTGTCTTTGTCTGGTTTCGGAATCAGGGTGATGTTGGCCTCGTAGAATGAATTTGGAAGTTCTCCCTCTTTTTCTATTTCCTGAAATAGCTTGAAAAGTATTGGTGTTAGTTCCTCTTGAAAGGTTTTGTAAAACTCTGCTGTATACCCATCCGGTCCTGGGCTTTTCTTAGTTGGTAGTCTTTTGATGGTTTATTCTATTTCCTCTATTGTTATTGGTCTGTTTAGGTTGTCTATATCCTCCTGGCTCAATCTGGGCAGATCATAAGACTCAAGGAATTTATCTATGCCTTCACTATCTTCTATTTTATTGGAGTATAAGGATTCAAAGTACTTTCTTATTATCTTCTGTATTTCTGAAGTGTCTGTTGTGATATTGCCTTTTTCATCCCGTATGCTAGTAATTTGGGTTCTCTCTCTTCTTCTCTTCGTTAGCATGGCTAAGGGTCTGTCAATTTTATTTATTTTTTCAAAGAACCAGCTTTTAGTTTTGTCAATTTTTTCAATTGTTTCTTTTGTTTCAATTTCATTAATTTCAGCTCTGATTTTAATAATTTCTTGCCTTCTACTTCTTTTGCTGTTGTTTTGCTCTTCTTTTTCTAGGATTTTGAGATGAAGTATGAGATCATTTATTTGTTGGTTTTTTCTTTTTTTGAGGAATGAACTCCAAGCAATGAATTTTCCTCTTAGAACTGCTTTCAATGTGTCCCATAGATTCCGATATGTTGTGTCTGTGTTTTCATTTAACTCTAGGAATTTTTTAATTTCCTCCTTGATGTCTTCTAAAACCCATTGATCACTCAGCAACCTATTGTTCATTCTCCAGGTGATGCTTGATTTTTCCTTTCTTCTTTTATCATTGATTTTCAGTTTCATTCCATTATGATCAGACAAGATGCATGGTATTATCTCTACCTCTTTGTATTGTCTAAGAGTTGCCCTGTGACATAGTATATGGTCTATTTTTGAGAAGGTTCCATGTGCTGCTGAGAAAAAAGTGTAGCAACTTGATGTTGGGTGGTATAGTCTATATATGTCAATTAAGTCTAGGTTGTTAATTGTGTTATTGAGTTCTATAGTTTCCTTATTTAACTTTTGTTTGGAAGATCTGTCCAGTAGTGAGAGAGGTGTGTTGAAGTCTCCCATGATTATTGTATGGTGGTCTATTAGACTCTTGAACTTGAGAAGAGTTTGCTTGATAAACACGGCTGCACCATTATTTGGGGCATATATATTTATGATTGTTATGTCTTGTTGGTGTATGGTTCCCTTGAGCAGTATGAAGTGTCCTTCTTTATCCCTTTTGATTAGCTTTGGCTTGAAATCTATTTTATTAGATATGAGTATGGACACTCCTGCTTGTTTCCGTGGTCCATATGAGTGATATGATTTTTCCCAACCTTTCACCTTCAGTCTATGTACATCTTTTCCTATCAAATGCGTCTCCTGTAGACAGCATATTGTTGGGTCTTGTTTTGTGATCCATTCTACTAGCCTGTGTCTCTTAATTGGTGAGTTTAAGCCATTAACATTTAGGGTTATTATTGAGATATGGTTTGTTCTTCTATCCATATTTGTTTATTGATGTTACTATACCTGATTTGTTATCCTCTTTGACTACTTTCCCCCCTTTACTGTCCTACCTCCCATTGTTGGTTATCAATGTTATTTTCCATTTCCTCTTCCTGTAATGTTTTGCCAAGGATTTTTTGAAGAGATGGTTTTCTAGCTGCGAATTCTTTTAACTTTTGTTTATCGTGGAAGGTTTTCATTTCATCTTCTAATCTGAAGCTTAATTTCGCCGGATACACGATTCTTGGTTGGAATCCATTTTCTTTAAGCGTTTGAAATATGTTATTCCAGGATCTTCTAGCTTTTAGAGTCTGTGTTGAGAGATCAGCTGTTATCCTGATTGGTTTACCCCTAAATGTAATCTGCTTCCTTTCCCTTGTAGCTTTTAAAATTCTCTCCTTATTCTGTATGTTGGACATCTTCATTATAATGTGTCTAGGTGTGGATCTCTTATGATTTTGCACATTCGGCGTCCTGTAGGCTTCTAGGATTTGGGATTCTGTCTCATTCTTCAAGTCTGGGAAGTTTTCTTGTATTATTTCACTGAATAGATTGCTTAATCCTTTGGATTGGAGCTCTGTGCCTTCCTGTATCCCAATGACTCTTAAGTTTGGTCTTTTGATATTATCCCATAGCTCTTGAATGTTCTGCTCATGGTTTCTTAGTAGACTTGCTGAGCTATCTATGTTCTTTTCAAGTTGAAATATTCTGTCTTCATTGTCTGATGTTCTATCTTCTAAGTGATCAACTCTGCTGGTAGTATTCTCAATTGAGTTTTTAAGTTGGTTTATTGATTCCTGCATCTCTAGTATTTCTATTTGTTTGTTTTTTATTACCTCTATCTCCCTGTGAAATTGATCTTTTATTTCCTGGATTTGCTTGTCAATATGATCTTTCATTGTCTGATTTTGCTGTCTCATGTCTTCCTTGAGACTCCAGATCATCTGAAGCATGTATGTCCTGTGCTCTCTATCTGACATTCCATCTGTTGCAGCTATTACCTCTTCTAAAGTTGAGTTGACCTGCATTGCCTGTGGTCCTTTCTTTCCTTGTCGTTTCATACTGCTGGCGTTTCTTTCTGCTTGGTGAAATTGTTGTGTCTTTGATATTTTCCCCCTCTATTTAATTATATTGCTCTTGTATAGTTGAAAAATCACCCTTTCAGGGCAGGTAGTGGCTGTGATCCTCCTCCAATTAGTGTGATACTGGGGAGGAGAGATATTAGAAGGGGAGGGAAGAAGTCACTAAAGAGAATGAGTGTAGGCAGGTAGAATTCAAGGAAGGTGGAATAGGAAAATTGAAAGAAGTGAGAAGACAAAAAAAAAAGTGAAAAGAAAGAAAGAAGAAACGAAAAAAAATAAAAATTTAAAACCAACAAAAAAAAAAAGAAAAAAAGAAAAAATTTTATAATGATAGTAAAAAAAATGGAAATTAAAGTTTAAAAAATAATAGTAATACTAATAAAATAAAAAGAATTTAAAAAAATTGAAACCATTAATAGGAACGTTAAAGAACAACAACTACATCAACAACAAAAAGTGAAAATAAAAAAAAAATACTAATAATAATCATTAAAAAAATAATAATAATAATAAATGCAGTCATATAGCTCGATTAACTTCTCATCCAGTTGGTGGAGCTATGCCCACTGGGCCAGGCTTCTCTTCTTGATAGGTGGGAACCAATCACTGTGCCTCAGCTCTTCTTCCCAGACTGTGTGGGTCTCTAATCCTGAGTGCCTAGGGCCTTCTCTTGTGGTTCCTCAAGCCAGGCCCCGCTCACCTGTGACACTCACCACAATACTGACTACACGCCAGGTCTGCTGCTCCTGGGAGCCCTGTTTTCATGGGTGCCTGGGCACACCCTTTCTGTTTGCCTCCCTCAGACCCTAAGTTTGTAGGGCTTGGGGCTGAGGGCCCCCAGCGAATTTGTTTGCCCTCAGGTAGCAGCAACTCCCCTGATAGCTGGTGCAGGGGACCTGTTGTCAGCACTGGTGATAGCAATAGCTGGGAGTCCTGCACCGCTAGTCCTGCGTCACTCCTGATTCCCTGGGTCTGGCTGTGGTGCTCAGTTGGCTTTTACCTCTTTGAGTTCAGGCGGGCCGACTAGTTATTTCAGTGGGATCATTAGTGTTGAGTCCATGAAGCAGGCGAACCTGAGCTAGAATGCAGCCAATTCGGGCTCGGTGTGTTCTGAGAAGGCTAGACCGTTCGCCCGGGGTCCACTTCAGCTCAACCGTGCCTAGTGGTCCTGAGCGAACAGTATTTTGACAGTTTACTTCTCCCTATGCCCGTGCAGCTGAAGGGGTTAGAGACTTGATCTCTCGGCGTCCGCCGCCATGTTGGATCATTTAGATTTTAAATTGTCACTCATCTTATCAGCTGTTCCATTTTACTCGGTTAAGAGTCTGTTCTAAGGTGCTCCGCGGAAAGTGGTGGCGGCAGCGGCGGTGGCTACAGCGGCGGCGGTGGTGGCGGCAAAGCTGTGGCCTTCGGGACCCCCGTGGAGGGGGTGCGGGCTGGGGGAGGGGAGGCAGCGCCTCGGGGCCCGCGTGGGCCGGGTACTGGGCACGCGAGAGAGCGGGTGGGGTGGGGGAAAGAGATTGAGATCTAGATTTAGGGAGTGAGCGTGGGAGGAGAGATGGCGGGGGAGAAGCGAAGCGGAGAGGCGGAGAGGGGAGTGAGAAGGGGCCCAGGGAGCCCGGCAGCTCGGGGGCTGCAGCCTTACTGCTCGAGCTGAAGTCGTGGCGGATTCACTCCATCTAGGCCCTTTTCTTGACACGGTGCTGAATCCTTGTCGACAGATGTCCTTTGATGATCTTTACTTCTTCTTTTAAGAAGCAGCAACATACGCTGCGGCGGCGGTGGCGCGGAGCACAGAGCGGCTCACTCATTCCCAGCCGCCATCTTCCTCTCCCAATAATTTCTTAATCACAGAAAAACTTTATTACAACATGTGTCATTGAAAACTCTCACATTCCACAGACACTAAGTTTTTTTATATACTAAATACATTTTCATACAAAATGTTTAAAAAAAACCCAGAAAACCAAAAGAATACTTCATATTAATTTCATGCATTTGTTTCTTTTGTAAATATTTATCTTTGCTCAGTGATTACCGAATATTCTTGTCTGCATGCAAAACAAAAACAAAACAAAACAAACAAAACAAAAAACAACCTCTCCCAAGGCTTCTACACAGAAAATGACACACATTACTCCTGAATGCATTCGATAGGCCGAATTGAGTCTCTCAGCCACTCCCAACTTCTAAAGAGCCAGGAAAGTGCAATCTTATGATGGCAGAGAAAGGGAACTACAACTATATGTTAGAAATGTTTGCAACCTACCAACATCTGGCCTCTAATCCTTGAACGTTGATTCCTAGTCTTGCCTGCAAGAAGACATACAAAACTCCACCCCAGGGGTGACAACCTGAAAGTCTCACCCAGTTGCTATCCAGCCTTAACATGCCATCCCCAGTCTCCAATCAGAAAGCTTGGTAGTTGCAAGATGGGAGCAGCGACCCCAAGCTATAATTTCATGCATTTCCATTTTCTGCATTAGCATACATTTCCACTCCCCAACGGACTCATTATCAAAACCTCCTCTTTAGTCCCTGGGTTGTCAGGGTTGTGAGTCCTTGGTTAGAGATGCCTGTGGCACAAGGAGCTCATCTTTAAGGAAGGACAGTTTACTTTCTTGCCGTGCCCACTTTGAGACCTCTTCCTTGGACAGGATGTCACCTCTCCTTGTAATTCTCTCATGTCTGACATCACAGCTTTTCAGAATTTACTTGTAATAAGTGATAGGAAAGACCTATTAGGTACGATGTAGTAGGTTAAGGTCACTTGATACTTTGACAACTCAAGCGGGGAGGTGCTCAGCATCTTTCAACAGTCAGAGGCCTGGGAGCCTGTCTACCAGCCATGGCTTCCTCTGCTGCCCTCTGTTGGCTAACCAGAGTCCTCAACGTCCAGCAAGGGACTGCCTCCGTATATGCAAGCCCTCTGTCCTGAAGGTGTGAAGGGCTTTCTATAAAGACTGGTTTAAAAATGTACTGTGAGGGCTGGGGATGTGGCTCAAGCGGTAGCACGCTGACATGCGTGCGACCCGGGTTCGATCCTCAGCACCACATGCAAACAAAGGTGTTGTGTCCGCTGAAAACTAAAAAATAAATATTAAAAAAGATTCTCTCTTGAAAAAAAAAATACGCTGTGATTTGTATGAATTTTAAAGTGACCATTTTTTTCTACTTAAGATGTAGCCAAAGAGAATAGCAGAAAAGAAAAAAAGCTGTGGATGTTGAAGTTACTTCTAAGTCAGGGTCATAGCAAGGAAATATTCCTCACCCCCAGAGTAGGGGGCCGTGCAATGCCTGCCCTAGGTAGAACCAGCACTCCCACATCTGCAACTTCCCCCTTCTTAATTATAGGCTTTTATTATGGTTATTTTGTTCCTCTATAATATATTAGGTTTGTGAGAGCAAACAGCTTGTTTTTCTCAGTTCATGGGAAGGCCAAGAGAAGCCATAAAAGACTTGAAAGAAACTTTCTAAGGTGTCCAAGATTAGAGAGGATAATCAGTCATGGCTCTCCAGAGAGACAGAACCAATGGATTGATCTTTGTCTAGATATAGATATAAAATATAAATATGTAATTATATACAGTTTAAATATATGTGTGTATATGTGTGTATGTGTGTGTGTGTGTGTGTGTGTGTGTGTGTGTGTGTGTATTTTTAAGTAACTGGCTTACATTATTGGAGGGTTAGTGAGTCTGGCATGCTAAGACCAACCAGCAGGCTATAGCAACTCAGAAATTAATGATACAGTTTTGAAGCAGAACCTCTTACTTTCTAGGAAACCTCTTTTTTTTTTTTCCTCTTAAGGCCTTTAGTTGATTGAATGAGACCCCCAACCACATTATCAAGGATGTGGGTAACGTCTACAGTTAGTAACAACATTTGTAAAGTACTCTCACAGCAACAGCTGAATTAGTGTCTGATTAAGTAACAGGTCACGATAGCCTAGTCAAATTGGCAGAAAGCTTCTCATCTCAAGTAGCAACTGGGTGAGACTTTCAGGTTGTCACCCCTGGGCTGGGGTTGTGTGTGGTCCTCATGCAGGCAAGAATGGGGATCAATATCTGATGACCAGAAGGCAGACTTTAGTAGACTCCAAACATTGCTAACAGTTCTCCTTCTCTCTATATGGGATTGCACTTTCCTGCCTCTTTTAAAGTAGGGTGTGGCTGTGTGACTCAAGTTGGCCCACAAAACACCTTCAGGAGGAATGTGTGCCACTTCCGGGTAGAAGCCTGCAGGATCTGTGTACAACGCAGGCCAGCTGCAGGTGAAACCCGCCCAGTTTGGGGAGACTTAGGATAGACTCTCCATCTAAACCTCAGAAGTCATTAAGTGAGAGATCCTGTTTGTCATTTGGAGACACTAGGATTTTGGTGTTACTGCAACACAGTCCAGACTGTCCTGATGAAGATACTTTATGTGATGACTTTCTACAGCCTCCCTCAGCTTTAGGAGTCCAATATCACTTGTAGCCTTTTGGTGATTTGCCCCCTGGGCAGCCGCCAGCCTCCCTTCTCACCATTCTCTTCCCTTTGTTTGTGCTTCAAGTTATTGCACTTTGTTCTTTTTCCATATCCTGAATATTTTTTTGCCTCAGGCCAAAAAGAATACTTCCTATTCCCTTTGCTTTCACTATTCTCTCCTTGTACCTTTCTCTGACTTCAAGACCTTATCACAGTTCCATCCATTTTCCCACAAATAACATGATTTTGTTCTTTTTTATGGTTCAATATACTCCGTGGTGTATACGTACCACATCTTTTTTTTTTTTGTGGCTGTAGGTGGACAGAATGCCTTTATCTTATTTGTTTATTTTTATATGTGTGCTGAGGATCAAACTCAGTGCCCCACACATGCTAGGCAAATGCTCTGCCACTACATTACAGCCCCAGATCCATAGCACATTTTATTTATCCGTTCGCCTGTTGATGGGCACTTAGACTGATTCCTTAAGTTGGCTATTGTGAATTGTGCTTCGATGAACAAGGGTATGCAGGTGTCTCTATAGTGTGCTGACTTTAGTTCTGTCATATACATGGAAAAGTGGTATAGCTGGATCATACAGTAGTTCTACTTTTAGGTTTCTGAGAAACCTCAGGACTGATTTCCATGGGGGCTTTGATAATTTACACTTATAGATTATGTAAGTGTTCCTTGTCCCCACATACTCACCAGTATTTACTGTTTTTTGTATTCCTTATGATGTTAACCATCCTGACTAGAGTGAGATGGCATCTAAATGTAGTTTTGACTTGTATTTCTATGATGGCTGAAGATATTGAACAATTTTTTAAAATATAAAAAATGGTCATTTATACTTCCTCTTTTGTGAAGTGTCTGTTCAGTTCATTTACTCATTTATATATTGGGTTATTTGTTTGGGGTGCTTTTTTGGTGGTTTTTAACTGCTTTATATATTCTGGATATTAATCTTCTATTTGAAAAGCGCTGACAAAGATATCTCTATTTCTGTAGGCTCTCTCTTCACTCTGTTACTTGTTTCCTTGGCTGGGCAGAAGATTTTAATTTGATGCAGCCTCATTTTTTTGATTCTTGATATTATTTACTGAGCTTTAGGAGTCGTATTTAGGAATTCATTGCCAGTACCGATGTCTTGAAGTGTTTCCCCTATTTTCTTTTAGTAGTTTCAAAGTTTCAGGTCTTATATTTAGGTCTCTGATCAATTTTGAATTGATTTTTGTGCAGGATAAGAGGTAAGAATTCAGTTTGATTTTTCTCCATATGGCTATCTAGTTTTTCCAGCTCCATTTGCTAAAGAGGCTGTCTTCCCCAACATTTGTTCTTGGCACCTTTGTCAAGAATCATATGGCTGTAGCTGCCTGGGTTTATTTCTGTGCCTTCTATTCTATTCTGTTGGTCTACATGTCTGTCTTTATGCCAATACCTTGCTGATGTTATTATTATGGCTCTGAAATATATTTGGACAGTGGGTAATGGAATCCCTCCAGCAATGCTCTTTTGCTCAGCATTGTTTGGGCTACTGAGAGTAGCCTTGGGATTTTTTTTCCTAGTGCTGTAAAGGATGTCATTGGTAGTTTGATGGAGAATGATTAAATCTATAGGTCACTCTATAGAGATATGGCCATTTTCACTATATTAATTCTGCCAATCTATGAGCATAGAAGGTCTTTCCCTCCTCTGGTGTCTTTTTAATTTCTTTTTTCAGTGCTCCATGTTTTTTTATTGTTTATTTTTATTTTTAATCTCTTTGGTTATTTTTATTCCTAGGAAATTTTAAACCTATAGTAAATGAAATTGTTTTCCTAATTTCTTTCTCAGTGAGCTCACTGTTAGTGTCTAGAAAAATGATTGATTTTTGTATGTTGATTTTGTTTCCTGCTACTTTGCTGAACTTGTCTATTAGATCTCAGTGTCTTCTTGCGAAATTTTTAGGGTCTTCTAGTATAGGATCTTATCCTCTGCCAACAGGGCTAATTTGACTTCTTCCTTTCTGACTCATACCCCTTTTATTTCTCCCTCTTGCCTAATTGATCTGGTTAAAATTTCAAATACCATAGTGAGTAGGAGTGGTAAGGATGAACGACCTTTTCTCCTCCCTGATTCTACAGGGAATGCTTTCAGTTTTTCTCACTAACCAAAGAGAAGAAAGGGGGACGATTAATATAGAATTGGCTAAAAAATTAAAGACCAATGAAAGTGATATTAATACTAAAATATAAAAATGGGGCAAGGGGAGAGACAGAATAAGAAATGACAAGGGAAAGAAAAAAGAGAAAGGAATAAAAATGAGAAAGAAGATATATCTATATATAAACATCCAATTAAAGAATTAAAAAACACAAAATGAGATAAAGCACAAACAAACACATCATGGAAAACAAAACAACATACAATAAAAACAAAACCAAAATCTAACAAACACACCAAAAGGGCTAAGATTCCTCCTTCCTAAGAAGATTAAAATGAAGATGCTTCTTTTAAGGATTCTAATTTAGGAATCCACCAGGTATGGGTGATGGGGGTTGTAAATATGGTCCAGTGTGTTTTTTCTCAGCTCCAGATAAATAAGCCACTTTAGTTAGGACTGAGCTCTGCCCTGCTTGTTCACTGAGATTGCTATGGAAACCTGTCCACTGCAAGGCTGGATTCATACCTAGGACCTCTGTTCTTGGTACCCCAGGATGGGGGGGGGACACTGGCTATAGTAGGAGCCACCTGCCAACCCTCTTGTCCATGGAGGCTTTGAACTGATCTACACTGAGGACCTCGGGTCCTGAGACCCTCAGTCAGTGCACTTGTCTCAGTATGGCAAGTGTCCAAGCCATTGTGATGTATCCTCCAAATACCTTGAGCATGGAAGAGGCAACCAGGATTCTAGAATCAGCACTGGGGCAGGGAACTGCAGGCATCACACTTTGGTCCAGTGCCAGCCATGGTGCTCTCAGCCCCAGCCCCGCTGTGAACCTACCCACAGCTGGCCTTGCTCCCTAGTGCAAAGTTCCAACTATCAATTTTAGATGAAGTACGCTTCCATTTCCATCCACCTGGCAGATTGTCAGAGGGTGCCTCCCACATCCTAGAGTTCTCAGCAGATTGGTATCAGTGTCACGCTTTAGGGCCCAGTTGACTCTCAGGGTGGGCACCTGCTGACCCAGCGAAGAAGAGTGGCTGTTAGTCTTGGAGACATAAAAAAAAGTGCAGGAGTTTTTGATCTTCCATTCTTCAAGCCAGGACAATGAAACCCTTCTTAAGATGACTTCCTTCACTTCAGGGTCTGAATCTACAGAGGAACACAGGGAACATCTTTTCCTGCACTTTTTTTTTGCTATTTGGAATCCTGATAATGGAGTGTGCCTTCCTATCAACCTGTAGGAAGGAAGCCTCCCCTTCCCCACTCTGTTGCCAAGAGTTTAGTGCTAGTGAGCTCTATTTCTCTTATTATTCTAAACAAACAAACAAAAAAACACACTATTTCTGAGTTTTACCTAGTCATTGACTCTCTGGTCAAGTTGCCCTCTAGTGCTTTCCAGCGCCCCCATCCCACTTGCTCATGCAGCCACCAACCTGTTATTTTGGTTCAATCTTTGGAAGGAACCAGTAAATGCTGAGTGCTTCTTGTCCACCAAATTTTCTCTCCCCAACCTTGCAAATCTTAAATCTTGAAAACATCTCCGTAACTTTTATCTTGGCATCTTCATCTTTGAAGGGGAAGAGAGAGATCAGATAAGTTTAGAGGTAATCAATCTTGTATTGCCAGTTTCAAACATCTGTAAATGATTAACATATCTGTGTGCACTGTCCATGGAGCAGAGATCTGACTCAAAGGTTAGCTACTGAATGCTCAGCTGCATGCCCTCCAAAATTAGTAATTTTTAAATCAATTGAAAACAAGTGAAGCTAGAGGATATATTTGTTTTCCCTCGGCTATGTGATTGTTCTCTTATTTGGAAAGAGCCCATCCTCCTGCAAAATTTGTGTTAGGGTTGGAATGAAAAATCTTCCTATTTTCGTGGACCTGCCAGCATTCAAAGTCCATGCCTTTTCTTTTTCCAACCAATCCAAAGGATGGCAGATGACCGTGACCACTCACTAAATCTATTCCCAGAATGCAGGAAATTAACAAGAGGTCCTTGACTTACCAGGGATCGTGGAGGGAAAGTGGGGCCTATCACAAATACACCCTCAATACCTAATGAGAGGTAGTGAAATTCTGGTATCAAGCTGGCCTTTGTGTGGTATTTACCCAAGTCAACAATGATCAAGTGCAGACATTATACAAAAATACAAGATGTGACCTTCCTTAACCAGGGAGAAGTAAAACTACTGGCTTAGTTCAAGGACAGATTCTATTTTTTTTCTTTTCTTTTAGATATCATTTAATGGGAAATAAATAATTTTACATAAGATTGATGATGATTGCACAATTATACTTTACGTGAGCTTCTTGACCACTGATAGCTTCCTGTGAATTACCTATCATACCTTTGCCCATTTTGCCGTACCTTATGTTATGTACCTTATGACATTAGTTTTTAATGTTCAGTTTCTATTGTGGCATAATCCACGTTATAAATATTGCCCTTGTAAAGTATAAAATTTGGTGGTTTTGAGTTTGTCACCTGTGGCCATGATGTCTCTGATTGGTTAGCTCAGCGATCAACTGCATGGCTTCCTTAACCGCCTAGGACCACCCATCTCCCAGCCTTTGCTGAGGGCTTTTGTTTGTTTTAGATCCTGCCTTGATGCTTAGGGAAGTGGTTTAAGTGAAGCCTTAACCTTCACTTCCCGTGTGAAGCTTGGAGTCTCAAGGTCAGCCAGAGGAGAGAGCTGAGAGTATTCTTTGCTCTTTCCTGAGCATGTCCACAATGCTAGAGAGTGTATGAAAACATGGAGCTTTCTAGAGTCCTAGAAATAGTCAAAGCTTAAAAAGCCCCCTTTGAACTATCCCATTTTTCCTTTTAATTGTTTTGTACACTTCTGGTTTGCTCCAAAGGCTATGTTACTTCAGGCAGTTATGTTATCTATGCGCCTATCTGGCTGAGCTGAGACATTGCCTTTTGATTGTGGACTGGAACTCAGTCGGAGTCCTGGGTGTGACTCCAGCTTGCAGTCTACAGATCTTGGGACTTTTCAGCCTCCATAATCATGTGAACCAATTCCTCATAATCTATCTATGTATTGATGTCATCTACATCTGCCTCTTACTGATTTTGTTTCTTTGGAAAACCTTGACTAATCCAATAAGTGATCAGTGAAATAATTATGTCTCATTTAAAAAACAGAAAAGAAAAGAGGTTGAGGAGAAATATATTTGCTGTTAAGATATATATTAGGCCAGGCACAGTGGTGCATGCCTGTAATCATGGCAATTCAGGAGACTGAGGCAGGAGGTTCCTAAGTTCAAGCCAATCTGGACAATTTAGTGAGATCCTGTCTCAAAATAAAAAGAGTTGGGGATGTATCTCAGTGGTACAGCATCCTTGAGTTCAATCCCCAGTACCCTTACCCGCCAACAGAGATATATTTCAGGAATATAAATCTCAGGGAAAAAAAAGTTCAGAAAAGAGTGTATTTTGCTCCATTTTAAAAAGTGAAAGGATAAGCCAAAAATGAATAAATATGCTTATCATGGGCTTGGGGTGTGAAAGAATATAGAAAATAGAAATGAAGGCTAGACATCTTTGAATGTGCCTATCTTGTGTATTTGACTTTGAACTCATGTAAATAGTTTTCTTAAATACAATATAAGCAAATTAAAAATCAATCCTTTAACATCAAAATGAAACAAAAATGTTTTTTTAAGTTGGTAGCTGAAACAAATGGAAATAAATTATTGCAATTGACTTTACAGTGATTTAGTGTATGTTCCTACTATGTATGGATTTGAGGGAAACCGTATGTGGGGCCCAAATTGCTTGGAGGCCACATGGTCTACCTAGCCCAGACCCAGACTTTGACTTGGAGAAGTGATTCTTAAAGTTTGGTTCTCCAAACAACCTCTTTAACAGTACTGGGGAATTCTTAGGCTCCAGCTAAGATTGCTCTAAATATTGAATTTATTAATCTAGAACCAGTGAACATTTTATAACTCAATGCATGTAGGTAAATTTCATCGGTGGCTGCTAAAACAAAAAGGTGAATAGCTGACAAGGAAATTTATAATGACTGGAAAAGTCTGACAACAGCTGGACCAAACATAGAAGTCTGAACATGCTCAAAAGAATTTATGCGGCTCACTGATGTGATGCAGTAGGAAGTCACAGTTATGAAATATTCTTCCTAAAAAATTAAATCTGAATGCAAACTTTTACATCTAGAATGTAAAAAATCTAAGCAACATCTATGATGCATAAAAACAGGTTAAACAAATCTAGAAAGTTTGTCTAGAAGGCAAGCAACATGATACCTTCAACAAATAAACTGAACGGTGATAAAAACAAAAGAGTAAGTTAGAACACTTATTCAAATTTTGGTTCAAACGAGTCAATTATAAAGAGACATGGGTGGGGAAATTCAACACTGACTGGACAGTCTATAACATTAAGGAATAATTATTCATTTTAACTGTGTTAATTATATTGGGTATACTTTTTAAAGTCATCTTTTAAAGATACTAATGAAGTATCGACAGGCAAAATGATGTGCTACCTAGGATTCATTTCAATATAATAATTTGTGGTGTTTGTTAGGTGGTGGGGGGTTGGGGGAGTGAGGATAAGGAATACTGTCTCCCAGAAATTATAATTCTTTTGCAGATATTCAATATTTGAAGGCCCTGTTTATGTTTGGAGAGTCTCTGCCTTACCATGCCAAGGTGGTTTCCCATACTGAAGTAGTTGAAAATACTGGCTACAGACCCTCCTCCATTTGCAGTTAGGGTACAGGAACAAGACATAGACTACCTCAAACATAAGCACATTCTGGTCTTCAGCTAAGCAGACTGGTGGCAGTGGGGGCAGGAGCTGTGGTTCTAGTAGCAGCACTTGATAGTACCCTTCAGAGATGGTGGGGTGTGGCCTCTGGTGTCTGAGCAAAGAAGTGGTCATGGAGTTTCAAATGGGCACCTGCAGCTGGGTCATCACTCTGGCTAAGCAAATTTAGGCTAGGCCTTCTGGGAGACCCTGGCTCCTCTGCATATTTTATCTGCAAGTCATTTCTTTCTCATCCCTTAAAAAGAACTTCCACGGATTCCCATCAGATGTCTACCTAACCCCCAGCATCTGTCTCATGCTTCCCACCATCCCCCTCAATTAATATAAGTGAAATTTATTTACTTTATATACTTACAAAAGCCACTCCCCCCTCCCCCCTTGTATCCACGCCTGCCACAACCATCCCCACTTGCCTTTTCAGTCTCACGTCTCCCTTTTTCCATAATCACCCCTTGTTCATGCTGCCTCTTGAGCTTCAACCAGAATCGTGAACCAAAATGAGCTCTTTTCTTTATAATCTAGTTTATAGTATTGTATTATCAGCAACACAAAACAGACTAATACAGAAAATTGGTTCAGAGGAGTGAAGTCCTTACCATAACTCTTCAAGAACATGAAGGCAGCTTTGGAATGGGATAATAGAAGTCGGAAGAATTTGGAGTAGTAGGCTAGAAAAGGCTTGTAAGGCTGTATGCAGAATATTACAGGCAATTCTATGGAGAAGTCAGAAGATGAGGAGACGAAGGAACTTGTCTCAGATGGGAATGAGGATCAATTGGTAGTTAGAAAGTAGGTCATCCCAGTTACACCATTACAAAGAACATAGCTGCATCGTTTCCATGCTCTAGAGCTTTATGGAAGGCCAAATTTAAAGGATATGATCTTAGATATGTGTGAAAGAAATGTCTGAATGGCAAAGCATTCAGGCTGTGGCATGGGTATATTTGCTATTAACGGCATTTACAGAGAGACTTGAGAGTGAATACAGAGCAGAAAGATTCAGAAACTTTGCAGCCTGGTAAAGATGCACATAAGAGGATGGCGTGGCCATGCATCAGCCTCCTAAAGAGATCAACAGGAATGCTGAGAATCAGGACCATCTGGAAAAGCCCTTGAGGGTATCTTAGAAATCTTTAAGGCTGCCCATTCCATCAGACACCCAGAGGCCTTCTTGGACAAAGCTGTTCAGGAATTGAGTCCAGGCCACTTTCCATGGACTTGGGATTTGTTTCTCAGCTCACAGTCATGGTTCAAGTGGGCCCAGGTACACCTCATGCCTGAAGTCTACCTCGGCAGCCACGGGATGCTGGTTTTGCAGGTTTGCAGAAGGCAAGAGCTGTGGGGTCGCGGCAGCTTTCACCGAAATTTCAAAGGAAAGTCTGGAAGGTCAGAAAGAGGTTTGACAAAGGACAGAGGTGGCTTCAGTGGGGCCAATGCCTAGTGGAGCCATGGTGGCGGAGTTGCAGTGGAGATTCTCGAAAGAATTCCCAGCTCCCACCATTATTGGAATCTTGATTTATTTTTATTTGCTTAATAGACTTTTAAGAATTATTTGTCTTTTAGGATGGTGCTGTTTATGACCAGAGAATCAAAATCTTTATAAGGAAAACAAAATCTATAAATACCATTCGGAACATTTAAAATTACTTAATGAAAACTAAATTTATAAGTGAATCTACACACAACCTACAGGTTCTTAAAAGAAATTGTTAAAAGTTTCAGATTTGGGAATAGAATAAGAAAGCCTCTATCAAAATGAACTTTTGAAAATGAATTTAAAGGAGTAGAAAGCATCCTTGTATTTTTATCCTCCTCTGGCAGCTTTAGCCTGGGGGAGAAAGCAGATATTCTGTCATTCACAGCAAACTGAGAGCAGACTTTGAAGAAATTCTTAAATAATTGCTTGGAGCCACAGGACCAATAGCCTCAGGCTTTAAGTTTTGGACTGGAGGAACTAATGGCCTACTCCCTGCTACAGGAGGCTTTCCATGCCTATATTTGCAGTGTTTTCAGATCACTTTATTTGACTGTTAACTGACGGATAATGCAAAGCCAGCATTCCCTACTGAGATTAAAGATATGGTATCTGTAGGCTGGAAGTGATGGGATCTCTCTCTCTCTAGTATTGTGGATTCTGTTGCTCCACATCATGAGGCTCTCCTCTCTTTACATCCATGTCACAAAGCCCTTCTTCTCTCAGTGACTCCAGGACAGTTCTGGGGTGGTGTTTTCGCTGGTGCTCAAGTGTGGAGGAATTGGGCTGTGAGGCGCTCAAGTCCCAACTTGGTGAGGGTCTCTCTCTTTTCTCCTTTCAGTGGGTGTTATTTCTCTAGCACTGTTGGACAGTCTTCTAGGGAGACTCAGAGAGGACTTTTCTGGTGGCCTCCTGTATCCACCAGATTCCTACATGGCCCTCGCTTGTATTGCACAGGGTTCAGGTATCTCCAAAGCAGTGTGCTGCTACCAGGTGGAACCCGGTCTCAATCCTGTACAAAGCCTCCCACAGGCCTGTGCCTGATAATAAATATCCATCTCCCTGGTCTGAGTCTTCTCACTTTCTCCTCTCCCTACATCCATCTCCCCTCATGAACCATGTAGATGAAGCTTCCACAACCAAAGAATCAAATAATCTTTCTGTTTTTAGAATCTCTTTATTATGACAGGATCACCGAGGGTGGGGGATTAAGGAAGCTCAGCCTCTAGAAGCAATGTCAGATTACCCTTCCTGGGGTATGAACTGCAAAAGATAACTCATTGCAAAAGATATTAATACTCGTTGCAAAAATATTCTGAGTGTCTTCTTAATTATTCTCATTATTGCTTTGTGTATATTGTGCCTATGTGTAATATATTTCATGTGTAATGTATTTGTGTATATTGTGCATGTCTGTAATATATTTCAAGGCCTAGGAAGTCTGGAAAAGAATGATTTTTCAAAAGACCTGTTCAGGAAACAGGCTATTCTCCAGCCAATAAAAGAAAAGCTATAGGAAGCCAGAGGGGGAAATCATAGAACCCACTTCCTGGCAAATGCACACTGGTCAATGAGTTAGGAGAGCAACATAGAAATGCCTGCAGGGACCCTGAGAATGTGGGAGCTGAGCCAGCCTGGGAGTAGGGTACTGGTTCAATTTCATGCTGAGGAAGCAAAGCAAAGTTCATTAGCCATTTGAGGGCAGGGACCCCGGTTCTGCTGTTCACCACTCATCCCCATTTCCTCGAACTCACAGTCCACTCCATTACAATGTATTCCTTCCCCCCGTTTACACATCCTCTTCTCCAGCCACATGCAAAGTCACTGAATACTGTCTTATGTCCAGGGCCACTTTCACAGAGGCACATAGTTCCACTGGTTCCAGTCAAAGGGCATGGGGATATTACCCAGCCTGAGGGTCACTCGTTGTATGGTGTGGTTGGCCTTATCCACATGAGCATACATGGGGAAGCCACGTTTTCCCAGAGTCTGGGTCTGGCATCTGGCGATGTGATAAATGAGATTTTGACCTCGGTACTCAGGCACAGTAGCTCCTATTCGCAGCTCTCCAGTCTGGTCCATCATGGACCAGCTCACAGGGGTCCCCTCAGGCCCCAGCAGACAGAAGCTGGGGAAGGTCCGGATACAGCGCTCAATGAATCTCTGACTTCTTTGATTGCCACCAAAATACCAGAATTTATTCACCAAGGCAGCATGGGTAATATCCAGGGATGAGTGTTTAAACATCTCTTGGTCGCTATTGGGAACAAGGGAAAAGACCCATCCTTATTATCACACACATTGTGAAATATTTCATTTTCCCCCAAATTGTCCTGAGAGGCAAACAGAAGCCTATCTAAGTCATAGCCAGACTGCTGGTTCCTATCAACACTTGTGTGGCTTGGCTTGATAAATTAATCTCTCACTTTCTCCTTTTCCTCATCTGATGACTAGAGATGATAAACACACCTCCTTAGAAAATCACTATTAGGCTTCAATGAGCCAATGTTTATTGGTGATTAGATCCAGCACCAGGCAGATAAAAATTATTTACAGTGTTTCATTTGGTTTTGTCTATAACCCTGCAAGGTAGTTAGCTCAGGTGTGATTATCCCCATTTGACATAGAGAAGTTGCATAGAAAATTTGCTAGCAAGCAGGAAAGTCCCTGTTTAGAATTGTGGAACCTTAGAATGTTGGTGTCTGAGGACCTGGGCCATTGTGTTGAACAAATGAGAAAGTGTAGTCCAGAGAAGGACACCATGTGACAGAACATGTAAGTCTGAAGATTTCTACAGTGTGTAAAGGGGCCAGGGGAACATGCTGGAAAGAGCCCTGGATGAGGGACTAGAAGATCTATTCTCAAGCTCCAGTTATGTCCTTCACGGTCCACATGTTGAGCAACCACTCCATCATCAGCACCTGCTTTCCATGGAGAAAATGAAAGTTATGCCTCCTTTCTGTCTATCTCAAAGGGTCACGAGGATCCTTTGAGACTTTAGACATGGAGGTGCTTTCTAGGTTGTAATGTCCTTTACTACGTGAATAAAACTTTTCCTGACACAAAAGCTCAGAAGGCCATAGGGCTGAGCATCTCGAGATCAAATCTCCACTCAAAACTTTTAATTCTGTTCTCAATTACATGAAAAATTCAGTGGGAAAGAATAGATAATTTGTTCAAATGATTCTTATTGGAACCCATTTGTTTCATGAAGTGAATTCATTAAACACACTAAGCACCCACTATGTGCCAGGTGACTACATGAGAATCTATCAGTGAACAACAGAGGGCGAGATCCCTGCTCCTATAGGATTTGCAATATTGTTGGGGTAGGATTTAAACAGCAAATAAGTAAACTAGCCAATATTAGATAATCACAAGCACAACGAAGAAAACAAAACTGGGTCACGTGTGCAGAATAACTGGGAAGTGACTTGACTAACGGGGGTGGGGAGAGCGGTGAATACTCTTGGATAATGAAAGAAATCCTGGGTGCAAATATTCGGTGGGTGAGAGAGAGACATTTTAGACAGAAGAGCTAATTCAAAGGGCCTGAGCTTGTGATGATCAAGTAGGAAGAGTTCAATAAAAATTACAGGAGATCATTATTATGAATTAAGTTTTGCACTGGGCTCCACAGATCAGATTAAAAACCAAAAATATGATCGCTAGTACTAAAGTTCCAGGTCACCAAACCTAGAACAAATTGTTATCTGCTTTCTTGAAATCTTCTCTGTCTAGAAAACCAACCTCTTCAGTCTACCCCCTTGGAACACTGTTTTGTGGAACAAGAGGTTGCTTGATTCCAGAACCACATATAAAGGTCAGTTAATATCTTTAAACTAAATGTGTTGCAATTTTGTTTTTTGACAAGAGGAAGGCCAGGGTTGTTGGAGGAAATAAACAAGAGGCCATCTCTGAAAGGAAATGGATACTGGCTCTTACAGGGCTGAGAAAGAGTTCAGAAGTATTTCAAGGTGAGATGGAAAGTATTGGGAATCTTTTAAGCAGGAGAGGCACGTGGTTTTATTTAAATTTTAAAAAAGATCACTTGGGCTACTTTGCAGAAAACAGATCCCAAGGGGGTCAGAACAAAAGCTGGGAGAGAAGTTGGAAAGGATAGCAGGTTAAATGGTAGTCCCTCAAAAAGGTACCTTCACCTGGCACTTGTGCCTGTGATCTTGTTTAGAAAAGTCATCTTTGAAGATATAAGGATCCTTAAATTGAGAATCTCAATATGAAATCGCCCTGATTATCCTGTGGATTATCAATCCAATGGCAAGTGTCCTTAGACAAAAGAGGAGAAGACACACAGAGGAGAATGCCAAGCGACAGTGATTGTTTCGTGACCACAGCGATGCAACATCTAGACAGAGGCATCAGAAGTTGGTGGACGAAAGGAAGGACTCTCTTCTGTGGACCTGAGAGGGGGAATGGCCCTGCTCACACCTTGATTTGGGACTTCTAGATTTCAAAGCCACGAGAGAATGAAATTCTGTTGTTTGAAGCCCCTTCCAGTTTGTGTTAATATTTTTGACAGTCCTGGAACCCTAACACAGGAGACAACTTCAGTGGTGACAACTGAGTGGTGCAGCTTGGCTCCTCTCAGACTTACAGGGACTTGAGTTTGTCACCATCGGGAGATGCGTTCTTTCCATCCAGCAGCGAAGGAGCCAGTTTCTTTGCTGTGTCATGTATCATGTAGAGAAAGCATTGTGTGTGCTTGACTTGGCCCGAATGAATGGCTACAAGGTTTTTTATCACCTTATCCAGGCTGGCCTGTAAGCCTAGATGGGGGAAAGCAAGGCATCATATGAGATTTCATCCTCCATTAATGTTTGGGAAAAACTGCCCAAAGGAGTCGGAAGGTATGTGGACAGAATTAACAAATCACATGTTCAGTCATGATATAGGCGTTAGATGAAAACAGTTACATCACTCCCATATATTTTAAAATTTAAAATTAGCATAATATCACAGGTCTTGAATACATCACGGGACAATAAAGGTGACCAAAGGAGATGAGATGTAGAGATATTAACTAAAATTTACTGGTCAGTTTCTAGGCACAGTGCAATCAATTGTTGCTATAATGGTCCCAGATTATTCCTACCTAACTAATCTGATTTTCTCTCTAAAATGACTTTGAACATAGCCAGCTAATACGGCTTGGCCAATGCAATGAAAGCAAATGTGATTTAGTAAGAAGCTTTACAATGTTGTCTTCTGGCCCCTCAGTACCTGTAATGGTTAATTTGAATTGTCAAATTGATTGAATTAAGAGATGCCAAGGATGAAGAGGATTATGGGTGTGTTGATGAGGGCGTGTCCAGGAATGATTGGCATGTGGGATACCCAACTGAAATGGAGACCCTCTCTAAGCGTGGGCAGCACCCACCAATAAGATGATGTCTTGGATAGAATAAAAGTTGGAAGAACAAGGAAGCAGATGCAAGCTCCATTCTTCTTCAACAGGTTCTTGATTACTTCTGGGATTCTGAGGATGTCGGCTCTCGCTTTTTCACTCTTGCAAAGTGGATTCTCCAGAAACCTTTGGTCTCAGACTAAGATCCTTCTTTTCTGGAGCTTCAGCCTCTTGGACTGTGCAGCCACTGGTTCTTCCCATTATGGACTACCCAGCTTCTGGGCATGAAGCCAACTTAATAAGTCTGCTTTTTATAATTATACTTCCTGTTGATTCCGTTCCCCTAGAGAACCCTGACTAATACAGTACCCTTTTAACTTTACATGTTGCCCAGCCTATTTCTATCACTGTAGTAAAAAAACAGTGCAAACAAAGCTAGTGTCACAGCCAGGCTTGGGACCATGACTAACCTGGTCCTACCAGCTCATGGATGACCCTCCAGCTGACTATGGCCACACGGTGACTCTAGGTGAGACTAGCGAACAACCTAGTTGAACCTAGCCCAAAGTGCTAACTCCCACAATTGTGAGCTAATAAATGATGGTGGCCTTAAATTGCTACTTTGAGAAGGTCTGAAAAATCTAACTGCTAAGCATTTCCCAGTCAAGGTCTCATTTAACCCTCAAGGACTCTATTTTTCAGTTTTATTTTATACTCAATAAATATTTTATGTTAATATTTTATGCATAAGGAAACTGACTCACAGAGAGGTTGTTACTTACCTTACATCATTCAGCTAATAACAGCACCAGCAAGGTTGCAGTCTTGATAATCTGACTCCAGAGAGCATATTCTTACTTACCAAGATACTCCTTTGTGAATTTGATAGTGTGAAAAACCAAAAACGGAACAGAAAGAAGTTTTGCTCCCATACCCATGTTCTTTAATAGGTCCTTGACACTCCGGAGAGTAAATCATGAGTCCTTAGCTCCTAGGAAAACGTATTACTCAAAATTTCCTTTTTAAACCTTATATACTGCATCAACATGTTTCACTACGGAGGGAGTGGCTTCAGGAATGGACAGAAGAATGAGTGTCTGGATCCTGGAGGAAAAATTGTGGTGTGCAAGGTGCTTATTCAAAATAAAAAGTGACCCCACAAGTGTATTCAGGCAGGAGATTCCAGCAGCCAGCACAATGCCAGTTCTTACTTTGAATCTGCAAGTGTTGTTTCCAGTTGATGACTTCCGGTGAGCTAAGGAATTCCTGACAGTTCTTGGGATCCTTGGAATAGATCTGGTAAGTATTAGTGTAGTGATCAAGGTCATCTGTCATTTCCTGTTGGGGTTAAGAAAAGAAGAATCAGCCAAAATGTTTGTAGTTGATGATTGTCAGTACTCCCTATTATGATATTTTAAAATACAAAAATTAGCATTTTCTGGTTTTTTTTTTTTGCCTTATAAATTATTTAGGATCAAGTCAAGGACTCCCTTATTCAGTTAAAAATGAAAAATATCCTAACTCTACTGTTGCTTTGAAATTTCAAAGTGATCCAATCAAAAATATTTTTCTATCCCTCCATAAAACTCATGTAGAAGAGCTAAAATAACAGCCGAGAAGAAAGAAAAATCTCTAGTTGAAAGAATAAGTTTTGCTTTGGACTATGCACACGTCCTTATTATAATTCATACAGGTAACAGGATAGATTAACTATCTATAAATGATGAAACCAAATAAAAAGATGTTGAACTCCATATGCCTTCTTTAAAAAAGGAAAAGACATTATTAAACAAACTCCAAGTCCATCAAGCAAATGAACAACTGCATTCATAAACATAGATATTCAAACACATCTAGCAAATTTATTGAAACCAGGATAGGATTATTTGGATATGAAGGAACAGAAAAAAGAAAAAAAATTACTTCAACCAGTGTAGCCTCATTTATAAGTCCTTTTAATCTTCCAATATCAAGAAATATTAAATAAAAATACACTTGCTATTCAGCTATAACACCATGGATCACACTAGCAATTTTCCTGCCTTCCCTTAAAAGTTTTTAAAAATTTGTGTTCAACACTGTGTTTTAGTAAAAATTTCACTAGGAAGCAACTCTGACTCTCTCTCTGTAACATCTACCACAGGTAGTACTTTTTCTTTTGTTTCACTGACTTCACTGTGGACACTTGGTTACAAGGCAGTCCTGCATCTCAGTAGGAAGAGCCTTTCAGTGAGAGTTTGTGATTTAGTATGAATGAGTTGGTATGACTCCAGGACTGGTGGTTTTCAAAGACAGGAAATATTTTTCATCTTAGGCTAACAGTTGAAAATGAAATCAGGATCTGATTTATTGCAATATAGAAATCTAGCCTAGGAAATGCTCTCTCTCTCTTTTTTAATCAAAGGAGGGGTAAGACAAGATAATACAAATGGAAGAAATGATTTACAGTAGAAGGGGTAGAGAGAGAAAAGGGGAGGGGAGGGGAGGGGAGGGGAGGGGAGGGGGGATAGTAGAGAATAGGACAGACATCAGAATACATCAGACACTAGAAAGGCAATATGTCAATCAATGGAAGGGAAACTGATGTGATACAGCAATTTGTATACGGGGTAAAAGGGGGAGTTCATAATCCACGTGAATCAAACCGTGTAATATGATGTATTAAGAACTATGTAATGTTATGAACGACCAATAAAAAAAAAAAAACTTAAAACAAAAAAAAAAAGAAAAAAAAAATCATACAATGTATTTTAATAAAAAGCTTTTACTTCTCAAATCATCAGTAGCAGCAGCTTCTCCAACTGATTAAATTTACTACATCTTTTTTTTAAATTTATTTTTTTTAAATTTTAATTTGTTAGATATGACAGCAGCAGAATGTATTGCAATTCATATTACACATTCAGAGCACAACTTTCCTATCTCTGGTTGTACACAAAGTAGAGTCACACTTAGGATAATGATGTCCATCTCATTCCACGTCTTTTCTACCCCATGCCCACTCTCTTCATCTCCCTCCCCTTTGCCCTATCTAGAGTTCATCTAGTCTTCCCATGCCCTTCTACCCTCCCCACCCCATTATGAATCAGCATCCTTAAATCAGAGAAAACATTTGGCATTCCGTTCTTTGGGATTGGCTAACTTCACTTAGCATTACCATCCATTTACCTGCAAATGCCATGATTTTATTCTCTTTGGGGGACTGGCTTGTAAACAAAATAAAATAATGAAGAAAGGATGAAAGTGAATCACAGACTTTCTCCCTGTGCTACTACTGAGTTTTGTTTATTACCTCTGCCCATTTCACACCAGGGTGAATTCACTTAGGAGCTTCTGTTCTCCAGCGTGTGAGCTTCTTGAGTTGGCATCACTGTAGTTCCTTTCAGTTTCCCTGGGGTCTACCCTTTTGCCAGGCTCCTGATACACATATGGCAGACATGAACACAGAGCCATATTCATTTCTCACTGGGCAACTTACCTGCTCCTCAGGACGAATAACCAGAGTATTAAAATCAGGCCATTTGTCCACCAGGGCCTTAAGCTTGAATGGGTTCCCCTGGTTTATGTGGAAGACAGTTCCATACACCTACACATTTCAACAAAATAGGAGTATCAGCACGTTACACAGAGATAGTGAAGAGCATGTGTTTGACCAGAAGGAGGCTTGCTTCTCCTATGAAATCATGAATTTTTTTAAGATTGGAAGGTACCTAACATATGTCTCTGTCAAATGGCTCTTTGGTTCTACTTGTTTGTTGGAATAAAAATATCTTTAAAAGATATCCATATAGTAAAATACGACCAATACATACGTGATCATTGTAACTCCACATCCTGTATAACCACAAAAATGGTAAGTTTTACTCTATGTATGTATGGTATGTCAAAATATCTATCTACAAAATACTATGTGTCAAAATACATGCTCACAAAATACATTAGTGAGACAAGGACTCACTAATTTCCTTGGATCAAGGAAATTTTGATCCAATTTCCACAAGGATCCTTCCTGTGGCCCTTTTATAATCAATTCTGTTACTTCTCTACGCCTCACCTACTCCTCACTCACTGGTGACCATTAACCTATGCTCCATTTCTGCAATTTTTTCACTTCAAGAATTTTATATAAGTGGAATCAGTGCAAACTTTTGGAATTGGCTTTTCCCATAAGCTTTTGGGATTGGCTTAATTCATCTAGAGAATTATGCAAGTATCAACAGTGGATTTCTATTTATTGCTCTGTATTTATGCCGAGTATGGATGTATCATAGTTTGTTTAATCCTCCACCCACTGGAGAACATCTGAGTTGTTTCCAGTTTTTGCTATTTCAAATCAAGCTCTTATAGACATTCATGTATTTATGTTTGTGTGAATATTAACTTGCATTTCTCTGGGGCAAAGGCTCAGGAGTGTAATTGCTGGCTGCATAATAGTTACATGTTTAGTTTTTAAAGAAACTTGCAAACCCTTTTTCTGGTATGGCTGTACCACTTCAAATTTCCATTAGCAACAAATTAGTGATCCATTTTTCTCTAAATTCTTGGCCAGAATTTGGGATTTGGACTCCTGTTTTGCTCAAATGAGAGTTGAAATGGGCTAAGGGGAGTTGAAATGGACTGTGTGAATTCTATTTCTAGCCCCAGCTGGGCAAGTGATTCAAGTTCTCGCTGCCTTAAACCCATCCTGTTCAACATAGGGAGAACAGCAATATCCTTTTCCTGGGAGTGTTTTTAAGTTCATATGAATTCATAAATAAAGCCCAGTGGATGGTATATGGTAATGCCAAGTAAGAGCTTGCTGTTGTTACCACTGCTGCTGTCTCTGGGGGTCCCAGTTGGCTCTGATGCTGGCCTGTTCTGAATAAATTTAGCTCCAATTTTAATTGGAAGAAAGAGATTTTTTTAATAAGTTACTACTTTCATAATTGACCAAATGTTAGAAAATGTAAAATAAGTAAAAGGTGCATAATCAAACCCTTTTGCAACAAATTTGTTGCATTGTGTAATCATTTCTAGGTCTCCCTCTTTTATTTATTTATTTTTATTTTTTCATTTTAATGAAATAAGATGTGACCTATTCCAAGAAAATACATGGTAGTTAGCTTCTCATCTGACACAAATATCTAAAAATTATTATGTACTTATGTCAACCTTTTAAAGAAGAATCGGGAAATTTCCGGTGTCGTTGTGAAAGATTCTTTGAAAGTAAACAATGACATTGGGGGGGGCAGTGAGTGAACCCAGGGCCTTGTGCAAGCACTCTTCCAACTGAGCTATATCTCCAGCCCAACAGTGAAATTTTTTTGGTGTTGGTTTTTTTTGTTTTGTTTTGTTTGTTGTTGTTGTTGTTTGTGTTTTGTTACTGGGGATTGAATTCAGGGGTGCTTAACCACTGAGCCGCATTCCCAGCCCTTTTTAATATTTTATTTAGAGATAGGGTCTCACTAAGTTGCTTAAGGCCTCACTAACTTGCAGAGGCTGGCTTTGAACTTCCATCTTCCTGCCTCAGCCTCCCCAGCTGCTGGAATTACAGGTGTGCGCTACTGAACCCCAGTATTTTTAGTTAGCAAAGATATATACGTATATATATGTATATATTGTGTTTAATATATATATATATATATATATATATATATATATAAACGGAAAGATTTTGACAAAATTGCAAAATATTAAATATGAAGAGAATAAACAAAATTTTTAAAACCAGATTTCCAACCAATAAATGTTAATTAGAATAATAGCAAACTTCTCTGTCAGAAAACAATTGAAATAATATCATCATAATGCAAGGGTAAAGACCTTTCATTCAAAGGTCTACTAGCAGATATATTTAAACCAGATAAACCTTCTGATTAGCTAAGAATGAGAGAAAATTGATAGCTTTTAAAAATTAATAAAATTAAAAACCTTTCCAAAATATGATCTAAAGGTATATTTTTTATTGACATAGCCTCTGTTACTGTAGAATATAGTTTTGAATTTTCTTTTTACCTCATTACATTTTATGACCACAGTGACTTCAAATGATTGAAAGTATTCAATATGGCTATATTATATGGGTAACAGTTTTGATCAATAGGCCTATTCTTTTAAAAATTCTAATTTGTTATGTATGACAGCAGAATACATTACAATTCATAGTACACATATAGAGCACAAATTTTCATATCTCTGGTTGTATACAAAGTAGAGTCACACCATTTGTGTCTTCATACTTGTACTTAGGGTAATCTGTCCATCTCATTCTACTATCTTTTCTACCCCCATACACCCTTCCTTCCTCTTCCATCCCTTTGCCTTACCTATAGTTCATCTAATCCTCCAATGCTCCTCTCCCCCACTATGAATCAGCATTCTTAAATCAGAGAAAACATTTGGCATTTGTTTTTTTTGGGGATTGGCTAACTTCATTTAGCATTATATTCTCCAACTCCAGCCATTTACCTGCAAATGCCCTGATTTTATTCTCTTTTAATGCCGAATAGTATTCCTTTGTATATATATGCACATTTTCATTAATTATTCATCAACTGAAGGGCATCTAGGTTGGTTTCATCATTTAGCTATTGAGAATTGTGCTGCTGTAAACATTGATGTGGCTGTGTCCCTGTAGTATGCTGAGCAATATATATATTTTTTTAATATTGACTTAACCTTAGTGAAACCTGTTTCCTCTTCTTGGATATGAGTGTAATGTGGGTCTCTTCAAAGGGGTGATAGGAACTTCCTGAGGTACAACACAAATGCATTCCTGACACTGCGTAGGTGCTCAGTAAAAGCTGTGTTCTTTCCCACCTCTGTCATCCTAAGATGCAGCTCTCTGTTTCCCAGAGAATGTCCCACTCTCACCTTTAAGGACTCAGGGAGGTGCTTCAGCAAGGACTTCTCCAGCAGCTGCAGCATCTGTGGACCCTGCAAGTGGAGCATCTTGGCAGGAATCTTAGCCTCAAGAGACAGCCACTACAACAAGAAAAGTCACAAATGGGAAAATGCTTGTTGCCATCTATCTGGACTGCCGCAACAGAGCACCACAAACAGATGGCTTATAAACAACAGGAACTCATTTCTTACACTTCAGGATCCCTGGAAGCCCAAGACAAAGACCCAAGTGGATTCAGTGTCTGGTGAGTACCTGCTTTCTGGCACCTTCTAGCTGTGTCATGCCATGGCTAAAGGAACAAATTCGCTCTCAGGGGTTTCTCTTAAAAGGACACTAATCCCTTATAAGAGACACAATTCATGTTCACGAGGGCCTTACCTAAAGGTCCCCAATTCCTAATACTATGAACTTGGAGGCTAGCTTTCAACATATGAATGTGGTGGATACACAGACTTTCAGACCTTGGCCATGCTAAACCAAAAGGTTCTAGATCCGCACAACTTTACCTGAAACTTAGTAAGTCACAGTAAGATGAATCTTCCCATTTTTAAAATGACTGCCTTGAGAGAAGTGACAGTCACTTTATTTATTTATTTATATTTGTTCTCATTAGTTATACACGACAGCAGAATGATTTCAAATCATTGTACACATATGGAGCACAACTTTTCATTTCTCTGGTTATATACAATGTACAGTCACATCATTCGTGTGCAATCATATACATACATAGGGTAATGATGTCCTTCTCATTCCACCATGTTTCCGACTCCCATGCCCCTCCCCTTCCCTTATTCCCCTCCACCCAATCCAAAGTCTCTCTATTCTTCCCTTCCCTTGTAGCTCCCAACCCCCAATCTGGATCAGCATCCACGTATCAAGAGAAAAAATTTGGCCTTTGGTCTTTTGGGATTGGTTTACTTCATTTAGCATGATGTTCTTGAACTCCATCCATTTACCTGGAAATACCATAATTTTATTCTCTTTTAATGCTGAGTGATATTCCATTGTGTCTATGTACCACAGTTTCTTTATCCATTCATCTATTAAGAGCATCTAGGTTGCTTCCAGTTTAGCTATTGTGAATTGAGCTGCTATACACATTGATATGACTGTATCATGGTACAGTCACTTCAGATTCCTAGCTTTGCTGTGAAGCACAGGAGTTTGAAAAAGCACCATGAAGGTTCTGAGGTTCCAATTCTTAGAAGGCCGATGAGACAAGAATATCAAGGTCTGGGCTCCTATCGAACCTAAGACCTTGTTCAGGGCCTTTTATTGGTGTTATTTAACCAAAATCCTCATCAACCCACCAGGAAGGATGAGATTGGCCAAAAGCTAAGAGCTCTCTTTCTGAATTTTTTTTCCTTTTCACTTTTACATGCTATTGTAAATTTCATCCATTAAAGGTACATTTACTTTAACTAACATTTAAAAAAAAATATTCAGGTGAATCTTTTGGGATTAAGTTGCTTTTCTCCAATATGTGTTTTTGGCATCTTTGTCAAGGATCAGATGATTGTAAGGGTGTGGGTTTGTCTTTGTGCCTTATATTCTGTAGCACTCATCTATGTGTCTGTTTTTATGTCAATATCATGCAGTTTTTGTTACTATAGCTATGTAGTATAATTTGAAGTCAGGTATTGTGAAGCCTTCAGCTTTACTTTCTTAACTTAGAAATTGCTTTTGGCTGTTCTGGGTCTTTAATTCTTTCAAATGAATTTTAGGACTGATTTTTTTTCCCTAGTTCTATGAAGAAGGTCGTTGTTACTTTGATGGGGTAAGCACATATTTTGAGATAGGATTTTGCCAAATTGTCCAGGTTGGCCTCAACTTGCAATCCTCAATCTTTGGAATCCTTGGCTTCCTTCTCTATATAAGCTGAGAGAAATTCCAATTAATGTTCAGTCAAAAATCAGTGCCACCAGTCACCTGGAAAGCACCACAACAGAAAAAAAACTGGGGGTTGAGTGACCTCTAGCCTTTGCTCTGTCCATGGGCGACACAGCTTAGGAAGACACAGAGAGAAGCTTTTATCAGGATAGGTGGTTATTATTCATTCTCTTCCTCCCCCACCTCAATCAAGCACTCTGGTGGGGAGGAAATTATTATTTATACCTTTTTCTTTTTTTTCCTCTTTGTCATTTTTTTCTCTTTTTATCCATTTCCCCCTTTTCATGTTTCTACTTTCTTTTATTTCTCCTTCAATTTCAATTTTAAATTTTTTTTTATCTTTTCATTTTATTTCATTCCCCCTTTCTTTACTGTTGTTAGTCTTTTGTTGTTCTTCATCTTATTTTTCAACGCTTTTTTTTTTTTTTTTAAAGTGCCAGAAACTGAGCTCGAGATTCACAAATATCGGATGGGTGCTCTGCCACGGAGCGACACGCCCAGTACCCTTTGCTCCAGTCATGACCTACCCCTGCTTGAACGCCCGCACACACTTCAACTGAAACGCAGAAAGCCCAGGGGGCCAAACCTTGTCTTCAGTGGGCACAGCTAGAGGAGTTTGACCGCCCCCATAACTGTTTTTGAGGGCAGTTACACCCACAAAACCCTCAAAAAACCTCAGGCAGAAATAACACGACTGTTGGGGCACCATGCCTATAAGGGTCTTCCTCACGGGTCAGTGTCACAGCTTGTAGATTGTACATCACTGACCACTTTAGGTGAGTCATGATAAAGAGCAGGAACCGTGGACCTGCCCTCACCTTCCCACATGGAACACAAGGAATTTCACCAGTTTCTAAATAGAGCATGAGAGCTTCAGGCCCTTAGCTATATTTGGAATCTCTTTCAAGTAACAGAGTCAATATCAATAGAAAGAACAAAACCAATCAATACATGAATGGCCAGAACATATAAGATCTCTGGGAAACTATTAGAAGATCAAATGTCTGCATCTTTGGCATCTTTGATAGAGAAAAACTACAGTCTGAGAGTTCTGAAAACCTATCCAACTAAATCATATCAGAACATTTTTTTTTCAAATCTTGGGAAAGACATAAATATCCAAGTAAAAATGGCATTTGAACCCCAAATAGACATGACTAGAAAAGAAACTCTCCACAGCATGTTATAGTGAAGTTGCCAAAAGTACAGGATACAGAAAAAGATATTAAAATTTGGAAGGGAGAAGCAACAACTCACATTTAAAATCAAAACAATTAGACTAACAGCAAATTACTCAGCAGAAAACCTAAAGATCAGAAGGGAAGGGAATGATGTATTTTGAGTCCTGAAAAAAAATAACCCCAGCCAAAATTGCTATATCATAATTGGAGGAGAAACAATGACCTTGCAAGATAAGCATAAACTAAGGAAATTCGAGAACCCCTGACTAGCATTACAAAAGATACTTGAAGGAAATTCATAAAGAGAGAAAGAGTAACACAATCAGAAGAGCACATGAAAAAATAAATTCCACAAGAAGTGTAGACATACAATAAGAAATAGGAAGAATCCAACTTGCCAATGTAAATCAAACTTTTAAGATGAATAAGAAAGTAAGAAATGAACATAGAATATACAAAAAGGAAAAAAATCCCAAATAACAATAATAAGTACATACCTTAACCCTGCATGTAAATGGTCTTAATCTCTACTTACACAGACTGGCTAAATTAATCTAGAAAATATGGTCCAAACAATGTGCTGCCTATAAGAAACTAACCCCAACTGCAATGACAAACAGACATCATTTTTATGTCATTGTGACCAAATGCCTGAAAAGAAAAATTTAGGGGAGAGAAAGTTTATTTTGGCTCATGGTTTGAAAGATTGAGTTCATAGTACGTTAACTCCACTGCTCTGGGCTCAAGGTGAAGGAGCACATGATGGTGGAAGGACATGGGAGAGGCAAGCTGATCAGGACAGGGCGGCTGGAAACCACAGAGAGAGAGGGGAAGAGACACAGATGAACCCCTCTAGGGCACACCCCTAACGTGTGAGCATGTCCCACCTCCTCCAGTCACACCCCAACTGCTTAAAGTTACCACTCAGCCCATTCAAACTAGGATAAACTGATTAGGTTCCAGCTCCCACAATCCAATCATTTCACCTCCAAACTTTTCTCATTAACACAGGAGCTTTGGGGGGGGGTTGCCTGATATCCAAACCATAACACAAGAGTACAAGTGAGAGGACTGAAATCAGTATTCCAAGCAAGTGGAATTCAAAGCAAGCAGGAGAGGTTATTATTTCTGACAAAATAGACTTTCAGGCAAAAATCAGAAGAGACAAAGAAGGTACCATGTATTCATTGAGAGAACAATTTATCAAGAAATACAGTGATCATACATATATATGCACAAACCACTATATACGCACACACATATATTCATATACTTGTATATTTGCATGTGTGTATGTATCCAATTTTACAAAACAAATACTATTAGATATGAAGGGAGATAGGCCCCTGCCGCAGTCCGGCTGCAGCAAAATAGCCAGGGGGTGACGAACAACTTGTGTAGATTGATACAGCAGGAGTAGGAGCCTTTTATTGTAGGACAGGAACGATATTTATACATTCCACACAGCTTGTCTTAATTAACATAAAATAGATACAGCAGTCAACTAATAAGGAATCTCCACACTTAATGGCTTGCTGGAGTTACTTCACAAACCACTCCCTCTAGCATTTTGCCAGGCACCATCCAGACTTGTTTACAGACTCTAACATTTGCCAGGTGCCATCCTGACTTGTTTACAGACTCTAACATTTGGCAGGCGCCATCCTGACTTGTTTACAGACTCTAACAGGCCCCAATACACTAATAGTGTAAAACTTCAATACCCTACTATTACCAATAGATAGCATCAGAACAAAAAGTCAACCAAGAAATATATGAGTTAAATTATATGGTAGATTAGATCAACTCAATAGACATCTACAGAACATCCCATCTGACAGCTGCAGATACACATTCTTTTCATCAGTACATGGAGTTTTTGCCCCAATAGACCATATATTAGGCCACAAAGCAAGTTTTATCAAATTGAAAACTATGAAGTAATTTCTTTTATCTGATCACAGTGGAATGAAACTATGAATCTACAGCAAGAATAAATCTCAGAATTTACATAGACACATGGGTATGGATCAAGACACTACTGAATGAACAATGGGTCACTGAGGAAATCAGAAGGGAAACAAAAATTCCTTGAGTCAAACTGCAGGACACAGCAAAAGTAGTACTGTAGCAATGATGGCTACACCAGAGAGAGAGAGAGAGAGAGAGAGAGAGAGAGAGAGAGAGAGAGAGAGAAGGGAGAGAGAGGTGGGGGGTCAGGCAGGCAGGAGAAAGGGAGAGAGAAAGACATCTCAAGCAAATAATCTAATTATGCATCTCAAGATCTTAGAAAAACAAGAAATCAGTAGAACCTGAGCCAAAATCTGCAGAAGAAAAACATAATAATAGAGCATAAATTTAAAAAAATAGTGATTAAAAGAATAACACAAAGAGTCAATGAAACAAAGAGTTGGTTCTTTGAAAGATAAAATTGACAAACTCTTAGCTAAATGCCACAGTCTGGCTGGGCACCAATAACCGGGGAGGTTGAGCCACTTGTAGATTCAAGCAGGAACAAGCTTTATTTTCGAACTCACACGAAAGCCACCCACGCGAACTTTCCAGGAACTCAATGGGAACTCCGTGAGAACTCAAAAATAGCGGGCACCGGAGGCAGCAGGAACCGCCCCTTCTGGCAAAATGCCAGGCACCATCTTGACCTGGCCTTGGCTCTCAACAGCTAAACTAGCTTGAAGAGAGAGTAGAGTCAGATAAATAAAATAATAGATGAAGAGAGAAATAGAAACCACTGAAATTCAAAGGATAATTAGGGAATATTTTGACAAACCATATGCCAATGAATTGTAAAATTTGGAAGAAATGAACAAATTTCTGGACATATAGGACCTACCAAAATTTAACCAAAAGGATATGAAAAACCTAAATTTGTCAACAAGTCATGAGATTGAAACAGTAAAAAAAAAAGTGTCCAAACAATTAAAATTGAGGACTGAATGGATTCACTGCTAATTTTACCAGACTTTTCAAGAATTAACACCAATCCTTCTCCGAGCTATTAAAAAGAAATTAAAGGAACCCTTCAAAACTCATTCAAACCCAGCATTAAATTACCAGAATCTGTTCAAGATACAACAAAAAACAGTAGGCCAATGTCCCTGAGGAACAGTGATGCAAAAACTCTCAATAAAATACTTGCAAGTGAATTCAACAACATAATAAAAAGATCATATACCATGATCAAGTTGCTTTCATGACGGGAATGCAAAGATGTTAGACAAATGCGAATCAATAAACATAACACTGCAGGTAAATAGAAACAAGGATAAAAAGTTGCATAATCATCTCAATACATGTAGAAATGGTCTTTGGTAAAATTCAACACCTCTTTATGATAAAAGCCCTACATAAATTAAGTATAGAAGGATTAGGTATAGTGAATGCTAAATAAGACAAACCCATAGCCTATATCATACTGAGTGGAAGAAAACAGCATTTCTTCTAAGATCAGAACTGAGACAAAGCTGTCTACTCTCACTACTCTTATTCAATATAGTTCTAGAAATTCTAGCCAGAGCAATTAGGCAAGAGAAAGAAAGAAAAGGGATATAAAGAAGAAGGACACCAAAGTATCCCAGTTAATTATGTTTGTTAATTATGTGATTCTATACATAGAAAATCCTAAAGATTCCATGAAAATAAATAAGTAACTTAGAACTGATAAGCAAATTCAGTAAAGTAGCAGGATACAAAAATCAACATTCAAAACTCAGTAACTTTTCTATGTACCAGTACTGAACTCTCTGAGAAAGAAATCAGGAAAGTCATCCCAATCACAGTAGTCACACAAGTGTAAAGGACCTAGAAATAAGCCTAACTTAGGAAGTAAAAGTTGCACAACCCTGAAGTAAGAAACTGGAGAGCAGCAGCTTTTCCTTGTTAGCTGAATCCTTACCTGGAAAGCAGAGTCTACACAGCACGATTCTCAGGAACGAAATTGCTAACCTGAAGATTTTTTGTGGACTTTGTTCTTCTAAATTGAAAAAACAAAATGTTGGTTGGTGTGGGATTCAGGAGCATTGGCTCTTCCCCATAGGTCTTCTGTTCAGGGAGCTGATGATGCAAATTTAGTAGGCTGACTGTAGGTCTCTCAGCCTTTCTTTCCAGAACATCAGTTTTCTCTGTTCTGCTTCCAGAAGACCAGCAGGCCAGGGACTGGAAGAAAGATGGGATTGTAAGGTGACACACCTTTTCTCATTCCTTCCTTTTCTTTTTCCAGCCACAGAAGCAAGATGGGAACCAGAGGCATTGGGGGAAATTATTTGCATAAAACCAAAGCTCCTTATTTATACATATGTAGAGCAGGAAACCTGCTAATATGGACTGCCTGAAGGTTTCTCCATCATTTCCAAAAACTGTGCTCTCCCTGGGCCTTTTGGTTATTCAATTAAATATCACAACAGTGATTCACCATAGGCAATTTTCAGTCACATGTTAATACCAAGGAAAGTGCAGCTCAGAGAGGTCCAATGCCTCCCTGTTGGACACATAAAGTACTGAATGGTAGAGAGAAGACTTGATCTCAGAGCACTTTCATCCAAAGCACTCCCTACACTCACACTATCCTGAAACAAGAATGCACTTTCTTACCTGGAATAGATGAGTTCATGGAACAGGATTTCAATTCCAAATCTTTTGCTCAAAAATAAGCAAGAGGGGAGGTGTGTCACTGTCGTTATCTTTCAATGTGCCAATTCTTTTTTTGTTTTGTTTTCTAAAGCAGTTAATAATCTCTTTTGGGATTAATGAGATATATTTTTTTTAAAGCCACCAAGTCTGTATACTTTTATCTTAAAGTTGGGAGGTCAGATTACTAAATTAGTATTGCTATCAGTGACCCACAGCCTGACAGATGAGAAATTATATTCTTTTTTTTTTAAGAGAGAGAGAGAGAGAGAGAGAGAGAGAGAGTTTTAATATTTATTTTTTTTAGTTTTCGGAGGACACCATCTTTGTTTGTATGTGGTGCTGAGGATCGAACCCGGACCGCACACATGCCAGGGGAGCGCGCTACCGCTTGAGCCACATCCCCAGCCCCCAAAGAGATATTTTATTAGAAGAAGAGAGACCTAGCAAGCTCCATTGTGCCCACATACAATAGCTGGGCACAACATTCCAGAGGGTTTTTTCCATAGTCCCATACAGCCGGAGTTCTATAACAGTGGTCAGCAAAAGGGCAGTATATTTCCACAAATGAAAGTTTCCTGGAAAATAGCCACACTACTTAGTTACATATTGTAGATGTGGTTGCTTCTCACCGAGACACTTTGATTTATTTATAAGCCTAAAATATTTACCACCTAAATCTTAAAAAATTATTTTCCTATTCCTGCTCTGAAACATTAACTCTTAAACTTACAGCTTGCTATAAATTAACTTTTTTTTTTCCTAAGAAAAAGAACTGTGAGACAGTGCTTCCACTAGAATTCACTTGCTTTGTCAGAGCTTCTGCCACACAAAGGGCTGATTCTCTGCAATAGGCTGAGATTCTCTTATTTTCCTGATCTGGGACATCTGACCACTGCTTCTTCACTAATCCTCCCCACACTTGCCATGCTCCATTATAAATTGGAGGAAACTCCTCTGGGCTTGCTGTATGAAGATCTGGATTCAGGAGTCTACCTCCCTTTTGTGTTGAACAAATCATTTAACTTCTCCAGGGTGGCTCCCCATCTCTGAGAAGAGATTTTTGTGTCTGACAACGTCTCAATCTTTAAAATGTTTTTCTCGCTCTGACATGCTTTGATTCTATGATTATTTTTGTTCCTATGGAAAATGAGATAAATAATGAAAGTAGAACTTCCATCACTATTTGGTTTTAGACTCAAACAGGTATAGGTATCTCAGGGAAGCTTCAACTTCTCTACTGTAAGAGCTCTCAGTCTCAGAAAAACCATTGTCCTCAGGCAGAGCTGTGGTGCAGACAGGAATTGATAGAGGTGGCTCAGCAGAGTACCCTGCACATGGACTCTCAGATCAAATTCTCAGCCTTACATGCAGAACTACCACATCTAATCTCTCTGTACTGCAGTTTTCTCCTCTGTCGTTGGGTAAATAATGGTATCAACTATTGCTAGTATGAATCTGAAATTCCCTGAAGGAGCCACAACTGTATTAAAAATCCTGCAGACTATTTGATCTTGGTCAAGTAAAAAGAACATTGCAATCATAGAGACACAGAATATTACATGTCCAGAGCCAAAATGAACTTGGGATATCCTAGGCCTTTCAGAAAAATAGCCATTTATTTTTAACCTTTATATGTGATCTAAAATTTTCATGATAATTAAATCAACCTTGCAGAATATATTACAATGCTTATTTACATCTGCCAGATCACTAGACTCCACCAACCCTAAAGCTAAGAATGCTAAGACCACGTCTGAAACCCATAGAAGAGATTTCCTCACCTTTCTATAACCTGCCTACCTAACACACCCACCATTGTGTTTATTGAATATATTGATTTGACTTACTTTGTTCTTTGGCTATAAAAAATTATATAATCTGTAGAACACATCATTCAGGGTAACTCGAGTCTGTGTTCCAGGGATGTGATCACTCATATTTGGTTCAGAATAAATTGTTTCTTTTTCCTTTAAAGGTAGGTTGTTATTTTATGTTAATATTAAGATTTTTTTTAAGGTTAGACAGGTTAACATATGTGGAATACTTTGTTTAGTACCTGAAAAATAGAAAATACATATCAATGTTTCTTAAATGAGACAAAACAAACATGACCCTGATTTAGGAAAGTTTCATACATGTAAATATGTCTGTTATGGTTTAGATATGAGGTGTGCCAAAAAAGCTCATGTTTGAGACAATGCAAGAAGGTTTAGAGATGAAATGATTGTATTTAGAGAGTCTTAACTTAATCAGTGCACTAATCCACTGACAGGGATTAACTAGGTGGTAAGTGTAGGCAGATAGTGTGTAGCTGGAGTGGGTGGGTTGCTGGAGGCTTGCCTTTGGGGAATATACACTTGTCCCCCGTGAACCTAACTTAGTCTCTCTCTGCTCCCTGATTGTCATGTCCTGAGCTGCTCTTCTCTGCCACACTCTTCTGCCCTGATGTTTTGCCCCACTTGGGAACAGAACAATGGATTTGGCCATCTATGGACTGAGACCTTTGAAACTATGAGCCTTAAATACACTTTTCCTCTTACACAGTGTTCTTTTCAGTTGTTTTGGTCTCAGCAATGAAATAAAGCTGACTAAAACAGAGTCTCTCAATACTATTTCCTTATTGATCTGGATCAAGCCCATTCTGATACTAATAAGACACAACAGAGAGAACAATGTCAAAAAGAAGACACATTGTCCTACTCAACAGGCCTCTACCAATCCATGCGTACGGTTCCTGTAAACACTCTCATGAAATTTTTCATTTATGTTGACTCAAGGTGGTCACCCTAACTAGCTTATTACACATTATTGGATATTGCTTCAGTGACAGTCATAAACAAGATTTTGACTTAACTTGAATATCTTATTCAAGAAAGAAAATTATGTTATAACATTACCAAAATATAGCCAGATGGCTTAACACATGTAATGTATCTTACAAGCATAGATTAAAATATTGCAGTAAGTTACCTCTATCTTACCAGGGAACTAAATTAGGAGAGGAAGAAATAGTTTTCCTGTTTTTAAAAGTATAGGTCCCATTTTGAATCTTACTGATTTTAAATGGTGTTAACCCATGTATATTATTATTATTATTATTATTATTATTATTATTATTATTATTTTGGCAGTGCTGGGCATCAAACCCAGGTGACCCATGTACATTTTGATGTGGTTGCAATGGTACAAATTTCCATCAGTTGACTGAAGAAAATGTAAGACTGTTTCATTAACCTCAGCTCTATTAAAGAAGATGAGTTTATGTGATAAGGCTGCAGAGCTTGAAGTGTGTTATTTTACATGACAGTCAATACAATGGTACAATGATGGATGACCACCCTGAGACAGCCAATTGCAATAATTAGGAGGTGTCCCACTGACTACCACTTATCACACTCCCCTATTTCTTAAAATATCTGCATTTTGTATTCCATTTTTGATACTTTATTATATGTATTTATGATTTACAATGTGACGTTACAGGATATATATAAATAGCCAAATGGTTATCATGTGAGGATTAACAGTTACATTTACCTAATGTTCTTTACCTTTACCATCACATATTTTTCACTGTTGTATTATTGGCTAGAAGTGTCCCCAGCTCTTGTCAGTTTGTCAAGAATTATTTATTCAAAATCCGGTTTTGGGGAAACCTACTGGAAAGATTCTCTGATTTTCTTTCCATTCTCTGACATCTCTAGAAAGAGTCTCTGATTTTCTTTCCATTCTTTGACATCGCTAGCTTTAACCATCTCTCTGCCAGTGCCCTTTCTGTTACCTTAAAGCAAAATCTATAAAATGAGAACATGCATTCTCTTCAAATAAGAACCACCACTTAAAACATAAATGTGTTTGTATTTTCTTGCACATTTTTACACCCTGTTGGGACCTATTTGCCAATCTGGGTTCTCCTCCAGACAGAGCTTCTTAAGGACAGAGACTTGTCATCACTGATTAATTTGTTTCCCTGGGTCTTTTCTATTTCCAGACACATACTAGGCACCTGGAAGATATGAACACAGAAGCATATCCATTCCACATTTGGAACGATACCTGCTTCTAGGGGACGGACAATCATACCTTGATTAAAATCAAGGTACTTATCTACCTTGTGACCTGATTCAAGCCTTGAACTTGATCAGGCTTCTGTGAAAGGCAGTCGATGAACCTATGGCACTTAAACAAAGTGGGAAGTTCAGCTCAATACAAAGGGATGGCAAAATGCCTTGTGTTCAACCAAGACAAGGCTTGTTTCTACTAAATGAGGGCAAGTAACTAATAGGGCATCTAGTTCAGTCTTTGGGTTCTATTTCATTACACCAGATGGAAGTAGATTTTGGGGATCTAAACATGAAAAATATTATATATATGGTTAAATATCCAGATAAATAAAATTTAATGAATTAAAAATTATCTACTCTCACTTGTAGAATTTAGCATTATATTGTTTTGTTCCATTTTCTCTCTTTATATATGCATTTTTATAAACAATGAAATTAACTAATATTAGTGTAACATCTATTTTTCTCATATTCTCTATAGTATGGGCATTATGTGTTTGGCAACAAGTCCAAATCTATATAATCATGCTTCATTCCTGCATTATCTGGAAAGGCCTATTCATTTTTCCTGCCTCTTATTATTGGTCATTTCAGGTTTTTTTTCAGACTTTCTAACTTAAGGTGATCCTTGAAGAAACTTTCTTTTTATAAATATTTGAATAGTGACTTATAAATTTTAGCAGGAAAATTTCTGGGTCAAAAGTCAACTGCCACAGAAAGATTTTTCTATCATATACCCATGCATATATATTTTTCTATCATATATACATGCCACTATAAATCGAGTGAAGTAGTAGTGATGTGGATAACCCTGTATTCAGTACCCCATAAGTGGGGATGTTCATGGGCTCTCCTTCAGGTCATGATGTACAAATCTTTATTTCACCTGAGACATTAGTGGGGATTGAATGGGAATGTACACCAAAATGTTGACTTTTCTGGTTTTATTCATTTTACATGCAAGAATGCTGAGAATGAGAGTCATTGGACTTTTGCTATGTTACCCAACAAACAGGGAATTTGTTGGGTCAGAGAAGTCTGTCTCTGCACCCTACTTCCTTCACACCTGGGCCACAACACCTCAGTCAGAAGGATCAGTAACTAGGGTTACATGAATCTCTTATGGCTTGATCCATGAAGGATCCTCATACAGGGTGTCAGAAAACCAGGAAAAATAACAAAAGTTAGAATATGATCCATTCCTACCAGATTTCCCATCAGTGTGATCAGTGTCATAACTACTAGTTACACCATCCTCATGTTGCCCTGAGGAGTCCAGATGAATCATTAACAAGGGAAAACACTAGCTGACAGGATTCTAACCCTAAAGAGGCGGTCTTTGTTGGGGGAAGAGAACTATGATCAATGGTACTGTTTTGTTTTTTTTTGTTTGTTTTTTTCAATTTGAGTTCCAAGTTCATTACTGTTTATATAAATACAATTAGATTTTGTACTTTGGATATTTACCTTGAATTCTGTTACCTTTCTAAACTTACTTTATTGCATCTGGAAGACTTTTCTATAGATTTATGAATTTCTATGTTAGACAATCTACCATCTGTGAATAAACTCCATTTTTTTTTCTTTCTTTCTAGTATGTATTTCTTTTTCTTGCTTTTTGTACGGATAAGGACATGGATTACCATATTGAATAGGAATGGTAAGTGTGAATATCTTGCCTTGATGTCCATCATGCAGGGCAAATTCAGTCTTTGCTCTTTAGTGTGATGTTAGGTGTAGACATTTCCAATAAACTTTCCAACAGGTTAAAGATATTCCCTTCTGTTGCTAGCTTGCTGAGAGTTTTATGTTTATCAGAAATATTATGTTTTGTCAAGCACATTTTCTTCACCCATGTAGAAGAGATCATATAGTTTTTCTTCTTTAAATTGTTGACATATGATGAATTATTTCGATGAATGTGTGAATGTTATCCTGCCTTGCATTTGCAAGATAAATCCTTCTTGCTTATACTGTATCATTCTTTTTACATATTACTGGATTTGACTTGATAGTGTTTTTCTGAGAATTTTTTTGGATCTGCATCCATATAAGGTATAGTTCTATAGTTTTTGACAAGTAGGATAGATGGGGTGAGCAGGAATGATGAGAGGGGAGGTCACAGGGAAATAATCACAGCAGGGAATAAAATCAGCTTTCTTAAGAAAGTAGGATGTGGAATCAGCTGTATCAAGAGAACAGAATGTCTTACCCTTGATCACAGGGCAGCCTACAAACCACAAGGGCAGCACAAGATCCACTACTCCCATCCTCTCCACCTGCAGAACATACCTTAAAACATAAACCCATCAGCAGATACCCCCATGCCAATGGAGTGTGCAAAAAGGGACCCATCAACACACCACAACACTTTGGTTATTCTCAATTAGGTCATCAGGCCTAATAAAATCAAGAACTAATGGGGTATACAGACAGGACTCCCAGGGAAGACAGGACATAAGAGATGGGTGTCCATTCCCAAGGTACTTTTGTTTTCCATAAACCTTGATGTGTGTAGCAGTTTGTGTGTGTGTGTGTGTGTGTGTGTGTGTGTGTGCATGAGCGTGTGTAGGTGCGCATGCACATATGTGCATGAGTGAACCAACATTAATCCTGCCTGATGGGAATACAAGAACTGAAGGACCTGTGACATTCCTGTGTCTTCCCATGACATCCTTCATGTAATGTCTACATCTCGTTTTGATATCAGTGTCATTCTAATCTCATAAATAAGCTAGGAAGTGTTACCTCTTCCTCTCAATTCTGAAGGAGCTGGTGTAAAATTGTTAATATTTCCTCCTTCCGTGTGTTGTAGAAAAGGTTAGTGAAGCCATCTGGGGAAGGAGTTTCTCTCGTTGGAAAGCTTTATGTTAAAAAAATGAATTTCTTTGAAATTGGACAATTTCATTGAAAAAGGACAACGCAGGTTGCAAACTCTTCTTTAGGGTCCTTTGGTCACTAAGACTTGTCACAGGATGAATTGTGAAATTTATGAGTTCAGTGTTGACGATAGTTTGTTCTTTTCATGCTTTTAGTGCCTACTGGCTTTGCAGTAATGTCCTCTCTTTCCTTCCTGGTATGGTAAACTAGGTCTTCTCTTTTTTATTTCATGGCCAATTTGATTACAAGTTTATTGATGTTGTTGATCTTTCTTTTCAAAGAACCAGATTTTTCATACATTGATTTTCTTTATTTTTCTCTACTCGCATTTATTGAGGGCCACAGCTGAGTCAGGATGACGCATGGCATTTTTGCCAGAAGTAGTGGTTGGGAGGTGACGCCAGCGAGCCATTAAGATGATGACTTTTGAGTTCTCGAGGAGTTCCCGTTGAGTTCCGCTTGAGCTCTCGAGGGGATTCCTGAAGAGTTCGCATTGGTTGGGGAAGTGCTGGAGGAGGGATTTTCTGGTTGGTGGTTCCTGGAGGAGCCGCAGTGGCGTTCGGAAGGGTTCCCGGGGAGCGTGTGTGGAGTGTGCTGGTGGAGTTCAGAAATAAAGTTTGTGTCTGCTTGAGTGGCTCGTGATTTGTGCCCAGCCAGACTGTGGCACACATTCATTGATTTCTTCTCTTTTTAAGGGTTTCTTTTATTGTGTTCACTTTGGGAATAAGTTACTGTGGCTTTCCTAATTCTTAAGCAGAAACAAAGAGCATTGATCTGAGACTGTTCCTTTTTTCTGGTATAAGCGCTCAATGCTATGAATTTCCAGATTCACCCTGTGTTAGTTCCATCCCACGCATTTGGATAGTTTGCATTTTCATTGTCATTCCATTCAAACATTGTTTAAGTTTTCCTTTTGGCTTTGAAGCATGGCGGTTTTGGGGAGTTTCCAGATACATTTGGAGTTTTAAAAATTAATTTCGTTCTTGTTTAAGAACACACCTCATATGATTCCAGTTCCTTAAAAATTTGAAGATTATGGCCTGTCTTAGCTATGTTCCATCTGCACTTCAGCAGAATCTGTGTTCTGCTGTTGTTGAGGAAAATACTCTTCAAATGTTAGTCAAGTTGATTCACGGTCTTGCTTGGGTCTCCAGCTACTCATTTTTCCAACTACTCTCTAAGTTAGAAGAGTACAGAAGTCTTTAACTATACATATGGGTTTATCTATTTTTTCCTTTGAATTACATAGTTTATATCTCATGTAACTTGATTCTGTATTGGTATGTGTGTACATCAGAGCAGTTTTTCTTTCTTCTTGATGAATTAACATCTAAAAAAAGAACGTTCTCTATCCCTGATAATTTTCTACTCCCTTTGCAACAAATACTATTATGAAAAAAATGAAAATACTTCAACGATAAAAGATCATTTATCCCTTTCTAAAACAAAATTTCTGTATCAACTAAAATTATACATAATCCTTTGAGGTTTGACATACTAAGAGTTGATCTATTATTAATTTCAAAGAAGAAACATATGCCTAATATTTGTTTTTTTTTTTAAATAAGGCACATACTTATTCAGGAAAACAAACATTAATGGTTAGTTTCATTCAATCTGCAATTCTGGTCAAACGTTCAGTTTTACATAACACAATTCTTGGAAGGATTCAAGAGGGTATTCTTGAATCATCTCACAGCAAATATACAAAAAAAATCATCAACTTTAGGTGGTCAATTTTATGAGTATTGATAAATGTGTAATATCCATGTGGCTGGTACCATAATAATGATGCAGACCATTATCAACCCTCCCCCAAAGTCCACGTGTTCCTCTGCCATTGCCTTCTCTGACTTTCAGTGTCAAGCAAATACTAACCTGATTACTGATTCTGTAGTTTTCCTCTGACAGATGTCAAATAAATGGAATTATTTAGCATGTAACTTTTTGAGACTGGTTTCTTACATTTTGCAAATCTAAGTTGTATAACTCATTCCTTTTTATTGCTGAATAATAGTTTGTTGAGTGAGTGCATGAGTTTATCAATTAACCTATTAAAGGACACTTGGGTTGTTTTGGTTTCAAGTAATTCTGAACAAAGTCACCCTTAACAGGAATCCTTGATGCAATAGATAAAATCCTCAAACAACACCCTTTATATCATTATGTAAGAATATCCACAGAGCCAAGTCCAAGGTAGGCCAAAAGGCTAAGATCAAAGTGTAATTCAACAGATGTGATTCTCTGAGAGACCCACAGTGTTGAACTTTACTCAAGCCCTATGATTCAGCAAAACCCTAGTGGTTAAAAAAATTCCACTATGACCTTTGTGCTCTGGAAATGGCCCACTGAGAGAACCCATCCTTCCCTGTCTGACTTGGAGAGGACTCCAGATGTCCTGTACCAAGGACAGGCTAAACAGGAACACTTTGCCTTATAAATGATGTATTGACCTGCTAGTCCTCAATGATAGAGGAGAAGAAATCTACTTAATAACCAGACTTTGGCCAAATTTCTCTCCTTCTCCCTGGCTGAGTCAGTATACAACCTTCTCTAACAGCCCCTGCCAAGAATAGGTTCAACTTCAACTGAAGGTAAAATGTCCTCTGATCCTGTTCACACTGCCATCCTAACCCTCATACATGGTTAACTGAGCTGCTCATCCTCGCTGATCCATCCAGAACAAAGTGTTTGAGCCAACTTGACCTAACTTCAGTTCAGCTAAACTTTGACACACCTTCACCCTGAACCAGCAGTGACTTGCACAAATTCTTAATTTGAAGAGGCCTATCCATAAATGTGTGTATTCCTTTCTGTATACAAAAATGACCCTTTCTTCCTCACCTTTCAGACATTATACAGATGTCCTGTTCTGAGACATCTTATAGGAATGGTCTCCCTCTCCCTGTTATAATTGTTCCTTGCTCCTTCTTTCCATAGTCCTTTAAATGAAACTTCTCCTTTTCCAAATCTGGAGTTGGTTTTTCTTTAAAAATATTTTGGAAGCGCTTCGTTAGAATTAAATTTGGCTGTGTGACTAGCCTGGAAACATGAGTATTAATCCATTTGTTCATTCAATAAATCTTTTTTTTTTCCTACAAATCATTTTTTCTCTTTTCATTTTTTTTAATTTAAAATTTTTCTAATTCATCTGGAATGGGAACTCACTGGAGTGGTTTTGTAAGTCCGCTCAGCTCACAGTGACATTTCCTGGATTTCCTTTTGTCCATGTTCCTGTTGGGAAGGGCTACAAAATTTTTATGGGAGGTTTGGAGGGAGAATTACAGTAACAATCATTTTTATAGCTCACCTCTTGACACAAGACAGCACCTGAGCTGGATTTACTCTCCCCCAGATCTACCATTCACTTCTCTGTTATCCTGGTCAAGTTCATTTCATATTCAGTTACAAGGCTGCCCCTACTACAAGAGCAGAGCAACAAAAACTGGCAGTTTTCCTCTGTCCTGGGCAGCTCTTCCGGTGCCCTCTCCCATTTTAAATCCCACTCCCTCCCCAACTGCTTCCCCAAGTGTGCTTCCATCTCCAACACCAGACAGGGAGAAATTGTGTAAGTAACAAACACAATTCCATGATATCAAACCCATTTGTATTATTTCTGCTCTCTGTTTTGATTCTAAAAAACTAACCTTGGTCAATTCTTTGGGCAATTATTTGTGAGCTTACACTAAACTTTAGTAGATATAAAAGCTCATAATTTAAGCATGGAAATAAAGCCTGTATATAACTAAAAAATAGCACCTAGAAAGAACTAAATTATTTCTTTGTATGTGCAAAACAGTGGTATAGATTTCATATGATTTTGAAGTTTCCTTTCTGATGTAGTCATTTCAATGACTTCAAATATTTTGATAGATTAAAACGTCATTATTCTTTTGTTTTTTACCAAGTGATAGTTAAAAGAGATTCAGTGGCCCTTTCCCCATCTCTAAACCTAAGCACACGCAGGCGCTGTGTCTGAGAGAGGGTGCTGCGCTCTCCCCAGGGCTGTCCACCTGTGGGTGTATCCATACCACCAATGGCACTGAGGGTGGGTATCACAGGCTCCACCAGTGATGCCTCCCCACATGGCTAGCTACTCATGGGTGATGCTTCACACCCACTTGCACTTGGGCTGCTGGAGTCCTCACTACCAGTGCACTGCACCCAAATCCAACAGCTACAGCAGAGGAAAACTATAGGGAGACCGTACCATGGCATTCACCTGAGGCAAAGCCCATGGATTCTTCCAAACTGACAGACACCCTAAGACACATCTTCAGGAGAAAGCCTGCTACCAAGGTCACTGTATAAAACTGGTAGAGACTGATGATCTGCCACATGTGCAAATAGCAATATAAGGGCACAAAAAGTATTTTAAAAAGCAAGGTGACATGATGCCTTCCAAGGAATATGATAGCTCTCCATCCACAGCCCCAAGGAAAGGACATTGGTGAAGTGTCCGATAAAGGATTCAAAAGAACGACTTTAAGGAAATTCAATGACATACAAGAGAATACAGAGAAAATGTGACCAAACTAGGAAAGCAATTCATGATAAATAGGAAATTTAAGAGAGATCGAGATCATGAAAAAGAATCAAACATAACCTTGGAAATGAGGAACTCAATAAATCAAATTTAAAATACAGTTGAGAACCTCATAATAGGTTAGATCAAGCAGAAGAAAGAATTTCTCATTTGAAGAGGGAAATATCATGGTCAGGCCAAAAAGGGGGAAAAAGAAACCAAAAAAAGAAGGAAAGAAAGAAAAGAAAAGAGATTTCAAGACTGAGTATGACATTAAACGCAAATATTTAAAATTTTCAGATCTTGGAAGGCAAGGAGAAAGGGAAAAGCATGTTTTCTCATTTGTGATTTGATCTTTGTACATTGTATACACATGTCAAATTAATATAGTGTTTCCTGTAATGCACAGTTAAAATTATAATTTAAAAGATTCCTACTTGTCTTTTCTTTTTTGAGTTTGAGAATTCCAATTCACATTTTTTAAAAACCTTTATATTTGATTGACACATAATAATTGTATACTTTTTATGGTGTAAAATGTGATATTGCAGTATTGTGTAATGCTCAGATCAGTGTAATTAACATTTCTATCACTTTAAACACTGATCATTTATTTGTGGCAAAATGCTCATCTAGCTTTTTTTTTTTTAATGGGCTATGTTGCTGTTAATTATAGTCACCCTACTGTGCATTAGAAATTAGAACTTACTCCTCTTATCTAACTATAGATAAGACTTGTTTGCCAGTCACCCCCAACCTGTCCTTGCCTCATGCTTCCAAAGCCCCTGGAGCCACTAGTCAAGTCTCAACTTCTGTGGAATTAACTGCCTGCTATTTGACAGGTGAGCAAATCTCGCAGTATTTGCTTTTCTGTGTCTGACTCATTTCACTTACCATCATGTTCTCCAGGTTCATCTATGTCACAAAGGAAGGATTTCCTTCCATTTTGTGGCTTAATAGGATACCATCATGTGTATACAACATATTTCCTTTATCCATTCATCTGTTGAGGGACACATAGGTTATTCCCTGTTTTGGCTGTTGTGAATATTGATACAGGAAACATGGGAGTACAGATGTCTCCTTAGCATACTGATGGATATTTTTTTTCTTTATCTCCTGTAATGGTATTCTTAAATCATGTGGTAGTTCTTTTTGTAGTTTTCTGAGGACTTATTTATACTGTTTTCCATAATGGCTGTGCTAAGCTACATTCCTACCATCAGTACACAAAGGCCAACCTTCTTCACTTCCTCTCAAGAACTTGTTATCTTTTGTCTTTTTGCACAAAGCCATTTTAACAGGAGTAAGGTGGTATCTCACTGTGATTTTGGACTTGTATTTCCCTGATAGCTACTTATGTTGAGCATATTTTATGCACCTATTGATCATTTCTCTTCTCATGAGAAGTTTGTAGTTAATTTTTTTACCCACTTTTTAATTGGGTTGTTTTCTTGCTATTGAATTATATTATTAAAGTATACTTTCAGCCCTATGTATCTGTGGGTTCCATATCTACAGATTTAAAAAACTGGATCAAAAATATTTGGAAAAATGTCAAAGATGGTATACAAGGAGCACCCAGGACCCACTGGCATCTCTACAAGAAAGACCTAAAACAGCTGAAATGTAGCTGCTCATTGAGATGAGTGACCATGGGAGAAGGTTGGGGTTCAATGGTGGACAGAGAGACTTTGGACAAACCCAGAGATGTGAATAATGGAGCAGAGAGGGATAGAGAATGCCTGTTAAGAAATACCTCCATCTCAACTAGCTTGGCAAGAATAATTTAAGGCTCCCTAACATCAATTTTGCTATAATATCCATGGCATCATGGCATTATTCTCTGTGTTGATTGGATAGGTTACCACCATCATTTGATATCACATTCCAATTACATGTATTTCTTTTAAGGTTTCAATGCCACAAATGAATTTATTATTTCTATATTTTTTCTTCTTGCTTATTTTTATACCCTTACCTCTTATGTGTTTCATTCTCCTTGAATTATATGCTTCTGCTTCTACAATAGGAAAGTGTGGTGTGGACTAGGAAGAATAATGCAGGAATTAGGCAGAGACCCAAATGTAGTGAAGGGAACTTCTACACAGTGGGAAGAGCAAGCCCAAGTACCCTGAGGTGAGCATGCCAGGGGTGGTGGAGAAATATCAAGGAGACTCTGTAAATGACCTGGGGACAAAGAGTGAGAGTGACAGGCATTGATGTGACTCCACTGAATTAAGAGTTAATGAGCAGCATCCCAAAGCACTTACAGAGAGAAAAAGACCTAACATCATCAATACCTCAAAGCATTTATAAAACAATGTGGATGTTGGGAGTCATATTATACATTTTAAATACTTGTATTTTTTCTACTTTTATTTTATAGTCTGAATACTTTATCCCTTTGAAAGGTGTTATGAAAAACTATAGGTTCTATAAGATGACTCAGTCAAGGCAGAAATATTAATTCATTTAAGATATTTTAGCTCTGTGTCTCTCAATAAAATATAAGATGAGCACATATTTACATTGAAACAGTTACTCAACTAATCAAGAAAGTAACATTAGTCATAAGTTGATATTTTAATATCCCAAGTAATTAAATTATTTGAAGTAAACACTAGCAACCAGTTACCTCTAGATAACAGTTTACTCTCATGTGTATCTGCCAAGATGAGTTGCATGAGGCACTTGTGTTATTGGGTTGTTTTGCCCTGTTTTTTATGTATTTTAGTAGAGGAATATGACAGAGGAGATGAATATGGAAAGTAAATAAGTCAATTCTCCTTAATCATCATTTTAACAAGCATAACAAAAACATTGTATATTTCCTTTTAGCCAACCTCATTCAGGTATTATATTTCCAACATTTGTTTCCTTTCTCTTAAAAACAAAGGATTGAGAGTGAAGGGTATCAGATCTGGAATTTAACCTGAGTGTGGGCTTTACAACCTCACTGGGTGCCTGGAGAACATCAGAGAGGATTGGAGCTAGGTTACCATGCATGCTACCAGGTTCAGCTCACAGTCCTAGGGAATATTTCACCTTCTCCACGACTTTCTTGAATGCACTCTTCACTTCTTTGTTCCTGAGGCTGTAGACCACAGGGTTCAACATGGGGATGACCATGGTATAAAACACAGATACGATTTTGTCTGTGTCCAGAGAGTGTCTGGAGCTGGGCTGCAAGTACATGAAGACAAGAGTCCCATAGAAAATGGAGACTGCAGTGAAGTGAGAAACACAAGTGGACAGAGCCTTCTGGTATCCTGCGCCTGAGCGCATCTTTAGAATGGTGAGAAAAATGAACATGTAAGATATCAAGATAACAAGGAGAGCAGAAGAGATCACCAGGCTGGCTCCATAAACAAGTACCATCTCACTAATGTGTCTATCAGAGCAAGAGAGAACCATGACTGCTGGAACATCACAGAAAAAATCATGGACCACATTGGACTTACAGAAGGAGAGACTGAACGTGTCCCCAGTGTGGATGGAGGAATTTAGGAAACCTCCAAGGTAGCAGGCTGTAGTCAGACACACACACACACACTTGTCGTCATGGTGGTGGTGTAGTGCAGGGGCTTGCACACTGCAGCATAGCTGTCATAGGCCATCGAGGCCAAGAGGAAATTTTCTGCAGTGACAAAGGCAGCAAACAAGAACATCTGAGCTGCACACGCATTGTAGGAGATGACTGTGTCTCCTAGAAGGAGCCCAGCCAAGACCGTGGGAGTGACAGCTGAAGAGTAGCAGATGTCCACCAGAGACAGGTTACCCAGGAAAAAGTACATGGGAGTGTGGAGACGGGAGTCCAGGAGGATCAGCAGGATCATGCCCAGGTTCCCAGACACATTGATGAGGTAGATGAGGGTGATCATGATAAAGAGGGCCACCTGTAGTTCTGGGGCATTGGTGAGTCCTAGGAGGATGAACTCGGTCACTTCTGTCCTGTTCTCCATCAGAGTTCTTTGAGAATCAGGGGACACCCTGAAGCAAGAAGAATGAAGGAACAGAGCATAAAATGCAGTAGAGATTTCAGTGAGATTGACCTGTTTTTGTACTATAGGAATTACACATCACAATAATATTTTTTACAACATTCTCCATATCTAAAGCATGAACTTTACCATTAAATTTATTAGTTGTTTTAAAATATATTATGTGTATCCACTGTCTATAGAGCTTCAAGATGTTGAATTAAGGGTCACCAGAAATCATCTCTCCATCTAAAAAATCTTATATATATATAAACTGAAATTTTGTAAATTCAATGAATTAGCCAACATGACAATTCTGAAATTATTAATTTAACCAGTTTATCTTTTCTTGTCCTAGTAAATTCATAGACTGCTGTGCAGCTAATGTGCCAGTAATTGCTCCAGATGCTTTTACATCTATATTCCCTGATTTCTCCACAAGTTTATTAAGTTGAATAGTTGTTACTTTTATTTAGATTGTGACACACCAGAGATAGGGTAATACCTTCATATTTATAGAAGTATTAATTTTCAAACCAATTTTAGACTCTGACAGAATGTTTATCCAGTTAATTCATATAAAATTAAGTTGCAATTTACAATGATTCTATGTTTCCATTGCTGCAAGCTTAGAATTTGGAATTTCACTATGAATTAAATAAGCAATATATGTAGTGGATGTCACGAGATATCTGGGGCCACAGAGGTGTGTATAAGCAGCATTGATGATTCTGGCAGGGGAGGACATAGCATCAGGTACAGAGCCTGGTACAGAGGCATGTGTCCCACCTACATTTACAAGCTCAGAATCCTGGTACTAACCTAACTTTCCTGAGACAGATTTTCATTATCTACACACACACACACACACACACACACACACACACACACACATTAGTCCTCCTTCAAGATGTTATAGTGAAATAATCCATTTTTTAAAAAAATGAGTGAAATGTGATGTGTTTGGCACAGCTGGCCAGCTGCTAGCTGTACTATTCTTGTGCAGAAGGAACACTGGCCTGTGTGTGGTTTGAGAAATGAGGGTGGCAACACATGGGGCTTCACCTTTGGACACAGTCTAAAGTCTCAAAACCTCATGGATTTTATGCACCCTCCAGTAAGAGGCACTCCCTTGGTGGTCTGGCTTTCTGATTGGCTGCTCTGTTGATTCCATGTGAGCTCTTCTTTTTCCTTGAAATCTGTATTCCAGCCTGAGTCTTTCTCTTTCTCATTTCTGCCATGTCATGATTAAACTGCACATTTTGAGAGCCAAGAATTCATAGTTTTTGGATTTCCTTTAGCCTGAAGTTGTGTTTTGGTGGAAAGTCTATGCTTGAAGATTTTTATTTGAATGTTTTATAAAATAGCAAGAGTACTTTTAAATCTTTTTATTTGAATTTTGAGCCTTTAGAAGTATCTCCATCCTCTGCCAACTTCTATTTCCCATTATTCTCCTCCTGCTTCATGCACAATTACACCTGACAAACCTAGACCATAAGGGCTAATGTTTGCCAAACCACTTCTAGTATCACAACATATGAAAAGAGCTTTGTATATAAATATGCATGTGACTCTGTGTGTGTGTGTGTGTGTGTGTGTAAAGTAGGTATTTTTATAATTTATTATTTGCCAATGAAGGCAATGGATTATTTATGAAGTCAGTGATATTCTATAATTTCAAAGCTAGTCTGGAGAAGATTCAAGATTTGATATTTAAACCCTGTTTCATTCCTAATCAGAAGCCATTCCTTTTACCTGCATCACTGTCTACATGGGCAGATGGGCCAATAATATAAAAATCAGATTATGGGATTGGGGGATGTTAAAATGAAATTCTAATCTTGCTAAAAGTCTTACAATTTTTATCTTGGGGGTTTTCCTCGACCATGGTTGCGATTCCTATCAAATCTTCAGGTCAGAAAAAGACCTGCATACATGAAAAATATTAACATTGGTGACCAAAGATGCCCATTTAGTTTAAAGAAAGGTCTTTTTGCTCTGTTCATTTATTGCCTTATATAAGAGGCTACCTGATGATAAACAAATTTAAAGGCCCACCTATCCAAAGCCTCATCTATATAATTTATTGTTAATATTTTTAGATGGCAGCATGCTAATGTTTCATAAATCTCATTAAACTCCCCAGTAATGGAATATTAATATATATAACATTTTCACTAAAGTGCTTTAGAAAAACATTCAAAACCCTTATCTTTGTGCTCAAAAAATTCAGGATTTATGTTACTATTACTTTTGTATGGACTATAGTTTTCACTAAAAGTATATATTGAATATAGAAGCTTACCTCGTTCCTTGAATATGAGAGGCAGTCAGTTCTGAATAGTGTGTTTGAAATCAGAAATTCTTCCTTTGAGTAATGCACAGATACTGTTGGAGAAGCTCTATTGCAAATAGCAATCAAGAGGTTCCAAAGTTTTTCAAGACAGCAAAAAAACAGGACAAAGACATACGTATGGTTTCAGGCCATCGATTTACCACACATTCTCTTTGTGTTCTTAGAGGACTCAATTGCTTTCTCCTTATTTGTAAAATAAGATTATAAAATGTCGTCTCCCACATAGTCCACAGAGTTGTGTTTGCAAGTAGCAAATAAAGGAAAGTACACAAAACAACGTGCTAACAGGTTATTATTTTGAGGTCACTCAGTGCGATTTTTATTTTGGACATTTTCTTTGATGATGTGGCAGATTCCCACTGAATCTTCAGGTCAAAAGAAGACCTTCCTGCACTAACAAATATGAACATTCATATGAATAAGTGATGACCAAAGCTGACCACTGTGCAGTCTGATCCTTTTAAAATGAAATCACCAGGGTTCCTGCTGGACTTCAGAGGGCAATGCTCCTGACCCAGAGGGGAATTACAGAGACATGAGCTCCCTGGGGGTGTTCCCCAGGAGGCATCCTCATCCCACTTTCCTCAGGAAGAAGCAATTACACTTCCTGTTGGGACTCAGCTGGATATTTTGAGTGTAGCCATATCTATTTTTGTCACTTGTCATTTCTTTTTTTTTAATTGGTACTTGTCATTTCTTTTTTCACTTCTAATTAATGTGCAATTTACAAATAATAATGTGTGCATTGTTTAGTACATGGCTCTAAAAGTGTAGTCCAATGCATATCCATGTTACCACTACCCTGATCCCCTGTAATAAATTTTTCTCAAGTTTATTTGTGATCACGCCCATCTCCCAGCCTTGGCACCTAGCAAGCACTAAGCTCTCAGCTCTTTTTGTCCATATAATTTTAGATTTGCAGTAATTTTTTATAACTAGAATCTCAGAATATGTCTTTTGTTCTGGCATCTTGAATTTAGAAAAAAATGCATTTGAGATTTATTTTCATTGATACCTGTATGTGTGTGATATCTTTTTATTGTGAAATTATACTCTATCATATGCACTTTATATCTTCTGTTTTCATTTTTCTGTTAATGAATATTTGTGTCCCTTCCACTGTTTGGTGATTTCAAATAAAACTGACTTTATATTTCCCTAAAGACATTTTTTGAACATATGTAATACTAAGAAACACTTTCTAACTCATTCTGTGAAGTCAGCATTACCATCATTAAGAAAACATCCAAAAATTGCACTGAGTAACCTCAAAATCGTAACCTGTTAGCAAGTTGTTTTATGTACTTTTCTTTATTTGCTACTTAAAAACAAAATTCTGTGGACTATGTGGGAGACGACACTTTATAATCTTTATTTTACAAAGAAGGAGGAAGAAAAGACAGACAAAAACATCAAGAAATGAAACCAGACTACTATCTCCTCTTGAATATTACCTACAGCAAAAGTAAGAAAATGCTAACAAACCAGATCTATAAGCATATTAACCTAATTATAAACTATTACCATAGAGGATTTATTCCAGGATTGGAAAGAGGTTTCAATATATGAAAATCAATCAATGTAAAAAAAATAAAATAAACATAATGAAGAGAAAAATCTCATGAGCATCTTATTAATCCAGAATAAGTATTTACCAACATTTTGCATTCTTTCATGGTAAAAGCACTCAGAAAACTAGAAATGAAATGAACTGCCACAAGCTATAAAGAATATTTATAAAGAATACTTATAAAGCTGATGTTATATTCAAATGTGAAAGGCTGAGAAAATTCTACATAAGATTGGATACAAAGCAAATATTCCTGTTTTTACCCCTTCTATTAAAAACTGTACTACTAGTTCTATCCAGAGCGATAGGTCAAGAAAAAATAAGTAAAAGGCATCTAATTGGAAAGAGATAAAATTAAAGCTATTTTTAGGTGATATAATCTTATATAAAAAGCTCTTAAAGAATGCACAAAAATTTATTAGTTGTTAAATTTATTCATAAATATTACAGTGTTCAAGAGTCACAAATAAAAATCAGTTGTTTCTAAGTACTGGAACTAATTCAAATTCCCCAATTCAACAAGGAAATAATTCCATTTGCAGCAGCAAATGAATTAAATTCACTTAAAGAAGACATTTAAAAGTGTCTTACTCCAAACAGTAATCTAGTCAGCCTGCTCAAAGGACACTCAAATAAACTCACCAATAACTAGATGTTTTTTCTCATAAAATAACTTATTGTGTTCTTTAATGATGACACAGGTTACTCCTTTTAAGGAACTCCGTAGTAGTATTTTTCAGCATGAGCATCATAAGATGAACAACTTGGCTGGAAGCTCCAGTTCAAGGCATACTAAATATTGATAAAAGATGTGAGAGGAGTTGGAAGGGGAAAATGAGTGCTTGGATGAGTGCACTCAGGCTTCTCTAAAGTAACTCAATTGACCACAGATCAGTGAATTCTTAACTCATTATAGAATAAGGATCAGAAGAATCAGAGAATCTAATTCCTATTTTTCCCTTTTATTGCTAATAATAATTATTATTCATAATGATGATAATAGAAAACATTTATTAAGTTCTTATTGTGACCAGACCTTATGCCATGTGTATATATGAAGAAGCTCATGTAATACTTTGAATTCAATGCAAAAGTTTCTATTATTTTTGTCATTCCATGTATGACCATTTTAAGCCACAAGCTTAAAGCTACTTTCTAATACATTTTTTTTATACAAAAAGTAAACAAGACTGGTGAATAACTGATTAGTTCCATATTTTCTAAAGAGAGATGCAAGTCAAAGTAGAATCACTTCATGTGCCAGAAATCAAGGAAGCTTTCCAAGATTAAAAAAATAAAAAAAAAAAACTTATTTTGGCCAAAGTTGCTAAAATGAGTTAAGACTGGAGTTGAAATATAGTTAGTTTATGAAAGTCGTGATTGCATAATGATGCACAGGTGTTCTAAAAATGTAACAAGAAAATCTCAAAAATGACAACATATTATTACTGACTTTCTTATGATATCATTTAAAAATATAAAAATCAATGAATTCTAACTGTAACAGAAGGCTTTCTTTAGTTATTTGAATCTTTATTTGGAAAAGTTATAATTAAGCTCATAGGAAAACTGCAATATTGCATTGAAAATTGTCATTCTCTTTACCTAAAACTGCCAATTATAGTTTGGCACATTTAATTTCTACATATGTATGCAATATTTAAGTTCTTTGTGGGTTTCAAATATTATAATAATTTTCTTTAACTATTTCTACATGCATCACTGAAGTCCAAGTATTCTCTTTTATAGCCACAACACAACAGATTCAGATTTGACCTTGCTGTACTACTAGGAACCAATACAGAGGACGTAATTTGTAATTTGGACGTAAATTTTGTCAACAACAGCAATACCGCCTTTTATAGCATTTTCCCCTGAGAACCTTAATTTAATTTACCTATCATTTTTGATTAATTTGATCTGGAACAGTTCAATTTTTCTTGTTCTTTCACATTCACAACTTTTAATATGTTCACATCAGAATTGTAGACTGCTCCCACCCCAATTCTGGGTCATTATAATTATTTTCATTTAAGTTTTTCCCAGTGCCTGGATTCAAGTTATGGGTTTGGAGTAGAAATAGTACATTGATTATGCTTCTTTGTCAATAAACCACATGCACAGAGGCATGATCTGTCCTGTTATTGATAGAGCTAATTTCGAACACCCTATTGCAGAGGCAATTATTAAAGTCATAGCCTGTACCACCCAAAAGCTACAAAGTCATATGAACTCTCCAAATTGTCATTGAGTATCCTTGGGAGTTATAGCATCCTAAGTATATGAAGGAATACAAACGTTACCTTAGTTGCCAAAATTTTGGAATCCCAATGAGTTCAAAAGTCTCCAGATGCAAAGTTTTGCATCTGAAAACTCTAAAACCAAACCAATTGAGCAACCAGGATAGAAGCTATAGACTTCTATGAGTAGACAGATTTGCCAAGCACATATGAGTCTATATTTAGAAGACCCAAAAAACTCCACCAGAAAATTTCTAGACCTCATAAATAAATTCAACAAAGTAGCAGATACAAAATTAACACCCATAAATCAATTGTGTTCCTATACATCAATGATGAATCAACTGAGAGAGAAATTAGTCTCACACTTCAGAGTCACAGGTTGTTCTTCTGTGCAGGAGCTGAGGATCCCAAGCAGGCCCGGACACCTGAGAACCAGGAAATGCCATGACTCCTCCTGATACCCAAGAATATTCACCAGAAAAGGGCATAAAACATATATTTCACAAAGTGATAAGTGGGAAATATAGAAGCTGTGGTCTTGATATATATATATATAACTACAAGAGAGAGTGAACACCAGAAAACAGGCCTGTTCACCACCAGAGAATTTATATGGGAGAGAAGCCCTACAACCATTTACAATGTGGCAAAGCTTTTAGTGAAGAAAAGGTCTTATTTACCACAGAAGAACCCACACTGGAGAGATGCCTTACCAATGGGCAGAATGTGATAAAGTTTTTAAAGAAAAATCAATCTTTATTAAGCAAAGCAGAATTCACACTGAAGAGAAGCCCTCCAATGTGAAGAATATGGTAACGTTTTTAGTCAAAAATTAAACCTTATTTACCAAAGAAGAATTCATTCTGGATAAAAGCCCTACAAATGTAAAGAATTGGCAAAGCTTTTGGTCAAAAATTACTCTTTATTTGCCACAGAAGAATTCACACTGGAGAGAAGCCCTACAAATGTAAGGAATGTGGCAAAGCTTTTAGCAATAAAACAGGCCTTATTCACCACAGCAGAACTCACACTGGAGAATAGCCCTACAAATGTGAATAATGTGGCAAAACTTTTAATGAAAAATAAAACTTTATTCACCACAGCAGAAGACACCCTGGTGAATGCGAAATGTAAATAAAGTGATAATACTTTTAAATAAAAAAAAGAATCAATTAACGGGATGGTATCAAACTAAAAGGCTTCTTCACAGCAAAGGAAACAATGAAGAATCTCAAGAAAGAGCCTAAAAATTTCATAGATTGTATCTTCATAGAGGAAGATTTTTATGAGGGAACCATAAAACAGTTCTAGATGTCATTAGTTTGAAAATGACTCAACTCACTGAGGTATAACGTTGGTTTTGTTCTCCGGAACGTCTATACCATAGGTACCATTTTGAATTCAGCTGACTCATGAGTGCAGAGTGTGCCTTCTTCTTCTCTGCTATGTTCCAACCCTCTTGAATTCACTAGTGTCATGAGGTCTGTTTCCATGTACCGGTTAGAATGGTGTGTTTCTGTTTTTTTTTTTTTTTAATTTTATTGAATTTTTTAGCAAATGTCAGCAGAATGCTTTACAATTCTTATTACACATATAGAGCATGATTTTTCATATCTCTGGTTGTATATAAAGTATGTTCACACCAATTTGTGTCTTTATTCACATACTTTGGATAATGATGTCCATCACATTCCACCAACCTTGCGAACCCCCTGCCCCCTTATTTACCCTCCCACCCGTCTGCCCTATCTAGAGTTCCTGTATTCCTCCCATTTTCCCCCTCCCTACCCCACTATGAGTCACCTTATATCAGAGAAAACATTCGACATTTGTTTTTTGGGGATTGACTAACTTCACGTAGCATTAATTTCTCCAGCACCATCCATTTACCTGCAAATGTCATGATTTTATTCTCTTTTATTGTTGAATAATATTCTCTTGTGTACATATGCCACATTTTTAATCCATTCATCTACTGAGGGGCATCTAGCTTGGATCCACAGTTTAGCTTTGTGAATTGTGCAAGGAACAGTCATCTTTGTAGCTCACCTCTTGACACAAGACAGTACCTGAGATGGCTTTACTCTCCCCCAGATCTACCATTCACTTCTCTGTTATCCTGGTCAAGTTCATTTCATATTCAGTTACAAGGCCGCCCCTACTACAAGAGCAGAGCAACAAAAATTGGCAGTTTTCCTCTGTCCTGGGCAGCTCTTGCTGTGCTCTCTCCCATTTTAAATCCCACTCCCTCCCAACTGCTACCCCAAGTGTGCTTCCATCTCCAACACCAGACAGGGAGAAATTGTGTAAGTGGCACATACAATTCCATGATATCAAACCCCTAAAATAAAACTCCTATTTCTTCTCTCTGTTTTGATTCTTGGTCAATTCTTAGGGCAACTGTGAGCTTATACTAAACTTCAGTAGACATAAAAGGTCATAATTTAAGCATGGAAATAAAGCATGTATATAACTAAAAAAAGCACCTAGAAAGAACTACATTATTTTATCTATATGCAAAACAGTGGTATGGATTTCATGAGATTTTGAAGTTTCCTTCCTGATGTAGCAATTTCAATGCCTTAAAATACTTTAATAGATTAAAATGTCATTATTCTTGGGCTGGGGTTGTGTCAGTTGTAGAGTACTGGCCTAGCATGTGCGAGGCCCTGGGTTTGATCCTCAACTCCACATAAAAATAAATAAAGGTATAAAAAATTATATGAAAAAATTTTAACAAATGTCATTATTCTTTTAATGGTTTTTTATCAAGTGATAGTTAAAAGAGATTCACTCGCCCTTTCCCCATCTCTAAACCTAAGCACACACAGGTGCTGTGAATGAGAGAGGGTGCTGCACTCCTCCCAGTGGCTGTCCACCTGTGGGTGTATCCATACCACCAATGGCACTGAGGGTGGGTATCACAGGCTCCCCCAGTGATGCCTCCCCACGTGGCCATCTGCTCATGGGTGATGGATCACACACACTTGGGCTGCTGGAGTCCTCACTCTTGATGGCTTTGAGTTCTCCAACCTACTGCCACTGCACTGCACCCAAATCCAACAGCTACAGCAGAGGAAAACTATAGGGAGACCGTACCATGGCATTCACCTGAGCAAGCCCATGAGCCTTCCAAACTGACGGACACCCTAAGACACATCTTCAGGAGAAAGCCTGCTACCAAGGCCACTGTATAGAACTGGTAGAGACTGATGATCTGCCACGTGTGCAAATGGCAATATAAGGGCACAAAAAGTATTTTAAAAAGCAAGGTGACATGATGCCTTCCAAGGAATATGATAGCTCTCCATCCACAGCCCCAAAGGAAAGGACATTGGTGAAGTGTCTGATAAAGGATTCAAAAGAACGACTTTAAGGAAATTCAATGACATACAAGAGAATACAGAGGAAATGTGACCAAACTAGGAAAGCAATTCATGATCTGAAAAGGAAATTTAAGAGAGATTGAGATCATGAAAAAGAATCAAACAAAATCTTGGAAATGAGGAACTCAATAAATCAAATTTAAAATACAGTTGAGAACCTCAACAATAGGTTAGATCAAGCAGAAGAAAGAATTTCTAAACTTGAAGATGGAAATATCATGGTCAGGCCAAAAAGGGGGAAAAAGGAACAAAAAAAAGTAGGAAAGAAAGAAAAGAAAAGAGATTTCAAGATGGAGTATGGCATTAAATGCAAATATTTAAAATTTTCAGATCTTGGAAGGTAAGGAGAAAGGGAAAAGCATGTTTTCTCATATGTGACTTGATCTTTGTACATTGTATACACATGTTGAATTATCATAGTGTTTCCTGTAATGTACAGTTAAAATTATAATTTAAAAGATTCCTACTTGTCTTTTCTTTTTTGAGTTTGAGAATTCCAATTCACATTTTTTAAAAACCTTTATATTTGATTGACATAATAATTGTACACTTTTTATGGTGTAAAATGTAATATTGCAGTATTGTGTAATGCTCAGATCAGTATAATTAGCATTTCTATCACTTTAAACACTGATCATTTATTTGTGGCAAAATGCTCATCTAGCTTTTTTTTTTTTTTTTTTAAAAATGGGCTATATTGCTGTTACTTATAGTCACCCTACTGTGCATTAGAAACTAGAACTTACTCCTCTTATCTAACTATAGATAAGACTTGTTTGCCAGTCACCCCCAACCTGTCCTTTGCCCCATGCTTCCAAAGCCCCTGGAGCCACTCTCGTCTCAACTTCTGTGGAATTAACTGTCTGCTATTTGACAGGTGAGCAAATCTCGCAGTATTTGCTTTTCTGTGTCTGACTCATTTCACTTGCCATCATGTTCTCCAGGTTCATCTATGTCACAAAGGAAGGATTTCCTTCCATTTTGTGGCTTAATAGGATACCGTCATGTATAAACAACATATTTCCTTTATCCATTCATCTGTTGAGGGACACATAGGTTATTCCCTGTTTTGGCTGTTGTGAATATTGATACAGGAAACATGGGAGTGCAGATGTCTCCTTACATACTGATGGATATTTTTTTCTTTATCTCCTGTAATGGTATTCTTAAATCATGTGGTAGTTCTTTTTGTAGTTTTCTGAGGACTTATTTATACTGTTTTCCATAATGGCTGTGCTAAGCTACATTCCTACCATCAGTACACAAAGGCCAACCTTCTTCACTTCCTCTCAAGAACTTGTTATCTTTTATCTTTTTGCACAAAGCCATTTTAACAGGAGTAAGGTGGTATCTCACTGTGATTTTGGACTTGTATTTCCCTGATAGCTACTTATGTTGAGAATATTTTATGCACCTATTGATCATTTCTCTTCTCATGAGAAGTTTGTAGTTAATTTTCTTACCCACTTTTTAATTGGGTTGTTTTCTTGCTATTGAATTAAATTATTAAATTATACTTTCAGCCCTATGTATCTGTGGGTTCCATATCTACAGATTTAAAAAACTGGATCAAAAATATTTGGAAAAATGCCAAAGATGGCATACAAGGAGCACCCACGACCCACTGGCATCTCTACAAGAAAGACCTAAAACAGCTGAAATGTAGCTGCTCATTGAGATGAGTGACCATGGGAGAAGGTTGGGGTTCAATGGTGGACATAGAGAGACTTTGGACAAACCCAGAGATGTTGAATAATGGAGCAGAGAGGGATAGAGAATGCCTGTTAAGAAATGCCTCTATCTCAACTAGCTTGGCAAGAATAATTTAAGGCTCCCTAATATCAATTTTGTTGTAATATCAGTGGCATTATCCTCTGTGTTGATTGGATAGGTTATGGCCGTCATTTGATATCACAGTCTAATTACATTTATTTCTTTTAATATTTCAATGCCACAAATGAATTTATTGTTTCTATATTTTTTCTTCTTGCTTATTTTTATACCCTTCCCACTTATGAGTTTCATCCTCTGCTTGCATTATATGCTTCTGTTTCTGTTCACCCCTTCATTTTTCTCTTCTTTTTTTCTTATGTTCCTTTTCACAGTCTCTGTATTTAATACTAGTTTTATTTTCTTTAATTTCTGTTTTTTTTTTCAGGCTCTTCTAGAGATTTACTCCCCCTTTTCACTTTTGGAATACAAGAATTGTAGAGAATGTTTTTAATAATTGCCACAGTCTGGCTGGGCACAAATAACCGGGAGGTCTCGAGCCACTTGTAGATTCAAGCAGGAACGAACTTTATTTCCGAACCCACTGGGACTCTCCAGGAACCTCAGGAGACCTCAACCGGAACTCAAGGGGAACTCCGTGAGAACTCAACCATCATCATCCTAAGGGCTCGCTGGCGCCACCTCTCAACCACTCCCCCTGGCAAAACGCCAGGCACCATCCGGACTCGCCTGCAGCTCTCAACAAATAATTTTTAAAGACTTATTCGTAAGGCTCTGCTGTGAGTGGTTGTTGTTACTGGTGATTCTTGTCACAAAGTGCTGCTAGGTGCTAGGGACTGAACACACTGCCACAATCATTTTGATTGGCATTTTGACACTTAGAGATACTCCCATCCCTGGGCACATATTAAAGAAAAAACAGCCACTAAAAGTTCCTTGTAAAACAATGGAAGAAATATGTATGCCAGAAGATGCACAAATATCAACATAAACATCGGCAACATGAGAAAGCAAGGCAATAAGACACCTTCCAAAGTTCATTACGGTTCAATACCTGATTCCACACTCATCAAAGTGGAGGAAGGTCTGGATAAAGAATTCAAAGAGCCAAGAGTAAAAACGATCAATGAAACAAAAGATGATCTGAGGAAGAAACAAAAGGAGAAAAGGTAGGCTACGAAGAGCACTTCAATAGAGAGACAGAGATTCTGAACACGTGTTGTATGTACAGAATGGAGTTTTATTCTGTCATGGAGAAGGACAAAATTATATCATTTGCAGGAAAATGGATGTAACTGAAGCTTAAAGCTAAATCATCTTAAAGCTAAAAGAGCCAGACTCAGAAAGTCAAGAGTTGTATGTGTTCTTTCATACCGGGAAGCTAGAGAGAAAAAAGGCATCTCGTGAAAATAGGAGGGAAACAAGGTAAAGAAACAGGCTCAGGAGGAAGGAAGGGCAAATTACATCACGTGCATGTGCAAATATGCCACAATGGCGTCCACTATTCCAAATGATTTTTATGCATCAATAAATGTGACCATTGCTAAGCTTCTCCTATCCCCGGCTGTTTTGTTCTGCCAGTTGGCAGCTGTGAGTGATCTTTGTTTGCCTAGGTTCAAAGTAAAAAAACATGTGATGATTCACTGGAAATGGGATTTCTAGGAAATCCCTGGGTTCAAAAGTGGAGAGTTCCAGCATGGAGTGAGAATGCAGATAAAAGTATTTTGGCCAAGCAGAAAATAAGCTGTACTTCCTGAAGCACAAACATATCTACCTAAAAGGTCTAGATTACAGATGATCCCTGCGGTCATCAATGAATCAAAATCCAATGTATTGATACAGCTTGACTCGAACCTGATTATTTTACTCATTCATTTAACAAATATTGAGAATATTTAATACACATTTTAAAGAAACTGTGTAAATCAACTTTTTATGACTGTGACCAAAATACCTGAGAAAAGCAACTTAAAAGAGAAAAGATTAATTTTGGATCATGCTTTTGGTTCATGGTGGGCCAGTTCCACTGCTCAGGGCCTAAGGTGAGGCCAGCCATCACAGCAGAAGGTGCAGCGAGGAAAAAACTGCTCAGTGCATGACAATCAGAACGCAGAGAGAAAGAAGGGGTCCAAGGTGCATAGTCCCCAGTGGCATGGCCCCAAGGAACCTCTTCTTCAAATTAGGTTCCACCTCTACCTACTGTTTTCAAACCCTCCCAATGTTCCTTTTAGAATGTGAATTGATTGATGGATTAACTCACTGGTGAAGGTAGCTCCCTCATGCTCCTTCACTTTCCAAAAGCCCCACCTCCGAAGGTTGCTGCCTTGGGGACCAAGCCTTTAACACACAAGCCTCTGGGAAACATGTCGGATCCAAACAGGAACAGGTGCTGTTACAGAATTGTGTAAGCAAAACAGATGAATTATCAGTCACAGTAGCTCACATCTGTTATCCCCGTGGCTAGGGAGGCTGACAAAGGATATCATAAATTCAAAGCCAGCCTCAGCACCTTAGAGAGGCCCTAAGCAATTCAGCAACTCAGTGAGACCCTGTCTCTAAATAAAATACCAAATGGGCTGGGGATGGGGCTCTGTGCTTAAGCATCCCTGGGTTCAATCCCTGGTGCCAAAACAAACAAACAAACAAACAAAAAAACAGATGAATTGACTGCTCTCACGGAGCTGAATTTCTAACTGGAGATGATAAATAACAAACAAATGAAAGAATAAATACCCAATAGGAAAGTGTGGTGAGGACTATGAGGAATAATGCAGGAATAAGGCAGAGTCCCAAATGTAGTGAGGGGAACTTCTACACAGTGGGAAGAGCAAGCCCAAGTGCCCCGAGGTGAGAGTATACCAGGGGCGGTGGAGAAATATGAAGGAGACCCTGTAAATGACCTGGGGACAAAGACTGGGAGTGACAGGCAATGATGTGACTCCACTGAATTCAGAGTTAATGAGCAACACCCCAAAGCTCATACAGAGAGAAAAAGACCAAACATTATCAATACCAGAGCATTTATAAAATAATGTGGATGTTGGGAGTCATATATATAAATTTTAAATACTTGTATTTTTTTCTCCACTTTTTTATATCTGATTATTTTATCCTTTTGAAAGGTGTAATGCAAAAATATAGGTTCTATAAGATGACTCAGTCAAGGCAGAAATATTAATTCATTTAAGATATTTTAGCTCTGTGTCTCTCAATAACATATGCCAATAATATGAGCACATATTTACATTGAAACAGTTACTCAACTAATCAAAAAAGTAACACTAGTCATAAATTGATATTTCAATATCCCAACTATTTAAATTATTTGAAGTAAACACTAGCAACCAGTTACCTCTAGATAAAGTCCACTCTCGTGTATTTGCCAACATGAATTGCATGACGCACTTGTGCTATTGGGTTGTTTTGCCCCTTTTTATACGTATTTTAGTAGCCGCATATAACAGAGGAGATGCATATGGAAAGTAAATAAGTCAACTTGCCATAATCATCATTTTTAACAAGCATAACAAAAACATTGTATATTTCCTTTTAGCCAACCTCATTCAGGTATTATATTTCCAACATTTGTTTCCTTTTTCTTAAAAACAAATGTTTGAAAGTGAAGGGTATCAGATCTGGAATTGAACATGAGTGTGGGCCTTACAACTTCACTGGGTGCCTGGAGAACATCAGAGAGGATTGGAGCTAGGTTACCATGCATGCTACCAGGTTCCGTTCACAGTCCTAGGGAATATTTCACCTTCTCCACGACCTTCTTGAATGCACTCTTCACTTCTTTGTTCCTGAGGCTGTAGACCACAGGGTTCAACATGGGGATGACCATGGTATAAAACACAGATACGATTTTGTCTGTGTCCAGAGAGTGACTGGAGCTGGGCTGCAAGTACATGAAGATAAGAGTCCCATAGAAAATGGAGACTGCAGTGAAGTGAGAAACACAGGTGGACAGAGCCTTCTGGTATCCTGCACCCGAGCGCATCTTTAGGATGGTAAGAAAAATGAACATGTAAGATATCAAGATAACAAGGAGAGCAGAACAGATCACCAGGCTGGCTGCATAAACAAGAACCATCTCACAAACATGTCTATCAGAGCAAGAGAGAACCATGACTGCTGGAACATCACAGAAAAAGTGATGCACCACATTGGACTTACAGAAGGAGAGACTGAACGTGTCCCCAGTGTGGATGGAGGCGTTCAGGAAACCTCCAAGGTAGCAGCCTGTGGTGAGACAAGCACATACACCTGTCGTCATGTTGGTGGTGTAGTGCAGGGGCTTGCACACTGCAGCATAGCGGTCGTAGGCCATTGAGGCCAAGAGGAAATTTTCTGCAGTAGCAAAGGCAGCAAACAAGAACATCTGAGCAGCACACGCATTGTAGGAGATGACTGTGTCTCCTAGAAGGAGCCCAGCCAAGACGGTGGGAGTGACAGCTGAAGAGTAGCAGATGTCCACCAGAGACAGGTTACCCAGGAAAAAGTACATGGGAGTGTGGAGTCGGGAGTCCAGGAGGATCAACAGGATCATGCCCAGGTTCCCAGACACATTGATGAGGTAGATGAGGGTGAACATGATAAAGAGGGCCACCTGTAGTCCTGGGGCACTGGTGAGTCCTAGGAGGATGAACTCTGTCACTTCTGTCCTGTTCTCCATCAGAGTTGTGTGAGAATCAGGGGACAGACACCCTGTAGCAAGTAGAATGAAGGAACAGAGCATAAAATGCAGTAGAGATTTCAGTGAGATTGACATGTTTTTGTACCATAGGAATTATTTATCACAATAATATTTTTTTACAATATTCTCTATATCTAAAACATGAGGCTGACCATTAAATTTATTAGTTGTTTTAAAATATATTATGCATATTCACTATCTATAGAGCTTCAAGATGTTGAATGAAGGGTCACCAGAAATCATCTCTCCATTTAAAAAATCTTATATATGTGGAAACTGAAATATTGAAAATTCAATGAATTAGCCAACATGACAATTCTGGAATTATTAAATTAACCAATTTATCTTTTCCTGTCCTAGTAAATTCATAGACTGCTGTGCAGCTAATGTTGCCAGGAATTACTCTAGATACTTTCACATCTATATTCCCTGGTTTATTCCACAAGTTTATTAAGTTGAATAGTTGTTACTTTCATTTAGATTTTGAGACACCAGAGGTTGAGTAATACATTCATGTTTACAGAAGTATTAACTGGTAAACCAAGCTTTAGTCTCTGACAGAATGGTTATCCAGTTCATTGATCTAAAATTAAGTTGCAATTTACAATTATTCAATGTTTCCATTGGTCCAAGCTTAGAATTTGGAACGTCACAGTGAATAAGCTGAGAGATGTTTGTAGTGGAGTGATGAGAACCCTGGGGCCACAGAGGTGTGTATAAGCAGCATAGATGATTCTGGCAGGGGAGAACACAGCATCAGGTACAGAACCTGGGCTCTGGACAGAGGCACGTGTCCCACCTACATTTACAAGCTCAGAATCCTGGTACTAACCTAACTTCCCTGAGCCAGTTTTTAAAAAAAATCCACTGCAACAACAAAAACAGCAAAAAAGATAATTAGTCGTCCTTCAAGATGTTATTGTGAGACAATCCATTTTTTCTTAAATGAGTGAAATGTGATGTGTTTGGCACAGCTGGCCAGCTGCTAGCTGTACTATTCTTGTGCAGAAGGAACACTGGCCTGTATGTGGTTTGAGAAATGAGGGTGGTAACACATGGAGCTTCAGCTTTGGATGCAGTCTGAAGTCTCAAAACCTCCCTCTTTGGCTTTCACACACTAGTCACATGGATTTTATGTAACAGGCACTCCCTTGGTGATCTGGCTTTCTGATTGGCTGCTCTGTTGATTCCATGTGAGCTGTTGTTTTTCCTAATGTTTTCCTTGAAATCTGTATTCCAGCCTGAGTTGAGTCTTTCTCATTTCTGCCATGTCATGATGAAATTGCACATTTTGAGAGTCAAAAATTCATAGTTTTTGGATTACCTTTAGCCTGAAGTCCTGTTTTGGTGGAAAGTCTATACTTGAAAATTTTTATTTGAATGTTTTATAAAATAGCAACAGTACTTTTAAATCTTTTTATTTGAATTTTGAGCCTTTAGAAGTATCTCCATCTTTGGGGCTGGGGATGTGGCTCAAGCGGTAGCGCGCTCGCCTGGCATGCGTGCGGCCCGGGTTTGATCCTCAACACCACATACCAACAAAGATGTTGTGCTGCCGAAAACTAAAAAATAAATATTAAAAAATTCTCTCTCTCTCTCTCTCTCTCTCTCTCTCTCTCTCTCTCTTTAAAAAAAAAAGAAGTATCTCCATCTTCTGCCAACTTCCATTTCCTATTATTCTCCTCCTGCTTCATTCACAACTACACCTGACAAACCTAGACCATAAGGACTGATGTTTGCCAAACCACTTCTAGTATTACAACATATGAAAAGAGCTTTGTATATAAATATGCATGTGACTCTGTGTGTGTGTGTGTGTGTGTGTGTGTGTGTGTAAAGTAGGTATTTTTATAATTTATTATTTGCCAATGAAGGCAATGGATTATTTATGAAGTCAGTGATATTCTATAATTTCAAAGCTAGTCTGAAGAAGATTCAAGATTTGATATTTAAACCCTGTTTCATTCCTAATCAGAAGCCATTCCTTTTACCTGCATCACTGTCTACATGGGAAGGTGGGCCAATAATAATATAAAGATCAGATTATGGGATTTAGGGGATGTTAAAATGAAATTCTAATCTTACTAAAAGTCTTACAATTTTTATCTTGGAGGTTTTCCTCTACCATGGTTGCAGATTCCTATCAAATCTTCAGGACAGAAGAAGACCTGCATATACGAAAAAAATTAACACTGATGACCAAAGATGCCCATTTAGTTTAAGGAAAGGTCATTTTACTCTGTTTATTTGTTACCTTCAATGAGAGGCTACCTGATGGTAAACAAATTCAAAGGCCCACCTAACCAAAGCCTCATCTATATAATTTGTTAATATTTTTAGATGGCAGTTTGCTAATGTTTCATTAATCTCATTAAACTCTCTAGTAATGGAATTTTAATATATATAATATTTTCACTAAAGTGCTTTAGAAAGACATTCAAAACCCTTATCTTTGTGCTCAAAAAACTCAGGATTTATGTTATTATTACTTTTGTATGGACTATAGTTTTCACTAAAAGTATATATTGAATATAGAAGCTTACCTCGCTCCTTGAATATGAGAGGCAGTCAATTCTGAATAGTGTCTTTGAAATCAGAAATTCTTCCTTTGAGTAATGCACAGATACTGTTGGAGAACCTCTATTGCAAATAGCAGTCAAAAGGTTCCAAAGTTCTTTGAGACAGCAAAAAAACAGGAAAAAGACATGTGTATGGTTTCAGGCCATCGATTTACCACACATTCTCTGTGTGTTCTTAGAGGACTCAATGCTTTCTCCTTATTTGTAAAATAAATATTTTAAAATGTCGTCTCCCACATAGTCCACAGAGTTGTGTTTGTAAGTAGCAAATAAAGGAAAGCACACAAAACAACTTGCTAACAGGTTGCTATTTTGAGGTCACTCAGTGCGATTTTTATTTTGGACATTTTCTTTGATGATGTGGCAGATTCCCACTGAATCTTCAGGTCAAAAGAAGACCTGCCTGCACTAACAAATATTAACATTCATATGAATAAGTGATGACCAAAGCTGACCAGTGTGCAGTCTGATCCTTTTAACATGAAGTCACCAGGGTTCCTGCTGGACTTCAGAGGGCAATGCTCCTGACCCAGAGGGGAATTACAGAGATCTGAACTCCCTGAGGGTGTTCCCCAGGAGGCAGCCTCATCCCACTTTCCTCAGGAAGAAGCAATTACACTTCCTGTTGGGACTCAGCTGGATATTTTGAGTGTACCCATATCTATTTATGTCACTTGTCATTTCTCTTTTCACTTCTAATTAATGTGCAATTTACAAATAGTAATGTGTGCATGGTTTAGTACATGGCTCTACAATATAGTCCAATGCATATCCATGTTACCACTACCCTGATTCCTTTTGTAATAAATTTTTCTCAAGTTTATTTGTGGTCATGCCTATTTCCCACCCATGTACTTTGGATAATGATGTCCATCACATTCCACCATCCTGGATAGCCCCCTGCCCCCTCCCTTCCCCTCCCACCCCTCTGCTCTATCTAGAATTTGTCTATTCCTCCCATGTTCCCCCCTCCCTACCCCACTATGAGTCACCTTATATCAGAGAAAACATTCTTCCGAATAGAGAGCCTACATCTTGGGAGCAAATTTTTACCCCTCACAATCAGATAGAGCACTAATCTCTAGGGTATATAAAGAACTCAAAAAGCTAAACACCAAAATAATAATAATAATAAATAACCTAATCAAAAAATGGGCCAAGGACCTGAACAGACAGTACTTAGAAGAGGATATACAATCAATCAACAAATATATTAAAAAAATTCATCATCTCTAGCAATAGAGAAATGCAAATCAAAACCACTCTAAGATTTCATCTCACCCCAGTCAGAATGGCAGCTCTTATGAAGACAAACAACAATAAATGTTGGTGAGGATGTGGGGAAAAAGGTTCACTCACACACTATTGGTGGGGCTGCATATTGGTGCAGCCAATATGGGAAGCATTATGGAGATTCCTTGGAAAACTGGGAATGGAACCACCATTTGATCCCTCTCCCGAGTCTATACCCAAAGGACTTAAAAGCAGCATACTACCGGGCCATAGCCACATCATGTTTATAGCAGCACAATTCACAATAGCTAAACTGTGGAACCAACCTAGATGTTCTTCAGTGGATGAATGAATAAAAAAAAATGTGGCATATATACACAAAGGTGGGTTTTCTTCATCTGAGCCTCTTCTCACTATTTCCAAGTCACACTCTACTTCCTTATTGGTCACAGGGAATTCTTGGGGAGGGGAGGGGTCTTAGTTTGTAACCTTCTAGGAATGACAGCAGCTGAGCTGTGGCTCTTCAGTCTCCCCTTGGTGGTTAACATTCCCCCTTTCCTCTCTGCAATGCAGGTGTTTTAAATGTCAAAGTCTCAAACGCTGAACCTCCTGGTTTTGCTTTGGTTTATCTTCACACCAACACTATTCATGGGGGTCATAATACAGTGGGGTGGTATGTCTAATTAAAATATAGAAATGTAATCTTATAATCTTTCCTATTGTTGTCAAAGGCACTGAAAAAAAGAAAACAAGTAAAATAAGGAAAAGCCAGTTTCCACAAGTTGAGCTTCCCAGCTTAGTTTTCAAAGTACTTATGGTGATGGCAGAAGGCAGACGAAACTGATCTGGAATGACGTGAAGGAGACTCCAGACAAAGAATTAGAGAGCTGCACTTTGCTGAGCCATGTGAATGGGAAATGTGCCCTTGAACATGTGGAGGACAGTGACACATCTCTCCAACATAAAAACTCTCTCAGGTCTCACTTCCAACAACCCAGGAGAATGTCCTTGCTGGCCATTCTTAGCACACAGAGGTCAGTGTTTTCCATGCAGGACAAAAGATAACTGAAGTCATTCTTTTCCTTTATTAAAAAAGAATCTCTAGTGTTTTCTATTCGACAAGCTTTATGAGGAAGTGGTGAAAGTATTGTTTGGCATCCTTAAGTATTGGTAGCAAATCAAATCATATTGGACCTCATTTTTTTTTTTTTTTTGGTACTGGGGATTGAACTCAGGGGCACTCGGCCACAGAGCCACATTACCAGTCTTATTTTATTTAGTGACAGGGTCTCACTGAGTTCTTAGCACCTCACTTTTGCTGAGGCTGGCTTTGAACTCATGATCCTCCTGCCTCAGCCTCCCCTGGTGCTGGGATTATAGTGTGCATCACCAAGACCAGCTGGACCTCATTTTTAATGGACATAATATATCAATAAGTGATTACAGAATATAAACTCAACAGAAATCTTTTTTTGGTACATTGATGTGTTCTGAGTGCATAGAACAGATTTAGTAGCACATAATTAATACTGTAAAGATTTATATGTATTTTTGTGCTGTCAGCATAAAGAGCACTCTACAAATGAAAATCAAGAGGTCTGAGAATGTGTGCCCTCTTTGACCTTGCCAATTCCAGACCAGAGAATTTTCCTTAACAGAAGGAAGGAAGAAGCCAGGCATGGTGGATCACACCTGTAATCCCAGCGACTTGAGGAGGCTGGGACAGGAGGATCACAATTTCGACACTAGCTTCAGAAATTAGTGAGCCTGTTTTATTCAGCTTTTTCGCCACTGTGACTGAAGAACCCAACCAGCACAATTACAGAGGAGGAAGAGTTTATTTTAAGGCTTATGGTTTCAGAGGTCTTAGTCCATAGAAGGCAGTCTCCATTCCTCAGGGCTCCAGGTGTGGTTAAACATCATGGCGGGAGAGGGAAGCAGCTCACATCATGGTGATCAGGAAGCAGAGATGCAAATATATACAAATATATACACCAAAGCCACACCCCAATTTCCACCTCCTCCAGCCAAACCCTACCACTTTAGTTAATCCCATCAGGAATCAACTCACTAATTAGGCTAAGACTATAACCCAATCATTTCTCCTCCAAACCTTCTTGCATTGTCTCACATGTGAGCTTTCGGGGGATACCACATCTAAACCATAGCAGAGACCCTGGATTAAAATAAAAAATAAAAAGAGCTGGGGATGTAGCTCAGCGGTAGAGCACTCCTGGGTTTAATCTACTACAAAAAAAAAAAAAAAGAAGATGGGTGGAAGGGATGAAAAAACAAAGAAAAAATAGTGAAGAAAAGAAGGCACAAAAAACTAAACTTTAGAAGTTCACCAGGCTTAAGTCAAGGATCCAATTTCAGTATGATGAAATATTTCTTGTCATCAAAATGACAAATTTATAGAAGATGCTACAATTTCATAGTACACAGATTTACATTTTCACCAGAAAATACACTAAGTTGAGTGGGATATGAATTTTCATCTGCAGTTCCAGGGAATAAGACATATGCTACTATTTTTTTGTAAACCAGTGGTTCTCAGAGCATGGTCCCTGGACTGACAGCATCATCATCACCAGGAAACTCATTAGAAATGTAAATTCTGGGGTTCTTTCCAAGAAGAAAATGGGGCTGAGTCCCTACAGTCTGCATTTTAACAAGCTTCCTGGAAATTTTTTTGGGGGGGACAGGGTTGGTGGATGGGTCTCTCTATCTGCAGAGGATGGCCTTGAACTTTTAGGCTCCTGCCTCAACCTCCTGAGTACTGGGACTATGGGTGTGCACCAGCGCCTCCCCCCAGCTACAGTGCCAGGTGGTTATGATGCACTCTTAAGTTTGGGAACTACTCTCTAAAACAGCTTTTCTCAACCAGAGGCAATTTTGCCTCCAGGGACATTGTCATTATGTGGAGATAGATGTTCTCAGTGACCAAAAGGGGGATGGAGGATGCTATTGGCATCTAGTGGGTAGAGGTCAGGAATCCAGCTAGCATCCTACAATCAACAAATATTAGATAGTCCAAAATGTCCATTGTGCAAATGCAGAAAAACCCTGCTCTAAACTTGACTGTCCAGAAAGTCAAGTCATCTTGACTGTCCAGAAAATTAAATCTTAGCCATTATTTTGGAGATGGGTAGATCTGGGGTAGGGCTTCATCTCCAATGTCAAAGACCAATTTTGGGTTTAGGTATACCTGAGGGAGTAAGTTCTTAATCCAGGTGATCACCCTCATTCCAGAACTCTCTTTGCTGCCTAGTGTGGGGTGGGTTGTTGGGAGGGGGAGTGCTATTTCTCTTGAGGGGTGAGAAAGGAGACTCTCAGCAAACCTGTCCCAACCAAGAAGAATATCTCTCCTGTTGTTGCCACCCACAGGAACTCTCCCACGAGACAATTACCTGAACATCATAGAGTCCCGCCATCCTGTAGTAATGGGCCAAGGTCAAGAGAGATAGCAGGGATCTGTGCTGCCCTCCATTCCCCTCCACTCCTATCTCTTCTCAGTAAATGTCCACCTCCCTGCGTCTTGATCCGCCTTCCCATCTTCTACTTCCTCCCCATCATGAACCACTTTGCATAAACTTGTATAATCAAGGGTAAAAATTGCTTTATTACTTGATAGTTTCAGTGGGTTTGGGAAGCCACATTGGATCATTTTTCCTGGGGTGGGAGCTGGGAGAGGACAAGTTAAAGGAGTTAGTCTTTTTTTCTTAACAATTCTTCTTGCTATGTCATGTACATTGTGTTTAGCCTAACAGCCCATATAATTTGTGTGGCATATATTTAATGTACCTATAAAGCAGCAAACAGAGGAAAAGCTACTCTCTAAAGATCTAATGAAGACAGCCCACTTGCTGATCACTGAAGGAAAAGCCATAAACAGAAAGAGAAATAAGTCATAGCTGCCAGAAAATATTATCAAGGATCTTCTGACCCACTCGTTACGAGTTTCAGAAAAAGTAATTTGGAACATTATGTAGCTGATGAAGGATGCGGTGTGAAATCACAGGGGTTCAATACAGCAGCAACATTTTCTGCTTCTATCTGGGGAACCTAAGGGAAGTCCATGAGTGATTTGAGCCCAGGGATAGGAAAGTCCTGTCGACCATTCACACTCCTTCTGCAGAGCCCAAACAGGAGCCCTGAATGCTGATTCAGTGTATTCTTTCTTTCTTCCTGCCATTCACTCCAGACCCACCCAACACCAAGTTGTGTTCAGCGCCAGCTTCACATTGGCGAACAGAGCCACTGGTTCCAGGCACAAGACATGGGGATGTGTTGCAGAGTGTAGCTCATTTTTTGCATAGCTGTGTTGGTCTTGACTGTGTGAGAATAAACAGGAAACCCACGTTTGGCCATTTCCTGGGCCTGCATATAGACAGCATAGGTGACGAGGCCCTGGGTACGGTACTCGGGCAGGGTACCTCCCATTCGCGTTTCTCCAGTGTAGTCCATCAATGTCCAGGACACCGGGTTCCCCTCAGGCCCCAGCAAACAGGAGCTCGGGAAGTTCCGGAGACAGCGCTCAATGAATTTCTGGCTTCTCTCATTGCCACCAAAATGCCAGAATTGATTCACCAAGGCAGCGTGGGAAATACCCAGGGAGGAGATTTTAAACTTCTCTTGGTTGCTATGGAGAGAAAGAAAGGCCCATGAGGATAAAGGTGTGCATTTGTTCTTACCTCAACAAGCTGGAGAGACAGAGAAGAGGACACAGCGAATGCAAGTCCTAGAGTATGGAGAGCTTGGGATGCCCGGGGACAGAGAGGAGGCCGGCGTGGCCGGAGGAAGCGAGCAAGAAGAAGAAGCTCAGCAGCAGACCCAGGACCCACTCACTCGAGGTGGGGAGGAAGGTAGTCTGTCGGAGTTACTCTTTTTTAAAAGACAATTCTTACCACTTCATGGAACACTGATCCTTTGGAGGAAAGAGAGCAAGCAGGGCGAGAAGGCAGGACCCTGCCGAGAGGCAGAGGAATGAGTAAGGAGAGTTGGCATTTTATCAGACTCACATGGCCTTGGGCTTGCCACCACCAGGTGATAAAGTCTTGGTATCCAGCAGGGAAGGGATTAGTTTCTTGATGGTTTCAGCTGCGATGAAGAGAATGTTCTCTGAGCGTTCGATTTTCAAAGATTTCGTAGCTGCAAGATTTTGTATTGCCTCATTCAGGCTGGACTGGGAACCTAGACGGGTGTATGGGGAGAAGTAATGATGAAAACCCCTTCGAGAGAGAAGCTCTTCACGGGAGTAGGAAATGTCACATGTAGGGTCAGAAAACCATGGTCCTGGGCTTGGTGTTGCCACCATGTGAAGGGTCATCTAGTTTCAGGATTTTTGAAAACTTCCTGTTTTATGTAAATAAAAATAAGTCCAGGGATGAATTCATACATGGTCGTGTTGTGAGTGGTGATATCAAGATGGGAACAAAGATTTCTGGGCTATATAATCATGTATTTTTGATAATCAAAGAGTTGTTAAAAAAAAACCAAAACAATAGCCAACATCTACTGAGCCATGTTCCCAATGTGATGGATTATTTCCGTAATAACACCATTTGAGCTCATCTCCTGGTATCAGTTTCCTGGAAGTGTTCATTCCTGCACTGTGTCTGACATTCAATAAGTGACTTGCATCTACTAATGAAAAGAGCAAATTGAATGCAGAGAAGGCTTAAAGCACTTGCCCTTGGGGCTTTCCCTCTCTTTTTGATCTTGTTTATCTGGAGACCAATATTATAAAAGTAGCCTAGGCTGGCTTCTAGGAGACACGTGCTTCTATCATGATGTCACTAGAGCCCCAAACCAGCACTGCAGGCAGCCAGAATCACCATTCAGACATGCAAAAGAGGCCATGCTAAAGCAACCATATCTCCCATCAACTCAGGGTGTGTGATATACCTAGAAGAGACCAGCAGAGGAACTGCCTGGCAAAGCCCAGCTCAGATGGTTGATTCACTTACTTAGGAGCTTACTTATGCAGCAAAAATTAACTGACACATCTTGGTATTGTACTAAGCTCTTCTTATTCACAATCTCGTTTTTTGTTTGTTTAGTTGTTTATTATTTTTTTTTAGTGCTCTGTGCTGTACATACCATTATTCCTCTCATTTTTATATGTGAAGAATATAATCTTATGGAGGAGAAGTCACTTTGCTAGAGTCACGGAAACTATTAGGCAGATACCATCCTAGACAGCCTGATTCCAGAGGGTATACTGGGAGATTCTCTATGGCACAATGAATTGCTGTTCTGACTCCAGGAATGGGAGGTGAAACTCTGCTCTGACAACCCCGGTAAGCCCAGTAAGCCTAAGGGTTATCTGTGAAAGATGCCATAAATTCTGGATAATAGGAACTACATTATGGTTGTCCAAATGAAACCCATTCTTTCCCATAGTTGAGGATTTTTTGCACCTTTACAGGTATAGGGTCAAAAAACTGACGGCAAGTGAGGATCTGTTCTTTGAAGGAGAGATGTATGAACCACTTGGGGACTTGATCAGGACACAGCGGTGAGTCAGCTGATCAGGACTTGATCAGGACACAGTGGTGAGTCCATTCCTCTCACTTACTCTGAATCTGCAAATGCTGTTTCCAATTGATCACTTCTGGAGAACCAAGGAATTCCTGACAGTTCTGGGGATCCTTGGAGTAGACTTGGTAAGTATTGGTGTATTGATCCAGGTCATCTGTCATATCCTATTGTCATTGGGAAAAGGAGAAAGAACACATTCCTTATAATTCGTGATGGCAATGCTGATTTTTTAAGTCACAAAACATTGCTCTTTTTATTGGTGCAATTGAATCATTTCTGAGTCATTTACATCATCAGATCAAGATCAGAGATTCAAATATTCAATTGGTGATGAAAAATTCCAGAACAATATTATTCTCTACCCTCATGTTACATTGATATTTCCAATCAAACATACAACCATTTAGACAGTATTGTTCTATACTCCAATCATTCTGATCAAAAAAGAAAAAGAAGCAATGAAGGAAAACTTCTGATGCAAAAATACAATTCAAATACTTGCAGAACTCACAGACTAAGAACATGACAGTATTAAATTTAATAAAGATAATGGGATTAATATTTCCATTCATATGTAATAAAATCATACTGGAAATGCTTTCTTTGAAAAATGCCATAGTTATAATTGTATTTTGAGAAAAACAAACAAGCCTCATATTCAGAAAGGTCCCTTCAAAGTATTAAACAACAGATAAAATTATTTGGAAAAAGGAGACAGAGGAAAATATTATCACAACGAGGGTAGAGTTAGAAAACTTTAAAAAATTTCGTTGGAAAATATGCTACAAAAAATTCACTCATGAGTCAGCTATGACATTACTGACAAATTTTGTTGCTTAAGATTATGTGTAGCCAGGCACGGTGGTGCACACCTATAATCCTGGAGGCCCTGGAGGCTGAGACAGGAGAATTGCTTGTTCAAAGCCAGCCTCAGTAACTCAGTGAGACCCTAAGCAACTCAACAAGACCCTGTCTCTAAATAAAATACAAAAACGGGCTGAGGATATGGTTCAGTGGTAAAGCGCAATTCCCCAGGACCTAAATAAATAAATAGATAGGTAGATAAATAAATTAATAAAATCTAAGATGATGAATTCCATTTTTAATAGAAAAAAAGAACTATACAAATAAGCCTCAAACTATTCTTTTGTATGTGCCAGTGAATGTAGTTTTTAATAAAACTTGGACCTAAATACTAGTAACTTCAGAAAAGAATTTGGGTGGAGAGGAGAAGGTATTTCATTTAGGAAAAATAACCACTCTCTTTTTTCTAATATTCAACACACACAATTTAAACATACAGAGCTTCTGTAACACTTTAAAAAAATCCCTGTGTACTGAAGCAATAACAAGATCCAACTACAGTTACATTTTTAAACACTGGGTCAAGACTTTACATAAAAAACACCACTGTACTTTTCTCTCCTAAGTTCCTAAAATATTACATACTTTCCTCAACATCTGCAGCCATCCAGGAATTTTTAGGAAACTTATGCACGATCTTAAATCCTAATCCCTGATTCTTTGGGCTCAGTGACAAAAGATCAGAACCACCCAAAATGATGGCTCAGTGGAAGTCAGAGGAGAGACCCTGGCTCAGTCAGCCTCCTAGGTTGAAAGTAGCACTGTGTCAACTGGCTTCATGCAGGACGGGCACAGGGTGGATCTCACCAACCAGTCAACTACACAGTCCAGGTAATGTGCATGCGCAGCAGAAGCCTAACTGGTCTCTATAAGCAAGGTCCGTCGTACAGATCACACACTCCAGGATCTTTTGATCTCTCTCCTCCAGGGTCATAAATTCCTTTAGGTAGGTGCTGTACAAGGCCTATTTTTTTGAACTTCCCTAATTTGTTTCTCTTTTAGTCAGCTCAGTTGCCATCCGAGTCTGGCTAGGTATCGGATGATAAACTGCCACTGGAACTTGTTCCTGATGAGGTGGCAGTGGCTCCTGATCTGCCTCTGTCCCCTCCCCAAGGCTATTGGATAGGATTGAAACTCATGAAGTGGGGAGATAGCATCCGAGGTAGGGGATTGGAGGCACGTTCCCCATCTTCCTAAACTGAGGTGTGTGATCTCTTACCTGTGTGCTGTTCTGACAGTCTTCTCTGTATTTTCATATTCTTTTTGTTTTTATTTTGTATTCTTTGAATACTTTTCATTGGTTTTTTTAAATTATAGGTAAAATTCTATGTACTTATGTACAAGATGTTTCCAAGTACAATCACACATTACTTAGCAATCGGGATATGTTGTGAAAAATGCATTGTCAAGAGGGTTTGTTGTGCAAACCTTGTAGATTATGTTTACACAGATGAAAATGGCTTAGCTGTGGTGAAGGTACTTTTGTGCAAGGATAGTCATTCAAATGGGTGTTTCTAGAGGGGGATGGTTGCTGGAGACACCTGTTTCACATTCTTGCTTCACCTAATCCCCTATTTTTTGGAAATTTTAAAATAAGCATATGGATTTTTATCTTTTAATTATATTAACTATTTAGTTTTGTTAATTTTAGGTCTTTCCCTTAGCTGCATATGGAAACTCTAGCATTGAAGCTTAGTGCTTTAGAGTTAACCTGACACATTGTGCTCTATCATATTTTCATAGTCCCACCCTTTTGATTATCTCTGGTGAGAACATATTCTTTCCATTCTTGGCCTGACAAAAATATACTTACCTACAAAATCAAGTTTAGATGAAACCTCCAACCAAAAGTGTCTCTATCATTACTCTGAAGCCTCCTCCTGGAGCCTCCATAGTAAAAGTTAATCAATTTTACTTGAGCTATTTCTGTTCCATCGTATCTCACACTAAGTTGTAATCTTCCTGTTTATCGGTCTTTTCCTTCAGGATGTAACATTATTGAGAATGGGGACTTGTTTGACATCACCGTGATGGACTTCTGTATCTCTAGGTTTTACACACTGCCGGATACATGGTAGGCACAGAGAAAATATGACCACCTGGCACCTTACCTGTTCCTGAGGGCGGATAACCACTGTATTGAAATCAGGCCATTTGTCTACTAAAGCCTTTCGGTTGAATGGGTTTCCATGGTTCATGTGAAATACAGTCCCATAAACCTGCAGGATTCCATGGAAGAGAGGTCAGATAACAGAAGGGAAAGGCAGAATGTCCTGTTTGATCAGGACAAAGGTCACTCCTATACATTGTGACATTATGGAAGTCAAATGAGAATCTATGTCAAACAATCTCCATCTTCTACTTTTTTTTAACTTCAATTAATAGGAGCTTTTTCTTTCCATTAAATATTAATCATAGGTCATGTAGCAAAAATATTTGCACAAATAAAATGAATGACTTTAGGAAAACCATCCTTTACTATAGGATTTAGTATCGTGTTTTTCCAAACTTTCTTCTGTTTATACACAGAGGCATACAATTATAAAAATGAAATTACTGATACTTGTTGTTTTGCCCACTGAACATATTATAGACATATTTTTAACCTGTTTTCAATTTTTTGCTTTCACACCTAATTCTTCCTGGAACATGCTTGCCCTGCCATGTTGTACAGGTTATAGGGAAAGAGGATGAAAGAGAGAGACCAGGACGAATGAGAGCAAAGCTGTAAACAGTTCAGTGTCCTTGTAGTTCTGAGGTTGGAGAAAGCAGTAGCAGATCAACACAGACCTCATGAAAGTTGTGAAGATAAGAGTTCAGCAGATATCAGCATGAAAGTAGGCTAGTGACCCAAGATCAAAGGGGTGCAGTACACTTGATTGATTCCCAGGATGAAGAGACAATGGCCAAAACTATACCAGTATCCTACCCTGCTGCCTCCTTTCACCCCATGTGAACTACTGATATTAGACCAAGGAAAAGAGAAGACATACAACATTTCTAAATTATTTAAAATTAAATGATTAGTTAAACTAAGTTGTAATTAACTAGACTTTTTTTTTTCCTACTGAACTCAGAACATAATGAGTGGAACACAGTGAGGCAGCTAGTACAATTTGAGTCGTTTGGAGTTGATACCTGTACTTATTCATTATTAATATTTTTATATATTTTATATTAATAATGTTTATTATTTAATATGTAAAAGAATAGATAGACATTTTCTCAACTGAGACCCGTAATATATATAAATATAGTACTCAATCCTTACTTTAAACCCAGTTGAGAAAATCTCTCTCTCTCTCTCTCTCTCTCTCTCTCTCTATATATATATATATATATATATATATATATATATATATATATATATATATATATATACATATAGTACCTGGCATACAAATATTATTGATTTCCATTCAGGGAGAATGTATTTATTTAATATACAACCAAAGTAGAATGCTATTCCTTCATAAGAAGTAAGGAGCCAAGACAGCCCCCTCATCTCACCACTGCTCCAACAAAAGACCACTGGGAAACACCACGAATTTCCACAAAATGTTGAGTCCTACTACCACAAGAAATAGAGAAATTTAAATTATAAAATTCTATCATAAAGCAATAAATAAAATTTTTTATCCTGGAATATTTTTAAAAATAGTCACTCATGAAAATATCTCAGGCTGGTATCCATAGACTGTCTAACTGATGGAGTCTCCACAAAAATAATCCTGCTGGTCAGGCAAAGGCAGCTGAATATTAGGTAATATTGACTCTTATTATCAGAGGCTGCCAAAAAAAGGGGGCCTTTCATTTTGAGGGGTTCTTTTTAACATTATTTTTAGATGAGTTGATTTGAAATAATTCTGGTGGTAATTAAAAAACAGGACCAGTTGTTTCATTAATTGATTTCTAATAAATGCATATATAATCTTCAAATAAAAATGCTGATATTTCTCTCTTTTTGTCAGAGGGGAATAACAAACCTGTTAGAAAAATGAGGAAATTTGATGTCCATCTAAAAACATATGTATTTTATAGGAGTGTCTTATAAAGCAATACAAATCTAGAATTAATTTTCCTCTAAGTAGACACACACACACACAGTTATACTTCGGCTCTGCTGGAGTAGCTCATTCCCCTTTCATTGCTAATGAAAAACACGGGCAAGAATCTAGATCTTGTAAGTTGCTCTTACATAGTTCTGGAAGTGAACATTTATATGTGTGTGTTTTTATTTAATTCAAGATTTCTGATCAATTTTTACTAGGTTAAGGGAGGTACTGGGAGCCAGGCCCAAATGGCTGAATAATACACATTCAGTTCAGAGCAATTAAGAAATCCAAGTCAAAAGAGAAATCAGCCTGTTACTGATTTCCAAGAGACTCTGACGGTTAACCTCTCACCTGGCAAGTGTTCTCTTAAAGTGAACAAGTTAAACATTAACATGCAATCTCACCTAAACTTTGGAGGAAAACTAGGGGAAAATCTCAAGTGTTGTTCAGGAATGTTCCTTGAAAAGGATCCAGGGGAGACATTTTTCAGCTGGCTCGGAATGAAAGGCAGTGTTGGGGCTCAGGAATACCTGTGTTCATGCCATAGCTTTGTGATGCACTATTGGTGGCATACGGGGCAGATCATTGAGCCCTCATTTTCTTACCCATAACATGGACATAATAGCAAATGTCTTGTAAAGAGGTAATAAAACTTAAGGGAGAGGAGATACAAAGCAGTGCCTGGCTCCAAAATGGGTGCAGCGTGAAGGTGGGTCTCCTTTCCTCCCTTTCACATCATGCTTCTCTTCCTTCCTCCCCACAGCAGTACCACTGTCACCTTTATGGATTCAGGAAGGCTCTTCCTCAGGGATTTCTCCAGGGTCTGCAGCATCTGGGCACCTTGCAGCGGGAACATCGTGGAGGACACCTTAGCCCTAGAGAGAGAACCAAGGAGCAACCAGGAATGAGAGGAGCTAGAGGAGATCCAGAAACGAGCGTAGCAAGGTCAGTGTTAATGGCCAAGTCTTTCTCCATCGTCTCCTCCCTGAAGTCCTCACCAACTCCAAGGGGAGATAAGACTGGCAGGAAGCTGAGGATCCCTTTCTTAATTTTTCATTTCCTTTTCTTACCCTTCGGTTAATTCTACTCACCAGTTTCACTTTAAAGTAATAAGCACATTTTAAAAAATACATACCACATCTTTTAAATTTTAGTTTCTATTAGTGATTCTCTTGGTCCCTCTAGTAACAAGCTGTGTAACCTTGGGAAAGTTACTCAACCTCTCGATTCCTTGGTTTCTTCAAAAGTAGTGGGGATAAGAGCACTATCTCAGAGAATTTTTGTGAAGATTAAATGAATGAATACACATGAAGTATTTAGTAAAAGTCTTGGTAGAGGAGAAATTACTAGGTAAAAAAAACAGCATTTTTACAAATCTGACTTATTCCATTTAAGAGGAGTAACCTGAACATCACATTCTAACTACAAAAAGAAAAAAAAATGGAAAGAGGATGTGTCATTGTGTTCTGTATTGGAATGGTGATATTTGGAGCTCAGGAAAGTAAGTGCTAAACTCCTCCAGCGACTGGGACAGTTGAGGCTGGAAAATCACAAGTTCAAAAGCAGCCTCTGCAACTTTGTGAGGCCCCCAAACAACTTAGTGAGACCCTGCCTCAAAATAAAAAATAAAATGTGCTGGGGATGTGGCTCAGTGGTTAAGCATCCCTGTGTTCAATCCTTGGTGTACATACACACATACACACACACACACACACACACACACACACACACACCTGGCCAAGTGTGAGTTTCAAAAAACAGGAAGGGTCTTTTGCTTCTGGACAAGATGGGATCATGGATCTGGCTATTTTCACACGTGAAACAATGACAACATCGTCCCCGAGCTATTTCTTGATGACTGACTCCAATAATTGTGTATCAGAACAAAATTTAACACAAACTTTGTCAACTAAAAAGCATCTGATGAAAAAATTTGGAACAGGTGAAGACACTGGTTTAGATGAATGATCTGGGAGAAGAGAAAGCAGTAGAGAGGCAAAGAAGCAGAGTCGGCAATAACTTTCCTCCACAATCAGGAGAAATAGAACCTTCAGCGAAAACCTGTCTAGAGGAGATGCTTGGGACCTGGGGTCTGAAACTTGCCCCTGTGGCAAAAGTCACCTGCCTCCATCCCCTTGTGATAGTCATTGCAAATGACTGTCTTACCTGAAAAAATTAAAATAAACATTACCAGACCTAGAGCTCTTAGAACTAACCGATAAGGACATTAACTTAGCTCCTGGTGTTTAAGAAGAGAAAGAAATGCATAAGAATGGTGAGAAGCTAAATGAGATCTTATGGAAATAAAAAACCACTACATTTAAAATAAAAATTAGGCAGGATGTGATCAACAGTGGATTAGACAGTAAAGAAGAAAAGATTGATAAGTTAAAGGCACAGCCGTTGAAACTCTCCAAAAGGATACACAGGGGAATGGGAAAATGTGTACTGTTAAGATGTGGAGGACATTCAACAGAGATAGAATAATAGTCTCTTCAACAAATGATGCTGATTTTTACTGTTAAACAGTCGAGATGACTTACCTGATAGACCTGGGAGCTGTCCCTTTCTGACTGTGGATGTTAGAGGAAAACTATCCTTCACTTTGCTTCTTTGTCTCTCTGCTGCTTTCTGCTCCCCAGATCATGTATCTAAAATAGTTCCTGTTTCACTTTGGGTCACTTAGGAATTTAAGAAAGCAAAAAAAGAGCAGCCTTTAAAACATAAGGTTTTCACAGAGAAGGAGCATCGGTGTGACCACAATCCAGTGAGACAAAAATTAATAAATTAATTAAAAGCCAAGGCCACTCTGTGCTCATGCTTGAAACATGAAGTCAGCCTTAGCAGCAAAAACAGCCAGACATCCTCCCCGCAGTTATCATGTGACCATGACTTCTGGACCCCTGTTCCTTTCCTCCTGCTGCAGGAATAAAAGGGTTAATTAGATTTGCCCTGCTCTCTGACAGGATCCACGCCAGAGCAAAACCATGCTTCCTTGAATCCTGCCAAAGTCGCCCACCTCCAGCCACTCCTGCATGCTTGCTGTGAATGCACCACAGTTCCCCCGAAGTGTGCTCTTTTCCACATTGTGACAGACAACAAACTCAGTTTGTCAAATGACAGGTGTGCTCCAGGTGGTCGTTGATTAGAAGCTTTCAACAAACTTCTTCACCACCGAGCTCGGAGATGTTGGTGCCTACAGGCTTGTTCTCTGTTCACTTCTACTTCCCAGGCCTCAGGGACATAACCCGCAGGACTATAACCCTCAGGACCACTCATTATGTAGAAAAGTACATGAGTATAAGATCCAAAGTACAATTTGATGTTAACTCTGTGGGGTGTCATGTGACTCTATTTCTTGAACTGTTCAGTTTGGAATCACCCTCCCTCCAAGAATGTGGACACAAACTAAGAACCGAGCATCATGCTCATTAAATAAGATACACTGAAAACTGCTAAAGCCTGTCACCCTCACCGGAGCCAACAGCCCTGGGTAATAGGTAATGTCAATGTCCTTGTGTGCAAACTTCAGAATCTTTGACCCTGCCAATCCCATAGTGTAAATTAATCCAAAGAAAACCATTTAGAAGAACAAAACTGCTCTAAATAGAATTTAGAGCACGTAATAAATAAAATTCCAATGTCCAGAAGAGGGGAAGTTAATGTTAAATATGATTTAGCAGGGCAATGCAATTCTAAGGTATTAAAATCATACACACAGGCATAATATATAATACATACAGGTGTGGGAGAGTGTTAAAGTAAAATTAGACAATTTAGGATATAAAACCTTTCATGTATGACATATACAGTATTAGCACAAATTTGAAAGACAATATAGATTGTGATAGTAACATTACAGGGGGAATATTTAAAGTCTGATTTGTTTGCTGTACAATTTAAATTAACAATCTGTTTATTTCCTTTCTGACTTTAAGCTCAATCTTCTTACCAGTCACAAGGAGAAAACTGCCTACCTTACCACGTAACCATAAGGATTCAATATGGTCATGTTTGCAGTGTCTCCCAATCTCTGGATATTCCATTCACCCACTTGCTTCTAGAAAGTCATCCAAATCTCTGCTCACTCATTTATTAGATCAGGGCAGAAACCTCTAAGAATTCTGTCCTTTACAGAACAAATGCCAGATATACGTTTCTCAAGTTGAAGTTACTCCTTTTCCTTGGGCATATGCTCAACATAGCTCTGTATTAGCATTTGGATTTGGTTCACTTGAGAGGAAGGAACGCAAAAAAAAGCAAAGAGTATCTTTAAAAAACTCAAAAACATTATCATGTATACTTAAGATACACAAGATCTTATGGGATATATACCGATAGGAAGAAGGCTTACTCAAGCATACCCCATTCACGCCACATAATCACTCATCTGTTTGCATCTGACAAGAACAGCTAAAATCGATCCATTCAGTGTGACTCCCACATGCAGTACCACTTAATTGCTTTTAGCTCTCACCTTGTACATCTGTCTCCACACTTGTTGATTCTACGTGCCTGCTACTTTTTGAGAGGAGTCCTTACCTGAAAAGATATCTTCACACAGTTCTTCTCAGATGTAGCTAGGATTAGACTTCCAAGAGATGGAATTTCCCTCTGATGCAGTCAGTCCAGTGGGCTCTGGAAGAGTGAGCGAGTTTGGATATGTCTCTTCCAGAAATTCCTGAGATGTAACATGGACCTTGCACTAAGCTGGCAAAGATTGCTGGATGTCAACTGTAGTGAAAACAACACTTACCATCAGGGTTTCTTGTTGAAAAGTCATGCAAGGCTGAGGAGGTTAGCATGTGCCCTCTGAGCTTCTCTTCCTGAAACATCACATGCTCTTTGCCCCCACAGATCCCGCCATTTCTATGTAAACCAAAGCTGTGTGGAAATCACAGCAGGCAGATCCTGGAAGCAGGGTCAGATTATGCAGGGAATGTGTCCAGTCCAGCTCCAACAGGGGGTCTCAGGATGGTGAGGAGTCTGCGAAAGGGGGGTGGAGAAACAACACAGACACCAAAGTGAAGGTGCTGAATCCCCATCTTTACTTGTGAAGTTGATCATATATACTTTTCATTTTGGCAGGCTCACAGTACTTTGTGGTTACAAAACAGGAATCATTATTCAAAGAAACAAAATATTATGTAGCTACAATTAGAATAGAAGAATGTCTCTTGGCTTAGGCATAAGCAAGCATTTTTCCTTTCAGTTCCTGTATTGCTTTGAGCTGTTTCCGCTTAGTTAGCTTTTAATAATAGTTAGAAATGTCCCAGACTCTTGGCCTATACCTTGACTATTCTTTCTTAACTTACTGACTGGAACTGGTGCCACGGTTATGGCAAGTGGCTAACTTGCTATTAATTGTAATCCAACAAGAGTAAGAGCACAAACCATTGTGCACAGGAACAAGAACAAGTTGCCCAGTACCAAGCACTAATCTGTCTTCTTAACATTAATTCTTCTTCTCTAGATTTTAATTTAATTTCTCAAAAACTTCCTTGACAGGAATACAGGGGTTTCTCATTGAACATTAACAATTTACGCTCCACAGCTGAATCGTTGCATTTAGAGCCAACAGATCTATTCTTTGGAAGTAGTTGCATTAACAGGGGAAGTCATGTTTTTTCCTTCATACTTAATGGTTCTATGAGAAGTCGCAACTTTACTTATTAAAGGAATACAGAAACAAACCAGCCCATTCCCAGAAACACTGAGCTCCTCCAGAGGATGGACACCTTGAGCCATCCACCTCAGTAGGGCCTTGCCTTTGCCTGAGTCAGGGGAGGGGTGCAGCAGGAATGCCCCCGTCCCCTCCCTTTCAATTCTCAAATCTCTGCAGCAGGAACAATGTAGTGGGACAGTATCAGTGAGGTCTGCTTTGCAGGATTCTTCTCTGACCCTTTTTCTTACACATAGGCTGAAGAGGAAAGTACTTGCGTGGAGTTAGTAAAGCTGTTAGGGTCCTCCTTCTTTAGGATAAGCTGTGCCCTCTCTCTGCCCCTTTTCAAGGCTGCTATTTAACATCCAATCGTTCTGTGTTTTTCCTTCTTAGCCTGGTTGTTATAGAGAAGGAAAAAGACTTTGTTGAAATTAGACAGGAATTAAGTCCAGAGCCTTAGCACTTCCTCTGCCATCTTCAGAAGGTAAAGGAAGGTTCATAAAAAAGATAATTTGAGTCTCAACTCCACTGTGTGGAAAAAACGAAGAAGGGAATTCTGACACCAAGCAGGTCCTTGTCCTCATCAACACTTTTCTAGGATGGTCAACAGTTTCACTGTGGATAGGAGAAGAGATTCTCTGACCAGAGGAACAGGGACAGGATTCAAAATAGCTTGTATGTTCCTTCCGTCAGTGGATCTGTACCGTCCATGACTGCATGGATTTTTCTCTTGTCCCCTTTTGGAGTCCTGTCTCTTCCAGAACATCAGTTGTCCTTCTTGTCTCCTGTGTTTGAGGTCACTATGATTATCCATTACTCTTTTGCCAATGCCAAAGTCCATTGAATCTGTTCTGTCACCATCAACAGAGTAGACCTCCCTTTACCCGAGCAGATTCATAATTCACAAAAGCTGCCTGCAGCAGAAGAGTGTGGTCATCCTTTTCCCTAGTCCCAGAAATCAGACCCATCCTCCTCTGTGTCCTTGTGTCTTCTGTGTCCACATTACTCAGGCAATCAATCACTCAGAAGACAAAGAGGATATTTGTTGCCCTTGAAACTTGCACACTTCTCTCAATCTTTTCCAGTTGTTGCCCTCCCCGCTGTAAAAACAACAACAAAAAGCAAACAAACAAAAAAAACATGTGTTAGCTAGGTGCAATGACACAAGCTTGTAATTGTGGCAACTCTGGAGACTGAAGCAGGAAGATCACAAGTTCAAGGCCAGCTTCAGCAAATTAGCAAGACCTTGTCTCAAAATAAAAAAGGGCTGAGGTGCTCAGTGGTTAAGCGCCCCTGAGTTCAATGTCTGATACAAGCCGTTGCAAAAAAGGATGTGTTCTGTCAAGAATCTTTCCTTCTTTTCTTTAATTCTGTGGTTATTATACTTGCTGTGTTAATATGTGATCATAGACACAAATCTTGTCACACTGTTTGGGATCGGATATAAGGGAAAAGCCTCAGCATTGACTTTAACTGTTTTTTGCTGGAGTCTGAGTGAGGTGCTGAAACTGTTGGCAGAAGCACCCTAGCAAGTGGCTCATAGTGAGGATGAGATTCCAAATTAACAGGGTTAAGGTCTTGATACTTACTTAGGGTGCCTTGGGCCAATTATTTCATCATTCATTAGCTCCATTTCTGAATCAATAAAGGAAAGTAAATAATAGTGCAGTCATGTGTCACTTAAAGATGGGATAAAGATATTGGACGTTCAAACACATGGACTTAGATGTTCAGGGAACTAGAAATCTTCATCCTTGATTGGCACAGAAGAGCCAGATCCCTGCAAATGCAGAAAAGCCAGGGGTTTGACAGGGGAGTAATCAGCGTTAATGGAGCTTCAGGGTTTTTAATCTCTGGGTTTTGACATGACAAATGTTCTCAGTTACATCTAAGAATATCTCTTCTTCCAGCTTAAGAACAATGAATTCTTTTATATATTGCTTATGAAAAAGATGCATTGTTGATTAAGGCTGGTGTCATATACCATGGCCTTGGTCCATTTGGGTTACTCCAATAAAATTACATGAACTGGATGTTTTTAATAACAAACATTTATTTCTCACAGTTTGGGTGACTAGAAGTCTAAGATCAAGCAGCTGGCAGATTTGGTGTCTCAGGAGGGCCCACTCCCTAGTTCATAGACATTCATTTTCTTGTTGTTTCTGTATATGGCAGAGAGAAGGGGAGAGCTCTCTGGGGCCTTTGAAGACACTAATCACATTCAGGAGTGCTCTACCCTCATGACTAATTATCCCTCTCCACCCGGCTCTCTCCTAACACCATCACATTTGGGGTTAGGATTTCAACATACGGATTTTAGACAATAAAATTTAGTCCACCCTGTTTTCTTCTGTCCCTAAAATGCTGAACTTCTTTTTATTCTGTTAGGTATTATTCATGGTTTCAAAAGTTTGAATTTCTTTGTCATTCGACTAACAGTATCTCTAAAAGTGAAAGCAGAGAAAAGGAAGCATTTTGATGTAGAAGAGTTTCAGATGATTAGATTGAGTTCCAGTGCTTACAGAAACAGAACTACAGCAACCTTATCTTAGGGGTTAACCTGTAGCTGTCTGTTTTTACCAGAAAATGGCAAGTTTTTACTAGAATATAGGGAATTTTTATAGAAGATACTTGATCAGAGCTCATTTTAGAAGCATCAGTTGCAAGTGATTAGCTACTAGGGTAACACTGTGTGACTTCCTGAAGGAGAGGAATGAGGGGCCATGAGAGCTAAAGACACTGGACCATGGGTCCAAGGGTTGGGCTTTTTGGAGGCTGCTAAAGGAATTGGTTTGTTTTGCCTGAGTCCAAACACTGATAGGAGAGGAATCCAGACTGCAAGCCGCTGAGATCAAAGGTGATGGTTTGGACACTCACTGGTACAATAGTCCTTCTCCTTGTCTTCACACAGTGAGCAGCAAAATCCCTGAATTCCTGTCTTCTCTCTACTAAGGGAAGATTTGGGGCACCCATTCAACATCCTGCTTTCCATGGGGCTGCCCCAGGGACGGGGCTTCTGGGTCACCTGTGCTAGTGGGATTGGCATACTCTAAGTACCTGGGAAGCTGCTGAAAATAAATATGTCTGAAATACCACACATTCACCTACAGGAGCCCCTCCCTCTATATCAGCATGACATATTTGGGAAATGCACAGCCTCAGCTATTCCCTAGGAAAGAATAATGAGACACAGGTCCAGTTTTCAGATGTTTTGAGGGGTCTGCCTGAGACACTGGATCCTGCCTTGTTTGTCCTGGATCCTGGGTAGGACCCAACATGTTCTATACCTGGGAGCCACTGACCAAAAGAGCTGGTCACTGTGCTGTGGCTCAGAGCACCAATAGCAGACAGATATCAGAGAAGGCCAGAGATTGCAAACTCTGAGGAAAACTGACAAATTCTCCTAACTAGGAATTTATATGAATAAGAAAATACACAGAAAGAAAATACACAGAAAAGGTTTGGATGCTCAGCCCCCCCCCTCCCCCACACACACCACCCAAATCTCTAGTCAGGGTGATTGACAAAGGTTTTCTCCTGCAAGAAGCCTGGGCATAAAAACTGAGAGGAGTGACTGTTTTTTTTTTTTTTTCCCATAGACATAAACACAAAGTGCCAACAAATATAAGTAACAAAATATAAAGCAACAGGAAATGAGACCAAAAAAAAAAAACTCTCTAGAATTGATTCTGACAAAATGGAGGTATATGTGTTTTCTGTCAAAGAATCCAAAAGTAACTGCCTATTAGTCAGATTTTCATCATTCTGAAAAAATACCTGAGAAAATCAACTTGAAGTTTTATTTTCGCTTGCAATTCTAGAAGTTTCAGTTCAAGGGGGCTTAGCCCCACTCAGTGGTGAGGCAGAACCTCATGGTGGCGAGCACAAGGCAGAGCAGAGCTGGTCATCTCATGGCAGCCAGGAAGGAGTGAGAGAAAGAGCCTCGGGACAAAATACATCCTTCAAAGGTAGGCTTTGATGGGTCCTGTGACCCATTTCATTCAACAAGGCTGCCTCCTAAAGTTTAGCACCACCATCTCTCAATAGCACCACCACCTGGGGACTAACCCGTCAGCACATGAGCCTTTAGGGACAGTCCAGATCCAGACTGTAACACTGAAGCCAGATTTAAAGTTATTTAGTCAGTGTAGTTAAGTAAATCAGGTCTAATACCATATGGAGTGAAATCTAAAATGGAGGCCATGCTGAGAATGATTCCGGGAAACGCAGGACAACTCATGGAATGTTAATGAAATCCCAGAAAGGCCCTAGGCCAAAGTCCACCCCAAAGAAATGTTAATGGAACCCAGGGAACAGCCCCAGCAGATTTGAAGATAGTCCATCCCAAGAAGTGATAATGAAGTCCTTCCTGCCCAGATTACCTGTGTCCCACCCCTCGGGCCTTCCAACCTACATTCCATCACCAAAACTATAAAAAGGGGAGACAACCGCACTTCCACAGATTCCACCTCTTGGGTCCCCTTCTTCCTCTGGGAGAAGTCTTTTCTGCTGTCCTTTAATAAACTTCTATTTTCCACTCTGACCTTGCCTCGGCGCGCTTCTCTGGTGTTATTCTTCAACATTGGGGAAGCAAGGACTCGTCACCGGCCAACAGTGGTAACATATTGGAGGTCCCAGACCGAGATACTACACCGAGGTAAGTGCATGCACCCCATGTCTGTTTGAGGTGCATCTTTCTCTCTCTTTCTTTCTGGAGGGTAAGGTGGGCACCCGACGGCTACTTAAATGCAATTAGGGCAGCCGCCACTCTTCAAGACTCGGGTGAGAGGTTTCCCGGCCTAAGCAGCTCTCAATCACCTGTTCGGTACAGAGCAGGCATGTTGGGTTCTGCCAAAGCCGCTTCCAACTTTTTTTTTTTTTTTTTTTTTTTTAAAGAGAGAGAGAGAGAGAGAGAGAGAGAAGAGAATTTTATTTTTAATATTTATTTTTTTTTAGTTCTCGGCAGACACAACATCTTTGTTGGTATGTGGTGCTGAGGATCGAACCCGGGCCGCACGCACTCCAGGCGAGCGCGCTACCAGTTGAGCCACATCCCCAGCCCCCGCTTCCAACTTTTCTGTCTGGGTCCGGAGAGCAATTGGCGTGAGTACACAGTGTCCCGAATCCCGATCTGCCTCGGATGCATGGAGGTGGAGGAAGGAGTTTGGAACAACTGCGGAATTCCAGTCTGGGCTACACTCAGGCGTATTCCTAAGGTTCCTTTCTCTTGAGCCCCCTCCCGACAGCCCTCAGGGGTATCCAGGGTGATCGGTAGATGAATGGCACTGAGGGAAAGCCCCAATCACATTTGCCTCCGTGTGGGCTACACAACACTCCCAACCTCACATCCATTCCTCCTGGATGCTCCCCTTCCTTCGCAGGTCAGAAATGTTAGCAATTCAGGTTGTAGGACTGAGAAAGGCATGGGATAATTAGCAAAATCTGCCCAGGTTCCCTAAGGTGCATAGGTAACTTTCACTAGTCTGTTTTACCGCCCTAATGTTTAAAATGTGCTGTGTTCTTTAAGCTGCTAGAGAGGCATTTTTAGAATCAACTCCTCCCGTAATCTGCTACCTTACAACCAGTAGATATCCCTTAACCCTTAGGCGATTCCTTTAGTCTTCAGAGCAAAGGCAACAAAAGAGCACACGATTCTCTTTTGCAATGGGTTTTTAGTGGCCGGGAGGATAAGCAGTAATGCCCTTAAGTCTGAATCCTCCCAGGGTCTCTGGCACAGGGCAAACTGAGACCCTAGCACTTTGCTAAAGGGGACCAGAAACCCCTTGGCAAAGAAAGGCGGGAGATGGGTTTTCTGGACCGTTTAGGAAGCTCAAGCTTAGGGAGACGTCCCTAATGAGAACAGTTTTCTCCAGCACGGCGCGGGCACCTGAGTCCTGTATTCTTCTCACTCAGATGGGAGCTTCTCTCTCCAAAATGCCAGGTGCACCACTAGCCTGCGTATTGAAAAATTGGGATAGATTTGACCCTCAGACACTCAAGAAAAAGCACCTCATTTTCTTGTCCTGGCCTCAATACAAACTCTCTGATGGAGAAACCTGGCCACCAGAGGGAAATATCAATTTTAATACAATTTCACAGTTTGATAAAATTTACAAAAAAAGGAAATGGTGTGAGGTGCCGTATGTTCAGATTTTCTTTGCTCTAAGGGGAAATCCTAAATTATGCCAACAGTGTAAAGTAGACTTACCAATGATGTCTGCCATGAAGAGAAAAAATCTTGGGGACTCACTGAGGAAAAGAATCAGGAGGACCCACAAAATCTCCATCTGCTGGCCTCTCTGCGTCTGCTCCAACAGGCAAACCAAATATATTACCTCTCCAGGAGATGCCAGGAAAATTTGGGCCAATCAAAGTACATACCCCCTTCCCCCTTCAAGACCTAAGGCAGATAAAAACTGACTCTACTGGAAAGTTAGGAGATATGCCAGCTGCCTGGGGTTGGATCTAACCAAAGGAGCTAATCCTGTAAGTAAAGGAGAGACTGAGGGACTCCCAGCAGCTGCCAAAGCCATTTTCGCTTTGGGGAAATTCCTCATTCCTTCCCTGCACTGTAAGGATTACTCCACCTCTGTCTACTTAAAAAGAAGGGCACACTGAATGCAGTAACACTGAGACCCTTGATTTTACACCTATAGTTGCCCCTATGTGAGAACATCTGGTCCACTCGTGAGGAAATCTATGGTGCCACTGATGTAGAAGTCACAATTAAATGGGAGTTTGAAACCTGGGGAGAATTTCCCCTTATCTGGTCTTTTTTAAAGTTTATTATAGATTGTTTCTTGGGGATGATCTTGGCTGAATGTGTATCTAAAAGATGATTTTTTATTATAACAATCTGGTATCTAAATGAGTTTGAAGCATTGCATAATCTTGCAGTTAAAAGTTGGGGTTAAGTAATTGTTTAGTTTGTGATTTCAGATAATTCATGCCAGAGAACTTAAATACTTAGGATAGAAAATTAAAAGAACTCTACTTCCAAGTTGGCAAGTAACTCCCAATCATTTAGTTTTATTTTTTCATCAATTTTTGAACTGGGTAGCCTGACAAGATTTCCCTAGGTATACCAGTGCATTAACATGGGCAAGGATAGTAAATTATGATAGGGTATCTGTTCCCCTCAGTGTGTAAGATTCAGGAAAAGAAAGTGTTGGATTGGGACGTTGGCCTGCCTTATTGAAATGACATTAAATAGCAACAGTCTAAAAATTTTTAAAGCTTAATTTTAGATATACATGGTAGTGTGTGGTTCTTTTTAAAATTTTTTCAGGTGATTTAATGTAACTTAATACTACTTTAGGAACTTCAGAACAAAGGAAGTGACTTAATGATCCTAAAGAAATTTCTTCTGATGGTAGAGATCCTATTTTCAGTTTTGTGTGAGCAAGTTTTTCTAGTGTAAGAAAATGTAAAGGTATAAAATTTTGTAAATTGTATCTTAAACTTGTATCATAATTTTCAACATCCAAACCTGAAAATTGTGACTTATGGTTAAAATGCCCTAGGCATGAGGCTTCTCCTCAGAATTCCAGTTTTTCTTGCTCCTCCAGACCTCAGACAGGATTTAAGTTGAAATGCAAATAGAAGAAACCTGGAGCTCAGTAGGATACAGATCTGAGGCCCAAGGGAAAAAAAAAAAGAGTAAAAGTGTCTTTTTATGGGAACTCAAACTGGACCAAACCAAAAAGTAAATTGTATGGCATTTATTAATTACTAGCCGGTCAATTTTTTTCTAGGACTTTTGCCTTTTCTTAGATTCTATTTTTTTTTTTAGCTCATGATTTTGATCTTACAGACAAGTTAATGTTTTTCTGATAAGTTCTATTTTTGACCAACTGGAGTTTTTTTTTTTTTAAAAAAAAAAAACATTGCAATGATATTTCACCTGAGAAAAAGCTGCAAGGCCTTTACTATTGTGTTATGTGTTACACTTGTGTTACGTGTTGTATGTCTGTATGTGTGTATGTCCATTTATCATGCAGTGATATGACAACTGATAGATATATGAGGATCGCTCATGAAAAATTTAAAAAATTGATCCAAATATCTTTGATTCACATGATTCAAATGGCTCAATTTAAATTTGGTAAATAGATGAAAGAAAAGATGTCTTTAAAATTAAGCTTATAAGTTTTTCTAGGTGTTCAAAAATAAAACGTAATAAAATGTTGATGTCTATGAAATAATCTGCTTAAACTAAAAAAATTTAAAAGTATTGTTTCAAAATGTGAACAGAAGGAGGTTAACAGATGAAAAAGAGAAACTAGAAGTTTCTAGGTATGGATTTAATAGAGGGAAAATGTGTTTCTGGATAAGAGTCTATATGATTAAGTAATTAAGAGGGTTTAAGTAAGTGATAAAGAAGGTCTGTGTAAGTGGGTCATATCTGTAAGTTTTTGAGCAAGTAATCTTAAAGAAATTAAACAGCTGGTTAAACAAGTGCTGTTTTAGAGAATTGTGCTATGTTATTTCTTTAAAAGCTAAACTTGGTTAATATAGAAACATTAATGTAATTGTGGTGCTATTAATGTGTAAGAAAGAAGCTTTAGAAAGAGCATTACATCAAGCTGTGTTCTAAAGTTGTATGATAATTTGAGGCTTAAAAAACATGTTGGAGATTTATTTATATCATTTGTGTTCTATAACTGGACTTGTTATCAATAAGATATGTAAAGTTCTATGTTACTTTTTACACTGATACAATTTAAATTATTTTTAAGTTAATGAGAGCCTAATCTATGTAAAGGTTTTATTGCAAAACACAAAAGTACTTTGCTACTTTTCTACAAAAGGTTAAAAGCTTTCAGCTTTTCTTTAATTCATATTTTAGGTGTGATATTATATTGTGTTAGCTAATATTCATGTAAACTTGACCAACAATTTATGTAGGCTTTATAAAATGATGTCTAAAAAGCAAAGATCAATTTCAGAACTACAGTATTTAAGATTTATGAAGAGCCCCGCCTTACTTGAGATAAGGCTCTATGTCCCATCTCACTACATGTGAAAGTGACTATGAAAGAAGTAGACCAGATTTCAGTACATTTAAAGTTGTGTCCAAAAGTTGGTTTTTGTCACGATTATCAGGATCTCAAACAGGGGATTATAATGTATAACTCCACCAAAATTCAAGGTAGCTATTATAGGAACTAAATATGTTTTTACTCTTGATAATTTTATTTTGTATTTTTCTTATAAATGGTCTAAAGATTGCCTGTTAATGTTTTGCAGAGGTACTGCTTTAAGAACACACAACCTGGGTTAATTTAAGATGAGGCGTTATCACCTACAGGATAGAGAGATAGACATTAAAGCCCAGTACTCTTAATATAAGGCTGTTGAAACTTATTTGCTGGATGTTTAAGATTAAGTTTTAAAATTAAAGTTAAATTAAAAGGGCCAAAAAAACCAATATTTGGCTCTTGCCAGTCTGAATCCAGGGAACAGGGGAATTCTCCAAGAGCTTTGCAACTCTGGGCCACATAACCTCCCGATCAGGGAGATTAATGAGACCGCTGGAGGACAGAAAGCCAATCAGTGCATTTGCTATGAAGAGGAGGGTCATCAAAGAAGGAAGATATCCCTGATGCTTCCAAGGGAAGCCACATGGTCAAGCAAGGCCTGGACCCATCCTAGCGCAAATGGCACTAGCAGCGCAAATGGCACTAGCGGAACTGAGAAGCTGCTGTAAATTTCCCCCAGGACTCCCAGGGAAACTCAGCTGACTGTTAACAATAGATAGAAACAAAAGTCAGTTTGACTTGCTTCATCTTAAACACTTAGCAAAGACAGTCAAAGCCAAAACACAACTTACTATTCCTGGGAATTTTAAATGATAATAATAGTTAAATGTAACTTCCAAGAATAAGTAAACTGGAGGCTGCAAAAGAGATTCTCAGACAGAAATGCCTGATAACTATCCAAAAGGAACTGCCAGAGTAGTTTTTAGTTTGAGGCCTACAGATATTCCTAACCTACACAGGTAGGCTTGGTGTTTACTAGTATGATTATCCAGCCCTAAGTAACAGAATTAAATATTTCTCTATTAGACACAGAGGTCATACTAGTAAAATAATTTTGCATGATCAGATGACATTAAATTATTAAACTGTATCTTAAGGAAAAGGACATCTGTAACCCTAAAAGTTAAATATTGTGTTTACATTCCTGACAATTCTGACAATGTGACAAATATCCTTAAAGATTTATGTGCTCAGATAGAAGCCATGTCCTCAGCAACTTTGTCATGGAAACAATATATTAGCTCCTGGTTCTCTGTTACTTCCTGGTGGAAAACATTGTTAGTCTCTCTCTTTGGCATCATACTCATTGGTATATTCCTGTGCCGTGGCATTTATTGCTGCATCAATCTGTTTTCAGTACTAATAAATTCTTGTTTCTCTTATAGACCACCCATCACTCACATGGCCCTCCAGCCTATTACTTCTCAATCTGACTTTTATCATGGACCACTCGATAGACCCGATTTTTAAAGGGAACTCCAAACTCCTTGCCCCACACCGTCCCTTTTTAGCCTGAAGAAGCCAGAAGGATCTTCGCCCTCTTTCCTTACAGCAGTAAGGAGTTCCCCAAATTAGAGGGGGGAATGAAGCCAGATTTAAAGTTAGATAGTCAGTGTAGTTAAGTAAATCAATTTATTTCTTTTAGGATGTTTGTATTTCTTTCCCCCTGCTAACTTTGGGTTTAGTTTGTTCTTCTTTTCTAATTCCTTGAGGTATAACATTAGACTATTTAGTTGGGTTTGTTCTTTTTATGAAAAACATTTTTGTTATCATCTTCCCTCTTAGAACTGCTTCTACCAAACTTAATGGGATGCAGCATGTAGTTGTAGCTTGCTTTCTTACCCATTCATCCACTCCGTGTTTGGATGGGGATATTTGATCCATTTGTACTCAAGGTTATTACTGAAAAGTAAGAACTCCTTATTGTTGTTTTATTTGATTTCTGATTGTTTTTCTCATCTTTTCTTCCTTGCTTCCACTCTTATTGTCTAACTTCGTGATTTGATAATATCCTATTGTGCTAATTGTGATTATTCTCTCTTTATTGGTCCTATAGCTGCTGTAGTTTGTGATCATTAGGAGGTTTGCAGAAAACATTTTATACTTTTTTTCTCTATTTTTTAAATTTGCTCAAATTAGTTATACATAACAGTAGAATGCATTTTTAGACATTGTACACAAATGAAGCATAACTTCTCATTCCTCTGGCTGTACATGGTACTGAGCCACACCAGTAGTGTACTCATACACATATATAGGGTGTGATGTCTGTCTCATTCTACTGTTCTTCCCATCTGCACTGTCCCAACCCTCCCCTCTGCACATCTTATGCTGTTAATGGCTATTTACAGCTGATAACAACTAGTCTTCTGTCACTTAAAAAACTCTAGACTTTTATTCTACTTCCCACAATTAATGTTCTTGATGTTACAAACAGCATCTTTTAACATTGTATATTCCTTAACAACACACTGTAGTTGTTTTTTTTTCTTGATTTTATGTCTCAACATTCATACATAGATAGGTATAGGATCTACACATCACAAATACATTATTGAAGTATTGAGGAATTCACTGGGTATCTACTTCTAATTGTGAGTTTTACTTTTATATGTACACATAGTAATGATTATTACCTCTTCGCTTCTGCTTAAAAGCACTACATGGTTATATTCCATTTGTTAATTTTTTATATCAAAATGATACTATATGGTTAAGCTTTATATTTTTGTATGCATGAATTTTCAATGTGTTAAAATGTATTTGTATTTAAAGTGTATCAATCACTTTGCTTGTTATTTTTCAAAGCGCAGCACTGAAAATATACATCTTAAATATTGTAAATTGTTTCTCATATTTCTCTAACATTCTTTACATTTAACTTCACATATTGTAGGAGTTATTTTCTCAGCTTACAAAATGTTCCCCTACTCTTGTCATCAACTCAAGACCTATTGAACATCAAAATTCAGTTTTGATGGAATACCTGCTTGCAAGTCTTTTTATCCTTTCCTTACAACCTCTGAAATCACTGATTTTAATCAACTTTGAATCAGAACTACTTCTTGGTCTAAAGTATAATCTTACCACCCTAGGTAAAGCCAACTGCCTTAGAATGCTACAGAGGATTAGGTAAGGTAATGTTTGCAGGGCATGTGTACACTTTGTGGCAAATAAATGTCACCTGAACCAGCATGCTCCTTTCAGGTGCCATTACAGTCTCTGGCTCCCACCCACTGATAGCAAGCTCCCAAATCTCTTCATGTTTATTCATCAATACAGACTCAGACCTGGCTTCATCCAGTCAAAAATTCCTGACAGATCTAGCATACTGCCCTATACATAGCAGTTATCTGAAAGTGGATTTTCCAATAGAAGAATTTCATTTACCTCAGAAAAATTCTCAGCCCAAATGAGCCCAGAAATTCTTATCCACATCCAACAGGAGTATTTTGTTCATCCTGCCTCAATAAGGAGATAAAGGAGATGAGGGGTCTCAGATCATCAATTCTCCTTTGTTCTCTGTGTTCTCATTCAGGCTCTGCAAGGTTCTGAAGGGAAAGACCAGAGGCAGCAGACTGTTCCAGAGCATGAAATAAATCCTCCAAAGATGCACGTTTTGAAAGGTGCTTTGGTCTTTTTTCCCAGAAATGCAGTGCTGTGGTTCCTGATGGAACACACACACACACACACACACACACCCCAAACTGTGCAAACTTCTGAGATCTGAGTGTGAGGTCAAGCCCCTCCCTCCGGGTCCCATGCTCAGGGAGGTGTCTCTGTGGCTTGACCAATTCTCCCTGTGCATTCTGAGCTGCTTTCTAGAAGGCTACACCACTTTCTGTTCCCAAAGGTCCAGTCATTCTTAAGCAGCTCTGAGCTGTGAACCTGTTGGCCAAGAGCTGGGGGTAGAGGGATCTCTACAGCAAACTCCTTTGCTTCCCTTCCCTTTCACAGTTAACCTGCAGCAGAAGCAAGTGCTGTCTATTGTTCATATTTAATGTTTAGAATCAGAGTGTTTTTTCTCAACCATTCATAAAGAAACTTACCAAGAGAGACAAAAGGGTAAGGATCCTATGTTTTTTGAATGAGTTCAGTGAACTCCAGTCAAGATAAAAAGAAAGAAAACCACACTCGGACATGTAATTAAACTACTGAAAACCGAATATAAAGAGACCAAAGAACGATCAGGCTTTTCTTTTTTTAAAAAATGGGGAAGAGGAATCTTTTATTTTCAGACACTTGTTTTTTTTTTAATTTATTTTTTTTAATGTTGGTTGTTCAAAACATTACATAGTTCTTGATATATCATATTTCACATTTTGATTCAAGCGGGTTATGAACTCCCATTTTACCCTGTATACAGCTTGCAGAATCACATCAGTTACACTTCATTGCTTTAAATATTGTTAAACTCATGTCTGTTGTATTCTGCTGCCTTTCCTAACCTCTACTATCCCCCCTCCCCTCCCCTCCCCTCCCCTCTTCTCTCTCTACCCCCACTACTGTAATTCATTCCTCCCCCTTGTACTGTTTTTCCCTTTCCCCTCACTTCCTCTTGTATGTAATTTTGTATAACCCTGAGGGTCTCCTTCCATTTCCATGCAATTTCCCTTCTCTCTCCCTTTCCCTCCCACCTCTCATCCTTGTTTAATGTTGGTCTTCTTCTCGTGCTCTTCTTCCCTAGTCTGTTCTTAGTTACTCTCCTTATATCAAAGGAGACATTTGGCATTTGTTTTTTAGGGATTGGCTAGCTTCGCTTAGCATAATCTGCTCTAATGCCATCCATTTCCCACCAAATTCTATGATTTTGTCACTTTTAACTGCAGAGTAATACTCCATTGTGTATAAATGCCACATTTTTTTTTTTATCCATTCGTCTATTGAAGGGCATCTAGGTTGATTCCACTGTCTTGCTATTGTGAATTGTGCTGCTATGAACATCGATGTAGCAGTGTCCCTGTAGCATGCTCTTTTTAGGTCTTTAGGGAATAGACCGAGAAGGGGAATGGCTGGGTCAAATGGTGGTTCCATTCCCAGCTTTCCAAGAAATCTCCATACCGCTTTCCAAATTGGCTGCACCAATTTGCAGTCCCACCAACAGTGTACAAGTGTACCCTTTTCCCCACAACCTTGCCAGCACTTATTGTTGTTCGACTTCATAATGGCTGCCAATCTTACTGGAGTGAGATGGTATCTTAGGGTGGTTTTGATTTGCATTTCTCTGACTGCTAGAGATGGTGAGCATTTTTCCATGTACTTATTGATTGATTGTATGTCCTCCTCTGAGAAGTGTCTATTCAAGTCCTTGGCCCATTTGTTGATTGGGTTATTTGTTATCTTATTGTCTAATTTTCTGAGTTCTTTATATATTCTGGATATTAGGGCTCTATCTGAAGTGTGAGGAGTAAAGATTTGTTCCCAGGATGTAGGCTCCCTATTTACCTCTCTTATTGTTTCTTTTGCTGAGAAAAAAACTTTTTAGTTTAAGTAAGTCCCATTTGTTGATTCTAGATGTTAACTCTTGTGCTATGGGTGTCCTATTGAGGAATTTGGAGCCTGATCCCACAGCATGTAGGTCGTAGCCAACTTTTTCTTCTATCAGATGCCGTGTCTCTGATTTGATATCAAGCTCCTTGATCCATTTTGAATTAACTATTGTGCTTGGAGAGAGAAAGGGATTCAGATTCATTATGTTGCATATGGATTTCCAGTTTTCCCAGCACCATTTGTTGAAGATGCTATCCTTCCTCCATTGCATGCTTTTAGCCCCTTTATCAAAAATAAGAAAGTTGTAGTTTTGTGGGTTGGTTTCTGTGTCCTCTATTCTATACCATTGGTCCACCCGCCTGTTTTGGTACCAGTACCATGCTGTTTTTGTTACTATTGCTCTGTAGTATAGTTTGAGATCTGGAATCGCTATACCACCTGATTCACACTTCCTGCTTAGTATTGTTTTTGCTATTCTGGGTCTTTTATTCTTCCATATGAATTTCATGATTGCTTTCTCCATTTCTACAAGAAATGCCGTTGGGATTTTGATTGGCATTGCATTAAACCTATAGAGAACTTTTGGTAATATCGCCATTTTGATGATGTTAGTTCTGCCTATCCATGAACAGGGTATGTTTTTCCATCTTCTAAGGTCTTCTTCAATTTCTCTTTTTAGGGTTCTGTAGTTTTCATTGTATAAGTCTTTCACCTCTTTTGTTAGGTTGATTCCCACGTATTTTATTCTTTTTGAGGCTATTGTGAACGGTGTGGTTGTCCTCGTTTCCATTTCAGAGGATTTGTCGCTGATATACAGGAATGCCTTTGATTTATGCGTGTTGATTTTATAACCTGCCACTTTGCTGAATTCATTTATTATCTCTAATAGTTTCTTTGTAGACCCTTTTGGGTCTGCTAGGTATAGAATCATGCCATCTGCAAATAGTGATAATTTAAGTTCTTCTTTTCCTATTTTTATGCCTTTAATTTCTTTCGTCTGTCTAATTGCTCTGGCCAGTGTTTCGAGAACTATGTTGAACAGAAGTGGTGAAAGAAGGCATCCCTGTCTTGTTCCAGATCTTAGAGGGAATGCCTTCAATTTTTCTCCATTCAGAATGATGCTAGCCTGAGGCTTAGCATAAATTGCTTTTACAATGTTGAGGTATGTTCCTGTTATCCCTAGCTTTTCAAGAGTTTTGAACATAAAGGGATGCTGTACTTTGTCGAATGCTTTTTCCGCATCTATCGAGATGATCATATGGTTCTTATTTTTAAGTCTATTGATGTGGTGAATAACATTTATTGATTTCCGTATATTGAACCAACCTTGCATACCAGGGATGAATCCTACTTGATCATGATGCACAATTTTTTTGATATGTTTTTGTATCCAATTCGCCAGAATTTTATTGAGGATTTTTGCGTCTAGGTTCATTAGAGATATTGGTCTGTAGTTTTATTTCTTTGAAGTGTCTTTGTCTGGTTTCGGTATCAGGGTGATGTTAGCCTCGTAGAATGAATTTGGAAGTTCTCCCTCTTTTTCTATTTCCTGAAATAGCTTGAAAAGTATTGGTATTAGTTCCTCTTTAAAGGTTTTGTAAAACTCTGCTGTATACCCGTCCGGTCCTGGGCTTTTCTTAGATGGTAATCTTTTGATGGTTTCTTCTATTTCCTCAATTGATATTGGTCTGTTTATGTTGTCTATATCCTCCTGACTCAATCTGGGCAGATTATATGACTTAAGAAATTTATCGATGCCTTCACTATCTTCTATTTTATTGGAGTATAAGGATTCAAAATAATTTCTGATTATCTTCTGTATTTCTGAAGTGTCTGTTGTGATATTGCCTCTTTCATCTCGTATGCTGGTAATTTGAGTTCTCTCTCTTCTTCTCTTCGTTAGCATGGCTAAGGGTCTGTCAATTTTATTTATTTTTTCAAAGAACCAACTTTCAGTTTTGTCAATTTTTTCAATTGTTTCTTTTGTTTCGATTTCATTAATTTCAGCTCTGATTTTAATTATTTCTTGCCTTCTACTTCTTTTGCTGTTGTTTTGCTCTTCTTTTTCTAGGATTTTGAGATGAAGTATGAGATCATTTATTTGTTGGTTTTTTCTTGTTTTAAGGAATGCACTCCAGGCAATGAATTTTCCTCTTAGAACTGCTTTCAGTGTGTCCCATAGATTCCGATATGTTGTGTCTGTGTTTTCATTTAACTGTAAGAATTTTTAATTTCCTCCTTGATGTCTTCTAAAACCCATTGATCATTCAGTAACCTATTGTTCATTCTCCAAGTGATGCATGATTTTTCCTTCCTTCTTTTATCGTTGATTTTCAGTTTCATTCCATTGTGATCAGATAAGATGCATGGTATTATCTCTACTCCTTTATATTGACTAAGAGTTTCCCTGTGACATAATATATGATCTATTTTTGAGAAGGATCCATGTGCTGCTGAGAAAAAAGTGTAGCTGCTTGATGTTGGGTGGTATATTCTATATGTGTCAATTAAGTCTAGGTTGTTAATTGTATTATTGAGTTCTATAGTTTCCTTATTCAGCTTTTGTTTGGAAGATCTGTCCAGTGGTGAGAGAGGTGTGTTAAAGTCTCCCATGATTATTGTATGGTGGTCTATTAGATTCTTGAACTTGAGAAGAGTTTGCTTGATGAACATAACAGCCCCGTTGTTTGGGGCATATATATTTATGATTGTTATATCTTGTTGGTGTATGGTTCCCTTGAGCAGTATGTAGTGTCCCTGTTTATCCCTTTTGATTAACTTTGGCTTGAAATCTATTTTATTTGATATGAGTATGGACACTCCTGCTTGTTTCCGCAGTCCATATGAGTGATATGATTTTTCCCAACCTTTCACCTTCAGTCTATGTATATCTTTTCCTATCAAATGCGTCTCCTGCAGGCAGCATATTGTTGGGTCTTGTTTTGTGATCCATTCAACTAGCCTGTGTCTCTTAATTGGTGAGTTTAAGCCATTAACATTTAGGGTTATTATTGAGATATGGTTTGTTCTTCCAGCCATAGTTTGTTTATTAATGCTATTAAACCTGATTTGTTTCCCTCTTTGATTATTTTCCCCCCTTTACTGTCCTACCTCCCACTGTTGGTTTTCATTGTTGTTTTCCATTTCCTCTTCCTGTAGTGTTTTGCCAAGCATTTTTTGAAGAGATTGTTTTCTAGCTGCAAATTCTTTTAACTTTTGTTTGTCGTGGAATGTTCTAATTTCATCTTCCATCCTGAAGCTTAATTTCGTGGGATACACGATTCTTGGTTGGAACCCATTTTCTTTTAGCGTTTGAAATATGTTATTCCAGGATCTTCTAGCTTTTAGAGTCTGTGTTGAGAGATCAGCTGTTATCCTGATTGGTTTACCCCTAAATGTAATCTGCTTCCTTTCCCTTGTAGCTTTTAAAATTCTCTCCTTATTCTGTATGTTGGACATCTTCATTATAATGTGTCTAGGTGTGGATCTCTTATGATTTTGCACATTCGGTGTCCTGTAGGCTTCTAGGATTTGGGATTCTGTCTCATTCTTCAAGTCTGGGAAGTTTTCTTGTATTATTTCACTGAATAGATTGCTTAATCCTTTGGTTTGGAGCTCTGTGCCTTCCTGTATCCCAATGACTCTTAAGTTTGGTCTTTTGATATTATCCCATAGTTCTTGAATGTTCTGCTCATGGTTTCTTAGTAGACTTGCTGAGCTATCTATGTTCTTTTCAAGTTGAAATACTCTGTCTTCATTGTCTGATGTTCTATCTTCTAAGTGATCCACTCTGCTGGTAGTATTCTCAATTGAGTTTTTAAGTTGGTTTATTGTTTCCTGCATTTCTAGGATTTCTATTTGTTTGTTTTTTATTACCTCTATCTCCCTGTGAAATTGATCTTTTACTTCCTGGATTTGTTTGTCAATGTGATCTTTCATTGTCTGATTTTGCTGTCTCATGTCTTCCTTGAGACTCCAGATCATCTGAAGCATGTATGTCCTGAGCTCTCTATCTGACATTCCATCTGTTGCAGCTATTACCTCTTCTAAAGTTGAGTTGAGCTGCATTGCCTGTGGTCCTTTCTTTCCTTGTCATTTCATACTGCTGGCGTTTCTTTCTGCTTGGTGAAATTGTTGTGTCTTTGATATTTTCCCTCTATTTATTTATATTGCTCTTGTATAGTTGAAAAATCACCCTTGCAGGGCAGGTAGTGGCTGTTATCCTCCTCCAATTAGTGTGATCCGTCTACCATGCTGGCAGGCCCTAGGTCTGCTCTGCTGGTCTGTCAAAGGTCCGCCTACCCAGCAGGCGCCAGGGGCACCTGTGTCACTCCGTAGGTTGCTGGGCCTAACCTCCCGATGGGTTGCAGGTTCTCCTAGCTTGCTGGCACTGGGGGAGGGGCCGGTTCTGCCCCTCAGCAGGCTTTGGGCCCGCTCTGCTGGTGTTCACAGTCCCGCCTACCTTGCAGACACTGGGGGAGGGGACGGGCCTGGCCCTCAGCCGTCCGCCGGACCTGTCCTAGTGGGTCCGGTCCTCGTTCCCCGCAGGCGCGTGTAGCTGCTCTGCCACTTGGCTGGTTGCTGGGCCTGACCCGCCCGCCCATGGGTTGCAGGTTTGCCTAGCTTGCAGGCACTGGGGGAGGGGCTATTTTCAGACACTTCTAAAAAGCCAACACATTGAAAAATCTTTGGAATTTAGTTTCCTACCTAATTACTGACCAGGAATTAAAAGTGAGGAAAAAGAGTGTGTTTTTATGGGAGCCCTGCCCCCCCCCCACATTCAAACTCCAATCTTCATACCTCTAAGAACATTGGTCAGAAATTCACCCACTCCTAACAGCTTGGAGGGGATCCTGATTAGGGTATGCCAATGGTTCTCAAAGGATAGTTAGTTCACAAATTCTTGGACTCCCCAAGATTTTTTTAGCAACTTTGCATGGTCAAATCTGGGGATATGATAGTACATGCAAGGCCCTGGGTTTTATCCCCAGCACCACAAACAACAACAACAATGAATATATATATATTCATTGAAAGACTACCACATTTTGATTAAAAATATATATGATGCTAGCTGTACATTTTTTTTTTTGTAATGCCCTTTATCAATGTAAGGACGTTATATTCTCATCTTAGTTTGCTAAAAGATTTCAGGAATAAACATTGGATTTGTCAAGTGTTTATCTTTGAGATAATTATATGAGTTTTCATTTTTAATTTGTTAGTATTTTGAATCAAATTGAATTATTTTTTAATATTAAAACAAATTTACATCCCTGCGATGAATCCTACTTCATCAGATTTAATATCATTTTTGCATGTTGTTAGATTCAGTTTCCTTAAATTTTGTTTAGAATTATTGCATCTATGCAAAGAATGATCAACTCAATTCAATTCCAATAAAAACCATAGCAAGCGTTTATTGTAAGTTGATCCTAAAATTCATTTGGCTATGCAAAAGTTGCCAAAAAATTTTGAAAAAGAACAAAGCTGAAGGATTAATATGTAATTTTAGAACCTGTTATAAAGCTACAATAATCAAGATGTGATTGGTGGTCAGACACACAATCAGTAGCACAGGATAGAGTTTGGTAATAGAACTGCACATACATCAAAAACTGATTTTTATTTTTATGATCATTAACACATATTAATTATGCAAATTAATGAGTTTCACTGGCATTTGCATATATGTTTATGTGATGCCTTGATCATGTCCTCCTATGCCCTCTCTTGTCCTCCCCTTCTCCCCTCTCCTCCAGTTCCCTTTCCATTCTCTGAAAGTTCCTACTACTTTCAGCTCTTTTTTCTTGAGTTTCCACATAGGAGAGAAAACATGCATATTTGTATGCATATGTTGTATTTTTGTGTCTGGTTTATTTCACATAATATGATGCCCTCCAGTTCTATCTGTTTTCTTGAAAATGACAGGATTTCATTTTTCTTTATGGATAAATAATACTGTGTGTGTGTGTGTGTGTGTGTGTGTGTGTGTGTGTTCCTTGCCATTCACCTGTTCATGGCACCTAGGCTGATTCAATATGTTAGCCAGTGTGAATAGTGCTGCAATAAACATGGGCATACAGGTATGTCTTTTGTATGATAACTTTATTTCCTTCAGATACACACCCAGGAGTGGAACAGCGGGAACATATGGTAGTTCTAGTTTTTTTTTTTTTTTTTTTGAAAAATCACATACCAGGCTCTGTAGTGCACACCTGTAATCCCAGAGGGTGAGGCAAGAAGATTGCAAATTGAAAACCAGCCTCAACAATTTAGCTAGACCTGTCACAAAATAAAAAATAAAAAGGCCTCGGGATGTGGATTAGTGGTTAAGCAGCCCTGGGTATAATCACCAGGAACAAAAAAGAAAGAAAGAAAGAAGGGCTAGGTTGTAGCTCAGTGGTAGAGTGCTTGCTTAGCACATGTGAGGCACTGGATTTGATTCTCAATAGTATAAATAAATAAATGAATAAAATAAAGTTTCATCAACATCTAAAAAAATATTTTAAAGAAGAAATAAAGAAAGAAATCACATTAATGTTTTCCATAGTGGCTGTACTAATTTGTATTCCCACCAATAGCACATAAAGTAAATAACTGACTTTTGACAAAGGTACAAAATCAATTTATTATTTTCAACAATAATCCTGGAAAAACTAAATATCTATATGCAATAAAATGAACTTTTACTCCCTCCATGCCTTAAATCATATACAAAAATTAACTCAATGTAGGGAAAGAGCTAAATGTAAAATCTAAAAATATAAAACTTTCAGCAGACTGGACTGAAATCTGTGACAATAGTTGAAGTTTTCTTGGACTAAAATACCAGAAGTATGATCCATAGAAGAAATATTTATAAATCGATCTTGGTCAAAATGAAGAGGGAGGATCCAACATGGCGGCCGGCGAGGAAGCAGCGACTCCAACGTCTCCACTTTAACGGGATAAGAAAGACCCACCTGGACAGCTGCAGCCTACATACAGAGGAACTCCTAGCATAATTCCTTTTAGAGGAGAGCAGCCGTGATCTGGTAGGTTTATTGGAAGTGACAGTTTGTCCCAGAGAAGTGGATCTTGGGCGGCCAATCGGGCACAGAGGTCTAGTCCGCAGACATTAGTCACTCCGGCAAGGGGCTCCCCCGGGAGGCCTAGCTCTCGCTTTGCAAGCAGCTACCCCACCTGTCCGGTTCCTAACCACGCGGCCACAGCTAACAGGCTCCACAGGTGTCAACTCGGCGGGTGCAGAAGTCAAGTCCCGGAGCCAGCAATCGCTTTTGCAAGCGGCGGTTACCCTGAGCGGCTTGGGCCGCCCTGCCCGAACCCGCAGTGGGCCTCCGCCATCCGGGCTCCCCCGGAAGGCATAGCGCTCACTCTGGGAGCAGCTGCTTCTCCCTCCGGGTCCCTAACCACACGGCCACAGCAAACCGGCTCCACAGGTGGGACCGCGGCGGGTGCAGAAGTCAAGTCCCGGAGCCAGCATTCGCTTTTGCAAGCGGCGGTCACCCTGAGTGTCTTGGGCCGCCCCGCCCGAACCCCCGGTTGGCCTCCGCCATCCGGGCTCCCCCGGAAGGCATAGCGCTCGCTCTGGGAGCAGGTGCTTCTCCTGCCCGGTCCCTAACCACGCGGCCACAGCTACCCGGCTCCAGAGGTAGCACCTCGGCGGGTGCAGAAATCAAGTCCCGGAGCCAGCAACCGCTTTTGCAAGCGGCGGTCACACTGAGCGGCTTGGGCCGCCCCGCCCGAACCCGTAGTCGGCCGCCGCCAATTTCCAGCGAAATCGAGGGGCTCCAGACAGATTTCCATCGTGCAAAGTTCGACTGCGGGAGCTCCTTTTCTCCGCACGGAGGGGCGCATAGCCTGATAGGCAATCGCCCTGCGGCTGGAGTCTGTGGCGCGCACTGGGGAGCGGCAAGGTGCCGGAGCAGGGGGAGCAAAGATACCTGCGGCCCACTGGAAAGACAGGCCAGGGGGTAAATTTCAAAAACACAACAGTTGCACCAAGCAGAAAGAAACGCGAGCAGTATGAAAAGACAAGGAAAGAAAGGACTACAAGCTATGCAGGTCAACTCAACATTAGAAGAGGTAATAGCTGCAACTGATGGAATGTCAGATAAAGAGTTCAGGATATACATGCTTCAGATTATCTGGAGTCTCAAGGAAGACATGAGACAGCAAAATCAGACAATGAAAGATCACATTGACAAACAAATCCAGGAAGTAAAAGATCAATTTCACAGGGAGATAGAGGTAATAAAAAACAAACAAATAGAAATCCTAGAAATGCAGGAAACAATAAACCAACTTAAAAACTCAATTGAGAATACTACCAGCAGAGTAGATCACTTAGAAGAGAGAACATCAGACAATGAAGACAAAGTATTTCAACTGGAAAAGAACATAGACAGCTCAGCAAGTCTGCTAAGAAACCATGAGCAGAACATCCAAGAAATATGGGACAATATCAAAAGACCAAATTTAAGAGTCATTGGGATACAAGAAGGCACAGAGCTCCAAACCAAAGGAATAAACAGTCTATTCAGTGAAATAATACGAGAAAACTTCCCAGACTTGAAGAATGAGACAGAATCCCAAATCCTAGAAGCCTACAGGACGCTGAATATGCAAAATCATAAGAGATCCACACCTAGACACATTATAATGAAGATGTCCAACATACAGAATAAGGAGAGAATTTTAAAAGCTGCAAGAGAAAGAAAGCAGATTACATTTAGGGGTAAACCAATCAGGATAACAGCTGATCTCTCGACACAGACTCTGAAAGCTAGAAGATCCTGGAATAACATATTTCAAACACTGAAAGAAAATGGGTTCCAACCAAGAATCGTGTATCCGGCGAAATTAAGCTTCAGGATAGAAGATGAAATTAGAACCTTCCACGATAAACAAAAGTTAAAAGAATTTGCAGCTAGAAAACCATCTCTTCAAAAAATCCTTGGCAAAACATTACAGGAAGAGGAAATGGAAAATAACATTGAAAACCAACAATGGGAGGTAGGACAGTAAAGGGGGGAAAGTAGTCAAAGAGGATAACAAATCAGGTTTAGTAACATCAATAAATAAATATGGCTAGAAGAACAAACCATATCTCAATAATAACCCTAAATGTTAATGGCTTAAACTCACCAATCAAGAGACACAGGCTAGCAGAATGGATCACAAAACAAGACCCAACAATATGCTGCCTACAGGAGACGCATCTGATAGGAAAAGATATACATAGACTGAAGGTGAAAGGTTGGGAAAAATCATACCACTCATATGGACTGCGGAAACAAGCAGGAGTGGCCTTACTCATATCTAATAAAATAGATTTCAAACCAAAGTTAATCAAAAGGGATAAAGAAGGACACGTCATACTGCTCAAGGGAACCATACACCAACAAGACATAACAATCATAAATATATATGCCCCAAATAATGGCGCAGCTGTGTTCATCAAGCAAACTCTTCTCAAGTTTAAGAGTCTAATAGACCACCATACAATAATCATGGGAGACTTCAACACACCTCTCTCACCACTGGACAGATCTTCCAAACAAAAGTTAAATAAGGAAACTATAGAACTCAATAACACAATTAACAATCTAGACTTAATTGACATATATAGACTATACCACCCAACATCAAGTAGTTATACTTTTTTCTCAGCAGCACATGGAACCTTCTCAAAAATAGACCATATATTATGTCACAGGGCAACTCTTAGTCAATATAAAGGGGTAGAGATAATACCATGCATCTTATCTGATCACAATGGAATGAAACTGAAATTCAATGATAAAAGTAGGAAGGAAAAATCAAGCATCACTTGGAGAATGAACAATAGGTTGCTGAATGATCAATGGGTTTTAGAAGACATCAAGGAGGAAATTAAAAACTTCCTAGAGTTAAATGAAAACACAGACACAACATATCGGAACCTATGGGACACATTGAAAGCAGTTCTAAGAGGAAAATTCATTGCTTGGAGTTCATTCCTCAAAAAAAGAAAAAACCAACAAACAAATGATCTCATACTTCATCTCAAAATCCTAGAAAAAGAAGAGCAAAACAACAGCAAAAGAAGTAGAAGGCAAGAAATAATTAAAATCAGAGCTGAAATTAATGAAATTGAAACAAAAGAAACAATTGAAAAAATTGACAAAACTAAAAGTTGGTTCTTTGAAAAAATAAATAAAATTGACAGACCCTTAGCCATGCTAACAAAGAGAAGAAGAGAGAGTACCCAAATTACTAGCATACGGGATGAAAAATGCAATATCACAACTGACACTTCAGAAATACAGAAGATAATCAGAAATTATTTTGAATCCTTATACTCCAATAAAATAGAAGATAGTGAAGGCATAGATAAATTCCTTAAGTCTTATGATCTGCCCAGATTGAGTCAGGAGGATATAGACAACCTAAACAGACCAATAACAATAGAGGAAATAGAAGAAACCATCAAAAGATTACCAACTAAGAAAAGCCCAGGACCGGACGGGTATACAGCAGAGTTTTACAAAACCTTTAAAGAGGAACTAACACCAATACTTTTCAAGCTATTTCAGGAAATAGAAAAAGAGGGAGAACTTCCAAATTCATTCTACGAGGCCAACATCACCCTGATTCCGAAACCAGACAAAGACACCTCAAAGAAAGAAAACTACAGACCAATATCTCTAATGAACCTTGATGCAAAAATCCTCAATAAAATTCTGGCGAATCGGATTCAAATACATATCAAAAAAATTATACACCATGATCAAGTAGGATTCATCCCTGGTATGCAAGGTTGGTTCAATATACGGAAATCAATAAATGTTATCCACCACATCAATAGACTTAAAAATAAGAACCATATGATCATCTCGATAGATGCAGAAAAAGCATTCGACAAAGTACAGCATCCCTTTATGTTCAAAACCCTAGAAAAATTAGGGATAACTGGATCATACCTCAACATTGTAAAAGCAATCTATGATAAGCCACAGGCCAGCATCATTCTGAATGGAGAAAAATTGAAGGCATTCCCTCTAAGATCTGGTACAAGACAGGGATGCCCTCTCTCACCACTTCTGTTCAACATAGTCCTCGAAACACTGGCCAGAGCAATTAGGCAGACGAAAGAAATTAAAGGCATAAAAATAGGAAAAGAAGAACTTAAATTATCACTATTTGCAGATGATATGATTCTATACCTAGCAGACCCAAAAGGGTCTACAAAGATGCTATTAGAGCTAATAAATGAATTCAGCAAAGTGGCAGGATATAAGATCAACACGCATAAATCTAAGGCATTCCTGTATATCAGCGACAAATCCTCTGAAACGGAAATGAGGACAACTACTCCATTCACAATATCCCCCCACAAAATAAAATACTTGGGAATCAACCTAACAAAAGAGGTGAAAGACTTATACAATGAAAATTACAGAACCCTAAAGAAAGACATAGAAGAAGACCTTAGAAGATGGAAAAATATACCTTGCTCATGGATAGGCAGAACTAACATCATCAAAATGGCGATATTACCAAAAGTCCTATATAAGTTCAATGCAATGCCAATCAAAATCCCAACAGCATATCTTGTAGAAATTGATAAAAGAATCATGAAATTCATATGGAAGAATAAAAGACCCAGAATAGCAAAAACAATACTAAGCAGGAAGTGTGAATCAGGCAGTATAGCGATACCAGACTTCAAACTATACTACAGAGCAATAGTAACAAAAACAGCATGGTACTGGTACCAAAACAGGAGGGTGGACCAATGGTACAGAATAGAGGACACAGTAACCAATCCACAAAACTCCAACTATCTTATTTTTGATAAAGGGGCTAAAAGCATGCAATGGAGGAAGGATAGCATCTTCAACAAATGGTGCTGGGAAAACTGGAAATCCATTTGCACCAAAATGAATCTGAATCCATATCTCTCGCCGTGCACAAAAGTTAACTCAAAATGGATCAAGGAGCTTGATATTAAATCAGAGACACGGCATCTGATAGAAGAAAAAGTTGGCTATGATCTACACGCTGTGGGATCAGGCTCCAAATTCCTCAATAGGACACCCATAGCGCTACAGTTAACAAATAGAATCAACAAATGGGACTTACTCAAACTAAAAAGTTTTTTCTCAGCAAAAGAAACAATAAGAGAGATAAACAGGGAGCCTACATCCTGGGAACAAATCTTTACTCCACACACTTCAGATAGAGCCCTAATAACCAGAATATACAAAGAACTCAAAAAATTAGACAATAAGATAACAAATAACCCAATCAATAAATGGGCCAAGGACCTGAACAGACACTTCTCAGAGGAGGACATACAATCAATCAACAAGTACATGAAAAAATGCTCACCATCGCTAGCAGTCAGAGAAATGCAAATCAAAACTACCCTAAGATACCATCTCACTCCAGTAAGACTGGCAGCCATTAGGAAGTCAAACAACAATAAGTGCTGGAGAGGATGCGGGGAAAAGGGCACTCTTGTTCATTGCTGGTGGGACTGCAAATTGGTGCAGCCAATCTGGAAAGCAGTATGGAGATTTCTCGGAAAGCTGGGAATGGAACCACCATTTGACCCAGCTATTCCCCTTCTTGGTCTATTCCCTAAAGACCTAACAAGAGCATGCTACAGGGACACTGCTACATCGATGTTCATAGCAGCTCAATTCACGATAGCAAGACTGTGGAACCAGCCTAGATGCCCTTCAATAGATGAATGGATAAAAAAAATGTGGCATTTATATACTATGGAGTATTATTCTGCATTAAAAAATGACAAAATCATAGAATTTGGAGGGAAATGGATGGCATTAGAGCAGATTATGCTAAGTGAAGCTAGTCAATATTTAAAAAACAAATACCAAATGACTCCTTTGATATAAGGGGAGTAAACAAGGACAGGGTAGGGACGAAGAGCTTGAGAAGAAGATTTACATTAAACAGGGATGAGAGGTGGGAGGGAAAGGGAGTGAGAAGGGAAATTGCATGGAAATGGAAGGCGATCCTCAGGGTTATACAAAATGTCATATAAGAGGAAAGGAGGGGTAAGACAAGTTAATACAAATGGAAGAAATGATTTACAGTAGAAGGGGTAGAGAGAGAAAAGGGGAGGGGAGGGGAGGGGGGATAGTAGAGAATAGGACAGACAGCAGAATACATCAGAATCTAGAAAGGCAATATGTCAATCAATGGAAGGGAAACTGATGTGATACAGCAATCTGTATACGGGGTAAAAGCGGGAGTTCATAATCCACTTGAATCAAACCGTGTAATATGATGTATTAAGAACTATGTAATGTTATGAACGACCAATAAAAAATAAAAAAAAAATAAATAAAATAAAATAAATATTAAAAAAAGAAAAACTATAACCACAAAAATTCAATAACAGATTCATATCTCTCTTAATATACTTGATACAAACATACTGATATATATTTGTATTTAAAATGTTATTTATATGGGCAAATTAAAAATACATACAGTAAAAATTGCTAAATACAAAGAAGAATAACTAATAAATTTGAGAAAAATGTTTTGAGAAAAAAAAACAAAACAAAATGAAGAACTTCTGCTTTTCAAGAGACTGTTAAGACTGGCAGTCATCATCCGGGTGTGGCAGCTGGCATGTATCCCAGAGGCTTGAGACACAGGAGTAAGAAAGGGGTTCAGGGAGGGAATTGAAGTAAAATTGTTGAACTATAATGTTCTTCTTATATGAATTTTGGTGAAATATACAAAATTATAATTAATAAACATAATTATAATTAATGGGAGTTGAAGTAAAATTGTTGAACTATAATGTTCTTCCTATATGAATTTTGGTGAAATATACAAAAATGTATGGAGCCAAAGGATCAACATTCCTGAAGCAGGATGGATTAGGACATTGTCTTTTTCCTAGTAGGATGGCAAATTCAAGTCCCATATATAATAAAGGAAGCCACCAATAAACACCCCTTCCCTAATACATTTATCCTCTTTTCTCAGAATCTTGTGTTTTTTCGGTGGGGGGAGGTTTACCGGGGATTTAACCCAGGGGTGCTTAACCACTGAGCAACATCCCCAGCCCTATTTGTGTTCTATTTAGAGACAGGGTCTCAGTGAGTTGCTTAGCACTTCACTTTTGCTGAGGCTGGCTTTGAACTCTAGATCCTCCTGCCTCAGCCTCCTAAGCCACTGAGATTATAGGCACGTGCCACCGCTTCTAGCTCTTTCTGAGGTTCTTACTACTCAACCGGTTGTGAGTTTGAGGTGAATGCTTAGAACAGCATTTACTCCTTTTTACCTGACAGACTCTTACTCTTCCAATTGCTTCATGCAGTGAGGTGTTCATGAAAATCCTCAGGCATTAGGTCTGGGTTCCCTTTGTAAATAACTCCACTGAAACACTCTTAATTCTCCATTGAATTAGCTCTTTATATGGCTAGAATCCCCCTGAGGTGGAGAGCTGTTGGATCCCAAAGAGTATCATATCACTTTTGTGTCTTCTAGGTCAAACATACTCTCTGGGCATAAGTCAAGAATCATGACTTAATTTGTTGGATGAATAGAAATATGGATGGATACATTCACTATGCTTCTGAAGACTGATGTGGTCAAGAGTCCATCACCCATCATGGCCACTAAGAAAGAATTCTAGCAATGATGGGGATAGGGAAATTTGCTTATTGAAATACCTATTTTAAGCTGGGCATGGTGGCAAATACCTGTAATCCCAGCAGCTCAGGAAACTGAGACAGGAGGATCTCGAGTTCAAAGCCAGTCTCAGCAAAAGTGAGGCACCAAGAAACCCAGTGAGATCCTGTCTCTTAAAAAAATACAAAATATGGCTGGGGATGTGGCTCAGTGGTCGAGTGCCCCTTAGTTCAATCCCTGTCCCCTCCAATACCTATTATAACAACAATATCCTCAGTAGCTTTTGAACGTCTTCTTTCTATATGCTAGAAACTCTGTATATCATACCTCATTTGATCATGACATTCTTATAAATTGGCATCATTATTCCATTCTACAGAAGAGGAGACTCAGCTGAAGTATCCTATCACAAGCCACGTAGCTTGCAAGAGCAAGAACTGAGACTTGAACCTAGTCTCTGAGCTCTCAGTCTTCATCTCTTTATCATTAATGTGTCACATCCTGAGAGTGAAATATAACATGGTCTCTCTTGAAAGGCCGCTGTTCAGGCCTTTACTGTGTCTATCTTGTCTATCCCTTGTGGAGATTGCAGGTAGGTTAGGAAAGTTTCCGTGCAAAGTGATGATTGTATAAACCCCCTATCAAAGCTCTTCCCCTGGACCTCACCCAACCACCCACAGCACAAGGCTTTCTAGATCCTCCCACGTGGGCTGCCTCAAAACTCTCCCCACCTTAAGGAGGAAAATTCTAAACGATTAAGAAAAAGAAGCATCAAATGTTGCAAACAACAAAGGTGAGGAGATTCTGCATCTTCTTTTCCCTCTATGAGTAAAGTACCCAAAGTAGAAAGGCTGAGGCCTAAATGTTCAATTAGTGCCGAGCCATCAGAAAACCAACCATGAAACAAGTGCAGCTGGAATTGCTGCTTTCTGGGTAAGAGGCATTCCACTTCTGCTGGTGACAGTTTGCAGAATTTTACCAAATGTTGCATAGTTGTTGTATTTAGGGGTTTCATTCCCATCCAAGTAGAAAATAAAGAAAATTTTACTATTTTTTTTTGGCATTTCTACATCAAAATACTTCTCTAACTTCTTTCCTGTACTCCTTTCTCTGCTCTGACAGAGACCCCAGATGGGAATGATGTGGTATCATCTTCCAGCTCTACAAATTGCCGTAACTGACTGGTTCAGAAGTAGGCACCACAGCTGGCCATTTAGAAACTACCCTGACAGATTTGGACTTGTGACCAGGAGATTTCAGTTCTCCCCACAGGTCTCTTGAGTAATAGAAATGTAAAAATTTAAAGCTGTGTTTCAAAATGAGCAATGAGTTGCTAGTCTCCTGGCAGCTCAGGAGACTCAGGCAGGAGGATTTCGGGTTCCAAGCCAGCCTCAGTAACTTAGTGAGTCTGTAAGCAACCTAGAGAGATAGTGTCTCTAAATAAATAAATAAGAAAAAAAAAGGACATGAAAAGATTCTCAATATCATCCTTATTAGAGAAATGCAAATCAAAACCACAATTAAATACTGTTCCGCACAAATATACACACACATACACACATTTAAGTATACACATACACACATATATATATATATTTAAAGGAATAAAATAAGAACTGTCCATAAGGACATGAAGAAATGGAACACTTGTTCTTTGCTAATGGAAATGTAGAATTGTACAATCACTATGGAAAAATAGTTTGGCAGTTTCAAGAGTTCAAACATAAAAGTACCTCGTGGCTCAGATTTTTTGCTGTTAAGAGATACAAACCAAGGAACCAAACACAAAAACTCAAACAGATATTTATATACCCATATTCATAGCAGCATTATTCACAACTGCCAAAAGGTGGAAAACCCCGATAGGTCCATCAACAGGTGACTGGATAAACAGAAAGTCCTAAGTACATTTCATGGAATGTTATTTAACCATGAAAGATGGAAACTTTTATAAATGCTACAACATGGGTGAACCTTGACAACAGTATGTTAAATGAAATAAACCAGACATATGGAAGGACGTTATAGGTATTATATGATTCCACTTATTTGAGATACCTAGAGTAGGTAAATTCATACAGACAGAAAATAGAATAGAGGTTTCTAAGAACTGGATAGGGGGGTGAAGAGTGAATGTTTCATGGGTACAGAATTTGTGTCCAGGAAGGTGTAAAAGTTTGGGATGTAGGTACTGGGAACAGTGACCCAATATGGTGAATATATGTCGTATCACTGAATTGTATACTTATGGTAGTTAAAATGACAAATATATCATATATATATTTTACCACTGCATACATTTGTTTCTATTTTTTGATTTGAAGCTTGTCTGTACAGGGAAAACAAAGTCATAGAAAGAACAGCCTTCCATTTCCAGGGCCCGTCCTTTTATTGGGGAATCAATCTACATTCCTATCTGAAAATCTTTAATTTTTTTATTGATCCTTATGTAAATAAAACATTTTGCTTTTTTTCTCAAAGTGGCACAAGTTAAACTCTGTCACTTGAACCTAAATACTGTTAACTAACCAATTTAGGTAGCTTTTCAGCAAGTTTGTGGTTTGGGAGATGGCTCATCTTCTCTTGGTAAGTGTTAGCAAGGGGCCCCAAACCAAGGGCACCTCAGAGCAATTCCACACTTCACTTAACCTGGGTTCCTAGAGGAGTAAAGTTGGAATCATTTGCTAGTTTTGTTTTTGCAGAGGACTAAGGACACTCTCAGAATCCCACTGAAGCAGAAACACTGAATCATCAATATCTCTGGGTACAGCATTTGGGGTTATACCCTTTAGGGGAAGCCACCCAATCAATGATAATCTAGCAAGTACCTGGGAAATTGGTTGAGTGTCTGAGATTTGTGCAAGAGTTTCTAGAGCTAATTTTATCTCTGGTATTATATGGAATTGACTGGCTAAAGGGGTATGAGCCAACTTTGCTATCTGGAGTTTTTTAAAGAATGGGGAGAATTCTTGTACAGAATTATGTAATGGATCATAGTCAGTAAGAGAACATCAGGCAGAGTCTGATAACATTGTAAGGTGATTATTACCAACCCAAACAAAATATGTTTAAGAAATAATCTTCCAAACTATACAATAAGCACCTTAGTTAGGATATTTCCTTTAATCCTGACATAATCATGCAAAATAGAATAATGTTATTGCTATGATTTATATCTAAAAATGTCTCTCCAAAAGTTTGTGTGTTAGGCAATGTGGCAATGTTCAGAGTTAAAAACAGAGCATAATGAGAGCTGTATCCTCATCAGTAGGTTAATCTAGTTGATGGATAAATGATCTGAATGGACTACAGGGTGGTAACAGAAGACAGATGGGGAGGAAGTGAATGTGTGGCCTCAGATTATATCTGTCCCTGGTCCCTTCCCCTCTTCCTGCTTCCCGAACACCACAGCCTTCTGTCATGCTCTGCATCATCTCAGGCCCAGAGAACTGGACTCAGTCAACCAGGGAATGAACCTTGGAAACTCTGAGCCCAAAATAAACATTTCCACATCTCAGTTGTTCTTATCATGTATTTTGGTTACAGTAATGAAAAGCTGACTAACACAATTATTATTCTTTCCAATTATAGAAGAGGAAACTGAGACAGTAGTCAGGAACTCATGCTGCAGCTCATAAGTTAATATTTGTTAAGCCCCGTACTCTGTCATCTATTCGCAGATCAACAGTGACTTGGGAACTATTTTGAGTTCAGTTCCTGGACTGGCTTTTGCTGGTTGGGTGGCCTGGGGATATGGACATAAACGGTTTTCTCCTCTAAAATAACTATTCCTACCTGGAAAGGGTGTGGAGAAAAGGGAACTTTTGTACACAGTTGATAGGAAATTAGGTTAATACAGCCTTCATGGAGAACAACATGGAGCTTTTTAAAGAAATTAAAAGTAGAAACACCGTAAGACTGTAGGCATTCTGATGGTGGAAATATACAGGGAAGTGTTGGGATTCTGATCATGAAAATACACAGGGAAACTTTCCTCTAGTGAGCAAACTCCCTGGGGGTAACAGGCACCCTGTTTTCCATGCTTGGAATGCTGGACAGTTTCTCCTAGAGGCTATTAAGATAACTAATACAGGTGCAGTCTCTAGTTGCTATGGTAATATTCTTCATGAAGAGGCTCTGTGCTAGAGCCTTATCAGTCTGGACCTTGATTTCACACATTCGGCTCCTGGGAAAAAAGGAATACTAAATAATACTGTAGTTATGGCCCCAATGACCTATGTAACCTATTGATATAAATAAAGATTGGCAGTTAGGCCTCTCCGCCACTCTGCCATCTTTCTTTCCTGCCTCTGCATCTTGTCTCTGTGTCTCTTTTTATTTTCCTTACACAAGACCTAAAAACCTTCCTTTGGATCTAAAATGTAAAAGAACCAAAGTAACGCCATTTTGTTCTGACCTGACTCCATATTACGCTTGCTTAAAATGTTTTCTTTTCAGCATCCTGTAAAGCTGTAGCTACGTTGACGGTGCATTCGGACTTTCCTGTGGCCCTGATGAAGGCCCCGATGTATAACAAAATGACTCTGAAGTGTCTCATTAAAGCCATTCTCTCATGGAATCAAAATATGTCTCAACAAGGTCTTTCTGAAGTACATCCTTGTGGTTTTTTGTGAGTTTTGCCTTAATAAACTCTGTACTTCCAAAATTCAAGCGCTGGGAGTTCTTTGAGTCACTAGGCTGCTCCCAGTTGCTTGCCTGGCTTGCTCATTAAAGGACCTTTTACCCCTTTCAATTTGACTCAATAAGCATGGTGGTCCGTGACACTTGTGCACTCGGTAACAAAGCATATGACCAAAAGAAATGAGGTCACCATCTCATGAAGACATCTGCATTCCCATATTCATTGAAGCAATGGTCAAGATATAAACAACTTAAGTGTTCACTGATGAACAAATGGGATAAGTGATACAGATAGAGAGATGATAAATGATAGATAGATGTCACTCCCTGTAGAGAGAGATGTATCTACAGATTTGTATACACATATATGTACATATATGCAACTGAATATTATCGAACCCTAAAAAAGAACAAGATCCTGCCACATGTAGTTGAACCTAGAAGACTTGATGCTGAGTAAAATAAGACACAGAAAAAAATATTGTATGATCTCACTCATATGTGGAATCTTTAAGATGATAAATATGCAAAGATAGAGAACAAAACTGAGGTGGGAAATAGGAGATATAAATCAAAGGATAGAAACTAATACATATGTAGTATGAACAGTCTAGAGATGTAACGTAAAACCTAAGGACAGCATGTTTTTTAAACATGAGTAATAAAATTGTACTAGATTTGGAATCATGCTCAATGAGTAGATTTTAACTATTTTGCCATAGAACAAAGAGTGGTCAACTTTGTAACACGATGGATCTGTTCTTTCCTTGCTATAATACATATACATATATATATATGTATACATATATTCCACAATATGTATACATATATTCCACAAAATCAAGTTGTGGAGGTTAAATACAAATAATTAAATTTATTTTAAAAAATAAGTCTCTCAGGTATAGTAGCCACTTACCGCCATATATTTATTTGCACAGGGAGTATGGCAACACGGTTATTAAAAAGACCTGACAGCATCAGTGAAAGGATCACTAAAAGCTATGTATGTCAAAGACAGGTCATAATTGACCACTAAATAGAGGGGTCCTAGGAAAAGAGAGGGAAAAATACCATCTACCAGGTAAAGCCACATCTTGACATAACTAGTGGTATCTGCCATTGGTAATAATCAATGTGTGAGGCCAGAGTTCCAGGAGAAGCAGTAGGGAATCACACAGGTAAACAGAAAAAGTGTCACTGGAATCCAGAAGGGTAGGAAATTGAACGAGGCCAGGGACCACTACAGAGAGGTCTGGCCATGCCAGGTCTGCTGGATCCGTAGGGTAATTTGAGTGCAGGGACCACGGTGGTCTTGTTAACCATTCACACTGCTTCCCCAGAGCCCAAGGATGCCATTCCTGTAGCGCTGGTTATGATTTGTTCTCTCCCTGTCTACTCATCCACGCCTCCAGCCACGTCACAGGCATCCAATGCTAACTTGCGTTCAGGGCCAGCTTCACAGAGGCACACAGTGCCACTGGTTCCAGTCACAGGGCATGGGGATATGATGTAGATTGTGACTCAATTTCTGGATGATTTTGTTGGCTCTGTCCGTATGGTTATACACAGGGAAGCCAAGCTTCTCCAGAGCCTGGACTTGGACGTGAGTGACATAGGAGATGAGGCCTTGGCCCCGGTACTCAGGCACAGTGCCTCCCATTCGCATCTCCCCCGTCTGGTCCATCAGGGCCCATGACACAGGCGTCCCTTCAGGTCCCAAAAGACAGGTGCTGGGAAAGGTCTGGAGACAGCGCTCAATGAATCTCTGGCTTCTTTCATTGCCACCAAAATGCCAGAATTTATTCACCACGCCAGCGTGGGTCACATCCAGTGATGAGAGTTTAAACATCTCTTGGTTACTGTTGAGAAAAGCGGGAAGAGAACAGTCCATACTATTGCACACCGTGAGGCATTAAATTTGTTTCCCAAAAATTATATTGAGAGTCATATAGGAGCAGAGTGAAGGCACAGTCTCAGCAGCCAGACTGGGTTAGTAATCTGACTAGCTGTGCAATCTCATGCAGGGAACAATGTCTCTCTGCCTTCATTTCTTCTAACATAAAATGAAGATATTAATAACATGCTGTCAAAAATGCAAAAATAAACATTATAAGAGCTATTGCCTGGCAAGTACCTATGATAGTGCCACACACAATAAAAATTCCACAAAAATTTACTATTATTCCCCTCAACATTGCTGTGACTCTCCACATAAGATGGAGTGGATGATATCATCCCTATTTTACAGATCAGAAAAGTGGATAAAAGAAAATAAATGAGAGCCCCAAAGCACCTGCTAGCAAAAGTAAAGACAGAGCCATGAAATCTTAGCCATCAGGGTCCTTGGCCACCATGTTGAATGCATGGAAAAATTGAAGTCCAGAGAGGGGCAAAAATATGAGGTCCAGACAGATCCTGTTGGGGAATACTGAAGTCTGAAGACTCCTACAATGGTTTAAAGAGGCTTCAGGAGACATCCTGGAAACAGCCTGGTGAGGCTAGAAGATCTAGAAGATCCAAGCTTCAGTTACACCCAAACATGTGGTGAGCAAGCCACTTGAACATCGGAGACCGCTCTCTCAGGAAGTAGGAATAACATCTCCTACTCTAACTACGTTGCGAGGTAGACAGAAGGACCCAACGCATTGCTAGTTTCTAGACTTTACCATGTGAATAAGGCTCTTCCAGGCATATAGACACACACAGAGCCATGGCATGGGTGATCTGCAGATTAAATTCTCATCATCAGTTACCTTTGCAATGGATGGAAGAACATATGTAATGTGTTTAGTTTCTCGTTATCTGGAAACACTTTCTGCTTGAAAGTGGATTCATTAAATAAATATTTAATAAGAATCCAGTATGTGCCATATGATATTCTGGCTATTGAGAATCCATCAGTGAACAATATAGAGAAGATCCCTGTTCTAAATACCATGAGGAGGCAACAAACAGGGAGCTAGATACACCAGTAAGCTGCTTTCAGGTAATAGCAAGTCCAAAATGAAAATGAACATTGGGTTTTATCCTAAAGAATTACCATGGGGCAAGAGTTTTATAAGAGGTGCTCATAAGAAAGTGTCAAAGGAAATAAAATTTGAGAGTTTGAGAAGCAAAAATTAAAAAAAAACATGGAGATCTGAAGGAAGGATGCTTGAGGCAGGCAAAGAGCAAGTTCAGTGACGCAGAGGCAGGAGCAAGAGCATGAGGTCGAGTGGCAGAAGGAAGGCCAGAGCTGCTGAGTGAGCAGCAGGGTCAAGGTGACCTCTAGGAGGTGAGGGTGCAGGTCTTGTGGGGGTCTATAAAGACTCTGCATTTTGTTCAAGGTGAGGTGAGAAATGGTGGCTTTTAAGCAGGTGATCATCCAGGAGAGGGACTCTGGGAGGTGAGAGCGAAAGCAGGAAGGGAGGTTGGAAGATACTCTAGTGACAAGAGAGCAGTGCAGAGAGAGCATCTTTAATCACACTCACATGGCCTTGGGTTCCCCAGATTCAGGATGTAAGTTCTTCGTATCCACCAGGAAAGGCACCAGTTTCCTTGCTGTCTGAGGCATCATGTACAGAATGCACTGTGTTCTCTTGACCTGGACTGAGTTAGCAGCAGCAAGACTTTGTATCACCTCATCCAAGCTGGACTGTGAACCTAGGAGGGAGGAAGGAAGGAGAGAAGTAACTGTCTGCGTGCAAGGTACAAGAAGGGGCCCAGAGGAACCATGCAGGATTTAGAGTGAGTCACTCTTGCTTCTGGTAATGCCACCAACACTATGACATGGCCAAGTCACTCCCTGGAGCAGGTTTTCTCTTATACAAAAATAGCACCAGAAATACTGGCTGTCACTCTGAAATCAAAGGAGAGGGATATATAATTCATAGTAACCTAGCTTTTGCAGTACAGGAGATTGAACCCAGGGCCCTGCTTATGCTAGAAAGATTCCCTAGCACTGAGCTAAACTCCCATCCTGTAGTAGCCTATGTTGATTGTGCACATGCCCAGGTATTTGTCTTCTAATTCATTGAATCCTTACACCGACCCTGTGGTTTTAGGTTCTTCATTTTCACTTATGAGGAAACTGAGCAATAGGTACATTACATCACTTTAAAGATCACAAAGCAGGAGGCAGAGCAAGGATGCACCCTTTGGAGTCTGACTCTAGAGGGAAGGTTTATAAGCACAGCAGGTGTCCTCCTTGGTGACATGGAAACTTCTCTATGGCACTAGGAGCTTCATTCTTATTCCAGGAATGGAAGACCAGAGGGCAACCTCTGCTCTCACACCCAACTCCTGAGGGCTGCTGAATATGTTGCAAAATGTATCTTGAATCTTCAGCTTACAAGAAATTATCTTACTCAGAGTTACTAGTAACAACCACATAGTGCACAATATGTGAATTCTACTCCCCTGCAGAGGTGGTGACAGTCACTACAAGCAGAGGACACTAGGCATGGGGGAAGGAAGGGCGGGCTATATGGGAATGTTCTCAGGGTGGAAAGTGGCCCAGAGGTAGACACGAGGGTCTGGCAGCCAGCACACACCCCAGCCCCCTTACTTTGGATTTGTAAATGTTGTTTCCAGTTAATGACATCTGATGAGACAAGCGAGTCTTGACAGCTCTTGAGCTCCTTAGAATAGATTTGGTAGCTGTTGGTGTAGTGATCAAGGTCATCTGTCATGTCCTGTTTGGTTGGGCAACAGGGAATAAACCAGATTGCTTATACCAAGAGATCTCAATATTTGTGTCTAAAATTCCCCTCTATTGTTATATTATAAATTTAATACAGACATTTTTTGCACATATTATCACTACTTTTCTCAATCATGTACATCACGATACCAAGTCAAGGATTCTATTCAAATTCATGTTTAAAAATTTCTGCTAAGCCAAAAATGTTCCATTACAATTTGAACCAACCAAAGCTGCCCTAGTTCAAGAAACATTTTTTTCTATAATTTTGCATTCTGTTGACAGCCACAGCCAAAGGGGCCCCAGCAAACTTCCAGCTGCCAGCAAACTTCCAGCTGCTGGCTGATGATTGGCTCACATCGGCCCCAGCAACATCTAGCTGATTGGCTCCTCTGCGGTGATGTTCACTGGGCTGTTTCCCTGCCCTTCAGACTGCCAGCTGATGATTGGCTCACAGCGGCCCCAGCAACATCTAGCTGATTGGATCCTCCACGGAGCTGCTCATTCGGGGACTTCTTTGGCTCCACCCACGCAACCTAGCCAATTGGCCTCAAGAGCAGGAGGATTGTGGGAGGTGGAGAGGCGTCTTGTGGGAAGCTGATGGTGGCAGTTGGGCTCTGAGGGTTTTTTCCTGAGGAGCTGTTTTGTTTGGCGTGTGTAGTTCTAAAAATAAAGTTAGTTTCTTTTGACAAGTGGCTCCTGAATTGTGCCCAGCCAGACTGCGGCAGCATTCTTCGAGGAGAAAGACAAAAAGTGATTATTGTCAAAGGCAAGTTTCAGTTACAAGAGTAAATCTTACTCTATTTTAAACAGCCTCAGAACAAACATTTTGAATTCGATAGTATTTAAATTGCACAGGTAACCTTGTATTAGAATTTTTAACTCTATGTTGTAAAACTATACAAAATGAACACGCATTGTTCCCAAAAATATAAATCACAAAGCACCATTGTTATAAACAGTTTACCTTCCTAACAAAATGAAAACATAACATTTATCCAAAAAGACCTTCTCAAATTTAGCAAAGGAGAATTGGGATTATCTGAAGGTGAAGGAAGGACCAGAGAACAAATCCCTAGTTGTGCTGCTATAAACATGGGTCTGCATGTATTACTGCAGTAACATGACTTTAGTTCTTCAGGATAAATGCCAAGGAGTGGTACAGCTGGTCATATGGTGGTTCTATGCCTAGTCTTTTGAGGAGCCTCCACACTTATTTCCATAGAGGTTGTACTAACTTACAGTTTCACCAACAGTGTAAAACATTCCTTTTCCTCCACATCATCTCCAGCATTTTTATTGTTTGCATTCCTGATGACTGCCATTCTCACTGGTGTGAGATGAAATCTCAGTGTAGTAAAACCTAATCCATCTTAATGTGCATAAAATATATTTGCATTTGAAGTATGTTCATCATTTGGAGTGATTTTGAAAGATCTGGTATTGATGATTTAATACCCATGTATAGATATTGTAAACTTATATTCCCATATCATTCTTCATATTTAACCTCACATATTTTCATCAGATTAGAATGTGCTCCCCACCAGCTCTTGTCAGCTTCTTAAAACCTATTAAACATCAAAATCCAGTTTTGGTAAAATAGCTACCTGGAAGCCTCCCCACCTCCCAGGACTGAGGATTAAACCCAGGGCCTTGCACATACTAAGCAAGTGCTATGAGTCAAATCCCCACACTTCCTGGAAGTCTTTTTGACCCTCTCCTTACTACCTCTGAAATCACTGGTTTTAATCAAATTTCACTCAGTGCTACTTCTGTCATCTAAAGTATAATTTTAACACAAAAACAACTCCCTACAACATAAGTGCTCTTGTGTGCTCTTGCACATTTTCACACCATGTTGCAATTCTTCTGCTTTTCTGTTTTCTCCAGGCTGTGAGCTCCTTGAGGACAAGACTGTTTCCTGGGGTCCACCATACTTCCTTCCAGTTCATGTCACACACACAGCAAATACAAACACAGAGTCATTTTCTTTCCACCCCAGACAACTTACCTGCTCCTGAGGGCGCACAACTACTGTGTTAAAATCTGGCCATTTGTCCACCAAGGCCTTTAGCTTGAATGGGTTCCCCTGGTTTATGTGGAAGACAGTTCCATAGACCTACAACGTTTCAACAAAGCGAGAGTCAGCACATTACAAAGGAACAGCCAAGTGCCTTGTTTAACCACAACAAGCCTTATTCCTAGGAATCAGTGTTTGTAACTAACAGAGCATGGACTTCAGTCTTCAGGTTGTGTTTTGTTTCCAATAAGAACCAAATATGTTTTTGTATGAAATGCTGAGAATATTATACTTCAATGTGTGTATATATGTACATATAGTCAAATATACAGATAAAATAAATTAACAATCACTCATACATTATAGAACTTATCCTTACATTTTTTCTATTTTCATCCATACATTTAAATATGTTTATAATTTTATGCGATGAAATCACTTAAAATATATTAATTTAACATATATTTTCCCCACATACACTTTGTATAGTGTATGTACTTCCATGTCAATATGCAGAAATCTCCATGATCATGTTTCATGAGTACATGTTTATTACACGGAAGGACCGTAATTCAATTTTCCTATCTCTTATTGCTGGTCATTTCAGTTTTCTCTGACAATTTAGGTTAGTTCTTCGAGGAAGATTTTTGCTTAAGTCTTTGAAAATATGCCTATTGTTACAAATTTCCAATGAGGAAATTTCTATGTCAAAGGTCACATGCCACTTAAAGAGAGGTTAACTGGGCTTCTATCTATTTAATCCTGTGAAAGCATGGTGCTCAAATCGTGAGCTTTGGTGATTAATAATGTCCAGGAACATCACACATTGCACAATCGGTCTAACCTTCTCTAGACTCATCTATTCAAGCATCAGTGCCCTCAATAGGAACAATAAAGAAATTGAGAAAGACATCCCCAAACTGGAAGAAGTTCATGGCTCTTGGGGCAGTTACAGAAGAGAGGTCCTCAAGACTTAAGTACAGCTGGGACATGGTACCTCAGAAGGTGAGATGGAAAGTCACCAAGATCAAAGACCATGGAATGATGAACCTTTCAATATCCAAGGACCAAACCTAATCCTGAGATTCCCTGCCCTTCCCTTAAAATGTTTATATGTTCTCAGTTCATACCAGATTATGAAATTCCCTGTCAACAGTAGAAGCTCAATATAGAAGTTAGATATAGTTTGGGGGGGAAATAAAGAGGTTCTCTTTTTTTAACATTGGAATTTGGAATGACTGATGTTCATATACACTACAAATTACAGATATAAGGGCAATTACTTCTCCTTTCTTTCCTTATAGCAACCCCCAAATTGAATAACTTAGAGTTGGCAAGTTAGATAAACCTATTCAGTATCCACCATTTAGGAAATAGGCCACAATATTAGTCTTTCTTTTACCAGAGATTTTAGTGGATGTGTAGTGGAAATATCTGCCAAAAACATTGACTTTCTGGTTTTACTTATTTTACATGGAACACAGAGACTTAGAGCTGTTTAACTTTTGCAATGTTGCCCAGCAAATAGTGAATTTACTGGATCAAAGGAGTCTGACTCTGGACCTTGCCCTCTTGTCAGCTGCTCTATAGTACCTCCCTCAGATCAGTGACTTCGGGTTACCCAAAGCTCCTGTGACATAGTCCATAAGTAATGCCTATACAGGGTATCAGAGCACCAGGAAAAGGTAACAAAGAACATTATATTGTTCCTACCAGGTTTCCCATCAGGAAGATCAGTATGTAACTAACTAAACACATCATCCTTATTTTACCCAGAAGATTCCAGATATGTGAGTCATTAACAAAATAAAATGTAGCTAACAAGGGTCTATACTCAGTTCTCTTAGTTCTTAGGGGTTTGGTGTGTGTACATTGTTATATATATATATATATAGTTATGTATATATATATATAGTTATATATATATACACATATATTAAATATTAGTGTATATGCTATTATAAATTATAATTATTTTTAATTCCAATTGTTCATTGCTAGAATATATAACTGATATCTGTTATTTTGTTGACCTTGAATTCTGTTAAACTGCTGAACTGACTTATAGCTAGAAGATTGTTTTGCATATTTCTTGATATTTTACACATTAGCCAATCATGACCTCTGTGAATAAACTATTTTATTGGCAAGGACAATAGTGTCACACTGAACAGAAGAATGAGGGTGGATATTTGTGCCTTGCTAACACCTTAAGGGAAATACTCAGTCTTGACTACTTAGTAGGATATCAGTGGTGACTTTTGCCCATATGCTTTTTATCATGCTGAAAGAATTCCCTTTTATTCCTAGTTCACTGAGAATTATTACATATTACATATTATCAAACACCTTTTTTTGTACATTGCATATTATCAAACACCTTTTTTGTACCTTTACAAAAAAAGATCATATGGTTTTTCTTCCTTAGTCTATTGATATGTTGATATAGTAGCCTACATTGATTGATGGGTGGATTCTTTTTTTAATGGTACTAGGGATGAAACCTAGAGGCGCTTTACCACTGAGTTACATCCCCAGTCCTTTTTTGAGACAAGGTCTTATTAAGTTGGCAAGGCAGGTTTCCAACTTGCCCTCTGCCCACCTCGGCCTCCTGAGTCTACTGTATAACAGGCATGCGTGAACACACCTGACTTCATTGACTGATTTTTGAATGTTGAACCAGTCTTGAATTTTTAAGATAAATTCCTTTGGGTTACAATATTATTTTTTTAACACTGCTGTACTTGACTTAGTAGTATTTTGTTGAGAATTTATGCATCTGTGTTAATGATGGATGTAGTCTGTGATTTTCTTATAATACCTATTTCCACTTTTGTTATCAGGGTAATTTGACTCATAAAATGAACTCAGAGGTGTTCTCCCTACTCTGCTTTATCCTGAAGGAATTTGTGTAGAATTGGCATTATTTCTTCCTTGTGTGTGTGGAAGAGTTTGCCAGTGAAGCCACTGGATGAGGAGATTTCTTGTTATAATGTTCTCATTTATAGATATGGAGCAATTTTGGTTGGTGATTGATGCTTTTTACAGAATAAATTGCAAAACATCTGAGTACAATGTTCATAATAGTATGTCTTTATCATGATTATAACTATTCGATTTGTGGTCCCCTATTTAATGCCCCCTATTTCCTTCCTGACATTGATAACTATGTCTTCTCTATTTCATGGTCAGTTTGATCTTAATATTATCAACAATACAGAACTTTCCTAAGAACAAGATTTTGGATGTACTAATTTTTTTTCCTGTTTTTCTCCTCCATTCACAATCATTAATTTCTGAATTTTTTCAATTTCCTTCATTCTGCATTCTAAGGGGTTAATTTCCACCTAGTTGTTTCAAATTTCTAAGGTAGAAACTTGAACCGTGGAGATGAGAGGATGACTTTTTTTTGTTTAAGTGGGTAATGCTACGTATTTCCCACTTGTCCATGCTTTAGTTTCATCTCACAAATTGTTATATCTTGCATTTTCATTTTCATTCAGTTATTACACTCTAATTTTCTTTGTGACTTTGAAGCATGGTTTTGTTAGAGGTGTGTTTGATTCCTTTGAAGAAAACTGAAGAATTTCCAGAAATATTCACTTTTTAAATTTTATTATTGTAATTATTCCATTATTATATCAGGAGATACTTCATGTGATTTTAATTGTTTAAAAAGGTGATCTATGTTTGTAAATATTCCATGAGCACTTGACCAGAATATGTATCCTGCTGTTGTTGAAGATAATATTCTTTCAGTGTCAATTAGTTCAGTATTACTCATGTATTCAATATACTTACGGTTTCAAACCTGTTTTGTAATTTACTGAGAGAACAGTGGTAGGTTTATCTGTATTTTCTTACATATCTATCAGTGATTATCTCATGATCTAGAGTCTCTGTTAGTAGGTGTATAGATTTCACTCATTTTCCTCTCTATGTGGTGAATTAACATCCTTATCATAATATAAAGGCACTCTTTAACCTTGGTAATATTCCAGTCCCTTGGCAATATATGTTACTGCGGAAAAACTTCTGTGTGCAAGATCACTGATTCATTTTTCTTGCTCACTGCATATAATCATCAGGTATTTGACAAAACAGGAATTGATTTCTTATTAACATTAAAGAAGAATCATGGGGTTGATGTCTTACCAGACACATGATTTTTAGGAAAACAAATTAAACATTAATGTGTTCATTTCAGTCAACTTTGCAACTCTGGAAAACTTCCAGTGTTATATAACACAATTCTTGCAAGAGCACACAGGAATGACTTTGAGTCATCACATAGCAAAGATCATACGAGATTCACGTCACAGCATCGCCACTCACTATTGGTGTGGTCTCCGTCAAGACATATGCCTGAGTCTCATTTCCTCTTCAGCTCCATGGATTTAATAGACCTGCCTTGCTTCAGGGTGATGGGAACTAAATCAGTGGCCACAGAGCAAGTGGCTGGCACATCACAGGTGCTCAGTGAAGGCCCCTTTTTCCCCCACCTCATTCTTAGGCTGTAGATGGTCTTATGTCCCCCCAACCCCGACAATGTTCTGCCCTCACCTTTAAGGACTCAGGGAGGCTCTTCCTTAAGGACTTCTCTAGCATCTGCAGCATCTGTGGACTTTGCAAAGGAAACATCTTGGCAGGAACTTTAGACTAAAGAAAAGATTGAGAAACATCAAGGAATGAGAAGAGCTGGAAGACCCGGACACAACAGGCAGTTCTAGTTAATGTCGTGAGCTACTTTCCTGCTGTTCCGATGGTGCCTATTCACTAACTCCAAGAAAGAATAGGGCTGGTAGAAAGTATAGATGCCACTTTCAGAATTACTATGACCTTCCAAGCTTTTAAAAGTATTTATGAACATTTGTTTTCATTTTTATACCACCTCAATTCCAACAATTAAGAATGCACTGAGATTAACAGATCTATTCTCTAAGCACACTTGAGCATCCTTTGAGATTTACCATCCACCAGTGATAAGCCTGACTCTGCCATTTAGAAGCTGTATGATACTGAAAGTTGCTTTACTCTTCACTGGCTTCTTGATTTATTCATCTATAAATAAATGGTCATGACTCTAGAATTTATTTCACAGAGCAGGTGAGGCAATTAAATAATTCAATATACATAAGGAGCTTGGAACTACATCTGGAACACAATAGATGTTCAATAATTACAATTATTAATACACTTTTTATTAATTATTATTTGAATTTCATGAATCAATGTGATACAGTGTACACAGCTGATATACAAGCATGGTGTATAATGATCAAATCAGGGGGGTGAGCATCTCCATCTGTCTTCAGCAGAAGCCACAGTCAATCCACAGTGCATCCAAATACACTCTACAGAGTAACATATCTTCTGTATAACTACTTGCTGCGGATTTGAATCAAATCAGAAAGGATGGAATGAGATTAAATCCATGTAAAATGGCACATAGTAAATGGGATGATGTCTTAGTGTAGAGTAAAGTGACTGGCTTGAGGTGACTCAATATGTATCAGTTTATTTTAATTAATACTAGCATTATTCCCTAAATAAAGCGTGTCTTTTTTAATATTAGAAACAAAAATAAAAGAAAGACAAAAAGGCTTCTCCTCTGAGACCCTACAAAGGGGACCCAGTGGAGCTGTCCTCTGCTGGTTTGCCAGAGCAGCAATGAGCAAAGTCCTATAGGAGGCACTTGGAACCTTTGACTCGGTCACTCCAGTGCTTGGAACTCATCCAAAGAAAACAATGCCAATGAGCAAAAATACTTTGGGGAAAACTGTATGAAGACACAAATGCTTGCATGACATATATAAACTTTGTGGCAAATAAATGTCACCTGAGCCAGCATGCTCCTTTCAGGTGCCATTACAGTCTCTGGCTCCCACCCACTGATAGCAAGCTCCCAAATCTCTTCATATTTATTCATTAATACAGACTCAGACCTGGCTTCATCCAGTCAAGAACTTCTGATCTAACATACTACCCTTTAAATAGCAGTTATCTGAAAGTGTATGTTCCAATAAAGAATTTCTTTTACCCCTGGAAAAATCCTCAACCCAAATGAGCCCAGAAATTCTTATCCACATCCCACAGGTGTATTTTGTTCATCCTGCCTCAATAAGGAGATAAAAGGAGATGAGGGGTCTCAGATCATCAATTCTCCTTTGTTCTCACCTGAAAGCTGTCTTCTCATTCAGGCTCTGCAAAGGTCTGTAGGGAAAGACAAGAGTCAGGAGACTGTTCCAGATCACGAAATATATCCTCCAAAGATGCCGGTTTAGAAAGGTACTTTGGTCTTTTTCTCCAGAAATGCAGTGCTGAGGTTCCTGATAGAAACTGGCACCAAGCTGTGCACACATCTGAGATCTGAGTGTGAGGTCAAGCCCCTCCCTCCAGGTCCCATGCTCAGGGAGGTGGTTCTGTACTTGGCTGGTTAGCATTGTGCATTCTGAAAACTCCATTCCAGGAATTGAACTGTGTCCTGCTCCCAAAGTTCCAGCCACTACTTAGCAACTCAGCAGTTAAACCTTCTGACCAAGAGCTGGGAGCTGGGTGGGTCTCCATTTGCACCTCTCTCAGACATCTGCAGCAGAAGCAAAAGCTGGATACTATTTATAGCTAATGTTTAGAATTACAGTTCTTTTCCCAACCATCTGTAAAGAAAATTATCTATTTCATTTATTTTTAATTATTTTTTTATTTATATATGACAATGGAATGCATTATAATTCTTATTACACATATAGAGCACAATTTTTCATATCTCTGGCTGTATATGAAGTATAAGAAAATTACCTATTTTAGAGAGACAAGGGGGTAAAGATTCTTTACTTATTTAATGGGTTCAATGAATTCCAGGCAGGATAAACGCAAAGAAAAACCCCAGACATATAATTAAACTACTGAAAACTGAATATAAAGAGAAAATTTTAAAAATAAATGAGTCATTACACAGTGGACTAATTGTACAAATAATGACCAACATTCAGCAGATATATAATAAGGTCCAGAAGACAATAGAATGATGTTTTTTTTAAAACACTGAAGAATATAATGCTTAACCTAAAATTCCATGTTAAGAAAATATCTGTTTATATTTTGGAGGCAAAAACATAAACATTTTCAGATAAATGAAGCAGTCTGTCCTGCAAGGAAGAAAGACTGCAAGCCAAAGAGAAACGTCACTTGATGGAATCTTAAAACTACATCTGGGAAGGGAGAGCACTGAAATATGTGTTTAAATGTTTTCCTTTTGTTTCTTAAAGTTCTTTTAAAAATTGATTGTTTAATTCAAGCATAATAACTGTATTCTGTAGAGTTCTGGCATCTGTAAAGAAAACTTGTTTAAGAATAGCACAAGAGGGGAAATGAAATTATTTTTATATGACTTAACATTAATACAAGGTAAAGTGAGGTAAGGGTAACCTTGCATATTGTAATTATTAGACTATTAAAAACAGATAAGAGAAATAACTTTCAAGACTCTGCAAGTGATATAAAGCACTAACTGCTCCAAAAGGTGACAGGAAAAGAGGAACAGAGAACAAATGGAAAACCGAAAAATCATATGCTAAAACCCAACTATAATAATAATTTTATTGAATTTAAAAGGGCGTAATCTGAGTATTACACAAGCTAGATATTTGAATGATGTATTCATTTCCCCACATTGTAGGGCCATAGAGTGAATGATCTCACAATTCTGTGCCCCAGAACGTGGAGTTAGCAAATTCACCATCCTTTTCATAATTTTGTAAGATAGGAAACATCCTTAGGGAAATTTTAATGAGGTGGTTAAGGCAAAGTTTGGCCAAAGGCCTCTTCATGGGTTGTTTACTAATTTAAATGGATTATAATTGCTAGTCCTCAGACCCGATGACAGATGTATTGGTTCTCAGTTTCCCTGAGGAATTCTCCTGCCACCAGGCACAAGACAATCAGGCACATCACACTAACAAACACATAATCAAAACTACTATTTTGTACTGGTAGACAAAAAGGAAAAATAAGAATAAAGGTCAAAGAATAAGCAGATTAATATTTGCCAAAAACACCATCCCTCAAACAATGGGCCTAATTATATTGTGTGAATACCTATTTGCTTATAATACCTAACATAAAAAAATAATTCGGCAATGAAAATTCAAGGAAAAGAGTCATTTTTTAAAAAATTAATTACCTATAGTTATAATTGTAATGTCACAATAAAAAGGAAAAATAAATAAATTTTAAAAAATAAAATACCTAGTAATAAATATAACCAAACTATGAAAGACCTCTACAATGAAAAGTTAAAAAAAAAAACTGAAGAAAGAAATTGAAGAGGACATTAGAAGATGGAAAGACCTCCTGTGTTGGATAGAAAATAATATTGTCAAAATGGCCATTTTTCCAAAAATGATCTACAGATTTAATGGGATCCTCATCAAAATATCAATGGCATTTCTGACAGAATTAGGAAAAAAATCACAAGGAAGAATTAAAGATCCAGCACAGCACAGCAATTCTGAATAGTAAGTATAAGGCTGAAGGTATCACAGTCCCCATTTTCAAATTATTGTACATTACACCAGCAATGTACAAGAGTACCCTTTTCCCCACATCCTCACCAGCACTTGTTGTTTGACTTCATACTTGCTTCCTTTCTTACTGGGATGAGATGGTATCTTAGGGTGGTTTTTATTTGCATTTCTCTGAATGCTAGAGATGGTGAGCATTTTTTCATGTATTTGTTGATTGATTGTACATCCTCCTCTGAGAAGTGTCTGTTCAGGTCCTTGGCCCATTTGTTGATTGGGTTATTTGTTTTCTTATTGTTTAATTTTTTGAGTTCTTTGTATACTCTGGAGATTAGGGCTCTATCTGAAGTGTGAAAGGTAAAAATTTGTTCCCAGGGTGTAGGCTCCCTATTTACCTCTATTATTGTTTCTCTTGCTGAGAAAAAACTTTTTAGTTTGATTAAGTCCCATTTTGGTGATTCTTGATTTTAACTCTTGTGCTATGGGTGTCCTATTAAGGAATTTGGAGCCCGACCCCATGAGGTGGAGATTAGGGCCAACTTTTTCTTCTATTAGATGCAGAGTTTCTGGTTTGATTCCTAGCTCCTTAATCCATTTTGAGTTAACTTTTGTGCATGGTGAGAGACAGGGATTCAATTTTGTTTTGTTGTTTATGGCTTTCCAGTTCTCCCAGCACCATTTGTTGAAAATGCTATCCTTTCTCCATTGCATGCTTTTATCACCTTTGTCTAATATAAGGTAGTTGTAATTTTGTGGATTGGTTTCTGTGTCCTCTGTTCTGTAACATTGGTCTACCCACCTGTTTTGGTACCAGTACCATGCTGTTTTTGTTACTATTGCTCTGTAGTATAGTTTAAAATCTAGTATTGCTATACCGCCTGTTTCACTCTTCCTGCTTAGGATTGTTTTTGCTATTCTGGGTCTCCTATTTTTCCAGATGAATTTCATGATTGCTTTTTCTATTTCTGTGAGAAATACCGTTGGGATTTTGAATGGCATTTTATTAAACCTGTAGAGTACTTTTGGTAATATCGCCATTTTAATGATGTTAGTTCTGCCTATCCATGAACAAAGTATATCTTTCCATCTTCTAAGGTCTTCTTCTATTTCTCTCTTTAGGGTTCTGCAGTTTTCATTGTATAGGTCCTTCACCTCTTTAGTTAGGTTGATTCCTAAGTATTTTATTTTTATTTTTTTGAGGATATTGTGAATGGGGTGGTGGTCCTCATTTCCATTTCAGTGGATTTGTCGATGATATACAGGAATGCCTTTGATTTATGCGTGTTCATTTTATATCCTGCCACTTTGCTGAATTCATTTACTAGCTCTAGAAGTTTCTGGGTAGAACCTTTTGGGTCTTCTAGGTATAGGATCATGTCATCTGCAAACAGTGCTAATTTAAGTTTCTCTTTTCCTATCTTTATGCCTTTAATTTCTTTTGTATGTCTAATTTCTCCAGCAAGTGTTTTGAGAACTATGTTGAATAGAAGTGGTGAGAGAGGGCATCCCTGTATTGTTCCAGATTTTAGAGGGAATGCCTTCAGTTTTTCTCCATTTAGAATGATGTTTGCCTGAGGCTTAGCATAGATAGCTTTTACAATGTTGAGGTAAGTTCCTGTTTTTCCTAATTTTTCTAGTGTTTTGAACATAAAGGGATGCTGTACTTTGTCGAATGCTTTCTCTGCGTCTATGGAGATGATCATATGGTTCTTATCTTTAAGTCTATTGATGTGGTGGATAACATTTATTGATTTCCGTATATTGAACCAGCCTTGCATACCAGGGATGAATCCTACTTGATCATGGTGGACAATCTTTTTGACATGTTTTTGTACCTGATTTGCCAGAATTTTATTGAGGATTTTTGCATCTATGTTCATTAGAGATATTGGTCTGAATTTTTCTTTCTTTGAATGTCTTTGTCTGATTTTGGAATCAGGGTGATGTTGGCCTCATAGGATGAATTCGGAAGAGCTCCCTCTTTTTCTATTTCCTGAAGTAGCTTGAAAAGTATTGGTATTAGTTCTTCTTTAAAGGTTTTGTAAAACTCTGCTGTATACCCATCTGGTCCTGGGCTTTTCTTGGTTGGTAGTCTTTTGATGGCTTCTTCTATTTCCTCCTTTGATATTGGTCTGTTTAAGTTGTGTGTATCCTCTTGACTCAATCTGGGTACATCATATGACTTAAGAAATTTATCGATGTCTTCACTATCCTCTATTTTATTGGAATATAAGGTTTCAAAATAATTTCTCATTATCTTCTGTATTTCTGTGGTGTCTGTTGTGATACTGCCTTTTTCATCCCGTATGCTGGTAATTTGATTTCTCTCTCTTCTTCATTAGCCTGGCTAAGGGTCTGTCGATCTTATTTATTTTTTCAAAGAACCAACTTTTAGTTTTGTCAATTTTTTCAATTGTTTCTTTTGTTTCAATTTTATTGATTTCAGCTCTGATTTTAATTATTTCTTATCTTCTACTAAATTTGCTGTTGTTTTGGTCTTCTTTTTCTAGGGTTTTGATATGAAGTGTGAGATCATTTATTTGTTTTTTTTTCTTTTTCTATGGAATGAACTCCAAGCAATAAATTTTCCTCTTAAAACTGCTTTCATTGTGTCCCATAGATTCCGATATGTTGTGTCTGTATTGTCATTTATCTCTAAGAATTTTTTGATTTCCTCCTTTATGTCTTCTGTAACCCATTGATCATTCAGTAACATATTGTTAATTCTCCAATTGATGCAGGATTTTTACTTCCTTCTTTTATTGTTGATTTTGAGTTTCATTCCATTATGATCGGATAGGCTGCATGATATTATCTCCACTCCTTTATAATTTCTAAGAGTTGCCCTATGGCATAATATATGGTCTATTTTTGAGAAGGATCCATGTGCTGCTGAGAAAAAAGTATATTCGCTTGATGATGGTTGATATATTCTATATATGTCGGTTAAGTCTAGGTTATTGATTGTGTTATTGAGTTCTATGGTTTCTTTATTCAACTTTTGTTTGGAAGATCCGTCCAATGGAGAGAGAGGTGTGTTGAAGTCACCCATAATTATTGTGTTGTGGTCTATTTGTCTCTTGAACTTGAGGAGAGTTTGTTTTATGAACATAGCTGTGCCATTGTTTGGTGCATAAATATTGATAATTGTTATGTCTTGTTGGTGATAGTTCCCTTTAACAGTATATAGTGTCCTTCTTTATCCCTTTTGATTAACTTAGGTTTGAAGTTAATTTTATTCGATGTGAGTATGGCCACTCCAGCTTGCTTCTGATGACCATGTGAGTGGTATGATTTTCCCAACCTTTCACCTTCAGCCTGTGAATGTCTTTATCTATCATATGAGTCTCCTGAAGGCAGCATATTGTTGGATCTGTTTTTTAATCCAAGTTACTACCCTATATTGCTTAATTGGGGAGTTTAAGCCATTAACATTTAGGGTTACTATTGATATATGGTTTGTACTTCCAGACATGTTTATTTATTTATTTATTTTAATTTGGCTTGTTTTTCCTCCTTAATTATTTTTCCCCCTTTACTGAGGTACTTCCCACTGTTGGTTTTGGATGTTGTTTTTCATTTCCTCTTCTTGTAGTGTTTTGCCCAAAATGCTTTGCAGTGCTAGTTTTCTGGCTCCAAAATCTTTTAACTTTTGTTTATCTTGAAATATTTTAATCTCATTGTCAAACCTAAAGCATAATTTTGCTGGATACAGTATTCTTGGTTGGAATCCATTATTTTTCAGCATTTGAAATACATTGATCCAGGATCTTCTCCCTTTCAGCGTTTGTGATGAAAAATCAGCCATTAACCTAATTGATTTACCCCTGAATGTAATCTGCCTCCTTTCTCTTGTAGCTTTTAATATTCTCTCCTTGTTCTGTATGTTGGATATCTTCATAATAATGTGTCTTGGAGATGGTCTATTACGGTTTTGTATGTTTGGGGTCCTGTAGGCTTCCAGGATTTGGCAATCCATTCCATTGTTCAGGTCTGGAAAGTTTTCTAAAATTATTTCATTCAACAGATTGCTCACTCCTTTGGTTTGGACCTCCATACCTTCCTCTATCCCAATGACTCTTAAGTTTGTTTTTTTTATGATATCCTATATCTCTTGGATGTTTTGCTTGTGGTTTCTTTCCAGCCTTTCTGTGTTGACTAGACTCTTTTCGAGTTGATATAATTTGTCTTCATTATGTGATGTTCTGACTTCTACTTGATCTAGCCTACTTGTAATACTCTCATTTGAGTTTTTGATTTGGTTTATGGTTTACTGCATTTCTAGAATTATTGTTTGATTTTTTTAAAATCTCTATCTCCTGGTAGAGTTGATTTTTTTGCTTCTTGAATCTGTTTATGTAATTCATTTTCAAAGTATTCTTTCATTGTTTGGATCTTCTGTCTAATGACTTCTTTAAGATTCCATTCCATCTGAGTCAGGTATGCCTTGAGTTCTTTATCTGACCATTTTTCTGATGCCTCTAGGTTCTCCTGTAAATTGAAGCTATTCTGCATTGTTTGTAATCCTTTTTTCCCTAGTTTTTTCATGGTACTCACATTACTTTCCAGCTCTGTTTGACTGCTGTGTTTCTGTTTGCTCCTATAAATTTGTTTTGGTTTTGTATATCTTTGGGATCTCTCCTTTGGGATGGGAGACTATGTCTAGAGATGTTGGGCTTTATTGTAATTTAAAGCAAATTCTTTCATTTCATAAAAGGCATATGGATTCTGGAGGCATATATTGATCTATGGTTTGGTCTTAAAACTTTATGTTTAGATCGGGTGCTGAGATGGTATGGAGGTTGGTATGTCTGAGCTACCTTGGAAGATAGCTCTACTGAAGAGGGATATTAACAGGCAAATGGACCAGGGTATTTGGTGGTGGCTAGGGACTTAGGAGCACTATATACAGCCTCGAAACATTCACCTATTTGCATTTAGAAAATTACAAGTAATGAAAGTCGTAATGCTTGGGATGAAAGGTAGGGGAAGGGGAAGAGGAAGGAAGAAGTCCTTAAGGAGAAAGAGGGAGGAAAAAAATAGGTAGAATAAAAATGGTAAGAAAAATAAAAATTGAAAAGAGAAAATAAGAAAAGTTAAATTTTTTTTTAAAAAAAGGATAAATGCAGTCTTAGAGTTCTATTTTCTTCTCTTCCAGTAGGTGGAGCTGTGCCCTCCCAGCTGAGCTTCTGCCCTCAATATGCAGGAAACAATCCCTGTGCGGTGGCTCTTCTTCCCCTACTAGGCGGCTCTCCAATCCTGGTCGCCCAGGGCTGTTTCTGGTCTCCAGCCCCTCCCCCTTCTCCTGCCAGCCAGGCCCCACTCACCCGTGGTGGTCTCCACAGATCTAGTTACACTTGCAGCCCCCTGGGAACGACAGAGCACTCTCTCTGTTTGCCATTCACCAAGACCCCAAGGTTGTGAAGCTGCTGGTGGTAGGGGGAGTTGGAGGTCAGGTGTCCCCTCTGTTTCCCTGGACTCCTGCAATCACGCCCTCGGAGATCTGGAGATAGATGATTGAGGTTTCCCAGCTGTATGTATCTGGTGGGGTGGGAGTCACACACCTGTTGAAGCTGATATGGCTGGGAAGGGATCCCCACTGCCGAACTCTGGTGACGTCAGCTCTCTGCTGTGGTGGACTCCCTTGACGGGGTATCCGATGGGAGGGGTGGGTCTGGTCTGTCTCTGGTCTGTCCTGGCTTCAGTTCTCGGTCCGCTGTCTCATGGAGGCTTGGTTAGCAACCTCTTCCAAGGGTCCAACTCTTCCATTCTCTGCCTCTCTCAGTCTCCGGCAGTGCCAAGGGCCTCCGTCTGTCTCTTGGCCACTCGTGGTCTCCAGCAATGCCGAAACACCTCGGTCTGCATCCAGCTGCCAGACAGTCAGCAAGCACCTCCATGCGACGTGGGGTGGCCAAGATTCGGCCATGTCTGAGCAAGCTGCTGCCTCCGAGGAGCCCAAACTCCCTGCCTAGGTCTCACTTCAGCTGAATTTTGCTGCCAAATGTTCTGAGGTCTCTCTCTGTCCCCTCGGCTGAGGAGGTGAAGAGAGCGCTGCCTCCCGGCCCGCTGCCATGTTTTCACAAATAAAATTTAAAAAAAAAAATAGGATTATATTAGCACCTACCTCTTGAAGTCTGTGTGAGCACTAAATAAATCCATGCAATGTCAATGCTAAGAGCGGAGTAAGTGCCCAGAGAGGTTAGTGCACAGAGGTAATCATGCCACAAGGACACCTGCATGTCCTTCCTGTTTGCTGGTAGCTTCACTCTCATCCATATGGTCCTGAAGAGACCACTCAACTAATGACCATCGGAACTCTTCCTGCTGCCCTCTCTGGGCCTTCGTTTCTCTCTTCTTTATCACATTCACGGCCCCATCTCCGGGGATGCCAGGGCAACCTTCCCAAACTCTCCTAGTCCCTTCTGCTCCTCCTTCAGGTGTCCGGCTCCTTGTATTACATCAACCACAGAAACCCCTTCAACATGGAGGTGCTGGTGGAGTCCTGGCCAGAGAGTATCAGACAGTCATTATCAGACCTCAGACACAGATGGGCACACGGACCAGGTGGGTGGAACCAATCATCTCCAAATGGCATGAGGATCTTCCTTCGTCCAGATTCACAAGGCATGCATGTATAGCCAAAGAAAACTCAGGCTACTTTGAAGACACTCCTTCAGAACTTGGTACCTCAGATGGGCTCTGCATCCCCTAAGCAAGAATGAAATAGGAGGAGAAGGAGGAAAAGGCTGGCACTGGCAGATTAAAGGGCACATTGAGAGGGCAGGGGAGCTGTGAAGGTTGAAAGGAGGCTATTCTAGAGTGATATCAGAACAGTGACTTAGAACCAAAAACCAGGGCTGATATCTATTAATAAAAATTGCCTCTCAAGAGAGAAGGGGCTGATGAAAAGTTTTCATCAACTTTGTGGAAGCACTTTCCCTGTTAGTGAATGTAATAATTCTCACTCTTTTTTTATAGGATTATTTAAGTGTTCAATTTATATCAAAGATTTAGAACATGGCATATAATTGTAAATATTACTTGCCATCGTTATTGGCTGAAGTCACACGAAGGTGTGACTAAGCTAAAATGCAAACTGACATCTCTTTAGGCCATAAAGTATATGAACTTCCCTAAATCCATGAACATCTAATGGTGAGCTATAGCTTCAGGGCCAGCCCTGCTTCATTGCAGGTGCAGAAGCCAAGTCCCCAAATAGGAATAACCTAATCCAGATCAAGACTAGTTTGCAAGTCGGGTGAAGACTGTGGTGCAGAAAGTAATAAAGTGGCCCTAACTTGAGGAATTAAGGGGTGTAGAGGTCAGCAACCAGGTCAGCCCAGACCCACCGTGTCTACCTTCTAGACATTGGCCCTAAAGATGTTCATTTGATCCTGGCTTCCTGACAATTTAAGTTTGATTAACACATAGTTCATTAAGTTCCAGGTCTAATTTCTTCAAAGTTTGGTATACTAAATAATTATATTTATTTTCTCTTTCTGTAACTTTATAATTATTATGTGTATTTAAGCAAAGTAATTATAGTATCAAACTCATGAATTCATATTTTAATTGCATTGAACAAAACTAGATTATTAAATCAATAAAAAAATATAAAGAGGCCATTGTGTGTGTGTGTATATATACACAGACATATATATACATACATATATAAGACAAGAATATGGAAAGATTGTGAAATAATGCAACTTACTATGAAATTCATTTACCTAATCTATTTCCATAGTATATCATGACCCTTTTAGAATTAAAAGTCAATTTATTTTTTTATTTTGATGTTTTATTTTTCATTGGAGCATATTCATCACACATGATGTTGAGTTTCATTGTGGTATATTTGTGCATAGATAAAAACACAATTTAATCACTTTCACTCCCTCAATACCTCCTGCATCCTCTTTTCCTCTGCCCTGGATCAACTTCCTCTAGTCTACTGATCACCCTTCTAATTTCATGAAGTCCTTCTATTTTTTCCTTGCAGCTACTCCATATGAGAAAAAAATCTGTTATTATTCTAAGTCTGATTTATTTCACTGAAAATTATGACTTATTTTATCTGACATTATGTTCCCCAGTTCCATCCATTTTCCTGTAAATGACATAATTTCATTCTTCTTAATGGCTGAATAAAATTCCACCGTGTACATATGCCACATTTTCTTTATGCATTCATCCATTGATGGTCAATAGGTTGATTCCCAAACTTGGCTATTCTGCATCGTGCTGCAATAAGCATGGGTATACATGTATCTCTAAAATATGCTGACTTTAATTCTTTTGGATAAATATTTAGGAGTGGTATAGCTGGATCATTTGATAGTTCTAGTTTCAGCTTTGTAGGAACTTCCATACTGATTTCCCTAGTGGCTGTACTAGTGGCATGTATAACATGGTGTGAGAGTTCCTTCCCCCCCCCCACATCCTCACCAACATTTCTTGTTATTTATATTATTGATGCTTGCCATTCTGATTGAATGAAAATAGAATAAAAATAAATAAATAAACAAATATCCATTCAATTTTGAGTAAAAACTTTTAAGAGTGAAATGCAGGAAAATTTAACTAGAAAATGTTTAATTTTTTTCTTTATGAAGTTTTAATCTCAAAAGTAATATGCACTGATAATGCAACTGAAAAACTCCACACCCTTGAAGTGTCATCGCTCATAATAATGCACATGATGGTATTTGCTACTTCTTCTTTTATAACGTTTTATTTTGCCTTTTGCCCACTATAGACATCACTCCTGGCCCATCAATGAAGCACTAATGGATTCTTTTTAAAACTATATAGTATTGCAGTAAATGCACTGTAATGATGGGAACCAGTCTCCCATTGTTGGTTTCGAAGCACTCACAGCTCTTGCCTCTACAAGCAATGTTTCAAAGAACACCCTATTTACAAGTCTTCACACCTGGAAAATTTTCTCACCTGATTGATTTCCATAAGGGGCATTATCAAAATAAAGAACACTTTTTTTCCCAAAGTTCTAGTAATCACTGTCAGATTACTTTCCCAAAAGATTGTTGCACATTTTATTTCCATTAGAAGTAAATGGAAGAACCTTTCCCCCAACCCCCATCATCCTCAGCACTGAATGTTAATTTACACTAAACTCATGGGTGACAAATGGTGTCTTATTGTTCAACTGTTTGTTCATATCCTTTTGCTGAGTGTCATTGCCAAGTAGGACATTGCATGAGAGGTGACCTTGCTCAAGGACCAGGGCGGATCCGGGTTTAGGGCGGATCAGGATTTAGGGAGTATCTCGCTCCTTGGGTTTAGGGCAGTTCCAGGTTTAAGTTGTACCCTGCTGGGAATAGGGCGTATCCTGCTGCCTCAGGCATGCCCAATTCTTGAGTTCCCATTGAGTTCTCCTGGTTTCAGAGAGTATTTGGGATATGACAATTTTTAAACTGGGTTTTTGTGCCATTCTGTTGTTGTTGTTCATTTAGATATACATGACAGTTATATATAGAATGTATTTTGACATATTATACATACATACATGGAGTATAGCTTATTCTAATTAGGATCCCATTCTTGTGTTCTACATGATTTGTGTCATTCTTAAAATTATGTAAGAGTGTTCTAGGTATTAGGGATACTAGCATGAATGAGACATAGTACAATTTTTTCCCAATTTATCATTATTTTATTTTATTAATGGATATTTTGACATGCATATTTTTAAATTTTCTTTTCTTTTTTCATACTAGAGATTGAACCCAGGGATGTTTTACCACTGAATTTCATCCCCAGCCCTTTTTATTTTTTACTTTAAGACAGGGTCTCGCTAAGTTGCTGAATCTAGCCCCAGACTTGTGATCCTCCTTCCTCAGTCTCCTGAATCATTAAGGAGACTTAATTTTCATAGAATTTATTTTTTCCAGCTACCCACCAACTACCTGTGGCAATTGGATTTGAATTGGATTAGCTTTCTTGAACAGTTGTGGAAGGACTGATATTTGTGGGGTACTAAATCTTTTCGTGTAGAATCATGGTATGTATCTAAATTTTCTCAGTTCGTGTTATATGCCGTTTAGTAAAATTTTAGTGTTCTTCTTGGGCCATCCACGTGGCTCTTCATGCAATTACCCATAGGTATTTTGTGCTATTTGTTAATACTATTAAATTAGCTTTCTCTTTCAGAGTATTATTATTTTGCTCTTGACTTCTGTTTGTAATTTTTGTTTCCAAATATGCCACTGACTCTTTCAAATCCTGCTGGTGTGGGTTGCTGTTTTTTTGTCGGGACCTCCTGGATTTTGTGAACACATAATACTATAATTTATAAACAAAGATAATTTGTTACTTTTTTCCTAATATCTGTTTCAGCTGTTCAATTTCTTGCCATATTGCACAATGTACAATCAAAAAAATAAGAATACCAAGTAAAAATAGTAATGGCTTTATCATCCTCTCATTCTTGATTTGAATTAAATAGACATAATAACTTATATTTGAAAATATGCTTATTTCCTCCAAATGTTTCTTTTCTTACTACCCCCATTTTCTTAGGGCTCACATTTAAAATAAATACTGAATCTTACATTATTTGTTTTTTTTTTTTCTTTTTGGCAATGTGTAGACTTATGTAACTTTTCCCTCTTGAATTTATTATACTGAGAGATCTTTTAATCTAAAGCATTCTTGCCTTCCTAAAATAAACTCTATGTTTTCACAGTTATTATTCTTTTAACACACTATTAGACATTTTATTCATAATTTGTACATTGAAAATGATCAATAAATATTTTTGTTGTTTCCTTACCAGATTTGGGGTTAGGGATTTTTCCATCTGTTACCATGGTTCAGTACAAGAATTATGTGTTTATTTTTGGTATAGGTATAATTTAAAGAAGAATTATTTTGATTCTGGCCACATTTTAAATGGTAAGACTTTTAATGTCATTTCCAATCTTTTCTGCTGGGGTTTTCTATTTCTTTGAAGGTCAAAACAAAGGGTAGCATCTTTCCCGCCCCTCGAGCTAGTCTGGAGGAAGCCCATCAACCCTTAAAACCCATCAAAGGGGGCGTGGCTACCAGCACGGTTTTGCGGTTTTGCGGCTGATCCCGCTATCAGGTTTCCAACTCCCCCACCCTTAGCTTCGATAACTCAAAATATTTCCCACAAGCTTTTGGGGGGTGTAGCTATCAACACAAAACAACAACTGTTCAGGCACCTGGTTTCCACCTCAGAGACTAGAGTAGGGAGGATACAAGTGGAAGCTCATGTCCTTTCACACTGGCTATATCCACCACCCTGAACACAGAGGCTCAAGCTAGGAATAGACAACGCCACCTACTGGAAGAAAGGAAAACAGAGTTCTGAGAGACATATTTTTCTTTCTTCTCTCTCTTTCACAATCTCAACATATGTGAAACCAAGAACTGTGCATGAAGAACCGAATCACCAAAATAATATAATATAGAGGAATTGCATATGCCCCACCTACCCCCATTTTTTCCCTTATTTCTTCCTTACTTTCTTCTTCCTTCTCTCTTTTTTCTCTTTTCTTCCTTGTTATTTTTTTCTTCATTCTTACTCCCTCTATCGCACTTTCAACCCCCTAACTTTTACTATCTATACATAAGGTAACTATCTAAATACAGATAGGAGCTTGAGTCTATACATTCTTCCATAAATTGCTAGTCTATTGGTTAGAGTTCTCCAAAGTTGCTAAGTTAGTTTAACCTCATACCCTCACTCCATTCCATCTAAGTATAACATCCTTCCTCTGAAATTCAGTTTTCTATATGCCACTAGATATGATATGCCTTTTATGAAACTAATGACTATATTTTTAAATAATAATTGAAACCAATATCTGTAGACTTAGATTCTAACTATAAATGTATTAATAATGAAAACTTGTGCTTAGATGACATACTGTTGATATTGGGAAGTGTAACACTGTGTTTCTCCGCAAAAGAGGGATTTTGGAGCTATACAAGCAAAATATAAATATATAAGGGGAAAACCATTAACACAACAGTTTCACAAATTTAGAAAGAAAGATGAGCAGTATGAAAAGACAAGGAAATAAAGGACCACAAACAATGCAGGTCAATTCAACATTAGAAGAAGTAATATCTGCAGCAGATGGAATGTCACATAAAGAGTACAGGATATACATGCTTCAGATGATCTGGAGTCTCAAGGAAGACATTAGACAGCAAATTCAGACAATGAAAGATCACTTTGACAATGAATTACATAAACAAATCCAAGCAGCAAAAGATCAACTATACAGGGAGACAGAGGATATAAAAAAAACAGAAATCCTAGAAATGCAGGATGCAATAAACCAAATTAAAAACTCAAAAGAGAGTACTACCAGCAGAGTAGAACACTTAGAAGATAGAACATCAGACAACGAAGACAAAGTTTTTCAACTTGAAAAGAACATAGACAGCTCAGCAAGAATGTTAAGAAATCATGAGCAGAACATCCAAGAAATATGGGATAACATAAAGAGACCAAACTTAAGCGTTATTGGGATACAAGAGGGTATAGAGGTTCGAACCAAAGGAATGAGCAATCTGTTCAATGAAATAAAACTAGAAAACTTCCCAGACTTAAAGATTGAGAAAGAAACCCAAATACTAGAAGCTTACAGGATGCCAAATGCACAGAATCATAAGAGATCCACACCAATACACATAATAATGATGATGCCCAACATACAAAATAAGGAGAGAATCTTAAAAGCCACAAGAGAGAGGAAGCAGATTACATTTAGGGGTAAACCAATCAGGATAACGGCTGATCTTTCAACACAGACTCTGAAAGCTAGAATATCCTGGAACAACATATTTCAAATGCTGAAAGAAAATGGGTTCCAACCAAAAATCGTGTATCCAGTGAAATTAAGCTTCAGGATTGAAGATGAAATAAAAATCTTCCACGATAAACAAAAGTTAAAAGAATTTGCAGCTAGAAAACCAGCTCTTCAAAACATCCTTGGCAAAACATTACAGGAAGAGAAAATGAAAAATAACAATAAAAACCAAGAGGGGGAGGTAGTACAGTAAAGGAAAAACTAATCAAAGAGGAAAAATAAATCACGTTAAGTAACATAAATAACCAAATATGGCTGGAAGAACAAACCATATCTCAATAGTAACCCTAAATAGTAACCCTAAAGCAGTACTTTTTTAAAAAAAAAAAAAAGATCCAACAATATGCTGCCTACAGGAGACTCATCTGATAGGAAAAGACATACACAGACTGAAGGTGAAAGGTTGGGAAAAATCATACCACTCATATGGATCTCAGAAGCAAGCAGGGGTATCCATACTTGTATCAAATAAAATAGACTTCAAGCCAAAGTTAATCAAAAGGGATAAACAAGGTCACTACATACTGCTCAAGGGAAACATACACCAAAAAGACTTAATGATCATTAATATATATGCCCCAAACAATGGTGCAGCTACGTTCATCAAACAAACTCTTCTCAAGTTCAAGAGTCAAATAGACCACAACACAATAATCATGGGAGATTTTAACTCACCTCTCTCACCACTGGACAGATCTTCCAAACAAAAGTTGAATAAAGAAACCATAGAGCTCAATAATACAATTAATAACTTAGACTTAATTGACATATACAGAATATACCACCCAACATCAAGCGGATACACTTTCTTCTCATGGATCCTTCTCAAAAATAGACCATATATTATGTCACAGGGCAAATCTTAGCAAATACAAAGGAGTAGAGATACTACCATGCATTTTATCTGATCATAATGGAATGAAATTGGAATTCAATAATAAAATAAGAAAGAAAAAATCCTACATCACATGAAGAATAAACAATATGCTACTGAATGAACAAAGGGTTACCGAAGACATCAAAGAGGAAATTAAAAAATTCTTAGAGGTAAATGAAAACTCAGACACGACATATCGAAATCTCTGGGACACTATGAAAGCAGTACTAAGAGGAAAATTCATTGCATGGAGTTCATTCCTTAAAAGAAAGAAAAGCAAACAAACAAATGACCTCACACTACACCTCGAAGCCTTAGAAAAAAGAAGAACAAATCAGCAGCAAATACAGTAGAAGGCAGGAAATAATTAAAATCAGAGCTGAAATCAATGAAATCAAAACAAAAGAAACAATCGAAAAAATTGATAAAACTAAAGGTTGGTTCTTTGAAAAAATAAATAAGATTGATAAACCACTAGCCACGCTAACAAAGAGAAGAAGAGAGAGAACCCAAATTACTAGTTTATGGGATGAAAAAGGCAACATCGCAACAGACACTTCAGAAATACAGAAGATAATTAGAAATTATTTTGAAACCCTATACTCTAATAAAATAGAGGATAGTGAAGGCATCAATAAATTCCTTAAGACATATGAGCTACCCAGATTGAGTCAGGATGATATAAACAACTAAATAGACCAATATCAAATGAGGAAATAGAAGAAGCCATCAAAAGACTACCAACTAAGAAAAGCCCAGGACCGGACGGGTATACAGCAGAGTTTTACAAGAATTTTAAAGAACTAATACCAATACTCTATAATCTATTTCAGAAGATAGAAAAAGAGGGAGTACTTCCAAATTCATTCTATGAGGCCAAAATCACCCTGATTCCAAAACCAGATAAAGACACTTCAAAGAAAGAAAACTTCAGACCAATATTCCTAATGAATACAGATGCAAAAATCCTCAATAAAATTCTGGCAAATCAGATACTAAAATATATCAAAAAGATCGTGCACCATGACCATGTGGGATTCATCCCTGGGATGCAAGGCTGGTTCAACATATGGAAATCAATAAATTTAATTCACCACATCAATAGACTTAAAGATAAGAACCACATGATCATCTCCATAGATGCTGAAAAAGCATTCGACAAAATACAACATCGCTTTATGTTCAAAACTCTAGAAAAATCAGGGATAAAAGGAAATTACTTCAACATGGTAAAAGCTATTTATGCTAAACCTCAGGCCAGCATCATTCTAAATGGAGAAAAATTGAAGGCATTCCCTCTAAAATCTGGAACAAGACAGGGATGCCCTCTCTCAACACTTCCATTCAACATAGTTCTTGAAACACTGGTCAGAGCAATTAGACAGACGAAAGAAATTAAAGGCATAAATATAGGAAAAGAAGAACTTAAATTAGCACTATTTGCTGATGACATGATCCTATACCTAGCAGACCCAAAAAGTTCAACCAAGAAACTTCTAGAACTAGTAAATGAATTCAGCAAAGTGGCAGGATATAAAATAAATACCAATAAATCAAAGGCATTCCTGTATATCAGTGACAAATTCTCTGAAATGGAAATGAGGACAACTACTCCATTCACAATATCCTCAAAAAAATAATAATAAAATACCTGGGAATCAACCTAACAAAAGAGGTGAAAGATCTATACAATGAAAACTACAGAACCCTAAAGAGAAATAGAAGAAGATCTTAGAAGATGGAAGGATTTACCTTGCTCATGGATTGGTAGAATTAATATTATTAAGATGGCCATATTACCAAAAGCGCTTTACAGATTCAATGCAATTCCCATCAAAATCCCAATGACATTTCTTGCAGAAATAGAAAAAGCAATCATGAAATTCATCTGGAAAAATAAGAGACCAAGAATAGCTAAAGTAATTCTAAGCAGGAAGAGTGAAATTGGTGGTATCTCGATTCCAGATATTAAATTATACTATAGAGCAATAGTAACAAAAACAGCATGGTACTGGTACCAAAATAGGCGGGTAGACCAATGGTACAGAATAGAGGACACAGAGACAAATCCACAAAATTACAACTACCTCATATTAGACAAAGGTGCTAAAAACATGCAATGGAGGAAGGATAGCATCTTCAACAAATGGTGCTGGGAGAACTGGAAATCCATAGGCAATAAAATGAAATTGAATCCCTATCTCTCACCATGCTCAAAAGTCAACTCAAAATGGATCAAGGAGGTAGGAATCAGACCAGAGACTCTGCGTCTAATAGAAGATAAAGTTGGCCCTAATCTTCATCACATGGGGGCAGGACCCAAATTTTTTAATAAGATACCCATAGCACAAGAGTTAAAACCAAGAATCAACAAATGGGACGAATTCAAACTAAAAAGTTTTTTCTCAGCAAGAGAAATAATATGTGAGGTGAATAGGGAGCCTACATCCTGGGAACAAATTTTTACCCCTCAAACATCAGATAGAGCTCTAATCTCTAGAGTATACAAAGAACTCAAAAAGCTAAACAACAAAAAAGCAAATAACACAATCAACAAATGAGCCAAGGACTTGAGCAGAAACTTCTCAGAAGAGGATATACAATCAATCAACAAATACATGGAAAAATGCTCACCATCTCTTGCAGTCAGAGAAATGCAAATTAAAACTACTCTAAGATACCATCTCATTCCAATAAGATTGGCAGCCATTATGAAGTCAAACAACAATAAGTGCTGGCGAGGATTCGGGGGGAAAAGGTACACTCATACATTGATGGTGGAACTGCAAATTGGTGCAGCCAATTTGGAAAGCAGTATGGAGATTCCTTGGAAAGCTGGGAATGGAACCACCATTTGACCCAGCTATTCCCCTTCTCAGACTATACCCAAAAGACCTAAAAAGAGCATACTACAGGAACACAGCCACATCAATGTTTATAGCAGCACAATTCACAATAGCTAGAATGTGGAACCAACCTAGATACCTTCAATAGATGAATGGATTTTTAAAAATGTGGCATTTATACACAATGGAATATTAATCAGCACTAAAAAAATAACAAGATCATAGCATTTGCAGGCAAATGGATGGCATTAGAGCAGATTATGCTAAGTGAAGTTAGCCAATCCCTAAAAAGCAAATGTGAATGTCTTCTCCGATATAAGGGGGGTGACTCAAAATGGGATAGGGAGGAAGAGCATGAGAAGAAGACTACCACTAAATAGGGAAGAGAGGTTGGAGGGAAAAAGAGGGAGAAGGGGAGTTGCATGGAAGATGGAAGGAGACCCTCATTGTTATACAGAGTACATGTATGATGTTGTGAGGAGAAAAAGAAAAAAAGAAGTGTGTCACATTAGATTGGATAGAGAGAAAGGATGGGAGAGGAGGGGAGGAGTAGGGGGGATAGGAAGGGCAGCAGAATAGAATAGGCAATATGATTGATGTATGTGCATTCCATGTATGTATTATATGTCAAAATACATTCTGCTGTCATGTATGACTAAAAAAAATAAAAATAAATTGTATGGTAAAAAAAAATATCTATGTCAGAAGAATATTCCATTCTACCTCTCTGTGCTGGGAGACAATGAAAAATCCCGCAGATCTGTGGAGAGAGGTCTTTCTCTGTGGCCTCATGTGGGTGCCACCAATGGATCTGCTCCCCAGGGAAATAAGTTCCATTTGTTTAGACAATGATGCTGCTTAGCCATCACGGCCAAACTCTCCCTTAAAGCTGAAGCACCTCACAGCTTTCTTCACTCACAAGTGTTCCCTGAACATTGAATGCGGTAGGAACCCTCTAACATGGAGGCAAAGTTGAAAGACATAACCGTGCTCTTGAAGTACTTAGAGTCTGAGGCGGGGGTCAGTCTTTCACAGTTCTTGATAAGTGTGTTCCCAGAATAAAGGGGTTACCAGTAAAACACATAGCCAGAAATCCAGGCCAGTTCTCACCTCTGGGAACCAGAATGGTTTGTGAAACCTGACTGACTGACCCTGGGATCTGGAAGGTGAATGGAGGAATTCAATAAAAATATCCATAGAACACACCTCCTCTGTATGGCCTGTCTGCCCTAAGTACACCTTGTATCTATGGAGGTAGGACTCACAGGTTCACCAGAGAAGGGAGTCAGTCGGGTAGTTCAGGGACTAGCCGTGTGCGAAAGGTGAAACCCCAAGCCATCGCTGTCCTAGGCCAGCTTCCATCACTACAGTGCAGAAAAGGGAATCCAAGGGACTGAGTCCCAGGGACCAGGGGCCACCGACGTGGAAATGGCGTTTGCTGGGCTGCTTGTCTCATGCTCCCTGGTGTTGGGTAAGGTGTTTCCTGGGAGTCTGTTCATGAGTCCAGGCCTTTCAGTTTGTACCACTGCTGTCTTAGGGGTCAGACCACGAATCAGGAGGGTTCCTGGGAGAAGGAGCCATGGCAGAGAGGACTGGAGAGTGAGCAGGGGTGACCCTGACAAAGAAGCCACAGGGAGTCTCAGATGAAGGAAAGGACACACACCAGGCACTGTTTATTATAAGCACTTCATTTTTTTTTTTTTAAAGAGAGAGTGAGAGAGGGGAGAGAGAGAGAGAGAGAGAGAGAATTTTTAATATTTATTTTTTAGTTCTCGGCGGACACAACATCATTGTTGGTATGTGGTGCTGAGGATCGAACCCGGGCCGCACGCATGCCAGGCGAGCGCGCTACCGCTGAGCCACATCTCCAGCCCTATAAGCACTTCATAATGAGAAACTGCATCACCATGTCAGAATCCCTGGTCTAAAAACATACACCTCAGTGTGAAGAGCAGATGAGCCCTGGGTGGTAGGCTGATCCTGCAGTGTCAGCAAAAGCCAAGCCTGGGAGACCTTCCTTGTCCCAAAGGTGAGGATGTTAACACCTTGACACTGGGCTCTGGCCTGGCGCTGTTATCAGTCGTTCCTGTACAATGGGCTTCCTGGGTCAGCAGGATAGTTGAAAAAATGTTTCTAGCTCTGTTAACTTTTTAGTTCACAAAGAAACCTCTTGATAGCTCACAAGCCTTGAACAATTTACAGTGCCCCCAGAGTCTGACTCCCTGATTAAGAGACCCTGTGTAATAAACTTGCGGAGCTAGTTCTGGGTCACTGTTTCTCCATCAGTGTGCAGCGTCCCACCTGGCCCCAGCTTTGCTTTAAAATATCTCTGTGTTTTCTTTGTCTCATGTTTTTCTCCATCTCCCATTGCCCCTACTCAAGATCCTTTGTTGAAGCTGCACGGGTCCCAGCATCTCAGGAACAGCTCAGACCTAATAATGGACTCTTCTGGCCCTGCTCTGCCCCTCTGCCCTATATGTAGCTGGACTGCTGTGGATACTACAGTTTAAAGAAAAAAAAATTTTCAAAATTTACATTATTTCTAAAAGTCCAGACAGATGTGGATAAAATTTTTTAAAATAAAAAATGCTGTCAGAATTTGACCAGTGGTTAACCAACACTCACCCTGATCTCTCCATTAAAAAAAAAACAAACAAAAAAACCTCCAGAACATTTAATGTTTATATTTGATATGATTTTAAAATAAATAATTTCAGCAACTGGATAATTATGTAAGTTAGTGAGTTTGTTTTTAATACAAATTCATCATAGAAGGCTGAAGTAGATCTGTGACTCATACCTTGCTACGGCTCAGTCCAGTCAGATTGTTAAACTCCCCAAACCTGGCAGGTTGTTATATTGACTTATAATTGAAAGCCAGGTCTGAGGCAGAGAGGAAACATCACTTTGGTTTCTGAAGGGTGAGTAAGACTTAGGGGGAAAAATGTGGAATGGTGTTATGTGAAAATAGCTTAAATGCTATATTTCAACTTTTTAAATGCAACAGCAAACACAGATTTTGAAAAGAGAAAACAAATAAAATTTGCCTATTTCAAAATGGGTCTTCAAGCAGGTCCAGTACCAGAAGAGGACGGTCATCCAGGGTTTGGGGCTCCGCAGAGTCCTGCTGGCAGCTCCCCCCTGGTCTATTGCCTGAGTACAGGATGGATTCCCGTCTAACCCTGGGCAGCCCCATCAAGACATGATTCTCAAACCTAATAATGTACCTGGACTGTGAAAACAATAGCAATACTTGGGGGGAAAGTGGAGATATTTTTTTTAAATACAGTAAAAATAAATCAAAATTGTCAAGAATTACAATAAAAATGAATACAATGATTTTTCTATTAAAATGTCTATCTTTTATTTTTTATTAAAAACAAAGTCCAAATAGCTAGATAGGAGAATAGACCTAAGAATAATTTTCCTTCTCTACATTTCAAGTTTTCTGTAATAAGGTTATAATTACATTAACCACCAAGGAAAAATGTTTAAAGAAGAAATCACTGTAAAACTGATGAAATCCAAATAAGGTCTGTGAATTGGGGAAAAAAATCTAAGAAGCATGTATTAGTCTGCTCTGGCCTCCATGGAAAACCATCTTAGACTGAATAACTTAAACAACAGAAATTTATTTCTCATTGTTCTGGAGCCTCGCAGGTCCAATGTCAAGGTGGTAGGTAGCAAGGTAAGTTTCTTTTTTTAATATTTTTTATTTCTTCTTTTTAGTTATTCATGACTGCATACTGATGGAGAAACATAGCATACGTACATGGAGTATGACTTCCTGTTATTGTGGTTGTACATGATGTGGACTTACACTGGTCATGTAGTCCTATATGAACATAGGAAAGTCATGTCCAACTTATTCTGCTGTCTTTCCCATGTCCATCCTCTCCTCTCTTCCCCCTATTCCCCCTGTCCAATCTGGTGAATCTCCCCTCCATGAGTCATCATTTGCATATCAAAGAGAACATTCTGCCTTTGATTTGGCTCATTTCATCTGCAGGATACCCTCCAGTTCCATCCATTTACCTGCAAATGCCATAATTACATTCTTCTTTATGGCTGAATAATATTTCTCTGTATATTCTACCACATTTTCTTTACCCTTTCATCTATCGAAGGGACACCTAGATTGGTTCCATAGCTTAGCTATTGTGAATTGAGCTGCTATGAACATTGATGTGGCCATGTCACTATGGAATGTTGATTTTAAGTCTTTTAGGTATAAGCCTAGGAATGGGATAATTGGGATAATGGTGGATCCATTCCAAGTGTTCTTAGGAATCTTCATATTGCTTTCCAGAGTGGTTGCACCAATTTGCAGTCCCACCAGCAATGTATGAGTGTACCTTTTCCCCCATATCCAACATTTATTGCTATTTGTATTCTTGATAATTGCCATTCTGAGTGGAATGAGATGAAATCTCGGTGTGGTTTTAATTTGCATTTCTCCAATTACAAGTTGAACATTTTTTCATTTATTTGTTGACAATTCATGTTCTTCTTCTGTAAAGTGCCTGTTCATTTATTTTGCCTATTTATTGATTGGGTTATTTGTTTTCTTTGGTGTTAAGTTTTTTGAGTTGTTTATATATCCTGGAGATTTTTTTTTAAATTTTTTTTTCTTTAGCTGTAGATAGACACAATGCCTTTATTTTATTTTTTTGTTTGTTTGTTTGTTTTTTATGTGGCACTGGGGATGGAACCCAGTGCCTCCCACATGCTAGGTAAGCATTCTTCCACTGAGCCAGAACCCTGGCCCGTGTATATCCTAGAGATTAATGCCCTAGCTGAGGTGCAGGTGGCAAAGATTTTCTCCCATTCTGTAGGCTCTCTCTTCATGTGCTTGATTGTTTCCCTTGCTGTGCAGAAGATTTTTAGTTTGATAAAATTAATAGATTCTTGATTTTACTTATTGTGCTATAGGAGTCTTGTTGAGGAATTTGTTTCCTAAACTGACAAAATGGAGATTTTGACCTACTTTTTCTTCTAGTACAAAGACAGTCTCTGGTCTAATGCCTAAGTCTTGATTCGCTTAGAATTGAGTTTTGTGCAGGGAGAGAGATAAGGGTCTAATTTCATTTTTCTACATATGGATTTCAGTTTTGCCAGCACCATTTGTTTAAGGGGTTATCTTTTCTCCAATGTATGTTTATGGCATCTTTGTCTAGTATGAGATAACTGTATTTATATGGGTTTGTCTCTGTGTCTTCTATAATGTACCATTGGTCTCCATGTCTGTTCTGGTGCCAATATCATGTCATTTTTGTTACTGTAGTTCTCTGCTATAAGTTAAGGTCTGGTATTGTGATGCCTCCTGCTTCATTTTTCTTGCTGAAGATTGCTTTGGCTATTCTAGACCTCTTGTTTTTCCAAATGAATTTCATGAGTGCTTTCTATGAACAATGTCATCAGAACCTTAATAAAAAATTTCATTATCTGCCTAGCGCTTTGGGTAGTATAGCCATTTTGACATTATTAATTCTGCCTACCCAAGAACATGGAGATTGTTCCATCTTCTAAGGTACAAGGTAGGTTTCTTCCTGAGATCTCTTCTCTCTGCTTGTATGTGTATGTTACTTTGCTGTGTTCTCACATAATGAAAGAGGGGGGGGAGGGAGAGGGGGAGGGGAGGGGGGAGGGGGAGGAGGAGAGGAGAGGAGAGGACAGGAATACCACCTCCCTTCCTTTTCTTAGAAGAACACTATTTTCATCATTGGAGCTTCACCCTGATGACTCAATCTAAGCTTAATTACTTCCCAAATGCCTCACCTCCAAATACTATCACATTGGAAATTAGGGATTTAACCCATGAATTTGAGGGAGACATAAATATTCAGTGCATAACAAGGCATTTTTGAAATAATACAAAGTTTAAAAGGATGAAAACAAGATATATTAGGAACTCTTAAACTGAAAGCAAAGTAATGACATCATACCAAGCCAAGCAGAACTTAAAGTGAACACATGATAAAATACGGAACCTTCCCACAAAATGTGTGACAAGTCTTCTTAACAACAGAGCACAAGAAGACAAATTATATATATATATCAAAAGCTGATAGACTTTCAAAGAGAGATCTTTAGACCCTTAATCACAGAGGGCACTTCCCTTAAGAAGGGAAGCCAATAAACAATAAAGATAATCTGGATTTACACAATACCATTATAACTGGATTTATTTATTTATTCAGTGATTTTTTTATTATCTGCTTATTCTTTTCATCCTCTTGTTCATCTGTTTGTTTACCATTGCTGACAATAGGAATAATGAGATGGGAACCTGTCCATAGGAGAGAGCTGGCTCAATGAGCTGGGAGAAGTGACTCACAGGACCTGCCTGCTTTGAAATGCAGCAAAGGCAATTTGGGGTACAGTAAAAGACCTAGAGTTTTGGCTTTTAGCTTGAGTTAAAATTATCCAAAGACAATCCTTGGGCAAAGTAGTTAACTTCGTTCCTAATCTGTGAAACAAAAAGATGATGAAGTCAGACAACCCTATGGAAAATGCCAAAGCAGAATGCCTGCCTTTGAGTGAAGGCTACTACCTGTGGCATCTCACCCAGATCTCTGCCCCAGCGCAGCCACTTCGCGTTGTCAGAGCCAGAAATGCTGCGTTGCTAGGACAATGAAAAGCACAGTGCTGGCTTCCAGGAAACTTCTAATATTTAGAGTGATGGTGAGACAAATTTGCTCAGAGACAGGTGAGAGTTCTTAGTTAACTGAAAGATAAGTTGACAAAAAAAAAAAAAAAGATTCTGAGTCAATAAGAGCTTTAGCAACTTTCAGAAGAACAAGTTACCTTAGCGGAGCTTGCGACGCGGGCATCTCCCACTCCATCCCTCCTGCCACCTAACAGGATGGGAAGCTCTTGCGGTTGTCAATCAATATTGGCCCTGCTTTTCCCTACCTCTATGTCACTCCCTTTTGCAGCAAGCCTATCTTCTGACAACATCTAAAGATAGCAGCATGCAGATGACTAGCAGCACCGGGAAGTGCCTTGGCCTGCTGGGAGCACCTGCCACACCTACCTTGAGCGCGGTGCTCCAGGAAGAGCGCCCCAGGAAGGACAGGAGGGACAGGAGGAGCCGCCAATCAGCAACTGGCATCATCTCTGGAGAAATGCAGCTCTGGGTGGAGCTGGAGTGGGCGTTTTGACGAGTTCTCCAGAGGATTCTGCTGCGCAAGATTTCTGAGCATTCTCCTCCTAAGCAAAGAAGCGCTCTGCTGGGTTTCTTAGGCAGTTCTGTCGCTGCCCTCACTTGATAAAGGATGCACTTAACTGGGCCTCACCCTAGACCTATGGAGCTCAGGCACTGAAATGGATTTCCAGGATCCGCACTTGTAAAATCACACAAGTGTTAAATTTGAACATTAATGTACGACCACAAATTGGCACATCTCTAACTCACAAGTAGGGGAATAGGACCCCCAAGACAGCAGGGAACTTGCTCAAGTCACCCAGGAACCCGAAGCTATAAGTTAAACCGCACCTGGGGCAGAGTCCCTCTCCTGCCCCAATGAAGCCTGTGGCCTTGGGCAAACTATTCTGTATATTGATATGTGACATGGGGTAGCAGAACGCAGTGGCTCAACCTTGTACTCCCAGAGGCTTGGGAGGCTGAGGGCAGAAGAATGGCAAGTTCACGGCTAGACTGGGCACTTTAGGGGCACCTTGTCTCAAATCTGAAGATGAGAAATAAAAGGAGCTTAGTATGTAGCTGAGCAGTAAAGGGCTCTTGAGTTCAATCAAACCCCAGTACCAAATACATATATATATAAAATCTATATGTATTCATGTGTGTGTATATATATATATATATATCCAAATATATATGTATGTATGTATATAAATATGTGTGTGTATATAATCATACTGGAATGTTGAATGAGACAAAAAAAAATGAATCCCATCTACCAAGCACTGCCCCACCAGGAATAGATGTTGGATTAAAATGTGACATTCCCACCCCCCACCACACACACACACACACACACACACACACACACACACTGGGGCCCCATCCTTCTGGGAGTTCCACTGGCTGGAAAGGGAACCACTCAGCCCACTTGGTGGCGCTGTGGGAATTTCTCTTCCTGAAGACAGAAAATTCCCAGCTGGAAGGTGGCCTCCTCCTGGGAGACTGAGGAGTCTCCATGGAGGGCTCTGGGGGTCTACATAGAAAAGTTTAGCTGTGGGAGCTTCTGGCCAGGAACTTAGAGACAGACCCCATCCCAGTGCTCTCCCAAATGGAGAAGGATTCTCAGCAGGGGTGAGACTAGTCCTCAGTGAATTCACTATCCCTTCAAGCTTTTGAAAATCCATGCAAGCTCTGGAGTAGGATGACCAGACCCTCATCCCAAATTCATCCCCAGAAGCTAATTCTCCTTAACCCTTCCTTCACTTTTGCCTTTGTTCACAGTCCACTCTGTTTCTGTCTTCTCCTTCAGACCATTCATCCTGTACATACCAAGTCCAACTCTAAATCTCTTTCTCTGCAATAGACTCCCCGGGTACAGGCAGAGGTGCCTTCCCTTGTACCCTCAGAACAAGGTTGATTGCAACTGTAAATATAGAAGTGAGCCTGCTCAGTTAGAAGTGGGGAGCATCTCAGGGACTCATGAAGGAGTCACTATTCAAAAGCATTGGCCTTATCCCCTAATTCCTCCGGATCCATTTTCACTTGAGAGATGCTCAAGTCAGAAGTCCAAGAATCCTCACTGAGCTCGCTTTTTCTCCCAATTACGGAACACCCAATCCATAGCAAATTTTGTGGGTTTACCCTCCAAAATAATATAGAATCCAATCACTTCTAACCCCCTACCACCACTATCACCAAGACCTCTGACATCTCTGGAGTCCTTAGACTCCTAGTCACCCTCTCTTCCACTCTACTTTTGCACACACCCCCATCCCAGAGTTTGTTGTACACACAGCTGCCAGAGTAATTTTTAACAATACGGATTAGGTTACATTGCTCCCCCAGCTTCAACGTCCCCCATTTAGAATAAATTTCACATATCTATTTTAAAAATCCAGACTCTACTGTGGCCTGCAGGGTGCTTAGTGTAGATATGTGCAAATGCTCCCTCTGTGTGGTTCTTCCCAGGGCAAGCTCTCTGTCCTCAGAGATGTCAGTCCATTTCATCTCTGTTCTGTACCATCTTTTGCTTTTCACGGCTTTCTGGTTCCTCCAGATTGTATAATGAAAAGAAAATAAGCAAGTCCCAGTGAGTAATGATTTATTCTCCACCAATGTGGTGGGTGCTAATCATGTGTGCAGCTTGCAGATGATTTAAAGAATAATATTGATTCGCAAAAGCTATCATTTCCCCTTATTTTTCTTTTAACCTTTCAATTATTTTTACAGTTATACTTCCACAGTTTTCTCTCTCCAAACACCACAAAGCACCTGGAATTTGGGCAGTGATTGTAGCTAATCTGTAAGTTTTTATGATCATCCAACACCATCAACTTTTACATAACATCTGTTCTATGAATTACAAAGGAGTTACCCTTATCACCTTGTTCAAATGCTCATATTTCCCAGCTTCTCCAAAGCAGCATCTGATACTGAAGTCATTTTCTCCTATTCAAATTCTTGAACAATAAGATGTAAAAGCCAGGTGTGAAGCACTTCTTTGACCCTCAGTTTGGGGACTGCTTACTCCGAAGTCCTCCAGCAGGACTGTAAAGTTCTACACTTTCCAATGCTCACCCTGGGAACCAGGGATTGCAGGTGTTGGCTTCTTCCTCCTGGTGGGCAAAGCCTGCTCCTCAGTTCCTCCCTCGTTTAACCCAGGCGCCAAGCCCCACCAGACCCCATGGCAGAAGCGGGCAGCAGCCCGCTGTGGGCGGTTTTGTCCTCTGAAGGCTGGGGAACTTGCAGCGCCCTGTCCCACTGGTTCTGAGCCAAGGCTTCTGCGAGGTCTAGGTGGAGCTCTGCAGAGGCAACTTGGTCTTGCCTGGATGCTCAACCCTCGCCACCGCCCACGCCAGCAGCAGAAGGGCAGCGACCGCCACGCGTGAAGCCACACAGGACTATGAGTCCCGCCGCTTCAGAACCCCGCACGCTGCTCCTGTTCCTCCCCGTCGCCGCAGTCACAGCCAGGAAGAGCGCAAAACCACCGCACCTCCCACTCCTGAGAGCTACCTGGGTTCCTCTCCAAGCCTGTACTGTCCCCACCCGGAGACAGAGGGCGCCAAGGACCCGGGAAGGGACAGAGGGAAGTGATTGCTCAAAGTTTATCCATCTGGCTAAGGACTGATTGTGCGGGTAGTGGGGCGCTAGGACAGGGCAAGGTCATCTGGACAAACAGGGTAAGGGGGCCCACAATCCTCCTGCCCCGAGCCCCGGTCCCTCTACACATCTGAGTGTGCAATGAGGTCCACCGTTCTTGCTGCTCTACTTGGTGTCTGGAGCGCCGCCAAGAACTGTCCAGTGAAGACAGAAAGTCTCCGGAACCTCTTCATCCATTGGCCAGAGAAAGTATCAATTCGGGGTCAGTTTCCCAGAGCGCGGGCTTGCCTTTGCAAGGCGCGAGAAAATTCCCCGGAGAGCACGTTGCGCACCTTCTGCACCGCGGGTTGCGGCAGACTCTCTCCTTCTGTGATTGGTTCTTCTAGTCTGGGAGGCACTAGGAGTTCTTGGGAGGGTGACTGGCAAGAGCACGAAGCAGAAGGACCACAGCCTACCGGTCAAGGAGGTTTGGGATGGTGGACAGACACTTGGAGAATAGTCTAGGCAGCTGTTGGATCCCACGTGGTTCTCATTTGGGGAGCAAGGAAGCGGACTAAAAGTGCACATTCCATAACTGCACCCCAGAGGTACTGAATCAGAATCGTCGAGGGTGGGATCTGGAATTTTCTTTTTTAAAAAACAAGTTTAGAGGGCTGGGGCTGGGGCTCAGTGGAAGAGCGCTTTGACTGGCATGTCTAAGGCACTGGGGGGTTGAATCCTCAGCACCACAAATAAGTAAAATAAAGGTCTATCAACAACTAAAAAAATATTTTTTAAAACCAAGTTTAGAAAGAATAATACACAGCAATTATAAGAATGAGATCTGAGGGGAAAAAAACCTTAATTTATAAATAAGGAAGCAGCTCTCTAAGAGAGATGGAGAGAAGTTACCCTCTCATCTACCCTGCACTGGTTTTGGGGTGGCTCTTTCCTGGCCTCAGGAAGCTTCCTGGATTTCGCTCTGATTGTTAGGCAGTTGAACACCTCAGGGGAACCTTGTCATATATACAGAGTTCTCTCTGCCCAAATTTCCTGCTCTGTGTCCCCTGACCCCTCACCACCCTTGTCTCAGTTCTCAGGAATTGCAACAAGCTATTTGCCTTGCTGCCCTTCATGCATCCTGGCCAGGAATCTCAAAGCAACCAACTGGACTGCTTTGTAGGATGCCTTTCTTGTCCTTAGCTGAAGGGTGTCCAGTTCACTGCAAACCATTGTTCCATGGTTTTTAAACTACGGGCTATACATAGTTCTTGGTAGTCCATTTTGACCAGAAGTCTAAGGTAATTACTATTTTAAAGTCCTTTATCTGCGTCCCTTCTGGGTCTGTTTCTATTCATTGGTTTTTCTCCTCCTTACGGGTGATATTTTTCTGCTTTGGGTAGTTTTTATTGGATATCAAGGTTTGCTAATCTCACACTTTTGAGCGGTACATTTTTACTTCCTATCAATATTCCTGAGCTCTGTTCAAGTACACAATTTGTTATTTGGAAACCATTTTATGCTTAAAGGCTTGATTTTATATTTTATTAGCTGGAAATTCATGTTTTCCATTCAGACTGAAATTTAGCTGAGGGCTCTGCCATGGTTTGGATGTCAAATGCCCCTAAAGGTCCATGTGCTAAAAGCTTGGTCCCCAGGTTGGCACTGCTGGGAGCTGGTGGGACCTTTGAGTGGTGGGGTCTGTGAGAGTTCCTGAGGCCACTGGAGGTGTGCCTTCAAAGGGGATTGTGAGACCCTGGCCCAATCTTCTGTCCCTTTGTTCCCTGGCCTAGAGATGTACGTGGCTTTGCTCCATTAAGAACTGCCACCATGATGTGCTTCCTTGTCACAGACCCAAAGCAACTGTGCCACGTGATCAGGAACAGGAACCTCAAAAACTGGAGCCAAAATAAAACTTTTCTCTTCATAAATTAATTATCTCAAGTATTTTGTTTTACAGTGGTGGAAAGCTGACTTGCTCATCTTGTCATACTAGAGAAGCAGTGCCTCTCTGAGTTTTCTACCTGATGTTTCATAAATTATGACATTTTTTATTCTGACTTTGGGGACAGAAACTATTCCCAGCCCTATATGAGCTTCAGGAAATGTTGCATCTGCTCATTGTTGTGTTTTGTTTTGTTTTCTAACACTTAATATGCTTTAATTTTGAGGTGTACCTACTGCAGATCTCCTAAACTCTATGTAGCTGTAGCTCTGTTCTCTGTAGTGCCCCATTCTGCAAGCTCCAGCTTGGCCACCCAGGACTCTAGCTTGTCTTCCTAACTCAGAGAAACTGCCAGGTCAGGCAGAGCCGTGCCCTAAGATGTGCCTTAGAAAATCTGTCCACAAAGTAAGCTAGACAACTGTAGGACTTACCTCATTGTCCTGCATGCACTAGTGGTCTAGTATTTGAAAGTTGTTGTTCCATATATTTTGTCTTTGTTCCTTTAATCATCTCAGGTATTTGTGTGTGTACGAGGGGGGGTGTATTCCTTGTTTCTTCATTCTAGTCAGTAGTAGAAGTTAGTTGCGTTCTATTTGAACTCATGAATTCTATGAAGCCTAATGAGGAAAAAGTCATTCTGTGCTACAGAAAATAACCAGAGTACCAGACCTGAAGTTTTAAAAGAACGCTTTTTTCCAGATGTTCACTGGAGCAGCACTCTCTACACAGTGCCATCTTCGGTTCTAGGAAGAAGATAAATTCTTAAAGAATCATGGTTATAATCCTCTCTCTTGTGTTGTTTTAAAATATACTTGGGGAGATCACACATATAAGCATTGTGAAAAGCAAACAATAGCACATTAATCAGCAGTGCAAAATCTTAAAACACAAGTAACAAGGTAACTTAAAAATGATATCAACACTTAAAATCATTGGAAATATAGACAGGCAAAAATAATATGGGCAATATTTCCTGGGGAAACACTTTGTACCTGGGATTTTGTGTGTCACTTTTATATGAATCATCTTATTGAACAACTCAAAAATGTACAATAGCTATCATTATCATCCTTTTTTTAAAAAAAATAAGTGATGAAATTGAAGCACAACTGGCTTCAAGTCACAAAAGTCATGAACTTCAGCACAAAGATTTCAACACAAGCACTGAGACTTCAGACACCGGGGGATTTTTTAAAATAATTTTTATTGGTACATTATGATTATATATAATAGAGGGATTCATCATTACATATTTTTACATGCACATGATATAATTTGCTTAATTTGATTTCCCAGGGCCTCCCCTTTCCCTCTCCTCTTCCTTCCTATTGCCACCTTCCTCTACTCTTACTGGTCTCCCTTCTATTTTTATTAGATTACCTCATTTTTTTCCTTTTCTTTTTCCTGTGTGGCTTCCACATATAGGAGAAAACATGTGCCCCTTAACCTTCTGAGTTTGGCTTATTGCACTTAACATAATGCTCTCAAGTTCCATCCATTTTCCTGCAAATGTACAATATCATTCTTTCTGGCTGGATAAAACTCCATTATGTATACATACCATATTTTCTTTATCCTTTCATCTGTTGAAGTACGTACATGCAGGCTAGTTCTATAATTAAGCTAGTGTGAATTGTGCTGCTATATACATGTAGATAGGAGTTTTTCATCAATGCATTATTTTACTCAAAATAAGCCAAATGATAATCCTTCCTCACTCCCTTCCTTCTTTTCCATGCTAACTAAATTTGTGTTGCTTTCTTTCCTATTTCATGGGCCTGGGGTGTGTGTGTGTGTGTGTGTGTGTGTGTGTGTGTGTGTGTATTTCTGAGTTAAGGAAATTCAACACATTCAAGGAGTAGAAGTTTGAAATGAACATTTCAATTAAACTGTGACTTTAGAAGCAATGATTCTGTGGCTATGGGGAGGCTTTAGCTTGTGGAGTTGCAATGCTTGCTAGTTGCAATGCTTTGTGATCCTCCAGTTAGGAACCAGGGAAAAGGAAGGAGATTTTCTGCAACACATCTCCAATTTTAATGAACTTTGGTCCCAAGCTTCAAATTTGCTCAACATAGACCAGATGCAGGACTTCAGATTCCACTGCCACTTGTTTTTCTCATTTTGTTTTAGAACTTAACTTTAACAGACATAAGGGGGTGTCCTTTAGTGGTGCCTAATGAGAATGAAAAAATAAAGTTATAAACTCAGAAAATATGTCTAACATATGATGTATAAACAATTTGTGTTCAGAATACATAAAATACTTCATTATGTATTCAGTATAATCAGTGATATAAAATAAAATAATCTACTAGAACAGTAGACAAAAAGCATAAAAAGGTAAACCATGAAAAAGGGGTCAACCCCATTCTATTTAGAAACAACTGACTAAACAATCAATAAAGTACCATTTCACACCCACCATATTAGCCAGCATTAAAAGTTGAGCAATATAATGATGTTAGTGAGAACTGTCATTTCCCACTGATGGAAGTGCAAACTGGTACCACCATTTAGATACCACTTTGGTGATATCTAATAAAGGTGAGTATGCATTTGCCCTTAAGTTGAGTGATTCCACTTCTATGCTCATGCCTGGCAGACACGTGTATCAGGAAGCATGTTCTAGGATATTCCTAGCAGAACTGCACCACTGTTTTTAGTAACAGAAACTCAGAAACAACTAAAGCATGCATAAAATGTGAAGTTTCTTCAATGGATTCTGTTAAAGTGAAAATAGGATTCCATCATCAAAATGAACCTCAAAAAAACTAGTGAAATAAATCACAGAAAGTATGTTATACAGGATGCATCTATATAAAATTGAAAACAGGCAAAACTAAACAATATGCTACCTATACTTTTTGCTGTATAGGTCCCTAAAGAAATATAAAGCAACAATAATTTTAAGACAATTCAAGATGAAGGAGGGGCACATTGGAGGCTTCTAGTGATTTTGATAAATTAGATCTTAAGGCCAAAGGCTACAGACATGATGTTTATTATTGTTATAACATATACTGCTTTTTCATGTATAATGTTTCATAATTTAAAAAACCAGTTGAGTAAGTGAAGACACCATTATCACACAGGGAACACATGATGGGGTACAAGAGCTGAAGTCAGTTAATGACTTTGGTTTTGAAAGTTTTGAGGGTGAAATAATGCCACTAAGGAGTCCCAGAGCTGCTGTCAAACAGGCTACAAAGTATTATTATCTAGAGCTCAGAAGTGAGGACAGTGCTGCAAATTAGATTTGGGCAATGATATTTGAAAACAGGAGAGAATCGGGAAGCGCCAAGAGAAGAAGAAACTCAGCATTAAGTGATTGTACATGTAAATGATATATGAATATGTATATCCGGTTTTATATGTATCCAGTCGTGTGCTTTATCAGTAACTTGAGTATATTTTCTTAGTGCCCTACAGACCAACTACAGGATAGAAACTAAACAAATGCTTAAATCACCTTTTCAAAAGATGATTATTTTATTTCCCTTTCTTCTCTCCGTCCTCCTTCTTTCTCTCTTTCTCTCTCTGAACTAGGGATTCAACCCAGGGTCATTTTACCACTGCGCTACACTCCAAGTCTTTTTAACTTTTTTCTTTTTTAAATTTTGAGACGGGTCTTGCTAAGTTTCTGAAGGTCTCACTAAATTGCTGACGCTGGCCTCAAACCTGAGATCCTCCTGTCTCAGCCTCCTGACTAGATTTTTATAAGCATGTGCCACCAGGGCCCATGTGATTCTTTAAATATCCAATAGATATATAAGAAGTCCAGCTTCACTGGGAAGTAAATAAACATATAAATTTTCAAATAGTGAAGTTAAATGGCATTTCATCTATGAATTTTCAAACGTTTAAAATAATAAAACTGAAATAGTTTTAAGGAGTCAACCATATGTTTGGTCTCCTTGGACAACAGGGACAGGGTGAGTTGGTACAATTTTCCTGGAAAGTCATACATTGTGAGATGTATCTTTATCTTAGCAGTAGTATTTCAACTGCTTGAAATATGCTCTAGGGAACTATTAAGATGAGTAGAAAAAGCATGTTTGGAGTAGTTTTAAAAACAAGCAGGGCTGGGGATGTAGATGTGGCTTCTTCATATGGGAGACCCTGATTCAGTCCCCAGTACCACAAAAACAGACCAACAAAAACTGGAAACAGGGCTGGGGTTGTGGCTCAGTGGTAAAGGGCTTGCCTCGCATGTGGAAGGCACTGGGTCTGATTCTCAGCACCACATATAAATAAATAAAATAAAGGTCCATCGGCAACTAAAAAAAAATATTTAAATAACTGTAAACAATCTAAATATTCAGAAATAGAAGAATGGATTAAAATTATTTATTACAGTGAAATAGTATATGTATTTCCAAAGTCTGGCAAATGACATGTGAAAACAACGATATATGGCTTAGTGGAAAAGAAACTTATATGCATCACAGTATTTAAGTAACATAAGACTGGATCTGTATATAAAATAATAGAAGCAAATAAAGCATAGAATGATTATCTCTGGTGCTAGAAAAGTGGTGTTTTTTTTTTCTCCATTGCTCAGTAGCCATTATATTATCCTATTTGTACTCAAGAAAATCTATTACTTTTATCATTAGAAAGCATGGAACATGTTACTGAAAGTGATTCTTACTAAGTAATCCTTTGTTTTCTTTAATAAGGATACTGTCATGAAGCAGAAATGGCCAGGCACACCTGTGGGTCAATGTCTATGGACATAAGAGCATGTAGCACCACCTCCAAGCTTAGAAGCAAGGTCAACAAGCCTGAGAGAGCCCAGAATCCAAATCTGAACACCAATGAAGAATATTACTTCACCTTTGTTTTGAGTAAAAGCTCAGGAAATTGGGCCATGGTGGGTTTACAACCTATGAACCCAGTGGGAGTGTCCATTCGGCTCTGAGATGATTGACAATTTCAGTGAAGGTATCGAGAATCATTTTAATGAGGACAGTATTGTTTATGAAGAAAATGCAACAGATGGACATATATATTTAGGAATGCCTTTAAAGTGGCTGCCTAGAGGTTCTTATTTAAAAATAGCATTTGGTCAAAGAAAGAGGAAGATGGTAAGATACCATGCCAGTGTGGAAATACAAATATCAAGGGCATTCATTCTTCTTCACGTTGCTGCTGTGGCAAGAGCACAGATTCTTGAACTCAATTGCCCTCATTAAAGAAGAAGCACACTTGCACCTATGCCTCCCTGGCAATGCTAATTAACCCACCTCACTGGTGAGATGACAGAAGGATCTATATTGTGCCATTAGAGCAGACCAGATCTGAGGACACCTCTCTGGGTGAAGAGATGCTCTCCCCAGGCTCGATTCTTGGGTCTTGCACACTGGTGTCCAGACAGGCCTGCAGGGGTGCTGACCTCATGACTGGGAGCTGCCAGTCAAGGAACCCTGAGGACAGTGGGCGGGTAGGTGCCCAGAAAGTTCATGAGGCTGAGCTAACAATGGAGACAAAGTAAAGCCTAGGTTTAGTAAAGTGAAGCACAGGTGCCAAACTCCTTTGCTGCAATATGAGGTTAAGAATTGCCCTACTGCAGAGGTATGATAATTAAATGATTTAATATTTGTAAAATGCTTGCCACAGTGCATAAAAAGGACTTTGTGTTTGTTAAAGTTAACAGTTGGCTTTACTGGTGGTCTAAATACAGTTTCTCACCAGCATCATTTGGGGGGGGGGATATGGAGTGGGGGAATTGAACTCTGAGACACTTTGCCACTGAGCTATACCACTAGCCTTTTCTTTAATTATTTTTATTTTTTATTATTACGAGGAGATAGTGTCTCACTAAGTTGTTAAGGCTGGCCTCAAACCTGTGATCCTCTGGCCTCAGCTTCCCCAGTTTCTGGGATAACAGGTGTGCCATCACGGTGCCCAGCGTTTGGGTCATTTTTGAAAGTTGCAGTTTCCTGGACCTTGCCCTGGACCTGTAGAACCATATGACAGAATAGGTTGGCTCCAAGAAAAAGCAGTTTTTTTTTTTGTTAAATGACTACCCCATGTACATCTTAAGAGCCCTAAAATGGGGGAAAACTTAGATCTGGGTCAATCTCTTTGATTTGCAAATGAAGGAATTGAGACTTGCCAAAAGTCTCCCAGCAGGATCCTAAGAGAATGTTAACACTCCAAGGTTAAAATCCTCCCCAACAATCCCTTTCCCTTTTCAGCTATTTCCATGTCCTCCAGCAAATTAATCTGTTAAAAAAAATGTGTGAAAGGGGGCAAAGTCACACATACTTCAAAGAAGTGGGTGTGAGGATCAAATAAGGCCAAGGCCAGTTAAATACACAAAGGATGAATATGCAAGGGGCCACCACCCCTTCCTGGGACAATTCTCTCAGGTGCAAGACAGAATTTTTCTTGACTGGGAGCAAATTGTGCTGTGAGGTTTTGCAAACTGCAGTACCAGGAACTGCAGAAGCCACTCCATCCTGCATGTCCCCTACTGATACCCCTGCTGCTGTGACTTGTTGCCACAACTACCCAGAGCACTGCTGACATGGCCTTTCCTACAAAGGAAAGTCCCAGCTTGCTGTCACCCTGCTCCTCAGAGCCCCCCCCCCAATACCAGTGGGAGGGGTTCAGCCCCTCAGAGGTCTAAGCCACACCCCTTATACTGGACAGAGCTGCTGAGCTCTAGCTCCTGGAACTCATTCTCCCAATGCCTTTGAACTCTAATTGAAATGAATACCACCTCTTCCTGGTGTCAGAAGAGTGACTGGTTACATCCCTCTTGTGGAATTAAGATATAAGGATCACAAAGAACCCATGCTAAAGTAAGATTTCCTCCCTAAAAGAAAGCCATTCCCCTATTACCTAAAGCCATGATATAGTTTATTGCAAATATAAAAGGTTTCAGAATTATCTGTTCATTTTATAACCTGTCCCCCATAAACCAACCCATAATTTATAAAGCCAGAAATGTTTAAAAATAAATTGTTCCAAAATATACAAAATTATATAAAGATTCTGGAAACAATGTGATAGATATTTTGCTACGTAAGTTTAGTTACACAGGTGTTAGAACACATTTTATGTTTTCTGTAAACCTCCTATTATCTTTTCATGAACTAACATTTTTATGTATCAAAATGATTTGAATAAGATTTCCAGTGAATTTTAATTTTGTGGATTGAGAATTTTATGAACATGTTGAATTCTTAACATCCATGTTCTAGAAAGTGGTGTTAAGCTTATTGTCTATTAAATCACTCCTTTGCTTATGCAGTGAAACGTAAAAATGGCAGAAAGAGAGAAATAAATTTAAAAGCCACCAGAGAAAACACTTCCAGTGGCAGGAACACATTCTTAGTGCTTTAACCACTTGTTATTCTATCCTCATAAGTCTTACTCTAATGTCTACAATCACAGGCTTTGACAATAGTGTTCGTTTCAAAAAAGACAACTTCACTTCATTTCAGAGTGTTCTGAGTCTCTTAACTTCTGGCCAATGTCTCAAAAGTGTATGATATACTAGTAGTTTAGCTCAAATGGTAGGAAGTTCTTTAGTGTTTGGGACTACCAGGATAGCTCTTGAAAAGTGTCTTCAGATTGATGGACAATTACAACTTCAGTATTCTTTACCATCTCTTATGGGCATTGAAGTTGTCACTGTCCCAGAACCCAGAACTCATGACAGGAAAAAAAAAAAAAAAAAAAACCACAAACCAAATCCTTATTATTTGGTAATCATGGCTTGCCTTACTCACAGGAGTATGAAAATCACTGAAGATTCAAAGAATGACAGTGAGTGAAGAAACTTTTATATAATTGGGGGATTTTTTTTTCTTTGATAGAGCAATCTTCCTTAAACCCAGACACACAGAAGACAAAACAGTCATTTTATCTACCCAGGGTGCTTGTGTATACCTTTGGGTCAGTTTTCTAAAACTCTCACAGTATTGCAGTTAACTAAACACACCTTTTAAAACTGTTACTTTATATGCATCATATATCTTTCTGTCAATTGCATAAAAAGTTGTCACTATTGTGACCTTTATTCTCTTCTCCAAAACATCATCGAATACTTACTTGCACCTTTGAATGCAGGTCCTGCAAACAGGCTGCCATGAAAGTTTTACCCAATCTTCTTTGGTCATCAGTTTTGATGCATATTTCGGAAGTCCATACCATCTTCTTGTTCAGGATTGTAGATGTCTGAACACGTTCGGAAAATCAATTTAGGACAAGGGTATTTACTCTGTCTTCATCTGTAGCTTCTTCTTGGTTTTCATATTCCTGGGACCTGTCTCTTAAACTGGGGATGTTGACTCCTGGGCAGGGCCCAAATAGCTCACATTTCCTGCTTCCCACCTACCCACCCAGCCAAGTGCCTCCAGAGTGTTGGAGCAGATAGTTCTGCTGTTACCCAATCCTCCTGCCTAGCCATGGCTGCGGGCACTTTGGAGCCACTTTCCTGCTGCCTACTAACCCAGCTACTTTCCTCAAGTTGCTGCAATTGCTGGACCAGGACAGTCTGTCAGCTCTGCTGGCTGAGTCTGGCCACCCACGCCCTCTAAGCCCCGCCCAACCCAACTTCCCTCTAACCCCATTGGGGTCCTTTTTAATACTTCCCGAGGAACTGGGAGAAAAGAAACAGGTGCAATAGGTAATAAAGTTATGGGGCGTGGTCATTCTGGCCAGAAAAAGTAGCGCTTAAGGAGAGAAAGGGGGAGCGCTCCCCCGCCTGACCTTGCCATCCACTCTCACCCGCCAACGAGGCGGAAGCCGCGGAACAGCTCCACGTCGTGGCCAGAGCGCGGCCAATTGGCTTCCGAGGAGGCGAGTTGCTGTCTGAAAAGAGAAGACGAGCTCAGGATCTCTCTGTTCATTGGTCAGGCGCGTCATTTCTACCGGGAAAGCGCGATTCCAGTGCTGGCGGGAAAAGGGGATTCCAGTGCTGGCGGGAAAGGTCCCTTGCAGTGATGCTGGCGAGTTCATCAGAGTTCGTCGCTGGACTTTGAAGGGACTCTTCCTCTTAGGTAAGTTACCCCTTTGGTTCTGGGCTAGCTGGGAGAATTCATTGGCAGAAAAATCTCGGGCTGGTAGAGAGCAGGAGGAAAAATCCTCTATTCCTGGATGCTTGCTATCCTTTCTAGAGAGGGTACCGCGTGCAGTTCCTGGAAACATAAAAAGAACAGAGATAGGTGAAAGGATGCATTTCTTTTGCAGTGCTTAACATGATGTGCTTGTCTTGCTTTCATCAACGTAAATTTACTGTTCCAGGCATATTCTGCCAGGAAATTTAAAAGTTGCAAGTGTTTTTATTATTTATTCCAGTAACGTCCTCAGAGACCCAACCAGTCTTCATTAGAAGGCATCAAAGAACAGGTTGCAACTCAAGAATTCTTGAACCTTCTCCTCAAAATCCTAACTTTGGTATATCCACCAACTCTAAACTGTTACCCAATCCTATCTAATCCCCCACCCCCCAAACACACACACTAAAGACCAGGTTTAAACCAGACTTCATAATCTCAATATTAGCCCAGCTTTGCTTTACCCTCCCCAGGAAACTACCAGAATGCTGTCAAGATGTTAGTCTCCATTACTTCATAAGCAATAAGCTTGGCTTTGTCTTATCAGCAGGTCTCTTTGATGACATTTCTGAAAGCAGGCATTTGCCATTCTTGAAGACCCCTGCAAGACCGAATCAGCCTCTTCCACAGCCTTAAACACCCCTCAACCCAGAATCAGTGTTCCCTGCTGAGGTCCCTTCAAACCGCCTTCCAAGAGCCCTCTGCCCCCAAAGCTGGGTAAAGTAGCTGTTTCATTAAGTTGAAATCCAGTTCCTTTTTGTTGTGTTTCCCAAGTGCAAATCTATTTTGTTCCTAGGAGTAAGGAAACCTTTTAAGTGATCCTTTTGAATTATCTGCTCGGATTAAAAAAAAACAAAACTCTTATGGTTGGCGAAAATCTACCTTATTTTTAGCAACAATGCACTTTGTCTCTGTTATTGTAAATAATAATAATAATAATTATTATTATTATTATTATTAAGAGAACAGGCACGGGCTCTGATAAATGTGTTTCCTGGGGCTCGCCCTGACGACCAAGACATTCAGAAGGTTTCGTTTTAGACTGATGGCGCTGTCTGAAATAAATACAAAATCAGATGCTTCTCTGGAGAGCCACCTGAGGCCAGGAACAGCCAGTCTCCCCCTCTTCCCAGAGGTCCAAAAAAGCAAGGAACTGAGGGGGATGGAGGTGGGAGATGGGGTAGTTTAGGAGAGAAGAGGCCTGACAGGCAGAAAAGGCAAAGAAAGTAACTAAATGGCAGGGGCAACAGCCACTCACAGAAAGGTGGGCGGTCCTTTCAAGCCCTTAGTCCCACCTCCTTCCTGTCTTGTCCAATCCAAGTTTAAGTGGTCGCACTCTCATTGGCCAGACTAGCTGCCTCTCTGTGGAACCCGGGCTGCTGAGGTGAATTGGCGCGGGATTTGAATTCCAGTCCTTTGCGTGTGCCAGGCACGCAGCAACCAGGGAGCCAGCGGAATTGGTGAGCCATCCTGGTGGGCGAGCGCTCGGGGTGGGTGAGCCCACCGGTTGCTCCGCAGGGTGGGCGCGGGCGCGCTGGAGCCTCTGGGTCTGGAAGGGGATGAGGCTGGAGGCCCAGCAACCTGGGCCAGAAGCGTCTGGCACCTGGAGGGTCCCGAGGGCTCTGGATTTTCTTAGAAACTCATGACCAGTGTTTTTTGTCCCACTCTGTGCTGGAGAGAAGAGCGAGGTGGCGGACAAGGGCCAGGCTCCAATAGGCCATGATCCCAGTTTCTGGAAAGTGTGGCTGAGCCAGAGAGAAAGTGAAAGCAAGCAAGCGCCCACAGCAGGGAGCAGGGTGGAGACTGTAAGAGAGGGAAGCTGGGGCCCAGAGGGGGGGGCTGGGGGGGGGAAGGTCAAGGTGGGGAGAAGGACAGGGAAATAAGAAGATGCTAGAAGTATCCCAGGAAGGCAAAGGAAAGGGGAACAGGGAGAAGTGAGAGGAGAGGGGAGAAGAAAAGAGAATATGAGAATGAGAAATTCCAGGAGAGCTGTCAGGTGGAGATGGGATCCAGGACAGGCTGTATTACTTTTATCCCTTTAGTGTAGGAAGTAAAGCAAGTCCTTTAGGTGAGTAGAACCTGGACATATCCCACTATAACACAGGGTTGGAATAGCAAGAGCGGTAAAGTCCTTCACATTTTGATATAACACTGTGCAGTCTAGATACTGGAACCTATGTGTGGGGCCCGGGCGGTATTGGGGTGTATACTTAACATCTTGGCCTTTTCCACTGCAGCTGCTCATATACAAGCCAGTAATCCTAAAATACATATTTCTTTCTACTTGATTTGTTTTCCTTTTGTAGTGGGTGTGAAAATTATTTCTGAAGCAGTTTCTTTCTCAGACATCATTAGATGAGTCAGCATCAACAGTGACACCCCACCCAAATTTTCTGCCTTCAAAGATCTTACAGCTCAGCTCAGTTCCTCAATTCTTTGTCTATTTTTACCACCTCCAACCCTTCTTTGATGTTTAAAAAGTCTACCTTTGGTTAAGGTTTTGACACTGATGCTAGTACTGGCAGTAATATTTACTGGGCAGCCTATTAAACGGCATTCACTGTTCTAAAGGACACTTTTTAATCTTCACAACACCAGAAGTTAATTCTAATACTGCCCTCATTTTAGATAAGGAAAATGAGACAGGAAGTAGTTAATTGTTATTTCACAGGTCATGAAACTGGGAAGTGGCAATCTTATAGTTGAGCCCAGAAGTTCTTATAAATACTGTCATTGATATAGTACATTTTCATATTCATATCTTGTTTAAAATAATTGTCTCTTTTTACAAACAGGAAACTAAGGTTCACATAGGCTAACTGGATTTCCTTAGAAACTCATTACCAGTAACTGAGAAGTTCCTGCACCATAGTGAAGTGGTTACAAGAATAAGCACAGTCTTTAGATGACTTCCACTTGCCAAAGAGTGCAGAGGAGAGTGCATAAGTAAAATGACAAGGGAAAGAAGCAATCCAAGAAGTGAACATTCCACAGCTTTTCTGTCCACTTTGACAGATCAATGCTTTTTCTAGAATGAAAGAGACTTAAAAGCCATAATTAAAGGCAACTTTCACACCTCATCTGGATTTGGGGTTTAACAAATTAGTGTTGTGATTATAAAAGAAAATGTCCTTCATTTTTAGAAATACAATATTCTTTTTTTTTTTTTTACAAATAGCAAAGTAATAGAGATGGTCTAGGTGTCCATCAGCAGATGGATAAGGAAAATGTGGTATATAAACACAATGGAGTTTCACCCATCCATAAAGAAGGATGTGATTACGTCATGTGTTGGTACACGGATGTAACTGGGGAACATCATGCTAACTGAAATAAGCCAGACTCAGGAAGTCAAGGGTTGAATGTTTTCTCTCATATGCAAAAGCTAGAGAGAAAATAAGGAATTAAAAAGGCAGTGGGGGCAGGGTCTTATGAAAACAGAAGGGAGAAAAGTAGAGTGGAAGCTTATGTAAACTTTTCAGATTACCTTATGAAATCCCATTGCAAATTTCTTTTATCTTCAGTTCCTTTCCTACCCTTTTCCTTAAATTTTACCATCTCTGGAATCTCCATCTTAAATAGAGATCAAATTTTAACTCAAGGTAAGTAGAAGAACACACTTTTGAATTCTCCAACTACAGATTTCTCTATGGGTTTTAATATTTGCACTTGGACAGATCTCTCTTCTTTAAGCTATCCTTTCCCCCAAGTTTAAAAAAAAAATCTAGATATAACCTCTTTCCCACTGTATTTGGGATTCGAAGTTAGAGATAATTTTCATAAAGTGTCAAGTGTAGTGACTGACACATAATGCTCTATAAAAGAAAGCTTTTATTGTTGGGGTGATAATACTTGGTGGATAAATTATTTGCTAAGTTAATATCTCTGGGGAGGGCAAGAACAGAGCTGAAGAAGGAAGTTCATCTCTTCCTCTACATAATTAATGACAGCTATGAAGATACTGTTGTAACTTGAACCTTTTTTAAATTAGTGTTTCAGCTGAACTAGTTCATCTTCAAGTCATCATGAGCTGTAAGAATCGCAGGTCACAGAAGAACTTGTTTGATGTGAAAAAAAACATGAAAATAGAGAACTATTTTGCTCAGGTATGTTTGTAAACACTATTTATGTAATGAATATGCTAATGTTAGATTTAGCCATCCTTGAGTCTGTATTGCATAAATCTTCCTGCCAAGAAATCATATCATTATATATTGGAAATATTTATATAAGGTAAGACCTTTCTCATCCACTTTGTTTTATATAATAATTTTGGTCGTATCACACTAGCCCTTAAAAAAAACTGGTAGTAATTCCTGGACAACCATAAAAACCAAATAACTATATTAAACTTTGGATAAAACAAAACCAAAAGTAATCTGTTTTATAGCACAGAAATACCATGCCAAGTGTGGCTGATATACTGAATCATAATAACCTACATCTGTACAGTGCTTTACAGTTTATGAAACAAATTTTTTGCTTGTTTATTCTTACCATAACCATGTTAGTCAGGTAAAAGAGTTTACCTCTAATATGTTTCCTTCAAAAGTTCCTATATGTGCCCAAGAATACTTTGACAAGTTGGAATTCTGTTGCAATGCTCCCGTGGGGTACATGAGCAAGATGTTTCTGACAGCATTAGGCTTTAGAGATGCCTTTTGAAGATTTGGACATATAGCACAAGTAAATTTACATTAACTTGTGTTCTTTTTATCTCTTTGACCCAGACTACTAGTATTTAACAAATCTACCCTATCACATGCCAGTCATGTTGCTACACAATGATGTTAGGCCTAGTCTTTACGACAATCCTGGCTTTGTTATTCCCATTACCAGAATGTAGCCTTGCTAGCATATGACTCCATGCCTGTTCATACCCTCACCGTAATAAGTAGGACTTCAGGAAAATGTACCTTTTAGACATAGGTACATTTTCCTGAAGTCCTATTCATAAGCAGTTGCTCTTAATTTTTCATTAATTTTTTTGTCTTGTTTGAGTAATCCTCTTTAATTCCTTCCCCTTCCCCAACTCCTGGTTCTTAAGATGATACCCTATAAAAATCAGTATTATGCATGCTTGTAATCCCAGTGGTTTGGGCAGCTGAGACAGGAGGATCATGAATTCAAAGCCAGCCTCAGCAAAAGTGAGGGACTAATCAACTCAGTGAGACCCTGTCTCTAAATAAAATACAGAATAGGCCTGGGGATATGGCTTATGGGGCAAGTGCCCCTGATTTCAACTCTTGGTATCCTGCCCCTGCCAAAAAAAATGAGTGTCATGAATGCAAATTTTACCAAGAAAAAATGTTTGGTATCATGGAAAGGAATATTAGACTTAAGTGTTGGTATTCTGGCACTCAGTTCATTTAGTGGTTATTACATGATGCTAGGAAAGGTACTCACAAGAAAAACTTTCTATACCTAAGTTTCTCCATCAAAAAGACAAAGAGAGGCCATATTTGTTTCTTCGCAATTCATAGAATTCGGGGATTAATTGATGTCATAGAGGAAATCAGTTTTTTGCATGATAGGTTCTGGGTGAATGAACGTATTCATTATTAGAAATAACTATTTTTATGATCAGATAATCAGTTAGCTAATGAGGATTTTGTTCAAAATGTAATGCCTAATAATAAATCATGGTGACTTATTTTTGCTGAACTTGGTATTTTTTAAAAATTTTGGTTTTAATTTTTTGTTGTTGATGGACCTTTATTTTATTTACTTATTTTTATGTGGGTGCTGAGAATCGAACCCCGTGCCTCACTCATGTGAAGCAAGTGCTCTACCAATGAGCTACAACTCCAGCCCATGAACTTGGTATTTTAAGAACAAAATTTTCAGTGCAGTTTATCACTGTGTTTGAGAAAAGTAAAAATTTTACAGCTGAGAATAGTAAACAAGACATGAAGTGACACTTTAAGAAAGCTGGTAGCTTTTTAAGCATGTGTCTCAGAAAAATGCACCAGTGTATCTTATTAGGAGCTTATCTGACTGATGTGACAGTCTGCTCAGCTTATATTCTAGAGCTGAAGTTAAACTCAGATCTAATTATATTCACTGGTTTTTTGAGTATGAGTTTCCCATAGAAATTCTGTGAATTGCATATTTAAAAAGGAAACAAGCAATAACAACAACAAACTAGGGTTCTATTCAGAGTCTCAAGGTTTTTCGTCTAAAATATATTTTTAGGTCTCAAAAGAAGAGCAGAACAATTCAGGTATTATTCAAATGAAGATGCAATCTAGAAAAAGGCCAAGAGATATAACTGACACCCAGGATCAAAGTTCCCACTCACCCAGGAAACCTCCAAAAGTCCAGACCACTTCTCCAAACAAGATCATTACTATTACCTTGAATGTAAACCTTAGAAAAAACAAGAACATGAAATACATGCTCCCATGCAGTGAGGGGGACAGCTTGCTGGTGGGGCTCAAGACCATTGATGCTGTCAGAAAAGCTATGGAGACTCGGCCAAGTAAGGAAATGCTGGTGCGTGGCATAGAAGGAATTAAAGGCTTCTTAAACCTTGGAATGCCACTCAGTTGTTTTCCTGAAAACAGCCACGTGGTAATTACATTTTCCAAAAGTAAAAGCAAGCAGAAAGAAGATGGCCAAGTATTTGGCCGGCTCAACCAGGAATCTACTGACGTGGTCAAATTTTACATTCATGCAATTGGGAATACCAGAAAACGAATTGTGAAGCGTGGGGAACTTCACAAAGAAGGAAACAAACTCTGTGTCTATGGTTTCAAAGGAGAAACCATCAAGGACACCATGTGCAAGGATGGAAGGTTTCTTCCCTTTTTGGAGACTGACAATTGGAAGCTCATTGGTAACCTGGACTCCATTCTAGAAAACTCACAGCTGATAGATGGGTTAGAAGGTAAGCTCTTTCAAGTTGAGGCTGATCAAGTAATGAACCCTAAGGCAGCAGCTGCTCAAAACAATGAGTTAGAAGAAAGAAACACCCGTGTGTTGAAAGAGTACATTGTGGAAGAGTATCCCTGTTTGAAAAGAGAAAGTGAAAAAATCAGGGAAAACTTGAAGGAAAAAATGAAAAAAAGACAGAAGAATACTTCTCTGTTTGAATTGCATAAAACAAATTTTTGGAAACTCACAAAAAATTCAACTCCAGTGAAAGTGATCAAACATCTTTCACAACTCAGTGACTCAGTGGGATACATATTCTGGAACAATAATGGAATCGAAGGCTGTGCCACCTGCTTTGCTTTTAAGGGATTGTTCATTTTCACTTGTCGGCATGTAATAAACGATATTGTGGGAGAAGGAATAGAGCCAAGCCAGTGGGCAGATATAATCAGTCAATGTGTAATGGTGAAATTCGATTATGAAGATACCGCAGTCACAGAAGACAACTGCTTTCTCGTTGAACCTTGGTTTGAAATATCTGACACAACTCTTGACTACGCCGTCCTGAAACTGAAAGAAAATGGACAAGAAGTACCTGCGGGACTGTATAATGGGATTGGTCCTATACCGTCTAGTGGTTTGATATATATTATTGGCCATCCAGATGGAGAAAAGAAGCATACTGACGCTTGTGTTGTGATTCCTCAGGGTAAACGAGAAGAGAAATTTAAGGAAAAGATTCAGATGAGAACAGCAGCAGGTTATGATAAATCTGAGTTTATCCACATGTACACTCAAAGAAGCTTCCAGGAAATGCTTCAAAATCCTGATGTGATTACCTATGACACCACCTTTTTTTTTGGGTCTTCTGGCTCTCCGGTGTTTGATTCCAAAGGTTCTTTGGTGGCCATGCATGCTGCTGGCACCACGTGTCTGCTACTGAGTGAGAAGGCTCATATCATTGAGTTTGGTCCGGCTATGAACAGTATCCTCTCACATATTAAGCAAAACCATGAAAGATGGTATAATGATGTATTTGTAAACCAACAGGATGTAGAAATGCCAAGTCAAGAGTATTGAGGACTGGTGAGAATTTAGTCCACTTACCAACTTTAAGGGGATTCCTATTTTATTCCATATTCCATGGTCAGTTTCATAAAACATATGAATAATCAATATTGTAGGCCACTTTCCATGAGCCAAGCATTTTTCTATCCCCTAGAGAAATAAGTTCTAAGAACCCTATGAGGAGGAGAGCTACCCCTATTTTAAAGTGAAGCAAAATGAAGACTTGATATGATTTAGCAACATTTATGATGACAATCTCCAGTAACTTGATGTTTTTTTTTTATTGGTTGTTCACATCATTACAAAGCTCTTGACATATCATGTTTCATACATTAGATTGAAGTGGGTTATGAACTCCCAATTTTACCCCAAATGCAGATTGCAGAATCACGTTGGTTACACATCCAACTTGATGGTTTTTTTTTTTCATTTCTTCCCCTAAATTCACTTGCTTCACAGCAGAAGCTTAAACTTGTTTACCAATTATCCCCCATATCTGACACATGGAAAGGAAATGCTTAGAAAAATGTGTGGGTCAATCAGGAGCAAAATATGGCACTGTAGTTAATGTTAACTGAAGAGTTAAATGCTTGGTTAGAAATGATTACAAACAAGAATCTTTTACAATTTCTGAGTTTCTCATATTACTAAATGTCAGAATACACTTGTCCTGGAAAGTCAGAAGCAATATCCACTCTTTGGTGAAGGCGTTCCTGTAGCCACTGTCTGACAGGGTCACAGTGTGGGATGCTGCAGCCGGGCCACGCCATCTAGAAACTGGAACCATTAGAAATGTTAAGTGTTTTGTTTATGATCCTCATGATATGGATAGCAGGGCATACGTCAATCAATAATAAAAGACATATTGCCTGAAATTGCAGGAAAATTCCCAGAATGAGACTAAGGATACAATTGAGACATGCCATGAGGTGCATTTCAATCTCTCTCAGGATACAAACAATGGTGTTATTCCTCAAGCCTGAACAACAAGAAATATTTATCCCATGGTTAACAATTTACATTAGCCCCCCAACCCCATCCTAAAGCCACAACCTGTACAATAGCCTAGCTACAGAAAAACAATTGCTGTGCCAACAGTAAGAGGACCACCGTATGTAGCTTATGGTATCCCCCTCGAGGACAAGAGGCTAATAAAAATACATTTCCCCAACCAATAGACCCTCCTTGGCCTTACACAGAAACTAATGATAAAAATGGAAAACACATAGTTAACATAAATGACAAATGGGTTGAGGGATAAAGGCTGCCCTTTAGTTAAAGCTTACAAAGACATAAAAATTGGTGTGCTTTGACCCAGGATCAAGGAAGTTCTTTAAGAAAGTAGTTGAATAGATCATATGAAAAAAAGAAATGACCTTGGAAATTGAAAATAGAATAATGTAAAATTAACAGATATATTTTAGAGGTACTTCAGAGTAGTAGGCTTTTAAATAATAGACTTTCACTACTTTTAAGTGTGTTTTACTGAGATTTTAGTTTAGAAGTAAGAAAGCTTAATCATAAGTATGCTTTAAAGATTAATGAAATAATTATAGGTATGCTTTAAAGTCAGAAGTGAATAATAGATCACTAGTCATATAGTCTAGTTGCGTCGCCTAGCACCTAGTGATTGAGGTGAAAACGTAAAAGCTTAATCATGATTGACTAAGGATACAGAAAAATATTTTGAACAATGTACTCAATATCTTAGGTAATCAATGTATGTTAGAAAAGATTGTAATTCTTGAAAATTATGTAAATCAAAAAAGTTTCGGGCTCTGAAGCTATCCATTAACTACCTGAAAAAAACACCTGTAAAAAAGGAATAAAAATAAAGGTCCCTCCAGGGACATAGAGATGTCTTCTGGAGGTTGCTCAGAACTTGCAACCTGTCGTGACGACTCTTCTTTCGAGGACACCACTCCTCCTTCAGGACCCCTGGAACCCCGTTCAACCTGGCCGGGGCTGGACCTCGGCAACTCTTCCCATATGAACAGGCTACGAGGACAAGGGCATCTAGAAGGTCATATTCCTTTATTCTGATTTCCTTTGTTTTAACCTAATGTCCTTTTTTCTGTTCCAAGATCCCACCCAGTGTAGGCATCACATTTAACTTTCATGTCTGTGGGCTCCTCTTGGTTGTGACAGTTTCTCAGACTTCTTGGTTTTTAGGCTGCCCGTCTATTGGAATTTGACAGATGCTTTTCTGATGGGACTGGGTTGTGGACTGGGGAGGAAGTTTATAGAATGAAGTATCATTCTCACCCTACCAAGGGATCATACTGTCAACATGATCCATCACTGGTGCTGGCCTTTGTCCCCCGGCTAAAATGGTGTTTTATCATTTACGTATTCCCCTACGTGGTACTCTTTGGAAGGAAGTTACTATGCACAACCCATGTTTGTGAAGTAGAGACTTAGGTTCTCCTTCCTTAGGTAGGGGACTCCTGGAGAATCTACATAATTTATTTGGGATCATTTCGCCTGGAGATTTGTCTCTTTTCCCCTTTCATGAATTCCATCATCAGTATAGACTCGCAATACCCTTAACTCCATATGGATCCATAACCACATGGATCGTTTTCACTCCCTCCCTTTGCCTACCTATAAATTCTCTACTCCACCCACAGAAAATAGAATTTTTATCATACCTCAGTAATTTATTTAACTGTTTGATTCTGGTATGCAGTTGGCACAGTGGTGCACACCTGTAATCCCAGGGAATTGAGACACTGAGGCAGTGTAAACTCAAGGCCAGCCTGAGCAACTTAGCAGGACCCTCAGCAATTTAATGAGACCCTGGCTCAAAATAAAATATAAAAAGTGCTGGGATGTAGCTCAGTGGTAAAGCACAGAAGCAAAATGTATCCAGAGGAGAAATATATCAACAAAAATGTAGTGTTTGTGTGCAATTTCTTTTGCTTTTAATCTTCATACTCCATTCCTTCCCAAAGTTACTTAAAGTCAGGACCTTTTCCCTCAGCTCGTTGGCAGTTATTTCATTCAGTTATAATGCAGTTGTAATATAATACCTTTAGACTGGTCACAGCCATACATTCTTCCCTTTGATCTTTTGAACTCCTAAATAAATTTCTAAAGTGGATACTAATGATTTGCTTTTTTGTGCTGTCAAATTCTATAGGTTTTAGCAAGTACATGATGTCATGTATTCACCATTGCAATGTCATACAGAGTAGTTTCACCTCCCTAAAACTTTCCCTGTGCTTTACCTGCTTGTCCCTTCCCTCCCTCCTGCACCCCTGGCAATCACTGATCTTTTTTATTGCCTTTATAGTTTTACTTTTTCCAGAATGCCATGTAACTATAGTTTCACGGTATATACCATTTTCAGTTTGGCTGTTTCATTTAGAAGGTTTCTCTCTGTGTATTTTATGGCTTGATAGCTCACTTCTTTTTATCACTGAGTAATATTCCACTGTATGGATGTACCACGATTTGTTTATTTGCTCACCTTTCAAAAGACATCTTAGTTGCTTCTAGTTTTCGGCGATTTTTTGAATAAAGCTTCTCCAAACATTTGTGTACAGCTTTTGGTATGAATGTAAGTTTTCAACTCAACTGGGAAAATACTGAGTGCAATTGATGGGTCGTATAGTAAGAGAATGTTTAGCTTTGTAAGAATTTGCCAAACTGTCTACTAAAGGAACTCTGTCATTCTGCATTCCCACTAACAATGAATGAGAGATCCTGTTTCCCCATCCTCACCAGCATTTGGAATGGTCAGTTTTTCTTTTCTTTTTTTTAATATTTTTTTTGGTTCTCTTTAGTTATACATTACAGTAGGATGTATTTGGACATATTATACATAGACAGTAGTCAGTTTTTCTTGTCCTTTTTTTTAAAGGCATATTAATACTGCCTGGGATTCTTCAGGGGATACAAGATTTATTAATGAAGTTGGGAATGTCTTGGATGATCTAGGACATGGCTACAGAGTTATAATATCAGCCCAAGTTCAGTCAGGAAAATGGGGCTGCTATAAATAGTTTAAGAATAAGGTATTTAGGGGTTGGGGATGTGGCTCAAGCGGTAGCGCGCTCCTCTGGCATGCGTGAGGCCCGGGTTCGATCCTCAGCACCACATACCAACAAAGATGTTGTGTCCGCCGAGAACTAAAAAATAAATAAATATTCAAAATTCTCTCTCTCTCTCTCTCTCTCTCTCTCTCTCTCTCTCCTCTCTCACTCTCTCTTTAAAAAAAAAGAAGAAGGTAATTAATAAAGAATTAGGGTATTACTGAGTACAGTGATGCACACTTATAATCCCAGCAACTTGGGAAACTGAGTTAGGAGGTTTAAGGCCAGCCTCAGCAACTAAGTGAGACCGTGTCTCAAGATAAAAGGAGCTGGGGATTAGCTCCAAGGCAAAGCCTCCCTGGGTTCAATCCCCAGAATCCCCCCTCCAAAAAAAATAGGAAATAGAGAATGAAGGTTTCTGTGAGTAGTAGAGGCAGGAAAAGAAGTTCTGTATTATGTCAGTAATATGTCAGCCTAATGCATCAGAAGGAGGAGAAAAGTTGAAGATCGAAGTGGAAATGTCTGAGGAGATGCCAGGTCCGGTCATGATGACACTAAGGAATTTACAGAGAGATTGCAAAGTGTATACTAATGTTTTGCTTTTTGTAATGTCAAATTATATAGGCTGCACCAGACCCAATACAGGTGAGCTGGTGGAGATACCACAGGGTCCTTTCTGACTGCTATGTTCTCCCAAGTAATATCGACTAGCGCCTTTTTTTCTTACACATTTTTCCCATTTGCAAATGCTCATCCAGAACCTTACAGGAATTCTGTGGGAAATAGCCATCTGTTTTATAAGGCAGTAGCAGTAACTACCCACACACCCCCAAATGCAACCCATGCACATGTATATCATAGTTTATCTTCTCATCTCTAATCCCTTCATATCCTCACTCTCCACTTGGCCATTGTAGCTGTTGTTTCAGCATCCCTCTTACCCCTCTGGATTATTCCACAATTATTACTTCTAACCCTCTGTCTCACATGAGCATATTTCTACAAGTCAAACCACTAGACACAGGACCCTTAGACCCAGCTTGTTGAAGCTCAAGTTGTGCTGACTGATCCCCAACCCCAACCCAGTTCTACCTCTTTCCTGATCACAACCCCATCATCCAGACCAAAAAGAAAAAGAAAAAAAAAATTCAGACTAGAGTCCCTGGAGGCACTTTTAAAGTACTTTCCCTCATCTTCCAAGTATACATTATCTACAAGTCTTGTGGAATCTGTGGTTTTCCTCAAATGCGAGCCATCTTTCGAATTCTTCATTTCTTTCCGTCTCTTCCATCAAAAACATTACCGTGGTAGCCAACTTTTACCGTAAGTCTTAATTTTTAGGGCTTTGCTAAAAGTTTACGTAAAATATCATGATTGACCTCTGACACAATCTGAGGAGGTGAGCATTGTAGTCTTCTCAATGCTACAGATGTAAGATCATCCCCAGCCAGGGAGCAGGTCTGGGGACCACAGGGGTCTGGTTTTCAAAGCCTGGAACCACAGAGCTCACTTAGTGTCATCTAGAACCTGAAAGTCTGTCCTAGGTTGCCAGAAGCTCTAAGCTGAATTCTTTCTTCTGGCTTCCCTGGGGACAAAGTGTCAGAAGATGCAAGTATCTGAAAACCCCTGAGAAGAAGCTGGGGTGGCAGGCCAAAGGGTGAGGAGAAAGAAGCTCATCCATTCTCCCAATGGGGAGGGAGCCCATTTGAAGGAGAGTGCCTCATTTGACCCACCTCTCTCTCCCTCCCTTCTTTGCTGGAGGCAAACTCACCCAGGCCTTTGGGCCACTTGTTTTCCAGTGCCTAGGTCTCGGAAGGCCCTGCCTTTGCTCCTCTAAATGTCTGGCCTCCCGTCTCAGGACTTGGGACTAGAGTGCTTGCTGCAAGGACAGATACGAGAACCAGGAGCTGGGAAGGAGACCAGGTCTCGCCGCATGTTGTGGGCCTCTGGGAGTCCCTGGACTTGAAGTGTCATGAAGACCAAGCAGGGAAGGGGACTGTTCTACTCAGGGGGATATAGGGTGAAGTGGGGGGTGGTAGTTGGAAAGCCAAGAGCAAGTCTCAGCAGCCATGACACCCAGCTTCCTTGGAGAGAAGGGAAGGACATGATGAGGAAGCAACCACAGGGTCATCAGAGTGGGTCAGGGAGAAAGACTGCACTGGGTGTCAGCCAGAGCCAGGTGGCAGAGGAACTGAGAGAAAGGAGAGGGAGTGGACGAGATGCTCTGGGCAGGCGGAGAGCAGGGACAGGACCCACCCGCCGCTGTGTTGATGCCTTCAGTCCACCAATACTGATTTATGTGCTGGGTGTGTCTTTACCCATGGCAGTAGAGAAAAGCTGGCATAGTCCTTTCCCACAATTCCCTGTCTTCTTCAGACATCTCCTAGGGTTACTGTATGATTCACCTTTTCCCTACTCTGTATCATTTCCTAAAGGTTTATTCCTGGACCAAAATTCAGTTACAGTGTGATCATTTGAATAACTTATGAAGGATGAAACAGGGAAAAAATGAATACCACCTCTCAGCCTGAATATCCTCATTATTTTCATATTATTCTGTGTTTGCAAATTTGCCCACACCCTAAAATTAATCTGTAACCCCTCAAAATCAAACACCTGGGTGCTTTCCCTGGCTTGCAAAAATGCACACAGTGGTGGAAATTTCAAGTTGCCTGTGGCACACATTCCCAGCTGAGGTGAGACAAGACCATATGAGAGCTAAAAGAAGTTCAGACTTCTTTTAGCTCTCATACTATACACAGCTGTCCTTGCCAGTGTATATTTTACCCTACATCCTTTGCAGTTTTTGATTGTTTGGTGCTGTTTAAATGGCCCCCAGGCATAATGTTAAAATTCTGCCTAGGGTTCTAAACAAAAGAAAGTTTTGATATGCCTTATAGAGAAAATATATGTGTGGGTAAGGTGGGTTCAGACATGAGTTACAGCTCAGTTGGCAGTGAGTTCAATGTTAATGAATCATACCACAAATTAAATAAGTTGTCTTTTCACAGGAACACATGTAAAATTGTTACATATTGTCTGATTGATACAAATGATGTGACCAGAGATTAACAAATTTAACCCTGTGTTACCCCAAAGAACTGTGGCCCAAATATTCTCTTCTAATTTCGTATTGACAGCAACTTCATACAACATAACCAATACAAATAATGAGAATGGAGTGTATATCATTTCAAATATAGTTGCAACTGTCTGATCATCATAGGGACTTAAATTTATGTGGCTTTACTGTTTGTTGAACAATTCCTGATATATTATCTCAACACCTGCTAGATAGGCAGAGCAGATGTTACTATGTGTGCTTTTTGTGTGAGAAGGAAGGATAACTGAGTTGTTGCCCAAATTGCTGGTACCTAGGAAAAGATCAGGACTTAATCATGAAGTATAGTTCACTGCTCTTTCTGCTAATTGAGCTGTTTCATCAAACCAAGATACGGCTGTGTCCATTACTACATCCAAAGTATATCCATCCCTGGCCCTCTTAAGAAACGTTGTAACCTTTCTAATATAATTAATACCTTTATCTGATTTTCTTTTTCCTATCTCTAAAAACAAGGTTAGTTGGAAAATCCAGTTTCAGCCAACACTTACTACCACCCACTCTGCTCTAATTCCCAGTTATTAGAGCAGTATCCCTAGTCCACTATTGCATTCTACTCCAAAGCTCTTCTTGGCAATGAGAGAAGGCTGAAGGGATGTTATTGCATTGATTCGGGGCCTCCCCCAAACAGGTTCAAGTCCTCATCCTGAGTATGCATGTATGTGACCTTATTTGGATAAAAAGGGTTTGCAGATATTTTAAATTAAGGATCTTTAGATGAGAATATCTTGGATTAACCAGGTGGCTCTAAATTCAACAGTGTTCTTATAAGAGAAGTGCAGAGGAGAGAAACCACCATATAAAGATGGAGGCAGACATTACAGTGCTAAACCTACAGACAGCCCTGACTTACAGAGGGGTGACATCCTGAGAAGCTGGGTGTCATGCCTGCTGAGACTTGCTGTTGGCTTCTCCAACTACACTTCCCACAGTACACTTGAAATACTGTCAGTCAAAACTGCATTTCATATACCTAAATTACCAAACATCCAGGCTTAGCTGGCCTGCCTTAAATGTGCTCAAAACACTTATTTTAGCCAATGGTTGGGCAAAATCATCTAACACTGTCTATATGATAAATAAGTTTTGAATGTCCTGTGTAATTTCTTGACTTCAAATCTCTATAGAGTGCAGTATTTTCTCTTTACATTCATGATTGTGCAGCTGACAGGGAGCTGCAGATCCAGCAACTCCCCAGGGTGAGTTGGTACAATTTTCCTGGAAAGTGATACATTGTGAGATGTATCTTTATCTTAGCAGTAGTATTTCAACTGCTTGAAATATGCTCTAGGGAACTATTAAGATGAGTAGAAAAAGCATGTTTGGAGTAGTTTTAAAAACAAGCAGGGCTGGGGATGTAGAAGTGGCTTGTTCATGTGTGAGACCCTGATTCAGTCCCCAGTACCACAAAAACAGACCAACAAAAACTGGAAACAGGGCTGGGGTTGTGGCTCAGTGGTAAAGGGCTTGCCTCGCATGTGGAAGGCACTGGGTCCAATTCTCAGCACCACATATAAATAAATAAAATAAAGGTCTATTGGCAACTAAAAAAAATATTTAAATAACTGTAAACAATCTAAATATTCAGAAATAGAAGAATGGATTAAAATTATTTATTACAGTGAAATAGTATATGTATTTCCAAAGTCTGGCAAATGACATGTGAAAATAATGATATATGGCTTAGTGGAAAAGAAACTTATATGCATCACAGTATTTAAGTAACATAAGACTGGATCTGTATAGAAGACAATAGAAGCAAATAAACCATAGAATTATTATCTCTGGTGCTAGAAAAGTGGTGTTTTTTTTCTCCATTGCTCAGTAGCCATTATATTATCCTATTTGTACTCAAGAAAATGTATTATTTTTATCATTAGAAAGCATGGAACATGTTACTGAGAGTGATTCTTACTAAGTAATCTTTTGTTTTCTTTATAAGGATACTGTCACGAAGCAGAAATGGCCAGGCACACCTGTGGGTCAATGTCTAGGGACATAAGAGCATGTAGCACCACCTCCAAGCTTAGAAGCAAGGTCAACAAGCATGAGAGAGCCCAGAATCCAAATCTGAACACCAATGAAGAATATTACTTCACCTTCGTTTTGAGTAAAAGCTCAGGAAATTGGGCCATGGTGGGTTTACAACCTATGAACCCAGTGTCAGTGTCCATTCGGCTCTGAGATGATTGACAATTTCAGTGAAGGTATCGAGAATCATTTTAATAAGGACAGTATTGTTTATGAAGACAATGCAACAGATGGACATATATATTTAGGAATCCCTTTAAAGTGGCTTCCTAGAGGTTCTTATTTAAAAATAGCATTTGCTCAAAGAAAGAGGAAGATGGTAAGATACCATGCCAGTGTGGAAATACAAATATCAAGGGCATTCATTCTTCTTCACCTTCCTTCTGTGGCAAGAGCACAGATTCTTGAACTCAATTGCCCTCATTAAAGAAGAAGCACACTTGCACCTATGCCTCCCTGGCAATGCTAATTAACCCACCTCACTGGTGAGATGACAGAAGGATCTATATTGTGCCATTAGAGCAGACCAGATCTGAGGACACCTCTCTGGGTGAAGAGATGCTCTCCCCAGGCTCGGTTCTTGGGTCCAGATAGGCCTGCACTCTGGTGTCCAGATAGGCCTGCAGGGGTGCTGACCTCATGACTGGGAGCTGCCAGTCAAGGAACCCTGAGGACAGCGGGCAGGTAGGTGCCCAGAAAGTTCATGAGGCTGAGCTAACAATGGAGACAAAGTAAAGCCTAGGTTTAGTAAAGTGAAGCACAGGTGCCAAACTCCTTTGCTGCAATATGAGGTTAAGAATTGCCCTACTGCAGAGGTATGATAATTAAATGATTTAATATTTGTAAAATGCTTGCAACAGTGCATAAAAAGGACTTTGTGTTTGTTAAAGTTAACAGTTGGCTTTACTGGTGGTCTAAATAGAGTTTCTCAGCAGCGTCATAGGGGGGTGGGTATGGAGTGGGGGAATTGAACTCTGAGACACTTTGCCACTGAGCTATACCACTAGCCTTCTCTTTAATTATTTTTATTTTTTATTATTACTAGGAGATAGTGTCTCGCTAAGCTGTTAAGGCTGGCCTCAAACCTGTGATCCTCTGTCCTCAGCTTCCCCAGTTTCTGGGATAACAGGTGTGCCATCACGGAGCCCAGCGTTTGGGTCATTTTTGAAAGTTGCAGTTTCCTGGACCTTGCCCTGGACCTGTAGAACCATATGACAGAATAGGTTGGCTCCAAGAAAAAGCATTTTTTTTTTAATGACTACCCCATGTACATCTTAAGAACCCTAAAATTGGGGAAAACTTAGATCTGGGTCAATCTCTTTGATTTGCAAATGAAGGAATTGAGACTTGCCAAAAGTCTCCCTGCAAGATCCTAAGAGAATGTTAACATTCTGAGGTTAAAATCCTCCCCAACAATCCCTTTCCCTTTTCAGCTATTTCCATGTCCTCCAGCAAATTAATCTGTTATATAATGTGTGAAAGGGGTCAAAGTCACACATACTTCAAGGAAGTGGGTGTGAGGATCAAATAAGACCAAGGCCAGTTAAATACACAAAGGATGAATACTCAAAGGGCCACCACCCCTTCCTGGGACAATTCTCTCAGGTGCAAGACAGAATTTTTCTTGAATGGGAGCAAATTGTGCTGTGAGGTTTTGCAAACTGCAGTACCAGGAACTGCAGAAGCCACTCCATCCCCAGTGTCCCCTGATACCTCTGCTGCTGTGACTTGTGGCCACAACTACCCAGAGTGCTGCTGACATGGCCTTTCCTACAAAGGAAGGTCCCAGCTTGCTGTCACCCTGCTGCTCAGAGCCTCCAGAATACCAGTGGGAAGAGTACTGCCCCTCAGAGGTCTAAGCCACGCCCCTTATACTGGACAGAGCTCCAGCTGCTGAGCTCTAGCTCCTGGAACTCATATCTCCCAATGCCTTTGAACTCTAATTGAAATGAATACCACCTCTTCCTGGTGTCAGAAGAGTGACTGGTTACATCCCTCTTGTGGAATTAAGATATAAGGATCACAAAGAACCCATGCTAAAGTAAGATTTCATCCCTAAAAGAAAGCCATTCCCCTATTACCTAAAGCCATGATATAGTTTATTGCAAATATATAAGGTTTCAGAATTATCTGTTCATTTTATAACCTGTCCCCCATAAACCAACCCATAATTTACAAAGCCAGAAATGTTTAAAAATAAATTGTTCCAAATATACAAAATTATATATAAAGATTTTGGAAACAATGTGATAGATATTTTGCTACATAAGTTTAGCTACACAGGTTTTAGAACACATTTTATGTTTTCTGTAAACCTCCTATTATCTTTTCATGAACTAACATTTTTATCTATCAAAATCATTTGAATAAGATTTCCAGTGAATTTTAATTTTGTGGATTGAGAATTTTATGAACATGTTGAATTCTTAACATCCATGTTCTAGAAAGTGGTGTTAAGCTTATTGTCTATTAAATCACTCCTTTGCTTATGCAGTGAAACGTAAAAATGGCAGAAAGAGAGAAATAAATTGAAAAGCCACCAGAGAAAACACTTCCAGTGGCAGGAACACATTCTTAGTGCTTTAACCACTTGTTATTCTACCCTCATAAGTCTTACTCTAATGTCTACAATCACAGACTTCGACAATAGTGTTTGTTTCAAAAAAGACAACCTCACTTCATTTCAGAGTGTTCTGGGTCTCTTAACTTTTGTCCAATATCTCAAAAGTGCACGAAATACTAGCAATTTAGCTCAAATGGTAGGAAGTTCTTTAGTGTTTGGGACTATCAGGATAGCTCTTGAAAAGTGTCTTCAGATTGATGGACAATTACAACTTCAGTATTCTTTACCATCTCTTAATGGGCATTGAAGTTGTCACTGTCCCAGAACCCAGAACCGGTGACAGGAAAAAAAAAAAAAAAAAACACAAACCAAATTCTTATTATTTGGTAATTATGGCTTGCCTTACTCACAGGAGTTTGAAAATTGCTGAAGATTCAAAGAATGACAGTGAGTGAAGAAACTTTTATATAATTGGGGGATTTTTTTTTTTTTTTTGATAGAGCAATCTTCCTTAAACCCCAGACCCACAGAAGACAAAACAGTCATTTTATCTACTCTGGGTGCTTGTGTATACCTTTGGGTCAGTTTTCTAAAACTCTCACAGTATTGCAGTTAACTAAACACACCTTTTAAAACTGTTACTTTATATGCATCATATATCTTTCTGTCAATTGTATTAAAAGTTGTCACTATTGTGACCTTTATTCTCTTCTCCAAAACATCATCGAATACTTACTTGCACCTTTGAATGCAGGTCCTGCAAACAGGCTGCCATGAAAGTTTTACCCAATCTTCTTTGGTCATCAGTTTTGATGCATATTTCGGGAGTCCATACCATGTTCTTGTTCAGGATTGTAGATGTCTGAACACGTTCGGAAAATCAATTTAGGACAGGGTATTTACTCTGTCTTCATCTGTAGCTTCTTCTTGGTTTTCATATTCTTGGGACCTGTCTCTTAAGCTGGGGATGTTGACTCCTGGGAAGGGCCCAAATAGCTCACATTTCCTGCTTCCCACCTACCCACCCAGCCAAGTGCCTCCTGAGTGTTGGAGCAGATGGTTCTGCTGTTACCCAATCCTCCTGCCTAGCCATGGCTGCGGGCACTTTGGAGCCACTTTCCCACCGCCTACTAACCCAGCTACTTTCCTCAAGTTGCTGCAATTGCTGGTCCAGGACAGTCTCTGTCAGCTCTGCTGGCTGAGTCTGGGGACCCACGCCCTCTAAGCCCCGCCCAACCCAACTTCCCTCTAACCCCATTGGGGTCCTTTTTAATACTTCCCGAGGAACTGGGAGAAAAGAAACAGGTGCAATAGGTAATAAAGTTATGGGGCGTGGTCATTCTGGCCAGAAAAAGCAGCGCTTAAGGAGAGAAAGGGGGAGCGCTCCCCCGCCAGACCTTGCCATCCACTCTCACCCGCCAACGAGGCGGAAGCCGCGGAACAGCTCCACGTCGTGGCCAGAGCGCGGCCAATTGGCTTCCGAGGAGGCGAGTTGCTGTCTGAAAGAGAAGAGGAGCTCAGGATCTCTCTGTTCATTGGCCAGGCGCATCATTTCTACCTGGAGAGAGGGATTCCAGTGCTGGCGGGAAAAGGGCGATTCCAGTGCTGGCGGGAAAGGTCCCTTGCAGTGGTGCTGGCAAGTTCACCGCTGGACTTTGAAGGGACTCTTCCTCTTAGGTAAGTTACCCCTTTGGTTCTGGGCTAGCTGGGAGAATTCATTGGCAGAAAAATCTCGGGCTGGTAGAGAGCAGGAGGAAAAATCCTCTATTCCTGGATGCTTGCTATCTTTTCTAGAGAGGGTACCGCGTGCAGTTCCTGGAAACGTAAAAAGAACAGAGATAGGTGAAAGGATGCATTTCTTTTGCAGTGCTTAACATGATGTGCTTGTCTTGCTTTCATCAACGTAAATTTACTGTTCCAGGAATATTCTGCCAGGAAATAAAAGTTGCAAGTGTTTTTATTATTTATTCCAGTAACGTCCTCAGAGACCCAACCAGTCTTCATTAGAAGGCATCAAAGAACAGGTTGCAACTCAAGAATTCTTGAACCTTCTCCTCAAAATCCTAACTTTGGTATATCCACCAACCCTAAACTATTACCCAATCCTATCTAATCCCCCACCCCCCAAACACACACACTAAAGACCAGGTTTAAACCAGACTTCATAATCTATTAATAATCAATATTAGCCCAGCTTTGCTTTACCCTTCCCAGGAAACTACCAGAATGCTGTCAAGCTATTAGTCTCCATTACTTCATAAGCAATAAGCTTGGCTTTGTCTTATCAGCAGGTCGCTTTGATGACATTTCTGAAAGCAGACATTTGCCATTTTTGAAGGCCTCTGCCAGACCCAATCAGCCTCTTCCGCAGCCTTAACCAACACCCCTCAACCTAGAATCAGTGTTCCCTGCTGAGGTCCCTTCAAACCCCCTTCCAAGAGCCCTTTGCCCCCAAAGCTGGGTAAAGTAGCTGTTTCATTAAAATGAAATCCAGTTCCTTTTTGTTATGTTTCCCAAGTGCAAATCTATTTTGTTCCTAGGAGTAAGGAAACCTTTTAAGTACTCCTTTTGAATTATCTGCTCGGATTAAAAAAAAACAAAACTCTTATGGTTGGCGAAAATCTACCTTATTTTTAGCAACAATGCAGTTTGTCTCTGTTATTCTAAATAATAATAATTATAATAATAATTATTATTGTTATTATTATTATTATCATCATCATTATTAAGAGAACAGGCATGGGCTCTGATAAATGTGTTTCCTGGGCTCGCCCTGATGACCCAGACATTCAGAAGGTTTTGTTTTAGACTGATGGCGCTGTCTGAAATGAATACAAAATCAGATGCTTCCCTGGAGAGCCACATGATCCAGGAACAGCCAGTCTCCCCCTCTTCCCAGGGGTCCAAAAAAGCTAGGAACTGAGGGGGATGGAGGTGGGAGATGGGGTAGTTTAGGAGAGAAAAGGCCTGACAGGCAGAAAAGGCAAAGAAAGTAACTAAATGGCAGGGGCAACAGCCACTCACAGAAAGGTGGGCGGTTCTTTCAAGCCCTTAGTCCCACCTCCATCCTGTCTTGTCCAATCCGAGTTTCAGTCGGCGCACTCTCATTGGCCAGACTAGCTGCCTCTCTGTGGAACCCGGACTGCTGACGTGAATTGGCGCGGGATTTGAATGCCAGCCCTTTGGGTGTGCTAGGCGCGCAGCAGCCAGGGAGCCCGCGGAATTGGTGAGCCATCCTGGTGGGCGAGCGCTCGGGGTGGGTGAGCCCACTGGTTGCTCCGCAGGGTGGGCGCGGGCGCGCTGGAGCCTCTGGGTCTGGAAGGGGATGAGGCTGGAGGCCCAGCAACCTGGGCCAGAAGCGTCGTCCACCTGGAGGGTCCGGAGGGCTCTGGGTTTTCTTAGAAACTCATGACCAGTGTTTCTTGTCCCACTCTGTGCTGGAGAGAAGAGCGAGGTGGCGGACAAGGACCAGGCTCGGATCGGCCGTGATCCCAGTTTCTGGAAAGCGTGGCTGAGCCAGAGAGAAAGTGAAAGCAAGCGAGCGCGCACAGGAGCGAGCCTGGTGCCAGACTGTAAGAGAGGGAATTGGGGGCGGGGGTGTGGGGGGGAAGGTCAGGGTGGGGAGAAGGATGGGGAAATAAGAAGATGCTAGAAATATCGAAGGAAGGCAAAGGAGAGGGGAACGGGGAGAAGTGAGAGGAGAGGGGAGAAGAAAAGAGGATATGAGAATGAGAAATTCCAGGAGAGCTGTCAGGTGGAGATGGGATCCAGGACAGGCTGTATTACTTTTATCCCTTTAGTGTAGGAAGTAAAGCAAGTCCTTTAGGTGAGTAGAACCTGGACATATCCCACTATAACACAGGGTTGGAATAGCAGAGCGGTAAAGTCCTTCACATTTTGATATAACACTGTTCAGTCTAGATACTGGAACCGATGTGTGGGGCGCAGGCTGTATTGGGGTGTATACTTAACATCTTGGCCTTTTCCACTGCAGCTGTTCATATACAAGCCAGTAATCCTAAAATTCATATTTCTTTCTACTTGATTTGTTTTCCTTTTGTAGTGGGTGTGAAAATTATTTCTGAAGCAATTTCTTTCTCAGACATCATTAGATGAGTCATCATCATCAACAGTGACACCCCACTTAAATTTTCTGCCTTCAAAGATCTTACAGCTCAGCTCAGTTCCTCAATTGTTTGTCTATTTTTTACCACCTCCACCCCTTCTTTGATGTTTAAAAAGTCTACCTTTGGTTAAGTGTTTTGACACTGATGCTAGTACTGGCAGTAATATTTACTGGGCAGCCTATTAAACGGCATTCACTGTTCTAAAGGACACTTTTTAATCTTCACAACACCAAAAGTTAATTCTAATACTGCCCTCATTTTATATAAGGAAAATGAGACAGGAAGTAGTTAATTGTTATTTCACAGGTCATGAAACTGGGAAGTGGCAATCTTATAGTTGAGGCCAGATGTTCTTATAAATACTGTCATTGTACATTTTCATATTCATATCTTGTTTAAAATAATTGTCTCTTTTTACAAACAGGAAACTAAGGTTCACATAGGCTAACTGGATTTCCTTAGAAACTCATTACCAGTAATTGAGAAGTTCCTGCACCATAGTGAAGTGGTTACAAGAATAAGCACAGTCTTTAGATGACTTCCACTTGCCAAAGAGTGCAGAGGAGAGTGCATAAGTAAAATGACAAGGGAAAGAAGCAATCCAAGAAGTGAACATTCCACAGCTTTTCTGTCCACTTTGACAGATCAATGCTTTTTCTAGAATGAAAGAGACTTAAAAGCCATAATTAAAGGCAACTTTCACACCTCATCTGGATTTGGGGTTTAAAAAGTTAGTGTTGTGATTATAAAAGAAAATGTCCTTCATTTTAGAAATAGAATATATTTTTTTACAAATAGCCAAGTAATAGAGATGGTCTAGGTGTCCATCAGCAGATGGATAAGGAAAATGTGGTATATAAACACAATGGAGTTTCACCCATCCATAAAGAAGGATGTGATTATGTCATGTGTTGGTACATGGATGTAACTGGGGAACATCATTCTAAGTGAAATAAGCCAGACTCAGGAAGTCAAGGGTTGAATGTTTCCTCTCATATGCAAAAGCTAAAGAGAAAACAAGGAATTAAAAAGGCAGTGGGGGCGGGAGGGTCTTATGAAAACAGAAGGGAGAAAAGTAGAGTGGAAGCTTTCGTGAACTTTTCAGATTACTTTATGAAATCCCATTCCAAATTTCTTTTATCTTCAGGGTATTAACCAGTTCCTTTCCTACCCTTTTCCTTAAATTTTACCATCTCTGGCATCTCCATCTTAAATAGAGATCAAATTTTAACTCAAGGTAAGTAGAAGAACACACTTTTGAATTCTCCAACTACAGATTTTTCTATGGGTTTTAATATTTGCACTTGGACAGATCTCTCTTCTTTAAGCTATCCTTTCCCCCAAGTTTAAAAACAAAAAAATCTAGATATAACCTCTTTCCCACTGTAGTTGGGATTCGCAGTTAGAGATAATTTTCATAAAGTGTCAAGTGTAGTGACTGACACATAATGCTCTATAAAAGAAAGCTTTTATTGTTGGGGTGATAATACTTGGTGGGTAAATTATTTGCTAGGTTAATATCTCTGGGGAGGGCAAGGCCAGAGCTGAAGAAGGAAGTTCATCTCTTCCTCTACATAATTAATGACAGCTATGAAGATACTGTTGTAACTTGAACCTTTTTTAAATTAGTGTTTCAGCTGAACTACCTATTTCATCTTCAAGTCATCATGAGCTGTAAGAAACGCAGGTCACAGAAGAACTTGTTTGATGTGAAAAAAAACATGAAAATAGAGAATTATTTTTCTCAGGTATGTTTGTAAATACTATTTATGTAATGAATATGCTAATGTTAGATTTAGCCATCCTTGAGTCTGTATTGCATAAATCTTCCTGCCAAGAAATCATATCATTATATATTGGAAATATTTATATAAGGTAAAACCTTTCCTCAACCACTTTATTTATATATATATATATATATATATATATATATATATATATATATATACACACATACATACATAAAATTTTGGTCATGTCACACTAGCCTTTAAAAAAAACTGGTAATAATTCCTGGACAACCATAAAAACCAAATAACTGTATTAAACTTTGGATAAAACAAAACCAAAATTAATCTATTTCATAGCACAGAAATACAATGCCAAGTGTGGCTGATATACTGAATCATAATAACCTACATCTGTATAGTGCTTTACAGTTTATGAAACAAATTTTTTGCTTATTTATTCTTACCATAACCATGTTAGTCAGGTAAAAGAATTTACCTGTAATGTGTTTCCTTCAGAAGTTCCTATATGTGTCCAAGAATACTTTGACAAGTTGGAATTCTGTTGCAATGCTCCCATGGGGTACATGAGCAAGATGTTTCTGACAGCATTAGGCTTTAGAGATGCCTTTTGAAGATTTGCACACATAGCACAAGTAAATTCACATTATCTTGTGTTCTTTTTATCTCTTTGACCCTGACTACTAGTATTTAACAAATTTACCCTATTACATGCCAGTCATGTTGCTAGGCTGTGCTACACAATGATGGTAGGCCTAGTCTTTACGACAATCCTGGCTTTTTTATTCCCATTACCAGAATGTAGCCTTGCTAGCATATCCAGGCCTGTTCATACCCTCACCGTAATGAGTAGGACTTCAGGAAAATGTACCTTTTAGACATAGGTACATTTTCCTGAAGTCCTATTCATAAGCAGTTGCTCTTAATTTTTCATTGATTTTTGTGATGTTTGATTAATCCTCTTTAATTCCTTCCCCTTCCTCAACTGCTGGTTCTTAAGATGATACCCTACAAAAATCAGTATTATGCATGCTTGTAATCCCAGTGGTTTGGGAGGCTGAGACAGGAGGATCATGAATTCAAAGCCAGCCTCAGCAAAAGTGAGGCACTAATCAACTCAGCGAGACCCTGTCTCTAAATAGAATATAAAATAGGGCTGGGATGTGGCTTATGGGGCAAGGGCCACTGATTTCAATTTCTGGTATCCTGCCCCCCCAAAAAAATGATTGTCATGAATGCAAATTTTACCAAGAAAAAATGTTTGGTGTCATGGAAAGGAATATTAGACTTAAGTGTTGGTATTCTGGCACTCACTTCATTTAGTGGTTATTACATGATGCTAGGAAAGGCACTAACAAGAAAAACTTTCTATACCTAAGTTTCTCCATCAAAAAGACAAAGAGAGGCCATATTTGTTTCTTCTCAATTCATAGAATTGGGGGATTAATTGATGTCATAGAGGAAATAAGTTTTTTGCATGATAGGTTCTGGGTGAATGAAGGAATTCATTATTAGAAATAACTATTTGTATGACCAGATAATCAGTTAGCTAATGAGGATTTTGTTTAAAATGTAATGCCTAATAATAAATCATGGTGACTTATTTTTGCTGAACTTGGTATTTTTAAAAAATTTTTGTTTTAATTTTTAGTTGTTGATGGACCTTTATTTTATTTACTTATTTTTATGTGGGTGCTGAGAATCGAACCCCGTGCCTCACACGCCTGAAGCAGGTGCTCTACCAATGAGCTACAACTCCAGCCCATGAACTTGATATTTTAAGAACAAAATTTTCAGTGCAGTTTATCACTGTGTTTGAGAAAAGTAAAAATTTTGCAGCTGAGAATAGTAAACAAGACATAAAATGACACTTTACTAAAGCTGGTAGCTTTTTAAGCATGTGTCTCAGAAAAATGCACCAGCTTATCATATTAGGAGCTTATCTGACTGATGTGACAGTCTGCTCAGCTTATATTCTAGAGCTAAAGTTAAACTCAGATCTAATTATATTCACTGGTTTTTTGAGTATGAGTTTCCCATAGAAATTCTGTGAATTGCATATTTAAAAAGGAAACAAGCAACAACAACAACAAACTAGGGTTCTATTCAGAGTCTCAAGGTTTTTCTTCTAACATACATTTTTAGGTCCCAAAAGAAGAGCAGAATAATTCCGATATTATTCAAATGAAGATGCAATCTAGAAAAAGGCCAAGAGATATAACTAACACCCAAGATCAAAGTTCCCACTCACCCAGGAAAACTCCAAAAGTCCAGACCACTTCTTCAAACAAGATCATTAATATTACCTTGGATGTAAACCTTGGAAAAAATGAGAACAGGAAACACATACTCATACACAGCGAGGAGGACAGCTTGCTGGTGGGGCTCAAGACCCTGGATGCTGTCAGAAAAGCTATGGAGGCTCGGCCAGGTAAGGAAATCCTGGTGCGTGGCACAGAAGGAATTGAAGGCTTCTTAAACCTTGGAATGCCACTCAGTTGTTTTCCTGAAAACAGCCACGTGGTAATTACATTTTCCAAAAGTAAAAGCAAGCAGAAAGAAGATGGCCAAGTATTTGGCCGGCTCAACCAGGAATCTACTGACGTGGTCAAATTTTACATTCATGCAATTGGGAATACCAGAAAACGAATTGTGAAGCGTGGGGAGCTTCACAAAAAAGGAAACAAACTCTGTGTCTATGGTTTCAAAGGAGAAACCATCAAGGACACCATGTGCAAGGATGGTAGGTTTCTTCCCTTTTTGGAGACTGACAATTGGAAGCTCATTGGTAACCTGGACTCCATTCTAGAAAACTCACAGATGATAGATGAGTTAGAAGGTAAGCTCTTTCAAGTTGAGGCTGATCAAGTAATGAACCCTAAGGCAGCAGCTGCTCAAAACAATGAGGTAGAAGAAAGAAACACCCGTGTGTTGAAAGAGTACATTGTGGAAGAGTATCCCTGTTTGAAAAGAGAAAGTGAAAAAATCAGGGAAAACTTGAAGGAAAAAATGAAAAAAAGACAGAAGAATACTTCTCTTTTTAAATTGCATAAAACAAATTTTGGGAAACGCACAAAAAACTCAACTCCAGTGAAAGTGATCAAACATCTTTCACATCTCAGTGACTCAGTGGGGTACATATTCTGGAACAATAATGGAATCGAAGGCTGTGCCACCTGCTTTGTTTTTAAGGGATTGTTCATTTTCACTTGTCGGCATGTAATAAACGATATCGTGGGAGAAGGAATAGAGCCAAGCCAGTGGGCAGATATAATCAGTCAATGTGTAATGGTGAAATTCGATTATGAAGATACCGCTGTCACAAAAGACAACTGCTTTCTCGTTGAACCTTGGTTTGAGATATCTGACACAACTCTTGACTACGCCGTCCTGAAACTGAAAGAAAATGGACAAGAAGTACCTGCGGGACTGTATAATGGGATTGGTCCTATACCGTCTAGTGGTTTGATATATATTATTGGCCATCCAGATGGAGGAAAGAAGCATACTGATGCTTGTGTTGTGATTCCTCAGGGTAAACGAGAAGAGAAATGTAAGGAAAAGATTCAGATGAGAACAGCAGGAGGTTACAATAAATCTGAGTTTATCCACATGTACACTCAAAGAAGCTTCCAGGAAATGCTTCAAAATCCTGATGTGATTACCTATGACACCACCTTTTTTTTTGGGTCTTCTGGCTCTCCAGTGTTTGATTCAAAAGGTTCTTTGGTGGCCATGCATGCTGCTGGCACCACGTGTCTGCTACTGAGTGAGAAGGCTCATATCATTGAGTTTGGTCCGGCTATGAACAGTATCCTCTCACATATTAAGCAAAACCATGAAAGATGGTATAATGATGTATTTCTAAACCAACAGGATGTAGAAATGCCAAGTCAAGAGTACTGAGGACTGGTGAGAATTTAGTCCACTTACCAACTTTAAGGGGATTGCCTATTTTATTCCATATTCCATGGTCAATTTCATAAAACATATGAATAATCAATATTGCAGGCCACTTTCCATTTTTCTATCCCCTAGAGAAATAAGTTCCAAGAACCCTATGAGGAGGAGAGCTACCCCTATTTTAAAGTCAAGCAAAATGAAGACTTGATATGATTTAGCAACATTTATGATGACAATCTCCAGTTACTTGATTTTTTTTTTTCATTTCTTCCCCTAAATTCACTTCACAGCAGAAGCTTAAACTTGCTTACCAATTGTCCCCCATATCTGACACATGGAAAGGAAATGCTTAGAAAAATGTGTGGGTCAATCAGGAGCAAAATATGGCACTGTAGTTAATGTTGACTGAAGAGTTAAATGCTTGGTTAGAAATGATTACAAACAAAAATCTTTTACAATTTCTGAGATTCTCATATTACTAAATGTCAGAATACACTTGTCCTGGAAAGTTAGAAGTAATATCCACTCTTTGGTGAAGGTGTTCCTGTAGCCACTGTCTGACAGGGTCACAGTGTGGGGGATGCAGGGCCGCACCATCACCATCTGGAAACCATGGGGAATGTTAAGTGTTTTGTTTATGATCCTCATGATATGGATAACAGGGCATATGTCAATCAATAATAAAAGTACGTATTGCCTGAGATTGCAGGAAAATTCCCAGAATGAGACTAAGGATACAATTGAGACATGCCATGAGGTGCATTTCAATCTCTCTCAGGATACAAACAATGTTATTCCTCAAGCCTGAGCAACAAGAAATATTTATCGCATGGTTAACAATTTACATTAGCCCCCCAACCCCATCCTAAAGCCACAACCTGTACAATAGCCTAGCTACAGAAAAACAATTGCTGTGCCAACAGTATGAGGACCACGGTATGTAGCTTATGGTATCCCCCTCGAGGACAAGAGGCTAATAAAAATACATTTCCCCAACCAATAGACCCTCCTTGGCCTTACACAGAAACTAATGATAAAAATGGAAAACACATAGTTAACATAAATGACAAATGGGTTGAGGGATAAAGGCTGCCCTTTAGTTAAAGCTTACAAAGACATAAAAACTGGTGTGCTTTGACCCAGGATCAAGGAAGTTCTTTAAGAAAGCAGTTGAATAGGTCATATGAAAAAAAGAAATTACCTTGGAAATTAAAAATAGAATAATGTAAAATTAACATATATTTTAGAGGTACTTCAGAGTAGTAGGCTTTTAATTAATAGACTTTCACTACTTTAAGTGTGTTTTAATGACATTTTAGTTTAGAAGTAAGAAAGCTTACCAATAATCATAAGTATGCTTTAAAGTTAAAGATTAATGAAATAATTATAGGTATGCTTTAAAGTCAGAAGTGAATAATAGGTCAGTAGTCACATAGTCTAGTTGCGTCGCTTAGCACCTAGTGATTGAGGTGAAAACGTAAAAGCTTAATCATGATTGACTAAGGTTACAGAAAAAATATTTTGAACAATGTACTCAATATCTTAGGTAATCAATGTATGTTAGAAAAGACTGTAATTCTTGAAAATTATGTAAATCAAAAAATTTTCGGGCTTTGAAGCTATCCATTAACTACCTGAAAAAAACACCTGTAAAAAAGGAATAAAAATAAAGGTCCCTCCAGGAGCAGCAGAGATGTCTTCTGGAGGTTGCTCAGAACTTGCAACCTGTCGTCCCGACTCTTCTTCTTTCGAGGACACCACTCCTCCTTCAGGACCCCTGGAACCCCATTCCCCCTGGCCAAGGCTGGACCTTGGCAACTCTTCCCATATGAACGGGCTACGAGGACAAGGGCATCTAGAAGGTCATATTCCTTTATTCTGATTTCCTTTGTTTTAACCTAATGTCCTTTTTTCTGTTCCAAGATCCCACCCAGTGTAGGCATCATATTTAACTTTCATGTCTGTGGGCTCCTCTTGGTTGTGACAGTTTCTCAGACTTCTTGGTTTTTAGGCTGCCCGTCTATTGGAATTTGACAGATGCTTTTCTGATGGGACTGGGTTGTGGACTGGGGAGGAAGTTTATAGAATGAAGTATCATTCTCACCCTACCAAGGGATCATACTGTCAACATGATCCATCACTGGTTATGGCCTTTGTCCCCCGGCTAAAATGGTGTTTTATCATTCATGTATTCCCCTACGTGGTACTCTTTGGAAGGAAGTTACTATGCACAACCCATGTTTGTGAAGTAGAGACTTAGGTTCTCCTTCCTTAGGTAGGGGACTCCTGGAGAATCTACATAATTTATTTGGGATCATTTCGCATGGAGATTTGTCTCTTTTCCCCTTTCATGAATTCCATCATCAGTATAGACTTGCAATACCCTTAACTCCATATGGATCCATAACCACATGGATCGTTTTCACTCCCTCCCTCTGCCTACCTATAAATTCTCTACTCCACCCACAGAAAATAGAATTGTTATCATACCTCAGTAATTTATTTAACTGTTTGATTCTGGTATGCAGTTGGCACAATGGTGCACACCTATAATCCCAGGGAATTGAGATACTGAGGCAGTGTAAACTCAAGGCCAGCCTGAGCAACTTAGCAGGACCCTCAGCAATTTAATGAGACCCTGGCTCAAAATAAAATATAAAAAGTGCTGGGATGTAGCTCAGTGGTAAAGCACAGAAGCAAAATGTATCCAGAGGAGAAATATATCAACAAAAATGTAGTGTTTGTGTGCAATTTCTTTTGCTTTTAATCTTCATACTCCATTCCTTCCCAAAGTTACTTAAAGTCAGGACCTTTTCCCTCAGCTCGTTGGCAGTTATTTTATTCATTTAAATTCAGTTATAATACCTTTAGACTGGTCACAGCCTACATACATTCTTCCCTTTGATCTTTTGAACTCCTAAATGAATTTTTAAAGTTGTGTATACTAATGATTTGCTTTTTTGTGTTGTCAAATTCTATAGGTTTTAGCAAGTACATGATGTCATGTATTCACCATTGCAATGTCATACAGAGTAGTTTCACCTCCCTAAAACTTTCCCTGTGCTTTACCTGCTTGTCCCTTCCCTCCCTCCTGCACCCCTGGCAATCACTGATCTTTTTCTTGCCTTTATAGTTTTACTTTTTCCAGAATGTCATGTAACTATAGTTTCACAGTATATAGCATTTTCAGTTTGGCTGTTTCATTTAGAAGGTTTCTCTCTGTGTATTTTATGGCTTGATAGCCCACTTCTTTTTATCACTGAGTAATATTCCACTGTATGGATGTACCACGATTTGTTTATTTGCTCACCTTTCAAAAGACATCTTATTTGCTTCTAGTTTTCAGCGATATTTTGAATAAAGCTTCTCCAAACATTTGTGTACAGCTTTTGTATGAATGTAAGTTTTCAACTCAACTGGGAAAATACTGAGTGCAATTGATGGGTCGTATAGTAAGAGAATGTTTAGCTTTGTAAGAATTTGCCAAACTGTCTACTAAAGGAACTCTGTCATTCTGCATTCCCACTAACAATGAATGAGAGATCCTGTTTCCCCATCCTCACCAGCATTTGGAATGGTCAGTTTTTCTTTTCTTTTTTTAAAATATTTGTTCTCTTTAGTTATACATTACAGTAGGATGTATTTGGACATATTATACATAGACAGTAGTCAGTTTTTCTTGTCCTTTTTTTTAAAAGGCATATTAATACTGCCTGGGATTCTTCAGGGGATACAAGATTTATTAATGAAGTTGGAAATGTCTTGGATGATCTAGGACATGGCTACAGAGTTATAATATCAGCCCAAGTTCAGTCAGGAAAATGGGGCTGCTATAAATAGTTTAAGAATAAGGTATTTAGGGGTTGGGGATGTGGCTCAAGCTGTAGCGCGCTCCTCTGGCATGCGTGCGGCCCGGGTTCGATCCTCAGCACCACATACCAACAAAGATGTTGTGTCCGCCGAGAACTAAAAAATAAATAAATATTCAAAATTCTCTCTCTCTCTCTCTCTCTCTCTCTCTCTCTCTCTCTCTCTCTCCTCTCTCACTCTCTCTTTAAAAAAAAGAAGAAGGTATTTAATAAAGAATTAGGGTATTACTGAGTACAGTGATGCACACTTATAATCCCCGCAACTTGGGAAACTGAGTTAGGAGGTTTAAGGCCAGCCTCAGCAACTAAGTGAGACCCTGTCTCCAGATAAAAAGAGCTGGGGATTAGCTCCAAGGCAAAGCCTCCCTGGGTTCAATCCCCAGAATCCCCCCTCCAAAAAAAATAGGAAATAGAGAATGAAGGTTTCTGTGAGTAGTAGAGGCAGGAAAAGAAGTTCTGTATTATGTCAGTAATATGTCAGCCTAATGCATCAGAAGGAGGAGAAAAGTTGAAGATCGAAGTGGAAATGTCTGAGGAGATGCCAGGTCCAGTCATGATGACACTAAGGAATTTACAGAGAGATTGCAAAGTATATACTAATGTTTTGCTTTTTGTAATGTCAAATTATATAGGCTGCACCAGACCCAATACAGGTGAGCTGGTGGAGATACCACAGGGTCCTTTCTGACTGCTATGTACTCCCAAGTAATATCGACTAGCACCTTTTTTTCTTACACATTTTTCCCATTTGCAAATGCTCATCCAGAACGTTACAGGAATTCTGTGGGAAATAGCCGTCTGCTTTATAAGGCAGTAGCAGTAACTACCCCCACACCCCCAAATGCAACCCATGCACATGTATATCATAGTTTATCTTCTCATCTCTAATCCCTTCATATCCTCACTCTCCACTTGGCCATTGTAGCTGTTGTTCCAGCATCCCTCTTACCCCTCTGGATTATTCCACAATTATTACTTCTAACCCTCTGTCTCACGTGAGCATATTTCTACAAGTCAAACCACTAGACACAGGACCCTTAGACCCAGCTTGTTGAAGCTCAAGTTGTGCTGACTGACCCCCAACCCCAACCCAGTTCTACCTCTTTCCTGATCACAACCCCATCATCCAGACCAAAAAGAAAAAGAAAAAAAAATTCAGACTAGAGTCCCTGGAGGCACTTTTAAAGTACTTTCCCTCATCTTCCAAGTATACATTATCTACAAGTCTTGTGGAATCTGTGGTTTTCCTCAAATGCGAGCCATCTTTCCAATTCTTCATTTCTTTCCGTCTCTTCCATCAAAAACATTACCGTGGTAGCCAACTTTTACCGTTAAGTCTTAATTTTTAGGGCTTTGCTAAAAGTTTACGTAAAATATCATGATTGACCTCTGACACAATCTGAGGAGGTGAGCATTGTAGTCTTCTCAATGCTACAGATGTAAGATCATCCCCAGCCAGGGAGCAGGTTTGGGGACCACAGGGGTCTGGTTTTCAAAGCCTGGAACCACAGAGCTCACTTAGTGTCATCTAGAACCTGAAAGTCTGTCCTAGGTTACCAGAAGCTCTAAGCTGAATTCTTTCTTCTGGCTTCCCTGGGGACAAAGTGTCAGAAGATGCAAGTATCTGAAAACCCCTGAGAAGAAGCTGGGGTGGCAGGCCAAAGGGTGAGGAGAAAGAAGCTCATCCATTCTCCCAATGGGGAGGGAGCCCATTTCAAGGAGAGTGCCTCATTTGACCCACCTCTCTCTCCCTCCCTTCTTTGCTGGAGGCAAACTCACCCAGGCCTTTGGGCCACTTGTTTTCCAGTGCCTAGGTCTCGGAAGGCCCTGCCTTTGCTCCTCTAAATGTCTGGCCTCCCGTCTCAGGACTTGGGACTAGAGTGCTTGCTGCAAGGACAGACAGGAGAACCATGAGCCTTGAAGGATACCAGGTCTCGCTGCATGGTGTGGGCCTCTGGGAGTCCCTGGACTTGAAGTGTCATGAAGACCAAGCAGGGAAGGGGACTGTTCTACTCAGGGGGATATAGGGTGAAGTGGGGGGTGGTAGTTGGAAAGCCAAGAGCAAGTCTCAGCAGCCATGACACCCAGCTTCCTTGGAGAGAAGGGAAGGACATGATGAGGAAGCAACCACAGGGTCATCAGAGTGGGTCAGGGAGAAAGACTGCATTGGGTGTCAGCCAGAGCCAGGTGGCCATAGGAACTGAGAGAAAGGAGAGGGAGTGGACGAGATGCTCCGGGCAGGCGGAGAGCAGGGACAGGACCCACCCGCCGCTGTGTTGATGCCTTCAGTCCACCAATACTGATTTATGTGCTGGGTGTGTCTTTACCCATGGCAGTAGAGAAAAGCTGGCATAGTCCTTTCCCACAATTCCCTGTCTTCTTCAGACATCTCCTAGGGTTACTGTATGATTCACCTTTTCCCTACTCTGTATCATTTCCTAAAGGTTTATTCCTGGACCAAAATTCAGTTTCAGTGTGATCATTAGAATAACTTATGAAGGATGAAACAGGGAAAAAATGAATACCACCTCTCAGCCTGAATATCCTCATTATTTTCAGATTATTCTGTGTTTGCAAATTTGCCCACACCCTAAAATTAATCTGTAACCCCTCAAAATCAAACACCTGGGTGCTTTCCCTCGCTTGCAAAAATGCACACAGTGGTGGAAACTTCAAATTGCCTGTGGCACACATTCCCAGCTGAGGTGAGACAAGACCATATGAGAGCTAAAAGAAGTTCAGACTTCTTTTAGCTCTCATACTATACACATCTGTCCTTGCCAGTGTATATTTTACCCTACATCCTTTGCAGTTTTTGATTGTTTGGTGCTGTTTAAATGGCCCCCAGGCATAATGTTAAAATTCTGCCTAGGGTTCTAAACAAAAGAAAGTTTTGATATGCCTTATAGAGAAAATATATGTGTGGGTAAGGTGGGTTCAGACATGAGTTACAGCTCAGTTGGCAGTGAGTTCAATGTTAATGAATCATACCACAAATTAAATAAGTTGTCTTTTCACAGGAACACATGTAAAATTGTTACATATTGTCTGATTGATACAAATGATGTGACCAGAGACTAACAAATTTAACCCTGTGTTACCCCAAAGAACTGTGGCCCAAATATACTCTTCTAATTTCGTATTGACAGCAACTTCATACAACATAACCAATACAAATAATGAGAATGGAGTGTATATCATTTCAAATATAGTTACAAGTGTCTGATCATCATAGGGACTTAAATTTTGTGGCTTTACTGTTTGTTGAACAATTCCTGATATATTATCTCAAAACCTGCTAGATAGGCAGAGCAGATGTTACTATGTGTGCTTTTTGTGAGAGAAGGAAGGATAAGTGAGTTTTTGCCCAAATTGCTGGTACCTAGGAAAAGATCAGGACTTAATCATGAAGTATAGTTCACTGCTCTTTCTGCTAATTGAGCTGTTTCATCAAACCAAGATACGGCTGTGTCCATTACTACATCCAAAGTACATCCATCCCTGGCCCTCTTAAGAAACGTTGTAACCTTTCTAATATAATTAATACCTGTATCTGATTTTCTTTTTCCTATCTCTAAAAACAAGGTTAGTTGGAAAATCCAGTGTCAGCCAACACTTACTACCACCCACTCTGCTCTAATTCCCAGTTATTAGAGCAGTATCCCTAGTCCACTATTGCATGCTACTCCAAAGCTCTTCTTGGCAATGAGAGAAGGCTGAAGGGATGTTATTGCATTGATTCGGGGCCTCCCCAAAACACGTTCAAGTCCTCATCCTGGGTATGCATGTATGTGACCTTATTTGGATAAAAAGGGTTTGCAGATATTTTAAATTAAGGATCTTTAGATGAGAATATCTTGGATTAACCAGGTGGCTCTAAATTCAACAGTGTTCTTGTAAGAGGAGGAGAATTGCAGAGGAGAGAAACCACCATGTAAAGATGGAGGCAGACATTACAGTGCTAAACCTACAGACAGCCCTCAACTTACAGAGGGGTGAGATCCTGAGAAGCTGGGTGTCATGCCTGCTGAGACTTGCTGTTGGCTTCTCCAACTACACTTCCCACAGTACACTTGAAATACTGTCAGTCAAAACTGCATTTCATATACCTAAATTACCAAACATCCAGGCTTAGCTGGCCTGCCTTAAATGTGCTCAAAACAATTACTTTAGCCTATGGTTGGGCAAAATCATCTAACACTGTCTATATTATAAATAAGTTTTGAATGTCCTGTGTAATTTCTTGACTTCAAATCTCTATAGAGTGCAGTATTTTCTCTTTACATTCATGATTGTGCAGCTGACTGGGAGCTGCAGATCCAGCAACTCCCCAGGGTGAGTTGGTACAATTTTCCTGGAAAGTGATACATTGTGAGATGTATCTTTATCTTAGCAGTAGTATTTCAACTGCTTGAAATATGCTCTAGGGAACTATTAAGATGAGTAGAAAAAGCATGTTTGGAGTAGTTTTAAAAACAAGCAGGGCTGGGGATGTAGAAGTGGCTTGTTCATGTGTGAGACCCTGATTCAGTCCCCAGTACCACAAAAACAGAAAAACAAAAACTGGAAACAGGGCTGGGGTTGTGGCTCAGTGGTAAAGGGCTTGCCTAGCATGTGGGAGGCACTGGGTCCAATTCTCAGCACCACATATAAATATGTAAAATAAAGGTCTATTGGCAACTAAAAAAAATATTTAAATAACTGTAAACAATCTAAATATTCAGAAATAGAAGAATGGATTAAAATTATTTATTACAGTGAAATAGTATATGTATTTCCAAAGTCTGGCAAATGACATGTGAAAACAATGATATATGGCTTAGTGGAAAAGAAACTTATATGCATCACAGTATTTAAGTAACATAAGACTGGATCTGTATAGAAGATAATAGAAGCAAATAAAGCATAGAATGATTATCTATGGTGCTAGAAAAGTGGTGTTTTTTTTTCTCCATTGCTCAGTAGCCATTATATTATCCTATTTGTACTCAAGAAAATGTATTATTTTTATCATTAGAAAGCATGGAACATGTTACTGAAAGTGATTCTTACTAAGTAATCTTTTGTTTTCTTTAATAAGGATACTGTCACGAAGGAGAAATGGCCAGGCACACCTGTGAGTCAATGTCTAGGGGCATAAGAGCATGTAGCACCACCTCCAAGCTTAGAAGCAAGGTCAACAAGCATGAGAGAGCCCAGAATCCAAATCTGAACACCAATGAAGAATATTACTTCACCTTCGTTTTGAGTAAAAGCTCAGGAAATTGGGCCATGGTGGGTTTACAACCTATGAACCCAGTGTCAGTGTCCATTCGGCTCTGAGATGATTGACAATTTCAGTGAAGGTATCGAGAATCATTTTAATAAGGACAGTATTGTTTATGAAGACAATGCAACAGATGGACATATATATTTAGGAATCCCTTTAAAGTGGCTTCCTAGAGGTTCTTATTTAAAAATAGCATTTGCTCAAAGAAAGAGGAAGATGGTAAGATACCATGCCAGTGTGGAAATACAAATATCAAGGGCATTCATTCTTCTTCACCTTCCTTCTGTGGCAAGAGCACAGATTCTTGAACTCAATTGCCCTCATTAAAGAAGAAGCACACTTGCACCTATGCCTCCCTGGCAATGCTAATTAACCCACCTCACTGGTGAGATGACAGAAGGATCTATATTGTGCCATTAGAGCAGACCAGATCTGAGGACACCTCTCTGGGTGAAGAGATGCTCTCCCCAGGCTCGGTTCTTGGGTCCAGATAGGCCTGCACTCTGGTGTCCAGATAGGCCTGCAGGGGTGCTGACCTCATGACTGGGAGCTGCCAGTCAAGGAACCCTGAGGACAGCGGGCAGGTAGGTGCCCAGAAAGTTCATGAGGCTGAGCTAACAATGGAGACAAAGTAAAGCCTAGGTTTAGTAAAGTGAAGCACAGGTGCCAAACTCCTTTGCTGCAATATGAGGTTAAGAATTGCCCTACTGCAGAGGTATGATAATTAAATGATTTAATATTTGTAAAATGCTTGCAACAGTGCATAAAAAGGACTTTGTGTTTGTTAAAGTTAACAGTTGGCTTTACTGGTGGTCTAAATAGAGTTTCTCAGCAGCGTCATAGGGGGGTGGGTATGGAGTGGGGGAATTGAACTCTGAGACACTTTGCCACTGAGCTATACCACTAGCCTTCTCTTTAATTATTTTTATTTTTTATTATTACTAGGAGATAGTGTCTCGCTAAGCTGTTAAGGCTGGCCTCAAACCTGTGATCCTCTGTCCTCAGCTTCCCCAGTTTCTGGGATAACAGGTGTGCCATCACGGAGCCCAGCGTTTGGGTCATTTTTGAAAGTTGCAGTTTCCTGGACCTTGCCCTGGACCTGTAGAACCATATGACAGAATAGGTTGGCTCCAAGAAAAAGCATTTTTTTTTTAATGACTACCCCATGTACATCTTAAGAACCCTAAAATTGGGGAAAACTTAGATCTGGGTCAATCTCTTTGATTTGCAAATGAAGGAATTGAGACTTGCCAAAAGTCTCCCTGCAAGATCCTAAGAGAATGTTAACATTCTGAGGTTAAAATCCTCCCCAACAATCCCTTTCCCTTTTCAGCTATTTCCATGTCCTCCAGCAAATTAATCTGTTATATAATGTGTGAAAGGGGTCAAAGTCACACATACTTCAAGGAAGTGGGTGTGAGGATCAAATAAGACCAAGGCCAGTTAAATACACAAAGGATGAATACTCAAAGGGCCACCACCCCTTCCTGGGACAATTCTCTCAGGTGCAAGACAGAATTTTTCTTGAATGGGAGCAAATTGTGCTGTGAGGTTTTGCAAACTGCAGTACCAGGAACTGCAGAAGCCACTCCATCCCCAGTGTCCCCTGATACCTCTGCTGCTGTGACTTGTGGCCACAACTACCCAGAGTGCTGCTGACATGGCCTTTCCTACAAAGGAAGGTCCCAGCTTGCTGTCACCCTGCTGCTCAGAGCCTCCAGAATACCAGTGGGAAGAGTACTGCCCCTCAGAGGTCTAAGCCACGCCCCTTATACTGGACAGAGCTCCAGCTGCTGAGCTCTAGCTCCTGGAACTCATATCTCCCAATGCCTTTGAACTCTAATTGAAATGAATACCACCTCTTCCTGGTGTCAGAAGAGTGACTGGTTACATCCCTCTTGTGGAATTAAGATATAAGGATCACAAAGAACCCATGCTAAAGTAAGATTTCATCCCTAAAAGAAAGCCATTCCCCTATTACCTAAAGCCATGATATAGTTTATTGCAAATATATAAGGTTTCAGAATTATCTGTTCATTTTATAACCTGTCCCCCATAAACCAACCCATAATTTACAAAGCCAGAAATGTTTAAAAATAAATTGTTCCAAATATACAAAATTATATATAAAGATTTTGGAAACAATGTGATAGATATTTTGCTACATAAGTTTAGCTACACAGGTTTTAGAACACATTTTATGTTTTCTGTAAACCTCCTATTATCTTTTCATGAACTAACATTTTTATCTATCAAAATCATTTGAATAAGATTTCCAGTGAATTTTAATTTTGTGGATTGAGAATTTTATGAACATGTTGAATTCTTAACATCCATGTTCTAGAAAGTGGTGTTAAGCTTATTGTCTATTAAATCACTCCTTTGCTTATGCAGTGAAACGTAAAAATGGCAGAAAGAGAGAAATAAATTGAAAAGCCACCAGAGAAAACACTTCCAGTGGCAGGAACACATTCTTAGTGCTTTAACCACTTGTTATTCTACCCTCATAAGTCTTACTCTAATGTCTACAATCACAGACTTCGACAATAGTGTTTGTTTCAAAAAAGACAACCTCACTTCATTTCAGAGTGTTCTGGGTCTCTTAACTTTTGTCCAATATCTCAAAAGTGCACGAAATACTAGCAATTTAGCTCAAATGGTAGGAAGTTCTTTAGTGTTTGGGACTATCAGGATAGCTCTTGAAAAGTGTCTTCAGATTGATGGACAATTACAACTTCAGTATTCTTTACCATCTCTTAATGGGCATTGAAGTTGTCACTGTCCCAGAACCCAGAACCGGTGACAGGAAAAAAAAAAAAAAAACACAAACCAAATTCTTATTATTTGGTAATTATGGCTTGCCTTACTCACAGGAGTTTGAAAATTGCTGAAGATTCAAAGAATGACAGTGAGTGAAGAAACTTTTATATAATTGGGGGATTTTTTTTTTTTTTTTGATAGAGCAATCTTCCTTAAACCCCAGACCCACAGAAGACAAAACAGTCATTTTATCTACTCTGGGTGCTTGTGTATACCTTTGGGTCAGTTTTCTAAAACTCTCACAGTATTGCAGTTAACTAAACACACCTTTTAAAACTGTTACTTTATATGCATCATATATCTTTCTGTCAATTGTATTAAAAGTTGTCACTATTGTGACCTTTATTCTCTTCTCCAAAACATCATCGAATACTTACTTGCACCTTTGAATGCAGGTCCTGCAAACAGGCTGCCATGAAAGTTTTACCCAATCTTCTTTGGTCATCAGTTTTGATGCATATTTCGGGAGTCCATACCATGTTCTTGTTCAGGATTGTAGATGTCTGAACACGTTCGGAAAATCAATTTAGGACAGGGTATTTACTCTGTCTTCATCTGTAGCTTCTTCTTGGTTTTCATATTCTTGGGACCTGTCTCTTAAGCTGGGGATGTTGACTCCTGGGAAGGGCCCAAATAGCTCACATTTCCTGCTTCCCACCTACCCACCCAGCCAAGTGCCTCCTGAGTGTTGGAGCAGATGGTTCTGCTGTTACCCAATCCTCCTGCCTAGCCATGGCTGCGGGCACTTTGGAGCCACTTTCCCACCGCCTACTAACCCAGCTACTTTCCTCAAGTTGCTGCAATTGCTGGTCCAGGACAGTCCCAGTCCTCTCTGCTGGCTGAGTCTGGCCACCCACGCCCTCTAAGCCCCGCCCAACCCAACTTCCCTCTAACCCCATTGGGGTCCTTTTTAATACTTCCCGAGGAACTGGGAGAAAAGAAACAGGTGCAATAGGTAATAAAGTTATGGGGCGTGGTCATTCTGGCCAGAAAAAGCAGCGCTTAAGGAGAGAAAGGGGGAGCGCTCCCCCGCCAGACCTTGCCATCCACTCTCACCCGCCAACTATGCGGAAGCCCTGGAACAGCTCCACGTCGTGGCCAGAGCGCGGCCAATTGGCTTCAGAGGAGGCCAGTTGCTGTCTGAAAGAGAAGAGGAGCTCAGGATCTCTCTGTTCATTGGCCAGGCGCATCATTTCTACCTGGAGAGAGGGATTCCAGTGCTGGCGGGAAAAGGGCGATTCCAGTGCTGGCGGGAAAGGTCCCTTGCAGTGGTGCTGGCAAGTTCACCGCTGGACTTTGAAGGGACTCTTCCTCTTAGGTAAGTTACCCCTTTGGTTCTGGGCTAACTGGGAGAATTCATTGGCCGAAAAATCTCGGGCTGGTAGAGAGCAGGAGGAAAAATCCTCTATTCCTGGATGCTTGCTATCTTTTCTAGAGAGGGTACCGCGTGCAGTTCCTGGAAACGTAAAAAGAACAGAGATAGGTGAAAGGATGCATTTCTTTTGCAGTGCTTAACATGATGTGCTTGTCTTGCTTTCATCAACGTAAATTTACTGTTCCAGGAATATTCTGCCAGGAAATAAAAGTTGCAAGTGTTTTTATTATTTATTCCAGTAACGTCCTCAGAGACCCAACCAGTCTTCATTAGAAGGCATCAAAGAACAGGTTGCAACTCAAGAATTCTTGAACCTTCTCCTCAAAATCCTAACTTTGGTATATCCACCAACCCTAAACTATTACCCAATCCTATCTAATCCCCCACCCCCCAAACACACACACTAAAGACCAGGTTTAAACCAGACTTCATAATCTATTAATAATCAATATTAGCCCAGCTTTGCTTTACCCTTCCCAGGAAACTACCAGAATGCTGTCAAGCTATTAGTCTCCATTACTTCATAAGCAATAAGCTTGGCTTTGTCTTATCAGCAGGTCGCTTTGATGACATTTCTGAAAGCAGACATTTGCCATTTTTGAAGGCCTCTGCCAGACCCAATCAGCCTCTTCCGCAGCCTTAACCAACACCCCTCAACCTAGAATCAGTGTTCCCTGCTGAGGTCCCTTCAAACCCCCTTCCAAGAGCCCTTTGCCCCCAAAGCTGGGTAAAGTAGCTGTTTCATTAAAATGAAATCCAGTTCCTTTTTGTTATGTTTCCCAAGTGCAAATCTATTTTGTTCCTAGGAGTAAGGAAACCTTTTAAGTACTCCTTTTGAATTATCTGCTCGGATTAAAAAAAAACAAAACTCTTATGGTTGGCGAAAATCTACCTTATTTTTAGCAACAATGCAGTTTGTCTCTGTTATTCTAAATAATAATAATTATAATAATAATTATTATTGTTATTATTATTATTATCATCATCATTATTAAGAGAACAGGCATGGGCTCTGATAAATGTGTTTCCTGGGCTCGCCCTGATGACCCAGACATTCAGAAGGTTTTGTTTTAGACTGATGGCGCTGTCTGAAATGAATACAAAATCAGATGCTTCCCTGGAGAGCCACATGATCCAGGAACAGCCAGTCTCCCCCTCTTCCCAGGGGTCCAAAAAAGCTAGGAACTGAGGGGGATGGAGGTGGGAGATGGGGTAGTTTAGGAGAGAAAAGGCCTGACAGGCAGAAAAGGCAAAGAAAGTAACTAAATGGCAGGGGCAACAGCCACTCACAGAAAGGTGGGCGGTTCTTTCAAGCCCTTAGTCCCACCTCCATCCTGTCTTGTCCAATCCGAGTTTCAGTCGGCGCACTCTCATTGGCCAGACTAGCTGCCTCTCTGTGGAACCCGGACTGCTGACGTGAATTGGCGCGGGATTTGAATGCCAGCCCTTTGGGTGTGCTAGGCGCGCAGCAGCCAGGGAGCCCGCGGAATTGGTGAGCCATCCTGGTGGGCGAGCGCTCGGGGTGGGTGAGCCCACTGGTTGCTCCGCAGGGTGGGCGCGGGCGCGCTGGAGCCTCTGGGTCTGGAAGGGGATGAGGCTGGAGGCCCAGCAACCTGGGCCAGAAGCGTCGTCCACCTGGAGGGTCCGGAGGGCTCTGGGTTTTCTTAGAAACTCATGACCAGTGTTTCTTGTCCCACTCTGTGCTGGAGAGAAGAGCGAGGTGGCGGACAAGGACCAGGCTCGGATCGGCCGTGATCCCAGTTTCTGGAAAGCGTGGCTGAGCCAGAGAGAAAGTGAAAGCAAGCGAGCGCGCACAGGAGCGAGCCTGGTGCCAGACTGTAAGAGAGGGAATTGGGGGCGGGGGTGTGGGGGGGAAGGTCAGGGTGGGGAGAAGGATGGGGAAATAAGAAGATGCTAGAAATATCGAAGGAAGGCAAAGGAGAGGGGAACGGGGAGAAGTGAGAGGAGAGGGGAGAAGAAAAGAGGATATGAGAATGAGAAATTCCAGGAGAGCTGTCAGGTGGAGATGGGATCCAGGACAGGCTGTATTACTTTTATCCCTTTAGTGTAGGAAGTAAAGCAAGTCCTTTAGGTGAGTAGAACCTGGACATATCCCACTATAACACAGGGTTGGAATAGCAGAGCGGTAAAGTCCTTCACATTTTGATATAACACTGTTCAGTCTAGATACTGGAACCGATGTGTGGGGCGCAGGCTGTATTGGGGTGTATACTTAACATCTTGGCCTTTTCCACTGCAGCTGTTCATATACAAGCCAGTAATCCTAAAATTCATATTTCTTTCTACTTGATTTGTTTTCCTTTTGTAGTGGGTGTGAAAATTATTTCTGAAGCAATTTCTTTCTCAGACATCATTAGATGAGTCATCATCATCAACAGTGACACCCCACTTAAATTTTCTGCCTTCAAAGATCTTACAGCTCAGCTCAGTTCCTCAATTGTTTGTCTATTTTTTACCACCTCCACCCCTTCTTTGATGTTTAAAAAGTCTACCTTTGGTTAAGTGTTTTGACACTGATGCTAGTACTGGCAGTAATATTTACTGGGCAGCCTATTAAACGGCATTCACTGTTCTAAAGGACACTTTTTAATCTTCACAACACCAAAAGTTAATTCTAATACTGCCCTCATTTTATATAAGGAAAATGAGACAGGAAGTAGTTAATTGTTATTTCACAGGTCATGAAACTGGGAAGTGGCAATCTTATAGTTGAGGCCAGATGTTCTTATAAATACTGTCATTGTACATTTTCATATTCATATCTTGTTTAAAATAATTGTCTCTTTTTACAAACAGGAAACTAAGGTTCACATAGGCTAACTGGATTTCCTTAGAAACTCATTACCAGTAATTGAGAAGTTCCTGCACCATAGTGAAGTGGTTACAAGAATAAGCACAGTCTTTAGATGACTTCCACTTGCCAAAGAGTGCAGAGGAGAGTGCATAAGTAAAATGACAAGGGAAAGAAGCAATCCAAGAAGTGAACATTCCACAGCTTTTCTGTCCACTTTGACAGATCAATGCTTTTTCTAGAATGAAAGAGACTTAAAAGCCATAATTAAAGGCAACTTTCACACCTCATCTGGATTTGGGGTTTAAAAAGTTAGTGTTGTGATTATAAAAGAAAATGTCCTTCATTTTAGAAATAGAATATATTTTTTTACAAATAGCCAAGTAATAGAGATGGTCTAGGTGTCCATCAGCAGATGGATAAGGAAAATGTGGTATATAAACACAATGGAGTTTCACCCATCCATAAAGAAGGATGTGATTATGTCATGTGTTGGTACATGGATGTAACTGGGGAACATCATTCTAAGTGAAATAAGCCAGACTCAGGAAGTCAAGGGTTGAATGTTTCCTCTCATATGCAAAAGCTAAAGAGAAAACAAGGAATTAAAAAGGCAGTGGGGGCGGGAGGGTCTTATGAAAACAGAAGGGAGAAAAGTAGAGTGGAAGCTTTCGTGAACTTTTCAGATTACTTTATGAAATCCCATTCCAAATTTCTTTTATCTTCAGGGTATTAACCAGTTCCTTTCCTACCCTTTTCCTTAAATTTTACCATCTCTGGCATCTCCATCTTAAATAGAGATCAAATTTTAACTCAAGGTAAGTAGAAGAACACACTTTTGAATTCTCCAACTACAGATTTTTCTATGGGTTTTAATATTTGCACTTGGACAGATCTCTCTTCTTTAAGCTATCCTTTCCCCCAAGTTTAAAAACAAAAAAATCTAGATATAACCTCTTTCCCACTGTAGTTGGGATTCGCAGTTAGAGATAATTTTCATAAAGTGTCAAGTGTAGTGACTGACACATAATGCTCTATAAAAGAAAGCTTTTATTGTTGGGGTGATAATACTTGGTGGGTAAATTATTTGCTAGGTTAATATCTCTGGGGAGGGCAAGGCCAGAGCTGAAGAAGGAAGTTCATCTCTTCCTCTACATAATTAATGACAGCTATGAAGATACTGTTGTAACTTGAACCTTTTTTAAATTAGTGTTTCAGCTGAACTACCTATTTCATCTTCAAGTCATCATGAGCTGTAAGAAACGCAGGTCACAGAAGAACTTGTTTGATGTGAAAAAAAACATGAAAATAGAGAATTATTTTTCTCAGGTATGTTTGTAAATACTATTTATGTAATGAATATGCTAATGTTAGATTTAGCCATCCTTGAGTCTGTATTGCATAAATCTTCCTGCCAAGAAATCATATCATTATATATTGGAAATATTTATATAAGGTAAAACCTTTCCTCAACCACTTTATTTTATATATATATATATATATATATATATATATATATATATATATACACACATACATACATAAAATTTTGGTCATGTCACACTAGCCTTTAAAAAAAACTGGTAATAATTCCTGGACAACCATAAAAACCAAATAACTGTATTAAACTTTGGATAAAACAAAACCAAAATTAATCTATTTCATAGCACAGAAATACAATGCCAAGTGTGGCTGATATACTGAATCATAATAACCTACATCTGTATAGTGCTTTACAGTTTATGAAACAAATTTTTTGCTTATTTATTCTTACCATAACCATGTTAGTCAGGTAAAAGAATTTACCTGTAATGTGTTTCCTTCAGAAGTTCCTATATGTGTCCAAGAATACTTTGACAAGTTGGAATTCTGTTGCAATGCTCCCATGGGGTACATGAGCAAGATGTTTCTGACAGCATTAGGCTTTAGAGATGCCTTTTGAAGATTTGCACACATAGCACAAGTAAATTCACATTATCTTGTGTTCTTTTTATCTCTTTGACCCTGACTACTAGTATTTAACAAATTTACCCTATTACATGCCAGTCATGTTGCTAGGCTGTGCTACACAATGATGGTAGGCCTAGTCTTTACGACAATCCTGGCTTTTTTATTCCCATTACCAGAATGTAGCCTTGCTAGCATATCCAGGCCTGTTCATACCCTCACCGTAATGAGTAGGACTTCAGGAAAATGTACCTTTTAGACATAGGTACATTTTCCTGAAGTCCTATTCATAAGCAGTTGCTCTTAATTTTTCATTGATTTTTGTGATGTTTGATTAATCCTCTTTAATTCCTTCCCCTTCCTCAACTGCTGGTTCTTAAGATGATACCCTACAAAAATCAGTATTATGCATGCTTGTAATCCCAGTGGTTTGGGAGGCTGAGACAGGAGGATCATGAATTCAAAGCCAGCCTCAGCAAAAGTGAGGCACTAATCAACTCAGCGAGACCCTGTCTCTAAATAGAATATAAAATAGGGCTGGGATGTGGCTTATGGGGCAAGGGCCACTGATTTCAATTTCTGGTATCCTGCCCCCCCAAAAAAATGATTGTCATGAATGCAAATTTTACCAAGAAAAAATGTTTGGTGTCATGGAAAGGAATATTAGACTTAAGTGTTGGTATTCTGGCACTCACTTCATTTAGTGGTTATTACATGATGCTAGGAAAGGCACTAACAAGAAAAACTTTCTATACCTAAGTTTCTCCATCAAAAAGACAAAGAGAGGCCATATTTGTTTCTTCTCAATTCATAGAATTGGGGGATTAATTGATGTCATAGAGGAAATAAGTTTTTTGCATGATAGGTTCTGGGTGAATGAAGGAATTCATTATTAGAAATAACTATTTGTATGACCAGATAATCAGTTAGCTAATGAGGATTTTGTTTAAAATGTAATGCCTAATAATAAATCATGGTGACTTATTTTTGCTGAACTTGGTATTTTTAAAAAATTTTTGTTTTAATTTTTAGTTGTTGATGGACCTTTATTTTATTTACTTATTTTTATGTGGGTGCTGAGAATCGAACCCCGTGCCTCACACGCCTGAAGCAGGTGCTCTACCAATGAGCTACAACTCCAGCCCATGAACTTGATATTTTAAGAACAAAATTTTCAGTGCAGTTTATCACTGTGTTTGAGAAAAGTAAAAATTTTGCAGCTGAGAATAGTAAACAAGACATAAAATGACACTTTACTAAAGCTGGTAGCTTTTTAAGCATGTGTCTCAGAAAAATGCACCAGCTTATCATATTAGGAGCTTATCTGACTGATGTGACAGTCTGCTCAGCTTATATTCTAGAGCTAAAGTTAAACTCAGATCTAATTATATTCACTGGTTTTTTGAGTATGAGTTTCCCATAGAAATTCTGTGAATTGCATATTTAAAAAGGAAACAAGCAACAACAACAACAAACTAGGGTTCTATTCAGAGTCTCAAGGTTTTTCTTCTAACATACATTTTTAGGTCCCAAAAGAAGAGCAGAATAATTCCGATATTATTCAAATGAAGATGCAATCTAGAAAAAGGCCAAGAGATATAACTAACACCCAAGATCAAAGTTCCCACTCACCCAGGAAAACTCCAAAAGTCCAGACCACTTCTTCAAACAAGATCATTAATATTACCTTGGATGTAAACCTTGGAAAAAATGAGAACAGGAAACACATACTCATACACAGCGAGGAGGACAGCTTGCTGGTGGGGCTCAAGACCCTGGATGCTGTCAGAAAAGCTATGGAGGCTCGGCCAGGTAAGGAAATCCTGGTGCGTGGCACAGAAGGAATTGAAGGCTTCTTAAACCTTGGAATGCCACTCAGTTGTTTTCCTGAAAACAGCCACGTGGTAATTACATTTTCCAAAAGTAAAAGCAAGCAGAAAGAAGATGGCCAAGTATTTGGCCGGCTCAACCAGGAATCTACTGACGTGGTCAAATTTTACATTCATGCAATTGGGAATACCAGAAAACGAATTGTGAAGCGTGGGGAGCTTCACAAAAAAGGAAACAAACTCTGTGTCTATGGTTTCAAAGGAGAAACCATCAAGGACACCATGTGCAAGGATGGTAGGTTTCTTCCCTTTTTGGAGACTGACAATTGGAAGCTCATTGGTAACCTGGACTCCATTCTAGAAAACTCACAGATGATAGATGAGTTAGAAGGTAAGCTCTTTCAAGTTGAGGCTGATCAAGTAATGAACCCTAAGGCAGCAGCTGCTCAAAACAATGAGGTAGAAGAAAGAAACACCCGTGTGTTGAAAGAGTACATTGTGGAAGAGTATCCCTGTTTGAAAAGAGAAAGTGAAAAAATCAGGGAAAACTTGAAGGAAAAAATGAAAAAAAGACAGAAGAATACTTCTCTTTTTAAATTGCATAAAACAAATTTTGGGAAACGCACAAAAAACTCAACTCCAGTGAAAGTGATCAAACATCTTTCACATCTCAGTGACTCAGTGGGGTACATATTCTGGAACAATAATGGAATCGAAGGCTGTGCCACCTGCTTTGTTTTTAAGGGATTGTTCATTTTCACTTGTCGGCATGTAATAAACGATATCGTGGGAGAAGGAATAGAGCCAAGCCAGTGGGCAGATATAATCAGTCAATGTGTAATGGTGAAATTCGATTATGAAGATACCGCTGTCACAAAAGACAACTGCTTTCTCGTTGAACCTTGGTTTGAGATATCTGACACAACTCTTGACTACGCCGTCCTGAAACTGAAAGAAAATGGACAAGAAGTACCTGCGGGACTGTATAATGGGATTGGTCCTATACCGTCTAGTGGTTTGATATATATTATTGGCCATCCAGATGGAGGAAAGAAGCATACTGATGCTTGTGTTGTGATTCCTCAGGGTAAACGAGAAGAGAAATGTAAGGAAAAGATTCAGATGAGAACAGCAGGAGGTTACAATAAATCTGAGTTTATCCACATGTACACTCAAAGAAGCTTCCAGGAAATGCTTCAAAATCCTGATGTGATTACCTATGACACCACCTTTTTTTTTGGGTCTTCTGGCTCTCCAGTGTTTGATTCAAAAGGTTCTTTGGTGGCCATGCATGCTGCTGGCACCACGTGTCTGCTACTGAGTGAGAAGGCTCATATCATTGAGTTTGGTCCGGCTATGAACAGTATCCTCTCACATATTAAGCAAAACCATGAAAGATGGTATAATGATGTATTTCTAAACCAACAGGATGTAGAAATGCCAAGTCAAGAGTACTGAGGACTGGTGAGAATTTAGTCCACTTACCAACTTTAAGGGGATTGCCTATTTTATTCCATATTCCATGGTCAATTTCATAAAACATATGAATAATCAATATTGCAGGCCACTTTCCATTTTTCTATCCCCTAGAGAAATAAGTTCCAAGAACCCTATGAGGAGGAGAGCTACCCCTATTTTAAAGTCAAGCAAAATGAAGACTTGATATGATTTAGCAACATTTATGATGACAATCTCCAGTTACTTGATTTTTTTTTTTCATTTCTTCCCCTAAATTCACTTCACAGCAGAAGCTTAAACTTGCTTACCAATTGTCCCCCATATCTGACACATGGAAAGGAAATGCTTAGAAAAATGTGTGGGTCAATCAGGAGCAAAATATGGCACTGTAGTTAATGTTGACTGAAGAGTTAAATGCTTGGTTAGAAATGATTACAAACAAAAATCTTTTACAATTTCTGAGATTCTCATATTACTAAATGTCAGAATACACTTGTCCTGGAAAGTTAGAAGTAATATCCACTCTTTGGTGAAGGTGTTCCTGTAGCCACTGTCTGACAGGGTCACAGTGTGGGGGATGCAGGGCCGCACCATCACCATCTGGAAACCATGGGGAATGTTAAGTGTTTTGTTTATGATCCTCATGATATGGATAACAGGGCATATGTCAATCAATAATAAAAGTACGTATTGCCTGAGATTGCAGGAAAATTCCCAGAATGAGACTAAGGATACAATTGAGACATGCCATGAGGTGCATTTCAATCTCTCTCAGGATACAAACAATGTTATTCCTCAAGCCTGAGCAACAAGAAATATTTATCGCATGGTTAACAATTTACATTAGCCCCCCAACCCCATCCTAAAGCCACAACCTGTACAATAGCCTAGCTACAGAAAAACAATTGCTGTGCCAACAGTATGAGGACCACGGTATGTAGCTTATGGTATCCCCCTCGAGGACAAGAGGCTAATAAAAATACATTTCCCCAACCAATAGACCCTCCTTGGCCTTACACAGAAACTAATGATAAAAATGGAAAACACATAGTTAACATAAATGACAAATGGGTTGAGGGATAAAGGCTGCCCTTTAGTTAAAGCTTACAAAGACATAAAAACTGGTGTGCTTTGACCCAGGATCAAGGAAGTTCTTTAAGAAAGCAGTTGAATAGGTCATATGAAAAAAAGAAATTACCTTGGAAATTAAAAATAGAATAATGTAAAATTAACATATATTTTAGAGGTACTTCAGAGTAGTAGGCTTTTAATTAATAGACTTTCACTACTTTAAGTGTGTTTTAATGACATTTTAGTTTAGAAGTAAGAAAGCTTACCAATAATCATAAGTATGCTTTAAAGTTAAAGATTAATGAAATAATTATAGGTATGCTTTAAAGTCAGAAGTGAATAATAGGTCAGTAGTCACATAGTCTAGTTGCGTCGCTTAGCACCTAGTGATTGAGGTGAAAACGTAAAAGCTTAATCATGATTGACTAAGGTTACAGAAAAAATATTTTGAACAATGTACTCAATATCTTAGGTAATCAATGTATGTTAGAAAAGACTGTAATTCTTGAAAATTATGTAAATCAAAAAAGTTTCGGGCTTTGAAGCTATCCATTAACTACCTGAAAAAAACACCTGTAAAAAAGGAATAAAAATAAAGGTCCCTCCAGGAGCAGCAGAGATGTCTTCTGGAGGTTGCTCAGAACTTGCAACCTGTCGTCCCGACTCTTCTTCTTTCGAGGACACCACTCCTCCTTCAGGACCCCTGGAACCCCATTCCCCCTGGCCAAGGCTGGACCTTGGCAACTCTTCCCATATGAACGGGCTACGAGGACAAGGGCATCTAGAAGGTCATATTCCTTTATTCTGATTTCCTTTGTTTTAACCTAATGTCCTTTTTTCTGTTCCAAGATCCCACCCAGTGTAGGCATCATATTTAACTTTCATGTCTGTGGGCTCCTCTTGGTTGTGACAGTTTCTCAGACTTCTTGGTTTTTAGGCTGCCCGTCTATTGGAATTTGACAGATGCTTTTCTGATGGGACTGGGTTGTGGACTGGGGAGGAAGTTTATAGAATGAAGTATCATTCTCACCCTACCAAGGGATCATACTGTCAACATGATCCATCACTGGTTATGGCCTTTGTCCCCCGGCTAAAATGGTGTTTTATCATTCATGTATTCCCCTACGTGGTACTCTTTGGAAGGAAGTTACTATGCACAACCCATGTTTGTGAAGTAGAGACTTAGGTTCTCCTTCCTTAGGTAGGGGACTCCTGGAGAATCTACATAATTTATTTGGGATCATTTCGCATGGAGATTTGTCTCTTTTCCCCTTTCATGAATTCCATCATCAGTATAGACTTGCAATACCCTTAACTCCATATGGATCCATAACCACATGGATCGTTTTCACTCCCTCCCTCTGCCTACCTATAAATTCTCTACTCCACCCACAGAAAATAGAATTGTTATCATACCTCAGTAATTTATTTAACTGTTTGATTCTGGTATGCAGTTGGCACAGTGGTGCACACCTATAATCCCAGGGAATTGAGATACTGAGGCAGTGTAAACTCAAGGCCAGCCTGAGCAACTTAGCAGGACCCTCAGCAATTTAATGAGACCCTGGCTCAAAATAAAATATAAAAAGTGCTGGGATGTAGCTCAGTGGTAAAGCACAGAAGCAAAATGTATCCAGAGGAGAAATATATCAACAAAAATGTAGTGTTTGTGTGCAATTTCTTTTGCTTTTAATCTTCATACTCCATTCCTTCCCAAAGTTACTTAAAGTCAGGACCTTTTCCCTCAGCTCGTTGGCAGTTATTTTATTCATTTAAATTCAGTTATAATACCTTTAGACTGGTCACAGCCTACATACATTCTTCCCTTTGATCTTTTGAACTCCTAAATGAATTTTTAAAGTTGTGTATACTAATGATTTGCTTTTTTGTGTTGTCAAATTCTATAGGTTTTAGCAAGTACATGATGTCATGTATTCACCATTGCAATGTCATACAGAGTAGTTTCACCTCCCTAAAACTTTCCCTGTGCTTTACCTGCTTGTCCCTTCCCTCCCTCCTGCACCCCTGGCAATCACTGATCTTTTTCTTGCCTTTATAGTTTTACTTTTTCCAGAATGTCATGTAACTATAGTTTCACAGTATATAGCATTTTCAGTTTGGCTGTTTCATTTAGAAGGTTTCTCTCTGTGTATTTTATGGCTTGATAGCCCACTTCTTTTTATCACTGAGTAATATTCCACTGTATGGATGTACCACGATTTGTTTATTTGCTCACCTTTCAAAAGACATCTTATTTGCTTCTAGTTTTCAGCGATATTTTGAATAAAGCTTCTCCAAACATTTGTGTACAGCTTTTGTATGAATGTAAGTTTTCAACTCAACTGGGAAAATACTGAGTGCAATTGATGGGTCGTATAGTAAGAGAATGTTTAGCTTTGTAAGAATTTGCCAAACTGTCTACTAAAGGAACTCTGTCATTCTGCATTCCCACTAACAATGAATGAGAGATCCTGTTTCCCCATCCTCACCAGCATTTGGAATGGTCAGTTTTTCTTTTCTTTTTTTAAAATATTTGTTCTCTTTAGTTATACATTACAGTAGGATGTATTTGGACATATTATACATAGACAGTAGTCAGTTTTTCTTGTCCTTTTTTTTAAAAGGCATATTAATACTGCCTGGGATTCTTCAGGGGATACAAGATTTATTAATGAAGTTGGAAATGTCTTGGATGATCTAGGACATGGCTACAGAGTTATAATATCAGCCCAAGTTCAGTCAGGAAAATGGGGCTGCTATAAATAGTTTAAGAATAAGGTATTTAGGGGTTGGGGATGTGGCTCAAGCTGTAGCGCGCTCCTCTGGCATGCGTGCGGCCCGGGTTCGATCCTCAGCACCACATACCAACAAAGATGTTGTGTCCGCCGAGAACTAAAAAATAAATAAATATTCAAAATTCTCTCTCTCTCTCTCTCTCTCTCTCTCTCTCTCTCTCTCTCTCCTCTCTCACTCTCTCTTTAAAAAAAAGAAGAAGGTATTTAATAAAGAATTAGGGTATTACTGAGTACAGTGATGCACACTTATAATCCCCGCAACTTGGGAAACTGAGTTAGGAGGTTTAAGGCCAGCCTCAGCAACTAAGTGAGACCCTGTCTCCAGATAAAAAGAGCTGGGGATTAGCTCCAAGGCAAAGCCTCCCTGGGTTCAATCCCCAGAATCCCCCCTCCAAAAAAAATAGGAAATAGAGAATGAAGGTTTCTGTGAGTAGTAGAGGCAGGAAAAGAAGTTCTGTATTATGTCAGTAATATGTCAGCCTAATGCATCAGAAGGAGGAGAAAAGTTGAAGATCGAAGTGGAAATGTCTGAGGAGATGCCAGGTCCAGTCATGATGACACTAAGGAATTTACAGAGAGATTGCAAAGTATATACTAATGTTTTGCTTTTTGTAATGTCAAATTATATAGGCTGCACCAGACCCAATACAGGTGAGCTGGTGGAGATACCACAGGGTCCTTTCTGACTGCTATGTACTCCCAAGTAATATCGACTAGCACCTTTTTTTCTTACACATTTTTCCCATTTGCAAATGCTCATCCAGAACGTTACAGGAATTCTGTGGGAAATAGCCGTCTGCTTTATAAGGCAGTAGCAGTAACTACCCCCACACCCCCAAATGCAACCCATGCACATGTATATCATAGTTTATCTTCTCATCTCTAATCCCTTCATATCCTCACTCTCCACTTGGCCATTGTAGCTGTTGTTCCAGCATCCCTCTTACCCCTCTGGATTATTCCACAATTATTACTTCTAACCCTCTGTCTCACGTGAGCATATTTCTACAAGTCAAACCACTAGACACAGGACCCTTAGACCCAGCTTGTTGAAGCTCAAGTTGTGCTGACTGACCCCCAACCCCAACCCAGTTCTACCTCTTTCCTGATCACAACCCCATCATCCAGACCAAAAAGAAAAAGAAAAAAAAATTCAGACTAGAGTCCCTGGAGGCACTTTTAAAGTACTTTCCCTCATCTTCCAAGTATACATTATCTACAAGTCTTGTGGAATCTGTGGTTTTCCTCAAATGCGAGCCATCTTTCCAATTCTTCATTTCTTTCCGTCTCTTCCATCAAAAACATTACCGTGGTAGCCAACTTTTACCGTTAAGTCTTAATTTTTAGGGCTTTGCTAAAAGTTTACGTAAAATATCATGATTGACCTCTGACACAATCTGAGGAGGTGAGCATTGTAGTCTTCTCAATGCTACAGATGTAAGATCATCCCCAGCCAGGGAGCAGGTTTGGGGACCACAGGGGTCTGGTTTTCAAAGCCTGGAACCACAGAGCTCACTTAGTGTCATCTAGAACCTGAAAGTCTGTCCTAGGTTACCAGAAGCTCTAAGCTGAATTCTTTCTTCTGGCTTCCCTGGGGACAAAGTGTCAGAAGATGCAAGTATCTGAAAACCCCTGAGAAGAAGCTGGGGTGGCAGGCCAAAGGGTGAGGAGAAAGAAGCTCATCCATTCTCCCAATGGGGAGGGAGCCCATTTCAAGGAGAGTGCCTCATTTGACCCACCTCTCTCTCCCTCCCTTCTTTGCTGGAGGCAAACTCACCCAGGCCTTTGGGCCACTTGTTTTCCAGTGCCTAGGTCTCGGAAGGCCCTGCCTTTGCTCCTCTAAATGTCTGGCCTCCCGTCTCAGGACTTGGGACTAGAGTGCTTGCTGCAAGGACAGACAGGAGAACCATGAGCCTTGAAGGATACCAGGTCTCGCTGCATGGTGTGGGCCTCTGGGAGTCCCTGGACTTGAAGTGTCATGAAGACCAAGCAGGGAAGGGGACTGTTCTACTCAGGGGGATATAGGGTGAAGTGGGGGGTGGTAGTTGGAAAGCCAAGAGCAAGTCTCAGCAGCCATGACACCCAGCTTCCTTGGAGAGAAGGGAAGGACATGATGAGGAAGCAACCACAGGGTCATCAGAGTGGGTCAGGGAGAAAGACTGCATTGGGTGTCAGCCAGAGCCAGGTGGCCATAGGAACTGAGAGAAAGGAGAGGGAGTGGACGAGATGCTCCGGGCAGGCGGAGAGCAGGGACAGGACCCACCCGCCGCTGTGTTGATGCCTTCAGTCCACCAATACTGATTTATGTGCTGGGTGTGTCTTTACCCATGGCAGTAGAGAAAAGCTGGCATAGTCCTTTCCCACAATTCCCTGTCTTCTTCAGACATCTCCTAGGGTTACTGTATGATTCACCTTTTCCCTACTCTGTATCATTTCCTAAAGGTTTATTCCTGGACCAAAATTCAGTTTCAGTGTGATCATTAGAATAACTTATGAAGGATGAAACAGGGAAAAAATGAATACCACCTCTCAGCCTGAATATCCTCATTATTTTCAGATTATTCTGTGTTTGCAAATTTGCCCACACCCTAAAATTAATCTGTAACCCCTCAAAATCAAACACCTGGGTGCTTTCCCTCGCTTGCAAAAATGCACACAGTGGTGGAAACTTCAAATTGCCTGTGGCACACATTCCCAGCTGAGGTGAGACAAGACCATATGAGAGCTAAAAGAAGTTCAGACTTCTTTTAGCTCTCATACTATACACATCTGTCCTTGCCAGTGTATATTTTACCCTACATCCTTTGCAGTTTTTGATTGTTTGGTGCTGTTTAAATGGCCCCCAGGCATAATGTTAAAATTCTGCCTAGGGTTCTAAACAAAAGAAAGTTTTGATATGCCTTATAGAGAAAATATATGTGTGGGTAAGGTGGGTTCAGACATGAGTTACAGCTCAGTTGGCAGTGAGTTCAATGTTAATGAATCATACCACAAATTAAATAAGTTGTCTTTTCACAGGAACACATGTAAAATTGTTACATATTGTCTGATTGATACAAATGATGTGACCAGAGACTAACAAATTTAACCCTGTGTTACCCCAAAGAACTGTGGCCCAAATATACTCTTCTAATTTCGTATTGACAGCAACTTCATACAACATAACCAATACAAATAATGAGAATGGAGTGTATATCATTTCAAATATAGTTACAAGTGTCTGATCATCATAGGGACTTAAATTTTGTGGCTTTACTGTTTGTTGAACAATTCCTGATATATTATCTCAAAACCTGCTAGATAGGCAGAGCAGATGTTACTATGTGTGCTTTTTGTGAGAGAAGGAAGGATAAGTGAGTTTTTGCCCAAATTGCTGGTACCTAGGAAAAGATCAGGACTTAATCATGAAGTATAGTTCACTGCTCTTTCTGCTAATTGAGCTGTTTCATCAAACCAAGATACGGCTGTGTCCATTACTACATCCAAAGTACATCCATCCCTGGCCCTCTTAAGAAACGTTGTAACCTTTCTAATATAATTAATACCTGTATCTGATTTTCTTTTTCCTATCTCTAAAAACAAGGTTAGTTGGAAAATCCAGTGTCAGCCAACACTTACTACCACCCACTCTGCTCTAATTCCCAGTTATTAGAGCAGTATCCCTAGTCCACTATTGCATGCTACTCCAAAGCTCTTCTTGGCAATGAGAGAAGGCTGAAGGGATGTTATTGCATTGATTCGGGGCCTCCCCAAAACACGTTCAAGTCCTCATCCTGGGTATGCATGTATGTGACCTTATTTGGATAAAAAGGGTTTGCAGATATTTTAAATTAAGGATCTTTAGATGAGAATATCTTGGATTAACCAGGTGGCTCTAAATTCAACAGTGTTCTTGTAAGAGGAGGAGAATTGCAGAGGAGAGAAACCACCATGTAAAGATGGAGGCAGACATTACAGTGCTAAACCTACAGACAGCCCTCAACTTACAGAGGGGTGAGATCCTGAGAAGCTGGGTGTCATGCCTGCTGAGACTTGCTGTTGGCTTCTCCAACTACACTTCCCACAGTACACTTGAAATACTGTCAGTCAAAACTGCATTTCATATACCTAAATTACCAAACATCCAGGCTTAGCTGGCCTGCCTTAAATGTGCTCAAAACAATTACTTTAGCCTATGGTTGGGCAAAATCATCTAACACTGTCTATATTATAAATAAGTTTTGAATGTCCTGTGTAATTTCTTGACTTCAAATCTCTATAGAGTGCAGTATTTTCTCTTTACATTCATGATTGTGCAGCTGACTGGGAGCTGCAGATCCAGCAACTCCCCAGGGTGAGTTGGTACAATTTTCCTGGAAAGTGATACATTGTGAGATGTATCTTTATCTTAGCAGTAGTATTTCAACTGCTTGAAATATGCTCTAGGGAACTATTAAGATGAGTAGAAAAAGCATGTTTGGAGTAGTTTTAAAAACAAGCAGGGCTGGGGATGTAGAAGTGGCTTGTTCATGTGTGAGACCCTGATTCAGTCCCCAGTACCACAAAAACAGAAAAACAAAAACTGGAAACAGGGCTGGGGTTGTGGCTCAGTGGTAAAGGGCTTGCCTAGCATGTGGGAGGCACTGGGTCCAATTCTCAGCACCACATATAAATATGTAAAATAAAGGTCTATTGGCAACTAAAAAAAATATTTAAATAACTGTAAACAATCTAAATATTCAGAAATAGAAGAATGGATTAAAATTATTTATTACAGTGAAATAGTATATGTATTTCCAAAGTCTGGCAAATGACATGTGAAAACAATGATATATGGCTTAGTGGAAAAGAAACTTATATGCATCACAGTATTTAAGTAACATAAGACTGGATCTGTATAGAAGATAATAGAAGCAAATAAAGCATAGAATGATTATCTATGGTGCTAGAAAAGTGGTGTTTTTTTTTCTCCATTGCTCAGTAGCCATTATATTATCCTATTTGTACTCAAGAAAATGTATTATTTTTATCATTAGAAAGCATGGAACATGTTACTGAAAGTGATTCTTACTAAGTAATCTTTTGTTTTCTTTAATAAGGATACTGTCACGAAGGAGAAATGGCCAGGCACACCTGTGAGTCAATGTCTAGGGGCATAAGAGCATGTAGCACCACCTCCAAGCTTAGAAGCAAGGTCAACAAGCATGAGAGAGCCCAGAATCCAAATCTGAACACCAATGAAGAATATTACTTCACCTTCGTTTTGAGTAAAAGCTCAGGAAATTGGGCCATGGTGGGTTTACAACCTATGAACCCAGTGTCAGTGTCCATTCGGCTCTGAGATGATTGACAATTTCAGTGAAGGTATCGAGAATCATTTTAATAAGGACAGTATTGTTTATGAAGACAATGCAACAGATGGACATATATATTTAGGAATCCCTTTAAAGTGGCTTCCTAGAGGTTCTTATTTAAAAATAGCATTTGCTCAAAGAAAGAGGAAGATGGTAAGATACCATGCCAGTGTGGAAATACAAATATCAAGGGCATTCATTCTTCTTCACCTTCCTTCTGTGGCAAGAGCACAGATTCTTGAACTCAATTGCCCTCATTAAAGAAGAAGCACACTTGCACCTATGCCTCCCTGGCAATGCTAATTAACCCACCTCACTGGTGAGATGACAGAAGGATCTATATTGTGCCATTAGAGCAGACCAGATCTGAGGACACCTCTCTGGGTGAAGAGATGCTCTCCCCAGGCTCGGTTCTTGGGTCCAGATAGGCCTGCACTCTGGTGTCCAGATAGGCCTGCAGGGGTGCTGACCTCATGACTGGGAGCTGCCAGTCAAGGAACCCTGAGGACAGCGGGCAGGTAGGTGCCCAGAAAGTTCATGAGGCTGAGCTAACAATGGAGACAAAGTAAAGCCTAGGTTTAGTAAAGTGAAGCACAGGTGCCAAACTCCTTTGCTGCAATATGAGGTTAAGAATTGCCCTACTGCAGAGGTATGATAATTAAATGATTTAATATTTGTAAAATGCTTGCAACAGTGCATAAAAAGGACTTTGTGTTTGTTAAAGTTAACAGTTGGCTTTACTGGTGGTCTAAATAGAGTTTCTCAGCAGCGTCATAGGGGGGTGGGTATGGAGTGGGGGAATTGAACTCTGAGACACTTTGCCACTGAGCTATACCACTAGCCTTCTCTTTAATTATTTTTATTTTTTATTATTACTAGGAGATAGTGTCTCGCTAAGCTGTTAAGGCTGGCCTCAAACCTGTGATCCTCTGTCCTCAGCTTCCCCAGTTTCTGGGATAACAGGTGTGCCATCACGGAGCCCAGCGTTTGGGTCATTTTTGAAAGTTGCAGTTTCCTGGACCTTGCCCTGGACCTGTAGAACCATATGACAGAATAGGTTGGCTCCAAGAAAAAGCATTTTTTTTTTAATGACTACCCCATGTACATCTTAAGAACCCTAAAATTGGGGAAAACTTAGATCTGGGTCAATCTCTTTGATTTGCAAATGAAGGAATTGAGACTTGCCAAAAGTCTCCCTGCAAGATCCTAAGAGAATGTTAACATTCTGAGGTTAAAATCCTCCCCAACAATCCCTTTCCCTTTTCAGCTATTTCCATGTCCTCCAGCAAATTAATCTGTTATATAATGTGTGAAAGGGGTCAAAGTCACACATACTTCAAGGAAGTGGGTGTGAGGATCAAATAAGACCAAGGCCAGTTAAATACACAAAGGATGAATACTCAAAGGGCCACCACCCCTTCCTGGGACAATTCTCTCAGGTGCAAGACAGAATTTTTCTTGAATGGGAGCAAATTGTGCTGTGAGGTTTTGCAAACTGCAGTACCAGGAACTGCAGAAGCCACTCCATCCCCAGTGTCCCCTGATACCTCTGCTGCTGTGACTTGTGGCCACAACTACCCAGAGTGCTGCTGACATGGCCTTTCCTACAAAGGAAGGTCCCAGCTTGCTGTCACCCTGCTGCTCAGAGCCTCCAGAATACCAGTGGGAAGAGTACTGCCCCTCAGAGGTCTAAGCCACGCCCCTTATACTGGACAGAGCTCCAGCTGCTGAGCTCTAGCTCCTGGAACTCATATCTCCCAATGCCTTTGAACTCTAATTGAAATGAATACCACCTCTTCCTGGTGTCAGAAGAGTGACTGGTTACATCCCTCTTGTGGAATTAAGATATAAGGATCACAAAGAACCCATGCTAAAGTAAGATTTCATCCCTAAAAGAAAGCCATTCCCCTATTACCTAAAGCCATGATATAGTTTATTGCAAATATATAAGGTTTCAGAATTATCTGTTCATTTTATAACCTGTCCCCCATAAACCAACCCATAATTTACAAAGCCAGAAATGTTTAAAAATAAATTGTTCCAAATATACAAAATTATATATAAAGATTTTGGAAACAATGTGATAGATATTTTGCTACATAAGTTTAGCTACACAGGTTTTAGAACACATTTTATGTTTTCTGTAAACCTCCTATTATCTTTTCATGAACTAACATTTTTATCTATCAAAATCATTTGAATAAGATTTCCAGTGAATTTTAATTTTGTGGATTGAGAATTTTATGAACATGTTGAATTCTTAACATCCATGTTCTAGAAAGTGGTGTTAAGCTTATTGTCTATTAAATCACTCCTTTGCTTATGCAGTGAAACGTAAAAATGGCAGAAAGAGAGAAATAAATTGAAAAGCCACCAGAGAAAACACTTCCAGTGGCAGGAACACATTCTTAGTGCTTTAACCACTTGTTATTCTACCCTCATAAGTCTTACTCTAATGTCTACAATCACAGACTTCGACAATAGTGTTTGTTTCAAAAAAGACAACCTCACTTCATTTCAGAGTGTTCTGGGTCTCTTAACTTTTGTCCAATATCTCAAAAGTGCACGAAATACTAGCAATTTAGCTCAAATGGTAGGAAGTTCTTTAGTGTTTGGGACTATCAGGATAGCTCTTGAAAAGTGTCTTCAGATTGATGGACAATTACAACTTCAGTATTCTTTACCATCTCTTAATGGGCATTGAAGTTGTCACTGTCCCAGAACCCAGAACCGGTGACAGGAAAAAAAAAAAAAAAACACAAACCAAATTCTTATTATTTGGTAATTATGGCTTGCCTTACTCACAGGAGTTTGAAAATTGCTGAAGATTCAAAGAATGACAGTGAGTGAAGAAACTTTTATATAATTGGGGGATTTTTTTTTTTTTTTTGATAGAGCAATCTTCCTTAAACCCCAGACCCACAGAAGACAAAACAGTCATTTTATCTACTCTGGGTGCTTGTGTATACCTTTGGGTCAGTTTTCTAAAACTCTCACAGTATTGCAGTTAACTAAACACACCTTTTAAAACTGTTACTTTATATGCATCATATATCTTTCTGTCAATTGTATTAAAAGTTGTCACTATTGTGACCTTTATTCTCTTCTCCAAAACATCATCGAATACTTACTTGCACCTTTGAATGCAGGTCCTGCAAACAGGCTGCCATGAAAGTTTTACCCAATCTTCTTTGGTCATCAGTTTTGATGCATATTTCGGGAGTCCATACCATGTTCTTGTTCAGGATTGTAGATGTCTGAACACGTTCGGAAAATCAATTTAGGACAGGGTATTTACTCTGTCTTCATCTGTAGCTTCTTCTTGGTTTTCATATTCTTGGGACCTGTCTCTTAAGCTGGGGATGTTGACTCCTGGGAAGGGCCCAAATAGCTCACATTTCCTGCTTCCCACCTACCCACCCAGCCAAGTGCCTCCTGAGTGTTGGAGCAGATGGTTCTGCTGTTACCCAATCCTCCTGCCTAGCCATGGCTGCGGGCACTTTGGAGCCACTTTCCCACCGCCTACTAACCCAGCTACTTTCCTCAAGTTGCTGCAATTGCTGGTCCAGGACAGTCCCAGTCCTCTCTGCTGGCTGAGTCTGGCCACCCACGCCCTCTAAGCCCCGCCCAACCCAACTTCCCTCTAACCCCATTGGGGTCCTTTTTAATACTTCCCGAGGAACTGGGAGAAAAGAAACAGGTGCAATAGGTAATAAAGTTATGGGGCGTGGTCATTCTGGCCAGAAAAAGCAGCGCTTAAGGAGAGAAAGGGGGAGCGCTCCCCCGCCAGACCTTGCCATCCACTCTCACCCGCCAACTATGCGGAAGCCCTGGAACAGCTCCACGTCGTGGCCAGAGCGCGGCCAATTGGCTTCAGAGGAGGCCAGTTGCTGTCTGAAAGAGAAGAGGAGCTCAGGATCTCTCTGTTCATTGGCCAGGCGCATCATTTCTACCTGGAGAGAGGGATTCCAGTGCTGGCGGGAAAAGGGCGATTCCAGTGCTGGCGGGAAAGGTCCCTTGCAGTGGTGCTGGCAAGTTCACCGCTGGACTTTGAAGGGACTCTTCCTCTTAGGTAAGTTACCCCTTTGGTTCTGGGCTAACTGGGAGAATTCATTGGCCGAAAAATCTCGGGCTGGTAGAGAGCAGGAGGAAAAATCCTCTATTCCTGGATGCTTGCTATCTTTTCTAGAGAGGGTACCGCGTGCAGTTCCTGGAAACGTAAAAAGAACAGAGATAGGTGAAAGGATGCATTTCTTTTGCAGTGCTTAACATGATGTGCTTGTCTTGCTTTCATCAACGTAAATTTACTGTTCCAGGAATATTCTGCCAGGAAATAAAAGTTGCAAGTGTTTTTATTATTTATTCCAGTAACGTCCTCAGAGACCCAACCAGTCTTCATTAGAAGGCATCAAAGAACAGGTTGCAACTCAAGAATTCTTGAACCTTCTCCTCAAAATCCTAACTTTGGTATATCCACCAACCCTAAACTATTACCCAATCCTATCTAATCCCCCACCCCCCAAACACACACACTAAAGACCAGGTTTAAACCAGACTTCATAATCTATTAATAATCAATATTAGCCCAGCTTTGCTTTACCCTTCCCAGGAAACTACCAGAATGCTGTCAAGCTATTAGTCTCCATTACTTCATAAGCAATAAGCTTGGCTTTGTCTTATCAGCAGGTCGCTTTGATGACATTTCTGAAAGCAGACATTTGCCATTTTTGAAGGCCTCTGCCAGACCCAATCAGCCTCTTCCGCAGCCTTAACCAACACCCCTCAACCTAGAATCAGTGTTCCCTGCTGAGGTCCCTTCAAACCCCCTTCCAAGAGCCCTTTGCCCCCAAAGCTGGGTAAAGTAGCTGTTTCATTAAAATGAAATCCAGTTCCTTTTTGTTATGTTTCCCAAGTGCAAATCTATTTTGTTCCTAGGAGTAAGGAAACCTTTTAAGTACTCCTTTTGAATTATCTGCTCGGATTAAAAAAAAACAAAACTCTTATGGTTGGCGAAAATCTACCTTATTTTTAGCAACAATGCAGTTTGTCTCTGTTATTCTAAATAATAATAATTATAATAATAATTATTATTGTTATTATTATTATTATCATCATCATTATTAAGAGAACAGGCATGGGCTCTGATAAATGTGTTTCCTGGGCTCGCCCTGATGACCCAGACATTCAGAAGGTTTTGTTTTAGACTGATGGCGCTGTCTGAAATGAATACAAAATCAGATGCTTCCCTGGAGAGCCACATGATCCAGGAACAGCCAGTCTCCCCCTCTTCCCAGGGGTCCAAAAAAGCTAGGAACTGAGGGGGATGGAGGTGGGAGATGGGGTAGTTTAGGAGAGAAAAGGCCTGACAGGCAGAAAAGGCAAAGAAAGTAACTAAATGGCAGGGGCAACAGCCACTCACAGAAAGGTGGGCGGTTCTTTCAAGCCCTTAGTCCCACCTCCATCCTGTCTTGTCCAATCCGAGTTTCAGTCGGCGCACTCTCATTGGCCAGACTAGCTGCCTCTCTGTGGAACCCGGACTGCTGACGTGAATTGGCGCGGGATTTGAATGCCAGCCCTTTGGGTGTGCTAGGCGCGCAGCAGCCAGGGAGCCCGCGGAATTGGTGAGCCATCCTGGTGGGCGAGCGCTCGGGGTGGGTGAGCCCACTGGTTGCTCCGCAGGGTGGGCGCGGGCGCGCTGGAGCCTCTGGGTCTGGAAGGGGATGAGGCTGGAGGCCCAGCAACCTGGGCCAGAAGCGTCGTCCACCTGGAGGGTCCGGAGGGCTCTGGGTTTTCTTAGAAACTCATGACCAGTGTTTCTTGTCCCACTCTGTGCTGGAGAGAAGAGCGAGGTGGCGGACAAGGACCAGGCTCGGATCGGCCGTGATCCCAGTTTCTGGAAAGCGTGGCTGAGCCAGAGAGAAAGTGAAAGCAAGCGAGCGCGCACAGGAGCGAGCCTGGTGCCAGACTGTAAGAGAGGGAATTGGGGGCGGGGGTGTGGGGGGGAAGGTCAGGGTGGGGAGAAGGATGGGGAAATAAGAAGATGCTAGAAATATCGAAGGAAGGCAAAGGAGAGGGGAACGGGGAGAAGTGAGAGGAGAGGGGAGAAGAAAAGAGGATATGAGAATGAGAAATTCCAGGAGAGCTGTCAGGTGGAGATGGGATCCAGGACAGGCTGTATTACTTTTATCCCTTTAGTGTAGGAAGTAAAGCAAGTCCTTTAGGTGAGTAGAACCTGGACATATCCCACTATAACACAGGGTTGGAATAGCAGAGCGGTAAAGTCCTTCACATTTTGATATAACACTGTTCAGTCTAGATACTGGAACCGATGTGTGGGGCGCAGGCTGTATTGGGGTGTATACTTAACATCTTGGCCTTTTCCACTGCAGCTGTTCATATACAAGCCAGTAATCCTAAAATTCATATTTCTTTCTACTTGATTTGTTTTCCTTTTGTAGTGGGTGTGAAAATTATTTCTGAAGCAATTTCTTTCTCAGACATCATTAGATGAGTCATCATCATCAACAGTGACACCCCACTTAAATTTTCTGCCTTCAAAGATCTTACAGCTCAGCTCAGTTCCTCAATTGTTTGTCTATTTTTTACCACCTCCACCCCTTCTTTGATGTTTAAAAAGTCTACCTTTGGTTAAGTGTTTTGACACTGATGCTAGTACTGGCAGTAATATTTACTGGGCAGCCTATTAAACGGCATTCACTGTTCTAAAGGACACTTTTTAATCTTCACAACACCAAAAGTTAATTCTAATACTGCCCTCATTTTATATAAGGAAAATGAGACAGGAAGTAGTTAATTGTTATTTCACAGGTCATGAAACTGGGAAGTGGCAATCTTATAGTTGAGGCCAGATGTTCTTATAAATACTGTCATTGTACATTTTCATATTCATATCTTGTTTAAAATAATTGTCTCTTTTTACAAACAGGAAACTAAGGTTCACATAGGCTAACTGGATTTCCTTAGAAACTCATTACCAGTAATTGAGAAGTTCCTGCACCATAGTGAAGTGGTTACAAGAATAAGCACAGTCTTTAGATGACTTCCACTTGCCAAAGAGTGCAGAGGAGAGTGCATAAGTAAAATGACAAGGGAAAGAAGCAATCCAAGAAGTGAACATTCCACAGCTTTTCTGTCCACTTTGACAGATCAATGCTTTTTCTAGAATGAAAGAGACTTAAAAGCCATAATTAAAGGCAACTTTCACACCTCATCTGGATTTGGGGTTTAAAAAGTTAGTGTTGTGATTATAAAAGAAAATGTCCTTCATTTTAGAAATAGAATATATTTTTTTACAAATAGCCAAGTAATAGAGATGGTCTAGGTGTCCATCAGCAGATGGATAAGGAAAATGTGGTATATAAACACAATGGAGTTTCACCCATCCATAAAGAAGGATGTGATTATGTCATGTGTTGGTACATGGATGTAACTGGGGAACATCATTCTAAGTGAAATAAGCCAGACTCAGGAAGTCAAGGGTTGAATGTTTCCTCTCATATGCAAAAGCTAAAGAGAAAACAAGGAATTAAAAAGGCAGTGGGGGCGGGAGGGTCTTATGAAAACAGAAGGGAGAAAAGTAGAGTGGAAGCTTTCGTGAACTTTTCAGATTACTTTATGAAATCCCATTCCAAATTTCTTTTATCTTCAGGGTATTAACCAGTTCCTTTCCTACCCTTTTCCTTAAATTTTACCATCTCTGGCATCTCCATCTTAAATAGAGATCAAATTTTAACTCAAGGTAAGTAGAAGAACACACTTTTGAATTCTCCAACTACAGATTTTTCTATGGGTTTTAATATTTGCACTTGGACAGATCTCTCTTCTTTAAGCTATCCTTTCCCCCAAGTTTAAAAACAAAAAAATCTAGATATAACCTCTTTCCCACTGTAGTTGGGATTCGCAGTTAGAGATAATTTTCATAAAGTGTCAAGTGTAGTGACTGACACATAATGCTCTATAAAAGAAAGCTTTTATTGTTGGGGTGATAATACTTGGTGGGTAAATTATTTGCTAGGTTAATATCTCTGGGGAGGGCAAGGCCAGAGCTGAAGAAGGAAGTTCATCTCTTCCTCTACATAATTAATGACAGCTATGAAGATACTGTTGTAACTTGAACCTTTTTTAAATTAGTGTTTCAGCTGAACTACCTATTTCATCTTCAAGTCATCATGAGCTGTAAGAAACGCAGGTCACAGAAGAACTTGTTTGATGTGAAAAAAAACATGAAAATAGAGAATTATTTTTCTCAGGTATGTTTGTAAATACTATTTATGTAATGAATATGCTAATGTTAGATTTAGCCATCCTTGAGTCTGTATTGCATAAATCTTCCTGCCAAGAAATCATATCATTATATATTGGAAATATTTATATAAGGTAAAACCTTTCCTCAACCACTTTATTTTATATATATATATATATATATATATATATATATATATACACACATACATACATAAAATTTTGGTCATGTCACACTAGCCTTTAAAAAAAACTGGTAATAATTCCTGGACAACCATAAAAACCAAATAACTGTATTAAACTTTGGATAAAACAAAACCAAAATTAATCTATTTCATAGCACAGAAATACAATGCCAAGTGTGGCTGATATACTGAATCATAATAACCTACATCTGTATAGTGCTTTACAGTTTATGAAACAAATTTTTTGCTTATTTATTCTTACCATAACCATGTTAGTCAGGTAAAAGAATTTACCTGTAATGTGTTTCCTTCAGAAGTTCCTATATGTGTCCAAGAATACTTTGACAAGTTGGAATTCTGTTGCAATGCTCCCATGGGGTACATGAGCAAGATGTTTCTGACAGCATTAGGCTTTAGAGATGCCTTTTGAAGATTTGCACACATAGCACAAGTAAATTCACATTATCTTGTGTTCTTTTTATCTCTTTGACCCTGACTACTAGTATTTAACAAATTTACCCTATTACATGCCAGTCATGTTGCTAGGCTGTGCTACACAATGATGGTAGGCCTAGTCTTTACGACAATCCTGGCTTTTTTATTCCCATTACCAGAATGTAGCCTTGCTAGCATATCCAGGCCTGTTCATACCCTCACCGTAATGAGTAGGACTTCAGGAAAATGTACCTTTTAGACATAGGTACATTTTCCTGAAGTCCTATTCATAAGCAGTTGCTCTTAATTTTTCATTGATTTTTGTGATGTTTGATTAATCCTCTTTAATTCCTTCCCCTTCCTCAACTGCTGGTTCTTAAGATGATACCCTACAAAAATCAGTATTATGCATGCTTGTAATCCCAGTGGTTTGGGAGGCTGAGACAGGAGGATCATGAATTCAAAGCCAGCCTCAGCAAAAGTGAGGCACTAATCAACTCAGCGAGACCCTGTCTCTAAATAGAATATAAAATAGGGCTGGGATGTGGCTTATGGGGCAAGGGCCACTGATTTCAATTTCTGGTATCCTGCCCCCCCAAAAAAATGATTGTCATGAATGCAAATTTTACCAAGAAAAAATGTTTGGTGTCATGGAAAGGAATATTAGACTTAAGTGTTGGTATTCTGGCACTCACTTCATTTAGTGGTTATTACATGATGCTAGGAAAGGCACTAACAAGAAAAACTTTCTATACCTAAGTTTCTCCATCAAAAAGACAAAGAGAGGCCATATTTGTTTCTTCTCAATTCATAGAATTGGGGGATTAATTGATGTCATAGAGGAAATAAGTTTTTTGCATGATAGGTTCTGGGTGAATGAAGGAATTCATTATTAGAAATAACTATTTGTATGACCAGATAATCAGTTAGCTAATGAGGATTTTGTTTAAAATGTAATGCCTAATAATAAATCATGGTGACTTATTTTTGCTGAACTTGGTATTTTTAAAAAATTTTTGTTTTAATTTTTAGTTGTTGATGGACCTTTATTTTATTTACTTATTTTTATGTGGGTGCTGAGAATCGAACCCCGTGCCTCACACGCCTGAAGCAGGTGCTCTACCAATGAGCTACAACTCCAGCCCATGAACTTGATATTTTAAGAACAAAATTTTCAGTGCAGTTTATCACTGTGTTTGAGAAAAGTAAAAATTTTGCAGCTGAGAATAGTAAACAAGACATAAAATGACACTTTACTAAAGCTGGTAGCTTTTTAAGCATGTGTCTCAGAAAAATGCACCAGCTTATCATATTAGGAGCTTATCTGACTGATGTGACAGTCTGCTCAGCTTATATTCTAGAGCTAAAGTTAAACTCAGATCTAATTATATTCACTGGTTTTTTGAGTATGAGTTTCCCATAGAAATTCTGTGAATTGCATATTTAAAAAGGAAACAAGCAACAACAACAACAAACTAGGGTTCTATTCAGAGTCTCAAGGTTTTTCTTCTAACATACATTTTTAGGTCCCAAAAGAAGAGCAGAATAATTCCGATATTATTCAAATGAAGATGCAATCTAGAAAAAGGCCAAGAGATATAACTAACACCCAAGATCAAAGTTCCCACTCACCCAGGAAAACTCCAAAAGTCCAGACCACTTCTTCAAACAAGATCATTAATATTACCTTGGATGTAAACCTTGGAAAAAATGAGAACAGGAAACACATACTCATACACAGCGAGGAGGACAGCTTGCTGGTGGGGCTCAAGACCCTGGATGCTGTCAGAAAAGCTATGGAGGCTCGGCCAGGTAAGGAAATCCTGGTGCGTGGCACAGAAGGAATTGAAGGCTTCTTAAACCTTGGAATGCCACTCAGTTGTTTTCCTGAAAACAGCCACGTGGTAATTACATTTTCCAAAAGTAAAAGCAAGCAGAAAGAAGATGGCCAAGTATTTGGCCGGCTCAACCAGGAATCTACTGACGTGGTCAAATTTTACATTCATGCAATTGGGAATACCAGAAAACGAATTGTGAAGCGTGGGGAGCTTCACAAAAAAGGAAACAAACTCTGTGTCTATGGTTTCAAAGGAGAAACCATCAAGGACACCATGTGCAAGGATGGTAGGTTTCTTCCCTTTTTGGAGACTGACAATTGGAAGCTCATTGGTAACCTGGACTCCATTCTAGAAAACTCACAGATGATAGATGAGTTAGAAGGTAAGCTCTTTCAAGTTGAGGCTGATCAAGTAATGAACCCTAAGGCAGCAGCTGCTCAAAACAATGAGGTAGAAGAAAGAAACACCCGTGTGTTGAAAGAGTACATTGTGGAAGAGTATCCCTGTTTGAAAAGAGAAAGTGAAAAAATCAGGGAAAACTTGAAGGAAAAAATGAAAAAAAGACAGAAGAATACTTCTCTTTTTAAATTGCATGAAACAAATTTTGGGAAACGCACAAAAAACTCAACTCCAGTGAAAGTGATCAAACATCTTTCACATCTCAGTGACTCAGTGGGGTACATATTCTGGAACAATAATGGAATCGAAGGCTGTGCCACCTGCTTTGTTTTTAAGGGATTGTTCATTTTCACTTGTCGGCATGTAATAAACGATATCGTGGGAGAAGGAATAGAGCCAAGCCAGTGGGCAGATATAATCAGTCAATGTGTAATGGTGAAATTCGATTATGAAGATACCGCTGTCACAAAAGACAACTGCTTTCTCGTTGAACCTTGGTTTGAGATATCTGACACAACTCTTGACTACGCCGTCCTGAAACTGAAAGAAAATGGACAAGAAGTACCTGCGGGACTGTATAATGGGATTGGTCCTATACCGTCTAGTGGTTTGATATATATTATTGGCCATCCAGATGGAGGAAAGAAGCATACTGATGCTTGTGTTGTGATTCCTCAGGGTAAACGAGAAGAGAAATGTAAGGAAAAGATTCAGATGAGAACAGCAGGAGGTTACAATAAATCTGAGTTTATCCACATGTACACTCAAAGAAGCTTCCAGGAAATGCTTCAAAATCCTGATGTGATTACCTATGACACCACCTTTTTTTTTGGGTCTTCTGGCTCTCCAGTGTTTGATTCAAAAGGTTCTTTGGTGGCCATGCATGCTGCTGGCACCACGTGTCTGCTACTGAGTGAGAAGGCTCATATCATTGAGTTTGGTCCGGCTATGAACAGTATCCTCTCACATATTAAGCAAAACCATGAAAGATGGTATAATGATGTATTTCTAAACCAACAGGATGTAGAAATGCCAAGTCAAGAGTACTGAGGACTGGTGAGAATTTAGTCCACTTACCAACTTTAAGGGGATTGCCTATTTTATTCCATATTCCATGGTCAATTTCATAAAACATATGAATAATCAATATTGCAGGCCACTTTCCATTTTTCTATCCCCTAGAGAAATAAGTTCCAAGAACCCTATGAGGAGGAGAGCTACCCCTATTTTAAAGTCAAGCAAAATGAAGACTTGATATGATTTAGCAACATTTATGATGACAATCTCCAGTTACTTGATTTTTTTTTTTCATTTCTTCCCCTAAATTCACTTCACAGCAGAAGCTTAAACTTGCTTACCAATTGTCCCCCATATCTGACACATGGAAAGGAAATGCTTAGAAAAATGTGTGGGTCAATCAGGAGCAAAATATGGCACTGTAGTTAATGTTGACTGAAGAGTTAAATGCTTGGTTAGAAATGATTACAAACAAAAATCTTTTACAATTTCTGAGATTCTCATATTACTAAATGTCAGAATACACTTGTCCTGGAAAGTTAGAAGTAATATCCACTCTTTGGTGAAGGTGTTCCTGTAGCCACTGTCTGACAGGGTCACAGTGTGGGGGATGCAGGGCCGCACCATCACCATCTGGAAACCATGGGGAATGTTAAGTGTTTTGTTTATGATCCTCATGATATGGATAACAGGGCATATGTCAATCAATAATAAAAGTACGTATTGCCTGAGATTGCAGGAAAATTCCCAGAATGAGACTAAGGATACAATTGAGACATGCCATGAGGTGCATTTCAATCTCTCTCAGGATACAAACAATGTTATTCCTCAAGCCTGAGCAACAAGAAATATTTATCGCATGGTTAACAATTTACATTAGCCCCCCAACCCCATCCTAAAGCCACAACCTGTACAATAGCCTAGCTACAGAAAAACAATTGCTGTGCCAACAGTATGAGGACCACGGTATGTAGCTTATGGTATCCCCCTCGAGGACAAGAGGCTAATAAAAATACATTTCCCCAACCAATAGACCCTCCTTGGCCTTACACAGAAACTAATGATAAAAATGGAAAACACATAGTTAACATAAATGACAAATGGGTTGAGGGATAAAGGCTGCCCTTTAGTTAAAGCTTACAAAGACATAAAAACTGGTGTGCTTTGACCCAGGATCAAGGAAGTTCTTTAAGAAAGCAGTTGAATAGGTCATATGAAAAAAAGAAATTACCTTGGAAATTAAAAATAGAATAATGTAAAATTAACATATATTTTAGAGGTACTTCAGAGTAGTAGGCTTTTAATTAATAGACTTTCACTACTTTAAGTGTGTTTTAATGACATTTTAGTTTAGAAGTAAGAAAGCTTACCAATAATCATAAGTATGCTTTAAAGTTAAAGATTAATGAAATAATTATAGGTATGCTTTAAAGTCAGAAGTGAATAATAGGTCAGTAGTCACATAGTCTAGTTGCGTCGCTTAGCACCTAGTGATTGAGGTGAAAACGTAAAAGCTTAATCATGATTGACTAAGGTTACAGAAAAAATATTTTGAACAATGTACTCAATATCTTAGGTAATCAATGTATGTTAGAAAAGACTGTAATTCTTGAAAATTATGTAAATCAAAAAAGTTTCGGGCTTTGAAGCTATCCATTAACTACCTGAAAAAAACACCTGTAAAAAAGGAATAAAAATAAAGGTCCCTCCAGGAGCAGCAGAGATGTCTTCTGGAGGTTGCTCAGAACTTGCAACCTGTCGTCCCGACTCTTCTTCTTTCGAGGACACCACTCCTCCTTCAGGACCCCTGGAACCCCATTCCCCCTGGCCAAGGCTGGACCTTGGCAACTCTTCCCATATGAACGGGCTACGAGGACAAGGGCATCTAGAAGGTCATATTCCTTTATTCTGATTTCCTTTGTTTTAACCTAATGTCCTTTTTTCTGTTCCAAGATCCCACCCAGTGTAGGCATCATATTTAACTTTCATGTCTGTGGGCTCCTCTTGGTTGTGACAGTTTCTCAGACTTCTTGGTTTTTAGGCTGCCCGTCTATTGGAATTTGACAGATGCTTTTCTGATGGGACTGGGTTGTGGACTGGGGAGGAAGTTTATAGAATGAAGTATCATTCTCACCCTACCAAGGGATCATACTGTCAACATGATCCATCACTGGTTATGGCCTTTGTCCCCCGGCTAAAATGGTGTTTTATCATTCATGTATTCCCCTACGTGGTACTCTTTGGAAGGAAGTTACTATGCACAACCCATGTTTGTGAAGTAGAGACTTAGGTTCTCCTTCCTTAGGTAGGGGACTCCTGGAGAATCTACATAATTTATTTGGGATCATTTCGCATGGAGATTTGTCTCTTTTCCCCTTTCATGAATTCCATCATCAGTATAGACTTGCAATACCCTTAACTCCATATGGATCCATAACCACATGGATCGTTTTCACTCCCTCCCTCTGCCTACCTATAAATTCTCTACTCCACCCACAGAAAATAGAATTGTTATCATACCTCAGTAATTTATTTAACTGTTTGATTCTGGTATGCAGTTGGCACAATGGTGCACACCTATAATCCCAGGGAATTGAGATACTGAGGCAGTGTAAACTCAAGGCCAGCCTGAGCAACTTAGCAGGACCCTCAGCAATTTAATGAGACCCTGGCTCAAAATAAAATATAAAAAGTGCTGGGATGTAGCTCAGTGGTAAAGCACAGAAGCAAAATGTATCCAGAGGAGAAATATATCAACAAAAATGTAGTGTTTGTGTGCAATTTCTTTTGCTTTTAATCTTCATACTCCATTCCTTCCCAAAGTTACTTAAAGTCAGGACCTTTTCCCTCAGCTCGTTGGCAGTTATTTTATTCATTTAAATTCAGTTATAATACCTTTAGACTGGTCACAGCCTACATACATTCTTCCCTTTGATCTTTTGAACTCCTAAATGAATTTTTAAAGTTGTGTATACTAATGATTTGCTTTTTTGTGTTGTCAAATTCTATAGGTTTTAGCAAGTACATGATGTCATGTATTCACCATTGCAATGTCATACAGAGTAGTTTCACCTCCCTAAAACTTTCCCTGTGCTTTACCTGCTTGTCCCTTCCCTCCCTCCTGCACCCCTGGCAATCACTGATCTTTTTCTTGCCTTTATAGTTTTACTTTTTCCAGAATGTCATGTAACTATAGTTTCACAGTATATAGCATTTTCAGTTTGGCTGTTTCATTTAGAAGGTTTCTCTCTGTGTATTTTATGGCTTGATAGCCCACTTCTTTTTATCACTGAGTAATATTCCACTGTATGGATGTACCACGATTTGTTTATTTGCTCACCTTTCAAAAGACATCTTATTTGCTTCTAGTTTTCAGCGATATTTTGAATAAAGCTTCTCCAAACATTTGTGTACAGCTTTTGTATGAATGTAAGTTTTCAACTCAACTGGGAAAATACTGAGTGCAATTGATGGGTCGTATAGTAAGAGAATGTTTAGCTTTGTAAGAATTTGCCAAACTGTCTACTAAAGGAACTCTGTCATTCTGCATTCCCACTAACAATGAATGAGAGATCCTGTTTCCCCATCCTCACCAGCATTTGGAATGGTCAGTTTTTCTTTTCTTTTTTTAAAATATTTGTTCTCTTTAGTTATACATTACAGTAGGATGTATTTGGACATATTATACATAGACAGTAGTCAGTTTTTCTTGTCCTTTTTTTTAAAAGGCATATTAATACTGCCTGGGATTCTTCAGGGGATACAAGATTTATTAATGAAGTTGGAAATGTCTTGGATGATCTAGGACATGGCTACAGAGTTATAATATCAGCCCAAGTTCAGTCAGGAAAATGGGGCTGCTATAAATAGTTTAAGAATAAGGTATTTAGGGGTTGGGGATGTGGCTCAAGCTGTAGCGCGCTCCTCTGGCATGCGTGCGGCCCGGGTTCGATCCTCAGCACCACATACCAACAAAGATGTTGTGTCCGCCGAGAACTAAAAAATAAATAAATATTCAAAATTCTCTCTCTCTCTCTCTCTCTCTCTCTCTCTCTCTCTCTCTCTCCTCTCTCACTCTCTCTTTAAAAAAAAGAAGAAGGTATTTAATAAAGAATTAGGGTATTACTGAGTACAGTGATGCACACTTATAATCCCCGCAACTTGGGAAACTGAGTTAGGAGGTTTAAGGCCAGCCTCAGCAACTAAGTGAGACCCTGTCTCCAGATAAAAAGAGCTGGGGATTAGCTCCAAGGCAAAGCCTCCCTGGGTTCAATCCCCAGAATCCCCCCTCCAAAAAAAATAGGAAATAGAGAATGAAGGTTTCTGTGAGTAGTAGAGGCAGGAAAAGAAGTTCTGTATTATGTCAGTAATATGTCAGCCTAATGCATCAGAAGGAGGAGAAAAGTTGAAGATCGAAGTGGAAATGTCTGAGGAGATGCCAGGTCCAGTCATGATGACACTAAGGAATTTACAGAGAGATTGCAAAGTATATACTAATGTTTTGCTTTTTGTAATGTCAAATTATATAGGCTGCACCAGACCCAATACAGGTGAGCTGGTGGAGATACCACAGGGTCCTTTCTGACTGCTATGTACTCCCAAGTAATATCGACTAGCACCTTTTTTTCTTACACATTTTTCCCATTTGCAAATGCTCATCCAGAACGTTACAGGAATTCTGTGGGAAATAGCCGTCTGCTTTATAAGGCAGTAGCAGTAACTACCCCCACACCCCCAAATGCAACCCATGCACATGTATATCATAGTTTATCTTCTCATCTCTAATCCCTTCATATCCTCACTCTCCACTTGGCCATTGTAGCTGTTGTTCCAGCATCCCTCTTACCCCTCTGGATTATTCCACAATTATTACTTCTAACCCTCTGTCTCACGTGAGCATATTTCTACAAGTCAAACCACTAGACACAGGACCCTTAGACCCAGCTTGTTGAAGCTCAAGTTGTGCTGACTGACCCCCAACCCCAACCCAGTTCTACCTCTTTCCTGATCACAACCCCATCATCCAGACCAAAAAGAAAAAGAAAAAAAAATTCAGACTAGAGTCCCTGGAGGCACTTTTAAAGTACTTTCCCTCATCTTCCAAGTATACATTATCTACAAGTCTTGTGGAATCTGTGGTTTTCCTCAAATGCGAGCCATCTTTCCAATTCTTCATTTCTTTCCGTCTCTTCCATCAAAAACATTACCGTGGTAGCCAACTTTTACCGTTAAGTCTTAATTTTTAGGGCTTTGCTAAAAGTTTACGTAAAATATCATGATTGACCTCTGACACAATCTGAGGAGGTGAGCATTGTAGTCTTCTCAATGCTACAGATGTAAGATCATCCCCAGCCAGGGAGCAGGTTTGGGGACCACAGGGGTCTGGTTTTCAAAGCCTGGAACCACAGAGCTCACTTAGTGTCATCTAGAACCTGAAAGTCTGTCCTAGGTTACCAGAAGCTCTAAGCTGAATTCTTTCTTCTGGCTTCCCTGGGGACAAAGTGTCAGAAGATGCAAGTATCTGAAAACCCCTGAGAAGAAGCTGGGGTGGCAGGCCAAAGGGTGAGGAGAAAGAAGCTCATCCATTCTCCCAATGGGGAGGGAGCCCATTTCAAGGAGAGTGCCTCATTTGACCCACCTCTCTCTCCCTCCCTTCTTTGCTGGAGGCAAACTCACCCAGGCCTTTGGGCCACTTGTTTTCCAGTGCCTAGGTCTCGGAAGGCCCTGCCTTTGCTCCTCTAAATGTCTGGCCTCCCGTCTCAGGACTTGGGACTAGAGTGCTTGCTGCAAGGACAGACAGGAGAACCATGAGCCTTGAAGGATACCAGGTCTCGCTGCATGGTGTGGGCCTCTGGGAGTCCCTGGACTTGAAGTGTCATGAAGACCAAGCAGGGAAGGGGACTGTTCTACTCAGGGGGATATAGGGTGAAGTGGGGGGTGGTAGTTGGAAAGCCAAGAGCAAGTCTCAGCAGCCATGACACCCAGCTTCCTTGGAGAGAAGGGAAGGACATGATGAGGAAGCAACCACAGGGTCATCAGAGTGGGTCAGGGAGAAAGACTGCATTGGGTGTCAGCCAGAGCCAGGTGGCCATAGGAACTGAGAGAAAGGAGAGGGAGTGGACGAGATGCTCCGGGCAGGCGGAGAGCAGGGACAGGACCCACCCGCCGCTGTGTTGATGCCTTCAGTCCACCAATACTGATTTATGTGCTGGGTGTGTCTTTACCCATGGCAGTAGAGAAAAGCTGGCATAGTCCTTTCCCACAATTCCCTGTCTTCTTCAGACATCTCCTAGGGTTACTGTATGATTCACCTTTTCCCTACTCTGTATCATTTCCTAAAGGTTTATTCCTGGACCAAAATTCAGTTTCAGTGTGATCATTAGAATAACTTATGAAGGATGAAACAGGGAAAAAATGAATACCACCTCTCAGCCTGAATATCCTCATTATTTTCAGATTATTCTGTGTTTGCAAATTTGCCCACACCCTAAAATTAATCTGTAACCCCTCAAAATCAAACACCTGGGTGCTTTCCCTCGCTTGCAAAAATGCACACAGTGGTGGAAACTTCAAATTGCCTGTGGCACACATTCCCAGCTGAGGTGAGACAAGACCATATGAGAGCTAAAAGAAGTTCAGACTTCTTTTAGCTCTCATACTATACACATCTGTCCTTGCCAGTGTATATTTTACCCTACATCCTTTGCAGTTTTTGATTGTTTGGTGCTGTTTAAATGGCCCCCAGGCATAATGTTAAAATTCTGCCTAGGGTTCTAAACAAAAGAAAGTTTTGATATGCCTTATAGAGAAAATATATGTGTGGGTAAGGTGGGTTCAGACATGAGTTACAGCTCAGTTGGCAGTGAGTTCAATGTTAATGAATCATACCACAAATTAAATAAGTTGTCTTTTCACAGGAACACATGTAAAATTGTTACATATTGTCTGATTGATACAAATGATGTGACCAGAGACTAACAAATTTAACCCTGTGTTACCCCAAAGAACTGTGGCCCAAATATACTCTTCTAATTTCGTATTGACAGCAACTTCATACAACATAACCAATACAAATAATGAGAATGGAGTGTATATCATTTCAAATATAGTTACAAGTGTCTGATCATCATAGGGACTTAAATTTTGTGGCTTTACTGTTTGTTGAACAATTCCTGATATATTATCTCAAAACCTGCTAGATAGGCAGAGCAGATGTTACTATGTGTGCTTTTTGTGAGAGAAGGAAGGATAAGTGAGTTTTTGCCCAAATTGCTGGTACCTAGGAAAAGATCAGGACTTAATCATGAAGTATAGTTCACTGCTCTTTCTGCTAATTGAGCTGTTTCATCAAACCAAGATACGGCTGTGTCCATTACTACATCCAAAGTACATCCATCCCTGGCCCTCTTAAGAAACGTTGTAACCTTTCTAATATAATTAATACCTGTATCTGATTTTCTTTTTCCTATCTCTAAAAACAAGGTTAGTTGGAAAATCCAGTGTCAGCCAACACTTACTACCACCCACTCTGCTCTAATTCCCAGTTATTAGAGCAGTATCCCTAGTCCACTATTGCATGCTACTCCAAAGCTCTTCTTGGCAATGAGAGAAGGCTGAAGGGATGTTATTGCATTGATTCGGGGCCTCCCCAAAACACGTTCAAGTCCTCATCCTGGGTATGCATGTATGTGACCTTATTTGGATAAAAAGGGTTTGCAGATATTTTAAATTAAGGATCTTTAGATGAGAATATCTTGGATTAACCAGGTGGCTCTAAATTCAACAGTGTTCTTGTAAGAGGAGGAGAATTGCAGAGGAGAGAAACCACCATGTAAAGATGGAGGCAGACATTACAGTGCTAAACCTACAGACAGCCCTCAACTTACAGAGGGGTGAGATCCTGAGAAGCTGGGTGTCATGCCTGCTGAGACTTGCTGTTGGCTTCTCCAACTACACTTCCCACAGTACACTTGAAATACTGTCAGTCAAAACTGCATTTCATATACCTAAATTACCAAACATCCAGGCTTAGCTGGCCTGCCTTAAATGTGCTCAAAACAATTACTTTAGCCTATGGTTGGGCAAAATCATCTAACACTGTCTATATTATAAATAAGTTTTGAATGTCCTGTGTAATTTCTTGACTTCAAATCTCTATAGAGTGCAGTATTTTCTCTTTACATTCATGATTGTGCAGCTGACTGGGAGCTGCAGATCCAGCAACTCCCCAGGGTGAGTTGGTACAATTTTCCTGGAAAGTGATACATTGTGAGATGTATCTTTATCTTAGCAGTAGTATTTCAACTGCTTGAAATATGCTCTAGGGAACTATTAAGATGAGTAGAAAAAGCATGTTTGGAGTAGTTTTAAAAACAAGCAGGGCTGGGGATGTAGAAGTGGCTTGTTCATGTGTGAGACCCTGATTCAGTCCCCAGTACCACAAAAACAGAAAAACAAAAACTGGAAACAGGGCTGGGGTTGTGGCTCAGTGGTAAAGGGCTTGCCTAGCATGTGGGAGGCACTGGGTCCAATTCTCAGCACCACATATAAATATGTAAAATAAAGGTCTATTGGCAACTAAAAAAAATATTTAAATAACTGTAAACAATCTAAATATTCAGAAATAGAAGAATGGATTAAAATTATTTATTACAGTGAAATAGTATATGTATTTCCAAAGTCTGGCAAATGACATGTGAAAACAATGATATATGGCTTAGTGGAAAAGAAACTTATATGCATCACAGTATTTAAGTAACATAAGACTGGATCTGTATAGAAGATAATAGAAGCAAATAAAGCATAGAATGATTATCTATGGTGCTAGAAAAGTGGTGTTTTTTTTTCTCCATTGCTCAGTAGCCATTATATTATCCTATTTGTACTCAAGAAAATGTATTATTTTTATCATTAGAAAGCATGGAACATGTTACTGAAAGTGATTCTTACTAAGTAATCTTTTGTTTTCTTTAATAAGGATACTGTCACGAAGGAGAAATGGCCAGGCACACCTGTGAGTCAATGTCTAGGGGCATAAGAGCATGTAGCACCACCTCCAAGCTTAGAAGCAAGGTCAACAAGCATGAGAGAGCCCAGAATCCAAATCTGAACACCAATGAAGAATATTACTTCACCTTCGTTTTGAGTAAAAGCTCAGGAAATTGGGCCATGGTGGGTTTACAACCTATAAACCCAGTGTCAGTGTCCATTTGGCTCTGAGATGATTGACAATTTCAGTGAAGGTATCGAGAATCATTTTAATAAAGACAGTATTGTTTATGAAGACAATGCAACAGATGGACATATATATTTAGGAATGCCTTTAAAGTGGCTTCCTAGAGGTTCTTATTTAAAAATAGCATTTGGTCAAAGAAAGAGGAAGATGGTAAGATACCATGCCAGTGTGGAAATACAAATATCAAGGGCATTCATTCTTCTTCACGTTGCTGCTGTGGCAAGAGCACAGATTCTTGAACTCAATTGCCCTCATTAAAGAAGAAGCACACTTGCACCTATGCCTCCCTGGCAATGCTAATTAACCCACCTCACTGGTGAGATGACAGAAGGATCTATATTGTGCCATTAGAGCAGACCAGATCTGAGGACATGTCTCTGGGTGAAGAAATGCTCTCCCCAGGCTCGGTTCGTGGGTCTTGCACACTGGTGTCCGGACAGGCCTGCAGGGGTGCTGACCTCATGACTGGGAGCTGCCAGTCAAGGAACCCTGAGGACAGCGGGCGGGTAGGTGCCCAGAAAGTTCATGAGGCTGAGCTAACAATGGAGACAAAGTAAAGCCTAGGTTTAGTAAAGTGAAGCACAGGTGCCAAACTCCTTTGCTGCAATATGAGGTTAAGAATTGCCCTACTGCAGAGGTATGATAATTAAATGATTTAATATTTGTAAAATGCTTGCCACAGTGCATAAAAAGGACTTTGTGTTTGTTAAAGTTAACAGTTGGCTTTACTGGTGGTCTAAATAGAGTTTCTCACCAGCGTCATTGGGGGGGGTGGGTATGGAGTGGGGGAATTGAACTCTGAGACACTTTGCCACTGAGCTATACCACTAGCCTTTTCTTTAATTATTTTTATTTTTTTATTATTACTAGGAGATAGTGTCTCGCTAAGTTGTGAAGGCTGGCCTCAAACCTGTGATCCTCTGGCCTCAGCTTCCCCAGTTTCTGGGATAACAGGTGTGCCATCACGGTGCCCAGCATTTGGGTCATTTTTGAAAGTTGCAGTTTCCTGGACCTTGCCCTGGACCTGTAGAACCATATGACAGAATAGGTTGGCTCCAAGAAAAAGCATTTTTTTTTAATCACTACCCCATGAGAGAGTGAGAGAGGAGAGAGAGAGAGAGAGAGAATTCTTTCAATATTTATTTTTTTTTTAGTTCTCAGCGGACACAACATCCTTGTTGGTATGTGGTGCTGAGGATCCAACCCGGGCTGCACACATGCCAGGAGAGTGTGCTACAGCTGAGCCACATCTCCAGCCCCCATGTACATCTTAAGAGCCCTACAATGGGGGAAAACTTAGATCTGGGTCAATCTCTTTGATTTGCAAATGAAGGAATTGAGACTTGCCAAAAGTCTCCCTGCAGGATCCTAAGAGAATGTTAACACTCTGAGGTTAAAATCCTCCCCAACAATCCCTTTCCCTTTTCAGCTATTTCCATGTCCTCCAGCAAATTAATCTGTTATATAATGTGTGAAAGGGGTCAAAGTCACACATACTTCAAAGAAGTGGGTGTGAGGATCAAATAAGACCAAGGCCAGTTAAATACACAAAGGATGAATATGCAAAGTGCCACCACCCCTTCCTGGGACAATTCTCTCAGGTACAAGACAGAATTTTTCTTGACTGGGAGCAAATTGTGCTGTGAGGTTTTGCAAACTGCAGTACCAGGAACTGCAGAAGCCACTCCATCCCGCATGTCCCCTGATACCTCTGCTGCTGTGACTTGTGGCCACAACTACCCAGAGAGCTGCTGACATGGCCTTTCCTACAAAGGAAGGTCCCAGCTTGCTGTCACCCTGCTGCTCAGAGCCTCTGGAATACCAGTGGGAAGAGTACTGCCCCTCAGAGGTCTAAGCCACGCCCCTTATACTGGACAGAGCTCCAGCTGCTGAGCTCTAGCTCCTGGAACTCATATCTCCCAATGCCTTTGAACTCTAATTGAAATGAATACCACCTCTTCCTGGTGTCAGAAGAGTGACTGGTTACATCCCTCTTGTGGAATTAAGATATAAGGATCACAAAGAACCCATGCTAAAGTAAGATTTCATCCCTAAAAGAAAGCCATTCCCCTATTACCTAAAGCCATGATATAGTTTATTGCAAATATATAAGGTTTCAGAATTATCTGTTCATTTTATAACCTGTCCCCCATAAACCAACCCATAATTTACAAAGCCAGAAATGTTTAAAAATAAATTGTTCCAAAATATACAAAATTATATAAAGATTTTGGAAACAATGTGATAGATATTTTGCTACATAAGTTTAGTTACACAGGTGTTAGAACACATTTTATGTTTTCTGTAAACCTCCTATTATCTTTTCATGAACTAACATTTTTATCTATCAAAATGATTTGAATAAGATTTCCAGTGAATTTTAATTTTGTGGATTGAGAATTTTATGAACATGTTGAATTCTTAACATCCATGTTCTAGAAAGTGGTGTTAAGCTTATTGTCTATTAAATCACTCCTTTGCTTATGCAGAGAAATGTAAAAATGGCAGAAAGAGAGAAATAAATTGAAAAGCCACCAGAGAAAACACTTCCAGTGGCAGGAACACACTCTTAGTGCTATAACTACTTGTTATTCTACCCTCATAAGTCTTACTGTAATGTCTACAATCACAGGCTTCGACAATAGTGTTTGTTTCAAAAAAGACAACCTCACTTCATTTCAGAGTGTTCTGAGTCTCTTAACTTCTGGCCAATATCTCAAAAGTGCACGAAATACTAGCAGTTTAGCTCAAATGGTGGGAAGTTCTTTAGTGTTTGGGACTACCAGGATAGCTCTTGAAAAGTGTCTTCAGATTGATGGACAAATACAACTTCAGTATTCTTTACCATCTCTTAATGGGCATTGAAGTTGTCACTGTCCCAGAACCCAGAACCCGTGACAGGAAAAAAAACAAAACCACAAACCAAATCCTTATTATTTGGTAATCATGGCTTGCCTTACTCACAGGAGTGTGAAAATGGCTGAAGATTCAAAGAATGACAGTGAGTGAAGAAACTTTTATATAATTGGGGGATTTTTTTTTTCATTGATAGAGTAATCTTTCTTAAACCCCAGACCCACAGAAGACAAAACAGTCATTTTATCTACTCTGGGTTTTTGTGTATACTTTTGGGTTAGTTTTGTAAAACTCTCACAGTATTGCAGTTAACTAAACACACCTTTTAAAACTGTTACTTTATATGCATCATATGTCTTTCTGTCAATTGCATAAAGAGTTGTCACTATTGTGACCTTTATTCTCTTCTCCAAAACATCATCGAATACTTACTTGCACCTTTGAATGCAGGTCCTGCATACAGGCTGCCATGAAAGTTTTACCCAATCTTCTTTGGTCATCAGTTTTGATGCATGTTTCAGGAGTCCATACCCCATCTTCTTGTTCAGGATTAAACTGGGGATGTTGACTCCTGGGCAGGGCCCAAATAGCTCACATTTCCTGCTTCCCACCTACCCACCCAACCAAGTGCCTCCAGAGTGTTGGAGCAGATGATTCTGCTATTACCCAATCCTCCTGCCTAGCCATGGCTGAGGACACTTTGGAGCCACTTTCCAGCAGCCTACTAACACAGCTGCTTTCCTCAAGTTGCTGCTATTGCTGGTCCAGGACAGTCCCAGTCCCCTCTGCTGGCTGTGCCTGACAACCCAGGCCCTCTAAGCCCCGCCCAACCCAACTTCCCTCTAACCCCATTGGGGTCCTGGGAGAAAAGAAACAGGTGCAATAGGTAATAAAGTTTTTTGGTGTGGTCATTCTGGCCGGAAAAAGTAGCGCTTAAGGAGAGAAAGGGGGAGCGCTCCCCCGCCTGACCTTGCCATCCACTCTCACCTGCCAACTATGCGGAAGCCGCAGAACAGCTCCATGTCATGGCCAGAGCGCGGCCAATTGGCTTCCAAGGAGGCTAGTTGCTGTCTGAAAAGAGAAGACAAGCTCAGGATCTCTCTGTTCATTGGCCAGGCGCGTCATTTCTACCGGGAAAGGGCGATTCCAGTGCTGGCGGGAAAGGTCCCTTGCAATGGTGCTGGGGAGTTCACCGCTGGACTTGGAAGGGACTCTTCCTTTTAGGTAAGTTACCCCTTTGGTTCTGGGCTAGCTGGGAGAATTCATTGGCAGAAAAATCTCGGAAAAATCCTCTATTCCTGGATGCTTGCTATCTTTTCTAGAGAGGGTACCCCGTGCAGTTCCTGGAAACGAAAAAGAACAGAGATAGGTGAAAGGATGCATTTCTTTTGCAGTGCTTAACATGATGTGCTTGTCTTGCTTTCATCAACGTAAATTTACTGTTCCAGGCATATTCTGCCAGGAAATTTAAAAGTTGCAAGTGTTTTTATTATTTATTCCAATAACGTCCTCAGAGACCCAACCAGTCTTCATTAGAAGGCATCAAAGAACAGGTTGCAACTCAAGAATTCTTGAACCTTCTCCTCAAAATCCTAACTTCGGTATATCCACCAACCCTAAACTGTTACCCAATCCTATCTAATCCCCCACCCCCCAAACACACACACTAAAGACCAGGATTAAACCAGACTTCATAATCTCAATATTAGCCCAGCTTTGCTTTACCCTCCCCAGGAAACTACCAGAATGCTGTCAAGCTATTAGTCTCCAGTACCTCATAAACAATAAGCTTGGCTTTGTCTTATCAGCAGGTCGCTTTGATGACATTTCTGAAAGCAGGCATTTGCCATTCTTGAAGACCCCTGCAAGACTGAATCAGCCTCTTCCACAGCCTTAACCAACACCCCTCAACCCAGAATCAGTGTTCCCTGCTGAGGTCCCTCAAACCCCCTTCCAAGAGCCCTCTGCCCCCAAAGCTGGTTAAAGTAGCTGTTTCATTAAGTTGAAATCCAGTTCCTTTTTGTTGTGTTTCCCAAGTGCAAATCTATTTTGTTCCTAGGAGTAAGGAAACCTTTTAAGTAATTCTTTTGAATTATCTGCTCGGATTAAAAAAAAAAAAAAAAAAAAAAACTCTTATGCTTGGCGAAAATCTACCTTATTTTTAGCAACAATGCACTTTGTCTCTGTTATTGTAAATAATAATAATAATAATAATAATAATAATTATTATTATTATTATTATTAAGAGAACAGGCATGGGCTCTGATAAATGTGTTTCCCGGGCTCGCCCTGACGACCAAGACATTCAGAAGGTTTCGTTTTAGACTGATGGCGCTGTCTGCAATAAATACAAAATCAGATGCTTCTCTGGAGAGCCACCTGAGGCCAGGAACAGCCAGTCTCCCCCCTCTTCCCAGAGGTCCAAAAAAGCAAGGAACTGAGGGGGATGGAGGTGGGAGATGGGGTAGTTTAGGAGGGAAGAGGCCTGACAGGCAGAAAAGGCAAAGAAAGTAACTAAATGGCAGGGGCAACAGCCACTCACAGAAAGGTGGGCGGTCCTTTCAAGCCCTTAGTCCCACCTCCATCCTGTCTTGTCCAATCCGAGTTTAAGTGGGCGCACTCTCATTGGCCAGACTAGCTGCCTCTCTGTGGAACCCGGGCTGCTGACGTGCACTGGCGCGGGATTTGAATGCCAGCCCTTTGGGGGTGCCATCAGCGCAGCAGCCAGGGAGCCCACGGAATTGGTGAGCCATCCTGGTGGGCAAGCGCTCGGGGTGGGTGAGCCTACCGGTTGCTCCGCAGGGTGGGCGTGGGCGCGCTGGAGCCTCTGGGTCTGGAAGGGGATGAGGCTGGAGGCCCAGCAACCTGGGCCAGAAGCGTCTGGCACCTGGAGGGTCCCGAGGGCTCTGGATTTTCTTAGAAACTCTTTACCAATGTTTTTTGTCCCACTCTGTGCTGGAGAGAGGAGCGAGGTGGCAGACAAGGGCCAGGCTCGGATTGGCCGTGATCCCAGTTTCTGAAAAGCATGGCTGAGCCAGAGAGAAAGTGAAAGCAAGCAAGGGCGCACAGGAGGGAGCCCGGTGGGAGACTGTAAGAGAGGGAAGGGGGGGGGGGCTCGAGGGGGGGGCGGGGGGAAGGTCAAGGTGGGGAGAAAGGCAGGGAAATAAGAAGACACTAGAAGTATGGAAGGAAGGCAAAGGAAAGGGGAACGGGGAGAAGGGAAAGGAGAGGGGACAAGGAAAGAGAATATGAGAATGAGAAATTCCAGGAGAGCTGTCAGGTGGAGATGGGATCCAGGACAGGCTGTATTACTTTCATCCCTTTAGTGTAGGAAGTAAAGCAAGTCCTTTAGGCGAGTAGAACCTGGACATATCCCACTATAACACAGGGTTGGAATAGCAGAGCGGTAAAGTCCTTCACATTTTGATATATAACACAGTTCAGTCTAGATACTGGGACCCATGTGTGTGGGGGGGTTGGTATTGGGGTGTATTCTTAACATCTTGGCCTTTTCCACTGCAGCTGCTCATATACAAGCCAGTAATCCTAAAATTCATATTTCTTTCTACTTGATTTGTTTTCCTTTTATAGTGGGTGTGAAAATTACGTCTGAAGCAGTTTCTTTGTCAGACATCATTAGATGAGTCATCATCATCAACAGTGACACCCCACCCAAATTTTCTGCCTTCAAAGATCTTACAGCTCAGCTCAGTTCCTCAATTGTTTGTCTATTTTTACCACCTCCACCCCTTCTTTGATGTTTAAAAAGTCTACCTTTGGTTAAGTGTTTTGACACTGATGCTAGTACTGGCAGTAATATTTACTGGGCAGCCTATTAAACGGCATTCACTGTTCTAAAGGACACTTTTTAATCTTCACAACACCAAAAGTTAATTCTAATACTGCCCTCATTTTAGATAAGGAAAATGAGACAGGAAGTAGTTAATTGTTATTTCACAGGTCATGAAACTGGGAAGTGGCAATCTTATAGTTGAGCCCAGATGTTCTTATAAATACTGTCATTGATATAGTACATTTTCATATTCATATCTTGTTTAAAATAATTGTCTCTTTTTACAAACAGGAAACTAAGGTTCACATAGGCTAACTGGATTTCCTTAGAAACTCATTACCAGCAATTGAGAAGTTCCTGCACCATAGTGAAGTGGTTACAAGAATAAGCACAGTCTTTAGATGACTTCCACTTGCCAAAGAGTGCAGAGGAGAGTGCATATATAAAATGACAAGGGAAAGAAGCAATCCAAGAAGTGAACATTCCACAGCTTTTCTGTCCACTTTGACAGATCAATGCTTTTTCTAGAAGGAAAGAGACTTGAAAGCCATAATTAAAGGCAACTTTCATACCTCATCTGGATTTTGGGTTTAAAATATTAGTGTTGTGATTATAAAAGAAAATGTCCTTCATTTTAGAAATAGAATATATTTTTTTACAAATAGCCAAGTAATAGAGATGGTCTAGGTGTCCATCAGGAGATGGATAAGGAAAATGTGGTATATAAACACAATGGAGTTTCACCCATCCATAAAGAAGGATGTGATTATGTCATGTGTTGGTACATGGATGTAACTGGGGAACATCATGCTAAGTGAAATAAGCCAGACTCAGGAAGTCAAGGGTTGAATGTTTCCACTCATATGCAAAAGCTAGAGAGAAAACAAGGAATTAAAAAGGCAGTGGGGGGGAGGGTCTTATGAAAACAGAAGGGAGAAAAGTAGAGTGGAAGCTTATGTAAACTTTTCAGATTACTTTATGAAATCCCATTCCAAATTTCTTTTATCTTCAGGGTATTAACCAGTTCCTTTCCTACCCTTTTCCTTAAATTTTACCATCTCTGGCATCTCCATCTTAAATAGAGATCAAATTTTAACTCAAGGTAAGTAGAAGAACACACTTTTGAATTCTCCAACTACAGATTTTTCTATGGGTTTTAATATTTGCACTTGGACAGATCTCTCTTCTTTATGCTATCCTTTCCCCCAAGTTTTAAAAAAAAATCTAGATATAACCTCTTTCCCACTGTAGTTGGGATTCGCAGTTAGAGATAATTTTCATAAAGTGTCAAGTGTAGTGACTAACACATAATGCTCTATAAAAGGAAGCTTTTATTGTTGGGGTGATAATACTTGGTGGATAAATTATTTGCTAGGTTAATATCTCTGGGGAGGGCAAGGCCAGAGCTGAAGAAGGAAGTTCATCACTTCCTCTACATAATTAATGACAGCTATGAAGATACTGTTGTAACTTGAACCTTTTTTAAATTAGTGTTTCAGCTGAACTACCTATTTCCTCTTCAAGTCATCATGAGATGTAAGAAACGCAGGTCACAGAAGAACTTGTTGGATGTGAAAAAAAACATGAAAATAGAGAATTATTTTTCTCAGGTATGTTTGTAAATACTATTTATGTAATGAATATGCTAATGTTAGATTTAGCCATCCTTGAGTCTATATTGCATAAATCTTCCTGCCAAGAAATCATATCATTATATATTGGAAATATTTATATAAGGTAAGACCTTTCCTCATCCACTTTGTTTTATATATATATATAAAATTTTATATATATATATATAAATAAATAAAATTTTGGTCATGTCACACTAGCCCTTAAAAAAACTGGTAATAATTCCTGGACAACCATAAAAACCAAATAACTATATTAAACTTTGGATAAAACAAAACTAAAATTAATCTATTTCATAGCACAGAAATACCATGCCAAGTGTGGCTGATATACTGAATCATAATAACCTACATCTGTATAGTGCTTTACAGTTTATGAAACAAATTTTTTGCTTGTTTATTCTTACCATAACCATGTTAGTCAGGTAAAGGAGTTTACCTCTAATGTGTTTCCTTCAAAAGTTCCTATATGTGCCCAAGAATACTTTGACAACTTGGAATTCTGTTGCAATGCTCCCATGGGGTACATGAGCAAGATGTTTCTGACAGCATTAGGCTTTAGAGATGCCTTTTGAAGATTTGCACACATAGCACAAGTAAATTTACATTATCTTGTGTTCTTTTTATCTCTTTGACCCAGACTACTAGTATTTAACAAATTTACCCTATTACATGCCAGTCATGTTGCTAGGCTGTGCTACACAATGATGTTAGGCCTAGTCTTTATGACAATCCTGGCTTTGATATTCCCATTACCAGAATGTAGCCTTGCTAGCATATGACTCCATGCCTGTTCATACCCTCACCGTAATGAGTAGGACTTCAGGAAATGTACCTTTTAGACATAGGTACCTTTTCCTGAAGTCCTATTCATAAGCAGTTGCTCTTAATTTTTCATTGATTTTTTTGTACTGTTTGACTAATCCTCTTTAATTCCTTCCCCTTCCCCAACTCCTGGTTCTTAAGATGATACCCTACAAAAATCAGTATTATGCATGCTTGTAATCCCAGTGCTTTGGGAGGCTGAGACAGGAGGATCATGAATTCAAAGCCAGCCTCAGCAAAAGTGAGGCACTAATCAACTCAGCGAGACCCTGTCTCTAAATAGAATACAAAATAGGCCTGGGATGTGGCTTATGAGGCAAGGGCCATGATTTCAATTCCTGGTATCCTGCCCCCACCAAAAAAAAAAAAATTGAGTATCATGAATGCAAATTTTACCAAGAAAAAATGTTTGGTGTCATGGAAAGGAATATTAGACTTAAGTGTTGGTACTCTGGCACTCACTTCATTTAGTGGTTATTACATGATGCTAGGAAAGGCACTAACAAGAAAAACTTTCTATACCTAAGTTTCTCCATCAAAAAGACAAAGAGAGGCCATATTTGTTTCTTCTCAATTCATAGAATTTAGGGATTAATTGATGTCATAGACGAAATAAGTTAAGTTTTTTGCATGATAGATTCTGGGTGAGTGAAGGTATTCATTATTAGAAATAACTGTTTGTATGTCCGTATAATTAGTTAGCTAATGAGGATTTTCTTTTAGATGCAATGCCTAATAATAAATTTTGGTGATGTATTCTTGCTGAACTTGATATTTTTAAAAATTTTTTGTTGTAAGTTTTAGTTGTTGATGGATCTTATTTTATTTACTTATTTTTATGTGAGTGCTGAGAATCGAACCCCGTGCCTCACACGTGTGAAGCAAGTGCTCTACCAATGAGCTACAACTCCAGCCCATGAACTTGGTATTTTAAGAAGAAAATTTTCAGTGCAGTTTATCACTGTGTTTGAGAAAAGTAAAAATTTTACAGCTGAGAATAGTAAACAAGACATGAAGTGACATTTTAAGGAAGCTGGTAGCTTTTTAAGCATGTGTCTCAGAAAAATGACCATTGTATCATATTAGGGCTTATCTGACTGATGTAACAGTCTGCTCAGCTTATATTCTAGAGCTGAAGTTAAACTCAGATCTAATTATATTCACTGGTTTTTTGAGTATGAGTTTCCCATAGAAATTCTGTGAATTGCATATTTAAAAAGGAAACAAGCAACAACAACAACAAACTAGGGTTCTATTCAGAGTCTCAAGGTTTTTCTTCTAATATATATTTTTAGGACCCCAAAGAACAGCAGAATAATTCAGGTATTATTCAAATGAAGATGCAATCTAGAAAAAGGCCAAGAGATATAACTAACACCCAGGATCAAAGTTCCCACTCACCCAGGAAAACTCCAAAAGTCCAGACCACTTCTCCAAACAAGATCATTACTATTACCTTGAACGTAAACCTTAGAAAAAACAAGAACATGGAATACGTGCTCACATGCTGTGAGGGGGGCAGCTTGCTGGTGGGGCTCAAGACCATTGATGCTGTCAGAAAAGCTATGGAGGCACGGCCAGGTAAGGAAATGCTGGTGCGTGGCACAGAAGGAATTGAAGGTTTCTTAAACCTGGGAATGCTGCTCAGTTGTTTTCCTGAAAACAGCCACGTGGTAATTACATTTTCCAAAAGTAAAAGCAAGCAGAAAGAAGATGGCCAAGTATTTGGCCTGCTCAACCAGGAATCCACTGACGTGGTCAAATTTTACATTCATGCTATTGGGAAGACCAGAAAACGAATTGTGAAGCGTGGGGAACTTCACAAAGAAGGAAACAAACTCTGTGTCTATGGTTTCAAAGGAGAAACCATCAAGGACACCATGTGCAAGGATGGAAGGTTTCTTCCCTTTTTGGAGACTGACAATTGGAAGCTCATTGGTAACCTGGACTCCATTCTAGAAAACTCACAGCTGATAGATGGGTTAGAAGGTAAGCTCTTTCAAGTTGAGGCTGATCAAGTAATGAACCCTAAGGCAGCAGCTGCTCAAAACAATGAGTTAGAAGAAAGAAACACCCGTGTGTTGAAAGAGTACATTGTGGAAGAGTATCCCTGTTTGAAAAGAGAAAGTGAAAAAATCAGGGAAAACTTGAAGGAAAAAATGAAAAAAAGACAGAAGAATACTTCTCTTTTTAAATTGCATGAAACAAATTTTGGGAAACGCACAAAAAACTCAACTCCAGTGAAAGTGATCAAACATCTTTCACATCTCAGTGACTCAGTGGGGTACATATTCTGGAACAATAATGGAAATGAAGGCTGTGCCACCTGCTTTGTTTTTAAGGGATTGTTCATTTTCACTTGTCGGCATGTAATAAACGATATCGTGGGAGAAGGAATAGAGCCAAGCCAGTGGGCAGATATAATCAGTCAATGTGTAATGGTGAAATTTGATTATGAAGATACCGCAGTCACAGAAGACAACTGCTTTCTCGTTGAACCTTGGTTTGAGATATCTGACACAACTCTTGACTACGCCGTCCTGAAACTAAAACAAAATGGACAAGAAGTACCTGCGGGACTGTATAATGGGATTGGTCCTATACCATCTAGCGGTTTGATATATATTATTGGCCATCCAGATGGAGAAAAGAAGCATACTGATGCTTGTGTTGTGATTCCTCAGGGTAAACGAGAAGAGAAATGTAAGGAAAAGATTCAGATGAGAACAGCAGCAGTTTATAGTGAATCTGAGTTTATCCACATGTACACTCAAAGAAGTTCCCAGGAAATCCTTCAAATTCCTGATGTGATTACCTATGACACCATCTTTTTTTCTGGGTCTTCTGGCTCTCCGGTGTTTGATTCAGAAGGTTTGTTGGTGGCCATGCATGCTGCTGGCACCACATTTCCGCTACCAAATGAGGTGGCTCATATCATTGAGTTTGGCCCTGCTATGAGCTGTATCCTCTCTAATATTAAGCAAAAACAGACAAAATTGTATGATGATATGTTTCTAAATCAAGAGACTGCAGAAATGACAAGTCAAGAGACTGCAGAAATGGCAAGTCAAGAGACTGCAGAGATGGAAAGTCAAGAGAATGCAGAGATGGAAAGTCAAGAGACTGCAGAGATGGAAAGTCAAGAGACTGCAGAAATGGCAAGTCAAGAGACTGCAGAAATGGCAAGTCAAGAGACTGCAGAGATGGCAAGTCAAGAGACTGCAGAGATGGCAAGTCAAGAGACTGCAGAGATGGCAAGTCAAGAGACTGCAGAGATGGCAAGTCAAGAGACTGCAGAGATGGCAAGTCAAGAGACTGCAGAGATGGCAAGTCAAGAGACTGCAGAGATGGCAAGTCAAGAGACTGCAGAAATGGCAAGTCAAGAGACTACAGAAATGGCAAGTCAAGAGACTGAGGACTGGTGAGAATTTAGTCCACTTACCAGCTTTAAAGGAATTGCGTATTTTATTCCATAGGCAATGATGATGGTTATCTAACTTCCACAGTGTTCAATTTCATAAAACATAATAATAATCAATATTGTAGATCACTTCCCATGAACCTGGCATTTTTCTATCCCATGGAGAAAAAAGTGCTAAGAACCCTATGAGGTAGAGAGCTACCCCTATTTTAGAGTCAAGCAAAATGAAGACTTCATATGATTTAGCAACAGTTTATGAAGACCATCTCCAGTTACTTGATGGTTTTTTTTTTTCATTTCTTCCCCTAAATTCACTTGCTTCACAGCAGGAACTTAAACTTGTTTACCAATAATCCCCCATATCTGACACATGGAAAGGAAATGCTTAGAAAAATGTGTGGGTCAATCAGGAGCAAAATATGGCACTGTAGTTAATGTTAACTGAAGAGTTAAATGCTTGGTTAGAAATTATTACAAACGAAAATCTTTTACAATTTCTGAGATTCTCATATTACTAAATGTCAGAATACACTTTTCCTGGAAAGTCAGAAGTAATATCCACTCTTTGGTGAAGGCGTTCTTGCACCTGCTGTCTGACAGGGTCACAGTGTGGGGGATGCAGGGCCGCCCCATCACCATCAGGAAACCATGGGGAATGTTAAGTGTTTTGTTTATGATCCTCATGATATGGATAACAGGGCATATGTCAATCAATAATAAAAGTAAGTATTGCCTGAGATTGCAGGAAAATTCCCAGAATGAGACTAAGGATACAATTGAGACATGCCATGAGGTGCATTTCAATCTCTCTCAGGATACAAACAATGTTATTCCTCAAGCCTGAGCAACAAGAAATATTTATCCCATGGTTAACAATTTACATTAGCCCCCCAACCCCATCCTAAAGCCACAACCTGTACAATAGCCTAGCTACAGAAAAACAATTGCTGTGCCAACAGTACACGGACCACCGTATGTAGCTTATGGTATCCCCCTCGAGGACAAGAGGCTAATAAAAATACATTAGCCCAACCAATAGACCCTCCTTGGCCTTACACAGAAACTAATGATAAAAATGGAAAACACATAATTAACATAAATGTCAAATGGGTTGAGGGATAAAGCCTGCCCTTTAGTTAAAGCTTACAAAGACATAAAAATTGGTGTGCTTTGACCCAGGATCAAGGAAGTTCTTTAAGAAAGCAGTTGAATAGGTCGTATGAAAAAAAGAAATTACCTTGGAAATTAAAAATAGAATAATGTAAAATTAACATAGATATATTTTAGAGGTACTTCAGAGTAGTAGGCTTTTAATTAATAGACTTTCACTACTTTAAGTGTGTTTTAATGAGATTTTAGTTTAGAAGTAAGAAAGCTTACCAATAATCATAAGTATGCTTTAAAGTTAAAGAATAATGAAATAATTATAGGTATGCTTTAAAGTCAGAAGTGAATAATAGGTCAGTAGTCACATAGTCTAGTTGCATCGCTTAGCACCTAGTGATTGAGGTGAAAACGTAAAAGTTTAATCATGATTGACTAAGGTTACAGAAAAAATATTTTGAACAATGTACTCAATATCTTAGGTAATCAATGTATGTTTGAAAAGACTGTAATTCTTGAAAATTATGTAAATCAAAAAAGTTTCGGGCTTTGAAGCTATCCATTAACTACCTGAAAAAAACACCTGTAAAAAAGGAATAAAAATAAAGGTCCCTCCAGGGGCAGCAGAGATGTCTTCTGGAGGTTGCTCAGAACTTGCAACCTGTCGTCCCGACTCTTCTTCTTTCTAAGACGCCACTCCTCCTTCAGGACCCCTGGAACCCCATTCCCCCTGGCCAGGGCTGGACCTCGGCAACTCTTCCCATATGAACAGGCTACAAGGACAAGGGCATCTAGAAGGTCATATTCCTCTATTCTGATTTCCTTTGTTTTAACCTAATGTCCTTTTTTCTGTTCCAAGATCCCACCCAGTGTAGGCATCACATTTAACTTTCATGTCTGTGGGCTCCTCTTGGTTGTGACAGTTTCTCAGACTTCTTGGTTTTTAGGCTGCCCGTCTATTAGAATTTGACAGATGCTTTTCTGATGGGACTGGGTTGTGGACTGGGGAGGAAGTTTATAGAATGAAGTATCATTCTCACCCTACCAAGGGATCATACTGTCAACATGATCCATCATTGGTGCTGGCCTTTGTCCCCCGGCTAAAATGGTGTTTTATCATTTACGTATTCCCCTACGTGGTACTCTTTGGAAGGAAGTTACTATGCACAACCCATGTTTGTGAAGTAGAGACTTAGGTTCTCCTTCCTTAGGTAGGGGACTCCTGGAGAATCTACATAATTTATTTGGGATCATTTCGCATGGAGATTTGTCTCTTTTCCCCTTTCATGAATTCCATCATCAGTATAGACTTGCAATACCCTTAACTCCATATGGATCCATAACCACATGGATCGTTTTCACTCCCTCCCTTTGCCTACCTATAAATCCTCTACTCCCCCCACAGAAAATAGAATTGTTATCATACCTCGGTAATTTATTTAACTGTTTGATTCTGGTATGCAGTTGGCACAGTGGTGCACACCTGTAATCCCAGGGAATTGAGATACTGAGGCAGTGTAAACTCAAGGCCAGCCTGAGCAACTTAGCAGGACCCTCAGCAATTTAATGAGACCCTGGCTCAAAATAAAATATAAAAAGTGCTGGGATGTAGCTCAGTGGTAAAGCACAGAAGCAAAATGTATCCAGAGGAGAAATATATCAACAAAAATGTAGTGTTTGTGTGCAATTTCTTTTGCTTTTAATCTTCATACTCCATTCCTTCCCAAAGTTACTTAAAGTCAGGACCTTTTCCCTCAGCTCGTTGGCAGTTATTTTATTCATTTAAATTCAGTTATAATACCTTTAGACTGGTCACAGCCTACATACATTCTTCCCTTTGATCTTTACATTCTTCCCTTTGATCTTTTGAACTCCTAAATGAATTTTTAAAGTTGTGTATGCTAATGATTTGCTTTTTTGCCTTGTCAAATTCTATAGGTTTTAGCAAGTACATGATGTCATGTATTCCCCATTGCAATGTCATACAGAGTAGTTTCACCTCCCTAAAACTTTCCCTGTGCTTTACCTTCTTGTCCCTTCCCTCCCTCCTGCACCCCTGGCAATCACTGATCTTTTTCTTGCCTTTATAGTTTTACTTTTTCCAGAATGTCATATAACTATAGTTTCACAGTATAAAGCATTTTCAGTTTGGCTGTTTCATTTAGAAGGTTTCTCTCTGTGTATTTTATGGCTTGATAGCCCACTTCTTTTTGTCACTGAGTAATATTCCACTGTATGGTTCTACCACGATTTGTTTATTTGCTCACCTTTTAAAAGACATCTTAGTTGCTTCTAGTTTTCAGTGATTTTATGAATAAAGCTTCTCCAAACATTTGTGTACAGCTTTTGGTATGAATGTAAGTTTTCAACTCGATTAGGAAAATACTGAGTGCAATTGATGGGTCGTATAGTAAGAGAATGTTTAGCTTTGTAAGAATTTGCCAAACTGTCTACTAAAGGAACTCTGTCATTCTGCATTCCCACTAACAATGAATGAGAGATCCTGTTTCCCCATCCTCACCAGCAATTGGACTTGTCAGTTTTTCTTTTCTTTTTTTTTTTAAATATTTTATTTGTTCTCTTCAGTTATACATTACAGTAGGATGTATTTGGACATATTATACATACACCATAGTCAGTTTTCCTTGTCTTTTTTTTAAAGGCATATTAATACTGCCTGGGATTCTTCAGGGGATACAAGGTTTATTAATGAAGTTGGGAATGTCTTGGATGATCTAGGACATGGCTATAGAGTTATAATATCAGCCCAAATTCAGTCAGGAAAATGGGGCTGCTATAAATAGTTTAAGAATCAGGTATTTAATAAAGAATTAGGGTATTGCTGAGTACAGTGATGCACACTTATAATCCCAGCACCTTGGGAAACTGAGTTAGGAGGTTTAAGGCCAGCCTCAGCAACTAAGTGAGACCCTGTCTCAAGATAAAAAGAGCTGGGGATTAGCTCCAAGGCAAAGCCTCCCTGGGTTCAATCCCCAGAATCCCCCCTCCAAAAAAATAGGAAATAGAGAATGAAGGTTTCTGTGAGTAGTAGGGGCAGGAAAAGACGTTCTGTGCTATGTCAGTAATATGTCAGCCCAAAGCACCAGAAGGAGGAGAAAAGTTGCAGATCAAAGTGGAAATGTCTGAGGAGATGCCAGGTCTGGTCATGATGACATGAAGGAATTTACAGAGAGATTGCAAAGTGTATACTAATGTTTTGCTTTTTGTGCTGTCAAATTATATAGGCCACACCAGACCCAATCCAGGTGAGCTGGTGGAGATACCACAGGGTCCCTTCTGACTGCCATGTTCTCCCAAGAAATATCGACTAGCACTTTTTTTCCTTACACATTTTTCCCATTTGCAAATGCTCATCCAGAACCCTACAGGAATTCTGGAGGACCTAGCTGTCTGCTTTATAAGGCAGTAGCGGTGCTGCCTGGCAACAGATAACTACCCCCACACCCCCAAATGCAACCCATGCACATGTATATCATAGTTTATCTTCTCATCTCTAATCCCTTCATATCCTCACTCTCCACTTGGCCATTGCACCTGTTGTTCCAGCATCCCTCTTACCTCTCTGTATTATTCCACAATTATTACTTCTAACCCTCTGTCTCGCATGAGCATATTTCTACAAGTCCAACCACTAGACACAGCACCCTCAGACCCAGCTTGTTGAAACTCAAGTTGTGCTGACTGACCCCCAACCCCAACCCAGTTCTACCTCTTTCCTGATCACAACCCCATCATCCAGACCAAAAAAAAAAAAAAGAAAAAAAAATTCAGACTAGAGTCCCTGGAGGCACTTTTAAAATACTTTCCCTCATCTTCCAAGTATACATTATCTACAAGTCTTGTGGAATCTGTGGTTTTCCTCAAATGCGAGCCATCTTTCCAATTCTTCATTTCTTTCCGTCTCTTTCATCAAAAACATTACCGTGGTAGCCAACTTTCACGTAAGTCTTAATTTTTAGGGCTTTGCTAAAAGTTTAAGTAAAATATCATGATTGACCTCTGACATAATCTGAGGAGGTGAGTATTGTAGTCTTCTCAATGCTACAGATGTAAGATCATCCCCAGCCAGGGAGCAGGTTTGAGGACCAGAGGTTCTGGTTTTCAAAGCCTGGAACCACAGAGCTCACTTAGTGTCATCTAGAACCTGAAAGTCTGTCCTAGATTGCCAGAAGCTCTAAGCTGAATTCTTTCTTCTGGCTTCCCTGGGGACAAAGTGTCAGAAGATGCAAGTATCTGGAAACCCCTGAGAAGAAGCTGGGGCGGCAGGCCAAAGGGTGAGGAGAAAGAAGCTTATCAGTTCTCCCAATGGGGAGGGAGCCCATTTCAAGGAGAGTGCCTCATTTGACCCACCTCTCTCTCCCTCCCTTCTTTGCTGGAGGCAAACTCACCCAGGCCTTTGGGCCACTTGTTTTCCAGTGCCTAGGTCTCCGAAGGCCCTGCCTTTGCTCCTCTAAACGTCTGGCCTCCCGTCTCAGGACTTGGGACTGGAGTGCTTTCTGCAAGGATAGACACAAGAACCATGAGCCGTGAAGGATACCAGGTCTCGCTGCATGGTGTGGGCCTCTGGGAGTCCCTGGACTTGAAGTGTCATGAAGACCAAGCAGGGAAGGGGACTGTTCTACTCAGGGGGATATAGGGTGAAGTGGGGGGTGGTAGTTGGAGAAGCCAAGAGTAAGTCTCATCAGCCATGACACCCAGCTTCCTTGGAGAGAAGGGAAGGATGTGATGAGGAAGCAACCACAGGGTCATCAGAGTGGGTCAGGGAGAAAGACTGAACTGGGTGTCAGCCAGAGCCAGGTGGCAGAGGAACTGGAGAAAGGAGAGGGAGTGGACTAGATGCTCTGGGCAGGCGGAGAGCAGGGACAGGACACACCCGATGCTGTGTTAATGCCTTCAGTCCACCAATACTGATTTATGTGTTGGGTGTGTCTTTACCCATGGCAACAGAGAAAAGTCAGCATAGTCCTTTCCTACAATTCCCTGTCTTCTTCAGACATCTCCTAGGGTTACTGTATGATTGCACCTTTCCCCTACTCTGTGTATCATTCCCTAAAGTTTTATTCCTGGACCAAAATTCAGTTTCAGTGTGATCATTTGAATAACTTATGAAGGATGAAACAGGGAAAAAATGAATACCACCTCTCAGCCTGAATATCCTCATTATTTTCAGATTATTCCATGTTTGCAAATTTGCCCACACCTTAAAATTAATCTGTAACCCCTCAGAATCAAACACCTGTGGTGCTTTCCCTCTCTTGCAAAAATGCACACAGTGGTGGAAACTTCAAGTTGCCTGTGGCACACATTCCCAGCTGAGGTGAGACAAGACCTTATGAGAGCTAAAAGAAGTTCAGACTTCTTTTAGCTCTTATACTATACACAGCTGTCCTTGCCAGTGTATATTTTACCCTACATTCTTTGCAGTTTTTGATTGTTTGGTGATTTTGCGGTTAAATGGCCCCCATGCATGTTAAAATTCTGCCTAGGGTTCTAAGCAAAAGAAAGTTTTGATATGCCTTATAGAGAAAATATATGTGTGGGTAAGGTGGGTTCAGACATGAGTTACAGCTCAGTTGGCAGTGAGTTCAATGTTAATGAATCATACCACAAATTAAATAAGTTGTCTTTTCACAGGAACACATGTAAAATTGTTACATATTGTCTGATTGATAAAAATGATGTGACCAGAGATTAACAAATTTAACCCTGTGTTACCCCAAAGAACTGTGGCCCAAATATTCTCTTCTAATTTCGTATTGACAGCAACTTCATACAACATAACCAATACAAATAATGAGAAGGGAGTGTATATCATTTCAAATATAGTTGCAAGTGTCTGATCATCATAGGGACTTAAATTTATGTGGCTTTACTGTTTGTTGATCAATTCCTGATATATTATCTCAACACCTGCTAGATAGGCAGAGCAGATGTTACTATGTGTGCTTTTTGTGTGAGAAGGAAGGATAAGTGAGTTGTTGCCCAAATTGCTGGTACCTAGGAAAAGATCAGGACTTAATCATAAAGTATATTTCACTGCTCTTTCTGCTAATTGAGCTGTTTCATCAAACCAAGATACGGCTGTGTCCATTACTGCATCCAAAGTACATCCATCCCTGGCCCTCTTAAGAAACGTTGCAACCTTTCTAATATAATTAATACCTTTATCTGATTTTCTTTTTCCTATCTCTAAAAACAAGGTTAGTTGGAAAATCCAGTGTCAGCCAACACTTACTACCACCCACTCTGCTCTAATTCCCAGTTATTAGAGCAGTATCCCTAGTCCACTATTGCATGCTACTCCAAAGCTCTTCTTGGCAATGGGAGAAGGCTGAAGGGATGTTATTGCATTGATTCCGGGCCTCCCCAAAACACGTTCAAGTCCTCATCCTGGGTATGCATGTATGTGACCTTATTTGGATAAAGAAGGTTTGCAGATATATTAAATTAAGGATCTTTAGATGAGAATATCTTGGATTAACCAGGTGGCTCTAAATTCAAAAGTGTTCTTATAAGAGGAGGAGAAGTGCAGAGGAGAGAAACCACCATGTAAAGATGGAGGCAGACATTACAGTGCTAAACCTACAGACAGCCCTCAACTTACAGAGGGGTGACATCCTGAGAAGCTGGGTGTCATGCCTGCTGAGACTTGCTGTTGGCTTCTCCAACTACACTTCCCACAGTACACTTGAAATACTGTCAGTCAAAACTGCATTTCATATACCTAAATTACCAAACATCCAGGCTTAGCTGGCCTGCCTTAAATGTGCTCAGAACACTTACTTTAGCCTATGGTTGGGCATATCATCTAACACTGTCTATATTATAAATATGTTTTGAATGTCTTGTGTAATTTCTTGACTTCAAATCTCTATAGAGTGCAGTATTTTCTCTTTACATTCGTGATTGTGCAGCTGACAGGGAGCTGCAGATCCAGCAACTCCCCAGCATCGAGAGAAAGTATCATACCCCATGTTGCTACCCGCGGTAAAAATAAAAATTCAAAATTTGAAGTGCCATACTGAATGCACATTGCTTTCAGACTACCACAAAGTCAAAACCCCATAAGTCAAATCATCATTAAGTTAAGGACCCTTTGTACAAGCCAAGGGATGCCAAGGATTGTCAGAGGCAAGGAGAGATGCATGGAGCAAGACCCCCTCAAAGACTCTGTAAGGAACCAACCCTGCTGACACCTCAATTTCAGACTTCTGGATTACAGTCTGTGTGTAAGGGGAATAGATTTCTCTTGGAAGCCACTAAGTTTGTGGTACATTGTTGCAAGCGTGGTGGCTTAAAAAAAACGTATAAATCTATTCTCTCACAGTCCTGAGACTACAGAGATCTGAAATCTGAAGTCAAGGTGTTGGCAGAACTGTGCATCCTCCAGAAGCTCCAGCGGTATATCTGATCCTGATTTCTGGTATCTGCCCACATTTCTTGGCTTGTGGTCACACCATTCCAATCTCTGTTCCCATATCTACATTGACGTCCTCTTCTGACTGTATCAAATCTCTCTTTGCATATTTCAAAAGAATGTTTGGGCCCCCCAGCTTATAGATCACCTATTCTTAAAATTCTTAATTTAATCATATCAGCAGAGTTTTTTCCCTGTAAGGCAACATTTGTATGTTCTGGAGATTGGGACATAGACATATATTTGGGGACCACTACTTATCTTAAAACATGTGCCAGGCTGAAGATGACTTGGGAAAATATACCTCCAAGAGTCAGGGATGGATGTCTATTTTTAGTCTCTATAGTTTATGCTTGCTCTTCTCATTCATTTCTTTTCTAAGTTCAATCTCTTACAAATGGAAATGAAATTACACAATCTGAGGGGAAAAGTCATACACGGGGCATTTGATTTTGATTCTCACCTTCCTCATTCATAGTAAGTGACTTCAAATGTTTTTTTTTTCTGTGCATCAGTTTATTTTTCAACCATTGGAGGCATATTTGCCTCTCATTTTTCACTGCACTCTTGGAATGGCAAGTGCTAGGTAAAGTTGTTTGCTGTTAGAAATAACATTGCTATGGTCTGAGCCTTTGTGCTACCCTCACCCCCACCAAACTCAGATGTTGAAGAGTAATCCCCTGTGGCAGCATTAAGAGGCAGGACTTTTAGAAGACAATGTTTTCAGGGCTACTGCCCTTGTAGAGGAGGTCCAGAGAACTTATTGGACATAGTCACTACATGATTGTACATCTAGAAGGTTCCATCTATGAAGATTGAGCTTCACCAGATACTAAATCTTCTGATGCCTTGATCTTGGATGTCCCAGAACAGTGATAAATATCTGTTGTACATAAGCAACCCACTTTATGGTCTTTTTATAGCAGATTATAAATAAATATAATATGCATAGCTGGATAGCTAACTAATTTCTCAAAGGAACAAGGAGAAAGAGGAGGAGAGGATTTCTATGAGACAGGTTCAGGAATATAAAAAGATTCCCTGGGATCTGTTAGCAAATTCTGTCACCCAAATGATGGGGGCAGCAGACATAGGGAGGAAGGATAAAGTTCCCTACATTTGAGAGGTGAGATTGAAATAAGTCTTCCAAAGGTTCATGTTATTCACTCTCCTCTGGGCAGGAGAAGAAGAGATGTCATGACAATGGGCAGCACATCCATGGCCCAGCAGCAAAGCAACATGGTGATGACTACTGAGTGAAGTAATTCCTGAAGCAGAAATAAATGGTGCCAGCAAAAACAAAACAAAAAAAAAACAATAACCAAAAAAACCTTATATCTGATATGTAAAGCTCTCAGACATCTTGGAGTGAACTAGAACATTTTAGAAATCCATTTAGTGAAATCCTGCCAAAGCAGTCATTCAAAACTGAAATTAAGTGCATGTAGCCTATTTCTTTGCACAGCTTGAACTCCCCCTTCCTCTCTACCTCAACCTCAGTGGCTTTAGGAAGAAGATAATTAAATGTAGGACTAAGATCTCCCTGTCCCCAAGGAAGAATAAAATCCGCTGAGGAGGGAAGAGGTTCAGGGATGGAGGGGCTCAAATTTATGGCTCTGAGAGATTCAGGAACTCAGGTTGCCATCCTACCCTCTCCTATGTGAGAACAAGATACAGGGTACAGGAGTGGCCAAGCCACCCAGGACTGAAGGATAGAGCTGAGGTGAGATAGTGTTCGTGGAGGCAAAAAAAGGGTCTCTCCTGCTCACTGGCACTGAGAGTTACATGGAGAGGTACAGACACTGGTGCTGAGGTGCCAAGCCCGGACCAGGGGCTAAGGGAGTGAAAGAGGTCAAGGATCCTCTGTCCCCAACCTAGCTACCCTTCCCTTGCCTCTCTGAATTCCTTGGGTTCTTGACAGCAGTAATTGCTGCAGCCTCTGGTTTCCATCTTGCTTCTACAGCAGGCAAAAATCAATGAATAGGGGATGGGGGACACACTTCTGTAATCCCAGAGGCTCAGGAGGCTAAGGCAGGATGATTGAAAGTTCAAAATCAGCCTCAGCAACTTAGCTAGTACCTAAGAAACTTAGTACGACCCTGTCTCAGAATAAGAAATCCTTTAAAAGGGGGTTGGAGATGTGGCTTAGTAGTTAAGCACCCCAGGTTCAATGCCTGGAATAATAATAATAACAATAACAATAACAATAATAAACTAAATGCTGCCAGGATGCAGGGTAGTGTTAGCACAAAGGGAGGAAGTTCACTGCTTGATACATTTCTTTGGATTCTGAAGACAGCATAGTCCACATCTGGGCATAACCTCCCACCTATTTACAGGTGAACACAGTAGGTCGTCCACTTTGAGTGGGGCCTAAATTAGGAAAGGGTTCCACATAAGACCCAAGCAAGGTGAAAAGAGAATTACTATTTGGACTACACAATCCGACTGACCCTTTGGTATGAGAAGGACTTGACATGGAAAAAGAGGCTCTGTGGGTCTTACAGTAAGCACAAGTAGGAAAATCACAGGGCGGACTCCTGGGGTTTCAAATCAAGGCCAAATGACTTTTTCAGTGGGGAATAATAAACCTCCTGAATGTTCCCTCCTATATACTACTGGGTCCTGGGATGGGTCACCTAACCATGAGATAGGAAGTGACTAAACATGCAGAGCTTCTCCCTGTATGGTAAGTTTTATGAGATCTACCAAGTCATGATGTTAGGTGTGGCCTAAACCCAATTTCTTAGAAGATGGAAGTAGAACACTGAGCATGAGCAGCACAAGAGATCAGACATGACTTGCCTGAGGAGGAGGGAAGCAGACCCCCATCCAAAGTCATCCATTGCTCTAACCCATGCAGCCTGTGAAAATGTTAGCTTACTAATCAGCTGACTTTAAGGTAGGAAAGTTATCTTGGATTCCTGGGTGGACACAATATAATCACAAAGATCCTTAAGAGTAAGAAAAATGAGAATGAGATATGAAAGAAGGAAAGAGAGATGTGGATTGTATATCAATCAACATTGTATGCTATTAGTAGAGGGATAGACCCATAGATCAATGGAACAGAACCTAGAAATTAGAAATAGATCCAAGTGATTTTTGTTGTTGTTTTACTGAGGATTGAATCCAGGGGCATTTAATCACTGAATCACATCCCCATTCCTTCCTTCCTTCCTTCCTTCCTTCCTTCCTTCCTTTCTTCTTTCTTTCTTTCTTTCTTTCTTTCTTTCTTTCTTTCTTTCTTTCTTTCTTTCTTTCTTTCTTTCTTTCTCTCTCTCTCTCTCTCTCTCTCTCTCTCTCTCTCTCTCTCTCTCTCTCTCTTCTTTCTTTTTCTTTTTCTTTTTTTGAAAGGGTCTTGCTAAATTGCTGAGGCTGACCCTGAACTTGCAATCCTTAGCCTCCTGAGCTTCTGGGATTACAGCCATGCACCATCTTACCCCATCAGATACTTTTGTTTTAGAAAGCTCTCTAACTTCCACAGTATAAAGAAAAATAGTAGAAGGCACAAACAGACATTTGTCCAAGTGTATATACAGATGACAAAGAATCACATGGACAGATATTCAACATCTTTAGCCTTTAAAAAGAAACAAAAGTTAAAAGCACAATGAATTATCACTACACGCCTAACATAATTGCGAAAATAAAATGTACTGGCAACATCAAATGCTCATTATTCCATTCGCATAGCCTTTTTAAAATGACAAAATCATAGATATGGAGAACATGGTAACAGGAGTGGAGGAGAGAATGGGGAGGAAAGAGTGAGTGTGGCTATCAAAGTGCAATATGAGGGTCCTTGTGGTGATGAAAATGTACATTGTGTACAAAATGTATATTGCACGGTGTATAAAACAATGGTATTGTATCAATAAAGGACCCACAATGTAACTATTCTGTTTCTTGACCCTGTCAGTATCAGTAGTAATAGTTTTATAAGATGTTACCATTGCATAACAAGGGGAAAGAAGGTAAATGAGATCTGCTTATTTCTTAAAATTGTAGGTGAATCTATTATTATTTTCAAATAAAAAATATAATTTTAAAAGTCAAAGAAACTTCTTCCCAACTCTTTATCTTGGGTCATAGTTTTTGGAAACCAACCTTTCTGTTGTGAAGATGCCAGTCTACAACATGGATAGGCCACCTGTGGGGACGTGAACTGATAGCCCTGTTGAGTTACCTGATGGCATCCAGCATTGAGCATGAGAGTGTAAATGAGCAAACCTACAGAAGATTCCAGCCATCCTTTCAGTTGCTTTGAGCTAATGCTGTGTGCAAGCAGACACTAGCTGTCCTCAGATGCTCTCCTCAAATTGCAGATTCATATGCAAAAATAAATGCTTGCTGCTGTTTTTGGCCACTGGTTTCTGAGTGGTTTATTACATAGTAATGGGCAACTGGAAAAAAAGGGACTTTTTGTCTATGAACATTCCACAGAAAAAGAAAAGAATCCCTTTTTCATTTAAACTTTGTGATATGAATGATGATATGAATGTTTGTGTCCCCCCTCAATTAACATTTTCAAATACTAGCCTCCAAGGTGATAATACTAACCAGGTAAGAACTTTTGGGATTGGTTCATGAGGACATCCTTTCCACCAAATGAGAACATAGGAGAAAAATATCTTTAAAGAATCAGAAAACATGCCATCTCTAGACATTGACACTGCTAGCACTAAAATCTTGGTCTTCCCAGTCTCCAGAACTGTCAGAAATAAAGTTTTCTTGTTTGGAAGACATACAGTATATGGTATTTGGTTATAGGAGCCCAAAATAGACTAAGATAAATTATCAATTGAAGGCCACTATTGAAAGGCATGGGAATTATTACCAGACACTCCACTGAAATAGCCCCAGAGCACAATAGAAGCACCTGTGCCGGAATGAAAGTCTCAAGACAGAAGTGCAATATTTGTGAAAGTTAATTTGATATTCTAGCTAGAAACACCTCAGAAGAAGATTACAAGAAAATACCAAAGTAGAAACTGATACCAGAATGCTGAAGATATAACATTAAAGTATCACCAAGTATATTTATGACAACCTTCTGCACACGTACACACATCCCAAAGACACAAATATGCTGTTTAACTAGTATAATCGACTAAAGCCTGGGAGATCCCCTGGGGCTGCACACTCTGGCGGGTTGCCAGATGGGAAATGAGCAGAGTCCAAAGGCACTGGGAACCTTTGACACAGTCCAAGGTGTATTCAAAGAAAACAATTCCAATGAACAAAACATGCTCTGTGAAAAATTGTGCAAAGCACATTAAACTCAGATTTTATGTGAACGTTTATAGACAACACATATAAAAATAAAAATTTGGAATGGAAAGACAATGCAGTAACATTATAGGAGAGTTTTTAAAATTGCATTTGTCTTGGTTTAAAATTAACAACTCATCTCCTCTGTATTCCAGTCCCCATGTAAGAATCCACCTAGTCTCTTTATGACTAAACAGGGCACATAAATTCCCTGTACATCAGTTACCACCCTAGGTAAAGCAAACTGCCTTAGAATGCTACAGAGGATTACATAAGGTAATGTTTGCATGGCTGCCGCAGTCTGGCTGGACACAAGATCACGAGCCACTCACAGCTTTGTAGATTCAAACAGCAATTCTTTATTCTCGAACTCACACCGGCCTCTACACTCGCTCTGGGGAAATCCAAGTTCTGGGCCCAAACTCCACCAGGCTTTGAATCCCCAAAACTTTCTGAATTCCACGAGAACTCAACAGGAACTCAGGCAGCAGGATACGCCCTATTCCCATCAGGAATAACCTTAAACCTGGAACTGCCCTAAACCCAAATTGTCCTAAACCGGGAATGCCCTAAACCCAAGGAGCAGGATACATCCTAAAACCTGCAGGATACACCCTAAACCTGGATCCACCCTGGTCCTTGAGCAGCGTCACCTTTCTCAAACATACATGCAATGTCACAGCGAATGTCCAAGGAAAGTCCATTTCCACGAGTCCTTCCTCTAAGCAACATGGGGTACGCTGTCAAGGAAATTTCGATGCGTCATTCCTACTTGGCAATGGCCCTCAGCACATGGCATGTGTATACTTTGTGGCAAATAAATGTCACCTGAGCCAGCATGCTCCTTTCAGGTGCCATTTTAGTCTCTTGCTCCCACCCACTGATAGCAAGCTCCCAAATCTCTTCATGTTTATTCATCAATACAGACTCAAACGTGGCTTCATCCAGTGTCAAAATTTTCTGACAGATCTAGTAAAATGCCCTGTACATAGCAGTTATCAGAAAGTGGATTTTCCAATGGAAGTATTTCATTTACCTCTGGAAAAATTCTCAGCCCAAATGAGCTCAAAAATTCTTAACCACATTCAACAGGAGTATTTTGTTCATCCTGCCTCAATAAGGAGATAAAAGGAGATGAGGGGTCTCAGATCATTGATTCTCCTTTGTTCTTCCTGAAATCTGTCTTCTCATTCAGTCTCTGCAGAGGTCTGTAGGGAAAGACCAGAGGCAGCAGACTATTCCAGAGCATGAAATATATCTTCCAAGGATGCCTGTTTTGAAAGTTACTTTGTTTTTTTCCCCCCAGAAATGCAGTGCTGAGGTTCCTGATAGAACACACACACACACCAAACTGTGCAAACTTCTGTGATCTGAGTGTGAGGTCAAGCGCCTCCCTCCAGGTCCCATGCTCAGGGAGGTGGCTCTGTGACTTGACCAATTCGCCCTGTGCATTCTGAGCTGCTTTCTAGAAGGCTATACCACTTTCTGTTCCCAAAGGTCCAGTCATTACTAAGCAACTCTGAGCTGTAAACCTGTTGGCCAAGAGCTGGAGGTAGGGGTATCTCTTCAGCAAACTCCTTTGCTTCCCTTCCCTTTCACAGTTAACCTGCAGCAGAAGCAAGCTCTGTCTGTTGTTCATATTTAATGTTTAGAATCAGAGTATTTTTTTTCTCAATCATTCATAAAGAAACTTACCTAGAGAGACAAAAGGGTAAGGATCCTATACTTTTTGAATGAGTTCAGTGAACTCCAGTCAAGATAAAAAGAAAGAAAACCACACTCGGACATGTAATTAAACTACTGAAAACCGAATATAAAGAGACCAAAGAACGATCAGGCTTTTCTTTTTTAAAAAAATGGGGAAGAGGAATCTTTTATTTTCAGACACTTCTAAAAAGCCAACACATTGAAAAATCTTTGGACTTTAGTTTCCTACCTAATTACTGACCAGGAATTAAAAGTGAGGAAAAAGAGTGTGTTTTTTTGGGAGCCCTGCCCCCCCCCCACGTTCAAACTCCAATCTTCATACCTCTAAGAACATTGGTCAGAAATTCACCCACTCCTAACAGCATGGAGGGGATCCTGATTAGGGTATGCCAATGGTTCTCAAAGGATAGTTAGTTCACAAATTCCTGGACCCCCAAGATTTCTTTAAGAACTTTGCATGGTCAAATCTGGGGATATGATAGTGCATGCGACGCCCTGGATTTGATCCCCACCAACACAAACAACAACAACGAATATAATTTTTATATATATATATATATATACAATTTGATTAATAATACATATGATGCTAGCTGTACATTTTTTTTTGTAATGCCCTTTATCAAGGTAAGGATTTTCTATTCTCATCTTAGTTTGCTAAAAGATTTCAGGAATAAACATTGGGTTTGTCAAGTGTTTGTCTTTGAGATAATTGTATGAGTTTTCATTTTTAGTTTGTTAGTATTTTGAATCAAATTGAATGATTTTTTAATATTAAAACAAATTTACATCCCTGCGATGAGTCCTACTTCATCAGATTTAATATCATTTTTGCATACTTTGAGATTCAGTTTCCTTAAATTTTGTTTGGAATTATTGCATTTATGCAAAGAATGACCAACTCAATTCAATTCCAATAAAAACCATAGCAAGTTTTTACTGTAAGCTGATCCTAAAATTCATTTGGCTATGCAAAAGTTACCAAAAAAGAAAACACTTTGAAAAAAAACAAATTTGAAGGACTAATATGTAATTTCAGAACCTGTTATAAAGCTACAGTAATCAAGATGTGATTGGTGGTAAGACAGACACACAAATCAGTAGCACAGGATAGAGTTTGGTAATAGAACTACACATGCATTAAAAACTGATTTTTATTTGTATGATTATTAACACGTATTAATTATGCAAATTAATGAGTTCCACTGACATTTACACATGTGTTTATGTGATGCCTTGATCATGTCCTCCTATGCCTTCTCTTGTCCTCCCCTTCTCCCCTCTCCTCCGGTTCCCTCTCCATTCTCTGAAAGTCCCTACTACTTTCAGCTCTTTTTTTCTTTTTTAAGTTTCCACATAGGAGAGAAAACATGCATATTTGTACACGTATGCTGAATTCTTGTGTCTGGTTTATTTCACATAATATGATGCCCTCCAGTTCTATCCATTTTCCTGAAAAGAAGATTTCATTCTTCTTTATGGGTAAATAATACTGTGTGTGTGTGTGTGTGTGTGTGTGTGTGTGTGTGTGTGTGTGTGTTCCTTGCCATTCGCCTGTTCATGGCACCTAGGCTGATTCAATATGTTAGCCAGTGTGAATAGCGGTGCAATAAACATGGGTATACAGGTATGTCTTTTGTATGATGACTTTATTTCCTTCAGATACACACCCAGGAGTGGAACAGCTGGAACATATGGTAGTTCTAGTTGTATTTATTTTGAAAAATCACACACCAGGCTCGGTAGTGCACACCTATAATCCCAGCAGCTTGAGAGGGTGAGGCAAGAAGATTGCAAATTGAAAGCCAGCCTCAACAATTTAGCTAGACCTGTCTCAAAATAAAAAATAAAAAGGGCTTGGGATGTGGCCTACTGCTTAAGCAGCCCTGGGTTTGATCACCAGGAACAAAAAAAAGAAGAAAGAAAGAAGGGCTAGGTTGTGGCTCAGTGATAGAGCGCTTGCTTAGCATGTGTGAGGCACTGGATTTGATTCTCAGCAGCATATATAAATAAATGAATAAAATAAAGTTTCATCAACATCTAAAAAATATTTTAAAAAAGAAATAAAGAAAGAAATCCCATTAATGTTTTCCATAGCGGCTGTACTAATATGTATTCCCACCAATAGCACATAAAGTAAATAACTGACTTTTGACAAAGGTACAAAATCAATTTATTATTTTCAACAATAATCCTGGAAAAACTAAATATCTATATGCAATAAAATGGACTTTTACTCCATGCCTTAAATCATATACAAAAATTATATAAAATTATAAAAAATAGGGATAGAGCTAAATGTAAATCTAAAAATATAAAACTTTTAGAAGACTGGACTGAAATCTGTGACAATAGTTAAAGTTTTCTTGGATTAAAAAACCAGAAGTATGATCCATAGAAGAAATATTTATAAATCGATCTTAGTCAAAATGAAGAACTTCTGGCTTCAAGAGACTGTTAAGAATGGCAGTCATCATCCGGGTGTGGCAGCTGGCTGTATCCCAGCGGCTTGAGACACAGGAGTAGGAAAGGGGTTCAGGGAGGGGTGGGAAATACAAATCATAATTATGTATGAGGAAATACTTGAGGATGATGGGCTTTGTTAATGGGAGTTGAAGTAAAATCGTTGAACTATAATGTTCTTCTTATATGAATTTTGGTGAAATACACAAAAATGTATGGAGCCAAAGGATCAACATTCCTGAAGCAGGATGGATTAGGACATTATCTTTTTCCTAGTAGGATGGCAAATTCAAGTACCATATATAATAAAGGAAGCCACCAATAAACACCCTTCCCTAACACATTTATCCTCCTTTCTCAGGGTCTTGTGTTTTTCCGGTGGAGGAATGTTTACCGGGGATTTAACCCAGGGGTGCTTAACCACTGAGCCACATCCCCAGTCTTATTTTGTGTTCTATTTAGAGACAGGGTCTCAGTGAGTTGCTTAGCACTTCTCTTTTGCTGAGGCTGGCTTTGAACTCAAGATCCTCCTGCCTCAGCCTCCTGAGCCGCTGAGATTATAGGCACCTGCCACTGCTCCTGGCTCTTTCTGAGGTTCTTACCACTCAACCGGTTGTGAGTTTGAGGTGAATGCTTAGAACAGCATTTCCTCCTTTTTACCTGACAGACTCTTACTCTTCCAATTGCTTCATGCAGTGAGGTGTTCATGCAAATCCTCAGGCATTAGGACTGGGCTCCCTTTGTAAATAACTCCACTGGAACTCTCTTAATTCTCCATTGAATTAGCTCTTTATATGACTAGAATCCCCCTGAGGTGGAGAGCTGGTGGATCCAAAAGAGTATCATATCACTTTTGTGTCTTCTAGGTCAAACATACTCTCTGGGCATAAGTCAAGAATCAAGACTTAATTTGTTGAATGAATAGAAATATGGATGGATACATTCACTATGCTTCTGAAGACTGATGTGGTCAAGAGTCCATCACCCATCATGGCCACTAAGAAAGAATTCTAGCAATGATGGGGATAGGGAAATTTGCTTATTGAAATACCTATTTTAAGCTAGGCATCATGGCACATGCCTGTAATCCCAGCAGCTCAGGAAGCTGAGACAGGAGGATCTCCAGTTCGAAGCCAGTCTCAGCAAAAGTGAGGCAACAAGCAACCCAGTAAGATCCTGTCTCTTAAAAAAATATATACAAAATATGGCTGGGGATGTGGCTCAGTGGTCAAGTGCCCCTTAGTTCAATCCCTGCCCCCTCCAATACCTATTATAACAACAATATCCTCAATAGCTTTTGAATGTCTTCTTTCTATATGCTAGAAACTCTGCATATCATACCTCATTTAATCATGACATTCTTATAAATTGGCATCATTATTCCATTCTACAGATGAGGAGACTCAGCTGAAGTATTCTATCACAAGTCACGTAGCTTGCAAGAGCAAGAACTGAGACTTGAACCTAGTCTCTGAGCTCTAAGTCTTCATCTCTTTATCATTAATGTGTCACATCCTGAGAGTGAAATATAACATGGTCTCTCTTGAAAGGCCACTGTTCAGGCCTTTACTGTGTCTATCTTGTCTATCCCTTGTGGAAATTGCAGGTAGGTTAGGAAAGTTTCTGTGCAAAGTGATGACTGTATAAACCCCCTATCAAAGCTCTTCCCCTGGACCTCACCCAACCACCCACAGCACAAGGCTTTCTAGATCCTCCCACGTGGGCTGCCTCAAAACTCTCCCCACCTTAGAGGAAAATTCTAGATGATTTAAGAAAGAGAAGCATCAAATGTTGCAAACAACAAAGGTGAGGAGATTCTGCATCTTCTTTTCCCTCTAAGAGCAAAGTACCCAAAGCAGAAAGGCTGAGGCCTAAACATTCAATTAGTGCAGAGCCATCAGAAAACCAACCAAGAAGCAAGTGCAGCTGACCTGCTGCTTTCTGGGTAAGAGGCATTCCACTTCTCCTGGTGACAGCTTGCAGAATTTTACCAAATTTTGCATAGTTGTATTTAGGGGTTTCATTCCAATCCAAGTAGAAAATAAAGAAAAATTTTACCCTTTTTTTGGCATTTCTACATCAAAATACTTCTCTAACTTCTTTCCTGTACTCCTTTCTCTGCTCTGACAGAGAGTTGTGGTATCATCTTCCAGGTCTACAAACTGACCGTAACTGACCAGTTCAGAAGTAGGCACCACAGCTGGCCATTTAGAAACTACCCTGACAGATTTGGACTTGTGACTAGGAGATTTCAGCTCTCCCCACTGGTCTCTTGAATAATAGAAATGTAAAAATTTAAAGCTGTGTTTCAAAATGAGCGATGAGTTGGGGGCGGGTGGCACATGCCTGTAATCCGAGTAGCTCAGGAGACACAGGCAGGAGGATTTCAGGTTCCAAGCCAGCCTCAGTAACTTAGGGAGTCTGTAAGCAACCTAGAGAGATCGTGTCTCTAAATAAATAAATAAGAACAAAAAGGACATGAAAAGATTCTCAATATCATCCGTAATTAGAGAAATGCAAATCAAAACCACAATTAAATACTATTCCACATAAATATACACACACATACACACATTTAAGTATATATACACACACACAAAACACACACACACACACACACACACACACACATATATATATATATATATATATATATATATATATATATATATATATTTAAAGGAATAAAATAAGAACTGTCTATAAGGATATGAAGAAATGGAACACTTGTTCTTTGCTAATGGAAATGTAGAATTGTACAATCACTACGGAAAACAGTTTGGCAGTTTCAAGAATTCAAACATAAAAGTACCACGTGGCTCAGAATTTTTGCTGTTAAGAGATACAAACCAAAGAACCAAACACAAAGACTCAAACGGATATTTACATACCCATATTCATAGCAGCATTATTCACAAGTGCTCAGTGGTCAAGTGCACCTTAGTTCAATCCCTGCCCCCTCCAATACCTATTATAACAACAATATCCTCAATAGCTTTTTAATGTCTTCTTTCTATATGCTAGAAACTCTGCATATCATGCAGAGTGACTGGATAAACAGAAAGTGCTAAGTACATTTCATGGAATGTTATTTAACCATGAAGGATGGAAACTTTTATAAATGCTACAACATGGGTGAACCTTGACAACAGTATGTTAAATGAAATAAACCAGACATGTGGAAGGACGTTATGGGTATTCTATGATTCCACTTATTTGAGATACCTAGAGTAGGTAAATTCATACAGACAGAAAATAGAATAGAGGTTTCCAAGAGCTCGATAGGGGGATGAGGAGTGAATGTTTCATGGGTACAGAATTTGTGTCCAGGAAGGTGTAAAAGTTTGGGATGTAGGTACTGTGAACAATGACCCAATATGGTGAATACATGTCATATCACTGAATTGTATACTTATGATAGTTAAAATGACAAATATGTCATATATATTTTACCACTGCATACATTTGTTTCAATTTTTTGATTTGAAGCTTGTCTGTACAGGGAAAACAAAGTCATAGAAAGAACAGCCTTCCATTTCCAGGGTCTGTCCTTTTTTGGGGGGACTCAATCTACATTCCTATCTGAAAATCTTTAATTTTTTTATTGATCCTTATGTAAATAAAACATTTTGCTTTTTTCTCAAAGTAGCACAAATTAAACTCTGTCACTTGAACCTAAATACTGTTAACTAACCAACTTAGGTAGCTTTTTAGCAAGTTTGTGGTTTGGGAGACTGCTCATCTTCTCTTGGTAAGTGTTAGCAAGAGGCCCCAAACCAAGGGCACCTCAGAACAATTCCACACTTCACTTAACTTGGGTTCCAAGAGGAGTAAAGTTGGAATCATTTGCTAGTTTTGTTTTTGCAGAGGAATAAGGACACTCTCAGAATGCCACTGAAGCAGAAACACTGAATCATCAATATCTCTGGGTACAGCATTTGGGGTTATACCCTTTAGGGGAAGCCACCCAATCAATGATAATCTAGCAAGTACCTGGGAAATTGGTTGAGTGTCTGAGATTTGTGCAAGAGTTTCTAGAGCTAATTTTATCTCTGGTATTATATGGAATTGACTGGCTAAAGGGGTATGAGCCAACTTTGCTATCTGGAGTTTTTTAAAGAATGGGGAGAATTCTTGTACAGAATTATGTAATGGATCATAGTCAGTAAGAGAACATCAGGCAGAGTCTGATAACATTGTAAGGTGATCATTACCAACCCCAACAAAATATGTTTAAGAGATAATCTTCCAAACTATACAATAAGCATCTTAGTTAGGATATTTCCTTTAATTCTGTAATAATCATGCAAAATAGAATAGTGTTATTGATATGATTTATATCTAAAAATGTCTCTCCAAAAGTTTGTGTGTTAGGCAACGTGGCAATGTTCAAAGGTAAAAATAGAGGATAATGTGAGCTATATCCTCATCAGTAGGTTAATCTATTTGAGAGATAAATGATCTGAATGGACTACAGGGTGGTAACAGAAGACAGATGGGGAGGAAGTGAATGTGTGGCCTCAGGGATCTGTCCCTGGTCCCTTCCCCTCTTCCTGCTTCCCAACCATCACAGCCTTCTGTCATGCTCTGCATCATCTCAGGCCCAGAGAACTGGACTCAGTCAACCATGGAATGAACCTCGGAAACTCTGAGCCCAAAATAAACATTTCCTCATCTCAGTTGTTCTTATCATGTATTTTGGTTACAGTAATGAAAAGCTGACAAACACAATTATTATTCTTTCCAATTATAGAAGAGGAAACTGAGACAGTAGTCAGGAACTCACGCTGCAGCTCATTAGTTAATATTTGTTAAGCCCCGTCCTCTGTCATCTATTCACAGATCAACAGTGACTTGGGAGCTATTTTGAGTACAGTTCCTGGACTGGATTTTGCTGGTTGAATGGCTGGGTAAATGGTTTTCTCTTCTATAATAACTATTCCTACCTGGAAAGGGTGTGGAGAAAAGGGAACTTTTGTATACAGTTGATGGGAAATTAGGTTAATTCAGCCTTCATGGAGAACAATATGGAGCTTTTTAAAGAAATTAAAAATAGAAACACCATAAGACTGTAGGCATTCTGATGGTGGAAATATAAAGAGAAGTGTTGGGATTCTGATCATGAAAATACACAGGGCAACCTTCCTCTAGTGAGCAAACTCCCTGGGGGTAACAGGCACTCTGTTTCCCATGCTTGGAATGCTCGACAGTTTCTCCTAGAAGCTATTAAGATAACTAATACAGGTGCAGTCTCTAGTTGCTATGGTAATAGTCTTCATGAAGAGGCTCTGTGCTAGAGTCTTATCAGCCTGAGCCTTGATTTCACACATTCGGCTCCTGGGAAAAAAGGAATACTAAATAATAATGTGGTTATGGCCCTAATGACCTATGTAACCTATTGATATAAATAAAGCAGTTGGGCCTCTCCGCCACTCTGCCATCTTTCTTTCCTGCCTCTGCATCTTGTCTCTGTGTCTCTTTATTTTCCTTACATGAGACCTAAAAACCTTCCTTTGTATCTGAAATGTAAAAGAACCAAAGTAACGCCATTTTGTTCTGACCTGACTCCATATTACGCTTGCTTAAAATGTTTTCTTTTCAGCATCCTGGAAAGCTGTAGCTACATTGACGGTGCATTGGGACCTTCCTGTGGCCCTGATGAAGGCCCTGATGTATAACAAAATGACTCTGAAGTGTCTCATTAAAACCATTCTCTCATGGAATCAAAATATGTCTCAACAAGGTCTTTCTGAAGTACATCCTTGTGTTTTTTTTTGTGAGTTTTGCCTTAATAAACTCTGTACTTCCAAAATTCAAGTGCTGGGAGTTCTTTGAGTCACTAGCCTGCTCCCAGTCGCTTGCCTGGCTTGCTCATTAAAGGACTTTTTACCCCTTTCAAATTGACTCAATAAGCGTGGTGGTCCATAACACTTGTGCACTCCGTAACAGAGCATATGACCAAAAGAATTGAGGTCACCATCTCATGAAGACATCTGCATTCCCATATTCATTGAAGCAATGGTCAAGATATAAACAACTTAAGTGTTCACTGATGAACAAATGTAGTAAGTGATACAGATAGAGAGATGATAAATGATAGATAGATGTCACTCCCTGTAGAGATATATCTACAGATTTGTATACACATATATGTACATATATGCAACTGAATATTATCGAACCCTAAAAAAGAAAAAGATCCTGCCACATGTAGTTGAATCTAGAAGACGTGATGCTAAGTAAAATAAGACACAGACAAAAATATTGTATGATCTCACTCATATGTGGAATCTTTAAGATGATAAATATGCAAAGATAGAGAACAAAACTGAGGTGGGAAATAGGAGATATAAATCAAAGGATAGAAACTAGTACATATGTAGTATGAACAGTCTAGAGACATAACATAAAACCTGAGGACTACATGTTTTTGAAACATGAGTAATAAAATTGTACTGGATATGGAATCATGCTCAATGAGTAGATTTTAACTGTTTATGCCATAGAACAAAAGAGTGGTCAACTTTGTAACACGACGGATCTGTTCTTTCCTTGCTATAATACATATACATATATATGTATACATATATTCCACAAAATCAAGTTGTGTAGGTTAAATACAAATAATTAAATTTATTTTCAGTAGTAAGTCTCTCAGGTATAGTAGCCACTTACCACCATATATTTGCACAGGGAGTATAGCAACACGGTTATTAAAAAGACCTGACAGCATCAGTGAAAAGGTCACTAAAAACTATGTATGTCAAAGACAGGTCATAATTGACCACTAAATAGAGGGGTCCTAGGAAAAGAGAGGGAAAAATACCATCTACCAGGTAAAGCCACATCTTGACATAACTAGTCGTATCTGCCATTGGTAATAATCAATGTGTGAGGCCAGAGTTCCAGGAGAAGCAGTAGGGAATCACACAGGTAAACAGAAAAAGTGTCACTGGAATCCAGAAGGGTAGGAAATTGAATGAGGCCAGTGACCACTACAGAGAGGTCTGGCCATGCCAGGTCTGCTGGATCCGTAGGGTAATTTGAGTGCAGGGACCACGGTGGTCTTGTTAACCATTCACACTGCTTCCCCAGAGCCCAAGGATGCCATTCCTGTAGCGCTGGTTATGATTTGTTCTCTCCCTGTCTACTCATCCACGCCTCCAGCCACGTCACAGGCATCCAATGCTAACTTGCGTTCAGGGCCAGCTTCACAGAGGCACACAGTGCCACTGGTTCCAGTCACAGGGCATGGGGATATGATGTAGATTGTGACTCAATTTCTGGATGATTTTGTTGGCTCTGTCCGTATGGTTATACACAGGGAAGCCAAGCTTCTCCAGAGCCTGGACTTGGACGTGAGTGACATAGGAGATGAGGCCTTGGCCCCGGTACTCAGGCACAGTGCCTCCCATTCGCATCTCCCCCGTCTGGTCCATCAGGCCCCACGACACAGGCGTCCCTTCAGGTCCCAAAAGACAGGTGCTGGGAAAGGTCCGGAGACAGCGCTCAATGAATCTCTGGCTTCTTTCATTGCCACCAAAATGCCAGAATTTATTCACCACGCCAGCGTGGGTCACATCCAGTGATGAGACTTTAAACATCTCTTGGTTACTGTTGAGAAAAGCGGGAAGAGAACAGTCCATACTATTGCACACCATGAGGCATTAAATTTGTTTCCCAAAAATTATATTGAGAGGCATATAGGAGCAGAGTGAAGGCACAGTCTCAGCAGCCAGACTGGGTTAGTAATCTGACTAGCTGTGCAATCTTATGCAGGGAACAATGTCTCTCTGCCTTCATTTCTTCTAACATAAAATGAAGATATTAATAACATGCTGTCAAAAATGCAAAAATAAACATTATAAGAGCTATTGCCTGGCAAGTACCTAGGATAGTGCCACACACAATAAAAATTCCACAAAAATTTACTATTATTCCCCTCAGCATTGCTGTGACTCTCCACATAAGATGGAGTGGATGATATCATCCCTATTTTACAGATCAGAAAAGTGGATAAAAGAAAATAAATGAGAGCCCCAAAGCACCTGCTAGCAGAAGTAAAGACAGAGCTTAGAGTAATGAAATCTTAGCCATCAGGGTCCTTGGCCACCATGTTGAATGCATGGAAAAATTGAAGTCCAGAGAGGGGCAAGAATATGAGGTCCAGATAGATCCTGTTGGGGAATACTGAAGTCTGAAGACTCCTACAATGGTTTAAAGAGGCTTCAGGAGACATCCTGGAAACAGCTTGGTGAGGCTAGAAGATCTAGAAGATCCAAGCTTCAGTTCCACCCAAATATGTGGTGAGCAAGCCACTTAAACATCGGAGTCCGCTCTCTCAGGAAATAGGAATAACATCTCCTACTCTAACTACGTTGTGAGGTAGACAGAAGGACCCAACGCAGTGCTGGTTTCTAGACTTTACCATGTGAATAAGGCTTTTCCAGGCATATAGACACACACAGAGCCATGGGATGGGTGATCTGCAGATTAAATTCTCATCATCAGTTACCTTGCAATGGATGGAAGAACATATGTAATGTGTTTAGTTTCTCGTTATCTGGAAACACTTTCTGCTTGAAAGTGGATTCATTAAATAAATATTTAATAAGAATCCAGTATGTGCCATTTGATATTCTGGCTATTGAGAATCCATCAGTGAACAATATAGAGAAGATCCCTGTTCTAAATACCATGAGGAGGCAACAAACAGGGAGCTAGATACACCAGTAAGCTGCTTTCAGGTAATAGCAAGTCCAATAATGAAAATGAACATTGGGTTTTATCCTAAAGAATTACCATGGGGCAAGAGTTTTATAAGAGGTGCTCATAAGAAAGTGTCAAAGGAAATAAAATTTGAGAGTTTGAGAAGCAAAAATAAAAAAACCATGGAGATCTGAAGGAAGGATGCTTGAGGCAGGCAAAGAGCAAGTTCAGTGACGCAGAGGCAGGAGCAAGAGCATGAGGTCGAGTGGCAGAAGGAAGGCCAGAGCTGCTGAGTGAGCAGCAGGGTCAAGGTGACCTCTAGGAGGTGAGGGTGCAGGTCTTGTGGGGGTCTATAAAGACTCTGCATTTTGTTCAAGGTGAGGTGAGAAATGGTGGCTTTTAAGCAGGTGATCATCCAGGAGAGGGACTCTGGGAGGTGAGAGCGGACGCAGGAAGGGAGGTTGGAAGATACTCTAGTGACATGTGAGCAGTGCAGAGAGAGCATCTTTAATCACACTCACATGGCCTTGGGTTCCCCAGATTCAGGATGTATGTTCTTCGTATCCACCAGGAAAGGCACCAGTTTCCTTGCTGTCTGAGGCATCATGTACAGAATGCACTGTGTTCTCTTGACCTGGACTGAGTTAGCAGCAGCAAGACTTTGTATCACCTCATCCAAGCTGGACTGTGAACCTAGGAGGGAGGAAGGAAGGAGAGAAGTAACTGTGTGCAAGGTACAAGAAGGGGCCCAGAGGAAACATGCAGGATTTAGAGTGAGTCACTCTTGCTTCTGGTAATGCCACCAACAGTGTGATGTGACCAAGTCACTCCCTGGAGCAGGTTTTCTCTTATACAAAAATAGTGCCAGAAATGCTGGCTGTCACTCTGAAATCAAAGGAGAGGGATATATAATTCATAGTAACCTAGCTTTTGCAGTACAGGAGATTGAACCCAGGGCCCTGCTTATGCTAGAAAGATTCCCTAGCACTGAGCTAAACTCCCATCCTGTAGTAGCCTATGTTGATTGTGCACATGCCCAGGTATTTGTCTTCTAATTCATTGAATCTTTACACCGACCCTGTGGTTTTAGGTTCTTCATTTTCACTTATGAGGAAACTGAGCAATAGGTACATTACATCACTTTAAAGATCACAAAGCAGGAGGCAGAGCAAGGATGCGCCCTTTGGAATCTGACTCTAGAGGGAAGGTTTATAAGCACAGCAGGTGTCCTCCTTGGTGACATGGAAACTTCTCTATGGCACTAGGAGCTTCATTCTTATTCCAGGAATGGAAGACCAGAGGGCAACCTCTGCTCTCACACCCAACTCCTGGGGGCTGCTGAATATGTTGCAAAATGTATCTTGAATCTTCAGCTTACAAGAAATTATCTTACTCAGAGTTACTAGTAACAATCACATAGTGCACAATATGTGAATTCTACTCCCCTGCAGAGGTGGTGAAGTCAATACAAACAGTGGACACTAGGCATGGGGGAAGGAAGGGCGGGCTATATGGGAATGTTCTCAGGGTGGAAAGTGGCCCAGAGGTAGACACGGGGGTCTAGCAGCCAGCACACACCCCAGTCCCCTTACTTTGGATTTGTAAATGTTGTTTCCAGTTAATGACATCTGATGAGACAAGCGAGTCTTGACAGCTCTTGAGCTCCTTAGAATAGATTTGGTAGGTGTTGGTGTAGTGATCAAGGTCATCTGTCATGTTCTGTTTGGTTGGGCAACAAGGAATAAACCAGATTGCTTATACCAAGAGATCTCAATATTTGTGTCTAAAATTCCCCTCTATTGTTATATTATAAATTTAATACAGACATTTTTTGCACATATTATCACTACTTTTCTCAATCATGTACATCAGGATACCAAGTCAAGGATTCTATTGAAATTCATGTTTAAAAATTTCTGCTAAGCCAAAAATGTTCCATTACAATTTGAACCAACCAAAGCTGCCCTAGTTCAAGAAACATTTTTTTCTATAATTTTGCATTCTGTTGACAGCCACAGCCAAAGGGGCCCCAGCAAACTTCCAGCTGCCAGCAAACTTCCAGCTGCCAGCTGATGTTTGGCTCACAGCGGCCCCAGCAACATCTAGCTGATTGGCTCCTCTGTGGTGATGTTCATTGGGCTGTTTCCCTGCCCTTCAGACTGCCAGCTGATGATTGGCTCACAGCGGCCCCAGCAACATCTAGCTGATTGGATCCTCCACGGAGCTGCTCATTCGGGGACTTCTTTGGCTCCACCCATGCAACCCAGCCAATCGGCCTCAAGAGCAGGAGGATTGTGGGAGGTGGAGAGGCGTGTTTTGGGGGTGAGAGGCTTGTGGGAAGCTGATGGTGGCAGTTGGGCTCTGAGGTTTTTTTCCTGAGGAGCTGTTTTGTTTGGAGTTTGTAGTTCTAAAAATAAAGTTAGTTTCTTTTGACAAGTGGCTCCTGAATTGTGCCCAGCCAGACTGTGGCAGCATTCTTCGAGGAGAAAGACAAAAAGTGATTATTGTCAAAGGCAAGTTTCAGTTACAAGAGTAAATCTTACTCTATTTTAAACAGCCTCAGAACAAACATTTTGAATTCGATAGTATTTAAATTGCACAAGTAACCTTGTATTAGAATTTTTAACTCTATGTTATAAAACTATACAAAATGAACACGCATTGTTCCCAAAAATATAAATCACAAAGCACCATTGTTATAAACAGTTTACCTTCCTAACAAAATGAAAACATAACATTTATCCAAAAAGACCTTCTCAAAGTTAGCAAAGGAGAATTGGGATTATCTGAAGGTGAAGGAAGGACCAGAGAACAAATCCCTAGTTGTGCTGCTATAAACATGGGTCTGCATGTATTACTGCAGTAACATGACTTTAGTTCTTCAGGATAAATGCCAAGGAGTGGTACAGCTGGTCATATGGTGGTTCTATGCCTAGTCTTTTGAGGAGCCTCCACACTTATTTCCATAGAGGTTGTACTAACTTACAGTTTCACCAACAGTGTAAAACATTCCTTTTTCTCCACATCATCTCCAGCATTTTTATTGTTTGCATTCCTGATGACTGCCATTCTCACTGGTGTGAGATGAAATCTCAGTGTAGTAAAACCTAATCCATCTTAATGTGCATAAAATATATTTGCATTTGAAGTATGTTCATCATTTGGAGTGATTTTGAAAGATCTGGTATTGATGATTTAATACCCATGTATAGATATTGTAAACTTATATTCCCATATCATTCTTCATATTTAACCTCACATATTTTCATCAGATTAGAATGTGCTCCCCACCAGCTCTTGTCAGCTTCTTAAAACCTATTAAACATCAAAATCCAGTTTTGGTAAAATAGCTACCTGGAAGCCTCCCCACCTCCCAGGACTGAGGATTAAACCCAGGGCCTTGCACATACTAAGCAAGTGCTATGAGTCAAATCCCCACACTTCCTGGAAGTCTTTTTGACCCTCTCCTTACTACCTCTGAAATCACTGGTTTTAATCAAATTTCACTCAGTGCTACTTCTGTCATCTAAAGTATAATTTTAACACAAAAACAACTCCCTACAACATAAGTGCTCTTGTGTGCTCTTGCACATTTTCACACCATGTTGCAATTCTTCTGCTTTTCTGTTTTCTCCAGGCTGTGAGCTCCTTGAGGACAAGACTGTTTCCTGGGGTCCACCATACTTCCTTCCAGTTCATGTCACACACACAGCAAATACAAACACAGAGTCATTTTCTTTCCACCCCAGACAACTTACCTGCTCCTGAGGGCGCACAACTACTGTGTTAAAATCTGGCCATTTGTCCACCAAGGCCTTTAGCTTGAATGGGTTCCCCTGGTTTATGTGGAAGACAGTTCCATAGACCTACAACGTTTCAACAAAGCGAGAGTCAGCACATTACAAAGGAACAGCCAAGTGCCTTGTTTAACCACAACAAGCCTTATTCCTAGGAATCAGTGTTTGTAACTAACAGAGCATGGACTTCAGTCTTCAGGTTGTGTTTTGTTTCCAATAAGAACCAAATATGTTTTTGTATGAAATGCTGAGAATATTATACTTCAATGTGTGTATATATGTACATATAGTCAAATATACAGATAAAATAAATTAACAATCACTCATACATTATAGAACTTATCCTTACATTTTTTCTATTTTCATCCATACATTTAAATATGTTTATAATTTTATGCGATGAAATCACTTAAAATATATTAATTTAACATATATTTTCCCCACATACACTTTGTATAGTGTATGTACTTCCATGTCAATATGCAGAAATCTCCATGATCATGTTTCATGAGTACATGTTTATTACACGGAAGGACCGTAATTCAATTTTCCTATCTCTTATTGCTGGTCATTTCAGTTTTCTCTGACAATTTAGGTTAGTTCTTCGAGGAAGATTTTTGCTTAAGTCTTTGAAAATATGCCTATTGTTACAAATTTCCAATGAGGAAATTTCTATGTCAAAGGTCACATGCCACTTAAAGAGAGGTTAACTGGGCTTCTATCTATTTAATCCTGTGAAAGCATGGTGCTCAAATCGTGAGCTTTGGTGATTAATAATGTCCAGGAACATCACACATTGCACAATCGGTCTAACCTTCTCTAGACTCATCTATTCAAGCATCAGTGCCCTCAATAGGAACAATAAAGAAATTGAGAAAGACATCCCCAAACTGGAAGAAGTTCATGGCTCTTGGGGCAGTTACAGAAGAGAGGTCCTCAAGACTTAAGTACAGCTGGGACATGGTACCTCAGAAGGTGAGATGGAAAGTCACCAAGATCAAAGACCATGGAATGATGAACCTTTCAATATCCAAGGACCAAACCTAATCCTGAGATTCCCTGCCCTTCCCTTAAAATGTTTATATGTTCTCAGTTCATACCAGATTATGAAATTCCCTGTCAACAGTAGAAGCTCAATATAGAAGTTAGATATAGTTTGGGGGGGAAATAAAGAGGTTCTCTTTTTTTAACATTGGAATTTGGAATGACTGATGTTCATATACACTACAAATTACAGATATAAGGGCAATTACTTCTCCTTTCTTTCCTTATAGCAACCCCCAAATTGAATAACTTAGAGTTGGCAAGTTAGATAAACCTATTCAGTATCCACCATTTAGGAAATAGGCCACAATATTAGTCTTTCTTTTACCAGAGATTTTAGTGGATGTGTAGTGGAAATATCTGCCAAAAACATTGACTTTCTGGTTTTACTTATTTTACATGGAACACAGAGACTTAGAGCTGTTTAACTTTTGCAATGTTGCCCAGCAAATAGTGAATTTACTGGATCAAAGGAGTCTGACTCTGGACCTTGCCCTCTTGTCAGCTGCTCTATAGTACCTCCCTCAGATCAGTGACTTCGGGTTACCCAAAGCTCCTGTGACATAGTCCATAAGTAATGCCTATACAGGGTATCAGAGCACCAGGAAAAGGTAACAAAGAACATTATATTGTTCCTACCAGGTTTCCCATCAGGAAGATCAGTATGTAACTAACTAAACACATCATCCTTATTTTACCCAGAAGATTCCAGATATGTGAGTCATTAACAAAATAAAATGTAGCTAACAAGGGTCTATACTCAGTTCTCTTAGTTCTTAGGGGTTTGGTGTGTGTACATTGTTATATATATATATATATATAGTTATGTATATATATATATAGTTATATATATATACACATATATTAAATATTAGTGTATATGCTATTATAAATTATAATTATTTTTAATTCCAATTGTTCATTGCTAGAATATATAACTGATATCTGTTATTTTGTTGACCTTGAATTCTGTTAAACTGCTGAACTGACTTATAGCTAGAAGATTGTTTTGCATATTTCTTGATATTTTACACATTAGCCAATCATGACCTCTGTGAATAAACTATTTTATTGGCAAGGACAATAGTGTCACACTGAACAGAAGAATGAGGGTGGATATTTGTGCCTTGCTAACACCTTAAGGGAAATACTCAGTCTTGACTACTTAGTAGGATATCAGTGGTGACTTTTGCCCATATGCTTTTTATCATGCTGAAAGAATTCCCTTTTATTCCTAGTTCACTGAGAATTATTACATATTACATATTATCAAACACCTTTTTTTGTACATTGCATATTATCAAACACCTTTTTTGTACCTTTACAAAAAAAGATCATATGGTTTTTCTTCCTTAGTCTATTGATATGTTGATATAGTAGCCTACATTGATTGATGGGTGGATTCTTTTTTTAATGGTACTAGGGATGAAACCTAGAGGCGCTTTACCACTGAGTTACATCCCCAGTCCTTTTTTGAGACAAGGTCTTATTAAGTTGGCAAGGCAGGTTTCCAACTTGCCCTCTGCCCACCTCGGCCTCCTGAGTCTACTGTATAACAGGCATGCGTGAACACACCTGACTTCATTGACTGATTTTTGAATGTTGAACCAGTCTTGAATTTTTAAGATAAATTCCTTTGGGTTACAATATTATTTTTTTAACACTGCTGTACTTGACTTAGTAGTATTTTGTTGAGAATTTATGCATCTGTGTTAATGATGGATGTAGTCTGTGATTTTCTTATAATACCTATTTCCACTTTTGTTATCAGGGTAATTTGACTCATAAAATGAACTCAGAGGTGTTCTCCCTACTCTGCTTTATCCTGAAGGAATTTGTGTAGAATTGGCATTATTTCTTCCTTGTGTGTGTGGAAGAGTTTGCCAGTGAAGCCACTGGATGAGGAGATTTCTTGTTATAATGTTCTCATTTATAGATATGGAGCAATTTTGGTTGGTGATTGATGCTTTTTACAGAATAAATTGCAAAACATCTGAGTACAATGTTCATAATAGTATGTCTTTATCATGATTATAACTATTCGATTTGTGGTCCCCTATTTAATGCCCCCTATTTCCTTCCTGACATTGATAACTATGTCTTCTCTATTTCATGGTCAGTTTGATCTTAATATTATCAACAATACAGAACTTTCCTAAGAACAAGATTTTGGATGTACTAATTTTTTTTCCTGTTTTTCTCCTCCATTCACAATCATTAATTTCTGAATTTTTTCAATTTCCTTCATTCTGCATTCTAAGGGGTTAATTTCCACCTAGTTGTTTCAAATTTCTAAGGTAGAAACTTGAACCGTGGAGATGAGAGGATGACTTTTTTTTGTTTAAGTGGGTAATGCTACGTATTTCCCACTTGTCCATGCTTTAGTTTCATCTCACAAATTGTTATATCTTGCATTTTCATTTTCATTCAGTTATTACACTCTAATTTTCTTTGTGACTTTGAAGCATGGTTTTGTTAGAGGTGTGTTTGATTCCTTTGAAGAAAACTGAAGAATTTCCAGAAATATTCACTTTTTAAATTTTATTATTGTAATTATTCCATTATTATATCAGGAGATACTTCATGTGATTTTAATTGTTTAAAAAGGTGATCTATGTTTGTAAATATTCCATGAGCACTTGACCAGAATATGTATCCTGCTGTTGTTGAAGATAATATTCTTTCAGTGTCAATTAGTTCAGTATTACTCATGTATTCAATATACTTACGGTTTCAAACCTGTTTTGTAATTTACTGAGAGAACAGTGGTAGGTTTATCTGTATTTTCTTACATATCTATCAGTGATTATCTCATGATCTAGAGTCTCTGTTAGTAGGTGTATAGATTTCACTCATTTTCCTCTCTATGTGGTGAATTAACATCCTTATCATAATATAAAGGCACTCTTTAACCTTGGTAATATTCCAGTCCCTTGGCAATATATGTTACTGCGGAAAAACTTCTGTGTGCAAGATCACTGATTCATTTTTCTTGCTCACTGCATATAATCATCAGGTATTTGACAAAACAGGAATTGATTTCTTATTAACATTAAAGAAGAATCATGGGGTTGATGTCTTACCAGACACATGATTTTTAGGAAAACAAATTAAACATTAATGTGTTCATTTCAGTCAACTTTGCAACTCTGGAAAACTTCCAGTGTTATATAACACAATTCTTGCAAGAGCACACAGGAATGACTTTGAGTCATCACATAGCAAAGATCATACGAGATTCATGTCATAGCATCGCCACTCACTATTGGTGTGGTCTCCGTCAAGACATATGCCTGAGTCTCATTTCCTCTTCAGCTCCATGGATTTAATAGACCTGCCTTGCTTCAGGGTGATGGGAACTAAATCAGTGGCCACAGAGCAAGTGGCTGGCACATCACAGGTGCTCAGTGAAGGCCCCTTTTTCCCCCACCTCATTCTTAGGCTGTAGATGGTCTTATGTCCCCCCAACCCCGACAATGTTCTGCCCTCACCTTTAAGGACTCAGGGAGGCTCTTCCTTAAGGACTTCTCTAGCATCTGCAGCATCTGTGGACTTTGCAAAGGAAACATCTTGGCAGGAACTTTAGACTAAAGAAAAGATTGAGAAACATCAAGGAATGAGAAGAGCTGGAAGACCCGGACACAACAGGCAGTTCTAGTTAATGTCGTGAGCTACTTTCCTGCTGTTCCGATGGTGCCTATTCACTAACTCCAAGAAAGAATAGGGCTGGTAGAAAGTATAGATGCCACTTTCAGAATTACTATGACCTTCCAAGCTTTTAAAAGTATTTATGAACATTTGTTTTCATTTTTATACCACCTCAATTCCAACAATTAAGAATGCACTGAGATTAACAGATCTATTCTCTAAGCACACTTGAGCATCCTTTGAGATTTACCATCCACCAGTGATAAGCCTGACTCTGCCATTTAGAAGCTGTATGATACTGAAAGTTGCTTTACTCTTCACTGGCTTCTTGATTTATTCATCTATAAATAAATGGTCATGACTCTAGAATTTATTTCACAGAGCAGGTGAGGCAATTAAATAATTCAATATACATAAGGAGCTTGGAACTACATCTGGAACACAATAGATGTTCAATAATTACAATTATTAATACACTTTTTATTAATTATTATTTGAATTTCATGAATCAATGTGATACAGTGTACACAGCTGATATACAAGCATGGTGTATAATGATCAAATCAGGGGGGTGAGCATCTCCATCTGTCTTCAGCAGAAGCCACAGTCAATCCACAGTGCATCCAAATACACTCTACAGAGTAACATATCTTCTGTATAACTACTTGCTGCGGATTTGAATCAAATCAGAAAGGATGGAATGAGATTAAATCCATGTAAAATGGCACATAGTAAATGGGATGATGTCTTAGTGTAGAGTAAAGTGACTGGCTTGAGGTGACTCAATATGTATCAGTTTATTTTAATTAATACTAGCATTATTCCCTAAATAAAGCGTGTCTTTTTTAATATTAGAAACAAAAATAAAAGAAAGACAAAAAGGCTTCTCCTCTGAGACCCTACAAAGGGGACCCAGTGGAGCTGTCCTCTGCTGGTTTGCCAGAGCAGCAATGAGCAAAGTCCTATAGGAGGCACTTGGAACCTTTGACTCGGTCACTCCAGTGCTTGGAACTCATCCAAAGAAAACAATGCCAATGAGCAAAAATACTTTGGGGAAAACTGTATGAAGACACAAATGCTTGCATGACATATATAAACTTTGTGGCAAATAAATGTCACCTGAGCCAGCATGCTCCTTTCAGGTGCCATTACAGTCTCTGGCTCCCACCCACTGATAGCAAGCTCCCAAATCTCTTCATATTTATTCATTAATACAGACTCAGACCTGGCTTCATCCAGTCAAGAACTTCTGATCTAACATACTACCCTTTAAATAGCAGTTATCTGAAAGTGTATGTTCCAATAAAGAATTTCTTTTACCCCTGGAAAAATCCTCAACCCAAATGAGCCCAGAAATTCTTATCCACATCCCACAGGTGTATTTTGTTCATCCTGCCTCAATAAGGAGATAAAAGGAGATGAGGGGTCTCAGATCATCAATTCTCCTTTGTTCTCACCTGAAAGCTGTCTTCTCATTCAGGCTCTGCAAAGGTCTGTAGGGAAAGACAAGAGTCAGGAGACTGTTCCAGATCACGAAATATATCCTCCAAAGATGCCGGTTTAGAAAGGTACTTTGGTCTTTTTCTCCAGAAATGCAGTGCTGAGGTTCCTGATAGAAACTGGCACCAAGCTGTGCACACATCTGAGATCTGAGTGTGAGGTCAAGCCCCTCCCTCCAGGTCCCATGCTCAGGGAGGTGGTTCTGTACTTGGCTGGTTAGCATTGTGCATTCTGAAAACTCCATTCCAGGAATTGAACTGTGTCCTGCTCCCAAAGTTCCAGCCACTACTTAGCAACTCAGCAGTTAAACCTTCTGACCAAGAGCTGGGAGCTGGGTGGGTCTCCATTTGCACCTCTCTCAGACATCTGCAGCAGAAGCAAAAGCTGGATACTATTTATAGCTAATGTTTAGAATTACAGTTCTTTTCCCAACCATCTGTAAAGAAAATTATCTATTTCATTTATTTTTAATTATTTTTTTATTTATATATGACAATGGAATGCATTATAATTCTTATTACACATATAGAGCACAATTTTTCATATCTCTGGCTGTATATGAAGTATAAGAAAATTACCTATTTTAGAGAGACAAGGGGGTAAAGATTCTTTACTTATTTAATGGGTTCAATGAATTCCAGGCAGGATAAACGCAAAGAAAAACCCCAGACATATAATTAAACTACTGAAAACTGAATATAAAGAGAAAATTTTAAAAATAAATGAGTCATTACACAGTGGACTAATTGTACAAATAATGACCAACATTCAGCAGATATATAATAAGGTCCAGAAGACAATAGAATGATGTTTTTTTTAAAACACTGAAGAATATAATGCTTAACCTAAAATTCCATGTTAAGAAAATATCTGTTTATATTTTGGAGGCAAAAACATAAACATTTTCAGATAAATGAAGCAGTCTGTCCTGCAAGGAAGAAAGACTGCAAGCCAAAGAGAAACGTCACTTGATGGAATCTTAAAACTACATCTGGGAAGGGAGAGCACTGAAATATGTGTTTAAATGTTTTCCTTTTGTTTCTTAAAGTTCTTTTAAAAATTGATTGTTTAATTCAAGCATAATAACTGTATTCTGTAGAGTTCTGGCATCTGTAAAGAAAACTTGTTTAAGAATAGCACAAGAGGGGAAATGAAATTATTTTTATATGACTTAACATTAATACAAGGTAAAGTGAGGTAAGGGTAACCTTGCATATTGTAATTATTAGACTATTAAAAACAGATAAGAGAAATAACTTTCAAGACTCTGCAAGTGATATAAAGCACTAACTGCTCCAAAAGGTGACAGGAAAAGAGGAACAGAGAACAAATGGAAAACCGAAAAATCATATGCTAAAACCCAACTATAATAATAATTTTATTGAATTTAAAAGGGCGTAATCTGAGTATTACACAAGCTAGATATTTGAATGATGTATTCATTTCCCCACATTGTAGGGCCATAGAGTGAATGATCTCACAATTCTGTGCCCCAGAACGTGGAGTTAGCAAATTCACCATCCTTTTCATAATTTTGTAAGATAGGAAACATCCTTAGGGAAATTTTAATGAGGTGGTTAAGGCAAAGTTTGGCCAAAGGCCTCTTCATGGGTTGTTTACTAATTTAAATGGATTATAATTGCTAGTCCTCAGACCCGATGACAGATGTATTGGTTCTCAGTTTCCCTGAGGAATTCTCCTGCCACCAGGCACAAGACAATCAGGCACATCACACTAACAAACACATAATCAAAACTACTATTTTGTACTGGTAGACAAAAAGGAAAAATAAGAATAAAGGTCAAAGAATAAGCAGATTAATATTTGCCAAAAACACCATCCCTCAAACAATGGGCCTAATTATATTGTGTGAATACCTATTTGCTTATAATACCTAACATAAAAAAATAATTCGGCAATGAAAATTCAAGGAAAAGAGTCATTTTTTAAAAAATTAATTACCTATAGTTATAATTGTAATGTCACAATAAAAAGGAAAAATAAATAAATTTTAAAAAATAAAATACCTAGTAATAAATATAACCAAACTATGAAAGACCTCTACAATGAAAAGTTAAAAAAAAAAACTGAAGAAAGAAATTGAAGAGGACATTAGAAGATGGAAAGACCTCCTGTGTTGGATAGAAAATAATATTGTCAAAATGGCCATTTTTCCAAAAATGATCTACAGATTTAATGGGATCCTCATCAAAATATCAATGGCATTTCTGACAGAATTAGGAAAAAAATCACAAGGAAGAATTAAAGATCCAGCACAGCACAGCAATTCTGAATAGTAAGTATAAGGCTGAAGGTATCACAGTCCCCATTTTCAAATTATTGTACATTACACCAGCAATGTACAAGAGTACCCTTTTCCCCACATCCTCACCAGCACTTGTTGTTTGACTTCATACTTGCTTCCTTTCTTACTGGGATGAGATGGTATCTTAGGGTGGTTTTTATTTGCATTTCTCTGAATGCTAGAGATGGTGAGCATTTTTTCATGTATTTGTTGATTGATTGTACATCCTCCTCTGAGAAGTGTCTGTTCAGGTCCTTGGCCCATTTGTTGATTGGGTTATTTGTTTTCTTATTGTTTAATTTTTTGAGTTCTTTGTATACTCTGGAGATTAGGGCTCTATCTGAAGTGTGAAAGGTAAAAATTTGTTCCCAGGGTGTAGGCTCCCTATTTACCTCTATTATTGTTTCTCTTGCTGAGAAAAAACTTTTTAGTTTGATTAAGTCCCATTTTGGTGATTCTTGATTTTAACTCTTGTGCTATGGGTGTCCTATTAAGGAATTTGGAGCCCGACCCCATGAGGTGGAGATTAGGGCCAACTTTTTCTTCTATTAGATGCAGAGTTTCTGGTTTGATTCCTAGCTCCTTAATCCATTTTGAGTTAACTTTTGTGCATGGTGAGAGACAGGGATTCAATTTTGTTTTGTTGTTTATGGCTTTCCAGTTCTCCCAGCACCATTTGTTGAAAATGCTATCCTTTCTCCATTGCATGCTTTTATCACCTTTGTCTAATATAAGGTAGTTGTAATTTTGTGGATTGGTTTCTGTGTCCTCTGTTCTGTAACATTGGTCTACCCACCTGTTTTGGTACCAGTACCATGCTGTTTTTGTTACTATTGCTCTGTAGTATAGTTTAAAATCTAGTATTGCTATACCGCCTGTTTCACTCTTCCTGCTTAGGATTGTTTTTGCTATTCTGGGTCTCCTATTTTTCCAGATGAATTTCATGATTGCTTTTTCTATTTCTGTGAGAAATACCGTTGGGATTTTGAATGGCATTTTATTAAACCTGTAGAGTACTTTTGGTAATATCGCCATTTTAATGATGTTAGTTCTGCCTATCCATGAACAAAGTATATCTTTCCATCTTCTAAGGTCTTCTTCTATTTCTCTCTTTAGGGTTCTGCAGTTTTCATTGTATAGGTCCTTCACCTCTTTAGTTAGGTTGATTCCTAAGTATTTTATTTTTATTTTTTTGAGGATATTGTGAATGGGGTGGTGGTCCTCATTTCCATTTCAGTGGATTTGTCGATGATATACAGGAATGCCTTTGATTTATGCGTGTTCATTTTATATCCTGCCACTTTGCTGAATTCATTTACTAGCTCTAGAAGTTTCTGGGTAGAACCTTTTGGGTCTTCTAGGTATAGGATCATGTCATCTGCAAACAGTGCTAATTTAAGTTTCTCTTTTCCTATCTTTATGCCTTTAATTTCTTTTGTATGTCTAATTTCTCCAGCAAGTGTTTTGAGAACTATGTTGAATAGAAGTGGTGAGAGAGGGCATCCCTGTATTGTTCCAGATTTTAGAGGGAATGCCTTCAGTTTTTCTCCATTTAGAATGATGTTTGCCTGAGGCTTAGCATAGATAGCTTTTACAATGTTGAGGTAAGTTCCTGTTTTTCCTAATTTTTCTAGTGTTTTGAACATAAAGGGATGCTGTACTTTGTCGAATGCTTTCTCTGCGTCTATGGAGATGATCATATGGTTCTTATCTTTAAGTCTATTGATGTGGTGGATAACATTTATTGATTTCCGTATATTGAACCAGCCTTGCATACCAGGGATGAATCCTACTTGATCATGGTGGACAATCTTTTTGACATGTTTTTGTACCTGATTTGCCAGAATTTTATTGAGGATTTTTGCATCTATGTTCATTAGAGATATTGGTCTGAATTTTTCTTTCTTTGAATGTCTTTGTCTGATTTTGGAATCAGGGTGATGTTGGCCTCATAGGATGAATTCGGAAGAGCTCCCTCTTTTTCTATTTCCTGAAGTAGCTTGAAAAGTATTGGTATTAGTTCTTCTTTAAAGGTTTTGTAAAACTCTGCTGTATACCCATCTGGTCCTGGGCTTTTCTTGGTTGGTAGTCTTTTGATGGCTTCTTCTATTTCCTCCTTTGATATTGGTCTGTTTAAGTTGTGTGTATCCTCTTGACTCAATCTGGGTACATCATATGACTTAAGAAATTTATCGATGTCTTCACTATCCTCTATTTTATTGGAATATAAGGTTTCAAAATAATTTCTCATTATCTTCTGTATTTCTGTGGTGTCTGTTGTGATACTGCCTTTTTCATCCCGTATGCTGGTAATTTGATTTCTCTCTCTTCTTCATTAGCCTGGCTAAGGGTCTGTCGATCTTATTTATTTTTTCAAAGAACCAACTTTTAGTTTTGTCAATTTTTTCAATTGTTTCTTTTGTTTCAATTTTATTGATTTCAGCTCTGATTTTAATTATTTCTTATCTTCTACTAAATTTGCTGTTGTTTTGGTCTTCTTTTTCTAGGGTTTTGATATGAAGTGTGAGATCATTTATTTGTTTTTTTTTCTTTTTCTATGGAATGAACTCCAAGCAATAAATTTTCCTCTTAAAACTGCTTTCATTGTGTCCCATAGATTCCAATATGTTGTGTCTGTATTGTCATTTATCTCTAAGAATTTTTTGATTTCCTCCTTTATGTCTTCTGTAACCCATTGATCATTCAGTAACATATTGTTAATTCTCCAATTGATGCAGGATTTTTACTTCCTTCTTTTATTGTTGATTTTGAGTTTCATTCCATTATGATCGGATAGGCTGCATGATATTATCTCCACTCCTTTATAATTTCTAAGAGTTGCCCTATGGCATAATATATGGTCTATTTTTGAGAAGGATCCATGTGCTGCTGAGAAAAAAGTATATTCGCTTGATGATGGTTGATATATTCTATATATGTCGGTTAAGTCTAGGTTATTGATTGTGTTATTGAGTTCTATGGTTTCTTTATTCAACTTTTGTTTGGAAGATCCGTCCAATGGAGAGAGAGGTGTGTTGAAGTCACCCATAATTATTGTGTTGTGGTCTATTTGTCTCTTGAACTTGAGGAGAGTTTGTTTTATGAACATAGCTGTGCCATTGTTTGGTGCATAAATATTGATAATTGTTATGTCTTGTTGGTGATAGTTCCCTTTAACAGTATATAGTGTCCTTCTTTATCCCTTTTGATTAACTTAGGTTTGAAGTTAATTTTATTCGATGTGAGTATGGCCACTCCAGCTTGCTTCTGATGACCATGTGAGTGGTATGATTTTCCCAACCTTTCACCTTCAGCCTGTGAATGTCTTTATCTATCATATGAGTCTCCTGAAGGCAGCATATTGTTGGATCTGTTTTTTAATCCAAGTTACTACCCTATATTGCTTAATTGGGGAGTTTAAGCCATTAACATTTAGGGTTACTATTGATATATGGTTTGTACTTCCAGACATGTTTATTTATTTATTTATTTTAATTTGGCTTGTTTTTCCTCCTTAATTATTTTTCCCCCTTTACTGAGGTACTTCCCACTGTTGGTTTTGGATGTTGTTTTTCATTTCCTCTTCTTGTAGTGTTTTGCCCAAAATGCTTTGCAGTGCTAGTTTTCTGGCTCCAAAATCTTTTAACTTTTGTTTATCTTGAAATATTTTAATCTCATTGTCAAACCTAAAGCATAATTTTGCTGGATACAGTATTCTTGGTTGGAATCCATTATTTTTCAGCATTTGAAATACATTGATCCAGGATCTTCTCCCTTTCAGCGTTTGTGATGAAAAATCAGCCATTAACCTAATTGATTTACCCCTGAATGTAATCTGCCTCCTTTCTCTTGTAGCTTTTAATATTCTCTCCTTGTTCTGTATGTTGGATATCTTCATAATAATGTGTCTTGGAGATGGTCTATTACGGTTTTGTATGTTTGGGGTCCTGTAGGCTTCCAGGATTTGGCAATCCATTCCATTGTTCAGGTCTGGAAAGTTTTCTAAAATTATTTCATTCAACAGATTGCTCACTCCTTTGGTTTGGACCTCCATACCTTCCTCTATCCCAATGACTCTTAAGTTTGTTTTTTTTATGATATCCTATATCTCTTGGATGTTTTGCTTGTGGTTTCTTTCCAGCCTTTCTGTGTTGACTAGACTCTTTTCGAGTTGATATAATTTGTCTTCATTATGTGATGTTCTGACTTCTACTTGATCTAGCCTACTTGTAATACTCTCATTTGAGTTTTTGATTTGGTTTATGGTTTACTGCATTTCTAGAATTATTGTTTGATTTTTTTAAAATCTCTATCTCCTGGTAGAGTTGATTTTTTTGCTTCTTGAATCTGTTTATGTAATTCATTTTCAAAGTATTCTTTCATTGTTTGGATCTTCTGTCTAATGACTTCTTTAAGATTCCATTCCATCTGAGTCAGGTATGCCTTGAGTTCTTTATCTGACCATTTTTCTGATGCCTCTAGGTTCTCCTGTAAATTGAAGCTATTCTGCATTGTTTGTAATCCTTTTTTCCCTAGTTTTTTCATGGTACTCACATTACTTTCCAGCTCTGTTTGACTGCTGTGTTTCTGTTTGCTCCTATAAATTTGTTTTGGTTTTGTATATCTTTGGGATCTCTCCTTTGGGATGGGAGACTATGTCTAGAGATGTTGGGCTTTATTGTAATTTAAAGCAAATTCTTTCATTTCATAAAAGGCATATGGATTCTGGAGGCATATATTGATCTATGGTTTGGTCTTAAAACTTTATGTTTAGATCGGGTGCTGAGATGGTATGGAGGTTGGTATGTCTGAGCTACCTTGGAAGATAGCTCTACTGAAGAGGGATATTAACAGGCAAATGGACCAGGGTATTTGGTGGTGGCTAGGGACTTAGGAGCACTATATACAGCCTCGAAACATTCACCTATTTGCATTTAGAAAATTACAAGTAATGAAAGTCGTAATGCTTGGGATGAAAGGTAGGGGAAGGGGAAGAGGAAGGAAGAAGTCCTTAAGGAGAAAGAGGGAGGAAAAAAATAGGTAGAATAAAAATGGTAAGAAAAATAAAAATTGAAAAGAGAAAATAAGAAAAGTTAAATTTTTTTTTAAAAAAAAGGATAAATGCAGTCTTAGAGTTCTATTTTCTTCTCTTCCAGTAGGTGGAGCTGTGCCCTCCCAGCTGAGCTTCTGCCCTCAATATGCAGGAAACAATCCCTGTGCGGTGGCTCTTCTTCCCCTACTAGGCGGCTCTCCAATCCTGGTCGCCCAGGGCTGTTTCTGGTCTCCAGCCCCTCCCCCTTCTCCTGCCAGCCAGGCCCCACTCACCCGTGGTGGTCTCCACAGATCTAGTTACACTTGCAGCCCCCTGGGAACGACAGAGCACTCTCTCTGTTTGCCATTCACCAAGACCCCAAGGTTGTGAAGCTGCTGGTGGTAGGGGGAGTTGGAGGTCAGGTGTCCCCTCTGTTTCCCTGGACTCCTGCAATCACGCCCTCGGAGATCTGGAGATAGATGATTGAGGTTTCCCAGCTGTATGTATCTGGTGGGGTGGGAGTCACACACCTGTTGAAGCTGATATCGCTGGGAAGGGATCCCCACTGCCGAACTCTGGTGACGTCAGCTCTCTGCTGTGGTGGACTCCCTTGACGGGGTATCCGATGGGAGGGGTGGGTCTGGTCTGTCTCTGGTCTGTCCTGGCTTCAGTTCTCGGTCCGCTGTCTCATGGAGGCTTGGTTAGCAACCTCTTCCAAGGGTCCAACTCTTCCATTCTCTGCCTCTCTCAGTCTCCGGCAGTGCCAAGGGCCTCCGTCTGTCTCTTGGCCACTCGTGGTCTCCAGCAATGCCGAAACACCTCGGTCTGCATCCAGCTGCCAGACAGTCAGCAAGCACCTCCATGCGACGTGGGGTGGCCAAGATTCGGCCATGTCTGAGCAAGCTGCTGCCTCCGAGGAGCCCAAACTCCCTGCCTAGGTCTCACTTCAGCTGAATTTTGCTGCCAAATGTTCTGAGGTCTCTCTCTGTCCCCTCGGCTGAGGAGGTGAAGAGAGCGCTGCCTCCCGGCCCACTGCCATGTTTTCACAAATAAAATTTAAAAAAAAAAAATAGGATTATATTAGCACCTACCTCTTGAAGTCTGTGTGAGCACTAAATAAATCCATGCAATGTCAATGCTAAGAGCGGAGTAAGTGCCCAGAGAGGTTAGTGCACAGAGGTAATCATGCCACAAGGACACCTGCATGTCCTTCCTGTTTGCTGGTAGCTTCACTCTCATCCATATGGTCCTGAAGAGACCACTCAACTAATGACCATCGGAACTCTTCCTGCTGCCCTCTCTGGGCCTTCGTTTCTCTCTTCTTTATCACATTCACGGCCCCATCTCCGGGGATGCCAGGGCAACCTTCCCAAACTCTCCTAGTCCCTTCTGCTCCTCCTTCAGGTGTCCGGCTCCTTGTATTACATCAACCACAGAAACCCCTTCAACATGGAGGTGCTGGTGGAGTCCTGGCCAGAGAGTATCAGACAGTCATTATCAGACCTCAGACACAGATGGGCACACGGACCAGGTGGGTGGAACCAATCATCTCCAAATGGCATGAGGATCTTCCTTCGTCCAGATTCACAAGGCATGCATGTATAGCCAAAGAAAACTCAGGCTACTTTGAAGACACTCCTTCAGAACTTGGTACCTCAGATGGGCTCTGCATCCCCTAAGCAAGAATGAAATAGGAGGAGAAGGAGGAAAAGGCTGGCACTGGCAGATTAAAGGGCACATTGAGAGGGCAGGGGAGCTGTGAAGGTTGAAAGGAGGCTATTCTAGAGTGATATCAGAACAGTGACTTAGAACCAAAAACCAGGGCTGATATCTATTAATAAAAATTGCCTCTCAAGAGAGAAGGGGCTGATGAAAAGTTTTCATCAACTTTGTGGAAGCACTTTCCCTGTTAGTGAATGTAATAATTCTCACTCTTTTTTTATAGGATTATTTAAGTGTTCAATTTATATCAAAGATTTAGAACATGGCATATAATTGTAAATATTACTTGCCATCGTTATTGGCTGAAGTCACACGAAGGTGTGACTAAGCTAAAATGCAAACTGACATCTCTTTAGGCCATAAAGTATATGAACTTCCCTAAATCCATGAACATCTAATGGTGAGCTATAGCTTCAGGGCCAGCCCTGCTTCATTGCAGGTGCAGAAGCCAAGTCCCCAAATAGGAATAACCTAATCCAGATCAAGACTAGTTTGCAAGTCGGGTGAAGACTGTGGTGCAGAAAGTAATAAAGTGGCCCTAACTTGAGGAATTAAGGGGTGTAGAGGTCAGCAACCAGGTCAGCCCAGACCCACCGTGTCTACCTTCTAGACATTGGCCCTAAAGATGTTCATTTGATCCTGGCTTCCTGACAATTTAAGTTTGATTAACACATAGTTCATTAAGTTCCAGGTCTAATTTCTTCAAAGTTTGGTATACTAAATAATTATATTTATTTTCTCTTTCTGTAACTTTATAATTATTATGTGTATTTAAGCAAAGTAATTATAGTATCAAACTCATGAATTCATATTTTAATTGCATTGAACAAAACTAGATTATTAAATCAATAAAAAAATATAAAGAGGCCATTGTGTGTGTGTGTATATATACACAGACATATATATACATACATATATAAGACAAGAATATGGAAAGATTGTGAAATAATGCAACTTACTATGAAATTCATTTACCTAATCTATTTCCATAGTATATCATGACCCTTTTAGAATTAAAAGTCAATTTATTTTTTTATTTTGATGTTTTATTTTTCATTGGAGCATATTCATCACACATGATGTTGAGTTTCATTGTGGTATATTTGTGCATAGATAAAAACACAATTTAATCACTTTCACTCCCTCAATACCTCCTGCATCCTCTTTTCCTCTGCCCTGGATCAACTTCCTCTAGTCTACTGATCACCCTTCTAATTTCATGAAGTCCTTCTATTTTTTCCTTGCAGCTACTCCATATGAGAAAAAAATCTGTTATTATTCTAAGTCTGATTTATTTCACTGAAAATTATGACTTATTTTATCTGACATTATGTTCCCCAGTTCCATCCATTTTCCTGTAAATGACATAATTTCATTCTTCTTAATGGCTGAATAAAATTCCACCGTGTACATATGCCACATTTTCTTTATGCATTCATCCATTGATGGTCAATAGGTTGATTCCCAAACTTGGCTATTCTGCATCGTGCTGCAATAAGCATGGGTATACATGTATCTCTAAAATATGCTGACTTTAATTCTTTTGGATAAATATTTAGGAGTGGTATAGCTGGATCATTTGATAGTTCTAGTTTCAGCTTTGTAGGAACTTCCATACTGATTTCCCTAGTGGCTGTACTAGTGGCATGTATAACATGGTGTGAGAGTTCCTTCCCCCCCCCCACATCCTCACCAACATTTCTTGTTATTTATATTATTGATGCTTGCCATTCTGATTGAATGAAAATAGAATAAAAATAAATAAATAAACAAATATCCATTCAATTTTGAGTAAAAACTTTTAAGAGTGAAATGCAGGAAAATTTAACTAGAAAATGTTTAATTTTTTTCTTTATGAAGTTTTAATCTCAAAAGTAATATGCACTGATAATGCAACTGAAAAACTCCACACCCTTGAAGTGTCATCGCTCATAATAATGCACATGATGGTATTTGCTACTTCTTCTTTTATAACGTTTTATTTTGCCTTTTGCCCACTATAGACATCACTCCTGGCCCATCAATGAAGCACTAATGGATTCTTTTTAAAACTATATAGTATTGCAGTAAATGCACTGTAATGATGGGAACCAGTCTCCCATTGTTGGTTTCGAAGCACTCACAGCTCTTGCCTCTACAAGCAATGTTTCAAAGAACACCCTATTTACAAGTCTTCACACCTGGAAAATTTTCTCACCTGATTGATTTCCATAAGGGGCATTATCAAAATAAAGAACACTTTTTTTCCCAAAGTTCTAGTAATCACTGTCAGATTACTTTCCCAAAAGATTGTTGCACATTTTATTTCCATTAGAAGTAAATGGAAGAACCTTTCCCCCAACCCCCATCATCCTCAGCACTGAATGTTAATTTACACTAAACTCATGGGTGACAAATGGTGTCTTATTGTTCAACTGTTTGTTCATATCCTTTTGCTGAGTGTCATTGCCAAGTAGGACATTGCATGAGAGGTGACCTTGCTCAAGGACCAGGGCGGATCCGGGTTTAGGGCGGATCAGGATTTAGGGAGTATCCCGCTCCTTGGGTTTAGGGCAGTTCCAGGTTTAAGTTGTACCCTGCTGGGAATAGGGCGTATCCTGCTGCCTCAGGCATGCCCAATTCTTGAGTTCCCATTGAGTTCTCCTGGTTTCAGAGAGTATTTGGGATATGACAATTTTTAAACTGGGTTTTTGTGCCATTCTGTTGTTGTTGTTCATTTAGATATACATGACAGTTATATATAGAATGTATTTTGACATATTATACATACATACATGGAGTATAGCTTATTCTAATTAGGATCCCATTCTTGTGTTCTACATGATTTGTGTCATTCTTAAAATTATGTAAGAGTGTTCTAGGTATTAGGGATACTAGCATGAATGAGACATAGTACAATTTTTTCCCAATTTATCATTATTTTATTTTATTAATGGATATTTTGACATGCATATTTTTAAATTTTCTTTTCTTTTTTCATACTAGAGATTGAACCCAGGGATGTTTTACCACTGAATTTCATCCCCAGCCCTTTTTATTTTTTACTTTAAGACAGGGTCTCGCTAAGTTGCTGAATCTAGCCCCAGACTTGTGATCCTCCTTCCTCAGTCTCCTGAATCATTAAGGAGACTTAATTTTCATAGAATTTATTTTTTCCAGCTACCCACCAACTACCTGTGGCAATTGGATTTGAATTGGATTAGCTTTCTTGAACAGTTGTGGAAGGACTGATATTTGTGGGGTACTAAATCTTTTCGTGTAGAATCATGGTATGTATCTAAATTTTCTCAGTTCGTGTTATATGCCGTTTAGTAAAATTTTAGTGTTCTTCTTGGGCCATCCACGTGGCTCTTCATGCAATTACCCATAGGTATTTTGTGCTATTTGTTAATACTATTAAATTAGCTTTCTCTTTCAGAGTATTATTATTTTGCTCTTGACTTCTGTTTGTAATTTTTGTTTCCAAATATGCCACTGACTCTTTCAAATCCTGCTGGTGTGGGTTGCTGTTTTTTTGTCGGGACCTCCTGGATTTTGTGAACACATAATACTATAATTTATAAACAAAGATAATTTGTTACTTTTTTCCTAATATCTGTTTCAGCTGTTCAATTTCTTGCCATATTGCACAATGTACAATCAAAAAAATAAGAATACCAAGTAAAAATAGTAATGGCTTTATCATCCTCTCATTCTTGATTTGAATTAAATAGACATAATAACTTATATTTGAAAATATGCTTATTTCCTCCAAATGTTTCTTTTCTTACTACCCCCATTTTCTTAGGGCTCACATTTAAAATAAATACTGAATCTTACATTATTTGTTTTTTTTTTTTCTTTTTGGCAATGTGTAGACTTATGTAACTTTTCCCTCTTGAATTTATTATACTGAGAGATCTTTTAATCTAAAGCATTCTTGCCTTCCTAAAATAAACTCTATGTTTTCACAGTTATTATTCTTTTAACACACTATTAGACATTTTATTCATAATTTGTACATTGAAAATGATCAATAAATATTTTTGTTGTTTCCTTACCAGATTTGGGGTTAGGGATTTTTCCATCTGTTACCATGGTTCAGTACAAGAATTATGTGTTTATTTTTGGTATAGGTATAATTTAAAGAAGAATTATTTTGATTCTGGCCACATTTTAAATGGTAAGACTTTTAATGTCATTTCCAATCTTTTCTGCTGGGGTTTTCTATTTCTTTGAAGGTCAAAACAAAGGGTAGCATCTTTCCCGCCCCTCGAGCTAGTCTGGAGGAAGCCCATCAACCCTTAAAACCCATCAAAGGGGGCGTGGCTACCAGCACGGTTTTGCGGTTTTGCGGCTGATCCCGCTATCAGGTTTCCAACTCCCCCACCCTTAGCTTCGATAACTCAAAATATTTCCCACAAGCTTTTGGGGGGTGTAGCTATCAACACAAAACAACAACTGTTCAGGCACCTGGTTTCCACCTCAGAGACTAGAGTAGGGAGGATACAAGTGGAAGCTCATGTCCTTTCACACTGGCTATATCCACCACCCTGAACACAGAGGCTCAAGCTAGGAATAGACAACGCCACCTACTGGAAGAAAGGAAAACAGAGTTCTGAGAGACATATTTTTCTTTCTTCTCTCTCTTTCACAATCTCAACATATGTGAAACCAAGAACTGTGCATGAAGAACCGAATCACCAAAATAATATAATATAGAGGAATTGCATATGCCCCACCTACCCCCATTTTTTCCCTTATTTCTTCCTTACTTTCTTCTTCCTTCTCTCTTTTTTCTCTTTTCTTCCTTGTTATTTTTTTCTTCATTCTTACTCCCTCTATCGCACTTTCAACCCCCTAACTTTTACTATCTATACATAAGGTAACTATCTAAATACAGATAGGAGCTTGAGTCTATACATTCTTCCATAAATTGCTAGTCTATTGGTTAGAGTTCTCCAAAGTTGCTAAGTTAGTTTAACCTCATACCCTCACTCCATTCCATCTAAGTATAACATCCTTCCTCTGAAATTCAGTTTTCTATATGCCACTAGATATGATATGCCTTTTATGAAACTAATGACTATATTTTTAAATAATAATTGAAACCAATATCTGTAGACTTAGATTCTAACTATAAATGTATTAATAATGAAAACTTGTGCTTAGATGACATACTGTTGATATTGGGAAGTGTAACACTGTGTTTCTCCGCAAAAGAGGGATTTTGGAGCTATACAAGCAAAATATAAATATATAAGGGGAAAACCATTAACACAACAGTTTCACAAATTTAGAAAGAAAGATGAGCAGTATGAAAAGACAAGGAAATAAAGGACCACAAACAATGCAGGTCAATTCAACATTAGAAGAAGTAATATCTGCAGCAGATGGAATGTCACATAAAGAGTACAGGATATACATGCTTCAGATGATCTGGAGTCTCAAGGAAGACATTAGACAGCAAATTCAGACAATGAAAGATCACTTTGACAATGAATTACATAAACAAATCCAAGCAGCAAAAGATCAACTATACAGGGAGACAGAGGATATAAAAAAAACAGAAATCCTAGAAATGCAGGATGCAATAAACCAAATTAAAAACTCAAAAGAGAGTACTACCAGCAGAGTAGAACACTTAGAAGATAGAACATCAGACAACGAAGACAAAGTTTTTCAACTTGAAAAGAACATAGACAGCTCAGCAAGAATGTTAAGAAATCATGAGCAGAACATCCAAGAAATATGGGATAACATAAAGAGACCAAACTTAAGCGTTATTGGGATACAAGAGGGTATAGAGGTTCGAACCAAAGGAATGAGCAATCTGTTCAATGAAATAAAACTAGAAAACTTCCCAGACTTAAAGATTGAGAAAGAAACCCAAATACTAGAAGCTTACAGGATGCCAAATGCACAGAATCATAAGAGATCCACACCAATACACATAATAATGATGATGCCCAACATACAAAATAAGGAGAGAATCTTAAAAGCCACAAGAGAGAGGAAGCAGATTACATTTAGGGGTAAACCAATCAGGATAACGGCTGATCTTTCAACACAGACTCTGAAAGCTAGAATATCCTGGAACAACATATTTCAAATGCTGAAAGAAAATGGGTTCCAACCAAAAATCGTGTATCCAGTGAAATTAAGCTTCAGGATTGAAGATGAAATAAAAATCTTCCACGATAAACAAAAGTTAAAAGAATTTGCAGCTAGAAAACCAGCTCTTCAAAACATCCTTGGCAAAACATTACAGGAAGAGAAAATGAAAAATAACAATAAAAACCAAGAGGGGGAGGTAGTACAGTAAAGGAAAAACTAATCAAAGAGGAAAAATAAATCACGTTAAGTAACATAAATAACCAAATATGGCTGGAAGAACAAACCATATCTCAATAGTAACCCTAAATAGTAACCCTAAAGCAGTACTTTTTTAAAAAAAAAAAAAAGATCCAACAATATGCTGCCTACAGGAGACTCATCTGATAGGAAAAGACATACACAGACTGAAGGTGAAAGGTTGGGAAAAATCATACCACTCATATGGATCTCAGAAGCAAGCAGGGGTATCCATACTTGTATCAAATAAAATAGACTTCAAGCCAAAGTTAATCAAAAGGGATAAACAAGGTCACTACATACTGCTCAAGGGAAACATACACCAAAAAGACTTAATGATCATTAATATATATGCCCCAAACAATGGTGCAGCTACGTTCATCAAACAAACTCTTCTCAAGTTCAAGAGTCAAATAGACCACAACACAATAATCATGGGAGATTTTAACTCACCTCTCTCACCACTGGACAGATCTTCCAAACAAAAGTTGAATAAAGAAACCATAGAGCTCAATAATACAATTAATAACTTAGACTTAATTGACATATACAGAATATACCACCCAACATCAAGCGGATACACTTTCTTCTCATGGATCCTTCTCAAAAATAGACCATATATTATGTCACAGGGCAAATCTTAGCAAATACAAAGGAGTAGAGATACTACCATGCATTTTATCTGATCATAATGGAATGAAATTGGAATTCAATAATAAAATAAGAAAGAAAAAATCCTACATCACATGAAGAATAAACAATATGCTACTGAATGAACAAAGGGTTACCGAAGACATCAAAGAGGAAATTAAAAAATTCTTAGAGGTAAATGAAAACTCAGACACGACATATCGAAATCTCTGGGACACTATGAAAGCAGTACTAAGAGGAAAATTCATTGCATGGAGTTCATTCCTTAAAAGAAAGAAAAGCAAACAAACAAATGACCTCACACTACACCTCGAAGCCTTAGAAAAAAGAAGAACAAATCAGCAGCAAATACAGTAGAAGGCAGGAAATAATTAAAATCAGAGCTGAAATCAATGAAATCAAAACAAAAGAAACAATCGAAAAAATTGATAAAACTAAAGGTTGGTTCTTTGAAAAAATAAATAAGATTGATAAACCACTAGCCACGCTAACAAAGAGAAGAAGAGAGAGAACCCAAATTACTAGTTTATGGGATGAAAAAGGCAACATCGCAACAGACACTTCAGAAATACAGAAGATAATTAGAAATTATTTTGAAACCCTATACTCTAATAAAATAGAGGATAGTGAAGGCATCAATAAATTCCTTAAGACATATGAGCTACCCAGATTGAGTCAGGATGATATAAACAACTAAATAGACCAATATCAAATGAGGAAATAGAAGAAGCCATCAAAAGACTACCAACTAAGAAAAGCCCAGGACCGGACGGGTATACAGCAGAGTTTTACAAGAATTTTAAAGAACTAATACCAATACTCTATAATCTATTTCAGAAGATAGAAAAAGAGGGAGTACTTCCAAATTCATTCTATGAGGCCAAAATCACCCTGATTCCAAAACCAGATAAAGACACTTCAAAGAAAGAAAACTTCAGACCAATATTCCTAATGAATACAGATGCAAAAATCCTCAATAAAATTCTGGCAAATCAGATACTAAAATATATCAAAAAGATCGTGCACCATGACCATGTGGGATTCATCCCTGGGATGCAAGGCTGGTTCAACATATGGAAATCAATAAATTTAATTCACCACATCAATAGACTTAAAGATAAGAACCACATGATCATCTCCATAGATGCTGAAAAAGCATTCGACAAAATACAACATCGCTTTATGTTCAAAACTCTAGAAAAATCAGGGATAAAAGGAAATTACTTCAACATGGTAAAAGCTATTTATGCTAAACCTCAGGCCAGCATCATTCTAAATGGAGAAAAATTGAAGGCATTCCCTCTAAAATCTGGAACAAGACAGGGATGCCCTCTCTCAACACTTCCATTCAACATAGTTCTTGAAACACTGGTCAGAGCAATTAGACAGACGAAAGAAATTAAAGGCATAAATATAGGAAAAGAAGAACTTAAATTAGCACTATTTGCTGATGACATGATCCTATACCTAGCAGACCCAAAAAGTTCAACCAAGAAACTTCTAGAACTAGTAAATGAATTCAGCAAAGTGGCAGGATATAAAATAAATACCAATAAATCAAAGGCATTCCTGTATATCAGTGACAAATTCTCTGAAATGGAAATGAGGACAACTACTCCATTCACAATATCCTCAAAAAAATAATAATAAAATACCTGGGAATCAACCTAACAAAAGAGGTGAAAGATCTATACAATGAAAACTACAGAACCCTAAAGAGAAATAGAAGAAGATCTTAGAAGATGGAAGGATTTACCTTGCTCATGGATTGGTAGAATTAATATTATTAAGATGGCCATATTACCAAAAGCGCTTTACAGATTCAATGCAATTCCCATCAAAATCCCAATGACATTTCTTGCAGAAATAGAAAAAGCAATCATGAAATTCATCTGGAAAAATAAGAGACCAAGAATAGCTAAAGTAATTCTAAGCAGGAAGAGTGAAATTGGTGGTATCTCGATTCCAGATATTAAATTATACTATAGAGCAATAGTAACAAAAACAGCATGGTACTGGTACCAAAATAGGCGGGTAGACCAATGGTACAGAATAGAGGACACAGAGACAAATCCACAAAATTACAACTACCTCATATTAGACAAAGGTGCTAAAAACATGCAATGGAGGAAGGATAGCATCTTCAACAAATGGTGCTGGGAGAACTGGAAATCCATAGGCAATAAAATGAAATTGAATCCCTATCTCTCACCATGCTCAAAAGTCAACTCAAAATGGATCAAGGAGGTAGGAATCAGACCAGAGACTCTGCGTCTAATAGAAGATAAAGTTGGCCCTAATCTTCATCACATGGGGGCAGGACCCAAATTTTTTAATAAGATACCCATAGCACAAGAGTTAAAACCAAGAATCAACAAATGGGACGAATTCAAACTAAAAAGTTTTTTCTCAGCAAGAGAAATAATATGTGAGGTGAATAGGGAGCCTACATCCTGGGAACAAATTTTTACCCCTCAAACATCAGATAGAGCTCTAATCTCTAGAGTATACAAAGAACTCAAAAAGCTAAACAACAAAAAAGCAAATAACACAATCAACAAATGAGCCAAGGACTTGAGCAGAAACTTCTCAGAAGAGGATATACAATCAATCAACAAATACATGGAAAAATGCTCACCATCTCTTGCAGTCAGAGAAATGCAAATTAAAACTACTCTAAGATACCATCTCATTCCAATAAGATTGGCAGCCATTATGAAGTCAAACAACAATAAGTGCTGGCGAGGATTCGGGGGGAAAAGGTACACTCATACATTGATGGTGGAACTGCAAATTGGTGCAGCCAATTTGGAAAGCAGTATGGAGATTCCTTGGAAAGCTGGGAATGGAACCACCATTTGACCCAGCTATTCCCCTTCTCAGACTATACCCAAAAGACCTAAAAAGAGCATACTACAGGAACACAGCCACATCAATGTTTATAGCAGCACAATTCACAATAGCTAGAATGTGGAACCAACCTAGATACCTTCAATAGATGAATGGATTTTTAAAAATGTGGCATTTATACACAATGGAATATTAATCAGCACTAAAAAAATAACAAGATCATAGCATTTGCAGGCAAATGGATGGCATTAGAGCAGATTATGCTAAGTGAAGTTAGCCAATCCCTAAAAAGCAAATGTGAATGTCTTCTCCGATATAAGGGGGGTGACTCAAAATGGGATAGGGAGGAAGAGCATGAGAAGAAGACTACCACTAAATAGGGAAGAGAGGTTGGAGGGAAAAAGAGGGAGAAGGGGAGTTGCATGGAAGATGGAAGGAGACCCTCATTGTTATACAGAGTACATGTATGATGTTGTGAGGAGAAAAAGAAAAAAAGAAGTGTGTCACATTAGATTGGATAGAGAGAAAGGATGGGAGAGGAGGGGAGGAGTAGGGGGGATAGGAAGGGCAGCAGAATAGAATAGGCAATATGATTGATGTATGTGCATTCCATGTATGTATTATATGTCAAAATACATTCTGCTGTCATGTATGACTAAAAAAAATAAAAATAAATTGTATGGTAAAAAAAAATATCTATGTCAGAAGAATATTCCATTCTACCTCTCTGTGCTGGGAGACAATGAAAAATCCCGCAGATCTGTGGAGAGAGGTCTTTCTCTGTGGCCTCATGTGGGTGCCACCAATGGATCTGCTCCCCAGGGAAATAAGTTCCATTTGTTTAGACAATGATGCTGCTTAGCCATCACGGCCAAACTCTCCCTTAAAGCTGAAGCACCTCACAGCTTTCTTCACTCACAAGTGTTCCCTGAACATTGAATGCGGTAGGAACCCTCTAACATGGAGGCAAAGTTGAAAGACATAACCGTGCTCTTGAAGTACTTAGAGTCTGAGGCGGGGGTCAGTCTTTCACAGTTCTTGATAAGTGTGTTCCCAGAATAAAGGGGTTACCAGTAAAACACATAGCCAGAAATCCAGGCCAGTTCTCACCTCTGGGAACCAGAATGGTTTGTGAAACCTGACTGACTGACCCTGGGATCTGGAAGGTGAATGGAGGAATTCAATAAAAATATCCATAGAACACACCTCCTCTGTATGGCCTGTCTGCCCTAAGTACACCTTGTATCTATGGAGGTAGGACTCACAGGTTCACCAGAGAAGGGAGTCAGTCGGGTAGTTCAGGGACTAGCCGTGTGCGAAAGGTGAAACCCCAAGCCATCGCTGTCCTAGGCCAGCTTCCATCACTACAGTGCAGAAAAGGGAATCCAAGGGACTGAGTCCCAGGGACCAGGGGCCACCGACGTGGAAATGGCGTTTGCTGGGCTGCTTGTCTCATGCTCCCTGGTGTTGGGTAAGGTGTTTCCTGGGAGTCTGTTCATGAGTCCAGGCCTTTCAGTTTGTACCACTGCTGTCTTAGGGGTCAGACCACGAATCAGGAGGGTTCCTGGGAGAAGGAGCCATGGCAGAGAGGACTGGAGAGTGAGCAGGGGTGACCCTGACAAAGAAGCCACAGGGAGTCTCAGATGAAGGAAAGGACACACACCAGGCACTGTTTATTATAAGCACTTCATTTTTTTTTTTTTAAAGAGAGAGTGAGAGAGGGGAGAGAGAGAGAGAGAGAGAGAGAATTTTTAATATTTATTTTTTAGTTCTCGGCGGACACAACATCATTGTTGGTATGTGGTGCTGAGGATCGAACCCGGGCCGCACGCATGCCAGGCGAGCGCGCTACCGCTGAGCCACATCTCCAGCCCTATAAGCACTTCATAATGAGAAACTGCATCACCATGTCAGAATCCCTGGTCTAAAAACATACACCTCAGTGTGAAGAGCAGATGAGCCCTGGGTGGTAGGCTGATCCTGCAGTGTCAGCAAAAGCCAAGCCTGGGAGACCTTCCTTGTCCCAAAGGTGAGGATGTTAACACCTTGACACTGGGCTCTGGCCTGGCGCTGTTATCAGTCGTTCCTGTACAATGGGCTTCCTGGGTCAGCAGGATAGTTGAAAAAATGTTTCTAGCTCTGTTAACTTTTTAGTTCACAAAGAAACCTCTTGATAGCTCACAAGCCTTGAACAATTTACAGTGCCCCCAGAGTCTGACTCCCTGATTAAGAGACCCTGTGTAATAAACTTGCGGAGCTAGTTCTGGGTCACTGTTTCTCCATCAGTGTGCAGCGTCCCACCTGGCCCCAGCTTTGCTTTAAAATATCTCTGTGTTTTCTTTGTCTCATGTTTTTCTCCATCTCCCATTGCCCCTACTCAAGATCCTTTGTTGAAGCTGCACGGGTCCCAGCATCTCAGGAACAGCTCAGACCTAATAATGGACTCTTCTGGCCCTGCTCTGCCCCTCTGCCCTATATGTAGCTGGACTGCTGTGGATACTACAGTTTAAAGAAAAAAAAATTTTCAAAATTTACATTATTTCTAAAAGTCCAGACAGATGTGGATAAAATTTTTTAAAATAAAAAATGCTGTCAGAATTTGACCAGTGGTTAACCAACACTCACCCTGATCTCTCCATTAAAAAAAAAACAAACAAAAAAACCTCCAGAACATTTAATGTTTATATTTGATATGATTTTAAAATAAATAATTTCAGCAACTGGATAATTATGTAAGTTAGTGAGTTTGTTTTTAATACAAATTCATCATAGAAGGCTGAAGTAGATCTGTGACTCATACCTTGCTACGGCTCAGTCCAGTCAGATTGTTAAACTCCCCAAACCTGGCAGGTTGTTATATTGACTTATAATTGAAAGCCAGGTCTGAGGCAGAGAGGAAACATCACTTTGGTTTCTGAAGGGTGAGTAAGACTTAGGGGGAAAAATGTGGAATGGTGTTATGTGAAAATAGCTTAAATGCTATATTTCAACTTTTTAAATGCAACAGCAAACACAGATTTTGAAAAGAGAAAACAAATAAAATTTGCCTATTTCAAAATGGGTCTTCAAGCAGGTCCAGTACCAGAAGAGGACGGTCATCCAGGGTTTGGGGCTCCGCAGAGTCCTGCTGGCAGCTCCCCCCTGGTCTATTGCCTGAGTACAGGATGGATTCCCGTCTAACCCTGGGCAGCCCCATCAAGACATGATTCTCAAACCTAATAATGTACCTGGACTGTGAAAACAATAGCAATACTTGGGGGGAAAGTGGAGATATTTTTTTTAAATACAGTAAAAATAAATCAAAATTGTCAAGAATTACAATAAAAATGAATACAATGATTTTTCTATTAAAATGTCTATCTTTTATTTTTTATTAAAAACAAAGTCCAAATAGCTAGATAGGAGAATAGACCTAAGAATAATTTTCCTTCTCTACATTTCAAGTTTTCTGTAATAAGGTTATAATTACATTAACCACCAAGGAAAAATGTTTAAAGAAGAAATCACTGTAAAACTGATGAAATCCAAATAAGGTCTGTGAATTGGGGAAAAAAATCTAAGAAGCATGTATTAGTCTGCTCTGGCCTCCATGGAAAACCATCTTAGACTGAATAACTTAAACAACAGAAATTTATTTCTCATTGTTCTGGAGCCTCGCAGGTCCAATGTCAAGGTGGTAGGTAGCAAGGTAAGTTTCTTTTTTTAATATTTTTTATTTCTTCTTTTTAGTTATTCATGACTGCATACTGATGGAGAAACATAGCATACGTACATGGAGTATGACTTCCTGTTATTGTGGTTGTACATGATGTGGACTTACACTGGTCATGTAGTCCTATATGAACATAGGAAAGTCATGTCCAACTTATTCTGCTGTCTTTCCCATGTCCATCCTCTCCTCTCTTCCCCCTATTCCCCCTGTCCAATCTGGTGAATCTCCCCTCCATGAGTCATCATTTGCATATCAAAGAGAACATTCTGCCTTTGATTTGGCTCATTTCATCTGCAGGATACCCTCCAGTTCCATCCATTTACCTGCAAATGCCATAATTACATTCTTCTTTATGGCTGAATAATATTTCTCTGTATATTCTACCACATTTTCTTTACCCTTTCATCTATCGAAGGGACACCTAGATTGGTTCCATAGCTTAGCTATTGTGAATTGAGCTGCTATGAACATTGATGTGGCCATGTCACTATGGAATGTTGATTTTAAGTCTTTTAGGTATAAGCCTAGGAATGGGATAATTGGGATAATGGTGGATCCATTCCAAGTGTTCTTAGGAATCTTCATATTGCTTTCCAGAGTGGTTGCACCAATTTGCAGTCCCACCAGCAATGTATGAGTGTACCTTTTCCCCCATATCCAACATTTATTGCTATTTGTATTCTTGATAATTGCCATTCTGAGTGGAATGAGATGAAATCTCGGTGTGGTTTTAATTTGCATTTCTCCAATTACAAGTTGAACATTTTTTCATTTATTTGTTGACAATTCATGTTCTTCTTCTGTAAAGTGCCTGTTCATTTATTTTGCCTATTTATTGATTGGGTTATTTGTTTTCTTTGGTGTTAAGTTTTTTGAGTTGTTTATATATCCTGGAGATTTTTTTTTAAATTTTTTTTTCTTTAGCTGTAGATAGACACAATGCCTTTATTTTATTTTTTTGTTTGTTTGTTTGTTTTTTATGTGGCACTGGGGATGGAACCCAGTGCCTCCCACATGCTAGGTAAGCATTCTTCCACTGAGCCAGAACCCTGGCCCGTGTATATCCTAGAGATTAATGCCCTAGCTGAGGTGCAGGTGGCAAAGATTTTCTCCCATTCTGTAGGCTCTCTCTTCATGTGCTTGATTGTTTCCCTTGCTGTGCAGAAGATTTTTAGTTTGATAAAATTAATAGATTCTTGATTTTACTTATTGTGCTATAGGAGTCTTGTTGAGGAATTTGTTTCCTAAACTGACAAAATGGAGATTTTGACCTACTTTTTCTTCTAGTACAAAGACAGTCTCTGGTCTAATGCCTAAGTCTTGATTCGCTTAGAATTGAGTTTTGTGCAGGGAGAGAGATAAGGGTCTAATTTCATTTTTCTACATATGGATTTCAGTTTTGCCAGCACCATTTGTTTAAGGGGTTATCTTTTCTCCAATGTATGTTTATGGCATCTTTGTCTAGTATGAGATAACTGTATTTATATGGGTTTGTCTCTGTGTCTTCTATAATGTACCATTGGTCTCCATGTCTGTTCTGGTGCCAATATCATGTCATTTTTGTTACTGTAGTTCTCTGCTATAAGTTAAGGTCTGGTATTGTGATGCCTCCTGCTTCATTTTTCTTGCTGAAGATTGCTTTGGCTATTCTAGACCTCTTGTTTTTCCAAATGAATTTCATGAGTGCTTTCTATGAACAATGTCATCAGAACCTTAATAAAAAATTTCATTATCTGCCTAGCGCTTTGGGTAGTATAGCCATTTTGACATTATTAATTCTGCCTACCCAAGAACATGGAGATTGTTCCATCTTCTAAGGTACAAGGTAGGTTTCTTCCTGAGATCTCTTCTCTCTGCTTGTATGTGTATGTTACTTTGCTGTGTTCTCACATAATGAAAGAGGGGGGGGAGGGAGAGGGGGAGGGGAGGGGGGAGGGGGAGGAGGAGAGGAGAGGAGAGGACAGGAATACCACCTCCCTTCCTTTTCTTAGAAGAACACTATTTTCATCATTGGAGCTTCACCCTGATGACTCAATCTAAGCTTAATTACTTCCCAAATGCCTCACCTCCAAATACTATCACATTGGAAATTAGGGATTTAACCCATGAATTTGAGGGAGACATAAATATTCAGTGCATAACAAGGCATTTTTGAAATAATACAAAGTTTAAAAGGATGAAAACAAGATATATTAGGAACTCTTAAACTGAAAGCAAAGTAATGACATCATACCAAGCCAAGCAGAACTTAAAGTGAACACATGATAAAATACGGAACCTTCCCACAAAATGTGTGACAAGTCTTCTTAACAACAGAGCACAAGAAGACAAATTATATATATATATCAAAAGCTGATAGACTTTCAAAGAGAGATCTTTAGACCCTTAATCACAGAGGGCACTTCCCTTAAGAAGGGAAGCCAATAAACAATAAAGATAATCTGGATTTACACAATACCATTATAACTGGATTTATTTATTTATTCAGTGATTTTTTTATTATCTGCTTATTCTTTTCATCCTCTTGTTCATCTGTTTGTTTACCATTGCTGACAATAGGAATAATGAGATGGGAACCTGTCCATAGGAGAGAGCTGGCTCAATGAGCTGGGAGAAGTGACTCACAGGACCTGCCTGCTTTGAAATGCAGCAAAGGCAATTTGGGGTACAGTAAAAGACCTAGAGTTTTGGCTTTTAGCTTGAGTTAAAATTATCCAAAGACAATCCTTGGGCAAAGTAGTTAACTTCGTTCCTAATCTGTGAAACAAAAAGATGATGAAGTCAGACAACCCTATGGAAAATGCCAAAGCAGAATGCCTGCCTTTGAGTGAAGGCTACTACCTGTGGCATCTCACCCAGATCTCTGCCCCAGCGCAGCCACTTCGCGTTGTCAGAGCCAGAAATGCTGCGTTGCTAGGACAATGAAAAGCACAGTGCTGGCTTCCAGGAAACTTCTAATATTTAGAGTGATGGTGAGACAAATTTGCTCAGAGACAGGTGAGAGTTCTTAGTTAACTGAAAGATAAGTTGACAAAAAAAAAAAAAAAGATTCTGAGTCAATAAGAGCTTTAGCAACTTTCAGAAGAACAAGTTACCTTAGCGGAGCTTGCGACGCGGGCATCTCCCACTCCATCCCTCCTGCCACCTAACAGGATGGGAAGCTCTTGCGGTTGTCAATCAATATTGGCCCTGCTTTTCCCTACCTCTATGTCACTCCCTTTTGCAGCAAGCCTATCTTCTGACAACATCTAAAGATAGCAGCATGCAGATGACTAGCAGCACCGGGAAGTGCCTTGGCCTGCTGGGAGCACCTGCCACACCTACCTTGAGCGCGGTGCTCCAGGAAGAGCGCCCCAGGAAGGACAGGAGGGACAGGAGGAGCCGCCAATCAGCAACTGGCATCATCTCTGGAGAAATGCAGCTCTGGGTGGAGCTGGAGTGGGCGTTTTGACGAGTTCTCCAGAGGATTCTGCTGCGCAAGATTTCTGAGCATTCTCCTCCTAAGCAAAGAAGCGCTCTGCTGGGTTTCTTAGGCAGTTCTGTCGCTGCCCTCACTTGATAAAGGATGCACTTAACTGGGCCTCACCCTAGACCTATGGAGCTCAGGCACTGAAATGGATTTCCAGGATCCGCACTTGTAAAATCACACAAGTGTTAAATTTGAACATTAATGTACGACCACAAATTGGCACATCTCTAACTCACAAGTAGGGGAATAGGACCCCCAAGACAGCAGGGAACTTGCTCAAGTCACCCAGGAACCCGAAGCTATAAGTTAAACCGCACCTGGGGCAGAGTCCCTCTCCTGCCCCAATGAAGCCTGTGGCCTTGGGCAAACTATTCTGTATATTGATATGTGACATGGGGTAGCAGAACGCAGTGGCTCAACCTTGTACTCCCAGAGGCTTGGGAGGCTGAGGGCAGAAGAATGGCAAGTTCACGGCTAGACTGGGCACTTTAGGGGCACCTTGTCTCAAATCTGAAGATGAGAAATAAAAGGAGCTTAGTATGTAGCTGAGCAGTAAAGGGCTCTTGAGTTCAATCAAACCCCAGTACCAAATACATATATATATAAAATCTATATGTATTCATGTGTGTGTGTATATATATATATATATCCAAATATATATGTATGTATGTATATAAATATGTGTGTGTATATAATCATACTGGAATGTTGAATGAGACAAAAAAAAATGAATCCCATCTACCAAGCACTGCCCCACCAGGAATAGATGTTGGATTAAAATGTGACATTCCCACCCCCCACCACACACACACACACACACACACACACACACACACACACTGGGGCCCCATCCTTCTGGGAGTTCCACTGGCTGGAAAGGGAACCACTCAGCCCACTTGGTGGCGCTGTGGGAATTTCTCTTCCTGAAGACAGAAAATTCCCAGCTGGAAGGTGGCCTCCTCCTGGGAGACTGAGGAGTCTCCATGGAGGGCTCTGGGGGTCTACATAGAAAAGTTTAGCTGTGGGAGCTTCTGGCCAGGAACTTAGAGACAGACCCCATCCCAGTGCTCTCCCAAATGGAGAAGGATTCTCAGCAGGGGTGAGACTAGTCCTCAGTGAATTCACTATCCCTTCAAGCTTTTGAAAATCCATGCAAGCTCTGGAGTAGGATGACCAGACCCTCATCCCAAATTCATCCCCAGAAGCTAATTCTCCTTAACCCTTCCTTCACTTTTGCCTTTGTTCACAGTCCACTCTGTTTCTGTCTTCTCCTTCAGACCATTCATCCTGTACATACCAAGTCCAACTCTAAATCTCTTTCTCTGCAATAGACTCCCCGGGTACAGGCAGAGGTGCCTTCCCTTGTACCCTCAGAACAAGGTTGATTGCAACTGTAAATATAGAAGTGAGCCTGCTCAGTTAGAAGTGGGGAGCATCTCAGGGACTCATGAAGGAGTCACTATTCAAAAGCATTGGCCTTATCCCCTAATTCCTCCGGATCCATTTTCACTTGAGAGATGCTCAAGTCAGAAGTCCAAGAATCCTCACTGAGCTCGCTTTTTCTCCCAATTACGGAACACCCAATCCATAGCAAATTTTGTGGGTTTACCCTCCAAAATAATATAGAATCCAATCACTTCTAACCCCCTACCACCACTATCACCAAGACCTCTGACATCTCTGGAGTCCTTAGACTCCTAGTCACCCTCTCTTCCACTCTACTTTTGCACACACCCCCATCCCAGAGTTTGTTGTACACACAGCTGCCAGAGTAATTTTTAACAATACGGATTAGGTTACATTGCTCCCCCAGCTTCAACGTCCCCCATTTAGAATAAATTTCACATATCTATTTTAAAAATCCAGACTCTACTGTGGCCTGCAGGGTGCTTAGTGTAGATATGTGCAAATGCTCCCTCTGTGTGGTTCTTCCCAGGGCAAGCTCTCTGTCCTCAGAGATGTCAGTCCATTTCATCTCTGTTCTGTACCATCTTTTGCTTTTCACGGCTTTCTGGTTCCTCCAGATTGTATAATGAAAAGAAAATAAGCAAGTCCCAGTGAGTAATGATTTATTCTCCACCAATGTGGTGGGTGCTAATCATGTGTGCAGCTTGCAGATGATTTAAAGAATAATATTGATTCGCAAAAGCTATCATTTCCCCTTATTTTTCTTTTAACCTTTCAATTATTTTTACAGTTATACTTCCACAGTTTTCTCTCTCCAAACACCACAAAGCACCTGGAATTTGGGCAGTGATTGTAGCTAATCTGTAAGTTTTTATGATCATCCAACACCATCAACTTTTACATAACATCTGTTCTATGAATTACAAAGGAGTTACCCTTATCACCTTGTTCAAATGCTCATATTTCCCAGCTTCTCCAAAGCAGCATCTGATACTGAAGTCATTTTCTCCTATTCAAATTCTTGAACAATAAGATGTAAAAGCCAGGTGTGAAGCACTTCTTTGACCCTCAGTTTGGGGACTGCTTACTCCGAAGTCCTCCAGCAGGACTGTAAAGTTCTACACTTTCCAATGCTCACCCTGGGAACCAGGGATTGCAGGTGTTGGCTTCTTCCTCCTGGTGGGCAAAGCCTGCTCCTCAGTTCCTCCCTCGTTTAACCCAGGCGCCAAGCCCCACCAGACCCCATGGCAGAAGCGGGCAGCAGCCCGCTGTGGGCGGTTTTGTCCTCTGAAGGCTGGGGAACTTGCAGCGCCCTGTCCCACTGGTTCTGAGCCAAGGCTTCTGCGAGGTCTAGGTGGAGCTCTGCAGAGGCAACTTGGTCTTGCCTGGATGCTCAACCCTCGCCACCGCCCACGCCAGCAGCAGAAGGGCAGCGACCGCCACGCGTGAAGCCACACAGGACTATGAGTCCCGCCGCTTCAGAACCCCGCACGCTGCTCCTGTTCCTCCCCGTCGCCGCAGTCACAGCCAGGAAGAGCGCAAAACCACCGCACCTCCCACTCCTGAGAGCTACCTGGGTTCCTCTCCAAGCCTGTACTGTCCCCACCCGGAGACAGAGGGCGCCAAGGACCCGGGAAGGGACAGAGGGAAGTGATTGCTCAAAGTTTATCCATCTGGCTAAGGACTGATTGTGCGGGTAGTGGGGCGCTAGGACAGGGCAAGGTCATCTGGACAAACAGGGTAAGGGGGCCCACAATCCTCCTGCCCCGAGCCCCGGTCCCTCTACACATCTGAGTGTGCAATGAGGTCCACCGTTCTTGCTGCTCTACTTGGTGTCTGGAGCGCCGCCAAGAACTGTCCAGTGAAGACAGAAAGTCTCCGGAACCTCTTCATCCATTGGCCAGAGAAAGTATCAATTCGGGGTCAGTTTCCCAGAGCGCGGGCTTGCCTTTGCAAGGCGCGAGAAAATTCCCCGGAGAGCACGTTGCGCACCTTCTGCACCGCGGGTTGCGGCAGACTCTCTCCTTCTGTGATTGGTTCTTCTAGTCTGGGAGGCACTAGGAGTTCTTGGGAGGGTGACTGGCAAGAGCACGAAGCAGAAGGACCACAGCCTACCGGTCAAGGAGGTTTGGGATGGTGGACAGACACTTGGAGAATAGTCTAGGCAGCTGTTGGATCCCACGTGGTTCTCATTTGGGGAGCAAGGAAGCGGACTAAAAGTGCACATTCCATAACTGCACCCCAGAGGTACTGAATCAGAATCGTCGAGGGTGGGATCTGGAATTTTCTTTTTTAAAAAACAAGTTTAGAGGGCTGGGGCTGGGGCTCAGTGGAAGAGCGCTTTGACTGGCATGTCTAAGGCACTGGGGGGTTGAATCCTCAGCACCACAAATAAGTAAAATAAAGGTCTATCAACAACTAAAAAAATATTTTTTAAAACCAAGTTTAGAAAGAATAATACACAGCAATTATAAGAATGAGATCTGAGGGGAAAAAAACCTTAATTTATAAATAAGGAAGCAGCTCTCTAAGAGAGATGGAGAGAAGTTACCCTCTCATCTACCCTGCACTGGTTTTGGGGTGGCTCTTTCCTGGCCTCAGGAAGCTTCCTGGATTTCGCTCTGATTGTTAGGCAGTTGAACACCTCAGGGGAACCTTGTCATATATACAGAGTTCTCTCTGCCCAAATTTCCTGCTCTGTGTCCCCTGACCCCTCACCACCCTTGTCTCAGTTCTCAGGAATTGCAACAAGCTATTTGCCTTGCTGCCCTTCATGCATCCTGGCCAGGAATCTCAAAGCAACCAACTGGACTGCTTTGTAGGATGCCTTTCTTGTCCTTAGCTGAAGGGTGTCCAGTTCACTGCAAACCATTGTTCCATGGTTTTTAAACTACGGGCTATACATAGTTCTTGGTAGTCCATTTTGACCAGAAGTCTAAGGTAATTACTATTTTAAAGTCCTTTATCTGCGTCCCTTCTGGGTCTGTTTCTATTCATTGGTTTTTCTCCTCCTTACGGGTGATATTTTTCTGCTTTGGGTAGTTTTTATTGGATATCAAGGTTTGCTAATCTCACACTTTTGAGCGGTACATTTTTACTTCCTATCAATATTCCTGAGCTCTGTTCAAGTACACAATTTGTTATTTGGAAACCATTTTATGCTTAAAGGCTTGATTTTATATTTTATTAGCTGGAAATTCATGTTTTCCATTCAGACTGAAATTTAGCTGAGGGCTCTGCCATGGTTTGGATGTCAAATGCCCCTAAAGGTCCATGTGCTAAAAGCTTGGTCCCCAGGTTGGCACTGCTGGGAGCTGGTGGGACCTTTGAGTGGTGGGGTCTGTGAGAGTTCCTGAGGCCACTGGAGGTGTGCCTTCAAAGGGGATTGTGAGACCCTGGCCCAATCTTCTGTCCCTTTGTTCCCTGGCCTAGAGATGTACGTGGCTTTGCTCCATTAAGAACTGCCACCATGATGTGCTTCCTTGTCACAGACCCAAAGCAACTGTGCCACGTGATCAGGAACAGGAACCTCAAAAACTGGAGCCAAAATAAAACTTTTCTCTTCATAAATTAATTATCTCAAGTATTTTGTTTTACAGTGGTGGAAAGCTGACTTGCTCATCTTGTCATACTAGAGAAGCAGTGCCTCTCTGAGTTTTCTACCTGATGTTTCATAAATTATGACATTTTTTATTCTGACTTTGGGGACAGAAACTATTCCCAGCCCTATATGAGCTTCAGGAAATGTTGCATCTGCTCATTGTTGTGTTTTGTTTTGTTTTCTAACACTTAATATGCTTTAATTTTGAGGTGTACCTACTGCAGATCTCCTAAACTCTATGTAGCTGTAGCTCTGTTCTCTGTAGTGCCCCATTCTGCAAGCTCCAGCTTGGCCACCCAGGACTCTAGCTTGTCTTCCTAACTCAGAGAAACTGCCAGGTCAGGCAGAGCCGTGCCCTAAGATGTGCCTTAGAAAATCTGTCCACAAAGTAAGCTAGACAACTGTAGGACTTACCTCATTGTCCTGCATGCACTAGTGGTCTAGTATTTGAAAGTTGTTGTTCCATATATTTTGTCTTTGTTCCTTTAATCATCTCAGGTATTTGTGTGTGTACGAGGGGGGGTGTATTCCTTGTTTCTTCATTCTAGTCAGTAGTAGAAGTTAGTTGCGTTCTATTTGAACTCATGAATTCTATGAAGCCTAATGAGGAAAAAGTCATTCTGTGCTACAGAAAATAACCAGAGTACCAGACCTGAAGTTTTAAAAGAACGCTTTTTTCCAGATGTTCACTGGAGCAGCACTCTCTACACAGTGCCATCTTCGGTTCTAGGAAGAAGATAAATTCTTAAAGAATCATGGTTATAATCCTCTCTCTTGTGTTGTTTTAAAATATACTTGGGGAGATCACACATATAAGCATTGTGAAAAGCAAACAATAGCACATTAATCAGCAGTGCAAAATCTTAAAACACAAGTAACAAGGTAACTTAAAAATGATATCAACACTTAAAATCATTGGAAATATAGACAGGCAAAAATAATATGGGCAATATTTCCTGGGGAAACACTTTGTACCTGGGATTTTGTGTGTCACTTTTATATGAATCATCTTATTGAACAACTCAAAAATGTACAATAGCTATCATTATCATCCTTTTTTTAAAAAAAATAAGTGATGAAATTGAAGCACAACTGGCTTCAAGTCACAAAAGTCATGAACTTCAGCACAAAGATTTCAACACAAGCACTGAGACTTCAGACACCGGGGGATTTTTTAAAATAATTTTTATTGGTACATTATGATTATATATAATAGAGGGATTCATCATTACATATTTTTACATGCACATGATATAATTTGCTTAATTTGATTTCCCAGGGCCTCCCCTTTCCCTCTCCTCTTCCTTCCTATTGCCACCTTCCTCTACTCTTACTGGTCTCCCTTCTATTTTTATTAGATTACCTCATTTTTTTCCTTTTCTTTTTCCTGTGTGGCTTCCACATATAGGAGAAAACATGTGCCCCTTAACCTTCTGAGTTTGGCTTATTGCACTTAACATAATGCTCTCAAGTTCCATCCATTTTCCTGCAAATGTACAATATCATTCTTTCTGGCTGGATAAAACTCCATTATGTATACATACCATATTTTCTTTATCCTTTCATCTGTTGAAGTACGTACATGCAGGCTAGTTCTATAATTAAGCTAGTGTGAATTGTGCTGCTATATACATGTAGATAGGAGTTTTTCATCAATGCATTATTTTACTCAAAATAAGCCAAATGATAATCCTTCCTCACTCCCTTCCTTCTTTTCCATGCTAACTAAATTTGTGTTGCTTTCTTTCCTATTTCATGGGCCTGGGGTGTGTGTGTGTGTGTGTGTGTGTGTGTGTGTGTGTGTGTGTGTATTTCTGAGTTAAGGAAATTCAACACATTCAAGGAGTAGAAGTTTGAAATGAACATTTCAATTAAACTGTGACTTTAGAAGCAATGATTCTGTGGCTATGGGGAGGCTTTAGCTTGTGGAGTTGCAATGCTTGCTAGTTGCAATGCTTTGTGATCCTCCAGTTAGGAACCAGGGAAAAGGAAGGAGATTTTCTGCAACACATCTCCAATTTTAATGAACTTTGGTCCCAAGCTTCAAATTTGCTCAACATAGACCAGATGCAGGACTTCAGATTCCACTGCCACTTGTTTTTCTCATTTTGTTTTAGAACTTAACTTTAACAGACATAAGGGGGTGTCCTTTAGTGGTGCCTAATGAGAATGAAAAAATAAAGTTATAAACTCAGAAAATATGTCTAACATATGATGTATAAACAATTTGTGTTCAGAATACATAAAATACTTCATTATGTATTCAGTATAATCAGTGATATAAAATAAAATAATCTACTAGAACAGTAGACAAAAAGCATAAAAAGGTAAACCATGAAAAAGGGGTCAACCCCATTCTATTTAGAAACAACTGACTAAACAATCAATAAAGTACCATTTCACACCCACCATATTAGCCAGCATTAAAAGTTGAGCAATATAATGATGTTAGTGAGAACTGTCATTTCCCACTGATGGAAGTGCAAACTGGTACCACCATTTAGATACCACTTTGGTGATATCTAATAAAGGTGAGTATGCATTTGCCCTTAAGTTGAGTGATTCCACTTCTATGCTCATGCCTGGCAGACACGTGTATCAGGAAGCATGTTCTAGGATATTCCTAGCAGAACTGCACCACTGTTTTTAGTAACAGAAACTCAGAAACAACTAAAGCATGCATAAAATGTGAAGTTTCTTCAATGGATTCTGTTAAAGTGAAAATAGGATTCCATCATCAAAATGAACCTCAAAAAAACTAGTGAAATAAATCACAGAAAGTATGTTATACAGGATGCATCTATATAAAATTGAAAACAGGCAAAACTAAACAATATGCTACCTATACTTTTTGCTGTATAGGTCCCTAAAGAAATATAAGGCAACAATAATTTTAAGACAATTCAAGATGAAGGAGGGGCACATTGGAGGCTTCTAGTGATTTTGATAAATTAGATCTTAAGGCCAAAGGCTACAGACATGATGTTTATTATTGTTATAACATATACTGCTTTTTCATGTATAATGTTTCATAATTTAAAAAACCAGTTGAGTAAGTGAAGACACCATTATCACACAGGGAACACATGATGGGGTACAAGAGCTGAAGTCAGTTAATGACTTTGGTTTTGAAAGTTTTGAGGGTGAAATAATGCTACTAAGGAGTCCCAGAGCTGCTGTCAAACAGGCTACAAAGTATTATTATCTAGAGCTCAGAAGTGAGGACAGTGCTGCAAATTAGATTTGGGCAATGATATTTGAAAACAGGAGAGAATCGGGAAGCACCAAGAGAAGAAGAAACTCAGCATTAAGTGATTGTACATGTAAATGATATATGAATATGTATATCCGGTTTTATATGTATCCAGTCGTGTGCTTTATCAGTAACTTGAGTATATTTTCTTAGTGCCCTACAGACCAACTACAGGATAGAAACTAAACAAATGCTTAAATCACCTTTTCAAAAGATGATTATTTTATTTCCCTTTCTTCTCTCCGTCCTCTTTCTTTCTCTCTTTCTCTCTCTGAACTAGGGATTCAACCCAGGGTCATTTTACCACTGCGCTACACTCCAAGTCTTTTTAACTTTTTTCTTTTTTAAATTTTGAGACGTGTCTTGCTAAGTTTCTGAAGGTCTCACTAAATTGCTGACGCTGGCCTCAAACCTGAGATCCTCCTGTCTCAGCCTCCTGACTAGATTTTTATAAGCATGTGCCACCAGGGCCCATGTGATTCTTTAAATATCCAATAGATATATAAGAAGTCCAGCTTCACTGGGAAGTAAATAAACAGATAAATTTTCAAATAGTGAAGTTAAATGGCATTTCATCTATGAATTTTCAAACGTTTAAAATAATAAAACTGAAATAGTTTTAAGGAGTCAACCATATGTTTGGTCTCCTTGGACAAGAGGGACAGGGTGAGTTGGTACAATTTTCCTACAAAGTCATATATTGTGAGATGTATCTTTATCTTAGCAGTAGTATTTCAACTGCTTGAAATATGCTCCAGGGAACTATTATGATGAGTAGAAAAAGCATGTTTGGAGTAGTTTTAAAAACAAGCAGGGCTGGGGATGTAGAAGTGGCTTGTTCATATGTGAGACCCTGGTTCAATCCCCAGTACCACAAAAACAGACCAACAAAAACTGGAAACAGGGCTGGGGTTGTAGCTCAGTGGTAAAGGGCTTGCCTCGCATGTGGAAGGCACTGGGTCCAATTCTCAGCACCACATATAAATAAATAAAATAAAGGTCTATTGGCAACTAAAAAAAAATATTTAAATAACTGTAAACAATCTAAATATTCAGAAATAGAAGAATGGATTAAAATTATTTATTACAGTGAAATAGTATATGTATTTCCAAAGTCTGGCAAATGATATGTGAAAACAATGATATATGGCTTAGTGGAAAAGAAACTTATATGCATCACAGTATTTAAGTAACATAAGACTGGATCTGTATAGAAGATATAGAAGCAAATAAAGCATAGAATGATTATCTCTGGTGCTAGAAAAGTGGTGTTTTTTTTTCTCCATTTCTCAGTAGCCATTATATTATCCTATTTGTACTCAAGAAAATGTATTATTTTTATCATTAGAAAGCATGGAACATGATACTGAAAGTGATTCTTACTAAGTAATCTTTTGTTTTCTTTAATAAGGATACTGTCACGAAGCAGAAATGGCCAGGCACACCTGTGGGTCAATGTCTAGGGACATAAGAGCATGTAGCACCACCTCCAAGCTTAGAAGCAAGGTCAACAAGCATGAGAGAGCCCAGAATCCAAATCTGAACACCAATGAAGAATATTACTTCACCTTCATTTTGAGTAAAAGCTCAGGAAATTGGGCCATGGTGGGTTTACAACCTATGAACCCAGTGGGAGTGTCCATTCGGCTCTGAGATGATTGACAATTTCAGTGAAGGTATCGAGAATCATTTTAATAAGGACAGTATTGTTTATGAAGACAATGCAACAGATGGACATATATATTTAGGAATGCCTTTAAAGTGGCTTCCTAGAGGTTCTTATTTAAAAATAGCATTTGGTCAAAGAAAGAGGAAGATGGTAAGATACCATGCCAGTGTGGAAATACAAATATCAAGGGCATTCATTCTTCTTCACGTTGCTGCTGTGGCAGATTCTTGAACTCAATTGCCCTCACTAAAGAAGAAGCACACTTGCACCTATGCCTCCCTGGCAATGCTAATTAACCCACCTCACTGGTGAGATGACAGAAGGATCTTTATTATGCCATTAGAGCATACCAGATCTGGGGACACCTCTCTGGGTGAAGAAATGCTCTTCCCAGGCTCGGTTCTTGGGTCTTGCACTCTGGTGTCCAGACAGGCCTGCAGGGGTGCTGACCTCATGACTGGGAGCTGCCAGTCAAAGAACCCTGAGGACAGCGGGCAGGTAAGTGCCTAGAAAGTTCATGAGGCTGAGCTAACAATGGAGACAAAGTAAAGCCTAGGTTTAGTAAAGTGAAGCACAGGTGCCAAACTCCTTTGCTGCAATATGAGGTTAAGAATTGCCCTACTGCAGAGGTATGATAATTAAATGATTTAATATTTGTAAAATGCTTGCCACAGTGCATAAAAAGGACTTTGTGTTTGTTAAAGTTAACAGTTGGCTTTACTGGTGGTCTAAATAGAGTTTCTCACCAGCGTCATTGGGGGGGTGGGTATGGAGTGGGGGAATTGAACTCTGAGACACTTTGCCACTGAGCTATACCACTAGCCTTTTCTTTAATTATTTTTATTTTTTATTATTACTGGGAGATAGTGTCTCGCTAAGTTGTTAAGGCTGGCCTCAAACCTGTGATCCTCTGGCCTCAGCTTCCCCAGTTTCTGGGATAACAGGTGTGCCATCACGGTGCCCAGCGCTTGGGTCATTTTTGAAAGTTGCAGTTTCCTGGACCTTGCCCTGGACCTGTAGAACCATATGACAGAATAGGTTGGCTCCAAGAAAAAGCAGTTTTAAAAAAAAAAATGACTACCCCATGTACATCTTAAGAACCCTAAAATGGGGGAAAACTTAGATCTGGGTCAATCTCTTTGATTTGCAAATGAAGGAATTGAGACTTGCCAAAAGTCTCCCTGCAGGATCCTAAGAGAATGTTAACACTCCAAGGTTAAAATCCTCCCCAACAATCCCTTTCCCTTTTCAGCTATTTCCATGTCCTCCAGCAAATTAATCTGTTATATAAAGTGTGAAAGGGGTCAAAGTCACACATACTTCAAAGAAGTGGGTGTGAGGATCAAATAAGACCAAGGCCAGTTAAACACACAAAGGATGAATATGCAAAGGGCCACCATCTCTGGCTCAGGCAATTCTCTCAGGTGCAAGACAGAATTTTTCTTGACTGGGAGCAAATTGTGCTGTGAGGTTTTGCAAACTGCAGTACCAGGAACTGCAGAAGCCACTCCAGCCTGTATGTCCCCTACTGATACCCCTGCTGCTGTGACTTGTGGCCACAACTACCCAGAGCACTGCTGACATGGCCTTTCCTACAAAGGAAAGTCCCAGCTTGCTGTCACCCTGCTCCTCAGAGCCCCCCCCCAATACCAGTGGGAGGAGTACAGCCCCTCAGAGGTCTAAGCCACGCCCCTTATACTGGACAGAGCACCAACTGCTGAGCTCTAGCTCCTGGAACTCATATCTCCCAATGCCTTTGAACTCTAATTGAAATGAATACCACCTCTTCCTGGTGTCAGAAAAGTGATTGGTTACATCCCTTTTATGGAATTAAGATATAAGGATCACAAAGAACCCATGCTAAAGTAAGATTTCATCCCTAAAAGAAAGCCATTCCCCTGTTACCTAAAGCCATGATATAGTTTATTGCAAATATAAAAGGTTTCAGAATTATCTGTTCATTTTATAACCTGTCCCCCATAAACCAACACATACTTTACAAAGCCAGAAATGTTTAAAAATAAATTGTTCCAAAATATACAAAATTATATAAAGATTCTGGAAACAATGTGATAGATATTTTGCTACGTAAGTTTAGTTACACAGGTGTTAGAACACATTTTATGTTTTCTGTAAACCTCCTATTATCTTTTCATGAACTAACATTTTTATCTATCAAAATGATTTGAATTAGATTTCCAGTGAATTTTAATTTTGTAGATTGAGAATTTTATGAACATGTTGAATTCTTAACATCCATGTTCTAGAAAGTGGTGTTAAGCTTATTGTCTATTAAATCACTCCTTTGCTTATGCAGTGAAACGTAAAAATGGCAGAAAGAGAGAAATAAATTTAAAAGCCACCAGAGAAAACACTTCCAGTGGCAGGGACACATTCTTAGTGCTTTAACCACTTGTTATTCTACCCTCATAAGTCTTACTCTAATGTCTACAATCACAGGCTTCGACAATAGTGTTTGTTTCAAAAAAGACAACCTCACTTCATTTCAGAGTGTTCTGAGTCTCTTAACTTCTGGCCAATATCTCAAAAGTGTATGAAATACTAGCAGTTTAGCTCAAATGGTAGGAAGTTCTTTAGTGTTTGGGACTACCAGGATAGCTCTTGAAAAGTGTCTTCAGATTGATGGACAATTACAACTTCAGTATTCTTTACCATCTCTTATGGGCATTGAAGTTGTCACTGTCCCAGAACCCAGAACCTGTGACAGGAAAAAAAAAAAAAACCCACAAACAAAATCCTTATTATTTGGTAATCATGGCTTGCCTTACTCACAGGAGTGTGAAAATCGCTGAAGATTCAAAGAATGACAGTGAGTGAAGAAACTTTTATATAATTGGGGGATTTTTTTTTTTTTTATACAGCAATCTTCCTTAAACCCCAGACCCACAGAAGACAAAACAGTCATTTTATCTACCCTGGGTGCTTGTGTATACCTTTGGGTCAGTTTTCTAAAACTCTCACAATATTGCAGTTAACTAAACACACCTTTTAAAACTGTTACTTTATATGCATCATATATCTTTCTGTCAATTGCATAAAAAGTTGTCACTATTGTGACCTTTATTCTCTTCTCCAAAACATCATCGAATACTTACTTGCACCTTTGAATGCAGGTCCTGCAAACAGGCTGCCATGAAAGTTTTACCCAATCTTCTTTGGTCATCAGTTTTGATGCACATTTCCGAAGTCCATACCATGTTCTTGTTCAGGATTGTAGATGTCTAAACACGTTCGGAAAATCAATTTAGGACAAGGGTATTTACTCTGTCTTCATCTGTAGCTTCTTCTTGGTTTTCATATTCCTGGGACCTGTCTCTTAAACTGGGGATGTTGACTCCTGGGAAGGGCCCAAATAGCTCACATTTCCTGCTTCCCACCTACCCACCCAGCCAAGTGCCTCCAGAGTGTTGGAGCAGATGGTTCTGCTGTTACCCAATCCTCCTGCCTAGCCATGGCTGCGGGCACTTTGGAGCCACTTTCCCACCGCCTACTAACACAGCTGCTTTCCTGGAGTTGCTGCAATTGCTGGTCCAGGACAGTCCCAGTCCGCTCTGCTGGCTGAGTCTGGCGACCCAGGCCCTCTAAGCCCCGCCCAACCCAACTTCCCTCTAACCCCATTGGGGTCCTTTTTAATAGTTCCCGAGGAACTGGGAGAAAAGAAACAGGTGCAGTAGGTAATAACGTAATGGGGCGTGGTCATTCTGGCCAGAAAAAGTAGCGCTTAAGGAGAGAAAGGGGGAGCGCTCCCCCGCCTGACCTTGCCATCCACTCTCACCCGCCAACTATGCAGAAGCCCTGGAACAGCTCCACGTCGTGGCCAGAGCGCGGCCAATTGGCTTCCGAGGAGGCGAGTTGCTGTCTGAAAAGAGAAGAGGAGCTCAGGATCTCTCTGTTCATTGGCCAGGCGCGTCATTTCTACCAGGAAAGGGCGATTCCAGTGCTGGTGGGAAAAGTCCCTTGCAGTGGTGCTGGCGAGTTCATCAGAGTTCATCACTGGACTTGGAAGGGACTCTTCCTCTTAGGTAAGTTACCCCTTTGGTTCTGGGCTAGCTGGGAGAATTCATTGGCAGAAAAATCTCGGGCTGGTAGAGAGCAGGAGGAAAAATCCTCTATTCCTGGATGCTATCTTTTCTAGAGGTTGGTACTGCGTGCAGTTCCTGGAAACGTAAAAAGAACAGAGATAGGTAAAACGATGCATTTTTTTTTTTTTTTGCAGTGCTTAACATGATATGCTTGTTTTGCTTTCATCAACGTAAATTTACTGTCCAGGCATGTTCTGCCAGGAAATTAGAAAGTTGCAAGTGTTTTTAATATTTATTCCAGTAACGTCCTCAGAGACCCAACCAGTCTTCATTAGAAGGCATCAAAGAACAGGTTGCAACTCAAGAATTCTTGAACCTTCTCCTCAAAATCCTAACTTTGGTATATCCACCAACCCTAAACTGTTACACAATCCTATCTAATCCCCCACCCACCAAACACACACACTAAAGACCAGGTTTAAACCAGACTTCATAATCTATTAATAATCAATATTAGCCCAGCTTTGCTTTACCCTCCCCAGGAAACTACCAGAATGCTGTCAAGCTATTAGTCTCCATTACTTCATAAGCAATAAGCTTGGCTTTGTCTTATCAGCAGGTCGCTTTGATGACATTTCTGAAAGCAGGCATTTGCCATTCTTGAAGACCCCTGCAAGACCAAATCAGCCTCTTCCATCTTAACCAACACCCCTCAACCTAGAATCAGTGTTCCCTGCTGAGGTCTCTTCAAACCCCCTTCCAAGAGCCCTCTGCCCCCAAAGCTGGGTAAAGTAGCTGTTTCATTAAGTTGAAATCCAGTTCCTTTTTGTTGTGTTTCCCAAGTGCAAATCTATTTTGTTCCTAGGAGTAAGGAAACCTTTTAAGTAATCCTTTTGAATTATCTGCTCGGATTAAAAAAAAAAAAAAACTCTTATGGTTGGCGAAAATCTACCTTATTTTTAGCAACAGTGCACTTTGTCTCTGTTATTGTAAATAATAACAATAATAATAATAATAATAATAATTATTATTATTATTATTATTATTATTATTAAGAGAACAGGCATGGGCTCTGATAAATGTGTTTCCAGGGCTCGCCCTGACGACCAAGACATTCAGAAGGTTTCGTTTTAGACTGATGGCGCTGTCTGAAATAAATACAAAATCAGATGCTTCTCTGGAGAGCCACCTGAGGCCAGGAACAGCCAGTCTCCCCCCTCTTCCCAGAGGTCCAAAAAAGCAAGGAACTGAGGAGGATGGAGGTGGGAGATGGGGTAGTTTAGGAGAGAAGAGGCCTGACAGGCAGAGAAGGCAAAGAAAGTAACTAAATGGCAGGGGCAATAGCCACTCACAGAAAGGTGGGCGGTCCTTTTAAGACCTTAGTCCCACCTCCGTCCTGTCTTGTCCAATCCGAGTTTCAGTGGGCGCACTCTCATTGGCCAGACTAGCTGCCTCTCTGTGGAACCCGGGCTGCTGACGTGCATTGGCGCGGGATTTGAATGCCAGCCCTTTGCGTGTGCCAGGCGTGCAGCAGCCAGGGAGCCCGTTGAATTGGTGAGCCATCCTGGTGGGCGAGCGCTCGGGGTGGGTGAGCCCACCGGTTGCTCCGCAGGGTGGGCGCGGGCGCGCTGGAGCCTCTGGGTCTGAAGGGGATGAGGCTGGAGGCCCAGCAACCTGGGGCAGAAGCGTCATCCACCTGGAGGGTCCCAAGGGCTCTGGGTTTTCTTAGAAACTCATGACCAGTGTTTTTTGTCCCACTCTGTGCTGGAGAGAAGAGCGAGGTGGCGGACAATGGCCAGGCTCGGATCGGCCGTGATCCCAGTTTCTGGAAAGCGTGGCTGAGCCAGAGAGAAAGTGAAAGCAAGCAAGCGCACAGGATTGAGCCTGGTGCTAGACGGTAAGAGAGGGAAGCCTGGCCTGGAGGGGGGGGCGGGGGGAGAAGGTCAGGGTCGGGAGAAGGACAGGGAAATAAGAAGACTCTAGAAGTATCTAAGGAAGGCAAAGGAAAGGGGAACAGGGAGAAGGGAAAGGAGAAGGGAGAAGAAAAGAGAATATGAGAATGAGAAATTCCAGGAGAGCTGTCAGGTGGAGAGGGGATCCAGGACAGGCTGTATTACTTTTATCCCTTTAGTGTAGGAAGTAAAGCAAATCCTTTAGGTGAGTAGAACCTGGACATATCCCACTATAACACAGGGTTGGAATAGCAGAGCGGTAAAGTCCTTCACATTTTGATATAACACAGTTCAGTCTAGATACTGAAACCCATGTGTGGGGCGGGGGTGGTATTGGGGTGTATTCTTAACATCTTGGCCTTTTCCACTGCAGCTGCTCATATACAAGCCAGTAATCCTAAAATTCATATTTCTTTCTACTTGATTTGTTTTCCTTTTGTAGTGGGTGTGAAAATTACTTCTAAAGCAGTTTCTTTCTCAGACATCATTAGATGAGTCATCATCAACAGTGACACCCCACCCAAATTTTCTGCCTTCAAAGATCTTACAGCTCGGCTCAGTTCCTCAATTGTTTGTCTATTTTTACCACCTCCACCCCTTCTTTGATGTTTAAAAATATACCTTTGGTTAAGTGTTTTGACACTGATGCTAGTACTGGGAGTAATATTTACTGGGCAGCCTATTAAATGGCATTCACTGTTCTAAAGGACACTTTTTAATCTTCAGAACACCAGAAGTTAATTCTAATACTGCCCTCATTTTAGATAAGGAAAATGAGACAGGAAGTAGTTAATTGTTATTTCACAGGTCATGAAACTGGGAAGTGGCAATCTTATAGTTGAGCCCAGATGTTCTTATAAATACTGTCATTGATATAGTACATTTTCATATTCATATCTTGTTTAAAATAATTGTCTCTTTTTACAAACAGGAAACTAAGGTTCACATAGGCTAACTGGATTTCCTTAGAAACTCATTACCAGCAATTGAGAAGTTCCTGCACCATAGTGAAGTGGTTACAAGAATAAGCACAGTCTTTAGATGACTTCCACTTGCCAACGAGTGCAGAGGAGAGTGCATATGTAAAATGACAAGGGAAAGAAGCAATCCAAGAAGTGAACATTCCACAGCTTTTCTGTCCACTTTGACAGATCAATGCTTTTTCTAGAATGAAAGAGACTTAAAAGCCATAATTAAAGGCAACTTTCATACCTCATCTGGATTTGGGGTTTAAAAAATTAGTGTTGTGATTATAAAAGAAAATGTCCTTCATTTTAGAAATAGAATATATATTTTTTTACAAATAGCCAAGTAATAGAGATGGTCTAGGTGTCCATCAGCAGATGGATAAGGAAAATGTGGTATATAAACACAATGGAGTTTCACCCATCCATAAAGAAGGATGTGATTACGTCATGTGTTGGTACATGGATGTAACTGGGGAACATCCTGCTAAGTGAAATAAGCCAGACTCAGGAAGTCAAGGGTTGAATGTTTCCTCTCATATGCAAAAGCCAGAGAAAAAACAAGGAATTAAAAAGGCACTGGGGGGGGAGGGTCTTATGAAAACAGAACGGAGAAAAGTAGAGTGGAAGCTTACGTGAACTTTTCAGATTAGTTTATGAAATCCCATTCCAAATTTCTTTTATCTTCAGGGTATTAACCAGTTCCTTTCCTACCCTTTTCCTTAAATTTTACCATCTCTGGCATCTCCATCTTAAATACAGACCAAATTTTAACTCAAGGTAAGTAGAAGAACACACTTTTGAATTCTCCAACTACAGTTTTTTCTATGGGTTTTAATATTTGCACTTGGACAGATCTCTCTTCTTTAAGCTATCCTTTTCCCCAAGTTAAAAAAAAATCTAGATATAACCTCTTTCCCACTGTAGTTGGGATTTGCATTTAGAGATAATTTTCATAAAGTGTCAAGTGTAGTGACTGACACATAATGCTCTATAAAAGAAAGCTTTTATTGTTGGCGTGATAATACTTGGTGGATAAATTATTTGCTAGGTTAATATCTCTGGGGAGGGCAAGGCCAGAGCTGAAGAAGGAAGTTCATGTCTTCCTCTACATAATTAATGACAGCTATGAAGATACTGTTGTAACTTGAACCTTTTTTAAATTAGTGTTTCAGCTGAACTACCTATTTCATCTTCAAGTCATCATGAGCTGTAAGAAATGCAAGTCACAGAAGAACTTGTTTGATGTGAAAAAAAACATGAAAATAGAGAATTATTTTTCTCAGGTATGTTTGTAAATACTATTTATGTAATGAATATGCTAATGTTAGATTTAGCCATCCTTGAGTCTGTATTGCATAAATCTTCCTGCCAAGAAATCATATCATTATATATTGGAAATATTTATATAAGGTAAGACCTTTCCTCATCTACTTTGTTTTATATATATATATATAAAATTTTATGTATATATATATATATATACATAAAATTTTGGTCTTGTCACACTAGCCCTTAAAAAAAACTGGTAGTAATTCCTGGACAACCATAAAAACCAAATAAGTATATTAAACTTTGGATAAAACAAAACCAAAATTAATCTATTTTATAGCACAGAAATACCATGCCAAGTGTGGCTGATATACTGAATCATAATAACCTACATCTGTATAGTGCTTTACAGTTTATGAAACAAATTTTTTGCTTGTTTATTCTTACCATAACCATGTTAGTCAGGTAAAAGAGTTTACCTCTAATGTGTTTCCTTCAGAAGTTCCTATATGTGCCCAAGAATACTTTGACAAGTTGGAATTCTGTTACAATGCTCCCGTGGGGTACATGAGCAAGATGTTTCTGACAGCATTAGGCTTTAGAGATGCCTTTTGAAGATTTGCACACATAGCACAAGTAAATTTACATTAACTTGTGTTCTTTTTATCTCTTTGACCCAGACTACTAGTATTTAACAAATTTACCCTATTACATGCCAGTCATGTTGCTAGGCTGTGCTACACAATGATGTTAGGCCTAGTCTTTACGACAATCCTGGCTTTGTTATTCCCATTACCAGAATGTAGCCTTGCTAGCATATGACTCCATGCCTGTTCATACCCTCACCGTAATGAGTAGGACTTCAGGAAAATGTACCTTTTAGACATAGGTACATTTTCCTGAAGTCCTATTCATAAGCAGTTGCTCTTAATTTTTCATTGATTTTTGTGATGTTTGATTAATCCTCTTTAATTCATTCCCCTTCCTCAACTGCTGGTTCTTAAGATGATACCCTATAAAAAGCATGCTTGTAATCCCAGTGGTTTGGAAGTCTAAGACAGGAGGATATTGAATTCAAAGCCAGCCTCAACAAAAGTGAGGCACTAATCAACTCAGCGAGACCCTGTCTCTAAATAGAATATAAAATAGGGCTGGGGATGTGGCTTATGAGGCAAGTGCCCCTGATTTCAATTCCTGGTATCCTGCCCCCGCCAAAAAAAAAAAAAAAAATTGAGTATCATGAATGCAAATTTTACCAAGAAAAAATGTGGTGTCATGGAAAGGAATATTAGACTTAAGTGTTGGTACTCTGGCACTCACTTCATTTAGTGGTTATTACATGATGCTAGGAAAGGCACTAACAAGAAAAACTTTCTATACCTAAGTTTCTCCATCAAAAAGACAAAGAGAGGCCATATTTGTTTCTTCTCAATTCATAGAATTTAGGGATTAATTGATGTCATAGAGGAAATAAGTTAAGTTTTTTGCATGATAGGTTCTGGGTGAGTGAAGGTATTCATTATTAGAAATAACTGTTTGTATGTCCGTATAATTAGTTAGCTAATGAGGATTTTGTTTAAGATGTAATGCCTAATAATAAATCTTGGTGATGTATTCTTCCTGAACTTGATATTTTTAAAAATTTTTTGTTTTAATTTTTAGTTGTTGATGGACCTTATTTTATTTACTTATTTTTATGTGAGTGCTGAGAATCGAACCCCGTGCCTCACTCGTGTGAAGCAAGTGCTCTACCAATGAGCTACAACTTCAGCCCATGAACTTGGTATTTTAAGAACAAAATTTTCAGTGCAGTTTATCACTGTGTTTGAGAAAAGTAAAAATTTTACAGCCGAGAATAGTAAACAAGACATGAAGTGACACTTTAAGGAAGCTGGTAGCTTTTTAAGCATGTGTCTCAGAAAAATGACCAGTGTATCATATTAGGAGCTTATCTGACTGATGTCACAGTCTGCTCAGCTTATATTCTAGAGCTGAAGTTAAACTCAAATCTAATTATATTCACTGGTTTTTTGAGTATGAGTTTCCCATAGAAATTCTGTGAATTGCATATTTAAAAAGGAAACAAGCAACAACAACAACAAACTAGGGTTCTATTCAGAGTCTCAAAGTTTTTCTTTTAACATATATTTTTAGGACCCCAAAGAACAGCAGAATAATTCCGGTATTATTCAAATGAAGAGGCAATCTAGAAAAAGGCCAAGAGATATAACTAACACCCAGGATCAAAGTTCCCACTCACCCAGGAAAACTCCAAAAGTCCAGACCACTTCTCCAAACAAGATCATTACTATTACCTTGAATGTAAACCTTAGAAAAAACAAGAACATGAAATACGTGCTCACATGCAGTGAGGGGGGCAGCTTGCTGGTGGGGCTCAAGACCATTGATGCTGTCAGAAAAGCTATGGAGACTCGGCCAGGTAAGGAAATGCTGGTGCGTGGCACAGAAGGAATTGAAGGCTTCTTAAACCTTGGAATGCCGCTCAGTTGTTTTCCTGAAAACAGCCACGTGGTAATTACATTTTCCAAAAGTAAAAGCAAGCAGAAAGAAGATGGCCAAGTATTTGGCCGGCTCAACCAGGAATCTACTGACGTGGTCAAATTTTACATTCATGCAATTGGGAAGACCAGAAAACGAATTGTGAAGCGTGGGGAACTTCACAAAGAAGGAAACAAACTCTGTGTCTATGGTTTCAAAGGAGAAACCATCAAGGACACCATGTGCAAGGATGGAAGGTTTCTTCCCTTTTTGGAGACTGACAATTGGAAGCTCATTGGTAACCTGGACTCCATTCTAGAAAACTCACAGCTGATAGATGAGTTAGAAGGTAAGGTCTTTCAAGTTGAGGCTAAGAAAGTAATGAACCCTAGGGCAGCAGCTGCTCAAAACAATGAGTTAGAAGAAAGAAACACCCGTGTGTTGAAAGAGTACATTGTGGAAGAGTATCCCTGTTTGAAAAGAGAAAGTGAAAAAATCAGGGAAAACTTGAAGGAAAAAATGAAAAAAAGACAGAAGAATACTTCTCTTTTTAAATTGCATGAAACAAATTTTGGGAAACACACAAAAAACTCAACTCCAGTGAAAGTAATCAAACATCTTTCACATCTCAGTGACTCAGTGGGGCACATATTCTGGAACAATAATGGAAATGAAGGCTGTGCCACCTGCTTTGTTTTTAAGGGATTGTTCATTTTCACTTGTCGGCATGTAATAAACGATATCGTGGGAGAAGGAATAGAGCCAAGCCATTGGGCAGATATAATCAGTCAATGTGTAATGGTGAAATTTGATTATGAAGATACCCCAGTCACAAAAGACAACTGCTTTCTCTTTGAACCTTGGTTTGAGTTATCTGACACAACTCTTGACTACGCTGTCCTGAAACTGAAAGAAAACGGACAAGAAGTACCTGCGGGACTGTATAATGGGATTGGTCCTATACCATCTAGTGGTTTGGTATATATTATTGGCCATCCAGATGGAGAAAAGAAGCATACTGATGCTTGTGTTGTGATTCCTCAGGGTAAACAAGAAGAGAAATGTAAGGAAAAGATTCAGATGAGAACAGCAGCAGGTTATAGTGAATCTGAGTTTATCCACATGTACACTCAAAGAAGTTCCCAGGAAATCCTTCAAATTCCTGATGTGATTACCTTTGACACCATCTTTTTTTCTGGGTCTTCTGGCTCTCCGGTGTTTGATTCAGAAGGTTTGTTGGTGGCCATGCATGCTGCTGGCACCACATGTCCGCTACCAAATGAGGTGGCTCATATCATTGAGTTTGGCCCTGCTATGAGCCGTATCCTCTCTAATATTAAGCAAAAACAGACAAAATTGTATGATGATATGTTTCTAAATCAAGAGACTGCAGAAATGGAAAGTCAAGAGACTGCAGAAATGGCAAGTCAAGAGACTGCAGAAATGGAAAGTCAAGAGACTGCAGAAATGGCAAGTCAAGAGACTGCAGAAATGGAAAGTCAAGAGACTGCAGAGATGGCAAGTCAAGAGACTGCAGAAATGGCAAGTCAAGAGACTGCAGAAATGGCAAGTCAAGAGACTGTAGAGATGGCAAGTCAAGAGACTGCAGAGATGGCAAGTCAAGAGACTGCAGAGATGGCAAGTCAAGAGACTGCAGAGATGGCAAGTCAAGAGACTGCAGAGATGGCAAGTCAAGAGACTGCAGAGATGGCAAGTCAAGAGACTGCAGAGATGGCAAGTCAAGAGACTGCAGAGATGGCAAGTCAAGAGACTGCAGAGATGGCAAGTCAAGAGACTGCAGAGATGGCAAGTCAAGAGACTGCAGAAATGGCAAGTCAAGAGACTGAGGACTGGTGAGAATTTAGTCCACTTACCAGCTTTAAAGGAATTGCGTATTTTATTCCATAGGCAATGATGATGGTTATCTAACTTCCACAGTGTTCAATTTCATAAAACATAATAATAATCAATATTCTAGATCACTTCCCATGAACCTGGCATTTTTCTATCCCATGGAGAAAAAAGTGCTAAGAACCCTATGAGGTAGAGAGCTACCCCTATTTTAGAATCAAGCAAAATGAAGACTTGATATGATTTAGCAACAGTTTATGAAGACCATCTCCAGTTACTTGATGTTTTTTTTTTTTTTTCATTTCTTCCCCTAAATTCACTTGCTTCACAGCAGGAGCTTAAACTTGTTTACCAATAATCCCCCATATCTTACACATGGAAAGGAATTGCTTAGAAAAATGTGTGGGTCAATCAGGAGCAAAATATGGCACTGTAGTTAATGTTAACTGAAGAGTTAAATGCTTGGTTAGAAATGATTACAAACAAAAATCTTTTACAATTTCTGAGATTCTCATATTATTAAATGTCAGAATACACTTTTCCTGGAAAGTCAGAAGTAATATCCACTCTTTGGTGAAAGCGTTCCTGCACCTGCTGTCTGACAGGGTCACAGTGTGGGGGATGCAGGGCCGCACCATCACCATCTGGAAACCATGGGGAATGTTAAGTGTTTTGTTTATGATCCTCATGATATGGATAACAGGGCATATGTCAATCAATAATAAAAGTATGTATTGCCTGAGATTGCAGGAAAATTCCCAGAATGAGACTAAGGATACAATTGAGACATGCCATGAGGTGCATTTCAATCTCTCTCAGGATACAAACAATGTTATTCCTCAAGCCTGAGCAACAAGAAATATTTATCCCATGGTTAACAATTTACATTAGCCCCCCAACCCCATCCTAAAGCCACAACCTGTACAATAGCCTAGCTACAGAAAAACAATTGCTGTGCCAACAGTACAAGGACCACCGTATGTAGCTTATGGTATCCCCCTCGAGGACAAGAGGCTAATAAAAATACATTTCCCCAACCAATAGACCCTCCTTGGCCTTACACAGAAACTAATGATAAAAATGGAAAACACATAATTAACGTAAATGTCAAATGGGTTGAGGGATAAAGCCTGCCCTTTAGTTAAAGCTTACAAAGACATAAAAATTGGTGTGCTTTGACCCAGGATCAAGGAAGTTCTTTAAGAAAGCAGTTGAATAGGTCATATGAAAAAAAGAAATGACCTTGGAAATTGAAAATAGAATAATGTAAAATTAACATAGATATATTTTAGAGGTACTTCAGAGTAGTAGGCTTTTAATTAATAGACTTTCACTACTTTAAGTGTGTTTTACTGAGATTTTAGTTTAGAAGTAAGAAAGCTTACCAATAATCATAAGTATGCTTTAAAGTTAAAGATTAATGAAATAATTATAGGTATGCTTTAAAGTCAGAAGTGAATAATAGGTCAGTAGTCACATAGTCTAGTTGCGTCGCTTAGCACCTAGTGATTGAGGTGAAAACGTAAAAGTTTAATCATGATTGACTAAGGTTACAGAAAAAATATTTTGAACAATGTACTCAATATCTTAGGTAATCAATGTATGTTAGAAAAGACTGTAATTCTTGAAAATTATGTAAATCAAAAAAGTTTCGGGCTTTGAAGCTATCCATTAACTACCTGAAAAAAACACCTGTAAAAAAGGAATAAAAATAAAGGTCCCTCCAGGAGCAGCAGAGATGTCTTCTGGAGGTTGCTCGGAACTTGCAACCTGTCGTCCCGACTCTTCTTCTTTCGAGGACACCACTCCTCCTTCAGGACCCCTGGAACCCCATTCCCCCTGGCCAAGGCTGGACCTTGGCAACTCTTCCCATATGAACGGGCTAAGAGGACAAGGGCATCTAGAAGGTCATATTCCTCTATTCTGATTTCCTTTGTTTTAACCTAATGTCCCTTTTTCTGTTCCAAGATCCCACCCAGTGTAGGCATCACATTTAACTTTCATGTCTGTGGGCTCCTCTTGGTTGTGACAGTTTCTCAGACTTCTTGGTTTTAAGGCTGCCCATCTATTGGAATTTGACAGATGCTTTTCTGATGGGACTGGGTTGTGGACTGGGGAGGAAGTTTATAGAATGAAGTATCATTCTCACCCTACCAAGGGATCATACTGTCAACATGATCCATCATTGGTGCTGGCCTTTGTCCCCCGGCTAAAATGGTGTTTTATCATTTACGTATTCCCCTACGTGGTACTCTTTGGAAGGAAGTTACTATGCACAACCCATGTTTGTGAAAGAGAGACTTAGGTTCTCCTTCCTTAGGTAGGGGACTCCTGGAGAATCTACATAATTTATTTGGGATCATTTCGCATGGAGATTTGTCTCTTTTCCCCATTCATGAATTCCATCATCAGTATAGACTCGCAATACCCTTAACTCCATATGGATCCATAACCACATGGATCGTTTTCACTCCCTCCCTTTGTCTACCTATAAATTCTCTACTCCCCCCACAGAAAATAGAATTTTTATCATACCTCAGTAATTTATTTAACTGTTTGATTCTGGTATGCAGTTGGCACACTGGTGCACACCTGTAATCCCAGGGAATTGAGACACTGAGGCAGTGTAAACTCAAGGCCAGCTTGAGCAACTTAGCAGGACCCTCAGCAACTTAGTGAGACCCTGGCTCAAAATAAAATATAAAAAGTGCTGGGATGTAGCTCAGTGGTAAAGCACAGAAGCAAAATGATCCAGAGGAGAAATATATCAACAAAAATGTAGTGTTTGTGTGCAATTTCTTTTGCTTTTAATCTTCATACTCCATTCCTTCCCAAAGTTACTTAAGTCAGGACCTTTTCCCTCAGCTCTTTGGCCTTTATTTTATTCATTTAAATTCAGTTATAATACCTTTATACTGGTCACAGCCTACATACATTCTTCCCTTTGATCTTTTGAACTCCTAAATGAATTTTTAAAGTTGTGTATACTAATGATTTGCTTTTTTGTGCTGTCAAATTCTATAGGTTTTAGCAAGTACATGATGTCATGTATTCACCATTGCAATGTCATACAGAGTAGTTTCACCTCCCTAAAACTTTCCCTGTGCTTTACCTGCTTGTCCCTTCCCTCCCTCCTGCACCCCTGGCAATCACTGATCTTTTTCTTGCCTTTATAGTTTTACTTTTTCCAGAATGTCATGTAACTATAGCTTCACAGTATATAGCATTTTCAGTTTGGCTGTTTCATTTAGAAGGTTTCTCTCTGTGTATTTTATTGCTTGAGAGCCCACTTCTTTTTGTCACTGAGTAATATTCCACTGTATGGATCTGCCACGATTTGTTTATTTGTTCACCTTTTAAAAGGCATCTTAGTTGCTTCCAGTTTTCGGTGATTTTATGAATAAAGCTTCTCCAAACATTTGTGTACAGCTTTTGGTATGAATGTAAGTTTTCAACTCGATTAGGAAAATACTGAGTGCAATTGATGGGTCGTATAGTAAGAGAATGTTTAGCTTTGTAAGAATTTGCCAAACTGTCTACTAAAGGAACTCTGTCATTCTGCATTCCCACTAACAATGAATGAGAGATCCTGTTTCCCCATCCTCACCAGCATTTGGATTGGTCAGTTTTTCTTTTCTTTTTTTTTTTTTTAATATTTTATTTGTTCTCTTTAGTTATACATTACAGTAGGATGTATTTGGACATATTATACATACACCGTAGTCAGTTTTTCTTGCCTTTTTTTTAAAGGCATATTAATACTGCCTGGGATTCTTCAGGGGATACAAGGTTTATTAATGAAGTTGGGAATGTCTTGGATGATCTAGGACATGGCCAGAGAGTTATAATATCAGCCCAAGTTCAGTCAGGAAAATGGGGCTGCTACAAATAGTTTAAGAATAAGGTATTTAATAAAGAATTGGGGTATTGCTGAGTAGAGTGATGCACACTTATAATCCCAGCAACTTGGGAAACTGAGTTAGGAGGTTTAAGGCCAGCCTCAGCAACTAAGTGAGACCCTGTCTCAAGATAAAAAGAGCTGGGGATTAGCTCCAAGGCAAAGCCTCCCTGGGTTCAATCCCCAGAATCCCCCCTCCAAAAAAATAGGAACTAGAGAATGAAGGTTTTTGTGAGTAGTAGGGGCAGGAAAAGACGTTCTGTGCTATGTCAGTAATATGTCAGCCTAACGCACCAGAAGGAGGAGAAAAGTTGCAGATCAAAGTGGAAATGTCTGAGAAGATGCCAGGTCCGGTCATGATGACACGAAGGAATTTACAGAGAGATTGCAAAGCGTATACTAATGTTTTGCTTTTTGTGCTGTAAAATTATAAAGGCTACACCAGACCCAATCCAGGTGAGCTGGTGGAGATACCACAGGGTCCTTTCTGACTGCCATTTTCTCCCAAGAAATTTCGACTAGCATTTTTTTCCTTACACATTTTTCCCATTTGCAAATGCTCATCCAGAACCCTACAAGAATTCTGGAGGACCTAGCCTTCTGCTTTATAAGGCAGTAGTGGTGGTGCCTGGCAACAGATAACTACCCCCACACCCCCAAATGCAACCCATGCACATGTATATCATAGTTTATCTTCTCATCTCTAATCCCTTCATATCCTCACTCTCCACTTGGCCATTGTAGCTGTTGTTCCAGCATCCATCTTACCTCTCTGGATTATTCCACAATTATTACTTCTAACCCTCTGTCGCGCATGAGCATATTTCTACAAGTCCAACCACTAGACACAGCACCCTCAGACCCAGCTTCTTGAAGCTCAAGTTGTGCTGACTCACCCCCAACCCCAACCCAGTTCTACCTCTCTCCTGATCACAACCCCATCATCCAGACCAAAAAAAAAAAAAAAAAAAAGAAAAAAAATTCAAACTACAGTCCCTGGAGGCACTTTTAAAATACTTTCCCTCATCTTCCAAGTATACATGGTCTACAAGTCTTGTGGAATCTGTGGTTTTCCTCAAATGCGAGCCATCTTTCCAATTCTTCACTTCTTTCCGTCTCTTCCATCAAAAACATTACCGTGGTAGACAACTTTCACATAAGTCTTAATTTTTAGGGCTTTGCTAAAAGTTTACGTAAAATATCATGATTGACCTCTGACATAATCTGAGGAGGTGAGTATTGTAGTCTTCTCAATGCTACAGATGTAAGATCATCCCCAGCCAGGGAGCAGGTTTGGGGACCACAGGGGTCTGGTTTTCAAAGCCTGGAACCACAGAGCTCACTTGGTGTCATCTAGAACCTGAAAATCTGTCCTAGGTTGCCAGAAGCTCTAAGCTGAATTCTTTCTTCTGGCTTCCCTGGGGACAAAGTGTCAGAGATGCAAGTATCTGGAAACCCCTGAGAAGAAGCTGGGGTGGCAGGCCAAAGGGTGAGGAGAAAGAAGCTCATCCTTTCTCCCAATGGGGAGGGAGCCCATTTGAAGGAGAGTGCCTCATTTGACCCACCTCTCTCTCCCTCCCTTCTTTGCTGGAGGCAAACTCACCCAGGCCTTTGGGCCACTTGTTTTCCAGTGCCTAGGTCTCCGAAGGCCCTGGTTTTGCTCCACTGAACCTCAGGCCTCCTGTCTCAGGACTTGGGACTGGAGTGCTTGCTGCAAGGACAGACAGGAGAACCATGAGCCGGGAAGGAGACCAGGTCTCGCCGCATGGTGTGGGCCCCTGGGAGTCCCTGGACTTGAAGTGTCATGAAGACCAAGCAGGGAAGGGGACTGTTCTACTCAGGGGGATATAGGGTGAAGTGGGGCGTGGTAGTTGGAGAAGCCAAGAGCAAGTCTCAGCAGCCATGACACCCAGCTTCCTTGGAGAGAAGGGAAGGAAATGATGAGGAAGGAACCACAGGGTCATCAGAGTGGGTCAGGGAGAAAGACTGCACTGGGTGTCAGCCAGAGACAGGTGGCCATAGGAACTGGAGAAAGGAGAGGGAGTGGACAAGATGCTCCGGGCAGGCGGAGAGCAGGGACAGGACCCACCCGCCTCTGTGTTGATGCCTTCAGTCCACCAATACTGATTTATGTGCTGGGTGTGTCTTTACCCATGGCAGTAGAGAAAAGCCAGCATAGTCCTTTCCCACAAATTCCCTGTCTTCTTCAGACATCTCCTAGGGTTACTGTATGATTGCACCTTTTCCCTACTCTCTGTATCATTTCCTAAAGGTTTATTCCTGGACCAAAATTCAGTTTCAGTGTGATCATTTGAATAATTTATGAAGGATGAAACAGGGAAAAAATGAATACCACCTCTCAGCCTGAATATCCTCATTATTTTCAGATTATTCCATGTTTGCAAATTTGCCCACACCCTAAAATTAATCTGTAACCCCTCAAATTCAAACACCTGGGTGCTTTCCCTCGCTTGCAAAAATGCACACAGTGGTGGAAACTTCAAGTTGCCTGTGGCTCACATTCCCAGCTGAGGTGAGACAAGACCATATGAGAGCTAAAAGAAGTTCAGACTTCTTTAAGCTCTCATAGTATACACAGCTGTCCTTGCCAGTGTATATTTTACCCTACATTCTATGCAGTTTTTGATTGTTTGGTGCTATTTAAATGGCCCCCAGCATAATGTTAAAATTCTGCCTAGAGTTTTAAGCAAAAGAAAGTTTTGATATGCCTTATAGAGAAAATATATGTGTGGATAAGGTGGGTTCAGACATGAGTTACAGCTCAGTTGGCAGTGAGTTCAATGTTAATGAATCATACCACAAATTAAATAAGTTGTCTTTTCACAGGAACACATGTAAAATTGTTACATATTGTCTGATTGATACAAATGATGTGACCAGAGATTAACAAATTTAACCCTGTGTTACCCCAAAGAACTGTGGCCCAAATATTCTCTTCTAATTTAGTATTGACAGCAACTTCATACAACATAACCAATACAAATTATGAGAATGGAGTGTATATCATTTCAAATGTAGTTACAAGTGTCTGATCATCATAGGGACTTAAATTTATGTGGCTTTACTGTTTGTTGAACAATTCCTGATATCTTATCTCAACACCTGCTAGATAGGCAGAGCAGATGTTACTATGTGTGCTTTTTGTGTGAGAAGGAAGGATAACTGAGTTGTTGCCCAAATTGCTGGTACCTAGGAAAAGATCAGGACTTAATCATGAAGTATAGTTCACTGCTCTTTCTGCTAATTGAGCTGTTTCATCAAACCAAGATACGGCTGTGTCCATTACTGCATCCAAAGTACATCCATCCCTGGCCCTCTTAAGAAACGTTGCAACCTTTCTAATATAATTAATACCTTTATCTGATTTTCTTTTTCCTATCTCTAAAAACAAGTTTAGTTGGAAAATTCAGTGTCAGCCAACACTTACTATCCCCCACTCTGCTCTAATTCCCAGTTATTAGAGCAGTATCCCTAGTCCACTATTGCATTCTACTCCAAAGCTCTTCTTGGCAATGAGAGAAGGCTGAAGGGATGTTATTGCATTGATTCGGGGCCTCCCCAAAACACGTTCAAGTCCTCATCCTGGGTATGCATGTATGTGACCTTATTTGGATAAAAAGGGTTTGCAGATATTTTAAATTAAGGATCTTTAGATGAGAATATCTTGGATTAACCAGGTGGCTCTAAATTCAACAGTGTTCTTGTAAGAGGAGGAGAAGTGCAGAGGAGAGAAACCACCATGTAAAGATGGAGGCAGACATTACAGTGCTAAACCTACAGACAGCCCTCAACTTACAGAGGGGTGACATCCTGAGAAGCTGGGTGTCATGCCTGCTGAGACTTGCTGTTGGCTTCTCCAACTACACTTCCCACAGTACACTTGAAATACTGTCAGTCAAAACTGCATTACATATACCTAAATTACCAAACATCCAGGCTTAGCTGGCCTGCCTTAAATGTGCTCAAAACACTTACTTTAGCCTATGGTTGGGCAAAATCATCTAACACTGTCTATATTATAAATAAGTTTTGAATGTCCTGTGTAATTTCTCGACTTCAAATCTCTATACAGTGCAGTATTTTCTCTTTACATTCATGATTGTGCAGCTGACTGGGAGCTGCAGATCCAGCAACTCCCCAGGGTGAGTTGGTACAATTTTCCTGGAAAGTCATACATTGTGAGATGTATCTTTATCTTAGCAGTAGTATTTCAACTGCTTGAAATATGCTCTAGGGAACTATTAAGATGAGTAGAAAAAGCATGTTTGGAGTAGTTTTAAAAACAACCAGGGCTGGGGATGTACAAGTGGCTTGTTCATGTGTGAGACCCTGATTCAGTCCCCAGTACCACAAAACCAGACCAACAAAAACTGGAAACAGGGCTGGGGTTGTGGCTCAGTGGTAAAGGGCTTGCCTAGCATGTGGGAGGCACTGGGTCCAATTCTCAGCACCACATATAAATAAATAAAATAAAGGTCTATTGGCAACTAAAAAAAACATTTAAATAACTATAAACAATCTAAATATTCAGAAATAGAAGAATGGATTAAAATTATTTATTACAGTGAAATAGTATATGTATTTCCAAAGTCTGGCAAATGACATGTGAAAACATGATATATGGCTTAGTGGAAAAGAAACTTATATGCATCACAGTATTTAAGTAACATAAGACTGGATCTGTATAGAAGACAATAGAAGCAAATAAAACATAGAATTATTATCTCTGGTGCTAGAAAAGTGGTGTTTTTTTTTTCTCCATTGCTCAGTAGCCATTATATTATCCTATTTGTACTCAAGAAAATCTATTATTTTTATCATTAGAAAGCATGGAACATGTTACTGAAAGTGATTCTTACTAAGTAATCTTTTGTTTTCTTTATAAGGATACTGTCACGAAGCAGAAATGTCCAGGCACACCTGTGGGTCAATGTCTAGGGACATAAGAGCATGTAGCACCACCTCCAAGCTTAGAAGCAAGGTCAACAAGCATGAGAGAGCCCAGAATCCAAATCTGAACACCAATGAAGAATATTACTTCACCTTCATTTTGAGTAAAAGCTCAGGAAATTGGGCCATGGTGGGTTTACAACCTATAAACCCAGTGTAAGTGTCCATTCGGCTCTGAGATGATTGACAATTTCAGTGAAGGTATCGAGAATCATTTTAATAAGGACAGTATTGTTTATGAAGACAATGCAACAGATGGACATATATATTTAGGAATGCCTTTAAAGTGGCTTCCTAGAGGTTCTTATTTAAAAATACCATTTGCTCAAAGAAAGAGGAAGATGGTAAGATACCATGCCAGTGTGGAAATACAAATATCAAGGGCATTCATTCTGCTTCACGTTGCTGCTGTGGCAAGAGCACAGATTCTTGAACTCAATTGCCCTCATTAAAGAAGAAGCACACTTGCACCTATGCCTCCCTGGCAATGCTAATTAACCCACCTCACTGGTGAGATGACAGAAGGATCTATATTGTGCCATTAGAGCAGACCAGATCTGAGGACACCTCTCTGGGTGAAGAGATGCTCTCCCCAGGCTCGGTTCTTGGGTCCAGATAGGCCTGCACTCTGGTGTCCAGATAGGCCTGCAGGGGTGCTGACCTCATGACTGGGAGCTGCCAGTCAAGGAACCCTGAGGACAGCGGGCGGGTAGGTGCCCAGAAAGTTCATGAGGCTGAGCTAACAATGGAGACAAAGTAAAGCCTAGGTTTAGTAAAGTGAAGCACAGGTGCCAAACTCCTTTGCTGCAATATGAGGTTAAGAATTGCCCTACTGCAGAGGTATGATAATTAAATGATTTAATATTTGTAAAATGCTTGCCACAGTGCATAAAAAGGACTTTGTGTTTGTTAAAGTTAACAGTTGGCTTTACTGGTGGTCTAAATAGAGTTTCTCACCAGCGTCATTGGGGGGGTGGGTATGGAGTGGGGGAATTGAACTCTGAGACACTTTGCCACTGAGCTATACCACTAGCCTTTTCTTTAATTATTATTTTTTTATTATTATTATTACTAGGAGATAGTGTCTCGCTAAGTTGTTAAGGCTGGCCTCAAACCTGTGATCCTCTGGCCTCAGCTTCCCCAGTTTCTGGGATAACAGGTGTGCCATCACGGTGCCCAGCGTTTGGGTCATTTTTGAAAGTTGCAGTTTCCTGGACCTTGCCCTGGACCTGTAGAACCATATGACAGAATAGGTTGGCTCCAAGAAAAAGCAGTTTTTTTTGTTAAATGACTACCCCATGTACATCTTAAGAGCCCTAAAATGGGGGGAAACTTAGATCTGGGTCAATCTCTTTGATTTGCAAATGAAGGAATTGAGACTTGCCAAAAGTCTCCCTGCAGGATCCTAAGAGAATGTTAACACTCCAAGGTTAAAATCCTCTCCAACAATCCCTTTCCCTTTTCAGCTATTTCCATGTCCTCCAGCAAATTAATCTGTTATATAATGTGTGAAAGGGGTCAAAGTCACAAAGTGAGTGTGAGGATCAAATAAGACCAAGGCCAGTTAAATACACAAAGGACAAATACTCAAAGGGCCACCACCCCTTCCTGGGACAATTCTCTCAGGTGCCAGACAGAATTTTTCTTGACTGGGAGCAAATTGTGCTGTGAGGTTTTGCAAACTGCAGTACCAGGAACTGCAGAAGCCACTCCATCCCACGTGTCCCCTGATACCTCTGCTGCTGTGACTTGTGGCCACAACTACCCAGAGCGCTGCTGACATGGCCTTTCCTACAAAGGAAGGTCCCAGCTTGCTGTCACCCTGCTGCTCAGAGCCTCCAGAATACCAGTGGGAAGAGTACTGCCCCTCAGAGGTCGAAGCCAAGCCCCTTATACTGGACAGAGCTCCAGCTGCTGAGCTCTAGCTCCTGGAACTCATATCTCCCAATGCCTTTGAACTCTAATTGAAATGAATACCACCTCTTCCTGGTGTCAGAAGAGTGACTGGTTACATCCCTCTTGTGGAATTAAGATATAAGGATCACAAAGAACCCATGCTAAAGTAAGATTTCCTCCCTAAAAGAAAGCCATTCCCCTATTACCTAAAGCCATGATATAGTTTATTGTAAATATATAAGGTTTCAGAATTATCTGTTCATTTTATAACCTGTCCCCCATAAACCAACCCATAATTTACAAAGCCAGAAATGTTTAAAAATAAATTGTTCCAAAATATACAAAATTATATAAAGATTTTGGAAACAATGTGATAGATATTTTGCTACATAAGTTTAGTTACACAGATTTTAGAACACATTTTATGTTTTCTGTAAACCTCCTATTATCTTTTCATGAACTAACATTTTTATGTATCAAAATGATTTGAATAAGATTTCCAGTGAATTTTAATTTTGTGGATTGAGAATTTTATGAACATGTTGAATTCTTAACATCCATGTTCTAGAAAGTGGTGTTAAGCTTATTGTCTATTAAATCACTCCTTTGCTTATGCAGAGAAATGTAAAAATGGCAGAAAGAGAGAAATAAATTGAAAAGCCACCAGAGAAAACACTTCCAGTGGCAGGAACACATTCTTAGTGCTTTAACCACTTGTTATTCTACCCTCATAAGTCTTACTCTAATGTCTACAATCACAGGCTTCGACAATAGTGTTTGTTTCAAAAAAGACAACTTCACTTCATTTCAGAGTGTTCTGAGTCTCTTAACTTCTGGCCAATATCTCAAAAGCGCACGAAATACTAGCAATTTAGCTCAAATGGTAGGAAGTTCTTTAGTGTTTGGGACTACCAGGATAGCTCTTGAAAAGTGTCTTCAGATTGATGGACAAATACAACTTCAGTATTCTTTACCATCTCTTAATGGGCATTGAAGTTGTCACTGTCCCAGAACCCAGAACCCGTGACAGGAAAAAAAACAAAACCACAAACCAAATCCTTATTATTTGGTAATCATGGCTTGCCTTACTCACAGGAGTGTGAAAATGGCTGAAGAGTCAAAGAATGACAGTGAGTGAAGAAACTTTTATATAATTGGGGGATTTTTTTTTTCTTTGATAGAGTAATCTTTCTTAAACTCCAGACCCACAGAAGACAAAACAGTCATTTTATCTACCCTGGGTGTTTGTGTATACTTTTGGGTTAGTTTTCTAAAACTCTCACAGTATTGCAGTTAACTAAACACACCTTTTAAAACTGTTACTTTATATGCATCATATATCTTTCTGTCAATTGCATAAAGAGTTGTCACTATTGTGACCTTTATTCTCTTCTCCAAAACATCATCGAATACTTACTTGCACCTTTGAATGCAGGTCCTGCATACAGGCTGCCATGAAAGTTTTACCCAATCTTCTTTGGTCATCAGTTTTGATGCATATTTCGGGGGTCCATACCCCATCTTCTTGTTCAGGATTAAACTGGGGATGTTGACTCCTGGGCAGGGCCCAAATAGCTCACATTTCCTGCTTCCCACCTACCCACCCAACCAAGTGCCTCCAGAGTGTTGGAGCAGATGATTCTGCTATTACCCAATCCTCCTGCCTAGCCATGGCTGAGGACACTTTGGAGCCACTTTCCTGCAGCCTACTAACACAGCTGCTTTCCTCCAGTTGCTGCAATTGCTGGTCCAGGACAGTCCCAGTCTGCTCTGCTGGCTGTGCCTGACAAACCATGCCTTCTAAGCCCCGCCCAACCCAACTTCCCTCTAACCCCATTGGGGTCCCGGGAGAAAAGAAACAGGTGCAGTAGGTAATAAAGTTATGGGGCGTGGTCATTCTGGCCAGAAAAAGTAGCGCTTAAGGAGAGAAAGGGGGAGCGCTCCCCCGCCAGACCTTGCCATCCACTCTCACCCGCCAACTATGCGGAAGCCCTGGAACAGCTCCACTTCGTGGCCAGAGAGGGGCCAATTGGCTTCCGAGGAGGCGAGTTGCTGTCTGAAAGAGAAGAGGAGCTCAGGATCTCTCTGTTCATTGGCCATTCACGTCATTTCTACCGGGAAAGGGCGATTCCAGTGCTGGCGGGAAAGGTCCCTTGCAGTGGTGCTGGCGAGTTCATCAGAGTTCGTCGCTGGACTTTGAAGGGACTCTTCCTCTTAGGTAAGTTACCCCTTTGGTTCTGGGCTAGCTGGGAGAATTCATTGGCAGAAAAATCTCGGGCTGGTAGAGAGCAGGAGGAAAAATCCTCTATTCCTGGATGCTTGCTATCTTTTCTAGAGAGGGTACCGCGTGCAGTTCCTGGAAACGTAAAAAGAACAGAGATAGGTAAAACGATGCATTTCTTTTGCAGTGCTTAACATGATGTGCTTGTCTTGCTTTCATCAACGTAAATTTACTGTTCCAGGCATGTTCTGCCAGGAAATTAGAAAGTTGCAAGTGTTTTTATTGTTTATTCCAGTAACGTCCTCAGAGACCCAACCAGTCTTCATTAGAAGGCATCAAAGAACAGGTTGCAACTCAAGAATTCTTGAACCTTCTCCTCAAAATCCTAACTTCGGTATATCCACCAACCCTAAACTGTTACCCAATCCTATCTAATCCCCCACCCCCCAAACACACACACTAAAGACCAGGTTTAAACCAGACTTCATAATCTCAATATTAGCCCAGCTTTGCTTTACCCTCCCCAGGAAACTACCAGAATGCTGTCAAGCTATTAGTCTCCAGTACCTCATAAACAATAAGCTTGGCTTTGTCTTATCAGCAGGTTGCTTTGATGACATTTCTGAAAGCAGGCATTTGCCATTCTTGAAGACCCCTGCAAGACCGAATCAGCCTCTTCCACCTTAACCTACACCCCTCAACCCAGAATCAGTGTTCCCTGCTGAGGTCCCTTCAAACCCCCTTCCAAGAGCCCTCTGCCCCCCGCCCCCAAAGCTGGGTAAAGTAGCTGTTTCATTAAGTTGAAATCCAGTTCCTTTTTGTTGTGTTTCCCAAGTGCAAATCTATTTTGTTCCTAGGAGTAAGGAAACCTTTTAAGTAATCCTTTTGAATTATCTTCTCGGATTAAAAAAAAGAAAACTCTTATGGTTGGCGAAAATCTACCTTATTTTTAGCAACAATGCACTTTGTCTCTGTTATTGTAAATAATAATAATTATAATTATTATTATTATTATTATTATTATTATTATTATTATTATTAAGAGAACAGGCATGGGCTCTGATAAATGTGTTTCCTGGGGCTCGCCCTGACGACCAAGACATTCAGAAGGTTTTGGTTTTAGACTGATGGCGCTGTCTGAAATAAATACAAAATCAGATGCTTCTCTGGAGAGCCACCTGAGGCCAGGAACAGCCAGTCTCCCCCTCTTCCCAGAGGTCCAAAAAAGCAAGGAACTGAGGGGGATGGAGGTGGGAGATGGGGTAGTTTAGGAGGGAAGAGGCCTGACAGGCAGAGAAGGCAAAGAAAGTAACTAAATGGCAGGGGCAACAGCCACTCACAGAAGGGTGGGCGGTCCTTTCAAGCCCTTAGTCCCACCTCCATCCTGTCTTGTCCAATCCCAGTTTCAGTGGGCGCACTCTCATTGGCCAGACTAGCTGCCTCTCTGTGGAACCCGGGCTGCTGAGGTAAATTGGCACAGGATTTGAATGCCAGACCTTTGCGTGTGCCAGGTGCGCAGCAGCCAGGGAGCCCACGGAATTGGTGAGCCATCCTGGTGGGCGAGCCGGTTGGGAGACTGTAAGAGAGGGAAGCGGGGGCCCAGAGGGGGGGCGGGGGGGAAGGTCAAGGTGGGGAGAAGGACGGGGAAATAAGAAGATGGTAGAAGTATCAGAGGAAGGCAAAGGAAAGGGGAACGGGGAGAAGGGAAAGGAGAGGGGAGAAGAAAAGAGAATATGAGAATGAGAAATTCCAGGAGAGCTGTCAGGTGGAGATGGGATCCAGGACAGGCTGTATTACTTTTATCCCTTTAGTGTAGGAAGTAAAGCAAGTCCTTTAGGTGAGTAGAACCTGGACATATCCCACTATAACACAAGGTTGGAATAGCAGAGCGGTAAAGTCCTTCACATTTTGATATAACACTGTGCAGTCTAGATACTGAAACCTATGTGTGGGGCCCGGGCGGTATTGGGGTGTATTCTTAACATCTTGGCCTTTTCCACTGCAGCTGCTCATATACAAGCCAGTAATCCTAAAATACATATTTCTTTCTACTTGATTTGTTTTCCTTTTGTAGTGGGTGTGAAAATTATTTCTGAAGCAGTTTCTTTCTCAGACATCATTAGATGAGTCATCATCAACAGTGACACCCCACCCAAATTTTCTGCCTTCAAAGATCTTACAGCTCGGCTCAGTTCCTCAATTTTTTAGAAGCTCAGTTCCTCTATTTTTACCACCTCCAACCCTTCTTTGATGTTTAAAAAGTATACATTTGGTTAAGTGTTTTGACACTGATGCTAGTACTGGCAGTAATATTTACTGGGCAGCCTATTAAACGGCATTCACTGTTCTAAAGGACACTTTTTAATCTTCACAACACCAGAAGTTAATTCTAATACTGTCCTCATTTTAGATAAGGAAAATGAGACAGGAAGTAGTTAATTGTTATTTCACAGGTCATGAAACTGGGAAGTGGCAATCTTACAGTTGAGCCTAGATGTTCTTATAAATACTGTCATTGATATAGTACATTTTCATATTCATATCTTGTTTAAAATAATTGTCTCTTTTTACAAACAGGAAACTAAGGTTCACATAGGCTAACTGGATTTCCTTAGAAACTCATTACCAGCAATTGAGAAGTTCCTGCACCATAGTGAAGTGGTTACAAGAATAAGCACAGTCTTTAGATGACTTCCACTTGCCAAAGAGTGCAGAGGAGAGTGCATATGTAAAATGACAAGGGAAAGAAGCAATCCAAGAAGTGAACATTCCACAGCTTTTCTGTCCACTTTGACAGATCAATGCTTTTTCTAGAAGGAAAGAGACTTAAAAGCCATAATTAAAGGCAACTTTCATACCTCATCTGGATTTGGGGTTTATCAAATTAGTGTTGTGATTATAAAAGAAAATGTCCTTCATTTTAGAAATAGAATATATTTTTTTTACAAATAGCCAAGTAATAGAGATGGTCTAGGTGTCCATCAGCAGATGGATAAGGAAAATGTGGTATATAAACACAATGGAGTTTCACCCATCCATAAAGAAGGATGTGATTATGTCATGTGTTGGTACATGGATGTAACTGGGGAACATCATGTTAAGTGAAATAAGCCAGACTCAGGAAGTCAAGGGTTGAATGTTTCCTCTCATATGCAAAAGCTAGAGAGAAAATAAGGAATTAAAAAGGCAGTTGGGGGGAGGGTCTTATGAAAACAGAAGGGAGAAAAGTAGAGTGGAAGCTTATGTAAACTTTTCAGATTACTTTATGAAATCCCATTCCAAATTTCTTTTATCTTCAGGGTATTAACCAGTTCCTTTCCTACCCTTTTCCTTAAATTTTACCATCTCTGGCATCTCCATCTTAAATAGAGATCAAATTTTAACTCAAGGTAAGTAGAAGAACACACTTTTGAATTCTCCAACTACAGATTTTTCTATGGGTTTTAATATTTGCACATGGACAGATCTCTCTTCTTTAAGCTATCCTTTCCCCCAATTAAAAAAAAAATCTAGATATAACCTCTTTCCCACTGTAGTTGGGATTCGAAGTTAGAGATAATTTTCATAAAGTGTCAAGTGTAGTGACTGACACATAATGCTCTATAAAAGGAAGCTTTTATTGTTGGGGTGATAATACTTGGTGGATAAATTATTTGCTAAGTTAATATCTCTGGGGAGGGCAAGAACAGAGCTGAAGAAGGAAGTTCATCTCTTCCTCTACATAATTAATGACAGCTATGAAGATACTGTTGTAACTTGAACCTTTTTTAAATTAGTGTTTCAGCTGAACTAGTTCATCTTCAAGTCATCATGAGCTGTAAGAATCGCAGGTCACAGAAGAACTTATTGGATGTGAAAAAAAACATGAAAATAGAGAACTATTTTGCTCAGGTATGTTTGTAAACACTATTTATGTAATGAATATGCTAATGTTAGATTTAGCCATCCTTGAGTCTGTATTGCATAAATCTTCCTGCCAAGAAATCATATCATTATATATTGGAAATATTTATATAAGGTAAGACCTTTCTCATCCACTTTGTTTTATATATATATATATACATATATATATATATATATATATATATATATATATATATAATAATTTTGGTCATATCACACTAGCCCTTAAAAAAAACTGGTAGTAATTCCTGGACAACCATAAAAACCAAATAACTATATTAAACTTTGGATAAAACAAAACCAAAAGTAATCTGTTTTATAGCACAGAAATACCATGCCAAGTGTGGCTGATATACTGAATCATAATAACCTACATCTGTACAGTGCTTTACAGTTTATGAAACAAATTTTTTGCTTGTTTATTCTTACCATAACCATGTTAGTCAGGTAAAAGAGTTTACCTCTAATATGTTTCCTTCAAAAGTTCCTATATGTGCCCAAGAATACTTTGACAAGTTGGAATTCTGTTGCAATGCTCCCGTGGGGTACATGAGCAAGATGTTTCTGACAGCATTAGGCTTTAGAGATGCCTTTTATAGATTTGCACACATAGCACAAGTAAATTTACATTAACTTGTGTTCTTTTTATCTCTTTGACCCAGACTACTAGTATTTAACAAATCTACCCTATTACATGCCAGTCATGTTGCTAGGCTGTGCTACACAATGATGTTAGGCCTAGTCTTTACGACAATCCTGGCTTTGTTATTCCCATTACCAGAATGTAGCCTTGCTAGCATATGACTCCATGCCTGTTCATACCCTCACCATAATGAGTAGGACTTTAGGAAAATGTACATTTTAGAAATAGGTACATTTTCCTGAAGTCCTATTCATAAGCAGTTGCTCTTAATTTTTCATTAATTTTTTTGTACTGTTTGACTAATCCTCTTTAATTCCTTCCCCTTCCCCAACTCCTGGTTCTTAAGATGATACCCTACAAAAATCAGTATTATGCATTCTTGTAATCCCAGTGCTTTGGGAGGCTGAGACAGGAGGATCATGAATTCAAAGCCAGCCTCAGCAAAAGTGAGGCACTAATCAACTCAGCGAGACCCTGTCTCTAAATAGAATACAAAATAGGCCTGGGGATATGGCTTATGGGGCAAGTGCCCCTGATTTCAATTCCTGGTATCCTGCCCCCCCCAAAAAAAAATGAGTGTCATGAATGCAAATTTTACCAAGAAAAATGTTTGGTGTCATGGAAAGGAATATTAGACTTAAGTGTTGGTATTCTGGCACTCACTTCATTTAGTGGTTATTACATGATGCTAGGAAAGGCACTAACAAGAAAAACTTTCTATACCTAAGTTTCTCCATCAAAAAGACAAAGAGAGGCCATGTTTGTTTCTTCTCAATTCATAGAATTTAGAGATTAATTGATGTCATAGAGGAAATAAGTAAAGTTTTTTGCATGATAGGTTCTGGGTGAATGAAGGTATTCATTATTAGAAATAACTATTTTTATGATCAGATAATCAGTTAGCTAATGAGGATTTTGTTCAAAATGTAATGCCTAATAATAAATCATGGTGACTTATTTTTGCTGAACTTGGTATTTTTTAAAAATTTTGGTTTTAATTTTTTGTTGTTGATGGACCTTTATTTTATTTACTTATTTTTATGTGGATGCTGAGAATCGAACCCCATGCCTCACTCATGTGAAGCAAGTGCTCTACCAATGAGCTACAACTCCAGCCCATGAACTTGGTATTTTAAGAACAAAATTTTCAGTGCAGTTTATCACTGTGTTTGAGAAAAGTAAAAATTTTACAGCTGAGAATAGTAAACAAGACATGAAGTGACACTTTAAGAAAGCTGGTAGCTTTTTAAGCATGTGTCTCAGAAAAATGCACCAGTGTATCTTATTAGGAGCTTATCTGACTGATGTGACAGTCTGCTCAGCTTATATTCTAGAGCTGAAGTTAAACTGAGATCTAATTATATTCACTGTTTTTTTGAGTATGAGTTTCCCATAGAAATTCTGTGAATTGCATATTTAAAAAGGAAACAAGCAACAACAACAACAAACTAGGGTTCTATTCAGAGTCTCAAGGTTTTTCGTCTAACATATATTTTTAGGTCTCAAAAGAAGAGCAGAACAATTCAGGTATTATTCAAATGAAGATGCAATCTAGAAAAAGGCCAAGAGATATAACTGACACCCAGGATCAAAGTTCCCACTCACCCAGGAAACCTCCGAAAGTCCAGACCACTTCTCCAAACAAAATCATTACTATTACCTTGAATGTAAACCTTAGAAAAAACAAGAACATGAAATACATGCTCACATGCAGTGAGGAGGACAACTTGCTGGTGGGGCTCAAGACCATTGATGCTGTCAGAAAAGCTATGGAGACTCGGCCAGGTAAGGAAATGCTGGTGCGTGGCATAGAAGGAATTAAAGGCTTCTTAAACCTGGGAATGCCGCTCAGTTGTTTTCCTGAAAACAGCCACGTGGTAATTACATTTTCCAAAAGTAAAAGCAAGCAGAAAGAAGATGGCCAAGTATTTGGCCGGCTCAACCAGGAATCTACTGACGTGGTCAAATTTTACATTCATGCAATTGGGAAGACCAGAAAACGAATTGTGAAGCGTGGGGAACTTCACAAAGAAGGAAACAAACTCTGTGTCTATGGTTTCAAAGGAGAAACCATCAAGGACACCATGTGCAAGGATGGAAGGTTTCTTCCCTTTTTGGAGACTGACAATTGGAAGCTCATTGGTAATCTGGATTCCATTCTAGAAAACTCACAGCTGATAGATGGGTTAGAAGGTAAGCTCTTTCAAGTTGAGGCTGATCAAGTAATGAACCCTAAGGCAGCAGCTGCTCAAAACAATGAGTTAGAAGAAAGAAACACCCGTGTGTTGAAAGAGTACATTGTGGAAGAGTATCCCTGTTTGAAAAGAGAAAGTGAAAAAATCAGGGAAAACTTGAAGGAAAAAATGAAAAAAAGACAGAAGAATACTTCTCTGTTTGAATTGCATAAAACAAATTTTTGGAAACTCACAAAAAATTCAACTCCAGTGAAAGTGATCAAACATCTTGCACAACTCAGTGACTCAGTGGGATACATATTCTGGAACAATAATGGAATCGAAGGCTGTGCCACCTGCTTTGCTTTTAAGGGATTGTTCATTTTCACTTGTCGGCATGTAATAAACGATATCGTGGGAGAAGGAATAGAGCCAAGCCAGTGGGCAGATATAATCAGTCAATGTGTAATGGTGAAATTCGATTATGAAGATACCCCAGTCACAAAAGACAACTGCTTTCTCGTTGAACCTTGGTTTGAAATATCTGACACAACTCTTGACTACGCCGTCCTGAAACTGAAAGAAAATGGACAAGAAGTACCTGCGGGACTGTATAATGGGATTGGTCCTATACCGTCTAGTGGTTTGATATATATTATTGGCCATCCAGATGGAGAAAAGAAGCATACTGACGCTTGTGTTGTGATTCCTCAGGGTAAACGAGAAGAGAAATGTAAGGAAAAGATTCAGATGAGAACAGCAGCAGGTTATGATAAATCTGAGTTTATCCACATGTACACTCAAAGAAGCTTCCAGGAAATGCTTCAAAATCCTGATGTGATTACCTATGACACCACCTTTTTTTTAGGGTCTTCTGGCTCTCCGGTGTTTGATTCAAAAGGTTCTTTGGTGGCCATGCATGCTGCTGGCACCACGTGTCCGCTATGGAGTGAGAAGGCTCATATCATTGAGTTTGGTCCGGCTATGAACAGTATCCTCTCACATATTAAGCAAAACCATGAAAGATGGTATAATGATGTATTTGTAAACCAACAGGATGTAGAAATGCCAAGTCAAGAGTATTGAGGACTGGTGAGAATTTAGTCCACTTACCAACTTTAAGGGGATTGCCTATTTTATTCCATATTCCATGGTCAATTTCATAAAACATATAAATAATCAATATTGTAGGCCACTTTCCATGAGCCAAGCATTTTTCTATCCCCTAGAGAAATAAGTTCTAAGAACCCTATGAGGAGGAGAGCTACCCCTATTTTAAAGTCAAGCAAAATGAAGACTTGATATGATTTAGCAACATTTATGATGACAATCTCCAGTAACTTGATGTTTTTTTTTTTATTGGTTGTTCACATCATTACAAAGCTCTTGACATATCATGTTTCATACATTAGATTGAAGTGGGTTATGAACTCCCAATTTTACCCCAAATGCAGATTGCAGAATCTCGTTGGTTACACATCCAACTTGATGGTTTTTTTTTTCATTTCTTCCCCTAAATTCACTTGCTTCACAGCAGAAGCTTAAACTTGTTTACCAATTATCCCCCATATCTGACACATGGAAAGGAAATGCTTAGAAAAATGTGTGGGTCAATCAGGAGCAAAATATGGCACTGTAGTTAATGTTAACTGAAGAGTTAAATGCTTGGTTAGAAATGATTACAAACAAAAATCTTGTACAATTTCTGAGATTCTCATATTACTAAATGTCAGAATACACTTATCCTGGAAAGTCAGAAGTAATATCCACTCTTTGGTGAAGGCGTTCCTATAGCCACTGTCTGACAGGGTCACAGTGTGGGGGATGCTGTAGCCGGGCCACGCCATCTAGAAACTGGAACCATTAGAAATGTTAAGTGTTTTGTTTATGATCCTCGTGATATGGATAGCAAGGCATATGTCAATCAATAATAAAAGACATATTGCCTGAAATTGCAGGAAAATTCCCACAATGAGACTAAGGATACAATTGAGACATGTCATGAGGTGCATTTCAATCTCTCTCAGGATACAAACAATGGTGTTATTCCTTAAGCCTGAACAACAAGAAATATTTATCCCATGGTTAACAATTTACATTAGCCCCCCAACCCCATCCTAAAGCCACAACCTGTACAATAGCCTAGCTACAGAAAAACAATTGCTGTGCCAACAGTACACGGACCACCGTATGTAGCTTATGGTATCCCCCTCGAGGACAAGAGGCTAATAAAAATACATTTCCCCAACCAATAGACCCTCCTTGGCCTTACACAGAAACTAATGATAAAAATGGAAAACACATAGTTAACATAAATGACAAATGGGTTGAGGGATAAAGCCTGCCCTTTAGTTAAAGCTTACAAAGACATAAAAATTGGTGTGCTTTGACCCAGGATCAAGGAAGTTCTTTAAGAAAGTAGTTGAATAGATCATATGAAAAAAAGAAATGACCTTGGAAATTGAAAATAGAATAATGTAAAATTAACAGATATATTTTAGAGGTACTTCAGAGTAGTAGGCTTTTAAATAATAGACTTTCACTACTTTTAAGTGTGTTTTACTGAGATTTTAGTTTAGAAGTAAGAAAGCTTAATCATAAGTATGCTTTAAAGATTAATGAAATAATTATAGGTATGCTTTAAAGTCAGAAGTGAATAATAGATCACTAGTCACATAGTCTAGTTGCGTCGCCTAGCACCTAGTGATTGAGGTGCAAACGTAAAAGCTTAATCATGATTGACTAAGGTTACAGAAAAAATGTTTTGAACAATGTACTCAATATCTTAGGTAATCAATGTATGTTAGAAAAGACTGTAATTCTTGAAAATTATGTAAATCAAAAAAGTTTCGGGCTTTGAAGCTATCCATTAACTACCTGAAAAAAACACCTGTAAAAAAGGAATAAAAATAAAGGTCCCTCCAGGAGCAGCAGAGATGTCTTCTGGAGGTTGCTCGGAACTTGCAACCTGTCGTCCCGACTCTTCTTCTTTCGAGGACACCACTCCTCCTTCAGGACCCCTGGAACCCCATTCCCCCTGGCCAAGGCTGGACCTTGGCAACTCTTCCCATATGAACGGGCTAAGAGGACAAGGGCATCTAGAAGGTCATATTCCTCTATTCTGATTTCCTTTGTTTTAACCTAATGTCCCTTTTTCTGTTCCAAGATCCCACCCAGTGTAGGCATCACATTTAACTTTCATGTCTGTGGGCTCCTCTTGGTTGTGACAGTTTCTCAGACTTCTTGGTTTTAAGGCTGCCCATCTATTGGAATTTGACAGATGCTTTTCTGATGGGACTGGGTTGTGGACTGGGGAGGAAGTTTATAGAATGAAGTATCATTCTCACCCTACCAAGGGATCATACTGTCAACATGATCCATCATTGGTGCTGGCCTTTGTCCCCCGGCTAAAATGGTGTTTTATCATTTATTCCCCTACGTGGTACTCTTTGGAAGGAAGTTACTATGCACAACCCATGTTTGTGAAAGAGAGACTTAGGTTCTCCTTCCTTAGGTAGGGGACTCCTGGAGAATCTACATAATTTATTTGGGATCATTTCGCATGGAGATTTGTCTCTTTTCCCCATTCATGAATTCCATCATCAGTATAGACTCGCAATACCCTTAACTCCATATGGATCCATAACCACATGGATCGTTTTCACTCCCTCCCTTTGTCTACCTATAAATTCTCTACTCCCCCCACAGAAAATAGAATTTTTATCATACCTCAGTAATTTATTTAACTGTTTGATTCTGGTATGCAGTTGGCACACTGGTGCACACCTGTAATCCCAGGGAATTGAGACACTGAGGCAGTGTAAACTCAAGGCCAGCTTGAGCAACTTAGCAGGACCCTCAGCAACTTAGTGAGACCCTGGCTCAAAATAAAATATAAAAAGTGCTGGGATGTAGCTCAGTGGTAAAGCACAGAAGCAAAATGATCCAGAGGAGAAATATATCAACAAAAATGTAGTGTTTGTGTGCAATTTCTTTTGCTTTTAATCTTCATACTCCATTCCTTCCCAAAGTTACTTAAGTCAGGACCTTTTCCCTCAGCTCTTTGGCCTTTATTTTATTCATTTAAATTCAGTTATAATACCTTTATACTGGTCACAGCCTACATACATTCTTCCCTTTGATCTTTTGAACTCCTAAATGAATTTTTAAAGTTGTGTATACTAATGATTTGCTTTTTTGTGCTGTCAAATTCTATAGGTTTTAGCAAGTACATGATGTCATGTATTCACCATTGCAATGTCATACAGAGTAGTTTCACCTCCCTAAAACTTTCCCTGTGCTTTACCTGCTTGTCCCTTCCCTCCCTCCTGCACCCCTGGCAATCACTGATCTTTTTCTTGCCTTTATAGTTTTACTTTTTCCAGAATGTCATGTAACTATAGCTTCACAGTATATAGCATTTTCAGTTTGGCTGTTTCATTTAGAAGGTTTCTCTCTGTGTATTTTATTGCTTGAGAGCCCACTTCTTTTTGTCACTGAGTAATATTCCACTGTATGGATCTGCCACAATTTGTTTATTTGTTCACCTTTTAAAAGGCATCTTAGTTGCTTCCAGTTTTCGGTGATTTTATGAATAAAGCTTCTCCAAACATTTGTGTACAGCTTTTGGTATGAATGTAAGTTTTCAACTCGATTAGGAAAATACTGAGTGCAATTGATGGGTCGTATAGTAAGAGAATGTTTAGCTTTGTAAGAATTTGCCAAACTGTCTACTAAAGGAACTCTGTCATTCTGCATTCCCACTAACAATGAATGAGAGATCCTGTTTCCCCATCCTCACCAGCATTTGGATTGGTCAGTTTTTCTTTTCTTTTTTTTTTTTAATATTTTATTTGTTCTCTTTAGTTATACATTACAGTAGGATGTATTTGGACATATTATACATACACCGTAGTCAGTTTTTCTTGCCTTTTTTTTAAAGGCATATTAATACTGCCTGGGATTCTTCAGGGGATACAAGGTTTATTAATGAAGTTGGGAATGTCTTGGATGATCTAGGACATGGCCAGAGAGTTATAATATCAGCCCAAGTTCAGTCAGGAAAATGGGGCTGCTACAAATAGTTTAAGAATAAGGTATTTAATAAAGAATTAGGGTATTGCTGAGTAGAGTGATGCACACTTATAATCCCAGCAACTTGGGAAACTGAGTTAGGAGGTTTAAGGCCAGCCTCAGCAACTAAGTGAGACCCTGTCTCAAGATAAAAAGAGCTGGGGATTAGCTCCAAGGCAAAGCCTCCCTGGGTTCAATCCCCAGAATCCCCCCTCCAAAAAAATAGGAAATAGAGAATGAAGGTTTTTGTGAGTAGTAGGGGCAGGAAAAGACGTTCTGTGCTATGTCAGTAATATGTCAGCCTAACGCACCAGAAGGAGGAGAAAAGTTGCAGATCAAAGTGGAAATGTCTGAGAAGATGCCAGGTCCGGTCATGATGACACGAAGGAATTTACAGAGAGATTGCAAAGCGTATACTAATGTTTTGCTTTTTGTGCTGTAAAATTATAAAGGCTACACCAGACCCAATCCAGGTGAGCTGGTGGAGATACCACAGGGTCCTTTCTGACTGCCATTTTCTCCCAAGAAATTTCGACTAGCATTTTTTTCCTTACACATTTTTCCCATTTGCAAATGCTCATCCAGAACCCTACAAGAATTCTGGAGGACCTAGCCGTCTGCTTTATAAGGCAGTAGTGGTGGTGCCTGGCAACAGATAACTACCCCCACACCCCCAAATGCAACCCATGCACATGTATATCATAGTTTATCTTCTCATCTCTAATCCCTTCATATCCTCACTCTCCACTTGGCCATTGTAGCTGTTGTTCCAGCATCCATCTTACCTCTCTGGATTATTCCACAATTATTACTTCTAACCCTCTGTCGCGCATGAGCATATTTCTACAAGTCCAACCACTAGACACAGCACCCTCAGACCCAGCTTCTTGAAGCTCAAGTTGTGCTGACTGACCCCCAACCCCAACCCAGTTCTACCTCTCTCCTGATCACAACCCCATCATCCAGACCAAAAAAAAAAAAAAAAAAAAGAAAAAAAATTCAAACTACAGTCCCTGGAGGCACTTTTAAAATACTTTCCCTCATCTTCCAAGTATACATGGTCTACAAGTCTTGTGGAATCTGTGGTTTTCCTCAAATGCGAGCCATCTTTCCAATTCTTCACTTCTTTCCGTCTCTTCCATCAAAAACATTACCGTGGTAGACAACTTTCACATAAGTCTTAATTTTTAGGGCTTTGCTAAAAGTTTACGTAAAATATCATGATTGACCTCTGACATAATCTGAGGAGGTGAGTATTGTAGTCTTCTCAATGCTACAGATGTAAGATCATCCCCAGCCAGGGAGCAGGTTTGGGGACCACAGGGGTCTGGTTTTCAAAGCCTGGAACCACAGAGCTCACTTGGTGTCATCTAGAACCTGAAAATCTGTCCTAGGTTGCCAGAAGCTCTAAGCTGAATTCTTTCTTCTGGCTTCCCTGGGGACAAAGTGTCAGAGATGCAAGTATCTGGAAACCCCTGAGAAGAAGCTGGGGTGGCAGGCCAAAGGGTGAGGAGAAAGAAGCTCATCCTTTCTCCCAATGGGGAGGGAGCCCATTTGAAGGAGAGTGCCTCATTTGACCCACCTCTCTCTCCCTCCCTTCTTTGCTGGAGGCAAACTCACCCAGGCCTTTGGGCCACTTGTTTTCCAGTGCCTACGTCTCCGAAGGCCCTGGTTTTGCTCCACTGAACCTCAGGCCTCCTGTCTCAGGACTTGGGACTGGAGTGCTTGCTGCAAGGACAGACAGGAGAACCATGAGCCGGGAAGGAGACCAGGTCTCGCCGCATGGTGTGGGCCCCTGGGAGTCCCTGGACTTGAAGTGTCATGAAGACCAAGCAGGGAAGGGGACTGTTCTACTCAGGGGGATATAGGGTGAAGTGGGGCGTGGTAGTTGGAGAAGCCAAGAGCAAGTCTCAGCAGCCATGACACCCAGCTTCCTTGGAGAGAAGGGAAGGAAATGATGAGGAAGGAACCACAGGGTCATCAGAGTGGGTCAGGGAGAAAGACTGCACTGGGTGTCAGCCAGAGACAGGTGGCCATAGGAACTGGAGAAAGGAGAGGGAGTGGACAAGATGCTCCGGGCAGGCGGAGAGCAGGGACAGGACCCACCCGCCTCTGTGTTGATGCCTTCAGTCCACCAATACTGATTTATGTGCTGGGTGTGTCTTTACCCATGGCAGTAGAGAAAAGCCAGCATAGTCCTTTCCCACAAATTCCCTGTCTTCTTCAGACATCTCCTAGGGTTACTGTATGATTGCACCTTTTCCCTACTCTCTGTATCATTTCCTAAAGGTTTATTCCTGGACCAAAATTCAGTTTCAGTGTGATCATTTGAATAATTTATGAAGGATGAAACAGGGAAAAAATGAATACCACCTCTCAGCCTGAATATCCTCATTATTTTCAGATTATTCCATGTTTGCAAATTTGCCCACACCCTAAAATTAATCTGTAACCCCTCAAATTCAAACACCTGGGTGCTTTCCCTCGCTTGCAAAAATGCACACAGTGGTGGAAACTTCAAGTTGCCTGTGGCTCACATTCCCAGCTGAGGTGAGACAAGACCATATGAGAGCTAAAAGAAGTTCAGACTTCTTTAAGCTCTCATAGTATACACAGCTGTCCTTGCCAGTGTATATTTTACCCTACATTCTATGCAGTTTTTGATTGTTTGGTGCTATTTAAATGGCCCCCAGCATAATGTTAAAATTCTGCCTAGAGTTTTAAGCAAAAGAAAGTTTTGATATGCCTTATAGAGAAAATATATGTGTGGATAAGGTGGGTTCAGACATGAGTTACAGCTCAGTTGGCAGTGAGTTCAATGTTAATGAATCATACCACAAATTAAATAAGTTGTCTTTTCACAGGAACACATGTAAAATTGTTACATATTGTCTGATTGATACAAATGATGTGACCAGAGATTAACAAATTTAACCCTGTGTTACCCCAAAGAACTGTGGCCCAAATATTCTCTTCTAATTTAGTATTGACAGCAACTTCATACAACATAACCAATACAAATTATGAGAATGGAGTGTATATCATTTCAAATGTAGTTACAAGTGTCTGATCATCATAGGGACTTAAATTTATGTGGCTTTACTGTTTGTTGAACAATTCCTGATATCTTATCTCAACACCTGCTAGATAGGCAGAGCAGATGTTACTATGTGTGCTTTTTGTGTGAGAAGGAAGGATAACTGAGTTGTTGCCCAAATTGCTGGTACCTAGGAAAAGATCAGGACTTAATCATGAAGTATAGTTCACTGCTCTTTCTGCTAATTGAGCTGTTTCATCAAACCAAGATACGGCTGTGTCCATTACTGCATCCAAAGTACATCCATCCCTGGCCCTCTTAAGAAACGTTGCAACCTTTCTAATATAATTAATACCTTTATCTGATTTTCTTTTTCCTATCTCTAAAAACAAGTTTAGTTGGAAAATTCAGTGTCAGCCAACACTTACTATCCCCCACTCTGCTCTAATTCCCAGTTATTAGAGCAGTATCCCTAGTCCACTATTGCATTCTACTCCAAAGCTCTTCTTGGCAATGAGAGAAGGCTGAAGGGATGTTATTGCATTGATTCGGGGCCTCCCCAAAACACGTTCAAGTCCTCATCCTGGGTATGCATGTATGTGACCTTATTTGGATAAAAAGGGTTTGCAGATATTTTAAATTAAGGATCTTTAGATGAGAATATCTTGGATTAACCAGGTGGCTCTAAATTCAACAGTGTTCTTGTAAGAGGAGGAGAAGTGCAGAGGAGAGAAACCACCATGTAAAGATGGAGGCAGACATTACAGTGCTAAACCTACAGACAGCCCTCAACTTACAGAGGGGTGACATCCTGAGAAGCTGGGTGTCATGCCTGCTGAGACTTGCTGTTGGCTTCTCCAACTACACTTCCCACAGTACACTTGAAATACTGTCAGTCAAAACTGCATTACATATACCTAAATTACCAAACATCCAGGCTTAGCTGGCCTGCCTTAAATGTGCTCAAAACACTTACTTTAGCCTATGGTTGGGCAAAATCATCTAACACTGTCTATATTATAAATAAGTTTTGAATGTCCTGTGTAATTTCTCGACTTCAAATCTCTATACAGTGCAGTATTTTCTCTTTACATTCATGATTGTGCAGCTGACTGGGAGCTGCAGATCCAGCAACTCCCCAGGGTGAGTTGGTACAATTTTCCTGGAAAGTCATACATTGTGAGATGTATCTTTATCTTAGCAGTAGTATTTCAACTGCTTGAAATATGCTCTAGGGAACTATTAAGATGAGTAGAAAAAGCATGTTTGGAGTAGTTTTAAAAACAACCAGGGCTGGGGATGTACAAGTGGCTTGTTCATGTGTGAGACCCTGATTCAGTCCCCAGTACCACAAAACCAGACCAACAAAAACTGGAAACAGGGCTGGGGTTGTGGCTCAGTGGTAAAGGGCTTGCCTAGCATGTGGGAGGCACTGGGTCCAATTCTCAGCACCACATATAAATAAATAAAATAAAGGTCTATTGGCAACTAAAAAAAACATTTAAATAACTATAAACAATCTAAATATTCAGAAATAGAAGAATGGATTAAAATTATTTATTACAGTGAAATAGTATATGTATTTCCAAAGTCTGGCAAATGACATGTGAAAACATGATATATGGCTTAGTGGAAAAGAAACTTATATGCATCACAGTATTTAAGTAACATAAGACTGGATCTGTATAGAAGACAATAGAAGCAAATAAAACATAGAATTATTATCTCTGGTGCTAGAAAAGTGGTGTTTTTTTTTTTTTCTCCATTGCTCAGTAGCCATTATATTATCCTATTTGTACTCAAGAAAATCTATTATTTTTATCATTAGAAAGCATGGAACATGTTACTGAAAGTGATTCTTACTAAGTAATCTTTTGTTTTCTTTATAAGGATACTGTCACGAAGCAGAAATGTCCAGGCACACCTGTGGGTCAATGTCTAGGGACATAAGAGCATGTAGCACCACCTCCAAGCTTAGAAGCAAGGTCAACAAGCATGAGAGAGCCCAGAATCCAAATCTGAACACCAATGAAGAATATTACTTCACCTTCATTTTGAGTAAAAGCTCAGGAAATTGGGCCATGGTGGGTTTACAACCTATAAACCCAGTGTAAGTGTCCATTCGGCTCTGAGATGATTGACAATTTCAGTGAAGGTATCGAGAATCATTTTAATAAGGACAGTATTGTTTATGAAGACAATGCAACAGATGGACATATATATTTAGGAATGCCTTTAAAGTGGCTTCCTAGAGGTTCTTATTTAAAAATACCATTTGCTCAAAGAAAGAGGAAGATGGTAAGATACCATGCCAGTGTGGAAATACAAATATCAAGGGCATTCATTCTGCTTCACGTTGCTGCTGTGGCAAGAGCACAGATTCTTGAACTCAATTGCCCTCATTAAAGAAGAAGCACACTTGCACCTATGCCTCCCTGGCAATGCTAATTAACCCACCTCACTGGTGAGATGACAGAAGGATCTATATTGTGCCATTAGAGCAGACCAGATCTGAGGACACCTCTCTGGGTGAAGAGATGCTCTCCCCAGGCTCGGTTCTTGGGTCCAGATAGGCCTGCACTCTGGTGTCCAGATAGGCCTGCAGGGGTGCTGACCTCATGACTGGGAGCTGCCAGTCAAGGAACCCTGAGGACAGCGGGCGGGTAGGTGCCCAGAAAGTTCATGAGGCTGAGCTAACAATGGAGACAAAGTAAAGCCTAGGTTTAGTAAAGTGAAGCACAGGTGCCAAACTCCTTTGCTGCAATATGAGGTTAAGAATTGCCCTACTGCAGAGGTATGATAATTAAATGATTTAATATTTGTAAAATGCTTGCCACAGTGCATAAAAAGGACTTTGTGTTTGTTAAAGTTAACAGTTGGCTTTACTGGTGGTCTAAATAGAGTTTCTCACCAGCGTCATTGGGGGGGTGGGTATGGAGTGGGGGAATTGAACTCTGAGACACTTTGCCACTGAGCTATACCACTAGCCTTTTCTTTAATTATTATTTTTTTATTATTATTATTACTAGGAGATAGTGTCTCGCTAAGTTGTTAAGGCTGGCCTCAAACCTGTGATCCTCTGGCCTCAGCTTCCCCAGTTTCTGGGATAACAGGTGTGCCATCACGGTGCCCAGCGTTTGGGTCATTTTTGAAAGTTGCAGTTTCCTGGACCTTGCCCTGGACCTGTAGAACCATATGACAGAATAGGTTGGCTCCAAGAAAAAGCAGTTTTTTTTGTTAAATGACTACCCCATGTACATCTTAAGAGCCCTAAAATGGGGGGAAACTTAGATCTGGGTCAATCTCTTTGATTTGCAAATGAAGGAATTGAGACTTGCCAAAAGTCTCCCTGCAGGATCCTAAGAGAATGTTAACACTCCAAGGTTAAAATCCTCCCCAACAATCCCTTTCCCTTTTCAGCTATTTCCATGTCCTCCAGCAAATTAATCTGTTATATAATGTGTGAAAGGGGTCAAAGTCACAAAGTGAGTGTGAGGATCAAATAAGACCAAGGCCAGTTAAATACACAAAGGACAAATACTCAAAGGGCCACCACCCCTTCCTGGGACAATTCTCTCAGGTGCCAGACAGAATTTTTCTTGACTGGGAGCAAATTGTGCTGTGAGGTTTTGCAAACTGCAGTACCAGGAACTGCAGAAGCCACTCCATCCCACGTGTCCCCTGATACCTCTGCTGCTGTGACTTGTGGCCACAACTACCCAGAGCGCTGCTGACATGGCCTTTCCTACAAAGGAAGGTCCCAGCTTGCTGTCACCCTGCTGCTCAGAGCCTCCAGAATACCAGTGGGAAGAGTACTGCCCCTCAGAGGTCGAAGCCAAGCCCCTTATACTGGACAGAGCTCCAGCTGCTGAGCTCTAGCTCCTGGAACTCATATCTCCCAATGCCTTTGAACTCTAATTGAAATGAATACCACCTCTTCCTGGTGTCAGAAGAGTGACTGGTTACATCCCTCTTGTGGAATTAAGATATAAGGATCACAAAGAACCCATGCTAAAGTAAGATTTCCTCCCTAAAAGAAAGCCATTCCCCTATTACCTAAAGCCATGATATAGTTTATTGTAAATATATAAGGTTTCAGAATTATCTGTTCATTTTATAACCTGTCCCCCATAAACCAACCCATAATTTACAAAGCCAGAAATGTTTAAAAATAAATTGTTCCAAAATATACAAAATTATATAAAGATTTTGGAAACAATGTGATAGATATTTTGCTACATAAGTTTAGTTACACAGATTTTAGAACACATTTTATGTTTTCTGTAAACCTCCTATTATCTTTTCATGAACTAACATTTTTATGTATCAAAATGATTTGAATAAGATTTCCAGTGAATTTTAATTTTGTGGATTGAGAATTTTATGAACATGTTGAATTCTTAACATCCATGTTCTAGAAAGTGGTGTTAAGCTTATTGTCTATTAAATCACTCCTTTGCTTATGCAGAGAAATGTAAAAATGGCAGAAAGAGAGAAATAAATTGAAAAGCCACCAGAGAAAACACTTCCAGTGGCAGGAACACATTCTTAGTGCTATAACTACTTGTTATTCTACCCTCATAAGTCTTACTCTAATGTCTACAATCACAGGCTTCGACAATAGTGTTTGTTTCAAAAAAGACAACCTCACTTCATTTCAGAGTGTTCTGAGTCTCTTAACTTCTGGCCAATATCTCAAAAGCGCACGAAATACTAGCAATTTAGCTCAAATGGTAGGAAGTTCTTTAGTGTTTGGGACTACCAGGATAGCTCTTGAAAAGTGTCTTCAGATTGATGGACAAATACAACTTCAGTATTCTTTACCATCTCTTAATGGGCATTGAAGTTGTCACTGTCCCAGAACCCAGAACCCGTGACAGGAAAAAAAACAAAACCACAAACCAAATCCTTATTATTTGGTAATCATGGCTTGCCTTACTCACAGGAGTGTGAAAATGGCTGAAGAGTCAAAGAATGACAGTGAGTGAAGAAACTTTTATATAATTGGGGGATTTTTTTTTTCTTTGATAGAGTAATCTTTCTTAAACTCCAGACCCACAGAAGACAAAACAGTCATTTTATCTACCCTGGGTGTTTGTGTATACTTTTGGGTTAGTTTTCTAAAACTCTCACAGTATTGCAGTTAACTAAACACACCTTTTAAAACTGTTACTTTATATGCATCATATATCTTTCTGTCAATTGCATAAAGAGTTGTCACTATTGTGACCTTTATTCTCTTCTCCAAAACATCATCGAATACTTACTTGCACCTTTGAATGCAGGTCCTGCATACAGGCTGCCATGAAAGTTTTACCCAATCTTCTTTGGTCATCAGTTTTGATGCATATTTCGGGGGTCCATACCCCATCTTCTTGTTCAGGATTAAACTGGGGATGTTGACTCCTGGGCAGGGCCCAAATAGCTCACATTTCCTGCTTCCCACCTACCCACCCAACCAAGTGCCTCCAGAGTGTTGGAGCAGATGATTCTGCTATTACCCAATCCTCCTGCCTAGCCATGGCTGAGGACACTTTGGAGCCACTTTCCTGCAGCCTACTAACACAGCTGCTTTCCTCCAGTTGCTGCAATTGCTGGTCCAGGACAGTCCCAGTCTGCTCTGCTGGCTGTGCCTGACAAACCATGCCTTCTAAGCCCCGCCCAACCCAACTTCCCTCTAACCCCATTGGGGTCCCCGGAGAAAAGAAACAGGTGCAGTAGGTAATAAAGTTATGGGGCGTGGTCATTCTGGCCAGAAAAAGTAGCGCTTAAGGAGAGAAAGGGGGAGCGCTCCCCCGCCTGACCTTGCCATCCACTCTCACCCGCCAACTATGCGGAAGCCCTGGAACAGCTCCACTTCGTGGCCAGAGAGGGGCCAATTGGCTTCCGAGGAGGCGAGTTGCTGTCTGAAAGAGAAGAGGAGCTCAGGATCTCTCTGTTCATTGGCCAGGCGCGTCATTTCTACCGGGAAAGGGCGATTCCAGTGCTGGCGGGAAAGGTCCCTTGCAGTGGTGCTGGCGAGTTCATCAGAGTTCGTCGCTGGACTTTGAAGGGACTCTTCCTCTTAGGTAAGTTACCCCTTTGGTTCTGGGCTAGCTGGGAGAATTCATTGGCAGAAAAATCTCGGGCTGGTAGAGAGCAGGAGGAAAAATCCTCTATTCCTGGATGCTTGCTATCTTTTCTAGAGAGGGTACCGCGTGCAGTTCCTGGAAACGTAAAAAGAACAGAGATAGGTAAAACGATGCATTTCTTTTGCAGTGCTTAACATGATGTGCTTGTCTTGCTTTCATCAACGTAAATTTACTGTTCCAGGCATGTTCTGCCAGGAAATTAGAAAGTTGCAAGTGTTTTTATTGTTTATTCCAGTAACGTCCTCAGAGACCCAACCAGTCTTCATTAGAAGGCATCAAAGAACAGGTTGCAACTCAAGAATTCTTGAACCTTCTCCTCAAAATCCTAACTTTGGTATATCCACCAACCCTAAACTGTTACCCAATCCTATCTAATCCCCCACCCCCCAAACACACACACTAAAGACCAGGTTTAAACCAGACTTCATAATCTCAATATTAGCCCAGCTTTGCTTTACCCTCCCCAGGAAACTACCAGAATGCTGTCAAGCTATTTGTCTCCAGTACCTCATAAACAATAAGCTTGGCTTTGTCTTATCAGCAGGTTGCTTTGATGACATTTCTGAAAGCAGACATTTGCCATTCTTGAAGACCCCTGCAAAACTGAATCAGCCTCTTCCACCTTAACCAACACCCCTCAACCCAGAATCAGTGTTCCCTGCTGAGGTCCCTTCAAACCCCCTTCCAAGAGCCCTCTGCTCCCCGCCCCCAAAGCTGGTTAAAGTAGCTGTTTCATTAAGTTGAAATCCAGTTCCTTTTTGTTGTGTTTCCCAAGTGGAAATCTATTTTGTTCCTAGGAGTAAGGAAACCCTTTAAGTAATCCTTTTGAATTATCTGCTCGGATTAAAAAAAAAAAAAAAACTCTTATGGTTGGCGAAAATCTACCTTATTTTTAGCAACAATGCAGTTTGTCTCTGTTATTGTAAATAATAATAATAATAATAATTATTATTATTATTATTATTATTATTATTATTATTAAGAGAACAGGCATGGGCTCTGATAAATGTGTTTCCTGGGGCTCGCCCTGACGACCAAGACATTCAGAAGATTTTGGTTTTAGACTGATGGCGCTGTCTGAAATAAATACAAAATCAGATGCTTCCCTGGAGAGCCACCTGAGGCCAGGAACAGCCAGTCTCCCCCTCTTCCCAGAGGTCTAAAAAAGCAAGGAACTGAGGGGGATGGAGGTGGGAGATGGGGTAGTTTAGGAGGGAAGAGGCCTGACAGGCAGAAAAGGCAAAGAAAGTAACTAAATGGCAGGGGCAACAGCCACTCACAGAAGGGTGGGCGGTCCTTTCAAGCCCTTAGTCCCACCTCCATCCTGTCTTGTCCAATCCAAGTTTCAGTGGGCGCACTCTCATTGGCCAGACTAGCTGCCTCTCTGTGGAACCCGGACTGCTGACGTGAATTGGCGCGGGATTTGAATGCCAGCCCTTTGCGGGTGCCATCAGCGCAGCAGCCAGGGAGCCCACGGAAATGGAGAGCCATCCTGGTGGGCGAGCGCTCGGGGTGGGTGAGCCCACTGGTTGCTCCGCAAGGTGGGCGCGGGCGCGCTGGAGCCTCTGGGTCTGGAAAGGGATGAGGCTGGAGGCCCAGCAACCTGGGCCAGAAGCGTCATCCACCTGGAGGGTCCCAGGGATCTGGATTTTCTTAGAAACTCATGACCAGTGTTTTTTGTCCCACTCTGTGCTGGAGAGAGGAGCGAGGTGGCGGACAAGGACCAGGCTCGGATCCGCAGTGATCCCAGTTTCTGGAAAGCCTGGCTGAGCCAGAGAGAAAGTGAAAGCAAGTGAGAAGGAGCAGGAGCTAGCCTGGTACAAGACTGTAAGAGAGGGAATGGGGGCCTGGAGGTGGGGGGGAAGGTCAGGGTGGGGAGAAGGACAGGGAAATAAGAAGACGCTAGAAGTATCAGAGGAAGGCAAAGGAAAGGGGAACGGGGAGAAGGGAAAGGAGAGGGGTGAAGAAAAGAGAATATGAGAATGAGAAATTCCAGGAGAGCTGTCAGGTGGAGATGGGATCCAGGACAGGCTGTATTACTTTTATCCCTTTAGTGTAGGAAGTAAAGCAAGTCCTTTAGGTGAGTAGAACCCGGACATATCCCACTATAACACAGGGTTGGAATAGCAGAGCGGTAAAGTCCTTCACATTTTGATATAACACAGTTCAGTCTACATACTGGGACCAATGTGTGGGGCGGGGGTGGTATTGGGGTGTATTCTTAACATCTTGGCCTTTTCCACTGCAGCTGCTCATATACAAGCCAGTAATCCTAAAATTCATATTTCTTTCTGCTTGATTTGTTTTCCTTTTATACTGGGTGTGAAAATTACGTCTGAAGCAGTTTCTTTCTCAGACATCATTAGATAAGTCATCATCATCAACAGTGACACCCCACCCAAATTTTCTGCCTTCAAAGATCTTACAGCTCAGCTCAGTTCCTCAATTGTTTGTCTATTTTTACCACCTCCACCCCTTCTTTGATGTTTAAAAAGTATACCTTTGGTTAAGGTTTTGACACTGATGCTAGTACTGGCAGTAATATTTACTGAGCAGCCTATTAAAGGGCATTCACTGTTCTAAAGGACACTTTTTAATCTTCACAACACCAAAAGTTAATTCTAATACTGTCCTCATTTTAGATAAGGAAAATGAGACAGGAAGTAGTTAATTGTTATTTCACAGGTCATGAAACTGGGATGTGGCAATCTTATAGTTGAGCCCAGAAGTTCTTATAAATACTGTCATTGATATAGTACATTTTCATATTCATATCTTGTTTAAAATAATTGTCTCTTTTTACAAACAGGAAACTAAGGTTCACATAGGCTAACTGGATTTCCTTAGAAACTCATTACGAGTAACTGAGAAGTTCCTGCACCATAGTGAAGTGGTTACAAGAATAAGCACAGTCTTTAGATGACTTCCACTTGCCAAAGAGTGCAGAGGAGAGTGCATAAGTAAAATGACAAGGGAAAGAAGCAATCCAAGAAGTGAACATTCCACAGCTTTTCTGTCCACTTTGACAGATCAATGCTTTTTCTAGAATGAAAGAGACTTAAAAGCCATAATTAAAGGCAACTTTCACACCTCATCTGGATTTGGGGTTTAACAAATTCGTGTTGTGATTATAAAAGAAAATGTCCTTCATTTTTAGAAATACAATATTCTTTTTTTTTTTTTACAAATAGCCAAGTAATAGAGATGGTCTAGGTGTCCATCAGCAGATGGATAAGGAAAATGTGGTATATAAACACAATGGAGTTTCACCCATCCATAAAGAAGAATGTGATTATGTCATGTGTTGGTACATGGATGTAACTGGGGAACATCATGTTAAGTGAAATAAGCCAGACTCAGGAAGTCAAAGGTTGAATGTTTCCTCTCATATGCAAAAGCTAGAGAGAAAACAGTAATTAAAAAGGCAGTGGGGGGAGGGTCTTATGAAAACACAAGGGAGAAGAGTTGAGTGGAAGCTTATGTAAACTTTTCAGATTACCTTATGAAATCCCATTGCAAATTTCTTTTATCTTCAGGGTATTAACCAGTTCCTTTCCTACCCTTTTCCTTAAATTTTACCATCTCTTGCATCTCCATCTTAAATACAGACTAAATTTTAACTCAAGGTAAGTAGAAAATACACACTTTTGAATTCTCCAACTACAGATTTCTCTATGGGTTTTGATATTTGCACTTGGACAGATCTCTCTTCTGTAAGCTATCCTTTCCCCCAAGTTAAAAAAAAAATGTAGATAGAACCCTCTTCCCACTGTAGTTGGGATTCCGAAGTTAGAGATAATTTTCATAAAGTGTCAAGTGTAGTGACTGACACATAATGCTCTATAAAAGAAAGCTTTTATTGTTGGCATGATATACTTGGTGGATAAATTATTTGCTAGGTTAATATCTCTGGGGAGTGCAAGAACAGAGCTGAAGAAGGAAGTTCATGTCTTCCTCTACATAATTAATGACAGCTATGAAGATACTGTTGTAACTTGAACCTTTTTTAAATTAATGTTTTAGCTGAACTACCTATTTCATCTTCAAGTCATCATTAGCTGTAAGAAACGCAAGTCACAGAAGAACTTGTTTGATGTGAAAAAAACATGAAAATAGAGAACTATTTTGCTCAGGTATGTTTGTAAACACTATTTATGTAATGAATATGCTAATGTTAGATTTAGCCATCCTTGAGTCTGTATTGCATAAATCTTCCTGCCAAGAAATCATATCATTATATATTGGAAATATTTATATAAGGTAAGACCTTTCTCATCCACTTTGTTTTATATATATGTAATTTTGGTCATATCACACTAGCCCTTAAGAAAAACTGGTAGTAATTCCTAGACAACCATAAAAACCAAATAAGTATATTAAACTTTGGATAAAACAAAACCAAAATTAATCTATTTTATAGCACAGAAATACCATGCCAAGTGTGGCTGATATACTGAATCATGATAACCTACATCTGTACAGTGCTTTACAGTTTATGAAACAAATTCTTTGCTTGTTTATTCTTACCATAACCATGTTAGTCAGGTAAAAGAATTTACCTGTAATGTGTTTCCTTCAGAAGTTCCTATATGTGCCCAAGAATACTTTGACAAGTTGGAATTCTGTTGCAATGCTCCCGTGGGGTACATGAGCAAGATGTTTCTGACAGCATTAGGCTTTAGAGATGCCTTTTGAAGATTTGCACACATAGCACAAGTAAATTTACATTAACTTGTGTTCTTTTTATCTCTTTGACCCAGACTACTAGTATTTAACAAATCTACCCTATCACATGCCAGTCATGTTGCTACACAATGATGTTAGGCCTAGTCTTTACGACAATCCTGGCTTTGTTATTCCCATTACCAGAATGTAGCCTTGCTAGTATATGACTCCATGCCTGTTCATACCCTCACCGTAATAAGTAGGACTTCAGGAAAATGTACCTTTTAGACATAGGTACATTTTTCTGAAGTCCTATTCATAAGCAGTTGCTCTTAATTTTTCATTAATTTTTTTGTCTTGTTTGAGTAATCCTCTTTAATTCCTTCCCCTTCCCCAACTCCTGGTTCTTAAGATGATACCCTATAAAAATCAGTATTATGCATGCTTGTAATCCCAGTGGTTTGGGAGGCTGAGACAGGAGGATCATGAATTCAAAGCCAGCCTCAGCAAAAGTGAGGGACTAATCAACTCAGCGAGACCCTGTCTCTAAATAGAATACAAAATAGGCCTGGGGATATGGCTTATGGGGCAAGTGCCCCTGATTTCAACTCTTGGTATCCTGCCCCTGCCAAAAAAAATGAGTGTCAGAATGCAAATTTTGCCAAGAAAAAATGTTTGGTGTCATGGAAAGGAATATTAGACTTAAGTGTTGGTATTCTGGCACTCAGTTCATTTAGTGGTTATTACATGATGCTAGGAAAGGCACTAACAAGAAAAACTTTCTATACCTAAGTTTCTCCATCAAAAAGACAAAGAGAGGCCATATTTGTTTCTTCGCAATTCCTAGAATTTGGGGATTAATTGATGTCATAGAGGAAATCAGTTTTTTGCATGATAGGTTCTGGGTGAATGAAGGAATTCATTATTAGAAATAACTATTTGTATGACCAGATAATCAGTTAGCTAATGAGGATTTTGTTTAAAATGTAATGTCTAATAATAAATCATGGTGACTTATTTTTGCTGAACTTGGTATTTTTAAAAAATTTTGGTTTTAATTTTTAGTTGTTGATGGACCTTATTTTATTTACTTATTTTTATATGGGTGCTGAGAATAGAACCCTGAGCCTCACCCATGTGAAGCAAGTGCTCTACCAATGAGCTACAACTCCAGCCCATGAACTTGGTATTTTAAGAACAAAATTTTCAGTGCAGTTTATCACTGTGTTTGAGAAAAGTAAAAATTTTACAGCTGAGAATAGTAAACAAGACATGAAGTGACACTTTAAGAAAGCTGGTAGCTTTTTAAGCATGTGTCTCAGAAAAATGACCAGTGTATCATATTAGGAGCTGATGTGATAGTCTGCTCAGTTTATATTCTAGAGCTGAAGTTAAACTCAGATCTAATTATATTTACTGTTTTTTTGAGTATGAGTTTCCCATAGAAATTCTGTGAATTGCATATCTAAAAAGGGAACAATAACAACAACAAAAAAAGAAACCCTAGGGCTCCATTCAGAATCTCAAAGTTTTTCTTCTAACATATATTTTTAGGACCCCAGAGAACAGCAGAATAATTCCGGTATTATTCAAATGAAGATGCAATCTAGAAAAAGGCCAAGAGATATAACTGACACCCAGGATCAAAGTTCCCACTCACCCAGGAAAACTCCAAAAGTCCAGACCACTTCTCCAAACAAGATCATTAATATTATCTTGGATGTAAACCTTAGAAAAATCATTGAATGCTTCTTAAACATGGGAATGCCGCTCAGTTGTTTTCCTGAAAACAGCCACGTGGTAATTACATTTTCCAAAAGTAAAAGCAAGCAGAAAGAAGATGGCCAAGTATTTGGCCGGCTCAACCAGGAATCTACTGATGTGGTCAAATTTTACATTCATGCAATTGGGAAGACCAGAAAACGAATTGTGAAGCGTGGGGAACTTGACAAAGAAGGAAACAAACTCTGTGTCTATGGTTTCAAAGGAGAAACCATCAAGGACACCATGTGCAAGGATGGAAGGTTTCTTCCCTTTTTGGAGACTGACAATTGGAAGCTCATTGGTAACCTGGACTCCATTCTAGAAAACTCACAGCTGATAGATGAGTTAGAAGGTAAGCTCTTTCAAGTTGAGGCTGATCAAGTAATGAACCCTAAGGCAGCAGCTGCACAAAACAATGAAGTAGAAGAAAGAAACACCCGTGTGTTGAAAGAGTACATTGTGGAAGAGTATCCCTGTTTGAAAAGCGAAAGTGAAAAAATCAGGGAAAACTTGAAGGAAAAAATGAAAAAAAGACAGAAGAATACTTCTCTATTTAAATTGTATAAAACAAATTTTGGGAAACGCACAAAAAACTCAACTCCAGTGAAAGTAATCAAACAGCTTTCATATCTCAGTGACTCAGTGGGATTCATATTCTGGAACAATAATAGAAATGAAGTCTGTGCCACCTGCTTTGTTTTTAAGGGATTGTTCATTTTCACTTGTAATAAACGGCATGTAATAAACCATATGGTGGGAGAAGGAATAGAGCCAAGCCAGTGGGCAGATATAATCAGTCAATGTGTAATGGTGAAATTCGATTATGAAGATACCCCAGTAACAAAAGACAACTGCTTTCTTGATGAACCATGGTTTGAGATATCTGACACAACTCTTGACTACGCCGTCCTGAAACTGAAAGAAAACGGACAAGAAGTACCTGCGGGACTGTATAATGGGCTTGGTCCTATACCGTCTAGTGGTTTGATATATATTATTGGCTATCCAGATGGAGAAAAGAAGCATACTGATGCTTGTGTTGTGATTCCTCAGGGTAATCGAGAAGAGAAATGTAAGGAAAAGATTCAGATGAGAACAGCAGCAGGTTATAGTGAATCTGAGTTTACCCACATGTACACCCAAAGAAGCTCCCAGGAAATGCTTGAAATTCCTGATGTGATTACCTTTGACACCATCATTTTTTCTGGGTCTTCTGGCTTTCCAGTGTTTGATTCAGAAGGTTCGTTGGTGGCCATGCATGCTGCTAGCACCACGTGTCCGCTACCAAATGAGGTGGCTCATATCATTGAGTTTGGCCCTGCTATGAGCCGTATCCTGTCTAATATTAAGCAAAAACAGACAAAATTGTATGATGATATATATCTAAATCAAGAGACTGCAGAAATGGCAAGTCAAGAGACTGCAGAAATGGCAAGTCAAGAGACTGCAGAAATGGAAAGTCAAGAGACTGCAGAAATGGAAAGTCAAGAGACTGCAGAAATGGAAAGTCAAGAGACTGCAGAAATGGAAAGTCAAGAGACTTCAGAAATGGAAAGTCAAGAGACTGCAGAAATGGAAAGTCAAGAGACTGCAGAGATGGCAAGTCAAGAGACTGCAGAAATGGCAAGTCAAGAGACTGCAGAAATGGAAAGTCAAGAGACTGCACAAATGGAAAGTCAAGAGACTGCAGAAATGGAAAGTCAAGAGACTGCAGAAATGGCAAGTCAAGAGACTGCAGAAATGGCAAGTCAAGAGACTGCAGAAATGGAAAGTCAAGAGACTGCACAAATGGAAAGTCAAGAGACTGCAGAAATGGAAAGTCAAGAGACTACAGAAATGGAAAGTCAAGAGACTGCAGAAATGGAAAGTCAAGAGACTGCAGAAATGGAAAGTCAAGAGACTGCAGAAATGGAAAGTCAAGAGACTGAGGACTGGTGAGAATTTAGTCCACTTACCAACTTTAAAGGAATTGCCTATTTTATTCCATAGGCAAGGATGATGGTTATCTAACTTCCACAGTGTTCAATTTCATAAAACATAATAATAATCAATATTGTAGATCACTTCCCATGAACCTGGCATTTTTCTATCCCATGGAGAATAAAGTGCTAAGAACCCTATGAGGTAGAGAGCTACCCCTATTTTAGAGTCAAGCAAAATGAAGACTTGATATGATTTAGAAACAGTTTATGAAGACCATCTCCAGTTACTTGATGTTTTTTTTTTCCCCTAAATTCACTTGCTTCACAGCAGGAGCTTAAACTTGTTTACCAATAATCCCCCATATCTGACACATGGAAAGGAAATGCTTAGAAAAATGTGTGGGTCAATCAGGAGCAATGTGTGTATTTTATGGCTTGATAGCTCACTTCTTTTTATCACTGAGTAATATTCCACTGTATGGATCTACCACAATTTGTTTATTTGCTCACCTTTCAAAAGACATCTTAGTTTCTTCTAGTTTTCGGTGATTTTATGAATAAAGCTTCTCCAAACATTTGTGTACAGCTTTTGGTATGAATATAAGTTTTCAACTCAACTGGGAAAATACTGAGTGCAATTGATGGGTCGTATAGTAAGAGAATGTTTAGCTTAGTAAGACTTTGCCAAACTGTCTACTAAAGGAACTCTGTCATTCTGCATTCCCACTAACAATGAATGAGAGATCCTGTTTCCCCATCCTCACCAGCATTTGGATTGGTCACTTTTTCTTTTCTTTTTTTTTAATATTTTTTTTGTTCTCTTTAGTTATACATTACAGTAGGATGTATTTGGACATATTACACATATATAGTAGTCATTTTTTCTTGTCCTTTTTTTAAAAGGCATATTAATACTGCCTGGGATTCTTCAGGGGATACAAGGTTTATTAATGAAGTTGGGAATGTCTTGGATGATCTAAGACATGGCTACAGAGTTATAATATCAGCCCAAGTTCAGTCAGGAAAATGGGGATGCTATAGTTTAAGAATAAGGTATTTAATAAAGAATTAGGGTATTGCTGAGTACAGTGATGCACACTTATAATCCCAGCAACTTGGGAAACTGAGTTAGGAGGTTTAAGACCAGCCTCAGCAACTAAGTGAGACCCTGTCTCAAGATAAAAAGAGCTGGGGATTAGCTCCAAGGCAAAGCCTCCCTGGGTTCAATCCCCAGAATCCCCCCTCCAAAAAAATAGGAAATAGAGAATGAAGGTTTTTGTGAGTAGTAGGGGCAGGAAAACAAGTTCTGTGCTATGTCAGTAATATGTCAGCCTAAAGCACCAGAAGGAGGAGAAAAGTTGCAGATCAAAGTGGAAATGTCTGAGGAGATGCCAGGTCCGGTCATGATGACACGAAGGAATTTACAGAGAGATTGCAAAACGTATACTAATGTTTTGCTTTTTGTGCTGTCAAATTATAAAGGCTACACCAGACCCAATGCAGGTGAGCTGATGGAGATACCACAGGGTCCTTTATGACTGCCATTTTCTCCCAAGAAATTTCGACTAGCATTTTTTTCCTTACACATTTTTCCCATTTGCAAATGCTCATCCAGAACCCTACAGGAATTCTGGAGGACCTAGCCGTCTGCTTTATAAGGCAGTAGTGGTGGTGCCTGGCAACAGATAACTACCCCCACATCCCCAAATGCAACCCATGCACATGTATATCATAGTTTATCTTCTCATCTCTAATCCCTTCATATCCTCACTCTCCACTTGGCCATTGTAGCTGTTGTTCTAGCATCCATCTTACCTCTCTGGATTATTCCACAATTATTACTTCTAACCCTCTGTCTTGCATATTTCTGAGCATATTTCTACAAGTCCAACCACTAGACACAGCACCCTCAGACCCAGCTTCTTGAAGCTCAAGTTGTGCTGACTGACCCCCAACCCCAACCCAGTTCTACCTGTCTCCTGATCACAACCCCATCATCCAGACCAAAAAAAAAAAAAAAGAAAAAACAAATTTCAGACTAGAGTCCCTGGAGGCACTTTTAAAATACTTTCCCTCATCTTCCAAGTATACATGGTCTACAAGTCTTGTGGAATCTGTGGTTTTCCTCAAATGCGAGCCATCTTTCCAATTCTTCACTTCTTTCCGTCTCTTCCATCAAAAACATTACCGTGGTAGACAACTTTCACATAAGTCTTAATTTTTAGGGCTTTGCTAAAAGTTTAAGTAAAATATCATGATTGACCTCTGACATAATCTGAGGAGGTGAGTATTGTAGTCTTCTCAATGCTACAGATGTAAGATCATCCCCAGCCAGGGAGCAGGTTTGGGGACCACAGGGGTCTGGTTTTCAAAGCCTGGAACCACAGAGCTCACTTAGTGTCATCTAGAACCTGAAAGTCTGTCCTAGATTGCCAGAAGCTCTAAGCTGAATTCTTTCTTCTGGCTTCCCTGGGGACAAAGTGTCAGAAGATGCAAATATCTGGAAACCCCTGAGAAGAAGCTGGGTTGGCAGGCCAAAGGGTGAGGAGAAAGAAGCTCATCCCTTCTCCCAATGGGGAGGGAGCCCATTTCAAGGAGAGTGCCTCATTTGACCCACCTCTCTCTCCCTCCCTTCTTTGCTGGAGGCAAACTCACCCAGGCCTTTGGGCCACTTGTTTTCCAGTGCCTAGGTCTCCAGGCCCTGGTTTTGCTCCACTGAACCTCAGGCCTCCTGCTCAGGACTTGGGACTGGAGTGCTTGCTGCAAGGACAGACAGGAGAACCATGAGCCAGGAAGGAGACCAGGTCTCGCTGCATGGTGTGGGCCCCTGGGAGTCCCTGGACTTGAAGTGTCATGAAGACCAAGCAGGGAAGGGGACTGTTCTACTCAGGGGGATATAGGCTGAAGTGGGGGGTGGTAGTTGGAAAGCCAAGAGCAAGTCTCAGCAGCCATGACACCCAGCTTCCTTGGAGAGAAGGGAAGGATGTGATGAGGAAGCAACCACAGGGTCATCAGAGTGGGTCAGAGAGAAAGACTGCACTGGGTGTCAGCCAGAGCCAGGTGGCCAGAGGAACTGAGAGAAAGGAGAGGGAGTGGATGAGATGCTCCGGGCAGGCGGAGAGCAGGGACAGGACCCACCCGCCACTGTGTTGATGCCTTTAGTCCACCAATAGTGATTTAAATGCTGGGTGTGTCTTTACCCATGGCAGTAGAGAAAAGCCAGCATAGTCCTTCCCACAAATTCCCTGTCTTCTTCAGATATCTCCTAGGGTTACTGTATGATTGCACCTTTTCCCTACTCTGAGTATCATTTCCTAAAGGTTTATTCCTGGACCAAAATTCAGTTTCAGTGTGATCATTTGAATAACTTATGAAGGATGAAACAGGGAAAAAATGAATACCACCTCTCAGCCTGAATATCCTCATTATTTTCAGATTATTCTGTGTTTGCAAATTTGCCCACACCCTAAAATTAATCTGTAACCCCTCAAAATCAAACACCTGGGTGTTTTCCCTCCCTTGCAAAAATGCACACAGTGGTGGAAACTTCAAGTTGCCTGTGGCACACATTCCCAGCTGAGGTGAGACAAGACCATATGAGAGCTAAAAGAAGTTCAGACTTCTTTTAGCTCTCATACTATACACAGCTGTCCTTGCCAGTGTATATTTTACCCTACATTCTTTGCAGTTTTTGATTGTTTGGTGATTTTGCTGTTTAAATGGCCCCCATGCATAATGTTAAAATTCTGCCTAGAGTTTTAAGCAAAAGAAAGTTTTGATATGCCTTATAGAGAAAATGTATGTGTGGGTAAGGTGGGTTCAGACATGAGTTACAGCTCAGTTGGCAGTGAGTTCAATGTTAATGAATCATACCACAAATTAAATAAGTTGTCTTTTCACAGGAACACATGTAAAATTGTTACATATTGTCTGATTGATACAAATGATGTGACCAGAGATTAACAAATTTAACCCTGTGTTACCCCAAAGAACTGTGGCCCAAATATTCTCTTCTAATTTAGTATTGACAGCAACTTCATACAACATAACCAATACAAATAATGAGAAGGGAGTGTATATCATTTCAAATATAGTTACAAGTGTCTGATCATCATAGGGACTTAAATTTATGTGGCTTTACTGTTTGTTGAACAATTCCTGATATCTTATCTCAACACCTGCTAGATAGGCAGAGCAGATGTTACTATGTGTGCTTTTTGTGTGAGAAGGAAGGATAAGTGAGTTGTTGCCCAAATTGCTGGTACCTAGGAAAAGATCACGACTTAATCATGAAGTATAGTTCACTGCTCTTTCTGCTAATTGAGCTGTTTCTTCAAACCAAGATACGGCTGTGTCCATTACTGCATCCAAAGTACATCCATCCCTGGCCCTCTTAAGAAACGTTGCAACCTTTCTAATATAATTAATACCTTTATCTGATTTTCTTTTTCCTATCTCTAAAAACAAGGTTAGTTGGAAAATCCAAAGTCAGCCTGCACCTACTACCAACGACTCTGCTCTAATTCCCAGTTATTAGAGCAGTATCCCTAGTCCACTATTGCATGCTACTCCAAAGCTCTTCTTGGCAATGAGAGAAGGCTGAAGGGATGTTATTGCATTGATTCGGGGCCTCCCCTAAACACGTTCAAGTCCTCATCCTGGGTGTGCATGTATGTGACCTTATTTGGATAAAAAGGGTTTGCAGATATTTTAAATTAAGGATCTTTAGATGAGAATATCTTGGATTAACCAGGTGGCTCTAAATTCAACAGTGTTCTTATAAGAGGAGGAGAAGTGCAGAGGAGAGAAACCACCATGTAAAGATGGAGGCAGACATTACAGTGCTAAACCTACAGACAGCCCTCAACTTACAGAGGGGTGACATCCTGAGAAGCTGGGTGTCATGCCTGCTGAGACTTGCTGTTGGCTTCTCCAACTACACTTCCCACAGTACGCTTGAAATACTGTCAGTCAAAACTGCATTTCATATACCTAAATTACCAAACATCCAGGCTTAGCTGGCCTGCCTTAAATGTGCTCAAAACACTTACTTTAGCCAATGGTTGGGCAAAATCATCTAACACTGTCTATATTATAAATAAGTTTTGAATGTCCTGTGTAATTTCTTGACTTCAAATCTCTATAGAGTGCAGTATTTTCTCTTTACATTCATGATTGTGCAGCTGACTGGGAGCTGCAGATCCAGCAACTCCCCAGGGTGAGTTGGTACAATTTTCCTGGAAAGTCATACATTGTGAGATGTATCTTTATCTTAGCAGTAGTATTTCAACTGCTTGAAATATGCTTTAGGGAACTATTAAGATGAGTAGAAAAAGCATGTTTGGAGTAGTTTTAAAAACAAGCAGGGCTGGGGATGTAGAAGTGGCTTGTTCATGTGTGAGACCCTGATTCAGTCCCCAGTACCACAAAAACAGACCAACAAAAACTGGAAACAGGGCTGGGGTTGTGGCTCAGTGGTAAAGGGCTTGCCTAGCATGTGGGAGGCACTGGGTCCAATTCTCAGCACCACATATAAATAAATAAAATAAAGGTCTATTGGCAACTAAAAAAAACATTTAAATAACTATAAACAATCTAAATATTCAGAAATAGAAGAATGGATTAAAATTATTTATTACAGTGAAATAGTATATGTATTTCCAAAGTCTGGCAAATGACATGTGAAAACATGATATATGGCTTAGTGGAAAAGAAACTTATATGCATCACAGTATTTAAGTAACATAAGACTGGATCTGTATAGAAGACAATAGAAGCAAATAAACCATAGAATTATTATCTCTGGTGCTAGAAAAGTGGTGTTTTTTTTTTCTCCATTGCTCAGTAGCCATTATATTATCCTATTTGTACTCAAGAAAATCTATTATTTTTATCATTAGAAAGCATGGAACATGTTACTGAAAGTGATTCTTACTAAGTAATCTTTTGTTTTCTTTATAAGGATACTGTCACGAAGCAGAAATGTCCAGGCACACCTGTGGGTCAATGTCTAGGGACATAAGAGCATGTAGCACCACCTCCAAGCTTAGAAGCAAGGTCAACAAGCATGAGAGAGCCCAGAATCCAAATCTGAACACCAATGAAGAATATTACTTCACCTTCGTTTTGAGTAAAAGCTCAGGAAATTGGGCCATGGTGGGTTTACAACCTATGAACCCAGTGGGAGTGTCCATTCGGCTCTGAGATGATTGACAATTTCAGTGAAGGTATCGAGAATCATTTTAATAAGGACAGTATTGTTTATGAAGACAATGCAACAGATGGACATATATATTTAGGAATGCCTTTAAAGTGGCTTCCTAGAGGTTCTTATTTAAAAATACCATTTGCTCAAAGAAAGAGGAAGATGGTAAGATACCATGCCAGTGTGGAAATACAAATATCAAGGGCATTCATTCTGCTTCACGTTGCTGCTGTGGCAAGAGCACAGATTCTTGAACTCAATTGCCCTCATTAAAGAAGAAGCACACTTGCACCTATGCCTCCCTGGCAATGCTAATTAACCCACCTCACTGGTGAGATGACAGAAGGATCTATATTGTGCCATTAGAGCAGACCAGATCTGAGGACACCTCTCTGGGTGAAGAGATGCTCTCCCCAGGCTCGGTTCTTGGGTCCAGATAGGCCTGCACTCTGGTGTCCAGATAGGCCTGCAGGGGTGCTGACCTCATGACTGGGAGCTGCCAGTCAAGGAACCCTGAGGACAGCGGGCGGGTAGGTGCCCAGAAAGTTCATGAGGCTGAGCTAACAATGGAGACAAAGTAAAGCCTAGGTTTAGTAAAGTGAAGCACAGGTGCCAAACTCCTTTGCTGCAATATGAGGTTAAGAATTGCCCTACTGCAGAGGTATGATAATTAAATGATTTAATATTTGTAAAATGCTTGCCACAGTGCATAAAAAGGACTTTGTGTTTGTTAAAGTTAACAGTTGGCTTTACTGGTGGTCTAAATAGAGTTTCTCACCAGCGTCATTGGGGGGGGGATATGGAGTGGGGGAATTGAACTCTGAGACACTTTGCCACTGAGCTATACCACTAGCCTTTTCTTTAATTATTTTTATTTTTTATTATTACTAGGAGATAGTGTCTCGCTAAGTTGTTAAGGCTGGCCTCAAACCTGTGATCCTCTGTCCTCAGCTTCCCCAGTTTCTGGGATAACAGGTGTGCCATCACGGTGCCCAGCGTTTGGGTCATTTTTGAAAGTTGCAGTTTCCTGGACCTTGCCCTGGACCTGTAGAACCATATGACAGAATAGGTTGGCTCCAAGAAAAAGCAGTTAAAAAAAAAAAAATGACTACCCTGTGTACATCTTAAGGACCCTAACATGGGGAAAACTTAGATCTGGGTCAATCTCTTTGATTTGCAAATGAAGGAATTGAGACTTGCCAAAAGTCTCCCTGCAGGATCCTAAGAGAATGTTAATACTCCAAGGTTAAAATCCTCCCCAACAATCCCTTTCCCTTTTCAGCTATTTCCATGTCCTCCAGCAAATTTATCTGTTATATAAAGTGTGAAAGGGGGCAAAGTCACACATACTTCAAAGAAGTGGGTGTGAGGATCAAATAAGGCAAGGCCAGTTAAACACACAAAGGATGAATATGCAAAAGTCCACCATCTCTGGTTCAGGCAATTCTCTCAGGCTCAAGATGGAATTTTTCTTGACTGGGAGCAAATTGTGCTGTGAGGTTTTGCAAACTGCAGTACCAGAACTGCAGAAGCCACTCCAGCCTGCATGTCCCCTACTGATACCCCTGCTGCTGTGACTTGTTGCCACAACTACCCAGAGTGCTGCTGACATGGCCTTTCCTACAAAGGAAAGTCCCAGCTTGCTGTCACCCTGCTCCTCAGAGCCCCCTCCCCCCAATACCAGTGGGAGGAGTTCAGCCCCTCAGAGGTCTAAGCCACACCCCTTATACTGGACAGAGCTGCTGAGCTCTAGCTCCTGGAACTCATATCTCCCAATGCCTTTGAACTCTAATTGAAATGAATACCACCTCTTCCTGGTGTCAGAAGAGTGATTGGTTACATCCCTTTTATGGAATTAAGATATAAGGATCACAAAGAACCCATGCTAAAGTAAGATTTCATCCCTAAAAGAAAGCAATTCCCCTATTACCTAAAGCCATGATATAGTTTATTGCAAATATAAAAGGTTTCAGAATTATCTGTTCATTTTATAACCTGTCCCCCATAAACCAACAAATAATTTACAAAGCCAGAAATGTTTAAAAATATATTGTTCCAAAATATACAAAATTATATATAAAGATTTCAGAAACAATCTGATAGATATTTTGCTACATAAGTTTAGTTACACAGGTGTTAGAACACATTTTATGTTTTCTATAAACCTCCTATTATCTTTTCATGAACTAACATTTTTATCTATCAAAATGATTTGAATTAGATTTCCAGTGAATTTTAATTTTGTAGATTGAGAATTTTATGAACATGTTGAATTCTTAACATCCATGTTCTAGAAAGTGGTGTTAAGCTTATTGTCTATTAAATCACTCCTTTGCTTATGCAGTGAAACGTAAAAATGGCAGAAAGAGAGAAATAAATTTAAAAGCCACCAGAGAAAACACTTCCAGTGGCAGGGACACATTCTTAGTGTTTTAACCACTTGTTATTCTACCCTCATAAGTCTTACTCTAATGTCTACAATCACAGGCTTCGACAATAGTGTTTGTTTCAAAAAAGACAACTTCACTTCATTTCAGAGTGTTCTGAGTCTCTTAACTTCTGGCCAATATCTCAAAAGTGTATGAAATACTAGCAGTTTAGCTCAAATGGTAGGAAGTTCTTTAGTGTTTGGGACTACCAGGATAGCTCTTGAAAAGTGTCTTCAGATTGATGGACAAATACAACTTCAGTATTCTTTACCATCTCTTATGGGCATTGAAGTTGTCACTGTCCCAGAACCCAGAACCCGTGACAGGAAAAAAAAAAAAAAAACCCACAAACAAAATCCTTATTATTTGGTAATCATGGCTTGCCTTACTCACAGGAGTATGAAAATCGCTGAAGATTCAAAGAATGACAGTGAGTGAAGAAACTTTTATATAATTGGGGGATTTTTTTTTTTTTTGATACAGCAATCTTCCTTAAACCCCAGACCCACAGAAGACAAAACAGTCATTTTATCTACCCTGGGTGCTTGTGTATACCTTTGGGTCAGTTTTCTAAAACTCTCACAATATTGCAGTTAACTAAACACACCTTTTAAAACTGTTACTTTATATGCATCATATATCTTTCTGTCAATTTCATAAAAAGTTGTCACTATTGTGACCTTTATTCTCTTCTCCAAAACATCATCGAATACTTACTTGCACCTTTGAATGCAGGTCCTGCAAACAGGCTGCCATGAAAGTTTTACCCAATCTTCTTTGGTCATCAGTTTTGATGCATATTTCGGAAGTCCATACCATGTTGTTGTTCAGGATTGTAGATGTCTAAACATGTTCGGAAAATCAATTTAGGACAAGGGTATTTACTCTGTCTTCATCTGTAGCTTCTTCTTGGTTTTCATATTCCTGGGACCTGTCTCTTAAACTGGGGATGTTGACTCCTGGGAAGGGCCCAAATAGCTCACATTTCCTGCTTCCCACCTACCCACCCAGCCAAGTGCCTCCAGAGTGTTGGAGCAGATAGTTCTGCTTTTATCCAATCCTCCTGCCTAGCCATGGCTGAGGGAACTTTGGAGCCACTTTCCCGCCGCCTACTAACACAGCTGCTTTCCTGGAGTTGCTACAATTGCTGGTCCAGGACAGTCCCAGTCCACTCTGCTGGCAGAGTCTGGCGACCCACGCCCTCTAAGCCCCGCCCAACCCAACTTCCCTCTAACCCCATTGGGGTCCTTTTTAATACTTCCCGAGGAACTGGGAGAAAAGAAACAGGTGCAGTAGGTAATAAAGTTATGGGGCGTGGTCATTCTGGCCAGAAAAAGCAGCGCTTAAGGAGAGAAAGGGGGAGCGCTCCCCCGCCTGACCTTGCCATCCACTCTCACCCGCCAACTATGCGGAAGCCCTGGAACAGCTCCACGTCGTGGCCAGAGCGCGGCCAATTGGCTTCAGAGGAGGCCAGTTGCTGTCTGAAAGAGAAGAGGAGCTCAGGATCTCTCTGTTCATTGGCTAGGCACGTCATTTCTACCGGGAAAGGGCGATTCCAGTGCTGGCGGGAAAAGTCCCTTGTAGTGGTGCTGGGAGTTCATCAGAGTTCGTCGCTGGACTTGGAAGGGACTCTTCCTCTTAGGTAAGTTACCCCTTTGGTTCTGGGCTAGCTGGGAGAATTCATTGGCAGAAAAATCTCGGGCTGGTAGAGAGCAGGAGGAAAAATCCTCTATTCCTGGATGCTTGCTATCTTTTCTAGAGGGGGTACCTGCAGTTCCTGGAAACCTAAAAAGAACAGAGATAGGTGAAAGGATGCATTTCTTTTGCAGTGCTTAAAATGATGTGCTTGTCTTGCTTTCATCAACGTAAATTTACTGTCCAGGCATGTTGTGCCAGGAAATTAGAAAGTTGCAAGTGTTTTTATTGTTTATTCCAGTAACGTCCTCAGAGACCCAACCAGTCTTCATTAGAAGGCATCAAAGAACAGGTTGCAACTCAAGAATTCTTGAACCTTCTCCTCAAAATCCTAACTTTGGTATATCCACCAACCCTAAACTGTTACCCAATCCTATCTAATCCCCCACCCCCCAAACACACACACTAAAGACCAGGTTTAAACCAGACTTCATAATCTCAATATTAGCCCAGCTTTGCTTTACCCTCCCCAGGAAACTACCAGAATGCTGTCAAGCTATTAGTCTCCAGTACCTCATAAACAATAAGCTTGGCTTTGTCTTATCAGCAGGTTGCTTTGATGACATTTCTGAAAGCAGGCATTTGCCATTCTTGAAGACCCCTGCAAAACCGAATCAGCCTCTTCCACCTTAACCAACACCCCTCAACCCAGAATCAGTGTTCCCTGCTGAGGTCCCTTCAAACCACCTTCCAAGAGCCCTCTGCCCCCGCCCCCAAAGCTGGGTAAAGTAGCTGTTTCATTAAGTTGAAATCCAGTTCCTTTTTGTTGTGTTTCCCAAGTGCAAATCTATTTTGTTCCTAGGAGTAAGGAAACCTTTTAAGTAATCCTTTTGAATTATCTTCTCGGATTAAAAAAAAAAAAAACTCTTATGGTTGGCGAAAATCTACCTTATTTTTAGCAACAATGCACTTTGTCTCTGTTATTGTAAATGATAATAATAATTATAATTATTATTATTATTTTTATTGTTATTATTATTATTATCATCATCATTATTAAGAGAACAGGCATGGGCTCTGATAAATGTGTTTCCCGGGCTCGCCCTGACGACCAAGACATTCAGAAGATTTTGGTTTTAGACTGATGGCGCTGTCTGAAATAAATACAAAATCAGATGCTTCCCTGGAGAGCCACCTGAGGCCAGGAACAGCCAGTCTCCCCCTCTTCCCAGAGGTCCAAAAAAGCAAGGAACTGAGGGGGATGGAGGTGGGAGATGGGGTAGTTTAGGAGAGAAGAGGCCTGACAGGCAGAGAAGGCAAAGAAAGTAACTAAATGGCAGGGGCAACAGCCACTCACAGAAAGGTGGGCGGTCCTTTCAAGCCCTTAGTCCCACCTCCATCCTGTCTTGTCCAATCCAAGTTTAAGTGGGCGCACTCTCATTGGCCAGACTAGCTGCCTCTCTGTGGAACTCGGGCGCGGGATTTGAATGCCAGACATTTGCGTGTGCCATCAGCACAGCAGCCAGGGAGCCCGCGGAATTGGTGAGCCATCCTGGTGGGCGAGCCTGGTGGGAGACTGTAAGAGAGGGAAGCGGGGGCCCAGGGAGGGGGCGGGGGCCTAGGGAGGGGGCGGGGGGGGGGAAGGTCAAGGTGGGGAGAAGGACAGGGAAATAAGAAGACGCTAGAAGTATCCCAGGAAGGCAAAGGAAAGGGGAACAGGGAGAAGTGAGAGGAGAGGGGAGAAGAAAAGAGAATATGAGAATGAGAAATTCCAGGAGAGCTGTCAGGTGGAGATGGGATCCAGGACAGGCTGTATTACTTTTATCCCTTTAGTGTAGGAAGTAAAGCAAGTCCTTTAGGTGAGTAGAACCCAGACATATCCCACTATAACACAGGGATGGAATAGCAGAGCGGTAAAGTCCTTCACATTTTGATATAACACTGTTCAGTCTAGATACTGAAACCCATGTGTGGGGCGGGGGTGGTATTGGGGTGTATACTTAACATCTTGGCCTTTTCCACTGCAGCTGCTCATATACAAGCCAGTAATCCTAAAATACATATTTCTTTCTACTTGATTTGTTTTCCTTTTGTAGTGGGTGTGAAAATTATTTCTGAAGCAGTTTCTTTCTCAGACATCATTAGATGAGTCATCATCAACAGTGACACCCCACCCATATTTTCTGCCTTCAAAGATCTTACAGCTCGGCTCAGTTCCTCAATTCTTTGTCTATTTTTACCACCTCCAACCCTTCTTTGATGTTTAAAAAGTATACATTTGGTTAAGTGTTTTGACACTGATGCTAGTACTGGCAGTAATATTTACTGGGCAGCCTATTAAATGGCATTCACTGTTCTAAAGGACACTTTTTAATCTTCACAACACCAGAAGTTAATTCTAATACTGCCCTCATTTTAGATAAGGAAAATGAGACAGGAAGTAGTTAATTGTTATTTCACAGGTCATGAAACTGGGAAGTGGCAATCTTATAGTTGAGCCCAGAAGTTCTTATAAATACTGTCATTGATATAGTACATTTTCATATTCATATCTTGTTTAAAATAATTGTCTCTTTTTACAAACAGGAAACTAAGGTTCACATAGGCTAACTGGATTTCCTTAGAAACTCATTACCAGTAACTGAGAAGTTCCTGCACCATAGTGAAGTGGTTACAAGAATAAGCACAGTCTTTAGATGACTTCCACTTGCCAAAGAGTGCAGAGGAGAGTGCATAAGTAAAATGACAAGGGAAAGAAGCAATCCAAGAAGTGAACATTCCACAGCTTTTCTGTCCACTTTGACAGATCAATGCTTTTTCTAGAATGAAAGAGACTTAAAAGCCATAATTAAAGGCAACTTTCACACCTCATCTGGATTTGGGGTTTAACAAATTAGTGTTGTGATTATAAAAGAAAATGTCCTTCATTTTTAGAAATACAATATTCTTTTTTTTTTTTTTTTACAAATAGCCAAGTAATAGAGATGGTCTAGGTGTCCATCAGCAGATGGATAAGGAAAATGTGGTATATAAACACAATGGAGTTTCACCCATCCATAAAGAAGGATGTGATTATGTCATGTGTTGGTACACGGATGTAACTGGGGAACATCATGTTAAGTGAAATAAGCCAGACTCAGGAAGTCAAGGGTTGAATGTTTCCTCTCATATGCAAAAGCTAGAGAGAAAATAAGGAATTAAAAAGGCAGTGGGGGCAGGGTCTTATGAAAACAGAAGGGAGAAAAGTAGAGAGGAAGCTTATGTAAACTTTTCAGATTACTTTATGAAATCCCATTCCAAATTTCTTTTATCTTCAGTTCCTTTCCTACCCTTTTCCTTAAATTTTACCATCTCTGGAATCTCCATCTTAAATAGAGATCAAATTTTAACTCAAGGTAAGTAGAAGAACACACTTTTGAATTCTCCAATTACAGATTTTTCTCTGGGTTTTAATATTTGCACTTGGACAGATCTCTCTTCTTTAAGCTATCCTTTCCCCCAAGTTTAAAAAAATAAATCTAGATATAACCTCTTTCCCACTGTAGTTGGGATTCGAAGTTAGAGATAATTTTCATAAAGTGTCAAGTGTAGTGACTCACATATAATGCTCTATAAAAGGAACCTTTTATTGTTGGGGTGATAATACTTGGTGGATAAATTATTTGCTAAGTTAATATCTCTGGGGAGGGCAAGAACAGAGCTGAAGAAGGAAGTTCATCTCTTCCTCTACATAATTAATGACAGCTATGAAGATACTGTTCTAACTTGAACCTTTTTTAAATTAGTGTTTCAGCTGAACTAGTTCATCTTCAAGTCATCATGAGCTGTAAGAATCGCAGGTCACAGAAGAACTTGTTTGATGTGAAAAAAAACATGAAAATAGAGAACTATTTTGTTCAGGTATGTTTGTAAACACTATTTATGTAATGAATATGCTAATGTTAGATTTAGCCATCCTTGAGTCTGTATTGCATAAATCTTCCTGCCAAGAAATCATATCATTATATATTGGAAATATTTATATAAGGTAAGACCTTTCTCATCCACTTTGTTTTATATATATATATATATATATATAATAATTTTGGTCGTATCACACTAGCCCTTAAAAAAAACTGGTAGTAATTCCTGGACAACCATAAAAACCAAATAACTATATTAAACTTTGGATAAAACAAAACCAAAAGTAATCTGTTTTATAGCACAGAAATACCATGCCAAGTGTGGCTGATATACTGAATCATAATAACCTACATCTGTACAGTGCTTTACAGTTTATGAAACAAATTCTTTGCTTGTTTATTCTTACCATAACCATGTTAGTCAGGTAAAAGAGTTTACCTCTAATATGTTTCCTTCAAAAGTTCCTATATGTGCCCAAGAATACTTTGACAAGTTGGAATTCTGTTGCAATGCTCCCGTGGGGTACATGAGCAAGATGTTTCTGACAGCATTAGGCTTTAGAGATGCCTTTTGAAGATTTGCACACATAGCACAAGTAAATTTACATTAACTTGTGTTCTTTTTATCTCTTTGACCCAGACTACTAGTATTTAACAAATCTACCCTATCACATGCCAGTCATGTTGCTACACAATGATGTTAGGCCTAGTCTTTACGACAATCCTGGCTTTGTTATTCCCATTACCAGAATGTAGCCTTGCTAGCATATGACTCCATGCCTGTTCATACCCTCACCGTAATAAGTAGGACTTCAGGAAAATGTACCTTTTAGACATAGGTACATTTTCCTGAAGTCCTATTCATAAGCAGTTGCTCTTAATTTTTCATTAATTTTTTTGTCTTGTTTGAGTAATCCTCTTTAATTCCTTCCCCTTCGCCAACTCCTGGTTCTTAAGATGATACCCTATAAAAATCAGTATTATGCATGCTTGTATTCCCAGTGGTTTGGGAGGCTGAGACAGGAGGATCATGAATTCAAAGCCAGCCTCAGCAAAAGTGAGGGACTAATCAACTCAGTGAGACCCTGTCTCTAAATAGAATACAAAATAGGCCTGGGGATATGGCTTATGGGGCAAGTGCCCCTGATTTCAACTCTTGGTATCCTGCCCCTGCCAAAAAAAATGAGTGTCATGAATGCAAATTTTACCAAGAAAAAATGTTTGGTGTCATGGAAAGGAATATTAGACTTAAGTGTTGGTATTCTGGCACTCACTTCATTTAGTGGTTATTACATGATGCTAGGAAAGGTACTCACAAGAAAAACTTTCTATACCTAAGTTTCTCCATCAAAAATACAAAGAGAGGCCATATTTGTTTCTTCGCAATTCATAGAATTGGGGGATTAATTGATGTCATAGAGGAAATAAGTTTTTTGCATGATAGGTTCTGGGTGAATGAACGTATTCATTATTAGAAATAACTATTTTTATGATCAGATAATCAGTTAGCTAATGAGGATTTTGTTCAAAATGTAATGCCTAATAATAAATCATGGTGACTTATTTTTGCTGAATTTGGTATTTTTTTAAAATTTTGGTTTTAATTTTTTGTTGTTGATGGACCTTTATTTTATTTACTTATTTTTATGTGGGTGCTGAGAATCGAACCCCGTGCCTCACTCATGTGAAGCAAGTGCTCTACCAATGAGCTACAACTCCAGCCCATGAACTTGGTATTTTAAGAACAAAATTTTCAGTGCAGTTTATCACTGTGTTTGAGAAAAGTAAAAATTTTACAGCTGAGAATAGTAAACAAGACATGAAGTGACACTTTAAGAAAGCTGGTAGCTTTTTAAGCATGTGTCTCAGAAAAATGCACCAGTGTATCTTATTAGGAGCTTATCTGACTGATGTGACAGTCTGCTCAGCTTATATTCTAGAGCTGAAGTTAAACTCAGATCTAATTATATTCACTGGTTTTTTGAGTATGAGTTTCCCATAGAAATTCTGTGAATTGCATATTTAAAAAGGAAACAAGCAACAACAACAACAACAAACTAGGGTTCTATTCAGAGTCTCAAGGTTTTTCGTCTAACATATATTTTTAGGTCTCAAAAGAAGAGCAGAACAATTCAGGTATTATTCAAATGAAGATGCAATCTAGAAAAAGGCCAAGAGATATAACTGACACCCAGGATCAAAGTTCCCACTCACCCAGGAAACCTCCAAAAGTCCAGACCACTTCTCCAAACAAGATCATTACTATTACCTTGAATGTAAACCTTAGAAAAAACAAGAACATGAAATACATGCTCACATGCAGTGAGGGGGACAGCTTGCTGGCGGGGCTGAAGACCATTGATGCTGTCAGAAAAGCTATGGAGACTCGGCCAGGTAAGGAAATGCTGGTGCGTGGCATAGAAGGAATTAAAGGCTTCTTAAACCTTGGAATGCCGCTCAGTTGTTTTCCTGAAAACAGCCACGTGGTAATTACATTTTCCAAAAGTAAAAGCAAGCAGAAAGAAGATGGCCAAGTATTTGGCCGGCTCAACCAGGAATCTACTGACGTGGTCAAATTTTACATTCATGCAATTGGGAAGACCAGAAAACGAATTGTGAAGCGTGGGGAACTTCACAAAGAAGGAAACAAACTCTGTGTCTATGGTTTCAAAGGAGAAACTATCAAGGACACCATGTGTAAGGATGGAAGGTTTCTTCCCTTTTTGGAGACTGACAATTGGAAGCTCATTGGTAATCTGGATTCCATTCTAGAAAACTCACAGCTGATAGATGGGTTAGAAGGTAAGCTCTTTCAAGTTGAGGCTGATCAAGTAATGAACCCTAAGGCAGCAGCTGCTCAAAACAATGAAGTAGAAGAAAGAAACACCCGTGTGTTGAAAGAGTACATTGTGGAAGAGTATCCCTGTTTGAAAAGAGAAAGTGAAAAAATCAGGGAAAACTTGAAGGATAAAATGAAAAAAAGACAGAAGAATACTTCTCTGTTTGAATTGCATAAAACAAATTTTTGGAAACTCACAAAAAATTCAACTCCAGTGAAAGTGATCAAACATCTTGCACAACTCAGTGACTCAGTGGGATACATATTCTGGAACAATAATGGAATCGAAGGCTGTGCCACCTGCTTTGCTTTTAAGGGATTGTTCATTTTCACTTGTCGGCATGTAATAAACGATATCGTGGGAGAAGGAATAGAGCCAAGCCAGTGGGCAGATATAATCAGTCAATGTGTAATGGTGAAATTCGATTATGAAGATACCCCAGTCACAAAAGACAACTGCTTTCTCGTTGAACCTTGGTTTGAGATATCTGACACAACTCTTGACTACGCCGTCCTGAAACTGAAAGAAAATGGACAAGAAGTACCTGCGGGACTGTATAATGGGATTGGTCCTATACCGTCTAGTGGTTTGATATATATTATTGGCCATCCAGATGGAGAAAAGAAGTATACTGATGCTTGTGTTGTGATTCCTCAGGGTAAACGAGAAGAGAAATGTAAGGAAAAGATTCAGATGAGAACAGCAGCAGGTTACGATAAATCTGAGTTTATCCACATGTACACTCAAAGAAGCTTCCAGGAAATGCTTCAAAATCCTGATGTGATTACCTATGACACCACCTTTTTTTTGGGGTCTTCTGGCTCTCCGGTGTTTGATTCAAAAGGTTCTTTGGTGGCCATGCATGCTGCTGGCACCACGTGTCCGCTACTGAGTGAGAAGGCTCATATCATTGAGTTTGGTCCGGCTATGAACAGTATCCTCTCACATATTAAGCAAAACCATGAAAGATGGTATAATGATGTATTTCTAAACCAACAGGATGGGGCTGGGGATGTGGCTCAAGCGGTAGCGCGCTCGCCTAGCATGCGTGCGGCCCGGGTTCGATCCTCAGCACCACATACCAACAAAGAAGTTGTGTCTGCCGAGAACTAAGAAAAAATAAATAAATGTGAAAATTCAAAAAAATAAAAAATAAAAAAAAAATAAACCAACAGGATGTAGAAATGCCAAGTCAAGAGTACTGAGGACTGGTGAGAATTTAGTCCACTTACCAACTTTAAGGGGATTGCCCATTTTATTCCATATTCCATGGTCAATTTCATAAAACATGAATAATCAATATTGTAGGCCACTTTCCATGAGCCAAGCATTTTTCTATCCCCTAGAGAAATAAGTTCTAAGAACCCTATGAGGAGGAGAGCTACCCCTATTTTAAAGTCAAGCAAAATGAAGACTTGATATGATTTAGCAACATTTATGATGACAATCTCCAGTAACTTGATGTATTTTTTTTTTCATTTCTTCCCCTAAATTCACTTGCTTCACAGCAGAAGCTTAAACTTGTTTACCAATTATCCCCCATATCTGACACATGGAAAGGAAATGGTGAGAAAAATGTGTGGGTCAATCAGGAGCAAAATATGGCACTGTAGTTAATGTTGACTGAAGAGTTAAATGCTTGGTTAGAAATGATTACAAACAAAAATCTTGTACAATTTCTGAGATTCTCATATTACTAAATGTCAGAATACACTTGTCCTGGAAAGTCAGAAGTAATATCCACTCTTTGGTGAAGGTGTTCCTGTAGCCACTGTCTGACAGGGTCACAGTGTGGGGGATGCTGTAGCCGGGCCACGCCATCTAGAAACTGGAACCATTAGAAATGTTAAGTGTTTTGTTTATGATCCTCGTGATATGGATAGCAAGGCATACGTCAATCAATAATAAAAGACATATTGCCTGAAATTGCAGGAAAATTCCCAGAATGAGACTAAGGATACAATTGAGACATGTCATGAGGTGCATTTCAGTCTCTCTCAGGATACAAACAATGGTGTTATTCCTTAAGCCTGAACAACAAGAAATATTTATCCCATGGTTAACAATTTACATTAGCCCCCCAACCCCATCCTAAAGCCACAACCTGTACAATGGCCTAGCTACAGAAAAACAATTGCTGTGCCAACAGTATGAGGACCACCGTATGTAGCTTATGGTATCCCCCTCGAGGACAAGAGGCTAATAAAAATACATTTCCCCAAGCAATAGACCCTCCTTGGCCTTACACAGAAACTAATGATAAAAATGGAAAACACATATTTAACATAAATGACAAATGGGTTGAGGGATAAAGGCTGCCCTTTAGTTAAAGCTTACAAAGACATAAAAATTGGTGTGCTTTGACCCAGGATCAAGGAAGATCTTTAAGAAAGTAGTTGAATAGGTCATATGAAAAAAAGAAATGACCTTGGAAATTGAAAATAGAATAAAATTAACATAGATATATTTTAGAGGTACTTCATAGTAGTAGGCTTTTAATTAATAGACTTTCACTACTTTAAGTGTGTTTTAATGAGATTTTAGTTTAGAAGTAAGAAAGCTTACCAATAATCATAAGTATGCTTTAAAGTTAAAGATTAATGAAATAATTATAGGTACGCTTTAAAGTCAGAAGTGAATAATAGGTCAGTAGTCACATAGTCTAGTTGCGTCGCTTAGCACCTAGTGATTGAGGTGAAAACGTAAAAGCTTAATCATGATTGACTAAGGTTACAGAAAAAATATTTTGAACAATGTACTCAATATCTTAGGTAATCAATGTATGTTAGAAAAGACTGTAATTCTTGAAAATTATGTAAATCAAAAAAGTTTCGGGCTTTGAAGCTATCCATTAACTACCTGAAAAAAACACCTGTAAAAAAGGAATAAAAATAAAGGTCCCTCCAGGAGCAGCAGACATGTCTTCTGGAGGTTGCTCGGAACTTGCAACCTGTCGTCCCGACTCTTCTTCTTTCGAGGACGCCACTCCTCCTTCAGGACCCCTGGAACCCCATTCCCCCTGGCCAAGGCTGGACCTCGGCAACTCTTCCCATATGAACAGGCTACGAGGACAAGGGCATCTAGAAGGTCATATTCCTCTATTCTGATTTCCTTTGTTTTAACCTAATGTCCTTTTTTTCTGTTCCAAGATCCCACCCAGTGTAGGCATCACATTTAACTTTCATGTCTGTGGGCTCCTCTTGGTTGTGACAGTTTCTCAGACTTCTTGGTTTTAAGGCTGCCCGTCTATTGGAATTTGACAGATGCTTTTCTGATGGGACTGGGTTGTGGACTGGGGAGGAAGTTTATAGAATGAAGTATCATTCTCACCCTACCAAGGGATCATACTGTCAACATGATCCATCATTGGTGCTGGCCTTTGTCCCCCGGCTAAAATGGTGTTTTATCTTTTATGTATTACCCTACGTGGTACTCTTTGGAAGGAAGTTACTATGTACAACCCATGTTTGTGAAAGAGAGACTTAGGTTCTCCTTCCTTAGGTAGGGGACTCCTGGAGAATCTACATAATTTATTTGGGATCATTTCGCCTGGAGATTTGTCTCTTTTCCCCATTCATGAATTCCATCATCAGTATAGACTCGCAATACCCTTAACCCCATGTGGATCCATAACCACATGGATTGTTTTCACTCCCTCCCTTTGCCTACCTATAAATCCTCTACTCCACCCACAGAAAATAGAATTGTTATCATACCTCAGTAATTTATTTAACTGTTTGATTCTGGTATGCAGTTGGCACAGTGGTGCACACCTGTAATCCCAGGGAATTGAGAAACTGAGGCAGTGTAAACTCAAGGCCAGCCTGAGCAACTTAGCAGGACCCTCAGCAATTTAATGAGACCCTGGCTCAAAATAAAATATAAAAAGTGCTGGGATGTAGCTCAGTGGTAAAGCACAGAAGCAAAATGTATCCAGAGGAGAAATATATCAACAAAAATGTAGTGTTTGTGTGCAATTTCTTTTGCTTTTAATCTTCATATTCCATTCCTTCCGAAAGTTACTTAAAGTCAGGACCTTTTCCCTCAGCTCGTTGGCAGTCATTTTATTCATTTAAATTCAGTTATAATACCTTTAGACTGGTCACAGTCTACATACATTCTTCCCTTTGATCTTTTGAACTCCTAAATGAATTTTTAAAGTTGTGTATACTAATGATTTGCTTTTTTGTGTTGTCAAATTCTATAGGTTTTAGCAAGTACATGATGTCATGTATTCACCATTGCAATGTCATACAGAGTAGTTTCACCTCCCTAAAACTTTCCCTGTGCTTTACCTGCTTGTCCCTTCCCTCCCTCCTGCACCCCTGGCAATCACTGATCTTTTTCTTGCCTTTATAGTTTTACTTTTTCCAGAATGTCATGTAACTATAGTTTCACAGTATAAAGCATTTTCAGTTTGGCTGTTTCATTTAGAAGGTTTCTCTCTGTGTATTTTATGGCTTGATAGCCCACTTCTTTTTGTCACTGAGTAATATTCCACTGTATGGGTCTACCACAATTTGTTTATTTGCTCACCTTTTAAAAGACATCTTAGTTGCTTCTAGTTTTCGGTGATTTTATGAATAAAGCTTCTCCAAACATTTGTGTACAGCTTTTGGTATGAATGTAAGTTTTCAACTCGATTAGGAAAATACTGAGTGCAATTGATGGGTCGTATAGTAAGAGAATGTTTAGCTTTGTAAGAATTTGCCAAACTGTCTACTAAAGCAACCCTGTCATTCTGCATTCCCACTAACAATGAATGAGAGATCCTGTTTCCCCATCCTCACCAGCATTTGGATTGGTCAGTTTTTCTTTTCTTTTTTTTTTAAAATATTTTATTTGTTCTCTTCAGTTATACATTACAGTAGGATGTATTTGGACATATTATACATACACCATAGTCAGTTTTTCTTGTCTTTTTTTTTAAAGGCATATTAATACTGCCTGGGATTCTTCAGGGGATACAAGGTTTATTAATGAAGTTGGGAATGTCTTGGATGATCTAGGACATGGCTACAGAGTTATAATATCAGCCCAAATTCAGTCAGGAAAATGGGGCTGCTATAAATAGTTTAAGAATAAGGTATTTAATAAAGAATTAGGGTATTGCTGAGTACAGTGATGCACACTTATAATCCCAGCAACTTGGGAAACTGAGTTAGGAGGTTTAAGACCAGCCTCAGCAACTAAGTGAGACCCTGTCTCAAGATAAAAAGAGCTGGGGATTAGCTCCAAGGCAAAGCCTCCCTGGGTTCAATCCCCAGAATCCCCCCTCCAAAAAAATAGGAAATAGAGAATGAAGGTTTCTGTGAGTAGTAGGGACAGGGAAACAAGTTCTGTGCTATGTCAGTAATATGTCAGCCTAAAGCACCAGAAGGAGGAGAAAAGTTGCAGATCGAACTGGAAATGTCTGAGAAGATGCCAGGTCCGGTCATGATGACACGAAGGAATTTACAGAGAGATTGCAAAACGTATACTAATGTTTTGCTTTTTGTGCTGTCAAATTATAAAGGCTACACCAGACCCAATCCAGGTGAGCTGGTGAAGATACCACAGGGTCCTTTCTGACTGCCATGTTCTCCCAAGAAATATCGACTAGCATTTTTTTCCTTACACATTTTTCCCATTTGCAAATGCTCATCCAGAACCCTACAGGAATTCTGGAGGACCTAGCTGTCTGCTTTATAAGGCAGTAGCGGTGGTGCCTGGCAACAGATAACTACCCCCACACCCCCAAATGCAACCCATGCACATGTATATCATAGTTTATCTTCTCATCTCTAATCCCTTCATATCCTCACTCTCCACTTGGCCATTGCAGCTGTTGTTCCAGCATCCATCTTACCTCTCTGGATTATTCCACAATTATTACTTCTAACCCTCTGTCTCGCATATTTCTGAGCATATTTCTACAAGTCCAACCACTAGACACAGCACCCTCAGACCCAGCTTGTTGAAGCTCAAGTTGTGCTGACTGACCCCCAACCCCAACCCAGTTCTATCTCTCTCCTGATCACAACCCCATCATCCAGACCAAAAAAAGAAGAAAAAACAAATTTCAGACTAGAGTCCCTGGAGGCACTTTTAAAATACTTTCCCTCATCTTCCAAGTATATATGGTCTACAAGTCTTGTGGAATCTGTGGTTTTCCTCAAATGCGAGCCATCTTTCCAATTCTTCACTTCTTTCCATCTCTTCCATCAAAAACATTACCGTGGTAGCCAACTTTCACATAAGTCTTAATTTTTAGGGCTTTGCTAAAAGTTTAAGTAAAATATCATGATTGACCTCTGACATAATCTGAGGAGGTGAGTATTGTAGTCTTCTCAATGCTACAGATGTAAGATCATCCCCAGCCAGGGAGCAGGTTTGGGGACCACAGGGGTCTGGTTTTCAAAGCCTGGAACCACAGAGCTCACTTAGTGTCATCTAGAACCTGAAAGTCTGTCCTAGATTGCCAGAAGCTCTAAGCTGAATTCTTTCTTCTGGCTTCCCTGGGGACAAAGTGTCAGAAGTACAAATATCTGGAAACCCCTGAGAAGAGCTGGGGTGGCAGGCCAAAGGGTGAGGAGAAAGAAGCTCATCAGTTCTCCCAATGGGGAGGGAGCCCATTTCAAGAAGAGTGCCTCATTTGACCCACCTCTCTCTCCCTCCCTTCTTTGCTGGAGGCAAACTCACCCAGGCCTTTGGGCCACTTGTTTTCCAGTGCCTAGGTCTCCAGGCCCTGCTTTTGCTCCACTTAAGGTAAGGCCTCCTGTCTCAGGACTTGGGACTGGAGTGCTTGCTGCAAGGACAGACAGGAGAACCAGGAGCTGGGAAGGAGACCAGGACTCACTGCATGGTGTGGGCCTCTGGGAGTCCCTGGACTTGAAGTGTCATGAAGACCAAGCAGGGAAGGGGACTGTTCTACTCAGGGGGATATAGGGTGAAATGGGGAGTGGTAGTTGGAGAAGCCAAGAGCAAGTCTCAGCAGCCATGACACCCAGCTTCCTTGGAGAGAAGGGCAGGATGTGATGAGGAAGCAACCACATGGTCATCAGAGTGGGGGGTCAGGGAGAAAGACTGCACTCTGGGTGAAGAAATGCTCTTCCCAGGCTGGGTTCTTGGGTCTTGCACTCTGGTGTCCAGACAGGCCAGCAGGGGTGCTGACCTCATGACTGGGAGCTGCCAGTCAAGGAACCCTGAGGACAGCAGGCGGGTAGGTGCCCAGAAAGTTCATGAGGCTGAGCTAACAATGGAGACAAAGTAAAGCCTAGGTTTAGTAAAGTGAAGCACAGATGCCAAACTCCTTTGCTGCAATATGAGGTTAAGAATTGCCCCACTGCAGAGGTATGATAATTAAATGATTTAATATTTGTAAAATGCTGGCCACAGTGCATAAAAAGGACTTTGTGTTTGTTAAAGTTAACAGTTGGCTTTACTGGTGGTCTAAATAGAGTTTCTCACCAGCGTCATTGGGGGGGTGGGTATGGAGTGGGGGAATTGAACTCTGAGACACTTTGCCACTGAGCTATACCACTAGCCTTCTCTTTAATTATTTTTATTTTTTATTATTACTAGGAGATAGTGTCTCGCTAAGTTGTTAAGGCTGGCCTCAAACCTGTGATCCTCTGTCCTCAGCTTCCCCAGTTTCTGGGATAACAGGTGTGCCATCAGGGTGCCCAGCGTTTGGGTCATTTTTGAAAGTTGCAGTTTCCTGGACCTTGCCCTGGACCTGTAGAACCATATGACAGAATAGGTTGGCTCCAAGAAAAAGCAGTTTTTTTTTTGTTAAATGACTACCCCATGTACATCTTAAGAGCCCTAAAATGGGGGAAAACTTAGATCTGGGTCAATCTCTTTGATTTGCAAATGAAGGAATTGAGACTTGCCAAAAGTCTCCCAGCAGGATCCTAAGAGAATGTTAACACTCCAAGGTTAAAATCCTCCCCAACAATCCCTTTCCCTTTTCAGCTATTTCCATGTCCTCCAGCAAATTAATCTGTTATATAATGTGTGAAAGGGGGCAAAGTCACACATACTTCAAAGAAGTGGGTGTGAGGATCAAATAAGACCAAGGCCAGTTAAATACACAAAGGATGAATATGCAAAGGGCCACCACCCCTTCCTGGGACAATTCTCTCTGGCCCAAGATGGAATTTTTCTTGACTGGGAGCAAATTGTGCTGTGAGGTTTTGGAAACTGCAGTACCAGGAACTGCAGAAGCCACTCCATCTGATACCTCTGCTGCTGTGACTTGTGGCCACAACTACCCAGAGCGCTGCTGACATGGCCTTTCCTACAAAGGAAAGTCCCAGCTTGCTGTCACCTTGCTCCTCAGAGCCCCCCCCCCCCAATATCAGTGGGAGGAGTGTAGCCCCTCAGAGGTCTAAGCCACGCCCCTTACACTGGACAGAGCTCCAGCTGCTGAGCTCTAGCTCCTGGAACTCATATCTCCCAATGCCTTTGAACTCTAATTGAAATGAATACCACCTCTTCCTGGTGTCAGAAGAGTGACTGGTTACATCCCTCTTGTGGAATTAAGATATAAGGATCACAAAGAACCCATGCTAAAGTAAGATTTCCTCCCTAAAAGAAAGCCATTCCCCTATTACCTAAAGCCATGATATAGTTTATTGCAAATATATAAGGTTTCAGAATTATCTGTTCATTTTATAACCTGTCCCCCATAAACCAACCCATAATTTACAAAGCCAGAAATGTTTAAAAATAAATTGTTCCAAAATATACAAAATTATATAAAGATTCTGGAAACAATGTGATAGATATTTTGCTACATAAGTTTAGTTACACAGGTGTTAGAACACATTTTATGTTTTCTGTAAACCTCCTATTATCTTTTCATGAACTAACATTTTTATGTATCAAAATAATTTGAATAAGATTTCCAGTGAATTTTAATTTTGTGGATTGAGAATTTTATGAACATGTTGAATTCTTAACATCCATGTTCTAGAAAGTGGTGTTAAGCTTATTGTCTATTAAATCACTCCTTTGCTTATGCAGAGAAATGTAAAAATGGCAGAAAGAGAGAAATAAATTGAAAAGCCACCAGAGAAAACACTTCCAGTGGCAGGAACACATTCTTAGTGCTATAACTACTTGTTATTCTACCCTCATAAGTCTTACTCTAATGTCTACAATCACAGGCTTCGACAATAGTGTTTGTTTCAAAAAAGACAACCTCACTTCATTTCAGAGTGTTCTGAGTCTCTTAACTTCTGGCCAATATCTCAAAAGCGCACGAAATACTAGCAATTTAGCTCAAATGGTAGGAAGTTCTTTAGTGTTTGGGACTACCAGGATAGCTCTTGAAAAGTGTCTTCAGATTGATGGACAATTACAACTTCAGTATTCTTTACCATCTCTTAATGGGCATTGAAGTTGTCACTGTCCCAGAACCCAGAACCCGTGACAGGAAAAAAAACAAAACCACAAACCAAATCCTTATTATTTGGTAATCATGGCTTGCCTTACTCACAGGAGTGTGAAAATGGCTGAAGAGTCAAAGAATGACAGTGAGTGAAGAAACTTTTATATAATTGGGGGATTTTTTTTTCTTTGATAGAGTAATCTTTCTTAAACCCCAGACCCACAGAAGACAAAACAGTCATTTTATCTACTCTGGGTGTTTGCGTATACTTTTGGGTCAGTTTTCTAAAACTCTCACAGTATTGCAGTTAACTAAACACACCTTTTAAAACTGTTACTTTATATGCATCATATATCTTTCTGTCAATTGCATAAAGAGTTGTCACTATTGTGACCTTTATTCTCTTCTCCAAAACATCATCAAATACTTACTTGCACCTTTGAATGCAGGTCCTGCAAACAGGCTGCCATGAAAGTTTTACCCAATCTTCTTTGGTCATCAGTTTTGATGCATATTTCGGGAGTCCATACCATCTTCTTGTTCAGGATTGTAGATGTCTGAACACGTTCGGAAAATCAATTTAGGACAGGGTATTTACTCTGTCTTCATCTGTAGCTTCTTCTTGGTTTTCCTATTCTTGGGACCTGTCTCTTAAGCTGGGGATGTTGACTCCTGGGCAGGGCCCAAATAGCTCACATTTCCTGCTTCCCACCTACCCACCCAGCCAAGTGCCTCCTGAGTGTTGGAGCAGATGGTTCTGCTGTTACCCAATCCTCCTGCCTAGCCATGGCTGCGGGCACTTTGGAGCCACTTTCCTGCTGCCTACTAACCCAGCTACTTTCCTCAAGTTGCTGCAATTGCTGGTCCAGGACAGTCCCAGTCCTCTCTGCTGGCTGAGTCTGGCCACCCACGCCCTCTAAGCCCCGCCCAACCCAACTTCCCTCTAACCCCATTGGGGTCCTTTTTAATACTTCCCGAGGAACTGGGAGAAAAGAAACAGGTGCAATAGGTAATAAAGTTATGGGGCGTGGTCATTCTGGCCAGAAAAAGTAGCGCTTAAGGAGAGAAAGGGGGAGCGCTCCCCCGCCTGACCTTGCCATCCACTCTCACCCGCCAACTATGCAGAAGCCCTGGAACAGCTCCACGTCGTGGCCAGAGCGCGGCCAATTGGCTTCCGAGGAGGCGAGTTGCTGTCTGAAAAGAGAAGAGGAGCTCAGGATCTCTCTGTTCATTGGCCAGGCGCGTCATTTCTACCGGGAAAGCGCGATTCCAGTGTTGGCGGGAAAGGTCCCTTGCAGTGGTGCTGGCGAGTTCATCAGAGTTCGTCGCTGGACTTGGAAGGGACTCTTCCTCTTAGGTAAGTTACCCCTTTGGTTCTGGGCTAGCTGGGAGAATTCATTGGCAGAAAAATCTCGGGCTGGTAGAGAGCAGGAGGAAAAATCCTCTATTCCTGGATGCTTGCTATCTTTTCTAGAGAGGGTACCGCGTGCAGTTCCTGGAAACGTAAAAAGAACAGAGATAGAGGAAACGATGCACTTCTTTTGCAGTGCTTAACATGATGTGCTTGTCTTGTTTTCATCAACGTAAATTTACTGTTCCAGGCATGTTCTGCCAGGAAATTAAAAAGTTGCAAGTGTTTTTATTATTTATTCCAGTAACGTCCTCAGAGACCCAACCAGTCTTCATTAGAAGGCATCAAAGAACAGGTTGCAACTCAAGAATTCTTGAACCTTCTCCTCAAAATCCTAACTTTGGTATATCCACCAACCCTAAACTGTTACCCAATCCTATCTAATCCCCCACCCCCCAAACACACACACTAAAGACCAGGTTTAAACCAGACTTCATAATCTCAATATTAGCCCAGCTTTGCTTTACCCTCCCCAGGAAACTACCAGAATGCTGTCAAGCTATTAGTCTCCAGTACCTCATAAGCAATAAGCTTGGCTTTGTCTTATCAGCAGGTCGCTTTGATGACATTTCTGAAAGCAGACATTTGCCATTCTTGAAGACCCCTGCAAGACCGAATCAGCCTCTTCCATCTTAACCAACACCCCTCAACCTAGAATCAGTGTTCCCTGCTGAGGTCCCTTCAAACCCCCTTCCAAGAGCCCTCTGCCCCCAAAGCTGGGTAAAGTAGCTGTTTCATTAAGTTGAAATCCAGTTCCTTTTTGTTGTGTTTCCCAAGTGGAAATCTATTTTGTTCCTAGGAGTAAGGAAACCCTTTAAGTAATCCTTTTGAATTATCTGCTCGGATTAAAAAAAAAAAAAAAAAAAAAAAAACTCTTATGGTTGGCGAAAATCTACCTTATTTTTAGCAACAATGCAGTTTGTCTCTGTTATTGTAAATAATAATAATAATAATAATAATAATTATTATTATTATTATTATTATTATTAAGAGAACAGGCATGGGCTCTGATAAATGTGTTTCCTGGGGCTCGCCCTGACGACCAAGACATTCAGAAGATTTTGGTTTTAGACTGATGGCGCTGTCTGAAATAAATACAAAATCAGATGCTTCCCTGGAGAGCCACATGATCCAGGAACAGCCAGTCTCCCCCTCTTCCCAGAGGTCCAAAAAAGCAAGGAACTGAGGGGGATGGAGGTGGGAGATGGGGTAGTTTAGGAGGGAAGAGGCCTGACAGGCAGAGAAGGCAAAGAAAGTAACTAAATGGTAGGGGCAACAGCCACTCACAGAAAGGTGGGCGGTCCTTTCAAGCCCTTAGTCCCACCTCCATCCTGTCTTGTCCAATCCGAGTTTCAGTGGGCGCACTCTCATTGGCCAGACTAGCTGCCTCTCTGTGGAACCCGGACTGCTGACGTGAATTGGCGCGGGATTTGAATGCCAGCCCTTTGCGGGTGCCATCAGCACAGCAGCCAGGGAGCCCACGGAAATGGAGAGCCATCCTGGTGGGCGAGCGCTCGGGGTGGGTGAGCCCACCGGTTGCTCCGCAGGGTTGGCGCGGGCGCGCTGGAGCCTCTGGGTCTGGAAAGGGATGAGGCTGGAGGCCCAGCAACCTGGGCCAGAAGCGTCATCCACCTGGAGGGTCCCAGGGCTCTGGGTTTTCTTAGAAACTCATGACCAGTGTTTCTTGTCCCACTCTGTGCTGGAGAGAGGAGCGAGGTGGCGGACAAGGACCAGGCTCGGATCCGCAGTGATCCCAGTTTCTGGAAAGCCTGGCTGAGCCAGAGAGAAAGTGAAAGCCAGTGAGCAGGAGCAGGAGCGAGCCTGGTGCAAGACTGTAAGAGAGGGAATGGGGGCCTGGAGGTGGGGGGAAGGTCAGGGTGGGGAGAAGGACAGGGAAATAAGAAGACGCTAGAAGTATCAGAGGAAGGCAAAGGAAAGGGGAACGGGGAGAAGGGAAAGGAGAGGGGAGAAGAAAAGAGAATATGAGAATGAGAAATTCCAGGAGAGCTGTCAGGTGGAGATGGGATCCAGGACAGGCTGTATTACTTTTATCCCTTTAGTGTAGGAAGTAAAGCAAGTCCTTTAGGTGAGTAGAACCTGGACATATCCCACTATAACACAGGGTTGGAATAGCAGAGCGGTAAAGTCCTTCACATTTTGATATAACACAGTTCAGTCTACATACTGGGACCAATGTGTGGGGCGGGGGTGGTATTGGGGTGTATTCTTAACATCTTGGCCTTTTCCACTGCAGCTGCTCATATACAAGCCAGTAATCCTAAAATTCATATTTCTTTCTGCTTGATTTGTTTTCCTTTTATAGTGGGTGTGAAAATTACGTCTGAAGCAGTTTCTTTCTCAGACATCATTAGATAAGTCATCATCATCAACAGTGACACCCCACCCAAATTTTCTGCCTTCAAAGATCTTACAGCTCAGCTCAGTTCCTCAATTGTTTGTCTATTTTTACCACCTCCACCCCTTCTTTGATGTTTAAAAAGTCTACCTTTGGTTAAGGTTTTGACACTGATGCTAGTACTGGCAGTAATATTTACTGAGCAGCCTATTAAAGGGCATTCACTGTTCTAAAGGACACTTTTTAATCTTCACAACACCAGAAGTTAATTCTAATACTGCCCTCATTTTATATAAGGAAAATGAGACCGGAAGTAGTTAATTGTTATTTCACAGGTCATGAAACTGGGAAGTGGCAATCTTATAGTTGAGCCCAGAAGTTCTTATAAATACTGTCATTGATATAGTACATTTTCATATTCATATCTTGTTTAAAATAATTGTCTCTTTTTACAAACAGGAAACTAAGGTTCACATAGGCTAACTGGATTTCCTTAGAAACTCATTACCAGTAACTGAGAAGTTCCTGCACCATAGTGAAGTGGTTACAAGAATAAGCACAGTCTTTAGATGACTTCCACTTGCCAAAGAGTGCAGAGGAGAGTGCATAAGTAAAATGACAAGGGAAAGAAGCAATCCAAGAAGTGAACATTCCACAGCTTTTCTGTCCACTTTGACAGATCAATGCTTTTTCTAGAAGGAAAGAGACTTAAAAGCCATAATTAAAGGCAACTTTCACACCTCATCTGGATTTGGGGTTTAACAAATTAGTGTTGTGATTATAAAAGAAAATGTCCTTCATTTTTAGAAATACAATATTCTTTTTTTTTTTTTACAAATAGCCAAGTAATAGAGATGGTCTAGGTGTCCATCAGTAGATGGATAAGGAAAATGTGGTATATAAACACAATGGAGTTTCACCCATCCATAAAGAAGAATGTGATTATGTCATGTGTTGGTACATGGATGTAACTGGGGAACATCATGTTAAGTGAAATAAGCCAGACTCAGGAAGTCAAAGGTTGAATGTTTCCTCTCATATGCAAAAGCTAGAGAGAAAACAGGAATTAAAAAGGCAGTGGGGGGAGGGTCTTATGAAAACAGAAGGGAGAAGAGTTGAGTGGAAGCTTATGTAAACTTTTCAGATTACCTTATGAAATCCCATTGCAAATTTCTTTTGTCTTCGGGGTATTAACCAGTTCCTTTCCTACCCTTTTCCTTAAATTTTACCATCTCTTGCATCTCCATCTGAAATACAGACTAAATTTTAACTCAAGGTAAGTAGAAGAACACACTTTTGAATTCTCCAACTACAGATTTCTCTATGGGTTTTGATATTTGCACTTGGACAGATCTCTCTTCTCTAAGCTATCCTTTCCCCCAAGTTAAAAAAAAAAATGTAGATAGAACCTCCTTCCCACTGTAGTTGGGATTCCGAAGTTAGAGATAATTTTCATAAAGTGTCAAGTGTAGTGACTGACACATAATGCTCTATAAAAGAAAGCTTTTATTGTTGGCATGATATACTTGGTGGATAAATTATTTGCTAGGTTAATATCTCTGGGGAGTGCAAGAACAGAGCTGAAGAAGGAAGTTCATGTCTTCCTCTACATAATTAATGACAGCTATGAAGATACTGTTCTAACTTGAACCTTTTTTAAATTAATGTTTTAGCTGAACTACCTATTTCATCTTCAAGTCATCATTAGCTGTAAGAAACACAAGTCACAGAAGAACTTGTTTGATGTGAAAAAAACATGAAAATAGAGAACTATTTTGCTCAGGTATGTTTGTAAATACTATTTATGTAATGAATATGCTAATGTTAGATTTAGCCATCCTTGAGTCTGTATTGCATAAATCTTCCTGCCAAGAAATCATATCATTATATATTGGAAATATTTATATAAGGTAAGACCTTTCTCATCCACTTTGTTTTATATATATGTAATTTTGGTCATATCACACTAGCCCTTAAGAAAAACTGGTAGTAATTCCTGGACAACCATAAAAACCAAATAAGTATATTAAACTTTGGATAAAACAAAACCAAAATTAATCTATTTTATAGCACAGAAATACCATGCCAAGCGTGGCTGATATACTGAATCATGATAACCTACATCTGTACAGTGCTTTACAGTTTATGAAACAAATTCTTTGCTTGTTTATTCTTACCATAACCATGTTAGTCAGGTAAAAGAGTTTACCTCTAATATGTTTCCTTCAAAAGTCCCTATATATGCCCAAGAATACTTTGACAAGTTGGAATTCTGTTGCAATGCTCCCGTGGGGTACATGAGCAAGATGTTTCTGACAGCATTAGGCTTTAGAGATGCCTTTTGAAGATTTGCACACATAGCACAAGTAAATTTACATTAACTTGTGTTCTTTTTATCTCTTTGACCCAGACTACTAGTATTTAACAAATCTACCCTATCACATGCCAGTCATGTTGCTACACAATGATGTTAGGCCTAGTCTTTACGACAATCCTGGCTTTGTTATTCCCATTACCAGAATGTAGCCTTGCTAGCATATGACTCCATGCCTGTTCATACCCTCACCGTAATAAGTAGGACTTCAGGAAAATGTACATTTTAGACATAGGTACATTTTCCTGAAGTCCTATTCATAAGCAGTTGCTCTTAATTTTTCATTAATTTTTTTGTCTTGTTTGAGTAATCCTCTTTAATTCCTTCCCCTTCCCCAACTCCTGGTTCTTAAGATGATACCCTATAAAAATCAGTATTATGCATGCTTGTAATCCCAGTGGTTTGGGAGGCTGAGACAGGAGGATCATGAATTCAAAGCCAGCCTCAGCAAAAGTGAGGGACTAATCAACTCAGTGAGACCCTGTCTCTAAATAGAATACAAAATAGGCCTGGGGATATGGCTTATGGGGCAAGTGCCCCTGATTTCAACTCTTGGTATCCTGCCCCTGCCAAAAAAAATGAGTGTCAGAATGCAAATTTTACCAAGAAAAAATGGAAAGGAATATTAGACTTAAGTGTTGGTATTCTGGCACTCACTTCATTTAGTGGTTATTACATGATGCTAGGAAAGGTACTCACAAGAAAAACTTTCTATACCTAAGTTTCTCCATCAAAAAGACAAAGAGAGGCCATATTTGTTTCTTCGCAATTCATAGAATTGGGGGATTAATTGATGTCATAGAGGAAATAAGTTTTTTGCATGATAGGTTCTGGGTGAATGAACGTATTCATTATTAGAAATAACTATTTGTATGACCAGATAATCAGTTAGCTAATGAGGATTTTGTTTAAAATGTAATGCCTAATAATAAATCATGGTGACTTATTTTTGCTGAACTTGGTATTTTAAAAAAAAATTTGTTTTAATTTTTAGTTGTTGATGGACCTTATTTTATTTACTTATTTTTATATGGGTGCTGAGAATAGAACCCTGAGCCTCACACATGTGAAGCAAGTGCTCTACCAATGAGCTACAACTCCAGCCCATGAACTTGGTATTTTAAGAACAAAATTTTCAGTGCAGTTTATCACTGTGTTTGAGAAAAGTAAAAATTTTACAGCTGAGAATAGTAAACAAGACATGAAGTGACACTTTAAGAAAGCTGGTAGCTTTTTAAGCATGTGTCTCAGAAAAATGCACCAGTGTATCTTATTAGGAGCTTATCTGACTGATGTGACAGTCTGCTCAGCTTATATTCTAGAGCTGAATTTAAACTCAGATCTAATTATATTCACTGGTTTTTTGAGTATGAGTTTCCCATAGAAATTCTGTGAATTGCATATCTAAAAAGGGAACAATAACAACAACAAAAAAAGAAACCCTAGGGCTCTATTCAGAGTCTCAAAGTTTTTCTTCTAACATATATTTTTAGGACCCCAGAGAACAGCAGAATAATTCCGGTATTATTCAAATGAAGATGCAATCTAGAAAAAGGCCAAGAGACATAACTAACACCCAGGATCAAAGTTCCCACTCACCCAGGAAAACTCCAAAAGTCCAGACCACTTCTCCAAACAAGATCATAAACCTGGGAGTGCCGCTCAGTTGTTTTCCTGAAAACAGCCACGTGGTAAGTACATTTTCCAAAAGTAAAAGCAAGCAGAAAGAAGATGGCCAAGTATTTGGCCGGCTCAACCAGGAATCTACTGATGTGGTCAAATTTTACATTCATGCAATTGGGAAGACCAGAAAACGAATTGTGAAGAGTGGGGAACTTCACAAAGAAGGAAACAAACTCTGTGTCTATGGTTTCAAAGGAGAAACCATCAAGGACACCATGTGCAAGGATGGAAGGTTTCTTCCCTTTTTGGAGACTGACAATTGGAAGCTCATTGGTAACCTGGACTCCATTCTAGAAAACTCACAGCTGATAGATGAGTTAGAAGGCAAGCTCTTTCAAGTTGAGGCTGATCAAGTAATGAACCCTAAGGCAGCAGCTGCACAAAACAATGAGGTAGAAGAAAGAAACACCCGTGTGTTGAAAGAGTACATTGTGGAAGAGTATCCCTGTTTGAAAAGAGAAAGTGAAAAAATCAGGGAAAACTTGAAGGAAAAAATGAAAAAAAGACAGAAGAATACTTCTCTTTTTAAATTGCATAAAACAAATTTTGAGAAATGCACAAAAAACTCAACTCCAGTGAAAGTGATCAAACATCTTTCTCAACTCAGTGACTCAGTGGGGTACATATTCTGGAACAATAATAGAAATGAAGTCTGTGCCACCTGCTTTGTTTTTAAGGGATTGTTCATTTTCACTTGTAATAAACGGCATGTAATAAACCATATCGTGGGAGAAGGAATAGAGCCAAGCCAGTGGGCAGATATAATCAGTCAATGTGTAATGGTGAAATTTGATTATGAAGATACCCCAGTCTCAAAAGACAACTGCTTTCTTAATGAACCTTGGTTTGAGATATCTGACACAACTCTTGACTACGCCGTCCTGAAACTGAAAGAAAACGGACAAGAAGTACCTACGGGACTGTATAATGGGCTTGGTCCTATACCATCTAGTGGTTGGTTTGATATATATTATCGGCCATCCAGATGGAGAAAAGAAGCATACTGACGCTTGTGTTGTGATTCCTCAGGGTAAACGAGAAGAGAAATGTAAGGAAAAGATTCAGATGAGAACAGCAGCAGGTTATAGTGAATCTGAGTTTACCCACATGTACACTCAAAGAAGCTCCCAGGAAATGCTTCAAATTCCTGATATGATTACCTATGACACCATCATTTTTTCTGGGTCTTCTGGCTTTCCAGTGTTTGATTCAGAAGGTTTGTTGGTGGCCATGCATGCTGCTGGCACCACGTGTCCGCTACCAAATGAGGTGGCTCATATCATTGAGTTTGGCCCTGCTATGAGCGGTATCCTCTCTAATATTAAGCAAAAACAGACAAAATTGTATGATGATATATTTCTAAATCAAGAGACTGCAGAAATGGCAAGTCAAGAGACTGCAGAAATGGCAAGTCAAGAGACTGCAGAAATGGCAAGTCAAGAGACTGCAGAAATGGCAAGTCAAGAGACTGCAGAAATGGAAAGTCAAGAGACTGCAGAAATGGAAAGTCAAGAGACTGCAGAAATGGCAAGTCAAGAGACTGCAGAAATGGAAAGTCAAGAGACTGCAGAAATGGCAAGTCAAGAGACTGCAGAAATGGAAAGTCAAGAGACTGCAGAAATGGCAAGTCAAGAGACTGCAGAAATGGAAAGTCAAGAGACTGCAGAAATGGCAAGTCAAGAGACTGCAGAAATGGCAAGTCAAGAGACTGCAGAAATGGAAAGTCAAGAGACTGCAGAAATGGCAAGTCAAGAGACTGCAGAAATGGCAAGTCAAGAGACTGCAGAAATGGCAAGTCAAGAGACTGCAGAAATGGAAAGTCAAGAGACTGCAGAAATGGCAAGTCAAGAGACTGCAGAAATGGCAAGTCAAGAGACTGCAGAAATGGCAAGTCAAGAGACTGCAGAAATGGAAAGTCAAGAGACTGCAGAAATGGAAAGTCAAGAGACTGCAGAAATGGAAAGTCAAGAGACTGCAGAAATGGCAAGTCAAGAGACTGCAGAAATGGCAAGTCAAGAGACTGCAGAAATGGAAAGTCAAGAGACTGCAGAAATGGAAAGTCAAGAGACTGCAGAAATGGAAAGTCAAGAGACTGAGGACTGGTGAGAATTTAGTCCACTTACCAACTTTAAAGGAATTGCCTATTTTGTTCCATAGGCAAGGATGATGGTTATCTAACTTCCACAGTGTTCAATTTCATAAAACATAATAATAATCAATATTGTAGATCACTTCCCATGAACCTGGCATTTTTCTATCCCATGGAGAAAAAAGTGCTAAGAACCCTATGAGGTAGAGAGCTACCCCTATTTTAGAGTCAAGCAAAATGAAGACTTGATATGATTTAGCAACAGTTTATGAAGACCATCTCCAGTTACTTGATGTTTTTTTTAAAATTTTTTCCCCTAAATTCACTTGCTTCACAGCAGGAGCTTAAACTTGTTTACCAATAATCTCCCATATCTGACACATGGAAAGGAAATGCTTAGAAAAATGTGTGGGTCAATCAGGAGCAATGTGTGTATTTTATGGCTTGATAGCTCACTTCTTTTTATCACTGAGTAATATTCCACTGTATGGATCTACCACGATTTGTTTATTTGCTCACCTTTCAAAAGACATCTTAGTTGCTTCTAGTTTTCGGTGATTTTATGAATAAAGCTTCTCCAAACATTTGTGTACAGCTTTTGGTATTAATGTAAGTTTTCAACTCAACTGGGAAAATACTGAGTGCAATTGATGGGTCGTATAGTAAGAGAATGTTTAGCTTTATAAGAATTTGCCAAACTGTCTACTAAAGCAACCCTGTCATTCTGCATTCCCACTAACAATGAATGAGAGATCCTGTTTCCCCATCCTCACCAGCATTTGGATTGGTCAGTTTTTTTTTCTTTTTTTTTAATATTTTTTTTTGTTCTCTTTAGTTATACATTACAGTAGGATGTATTTGGACATATTACACATATATAGTAATCATTTTTTCTTGTCCTTTTTTTAAAAGGCATATTAATACTGCCTGGGATTCTTCAGGGGATACAAGGTTTATTAATGAAGTTGGGAATGTCTTGGATGATCTAGGACATGGCTACAGAGTTATAATAACAGCCCAAGTTCAGTCAGGAAAATGGGGATGCTATAGTTTAAGAATAAGGTATTTAATAAAGAATTAGGGTATTGCTGAGTACAGTGATGCACACTTATAATCCCAGCAACTTGGGAAACTGAGTTAGGAGGTTTAAGGCCAGCCTCAGCAACTAAGTGAGACCCTGTCTCAAGACAAAAAGAGCTGGGATTAGCTCCAAGGCAAAGCCTCCCTGGGTTCAATCCCCAGAATCCCCCCTCCAAAAAAATAGGAAATAGAGAATGAAGGTTTTTGTGAGTAGTAGGGGCAGGAAAACAAGTTCTGTGCTATGTCAGTAATATGTCAGCCCAAAGCACCAGAAGGAGGAGAAAAGTTGCAGATCAAAGTGGAAATGTCTGAGAAGATGTCAGGTCCGGTCATGATGACACGAAGGAATTTACAGAGAGATTGCAAAACGTATACTAATGTTTTGCTTTTTGTGCTATCAAATTATAAAGGCTACACCAGACCCAATCCAGGTGAGCTGGTGAAGATACCACAGGGTCCCTTCTGACTGCCATGTTCTCCCAAGAAATATCGACTAGCATTTTTTTCCTTACACATTTTTCCCATTTGCAAATGCTCATCCAGAACCCTACAGGAATTCTGGAGGACCTAGCTGTCTGCTTTATAAGGCAGTAGCGGTGGTGCCTGGCAACAGATAACTACCCCCACACCCCCAAATGCAACCCATGCACATGTATATCATAGTTTATCTTCTCATCTCTAATCCCTTCATATCCTCACTCTCCACTTGGCCATTGCAGCTGTTGTTCCAGCATCCATCTTACCTCTCTGGATTATTCCACAATTATTACTTCTAACCCTCTGTCTCGCATATTTCTGAGCATATTTCTACAAGTCCAACCACTAGACACAGCACCCTCAGACCCAGCTTGTTGAAGCTCAAGTTGTGCTGACTGACCCCCAACCCCAACCCAGTTCTATCTCTCTCCTGATCACAACCCCATCATCCAGACCAAAAAAAGAAGAAAAAACAAATTTCAGACTAGAGTCCCTGGAGGCTCTTTTAAAATACTTTCCCTCATCTTCCAAGTATACATGGTCTACAAGTCTTGTGGAATCTGTGGTTTTCCTCAAATGCGAGCCATCTTTCCAATTCTTCACTTCTTTCCATCTCTTCCATCAAAAACATTACCGTGGTAGCCAACTTTCACATAAGTCTTAATTTTTAGGGCTTTGCTAAAAGTTTAAGTAAAATATCATGATTGACCTCTGACATAATCTGAGGAGGTAAGTATTGTAGTCTTCTCAATGCTACAGATGTAAGATCATCCCCAGCCAGGGAGCAGGTTTGGGGACCACAGGGGTCTGGTTTTCAAAGCCTGGAACCACAGAGCTCACTTAGTGTCATCTAGAACCTGAAAGTCTGTCCTAGATTGCCAGAAGCTCTAAGCTGAATTCTTTCTTCTGGCTTCCCTGGGGACAAAGTGTCAGAAGTACAAATATCTGGAAACCCCTGAGAAGAAGCTGGGGTGGCAGGCCAAAGGGTGAGGAGAAAGAAGCTCATCAGTTCTCCCAATGGGGAGGGAGCCCATTTCAAGGAGAGTGCCTCATTTGACCCACCTCTCTCTCCCTCCCTTCTTTGCTGGAGGCAAACTCACCCAGGCCTTTGGGCCACTTGTTTTCCAGTGCCTAGGTCTCCGAAGGCCCTGCCTTTGCTCCTCTAAACGTCTGGCCTCCCGTCTCAGGACTTGGGACTAGAGTGCTTGCTGCAAGGACAGATAGGAGAACCAGGAGCTGGGAAGGAGACCAGGTCCCTCTGCATGGTGTGGGCCTCTGGGAGTCCCTGGACTTGAAGTGTCATGAAGACCAAGCAGGGAAGGGGACTGTTCTACTCAGGGGGATATAGGGTGAAGTGGGGGGTGGTAGTTGGAAAGCCAAGAGCAAGTCTCAGCAGCCATGACACCCAGCTTCCTTGGAGAGAAGGGAAGGACGTGATGAGGAAGCAACCACAGGGTCATCAGAGTGGGTCAGAGAGAAAGACTGCATTGGGTGTCAGCCAGAGCCAGGTGGCCAGAGGAACTAAGAGAAAGGAGAGAGAGTGGATGAGATGCTTCCGGCAGGCGGAGAGCAGGGACAGGACCCACCCGCCGCTGTGTTGATGCCTTCAGTCCACCAATACTGATTTATGTGCTGGGTGTGTCTTTACCCATGGCAGTAGAGAAAAGCTGGCATAGTCCTTTCCCACAATTCCCTGTCTTCTTCAGACATCTCCTAGGGTTACTGTATGATTGCACCTTTTCCCTACTCTGTATCATTTCCTAAAGGTTTATTCCTGGACCAAAATTCAGTTACAGTGTGATCATTTGAATAACTTATGAAGGATGAAACAGGGAAAAAATGAATACCACCTCTCAGCCTGAATATCCTCATTATTTTCAGATTATTCTGTGTTTGCAAATTTGCCCACACCCTAAAATTAATCTGTAACCCCTCAAAATCAAACACCTGGGTGCTTTCCCTTGCTTGCAAAAATGCACACAGTGGTGGAAACTTCAAGTTGTCTATGGCACACATTACCAGCTGAGGTGAGACAAGACCATATGAGAGCTAAAAGAAGTTCAGACTTCTTTTAGCTCACATAGTATACACAGCTGTCCTTGCCAGTGTATATTTTACCCTACATTCTTTGCAGTTTTTGATTGTTTGGTGATTTTGCTGTTTAAATGGCCCCCATGCATAATGTTAAAATTCTGCCTAGAGTTTTAAGCAAAAGAAAGTTTTGATATGCCTTATAGAGAAAATGTATGTGTGGATAAGGTGGGTTCAGACATGAGTTACAGCTCAGTTGGCAGTGAGTTCAATGTTAATGAATCATACCACAAATTAAATAAGTTGTCTTTTCACAGGAACACATGTAAAATTGTTACATATTGTCTGATTGATAAAAATGATGTGACCAGAGATTAACAAATTTAACCCTGTGTTACCCCAAAGAACTGTGGCCCAAATATTCTCTTCTAATTTAGTATTGACAGCAACTTCATACAACATAACCAATACAAATTATGAGAATGGAGTGTATATCATTTCAAATATAGTTGCAAGTGTCTGATCATCATAGGGACTTAAATTTATGTGGCTTTACTGTTTGTTGAACAATTCCTGATATATTATCTCAACACCTGCTAGATAGGCAGAGCAGATGTTACTATGTGTGCTTTTTGTGTGAGAAGGAAGGATAAGTGAGTTGTTGCCCAAATTGCTGGTACCTAGGAAAAGATCAGGACTTAATCATGAAGTATAGTTCACTGCTCTTTTTGCTAATTGAGCTGTTTCATCAAACCAAGATACGGCTGTGTCCATTACTGCATCCAAAGTACATCCATCCCTGGCCCTCTTAAGAAACGTTGCATCCTTTCTAATATAATTAATACCTTTATCTGATTTTCTTTTTTCCTATCTCTAAAAACAAGGTTAGTTGGAAAATCCAGTATCAGCCAACACTTACTACCACCCACTCTGCTCTAATTCCCAGTTATTAGAGCAGTATCCCTAGTCCACTATTGCATGCTACTCCAAAGCTCTTCTTGGCAATGAGAGAAGGCTGAAGGGATGTTATTGCATTGATTCCGGGCCTCCCCAAAACACGTTCAAGTCCTCATCCTGGGTATGCATGTATGTGACCTTATTTGGATAAAAAGGGTTTGCAGATATTTTAAATTAAGGATCTTTAGATGAGAATATCTTGGATTAACCAGGTGGCTCTAAATTCAACAGTGTTCTTGTAAGAGAAGTGCAGAGAAGAGAAACCACCATGTAAAGATGGAGGCAGACATTACAGTGCTAAACCTACAGACAGCCCTCAACTTACAGAGGGGTGACATCCTGAGAAGCTGGGTGTCATGCCTGCTGAGACTTGCTGTTGGCTTCTCCAACTACACTTCCCACAGTACACTTGAAATACTGTCAGTCAAAACTGCATTTCATATACCTAAATTACCAAAGATCCAGGCTTAGCTGGCCTGCCTTAAATGTGCTCAGAACACTTACTTTAGCCTATGGTTGGGCAAAATGATCTAACACTGTCTATATTATAAATAAGTTTTGAATGTCTTGTGTAATTTCTTGACTCCAATCTCTATAGAGTGCAGTATTTTCTCTTTACATTCATGATTGTGCAGCTGACTGGGAGCTGCAGATCCAGCAACTCCCCAGCATTAAGAGAAAGTATCATACCCCATGTTGCTACCCAGGGTAAAAATAAAAATTCAAAATTTGAAGTGCCATACTGAATGCACATTGCTTTCAGACTACCACAAAGTCAAAACCCCATAAGTCAAATCATCATTAAGTTAAGGACCCTTTGTACAAGCCAAGGGATGCCAAGGATTGTCAGAGGCAAGGAGAGATGCATGGAGCAAGACCCCCTCAAAGACTCTGTAAGGAACCAACCCTGCTGACACCTCACTTTCAGACTTCTGGATTCCAGTCTGTGTGTAAGGGGAATAGATTTCTCTTGGAAGCCACTAAGTTTGTGGTACATTGTTGCAAGCGTGGTGGCTTAAAAAAAAAAAAAAAAAAAAAAAGGTATGAATCTATTCTCTCACAGTCCTGAGACTACAGAGATCTGAAATCTGAAGTCAAGGTGTTGGCAGAACTGTGCATCCTCCAGAAGCTCCAGCGGTATATCTGATCCTGATTTCTGGTATCTGCCCACATTTCTTGGTTTGTGGTCACACCATTCCAATCTCTGTTCCCGTATCTACATTGACCTCCTCTTATGACTGTATCAAATCTCTCTTTGCATATTTCAAAAGAATGTTTGGGCCCCCCAGCTTATAGATCACCTATTCTTACAATTCTCAATTTAATCATATCAGCAGAGTTTTTGCCCTGTAAGGCAACATACAAATGTTGGAGATACAAATGTTCTGGAGATTGGGACATAGACATATATTTGGGGACCACTACTTATCTTAAAACATGTGCCAGGCTGAAGATGACTTGGGAAAATAGACCTCCAAGAGTCAGGGATGGATGTCTATTTTTAGTCTCTATAGTTTATACTTGCTCTTCTCATTCATTTTTTTCTAAGTTCAATCTCTTACAAATGGGAATGAAATTACACAATCTGAGGGGAAAAGTCATACACGGGGCATTTGATTTTGATTCTCACCTTCCTCGTTCATAGTAAGTGACTTCAAATGGTTTTTTTTTTCTGTGCATCAGTTTATTTTTCAACCACTGGAGGCATATTTGCCTCTCATTTTTCACTGCACTCTTGGAATGGCAAGTGCTAGGTAAAGTTGTTTGCTGTTAGTGATAGCATTGCTGTGGTCTGAGCCTTTGCGCTACCCTCACCCCCACCAAACTCAGATGTTGAAGAGTAATCCCCTGTGGCAGCATTAAGAGGCAGGACTTTTAAAAGACAATGTTTTCAGGGTTACTGCCCTTGAGGAGGAGGTCCAGAGAACTTATTTGACATAGTCACTACGGGATTGTACATCTAGAAGGTTCCATCTATGAAGAATGGGCCTCACCAGATACTAAGTCTACTGATGCCTTGATCTTGGATGTCCCAGAAGAGTCATAAATATCTGTTGTACATAAGCAACCCACTTTATGGTATTTTTATAGCAGATTATAAATAAATATAATATGCATAGCTGGATAGCTAACTAATTTCTCAAAGGAACAAGGAGAAAGAGGAAGAGAGGATGTCTATGAGACAGGTTCAGGAATATAAGAAGATTCCCTGGGATCTGGTAGCAAATTCTGTCACCCAAATGATGGGGGCAGCAGACATAGGGAGGAAGGATAAAGTTCCCTACATTTGAGAGGTGAGATTGAAATAAGTCTTCCAACGGTTCATGTTACTCACTCTTCTCTGGGCAGGAGAAGAAGAGATGTCATGACAACAGGCAGCACATTCCATGGCCCAGCAGCAAAGCAACATGGCTCTGACTACTGAGTGAAGTAATTCCTGAAGCAGAAATAAATGGTGCCAGCAAAAAAGACCTTATATCTCATATGTAAAGCTCTCTGACATCTTGGAGTGAACTAGAACATTTTAGAAATCCATTTAGTGAAATCCTGCTAAAGCAGTCACTCAAAACTGAAATTAAGTGCATGTAGCCTATTTCTTTGCACACCTTGAACTCTCCCTTCCTCTCTACCTCAACTTCAGTGGCTTTAGGAAGAAGATAATTAAATGTAGGACTAAGATCTCCCTGTCCCCAAGGAAGACTGAAATCCGCTGAGGAGGGAAGAGGTTCAGGGATGGAGGGACTCAAATTTATGGCTCTGTGAGATTCAGGAACTCAGGTTGCCATCCTACCCTCTCCTATGTGAGAACAAGATACAGGGTACAGGAGTGGCCAAGCCACCCAGGACTGAAGGATAGAGCTGAGGTGAGATAGTGTTCATGGAGGCAAAAAAGGGGTCTCTCCTGCTCACTGGCACTGAGAGTTACATGGAGAGGCACAGACACTGGTGCTGAGGTGCCAAGCCCCGACCAGGGGCTAAGGGAGTGAAAGAAGTCAAGGATCCTCTGTCCCCAACCTAGCTACCCTTCCCTTGCCTCTCCGAATTCCTTGGGTTCTTGACAGCAGTAATTGTTGCAGCCTCTGGTTTCCATCTTGCTCCTACAGCAGGCAAAAATCAATGAATAGGGGTTAGGTAAGCTCTGCAGTGGAAAAGGAAAGTGAAAGTAATCTTGTAGATGGGGTCTTTTGTTTGAGTTCAAAGTGCTGCTGTGGAGTGATCTGTGCCTGCATCTCCCCATCTCAGAGGGGATCCTTCTGTTCAGCATCTGTTTCATGTGGGCATGTAGATTGTCCCCCAAACACATTTTCCTGCCCTGCCTGGGTAGACTAGCAATAAAACCACAGAATCTGGAAGAAAGGGAAAGACCAGCTGTCATTAGAGACCAAGGCTACTTGAGAATTCAGGGAGGCCTTTTCATATTAAAACGTCGCCACCTGCCTGATGCAGCTGCCAAGTACAATCCTAAAGGGGCAGCCTGTGGTCAAACCAGTTGAAACTGACCACCAGACCCAAGGAGCCTCTTCTATTTGGCATCTTCTTTGGGGGATGGTTCAACTGAGACTGTTGGCTAATCGAAGGAGGATCCAGAAGGCCTTGGCATTAAATGCAAATGATATGTTCAAGAGCTCAACAGGAATTACCAAGAATACAAATAGTAGCCTGCCAGGCAGAGGTGGGGGGCACACTTCTGTAATCCCAGATGCTCAGGAGGCTAAGGCAGGATGATTGCAAGTTCAAAGTCAGCCTCAGCAACTTAGCTAGTCCCTAAGCAACTTAGTAAGACCCTGTCTCAAAATAAGAAATCCTTTAAAAGGGGGTTGGAGATGTGGCTTAGTAGTTAAGCACCCCAGGTTCAATGCCTGGAATAATAATAATTACAATAACAATAACAATAATAAACTAAATGCTGCCAGGATGCAGGGTAGTGTTAGCACAAAGGGAGGAAGTTCACTGCTTGATACATTTCTTTGGGTTCTGAAGACAGCATGTTCCACATCTGGGCATACCCTCCCACCTATTTACAGGTGAACACAGTAGGTGGTCCACTTTGAGTGAGGCCTAAATTAGGAAAGGGTTTCACATAAGACCCAAGCAAGGTGAAAAGAGAATTACTATTTGGACTACACAATCCGACTGACCCTTTGGTATGAGAAGGACTTGACATGGAAAAAGAGGCTCTGTGGGTCTTACAGTAAGCACAAGTAGGAAAATCACAGGGCGGACTCCTGGGGTTTCAAATCAAGGCCAAATGACTTTTTCAGTGGAGAATAATAAACCTCCTGAATGTTCCCTCCTATACACTACTGGGTCCTGGTATGGGTCACCTAACCATGAGATAGGAAGTGACTAAACATGCAGAGCTTCTCCCTGTATGGTAAGTTTTATGAGATCTACCAAGTCATGATGTTAGGTGTGGCCCAAACCCAATTTCTTAGAAGATGGAAGTAGAACACTGAGCATGAGCAGCACAAGAGATCAGACATGACTTGCCTGAGGAAGAGGGGAGCAGACCCCATCCAAAGTCATCCATTGCTCTAACCCATGCAGCCTGTGAAAATGTCAGCTTACAAATCAGCTGACTTTAAGGTAGGAAAGTTATCTTGGATTCCTGGGTGGACACAATATAATCACAAAGATCCTTAAGAGTAAGAAAAATGAGAATGAGATATGAAAGAAGGAAAGAGATGTGGATTATATATCAATCAACATTGTATGCTATTAGTAGAGGGATAGACCCATAGATCAATGGAACAGAACCTAGAAATTAGAAATAGATCCAAGTGATTTTTGTTGTTGTTTTACTGAGGATTGAATTCAGGGGCATTTAATCACTGAATCACATCCCCAGTCCTTCCTTCCTTCCTTCCTTCCTTCCTTCCTTCCTTCCTTCCTTCCTTCCTTCCCTCCTTCCTTCCTTCCTTCCTTCCTTCCTTCTTTCTTTCTTTCTTTCTTTCTTTCTTTCTTTCTTTCTTTCTTTCTTTCTCTCTTTCTTTCTTTCTTTTTCTTTTTTTGAAAGGGTCTTGCTAAATTGCTGAGGCTGACCCTGAATTTGCAATCCTTAGCCTCCTGAGTTTCTGGGATTACAGCCATGCACCATCTTACCCCATCAGATACTTTTGTTTTAGAAAGCTCTCTAACTTCCACAGTATAAAGAAAAATAGTAGAAGGCACAAACAGACATTTGTCAAAGTGTATATACAGATGACAAAGGATCACATGGACAGATATTCAACATCGTTAGCCTTTAAAAAGAAACAAAAGTTAAAAGCACAATTAATTATCACTACACACCTAACATAATGGCGAAAATAAAATGTACTGACAACATCAAATGCTCATGATTCCATTTGCATAGCCTTTTTAAAATGACAAAATCATAGATATGGAGAACATGGTAGCAGGGATAGAGGAGAGAATGGGGAGGAAAGAATGAGTGTGGCTATCAAAGAGCAATATGAGGGTCCTTGTGGTGATGAAAATGTACATTGTGTACAAAATGTATATTGCACGATGTATAAAACAATGGTATTATATCAATAAAGGAGCCACAATGTAACTATTCTGTTTCTTGACCCTGCAGTATCAGTAGTAATAGTTTTATAAAATGTTACCATTGCATAACAAGGGGAAAGAAGGTAAATGAGATCTGTCTTATTTCTTAAAATTGTAGGTGAATCTATTATTATTTTCAAATAAAAATATAATTTTAAAAGGCAAAGAAACTTCTTCCCAACTCTTTATCTTGGGTCATAGTTTTTGGAAACCAACCTTTTTGTTGTGAAGATGCCAGTCTACAACATGCATAGGCCACCTGTGGGGACGTGAACTGATAGCCCTGTTGAGTTACCTGATGGCATCCAGCATTGAGCATGAGAGTGTAAATGAGCAAACCTACAGAAGATTCCAGCCATCCTTTCAGTTGCTTTGAGCTAATGCTGTGTGCAAGCAGACACTAGCTGTCCTCAGATGCTCTCCTCAAATTGCAGATTCATATGCAAAAATAAATGCTTGCTGCTGTTTTTGGCCACTGGTTTCTGAGTGGTTTATTACATAGTAATGGGTAACTGGAAAAAAAGGGACTTTTTGTCTATGAACATTCCACAGAAAAAGAAAAGAATCCCTTTTTCATTTAAACTTTGTGTTAAGATAGCATTTTTTGAAGTCTCATCAAATTATACCTTTGAACAGTTCAAAATTGGCTTCATTCCAGTTAGTCTCAATTAGCGAGGTTTTATTATAGCTACCATATGTCCAAATTACAAATTAGGCATGTCATTTGGTTAACAACTCTTATGCTACTTATGGGTATAGAAGGCAATTTGGAAGACAATGTTTCGATATTAAAATACAATTTCTGCCAGGCAGGGTGGCACACACCTGTATCCTAGCGCCTTGAGACTGAGGCAGTAGTCACCGAGTTCAAAGCCAGCCTCAGCAACCTAGTACGGCTCTACACAAGCTAGTGCAGATGAGATAATACTTGACAGAGCTATGAGGGTGGGGGTGTGTGTAAGACCCTATCTCAAAAATAAAAAATAAAAAATAATAACAAGGACTGGAAATGTGGTACAGTACTTAAGCACTCCTGGTCTCAATCACCAATACCAAAAAAAAAAAAAAAAATTCTTTTTTAGGAGTTTGTGGCATAGAATATTTAAAATTAGGATTGCCTTATGAAATCCAAAGAATGTATACACATAATTATTGTTGACATATAAAATATTTCCAAATGAGTTGTTATGAACTATAAATACATATATTCTACAATTGATGTGAAGTCATCTATATATTTACTTCCTCTTGCAAATTGATCTGGCTACATATAAATACTCTCATGTGTCATCAGGTATTTTAGTTCTGCTATATAGTACACTCCCATTTTTAGCATGACAGATATAAGAAGACCAGATACAAAATCAGCCTGTACATAGAAAGGTAGGAGTCACTCTTTCTGCTTCTCATTCTCTTTCAAATAACCAGTTCAACATTTGTTAATAGCCCTGTTAACTGTCTCAGGTTTGTTTTACCTGGGAATTCCTGATTTTGCTGACCAGGTACTATTTTCTTTCTGTCTTCTAAAAATATAAAAAGATCATAGGACATCATGAAAAGAATGAATGTTTCAAAAAATTATTTTGCTCCCTAACATAATTTATTTCTATTTTTCCATATCCTCTTAGATTGTAACAGAATGAATTCATATTTTAATGGTTGCAGCCTCAGCGAAACAAAATTTGTGTTCTCAGACAAGATTGTGTAATCATGACTTCAGTCCATGAGCTTAAATTAAAATAACCAGCTCATGAATTAAAATAACCAGGTCTGGCTTGTGTTTGTCCTAGCGCCTCATGATTTTGGTCAGAAATACTGCAGGATAAAGTCCATTTAACCTGTGTCTTCTTGACTCTAGCAATGTTGAAATGAGCCCCCTAAAACACATTTGCTCTACCCGTGGATGGTATAAATCCATCAGTCACCAAAATTTCGCATCCCTTTGGACAGGTTCTTGGAGGAGTTTGAAGTTCAGCAGTGCCAACCATTGTGGCTTTTGGCTGGCACGCGACGCTTGGAACCAGCAGGGGGCGTGAGAGCTCCAAACACCCGTCGGAGTAGCCAGGGGGGTGTGGCTTCTGCATCCTTGACGGACAGCTAGGGATGCTAGCGAAAATGAGGTAATACTCGCCAGAGCTAGGAGGGCGTGGGGGTGTGCGTGCGCTGTGTGTGCAAGCATGAGTGTGTGAGTGCGTGCGCAAGCCGGAGACTGCGTGCCTCAGATTTCGCGCTGCGGAAATCGGTCGTGCTGCATTAAAAAAAGAAAGAAAGAAAGAAAAGAAGGAAGACTCTATCCTATCTTTTTGGGAACAAGGCTGCAAAGTTGCTACCGGGAGACGGCGACGGTGCCGGGGCGGTGTCATGGCGGGTACCTTCTCGGCGTCAAGGAACTGGGGAAACCCCTGCAGGCGCGGGTTTGCCTTAGTGCCCTGTTTGGGAGGGGCGATTCATTCTGGAAGCGACTGAGCAGAGCCACAGGGAGGGGGAGCTCTCCCCGCGGCTTGTGACTGCATTTCGTGCGGCGAAAGGGTGGGGAGGGAGGGGAGGAGTACAGAGCGTGCCAGAGCGAGCGCGATCGTGAGACTAGATCCCACCCCGGCGTCTGCAGAGCCTGAGGCGCAACTGGTGCGAGGGCTCTGTCCTCGCGTCCCGGTCAGCCCCCGCTCGCGGCCGCCGGGGCTCGGGCCGCGCGCTCGCGGGGTGGCTTTGCCAGGCGGGGGCTGGTTTGCAGAGAGCCGGGAATTTGCATGAAGCCACTCAACCCCACGGAGCAGCGGCAGCAGCAGCGGACCCCGGCGGCGGCAGCGGCGGCGCGCGGTCCGAGCCAGGCGGCCCTGGTCTCCGGGCCCCGGTGGATGCGCGGCTGGGGAGGAGCCCATGGGCCGGAGCTGAGACTGCCCGCGGCGTTGGGGCGCGGGGCTGGGGGCGCGGTCGAGGCCCGGAGGCGGCGGCGCAGGAGGAAGCGGAGGAGGTCGGGCGCGCCGGGCCCGGGAGGCAGGCAGCGCAGCGACTCCGCCGCCGCCGAAGCCCCGGGCTCGCCATGCTCCTGGCCTCGGCAGTGGTGGTCTGGGAATGGCTGAACGAGCACGGCCGCTGGCGTCCCTACAGCCCTGCGGTGAGCCACCACATCGAGGCGGTGGTCCGTGCCGGTCCCCGCGCCGGGGGCAGCGTGGTGCTGGGCCAGGTGGACAGCCGTCTAGCGCCCTACATCATCGATCTGCAGTCCATGAACCAGTTCCGCCAAGACACGGGTGAGCCGCCCACCACCCTTTGGGACCCGGGAACTCCCGCCTCGGGCACCCACCTTCGTCCACACAGTGGCACTTTCGTGCAGTAGTGTCACCAAGAGGTGTTGGTGCTTTATTCCTCTTGGTCCTCTTAGTATCCCACCATCATCACCAAATACACATCCATGCAAGTAATTTTAACTACTGGTTATGCAAACCTTGCTTCAGCCTAGCCCGTAAGAACCCTCCCCCTTCACGCCCCCTTTTCAGCCCTTAGTCTCCCTAAGTCCTTCCTTGTAGAAATTCTGAGGCCTTCTCAGCCCATAAGCTATCCCAGCCACTTGCACCTCTTGGCTGACCCTGCTTTGCCCTCAGCACTCTAGGGCCTGCCACATATTCCCCCCGCCCCCAACTTTAGTGTCTCTTCTGTCCTGGGTGTGGACGCGGGGGAAGAAGAAGAAGGGATACCCCAGGTGGGTCCTGGGTGTGGGCGCTGGGGGAGGAAGAAGGGATCCCCTGGAGGTTGCAGCTGCGGGAAAGCCTGTGGGCCCTCTCTGGGAGGAGAGAAAGGAATTGGGGGGATCCCGGGGGATGGAACCCCCTGGATGCTGTGGCATTCCGGAATACCTCTGCTGGTGCACTCCCAGCACCAAAGCAACAGGCCAGAGCAGATGGAGAGGAGGGGGAGGGACGGGGCTCCGGAATGCCTGGCAGGGAAGCCTCTCCCTTTGTCCCTGGAGGAGGAGGAGGAGGAGGAGGCCCATTCCTAAGAAGAAACTGTCCTTAGGCTTCTGACTGAACTGTACCCTGGGTATCCTATGATGGACACCCTGGCCTCCCAGAGTGCAAACTCCTGTCTTTCCATGAGAATCAAGTTGCCATTAAGGCCACCACAACCCTACTTCCCGGCTGACCATCCTTTCCCTCTGGGAGCCAGGAAGGGTTCCTGGAAATGGAGGTTAGGGGGAGGGTGGGGGACACTGGAGGGAAGAGGAGAGCCTGGCTAAGCCTCTTCCCTGGGTCCAGTGCAACCAGCCCTAATTGATGACCTGGAACAAGTCTCTGTGTGTCCCCACAGTAATCTCTTCAGGGACAAGGGTGGGGGAGGGGATGTTTCTGGAATTCTGGCTGGGCTTTCCCAAGAGTGTAACCTAGGAGCCTGGAGAAACAGGTGTGGTGGGGAGGGAGCAGAGAAAATCACCAGGGAGGGCCCTGCCGCTCAGAGAACAGCTGCTGGAGCAGGGCATCTCTGCTTCCTTGGAAAGCCCCCACATCCTGTGTGCTAATTAGGATGGTCATGGGAAAGGGGTGTCTTTCCTCCCTGTGTCCCCATCTTTCGTCATAACTCCCAACAATCTCTTTGCCAAGACTCTGCAAACACTGGCCTATTGAGGAAAGTTTTCTGGGGAAAGGATTCCAGAAGTTTTAGCATCTGGCTGGCCTAAATCTTGGTGGGGAAGGGACGGAGGTGGAGCTGGGAGAGACTGGGAGGAGGGGAGAATCAGGAGGAATGTGGGGAGATGGAGAAAGAGGATTAAATGTGTGAGAGGGAGGAAGAGCCGGCTAATTGTGCTACTCTGTGTGCCCTGGAGGTGAGGGTGAAGGCCTCAGATTGAGGAGAGGAGAGGGATTCCAGCTGTCAAGTGAAGAGCTGAGCCCTGGAGGTGGGAGCATGGACCACCCGATGGGATTCCAGACCTGCTCAAAAATAAATAAAAGCAGGGATTAGTTGTTTTTTGTTTTTTGTTTTTCAATTTCAGACTCAATCTCTGAAGCGTATAGAGAACCACACTGGTGATATACAGGTATCCGCCCCTCTCCCATTTTTGGTAAGGGCAGAGAGGTTTAATGTGTTTGCGGATACCTAGGAGGGGTCATGACCTAAAGGATGCTTTTGACACCAGTGAAGTTGTACAGAAACCTGGGCTGATTAAAAAGCTACTTCCCAGGGACTGATTCCTCTGTCTGAGGACAGGTTGACTGCTGCCTGGTGACCGGCAGTTTGGGTAGAGTCTGGGGGCTCTTGAATGTTAGATCTGAGGCAGAGAACTGGCCCTGGATCATTTTAAAGACTGCCTCCGTGTGCATTTTATATTCACACTGCTTTTTTTTTTTTCTCCCACTCAGTCAGATGGTCAACCTTCCTGAACACCTCTCTGTGCCAAGCCCTGTGCTGGGTGCTGAAGGCCCTGGGCTGGATTCCCAGGAATGTTGGGTCTGTCGGGGAACTTGTCAAAGTTAGAATAGAATCTCTGGGCTCTGAACCCCCCTTCTTCACCCTTCCCCCAACACACACATAATTCCTTTCAATATCTCACATGGATGAGACCATGATACGGTAGGAGCTCCAAGCCACCAGCTCCCAGGCAACCTCAGCCAAGTCCTGGCAATGTTCAATTAAATCACCCACCATCCCCAAGCCACAATGTAAAGCTGGGAACCAGAAATATCCCTATCAACAAAAGACCTGGAAGTTCCCTGCCTAGAGGCAATTCCTCTTTTTTTCTCTTTCTTTCTTTGGTTGCCTTCTCTACGGAGGGACCTTTCCTGACTGAGAACATTGTCTTTTTAGCAGTTGCTTGCCTGGCTCCTCAGCAAGTCCTAGTCTCTCCACTCTGCTGGGCTCCTCACCTCATCCAGCGGAGTCTCCAAGGAGATGGCTGGGAGGTTGCAGACAGCGTCTGCCCGCCTCTGTTTTCCCTGGGCCCTTCTCCTTCCCCAGACCTCCTGAGGGTTTGAGCTCATTTGCATTCTAGGCAGGTCTCCTCTAGTCATTTTGCGCTGAAGTATCTAGAAGAAGGGAAGAGATTCAGTTAGATAGAGGGGCTGTTCTTGGCTGCTTCTGAAAGCCTTTGTGGAGTCCTCTCCACCAGAAGTAATTTACCTTGACTGGGCTGCCATTTTTCCCTTGTAGGGTGGTGACCAGAGTGACCGCAGAGCTTGACTTCACCGTCACTTAACCTCTATGCCCTCACACACCTAGTTGTCATCTCCAGGGTTCCAGCAGCAGGATGAGAAAAGCCCAGGCTGGGAGTGAGAAGGCATGACTCAGGCTCATTCCAGACTCACTGCCTACTGCGTGACCTTGAGCAAGTCTCCTGACTGCTCCCCTCTCCTTTCCCCCTGTAGAGTGAAGAGTAGCCTTAAGATCCTTCCTTCCTCCCTACATGCAGATTGGAAGGAGAATGGGGCTAACGGGATGTGGCAGGGTGCAAGGGAGGATTCCTAACAGTTTGGAGTTTTCTGTGCATTTTTGTCTTCTTTATGTCTTTAATGTGGCAAGAAGGGTCAGACAGAGGAGGTGGGTTTGACTACAGGATTTGACAGATGCTGATTTTTTTTAGACTCCCTGCCCCATTCTCCCTCCCTGGCGTGAGCACTGCTGTGAAGGAGGCAGTCATTATGGTGACATGGTCACTAGAGTAGAGAGGATGCACCCTGTGTCGACATCGTGCCAGGCATGCTGCCCACGTCACCTCTTCTGGTCCTTACAACAGTCTTTTAAACACTGCTCTTCCCAACTTAGAGGAGAGGAAACAGGTTGAAACAGTTTCAGTTTCTCAAGGGTTTAGGCAGTGCCAGAGCTTAGATTCTGAATCAAGTGCCCCATGCCCCACTCCTTTCTCCTGTGAACAGTTATGGATCAATTACTTTGTATAAGCACTGTTCCAGGTGTGCAAGATACAGCAATAATGGGACATCCAAGACTTCATCCTCACGGAACATTCTGGAGAGGGTGGGGCAGTGCTGGTAAGAAACACCTGAAGTGCCTGCTCTATCAGCAGTGAATCACTTGCATACATGTGTGTGACATGCCTTAGACATGTCAGCTCATGCCTGGAAGGCATTGCCTCCTATTTCCCCAGAGCCGAAACATCTCGGATGCTTTGAGATGCTGGTGTCTGAGTGGTCAGGGAGGGCTGGTTTTCTTTGTCTTTCTTCTTCCTTAGTTTCTGAACATTCTCTGTTCCTATCTGCTCAGAGGTCTTTTATTTGGTTGGCTGTACCTAGAACAAGGTAGAACTTCTTTAGACTATCTAGTTTAAAGCCTCATTTCTAGAAAAACCCAAGGTTAGTATATTTCAAATGGGGCAGTCTCTGAAAATAATCAGAGAGTGAAATTCCACCATCTCTCTTGTCTCAAGTCTTTGGTTCTGAGGTTGTTTACTATCTCTCTTTTTTTTTAAAAAAAAATATATATTTTACTTTAGTTGTAGTTGGACACAGTACCTTTATTTTATTTTTATGTGGTGCTGAGGATCGAACCCAGGGCTTGCCCATGCTAGACGATCACTGTGCCTCCGAGCCACAACTCCAGCCCCAGTTGCTTACTATCTCTAACTACCCTCTAAGGAGCAACTGAACTCTGTAACTTTCTGTCCAGAAATAAGCTCTTCTTCTCTTTTATTTTTTTAATATTTATTTTTTTTTGGTAATTGTACACAATAACTTTATTTATTTATTTATTTTTATGTGGTGCTGAGGATCGAACCCAGGTCCTTGCACATGCAAGGCGCGTGCTCTACCACTGAGCCATAACCCCAGCCCCAGAAACCAGCTCTTCTTGACACTCCTCTGCCTGTTAATGGCACCACCATTTTGCTACTTTGCCACTGTCAGAACCCCAGGATTCTTTGGCTCATTCTACCATTTAGAGCTTCTTAGGTACCTAATATACATAGCTTTGCAAACATGTGACTTTAGTGTACATGATGAAAGCTCAGGTGCCCAGGTCCAGGCACAGGTGATATTGCCCTTTAGTCTTGAGGGCATTGCTTAACTGGATACCTGGCAATTACGAAGTAGCGGTCCTGGAACCTCACTTGGAAAGCTTTCAGCTACTCATGGTCAGTTCCTACCCATTTCTCTTTGTAGGGTCTTTTTCGTCTGTCATCTCTTTTTCATTTCCCCACCACGCCTCTACTCACTTGGAACTAATTAATAGAGCAGCTCTGGTCTTTCCACTTCTGTTTAACGAACTTGACTCCTCATTGCCTCCAAATTAAATCCATTGCAGTTTGATGATCCAGACTTCCTGTGCCCTGGCTCTGACATCCTGTCCAGGATTATCTTCTTCTATGTCTTATATTTTCTCAGAGTTCTCCATCCTTTTCCCCTCCCCACAACTATTCGTAAGGTCCTGTCTACTGAAATGCTGTTCCTTAGCATTTTTGCCCATTGAAATTCTCTGTATCACTCAAGTCCTATGCCACTTTTCATCCATTTCTTCAAATATTTTCCATTCCAACATTACCTCATTTATCCACGCAATATTTATTGAACCCCTGGGACATGCAAGGCATGTGAGATAGACGTAGGAGTGAACACCATGATGCCCACTATCACAGGATTGGGACTTGAGGGAGGGAGACAGGTACTCATCAAACTAGCAACAAATAAATGTGTAACTGCACATTGAGATAAGACTTTGAAAAAAAAAAAATAGGAACAGGAACTTGATCTGGTCAGGGCAGCCCAGAATGAATTCCTGGGAAATGATCTTTAATCTGAAGGATGAACAATAAAGAAAATGCCATATTTTTAGGAGGGAAAACCAAGCATTGTGAAGAGGCCAGAATCAGAGAAGCATAACAGTGGGAGAGTTTGAAGGCCAGTGCAAGGAAAAGTGAACAGAAGAGGTTAGGGTGTGAGGTGGCTGCAGAGGCTGCGGGGTGGGGTGGGGATTTGGTCTCTACCTAAGGAGACATTACAGAGAGATTTAAGCAGGGAGGAGATGTGGCTAGATTCACCATGCATTTTGTTGGCATCCTTCATGTGGTATATTTTGTACTTTGTCTTCTAATGCTGTCTTAGGCTGTGCACTGCTTGAAGAATGCTTGAATCTTTGCATTCTCCATAGAAACGAATGGGGGATGCTCAGCAATATGTGATCAATGATTAAATGTCACTGCAGATCAGGGGTCTTCAATCAGCCACAGCACAGTGTGTGGAGCCCTTGTAACTCAGACACTGCCTCAGGCACTGGAATGCAGACAGCTGTGCAGGATGTCCCTTCCCTGACTCTGGACACCTAGGCAAAGTGTGAAGACACCTGTGCTCAGCAGGCCCAGTCAAGATCTGCGGCTTCAAACTTCCTGGGGTCGGGGGACCCAGGGTGGGAGAATATCTCAAGAATTGGGTGGCAAGTGACAGAGGACCTGAAGGATAAGGAAGATTTCAGTAGACAAAAAGGGCAAAAGAGGATGTTTCTGGTAGAAGGGCCCTATGAACGATGGGGTAGGGAGTCAGAGAACCCCCAGGGAATGCGAGAGGATAAAGGCAGCCTCTATTTGACAGGAGTAGAGGACAATACAGGGATAGAAGAAGATGAACTTGGAAAATAGAGCCCTGGCATGGTCTTCAGAAGTCCTGGTATAAATCTCAGGCATCTCCAGGTCAACAGTATTGTCAAGAAAAAAAAAACAGCCCACATTCGAGAGAATTGCTCAAGTGCATTGTTCTTACTACCCTGCAGAGACTATAAAAGAGTGCTGTGTAAACTCCAAAAACTTAATTACCTCATCTGCAAAAGGTGTTTTATAGGATTGCCATGAGAATTTTATGGGCTGGCATATATGAGGTGCTTTCTAAGTAATAAAGTTTGTGCAAATATGAGCCAAATAGAAAATTCTGGTCCCTTTCTCTCTTTCCCCCCCTCTCTCTCTCTAACACACACACACACTGACTGCATCCCTGAACTAAGGATTCCCCATAACTTCCATCCTGCTTGGACATACAATAGAAAGTCAATTACAATGATAATCCCTGTTTTATTGAGTTCTTGCTGCTTGATATTCGTTCCTTCGTTTAATCTTCACATCCACCTGTTGAAGTAGCTGCCCAGGACCCAGATGAGGAAGCTGAGGTTTATCACACAGCTGGAAGAATCTCTCCTGCTCTACCTAAAGCCACATTCTTTGTTCTTCAGCAAGTTGGTTATTAGGAAGGAAATGGAGGCTAACTAGGGAACTCCTGCCGCCCCCACACCCCATCCTGATGTCCCTACATCCCCCAGCAGAGGCCCTGGTGCTGAATAGGGGATTGTTCTGCTTCTCCCTTGTGCCTCTGAATGTTGATGTTTTGGGTCATTAAGGGGCTTGGGGATGGGGTGGGGGGCAGGTTATGACCCTGGCAAAGTCCTGAATGGTCATTGTTCCTTTTCTTCCCCCCTTGAATGGGATTCTGTCCCGATTCTTGGTGTCTCCCTCTGGGTTGGAGGAGGGAGTGGGTCAGAGGCCAACGAGGGGAGCCTTTTCCCACCACTTTGATGGATAGAGCTTAAGCTGACAGATGCAGACATTCCAGCATCTTTGGAGCACTCCCCAGCCTCCTCGTCCTGCCTAGAGACAGGCGTCTTTACCCTTGATGTTGATACCATGAAATGAGCCCTGGTTGGAATGGATCTGGATTTAGGATTGGGGTGGGTAGTGGGGAAAAGGACAATAGTTCCCTTCCAAGCCTTGTTCCCTTCCAATCCTGCTGATTTGTTTCTGTTTATACCTTTACCCCGTAATAACCCTGACCTCTTCCCTGCCCCACTATGAGACTGTCAACATTAAAATGCTATCTTTAGAAGGGTTGGATGTTTCTGAAAGAAAGACATAGATAATTGTAAAATTATCCTTCAGGCCCATGGAGAATGTTTTTGTTGTTGATATAAGATTTAGTGTTGGGAAATACTTAAGAGTTCTCTCACAGGTTACTGTAGGCTTCAGCTACGTCATTGACTTCAGCACCATTTTGTGTTTTAACTGCACCTATAAAGAGCTACTGCCAGCTCCATCACCTCTGCCTCTGAATAGTCCTTGAGTGGAAGCAAAGTTGTTCCTCCATCCTGTAGGTGTCCTGGGTTGGTTTTCTGCATAGTCTTTGGCATAGGGCAACAGAGAAGAAAGAATATGATAGTCAGATACGAGAGTTAAAAGGACCGACTATGTTTCAAGGATATTATATCCCTACATGCAATATGAAATCCAGTATCTGGCATGCACAAACATACACTTTTGCATGCACAAACGTTTGCATGTTAACGTGATGCAGTTCCGTGTAGTCCAATGAATAAATGAGTCACGTCTAATTTTTACAAAAAGCAGATGAAGGGGTTATACTGTCTCAGGAGAGAAAGGTTGGTTGAAGAGTTCCATATTAGCTAGTAAGTGAATTTTTTTTAAAAAAATTTTCTTTAAATTTTATTTATTTATTTATTAATACTGGGGATTGAACTCAGGTCCTTGCCACATGCTACCACGGAGCCCCATCCCAGCCCTAAATTGTGCCTGGTGGTGGCATCCAGGAGGCCCCCTTTCTGCCATCCCGCTCTGCCCCTGGTCTCCTTGCTGTTACTTCTTGCTTCTGCTGGGCTTTGACAGCAGACTCCTCAAAGGCAGGAATGAATGCTCTCCTTCAGAGCTGACGCCTCCGAGTACCGCGGAGCACACGGGGCTCCTCTGACGTTTGCATGTTAACGTGATGCAGTTCCGTGTAGTCCACGCTGACCCTGAGCTCTCCTCTGTCCTCCTCTGGCAGGGACCCTCCGCCCAGTTCGCCGCAACTACTACGACCCCTCCTCGGCCCCCGGGAAGGGCGTGGTGTGGGAGTGGGAGAATGACAACGGTTCCTGGACGCCCTATGACATGGAGGTGGGCATCACCATCCAGCACGCCTATGAGAAGCAGCACCCCTGGATCGACCTCACGTCCATCGGCTTCAGCTACGTCATTGACTTCAGCACCATGGGCCAGATCAACCGGCAGACCCAGCGCCAGCGCCGAGTCCGCCGACGTCTCGACCTCATCTACCCTATGGTCACCGGCACCCTGCCGAAGACTCAGTCGTGGCCGGCCAGCCCTGGGTCGGCCACCTCGCCTCCGGCACCACCCTGCTCCTGTCCGCAGTGTGTCTTGGTGATGAGCGTCAAGGCGGCCGTGGTCAACGGGAGCCACGGGCCCCTGCAGCCCACAGCCACCCGCAAGAATGTGCCCCCCTCTGGAATGGTCAAGCTGCCCCCACCACCAGGCCCTGGGGCCAAGCCACTGGACAGTACCGGCACCATTCGAGGCCCAGTGAAGACCGCCCCATCGCAGACGATCCGGCGACAAGCCTCTGGCACACCAGCTGGGGCAACTGCAGGCTCTCCTGCCAGCCCCCCAGGAGCCAACAGCAAGACCGGGAGGGTGGCCCTGGCTACCTTGAATCGAACCAACCTGCAGCGACTGGCCATTGCCCAGTCCCGGGTGCTGATCGCCTCCGGGTAGGTGCTTCCAAGGCTGCTCAGGGCATTTATTCATCTCAGGCAGAACCTATGACTGGCCTTGTGGGTCAGAGTTAAGAGGGACTGCCAAGACCTTAGCTCTGCTCATCTTGTGCTGACCCAGGCTGCAGGTGAAGGCCACATAGTATGGGGGAGGGAGGCTTAGCAGTTTGTGGTCCAACACATCTGGATTCTAGGTGGGACTTTGCCTTTCCCTTGTGGGTGCTTTGGGGCAAGATCTCTAACTTAGAGCCCTAATTTCCTCATTTGTAAATGCTGGCAATCCTATTCACATTAAAGTCACTGTGAGGATTAAAGAAGTTTATATCAAGTCATAATGAGCAGCAGGAACCGAGCTCCCACCATGTTCTGGTTTGGGGGTTTTCTCCTCTCATTTAATCCTTACAACAACTCTATGAGATAGGCATCATTTTCCCTTTGTACAGATGAAGAAAATCAAAGTTCGCTTGCTCAAGAGCACATAGCTAGGTTGGTAGGTTCTGAGATTCAGACTTTAGAAACCTTGACGCTGGAGCCAGATTCTGACTCCATAGTGCTGCCTCCCTGCCAAGCATGTACCATGGTGCTGGCATGCAGTAGGTGCCAAATGCATGTTTTTTCTTGCTGTTTATTGTCTCAGGTATTCCAGCAGCAATGTGGTGATGCTGTGGGTTCTGTTAGGATGGCCTTTTATATTCTTGATCTTCTTGATCATAAAATGGGAGTAACCCAAGTCCATGTGCAACATCTACAGCCTGAGCCTGCCAGCCCCTGGTTTCTGGTCAGCCTCCTACATACACCCAACCAATCTTCCCTTTCTCTAGAGAGACCTGGCTCTGCCAGCAGGCCCCGTGCTCCAGATGGTCAGGATGGTTTTAGGATTGCATTGGATGCCCGAGTCTGAAAGTCCAGGTTGCCCTGAGGAGGCACCATCAACACTGTGCTGTTTCTCTGCACACAGTGGCTTAGCACTGGGAGGAGAAAGGGAGGGAGCATACACTGCAGTGTGCCAGGAGGATCAGGCTGGGATTTGGAGGCCTGGCCTCTACTCCTGCCTCTGCCATTTGGATTAAGCCACAGAATTTTGCAAGGTCCAATATCACTGTTTGACACTGGACTTGCCTTACCTACCATGGAATCATTGTGAAAACCTCCACAGGAGTTCACCAGATGCGCTCTTCAGCAGTATCTCCTTCTTTTACTCCAATACAAGTGTTAGGCACAGGTAGAATGAACTCTCCAGGAGGTCCTCACAGCTCAGCTCGTGTGTTAAAAGGAAGGTTTGGAACCCAGGATTCAGTGTCCTGGTCCACTTTTGTTTTGGCTAAAGCCCAGCTCCTCATTGAAGGCAAAGCAATTCTTAACTGGCAACATGCAAGCCAGATACAGGAGATTTTCATGACATACTCTTAACTGGTGGAATATTTGGAGAGGGAAATAGGCACCGAAACCATGCCGAGTTTGGTTTCTCCACACTGTCCTGCAGCAGCATTCTGGGGTCCTCTAACAGGGCTCCAGGGTGATCGCTGGCTTTCAAGGGAGGTTCCTGCACTAGATAAGAACATGGCCTCCAAATCCTCACGACTGGGATTTGAGACCAGTTTCCTAGTTGTGCCACCTGGGGCAAGTTCTTCATCCTTTGTCTTTAGTGTTCTTATCTGTCAAATGGAGCGGTAATGTTACCTTCCCTTCAGAGTTCTCATGAGGGTCTATTGAGACATTCATTGTGTAGACTTAGCGGAATGTTTGACACATGCTCAGTTGAGTCACCGTGAGCTGCTACCATGATTACTAGCAGGTATCTACTGAATATATACTGTGGAGTTGCTGAAATCAAGTCAAAGCTGAGCAGGTCTATCGTGCCTCCTCCTCTCTGGCACTGTTGACAAGGGCCAAGTGACCTCATGCCATCATTGAGGGAGAGGCCCCCCAGTTGCTTTGAATCTTGATGAGGGAGTCGGTAGCACTTTATCTCCGGTCTTTATTCCCTCTGCCTGTCACTAGTATCCGACCTGGAGAATGGGGTGGAGGTCTGCACAGTGCAGTTTCCACAGGGCTATAGAAATGAGCTGTTTCTCATTCTGTTCTATTCTCCTGCCTACCCCTGTCTAGATTCCAGCACTTTCCTTTTCACCTCCTACCACCTCTCTCACCCCACTGCCATCCTCTGCTCCTGCCTTTCTTGGTCATTTAATGAGCGTGTTTATTCCCTTTGTCTGGGATTGCCATCCACCTTCTGTCGTGTGGCCCGGCCCCCTCCTCTTTCCGCCCATGACCTCTTCAGGCAACTTTCCCACGGAAAAAAGGGAAGAAGAGGGAGGGCGGGAGAAGTGGGATGAAGACAGGGGTTGGGGTGGGGTGGGGGGGACAAAAGATTCTGTGAATTATTCAGAGACACAAGCAGGGGGTTTCTACAGGGTGGGGGGGGGCTGTGTGGTGGCAGGCAGGGCCGCCCCTCTGGCCCTCTCCTCCTCTGTCTGGGCTCCTCTCTCCAGCGAGGCTACAGTTGCCTTAGAGACCAGACCATTGTCCTGCCTGAGGATTCCTGGGTTGGTGCATAACTCAGAAAAGCACTGCCTTTCACCATGGTATCTGCAGGAGAGTTTCCCTGCCTCAGCCTCTCCTCCCCCCTCATCTTGTCAAACCCTTGTCCTTTCTTGGTTTTATATTTTATCAATGGAAATTAAAACTTGGACCCTCCATAACTGGGAACTGGCCCAACAGACTGGGAGGGGGTCTTCTTGTTGGTGATCGGCCAACAAAGTAGTCAGCCCAGAGGCCTCTGGCTGAGCGGAGTTGCCTGGAGGATGTGACAGGCATGCCTACTGTGGGGTGGCAGTTTGGTAGAAGGAGGGCCCAGGCGAATACTGCTGGGGCCCCAACAGAGTGGGCCACATGGGCTGTTCTCCAGGGTTTTCCTTTCAATCGGGAACCGTGGGGGTGGGGAGATCAGGTGTTGCCAACTGAACAACCCCCAGAACTGCTCAGCGTTCAACTCTGCACCTTTACACTAGAGTCTCCCGTCCTCAAGAATCTTGGAAAGTGGGTCATTCAAGCAGGAAACGGCAGTAACTAAGCCCAGTATGGTCCTTTGACAGTTGGACATAAAAGTGTAAACAGCCACCCAAATTTGCATAGGGCTCAGCTGTTTGCAAAGTATTTGACCTAGATCCTGAATCCTCACAGGGACCCCCAGGGCGGGATGGGGCGGGGGTGGGGGGTGGGGGCAGGCATTTGGGGTGCCCTATTTACAGCTGGGGTAACTCAAATGTGTTCAGGAAACTGCAGAAAAGCGAGGCAGCTCTACTGCAGGCACAAGCAAATCAGAGCTGAGCTGGGTTAAGATGGACATTCGGAGCCATGTGCAGGGCTCCTTTATATCCTGCTCTGCTCCCTAAACAAATATCCCCCACCCTACCCTGGGCCCCATTGCTACCCACAGCCTGTAACAAGCCCTCCCACCACGTTGCCCCATTCCTAACAAGCAAGGACAGGCTCCTCTCCCACCTGTTGGCCCCCCAGTGTCCTGTGTTCTCTCATGTCCCACCTTCAGGCCCTCCCCTTCCTCTTCCCAGACCTTCTCCCCCACCCCCACAGTTCTTAGGCTGCTGTGGGGGCGGGGGTTGGAGTATTTCCTGGTTGACCAGATTGGGTGTGGAAACCTGCCAGTCCAGTTTGTGGGAACAAAGGTGGCTTTTGTCACCCAGATCACAGCTACTTATCAGCTGGAGTGGGGGACTTGGAGATGGCAAGAGGAAAAAGGGCAGGTGCAGGTTTGGGTGGCAAGTGCTGCCCTCTGGTGGGGAGCAGAGGTACAGGCCACAGGAGGTGGCTCTTTGCCCTGGGCTAAGGAGGCCACCTTCTCAGGTCCCGGGGTGGGGAGCTGTCAAGAAGGTATCCTCTAAACAAAGACCTTGGCTGTTCTACAGACAAGGACATCAAGACAGCCACATTGACTGTGAGGAACTTTTGGCAGGGTTGGGACTGGAGTCCAGCTTTCTGGACTGTGTGTCCATCATACCACACCTGGCCTTGCAGGGCAGGCCCCAGAGCCCAGCTATTCTTGGCCTGTTGGCACCTGTTCAGCTTTCTCCTCTCTACATCCAGGTTTGCTTTATCCAGGGGAGTTTCCAAAGAAAGTGTCTTCTGGTGGCCTGTTGAGACCCACCCACTCTCCCATCTTCCCATCTTTGCTGCATGTGTCTTCGTTCCTGGGAGAGAACAGCAGCCCAGGCAGGCTCTGAGTAGCCGGGGAGGCCCCCTCTGCGCTCCCCTTCCTGCTCCCCACCTTCCCACCTAGTACTGGGTTTCCTTGTTACCCTACAGCATGGGGTGCTTGGGTGTTGGGGATGATGTAAGAGCTCAGAGTAGTGAGTGACACAGTGAATGTCCCTGGAGGAGCCCGATTCTGGGGTGTGATTGGTTTGTTTAGCCGAGTGACTCTGGTCATGTTTGCTTACCTGTGCACCTCAACTTCCTTGCCTATAAGACAGGGTTAACAACAGTCCTCTTCCATAGGTTGTGGTCAGGACCGACGGGTTTGTATGTTGTGAGTGGTTAGAACAGTTTCTGGAAGAAGGAGGCTCTGTGCATGTCAGGGATCATAATGCAAAGATGAAGCCATGGGCTGTCCTGTTCACTGCTGTGTCCCCAGCCTGGAGCACAGTATCCAGCACAAAGTAGGGTGCAATAAGTACTTTTCAAATACATAAATAAACATACTCTTTTCTCCTTCCCATTGCCCAGAATCGCTCTACCCTGTAGCAGAGCTGCTGGCTTCTCTTTTTTGTGTTACTCCTGGAAGCAACTGACCGGGTCCACTGTCCTCTGCAAGCCAGCTGTGGAGTGTGGGTGGCAGAGGGGATGGCGTAAGCCCCAGCCCACGTGTCCCATATTTTCCTAGTCGGCGCTGTGGGCGGCCGGGCCTTTCCCAGGCAGCTGTGCCTCTCTTCTCCAGCCTGGCTTGCCGTTGCTGGAGAGAAGGACAGAGAGGGGAGGAGGTTGTGCCTGATGTTTATGTCTCAGGGAGAAGGAGAAGTGACAGCTGTTCAAACAGTGGTTTCCAAAAGCTGGGCCTGGGGTTGGCGACATCTGCATCCTCTCAAGGAGCTTTGGAAAAAATTCGGCTCCGTGTGCTCCACAGGTGGAGATTCGGATCTGGGCCCAGGGCTCTCCGTCCTTTTGAAAGCATCTCAGGGTGGCTCTTTTATACACTGAGATCTGAACTTGCTTCTTTATCTTTTCATCCCTTCAACACATATTGATTGAATGCCTACGGGTGCCAGTCACTGAACAAAACAAAGATATTTGCTTACATTCTAGAAAGGAGCGGAGGAGCAACAACTTATTTTGAAAGATCATAAGTTCTATGGGGGGGGGCAGGGAATAAAAGGCTGGTCTCAAACTTGCCAGTAGGATAAGAAGGTTTGGAAGTGCCAGGGTGGGGTGGAGGGGTAGGAAACAGTATTCAATAAGACGGGTTCAGGAACTTCACTAAGGAGGTAAAATGTGAGCCCAGACTGCGGGCGGGCGGGCGGGCGTGGAGGAGGAAGCTATGCCTGGTGGAAGAGCACTTCCGCCAAGTGGAACAGCATGTGCAAAGGCTCGGAGGCATATGCTGTTGCCTCTGGCATGTAGGAGAAGCAGCAAGGGCAGAGTAAGGGGCATGTGATGAGAGGAGGCCAGAGAGGAACAGAATGGAGGGTGCTGGCAAATCATGCAGGGCTGTGTAAGCCTTGCTAGGACTTTGACTTTGACCCTGAGTGAAAACTGAGCTATTCTGTGGTTCAAGGTTCTGAGTGGTGGAGTGGCCCAGCACCTCCGCTGCTGTGTTAAGAACCTCCGGCACCTTCAGTAGGGTTAGCACCGGTCCATTTTGTCCTGCTTGTCAAAACCGTGATGTATCTACTTTTTCCTTCCACAGGGTCCCCACTGTCCCAGTGAAAAACTTAAATGGTTCCAGTCCCGTCAACCCTGCCTTGGCTGGTAAGAGCTGCCTGGGGCTGGACTTGCTGGGGTAGAAAAATCGGAGCCATGAAACAGGTGGTGGGCATCTGCGTAGAGGAGAGGATTGGGATGTTCTCAGAAGCAAACAGGGATTTTAGGAACTGTCCTGGGAGGGCAGGGAGAGTTTGGGAGAGATTGCCAAGCACACTAGAGAATCCATGAGTCATGGGAACTCTCTGCTGGGGAGCAGGAGTCAGCTGATGGGGAGAGAGGAATTCGGGGAGTGCTGGGAGCTCATTCTTCAGCCCTTCCTCACCGTGCCCTGCCCCTTCCAGGAATCACAGGGATCCTCATGAGTGCAGCTGGATTGCCTGTATGTCTCACCAGGCCGCCAAAGCTGGTCCTGCACCCACCTCCCGTCAGCAAGAGCGAAATCAAGTCCATTCCTGGGGTTTCCAACACGAGCCGCAAGACCACCAAAAAACAAGCCAGGAAAGGTACCAGCCTCTCCATCCAAGGGGATACCCACCGTGAAGCCCTGGCTCCCTCCCCGACCAGGGGCACAGCCTTGCTTTCTGTATCTAGGTGGGCCTCGCTAGCAGACTCTGATGGTCACACTAAAGTACACTATGTACGAAGCAGATGGAAAAACGTTGGGAAATAGAAATATGCGGTGCAAACACATAGAAACTAAAATATTAGGTATGGCACAGAGAAGATATGCTAGAAGAGAAAGATCACTTTAGTGTTAGAACAAAAGTGGATTCACAGCCTAACTAGTTGTATGATCATGTGGAACCTGTTTTCTCAGCTTCATCATGGGGCAAAACTGTCCACAGCCAATTTTCAGCACGAATGTCCTGGAAAGTAGCCATGAAGGTTGGGACAAAGCCAGGGACTTGTATCCACCTAGATTCTCCAGACCTTCTGGACACTTGAATCTCCTTCAGGATCCCCTTCCTACCTGCCCACAACCCAGCTACCAAGGGGTTCATATTACTACCTTCCTGGCACCAAAAGAACCTGGCATAGCTTTTGTCCTTTTGGTCTATAAATCCCAGCAACCTGAGAAGCTGAGACAGGAGGATCACAAGTTCAAGGCCAGCCTCAGCCACTTAGCAGTACCCTCGGGAACTCAGTGAGACCTTGTCTCAAAATAAAAAATAAAAACTGCTGGGGATGTAGCTCAGGGTGAAACACCCTGGATTCAATCCCAGGGTGGAAAAAAAAATTAATTCTTACCAGAGAAGCAGGACAGTGGAGGGAAGGGCTGACACCTCAGCTTTGGGCTGTTACACGATCCATTTCCTCAAACTCTTGTCCTACTTTTCCAGTCTATTAAAATTTCCCTGCCGAAATGAACTCAATTGCCTTGCTCATGGTCTGATTGGGAGTGACAGGATTTTACACTTTCCCACTCTTCCTGCTATTATTAATAGCACACACTGCATCCTTATCTGGCAACGTGATGAAGGGCTGTTCACCCCGGAGCCTATTGTCAAAGCAACCCTTTGAGGTGGGTGCTATCAATCTTCCCCATTTTTATAGAAAAAAAAAAAACAGCTTAAAAAAGTGAAGCAAGTAGCCCGGAGTGGCACTGATCTTGCTTCCTCTGTGGCTCCTTGTAAGCCTGGGTCACTCCGGCCACCTCCTTCAGGTTGGATGGTCTCCTAAGGCTCCAGCTTCCAAAGGAATCCCTGGATCATGGCAGCCTGTCAGGATGCTTCCCAGAGTCTCCCTCTACCCTGCTGCTGGGCTGTGTCTGCTGGCCATGACAGCATCGTCCAAAACCAAGGAGGGCTGTCCTAAAGCTGGGGGTCATAGCTTCCTATTTTCCCTTACAAATGTCTTACTTTGGTGCCACATTATCAACTGAGACAGTGCTTAGCGAATTGGAAAGTGTATGTGGTCACACTGCCTAATGCTTCCTTAACACCTAACAGTGGATGAAGGGCTTTCATTTCTGTTATCTCATAGGATCGTTTGAGCTAGTCCAGGCTCTTTGATTATAAGGAAGAGAAACTCACTCAACGTATATCTGTTAAAATGTGGATTCATTGAAAATGGAGAGAAGCCCATTAGGGAAGTGGTTGCAAGGGTAAAGGCAGATGAGAACATCTCTCCCTCCTCAAAACCTCTCTCCAGCCCTCTACAACCTGTACTCTCTTTCAAATTCTTCTTCCTTTTTTTTTCCTATTTATTTATTTATTTTTGGTACCAGGGATTGACCCAGAGGTGCTTCACCACTGAGCCACATCTCCGGCCCCTTTAAAAAAATTTTTTTTTAAATTGAGAGACAGTATCTCTAAATTGCTTAGGGCCTTGCTAAATTGCTGAAACTGGCTTTGAACTTGCCATCCTCCTGCCTCAGCCTCCCGGGGCCACTGGCATTACAGGCGTGCACCACCGTGCCTGGCTCCTTTAGAAATCTTAAAGCCAACTGCAGAATAAATTGCTCCCTTTTCTGCTTTTGAACTTGACTATAACTTTCCTCTCTGGCACACTTAGGATGGCAAGGCTTGGTGGATCCCTTACCTCTGCCTTGTTAACCCAAGGGATCCCTTTGTCCTCCCAGGTAAAACGCCAGAGGAAGTGCTGAAGAAGTATCTGCAGAAGGTCCGGCACCCGCCAGAGGAGGTGAGTGCAGGGGAAGTAGGGCACGGTTCGCCTTCCCCATCACCCACAGTCATTTCCTCTGTAGTAGTTTTCTGCAGGATGTGGAGGAGCCGCTCACTAATCCCTGACTGGTACAGAGCTAATCAAGCTGAAGCTCAGGCTCCCAAGTTCATGGTCAGAGCTGCAGCTGTAGCTTAACCTTTCCCCTTTAGCGGAGTGCTGATGGAGTCTAAGCTACTTTACATGACAGTTGGAATTTAGGAAAAACAGCATGCTCAGCCACGTGCACGCACTTTGGAATGGAATTGACATAGACCCGAGGTTCTCAACTGAGAAGATTTTGTCCCTGAGGGGACATCCGCTTGGGTGTTTACTGGTATCTAGGGGATAGAGACCTGGGACGCTGCTAAGCCCTCTACAAAGCCCAGGTCAGTAGCCACAGCAAACAGTAGCCACAGTAACATTCCATCAAATGTTAACACCGCTGAAGTTGAGAAATCAGCCATAAATTTATTTAAAAAACAGCCTCTCTGGTGTATGGGAAACATGATTCCTTTACCCAAGTTCAGCTTCAGCGAAGCTCGTCAGTGTGTCTATTCGCAAGCCATGGGAGGACAGGGCTTGGTCAGGGGTTGTAATGTGATTGACAAGCCCAAGTTCACATATTAACCACTACCAGGAATTACTTCAGGAATTTCTCTGTCGTGTCAAGCAAGATTTCTAAAAGCACACCCTCCACCCCTGATTTGTCACCTTTCTAGAAGAGGAGGAGTGACAGCTCACCGGGCCTCTGCCATCCCATGGGAACCCCCACAGAGGGACCCCGGCTGCCCAGGCTGGTGAGAACTGATGTCCTCTCTCCTCTTCCCCTCTCATCCCCAACCACAGGACTGCACCATCTGCATGGAGCGCCTCACCGCTCCCTCGGGCTACAAGGGCCCACAGCCCACCGTCAAGCCTGACCTGGTAGGAAAGCTGTCCAGGTGTGGCCACATCTACCACATCTACTGCCTGGTCGCCATGTACAACAATGGGAACAAGGTCAGTGTCCCCGGGGGCCTGCTGCCCTGCCCCTGGTAGGATGTGGAGGACCAAGAACATGAGCGCCCTCCACATTCTTCCCCTGGCTGGTCTGAGGAGTCTTACGTCTCCCCACTTCTTACTCCTCCAAAAACTACCTGCATTTCAGAAGCTGCTCTGTTCATCTCTTACTAGGGGAAGAGCAGAGGCAGTAAAAGGGTATGGACCTGAGCATGGGTCCTGGTTAGGAACTGAATGACCTCGGGCAAGATTTTTTTTTCCAGGCTCTCTGAGATTTCCTTTTCCATCTGGAAAATGCAGATATAACAATACCCACTTTGTAAGGTGCTATTACTATTATTATCCAAAAGGATTCCTCTCGTGTATCATGGCTATAGTATTCCCCCTTCACCTTTACACAGCTTATTGTGTTGATGTTCCCAAAGTGCCAACCTTGAGACTTTTCTCAGCGTCCCAGACAGACAAGGTGTGGCATGCAGCCAGTTCACTATCCTGACCCTGGCCTGAACGCTTCCGTTGGAGCCTCACAGTTTAAGAGGTTACTCTGAGTTTAAAGGGCTTTCTTAGCACTTTCTTTCCTTTGGGCTTGACCGTGTCCAAGAATGTCTCGTAACTATTTGCTTTTACGTCAGTAGTTTCAAAAATGTCTCTTGAGGTGCTCTCCTTTGTTCTCTTTTGCACTTACACTTGGAAGCCTGTGTTTCCATTTTATCGAACACATGAGGGGAAAGGGCCTGAATAGGATGGAGCCATGCCCCCCGAGGCCACGAAACAAGCTAAGGCCTGGGCGGGGAGTGGGACCCCAGCTTTAGAGAGGAGCTGACTCCAATGTGAGCTGTTCCTCTAAATGAGTAGAACTTACATGGAGATGTCCCCAAATAGCTCTTCAGAGGATCTGCATCTTCCCAAAGAGTTGGGGGAGGGACATCTGAAGAGAGCTTTGGTCCCAGCTGTGGGAAAGTCCTCTGTCAGCAAAGGAGTCCTTCTCCCTTCCTTTTGGGAGCCTGGAAATAGGACTTGCTGTGGGGGCTCCCGCAGGGTTCCCCACCCTCCCTGCCACAGCAGGTGGCACCTCACCAGGCTCTCCTGTGAAACCACACCCTTTCATATCTGTCTGGAAACCCCTGGGCCACCAGCAGAGCCACTGGGGGGCAGTGCAGTGCTGTGGGGTGAGGTGGGGGTGATTTAGATGCACTCGCAGGTGTTCTGACCCTCGCTGGTGATGAGCCCCTCCATCTTGCTGTGCCTCAGCTCCTTTATCTGTGAAAGGGGTTTATAATTCCTCCCCAGCTAATGGCAGAAGGTGAGGCTGATGTGAAACAAGCATTGTAGATTCTGTTGTAAGATTTTAAAGTGTGACAATTACGGCATCATTTTCTCCTCTGGTTGTTTATGCAGAACTTATCCTCCATCATTCTAAGCCTATTTATTCTTCAAGGGTCATTTGTTTAAAGTTGTCTTTATTTTCTCCAACACAGTGCTCAATTTATCTTTTCCTGGCAGTGGTTTCCAAACCTGAGTTTATTAGTCCTTTCACAGAAATCATGAAGAGACCGATCACACTTAGATATGCCACTTGCAAAACACGTCCTATGGATGATCTCATATAGTATTCTAACAACCCAGTGAGACAGATACCGTTGTTTTTCTGGCTCTCTAAAGAAACTGAGGCTCCGAGAGGATAATTGATTTGTCCAAGGTCATACAGCAGGTAGAAGGCAGAGTAAATCCAGGCAGTCTGACTTGCGAGCTCACATTCCAAACCACTACACTTTGCAGTCGCCCAATTCTGATACTGTGGGCCTGGTGTGGGGTCCAAGCATCTTTATTTTTAAGAAGCTTTCAAATGATCCTGGTGGTCATCAATTGGGAAGTCGCTGCTCTTGAGAGCTTGCTATCTGTTCTATCCATGTGAGGCTTAGATATTAGATGATGATTCCCTTTGTGGGCTCCCTGCCCTAGTTGCCTGGCCTCTTCATCAATGACAGGGGCGTCCTTTCTATGTTCCTTAGCCTGGAGCCTAAAGCTATTTGTAGAATTTTCTTTCGGTTACTTTGGAGATAGCAGCCGTGGCTTATGTAGCTAGTCAGGATTTCAGGTCTAGTGTGGGGTCGGAGGTCGGATCCAGTTTTTCCCCCTTGCCCTTGATCTCTGGTACCTTTGAGGTTGGGTGGGAAGGTCATTAGCAAAACGGTTTCCCACGTTGGCTCTTTTGACCTTGTCTCCCCAGGATGGGAGTCTGCAGTGCCCAACCTGTAAGACCATTTATGGGGTGAAGACAGGCACCCAGCCTCCGGGGAAGATGGAGTACCACCTCATCCCCCACTCCTTGCCTGGCCACCCAGACTGCAAAACCATCCGGATTATCTACAGCATCCCCCCGGGCATTCAGGTGAGCCCACCCTCAGCAGTTGCCTTTTATAGTTTTAAGTTTAAATGTTTGCATTCGAAATGTTTTATGCTCTGAAAAGTCTCCTCCCCACCCTTGTTCCCCCTCTACAGATCTAATCCCCCCTCCTCTCCCCCTCCACTACCATTGTTCTTATTTTCTCATGGACCCTTCCAGTATTCTCTGTGCCCAGGCCACAGAAATTGTATCCGCCCCTCCCATTTTTACACAATGATTGACATTTGGGGACATTGTTTCATACTCTGCATTTTTTTTCAATGAACAATATAGTCTGTAGGTTTTTCAGTACAGAGAGAACTTCCTCTTTCTTTCTTATGTCTGCACAATAATCCATCATGTAAATAATTTAATTCAACCGTCTCAATCAGATGAGAATACATACGGATTATTTCCAATCTTTTGCTACAACGAATAATGTGGGGATGAATAAACTTGTACACATATGAACCTTGCCCAGCGTGCAGCCCTGTACCTGTTTATGTGTCGAATAATTTTCTAGAAGTGGAATTTCTTTGTCAAACAGTAACTTGCATTTCTAATTCCATAGCTACATGATCACAACTATTCGATAGCTACACTACTGGCTCTGAGTTTCATGGGCATTTCTTTCCCCTTTGTTTCTTTTAAATACAGTTCCAAGGAACAAATCTGAACAATATTCCTGATGGCAGATGTAAATTTTGTGGCCCTTCTTCCCACAATGAAGCTTTATCAAATGATCTAGGGTGCAGACTGGATCCACTTTTAGCAAATGTTGATTAGTTTACCTCTTCTACTCCCTCCTATTTGTCTTTTTACATTTAATAAATATCTGCATGTGAATTAGGGATCACGAATACCCTTGGCAGTAGAGAAGGCAGGTGCAGCCCTGATAGGATCCTTTCTCCCTGAAGTCCCCATTCTGCTGGGGCCAGGAAAACCATAAAGCAAACAGACAAACAGGTGCTTCCAAATAGTGATAAGTCGTGGGGAAATAACCAGGCCCATGTGATAGCCTATAAAAGAATTAAGTAAAACATGGTTCTTCCTTGGGGGATTTACCAACCCGTCAGGAAAAGATAAGTGAACACCACCAATTAATTTAGAGAGCAAAATTGGGTGTGCACCATTGATAGAAGTTGTGCGAGGCAGAGTGAACAAAGAACTGCAAGTTCTTCAAAGTCTGATCAGCCTGGTTCTTGCCTCCGTTGCGCATGTGTGTTTGGGTGGGGGGTGCTGAGGATTTAACCCAGCATCTCCTACACGCTAGGCCAGTACACTACCATTGAGCTACATCCACAGCCCTTTGGGTTTGTTTGTTTTGTTGTTTGGGTTTTGGTTTTCCTGTGTTTGTTTTTGAGACAAAGTCTCCGTAACTTGTCCAGGTTGGCCTGGAACTTGGCAATCCTCCTGCCTCAGCCTCCCCAGTAGCTGGGATTATAGGCGTGCACCCTGGTGGGAGTGTTTACTTGCTGGTGACTCTGGGCCAGCCACCTGATCTTTCCAAGCTTAGCTTCTTCAGCAGTGCAGCCGGGCACCTAACAGGCAGAGGTGTTGTGTGGGTGTGTGCACCTGGGGCAAGGGCACAATACTAAGGTGCTCAATACCTGGTGCCATTATTATTGAGTATCCTACTCATCCTGGAAAGGACAAGGGCTTGTGTGTATGTGTATGTGTGTGTGTGTGTGTGTGTGTGTGTGTGTGTGTGTCTGCAGCTCAGAGGGGACTTTCGGGTGCAGGTTACTCTCTAAGGGAGCCTGGGAAATGTGAAGAAATGGAGGAGAGCATTTTTAGTTGGAGGGTATAACAGTTGTGGAGGAGAGAAAGTAGGGGTGTTGAAGGCAATAAGGAAGAGTTGAATGGGGGCCTAAGACTTGCAAAACAGGAGGGAGCATGACAGAGATGTTGAAGACCAGGCATTGTTGGAGACAGGCACCAGGCCACAGAAGGCCTGAGCACTAGGGCTGAGGGTGAGGACCTTCCTTCTTAGGCTGCAGGGAGCCCCTGAAGATTGCTGGGTTGTGATTAGATTTTGGAACATCACGGGGTTGAGTCTGTGCTTCAGGAAGGACAGTCTGACGTAAGCGCAGAGGACAACCAGAACCAAGACCCATCAGGAGACGACTGCAGTAGTCCAGGCTCTGTAATGGGGCCTCAGCAAGGGAAAGGCCAGAGCAAGAGAGAAACAGCTGGGTGTTGCTCGGGGGAGACGGCCAGTTGGGGTGGTAAGGACATGAGTGAGTCAGGAGGAACAGCAGGCAGCCTGGGTTAGGACTAGGGTCAGGGTCAGGATTAGGGCTAGGGCTAGGAAGAGCTTGCGCTGTGGTTTTAGAGGTATCCACGTGCTGCTCTGCAGAGCCCCGGCTCCTCCAGGAACACACCCCAGCTCATCTCGAGAGAAATACATGTCTTGGTGGCCATCCTGTAGTCTCAGAGTCTCAGGATGCTCAGTGCCGTCTCTTCAGACTTCAGGGGCCACATCGGTGTGGGCCTCGGTGAGACTTTCAAGCATTACCTTCACTGCAGAGAAAAATTCCCCATGGGAGAAACTCTGGGCCAGGCTGAGGCTGAGTCGTGACTGCTCTGCTTGGCCACAGGCCCAGAGCACACAGGCTTGCTGGGTCAGTGCCAGGTGGACTCTGCACTGGACACACAAGCAGCAGCCCCAGGAAGGGGAGGAGCAGTCACAGCCCGGTGCTTGGACTTGGCCCCTCAGTCAGGCGGCCAGGCTTAGTGAGGTAGTCATGTCTTTAAGTGTGGAATTGGAACCATCAGGTCCTGCATCTTCAAGAAGACATTGCATTGTTGGGGCTGGGGACAGAGCTCAGTTGGTGGAGTGCTTGCCTTGCATGCACAAGGTCCTGGGTTCAATCTCCAGCACCAAAAAAAAAAAAAAAAAAAAAAATTTAGCCCAGAGAAGTGTGCCTTTCCCCAGACCCCAGTACAGTCCTCACACCCTGCAGATGGCAAAATCAGAAGTGATCTTGTACTGTGCTTTCAGAAAAATTAAAGCAACAGAATTTTTGATCACTGTGCATAAAGAGACAAAATGAAAAATCTGTATGCTCATTTGTTCCTTCACTCACTCATTTATGCAGCCATGACACACTTGCTGATCATCTGTGGGAGAGCTGTTGTTGACAACAGCACAGAATTATCAATTTTTTTTGGGGGGGGGGTTACTGGGGATTGAACTCAGGGGCACTCGACCACTGAGCCACATCCCCTGCCCTATTTTGTATTTTCTTTACAGACAAGGTCTCATTGAGTTGCTGAGCACCTTGCTTTTGCTGAGGCTGGCTTTGAACTCACAATCCTCCTGCCTCAGCCTCCTGAGACACTGGGATGACAAGCGTGCACCACCGCGCCCAGCTACTGATATTTAATTGGTTGTATCTGGAAGGGGTTTTTAAATAGGGTTCCATCCCTGCAAGGTTTAGGGTTGCTCCGAAATTATGCGCAGACATTTGTGTGAGTGGAAAATATATGCATTGCTACTGAGAAAAAGTGCCTTGCTTCTCATGAGTTGCACAAAGGGGTCAATGAACCCATCTGGCCTCTGATGAAGAAGGTTGGTGTCTTAGTCTGTTTTCTGTTACAGAGTACTGAGCATTTATAGATAATAGAGATTCATGTGGCTCACAGTTCTGGAGGCTGGGCAGTCCAAGATTGTTGTTTGCATCTGGTGAGGGGCTGTTTCTACTCAAGGCAGAAGCAGAAGGACTGCTGGACATGTGGAAGTGGGAGACCATAAGGAGCAACCTTGCTTTAGAGCAACAGGCTTTCACAGTACTAATCCAGTCCCTCAAGAGAGAAAGGAGAAGTTCTTTTAGAAAGGCATTAATTCCTCTCCCTAGTCACCCAACAGCCTCTCAAAAGCCCCATCTGCCAACACAGCTGCAATGACTGTGCAATTTCATCATGAGTTTCAGAGGGGACAAACCACATCCACAATTGTAGCACCTGGATCTGATTCAATCCTGCTTCAGTTTTGTTTTTTTTGTTCCCACCCAGTAGCCTGAGACTGGGCTTTAAATAGGATATTGGGCAACCACGGCTAAAATATCGTTAGAAGATTTTTAGTCCTGAGTCTCCTGATCCGTATGCTAAATAAGAAAACCAACATAAATTCATGATGACAAAGGAGAATACATGGGAATCATTCAGGCAATTCTGCTTGCAGGGTTCATAGCTCAAAATACTTTGATGATTCTGAGTAGTTCAGAGCTAAAACGTGTAGACCACAGACCTCGGAAAAACTGGGCTTAATTTTCAGCAAAGCCGCTAACATTATGGAAGAATTTAACTTTTCTGGGCCGCAGTAAAACAGTAGATGATGAAGACAGGGATGATGTTTTAGGTTTACTGGGCTCCTTCCATGCACCAGGCACCCAATGTGTGTAACATGCGAAACAGCCTCACAAGGTGAGTATCCCATGTCATTGCTATCAAATCGATGGGGATCAAAGGCCCCAGAATTGGGCTCCAGCACATCCAGCTGGGAGGTAGCAGCTCGGTCCAAACCCAGGTCCAAGGATGCCCAGTCTGTGTGTGTAATGATTCCTCACACTGCTTTGGGGGTCTGTTCCGCCTAGACTCTATGGCCATTATGATCTTCATCACTATTTAATGAGTACCAGCCTGCACTCTTTTCTCACCAGAATTATGTTGAAAAATCCTCTTTGTTTTCTTTCTTTCTGCTTGCAGGGGCCAGAACACCCAAACCCTGGCAAGAGTTTCAGCGCCCGTGGCTTCCCACGACACTGTTACCTTCCAGACAGCGAGAAAGGGAGAAAAGTAAGAGTGGAAATTTCAGAGTAGTTCTGGGGACTTTATTTTCTCAGGGCCTGAGGTTTTTGCTTCCTATAATGCAAAGACCAAAGAGAACTGGTTTTGTTTGTTTTTGTTTTTTCCTCTTGACATATATAGTAACAAGGTCCTATCTGAGTCAACCATAAGTAAAGTTGGAGATGATTAGAAATTTTTCCTTTTTTTTGCAGGTGAATGAGGTGGGGGCTTTTAATTTGTTCCTCTCCAGGATATTATTGGCAATAATTCATCTATTTTAGTATTTTTTGTTTAAGCGATGCTGCCTAAAGGCAGGTCCAGGGAATAGCACCAGTGGTAATATGCAGGAACTTGATAGAAACGCAGAACTAGAATCTATTTCAATTTAGCAAGATCCCAGCCCGTGCTAAAGTGTGAGAAGCACTGATCTGGAGCATGGATCTTAATCGGTGGGAGATTATTTTATTCTTATATATTCTTAGACTTGTCTCCAAAAGGGCAGTGGGAACAATCTTTGGGTTCCTGGACTCCTAGTAATTCATGATCAGTTCTCCCATGCTTCTATGAACTCTCATTAGAATTTTAAAAAATCTACCTTTGTTTTTCTGTGAATGAGGCCATAAAAATCACTGGGCTTTCAGAATCTTTCCTGGTCTCAAGAGCGTTAGGAACCACTGGTCTAAGGGAGTGCTGGAAAAACACAGGCAAGAGGTGTGTTTTAGTGGGTTTTCTCTCCAAATCTCAGCAGCCTCCTTCCACAGGATGCCAGTGACTGTGTGGTTGCTGTGGGTCAATGTCTCCGTCTATCTGGGTGGTTATGAAAAAAATCCCACAGACTGGGTGGCTCAGAAACAACAGAGATGAATTTCTCTCCATTCTGGGGGCTGGGAATCCAAGATCAAGGCTCTGGCAGAATCTGCGTCTGGCAAGACCCACTTCCTGCTCATAGACAAAGCCTTCTCTCTGTGTCCTCACATGGGGAAAGGGGCAAGGGGGCTCTCTCCCGGGACTCTTTTGTAAGAGCATTAATCCCACTCACTGAAATGCATTTCTATGCCTTAATCACCTCCCAGTACTCTGTCACCTTGGGTGAGTGGTCACCATTTGAATTTAGGTGGTAAATAAACACTCAGCTCCAGGGTGCTCCATTTGTCTCCCTGCTCTGAAACCCAGGTTGAAGGAACAGCCCTTCTGTGGTCCATGCTCTTCCTTCCAAGGGTGGGAAACTGGAGAGAGAGAAGAGAAAGAGGACTAAAGAGAGAATCCGAGAGGAAGTGTGGAATCCATTTAGACCTCCTGGCACCTTTTTTTCCTTCTCTCGCTTTCCATAGGCCCTATCAAGTTACGGACAGGCCGGGTGAAGGATGGGGTGGTGAAATGCCCCTAGGGAGAGCCCTCAGGTCTCATGGCACATGATATGGATATGTCCTCATCCAGGGAGGAAGGAGACAGTTTGGAACAATGAAAGAACCAGCTATATCACAAGATGTGCCAGTCTTGTGATGAGTCCAGATTAAGAATCAGGACTAGGCCTGATGCCTGTTTTTCTTGAGGATCCAAATTTTTGTGCCTGAGCCTGAGATCTGCATCTCAACAGTTGGCTAAATGTCTCTACTGTAAAGTCCTGCTGTTCAAACTAGAACCATGTTCCCCAAAGCTGCTCTGCCTGCAGGACTCTCTTATGTTGACGACATACCCTGAATTCCCAGGAGCCAGAATGGACACATTGGTCTTCTTGGGCCCTCCCTCTTATCCACCGCATCCACTTAGCTCCCTGAACTGCCTTCTAAACCACTCGATTCCTTTTATAAACCTGCTACCACCAACCTAGTTAATGCTTCTTCATCTTGCAACGCCACCAGTTTAGTCATCCCAAAACATAATTCCCAGCACCAAACGCCTTTGTTTAAAAGAAATAAGATTCAAACTGGGTACAGTGGCACCTACCTGTAATCCCAGTGTTCCAGAAGCTGAGGCAGAAGTGGGGTGCAGGGGCACATGCCTGTAATCCCAGCAGCTCTAGAGGCTGAGGCAGGAGGATCTCGAGTTCAAAGCTAGCCTCAGCTTAGTGAGGCCCTAAGTAACTCAGCAAGCCCCTGTCTCTAAGTAAAATATTTTAAAAGAGCTGGGGATGTGGCTCAGTGGTTAAATGCTCCTGGCTTTAATCCCCAATACCAGGAAACACCAGGAAAAAAAAAATAGAAGATGAAGGATTGCAGGTTCAAGGCCAGCCTGGGCAACTCGTAGAAACCTTGTCTCAAAATAGAAATTTTTAAAAGGGGCCAGGGATGTAACTTCGTGGTAAAACACCACTGGGTTCAATCCCCAGTACCCTCCCCCCTCCAAGAAAAGAAAAAAGAAATAAAATTCAAACAGTTGTTTCTTCTTCACAAAGAATACTCCTCTCCACTTGACATAAAAAGCCTGCTGTAGTGTGGTTTTACACCTTCCTATCTCTCCAGTTGCCCACCCTTGTCCTTCAGGTAGGTCTCATTGGAGACTGAGGCACAGTGAGAGCTCAGGCTTTGGAACTAGACTGGCCTGGGTTCCAGTCCTAGTTCTCACTCTCATAGCTGCAGAAACTGGTATTAAAGGCTTCACATCCGAATGACTTGTTTCCTCATCTGCCCAGCAGTGGTAATAATCTCTGTGTGGACAGGATGTTGTAGGAATTCAGTGAAAGTAGCAATAGTAAAATGCGATGGCAGCTGTTGTTGTAATCATCCATGCCTGGGGCTCCTATTTACTTACTGCATCTGCACATCCTCCTGTTAACATACCTCCCATCCTCCCTTCCGCTGAGACTCTGCTCAGAAGCAGCCTCCTCCTTGAAATATATGCTGATCCCTATCTAAAGTAGACTTTGGACCCTGGGCCATGGAGTCAGGCAGCCCTGAGGTCCACCTCCAATACCCACCCTGCTGCCTGCCACTAGCTATAAGACCAAGGCAAGTTTTGATTTTTTTTTTTAATCTTCTGAGCCTGTTTTTCTCATTTGTTTTAAAAAAAAAAGGTGGCGGGGGTGGGGGGTGTGATGATGAGAGTATCTGAATCCCAGTTATTGTGATCACTGTATAACTCAACGCCTGGAGCCGAGTAAGTAACCTCTCAGGAAAGGGTAGCTCCTGTTTTCGAGTTTACTATGGTGTTCCTTGGCTTCGCTTCACTGTGACAGAATACCTCAGAGCAATCAGCTGAAAGGGGGAAAGATTTGTTTTGAGTCATGGTTTCAGTCCCTTGTCACTTGCTCCTGTCACTTTGGGCCTTGGGTGAGGCAGAACCTCATGGCTGGGAGCAGGTGGTGGAAGGAAACTGCTGACCTCCTGGTGACCAGGAGGCACAGAGAGAAAGAGAGAGCGGGGAGGGGAGGGACTGGGGACAAAATAAACCTTCCCAGGGCGCACACCTCCAGGGACCTACTCCCTCCCACCGGACCCCAGGGACTAAGGTTTCTCCCATCTCCCAACAGCACCATCAGTGGGGGACCAAGCTTTTGGCACACAGCCTTTAGGGGACATTTAAGATTCCAACTGCAGCAACAACTGTCATTACTGTTACGATTCCCCAGCCGTCAGCCTGTACCACGTTTGGGAGAGTTCATCTTTCCGGGTGTCTTCTTCATATGGACAGGGCTCCGACCAAGACTGGGAATGGGATGTTAGTCTCGCTCAACCAAGATTTTGTTGAATTTGGAGGAATCAGAACATTCTGCAAACCCCAACGTAGGCCACAGCTTCCTCATCTATAAAATGGGGATGATGATAGCACTTGCCGTGGACCTGTCTCCAAGTGTGGTGTGAGGACCAGATGGGAGATAAGTATGAGAGAGCCTGGAAGAAGTCAGAGGGCTTTTTAAGATGTCACTGGACAAATATGTCACAGTCTTAGTTGTTGGCAAATTAATTCCACCTCGGGGTGGTGCTGGTGGAGGGCAGACGTTCAGAAGTCCTCGGATCATAAGCACTGCGACTCCTAGACCCAGAGTTTTAAAATGCAACTATTATGCTGATAGCTGACCTTTTTTTTTTTTTTTTAAAGTATTGTACTCGGGGCACTAGTATGAAAACGCTTTCCTCGTAGTGTTCCATAAGATGTCCACAACCTTTGAGACGGGTTATACCATTGCCACTTTATAAATAAGGATTTTAAGCATCAGAGAGGTGCTCTAATTTGTCCGTGGTCACAGTGATTCATTGACAGAGCCAAGACTCAACCGATAGTTCCCTGACTCCAAGTCCAAGTCTCCTTCTCTTTCATTGAATTGCTTGGGACTTCCTGACCCAGGGAGATTGGGACCCTCAAGAGGATCCTACCACCCAGGGGACAGGGTCTGACCGACACTGAAGTCCACCCTCTGTCTCTTTCCTTTGCTCCCCAGGTTCTCAAGTTGCTCCTCGTGGCCTGGGATCGCCGTCTCATCTTTGCCATCGGTACCTCCAGCACCACGGGCGAGTCTGACACGGTCATCTGGAATGAGGTGCACCACAAGACAGAGTTTGGCTCTAATCTCACCGGCCATGGCTACCCGGATGCCAATTACCTGGATAACGTGCTGGCCGAACTGGCTGCCCAGGGCATCTCTGAGGACAGCACTGCCCAGGAGAAAGACTGAGGCTGGAGAGGCGTGGGGGTGGGAGGGGCTGTGGGGCCACAGGGCAGGAACAGGGAGAGTCCAGGTGGAAGTTGGTACCAGGCCCTCCCTACTCCCTCATCCTCCCTCACCCTGTCTCTATCCGCCGTCCCACCCCGACTGGGAGGGGAGGCAGATTGCATAAGGTGACATAATTCATAAACCTCATCCGACAAAAGGGGACATGGGGTGATGGCCATCCTGGGTCTGTTCCTGTGGAGTTTTCGGTGCTGGGTAGGCAAGAACCCCCACCCCCTCCATCCCTCAAGTGGGGGGCACGGTCAGCACACTCGGGTGTGGACAGTGCGTGGCACTGCACACCCTGCCTTGTGAAGCTGAGGTCTCTGGCCTCCGCTGGCTTCTAGCTGCTTCCACTCTGCTTTGAGAGCGGAGTTTCCACTTTTCTCTCCTCCACTGAGGCAGAGAGCTCTCACTGTGCAAGGTGGGTGGGGGGCACCAAGGGGTGGACCGCGAAACTGCTGTGACATCAGATCCTGGATGCCTTGGTGTGGGGCCAGCAAGTGCTTCTTGCTGACAGGGTCAGGGAGGCAGACGCCCCTGGGAGCGAGTTCAGCTCTCTCCATCGTCCTCTGGGCTTCTCTGGGCCCTCTCTTCCCCCTCACACCTGTGACCTGTCCAAAGAGGCTTCGGGTTCTTTTGCATGGATGGATGGACTCTGGGATTCTTCTCTGGGCTGGCATCCTGTGATGCCGTTTCCAGCCCCTCTCTGATCAAACCAGAGCCTGCGTCCCACTGGGCATCTGCACTGTCCTCAGGGAGAGGAGCCCACAGCCTTCTGCCCAACTCATCCCAGACCAGCTCAAAGATTCCACGAGTTTCATGGATTCACTGTGAGTGGGGCCCATGCTGGGCCCTGTGCCGTCTGTGTATGAGCCTATGTGTGTGTGGGTGTGTGCGTGTCGTGGGCCACGTTGGTGGACAGTCCATCCCATCACGACCCTGAAATCTGTTTTGCAAGACGCCAAACCCCAGTTCTGAGGGATGAAACTGCCAGGGTGTGGTCCCTGGACTTTCCTCTTCTTGCCAACCCATCTCATGATAAACGTGGAACCTGCTGGAGGTAGAGTTGTGCTTAGGGGGATGTGTGGAGGTGAGACCTGGACCCACACCTTTTTCTATTTCTGTTGTAGAAAAATGATGTTGCAGGACCCCTCATCTGTCCCACAGGTGGACCTCCAACATGGTGAAAGCCTCTAGTTCATTCCTAACAGGGTTGGGACCACATTATGTTCTGGTCCGAAGTGCATCTGGGTTGTATCCCAAGACCCTGTCTCTCTCCCCTCAACATCCTCTTGCCTTTGGCTCCAATAATGGATTGAGGATCAGGGAGAACAGGGCTTCTCAAGAAGGGAAACCCAATTCTCCTTTTTGAAAGTGGGTTCTTTGAACTATGTGTTTAGGGGAAGTTCCTCTGGATACTAATTTGAATTTATATACCTCATGTTTTGGGGGTTTGACGTATACATATATATGCATATATATATATATATATTTCATAAAATTTGGAAGGTTTTTGATGCTGGAAAAAAAAATGAAACTAAAGAACCTTCCACAGTGGTACTTAAGTTAGAACTGGAGGCCAAGGTTTCATAACAGCAGCTCCACAGCTGCTTGCTGTTAGCCCTGCAGCCACTTTGACATAAGTGTGACGAGTGGATTCACCTGTCACCAGTTCCTTGGGACTTACTGGTGCTGAGTCTTTCTTTACTCCCATTTGGCTACAGGGACCATAATTGGCCACATCAGAGGGAGCTCTGAGAGGAGGAATTATTCCTGCCACCCTTAATCCAGTCTCTCCCAGCAGTGGGAAGCGATTTTGCAGATGAAAAGACTGGTCCTGAGTTCACTGCCCCAGTCAGGAAGGAAACATTAGAACTAAATGACAGAGATGTCCCTGCAGAGTGTAATGTCACACTGCCAAGTTATCACATGCCAGAGATCATCCTCTGGGCTTCTCTGGGCCCTCTCTTCCCCCTCACACCTGTGACCTGTTCAAAGAGGCATCCGGTTCTTTTGCACGGATGGATGGAACTCTGGGATTCTTCTCTGGGGTAGCGTCCTGTGATGCTGTTTCCAGCCCCTGTAAGCGTCCTACCATTGCCCTTGTCCAGTATCTTCTGGGCTTCTAGGCCACAGGGATGAGGAACAAGACCCAGGGCCTGTGAGTAGGAAAATTCAGGAAGCTCGAGTGGAGAAGAAACGAAGACCTGCTCGGACAACTGGAAATGGGCAGTGGGGCGACCCTTCATCAGGCAGAAGGACAAGGACTGGAGATCATATATAAGGGAGTCAGGAGGCAGTGGCAATACCGCTTGCAGAGGGGGTCTTCGTGCCTCCAAGCCCCCCACCCCCACCCCACCCCAGGTCTTGGATGTGTTTGTGCCCCATTTCTCGTCCTCTCTGAGGACGCTCGGTAGGGGCTACCTCACCCTCAAGCTGCTCTTCTTGTGGAGCTTTCTGGGCAGAAAGGATCTTGGATTTCCTTTCTAACACTGTGCTACGCAAGGCAGGGGGGGGTGGGCATTCCCTTGCTCCTTATCTTGTGCCAACGTGGAAAGGCAGAGTCTTGGTTTCAGTGAGAAGCCTGCCAGCAGAGTCCTGTGTGCCCACTACTGCGAAGCAGGATGTTTCCCGCTAGAATCCCGACTGTGCGCCCTGGGCCCAAGCAGGGGCTCTGCGCTCTTCTTTTCATGGGCTTAGCACCAGCCCCAGAGTCTCCGGGGATGACCCACGGGATCAGAGACAAACCTTCTCAGATGCTCATCCTTTAAAAGGTTATGTGGTGTGTACGTGGTGGCGTGTGCCTTTGTGTTTTCATTCCCTTCCCCTTTTTGTAAAAACTGAACATCTCTGTGGTTTTATACTTGGTCAAAAGTGCTCGTCCTGGTATGGCACTATTGTGTGCATGAGAGGACTGGGGGAAGGCCTCTGCGGTGCAAGAAAGGCCCCCGGCCCCCTTTCCTTGTCTGTGATCCCTGGCATTTGAGTGGGGGGTTCTGGAAGAGACAGGTGAATGTCCAAATGTGATTGTTGTGTGTGTACACTGCTGTGTTTTGAAGTTCTTTGGTATTACTCTGAGAGGACATCGCCACCTGGTGCTCATGAGGTGTATGTGCAGAAGAATAAATGGCAAATGAACAACCACAAACAGTTGTTAACTGGGAACCTTCTGCTTTTTGCCAGACTAGTGCACCTGGGAGGCATCTGGGTTACTTCCTCAGTCTGTAACCAACCACAAACCCTTCCACAAGATAAGGGGAAAGTCTCTTTTCTCTAATTTTCTCTGTCCACTTCTTTTCTACCCACACATTTGACCTGACTTGACTCCTTGCTCCCCCAGAGAAACAGACCACATGGCAAGGGAAATGGGAAGGTGAACTTGTGGGAGAAAGGTCATCTTTGAAATCATGAATGTTGACTTCTTCAATGTCCCTCCACCTGACTACAATACAGTGTGTGTTTTAATCATTTCTAGACTGCCGTTTTTCAAATAAATGTGTACTATTAATCATTCCACTATTGATAAGAACACAAAAATAAAATGCAAATGCAGAACCACCAATGTCACCAAAATCTGTCTCCATCTCTGATAGTCCATGGGGTGTGGTGTTCTTGGAAGTCAGGACTAATCTTTCTCCAGACTTCAGACTAAGATCATCTGTTAGGAAGCTAAAACATAGCAGGAGCCTGTGGGTGTGAGCCCTGCACCCAGAATCTGACTTTGTAAAGCAATTTGATGGATGTGAACAGCACAATCCCACGTTCTGATTTCATATGGATGAACAGTGTTGGACAGTGTTCCTTAGTACCTATTTAAATGCACATCTCTCTGTAGTTTTGTTCATAGAAATAGAAGTTTGTAAAGAACTTTGATTTCAATGGGCAGTTAATGCATTTAAAGTCTGGCAACCTTTGGCTGTACTTTGCCATTCTGATGGTTAATTGTTAAAGATTTCATAAAGTCAATATTTTCAGAAAAGAAGTTAGGTTAGCTGAAACATACAAACACCCAGGTATTTAGAAACATTTTAATGCTTAAGGGGCAGGGTAAAGGGAAGAGGTTATAGAGATTGGTGTCCTTGAATGAACAGTCAGGTAAGAGGGGCTCAAAATCTGTTCTCTATCTCAGTTGGAAACGAATGAGTTTTCTTACTCCCATCTTCCCACAGTCTGAGACAATATGCTCTTCAGAAAAAAAAGCCTGCTGTCAGCTCAAACCCTTGATTGTGAACATCAACAAGGAGAGAACAAAGTATCCTTCATAGAAGATAACTCACTGGCAACATTTGATATGGCAAATGTATGTGTAATTTTTTTTTTTTAATGTGGAGGAGCATTGATGTTGTGGAGGTGACTGCAGTTAGACAATACTGGCGTTCAAGTTGAGCAAAGCCCCACACACTTCCAGGGGGCAGTCATGCGTCCTGCTAGATGCCCCAGGAAACTCAGTCTGAAGCTGCTCTAAATGTCACAAGTGGCTCTGGATGCCTTTTTCAGCTCATGTAAAGACAAAGATTGGATCACCTCTGTCCCTTTTCTACCAGGTCAAGCAGTTGGTGCTTTCTACGGTGTTTTGGTTAGGGAGGAAATGATACTTGGAGTGGATTCTCACTCACTGTTGGAATGGGGTGTGTCTGTGCACATGAGCCCCTGCACCCAGGCTTGGGAAAGACAGGAAGGGTGCAGGCCATCCACAGAAGAGGAAGGGGGTATATTTGGGTAGCACAGAACACAAAGTCATAATGTTTGATCTATGAAATCGACATCTCCCCTCAGTGCCTCATCTAGGACGATCTCGAGGAGGACAGCAGTTAGCTGGTTGGGAATAAGAATCCCAATTTTCCCTGAGCACCAGAGTCTTTTGCAGTTTTTTTTTTTTTTTTTTTTTTTTTACTACATGTGTCCCTGTAATCTCTTCACCCATGGCCTCCTAGTAGAAGTCTATAAGTTGAAATATATTCATAGGACTTGTGGACACTAGTCAGAAGTCCAAGAGTGGTCTGGTCTCAGGAAGTCCTAATCCTAAGGCAGCTGGAAGAAGGGGGAATTCGTTTAGGTAACATCTTTCCTTTCAGATGAGCTGAGGGGAGATAGTAGCCCATTGACCCAGAGCCCTCAAAGCTGAAATCAGGGGCCAAGCGGGGTTTCCTGTGTCTCTAGGGCTCTGTCTCTAGGATCATAAAAAAATCAAGACAGCTTTTTAAAACACAAAATAGAGATGGTGCTTTACAGGAGCTCTGACAGCTCCCAGATTGGAAACCACTGCAGACTTCAGACGAAATGCATAGATTCCAAATTCAGACATCTATTTTCTCCCTCCTGTCTTGTGACACATGCACAAATATGGGAAAAGACACTTCCTCTCCATTTTAATCCCCCGGGGTAGCTTTGGCTTAGTGAGAGTCAAGATTGCTCCCTCTCCCCACCTCCAATCCCATTCGTGTAGCTCATTGCATTTCCTGGCTCAGAGACCTAATTAAGAAGTCACAAAGTTATACCTGCTTTTTGTTCCATTGACACCTCAATACTTAGGAAGGCAAAAGTGGAGAGGGAAGACATGACAGACGTGCCTGAAGCTGTGGTCAGAGGTGACAGCACTGTTTCCCCAGGAAGAATTAAGCTGGGCTTTGCTGCAGCTCTGAGGCGGGGAAGTCTTCGGGGGGTAGAATCTCTGAAGTCAAATTCCTCCTCTCCTCCTCGAATAACTGGTATTCCCTTCTCTTGTATTTCCGGGTGCCATAGATAGCCAAGGCAATGACAGCTGCTAGGACGGTGGTGACTCCCACTGTGATCCCAGCTGTTGCCCCTCCCGACAGGCCTTCGCTGTTCCCATGGATGACTTTTATGACTCTGCGCAGCTCCAGAGGTTCCCCCAGCCTCCATCGGTGGGTCTTGGAGTCTTTAATCCAGGATCTGGAAATCTCTCTGTTTGTCACTAAGACAGTGTTGGTGCTCTGACTTAGGAGGGGTGGCCTGGTGAACGGTGGGAGCCTGGCGGGGGGCAGGGACCCACCTGTGAAGACCCCAGCCTTGATGCAGTAGGACACTTGGCATCCATCGCTGATGATAGCTAGGTGTTGGCTAAAGCCCTCGGGACACTTTTTCAGAGAGGGTACCCCATCTGTGGATATAGAAGACTTTAACAAGGGGTTCCCAACTGCACAACTGAAGAACCCACCAAAGGGGACAGAAAACTTGTGTCCCATCTCATAGTCCAGAGAAACACATACGCTGAGGCTTGTAAAGAGGGTCACTGGGATGTAGCCAACTGGGCAGGACTGTGCATTTGTCATCGGGTTCACGCTCTTACTGCTGAAGAGGCCCCCAAAAAGAAGTCCTGAGTTTGCAGGTACTTGGTCCTTGACCATGCACCAAAAAACCCTAAATTGAACCTTTGACTGCTGGAATACATCTTCACACACCGTACTGCAGAAAATGACCAAGTAGCAATTCTCCTTACACTCCAACTGACTGTAGCCCTCCTCATAGACCTGACTCAGCAGATGGACTGGAGAGTAGCCAGCAGGGCAGGAGAAATTGCCAGTGAGTGGATTCTTCTGCTGCAACTTTTGGCAAAGGAAAGCACTCCTGCTCCCTGTGAGTGGAGTGCATTCTTGATAAATCCCACCAAAGGAGAAGTTGGTCATTTTCCCCTCACAGGAGCCATCGTCTGTATTGGCATGAAAATTGAAGTTGGGTGAGTTGATATCAGTACACCCGGGGTAGGTGTTGAAGTTGTAATACTGTCTCACAGCAGTTTCCACCGTTTGTGACAGCTTATTCACCAAGGGACCCGGCAATTGAGGCAGCGTGTTCGGCTTGATGAAGAAATGCAGGGGCAGGCCAGCACGATCGATTGCCACCAGGTGGTTGGTGGTACTCTGCTGCCAGGTTTGGAGGGTGATGCCTGGGTAAAAGGGAACCCCTCCAATGCTCTGAACCCTGGAGTTGGTTCGGTTTGCGAGGTAGCTCTTGGTCAAGTCATCCTGGTAGGTGACGTTCACTGATGCTTCGAAATTCACGGTGTTTAAGAAGGAAACTCCGGCAGACGCGGTGACACCTACGTGGTTGCTCTGGCTGTCCTGGAGGAAGGAGGACTTGATATGGTCCTCCTGCATGAGAATAGCTCCAGCTTCCAGACTAGTGATGACATGGGTGCCATAGTTGAGGACCAGGAGCTCTGCCAGGTAGGTGGCCATTCTTGTCTGATTGTTCGCTAGAAAGTCAGAGATGTCCATGAGGTCCTTCAGAAACCCTGAGCTGAGTCTGGAGGCTGGGTCGATTTTGACTGTGTAGATCAGATTTCTTACCTGAACACGAGTCGTCGCAGCTTTGTCCCTCACTTGAAGGGTCTTCAGCCTCTGGAATTCAGTGGAGAACTTGCCGTTGACCTTGGAAAAAACAGAGATCTCCATGTTGATGGAAGAAGAGATGCTGCTCTTGTAATTCATCCAGGATTCCAGGATTTCCGAGTTCAAGTCCAGGTTGCTCTGTTTCTGAGGAATGGTGAAGACTTCATCGGGGATGATGTACTGTCCATCCTCTGTGGTTCTGCAGGTGGTGTAGTTCAACTCTATCACCCGTCCCATGTCCACGTTGCGCAGATTATCCCAGCCCCCTCCGGGGAGGACCTCCAGCACAGGGATTTTCAAGGCATTCTTGCATCTTTGAACTCCAGTCTCCTCTTTCTCTTCTAGAGGCGGGTCTGTTCTAGCGCAGGCCACCACAGCCCAGAGGACGAAGGCAACCCTGAAGCTGCTCATGGTGCTGACAGCCCCGGCCCCACACCAGCTTGAAGCAGCAGCCAGCGAGCACACTGAAAGATGGAAAAGAAAGCAGTGGCTGAAACAGAAATTTCAACTCTTCTCCTCTAGTCAACGGTTCCTCTTTAGTTTAACGCCACTGCAAAACGGGGAAATGAAAGTTGGTTGGAATATCGAAGTCTATTAAAACTTCGCAAAACTTATGCTCTTTTAGTATGCAAACAGAGTCCTGTGCTTCAGAGTTCACTGCCCTGTGTTCCCTCTCTGCAGCTGGTTACTCTGCAGCAGGAGTGGGCACCCAAAAATCGTGACTCCGTGGCTTACCACTTCCCCACCCAAAGGCTCTGGATTGGGTTGTTTGTTCACTTTCTTGGACTTGATGTTTTAAATTTTGCTTGACTTCTCTCTCCTGGGACTCCAGGGACAGTTTCCTTTTACTGGAAATGCAGAGGGTACTGGACACATCACCCTTACTGAGATACCCCGCCTCCAACCTACCCACTCGGACTATAGGGAAAGCAACTGAGGAATGGTGAAAATTTCATCGGGGAAATTAATTCCACCATTCACCTGATGGTGGAAGTCCACAGATAAACACATTTATCGTTGTAAGTGCTGATAGTCCTGGCTTTGGAGATGGAGTTATCTGAACCAGAGCTTCATGTGCCCACCAGGATTCTGTTTGCTGTCTGCTGGGAAAACCTCAGTCTGCGTTGTTCTAAGCATTCAGAGTGAGGGTAGGGAACCCCCACACTGTGTTGTTGTTTCCTTTCAGTTAGAAATGCTCAAGCAAAGACAAATACATGCTATAATCTAGATTTTTGATGTTTTAAAATTTTGCTTGACCGATTTACCCAAAGATTCTGATTTACAAAACACATAGTGGACAAGGATGTATGTGTGTACATGCACTTACATAATCTTCCATGTGCATGCAGTTTGCAATAAGTTGTACCTCTGGTATCTCTTATGCCTTTTTATCCTATTTCTAAGTGCATATCATTTGCACAGGTGCATAATAAAGGATGTGCCTCTTTATTTGTTTTAAAGCAACAATTCTTTATATATATATATATATATATATATATATATATATATATATATATATATATATCATTAGGAAAACATATGTCATGAATTTCCTTTTGTGTGTTGATGCCAGGTCAGTTAGACCCCATAATTTAGAACAATGTCTCTTGACCCATTGCTCTAGTTCCAGGATTAATTGAAGCCCAGCTCAATTAATTCTTTGGGATAATTAGAATGGGTCTCAGTACCATGGTAGCCAGGGAATCCAGAGCAGTTAATGAAGCAAGCTCCCCATTGTACCCTCCTGTTTTCAAAATCAGACCATAAACCAGGTGCTGAGGCTTCAAGGAGTCATGTCTCAACCCACGAGTATCACTGTGCTGTCACCTAAGAAGCAGGTTCCAAGGAATTAAGTTAACTAGGGCTGTCGCTGATGCAGCCGAGAAGTGTTTTAGAAAAACATGAGGCAAGCTGCCTAGCTTCACAGGCTGAATTTCACTAGTGATAGTTTTAAACCCCTGATGGCGATCTGTAAATACAGAAATGCCACATTCTGGGGCTATTCAGGCCACAGTTATCATGCTTTGGGGAATTGACTTACACTAGTCACTCAGGAAGGCTTGACTTATGAACCAATGTCTAGTCCAGGCTTGGCTAGAGTGCCAAACATCTGCACAGGATATTCTGGCTAAGTTGTAATCAGTGAGTTATAAGTTCATACCTCAGCAAAGACCCCAGAATTAGAGAAATGACAGTTCAGTTCCCTTGAGTACTTTCAATAACTCAATATCTGCATGCTTCTTTTCAAATGTTTTAGGGATGGTTCCTGAGGATGGGAATACTCTCCTTCTTACACTTGGTTGGAGGTTTGCTCACGATTCTTACTGTTTTCTCTTTGCTAGATCCTGTTGAGACCTCACTCTTCTGCAATGAGAACCCAGGCAAGGTGAATATAGACAATTCTATATTCAGGTGTTCCTAAATATTTAAACAGCTAGTCGTCGTCTTTTTTTTTTAAATTATTATTTTTGTTTTGTGATACTGGCAATTGAGCCCAAGGGCACTCAGCCACTGAGCCACATCCCCAGCCCTTTTTATTTTTTATCTTGAGACAGGGTCTCATTAAGTTGCTTAGGGTCTTGCCAAGTTGTTGAGGCTGATCTCGAACTTGCAATCCTCCTGCCTCAGCCTCCGGAGTTGCTGGGATTATAGGCGGGTACCACCATGCCTGGCTTTAAAAAGTTTTTCTTTTGTTTTTTGCTGTAGCCTTCCTCTTCAATTAAAAAAAAATTGAAGATAGAGAAAAAAGCCAACAAGAATGAAATTATATACCAAAATATCAGAATTATTTTAATAAGTGAGAGAGTCTTATGTCACGATGTTGTGATAAAAGGATGATATACATCCAACTTGACCCCAACTATGTACTATATGTGTTATAACATATGTGTGATATGATAGTTATAACTGTAACTAGAGGAACCTGTATGCCAACCAATTGACAGTGATTATATCACATGGTTAGGTTTATGAATAATTTGATTTCCCCTCCCTCTTTTCTCTGTTTTACTAAGTTTTCAACAATGAGCATGTCTTACTTATTTAAGAATTTCTTGCTGAGAATCTACCTACTACCAAGTAGCAATAGTACAAAAAAAAATCATTTTTGTATTCAGGAAAAAAGTAACCCCTTCCCCCAAAATACCTATATTTCTTAAAAAGAAAAATCATTTCTGGAATTTTCATAAGCCTAAAATGGTCCAAACGGATGGACTCTGCAATTCCTGTGCTCAAAGAAGTTCTCTTCGACTCAAGGCCAACAAGGAAAGGAGAAGTCTAAGGATGGGAAATTTGGGCTCCACCGCATTGGGCCCGCCAGGGGCAGGAAGAGTTTCCTGTACCCGCAGAGTGTGAGGAAGTGGGCCAGGGAGAGCTGGACCCAGTGTTTCACCTGCACCTTTCCTGTCTTAGTCCTTCCACAAATAAATCATCTTTTTTATTTTCTATTTTTTTCTTATTATTACCAAAACGCATATGCAGTCACATATGCTCACCAGATGGCCACCCGGGAGGAGTAGGGGGCTGCGGCTAAAGGCTGAACTTTGGCCTCTAACAGAGAGAGGCACCTCTTCCACAAAAGGTATATATCTGCAGTGCTGAAAAGCAATTTCACTTCCTCCAACAAGAAGCAAGAGGGAAGTCCCAAGTCTGCCTTCTTACTCAGTTTGAACACGTGCAAACTTCTGAAACCATCTCATGGGGCACAGAACCGTGATTCACGTCTGAGGTTCAGTTCTGCGTGGGCTTGGAAATGGTTCAGGGTCTGCCTACTTCTGCATCTTGCCTGTGCTCTGAAACAGTCGTGTGTGCCGGGACCCTCCCCCTTCTTATTTGCAGCAGGAATCTAGAAGACTCATCAAAAAAAAAAAAAAAAAAAAACAATAATTGCTAAATGGATCCGTGGAGCACTAAGGCTTCACAGACTCTGAAGTTTTATAAGCTTCATTCTGGAAAAAAATCTCAGAGGTGTGAGTCGCTGAGACTGAGTCCGGAAATTCAACAAATCAGGTTCAAAGCCACTGGCCCCAAAAACCAAACAGAAAAGGTAATGGTGAAAAGCACGAATTAGTCCTTAGCCCCATTGAGTTCTGCCCTCTGTGTGGAGGTGCTTGGTGGAAGGGCTACAGAGGCAGGCCGTCATGTCTAAGAACCCCATCTTCATAATGTGTCAGCTTTGCAGGACACAGTGGCCCACACCTGAAATCTCAGCAACTAGGGAGGCTGAGGTAGGAGGATCCCAAGTTGGAGGTCACCCTGAGAAATTTAGCAAAATTTTTCTCAAAATAATTTAGAAAGGGCTGGGGACTCAGCTCAGTGGTACAGCACCCCTGGGTTAAATCCTCAGTACTTCAAAAACAAGTTGATCAATTAATTAATTAAAAAAAAATAACTTTCAGCTTTACTTACTTCTGGTAAGGCTGACACAAGTGCACATCTCAAGTTACATTTAAAAGGACCACTGCCTTTCTCTTTCAATGGTCCTGCATGGCTTCCCTTCTGCTTTTTCTCTACCCTCATAGTTGTACGTTTCTCTTTGGTCATACTTCCCTGTTGGGTATTCGAGACCAAGCAGATGACCTATATTTTGGCCAAAACCTAACCTCTTTCTTTTCTACTGTTAAGGTCAGCTGAGACTCCTCAGGGGTTATTTTTAGGAACTTGTGAGGAGCCTCTGGGCTCCTTCACTTTCTTCCTCTTCTAGTTATGCCACCTGCCAGGATGGGTCAGGGGCTTGCAGACCACACGTGGATTTCTTTGTAAACGCTGCAGACATTCCCTTCTCCAATGACCCTCTTCTTTGCACCATGTACAGGTTAGCTTCCTGTTTTCTAGGGTCCTCACAATCCCGGGATCAGAAGGTTGGGTGGTTCACCAGAGTTGCAGGACCCTTAGAGGGCTCCTATTGTTCCTTAGGACCTGGCTGACCTTGAAGGACAAGGACCGAAATATTAATTATATTTTTCTTAGCCATTTTATTTTCGGATTTGGGTCATTGTGTCTGTTGTTGAACACCCAGAAGAGTTCCACCAGCCTGAAAAGGGGAATAGTGGGTCTTCATTTTAACTTTTGCAATTTTACAGTTATTCCCCTTCTATTTAATTGGGGTCAGTATCAATACAGAGAGCCAGTTATATCCTATCTCTCCTATAGGTGATGTCTTAGTACTCCAAATTGACTCAGGTTATTCTATTAGAAGTTTTACTTCTACAAAATACTAACAGGCAACTGTTATAAAAAAAATTGTTTTGAACTGGGGATTGAACCTAGGGGTGCTTCATTACTGAGAACATCCCCAGTCCTTTTTATTTTTTATTTTTGAGACAGGGTTTCACTAAATTGCTAAGGGCCTTGCCAAGTTGCTGAGGCTGGCCTCGAACTTGCAACCCTCCTGCCTCAGTCTCCTGAGTCAACAGTCATAAAGTTTTAGAGGGAAAATACAAAATTAACGAGGGCAAAACCCACATTTCTTTGTATAAAGTTCTGAACCAAGAAGCATAATTTATAATATTAATATAACTTTGACATCTGATTAGCATCCATAAACCTATAATTTGTCAAGTCAATCACATATAAACCTAAATCAAATAGAAAGACGATAAGAGCACTTAGTTTCCTTTTTTAGATACCTATCAAATATTTGCAAGCAAAAGTGAAGTCTAAGTCCTTGTTACAAATATGTATTTTTATATGTGGAATATATTATATGTCATATTTACATGTTTACAAAATACGTCTATATAATATATGCACATATCTATCTGTGTATCTAGAGAAAGAGATCTTAAGGAATTAAGAAACCAAGAATACGTGAACTTATATTTAAAATTAATGGTTGGTATTTTAACTTACAAATGACTCAGATGGTCTATAAATGTTCATTCCATGTACGTCTACCTTAACTGCCCATTTTAACGGCTATGTTTAGATCACCCATGAGTTGGGCATGGTGATGTACACCTGTAATCCCAGCAACTCAGGAGGCTGATGGATGCAGGAGGATTTCAAGTTTGAGGTCAGTCTGAGCAACTGTCTTAAAAACATAAAAACATAAACAGACAGACAGACAGACAGACAGAGCTGGGGATGCAGCTCAGTGGCAGAGAGCTTCTGGGTTCAACCTCCAGTGCCACCACCCTACCACCACAGCCAGAGCATTTATCCTAATACTGGCCACCACCACCACCTCCCCTGCCAAGATAAAATAAAGCAAAAACAGGTTGGGGATGTAGATCAGTGGTGGAGGGCATGCCTGGCATGCTCATGGCCCTGGGTTTGATCTCCAGCACCACAAGATAAAGAAAAGAAGAAAACTTGCACATGAAAACCAATATCAGACAAGTATAGTTAACATTTTAAGCTATTCTTATTGTTGTTCTAACAGTGTCCACATTATGCTTTGAATATAGCCCTTGCTGCTTTGGCACTGAAAATTATTTTTAAAATGGGTATGTTTCTTTCTCTACCTCTCTCCCCTGCCCTAATCTAGGAGGAAACAGGATTACCTTTTTTCTCTATTTTAGGCAGATTTATCTGTCCTGGAGTACACAACCACCATAGGAAATAAGAAATCTAGACTTTGGGGATGGTAGCAGAAGTTCTCAGAAATGACTGTCTCCCAAATGAACAAGTGAATTACACAACTCCAAAGGAGAACCTGTGGAATGGAACTTTGAATCACCTCTTTAGAAGGCCCCAGTTCCCGGAATATCTCCTTTGCAAGCAAAGCAATAAACCTTCTTTTTTCTTTTTTCCAAAACCGTGTCCTTGTACTTATTTCAGCTTCTGGGACCAGAACCCAACTTTTGGCAACATTGTTGTTGTTACTATTATTATTTGGCCAAAGAAAAAGTCTAAAACCAATGAAAGTTGCACCTTAAACATCTTAACAGAGAAAAATACAGTTCTGATTGGCAGATAACCTGGGCAAAAGAACAACAACAACAAAATAGTGTGTTTTTATAATTCTAAAGATATCTTTATTTTATCTTACTAACAAATTTATATTAACTTATTTTTTTTAAGGATTTACCTAAGTAATGTAAACTAAAAGGCATTTGGGGTTATGTCTTTTTAAATTTGTAAGTGCTTGTTTCTTGATAAACCAATTTCATACAATGTAGAAAAAACACAATACACACATGTACACAACCATAAGAAAAAGTAGAAAACAAAGGTTTTATAGCTTTTGTTTAGATTTATCCTTGACAGTTTTTAAAAAGTTTGGCTGCTGATATTACTAGAGCTCTAAGCAATCCTTAATCTTACATCTGCATTTCCAAAGGTGTGACTTAGTGAAAACAAGGTAGAAAATTTACATCTCAAAGACACAGAAATTAATACAAACACCCTTCAGTAGGGCATAGATCAAGCCCTCAAGAAAGAAAAAGTTTTAAGAGTGAGGCTCAAGCAGACCTAAATTAATATCTTCTCCTATTTTAAGAGTTAATCAAGCCCAGCGGGGAGGCGAATGTCTGTAATCCCAGCAACTGCTAAGGCAGGAGTTTCCCAAATCAAATTCAAGACCAGCCTCAACAGATTAGGGAGGCCCTGAGCAATTAAGTGAGACTGGGCCTCAAACTTAAAAAAGAAAATAAAAAGGACTGGGGACTTAGCTCAGTGGTAAAGAATTCCTAGATCAATCCCCAGTACAAAAAGAACAAGAAAAAAATTCATCAAGACAGGGAGAAACCCTTACAAAGGGAAATTACTTTTGTATAGCATGAGAGAAATCATGTTTTGGAGAACTATCTGGTTGATAAATCCTTGCTTTATTTCCCAGTGACTCTAGATCAGTGTGCAAGAAAACCAATTTTGGAATATTAAATGTCTATCATTTTTTTAAAAAAACGTTAGGCCCCTTGATCATTGAATGTAAAATTGGCTGGAGTGCAGGACGGGATTTGTCTCCAAATGTTTTCCTCCATCCTTGAGTTGATTTCCCATTTTGGTGGAAATGTCACTTCTCCCAAAATTTCAGCCTTCTGAGCTAACAGGTGGATCTGTGTTTTGGATTCAAAGGGGCAAAGGTTGCAATGACCCGGAGGGAAAAGAAAAAAGACAAAAAGCAAAAAGGTAAATTTATGTAAAGGAGAGATATAGGAGAAAAAGACCAAATGAACGCTAATAAGCAACGTTCTGATAAGGGTTCTAAAATAGAGGATATGCAAACCAACCAGACTAGAACAAAGAACCATTTATCAAGTAAAATAACTTTCCAGCAAGGGATGGTGGCAGCCAGCCATCAGATTCTTTTGGCCTTTATCATCAGTCATCAGAAGCAGAGTAACAACCTGACTTAAGGACAACAGAACTCATAAAACAACTGCATTAAACCAGAGTGCACTTCCAGGTACCCAGGACATGCTGCACTACAATAGTAAGTCACCTTTTAGGTTTATAGCTATAATTACATCAGAAAGCCAAAATTCTCTCTAGGGGACAACTTCACAGAATCAGTATTTTCCATTCTTATGCAAGTGACCAGAGATCTCCTCAAACCAACCTTGTTTCTTGTCTCTCAGAGAAGTTTAAGTTCCTTTCTTGCTACAAATCCACAGATCGGAATTCAAACTTCCCTCTTAATCAAATGGCACAAGTCCAAATCAGTTGACAAGAAGCCACATGGGCGCAAATGATCCCCAAAGACAAGGAAAAAAAAGGGGAGGTTCAATGTGCCGTGTTCAGGAGAACTTACCAGGGGTCAGATGTCAGAGCTCAGAGAGTTCAAAAGTTTGTTTCTCCGCATCAACAGATGATGGTAAAAAGCAGCCAGTTCTATTGCAAAGTGGAAAGAAAGGGAGAGATCCTGAAATAAATATAATTTCAGCCGCTGCTTGGGTCCCTCCTTCTCTGCCCTTTAGGGTTGAGGTCAGCTAATTATAAGTAGATAATGCCAAAGGGCATGCTTCTTCCTGGTGGGGCTGTTACCAGAGTCCTAGGCCAGAGGTCTGACCCTGGGCATCCAACAGATCAGGTCCAGCCACTTGTGGCCAGAACCAAACACAAAGGTAAGTGAAAAATGCAGGAAAGGCATATTAATCAGTGCAGCTACACCCAGAAGATAAGGGGACCCATGTCCTTAGCCCTGCCTTCAAGGGACTGACAATGATTTTGAGGGTTGATAGAAAGGGGAAGGAGGGTCAGAAATCGGGGTTTACCTAGCTGGTGACGTCACACAGCTGCCAAAGCAAGCGTTCTTGGTCAGTTGTGCTCCATCCATTATCATCTCAGGACAGGGCAGGTGGTGCCTGTAGGCAAAAGAAAGTAGCTCTAGCCTGAGGGGTTTCTTCCACTAGTCACAAGACTTTGGTTGATCTGACCTCTCCTTTCTGGAATCCAAGGTGACCAGGAGCAAAGGAGACTCCGTGCAAACTGGAGGCAGAGATGCCCGGTCCTTAATGCTCCTCTAATCAATTACTCATGGGACATTTGCAGGCAAAAGTGAAGAGACTTTTGAAGAGTCCTTGTTACAGTAGCAATGAACAAAGTGACAATATATACTTTTCTGGACAGTTGTTTCCCCCCCCCCCTTGGTTCTTTTTAGTTTTACGTGACAATGGGATTTATTCTGACCTAATCATAAGAGCATAGAATGTAATGTGTCCTAATCAGCGTCCAGTGTAACAGTGTCCACTTTATGCTTTGAATACAGCAATCGCTGCTCTGCCACTGAAAATTATTTTTAAAGTGAACATGTTTCTTTCTCTTTCTCTTTCCCTGTTCCTCCCTTTTCTCTCTCTCTCTCTCCCCCTTTCTCCCTCTCCCCCCTATCTCAGGGGAAATAGGATTACCTTTCTTTGTCATCCTAAACAGAGTTATCTGTTCACACCCACCACAGGAACAATGCAAACCGGACTTTGGGGATGGCTCCAGAAGATCTCAGAAATGATTTATCTCCCAAATTAACAAGTGAACTCCAACTCCAACAGAGAACACATGGGAAGTAGCCTTTGAATCACCTCTTTGGAAGGCCCCCTGTTCCTGCTGATGGGCAGAATCACAGCCTCTGGGACAGGAGTCCCCTGTATTTCTCCTTTGCTAGCAAAGCAATAAATCTTCTTTTCCCTTTTTCTTTTTTTTTTATTGGTTGTTCAAAACATTACAAAGCTCTTGACATATCATATTTCATACATTAGAATCAAGTTGGTTATGAACTCCCAATTTTACCCCAAATACAGATTGCAGAATCACATCGGTTACACATCCACATTTTTACATAATGCCCTATTAGTAACTGTTGTATTCTGCTACCTTTCATATCCTCTACTATCCCCCCTCCCCTCCCGTCCCATCTTCTCTCTCTACCCCATCTACTGTAATTCATTTCTCTCCTTGTTTATTTTCCCATTCCCCTCACAACCTCTTATATGTAATTTTGTATAACAATGAGGGTCTCCCTCCATTACCATGCAATTTCCCTTTTCTCTCCCTTTCCCTCCCACCTCATGTATCTGTTTAATGTTAATCTTTTCTTCCTGCTCTTCCTCCCTGCTCTGTTCTTAGTTGCTCTCATTATATCGAAGAAGAAAACCACACCCTTGTTATTGAGCTGGCATGGGGGACACGGACCCAGCTTTTGTAACACTAGTATTTCCCCTTCTGCTCCCCGGCCCCTGCTTTCCTTTCCTTTACTCTACTGATCTCTTGGCTACTTACTTATAGTTTGTTTTTGTTTTTGTTTTAATTTGTGTCTTGTGATGAGCAGGACAGTGAGATTCACTGTGGTCTATTGATACATGTACATAGGAAAGTTAGGTCAGATCCATTCCACTGTCTTTCCACATCCCATCCCTCCTCCCTCCCCTTCCCCTTTGTCTTCTCCACTGATCTTCCATTCCTCTGTTTTGTTTTGTTTTTTTTTTTACCCTCCTCCCCAAATTAATTTTTAACCCGATGATGCACATTTGTAATCCCAGCAGCTTGGGAGGCTGAGGCAGGAGGATTTTGAGTTCAAAGCCAGCCTCAGCAACTTAGTGGGATCATGTTTCAAAATAAAGCATAAAGTTGCCCTAAGCAACTTAACAAGATTCTGTCTTAAAATAAAATATAGGGGCTGGGGTTGTGGCTCAATGGTAGAGCACTCACCTAGCATGTGTGAGGCACTGGAGTCTATTCTCAGTACCACATATAAAAATTAATTAATTAATTGGGCTGGGGATATAGCTCAGTTGGTAGAGTGCTTGCCTCGCACGCACAAGGCCCTGGGTTCAATCCCCAGCACCACAAAAATAAATAAATAAATAAATAAATAAAATGTAGAAAAGGCTGGGGATGGTGCTCAGTGGTCTAACATCCCTGGATTCAATCCCTGGTACCAAGAAACAAATTAAAACAAAACCAACCTGATAACTTGATGTTTTGAGGGCTGTTTGTCAGCTCCTTCTTCGATGCTGTTCTTCCCACCAGGATTGTCAGTCTACTAATCAAAAAAACAGCAGCAGTGGTTTCATGGTTCCTTCTACTATGAAGGGGAAAAGCCAAAGGCCCGAGGGAAATTTTGTATATTCCCATTAAAAGCTAGGCCATGGTTTGGTAGCCTAAACCATGTTATTCTCTTGTTTCTTAGGGCTTCTTACCTTCCTCTTTCTTTTGTGTGTGTGTGTGATGCTGGGTATTGAACCCAGGGCCTTGGGCATGATGGGCCAGCTCTCCACTATGGACTTACACCTCATCCCTGAACCAACCTAGATGCCCTTCCATAGATGAATGAATAAAGAAACTGTGGTACATGTACACAGTGGAATGTTACTCAGCATTAAAAAAGAATAAAATCATGGCATTTGCAGGTAAATGGATGGAGTTGGAGAATATCATGCTAAGTAAGTCAATCCCAAAAAACAAGGGGCTGAATATTTTCTTCCTTTCTTTCTTCCTCTCACTTTCTCTCTCTTTTTTTTTTTTTTAATATTGCTATCGACTACTCCCTTTCTGTTCTTTTTCCTCCTTGCCACTTGAAAATTTGGGTTTGGAACACAGTGTCATTGAAAGTGATACTTCCATTGTACAAAAAAACTAAAGAAGAAAGAGCACACCCCCCATACACAGACTTTGTTTGACTTCCCTTCTCCCACTGTTTTTGTTTGTTTGTTTGTTTGTTCTTCTGGTACCGGGGATTGAACCCAGGGGTGCTTTACTGAAGAGCTACATCCCCAGCCCTTTCATATTTTTATTTTGAGACACCACACCTGCCTTGGTTGCCATTTCTACCACCAGATCGTCAGATGGGCTTTTAACTGAAACAAAGTGAATGTTACTATCTTTTTTCTTTCTTCCTAAAACATACCCTGAACACATTAAATAAAGGCAAGTGAGTTCATTGAGGTGGTTCCTCCATCACAAGATTATTTGGAGTTGGGTGCTTCAGGCCCTCTACCGAAATATTCCTCTTGTCTCTTTCAATTTTTGGTAATCTAAATATGAGATTAAAGCCTGGACTGCACCAAGCATGGTGGCACACATCTGCAATACCATCTACTCCAGAGGCTGACACAGGAGGATCCCAAGTTCAAGGCCAGCCTCAACAATTTAGCAAGCCCCTGTCTCAAAAAAAAAAAAAAAAAAGAAAGAAAAAAAAAGGCTGGGGCTACAGCTCAGTGGTAAAGTACTCCTGGGTCTAATCTCCCAGTACTGAGGGGGAAAAAAATTCTGAACTGGGTTGTGGAAATATCCAGTCCCCAGATTTTGTTCTGCTTCCCATTGTCACTCAAATATCTCGATAGCCTGACACACAGAGATGTGAAAAGTGAGGTTCCAGAATACAGGCAGCATCCCGACTCCTACTGTGATGTCAGGCAAGTTCTGGAGTCTCCCTAAATTTTCACCTCCTCCCACTGTGGACCAAACTGTTTGCAGTAGATAAAGTTGCTAAGAGGATTGACAGCAGCCTTTCATGAAAATGTCTACACAGAGCTGCAGGAACGCAATACAGTTCACCTTCCAGCTTTGCTGAGCTTACTGTTGCAGTCTCCAGACTGATTCTGTAGTTCAATCCTTCTAAAATAGGCATAGGGGAAAGAGCACGCTACATCATCTCAGGAACTTGATGTTCTGCTGGTCCACGAGGGCAGAGTGGAAAGCCACGTGAAGTCAGAAGGGATGCCTGAGTATTTTCTCCTAATAACCTCAGCAAAGGCATGTATCACTTTAAGAAAAACAACCTGGTCTCTATGGGTTCATGACACAGGTAAATTAGAAACGATTAATGACACCTGTTATCCTTCACATCCTTTAAAACAAGTGGACAATTTTTTTTTTATATAAATGATCAGCTAAGTGAATATTTCAGGCTTTGCACCCAAATGATTTCTGTGTTTCCTTAGCTGTGGTGTTAGGTTAAAACTGAAGAAATTAGGTTACAATTTTGCATCTTGTGATGCAAAAGCAGATGACATGTAAATAAATGCACAGGCATCATTGCGTTCCAATCAATAGTTACTTGCACAAATGGATGGGCTGGATTTGGCTTCAGATCTGTAGTTTACTAACCCCCAATTTAAGATGATAGAATCATAGACTCCCTCTATGAGAAAGGAGCTGCCCCCAGCCAGTGCTTGATTCAGCCTCACGAAACGGTTATTCCACCTTTGTTTAGATTCCTCCTGGACATGGTGGCTTTCTACTTCTTGAGGTGGACAGATCAATTCTTAAATTCTTGTTTTAACTGATCTCAGATTGTCTGTCTGATCCTCTGGTGGTTGGTAGTGCTCTTCTTTATTGAGGTGACCTTGACGGTGACACTGTCAGTGATCCAAGCAAGAGAAGTGATTGGCTCTGATGTCCACAGAGAAAGTCCGGTGAGGACATGACTACGTTGACCTTGTTCACTAACAGCAATGTGTCAAGAACACAGTCCAAGGGTCCCGGGAGTCCTCTGCTCAAGTCGGATAGAGCAATTGGTGAGTTTGGAGAAGCACCTGTTCACCTACAAGGAAAAACTTTTTAATATTTCCACACGTCTTCCCGTGGCAATTGTGAAAAGTTTCTATAAGACGGAGAAGAATCCCATCCTGTATAGCAACTTCAAGGCACGAGGTTTCCAGGAGAGTTACAGGGTCTTCTTCAATTTTCACCTAACATGACCTGGGCATGGTGGTGCACACCCCAAATCCCAGTGATACGGGAGGCTGGGGCAGGAGGATTGCAAGTTCAAGACCAACCACAGCAACTTAGGGAGGCCCTAGCAATTTAGGGAGACCCTGTGTCAAAATAAAAAAAAATTAAAAGGGCTGGGAATGTAACTCAGTGGTTAAGCACTCCTGAGTTTAATCCCATTACTGGGGGTTAAAAAAAAACCAAAACTTTTTTTTCTTTTTAACCTCACATGAGTGTGAAATATTTATAAGCTTGAGGATTGTAAAGTATGTAAGAACATTTTGGCAATGTGAATTGGAGGCAAATTCAAATGGAAGAGGTATGTTTTGAGATGTATGTAGGCTAATAGGTGGCTGGAGGCAGCTACTCAGCCCTGAAGTGCTCTTTCTACCTGCAGGCTGGGCAAAGCATGCTGTTTATTCAAATCAGCTACTTGCCGAGGCCGGTTCCTGCTTGCTCTTTATATTTCCATTTAAATATGATTTCTTCCTAGAAACCTCTGAATCCACAGACCTATCAATCAGACTTACTTTATGTCCCTCCCCAGACTCTTTCAGCAGTGCTAGCCTCCCAGGTTCTGGGCTAGGATAATTCCTCTGTGAAGAGCCCTGGGTTGAAGGATCCCCATCTCTTCACCTTCAAACCATTTGCCCCTTCCCTAGGAAGAGGCAGCGTTCTAGCAGAGCTTCCTTCACCGGCCCAGCAGCTTCTAACTCAAGCTCAGCTAGAGTAAAGTTGCTAGATTTCACAAATTCAAATACAGGACAACCCATCAAGTTTGAATTTCAAATAAAGGAGGACTTACCGGGGGTACATTGGTACATGCCTATGATCCCAGCCACTAGGGAGGCCAAGGCAAGAGGATCACAAGTTTGAGTCCAGTCTCAGCAACATAGTGAGACCCTGTCTCAAAATAAAAAACAAAACAAAAGGGCTGGAGATATACCTCAGTGGTAAAGCACTCCTGGATTCAATTTCCAGTATTGAAAAAGTTAAAAAATCAAATATATGTTGACTAATTTCTTTTTTAACAAAAGCATGTCCCATGTATCATTTGGAGGATGCTCATACTAGAAATCCTCAGTTGTTTACTTAAACTTCAAACGTAATCGAGCACCCTGTCTTGTATCTGCAGATCTTAAACAAGAATGACCTCGAGACAACCTATTTTGTCCCATCTCTTCCAGAGTTAGCTAAAGCGTGGAACCCCTGCATGTGGCATCTGGCTTCTCCAATGGCTGGCCGGAGGAGCTGGACATAATCCTGTATGGCTGTGGACACTGATGGATTAGAGACAAAAAGTGCACAAGATCTAGCAGGAAATTTCCTCTTAGTCGTCCAATGGATGGATCTGAGGCCTGGTGTTTTCCTGCAGTTTGTATGGAGACATTTGTATGATTAAACAACTGTTTGTGGGGGCTGGGGAATAATTCAGTTGCTGGAGTGCTTACCTCACATGCACAAGGTCTTGGGTTCAATCCCCAGCACCACCCCCCCACACACACACACACAAAAAAACTTGCTTATGCTTATGCCATTATAGGTTTGTTCATCTTCTTCCACACCTAATCTCCCCTTCCCCCCTTACATTTCCTGCCCTTCAAACTGCACCTCCCATTAAAGCAATAATTGAAACAGAGCATTCACTAATAGATAGCATGGTGCCTTTCTTCTTCCTTTCTTGATTATTATTTTTTTTGTGTGTGTGTGTGTGGTACTGGGGATTGAACCCAGGCCCTTGTGCATACCCAGCAAGCACTGTACCAATGATGCCCTTCTCTTGTGCTCCAGGAGAACTCTCTCCATTTATTACTCTGTATGTTAATCGAGTTTTTGTTTGACTGTCTCCTCTGGGCAAGGAGTGTATCTTTGGTTCATTGTTTTCTTGTTGGGACATGGGACAGTGTTTGGTACATAGTTGAGATTCAACATCTCTGCTAATATTTAATCAATATCTGCTAATAATGAATGAATAGAGCAATGAATAGAGCAAACAGTTTTGACAGTATATCTCAAATATTTCACTGGAAAAACTGACCATGTCTGGTTGGGAATAAATCCTCAAGCCCAAGTAGCATGATTATAGGGCTTTTATTTCAATGTATCTCAGTATTTGGTAGTACATTCTGAGTCTAGTGGGGTATTTTTATTATTATGGAAGAATTTGAAATTATAATCTGAAATTATAGCCTTGGTGAACTTGGAACTTGTAAACTTGATATCTTACATCATAAATTAAATATAAGAAGTAGCATGGGGATCTATGTGCCAAAGGATTTTGCCATATTTACATTTGTTCTGGTCTTCAAGGCCCTGGTCCTGCAGGACTGAACCCATGACCATCTTCCATACACACTGTGCTCCCCATTCTGGACGGTCATTTGCCCAAAGATGCTCATTCTCACCCCTCTCCCTCTTCCCAATCCTTCCACATAGGTGCATAATCATGTGTTGCTTGATAATGATGATTAGTTTGAAAAACGCATCATGAGGCAATTTTGTCCTTGCATGTACATCCTAGTGTTCTTAAACCTGGAAGACATAGCCCTTCATAGTCCTTAATCAATTCAATTCCATCAGTCACTTGGCATGGCCTCTTACTGGCAGCATTAGCAGTGGGTGGATTTCATACATGTAGGAGCCACAATGAACAAAACTGACAGGAGATTCAACCTAGCACAAGATAAAATGTTGCAATCAAGATGTGTGAAGCTGCTGCTGGAGAAACTTTGCCTACTGAGTCACAGTAAACTTTAATTTTTATTTAGTTTTGTTTTTCTTCCTTTGGTGCTAGAGACTTTACCACAGAGCTGCTTCCCCAGCCCTTTCTATTTTTTTTTTTTTTATTTTGAGACAGGATCTCATTAATTTACCCAGACTAACCTCGAACTTGAGATCCTCCTGCCTCAGCCACCCGAGTAGCTGGGATTACAAGCATGTGCAATAGCACCTGGCCCTTTATTTATTTATTTTTTAATAAAAGGAAACTGCTCTAAAACGATAATTTTAAAAGTAGGATAACCTGGCATGGCGGCACTTGCCTATAATCCTAGCATTTGGGAGTCTGGGGCAGGAGAATCACAAGTGCAAGGCCAACGCCAGCAATTTAGCAAGAACTTGTCTCAAAATAAAAAAAAAATTAAAAAGGTTAGGAATATAGGTCAGTGATAGAATATCACTAGATTCAATCCCCAGTACCAAAAAAAAAAGAAAGAAAGAAAGAAAAAAGGAATAGTAGGGTATAGTCAATTCATTAATCAGTAATAGTCATTTATTCTCCTTAGCAAGTATTAATATCATATACAATTGCATCCACTGTGTTTTTTTTTTTTTTTGCACCAGGGATTGAACTCAGGAGTGCTTAACCACTGAGCCACATCCCCAGCCCTTTTAAAAAATATTTTATTAGAGACAGGGTCTCACTGAGTTGCTCAGGGTCTCACTAAATTTCTGGGGCTGGTTTTGAACTCACAATCCTCCTGCCTCAGGCCCCCAAGTCACTGGGATTACAGGTGTGTGCCACCAACCCTGGCTCCACTGTACTCTTAGGGAATCATTGTGGCCTATGTGGCCCATCGTGACCTCATAAGCAGTGTGGAGCGGAAGCTGAGGAGAAAAGAGGAACCTGGCTTGCCCACCTGGGTAACGATTCCATTATACTGTAGTCAGGAGAAGGACTAAGGAAAGGAGGGGATTATAGGAAACAGGAACAGACCAGGGTGAGCAAATAAAAGGAGGTGCTACCTTGTGCGTAAAATTCCTAGCATCCGAGCTTGCTGATGAGAAGCTTCCTCATTCTGGGTAGGCGTACCTGTCCTGTATTTCTCCTAGTCTATCTTGAAGTGACGCTTCTAGTTTCTGTCTCCGGAAATGAGGGCACCAGGGGACAAAAAATGTAGCTAGTTAGGAGTCTGGAGACTCGGATTCTATTCCTCATTCTGCCACTAGCCAGCACGGTGACTTTTGGCAAGTCGCACCCCCCTTTCTGAGTCCACCACGAAACACAGGGAGGTTTGCCAGGGCCTTTCCTGAGTCTGCCTGATGCGTGGGCCACGAATCTGCCGTCCAGTACAGCAATCTGCTTTGACTAAAAGCTATGGCTCTGATGCTTCCCTAAAGCAATCGAAGAATATTTTCTTACTTATCGGTCATGACATGCAAATCTCCCCTTAGTTATTTCTGCTGATGCGTCCCCGAGGTGCCAGGTTTCCTTGAATGGTTTGTGACTTATGAGTCTCCAGCTTGTTCTCCACCAGACTTGTCTGCTGTTGGGGGTGGCTTGCTGTGGCCTGCGCCATCGTCCTATCAAGGTGATTTTAGCTTTTCTTCTGCTGAGGCCTGATGCTCACACTGACCCAGCGTCTAAATTCATGTCTTGGTTTGGGTCAATGTGAACAAAGACCCACGTCTGTGTGGACACAGTCATCTTGACTCCTAGGATAATTCCAGCAGCCCTGGAACGCTGGACACAGGACCAGTGGCCTGCACCCCTTCCCCCAGCCCTTAAAGACCTAGTACCCGGCCATTAGGTCTATGATTGGCTCAGAAAGCCCCTGAGGCAGGGGACTTCACCACCCACTTACTGCTCTGATTTTGAGTTCTCCTTCAGCTCTCAAATGTTTCCCTTTCTTGGTTTTGAGCTTGAATCTTTGTGTTTGGATAAATGTGTCTGTGCCTGAGAGTGCATGGGGGAGTTTCCCTGGGTTAGTTCAACCAGAGCAATTCTCTTTTCTTAGCTGTTTTATTTGGTTATCATTTTCATAGGTAAAAGAGTGGGCACACAGTGCAGTGTCAGGTGTTGACACTTTCCTGTTCTCTCTCTCCCTCTCTCTCTCTCTCTCTCTCTCTCTCTCTCTCTCTCTCACACACACACACACACACACACATACACACACACACACACACATACACACCTCCCCCCATACATAAAGCCTGGATGGATGGTCTTTCTAGAGCCACAAATTCCATTTCCTAGGAGGAGCTCTCTCTGCCAATGCAATCTCCCTGCTCCCCTGGGAAGGTGAAGAACAGCCATTCTCACCAAGTGGTGAGCACACAGGGCTTTTCTTGAGAGTGGGGAGAGGAAAAGAGGAAGATAGCTGAGGGCTGGGGTGGAAGAAGCTCTGGAAAGTAACCCTCCTAGCAGCAGGACATTAGCAGGGGCCAGGTCTTGCTCTTCCCCTTTGCTCCCCTGGTGTGCAAGGAGATGCGAGTGGATTCTGAGCAAGGAGCAGAGCGCGGTTAGCACATGGGAGAGAAGGCAGTTGGAACTCAGTGTGAATCCTAACTCTGTCACTCTTGCAAATTGCTTCCTTTCTCTAGCCTTTCATTTCCTCATTCACAAAATTAAAGGATTGGATTAAATGTGTGAGTTATAAGCATTTTCTCAGCAGTGGAATCTGTGTTTTCAAACACAAGTTTCTGTAGAACTAATGTATAAAACATAAAAGAGCAGCTGCTTTGGTGGAACAGGGGTCAGACTCCAAAGCCCAGTGGCTTGAATTCCTTTTGACCCCTCAGGAGCCTGTGCAGAACCCCAGGGGCACATTCATATCATAGCTTCTCTCCTTTTCTCTCTCTCTCTCTCTCTCTCTCTCTCTCTCTCTCTCTCTCTCTCTCTTCTTTCTCTCCTTCTTTCTTCCTTTCTCTCTCTCTCCCCCCCCCCGTAGAGGCATTATAGTTGTGATGAGAAGGAAAAAAGTCTCTCTAGCTATAAAATTCAAGGGACAGAGCTGAAGAAGCATAATGTCTCTGAAAATAGGAAGTTGACGTTGCTAAGCTACAAAGCAAAGGTTCTCAGAACATACTACATTCTTCCTTCTGGAACTTTTCACCTCCTTTCAAATAAGCTGTCAACAAGCTTCAGCCAACTGTTTTGAGATAAGTGGAAAAATTGCTGGGCTGGAAAGGACTTCTTTCACTAGCCAGCTGTGAGATATTAGCAAATTATTTTACCGCTTGGAGCTTCGATTCTTTCTTTGTAAACATGGGAATGGATGTGCTTTGCCACAAGGAAGCTGCTTAGAGCTCTACAAATGTTCTGCAATATAGTCAAATTAATAGTTTGCTACTCCCCAAAATATATTGAACAAGTACTATGTGTCAGGCGCCACTTGCTTGGTAACAGGAAGACAGACGTTGAAAAAATGTCATTATGTGAACAGGAAGTGCACAGTGGAAAGGGGACACAGAAGGGAACTTGATCCAGCCCAGGGATCAGGGTGGTCCTAAGACTGGGAGGGAGAGAGGGGCAGGGAGAGAAATAAAGACTGTAAAAGACAGAGACACAGAGAGATTTAGAGATGAGTCAGAGAGAGATACATAGAGGCAGAGGAAGAGAGAGACTAAGAAAGCGACAGAAAGAGGCAAAGGCAAAGAAAAATAGAGACAAAGACACAGGATGGAGAGGACGATGAGGAAGAAGTTTGGGCAAGTGGGAGTTCGAGCTGGATGTATCTGCAGAGGTGAGTGATGCAGGTATAGGTTTCATCGCGTATTGTACCCATTTTCTATTACTATAGGAATAAATAACTGCAAATTTAGTGACTTAAGGCAACACAAATGTATTTTCCTAGTGTGTTGGAAATTCCCTCTGAGTCTTCAGAGGCCAGTCTATTTCCTTGCCTGTTTTAGCTCCTAGAGGCCAACCACACCCCTGGCTTGTCCCCTCCTGCATCTCACTGCAACGGTTTGTCACCACATCCTCCAGCTACTGACCCTCTTTTACATCATAGAAAGTAAGGCATTCCCAGGCTCTGAAAATTGACATCTTGGGGTGGGGGTGCTATTTTTCAGGCACCACAATCATTATTATTATTATTTTTTAATCCAATAGTGTATTTATAAGACTGTACAGCATGACCCAGTGGGATTTATGCCCGAGATGCAAAGATGGTTCAACTACTATGAATCAATTAAATATAGCAAATTAACATAATGAAGTTTAAAATTACATGATCCTACCAGTAGATGCAGAAAAAGCATTTGATAAGATATAATGCCCTTTATTTGTTTATTCATTTTTAAATTTTTTATTGATTTTTTAAAAATAAATGACAGTGGAATGCGTTACAATTCTTATTACACATATACAGCACAAGTTTTCATATCTTTGGTTGTATATAAAGTATATTCACACCAATTCATGTCTTCATACATGTACTTTGGATAATAATGATCATCATGTTCCACCATCCTTGCTAACCCTCTGCCCCCTCCCTTCCTCTCCAACCCCTTTGTCCTATCTAGAGTTTATCTATTCCTCCCATGTTCCCCCTCCCTACCCCACTATGAATCAGTCTCCTTATATCAGAGAAAACATTCAGCATTTGTTTTTTGGGATTGGCTAATTTCGCTTAACATTATCTTCTCTAACTCCATCCATTTACCTGAAAATGCCATGATTTTATTCTCTTTTATTGCTGAGTAATATTCCATTATGTATATATGCCACATTTTTTAATCCACTCATCTACTGAAGGGCATCTAGGTTGGTCCCACAGTTTAGCTATTGTGAATTGTGCTGCTATAAACATTGATGCAGCTGTGTCCCTGTAGTATGCTGTTTTTAAGTCCTTTGGGTATAGACCAAGGAGAGGGATAGCTGGATCAAATGGTGGTTCCATTCCCAGTTTTCCAAGAAATCTCCATACTGCTTTCCATATTGGCTACACCAATTTGCAGTTCCACCAGCAATATATGAGTGTGCCTTTTCCCCCACATCCTCACCAACACTTATTGTTGTTTGTATGCATAATAGATGCCATTCTGACTGGAGTGAGATGATATCTTAGAGTAGTTTTGATTTGCATTTCTGTTATTGTTAGAGATGATGAGCATTTTTTCATATATTTGTTGATTGATTGTATATCCTCTTCTGAGAAGTGTCTCTTCAGGTCCTTGGCCCATTTGTTTGGTTGGGTTATTTATTTATTTATTTATTTATTTATTTATTTATTTATTTTTGGTGCTTACCTTTTTGAGTTCTTTATAAACCCTAGAGATTACTGCTCTATCTGATGTGTGATGGGTAAAAATTTGCTCCCAGGATGTAGGCTCTCTATTCACCTCACAGATTGTTTCTTTTGCTGAGAAGAAACTTTTTAGTTTGAATCCATCCCATTTATTGATTCTTGGTTTTAATTGTTGTGCTATAGGAGTCTTATTAAAGAAGTTGGGGCCTGATCCCACATGATGGAGATGATGGCCTACTGTCATTATTGACAAATGACAGTCAAAGGCTTAAATACACATGCTATTCGTGCCTTCGGAAACGCAGATGGTAGGATTTCCTGTGATTCTTTCAGATGGCTCTGATACTGCCTGAGGATGAGAATGAACAGGAATAGTTTCCTAAACCGTTCTCTAAGACCTGCCAGCTCATGCCACATCACTTACAGAGCCCATGCCATTTTCTTGACTATCACTATATGTGGTTCTTCATTGTTAATAAAAATCACCCTGCGGGATATTCTGTTTCCTCAACAATCTGTGGGAATGGTTCGGTGTCATGTTTAAACCTCGGCACACAGAACACCAGTAACGCAGCTTTTGTTTTACCACAGTTTCATTGTTTCTTGGCTCTACTCTGCATGACTAAAGGCAGCAGCATACGTTGGTTTCATTGAAGATAAAAAGTATCTGTGCCAGCCGGGCATAGGGGCACATGCCTGTAATCCCAGCCATGAGGAGGATCACGAGTTCAAAGCCAGCCTCAGCAAATTAGCAAGACCCTAAGCAACTCAACAAGACTCTGACTGGAAATAAAATATAAAAAGGGTGGGGTGTGGCTCAGTGGTTAAATGTCTCTGGGTTTAATCCCCTGTACAAAAAAAAAACAAAAAACAAAAAAAGTGTTTTTCAAATTCTCTTGCATTGATTTTGAGCAATGGATAAAGGGGCAAGGATCTTCATGACAATTTGATTCTATGCTTTGATTTTAGGATGGGTTCAAGCACTTGGCATTTTGAAGCAGGTATTAGAAAACAAGTTGGCTGACTTCCATTAAGAGTCAACCCCATAAGTTCTCTGGTTTTAGCAATTTATTTATTTATTTTTTTTTACAGTTCTAGAAGCTGTATAACAGTAAGGAGGCTGTGCTCTTATTAGAACTATTATAAATAGAATCACTAGAGTTAAAATAATAAAGGGGTATTTCCATGTTACTAAGGGCGAGTTGCTGCAAATCAGGTTAAGTCGCTGTTCTGTGGCTTCCTTTGAAAAATTATTTTCCTTTTTATCCTGAGTCCAAGAAATCATTACATATAGATGCAAAACAAAACCCAAGGGTTTGCTTTATATATATTAGGGAACCCATTCATTTTAAAGTTTGCAAAATTTCTTTTATATGTATCATTGAGTCTGAGACTCACTCAAACCTATAGAGATCATTTGTACCACAGAAGAACAGCTATTAATATTGTATGAATTATATCCACACAAAGACACATCATTTGAGTAAGACACCAAAGCACAATTCTTCCAAGTCCTAAGCTTTTGAAAGTTGGCATTTATGATTGCTTTCCCTCTGGTAGCATTGAATTGAGTTTTCTGATATTTGTGATCAAAATAACTATAATCCTAATTAAATTCTGAATGTATTGTCCTCATAGATAAAGCAAAATTTTGTCATTTTTATTTTCTACTTTACTCCAAAATGTCGAAACAAGTAACTTTCAAAAATATATAAAATAGCCAGGCATGGTGGCACTGTCCTATAATCCCCAGCTACTCAGGAGACTGAGACAGAAGCTAGCATGGGCAACTTAGCAAGATCCTGTTGCAAAATAAACAACACAAATAAAAAGGGCTGGGGATGGAGTTCAGTAACTAAAGCATCTGGGTTCCATCCCAGTATAGGGGACAGGAGGAACACACACACACACACACACACACACACACACACACACAAATTAAAACAACAGTGAAAAGAATAGAGATGCAGAATTGAGTCACTAATGAGGATAAAAATGATCTCCAGTGTGACCTAAATTCTTGCAACAGATGGGCCACAAATTTCACTCAAAAATTTCCCAGTGACCATGGTGTGAAGAGTTCATCTTTCCATGTTCAGTGATATAATTCAGTTTTGAGAATGTGAAAAACAGAAAAAATGTTGTCAAAGAAGGCAACTGTTACGGAATGGATTTCTTTTAGAATCCTCTGACTTAAAGGATTCTTAGTGGATGCACATACAATGTTGAACGCAAAACCCATCCTGTCTGGTTGATGGCGGGTTAGACTTTTGAACATCAACCCCTCCCCTCAGTATCCTGCTACCACACCCACATATTGATAAATCGTTGTACATGGTTGCTCAAGGCTGTTGCCAGTTGCTAGCTCTTTGAGCGCTGCTTGTCATTTCTTCTGCTGAATGTAGGTGCAATAGCTATTAACTGGGATTGAGCCTCCTTATTATGCTTAGTTTCAGGAGGCATTATTAATCCAACATTCATTCAGTTTTGTTTTGTTTTAACATTTTGGTTCTTCCTTGTTTTCACGATCATTGATGAATAAAATCACTTATAAAAGTGTTCCATTAAGAAATTCATATTTAAGCCAGGTGTATGGTGGTGCAGACCTGTAATGCCGGCAACTTGGGAGGTTGAGGCAGTAAGATCACAAGTAAAAGGTCATCCTGAGCAACTTAGCAAGGCACTAAGTAATTAGTGAGATCCTGCTTCAAAAAGGTGGTGGTGGTGGTGGGGTGCTGGGGATGTGGCTCAGTGGTAGAGCACTCCAGGGTTTAATCCCCAGTGCCACCCCCCAAAAGAAATTCATATTGAATAATGCTACTTTAAATAAACATCACTCCTGCTTACTGACTTCAATGATGATCATTTTGAAACTAATCCCAGAGAACGAAGTCAGTTCTCCTTCCTCATTTTGCACTTAAAATTGTGCCTGACTTGAGAAAATACTTAAGCAGCTTTTCACAATTTGCTTCAATGTTTTCTCCTTTGTCTCTGATGTGAGAATGTGCATTTTCAGCTAATGACTTTGGTGTCATGTAGACAAATATTTAGGATTTCCTTAATTTGTCAATATATGCCCCTTGTATATGTTGCTTAGCCTCTTTCTTGAGTCTTACTAATCCCATTTCAGACAAAAATGATTGAAATCCTTTTCTTGGAATGATGACTGTAACAAATAAAAATGCCCTGTGTATTTCAAAATTGCTAGAAGAGTAGATTTTTAAATGTTTTCGCCATACACACAAAAAAAGATGAGTGTGAGGTGATGAATTTGTTAATGAACCTGTTTCAATCATTCCACTTTGTAAACATTATTCAGACATGTTGTTCTCTGTAAGGACATGCAATTGTTATTTATCAATTAAACATAAATTAGATGATTTTAAAAGTTTTTAAAAATCTCTAACATCGAGGTCATGAAAACTAAAAGAAACACTGTACAGAGAGCATCTCTGTAGTATACAGTATGTTGTATGTAAATGAGGACAATAAATAGCCCAATCTACCAGGGTTCTTGAAAGTATTAAAAGAATACCTATAAAAAACTCCCCAAAAGAAACAAATTTGTTGAAAAATATAGTCCGTTGCCAAGGGTGTGAAGAAATAGGCACCCTATTACATTGTAGTCTGTTCCCTAAAAACAACAGTTCAACTTAGTTTCTACCATAAAATTTGCATGCCAGCATGACACAGCATGTACAAACACGAATATTGCAACACTTTTAATAAACTGGTAAAAACTGGAAACCACCTAAGTGTCCATCAATAGGTATAAAAAGGTGCTTACCTTTTGGTATATAAGTTCTATGAAACAACGAAAAAGACTGAGGTAGATCTATATGTACTAACCATAAAAACTTCAAAAAATAAAGTTGGATTTAAAAAAATATAGTGAGCATTTGGTATGATACCTTGTATGTTAATGCACACAGCCACATACAGCAGTGCTGTGTATTTTTAATTGATATATGTGTGTGTATGCATTTTAATACACAAAAATGTAAACTTTCTTAAATTTTTTAAAAAAAACAAGGAATCTGTGTATACATTTTATCTGTGAAGTTCAACTTTTAAAAATTGCTATGCACAATAACTGGCATGTTATAAGCATCCAGTGAGTGTTAATTCCCTTCCTTTAGCATAACATCTCTAAATCATCTACTAAGTGGACTTGGACTTATTCATTCATTTAGGAAACAATTATTACTATTATTATTATTATTATTATTATTAAGCACATAATTTGCCCCAGATTTGTGCTATGTTTTAGGAAGGGAATAAAGAAGAGGTTATTAGCTGGGGTATAGCTCAGTTGGTAAGTTCTTGTCTCACAAGCACAGGGCCCTGGGTTCAATCCCCAGCATAAACAAACAAACAAACAAATAAAGTTTAAAAAAATTAAAAAACAAAAAGAAGGGGATATTAACAACTCAGGAAGAAGACAGATTAACTAAGAAAAAAAAATCTCTGAGGTTCTGATAGATGAAATAGAGGATCCTCTAAGAATGCACTGCTGGAGCACTTAACCTGTCCAACAACTCCAGGATGAAGAAAGCTTTACAAAGACATGTATGTCTAAGTCACAGTCCCCACCCCATCACTGCCAATAGTCCAGGTGGTCACGTATAAATCAAGTGATCTATCATTGCAAGTGGATTAAGGCAGAATATTTATAGCCAAAGTAAATATGATTCAGGGTTGCCTGTCATAATTCATCACCGCTGAAACACCTAAGAATTAAAGAAACCAGACTTGGAAAATGTTCGGTTTTTTGCTCAAGAACTATCTTATAAAGTAGAATCAGAGAGCTGGGCATGGTGGCACATGCCTGTAATCCCAGCTACTCAGGAGGCCCAGGCAGGAGAAATGCAAGTTTGAGGCCAGCCAAGACAATGTAGTGAGACCCTGTTTCAAAATAAAAAGAACTGTGGCTGTAGCTCCGTGGTACGGTGCCCTTGGGTTCAGTCCCCAGTACCAACAACAAACAGCAGCAGTTCCAATGCCACCGTCAGTTCCCTGCCCACCCCTGACTTGGCTGTCCTGTCTCCGATCCTGTTTTGGAGTGGGAACCCTCCTGAGGGGACGCATGGAAATGGAAACAGCGATGTCAGGGTCATAGCAGAGCCTGAGGTCCAGGGAGACAGCAGACAGGATAAAAATGTAGCACGAGAAGTAAGACTCAAGCGAGGTTGCAATGAGAACCGCAGGAGTCAGAGAGCCATGCAAGGCCAAAAACCAAGACTGGTCGAGGGAGCAGCTGTGGAACCAGAGCTTGCTGGGAGGCTTCTCTTCCTGACCAGATGGTAACACCCAGTCACTAGCGGGTTTCAGACATGGAAAGCAGGCTCCTGGTATTCTACTGGCCCTCATCCCTGCTCTTTGCTCACTATGGCTTCCTGGCTTTGGAGCCTCTGATTTGGGCTCCTAATGTCTGATCCAAGTGGACTGATGGCCCTACAGATGTGACCCGTGGCTGTTCACAAACATAGTTTAGAGCCACCCCGTGGCTCTGAGTACCCATTGCTGACCTCATTGCAGTTAGGGCTCTTGGGTTTCTAAGCCAGCATTGGCTTTCTAGCAGTCCTTGGGTAGAGTTGGAATCCAAGGCAAGGGAAACAGAAAACTTGACCCAATGGGTTAGTGGACTGGTAGCAGCAATGTTGGATTGTAGAGATCTTTGATGAGTGTGGTGGTTCTGGGACCATGATCCATCTGGCCCCAAGACATTGTGTCCTGCACAGCACCTGATGCTCTACAGCTAAGGACTGTTATAGAGAAGCATATTTATTTTCTATTGCAAATGATCAAAATTTAAGCAGAACTAGTCCACAACAAGAAAGCAAAGCACTGTTAAGCCTAATTGTCTAGTAGACACGTTAGGTTACAGATTTTCTTTGAAACAGTTTCTTTAATGTATAATTCAGATTCTCTGAGCCACTTATTTTTATCTCTATTTGGGGAAAAAAAATGCTTGTTTTTAACTCAAAGAACGATGTGCTTTTTCCCCTTCTTGAGTTTTTTCAATGAATCTTTGATCTCCTTGTTTCGCAGACTATAGATGATGGGGTTCAGCATGGGGATCACTGCTCCGTAGAACACAGATGCCACCTTACCTTTGTCCTGGGAGTAGCCAGCACTAGACTGGAGGTACGAGAAGAGGCCAGAGCCGTAGAAGAGGATCACTGTGGTCAGATGGGAGGTGCAGGTGTTGAAAGCCTTTATCTGCCCCTGGGTCGAACGGATCTTCAGGACGGCAGCAATGATGTGGCCATAGGACACCAAGACGAGAAGAGCTGAGGTCCCACCAACTGCGCACACCATGAGAACATTCAACACCCGGCTGAGGAAGGTAGGGGAGCAAGACAAGGCCATCAGGGGTGGCAGGTCACAGAAAAAGTGGTTAATGACTCGCAGTCCGCAGAAATGGAGCTGGAATATGGAGCTGGTTTGGACCAGTCCAGTGAGGAATCCTCCCGCATATGCTGTAACGGCCATCCTCACACAGATGGCAGGTGACATGAGGGCTGGGTAGAGCAGAGGCCTGGAGATGGCAGCATACCGGTCATATGCCATGGCCGACAGGAGACAGCACTCAGTGCCTCCCATCCCAATGAAGCAGAATAACTGAGCAGCGCAGCCCGCAAAGGAGATGGTCTTCTGCTCGCGGAAGAAGTCCCAGAGCATCTTTGGGGCTACAGAGGAGGTGTATGAGAGGTCCACAAAGGACAGGTTTCCCAGGAAGAAATACATGGGCGACTGGAGGTGTGGATCCATCCTGATCAGGACCATGAGACCCAGGTTTCCAGCCAGAGTCACGAGGTAGATCCCCAGAAACAACAAAAAGAGGACAACTTGCAGTTGTGGATGCTCAGAAAATCCCCACAGGATGAAATTGGTCATGGTGCTGACATTCTCTCCCACAGCCATGGAGCTGCTGCCTTCAGAGCCCCAGAGGGAGATTCCTGGGGCAAGGAAAACCCGGGTGAAGAAACCATTTTGCTCATGGAATCATAGATTCCCAGAATCAGAGGACACAACTGTGAGGCAAATGTCCTGTCTGTGCTGCAGAATTACCCTCTAGAGCAAGAGAATGTATTGGGTCTCTCATGGAGACAATTGTCACCCTGTCAACATTGTATTTGTTTATATAAAAGCAGCATGTCCCTGAATAGACCCTCTGCCATTTTTACATTCTCTGCATCATCCCCTTCTTTGTCAATCGCACTGGCTTCCTGAAGGGATTTGCTAATGGTACTTGGGCCAAATACTCCTGTTTTCAGTTGCCCCAAACATTGCAAGTCGATTACAAAGTCAGTCAGATTTAGACTATCTGATCTTTTGTTCTCATGAAAAGAAATATCTCAAAACTCAAAACGCTTAGAAAGGCGATTTGGTGTTTCTTATCAGGGTAGTTTGTTCTGACCAGCTTTCATGGGGTCATGGTGTCCCTCCACGCTCTTTTGAGCAGTGGAGCAAAGTACACAGATCTGGGGAAACCTGGCATCCCCACTGGACATTAAAAAGGGGCAGGGGAAAAACAGGTTCAACACTGAGAAACCCTAATGCTCGTCCTGCCCAATCGGTACCCACCCACCAAACCTCTTGCGTTAGTATTTGGTAGAGCTAGATATTGATGATGTAGAAATTAACACATCATTATTATTAAGTTCAGACTGCTCCACACAATACATGGGACAGGCAGAAAAACAGGTCATTATCAGCAGAGCATGAGCAATATGCTAAGAGAAGTATGTACACAGTGTCCCTGAGCCGAGACACAGCAGGTGGGGTTTTCAGAGAGGATTCCAAAGACAAGTAAGGAGATACCAGGATTAGAATTCAGGGTGTGGAAGGGTTGAGAAGTGGTTCAGAGATCTTTATGTTAAACGAGGGAGAGGAGAGGGAAGCATTTGCAAGAATCCAGGAAAAGTGTTCGAGGGACATCAGAAATACCAACAGGACAGGAGCACAGTGTAAATGGGATTAAGGGAAGACAAAAGAAGTGAGTGGATGGTAATCCCAGCAGCTCAGGAGGCTGAGGCAGGAGGATCACGAGTTCAAAGCTAGCCTCAGCAACTTAGTGAGACTCTAAGCAATTTCGTGAGAACCTGCCTCAAAATAAAATATGAAAAAAGGGCTGGGGATGTGGCTTAGTGGTAAAGTGCCACTAGGTTCAATTCCTGGAATCAAGGGAAAAAAAAGAGAGAGAGGGATGAAGTAAGCAAATAAAACTAAATGTGAAGTGTGAAGTCTATAAAGACAGGCAGTATTGTAAGTACAGGGCACGCAGTGATGGGGCTGTAGCCATTGTTTTCATGCTCCTGCCTCATCAGCAGGTGCAGTGGAGAGTAGAGCCTGGGTCAGGAATGAAAAGACCTACGTTCAGTGCTCATCATTGGCTAAGTCATAAAATTAGTTCTTTTTCTCCCCCAAAGTTTGCATTTGTTATTTTCAACAGTTAATCCTCACGGTCAGTGGAACGGTCCTATTATTGTCCCCATTTTATGGTGGAGGGAAATCCTAAGAAGAGATGTAAGAATGATGTGTCAGCTTGTGCAAGGCCCCAGAGCTGGTGAGTCATGATGCAAGGACCAGAGACCAGCTCTATGTGATGTTCAAACCTTGCTTTGGAGGACGCGTAGGAGGATCATGTGAAGATGTTGCATCAATGGAAAATAAGTGGTGGAGGTTCTGAGGCCATGGAACTATAAACAAATCAGTATTAAAAGGAAATGTCTATGGGACATAATCCATTTCTATGTACTTACCTTCAGATGATTCTGGTAAAAATAACCAGGCTATTTATGTAGCAATCATGCACAATAATTGGAAGGTAGCTTTTATCATACTCTAAAATGTAATAGAGTAGAAATCATAGATTCTTGGAGATAAAATAGAAAAGAATCATAATGAATCTTGCTAGAAAATGTGTAGAAATGTTGGGGGTGGGGTGTCACCAATTGCTCTGCTCTGATTGCTTTGAACTTGCAATCCTCCTATCTCAGCCTCACCACCTGCTAGGATTGTAGGTATGCATCACCACACCCAGATCTTCTATGCTTTCTTAGCATAAGCTCTGGAAGGGCATTATAACCTCAGTGCTTTTTACAGGGAATGGTACATGGTAGACCTGAAACAATATTCTGAATGATTTCAATTTGAAATTCCAAAAAATCGCATATTACAGACAAAAAAAAAACTATTGAAGTTATGAAAGATCAGCAAGTTATTAAGTGTTTGGGCTAAGATTTAAACTCTCAGTTCCTTGACTTTAGAGCCTGTTCTCTTTCCTAAATGCTAGGAAATCACCTGGCCTTGGGTCTGAGCAATTGGTAGGACTATATTACAGATAGGACTCCAATAGATATGATCCTTCTCCCATTCCAACTGACTGGTTAGGACAGATGCTACAGGACCTGAGCTCTGAACATGGCAATGGAAAGTTTTCTTACCTCAATCTTGCCAAGGCTGTTTACATTGCAACAGGTTCAAGTATATACCACAATAAAGAGGAATGTGGTAATTCCCAAACAAATAACGCAGTTGAGGTACAGTGTTTATTGTAATTCAGATGATTTTGTAGGTCTGATGAAGGAAACCTGGAAATACTGAAGTGAGAGAGAGAGATGCTATCTACACCGATCACTAGCCCACCACCACCACCACCACCACCACCACCACCACCACCACCTGTCTGGGTGCCCTGCACATGACAGATGTCCAATGAGTATTATGTTCACTGGCTAAATAGTTACTGGAGAGACACTGTCAACTTGCCCTATTCCAAGACCACTGGACTTGGCTGGTTTTAAGTGATGTCCTGATGTCTGAAAAATTCAGAGAATATATCTCAAATATTGAAATAATAAAATATCAGAGCTAGAAGCCAGGTAGGCTCAATTTTCCATTATAGATAATGAAACTAATGCCAAAAGAGACAGAGTGAACGTCTGTACAGTGGGTTTGTACCAGAGGTGATGACGGAATCAGTATCTCATTCTTTAGTAGTTCTTTCTGCTCTTCCTCATTCTAAAACACGGAGTCTCAAAGGTAACTAAAGAGGACTCAAAGAAATGCAATCTTTTTTTGAAATTTCAGACACACTCATGCTCACACCCATGAATCTACAATAGCAAAGAAAACACTAGGTGGAATGTTAGACAATGTTGATTCAAGGTCTCATTTCTCCTACTTTTTTTTTTTTTTAACTATGTGACCTTTGGAAAAATAATTTGGCTTTCTGAATCTTAATCTTCCTTACCTCTGTATATGCAACCAGGGGATTACTTAGACTAGTGTTCTCTAGCTCACATATTCTGTCCAATTTCTATTTGTAAACAATAGGAAACTTTTCAAGAAACAAAAATCTCAGAATTCTAGAATGCAAAATAGGTGAAGTCCAGCTCCTTTCCATAAGGTCAGAGCAGTACTGTAGAGGGTCTCAGCATCTTTCCTGCTTCACCTTCGCCACCTTCAGAACCCTCTCTACTCTGCCATTCTGTGATTTTAGGATTCACTAGTAACCAGAGTGAGAAAGAGAGAAGGGCAGACTCACCTACAACACCTAATATTCTGAGCTTCAGGTAGATGACTACGAACAGACTCTTGGAGCAAGAACAAAACCCGTCTCTGCGAACACCTGGAGCCCTGGTCTTGACCAAAGGGGTAAATAAGGTTTGGATGTAGCCACCAAGAGAAGGACTCACTGGGGCTTTAAAAGAAAGCCAGTTCTCTCCTAGGTTCCCCTCAGTCTCTGTGGGTAGTTGGGTAAGGTGTGTCCCAGAGAGCACCAGCGGACAGCTTGGCCGGCTGCCTGGGCTCAGGAGTAAAGAGGCCAGCTTTGGGCAAAATTGATTTCCATTGGCCCTGCTTCCATTATATTCCTGGCCCCTGATTTGGTTCCAAAAAGATCTCCCTGGAGTCAATGAAATCCAACACTTGTTTTTGTTTCCAAGGTAAGTAGCAATTTCAGACAATCTTTTGGCCCTTGTAAAGCCATGGACATTTTAAAGCACCTCTCTGAGTGACTCCAAGGGTAGAAACTAGAACTAGGTGAGAAAAAACTTGGTGGGGGGAAGTTAGGGTTACAATAGCACAGCCTAAAAGGTCAATGTATGTCCCAGAAAGAAGTAGGTTCCTCATCATTGGAAGTGTGCAAACAGAGATAGTTCACTTGACCATGAAGGGGTTTAAGATTTAAAAGAGAATCTGAATTAGGTGACCTTATACGCTCCTCAAAATCCTGGGATTCGGCAGAGCGCAGTGGCACATGACTTAAATCTCAGCAATTTGGGAGGCTCAGGCAGGAGGATCACAAGCTCAAGGCCAGTCTCAGCAATTTAGTCGGGCCCAAAGCAACTTAGTGAGATCCTGTCTTAAAACGAAACATAAAAAGGGCTGGGGATATGGCTTGGTGGTTAAGCACCCAATTGCCTGTACTGTTCTGGGGTGGGGGGGAAGAAGATTCTAATTTGGTGAAATCAAGAGAAAGAGGAAAGGGCATAGACAGGTGCTAACGTTTTTTCAATTCTGGGGACTGGGCCTGTTGTACGTTTTATTTCATAATGTCCTCAAAGGAAAACATTCTTAAAGCCACTTTTAGATAAGAAGGAATGTGGGAGAAGCTGCTTGCCGCAGGTCCCAGAGATCTCCTGGTAAAGCTGGAATCTGAACTCAGTTCCTCCAGCATCAAAAGCCCATGCTCAGTCCTGCACATGCCACGACAGCCTGAAAAACGGTGGCAATAGGGGAAAACAACAATCACACGAGAGCCCTTGTCTTTCAAAAGATCTCTGTGTTGGGGGCGGGTGGTGTTTAAAAGAAAAATAGCCTCTTGTTGTTTGACTAGGGTCAGATTTCCCCGTGTACACGCATTGTTTTTGACCTATCAAGTATTCAACTGGAAAAGAGCTAAAGTGTACTTGTGTGTCTTGGGGAGGGACACAGAAGGAAGTGGGCATTGTGTCAACCCAGGGGACACTGGGGCTTCTTTCAAGGATCTGGGAAAGGCGGTAGCCACACCCTGTTTGTGTTGGCAGCAGTTCAAATTGCATCCAGATGAGAAAAATCGAATGCAGTTTCCTTCTCCACCCACAACCCCACCAGCCTCTCCTCTGCCAGGCCAGAGTCGCCTACTGTGGAGCCCCACAATCACACCCCTCCTCCAACCCCCGCTCTTGGTGCTACGCCTACATTCTTGGGGTTTCCTAAGGCTTGATGCTGGGGGAAGGATCGCCATGGTCAACCCAGTAGTTTGTATGGAATTAAATCTTTTCTAGGAAAAGAATCATTAAACCCAAACCCCATACCCAAACAAGCCTCAGGTTTTCCTCTTCTTACTGAGTGACAGGTACAAGGATGGGGTGCCAGAAGATGGTGGTGCTTTATAATCCCTGCCTCCCATCTTCCCTCCTTCAGAAAAGATTCTCTGGTGTTTCTTGGAGATTTAAAACCTTGTCAGTAGAATCAAGGAGGCCTTTTCTTGTGCTATCTCCACAATTTGTGCAGAGGGTTGGTCAGGCAACTTTAGCCTGCTTGTTCACGGTTAACCACAGTTTTCTAACTGGTCTTTTGTTGGTGGTGGTGTTGTTAGTGCATTTTAATTACACCCGATAATGGGTTTCATGGTGGCATATTGGTACATGCAAATAACCCTTGCTGATCTTTTTTCTTTTCTTTTCTTTTTTTTTTTCCTTCAGACTCTCTCCCATCCAGTCTATCCTCCTTAAGCTGCAGACAGCCTTCCCCAACGTACTCATCCAGTTGTGTCATTCCTTCCTTCCTAAAAATGCTCATTAGTTTGTTGTTGTCCTGATTCTCAAAGACTCAACATGCAGTGACGACTGGGGAGATCAAAGAGGAAAAATGGCAAGATCCTTGGGTGCGGCCAGAAAGATGGCAGGTCTGGTCTTCCCAGCGCAGTTTCATTAGAATGGTGAGAGTGGATGGAGCCCATCAGTCTCAAAGAATATCTGAAATCAGGCCTTGGAGGGAATTCAAGTAAAGCCAGGTACTAAAGAAAGCCATAGGCCCCATTTACCAGTGAAAGAAAAGAGGAAAATGAATCACAGGTACAGGAGTTGGCAATGTCAAGTGAAGACCTTCTTGAGGTTGGGGAAACTGGATCCGAGGCAAAGCTCACAGAGATGGAAACTCAGGTTCTCAGCGTTGGTTATTCACCACACTGATAGACATCAGATAGGCATGAGGGATAGGAACGTGAAGGTGAGGGAATAATTCTGTAGGCTGGGCCTACGTGCTGGCCTTCCACATATTTTCCTTTAAAAAGCAATTACCCCGAGGCCATTTTGGCCCTGCTCTGCCTTAAGTCAATAGATGTTACATTCCTTAACACACAGCCTGAAAGGACACCTTAGTGATCTTTACACAGACTAGACTCCAAGATTCAGGAAGACAGGATAACAGAAAGCAAACCCTATCAATCATGAAATCTGTAAGAAGGAATTTCTAGTAAGGAACCAATCAGCATGGGCCAAAGTGACCAAGGGTTACCTTTAGATCTTCAGCATGCCATTTTAATCTCATTTTAATAATAGAATTCCCACCCTATGGGTTTCACTCGAGTACCTATGGGTAAAATCATGCTGAGTAGGGACTGAAAAATCTGATACAATCCTACTGTCAGTCAAAAGTTGAGAGGGGGTACCTGGGCAGGACTCTCTTGAGACTTCCTAAGACCCTGATATAGAGGCAGGTGCAGTGGCGCACACCTGTCATTCAGCAGCTCAGGAGGTTTAGGCAGGAGGGTCATGAGTTCAAAGCCAGCTTCAGCAACTTAGTGAGACCTTGTCTCTTAAAAAAAAAAAAAAAAAAAAAAAGGCTAGGGATGTGGCTCAGTGGTTAAGCACCACTGAGTTTGGCCAGTTAAAAAAAACTAAGGCTGCCTAAAAACAGAGGCCAGTGATCATGGGAAGAGCAGGACCCCAGGATCAGAATGAGGTAGGTTTAGAGTAGGAGGAAGTGACATGGAGGATAAAATCACAGGCTATTACACTTCTGCTTAAAAATGGTCTGGTCTGTCTTTGTAAATTGCTGTTTTAATTCACTGAAAATAGCATGAGGCCGGGTGTAATCCCACCTGTAATCCCCGTAACTCAGTGGTCTGAGGCAGGAAATTAGCAAGTTTGAGGTCAGCCTAGGTAACTTAGTGAGACCTTAGTCTCAAAATAAAAAATAAAAAGGGCTGGGGATGTATGTAGCTCAGTGGTATAGTGCTCCTGGGCTCAATCCCCAGTACAAAAAGAAAAAGAAAAAAAAAAAACCAAACAAACAGAAAACTTGTTTATTTATTTTTGTGGTACTGGGAATTGACCCCAAGGGCACCCTATCTTTTTGTTTTGAGACAGGGATTTGGGCTTGCAGTCCTCTTGTCTCAGCCTCCCACGTTGCTGGGATCACAGGCATACACAACCCTCCTGGATCATTTATTTATTTTGCTGGATCCAGGGAAATTGGGAGAAAGTGTTCTCTGAAATTTTTTTCTGAGTCTTAGAATAGATCTGTAAACCAGCGTGGTGAAACCCACAAAATAGTTGCCCAACCACATCTGTGGGGCATCTGTGACACTCTGCAGACGGTGCCTATTGTCGATTCTTTGAAGAGACTCTTGATTTTCTGATCCCCTTCTGGGAAGCCACAATGCCACAATGTCCCCCTGCTGAGGGAGCCCACCCCAAGGTTTTCTTTTTAAAGCATTTCTTTAAAAAGCCTTTTTTGGGGGGACCAGGAACACCACCGGCAAATAGGAAGCTATTGGGAATCCTGCATTCAGTGGGCTCTCAGACATGGCAACACGGAGCTGCCCCCTAAAACTCTGTTGCAACTTGGGAAAAATACAACCACTTTAAACTCGTTTCATCTTAAAAGCAGCATTTTGTTGGCAGGACTCAATTTTAAAGACAAGAGGCAGCTGTTATTGGAGGCAGGCAGTGGGTTGAGTGTTTACTCGAGAGGATGCCCAGCTGAGCCCAGATGGTAGGAAAGGCCTTGTCTAGGGGAGGTCATAAAAATCCAGTCAAACAGAAGATACTTTGTTGTATGTGAATGTTGATGGTTGGGGAGGTGGGAGGGGAAGAGAGGAGGGACTACAGGGTATCAAGCATTTGGTTGTTCAGTTGACTTTTAGTACTTAAGTACTTAGTACTGAAAATATAAAATTCATCTTGAAATTCTCTCAGCCAGGAAGGGCAGAGAGAAATGTATATATTTATTTTGTTTATATATTCTTTCCGTGCCCTGCCTATGTTATATCTTTGATTGAGGTCTGAAGATATTAGTCTTCCAAGTTGATCACCAATGGTTTGGGGACCACACCCAGCAAGGCATGGCCAGAAACGACTTCTGGCTCATTCATTTATGGCTTCTCTTCAATACCAATGTTCAAGCTCAGAATTGCAGGAAACGGATCAAGATTGACTTCACCTCACTGTGATGATGTCATTTTGCCCTGCGTTTTTCAAGTGATACTTATTTAGCCCTCTATGTTTCAGGGCTCTCTGACAGGCCTGGGGACATCCAGAAAGATAACTCAGATGGTAAATCAGATTCCCTGGCTTTATACTATCTTGACCTCTCCTCCACCAACTCAAAATTGCACTGCCCCAAGCCACATGGTTTGGTGGCACCATTGTTAGACCTCACCCTAAAGGGGAAACAGCTTAAATTTCAAACTCTGACATTGCTCTTCACCAAAACGTCCCATTTTTCTGTTTTGCAATTGTCAATGAATCTACTTCTGGTTTTCATGACTTCTTCTTCTTTTAGACCTTCCCAAATGTCTGGACTCATCATCATCCCAGCCCTAACTGATCCTATCACCATCTCTCACATTTTCTTCTCCTTTTCCTGGTGATGTCCATAAGCTTGGTCAGGTTGCCTGGTGCTGAGAGCCATAGCCAAGTAGGAATGGCTCGTGATTTTGTGCCCAGCCAGACTGTGGCAGCCTGGGCTGACTGTTTAAATGTGGCCTCTTACCTCACCCAGGCATCCACTGCCTGGTGACAGTCCTAGGAGCCTCTTGGGGATTCCACTATCATATTTTCCAAAGCCACCCCAGGATCCCCTTTCCTGACACCCTCAACCAGACATGATTTCTCTCTTCTAAGCTGTCATGGCTCTCATCTCTCAGCCTCAGAAGAGCTGGGTCAACTTGAGCCATTTCACTTTCACATCTCTTCGGATTGAATTCATTCATCATTTTATTTTGGTGCCCAGTACACAGGGCCTGGGGTACCTGACATCAAATAGATGTCCAGTGACTAGTTCTTGAATTAAATGGGACAACTTTTCAACAAAGAAACTCTTTTTTTTTTCTTTTTTCTCTTTGGTGTTGCTGGTGATTGAACCCAGAACCCCACACATGCTAGGCAAGCACCCTACCCCTGAACTACACACCTGACCAAGGGAAAAACAAAATTTTTTTTTGAACCAACAGTTTCATCAGGTGCAAATTTGGAGGGAGTGGTTTAACAGAAAAAGCATAATAAAATGTGCCATGAGTGTTATTAGTTTTCCGTTGCCGAAAAATGGCATTGACATACATTTAGCAGTTTAAAACAGTAGACACGTATTCTCTCATAGATCTGTAAGTCATAAGCTCAGCACAGCTTAGATGGGTTCTTTGCTGATGACATTCTTCCCGAACAGAGTCGGAAAGGATACAGGGGTTGTTCGAGGGCCAACCTCAAGCAGCATGCCATCCTGTGAAGTAGGAAGGAAGGTAATTTTACTGTCATCTTTGCAATGGGAAGTCATAGCTTGAAGTTAGTTGGAAAGTTTGTCACTTTCTTCCTGGAGGTATTTTTCTTCTTAGTCAGAATTTTTAGTATTTTTTGAAAATGTATGTATGTTATATCTTATATATTTTTATATTTATCCAAAGCTAAAAGGGATGAAGAAGTTGTGGGCCATCAGGATGAAGAGAACTTCTGGGGCAGAGCACAGAGAAATTTATCCAACCTCTATCAGACATGCATGTTAAAATATTTGTAGAAATAATCCCATCTAAAGTGAAAACTATTTAGGAAAATGTAGATACTATTCGGGTCATGGTGGAAGCAGTGCTAACATTCTGTCCCTTTGTTTGTTTGTTTGTTTTTAATTTTTTAATGTTTATTTTTTAGTTTTCAGCAGACACAACGTCTTTGTTTGTATGTGGTGCTTGCTGAGGATCGAACCCGGGCCGCACGCATGCCAGGCGAGCACGCTACCGCTTGAACCACATCCCCAGCCCCATTTTGTCCCTTTGGATGACACCTATGCACATCTGTTCCTGTCCCTCATCTGTGCCTCATTTGCTAGGTTAAGTTGAGCTTCTTCTTCCCCTCACCCATAAGGTGAGAGGCAGATGGGTATAATTTTTAAAGCATTACACACGTGAAAGTCTGTACAGCACTGTCCCTACTCAGACCCTGGCCCTGTCTATGAACAGTTATGTTACTGCAGAATCTTGGCATGAGCCTCCCTCTACTGGTTAATGAGAGCCTAACAGGGTTTCACATTTTGATGTCTCCTAGTGACAGTGACAGATAAAAGAGACATAGAAGACTTAATTCCATTTTATATGCCATTCCATATTCGTTGGCTAATTTAGGCTTCTTCATAGTTATATGATGTAATCTTGACAGTCAATAGGTAACCCAAGTTGGTTCAAGTCAGGCTACTTGTTTTTTGTTTTTTTTTTTCTTGAGACAGGGTCTAAGTTGCTTAGTACCTGGCTAAATTGCTGAGGCTGATCTTGAATATGTAACCCTCCTGCCTCAGCCTCCAGAGCCACTGGGATTATAGGGCATGTACACCATGCCCAGCTTCAAGCCATGTTTTAAATTTCAAGGGGATCTATGTTCAGTCTCTTCATTCCTACTTCTAACCAAAGGGGCTGCTCCTCTCTTCTTCCTTCCTTCCTCATTTGGCTCTGTGCCAAGATATTCCCTCTTGGTGACATCTGGTCCACATCATAGCTCAACGGAAGGGGGAATTGCTGAAGCCCCAGCTATATTGGTCAGTTATGGCTCTACCAAAGCTTGAGGTCTGAGACGGTGCAGGGTTAGCAGGGATCTGACAAGGATGTTGGGCTTGAACATCTTACCAAGTCTCTTAGTTTAAGTGTGTCCTCTTCTGTTGGTAAAGGAAAGAGCTGTTTCATTTGTATGTGATTCGCTCAGAAACAGAGAAGTGCTATGATTTTGATTTAAATTCTTTCTTAGAACCTTGAATTTCCATGGCTTCTATCTTTTGTTTTTCTTTCTTCCCTTTCATAACCAGATCTCTAAGGCATATCCAGCTCAGAAACGTGCCTGCACCATTTCTGAATGTCATCTGTGGTCCCATGTATGTTTGAGTACCTTCCTTTCTCCTTCCCACCCTTCCTTTTCACTGCATTGAGGTCCACTTTGCACAATATAAAATCCATCTGCTGAAAGTGTGTGGTTCAGTGACTTCTAGTTTATTCATACTTTTGCAAACGTTGCCACTCTCTAATTTCACAGATTTTCATCAAGAGAAGCTCCACATCTATTAATACTTTATCCCCATTCCTCTCCACTCCCTCAGCCCAAGGCAACCACCAATCTCCCTTAGGTCTCTGTGGATCTGCCTGTCTTGAGCACTTCATGAAAATGGAGTAACACAGTAGGTGGTCCTTTGGGACTGGCTCTTGCATTTAGTGCTTTTAAGGTCATCAATGCAGAGGGCGTCAGTACTTCACCGCTTTTTATGGCCAAATAATATCCTATTGTACAGGATGGTACAGATGACCAAGTCTCTCCATTTTGCTTTATCAGCTTTCAGTGCTCCAAGTCACCAGACCTCTGACTTATTCTTGGTATTGTCCCCTCAGGAGAGAACATATTTCCCTCTGGGAAAGATTTTATCTGTGTTTCACCACAGCTGGTCCCAACTGTCTTATTCTTTTTAATGATAATTCCAATATCTGAAGACTTTGGACCTTTTTTTTTTTTCTTCCTGGCTAGTTTTCAGTTATGGTGGCTTGATTCTGCATATTGTAATTTTTTTTTTACTATGAACCATTTTTCATTTGTTTACTTAAACATGATCTGGGAGAAATCTTACTTCCTTACACTGAGAGCATAGCCTTGTGGGTTTTCTGTACAATCACCTTTGAGACGCCAGGACATACCCTCACCCTGGCCCATCACCACCCAGGGTGGTCTCCATAGCAGAAGCTCAGGGCCTGCTACTTCAGCTGGACTGTCCTCAAGAAAGACATGAGGGCACTTGTTCTCTTCTCTAGTGTCCTGGTTTCACTTCACTCCGGGATTACTTATTGCTCATTTCCATAAAGTAAATGGAACTACATATAAAAATGATTTCTATTTTAAAGCCAGCATTTCAATTATTTCAGACATGTTTTATTACCCTAGTGCCACATGCAGAAACCCTTGGCAAACTTCACTTTATTGTTCTCTTAACTGTATTTTCAATCCCCCTTTTTAAAAAATATTATTAGTGTTTATTGCATATTTTAAGTGAGATAATTGTTGTCTTCAAGGTCTTTTAGGGCCTAACGTTGCCATTCTTCTTGTGTCTTTTTAATCCCCATTTCCTGGTGTATTTTGAGGTTTGTATAAATCAATTTTCATTGAAAGTTTATTTGGAAGAATTGTTTAGAGTCTGGGTTTACACTATCTCTTAAAATCCTTAAAAGAGAACTTGTAATTGGTTCTGGCTAGTTTGGACTTGAGGACACTTCCTATCTGGCACTGCTTTAAATTGTCACTGAAAGATTCCGTGACCTCTATAGATAGTGTGAATTCAGACCATCAGCTTCCATTATGGTACATGGTCACATATTCTCAGTTTACTGAGATAGTCAATATTTTCTTTCTTGTGAAATTGAACTTTTCCTTTTAATTTCCTCTTGCACTGAGTAGTAGTCCCCTGGACTCTCAGATGCATGTCTAGGTCTCCTGTCAGACTTCAGAAGTCCATGGCTTTGTCTCCCTGTTGCAAAGTTTCATAGGTCTGTCAGAAAATAGGCCAATATTTCCAATGTGGAAAACATCTTCAGGGCTGCCGTTGCTTTCAAAATTCCTGATTTTACTTAATACACATTTGCATACTAAACAGTTTCCTTCTTTTCTGACCTGCTTAGAAAAGTATTTTAAGATATTTTCTAAAAATATATTCATCAGCCAGGCACAAGGGCACATGCCTGTAATCCCAGCTACTGGGGAGGCTCAGATAGGAGGATTGCAAGTTTAAGGCAACTTAACAAGACCCTTTCTCAAAAAGATATATGTAAATATTTTCAATATATATCTTTGTTTGTAGCATTGGGTACATTTATACTATCCAGTCTGCCATATTAACAGAAATTTAATTTTTCAATATATGGTCTGAGGGATTCCTTCTTTTCTTTTTATTTTAACTTTCCAAGGACTGGAGAGTACCATAAAAATTCCTTTGTTTATTCACTTACAAACAATCCCTATTTTTGTTCTAAAAATAAAATACAAAAAAAAAAATTCTAGACCAAACTCCTTATGACATATTTCCTTGGCAAAGATGTTAGGTCAAAATCTAAAATTACACTTCTCTCCACATTCCTGCCTCAACTGATTGGAATTTGCCTAGGCACCCTGCGCGTTTGAAGTCTGGAACAAAGTAGTCATTATACTGCTTGTGATGTAGTGCATGAGAAAGACCAACGACCCCGTGTTCAGTCCCATTTCCTTTGGCCTGAAATCTGAAGTTCCAAAAGAATGTGCGAGGGTCAAAAACCAAAGAACTGAAGGTTGCCGCTTTATACAAATTGATATGCTAACTGCCTTGTAGAGTTCTTGCTGGTGGAGGAGAGTCAACTGTCAAGACGGAAAGCAGCCATGGGATTTACATGGCACTGAGCCAGTCCCAGAGTTAGATGGGTTGACTTGGAATTCTGCCATAGCATCAGTGAGAGGGAATCACATTAAATGCATTTCCCTTGCACAGTCTAGAATCTTCCAGTCAGCAGGGTCATTAGTCTACCAGACTTTGAATTAACAGTGGCCATGGAAAAACACTTTCTTCTTCTTACACCTCTTAATAGCTTCTTTAATTTCCTTGTTCCTCAGACTGTAAATCAAAGGATTCAACATGGGAATCACCACTGTATAGAAGACTGATGCCATCTTGTCATAGCCCAGAGAATCATCAGAGCTGGGATGCATATAGACAAAGAGACCTGATCCAAAAAAGAGAGTAACTGCTGTCAAGTGAGAAGCACAGGTATTGAAGGCCTTGGATCTGCCTTCCACTGAGTTGATCTTCAAGATGGTGGCAATGATATAACTGTAGGAGACCATGATGACAAAGACAGATGTCACACCAAAAATCACTGCTATCACAAACTTCATGATATGCAAGGAAAAGGTTTCAGAGCAAGACAGGACCAATAACTGAGGCAGGTCACAAAAAAAATGGTTGATGACATTTGGTCCACAGAAATTGAGCTGAAGTAAAGCACACAGTTGGATCAATGAACCAAAGCTGCCAGTTACATAGGCTCCCACCACCATCTGCACACAGAGAGTGGGGGACATGACGGCTGTGTACAGCAGGGGATTGCAGATGGCGGCATATCGATCATAAGCCATGGCTGCCAGAAGACAGCACTCAGTCAGACCCAGGCTGGAGAAGAAGAAGTACTGCATGGTGCACCCCAGAAAGGAAATGGATCTGTGCTTCTGGAAGAAGCCTGAGAGCATTTTGGGGGTCGTGGAGGTCACATAGAAGAAATCTAAGAAGGATAAATTGCTGAGGAAGAAATACATGGGTGTATGAAGGTAGGGGTCCAACCTAATTAGGATGATGAGGCCCAGGTTCCAGACCACTGTTGAGAGGTAAGTTCCCAAGAAGACTATAAAGAGAACAGTCTTGAGCTTGGGAAAATCTGAGAATCCCAAAAGAATGAAGTTGATTGTTGTATTATTCCTTCCTCCAGTCATTATCTTGGAACTTCTTAAATCTGCAGAAAGGTTCTTGGGTTAAAAATGCACTATTTTAATATTATGGAACATTCTTATTTTAATATAGTTTCATAGATTTAGACAAACGTTTATCAATATTCAAGCTAACCTTGATAATATAAAACTTATTTTTAAAACTATTGGAAATTCCATTTTTTACCTACTCTTAATAATTTGGGTTGTAGTCTTGCAATTTTTTTTCTATACACACAAACATAGAGATGTTGCCAAAATTCTGTCTAAAAGTTGATACCAATTTACAGTACTATCAAGATTTTCTGACAGTATTTCTTGCCGTCCTATTATCAACACAGCCTATATTATTTAGTATTAATCTTTGACAATATTACAGGTAAAAATTATTTCATTGTGTTTCATTCACATTTACTTTACTGACTTGCTCATATAGATAATTTTTACATTTGTTTATTTGGTTATTCATTATTGATTTTAGGAGCTGTCTACTTAAAGAATGATATAATTCATTGTCCCTCATATCATGACAATTATTTTTCAAGTTCATAATTTATTATTAACATGGTTTACATTATATTTTACTGTACAGATTCATTTTATTTTTAGGTCCTGGCCTTGGTATTATACTGAAAAAGATTTATTCACATGATCCAATCGACTTTGACCCACATTTTCTTTTAGTTTGTTTATATTTACATTAAATTTTTGTGGGATATTTTAATAATAGGAATTATAAATCTGAGATTTTGGTTTTGGTTTTCCAAATTGATTGCCACTCATCCCAACCCAATTAATTAAATGATTTCACTTTATGATGAAGCCATTTGTGGAATTCCTATTGTGCTCATTCTGCTCAGTTTTCTTTCTTTTTTCTTTTTATTTTTTGTGATACTGGAGATTTATCCTACATGGGCTTTACCACTGAACAACAACTTCAACCCTTTTAATTAGTTAATTTATTTATGGCTTTTTAAAAATTTGGTTCTTTTTAGTTATACATGATAGTTTTAATTTTATTTTGAAACAAGTTCTTACTAAGTTGCTGAGGCTGGTCTTGAACTTGAAATCTTCCTGACTTGGCCTCCAGGTGTGCATCACCACACCCAGCTATTCTGTTGGATTTTAAATCTGTCAGTTAATGTGCCATCTGTTCAGTCCTGCACCAAATTTTTAAATTTCTTATACTTTATTAATAAATTATAGTACTTTTTTTTGGTACCAGGAATTGAGCCCAGGAGGGCTTATCACACTGTGCCATATCTCCAGCCCCCTTTTTTAAAATTTATTTTTTTAATATTTATTTTTTAGTTTTCGGCGGACACAACATCTTTGTTTGTATGTGGTGCTGAGGATCGAACCCAGGCCACACGCATGCCAGGCGTGCGTGCTACCACCTGAGCCACATCCCCAGCTCCCTTTTTTATTTTTTATCTTGAGACGGGATCTTTCTGAGTTGCTTAGGGTCTTGCTAAGGTGCTGGGGCTGCCTTTGAACTTGCAATTCTCCTTCCTGTGCAACCTGAGTAGCTGGGATTATAGGCATGTGCCACTGTGCCCTGCAGTACATTTTGATAGCTGTGAAACATTCTCTCATTTTTCCACATTGAGATCATTTTGATGGTTCTCATACTTATACCTTCGGATCTTTATAATGAATCTATAAAAGTAAATAAATATGATCTTACTGCATTTCTTTTTTTGCTAATTTGGGGAGAACTAACAAAAAAATTTTCATTTTTCTGAGATGTCAAGTAAAATTATAGAAGAATTAACACCATGTTATAAATATAATATTAGGGTTATTGGACTTGATGGAAGCGACTGAGTCTAGTGACACATACTGAGTTCCAAGTTCTGTCCCTGTATTGCCCTGACTACTCTGTGCCTTCTGTTTCCTCACTGCAAAATACAATAAGTGTAGCTATTCTCCTTGCATCAAAGAGACTTTTTTGTGCTTAAAAGAGCAATAATCATGACAGGAAAACACATTGAAAGAAGAGTAATCTGATATTCTACGTTATTAATGTGATTTTAATACTCAATAAAGAGGATTTAGGCTTAACCTGGAAAGAGAAGATCACACCAAATCAATACCATCTATCAGTGTACCCAGTTGGCGTCAGTAAGATTCAGACTGTATTCCAACAGTAAGATCTGAGTCACTTGCTGTATATGCTGGAACACCTTCAATAAGGACAGAAAGAGTCCATCAGCTTCATTTATAATGAATTTATATTTTAAGAAATTAAACAAAAGATTCTTTGGATTTTTTGGAAACACTACCATACTATTTCCATACTATATTTTTCCTTGTCCTCTGGATACATTTGTTCTGGAGACCCTGAATCTCCGAGATTATTTTTGAGATCTTAGGAAAGGTTCTCAGTGAATTTGATCTGGTTTTGATCTTTGAATTTTTTTTTTTTTTTTTTGGTACGGAGGATTGAACCCAATGAGTCACATCCCCAGTCCTTTGTATATTTTGTTTTAGACAGAGTCTTGCCAAATTGTTTAGAGCCTCGCTAATTTGCTGAGGCTGGCTTTGAACTCACAGTCCTCTTGTCTCAGCCTCTCAAGCCACTGGGATTACAGGCATTCACCACCGAACCACACCCAGCTTGATCTTTCACATTTTTTAGTGAAAAGATTTTTTTAAATAAAAAAGTAGGAACAAATTAAAATGCATATAATAATACACTTTTTCTAATTTACTGATGAACAAGAGAAATTGAAATGAAAATATTTAGATAATGCCTGTTGCTGCTGCTGCTGATAATAATGATAATAATATCCAGTAGTTGCCCAGCATGGTAGAGCATGACTGACACCCCAGCAGCTCCAGAGGCTAAGGCAGGAAGACCCAAGTTCAAGGCCAGTGTTTGCAATTTGGCAAGGCCCTAAACAACTTATGAGACCCTGTCTCACAAAAATCAGAAAAGGCTAAGGATGTGGTTCAGCTGGGGATGTTAGATTGAACCCAGTATCAAAAAAAAAAAAAAAACACCAATAAGACCCAGTAATCCCATTAATAGAGAATGGTTCTATAACTGGACAAATAGAAAGGCTATTTCATGCTGATTCCTGCAGTTATTTCTACTTCATTTCCTTCTGTGTTCTGCTTTTACTTCCCATGGTCCATTCAGGACTAAAGATATAGCCCAGAAAGGTAAAGAAAATGCAGCTCCTTCACTTTCCTTCAAGCCTGGGATGGAATCCTGCTCAAATGCAGTTTAATAATCACCCATGACTTCAAGGGATCGACATCAGCAGCAGTCCAGCCTGAACACATTAAGGAATAAAATTACCATTCTTCTAAAGCTTTTTTTTATGATGGAAATTCATTGCAGAAACGATGTTTTCAGAGCCCCCATAAAAATAAAATTTATGTAAAAACAATTTTAGCATTTGAAAATAAAAACATAAAACCAGTTGTTCAATGTGGAAACACTGTTTTCTCTACTTTTGGAGAACTAACAAAGAGAAGTAATAAACTATTCATATACTTCAGCCCAAGGGAACAGTATATGGTTCCAAGAGCTGTTGTAAACTCAGTTAAATTACAGATCATAATTCCACTCTTCTTGTTTTCTTTCTCTCTTAATATGACGTTATGTTTTCTAAATAAAATTTTATGTCCTATGAGCCAAATGGTTTGATTTAGTTCTCTTTCTTAATAAAGCCTAAATTAAATCATTATGTATTAGTCTCAGAAATTGTTTGTTGTTTTGCAAACAATACAATTTTTGTGGAATACCTAACATCTGCAAGATGCCAAGTAAGACTGTCACTTGGGAAGCAGCAGAAGGAAGATTAAATAAGTACTTTAAATAACTCTTGGAACAATTCATTATTGCTCTTTGTATATTTACAGAAAGACAAAGAAATAGGTGTTTCAATATGAAGAGATAAGTACACAATGTATAAAGTGTATCTTCTTGCCTACTCTGGAACTTTCTCTAATATGAATTTGGAGTGTCTTCTTCTAACTCCCACAGTACCTGCATTTTTTTTCTGATACAATAAAAAACTTATTGCTCTTATTTTACATTTGAGTTTCCCCCATTAGACCTTAAGCTGTACTTTCAGGCAAGTATAAATTAAGAAATAATTTCATTAACACCTAATATGTCACTTATATATTGCTGTATAAAAAAATCAGCTCAAACATATTTGCTTAAAACATCAGTGAGGGGCTGGGGTTGTGGCTCAGTGGTAGAGTGCTTGCCTAGCATGCTTGGGGCACTGAGTTCTATTCTGAGCACTACATAAATGTAAAATAAAGATATGTCCACTTAAAAGTAAAAAATAAAAATAAAAAAATCAGTCAGTGATCATTTCTCATGATTCTCCTGGGTGACTGGATAGTACGTAAGCTGGCCTCCCTTTGGTCCCTCCTGTAGCCATGGACTGCTCGGATGACTACACTGTCTAGTCAGATAGGGCTGGGAAGTCCAACACAACCTCCCACACTTGATTTGGGCTTCACCTGGGATGCCTGGAATGGCTAGGATGGCTGAGGTCCCTTCTCTCATAGTCTTTCACCCTCGATTCTTCTAAGCATCATTTCAGGATTCCAAGACAGCAAGCTTCAATTGCAAGTATTTATCTGACCTTTGTCTGCACGATACTTGTTGGTGTTTAGCCAAATTAGGCCATATGGGCAAACAAAGACTCAATCCGGTGGGGGACTATGAAAGGACGTGTGTACGGGGAAATGCAGTTCACTGATGACCATTAATGTCACAATGTACAGCATCTAGGTTTAAAGCAGTAGCTGAACTGAATGTTATAGGTACCTAATAAATATAGTGAAATTGTAATTCATTCAACTACTTCTGGGAATAATGTAGAGGAAGTGTTTGCTGTCTATAAAGGGAATTACTTTTTTTTCAAACAAACAGCCAAAGTGTCTTCAATCAAAAGGAACAGTGAGACAATGTCTCGGGAACAGACAGAGCATTCATTGGTTGTTCTTGGCTTTTGAAATGGAGAGAATTCAATGTATTCTACCTCTTAGGAGGTCTAAGATGCAGTAGAGGTAGTTGATAATGTACTGGCCGTTGCCTATGTTTGGGTAGACGTTGGGAATATTCTCGAATGTTCTAAGAAAATATTCCTTTAACATAACTTCAAACACAAATATATTCGTCATAAATAATCCTGATATTTTACTAATTGCCCATTTACTACCTTCATCCTGTACAGTAATCATAATTTTTATCTTCCTAAGTCCTTTCAATGTGAGTGATGTTTGTCCTATTAATTATCATTATGGCCATTATATTATGATTATAGAAAACCTCTTCATTTTGATATGTGCCAGATACTAACTTAACCCTGGTTAATTTTCTTTACTCCATTCAGTAAATGGAGAAGAAAATTCAGTGTGAGACCTTTCAAAATACTCTGAAGTGCCTGGCAATTCCAGTGCCCAGTAATCCTAGTAACTCAGGAGGCTGAGGCAAGAGGATCAAAAGTTTGAGGCTAGTCTGGGCAACTCAGTGAGACCCTGCCTCAAAATTAAAAAGGGCTGGGGCTGTAGCTCAGTGGTAAAGTACTCCTGGGTTCAGTCTACAGTACCAAAAAAAAAAAAAAAAGAAAGAAAGAAAGAAACTACTCTGCAGTATAACATAACAACAACCAGAGGTAACACTTATTTAGCACATAATGTATGCTAGATACTAGTGAGTATCGCATGTGCAAATTAATTCACTTAATTATTACACAAAAGAAACAAGGAACGGAAGATTAAAAAGAAGTATGAAATTATATATGGTTTTTAAAAGTGCTCTGGCAAAAAGGTTGAAGAGAATAGGGAGTGTTGGGGAACAAAGCCTATTTCAGTTTAAGCAGCTGACCAGGGTAGACCTTGCTGAGCAGTGACAGATGAATAACAGCTTAAAGGAGATGAGGGAGGGAGTAGTTGGTGGAAGAGCATTCCTGTAAGAGGGACAGGCTTTGCAAAGGCTGTTCAGACCAGACATGTCCAGAGATTGTAAGGATGGCTGGGGAGAAAAGAATAGGAGACAGACCAAGATAAAGAAGACTATTGCTGAAATCCAAATGAGAATTGATAGTGGCTTCATCAAAGAGCTTGCAGCCTCTCAGGGATTACAGACACCTAAAGAAATAATAACTAGGAAAGGAGATACATGCTAGTAGGATGAACATCAAAACAAGGCTTTCAACTAAAGATCTCCCAGTTCATGTTATTCATGATCCTTGATTAAAAGATGTGGAAAATAAAGGAGAGATGTTACTATTTCATAGGAAGCATAGCTTAAGGGACTTTGGGGTCAGATAGACCTGGTTCAAGTCCCACATCTCTGCTACCTCGTGCTTCTAGACAAAGCTGAGCTCCTCAAAGGCTCAGTTTCCTCATCTGTAAAATAGTTACATTTTTTGAGTGTCTGCCACACTGTAAGTTTGCAGAGGTGCTTCCTATAAAATTATTTCACAGCAAAATACTTAAAAAAAATGCTTCCAGACTGGTGTGGTGGCAAAGCCTGTAATCCCAGCAACTTGAGAGGCTGAGGCAGGAGGATTCTGAGTTCAAGGCCAGTCTCATCAACTTAGTGAGGCTCTGAGCAATTTAGGCCCTGTCTCTAAATAAAGTTTAATACAAAGGGCTGGAGATGTGGCTCCATGGTTAAGCGCTCCTGGGTTTAATCTCTGGTACTAAATCAACATCATTATAATCATCATAATCATCATCTCCAATAGCCTTCATGGTTATCCTCATTACTGAAAGATGTCAATTACGCTTTCATCTTATCCTGGGTTTCAAGCTCATGTCAAGAACAGACTTACTTGTTGAGATACCACTGGTTATTAAGAGCACTTAGTGAACTGAGAAGGACCTTTCAAAAAGTGGTTCTAAGTATGATCCTGAATAAATATCAACCTCAAACTAGACTAGGACAAGCGTCAGAGGTTTGAATTGTATTAAGTGTGTGACCTTAACTAAGTTACTTAACATTTCCGAACTCTGATTTATTTACTTGTAAAATAGGAATATAAAGATTATTTGCAGGACTTGTGTCAGGATAGCATGAAGTCGCATATATAAAATGCTTTACAAAATTCCTTAGGAGATTGCTTTATAATGGTTACTAAATTACTATGAAATTATCTGGGACATAATAGGCTGTCTGTAAATGTTCCATTATTTGCTGCATCTCCATGACTCAATTTATACCCAAACTAGGGAATATTTATTTTTATTTATTTATTTATTTATTTATTTATTTATTTTTGCAGTACTGGTGATTGCTCTACCACTGAGCTACAGCTGCAGCCCTTCTCTTAAAATTATTGTTTTTGAGACAGAGTCTCTAAGTTGCTGAGGGTGGTTATGAACTTACAATCCTACGGCCTCAGCCTCCTGAGCTACAGCAATCACAGGTTTGCTCTACCACATACAGCAATTTTTATCTTATATTGTCCCAGAGACATTTTCACATATTAACAGTAATTAAGCTATTTCCTTCCTAATCATTAATATTAGTCCCAAGACTACAGCACTGCATATACTGAAACTGATATGGTTGTATTTTTCTATTACTTTAAGATAGAATAAGTGTATACTTTTTAAACTCAAAATGTGCTCAATGTTTATTTCAAATGAATTGGGCATTACATTATTGTGTATGAAAACCTTATGTATTGAGCAGCAGATATTTCATTTCCACTCTGCTTTCCAACAACTGTGTGATTTTGGTATTCTTATTATCTCTAGGCACCCAACAGAATTAAACATGGACAGTTTTAAAAAAATGTGGAGGATTGATAAAAACATTTTGAAATAGTGAAGCCTTTTGGCTAAAAACTCAAGAAAACTGGTTCATTTGTCTATTCACTCCACTGGACTCTGAGTTAAATTCTGGGACTAGGAAGATACAGAAGGTGAATGCAATTTGGGGTGATGATTGAAGAAGCATCTACTCAATTCACTTCTGTGGAAAAGAGTATGACCGGAGATTTGCATGGTCTTTTGGCCACATCCCCATCCTGTCCAGACTCACATGCTCTTGGTCCTGGGGAAAGTCACTGGACACTTACTTTCTACCATCTTCCAAAAGAACGTTTCTATAGGAAGGTCTTTCTCTTCCAAACTCTGCTCTGTGCATGCAATCTCCTGGCCATCCATGATGAGAGAATTTCTTCCAAAGAGAGTTCACTTAAATACCTCCCTAGTTCCAACATGTAAAGATAATAGCTAATTACACTGTCCAGATAATTGTTCTCTAGTGTGATGAGAAAAAGTGAGGGATTTCCCCTGACGATTCCATTTCCATTTTATGAATACATCATTCAGAAAATGTTTTTAGACCAATGAATCACCAGAATAGGAATGCACCTTGTATATCATCTTAATCTGGAGACTTTCATCATGAATTGGTTTTGATGTCTTTTTTGTTACAGATAGAATGCTATAATGAACATGTTTTATTCAAAATGTTACCTATGCTTAAATTATTCATGAACTTCATCATAAATTAGAGTATTGATGGTTATATAATGTTTCACTTGAAACAATTCACCTGTTGGATTTTTTCTTTACAGGATTCTAAACGAAATCTAAATTTTTACTATGAAAGAACCCAATATGCAGTTTCAGCACTTTGGAAATTTTCACAAATAAATTTCTAAAAAGGAGCTTTACTCTATTATTTCAAACACACTTTCTAGCTTTCCATTTCATTTTATTTATAATTTACAAACATTATGAAAATCTATTTTACACTGAATCTTATTGCTCAAAAATTTTTCCATTGATTTTAAGCAATGTTCTTCCCTGTACAGAGGCTAGATAAGTATTTACCTGTGTTTCTTGACTTGTTTTTTTTTTTTTTTGTTGTTGTTGTTGTTGTTCTTGGAGTCACATTTTATAACTACTCAAATGATCCAGAATTTACTTTAACTTGTGATGTAAGGAGCTAATCTTTTCTTAAATAATTTATTTTTCAATAATTTACAACTTGTCTATCATATATTACATATTAAGGTCATGAGCCAATTTGGTTTTAATGGTCTGTCTCTATCTTGAGAATTACATGCAGGATTCACACTTTCATGTAATTTGCATTTACTTTTTTTTCCCTTACACTATCTTTATTTTATTTATTTTTATGTGGTGCTGAGGATCGAACCCAGGGCCTCACATGTGCTAGGCAAGCGCTCTACCACTGAGCTACAACCCTAGCCCTGCATTTGCTTTTTTTTTTTTTTTTGTACTGGGGATTGAACTCAGGGGCACTTAACCACTGGGTGACATCCCCAACCCTATTTTGTATTTTATTTAGAGACAGGGTCCTGCTGAGTTACTACGTGCCTCACTGATTTGCTGAGGCTGGCTTTGAACTTGCAATCATCCTGCCTCAGCCTCCCAAGTGGCTGAGATTATAGGTGTACACCACTGCACCCAGCTTGCATAAATTTTTAAATTTGCCTTGTATCTCATTACCCTCATCCCCTGCTAGACTGTGAAATTCCTAAGAAAGACATGTGCGTTGTTAACCTTTGCCTCTTGGCACTTAGTGCACTGGTAAGTGCCCACTGAATGTCTTAGCATAAGTGAGTGAGTGAATAGGAGTTGGGGTGATAATTCAGGAATTATGTATTCAATTCATTTTCCTGGAAAAGAGTAAAATAGGACATTTTCTTGGTCTTTTGGTCAGCCTTTGCTTGGAGGCAGTTCTTCACCCAGCTGTAGAGAGATGGTTATTGCCATCAGCTCCAGATATAAATTGTTCTGGTTGTATTATAAGACATGTTGAAAGATATTCTTAGGACCTTCTGAATGAACAAAAGGAAACTGAGCATCCCAAGGAAACTTTAAGAGCAGAACAGTAGGACAGCAGAGAAAAGACTGTGTGTTTTGTTGTCTTCACTTTCTCTCCCTAGGCTTTTTATCTGCCTTTGATTTTTTTAAATTATTTAATTCAAAATAGGCAAGTGATCATTTGGGAAATTTGAATAATAGAGAACAATACCATAAAAAGTCACCCATTCCACTATGCAGAAATAACTACTTTAGGGCAGCTCAAAATTTATCTTCCAATTTATTCATTTCCCCCATTGCTTTATTGGAACTTTGTTGGAACTCAATCCCAAAGGAGAGATGCAATCTCATGCTGCTAGACTGAGCAAAGTGATTATGAAATCTCTCTTTTGGGAGTGCATGTGTAAGATATTGGACTACCCAGAGAATGTAGGAACCTACACCCCATAAGCTTTAAATGCTGCAAAAGGCAGTTTTCCCAAAATCCAAGAGGGCTGTGTGACTTATTCCTTCAAACTTCCAGATTTTCTACCTAAAACAGTTATCCTTTTTGATATATAAATTTATTTTTTTAGTTGTAGTTTGGCACAATACCTTTATTTATTTATTTTTATGTGGTGCTGTGAATTGAACCCAGGGTCTCGCACATGCTAGGTGAGCACTCTACTGCTGAGTCACAACCCCAGCCCTAAAATAGGTATTTGATGAAAGGAAAAAGAATATAAAACTATGTCCAGAGGGATACTCTGCCAGACTCTTCTACTAGGAAAGCCCCAGTGAAGAGCACTTAATTAAACACATAAGCAAGCTCAAAGAGGAGACTAAACTCAGATTTCCCAGCCTGGATTGAGAAATGGAATCCAGCCCTGTTTTGTTAAATTCCAATCACAGCAGTCACTGAATTTCTAAAGGTGGGCAATCAAGGGACTGATTGGTACTCATTCCAAAGGCAGCCACCATTCTACAGTTTAGGACTTAGAGTTCATCTTGCTAAGAGGAGTGGCCAATTCTTTCTTCCCTTTTGTTCCCTTGATGATGGTCTATGGATATTCTGGAAATTCAGAATTTAGTCTTGAGATGAATACCAGACCTGTGGCCCTATCAATTTAATGTAGGATAAGATTTTTCCATGACACAATTTAAAAGTGAAAATGTAACTAATTTCTTGCTTTTTTGGTATAATTTCTAATTTGAACCTCCATTCTATCTGATAAGAGAAAGTTTACATATTTACCTTTATGTGTTAAGACTTCCAAGAAAAGTCACTAATTTTAGGATTTTTATCTTTTATTTCCAGTTTCTGAATATCTAAACCAGTCAGTTAAGATTTTCTCTTTCATTGGCTCCTTAATATTAATTCTAAAATCCAGAGCTGTGGAGTTCTACTGGTATTGGAGGGAATACTTTGACTTTTCAGATCTGCATTTTTTGGTATCCCACAACTCTACCACACAGTTCTTAAGCAGAACCTACCTTTGACTACTGGCACCTAGCTAGTTCCAGCCCTGTCCTTTGGCACCTGCTGAGCTGTCCATGGTTCTGATCACCTCTGGTTATTAATCTGCATATTATTCATCCTCTTCCTGACCATTTGGTTCTTTTCTCCACCAGCCCTTGAGATATATGGGAAACTCTTCAGTCCTCTTCCATGACTCTCTGTGGCCACAGAAAATTCAAGGTGACTTTCTCAGTCCTGGCTTTTCTTGCTGCTCTTGGACTCTACAGCTGCCACCTTAATGTAAATGTGGTAAATGGGGGAATTCTAGGAGCTCTGCCGCTTGTTCATACCCTAGCAAGGAGCACACATTAGTGAGTGCTGCTTTGGGTTATCCAAAGATCTTCTGTATCTTTCTAGACCCTAAACTTAACCCCAAATTATTAAAGAACAAGGAACAAGACCCCCACTCTCCCCACAAAACATGCAAAATTTCCTAATTCACAGCCAGCTCTTGGCTTCCTATGTTCTATGGGGAGGAGAATCTTGATTTGATTCTATTAAATTTATCACCTGGTGAATCTTTTTTGGTATTATGCTTGAACCAAAGAATTTAAACTAAAAAGAAATGTTTATTTTCCAGCTCTCCTGTGACACCTTTCCCTAGAATATGAATGACTAACATCTGACTTTCCACTTTAAGGAAAAGCTTTCAAAACTAAGCAAAGGAATTTAAAAACGCACAAAGGCATATAAGCACACAGGGAGTATCATCTGAAATATCAGAAAGGTGAGCACATGAAACTCAAATTGCAGGGAATCATTGATTTTAGAATTAGACTTCCCAGATTTTGACCTTGCTTGAATTACTTTGTTGTTGTTGTTGTTGTTGTTACTACTAGGGAATAAACTCAGGGGTGCTTACCTACTGAGCTATATCTCCAGCACTTTTTCTTTTTTATTTTGAGACAGGATCAAGATTGCCTTTAACTTGCAATCCTCCTTTCTCAGCCTCCCAAGTCACTGGGATTACAGGGTGCCCACCATGCCCCGCCTGTTGTATTACTTGTGAGCCATTAAACATTAGTATAATCACTTAAATTCTTATGCCTCCAAATGCAAACATAATATTGATCACATAATAGTAATGTATCTCTCAAGGGATTTTAAAGATTGAATAAGGACATACAAAGCACATAAAAAATGCCTGGCATTTGTTAAAGGATCAAGACACATTATGTATTACCTATTATTGTTAATCTGTTATTACTAAAAGGCAGATCTGGTATTTCACTCATATTCACTGGCATGACCGCACTGATGTCTTACTGAGTCTTTCGTGCTGATCTGGTGTCAAACAGTCAAGCAATCTCCAAGCAGCTGGGTCCTAATAGTTGCTAGACTGTCTTTCCCGAGCCAGCAGATTTAGGTGGTAAGGAGACAATGAGTGCAAATGGATTTTAGAGAGATTTACAATTTTGAGCAGCATGAGTTTCGTGTTTGCCACAGTTCCTCCAGACTCTCAAGTCCAGGGCGGTGAAGTAGAGTGGGATACAGGAGGATAACATGTGCACAGTTTAGGTTTGGATCACAGCTGAGGAATACTGACCTGAACATATCCCCAGCCTTAAAAATGATTGCTGGCAGCTGGCCCACCCTTCCCTCTAGAGAGACATTATCTTTATTATCTGGGAATGTAAGCAAATATTCTCCGTGGTGGAGATAGAGATGTCTCTATTTCCACCATCCTGACTATTTCTGAGAGAGAGAGAGAGCTTTCTCAAACATTACTGCCATTTGGTTATAAGAGAGGAAATGAATTGTTTGAAAAATTGGCAGAATTTGCTTAGTAATCACAATAGTTAATTTTGAGTTTTTGTCCTTAAAAAATGGAAAAGTAATTAATTTTATTGTATTGGGTTCCTCCACTTCAAAAAATGGAATATTTGTTTAAGGATCTTCCAGGACAATTAGACCCTACTCAATATTTAACCCACATTAAATTGTTTTTGCTAACCTGGAAGGTGATGTGTAGTGCCATTAATTGTTGTACTTTACTCATATTTGATTATTTGAGTTCAAGCTGAATTCATATTTTTTTAGATTACTTTTCTCTTTTGAAATTCAGTCTTTTGTAGGGTTTGTAATAGTCTGGTTATTTTTCAGGAGAGTGGATAAAATATTCATCAAAATGCTAACCCTTTATAGGTCATTACTTGTTGTTTTATTTTCCTCAGATTATTTGTCCTATAAATTTACTTGTATCATTCATTAAATATTTTTAAGCTAAGTTATTTAAAGTCTTTACAGCCCCAACTTATTTTCCTTTGTGATTTAACTCACCGGTTTATAAGTTTGTTACATTCTTTCTCATTTACAAGCCATTTTAATTGTATTTTCTTAGATGCATTCATCAGTCTTATTTATCTAGTTTTTCTAGTATATTCTTGTAGCTTAAATGTGTTTTACTCACTACTCTTTTAAAATTTTATTTTGTATTTGTTCTTTTTAATACACATGACAACAGAGTGTACTTTTTTTCAGGATCATATAGTTTTTATTAACATTCATCAAGTAAACAGAATTGACCTAATAGACAACTGAAAATAAAAGACTAGATCTCTTGAAGTACAAGGGCTGAAACAACCATTACTCATTTTAAAACCAAACATTGGATGGTATGACTAGCGTTTACTCTAGTGTAAAATAGGCCAAAGATTGACACCGCATTCCCCTCATGCATTGTTTATTTAAAATAGTGAACATTAAAATGTGTGGGTCTACATATAATCCACAAAAGGCCCCTCACAAATCTTTATGTTCTGTGTATGGAATATCTACCTCATGTACTATGAAAGTTTTATTTATGTCTCATCATAAAGTCAAAAGTAATGTAAACAGTCAAATTATAATAGGCTAATGACTTGCACATTTTCAAATGGATGTCAATATATCTAAATAGAAAATAAATGATGGTCCTGTCCACTATTTTTTAAAAAATAGAATATCTTTCCAGATTTTGCATACAGATCACTTTAAAGACAAGGTATGCAGGTTTTAAGGTCTCACAATCGGTTGTCAGAAAAACAGCAGTTGTTCCTGCAGTATCTCATTAGCTCCTGACCCAATTATTTTTAGATGACATGATTTAGAAGACATATAAACCCATCTAAGAATTTGTAATTATTCTGAGACAGATGGTTTCAGTGTTAACCCTAGAATCATTATCAGAAAGAATAGCAATGTGATGTAGAAGAACAACTAATCAACATGACTAAAAATATGCACACTTTCAGAAAAACAATCTGGTCATCTGGAAAAAAATCACAGGTACAACCTGGGGAACACTCCCATATAGGATACTGATCTGGTCAAGGCATACTATTTCTAAGCAGAATTATCAAATCAGGGTGAATTCAGGTCACCTTTAAGGAACAGCCTACAAGACAGACCATAACTGGTCCAATTTGCCTTCAAAGCAATCTGGTACTATCCTACCCATTTCAATTCAAAGTTTGAAGTTAATTCAAACCAAAAGACCATAGTGGAGCAAAAGTGAGCAAAAGTGTAAAGACTTGTACGTTCTTATTGCTGTATTAAGTTTGAAGATGAGCATACCTACCACAGTAGTATTGTTCCAGGAAGCAGGATAGGATCAGTGGTAAATTAGAAAACAGACTATTAATTGCACAATTAATAGAAAATTAAAAACATGTTTCAAAATCTACAATAAGCCTGTATTCAAAGGCATCATAATTATTACAACAGTGAGGTGCTGGACTTTAGTTCTGTGGAATAGCTTTGCAGTGGACTCAGTGACCTACAGGTATGGCTCACCTTCTGCCTCCTGAAGGGTGAATATGCTATACAGGGCTGTGATGGTTTCTACTGAGTGGTAAAATTCACATAAATTCCACATTACTCATGTCAGAATCATTCCTTGTGCAAAGTTTGATGTAGATGAAGATAAAGTGATTTCTTGGTCAATAACTGCAATTTCTTTCTTTTAGAAAGGCAGTGGGTTTCTTGTGTAGTTCTATTACCCTTGGCCCAGGTTTAATCTCATCTGTCTCCATGAAAGCAAAATGCTGGGTGCTGGTAAACCTTTTTTTAGGCTTGTAGTGTTTGAATTCAAAGAAGCTAGGTGCGCCTTTGGTTAATTTTTCAATATGCTTCTGGAGTTCAATGTCCACATTAAAATGAACATATGTATCTTCTTTTCTTGAAACCACAGGAGTATCTTGCACAGGAGTTAAATCTATGCCGTTCAGATCCTTTATACTAACTGCTCCAGCACCACCTTCTTCTTCACCTTCTTCAAATTCTAATGCTTTTCCTCACCAGGTGCTAAAATTCTCCTTCATGGGACAGGCTGAACATCAAATGGAAATTCTTTATTATACGTGAGAAAATTCTTTAGGATTGGTTCTAGCTTCTTCAGGTCTTCCAGTTTAAATTCTTCCTGGGACTGTGTGGACCCTAAAGCTTGACTTCGAAATTCCAAGCTTGTTGCAATTTGGCCTATGATTTTCTTTTGCTCTTCTGTGAGTTCAGAATTGTTGTGTTGAGCTTGGGCCTCTTTTTGTAGATGTCTTGCTAATGTCCGATACTCTGCTATCACCTCCACAAGCTGGCTCCAAGAGTCCAGTCTGTGCCTGTCCTAAAACTGGCACCCCAGCGTTGCAGGAGACTCCAGGTCACCTCCCACATGGCCACTTCCCACCTATCCCATCCTGCCCCTACCCAGCAAAGCCCGGCTCTAGGGCACCATCCTTCCCAGGCCTGGTCCCAACATGAACAAGGCCACCCAAAGCCACCACTGCCACCCGCTGAAGAGCAGCCCAAGCAAGCCCATTTGCCCAATAGAATGTATTTTGACATATTATACATACAATTGTGTTCCTGTACACCAAAGGTGAATCAGCTGAGAGAGAAATTAGGAAAACTATCCCATTCACAATAGCCTTAAAATATATTTGGGAATCAATCTAACAAAAGAGATGAAAGACTCTATAATGACAACTACAGAACACTAATGAAAGAAATCAAAGAAGGCCTCAGAAGATGGAAAGATCTCCCTCGTTCTTGGATAGACAGAATAAATATTGTCAAAATGGCCATGCTACCAAAGTGCCATACAGATTTAATGCAATCCCTATTAAAATTCCAATGATATTCTTCATAGAAATAGAAAAAGCAGTCATGAAATTCATTTGGAAAAATAAGAATAGCCAAAGCAATCCTTAGCAAGAAAATTGAAGCAGGAGGCATCACAATACCAGACCTTAAATTATACACAGAGCTATAGTAAGAAAAACAGCACTGTATTGGCACCAAAATAGACATGAAGATCAATGGAACAGAATAGAGGACTCATTACTCTTTGATCCATAAGAGAAGCTATATTTTGTGTATTGTGAATCAAATGCAAACTTATTTTACATCTGAAATAATTATTTAACCTCCAGATCCAACTGAATTATCTTTCTCTCAATAGTATGTGAATATTTTCTTTATTGAAGTTTTAATTTACATCTAAACTAGATCTTTTCCTGGAGTAAATATTTGATCCCTGTTCTTTTTATTGTTTGTACAATTTCCACAGTGTTTAATTATTGTTTGGTTACATATTTTTTTCAAAGTAGTCTTTATTGTCAAACTTTATTTGAATGTTAGTGTCATTTTACAGTTTTTACTACATTTCTCTCCCAAAGTTCCAATGGGATTTGAGTTGAAGTTAATTTTTAACAAATTGTTTGTTTAAAAAAATACAAGTTTTCAATATTCATCCTTTAGATCAAAGGAATTATCTTTTCTTAAAATTCAACAATCCTGATGCCTCCATCTCTTTCATTATTGCTGTCTGAACGTCTTATTGTGGTGTGCTGGCTCTCCAGAGCAATCTTTAAGCCTCATCCTCTTTTTATCATGTTCATCTCTTTATATGTTCCCTCTGAATTCTTAGGAATTCAGAGTAGTTCTTTAATTCGATTTTTTAATTTTCTGAAATATCCAATTTGTTGTTTAATGATTTTTTAAAATTATTGGAATTACAGATGGCACTGTGGTCATGTCCTCAGGTGAGAACGGGTGTAAAGATGCCCCATGTCCCAAGTGCTGGCCTTCCTGGAGCATCTGCACAGGTGCAGCATCCGTTCATCCATTTCCTTGGATGTGCCTCACTTAGGAAAGCTAAGGACCTGTTGGGAATTCCACTTTCACCTTTAGTTTTTTACCTTCATGTGCTAAAAATTAAGTATTAGAACACTTATGCAAAATGGAGCATTGGTATATATAACACTATGTTCCAAATTTAAAACATAAAATAATAGAGGTGTCTAGTGATAAACAGAGCAACAGATCAAAATTCAGTGCTGAGTTAGAAGTGTGTAGCCGACGAAGAGCCCTAGACGCCACCAAACCCTATCTTCTATAATCACAGAAGAGAAAATGCAATTTCTTAGAATGTAGGATTTACTACTCCACATCCCAGGTCCTTTCTATTCCTAGTTGTGGCTAAATTCCAATATCAGCCTGGAAATTGAGAAAATATTGCATGGTAGGATTAATAGAAGTAGACTATTTTCCCTTAGCATATCACATCTGTTTCTTTGAAAATATCACCAAGACAAAAAAGTTAATCACAAAAGTTATAAAAATATAAACTCATAGTACTGTCCAACAAAACTGTCTTCAGTTTATGAGCCTCTGTCATGACCTGTTAATCTCTGAGCATTTATCCTTCATGTGAAATTCACACACAGGAATATGCATCCTTTAATTCATGTCCTATAGATGATTTGGAGATTGGAATAAAATGAATTCTGGTCCCCTAGAGAAGTAGATGGCTACAATTTAAGGACCATATCACTTTTCTGAGACTACGTTTTGCAAAATTTAGTAGGTTTCCACATAAGCACTTCTCTAAAAAATTTTTTCAAGATAACTTTTATTGGTACATTATAATTGTACATAATAATGGGCTTTGTTATTACATATTTATATATTACATAAGCATTTCTGCTAGTTGTGACCTTAACTCTAAGCACCAGTTCTCTTAAGAGATCTTAATAATTTGTGACCATAAAAGCATTAAGAATCCAGCTAAAACTAAATACAAGTTTTCAATACTCTTCCTTTAGATCAAAGGAATTATCTTTTCTTAAAATTCAACAATCCTGATGCCTCCATCTCTTTCATTATTGCTGTCTGAACTTCTTATTGTGGCGTGCTGGATCTCCAGAGCAATCTTTAAGCCTCAGTGCTTAAAGATTGCTTAATTCTCTCTTTCAACCCCAGTACAGATGTCATCTAATAGCCTTGGCTTCAGGCTGAAGCTAAGGGAGGTCTGAATGAGATCACTAACAGGTGTTAGTGCTAGAGACCTTAAATGAAATCTAGGCTCACAACTCCATCCTAACTTCCCTTGATAAAATCCTACCCAATAGCTGCAAATCAGCTGTTCTCCAAAAGAAATCCCCCTTTCATCTGCAAGCTGCTGAGCTGGATTGTACTCCAGGGATATGGAGTATTAGAGCTCCTCAAGCTGTAGTGTCTACAGATGTCAAAAAGCTTTTCTTGAAGTCCTTACCATGGGGACTTGAAATTTTCCTTTCTGAATACAGATGGGGTGGGGAGAATTTATAAAGTTTCTTTTATCAGAAGTAATCTCTTGGAAATTACCACACATTCTGGCCACCCAAGATTATGCAAATTAGAATCTTTTTGGAAAATAAACAACAGAAGTCTGCTTTCTGTCTCAGCATCCTTTCTTTGGTTGAAATTTTTAACCCTAACTCACCATCATTTCCCGGTATATTATAGCAATGCCAAAAAAGATTACAAGGGAAACAACCAAATCAGGAGTCTTATACTTCCAGAGTTTTGATGCCTTATAGATAATTCTATCAGCCAAGTCAGCCAAGTCTCACTTGTTAATTATTAGAAAAACAACTTTCTAATAGAGCTTTGTTCTACTAAACAAGCCAAACTTGTAAAATAAACACATCACTGCTGTCAGATGTGGTTGTGCATGCCAGAAAACCCAGCAACTTGGGAGGCTATGGCAAGAGGATCGGAAGTTCAAGGCCAGCCTCAGCAACCTACTGGGGCCCCCAATGACTTAATGAAACCCTGTGTCAAAATAAAAAATTAAAAGGGCTGGGATGTGGCTCAGTGGTTAAGCATCCAAATAAAATAAAATAACAGTGCTGGAGTTACCAAAGTCAGGGACTAGGCCACCGTACCATCACAGAGCCAGTATCTGATTCCCTTTTTCTGGTTACATGGTAGAGATAAGATGGAGAAACAAAAATGTATAAAATATGAGGAATCGTCCAGGAAAGCCTACCCAGCCAAGTGGTCAACCAAAACTTAAACCTGGATGTGTTAAACATTTTTATCATGACAAATTTCTGTCTGTGTGAAATTAGCAAATCTTTTATGTGGTACAGTTACTTTTGACCTGGATAAATCCACAAATGAAATTAATCCAAACGTTCCAGAGATAAAGGAATAAGTTAAATGTGAGAACTAACTTGCTTTAAAAAAGTGAATAAGGAGATAAATATATTTAACCTGATTTAAGTATCACACAAGATATACATGTATTGAGACATTATGTAATACACCATTAATAAATGCAATTTTATGTTTTTATGTATCCATTAAAATAAATTAAACAATAAAATTTAAAAAGGAAGGAGGGAGGGGGGAGAGAGGAAGGGAAAAAAGGAAGGAAAGAAAGAACAGAAAAGGAAAGAAAAAGAAAAGAAGAAAAAAAAAGAAAATTTTAAAAGATCAGCTAGTTCCTTTAGGTGCCATGAGTAATCCCTGACCAGCAATCCCTGACCCACTTAAAATGAGATGCTATTTGGTCTTTCTTGTCTCCTGGCAACCTTGATTAGTACTAGCATCTCTGGTCCTAGAAATGCTGCCATGGTAGGTAGTGATGAGATATCACTAAAGTCAAGTGTCACACTGCCATAACAACTAGCTACAAAAATGCTTGTGTGTTCATACATGAACATACAACCAGTGAAACTCTACATCATGGACAACCACAAGAGTGGAATTCTAATTAAAATAAGTAATTCCCATGCATATATAATATGTCAAAATACACTCCACTGTCATGTAATATCTAAAAAGAACAAATTTTAAAAATGCTCATAAATACTTGTGGATTGCTCGGCCTATTGTTTATTTGGTCTCAACTGTACATTGAGCTTTCACATACTTCTTATACATGTGCCTGGCTTTCTACCAGTGCTGGGTTTGTATTAGGAGTGTATAACAACTGTACTTCTGAAATGAATCCCGTAATTAGTAGCACCAGATGAAACCCTTCTTCCATCTGCTTAGGGCCTCTTTGATTTCCTTGTTCCTCAGACTGTAGATCAATGGATTTAACATGGGGATGATGACAGTGTATAGGACTGACGCCAGTTTGTTCTGGCTCAGGGAATCTCCCGAGTTGGGATACATGTAAACAAAGATACCTGAGCCAAAGAAAAGGATCACTACTGTCAGGTGAGAAGCGCAGGTGTTGAAGGCCTTGGACCTGCCTTCAGCTGAAATGATCTTCAGTAGAGCGGCAACAATGTAACCATAGGATACCACGATGACCAAGACGGATGTGAGCCCAAAGATCACTGTGAGCACAGAGGTCATGACTTGAAAGAAAAAGGTGTCAGAGCAGGAGAGGACCAATAATTGAGGCAGGTCACAAAAGAAGTGGTTGATGACATTTGGCCCACAGAAATGGAGCTGAAGCAAAGCACACAGTTGGATAAAAGAGCCAAAGAACCCAGTAATGCAAGATCCTGCCACCATCTGCACACAGAGGGTGGGGGACATGATGGCTGTGTACAGCAGGGGATTGCAGATGGCGGCGTATCGATCATAAGCCATGGCTGCCAGAAGACAGCACTCAGTTAGACCCAGGCTGGAGAAGAAGAAGTACTGCATGGTGCACCCCAGAAAGGAGATGGAGCTATGCTTCTGGAAGAAGCCAGAGAGCATCTTGGGGGCTATCGTGGAAACGTAGCAGATATCCAGAAAGGACAGGTTGCTGAGGAAAAAATACATGGGTGTATGTAGGTGGGCGTCCATCCTGATGAGTGTGATGAGGCTCACATTCCAGGACACGGTCATCAGGTAGATCCCTAGGAATACTGAAAAGAGGGCAATGGTGAGCTTTGGAAACTCAGAGAATCCCAAGAGAATGAACTTCGTGATTGTTGTATGGTTCCTTCCTTCTGTCATAGCGTTGGTGGTCCCAAGATCTGCAGGGACAGAAGAGAACAAATCCCTAAGTCAGTTGTTATCCCAACTTCTATTGAGATAAACCACCTTATCTCCACACAGAGCTCATAAGAAAGAGGAATGCTGAGCGTTTGGGGGAAATTACCCTGGTTAACTTTGCCTCTAAGTTACTACAGTGGTTGTGTCAATTTTCCCACATGTGAAAGGGGATAATTACACTTGTTATTATTAACTATCAGGCTTTTACTAGGACAAAGGAAAGTATAACAATATTTGGAAGGTCCCTTAAAAATATGTTTTAGAAATTGCAGAGTGTTATTAATGGCATTATAATCCCTGCTTATAGCTCAGTGAGTAAGAGCATGGGTCTAGTTGTCACACAGCTGTTGCTTGAATGTGGCTCTTCTATCTATAAGCTATGACTCAGGAAAAGTTATCTAATATCTTTGTACCTAAGTTATGTATCTGCGAAGTAGTCAGAGTAAAATTGATCTCCTAAAATTTATTTCATATCAAATTATTTCAGATATGTACAGTACCTACCATGTATTTCACATGAAGTGGTGTTGTTACAGGATATCTTTATAATATAGTTTGAAGCACTCTTGGTTTGCGGGAAAAAAAATTTAAATTTAAAAGTTCAAAGGATCATATAACACTCTGTAATTAAAAGAGATTAAATTAAAAGTCAACAAGTCAAATAATCAGAAAAATCATATTTGGAAACTACATATTTCTAAATTACTCAGAAGCCCAAAGAATAAGTTATAATGGAAATTACAGAATATTTGTAACTTAAATATAATGAAGAATACCATCTGTCAAATCTTGTGGATTTAACTAAAGATGTATTTAGAAAAAAGTCATATTAAATAACTATAAAAAAAGAATAAAACAGTTGGGTCTGGTGGTGTACACCTGTAATCCCAGCGTCTTGGGAGGCTGAGGTAAGAGGATCGCAAGTTTAAAACCATCCTCACCAAAACTGAGGGACTAAGCAACTCAGATCCTGTCTCCAAAAAAAAATACAAAATAGGGTTGGGGATGTGGCTCAGTGGTCGAGTGCCCCTGAGTTCCATCCCCCCCTCACCTGGTACCAAAAGAGAGAGAGAGAGAATTTAAAAAATGATGGATGTGAGCATCATCCTTAGTTAGGAAAGAATACAAATAAACAAAATAAATAGAAGGAATTTTAAAACAATACAAGAACATCAAAAGGTGATCCTTTGATGTGTGAAACTGAGGAAAAGAAGATAAATTTTTAAAGAATGAGGAGGGGGACATAATTCTAGACGATGAAGACACTAAAACAAAAAGATATCCTAAACAATTTTAAGCTAATAAATTTTAAAATTTAAACAAAAAGTAAAGGGACCGGGGTGTAACTCAGTGGTAGAGCACCTGCCTGACATATGTGTAAGGCACTGGGTTCTAGCCTCAGCACAGCATAAAAACTAAATAAGTAAAATAAAGGTAAGATAACTAGATAGTAAACATCACTAGAAAAATCAAACTTGCCCAAACTGATTCAAATGGGAAGAAGAACCTACATTCTTTATTGGAAGTATATTGTGTCCTTAATGGTAGAAATATTCAATCCTTATTCTAAAGGGGCCAAGCGAGAAATAAAGCTTGTTTTATCAATATTTGCTTTAAAGTTTCTATACAGGATAATGAATGGATAAAAACAATCGAATTTAAAAATCTACTCCCCAAGAAGAACAGGAGTTCAGTGGATTAGACAAAGGGGAGTGAAGAGAAGGGAGAGGGATAGGAAAAGGAGAGACAGTGGAATGGATCTGACTTAACTTCCCGTGTTCAAATAGGAGCTCACCACAGTGCGTCTCACGATAGTGTACATCCACCAGACTGGGATCCTGATTAGAGTAAGATATACTCCATGTTTGTGTCTATATGTCCAAATTGACTCTACTGCATGAATAATTTAAAAGAACAAATAAACATTTAAAAAAAAATTTAAAGATCAATTCATTGAATCTAATTGAACATTCACACATGCATGCAAGGATACGGCAAGTTGTCCCATCATCAGGTGTATCCACAGGACACTGATTTTTACATTTATTTTTTAAGTGAACTGTAGATTCATTAAAAAGGGATGCGTGGAGTGGAAGAAGGGGAGTGCTGGGGACTGAATCGGAGTGGGTTGTGTTCCATGCTTGGGTGAGAATGTCAGGGTGTGCCCTGGTATTGCATATAACTAAAATCAATTTTTAAAAAATCAATTTCATATCTAAATTCCAGCAAAAAATAATATATAAAACATTTTACAAACAGAACCTGAGATACTTTTGACAAAAGTCAAGAAATACCCAGATGATTAAAAACACAGGGCTGGGGCTGTAGCTCAGTGGCAGATTGCTTGCCTCGCATGTGTGAGGCACTGGGTTCGATCCTTAGCACTGCATAAAAAACTAAACAAATAAAAGCATGCTGTCCATCTACAACTATAAAAAAATTTTAAAAAAATATTTACCTCTAAGCAAATGTCACAGGATTATTTCATTTCCTTCTGCTACTGTATTTCAGAGTAAGCAAATCTTTTAATGACCTCTAATTAATTAAATTAATTACTGAGAAAGAGAGCACATTTGGTGTCACCACTTACTGTGATTCCTGGCAAATTCCTGCATTTCTATGCACCTGTGTTGCTCCATCTGTCAAAGAAGGATCAAGGGCTTTCGTGGGGACTTAGTTAATCATGGCATGTAAGGCATGCAAGTAGGAAGTGCGTGAGGTTTATTGTGTGGATAACGAATAATAATGACTCTATCCTAGAACAGGTTTCCAGTTAAAAATCCCTTACAGGGAAAAATGGGACAATTTGGTGGTGAACGCATTGGTTTCCACAGTCCAGCTGTCAGAGAAGGTCCACGCCCTCTGTCTGCACATTGCCCACTGGCTAAGGTTTGAAATTCCATGGGGAAATTTTTTTCAGCTCAACTATCTGAGTTTCTATTGAAATTAGTATTATCTCGTTGAGGCAGGGAAGAGGGATTGTGGATTTTCTGAAAAAAAAAAATAGGTGTTGAGCCTGGATGTCTGGCATCTTTGGGTTGAGGGTATATAAGGGCAGGGTCACATGGAAAGAAGGAAAATAGAGAGAAAGGGTTTCAGGAGTGATCTTGCCCATCCATTCTGACTTTACCCACCCAGATATTTGGGCAGTGTTGGCTGTGACAGCTGTGCCTTGGAGAGGTCTGGGAGGCACTGTGGGTTCGGCTGCCTTCTCCAGGGCAGTGTTGTAGTCCCCAGACGTGCTTAGGGTCCTCTCAGAAACCAGAAGCCACAAACCTCATAATCTGAGCATCCAGCCTATACTTTGAGTCCTGGCTCCTACTGGCCATAGCTGCCAGAGAAGTGTTTCCAACTAAAGATTGTCTTAAATGTTTCCTTGGGTTTCAGTGTGGAGAGGGAAGAGGCAATTAGCGGAGGCTCCTATTCAGTTAATTATTCTCAAGAGTGATGGTGGCAGAAAACAAATGGATAAATGTTGCCAGAGGACTCCATTTCTCCACACGATCATGAGCCCCTGTTGGCCCAATGGAATCAAGTTCCAATTTTCCTTTGCAGACTTTATAATCATGTCCTCTGGTAGGGATTCTCAAGTCAAGGTGACCATATCACTTATTATCCAAACTGGATAACTTAGGGCATGAAAAGGGAAGTGGTTAATAATTGTGCTAAGACAGCAAGCAAAAAGAAGCCTAAAGCAGGATTGTCTAAGACAATGCAGGTAACAGGGTTTCCCCAGATTTCAAGGTTTTCTAAAAACTGCCATTGATTTTGGCTTTAGTCACGTACCGGCTCATTCTCTGGAGAGACTTGTTTGCAGTTGAGTTCTGGCTCCATCAATAACAAGCAATGTGACTTTGATTGCTTTCCTCCATCTCACTCTACCTGTTTCTTAATCAGTAAGATTCGATAAAGAACAACCACCTCATATGGTTGTGATGATTTTGATAAGATAATACCTGTGCACTGTGTCATTGCCTAAAAGCACTAAATATATGCTAACAATTTTATTATCACTACTATGTCATTGTTTTAATTTCTACATTTTTTTTTCTGTCCATAGCTTTTTACAAAAGCTAGGGTGATTTCATAGGTATGATTATTCCATCTTTACATTTTTATTGACATGTGACTATTATGCATACTAATGGGATACACTGTGGTATTTCAAAACATGCACACAACATGCCCTAATCAAGTCCGAGTAATTAGCATTTTTCTCTTTGTCATTTCTTTGTGTTTGAATCATCTGAGCTCCTCTCCTCTGGCTCTTCATAGAATGTATAATAGGCTATTGTCAACTCTAGTTATCTCCTTGGGCTATGAAACTCCAGAACCTAATTTTTCTAATTGTGTTTTGATATCCATTGTCCTAACTCTCTGTATCCTCCTTCCTGGCACAATTTCCAGGCTGTATCTGGACCTGACTCATCTCGTCATGCTCTATGTTCATCTATTTTTTTCTGAAATGGCAAGATTTAATTTTTATTAACACATTAATTGATACGTTAATGGAATTCAGTGCGATATTTCCACGTGTGCATCCAGAATGCATTGATCATATCCTACAACTTCTTCTCCACCTTCATCCCTGACTCCTCCCTGGGACCCTCCTCAGTCCCTAGTAATCACTATTACACTTCAGGCTGACTTTTTTTTATAGTTACATATTGAAAGAGGACATATGGTGTCTATCTTATGGTATCTGCTTTACTTCATTTAACAAAATGTCTTCCAGTTCTATCCATTTTGCTGCAAATAACAGAATTTCATTTTTCTTTATGGCTGAATAATGTATCCCACTGTGTTGACACAGCATATATTCTTGATCCATTTACCTGTTGATGAGCATTCAGGCTTATTCTATATCTCAGCTGTCGTGAGTGGTGCTCCTATTTGATGTATGATGTTATGGTTTAGATAGGAAGAGTCCCCCAAAGACTCATGTATATAAGGCTTGGTCCCCAGTGCAGCAGTGATTAGTAGTGGAGTTTTGGGGAGTGATTGGATCATGAGGATTCAGTAGGTTAATCCATTGGTAGCTGAATGGAATACTGAAAGGCAGTGGAAACCCCATAAGGTGAAACCTGGATGAAAGAACAAGGTCACCTGGGACATGCTGTAGAAAGGTATTTATTGTCCCTAGCCCCTGTTTCTTTCTCTGCTTCCCAGATGCCCTGAGCTGAGCAGCTTTCCTACTCCATACTCTTCTACCATGGTGTTTCTGCCTTGGAGCCTGTTGACCATTCACTGAAACCACTGAAACTGTGAGCCAAAATAAACCTTTCTTCCTCTCAGTTGTTTCTCCCAGTTATTTGTTACAGCAATAAAAAGCTGACTAATACATATGATTTGCAAACACTTTCTTCTGACCTGTGGATTATTTCTTCACTCTTGTTTCCTTTGCTGTGCAGAACATTTTTAGTTTGGTGCAACCCCATTTATCAATTTTTTTCTTTGCTTCCTTTGCTTTTTGGAATTCCAGCCACAAAACCCCTGGGTTTTCTTCTAGTTTCAGAGTTCAGGGTCTTATATTAAGATCCACTTTACTTTTAAATTTTTTTTAAATTTATTTTAATTATTTATACATGACAGTAGAATGCACTTATGCACTTTGATATATCATACATAGATGAGACATAATTTCATTTTTCTGAGTGTAGGTATTTCAGAATCATATTGGTCATGTAGTCACATACATGCATACAGTAATAATATCTGTTTCATTCTACTATCTTTTCTACCCTCATATCCCTTCCCATCACTTCCCTCTACCTAATCTAAGGTAACGCTATTCTTCCCTGGTGCCCCCCCCACCTTATTGTGAATTAGCATCCGCATATTAGAGAAAACATTCAGCCTTTGGTTTTGTGGGATTGGCTTATTTCGCTTAGCATGATATTTTACAACTTCAACCATTTACTGGCAAATGCCATAATTTCACTCTTCTTTAAAGCTGAGTAATATTCCATTGAGTATATATACCACATTTTCTTTATCCATTCATCTATTGAGGGGCACCTAGATTGGTTCCATAGTCTAGCTATTGTGAATTGAGCTGCTATAAACACTGATATGGATATGTCACTATAGGATGCTGATTTTAAGTCCTTTGGGTATAAACCAAGGAGTGGGATAGCTGGGTCAAATGGTGGTTCCATTCCCAGTTTTCTGAGGAGTCTCCATACTGCTTTCCATAGTAGTTGTACCAATTTTCAGTCCCACCAGCAATGTATGAGTGTGCCTTTTTCACCACATCTTCACCAACAAAATTTATTGTTACCTGTATAAATTCAAGTTTCAATCTACATGTGGATATTAAGGTTTTCTAGCACTATTTGTTGAATAGGCTAATATATGTTTTCTGGTACCTTGTTGAGAATCATCTGGCTATAGAGGCATGGATCTTCTCTTCTTTTCCTTTCTGGATCTTCTCTTCTTTTCCTTTGGTCTTTGTGAATGTTTTATGACAATAGTATTCTGTTTTGTTACTATGGCTCTGTAGTGTCTTAAAACTAGATGCTGAGATGCCCCCAGATTTGCTCTTCTGACTCAAGATGGTCTTGACTATTTGGAGTCATTCGTGAGTCTGTATAAATTCTAGGATTCCTTTTTATAATTATGTGAAGAATGTTATTGGTATTTTGATAGCAATTTCATTAAATCCATAGATTCCTTTGGGTAATATGGCTATTTTGACTATATTAATTCTTCCAATCCATGAACCTGGGAGGTCTTTCAACCTTTTAGTATCTTCTTCAACTTCTTCAGTGTTCAAGATTGCTTTTACCATTTGCGGTATTCTGAATTTGAGGATTATTTTTCCCTATTTGTTTGAAGAATGATAAGGAATTTTGGTAGGAATTCAATTGAATCTGTAGATCACTTGGGGAAGGATGAACATTTTTCACAATATTAATCCTTTCTGATTCATGAATAGGGGATATTGTTCCATATGTCTGTATTACCTTAATTTCTTTTATTAATGTTTTATAGCTTTAAATGTACAGATCTTTTATTTCCTTTGTTAAATTTACCCATAGATAAGCCCCAGGCCCTATAAACCAAAGAGCTGTTGATATAAGTCCTGGCATTCAAAGGTCAGAGAACCTAGACTTCTGAAGTCCAGGGGAAGTGAAAGAAGGATGCCTCAGCTCCAAAACAGAGAGGTGAGGGGAGAGAAAGAGGGGTATGAAGGGACTGGGGGGAGGAGGGAGGATGCAAATATAAAACAAAAGAGCTCAGAGTTTTTGGAAAACCTGGCCCTAATTCTAAAAATCTGGAACAAGTAAGGTTTTCATAAAAATATTGTTTATAGACATGTTTCTATAATATAGTAGATTATACATTCACAGAAAGCACTAAAAATACTAGATGAAATATAAAACATATTTTTTATGACTTAGTCAGTGAGAAAGCAAATAAATCCCTGGATGCAGAGATGACAAGAAAGCACAGACCTAAAAGAGTAGAGAATTGGTTTTCAGTTTCCCAGGAGGGATTTAGTAAATGCTGTGGCCTGAGGCCTGAATTCTAATGGAATACATTTGAGGGAAAGAAGAAAAAGTATGTGACTTTAGAAGGCAACCCCATGACATTGAAAAGTTACTTCTGAAAGGTGACAACCTCAGGGGACAACTTGGGAAAGAAGAGACAGTAATATGCAAAATTCTCAGCCTCAGTTTGGGAGACAGAGAAGAAGTTTAAAAATATCTTTTCTTAGTATTATTATTATTAGGTACTGAGGATTGAACACAGAGCTGCTTTACTACTGAGGTACATCGCCATCCCTTTTTATTCTTTATTTTGAGATAGGGTATAACAAAGTCACTTAAGACCTGCTGAATTGCTGAAGCTGGCCTCAAACTTATGATCCTCCTGCTTCAGCCTCCTGAGTCTCTGGGATGAGAGGCATGTACAGTCACAGTGTATCCCTAATTATTCTTAACCCCAAACATTTACTTATTTATATATATAATCTACCCATTTGTACTATTGTAGTTCTGAAAAAACCCAAGTCACAATTTCTTTTTAAAAGGAATCTGGGTTAGTATTAACCCCAAGGTACCCGACAGAAATAACAAACAGTATTCTTGGAGGAACACATTTTAAACCCAAATCTCCATGAGTCATGAAGATAAAGTTTGTAGGAGTCTTATGATCCACATCACTCAACATACAAGTGAACAGGGCACCTTGAACAATAATCAGCAATAATTAGACTACAGAATTAGACTTGCAAAACTAGTTATTTTAATTATTATGTATTGATAACTTTGATAAGCATATTTATTATGTTTAAAGAAAGGATGCTATTGAAAGTGAGGTGAAAGGAAAGGAGACTATCAAAATTGGCTATTTACAAAAAGAACAAAATGAAACCTCTAGAAGAGAAACAAAACCTTATGACTGAAATTTGAAACTCAATGGAAGATTAAATAGCCAGACAATTAACATGACTTGTAATAGAATTAATTTACTGGAAGAGATGACTATAAACATTAGGCAGAACACAGTAGAAAAATTTTAAAAGAATAGATTTTTTTCAGTAGTGTTGAAGATAAAGAAGATCCAACAAATGTCTAATTGGCGTTCCAGAGACACATAATAGAAATACAGAAGCAATTTTCAGCATACTAATGTTGTGGTTGGTAGACAGTCCATGGAACTGACCTAGAGACCATGACAGCTGCAACCTCTTGATGTCAGCATGCAGTGTCTGATGCATGCATGTTGTTCTGGTTATTTTCCATTTGGTCTGAACACTGGGTGTTTTACTTTCCTGAACTGGCCTCAACATGAAAAAGAAAAAAGAACTCCCCCAAATCCTGCCTCCGTTTTCAAATCCCCATGTAAGTACCTAAACATCCTCACTTTTACATGACCTCAAGTCATCACCCTTGTAGAAGAAGTCTTTAACCTTGAACCCAGGGCACTGAACCACTGAGCCACATTCCCCAGCCCTTTTCTATATTTTATTGGAGACAAGTTCTCACGAAGTCGTTCAGGGCCTCGCTAAATTGCCGAGGCTGGGTTTGAACTTGAGATCTTCCTGAAACAGCCTCCGAGTCACTGGGATCACAGGTGTGTGCTACCATGTCCAGCCCCCAAAGATTTTTAAAGTATCACGGAGCCAAACACAATCAAGAATCATTAAACAATTTATCTCACAAATACCTCTGGCTTAAGAAAAGACAGATATCCACCTACAAATAAGGGCTCACGATGGCTCCTCCCTCCTCTCTTATGTCATATCACAGCAGAAGTCTAGAGTCACTCTGTTAGCTCCATCACATTCATGTACAAACTGCTCCATGGTGAGTTCTCACCAATCATTCAGTCCTGTTATTTGGATAGAGCTCCAGCACTAGGAAAGCAGAAAGACTGGTACGGAATCGTCAACATTCCCTGAGTATAGATTAATACAATATAGATTCATACAAGGTTAGCTTTCCAGAGATTCTTCAAGGCATCTATTCAACCATCCCAGATGTTCATGTGAGGCCCAGCACAAGTCTTCAAACTTCTCCAGCCGTGCCTAATCACCCTGCTTCACCACCTAGAAAGACGACAGTATTTCATTGATTTAACCTATCTCCACAGTCTCATATATTTCCAGAACCTGGCAAGGGATAATATGAGGCTAAGACATTTTAAAAGATTTCACACAAATGAATTCCATTTCATGTCTCTTGTTCCCCAAGAGAGAATGATATTGGTCCAAGAGAATTTTTCAGTGAAGGTGGATGATTGGAAGGCTCAAGTCAAGTCAACCTTGATGATTCCAGATCATACATAAAGCTGATTGACTGAAAAAAAAACAATGAAAGTTTTTCTTTTCCTTTTTGGGAATAAAACCATATCCTTCTTACCTTTTTACTTTTCAGCAGATATCATCAAGTAAATCTATAGAAGGAGATGGAAACCACCCCTCTGTAGACAAGTGGGTCCTCCTGGGACTCTCAGATGATAAAGAACTACAGCACATCCTCTCTCTAATGTTTAGGGTATTTGCTTGTGTTTAGGATCTGTCACCTGGGTCATGTCGTCCTCATCAGGATGCACTCCCACCTGAACATACTGTGGACTTTTTCTCAGTTTCCTGTCCTTCATAGACATCTGCTATTCTTCCTCCATTGTCCTGAGGATGCTTTCAGACTTCTTAAAAGATGAGAAAACAATTTCTCTCCTGGCCTGTGCCACTCAGTACTTTGTCATGCCCTGGATGGCCATGGTTGAGTGCTGTCTCGTGGCCGCCATGGCCTAGGACAGATGTGTCGCCATTGGTGGCCCTTTGCAGTACTCAGCCATCATGGCCCCAGGCCTGTGTCAGAAGAGGGTTGCTGGGATCTGAGACAGTGGTTTCCTTAGCAGCTTAGTTCAAACATCTCCTTGCTTTCGTCTCTACTGCTGTGGGCCAAATATTATTCAACATTCTTCTGTGACATTCCTCGGATGACTCTCTTGTCTTGCTCTGATCCCTTCATCAGCCAACTGATTCTTTTTCTGGCAGCTGTTTTTGTAGGTTTGGTTCTTTCCTTCTCACCCTGTTGTCCTGTGGCTTCATTGCAGCCTCCATCCTTTGGATGAGGATCCAAGGGCTGTGCCAAGGCCCTCCATACCTGTGCCTCCCACCTGGCAACGGTGACGCTCTTCCATGGCACAGCCCTCTCTGTGTACACGCACCACAGCTCTAGCCACACCACAAAGCAGGACAAGGTGCTGTCAGTCTTCTGTGTCATCCTCATCCCCATGTTGAACCCTCTGATCTGCAGCCCTAGGAACAAGGAGATCCAACAGGCCCTCACGAGGGTGATAAAGAAAGTAGCAAGAGTAACCGTGGGCAGATATGATGGTCCCTAAGAGGACAACAGAGGTAAGAAAATGATTGAGCCCCTTTGTAGGTCACAGGGATAATTAGATGGAGGCAAGTGACAACTTGGCTTCTCTAATTCCTGATGTCATTGTGATTGGTGGCCTCCAAATGACCCCTTGGAAGGCAGCGTCACTGACATTGAACACAGTGACATTTCAAAAGACAGTATCCTCCATGAGCCCAAGGATGCTTTCAGACTTCTTAAAAGAGGGAAAACGATTTTCTCTCATTGCCTATGCACTGAATTCTTTGATTAGAACCAGGATGAATAAAATCCTAAATGTGATTATATTTTCGAGAACAGATTATGTCTGAGAGATATTACATGTGAAGAAGTGACAAGAAGCCAGGACGCCTCACATAGACTATTCTTTTCTTCACGACTTTCTGACTTTGATTTGTAATTCTTAATCATTTACTTGTGTTGTAATAGAATTAAAATGGTCTAATATGTAAAATCAATATATGAAGATTAAAAACAAGTGGAAAAGGAATATTTTATGATTTTCGTCTAAAACTGAAACAGAGAAAGAGTGAATGACTTAGAGAGAGACATGAGGAAAGGGGCAGTTGTGGTGGGGGGTGAGCAGTGTTTGTCTCCCCAAATAACCTTGTTCCTTCCACCTCAGCCCTTTGGACTATGGAATGAGTGAATTGTGAAAAAAGGAAAGGTATGACAGAGCCATGGCACAGGCCTCTAAACCCAGGGGCTTGGGAGTCTGAGGCAGGAGGATCACAAGTCCAAAGCCATCCTCAGCAACCTAGTGAGACCTTGTCTCAAAAAATAAAAAGGGCTGGGTATGTGGCTCCATGGTAAAGTGCCTCTGGGTTCAATCCTTAGTACCAAAAAAAAAAGGGGGGGGTGCGGGGGAATTAGAAGGCAGGGGGGCACTTTTAAGGTCAAGAGTTGGAAGATTTCTTGAGTCTAGAAAGAAACCAAACTCAGCAATTTCTAGGCATAAGTGGGTCTGGAGCATGCTCCATGGTAGGTTCCCAGAGACCATGCTAGACCTCAGAAAGATGGCTGTCGAGGTGTGTCCAGGGAGGCAGAACCTAAGTCCCAGAGACTGAGCCTCCAGGGGAATCCAGAGCCTTCAGTCTGACAGGGGAGCAGCAGATTAATCAGATGTTGGGGTGCCCATGTTCATCAAGAAAGTTTTAGAAGAATCTTATTTTACTGTACCTTTTATATTTTGATGAGCACATTAGAGTCATATATCATAGTGGGGTTCATTTTGACATAATCATGCCCGCATGGATATCATTTGCTCCGTTTCAGTCCCCAGTACTTCCTCTTTTTCTCCCCCTCCTCCCCCTTGTTCCCTTTCCCCTATTCATCTGGTTTTCTATTCATCTATTGTTTTTTAATTGGTGCTTTATTAATATATATAAAGGTAAAATTCACCATGTATATTCATATGTGTTCATAGCATAATTTGGTCAATTTCATTCTGCACTTCCTCTTTTCCCATCCCTCCTCCTTCACCCTCAATCCTCTTCCTCCACTTTACGGATCTCCCCCAAAATTTTTAACATTTTTTTTAGTTTTTTAGTTTTGATGGACACAGTATATTTATTTTATTTATTTATTTTTACATGGTGCTGGGGATTGAACCCAGTGCCTCGTACATGTGAGGCAAGCGTTCTGCCACTGAGCCACAATCCCAGCTGTCCCAAAATTTTCATGGGATAGCCCTGCTTCATTTTTCCTTATTTTGCTGTAGCTTCCACATAGGAGAGAAAATATTCAACCCTTGACTGAGTCTGGCTTTGTTTTAGTCAGCTTTTTCGCTGTGACTAAAAGACTCTACAAGAACACTTTTAGGGGAGGAAATGTTTATTATGTAAGGGCTCGTAGTTTCAGAGGTCTCAGTCCATGCACAGCATGCTCCATTCCTTGGGGCTCCAGACGAGGCAGTACATCATGGCGGAAGAGTTTGGTGGAGTGAAGTGGATCAGTGATGACCAGGAAGCAGAGAGAGACAGAGAGACTCCACCCTCCAGATACAAAATATATACCTCAAAGGCACACCACCAATGCCCCATCTCCTCCAGCCACACCCTACCTGCCTTCAATTACCACTTAGTTAATCCCATTAGGGAATCAACTCAGTTGGGTTAAGGCTCTCATCACCCAATTGTTTCTCCTCTAAACCTTCTTGTATTGTCTTGAACATGAACTTTTGGGGGACCCCTCACAACCAAACCACAACATGATGTTTCACTTAGCATGATGTTCTCCAGTTCCATCTATTTACCAGCAAATGACATAATTTCATTCTTTTCTTGTAACGTATTGAACACATTTATTAATCTTCATATTTTTACATTTTATGCATTTCCAAAAATCATGAAATTGTATCATATTTTTTATTTTTCTTTTTAGTTATACATGACAGTAGAGTATATTTTGACATATTTATACATTTGCTGGAAGATGGATGGGTCTGGAGACTATTATGCTAAGTGAAAGAAGCCATTGCCAAAAAAATCAAAGGTAGAATGTTCTCTCTGACTTGTGGACACTAACACATAATAAATAAGGGAGAAAGGGGAAGAAGTTCAGTAGATTAGACAAAGGGGAATGAAGGGAAGGGATGGGGGATAGAAAACAGGAAAGAAAGTGGAATGAATCTGACTTAACTTTCCTATGTGCACATATGAATATCCCACAGTGAATCTCCACATCATGTGCAAGCACAAATCTGGGATCCTAATTAGAATATGATGTACTCCATGTTTGTATAAATATGTCAAGTTTTTGTTCTTCTTTATAGCTGAGTAAAACTCCATTGTGTATACATACCACATGTTATTTACCTATTTGTCTATTGACTGCCACCTGGGCTGGTTCCACAACATGGTTATTGTAAATTTCTATAAACATTGATGTGGCTGTATCCATATAGTAGGCTGATTTTGGATCTTTTGGATAAATATCCAGGAGTGGGATAGCTGGATCATATGGTGATTCCATTTCTAATCTTCTGAGGAAATGCCAGAAGACTTCTAAAGGAAACAAATAGATTCAGCAAAGTAGCAGGACACAAGATCAACATATAAAAATCAATAGCTTTCCTAGACTCCAATAATGAATCTATTGAGAAAGAAATCAGTAAAGACCATGCCATTTACCAAAACCTCAATAGAAGTAAATATTTGGAAATGAATCTAAAAATAATTCTAAACAGATATTTCTTCAGACCAGAGTTTATGAACTAAGGTTCAGACATGAAACATTAATACAATACTTTATGATTCATGTAGCTACATCACATAGGATTAATTTTTTTCTTTTCCCACCTGATGTTAGCAGGTGAAAAATTACCCCCATTTTACAGACAGAAAATCTGGGCATATTGATGCCATAACTTATTGAAGCCATAACACATTAAAGCCATGCTCTTCACCAGGTATGAAACAATACATGTGTCTCACATTATCATGTTGTACAGATTCAATATATAAAATAAAAGTTGAAAAAAGAAGCTATTCAGTTTAAAGGATTAAACATTTTAAATTATTATCATGGGAAAAATATATATATATTAATCCAATAACAAGACTTAAATTATTAACTAGTTGTCCTCACCAATCTCTTTCTCCTTATAAGTAATATTGGCTGAAATAGAGAAAATCAACAATGGACCTTGACCAAAACATCTCATTATTGAAAGTAACAAGACATATGACATTCCTCCATCTTGCTCAAAATCTCCTCCAAAAAGAAACCACAACATTTGTAGGAATGATCTTAGGTAAATATACTAAATGAAGGATTTAAGGGTTAGAAATGCAACATAACATGTAGGAAGGATCTCCAAATCAGAGCACAAATGTTGTATGTGACACTAATAAATAGAAGGCATACTGAATACGACATGCTCAAAGTGCTTTGGCATCTTTAACTTCCTGTATCAGAACTACTCTATGAATAACCTACTACTACTGTCAGCCCCGTTTCATAGATGAAAATACCAAGGTGTGGAGAGGTTCATTTGTCCAAGGTCACACCACCAGCAAGGGGCAGAGCCAGACTTCAACCCAAATTATGTAATACCAATTATGGCCAGGATAAGTTATGTCTCTATCATTAATTAGTATTTGTGTATTCCTTGATTTTCTCACATATGCATAGGAAATAATACCAAGGCTGACTTAACAGGACTACTGCAGTGATTGATTTAGGTCAGGTGTTTGAGGAAATGTGTGTGTGTGTGTGTGTGTGTCCACAGAAAATAAAAACATTTTGTCTTTATACCTGTACTTTGGATAATAATGATCATCACATGCCACCATAATTAATAACCCCCTACCTCTTCCCTTCCTCTCCGACCCCTCTGCCCTATCTAGAGTTTGTCTATTCCTCCCATGGTCCCCCTCACTATCCCACTATGAATCGGCTGATTATATTATTATAACAAAGAAAACAGTTGGCATTTTTTTGGTGCGAATATATTGTGTATACAATCAGAGATATGAAAAATTGTGCTCTTTATGGGTAATAAGAAGTGTAATGCGTTCCACTGTCATATATAAATAAAAAAATTTAAAAAATAAAAATGTTTTGTTAACACAGAAGTGCATGCACATCTAATTTATTGTTATTATGCTGTTGCCACCTAACTGTGCCACCTAGGGAAAATCTCTTAACATCCTTGACCTCAGGTTCTTCATCTCTAAGTGGAGAGTTGGGGACAATCCCCATGTCCTCTGCCACTTAGATTTCTCCAATGTCAGGGGAATAGAAGTTACAATTGTCAGACTACGATGTACTCCCACAGGGAAGTAAGGAACTGATCCACTTGGCAAAGAAGAACATGAAATCAACAGAGGAGAAAACTCCATGATAACCATGACCCCAGAGATCGAGGACCTGCAATGCCTTCTCCTCTAATTGGCTTCTCTCCGCTCACCTCTGCTCTCAGTGGCACATTGAAGAGGATCCCTCGTGTGGCCACTCACTCGCTGTGAGTGGAGGGCCAGGTTCATGGCCTACAGCGCCCGGCCAGGAGTGCAACGGGCCCACTCAGAAAGATCTTTGGAGAATAAAGAGGCAGTGACAACCTTACGCAAGAACTGTCTTCTTGGGGGACCTGAGTCAAGGTCAGAGGGTAAGACTTGGAGCAGTAGATTCCGTGCTGTCTTGAGGTCTGTGTGGTTTAGTGGAGGCCCCACATGGAGCAAGGTTTATGAAAATTAGTCTTTCCCACTGTTCACCCCCCCCCCTCACGTCCTCACCCTGCACTTAAGGTTCTTTCTCTGTATCTTTCTTCTTAGCCAGATTTTCTGCCCTTCAGTGAAAAGAATGATCTCAAACCTGAAATTTCAGATATTACTCTGGGGGGAGGGGGGAGTGTTGAATTCTTGTGGATGTGACCTTAAATTCTTCCACTTTCTTCTGTTTTTGCTCTTGTAAAATGAGGAGAATGGGATCATCTAAGTATAAATAAGGCAATTCCCATGAAGTCTCACAGCCATTGACACTAAATCAAAATTAATAATTTAGAGTTCCTGGAGAACTTCCTAAGATCAAAACATGCTTATCTACTATGTTTCCCTATTTTCTCCACCCCAGAACCCTTTTCATTTCAGTTTTGCACTTCAGGATTTTGCTTTTGAAATAATAATAATTAAAGTCATTCCCACTTAAAGGTACAGATTGATTCATAACTGCCGAGCAGTAAGAGACACGGTGTTAACGATATCCCAGGTACTCAGGGGAATTTCATTAGGCCCTCTGAAATCTTCCAATAGCTCTCCATGGCCAGCTTTGCTGAACCTGGGGGTCTGCAGACACTAGCATGGGCATCACAGACATTGAAGATGCCTTCTCTAGGCACAAACAGTGTTGATCTAAATGTGCCCCTTGTTTTACTTAGATCAGTCTTCATTCAGGCACATTCCTGGCCTTATCTGATTTTGAGAAATTTTGTAAAATTCCTCGAACATCTTCTCAGACTGAGCTTGTCTTTCTTAGATCAGAACTGGAAACGGTCTTAGTTGTCTACGTGCATCTGGGAAAATTCCTAACCAATATTTATGTCAGACAGCTTTCCTTCTCCAGTCATCCTGAGAGTTAGTGAATACCTGCAAATCATTTATCCAAAAACGTGAGTACACTCAATTATTATTTTTTTAATTTCCTCAAGTTCACCAAATTGTTAACAAGATCCATTTTCAGGACAAATTTTATCATAAGTAAGAAAAACATTTCTCAGCTCCTCATTCTTTTCTGGGAACTGGGAGTTAATAGAATACACTTCAGTGTAGCTCATCATATCAACAGTGCAGTAAAGAACATGGTGAAGTTCAGTGCAGGTGATGGATCTCCAATTTGATTTATTTTCATTGAATTGAACAATTTTGTGGGTGTCTGGGAGATGTTGTATGTGCGAGTTTATAATTTCAAAATATTTTCATTGAATTTAATTCATCTTGTATAAAATATGTGAAAACTTAAGTTGAAACCACCCTATTCTATAACAGAAAAATCTCCAAGTTTATAGAATAATAGTGGAAATTAAAATAAGATACTCTTCATTTCACACTGAACTCTGAGAAAAGAACTATTTACTAATGTAATCAATATTCAGTTATACAAATGCTTAGTGTACCTGATGCATAGTGTTGAGTAGTGAAACTCACTAGTCTGTGCAATGTGTCTAGCCAGTGCTGTCTGCTCCAGGGTACTTGGTGGTAGTGGGACATGAATGTGGCAGTGGGAATTTGCAATCCAGCTAGGTAGAAATGACATGGTAAAACAGGATAGAAGGATTTCTTAAGAGTATTCTTGAGTCTGGGCTTAGAGATCACCTAATTAAGGAATTTGTTTTATCAAGAGCTCCTCAATACTTTAGTATTATTAGATCCTTGCTTTTTCCTGTTTTATGGAGACAAGTGATACTGGAGATGATATAATTTATAACATTTATTGAGCTCTTATTGTGTTAATCCCTTTATACCATACAGTTAATGCAGTAATATTATGAGGTGGTAAGTATCATTAGTTCTCTGTATGCATGAGACACCTGAGACACACACATGAGAGGGATTATAAAAAAAACAAATTGGGTCCAGAAATGTAGAAATATTTGGAGGACTCATCAATGCTGTGAATGTCCCTCCCTTGGGCATATTATGATTCTGCTTCCCAAGAGGCAAAATTCCCTAAAATTGAGACAGTCTTTGGGGCCAGAGTGCTCTGCGCTCTCCTCCTTGGAGCACATGTGAAGGCTGCCCGGGAGGGTTTCTTAAATAACATTTTGAGACCTGCATGCTTCTTCCCCAACAAAGCATATCAGAAGTATAAATTATGATATTATGTTCCAGGCCAGTTAGGATATTGCATTAAATGTATTCATAGGAAAACTTTCATAACTTCTTATAACAGGGTATGTTGCAAGCCATCCATGGGCTGCGTGTGTGAGCTATGCACATTTGAGAATATGAGGGGACCATGGCATTGCGCACTGAATGGGCTTTGTGACATGAGTGTGGCTTTCCTCTCGCTCTGCTTGTGATCCCACACAGCACCTGAGATGGGTGTGACATTCCAAGATGTCAATTAATCTGATGACCATAAAACATCACAAAGCAAGACTCCACCTTTCAAAACCCTATCTCTTGCCTTATTTGGGTGGAATATTCTATTGAATGTCTTTTCCCTAATAAATAGAGGGGTTCTGGGTGCACTCTCTCTTGCTCCCTTTCCAGCTCTGTCCAGCGTGGAGCTGACCCTTAAGCTCCTGCCCTCCTTCTTAGAAACTCATGTTCTTGTTTTGCATGGTTTCTTCCAATTTTTCTCAGTTTATTGCTGAATCCAGCTCCTTTGAACTCAGCTCATCTCACCAGCCTAGCCGGCTGGTGGGAAGGGTAAATGATTTTTCTCTGGGGCAGAAGAAGAAAAAAAAATTTTTAAATCTAACAAAATGACAATTCAGGACAGAACACTGTCTCACCTTGTTTTGGAAAGATACCACCTATGCTTTCAGGATTATGGAGCAGTAGTTGTAGAGTGCATTATTAGAGGGATTTTGAAAATCTTTTCTTCCAATCAGTGGTCTCTACCTCATACTTGTCCATCACAGCCTTTGGAGGGCACTTTTGTGGACGTTGCCAGTGAAATTTCTAAATATCTTTTTTTAATTCTCATGAACTCCATGAATTAATTGGAAACCTGAAATACTGAACGGTTCTTGTTGACAATGTGAGAAGAAAAGCTGAAGCCTTTCCCAGAAGGATGGGGAAGCATGTCCCCTTCCCCAGCACCCACTGGGGGAAAGGGCGGATACCTATGAAAATGGTAATGCTGTGCTTCCTCCTGAGTCACCCCCACATTCTCTTATCCCCTTTCTCATACCAGGAGCACGGAGGCAATGACTGGGGGAAGAAATGTCACAGAGATCACCCAGTTCATCCTCCTGGGATTCTCAGATTTCCCCAGAATCACAGCAGTGCTCTTTGTGATGTTCCTGCTGACCTACATGATGACCTTGACCTGGAACCTGTCCCTCATGGTTTTAATAAGGATGGATTCCCACCTCCACACTCCCATGTACTTCTTCCTCAGCAATCTGTCCTTCATCGATCTCTGCTACGTCACCTCCACAGTCCCCAAGATGCTGTCCAACTTCTTCCAGGAGCAGCAAACCATCAGCTTTGTGGGCTGCATTGTTCAGTACTTCTTCTTCTCAACCATGGGGCTGAGCGAATCCTGTCTCATGACCGCCATGGCTTACGACCGGTACGCTGCCATTTGTAGCCCTCTGCTCTACTCTTCCATCATGTCACCCTCCCTCTGTGCTCGCATGGTGCTGGGATCCTACATGGCCGGACTCACAGGTTCTTTTTCCCAAATATGCTCTCTGCTTCAGCTCCACTTCTGTGGGCCTAACGTCATCAGCCACTTCTTCTGTGACATGCCCCAGCTGTTGAAACTCTCCTGCACTGACACCTTCTTCGTGCAAGTCCTGACTGCTATACTAACCATGCTCTTTGGGATAGCCAATGTCCTACTGATCATGATATCCTATGGCTACATTGTCATGTCCATCATGAGGATCACCTCTGCCAAAGGCAGGTCCAAGGCGTTCAACACCTGCGCTTCTCACCTCACCGCCGTCTCCCTCTTCTACACATCAAGCATCTTTGTCTATTTGAGTTCAAGTTCTGGTGGTTCCTCCAACTTTGACAGATTTGCCTCTGTCTTCTACACCGTGGTGATTCCCATGCTGAATCCCTTGATTTACAGTCTGAGGAACAAAGAAATCAAAGACGCCTTGAAGAGGCTGCGGAAAAAGATAGGCTACTGCTGAGGACACAGGTCCTGAGGTCAAATTCAATGAAAGTATAAATTCTCACAGACGACATCCCCAGACACCCACAAAATTGTTTATGTCAGATTGTGCATACTTGGATAGATTGATATAAGCAGGCCACACTGCCTTTACACATCATCTTTGGAGTTCTTGTTCGATTCTCTCAATTTTGCTGAGAGTCATATGGATCACTCTGTTTTAGGTAAAGACTTAAGTGGAAAGATATTTGGAGATTTTTGTCAAATCATCCTCAAGTTTACAGCTGAAAAGGGTTGAGAGAAAGGGGAATTGTAGAAGCTCTGAGGGATTGTAAAGTTCACAGCATGCCAACGCCACAGTCCAATGTGACTAAAGGACATGCCGTAGCCCTTGCAAGCTTAAGAATGTGCTTAGAAGCACTGCTCTTTTAAAATGTATTAAAATGTATATGTCTGTTTCTAAAGGATCATAAGGGCTTCAATGGGGATGTACATGGGTTAGGTTTCAAATGAGAATTTTTTTACATAATATTGAATCAATTTTTATCTGTAATTCTGAATTTTCAACATAATATCTGCAAATATGTATGGGGTACAACATGATTTTTTTAACCTGGTGTTTTAAAATCTGCACACATCGTGTCATGCTCAAATCAGGGTAATTGGGAGGTCAGATTCATTCCATTGTTCTTTCCTTGTCCTGTCCTTCCTTCCCAATCCCCTTCCTCTACTTCACTAATCTCTTTTCTATATTCATATAATTTTTCCCCTTTTCTCCACCCCCACCACCATTTTGGTCTAGCTTCCACATATCAGAGAAAATATTCAACCTTTCACTTTTTAGGGCAGACATTTAATTTAGCACAATAGTCTCCATTTCCATCCGTTTGCTGGCATATGCCATAGTCATTCTTTTTCATGGCTGGGTAACATTCCATTGTGTATATATACCACATTTTCTTTATCCACTTACCTGTTGAAGGGCACCTAGGTTGGTTCCATAGCTTGAATATTGTGAATTGAGCTGCTATAAATATTGATGTGACTGTGTCACTGTAGTGTGCTGATTTTAAATCCTTTGAATATGTACCAAAGGATTATATAATCGGATCAAATGGTGGTTCCATTCCTAGTTTTTGAGGAATCTTCATACTTCTTTCCAGAGGAATTGCACTAATTTTCAGTCCTACCAACAACGTATGAGTGTTCCTTCTCCCCACATCCTTGCCAAAGTTTATTATGATTTATATTCTAGATAATTGTGCTGTTTCAAATAGTGACAAAATACCTGTGGAATGGAAATGTCTCTTTTTTTATGTCAATTTTTTTTTGTAAATGTCTCTTTGACATACCAATTTCATTTCCTTTAGCTATATGTCCAGTAGTGGTATTTCTAGAACATGTGGGTATTCTGTTTAACTTATTGAGGAAGTTTTTACTATTTTTCATAATAATTTGCATTCCCACCAACAGCATATAGAAGATCTCTTTGCTCCACCTCCTCACCAACACTTGTCTTTCCTTTGTTTCTAATGGCCCTTCTAACTGGAGAGATGTGATCTCATTATGGTTTTGATTTGAATTTCCTTGAGAATTAGTGATGTTAGGCACGACCCCCTGCATACCCATCAGCCTTTGCATGTCTTCTTTTGAGAACTATCTACTCTGGTTTAGGGCCTCGTGCTATGTCCTGTGCAGCCAGGGATTAGTAAAGTGAATGGGGGGTGCACTGCCTGGGATATTAAAAGTTTGAAGAAATATTTAGAAATAAAGTCAAAAGACACAGAAAATAGTCTCAAATGAGGAGCATGGATTGGGGGTGGTCAGACCTGATGAGTTGAATGTCTAACAAAGGAAAAAGCTTGCAAATCCTTTATTTAAAGGGAAGCACATCAAAGGGATTTATTGTCAGAAAGCATTCTGCAAGGTAAACAGAGGCTGCAGGATCAGGCTAATGGGGCTTCTCTATTTGCACAATATCTTCTTGCTCAGAACAACTGGTGCCTCGAGGCTGTTAAGCCCATATTTATTTCACTCCAGGGCAGCAGCATCTGAATTCAAAGCTATTGAACCCATAAATCCCATGCAGGCACGGAATCTGCCTCATTAACAGCAGCTACCTGCAAATGGGCGTGTCTTTCAGCACTGCCAGAAACCCCAAAGGGCAGTCTAGCTGTCTGAGGCCAGTGTTCAAAGCAACCATTCATTTCCCCACTGTCCACAGGGCCCATTGTTAAGTTTGTCTCCGTGTTACTTTTTCTACTGTGTTTGCTGTTTATATATTTCGGACATTGACCCTTTAGCAGATATATAGTTTGCAAGTATATTCTCCCATTCTGTGGGTTGTGTTCACTCTGTTGATGGTTTTCTGTGTCATGAAGAAGCTTTTTAGTTTGATGTTCTTTTTTGTTGAATATTGCTTTTGTTGCACATGCTTTTGGGGTTTTATCAATTAAATCCTTTTCTAGACTAAGGTAATGGATATGGTAAGAGACAAACATTCACTTTGCTTATTTCTTCTGCACGTGAATATCCAGTTTTTTCAGCGCCGTTTATCAAAGACTTACCATTCCCCGTTGTGTGTTCTCCACACTTTGGTTGGAAATCTGTTGACTATAAATGTACAGATTTACTTCTGGGCTCTTTATTCTGTTCATTTGGTCAATATGTCAATTTTTAGACCAGTATCATGATATTTTTTTCACTATAGTGGTGTCTATTTAAGGTCAGGTATTGTGATGCCTCCGGCTTAAAATTGCTTTTTTACATATCATTTTGTCTATTTGGGGTCTTTGTGGCTTTGTATGAATCAAACTGTAAAAATAAGTCAAATGTGAAATAAATCTCACCAACACGTTTTATGAATCTCTGCCTTAAAGATCTTAACCAGTGTTATGAAGGGAGAAGCGTAGTCAAGTTTTGAAATCCATCTTAAAAATTAAAAATAATACAAATTTATGTACAATTATATTACACACAATTATATACAATAAAATGAATCAGTTTTGAGTGTGCAGTTGATTAATTTGTTCTCCCCTTTGCACACATCAGCAATGAAGATATACAACATTTTGTTCTCATCAAACTCCTCCCTTTTGTCCGATGTGGTGGTGCACGCCTGTGATCCCAGCACTTGGGAGTCTGAGACAGGAGGATCAAAAGTTTGAGGCCCGCTTCAGCAACTTAGTGAGACCCTAAACAACTTATCAAGACTCTGTCACAAAATAAAAAATAAAAGGGCTGGGGATGTAGCTTAGTGGTTAAGCACCCCTGAGTTATCTCCAGTACCTCACCTCCCTGACGCAGCTCCCTGCCCCCCGCAAAAAAAAAAAAAAAAAAACTATTGTCTTATTCCACCAGTTTCTCTCTTCATCCCTAGTTTTAGGAGTTATCAATCTGCTTTCTGTCACTCTATAAGAAGTTGGCTTTCTTTAGATTCTCAAATGGACTCAAACATCGTGTCCTCATTATTTCTAGTTTCACTCATTATATTTCTGAGATTCATCCAACTTGAGTTCCTCAGCCGTTCCTTCCATTTAATGACAGAGTAATATTCCATTGCATATACACACTACTGTGAGCTCACCCATTTACCTGCTGTTGGGCCTTTGAATAGTTTTGTGATTTTTAAGTCTCCCACGTAAGAACATTGGGGGAAATTTCTGTGAGTCATTGCATAGACGTCACTATACTGTACTGTGATCATGGTAGCTTCCATATATGAGAGAGAACACATAATATTTGTCTTTCTGAGTTTTTCTTACGCTTCAGTTCTATCCATTTTGCTGCAAATTATGGGATTTCATTCTTCTTCATGAATGAATACTATTCTGTTGCGTTATTCTTCCATAACTTTTGGTCTAAGATGAGGCAGAACATCATGGAAGAATGGAAATCATCACCCCTGGATCAGGGCATCCAGGAAACAGAGAAAGAGGGAAAGGGGCCATGTACGAGAGACAGTCCACAGGGGCACACGCCAGGGACATTTTCTTCAACCGGGTCCCATTTCCTACAGTTTCCAATAATTCCTTCTAATGATTAATCTACTGAGGAGGTCAGAGCCTTCATGATACCATCGTTTCCCAAGAGCCCCACTTCTAAATATTGCTGCATTGGGGACCAAGCTTTCAATCCATGAGTCGTTGGAGGACACCTCATATGCAAACACTAACAGTGGGCATGCGTCCTGTCTTATTCCTGATCAGAAGGAAAGCTTTCAACTTTCACCAGCGAGTATGACATTGGCTGTGGGTAGACACAGTTCCAGTGGCTTTGGGTACACAAATAAAGTCTGGATATTAAAAAATAATTGTCCTTAAGTTTAAGGGGAAATAACACCTTCCTATCTTTTCTATATTTTTGCAATGAATTTTATTCAATAATTTATTTTTAATTTACTTAAAAGATGTACTCTGATATGAACCAGAAGAATTTGGGTGACAACAACAACAAAAAAAAAACCTCCTGCTATGTTTTTAGGTGAGAATATATTAAAGACCCTTTCTATATCCCAGATGATGATAAACTTGCTGTAAATATCCCCTCTGGATTTGTTGGGAATCTATTTACTTACATTCCTTGATACCTACAAGCTTAGGACAAAAGAAGACATCATGAAGTTCCATTTGTATATCCTTACCTACCAAAAATAAATTATCCTTACCTACCCAAAATATTCATGGTGTCTAGTCATATAAAATCTCCAACAACAATTGGAGATTTTTGGTTAGACTTTCATTGACACAATTTATTATTTAAAAATTAAATATTTAGTACTCAGAATTTATGATCTTTAGCTTTTTATGAGTCTACAGTATCAGAGTTTTACTTCCAATTATGTAGGCATCAAGGCTTAGTTAATATAGTCTGATACATTATTATTTACTAATTGTTATTATTATTATTATATAAACTTTATATTATTATTATATAAGCTTTATTCTGCTGCAGCAAACCAAGAAAATAGTAGTTCAAAAAACAAAAGTTTATTTCTTTCACTACATTCATCAAGGGTCAGTTACTCCATTCAACTCCAATACCACCCCTAATAGAACAGCCACTACCATCAACATGACCCATCTCAGTGACAAAGGGGTAAATCACATATGGCAAAGTTTAAACTATTTCTTAAGTCTTTTACCTATAACCTACATAATATCTCTGCTCTTATTTCTTTGGTCAAAAATATCTCACAGTCAAAAGTTATTCTGAGAATTTACAAATTGTAATTCTGACAATAGAGAAGAAAATAAATATGGAGGAACAGTAGTGCAACCTCCTCCCGTCTGTCCTTCTAATCACATACTAGTTGTCTCTTCCTATTCCCAGAGGCACAAAGACTCTACTCATGTCCTCTATAAAAGAGACTGTCCAAACTCCTTTCCAGCACTGCTTCACGCTCTGGGGTCAGGATCTCTGAGGGATTCCTAGCAGTCTCTTGGTGATACCTCTGTAGTATTTCTTGGTTTGGAGAACTGTAAACTAAAAGACAATTTATTTGTCTTCCACACACTCATTAGTCAATGTGGAACATGAATAGAATGATGACAATAAAACTTCTCTTTAGCAAGTGAAAGACTGAAGACATGTAGCACTCAGTGGTCCATAACAATGCCAAAAGTCCACCCTGCAGATTGTATAAGGAACCGCCCACATCAGGGGTGCAGATTATTGGGTGATTAGAGACTTTTCTTTCTCCATAGCCTCTTGCTTTCCATACCACTTAGCTCCACTTCCTGTAAAGCTTTTACTTTGACATTTATCCACCCCGGCCACATTTGAAGCAGAAATTGAAGAATCTCTACATCTGAGAAGCTGAGTCTGCTCATTGGTCATTGAAGACTGATGAACCAAGGATTTGTTTCAGTCTAACACAGGGAAATTTTTGTGCATCCTGATTTAATAGTTGTTTTCTTATCTACTTAAACAAGTCAGTCCTATAGATCAATAGCCATATTCAGAATCTTTTCCTGATATCTCTTATCTCTCTGTTCCTCTCTCTTTTCTCTCTCTCTGTCATAGAGATATATCTATATACAGAGATAAGTTCTCTATTTCTTTTGATCTTGCTTGCTCTCTTTAATTTCAAGTACCTGAAGACTATCAGAACACTTCAGAAAGTTGAACTCTTTAAAAACTATGTTCTATGAAACATTTTGTCAATTTGAAGAGATAACTGAGCATCATGGAAGTTTCATAATGATCATATCTCACCACAGCCTGGAGTTGGCTGTTGCTTCCAGACTGAGTTATAATGGGCTTTTCTGATCACAGTTACTTTCATTTTTATCTGTTTTCATTAGAGATGAAGATCAGCTTTCTTTTCTAATTTCCCAAGTCCCTAGATTCCTCAATGCTTTCTGTATTTTCTTTCATTCTTGCTTACAAACTGTTTTGTGAGCTTGTCTTCCTTTGGTGCAGCCTGTTGGACACATGCAGCAGAAGCCGGTGCCTGTCCCAAGCATCTTAATGCCCCCGCCCATGTCACTTGCAAAGGTGTTCTTCACAATCTCTGCCTGGAAACCATGTGGGCCCATGGCCAACACTGCTGGATTGTCCCTGTCCTGTATCTCAGCCTCGCCCTGGGCCCTCAGGAGAGCAGAAAGCAGAAGGCAAGTTTCTAGCCAGGGAGTCTCCTAAAGGAGTCCTTAGGGTCCAATGAGAAGAGAGAAGCAATTAGCAAAAGACAACATTTTCCATTAATTATTCTCAAGAGTGTTTAATGGAAGAAAGTGACTGGGAAATTTTCTTAGCAGGTTCCCCTTTTGAATTCTTCTATGGGCCCCTCAAGATCCAATTAAGAATTATCAGCCACCTAGAGCTGAAAAGCATGGACATTATGAGCACTCTACATATAATGACTCAATACGAAAAGGCTGGGTGCTGATTTTTATGTTGATTTCATAGATGTGAACCCTGGAGACACAGAGGTATTAAGTGGTCTGCCCAAGACTACCTCCTCATTAGTGGCAAAGCCACGTTTCAAAATTAAGCAGTCTGGCACCAGAGCTACCCTTCACCTAATGTGCTTTCCTGCCTAAGCATATCAAGTTCCACGTTTTCTTTCTAACCAGAACTAGAAGGGACCTATTTGGTTTTGATGGTTAAGGTTGAGTTAATAACCATTTGGAACATAGTAAGTGCCACTGTCATTTTCTTAGTAGCCAGTGAAAGGTACCATGATTCCTTTTCTAGTGTTTTGGTAGGGATTACTTGTACAAATTAGAACTATTCTATATCCACGGTCACATTCCAAGTTATTTAAAATGCCTCATTGCCCTGATGCTAATGTCTGTGTGATCTGCTATTTGATGGTCATTCATAGTTTAGTTAACATCACTCATCCTTCAGATTTCTTTTTTAGTGTGTTCTTTTTAGATCTACATGACAGTGGCGTGTATTTCGACATATTATACATATATGGAATATAACTTATTCTAATTAGGATCCCATTCTTGTGGTTGAACACGACGTGAAGTTTCACTTCTCTTTTATTAGTATAGGAACGTATAGAAGTTATGTCTGGTCCGTTCTATTGCTTCATTCAGCTTTCTAATCAAATTTTGAGTATTGTTAATATAACTCAGGCCTTTGTTCTCACTTCCACATGTATGAGACAAAATTCACTGGCAGAATTAACTCATGTAACTCTGAGATCCGAGGTTATAATTTTTCTTTTCCCACTTTTTAAATTTGTTCCTTTTAGATATACGTGAATGAGGTTATGATTTCTCTATTAAAATTTAATAATGCAAGCTCCCATTGTGCATGATTACATAAATCCAGTATTTTTCTAGGTTCCCCTTGATGGGTCTAGGAAAATACCCCTGAGGGGCTGCAAGAAATGCTAGCATGTTCTCCAGATCATTGCAATTTGTCATTGCAATCACGGTCAGAAATTGTGTTCTGGGTTGCTGCCCTGCTTTTAAGAAAAATTTTCACCCTTCTAATTTTATCCCTAATTTCCAACAGGGATTGTTGATATTAAGTCTTTATTAAAGATTATTAATTACCAAGATTTTTTTACGGGACGCACAGAAATGTTGTGTTGATGTGTAAGTGCAAACAGTAAGGTCTCGTTTCCATAAGCCATGCCTACCCACACAGGTCCACTGCCAGCCACTTCCCCCTTGACCTCCAAGGCCCTGAAGGTAGCACAAGCCAGCTGACTTCCTCCAAGGTGACTGCCTGGAATATGATTTTCCTGCTAAGGGAGTAGTTTGCAAATGCCCAAGGCCCACATAAAGAAACCATTTCACCTCCATCTGAAACTATCAACTGAGCCCTTCATTTCTGTCCTAAGATTCAGGGTCAGGATTAGAGTGAGAGCTCGGTGAAGCACCTTTTATGAAAATTTTGATGAAGCTCTCACTGTCAAGATCAGGCAAGCACATTCCTAGCAGTCCCAGCTGCTAGGAATGGTTTCTTTCCACACTGATTGACATATTAAGTCAAGGTTCTCCAGATATCAGTCAAAGAGAAATATGTGAGGTGGGATCAAAGCAGGGGGCAATGGTGTAATTTTCTGTGGCCAAAGACTTAAAAACCTAAGGGCCACTGTTGCAAGTCCTGGGTGCATTGCCCAGAGAACCCAGAGTTCTAAAGTTCAAGGAGAGAAGCAAGGTTGTCCCTGCTCTAGAAAGACAGTGAGAAAACAAACATAAACAAATCAAAGTGCTTATAATTTTTTTAAAAACTGGCCAATCCTATGCTGAAATAACAAAAACTTTCAAAATATATTGCTTAACGCATGTTTCTGGGAATATGATGGATTTTTACATTCACAAAACCCATAAATCTAATATGCCTTTTTTTATGGTTCAGTCAGTGAGAAAGCAAATAAATTCCTGGACTTAGATGAGAAAGTACAGAACTTAGAGTTTAGTAGACTGGGGTGAGCATTTTCTCAGGAGAGTCTACTAAACCTAGTGGCCTAATGCCTGGTTTTTCATGGACATGTGTATGAAAAGTAGAAGAATTTAGTCTGTGCAGTTGGAGGCCTGATGATCTCATGACACTGAAGCAGATACACCCTAAAGATGATAATCTCTGGGGGAAAATCTGCACCACAAAATTAGTGATGTGCACAACGCCCTCAGATTTAGACTGAGATATTTCTCAGTCTTATCTATTGATAAAAAGTTAAAAAAGAAAGAAAGTCCCGAGTTCTTAACCTCAGGCATCGACTTATTTAGACATGTAACCACATCTTATCACTATGGAGTTCCTGAAAAGCACAAGACACAATTTATTTTTAGAAAGAATCTTGGTTGATATTTCCTCCAAGAAACTTGACAGAATTAGTACGTTTCATTTCTGGAGGAACACATCCAATAAACTGAAGCCTCAATGAGTCCTGAGGATAAAGTTCATAAGAACATGAACTTCTGATCAAAATCCACTCAACACACAAGTAAGCAGGGCACCTTGAACAAGAATCAGCAATGGCATTAAGATAGAATTAGACAAGTAAAACTGCACGATTGAATCATTCGGTCAGACTTTAAATTATTTAACATGTTTAAATTGTTGGATGTTTTAAATCCTTAAATAATAATTTAAATAAGTTTGTTTAATATCTGTAAAATAAATGATACCATTAACGGCATGATAAAAGAATAAGAGATGATCAGAATTGAATATTTGGGAAAAGAATAGAATGGAACCTTTCAAAGAGAAAACAAAATATTATGATGAAATTTACAATTCCATGGATGAGTTAAATAAGCAAATAACTCAACTTATGATATAATGAATTTATTGGAGTAGAGACACATAAAATTAAACAGAACAGAAATACAAATAATGGGTATTTCAGTGCTATGGAGAATAGAGCAAGAGGACCCAACAAACATTTAATTGAGAGTCAAGAGATACACAATAGAAGCATAGGAGCAATTCTGTGAATGTTAGCACCACATTTAACAAACAGCACAAGGCCTAAGCTTGCATCAATGGGAAATAGAGAAAGTTCTGCAAGTTTTCATGAGTAGATGGAGAGAATCAGAGTGTGTTAGAGCTGCCAATGGGTCACTTTTTTTTCATGACTGCTGGTGGTGATGATGATGAAAAAGATAATGAATCAAATTTTTTTGCACTTTTCCACAAAATTCTCTCTCTGTTTAGTCTCATTATGGACAGAACCACCTCTCAACCTGGGGTAGCAAATGCATTAGCCTTATACTATCTTTACCCCTTCCATATCAATGACAAGCACCTTGACCTTCTTTTCCAATTAATCACCTCATACTCCCAAATACTCTTCAAAATGGTATTTCAGGAAACAGTAACTGAACTAATTCTAGGAACACAGTTTGTTCTAACTTCTCTGGGCATAGCCTTATTTTTCTTTGGAGTTTTACTGTTTTTATTCACTGTTAGAACTAGGAGACTGGAAAATGGGGAGAAGGAAGACATTTTCAGTGTCAGATAATGAAAAATAGTGGTAGTTCATAGACATCACTTATTCCAGACATTTCACAATCTTTCTCAAGGTGAATGCCCAAGGTTTTCACTTACTACCTTAGGCACACACTCAGGCTGTTTGACTGCTAATTTTTGCCTTTCAAGGATTCCCATGATTTTCTTCCTAACCTGAGTTAATCCAAATGAAAATGTGTTTGGTTTAGGGGTTTCTACTATCTAGACAGCACGATAGCCAGAGCATCTGGAAGAGAACATACAGTGGCCCGTGGAGAAGTATTCTTTCAGTTAGTTACGACTTGGTCGGAAGACCCGGTGCTTTACCTTCCATAGACTGGCTCCTGGGTAAAAAAGGGAAAAGAATTTCTCAAAATGCTGCCTGGGTTTCCTAATCCAAGTCCTCCCCTGAGCTCACTACCCTTACATGAGCTCCAGTCATGCTCCCTCGCAGCATGAGTTATTAACCTATGAACCACAGTGAGCTTCTGGGTAATTGAGAATCCCAAACCAGTGCGTGCAAAAGTCTAAGTGTTGACCTTCCTGGGTGCAGAGTCCAGGGATCCAAAAGAAACCAAGAAATTCAAGATTCGTCCATTTTAGGCAGTGTATCTCAGAGTAACTCCCTGCAGGGAACAGAGCACACAGTGGTTCTTTCCACCTCGTCTTATCTAACTCCTCAGGGGACTTTCTAGAATCGGTTTCTGTTACGTCCATCACTAAGCTGCTTCATGGTTTCTGTAGGTTTGGGTTCTTTTCTTCTCATCCTGTGGTCCCGTGGCTTCATTGCAGCCTCTATCCAGGAAATACCCTTATTCAAAGGCTGTGCCAAGGTCCTCGATACCCATGCCTCCCACCTGGCAACGGTGACGCTCTTCCATGGCACAGCCCTCTCTGTGTACACGCACCACAGCTCTAGCCACAGCACAAAGCAGGACAAGGTGCTGTCAGTCTTCTGTGTCATCCTCATCCCCATGTTGAACCCTCTGATCCACAGTCTGAGGAACAAGGAGATCCAAGAGGCCCTCACGAGGGTCATAAAGAAAGTGGCATCTTTATCTCAGCAACAGTAACAGTGAGGATGGTCTCTAAAAGGAATCAGGTGATAAGAATATGTTAGACCTTTCCACCTTTTGGCTACATAGAGAAATGTATGAACCAGGCTTCCTTATTTCCTGGAATCGTTGTGCCATCTGAGACCCACACTAAACAGTTTTTTTTGTTTTGTTTGGGCTGTGTGGTTTTCTTTTTATCTTTTTGTATCGGAGATTTTACCCAGGGACACTTTGCCACTGAAGCAATACCCTTTTTATGTTTTATTTTGAGACAGGGTCTCACTAAATTTCTTAGGGCCTCGATACGTTGCTGAGGCTGGCTTTGAACTCACTATCCTCCTGCGTCAGCCCCTACCCTTAATTGCTGGGATCATAGGCATGTGCAACCACGCCCAGCTAAAACAGTTTTAAAAGCCAGTTTCCATGAATAGAATCCTGGTAGATAAAACCCTAATTGGTGGTTGTGTTTTTGAAAACAGAGGTGCTGATAAGTATTATAGGTACAGAAATGACACGCACCCAGGTTGTCACACCACCTGCCGTTTTCTTCACCAATCTTATTTCTTTTTATCAGATAAATAAATAACTGGACCTATTTAAAGCTTACAGCAGAAATTATGGGATAATGTACATTCTTTCCATATCTTGGCTATGGAGAATAAGGAACATGGAAGCACAGATGACTTTACAAGCTGGTGATTTCATCTGCTCTGAGTATGGCCCCAGCAGAGGGCTGCTAGGTCATATGGTAGCTCTAATTTTAGTTCTTTTGGGAACCTGTCTCCTGTTTTCTGAAATGGCTACACCAATCTCCACTCCCATGAATAGTGTACAAGTGCTTTTTTCCTTTATCAACATTCTTTCCAGCTTCTGTTATTTCTGGTGATAGGTAGCACCCTAACATATAGGAGGTGATATCTTACAGTGATTTTAATTTGCGTTTCCCTGATGATTAGTGATCTCGAACAACTTGGTCTCTACCACTTGGTTATTTTTTTATGTCTTCTTTTTTGAGAAATCTCTGTTTGGGTCCTATGTCCATATTTAAATGTGTTATTTGTTTTTCTGTTATTAGGTTAAAAGAATTCTTTAAGAATTTTGAATGTTGTCCCTTATTGGACATATGGTTTGTAAATATTTTCCCTAGTCTTTAGATGGATCGCTGGTGGTGTGCTCTGCTTGCAATATAGTTTTAAGTTAGTAAGTGTGATGACTCCAACTTTTTTCTAATCTCAGTAATTTGTGTGTGTGTGTGTGGTTTCATGGATATTTTAGATTTTTTCGTATATCCATGAATAATAACATTGGTGATTTAATATTAATTTCATTGAATCTTTATATTCTTTGGGTTATAGAAACATTTTTACAGTGTAATTCTTCTGATCCATGAACACTGGATATCTTTCCATTTATTAGTGTTTTTTATTGATTTCTTTCATCAACATTTTTTAGCTTTTTTTTACAAATATTTCACCTCCTCAATTGTTTATTCATAAGTTTTTGTGCTGTCATAAGTGAATTTTTTTTCTCAGAAGTAGATTGTTATTTGTGCATTAAAATGCTACTGACTTTTGTTTGTTTACCCTATAACCTTTTGTTTATTTACTGAATTCATTTATTAGTTCTAAGAGTCCTTTGTGGAATCCTTGAGGTTTTCAATATATAAGATCATGCCATCTACAAATATAAATGATTTTACTTCTTCAGTTTCAATGTACATGCCTCTTAGCTATTTTTCTTGTGTGATTGCTTTTGCAAGTACTTCAAGGTCTGGTTGAATAGAAGTCCTGAGAGTGAACATCTCTGCCCTGTACTGGATCTTAGTGGAAAATAACAATTGTTCCCACTGATTATGATGTTGGCTGTGAGCTTTTTATAAATGGCTTTTATTATGTTGAAGAACTTTCCTTTTATACCCAAACTACTCACAGCTTTAACCAAGAAAAGATATTGAATGTTCTTCTGTTCTATTGAGATGATGATGTGGTTTTTAATCTTTCATTATGTTACTGTGAGACATCGCATTGATTGATCCGCATATGTTATATCTAGCTTTTTATACCAGGAATAAATTCCACATGATCATAATCTTTCTGATGTGCTATTGAATTAAGTTTGCTAGTATTTTATTGAGGATTTCTGCATCAGTGATATTAACCTGATAATAGTTTTGTTGTGGCGTTTTTATCTGGCTTAGTTAACAAGGTGATACTGGCCTCATTAAATTTTTTTTTCAGTATTTCCTCTAGTCACACTTTTTGGAAGAGTTTGAGAAATATCTGTAATAATTCTGCATTGAATGGTAAAAATTCAGCTGTGAAGCCATCTGCTTCTAGGCTTGTCTTTATTGAAAGATTTTTAATGACTGCTTCAATTATCTTTCTTTCTTTCTTTTTTTCAATTTGACTGTTCAAACTTTCCATTTCTTCCTGGTTCTATCTTGGTAGGTTACATTTTTCTAGTATTTTATCCACTTCCTCTAGATTGAAATTCTTCCCACTAGTGCTGTGATCCCATTTACTTCTGAGGTGCTTTGTAGTGTCTCCTCCTTCTTTTCTGCTTATATCTAAGTTTTTTATCTGTATTTTTCTTAGTCTAGTGAGGGGAATGCTAATTTTGTTTTCTCAAAGACCAGTTCTTGACTCTATTGATTTTCTTCTATGGTTTTTCTGTCTACTTATTTCTGTTCTGATTTCCTTCCCTGTGTTAATTTTGTATTTAGTTTATCATTTTTTAAATTTTTACTTCCTTGAGGCATATGGTCAGGCAATTTATGAAGACTTTCTTCTTTTTAACGTGGCATTTATTGCTATGAACTTCTAGGAAATGGTGTTCCTGCAACCCATGTGTTTTGATGTATTGTGTTTCCATTGTCATTTGTATCAAGGTTTTTTTTTTTAATTTCTTTTTGATTCATTGCTTATTTGGGAGCACATTGTTTTAATTTTCACATGCTTGTGAATTTTCCAAAACTGCTTCTACCAGATGACTTCTAGTTTTCTATTGCTGTGACTGGATACCATACTGTGTATGATTTAATAATCTTGTGTTCATTAAGATGTCTCTTGCAATCTAACATATGGTCTGTACTGGAGAATGTTTCCTGTGTGGTAGAGAAGAATGCATGTTCTGCTGCTATTGGATAGAATGTTCTGTGCGTGGCTGCTACCTCCATCAGTCCAACATGCAGTCTGTGTCTAGTTTTCCACATTCATTTTCTGTCCAACTGATCTATTACAGAAAGCAAGTTGTCAAAGCCTCCTGCTGTTATATATGGCCACCTGTTTCTTCTTTCATGTCTAGTAATATTTGTTACTAATATTCTTTATCTCTGTGACAGTTTTAGACTGGAAGCCATCCTTGCCCTCCTTTGGATACTGTATACATGGAATAACGTCTTCCATTCTCTCATTTTTAGTCTCTGTGTGTCCTTCAAGCTAAAATGGATCTTTCACAGGCCACATATAATTGAGCCTTGATTTTTTAATTCATTCAGCCAGTCTATGTTATTGATTAGAGTGTTTATCCATTTATATTCAATGATATTATTCAATGTTATCCTGTTGCTTGCAAACCATTTTCTCATTGTTTTATAGTTCCGTTCTTACTTTATTACACTCTTGTCTGCCTTTGTGTTTTCTGAACTGTTAAGACTCGATTCCTTTCTTTTTCTTGTTTATGAATCCGATATAGTTTTTGCTTTGTGGTTTCTATTGGGCTTATATGAAGAATCTTATGGTTAGAAAAAAAAATCTTAGGATCATAATAGACTATTTTAAGCTGTTCACAACTTGTTGCATACAAATACCCTTGATTTTTACCTTCCTACTCAAAGTTTATTTTTTTGTTGTTGTCACATTTACATATTCCTATATTTTACTATTTCTCAACAACTTAATGTCGCTGTGGTTATTTTGGGTTATTTTGACTTTACACCTTCCTACTGAAGATTTACACACCACAGTTCTGGTAATGGGGTATTTTGAATTAGACTTTATATTTAGCTGCACTAGGGATTTTCAACCACCCTGTTTTCATAGTAGTACTTACTATTCTTCTTTTGCTTCCTGTTGAAAAACTCCCTTCAGCACTTCTGGTAAAGTAAGTCAGGTGCTGATAGTTTTCCTCAGCTTTTGCTCCTCTGGAAGATGTTTTCCTTCATTGCTGAAGGACAGCTTCACTAAGCATCCTATTCTGGCCTCGCAATTGTTTTTTCTTTTCTTTTAGCACATGAGGTGGCTCACTCCATTCTCTCTCGACAAACAAGATTTGCTGAGAAATCCACAGATCATCATATGGGGATTCACTTCTGGGTCACTTGGCACTTTTCTCTTGCTTGTTTGTAGATTTTACTCTTTGACACTTTTACCCTTTGCTTGCAGTGTGCTTTGGTGAGGAACTGGTTGGGCTGAATGTGTTTGAAGACCTTTGAATTTCAGGGATTTGGATGTCTTTATCTCTTCCAAGATATGGGATGTTTTCAGCAACTATTTCATTAAATAATATTCCCACACCTTTATTCACCTGGACCTACGATGATATGACAATTTGTTCAGTCAGTGGATTCCCATAAGTCCTGTAACTCATCTTTGTTTTTTTTCATTGTTTTTTCTAATATTTTTATTTGACTGGGTTGTTTCAAAGGACCTGTCTTTCTGTACAATTCATTCTACTGCTTGAGATATTCTGCTTTCAAGCTATTATATTTTTATATCATTCATTAAATTTTTCAACACTATGAATTGGGTTAGTTTCTCTCTTATGCTATCTATCTTTTTGTTGAATTTCTCATTTTTTAAAATTTCATCAAATGGGCTCCCTGTATTCATTTGTTATCTTACTAGTTCCCTTACAATCAGTATTTGGAATTCCTTTTCAGGCAGTGCATGAGTTTCCTTTTCTTTGAGGTCAGTTGTAAGAGAATTAGTATATTCTTTTGGTGGTATGAATTTTTCCTGCTTTTTCATATTTCTTAAATTCCTGTACTGATGTCTTTGCCTCTGGTGAAATATTCACTCTTCCAAATTCATAGAGACTTTTAAAGTGAAACTTTCACTGTTTGAGTCCTAGAATATTGATGGGGAGGGTGCCTTGGCACTGGTTCTGGGTAGGTACAGTGGTGTATTATCCATGAGCCTTCTCAGCAGGGATCAAGGTCAGTAATGGCTATGGGTACCTCTGTACCCCAGGTACAGGAGTTTGATGGCAGTGGTTTTAGCAGGGCTGTTTGTTGGGGCTCTCAGTGGTAAGATTTTAGGGGTCTTCTTGTTCTATATTCCCCCCATGAGACAGACATAGCTGAGGAGATCCCTTGTGCTGTCTATCACAGCTCAAAAGCAGCTTCCATGAAGCCAACTTCCAGGACATTGGTACGCAGAGAAAGCTGTGGATATGGCGTCAGATTTTGCTGAAGTACCGAGATACTTGTAATGCAAGCTCAGCTTCATTCCCTCAAATACAGGGACTGTGATCGGTGGCACTCCCCAGTAGCTTAGGGGTCAGAAAGTAGGTGTGTAGCTGTGATTCTGATCCTGGAGATTATGGTTCAATAATGGCATGACTCTAGGGATGAAGGAGTGTTTCAGAGTCTCGGGTCTTAAGAAATAGGGCCCCAGTGCAATTTGAATCCCAGAGCCAACAGGATACAGTGCTAAAGTGGAGACTGCATATTGCATAGTAGTGATTCTAGACTTTGAAATCACGGACATGTTAGTGGCCCGGGGTGTGCAAAGATAAGAGCATCAGCAACAAGAACCCGGAATAATGGAGCACACGGATGGCTTGCTCTGAAGGACGCGTGGAGTGCTGGAACAAGGGCCAGCTCCCCAGGGTGAAGAGGTGCCTGAGGATCTCAGGCTGCAGGAAGCTAGTTCAGAGCCAGGGAGGTGGAGCATCGGCTGTTATGTCCAGAGGACAAGTTGGAACAGTTCAGCCAAGGTTATGTTTCTTTGGTGGGGTGGAGACAGAGCACCACCATAGCAGGTTAGATTTCTGAGGTCAAGGTCGGTCCTTGGCTCTGCGTTCGTTGTGGCTCCCTTTGGTCATAGGTCTGGGCTCCTGCAAACTAAGCATATTGAACCACTAAATGATGGGGCACTGAGTGAACTTAGTTGCTAGGTATGTGGTTGATCCACTGGACTCAAGATCAGATTCCTAAGGACGAACACATTGGCTGAGGCTCTGGGTTCAGGGCTGCTCTAGGCTGGGCCTTAAGGTTCCTGGGGGACAGGGCAGCATATTGGCTGAGTCAACAGGACGTGGCTGCTCTGCTGAGTTGGATTCAGGATCCCAGGGGCAGGGCTCTGTGGTGACTGAAGCACTGGGGGACATGGTGGCTTGCTGGGCTTAGGCTCTGAGTTGTGGGACTACCGGGGGCACCTGGGGTGGGGGGATGGAGTAGGCCTGAGGCAGCCTGTTTCTAGGGCAGCGGCTTTGCTGGTAGAGGCCACGCTCCCACGTGTGAGTGTAGTGTGACTATGGCAGGTCATCAGGGATGAAAGGATGCAGCGACCAAAAGCCTCAGGAACAATGGGTCCAGTTTATTGATGGGGCAGCACAGGAGCAGCTTGGGCCACAGAGGATGGGACACGACATGGGCTACTTCTCTGGAGTAGTTAGTACAGGCTTTGAACCTCCAATCCACTCCCTAAGGTGGGCTCAGGGGCTGTGAGGACTGGGGAATACAACAGGAGCTGAGTGCAGGTATCGACGACAGTGACCAGGACTTCTGGGACCTCCTGTTTACTTCCACAGGGAGAAGTCCTTCCAGGTGCAAGCTGGTCCCCACGGGGGCCATGGGACAGCAAAGACAAGGTGCTCCTTTCCCTGGTCTATGTGGCCATCCAGAGCTCCACACTCCCTGGGGTTTCTGCCCTCCCTGGCTCTAGTGTAGCGCAGCATCTCAATGTGCTGACTTCTTGTTTTGGATCTTTTTGGTGGGGGCATGAGCATTAGGGTTCTCCAATCAGACATCTGGCTGATGTCCCTTTAAACCTGTCCTTTATTTCTATGATTTATGTATTTATTTTGTGGTTCTGGGAATCAAACCCATGAAATCATCAGGGACAAAAACTCCCGGGCAACCCCAACACCAGAGAGCAAGGACCTGCTGTGTCTTCTCCCGCTAATTGGCTTCTCTCCTCCCACCTCTCCTCTCAGTGGCACATTTAAGAGGAGGCCTCGCGTGGCCACCTCACTGGCTGCGAGGGGACGGCCAGGTTCGTGGCCCGGCGAGGAGTGGAGCCGGCCCACTCAGAAATATCTTAGGAAAAGAAATAATCCGTTTCAGCTTCTGACAAGAACTCTTGTCTTTTGTGGGGGGGATCTGGGTCAAGGTCAGCCGGCAAGACTTGGAGCTGTCTTGAGGTGCCTGTGGTTTCACAGTAGGACCCACGTGGAGCAAGGTTGACGGAAATCAGCCTCACCCACTCTTCACCTCTCCGCCTCCCTCATGTCCACACTCTGCACTTAGGGTTCTTTCCCTGCTCTTCAGTGAAAGGAAGAGTAATGTAAACTTTCCGATATTACTCTGGGGCGAGGGGTGAGTGTTGAATTCTTAAGAAGGTGACCTTGAACTCTGTTGCTCTCTGCTTTCTCACTGGTATCATGGGACTAAATAGGATCCTCTGCAGTTAGACCAGATTACGACTATAAAGCCTGACAGATTTTAAAAGTCAGAAATGGAAATTTGGGACAACCATGATACTTTACTTTGTTTCAGGGGAACTTCCTGAGATAAAAAACATGCTTGCCTATGTTTCCCAATTTTCTTCAGCCCCAGAATTCTTTAAATGCAATTAGAGCCCTTCAGGGTTCTGTTTTTGAAATAATAAAATAATTGATGGTTTAACTTCATTACTTCTTACCGAGTCTTAATGATAGCACGGAGTATTTGTCTACAATTCCTTTAGACCTTTTGAAAGCCTCAAATAGTTCTCCATTGTCACTTTTGTTGAACTTGGGGGTCGGACACATGAGCCTGGGCCACAGAGATGTCAGAGATACCCATTCCAGGCACAGGTAGTATTGATCTAAATGTCCTCTTTAACCTTGTTTTACGTACGTTTTTCCTCATTCAGCAAAATTTCTGATTTTAACTGATTTTATACTTAGCACATTTCATTAAACTGACCATGTCCCTGTGAGGTCAGAACTGGAAAGGATCTTGATTAGCTATACCCACCTAGTGACATCGCTAACTCAAATTTACATCAGTCAGCTTTCTTCTCCAGTTGTCTTGGCAGATGGTGAACACCTGCAAAACATAGATCCCCAAAAGTGAGTATCTTCATAGTTTGTTTTTTTCTCTCTTTTTCTTTAGCTTATAAAGTTTTAACAAGTTAAATTGTCAGGATAAATTTTATCATGAATAAGAAAAACAATCCCCATTTCCTTATTCTCTTCTGGGTATGGTGGGTTACACATAAGACACTTAAGTGTGGCTTCCTATGTCACCAGAATGCAATATAAAGGAAAGACGGTGGAATGAGATGGACCTCATTACCCTAAGTATATGTATGAAGACACGAAAGGTGTAATTCTACTTTGTGCACAACCAGAGAAATGAAAATTTGTGCTCTATATGTGTAGATGAATTGAAATGCATTCTGCTGTCATGTATAGCAAATTAGAAGAAATAAATAAATTTTTTAAAAGGAAGAAATTGTTGCAGGTAATGCTAGAATGTGTACTGGGTCTACTCAGTGCTGCCTGCTCCAGGGTACTTGGTGATGGGACATAAAACTAGCAGCAGGAATTTGTAATCCTGCTGAGTAGAGATAACACAGTAATACAAGATCAAAACAGATAGAATGTTTTTTTTATTCTTTTTAGACATACATGAAAATAGAACATATTTTGACATATTATACATACATGGAGTATAACTTATTCTAATTAGGATCCCATTCTTACAGTTATACATGATGTGGAGTCACACTGGTTATGTATTCATACATGAACATAGAAAAGTGATGTTCAAGGGGCTGAGGATGTGGTTCAAGTGCTAGTGCACTCGCCTGGCATGCATAGGGTACTGGGTTCGAGATTCTTAACACCACATAAAAATAAAATAAAGATGTTGTGCCACCGAAATCTAAAAAATAAATATTAAAAAATTCTCTCTTTAAAAAAAAGAAAGTGATGTTTGATTCATTCCACTGTCTTTCCTATTCCCATCCTTCTCCCTCCCCTCATTCCCCTTTGTCTAATAGAATAATTTCTTCAAAGTATTCTTGAGTCTAGGCTTAGAGACCGTCCAATTAAGGAAATCATTTTATCAAGATCTCCTTGATACTTTAATATTTTAAATCTTCCCTTTTCCTCTTTTACAGAGACAAGCAATGCTGGGGAATGATAATTTATAACATTTATTGAGCCCTTACTGTGTCAAGGTGTTTATGCCATTCAATTCCTGGAACAGTCCTATAAAGAGGTAAATAGCATTATCTCTATTTGTACATGAGGCAACTGAGGAACAGAGGGGGTAATAACCTGCTAAAGATTACACAGCCAATAAGTAAATGTCAGAAAAGTATGTATTCTTCCCTTTCTCTTCTTCTTCCCCCCTGCTCCTCTCTCTCCATGCTATTAAGGATTTATGTACCTTAGGAACTTAGTATTACAACCACAAGAGCTGGAGAAAATAAAAATAAGAAAATGAAGAAGGAAATTGAAATCCTACCACTTATTACTTTTAAAATTTTGTTTTTAACGTGTGACAATGTAAGTGGTTAACATGGTATGTGTGTGTGTGTGTGTGTGTGTGTGTGAGAGAGAGAGAGAGAGAGAGAGAGAGAGAGAGAGAGAGAGAGAGAGAAAACACATGAGATGACATAAGCAAGTCTTCCCCCAGAGAAGCATTCTGCACACTCATCAGTGCTGTGGGGACAGTTTCTTGTTGATTCAGAAGTTATCTTGTACATCAAAGGTGTTGCTATATTGTCTTTTATATTCCATGGCTATTTTCCCAGCTTATAGCTGTATTTCAGCTGTGTCTTATATAAGTGGGATTTTATGTCATAACTAAGATTAGAATAACCACGTTTTCTCTTAATCTGTTTTGGTTCTGTGTTTCTCTTAATCTGTTTGGTTCTGTCTTCTATCCCAAGACTATGTAAATGCATCTCTATTTATTCCTAACACTTTTTTTACCCTTAGTGAGTCAAGTCTCATAGACTACCTAAGAAGGAGTTTATCCTTTCCCCATTCATTTAATGTATTTTATTATATGTTACATTCTTACCAATACTTAATTGAGTTCTGAGATGTCTATTTGTTCTCTTGTTGCACATTTGTTTTGCAGGGCTAATCAGTCATCAATGTTAATAGAACTGCCTAATGTCTGGAAGTGCATGCCCTTCCTAATTATTCATCTTTTTCAAAAAGATGGTATCACTAATTGGCTTTTCCATCTCAAGGAAGGACACTCTGGGCATGGAGCATAGACAATATGTACTATCAGTTAAGAACCTGCTAGTGAGCTCTGGCTTGCTGATCAGCTTTGCCAGTGTGTGTGTGTGTGTGTGTGTATTGCAATTTAGAAATAAACTATTCATTTTAACTTTATAGAAAAACTCATCACAGTTTGACGCTGGTTGTCCCTAATCCTTGTGTACCCAAAGTCAAGGGAACTAAATAGAAAATGGCATATGTGGCTTATACCTTCATGGCCTTGGCTGGTTGACCTGCGTGGGCAGTGGGTCTGAATTCACACCTGCCTGTCCACGGGGCTGATAGGTCTCAGAAATTCCAAAAAAAGAAAGAAAGAAATCTCACAGCCCCAGCACTCCTGTTCACAGATACAGCTGTCATTCATGACGTTTTGTAAGCAATCATATTACTCACAACAGCCACTGATTGCTGAAGAATTACTGTGTGCCTAATGGTGTGCAAACACGTGCTCATGACCGTGTCAGTGAACTTACAGTTCAGAGTGCTTATTGTTCTCCTTTGTAACGAGCACATTAAGCTTGGCATGTTTAGGCCATGGGGAAATTTTAAAATAGGCCAAGAAAGGACCCAAACTTCAAAGTCCAAATTATGTACCAAATTACCAGGATGTTTCCTAAGAAGCAAAATACCTTAAAGCTGAGAATCCTTGGGGCCAAGAGTACAGTATAGGTACTCACTCCTTTGGGGCATGTCATGTTGGGGGAGCAAATGTGCTTCTGACCCCCACCAAAATATAACAAAATTATAAATTATGACATTATGTTCCAGGCCAGTTTACAGATGTATTAAATTCAGTTCTAAAATGTTTAAAAAATAATTGTAAATAGGGTATATAATTTTTAAAGGTAAAGATTAAATTTTAAAAATCTATCTAAATTGACAATAAACAGAGGTTTGGAAGGAAACTCTTTCAAATTTATTTTGGGAAAACATCATTGTTGCTTTCATGACTCTGTGGCAGCAGGTATAGAATGCATTATCAGAGAAGTTCAAAAAGCGTCTCAGTTAATCGGTGATCTCAGTCTCATACACAATAATCATAGCATTTCTATGGCATTTTTAGAAATTTTTTAATTTGTTTTAATTAGTTATACGCAATAGTAGAACGCACTCTGATACATCATACGTAATGGGCTATGATTTCTCATTCTTCTGGTTGTACATGATGTAGAATCACTTCGGTCCTGTAGATGGAGAAGAGAATATCGCGCTAAGAGAAATAAACCAATCCCAAAAAACTAAATACGGAATGTTTTCTCTGGTATGTGGAAGCTGATTCACAATGCGGGTGGGGTTAGGAAAGAACAGAGTTATTTAGGATTAAGTAGAGGGGATTAAAGGGAGGGGGGGGAATGAGGATAGGAAGAATAGCAAAATGAATCAGAAATTATTGCCTTATGTATGTATATAACTATGGCCTTTTTTCTATTTTAAATATCTTTTGTCATGGTTTGACTCTTAAATATCCCCCAAAGACTAAAGAACTGGTGGCCAGCTCGTGGTGCTGCTGGTAGATACGAAGGCTCTAAAGTCAGGGGGACCTCTCTGCCTTGGGCTTTTGCTCTCATTCTTTCACTTCCCAGCCACAATGAAGCTAGCAGACAGAAGGCAGAGCCTTTCCTACCCTGCTGCACTGTGAGGCCACAGGCCCAAAGAGACAGGGACAAGAAACTGTAGACTAGAACCTCTGAAACTGTAAATCAAACCCATCTTTCATCCTCTAAGTAGTTTATCTCAGGCATTTTGTCACAGTAATGGGAATCTGACACATCTCTTATAATTCGTACAAGACAACAAAGTAATTGAGAGCCTAAAACAATGAGCAGTTTCTTGGTAATTTAAGGAGAAAAGGAACAGTGCAGGACAGAGAAATATGTCCCCTTCCCCAGCACTCACTGGAGGAAAAGGCGGATACCTATGAAAATGGTAATGCTGTGCTTCCTCCTGAGTCACCCCCACATTCTCTTATCCCCTTTCTCATACCAGGAGCACGGAGGCAATGACTAGGGGAAGAAATGTCACAGAGATCACCCAGTTCATCCTCCTGGGATTCTCAGATTTCCCCAGAATCACAGCAGTGCTCTTTGTGATGTTCCTGCTCATCTACATGACAGCGCTGACCTGGAACCTGTCCCTCATGGTTTTAATAAGGATGGATTCCCACCTCCACACTCCCATGTACTTCTTCCTCAGCAATCTGTCTTTCATCGATCTCTGCTACGTCACCTCCACAGTCCCCAAGATGCTGTCCAACTTCTTCCAGGAGCAGCAAACCATCAGCTTTGTGGGCTGCATTGTTCAGTACTTCTTCTTCTCAACCATGGGGCTGAGCGAATCCTATCTCATGACCGCCATGGCTTACGACCGGTACGCTGCCATCTGTAGCCCTCTGCTCTACTCTTCCATCATGTCACCCTCCCTCTGTGCTCGCATGGTGCTGGGATCCTACGTGGCCGGACTCACTGCTTCCTTATCCCAAGTGTGCTCTCTGCTTCAGCTCCACTTCTGTGGGCCTAACGTCATCAGCCACTTCTTCTGTGACATGCCCCAGCTGTTGAAACTCTCCTGCACTGACACCTTCTTCGTGCAAGTCCTGACTGCTATATTAACCATGCTCTTTGGGATAGCCAATGTCCTACTGATCATGATATCCTATGGCTACATTGTCATGTCCATCATGAGGATCACCTCTGCCAAAGGCAGGTCCAAGGCGTTCAACACCTGCGCTTCTCACCTCACCGCCGTCTCCCTCTTCTACACTTCAGGTATGTTTGTCTATTTGAGTTCGAGTTCTGGTGGCTCCTCCAGCTTTGACAGATTTGCCTCCGTCTTCTACACTGTGGTGATTCCCATGCTGAATCCCTTGATTTACAGTCTGAGGAACAAAGAAATCAAAGACGCCTTGAAGAGGCTGCCGAAAAAGATAGGCTACTGCTAAGAACATGGATTCTGAGATTTCAGACAGATTTGGGGATAAAGTGGACTAAAATGCACGTGACTGGAGCACTACAAAATTCACATCAAGCTTGGATGAAGGCTCAATGTGAAATGGACAATATGCTAATAGGGCTCCATGCTGCAAAACAGAACGTTCTGGAGGTTCTTTATTTGCACCCTACATCAAGGGTAGCCTCCTGATTTGTTAATCTATCCACAAGTATTTGTGAAACAGCACTTTTTTACTTCTTTGGGCTTCTGCAGTTCAAGACAGCTCTAATCAGAGCTCTGCCCCCTGGAAACATCTTGGCAAGATCCAGAAACATTGTCTCCTAACTACTCTGAAGCCATTTCTTCATAGTGCTGACACTGGTTATTCTGTATTTCTGCCCAGGTGTATATAAATGCATAGAGAGAGGGAATCGACCACTGGGGTATGGGGGGAATGAAGCTCTGTAGATTGGCTTGATTGGGCTGCCAAGAAAGTCCAAATCAAGATAGCCCACGTTTGTCTAAGGCCTTCCTCATAGCTAGTTGTCCAACAAGTTGATGGTCTTATCCTTCTCCACCACCTGTTGTCTAGGTGAGAAAGAAATGATCTGAATCATTGGTGGAAAGAAGGATATGATTTTTTTTCAGTGCCACTTACTTAGGGTTTGGTTTTTGCACCCAGGATCCTGTGAGAATATACCACATGAGATATTCACAGTCCATGCCACAGGCAATAGCAAGATCTGATGTGGGACCCTGACCTCTCTTACCATCTCTCATTCAATCCAGACAATTTACCCTTGGTTGACACAACCAGTGGAATCTCATCTGTTGAATTGTTTCTAATGTTTCAGGAACCTGCTCAAGTTTGGTGGAATACCTGTATGAATCGATTGTAATGATAAAGAGTCACTGAATAATAGAAACCTGTGTGAATTCATTCTAATAATAAAGACTAACAATAAACACAGGGAACTGATATACATTCTTTCTACTGCCTATGTTCAATATTTTGTGTTCGAGAGTTTTAAGGTGGGTGAGATGATACAAGGGGTGAAATAGAATAACTGTTGATATCTGCCAGGAAACTCCAAGAGCTCAGGGTGCTACTGACTCAGATGGGGTTCTTTCTGTACGCATCTCTTTGTCTTATGGAGAATGTGGTTCTAGTTCTCTGGGTTGAAAAGTGGATCAAGATTATGATAATGATTATTGTTGTGCTAGGTTGTCCAGATGTGGGCATACTGATATAAGCCAGATAATATATTTATGTATCATCTCTGGAGATTTATTGAATTCTTAATGTTGCCTAGGGAATCCAATTCTGGTTCAGGTCACGTAGGCTCTTCTGTCTAATTAAGGATTATAAATGAAGAGATGCTCAAAGGCTTTGCCAAATTGTCGTGAGTTTACAGTTGGCAAGGGTTGAGAAGAGGGGATGGCAGAAGCTCTGAGAGAATTCAAGGGCTCATCCCATGCCAAGGAAACAGAGCCATAGAATAAAGGGCACCAGGCAGCCCTCCAGACAGGGGCTTGTGCTTAGAAACATTGCTCTTTACAGATGTGGAAAAATGTGGGTGAGGAATCTGTTCCTCAGGGACCACAAGGGCTTCAATAGGAGACACACATGTTTTAGGAGCAAGTGGAGGATATTTCCAAAATATTGCACAGATTTAATTCTTTAATATCTTAAATTTTTAAGTATTTTTAAAAATAAACATGATGTTTTGATATGTGTATACATAGTGCAATGTTCAAATCAGGGTAACCGTCTTACCCATCTCCCTAAACATTTATCATTTGTTGTGATATGAACATTCAAAAATCTTCTATTTTGAAATATATAATATAGACACCCTCATGTGCAATAGAATACCACAATTTATTCCTCCTCTCCACAACATTGCACACCCGCCTTGTCCCATCCCCAACCCTCGTGCCCACCCAGTCTCATAGTCACTGTTCTACACTCAGCCTCTATAGGATCTCTCTCTTTTTTTTTTGATTCCACATATGAGTGAGGTCATGAGGTATTTGTCTTTCTGTGTCTGCATTATTGTCCTTAATACAGTGACCTCCATGCTCATCCATGTGGTCACAAATGATAGAATTTCATCCTTTTTTAAAATCAAATGTTAATGAACACTGGGTGAAGAAATTAAATCAGTAATGTAAAAAAAAAAAATCCCACCAAAGAAAATCCTAGGGCCTGATTGCTTCCTTCATTGTTGAATTTCTCCTCTAGATCACGCATGGTTTCCCTGATTTCACAGAATCACCTATCTGTATTTATTTGTATCTTGTTGAGTTTCCTTAAGAACAGTATGTTTTGTGTGTGTGTGTGTGTGTGTGTGTGTGTGTGTGTGTGTGTGTGTGTGTTGGTACTGGAAATTGAACTCAGGGGCACTTAACCACTGAGCCACATCCCAGATCTTTTTTGTATTTTATTTTAGAAACAGGATCTCACTGACTTGCTTAGGGCCTCACTAAATTGCTGAGTCTGGCTTTGAACTCCTGATCCTCCTGCCTCAGCCTCCGGAGCTACTGGGATTATAGGTGTGCCCCCATGCCCAGCCTTGTTAATTTGGGGTGGGGAGTAATTCAGAAATTTCCCTTTCCTTGGGGTCAGTTACTAGAGAATCAAGGTGCTCCTTGGGTGTTGTCAGGTTTTCTTCCTGGGTCATGTTTCTTGCATCCCTCCTTGACATCTGTGCCCCTCCTGGGATGGTCATCCCTTCTGACTACACAGAGGGGCTTTCCTAGGGAAAGGCTTTCTCCTTCAGGGTGCAGGTTGGCAGAGATACATTCTCCTTGGTTCTGAGTCAGCGCAACACTTTAGTCTTCATGCAGATTCTTCAGCTGTTGGTCCATCAGTGAGGCCTGGGAGTGACCCAGTGGCCTAGACTGCAGGAGTTTGCAGAAGCTGTGGGGTGTCCTTGAGGCAGGGAGGACTCTGGCCTTTTTCTTAAGGTAAGGGGGCACACTAAGGCGTACCCACCAGCTTAGGGGATGTCAGAACAGGGTGCCAGGATGCTTATGTAGCTGAAGGATCATGCAGCAGGAGAGGACCACAAGCTCTGGTTGGAAGGGCAGCAGGATGGTTCCAAAGACAGGGAGGCACTCACTGGGTCTACCAAAAGGAGGACAGCCTCACAGGGGGTGGGATATTAGGATGGTTCTCTAAGATACTGAATGCTTTTGTTTTATTCAAATACTTTTAATAATGTTCTATTCAAACATTTTGAAATAAAGATCAAACTCCTTATTTATTAGAATTAAGACTATTTGGACCAGCAGCATACTGTGACAATGCTGTGTGTACCATGTTGATAGCAGCACAATTCACAATAGCAAAGCTCTGGAACCAGCCTAGGTGTCCATCAACTGATGAACGGATAAAGAAAATGTGGCATATATGCACAATGGAGTCCTATTCAGCCATAAAGAAGAATGGAATTATGTCATTTGCTGGAAAATGAATGAAACTTGAGAACATTATGTTAAGTGAAATAAGCCAGATTCAGAAAGTCAAGGGTCCATGTTTTCTCTCATATGTGGAAGCTAAAGACCTGTAAAGTAGAGGAAGGGGTGGGAGGGAGAGGGGAACTAAATTAATCTAAATATGTTACGTACCTGGCACAATGGACCCCTTTATTATGTATAATTATAATGTGCCATTAAGAAATTAGTTTAAAAAGACTATTTGGACCAGGAAATTCGTTTTGAGAATGAGCAGAAAGTTGAACCTTAGGAAACTCTGGTATCCTCCAATTTCACTCTCTCTTTTTCACACACATTGTTGATACTGGCCTTGGAGATCAGGAAAGGGGATCAGAAACCAGGTCCTTCTTCCCTAATGTTGATGACTACATACCCGGAAAACACCCAGGCAAACACAGACAGCAAGCTTTATTTGGGAAATAGATTTTATTTAGGAGACAGACTTCTCCTAGGAGAAGGGGACCCAGAGCTTAGAGTCCATGGAGAGTCTGTGTCTTGCTCTCTTCTAGGCCTCAGAACCCCTTTTAATTATTGCCTTCTCCTTCTTGTCCGTCTACGTGCTGAAGAACAGGGACAGGCCACAAGGTTAATTGTTAGCAACCAGAGGACCCAGGAGCAGGATCGCAGAGTTCACCAACCCATTGTCCTCTCGGTGTGATAACCAGTAATGATCAGCCCTCATCCTTTCTCAACCCCGCCATTCATTACCCACACTGCCTGCCTGACCTTCAGTTTGCTGAGGAATGTGACAAATCCTGTTCACCCAGGCCGGGCAGGGCTGCAGGCAGATTGCTTCTTGGCAAAGAAAGCATGTGAGGGGTCAGCACTGTGGGCCCACTTTATATAATTATCCTCCTAACCGTGTGTTGCCACCACCCTCAGCTATCTGTCTCCTTACACTGTCGTGATCCAAATAACAGAGGAGAGAGCAGGACTCAATTGAGACATGCCTAATCTCCACTTACGGGATCCCAGTGTGTCCAGCTTTTAGGTCCCTGGAATAAGCAGCTGTCTGTACACGCCAAGATGAGGATTTGGATTTTAGTCCCCCAGAGCTGGGGGAGACAGATGATTAAAATTGGGCTTTCTGCTGTACAGTGGTACTTTGTGAATTCTAATCATACCAACAGTGTCATTCAAATTTATTTTAAAGGTTTGTGAATGACATCATTGGCAAAAATTTGAGTTAAGAAACTATACATTAAAAGCATATTGTGATTTTGTTAAACTGAAAATGTGTCGTACTTTTTAAAAATGTAAATATTGGAAATTTCTGGACAAGATGATAGGTTTTACCCAAGTGTTTTGCTTATTCCTATTAAAATGGCTTGCAACACACCTTAATCTCAGCAACTCAGAAAGCTGAGGCAGATGGATGGCAAGTTCCAGGCCAGCCTGGGAAACTTAGCAAAACCCTGTCTCAAATTTTTTAAATAAATAAATAAATGAAACATTTAAAAATGATTAGCAAACGTTACAAATAGAGAACCATGTCTATTATCAAGAGAGGTAAGAGATAGTGAGAGCCCACTACTAAATGTGAGAAATTTATAGTCACTGTACTGATGGTCTTGGATTAAATGGTCTTGTATTAGAAATGAGGGGAAAGCTCAGATATCTACTCAGAATTGTTAAGCACACCAAGGGAATGCAGGCTGAAGGGCAATCAGGAGAGCTATAACAACACAATTACAAGAGACTCCAGCCCACCAGAAAGAGTCATAGAAAAAGAAGCAAGAACAAGAATTAAATTTAACATTTAAAACATTTAAAGTTAAGTGGTGAATGTGTTATATTCATTTTTTAGACAGAGACAAAAACCAGGCACACTATTGTTATGGTTTGGATATGATGTATCCCCCAAAAGTTCATGTGTAAAACAGTGTAATGTACAAATTGTCTCTTGAAATACTGAAAATGAATAAAATGTAGCAATACTTAGAGATGCAGCCAATACTAAAATCAGAAAATAATCATATTTGAAAAGAAAACAATATCGCAAAGCTCTCAATTGAAGTACTTGAAAGAAGAATGTCAACTCAAACCTTGAGGAAAAAACAGTATGCAGAAATATTTTGGGGATAGAGAACAGAATTTATAACTAAATGTGACAGGTCCTCAAGGAAGTAGACAGGCTTATGAAATATTGTGCAAAAATATATAGACAACATCCAAATTTAGAAAAAGTTCTAAGAATGAATAAGGTTTTAAATTTTAAGAGAGTATATCCATGATGGTGAGATAATAAGATAAAAATAGATGAAATTTCCTAGAATATTCTAATTCCTAGAAATTAATAATAATTTTTTTTGAAAAGTATGTTGATAATTTTCTAGAGGATATAAGTCATTGATGATAATTTTATTGATTTTTTAGAAAACCAAAATTATTCCTATCATTATGCTCATAAAAATTTTGACTCAAAAACTAGAAAGTAAAAGTGGACAAATAGCAGGAAGATTAAAATGGAAGAAGCTATCAAATAAATTTCTGTAAAGAGGCTATAGTGCTAAATGGCTTTGTTGGCTTTATTGGGTGCTGATTTGGGGGAAGTTTCCAGGAAATTAAAAAGATTAAAAGCTACCAATTTTTTTTTTTTTTTTTTTGGTACTGGGATTGAACCCAGGGATGTTTAACCATTGAGCCACATCCCCAACCCTTTTTGAATTTTATTTAGAGAGGTTCTCACTGAGTTGCTTAGGGCCTCACTAAGTTATTGAGGCTGACTTCAAACTCATGATCCTCCTGCCTTAGCCTTGGCTGCTGGGATTACAGGCTTACACCACTGCACCTGGCTACCAATGTGTTTTTAAGTTGTATTTCTATTATCCTCTTTGACAAGTATAGGTTCAAGAGACACAAACAAGAAGTTGTTGGGGAAGAAGGGAAACTCAAATCTAGTACCAATTCTGATAGTATTAAGGTCAGAAATCCTGCTTCATGGGTGGGGCTTGGAAGAAAAAAAAACAGGTCATTCATTTTGTGTGGAAGAAGAGCCTCAGATCAGAACTGACATGTGGACAAGTGGGTAGTGGTAAAAGACCTGAATGGCTGCCCAGGGACCTGGAAGGAAAAAAGTTGGAAGACTGCAGACAGGGTGGGCTGGGTGAACTCAGAACACTGACATAGAGGAGCTGGTATGAGTGTGAAAAAATCTGTGTCCAGTAACTCACCACAGAAGAGAAACTCAACATCCAAGTGCACAGACCAACTGGGCCTTTTGACATCAACCAGCCTTGATCATTGAGCCCATGATCAAAATGACTGGCAGGAAAGAAATCTATTCATGAGCCCAGAGTCATGAGTTTTTACTTACTAAGGCTGATTTGTTCCTGTTACTGCCTGATGTCATGGAATAAAAGAATCAATATTGTAAAGAGCTCCAAACTTGCCGGGAGCGGTGGCCCACACCTATAATCCCAGCAGCTTGGGAGGCTGAGGAAGGAGGTTCACGAGTTCAAAGCCAGTCTCAGCAAAAGCAAGGTGCTAAGCAACTCCCTGAGACCCTGTCTCTAAATAAAATACAAAATAGGGTTGGGGATGTGGCTCAGTGGACCAGTGCCTGAGTTCAATCCCTGGTACCCCCCCCCCAAAAAAAAAAGCTATTCTTCCCAATTAGAACATGATTTTATGAAACACTCATCAAAATGCCAATATGTTTGCAGAGACTAAGAGTTACTTAGGAAATCAATGTGGAAAAAGGCAAGGCGTATGAAAGGTATTCTTGTTTTATCTTTAGTTTTTTTAAATTTATTTTTATCAGGCAAATAGCAGTTGTACATTTTTATGGGGTACACAGTGATGCTCTTGATAGATGTTTACAGTAAAGAATGATTAAATCAGGCTGATTGTTGCCATCTAGGGGCTGGAGGGAGCAAGATAGGAAAAAGTGAGCTATTGTGGGGAGCCATTCTCACACGTGACTGGGCAACTCCCGGTTTGGGTGTGAGGTGCTCTGGCTAACTGTGTTGGAGCTTTCCCAGCCCTCTCCAGGTTCGAGAGCCTGTCCATGTAGGGGTGTGACTGACCACTGACCCGGGGGGCCAATCACTGACCCTGACCTTGGAGTGCAGCCCCCCTCAACCTTCATTGGATGGAATTCTCCCCTGAATTTCTTGTTCCCCAATAAAAGGCTACTCCCTGGAGTGCTCCCTCTCTCTCTCCTGCTAGCCCTGAGTAATCCTTGCTGCCCTACCGGGTGGTTCCAGGTAAGAACCAGAGGGGGAGCCTTCTCGGACCTGGTCATAGAAAAAGGTAACTGAGTCTGTGTGTTTATTTCGATCTCGCTAGTTAACTTTTATGCCAAGAACCTCATTAATGAAACCGGGCGCTGGTCGCATGGTGGAAAGCTATTATCAAAAGACACAAAGTATCAGTTAGAAAGAGTAAATTCTGGTGATCTGATGCTCAGCACAGGAAAGTGCTGTGAGCAAAGTTAATAATGATGATATATTGTATGCTTTAAAATAGCAGTAGGACTGGATTTTAAATGTTCTCAGCACCAAAGAATTCCAAGTATTTGAGGCTGGATGTTGATTAGCCTGACTTGATCTCTCCACAATGTGTACATGCATCAAACCATCATATCGTGCCTCATAAACATATACTCTTATTTTTCAGTTAAAACATATAGCTTTTAAAAAGGCAATACATTTGTTTGCAAAAAAAAAAAAGTGGATGAACCTGAAGGCGCCATACTAAGTGACACAGCCAGGCACACAGGACAAATACCACAGGATCTCACTGAACGTGTGCAGCGTAAAGAAGTCAAACTCATGTAAACAGAGTATATACATCTAAGGTGTTTCATGTTGCACTGTCCAGTTTCTCCAACAGCTTGGTTTTCTGTGCTGTCAATAAACATAATTGTCTCTCTTTTTCATATCAACATTACCCACAGGATTTTTTTTTTTACATTTTCAACAATATTTTTATGCCACAGAGCAGAAAATAAGGAAAAAGTGGTGAGTGACTGATTGTATTTGTCTATTTCTATTACCATTAAGAAATATGTAGGGCTGGCTACATTTATGAAGGAAAGAGGTATATTCAGCTCACAATTCTGGAGACTCAAGGGCACAAAATCAGCACCAGCTTGGCTCCGGTAAGCACCTCATGGTGGATGGCAGGAGTGCATATATGACAGGAGAGATCATATCCCCAAACAGGAGGCCAGAGAGAGGTTCAGGGGTCAGGCCTATTCTGTAATAAGTTCTCACTTTCAGCTCAGTAAATCATCATTCCCTTCCTAGGAACATCCCCCCCCCCCCGGTGACATAGGACCTTCCACTAGACCCCATCTCTTAAAGTGTCCATCAGCACTTTTATACTGAGGGCCAAGTTTCCGTCACATGAACTGCAGCAAGGGTGTGTAAGTGTTGGACTAGAGGATCAAGTTGGCCTAGTTCAACTAACTTGTATCACTGCCATTCTTCCTTGACCGGACTCTGGCTGGTAGAAGTTAGGACGAGGAGTGGGATACAAAGAAATAGACCTCAAAGGGCTCTTGTGTTGCTTTGATGTTGTCCCCAGGCTAAGAGTCTCCCAATGGGAGATGAGATATTGGTGATCCATGATGTGGTAAGTGGTATCACAATTAATCAGACTGACCCTGGGTATGAAGTATGGACAGCTTTCAGATCTTTCTTTCTTTGAGTTGAGAGGGGCTGACCAAACAAAAGATGGAAGGGGAGTAAAGTCAGGGTATTTATTTTCATAATTTCATCTTGCTTTGTCCACATAGGGTGACCAATTTTTTTCTACCAAAAGCATCCTTTTTCTAACAGCTGGACCTGTTCACTCCCTTAAATGCTACTTTTCTTGCATTAGTAAGAAATACTCATGAGTGAGCTACACACACACACACACACACACACACACACACACACACCATGTAACCTTAAATGTCTTAACAATTACGTCTCCTTTTTGTTCTTGCATCTTTTCAAATGGATCTTTCTGGTGGGATGAAATTGGCTATATTTTATTATTATTACTATATTGTTACAGTTCTCCTGCTTGCTCTTCAGCTCCCATTCACTTAGCATGTTTGCAATTATAGGTAGAGGAAATCACTGGAGAATCTCCAAAGCTTCCCCTCACTTAAACAAGACCATTTAATTAAATACCATCAGTACAGGGACTACAATTTTTCACTTTTTCTGGTCCATGGATGTTCACTATCTCTCATTCCCAGTTAATCATATTGTTCTCTCTTTGTAACTTTTGCAGTTGTTTTCATGGGAACTTAACATTGGGAATAAGCAAGACACATGGGAAGAGGCACCATCTCTGGCAAAAATTTCAAAGAATCACCTTCTACAAAATATAACACATTTTCAGCTTAACAAAACTAAAATATGCTTTTTCAAATTTTTATTGGGGCATTAGAAAGTCTTAAATTATTTCTTGCTAAGCTATATCAGATGGAGACATTTCTTACTGGGCCTTTCATTTTTGTGTTCTGTCATGGGGGGAGGGGTGGTAAATGCCTGCACCTCTTTGGCATGTCCTTGTTGATGTTTTCTGGAGTGAAGTGCATATTTAGCACCTCCCCCCCAACCTGGTTTGGCTTTCCCATCCAAAATCTACACAGAACTTCTGCCTTGGCATCTATTCACACAAACCTCATTCCACCCATTTCTTGTTGCTCCCAGAGCAATCCAACCAGATGTGAGCTCTCCTGTGTAGATTTCAGGTTGCATGGCATGCCATGGCCCCTGGCAGAGGTGAAGGGGCTTAGTGGAAAAGTTTCTAGCAGAAGCTCAGCCCTACTGCTGAGGCTAGGGTCGGTGGCTTGCGAGTGGCTTTGCAGCCCACTTGTGGGGAGCATATGGCAGTAAGCAGCCATTGGAACATTTGGGACATCTGCAGGCTGGTGGAGCACTGGGAGGCAGCAGGCAATGTTTAATATTCTTTTAATGTAACAGTTATTTTCACTCTGATCCTACAACAATATCATCCACACATCTTTCAGACAAATCTGAATGACACTGTTGGTAGGATTAGGGTTGGTAAAATGTTGATTGTGAAGTAGAAAGCACAATTTCAATCACCCATTCCCCACAAGGACTAAAAACCAAATTCTAATCTCAGTGTACACAAACACAGCTGCATGTTTCAGGAATCTAAAATCCTGGAAAATTGGGATCCAGTAGGTAGAGATTATATATGTCTCAAATTAGTTCTGTCCTCCAAAGCTCTGTGTCTCCTCTATTATTTAGACCTTGACAAAAAGAATTTTTTGTCAAGAAAAAGAATTGATTTGGATGACAACAGAGCTTCTAAGGTTTAGATTTCTGCTCCTTCTCACAATCAGTCCCCCAGTCCAAATAGTCTTATAAAACTATTCTAATAACCTAATGAGTTTGATCTTTACTTTTAAATACTTTACTAGGACATCATTGAAAGTATTTGAAAAAGATGGAAGTATTCGGTGGCTTAGAAGGACTTAAGGTTTGTTTTAGGAAGATTATTTAAGCCAAGAGATCAGAAAGGAGAATGGAGATAAATGATCCACTCCTAGAGTCTCACTAATTCTGGCTCTTTGACTCTTTCAAAGTGAAATTCCAGATCATTACATTAAAATTAATATTCTTTTTTTTCATTTTTTACATTACTCAGTTCTGAATGAAAACCTTCTGAACATTCAGGTCACTGAACTTGCCTACTTACTCCCCTCCTGGGAATGAACTTCTCTTGTCTCAAATTAATCTTGCAAACTCCCTCACTTGACTTAACCTTCGATTGAACCCTGCTAATTTCTGTGAGCTGTTGATTCTTGTCAACTTCCTTAGCTGTAAGTCTGTTTCAGTATTCTTGCACGGAACTACTCCTAAACTGTAGATGATTATTTCATACATGGATCAAGCTCCCACCGGAATATAAGGATAGGAATCCTTTCTTATTTCTCTGTTCATCTTCACCACCCACCTTGAACCATTTATCTAGCCAACCCTTGGGGGTGCATGGCAGATCAACTATATCCCCAAGTATATTATATGGCCACATCTCTATACAGTTACAGGGAGATTTACAGGGAGGAAGCTCAAATATCTTTTTAGTCCCATAGTCCGGCCTAGGTTAGAATGTGTGGCTCAGCTGATAGTACAATCTGGAACATACCATCATACCAAATCTTCAGGAGCAAGTCTGAATAACTGTGCTTTTACTTTGCCCTGTTTTGTTCTTCAAGGTCATACTTTAGTGATATCATTCATTGGACCTATAGATAATGATTCTGAACAGCAGCCTGTGGAGTCAGTTCTTGGAAGGGATCTTAGCCATCAGCCCCTCAGCAGCTTCTATGTATCACCTCCTTGGGCTCATCTGAGCCCATCAAGAGGTGGATCGGTCCCTGAGGTGGACCCTTATTGTCTACTAAGCCCTGGCGTAGTGATATCTTACTTAAGACCTCATGGCCCTTTGGGAACACACTTCTCATACATTTTTACACATCTTTAGAGAATGATGCTTCTAAGCACATAACTAAGCCTGGATGGACTATCACAGCATTTATTCATATTGCATCATTTCCTTGACATGGGTGAGCTTTCCCATTCTTTCAGCATTTCCACAATTCTACTCTCTCTCAACTTGGCCATGTGTAAATTCATAGAAGATTTGGCAAAGCACTAAAATACCTCTTCACTTACATTCCCTAATTAAATTGGATAATCCACTCGACTCATCAAAATTGAGACTCCAAGGCACATTAAGAATCTAATGAATCTTCAAAAATAATATGTAGCCTGCCGCAGTCCGGCTGCAGCAAAATAACCGGGGGGGGGGGGGGGGGGGGGGGGGGGGGGACGAATAACTTGTGTACGTTGATACAGCAGGAGTAGGAGCCGTTTATTGTAGGACAACAGAGGTATTTATACATTTTGCACAGCTTATCTTAATTAGCATAAACTAGATACATCAGTCAACCAATAAGGAATCTCCACACTTAATGGCTTGCTTTTGTTACTTCTCAAACCACTCTCTCTGGCATTTTGCCAGGCACCATTCAGACTTGTTTACAACTCTAACATTCCCCTGGCAAAATACCAGGTGTTATTTTGACTTGTTTACAGACTCTAACAGTAGCCAAGCATGATGGCACTTGCCTGTAATCCCAGCAACTCAGGAGGCTGAGGCAGGAGGATGGCAAGTTCAAGGCCAACCTCAGCAACTTACCAAGGCCCTAAGCAACTTAGTCTCCAAACAAAAAAAAAATAAAAAATAAAAAGTTCTAGGGATGTAGCTCAGTTGTAAAGCACCTCTGGGTTCAATTCCCCAGCACAAAAATAATAATAATAACAATAACAGCAGAAATAAGAATAAGAAGAAGGAGTAGATGTAATAGCCTCTGGTTTTTAAGAGTTTGTGTGAATCTGAGCAATGCAGCATATCAATAGTCATTGTTATACGTCTTGGTCCTCTTTTTAACCAGAACACGAAAATCACATGCTTTACGTCCTCCTTAAGATAGAGATAACTGCACAGAGAGGAGAATCCAAACTGTGCCATTATTTATTTCCTCTCCTGACCCTTGGAACTTCCTAAAAAGCATGAAACTGTGTTACTCCACTTCATCCGTTGTATCACTCTGAGCAACCAAACTCTACAACATAAAACGCTGAGCGTACACGGCAATAAGAAAGAATTGCCATATTTGTTGTTTCTTTCTGCAACATTGAATATTCAGTGACTCCACTATTGCAGTGAATCCACACAGGTCTTTTTAATACCAGACTTGAATAAATGTCTGAAATATTAGATATAATTTTATAGTGAGATCCCATTAACTGTGTTAATCAAGGGTAATTGAATGTAATGGGGGAAGGTGGGAGAGGTCAGAGTTCATGACATCAGGTATTGCGATAGGCAGTGACTTAGGCTTTGAATTATCAACCCCACCATGGATCCTCACTGGACCCTAGATATAAGATTCAAATCATCAGATTTCTAAGTAACTGGAACTGAAGAAACCATATCACTCTTCATGATTTAGGTTGCCTTCTCTTTCCTTAGGCTGCAGCTGGTAGAGACAGACATAGGATCCAAAACAGAGAATTAACACTGATTTACTGAAGACAAAATATTATCTCAGCTAAGTCTTTCCAGGAGGCACAACCAGGACAATGTACATCTTTATTTCTGGCAAACAGTACATTTTTCTATGTCTGCTTTTCTGCCACTGTCCGGTAACAGAATAATCCATAGCACCACCATTTCTTTATAATACTGTGGCATAACATTTGGAAGGCAATAGTTCTGGGTCCTAAGGGTCTCAGCCAAGCGTCTTCTTTAGGGACAGAATCCTGATTTGAGCAGTCTTCAATTGTGGAAGCAAAAAAAAAAAATTCTAAATTTTTCTGTTTCACAAATACTTGTCAATAGATTAATAAACGAAGAGGACAACCTGATATAACACAAAAATAGTGAGCATCCAAGATGCAAGGACACTGTGTTTCTGTAGCATTGATTCCTTGGGCCTGCCTTTAGCAGACATGATCTTCATGATAGACATGAAAATATAGCCACAGAATGTAAGGAAAATTAGGACATTGGCTATCCCAAAGAAGATTTTTATAGAGCTGTCAGGACTTGCACAAAGAATGTGTCAATGCAGGAAAGTTTTGACAGTTTTAGGGCATGTCTCACAAGAAGTGCCTGATGAACCCCAGGAGGTAAACTGGGTGGTCTCCGGAGAATTTTCTCCCCCAGTCATTGCCTTGGTGTTCCCAGTATCAGAGAGTAGACAAGAGAATGCATTGAACACTCAGAGTAATTATAGCAATCCCACTGTCCTGTGTTTCATCTTTCCCTCCATTGAGCACTGGGAAAAGAGAAATGCTTCACTGCTGTGGAGAAAGACTCTAGCCTTGCATCTCAAATTATCACCTAACGCCTGTTCAGTGTTCCAAGCTCTCAAGTAATTCATAAAGTCTCGTAACAATTAACAAAGAGATTTAAGAAGTGGACGGAAACTTTTGAAAAATGTACGACAGAAATGCTTTGATTATTATATGTAAAGATCATTGAAATAATTTTTTAAAATTTTTTTGATTGAAATAATTTCAAAAAAAAACCACATTTCTTATCATTCATTAGGGATCTCCTGCTTTATTATCATAAAAGAAGTGTAGATGGCATTTTTCCAGAATAAATTTTAGTGATTGACCTGTCCTAGATTGTCATTTAAATACATTTATTTAATTTTTTTCCCTTTGTTCTTCAGAAAAATTATTTACCCTGTTAATAATAACTTTTCAAACTTTTTAAAAATGTATTTAATACTATATCTTCAAACTAGCCCCGAACATGATATTATAATTTATAATTCAAATATATTTTGTAGAGCAGAAGTTTGTGTGCCCGATAAAGTTACGGAACAAGCCTTCCCAGGGGATCCTTCATACGGAGGGCTCCAAAAGGAGGCAAGTACAGTGCACTCTTGGCCCCCAAGGGTTGTCTCAATTTTTGGGTATTTTGTTTCTTGGGGGACAGCATGATAACTTACGTAAGGGTTCAGACTTGGAGCTTTTGTTCTGACACACTCTTGCTCTAGCAAATAGTCCCAATGGTCTGAACACACTGAGCTTGATTTACTCACTGAAAAATGAGAACAAGAAGAATCCCTGTACCTGAAGGTTACTAAGATAGTTATAAGCAGAAATTCATGCAAATATTTAACACACAATCAGGTACATAGTCATTGTTTAGTAGATTTTTGTTGTTATTACCATTGATTGCTTACCAACAATCTTGACTGACTGCTGTACTCAGGAATGAAATGAAAATACTAAAGAGTGTGTGTGTATGCATGTATGTATGTATGTGTATGTATGTATGTGTGAATATATATATATATATATATATATATAATTTCCTGAGACATCACAAGCCCTATAGACTGTGAGCCATTATTTCCTCCAGACAGGTGTCCATGCAGGTCAATCACCCAGGACCTTGAAGTCGTTTAAGCCACACAAGCATTTTCTACTTAGTTCCCTTGCCCTTGGATACACAGAGTTAAAGAACAGCCAACATCAAAATAAGATGGGCCTTGATATAGAAAAAATGGTTGATGTGAATATTTAATCTCCAAAATTCTACAGATTGTTTTGTTTTGGTTTGGTTTGGTTTAAATCAGGAAATCAGTAAGCTAGAACTCAATAACATTTTATATTAGATAACACTTATTGTTTATACTCCAGGCCAAACTGTCTTTCCTTCAGATGAGTTCGTCAGTAATTAACAGACAAGAACATTTTAGAAAAGATCAATAATTAGAAATGACCTGCACTTTCAGATATCAAAAAGTATTATAAACATTCTTATTAATTATTCTTATAATAACAAACATATACCAAAAGAACAAATAGATGCTGTGCACGGTGGGAACAAACCTTTAATCCCAGAAACTCTGGAAAATGAGGCAGGAGGATCACAAGTTTGAGGCACACTTGGGCAACTTAGATGCTGTCTCAAAAGAAAAATCTAAGGACTGGGAATGTAGCTCAGTGGTAGAGTACTCCTGGGTCTCATCCTCAGTACCAAAAAAAAAAAAAATAGATATTAAAAAAACAAATCCTTTAAGCATTGAAGCATTAGTAGTTATTTTATATATGATAAAGTTAATATTTTAAATTAATAGGAAAATGACAAACTCTTCCTTAAATAAACAATGAGAACTTACTGTGGGACTGTGGGTAAAAACGTTATTAGAAGATCAAATAGACACATATTTATATAATATAGTTCTGAACCATAACACCAAACAGAAAGTAAAAAGAAAACTATAAAAAAATCAATTAAAATCTTGGTTATGATGGAAACATCTAGTTATACAAAACATACTTGGAATACAATTATGAACTAGGAAAAATAGTCCAATTACCAAAAGAGGACAATATAGTAAGGATTTGGATATAAAAAAATGACTTACAAACAAACCAAAGATCATCTCCCAAAATGGTTCTTCCTTTTTAGAAGGAAAATAAAAGGTAAGGCTGGGGCTGGGGCTCAGCAGTAGAGCGCTCGCCTAGCATGTGAGAGGCCCCAGGTTCCATCCCCAGCACCACATAAAAATAAATAAATAAAGTTATTGTGTCCAACTACAACTAAAAAATAAATACTTTTTAAAAATGTATTTAATCTGTCACTCATTCATTCTCAGTCTTTCAGTCTGTCTCTCTCTCTCTCTCTCTCTCTCTCTCTCTCCTCACACACACACACACACACATTCACATGCACACATACTACATACAGACTGCATACAATGTCAAGCATTAAGTGTAATAGGTGGTATGATATTTATTTTTTATGCTTATCTGTATTTTCTCAATTTTCTACAGATCCTATTTATATCCAAGAAGAAAACAAGAAAAAAATTCAGAGGGAAAGAGTTTAGACCCATCTGACATTTACTTACTGTCAGTATAACCTTTAGCAGGTTACTAACCTCTCTGTGTCTCAATTGCCTCAATGGATAAATGGAGACAATGGTATTCACCACTGTATAGGTTGCAGCAGGGACTGAATGATGTGAAGGGCTTAAAGCAGTAAAAACTCAATAAACGTTATTAACTGTCATCCCCATGATCACTTCTCTGTAAAAGTGAATAGAACTGACACTGAAGTATCAAGGAGATCTTTAAATTATTTCAGAAATTAGGTGGTCTCTTAGCCTAGATTTAAGAATATTGTTAATAAGTCAGCATGCTTATTTCTATCTTGCGGTATTGTGTTGTCTCCCACCCAGACAGACTGCAAATTCCTAATGCCTCCTTTATGCTCCACTACCTCTAAGTACCGCTGAGAAGACAGAGAGCACGGGCTGGATACAGTATACAGACTCGTGGAGATGTTCTGCTACTCAATGTTAAGCATCATAACCTCTGCATATCCCGATAAATACATATTAAATCCATTAGTAAATGATTCCTTTACCCATTGTCTTTGAAACTAAGAATTTCATTTTTATTTAATTTCCATTATGGTTTTGTGAACTTAGAAATCTTTCTGTTTACTCTTAGAGTGATGCTATTACAATTTCTCAGATGTTTTACCCACTATGAGTTAACGAAAATATTTTGAAATTGTGAACTCTTACAACTCCCCCAAACATTGGTGCAATCAATCATTTCAGTGAAAATAAGTCAAAGTGTAGGTCCATCAGCTACATGAAGTTCATCACTCTTTATTGCATTCAGGTGACATTGACAGTTACAGTTAAGTGTATTCTGTGTAACCTCACCATTCCAAGAAAAGAGTGAAGAGATGTGGATTGTTTTTTTAATCCTTCATAACAAATTTTATCCTAATAACTTATCTTACTACAATCTGGAGAGTGGAAAAGGAAAAAAAATTCTAAATACACTTACTTCCTTTAATTAACATTTTGCATGTGTTCGTCATCTCCCAAGACAATTGAGGGAGGAAAAATGGACTGATTCAAATATTGGTTGGAGGTCTCACCAGGTAGATATAGCTAATCAAGACCTTTCCAGTTCTGATCTAATAAAAACAAGTTCTGTCTGAGAAAGTGTGCCATGTACAAAATCAGGTAAAGCCAGGAATATTCTTGAGTAAGGAACAAAGTTAAGATAAAGATAAAATGATGAAGGTTAAAGGGGACATTTAGGCCAACGCTCTGGGTGCCTAGAGTAGGCACCTTCGAATCTGTGTTGCCTGGGATAGTGTCCTCAGACTCCCAGAGTCACCAAAGATGACAGTGAGAGCTATCTAAAGTATTTCAGGTCTAATAGATTGTCCCTAAAAACTCTGTCAAATCGTGAAGTTTGTCTTTTACTGCTCAGAAGTCAGGAATAAAAGTTATGTCTTTAAATGGAAATCAAATTATAATTATTTCCAAAACCAAATCCTCAAGGGCAAAAGTCGAATCCACATGGTCCTTGGAGTGAAGAAAACTGGGAAACACAGATGAGCATGTTTTGATCTTTAGAAATTCCCCTGAAACTCAGTAAATTTCTATTTTTGATTAAACTCTCAATTATTAGTTTTACAAAATGGCAGGCTTTATAGATAGCATTCTCTCATTTGGCTCTAGATGGTCCTTGTATTCCCATTTTATAGCAGAAAAAAACAGAAGGTGACAAAGTTCAAGGTCATTTCCTTTGGGATTGCCAAACTGTCATTCAGCATCTATTTCTCACCCTAGAGTAATGTGTTGAGGGGCTGGGGATGTGGCTCAAGCGGTAGCGTGCTCGCCTGGCATGCGCGCGGCCTGGGTTCAATCCTCAGCACCACATACAAACAAAGATGTTGTGTCTGCCGAAAACTAAAAAATAAAAAATATTAAAATTCTCTCTCTCTCTCTCTCTCTCTCTCTCTCTCTCTCTCTCTCTCTCTTCCTCTCTCTCTCTTAAAAAAAAGATTAACTTTTAAAAAAAAAGAATGTGTTGAGCATATTCTTTTCACTAAGGTCTTTGAATATGGATAAAAAAGACTCAAGAAAGGGTCCTAAGTGAAAGGTATGAATGTGAGAAGGAGGGAAGAGCTGAGCAATGGGAGATGTGGATTTAATAGATCCATTCCACATGGGTTTTCCTGGAAGAAACATTAAGACAGCATGGAATTGACCATTTTCTCTGTCTCCTGAACCAGATCCAGGAAGCTAAGACCCTTTAGTTCTTGCTAACAGCTGAAATTGCCTATTTCTTTAACATGATCATAGAATCTTCATTTTCTGTAAAAAAAAACACAAAGAGTAATTGAGTTCAAGGTCATATCCCAAAGAATGCAACATCCATCTCCTGCCCCAGAGTAACACCTGAAATTTTATGGTTGAGATTATTCTATTTACTGAAGGGCAGAGCATCTGGGCAAGCAGAAATAGAACCCCAGAAAGAACTCTAAGTGCAGGTGCAGAAGTGAGGGAGAGGGGAGAGGGGGGAGGTGAAGAAGGGGAGAGCCTCATTTCCATAAACCTATTTCACAGGGGTCCTACTGTAAAACCACATGAGATGCCAGGAATCCACGGTTCTATGTTTTGCCTTCTGACCTTGACCAGGATCCCACAAGAAGACAATTCTTGCCAAAAGTTCTTGCCAGACTGCCTATTTCCTTTCCAAAGAGTTTTCCAATTGGTTATATTGCACTCCTATATAGGTGCTTTTGATCATGAACTACCTGTCCCCTTATAGCAAGAGAGACAGCACAACTGGGGATGCTCTTAACTGTGCCATTGAAAGCAGCGAGAGGTAAAAGGAGTTAATCCAATTGGGGAAGAAAACACTGCAGGTACATGCTCTTTGGCATGGTTGTCATGGAGGATTTTCCCTGCTGACGCCATGCCACCATGTCCCTACTAGATCTATATCTACTTACCCATCGTCTTCTTATGATCTCAGGCTTTTAACTTTTCTTTACCAACCTTGGAGTGATTTGAGCTGGAAAGGAGATAGAGATTTGCTAATCAAAAAAAATCTCAATTTTCAGGTGAAGAATCTGAGGCCAGAGATACTAGAGGATTTGCCCAAAGTTGGCACAGCTAAACCACTAATCAGTATGAAAATGAAAATCAAACCTACCGTGAGAGATCACCTCACATCTGTTAATGACATGATTTTTAAAAAAATAATTGAAACTTCACAAACCATTCATGGGGAAGTAGATTGGTGCATTCATTATAGAAAACACTAGGAAATGAAATAACAACCTCATAAAGATATGGTCACTCCCATGTTCATTGCAGATCATTCAAATAGAAAAGATGTGGAAACGATGTTGGTGTCCATCAGAGAATATATAGATAAAGAAATGGATAAATAAATACACACACAGTAGAATATTATTCAGTTTTTCAAAAGGATTCAATCCTGTTATTTGCCATAATATGGATGGATCTAGAAGACATTACAATAAGTGAAATAAGTCAGACCCCAAAATAAAAATACTACACAATATCTGCTTAAGGTTATTCATACCAACACTAGGGTTTTGAGGGAAGGTGGATTGTGGAGATAGGAGCTCACATATCCTGCTAGTTACTAGGTTTATATAGATGTTTTGTATAAGTTCCTACTTCTGTTTTATTTTTTATTTGTTATTTTTAGATATACATGACAGTAGTATATTTTGACATCCTGTACATACATGGAATATAATTTATTCTGATTAGAATCCCATTCTTGTGGAGTTTCCCATGATGTGGAGTTTCACTGTCTACCCTGGCAACAGCACATAGGATTTTTATATGCCCCAAAGTTCTGTCTATAAAATAGGGGTAGCTTCTCACTCACCAACCTCATGTGAGTTAAGAAAAAAAATCAAATCTAAGTGATGTACCTACATGGAGTGCTAAGTGTTTTATAAATGCTAATGTTATGTGCATGAAATTCACTCCATAAACTCTGGCCTGAAGAAATATTTCTTTACACTTTTGTGAATTCTCTTGATGGACTCTGGTATCCCCAAATCTGACAGGTATGCTGCTCTCTGCTCAGATTTACGGTTCAGGAAATGCTGGCTCAGGTTTTATCCCCTGAACAAACCATAACAATAATTTTGAGATTCTTCCATGGTCTCTGGGAACCTACCATGGAGCATGCTCCAGGCCCACGCATGACCCAAAACTGCCAACTTTGGCTTCTTCTAGATTCTAGGAATCTCTCCAACACTTGATCTTAAAAATGTCCTCTGCCTTCCATCCTTTCTCCCACCCCTTTTCACTTCCTTCTATATTCTAAAGAACTGAGGAAACCTAGACAAATACTGCCCATCCCAACTACATCTCCCTCTCCTCGCCTCTTTGTATATCTCTCACTTATTCATTCTCCATGTCTTTGAGATTAAAGTTACAAAATATTCATTTTCAATGTATTTTTAATTTGTACATAGCTATTTTACACCATATATTATTTTATTTAATTATTATATTAAAAAAATTATTAACGATTAAAAATCAAAGTGGGGCAGGGAGGGAGAGCATGGGAGGAAGAGGGGGAAGAGGAATAACAAGGATGGTGGAAGGTGATGGTCATCATTATGCAAAAGATATGTAAGAATATTTGAATTTGGTGTCAACATACCTTATATACAAACAGAGATATGAAAAATTGTGGTATATATATATGTGTAAAATTGTAACGCAAAAAAAAGAGTACACATATAATGGCATAATTTGTCATGAACATACTTTATATACAGAGTTAAGAAAACTTATGCTGTAAATGGGTAATAATTAGTGTAATAATTTCCACTATTGTCATGTATGTAAAAAATAAATAATTTTTTTTAAAAAGAAATAAAAGCAAAGAAGAAGAGAATGGTCTAAAAAGAAAAGAACAGTGTCGGTGGCCTCCTGGCTTCTTGTCATCTCTCCACACGTAGTATCTCTCAAACATAATCTGTTCTCTAAAATGTAATCACGTTTGGGGTTTTATGTTCCCTGTTTCTAATCAAAGAAGTCAATGCACAGGCAATGAGAAAAATCTTTCTTTTTCCTCCTGATTTAAGAAGTCTGAAAGCATCCTTGAGCTAATGGAGGATACTGACTCTTAAAACTGTGTTCCGTGTCAGTGTCAGTGACACTGCCTCCAAAGGGTACTTGGAGACAATCACAAGGACATTTGGCATTAAAGATGCCAGGCTGTCACTTCTTGTCTCTGCCTAGCTATACCTATGACCTACAAAGGGGCTCAATCATTTTTTTACTTCTGTCTTTCTTTTGAGACCATCATACCTGCCCACGGTTACTCTTGCTACTTTCTTTATCACCCTCGTGAGGGCCTCTTGGATCTCCTTGTTCCTCAGGCTGTAGACCAGAGGGTTCAACATGGGGATGAGGATGACACTGAAGGCTGACAGCACCTTGTCCTGCTTTGTGGTGTGGCTAGAGCTGTGGTGCCTGTACACAGAGAGGGCTGTGCCATGGAAGAGCGTCACCGTTGCCAGGTGGGAGGCACAGGTATCGGGCCTTGGCACAGCCTTTGAATGAGGATATTTCCAGGATGGAGGCTGCAATGAAGCCACAGGACCACAGGATGAGAAGGAAAGAACCAAACCTACAAAAACAGCTGCCAGAAAAACAATCAGTTGGCTGATGAAGGGATCAGAGCAAGACAAGAGAGTCATCCAAGGTATGTCACAGAGGAAATGGTGAATAATATTTGGCCCACAGCAGTAGAGACGAAAGCAAGGAGATGTTTGAACTAAGCTGCTAAGGAAACCACTGCCACAGGCCCCAGCAACCCTCTTCTGACACAGGCCTGGGGCCATGATGGCTGAGTACTACAAAGGGCTACCAATGGTGACATATCTGTCCTAGGCCATGGTGGCCAGGAGTCAGCACTCAGCCATAGCCATCCAGGCCATGAGAAAGTACTGAGTGGCACAGGCCAGCAGGGAAATTGTTTTCACATCTTTTAAGAAGTCTGAAAGCATCCTACGGACAATGGAGGAAGAATAGCAGATGTCTATGAGGGACAGGAAACTGAGAAAATAATACATGGGTGTTGCAGGTGGAAGTCCATCCTGAGGAGGATGAGAAGACCCAGGTTCCAGATCAGAGTCCCAAGGTAGATTCCCAGGAAGACTGGACAGAGGATGAGCTGGACAGAGGATCATCTGAGAGTCCCAGGAGGACAAACACGGCCACAGAGGTATGGTTTCCATGCCCTTCCGTGTATCTGCTTGGTGTCATCTGTTGAGAAAAAAGTGAAAAAGGAAACGGTTTGACTCCCAAAACAGAAAAAGGAAGACTTCATTCTTCTTCAAGTCATGCAGCTGGATAAATATATGACCTTGGATCCTTATTGTTGAGTTTGTTGGAGCCTTCTAACCACTAATTCTAACTGAAAAATTATCTTGGGTAAGTACTATCATTCTTTTGGGTACAAAAGAAAACATTAAAAGGGTATCATCAGCATGATATATTCCAATACATCTTGATTTCTTGTTTTACTCTGTCAGGTTTTACAAATATATCAGACTCTTGAGATAGAACAAACTGGGGAAAATGCTGTTATTTCTCTGTATGGAAAAATAGGGTGATTCTACTCAGGTATGGCCCTGCTATTGACTCAGTGCTTGAGAGAACCTGAATCAAGCTGGGCCTCATATGTAAAATGAAGATACTGGACTAGGTGCCCTTTAACATGTGTTGAAAATTGACATTGAATTAATCTGTAATCAGGGAGTACTGACCATTGGAAACTGCCTTTCCACTTTCACAAAGTTTGGAGCAATTTAAGAATAAGGTACCATGATGATGGAAAGTGACCTACCACAAAGCCGCTTGGAGATGGATGTGATGGAACCAATTTAATGGCCCTAGGAAGGCTCTTGACAAGGAAAGGTGTGAAAAGCCATTGTGCCCCCTTCTTTTTTGTGGGAGCATTGTTTTCTTTTCTCAAGTCAGAGACACTTATGAATTAAATTATCTAGGATGATAACTCTTGATCATTTGGGGGGTCAGTGAGACCTTCAAAAATCTTTTCAAAATCTTTTGGGAACTGTTGACTCAGCAGATTGCAACCACTTACCACTTTTGTATACAGTTTTATTGGATTCTCAGTTACCCACAAACTATTCATTTCCAGATTATAAACTTCTCCTACAAAAGCTCATGACTTGAACTTTTATAGAGGCTGGGATGCTTGGGGAATTAAATGAGGGTTAGGAGACTGAAAGATTTGGGGGAGTTCTTTTCTCTCTCTTGTTCACATTGGAGCCAGTCTAGGGAAGGCAAAGTGCTAATTCTTCCAACCAAATGCTAATGAACTAAAAGAATGCTTTTGCATGGGACACTGTATGCTTTTGGATGCTATGACTATCATAATGTCTAGATAACTATTAGCCCCAAGTGAACACATTTCCATTCAGATGAACTCAAGTTAGAAAATCACAGGAAGCCTTGAAAGGCAGAAAATACCTATCAAATATTGTAGGAGTTGTATCTACATGTAGAAGTAAAAGTCTTGGATATTTCCCTTGAGAAAAGTTATGTGAATGGAATAGACTATGAACTACAAATATTTGTCAACATTAGTCATCTAAAATGCTTTCCTTCTCCTCAACATTTTCCATTCTCCTTGTTCCAAAAATGGATAAAAAGAGAAAACCTCCATTGAAGCATAAAGATATACTCAGTAAAATCAAAGTATTTTTTTCCCAAAGTCAGATGGGTCATTGCTTCTTGTTGCATCATTTTGAGAAGAATTCTGAAGGAATAAGGTGATTAATTGGAAAAGAAAGTCAAGGTCTTTGCCATTAGTATGGATGGAGAGAACGATAGCAGAAAGGCAATATATTTACCATCCCAAACTTAAAGGTGGTACTGTCCGTGGTGAGACTAACCGGAAGAGAATATTATGGAGAAAGGGTAGAAAATTATATTCATTATATTTTTCATCATCATCATCATCATCATCATCATCAATGGTTATGATAAAAAAAATGACTTATTGAGCAGCTATAATCTAGAGAGATTTCCTTATAATTATAAATATATGCACAACTTTTTCTAATTTCCACTCATCTGATATGGTGACCTTAGGCCTGGGTACCTATTTACTGAGCATGGTATTAGTGTTCTGAAATTGCCTCTATATTTTCATTGTATCTCTCTGGAATCTCAATTAAATGTTCACTGGATCTTCTTGCCCTATCCTTGACATCACCAAAACATTACCGACAAACGTCTCAACTGTGTTCTGTTTCGTTTTTGTATCTCTCTCTTCTATTCAAATCCTTCTATCACAAATCCTGTTAATTGGCTGTTAAACTCAGGCATGAGTTTCAGATTCCAATCATAACATTTTGCTTTCTTTTTTAGAGGTTCCATTCTGTTTTTCTCCCAAGGAGTCACTTTTTATTTTCTCTTGTTCTTTCACTGTACTTTCAATAACATTCTTTCTTTAAACATATTTAACTGGTTATGTGAGCCTCATTATACAGTTTACTGTTATTGCTGATTCCTGTTCAAGGTGCCCTATTGTGTGTTGAGTGAATTTTTATAAGAAGTTCATGTGCAGTCCATCCACGGGATTTGCTGAGGGTTGGGTCTAATGTGGGCTCCTCCAGGAACGATTCTGTCGGGTACCTTGGGGGCAATACTAACCCAAAATACCTTTAAACAAAAAGTTTTACTTATTTTTTTTCAGGACCACACTAAGATTTAAGATGCATAACTAAATAAATAGATGTTTGAGGTTAATAATTTTTAGGAACTCCAAACACAATTTAGTGCATTTTTCGTAATAGTGGGGTTCATTTTGATATATTCATACATGCATGGACTATAATTTGTTCTATTTAAATACCCAACAATTCCACTTTTTCTTCCCTGTACCCCTTCCTCTACTCTACTGGTCTTCCTTCTGCTTATTTATTGGTTTTTAAAATATATATACATGAAGGAGAATATACCATAATATATTCATATGTGCGCATTATATACTTGGGTCAATTTCATTCCACAGTTCCTCTCTTTTCCCATTCCTCCTCCATTCTCTTCAATCCCTTTGCTCTACTCCACTGGTCTCCTTTCTATTTTTATCAGATCCATCTCCCTTTTTATTTCCTTATTTCTCTCTAGCTTCCACATATGAAAGAAAACATCTGACCATTGACTTTCTGAGTCTGGCTTATTTCACTTAGCGTCATGTTCTCCAGTTCCACCTATTTATTGGGGACTCTTAATCTTCGTCTCTGTCCCCCAAACCAAGAATCGTGTGTTTCACTGTCTCTTTTGGTGGGGTAGGTTTGTTCCTATTTTATCCCCTGAGGTTTCTCCCTGTGGGAGTCCCTGTTTTAGTGTCACCGAGTATGCTTAGAAGTTTCCATGAATATGAAATCTACTCTAATCCCAGAAATATATCTACAAATATTTTCTTGTAAGATTTGGTAATTATTTCAGCTTATCACTGGCCAATTTTTCTCAAAACCTCAAGCTCTTTGATTTTCTTTTACATTTTCCTACTCATATGATTAAAATCAAGGCATAGTATTAGATAACTAACATTTATTGAGTACACACACTCTATTCTAGGTGATATTCTGAATCCTTTTACAGTTTCTCTCATTTAATTTGTCCAACATCCCTGTGAAAAATATACTCTTATTATCCTCATTTTATAGATAAGGTGATTGTGAGCCAAAGAAATAAGTAGCCTAGGGTCACCCAACCCACGAACCCAGATCATCCTACAGATCAAATCCAGGCTTAGTTCCAAAACTACATTTTTGTTGAGAGCCACAGCCAAAGGGGCCACAGCAAACTTCCAACTGCCAGCAAACTTCCAGCTGCCAGCTGATGATTGGCTCACAGCGGCCCCAGCAACCTCTAGCTGCCAACTGATTGGCTCCTCTGCAGTGATGCTCATTGGGCTGTTTCCCTCCCTTTCAGACCAAGGAGCTGCTCATTGGGGGACTTTTTTGGCTCCGCCCATGTGACCCAGCCAATCGGCCTCAAGAGCAGGAGGAGTAGGGGAGGAGAGAGAGGCTTGTGAGAAGCTGGTGGTGGCAGTTAGGTTCTGAAGGTTTTTCCTGAGGAGCTGTTTTGTTTGGCGTGTGTGGTTCTAAAAATAAAGTTCGTTTCTTTTGACAAGTGGCTCCTGAATTGTGCCCAGCCAGACTTCGGCACATTTTAAAGGACTGCCTTCCACTACCTCAGTAAAATTAATTCCTGCAGTGATCTTATTTTTAACAAGCACAGCCTGCAGAGCTTGGTGATTTGGATAAAGCAAAGCCTCTCAACCAAAGCCAATAGCCCAGCACAGAGGCATAATACTAACAGAGGATGATGTGTGGCATGAAAGAGCCAGAATCCTGTGGGTCACCGCCGGCTGGACATAGACAGGAAGTTAGAGGCTACAGAAAACTGTACTCTTGGAGGAATTCCTCACAACAGGTGTCCAGCATGGCAACCTATTTCAGAGACATTCCTGTACAAACAGACAAGGCAATGTCGGTGGGATTGAGCATGCTATCAATAACATCATCACCTCGCCTCTTTACATAGATACTCCCAGAAAATGAACAGAAAAGCACTAAGGAAGTGAGATAAACTGGAAGATAATGTATCTCTTTTGAGGAAGAAGAGATGATCAGGTATTAAAATTTTTTGCAACAATCTGTTGGTGTAACTAAGAAGCAGGGAAGTCTCAGCTTCCAGATGGGAACCACTACAAACTTCGTGCCCATGGATGTCTTAAAGAGAAAATTATCATGGCAAATTCTGCACCAAGAACTTCGTCAAACCAGCTATGTGCTGTTAGTCTTAGAGGGACCTTGTAATTGCCACAGTGTTTTTCTCAGCTATTCTAGATTAAACCTTGCCATTTTAATTAAACCTTGCCTCTTATTTATGAAGAAGGTCTCGGCTTTCTTCTTCTGGTGTGGATAAAGTTTATCTTGGCTGTCTTCCTTGAGCTTTTTCCCATAGTGTTCATAGTATAATACACTTGTCCTCCCTTCCACCCTTCATTTGACCTTGCTTAGCAAATAATAAAGAAAAGAAGTTGAAAGATAATATGAAAAAGTAGCCACTTTGAAATGCTCGTTTTCTTTATGATATTTTATCAGCAGCCCTTCCTAGTATTTACTTAGTGGATTTTGAAACAGTTCAACAACTTTGAACCAAACATGGCCAAGAAACAAAATCTGAAGAACTTTATCTATCAGAAATTAGAAGAGCAGGATTAGTCTCAAAAGGCCACATATTAACATTTATTTTTTTATCTTCTAATCCCAGTCACCATTTTAATAGTTTAACAGTCCCTCATAGCCAGGCAAGGTGGTGCACACCTGTACTCCCAGCACTTGAGAGACAGAGTCTGAGAACGGCTTGGGCAACACAGAAAGATGTCATCTCAAGAAAGAAAGGAAAGAAGGAAGGTCCCTCATTGTTAGCCATGAGTTTTTTTTAAAGTTGTTTTTAATCAATACATAAAACATTAAAATGTTACATGTTGATATGGCACAATGTAATGTTTCAATATACATATGCATTATACAGCATTTAAATTAGATTAAACATATTTATCTCCTCAAACAATTATCATTTATGATGTAAATTCAAAATTGTTTCTTCTGGCCTTTTGAAATATACAGTACATTACAGTTATCTATAGGCACCCTCATGTGCCAAAGCAAGAGGCATACTACACTTCTAGAACCTAACGTGTTCATCCAAGCCACAATGGATCCACTTTGCTGAGAGCCATAGCCAAGTAGGAATGACGCATGGCAATTTCCTTGTTAGCCTACCCAATGTTGCTTAGAGGGAGGACTCTCCATTGTGGAAATGGGCTTGCCTTGGACCCAGGTCATTTGCAGTGACATTGCTTGAAAGGTGACCTTGCTCAGGGATTAGGGCGGATCTGGGTTTAGGGTGAATCTGGGTTTAAGGTGGATCCTGCTGGGAATAGGGCGTATCCTGCTGCCTCAGGCGCCGCTCCCTGAGATCCCGTTAAATTCTCGTGGGATTCAGAGAGTATTTGGTATGCAGAGCCTGGTGGAGGGTGTGGATTTTCCCAGAACGTGTGTGTAGAGTGCTGGTGAGAGTTCGGGAATAAAGAATTGCTGTTTGAATCTTCAAGGCTGTGAGTGGCTCGTGATTTTGTGCCCAGCCAGACTGCGGCACCACTTGATTCAAGAACAATACCCTCCATAGAGTCTTCCATAGATAGCGCACATTTAACTTCTTAAATGTCTTAAATGGAACGAGTCGGGAAGGATAAGCCCCTCACAAACAACCCATGACTCTGCTGATTCTGTGTTCTCTCACTTTAAATGAGTCCAAGGTTTTCCAGCCCACACCACCTCATGTCCACTCCTTGTGTACTAGTGTATGATACCACCTACCTATTCAGCTCATCCTCCCACAGATCTGCTTTTCAGACAGAAGGAGCTGCCATTAAAGTGGCTCCCTAATGAAACTTGGACTTGAAGGACAATAAAACTGAGCTATTTGTAAATTTGTGAAATTCCACCTGATCCTAGGTCCCTGACATTACTTATTGCAGAATCTCTAAGGGACTCACCCAAGAGTTTTGAGGATTTCTCCTGTGATCCACCTCCTTTTACTTCATGGTGTTCCCAGGTATTGAGAAATGGCCAACAGACATTTTACCTCCCAGGTTCTGAGAGCATCTCATTTTGCCAGTTTGCTGAATTGAGCCCATAGTTCATAGTTAGCAATGACTCACCTAAACTCCTTCAGAAATGATATAGTCATGGAAGAAGAGGGCCTTAAGTGCTTATGAACTTTCTCCACCACATCTAAGAAAGGATTTGAGAGCACAACTTGCAAGAAAGAAGGATCAATTAAAACCAAGCAAGGTGAAAATAACTGCTCTCCTGGGTAATAGAGGAGAGACCACCTTTGGAATTGGTCCCTTGCTTCGGCTCCACCATCTCTCCAGAGGGTGTTAATCTTTTGAGGCATTTTGATATCAAGGAACCCTCCTTCCCTCTTAGAGGAATCAAGGGGCTGATAACTTTCAACCTTGTTATACATAAAGTAAATCATGTCATCTCAGCATAGGAGTTATTGTCATAAATTTCTGTCTAGGAAAAAAATACCAGGAAGTAGAAATGCTCAGCAATTCTAAGTCAGAATCTGCAGCAGATGAATTCTCAATTCTCTGCTTTCTAATTCTGAGCCAATTTTTAAATTGTTTTCTTTAATTTTAAATGGAACTCCGTAGATGGATCATGTTCACAGAGATTTCACAGACATTTGGAGGAGGCAAGGAGAAATATAAACAGGTCACTTCTTCTCTCTCCAGACATTAGCTACTTGGTTTAAAGGAATTTTTTTTTTTTTAAAAATGGGGGAGATGGAAAATTAGAGAAAAAGAGAAGGAGCATAAGAAGGGCAGAGACAAGGAGGAAAAGAGGAAGAACTGGGAAAAGTGTGTGGGAAGCCTTGGAGAGAGAAAATAATACTCACTATCCTCAAGGAGAACCCCTTCCACATCCCCCCACCAGACTCGCCATATTTCTCCAGATGCATAGGAAGAGAAGAGATTCTTGCTTTGCAACCCACAGCTAACAGTAACTTAGCTCAGGTCCTTTGGCACTCAGCTTCTTACTTTTCTTTTAGAAACACACTGGATGCTACATGGCAAGAACATCTTGGAGTAAAAAGAGTCAAGGCAATGGAGAAGATGAAACAACCTTATTGAGATAGATGAAAATTCAGCTCTCCTCGGGATCCTAACATGGCTTTCATCTCCTGTTTTATCTCCAACCAACCCTCTTTTAAAAATTTTTTACTTTGCTAAATGTAACAGGACAATATTTATGACCATTCTCTCTTCAGGTAGGTCAGTTGTTCAGTTCTCAAGCCTCAGGGAAAAGATGTGACAGCATCTCTTGAAAAGAAGTGATAAGGCCAAAATCACAAGTGAGTCTTCAGAATGGTTCATGGAGCCCAAAGAGATGGCAGAGCTATCACCCAAGTTTGGAGACACCAAGAGCAAAGAGGTCCTCATCTTTTGTTTAGGGTCTGGGTTAGGAGGCAGGAACTTCAGAAAATCCAGTCATGGAGAATCCAGGTAGGATGGTGCTGGGCAGGGAGGTATTGCATCTCTCAGTTTCCTGCACATTGTTAAGGATGGAAGAAACAGAACAATTCTCATTGAATCGAAATGGTTGTGATTGGGCCGGGATTGTGGCTCAGTGGCAGGGTGCTCACCTAGCAGGGGTAAGTCACTGGGTTCAATCCTCTGCACCATATAAAAATAAATAAACAAAATAAAAGTATTGTGTCCATCTACAACTAAAATTTAAAAAAAAAATGGTTGTGAGCACCAGTCATCAGATTTAATAGTATTTGAAAATGGGAATGAAGGGAATTCAGCAGCAACCCATTTGTGACTTGGCAGCTGGCAACCTGATGAGGAACTGCTGATATGGAGAGGTTAAGGACCAAATGCCGGAAAAGCTCAAGCCTCATTCAAGCCATGTGAACCCTAGACACAAAAGTATATGAAGGATCTCAAATTGATTACTTTGTTCCCCAGTAGGAGAAAAGAGAGAGAGAGAGAGAGCACAAAGTAGAAATAGAATTACGGGATGATAATGAAAATTGTGTTTCTTGAATATCAGAATTTATGAATTGTTGTCAAAACTCCGTGAGTGCCTTATAACTATTAATTTTCAATGGGTGTATTATAAAGACCAATTGTCTATGCCTTAATTTTTTTAGCCATTTTTCTTCTATTGTTGTTTTAAACTGCCAAGTTTTGTAATAATTTGTTGTAGAACAATAGACAATTAATATACTGAGACTAGAGACCACTTATTATTGAAACAATAAAATGAATCTCTTGACTCAGGAAACAGAGGTAATCAGAGAACATCTGATCTAATGGTTCAAATACTAGTCGTATGAGTTATGCAACAATTTTTCCATCCTATCGCAAATTTCCTTAGTGTTAGCAAAATTGTTGTGTAAGTTTCAGATCTTAGCCTCGCTGTTTTGTCAGCTTTTTCGCAGCTGTGACAGAAAGACTTGACAAGAACAATTTTAGATGAGGAAAAGTTTAGATGGGGGCTCCCAGTTTCAGAGGTCTCAGTCAATAGACAGCCAGCTCCCTTCCTCAGGGCTCGAGATGAGGTAGATCATGGTGGTGGAAGAGTGTGGAGAAGGGAAGCAGTTCACATGATGATCAGGAAGCAGAGAGAAAGACTCCACTCGCCACAGACAGAATATATACCCCAAAGGCAGGTCCCAGTGGCCCACCTCCTCCAGCTACACCCTACCTGCCTACATTTACCACCCAACTAATCCATTCATTTACTGATTGGTTTAAGGCTCTCATAACTCAATCCAGTCTCCTCTAAACCTTCTTGCATTGTCTCACAAGTGAGATTTTGGGAACCCATCACATCCAAACCATCACACTCAGTATCATCTATGCAAAAGAAAAGAACCTCTTTTCTAGTAGACACCACAGATAAGACTTTTCTAGATGCTACAGTGAACATCTCCTTGCGTCTTTCTTACTTCATTTATCCAGTGGTCCACCTCAAGCTAGTTGCAAGGGTAGTCAACTTTAGATCAGCATAATGAAATGCTTGACACCGATGAAGTAAAGACAGGTTTCATCTGGCTCCTCATCTGGAGGTTCTAATTCAAGATTAGGCAGCCCCATACGTCTGGGCCTCTGGTAAAGGAAGTGTATCATGGTAGGGCATGTCAGAGAAAATGTTCACACCACAAGCCAGGAAGCAGAAAGAGGAGGAGACTAGGGTCCCACAGGCCCTCCAAGAGCTCATACCCAATAACCAAAAGACCACCTAAGGTCCCACTTATCAAAGGTCCATGGTACCTTCAATACTGCCAGCTTGTGGACCAAGTCTTTACATGTGGACCTCAGGGAGACACTTGTTTAAACCATAGCAAATAGTCATTTATTGTTGACTGACTTAAACCCACAACTTTCGGATTGACTTATATGTTGATTTTTTTGTTGTTGTTGACTCATTTATTGTTGACCGACTTAAACCCACCATTTGACTCCTGAATTCACTTTTGAACTCAGAGTCAGAACTGATCCTAGTCAAAGAAAGATGACTGAGAATAGGAAAAAATCTTCCACCACAAAAAGTTTTAATAAACTCCTCAGGGAGAATGATTATGGATGAAGCACTGCATTTTTATAATTTAACTATCTATGCAATAAATATCAATTATATATAATTTCAAAATCAAGTAGTTTTAATGCTTATAAATGAAAAAAATTCTTGGTTCCATCTCCACGTGTTTCATATACAGCACCCTTTTTTATCACCTTTAATTTAAATTCTCTAGTACAAAATTAGATTAACTTTGGAATTTTGCTCTTTACACATTCTTATACTTCCTAGATGTCCTTTTTGTCAAAAGTTCCTTTTTCCTCCTGTTTTTTGTAGGGGTTCTATCTGTGGATCCTCAATTATGCTTTCACATTGCAGACTGAGGTACTAAAAAGAAGATCTGGTGTCACACTCCTATAAGACAATTCTATTCTCATCCCCATTATAATAAACCATAGTAGAATAGTTGGGTGCTATATATTCTGTTCTTAAAAATATATTACAGAAGAAAAAAAGCAAATAGAATAGTTTCATAAGCTGTAGTAAAGGTATTCCACTTTGGCTGTAAAACAGATTGCTACCTGCATTGCCTAATCATTTAAAAATTTCAACAAAGAAAGAAAAATGAAAAAAAATTAAATTTTTTTACATAAACCAGATATGGAGGAACCGTAAGTGCACATTACTGAGTGAAAGATGCCAATCTGAAAAGGCTACAAAAGTACATCCAGCTATATGACATCCAGGAAAAGGGTAAGACTATGGGGACATTAAAGAGATCAGTGGTTCTGAGGAGTCAGAAAGGGATGAATAAACAGGACACTTTTCCCTGTCAATAGACTTTGAGGACAGTGAATCTGTTCTGTGTGACACCATAATAGTGAATACACGTCCTCATACACTTGTTAAAACCCACAGAATGAACACCACCACGAGTGTATCCTAATGTGAACTATGGACTTTGGACGACAATCCTGTGCCCCTATAGGTTTATCAGTTGTCACAAAGTCACACTCTAGTGGGGGATGTTGGTAATGGAGAAGGCTATGCGTGTGTAGGGATGAGAATATCGAGGAAATCTCTGTACCTTCTGCTCAATTTTGCTCCGGGACTAAAACTGCTTTTAGAAATAATGCCTGTTTTTTAAAAAAGAAAATCTGAAGCTTGCTGTTCATGGTCAGCAATTGTCCTCTCATGGTCTTTCTGCCAGGTGATTGGCAGGGGCTTTTCAACTGCTCTGATGGATCTCTGCTGTACGCATCACTAGTTGTTTTCTCTGGGGAAGGTCTTTCCTCTCATCACTAGTTGTTTTCTCTGGGGAAGGTCTTTCCTCTATGTAGAATTGATTCCTCCAACAATATCTGTCTAGGAAATACCAACCTCGTTATGGGTGTTCTAAGAGTTGATAGAGTGGATGGAAGGTGTGTGGTGTTGTGAGGGGGCAGGAGGCTCAAGCATTTCACTATGCAGATACAATCTTATGCACCTATTTTTATCTTTCCCCCTTAGGTATAGCTGAGGGTCTGGAGCCCATAGTCCCTGTTTCAGTTCTCTAGGAAATAAGCTTCCCTAGAATAAGTCTTCTGCTACAGCACTGGAGGGATGATAGGGGTTGAGGAAGGTGCATGAATGCAAGAGCAATCCAGTTGTTTCTTGGTAGATTTTCAACTAAACCCCTAGTGTCAGCACCACCTGCTCCATGCAGGTTCCTAGTACCTTCCACTTCTGATCCTCTCTGGGGTCATGCAATGAGAATCAACTTGCTTCTTCCTGACTTCCCCCCTCGCACCCCCCACCACAGCTCCAGGATTTATTGAATCTTGAATTCGTTACCTCCCATACATTCACTTTCCAGCTTCCAGGTTGGGATATTGTTTCTCTTGTTCTCCACAACATAGTGGTTTCTAAACTTACTGTCATTTTAGACAAACTTCAGGAAGAAATGATTTGTGGATTTGGTCTATATTTTGTAACCAAATATTACAAAGATATTTTCAAAAATTTTAGACCGTATCATATTCTTGCTAGAAATAGGTGACTGTACACCATTGCTCACTTTATATCCCCCAATATTCAGCTAATGTGATTTTTAAATTATTTTAATATTTGTTGTTCACTGATATTTCATTAGGTAGAAAAATTGTTTTAATTTCCCTTTATTGCCCTTGGAATGGAACTTTTTGTGTGTTTATATATTTTTAATCACATTCATTTCATCCTGGTTTTCTAATTATCATCTCTGCTCATAAAAATTGGTTCATACTGTTACCTAACTACTCTCATCCCTGTTTACTCAAAAGCATATTGTAATGTTTTTAAGCACTGATTCCTGAATAATAACTATGTATTGTATGTGTGTATGAATACTTAAGGTGTGAGAAAATCACCTTTTACTTTCATCCTTAGATTATAATTAAAGTTTTAAAAACTAAATTGCATTTTACCAGAGTAGATTAGAAAACTGAACAAGTCTACTTCCTAAATATAGGATCCAAAATAACTTTACTTATACTCTTTAATTTATCTGAAAGACAAGCCCTACTAATAAACAAGTTTGATTAATTTCACTATAAAAAGCCAACTCTTTTTAAAACAACAAAAAAAATGGATACACTTTGTTGTAATCTAATATAGCCTAAAACTAAATAGACATGATGACCATATTTCCCTCAGAAATCTACCAACAACTTTCCTTCATTTTATTTGTTTGTTAACACTTGCAGGAACTTTGCTGAGTACAAGTAATATGATAATTTTAACTCAATATAAACCAAAATATTGATTTGTATTAGAATACGAAGGTTAATTCATTTATTCAGCAAAGGTTGATTAAGCCCACAGGATGTGGCAGACACTGTTCAAATTCCAGAACAGAAAAATCCAGTCTTTAGTGATAGAAGCCACAGTGACCAAGGGCGTGCTTTGAAACCACCTTCCCCTTCCTCTTTTTTTTTTTAAGGTTTTAAATTTTTTCCTTATTTTTATTGGTAAATTTTAGATACACATAATGGTGGGATCCAGTGTTACATATTCATACATGCAAATAATTTAACAATGTATTTTGGATTATATCATTCCCCAATTTTTCCCCTTTCTTTTCCCTCCTCCCTTCTCCTTTCTCTTTGAAATCTAAAACAGATAATATCACAGAAAGATTTACTAAAGCAAGATTCCTCCCCATTCTACTCCAAACCCCACTACAAACTCCAAGAGGTCACTTACTTTGAGAATACAGAAAGGATAGTGTCAAACTCAGCTTGTATATTAGTCGTGCTATGTTAGCTTTTCATTACTACAATGGAATACCTGCAGTGATTAATCTGTAAAGCTAAAAGGTTTATTTAGCTCATGGTTTCCTAGTCCAAGACTGGGCCATACCATTGCTTTGAGCCTCTGGAGAGAGCTCCAGATGCCATTGACAGAGCAAATGTTCATATCATGATTCAGGAAGCAGAAAGAGAGAGAGAGAGACAGAGAAATCCCAAAATCCTCCTCCAAAGCATGCCCTCAGCAACCTGTGACCTTCTACTAGACCCCATCTCTCAAAGGTTCCACCACCATCTAATAGCATGATCCTGGGTACTAAGCCTTTAACACATGTACCTTGGGGGACACTCATCCAAAACATAACACATGATGAATATAAACAATTCCAGAACCTTCCAAGATTTGAAAGCCACCAACACTAAGAATGTGAAACAAAGAAAAACTTCTTGCTTTGCCTTCTGGTAAAAATAGGAGCTTAAAAAAAAAAAGTAGTATCCATGCAGGTAGTACAGACAACCAGCCCATTGTCAAGAGTATCCATCACAACATACATGAAAGGAGAGAGGAAAGATTGGGCTGGTGCAGGACTTTTCTTCCCACTTCTTATTGATTGAGGCACAGGGCACTTCCCAGCAGCAGCCCAGGCCAGATGGAGTCTCACCTCCAATTGTGCTGCAGGCTGAGGGTCAAGGGAAAAGTTAGATGCCCCCTGCCAGGCTACATCCTTAGCTTACAGTTGGTAGAACATGAACTGAAATTCAGTGTATGTCTGACTTTCCAACTTCCTCTTTCTGGACCAGATGGATCCAGTTTGCTCCTCAAGGATTTTGTAAGATGGAAACAACCCAACCTCCTTTTTCACAAAAGGTTTTATGAGAACAAACAGGAATGTGCCATACAATACCAAAGTGACCGTTTATGCATGCTGATTTTTCTACAGATGCTGGCCGGATCAAAGTCCAGTCTGAGATCATAGTTCTATTTCAGAACTTGGCCGCCTATTTATTTGTAGAATGTGGCCCCATCAAAGGCTGTGGTCTGTCTGTCTTCCAGCTAAACAGTGCCAGTCATCTGGTCTAGAAACTGAAGGGAGATGCTGCCACGTCCAGTTTGTGCAGATCCCAAGTCACGATCGCAAAAGACTGTTGTAGCTTTTTCTTTGCTTGTAAGAAAAGGGGCCTCATAAACAATATGGCACAATAAAAGGTGTCGGTCAGCAATAAAGGAAAGAGAGGATGGAAACGAAGCAACAGTTGGTTTATCTCCGTGGACAAGACACTGAAAATTCAGTAAAGATAGTCACAGATCAAGCTGAAGGGGGAAAAGTAGGGTGCATGGTATATCTCTTTATGTGCAAGACAGTCAGGCTGTTCCTGCTTGGTTTTAGGTCTGGGAGGTCCAGATCAGTTATCTGAACACAGGCAAAAGTAAAATGGAAGTGATACCTTACTTGTGTGGAACATCGCAGAATAGGCAAGCTCCAGGTTTGTCTAATTTAAGGATGAGACAGATAAGAGACTATTCATATTGGGCTGGGGATGTGGCTCAAGCGGTAATGCGCTCGCCTGGCATGCGCAGGGCTCTGGGTTCGATCCTCAGCACCACATAAAAATAAAATAAAGGTGTTGTGTCCTCCGAAAACTGAAAAATAAATATTAAAAAATTCTCTCTCTTTAAAAAAAAAGAGAGACTATTCATATTAAGCAAAAAAGGTAAAAACCTCATTAGAGTCTTTAATAAACACACTCACTATTTCATGAGTGTGTAATTATGCAGAATTACAAAAAAAAAAAAAAAGTTCAGGGAACACTAGTGGTACCTAGGGACAACAATCAGATGCCTGCAAAACTCTCCAGATCAAACCGTAAAATCAGCCCACCACAGACAAATAAAGTACATACCAGGAAAAAGATATTACTTGAACAAAATAAGGAAAAACTGTCGATTCATTTATCTCTTCATAGTGCACTGCTTAGAAGGGAAGATGGTCCTCGGGAGAGAGGAAACGGAATGCTTGGAGAGAACCCTTGGCAGCGTCCTGGCCCAGGGCCTCCGGCTAGAAGGAACTGACTTTGGGCATATCAGGTGCTGACACACCTATCCATGTGGCTTTGATTCCTCTCTCTCTCCAAATAGAATTTTAGTTGTAATTTGCCTCCCTGTGTGGTTTCTTCAGCATATGGAGAATTATACCCCTCCCACAAGTACAATCTTGGCAGCTTGTTCTTCCCTGAAAGCTAAAAATAGCATCCTGGCTTATGCAGTGAGCTATTCTGAACTTGGTTAACTCCAGTCCATCTGGAAAAGATTTCTGAAGGAGGTTGCACAAATGAGAACCACACCCTGGATTGCGGCAGCTCCACTAAAGTGAGTTCTCCTGCTAGCCAGCCCTCCCTAAAGACACTCAGGTCTCATCTTGTTTCAAATAGCCATAAAATGTTTCTATTCCTTTGTCTTAGACTGTAATAAATCACCACATCATCATCACAGCATGTCTTGAACACTTACTGTATGCAGGGCCCTATTCCAAGTGTTTATTTGAATGATCCATTTAATTTTTCATAATAAGACTAGAGGATAATGGCAGTTACAATTACTCCTATTTTATAGGTGAGGAACTGAGACCCACAGAGCCCAAGGGACTTGTCCAAGGACACACAGATATTATTTTCTCATTTATTTAGTGAGTACCCAAGAAACACCATAGCTGAATATGTTTATCAGTTCTTAACTGCCCATTCATAGACACACAATATATTCTGAGAAAAGGTGAAAGAGAAAAATCACAGTCTTTAATTCCTTGGCTAAGTTCTCATCTAGAACTTATCACACGGGGCTGAGGTTGTGACTTAGTGGTGGAGTGCTTGCCTAGACATGTGAGGCACTGGGTTTGATCCTTAGCACCACATAAAATATAAGTAAATAAAATAGAATTGATCACAAACTTGGTAAAAAACAGAGAACTTTTCATCCTAAATGAGGGTGTGCTTCTCTTTAGGATCCTCAGCAATCTTTGAATGTTAGTTAGAAAGCTGTCACTTTGGAGTTATGCAATAGTTCCTTGGTTTTATTTTTAAAATTTAGATTAGAGTGACTACTTTCTTGTGTAGTTGATTGAATTGATCAAGAGATTGCCCCACATGTTCAGTCAGTAAGGCTCAAACCAGATTTGCTGCCTTAATACCTCTAAAGAGCATTAACACAGCCCCATCAGACACACTGGCTCACCGTCACCATGATTCTCAAGCCCAGGAAACACTGTGCTAGGCAACACTGTTAATTCTGGAAACCAATGATGGACAGATTATTTTGTAATCACCAATAGATAAATTGGTTAATAGAGTCTTAGGGTTTGGAAAAGAGCTTGATCCACACAAATCACTATATAGATTCAATAGTCCAAAACTACGTAAATATCTGCACCACTGACCCAGCTCATGGCTTTATTGTGAATATTAGCCCAAAGTCAAAAAAATGAATGCCTTTGAGAAAGCCCATTGTCCCTATGAACAGCTTTCTTTATGGCACTTTTAATGTCCTTATTCCTAAAACTGTAGATGATGGGATTCATCATGGGTATCACCAAGGCATAGAATATGGACACCACCTTGTCCCGGTTCAGGGAGTAGCTGGAACTAGGTCGCATGTACACAAAGAGACCAGAACCATAGAAGAGGGTCACAGCCGTCAGGTGAGAGGCACAGGTACTGAAGGCCTTGGTCCTACCTTTAGCTGAGCTGATTCTCAGGACAGCAGCAACAATATAACCGTAAGAAATGAGGATCACAAGGACAGATATCACTCCCACGACAACACCCACAATAAAGTTCACCACCTGGCTGGCAAAGGTGTCAGAGCAGGACAGAGCCAGGACCGGAGGAAGGTCACAGAAGAAATGGTCGATCCTGTTGGGCCCACAGAAATCATGGTGATAGACAGAGGATGTCTCAATCAAAGAGCTAAGGAACCCACCCACATAGGCGCCAGCCACCATCTTTAAGCAAAGCGTGTGGGAGATGAGGGCCGCATACAGCAGCGGGTTGCAGATGGCAGCATAGCGGTCATAGGCCATGGCGGCCAAGAGAAAGCACTCAGTCAGCCCCATGCCACAGAAGACAAAGTACTGTGTGGCACAGCCCACAAAGGAGATGGTTTTCTGCTCTGTGATGATATCTGAAAGCATCTTGGGGCTTGTAGCGGACACATAGCAGATGTCCAGGAAGGACAAGTTACTGAGGAAGAAGTACATGGGTGTGTGCAGGTGAGAGTCCATCCTGATGAGGACAATAAGACTCAAGTTCCAGGCCACAGTCAGGAGGTAGATCCCCAGAAATAACACAAAAAGGGAAGTCTTCATCTGAGGATGATCTGAGAACCCTAGAAGGATGAATTTTGTCACAACTGTGTTGTTTCTTTGTACCACCATAGGTGTCCTGCAGGAAGAAAAGAAGAAACCCTGTGTCAGATAAACTGTGTTCATGATTATAAGAACAGAAATGTCCTAGAAGATTGTACAGTCAATACCCAGTTTCAATTCCCACCAACTTCCAAGAAAAATCTTTCCAGAGCAAGCCAGAGTTAAATAATACCTTGGTGTTATTTTAAATTTTTATTTTATATGCCTTCTTGGGAAAAAAAAAGATTCTGGTGAATGGAGTAGAAACTGGCCAGGATCAGAAAGATGATTTTGTTTTCAGCTCCATTCCTACGTAGGTGAGGACTGCGGAAAGCCTCTCATCCCTTAAGAGCCTCACTTCTCAAGATGGCAGGGTTGAGTCAGAGGAGTTTCAAGGTCCTTTTAGAACTGGATTTCCTTGGGGCTCTCTTAGACTTTCTGACTTAAAAATGTAAACCAAATTAAGATTAAAAAATTTTATGCTTTATACATCTTCAATATCAGAACTCCAATGGCCTATAATCTTTAACATATTCCATTTGGGGAAAGGAAATCCAATCATCCAAATTATTCTTCTAGATTGCAAAATGAAAAGAAAAGGAAAATTATGTGTGTCTGTGTGTCTATGGTAAGGACTAGACAAATGTATGATAAAATTCACATAAAATTCATAGAAAGATAAAAACTTGGACTGGCCCAGTTGGCTTCCATCATGGAGTTAGAGATGGGGAGCCATCCCAGAGCTGATTCAAATGGGCTGACGATGGTGGTCAAGAACTTATATTTCCTTAACCAGAAAAGCTGGGGGAAGAGAGGGTTTGTTAGATAGTTAAGGACAATGATCAGCCGAAGACTAAGTTTGATGTTAGAAGGCCACATCAGATTATCACTTTGAAAACGTGAGGTGAACCCATTGCATTTGACAATTGAGAAAGACAAGGCGAGGCCTGATGTGAGATCAAAATGAGGAAATATAAATGGGTGTAAAAAGGCAGAAACACCCTGGGAGGACTCATTGGTGAAATGGAATTTGCTGATATTTCATTTGTATGGAATTTGGCCATCCGTGCTTGGTTGAGTGTAACTGTTTGATTGGGTTTCTCCATCACTCAACATATTAAAAACTGCTTCTCACTTTGTATTTTCTAAAACTTTTAAAGCTCTCTATAAATCACCGATTGAATGTCAAAGCTGAAAAAAGCCAAGACTGTTCTTCACCATGACATCTATCTATTGTGACCATCAAAAAAAAAAAAGAAAGAAAATGAGTTTAGTGTTTCTTATCTTAATGAAATCTTCTCTCAAGAATATAAGCCACTCAAAAACAGGCAGAAAGTTTTGTCTGTTCTGTTTATGGATCTATTTACCTGAACAGTGTCTTGGATGTACGGATCCAATAAATATTTATTGAATGAATTAATTCTTTTCATTGCTTCTTCTCAGAGTTTAGCAGAGTGGCTATGGATTATTATATTTAGTCTATTATAATAATAAAATATATAATACCAAAATAATAATATAATAATCATAATTAAATACGAACACTTATTTAGTACTTATGGTGTATCAGACACTGTTCTGACTCAATTTACACAAACCCATTTACCTCTCCACACAGCTTCAGGAAGTGGCAACTACTCTTCCCCTTTTACAAAATAAGAGGTGGAATAGACTGAGAATTTATAGTTGTCATTTGTTGGATGAATGAGGTAGGAGAAAATAAACTGGACTTACAGGATTATTTTAGGCAGAAGTGTCCTGAGATCTTGTGCTACAAGAGAAAAAAAAAATATTGGTTGCTTTGCAACCTTCACATCTTTTGAAAACTTCAGTTAATCTACATTTCTTTCTGATCTGTGCCTGCTTTCTGGTTCTGCCGATGTTTTATATACTGGCCTCTGTTTAAACACCTGCTTGTAGAATCCAGGATCCTTGTTACCAAGCCTTCCTAATGGCCTATGGGAGTTCATTATTTTAATGGGCAGAGGTCACCACACTCTTTCTCCAAGAGGCTACCCTCTGTCACTCACTCCAGGGTCCAATGCAAAAATCCCAGCAATCGTTAGAAGGCTAATTGTTCTCTAGAGCGATGGTGAAAGGGGCCAACCACCTCTCACCAGAACCTTCTTTCCAGTCCTCTGTCTTATTCTCTTTTGAGTTTTCACTGATTTTGGATTCAGGAAGATTCCCTTTCATGTAAGTGGGCAACCTTCTACTTTATGATCCCTTTTGTTGGAAGTTTTAAAAAAAAAACACACACAAACACACTGTACTAAAACAGTGGTTAATGACACCGATTTTTAACTGAGAAAGTTGCTATCTTATCAATATAAACGTGTGAAAGTTGCTATCTTATCAATATAAACGTGTGAAGTTGCTTCATCTTTCATATCAACTTCTTCATTTCAAAAACTGGTAGAATAATAATGCCCACCCCAGGAGGGTTGTTGTGACAATTAAATAAGATGTGGATAAGAATAACAAAATATATTTCATCCTTGTACCATTACGTCAGAATGGATTCTACTGTGGTGGGTAACTAAAAAGAACCAATAAAATTTTTTACAAATAAAACTTTTTTTTTTTTTTTTAAAGAAAGGCTTAACTCAGTGCCTGATGGAAAGAATGTAAACGTGTCATTAACTTCATCTGTTGGGTCTGGCCAAGAAGCATCTTTCTTGCAGTTCACGTTTTGTGGTGACTCATTGGCCATGTGATGACAATGATGCACTTTCTCCTGAAGGTTTGGGTGCTGCTCCGGACACTGTCACAACCTGCACCTGTCACTGTGGGAAAGTGAATCAGCTCCTCTGGGCCGAGCAGATTGCGCTCTTTCTCCAAGGACCTGTGAAGCTCTGAAAGTCTGATATTTTAAAACATCAGTTTTGTGTTTTGATAAGTATTTTCTTCAGGAATAACATTTGCCCCCCCCAAAAAAATAATTTATTGTTTCATGCAAATCAAATTAGCCATCCTTCGTCTGAAAGGATAAGAATAAATGACAAAAATACTCTCTACAAAGGAATACCATTCCTGAGACCTTTGATATACAAGATAATTCTGCTAACTTATGGAAAGAAATTGAGTAACTGAGATCATTAAAATAAAAAGAGGTCAATGACTTCCCAAATCAACTGTGAACATGAACATGCAACTTTGCCAAAATAAACTTTCTTATCCAGGATTAGAGATAAATTGCCCCAGGAGATCCCAAGGCTGAGAGGGTGAAGCCAACAATGAAAAGTTAATTAAGATCTGAGAAATTTAAAAGTGAACCCCATAATTTTTATTTGGACATTTTCTTAGGATTAGAAAAAGCTAATAAGAAAGAATAGTAATAGGTTTAATCTGTCATGGCAAAACAGATAAAAGTTGAAGACTCTAAGACGATAAAGCAATCTGTAAATATAACAATGTTCGCATTAGACATGTAAATGAAGAGTGGAAATGTGCAATGTATTTGTCAACCCATCCTATAAGAAATTTGAGAATGAGGAAGAAAGTCACCTTGTTAAATCTCCCTGAACAAAACTATAAACTCAGCATACTTTTATTTTTTTTAAAAAAAAATCCAATTTGATTAAAATAGCAGAAGTTTCAGCAAACATCAAAAAGTATCAAAGCAAATCTATTGCAAAACATCATGTATACTTAACATTATTCAGTGTGTCCTGAAAATGATTCAGATGGTGTCTTGGTAAATTTGGGGCGGCAACTTGACTGGGTTAAGAGATGCCCACATAAGTGGTAAAGCATTATTTCTGGGTTCATCTGTGAGGGTGTTCTGGAAAAGAGTCACATTGCAGTCATTAAACAAAATGAGGGGCATCTGCTCTCACCAATGTGAGTGGATATCATTCAACCAGCTGAGGATGAACCAAAAAAAAAGCAGAGGAAAGGTGAATTCTCTCTATATATCTCCTCTGGAGCTGAGACACCCTTGAACATCAGAACTCCAGGTTCTCCAGCCTGCAGACTCAGCAGTTTGCATTAGCAGCCCAACCCCAACCCTGGTTCTCAGGCTTTTGCCTCAGACTTAAGAGGTAACCATCAGTTTCCCTGGTTGTGGAGCTTCCAGGCTTGAAATAAACCACACTACTGCCTCCAGGTTCTCCAGTTTCCAGACAACCTGATGTGGGACTGTCTAACATCCCATAATCAAAAGTCAAATCCCCTAATAAATCCCATCATCTATCTATCTATCCATTCGTCCACACACAGCCAAGTTGTTCTTTCCAGAGAACTCTGACTAATCCTTGTGTTAATTTAATGTTATGTAGTTTTATCATAGGAAAATCAGCACCAAGACAAACAGCAAATGAAGGCAAATACACTCCCCATAGAATTATAAATGTTTAGAAGTTTAAAAAAAAAAACAGTGCTTCAAGATTGAGCTCAAAATTTATCTTGCTAAGATTCCATGTACTTTAGAATATGTTCTCTGGCAGATTCTCCCAAAAGATGATTTGCTTTTATGTTCATTTAACATTTTAGAGTAGTTGTTTTAATGGGTTTATTTGAATTGCTTTGAAGCAAAGATCAGAGAAAACTCCAGAGATGCTTAGCAGTAAAATGCTATCTTTGTTCTCAAATTGGAATTTGAAAAGTAATCTCAGTTTGTATTTCTTCTACTAGCAACTAGTAAAAACTTCAGATCAACGTAGATACAGAGTCTTTTACCAGGCAGCCCTATTAAGTCCAAGATAAAAGTACATTTACAAGTTTTAGAAATCTTTTAAATATATATGCAAAGAGGAAAACATTCACATCCTAGAAATCAGAGGATGTGAATTCTCTTCTCCTTTATACTGTAACTAATTGGGCTATTGATTTCTCTGGGCTTCTTTTTGACTCTGAAGAGGTAAAGCAGATGACCTCTAAAAATCCCAAACAGTATGATTATATCTAAGATAACTATATTAGCAAACTATTATCTGCACAAAGCCCTGCTGGTTTAGATCCCTGTGGAATGCTGCTGCCACCTATTGGAAGTGTTCCTAAATTGTAGTCAGTTTTAATTAAAACTTAAGATCCCAGCATCTCAAATAGGGATCAAACCATCTCCAAACCCATAATGTGCTCACTGTACTCCAAGAACTGTTCGGATGCTCCTTGAGCACTTGAACTCAATATGATCGTGCAATTAAATTTCAAGGAAGATACCAAACCAGGGAGATGGGCAACTTATTGAACATAATGAAAACGGTGCATTGCAATAATAAGAAAATATGTTTAGATAAAGGTGATGGTAATATATAATTGCTGTTCCAAGCTAATATATATGTTTTTATTAAATACCAGCTAACTCTATATTTTAATTAAAATGCCATCTAACTTGAATGAGGTTTTAAAAAGACTTTGAGGTTTAGTGAATCTTACTATTTTTATAACACTTTTGCTATACTTGTCATTTTTTATTATTCAAATACCTAATTATCTCATGAGAACTAGTTGTTTATGAATAATGTAAATGTTATGCTCCTGAAAAGCACTTAAAATATTAGATTCTTTTGGAATTGCCAGCTAAGACTTAAACTGAAAAGGAATCATTAGGGCATTTTAGGTGTTGATTCCTAAATCAAATGAAAACACCCTTAATCATTGCTATAGTAAACATTGCAATAAGGATTTAAGATAATTTTAGTGCAAAATTTTTCCTACAGATTGAGTCATTTGGAGACACATGTAAATCAACACACATATAAATCAATTCTTGAGTATGAATTTTCTGAGAAACCTTTGAACATTACTCCATCTACATGTCCCCAGATCTGAATTTCCCTTGGGAATGGTCAAAGGAAGCATTTCGAAAGAAACTCTTCTGGTTTCAAGATGATGGTCATGCTTCAAAGGAGAAGAGATTCTAGGAAGAGCCAGTTTTCTACCACTTCAATCACCTCCAGCCCAGCCCAGAGACACATCCCTGAGTCCTGATGCAAAGGGACTGGAAAAAGAATGGTAGAAAGAAGAGACTGAGGTGTGTTGGTTGATACTGAATTACTAATAGTGCTGATACTGGCCAATTGGACAGAACCAGGGGATGATGCTCTCAGATCAGATGCCTGTGTCTTCAATGCCAGCATCTCGGCCATGAAACTGAAGGTGTGTTAGTGATATGGTGGTTATCTGTGGAAATTCCAACCTGGTCCACACCAGGACAGAAGCAAAATGGTAGATAACTATACAAAGGCATGTGAGAGACCCCCAATGGTTCCTAGCACTAAAAGAAATTTAGAGGAATACAAGGTAATAAAAGAAATTCAAAGGAATCTGGAATTCAAATTTAAGATCCTGGGAAATGTCTTTTGTGACTACTATTATGGTCATGTTTTAGTCTTCCAGTTGTTGTGGGCAAGAACACTGATTAAGCATTGCATTATTAAATTCAATTCTGAGAAAAGAGGATATAGCCTAGATAAAATGTACAGAGGGTGGAAAATAGAGGACCAGAGACAACACTTTGAGAAATACTCGCTACATGTATGAGGGTGGAGAAAGGGAGAATCCATGAAGAATACAATTAATATATTTCATGCTCATTCTGTTTCCCTAACACACACACACACACACACACACACACACACACACACACAGAGTGAGAGAGAGAGAGAGAGGAATGTGAAGAAAAATGATACAACCACTCTGGAAAACCTTACCATATGACCCAGCAATCTCATTTCTAGATATTTACCCAAGAGAAATAAAAATCTGTATCTCAAGTAAACCTGTTTGAAAGTGTTTGTATAGTTTTGTTCATAATGGTCCCAAACTAAAAACCATCCATGTCCCTAAACTGCAGAATGATTAAACAAATTGTGTTATATTCATAAAATAGAATTTTATAAAACAATAAAAATGAGTGGACTCCTTCTTGCTAATGACACACAAGAACAGAATGAGAGAATTTCAAATGCGTGCTACTAAGTAAAAAAAAAAAATCAGACTCAGATTACTTTTTCTGCTTTGCAATGTTAATTTTGTCCACCCATCTCTGACACTTGTCTTCAGAAAAATCAGAAAACCTTCTAAATAACAGCATCTGTTACTGTCCTCCCACCACAGTGCTTCTCAAAAATGTGGGCTGTCAATCATGCTGAGTGAAATAAGCCAGACTCAGAAAAATCAAGGGTCCGGTGTTTTCTCTCATATGGGAAGCTAGAGCAACACAAGGGAAAGAAAGTGGGGATGGGATTGGATATAATAGAGATACAAGGAAGATCAGTGGAGTAGAAGAAGGAGAACAAGAGTAAGACAGGAGGAAATGGGAACAAATTTAACAAAACCACATTATATGCATATATAAAGGAACCAAAGGGAATTTCATCTTTATGTATATGTAAAAGAAAGGAAGTATAGTAAGCAGAGGAGGAAGAATAGGGGGAAGAGGAAGGGAGGGGGAAAAAGGAAATGGAGATTGAAATTAAATTCCCTCGATGTATAATTTTCTCAAAACAAATCCTAGCCAGGCTTGGAGGCACATGCCTGTAATCCCAGTGGCTTGGGAGGCTGAGGCAGGAGGATCACCAGCCTCAGCAAAAGCGAGGTGCTAAGCAACTCAGGGAGAACCTGTCTCTAAATAAAATACAAAATAGGGCTGGGGATGTGGCTCAGTAGCCATGTCTCCCTGAGTTCAATCCCTGGTTCCCAAATAAATAAATCCAAACACTGTCTAATTATAATGATCAAATTAAAAAAATCTTGCTTCTCCTTTCTCTCACTTTCCCCTCAATATCCTAACAAAGGGGCTTTCCTCTTAGCCCTGTAGGTAGACATGGTTTGGAGGGTAAATAGTATGGAGACCATGCATAATAAACTCAAATTAATATGCTTATTTCCCTAAAACTTTGGATTCTTTCCACTGACTTATACTAGGAAATATCAGCCATACTGATCTATTCAGTAGTGGTTACTATGTAATCCAGTAAATACCATGCTACAGCCACTCCCAGATGATCTAAGACCTTAAATACAAAATACAGAGTATGTAAATATATTGTACCCAAACTAATGTTATAGAATGTCCTTCTTGCTAACACTTTTATAGCCTGTTGGACATGTTCTCCCAAGATACTCCCCAAATAATTTAGCAATATCTTTCAAGCTTGGGAGAAATAATTCTCTTCTCAAAGGTCAATCTTGTCCTCCTGGAACATGCTGATATTTGAACCTAATTATGGTTCAGTGACAACCAGGGCTGGTTTAGTGGATCTTGAGATCAATAGGTGATCGCTTTGTAAAGAAATCGCTTCATATGAATTTAAGAAATAATCATCAAAGAAGGAATGGTTCCTCTTCTCCAACAGGTCAGGAGAGACTCTTTCCATGGCTAGGAAGGATCAGAGTCACTTGAGGGTTTAAGGTGATCAGCTTCCTTTGGGTCTACCCAAACATCCTCATTCCAAATCTCAGGATCTTAATATTTTCAAATATGTCATAAATTTAATGTAATAGGCTCTGTGACTTGTACCATAAAAATTTGAGCTTGTTTTATATCTTACCAACTCTGAACCTACAAAAAATAAAATATTCATTTTGGAGATTCAATAGAGGCTCTATAGTTGTGTAATTGGGAAGTGACTGAGTTTAAATTCCCTAAATTTTCACTTTATTTCTTTAAGTGCTCCAGTAGAGTCAGAAATATCCAGCCATCTAATAGTTATGGTATCATCATTACTACTATAATGGTCAGATGTAGCAGTTGCTTGATTTTCTAAGGATTGTCTTTAATGGGAATTTCATTCTAAGCAACTTAATTATCGTGTAAGCACCATACAAGCAAAATTATTTTTTATTGGTTCTTTTTAGTCATACATGGCAATAGGATTCATTTTGACATAATTACAAAAGCATGGAATATAATTTATTCTGATTCAGTCCTCAGTACTTCCCCTTCTCCTACCCTCCACTCTCCTCTTTTTCCCCTCCTTCTACTCTACTGATATTTCTGCTATTTGCTGTAGTTGTTTTTTTAAATTTTTGTCTTGTGGATGTACATGATGGTGAGAGTCACTGTGGTATATTCACATATGTACATTGGAAAGTTAGGTCAGATTCATTTCAGTGTCTTTCCCTATCCAATCCCTCTTCCTTTCCCTTCATTCCCACATGCAAAGTTCTTACATGTCTCTAGTGAATTACACAATACCTAGCCAAGAATAGTCATAAATAAATAATTACAGAACACTCAATGAAATAGTAGCAAAGTGAATTCAATAGTATTTTGGAAGAATCACTCACCACGGTCAAGTGGAATTATTCCTGGAATGTAAGGATGGTTCAACATAAACAAATCCATAAATGTGAAACACTCATAATAATGGAATGAAGGTCAAAAACTATATGATCATTTTAATAAATGTAGAAAGACATTTGACAAAATTTAATGTTCTTTCATAATAAAACTCTCATGCAGTTACATACAGAAGGAATATAACGAAATACAATAAAGTGCACATAACACAAGCCCATAGCCATACTCAATGGTGAAAAGAAAACATTCCTGCTACAATTAAGAATGAAACAATGATGCCCGCTCCTACTTCTAGTCAACATAGTACTTTAAATCCCAGTCACAGCAATTAAGCAAGGAAAAGAAATAAGACATTCAAGGCAGAAAGGAAGAAGTTACACTGTCCCTGTTTGCAGATGATATGATCTTATATTTAGAAAATTATAATTACTCCACCAAAAAAAAAAGCCATTAGAACTAACAAATTCAGGATTTTTAGGATACAAAATCAACACACAAAAAAATAGTACTATTTCTATACACTAAAAGTGAACTATCCAAACATGAAACTAGGAAAACAATCCCATTTATAGTTGAATACCAAAAAAAATTTAACAATAAGTTTAACAAAGTGAAAAATCTGTATACTGAAAACTATACAATGTTGATAAAATAAATTGAAGAAGATACAAATCAATGGAAATATGGATTAGAAGAATTAACATTGTAAAAATATCCATATTCCCCAAAGTTATAACCAGACTCAATACAATTCTTATAAAAATTCCAAAGGTATTTTTAATAGAAATAGAAAGAAAGCATTCTAAAAAACCACAAAATACCATAGATAGTCAATGCAATCTTGAATAAGAACAAAGTTGGAGGCATAATACAACCTGCTATAATATGAATGAAGTCACCCCCAAAATTATATGTTAAAAGGCTGGGCCCCACTATTGGAAAGGAAAATGTGTAAAATAGAACGTCAGGAGGTGGATCTAAAGAGAGGTCCTCAGGTTATTAGGAGATGATAAGTAGGGGAGATGAAAAATATGTTAACAGGTCTAATTTAAGTATTTTACTATGTGTATATGCATCAGAACATCACATTGTGTCCATAATATACACAGTTTGCCATTTGTGAATTAAAGAAAATAAATGAATGTGTTAATGAAAAAACCTAACTCCAATAGATAAATATATATGTACAGAGTGAAAGGATGAATGATTTCTCCTTTTCTATATTTTTATCTTTAATCCTATTCCTTCACTACCCTGATTGTCTCTTCCTCCATTTTTCTTTCCCTTAACTGGTCGTGGTATTAAGATTAATCAGCCACTATTTGTTGTGGCTATTTTTAAAAGACCTAAGTTCAGTATTCTCAGTTTAATAAATGAGTGAACCAAACCTTTTTCTTCTTCCTTTTCATCCCCAAGCATGTACATTAATGACTTGCCTTCTGTTGAATTATGAACTGATATTATTTTTTATTTGTATGTGGCCCTCTGTAGAAAAAAGTCTTATATCTTTACATTTCATCATGCCATATCAGAATAAGTTTTTTAAAACTTTTTTTTTAAGAAGGCCCCATGCTTAATATCTTTCTCCTGGAGGAAGATGGTAGGTTTCTTTTCTTGTCTTTTTTTTTAAGTGCACATTAACTACACAAAATAATGGGCTTCATAATGGGATATTTGTACATGAATGTCACATACTTGGATCATATCTACCCTCAATTGTCCTCCCTTACCTTACTCTCTCCCTCTCCCTCTCCCTGAATCCCTTCCTCTTATCAAATCATCTCCCTTCAAGATAGTAGGTTTCTGTGAAAAGAAATTAGATTTATAAATTGAGAGATATGATTGACCATATCAACAAAATTATATGCAATTGAGTTCCAAAATAAATATGAGTGCTATATATTCATATGCAGATTTTGGCGTCAAACTGTGATTAACTAACATATCTGACAGAGGAAATGTTTAAGCAAAATAAAGAGAGGCTGCAGGGTTATTTTTTTTTTAGATGGACACAATACCTTTATTTTATTTATTTATATGTGGAGCTGAGGATTGAACCCAGTGCCTCATGCATGCTAGGCAAGCCCTCTACCACTGAATGACAACCCCAGCTCTGTAGGGTTATTTTTAACCATGCTGAGATAATAGAACCAAGAAATGGACTCAATCTCTTATTAGTTGTAAAAGTTTGAACAACTTATTTAGTTTCTCTGAATTTCGGTTTTCTTCTCTGCAAGGGGGGATTTTGAGAATTTCATGAGTTAACACACACAAAAAAAGCATGAAGTACAGTGCTTAGCACACAGTAGGAGCTCAGTAAACTCCCATCAACTAGGCATATTTCAGGTTAAGCAGGTTCTAGGCAAAAACAGAAGAGGATTAGTAAATATAGACTTATGTATGGGCAATCTTGCTTCTTCAGCAGAGTAAGTGTTCATCCTGTTTTTACATTCCACTGTGCTCCTGGGCTTGGTGATGTACTACCAGAAGATATCTTGATTAGCCTTAGGGGATTGGAGGACCTGGCCAAAGAGACCAAGTTTAATAAGCATTGTCTTTGGAGCATTTTATGAGTTTATGTTATAGACAGCCCCAGAGAGCAATTAACCACAAAGCTGTGAAGTTTGGGAAATGCATTTCTTCCTCTTTTGTAAAGATCCTCCAGGGCAAATGCAATAAAACATCTCCAAGGAGAGAGGGGAAAAATTCCTCTTCAACATTCACCAGCTACCCCCAGTTTTGAAACAACTTTTCCAAAACGAACCCCAAACAGAAGTATTTGTGGATACCAAAGATGACAGCCCCCCTCCTTTCTTTACATATCTTTGCCCTCTGTTACTCTATCCACAAACATGCCTTCTATGCACCACGAAGATGTTTTGATTCTTGACAAACCATCCCCAAGTTCCCTCTTCAAACTTACTCCCTCCTTGGGAATTGGAAGCAGCAGCTGAAGTCTGATTAAACTCTCCAAAGCAGGACAACTCAAGACAGGTGTCAGCTAAAAGCAAGCAGAACAGGAGAAAGAAGGTAAGTGTAGTCTTTCATCTTCTATTTTTATTCTTTATGCCCAGATTAATGTCACTTATAGAGCACCCCAGATCTACAAATCCAAGCAGTACTTTGGCTTATAATTTTTCTCCTGGTACCTCTCAATTCTCTCTGCTTTTCCTCACATTTAAACTAATCTGTTTGAGGGGGGTACTACTATTTTAGGAATAGACTTTATTTTTTAGAGCAGTTTTAGTTCCCAGCAAAGCTGAGTAGAAGGTAGACATTTCCCATATACCTCATTCATTTCCTCCCTATTATTATCCCTCCCTCTAAGCTTTGGCGATCACTGATATTTTTAATGTTTTCATAGTTTTGTGATAGTAGGAGCAAATGTGACTCCATTTTGTTTTATGACTTCATCCTGTAAAACAACCAAGTTAAGTAGAAGAGTCATGACTGGAGCAAGATGTTCTTTTCCTTTTGCTATAGAAACCTTTAAGAACACAAAACTACCTAATGGGGTATTGTTTCTGTAACTAGGGTAACTAGGGCTCTGTTTCTATAACTGGGGTGACTGGGCTAACTGTGATTGGTTAGGCTTCCCTCCACTTGACTGCACTCTCCCGCTTCTGTAACCTGGCTTGCTTGCATTGGCTAGACCCCCTGAACATCCCTTTTGCGGTTTTCAGGCTTATAAGGAGTGCCCTTGCAATTGTTCGGGGCTGATCAGGGGAACAGCTTTATGTTCTGGTCAGCTGCCACCGGTGTGCTTCAATAAAGGCTTGATGCGATTATATGCGAGTGGTCTGGAAGTCAGTTTATGAAACCCTGGGACAAAGCTTTAACTATAACAGTTTTGCAGTTTTCAGAATGTCATAAATTTGGAATTACATATCACGTCATATTTTCATATAGGTCTCTTTCACTTAGCAAGGTCCCTTCATATTTTTTCATAGTTAGATAGTTATTTTCTTTTTAAGTGTCACTTTTCAAAATGTCTAATCTATATGTTTTTGTTTTCAAGGGTTCCCAAAAATCATTTGTGTTCTTAAGGACAATTTGGAAAAATTGAATTTATGGACTATTCTTGCAAAGCCTTAAAAAACTCATGCTATTTTTATTTTTATTTTTCTCACATTTGAGCTTTCTTTGATTCAATGCAATATTGAAATTCAGAATAAGATAAAGAAATTCATTGTGTAATTAAATTCTCTTCTCTATCTCAGGTAATTCTGAAATAATTCTCAAATAATTCAGTTAATGGTGGAATCGTTTTCCTATTAATTAATATGTGCATATAAGCTGAACACCATTCTATATCATGTCTTTACAGGCAAGGTGACTAAGAGAGCAAAAAGAAACACATTTTCTTCAACTGGCAATTCGTTGATTAATCAATATTCAGTAGCATTTTTAAAAGTTCAGAAAATCATGAGTTGAATCACTAATTTTATTAATGCACAAGTTGTTCATTAGAAATTCTATGAAAAACAGGGCTGGGTTTGTAACTCAGGCAAAGCGCTTGCCTCGCATATGTGAGGCACTGGGTTCAAGATTCAACCCTCAGCACCACATAAAAACAAACAAATTATTGTGTTCATCTATAATGAAAAAAAAGAAATTTTGTGATAAACAAATTGGCATGCTAACATGAAACAAATTATGAAAACAATCTTTCCAAAACCAAGTTTACTCCAAACAGAAAAATGTTCTCGTCACAAGAATCTGAGAAAGATGGCAGAGTTAACATTTAAGAGTCTGATTCTACAATCACAGCTCAATTTTGATTCTGCTTTACTGCTTCTTTGATAGGCTTCTGAAATCTATTTGAGCTCTTGCCATTAGAAAGAGGATTAAGAGGCAATGAAATTTCAGAAGGAACTTCTATGCCCTTGAACACAGCCTTGATTATTAAGAAGTAGTCTGAAAATTAATTTGGAAGGGCTACAATCCAGACTGAGGTCATACAGGAGATTTTCTAAACACTGCAGAAATCCCTACTCTCTTAAATCCTCCTTCTCTTTTCTGTGGGATGCTTTGAATTTGACCATCTGAGTCTTAATTCCTGGATTAAAGCCTTGGCCCCTTTTGAACAGTCTCCCCACATTGAGAGACTCCTTCTGTTTCATCAGTCATGTGTACATTTAGATGAAAGAAAGCCCTGCAAGAGCAAGCCCTTGAGGGACCCAGGAACCTGCAGAGTAGAGGAGGATGCATGATGAGAGAAGGGTGGAGCCCAGATCAGGACAGACAGGGAAATCGCAGAACACTGCCAACTCCACAATTTGACCGAGGTTGGCCTTGTCATTAATCCATGTCATCCTCCGTTGCCCGCTTGATCTAAGTTTAAACCAGGCAAATTTGATTATAAAGCTCAACGCCTTCTTGCAGATATTGATGGAACTGACTCTAAATGAACTCTATCAGTCTCCATCAATCACTGAGTATCTTCTATGGGCAGGATGCTGTGCTAGAGGCTTAATTTCACTGTATTCTTAAATTTTCACATTATTTGCAAAAGATGCAGTTCTGGCATCTGGGAATCCAGTGAGGTCACTGTGTCTCTCAGACTCTGCCTCTTCCATTGTGTAAAATTGGTTGATTTGCCTAAATCATGGGATTTGTCTTAGTTCATTTAATGTTGCTAAAACAGAATACCTGAGATCCAAATCATGTGAAACAAAAATAGGTTTACAAAATTCAGTTCACAGTTCCCGAGGCTTTAAATCCAAGACTGGGCACCTACATCTGGCAAGGGCCTCATGCTACTTCATAATGTGGAGGGGAAAGTGCAATGTGCCAGCCTGCATGAAAGGGAAGGGACAAAGGAGAGAGGTACTTTATAACAACCCACTTTTGCCGGAAGCGATCCAGTCCTGTGAGAACTAACTCAGTCTCCCAAGAAAGATATGAGTCCTCTTAAAAGTCCCACCTACCAGTTTAGCTATTGGGAATTGTGCTGCTATAAACACTGATGTGGCTGTGTCTCTATAGTATGCTGTTTTTAAGTCCTTTGGGTATAGTTACATTATAAGCAGCACAATTCCCAATAGCTAAACTGTGGAACCAACCTAGATGCCCCTCAACAGATGAATGGATAAAGAAATGTGGCTTATATACATAATGGAATATTACTCAGCAATAAAAGAGAATAAAATCATAGCATTGGCAGATAAATGGATGGAGTTAGAGAAGATAATGCTATGTGAAGTTAGCCAATCCCAAAAAAACAAATGTCGGATTTTTTGTTGTTGTTGTTGTTGTTGTTGTTGTTTTTTAATATAAGGAGGCTGGTTCATAGTGGGGTAGGGAGCAGGAGCATGGGAGGAATAGGTGAATTCTAGAAAGGGCAGAGGGTTTTGAGGGGAAGGGAGGAGGCATGGGGTTATTAATGATGGTGGAATATGATGATCATTATTATCCAAAGTACATGTATAAAGACACGAATTGGTGTGAATATACTGTGTATACAACCAGAGATGTGAAAAATTGTGCTCTCTATGTGTAATAAGAATTGTAATGCATTCTGCTGTCATATATAAATTTAAAAAAAAATTTTTTTTTAAAAAGTCCCACCTACCAACAGTGCTGCATTGGCCACCAAATTGCAACAAATTTTGGTGAGGGGAAAAAACACATTCAATCCATGACAAAACTTTAGGGAGTTCAGACTCAAACCAAACTGAGCCTCCCTGAGGTTACTTGCAAGAGGGAAGAGAATTTCCTTTCTCTCTTAAGGCAAGTAATGCCTCCACATGAGCAGGATTCAGCAACATAAAGTTTTCCATTCCCTTCCATTCCCTTCAGCTAACTCTCTTCACGTGCCTGTAATCTAATCCCACTGACTTGAAAGCTGATGAGGCAGGAGGATTACCAGTTCAAGGCCAGCCAGGGCAACATGCTGAGGCCTTCAGGAACTTCGTGAGACCCTGGCTCAAAATAAAAAAACAAAAAGTCCTGGGAATGTAGCCCCATAGCCAATTACCCCTGGACTTAATTCCCACTACCAAAAAAAAAAAAAAAAAAAAAAAAAAATTCCTGGCACCCTTTAAAACAGATTAAATTGATCCACTAATTCCCTGAATCATTAAATTCCTCAAGCATACTCCAAACGCTCCTTACAATCCTGTGGAGTGCATCAGGGAATTCTCATTTCCATAAGATAAGCACACTTCCACCTCCAGCACGGGGAGGAAGTGTTTCCAAAATAAGGGTCAGTTCTCTAAATAATTATTTAAGGAGTAATTGCTGCCCAAAAAAACAATCACAGTCCCAATTTTATTAAACCAACATTTTATCTCAACACCCAAGAGCATTTTACACACTGTCCTAAATAATCTCACACTCTGTTTAGTAGTCACTGTTACTGCTCTTTTACGAGTGGGGAAATGGAAGCTCAGGAAAGCTGAATGAGCTGCTAACATCCCCGTGTTGACTGGTGGTAGACAGCTCCAGGTGTTCTGGGTGAGCTACTGTGTGCCAGGCATTCTACATATGTTGCCTTATTCAGTTCTTAAAACAAATCTGTGAGGCAGTTACTAACATCCAGTTTAAAGGGGGAAAAATGAAGCAAGAGATGTTAGGTATTGATCAGGGACTGTAACTCAGTGGTAGAGCACTTGCCTAACATGTATGAGGCCCTGGGTTCAATCCTCAGTACTGCAAATAAATAAGTGAACTTTTAAATAAATGGATGTGGGTATCTCGTTCAAAGGGACACAAGTAGTGAATGTCAAAGGAAGGAGTTGATTCTAGAGAGTCTGAACTCAAGTCTAAAATCACAGCAGCTACACAATAGTTAATGCCCAAATATTTAAATGACTGCAATTGCCTTCAGAGAAAGAGAATCTTTGTGTAAGTCCTGTGTAAGTCTGCAGTTCTCTGCCCTCTCTCTCACACATTTGTGCTTGTTTTTTTTTTTTTTTTGTTTGTATGTTAGTTTGTTTTCTTGTATATTAATTTTTAGTTGTAGGTGGTGGACACAATATCTTTATTTCATTTTTATGTGGTGCTGAGGATTGAACCCAGTGCCTCGCGCATGCTAGGCGAGCACTCTATCACTGAGCCACAAGCCCAGCCCAGTGCTTGTTTTTTGACACCACTTGTGATGTGGATTATCCCCGGCCCAGGTCCGCATCTTGCCCTTCTGGTCCATGGGAAGCATGTTGGTGACCCAGGCCTGGAACAGCTCATCTGTGACCATGTTCATCCTTCTGGGATTCACAGACCATCCAGAACTCCAAGACTTCCTCTACGTGACTTTCCTGAGCATCTATCTCGTGACCCTGGCCTGGAACCTGGCCCTCATCTTTCTGATCAGAGGCGACGCTCATCTGCACACACCCATGTACTTCTTCCTCAGCAACCTGTCCTTCATTGACATCTGCTACTCTTCCACCGTGGCTCCCAAGATGCTCACTGACTTCTTCCAGGAGCAAAAGACCATATCGTTCCTGGGTTGTGCCGCTCAGTTTTTCTTCTTCGTTGGCATGGGTCTAACCGAGTGCTTCCTTCTGACAGCTATGGCGTATGACCGGTATGCAGCCATCTCCAGCCCCCTTCTCTACACCACCCTCATGTCCCAGGGCCTCTGTGCACGCATGGTGGTCGGGGCATATATGGGCGGCTTCCTGAGCTCCCTGATCCAGGCCTGCTCCATATTTCGGCTCCACTTCTGTGGATCAAATGTCATCAACCACTTCTTCTGTGACCTCCCACCAATTCTGGCACTCTCTTGCTCCAACACCTTCCTCACTCAGGTGGTGAATTTCCTCGTGGTGGTGGCAGTTGGAGGAACGTCGTTTCTCGTCCTCTTGGTCTCCTACAGCTATATAGTGTCTGCTGTCGTGAAGATCCGCTCGGTGGAAGGCCGGTGGAAAGCCTTCAACACGTGTGCCTCGCACCTGATAGTGGTCACGCTGTTGTTCGGGACGGCCCTGTTCATGTACCTGCGACCCAGTTCCAGCTACTCCCTTGGCAGGGACAAGGTGGTGTCTGTGTTTTACTCCCTGGTGATCCCCATGCTGAACCCCCTCATTTACAGTCTGAGGAACAGAGAGATCAAGGACGCCCTGTGGAAGGTGATGGGGAGGAAGAAAGTATTCTCTTAGGTCCCGAATGGAAACATATTTCCCCCCACACTGGAGACTTTCAGTATCCGTGGTATCACCTCCACCTGGGCCTTAGCCAAGGGAGACATTCCTATGCTCTTATTTGACAACGGAGGCTCCCCCCACCAGATGCCTCTCATTGTTCTTTCTGGTCAGTGGCCTATAGATGCCACTATTTGTAGCCAAAGATAAAAATGAATTTCTTCAGAAAAAATAATAATAATAATAACAGAATAGACTAATGTTATAAAAATCACAACTAGGCTTTATCAGACACTTGATATATACCAAGCAGAAAAACCATTAATCAAATATCCATGGCAATGCTACAATACCCATTGCACTACTTTATGTCACAAAATGAGGAAGCAAGGTGTCAGCAGGAAAACTGACTTGCTCAACATCATTCAGGGGACACAACTCTGATCCAGTCCAGGGTCTTCCTGACTCCAGAGACCACGCTCTGCCCAAATGCTGCAGCACTCCACATTCAACAGATAGCAGCCCTACATGTGTACTAGGGTATAATTCTTGTTACTAGCATTTGGTAACACTTGAAAAGATCCACTCTGTCTAGCTGAGGCAAAACTCGATGTCTATTCCATTAAACGGAATCTCCCTGCTGGATTCCCTTAATGGCAACTGAATAGTCTGCTAAGCAGATGCTGAAGGACAGTACCCTTTGCTGTGATTTCTCTTTATCTCAGCTCGGCAAGGGCCTGACAAATTTGAGTCTGGTGATATCACACCAGTATTTGTCTCTTTTCAATCTTGGTCACCTAATTAACAGGTATCTCCTTGATTTTAACCCTACTGTTTCTTCAGGGGTTTGGCACTGAGAAAAGGCTCCATTTCCCAGTCAGTGTCTGTTTTGATGACCACACCCTCAACTCCCTCTTACTCTCTTCTGTCTGAACCCATGGCTCCAATATATCCCTGTTTCTTCACCCGAATGGATTAACACTTGCAGCCCCACATCGGACACTACTTATTCACCTTCATCTCAGGAAGGCCCATCTTGGCCCTCACCTCCAGAAGATTACTCCTTCATGGTGGATTTGCAACACAGCTCTCTCTCCTGGTAAATCCTCCTGTCGATCCTTTGTACCTCTACTGCTCCCAACACACTCACTTTTCCATGAGAGTACATCTAGTGGATATGCAGAGATGTTATTTGACCTTTTGTTCATATAAAAAAATCAATTATTTCTGGAAGAGCATAAACTATGCATGAAGAGAGAGACCTCTGTCTCAGGTGTTCTGGATTCTTCAGTATCCTAAATTCATTCCCATCCAAGACCATGAAAACTTAGAATGAGATCTATAGTCATCCTGTGGTATCCATGAGGAATTGTTCCAGGACCAAAAACACCCCAATACAGATGTTTAAGTCCATAACATAAAATGGCATAGTATATGACTCTAACTTATACTCACCTCTCATATACTTCAAATGACTCCTAGACTACTTATAATACCTAATATAATGTAAGTGCCATGTAAATAATTGTTATACTGTATTGTCTAGGGAATAATGACAAGAGAAAAGTCTGAACGTGTTCAGTAAAGATGCAATTCTTTCTGAATATTTCAATTCCATGATTGGTTAAGTGCAAAGATGTGGAACCAATGGATAGCAAGGGACAACTGTCTGTGTGTATGAGAGTGTGGGTGTGTGCACACAGAGAAGAGCATTAACATTTGAGTGCTTACTGTGTTTCAAGCACTATTCTAAATACTTTTATATACATTAACCCTTTGATTCCCCAAATACACAGCCAGTGAGTAAAATATGACTTCAGATTCAAACAATATGACTCCATGACAAAAGTCCTTCAACACTTTGTTACCTTGCCTTCTAATGAGCCCTTGGTTAGGTTGATGGTTAATGTTTTCTGGTGGCAGCCAAATATACCATCCAAGGAAAATACAATAGAAACTCACCTCCTGGTTCCTCCTCTCCAATTACAGTCCTTCCCCCCTCCGTCTGTCCATGGCCACCTTCCCTAGTGCAGGCCCATGTGCAGTGGCCATAGTTAGTGCTGGCTTGGAGTTTGGGACTTGTAGTTAGGACTAGAACTAAAGAACAACTGCTATCAGACTGGTATATGAGACGGCAAAGAATGAAGTCCATGATGAGTCTGTAGACTGAGATAATTGCTTACAGAAATTTAAGTGATTTTATCCCAAACTTACAGGTGTTTTAACATCAGAGGGGAAATTTAAGAAAGAATACAGGAAGGGGGCTGAGGATATAGCTCAGTTGGTAGAGTGCTTACCTCGCATGCATAAAGCCCTGGGTTCAATCCTCAGTACCACCCCCCCCCCAAAAAAAAAGAATATAAGAAAGGAAAATTCTCTGAGATTCACTGCAACTTGGTTTTGAATTATTTCATTGGTTTATTCAGGCATCATTAGGAAGTACTTTGGAGTCAGAGCAGCATAAGTTCACACCTAGTCCCTTTGTTCCCTAGTCATGCAGAATTAGGAGCTCATCATGTCTAACAGGGCTACAATCAGAGTGTTAATCATAATGCTCAAAAATTATTATCACCATGTCAGCACATAAACACTCAAAAAATGGCAGCTAATAAAAATGGAGGTGAAGGAAAAGGAAGCAGCAGAGTAGTAATAGTAGCAATTCAATCAACAGCTATCAAGCACCTGATACATATCAGACAGTGCAAGAAAGAAGGAGATGCAGACAAGAGAGTGTCTGACCTGCAACATTTCACAATCTTGGCAGGTAAGGGCTTCAGGTTAAATTTTCAGCACAGTTTTAAAATACGCCACCCAGTGTGTTCCAACCTCTGTTTCCTTCTTTGTGTGTAGATTTACTATGGGTTTTCTGTGGGTCCTATGGGTTTTCTTTCTGAAGTTTTCTTGCCTCCATCTATCAGCAATGGGCAAATGGTACAGGAGAGACCTTGGGGAAGTAGAACCCAGACTCAGATGTTTGGATCCTTAGAGAGTAATAGTTTATTTTTGGTAGCCTTAATCATTTAGCAGTCAAATCTTGAAAGCATCATGAGGAAGTCAGAGTAAAAAGGAAGTCTTTAAATTACAAGATCAAATCTTTGTGAAATCTTCTCTTCTTAGAACTAAATTGCCCATGTCCTTGCATATTTTTTCAGTTTTCTTTTGATTGACATATAATATGTATTCATATGTATGAGGCACATTGTGATGTTTTGATTTATGTATACATTGGGTAGTGAGAACTCAGGAAAATTAACATAGCTATCACCCTAAACTTTTATCCTTTCTTTGTGGTGAATGCATTCAAATTCCTCTCTTCTAATTATGTTGAGATCTTTGATGTATTATTGCTAATTTCATTCACCCTGCTGTGACACAGAGCACCAGACCTTGCTCCTCCTAGCTTCCCACTGATGGGCTCCCCCTTCCCTATTCCTTCCTTCTCCTCAGTCTCTTTGGAACCACTATTCCTCTCTCAAGTTCTGTGAAAGTGTTTTTAAATTACACTTACCTAGAATATGTCTTTGCATTTTTTAACATCTCTTCTCAGTGCACCTATTTATTAAAAGGTTGACTAGTGTCACATCATTCCTTAGACTTTGCTGTCATACCTTACACTCATACCTGCCAAACCCCCACATCACTTCCCTGCTCAGTCCCCAACCATTAGAAAAAGGGGGAAGAGGAGGAGGAGAAGGAGAAAGAGGAGGAGGAGGAGGAGGAAGAGGAGGAGGAGGAGGAGAAGGAGGAGGAGGAGGAAGAAGAGGAGGAGGAGGAGGAGGAGGAGGAACAATCACACACTCTGAAGTGAGTGCAAGAATTGGTCCTTGAACTGACACATGAATATCTGGCTCTTCTAAGGTATCGAAAGAATCTCTTTATTTTGGGGTGTGTTTTTTTGGGGGGGTACCAGTATTGAACCCAGGGGTGCTTAAACTCTGAACCACATCTCCAGCCCTTTTCTATGTTTCATTTTAAGACAGGGTCTCACTGAGTCACTTAGGGTCTTGCTAAATTGCTGAGGCTGGCTTTGAAATTGTGATCCTCCTGCCTCAGCCTACAAAACCACTGGTATTACAGGCATGTGCCACAGCACCTGGCCAAAGACCCTCTTTATAATAGTATCTTTCCATACTCACCAAACACTAGAAGGAACCAAGATGTCCTTCAATGGGTGAATGGCTAAACAGTGTTCCATATGTACAATTCAATGTTATTCAAGGAAAGAAGCTATCAAGTAAAAAAAAAAAAAAAAGGAAACTTAAGTGTATATTGCTAAATGAAAACAGCCAGTCTGCCCAAGGCTATCCACTGCACAGTTCTGGCTACATGACATCCTGGAAACTATGGAGATAACGGAAAGATCGGGGCTTGTGGGGGTTGGGATAGAGGGGGCAGAATTTGGCCCTTTTCTTCTTTCAGTCATGTGTCCCTATGTTCCTCCGGCTTGTCTTTTCTGCCTCTGCCTCACAGAACAGCACTCTCCCTCCTCCCGATGTCTTGGAAACACACATTTATAAATGATATTAGCACTGAGGTGACATGGATACCTTACATTCCTGGGATATATTCAGGTAGCAGCAGTAAGTGACTATGGAGGCAAAAATTAATAATGTAGGAAAGGCTTAAATAGGTGCAGTTTAAATAGATACCTTGTGTTTCTGTTCTTATTTTACTTCAGAGAAGCAGTGGAGGAGGAAGAGAGGAGCTTTAGAAAATGCAAGAAATCACCAGTGTGCCTGAGAGCTCTCCTCACTTGGACCATGCACATCCACCTGGGTTCACTGAGGTCCACTAGGGCCATCAGTGAGAGGTGATTCCTGCCCTCTGAGGATTTGGTCTAGTGGAGATGACAAACACATTAAAAAACATATATCATCTGAAATGAGATCTTTGGAATGTAAGGAAACTCAGAGTTATCTTCTTGTACTCTAACAAATTTTAGAATAGCTTGAGACAAGCAAAGAAAATCAAAATATCAGCTTAGTTTTTGATAATGTTCTATTGAAAGACACAAATTTGATTTGGCCCAATGGCTACCCTATAATTCTATATCCCAAATTAGTCAGGCTAACCCAGTAGGAGCAGCGCTGCATTGCTGGGCTTATTAGGTGGCTGAGAATAAACATTTGACATGCTTTTGGAAGAGAGGCAGATCCCAAATAAATGGAAGAAAGATCAGGGGACCCAGCTACCTTGCCTGATTTTTTTCCCCAAGCTCAGCCATCCTCTGAGCCTTGCCTGCCTTCCTAGAAGAGGCTGAGTGGAGGAGGGAGCACAGAACAGGGGTGCCACTTCAGCCTAAGCTCCTCCTCTGAGAGCAGAAGGGCATGGGATCACACATGGGTGCTGAGTCTGGGATTCCTCCAGCCTCCTCCACCAAGGTCTGCACTGACATCTCACCCATGACCCCACAGGCCTCCAGGCCAAGGGTCCAATCTAGTGGAACCCAGTTTGCCATAGTCTCAGTTCAGGCTTCTGAATAATGAAGATGGTCATATTCAAACCTGGATCTTTTCAGGATTATTATGAGCCCAAAAAACAGAATGGATTCTTTAAAATCTCCCAGAAAAAAAATTAAAAACCTATAAATGTTAGGGATTCTTATTATCAAATGACATTTCCCCAAGGAAGCATTCTCAGGTGCCCAGGACTGTGCTAAACCCCTGTGTTCTCCCCATTCTCATGACACCCCAGTTACGATTACACATGACATAATCCCTGTTTCTCCACCAGATGACAAACTCCACAAGGGAGACCATATTTGTTCATTCGATGCACAGAAAGCACTAAAGAAATGTTTTGATTGATGATGATAATTGATCCTTTTGAAGGAAATCAATTATGTGATCCAATTGTGACCATTGTCACATTTGTCCTATGGAATTGACTTAAATATTGTTGCTAAAATTGGCTGTAATGGGTATGAATGATATGAGGACTTTGCATAAAGTTCATTGTTGAGGTAGCCTAGGGGAGCAGCCCTTGGGGATTCCTAAGGCTTCCTGTACAGTTTCATCACATCCTCATTAGATGACTTATCATAATGGGTGTGTGTGTGTGTGTGTGTGTGTGAGAGAGAGAGAGAGAGAGAGAGAGAGAGAGAGAGAAGAGAGAGAGAGCACATGTACGTGTTGCTTAGTAACTTTTTAATAACTCCCATTGCATCTGCAAATTTTGCCATTGAAAATTGCATTTCCTACAAATATCCATCCTAATTCCCTGTGATGACACTATATTAGACTCCTAATTCCATGTCTGTGGGAACATTAAGCTGGGCCTGTGTTCAGTGAAGATGGAGGAACTGGCAAGCTCATCCTTCTAATGCACAGGTAGGTGAGGGCATCCTGAAGAAGGTCTGTAGGCAACTTCAGCACACATCAAAAATTATGATCTTGATCGTTGTTTGGCTTTCAGTTCCTGAAATGTAAAATAGCCATGGGCAATTCTTTAAATGTATCCAATTTCAACTAACAGCTTTAGGATGATTATGTTCTTCTGCCTCTTATGTAAAATATTGGGCTTCTTAAGACATGTTTAAATTAAAAGGTAATTGTTATATTAAAACTTATCCCATAAATATTTACTAAGTACCTATGATGTATAGGCAAATAACTGACATGGGACCTTTCTGAAACAGAAATTGAAAGTGTGTTGGTATCAAGGAGAGAAACACAAGTATATAACAATGATAACATTGTAATGGTATTAATAGCCTATATTTATATAATGCTTTGAAGTCTACAATGGTGCTCATATGCATTAAAGCATTTAGGTGCTTTACACAACACCAATGAATAGTAGATGTAGCACAAGGTTGAAAATGGGGTAAAGCAAAGCAAACCCTTGTTGGGATCTACTGCAAATCAGACACCGACACCCATTCATTCAACCACATGTGCAAAAAGAATTATTGAATAACTGATATATGCCGGGTAGGAGCTACAGATTCAATAGTGACAAAACAAGTTCTGCCTTCAGGGAACTTACGTCTGGAGGAAAGGACAGAAACAGAGACATTAGGATAGCAGGAGGAAGAAAAAAACTAGATTATCACAAGCAAATCCCACTGCAAAGAAAGTCCAATGTTCCTCATTTCATGCAAAAAGATTCTGAAGAGTATAATGGTTAAGTAGACCCAGGTCATAGAGTCAAGTTTCAAACACCTGAACCTGACTTCAAAGGTTGAACTGTTTTGATCAAACTGCCTCTAGTTTTGATAGTGCAATTATAGAAATGTCACCATTTGATCCTGACCTGTTATTAAGTATAATAGTCTAGAACTTTCTAAGGTAATTGACCAGCAGAGCAAGTAGAATAATATTAATTCAAAAGAGAAGCCAATAATAATTAGTTTTAACCAGTTCTCAAAGACCAAAGTTGGCTGGTCCCAGGTCTCTACAGGAGGCCTCAAGCCAATGACTCATGGCTCCATAGCATATGAAGAGAAAAACTGGTATAGTTTCCCTCCCATAACTCTTTCCTTAATAAGTCAATCATCTTAGAATAATTTTACAGAGGGCTGGGATTATAGCTAAGTGATAGAGCGTTTGCCTAGTATGTTCAAGGCCCCGGGTTCAATGATTATTCTATGTGACTCATGATACATTTTTGTTTTCAAGTATCTGTCAGTTTCTTATTGGTTTATGAGAGCCCTTTTATATCAAAAACATTAAGCTTGTTTTATATTGTGTTTTTTTAACAGATATTTTCCCAAGTTTTTCATTTATATTGAGTGCATTTTTGTTTTGTAGCACCAGGGTTCAAATATATTTAGTTGTTAACTTATTTACAATGGTTTTGAAACATAGGTTTCATATTTTTACTTAAATATAATGATTTTTAGTGTAATGCTCTTTTACTCCAAAAATTATGAAAACATTTACTGAAATTTTTTCCTAATATTTTCTTTGCTTTGATTGTTTATATTTATATTTTTTTCCTGAAAAATTATCATTAGTTGATAATATTTATTGAATACATAATATAATGAAAATGGATAATCACATGAAATAAAATGGGGAGCCATAATAAATAAATCATAATTTTCTTATTTTACTGGTTATCTATACAGTTATTCTACATTGAAAGCCCATCTGTAACTCACAATGTTTTATGTCCTAATAAGGTAGGACCACTTTTCTTAACCTTTATCAATCCATCATTACGGAAGAATCTATTATTAAGTGACAAAACCCTTAGTTTCCCTTTCCTGTGAGAAATTTAAAAGTGTGTCAATTCATTTCAGTTCATAATATCTATAAAAAGAAATCAAGTAAACTCTATTAGAATTAGGCCCCTTATAGTATCTTAATCATCAGTTAAAATTAGAAAACTGACATAACATTTGACTTTGTAAGTCCATTTCTAGGAATTTTTCTTAAAGAAATCATAGATGAGCCAGGCATGGTGTCACATGCCTATAATCCCAGTGGCTCAGGAGGCTGAAGCAGGAGGATTATGAGTTCAAAGCCAGCCTCAGCAACTTAGCAAGGTGCTAAACAACTTAGTGAGACCCTGTCTCAAAATAAAATATCAAAAGGGCTGGGAATGTGGCTCAGTGGTTAAGTGCCCTGGGTTCAATCCCTGGTACAAAAAAAGAAAGAAAGAAAATCATAAATGCACACAAAAATGCATTTATAAAATGTTTAGTGCAACATTATTTTAAAACACTAATTAGGGCTCAACCAGGCACACTAAAGGGGTTAATACTAGTTTTGTGGCCCCCCCCACCTGCATATTCAGAAAGTCTGACTCCTGACCTCCCAGGACTGCTATTCTCCTGCTGGTGCTCATTCCACTCTAGCCTTCCCCACCTGGATCCCATATACCTATGAAAACCTGTCTCACCACAGTAACCCTCGTATTACCATTGCATCCCACAAAGGATTGGGAGACTTTATAGCAACAAGGACAAACACACAATAATATAATGTCAATGAGACACTGTAAAGAGGCCACCCACAGGATAAAAAAAAAAGAGAGAGAGAGAGAGAGAGAGTAGGAAATGAAGCCGCACATGCTCTTGAGTGCATGGAAGGCAAAGCAGAGACATGTAGTTAGTCAGAATATCCTCATTTTCTAAGAAAATGAATGTTATTGGTGTCCCAGGAGAGTCCCTAGTACATGGGTCAACAATAAAATGAAAAAATAGATGAAATTTCTTATGGAGAAAATTGAATAGATCCTGCCCTCAAAATAATCATAAGATGGGCGCTCACCCTTATAGATACCCTTGATAAATATGTTCCAAATTTATTCTCTCTGCTATTTGCTAGGTGGCAGTAAAAGAATGAAAAAGAAAGAAAGAATTGGGGGCAGGGGGAGGAAGAAAGGAAGGGAGGAAGGAGAAGAGAAAGAGGAAAGGGAAGGAGAGAAGAGAGGAGAGAGGGAGGGAAGATAAGAAAAGAAGGAAAACTCCAAAGAACCAGCTTTACGTAATGCATTACTGGGTGCTGGCATATTAAAGTAGAAGTGCATCGCATATCTTAAATATATACCAAAAATTGTCACGTTTTAAAATGAAAAGAAAAAGAAAGACAAAAGCAGCAGTTCATTTTTTACAGGAATGAACTCGTGTTCACGGAAAGAACATCAGGGACCTTGAGAGCTCACAAGGTTTTTATTATTTAAGAGGTTTTCTGTATGCCCTGCCTTTCAAATTAGACCATAAAATAGAACTGAGACAAATAAATACCTATGCAGTTATTAATAAGTTATTTATGGACTGCTATGCTCTGCTTTATTTCAGGGAAAGTGCTTTTTTTTTTTTTTCCTTCAATCTGGTAGAATCTCTTCATTAGGATTCTGCCTCTTTCAGACATGATCCCATTGCTTCAAACGCAGTTGTCTGCTTTCTACTGTTGAAGTGGATTTGGGCCATCTCAGTTATTTGAATTTTAAAAAATTATCTGGAATATGAGTTCTTAGACATAAAGATATTCTTAGTGAAAATGATTTTATCCTCTGATGGCTGGTTTCTGATTTGAAAAGGCTATTTTTGACATGATATAGCAATAGGAGAAAATCCTTGGAATACAAGTCAGTGAATCTTGCTAAAAGTATTTATCTTTTACTGACTCAAATTTGGTTCTGGACAAATCAGTATCCTCCTCTATTCACCCCTAAACTAAAAGTGTGGGTTGTCATCTCCAAAGTCTTGTGAGGTTTTAATGATCAATTTTTCTATGACATTTCAACATGCCCTGAACAATCATTGTAGGTAACAAATCTACCAAAAGCCCTCGTGCTGCCATGAGATCCAGGTTTCCCAAAGTGTCAAACAGTAGTTCTGACAAGAGCCTGGTTCTTCTCTTCCTCTATGGCAGGGGATGAGAAATAAATAATGAGGCCACTCAGTAAATGGTTAAGCCTTATCTGTGTTCAGATTAAACCAACATAAGACCCAGACTTTGGAAGAGGGGTATGGTGGGAAAACTACTAGAGCTTAATGGAAAACTATTCACTGGACCACTTATTAAGTACACAAAAGTAGACTTTATTCAAAACTATTGCAAAAGCTATCACAACTATTGCAACAAGAGAGATGGAGCTCAACTCCAATTATAACAAGGACAAGGGGAGATTTGTAGCCAGTAAGCAAGGTGAGAGAGTCAGTGGATAGGAAGTCACTAAGAGGAGACACCAAGAGTAAGATGTTGTTTATTAAACTGGCTTAAATGGACTCTTGCTAACAGTAGCCAGGGACTGGGATACAAGGGATTTTCTATCCATGATGGAGGGTGAAGAATTTGGCTAGATACCAAGGGTGGGGAATTCTCACTCAACTGACTTAGCAGGACTCTAGCGGAAACTGGGCTTGGCAAGGAAAGACGTGGAAGGCCAAGGTTGAGTTCACTTTGAGAAGTTCATAGGAACCTAACCAAAATTTGGACAAGGAGGAAGTCTTTGCCAAAATATGATTTAGATTTGAGTCCTTGAGTTGAGTCCTTGAGTTGCCATCTACCATGTAGACGGTATGCATCTGCGGTTATGCAGGTGTGTGAGTAAGTCTTTAACTGCTCTAAGCCTCAGCTTCCCTACACACAAAGTAGGTGAAATCATGACCATTCTGAAGACCGCACAGAGCCTTCATGAGAAGCAGTCAAGATAAGATTGCTTTTGTAGGTGAACGCGCTTGGTAAAGTATAAAGCTTAGCACATATGAAAAGACCCTTGCAGGCCAGAAGATAAACCACAGGCAAATGACCATAGTCCGTTCATCTCTCTCTGGCCAGTGAACAGGTAAGAGTCTGACGATTCTGCCTGTAAACCCAGAGTATTTTTAACAGGAAAGAAGGACCACAAGGATAAAGAATTTCCCGAGCACAGAGAGAAGATAATCCTGAGTAGTCAGGATTATCCGAATGCTTGAGGGAGACTTATATGTGATAAATGATGTTGCCACTTGATGATGCCACATTCCAAACCCTAACTCATCCTTTCCCTAGGTAGACTCGGAAGAGGGTCACCCCCACCATGGACCAGACCAACCACACCCATGTGAAGGAGTTTGTTTTCCTGGAACTCACTGATTTCCGGGAGCTTGAGTTCTTTTTGTTTGTGGTTTTCCTTCTTGTGTATCTAACAACGGTGCTGGGAAATGCCCTCATCGTGGTCACCATCACCTCTGAGCCCCGCCTCCACACTCCCATGTATTTTCTCCTGAGGAATAAATCAGTCCTGGATATTGTCTTTTCCTCGATCACGGTCCCCAAGTTCCTGGTGGATCTTTTATCACAGAGGAAAACCATCTCATACAATGGCTGCATGACACAGATCTTTTTCTTCCACTTTGCTGGTGGGGCAGATATTTTCTTCCTCTCTGTGATGGCCTATGACAGATACCTTGCTATCGCCAAGCCCCTGCATTATGTGGCCATCATGAGGAGAGAGGTATGGGTGGCCTTGGTGGTGGCTTCCTGGGTGGGTGGTGGTTTGCATTCAATTGTCCAGATAATTCTGCTGCTTCCTCTCCCTTTCTGTGGACCCAACATCTTGGATGCCTTCTACTGCGACGTGCCCCAGGTGGTGAAGCTGGCCTGCACCGACACCTTTGTGTTGGAGCTTCTCATGATCTCCAACAATGGACTGGTGACCCTGCTGTGGTTCTTCCTGCTCCTGGGTTCCTACACCATCATTCTGGTGATGCTAAGATCCCACTCTGGGGAGGGACGGAACAAGGCCCTCTCCACCTGCACCTCCCACATCCTGGTGGTGACCCTGCACTTTGTGCCTTGTGTTTACATTTACTGCCGGCCCTTCACTACCCTGCCCATGGACACAGCCATATCCATCAACAACACGGTCATCACTCCCATGCTGAACCCCATGATCTACACCCTGAGGAACCAAGAGATGAAGTCAGCCATGAGGAGACTGCAGAGGAGGCTTGTGCCTTCAGTGAACAGTAAACTGGGGTGAGCAGGTGTGTGGAGGCTGGAAGTCCAAGACTGGTTTAGTTTCCTCCAACTGATAGCCCAAGAGTAAGAGAGAGCTGTCTCTTTTCTCATCATCATTCCACTGCATACTTTTATAGCCACTCAGCTCTAAGGAAGAGATGAGACTGAACTATGTGGGCCATGTGGTCCGTGGCCTGGGAAGAAGATTGAAATCAATAACCTGGATATTATATTTGTGTTATCTATTGCTCTTTTGCTGACACCAACCTCCCTTTTACCACCTATTATAAATAAATAGCTACTCATAAAATGTCCTGAAAATGAAATATGATCATTACGAGACGATAGTTGTGGAGGTTACCGTTCCCCTCACTAATCAAGCATCCAATGAATGTTCCCAATTACCTTTCCCTCTACTCCCAAATATGCATGCACACAGCATACAGACATGGCCATTACACACATGCTTCTTCTGATGACTCTGTTATTTCCAGTCAATTATTAAAATCACTTTTTGGTTTTATATTTTGAGTACAGAATCTTAAACATATTTTGTCAACTAGTGGAAAGAGAAGGAATGTTTTAAGCTGTGCCAGGTCAGATACATGCATGAACAAATGTATACATGAACTAATGGTTTCCTATTCTCAGGTCCGTTCTATTGATCTGCCTCCTGAAATTAATCTCAAAGTTACTTGTATAAAATATCTGCATAAAATATCTGCATATCTGCATAAAATCCCCAATGACAATTTCTTTTATGTTAACCTGCACCTCCTTTTCCCACCTCTGTCTCCACTTCACATTTTATCCCCAGAGCTTTTATAACTGGAGTAAAACTACAGGTTTTGTCAATGTATGCATAGACAATCCAAGACAAGTAGTTGTAAATTAAAAAAAAAAAACCTACCAAAAAATATACCTTCTGCCCTTGAGGCCTATTTTTGGTATCAGGAGAGAAAAGAAGCACTTTGTATACAGAGTCATTGATGAATAACCACTGGGCCTGTGTTGGAATCCACCTCTCTCCCAGTGGAAAGGATTGCAGTGGAGTGGGGATGTAGAGAGATGACGGATCGCCCTTCTCCTCTGTGCTTGCCTCAGATCCCACCCCTCAATCTCCAATAGTCATTCAAATGTAAGCCAAGAGAAGTAAGGAAACTCAGAAAATTGCAACACGTTGAACAGTTATTTTGACTGTTATAATATACTTATATTTGGCCAAGAAGGTCCTGGTAGGTGACACACATCTGTGATCCTCCCTGAATACTAGAAGACAGACACATTGAGCCAAGAAGACTCAATCGCATGAGAGTCCTTCTCAGTCTTTCTTAGTCTATGACCCCTTCAAGGAGCTGTATTCAATATGTTTTCTGAATTGTCCCAAAATTTAATACCAATGATATAGCATGCATCTTTTTATGTACTGAGGCCCTTTTAAAGACCACACGTCATTGAAAAAGCCAAGATATTTTTGCTTTCACCAAGAACCGATTGTCCCTTTGGGCATACTGTCCCCACTGAGGATTAATAATAATGTGACATTGCATGTTTCTTAAACCAATGTTTCCTTAAAATCCAGAGAATCACAAGGTAGATTTGTGTCTTCTGGGGCCTTGTAAAAATTTGGAAATGTGAGCGTGTGTGTGTGTGTGTGTGTGTGTCTGCACTTGCTTGCAGTAACCATTTGGAAACTGTTAACCACCTCCCTCTGGAACTGACACTCAGAAGAATGTCCGCTCCATTTCCACACTCACTTCCAAATCCCCTTTGCTAATTCTGACATTAGGCTTAGACCTGAGAGAATAGAGCACGTGGCAGGGACAGGTGGGAGCAGGCAGAAGAGTCATGACGATGTGGCTCCCTGAGTCTGCCTTCCCAAGGTGAAGAGGTGCCACTGAAGTCTGCTAGAACTACTCTTCAGAAGTACTTCACCCTCAGACACACAGGCACTGGTTGGACACTGAAGAATGTGGGTAAGGAGACTGGACACTCAGGGTCTGAGATATTATTAGATATTATAGTATCTAATATTATAGATATTATACATGAGTATCATGAGCATGAGAATGTGCCAGATGCCTTAAGACTCTGCAGAAAGAGTGGAAAACTTTAACACAGGCTATAGAGAAGTAGATGTCAAATATTGGGTCAGCACAGTAAAAGAGAAGGCAGATTTTGATAGGAAAATTGAGACAGTGTTACTTTATGTATGTATATGACTGCATGACCAATGTGATTCTACAACACGGACACGCAGAAAAATGAGAAATTATATCCCATCTGTGAAAAAAAACAAACTGAGTTACATAAAAAGAAAAGATTTTGTTCCAGTTTAGAATTTGTCTGCAGGGATCATGAAGCCTCTGTCTACAAAATACATGTTTCTTTAAAAAAAAAAAAAATCCAAGTTCCCTTAAAACCCACGGAGGTTTCAAAGGCCGCTCTATAGGCATACATACTATGCCCAGGGCTCACCGGGTCACCTCTCCCTTTCATCTAGAGATAGCTCTATTCTCAAACCCACAGACCCAGTCCTGAAGCCTTGGTTTCATTTGGTCAAATTTACACAAATTCATTCAAACAAAAATAAGCAAGTTGGTTCAAAGAGAACCAACGGTTCTTTTATAGAGCAGTATCTTACATTTTGCAAAAGTCTTCATAATGCTCTGTGTTCGGCAAGGAAGATGTTTTTCAGAAAGGAAAAGGAACCAATTTAATTGAAAGTCTACTACATGTCAGGTACTTCACAAACATTGTCATATTTCCTCCTTATGTCACCTGGTAAAGTAAGGATTGTGCTTCCCAACTTATGGAGGAAAGTGAAGGATTTGTTCCAGGTAACAAAGGAGCAAGAGTCAGAATTCCAGCCCAGCTGCGCCCTTTCAAAGCTCTTCACATTGTCCAACACTCCCTCACACTAAATGGCTCCCGAGTGTCACAACTGAGGTTCTGAGGTACAGAGAGGCAAAGCAGATACCTCAAGGCCAACGAGCTATTTTATAGCCTGCATCAGGAAAAAGGAATAAAAATTAAAATTCCCTGGCATCCCTGAGACCCAACCAAAAATAGAAGCAGAATAGATTCCTCATCTGTGCTTGTTCTGATCTTTCTCATCCAGACTCCCATGTCAACGTTGAAAATTCATGAGATGCATTTATTACCCAGGTTTATTCATTAATTTGAAAAGCATGTATTGAACCCTCACACGTGCCTCAGACTAGGCAAACCTTTGACAACATTAGGATAGTCAACACTTTGAACAGACTGGAGGAATCTGGAGTGTATTAGGGAAATGACACTGAATTAAACAGTGCTCAGCATATAAGAAGTCAGTCACAGTAAATTGTCACAGGTACCAGAAGAGAAGTGGGTTCGGGGAATAAAAAAGGAATATCCAGACGGGATCTAGTTAAGGGGTGTCACGAAAATTTTCACAGAGGAAAACACCATGAACTTGAATATGAACATGGGTGTTTGCCAAGGCAGATCAAATGAGAGTCTGGAAGTGGGCAGGAGACGGTGGACAGAGGGAGCCAGAGGAACGCAGATCCAAAGGAGTAGACTGCAAAAAAAAATTGCATAAAGTTTGAGCCATTAAAACCGAAAATCAAAAGAAACAGGTCAAAGATGGAGGAAACTCAGGAATGCTCTTATAAAAGAAGCTAACCTGGGTTCAGCAGGCAACAGCGAACCATTGAAAATTCTCAAATAAAGGAATAAAGTGATCCATTTATGGCATCAAGGTATTTCTGGAAACAACAGAGAGAATGGATTAAAGATGTAGACCCAGGAAAAGGAGACCATTTAGGGAACTCCCACTCTAGTGTAAAGAGAGAATATAAGGGTTTAACTGAGGATAAAGAAGAAGGAACAAATCAAGACAAGTGTCACGCTCGGGAGCGCTAATTTTGCACGGGATCCTGGTTCTTTGCAACGTGAGTAGCTCAGAGCAAGTCTCTTGTATGAACTGTGCCACCTGTCAGTATAGACGGTGGGGACGACTGTGCCTCACATCTGAATGAACCGGAGAACAAGACGAGTAGCCGTGTTTATCTACTTGGTTTCTCAAGGTTATCATTCTCCAAATCTTACTTTGACACAGTCCACGCACCATGCCTCCCAGCTGGACACTGACCTGGGAGCTTTCCATCTGCCATGGTGACAGACGACTCAGTCAGATGCTCAGGCTGAGCGTGGCATTTTTCTCTGAGTTAACGTATGTGATGCTGCCACCCTCCTAAGTCTCCTCAAGAAATTCTTGAAGTGACATGCATAGAAAATGCCCTGGGCTGAAAGTCAAAGACTGATGTCACCATTGGTTTGCTATCTTGTTCTCTATATGTCATTGAAGCCACAAGAGATCTCTCCAAACTGACTCAAATGGAGGAATAAAAGGGATTTATGATTCTCTCTGCTGCATCTGCCCCTTCCTCCCCACCCAAGAGTTCATAATCCGTGAATCTACATGCTTCGTGGGCAGTTTGGGTGGTGCACTGTTTGTTTCCATGTTGAGCTGGAGTGAATGGGCAGATCTGCACTGGGCCAGGAAAGGCAAGTCCAAGGCTGAACAGACACTGCTTACCATACATAGGAGGGGAGCGGAAGGAAGCCTATCTTGACCTGATCGCCTACCTCACTGGTATTCTTGCATTTCATGTCATTTCTCCATATCTGCATGCAACTTTCTTCATGAATAGAGCTGTCTGCCTCTTCTCTCTAACCATCCACCTCATTTTCTTTGTGTTGAACCATTTATCTAAACAACTGAGTAGCCATGAAATGAAATAAAAAGCAAAGAGAAGAGACGTCATTTGCACGACATATTATGTGAAGGTCATAGAAGGGCACTGGCATAAACTTCTACTGTGATTGAGAAAGAAAATTGAAGGAGTGGTGAAATCCATCATTAAAATGTATTTAAGGGCTGGGATTGTGGCTCAGTGGTAGAGTGTTTGCCTAGCATGTGTGAGGCACTGAGTTTAATTCTCAGCACTGCATATAAATAAAAATAAATAATGGCCCATCAACGACTACAATTTTTTAAAAAAATTAAATTTTTTAAGGGCTAGGAATATAGTTCAGTTGGTAGAGTGCTTGCCTAGCATGCAGAAGGCCCTGGGTTCAATCCCCAGCACCACAAAAAAAAAAGTTATTTTAAGACTTTTTTGTAAAAATTATTCTTTGATTTATGCATCTGAAATTGGCTGGCAGTGTGGGATAGTAGAAAGATCCTAGAATGAAGAGTCAGGAAGAAATTTGTCTTATTTTTTTCTCCTTCACTGAGTTTTCTCTATGACCTTAGAAAATTGACTTACTCTTACTGTGTTCAGTTCTGGTATTACGGAAGTGGGAATAATAGTGTCTTTCCTCAGATCACAGGGGGATGCTACTGTATTTCAGAATGCAGTTACTTTTTAAAACTACCATGTGCTTTTCAAAAGGATCCCCATCATGTTGTTAGTGGGTGTTACTTCATTCCAATGACTTTTAAGCCATAGAAAGAAAATAGAAAGTGCATCAAATCAGAACTGCTCTGATTCAAAGATTCAGGAAACCCAGAGCCCCTTCCACAAGGCCTTTCTTCAGGTTCCTTCCTTAGTAAATTCCAGAAGTTGGTTTTAGCAGAACCATGGGCACCCTCCCTCCTAGTACAGCAAGAAAACAAGTGATCTGCTCCAAAACCATGACGTGCACTAACCACGGAGCTAAGGGGAGGGGAAGCTAGTGATTTTCCCAGGTGATACAGCCAGTTCCTGGAGGACATGGGGCAATGACAAACCAGATACATATGCATGCTCTGTTTCGTTGTAAGAGATAAACCATGCTTGATTTCACCATCTCATTAATATTTCCTTCAAAGGTGTCCATGGAGGAACAAGCATCATTCAATGGCTCTGAAAAATCACACCAGGGTGACTGAATTTATTTTTCAAGGATTGACCCAGTCCCGAGAGCTGAGCTTGCTCTTATTTTTCTTTTTATCTGTGGTTTACACAACAACTGTGTTAGCAAATGTAGCCATCATGGTCACTGTGACCTGGGAGTCCCGCCTTCACACCCCCATGTACTTCCTGCTCCGCAATCTCTCTGTCTTGGACATCTGCTTCTCCTCCATCACGGCTCCTAAGGTCTTGGTGGACCTTCTGTCAAGGAGAAAGGCCATCTCCTTCAATGGGTGCATCACCCAGATGTTCTTCTTCCACCTCCTGGGTGGGGCAGACATTTTCTCCCTCTCTGTCATGGCGTTTGACCGCTACATGGCCATCTCCAAGCCCCTGCAGTACGTGACCATCATGAGTCGTGGGAGATGCACCGCCCTCATCGTGGCCTCCTGGGTGGGGGGCTTCGTCCACTCCATCGTGCAGATCTCCCTCTTGCTCCCGCTGCCCTTCTGTGGACCCAATGTTGTTGATGGCTTCTACTGTGACGTCCCCCAGGTCCTCAAACTCGCCTGCACTGAGACTTTTGTTCTGGAGCTCCTGATGATTTCCAACAATGGCCTGGTCACTACCTTGTGGTTTGTCCTTCTCCTTGTGTCCTACACAGTCATCCTGACCATGCTGAGGTCACACACTGGAGAGGGCAGGAGGAAAGCCATCTCCACTTGCACGGCCCACATCACTGTGGTGACCCTGCATTTTGTGCCCTGCATCTACGTCTACGCCCGACCCTTCACCGCCCTCCCCATGGACAGAGCTGTCTCCATCACCTTCACTGTCATCATCCCTGTCCTGAACCCCATGATCTACACCCTGAGGAACCAGGAGATGAAGTCAGCCATGAGGAGACTGAAGAAAAGACTCTTGCTCTCTGGTTGCAGACCAAGGTGGGTGTAACATCATTGAATTCTTTTCTTTCTTTTTTATATGAATTCTTTTCTTAAAATAGTAGCTGTTGAAGGTTGAGACTTAGCCACACACAGACAATTAACTGTAACAGAGTAGCGCACACACACAAAGGATCGGTGACTTGGAACACTGGTTTTAAAAAGGAATATCAGCAGAAAGTTTAACAGGAAGAATGCAGCCCTTGAAGACCAACTGACAACAAGCAGGTCATAATCCTGAAATATAAGAGGAGTTCCTGGTGTTCAGGCAATGGGATAAAGGTTAATGTTGTGATGATGTTCAGGCAGTGCGACAACTGTCTCAAGGCTCCAGCAAGGCTCCAGCAGCTAAATCTCAGTTCTTCACTAGTAATTCTGTGGCTACTTATTAAGCACCTAATATGTAAACAACACTGATGGAAAGCATTCTTCTCTATCACTTGTGCTTTGTCAGTAATTTTGGAGTCTCTTTTAAAATTAACTCACCTACGACATGTACTAGCACAACCCCCAGAACCATTTGGTTAAACAATCCTTACTCTTAAGGATTTCCTATGGTCTTTCTCTCTCTGTGAACTTGTCAGAATTGAGTCTGACCTGGGACTTATAAAGACTGATTTTATAAATCCCCAATATATAACTACAGAAATGGCAAGAATCTGGGGCTATCTACCCCACTGTTCATACCAGCTCTACCTTAGCCATAAATGAGTTTAACTCATTGAAGAAATAAAACCTATCACCCAATAATGTTTTTATTTTTCATATATGTACTTCTTTGTCATTTCCCTTCCTGTGGTGTATTAAAATGCCAAGTTGGTAGCCTATTTCTCCTTTCTATTTCCAGTCTCTAGAATGACTCTTGATCCATAAGAAGCTTTAAGTCAATGTTGACTCTATGGAAAGAAACAAAATGAATGCATGTAGAAGATGATACCAAAACTATAGTTAGTCTTTAGCTTTTACTATTTAAAACTAAATTGATTTGGGGATGTTCAGTGGATAGAGCATACCTGTCATACAGGAGGCCCTGGGTTTGATCCCCCACATCAATACTTAGACACTTCTTCATGGAACCCAACTGAAATAGAAATAACTGAATCAGAGTGTACTGTGATATTTTATTCAAGAATTCAACATCCTTGTGTGTTTCTTCACAAGGCCACCAAATCAACGGTTACATTCAAAATCTTTGTTGGGACTATGTACACAATAGAAGAGGAATATCCTAGAACAAATGAGTGTGCACACAGATGCTCATGCATCCAGAGTTCCAACCAGCCTGCACTCCAAGAATATACAGACAGCCTCAGTACACCTGAACTAAAGGGAGTCATGTACAGGAATGGAATAGGTCACCTCTTTCTTCCTTCTAAAGCATCAAATCTAGCAAGATCCAGATAAGACATCCATTGAAATGTAATTAAAAACCACTTCTAATAATGATAATATTACAGAATCATATTCCCTATATAATTTAGTGGGACCAGATAGGTTTTGGAAGTTAAATTTCTTAGATTTTAGAAAGACAGAACAGTGCATTATTATATATGACAATTATTTCTCCAATAAGGAGCAGCTGATACCCATACTCATTAATATTTCCAAAGGAAAATGTGTACATACTCTGACCAAGTGCAATGAACAAAACATTAATTCAGACCGAATATTGACCCAAATTAGTTCAGATCAAATCCAGCTCTACTACTTCATGACTTCCTAAAAATCTTTCAACACTCAGCATCTGAAGATATCAGAATGACTGGCAACACAGGCAGAGACTGGAAAAGAGGGCGTAGTATGTGGTAGGCGGAACAATCCCCTGTAAGGGTACTCACATCCCAATCCCCAGTCTCTTCAAATGTGTTATATTGCATAGCAAAGGGAAATTAATGTTGCTAGTGGATAAAAATTAGGATGGTTATCTGGTGAAGGCGATCCCCCACTCACTGTCTTGACAGGGTCACAGTGAGAAAAAGTGTTGGCAAAGCCACTCTTCCACTGTCTTGACAGGGTCACAGTGAGGATGAATGCTGGCAAAGCCACGCTGGTTGGTGGGTAACCGAAACCATGAGACCCTTTTTTATGTAATTGGGACTTTGCATTTTCATGCTTATGTTTCTCACAGGAGGCATGAGTATGTTAAATGCCAAACAAATTAAATTTCAGATGGCTAGAACATAACAGGTAGTTCATGCCTTGGAGGCTGTTCTACTACCCCTCAGCATATCAAGGACAAAGTAGAAGGCTGTTCTTCTATCTCAGTACATTGTGGACAAACCTGATAATGGACAACAATGATCCTTTGAAAGGTCGCAAGAATTTTAGGCACCACATTGATTATATCAACTAGAACCCAAGCCCATATTTCCGGCCTCTTAGAAAACCTAATCAGTATGCTTATTTTACAAAGTTCACCACATGTAGTCTCATTTTTTACACTTAGGAAAGTTAAAACATATAAAGATATATTTTTCTCTTTTTATAAACCCTTTCTTACTTTACATAGGGATATATGATGAGCATAGTTAATACTGGTGGAAAGTGGATTGATGTTTAGAACTTACTTTCTATTGAGAAAGATTTATAAAGATATGAGAACTAGTGCACCTTGACTGAGAAACAAAGAAACTCTTTGAGAAAGCAGCTCAACCAGTTTTATGAGAATAAATTTAGGAATTAATTAAAACAGCTTTATAAGACACAGTTTTAGAATAATGTTAGAAATATTATTTTATTTAGATTCTTAAGTTTAGAAATTCTTAAGTTTGTAATTGTATAGGTTTCTGATATGTTTTAAGAATAATTTATAAACTTTAGGATATTTTAAATATAAGATTTAAAGGGACTTTTTTAAATGGGAATTTTAGATTAGAAATAAAGTACAACTGTACTTTAGGTTAATGATTGGTTAAGAGACTTAGAGTCTGGTCACATAGTTTGGCATTAGTTAATAAGAAAATAACATATCTTGGGAAAAATAGTAAATCTTGGGAAAATCTGAAAAATGTAAATTAGTGACTTATTTTATTAATGATTCCGTACTTTTAATAATTATATAACTGAAGGACATATCCTGGAAAAATGTAAATTAATGTTACATTGTTTGTACCCCCAATCATGGTTAAGGAAATGTCATGTCTTGGCAAAGTTTTAAATTATATAATCAATGACGTATTCTGAATCTATAATGATGAGAAAAATTGTAATAAAAGATGAACCAGAGAAAGCTGCATTAACTCTCTCTCTGGAGATTGCTCGAACAGAACGACTCCTGTCTCATCTTTTTGCCGACGCCACTCATCCTTCAGGACTCCCTGGACCCCGCTGGAGCAGGACTCCGGCAGTTATCCTAATGTGAACCCAAGATCAAAAGTGTCCTTAAGAGTGGTCAAATTAGAAGAAGACAATGTCCGATGTCAGGGTATTACAATGTGACAAGTACTTGACTTGCCATTGCTGACATTGACGAGGGACGGGAATATGAGTAAATTTCTAGAAGCTAGAAAAAGAAAGGAGATGGATTCCACCAGGAAAAAATAAAATTAAAAAAAAGAGCAGCCTGCTGACACCTTGATTTTAGCCCAGTAATACCTGTGTCAGGTTTCTGCAAGACAATAAATCATTACTGTTGTCTTAAGCCTCTCATTTTGTGATGATTTTGTTACAGAGGCAATAGAAAACTAACACCAGGATTGTGCATCAGCTGAAGGAGGAAAGTCAGTAGGAAGTGAGTAGGGGAAGGAAGAGAGATAGAGATGAAAGCAGAAGGGGCCAGGGGTGGGCAGGCGGCTCTCTGCCAACCCAGGGAGGTGGCCTGCGAGCCTAGGAATGTGCACTATTCCCAGGCACAAATCTCAAGTAGCAGTGCCATGGGCTAGAGCAGCCACTCTCATGTTGTCACTATTTTATGGACTCCACATGGGAAGGAATAGAGCACTTGAACATGACGTGTCAATCATACGCTCTTCATTTGTAATTGATTTATTTGATACCAAGCAAACCACTCCCAGACATTATGAAAGAGATACAGAAACAGCATTTCCAGTATTCACACAGCAAATTACCTTCTTATTTAAATAGAAAATGCCATTCACTGTAAGATGAATTTGTCACTTTTACTAAGACATGATAAAGATGAAACATTTTCATGAGATATATTACATGTACTCATTGACTTTTAAACACATCTTAATTTCAGGAACATTAAAATATGAAGGAAAGAAATACTCCATCTTAGAACTTAAGATACAAGGTAATTGGCCACTGTGACACACACACACACACACACACACACACACACACACGCATACACACACAACACACACACTTTCCAAAAAGAGATAAATGAAAACAAACAAGTTTTACTTTGTCATCTCTGTGTTCTAGGAATGTAGACCCACCTAAGACAACCGTTAACTCACTAGTAAGAAGCAGACCACTCATAGACAAGTTCTGGTCATCTACAACTCACACTACATTATTTATATGCAGTTCATCAGTTGCCTGATATTAAAAGAAAGATTGAAACTCAGATTTTGCTTCATTTTAAAAGAAAAAAAAATGTGCTGTCTCTAGTCCCTTACTTTGGAGGACATGGAGACACCATCCTCATATCTGTCTTCTACCAAATATCTGTCTTCCTGGCTGGGCATGGTATGGCATGCCCGTATTACAGCAACTCATGAGGCTGAGGCAGGAGGGTGGCAGGTTCAAAGCCAGCCTCAGCAACTTAGCAAGGCCCTAAACAACTCAGCAAGACCTTGTCTCGAAATAAAAAATAAGGACTGGGATGTGGCTCAAGCGGTAATGTGCTCGCCTGGCATGTGCGGGGCACTGGGTTTGATCCTCAGCACCACATAAAAATAAAATAAAAGATGTTGTGTCCACTGAAAACTGAAAAATAAATATTAAAAAATTCTCTCTCTTGGGCTGGGGATGTGGCTCAAGCGGTAGCGCGCTCGCCTGGCATGCGTGCAGCCCGGATTCGATCCTCAGCACCACATACCAACAAAGATGTTGTGTCTGCCGAAAACTAAGAAATAAATATTCTCTCTCTCTCTCTCTCTCTCTCTCTCTCTCTCTCTCTCTCTCTCTCTCTCCTCTCTCTTTAAAAAATTCTCTCTTCTCTATCTTTAAAAAAATAAAATAAAAAATAAGAAGGGCTGGGGATGAGGCTCTGTTGTTAAGTGCCTTTGGGTTCAATCCCTGGTACAAAGAAATAATTTTTTAAAAAATGAAAAAAAAATACATGCATATACACATACATCTTCCCACTAGGATATCAGTGCCATGAGGGCAAGAATGTGAACATTTTACTGTCTCACATTTCTGGTACCTACAGATGTTTGCCTGGTATATGGCAGCCACTCAGTAACATTATTTAGTGAGTATTAGCTTTTTTTAATTATTCTGTATGTTTAAAATATATTAAAGATGACAAAGTTCATTCATCTTTATGGCTAAGTAAATCCCCACTGTGTATATATAAAGCAAATGCAATATATAAATATACAGTGCAGTTCTCCCCAGCTATAAAGAAAAATGAAATGATGTCATTTGCTGGCATTCTTGTTCTGATTTAATTTTACCCTTTAAATTCTAGCTTCATTTAAAAAAAAAAAAAGTCCAATATAGATTCAGAAATCTCTTCAGCAAAACTCACGGCTCAGTTCAAAGACCCCACTTACTTCCTTTGCATATTTAATCTGTCAGTGTTGACAACCTGAGATTCTTCTCATACAATACATACTTGTCCCGTCCATTGTAGGTTCTATTCCTTTCTTTATGTCTGCTGCTTTTCATTTAAAGTGGTAAATAATGGCTGAGATGGAAAGAGTAGAACTAAGGATCCACTGAATTCTGGATCTCCTGGACCAGACTCCATGACCCTAGAAATACCAATAACCAAAAATTCCTATTCCAGGTGCAACGATGTTACTTCACACTCTTGCTGTTCCATGGATAATCGAGTTAATATAAAAAAATCAAATGGTACTGTGTAAGCAATTTACCAACTGATCTTTACCTAGCTATGTATTTACTTAACTCTCCCCACAGTAAAGGATTCTGTATGACATCATGTGAGAAGCAGTCAACGTGCGTACATTTCTAATTGTCACCTACGACATGCTGTGCAAAGGGACATCCAGGTAAGGAGCCACGACTCCTCTGCTGGTATGAGAAAACAAAGGGCAATGAAAGGGCTTGAGGTCCAGTTCTCTTTTTCAAGCTTATGCACAAATATATCTAGTTCGACCACATCATCTTTTATACTTTTCAAAACGTACCAATGGACTTTGGAAAGATTTTAGGTACATGGACCTGCTTTGACAAATAACTGATGGAGCTGAAGATAAGGGCATTGATTTTCCTCTCTTGCCATTGATAACATGGACATAGACCAAAAGGACTTCTTCCAGTAAATGGATCGTTTGCAAACGTATTAGTGACAGCTTAATAACTCCCACAGAAACCCATCACCACCAGAGGAGCTAGCCACTTTGCTTTCCACTCCCTTGTCCAAAAATATCCCTCTCCCTAGCTCTCCTAATAGGCCTGGGAGTAAGGGACTAGTACCGGAGGCAGGGACACAGTGGAACAAATTGAAGCCAAAAACCAGGTTGGTTTCTATTGTCTCTAAACAATTTGGACACCAACAAAAATGTATCCTTCTGTGTATACGCACGCGCAGGCGCACACACGTACATGTTTTGGTAACATTTTAATAAGTCCCACTGAAACCACACCAACAAACTGCCATCAGCCATGTGACTTGAACTTTTTTTTCCAATATATTCCCTTTACCATTCTCATACTGAGCCTGAGGCTGAAGGGCTTGAACATGACCCGGGGACATAGTGCAAAAAAAACTTAAAGATGTGATTCTTGGAGTCTGTCCTTTATTTCCTGAAAAAAGGAGCAAGGACAAGAAGATGTTTCATCCCCCCATTGAACTTTACATTTGGAAACAAATTTTTCAAGAATTAATGCTACTGTTTGTTACACACTGTACCTAACAGCATACAACTTTTAGTTGGAGTTGGATTGAAGGAAATAGGACTTCTAGTTGAGGCGGAGGCATCCATACTGAAATCAAGAAGCTATTATTGATTAGGTATCACTAATTTGACTTGAATATATTCCAGGTATAGCAAATGCTGCAGAGCCAAGATGATCATCTCACTGACAAGCAAAACGGTGGGTGTCAAACATTGGGAAGAGGGAGGGTGTGTTTAGAAGGATGCAGAATACAGTCTGGGTGTGAGCAAAGTCATCACGCATTTGCCAAGAACCCTTGAGTTGCTTCTTGGTGACGCTACCTCAGACTAATTTAATGGAAGAAGGGTTTCTGCCAAGTGCTTTTCTTCAGATGGACTCTTTCAAATGTCCTTGCAATGTGAGATCTTAACCTACGTGGATTGAAGTGGGGAAATGTGGAAGAAGACAGCATTGCCTTCCATCCTCTTTCTTTTCTTCCATTTTCTTTTTTTTTTAATATTTATTTTTTAGTTCTCGGCGGACACAACATCTTTGTTGGTATGTGGTGCTGAGGGTCGAACCCGGGTCGCACGCATACCAGGCGAGCGTGCTACCACTTGAGCCACATCCCCAGCCCAATTTTCTTCCATTTTCTACATCCTTCCTTGAATCCAAAAGATATCCCTGCTATGTCATGAAAAACAGGAATAACACTATTTCTGACCTAGTGGGTGAAGGTAAGAATTAAAGACATCAACATTCTATGCCACATTGGCATACAAAGCACTCAGAAAATAGTAGCTTTTATTGCTAAAAATGATTTTATCATCTACCCTCTCTCCTTGGCTATCCAAATCTCCCTTTACTTCTCTAAAAAAAAAAAATATCTCCCTTTTTATCATGCATTGTCTTTTTATTAAAGCAGAATAAACACAGAAAAGTTTTATGATATTGGAAGCTGGTACCCAAAGCATCAATTTCAACCTTGGGGATTTCATGTTTTACATGTGCTATGTAAATGTCACTACTTAACTTGCTTTCCCAAAATAGTTCTATAGGAAAAGGAACGAATGGTACTGTGTGTGAAATGTGATTTGCTCAACAATCTGATTGCAATGTTTAAAATATGGAAAGCTTAACAAATTGCATGCACTGCAGCCATGCAGGGAAGCTTGAGAGGACAGCAAAATAAATAGCCCTTTCTTCATACGACACACCTTGGAACCAAAGAGCAAAAGGAGGATGACTCCATAGAGATGGAGAACTGCACCAGGGTAAAAGAATTTGTTTTCCTTGGCCTCTCCCAGAATCAAGACGTGAGCTTTGTCTTGTTCCTTTTCCTACTTCTGGTGTATCTGACGACTCTGCTGGGAAACCTTCTCATCATGGTCACTGTGACCTGGGAGTCACGCCTTCACACCCCCATGTATTTTTTGCTCCGTAATTTGTCAATTGCCGACATCTGCTTTTCCTCCATCACAGCTCCCAAGGTGCTGGTGGACCTTCTCTCTGACAAGAAGACCATCTCCTTCAATGGCTGCCTCACTCAGATGTTCTTCTTCCACCTTATTGGGGGGGTGGATGTATTTTCTCTGTCAGTGATGGCTCTAGATCGATATGTGGCCATCTCCAAGCCCCTGCACTACGTGACCATCATGAACAGAAGCCGATGCATAGGGTTAATAGTGGGCTCCTGGCTGGGGGGCTTCGTCCACTCCATTGTGCAGATCGCCCTCTTGCTCCCACTGCCCTTCTGTGGACCCAATGTCCTTGACACTTTCTACTGTGACGTCCCCCAGGTCCTCAAACTCGCCTGTACTGACATTTTTGTACTTGAACTGCTCATGATTTCCAATAATGGGATGCTCACCACACTGTGGTTTCTCTTGCTCCTGGTGTCCTATTTGGTCATATTATTATTAATAAGGTCCCAGGCAGGAGAGGGCAGGAGGAAAGCCATCTCCACCTGCACCTCCCACATCACCGTGGTGACCCTGCACTTTGTGCCCTGCATCTATGTCTATGCCCGGCCCTTCGCTGCCCTCCCCACAGATAAGGCCATCTCTGTCACCTTCACTGTCATCTCCCCTCTGCTGAACCCCTTGATCTACACTCTGAGGAACCATGAGATGAAGTCAGCCATGGGGAGACTCAGGAAAAGACTTGGACCTTCTGACAGAATGGACCAGTAGTTCCCTCCTGTCCCCACCTTTGAGAATGTTGAACATCAGGTAGACTCTCTTTGCTACCTGATTTCTAACTGATTTTTCTCTTTCTACTAAGATAAGCATGACTTTCAAAGATTCTGATCAGCATGCCCCCAAAGTAAACAGATGTGCTTTGTGTCCCAGAAGAAAGGAAACAACTAAGGTCTAGAAATACAATCTAAATGGTGGATTAGAGGAAGGATGCTCAGCACCAGACTCAAACAGCAGAAACCAGGCAATCAGTGAGGTGGCTCACTAAGGGAATTCACTGAGATCCAATACTGGATGGCAAAAGAAACCACAGAGACACAGAAAGTCAGAAACTTTTACTATAAAAGAAATGATGCATCAGAGATGCACCAGCTTGACTGGCACCTGGGGGAGCCTCAGCTGCTGAGGGGAGGGGACCACAGGCAGAGAGACAGAAAAGCTGATGGAATTTAAAGTATTGGCTTGGCGGGGAGGAACCTGTGGCATAGAGACACATGTTGATCTTAACGGACCTAGAGCTGGTGGGACAAGTGGTTCCGTGAAAATCAACTGAAGTCACTCAGCCCACAGCAGACGGTCTGACAGGAACTATTTATAACTGCAGCACCGGAACGAGCAAAGTCAGGAAATGGGGAACTCATAAAGGAAGTTGCAGGTGCACCCAGCAGTTGCCTATTTGTGATTCCCAGAGTGTGCCTGAACCAGAGTGACTGAAATAGGCACATGGAAAATTATGCCTGGAGAATACACATTCCAGATACCAAGGAAAGAGAGTTCCCTTTGCTGCTGACACCCCATCAGAACTATTGGGAAGATACCTATAGCAGCCACACAGGAAAGGTTGCACTCCAGGGTGGGTACTGGGCAATTCACATCCATGGAGGTAAATGTGAAGCCTCTGGAGAGTTAGTCCTTAGGCCCTAAAACTGGATTTTACTGGAGGTCTCTGGCTTTCAAAGATCCATTAGAAACCAGCATCTCTCCAGCAATGGAGGACATGGGTCAAATTCGAAACAGCCACCCACAGAGTTCCAAAGATCCGCTAAAGCTAAACCCCAGCTACTGGAACTTCCAGTTCAAACTCTGCACCACTCACACTGTGGGATTACACCATCTGTCAGCACCCGGTGCTGAAAGACAGGAGACTGAGAGCTACCACATCCAGCTTTGCCTCCTAGCCACAGTGGCTGGCAGCTGGGTGAGGAACACAAAGACATCAGACTTTACAAACACCAGCCCTTGAGCCAGGGTGACAGAGTCAAGAATGAACAGAAAGAATGAAAATCCATCCCTGCCAACAATTTTGACCACCAATGGAAAAAAGCATTTTATTTCCCATTAAGATGTTTTCTTTTTCTCTCTCTCATTTCTTTTCTTTTTTATTTTTTCTTTTCTGTATCTCCTCTTTTTTACCTGTCTTATTTTAATTTTTTAAATACTTTTTCAACGATTATTATATTTTGGTTTTTTTGGTTCTATGAGATTTTTTTGGGGGGAGTGCTAATGCTTACTGCACAAATAGGTTTATAAGATAGATAGATATGGGTATGCAAATATTCATATAAATTTACTTAATTTTAATTTATTATTTTCTGCACCTGTTTACTATTTAATCATGGTTTGACTTGGGTGAGGTATAATTATATGTGGGTTTGAGTTGTTTTGATCCTGTTTCTTTGTTTGTTTAAACCTTGGTTTTTGTCCTCTTCCTCACTCTCTCCCACCACAAATAGCCAAATTTTCCTGTTCCTTCCTCCTTTCTTTCATTTTCTATCTTCTACTTCATTTTTATTCCCCTTTTTTACAGCCGTCATCTGCTACCTATATCCTTCCTCTCTTCTCTTCCCTTTTTTAAATATTTCAAAATTTTGTGCCTTCCTACCCCATAGTTGAGAAATTGTAATCCCAATATCTAATAGAATTATATGGTACATGTGATACCTACATCATTCATATTGTGATGATTAACACGGTGGATGACATAGTAGACACCTGCTGTTCAATGCCTACTCTAGTAACAGTTTTTGATTGTTGATGCTGATGTTGACTGTTATTCCAGTTAACACTATAACAATTAGTGTTACAGATGTCAAAGCAGACACTAGACATTTATCTTAAGGCTGTGCGCTAGTGCTATTCCTGGCTCCCTGCATTCTCTAAGAGGTGCTGGAAACTGATTGGGACATTTCAGATATTTCACGATCAAAGAGTAAAATTCCTGCTGCCACGCAATACTCACAACTCAGTCAATAACAGCAGATCTTACCCCACACACACTCTAGCCTTAACTGAGCCTCAACAAATACTAATATATTGAATTTAATATTATGTTCAATGAACTATGCCGCAGTCTGGCTGGGCACAATTCAGGAGCCACTTGTCAGAAGAAACGAACTTTATTTTTAGAACCACACACGCCAAACAAAACAGCTCAGGAAAAACCTTCAGAGCCCAACTGCCACCACCGGCTTCCCACAAGCCTCTCAACCTCCCCCACTCCTCCTGCTCTTGAGGTTGATTGGCTGGGTCGCGTGGGTGGAGCCAAAAAAGTCCCCCAATGAGCAGCTCCGTGGTCTGAAAGGGTGGGGACCAGCCCAATGAGCATCACCGCAGAGGAGCCAATCAGTTGGCAGCTAGAAGTTGCTGGGGCCGCTGTGAGCCAATCATCAGCTGGCAGCTGGAAGTTTGCTGGCAGCTGGAAGTTTGCTGGGGCCCCTTTGGCTGTGGTTCTCAACAAACTAAAAGAAGATCTAAGGAATTAAGAGCAAATGCAGGAGATGAGCGTCCACTTCAATAAAGAAATAGAGATAATGAAAGGAAACCAATCAGAATTCCTGGAAATTAAAGACATAATAAATCAAATTAAAAATTCACTTGAAAGCATCACCAAAAGATTACATTGCATTAAAAAAAAATAGAAGTTCAGGACTTGAAGGCAGTGTATGTGAACCTGAATACTCAGTATGCAATAAAGAGGGGCGGGCTGGGTGGAAAGACCATGATCAGAATATACAAGAACTCTGGGACAGCAGCAAGAGAACAAACCTGAGAGTCACTGGGATAGAAAAGAACATGGAGATACAAGCGAATGGCATTAAGAATATCTTCCATCTGATAGTAACAGATAATTTTCTGCATAGTAAAAGTGAGATAGACATCCACATACAGGAGTCATACAGAACCTCAATCTAGACAAAATAAGAATATAATCTCTTCAAGACACATCACAATTAAAATGCCTAACAGAAAAGATGGAAAGAATATTAAAAGTTACAAGAGAGGGGCTGGGGCTGGGGCTCAGTGGTAGAGTGCTTGCCTCGCATGTGTGAAGCACTGGGTTCGATCCCCAGCACCACATAAAAATAAATAAATAAATGTGTCTATCTACAACTAAGAATATATTTTTTTAAAAAAAATTGTGAGAGAGAAACATCAGCTCACATTTAGAGGCAAACAAATAAGTCTCACTTCTCTGACTTCTTGACTCAGATCCTAAAATCAAAGAGGGCCTAGAATGAGATATTCCAAGCTCTAAAAGAAAACAGTTGCCAGCCAAGGTCATTATATCCAGCAAAGCTGTCTTTCAAAATCAATGAAGAGATAAAAAAAAAAATTTCCACGACAAGAATAAACTCAAAGAATTCATGACCACCCAGTTAGCACTACAAAGAATATTCAAAGATAAACTACACACAGAGGAACCCCAAAACAAACCCCAATTGTCCCAAACAGATGGAGATCAATATAAGGCCAACTAACTAAATGAAAATTAAGACAGAAATAAATACAGGAAAAAACAAGATGAGAAACTACAAATACATATCCATAACAAGACTGCATATAAATGGTCTAAAATACTACTAATGACATTCTTCTCAGAACTAAAAAAAAAAAAAAAAAAAAAAAAAAAAGTCTTAAAGTTCATTTCGGAAAAATAAAGGACGCAGAACAGCCAAAGGAATTTTAAGCCAAAAAAATAATGCTGGAGGCATCACAACATCTGACTTCAACTTGTACTACAGAGCTACAGTAACAGAAACTTTCTAATACTGACATAAAAACACATAGGCCAATGGTACAGAAGAGAAGACAGAGACAAACCTACTCATCTAAAGTCAGGTAACCCTTGCCAAAAACATACATTCAAAATGTAGCCTCTTTAACAAGTAATCCTGGGAAAACTGGTTATTTTTATGTAGAAGAACGAAAATAGACCCTTATTTCTCACCCTGCACTAAAATCAACTCAAAAAGGATCAAAGAATTAGGAATTAAGCCAGAAACTGTGCAACTCCTGGAAGAAAATGTAGGATCAACACTTCAGCTTTTAGACCCAAGCAATGACTTTCTCAATAGGACACATATAGCTCAGGAAGTAATGCCAAGAGTTCATAAACGGGATGGCATCAAATTAAAAAGCTTCTGCACACCAAAAAAAATTTAGGAATGCAAAGAGACAACCTACAGAAGGAAGAAAAGTTTTGCTATCCTCTTCTGACAGAGGATAATATCTAGAATATCTCTAAAACACTTTACACCAAAATATCAAGTAACCCAATTAATAAATGGGCCAATGAATTAAACACACATACCTCAAAAGAAGAAATGAAAATGGCCAATAAATACATGGAAAAATGTTCAAAATTATTGGCAATTAGGGAAATGCAAATCAAAACTACCCTGAGATTTCATCCCTATGAACAGTATAGTACTATTTGTAATTGGTGATATGGAGGAGGTGGGAGATAAGCAACTGCAAAAGGTAATATAAGTGAGTTCATTACTGGACATCTTCTGATATCAGTTTTACATGTTTTATGCATTTTGTTTTCTTGTGTATATAGTGGATATAATGGGCAAATTAGTCCCAATTTTTCAATATCTAGTCTCTAGATGTTAAAGAAATTGCCACTGCGTGAGCAAATAGTTAGTAAATTTGGCACATTTTGTACGTTTTATGTTAAAATTCGTAGGAAAGTTTGTCCTCTGTAAATGACTTTTGGATATGAAAACCATATCTAAGCAGTACATGCCTATACTTGTCCCCTTAACTGAAAATAAAGAGAAGAAAGTGAGAAGGGAAAAGTTCAAGGACAAAATGGTCAAGTTAGGAGACACCTCAGATTATAACCATTGCTATGTGTGCCATTTTATTTACCAGTGCTGTGTGTATAGTGGACAGATTCTTACTTATGTGGGATATCTAGTCTTTCTATATAGTTAGTAGTGCTTGATATATTTAAAAGTAGAAGTAGCAGGATAAAAATTTTTGTAAATAGCTTTTAAAAACTGATGGGAAATACTGTATTTGGAATTATTAAACCACCTCTGAACAGAATATTGTCTGTACTTGTTCATTGGGTCAAGAGAGGTGGGAGGAAAGAATTTGCAAAAGGCATTTGGTTAGAGTGTGCTAGAAATTTTCAGCTTACTTATTGCCCTGTAATATTTGTTTCATTAACTTTACTGTGCTGTATATATTGTGTATCTGCTGGACAAAGGAGTCATAATTTTATAATATCTGGTCTCTAGATATTAAAAAGGTGGCCAATGTATGACAAAAGTAAAGTTAATAAACTAACACATTTTGTACACTTTGTGTTAAAATTCATGAAAAGGCCGTCTTCTGAGAAGGACTTTTGGAAGTGAAATTGTAACATCATATCTGAGTGACATATGTTCTTACATCATAAGAGACATAGGAGAAAGATGTGAAAGAAATGAAGGATTCTAGCCCAGAATGATCCTACTTAAAAGAGACTTTCAGATATAACCATTGTGACATGTGTATAGTTGATTCAACACTAATATGTACATGATCTTTCTAGATGTTTAGATGTGCATACAATATATTAAAGTAGAGGTAGTAAATAAAACATTTTGGAGATATCTTTTTGTTAAAATTCATAATGGAATAACTATCTTTTGGAAGTAGAATGATCAAAACACTCTCAGAGAAGTGCATGTTACAGTTTGCTGGTTCAGGGAGGAAGAAGGAAAAAAAGGCTTTTTTCTGTTTTCTGTGAAACAAGAATGACCATTGTCCTTCATGTCTGTGGGTTTTGTTTTACTATGCTGTGTAAATAATGTATATAAAGACAAATCGAGTCCTAATTGACACCTGGTCTAATTAGGTGTTAAAGAAGTTGCCAGTGTATGATGAAAGTAAAGTTAGTAAACTAACACATGGAGTACACCGTGTGCTAAAATTCACAGGAAAGACTGTTCTTTTTTTTTCCTTTTTTTTATTGGTTGTTCAAAACATTACAAAGCTCTTGACATATCACATTTCATACATTTGATTCAAGTGGGTTATGAACTCCCATTTTTACCCCGTATACAGATTGCAGAATCACATCAGTTACACATCCACATTTTTACATATTGCCATACTAATGACTGTTGTATTCTGCTATCTTTCCTATCCTCTACTATCCCCCCTCCCCTCCCCTCTCATCTTCTATCTCTACCCCATCTACTGTAATTCATTTCTCTCCCTTGATTTTTTTCCCTTTCCCCTTACATCCTCTTATATGTAATTTTGTATAACAATGAGGGTCACCTTCCATTTCCATGCAATTTCCCTTCTCTCTCCCTTTCCTTCCCACCTCTTGTCCCTGTTTAATGTTAATCTTTTTCTCATGCTCTTCCTCCCTGCTCTGTTTTTAGTTGCTCTCCTTATATCAAAGAGGACATTTGGCATTTGTTTTTTAGGGATTGGCTAGCTTCACTTAGCATAATCTGCTCTAATGCCATCCATTTCCCTGCAAATTTCATGATTTTGTCATTTTTTAGTGCTGAGTAATACTCCATGGTGTATAAATGCCACATTTTTTTATCCATTCATCTATTGAAGGGCATCTAAGTTGGTTCCACAGTCTAGCTATTGTGAATTGTGCTGCTATGAACATTGATGTAGCAGTATCCCTATAGTACACTCTTTTAAGGACTTCAGGGAATAGTCCGAGGAGGGCAATAGATGGGTCAAATGGTGGTTCCATTCCCAGCTTTCCCAGGAAAATCCATACTGCTTTCCAAATTGGCCACACCAATTTGCAGTCCCACCAGCAATGTACAAGAGTACCCTTTTCTCCACATCCTCACCAGCACTTGTTGTTGTTTGACTTCATAGTGGCTGCCAATCTTACTGGAGTGAGATGGTATCTTAGGGTGGTTTTGACTTGCATTTCTCTGACTGCTAGAGATGGTGACCATTTTTTCATGTACTTGTTGATTGATTGTATGTCGTCCTCTGAGAAGTGTCTGTTCAGGTCTTTGGCCCATTTGTTGGTTGGGTTATTTGTTATTGTCTAATTTTTTGAGTTATTTGTATACTCTGGATATTAGGGCTCTATCTGAAGTGTGAGGAGTAAAAATTTGTTCCCAGGATGTAGGCTCCCTATTTACCTCTCTTATTGTTTCTCTTGCTGAGAAAAAACTTTTTAGTTTAAGTAAGTCCCACTTGTTGATTCTTGTTATTAACTCTTGTGCTATGGGTGTCCTATTAAGGAATTGGGAGCCCGACCCCACAATATGTAGATCGGAGCCAACTTTTTCTTCTATCAGACGCAGAGTCTCTGATTTGATATCAAGCTCCTTGATCCATTTTGAGTTAACTTTTGTGCATGGCGAGAGGAGGGGATTCAGTTTCATTTTGTTGCATATGGATTTCCAGTTTTCCCAACACCATTTGTTGAAGATGCTATCCTTCCTCCATTGCATGCTTTTAGCCCCTTTATCAAATATAAGATAGTTGTAACTTTGTGGATTAGTCTCTGTGTCCTCTATAATGTACCATTGGTCTACCTGCCTGTTTTGGTACCAGTACCATGCTGTTTTTGTTACTATTGCTCTGTAATATAGTTTGAAATCTGGTATCGCTATACCGCCTGATTCACACTTCCTGCTTAGAATTGCTTTTGCTATTCTGGGTCTTTTATTTTTCCATATGAATTTCATGATTGCTTTACCTATTTCTACAAGAAATGCCGTTGGGATTTTGATTGGCACTGCATTAAACCTATAGAGAACTTTTGGTAATATCGCCATTTTGATGATGTTAGTTCTGCCTATTCATGAACAGGGTATATTTTTCCATCTTCTAAGATCTTCTTCTACTTCTCTCTTTAGGGTTCTGTAGTTTTTATTGTATAAATCTTTCACCTCTTCTGTTAGGTTGATTCCCAAGTATTTTTTTTTGAGGATATTGTGAATGGAGTGTTTTTCCTCATTTCCATTTCAGAAGTTTTGTTGCTGATATACAGAAATGCCTTTGATTTATGCTTGTTGATTTTATATCCTGCCACTTTGCTGAACTCATTTATTAGTTCTAGTAGTTTTTTTGTAGACCCTTTTTGGTCTTCTAGGCATAGAATCATGTCATCTGCAAATAGTGATAATTTAAGTTCTTCTTTTCCTATTTTTATGCCTTTAATTTCTTTCGTCTGTCTAATTGCACTGGCCAGTGTTTCGAGGACTATATTGAATAGAAGTGGTGATAGAGGGCATCCCTGTCTTGTTCCAGATTTTAGAGGGAATGCCTTCAATTTTTCTCCATTCAGAATGATGCTAGCCTGAGGCTTAGCATAGATAGCTTTTACAATGTCGAGGTAAGTTCCTGTTATCCCTAGTTTTTCTAATGTTTTGAACATAAAGGGATGCTGTACTTTGTCGAATGCTTTTTCTGCATCTATTGAGATGATCATATGGTTCTTATCTTTAAGTCTATTGATGTGGTGAATAACATTTATTGATTTCCGTATTTTGAACCAACCTTGCATCCCAGGGATGAATCCTACTTGATCATGGTGCACAATTTTTTTGATGTGCTTTTGTATCTGATTCACCAGAATTTATTGAGGATTTTTGCATCTAGGTTCATCAGAGATATTGGTCTCTAGTTTTCTTTCTTTGAGGTGTCTTTGTCTGGTTTCGGAATCAGGGTGATGTTGGCCTCATAGAATGAATTTGGAAGAGCTCCCTCTTTTTCTATTTCCTGAAATAACTTGAAAAGTATTGGTATTAATTCTTCTTTAAAGGTTTTGTAAAACTCCACTGTGTACCCATCCGGTCCTGGGCTTTTCTTGGTTGGTAGTCTTTTGATTGCTTCTTCAATTTCATCCATTGATATTGGTCTGTTCAAATTGTGTGTTTCCTCCTGACTCAGTCTGGGCAAATCATATGACTTAAGAAATTTATCGATGTCTTCACTATCTTCTATTTTATTGGAATATAGGTTTTCAAAATAATTTCTAATTGTCTTCTGTATTTCTGTAGCATCTGTTGTGATATTGCCTTTTTCATCCTGTATGTTAGTAATTTGAGTTCCCTCTCTTCTTCTCTTCATTAGCATGGCTAAGGGTCTGTCAATCTTATTTATTTTTTTGAAGAAACAACTTTTAGTTTTGTTAATTTTTTCAATAGTTTCTTTTGTTTCAATTCCGTTGATTTCCACTCTGATTTTAATTATTTCTTGCCTTCTGCTACATTTGCTGTTGTTTTGCTCTTCCTTTTCTAGGGCTTTGAGATGAAGTGTGAGCTCATTTATTTGTTGGTTTTTCCTTTTTTTAAGGAATGACCTCCAGGCGATGAATTTCCCTCTTAAAACTGCTTTCATTGTGTCTCATAGATTCCGATATGTTGTGTCTGTATTTTCATTTATCTCTAAGAATTTTTTGATTTCCTCCTTTATGTCTTCTGTAACCCATTGATCATTCAGTAACATACTGTTCATTTTCCATGTAATGTAGGATTTTTTCCTTCCTTCTTTTATCATTGATTTCCAGTTTCATTTCATTATGATCAGATAAAATGCATGGTATTATCTCCACCTCTTTATATTTACTGAGGGTTGCCCTATGGCATAATATATGGTCTATTTTTGAGAAGGATCCATGTGCTGCTGAGAAAAAATTATATCCACTTGATGATGGTTGATATATTCTATATATGTCAGTTAAGTCTAGGTTATTGATTGTGATATTGAGTTCTATAGTTTCTTTATTCAACTTTTGTTTGGAGGATCTGTCCAATGGTGAGAGAGCTGTGTTGAAGTCACCCATAATTATTGTGTTGTGGTCTATTTGATTCTTGAACTTGAGGAGAATTTGTTTTATGAACGTCTCAGCACCATTATTTGGTGCATAAATATTGAATATTGTTATGTCTTGTTGGTGATTGGTTCCTTTTCACAGTATATAATGTCCTTCCTTATCCCTTTTGATTAACTTAGTCTTGAAGTCAATTTTATTTGATATGAGGATGGCCACCCCTGCTTGCTTACGAGGACCGTGTGTGTGGTATATTTTTTCCCAACCTTTCACCTTCAGCCTGTGTATGTCTTTTCCAATCAGATGTGTCTCCTGGAGGCAGCATATTGTTGGATTTGTTTTTTTAATCCATGTTACCAGCCTATGTCACTTTATTGGAGAGTTTAAGCCATTAACGTTTAGAGTTACTATTGATATATGGTTTGTACTGCCAGCCATGTTTGATTATTTTTCTTTTTTTTAAATTTAATTTGTTTCTCCATGATTAGCTTTCCCCCTGCCCTCTGTCTTTACTGAGGCACTTCCCACTGATGGTTTTGGTTATTGTTTTTCATTTTTTCCTCGTGTAGTGTTTTGCTCAAGACGCAGTGCTGGTTTTCTGGCTGCGAATTCTTTTAGCTTTTTTTTATCATGAAAGATTTTTATTTCGTTGTCGTACCTGAAGCTTAATTTTGCTGGATACAGAATTCTTGGTTGGCATCCATTGTCTTTCAGTGTTTGAAATACATTGTTCCAGGATCTTCTCTCTTTCAGCGTCTCTGATGAAAAATCCGTTGTTAACCTTATTGGTTTACCCCTGAATGTAATCTTCCTTCTTTCTCTTGTAGCTTTTAATATTTTCTCTTTGTTCTGTATATTGGATATCTTCATAACAATGTGTCTTGGCGTTGGTCTACTGTGATTTTGTATGCTCGGTGTCCTGTATGCATCTACAATTTGTATATCCATTTCCTTTTTTATTTCTGGAAAGTTTTCTGTAATTATTTCATTAACAGCAGGTTACTCATTCCCTTTGTTTGAATCTCTATACCTTCCTCTATCCCAATGACTCTTAAATTTGTTTTTTTTTTTTATGTTCCCATATCTCTTAGATGTTTTTCTCATGATTTTTTACCAGCCTTTCTGTGTTGGCTAGACTCTTTTCAAGATGATATATTTTGTCTTCATTATCTGACATTCTGGCTTCTACTTGCTCCACTCTGTTGGTGATACTCTCATTTGAGTTTTTAATTTGGTTTATAATTTCCTTCATTTCTAGAATTATTGTTTGATTTTTTTATAATCTCTATCTCCTGATAAAGATGCTTAACTTCTTCTTTTATCTGTTTATGTAATTCATTTTCAATGTGTTCTTTCACTGTTTGAATTTGCTGTCTCATATCCTCTTTAAGGTTCCATTCCATCTGTCTAAGGTATTCCTTGAGTTCTTTATATGACCATTTTTCTGATGACTCGAAGTCCTCCTGAATATTTAGGCTGTCCTGCATTGTTTGTACTGCTTTTCTTCCTTGCTTTTTCATGCTGCTCATGTTACTTCTTGTTCTGTTTGACTGCTGAGTTACTGTTTACTCCTATAAATTTATTTGATGCTTGGGAGGAAAGGTATTAGAAGGGAAGGGAAGAAGTTACTAAAGAGAATGAGAGTAAGCAGGTAGAATTCAAGGAAGGAGGAATAAGAAAATTGAAAAGAGATGAAAAGACAAAAGAAAAAATAGAAAATAAAAAAGAGAAAAAAAATTTTAAAAAATAATAATAGTAATAAAAAATGAAAATTAAAATTTTTTAAAAAAATAAAATAAAATAATTTTAAAAATTTTTTTTTAAAAATTAATAAATGCAGTCTTAGAGTTTGATTAACTTCTCTTCCAGTAGGTGGAGCTGTGCCCACTGGGCCAAGCTTCTCCTCTCAATAGGCGGGAACCAATCACTGTGCAGCAGCTCTTCCTCCCAGACTGGGCAGGTCTCCAATCCTGAGTGCCTAGGGCCTTCTCTTGTGTCTAGTCACTTCCCCCACTTTTCCTCAAGCCAAGCCCCGCTCACTGGTGATGCTCACCACAATACTGGCTACACGCCAGGTCTGCTGCTCCTGGGAGCCCTATTTCCATGAACACCTGGGCACACTCTCCCTGTTTGCCATTCCCTCAGACCCTAAGTTTGTAGAGCTTGGAGCTGAGGACCCCCAGCGAATTTGCTTGCCCTCAGGTAGCCACGGCCCCAGTAGCTGGTGCAAGAGACCTCAGTTGTCAGCACTGGTGGGAGCGGTAGCAGGGAGTTCCGCACCTCGAGTCCCGCACCACTCCTGATTCGCTCGGTCTGGCTATCACACTCACGGGAGAGCTGGGAGGGGCCCTTAAGGTTTCCCCGCTGTGTGGAGAGGGATGGCTAGGGGATTACACACCTGTCGCCGCTGGTTTCAATGAAGTTATCTCCTCCGCTGCGTTCTGGTGACGTCAGTTCTCTGCCATGGTGGTATCCCATGCAAATGGTGACAGTTCGTTCCCTTTGCCGGGTGACCACTGCAACGGGTGGGTCCTGACTGTCTCTCCCAAGCCCGTTTCAATCCTGTGGCCACTGCCTATGAAGACTCGGTTGGCATTTACCTCCATAAGTTCAGAAGGGGTGACCAGTTGTTTCAGCGGGATTGTTAGTACTGAGTCACAGCAGTTTGGCTGTGAGAAGCAGGCGAACGGGAGCTTGAATTCAGCCTATCCGGGCTCAGTGTGTGTTCTGAGAGGCCCAGACTGTTCGCCCCAGATCCCCGTCAGCTCAGCATTGCCTAGTGATCCTGTCCCCTCGGGGTCCGAGTCCATACTGTGACGCCTCCATGCCGGCCGCTTCACCACCAGACCCCGAATTATCCAACTTGTAAGTAACGTTTTGTCATAGTTGATAGAAAAGATGCATCTTGGACATGGAATTGCTATATTGCTGGGCAGGACTTGTTCATTAGGCTGGCAGCAGAGAGCCAGAAGGAAGCATACAAGGTAAGATGGGAGTAAGTGCTCAAGGATTTACACTCGAGCCATTGATGTGTGTGCATCTTATGCCTTACCATAAGAATATTTTAATTCACTGGGAACATGCATTCTTGCTAATATTTTAGTTGAAGAAATCTGGTAATGAAACAGGTTTGGTGTATTCTGTTGCTTTGTCTCATTTTAGATTGAAAATTAAGGGAATGCATTATTTTTGTTGTAACTCTGTCATTATGTCTATCTAAAGTCTTGTTGCCATTTCCGTCTTCAATGAAATTTTTGTCCTGAAGAAAGGATTACAATTCTCTGTAACAGATTGAGTTGGTGTGATGTATAATTGGTTATCAAAAACATGTAGCTTTGGGATTCTGAATTAGTGAATATTACTGATGTATGGAAAAGCAAGATATACACTACAACACAAAATGGGATGCTGTGTATGAATGTATATGCACAATCTGGAGGGACACAGCCAACTAAGCTGCTTGGGACTGGATGACTTTGTTCTTTGCTTGTTTTTTCTTTTTTCTGTAATGCACACATTAACTTTTAAAAAAAAAGCTATTTTAAAAAATAAGAATACAGGGCTGGGGATGTGGCTCAAGCGGTAGCGCGCTCGCCTGGCATGTGTGGGGCCTGGGTTCGATCCTCAGCACCACATACAAACAAAGATGTTGTGTACACTGAAAAATAAATATTGAAATTCTCTCTCTCTTTAAAAAAATAAGAATACAAGTAATAAATCTTGGAGAGAATGTGGAGGGAAAAAAAGAACACTTTTACACTGCTGGTGGGCTTTTAAATTAGTATCAAGATGGAAGATTCTCAAAAGACTAGGCGTGGAACCATCATATGACTCAGCTATATCACTCCTGATATTTTCTGAAAGAATTCAAGTCACGATACTACATTAAACCCATGTTAATGGCAGCACAACTCACAATACATAAACTATGGAACCAGCCTAGGTGTCCATCAACAGATGAATAAATAGAGAAAATGCAGTACGTATATACACAATTGAATTCTATTCAACCATAATGAAAAATAAAATTTCATTTGCAAGAAAATGGATAGAACAAGAGACCATAGTGTTAAGGAAAATAAGTCAAACTCAGAAGGTCACAAGTTGAATATTTTCTGTCATATACAGAAGCTGCAAAGGAAAAAGGAAAACAAATGTGGGTAATGGATCTCCTAAAAATCAAAGGGAGATCAGCAAAAGGATTTCCTCTAGGAGGAAAGTACTGGGGAGCAATATTGGCTAAATTATAATGCTATATTGTGTTCGTGTATGAATATGCAATGACAAATCCCATCATTATGTGCAACTATCATGCATCAATTTTTAAAAAGTGATCTCAACTTCCCAATGAAAACATGTAGATTACCAAAATGGGTCAATAAAATAAGATCTAACTATATGCTATTTTAAGACACTCATAGGCACAGACACTCACTGAAAGAAAAAGAATGAGGGAAAAAAATCCCATGAAAAATGAGGTCCAAAACCAAAAATAGTAGCTAATCTTATATCTAACAAAGCATATTTCAAGCAAAAAATAATCATAGGAGACAAAGAAGACCACTACATCCTGGTTAAGGGAACAATCTTTCAAGAAGTTGTAACAATAGTAAAAATATGTGCCCCAAATTCAGTGCATCTTATTACCCAAAAAAGAAAAAAACTTGACATTCAATCCTAGATAGATCCCAATACAATAATAAAGATTTCAGCACTCACATGAGTGATTTCAACACTCAATTTTCTCAATATACAGGACATAAAAATTAGGATATACAAAAAAGGGGATATAATCCCATTCATCAGATCATAATGGAATGAAGCTAGAAGTCAACAGCAAGAAAAATAATGGAAACCACACAAGTGTATGAAGATTGAACTATACTCTTAAAGGAAGAGTGGATCATAGGAGAAATCAAGAAATTCTTAGAAAAAAATGAGAACAGAGATACAATATATACCTCTGGAGCGTCCCAAGAGGAAGACTATAGCATTGAGTGGCTACATTAAAAAATAATAATAATAATAAAGAGATTCCGAAGAAATAAACTGATACTCCACCTCAAAGCCTCAGAAAAGGAGAACAAATGAACAAATGAACTTCAAGATCCAGAGAATACTGAAAATAATTAAGATCAGAGCTGAAATTAATGAAATTGAGAATAAAAAAATACATAGGATTAATCCAACCAAGAGTTGGTTCTGAAAGATAAATAACATTGATAAATGCTTAGCCACCTTAATCAAAAGAGAGAGAAGAATCAAATAAACAAAATTAGAGATGAAAAAGGAGATATCATCACAGATGAAATTCAGAGAATCATTAGAAATGGTTTTGAAAATTTACACTCCAATAAACTGAAAAATCTAGATTACAAATTTCTAGCACATATGAGCTGCCCAAATTGAAAGAAGAAGAAATATAAAGCCTAAACAGACCAATATTAAGTAATGAATTTAAAACAGAAATTAAAACCCATCTAACAAAGAAAAGCCAAGGACTAGATGGATTCTCAGCTGAATTCTACCAGACCTTTAAAGAAGAACTAATACCAGTCTTTCTCAAATTATTCCATGAAATTGAAAAGGAGAGAGCCCTCCCACATACATTCTATGAAGTAAATATAACCCTGATACCAAAACTAGACAAAGATACATCAAGGAAAGAAAACTATAAACTAATATCTCTGATGAACATATTTGCAAAAATCCTCAACAAAATATTAGCAAACCATTCAAAAACACATCAAGAAGATAATACACCATGTTCAAGTGGGTTTTGTCCCAGAAATGCAAGGTTGGTTCAACAAATCTATAAATGTAATTTGCCACATAGGGTTAAGGATAAGAATCATATGATCATCTCAATAGATGCAGAAAAGACCTTTGACAAAATCCAGCACACATTCTTTTGAAAAACACTGGTGAGACTGACCTCAACATTGTAAAGGCTATATATGACAAACCCAAAGCCAACATCATCCTGAAAAGAAAAAAAAATAAAAGCATTTCCTCCAAAATTAGGAATAAGACAAGGGTGTCCACTCTCACCAATTCTTTTCAATACATTTCTTGAAACTCTAACCAGAGTAATCAGGCAGGAGAAGGAAATTAAAGAAGTACAAAAGGAAAAGAAGTCAAATTATTCATTTGCTGATGATATGACCCTTATTAGAAAATGCAACCAAAAAAAGTCCACCAGAAGACTTCTATAGCTGATAAATGAATTTGTCAAAGTAGCAGGATCAATATTTACATTCATAAATCAATAGCTTTATACCAAAAGTGATTTTGCTGAGAAAGAAATTGGAAAAATTATCCCATACACATTAACCTCAAAAGAAGAAAATTCAGGAATTAACCAAGGAGGTAGATGATCTGTACAATGAAAATTACAGAACCCTGAAGAAATCAAGGAAGACCTTAGAAGATGGAAAGACCTCTCATGTTCTTGGATAGGCAGAATTTATACTTTCAAAATGACCATACTACCAAAAGCAATGTGCAGATTCAATGCAGTACCCATCAATATACCAATGCCATTCTTCACAACACTAGAAAAAGTGATTCTGAAATTCATCTGAAAGAATAAGAGACCCACAATAGTCAAAGCAATCCTAAGCAAGAAAAACAATGCTGGAGGCATCACAACACCAGAACTCAAATTATACTACAGAGCTACAGTAACAAAAACAATGTAGTATTGGCACCAAAATGGGCATGAAGACAATGGAATAGAATAGAAGACCCAGAGACAAACCCACCTACTTACAATCATCTGATACTTCACAAAATGTGTTAGAGAAAAGACAGACTCCTTAACAAATTGTGCTGGGGAAACTGGTTATCTATATGCAGAACAATAAAATTTGATCCCTATTTCTTATCTTGCACAAAAGTTAACTCAATGTGGATCAAAGACTTAAGAATCAGACCAGAAATTCTGAAGCTGCTAGAAGAAATTGTAAGCCCAATAATACAACATATTGGCACAGGCACAGTATCCTTAACAAAACTCCTAAAGCATAAGAAGTAGATAAATCAAGAATCAAGAAGTGTAATGGCATCAAATTAACAAGTTTCTGCACAACAAAGGAGACAACAGTGTAAAAAGAGAGAGCCTACAGAATGGCAAAAGAAAAATGCCAGTTGCTTCTCTGACAGAAATAATATCCAGAATATATGAAGAACTGAAAAACCTAGCAACAGAACCACAATATGACCCAGCTATTCCACTCCTTGGTATATATCCAAAATATTTAGAATCAGCATTCTATAGGGAAGCAGCCACATCAATGTTTATAGCAGCACAATTCACAATAGCTAAACTGTGGAACCAACCTAAATGCCTTTCAGTGGATGAATGGATAAAAAAAATGTGGCATATATACACAATGGAATTTTACTCAGCAATAAAAGAGAATAAAATCATGGCATTTGCAGATAAATGGGTGGTATTGGAGAAGATAATGCTAAGTGAAGTTAGCTAATCCCAAAAAAAAACAAATGCTGAATGTTTTCTCTGATATAAGAAGGCTTATCATAGTGGGGTAGGGAGGGGAAGCATGGGCAGAGGGGTGGGAGGGGAAGGGAAGGGGCAGGGGGTTAGCAAGGATGGTGGAACGTGATGTATATCATTATCCAAAGTACATGTATGAAGACACAAATTGGTATGAACATACTTTATATACAACCAGAGATATGAAAAATTGTGCTGTATATGTGTAATAAGAATTGTAATGCATTCCATGTATTTTTTAAAAATCAATTTAAAAATTTAAAAAAAAAACAACAAAGTACATTATGAAGACACAAATTGGTGTGAATATACTTTATATTCAACCAGAGATATGAAAAATTTGTGCTCTAAATGTGTAATATGAATTGCAATGCATTCCACTGTCATATATAAGTAAAAATAATAATTTAAAAAATAATTCACCTTTAATTATAAAAATAGTAAAAGAATTCAACTACATTGTCACAAATAAAATTAATATAAAAATAATATAAATATTAATGATGTAAATATTAGTCTACTAATAATAGCTCATATATGGTAGGTATTCAATAAACAATAAAGTTTATTATAAATAGTGAAAGAATTCAACCAGTTGGTCACATATGAGAGTAATAATATAAGTATTAATTCAACATAAGTATAATAATATAAATATCCATCTACTAATAATAGCTCATAATAGTATTTAATAAGCAATAAAGATTTTTAAATCTTCATGAAAATTATACATCCAACTTTCAGATAAGGATTATCTCAGGAAAGGAAGGAGATTCACAGCGGAGTTCTACTGTCATAAAAAAGAATGAAATTATGACATTTGCTGGTATTCTTGTTCTGGTTTGATTGTACTCTTTAAATTCCATTTTCACTTAAAAAAAAATAGTCCAGTATAGATTCAGAATTCTCTTCAGCAAAATTTATTGCACAGTTCAAAGACCTCCCTCAGTTCCTTTGCATATTTAATATGTCTGTGTTGGCAGCCTGAGATTCTTTTTACATAGTACATACTTGTCATGCATAATTCAAAAATATAATTTTCTTATACTTTTCAAAATGTAAAAACGAACTCTGGAAAGATTTTAGGCATATTGACCTTCTTTGACAAAGACCTGATTAAGCTGAGGATAAGGGAGTTGATTTTTTCTCTTGCCATTGATTACCGGGACACAGACCAAAGGGGCTTTTTCCATTAATGGAACACTTGCATATGTATTAGCAACAACTTAATAACTCCCACAGAAACTCCATCACCACCAGAGGAACTAGCCTCTTGGTTTCCACTCCCATGTCCAAAAATGTTCCTCTGCCTATCTCTCATAATAGGCCTGAGACTTTGGGACTAGTACCAGAGGCAGGGACACAGTGGAATAAATTATAGACAGAAGTCAGATTTTTTTCTATTGTCTCTAAACAATTTGGACACCAATCAAAATGTGGCCTTCTGTGCATTTGTGCGCACACACACACACACACACACACACACACACACACCAGTGCATGTTATGGTAACATTTTAATTAGTCCCATTGAAACCACACCACCAAAACTGCCATCAGCCACACGACGTCCACTTTCTTGTCCAATAATATTCTCTTTGCCGTTCTTGTACTGTGCCTGAGGCTGAGTGGTTTGAACATAACACAGGGATACAGAGGAATAAACTTAAAAGATGTGATTCCTTGAGTCTGTCCTATATTTCCTGAAGAAAAAAAAAAGAGCAAGAATATTAAGATACTTAATCCTCCATCAGATGTTAGAAACAAAATCTTCAAGAATTAGTGTTGGAGCTGAAGGTATAAAGCTTAGTGGTAGAGCACTTTCCTGGAATGCCCAAGACCCTGGATTCAATTCTCAGCACTGCCAAAAAAAAGAAGAAAAAAAGAATTAGTGTTTCCCTTTATTATGCACTGTACCCAACAGCATAAAGCTTTTAGTTTAAATTTTAGGATTGAAAGAAGTAGGTAAAGACATTAGACTTCTACTTAAGACTGAGTCATGCACATTGAAATCAAGATGCTGTTATTTATTATGTATCACTAATTTGACTTGAATATATTCCAGGTATAGCAAATGTTACAGAGCCAAGATGACCATCTCACTGACAAGCAAAACGGTGGGTGTCAAACATTGGGAAGAGGGAGGGTGTGTTAAGAAGGATGCAGAATACAGTCTGGGTGTGAGCAAATTCATCATGCCCTTGAGTTGCTTCTTGGTGACGCTTCCTCAGACTAACTTTAATGGATGAAGGGTTTCTGCCAAGTGCTTTTCTTCAGATGGACTTTTTCAAATGCCCTTGCAATGTGAGATCTTAACCTACATGGATTGAATTGGGGAAATAGGAAAGAGAACAGCATTGTCTTTTATCCTCTTTCTTTCTCTCCATATTTTATTCCTTCCTTGTATCAAAAATAGACGCCTGCTATATCATGAAAAACAGGAGTAACACTACTTCTGTCCTAATGGGTGAAGGTAATAATTAAAGACATCAACATTCTATGCCACATTGCATAAAAAGCACTCAGAACATAGTAGTTTTATTATTGCTAGAAATGATTTTATCATCTACCTTCTCTCCTTTACTATCCAAATCTCTCTACTTCTTTCACAACATCTCCCTTTCTTATCATGCATTGCTTTTAACTTGCACAAATGATCCACATTTATTAGACTGCAAACACTTTAGCAGTGTGACCCAATCTATCTACATCCATTTTTTACTTAATATTTTTATTTAATATTATCTAAAATATTACTTATGCATATTAAAGAAGTTTCATGTGATATTTCCACATATGCATAGAACCAGCTTGCACTGACCAAATTTGACCTCCCTTTGTTCACCACCACCCCCAATACACACACCTCCTTCCAGTCTCTATGAATCACTATTCTACTTTCAGGTCAACTTTTATAGCTTCCACATATGAGACAGAGCATGCACTACTTGCATATCTGTGTCTGGCTTATGTCCTTTAACATAATGTCATTCAGTTCCATCCATTTATCCATGTACATAGCAAGATTGCAATAAATGTCTGCTGGCTATGCATGAGGTAGAGCAAGTCATAATAATCATAAAACTTCCTTATAAAAAAGCAGGCATTGTTCTGGTGACACAATGCCTCTCAATGCTTGTAGGATCCCCCCATTCTCTAAGCATGATTCAAAGAGGGAAAGAAGCACAGTGACTGGTACAGTGAAGTACCTCTGGAAGGAGGTCCCTGTTCTTTTCTCTCCCCCACACTCAAGCAAGAGCCACAACTTTCCATGACTGCTTTCCAGAATATTCCCTGACAGTACAATACTAGATAAACACATTGAAAACTGAAGGTGAAAAAGTCCAAGGGCATTGCTACCACCCATCTGAAAAAGAAAAAAAATTTAATTTAAAAATTTTGTAATCTTGAGGATGAGATCAAAGAGTCAGTGGACTTAGATCAATCATTCATCAACCAAAAAATACCTAGGTATTGTGCCTAAGTGTATCTAGTACACTGAATGTGACAACACACTCCTTCATGAGGTAAGACAGATTTCTCTTAGTGATAAAAACCTGCTTTCATTCTACACTCCTACAGTGTGCCAACTGCACTGTGTTCCCCAATGCTGCCTGTACAGTCCTGTTATTTTTACCACTTATTGAACTTTCGCGAGTTCTTTTCCTCTGTGTGATATATCCCTGCTTCTGATTCTTGGAAATTCATGAAGCCTGAGTGAAACCTTTGTCTCCTCTGGAAAACTTCCAACGCAGGTCCGCCATGCTCCCACAGTACTGATCAGGCCAGCATTGTGTCCCATGAGTGTTACACACTTAAATGTATGTGCTCTCCAGCACACAGAAAATTTCCCCAAAGGTAGGACTTTGCCAAACTGTGTGTGTATTGCTAGTACCAGCCCAATCCCCACCATACTGGGAGGGTCACAGGATGTGTGTGGAAGGACAAAAGGACTCCTTGGCTAGATGCAGCCTCAGTGATAAATAAAGGCATTGTCAGGAATGCAGTTGAATCTAACTTTACAAAATCGGGTTCCACTTTTTTAATAGTCTTTTTTTTTATTGTAGATGAATACAATACCTTTATTTATTTATTTATTTTATGTGGTGCTGAGGATCGAACCCAGTTCCTTACGCATGCAAGTCAAGGGCTCTACCACTGAGCTACAGCCCCAGCCCTCGGGTTCCATTTTTCTAACATCAATTTCTGTTGCACCATGTTATCGAGGGTGCTGCAGATGCCTGGGAGGTTAGGTTGAACCTATGCTAGGTCCTGATTTATCTGGAAACTTTATGACCTTTTTAAACATACAGCTCATCTGGGACTGTTTTTCTCTCACCTTTACCCTAAAATTGAGGTGAGGAAATAATTCTAACGAATTGAATGCTTAAACAACTATTGCATGTTCTCAGTAACAAATGGAATGTAAGTTTGGGAACTAAACAGAATCACATTCGTTCAACAACTTACTAGTGTTGTCAGTTTGGGGAAATGAGTTCACCTTTTTTGAACATTGTGTCTTTGTCTGTAGGAATGAAATAAAAACCACTTCTTCATAAGAGAGAACTATTCACAAGACACTTTATGTCTTGAGATGGGAAGCTTGCAGAGGGCATCCTGACTGACTCCCCAGATGGTTTTTCTCAACCCCTTAGAGATGGATCTACTGACATCTACAAGACAGGGGAAGGAGGAGCAGAGCAGGGAGAGAAGTAGCTTCCCAATTTGCTTCCGCCTTTTGGCAGAGCCTAAAACTGAGCTCCTGCATCAGAACTTTCTTCAATTTTGTAGCCTGTCAAGTGAATCTCCCCCTCAGTTCAGATTCCTCTTGCTCTCTGTGGGCTCCAACTGAGAGTGTCCACGCAGTTCAGAATTGAGGGTCACGGCCCCCATCATTCAATGGTCAGATCCAGAGTGTGGACAAGATGCAACCCGGGCTGCAGTCTCCCAGTCCAGAGCTCTCTGCACAATGTCCCAAGCCTTCACTCAGTCTTAATGAATTTACAAAAGCATCTTTCAGATTTCCAAAATATCCACAGGTTCTGGTAATGTGGAGAAATAACAGATAATAATCACAAATTAGGATCGGTTGAAACAAAAATAAGAACGTGCAGGTGGTCCTTTTATATCTTGCCTTTAAGGAAGCCAGAAACTTTCACTACCTCCCTTCAAAGAAGCACAATGGACAAGAGTTGAAACAATTTTATTAAAGCAGAATAAGACTCAGAAACGTTTTTAGGATATTGGAGGTTAATACCAAAGCATCAATTTCAACTTTGGTGGCTTTATCTCCTCAAATGTGCTATGTAGATGTCACTCCTTAATGGACTTTTTTACCCAAAATAGTTCTATAGGAAAAGGAACGAATGGTACTGTGTGTAAAATGTGATTTGATCACAAAACTTGATTGCCACTTTTAAAATGTGGACACCTTAACAAATTGCAAACACTGCAGCCGTGCAGGGAAGCTTGTGGTTGCATACTAGGACCTTGGAAAGACAACAAAATAAATAGCCCTTTCTTCATACGACATACCTTGGAACCAAAGAGCAAAGGGAGGATGACTCCATAGAGATGGAGAACTGCACCAGGGTAAAAGAATTTGTTTTCCTTGGCCTCTCCCAGAATCAAGACGTGAGCTTTGTCTTGTTCCTTTTCCTACTTCTGGTGTACCTGACGACTCTGCTGGGAAACCTTCTCATCATGGTCACTGTGACCTGGGAGTCACGCCTTCACACCCCCATGTATTTTTTGCTCCGTAATTTGTCGATGGCCGACATCTGCTTTTCCTCCATCACAGCTCCCAAGGTGCTGGTGGACCTTCTCTCTGACAAGAAGACCATCTCCTTCAATGGCTGCCTCACTCAGATGTTCTTCTTCCACCTTATTGGGGGGGTGGATGTAATTTCTCTGTCAGTGATGGCTCTAGATCGATATGTGGCCATCTCCAAGCCCTTGCACTATGTGACCATCATGAACAGAAACAGTTGCATAGGGTTAATAGTGGGCTCCTGGCTGGGGGGCTTCGTCCACTCCATTGTGCAGATCGCCCTCTTGCTCCCACTGCCCTTCTGTGGGCCCAATGTCCTTGACACTTTCTACTGTGACGTCCCCCAGGTCCTCAAACTCGCCTGTACTGACATTTTTGTACTTGAACTGCTCATGATTTCCAACAATGGGATGCTCACCACACTGTGGTTTCTCTTGCTCCTGGTGTCCTATTTGGTCATATTATTATTAATAAGGTCCCAGGCAGGAGAGGGCAGGAGGAAAGCCATCTCCACCTGCACCTCCCACATCACCGTGGTGACCCTGCACTTTGTGCCCTGCATCTATGTCTATGCCCGGCCCTTCGCTGCCCTCCCAACAGATAAGGCCATCTCTGTCACCTACACTGTCATCTCCCCTCTGCTGAACCCCTTGATCTACACTCTGAGGAACCATGAGATGAAGTCAGCCATGGGGAGACTCAGGAAAAGACTTGGACCTTCTGACAGAATGGACCAGTAGTTCCCTCCTGTCCCCACCTTTGAGAATGTTGAACATCAGGTAGACTCTCTTTGCTACCTGATTTCTAACTGATTTTTCTCTTTCTACTAAGATAAGCATGACTTTCAAAGATTCTGATCAGCATGCCCCCAAAGTAAACAGATGTGCTTTGTGTCTCAGAAAAGAAAAATAAAATTTTTAGCAGAGAGATGTATGTTGCTTTTGCTACACAGCCTCAGGAGAAATAAAGGAATCAGAATTAAAATCACTCAAGTCTTCCCACCAGATCTCTGCACCGTCAGCCGGAAGGGAGCTCAGGCCTTGGGGTTCTGCAAGGTGGGAATCACGTCCTAATGGGGTCATCACATCCAAGTTAAGTTCCTCTGCTACTTCTGTAATATGAATAAGCTAATGATGCCCACCTAAAAAGACTTTTTAATCTCAAGTCCACACTCCACTGGTTGAGAGCAGGTGCCTTGGAGTTGGCACTGCCTGAGTTACAACAGGCCCTACCAGCACTTGTCAGAAGTACTGGAGCTCCCAGGGGCCAGAGGTGAAATAACCCATGCTTCAACGTACAAGACGTAGCGTTGGATTATTAACCAAAGCATAAAATAAATACCCATGAGTTCATGCTGATGTAAATAAATGACTGAATAAATAAATCAGTGGAGGGGCTGAAGTTGTAGCTCAGTGGTGAGCACTTGCCTTACATGAGTGAGGCACTGGGTTCGTTCCTCAGCACCACATTAAAAATAAATAAATAAATAAAATAAAGATATTGTGTCCATCTACAACTAAAAAAATATTTTTAAAAAAATCGATGGAGGGTAATGAACAAGTATCACACGGTGTAGAATTCCAAATAACTTATGTGGATTCTCCACTCTCAAAGAGATCCCTGGAATACTTGGAGAATTGTTCTGCCTGGCTTAGAGGTCAGCAGGTCTGGATGTATTTCCATATCCATGCCTGAGGACCCACTTGTATTTTTCAGTTGGGGCTCAGGAATTCTTGCTCCCATGGAATGGAGACTGCCCAGTTTTGGTTCTTTAGTGAAGGTGATTTGGGGAACCTTTTAAATAAGACTTCTGAGGGATGGGGTTGTGGCTCAGGGGTAGAGCGCTTACCTAGCATGTGTGAGGCACCGGGTTTGATCCTTAGCACCACATAAAAATAAATAAATACAATAAAGTCATGTGTCCATCTACAACTAAAGAAAAATATAAATAATAAAAAATAAAACTTCTGAAGGCAAAAAAAAAAAAGAGGTGTAGCCTAACCCCCAACTCCTTGCATGGGAGTCCTGAATGCTGGTGTCCTCCCAAAGAGCACAATATGGAAGCAGAACAAAAAATCTGGAGAAACCTGAAAAATATTACTTTGTCCAGGTATTCAACACTAACAGCATTGGTGACAAGTCATTTTAACAGCATGTGCCCTTTGCCATGCTGGAATGAAGGGGCACTTTAGCTCTGTACCTTTTCTCCCAAAAACCTATGACCTCTGTCTAACCAAGGGAAAATCACTAGACCAAGCAAAATCGAGGGACCTTCTCTAAAATACATAACTCCTTAATACTGTCAAGGCCATCAAAAACAAGGAAAATCTGAGAAATTTTTCATATAGAGGAGCTTAAGGAGACAGGGCAAAGAAATGCAATGTGTTATCCTAGATGGGATCCTTTAACAAAAAAAAATAGGATATTAAGTTCAAGAGTAAGGAAATCTAAATAAAACATAGACTTTATCTAGTAATAATGTATCAACATGTGGTTTTTTAGTTGTGGCAAAATTACTGTAATACTGTTCACAGGGTAACAGTGTGTCAGGTATATGGAAACTTAATAATAATATTCTTGCAGTTTTGCTGTAAATCTGTCCTGAAGTTAAAATTTTACTTTGTTAAATGTACCTAGCCACCTGGCATGGCGGCACATGCCTGTAATCCTAGCAGCTTGGGAGGCTGAGGCAGGAAGATCATGAGTTCAAAGCCAGACTCGCAAAAGCGAGGCACTAAGAAACTCAGTGAGACCCTGCCTCTAAATGAGTATTTAAAAGTGGGGGCTAGGGATGTGGCTCTGTGGTTGAGTGTCCCTGGGCTCAATCCCTGGTATTAAAAAAGAAATACCTAGCACATAAGAAAACTTAATAAATACTTCTCTTATTTTTCTATAAAGATGATGCTCAAAAGGAAAGTACCGGGAACTAAATTAGAACAAATTATATTCCATGCTTTTATAATTATGTCAAAATAAATTTTATTATCATGTATAACTAAAAATAACCAATTAAAAATTTAAAAAATGATTTTCCAAAACATTTTTTCCTCAATTCAAAATGTTTTTCTTCCCCTAAAGCCTTTGGGAATGAGAAGAGGGAGGTGGTGGAGACTGTCGGTTAATACTACGAAGTAATATCCTGCCAAAGTGCCATTTGGGGAAACTGAGAAATTTCTGCTTCCTGCACTTTGTTATTAACTTATTCAGGCTGGATGCAGGGTTTGTCATTTTGAAGGGACACCTTGACTGAATCATGCAGATGTAAAGTAAATCCCTGCAAATTGCAACTGGGGAGGTCTTGAATCCAAAGAGTAACTCAGAATTAGCAGTGTAAGCATTCTGTTTGTTGATCTTCACTGGGAAAGAGCTGGATATACTAAACTTAATTCTGTTGCAACTAGAGAGAAGGAGTTGGGTTTGGACTTTAGGTGACATTCGGGAGACTTCTGCCCGTAGAATCCCTTCTGCCTGGAGGCTGCCTAGGGCCAAAGGAGGAAGAAGCCAGCAGGCTGCCCTTTGCTTCAAAAGCATTCCAGATAGGCAGAGGGAGCAACTCTTGAAAATATTCAGTTTTGAAGGCCTTAGAATTGTGGAGAGTAGATATGATCAAACAACATAGCTAGTTTATCAATTTTCTCTATTTCGACATTTCTCACCATGTGGACATCTTGGTGTCTTATTTCATTTTGCTCAGTTTTTCTTAATGTAAACAGCTAGCAATAGTGCTCTTTCCTGGGCCTGCTTCATCCTCTTCCCCAGAGAGGGGAATCCTTGTAAGCCAAGTGCTGGGATATGGGGTGAAATGGGACTTCCCCCAATCTTCCTGCCCCTGAAAATCCAGTATTCTTTGTATGAATTTTCAGATCCCGAAATAGAACACGAACCAATGCCCTCCCAGTTATAAGTCTATGTCAATCTCATGGATTCAAGGGCAAGGAGTCTCTCAGATGATCAAGAACAGTGCAATTTGGGTTTTGTAAGAAATACACGTTGACACATTTTAAGGTGACCTCTCCCCCTGTTGAAGCCAGAGCCTGAGGGGATTCTCTCTTTAGGCTGCCTCTACAAAAGTGTAGAGTCTAGACAGAATGCGTGTCCCTAAGCGAATGTGCCTAAGTAACTTCTTAATTACTCCCACTGAAACAACCTCGCCATCACCAGAATTCTTGCACACTATATCCACCGAAATCCCTCTGACAATTCTCACATTTGTTCTGGGATTAAGAAATTGGTAAATATGACAGCGCACTGGGTACCAGTGTTGAAGAACCCATACTCTTCCCTGAGCCTGCCCTTTGTCACATTGATGCAAAAAAGAAGCCACTGAAATCAATGGCTTCCGGAAGAGTGTTGAACAGAACGTTCTGAAACCAAATGCTTCCCAAGTTTCATGTGAACTTTAGTTAAGATGTCGGAGCTCTTGAAAGAAGGCTGGAGATCATAGGTAAGAGACAGTGCCACAAGATTGTGTGTGCCTGTGGTGCCTGGTCACCCGATGAGCAAACAATAGTAAGAACTATTAAAATCCAGGGCTAGGGGCTGGGGTTGTAGCTCAGTTGGTGGAGTGGTTCGCCTAGCACGTGTGAGGCACTGGATTCGATCCTCAGCACCACATAAATACAAATAAATAAAATAAAGGTATTGGGTCTATCTACAACTGAAAACACATTTTTTAAAAAAAAGAAATCCAGGTGTAATCGTTAAGATTAATAAAGGTTAAGAATATTAAGAATGATAATCATTGTGAAATGAGATCAGAATGGAATTGGGGGAAAAGCAGCTTTTGTTCTCTGGGGTTTCTTGAATTGTACAGAAAAGAGATTGTTGTCATGCATTTCTTCCCTCTATCCGGATGAATCTCCTCAGACTAGGAAATCTACAGAGATAATTCTTATCCCAAATTTAACCTAGAGAGAAAAATGAAGTATTTCAAATTCTCAGGAAAGTAGAAAGACATACAATTAACACCTACATGCATGAAGTTCACATGAAACTCAAGAAATTAGCTTTCTCACCGAGCATCCTGTTCATGAGCAACTTCCAGTGGTCCCCCAAGTCCATCACTTTCTTTCCATCCCCAAATGCCCAAAATGTAAGTGTCACCTCCTCTGTGCAATTTTCTGAGCCTCGTGGTGAGAAATCCTTTTCTCACACTCAGCTTTTCAACTGTCCTGAGACAGCCCCTGTCACTCCCCTATAACTCTAGATGTTGATGATTTTCCCACTGTTTGGATTGTATTCCTTTCTCTCAAGTAACCTGGAACTCGACCATGCTCTATCAGCATTTGCTAGATAGTTAGATGGATTTTAAAAAGCAGAAGGATGGAGAAGCTGAAGGAGCTTGTCTTTGAATTACCAAAGGTAGTTTTTAAACGTAGAATCTATTCCTTGATTTTCTACCCTTCTGTGTAGACCACGTTTGCTGTACAACTGGAGTCTCAGTGGAAGACTGTTATAACCAAGGTGGTTCCCCTGAGCATCTCCAACAACTAGACTGAGTTGGTGCTTTCTGGTGACCATTTGCTCTCTTTAAGCTACTCTGGATTGATTTTTTTAGGGTGGTATGACTAAAACACTTTGTGTTTCAAAGGAATTTTCCCCCCAGACTGGATAACCCATTTAAGTAGTTCTAAGGACCCTTCTCTTCCAAAGGATGCTCTTTGGATTAAATTCTGCAGAAGCATTCAGATACCATTTGGCTCAATATGCCCCATCTACCCATGAGCCTCCACCATTAAAGTTACCCAGCACAGTTGTAGACATAAGGAATATCCAGCCTGCACATGGAAACCTTTACATACACAATTCACCAACTCCTCACAACCTCTCCGTGGAGTGGGTGCTATTATTATCTCCATTCCACAGAGGAAGCACAGATTCAGTGAGGGCACACACTTGCCCAGATCCCACATATGCAAAGCCGGGACTTGAACCCAGATGGCTCTTGCTACCCAGCCCTTGCACTGCACCACTTCATGATGCCAGATGGAAGCCACACCAGGCAAGTGGTCTTCTCACCTCATACATGGTCACCAACTTCTGCCCTGCTTTTATTGCCACTGAAAGAAAAAAACCTCCTACTTTCTGTAAAACAGTATAATCTGATGATGTTTGAGTCTCTGAGGAAGCAATGTGTGTATGTGAGTTGTTAACCCAGAGTTTTTTTTCATCCTTACACACATATAATCACGCTTATGAATTAGGCAGTATTCTAAGTACTAATGCTTTATGTAGATTAATTCGTTTAGTTTCCACAAAAATCATATGAAGAAGCTGCTGCTGCCTCCAAATGACCTGTGCATAGCAAGTGCCCAGATGGACTTTGGACAGACAGGCATGTGGTGCCAGAGTTCACCAAGCAGCCACCTCTAAACCACCTCTCGGCAGCTGGTTTTAAGTCTTCGTAATTAAATAGATCTTGGACAAAGTTGCATATTGAGGAAAGACATTTTGAATGGAAAGTAAACTGTGTCAAAAGAAATGTCTTCATTTGGACTAACAAAGACATATAAAAAATGGGAAGAAAGTGACTTTCACTCTTTTTGTTTGTTTCTGATTACGGGATGAAAAGGGAGATAAACTGGGAAGAAATTAAGAAATTAAGGACCATTTCAAGGGTTTATGAAAAAATGAGAAAAGAACCCCAAAGTAACACAATTCTATGGTAAGTACATGTTTAACATATTAAGAAACCACCAGACTGTTTTTAAAGGAGGTTTTACCATTTTACATCCTCACCAGTATTCTAGTTTCTCTAAAGTTGTAACTTTACCCACTCTGGATAGATCCATTTTAATATTAGTCGCTCTAATAGGTGAATACCATTTTCAATTTACAATGTGGTTTTAATTTATACTTCCCCAGTAATAAACCATGTTGAATATCTTTTAATGTACTAATTTTCTATGACTGTACCTTCTTGTTGAAGTATCTGTTCAAACCATTTAACCTTTTTAAAAATTGTACTTGCTCCCTGGCCCAATGCTGGGGATGGAACTCAGGGCCTCACACATGCTAGGCAAGCTCTCTACCACTGAGCCACTTCCCCAGCCTAATGCTTACTTCCTTATTAATGAATGTTAAAATCTACAGCTATTCCACCCATAGTTATTTGCCCAAGAAAAATGGAGCCATATGTCCACACAACAACCTATAATAAATGTTCATTTTTTTCCCTTTCTTAACCATAATGATAGTGCCGTAGCTATTAACCTAGGTCATTCTTTATCAAAGCATACACTTCAAATATGTGCAGTCTATTGTAAGTCAATGGTCGCTCAATAAAAGAATGAATCTTTAAGAAATTTGAACAATGAAAAGAAAGGAAGTTTCGATTAAAACTTTCATTTCAGTAGCTGAAGATTTTTCACTTTGCAGGAGTGTTGGTATTCAAAGGAAAGGTAGAACCAATGAGTCCCCCTTAAGGAAAATTGAGTAATAGAAGAAATTTTTATGTTTTTTAAAACTTTCTAATTTTTCATGGAATGAAACTTGCAATTAAAAGGGAGGAAATGCTTCTGCAGAATTTAATCCAAAGATCATTATTTTGCAGATAGGGGTTCTTAGAACTACTTAAATGGGTTATCCAGTCTGGTTGGGGGGGGGGCGGAATTCCTGTGAAACCCAAAGTGTTTTAATTATACCACATTAAAAAATTAATAATAACTCCACTTTCTAATTCCCATGCCACAAATAGTCCATTTATCAATATCTAGCATCCACCTTTGATTATCTTGGCTACTTAGAACTTATATACTTAGAACATGATCTCTTAAACATTTCCTACAATAAATGCCATTTACAGGAGAAAAAGTAATCAAATTCATGCTTGTGTAATAAGATGTCATGTCATTTGGAAACACCAGCAAATACCCTAAGACAGCAATTCATGCGGCAACAATAATTCCTGACCCTATAAACCTGCATTTAGACTAAGGGAGAATAAACACCTTCTGAAATAACACACTCAATTTTTTCCAAGATGTACAAAGAAGAGGAAACACAATTCAATGGAGTTAGGAAATGACACCACAATAAAAGAATTTATATTTCTGGGACTTACTCAGTCCCAAGACCTGAGTGTGGTCTTATTTATCATTCTGTGTTTTGTGTACCTGACGACTCTGCTGGGAAACCTCCTAATCCTGGTCACTGTGACCTGTGAGTCCCGCCTTCACACCCCCATGTACTTGCTGCTCCGCAACCTAGCCATCCTTGACATCTGCTTCTCCTCCATCACGGCTCCTAAGGTCTTGGTGGACCTTCTGTCAGAGAAGAAGACCATTTCCTACGTAGGCTGCATGACACAGATGTTCTTCTTCCACCTCCTGGGTGGGGCAGACATTTTCTCCCTCTCTGTCATGGCTTTTGACCGCTACATGGCCATCTCCAAGCCCCTGCACTACGTGACCATCATGAGTCGGGGGAGATGCACCGCCCTCATCGTGGCTTCCTGGGTGGGGGGCTTCATCCACTCCATCGTGCAGATCTCCCTCTTGCTCCCGCTGCCCTTCTGTGGACCCAGTGTTCTTGACACCTTCTACTGTGACGTCCCCCAGGTCCTGAAACTCGCCTGCACCAACACATTCACTCTAGAGCTCCTGATGATTTCCAACAATGGCCTGGTCACTACCCTGTGGTTTCTCTTCCTGCTTGTGTCCTACACAGTCATCCTGATGATGCTGAGGTCCCAGGCAGGGGAGGGCAGTAGGAAAGCCATCTCCACCTGCACCTCCCACATCACCGTGGTGACCCTGCACTTTGTGCCCTGCATCTATGTCTATGCCCGGCCCTTCGCTGCCCTCCCCACAGATAAGGCCATCTCTGTCATCTTCACTGTCATCTCCCCTCTGCTGAACCCCTTGATCTACACTCTGAGGAACAAAGAAATGAAGTCAGCCATGAGGAGACTGAAGAGAAGACTCCTGCCTTCTGAAAGGGAGTAGAAAAAGAATCCCCACGCTTTATCACCAAGGAGTCCTTTCCTGTGTTTCCCATGGATTTGTGTACCCAAACGCATGCCAACTAACCAACTGCCATCCTAGGTCGCCATTTATAGGTAACAACTTAAACTTCTGTTTCACATGAAGTAATTACCGTGATAGGATTGAGCTGATGTCTATATTTCCAATCAAAATCAAAGTAAAAATATGCCAATCAAAAGGACTGCATGATCTAGTTCAACTCCTTTTTCAGAAGATAAAGTAATAAAATCCCAGAAAGAAAAGGTGATTTGTTCAAGATTTTCAATCAAATTATTCTAGAAATTCAACAATTCACACTTGCCACCTCATTAGCTACTGCCCTGTTCTTTCATACCACACGAATGTCATTTCTTACACTATTGGATCTGTCTGTACTAAGCTGTAACCATGTTCTAGCAGGACTTTTGATCAGCACCTCATATGTGGGTGTGGATGGCCTATCACAGATTGAGAAATTGTCCTCTGCTGAGTTAAACTCCTCAGAACATAATGGTTGCCTTCCTAGATCTCCATCAAGAATGAAGCAGCTGGGGCTGGAGATGTGGCTCAAGCGGTAGCGTGCTCGCCTGGCATGCGTGCGGCCTGGGTTCTATCCTCAGCACCACATACCAACAAAGATGTTGTGTCCGCCTAGAACTAAAAAATAAATATTAAAATTCTCTCTCTCTCTCTCTCTCTCTCTCTCTCTCTCTCTCTCTCTCTTAAAAAAAAGAATGAAGTAGCTTGGGAAGATTTATCACAATGGCATAAAGAGATTTGTCTCAACACAGAAGAGATGTGTCAGATGCACATTCTTGTGATGAGATTCAACAAAGGCAGAAACCCCAAAGGTCCCACCCATGATGCAGTCCATCTCTTCTAACCAAGGACTGATTTGCAGCCTTATTAGGGTCCATCTCAGTTCAGCTTCACCATTCATATTTCCTCCCACTGGAGAAAAAGTAGAAATGTTAAAGAAGATAATACTCTGACCAGTCTATTTTTCAAACTGTTGGTATCTGAAAAATGTCCCTTTTTAGGCTAGTGTTATTTGCTACTGAAAGTGGCAAAGCCTGGCATCTGAAAGCTCCACCTTCAGACCTGGATGCAAATCTCTGTCTGCCTCCCATCAGCTGTGTGATCTTGAGCAAATAAAATATCCATCTCATGGAGTGGTTAAGTTAAAATGACGTAGTGTGTATAAAACATGAGCTATCTGGAAGATAGTAAAGGCTAAGTGAAAGGCAAATGTCACTGTTAATATCACACTACTGCTTTGCCTAACAAGGTTTCTGTCCCCTCTTGTCCTGTTAATCTTCTCCTGTCTGGCCCGAACTCATCACTTTTTAAAAAGTGGGGGAGTAGAAAACACAGGCATGTGCAATGAATTCAAAACGTCTATCATCTTAAAATTTCTTGCTTCCTGGGCTGGGGTTGTGGCTCAGTGGTAGAGCGCTTGCCTAGCGTGTGTGAGGCACTAGGTTCAATCCTCACACCACATAAAAATAAATAAATAAATAAAATACAGTTATTGTGTCTATCTAAAACTAAAAACATTTTTTTAAAAAATTCTTGTTTCCTCGCATTAAAGCATGACAATAAGTTTCCTTGTTATTTTATTAAGGCTCAGAGCCACCCTGAAGCTGACACAAGCTGAGAGATACAGCACAGGACAGTTTCAGATGAAAAGGAAACAATGGATCAAATATAAATCCAGAAGACTGGACCAGTAGGATGGACAAAAGTTAGCAAATCACAGCATGTGGAGGGCAACTTCATTTGTGTCCCTTGTTGGCCCTGGCCCCAGAAGCATTCACGATGCCTCCAAACAACCATCTCAAATATTTGCCACTTCCTGTCCCCTGATCCACTCTAATTTTTACCATATCAACTTACCTCCCCACACATAGAAAGTCTAAGAACAATTCACACTTGCCACCTCATTAGCTACTGCCCTGACCCCAGGAGCTCTGGTCTCAAGACTCTAGGTTTTTCTTTATGAAACTGCCTGTAAGAAATGCGCACCGAGAATCACTGAATAGCCCATTTCATGCAAATGTGTTCTTTCTTCCAATCTCTTGTGATTCACTCCAATCATGTTTTTGATCTCTATGATAGAATCTGATGACACCAAAGATGTATCAGGTCTGAGTCACTGTATCTCCAAAGTGTAATTCTAAGGGGGACACGTACTGTGGAACCCTTGTTGTGTCATTGTCCCTGATGACCTCCTCAAACCATGTCCAAACACACACATGAAGGGGAAGGCAATTGCATCTGATCACACAAGCATTTTTCTGGATAACATAAAATCACTAGTTGGGCTGCATCTTTCCCCATTTAAATCAGGGGGCTTTTAAATATTTACTTTTTAGTTATAGTTGGACACAATGTCTTTATTTTATTTATTTTATTTTTATGTGGTGCTGAGGATCGAACTCAGGGCCTCACACGTGCTAGGTGAGTACTCTACCGCTGAGCCACAACCCCTGTCCAGGGTTGTTTGTTTCTTTTTTTTTTTAACCAGCTCTATTAAGGTGTAATTGACAAATAAAAATCATATATATTTACAGTGTACAACATGGTGTTTGGATACATGCATGCATAATGAAATGAGGTATGTTTTGGTTATTCTTTAAGCTCTGCTGCTAAGCACCATAGAATACTCAAGTGAATCTATGCTCACATGACTTCTAACAATCCTTTGTACATATATATGTCCCTGAGTCAATTGTTTTAATGATAAATATCTCTGAATACTCATGAAAAAAATAACAAGTTATTTATGAAGTCAGGAACTGATGAATATCAAGAGTTATCACCATGCTCCCTCTCTAGATTGTGAATAAATTGTAGTTACTAGAGATGTAAATGAAAATAATTGCATAAGGGCAGTGTACATGTGGCTTTAAAACGAAACTTAGTCCATCCTCTGAGAGTTGCCCTAACAGTAACCACAGAGCTTTCATTTTTCCACGGCTACCCTTTTATTCAGGTTTTATTTCCCAACTGATTTCAGGCCTTTAAAGTGACTTTGGTAAAGGGGAAGACAGCACGGTCCTCAGTGTCATCTAATACAACACTTTCTTCCTGAGTCAAAGAAGAAATGCACTTTGTGCTTCCTCTAGGGGAAAGGATGTGCCCTGAGTGTGCATGTATTCATGTCCCTCTTGCATGGACGGGAGAGAAGGGACAGAGAGGAGGTGAGTGGGGGGGAGCAGGGGAGGGAGAGGAAGAGAAAGAGAAAGATGAGAGGGACAGAGAGTCCTTGGTGACATTCTAATGGCTCCCCCAGGAACTCCACCATGTTGGCCACTCAGCGTCCACATTCATCCCCAACTGTACTCCCTTTGCTAATTCCTATATCGGGCTGTGGCTAAGGGACTAATACAGTGTCCAAGGCACTGTAAAGCAGAAGAGAAGAGTGAGAACAGTGATTCCCTGAGGTTGCTTTTTCCCATCTGAAGGAAGAAGATAACAAAACCACTGGCCTTGGGGTAGGCTTTACATTAAACCCAGAATTCCCCTGGCACGCACTTCTAAGATGCAGTGCCAGCATTATAAGCCGATCGATTTCCCACTTGGAGATTAAGCCAACAGCTCGTGTTGGTGTGTTTGAAGTTCTGAAACTGAGAAATTATTAGTGTTGATTTTTTTCAGCAATGCTGCGTGTGTAGAATACTCCTGTCAAAACCAAGGCTTTTAAGGAAGCAAAGAAAAGCAGTTGTTTTTCAGTAGTGGGAAGAAGAAAAGTGTAGCTTGCAAAACAGCGAGAAGGTCAGTGGTCTTACTGGGCAGGATATTAAGGTTTAAAGTGTTTTGAGGGTCACTGAGAAAGTGCTCAGCTCTGTCAGGAGGGTGATTCTTTGGTAAAACAGAATTTAGGATGGTGGTTCCTGAGCTCAGTCTATGCAGTATGATCATCTGGGCTCCTTGCCTGGGAAAGGAAGTTTGGGGCTTTGAGAAGATGTTTTAATGACAAGTTTATCTGTGCCTTCACATGCCCACTGAATATGAATAATGATTTTAAAACTTTTAGGGATTTCATCAAGAGTAGGGGACTTTCAAACTTGAAAAATTAAAAGCCACAATTGTCTAGGGGCATGAGGCAGGCTTGCTCTGTGGAATCCTGGGGCCGAGGGGAAACAGTCTTCAGATTCTGTCCAAAATAAGCTTGTTTTCAAAGTATGGTCTCCTATGCAGTGATTTTTAAGAAATTCTCAAGATCTTTATTTTGACCTTGCAAGACACTTAAATTTGTATTTCTTAATCCATTGCCTTGCCCCTCTTTCTATTGTGCTTGTGTTTTAATGCAACATGCATAATCCTATACTTTCAAAGAATCCTCTGCAAAAAGACACCATTCAAAGGAACCCACCAAATCCATTATTTGCATGTGAGGTGATATTACTCAGACCTCATCTCTGTGCCTTTCCTTTGGAATATTATATATTTGCTGCAGGTTATTTATAAAGGTCTCTGCAAACTGCAAAGTTTGATTTTCCAGAGTCTGCTTTTATTCACGCACTTCAGCATATAAAGTCACTCTGACATCCTCTCAGGCTAAGTCACTGTCAGCCATTCCTCTCACACACCACCTGCCACCTTCTAACACCACCATCTTACACAAAATATTACTTTAATTTGATTTGCAAAGGATTTTCCTGAGCTGCTTTTTTTACAGCATTTTCTGGGAATGGTTGATCACTGGAAAGAAGGATACTTGCAGAAGAATATTAGTCTTTGAAATAAGACAAATATTGGCTTGAAATAAAATTCTGCCAACTGTGAGACCTTGATTAAGTTACTTTTTCTCTTTCTGTGCCTCAGTTCCCTCATCTATAATACCAGGATAATAATATCTATTTCATATAGATATTATAGATTTAGAATGACCCAAAAAAAATGATTCAATGGGCTCGGCACACAAGAATCACTCCATAAGTATTTGCTAAAAGCAAGCAAAAATTTTGCAAAGTTGAATTCCTTTATACTGCCTACAGGTCTATGATGTTTGAAAATTGCATGAACCTTCTAGAACTTAATCTCCAAATGACAGCATTTCTTATTGAGGATAATGGTATATTTTCTTTCTGTAAAAGTTTATAATATAAATATCTACACTTATAACTGCATACAAAAATAATTTTTTTAATTTTTATTTTCTAGCTGTTGGTAGACCTTTATTTTATTTTATTTTATGTAGTGCTGAGCATTGAACCCAGTGCCTCACACATGCTAGGCAAGTATGCTACTGCTGAGCCACAGCCCCCAAAAATAAATTTTTTAAGTCACATTTATAAATAGACGTATGAGTACAAAAACTCTGATTTTCTTTTTATACATGTCTTAGTCCAAGTCCCTGAGCAAAACAGAAAATTATTTCAAGAAAAGAGATGGAATTTTCTCCTTACCCCAAAGTATTGGGAACCACAGGGTCAATAGTAAGATGAACCCCTATAGATGGACCTGGCCTATGTAAGGAAAGACTCACTCACCTGGGGCATGGGTGACTCACCTCCTCCTTAGAAGCACACTGTGTATGAGGAAGGTCTTTTATTATTATGTAGCAGATAAATTATAATACTGAATGTTCAAGAGGACTCTAAGCTATGTCTTGTGAACTCATGAGTTTGGTACAAGCTCATGGAGTAAATTCTCCATGGTCACACCAGATAGGAGGTGGTAGTACCTAAAGGCATAAACGTTCCAAATGACTACATGTATGTGTCCAAAATGCATGTGAGGGCCATGATATTGCTCAGCAGAGTTTCTGGATAACATGGGGTTTACAAATTGCATAGACTCAAATAACAGAACTGTCTTTGTCTATATCACCATCATTTGTACAGCCCCACCTTGTTTTCTGCCAGGTCCACAAGCTGCAACATTCTTACTGTCTTAACTGTAAACTTCTTAAGGAAGGACCTATATTTGAGTCCCCTTTCCTTGAAAAAAAAAAACAGTTCAGTGTCATGGAAATGATGAATAGAGAAAGGGGGGAGAACAAGAGATAATAGGTAAAAGAAGAGCTGGAGAGAGGGAGAAGGCATGCAATACAGGAAGCTCTTGGACTTGCTGCTGTGCCTTCTGAGCAGATTTGAAAACGGAAAGAAAGATTCTAGAGTGAGCTGCTGTCCTTAATGAAAAGAGGTCTGGACACTCCAGATAAACCAAGTTTCCTCTTGGGTGTTTCCTCCACTTCCCAGCTGTGGTAAGTACAGTGTGGGCAATTCTTCCTTTAAAGACCCTGTAAAACTGAAATCTCCTAGGATGGTCATTTAGAACCATCATTCTTGCCACTGTTGTTGTTGACATTGACACTCATGATGGGGAGACTGAGAAAAATCTGAACCAATGCCAATGCAATGAGAAAAGGGGGCTCTGATTTGTGTCAGTGAAAAGGAAGGTGCTGCTTGGGGAAATAGAGTATTTTCAGGACCTTTTTCCACCTTATCAGTGCATGCCTATAATCCTAGCAGAGTGGAGTCAGGAAGATTGCAAGTTCAAAGCTAGCCTCAGCGACTTAGTGAGACCCGGTCTCAAAATAAAATAAAAAGGGCTGTGGATGTGGCTCGTTGGTAAACCACCCTAGATGATTAGAAGAGCAAGGGGGTGTCGCTCAGTGGTAGAACATTTGCTTAGCACATGTGAAGCCCTGGTTTCCATCTCCAATACCACAAAGAAAAAAATAGAGGAGCAAAATGTAAAGGAATAGAGGAATTAAAATCAGAATCATAAAAAGAACTACATGTGGACAGCAGGTCAACTACTGAGGGTTTGGGAGGACCTAAAGGAAGTGAATAGAAAATACAAGAATACAAGGGTGACTGTCAGACTGTAGCTGGTGAAGACTGTAACTGTGTGACTATGAAAACAGCTGTTATGAAATTGGGTGGCCCATTCCATTTTGCTGTACATGAAACTGATTCTTTAGACATGATACTAAAATGTTGTGAAGGAATGACCACATATTTACTACTTGTAACTTCATCCTGAAATATACTGACATACAGAAAAAAATGCCTGTGAGCGTAGAGAACAATGAATTTTTACACAAGCTGAATACACCTTTGGAACAAGCCCCAGAATCTCATCAGCACCACAGAAGCCTCCTCAGGCTCCCTTCAATTCTGCCCATGTGAGCAAAGTGAGAGTGTGTTCCCTCTGGAGTGTGGGTTATCCAGCACAACATGGTGTTTGTGAGACTCACTTATATTCTTACGTATAGCATGAATCACTCTAACTGCTGCATAGTCTGTTGTGACTGTGACACTATTTATATTTTCTACTGTTAGTGGGGTTTTTAGGTCCTTTCCCAGTTTGAGGGAGTTAGGAACAGTGGTACTCTGAAAACTCTAGGATCTGTCTCTTGGTAGACATGTGTACATATTCCTTAGGAGAAGAAATATCCTTAGGAGAGATTCAGAGGCAGAAATAGACCTTTAGGAAATGTGCATCTATATCTAATTACATATACAGTTTTATCAGAAAACACAAGCTGCAAAGTGGTTGTGCCAGTTTGACACACCCACCATCCATGAGCAAGACTTGCAACTGCTCCATCCCTCACCATCCCTTCCGGGTTTTTTCATCTTTCCCAATTTAGCCTTTCTAATGTGTATATAGCACTTGATTCCTGTCATTTTAATTTGCATTTCCATGCTAACAAGAAAAGTGGAATTGGAATTTAGATATCCTGTTTTGCAAAATGTTGATTCCTACCTTTTACTATTTTGGGTTGGGTCATCTGGGGGGTTTTTTGAACTGATTTGCAACTCTTTACATATTCTGAACATGACTGTTTTATTGTTTAATGTAAATGTCTTCTCTTTTTTTCAGGAAACCTTTTAACTGTCTTAATGATGGCTTCTGATCAGAAATTGTTAAAGTGGTCAAATTTATGCTTGCGTTTTATTATTTTAGGTGTCAGATTTTGTAGTAAAATCTTTGGTGACTTCAGTGATAGATCTGTCCGCTTAGAAAACTGAGTCAAAATCCTGGGTAATTGTTCAACAACTAATGACAACATTCTGAATAGTAGGCACAGTGCATAAGTAGAAAAAATATTCCCCCCAAATCTAAAAGATGACACTAGACTTCAGACCATATTTTAATAACTCTACTGTGATTTCTTCCAGAGATGAACTTGAAAAAGTATCTGTGATGCAATGGATTCAGGAAATGACACAAGAGTGAAAGAATTTATCTTTCTGGGAATTACTCAGTCCAGAGAGCTGAGCTGGGTCTTATTCTTCTTCTTGCTCCTGGTGTACATGACCACTCTGATGGGCAATCTCCTCATCATGGTTACAGTCACCTGGGAATCTCATCTTCACACCCCCATGTACTTCCTGCTCCGCAACCTCTCTGTTCTTGACATCTGCTTTTCCTCCATCACAGCTCCTAAGGCTCTGATAGATCTTCTGTCAGAGAGAAAGACCATCTCCTTCAGTGGCTGTATCACCCAGATGTTCTTCTTCCACCTTCTAGGGGGAGCCGATGTGTTCTCCCTCTCTGTCATGGCGTTTGACCGCTACATGGCCATCTCCAAGCCCCTGCACTACATGACCATCATGAGTCGGGGGAGATGCACGGCCCTCATCGTGGCCTCCTGGGTGGGGGGCTTCGTCCACTCCATCGTGCAGATCTCCCTCTTGCTCCCGCTCCCCTTCTGTGGACCCAACGTCCTTAACACTTTCTATTGCGACGTCCCCCAGGTCCTCAAACTCGCCTGTACTGACACCTCCACTCTGGAGCTCCTGATGATTTCTAACAATGGATTAGTCAGCTGGCTCGTATTCTTCTTTCTTCTCATATCTTACACGGTCATCCTGATGATGCTCAGGTCTCATGTTGGAGAGGGCAGGAGGAAAGCCATCTCCACCTGCACCTCCCACATCACCGTGGTGACCCTGCACTTTGTGCCCTGCGTCTATGTCTATGCCCGGCCCTTCACCGCCCTCCCCACAGACACGGCCATCTCTGTCACCTTCACTGTCATCTCCCCTCTGCTCAATCCTGTGATCTACACTCTAAGGAACCAGGAGATGAAGTCAGCCATGAGGAGACTAAAGAAACAACTAAGGCCTTCAGATAGGACTTAAGTCCAATGGGGATGAATGAGAGAGGAGCAAATGTAAAGACAGACATTAAATTTCACCTCCTCAGAAGGGAAGAAATCACTATCATGCCAAAAATCAAAGGACCAATTCTATTATTCATGCAAAAAAAAAAAGAAAGAATATAAGTGTCTTCTTTGTTGGTTGAACTTTGCTATATCAATTTTATTTCCATCTCTCAAAAACGTTCTAAACAATTTTCCATTGCTAGACATACTGCCCCGAGCATTAAAATCTAATAAATACATACATTTGTGTTCGGTGGGATCCATCTGCAGACCCCAAATCACTGTGCACAGCATGGATCCACTCCTGCTGGTTCCCCACACCCTCTATACTTTCTGCAATGATTCCCTTTTTCTATCTCCCTATAGATTTTAGCTCAAGCAAGATCTCTAAGAGTGAGCAGATTTTTAAGTGGCCAAAGACCTACACAATCAGAGTGTGTGTTCCCAAGGGTAGGACCCCCAGTAATGGTGGCAACCCAGCAAAAGTTGCCCGCGCTGCTCTTCATAGAGACACATGCAAAACAACTACATCAGACACAGTGAAGGAAGGCTGGTGAATTCAGGAGAGCACCATCAGATTCACTTCTCTTTCAACATAAAATCAGATAATTATTTACATTCATCTATAGTTTTCTTCAGGTAGAAGCATTTTTCTTAGAGAACCATTAAAATAATATTAAACTGATTCTAGCTTAATTTTATATATATATAGTGATTAATATGAGTTTAATATGCATATGTATATGATTTCAAATTTCCACAGTATTTTTTGTAAGCAAATAAATTGATCTTTGTATGCAAACTGGCTGGGTTTATGGGTGGTCCTACCATTCTAAACTTCTGAAGAATTTGGAGATTCAAGTTGCTTCAGCTCAGATTCTTTAGCATGGTCAGCAGCCCAGTAACCATATTTAAGCATCCATGATATTACAGTCACAAAACACTACCCTGGAGGGATCTACCGAGTATCATTGTTGTCACTGCATTACTTATCTTTCAAGTCTGAAAGAAAATGCTGTCAACACAGCTTCTATCCAGTAAAATAGACTATTATCTCAGTACTGGATTAATAATCTATTGCTGCATAGTGTATTACCCCCAAACTAAGTGGTTTTTTAAAATGCACATTTTTCAAAGTTTCTGTCCATCATGCATGGCTTAGCTGGGTTGTCTACTTCAGGATCTCTCACAAGACTGTCATTCAGGTGTCAGCTGAAAGTTGCAACCTTATCTTAAGCTTGGAAAAATTCTTTTCCCTATTCATGCATGTGATTATTGGCCATGTGATGACATAAGCTTTTGGACTGAGGATTTTGGTTCCTTAATGGCTGTTGGCTGGAGACCAACAGTGTCTTGCCATGTGAGTCTCTCCAGCATGGCTGCTTACTTCACCAGAGCAGGCAAGCAAGAGGAAAAAGAGAAAGTGTCAGCAAGGTCAAAGTCACAACCATCACTGTTGCTGTATTCTGTTCACTAGACATGATTCCCTAGGTCCAACGCACACACAAGGGGAGGGAATTGCACAGGGGTGTGAACACGGGGCAAGGACTGAAAAGTTCTAGAAGGAAAAGACGAAAAGATCATTCCAAAAATAATCATTGCAAATGTGAACGAAGTTTAAAAGTAATTTATTCAGGAAGAGCTACAGAAAACCAAAAAAAAAAAAATTAGGGGAGGGGGAAGAGGCATGTTAGTCAATTCAGAGACATTGAGTCTTGACAAGAATAATAGTGGCAGCTACAGAAAAGCTGTGTTTGGTGCTTGGTAATAATGACCAGGGGACTCTCCATAGATCTATGGTGAGAGATGAGGTTTCAAAAATGACATTGACAGTGAGCTGAGTCTTAGAGATTTTTGAGAGGCAAAAATGAACTTCTTCACTCCTAGGATCTGTGGAAACATAGGGTCTGGAATGGTAGTGCTCAATAAATACTTCATGACTAAATATTTGTTGGACTGAACGAAGCCAATACGTTCTCATTTTTTGTCTGCACGTTTCTCCTCTGCATGTGAGAAATGTGGTGGAAAGCAGAGAGAAAATGTGTTTCCCAGTCTTTATGATGCTTCTGATTATGTACTTTAATAGGTCAACAAGCAAACCATTTTCCTAGGGAAAAAACTGAGTAGGGAGTTCTATTCATTTTCCCTGAGCTCCTGCAGCTTAAAGAGACAGACTTGTCTGTCCCCTATGAGCCCAGCAAGCAAAGATAATCTGGGCTCTAATCACAGGATCTATAAGGATCTATCTCCTCCCTTCAAAGTATATTTTGCACACATCTTCCAGGGCACGTTTGACTTCTTAATAATTCCCAGCAGAGCTTCATCCCAATAGGAAACTCTGGCCATGAAACTTCATCAAACGCATCCAAAAATATTCCCCTTGGTGATTCTTCTATTGGGTATGAGACTGAGGGAGGGACTGGTACTCGTGGCCAGGGGCACTGAGGGGCAGTGTTTTAGAACCATGCAAAGATGATTCTTGGAGCCTGCAGGAGAGAAGATACTGAACCATCCAAGCCTCAGATGCATGTCTGCCTTAAAGGAGAACAGCCCTCCATAAGCATTGGCTCCAAAGGTCAGTTAACACAATCAGATGGCCAACTCTGCTTCTTGGTAGAAATTAGAGTTTGGGGATTTAAACAAGATCTTTATGTTAAGTTAGAGCTTTGGGGAGTGTGTCTGTATATCTGACAGTATGTCTATGCGGGCATGTCCTTGCCTCATCAATTTTGCAATATTATTATAGATTTAGAAATGTTTTGATGTTGATGATGCTCTTGATATGTAGAAGATGATGTCCATTGAAGCTAAAAACTGGAGGAATGCAGAGAATAATCATTTGTTTTTCAACATGAGGAAGGTGTTCTTTCTATGAAGGACACAGAAATGTCTACTTGATTAAAAGAGATGGAGCAGCATGTACTCTCAGAAGAGTGGAGTTGGGAATTTCCCTCAGGCTGGGGACTCTCTGAGGTCAGAAGCCTGCTTCATTGGGGTGGATCTTCTTCCTCCTATTGCTGAGAAGTCCTTGAGATTTTCAGTTTTTTCTCACCAAAACAAAAGGGAAAGAAAACTTACAAATAATACTTCTGTGTTTTATTTTCTTCTGTTCCAAAGAGACACATACACACACAGGAATTCTTTCTTTATAACCTGGGCCAAATAAATTCTCCCAGCTTCAATTGCCTCATCTGTGAAACAAAAGATTTTCCTCACAGCTTTATTGTCAGTATTAAATAAACTATAATAAGTAAAAGACCCAGCAGAGCACTTCAATTCATGTTTGCTGTCCCCCTTCTCCAACGGCACTTGGGTGGCCCTAAATATGATAATTTATACACCATTTGGTTCTTGAATATGCTCTGGCTTTGAGTTTCACAGTGGCCCTAGAATTGCTTTTTTTCTATTATCTATGTTGGTCCTTCTTATAATAGCTTATAAACCTAACCATGTGAAGTATAAGAGACATCAAAGGAGATCTAAATATAACCTAGATTATTTTTTATAAGTCCGTGGTGGTTTGGATACTCCACAGGATTGTTAAAATAAATAACTGTTATGTATTCAACACAAGATATATGTACATACACACACACATATTTATAATAAGGCAATATCCTTCCATATTAATTTTTCTTAAAGATCACCATCGATTACCAGCTTTGAGACTTTTTATAAACAACTAACTTTTTCCTATAGATAAATCCTACTATAGATACTTCTCTGCAACCTGCCTCTTTTGCATAATACATCATGAACAACTTTTCTACCACCATACATAAAATTACTGAAACTTTTCAAAAGCTTCACGAAATCTAGTTGAAGAGACTTAACAAAAATGCATTTAACTAATACTTTATGATTGGGCATCTCCAACTGTGGTTATTATACACGACAGTGAAACAAACAACCATAAACATCATTAGAATAAGTCATACTCCATGTACGTGTAAGATGTCAAAATACACTCTACTGTCATGTATATCTAAAAAGAACAAATTCAAAAATTAAAATTTAAAAAGAAAAACCTGTAAACATGTTTGCAGGCTTCATTCTGTTCTCCTTGTCAGACCATGGACACCAGAAGGTCAGAAGCATGGTACCTGGCAGTAAAATCAGTTCTTAGGGCAGGAGAGCAGTGAACCCCAAACCTCTTGGGATGTGTTCCCAAGAAGGATTTCAGCCTAATCAATTCTGTTCAGGGAACACTCTGCACCTAAAGTCCAGGAAGAGGCTAGGGAGAGATCAGATCTTTGGCTTCAAGGCTAGAGCCGCAGTTTTTACAAAGACCTGAAGTTAAACAGTGGTCCCTGTACAAACCTGCCTGACGTAAGACACGGTATTTCCTGGAGGTGAGTCCCTGGCTCACCTCTATAAAACTGATTCTTTCGTTTATTTTGCTGTTTATTACCTCTTCTGATACCAATATTTAAGCTATTTCTGCACAGAACAGAGAGATGAAACAATTTTTCCTCTGGTTAATCAAAATGGGTTTTTTAGGGATTGGGGATTTAATTCAGTGATAGAACACTTCCCTAGCATATGTGAGGACCCAGGGTTCAATGCTCAATACTAAACAAATAAGGCTAAAATAATAATAATTATTATTATTATTATTATTACTTACGTATAAAAAGGGTCCCTTTGGCTTCACAAGTTGTTAGTTATTATATCATTTATATTTTTGAAATACTGTTAAATTGGGGAAAAAAAATCACTATCCATTTTGCCTTGTGTATGAGCTCTAAGAAGTTATGGCATTGCATATTTTCTCGGTAAGAAGTGATAAGGAGTCTTAAATACTCCATGAACTGATAATATTATCAACCACTAGGCATCAATTCTTCCCTATTGTGAGTTTCATCTCACCTTCATCGATGAATGAAGTATTTCAATTCAACTCAGTCAAAAAGAAATAAGGACCATTATAGAAGATTGGACAAGGCCATTTGGGGGCCCAGGAAGACCATGAGCACAGGCATGGTCCAGTGGTCAGCAAAGTCCAGTTTGGAAAGAACACACTGTCCAAGGGAGCAGCAAGAGGGGGAAAAAGTACTTTGGAGCCAGGTAGAAAAGGGGCACTGGGGTCAAATGCCAGAAGTTGGCTGGAAAGACATTTGTACCCTTTTAAGCAAAGGCATTCAAGGCCTCTTGATGAATCATGAAGCATATGAATATTTACTAATCTACGAAACATTTGCTATTAAAACCCAGAGTGACTGCAACTCGTTTAAATACCTACAGTAGACCCAAAAAGTATATGTCCTAATTCAACCTCGCCAAAGCAGGATCTCCAAAATGCCTGTGACCTCTACAAAGACACCCAGAATAAGAAATATGATGGAAAGGAAGCTGGAGTAGACACGAGTCTTAGCTGATTTGTGGCTATAATATTTTACTTTTGAAAACTATAAAAACATGTGGCCATCTGAGCACGTTGCCAGGGCTCATCCCAGAACCTTGGCAGAGGCTCAGGCAGGTGAGGGGCCCTACAGCTAGCTCAAGCCCAGTTCGTATCAAGAGAAATCCACATTAATCCTCCAGCGTAACCAGAGCTACTCCACTGGCACCCTGAGGCCTGAGTCAAATTTTTCAACTTTTTAGAGTTCCATAATATAGATACCAAAGAATCATTACATAAACCACCCTCAAAACAGAAGTGTTTCATTTCTAGACCATCCTGACCTGTAACTATAGTAAGGCCAGGTGATCTCTGTAGCAAATGAACCACATTTCCATTCAAAATGTTACCTGTAGAGATGAGATGGAATTTTCCACTTGAACCTAGAATGGCAAGAAGAGAACCCTGAGCTTCAGGGAAACTAAACAGGCTGCGTCCTACTCATAGAAGCCACTGGAGGTAAGAGCCCTGAGCTGTCATCTAAGGTGCCAAAAGCCGAGAGTGTTTCAACTTGCTGGCTCTTTCTTTACACGTGGAAATTTCTAATTCTTTGGATGCTATCGATACCCACAACCGACCAGAGACCTTCTTCTTTCCACACTCTGTTAAGAATCTTCCTTACATATATTATTTTACTTTTCTGCTTCAGTAAACATAATAAGTAACAATAATAATAGTATTTATTGAGAACTTTCTGCTCATCAGACAACTAGCATATGTGTTTTGCATACATTCTCTTATTTTATCCCCCAACCTCTCTGGAGGAAAAGTGTGATTATGATGATATCCACAAAAGAATAAAACTAAGACGTGACTAAATAATTTGCCCAAAGTTACACAGACAATAAGGAGTGACTGGGATTGAGATTTGAGATCTGAGTCAAGGCTTTTGGATATTAAGTACTTGGCTATTTTTAGCAGCAGGTCTCCAATGACTTCCCATTTTCTCGGTCACACCGTTATGTAGTAAATCAGATGCATCATTTAGAAGATGGAGTTATAAAGGATACTCAGGCTGCTGCCTTGGGTAATTTCTCACTATTTCAGATCATTTGTCCTTGGGGAAGTCAGTTATTAAGAGACTGATGGAGAGACCTACACAGGGAAGAACAGAGACCTGTTACCAAGATTCACACCAATGAGCACAGAAGTGGATCTTTCAGTGAGTCATGCTTCAAGATGACTGTAGACTTAGCAGACATTCTGACTGCAATCTCCTGAGAGATCCTGAACCAACGGAGCTGTTCCACTTTCCTAATCTTCAGAAACTGTGAGAGAAAAAAAAAAATTGTTGTTTTAAACCACCAAGTTTGGAGTCATTTGTTGAAACGCAGCCATAGATAATTTATACAAGATTCCTACATTGTCTCAGGACAATTGTTCTAAATATCAATACAGACATATATATATATAATACTGAAGGTATTTATGTCTGAATTCAGCCTACAATAAACATAGCTAAAATGTGTGGAAGAACATCAGATATGCTTCTAGACTTCCTGCATGAGTCATCTCCTTTAATGGTCTCTTTATTAGCTCAATTGTTCAGATGACTATCCAAAGATTAAACATCTAGAGAGCAACAGGCCCAAGATCTAAAAGTGGCCATTCTGGGTTGCAAAAGCCAGTCTCTCTCCCACTACCCTAAACTGATCTTAGAAATTCTTGATCTCTGAAATTTTTCTTGCCAGTGCCAATCAGCTTAAAGTTAAATGTCAAGAAACACACCTGGCTAGCTGAGGTTTGTAGTTACTTGAGGTTTCACTATGATCAAGCAATGGACAGAATGAAACTGTGCCTTGTCGCCAGATAACTGAGGACAACATTAGGGAGAAGAATTGAACGTTAAGGCTCCAAGAGCTGGAATGTGCGGGTTCCTTAGGCCATATTAGAGTTACATGCTGTGCAGACAACCCCCCTCGCCCCCACACCTTCAAAAGGACTTGAGATCACCAATGCTCCCATTTCACTGATGAAAGACAGCATCTAGGTGCCTTTAAAGACTCCACTATTGCTGGATGCACTGTCACACACATGTAGACCCAGCTATTAGAGAGGCTGAGAGGGGAGGATCACAAGTTAGAGGCCAGCCTGGGCAACTGAGTCAGACCCTATCTCAAAATAAAAAATAAAAATGGCTGGGGATGTCACTCGAGGGTAGAACTTGTGCCTAACATGAACAAGGCCCTGAATTTTAAAAATATATAAATAAAAGAGCCAGGCACAGTGGCTTGGGAGGCTGAGACAGGAGGATCATGAGTTCAAAGCCATACTCAGCAATTTAGTGAGGCCCTAAGCAACTTAGTGAATCCTGTCTCTAAATTAAATAAATAGGGGGGGTGAGGATGTGTCTCAGAGGTTAAGCGTCCCTAGTTAGTTCAATCCCCTGTAATAAATAAATAAAAGTGTACTATTTCTCCATCAATGTCTGAGGTTGGCATCAAAGCTCAAGTCTCCCAAATTAGGGTCTCTCTACCTTTCATAGTTCAAATACAAACAATAAAAGAGCCCTTTATGCATTATCTGAAAAACTGCATGGGTTCTGATTTTCTTTTTTTTTATTATTATTATTTTTCAAAATATTTACTCTGAAGAAACTACATAGCCACTTTTTTAAAACATTTGCCAGCAATTAAATCCTCTGAGTTATTGCTGGATTAATTAACAGATGGAAGTAAGACTGCAGAATTAGCTTTGTGTGGCTTAAACGTCAAAGGAAAGAATTTAGGAGGAAAGTGAGCTCACCACAAGTTCTATTCTGGAAAGAAAATAGGAGGAAAAGTCCTGGAGGGCCCAGAGAGCTCCGTGGTGAAGAGCAGGACCAGGGCTGGCCTCTGTGTGGGCAGGGGAGGGTACAAAGGCATGTCCTTAGAACCGTGAAACAGACTTGACTCAGTGACTCAACGGAAGGGGAAGCAGCCGAGCCCTGTTGTCATTGTGAAGCAGCGATGTGGGCATTCGAAGGGACAAAAGAAGGCCAGGGAGAATAGCAGGTCAGAGTCAGGAGGTAAAAAAAATTACAGAGGCCTGGTGAGCGCAAATGCGATTAGGCAGGCAGGTCTGGGGCAGCGGTTCTCAAAGCCAGGATTAGGCCCTCCTGCAGAGGCCCTGCAGAGACAGAGGCAGAGGATCCGGCCTTCCTAACAAAAGACCAAGAAATGGCTCGCAGGTCCAGGAGAAAGAAATTTCTGAGGCTTTCAGAGACACTTATGCACAACTGCGAGCTCTTTTTAGTAAATGCTTTAAGAAAGGGAGGCCAGGGCCCACGGTCAGGCTTTTCAGGAGAAGACACAGTAAATTCTCCTGGCCGCGTTGGCCTTCTTGGGCAGGCATTTTAATGAGGATCTGGGGCCATCCCAGGGACACGGCCTTATGACCTTACACAGCTGGAAGCCATGTGTCACGATTGGGTCTTAAATGTGCCCCAGAGGCCCAAGGACTGCAGGCTTGGTCACCAGCCTGTGGCACAGTAGGGAGGTGGTGGAACACTTAGGAGGAGGAGCAGAGCAGAAGGAGGCAGGTCCTGGGGGCATGTCCTGGAGGGGGATGTGGGGACCCCAGCCCTTTCCTCTCTCTTTTTGCCCCCTGGCTGCCATGAGGTGAGCAGTGGCCTCTGCCCCATGCTACCACCTTGAGGTAATGTCCCCGTGCTGCCACAGGCACAAGGCCACAGGCCCAACCACCACAGACTAAAACCTCTGAAACCAGCCAGAATAAGTGTTTCCTCTTTTTGAGTTGTGTAGACCCAGGATTTTGTCACAGCAATGAAAGCTGACTAACATACCATGCTAGATTTTGGTCTAGTACAATTGCTTTGGTCTGACAGTTCTGCAGTTCTCAGGAGCATGAGGAAATGTTGTGGGGTGATGAAAGTATTCATTATCCTAATTATGGTGGTTTCTCCGAGATTAGAGAGATGATAGATAGATAGATAGATAGATAGATAGATAGATAGATAGATAATGTATGCACGTATATATAAATACACACACACACACATATATTATGTATCTTGATGTTAAAACCCATCAAATTCTATCCTTTAAATGTGTGAAGTTTATTGTAGGTAAATTACACCTCAGCAAAGCTGATTTTAAAAAGCAAAAAGAAAGCTACAACAGGCAATTTCACTTTGAGCAATTAACAAAACCACTATATCCAGATGTGTATCAACAACCCAAAGCGTTGTACTTATTTTAAACTTATTTCACACTCTTTGAAACAGGGTGCAAAGCAAGGGAAAGAGTTGAATTGGGATTTGGAGGAAGTAAAGTTTGGTAATAAAAGTTTAAAAAGTGTGTACCTTTGCATTATGTTTTAGACCTTTTTATCCTTTGGCACATCTGTTCTTTAAAAAAATAAAAATAATAGATTTTACTTCTTAGAGCAGTTTTAGGTTCACAGAAAAACTGAACAGTAAGTGCAGAGAGTTCCCATATACCCGCTCTCTTCACCACCACCAGTTTCCCTAATCATTAATAAAATCTTTCATTAGTGTAGTACATTAGTTAACAATTGATGAACCAATATTGGAGTGTTATTATTAACTAAAGTCCATAACTTACATTAGGGATCACTCTGTTGTACACTTCAACAGGTTTTGACAAATGTGTAATGTCATATATCCATGATTATAGTATCATCCAGGATAGTGGTAGCATCGATTACAGTATCATAGGCAGCTTATTAGAGCATCAAACAGGGCAGTTTCTCTACCCTAAAAACCTCCTATGCTCCACCTATTCACCCTTCCTATCCCAGCCCCTGGTGAGCACTTACCACTTTATTGTCCCTACAGTTTTGTGTTTTTCTGAGCATGTCACATACTTGGAATCATACAGCTTGTACCTTTTCAGATTGGCTCCTTTCACTGAGCAATAGCATTTAAGTTTCCTCCAGGCCCACCCAGGCCTTGAGAGCTTTTTTCTTTTTACCAGTGAATGATATTCCATGGTTTAGAACCACATATCTTTTAAATGCCAGATTTGACCATATCGGCGATTATTTCAAAGAATTGTATTTTGCAGGAAATCTATAATAGTGCATTTTAGTCAGTATGACTCAAATAATGTCATTTGGAAGATTAGATTTGATCAATGTAAATAAGAGGGAGAGAGTGGTCTGCGGTGAACTTGGGTTAAATAAATTTAAACTAGCATCTTTACTTCTCAGAGAATTCACTAAATTTTTTTCAAGAGGACTATAGACTCTATAAAATTTTCCAACCATGAAATTTGTTAAGTAGAATTTTATGAACATACCAATAGATGACTGTCAATCAACGGACATCATTAGAAATCCACTCTTTATTCCACTCTGAGAGAACTGAAGAAACACCAATGGTTTGGATGTGAAGTCCCCCAAAAGCTCACATGTGAGACAATGAAAGACAGTTTGGAAGAGAAATGGTTGGGTTATAGCTCTTAACCTAATCAGTAAATTAATCCCTGATGGGATCAACTGAGTGGTACCTGGACACAGGTGGGCGTGGCTGGGGAAAGTGGTTCATTAGGGGCATGGCTATGGGTATATACTTTGTACCTGGCTAGGGGAGAGTCTCTCTCTCTCTCTCTCTCTCTCTCTCTCTCTCTCTCTCTCTCTCTCTCTCTCTCCCTCTCTCCTTCCTAATCACCATGTGAGCTGCTTCCCTCTGCCACACTCTTCCACCAGGATGCCTCACCTTGAGCCCTGAGGGATAGAGCTTGTTATCTATGGATGGACAGCTCTGAAATTGTGAGCCCCTACATATTTTTCCTCTTCTACAGTTGTTCTGGCCCAGTCCTTTAGTCACAGTAGCAAAAAAAGCTGACTAAAACACCAATTATCTACCAAGGACAGCTTACCTTAGGCATCCTTGCCCACGTAGAAAATGGCCCTAAAAAAGTAACATCCCAAGCACACAGACTTGACTTCTCTCTGTTTTCAGTGATGTACCTTCTATAACAAGAGTATTTTCTCCCCAGGTGGTTGAAGAAGTAGAAGAAACATGATCCAATGGAGCAGGGAAATTACACCAGGGTGAAAGAATTTATTCTTCAAGGATTGACCCAATCCCGAGAGCTGAGCTTGCTCTTATTTATTTTCTTGTTTTGTGTGTACACAGCAACTGTGATGGGGAACCTCCTCATCATGGTCACTGTGACCTGGGAGTCCCGCCTTCACACCCCCATGTACTTCCTGCTCCGCAATCTCTCTGTCTTGGACATCTGCTTCTCCTCCATCACGGCTCCTAAGGTCTTGGTGGACCTTCTGTCAAGGAGAAAGGCCATCTCCTTCAATGGGTGCATCACCCAGATGTTCTTCTTCCACCTCCTGGGTGGGGCAGACATTTTCTCCCTCTCTGTCATGGCGTTTGACCGCTACATGGCCATCTCCAAGCCCCTGCACTACGTGACCATCATGAGTCAGGGGAGATGCACGGCCCTCATCGTGGCCTCCTGGGTGGGGGGCTTCGTCCACTCCATCGTGCAGATCTCCCTCTTGCTCCCGCTGCCCTTCTGTGGACCCAATGTTGTTGATGGCTTCTACTGTGATGTCCCCCAGGTCCTCAAACTCGCCTGCACTGACACGTTCGCTCTGGAGGTCTTAATGATTTCCAACAACGGCTTGATCTCCACCCTGTGGTTTGTCCTTCTCCTTGTGTCCTACACAGTCATCCTGACCATGCTGAGGTCACACACTGGAGAGGGCAAGAGGAAAGCCATCTCCACCTGCACCTCCCACATCACTGTGGTGACCCTGCATTTTGTGCCCTGCATCTACGTCTACGCCCGACCCTTCACCGCCCTCCCCATGGACAGAGCTGTCTCCATCACCTTCACTGTCGTCATCCCTGTCCTGAACCCCATGATCTACACCCTGAGGAACCAGGAGATGAAGTCAGCCATGAGGAGACTGAAGAAAAGACTTGGGCCTTCCGAAAAGCAATAGATGCTATGAATTCCAGATTGGAAAATAAGAACTGAAAAAAATATTTCCTTATGACACAATAGAAAGTTCCCTTCAATATACCATCTTGAGACCGAATCTTATCCTTGCTCTACAGCGGAGTCCTCTACTAAGTCTTCCCTGAGACAATCACCTCTGTAAGTTTTTCTCTGGGTGAGACTGATGGCAAATTAGAGCTTCACATCTATAAACTGTCAGCTCTTAAAGGAACTCAGATGCTTACACCATCCAAACACCTCGTCTTCCAGGTGAGGGAATAGAGTCTAAACAGAAATCATCTCTTGACTTTGGAGTTGTGGTAGCCTCGTGGGTTGCCTAGGAGATAATTAGTAAAATGACTTCCAGGGACAGAAGTAAAGTCTATAACACTCACCTACTTCTCCTTAGGTAGAAGTTGGTTTTCCATCACTAACCTTGGAGACTTTGGTTTCAATTTTTCTAAGGAAGCCTCTGAATTTCCTTTGTATAAGATGAGGGAAGTTTCATGTTCTATCAAAGATTTCCTAGTTAATGAATAGGAGAGGCAAGACTCTCAACTCTCAACTGAGTGTTCCTGCTGCCTCAGACAGGATTTGTCAGAATCTGAAACTACCTCGCCTATAAAAATGTCTCCTCTGTGGTAGTATCCTGAGAGGCACTTGTTGGTCCTTGCTTCACAAAAGAGGACATATTGTAAGACTTGGGATTCCTGTGAGAATTTCAATGTCATTTTAGAGTCATTCATTCCTGATCAGACCTCCAGGAAGAAAGGAATCCTACCCCACCTGCATCTCTAGAACATGCCTGGCTCGCACATGCCCAAGAAACAAAACCTTAAGAAGAAAATCTACTTTCCATCATTCAGGGACTGATCGGCTAAAGATGACCAATCTGCCCATTCTCCTCATTCTTTATAGGATTCTCTTTAGCACCACCTCTTTAATAGAAGGAAGAAATATCATTTGATCCTAGTCATTGTCCGAGGAACCTATTTGTTAGGTGGAAATTGGAAATGAATTAAAATTTGGACTGGATATGTTGATTGGCCTGCCACAACTCAGTTTAATCTGCCAGGTGTCTAGTATAATGGAAGGGAAGTAAAGAAAGGTTTGTATGGTGTGATCTAGGAGGAAACTCAGGCAAAGGGAACCTGCTCTCAAACAAAGCCCTTCCCAACCATCTGTGTCACTGCTTACTGTTTCTCTCTCATTCTGACCTCAAATTTCTGTTCTTGGGGTATTTCAAACATTAAACATGGTTCACAGAGAACGTGCCACAACTTTTAAAAAGTATATACAGCTCCAGGTCACAGCAACCTCAGCTTCCAATTATAGTGTTGGTGGTCACAGCAGGGCACGGGAGGGGACGTGTCTCTAAATCCACTCTCAGCAGGACCTCTCGGGGGATTGGTTCTGGTGATCTTATGGGACGATTCATTTTAGGTGGACTTATGGAAGGCCCAGGTATCCTTCCAGAGTAGAGGAGAAGTAGCACAGGAATGCTTCAGTGGAGGGACCCAAAGGGGATCAATCCAAGCCCAGGATGTCAAAAGTAGCCTGAGGGACCCAAGCACAGAAAAACAGATCACTTCAGCAAGGTGGCCTAGGCAAAGCCAGGCAGGCACTATCAACAAAATCCACATTTTCTTATATTTGATCCTGGACATGTGGATGATTTACTAAAGTTGAAAGACTTTTTTAATATTTTTTTTAATTTTTTATTTGTAGTTGGACACAATACCTTTATTTTACTTATTTATTTTTATGTGGTGCTGAGAATTGAACCCAGGGCCTTGCACGTGCTAGGGAAGCACTCTACCAATGAGCCACAACTTCAGCCCAAAGGATTTTTTTTTTTAATCTGTGTTTGCTGCTTTCCAGCGGCTGCCAATTCCTGTCTAGAGCTAAAATTGTTCACCCTATTTCTGACTCTGTCCTTGAATTTTGTATCCACTTGCCCATGAACAAAAACTCCAAGAACACATCAAACTTCTCTTTGAACCAGAGTACAGAATCACATTCTGCCATGCCCAGGATGTGCCTTTGTCTATCACAATAGTAGGTACTTTCTTTCTTATAAATCATTTTATTTTTAAAAATCATACTTTTCATAAAAATTAAGCTTCCTTCTTTATACTTTTTGCTAAGTTTATTCTACATTCAGACTTCACTTTCCAGAGGAAAAAAAAACAAATTGAGAAGTAACAAAAGATGTTTATGTCATGTAAGTACAAATATATATATTATATAAACACATACTATATATATAGTATGTGTGTATGTTTTCTGTCTATATACATGTGTTTACTTTCAGCATATATTTAATTTTTTCTCCACATATTTTATTGGTGCATTATAGATTTACCTGAATGATGGGACTTGTGGTTACATATTCACACATGCACACAGTGTAACAGTATAATTTGGCCAATATCCCTCCCCAGCACTTGCCCCCTTCCTCCTCTCCTCCCTCCCTGGTCCCTTTCCTCTATGATCTCCCTTTGATTTTCATGAGCTATCACACACACACACACACACACACAACTTTCTTTTCCTTTTTCCTCTTTGGCTTCCACATAAGAGAGAAAACATAGGGCCCTTGACCTACTGAGTTTGGCTTGTTTGGCTTAACCTAATGGTCCCAAGTTTCATCCATTTTCCTACAAATTCCGTAAGTTCCTTTTTTCATATATTTATTTTTAAATATTTAATTTAATATATTTAATTTTAAAACGTATACATACACACACTCTATATTGAGATTATCTCAGGATACCCACAGTTTCCTAAGACTACCAAAAATCCATTCCCCATAAAAACGTGCTCTTTCTCCTTCAAGGTCACAAGAACATGTTCCTTGAGAACGTAATTTAACTTACATACTCTAACACGGGACCGTGTAAAGTTCTGCTTAGTTGTTCCACATCTCCCACACTGAGAAGCTGAAATTCTGAAGAACCTCGTCCTCTTGAATGGGAGAGCGTGCTTTGTAATACTTTCTCTTACCGCTAGGAGGAGCCGTTCCTTTTCCAATGTTTCTCCCTTTTGGCCAGACATTTAAGAACCTTAACACATTTTTATTTTGGGAGCTAAAGCTTCAAAACGACTGTCACCTCCATTTTCTCGCCCTAAAATTTCAAAGCTGTTTCTTAAGAGTGGAAACTACTTAACACTCCAGATAGAGAGGAGCAGCTCTGTGGATATTTCCCTGAGGTACTTCTGCTGCAGTCCTCCTGGGCCTGGGAGATCACGGTAGGAAATTATTTGTAGGGCATCCTGTACTCTCTGGGCCAGTGGTTCCCATACTTCAGTGGGCATAAGAATCACCTAGTAATTTCATAAAAACGTAAAATTCAAGCCCCTATATCAAGGGCTTCAATAGTTCTCTTGTGGAAACTGGAATCTACATTTAATCCAACACACCCCTCCTGTTGAATTACAGGCATCCCCTGTGACTATGATGCATATGGTCTGTAAATCACACATTGAAAGACCCGGCCCTGGGTACGTGTTTTTCAGATCAAAGATCCTGAGACTCTAAAAAAGCATTATGTCATTTTAGTAGGTCTGAAAATGCATTTTTAAAATGAAAGAACAGTCTAGGGTAGAATAGAAAAATCACAGAATGAGTATTTCAAAACTGGGTATCTGACTCAGGGTTAATATCCAAAATATATGAGGAACTCTAACAATTTAATAGCAGAAAATGAAACAGAAAACAACAACCAAAAAATAAATAAAATAACCAGATTTTAAAATGGGCAAAGGATCTGAATAGTCATTTCTCAAAAGAAGACATTCAAATGAACAATTTTCAACATTGCTCATGTTCAGAGAAATACAAATTAAAACCACCGTGTGATATCACCTCATACTTGCTAGAAGAGCTATTATCAACAGGACAAAAGATGACAAGTGTGGGCCAGGATGAGGGGAAAAAGGAACCCTGTGTCTTATTGGTAGGAATGCAGACTAGGACAGGCATTGTGGAAAAGAAGTATGGAGATTCCTCAAAAACTTAGATACAGAACCAAGTAGTCCAGCAATCCCACTACCGGGTTTATATCCAAAAGAAATAAAATCAGTATATCACAGAGTTATCTGTGGCCCCATGCTTATTGCAGCATTACTCATAATAGCCAAGATAAGGAATCAACATAAATGTCCATCAGCAGATGACTAGATTAAGAAAATGTGGTATATAAATACAATGGAATACTATTTGGCCATCAAAACGGAGGAGATACTGTCATCTACATCAACATCGGTGAACACAGAAGCATCATGTTAAGTGAAATAATGCAGGCACAGGAAGACACATATGTGTGATCTCACTTATTGTGAAATCTAAAAACAAATCAAACCCATAGAAGCAGAGAATGGTGGTTGCCAAAAGCTGAAGAGTAGAGATGTCTAAGGATGCACAGTTTCAGCTAAACAGGAAGACTAATTTCAAAAGATCTATTGTGTATATGGTGATTATACATCATATGCTTGAAGATTTCTAACAATGCAGACTTGAAGTCTTCTCACCACAAAAATATTCTAGGTGAGTTAATGCAAATAGGTATCTGGCCATTCCACAATATAAACATAACATCATGCTACAAACATATAATTTTTATCTATTAAAATCTAATTAAATTTTTCATATACTTTTCAGTATGCAACTTTCCAAAAAGGAAGACACATCTGAAGATCAAAGGTCAAGACACGGGTTAGTAAAGCCATGAGTTACTGACAGCACCCACCCAGGAATGACCCCTGCAGCAACTGCAAGTGACTCCTTGGCTTCTCTCGTCTCCTCTCCTCCTCCTCTCCTCTCTATACTTCTTACTCTTTCTCTCTCTTCCCTTATTCCCCCTCTTTTTTTATGTCTCTGATGTTTATTATACTGTCTGTCCTACCTGTTGTCACCCTGACTCGCCATCAACCCTCAACATGAATAAGAAATTAAGAGCTGGGCTGGGTTGCAGCTCAGTGGTCTCAGTGGTAGAGTGCTTGCCTAGCGTGAGAGTTCAATCCTCAGCACCACACAAAAATAAAAAGATAAAAGTACTGTGTCCATTTTCAACTAAAACTATAAAAGAAAAAATGAGGTAGGAGCCATTTCCAAACTCCACACCAGTTGAAGTTGAAACTGGGCACCTGCTAAGCCACCTTATAACTCTGAGTGGTTAGTCTGCTTTAGATCTAATTTAAGCATAGATATTTTGGAGAATGATGCAAGGTTTCTGATGGTTTGAATACATTTCTTCTCTCCTTGCCCCTCAAAGTCATTGTTTTTAATCCCTAAAAATTACGAATTTTTTTTTCTTTTTTTGTACTGGGAATTTGAGCCAGGGGTGCTTAACAACCCTAACCCTAACCCTAACCCTAACCCTAATCTGTCCTTTTTTTTTTTTTTTTTTTTTTAATTCAGGATCTCGCTAAATTACTTAGGGCCTTGCTAAATTGCTGAGCCTGGCCTCAATTTTGCAATCTTCCTTCCTCAACTTCCTGAGTCGCTGGGATTACAGGGACATACCACTGAACCTGGTTAAAGAGTTTTTTCTTCACCTTTAAGAATAATGAAAAAGAGACCTCTTCTCATGAGGAGGCATCTCAAGGTCCAATAGTTCTGTGACCTAGCATGATATATTGCCCAGATTAAGTTCTGTAATCCCCCAAGAAATGCAAAGGCCTACAAAAAAATTATATGAACACAAAATTTTGTTCATATGAAACTGATATTAATCTCAGTCTGGAATCCATTTCTTTTTTTCTTTTTTCTTTTTGTCAATGGACCTTTATTTTATTTATTTATTGCGGCTCTGAGAATCAAACCCAGTGCCTCACATGTGCTAGGCAAGTGCTTTACCACTGATCTACCACCCCAGCCCCATTTCCCATTTCATTTCATCATTCATTCAATGAGTCCTTATTTGCTTACACACTTACTTATTATGTTTTTAGAATGGAAAGCCTATAATGTGCCATAAAATTTGTTTATCACAAGTTATTTACAGGACAGTCTACCCTTTTAATATGCAGAGTTCCATGAAATTTGACAAATATATAAATTAAGTAGCCACGATGGTAATCAAAATACAGAATGCTTCCACCACCCCCAGATTTCTCCCATGCCACTGTGGAGTGAAGACTTTTCCCCCACACCACCCTCTTCACCTGCAGACAAGATGCATTCTGTGGGACATTGGCCATTCTCCATGTCACTTGACTGGTTAAGAGATACCTGGACAGCTGGTAAAACATTATTTCTGGGTGGTTCTGTCTGGAGGAGGTTAGTCTTTGAATCTGTGGACCTAGTAAAGCAGATTGTTTTTACTAGTGAGGGTGGGCATCATCCAGTCTATCAGGGGCCCAAACAGAAAAAAAAAAAAATTAGAAGGAGGGTGAACTTGCTCTCTGCCTGAGCTGGGCGTCCCGTCAGCTCCTGCACCCAGACATCAATGCCACTGGGTTTGGGGCCTCGAGACTCAGAGCAGGACTAATAACCATTGGCTGTCTGGGTCCCAGGCTTGGGGATTTGGACTGCAACCAGACCACTATTGCAATAGATTGGGTCTCTTTGTTCCCCCGACCCCAAATTCCCATGTTGAAACATACTCCCCAGTGTGATGGTGTTTGGAAGTAGAGCCTTTGGGAAGTGACGAAGTCCCAAGGGCACAGTCCTCATAGACTGCATTAGTGCCCTCCTAAAAGAGGCCCCAGAGAGCCCCTCTGCCCTTCCACTCTCTCTGACAGGATGCAAGCCTTTGCCAGACGCTCAAACTGCCAGGGCCTCACGTCTGGATCTCCCGGCCACCAGAACCGTGAAACACGAATTCCTGTTGTGCATCTCACAAAGCCTGGGGTGGTTTTTGTGGTGGTGGTTGTTTGTGTGTTTGTGTAGCTGCCCGCCGATCTCTCACCATCAACCCCGTTCTGTATCCATCTGTGATCTATTGGTTCTGTTTCTCTGGAGAACCCAGGTCCAAGCACACATCATGTCGAATCCTATGTGGACTTTCCGGAGGGAACCCTTGATGTATCTTCTGTCCCTGGAGTTTCCCCCTTTCCAGAAAGTCACATGAATACCACCATAGAGCACATAACACTTGGGGATGATTTATTTCCCTTAGCATAATGCTGCTGAAATTAATTCACGTCCTTGCATATGTCAGAAATTCGGTTTTTTTTTTTTCTCACTGTGATATGGCTAGTGCCACCATTGGCTTATCTATTCAGTGAAGAACATAGTTTGTTTCCAGTTTTTGAGATTAATAGAGTCACTATAAACATTCACATATAGGTTTCTGTGTGCTTCATTTCTCTCCAGTAAATGCCTAGAAGTAGAACTACCTAGTCATCTAGTGAGTGCTTTTACCTTCGAAAGAAACTTCTAGCCCAAAGTGGTAGTGCATGCCTGTAATTTTGTCTCTTCCGGAGGCTGAGGCAGGAGGATGACAAGTTGGAGGCCAGCCTGGGAAACTTAGACCCTACCTCAAAGAAAATTTTTAAAAGGATTTGGGGTGTTGCTCAGTGTAAAGGCACCCCTGGGCTCAATCCCCAGAATCAAAAAAATGAATGAATGAATGAATGAATGAATGAATGAATGAATGAATGAATGAATGAAAAAAGAATGAAATTTCAAAATTCTTCCTAAGTGGCTGGATGATTCCACATTCCCACAAGCAACATAGGACACTCTCAGCTGCTTCTCACCCTTACCAGTACTGGGTATTGTCAGTTGTATGATTTTGTTTTGTGTTTAGTTTTTCTACGAGGTAGGTAGTGATATTTTATTGAGATTTAGTGTGCATTTTCCTCATAGCTAATAATATTGAGAATTTTTTATGTTTTTATTTACCACACCTATGGATTCTCTTTGGTGAAACATCTGTTCTTGGATCTGTGCCCATTTGTTTAGTTGGGTTGTTTGTTTTCTTATTATTGAATTATAAGAATTTTTGGTTTTTTTGTTTTTTGAGGTTCCCCTCACCAACACCCAGGGATTTAATTTAAGGCACTTTACCACTGAGTCACATCCCCAGCCCTTTTTATTTTTCATTTTGAGATAGGGTCTCACTGAGTTACCTAGGGGTCTCAGTAAATTGCTGAAGCTGGCCTCCAACTTCAGATCCTCCTGCCTCAGCCTCCTGAACTGCTGGGATTACAGGCATGCGTCACTGTGCCCAGTGAATTAAAAGAATTTTTAAACAAATTCTGAATACAAGAATTTTATCAGGTAAACCTTTTATAATTTTTTTTTTCTCCCAGTTAGTGACTTCTCTTTTCCTTTAACAATGTCTTCCCTGCACTGCCTTATGTAACTCTTCATCTGGCTGGTTGGTTGTATCCTTTAAAATGTCCTTTACAATAAACTGATATAGTTTTTAAAATAGTGTCTTTAGAGGAATACAACTTTTTTATGTTGATGAAATTAAATGTCTTCATTTTTTTTTGGTTTCTGGATCATACTGTATGTGTCTTATTTAAGAAATATGGCCTGACCAATAATCACAAAGTTTTCCCTCCTCTCTCTGCTTCTAGAAGAAATCCCCCATAGCTTCAGGTTTCACATCTTGCTCCGTGAAAAGCCCTGCCTTTTTTAAACTTTCAGTGGAGTGATTTCCAATGAGACCTTGCCGTGGAACGTGTGTGTGCTGTGTTTGAAGACCTTCAAAGACCATCTCCCAAAAAGAGGGAATAAAATTTCTTGGATGGATAAAAATTTTGATTACAAAAGATCTTGAATTAAATTTACTTTCATAAGATCAAAATTTTTAAATACCTCTGTCAAAAAAAGTTCTGTTTTTTTTTTTTTTCTTTCTCAGAAACACCTTCAATTCCCCAAGCATGTATGAGTCACGGCCTACTACAGACTGGGAACCCAGAAGGGTACTGAGGAAACCTGTCTCCTTGACCCAACTTCAACCAGACTTCTCTGAACCCCCTCCCAACTATGCACAGATCCCAGCCACCCCCCATCCTTGCCCTGCACAAAGCCCAGTTTCAGCAAGAATCATGCAAGCTCAGTTTATGAAGCATGCACACACCCTGGATATCTAATCATCCTGCTTCAGCAAGAATCCAGCTAAGTTGGCTCACCAAGAATTCCCTCAGCCTGAGGTCTCCTCTTAGCAATTTTCTATCCACCAGCACCCTCCTCTGACTTTTCTCTGTGGCTATCAATCCCCAGCGGGCCTTACTGTACTTGTAGTTGAGTCAACAATCTTGACACCTATTGCAACAGTCCTGAATGAAGTTTTCCTTACCATTTTATCTAGCGTCAGAATTTTTTTTTTTAACTTAACAATAGTTGGGGGTCGGGAAAGAAAAATAAAAAATAAAAAGCAAAATGTCTTGAGCTCATGGATCTCGACACCACAAAATTAAATAAGGGCCAGAAGAAAGGAGTCACCAGGTCCTCTGATGCTGGGGTTGAAGTCAAGAATGAAGAAGAGGAAGTTGGATCCAAACTGCCATGAATGGGGAGCCGCGGGTCTTTAATGATGAAAGAGGAGAAGACTCAAGGACTGGGCAGCAGGTATCCTAGTTCATTTTAGGCTGCTATAACAGAATGCTACAGACTAACTTACAAGGAACAGAAACGAATTCTGTGTACTCTACTTATGTCCAGCACATTTGGCTCCTGGTTCTGGAGGCTGGCAAGTTCAAGAACAAGGGGTGCCACCTGGTACAGGCTTTCCTACCGCATCCTAACAGGCCAAAGGGCATCACACAGTGAAACAGAGCAAGAGGTTGGACTTGCAGCTTCCAGTCCTTTCGTAATCAGCACCAATACAGTCACGAGGGGGGATCCCCCGTGAGCCAAACAGCTCCCATTGGCTCCCACCTCCCAAACTGCTGCACTGGGGAGCAAGTGTGCAATACCAGGACTTAGTGAACACACAGCAACACAGCATGGAACTGTGGCAAGAAAGAGGCGGGAGAGGAAGACCACGGCTCAGAGGGCTCCGGGGTAAAGGAAATAGGGGACGTGGGAGAGTTACACTTTAGAGGAGCCATTCTGATTGCTTTGTGAAGCTTTGACTGGAGTAGTGTTAGACCAAAGATGGGGACGCTGTTGGGAGGTCGGAGAAGAGATGACAGAGACCCACTGAGCAGCAGAGTGGGGGAGAGGGGGTTGCAGATGACACAATCTGCAGGACCTGGTGACTGACTGCATGGTAGGAGAGCAGAATGAGGGGGAGTCAGAGTACCTGCGTGGTGTCTGACTGGGGTGATGGTGTATGGTGTAAAAAACTTTTCCTCCTCTAAAATTGTCCATCAGGTCTTTTGTCACAGCAGTGAAAAAGCCCACTAAAACACCACCTAAACATCCTGTCTTGAAGCCTCAACCCCCAGTGCCTCAGGTTAGGACCTATTTACAGATGGGGTCTTCAGAAAGGTGAGAAAATTAAAATGTGGTCATTAGGGTATGGCCAGATCCAAGTAACTGGTTTCCTTGGAAAAAAAAAGGGGGGGGGGGGAGTTTGGGCACAGAGATACACATAAACCAAAGACAGTGCGAAGAGACAGAGAGAGAAGACAAGCCGAGGAGAGAGACCTTGCCAATTAAGATCACATATTCTAACCCGGGCATTGCCTAAAAATGTCCCTAAGGGAGTGATATTGTTCTACTCAAACTGTACCCCACCTACCTGTCAAAACAGAATTAATGACATTGACTCCCTGTCTACTGTGTGTAGATAATCTGACATAATCAGATGTACTATTTCACCATATCCTCTCAAGAATCGTGTGAGATATTATCCCCATTATACAAAGAAGGAAGCTCACCCAGCAGTTAAGCAGCTAGGCCAAGGCCATGCAGCACAGACTGGTTAGTACTGTGCCCAGGATACACCACCAGGAAGAGATGACTAGAAACTGAACCTCAGTTTAGTTCTGGAGTCTCCACGTTGAACCTCTGGACTATGCCCTTTGTGACAGGGGCACACAGGAAAGCACAAGGAATGGGTTTGATGAGTCCAGGAAGAACAAGAAACCATACCTACTTTAGCAGAGCTTCTGGAAAGTTCTAAGGGGGTTAAGCAACATGCAAAGGCAGGACCATTTTAATTTCTGGAATCAGTGTGATTTTACCAAGCAGACCCGGTTGACACCCGTGACCTTCAGTCCCCAAAAGTCTTCCTAAAATCCATTTGTAAAAGCCCATCTTCCCTCCCTTACCCAGTTATGGAAATTTCATATGGACTAAAGATTTAAACATCACAAAACTTTTAATTATATAATCATTGAGAGACAATATAAGCATAATTTTTGAGATACAATCTCAAAATAAGGTAGTACTTTCTAACCAAGAAATTGTAAAAGTTCCTCCCTCCCCCAAATAAGGGGATGATGAATTAGTCCATATAAAAAATAGGTAACTTCTGCATAGCATAGAGTATCATAATAAAAAGACAAATGGCAAGTCTGGGGAATACATCTGCAAAATTAGTCAGCCGCAGGGCACACGCTGTGGTGGGGGTGGCGAGGAGGCGGTGGCCCTTTGCAGGTCAGAGGAAGGGTGCGCATGCGCAGGGCCCTGTTCACTCCCCAGCGTTAAATATATATATTTTTATATATATAAAATGTCCTGAATCTGAAGAAAATACAAAGAACAACTAGAAACCAGCAAGAAAACATTAACGATATAACAGAAAACCTAACAAGAGGTAAGTAGTTTAAGAGGAGGGACATGCGAAGGATTTTGAATTTTTACCCTGAGCACGACATTAATTTTTCAAAAAGTATTTTTAATTTCAGTAAATAAAATAAAAGTCAGTGGACTAGAGGTTAATCAACAAAGCAGGAGGTGGACTTCGGAATGCTCAACTCCGTGGTGGGGTTAGCGGCTTTTAAAGGTAGTGCGGGAGGAGCTTAGACGATGGCAGGTACAGAGCAGCAAGGCGAAGCTGGGGACTCCGCAGGGTCAGCCCAAGAGTCCTGAGCTGCAGGCAGCTCCACCAAGGGCGCAGGCGCAGGCTGCTGTGAAGAGCCACTTGCACTTCCCAGGACATGCCACATGGGGGCAGCCTCCGCAGCCCATTCGACTGAAGGCTCAGGAAAGGGGGGACAGGGCTGCAGGGCTGGAAACGCCGCCAGGACTCTGGCTAGACCGTTCCTCTCCACCTTCCTCAAGCAAAATGTGGCTCGAAAGGCAACACATAACTCAAAAAGAGCACCTCTTAGCACGAGCTGGTTCCACTGGGGCTCGAACCCAGGACCTTCTGCGTGTAAAGCAGACGTGATAACCGCTACACTATGGAACCACGTGCAAGAAATGGGCACCAAGATTACTTAATTCAAGATAATAAACTTTAATAAAGTACAAAGAAACTGAAACTGGACGTTCAGGGACTGCGGATGGAGGAAAAACTCCAAAAGAAATACAAACGTTTCAAAGCTCAAAGGAAAAAGGCCGTTCATTTAATACTGACCACGCTGCGGACACCGTGGAAGCGGCCGCGTCTGCAGCTTCCGGAAACAAAACCAAAATCCAAGGCTTAAAAATGGTTAAGGTGAAGGGGGGCTGGGGGCCGGGGGCCGGGAAAAAAGAAAAACGCCCTCGTGGTTCCACTGGGGCTCGAACCCAGGACCTTCTGCGTGTAAAGCAGACGTGATAACCGCTACACTATGGAACCCCACAGTCAGCAGGCGTGCCGGGATATAATAACTGTGCACAAAGACAATGTAACTGAAATGAGATCAGGTTGGGCGCTTGGCAAACGTGCTCGGAAAGAAATTTTCCAAAGCTTTTCAGATTTTCTGGCGCGGATCCCAAGCAAGGCTTTCCTCGGCCACACGGCTGCTGCGTGGTTACTCTAGGGAAGGCAGCGCTCGGCTCGGAGCCGCCAGCCGCTCCTGCTCTGATGTATAAAGCGCGAGAGGAGATAAGCTGTCTGGCTCTGTGGCGCAATGGATAGCGCATTGGACTTCTAGATAGATGGAGGAATTCAAAGGTTGTGGGTTCGAGTCCCACCAGAGTCGCTTTTTTTAAATAAACGGGACAGCAAGTAGGAATGAAAAGATCAAAACTGAAACCACCAGAGGGGTCACGAACTGAAAGGACTCAAGAGATTTCAGTCCCTTAACATGTCCCCTTACCAAATAAAGCAAGAATCAAACAAAGGAAAAACCGTTGCTTAGGCGTGCTGGGGTTCCTGCCACCCGAAATGATCCCGCTACTTTTTCCAATCACTGTCACGAGGCTCCAATTCCTGGCCACCAAATGAAGAGGTTAAAGAGATACGAGCAAAAGTTACTGAGGAGTCCCCGCCATCACCATCACCATCACTCCGGGTTATTTTTTTTATTCCAAGAATTTTTTTAATTTTAGAACTTTAAAAAAAAAAAAAAGCCCAAAATTACCGAAGTAATCAAAAACCAAATGGAGGGGTCTTCAGGTACCAGAATGGCCGAGTGGTTAAGGCGTTGGACTTAAGATCCAATGGATTTATATCCGCGTGGGTTCGAACCCCACTTCTGGTAGAGACTGGTTGCATTTTCCAAATCTTTGAGTTTGTTTCCAAGTAGATCTTAAACACAAGTTCTCAAGGGAGGGAGAGATCAATGTGGCAACGTGAAAAAGATACTTAATTTTTGCCAGATGTAAATAAAACTTGAAGGACACCTTTGGAGCTGATGCTTTGCCAAGTGGAAAGAAAACTTCTGGTTGAAATTTATAATTTTTTGAGGTTAAAGGTACAGAACAAGGACATTGTGTTGTAAACACATTCACTGGTAGCAGGGGTTTTGTTGTTTTTTCTTTCTTTTCTTTTCTTTTTTTTTTTTTTTTTCTTTTAGACCCTGTAAGTTCCATGTACTGTTCTAAATGATCCCAGTGACTCGGGAGGCTGGAGGCAGGAGGACTGCAAATTGCAAGTTAGAGGCCAGCCTGGACAAGTTGACAAGGCCCTATCTCAAAATAAAAATAAATAAATTAATTAATTAAAAGGGCTGAGGATGCAGTTCAGTGGTAGAGCGCCCCTGGGTCCAGTTCCCCGGTGTCACCACAGAGAGAGAGAAAAAAAGATGAAGCAAGGTGGCACAGTGTAGTGGCACAGAGTTGTCCTTTACTTGACGTTAATATTCCACCCTCCCAACTAAATAAGAATTCCCAAGGATCAATTCTGTCCCTCCTCCTCCACTCTAAGCCTTCCCTGATCAATGGCCTTCATTCAACTAGCCCTTCATTCAAGGAGTCTTTGAGAATTTGCCTTGCAGGAGGCACTGAGCCAGGCATGGGGGAACATAGAAATATCCTAAAAGGAAAAAACACAGCCATGTGGGAAGGCTCAGAGCCCCCCGGTTCCCAGCCCATCTGGAAAGGATCAAGCAGGGACCTCTGGACAACCCTGGCACTCTAAGATAGGCCAGAATCCCCCAATCCAAAAGGTGTTAGAGTGTGGGATGTGGTAATCTTTCAAGTTGGGCATGGAGGGGGAAAGAGCACTTAGGAAGTACTGAATGAAATGCAGGCAGCTGCCGTTACTACTGGACGCTGAACAGGACTGTCCCACACTGTGGACACTGGATGAGAAGCAGTTTGAGGCCTATGTTTGACCTGAACAGGTCTTCACACTCTTGTTCATTAGGATCCATCCTCAGCAGCCACTGTGAACTTGGTGCCTTGAAAGAAGCCAAGCTTCAGAGGTAGAGAGAGGAACAGGACAAAGGCTCATAACTTACCTGGGGTTGTGAGGCTTGGCAAGAGGGCTGCTTGGGGGAGGGGGTCTAGTTTTAATGTTCTCCTTTGAACCTAGATTTGCTATCCCATATTTAGAGATTGGCATCTTTCTCTTGTGAAAACTGAATCTAACACGTGTGTGATTTTCCAATACCAACAATCCCCTCCAAAACTAGGAGGCATTGAGGAGGAAGTTTGTGTTTTTAATCTTTCTCTGTGGAATCCTTAGAAAACAGCTTAAAGATACACAATGGAATTTTACTCAGCAATAAAAGAGATAAAATCATGGCATTCGCAGATAAATGAATGACACCGGAGAAGATAATGCTAAATGAAGTTAGCCATCCCCCAAAAAAACAAATGCTGAATGTTGTCTCTGATATAAGGAGGCTGACTCATAATGGGGTAGGGAGGGGGAACATGGGATGAATAGATGAATTCTAGATAGAGAAGAGGGGAGGGAGGGAAAGGGAGGAGGCAGAGGATTAGCAAGAACGGTGGAATATGATGGACATCATTATCCAAAGTACATATATGAAGATATATATGTCAACCTACTTTATATTCAAACAGAGATATGAAAAATTTTGGTATATATGTGTAATAAGAATTGTAATGCAAAAACAACACAAGAACATGTATAAGGACATGAATTGATGTGAACATACTTTATACAAAGATATGAAAAATTATGCTCTATATGTGTAATAAGAATTGTAATACATTCCACTGTCGTGTATTTAAAAAAATAAAATCAATTTTTAAAAAAGAAAGAAAATCACACATACACACACATACCAAAAAAAAAAAAAAAAGCTCAAAGAAGTTTGGATCTGAGAAGCCAAGTAGGAGATCCCAAAAGCTTGTAATAATGTAACAGATTACAGACTTTTCACTTATTTTACTACAAAAATAACACGTTTGTTTTTAAAATTCAAATAATACAGATATATGTGATAAAAGAAACACTGAGAGATTCATTGTCATTCCCCAAAAAAAGACATCTTTATTAGATTTTTTATATATATTTATATGCATATATATGGCATATATAACTAAGTATAATTCATATGTGCACATATACTTTCATTTTTCACCAATAAGTATATACACATCATATGGCACATTGCATCCTTTTTATTGAGCATAACCTGAATATCATATCTTTCCATAACTGGCCATTTTTATTTTTTATTTGTTTGTTTATTATTTGGCACTGGGGATTGAACCCAAGGACACTTTTCCACTACATCCCAGTCTTTTACCACTGAGCTACAACCCCAGCCCTCCGCTGATCCCTTCATACATAATTTTCTCATTGCTTCCTGATATGGTGGGTTGCCTCTGAACTCCAAGAGCTAAAATGCGGGCGAGGCTCCAACCTTATATGATTCCAAATGCTCCCCTTCAGGCAACCTTTTCCAATGCCTTTCGGAATGATATGGCAAAGAAGTTATGAAGAAGCAGGATAAGTTTTTTTAAAAAATGACTAATGACATGCATTCAGGAAACAGCTGCCAAGATAACAGGTCTCCCTTTAAAAAGATTAAAAAGTAGCCCTTAATTTGCATGTTCAGCATCTTGCTCCATGGAAGCAGACTCCCAGCGAAGTAAATAATGTCATTGCCAATTTGCCATTCCCTCTGGTCAGAATTCTTTTTCCAAGTCTTCAGGGGCCGATCCCAGTCACCACCCATAGCTCGGTTTAGGCCTAACCCTAGAGAGCGTGGCTGGGTGGTGCTGGCCCGACCCTCCCAGGTGCACCCAGGCTGGCTCCAGCACCTCAGCGCTCGCCTGAGGACTCGGGTTTGCTCGTGATCCAGCCCCACCGAGGATCGACACAGAGGCTTGGCAGCGCCACGAGCTTGCTGAGGTCCTGGAGTGCAGTGGGCATTCAGTGGGGGTCTGTCGGATGGGAGCCCAACGATTGGACACCTAAGCATGCATCTTCATCCTTAGACGTTCCAGGGGTCCTCTCCTACCAAGACGGGGATTAGCAACCGGTCCAGAGGTTCTGAATCTGGGGAATTCGACATGGAAGTGCCCCATAGGGCGCCTGAGATTGGGGCTGGCGGCTGGTCAGACAGGAAGCTGTGCTGTTAAACTTTATATTCTCCATGGGATGAGAGAAGGGCAGGCAGCATTTGTCCAGACGCCAGCTCTTCTCGATTTTGTAGGAACACTTTGTCATTCGAAATACCCGGGATTTTAATCCAGGAGGGAAAGAATGCTGGCACGTGGCCTGTTTTACTGCGGATAGACTAAGGGAACATCCTTCTTGCAGAGCCCGGATAGCTCAGTCGGTAGAGCATCAGACTTTTAATCTGAGGGTCCAGGGTTCAAGTCCCTGTTCGGGCGTCCCTCGTTTTAAGCCTCAAAACACTTGAGTCTGTAGCTGAGCAAGCAGCAGAGAAGACACCACCTGAAAGGTGGTTTGCTGAAGTCGGAAGGGGAAGGCAAACCAGGCGAGCGAATGTTGCTGCCTGCGCCACACCTGTAATTTGCTGAAAAAGTGAAAGTGTCCCACTTGGACATTTTTCCCCCTTAAGTCTGATATGTACTACTTTTATATTCAAAAACATTTTTCCCCTTAAGTCTGATATGTACCACTTTTATATTCAAAACATCAATAAATACATAAGTAATACAGTTGCACAACCAATAAAAATAAATAAAAAGTTGCACACCTGTCAGAATCACAATAGTAATACTTTGGGCAGGAATTCTACAGCTTTGGGCACCGAGGAATGTGTTCCGGCACTTTTTTATTAAAAGCTCAGTGAGGAAACTGAGATTTGAAGAAATATTTCAGTTAATGCATCATTTACAAGTCCCCAACGAGGCACTGTCCTTCACCAGATTCATGGGCTCCTTACTTTGTGAGTCTTGCAGTGGAAATAAATGTTTTTAGGGTCATCTTTATATCTGTCACTGTTAAGAAAATTTGCATCCCTAGTAAGGTAAGTACACTGAGGACAAACAACCCAACACCTTCCACCTGTGTGGTAGACATGCCGGCCTCCACAAAATTATGCTTTGTACCATATATTGCTACAAGTAGTACATGGATCGACTATGGACCTGGAAACAGATCATCCTGAGATTTAAGAGGCTTAAACTCTTTGGGGTCCTCATAATGCTAAACTACATAAAATTAACTCATTCTGTACCCCTTGAAGGGACACACATAAAGCTCTGTGTGTACGCATAGGGTGTGGGCTTGCAGTGTAGGTGTACTTGTACAAATGGGGTTGAGGAAGAACACTTGTTGCACTTCATTCAACAAAAGGATCTGCCGAAACCCGGGATCGAACCAGGGACCTTTAGATCTTCAGTCTAACGCTCTCCCAACTGAGCTATTTCGGCAAGGAGGAGAGCAGGTGCTACCCTACTGGGCTTGCAGTGTAGGTGTACTTGTGCAAATGGGGATGAGGAAGAACACTTGTTGCACTTCATTCAACAAAAAGACCTGCCGAAACCCGGGATCGAACCAGGGACCTTTAGATCTTCAGTCTAACGCTCTCCCAACTGAGCTATTTCGGCAAGGACAAGAGTATGTGCTACGGTGCTGGAGGGAAATTTAAAAGACAAAGAAAAAAATGTTCATTTCCCTTCACCTCCAAATTTTTTAGCCCCTAATTTCATGTTCAAAAGTATATTTTTTTTAAAGTGTATTATTTTTAGCCATGAAATTTTGAGAACAGTGACATAGAATATGAATTCCTGTCATATGGGGACACTTTTGTGTTCTGCATCGTCCCAGATTACCTTTCATTGTCTTCCTAATTCTTTCTCTACCTCTAAAGAGAATAACAACAGTCACTGAAAACCCTCTCTGTGCCCAACACTTGATCTACTTGGTTGCATTCAGTCTCTACACACCACATGTGTCATAACGTTGATATGATAATACAATAAATCTTGAAATAAATAATTTGTCCCCAGCCATCCAGAACTGAACCAGATCCGTCTGACTGTTCTGAAGACTGAAAGGGCATGGTTAAGATTTTAGTTTTTAGTCTGTCATTTTTCACCAAAGGGAAAGGAGATGAACTGGAAGAGGAAAGACCAGAAAGAACACTCTCCACCACCTGCCCTGTCTTGCCCAGCCTGGACTGTCCTAATTGAGTCAAAAAGATTGGAGCAGAGACTCCACTTTTAAAAGCTGCCAAAAGTGGATTTGATCAGGTTCCAAGGGATTCCCTCAGGGAGAAGGAGGAAAATTGGGGTGTTTGCCACAGCTCCTCATCTGTTTTTCTCCCTGGAATGCTTTCTGACAGTCTCACCCAACCAGTCCACTCTTTCTTGGATCAGTGACCACTGGTTCCTTTAGCACATACCTATCGAGCAAGTTACATGAATATGGGTTTATAATCTTTGGCAATATTTCTTTGAAATGGCTCCTTACCTGTTCCAATATGTATCTTTTGATTCAGTTCTAAATTGAAAATTCTTTAGTAATAATAATAATTAGCATCTATTGACTGCCTGCTTTCAGGCAAAGCCCCTGTTAAGTACTGCACAGGGTTTCCTATCTCATTTAACTAACACAAAAACTTTATGTGATGGAAGCTATTTTATTATTATTATTACAAATTATTATTCCCGAGGAAGCTGAGTTTTAGAGAGGAGGAGATGGTAACTGTGGAATCTGTGTGGATCCTGAGTGAAGGGTGAAGACCCTGCCTCAAATTCAAGTTCCACCTTCACCTTGACCTTTCCCTCTAATCATCACTGGCTGGGGACCAAAGTCCATCACCTGCTAAGAGGGTAGCTGACTCTTTCAGGCCACCTTCCCATACTGTCAATGAAATTAAGCTGGGCTTCTTTCTGTGGCCTGGCTGAACCAAGGAAGTCTCAATCTCTGGCTAGTCAAGAGCCACACCTGGACTCTCAACTGCCCAGGGAAAATTAGTTCACCTGGGTGACCTTGTGCCTGAGCTTTTTATGTTAACAAGCCAACTTCCTAAAGGCTTGCTGTAGGTTAAATTTCCCCTTATTTGGGTGGGTGCTTTTTATAATTTTGTCCCATTCCAGCCTTTTATGCATTCTCTCCCAGCGTGCGCCCTCCTTCCCCCACTAACAGAAGCTGGTATGTCAACCTCAACTTCTGTCTGTACTCTGGGTCACACTTTGGGACCAGCCGGGGTGGGGGTGATTTGATCTAGTTTAGAGAGGGGAGCTGCTCTGTTTGAGGCTTCAGATGATCTCTTCCTTTTCAGAAAAAAAAAAAAAAAAAAAAAAAAAAACAACCTCTAAGGGACGGGTTGAAACGTGCAGGGTCGCTGCCATATTCGCAGGCACCTAGCAGGAGCAAAACCCAAGATAGCCAGCAAAGGAACGAAGCGAGGTCGCAGAGGAGCTTGTTTCCCATCCTGGAATGCAACAGCAGTAGCTGGGATTCAGCAGAAGGGAGTTAGGCTGCAGGATAAAGGTGTCTGCATTTGCCACGAGGATAGGGTAGAAGTCTCTGGATGCCTTCGCACAAGGACCTACAAGTATTCATCCTCCAAAATGCCTTTGCTTCTTTGCAAGAACTGTTTGGGGTCGTTGGAGTAGACACTGCAGGAATTCAGCATTCCTCTCTCTAAAGGTGCTAGGGTGTTTGGTTAAAAAAAAAGAATCTGCGCCCGAACAGGGACTTGAACCCTGGACCCTCAGATTAAAAGTCTGATGCTCTACCGACTGAGCTATCCGGGCCCACAGTACAGTTCCCACTTTATTGAATGAAAACTGTAATCATTTTTGCTGCACAGTAATAACCATATCAATGGCGAGTTTCTGGGTTCCTCGTTAGCGCATGATTGAATCTCATCCCCAAGCACGGATCCCACGGAAGCGAGGAGAGGACGAAGTGAGGAAATCTGAAAAGCACGTGGCTCATGTATGCCTTGGCAGCTGGATACAGACTCTTTTTAAAATAAAATAAAACACGCTCCTCATTTATTTGGAGGCACCTGCACCCTGGCACACGTCGTGCACCCCGAGTTCTGCAAAACTGCTCGGAAAGGGGATCCTCCTCCTAACCGTCCCCACCCCTGCGCGGTGCCCCGTCCTAAACCCAAAGCGCACAGGCTCAGAGACCACAGTTCGGAGGTTAAAGGCATCAAGACGCCACTTCCAATTCCTTGTCCCCCCGCCGACATGCCTACTTCAAAAGACAGAGACCTGGGAAGCGAACGGCAGCGGCTGCAGCCCCGGCGGCCTCCGGGAAGCCGACCCCACGCCGCCGGCCCCACGCCCCGGGTCCCGGCGGGCAGGTCTCTGCGCACGCGCAGCTCAGCGCGGTTCGCTGGCGGAATCCACCGCGGGCCCCCTGCTGCTCACCTGTAAGCCGCGCTGTTTTCTCAGCGCAGATCCTGTCACACCACCTTCAGTTCTCCGAGCCTCTCTGTTCTATCGCTAGTTGGAATCACCTCCCTTTCAACGTCTGTCCCCTCGTTGCCCCCAAGCACCTGTCGAGAAAGAAGAATAATTTTACTTTCTACCCTTTGGAATTCTCAGCTGAGACCCTTGTGACAAAAGACAGAATCACGAGAAAAGCAATGCGAAGGGTATTAACATGTGCATTTCACATCTACATGGGAGGAGAGCCAGGGAATGAGTGATTCTTAAAAGGATGCTCTAGAATTCCAGTTTATATAATAGCATCTTCAAAGAACGTTAAATTTTTGGAGAAGTGATAAGAAATATAGGACCCTACCTCTCCAGGGACAATAAATTACAGGAGATAGATAGATGGGAAAATATTGGTCGATAAAGGTAGTTAGCAAAGTCATACAGAGAGATTCTTCCAGTGCCATCTCCACACTGATAAGGGAAGACTACATTCAGTGAGTAACCTTTGTCCTTCTTGGTAGATCAGAGAATAGGGACATCTTTGTAAATTTATGTCCTGCTTTTAGACAGTTGAGGGAAAGATAGAGAACTTCTTGGGGTATCTGCTCCTTAAATGCCTTTAACTCAAAATAATTCTTATGCCAAAATGGCATATTTCGAGGTAGCAGGTTTCAGTTATCTTTTCCAGATTTGAGAACATTGTTTAAATGCCATCCTCTCTAGGAAGCTCCCTATGACATGAGCAGCTGGCAGAGTAGCATGTGGCAGGGAAAACCAAAAAGCCTTAGGACTATACCTTGAAAAGTGAGTAGGAGTTTGCACACCTGCAGGAAGGTGACCCAGTCAGAACTCCACAGTCTTCTCTGAGCTTCTTGCTCAGATCCCAAGAGGACTCACGGATTCTCCTTTCCTCTTCAGTAAGAAAGCTGGATAGGGTTACAGGCCCAACTCTTCCTAGGAGTGTGACTCCCACCTTTACATCCCGGAGGTAGCTCTCCTAGGCTCAGAGTAGTAGAAACAGGCTTCCACTCTCCATTTCCTGTGCATAATGAAACACTTTTAAATGTGCTGTCAGGATTCTCTAGAAAACCAATAGGAAACACACAGACAAGGAGAGAGTTGTTTTAAGACCTTAGTTCAAACACTGGGGGTTGGCAAGTTCAAATCCTTTAGGGCAGATTGAAAGAAAATTCACATAAGAGTTGACGTCGGGGGGTCTTGAATTCAAATTCAGCAGGTCGTAAGCTGGAGACTCCAGCAGGTTTTTTGTATCAAAATTTTGAGAAGTATGTCTTCATCAGAAAAAAAAAAATCCTTTTTTGCTCTTGAAGATGTCTGATGATTGGATGAGGTACAATCACATTAGGGAGGGTAATTGACTTTACAATGGAATATTACTCAGCAATAAAAGAGAATAAAATCACGCATTTGCAGGCAAAGCCTACCGTAAATGTTGATTGTTTACTTATTTAGCATAAAAGAGTAGGGTTTATTCAAGTGAGAAAAGACAAACTCCTATAGGTTGAGGGGGCTGGAATAGGGATTGCCACTTAAATGTACTAGTCTAGGTGTTTATATAGCTACTGGGTAGGGGCATTGATCATTATCTATGCTAATCAGGTATTGGAAAAGTACCAGTACTGTTGGTCAAAATCTATGCTAAACAGCTATTGAAAGACTGTTAGGCTATTGGTTAGAACTTGAGTCTATAGCCTTCACTCAGGTCTGTCCCAAGATCATACTTTTTTTTTTTTTTAATACTAGGAATTGGACTCAGAGCTTTACTACTGATCCACGTCCCCAACCCTTTTATTTTTTATTTTGAGACAGGGTCTTGCTAAATTGCTGAGGCTGGCCACAGACTTGCCATCCTCCTACCTCAGCCTCCGTAGCTACTGGGATTACAGGCTTGTGCTACCACCAGCTCCATGATCACATCTTTAAAATAAATACATTCGCAATAACATCTAGACTGGTCCTAGACCAAACAACTGGACATCCTGGCCTAACCAAACTGACCCACGTGATAACCCTTAGGCCTGAGCTAATCAACTGCATTTTAAAGCTCCAGTTTGAAACCTGCAATCTCACGAGGCAGGCCTGTGGAGCCCTCCAGTATGGCCCTCAGCACAAACAAATAACCTCTCCCCACCCTGACAAACTCAGTGAAGTCTCTGGCATGTTGTCCTTGCCCCAATAAAGGGGGAACAGCGAGAAAATCAGTTTGGGGACCACCAGACCAGATGTTTTAACATCAGATAAATGACATAACTGAGAGACCCGATGGCCACTGATAGAGATTGAAAGTGGTGTCAAAAGCCCCCCAAATTTGGTATAAATAATGGAGCAAATGAACAGACATTCAGCCAGCTAATGCCGGAGAGCACTCACTCTCACCCTGGAGAGCCTGATGAGGACCTGTACTGACATCCCAACTCTTCTCATCCTTTCCTGATCCTCTGCATTTTCCTCACCTCTCTCAAACTCTACAGCCACATCTTGACCCTGGTGAGAGCTGCAACTTCTCCCTATGACCCAGGAGAAGCCTGCCTTGGTTCCTGATCTGATCACTACGGTCTGAATGAATGTGCATCTGCTGGACTTAAAGCCTAAGGCTTGAGACTTTTGATCTGACACTAGAACTTTGCATGCAGAGAGAATGTCTATCATGAACCTGTCATGATTAAGTGTGTTTGCAGTGCTTAGAATTAATCTAGAATTGTTTGCTGTGACTTAATTAATCTAGAATTGTTTGCTGTGAATTAATTATGTCTATTGCAGTGCCTAACATCCAGGATTGTCATTTTCTTGATTAAGAACTTATAGAGAAGACTGGAGATACAGCTCAGTTGGTAGCGTGCTTGCCTCAAATGCACAAAACTCTGGGTTTAATCCATAGCACCACCACCAAAAATAAACAAATAAATAAATAAATAAAACATTGAGTGATTTGAGCGAATAAAGCATTGACAAAGGCAGAAGTACATAGACATTCTTTATTTCTCCCATTCAACTACATAATTGAGAAACAGACCCATCACTCGCTCTGACAGGCATCATGCAAAGTTTGAACTGCCCAATTTATTAGACCACCGTTTTTGTTTCCTTTCTTTTGGTCATTGTTGGATTTTCAAGGGTCTCTTACTAAAAACCCAGCCATTTAGAAGATGAAGCCTAGCTGACATCTTGGCAGATTAACAGAAAGGAAAGGCTGTAAATAGGCCTGCAGAGTGTTTGTCTCCATTTTGCGTTTTGCCAGTGAGTTCTTAGAATGTGAGAACTAGACCTTGAACCCTCCACAGGGTTCAGCCTGACTCCTACCTTTAAAAAAAAAAAAAAAGTGTGTGTGTTTCAATAACTAAACTGTGGAGCCAACCTAGATGCCCTTCAATAGATGAATGGATTTAAAAATATGGCATATGTACACAATGGAATATTACTCAGCAATAAAAGAGAACAAAATCATAGCATTTGCAGGTAAATGGATGGCGCCGGAGAAGATAATGCTAAGTGAAGTTAGCCAATTCCAATAAAACAAATGCCAAATGTTTTCTCTGATTTAAGGAGGCTGACTCATAGAGGGAAAGGGAGAGAGAGCATGGGAGGAATAGATGAATTCTAGATAGGGCAGAGGGGTTGAAGGAGAAGGGAGGGGGTATGGGGTTAGAAATGATAGTGGAATGTAATGATCATTATTATCCAAAGTACATGTATAAAGACACGAATTGGTTTGAATATACTTTGTATACAACCAAAGATATGAAAAATGGTGCTCTATATGTGTAATAAGAATTGTAATGCATTCCGCTGTCATATATTTAAAAAAAAAAAAAAAAGTGTGTGTGTTTGTTAGGGAACCACTCCACTCCCTTGAGAGGAGTGATTCCCTAACAAGGATTTTTGGTTTGGGGTTTTGAGGGTTTTTGTTGCTTTTGTTTTTCAAATTAGGATTCAGTCCTGAGCCTCTAGATTCTTTTGTCCTTTAACCCAATCCTAAAGGAATGTGAACAACTCTGGAGACCTGGGGGCAGGTGAAGTAGCTCTGGGGTCTTTCCTGGTAATTTCTGCCACTGGTTGATGGGTGCAAATGCATTTGTAAACTTTGAAATATGGAGAACCAGAAATAGCACGGGTCTGTTTTGAAATTCAGTTCCTCCTAAGTAGAGTGTCTGAGAATTTTTGCTGGGTCTTAAGATGGGTGCTACATAGAGGGCAGAGAGGCCAGAGGATATGATGTACACTGATGGCTTGTGATTCACCAAGTAAAAATACAGGGTGCCCACTGAAATCCGAACTTTACAGAAACAAGGAATATGCACTTTGTTATGTCCCATGCAATATTTGAGACAACGCTTACACTAAAGGATATGTGTTGTCTCTCTGCAATTCGGATTTGAGTGGGCGTCCTAGATTTTTGTCTGGTTAAACCAGAAGGGTGTTCCGATGCCCCATCCAAGAGCTGGCTTGGGGTCCTTGTTATTGTTACACTAGCTGAACAAAGTCCGGGCGCCTGGTGCTCTCCAAGATTTCTTTGGCCAACAAGATGCACGAGCTGCAGCGGTTCCCCAGTCGTGCAGGTCCCAGGACCCAGCCACCCACAGGGCGGTGCAGGCCAGCGGCACGCATCTGGCCGCGGAACCGCTGCCCTTTGAGAAAGGCTGCAGATGCAGGACGGTCTTGGAAAACAAGAAAGAACGAGGGCTGGAGTACTTAGAAGTGAGCTGCGGTCTGCGCGTAGGGACAGTCAGTCAAATCAGGGGTCACTAACTTGATAACTTGACCGGGAGCCTTTTACAAGGGATTAAGGGGAACAAGTAGGTGAGTCTTCAAGCGCAAGTGCGAATAGTCACAGACCACCCATTTCGATCCCTTTAAAGGGGGTGAGATTAATCCAGGTCAATGGCTGAGAAACTAGCTAGTGGTGACAATATGACAATTGCAAAACTGCCGAAACCCGGGATCGAACCAGGGACCTTTAGATCTTCAGTCTAACGCTCTCCCAACTGAGCTATTTCGGCTGCCTCTGGCTAGACCTTTTTTTTCTTTCTGTAATTATTATGAAATAATGCTCCTTTCTGGGTAACAAAAGTGGTCATTTTGCAAGTTTGGTTGGGAATGGACGTGTTACAAATGTTGGAGATGATAATGAAAGGACCTTGTTCACAAGCTAGAAATAAAAACTATTTTTCTCAAGTTTTTTTTTTTAATTTTCTCTAATGGCTCTGCAATTTGTTTTCTAATTTTAAAATAATTCATGATGAACCTCGCGACCCTGTCTCAAAATTTGAGAGATGTTGGTTAAGGATCTGGGGGTGTAGCTCAGTGGTAAAGCTCCGCTTGGGTTCAATTGCCAGTACTTAGGGCACAGAGTGAAAGGGGCGTGGTGGGTCGGGATCATGAACTTTTTTCATGGCAGTCTAGGGGCCTATTTCATGCTGTTTAATCCATGCAAAACATTGGATTATATGGATATAACACAAACTATTCAATCAGACTTTTCCCCCTAAGTTTCATTGTTTTCTCCCAGATATAATTATTTAAAATACTGCCTTGTGTGTGTATGGGGGGGTGTTACATATTTGTTCTGTGTGAAGGCAGATCTTGCAAGGACAAAAGATATATTTAATTTTTTTTTTTTTTTTTTACAGATATCATCAGTTTGGACTTCAGAAATGTTTAGAAGAGTGCAAGAAGGCCTAGCATTTGTAAGGCACTGGATTTGATTGATCCTCAGGGCAACACACACGTGCCACAGGAAGACCATGTGTAAAGGCTTCACAAGTAGATTTCTACTGTTATATATAGTCACTGTATTTGTTAAAAGGATTGGTTTGCTAAGCTTAGTATTAAAAATACACTTCCATTTTTGTAATCCCGTCTTGACTTTTCTTTTTTTAAAAGTTTTAAATACATATTGTTGAGAAACAGAATTGGACCAGACCTCTTTCAAGCTCTATGAAACAAGCTGTGGTTTAATAATATCCCTCATATGCTGATTCTGTTCCACCTCCGCCTCCTGTTTCAAAAGTTTGCATCTCTTGCATTCATTCACTTAAAATGTGTTTTAAATAAACTCCATAAGACTGTTAATTCAGTGCTTCATATTCACTTGTTTCATAACTGGGGAAAGAACACAGGCTTATTATAGCTTGAAATGAAACTGACCTTAGTTTAGAATTTATAAAAAAAAAAAAAAAAAAAAACCGACTTAAAGTGGAGGTTGATTCCAGATTGCCCTTCTCAAGACAGTAAGGAGAGAATGTTTCTGAGGTGAGAAGTATGGAGCCTAAACTAGATAGCATCAAAGTTTTTTCAGACTCTAGGAGTCTATCATTTGTTTAGCTTAAATGTTACCTTTTTGCTTTCACTCATAATTCTACTAGAAAAAAAATCCTAAAATGTCCCCCCCAAGACACCCTCCCAGCCAACCAAGTGCCCTGGTTAATCCCTGGGACTGTTAATATGGATTTCACCCCTGACATTATGTTAGATTTTATAGCAAGGCTGAACTCTAAAATATGTGATTATCTAGGTGCACCTGAACTAATCACATGAGCCTTTAAAAGCAGATTTATTTTTCCCCCAGATGGTCACAGAGGGACTCAAAAATTCAAAATGCAAGGGGGGATTCAATGCTGCCATGCTGGTTTGAAGATGGAGACTGAAAGGCAAGGAATATGGGCAGGCTCTGGTTGCTGAGAGCAAATGCCAGCTGACAGCCAGAAAGAAAACTGCCCTCAGTTCTACCTCTGCAAGAAACTGAAGTCTGCCAAGAGTGAGCTTGGAAGTACATTCCCCCCGAGTGCCTGCAGATGAGAACTCAACCTGGTTGACACTAATTTCAGCCTTGTGATACTCTGAGAACCCAGTCCGTATCACGTGGGACTTCTCACCCTCAGAATCGTGAGCTAATACACAGTCACTAAGTTCATCTTAATTAGGTATGCAGCAATAGAAAACTAATATAGCAGTATAGATGACCTAGGCTTGGTTTCCCAAGTGTACTTTTTTTTTTTTTTTTTGTACCAGGGGTTGATTCCAGGGACCCTTAACCACTGATCCACATCCTCAGCCCTTTTTATTTTTTGAGACAGGGTCTCACTAAATTGCTTAGGCCCTTCTAAATTTCTGAGGCTGGGTTTGAATTTGCAATCCTCCTGCCTCAGCTTCCCAAACCACTGGGATTACAGATGTGCACCACCACACCTGGCCCAAATAGTACATTTAAAACCTAATCTGATCACTTACTTGTCTATGATTTTGGGCAAGTCGGTTCCTTTGTGTTCATATTATAGATATAGTTGTGTTAATAACCGAATAGTTCAATTAGCATATGTGTATAATTATACTAACCCTAGCCCTAATTTACTCACAATCTTTGCAAATGAGGTCCAGGTATTATATTTACATTTTAACTTGGGCAAGTGACTTTTAATCTGCACTTTCTCCCAGTCTCTCAGTGCTCACAAATATGGCTACCACTTGTAATATCCAATATTTTTTGTTATTATTTGACATCTATACAGGCACCTCCAACAAAGCATATCCAAAAATGAACCTACATTCCCCTTTCAACTTATTTATCTTACTATCAACTTCCATCTAAGTTTCCTAAGTTAGAAAATTACAAATTCCCTTCTCCTTCTTCTACTTTCCATTCATAATCACACCCAAGTGTTATTTATTCCATCTCACTATTTCTGGATTCTACTTCTTTTTCTCTTCCTATCCTCTCCTCCTCTAAATTGTTTTTCCTACCTATAACTCATTCTCGACACTGGAACCCAATATCCTGCTTAAAAATTCTCCCTTACTGGGCTGGAGTATAGCTTAGGTGGTAGGGAACCTGTCTAGCATGTGAGATGGGCCCTGGGTTTAATTCCTAGCACTGCAGGAAAAGGACAAGAGGAAAAACTCTTCACTGTCTCTCTGGTTAAAACCAAAAACTTAGGTTATGTAAGTTCTTCAACAGCTGTCCTCACCTTCTCTAGTTTCATATCTTCTTGACTCTAAATTATAGCTGTTCTGGCTGTCGTGATGCTTTTTGTGACCTTACTCTTCAGTTTTAGTCATGCAAGATTTTCCACCTTGTCTTTCCCCAAGCCCGTTTAACCCACAACCCTTAGCTCACATTTTCTATTTTCAAAAGCTCTGACCCTTTGGGCTAGGGTTGTAGCTTAGTGGTTGAGCACTTGCCTCGCAGGAGTGAGGCATTGAGTTCGATGCCCAGCAACACATAAAATAAATTAAAAAACAAAGATTTAAAAAAACAAAAAAAAAAAGCTCTGGTCAGTCTCTCCTCTCCCTCCAGGCTAGTTGCCCCTCTGTAGGACTTTTTATACCACTTACCAAAAATAGATTGCAACTGCCTGTTAGGTTACCTAAGTCTCTTCTTGCCATTTATATCTCCAGTCTATGTTATAGAACAGGCTGGAGTAAATGTGGAATGAATGAGTGAATGAAAAAATGAAAAAAAAATTCTAGTCAGATCCCAGGACCAACTGGGTGACTTCAAAAATCACCTGGTCAACCTCTGTAAAGTTATTTGTAGATTCTTAGCTCTTTAGTTTCTTTTGCAAATCAAAACTACTCTAAGATGTCATCTCATTCCAGTCAGAATGGCTGCTATTATAAAGACAAACAACAATAAGTATTGGCGAGAATGTGGGGGGAAAGATACATTCGTACATTGCTGGTGGGACTGCAAATTGGTGCAGCCAATATGGAAAGCAGTATGGAGATTCCTTGGAAAACTGGGAATGGAACCACCATTTGACCCAGCTATCCCTCTTCTTGGTCTATACCTCAAAGACTTAAAAACAGCATACTACAGGAACACAGCCACATCAATGTTTACAGCAGCACAATTCACAATAGCTAAACTGTGGAGCCAACCTAGATGCCCTTCAGTGGATGAATGGATAAAAAAAAAGTGTGGCAGAAATACACAATGGAATTTTACTCAGCAATTAAAGAGAATAAAATCATGGCATTTGCAGGTAAATGCATGGTGTTGGAGAAGATAATGTTAAGTGAAGTTAGCCAATCCCAAAAAACCAAATGCAGAATGTTTTCTCTAATATAAAGAGGCTGACTCATAATGGGGGGGGAAGGGGGAGATGGGAGGAACAGATGAATTCTAGATAGAGCAGAGGGGTGGGAGGGAAAAGGAGGGGGCAGAGGGTTAGCAAGGATGGTGGAATGTGATAGACGTATCCAAAATACATGTATGAAGGCACGAATTGGTGTCAACATACTTTACATACAGCCAGAGATATGAAAAATTGTACTGTATATGTGTAATAAGAATTGTAATGCATTTTGCTGTCATTTATTTTTTTAAAAAAATCAATAAAAAAATAAAGATAACACATCTGGCTATCCTGCTTTCTTCCCCTGAAGTATCAATACCAAGCAAAGAAAGGGTACTTGCAAAGACAATTGGGAGGTGTAAAAGTCAACTTGAATTGCCAATTTGATTGGATTAAGAAATTACAATGATTAAAAGGATTATGGGTGTGTCAATGGGGTGTGTCTAAAAATGATTGGCATGTGGGATAGCCAACTGAAATGGAGACTCTCCCTAAGCATGGGCAGCACTGACCAATAGGATGATGGCTTGGATGGAATAAAAATCAGAAGAATAAAGCAGCAGCAGCAGCAACAGATGCAAGCTAGATTCTTCTTGAATGGGTTCTTGAATACTGCTGTGGTGGTCTGAGGATATGGAATTCTCACTTCTTTACTCTTCCAAAGCAGACTCTGATAGTGATTCTCCAGAAGGCTTAGGTCTCAGGCTAGTGGTAGCATGGTTGATCCCTCTTTTTCTTGGGCTTCAGCCTCTTGGACTGTGCTACTGGTTCTCCCAGCTCTCCAGCCTGCAGACAGCCATTGTGGATTACCCAGTTCCTGGTCGTGTAAGCCAACCTACTAAGCCCCTTTTTATGATTATACTTCCTGTTCATTCTGTTTCTCTGGAGAACCCTAATACAGGAAGAAAGCCTGAGAATTTAACTACAGTTCAATTTATGAGCTTTGTAAGGGAAAGCTGTGTAAAACTTGGAATTCTTCCCACTGGTTAGGGTAGAGTATGGGGCAAAAGCTTTATAAAATTTTTAAGCTTTTAGAAGCAAGTTCTATATTTTGATAACAATCTTAAGAATTTCACAAAATATATACATCTATAGCAAACACAGTCCAGAGAGTTTTCTACACCTTTTAGGACTGTACTGTAGGTTGTTTCTAAATTATGTTGCTGAATGTAGAGCATATCTTTGAAATATACAGATTTAACATTTTTTTGTAGGGTTTCACAAGTACCTGATCAGTGTAATAATTTATAATTTTCATGACTCATAATTTTGAATCGTAACAAAGAAAGGAAGACCCCCAGGGTCCACATCACAACACATAATCAAATTAAAGTTCTCAAGGAGGGATCATTAAATGTTTTGTTTGCCTCGTGTGGAAAATTATATCTTACAGTGGTATTCAAGTTTGCAGGATGTAGTTCTCACAAGGTTAAGCATCTACTATAGTGGTTTTTAGCTTATGAGAAAACTTTACTGAAATTTAACATCCAGTCCTGCAATAAAAGTTAGGCAAATTGGGAAGGCAGGTAGCCTTTCCAAGAACCAGGCAAGAAAAAATATTTCCTAACATAGCTAATTTTGTGGACAGGAGAGCATTGAAAAACCCAGGGTCCTGAAGGCTAAATTCCAAGGATGCTCTTTTCTTCAGATGGAGCCTTAAAAGAAACCGTACTATCCTCATTATAAGTTTCTGAAAAGAGACGTGCATTTCAGCATGATGTGATGTCTATAATCTGGGAAGAAAGCTCTTAATTCTCTCAAGAGCACAGGGTTGTAAGGTCACAAACCTGCACTAAGCACACCCTCCTTTGAATTCTAACACTGCAACTAACCAATCAGCTATATGGCCTTGAAGAAATTTTCTTAAATTAGTGCCTTTCTACATCTTAAAACTATTTGTGGCCAGGCATAGTGGCGCATGCCTATAATCCCAACAGTTTGGAAGGCTGAAGCAGGAGTATCATGAGTTCAAAACCAGCCTCAGCAATTCAGCAAGCAAGGCCCTAAGCAACTTGGCAAGACCATGTCTCAAAATAAAATATAGAAAGGGCTGGTGATATAGTTCAGTGGTTAAGTGCCTCTGGGTTCAATCCCTGCCCCGCCCCCCCCCCAAAAAAGACAAAAAACTGTAATCCTGGGAATATTCAGGTCCCCATATAGGCAGATGCTCAGTGAGCATAGGTCTCCTTTCAAGCTCGCTCTCTAGGCCCCTAGGTTACTTTGCCCATCTCCCCATCTGAACATGAACTTTGGAGAGAATGTGAACATCATCATTTTTCTGAGATCTTCAAATCAAAACTCACAAAGCAGAAGTTGAATCCCTATATGAAATGGCTAAGAATCTGAGAATCTAACTGGGGAAGATAAATTAAATTCATCAGGAAATTTTTTATTTTTTGAGGCAAAATAGGTCCAGAATAAAAAACACTAGCAATGAATCCCTTCACCAAGTCAGGATGCTCCTAAATACATCACATTGGAGGGCTATTAAAACTGCTTTTCTGCCCTCCAAAGTAGTGCTTAATAGTTGAATTTTTTTTTTTTTTTTTTAAAACAAAGACCAGGGCTCCAGGGTTCCCAGGTTCCCAAGCAGGACAAATCACCATCAACCAGTTCTCCCACTGTCCACCTCCAATTCCTGACTCATAGGAGCAGAAGCAAATCAGACAAACAATATGGCTTTTAAAAAAATTATTTAATTTAGTACTTTTTTTTGGAAAAAAAGCAATAAGGCAAAAAAACTGAAAATATATATAGTTTTGTTTCATTTTCATGTGACTTTATTCCACCTGAAGGACTCTAAGCTGCTTCCATTAGCAGGAATCTGGGGATCAATTCAGAAATGTAGTGCAGATGGTAAAGGAGGAAAAGGGGGATAAAGCAGGAATTTAGCTGGGGAATTCACACTCTATCCAAAGCCCCAGATGAAGTTCCTGCTTCCATGGGCCTCCTTGGAAGAAGCCCTGGCATAACCTCTGGCTTGTGCTGGGAAAAGCATTCTTAGAAAGGAGGACACTCCTCCAGCGGTCAGTCACTCCTCTCTCATGTCTATCACAGCAAGGAGGGATGGTGGGGAAGGATTAAAGTACTAATTAATTTACCCATAAAATCCAATTTCCCGGAGGGATGGCTTCCTCTGGAATGATATTTCCCCCCAGGACCCACACTGGCTGAGGCTCAGCAGTTAAGGAACAAAAACAAAAAACACTAACAAAAAGCATACAAGGAAGGCACCTCAATTTGTGATCCTCAACCAAGGGTGGGTTCCCCAGGGGAGATTACTGAACAAGACAACTGAAACAAATATAGAACATACAATAAGAAGGAAGCCAGGTCCCAACAGGCTCAGTTCTCTGATCCACCCCACTTGACAGTGCTTTTAGCCCACATCCCTAGGAAGAAAGTTCTTTTGGGATTTAGCCTATGTGCTGGACAGAGGCAGGAGTAAATAGGAAATTACCCTCCTGATTTTCTACCCATACTCTTCCTAACAAAAGACAGAAAAGAGGCAGGAAAGAGATTAGGATTTCATTTTCAAGAGTCGGGTAATTAGGAGAGCAGAGTTCAGACTGCAGTGGGCACCCCAAGATACAAACCATGGTGAGAGTCCCTGTTCTGTAACTGCTAGTCGTGATCCTTCCTGCTCAGGTTTCAAATCTGCCTCTAGAAGATGGAAGTAAAGGAGTGCTAATACACACCAGCTCATGTCCAAGAGAGTCCCAGGGAGACAAGTGATATTAAAAACCAAGATTCTTAATGGGAAGGAGGAAAGTCAAACAAAAAATTAGATTTTCTCTACATATATATAATATACAGATATTTAACACATTATTCCAGAGGTGGCTCCAGTCCATGGGGCTTGAGAGATGGTGAAAACTTTTGTTCCAGATTAACTTCTCTCAAATTCTGAAGTTTATCAGAAGGGGACAGGCAATGTTTTGCTCCAGACTGGGGCACAGGCCCAAATTGGTATTATGCCAGGAGAGAGAAGCTAGAAAGGCAATGAAGGATGGGGGCGAGGAGGAACCGGGAAGGTAAAAGTGGCTAGCAGTCTTTTTCCATCCTGCCTGTGTTCTCAGAAGTTCTCTGCCTGAGGAAGTCCGTAAAACCCCTTTGTGAGGATAATGCGACTCTTAACAACCACCACATGGCCTCCAGTTGCTGCCAAAGAAGATGGAGAACAGCAGACGGGTGTTTCACGTGAGTGAAGATAGAAACTTCCAAGAATGTAACTGAATATTCCAGCCCTACAGAACAATCACTCTTGCAGGTGTTCTAATACCTCAGTGATCTATGCACGATGCCCCATTAAACCAACGCTGTATGAACACCTTTCACAATGTTAGACCTAAGCTCCACTGCAATCACTCTCGATGTCTCTGCTGGTTAAGTCTTATATGTGTTTCTTTTTAAAGGAACTTTAAAATCAGTTCTTGCCTGAACAGCACCAAAATGCTCATGAATCACAATTTTACGCAGATCTTGGCTGAGCAGGATACTACAAGGGGAGGGTGAATGACATCACCTTAAATGGGGCAGAGGGAGGAAGAAGAGCCAAGAATACTTGACTTTGTAGAAGTGGAATAACACTAACTTTCAGCCACTAAACCTCTCCCTTACAAAGTATCTAGTACATCGATTTCAGCATCAATCAGCTAAGGCAACCAGCCAATCACCACCACTGGTGTCTGCTTCTGGTGATTGATTTGGAAAAAATGATTGGTTAAGACAGACAAACTTGAGGAAAGCACTTGGTAAGAGTCACAACTGCCAGCTTTCCTGCACATCCTCTGTCCTCTTCTCCATTTGATCCGCTTCCTTTGTGTTACTGGTGCTTCAAAAAATGTCTGGGCATGAGTTCCAGTCCTGCTTTTCTTTGCACTCCCAATATTCACCCCTATAAATATGGGTCAACTCCTTGGTCACAGGGTCCTTCTTCCGCTCAAACCACAGTGCCTTATAAGGATCATATGGCGTGCCTAAAAGAAAGAAAACCACAAATTGAGCTGACACTCTCTATGCATCAAGAAATGTAAGTAGAAGGCAAGTTTGTTACCATCTTCTGTGGCTTTCATAGCTTCTGCTTCTCTCTTTTTTCTGGAAAGTCTTTGTTTTTCCTCCAGGCGCTGCTTTTCAGCATTGGCTTCATCCCAGCGCCCATTTTCCATCAGTCTCTGGTCAGGCCGTAACCGGCTGTCTGTGGGTGCAGTGCCGCCTTCCCAGGCATTGAGAGTCAGAGCCAGCTCTGAAAAGTAGTACATATTTTCTGCATTCTTCCTAAGGGTAAAGAATGAGAGAAAGGAAGGGTAATGCCAGAGCCCAGGACTTAGTGAAGGAGCAGAAAGACTGATCCACAAATGGAAAAAATCTAGCACCATGTCAGGAACCCCTAATGAAGAGAGCCAAACTGGATCATTCCTGTCCTCACCCCCCACCCCCAGCATCACTCAATTCAATAGTCATCTGGGACTACACTGCTCTCAGTTAAAATGATCTACATTTGTTAGGAAGAATGAAATATTCTACTTAATGAAATTCCTCATTTCTATTCCTCTGTTTCCCTTTTAACCTCTTTCTGGGATAATCTTGGCTGTTACTATAGACTGAATGGATTAGATGGTGATAGGAGACAAATGGTCTCCACCTTGTTCCCAAGTCCTGTGCACTGTCTTAGGGATTTTTATATTGCTCCTGCATTTTAGGCTAAATTGTTAATAGGTAGTAAGCACCTTTCTCCTCTAGCTGCTCTTACATTGTCTGCTCTAAATTGTAGAAAATATCCTTCTGAATTGCATTCCAATGGATCTTTGGGAAGGCCAAACATTTTTTCACAGATGTGATTTGGTTAGTTAGAATTTTCTTGGGACAAGGCATGCTGTAACTCAAATCACATAGTGACAACTTTCTGATAATCTCTCCAAGGCTCCAACTTCCCTGGCTGAATCCCTCACATATTGAGTTGTGAAGGCAGGTAGAAATACCTTCAGTACTGCTTCACAGTCAAGGCTAAAGTAGTACTTGGGCAGCTTGCACACTGATACTCACGGTAAAGGATTCCTTTTCCACAGCATGACTCTGCTTTCCTCTGCTTCATGGACTCTCTGGCGAGCATCACCCCCATTTTCCCCAACAGCCGGCTGTATTTTGAAACAATCCATTTTCTCATCCCAAGTCCCCACAAGGGCAAAATGAACTTTTCCCGATGGATCTGTCACTTCCCCTGTCACCTGCAAGGGTGGAGAGCAGGGCTTTGGAGCAGAGTATTCACTGTGAGGTAGCTTACTTGACTAATCCAGAAACCAAAGTCAGTGGGAAATACTGGTTAAGTCCTGGTATGACAAACATGATGGAGTCATCCAGATTACTTTGTTATATTATTTTTTGAAATAACTGAGCCATGGCTTAGGGGTTTCATTATCACTGTTATAGAGGGATTTCTGATGCAATCATAAATAGAAAAAGTATCTGACTAGTGGTCAGAATTATATTTTGGAGAAAATAGAGACAATCACAAATAAATCCCCAGCTACTGTTCACTCTCTCACAAAAACTCACAGCACAATTTCTCTATGGTGTTAACACAAAATTCCCCCTAAAACTCTCACAAGGGTCAAACTGTCCACACTCTCTTCCTATAATTCTTTTATTAGTCCCTCCTTTGTGTTTCCATTCTGAGTCTCTCTTCGATCTTGACTTTTACTTCCTCACTGGTCTGAGAAGAAATTGGTTCATCAATGAAACATAGTCCCTTTTCCTGCTTTATCCTTTATCTCTAGTTATTTATTTATTTATTTATTCATTCATTCATTTTTGTAGTTGTAGATGGACAGTATGCCTTTATTTTATTTATTTTTATTTGGTGCTAAGGTTTGAACCCAGTGCCTCACACATTAGCTAGGCAAGTGCTTGGCCACTGAGCTACAGCCCCAGCCCTACTTTTTTTGAATCACCATTTTTAACACACACACATAGACACACACACACACATAGACACCACACCAGCTCCACAGGAGTAGGCTCTCTAAGTAAAAAAAAATTGAATTCCACTTTCCCTTACCTTTCTTGCTACATCCCGAGAGAAGTAGCTATAAGGAACAAATTTAAGATTACACTTGTCTCCCGTCTTGTGATTTATAATGTCAATTTCACCAGACTATAAAATGAAAAGAATCATGGATTAGTTAAATAATGACTGGATAACTTGAATATCTGCCAAACCCCTTATCTCATAATTCTTTATTCTTTCTTTTGTGATATTGGGTTAAGATTAAACCCAGGGCCTCAGACATGCTAGACAAGTTCTCCACCACTGAGCTATATCCCTAGCCATAATTAGTTCATCAGCTAATTATTTTTGCAGTGCCAGGGATCAAACCCAGGGCCTCATGTCTGCCAGGCAAGCACTCTACCATTAAGCCACAACTCCAGCTCTCTTTATTCTTCAGTCTTAATTCTAGCACTTCTTTGCTTAAAATTCAGTTCTAAGCCAAACTTGGTGATGCTATGGAATCCCTCTGTAGCCTTGGTAATTCCAGATTGGGATCAAGACCAAGTGATCATTTGTTTTGTTTTGTGTGTTACATGTTAGGTATCATAATTTGACCTTCTGCACACACACAGAAATTCATATAAAATTTATCTTTCCAAATCAATTCTTCCTTCACTTCCTTCACTTTGCAAGCTTTTCAGCTTAAAGCAAAGCGCTCTAGGGGCTGGGGATGTAGCTCAAGCGGTAGCGCGCTCGCCTGGCATACGTGCGGCCCAGGTTCGATCCTCAGCACCACATACCAACAAAGATGTTGTGTCCGCCGAGAACTAAAAAATAAATATTAAAAATTCTCTCTCCTCTCTCTTAAAAAAAAAAAAAAAGTGCTCTACTTAGTTTTAAGGTTTTATATATATGGCAGGCCTTTCTACACTTTATTTCATTTTTCTCTTCTTTCTATCTTTTAGAAAGAGTCATTTTAATTCCTATATGTACAATGAAGCCCCTGCACCTTGTTTTTTTTTTTTTTTTTTTTGCTACTAGGGATTGAACTAAGGGCATTTAAACATTGAGCCACATCCCCAGCCTATTTTATTACTTTTTATTTTTAGACAGGTGTTGCTAAGTCACTTAGAGCCTCACTAAGTTGCTGAGGCTGGCTTTGAACTTGTAATCTTCCTGCCTCAGACTCCCAAGTAATTGGGTTTACAAGTGTGCAGTACCACACTCAGAAAGTGAAGCCCTTCTTGACTGCTCAGAAGATAGTATTTCTTCTTTTCTGATTTACTACAACCACTGTTCTAAGAACAAACTAACAATTAATTAAATATTATCTTAGTACACCTCTTGTACTAGTGTTTTGTTTTGTTTTGTTTTTACAGTGCCGAGAAGCATTCTACCCCTGAGTACATCCCCTTCACCTTTTTATATCTTATTTTGAGACAGCTCCTCACTAATTTGCCAAGGTCAGCCATAAACTTACAATCCTCCCACCTTAGCCTCTTGAGTAGCTGGGATTGCAGGCATGTACCCCAGAACCCGACTTGTACTTGTGTTATTCTGTTGCATATTTTTCAATCTATACTTTGTCACATATCTTCAATGATGCAGTAACTCCTAGAGGAACATCTCATCTGACTTTGTAACCCCAGTACCTAGCATACTGCTTGGCAATAAATATTTCATAAAAGTGTTTATTATGTTTATTATTTTCTTGTATCCTTCATAGTCCCCAACATAGTTCTAGTCATCATTGATGAGTATTAAAACACATGTAATCTCAGTCGCTTGAAGGCTAAGGCAGGAGGATTCAATGTTTGAGGCTAGCCTCAGCAACTTAGCAAGGCCCTAAACAACTTAGCGAACCCCTATCTCAAAATAAAAAACAAAAAGGGCTGATGATGTGGTGCAGAGGTTAAGCACCCCTTGATTCAATCCCCAGTACCAGGAGAGAAAAAGAAACAACAATAACTAAACACTGCAGAGATAAACCTAAATAAGTGTTCTCCTATACTTCAGAAGTATTCTGGGTACCTTTGCTCACCTGATCTATCCATAACTTGCCCACAATAATGTTGTGCACTGTTGTAGTAACTTTTTTCCAAGTGTAGTGATGCCCAGTTGCATGGAAAATACAGTGGATGGTACCTACAGGAAAAGAAGTACATAAATTAAGCCAAATATTAGAAAAACAACACCATGTAGAAATAATAATGGATGGATGTCTTTCTATTGATATGGCTTACTTTAAAAAGAGAACAATTAATCAAAAAAGGACTTATAACCTTCTTAAATGTTGGAAGCATTGATTGAAATGAACTTTTTCACTTGATTTTTAAATATATGATAAAATGTAAGTGATGACAAACACTGACAACAAATACATCTTAGTTAGGGAGCTACATTTTGCAGTACCAACAGCAAAATTTACAGGAACAAGTCAAATATGCCATAATGTGACCCAAAAAAAAAAAAAAGAAAGAAAGAAAAAAAAAAAAAAAGAGATTCCACTGTGGGAAAATTGCATTGGTTGTAAGTATTGGGGGCCAGGCTCTGATTCAAGTCTAGCTGTGGACCTTAAATGAACCATTTATCTAAGGGCCTGAATATTAAAAGTGGAGGAGTAGATACAGCAGGACTTTGGAATTAGAACTGAATTCAGTCCTGGCTCTACTACTCATTAGATGTGTAATTCTATGTTATACAGTAAAGAATTTGTCTGATCATTATTCCTGGGAAGGAATCTTTCAACCCCTGTAACTTCTTAAAGGATGGGAGTGAACATGATAGTTTATGCTAATGAGGTGATTCATGCTGGCCCCCACACAGCTAATGCTAATGAGATAACTCTGATGAGGGCAAGCCAGGCCAGGAAGATCAACCAAGTGATTAGGGAGTTGGGGTCTTAAGTCATCTGTTATCAACCCAACTTCCTGACCTCCCCCTATAACCACTAATGAAAACAACATGTTAACTGTGGTTTAGGCAAGCCCTTTTTTTGTACTAAAGATTCAAGTAGCCTTGGTAGTTGGCCAGTGAGGATGACAATAGCATCATGAGAATGAAACAGCAGCAACCCTGCTGACAGCATAGCCACTCTGTGCTATATTCTCCTCATACATTATCTCATTTAGCCTCCACCATATTGGCTTTACTTATATATGTCCAAAATCTCTTGATCATTCCCTCACTCTATGATGCCCCTATTATCCTGATACCAAAGTCAGACAAAGATATCACAAGAAAAGAAAAACAATGTCCCTTATGAAAAATGATGCAAAATCCTCAACAAAATACTAGGAAACCAAATTTAGCAGCATATTAAAATGATTACATGCCATGACCAAGGGGAATTTATTCCTGGAACGCAAGGATGGCTCAACACATGAAAATCAGTCAATAATAGCATCACATTAACAGAATGAAAGGAAAAGAACCTAGATGGTAATCTCAATTGATGCAGAAAAAGCATTTGACAAATTTCCAACACTTTCTATGATTAAAAACATTCAAAAAACTAGGAATGAAACAAAAGTACCTCAATATAACAAAAGCTAAATATGAAACCCCCAGGAAAAATATCATATCCAATGGAAAAACACTGAAAGATTTTCCTTTGATTAGGAACAAAGCAAAGACACCTGCTTTTACCACTTCTACTCAACATACTAGTTGTTCTAGCCAAAGCACTTACGTAGGAAAAAGAAATAAAAGGCAAAGTGGAAAGGAAGAGGTAAATTATCTCCTTTAACAAATGATATGATCTCATATATAGAAATAGTTACTAAGATTCCACAAACGCACACAAAATAACTGTTTGAAATAGTGAATAATTTAGCAAAGAAAAAGGTTACACAGTAAACACATGCAAATCAATTGTATTTCTTTTTTGTTTAAATATATACACACACACACATATATATATTTTAGTTATATATTTATATATTATATATTTAATATATATATTTAATATATATTATATATTTATATATTATAAATATATATATTATATATTTATATAATATATATATTTAATATATATATTTAGTTTTATATATATATATATATATATATATTTTAGTTATAGATGGACACAATAACTTTATTTATTTATATTTATGTGGTGCTGAGGAACAAACCCAGGGCCTCACACATGCTAGGTGAGCACTCTTACCACAGAGCCACAACCCTGGCCCATCAATTGCATTTCTATATACTAATAATGAATAATATCAAAGACTCTTATGGACTCAATTATAATAGCATCAAAAAATAAAATACTTAGGAATTAATCAATGAAGTAAAAACTACAAAACATTGCTCAAAAAAATTAAAGACGACAAACAAATGGAAGCACATTCCATAATCATAGATTGGAAGACTTTATATTGTTAAGATGTCAATACTATTCAATGTAATCTACAGATTCAATACAATCCCTATAAACATATATAATATATATTATATATATACATTTTTATATATATATATATATATGTGTGTGTATATGTGTATATGTGTGTGTGTGTGTGTGTGTGTGTGTGTGTGTATGTGTGTCCCCATCCTGGGGATTGAATTCAGTGGCACTTTACTACTGGTTACAACCCCAAACATTTTTATTTTTTATTTTTGAGACAGGGTCTTTCTAAATTGCCATGACTGGTCTAGAACAGTATCCTGAGTCACTGGGACAGGAATGCACCACCATGCCTAGTTCTAAAAACATATCCTAAACTTCACATGGAATCTCAAGGGATCCTGAATAGCTAAACTAATCTTACAAAGAGGAAAAAAAAAAAAGAAAAAAAACCTGGAAAACTCATATTTCCTGTCTTTGAACTTATTGCAAAGCTACCATAATCAAAACTGTGTGGTACTGGCATAATGAGAGACAAATAAACCTGTGGAACAGAATTAAAGAAAGCCCAGAAACAAACCTTTGTGTATTCACTCAAATAATTTTTGACTAGGATATCAACATCATTGAAAGGGGGAAAGAATAACCTTTTTAACAAATAGACCTGGGAAAAATCTAGATATCCAATGTGCTAAAGAATGAAGTTGAACTTTTTCTTAATAATAAATAAATACTTTAAATATATAGATAAATAAATATATATTTTACACACACACACACACACACACACACACACACACACACTTGAAATGGATCAAAAGCCTACATGTAAGACCTCAAACTATAAAACTCAGAATAAAACAGAGGGCAAAAGCTTCATGGCATTGGATAGGCAATAATTTCTTGAATGACACAAAAGACACAAGCAACAATAAAACACACAGACAAAAATGAACTTGCTAAATTTTTTCAAACAATGTGTGCTGGGGCTGGGGTTGTGGCTCAGCGGTAGAGCACTCGCCTAGCACGTGCAAGACCCTGGGTTCAATCCTCAGCACCACATAAAAATAAATAAGTGAAATAAAGGTATTTTGTACAACTACAACTAAAAAATATAAATAAAAAATGTTGTGCATCAGAGGATATCAACTAAAGAGAAGCCACAGTATGGAAGAAAATATTTACAAATCATATTTCTGATACATCATTTGTATTCAGAATAGAGAGAACTTCTAAACCCCCCCCCCAAAAAAATTAACAACTCAATTAAAAAAATGGGCAAAGAAAACAATTTTTTAAAAAATGGGCAAAAGACTTAAATAGACATTTCTCCAAAACACACAAATGGTTAGTCAGCACATGAAAAGGTACTCAACATCTCTATTAAACCAAACCAAAATACAACCAGAGAAATGAAAAGTTGTGCTGCAATTGTGTACAATGAATCAAAATGCATTATGATGTCATATAAACCTAATTAAAATTTAAAAAAATGAACTGCAGTTTACATAAAGTTTAATATTTCTATATCTTTTACTATGAACATATGCAATATATAGGCATGCTGGAGATACTGTTTTATTACTTACTGTTTCTCTTTTAAATTTGTATCAAAAGCATTTACATATTTGCCAGGCTAACAAGAATAAAAACAACCTGAAATCTATAGAGCGAAGAAAAAGAAAAAAACTAAACCACAGTGAGATACCACCTTACACCCATTAGGATGACTAATATGAAATAAATAACTGGTGGCAAGGTTATGGAGTAATTGGCATGAGTGTACAATATTGATGGGAATTTAAAATGGTATTGTCACTATAAAAATAGAATTGACATTTGATCCAGCAATTCTACTTTTAAGAATGTAATCCAAAGATTGAAAGCAGGATCTCAAAGTGATATTTGTGTACCTATGTTCATAGCAACATTATTTATTTATTTATTTTTAATTCTTTTTTAAAAAATATTTTTTATTTTTTAGTTTTAGGTGGACACAATATCTTATTTTATTTTTACGTGGTTCTGAGAATCGAACCCAGTGCCTCACACATGCTAGGCGAGCGCACTACCACTTGAGCCACATCCCCAGCCCAGCAGCATTATTTATAATAGCCAAAATCCAAGTAAGTGTTCACCTACAGATTCAAGTATAAGAAAAATGTGATCTATATGTATAATTGAATATTAAGCTTTAAAAAGGAAAGAAATTCTGCCATTTGCTATACTACAGATGTACCCTGAAGATATTATGCGAATAAATAAGTCAGTCACAAAAAGACAAATACTATATAATTCCATTTATATGAGATACTTAGAATGGTCAAAATCATAGAAATGGAAAGTATAACAGTGTTTTCCAGGGTGTAGGGGGAGGAAGAATGGGTAGTTACTGTCTAATGGGTATACAGTCTTACTATTTAATGGGTATACAGTCTTAGTTTTACAAAATGAAGAGTCCTGGAGTTGGATGGTAGTGATGGATAGACAACATTAAGAATATATTTAATGACACCGAACTGTACAGTTAAAATGGTTAAGATACCAAATTTTATTTAATGTGTATTACCCTGCAAGAAAAAAAACTGAGGAGTGGTAGGGGTGGGAGGAGAAACTACAGAGACCACAAGGCAGTGGAATGAAATATTCAAAGCTGAAAAGGAATTAATTCTATGTCTAGTTAAATTATCCTACATAGACAGAAGAGAACTTAAGAAGTTCCCAGATCAACAAAACGTGCAGGAGTTCATAACTAGCAGATCTGTCTTACAAGAAATAATATAAGAAGTCCTTTACACTAAAATGAAAGGATACTAACTTAAATCTACATTAAGAAATGAAAGACCAGGGCTGGGGTTGTAGCTCAGTGGTACAGCATTTTCTTTGCATGGGTGAGGCACTGGATTGATCCTCAGCACCACATAAAAATAAATAAATAAAATAAAGATATTGTATCCATCTACAACTAAGAAAAAGAAATAAAAGACCAGTAAAGGTAACTACAGTTAAACTATATAAAAGATAGTATAAGGGTAGTTTTTACTTGCAACTGCTTTTTTCTTTCTCCTATGAGATTTAAAGGCATAAAGAAACATAAAACTATTATAAAACTACTCTGATAAGATTAAAATGTATAAAAAATATTATCTGTATGAAAATAAGAGCACAAAGTTAAGGAAAGGTAATGGATCTCTATAGGTGAAAAGATTTTGCATATCATTCTAATAGTGTATATATACTAGGATTCCTATTCCTAGGACTTTTTCTTTTTTTTTTTTTTTGATTGGGGGAGGGATGAGGGATGGGGGTACTAGGGATTGAACTCGGGGCACTCTACTACTGAGGTATATCTCTAACACTTTAAAAATTTTATTTCAAGACAAAGTCTCAGTAAGTTTGGCCCAGAACTTGTGATCCTCCTTTCTCAGCCTCCTGAGTAGCTGGGCTTACAACTGTGTGCCACCAGGCCTGACCTGAACTTTTGGATCTTGACACAAAATTAACTTGTAATTCAGTAAGATTTTTTTAAAAAATAAAGTTTCACCTTACTTGGAATTTAGTGATTACATAACTGATACCTAATTCATCAGGTAGAGAAAGAGAGGGAGTGGAAGGAGAGAAGGAAGGAGAGAGGCTAGCCAAGAAACCTAACCTTGTGATCATAAGCGTCCTGATTTTTAGAGAGAACTGGATTGCTAGAGTAATCAGGGAAACAACACAGTTAAGCGATAGAATTTTTTTTTAAAGTCATGCTAGAATTTATGTTTTAAAATTGTGCTAAAGATGCGTTCAATATGGTTAAGAAGAGAATTTATGTAGAGCTGGGTCCTTAAAGAGACTCTGGCCTTCTCACTTATTTGATAGCAAAGAGCAAAGAAGGTAAATAACCTGACTAAAGCTAGTTAGTGAAATTTGGTGTCTGAATCAGAGATTCTTCTGTCTGCTGATGACCTCCTTCATCATGCCAGAAAATCTTTTATTCCTAAAGCATTAATTCTTATAAAGATGGGGCCTTACCGAGGGGCATAATGGAGAGGTATTTGCCTCGAAACTTGCTGGTGATTTTGATTTCCTGACGCAGTGTCCAGCCATTTTTGGACTCCGCATGGTGTGCAGCAGCTGGGGGATGATGACTCACCTTGAAGAAATGAGGTTCAAATTAGCAAGGCAGAAAGAAGGAAAAGATATGGCCTAGTAATTGGTGATAAACACACAAAATTCATCCTTGATATTTTTATACCCATAATAGTAAGTTAATCCCAGGCCTTCAGTGTTTAATTCTGAAGGAAAAGAAGAGTAAGATGACAGGGACTGACATTTCTACAAACAGCACCCAGGAGGTCAAAGAATCATCCTTTTCTTCAGAAGGAAATGTGTCAAGGTGCTGAGGCTCCTGACCTGTTCACAGAGGGATCGGTACCCATTTTCCTCTAGTCGGTCCAGCTCAAAGGTCTCCCCAAGGAGTGGGTTGAATGGCTTGCTGGTACGGAAGACAGTAGTGGAGTAGGAGGACACGGTAAAAGCTGCAACATAACAGAGCTGTTCTAGAGAGTTCTCACATTTTGCAGCTCGGTCTAACAGCTCATGGTATTCCAGATCTTCAGTAAGGCGCTGAAGCATGGACAAGGGCTCATTAAAGTTCACCTGTAAGGAAAAGAACACATATAAAAACCTTGTCCAGACATTTTTAAGAGAGTTACATTTTTTTGCAGGGGATAAACTGATCCTGAGATGTTGAGGTGATAAGACAAATAATGAAAAGAAAAAAGACTTAACCCAAAGGCAACCCATTTTCCTTGGTATCTGCTCATGTCAGAGAGCGGCAGAAATCATCATTTTCATCCATTTCACTAACAGTAAGCTTTTGGAGATGGAAACCTTGCCTCTTCTGTCCATTACTACCTAACCAAAAGCCATCAGTACATGGACATAGGAGACCAATAACAAATTTAAGTTTTGAATGAATGAATTTTTTTAAATATTTTTTTTTTAGTTGTTGATAGACCTTTATTTATACGTGGTACTGAGAATCAAACCCAGTGCTTCACACATGCCAGGCAAGTGTGCTACTGCTGGGCCACAGCCTAGCCCCTGAATGAATGAATTTTAAAATATACTAAATTGTAGCACAAATATACCCAAAGAGGAAGTCAGGTATTTAAAGTTCTTGAGGGAGAAAAGAAAAGGTATTCAAATGCAGGCACTTCCAGACTATTGAAAAGATCGAATTACAAAAGTTAGCTTCTACCCTGGACTAGACGATTGCTAAGTCTCAGTTCAATTCTACATCAGGCCAGGACAGACTACTTCTGAGGCCAGACAGCTGTATTTTTAGATGTAAAGTGCTTATGATGGTGGCTGATAAAGATGACTGATGAAGACTTAATCCTCAGAAATCTTTCAGAAAAATTCCATAGTTTAATAACCATGCCAACAAAATCTCTCAGTGGCAAAATTTCAGGCAACATGAAGCAACATTTCCATATTTTGGGGGAAAAGAGTGTACTCCTCTGGTGACTACTAGACACATCCACTGTGCTTGGGACTAGAATCAGTACATCCTAAGTCTATCACTGCTTTCCATGCACACATGACCCTGCTTTCCAACAACTATTCCAGGAACCACAGTTGCTCTAAAAGTACTAAATTTTTTATAATGATCATTTTATCACTCTGAGGTCAAATAGGAAAACTAATGAATCTGAGAGTTTGAAATGAAAGTAAGAAGGGAATTGATTATATAGCCAGCAGGCAGCTAGAGAAGACAATCCTGAGATGAGCAACACCAGGAAGCCATAATGGAGGAACAGAAAAAAGCAGTGTTATTACTAAAGTCAGAGGCCAAGGGGAACTGGCAGTGGCTAAAACCTTGAGGGGGGCTGAGGAGACCTGTCCAGATGCTGCCAGAAAACTGCCTAAAAGGAGAGAAATACCCTCTTCCAAGCTCTCATCTCCTGGTATCTTGCCCTAGTAGAGTCCAGCCAGACTCCAGCAGACACAAGACACAGAAGCTTGAAAAACAGCCTCAGATGATCAGCTTTCCTGTGACCCATCATAGGGCAGGGGAAGGGTGAGAACTTGATTTGCAGGCCAACAGGTAAAGAACTGCACATTCCTAGTGGCAAAGTCAATAAGGAACTAAGGGTAAAGGTGAACAGAGAGGTCACCTAGACCTAGAACTGTTTTTAAGCAGAAATGCACTTCTCAGACCATGACAAACTGTCTTTCCAGCCCACCTGCCCACTACTTCTAGACACGTAATGTTCCAGGCAAGTGGGGTTTCTTTTCAGGTCCCCAAAACACCCATTATCTCAGTTTCTCCAATGGGCCTGCTTACTCAGGACCTTTTCTTTTCTAAGCCTTTTCTTTTTTCCCCAATGCTGGAAATCAAACAAGGGCTTCACTCTACCTCTGAGTTATATATCCTCGACTGTAGTTGATAAATATATTTTTAAATCATACAGACTTACAAATAAACTATTTGCTTTTCAAGATTTGTTGATTAATTAGTTCAACAATTTGTTGAATGATCTGTATATGCCAGGCTCTGGAAAAAGCATCAAGGATATAGAGTTCAATTAGACATAGTTTCTCTCCATAGGAACATAGTATATGAAGAGACAGAAATCATACACTGTTCTCTGCACCCAGAGAGGTAGAGAGAATACTTTCTGTATTTCTGTCTGTCAAGTTTTTGGCCCTCTGAACACCCAAGTCTTCATTTCCAGCCTTTTCTATAGCTAACTATGGTCATATAGCTAAGTCCTGGCCACAGAGATTTAAGAGATTAATGGATTATGCAATTTCCAGGAAACAACCCTTAAAAGGGTTGACTGGAATGTGATCCCGATGGTTCAAACTGGAGAGGCCACTATGAACCTAAGAACTAAGACTACAGACACAGAGAAACAGGAGAGAAAGCAGTCTGGTCCTGACACCATGGAGTATGATACTAGAACTGGACCATTTGCTTCTGGACTTTAACACAAGAATGAGTGAGGCCAATATTTGTTTAAGACAGGAGTTGCCAGCTTTTTCTGTAAAGAGCTAGATAGTAAATAGTTAGGTTTTCCGGGATATGTGGTCTCTTGTCACAACTACTCAATGCTGCTTTGCAGCATGAAAGCAGCCACAGATAAGACATAAATGAATATCTTTGCGTTCCAGTAAAACTTTATGGATAATTAGTCTCCTTTTTATTTTTTTTCCAACCATTTAAAAATATAAAAGCTATGTTTGACTTGTGGACAACATAGATAGCAGCCAGATTTGGCCCACAGACCCTAGCTTGTTGACCCTCTAATTTAAACCAATATATTTGGATTTACTGCTTTAAATTGATTATTCCCAGCTGTTATACTAGCACAATACCAGGCAAATAGAAGACACTTAGTAAATGATTGTTGAATGAATAAGTAAAAGAAACACGTGGCCCAGACACAAACGTGGAACCTGTTGGGGCACAGGAGAAAAGACAGATCTCATCCTGACTGGATGCACTGGAGGTTTACTGAAAGAGATGTCATTATACTGAATTCCAAAGGAAAGAGTTTTAGCCACAGCAAGAGAAAACTACCAAGGGTTGGTGGAAAATTCAAAGTTCAGGCAGAAAGATCAGTGTGTATAAATGATCTGAGGAATAAACAAGATACCTCTGAGTATCTGAGGCTAATCTGATGACTATACCATCACACATATATGATGACCTTGCCCCTGGGGAAGAAGTCCTGAGTCCAATAAAGAATCTGAACTATGTCCAGAGCAATAAAGATCCAGGATTTTAAATTGAAGAGTAACACAACCATGCTTGCAGTTTTAAAAAAAATCACTTTGGCAATAGTGGACAGACTGGAAAAATGAATGATCACTGACAGGGAGGTCATTAAAAACCCCATCTTCACCATGGCAATCAATAATTTTCACCTTCCTGGTTGGAATGGTTTTTGCTTCTATGCTCCCTAAACCTTTGTATATATAGTATTTCCCATTACACTATGATAAAAAATAATAATAATATCATTTTTAACCTGTTTTCATGTCTCTTTTAAATTATGTGGTTCTTAAAAACAGAAATAAGGCTGTATTTATTTTTGCATGCTCCCAAGCACAGAGCATAGGAATTTGCTCATAAAAGTTACTGAACGTGTGCATCTGGTCCTAGGTGATCTGGGAACATACAAGATTCAGAGCCAAAACTCAGCCAGCTAATTTAAAGGAACAGTTTATGACTATAAGGGTAACAAAGGCTATGCTCAAAACTGCCACACGTATGGGAGGGGAGGGCTGTCACATCAGCATTCTTTTGCCTAAGGCTGAGAGGACCTACTGGCAGCAGTTAGGATGTGCAAGGACCTCACCGGCATGGGGATCTTGGAGAGTTCTTTTCCAATGCAGTTCTTCATGATGCTCCATAAGTTGAGGCTATAGTTTGGCTTGTATGGTATTCTAGTTCTCTTTTCCTTCTTCGTCTCTTCCAGCTGATGCTTGTACTGAGAGCAAGAACAAAGCCATTCAATCACCCACAAAGAACAGAAAATCTGCTATTGCTAATCTTCCCTTCCCCCATACTTAAAATAAAAAAAAAAAATCAGGATTTTTCTTTCTTTCTTAGCACTTTACAAACAAATCCATGGGACTCATAGCCCAAATCCTTCACCTTTGATGCCCTCCACATAGGAGTTACCTGTTCATCAAGGCTAATGTCACTGCTGGCCCCACTGATGTTGCTGCCAGTGCGTCTGCATAGAGGGGAACACAGGAGATTTAGAACAAAGAGCACAACTAGAGTTTGGGCCTTAATGTTTTTTTGTTTTGTTTTGTTTTGTTTTTTTACAAAGCAGAATGTCAAGTATGCTGCACAAACTTATTGATGGCTAATCAAAAGGTGTAAATAGATATGACTGTAAATGCCTCTGGAGAACTCATCATGTAAAAAGCTGACAGTTTTCCACTTACTTAAGGAAAAGAACCCAGATTTTACTAAATGTCGACAACTATAACATTCCCACATTGAACAATGTTTCTAACCTCTTGATGATCAGGTATGTTCCTTTTCTTTAACAGTAAAGGATAACTTACTTGTGGCCCAAATTCTCAGGCATGGTAATGATCTCTGGTGCATCAAAAAATTCATTCTCATCATCTTCATCACTCATGTCTCCTTTCCCAGAGCAGCACTGATCTACGAGGAGAAAGGCCTTCTTTGTTTTCTCTGGTTATATTTATCAAATGCCTGGTACCACAGTTCTTCTCAGTACCAACCACAAACATAGCAATAAATGGTAAAGTAGTGGAAAAGCCAGAAGAAATGAACAGCTCCAAAGCCACTTCAGATAAGTCATTAATTGTGGAGAATTTGGAGCTCTTCTATCAACTGCAGAAAATCACCTGGCTCAAATCTGAATAGGCTATGCAAGAAAAAAGGGTCTTACCTTTACCAGATCCTGCGCTGCCAGGAGTGTTTGCAGGCAGCACTGTGGCTCCCCGGAAGGCCCTCTCCAGGTGGTTGTGCTGCTTTGCCAGCTGCTCAAGGGTTTCTTCCAGTCGGATACGCTGGTCTCTTTCATACTGCAGTGACTTCTGCCACTTTTTACTGTGGGTCTGGGCTAACATGAGGAAATCTCTGCAGGCCTGTGCGGAGAAAGAACTAGATTGTGTCACCTCAACTAGTCATGTTCCCCTCCGGCCTCTGTAGGCCCATTAAGAAACCTCATTCTGGGAACTTCAGCAGAAAAATGAGAAAGACTTTCCCTGTATTCCACAGTATCAGGGACAGCTAGCTCATGCTGCAATCAAGGTCAAACTCAGAAAAGAGTGAAAACGGTTGTCATAGTTCTCTTACATTTTCCTGGTCATTAGGTCTAAACAAATGCCAAGTGAGCAGTAAACCTAAACAAAGTATTTGTGGCAATATCACAAAGGGCAGGTATGTGAACTATACCAAAAGAGAACTATAGACTGAGCAAGAAGAGAAAATACACAGAATAACTACTTTCAGTAATTTTTTTTGGGGGGGGGGCCTTTCTTGGATTGAACCCAGTAGGGCTTAATTAGTGAGCCACATCCCTAGCACTTTTTATTTTTTGAGAGAGGGTCTTGCTAAGTTGCTAAGGCTGGCCTCAAACTTGCAAACCTCTTGCCTCGGCCTCCTGAGTTGCAGGAATTACAGGCATGTACCACCATTCCCAGCCCAGTTCAATAAATTATTGACTAAACTCAAGTAACCTAAAGCAGAGGAAGTTAGACACTGAGAACCAAAAATCTGCACTGAATTAGACTAAATACCAGGCAACATAATTTGCTTTTATTTTGGTCACTGAGAGAAACAACTGACATTAAAAATTATAGACCTACTTGAGGAATCAAAGAAGGATTCTAAAGAAAAAATAGAAATATGCTCATATCAGTCCCTCCACTGGCTGACCACTATGAGTGAAACCAGATACCAATTAGTGGTTATAAATACTAGGCATCCTTCACAGGACGGCCCCCACCTGCCTTGTCGCCTTCTCTCAGGTAGATATGCTACACTCCATAATACAGCCATGCTGAGCTGCTTATCATTTCTTGGACAGAGTTCTTTCAGGCCTGCCTGCCTAGCATATGCTACCCACCCTGCCTAAAATGCTCTTTCCTAGCCCCTCTCTAAGATAGGAGAAATCCTGATTTCTCAAAACCTGGGACAAATGTTAATTCTGTGACAGCTTCCCCCCTAGTCTCAAAGGTAGTCGGTCTCTTTTCTACATTTGCTTAGTGCTTTGCACATACTTCTATTTTACACATTCATGGCAGAATCGTGACTGATTTTCCCTCTCCAGATGGATCAGGAGAAACTTAAAGACACATTTTATAGCTTATTCATATACAGATCTTTAGCTCATAACTTAGTTGTTTTGTACATAGTGGGAGCCTGATAAAGTCTGCTTAATAAGTCAATGAAAGAATACAGATAAGTAAAGGAAGGAAGGAAGCAAAAGTAAGCTTAAGAGTCAGAGAAACTAAAAGTAAACAGAATGTCTACTCCCATGGTTTCAACTATTGCCTGCAGGTCAATGGTTACTAAGTCAGTGAAGCCAAATCCCACACTCACTGAGTTTTAGAGAAGAATCCAGATGTTTATTCAATGGCTCAAAGTAACCTCAGAATCAGTGGATCCCAAACTGAACTCACTGCACTCCTCTGCTGACTCTGTTTCTCCCTTTGATGTTCTCCATCCCAAGAACAATTCCAGGGCCCTCCCAGCTGTCCAAGCCAGGAACCTAAGGGGAACCTCTTTTAGTTTTGCTTCCTTCCCCATATCTAATTATCAAGTATTATTGATTATTCTTTAATATTTTGAATCCATACTTCTTTCTATTGTCTATACCAGAAGCAGTAAAGAGTATACTTCTGGAGTTGGGCTGTTGGGGCTCAAATCACTATTTGGCTGTGTAATTTGAGGCACACTTCTCTGCCCCTTATCTTCCTTATCTTAAACAAAGAATTAAAAATATTAAAATATTAACTACTTCAAAGAGTTGGTGCTTTACATGTAAAGCATTTAGATTTAGAACTACATGGGGCTCACAGTAAACACTCAAAAAGGTGCCAGCTATTAATTATGTCTACATCAAAATTCCTCTCATTCTCTTCTTACCCAATCTACCAAGCCCACTTAGCAGGATCTGAATCTCCTCTTACCTCCTCTCCCCTCTCACCTCCAGCTCCTTCCTTGCCAGCAGTTCCCAGACCGTGGAGAAGGAGGGCTCCACACATGCCATACCACTACCCCAATCAACTCTTCTTTGTTCCCTTTTAATAATACTGATCATGATTAAAATTTAGCAGAGACATATTTCAGTACTTTGCTGAGCATTTCACATTAATTACATAATAAAAGCCTTTCAACAACCCTGTGAAGGGTCTACTAGCATCAAAGCCATTTAAGGATAAAGAATTGAAGTCTCAGAGAATGAGGTTGCCCAGGGTTATACAGAAGGTAGAGGAGGTGGTTGAAACCCAGGCCAAGCTCTATTGCCCTTCTTCCCAGAAAGACAGTCACTGCTCCTTCAGAATTTAGCTGAGATGCTATCTTCTATAATCCTCTGGTCTGAGCTAAATGCCATAGCAGTCTAGACATGCTCATTCTATCATATCATGATCCACTCAAATCTCTGTCCTCTCACTAAAGAGTAATCTCTTTGAGGGTAGAGACCACATGTGTCCCAGGGATATCCCCTAGCACAGTGTATGGATCATAGCAGGTACTCATTTAGCAAATGGATATATTAACAGTGTCTTCTGTTAGATTCACTTTGGTGGTAAGAAAGGCAATATCCTAAGCTGTCAAGAAATTGAGTAAAATGTACTCTTCCTTCGATATAACTGTTCATTTAGAGCTGTCATGCATTAGCATATTAATTTTTAATATGCCTATTACACCTAAGACCTTGCTATTATATTAGCACCAGAAAGGTACAAAGAAAATAACATAGGGAGAAAATGTGCACCTCAAGCAATAATCAGTCATAAAAGGGGCACAGGTAATGAACTGAGGGAGAATAGACTAAGAAAACAGCTTACCTCTGATTTCTAAGGGATTGTTCCCTTTAACACAAACCTCTGGACACTTATAACTCGGTGACGACTTTCCCCAAGGGAAAAAAAAAAAAAAAAGAGTTTGTTTTCAAGAGAAAAATCCAAGCTAAATTTTCAGTTTCATGAAGGAGTGCTTTATTTAGAAAATTTTTCATATTAGAATAGAAAAAAAAAAAAGAAAAAGAAAAAACCCTAATACAAAATGGTGTAGTCACCTGACATTGATAAAAAGTAGCTTTCACTCTCTGGAGTGTCATGACCAGAAGAATAAACACACAGTCACTAGGAAGTCAACAGTTTGGAAAAAGAGCAAACTGGACATCAGAAGCACAAGCAACAGTTCTAGCTTGCTGAGTGGTCCTAGGAGAAGGGTAATCTTCCTGCAACCCCTAACTGAAAAAAAAAAAAAAAAAAGAATTTGGGTTCTTTGTACCTTATGTGAATCAAAACACTGAAGAGTGTTCAATACTTCAGAGCATTCAACACTTCAGAGCATGATGCTAAAGTAACTTGGTGGTTACTTTCCACCAACTAAATTTTCCCTTGTTCATAGGAAAAGGACTTTGATCTTTTAAGAGTCTTCAGTGAACTAAACTAGCTTTAAGCAAATGTCTTACTATCATCACCTAAATAAGAGAAAGTCTGGCACTAGTGAGGTAATTTCATCCCGTTTAATTAGGGTGAAAAAAAAAAAGCCAGCAAAAAACCCTTTCTCACAGAATAGTCTTCTCATGTATAAAATGTCTCCCAGTGTTTTTATGTGGAAGGGAACTAAAATAACCTGCCAGGTGAGAATCAGTGACCAGTAGAGGAAAAACAGCATTGTTGTAAGCCATGTATTCATTTCATAACTATCAATTCATCAGTAAGGCCACTGGTGTTCTGTTCACCTACAGCCTTGAACCCAAGCAGCTAAAATATCCCGTAAACTAACAGCTACCCAAAATAGGAGTCCTAAGGAAGGAAAAGGGCTACCCCTTCATTATAAAAGAAAGGTTGCAGATTTTTTTTTTTAAGAGAGAGAGAGAGACAGAGAGAGAGAGAGAGAGAGAGAGAGAAAGAGAATTTTTTAATATTTATTTTTCAGTACTTGGCGGACACAACATCTTTGTATGTGGTGCTGAGGATCGAACCCGGGCCGCATGCATGCCAGGCGAGCGTGCTACTGCTTGAGCCACATCCCCAGCCCCAAGGTTGCAGATTTTGTCCCATCAACAGAATTACCCCTGAAATCAAGGACTAACCAGTATTATAAGGTCCTCACTAGTATTTGATCCAGTCCCCGTTACTATCCTGTATGCCAGAATGCATTAGCCAAGTAGGGCTAGGACTCTAGTGTAAAGCTAAAGAAAATATTGTGGAAAGAACCCATGGAGATCTTTTAGATCCAACAGATGAAATTAGATAAAAATAAACATATAAATAAAACTACAATTCAGAGAGATTAAGGGACTGAACTAATATCACCATCAGATGTCCTGCTAGTTGCAAAAGCAAGACTGCAACTCTGGACTCCTAACTAATTCTCAGGCTGAAGCAATGTCCTGACCGCTTGAGCAGAGCATGAAAGTCACTCCATATGGTGCAACATGTTCTATTTCATGTAAGAAACAATGTAACTTAAAGCCCTTGAGCAGTGAAGCAGGGTCTAAGGCTTTGTGCTTTACTAATTACAATTTTCTGACAGTGGGGAAGCATAATGTTTCAAAGAGGAAAAGAATCAAAAAGCAACAGAGATACCATCTGCACTCACATTGATCATGGCATTGGATGTTATCCTAAAAAGTGTGGCTCGCTCGTTGACCTGTTTGATCTTTTCATTGCTCTCAGCAGGCAACTTTAGGGACTCTAGCTCACTGAGGGAACGCTGCAGGGCTGTGCCATGCTTGGCTATCAAGTCATTGCATGTGCTCAGGTCCTCTACTTTGCTGGAGAGGGTTCGGAGAGTGTTTTGCAGTTCAGTCTTGTCAGTTTGTGAGACAGACTCTTCATCTCCTGATTCATCTGTAGGGATGCAAAAGTAAGTTATATGACTCCAGAACCAAACCAAGAGTTGAAACCCTACCTACTTTGCCCACAACCAAACCAACACTCATCATGCTGTGTTTTCTCTCTGGAGGCTTGCCAATTAGCAGATGATTTCTCTACAGTGTAGTATACACTCAACTGGTGCCAGAAACACGTGAGGCTCTTTTTTTTTTTTTTTTTTTTTGGTACCAAGGATTGAACTCAGGGGCACTTGACTACTGAGCCACATCCCCAGCCCTTTTTTGTATTTTATTTAGAGACAGGGTCTCACTGAATTGCTTAATACCTTTCTTTTTGCTGAGGCTGGCTTTGAACTCATGATCCTCCTGCCTCAGCCTCCCAAGCCACTGGAATTACAGGTGTGCACCACCGTGCCAGATCTGAGGCACTTTTTAAAGGCGCAGAGTCTCTGGCCTTAGGCCCAGAAACTTTGATTCAGCTGGTGTGAAACATGGACCAGGAAGCTGCAATTCTAATAAGTTACCCAAATATTTCTGATATACATTGAAGTTGGAGAGCCACTGACACACAGGATGCCATAGAGAAGCTGAATAGCTCTTGGAATCAGGAATGTATTATTGAGTCTTTAAATTTTAGCTTGGAATACCAATCCAGTCCTAACCAATTATTATTAAAAATTCACCATTATCTGTTGGGTAAGAGGTGAAATGGGTTGAGAAAAAAAGTCATTCATTATGACAAAGTCTATGTCATTAAAAGTGTCATTAAGAATTTCATTAAGGGGGGCTGGGGATGTGGCTCAAGCGGTAGCGCGTTCGCCTGGCATGCGTGCCACCCGGGTTCGATCCTCAGCACCACATACAAACAAAGATGTTATGTCCGCCAAGAACTAAAAATAAATAAATAAATATTAAAAATTCTCTCTCTCTCTCTTAAAAAAAAAAAGAATTTCATTAAGGGACTAAGGGTGTGGATCAGTGGTAGAGCACTTGCCTACCATGTGGTGAGGCACTGGGTTTGATTCTCAGCACCATATATAAATAAATGAATAAAATACAGGCACAGTGGGGCATGCCTGTAATCCCAGCGGCTTGGGAAGCTGAGGGGGGAGGATGGCAAGTTCAAAGCCAGCCTCAGCAAAAACACGAAGCACTATGCAACTCAGTGAAACTCTGTCTCTGAATAAAACACAAATAGGCTGAGGATGTGGCTCAGTGGCCAAGTACCCCTGAGTTCAATCCCTGGTACCAAAAAAAAAAAAAAAAAAAGTTTTATTAATTCATCTTTTCTGAAGGAGAGCTCCGGAATCTCATGATGAACTCATTTGATACTAAAACTACTATAAAAGTAATGCAAAGTCTTCTCTGATAATAAGTCAAGGAAAGAAGCTCTGTTGTACCTCTCACTATCAGTTTTGTACTTAACACTTTTTAACTGCAAAATGCCTTTCTAGCAGTGTCACTTCCTTTGGGGGAACTACCATCATCACTAAAACTAAAAGAAATAAGACAAGACTTGCCTGTCAGACAGAGAAGCAAGACCAAGATCAAAATACAAAATAAATAAATAAATAAAATTAGAAAACAGTGAATTTTCCTTTCACTGCTTAATAGATATTAAATACAGTAGGGAAAATGACAGACAATAAGATAAATAACAGACAAAACTCTTAGTGAACAAGCTCATTATCAACATCTCAGCCAGATGCAGTGGCACATGCCTGTAATCCCAGCGGCTTGAAAGGCTGAGGCAGGAGGATTGTGAGTTAGAAGCCAGCCTCAGCAACTTAGCAAGGCCCTAAGCAACTCAGTTTTGAGATTCTGTCTCAAAATAAATAGAAAAAAGGAGGGGAGGGTGGCTGGGGATATGGTTCAGTGGTTAAGCACCCCTAGATTCAATTTCCAGTACTATCCCCCACCCCACCCCCAAAAAGCTATCAACATCTCATTGGCAAATTCTACCACTTTCCTTGAAGAAAAATAAAAAATACAACTAGGTTATTCCTTTTAGTTTAACGTTGCAAAATGAAGTCTTTTTCATAGAACATATATGGTTTTTCATCATCTATAAAAATTGTTTCAACTTAACAAGTAAGACTTTAGGAGAAAAAAGTAGGGATCGATCCAAATTACAAATTGTAATACTCCTAAGACTGACCTCATAATAAAGTTATTATGTCTCAAAAAGTCAAGGTGGTCAACTGGCATTCTTCTTAGGAGGCTGAGGCACAAAGATCACAAGTTGAAGGCCAGCTTTGGCAACATAATTAAGACTCTGTCTCAAAATAAAAAATAAAAATAAAGAACTGGGGGTATATAGTTCAGTGGTAAAGTGCCCCTGGGTTTAATCCCCAGGACCAAAAAGAAAAAAAAGTTTTAAATGTGTGGGTGGAGCCCTGGGGATGTAGCTCAGTAGTAGAGCATTTACCTAGATTATTCATGGCCTGGGATCAATTCCCAGTAGCCCCTGTGCCCTCCTCTCCCCCACACAGAATAAAAGCACAAGAATGATGTCTAGTTTTTCAATCTTAGCCAGATTAATTTTTGTTGTGAAGGACAGTTATGTGCATCGTAGGGAGTTTAGCAGTATCCCTAGCCTCTTCTCTCTAGGTGACAGTAGCATCTCCTTCAGTTGTGACAACTAAAAATATCTCCAGAAATTGCTTGGAGGAGACAGAATTGACCCCAATTGAGAACCACCACTCCTGGAGAAATACTGTATGATGAAAAGTAGCTAGGGACATTTAAGAGAGGTGATAATCAAAGGACAAAACACAATGAGGAACAAAAGATAATGGGGACATATGGAAAGCTTTCCAGGCAAGGTCTTCTTTGCTTCCTACCAGATTCTGCTAGCATCTTCACAGCCTTGGCTTTGGCCAGTTCTAGGGCTGTCACCCAGCGCTGTCGCTCCACTTCTGAGCTAGCCTTCAGATGGTAGGTCTGAGCGCCCCCATTGGAAATGATAAAGTTGCAGGAGTCCTCCACAGTGATGTTGGCTGTGGCGAGGTTAATGGTACCACGGCAGGTATGTCTCATTTCTGCCTTTGACCTGCAAAAGTGAGACAAAAACAAGCTCAGGAAAAAGGTAATGGGTGGATTATCCTTTAACACATTTCATTTCTTTACATAATTCTGAGTCCTTGAAAATATGGTAATCTTAGAAACCCCCTAAAATTCAAGAAACAATATATTGAGAATTTATTTCAGAGTCTTTAAGAATTGTTTCTTAAACAAATTTTATTCTTCCACTGTTCCTCTTGCTGTTAACCTTTTAAAATTAGACATTATTGAGGTATAACTATTTGCAATAGTAATTCAGTAGTCTCAAGTATACAACTGAGTGAGTTTTGACAAGTGTATACAACTGTATGACCACCACAATCAAAATGTAGAACACTTCCCTCACCTCAAAAAATTCTCTCCTGCCCTTCCACAGTCAGGAGTTACTTTCTACTTAGCAAGTTATAAAGGTTTATATTCCTTGCAACAAAATTTTGTATGACAATCTCATTCCCTAAGAATAGTTCTGTCTTCTATAAACTGAACCATCCCCCTCACTGTAAATCAGCCCAAATCAGAACTGTCACACCATGCTTAGAATTATACTGCAGAAGTGTAAAAAGGCATCTTTAAATGTTTCAATGATTAAATGCTGGCTATAACTCAAATGATATGAAATAAGAATAATTGCCCATTTGAGAGAGCAAAGAAAGAATTATTAAACAATCTTTTTGGAATATGTTCTTTTCTAAGGTCCACAGACTTCTATTGGTAGGAACTCCTAAGCCATCCTATTAATAGCTAGGAAAGATTCAGCAGATCTGCACTGAGGACTGGGTGTAAAAATTTTCCCAGTCTCTACTGACTGACAGTTCTATTAATAGGCTAACTTTTGAACTTTACAGCACTACTTGGTGACAACAAGCCACAAGGCACTTCACATAAAATAACAAGCTTCTCGCACAATTGTGTATACAGAGAAAACAGTGCTAATTTCTTCACCATGCCGGTTATGCCCAGGGACCTGCATGTTTAGACTGCATGCAGTTTTTTTCCCTGTCTAACCGGGAACATAAAGAGGTCAAAGTCCTTTGCCAAATGCCACAGTACAAAGCAGAATCATTTCCTCTTCAGTGAAGCCAAGTGGCCAAACACACCTGGCACATCCAGAATTCCTACATGCCAGAGGTGGCATACGCCCCATTCTCCAGAAACTAAGATTTGGAATGTTGGGAAAAGTGTGTTTACTATGCTTAGGAAGACAGATCTGCTGTCATTTGGTTTTTCACAAGAAACAATTTTTTTTTTTTCTCCTCCAATGCACAACTGAGCTGTATGGGATCGCCAGGGGGGTCTCAATGGACTGGGCCATTTTCCATCCTCTGCACCTGCCACACTGTAATGTGAATCCCTGTGTTTTCTATTCTTACCTCCCCACCCCCAAGCTTCAGTTACATTATGCATAATGCAGACTGAATTACAGACACACAGCTGACAGGCTGGCTCACCCTTGCTTTCTCTTCCAAGGGTGCCACTTGGACCTTCTATCACATTCCTCCTTATTGGCACTTTTCACTAACTACTTCCTAGGAATCTCTTTTTGCATGGGTCATCTTCACACACTAAAGAAGTTTCTCAAACAGCATAAAGTATACAACAACTTAAGAGATTGCAAGGAACCTGGAAATAAGGCAAGCTTGACCTCAAAGCTCTTGAAGTTTAGGTAGATACACCTATGGTTATAAACGACTAGTGAGAATCTAGAAAGATTCTTTTCTCTTGCAAGAAAAGTTTTTAAGGCTGGGGATGTAGCTCAAGTGGAGGCATGCTTGCCTGGCATGTGTGGGGCGCTGGATTCGATTCTCAACACCACATAAAAATAAAAAAATATTGTGTCCACCTAAAACTAAAAAATAAATATTGAAAAAAAAAGTTTTTAAGACACTAAAGTACTGGGTGGTATTTTCTGGCTAGAAACCTCTGCCTAAAAAGGTCAGCTGAAATAGTAATTTAATCTCTTAGAGATAGTCATGAAAATTAATAGTATAGCCTGTCATGATGCTTCTGGGAGAGCCTGGATTCTATATAAGGTTTTAAGTAATGGATCATCTATGTAACCAGGTATGGAAGGAAGCACAGGATAGGTAAAAAGTGATGGGTCTAGGAAGGACATAATTTCATTTAAAAGGGAAATAATATTTTGCAAAGAGGATACACAAGAAATTGCAGGTTTAAGAGGCATGAAAACAGGAGGAACGACAATTTGGCTAAAATAATCCAAAAGGGAGACAGGGACCAGAAGTACCCTGTTGTGAAGAATAAACAGCCAATAGTTGGAAAGAAGTACTTCACAGCAAGTTTGAGGGTACTGAAGAGATTTGATAATCTAGATCCTGTTGCTTGGTTGGTTTATGGGTGGGGAACATACTAGCTGTTAAGGACAGGCCAATCACATGTTTCTCAATAAGTGAATGAGTATGTCTTAAGAGAAGTTTTATTTGCAATTAGGCAGGTACCACTAGCTATCATAGGAGAAATGTTAAAAGTAGTTACAAATACTTAAACAGAGTGATCAACACTGATCAAGACTGGTACTGAACAAAGGATCCAGTGACCTAGAAAGCAGATAACATAACTTGGATGAAAAGGAAAGACCATATATTAAGGCCCTTACCTGATGTACAATTTTTAAAAATGGGCAAACAATATTAATAGTGTTTGATGAATCAAGTCAGGAACATTGAACATTAGAGTAACAGTCACAGTAACCAGAAAACATGAACTTGAGTAGGGGAAAAAACTGGGGCAGAGTAAAATTTTAGACTAAACTGATTATCCTAGATGAGAAGTTAGCAATGGTTATATTAAGATCAATTCTAAATACAATAATGTAGATGATATATACAACTTCACAATTAATGTTTAAGCAGTGAGGAGGAGTTAAACGAGACATCTTACAGATAAGAATGTGTTCTGGCTGGACATGGTGGCACATACCTATAATCCCAGAAAGTCAGGAGACTAAGGCAGGAGGACTGTGAGTTCAAAGCCAGCCTCAGCAACTTAGCGAGGCCCTAAGCAACTTAGTGTGACCCCATCTCTAACTAAAAAATAAAAAGGGCTGGGGATGTTGCTCAGTGGTTAAGCACCTGTGGGTTCAATCCTGATACCAAAAAAAAAAAAAAAAAAAAGATGTGTTCTCACTAACAACCTCCAGCTCCCACCTTTAATCTCTCTTTGAAATTCTCAAAAATAAATCGTATGGTTAAAAAAAAAAAGAAATTCTCTAAAAGCCAATGTAGTGGAGTGTGGAGTTGATGGAAAAGAGATTTGTTCAACCTAACTCTCCTGGTAGCAGAATGATTACAGTCAAGGAAAAGGAACAAAAAGTGAGTCACTCTTCAACAGCAGTGTTTTGGGTCCCAAACAGAATGGTCTTTAGAAAATGTTCACTGAGAAATGCCAGTTTATTGAACAAAGTCTCCTGTAAAATACACTTTTTGTATGAAGTATATACAGTAACCATAATCCATAAACTTACTTGCTTTAGATAAGTAATTTATCTCTGTATCTGACTGATTTGTGTAACACTAACCTGGGTTTTAGGTTATGTTGGTGCAAACAGAATTAGTTTCAAATCCTGACTCCTCCAAGACCTTGGGAAAATTGCCCATGCTGAATCTCAGTTTTCTCATCAGAAAGATGGGAATATCGTCTAACTCCCACAGGTTTTTTTGCTGGGAGTCAATCACATACTATACCTAAAACACCCAGCCACAATGTCCAGCCTTTGGGGAATATTTGTATCCTGTCCCCAAATCACCTATCAACACCTTTATACATAGTAATATGAGAAGCCCAATAGCATGTTATGACCATGTTCTGAGTCACTGAGGATAAGTATATATTAACTATTCCAAAATAAATAATGTTGAACAGAAATAACCATACCAAAGACATGTATTCTTATTTTAATAAAACATAATTCTAACTAACCAAAAAGATCACAGAAGTGTTGGATACAACATTTCCACGGGAGGGGGTGGGGCAAACGAAAATAAGAGCAAAGCAAGAGGGCACATCTCCAGTCTGGGCTGTCCAGAAGGTGAAAGTATGCATAAGTCTTGGAGAGATAAGAAAAGCAAGGGGCAGAATACACCTTGTGTATGGTGTCTTGGTGCCTGACTGTGGAGAGATTAAGGTCGGGTACATCAAGGGCTACGAATAACCTTGAATTTTAGAGACTGAGCATAAATAACTAAGACTTTGGGACTTTCACTGTTAAGTTCTTTGAGAGCAGTGCTTAGGCTTTGCTCTTCTATGTGTCCCTTAGCGCCTACAACAGTGCCTTGCTGGCACAATTAATAATCCCACCCATGTGGTGGTGGAAACACAATGGAAGAACAGATGCTCTCCAAACAATTGATGATTGCAAGGCCAGGGAAGCAGAGATATGGCACCAACGGTGGGTAACAGGGGACGGGTGCGGATACAAGTCCTGGGGCTTTCAATTTCGTGGAAGTGGACTCCTGTCACCGGCTGTCAATTTGCGCAAGTGACAGAAAAGGGCCTGGGGCGACCTTGGCTGCCGAGCCTGCTGGTGAGGGCGCCGGGCGCCAGGGCTGTGGGCTGTGGTGGGGGAGGCAAGGTGAGTGTCGGCGCCCCGGAAGCAGTTACCTGTAGTAGCTCAAAAGCCCGTTGCTCAACACGAACCACCGCCGCTGGTAGCCTTTGATATAATTGGTCCATTTGAAGAGCCAGCCCTCTCGAGCCGAGCCCGAACCCCCAGCGCCCGAGCCGCCCGAGCCCCCAGCCGGCGGCGTAGGGGTTGGGCCAGCCGTCGCCACTCCCCCGGCCCCCGGGCCCGGGCCGCCCGCAGCTGCCGTGGCCACCGTCCCTGACGCGACCCCGGAGCCGGGCCCCGCGTCTCCGCGGCCGCCGCCTCCTCCCACCACTGGGGGACCTGCGCCGCCGCCGCCAGGAGCTGCAATGGCTGCCGGGCCCGGTCCCACCACTCCTCTCAGCTCGGTCGCCGCCATGAGCCGCCGCCGCCCCGAGATACAAGACCGGAACCTCCTACGAGAGCCGCCGCCGCCGCCGCCGCCGCTGCCGCCGCCGCCCCGAGCGCCCCACACGGCTAGCGCATCAGCCGCCGCCGCGCAGCGTCCCCGCCCCGCCAGGCCCGCCGGAGGAAGGAGGGCTCGGTGACCGGGGTGGAGGACGTCGATTGGTGCCGCGGAGTGTCACTTGTGGAAGACCCCGCGGACATTGGCATTTCTCTCGGGCCTGTCATTCTACTCCGCCCAGTGAGAGCCCAGGGTGGGACGCGTCCACACGCTCTGCCTTTGATTGGTTCAGATGAAGGCCAATCAGATGCATGTACAACCTCATTGGCGCTTTTCTGAAGTCTTTAGCGCTCTGGGAGGACAGGGGAATGCAGAGTGCCGGCCAGTTTGGTTGCCGATTGGCTAGTGTTTCCGCCGCTCATTTCAGTTTATGCTTCTGTCACCGCCACGTCACCACCTCCCATCACTCTTCTCATCGTCCTCTTCCGCTCTTGCGGATTGGTGGTTGGTATCAGCCCCTCAACCCTTTCTACCATTTACTGATCGCTTGAGCCTGGGAGGAGGAGCCTTTCGTCACATTCTTAATTTCATTTCTTATTGGTTAGCGTCTATGTCACTCACGTGTCGACGGAGAGGCGGGGGAATTCGTGGAGATGATTGGTTCCGGGAATTGTCTGTGAAAGCAGGAGCTTGGGAATACTGACCAATGAAAGAGATTTTCATGAGAGAGGGGCAGACTGGGACAACCAATAAAATCCTGGAAGAGTGATTTGGGGGCGTGCCTGCCTGCTTCCAGCTTTATGGAAGTTGGTGGAGACGACAGCTAGTTGGTTCTTCTTGTTGTTTGATGTGGGCGCGATGTCGAATTTCTTCTTTATGAATTAAGTCCTCCATAATGTCTTCTTAGGAAGAGGTGATCCGACAGATAGTGACTCTTGGCGATCAGGCCCCTCCTGAGTCCTCCTAAAGAGCCCGCTTCGCTCTCAGAGCTGGAAACCCAGCTTCGGGGTGGGGGTGGGGGAGCAGAAATAATTTCCACAGGCCCCTGCTGGATCTATGATCCCTTTAATTTCCTTCCCTGGTTCGCTCAGCATCGCACCATACTCCTTATCATTTGATTCGAGACTGTCACATGCCTCTACTAACTCTGCCCTCACGAGTTGCTGACCTAGCTTTGGGGGCAAATAGATTTGCAGGATCTAACTTTATGTCTCTTTCAGGACTAAAGATCCTTGATGTTAGCATCACAAATACGCACGTATGTGCTTAACTTTAGACAGAAATTCGTTACTTTTGATCAATTGACTTTGTTTATAGGTTACAAAAATACAAATTAAGCAACTAGTGTATCATTTAAATATTCTGAACTATTGTTACGAATGTTGTCAAAAGCGTGATATTTTGGGGAATCTAGCACCTGTTACACTTTGCCAGTTGAGTGGGCAATAGAAATAGCTTTGAGAGCCTGTAAAAACAAATTTCAAGAAAGTAAAGAAAAACTTCCTTTTTTAGAAAATGGCTTCAAAAGGAGAGACATACTTGAAGTATGGAGAAATAATACTCTAAAAATATTCAGCATAGACTATTGGAGATTATTATGAAGATGATGATGATTATTTGTTGTGCTGGGGTTTTGTGGTGCATGCAAGGCAAGCACTCTACCAATTGAGCTATACCCCTAGCCCCAGAGATTAAGTTTTTAAGTGAACTAAAGTTAACTTATTTATGCTTGAGTCCTTTCTTTGCTATTTATTAACTCTAAAACCTTGGAAGAATCATTTAAGCATTCTAAGGCTAAATTTTTACTTCTAAAAGAAATGAAACCTGAGAGAGATGCTATTGTGATTAAATGCACTTGAATGGGTTGATAAATTGCAAACAACTACAAAAATATGAATTATGTTGCCAAGCATCCCTCAGGTCACTTAGTGATCACAAAGAAGAAACATGTACTTTTACATCAGGTGGATTGGGCTGTCCCCTCCTTAAACCAGGTATCCAAATTAGCATCACTAACACACCAACTGTTTTAGGTGGTCCCTGGTGTGCTCCAGCATGAAATATACATCACAAATTAATGAAGTTTCCTTGCCAGAAACGTTGAAGTTGAATCTAATCAGACCTTTAGATCTAACCTCCAATTTACAGGGGTTGAAAAACCAGTTAGACATACCTCCAAGGAGACAATCAGTTAAATCAAGAATGAAAAGCATTCTATAAGACAACTGTTTTATAGAAGATAAGACATAAAGACTATGGATAATCAATATCAAACAAAAGAGTCAGGAGTCATTGTTCTGAATTACAAAACAAGAACACCATCAAATGCTTCATTGGATTCTGGTTCTGCAAAAAATTACCTTTCTGATCCTGATGGGATATGGGAAAATTTGAAAATATATTTGTATTAGATGTTGCTAGGCAGTTCTTAAATTTGCTCAGCATAATGGTACAGTATATAGGAAAGCAAACATCAAAAATTTGGAAAAAATTGCTAAATATTTAGGAGTGAAGAATTATAGTGTCTGCAATTTCCTTTGAAACGATTCAACAAAAATAAAAGAAAAAGGAAGTCACCCAAAACTAGTAATATGTATATATTTTAAAAGTATATATATACATATATATGTATATGAGTATATACATATATTTAAAATGCATATACATGTACACATACACACACACACACACACACACACACACACACACACACCCCTCTATCTATGGATCAAGCAACATGTAGATTCACCAATGCTAACAAATATGCTGCTCTAGATAACAAACGTGCCAACATGGTAAAATGTTAAATCTAGGTGGCAAATATATGAATGTTTATTGTACTATTATTTCAACTTTTATTGTGTATTTGAAAATATTTTTAAAAGGTTTTAAAAGGCTAGTCATTACCCAACACTGCCTCTAGAACAGGGTCCAGAATTCTTAGCCTGGCCAATGAACTCTTTGACAATCTAGTGCTACCTCTGCTTACCAATCTTTTTGTTGTGGTCTTGATGTACTCCATGTTCCAGTTCAATCGATCCACCCACCTTTGTCCACATCTGCCCTATGCTTCCTTAGACTGGTGCCTTTGTATAGGCTTTCCCTCCATTCAGCACCTAGCATAAGGTTATCTGTCAACAGAGTCTCTTGTGATTCACATGGCTATAAGACATGTCCCTTCCTCAGGACTGATAGTGTTTCCTGTGATGTTAATTGCCTTAAATGTTTATGTTTCAGTCAGATCTCCTCTATTGGAGGGTGAATTCCTCCAGCATGTGATCTGTATCCATTTCATGTTTGGTTCACCCACCACAGTTAGGACACAGTCTGGTATATTCACACATTTAACAATATTTATTGCATTTGTATTACCATTCTTAGGCCTAAGCCACGTGCTGGGAACATAGTAGTAGATGTACTAATGGACTTTGCTTCCTCATAAGAAAAGGATTTTAGGGATCTTCTCCCTGGCCTCCTCTTCTGCTCTGCTTCCCGGCTGCCATGAGCTGAGCAGCTTTCCTCCACCATGCCCTTCCACCATAACATTCTGCCTTGTCTCAGGCCCAGAGCAATGGAGCTCATTGAACATGGACTTAAACCTCTGAAATAAATGAGCCAAAATAAATCTTTCCTCCTGTAAGTTGTTCTTGTCAGATATTTTGGTCAAATTGATGAAAAGCTGATTAACATATCCATCAACAAATATTGTTTCCCCCCACACACACATTAATGGACCTTGACAACAGTGACCATACTTGCATGCCAGAAATGCAGTTCAAATACACATGCCAGGGCTGGGGATGTGGCTCAAGTGGTAGCGCGCTCGCCTGGCATGTGCGGGGCGCTGAGTTTGATCCTCAGCACCACATAAAAATAAAAAGATGTGTCCACCAAAAACTAAAAAATATTAAAAAATTCTCTGAAAAAAAAATCCCCCCAAAAATACACATGCCAGGGGCTGGGATTGTAGCTCAGTCATGAGTCCTTGGGTTTGATGCCCAGCACCACTAAATAAAGAAAGAAAGGGCTTTTAGAGACAGGTATTAAATAGAAGCATGAATGAATATGCACAGTATTTGAAGGAAGAAAAAATATGTTCAGTAATTACATACATATATACATATATATTTTATGTTTATATACATAAAATTGAGGGTAACCAAGAATAGAATAACGTGTAACCCATCTCTTTAAAAAGACAGTCTCTTTAAACTGTTATCTGGGGGCTGAGGAGGAGTTATCCAAGGACAGAATGGAGATAGGCCCAGAGTGAAGGCCCAGGGGGGTGAAAGAGAGGCAGTCCACTGAGGTGGGACATCAGGCAAAAATCCTCCTAAGAAGTTTGGTTTTTATTCTCAGTGCAATGGGGAGCAATTGGAGATTTAGGCAAGTGACCCCAATTTTTGTATAAAGTGATCACTGGTGGTTGCATGGAGTCACCAGAGTGGAGAGGAGGCTATAATTAAGAAGCTTCAGCCATCTTTCAGAAGAGAAGTACTGGTAACTAGATTGAATGTGAGATCTACAGAAATGGGAGATAAGCACATTCTGGATTAATATTGGAGATGGAACTGATAGAACTGAGTACATGATATTCAGTCAATGTTTAGTGAATGAAATAATGAAAAATTTAAAAAAATGATGTGTGATTTTTCTCATGGAATCATTTTCTTCATCCTGTATCCAGTTAATAACCAAAACCTGCATGATCTTTTGTGTACCCTTTTCTTTATTGGTCCAGGCACTTGTGTTTTATTCCTGTTTTTAAGCAAGTCTGTCTACAGTCCATCTTCCACAATTCTCCTCACAGAACAGCTGCCAGAGGGATCTTCCTAAAATAGTCTGTTTTTTACCCAAGTTCCTTGCTCAGTAATCCTCAACGGCACCCTTTTGTCTATAGGACAAAGTCCCAGTAACTCACTTTGCCATCTTAGGCTCTTCGCTAAAGGTCATAACCTTCCTTCCTGTTCCATTTTTACCATTCTATTTAGTCCAGAATGGTTTACCTGCCAAATTCCAGTGCTTTGGACATTTCTGCTTTTCTGATTTTTTTTTTGACATACCCATTTTTTTAAGAGCAGTTTTAGAGTCACAGAAATATCGAGCCCAAATTATCAAGTTTCCATGCATGGTCCCCAAACCCCTGCTATTTATAGCAGCACAGTTTGTTAACATTGATGAACTTACAGTGAAACACAATTATCTAAAGCCCATAGTTTGCATTAGGGTTCATCCTATGGGTTTTGACAATGTACAATAATATGTATGAACCATTATAATATCATTCGGAATAGTTTTATGGCTCTGCATTTTCACTCTTCTTCCCCCTTACCCTTAGCAACTACCAATCCTTTTTTTTCACCATAGTTTTTGCCTTTTTCATGAATGTCACATAGTTGGAATCACACAACATCTAACCTTTTCAGATTGACTTCTTTAACTTAGTAATATGTATTTATGTTTCTACCATGTCTTTTCATGACTTGATAGTTCATTTCTTTTTAGTGCTGAATAACATTCCATAATTTGGATGTACCACAGTTTATTCATTAACCAACTGAAGTATATTTTGGCTGCTTCTGGGTTTTAGGAATTATGAATAAAGCTATAAATATCTGTGTGCAGATTTTGGAAACATGTGGACCCTTTCCAACTCATTTGGGTAAACTTTCAACCCTACTTGTCATGTTCTCCATGTTGCTACTGAGCCCATGATCCAACATTTGTGTTTGCTGAGTGTGTGAAGATTTGTTAATAGTGCAGATCGTACCAAGGTAACATTGGTAGACATTCAGCTGTCTTGTTTTACCCTTACTTCATTTGTATAAGCAATAAAAACATCCTTGCTGGAAAAGATAATTTGTTGTTTTGAGGGATAGCAGGAATCTCTCAACTGAATAGGAAGAAATTTGAGTTTGTCTTTGGTCAGAACTTTCCTGGTGAGTGCTCTCAGGAGCAACGTTCCTGTGTCAGCAAAGGAAAGAGGATGGGTCAAGAGAAGTAGGACTGAGATGCACTAGCAAGAGGTCTAGGGAGGCCTGGGGAGGTCTGGAGTTGGATAAGCTGATCCAGGTGTCCAGTCTTGAGGGAAGAGAGGGTTTAGCACTTAGCCTGTGGTTTTTCCTGAGAAGGCAATTCCCAGAGGGAGAGGCTCAGCTGTGAGTCATCAGCCAACACTTTCAGCAGCTGAGGTTTGAGCACCTGGTTCTAAAGGGATCTTGGTGACAGAGTATTCACTGTAGCATAAACCATTTTTTTCTCGTAGGTCAGGACTCCTGTGGTTCCTGTAACCTAAGAGAAAGCAGCAGCAGGCTGAACATCTGGTACATACTATGTACATCTTCTGGTGTATACCACTATACTTGGTGGTGAGCCTGTCATCACGTTTCCCAGAGATCACTGAAGCTAGTGTCATTCATTGCTTTCCCTAAATGATTCTTTTTAAAGAAGGGTACGGGGATTAAACCCAGTCCTTTTTATTTTGAGACAGGGTCTCCACTAAATGGCTGATGCTGGTTTGGAACTTACAATTCTCCTATTTCAGTCTCCTCAGTCACTGGGATTACAGGCATGTGCCATGCGTCTGTCCCCTAAACAATTCTTAAAGCCTGCTATTTATAGATACTGTATTAAAGAATGGAAAAGAGCTTGAAAGATGAAATTATCTTTGTGGTCATCAAACAGTGGTCTTCCTGGTTTCCTTTGCTTGCTAAGCTTTTTCTGGAACAAGGGCTAAATCCCAGCCCTTTGATCTTCCTCTTTTGTTTGTGCAACAGAATGATGAAATTCACTGAATCGAGAAGATACAAAAGTGAGTGTATCAGAACTGGTTCTTTAACAAAGTCTCAAAAGAGGTCATTTAAACCTCTCTTTTAGGATTTTTAGGGGAACAGTCACTCTTAGAGAACAAGTGCCATAGTCTATGTAGATTTTGCGTACAGTCCCACAGGGAGTCATTATTAACTTTAAAAGGGAGTGCTTCATACTGACCAGGAAAATCACCTCTCTGACTCCCTGGCAGAAAAAGCTATTAACCTATTTCTGCAGTATAGTAATCAATTATACCATCTCGGGATCTCTACCACCTGGGGTCAGATACTGGTTTTTTTTTTTTTTTTTTTTTGCCAAGTGAATGCAACCTTGGGCCATTTACTTAATTTCTCACTGACTTCCTTATAATTATATTAATAGCAACTATTTTTCAAGGTTTTGGGGAAAAATAAACAAAAATGCATAACATGTGCCTGGCATGTAGTACTGAATGCCAACTGTAATTATTATTTATGCAAGACTATCCTCATAGCCCACTATGAAGTTATATAATAGCTAATATAAGTGGGGCCCACATGTGCTCCTTGATGAGATTAGACATGCCATAGAAAAACCTGGAAACACTTGGACTTTATATGAGGTAGAAATAGATTGATAAAGTAAAGGGACGCTAGCTTTTACTGAGTGTTAAACACTTTCAAATGTCATATCATTTTGCTTATTTTTTTGTCACAGTCCCAGTTGTTCTCTTTCACAGAAGGGACGGCTGACACTCCAATGTGTAAAGGCAGAGCCACCATTCAAACACAGATATAACCAGGCTATCACCATACTCCCTCATGTCTTGAAATCTTTTTTCTTTTAATAACAGAAATTATTCAAATAGTTAAATGAGGTGTCAAGATGTCAATAACCAAAAACAAAGGTAACCTTTTGTAAAGTGTCCATCTACTCAAAATTTAAATATAAAAATACATTTTTTTTTGAAAATTTTGAAAAAATTCATTTTAAAAATTGAAATATTTGGTTTTAATTTTAATAACAAAATGATTTATTTTTTATATATTTTAAAAAGTATCTCTAGCCTACCCCTGTTTCATTACCCCCCCAGGTTGATCCTGATACTTTGCCACCCTCAGGCGACACAAACCCTCATTTCACATCATAAAATCCTGCTTTGCACTTCAGAGAAAATGGAGGGCCATGGGAAAGGAAGTCTTTAAAATTTGTAATGGTTAAAAAAGTATATTGAGGGCTCATGTTGTAGCTCAGTGGCAGAGCGTTTGCCTAGCATGTATGAGGCACTGGGTTCAATCCTCAGCACCACATTAAAATTATTAAGTAAAATAAAGGCATGATGTCCATATACAACTACAAAAAAATTTTTTTAAAAGCATATTGAAAATTGTTTTTCCAAGTACCATTTGATGAATTCTACCACAAACTGACTGGAAAAATCCTTTGTAATAATTATCCTTAGGCTTATTTGCAAGCAACCAAGGCCCAATTTACATTGGCATAATCTTACATTGAGTTTATCCTCACACATAAGAAAGACAGGGGTAGGCAGCTCAGGGTTGGCATGGCGCTCCCTGAAGCCTTCAGACACAGGCTTCTTTTGTAGTGTGTATTCTTTTTGTTGTTGGGGTTATTTTTTTGCCTCAAGGTGACTGCAAGAGCCTAAGTTACTACAGCTGCATTCTAGGCAGCAAGAAAAAAGGGACCAATACCATGCTGTTTTTGTTACTATTGCTCTGTAATATAGTTTGAAATCTGGTATCGCTATACCACCTGATTCACACTTCCTGCTTATAATTCCTTTTGCTATTCTGGGTCTTTTATTTTTCCATATGAATTTCATGATTGCTTTATCTATTTCTACAAGGAATGCCATTGGGATTTTGATTGGCATTGCATTAAACCTATAGAGAACTTTTGGTAATATCGCCATTTTGATGATGTTAGTTCTGCCTATCCATGAACAGGGTATATTTTTCCATCTTCTAAGCTCTTCGACCTACATACTGTGGGGTCGAGCTCCAAATTCCTCAATAGGACACCCATAGCACAAGAGTTAATATCTAGAATCAACAAATGGGACTTACTCAAACTAAAAAGTTTTTTCTCAGCAAAAGAAACAATAAGAGAGGTAAATAGGGAGCCTACATCATGGGAACAAATTTTTACTCCTCACACTTCAGATAGAGCCCTAATATCCAGAGTATACAATGAACTCAAAAAATTAGACAATAAGAAAACAAATAACCCAATCAACAAATGGGCCAAGGACATGAACAAACACTTCACAGAGGAGGACATACAATCAATCAACAAGTACATGAAAAAATGCTCACCATCTCTAGCAGTCAAGGAAATGCAAATCAAAACCACCCTAAGATACCACCTCACCCCAGTAAGATTGGCAGCCATGACGAAGTCAAACAACAACAAGTGCTGGCGAGGATGTGGGGAAAAGGGTACTCTTGTACATTGCTGGTGGGACTGCAAACGGGTGTGGCCAATTTGGAAAGCAGTATGGAGATTCCTGGGAAAGCTCGGAATGGAACCACCATTTGACCCAGCGATTGCCCTTCTCGGACTATTCCCTGAAGACCTTAAAAGAGCGCACTACAGGGATACTGCCACATCGATCGATGTTCATAGCAGCACAATTCACAATTGCTAGACTGTGGAATCAACCCAGATGCCCTTCAATAGATGAATGGATAAAAAAAAATGTGGCATTTATACAGCATGGAGTATTACACAGCACTAAAAAATGACAAAATCATGGAATTTGCAGGGAAATGGATGGCACTAGAGCAGATTATGGTTAGTGAAGCTAGCCAATCCCTAAAAAACAAATACCAAATGTCTTCTTTGATATAATGAGAGCAACTAAGAACAGAGCAGGGAGGAAGAGCAGGAAGAAAAGATTAACATTAAACAGAGACATGAGGTGGGAGGGAAAGGGAGAAAAAAGGGAAATTGCATGGAAATGGAGGGAGACCCTCATTGTTATACAAAATTACATATAAGAGGTTGTGAGGGGAATGGGATAATAAACATGGAGGGAAATGAATTACAGTAGATGGGGTAGAGAGAGAAGATGGGAGGGGAGGGGAGGGGAGGGGGGATGGTAGAGGATAGGAAAGGTAGCAGAATACAACAGTCACTAATATGGCAGTATGTAAAAATGTGGATGTGTAACCGATGTGATTCTGCAATCTGTATTTGGGGTAAAAATGGGAGTTCATAACCCACTTGATTCTAATATATGAAATATGATATGTCAAGAGCTTTGTAATGTTGTGAACAACCAATAAAAAAAATGAAAAAAAATAAAATAAACCATACGGCTGGTAGATAACTTAAAAAAAAAAAGAAAGAAAAAAGGGAGAAGACAAAGGTAGTGGCTCCCTGTTAAGGAGCATTTTTGAAAGTCTCACAGTCTTCTTGAAGGTCTTCTTGCTGTTAGATGGAGAAGTAATGGAAAATAATTGTGATTCAGGTTTTCTTTTTCTGCCACTTACTTGGAGAAATAATGTCCATGTTCTCTTCTCCTCCTTCCTTTGAATAGAAACCTATTATATATTCATTTAAAAAGAGTTAAAAGTACTCAAAAACGTAAATATATAAAATAAAAATTCTTCATAATTTTATCTTCCAGCAGTAACCATTGTTAACAGTTTGGTACATATTATTCTACTACTTTGCAGATTTTTAGGAATCATTAAAAATATTTGGTGATGTAATATTTGAAATAGTTAATATGCTAGAGCTGCTATAAAAACCACAGACTGGGTGGAATTTTTTTTTTCTTACAATTCTGGAGACTAGAAGTCCAAGATCAGGCATAGGCTGGGTTAATTTCTTCTGAAGTCTCTCTCCTTGGCTTTCAGACAATCATCGGAGTCTTCATGTGGTTTTCTACCCCTTGCTCTGTGTTTGTCTATGTCCTAATCTTTTATTATAAGGGTAAGTCCTTGGACTAGGGCCCACCGTACTGACATTATTTTAAAGACTCCATCTTCAAATAGTCATATTCTGGAATACTGGGGGTTAGAACTGCAGTATGAGTTTGGGGGCGATACAATTCAATCCATAGCATACACAGAATAAAAATTAAAAAAAAACTAGTACTAATCCACAATTCAGCATTTTGTAAGAAATACAAAATGTTGGGTTTCTTCCTAAACATTGCAAAGATAACTGCTGTCCCACATCTATTTTCAAAAAACTATTCCCTCACTCACTTTGCTTTTTTTTTTTTTTTTTTTTTTTTGGTACTGGAGATTGAACCCAGAGGTGATTTACCACAGAGCCACATTCAGCTTTTTAAAATTTTGAGACAGGGTCTCATTGACTTGCTTAGGGGCTCACTAAATTGTTGAGGCTGGCCTCAAACTTGTGATTCTCCTGCCTCAGCCTCCTGAATCGCTGGGATTACAGGCCTATGCCACTGTTCCTAGCTTTACTTTGCCTTTTGAAGTCCAGGTGTCCACTTTCTGCAGACAAAAGGTTAGTGTCAGGTTCTCTGGTAAGTGCCCCTGCTCTGGTTTGGATGTATGTGATTGTTCCCACCAAAACATGTGTTGACATTTAATTGCCAATGTAATAGTATTGAGAGGCAGTGGGAATTTTATTAGGTCATGGGGGCTCCACCTTCATGAAAGAATTAAAGTACCTGTGAAAGTGGGTTAGATATCATGAGAGTGTGTTATTATAAAGTGGGTCAGTTCCTTTGTCCCCTTTCTTCTGCATGTCCCCACTTCCTCTAACACGCTTCCTCCATGCATGAATCAGCACGTGGCTCTTGCCAGAAGCTAAGCAGATGCTGATGCCACACTCTTGTGCTTCTAGAACTGTGGACTAAGTGAAATCTCTTTTCTTTAGAGATCACCCAGCCTCTGGCATTGTTACAGCAACAGAAAGTGGACAAAGCCCCCTTCTCTTGTCTAGTTCCACTTCATACAGCATTGTAATTCTTGGGGGTACCAGGGATTGAATTCAGGGGCACTCGAACACTGAGCCACATCCCCGGCCCTATTTTGTATTTTAATTAGAGACAGGGTCTCACTGACTTGCTCAGTGCCTCACTTTTGCTGAGGCTGGGTTTGAAATCTCCATCTTCCTGCCTCAGCCTTCTGAGCCACTGGGATTACAGGTGTGAGCCACCATGCCCAGCAGCAGCATTGTAAATTTTTTAATTTATTTTTTTTAACATTTAAAAAATGTTATATATGACCAGCATTGTAATTTTCAAAGGCATAAATGATTATGTTTTATATTATTTTTTTCATACCAATTCTGCAAAGGCTTCCCTTTGCAATGAGAACAAATCCTTCCCAGGCTCTGTGTGGCCAGTCTCTGCTAACTTTCTGATTCCCATCAGTCCCGGTCCCACTCCCTTTACTCCAGTGACACTGACCTTGGGTGATTCCTTGAATTCCTCAGACTCACTCTCCTCCTTTCATGTGGCTATCTTCTCATTATTCTACTTGAATGTCACCCACTTGTTCAGGCACCCCTGGCTACTCTGTCTAAAGTGCAAATCCTCCCCATACTCTTGATTTCATTACCCTCTTTTGTTCTCCTTTTAACACTTATCACTCTAAGTATCATATTCAGGACACAAGCTACACCATAACAGGAGTTTAATTTCTGTTTGTCACCACTGTTCCTAGTGTAATGTGGGACTTACAAGAGCTTGTCTGACTTATGCTATCAAATTGTTTCTAACCTAGGGGTGATGTGATAAAATGAATAACAATGTATTTTGAAATTGGCCTTATGTAACAATGGGTCTTAATTATATCAAGGTCTGATTTGAGTAAGCATTTTAAATTCTGTTTCTTAATAGCACAACTGCCAGACATTGTTGGTTGTCAGCTAGGTGTTGATACTATACTGGGTTTGGGCAAAGAGCTATGAACAAGATAGTTTCTGCATTTGTGAGCTCACATATTAATACAGTAAATTAATGGATGAGCCAATCAACTGTGACTGAATATGTCGAATAAAAAATGCATTTCAAAACAATGGGAAAGAGGAAGAATTGAAGTGCGGAGTGCCAAGTTTCTTCTTTCAGAATGTTTAAACCAAAAAAAAAAAAAAAAAAAAAACTATACAGATGTTTGACAGCTGCATCCTTGTGATTCTGATGCTTCCATACTGCAGTTGGTCCCAATAATTACAATCTGAATTATCCCTTTCTGACATTCCCAAGAGGCAATTGCTTAATTTGCTTACTGAAAGTCAAGACATTAAAATCCAATCAGGAATGATTACAGATGTGACCTTAAAGCCTTGTAACTTTTTAGCTACTCCAATACAAAGCATGAGTCTAGGACAGGAGCCTTCTTAGCGTAAGGACACTAGATAAGGAGCTTAAAATTCAGAGTTTAAATCCCAGTTTTAGCTCTCACTGACTGGGAGGTCTGGCTGATCCATTTTGGTACAGTGGGCATCACAGATGCCTATTTCAAAAAGATTATGAGCCGGGTGTGGTGGCTCACGCCTGTAATCCCAGCAGTTCAGGAGGCTGAGGCAGGAGAATTTTGAGTTCATAGCCAGGCTCAGCGAAAGAGAGGTGCTAAGCAACTCAGTGAGACCCTGTTTCTACATAAAATACACAATAGGGCTGGGGATGTGGCTTATTGGTCTAGTGCCCCTTGAGTTCAATGCCCCATTACCTCTGCCTCCCCCAAAAAAAGGTTACAGAGAGGATCAAAGTAGAAAATGAACATGTGTTCTTTGTACGTTATAACTATGTAGAAATGTAAGGTGATTTTTGTGGCTTCATTTTTCTTCAGTGTTGGATGAACAATGATAATTGACTATTGAAGACTGAATCCTATTAACTGATGATCAGGTAAATAAATTATGGCACAATGGAACACAGCAGAACACTATACAACCGTCAAAAGAACAGGATAGCTCACTAATTCTGGACACAAAGATGCATGATGTATTAAGGAAAAAAAAGGTAAAAATATAGTTCTATCTTCATATACATACAAAGAAATCACTTGGAGACACTAAACTGTTGGCAGTGTTTTTTTTTTTTTTAAGGGGATGGAATTTGAGATACTTAGTTGGTTATATGCAGATTTCTTTCTTATGCTTTAGGTTGGTACAATCTAAGCAATTTAAGAGATTTTATATTCACAACTGGCAAAGTAAACCTAGCTCCCCTCTAGATAATTTTCAGATCTCAAGTCTGACTTTGGTTAATATTGCTTTGGAGAATGAGCTTAGCTAAATTGGGAGCCTGAAGAGGAACAATGAATAATTAGGAGTTCTCAGAACAGCCTAAAACATTTGCAAAGTAAAAACCAGAGGATGCCATAAGACCTGTGCCTCTAGTGCAAGAGATGGTCAGAATAATACTATATAGTGATTTTAAGATACTGAATCTGTAAAGGCTTATTTCCTAAAAACCCACATTCTTAGGGATCACAAAATTAATCTATTTAAGCATATCTGGGAGAAAAGCACAAGACACTCCTGCCCTCCCCTCCCCCGCCCCAAGGCTATTCAATTTACAAGTCATGTCTTGCCTTTCCTAATACTTAGCACGGCAAGTTGGGTGATTCAGCACCTACAGTTTGGGAAAAAAATGTACAACTTAGTGTAAATATGGTATCATACTGGGAAAAATAACTTGGATTTATAAAAATGATGTATCCTTTTAAATATTTGCAATGAAATAACTGCCTACATCTCAGGATAAGCTAACTGTTGTGCTTTCAGATGACTTCTCCAGACTCTTAGCTTCAACAGTTAGAGTCAAATGCAATGTCTCTGAACTTAAGCACATCTAGACACTTCTGCCTTGCTAAATTTTTCTCACTAGAAATAGATGACTATTATTTATAGCAGTTTTGAGAATAATCCCCTTTTATGGTTATAATACAATACTTGCTCAACTGAAGGCAAATTTGGAAAATATGGAAAAGCCTTAACAATCACCTAACCAGGAAACCCTCCACAGCCCCTCCCTTTATGAGCAATCATTGCTATTGGTCATCTTTGATAGTATTTTTTTCCTACATATTTTTTTTCTCCAGATTGTCATGTACACACATAGAACCTATTTTTTACTTAACATGATATTCTTAGTATATTTCTCAAAATTCTTTGAAAACAATTTTTCCTTAAAAATACGTTTTCTAAGATAAACAATGCATTTTCTTGGTAGAAAATTTGGAAATTACTGTAAAGCAAATTCCTATTAATGCCACCCTCTGGAGATAGACATCAGCTAACTGCTAGGAACATATTTTTATTCATATATACATTTTTATTTACAAAAATGGATTCAAAGCATATATACCATGATTTTTTCTCACATCATAAACACTTTCCATAACTAAATATTCTGCCTTTCAAATTGTCAATGTCACATGGAATCCAACATTTACTTACCATTATTGTGATGTTGAACACTTAGGTTATTTCAAATTTTTCTATTATAAATAAAGCTGTAGTAAGTATCTTCACTTTGTAACACTTCCTGTAGATTTCTAAAACTAAATTAATTGGCCAAAGGCTTTTGAAATTTTTCACATTGCCACAGGATTTTATCAGAAATGCAAATTTATTATTACCAGGGAATGGTAGCTCCAAATTTCTGCTAGTATTGCTTTATAAGTTTTTTTTTAATTTGATAGGTTAAAAAAATGATTTTTTGACTTCCTTGATGACAGTGAGGGAGGACATATTCATTTGCATTTTGCTTTGGGAACTATTATGCACAATTCTGTTACCTATTACGTATGAAGACCCATCTATTACTAAGGCTTTGTTTCTCTCAAAGATTACACACATGGTATCAGTTCTTAACTATGCCAGACTGCAGACTGTTGCCAAATTATTTTACTGCAATAACTAATGTGATTTTTTTTTTTTTTTTTGAGACAGGGTCTTGCTAAATTGTCCAGGCTAGGCTCAAACTTGTGATCCTTTTGGCCTCCTGAGTCACTGGAATTACAGAAGTGTGCAACTATGCTCAGGTATAATGTGATAATTTCAGAATATATTTAGTAGCAATACTAATATTGCCCTCATTTGTTATTCTGAGTAAGGCTTAAAAATGACTTTTAGAGCACCTAGAACAGTATCTGGTACATACTATATGACTCAAAGCTGATTAATATTGTATAAACTATTATAATCACATAGAGTATAAACACTTGCCTCAAGTGCAAGTGCTGTCCATCCTGCTCCCTGAGATCTTCCTCACTCTGACATTGTTAGTCTCATTTCCTGGGAACACAAGGACATCCTCCCTGCTAGCCCACTTTCAAAAAACAGGGCTACTAGAGACCTTAGGTTTGTTCATTGTTAAGAATATTTTTAATCAGAAGATAATTTTATTCCTTCACAGCAATAATATCCTGAGTCCCCTGCTCTGCAGCTCACTTGCTGTGTTACCTCAGGCAAGACATTTTAATTTTAACCTTAGGGAGACTGAGAAAGCATTATACAAGCAGGTACCCAATGTTAAATGATCCTCCTTCCTAGTTTTCTGCCTTTCTTCAGTTGTTTGCTGAATCTTTTACCTTGAGCAATTTTAAAGTGGTTTTTTTTTTTTTTTTTTTTTTTTGTATTGAACATTACAAGAATTTAGTCAAAAAGATCATGTCATCTTCAGACTCCTCGGATTCTCTTTCTTTGCTTCTACTTTCTTCTCCTCAGCTGGGGCACCTGTGGTGGAGGGATCAGGACATCCTATTGGTGCCACACCAGCTGCTGGAGCAGGCCCACCAGTCCTTACATTGCAAACGAGGCTTCTAAATGTTGACCTGGCCAGGACCTTTGCAAACAAATCAGGCTAAAAAGTTATGATACTAAGTTTGAAACTAAACTTACTATAAAGAACAACTAACCTTTTCCCATCATCTCCTTTAAAGAGATTAATTTCAGGATATAATATGGTGAGTGTTAAGGGAATACCAACCAAGAGGGCAGCTAAATGCCAAACTGCAGTCTCCAAAAAGTTAAGCAAGATGCTGTTTAGAGATAGATGGTCTGGAGAAGATTAACTACAGTGAACCTACTAAGTCATGATTCTGTTATGTAGTTAAAATAGATGGGCAGCATTTTGACTGCAAGCATCCTAAGTTTTTTTTTTTTTTTTTTTTTTTGTTCTACCAACCTGTCTTCTTTATTTCTTTTTTTTTTTTTTTTTTTTTTATTGGTCGTTCATAACATTACATAGTTCTTAATACATCATATTACACGGTTTGATTCAAGTGGATTATGAACTCCCGCTTTTACCCCGTATACAAATTGCTGTATCACATCAGTTACCCTTCCATTGATTGACATATTGCCTTTCTAGTGTCTGATGTATTCTGCTGTCTGTCCTATTGTCTACTATCCCCCCTCCCCTCCCCTCCCCTCCCCTCCCCTTTTCTCTCTCTACCCCTTCTACTGTAAATCATGTCTTCCATTTGTATTCTCTTGACTTACCCCTCCTTACCTCTTATATGACATTTTGTATAACCCTGAGGATCGCCTTCCATTTCCATGCAATTTCCCTTCTCACTCCCTTTCCCTCCCACCTCTCATCCCTGTTTACTGTAAATATTCTTCTCAAGCTCTTTGTCCCTACCCTGTCCTTGTTTACACCCCTTATATCAAAGGAGTCATTTGGTATTTGTTTTTTAAAGATTGACTAGCTTCACTTAGCATAATCTGCTCTAATGCCATCCATTTCCCTCCAAATTCTATAATTTTGTCATTTTTTAATGCAGAGTAATACTCCATAGTGTATAAATGCCACATTTTTTTTATCCATTCATCTATTGAAGGGCATCTAGGCTGGTTCCACAGTCTTGCTATCGTGAATTGAGCTGCTATGAACATCGATGTAGCAGTGTCCCTGTAGCATGCTCTTGTTAGGGCTTTAGGGAATAGACCGAGAAGGGGAATAGCTGGGTCAAATGGTGGTTCCATTCCCAGCTTTCCGAGAAATCTCCATACTGCTTTCCAAATTGGCTGCACAGCATCCTAAGTTTTTGAAGGAAAGTTATCATATGCTTGGGAGGCTGAGGTAGGACTGCAAGTTCAAAGCCAGCCTCAGCAACTTAGCAAGGCCCTAAGCAACTCAACAAGACCCTGTCTCTAAATAACACAAAATTGAGCTGGGGATGTGACTCAGTGGTTAAAAGCCTCTGGGTTTAATCCTTAGTGCCAAAATCAAACAAAAAAGATATTTAAAGCAGTGTGCAGAGGCATGTATCTCTAATCCCAGTGATTTGGGAGGCTGAGGAAGGAGGATAGTAAGTTTGAGGCCAGGCTTGGAAACTTAGACACTGTCTCAAAACAAAACAAAAAATAAAAAGGTCTGGGGATGTAGTTCAGTGGTAGAGCCCCATGGGTTCAGTATCTAGTACTGGGAGTGGGGGAAATCTGTTTCCCTTACAACAAAAGAGACAAAAACACTACGTAATAATATTTTTACAATTCCCCCACATCAAGCAATTTGCCAGTGTATCTATATATGCTAGAAACACATCTAAAATCCATTCAGAAATAACAAAAGTACAAATTTAGGCACACAGTTTTTTGAAGTATACAATTTGTTTTTATTTACAATACCCTATAAAAATGTAAATTTAGAAACTTTTATTTTCATTAATTAGAACCAAACAAAAATAAAGCACAGTAAGGAAGAAATAATAATCAAGTATTCACTTGATCAGTTGTGAAGGGAAGGTAGGAAAGGCGCATAGTGGAAATAGTCAGTAGGTGATGGTGGAGGGAAGCTAGGTAATGTCACTGGGGAACAGCTGGTGAAGCCTGGGTTACAGAATGGGAAGAAACGGAGATGAAGAACAAGGACAGCTGGTTATAACAGGATCTTACTGTTGTACAATACATGTATGTGCAAAATGTTTATTCTCTTTAAATGTCACAGCCTGTCCCCCCACTACATTCGAAAAGGTGAGAATGGCATAAAGTAGACTGGAAGGGCATGTACAATTGATTCAGATTTAATCTTCTTCAGAACTGAAATCTCTAGGGACCAAAACCCTTTATCCTGGTTGATTGCTGAAAGGAAGAAGGGTAAGTGACAAAAGATCATGGCAGGCTGTACCTGCTAAGATTTAAACCCAGGTCCCTGGCTGCCTGGGAACGAGGCTCAGGTGAGATGGACGAGCCAGGACGGCAGTTCTGCCCATGTTGGAGGATAGTGAAGAGCAGAGCAGGCCAAGCTTAGCTTCTGTGGTTACATTTGAAGGTTTCTACCCATGACACCAGATGAAAATGAGGAAAAGAGATGGACAAGCATGGCTTACTGAAGTCACCTCAGGAAGACAGAGTGTGCAAAAAGCTACACTGCTCAAGCAGGCTGTAAGTGAGGATCACCTTGGGTGCTCCTGAATGCACTTGAGGGGACAGGCTCAAGCACACTGTGGTTGTAGCTGGAAAAAGGCTTAACCGTGTGCTGTTTCCATTAGGGAGGACAAAACAAAGAAAATACAGGTGGGGAAGAGGAAAATAACTTCTCAACCTAGAGCTGGGCACCAGCCAATTAAGAAATATGATCTTATTAAATGTGCCATATACCCTGTATTTATATTAAAACAAATAAGTATTTCCACCAAATTAATTATAAGACAAAATAGAAACAGATTAAAAATATATCAGTTGGTTTGTTTAGAGATGGTATGTGTCAACTAAATATTTTTCAATTTAAAATTCATTCTTTAAGGACCCTCTGGAGATCATATAAATATATGTATGGGGTATGTGTGTTTCTAGAACTTGATTTCTATTTAGTTGGCTCTCCTACAGTCATATTAATATGGGATAATGAAAAAAGACTTCAATAAGATGAGGGGAAGAATCTTTTGGCAGGCTACAATCTACTTTGAACTGCAGTAGTGGTAGTGGGATCAAGGGAGATATAATTTTTTGTCGCTAGGGCAAAGAAAATGCAAAATTGAGAAGAATTGAGTAAAAGTAGGACATGCAGAATTGTAACACAGAAAGTAAAGAAGAAACCAGCATAAGTATCACCCAGCCAAATTTCACAGAGCAATGGGGAAAATACCTGGCATTTAGAGACAACCCCTGTAAACAGGAATCAATCCCACAAGACTTTGCTTTGGGGAATAAGCTACCTTCCCTCCCTCATTAAAAACACTCCATTGGTGATGGCAGCAGTGCAGGTGGCAGCCCAAAGGAGGTACAGGACACATTTGGAGATCTTTTATCGTATCCCCTGAACTAGCCTAAGGGTATAAAAAAAGAGAAAAAAAACTTGTTTATATAAATAAGTTAAAATAGAAAGCAAACTTTTGTATTAAAATTTCTACCTTTTAAAGATTCTCAATAACAAAACACCCAAGACATTGTTTTACTCTTAGTCAACTTCAGTGAGGGTACTGCTGCACCCAGTATAGCATTTTATATCAGTAGATACGTGAATATTTATTTAAAGTCTTTACTCTTTTCCACCAAATTCAGTTTTATCCTCCCCTCTATCATAACTTCTAAAAAGCTAACTTTGTTGACATGTGCAATTATCCTTTTTAAAACTTACTGCAGTTTTGTCTCCAGCAAGTTCAATTTCTGCCGGTCGACATAGCGAGAAAAAAGGGACACTAGGTTTGTGGGTATAGAGATTGGTTTGGCCAGGGCTGCTTGGGGAATCCGCAGAAGTTCTCGGGTTGCCATGAACATCACCTCCGTCCTGACAGGGAAAACCAAACAACAAGATGAGGGAAAAAAGAAAAGATCACCTCAAAAAATTTAAAATAGAGAAATAGTCTGTACTGACCATTGGTTATTTTGCGTTGATTCTGTAGCAGGGTCTGAACTCTGTAAGTCTTCCCCACGGCTCAGGAGGACAAGGAGCAGTGACAGGCCAAACTATGAGAGAAGACAGGGTGTCAAACAAAGCATCCAAACCTTCTCTACAACAATTGATGGGATCCTGGCATTAAATGGGAATAGCACTAAGCCACAATGACCCCACTGCTGTGCTTTTCTGTGAAACCAGGCAGAAAATGGACAACCTTGTGCCAGAAGCCTATGTCCTTTCTCCCCGTTTTGCTTTTGGCACAGCCACGACCAAGCACAGCCTTTGGAAACAGAACATCATGGTGTCAAACATTCTTATCTGTGCCCCACCCTGGGGTGAAAGGATGATCCCCCCACTCGCCCATCATGGTTAACATGGGAATTGGCTTTTTTCCTATTTACAAGAACTGAAATGGATTAAAAAGAAAAGTCAAAGTTCATGGAAAATGAAAAAAACATTTAAGATTTTTATATAAGGATGTTGGAAAATATGGGGAAATGTACAGAAAAAGTAGATGAGAAAATTTCCTCAGTAAAGGACACTCCTATTGGAAATAGAAAGGCTTACATAGGATGTTCATAGGAATTTAAAAAATAAAGAAGGGGGCTGGGGATGTGGCTCAAGTGGTAGCGTGCTCGCCTGGCATGCACGGGGCACTGGGTTCAATCCTCAGTACCTCATAAATAAAGATGTTGTGTCCACCGAAAACTAAAAAATAAATATTAAAAAATTCTCTCTCTTAAGAAAATAAAAAAATAAAGAAGGGATAAACAGATGCATTCATCTTGTTTAGAATTAAAATCCAGCAACATAAGGTTTAGAAACTGAAACATAAAAAAAAGTCTTATTTAGTGGCAGTAAAAGGAGGAAACGTAGGTTAAAGGGGCATGAAATAAAAATACAAACAGGGACAAGAAACAGGTTAAATGTGGACAAGAAACAGATTAAATGTAAGAATCACATGATCTATAATGAAACATAAAGGGAAGGATAATCTTGCCTTTCCACAAAATTTCCCTTCATGTTATGGGGGTGGACACTGGGCTATATAATCTTATCTGATCTCAGTTTCCTACTGCCTTTACCAAAATTAAAACCAAGAGATCAAATCATATCCCTGATTACTTCAGAAGCCCATCTACATCCCTAAGGCGGTTACTTCTCCTGCTGATGTTTGCCCTTCAGAGTCATGCTTTGGTAGGATTGTAAGCGGAAGGCAGAAAAGAGGCCTTGAGACTATTTTTCACCTCTACTGTACAGAGTGCCTGAATGAGTGCCTATTATGTATGGGGCACTACATGAAGTACTCAAAACCATCATCTCAATGAAGTACAAGGACAACTCTGTGAAGTCTACATCATCACTTCTACTTTACAGATCAGGAGGAAGCTGCCCTAGGAAAGTGAGAAAAATCTGTCCAGAATTCTAAGGCTAATATGTCAGGAAAGGACTAAAACCTGGTCTGTTTTAAAACTCACATTTGTTCCTTCCTTTTATGCTTCCACTAGGAGTTGCTGGATCTTTAATCTGACATAAATAAAATGGGAAATTCTACTTATAATCATATAACAGAGACCACCAATTGTAACTTAATGATACTTTCCTTCTCATTATTAGGAACTCTGATTTTACTTGTGGCACCAATGATGTGCACTAAAAGCTATTTCTCAGACTTTTTTGCAGTTAGGTTTATCTAAATCCTGGCCATTGATATTAAATAGAAGTTGGTTTGAAGTCCTGGAAAAGGTCCCAATGAAGAACACAGATCATTAAGCCACATCTTCCATAACCACCCTCCTTCCTAATGTAAACTCCACACCATCTTAGATCATGAGGGATCATGTTCCTTCTGTATTGTTTCATTTAATCCAAAAATATTTATTTCTCTAACAAAAGTTCAGTCTTGCTACTAAAGATGACAGCCAAAAAAAAAAAAAAAAAAGATGGAGCCTGGATCTCTTGAGTCCACTGTGAGCTGACTATACCAGATTTGTTTCTTCAGGAGATACATAAAATCCTACTGTGTTTCAAAAAAGGAAACAAAAAAAGCAGCAAAAAATAACAACACTGTTTATCTCTAGCTTAAAAAGTTTAAAACTAACAACACTATTCTTTCTAGATTTTGTTAGTAGGATCAACGCAACTTCTGACTAAAGAAAAGAAACCCTTTTGAACAAGTTATCACAGCCATGGTAGCCATTGCTTTTAAATCTGTAACTCAAATTTAGATGTTTCACAAAATCTAGGGACACAAAAGGCAAGACCACCTTGTTCTGGAGCACAGCTGCAAGGTGAGGGTTGGAGGGTGCTGGTGCAGCTGCACTTTGAGGTAGGTTCATTAGCTGTTGCAGAAGGCTGGTGACAGTCACTGAAGGAAGATGATAAAGGAGGAGAGAGAAGGGGCTCAATAAACATGGCAGCACCTACAAAAAAATAAACAAAAGTATTACATCTTGTCAACTGTTCTTTAATTACTGGCCATCAGTTGCCATGGACAGAAAGATGCTCAGCAGTATACTCAACCACTCATGGCAAGATTTAAGAAAAAAGAGGTAGCAAGCCCAGTGGATACGACTGAAGTCTCAACAATGGATTCTAAGGTATCTATTGAGAATGTTTTCAATTCAATCTTCACTGGAAATGCCATGACCTGTAACCAAGGGGGCTAAAATTACTTTTCAAATACAAAATTCATATTAATACACCATACTATTATTTTAGTATGAATGTTGAGCTCATTTCACAAACGTCTAAAAGCCTACAATGTGCCAAACACAATGCCCAGCCCACCTACCCCCAAAAAAGATGGTAAACAGGTCACACAAGGACCTTAGACATCTGAAGCATAGTGGGGAAGACTGGCAATTTTGATATACTGTAAGAAGCACTCTAAAGTTTAGACTGCTACACAATTACTAGCACTTTCAGACTTAATTTTATCTTATTTATAAAAGCTCAATGAAGAAGTGAACAAATAGTTAACTAATAATTATTAGAGAAACTAAGTGATCAGAAACTCAAGTTTCAGAGATACATAGTAGTTAGAACCACAAACCAATGATGTTGGATTGTAACCTATTCATTTATTCCTTTTTGCCATGTGGCCTAGACTGGAAAAAGTTAAAATACAGCTGGTTTTACAACAAAAAAGGAAATCAAGAGCTGAATGTGGTGGCACATGCCTATCATCCTGACTGAGGATCTTAAGTTTGAGGCCAGCCTCAGCAACTTAAGCAAGACTGTTGTAAAAGTGCTCGCCTAGCACACGTGAGGCACTGGGTTCGATCCTCAGCACCACATTTGTCCACTTGTAACTAAAAAAAAAAATAAAAATATTAAAAAACAAAAAAAAAAAAACAACAAAAAAAACAAAACGGTGATATATTATTTTAAATGGCACCTAAGGACAGAGACTGGGTCACTTTTTGTCATTTAATACTCTATACAAACAAAGCTTTTTAATCATAGATATTTAAATACATACGTGAAAGTACAAATAACAGTAATTGTTCATGTATCCACTACCCAACTTCAATAGCCAAATTACAGTATTATCAGTAATAAAATAAACAGATTTTATTAGATCTGTTCCTTCCATATGGTATCATTTCATCTAAAAATACTTATTTCTCTAACAAAATCTCATTATATCAAACAAAATTAAAAATAATTTTAGTATCAGTTAACAGCTACTCAAAATTCCTATTTTTCCATTTGTGTCAACAGTATCTTTTAGCAGCTGATTTATTTTAATTACGATTCAAACAAGATCCATATATTGCATTTTATTGATAAGGTTTAAAAAATAACAGGTCCTTTGCCACAGTCTTTATGTCCTCTTCTCATGCTATTTATTGAAAAAAAAAAAACATGTGTGGGGCTGGGGTTGTGGCTCAGTGTGTAATTTGTCCCATTGTTTGAATCTGGCGACTGCATCTCTGTGATGCCACTTAATTGGTTCTGTCATCCAGTATGTCCCCATTAACTGATGGGGATTACAAGTTTGATTAGATTCAGGTTTAATGGTGGGAGGTGGGGCAGAAGAGGGAGGCAGGAAGACTGCAGGCATTATGTCAAGAAGCACAGCGCTTATGTCCCATTCTTGGTGGTGTTTGCAGTGCATCGCCAGGTTCAGCTGTCAGTATGCTCCAAACAAGTCAAGGCTTACAAAATGATTATTTTCTGAAGTTCTTCTATAAAGAATTTTATTACCAACTCTGGTAACCATGACTTTTGGTTATAATAAAAAAGCAGGATAAATGCTTGAGTCTTTCCTTTATTTATCTATTTTTAGGATGAACTGATGGTGTGGCAGTTTCCAAAGAGGACTGGTTTATTTGGTGTCATTATGAATTCATTAAATGAAACACATTTACTACATTCATTCAGTCCACTGTTAATTTTTCTTTCTGATATAAATGATCCCATTTTTAGCCAACAAGAGCCCTTTCAAAGTTAATCTGTGCATCCACAGGACCCTAGTAATCCATTAACTTCTTCGCATTCACGCACACAATATTTTAGGATTGCCTTAAATTTTCAAGCCCCATACCTAAAACTAGCTATACCTTCATGAAAATAGTTTTGAGAGATGTGGTCTACTGCTTTTCAACACACATACGTAAAAACAAGTCTTCCTCACTAGGAGGTAAGCTCCATGAGGACAGTTTTGTATTTCTAGCTCCTAGGACTGGGTGCTGTTATTTCTAAGAAATAAAATAGTGTCTAGTATGTATCTGTCAACTGAGTAAGGCTCTCTCAAACTTGCTCTGTGTAATTATGGCAAGAGCGCCTGCTTACAGTGTACATGGTCTAAAATAGCAGTAACTTTTTTAGTTTAGTCAACTTATTAAGATAAACCTCAAATCTTTAAATTTTCTTCCAACCATTTTTCATTCTTAAAATCTTTTAAAAATAAACTTTCTTACCCACTTCACTTTCTTAATGATCAGACCTAAACTGCTCATTCACTTCTATAGATGCTAAAATTTTAAGAGTCCACAGAAGGAACAATTTCCAACTGTCAAAGCATACCATTTCTAGTGTATCCTGTCACCATTTGTTTTCTGTGGACTAATTACCCAGACAGGTCTCACTCAGCTTGTGGCTGACTGTGACAGGCTCACCCGAATACCTTTTATTATTCTGAATCTCATACTCATTAATACCAGTCCTTTGTCCTATCTTTCTCAATTTCTTGTTTTGACCTCCTACACCATACTAAATTTTGCTAATCTCTTAGATACAGAAGTCCTGATTTATCTTCTATAAATTCTTTTTCCCGGTGGCACTGGTAATTGAATCCAGGGGCACCTTACCACTAGATCACATCCCCAGTCCTTTTTATTTTGACACAGGGTCTTGCTAAGTCACTGAGGCTAGCTTCAAACTTGCAATCTTCCTACCTCAGCCTCCTGAGTTGCTGACATTACAGACATTCAACACTGTACCCAGCCATCCTCTATAAATTCTGATTCAGCATTTGGGGTACAGAGCCAACTTATTTGCTTCCCAATTAGTTCTGACATACACCACGTCTTTACAACTGTGTTGTGAATTAAGAAGGAACTACTGATTTCCTCATGTTTTGAGAGATGGTCTGTTCCACTAACTATGGGATTCAAAAAAATACACCTGAATTACTTAAGGTTGTTTTAAACAATCAAATCCTAATGCCAAAGTTTAGACAAAACAACATAAAAAGGAGAAGAGACAAAGAAATTAGATTCCAGAAATCTTATCAACTATGAAAAAAAACTGCAAGGAAAGATGTCCCACATGGTGGATCACCTCATCTTGTGCATCCTTCTTGATAAGAAAAGGGAGGTTCCTGGCAGTTGTCATGAGAATGTCAGCTGCTTGCTCTGTGGAGAGGAACGGGAGAATACGGGCAACCATTCTCTTCCCTTTTCGGATACACATGATCTGTACAAAGTGGTCATCGCTTGGCCTACAAGGGAAGAAAAATGACAATTTTCATTAACAAGAGCAACACAGGAAATCCTCATGTTTTCTCTTCTTAGGTCTTTTTAAAATTAATATGCTGCATTCATTTTCACTCTACAATGACCTGTACTACAAAATAGTGAGAATTACTTCTCCAACTTTAACAAAATAATAAAAAGCAAAATTTCAATTTCACTAATTACATTTTAGAAAAACTTGGTCAAATTATACAAGCATTATTACATTAACCCTTAAGTATCGACACAAATATCACATGGCTAATAGAGCAACATGTGAAAATGTATACATAAAAAATAAAACATAATCTGAGTTAATTTTACAAGTGTTAACAGTTTGCTGACACTTTTCCATGTAAATATACATCAGCCACATACATTTTAAGGCCATGTAACATGAAATTTATGGACAAACCACAACTATTCAACCAGTTTCTTGTCAGCCCTAAAAACACCAGAAAAGGTGTGTTGAAAACAAAGTGCTTGTTTTTTAAAAATAATTTTAATGTATATATTTTTAGTTATTGATGGACGTTTTATTTATTGATTTATTTATATGTGGTGCTAGGAATTGAACCCTGTGTCTCACACATGCTAGGCAAGTGTTCTACCACTGAGCCACAACCCCAACCCAAGGTGCTTGTCCTTATGTTCTGTTTGTGTATCTCCTGGCTTAGAAGAATCCACAACTCTACTGACTGAACAAAGGGAAAGAGAATTACTAGCCAATGTAGTCCTCTTACATTCATCATATTAAGTATTTGGGATTTATTGAACATTTACCAACAGCAGGATTCTATTCCAGATAATAAATGGAAGAGAGATGACACAGAAAAACAATAAAAGTTACAGAATTTAAGACTCCACTGGAAGATTTACTGGTTTCTACACCAAACACATATTCTGTGGAAATTCCAAGGAAATATAAATGTTTACAATCCCCATCTTAGTAGAAAATCAAACAAATGAAAATTACATGCTAGTAAAACATGCTAGTAATCATAAACCACATTAGTCCGTAAGCTCAAAACCAAAAATCCAATAGGCCCACCCCACCATTTATCTGTAGTACCTAGCATAATTCCTAGTAGATACTGAATACATATTTGTTGAATAAATGAACTCAGGATAAGAAGACTCCCCATGCTGACCAGCCACCAGCTGTGAAAGATTATGAAATGGCTAATATGAAATCACCTTTTGAGTTTGGACAATAGGTAGATTCTGAGTTTACAGAGATAGCAGGGGAGGGTCCTGAAAAGGCAGAAATGTGTAAAACTCAGTCTGACAGAGAAAGAAGTCCAGGTAGTCGCATATTTTCCTCAAAGTGCATAAAGCTTACCTCTCTTGCCCGGGCAATTTACCCCTCAAGTTGTCATACATGCTACAGATTTTGTGCTTTCTCTCTTCCATCAGGGCAGGCCGATCTTCTTCTAAACTTAGGAGATAACGCCTTTCATAATCCTCCACATCAAGAAGTAAACTATAAGTCTAAGGGAGAGATAAAGCAGGCCACAGCATGCTGTGTCAAGATGATAAACAACTTTACAGTTTTGGACCACCTGACCTGATAAGATCACCATAAACTTCAGATAAAACAAAAGGTGGTTTTTAAAATACAGGAAAACAGGGTGAAATACCTTAATTCTTCATGTATCATTTTTTATTTCTCCCTGACTTTTAATCTAGCAGATAAAGATAGTGTAATGTCATTACACTTTCCAAATTTTCCATATATACAGTGCAGCAACAATAGCACTATATATATGACATTCTGTTTTACTGCCACAGTGACACTTTGTATTTATAAAAATATTAATAAGAAGTGATTTTACCACTGGGTGCCAGCCTCTGTTCTAAATATTTCATGCTCATGCTCATTCACTGAACACTCACCACAAGAAAACTATCATAATCATCTTCATTTTTATAGACAAAGAAACTGATGACAGCACAGAAATATTAAATCACTCACTTTCATATCATAGCCTCAGAAATGGAAGATATAATTTATAGCCTAGAAAATATACTCCAAGGCCATCTTCTATGGCTTTGCCACATGATATTTATGCTTTACACACCAACTATATAATATATTTTCCTTAGCACCCAATGAGTGCCCAATAATTATCTATAAATTGACTTAATTAATCCATAGGAGAAACAATATAAATTTTATTCCAATTTTTACCAGGCTTAGAAAGGTGATCTGCCCAGAAATACTCAGCTCTTAATTGAACAAATCTGAACAAAAATCCAGTACTTCTAATTTTAACTGCAGGATTCTTTCCATGATGCCATAGGGAAGGTATACCACAATTCTTTCTGTAGTGCTCTGGCACACAATAAGTACTTAATAAGAGTATATTTTTAATTAAATCAAAGAACACTGAGTCACTGCTCACTTCTCTGCTTCTTGGGTACACACATACTTGATAGTTCCTTATTTGAAACTAATTATAGCAACAAATTCTAAAACTTACTTTCTCAATTATGACAAGGGTTTTTCTTCTCTTGTCCCGAACCTGCTTTTCTTTTGTCTCCTAAAAAAGACAAGAATATTCAGTGTCTAAGAACTCTGCTAAGAACAATTTTCCAAGTATGCATCTGTAGTTCAATTGTGAAAATATTTTAAGAAAATTTTGATTCTGTGAAAGTTAATAATCTAAAATGACACTAGCACAAAGTTCAGAGTTGATGGACTCAACCAACACACAAACTGAATTTATAGATAGACAAATGGTAATTATAGAATTTTACGGAGGATTAAAATTTCACAGCAAATTTTGAAAACACACAGAAATAGTACTTAATTTTTTTTTAATTTTTTGTGGTGCTGGAGATTAAACCCAGGGCCTTGTGCGTGGAATGTAAGCACTCTACCAACTGAGCTATATCCCCATCCAGAAAATAGTAATTTTTTAAAAATAGCGAACTGGAGTAAACAGATGCTGTTTGCAGACAAACATGCCTAGTCTAGATTCCTGCCTCTTCTGGCCTTCACCAGCTACATGAGAAATGAAGGTGTTATTATTTCAGCATGTCTGTTGAAAACCAGAAGGCCATAATGTGCCAGGTTGTAAGCTCTGGGTTAGACTACAAACAACTCCGTCATGCCTGATCTCATTACACAATGACTCCAAAGGAACTGGTGACCACCAAGACATTCTTAAATATATAATTCTACAGACACTTACATCATCCTCACTCCGAGATGTCACAACAGCATCGATCATTTTTCGAGGGTTATTCACACTAGAGACAGTAAGTTTCCCCAAAGAACCCTCAAACTGCACTGTAAGGACAAAATAAAAATTAAAATTCCAACAAAATAAAAACTCAGCAATGTAGGCAGGAAGCATTCAAAAATTTTTACTTTTCTGTTCTTTACTCATGGTGTAACAACTTACTACAAAAAAACCTACGTATCCTTTAAAACAACTCCTTATTACAATCTATCCTTTCTCATTCCTCATCTATTTTAGAAATATCAAAAGCACCCAAGAGGTTATCTGTCAAGCCATACACTTTATGCTCAAATAAAGGCTGATCTTTGCATATATTAAAGGCAATAGTACTTTATAAATTATTCCCAAACCATCCACATGCATAGAACAGCAGGAATGCCCTCTCCTCCCTGCCCCCAAAAGAGGACAAAATAGACAAGGTATCACCTATATTTTATCAAATCAGTGGCATCTCAAATTTCTCTTATCATATAAGGGCCTGCATCTTACCTGGCTTATACGCATGCTCCAGTTTGGCCACCTGAGGGGTGATGAGCTTGGTGCGTTCCTTTTTAGGGCCATCACCTTGCATTTCTTCAGCAGCTGACAGTTTCTCCAGTTTTTCAAAGTAATTCTACCACAAAATGATTTCAGTTGCAACACAAGCACAGACTATGATTGTTCTTTACCATCAAATAATTATTTTACAATAGTGGCAGTAACACAATTTGAACCATAGAAATGTACTTATCTCTAATTTTTGCTAGATTCAAGCTAACATTTACTATATTAAAATTCACAGCATTTGGGCTCGGGGTGTAGCTCAGTGGTGGAATATATTCTTAGCATGCTTGAGGCCCAGGGTTCAATCCCAAACTGCCCCCTCACCTCTACCATGAAAAAATCCTTAGCCTTCAAAAACTTTAATCAAAGGAAATGTCTTTAGACTGCCAATATACTTAATTGATAGAACCAGATTACTGAAGCCAAAGAAACTGAAAACACTGGTCTCAGAGCAAACAGCTCAAGAATCTCTTGCTTGAAGTGAGGACAGAATTTGTTTAGTAAATTATCAACTACTTGAGGACTACCTCAAAAGAAAATTCTACCTCGAACATGTTCCACCACTGAGCTACACCCTCAGCCCAAAGGCTACGACTTTTAATTTAAGTCAATACCCTTTCTAGCCTAAGGGGCCAAAATGCTATTTTCAAAACTAGCACCGAGTATTTACCTGGTAATAAAAATCATCCAGGTAGGGATCAGTGCTTTGCAGCTGCATCATTTGGATTTTAGAGACCCAATCTTTTTCCCGCTGCAACATGAGATTGGCATATGGATCTTTTCGAAGATGATCTTGATGACTGCTCCTGTGACTTCCTCTATCTCCAGCCCCATTGATATTCCGATGCTGACTGAAAAACACATGCCACATTCACTCTAAGTAGGCATATTAATTATTAATTAATTAAAGGTTATAACATTACAGGAATCAAACAGGCCAATTAAAAATCAAGTCTTCAAAGGAAAGAGCTATGCAGTACATCCTCAAGGAAATAAAACTATATGAGTAACAAAAGATCCGAGTATCTTACCACATACTAAATACTTTCACTTATGGACTTCTGTATAAACCCTAAAAACCCTATGAAGCAGGTAGTTTTCTTTTCTCCACTTAAGACAACAAACTTACATCTTTGCCAAAAGTGACACTTCATAAGTTTTGCCTGTCTGATCATGTTAAGTGGTTATCTAATTTTAATCTGCATTTTTTTTATGAGTGAGTTTGACCATGTTTTCATTTCTATAAGCCACTTGTGTTTCTTCTATTTGGAGTTTGTATGTTTCTGCATGGCTTTTGTTATATTAAGGTCTGATATTTTTAATAGTCAAATGTATTAATCTTTCCCTATATAATTTGTACTTTGGAATATTATTTAATAATCCACACTTGTTTCTTTCTTTTGAACCTGCAAAAATATTCTGGAACATTTCTGAAACTGAGAAGGAATCACACACACTCAAAAAACAATAAAATTGTTGAAGAAACTTCAGAGTTTATTTTTTTCTTTTCTTTCTTGCTTTGCTCATGTTATTCAAGTACTCTACAACTGAGTCACACTCCAAGTCCTTTTTTTATATTTGAGGCAGGTTGTGCTTGAAACTATGATCCTCCTGTCTTAAGTCTCCTGAGTAGCTAGGCATGTACCACCATGCCTGGTTTATTCTCCTCATTTTATTTAGATGCCTAATTATGGAATTACTTTATATGAAACTACAAAGGCAAAGGCTTTATCTGTCTTGTGTGCTTTTTAAAAAAATCTTCAAAACCTACCACAGTCCACAATACACAGATGGAAGATATATGTAAATGTATACATTTATATTTGCTGAATAAAAATTAAATAATTTATATAGAAATAAAGAATGACCACTGGGTTCACATTAAGACCCAAATGTGAGGCTGGTCACTACATTTTTTTTTTCCTCTTTTTAAAATCTTTTATTGATTTGATTTTTAAAATTTTTTTACATACACGACAGCAATGGAATGCATTACATGGTCACTACATTTTTAAGATTTAATTCTGAACTGAAAGTCAAAGAAAATGTAGTTAAAGAGAATGCTAAGAACTTGGTAAGGAGTATAAAATACTGGTTTTAAAAAAATTCAGAGCTCAACTTATGATCAACAGAGTTAGAACAGTTTGGAAATTTGTTGATAAAATCTTAGTAAAGCTAGTGTATCAAAAACATAAAAATGACAGCATTTTTGATATAACTTTACCAGCAAAATCAGCTTCATACTAAGTAAACTAAGAAAGTAAACTAAATTAATAACATTTTGTTACACTGTCCAATAAACCACCAAGGAATACAGTGAGTACTTACTTCCTGTTCTGCTGTTGTCTCTGATGCAAGAGCCGCCGGTGCTGTGGATGAAGGTGAGTTGTGTCTGGTCTAAACATTGGGGCCTGAGATCTAAGAAAAAAATTTTTAAAAAAGGCCTTTAATTCTGTCATCCTGATGATCTGAAGTTTTCACAAATGCTATCAGAACAGGATAACTTCACATAGGTTCAGTAGGGACTGCCAAGTGTATTCTAAAGAGACTCTAAGTTAAAAAGTCATTTTTTAAAAACCTATCTTCCACAAAGACCAGTTCTCAACTACTAAGAGGATGATCATGAAATCTCAGGAAATTTATTAGTAAAAGCATGTAATTTTCTTTTTGCTCCTGTTAATAGTGTTCTCTCAAGAGGTTTATTTGCCTTAAAAACAAAAACAGAAGTCTCCAAAGAAATTCTGCATCAAGACTGGAACACAGAAGTCTTGCCTGAATCTCCAGCCTGCCAACATATAACATTTCAAACTCAAGAATGCAACTTCAATTCTTAGGTGATTTCTGGCCTGCCCTATAAATTTTTAACTTGACAGCTTCCCCTATCACATTTGTTAATTCCTTAAAATAAAATTAACCCTTTCTCTATTTTTTTTTTCCTACTGGTTCTATTTTTCTTGAGAACCCTGATAATACAATGTATGTAATAAAAAACCATTTTATCAAAGCAGGAACTTGAACTCCTCTTGTTATAAAATCAGAAGGTAGAAGTAAAAAATGTAGCAGATACCAAGACTTGCCAACTTATCATTATTATTTTTTTAAACTTCTCATTATTCACATCTCTCATCCTTACTTATGATTCTTAAGTGATCAACACCATGTGTGCATATCTTTGTGTTTGTAAAGTGGACATGAAATGAGAAGTAAAAAACTTTAGAAGAAATAAAAGGTGAGTAACTTGTAACGTATAAATGTGCACAGGATGCATGATTCTTGATGATGACATAAGAAAGCCTAAACTGTCAATCCCTGACTTGAGGATCTCAAAATATTTCACTTACAAGATACATACATATATGTATGTGTGTGTGTGTATGTATATGTGTGTGTGTGTGTATTTTTGGTGGGACCTAGTGATAAAAATCTTTATTTATTTATGTGGTGCTGAGGACTGAACCCAGTGCCTCACAAGTGCAAGGCAGGAGCTCTACCATTGAGCTAAAGCCCCAGTCCTTACTTAAAAAATATTAAGAGACTTTTACATTAAAAAACTAAATTGGAATGATCAAGAGACTTAGCTAGCAATGGGTAAACACTGGCATGTTTTATATACCTTAGGTTTTGCAGATGAGGTCCTGGGCCGGGAGGGTGCTGCTGTGGAGGTGGTGTTGCAGGGGGTGGAGCACCAAAGAAGGCACGGAAGCCTGGTGCTGGGGGAAGCATCTGCCCAACTCGCCCTTGCAGCAACTTGGGATTCATGGCAGCAAGAGGACTACCAACAAAACCAGGGACCCGTGCAAACTGGCTGGGAGACATCCGACCAGGCTGTAGCTAAAAAGAGGGACAAGATCTTAAGATTGAGTTAACCTTATATCAGAAGCAAGCTCACCTGCTTGCTGAAAATTGAATACTGTTTCCATCAATAACTTTGTTTTAAAAACTAAAGGCAAAAATAAGAGACAGTGGTGTTTACTAACAAAAACATCTATGTCCTAATGAACCTTAACACAGTAAGCGGGTTCTTTATGGATAGAGCTAATCACAGGCTTACCTGTGCTCCTCCAAGAAGCTGTGCTCTCTGGAGGGGACTGAGAACCGGAGGAACAGTAGGAGGAAAAGGGTGACCCAGGAGGGAAGAGTTCTAAGGAAAAAAATAAAGTAAGGAAACACTTATATCATGAAACAGGTAAATCAATGTAATAAGGGAACTCAGTAGAAATGCAATATAAACTTAGATTGTAAAATTCTCAAATTGTAGCACACGCTACTGAAGAAATAAAAAGAATAATGCTAGAAATTATGAAACATTATGGCCACATAAAACAAAAAAAAGAAATTAGAATGAGAGTTGAAGTTAACATGAAACCGGATGACGAGAAAGAGCTTAGATTTTTAAAGAGTAGTGCTAAGAAACACATAAACTATGTCTTCTGACCAGGGAACCATAAGACCCAGAAATTCAAGGATGGAGATTATAAAATTTAAGTGTTCCATAGGAGACGTTAGCACTTCTACATATTGAATCACACAGGCAGTGACCATAAAGTACATACTTCACATTTTTGTTAGACTGTAAAGAGACATACCGGGACACTGCAGAGCTGGTTTGGAGACATCCTCTCACCATAGGGAGCAGGATAACGTGGTGGCATCGGGGGCCGAACATGGACAGGCTTCGGACACAGAATCTATTAGGACAAACATATATACAACTACACTCAATGAAATCAGTTTTTCTTCCACCTACACTCCCTCCCCTCAAGTACTGGTAGAGACACAGAATTCAATGCAAAGCCCTACTTCTAAGCAGACTGCTATAACTATGGATTCAAACCCAAAACCTTTGTTCACTTCCTCTCACAAGTCAAGCAAAATCTGAGGAAGATTTAGCTAATTCTCCAGTTATCCCCACCCTTCCATGCTATCTGAGGGAGATATCAGCAGATATTCTGACTTGCAAATTCTCTCCAAGAGGATGTATTTTGGTAGCAGTGAGGGAGAAGGAATGATAAGAAAGCTGGAGGATTAACTAAGTCCTATTCTGAAGCCTCTGTGATATGGCCGCCATGCTCAGCAATTTCATGATACATTGTGACTCCACCATTTATTTCATAGATAATTGAGCCTAACTAGGCCATACCAACACCACCCTCCCCCCATACCTTCCAAATTGGCCTTCCTTTTCAGCTGCTGGTTTCAGGTGGAGGAAAGTCTATGGAACAGGACTGCACAGGCTCTAGGGAAAGCAGGGATATCTTAAAGGTAAAAAGGGATGTGGACAATGCTGAGTGTTCCCATCCCCCCCAGCTTTCAGTTATCTCTCTGCCAAAGTGTTGGGCAGCCAGTAAAACACTTTAAAAAGTACATAAGCCCTAAATGTGCTTAACTACCCTTTTCCTCCCCCAATTAAAAGACAGCAGCAACAACAGCAGCAAAGGCTATTCGGGAATGTGTCTCTTATTTGTACTAACTTCTCTGCTAATTGACTATAATTGGCTATTTTGCTTTCTAATCTAAATCCTACCCAAAATCTCCACCCTCCTCCCAGTACACCCATTTCCCCAATAATTTTGCCCAGATGCCCAATATCCTGGGCTGAGTGCCTGTTAATGAGAGGTACCTGTTGGTTGAAGCTGGGTACAGCCATCTGCTTAGGTGGGGTGCCTATGGGCACAGCTCTAACTGGAGGACTCCCAATGATAGGTGAAGTTGAACGCCTTGGTAATGCTCGCTCAGAAAGATCCCGATCATCTTCTGGGCCCTGTGGGGGCCTCTGAGGCAAGGCATACTCTAATACAGACACTGTAGGCATTTCCTAATGAGGAAGTAGTTAAAAAAAAACCCCAAACAAACAGAAATTAGCTAACTTGAAATAACCTCTACAGATGTCAAAAATACTTTTTAAAAAAAATTTATATTTATCTATTTATTTACTTTTGGTACCAGGGATTGAACCCAGGGGTGCTTAACCACTGAGCCACATCCCTAGCCCTTTTTATTTTTTTGAGTCAGGGTCTCACTAAGTTGCTTAGGGCCTCATAAGTTGCTGAGGTTGGCTTTGAACTCAAGATCCTCCTGCCTCAGCCTCCTATATCACTGAGATTACATGAATGCATCACTGCACCAGCTTTTTTTTTTTTTTAATTCACATATAGAAAAATTTAGTCTTTGGTATACATTTTTTTTGAGTTTTGATAAATACATAGAAGAGGTGTTGCCTCCAGAGAACAATTTTATCACTCTGTAAAATCCCCTTCTTTTGTCCCTTTACAGTTAATGCCTTGTGCCATATCTAACCACTGGCAAACCCTGATCTCTTCTCTCTCCCTGTAGTTTTGCCTAGACTTTTAAAATAATTTAAATCATATATTGACAACATGAGTTCCAATGGCTCCCTCTCAATTTTTACCCTGGGGGCTGATAAAGGGCACATCAACAGAGAGAGCCGTCTAAGTACTGGATGCAGTAGTTGACATAATACTGGCAAATGATAAATATCGACATGTTCACAGTAAGGAAAAATGACAACAAGAGCCAACTTAACATTTTATAATACTAGTAATTTTATATAATGAGAAACTTTTTAATACCTGAGCAAGAAGTGGTCCTCGGATTCGCCTCAGAACTTCGGATCCATCCCAGATGCTGGAATTCAGACTTCCTGGTTGAGGCTACCAAACAAACAAACAAAAAACATATATACAAATTCTGCAATACTGTGAGCTCTCTGGGTGACTCATCTGCTATTAGGGAACAAGGGTCCAAGGTTTTTACTGGCAAGTAGTTGACAAGAAATTATAGTGCTCCAGAATACACATTATTCCCCAATTTTATTTCCAGAATTATTATCATCAGTAATTATATTATGAATTTTCTATGGCATAAGTGAAAATGGCAAAGCTCAATACTTTAATAGTCGACTATAGTTCTCAAATAAGACTGAAATACTCACTTGCAAAATTGGCCTGGTCTGCACTGCCTGCATAATAGCTGGATCTTCTAGTTCATTTTCAATCACCATCTTAGTGAGCCTTTCTGCCAAATTCTCCTCATGGTCACCCAACAAGTCCATCTCATCCCTTTCTCCATTGCCTGTTTGTTCATTAACTGCCACTGGTAGCTTCTCTTCCAACTCAGCCAGGCGTTCATGTGCTTCCTGCCAATCATCATCTATAAGACAATAGCATGGTATAAGAAATATAGTTCATATCAAAACAAAGGTTTTATATATAAAATTCTTCCTTTAACCAAATGAATAACCCAGCTCCAGAAGATAGACAGAAAATAAAGCTTCCATTTATTTAAAGACATGAAATAAGGTTGAAACAAGGAACACATAAAGTGGGCTTTTCACTATTAAGAACAAAAAATACCATGCCAAGAACAAAATTTGGCTTAATGACTTAAAACATTATCAGGTGTCCAAATTATAGTCTGAAATTGATTTCTAAAATGGTGATACAAAGCCAGATACAGTTGCATATGCCTGTATTCCCAGCTACAGGAGCGAGGCTGGGACAGGAGGATTTTAAGTTCGAAGCCAGCCTCATCAACTGAGACTCGCCTCAAAATAAAAATAAAAAGGGATGGGGATGTAGCACAATGGTAAAGTACCATTAAATTCAATCCCTAGTACTATAATAAAAAAACAAACTAGGGACACATAAGTATAAGACCACCTGTTGGTTTTGAGATTTTACAATACTCCACACGAAAACTTCAAAGGAAAGTAAAATCTGTAGTACTAGCATAACTGTCTCTTAAATTGTAACTGCTATTTTTCTTTACCTGATTTTTTAAAAATTTATTTTTTGTATAGATGGACAGAATGCAGGGACCCTCTCTCATATAGCTTTTTCATTAAAGCAGGGGAGAGATAGATAATAAACAATAAAACTAATGAGGAAGTAAATTAGACATTGTATTAGAAGATGCAAAATGCTACAGGAATATGGAAGAAAGGCAAATCGAAAAAAATAGATGTTCAGAAGAAGGCTGCACTGAGATGACATTTGAGCAGAGACTCAACGAATATGACAATAAGAGGGTAAACAGTCAAATGGAACGGAATGAGCAAGAGGGAAGAGTAGAACAAAATAAAGTCAGAGTCTGGAGGAGGGAGGTTATTCAGGGTCTTCGACTCCACTCCAAAATGGGGCAGAGCTGATGGGTTAACTTTTGAAAGAATCACTAAGGCTACTGAATTAAAAGCAGATTAGAGGAGAAGTGTTGGGGGGAATGCTGGAAGTCAGGTGGCTACTGCAAAGGAGTATCCAGTAGCCAAGGGAGAGGGGATAAAACTTTGACCAAAGCCAATTCCTCTTCTATTTTAATTATGTCTTTGCTATTCCTGCACATTGCTATTTGGTCTGCAGCACTAACATTGTTTTCTTATTTATTATGCTGATATAGCATTGACATTACTCCCATTACCACAGACTAAAATCTTGTGAACCCTTCATCAAATTCTCTAGAATGAAAACTCTCACTCCAGTTCTCTTGGATCTAATCATTCTATTCTATTTCTATCATAAAAGCACAACTCACAATTCTGCTTCTTTTAGCATTCAAATGCAGAAACCTCTTTCTCCTCATTAAGCTTTCCAAAATATTTAAATTTTCATTTTAGTTTCATCTCACCTAAACGTGCTACTTTAATGCACATAAATGTACTCTTCTGTATAAGCTATGTACTCTATTCTTACTTTAGTTATATGTCTTGCATGTTCTATAAAATTCCACATTCAGGGATAACAGGTAATCCCCTTTGTAGCTAACACAGAAATCTATACTGTCTTCTTTCTGTTTACAAATAAAATACAGATTAAAAAAATTCAAACATCACAATATATGACTTAGAATGTGAAAGTTCTTCATAAAAATTCCATAGCTCTGTTCAGATTTTAAGAATGCAATCTGTAGTTTAACTTGATTCTTCTTGGATATACTTTCAAGCATGCATACGTGTATACACATATAACTGCTGAAAATATTATCTCATTCTTTTAAACATATATGTAAGATTGCATTCTATTGATGAACTGAATTGTAATTTATTCCCTACTGAAAAACCATCTGGATGATTTGCAACTTTTTACTATAACAATCAATACCATAAATAACCTTATTCATACCACAGCATCTCAAATGAATATTTAAGTAGGCTAATTCCTTTCAGGGCAGACTAAGCATTTAAAATTTGCTATTTTTATAATATAATAATATATCACATAACCCTAGTGATCCAAAAAGCAAGGGAAGTGGGATTTCAAATTTACAATTGTGTTATCCCAGGATCCACTGTCTGCTCTTTGGCCAATGTGATATACAATATAGGAGCTATGGTAAGGGGTTCCTTAAATAGGGATCACTTTGCCATTTCTGTGATAAAGGCTGTGGGCAAGAGTCACAAAATATTCCTATCTAAGCCTCTAAGACATGTGTTTTCATTCTTATGTGGAATTTTCTTTCCCACCCAAAAGCTTCCTCTTACAAAGTGCTTAGTCAGGTGGCACTCTTCCTCTGAAATTTCCTCTTACAGAAAAGAACTTGAAGTAACCACTTTATTATAATGGTCTCAATAAACATACCTAGATGTGCTTAAAAAAGGAAAAAATCCATTTTAGATGAAAATTATAGTACTAATTTAAATGACCAGTCATCTGAAACGTTCTTAAGGAATAGTGTAATAAATAACTGATTGTGACTTTAATATTGGTGTCATCCTTGCTTAAAAAAAAAAAAAAAGCTGAAAAAGGATAAATTTTTTTTTGAAATGTAACAGCTATGCCAAGAAGAGTGGGGAGTCTATAATCCTGAATTCAGGATTAAAACAATATATATTTTTAAGTTTCCCAAATTTAAAACATTAATTTGTTAATGGATTAGTTTTAATGTAGTAGAGTTCTAAATTATGTTTGGTAGCTACTCCCCATATTCATATTTGCTAACTTTACCAGATTCTACCAAATAATTTATTTGCACTTAAAAATAACATTTTAAAAACAGTCTAAATAGTCATGTTCTGTAAGAATGAACATATTGTGAACTGACTACTGCTTTTTTTTTGGTACTGGGGATTGAACTCAGGGGCACTCAACCACTCAGCCACATCCCCAACTCTATTTTTTTTTGGGGGGGGAGGGGGTACCAGGGATGGAACTCAGGGGCGCTCAACCACTCTGCCACATCCCCAGCCCAAGTTTTACATTTTATTAGAGACAGGGTCTCACCGAAATTACTTAGCTCCTTGCTGTTGCTGAGGTTGGCTTTGAACTAGTGATCCCTCTGTCTCAGCCTCCTGAGCTGCTGGGATTACAGGAGTGTACCACCATGCCTGGTGACTGTTGGCATTTTAAACATGGATGCAAAGGAATCTATGCTATAAAACATTGCCAACATATTTTTGGTTTTTCTTTTTCTTATGAAAAAAATCAGGAGAGGACTCATGCCCTTAGTGTGAAAGAATATATCACTGTTACTTCTGCAAATAACCTAAAAATACAGTTACTTAGATGTGCCAACACTTGACCTTATTGCATCATTGGTTAAAAGGCTAAAGCGTAGGCAAAAGAATAGCAGAGAAATGAAGGAAAAGGAGTATCTGTATTCTTGCAACTAATGATCCTGTATTGTGATGTGGGCTACTGAACTCCACGCTGCTTTTTCAAACACTTATACTTTAATGCCCCCCAGGCCTGTCTGGGATATTTCTGAATGAAAAGAAAATAAAAAGGAAACAGAAGTGATTTAATTTTAAGGCAATCTCAGTCCCCAAAGATTACAGCAGCTATCAAGAAAAGGGAAGGAGAAAGAATGAGAAGCCCATCCAAGCGAAGACAAGAGATTTCCAAAGACTCCCCAAAGACTGTTTTAACATAACTGGTAATTTATACTGACTGTATTTATTACTTAATCTCTCAGTAACTCTGCTTCCTCATTTGTGAAAATGAGGATAATATTGATAACTACCTCAGAAGGTTACTGTGAGAATTAATAACATATATGAAACATTTAAAACGGTACCAAGCACATAATAAGAACCATGTAAGGTGTAAACTTTTATTTTCAGAAAATGAGTTTGGGTTCACTCTAACACCATTTATTGCTTCGAGATGATGCAAACTTTTTTAAAGGGAGTAGACCAATGATTAGTGTCCTATGGAAATGTGATATCAGAGCTTTTGTAGCCAGTGACCTAAAATATCCACAGTATAAACAGGTGTTGTTCAAGATGTCAGTTCAAAATTATCAATCAAAACCTATGTCAAAGATCTAACATTTCATCTACTGGCTTAAACTTCCTCTACCAGCTAAATCTGTAAGAAGTGTGCTAAACACATCACAGGTAGACTTAGCAATTTTCTTTTTAAAATATTTATATAAAGATGTTTTGAAGAATTAAGATTTTCACCTTACAATTCAAGAATACTACACTCTCAATGAAAAGCACTCACCTATGACATCTTTTCTCTATTATAACCTTGGTTGACCAAGAAGTCCTTCTTAATACCCTTCTACCCTATGGTACAAAGCAAACTAACCATATGCTATTTCACTGCCTTTAATTTTACTACCTGTTCTTTCACTGTGCACCCAAGAGCACTGTGGACTTATACTTCTTTCCTATCATATAAAATACAGTTCTGCACATTCTAATATTCTTTTAAAGGCAATATTCTTGTCTTGAAGGAAAAACAGAAACTCCTGGGGTGGGGGGAACTGCCCTTTGCACTCTGGAAGTCTATGAGAAGGCAGGACCCATTTCTCTCTGTCCAAGTTCAAAACTAAGGAAGGACACATTACTATGTTGCTTCATCTTAATACAGTAGCTATGAATCAATTTCTTTTTTTTTTTTTTTAAATCTTTATTTTATTTGTATGTGGTGCTGAGGATCGAACCCAGCGCCCCGTGCATGCCAGGCAAGCGCGTTACCACTTGAGCCACATCCCCAGCCCTATGAATCAATTTCAATTGACCAATTTCATCAACTGAAGAATGTGCTGAAAAATGATTTAATACCCACCCAGTACAGGTTTCAAAAGAAAAAATTCAGAACCAAGAATACAATGTTATCACTTTTATTGTCTAGGTTATTATGCAATTTGCAACTCACATCAGTTCCCTCCATTTGTAATTTTATTCTACATAGCTTTCCCTGCCATCTTCGTGGAGAGAGACAATGGTCATACTCCTGGGCAATCTCATCTCGTAAACTATGACCACAATCCAAAGGATCTTTACTTCCTTTCTGTAATGAGTATAGTTTATACTTTTAACATTCTTCTTGCTGCTCTAGATCATGACAAAGTCACAGTTTCTATTGAATTTTATAAATGGAAGACTGGTAGTAAACTTTTTCATTTTTGCCAGTTCATTCAACTCTGTGCAAGCTTTCACAAACCTAAGCTATAAAGTCATCACAAAACACGATCCACTATAACTTTTATAAAACCTTTGTTTTTGATACTAACACATTGGTATCACCCACTGTGCTACATTTCCTCTTCTTCCTTGTTTAGTTTTGAATATTTGTTGCTGCAATTCTAAAGAAATTACAAATATTGACACACCACAATATAAACACTGCTATTGCTGCTTTCCAACACTAAGTCAAAACAACAATATCTACATTGACTCTGATCTATTCATTTCTTTAAAAGGTACAAATTTCTAATACTTAGTTAACTTGCTCTAAACTTGTTCTAAGTAAATTTTGTTCTCAAATGTAATCATATAGCCTTGCTTCTTAATTGTTTTATCCCAGCATTTACAACTCTGTAGCTTTAAGTCTACTTCAGCTCTTTTAACCTTTTTCAGCTCTTACAATATTTACCTATATCTGGGGATGGATAAAATTTCATTTGTTTACAATACTTTTTAAACTTATGAAGATTTCCTATCTCTAAAATTCTTGCAATTAAAAGCTTTTTATTTTATTAAATACAACCATGTACTGGTGTTGGGCTGAATGTAGAACATGCAGAATACTAGAATCTGAATTCTCTATTAGTCCATGAGTTTTCCCTAGGTTACATGTTCTCCAAATAAAAATTCTTTTATTTAGAATTATTTAAAATCTCTTTCAAATATCTATTGATCTAAACATCTGAATTCCTTATAGTGGCAACTGAGAATCAAAAACCAGATAGCTGGAAGACATAGGGCTTAGAAAATACCTGGCTTTATTGATAAGGACAAAAGATGACCAACCAGAAGAGCACAGTAGGAGGATGAACTATTCTAAGTAAAGGACATACTATTCTCACTGAGATCAAGAAGATTAACTTGCCAAATTAGTGAATGAGGTTACTCCTTCTAAGACAAAGTATCTGAGCAAGAGATGAAGATGAAACTATAAAAGAAGCCGCTTGGGCTGGAGTTATAGCTCAGTTGGTATAGTGCTTGCCTGGCATGCGCAAGGCCCTGGGTTCAATCTCAACACATACATACACAAAAGATGTCACTTACCAACTGCACCTGACCCAAATGTATCATCATTGAACTGATCAATCTCCTCATCTTCTTCTCCCAGGCCCTGAAATGCATCTTCATCTTCATCTAGAGGACAATCCTCCAAAGACTAAAAAAAATGAAAAGAAGTTTTCATGAAATTCACATTCTCATTTATAATGTTCTAAAAATGTTCACCTTACCTTCTCAGTGAATATAATAGTTTTATTATGACCCTTTTGTAAAGATGGCATTTTATACTCCTCAATTATCCTGACATTGGACGCTTTCAGTAGCTTGTTTCTGTTTCTATTCTTTATTCCTTACTTGAATTTTTCCCAAGCATCTTTTTTCTTTATCAAGAATCTAATGATAGCATTTTCTCATGCATACAAGAAATTAGGCCCACAGTATCCTTTATATCACCGGGTGGAACAGAGATGACAATTTTCAAATTGCCAAAATGAGTACTTTTATGTATCTTTTTTAACTAAGTTCACATCTTTCTCATTATATTCATGCTGGGTTTTCAACTATTTCAGTGTTCTCTTTTAAAACAGAAATGAACTCTAGAAAAGCCATGATAAACACAGGCAACTCACTTTTCTGATTAATCCATTAACTATAGTGTGTGTGTTTAATGAAGTGCTGAGGATGGAACCCAAAGAAGTAGGTAGGTGCTCTAGCATCATTTGAGAACGTTTTTGTCTCAGGTTCTGTGCTAGGCCATAGGTCCTGTATTCTTAAGTGGCACCGCAGAGACAAATACCACTTACCTCAAATAGTTTGTTGTGAGGATCAAACAAGGCAAAGACTGTATATTACTAAATAAAACCTAGATATTACCATAACACTTTCGGTACATTCTGTTTGGACCTGCCACCCCCCCCCCCATCTTCAGGTTTACTCAGCTTAATCTCCAAGTTTCCTTTTGGCAACTTCTGCTCATTGTATCTCATCATCCTCTCCATGTTTATACAAAGTCAGTTAACACTTTTATCAAGTATCTGTCCTTACTGGCCTTTCTACCCATCCTAGGGCCCACAAACTCCCACAAAGCAGTCTGCCACCACATCAGAGGCAACTTCCAGCGCACTCCCTTCCAAATCATCAAGATCGACTTAACCAAAACATCAAGATCGACTTCACCAAATCGCTTTTTAAAATTGAAATGACTCTCAGGAATCACCTAGATCAGTCCTTTCACTTTATAAAACCAGAAACCTTGTGTCCAGCGATTAGGAGTGGCTCAAGGTCACTAAGGGAGTGGGCGATACGGTCTAGACTCCACATTCTGGAGCTGCTGCATTCCCCTCCGACGTCGTAACCAAACCCACAGCTCACTTCACTCGTCCAGAAAGAACTTCGGCTGGACACGCCCCCTCCCAGCTCGGAGCGCTCTCCTAGTAAACAGTCCGGGGCCCCTGCCAAAGGGCAAGTCCAGGCGCCCTGACCGAAGGCTGCCGGGGTGTACAGCATGTACCCGTGGGTAACCCGGGAGAAGGGGGCTGGTTCTGGGTAGGCGGGAAAGTCGTCTCCAGGCATCCCCGGGTGGTTCTTCCTAAGAACAGCCACCCGGTGGATGCAATGCTCTTCCCTCCACCGCCCCTCCCCGAGTGGGGGCGAGGGGCGCTCAGGTTACCGCACTAACGGGCCCTCCCCACCCCAAAGCAGAAGCCAACTCTCCCCAGCGGCAACGGATGGGACAGTCCCGCCCCCCAAACCTCAAAGCTGGTTCCCAGCCCTCGGACTAAATCCGCGACCCCAGGTCGGGGGCGCTGCGCTAGATCGCGCGACTCCCACGGCTCGCCCCCTCCCCCCTGGAGCACGGGACCGGCGCGCGGAGGGTGAGAGGAAAGGGGCGCGCGAGGAAGGGGGGGCCACTTCCGGTCGCAAGAGCTTACCTCGTAGCGGAACATTCTTGGGGAAGGGGGGAGGGAGCGGGGAGGGGAGTGGGGGAGGGAGGGAAAAAGCGCTGACTCCCCGGGCTCCTCCGCGCGCGGGTCCTCCACCGGCTCGCGACCCCTGGCCGCCGCCGTACGCCGGAACGTGCGTGGGAACGTGCGCAGGCGCGCCTCGGGCAGGGCAGCCGCCCCGCTCGGCGCCCGGCGGCGGCGGCTGCGCGGGGACGGATTTGGCGTCCCGCTTCCTAGTCTCAGCGGCGGGAAGGAGGTCCCGTGGTGAGAGACTGCGCACGCGCCGTCCGTCGGGGGCTTCATAGCTAGCCGGACTGGCGGCTCCGCCTCTGATTTCTCGGCTTTCTGCTCGGAGCGGAGAAGCCAGTCACGAGTTTCCCGTCACCGACGGGGCGGAGAAAGTCCTTGTGATTGTCACAGGATGTGGTTCTGCGGAGTCCTGGCCTTAGGTCGGGTGCGAGGAATGGAGGCTCCTGGGTTAGTTTTGCAAAGGCCAAGGCACGCTCTTCGGGGTTCCCGGGGGTCTTCACGGCACGACCCTCGCCCGTGGAGGGAGAAACGGAGGCCAAGTTTGTGGTCCACGGAAGGAACGCTGAATCTGCAGCCGGTCGAGGCTGTGATTTATGCGGCTCAAAGTGATGACAGCGCCCGGCTTTTAAAAAGCCGAAGTCAATCAAGTTCCGAGAGGTTTAACTAGGGTGATGGTTTCAGGCGTTTTAACTAGGGTGATGGTTTTAGACGTTTTAACTAGGGTGATGGTTTTAGGCGGTTTAACTAGGGTGATGGTTTTAGGCTCCTGGAACTTCAGGCTCGCGGAGCGGGAGATCCTTTGAAGGTCAGCACAGCGGGTCTCAGCCGGCGGCAAGGTCAGGGGCCCTGAGTGCACCTATGGGTGACACCACTCCCTCTGGATTAAGCCCAGGAAAGGGCGGGTCCAGCTTCTAAACCTTGACAGCCTGGTTCCAGAAATGTGGTGGTTTGTTACCTATATAAGTTCTTCACGCCCTTTCAAGCCTACTCAAATCTCCTCTATTCCTGGAGGGACCAAACTTGTACCATGAAGAATTTATTCTTGTGGGTTTCACAACCCCTTTCTCCTGTTGTCTTTAAAACGCCGCCTCGCCCAAGAGTGGCATACTGTGAATTCCTTCCACGTTGGTGTGACGCGCCTTAGTCAGAGGTGGAGCACTGGAAACATTGGATTTGGAAATTACAAGTTCTGGGTGGGAATTGGGGCTTTGCCACTGGCGATGAGACTTTGGGCAAGTTTTCTAAACATCTGTGAAACTTTTTTTTTTTTTTAAATAAAATGGGTTTAATTATATCTGCCTCACCCAGTAGTGAGTCAACCACATGGACTGGCTCTGCTAAGTAAGTGCTTTATGTGGATTATTTTGTTGAATCATTTCACCCCATGAGGTAGGTACTATTACTTTCTCCACTTTATAATTGAGGAACCTGAGGCTTAGAGACATTAAATAATTTGTTTTCAAATCACCTGATGGCAAGTGTCAAACTTGGTGGTTGAGATATTTCTGATTCCCCAACCCAGTCTCTTAATCACTGTACCAAAATAACAAAGGCAAACATTTACATGAGTCAGGCCTGAATCCTAAAGACTAGAGCAGGCCAAGGATAAGAAAATTGATTATCAAGCATGAACATAACATAACATAACATAACATACTAGGTGCAGTGGGTCTTAATTACTGAAATTTTGATGCTGTGTAGAGGACAAAACTATGGTTCAAAATTGAATATGTTCAGCCAAGTGTTTTTGTAAGAAAAATTTGAATTGGAATATAGCCGTATTAATTTATTTAAAAATTGTCTTTGGTTGCTTTACTCCCATAAAGGCAGAGTTGGGTAGTTACAATGGAGACCATGTGGCCTGTAAGTTATGAAAATATTTACTATCTGGCCCATTACAGAAAGAGTTCACTGATCCCTGACCATGTTTTCTTATCATTGCATTAAAAATTAATAGTAAAAATAGATAAGAACAAAATTCCATATTTTTCCATATTCAGAAATAGTTCATTTTCATATTTAGAAGTTTAAAAATCCCTCCCATTGATGGACTAATTAAGAAAATAATGGATCACTGAGTGATAAACACTTTTTTAAAGTTTTTTAGTTTTAGATGGACACAAAAACTTTATTTTTTATGTGGTGCTGAGGATTGAACCTAGTGCCTCATGCATACTAGGCAAGTACTCTACCACTAAGCCTCATCCTCAGCCCCTGAATGATAAACATTTTAATGTATCAAAACTTATGGGGTACAGCTAAAGCAGTTTACATTAGAGAACAGGAAAGCCTGAATGTAAATTAACTACAGAATACACTAAAAAAAAAAAAAAAGTACAGGGAATAGCCTGTGGGGTAGTGCATGCCTATGATCCCAGCAGTTTGGGAGGCTGAGGCAGGAGGATTTCAAGTTCAAAGCCAGCCTCAGCAGTTTGGCAAGGTCCTGAGCAACTTATTTTGAGACCCTGTCTCAAGATAAAATATAAAAAGAGAAAGGGCTGGGGATGTGGCTTAGTGGTTAAGTGCTCCTGGTTTCAATATCTGGTATCCAAATAAAAACGTAAAAGGAAAGAAAGAATGCAAAGAAACCATTGAATGAACAGAAAATGGTATCAGGGTTAACAAAATTTCACATTTTTTCTCATGCAACACTTGTGTGAGGGAGATTAAGAGCCCCTTTGAGAGAATAATGTATTTTTTTGAGCTGTATAGTAGGCCCTATTTTAAGGTAGAGTACAAGTTCTTTTTACAGGTGATTCTTTAGACACCTCTGGGGAGATTGTAGGTGGAAGAAGAGAAGACTCCTGCAGGTCAAGTACATGAAGGAGATTTTTTTTTAAGCCAAGAAAGAACATCAAATAATGAAAGTCACTATGCCACACTAGCTTGCTTTGGTGTTATCTGTGCTTTCTCTAGGTATTGTAAATAATCTATTTGTTGTATTAAAAACTTTACATTTTTTTTTTAAGTTGGAAAAAACACATACAACAAAATCTACTTTTTTTTTTTCTTTAAGTACTGGGATTTGAACCCAAGGGTACTCTATCACTGAACTACATTGTCAGCCCTATTTATTTATTTTCTTGTATTTTAAATTTTCTGGTACCAGATATTGAACTCAGGAGCAGTTTAACACTAAGCTACATTCCTCCTCCTTTGTTTTGAGATAGGATTTGGCTAAGTTGCTTAGGGACTTGCAAAATTGCTGAGGCCAGCCTCTGATTTGTGATTATCCTGTGTCAGCCTCCCAGTGGCTGAGATTCCAGGCATGATCACCACACCCAGCATGCCTTTTTATTTTGAGAAAGGGTCCTGCTAAATTACCATGTAAGACCTCAAAGTTGTAGTCCTTTCTCAGCCCGTAGGCATGGATCACTGTGCCTGACCAAAATTTACTTTCTTGTGAGACTTAGTTTTAAATGATGTTTTCATCAAGTAACATCTCTATAAGTGATTTCAAAATTTTAGTATCTATCAAAATCACCAAGGGAGTTTGTTGAAATATAGGCCTCATTCCAAGTTTCTGATTCAATAAGTCTGAAGTTGGGCCTGAGAATTTGCATTTATAACATATAATAGGTGATGCTGAAGTTGATGTTGCTAGTTCTGGGACTGCACTTTGAAGAATCCTGTTGTCCATGAGTGCCTTAGGAATTAGAGGGAGAAAAAGCTGTGGATTGCACATAGGGTAATTTTTAAAGATATTTTTTAGTTATAGTTGGACGAAAGGATTATGGGAGAGAAGATGCTATGTCTCCTCTGGGTTTGATCTTTAAGGAGATTGAGGCCCAGCATGGTGGAGCATGCTTGGGCCTGCTCTGGAGGCTAAGGCAAGAGGATCTCAAGTTCAAAGCCAATCTCAGCAACTTAGACCCTGTCTCAAAAAGCAATGGGGAGGTATATCAGTGGTAGAGCACCCCTAGATTTAAAAAAAAAAAAGATTTTTGCTGGTAAAATGAGAAAATGTTTTAAAGTTTAAGTATTTCTTTATGTACTAAAGATGAAAAATAGAGATAAACTATGGAGAGCAACAATGTGAATGAGAAAAATATATAGGCCCTGGCCTCTTCTCTTGGATCCACAAAGGTGGCAACTTAGGTCTTGACAGTAAGAAACGATTGTAGGAACATCTCCTATGTAAGTATCTTCTTGACTGCCATTTAGAGGTAAGGAATATGGGATGGTTTTCTGGGTAAATAATGACACTGGAAAATAAAAACAAAAAGCCACTTGTACATTTTTAAGTTAGTCAACTGTCAAGAAAGGGGAGCTTTTCGTACCATTGCTTCCATTATTTCCTCTGACTTTGGGAAGTACATGGCAAGGATAGGGGTATAAGAACTAATCCCCGTATTATTTGTACAAATCCTAGGAAAGCATGATGCTTCACTCCTCCCTGGACCCCTCTCAGTGAGGATAAGTATATTTCTTAATCAACATTTTATTCTCATCACAACATCTACTTTTACTCTTTTTTTTAGAAAGGTAAGAAAGAAATACTATTTTATTTTTTTTAAAGAGAGAGAGAATTTTTTAATATTTATTTTTTAGTTTTCGGCGGACACAACATCTTTATTTGTATATGGTACTGAGGATCGAACCCGGGCCATACGCATGCCAGGCGAGTGCTCTACCGCTTGAGCCACATCCTCAGCCCTTTTAATAGTAATTGTTCAAACATTTTTGAGTTCTTGTAATGATAAGCCAATATATGGAACTGAAATGGCAAAATAAAAACACAATTCTACCTACCTGTTCATAGGCAATACCATTTTATTCACTATACCTTGTTGGTTCAGGCCCTCTTCAGGTAACCTTTAACATCTCCTTACTTTGATTTTGTTTGTTTGTTTGTTTATTTGTTTTTTGGTGTGTGTATTCTGTAGAATTACCACAATAGTTTGAGTGGCAGCATCCTCTATAAAATATATGCTTGCCCATTCAATTAACAGCAGTGGCTGCCTAGCAAATGGGGTAGAGTTGAGAACTGGGAAACTAAGAGGCATGAGTAAGGGAGTCCTAAACAGCCCCTGCTGCCTATTTCTGCTGGCTCCCTTGGTCTAAAGATTACTGGAATGTTTTCTGTGGCATTGGCTGGACTCCTGTACTCACCTATAGGAGAGGATAGTTTAGCTTTAGATTAAGCAAAAATTCAGACCCCTCCCTGGGACTCCTGTGCAGAACCTTAGCTGTATCTCGTGTTTAGGACAACCCTTGCCAAACTTGTCAAAATTACTGAACACTGTTAAAAAGTCCTGAGGCATTCTGTTAACACAGAAGGCGGGTGGAAACTACAAGGATATTTAAGAATGAACTCTTAAATACTGTTGTTTCCTTCATCTAGTAGCTGACATTTAAGATAGGAAAATTTTGACTAATAAGGTTTTCTTTTGTTTATCCCTGTTAATTAAATTAGCATACCTATAATGTAAATTACAACCCAGAATTTTGATGTTTAAATTTGAGGGTGTTGCAGCTATCCACTATGTACAACAAACCATCCTGGGTTTGCTGAATAAAACCAACCATGATGATTTATTTCACTAAAGAATCTGCACCTTAATCTTTTGATGCCATGGGAACAACAACTCATCTCCTCTTCAGTGTCATCAGCGGGTACTGCTTGGAGGCTGAGGGTTATTTGGTGTTTGGAATCGGGAATCATCTGAAGTTTCACTGTCTGGCAGTTGGTGTTAGCCATCAGCTGGGACTTAGGTGGGCTGTTCAGCCACAGCACTCACCTATGGATTTACGGTTGCTAACTTTCTCCCCAATGTGATGTTCCAAAATGTCCCTAAAAGGCCAGTTGGAAGGTGTATCTACGTTTAGGACCTATCCCCGAAAGTGAAAGAATGAGTACTCTGTCCATGATCTGGGGATTGAACAAAGCCAGAGAGACAACAGGGGAAGACTAAAAGATCTCCAGAACTGCCAGGTTGCCCAGAAAGAATTACATAGGAACGTGGAGCAAACACGCAGCCGGGACAGCAAGAGAGACGTTGGCGTTACCTGAGAGATGGTCCGTATGTATTAGCAGGGAAACCATAAAAACAAACCCCTGCACCTCCACGATGGGGCAAATGGAACTGGATCCCTCCAGTTTGGTTTTCTCCCCCCATAAGAGGGGCACACTGGGTTTTCTACGACAAAAGAGAGCAGATACTTGAGGAAAGAGTACTGTGGAGCGTGAAGTTTTCTCACCTGTGGTTTTAATAATTCTAAGATGAGTTTATTTGTGCTATGCAGGCCACTCTTGCTGGTGTTTGTCACTTCACATTTTCAAGAGATTTGGCTGAAGGGAACTAGAAGGTCTATCACCAGGAAAAGGAGCCAAGTTAATTTGCCCTATAAGGCATTTTGTGGGGGAGGGGGGTACTGGGGATTGAACCCAGGGATGCTTTGTCACTGAATTACACCCCCAGCCTTTTCTTTTTTATTTTGAGATACAGTCTCCTTAAGTTGCTTAGAGTCTTGGTAATTTTCTGAGACTGGCCTTGTACTTGCAATCCTCCTATCTCAGCCTCCCAAGTCACTGGGATATCAGGTGTGGGCCACGATGCCTGGCCCTGAGTGGCATTTAAACTTAGGACTTGACTTTATTTTTGTTTTTGTAAGAATGAGCTGAGATAATAAGCCCTGAGATTCTGAATTTATAAATTTTCCAGAAATAATCTACTGGGTTTCAAGTGTTAAATCATAGAGGTCTTGCTTCCATGACCCATAATATACACTGGGGTCATATTGCATATTGTCTTGTATAAGGGTGCTGTGTGTGTATGTGTATGTGTTTTGGAGAGGTTTCTTCCTAGAGAGAGAAAGAGGGCAGCAGTTGCAGTTCAGCAGCCGTAAGCATAATGATCCATTGCTGGTTGTGCTCTAGTCAACTCTGAGTCTTATAGTACACTGGCCACGATATTCCTGTACCTCTTATAAACGGTTATGCTTCTAACAGTCAAAAAATGTATAGTAATTATATACAAAGCAGCAATGTACACATAGCAACATTTGCATTTGGACAGTTGATAGTTCTAGTCATGATGACCTGAGTATAAGCCACAGAGAGACCAGATGCCCAGCAGCTCAAGGACAAATTGTTACAGGCCATTTCATGCTTTTGTGATGTGCTGATGATCATAATTAGAAAGTGAATATATGTTGGAATATCAAGTACAGTAGCCTGTACAACTTTGTAAAATGTTTAGTTTTATGATAATTTTATTATTTATTTTTAAAGTTTCATTTAGTTTTAGTTTTTTCCCTATCTTAATTGGCACATTATATTTATACATAATGGTAGGATTCATATTACATATTCATACATGCACATGATACAATATAACATGGCCAATATCATTTCTCAGTATTTTTATACAATAGAGCATCAAGTAGAATATCCTGTGCAGCCTTCTAAAACAAACTTTATTTATTTATTTATTTATTTATTATTTGGTACTGGGGGTTGAACTTAGAGGCGCTCACTGAGCTACATCCTCAGCCCTTTTTATTTTTTGTTTTGAAAAACAACACTAGGTTGCTGAGGCTGGCTTTGAACTTGTGATCCTCTACCTTCAGCCTCCCTAGTTGCTGGGATTATAGGCATGTGCCTGTGCACCTGGCTAAACATTAAATTTCATGGTAATTTGCTTTATATCTTTATTCCTCAAAGATGTATAATCTTTTGCAGGATAGGATGAAGATAATTATCTTCTGATCTTCTAGTGTGATAATGAATAAATGTTTGTCAAATGAATAAGTAAATGACCAAGTCTCTTTAAAAACAAGGAAAGGATTTCATTAGGTGGAATAGATGACCTGAGTATAAGCCGTGGAGAGAGACCAGATGCCCGGCAGCTCAAGGACAAGTTGTTGTAAGCATTTCATGCTTCTGCAATGCGCTGATGATCATTACTCATTTGATTTTCCAAAGATTTCCGCAAGTAACAAGATAGATAAGAATGTCTCCATTCATGACCAAAGTACAGAGAGAGTAATTGAGCCATTATCTCACAGCTATTCAGAGGTGGAAGAGGCTAGCACAATTCTTGGCTTCATTTTTGAAGCCTTCATTTTTTAAAAAAACATTTTTTTAGTTATATATGGACACAATATCTTTATTTTGTTTATTTACTTTTATGTGGTGCTGAGGATTAAATCTAGCGCATGGAGACAAGTGCTCTGCCACTGGTCTCATCAGTGACATTCTTGGTGAACTCAGGACCAAGCAGCAAATCCTTCCCCAGTTGAAGGTCTCGTGTGTGTGTGTGTGTGTGTGTGTGTGTGTGTGTGTGTGTATGTGTGTGTGGTGTGTGTGTGTGTGTGTAAGAATGACCTGAGTGATCGAGAGGACAGGACACAGACCTACACCAGAACTCCTAGCTAATCCCCAGGGTTTACAAGGTTTCTAAGGGGTTGGAACTACTCTAAAATACTCCTGATGTAGGAGGGGTGTGGTGAAGCACTGTGTAGCATGTGTAAGATGTTCAACTTGGTCCTCAGCATCACACACAGACACTAAAATAATACTGAGTCAAATCAAAATTTCATTGGTGAGACTTGGCTTGATCTGTAAGGACCTCGGGTATGCTCATAATTAAAGCTGAATTTTATTTGCCGATCAGTGACAAGCTGTGGTCCCTGAAAACACAGTTGCACTGATTGTCTTTGCATTCATAAATTGGCCATAATGTGTGTAGGGTTAAAAACTTGAATACTGGGAACCAACAGACCTGGGACTGTCATGTGGCTCCACTACTTACCAGCTGTGTGACATTGGCAAACTTAATCTCTATGAGCTCTGATTTCCTTATCTTCATAATGTAAATATTATTAACAACTATCCTGTAAAGTTGTGCGTATTAAGTGAGATTATGATCATTAAATGAGTTGTACTGTGTCTGATGTTGGTAAGTGTTCATTAAAGTCTAGCTGTTACTATAATTGATTTCTTAAAAGAACTGTACTCATGGCCCTATGTGTTCTTATTCTGATATAAGCATGTGTAATATCCCTGATGATCATTTTTTCTATTTTCAGGTATCTTTTAACCACAATGTATTTTGATACATCTGATTATCCCCATTGGGCAAAGTGTGTTACATCTTTACAGCAGTCTTGTGAGGTTGAAATTATCATTTCTGTTTTGCCCATCAGTCAGTGGAAGTCCACCCAGGCTAAGCACATGCTCAGCATCCAAGTGCTTCAGTGCCAGCTAAAATCCATATTTTTTACTTGAAATTCTCTTTTTCTGTCACATTAAACTCCCATTAGTCTGTATTTTTGTGGCTTGAATAATTTTGCTTCGTGTTATTGGTGCTGAGTTATAGAATAACATTTTTCTACGATTGTCTTTTTCATTCCATGTATATCCTATAGAATGAGTATTTCCAAGGTCAGCTGACTCCTAACGCATCTTTGAATTAGTGAAAGATGCTTCTTTGTCAAGTTAAAAATAAATTTAACAAATTATTTCTCAAAAACAATTAGAGCAACCATGAATTCTTTTTGTGTCAAATATACTGATCAAATTTTGAATGTAAGTAATGGAAAAATTGAATGTTCAATCAAAATATTAACTGAAAGCTAACAAACAATATAAATTTGTTATAAATATTTATGCATCTTTTATGAAAAATAATTTTATGATCATTTCAGTGCTTACTAGTTCTAATATCTCAATTTCTATAGGCATCATCACTAGTTTTCACTATCATCTTTCTTATGCCATTGCAGGCTTTAAGTTTTTTTTTGTTTTTTACATTTTTAATGCTAGGGTTTGAACTCAGGACCTCAATACATGCTAGGAAAGTGCTGTATCATTGAGCCACATCCCCTGTTCTTTTAATTTTTTTGTCTTGAGACAGGGACTTGCCAAGTTACCCAGCTTGCCCTCAAACTTGGGATCCTTCTGCCTAAGCCTCCCAAGTTACTGGGATAATAGGCATGTGACATTATGTGTGGCAAGTTTTTTAGTAAATATTGAATTAGAAAAGCCATATGGTGCCTCAGTGATTGACATCAGCAAAGTTAAAAATGAGAACTAAAAATTCTGAGAGATCAATAGTATTTGAAAATGTATATAGTAAATTATGGCTATAAATATATTTCCTTATTTCAACAGGGTCCTCATACTACAGTATAGAGAACTAAGGGTATGCATTCCTCATACACTGAGTTTACATTAACATTAAATTCTTTGAGTGGTGGGTAGCGGGGTTAAACTCAGGGGTACTCCACCACTGAGCCACATCCCCAGCCCTATTTTGTATTTTATTTAGAGACAAGGTCTCACTGAGTTTCTTAGCACCCTGCTGTTGCTGAGGCTGGCTTTGAACTTGTGATTCTCCTGCCTCAGCCTCCTGTGCTGCTGGGATTACAGGTAGGTGCCACTACACCCAGCACATCATATTCTTTATTGTGTTCATCACTTGCTATCAATTATATATTTTTATGATGGCTGCAGTGCATTTTCTTCATGATTCTGTAAATTACACCTGCCAACTAGAATACACATTTTACTATGTCCTAAAAAAAACAACAGACCATTTAAATTTTTTTTGACTTTTTAAAAATAACAGTTTTGTGTCTGTATTCATCTGGGGTATTGTCCTGTACCATTCTCTCCTGGTCAGGTCCTTGTCTAGTTTTAGCATCAGGTTAGTCTTGGCACATGGCAAAATGTTTTGGAAAGTGTTCATTTTTTTTAAGAGTTTGAGAAGAATTGCTATTCCCTTAAATGATTGGGAGAATTTAGCAATGAACCATCTGGTCTGGGACCTTTTTTAGTTGGGAGATTGATGACTGGCTCAATCTACTTACAGTTATAAGCCCATTCATATTTTCTACTTTCTCATGATTCATTCTTGGTAGGTTATGTTTCTAGGAATTGATCCATTTCTCCTAGGTTATCCAGTTTGAGGTATATAACACTTCATAGTAGTCTCTTGTGATCCTTTTTTTATTTTTTTAAATTTTATTTATTGATTCATTTTAGTTATTGATGGACCTTGATTTTTTATTGATATATGGTGCTGAGAATCGAACCTAGTGCCTCACACATTGGAGGCAAGTGCTTTACCACTGAGCCGCAACCCCAGACCTCTTGTGATCCTTTTTATTCCTGTTGTATGAGTTGTGATGTGCCCTCTTCATTTGTGATTTTGAGTCATCTCTGTTTTTCTTTGTTACTGTAGCTAAAGGTCTGTCAGTTGTTTTCATATCTTCAGAACACCAACTCTTAGTTTTGTTGACCTTATCAATTGTTTTTCTAATCTCTATTTCATTTATTTCAGGTCTGATCATTGTTATTTTCCTTCTTCTTCGATCTTTGGGCTTAGTCTTAGTTTGTTCTTTGTCTAATTCCTTGAGGTATAAATGTAAGTAGTGGAAAAACTGAATTTTCAATCATAATGTGAACTTTTTATCAGTCAGCTGACATTCCATTGCTCAGAGAGAATCTTGACCAAGGCCTAAACCAATGAAGGTGGCCAATATACTTGGCAGGTTTACATGGCGGAGGTAGAGGGTCAAGAATGGAGCACAACATGTTAAATCTGTGACACATTTTTGCAGTTAAATGATGGAATGTTTGTCTTTTTCAAAAAATTTTTATCTTAGATGATATCAAAATACCTGAGTAGCAAGGAAAATGAACTGTATGCATCCAGCATTCGACTTCAACCTTTGGCAGTTGTTAACTCTTGGCTGCCTTTTTTCATTTATACTCCTACTTAACTCTTTTTAGTTAGATTCCACTATGTAAAGATCTATCTCTAAGAGAAAAATTTTAAAAAGTATTGTCACAACTCCCTTGAACAACTTCTTAAGAACATGTAGAGTCTTAATCAGTTATGGAAAATTATATCAACAATAAGCTTGTAATGATGTAGGAAATGAACATAAATTAAAATGAAAGAGGAGACCATGTAACAGCAAGTATGTTAAAAATACAGTATAGCAGAATGTGGTTGTACTTCAGAGTTGCCAAATGAGGATGAAATAATACCACTTACCATCATTTTTATTTTGAGGATCAAACACATGTGAAAACATTTGAGAATAAAATCTTTCTATACAATTTTAAGATATGATTTCTGAGACCAAATCCCTATCTAGAACCTGAGCATTGACAACCACAGTGGCAAGGTCCAGACAGCAGGCTGTGGAAAGTGGACTTAACAGTTAGTTTCATATGGTCATTTGAAAAGAGCACAGGGCTGATGGCTTTGCTTGGGTTTGGGGTCTGGTGTCAACAAAACTAGACTTGTGACTTTCTCAGAGTTCCCCTACACAAGGTTGATCTCTTTACTGTCTCCCTGGGTTGATAGTCATACTCTGGGTTCAGATCTATAAAGGAGATGGACCAATTAAGATATGGGATCTGATCATCTCAATAGTTATAGAAAAAACATTTGACAAAATACAGCACTCCTTCATATTCAAAACACTAGAAAAACCAGGGATGGTAGGAACATACCTCAACACATTGTAAAAGCTATATATGCCAAATATCATTCTAAGTGGAGAAAAATTGAAAGCATTCCCTCTAAAAACTGGAACAAGACAAGGTTGCCCCCTTTCACCATTTCTATTCAACATTGTCCTTGAAACTCTAGCCAGAGCAACTAGACAGGAGAAAGAAGTTAAAGGGATATGAGTAGGAAAAGAAGAATCAGATTATCACTATTTGCTGATGACATGATGCTATATTTAGATGTAAAAAAATTCCACCAAAAAACTTCTAGAATGAATACATGAATTCAGCAAAGTAGTAGGAGATAAAATTAACACCCATAAATCAAATGCATTTCAATACATCAATGATGAATCTACTGAAAGAGAAATTAGGAAAACTACCCCATTCACAATAGCCTAAAAAAATACTTTGGGAATCAATCTAACGGAAAAGTGAAAGACTATCATGAAAACTACAGAACACTAAAGGAAGAAATTGATGAAGACCTTAAAAATTGGAAAGATCTCCTATGCTCTTTGGTAGGCATATTTAATATTGTCAAAATGGCCATATTACAAAAAGCATTATACAGATTTAATGCAATTCCTATTAAAATCTCAATGACATTCTTTATAGAACTAGAAAAAGCAATCATGAAATTCATTTGGAATTTCTTCACAGAAGAAGAAATACAATTAGTCAACAAATATATGAAAAAATGTTCAACATCTACAGCAATTAGAGAAATGCAAATCAAAACTAAGATTTCATCTCACTCCAGTCAGAATGGCAATTATCAAGAATATAAGCAACAATAAATGTTGGTGAGGATGCCGAGGAGAAGGTTCACTCATACATTGCTGGTGGGTCTGCAAGTTGATGCAATTATTATGGAAAGCAGTATGGCAATTCCTTAGAAAACTTGGAATGGGACCTCTATTTGACCCAGCTATCCCATTCCTTGGTTTATATACAAAGGACATAAAATCAGCATACTACAGTGATGCAGACACATCAATGTTTATAGCAGCTCAACTCAATAACTAAACTATGGTGTCTTTCAGCAGATGAATAGATAAAGAAAATGTGATATATACGCAATGGAGTATTACTCAGCCTTAAAGAAGAATGAAATGAAGGCATTTGCCCGTAAATGAATGGAGCTGGAGACTATCATGCTAAGCTAAACAAGCCAATCCCAAGAAGCCAAAGGCCAAATGTTTTCTTTGATATATGGATGCTAATTCACAATAAGCAAGGGTGGGGCTAGGGAAGAATAGAGTTAATTTAGGTAGAGGGGAATGAAGAGAGGGGCAGGGGTATAGAGGTAGGAAGGATAGTAGAATGAATAAGACATTATTACACTATGTACATATATGACTTCATGACCAGTGTGATTCTACATCATATACAACCAGAAGAATGAGAAATTCTACTCCATTTATGTAGATACGTCAAAGTTCATTCTGCTATCATGTATAACTAATTAGAAACAATGTAAAAAAAGATAGGATCTGAGTTTTCATTAAAGCAGATGGAAGATTAGAACATACGATTTCATATTTGCAATCATTTAATGTACAAAACCAGATTACTTTGGGAACTTGTTTGTTTCCTTCAGTGTGAGCTGGACTTAAGAACATTTAAGGTTAGTTTCTACCTCCTTGTGTTGCTGGGTGTATGGCACTGGACTAATCTTTTAACCATGTTGATGTGCCAGTTTTTCAATCTATCAAATGTGTTTTATAATTTCAGCTTCATGGGGGTGCTATTAAAAGGATAGAGGTAATAACATTGTTGGACAAGCTTTGTATATGCAAACTACTCTACGTTTGTGAATTGACGTTACTTCAGTGTTCAAAGGGATGTGTTGTCTGGAGGTATGCATTGCCTGTTTCATCTTAATGAATGGAGCTGATTAAGGGAAAATCAAAGGCCATGGGTATTTTTTTTAAGAAACAAAAGAAATAGTTAGCTTCAAAACTTGGACACAAACCAGAAATGGAACTGGAGTTTCAAATGTTGACATTGGAGCAAGAGATTTGTCAAGAGACCAAGGCATAAGTGTAGTAATTATCCATCGCCCAGATTCATTACCCTGGGTCTTATTACATGAAGTAAGGAACTTTAGGGACATATATGTGGGCATGATATAATAATTCTCAGATGACGGTGTGTGGCCTTCAGGCATAATTATCAGAGTCAAGAATTAAATCTGTCCTAGAACTCAGATAATAACTGGAGACAAAGACTTGGCACACATCTACATGTAAGATGCCAGTTTCCAAACGTTGGGGTGAATAGTTCAGAGGTATTTTTTGTTGTTGTTCAATGTACAAGCATAGATTACTCTTTTAAAATTTTTCTTTAAAGAATGTTTGTGTTCTTAATGAATTAAAGTCAGCATACTATAGCCATTCATGCATACCCATGTTTAAAGCAGCACAATTTACAATCACTAAACTATGGAACCAGCCTAGGTGTCCACCAATGGATGAATGGTTAAAGAAATTATGGTATGGGCTGGGGATGTGGCTCAAGCGGTAATGCGCTCCCCTGGCATGCGTGTGGCCCGGGTTCGATCCTCAGCACCACATACAAACAAAGATGTTGTGTCTGCCGAGAACTGAAAAATAAACATTGAAAAATTCATTCTCTCTTTCTCTCTCTCTCTCTCTCTCTCTCTCTCTCTCTCTAAAAAAAAAGAAATTATGGTATTTGTTCAAAATGGTGTTTTATTTAGCCATAAAGAAAAATGAAATTATGTCATTTGCAGGGAAATGGGTGGAACTTAAGAACATTAGGTTAAATGAAATTAGTCAAACTTGGAAGGCCAAGGGTCATATATTTCCTCTCCTATGTGGAAGCTAGAAGGGAAAAAGCAAAAGAAATGTATGTGTTGGGGGATCTCATGAAAGTTGAAGGGAGATTAGTAGAGTAGAGGAAAGGGACCAGGGGAAATTATGTTGGCTAAATTTCATTATAATATCATGTGCATGTATAAATTTGTAACAATGAATTCCACCGTTAGGTATAATTATAATGCACCAATAAAAATATAGAAAAAAATTGTGTTCAATTATTTCTCTTAAAATTAAAAAAAAATTGCGGTGTAGAGATCTAGCTGAACCATACTGCAGCCATCTAGAGTCATAACTGCTATCATTGCCCCTGAGTAACCCTGGACTGTTTTGCCTCATAGTTTTCCAGAATACTGCAAATCAACAAAAACTTTATCATGCTATGTGAAACTTATGACTGGACCCTGCTATCATCAGAGCCAAGGAGGTGCCTGACATCCTTGATCCTTGCTGTTACCTTGAAATAAACCAGGCCCATTCTTGTTTGGATGAAAGTCACTTTTGTTCTGACCACTATGTAAGCTTCCTTTCTCTGGCTCTAATTGCAGGAACCACTGGTCTTGATGCCACTCTTGACCATGACTCTATAATAAAGTCCCTAATAACTGTGTGCAATCCTGTGTCTGTGTCCTTTCTTCTCTCTCCTGGCACCTTTCACCTATGACAATTAGTTCTTTCACAATGGATTTTCCTGGATCATTGTGAGAACATTTAACCTGAGATCTATCCTCTTAACATAGTTTTTTATGTGTATAACAAAATATCATTAACTGTAGACAAAATGTAGCACATCAGATCTCTGGAACTTATTCATCTGACATTCCTAAAACTTTATACCCATTGATTAGTAACTTCCTATTTCTCCCTTCTTCCTTATTCCCTGGAAACAATGATTTTACTCTTTTCTTCTTGGACTATTTTGATAACTGAGAAAGGTAGAATCATGAATTATTTATTCTGTGACTGGTTTCTTTCACTAAGCACAATATCTTCAAGATTCTTCCATTTTGTTGTATATTGCAGAAATTTCTTCCCTTTTAAAAATCAATGTTATTCATAGCTATAAACATATATGGGCTTATATATAAAAGTTTTGATATATGCATACAATGTGGAAAGATTAAATAAACCTAATTAACACCTTCATCCCATCAGTTTCCCAAAACTTTTTACAGTGATACATTTGAAATTTACTTTCTTAGTTATTTTGAAATATACAGGGGCTGGGGTTATGGCTCAGCAGTACAGTGCTCACCTTGCATGTGCAAGGCCCTGGGTTCAATCCTCAGCACCACATATAAATAAATAAATAAATAAATAAATAAATAAATAAATAAATAAATAAATAAATAAAATAGTTAAACCCCCAGACAACTCAATGTAGCCCATTAAAAAAAAAAAAGAAATATACATTGTATTATTGTTGACTATAGTCAGTACTGTGCAGTGTATCTCAAAACCTATTCCTCCTATCTACCTGAAACCTCATACCTTTTTTAAAATTTTTCTTTTAGTTTGTAGACGGACACAATAACTTTAATCTATTTATTTATTTTTATGTGGTGCTGAGGATCGAATCCAGTGCCTCACATGAGCCAGGCAAGCACTCTACCACTGAGCTACAGTCCTAGCTCCTGGGATTTCATACCCTTTGATCAGCAACTCCCCATTCATTCCATCCCTACTTCCCCAGCATATGATAACCATCTTTCCCCTCTCTACTAATATGAGTTCAACTATTTTAGACCCTATATATAGTAGACATGCACTGTCTTTTTGTACCTGGCTAATGTCAAAATAATGTTTTTCATATTGATCCTTGCTGAATATGACAGGTCCTCTCCCACTCCTATTAATATTGAATAGCATTCCATTACCTATAAACCACATTTTCTTTGTCCATTCATCCTTTGATGACCACTTGGGTTGATTCTATTCTTGCCTATTGTGAATAATGTTGCATTGAACATGGGAATTCAGATATTACTTAGCCTTACAGATTCCAATTCCTTTGGATAGGTACCCAGAAGAGAAAGTACCGGATCATACGGTAGTTCTATTTTTGATTTTTTGAGCAACCTCTGTACTGATTTCCATAATGGATGTACTAATTTATGTTTCCACCAACAGTGTATCATGGTTCCCTTTTCTTCATATCATCACCAACACTTGTTATCTTTCATCTTTTTAATTATTGCCAATCTAACAGTTGAGAGCTTTTATCTCATTGTGGTTTTAATTTGCATTTCCTAACTGATTAGTGAAAATGAACACTTTTTTCATGAATCTATTGGCTATTGATATCTCTTTTTGAGAAATGTCTGTTCAGGTTCTTTGCCTACCTTTAAACTGAGTTGTTCTCTTGCTATTGAGTTGTTTAAGTTTACCATGCATTTTGTATATTAACTCCTTACTAGACATATAATGTACAAATATTTTTTCCCTTTATGTGGGTTTTCTCTTCACTTTATTTCCTTTGTCATGCAGAAGCATTTTAGTGTGATGTAGTCATATTTGTTTATTTTTGTTTTTGTTGCCTGTGCTTTTGAGGTCATATTAAAAACAAATCACCACCTACAGCAACATCAGGGAGCTTGCTCTTCATTTCTCTTCAGGTCTTAAATGTAAGTCTTTAATCTCTTTTGAGTTGTTTTTTGTATATGGTATGGGACAAGGGTCCACTTTCCTCCTTCTGCATGCAGAAAATTAGTTTTTTCAGCACCATTTATTGAAAAGACTGCCCTTTCCTACTTATGCGTTTTTTAGCACCTTTGTGGAAAATCAATTGACTGTAATTGCATGATTTTATTTCTTGGCTCTCTATTTTATGCATACAAAGAATTCCATATAGACTCCACCAAAAATAGTGAGAACTAATAAATTTAGTAGAGAGCCAGGATACAAAAATCAACAAATGAAAATTGATAGTGGTTTCTTTATACCAACAAGAAACTATTCAAAAAAGAAATAAAACTAGCTTCCTAACCAATCCTCCCCCCTTCAATACTGGGGACTGAACCCAGGGCTTCACACGTGCTAGTTGAACATTCTACCTCTGAGATACACCTCCAGTCCTTTTTAAAAATTTTGTTTTCATAGTAATGTCTCAATAAATACCTGTAGAATTTTTGTAAAAAAATAATAATTTTGTTTTGATACAGGGTCTTGATATATTTCCCAAGCTGGCCTTAAATTTATGATCCTCCTGCCTCAGCCTTCTGAGTAGCTTGGGATTATAAGCATTCACCATCGCACCTGGCCCAACAATCCCCCACCCTTTTTTAGATACCTGGAATTGAACCTAGAGGCACTTAACCATTGAGTCACAACACTAGCCCTTTTTTGTATTTTATTTTGAGACAGTGTATTGCCGAATTGCTTAGGGCCTCCCTAAATTGCTGAGGCTGGCTTTGAACTCATGATCCTCCTGCTTCAGCCTCCCGAGCCACTGGGATTATAGGCGTGCTTGCCACCACACTCTGCTACAATCCCATTTTTAATAGTTAGGAAAAGTAAAATACTTAGGTATAAATCTAACCAAAGAATAAAACTTTCTATATACTGAAAAGTATAAACATCAATGATAGAAGTTAAAGAAAACACAAATAAATGGAAAGATACTATATTCATTGATTGGAAGAACTAATGAAAGGGTAAAGTTTCTAAGCTGGAAAGCATGAATGTAAAAGATTAGGTATTATTAAGTTCCTCTGTTACACCCAGATTCCTGAGATAGTTAAAACAACGCCCTACTGGCCATTTAGCCTAGGGCCCTGTGCAGTTTGTCACAGGGCCCGAACCAATCAGTTTGAATGTGTACCCCGCTTAGGAATGACCAATCACCCCCGCCCGACCTGTTCCCGCCAATGAATGTGCCAATCACGTCTCAGAGTTGTTGTTCAATTTTCCCGCGCCTCATGATGATTTGTTCTGATGTATGCAAAGCCCACCGCCCTCTCCAAAAAGTGTACTTAAGCTCTGCTTGACCTTTGCTCTGGGCTCTGAGCTGCTCTCCCTTCTTGAGTGGGCACAGAGTCCCAGCGCGCTGGAACGGATCCCCAATAAATTCCCCTCTGCGATTGCATGAAGTGAGTCTCTTGTGTGGTCTCTCCCTCCGACGCTCCGCTGCACCCCAACACTAATATTGTCAAAATGTCCATACTACCCATCATCCAGATTCAACACAATCCCTATCAAAATTTCTACAGTAATCTTCACAGTAATAAAACAAAATGATGAAATTTGGATACAGCCATTAAAAGAATGATGAGAAAGATGAAAAACGTTGGAGGTATAATGCTTCCTAATATTGAACAATTACAAAGCTCTACTAATTCATATAATATAGTACTGCTATGAAAATAGACACATAGACCAACAGAAAAGAGAGCCCACAAATATGGTTCACTCATCTTTGAGAAAGGTGCCAGTAATACACAACAGGAAAGGATGTTTCTTCAAAAAATATTGTTGGAAAAAACTAGGCATATGTATTTTAAAAAGAATTTTTTTAGTTGAAGATGGACACTATTTATTTATTTATTTATTTATATGTGGTGCTGAGGACAGAATCCAGGCCTGACACATGCTCGGCAAGCATTCTACCTCTGAGCTACAACCCCAGTACCAGGCATCCATATTTTTAAAAATAGAACGAAACTGAAATACTGTTACACATTATACATAAAGTTAGCTTGCAATGAATGGATTCAAGACTTAAAGATAAGACTTGTATCTTTAAAACTCCTAGAAGATATTGGGAAAAAAATCTCGACACTGGTCTTGCCAATAATGCATGGATATGTCACTAAACCATAAGAAAAAAAGGGGGGGGATAAAAAATAGGATTTCATCCAACTAAGAAGCTTCTGTTCACAAAGGACACAATCAACAAAATGAAAGTTCACATGTGGAATGAGAGAAAATATTTAAAAGCCATTATATGGTGATTCATTAATATCTATAGTATATGAGGAACTCTATCAAATAACTAGCAAAACTCCCAAATAATCTAATTTAAAAATGGAAAATGAGCTCAAAGGACATTTTTCAAAAGAAGGCATAGAAATGGCCATTAGTTACTTGACAAGCTCGATATTGCTAGTCATCAAGGAAAAGTCCCTATAACCACAATGTGATGTTACTTCAACCTGTTATGATGGCTATGATCATAGGACAATAGATAAGAAACACTGAAGAGTGTTGACACTGTGGTGGGAATGTAAACTGGTACAGGTGTTAGAGAAAACAGAATGGTGGTTCATCCAAAAGTTGAAAATAGGGCTGGGGATGTGGCTCAAGCGGTAGCGCGCTCACCTGGCATGCGTGCGACCTGGGTTCGATCCTCAGCACCACATACCAACAAAGATGTTGTGTCCGCCGAGAACTAAAAAGTAAATATTAAAAATTCTCTTTCTCTCTCCTCTCTCACTCTCTCTTAAAAAAAAAAAAAAAACAAATAAACAAAAGTTGAAAATAGAACTGATACATGATCCAGCCCTTTCACTAGAGGGTGTGTGTCTGAAGGGGACTAAAGCAGTAACTTGAGGACATACCTGCACTACCATATTCACTGCGCTGTTATTCCCAACAGCAAAGATATAGGAAGAGCCTGTCAAAAGATTAATTGATAAGAAGTGGCATATAAATATACAATGGAATATTATCCAATCCTAAAACAGAAGCAAATTCTGCCATTTGCAATAACATGAATGAACCCCAAGGGCGTTTATTCTAAGTGAAATACACAAGAAAGAGAAAGACAAGTCCTATATGGTATCACTGATTTGTGGACTCTTAGAAAAGATATCCATAGGAATAGAAAGTAGAATGGTGACTGTCAGGGGATCAGGGAGTGGAGGAAATGGGGAGAGGTGGGTCTAATGGTACGAGCTCTCAATTAAGAGATGAGTAAATTCTGGGATTGAGTGTAGAGCATGGTGATTATAGTTAATGTATTGTGTACTTGAAATTTGTGAAGAAATTAGAATATTAGTACTTTCACCAAAAGAAAAGCAAAACAAACAAAATAATAACAACAAAAAACCCCAAAATATTGTTGTTATGGTTTAGGTAATAGGTGTCCCCCAAAGATCATATGTGAGTCAATGAAAAAGGTTTAGAGGTAAAATGAGTGAGTTATGAGAGCCTTAACCTAATAAGTGTGTTAATTCATTGTTAGGGATTAACTGGGTGGTAACTGGAGGAGGTGGGGCACTGGGGGCCTGTCTTTGGGGTTTATGTTTTGTCCTTGTTGAGCAGAGCAGAAACATTCAGCATTTGGTTTTTTGGGGATTAGCTTACTTCGTTTAGCATGATATTCTGTAACTCCATCCATTTGCCTTCAAATGCCATAATTTTATTCTCTTTTATTGCTGAGTAATATTCCGTGTGTATATATACCACAGTATCTTTATCCATTCATCTACTGAAGGGCATCTAGCTTGGTTCCACAGTTTGGCTATTATGAATTGTTTTTTTTTTTTAAGATTTTAATTACTTGATTTTATTTTACACTAAGTGGTGGGCACAAAGCAATCCTCCTTAATAAAGTTGACAATTAGCTCACTCAGAACATTTTTAATAATGCACATTAAAAAAAAGTATTCATCTTACAAATTGTTCTGCAATCCAAATATACAATAGCTTGGAAAACAACGTTTAGAAAACAAAAGCCAATGTAAAAAGACAGATTAAAACAACCAGAACAGTACAGGATTTATATGGCTCAGATTTTACAGTTTTCTTACTGCATCATCAATGTCAGAAATCTGTTCCTTCAGCTGGCTCCATTGCTCAGGCTATTATGAATTGTGCTGCTATAAACACTGATGTGGCTGTGTCACTGTAGTATGCTTTTTAAAAGTCCTTTGGGTATAGATCAAGGAGTGGGATAGCTGGGTCAAAAGGTGGTTCCATTCCAAGTTTTTAAAGGAATCTCTATTCTACTTTCCAGATTGGTTGCACCAATTTGCAGAGACCAGCAATTTATGAGTGCATCCCCCACCCCCATCCTTCCCAATACTTGTTTCTTGTATTGTTGAGAACTGTCATTTTGACTGGAGTGAGATAAAATCTTAGTTTTTATTTGCATTTCTCCAATTACACTATCAGACCTTGAACTATACTACAGAGCCATAATAACAAAATGGCATGGTTTTGGCACCAAAACAGACATGTAGACCAATGGCACAGAATAGAAGACAGAGACAAACCCACATAAATACAGTTATCTCATACTAGACAAAGGTGCCTCCAAAAAAAACACATTGGAGAAAAGATAGCCTTTCAACAAATGGTGCTGGTAAAACTGGAAATCCATATGAAGCAAAATGAAATTAAACCCCTATCTCTCACCATGCACAACACTCAACTCAAAGTAGATTAAAGACCTAGGAATTAGATCAGAGACCCTCTGCCTAATAGAATAAAAAGTAGGTCCACAGCCGAGTTGGGATGTTGGATGGCATTCTGCCAGAAGGGAGTGGTTGAGAGGTGATGCCAGCGAGCCATTGAGATGATGATAGTTATGTTAAGCTGTGTATTCAGTTGTATATGGACCCCTGCTGTCCGGCAATAGGGTGGCTCCTGGAATAGGGTGGTTCCTGCTGCCTTGGGCACCACTACTTTGGAGTTCTCGGTTGAGTTCTTGTGGGGTCCAAGTGGGGTAGGCAAGTAGCCGGTGTGTGTGTGGGGGGGAGTTCCTGGGAAGTGTGCGTGGAGTGCTGGTGGAGTTCCGGCAATAAAGTTTCCTGTTTGAACATACAAGTGCTTTGTGGAGGCTGGTGATTTGTGCCCAGCCAGATTGCGGCACATGACGTTGGATTAGGCCCTAACTTCCTTAACAAAACTCATAAAGCACAAGAAATAAAATTAAGAATCACTAAATGTGATGGATTGAAACTAAAAACCTTCTTCTCAGCAAAGGAAACAATCAATGAGGTGAGGAGAGAGCCAATAGTATGGGAGCAAATTTTTTACCACACACACATCAAATAGAGCAGTAATCTCCAGGATATATAAAGAACTCAAAAAACTTAGCACCAAAAAAGCCAAACAACCCACTTAATAAATGGGCTAAGGAACTGAACAGACACTTCTCAGAAGAAGATATACGATTGATCAACAAATATATGAAAAAAATTCATTTTTTCTATTATTTATGTTCAAAATTTTCTCCATAGAAGGAATGGTTGTTATAATTTTAACCAAGAAGCAAATACTTTGCTAAATTTAATTTTAACTTGAAGAGAAAGCCTCTTTAACTAATTGAGAAAAAGATGCTTTATAATGATTCTGCTCTAGGAGTTATATGATCAAGAGCTGGATGGAGCGAAAAAGGCAAAGGTAGAGAAGAAAATGTACCTAGAAAGAAGGTCTAATAACATTACTGTAAAGTAAACAGCAGTTTTTAAAGCCCAAAGATACAGATTATCAGCTTAATATGATGGAAGAAAAAGGATTTCAAATCATATATCTGATTTCACCCAGGGCTCGGGCACTGTGGATGCTGAGTACACACTTATCCTGGGTGAGTTTCTGTTTTCTGATCTACAAAATGAAAATAATAATAATCTCAACCTCTCATGTAAGGATCTGGCGAATCGTTGGAAAAAGAGACCATAAGAGACCAGCTTCATGCAATGGGCAGGAGGGAGTTTATTGAAGAGGATCCTAATTCAGCGCGCTGAGGCTCAAGGCTCACTCAAGAAGGGAGAGCGGCCCAGAGCCCCTAGCAGGGGTTAAGCAGTGCTTAAGTACACTTTTTGGGGAGGGCGGGAGGCTTTGCATACATCAGAACAAATCATCATGAGGCACGGGAAAATTGAACAACAACTCTGAGACGTGATTGGCACATTCATTGGCGGGAACAGATCGAGCGGGGGTGATTGGTCATTCCTAAGCGGGGTACACATTCAAACTGATTGGTTCGGGCCCTGTGACAAACTGCACAGGGCCCTAGGCTAAATGGCCAGTAGGGCGTTGTCTTAACTGTCTCAGGAATTTGGGTGTAACAGAGGAATTTAATAATACCTAATCTTTTACATTTTAATTCAAGCTTTCCAGCTTAGAAACTTTACCTTTTCACTCATGACTGGTGTTAGGATAAAAGAGGTAGGAGAAAACTAAGTAGGAAACTATACATATTCTGATATATGCACATCCTACGTATATTTTAGATTATTTTCCAATATACATTTTTATATTCACAATAATTTATGAAGCATTTTATCCAGCTTCCCTTTTCTGAAAACAGAAGTAGCATCTCCCAATGGTAGTACTGATATTTAAGTAAATTTTTGAGAGAAGAAATAATAATGCACTTCAGAATGTTAAATTCATACTCTAAAGTCAGATCTGAACAAGCTGGGTGTGGTGGGACACGCCTGTAATCCCAGCAGCTCAGGAGGCTGAGGCAGGAGGATCACGAGTTCAAAGCCAACCTCAGCAATTTAGCAAGACCCTAAGCAATTCAGCGAGACCCTTCCTCTAAATAAAATACAAAAAAGGGATGGGGGCTGTGGCTCAGTGGTTAAGTGCTCCTGAGTTCAATCCCTGGTAAAGAATATCTGAACAAATATTGTGTTCATCTAAAAATCTTGCTTTCATCCTATAAAATTTGAAAGGGTTTATATTAAAACAATCAAGTGTTTGACTCTCCTGATATCTAGGTAAGTAGATATCAGGATACTAAAATGCTTTTTCTTTGTGGTAATGATACTAGAGATCTTATTCCTGAAGAAAAGACTGTTTTGGTGATGGTTTTCTGATGTAATATTTCCATTACAGAAAAGAGCATCCTAAGAACCGCCTTAATGACAACAGAAAGAAGATGACATCATCAGGGCAAAGTGCCAAGGAAAAGAAAGTCTGCTCTTTAAAAGCGACTGAGTAAGGTTGAAGGTTGGTAAGGATTTTTTTGGGGGGGATGTCATATTTTGGATTGCTAAAGTTCCTAAGCCACTGTTGGAGATGGAACTTCACTCGTGGACTGTGAAAATCTTCCTAGTGACCAGCTTCTAAGGGACAAATGCCTCACCTCAGCTAAAACAGAGCAGGATGCAAAATGGTTGGAAGATGCTTTGACTTGTCTAAGGGCAAGTCTGACTTGTGAGGGCAGCGGCCACGATGAGGTTAAGACCTCAGCCTCACCCCCATGTGTGCAGAGATCTAGAGACATGAGGGAGGTTGGTCCCAGAGGTTCATGCAGGAGTTGTAAAGGCTTGGGGACTGATGGAAGTCTTTCATAACAATACCTGGACTAGAAGGCAGATTCATCCTTTTAGAGGAAGGTAAGTTCCCTGGAAACGTCAGCATCTCTTAGCTGCCTTTTAGAGCCTAAGAATCTCTACTTTTGTGCTTAAGAGCTGTAAAGTGTGTGCACCATCAGAGGTCTTGATGACTAGAAAATGATCCTGAGTGTACCTTTGAGTATTACAAACTACTGTTCTCGACTTTGTCTTTTGTAACATCTGTAAGAATCTGTGAGATCTGGCAGCACCATGGAATTCTGAACTAAACTTGGTCCTGGTTCCAACTGGAATGGTTCACAATGCCATGCCAACATATTTATACTTAGCTCTACGGAGATATTCAAGGGCATCAAGATGTGTTATTGTACACAGAGCCCTGAAAACAGGAAAACATGATCATCAAGCGTATTACACACTGTTAGAATAAGAACACACTGGGCCAGGAGTTCAGCTTTTAAGAAGTCAGTTATGGTAACAGCTAGTCTTTAATGAACACTTACTAACATCAGAAATAGTTTTGTAATCATGGTCTCATTTAATCTTTACAACAACTTTGGGGCATAGATGTCAATGATATTTGTACTCCAAAGACGAGAAAACCAGAGTTCACATAGAGATTAAATTGTCAGCATCACATGGCTGGTAAGTAGTGGGGACAGATGATGGTCTGTTGGCCCCCAGTATTCAGGTCCTTAACCCCACTGACTTTATGGCAGTTATTATGAACCGAAAGACAACCAGTGTGACTGATGATGTTTTCAGCATCCAGAGGTTGGTGCTTTGGCACCTGGAAGCACAGCTTTAATATGCACATTTCTGAGCTCCTTACCGTTTAAGCCAAACCCTACCCATATGATTTTGATATGAATAAGTAGTATTTCAGAGTAGCTCCAACCCCACAGAAACCTTGTAGACCCAGGGGATTAGCTAGGAGTTCTGGTGGAGATCTGTGTCCTGTCCTCCAGATCACTCAGGTCATTCTTCCACACACACGAAAACTTCACCTGGGGAATGATTTGTCGCTTGGTCCTGAGTTCACTGGGAATGTCACCAATGAGACCACAGCTGCTTCATGGTCCTATGACAACAATAAAGCCAAGACCTTGTGTGAGCACTGACATATAAGGAGATCCAACTGCTGGCCTCTTCTACCTGTAAATAACTGTGAGATCATGGCTCAATCACTTTCTCTGTGTCTTGGCCAGGAATGGAGACATTCATATCTGTCTTCTTACTTGCAGAAATCTTAGGAAAACGAAATGAGATAATGGATCCTCAGCACATTGCAAAAGTATGAAATGGCCCATGACGTTCTGTCCTTGAGCTGCTGGCATCTAACTGCCTCTCTTAACTTACACTCCTAACCCACACCCATCTTAGCACACATGTCAGCTGGGGGCATTTTCACTTTATTAGAAAAATATTAATTTTAGGAATGAGGGTCTTTGAAGAATCTTCAAATTCTACTTTTAAGGCAAAAATCTTACCTTCCTTTGTGTGAGGATGAGCCTAATCCAAGTACAAACGGTGATTAGCAAAACACATGTGACTTTGAGTGACTGCCTCCATGGAGCTGTTGGGTGGAGGGAACGTTTGTCCATGGACATGAAAGAGACAAAGCTCTGAAACAAGACCCTGGCTGTGTTCAGTTCTCTAGTTTCCCTGTGAGGGTCTAGTTTAGCCAGTGTCCCTTCCACAACCCAGAAAAGCTCCACAGTTGGTGTCTGGTGTCCGTTAGTGGCCGGATCCTGGGAAGGTCAGTGCCCACATCAGAAAGGTACACGGAGATCAGTTATGATGAGGAAGGAATGTCCATGCACATTCCAAAGCTCAAAGTATATATTGTTCATGCTTTATACAACTATCATATTTTTTCTTTTTTAAAAATTAGTAATTTAATTTCTTTGGTGATTGGATATCTAACTAATGAATCGTGAGTTTCCAGTTATAGCACATTTTAAAAATAGTGTTGGCTATTATACAATATGTTATACTCTCATTGACTCTTGATTAGATGCTTGGAGAAAGTTTATCAAAGGGTCTACAGTATGAATGTGTTACCCTAAAATCTCACCCTGGGAACTTCATCTCCAGTGCAACCATGTTGAGGTGGGGGAACTTTAAGAGGAGTTTAGCTCGTGCAGCTGTGCCCTCGGGGATGGACTGAAGCCATCATTGCAGTGGGTACATCATTAGTGTCATGAATGTGGGTTTGTCAGAGAATTGAATTTTGCTCTCTCTTGCTCTGTCTCTCATGCCCTCCTTCATTCTCTCATCTTCTACCACGGGATGATGCCACAAGAAGACTCTCACTAGGTGCTGGGCACCTTGAAATTGGATTCCCCAGCCTCCATAAATGTAAGAAATAAATCCCTTTATGAATTACCCAAGTTTTGCTCTTTTATTATAGTAACACAAAGTCAGAAAATTGGTACTGAAAGGTGAGGTTGTTTCTATAACAAACAACCTCACCTTTCAGTACCAATTTGTGAAAATGTGGATTGGGCTTTGGAACTGCCTGTTGGGTAGAGGCTGGATGAACTTGGAGAATCAGACTAGAAAATGCCTTGATGGTCATGAGTGGGGATTTTCATTTGGGGATCAGAAGAAAGAACTTAGGGAAGATCTGGAACTTCTTAGGGATTGCTGAAATGATTTTCATCAGAAGGGTTGTAGGAATATGGCAAGGAAAGGCCATTCTGATGAGTTGTCAAGTGGAACCGAGGAATAAGCTGTTGGAGGCTGAAGTAAAGACAGATCCTTTTTATACAGTTGCAGAGAACTTGGTGGAATGGTCTGTGCCCTAGAGCTTTGTGCAGGGCAGAATTTAAGAGCCATGAGCTGGAAAATCTGGCAAAAGAAGGATTTGGACTTGCTGTTATTCTTTTCTTCTTGTCCCTTTCTCCCTTTTCGAGTGGGGATTTCTATCCTGTGCCTGTTCCACCACTGTGTTCTGGAGGCATATAACTGGTTTTGATTTCACAGTTTTAGAGCTGGTAGGGAATTTGTCTTAGTAGAAAATTTGCCTTGAGCTCTCACCCATACCTGAGTTAGATGAGATTCTGGACATTTCTTCTTGATGTTGTTCTAATTTGTTATACATGACAGCAGAGTGCATTTCAATTCATAATACATAAATGAAGCACAATTTTTCATTTCTCTGATTGTACACAGAGTTACACCATTTGTGTCTTCATATGTATACCTAGGATAATAATGTCCATCTCATTCCACCATCTTTCCTACCCCCATGTCTCCTCCCTTCCCCTCCCTCCCCTTTGCCCTATCTAAAGTTCCTCCATTCCTACCATGCTCCACCCACCCTCATTATGGATTAGCATCCACTTATCAGAGAAAACATTTGGCCTTTGTTTTTGGGGATTGGCTAACTTCACTTAGCATGATATTCTCCAACTCCATTCATTACCCTTCAAATGCCATTATTTTATTCTCTTTTAATGCTGAGTAATGTTCCATTGTGTATATTTATCCATTCATCTATGAAGGGCATCGAGGTTGGTTCCAAACTTTAGCTATTGTGAATTGTGCTGCTAAAACATTAATGTGGCCGCATCACTGTACCATGCTGTTTTTAAGTCCTTTGGGTGTAAACCTGGGATACCTGGGTCAAATGGTCGTTCCATTCTAAGTTTTCTAAGGAATTTCCATACTGCTTTACAGAGATTCTGGACTTTTGATGCTGAAATGAGTTAAAACTTGTGGGGCTATTAGGATTAAGTAAATATATTCTGCATGTTAGACAGCTGTGAATTTTGGGATCTAGGATAAGAATGCTATGGTTTGAATTATATCCCCCCAAATTTAAGCATTTGAAACTTAGTCCCCAGTGCAATGGAATTGAGAGGTATTTAAGTCATGAGGGCTCTTTCCTTACAAATGGATTATTGTCGTTGTGAGAGTGGGTTTATTATTGCATGAGTAGTTTGTTTAAAATGTCTCTCTCTCTCTTTCTCACCCTCACATCTTCTCACCTATCACTTTGGGATGATGCAGCAGAAAGGTCCTTGTTAGGGTCCAGCACCATGATATTGGACTGACCAGCCTTCAGAACTGTGAGAAATGAAGTTATTATTTTTTTACAGGTTATCCAATGTGTGATAGTATGTTATAGTAGCATGAAAATTATGAGAAGATTGGGGTGACATTTATGGGCCAATGGACTAAAAGACCCCTAGATAATTCTGAAAACCCAAAAGCCAGTAAGGGAGTCATTATCCTTGGTCCTGAAGAACTGGCATAGCTGACCTTTTCTGTCTAGGAAGATAATTCTTCAGGACGAAATGTAGCACTCTGTGAGTATGACCCTAATATGTACTATATGTCATTGAATCAAGAGCACTCTGAATCAATACCCACTGGAGTATTGCAGCTCAATTTGTAAGTTCAGAAGCTGAGAGGCAGCTGTTTTTTTTTTTTTTTTTTTTTGCAAAACAACAATGTCCTGAGCTTGGATACCACATGGGACAGATTACCATGGCTCCTTTTCACGGTGACAACTTTTATATTTAACTTCAGCCAAATGTCTTGAAAATATGAAATGACAAACACCAATAAGAAGAAAGTGGCCTGCAGAGCTTGAATAAGCTCATGTTCAGAATTATTGGAACCACAGGTGGGGAAACAGTATCCTCAGTCTCATCCTAAAGATACATCACTTTCTTTCCTAAAATCACTTGTCTTCTCTTGTCCTGGAAAATACAATGGACCACTTTTATGGGGCATGAAAACCAAACTAGAGAGATCCAGTTCCATTTCCACCCCTTTTCGCCCATCCTGGAGGTCCAGATGTTTATTTTTGTGCTGTTCCTGCTGTTGTACATTGGCAGTCTCCTTGGTAATGCCACAATCTCTCTCACTGTCTGGGCTGAGCGCTCTCTCCACATTCCCATGTACTTCTTTCTGGCCAACCTGGCAGTGCTGGAGATCTTTTACTCTTCCACGGTGGCCCCTCTGGCTTTGGTCAACCTCGTGACCATGGGGAGGATTCCCATCTCCTTCGCTGGTTGTGGCACGCAGATGTTCTTCTTTGTTTTTCTGGGTAGTGCTGACTGTATCCTCTTGGGGATCATGGCTTACGATCGGTTTGTAGCAATCCGGGAGCCCTTGCGTTACACCCTCATCATGAGACGGCAGCTGTGTGCCCAGTTGGCTTTGGGAGCTCTGGTCCTTGGTTTCATTCTAGCTTTACAACTGACAGTTCTGATCTTCCATCTGCCATTCTGTGGCCACAACAGAATCACCCACTTCTACTGCGATGTGCTGCCCATCCTGAGGTTGGCGTGCGGGGACACTCGGATGCAGGAAGCCATGATCTTCATCGTCAGCGTCATCATCCTCACCATCCCCTTTTCTCTGATCTCCATCTCCTACGTCTTCATCATTGCTGCCATTTTGAAGATCCGCTCGGTCGAGGGACGGAACAAGGCCTTCTCCACTTGCTCTTCTCACCTGACTGTGGTTCTTCTGCAGTATGGTTGCTGCAGCCTCATCTATTTACGCCCCAGCTCCAGCTACAACCCAGAAATGGGCCGAGTGGTGTCTGTTGTCTACACCTTTGTCACCCCTGTCTTGAATCCCTTGATTTACAGCATGAGAAACAAGGAGCTGAAAGATGCTCTGAACAAAGTAGTGAGAAGACATTTATTGCAGTAGGAAATGGGCTTCTGGACTCGTGCAAATGGCAGGAAACGGCACAATGAAGTATTAGATGACTTAAATATTTACTACTTCCTCCTGCTCCCTCTTCTCTCTTTTTTTTTTTTTTTTTAGAATTTTTTATTTATTTTTTAGTTCTCGGCGGACACAACATCTTTGTTGGTATGTGGTGCTGAGGATCGAACCCGGGTCGCACGCATGCCAGGCGAGCGCGCTACCGCTTGAGCCACATCCCCAGCCCCTCCCTCTTCTCTTTGTTGCTCCCAAAGATAGAGCAAGTTCCTGAAGGAAAGATTTCACCACTTAGAGGAAGCTCTCAATGGGCAGGTATTTGTGTGTTTGTGCGCTAATCCATCCCTAGTACTTAGCTATTGACACTGAGTACTTATTTATTCAACTAATGAATTCATTAAGATGATATCAAATAACTTTACTGGGTTTTCTTGTTTGTTTGTTTGTTATATTCCCCAGAATCGTATATAGAGCTTTGCCATAATAGGCAATTTAACTAATATTTGGAGGATAACTGAAAGTCATCTAAGAACCCTAATGATTTTTCAAGTTTCCATTTCATAATCTCTTTTCCTCTCCTCTGTTGAGTGACCCTTGGGAATGTTTACTGTAATGTTTCCAAAATTCACAGTTAGAAAACAACATTTTCACTCCTTCTCGTTTGAATGAGAAATACATTTCTCATTCTTTTTCTTTATTTTCTCCTTGCTTCCTTCTCTCTCCTTCCCTTCTTCCTATTCTCCCTCTCTCTCCCTTTCATCAATTTGAAGGTTTTACAATGACAACTATTTGTCTCATTTGCATTTATTTATTAATTAAACTGATCTTCTCATGTATTTTCTAGCCATTGTAATTTTTGGTGTATTTTTCTAAGGCATTTTAAAATTTTAGGATCAACCTTTAAGTCTTTGTATTGTATGTCAATAATTCCTATAATATTTGTAGAGTATATTTTGAGAATCCATTAATGATTTTATAGACTTATTCATATACATGTATCATATGGAATTATGTATTCAAATTTTTGGCTTGTGGTATTCCATTTTTATAATAAATAAATTCTGAAATGTTATCCTGAAATCATGAACATATTCATTCATTTTGTCTTTGCTGCTTAATCTTTGCAATTTTACATGGGACTTATTGATCACTCTGGAATTTACCCTGTAGTACTTTGCTATGAGAGTTTAACCTTTTCCCATTGGTGGTGATACTGGCATCTGATGTACATGTGCCTGTGGAGAGTGGCTCTAGAGTTGGGGGTCTGTGGGTGAACACAGAATAGCCAAGGTATGTGTCCAAGGCATGGGTGCAAGGCTTGTGTAGGGTTGAAGGGAAGGTGGTCACCTTCTTCCCTCCCTGAGCAACAGCACCTCCTTTGGCATGGGATGAGTAGTATCTCCATCCCTAGGTGGTCAGTGCTGCCAATGGCTGTTCTTTGCCTTAGTGGTGAAAGCTGCAGGTGTCCTCTATGGAGCAGGACACTGGAGTTGGTGCCAATTCACACCATAAGGTCCTCCAGTGACCTTGAAATGTGCAGTGAATCTGCGGCTGTCACAAGGCTATTGTGTTTCTTGGTGGCAAATGCTAAATGGGTCTTCTAGAGAGGAGGCCATGGGGTACTCTGGTGGCATGCCTCATGGCCCATACAGATAGCCTGCTTCTTTGATTCTAGTCATTTACAGATGTCTCTAGTTAGCTGAGCTCCCAAGCAATCTTTCCCATACTATATTTTTTCCCCATTCTCTTTGTCTAGATCCATTGTGTTGTAGTAGGTTCCTAATTGGCACCTTGAGCCCTCCCAGGGCTACTTGTATTTGTAGATAGCTAATTGTATTTTGTTGGGGTGATGAAGGCTGCTTAGGTTAAGTTATGACTGGCTTAAATCATACTGTTTATGTAAATCCTTAATTAACCACATACCAATAGAAATTATTCAAAAGAGCAAAAGAAACAACAACAACAACAAAAAACCCACAATGAAACAGAAAGGAAGGCAGCAAGAGAAAAAAAGAGGGACAGAAGGACTCTAAGAAATTCAAAAGCAGCTAACAGATGGCAGTAGTACACCTTTCCCTATTAGTAATTAATTTAAATGTTAATGACTAAAGTCCCCAATAAAATAACACAGAGTGTCCAAAAAAGATCCAGCCCTGGCCAATTACAAGAAACTCATTTTATATCCAAAGGCAAATATTCTGAAAATGAGGAATAAAAATAGCTATTTCATGCAAATGAAAACCCAAAGAAAGCAGGGATGGTTACACTTACATCAGACAAAGTGAATTTGAGTAAAAAACTGTCGGTAGAGACAAAGAAGGTCATTACATAATGTCAAAAGGGCCAAATCAACAGAGCAACATAAGCACCCAACATCAGTGCACCTAGTATATGAAACCGATATTGACAGATTGGGAAAGAAAAATTGGCGACCTTGCACCAATAAGGAAAGACTTTAATACCCCACTTTCCATAACGGATAGAACATCTAGACACAAAATCAATATTAAAAAAGAGGACATGAACAACATCATAGGCCCGATGGACATCCTAGACAGGTATAGAACATGAAAGCAGAAAAATGCACATTCTCCAGTATGCACAGAACATTTCCCGAGACCTCACGCTGGGTCCCCAAACAAGTGTTAACAAACTTAAGAAGACCAAATATCTTTTCTGACAACAATAAAAATACAACTAGAAATCAACACCAGCCAGAAAATGTGAAAATTCAAAAATATGTGGAAGTTAAATAACAAGCTCTTGAACGCAAGTCAAAGACAGAAAAAATGAGAAGAGAATTTTAAAAAATATGGAGGCTAATGAAAACGAAGACACAACTTTTCAAAAAGTATCTTAAGACTAAAATGAAAATGCAATGTATCAAAATTTATGGGATGTGCCAGAAGGAAGCCCTATGAAGGGACAGTTTATCATGATAAACATCTGAATGAAGAAAAAAGAAAAATCTCAATGGAAGATTGAGCTTTATGCCTCAAGGAACCAGAAAAAGAACAAACTAAGCCCCGAATTAACAGAGAGAGGAAGTATTAAAGATCAGGCAGAAATAAATCATATAGAGAATAGAAAAATTATAGAAAAGAAATCAACAAGACCAAGAATTGATTTTCAAAAATAAACAACATTGACAAATCCATAGCTAGATTAAGAAAAAGGGAATTTAGACTCATATAAATGGAAACATAAAGAGGAGATATTAAAACACATGCTTTAAAAAACAATCACAAGAGATTGTTATAAACACTTTTACCAAACTTTTAAAGAATTAGTACCAATCTTTCTTTCTTTTTTTTAAAGAGAGAGTGAGAGAGAATTTTTAATATTTATTTTTTAGTTCTCTGGACACAACATCTTTGTTGGTATGTGGTGCTGAGGATCAAACCCGGGCCGCACGCATACCAGGCAAGTGCGCTACCGCTTGAGCCACATCCCCACCCCCCAATTTTTCTTAAACCTCTCCAAAATTAAACTATCAGAGACACTTGAAAACTGATTTTTAGGAGACCACAACCAATCGGATACCAAAGCTAGACAAAAATAACAAATAAAAACTGTAGGCCAATATCTCTGAAGAATGCAAAAAATCCTCACTAAAATACTAGCAAAGTGAATATAAGAAAAGATTATACATCACCAAATGGGATTATCACCGGTATGCAATGCTGGTTTCACATATGCAAATTAATCAGTTTCACATATGCAAGCAAATTCATATACAGAGTGAATGATAAAAATCAAGGATAGTTTCAATATATTTCTATAGATTAAAACAGATGGGGCAAAGTTTAACATTCATTTATTATAAATTGCTCAAAAAATAAGTATAGAAGGAAATTTTCTCAACAGACTAAATACTATTTTTGAAAAGTTCACAACTGACATCATCATTAATGGGGAAAAATGATGTGCTTTGCCTCTGAGATCCAGTATAAGTCAAGGACATCTATCTCACCACTTGCATTCAGTGGAGATTGGGAAGTATTAGCAAGAGCAATTAGGAAAAGGAATAAAAGACATCCAATCAAAAGGAAGGAGGTAAAATATTCTTTGCAAATGGCATCATTCTATATGTAGAAAACCCTAAAGACTATTAAAAACAGAATAAAGCAATGAAGTTGTAGGCTACAAAGTCACCACATGAAAACCAGTTACATTTCTTCTCACCACTGATGATCAATCTGAAAATGAAATACAGAAAACAACCGTATTTATCATAGCATTAAAAAAATAACAAAATACTTAGGAATAAATTTAACCAAGAGTGTGGAAAGATCTATACCCTGAAAATGATAAGACATAGAAAAAAGTAACTGAAGATCATATAAATGTGCAGGAAAATGTCCTGTGTTCATACCCAATGCAATATGCAGATTCAATGCAACCCCTATCAAAATTTCTGTGCCATTTTCAGTGATAGAGAAAACAAATCTAGTAGACACCCTCCCTGCTCCAAACCTTAAATATCCATAGTAATCATGAGAAAGAACAAAGCAGGAGGCGTCACACTTCCTGATTTCTAAGCATGTCTGCACAAAGCTAGAGTAACCAAAGTAATACAGTGTTGGCATAAAGACAGACACAGACCAATGGAATGGAATGGTGAGCCTGGAAACAACCTGAGCATGTATGGACAACTTTTTTTTTTTTTTTTTTTTTGTAATGGGGATTGAACCCAGGAGTGCTTTACCACTGAGCTACATCCCTAGTCCTTTTTATTTTTTATTTTGAGTCAGGGACTTGCTAAATTGTTGAGCCTGGCTTTGAACTTGTGATCCTCCTGCTTCAGCCTCTCGAGCCACTGGGATTACAGCATGGGCCACTGCACCTGGGTTGGCCATGTCTTGACCATGGTCATCAACTCAATATGTATGACAATCCATCAATCACATAAAACTGTAATTTTTATTAAAAAACAAACAAAATCTCCACTTGCATTTCAAAACCCTTTATGAATTATTTTCTTTTTAACTTTCCAATTCATCTCCTGATAGAATCCAGTTTTACTCTACATTCTAATCAAGCAAGCCATTTTCCAAAAGGAAAGTGGACACAATAAACAGGAACCTCTAGGAACTGTTCCTTTGAAGAGGCAAAAGTTTTGAAACAGAAAAATCTTGGGGTCTGCTTTTGGTGAGATACTTTTAAAACCACTTTATTGTGGCATATCGGCATATAAAAAGCTATGCATATCAAGTATATAAGTCTTAATGAGTTTGGTGATAAGTTAAACGCTAGTTAAACCATCACCATCATCAAGACTATAAACATACAAGAGGATATTTTTAAAGTGTCTTTTTAGTACATAATAGTTATACATGATATTGGCATTCTTTTTTTTTTTTTCTTTCAGTGCTAGGGTTGTGCATGCTAGGCAAGCACTCCACCACTGAGTCACATCCCCAGCCCTTGGAGTTCATTTTGACATATTCATAAATATATAACATCATTTGCTCCATTTTAATTCCCAGTATCTCCACTTTCCCTATTCTTCTCCCTTCCCCTGATCTCCTTCCTCATACTGGTTGGTCTTCCTTATTTATTGTGTTTTTTAAATAGCTGCATGATCCTTATGGATAATGGTGGAATCCACTGTGATATATGCATATGTGCACATAACATAATTTGGTCAATTTCATTCTGTGTTCCCTCTCCTTTCCTTTTCCCTTCAATCCCCTTCCTCTACTCCACAGTTCTTAGAGGAGATTTTAAGTAGTGAACTTCAGGGAGAAAATGACACCAGTTAATGAGAACACGAGAGACAGGAGGAGAGTCTAGGGAGACCAGGTGTAGATCCTCTGAAAGAACCAAAGATGAGCATACCAAATTAACAGATGGATCAGAACAACAAGTAACCAGCTAGTAAATGTTTTAGGCAACCTGAACAAATTAGGGCTAGAGTCCACGAAGCTTCCAGTAGTGATTTAAGTCAGTGTAATGTCTTTATATACACCTACAACCATGAAGAATACAGACTGTCTGTCTTTCCAAGAGAGCAGCACCCAGGAACTGGAGTTGCTGCTGACCTTACTTAGAGTCTGACAGTGGATGATTGTGGGATCCATCTCTAAGCCAAGATAAGAAGAGGGATTTTGGAGGATCTAAGGTTAAGCTCCAAATGCAGGAGTCCTGCCAACTCTGATATATTTCATGATAGAAACGCAACTTTGGCAATGTCTACTTTTTGACTTCAAAAGGTGGTCAGAAAAGCAACTGGATTTGGTTACTGCATAAACTGTACCTGCCAAGTCAACCTGTGTTTGGATGACAGTCACACACTGTAAGAAAACTAAGCTTGATAAAACCTCCACACCTCTGATTGCAGGGACATTAAGGAAGAATAAAAAGCAGCTTTATTTTGTGAGCCCTAGACCGTAAAACAGAAGGAGAAAAATTATAGTGAGTAAAAACTCCGTTCAATTTGAAGGATTATCTAGATTGATTCTGATTCCAAGTAAAATGATGTAGGCATAATCCCTCCATCTCTCCCCCTGAATGAAGCCATAAACACTGGATCCAAAGCTTGGAGCATTTATTTGAGGGATCTGAAAGGTAATATTATTACCCCTCTTCTACCCCCTCTGTTTTTGCAAGGCCTGAACTGAATTCTAAAATATATACAAATGACTTTGAAAATGGTATTAAAAGATAAATCACTTTTTAGCTTTCCAGATGACAAACTGGCCCTTGGTGGACCACATGTGGGATATATCTGAATATCACAGCAAAGGTGTTAGATACTGAAAACACAACACAGCACTCCCCACCCCCAACAATTTGGCCCTAACCTCCAGGAACAACTGTTTCTTTCACTTGCTCTTCTGTTTTTTCATCTGGTCTTGTAACCTCCTTTTACTCCTTTCTCATTCATATTTTATCTAGCCATTAATATATTAAATATTGAAAAAAGATCATTTCCTGGCCTCTAGGAAAAACAACTCTTCTTTCTCCCTCTCTGTCTTTCCCTTGTTTCTCTTCCATTTTTCCCTTTCCCTTCCCCCTACATGGTACCTCCTCCTTTTCTGAGATGTGATAGTAACAAAATGCAGTTGGAATTTTCATCAAAACAATTATAATTCTCATCAGAATGATGACTCAGATCACAGAATTAGTCTTCTGTTAGTCATGAGCCGTTGCAAGACTGGACACCCATTGCACATACTTTAGTGTATTTTTCCATATTAGGCAGTTGGCCACATCTTCCTGAATTTTCCAGGTGAACAATGAACCTATGTATGGGACTCAGTAATAAATTTTCAGTATTTGCATATGAACATTCAACATATATTTGCAGAGGTTCTAATTTCTGGGAAATTAAACCTCAACTCTCTGGATGTCCCTAGTATACCATCAGGATTTGTGGAGAAAGAGAGAGATAAAGATAACAGTGATATTGTAATTTATTTATTTATAAATAAATATATAAGAAAATATATATTTGGTCTTTCAGTACTCGGCATATGCCTCCTAAAACCCTGGAATTTTCCAAAGTGGAAAGCAAATCTTTGTGTGCTCATGAGATGAGTGGTTATTTGGGGCTCCTGGGAAGCCTCAGAATGGGAGTTGGTTGCCAGCAGAACTAACCGTGTGATTAGAGATTTGGAACACTCAGATCCTCGCCCACCTCTGGGGAAAGGTGGGTGAAACTTGAAGGGCTGAAACTTGAGGTGACGGTCAGCGTCCAGTGATTAATCAAGCATACCTACATAATTTGAGTTCCAACCCCGCTCCCTCCAAAGGTCAGGATTCAGAGAGGTTCCAGGTTGCTGAACACACACAGGAATTGGAAATTTTCCAAAAATGAGACAGACGCTCCTTGCATCTTTCCCCATACCTTACCACATGCTTCTTTTCATTCAGAGGTTGTTCCTTTAAATATACAGGTAACTGTAAAAGTGTTTCCCCAGCTCTGGGAGCCATTCTAGCAAATAATTGAAGCAGAGAAGGAGCAGGAGGCCCTGAGATCCTTTGATTTTTTCATAGTTTGTGATTTGCATCTGAAGTGGGGGATGAAGAGGCATCTGATACTAACTCCAGGTAGATAGTGTCACAGTTGAATTAAATTGTAGGACATTCAGTTGGTGTCCACTAAAAATAGGAAAATTACTGGTGGAAAAAAAAAACATGCCTACATATTTGGTGGCCAGAAGTGTTGAATGAGAGTATAGAGATAAATCATTGTTATTTTCTCCCTGATGCATTCCAATAACAGGAGTCTTCATTTACCAAACCCTATGTGAAACAGGAAAGAATCTTTCTGAGTGTCAAGATGGAAAACAAAACCTACATTCATAATCTTTCTGACATTGAGAAATTTTAAGAGTTTGTTCTAATTAATTTCAGCATTTTCCTTTTTAGAAGAATACACATGCAAAAACCTTTTATAAGCTACATAAAATAAATAGCATCATAACTTTGTCTCTGAATTTAATGACCAGAAATAGTGGAGAGGCTTTCTGGACAAAAATGTTGGACAGTATTGTCCACTTGTGAATTGTCATTACTTCACTGCTCAAGGGTGGTGTCACCCACACGTACATCATTTGTTTGATTCATATATATAACACCACTAAGCCACATCCCCAGTCCTTTCTATATTTTTAAATTTTGAGACAGGGTCTTGTGAAGTTGCTGAGTCTGGCCTCCAAACTTGCAATCCTCCTGCTTTGGCCTCACAAATTCCTGGGATTACAGGCATGCACCAATCCAGCTTTCCACTCATCTTAATGAGTGAAGCTTGTGAAGGGAATAATCAAAGGCCAGGGGTATTTTTTTTTCCTTTAAGGGAACAAAAGAAATAATTAGATTCAAAACTTGGACACTAACCAGAAATGGGAGCTAGAGTTTTGAATGTTGACATTAGAGCAAGAGATTTGTCAAGAGACCAAGGCTGAAGCACAATATTAAGCACTTTTCAAATTCATTACACAAAGTCAAGACCTTTAGGGACATCTATGTGGGCATGATAGAGGAATTCTCAAATGACAGTGTGTGGCCTTCAGGCATAATTGTGAGACTCAAGAATAAAGTTGGATTTCTATTAAATTAACTCTAATGAGTAGAATTCATACAATTATTAGAAACAGAGATGGTGCTAATTTGGGTTAGGCATGTGGCTCAGTGGTAGAGTGCTTGCTTAGCATATGCAAGGTCTTGGGTTGAATCCCTAGCACTGGGGTGGGGGGGAGATGCTAATGCTCAAGTATTGGAGTAATGGTTCAAGAGATAATTTTTGTTTTATGTATAAACATGACATTTTTAGTTTGTTCCTTAACAATTTTTTTTGGCCAACTACTCCTCTTTAAATACTTTTAAATTTTTATTCTGATAAGGACATTTAATATGAGATTTAACATCTTAACAGACTTTTAGGTGTATAATACAATATCATTAACTATAGGCAAAATGTTGAGCAGCAGGCATCTGGAGATAATTCATCTTGGCATTATGAATCTGCATATTTATTGATTAGCATTTCCCTCCCTCTCCTGTTTTGGCAATCCTGGTTCTGTTCTTTGCTTCTGTGAGTTTGCCTATTTGAGTATCTCCTATAAGGAATCATGCGGTATTTGTCATTCTGTGACTGCCTTATTTTACTTAGCATGATGTCTCCCAAATTCATGCATATTGTTGCTATTGAAAGATTTCCTTCTTCTTAATGGCCGAATGATATTCCATCATATGCATAAACCTCATTTTCTTTAGGAATTCATCCTTGATGGTCATTTGGGTTATTTCCCCATCTTGGCTGTTGTGAACAGTGCTGCAAGGAGTGTGAGGATCCTTTAGAAACTGATTTCAATTCTTTTGAATAAATACCAAGAAATAGGATCGTTAGGTCATATGGTAGCTTTAGTTTTAATTTTTTTTGGGGGAGAAATCTTCTTATTGTTTTCAACAGTGGTTGCACTACAGTGCATTTCCATCAACAATATAAAAGGGTGTCCTGGTCTCCCTATCTTTGACAACACTGTTGTCTTTGATTTTTGATAATGACCATCCGTACATGCAGTCAGCGAGCGATGCCTCATTGTGCTTTTGGTTTGCATTTCCCTGATGATTAGTGACATTGAGCATCTTTTCATGTATCTATTGGCTATTTCTATGTCTTCTATGGAGAAATGTCTAATGAGGTTCTTAGCTCATTTTTAAATTGTTGTTTTATGTTTTTTTTTTGTTTTTGTTCAGCTATTAAGCTGTAAGAGTCCCATGTATGTTTGGAAACTAATCCCTTAACTGATACATGATTTTCAAATACATTCTCCCATTCTAAAGGTTGAGTTTTCACTCTGTTAACTATTTGCTTTTCTGTGAAGACGTTTTTAGTTTGAGGTAGTCCCACTTATCTATTTTTGTTGTTGTTGTTGCCCATGATTTGGGTATTATATCCTTGAAATAATTTCCCTGGCCAATATTTTCTTTTATGTTTTATTCTAGGCATCTAATAGTTTGGGGGCTTATGTTTAAGACTTTAAACAATTTTTAATTGATTTCTGTATATGGTATAAGATCTTTATCAATTTCATAGTTTTGCATGTGGATACCCACTTTTCTCAACACCATTTGTTGAAAAGTGAATCTTTCCCTTTTGTGTATTCTTGGTGCCATTTTAAAAAATTAGCTGATTGGATATGTTTTGGTTTCTTTCTGAATTCTCTGTTCTGATACTTTGGACTTTATTAATGACCTGTATTTAGTTTTTTAAGAGAATTTTATTTATTATTATTATGAAGAGGACCAATTTGGAGCACAGTATGGAGATTTCTCAGAAACCTTGGAATGGAACCACGATGTGACCCTGCCATCCCACTCCTAGGTTTATACCCAAAGGATTTAAAATCAGCATGCTGTAGCAATGCGGCACATCAGTGTTCATAGCAGTTCATTTTGCAATAGCTAAGCTAGGAACCAACCTATGTGCCCTTCAACAGATGAATGGATGAAGACAATGTGGTACATATACACAATGGAATATTACTCAGCCACAAGAAGAATGAAATTATAGCATTTTTCGGTAAATGGATAGAACTGGAGAATATCATGCTAAGTGAAATAAGCCAATCCTCAAAACCAAAGGCCAAATGTTCTCTCTAATATGTGGATGCTAACATACAATGAGGGGGTGGCTAGAAGCTCAATGGATTAGACCAAGGGGGATGAAGGGAAGTAAGTGGGGAGGGAATGGGAAAGCCAGTAGAATTAATTAGATATAACTTTCCTATGTTCATATATGAACACACAAAAAGTGTAATTCCACATCATGCATAACCACAAGCATGGGAAGTTATATTCCATGTATGTATAATATGTCAAAATACATTGTACTGTCATGTATATTAAAAAAAACTACAAAAGACAAATTGTGAAAATGATGAAGTTTGTCAAATGTTATTCCTGCATCTATTGAGATGATCATTTTTTTTTTGTCTTTCATTCTATCTGTTTATTTAGCCATTTTAGCATCCTGGAGATGAATCCCACTTGGTCATGAAGTGTGGTCCTTTTCATATGCTGTTGATTCGGTTTGCTAGTGTTTTGTTGAAGATTTTGCACTGTTTCCATCCAGGACATTGGCCTGCAGTGCTCTGGTGGTGTCTTTGCCTAGCATTGGTGTCAGGGTATTGCTGGCTTAATAAAGTGAGTTTGGAGTGTCTTTTCTGTTCAGTTCTTTGGAAGAGATTGAAGAGGAATTGCTGTTAATTTTCTTCAAATCTTTGATAGCATTCACCAGAGAAACCATCATCCTGAGCTTTTGTTTGCTGGGAGGTTTTTGGCTATGAATTCCATCTCTCCACTGGTGGCAGGTCTGCTCAGGTATCCTGTTTGTTCACAATCCAGTCTTGGAGGTTGTATATTTCCAGGAACTTGTCCATTTCTTCTAGGTTGGTTGGTGTATTGGTAGATAACTGTTCATAGAAGTCTCATAGGATCCTTTTTACATCTGTGGCATTAGTGATAATGTCTGCTCTTTAATTTTGGATAATTATTTCTTTGAGTCTTCTTTTTCTTTTACTCTATTTAAATCTTTATCATTTTTGTTTACTTGTTCAAAAAACCAACTCTTAGTTTCATTGTTTTTTTTCCTGTTCTCTATTTCTGCTCTAATCTTTATTATTTCTTCCTTTTTGCCAACTTTGAGCTTAGTGTCAATACTGGTTAACCAGCTGTGGCATATGTACGTACAGTAGTTTTAACAATGTGGAAAATCAAACACCTAGGGTATACTATCATTCTTATCTAAAGCACACATTATTCACTCAATTACTTTCTGTTGAGTTATCACATTTGTTGACTTCACAGCCATTATCACAGTGCATAGTTATATTTTTTATTTGTTGACTACATTTCTCCCACTAGATGGTAAAGTCCAGGAGGGTAAGAATCTCCCCTGTCTCATTCCTGCTGCATTCCCAGTATGGTTTACGTTACCAAACACAGATACCCAGTCATAACCACTGAACTGTGAACGAAAGAAGGAATTATCAATGGTTGTTACCAAGACATGTAGGATCATTATAACTAGAGCAGAATGAATTCTTTGTATTATTATTTTATAATAATATAAAGTTTCTTGCTTTCTCTAAAGAGAAAGTGCCTTTAACCTGGGCTACATTTATTTCTATTCCTTTCCTCTCTCCTTTCTTTTATTTTTTTCTTCCCTTTCCCTTTTTTTCCCTCCCTACCCCCCCCTCTTCTTCTCTCTGAGCTACATTCCCAGCCCACTTTATTTTTTATTTCAAGACAGGGCCTCGCTAAGTAGCTTAGGGCCTCTCTAAGTTGCCAAGGCTGGTCTCAAACTTTTTTTTTGTTTTTGGTACTAGGGATTGAACTCAGGGACACTTGACCACTGAGTCACATCCCTAGCCCTATTTTGTATTTTATTTAGAGACAGGAACTCACTGAGTTGCTTAGTGCCTTGCTTTTGCTGAGGCTGGCTTTGAACTTGCAATCCTCCTGCCTCAGCTTCCTGAGCGGCCGGGATTATCGGTGTTTACCACTGTGCCAGGCTTGTTTCTGTGTTTTGACTGGTGCGTCCTGTTTTTTTTTCTCACTGGTTCATTTACCTGTCCTTCTTCAGACAATGTTGTTTTGAGTATCAACCATTCCTTGTGGCAAGTTTCATGAGATAGTCAAACACACATTGTGCAAGGTCCCTGAAACAATGAACTCAGCATTTGATTTGGGAGATAAAACACAGGGGCATGAAATGTTTCCCTAAAATTAAGCCACAATGGGAGACTCTCTCTTGAAAGGGATGTTATCAGAGTTAGGCAGGCTTCATGGTGGCAGCAAACAATGAGCTGTCCCTGCAAGGATAACTATGAATTGATGATTAAATGAATTAATGGAATATTTTTGAAATCTCTAGGCAACATACTAACAAGTAGTTTCTCTCTCCAAGGAGGTCACAGAGTACTTGAAACTTAAAGAGTACTTAAAGTGTTTCAGATGCTATCTTGGAGAGACGCAGAAGGTACAAAGGAACATAGGAGACAGTGTGAACTCTTGTCTTGGAATGAGGATAGTGATCAAAAAAGCCTTTTAAGAAAAAGTTTTATTTATAATAAAATAAAAAAAATTTTGAGCCAAACAGTTCAATAAAAATGTTTCCTTTAAAAATATCTGTCATAGGAAAGAATGGTGATGTATTGATTAGGTTTTTTTTCATTCTTATTTTAAACAGAAATAATTTAATGCAGGTAAGTAGGTACTCACCAAATCCTTGAAAGGGATGGAGAAGCAGATCTATTTAGGCTGCTCTTGGGGAATGGCTCCTACAAGAACAGCATTGAACTGTCCACCCAGAGGAATCGCTACGTTGACCTGAAAGAGTCTGGGGAATCAAGGAATCTTTGATGTGGTTTTGGGCTCCAGAACCACACTTTATCTGCCAGAGTCCCAGCAATAAATGGATGTCTCGCACTCATGCCACCTCTCTCTCGGTTTACTCTTCTAATTTATGTCTTAAGGGAATATGCACAATTGGTAGAAAATAAATGCCATCCTACATTGCTTGGTAATTGGAAATTTGAGGGGTTTTAAATCAGATTTTGGGTCCATGAATATGCAAAGATTCACATATTTTGGAACAGTTGTGATTGAGAAATTTATGTATGCACCAGGTTTTCTACGGCCTGCATAAATTGCATAATGACCTCAAAGGACAAAGACTGTTGAATATCAGACCCTAAATTAGACTGTTGGTCTAATGGTCCAGAAAATTACAGATCAGAAAATCACAGTAACCCAGTCAAATACATGCAGAATACAGTCAGCCCTCCATATCCATGGGATCTGCATTTATGGATTTAACCAACCACAGATCAAATGTATTTGGAGAAAGATTGTGTATGTACAGACTTTTTTTCTTGTAGTTTTCCACAAATCAGTACAATATGAACTATTTACATAGCATTAATATTGTATTAGGCATAAGTCCTCTAGAGATGGCTTAAAGTATTTAGGAGGATGGATATAAGTTCTGTGCAAATACTATACCATTTTCTATAAGGGACTTGAGATCTGCGGCTTTTGGTGTCTGCAGGGGGTCCTGGAATCAGTTCCCCTCAGACCCCCCCCCCCCACACACACCCTGGCCATCTTTCTGTTGTCACCTCAGGATGGACCCACTTTGGGAGGGATTGTCTTTGCAAGTCAGATGCCTAAGCCATTACTTATGAGAAGGGAAGGGTTACTGCTGCCCCTTCTGTTCATACCCAAGTTGTTCTGTTTTGTGTTTTGCTTGCTGATTAAGAAGGAGCTAAGGAGCTATTGCATCAGAGTTGGTGACACCATAGAAGCCTCCTTAGCACTGGCCAACACCTGGACAAAAGTAAATAAAAAAGTGGGAGTTAAGTTAATAAATCAATGTCAGTGCTGGGAGATAAGCTTAAGTATTAGCAAACACAACCCTCTGGTTTCCTAGTTACTGAGACTGAGGCTTTGTTATGGGCTGAACAGTGACCCCCGATGCATAGGCTGAGGTCCTAACCCTCACTATCTGAGAAGGTGTTTTGAGATAGGGCCTTTAAAGAGGTAATAAAGATTACATGAGATCATTGGGTGAGCCCTCATCCAGTAAGACCCATCTTATAAAAAGAGGAGAGTAGGGCACAGAAGTACAGAAGAAAGGCTGCATGAAGACAGAGCGGGGACACAGCTGAAGGACAAGTGAAGGACAGAGACATCAGGAGGAACCAACCCTGCCAGCACCTTGATCTTGGACTTATAGCCTCCAGGACTGTGGAAAATAAATTTTTGTTGTTTAAGCCACTCAGTCTGGGGCACCCTGTTATGATTTGGATATGGTTTGAGTGTGTTCCCAGAGGTTCTTGGGTCAGAAGGTTGGTCCCCAGTGTGGTCACGTGGAGCGATCCTATGTGGCATGGACCCTTGCTCAGAGTAATTAGGACATGAGGGCATCACCTTTGGAAGAGATTAATGCAGTTCCTATGGGATCCCCAAGACTGGGCTATTACAAAACAGCAAGACTGGTCCCTTCTTGGTCTTTGGCTTCTTGCCTTGCTGTGTAATCTGCCCATCTTCCATGCATTCCCTCAATGATGCCACCTGCCATGTTGTGATGTAGCAAGGAGGAGCTGCATAGGTAGCCAAATAGATGGGGTTACCCTATCTTGACCCTATCATGAGTTAAATAAACCTCTTTTCTTTATAAAGTACCTAGACTCAGGTATTTTTGATAGCAAAAGAAAACAGACCAATATACAAAACAGACCTAGCAACCATAAAGAATAAAAGTGACTTTCTCAGCATTATAGTTCCTACAAACCATTTCTCCTGTATCTTAGTCCTATATTGTCCCATCCAGAGAAGCAATGGTAGATGAATCAGATGCTGTAGTGTCCAATAAAATCCAAGCTGAACTAAAAAATAATAAAATCATGGCATTTGCAGGCAAATGGATGGCATTAGAGCAGATTATGCTAAGTGAAGTTAGCCAATCCCTAAAAATCCAATGCCGAATGTCTTCTCTGATATAAGGGAGGTGACTCAAAATGGGAGGAAGAACATGAGAAGAAGACTACCACTAAATAGGGAAGAGAGGTGGGAGGGAAAAAGAGGGAGAAGGGGAGTTGCACGGAAGATGGAAGGAGAACCTCATTGTTATACAGAATACATATATGATGTTGTAATGAGAAAAAGAAAAAAAAGTGTCACATTAGATTGGATAGAGAGAAAGGATGGGAGAGGAGGGGAAGAGTAGGGAGGATAGGAAGGGCAGCAGAATAGAATAGACAATATGATTGATGTATGTATATTCCATGTATGTATTATATATCAAAATGCCTTCTACTGTCATGTATGACTAAAAAAAAATAAAAATTAAAAAAGAATAAATATGGTCTCCTGTAAAAAAAATAATAAAATAAAATCCAAGCTGACTCTTGGAATAACCCATAACTCCTTTCATTTTGTCATGTCTCATCCATTTCCACTGCTATAACAAAATACCTGAGACTGGGTATTTATAAAAGTAGAAATTTTTTTTGTACTGTACTGGAGTCTGGAAAGTTCATGACCAAGACACCAGCAGACTGGTGTCTGGCAAGAGCCTGGTCTTCCCTTCCAAGATGATGTCTCACATGGTAGAAGGGATGGGAGGGCAAGGATTCAAGCTAGTTCCCTCCAGTTTTTTTTTTTTTAAATATAGCTCTAATCCATTCCTGAGAATCCTCATGATTAATCATTTCCCCCAAAGACACCCACTTGGGGTGGGGGGACACACACATTTAAACCATAGCAGTTAAGTATCAGAGATTCCCCAAACATCTGCTTTCCTCTATCACCCTATATCCATCTCTTTACCAAATTTATTCTTTCGAGTATCTTTTGACTCATCTCTTTACCATTGTTCCTTCCCATCCTGCTTAGTAGAATTTCTGTTTCCTCTCTTCTCCCTCCAAATACTTCAGTACCAGGAAGGAGAGGATGTCTGTTTCAGACGTTTTTCTTGGCGGTGACAGCATAGCGTGCGTGTCTACCCGGTTTTCTAGAATTTTAGTGGAATAGAGTTGGCATACATATGACAGTAGCTCCAAAGCAACCTTAAATTACAAATTCTCAAAACTTTCTGAGTGACTGAAGTTTTAAAAATCCTGCTAAAATTGGGTCAAAGGTGTAACAGGGGTTCACTTGATGCTTTCACTGTATACCTTGTGGCTTTGAATTTTATATATTTTTTTTCTTTTTCCCAATCTTGTTTTCCCTAAACTTCTCCTTGATCTTCTTTCCCTAATTTATCCTCCCTGATCTTTTCCCTAAACAACTTCTTCCTGATCTCCTCTCTGATATTCTCCTTCTTTTTTTTTTTTTTTTCAAAAAGCATCTAGGCACTTTATTTTTCAGAAACCTAGTTTATAAATAGATAACAAGCTGCTTTATTTCAGAATCAAGGAAGATGCTCCAAAATATCTGATACATTAATTTCACTATTTAGTGACTATGCACCATGTAATTAAGAGCCAAAGCTCTGAAGTCAAAGACAAATCTTTGTTTAGATCCTGGCTCTTGCTCTTCACCCACTGTATACCTTGGGATATTATTTAATTTCCCCACAAATGAGTTTCCTGATAATAAAATGATAAAATGAGATAAGATAAAATGTTACAAAGATAAAAAATAGTTGGAAAAAGACCTGACACACAAGAGGTGCTCACTAAATATTAGAGTTTTTCCTTTCCCTTTTATATGTAAATATCTCCTGTACTCACGGATAAGCCTTATTCTTAAAGTAGGCTTGCCTCATACCTACCTAAAATTAACAAAGAACAAGAATTTTGTTGGGAAATGGAGATAAGGGGGTAACTTCGGAATATGAGATAATTCAGGCAGAGCATCAGAAATATCTGGAATCTGTTCACTTGCCTCTTGAAACTCTTTGCATGCATCAGGGAATACATCATAAATAATGAGCGGATAACCATGTTTCATGAGGTTTTTTGCCATTGGATTCCCCATGTTGCCCAGTCCAATGAATCCAACTGGAGTCTTAGAAGCCATTGACCTAGAACACACCGCTGCAAGGCTGGCTGCTGCCCGCCGCTGCCTGTGGCTCCAGTACTGGAGGCCGGAGGTGGCTCCTCGGAGCTGCAAGGAAGCTGCCATGCTGCCCCCGCCCGCCTCCCCGCGGTGACCTCCACCGCCTCCCAGCTAGCCCACAGACTGCGAGAATGCGCAACCCCGCAGGCGGGCTGGCGCGATCTCCCTGATCTTCTCCTTCTTGATCTCTCCTCCCTGATCTCATTTTCTCTGATCAGCTCTATAAAAGCCCCCTGTTCCTGCAGATAGGCAGAATCACAGCCTTTGGGACAGGAGTGCCTTGTGTTTCTCCTTTGCTAGCAAAGCAACAAACCTTCTTTTTCCCTTTTTTAACCTCATCTTCATTATTAGACTGGTATCGAGGACAAGGACTGAGCTTTTGATTACAAAGGTAGCAGCAAGCATGATCTTCCTTTAATATGTGATAATGATATTAACGTGCTATATGATATATAAGACCCAATCCTCTCAAATAGTTTATTGTTCCTCTTTGTGTTTTCCACTGTCTATATTTCTTTTCTTTTTTTTTTTAATTTTAATGTTTATTTATTTATTTTTAGTTTTCGGCGGACACAACATCTTTGTTTGTACGTGGTGCTGAGGATCAAACCCCGGCCGTACGCATGCCAGGCGAGCGTGCTACCGCTTGAGCCACATCCCCAGCCCATTGTCTATATTTCTTAGGGCACAAAACATTTATAGGTACTAGACTCAAATAACAAATTAAAAATTAGTGTTAAAATATTTGTTTATTTATTTTTTTGTTTATTTTTATGTGGTGTTGAGGATCGAACCCAGTGCCTTACATGTGTGAGGCAAGTGCTTTGCCACTGAGCCACAACACAAGCCCCTAAAATGGTTATTTTTAATGAAAAAATATTTTTTTTATGAAAAAGAAGTTTATTGCTTTGCTAGCAAAGGAGAAACACAGGGTACTCCTGTCCCAAAGGCTGATTCTGTCCATCAGGGGATACAGGGGGTTTTTAAAGAGGTGATTCAGAGGCTACACTCCCTGGTTCTCTGTTCAGAGTTGTAAATTGGGGTTCTGAGATCTTCTAGTGCCATTCCCAAATCTGAATTACTTTATTCCTGTGGTGGGTGTGCATACAGAGAGAACTCTGCCTAGGATGGGGAAAAACGGTAGCCCTGTTTTCCCTGAGATTAGGGAGGAGCAGGGAAAGAGGAAGAGAAAGAAACATATCTGTTTGGGGGGCCATGGTTACAACAATCTATTACAGGTGGCAGGGAGCAGATGTCTAACTGAAGGATTCCCAAAGAGGTGGACAACCAGGTACTCTACCTTCATCCTGTCCCACTCTACAATTTTTTTTCCTCTATGATTTGGACCAAGGAAATAAAATACCATTGCTATTTTTACAGAGCTAGGGCGAATAAAATCCATCATAAAGATAACTTTGGCAATTTGCATGACTTCACCCAAACCATAGAAGATCCAATTTATCAATGTTAAATAACAAGTTCTAAATTTATGCTACTAAAAAGCAAATTATGGTCAGGCAGAACAGAAAGTTATTAAAAAACACTGCATGGAATTTCACTTGAGACCAAATTTATGAGTCTAAAGTGATCAAAATGAATTAACAAAAATTAACTTTAAGATCATGAACAGTGAAGTTTCCCCAGAACAAAATATTCTGCGCATTATGGCTATTTCCTGGTGAAAACTTGTAGAAGAGTATGAAACTAGAGAATCTAGAAGCTGACTACAATAGTAAAGAGGGCTCAAATATGAGTTGGAGTACTTGCTCTGGAGAAGAGGATGAAGACTTGTAGAAAATACAAAATCTGTTCTAATACATTTGGAAAGATTTTCCATAGAAGAGAATTCTGGAGGGTAAATAGGACCAGTGGAAGAAAGTTGTAACTGTAGATAGATTTTGGCTCAAGGTAAAGCAGAGTACTTTAACAACTTGAATGGGCTAGCAAGGAATGGACATCTTATGAGTTAATGACCTCTCCCCCTGAAAGTCCAAGAGGATTCTGGGTGACTATTCAAGAAGCCGAAGAAGAGATTCTTGAAAAATATGCAATTGAATGATACCAACTTTCATCTTTTCCTATATCTTCACTTATTAAATGACATTTTCCTTTGTTATCATCTTTTTATGACTGCAGCACTCTTTAAAAGCTATGAATACTGTCATGAGTTTTTATTTTGGTTATTGAAACAAAATGTGTAAAGAATAGTTCCCCTTCCTGTAGCTGACTCTAAAGCCTCTTTTGAAATTATACAGTTATCACGTATTAATTGTACAAATCGGTGGGATTCACTGTGGTGTGTCTATACATATATGTTGAGGATAGTGAGGGTTAATCACGTCCAACCACTCTACTCTTCTACTCTCAAACCCCTCTTCCCCAGCAGCCTTTCCAGGGCTTGAGTCCTTCTTAATTTCCTTCTGTCCCCCTTCACTCTTCCCCATCTCTAGTGACCACTGTTTCATTCCACACTTCTACCAGGTTGGCTTTTTGGTTTCCTTAGATGAATGATGCTATGTGTTGCATTTCTCTTTCAGCCTCTGGCTTGTTTCACTCAACATTGTGTTTCCCAGTTGCATACACGTTACTGTAGACGACAGGATTTCATTCATATTTATGGCTGAGTAGTATTCCATTGTGTAAATCATACCATTCACCTGTTAAAGGGCATTTTGGCTATTGTGAATAGTGCTGCAATAAAGATGGAGGTGCAAGTGTCTTTTTGGTATAAAGATTTCAATTCCTTTGATTATATATCCAGTAGTGAAATTTCTGTTATGTGATAGTTCTGTTTTAAGTGTTTTGAGAAATCTCCATAATTTTTAATAATGCTGTACTTGTGTTTACTTTCCTACTAGTGGTGTGTAAAAGTTCACTTTTATTTGCATCCTGGCCAGCATTTATTTTATTATTTATTCTCTCTCTCTCTCTCTCTCTCTCTCTCTCTCTCTCGGGAATAAACCCAGGGTACACTGAGCTACATCTCCAGACCTTTTTATTTTTTGTTTTGACACAGGGTCTTGCCAACTTGAGGTTGGTCTGGAACTTGTGATCCACTGGGATGACATGATATATTTGACTATCTCTAATGATTAGTGAAATTTTGTATTTTTTTTTTGTGTGTATGTGATTATTGGCCATTTTTATGTCTTCTTTTGAGAGGTGTCTGTTTAGGGACAGTCTCTTCAATATACGGTGCTGGTAATGTTGGATAGACATATGCAGAGGAATGAAACTAGACTCCCCTTTTTCTCACCACACACAAAAATCAACCCCAAATGGATCAAAGACCTGAACCTTAAACCAGAAACTCTGCCAGATTTCTACAAGAAAGGAGGTGGAACACTTCAAGACGTTGGTGTTGGCAATGATTGTTTAGACAGAACTCCAAAAGTACAGGCAACAAAAATAAAAACAGACAAATGGGATTACATCATGCCAAGAAGCTTTTGCACAGCAAAGGGAATAATCAACAGGATTCCGACAACCTACTGAGTGGGAGAAAATATTTGCAAATGGTACTTCTGACAATGGCTTGACATCTAGAATGTATAAGGAATTCAAAAAGATGAACACTCAAAAAAAAAATCAAACAACTTAATTTAAAAATGGGCTAAAAACTCTTCTTTGCCACCTATGACCTTGAAAGGAACCCTTGGAATCTTCTAGTTCAGCCTCTGCTTCAGATACAAGGGAGCTGGAGCCTAGAGCCATAGAGAGACTTGCCTGAGGGTCGGTGCACTCCCACAGGTGGACAAGCCCGAGCAAGGAGAACAGGATGATGCCGGGAGAGCTCAGCCTTGAGATTGCCAAATGCTCATGTTCTTACCCTTGAAGTAGCTTTCGTTAGCCACTTCAGTTTCCTTTTCTCAAAAACAACGATGATGCTTGTTTCAGTTAGCTTTCTATCTCTGTGACCAAAATAACTGACAAGAACAACTTAGAGGAGCGAAAGTTGATTGGGGGCTCATGGTTTCAGAGGTTCAGTCCACAGACAGTGGGCTCCATTGCTCTGGGCCTATGGGGAGGCAGGATTCATGGAAGAAGGGCTCACTGCAGGAAAGGTGCTCACTGCATGAGATTCAGGAAGCAGAGAAAGGGGAGAAGGAGCCGTGAGGAAGATGCACCCTTCTAGGTTACACTCCCCAACTCCTCCAGCCACACCCACCTGCTTACAGTTACCACCCAATACATTCAAACTAGGATGAGCTGATTAGGTTACCACTCTCCTAATCTAGTAATTTGGCCTCTGAATAACCCTGAATTAGTAGAAGTGTTGGGGGGACACCTCATATCCAAACCATAATACTTACTATGGATTATGTTGAGATTAGCACTATAAAGTGCCAGGTATGCACTAGCTTTCAAATAAATGTGGGACATCATGTTGGACATCTTGGACATCATGTTGGCTTTGTTTTCAGTAAGACAGTGGTATTAGTTTTTTTTTTTTTTTTTTTTTTTTTTCTGAATGTCCCAGCATAACAGGTCATAAGTCTCAAGAGGACATTGCTGGCTTACACACATCATTCCAGCATAATTATTGATAACATCCCATTTCACTCTCAAAAGTATCTCTATTTTAAGTGAATCCTAGGGTTTGCCTAAGAATGAAAGTTCTACCTAGAACTTTCTCAGTGTCTTCCTTAGGGCATCCTTCAGTTCCTTGTTCCTCATACTGTAGATCAACGGGTTTAGAATGGGGGTGATAAAGGTATAGACCACAGACACCACCCGGCCCATCTCAGGAGAGTAACTGGAACTGGGGGACAAATAGATAAAGCTGGTGCAGCCGTACTGCAGGAGGACCACGGCGATGTGAGAGGAGCAGGTGGAGAAGGCTCGGTGGCGCCCTTCGGTGGACCTGATTCGTAGAATAGCTGCCACGATGAAGACGTAGGAGACGGAGATCAGGGACAGTGGGAGGCTTAGGACCATGAAGCTGATGACGTACAGGGCCATCTGGTGAACACGGGTGTCGGCACAAGCCAGGCGCATGACTGCGGGCATGTCACAGTAGAAGTGGTAGACCTCATTTTTGTGGCAGAATGGGAGATGGAAGATCAAGATTTGGGTTAGTGGCAGTGACAGCAGGAATCCCAGCACCAGGGACCCCACCATCAGCTGCACACTCAAGGACCAGCTCATGATGAGGGTGTATCTCAGCGGGTAGCAGATTGCTATAAACCGATCATAAGCCATGACGGCCAGTAGGACACAATCAGCTCCTCCCAAGAAGACAAAGAAAAACATCTGCGAGCCGCAGCCAGTGACCGAAACCGGGGTTTTGCCCATTGAAAGCAGGTTGGCCAACGCCAGGGGGGCAATGGAAGACGTGTAGAGGATTTCCAGGAGCGCCAGGTTCGCCAGGAAGAAGTACATGGGGGTGTGGAGGGAGGGGTTGATCCGGACAGTGAGAGCAATGGTGGCATTTCCACCTAGGCTGGTCAGGTACATCGCTAAGAAAGCCACAAAAATCACCCTCTGCACTTTGGGGTCAGGTGAGAAGGGGCGGAAGAAGAACTCTATTCCTGCTGTTTTATTTATCCCTTCCATGGGTAGTGTGTGGGACCTACCAAAGGGAGGATGGCACGAGTGTCATGGTTTTCTCAGCTGTTCCGTGTCAGAGCACTTGCTGAAGGGACCCTGGCAACGACAGGCAAACCTTCGTGTGAGAGGAGGTCATTTCACCTGATGATCCACACATTTGTCATTTCCTCCTCTTTCCTCTCCATTCCCCGCCCCAAGTCCCACAGATTGAAAAATCCTTCCTTATCTGTCCCGAGAGTGAAAAAAATTATTTTCCTACACTACCTCATACATCAGAATCCCTCTAGATTTCCTCTTTAAGTCGGGTGAAGTGTGGCGACTCTTTCATCTCCTTTGTAAGCTAGTTGTGATTGTTAAAAGATGGTTCATGAAAAACATCTTGACTACAGATGCATCTGCACGGCCTGATGGACCTATGTGGTATAACTGTTTGGCTTACCTGAAGAGCAGAATAAAATCTTAATTTGGGGATTTTGATGGTGGGATAAACAGAGAAAGAAGAACAGTGTTACACTCATCATTCACAGGCAGAGGCTCTGCCTGGAGCATAGGTATCTGTGATTTCTGGACACGTTCACACTGGTTGTAGCAGAACCAGGGAGTATCTGTTGATACCTAGTCAAAGAACAGACTCCAATATCAGATGCATTCAAACAAAAACCATTTTTCCTTACAAGTCATTCTTTAAAAAAAAATTGTTTTTCAGTTGTAGATGAACACAGTACCTTTATTCTCTTTATTTATTTATTTTTTATCTGGTGTTGAGGATCGAATCCAGTGCTTCACACATGCTAGGTGAGTGCTCTACCACTGAATCACAACCCCAGCCCCACAAGTCATTCTTGAATAACTTTTTATATATGTGTAAAGTGACTCTCCTGGGTACTTTTTGGAAGAAACTCCTGTGAACATTTTTGGACAATGGCATCCAGAAAAAAAACAAGAGCCAAAGCTGGATCCCTTTACTGTCAATATGTTAAATCATCAGGAGTTTCTTTTTTTTCCAAAGGTCAACAATGGGGCTGGGGATGTGGCTCAAGCGGTAGCACGCTCGCCTGGCATGCGTGCGGCCCGGGTTCGATCCTCAGCACCACATACAAACAAAGATGTTGTGTCCGCCAAGAAATGGAAAGTAAATATTAAAAAATTCAAATAAATAAATAAATAAATAAATAAATAAATAAATAAAACCTCAGCAAAACTGAGTGGTCTCCCTACTGTAGAATGATTTCAATATGTTTAAAAAAAAAAAAACAAACAAACAAAGGTCAACAATGGCAACACACAAGGGATTTCGCATGGTTCAACAGGAGACTTCTACAAGTGAACTCTGAGCGTATCATGTGAAACATTCAGATGTTCAAAAAAGTTACCACACTCCTACAGCAATAATAATGGTCATTTTTATTGTGCACTCACTAGCATTGGTACAATGTGCCAATCATTTACAGGCAAAATCTCCCTTAAGGTGGTTTTTCAGTTCTACAAAACAGGTACCTCTTTACTCATATTTTTTTTTGGATGAAGTTTTAGTGTTTAAAGACAGAGAAGGAGTTAATTTCTAAGTCAGTCTGAAATCAAGTCTGTTTCTTTTTAGAATTAATTTCTAAAGCAGTGCATTATAGTCATACATAATAATGGGATTAAATGTGACGCATTTACACGTGCGTACAACATATTCTTGTCCCTGTCTTTCCTCCCCTCTGCCTCCCCTTCCTCTACTCTCATGGTCTCCCTCATATTGTTACGACATCCAACTTGCTCTTTTCTCCAATTTTTTCTCTCTGGTCAAGTCTTTCGATCACTAAAATAAACGGTCTCACTAAGCAACGCACCAGGTACAAGACTGAATGACACATGTCTGAGGGAGAGAAAATTCTTTAATTGCAATTGTCCTTTATGGACAAACTGTCACTACAAATGGGGTGTGCCACCAACAGCCCCTGAGTCACTATGAAGTCACTCCAATTTGTAATATCTTCTTTTTTGTTCCTTTTTCTTCCTTTCTCACCACATATGCAATCAATGACATTTATTTTAATAGATACCTTTGACAAAGCTTTATGAAGGCCCTACTCTATACAAAGCATAGCCTTTGTTTCTGGGAAAAGAGGGAGAAATGTGGAAAATCAGAAGGCTTCGACTTGAATGAGAGATACGGTAATAAAGTTGAATTCAGTTAAGTGCTGCCATAAAACAAAGATGTACTAGGAGAACACGGGCAATAATGCCTTTTGAAAAATCACATAACATTACAATTATTTTTTACCTTTATTTATTTTTATGTGGTGCTGAGGATCAAACCCAGTGCCTCATACCTGCCAGGCAAGTGCTCTACCACTAATAACCATCACCCCAGCCCTACAATTATCATTATTATTATTATCTTTTAGTTGCCAATGGACCTTTATTTTATTTATTTATATGAAGTGCTGAGGATTGAACCCAGTACCTTACACATGCTAGACAAGCGCTCTACCACTGAGCCACAACCCCAGCACTATGATTATTTTTAACGCATCGAGTTTCCCACATGAAGGAAACTTCTGGTCCTTCCTTTTATAACAGAAATAGATAGTTTTTTTTTTATTTTCAACATCTACAAAGTTGAAATTTGGAATGATGGTTGCATTTTAAAAAGTTGAAGAGTCCTTGAAATCACATCTCTGTATCAGAGCTGATTAGTATTGAGCTCTGGTTATCTGATTTAGAATGTGATTCTTCTGACCTTTCTGAACAGACTTTTCTCTGCCTCACATCAGTTTGAAGATCAGGTTGGAAGAGGGTTTCACAGTGTGTATTCTTGAATTTACCTTGAGCTCTCTGGATCAAACACTGGTCCTAAGTAGGAGCTGTACTTTGACTCTTACTACAGAAAATTCCAGCTTAGCCTCCTGCTATCTTCCTACCCCAAACCTTGGCCTAATTACAGAGGATTTTTCTAATATGATCTGAGGTCTAGGAGTAAATTCTTACCTTTTGGATGGGCCCACAGGAACTTCAAGCCATTGCAGATTTACATTGATCCTTTGCTGAATGCAGGACTCCAGGGACCTGCCTCAAGGTCCTACTGTCCTTAGGAGATGTCCAGGTTGGGCATGTTGATTACTGTTAGATCTCACATCGATGATTCAGGGTACTATGTTGAAATGCTTCTTAAGCTAGATCTGATTCCTACTAGATCACTTCTACCCTTTTCTTCTTTGTACAAATTGACAGGCAGGTTTTACTTATCATCTCTCTGTAGTTTGGAACTTAACCTTTCAAGTTGCACTGCTATTCAGACTTAAAATTATCATCAAATAATGACATTTGTAACTAACCTGAATAATGAGTCATCTTGGTCCCCTGAGATGACTGAGCTCTGTTCGGGAAGGGTAAATCAACAAGATTAAATACAGTGTACCTAAGAGTTAAAAATTGCATCAGGATTATTCCATTGGTACATCTTCCCTAGGGGCTGTATTTTAGTAAGTTCTTCTTGTTTTCAGTGATGAGGTCAGTTGGGGGAAAGAAAAAATATTGTTTTCATTTGACTTATCTAGAAATAATTTTAAAAAGGGAAATTTCCACACATAGCCTTATTTCATTTTATTTATTTATTTTGTCACAACCACAGTATCTCCTACACTCTTTGCCTCTGGGAAATAATTTCCTCCTAATTTTACTCCTGTCCCTCTGATATTATTTCTTAGTTTGCTTTGCTGGCTTGTCCCACTTCCCTAATTTCCACCCAAGCTGGGGCTTGGTCCCAGGTCTTTCTTTCTACTTGCATATCTTTGTAGGTGATTCAACTTTAGTTTTTTGGCTTAAAATATAACGAATACGTGTTTCTTCTGCCAATCTAACCTCATCCATGAACTCCAGCTTGTATATGAGCTTGTCCATATGACATCCCTACTTGGGTTACTAACCAGTATCTCCCATTTAACAGACTGAAGTAGAATTTTAAATCCATTATTCCCTTGTGAGTTAGGTATTGGGCCATTCAAATCCTGACAGTCATCTCCAAATAAATTTGTTAGTTGAAATCAATGAATACTAATGCTTCATTCAATTTCATGGAAAAGATTTGTAGAGGCAGTTTTTCTTTCAGTATTTCTTTTTTTAAATTATTATTATTTGTTTTAAATAGTTATACATGACAGTAGAATGCATTTATATACTTTGATGTATCATACATAGATGGGATATAATTTCTCATTTTTTCTGAGCATACATATTTACATGATCATACAGTCACATACGTACATACAGTATCAGTATTTCTTGGAGAAATGATAGATCATCTTGGTCTCCACCCCCTTTCCTAAGTCACTCATGAAATAATAGAATTACAAGGAATTTTAGAAGTCATCTAGTGATTGCCACGTTGGGTCTCCAAATTTTTATAAGATCTTTAATATTATTAAGAATTCATTAGGCTCTTCAAGGTAATTTTAATATTCAAAAACTACTAACAAAGTTATACATTTTCCTGATAACGATAAACATACTATTATTATTATTTATTTATTTTTTTGTTTAATTTAAAATATTCTATTAGAGCTGGGTATGGTGATGCACATCTGTAATTCCAGTGGCTTGGGAGTCTGAGGCAGGAAGATCATGATTTCAAAGGCAGCCTCAGCAAAATCGAGGCACAAAGCAATTCAGTGAGACCCTGTCTCTAAATAAAATACAAAATAGGGCTGGGGATGTGGCTCAGTGATCGACCGACCCCTGAGTTCAAACCCTGGTATTCCCTCTGACCAAAAAAAGATTGTATTAGGAAGACCAATTTTCAAGAACACAGAGGTTTGAAGCAATACAGAAGAATGGCAAAAATCCCTGGTCTGAATTCAGGTTGACTTAAATTCAGACCTTGTCTCAGTCATTCAGTGGATGTATGCTTTTAAGTTAATTAACCTCAGTACCCTGATCTGCAAAATGAGAGTAACAGTACTGTTTTTCACTCATGGGGCAGTTGTGGAGGTTGAGTGAGATGATACATGTGCAGTGTTTATCACAGTATCTCACAGTTTCTTAGCTGGATCACTATTAATGTGGGGTTCACAGAGAAGCTACCGTCAAGTCTGAATGGTGCAGAGAATGCTGACAGATGCTGATCTAGTTTAACATCAGTAACAATAAGTCTCTTCATTCCCAATATTTTTGACAGGTAGAAATCAACTACACTAGATCATTAAACCACAGAGAAAGAACTAGGAGGAAGCAAAGACTTCATCCTATGGAAGTAAAAATACAACTTCTGGTATACATTTAATTGTCTCTGACACATTAGGTTTAATTTATCAATATGCAAGTTTGTTTGAATCAGGAAATCAATCCATCAAAATGTATTATATCAACAAACTCTCAGAATAAAATATTGAAGAGATGTGGAAAAATATATTTCAGTGAAGATTCTTTACAAAAGCTCTGAATAAAATAGAAATAGAAAATAAACCAATTAAGTATATAATGGTTGACTTATAGTCAGTTCTGTAAATTATTTATCCAGTGCTTATTATATGCCCCAAACTGGAAATGCAATGGTGAGTACTTACCAAAAGATTTCTGCTCTTGTGTTGTTGTTGTTGTTGTTATTATTATTATTTGTATTGGAGATTGAATCTAGGGGCACTTGACCACTGAGCCACATCCCTAGCCCTTTGAAATATTTTATTTAGAGACATGGTCTAGTTAAGTTGCTTAGGTTATTTCTAAGTTGCTTAGGGCCTTGCTAAGTTTCTGAGACGGGTTTTGAACTGGAGATCCTCCTGCCTCAGCCTCCTGAGCCACTGGGATTAAAGGCCTACATTACCACACCTGGCTTGTGTTTATGTTATTGATGGCTTCTTCTGAACAAGGACTCATCTCAGGACTTCATTTATCATCCAGTATTCATGATTACATTGTGAAGTAGATACTTACCCTCATCCTCCTGATGAGGGAGTTGAGGATGCCAAGGTTAACTTGTCCAGAGTCACACAACTAACAAATAGTGGCACCAAAATTCAAAGCTACACCATCCACTCTGAAGCAGGAGTGAGCTACCTACAGCCCCCAGGCCAGATCTGCAGACTGCTTACATGTTAGGTAAGGTTTAACATAGCCTCAGTCGTTCCTGGACCTGTTGTCTGGGGCTGCTTTCATTTACAACAGAGATGAGTACCTGTGACGGAGACAGTATTGCCTATGAAGCTTAAAATCTTTATTCTCAGGGCTGGGGATGTGTCTCAAGCAGTAGCACGCTCGCCTGGCAAGCGTGGGGTACTGGGTTCGATCCTCAGCACCACATAAAAATAAAGATGTTGTGTCCACCAAAAACTAAAAAATAAATATTAAAAAAATTCTCTCTTTAAAAAAAATATTTATTCTCTGGGACTTTGCAGAAAAGTTTGCTGACCTCTGCTGTAGAGTCAACCCTCTGTTATGAGTGGACTCTTCATCCTGGAAAGACTGTGTTAAAAATCTCAGGATAGGCTTTCAATGGTGAAATAACCAAACCATGCTTGTAATACATCAGGTACTAGACAGGACACCCTCCATTACCACAATTAGTCCACATTTTTTAGAGAATCTAAACAATAGAATAAGTCAAGAAAAGGGAATCACTGGTCTCAGAGATATGGTTTTATACTTAGAAAAGAATAAGGAATTTTAATTAAGAATCATTGTATTAATTAGGTAGGTTTTGGGTGAAGACTGAGATTTGCATCTGTATCAAGCTCCCAGCTGATGACAATACTGCTGGTCTCTGTACCATACTTTGAATAGAGAGTGTGTCTATTGCAAAAAGGTAGTCTAAAGTGTAGCTTTGAATTTCATCAGATTGAATTCTCTATTGCTTTTTTTTTTAACCTTACTATTTTTGATCAAGTAGTTTGACTCTGGAAGCCCCAGTTTCATAAGTGATAATAAGTGCATGAAATTAATAATGAATAATACAGGTGGCATGTTACACAGATCTGCCTATAATAAATAGCACCCAGTAGCTGTCAGCTCTGTTAATACCTCTGACAGGTCAAATTTCCTTTGGATTTCTATGTTGGCAATCAGAGGAAATGAAAAAGGCAGTAGAAAACCCCCAAACTACCTGCATTATTTATAACCCTAGTCAGTCACAGCAATCTGTTACAGAGGAGCATCATATATATTTTTTCTTGTCTGTATGCAGACCTCCATATAACTGAGCTTCGATGGGGAGGTGGAAGGGTGGGTGTAAGGAGCAGGGCAAGTCTGATTCTGGGGCCACCAATCTTCCCTAGGGTGTCAGGCCTCCTGTTTCCCTGCCTCGATTCTGTTCTGCTCTCTTCTCTGCACCATAGTTGAGTGACCTCCTTACCCCACAGGCGCTCATGTATTGCTCTTCCTAAAACTTCTGGTGGTTTGCATAACACTTAACAATGGATTCCTGGATTCTAATTATGGCCTTCAGTGTCCTGCACAACCTCTGCTGCCTTCCTCTCTTTCATCTCTCCCCATTGCCTGCTCTCTTCCATCTACCTTGCTCTTCCCCTGGTTCGTGAAACTGCCAACCAATGACTGATTGCCTCAAGACCATTACATAGGCTGGTCCCTCTCCAGCTCTCTTTTGGTTCATTTATTTTGTATTTTTCATGTCTCTGTTCAAGGTCATGCTCCTCCACAGGTATCCCCCAACTCCTTTTTCTAAGGTGGCCCCCACTCCATCCCATCACGGTCCATTCTATTGCTCTGCTTTATTTTCTGCACCATCCTTATTGCCTAGAATTATGTTATTAATTTATTTTTCTTACGTATTATCGGTTCTCTCTCACTGGGATGTAAATTGGCTTCATCAGGCCCAGGACTTTTTATGTCCTGTTTACTTCTTTATCTCCATTCCCAAGATCACTACCATGAACATGAAGTCTCAATGAATTAATGTTAAGTAAATGAACGCAGTGGAGATTCCTGTGAAGGGAAAATAAGATGTGGCTAATATGAGGCTGCAGTAGCCCTCAGCAAGGATATGTTTCAGGAGACTCCAGGACCCCTGCATAGTTGTAATGTGCTAAGCTCTGAGGGAAATAAATGTGTAAAAAAAACCACCTGGCAACTTAACCTCCTTGTGATGCTCAACCAGCCTGAGGCAAGGTTCAGTTTCTGTTTGGAAAAAGCCTCTCTGATGATAGGCACCCATTTTTTTTTAATTAGGCTATCCAACAAATTTACAAAAAATTACTAAAATACATGCAAAGAATTAGTACAACCACTCTGGAAAGCAGGGTGGAGATTACTCAAAAAACTAGACATGTAACCACCTATGACTTAGCTATCTCACTCCTTGGTGTTTATGCAAAAGATCTAAAATCAGCACACTACAGCGATACAGCCACCACAGTGTTGATAGCACAATTCATAATAACTGAGTTATGGAATCAACCTTGATGCCCATCAACAGAAGAATGGATCTAGAAAATGTGGTATACATACACATAAACTTTTACTCAGTCATCAAGAAGAATGAAATAATGGCATTTGCTGGTAAATGGATAGAAATGGAGAACATCATGCTAAGTGAAATAAGTCACACTCAAACTCAAAGGTCGAATGTTTTCTCTTATATGTGGAAGCTGGAGCAAAGTAAGGGAAAGAAGCCAGTGGGGGAGGGGTTGGATATCATAAAGATATCGGGAAGATCAATGGAGTAGAAGTAGGAGAAGGAGAGGGCGGAAGGAAGGGAAAGGAGAAGAAAGATGCAATGAATTTAGCAAGATCATGTGAGATTCTATATAAAGGTACCCAAGGGAGTTCCACCTTTATGTATATATAGAAGAAAGGGCATCTAGGCTGATTCCACAATCTTGCTATCGTGAATTGTGCTGCTATGAACATCGATATAGCAGTGTCCCTGTAGCATGCTCTTATTAGGTCTTTAGGGAATAGACCGAGAAGGGGAATAGCTGGGTCAAATGGTGGTTCCATTCCCAGCTTTCCAAGAAATCTCCATACTGCTTTCCAAATTGGCTGCACCAATTTGCAGTCCCACCAGCAATGAACAAGAGTGCCCTTTTCCCCGCATCCTCTCCAGCACTTATTGTTGTTTGACTTCCTAATGGCTGCCAGTCTTACTGGAGTGAGATGGTATCTTAGGGTAGTTTTGATTTGCATTTCTCTGACTGCTAGAGATGGTGAGCATTTTTTCATGTACTTATTGATTGATTGCATGTCCTCCTCTGAGAAGTGTCTGTTCAGGTCCTTGGCCCATTTATTGATTGGGTTATTTGTAATCTTATTGTCTAATTTTTTGAGTTCTTTGTATATTCTGGTTATTAGGGCTCTATCTGAAGTGTGTGGAGTAAAGATTTGTTCCCAGGATGTAGGCTCCCTGTTTATCTCTCTTATTGTTTCTTTTGCTGAGAAAAAACTTTTTAGTTTGAGTAAGGAAGTTCAGTAGAGCAAAGGAAGGAAAATAGGGGTAAGGAAGTGGGGACTGAAATAAAATTCCTCGCAATTATGAGTTTGTCCAAATGAACCCAATTACTATATATAATTATGATGCAAAGGTAAGTACATGCATAGGTACTTACTTCTCTTAACAACACATACTCATAACTGTCTGTGGCCTCTTACATCCTTGACTTAGTTACAAAGATGTTTCATATCATTACGACTGTGGTTAGTATTCAGCTTTCTTGGCTTGTTCCTAAACTGAAATTCCTTCACTTACACTTCCCATGTCTCATTCTGTCTTCTTTTTTCTTTTCTTTGTGATTGCCTTTTCATTCACTGAATTAAGGCACCATGTATATTTAATTTTTCCTTAGCATTTGGATATTTTAGTTTTTTTCTGTGTCATACGACTTGCTTCTTTCTTTTAGATATAGAATTGCTGCTAGAAATAGCCTTATATAAATACTTTTTTCATTCTGTTCACTTGCTTTTTTAGAATTGATTCCCAGCCATAGGCACATTCAATGCACTTTTTTTTTTTTAGATTTCTTGTTCCCAGTTGGTAGGTGACGTGTTTCTCCTGTAGACAAAATGTGCTAAGTCAGTCATTGCTCTTCTATAAGTCCATGTGCATGAGGCTGAACCTTGCCTAGGTGACAGTTGTGGGGACGTGATTATGTCAAAACAACGTGGAGTAGTCACAATCTGCAGTCTTTGGCTGGAGTGAGAATCTGTGACTTGGTTTTCTCACCTGTAAAATGAGGGTAATAATAACACCTACCTCATGAGTTCATTATGAGAAGTGAATGAGTTAAGTGGCAGAAATGGTGTCTGACATCCATAAACATTAGCAGTAAATTTGTAATGCATGAAACATCAGCAGACACTCAATATGTAGGTCAGTAGAATTTTTCACATTTTTTTCCCCTACTGGTTTTTGTTGAGTTGACATAACTATTGAAAGAAAATTGAGTTGCACTTAGTATATGCAAACAGCGTGTGATCGTGTATAAAGGCAAAATACATAAGCATTTCTTAAGAAATGTAAAAGTGTCAAATATAGCTGGGGAGATGTAGACGTATACAATGACTCAAGCATGCATGAGTGACAGGGAGAGTGACAGGGACATGCTGACCATGTGCCGAGTGTCAAATAGCCAGTTTCAAGTTTCCATGTCAGTATTCTCATATGAGGTGCACCGTGCTTTTGGCCATGGTGGCTTTGGTGAGGCAGTTTCCCTGAAAGAGTTGGCATGTAAGGGTTATTGCTCTGTCGTGGTTATTCAGGGAAAGTAGACTGTCTCGAAAATAAACTTCAATTCCATTTCAGCTATAATTGGTGATAAACTACTTGAATGAAGAACCAGCTGTACATTCCAACAGTGACACTTCTCTCACTGAAAATAGAGTGGTTAATTGTGGAGGAGAAGAATGCTCTTTAAAATAGATTCTGCATATTCACAATAGCCAAGCTAAGGAACAAACCTAGGTGCCCTTCAATGGATGAATGGGATAGCAAATGTGGTACATAGGCACAACAGAGTATTACTCAGCCATAAACTTGGTAGACTATCAAGCTAAGTGAAATAAGCCAGTCCCCAAAAGTCAGAAATCAAATATTTTCTCTGATATATGGAATCTAATCTAAAATAAGGGGAGGGAGATAAAAAAAAATAAAGAAAGGGGCTGTAGCTCAGGGGCAGAGCACTTGCCTAGCATGTGTGAGGCCCTGGCTTTGATCCTTAACACCACATATCAATAAACAAATAAAATAAAGGCATTCTGTTCAACTACAACTGCATTTTTTAAAAAAATTTAAAGATTAAAAAAATAGAAGAAAGATCAGTGGAGTAAGGGATAAGGAAAGAACAGTGGAATGAATCTGACTTAACTTTCCTATGTAAATATACGAGTATACCACACTGAATCGCACCATCATGTTCATCCACAAGGCACGAATTATTAAAAAAAAAACTAAGTAAACAGCAGCAAGATCAGCAGAGTAGAGGGAAGAGAACAAGGGGAGGAAGGGGAAGGGGAGGCACTGGGACTGAATTAGAACAAACTGTATTTCATGCTTTTATAATTTTGTCAAAATGAATCCTAATGTTAAATTAATCCTAAATAATAAAAAGGATTCTGTGTAATTTGTTTACTTTGTTCTAAAAGTTTGCAAAATGCCATACTTTATAGTTTGAGGATAACACTTCTTATCTTTTTATCATATGTTTGCTGTGAATTAAAATTATAAAATATTGATATTTATTAAAGAATATTGAAAAATACCAAACAGGGAAATGTCTCTCAGGCTTATCATTCGAACTCTGCAGTCTTGTGACAGTGTGATTATAATCTCACTTTTTGCTTCCTATCATGTCCCACATTTTCATGTTTTGTGTTGTCAAAAATTTTAAGTATAATTTTAAACAATTACACAGTATTTAATCAACTTATTCCAGTATATTGGTTTGTTTTCATTATTCCCTACTAAAGTTATGCTGTGCTTTTTACCTTGGGTGTAATGCTTTTGTTGTCTTGTCATCATTGTTATATTTTGGATTCAGATCTAAGCTTAGACTTCTGACTTGTAATGGCCAAATTTAAAGTCAAAATGCTAACTTCTTATTTGGGAAGATCTCAAACCTACATGAACAAAAGCTCAACATTTGTTAAAGGGTGGTATACTGAATGCAATCATTTCCTAACTTAAAATCGCCAGTCTATTGACAAAATAGGAGTGTTTAACAAAGTAATTTTCCTAAAGCCTTGATCCTTCCCCCTCTACCAGTGAGCTTATGAATGCTTGTTTCTCCTCAGCTTCACCAGCACTGAGGATCTTTATTTCTAAAGGTGCACAGAATTAAAACTTTTGGTCAATAAACAAAAATGGTGCTTATATGCTTTAATTTGCATTTTATAGCTGCTACAAATCATGTCCCTCTACTTCAGCACAATAAAGTTTTTGGTCTGGCCTGGTCTCAGCATCCTCTGAAAATACCAATACAAAGACCACTGTGGATACACCTTTGTCCATTTGTCCCTAACAGAGAAGGTGACCCATAAACATAGGAGAGTGTTTGCATTCACAGACAAGTCTATCTTGCCTCAGATTAAAGCTCAATCACATTTAAAGATCAACAGAGGTGTGGCTGGTGACCTGAGGCCGTGAAGCATGTCCACTGAGTCACTTCCTGAAGTCATACCGCCAGCAGGTTGTGCTACTTTCACTTATAACATTGTTTTGTGAATCAGACTATAATCGTTGAAGGTGATGCTGGCGGAATAAGAGACTCCTTTGCTTCTTAAGCTTTTGGTCAGTGTGGAGTCATGTGACTTAAGGAGCATCCAAGGGAGATTAAGAGATGGTAAGTCTGGTTGGTGAGAGGGGAGCCATGCATGAGGGGGATGAAAATCCTAAATTGGACACTATGATTGCACAAATGAAGGGAAGGTGTACATACAAAGAAGGTGAAATAAGGTAGGGTTCATATCTGACATAACAGTAGAAAACAAAGCAAAACTGGATTATTGAGGTTTAACAAAAAAATGAAGCTGGTCATTGTGGCGCATGTCTGTAATCCCAGCAGTTGGGGAGCCTGGGGGAGGCTCACGAGCTCAAAAGCTAGGCACTAAGCAACTCAGTGAGACCCTGTCTCTAAATAAAATACAAAATAGGGCTGGGGATGCAGCTCAGTGGTTGGGTGCCCCTGAGTTCAATCCTTAGTATCAAAAACAAACACACAAAATAAAAAATGCAAAAAATACAAACAAACAAACACACACACACAAAAAAAAAAAAAACCCAGAAAAAACACCAAAAACACTGAATTCTGAGTTTGAAGAGTGCGGAGGACAACAGTGGGAGGTATGCAACTTCTCGGGGTTTTCTGCTTCCACATTTGTAACGTGGGGAAAGAAGACGTGTGGGCTGTTTCTAGGCTCGCCATGAGAATCACATGACTTTTGCAGAAATGCCTCAACTGTTTTTAGCGTCAGTGGGGTAATCATAATAGGAGATACAGGGTGATCAGGGGAATTTGCTATTAAAAAAGGGAATGAAGATCCAGGAAAGAATGGAAGTAGGAAGGAAACATGGGAAGCTACAGTGTTCCTGACACTGGGCTTGCTGCTTTCAGACATGGGTTCTCCTGTGGTTCTAATCACCACTCTGAGGCGGGGGCTACCCTCTTCCCACATTCACAGGGAGAATGCTGAAGTCCCTAAGTTTTCCAAGGTCACATGGCTAGTAGATGAAGCAGGGTGGGTAACAAAGTAACATTGACTGAACTCCCACAGAAGCCTGAGGAGAAGACCTCAGTGACTACGGACTGTGTTTTAACACAGTGGACCTGTTCCAGGGTCAGACACAGGAGGGGGACTTTGCCCAGGACCTCGTTCCTTGCACCAGGTCTACTGGAAGAAGAAAACTAGATGGGGGTGCTACACTTCCTCTTCTTGCCCTTTCCAACAGATCTGACAGCGGAATCCCTTGTATTTGTGGCATTCTTGCTGTGGCCTAGGAAGCCCCATTGGAAACCTCACCACTGGGCTCACAGTTTGGCAAGACCCCTCCCTCCATACCTCAATGCACTTCTTCCTTTTTGCATGGGCCGGGTTGGCAATTGGCTACTTCGTCAACATGGCTTCACTGACTCTGGCTTTTTGTGGGGAAGATGTTTGTTTCTCTCTCTGGCTCTGGGGCCCAGATGATCTTCTTCATCCTTCTGGGGAGAGTTACCTGTGTCTGGCTTGCTCTCATGGCCACTGAAAGGTAATGTGGCATTACAACCTCATCGCGAGTTGGCTGGGATTCCTGTTGTCATTGCCTATGACCGTTCTAATTGGCCGCCTTCCATCCTGCGGCCACAACAGAATTGATCACCTCCGTGTCATACCCATGGTCATGTGACTGGCCTTTGCAGACACCCCACATGCACGAGGCAGTTCTCTTTGCCATCTGTGTGGCCACTGTGGCCAACTCTATCTCCTTACCTGCCTCTTATGGTTGGTTATACTGTGGCCAACTTCCTGAGGATGAATTCTGAAGATGGAAAGTGCTAGAACTATTCCACCTGTTCCTCTCACCTCCTTGCAGTTCTCCTTCAGTAAGAATACAATTCAGGAGCCACTTGTCAAAAGAAACTAACTTTATTTTTAGAACTACAAACGCCAAACAAAACAGCTCCTCAGGAAAAAAACCCTCAGAGCCCAACTGCCACCACCGGCTTCCACAAGCCTCTCACTCACACCAAACTCACCACCTCCCACAATCCTCCTGCTCTTGAGGCCGATTGGCTGGGTTGCATGGGCGGAGCCAAAGAAGTCCCCCAATGAGCAGCTCCGTGGTCTGAAAGGGCAGGGAAACAGCCCAATGAGCAGCTCTGTGGAGGAGCCAATCAGCTAGATGTTGCTGGGGCCGCTGTGAGCCAATCATCAGCCGGCAGCTGGAAGTTTGCTGGGGCCCCTTTGGCTGTGGCTCTCAACACATGAGGCAGTTCTCTTTGCCATCTGTGTGGCCACTGTGGCCAACTCTTTCTCCTTACCTGCCTCTCATGGTTGGTTGTACTGTGGCCAACTTCCTGAGGATGAATTCTGAAGATGGAAAGTGCTAGAACTTTTCCACCTGTTCCTCTCACCTCCTTGCAGTTCTCCTTCAGTAAGGATATTGCACCCTCATCTATATTTTCCCCATCTATAGCCACTCCCCAGAAGACTCCCCAGCTTCTGTTGTCTCCTTTTCTTCCCAGTGCAGAACCCCTTGATCTACAGCCTAAGGAACCAAGAGGTGACTAACACAGTAGAGACTTGTGGCAAAAATTTTCTGGGGGGCTGGGGATGTGGCTCAAGTGATAACATGCTTGCTTGGCATGTGCGGGCCACTGAGTTCGATCCTCGGCACCACATAAAAAATAAAATAAAGATGTTGTGTCCACCGAAAACTGAAAAATAAATATTAAAAACTTCTCTCCCCCTCTCTTCTCTCTCTCTCTCTCTTTAAAAAAAAAATTTTTTTTCTGGGTCAGGATCCAGAAATGTCACTTCCTTGAAAAAATAATCTTCGAACCAGGAGGAGGGACATGATCAAATGGAGAGGAAACTCAAAAGATAAAGGAAGGAGCGGAGCAGTGACCATCTTCATGTCTACCTCCACTGGTGGAATGCTCATTAGTGCTAACTCCTCCATTTTTAATGAGATTCTAGTGATGAAGACCTGAGTTGATTACTTCCACCTTAACCAGCCTCTTTTGCTCCCTTTGGGCTTAGAATAAGGAGTGGGTGAGGGAAAATCAGCGAAGAAAAGAAGGGACAAGTGTGTGATGGTGATGGCAGGTAAGGCACGTAGACCCAATGGACTCACCTTTCTCTTTGTCATGTAAGGCCAGCTCAAGTCCAGCCATCTTTGTAAAATCCGTCTGACCACTCTGCCTGTCAGTGATCTTTTTCTTTTCAGTGAAATCATTCTTCTTTTTTATGCAACAGAGTTTCATATGTTTTGGTATTACCTCTCTAGTAACTCTACAAGGTCCCTTGGGCAGAAGAAATGGTTCAATCTTTTGTTTTGCATCTTCTAACACAATGCTAGGCAAAGAGTAAGTGCTTAGCCTGAGGATCCAGGGCACGAACATGAGCCTTAATGTTTTCTTTGTGTTGAAAGGGGATGATAATGATATTGACAGATCTCCAAATTCAAGGGATTGGAATGACAGTCAAATGAGATAAAGGATATGCAAAACTATAATAGGAAAGTACATAAAAAGCCATAATACATTTCTGCAAATGTGTAAATGTATATATATGTTTCTTTGGAACCAGGAAAAATGCACATGCTTGCAGTCCCAGCTACTTGGGAGGCTGAGGCAGAAGCATTGCTTGAGCCTAGGAGTTTGAGGCCAGCCTGGGTATAGTGAGACCCTGTCTCAAAACACACACACACACACACACACACACACACACACACACACACACACACACACATTTCTTGGAGGTCCTCAGTCATTGCAACAGAGCAGCTCTCACTGAGTTTTTCAGGTCCGATTTCTTTAATAGTCATATCAGCTGTTCCCCCCAAAAGATAGTTGAGTCAGCTGCTTCTCATTGCAAGACCTCGGGTCCTGTGATCCTTGCAGGGGAGTCCCCAGATCACAAGATGCAATGAGCGGTACTATTGGGAGTTGGTGGAGAGGACTGAATGGAGGATTGTAAGCAGGGAAAGGTATTTCCAAGATATTTTTCTTAAAAAGATAAAAGTGAAGAATCTCATTCTCTTTTAGATGTTGCAAATGCAATGGTATAGTAGGTACCAAAAGACACTCTGTCACTTATTGGACATAAGAAAGTGGAAGAATGAAGAACAATATGGAAACTCAATGGGAATAACTTTTGGGGTCTTTGGCCAGGCAGTAACATTAAGAATTACAGGACCATACAACTATTTTCATTAGTGTTACTATGCAGTAAATATTTTATTGGTAGCAATGGTATTTGATGAAGTTAATAAATTATTTGTTTTAATTTACTCTAACCCCAGATCCTTACACAGAAGATTTGAAGCAACTTAAAAATACATCTAGTACAAAAGTTAAAAACACAGAGTCAAGAAGATTGGGGTAAATAAAAAATTCAGACAGGAACTATAAAGATATAATAATAAGATTGCTATGCAAAAAATGCTTCTCGGGATGGGGTTGTAGCTCAGTAGTACAGCGCTTGCTTCCTATATGTGAGGCAGTGGATTCAATCCTCAGCACCAACTAAAAATAAATAAAAAAGGTATTATGCCCATCTACAACTAAAAATAATGATTAAAAAATCTTCTCTGCAGTTTTGTAGAAATCACCTGTCTGCTGGTGTCTGAGCTTCCTAGTAGTCAAGGGCAATATAATTAAATTTTCATAGTACAGAGTTCATGTAACCATACACAACCACATGGAGAAATCTAACATTTTTCTTGGCTAGGGCTTATATTTAAGAGGATTTTTTCCTATAATTTTCAAAAGAGGATACAGCATATGTATTGACACACTGACAATTATAATGACACTAGATATCATTTGTTAAGCATTAAATTATGTACCAGACATTGTTTTAGCTGCTTAGTATATGGTATCTCACTTGCTAATCTTATGGGGTTGGTGCCATCATTATCATCAATTTAGACACAAAGAACTGAAGCTCAGAGTGGTTAAATAATTTTGCGACATTACCTGTCTATTGAAGTGCTGGTGCAGACATTGCACCCTAGAGCCTGTGACCTTAATCACCAAAAAGCACAGTAAATATGAGAGGAATTTTTTGGGGGCGAATTCAATCTAGGCTGATGGTGTGACATTGATATGCGAGCCAGTTCAAGCAGTTCTCATGGCCCATCACAATCAACAAAAGGATAAAATTCTTTGATATTCTAAAGAGATATTAAGTAATACATCTAAACAATGAGCACCTAATTAGACAGCATGTCTTTCAGAATTGCTCAACAAACATTATTTTACCCAAGAGGCATTTCATAGGAATCAAAGTAGAGAAAGTTCCTGATTATAGTTTCCATCTGAGAATTGGAATACAAATATTTTGTAAAAATAATTAGTCATGTTATTTTACACTTACTGTAAAAGATTTGGACAGGATTGGTTTTTATTATTCCATTACACATCCATTAGCATGCTCCAACTCATAATGGAATCATAATAGAATTATACTTGAACAATGCAAAATAATGTCATTATGTACTGATTCAATTTATTCATAAATAAAATTATCATTTGAGCCTGATGGAATGACTCTCAGTGGCATTAGCTATGTGAAGGAAATAACATACTGGCTATCTAGTTTATAGGAGGTAGATATTTATCAAAACTGTTTAAACAAAAGGCATCAGGCAGGCTGTAACTCAGCATTAGGTAGGCCCTGGTTGACACCCAAAGTCTCTTCTTGCTGGTCATCCATATTGGTGGAGAAGGATGAAATATAAAGCCAAAGGCTTGGTTTCAAATTCCAGATTAGCTACCCACCAGCTGTGCAAACATGGACAAACTGATTTACTTCTGTGAATTGTGGTTTTGTCATCTGAAGAATTATTAATTATTAATATCAATTATCAATCACTGCCCAATGTATTCATTACAGTATTATAAAATTAACATGAAATATAAATGGAACTTTGTAAGCATTAAGTTGTCAAGCAAATTATATGATCAGTGTCACCACTGTCACCATCTCTTCCTGCTCGTCACTTGGTCCTGTGTCTTCATCGTGGCTGCCCTCCTGAAGATCCACTCTATAGAGGGAGACACAAGACCTGCACCCGTTCCTCCTGCCTGACTCTGCTCCTCCTCCAGTTTGGAGGTACAAGTCGTATCAGCTTTTGCCCCGGTTCTAGCTACTCTCCTGAGAGGGGTCTGTAGTGTCTGGTTTACACATTCATCACCCCAGGCTGAACCCCTTGATCTACAGCATGTGGAATAGAGAGCTTAAGGATGCTCTTAGAAAAAGAAGAAATCGCAAGATTCTTGCTGCTCAGAACACAAGGGCTGTTTCTGGAGAGTGTTGATCAAGTAGCTACTTTTCCACCGAAAAGAAAAATGGGTGGATTGTACAAAAGTCTAGAAGCCAAGGGGTAAAAGCCAAGGAGTTGTTGCAAATTCTGTCGCTCCTCTTTTTTCTGCTGTGGTTGTGTTTTCTGGCTGTGCAAACTCAGTCCTTCATTGCTAAAAGTGGCTGCTTGTGGGGTTTGTTTAAAGGATCATGAAGTGAGATGGTGATGCAGTTGACATCAGGTACTATGTCAACTGCAGCATTTGATCTCTGATAATCTGGATCTCCTTTTGATAATATTTCTCCCTAGAAACCAAATCTGTTTCTTGCTTTTCCTAAAATTTATTTACATTCTTTAGATGGCTACAAGCTAAGATAACCAGTGTGCCAAGTTCCAATGACACAAAGATTGCAGAGTTCTCAAAGGCTGGTCACGTGAGATGGTGTCATCTCTTCTACAACAGCAGATACCAGCATTTCCTAAAATAATGGCTGATTTCCAAAGACTGACTTCGTGTGGATGTCATGAAAAAACGAATTCCACGGTTAAGAGTTGAACAGGCGACGGCTCCACTGTGCTCTTGAAGACGTGCAGGTGCACTACCTTGGAGGTTCTGAAGTGGAACAATCTTAGGAAGGCGTCTGATCATGTGGAAGTTTTCTTTCTTTAATACTTACTGTCTTAACCCAGTGAAGACAACCTTCTGGAAACACTCACAGGAAGGCCAACAGAGAAGACCTGTGGGGTGACACTAGGTTGAAGGATCTGTCAGATGAGTTGTGTCCCAACTAATTTTGACCTAGAAACTAAAAACACATGCAAAAAGCATAGCAAAATTCCAATGATGTAATCATTTCTGTAGTGAAATTCAGGGCTCATTATTCCTGATTTTTGTTTTTAGGAAGGGGACCAAAGAGCTTCGGGGAACATGGCATTCTATGGAGCATCTCAGCCTACAGAGGCAGGTGCTCAAGGCCTCAAGGAGCAACAGAAACATTGGCCAGCCTCCTTGGGTCATAGAGATACAGCACACACCTATCTACTCTGCCCACTGTGCCAAGCGTGGTTTGCAGTTTGCATGTGAGAGAACCAGATTGAAATACTGAGATTGGCCAGAAGCACACAGTGAACCAGTGGGCAATGTGTAGACTGCATTCTGGGGGAGGATGCATTGGTTATAGGAAGAGCCTCATGGCCTCCTAGGACACTGTCACTGTCTCTTGCAAATCCTTTGGAGTCTGATTCTAGAAGATCCACCAAAAGATAGCTATAGGCTGCTACTACCTGCTAGGGAGTCAGCAGATTTTTCTCCCCAAAGCTTTAAAAAATGAATATTTACTCAGCATCAATAAGGTATGAGGTAAACAACCTAGCTGCACTCAATAGATGAATGGATAAAGAAACTCTGTTACATATACACAATGGAATATTACTCAGCAATAAAAGAGAATAAAATCATGACATTTGCAGGTAAGTGAATGGAGGTGGAGAAGATAATGCTAAGTGAAGTTAGCTAGTCTGAAAAAACCAAAGACCGAATGTTCACTCTGATAAGTGGATGCTTATCCATAATTCATATCCATAATGAGGGTGGGGAAGGAGCATGGGAAGAATGGAGGAGCTTTGGATAGGGCAAATGGGAGGGAGGGTATGGGAGGGGGTTATGGGGGTAGGAAAGATGGTGGAATGAGATGGACATCGTTACCCTAGGTACATGTATGCAGACAGGAATGGTGTGACTCTACTTTATGTACAGCTAGAGACATGAAAAGTTGTGCTCCGTTTGTGTTCTGTGAACTGAAATGCATTCTGCTGTCATGTAGAACGAATTAGGACAAATAAAAAAATTAATTGAAAAAAAGAAGGTATGAGGCAATTAAGTTCAACAAATGTAAAACCATACTTGGTGGTATGAGAACTAGGAAAGAAAAACAAAAGAAATGGGAGGGGGAGAGAGATAGCATTCCTGGGAGAGAAAAAAATGAAGGACTTAAAGAAGAGAAAGCACACCCCCCCACACACACACACCCACACACTTGTGTTGGAATAAATAAAGTACTGTCAATATTCATTCACCAACAACTGTTACTATCTTGCCAAACGACCTTAAATTTAGAAAATAAAAATGTGAGCAATGATTAAAGTACAGCTAAGGCTAGTAGCAATTAAAACAGCTTAGACTATCACGTCCCCAAACAATTCCTGTTTGTGTTCAAAGTCCTACTGGGGATGGTCCAGTTGAAAGCCAAGTCAGCCTCCTGGGGCTTGGTGGAGTCGGAGTGGGCAGGGAATTCACAGCAAGGAGATGCAGGGTGAGGCCCAGAGTTCCCAGCCTGCAGGTCCCCAGGTCTGGCCCTCTTCCCTTGTGCAGAGGCAGCAGGGAAGGGGTGACTGTGTCTAAACGTGAGCTGTTCCCAGGGAAGGGGGTTCTCAGAGAGTCAGCTCCAGGGTTCCCTAGGTGGTAAGAAGATGATCACAGCTCGGGCTTTGCTCAGTCTCAGGTAAGATGTGGCTGCAGCCCCTGTGGGCAGGAGGGAGGAAAGGCATGAGGAAGACCTGCCCATGGAGTGCTGTGTGCTCTGGAGCCTGGGGCCTGGCCTGGGATGCTACCACCTGGGGATTCCTGAGCCTGGGAGGGGCTCCTGGCACTGAGTTCCACAGGGAGTGGGGCAGCAGGTTAGCTCCTGGAGCCACTGAGGTGTCACTACTTATGCCAATGATACTCACACTGGCAGACGGAAGTTCCCCCTGCTGAAGATGAGGACAGCTCTGTCTCTCCCTGGAAAGGTGACCAGTTTTCTAGATTGCCTGTGGGTAGTGAGACAGGGGTGTGTACCATCTCTTGCAGGGGTTAGGACACCCAGCAAATATCCTGTAAGATAATCAGTTTCTAAGTTAGACACCTCAGCACTTTCTGGGTTGGGAAGGGATCCCTGCACAGATGTTGACCAAGTCTTTGGAGGTAATCCGGAACCACAAAAGTGACCTATCAGAGGATGTCACCTTCCTGAGGCCTGCCATTTGCTGGGTAAGAAGAGACCTGGAGTTGACCCACCCAATCTTGAAGTAGCAAGCAATTGCACAGCAGCAGAGGCAGCCTAGGTGCCCAGGGAAAGGACTGCTGGCTGCATCAGAAGCTCTCAGCGTTGGCACTTTATCCCACTGAGAAGAACTCAGAGGAGGAGCACGCTTGAGACTGGAGAGTGGGGAGAGTTCTCACTCACTCTTCAATGCCTTGGATGAAGACCAAAAAGGCAAGAAGAAGTACAATATCTTATAATAAAACCCTCAGAGCCAAATCAACTACATAGAATAAAAGGGACAAATTAAATACAAATGGTGACATCTATTTAATTTTTAAATTGAGGATGAGGATTATTCATTAATTAAGTATCAAGCTTAGTGTTGGGCTTCCTAGCAGCTAAGGCATAAAGGGAAACATGTAGCGTTCATGGTTAAGAAGGATGATATCCATGTCTCCATTCAGAGACAGGAACATATATGTGTGTGGGGGATGAAGTTGGAGGAAGTTTGTTAAGAACTCAGGATCACATCCCTTCTGTAAACAATGCACTGGTTTAAACAAATGGAATTCACTGAGGTTTTCAAGCATTTCAGACATATTCTACACAGAATTTTTTTTTTAAACATACTTGAAGACTTGTCGATGTTCTAAAGAAAATCTGGTTGACTCTCTAGAGAAGTACGTGTAAGGAATGTGGCTTCCTGGGGCAATGGTCCAATGTGCACAGTGAGCTTTGAGACACAGGTTCATTGTATTTGCAGATGACCATGGAGAGACACTGATATTTTTGGAGTGAGGAATTAGAATTCTTCACAAGATCTCAAAAGGCTGGAGTGGTGAATCAAACCTCAAAACAGTTCATTTAAAGAAGAGGTAAGGCTAGAGAAAAAAGAGAGAGGGAAAGAAGGAAGGGAGGGGGGAGGGAGGGACATTATAAGCAGCAGCTTGGATGGCATCATTTTCTCATCATCATCCAGGTTGTGTGGCCATATCCCCATGTTAATTCTGGTTCTGACAATTAATGGTTCTGCAATTACCGGGACGTTTGTGTCCCTTGCTCTGTACCCTCTCAAATGGGAGTTTACAATGTCAATAACAATTTTATGACTTAAAAAAAATAAACAAGTGTTCTTTACAGAAAATTTGAACAATAGAGAAAAGTATAAAGAAAACATCCATCTCCTAATTCTCTCTAAAAGGCTGCTGAGCGTGGAGGGTTGGTTTCTTTTTGGAGCGATGACCTCATTGCTGACACCCTATGTGCCACTTTGTTTCCTCCGTCAGCATTACGCTATCAGCACTTACTTCATTAAGCCTCTTAAGTGGCACAATTTTAATGGGAATGTAAGAGCTGATCATATGCATACCCCACCATTGCCTTGAACTTTAACTCACGGTATTAGTTTCCTTTATAGAAAAACCGTTAAACCATCCTGGAAGCATCTTCATGCATTTGGGTCCATGTTCGGGTCTGTTTTGTTGGGAGAACTTTTAATGTGGAGCGTTGGTTTAATCATGAAACATTTAAAAACTCTTCTTGGAAGTTGCCGATTCTCTCCTCAGAAATAGTATCAGAGGTAGAAAATAAAGATGACCTTTTCTGTTTTGAACGTACTGATGTGAGTCACCGGTACTACTAATCTCAATAAAACCTCAGGGTTTGCGTCAGAGCATAATTATCAAGTGCCGGGCACTGATGTGGGTCCTGGGTATTAGTGAGGGTGAAGTGGAGTCGGTGGCTACCCCATGGAGCTTGGAGACCATGGAGGGGACAATTACAAAGAAGTGAGCCCAGAGGTGAACACGGCACTGTGTCAGAGATAACGGTTCTCTTTCTAGTCCCCGACTTCCCCCTTCATGTTGGACTCATGGAAGTCAAATCTTTGGGGTAAAGGGTCTGCTAGGCCTCTTTACTTACCCTGGAGACAGAGACAGTAAGAGATAGAGATAGAGATAGAGATAGAGATAGAGATAGAGAGATAGAGAGGGAGAGGGAGAGAGAGGAGGGGGAGGGGGGATGTGCTCCTGCCATTGCTCCCAGGAATTCAATTTCACCTCTTCAGGAACAACAGACTCTTACAAACTTCCATATGGAAATTGACCAGCAATGAAGGAGCCGATATTCTATCCCACTTGCCCAGGTAAGGCTGTGCCAAAACACTGCATCATCAGACGAGAGCACAGAGTTAGAAGCACTTAGGAAAAAAAGAAAAATAAACATTTTACTTGCAAACTGGGCATTGAGAGCTAGTATTTAGAGGAAAAGCTGCCATCCGCAGGAATACTAAGCATGACTTATTCTGTGTGAGAAGCAGCAACAAAGAGGTTAAGGGATCATTATGTGTACAAAGGTCACGGCATATCCTCAGACAGGGGTAGAGCAAAATTCAGTCTTTTGGGGATGATCTGGTCACCGCAGGGTGCTAAGTGCCAAGTAACCTTTTTCCACCTTTCATGTCATGTGAGGTATGTTGCGGTCTCTCCTGCTCAAACTCACATGTTGAAACTGTAGCTCCCGTTGTGATGGTCTTAGGAAGTGGGGCATGTGGGGAGTAATCAGTTTCAGGTGATTCAGCATGCATGTCCCTTGAAGGGTTTAGTGTCCTCATAAAAGGGGAAGAGACCCTACAGCTTCCTCTCCCTGCCATAAGAGCATACAGGAGAAGGCAGCATCTGCTGTCCAGGATGAGGGCCCTCACTAAGAGCCAGTTTTGTAGCACCCTGAACTTGGAGTTACCAGCCTCCAGAACTATGAGCAATGAAAATCTTGTCTAAGCCACTCAGTCTATGCTATTTTAAAATAACACTCTGAACTGTTTAAAACAAGTGTTTACTCTTTAGAACAAGGATAAGCATCAGATTAGTTTTCTCCAGGGGATATGGTGTGTGCTTGTCCGTATGTTTGTTTTTGTGTGTGAGTGTGTGTGTGTGTGTGTGTGTGTGTATGTGAGAGAGAGAGAGAGAGAGAGAGAGAGAGAGAGAGAGTCTAATTGTTTTAGATCCCATAAAAACTTGCTTAGAAATGCATTTCTACTGATCATAAGTGGTGCAAAGAAAAAAAAATAAAAGAAGATATTTTATCTTTTTGGAATTGGGGAATGAACACAGGGACACTATCACTGAGCTACATGCACAGCCCTTTTTATTTTATCTTATTTTATTTTGGGGGGTACCAGGCATTGAACCCAGGGGCACTTGGCCATTGAGCCACATCCCCACCCCATTTTGCATTTTATTTAGAGATAAGGTCTCACTGAATTGCTTAGCAAGGCCTTGCTTTTGCTGAGGCTGGCTTTGATCCTCCTGCATCAGCCTCCTGGGGTGTTGGGATGACAGGCATGCATGACCCTTCCTGGTGCTCTTTTTATTTTTTAGTTTGAGACAGAGTCTCTCTTTGTTGCCCAGGCTGGTCTTGAACTTGTGATCCTCTGGCCTCAGCTTCTGGGATATAGGTGTAAACCACTATACACAAGAGACTCTAGAATGAATTAAAACACAATATTTTTTTCCCTTTAAGCATTAAATAACTTTGTGAAAATCAACTGTATGTAACAAATTGTGGACAGGCATCAGTTTGGGACCATTTACAGGGGTGAGGGCAGAATTCCTGGAATATACAAGGGGTGATGAGGCACTCAGGGCTAGCCATGGTGGAAGTGACATCGTGAGGGAACAGTGTTACTGAGCCCAGCTGTACCTGGTCCTATGGGGGTCAGGCCACCCACCCAGAACTGCAGTCATAGAACCAATAGGGAAGAGGGAGGAGGAGGTGGCATGGAATGCATGGGATAAATACCCTGCCTGTCTTCATACTGTTCTTCATTCTTCTGCCTGTACCTCTCCTACCAGAAGCCAGAGAGTGAAGGAGCCCTGGTGACGTAATGCATGGGGACCAGCCTTTCAAGGGGCAGAGCTGGGCAGAGAATGGATCGGGGGCGAGTGATACATAACCAGCAAAACCTTTCTTTGGTGAATCACCAACAGGAACAGCAACCTCTCCAAATTTGGGGAATAGAGTGTCTAGAGGGTAGAGTAGCAGCACAGAGCCAAGGACTGAGGAATTTTCAGGAAAAGGGTATATAGGTGTATATGCAACAGATTATTGGATTCAGGAACGTGGAAGTCCTCAGTGGTCTTCATTAAAGTGGTCTAGGGAGCTGGAGGGGTGAGGTGGAAGCACACGGCCCAGGATGAAGGAAGGACAGCAGATGTCCATTCTGGGAGGAGCCGGGAGGGTGACATAACCCTGAAGGCAGTTTCTTTATACTGGGGGAGCTGAGGGCGCTCTCGAGTGGGGGGCAGAGGTAGGTGTTGGAGCTTGAGCAGTGGATCTGTGGAGCAAGACCCCAGAGGACCCAGCAGGAGGCTGAGGCCAGTATTTAGGCCAAGGAGAAGGGACGCTCCCACTGAGGCAGGTGGGAGTGTGTGATGGGCAGCCGGGTCAGCAGGGACCGCTGCAGGCCCAGAGCTGGTGAGCATGAGGGAGAGCTGCCTCGTGGGCTTCTGTTCCTTCTTTGTGTGTGTGTGAAGTTGGAGCCGGAGCATGAGGGAAGGAGGGGGTAGAAGAGAAGGGTGATGAGGTGAGGGACTAGCCTTGGTGAGGACTGGAAAGAGGGGCTGACTCAGGGGCTGGGGGAGGGTGCTGGGGTTGATAATGCCAATCTCTGCTGTGGCACCAGGGGACAGAGTTCTGTGGTCTTTTTCAGTCGTGATCAGCTAGGATTAGAGACGGGACATTACAGCAGGTGTTAGGGCTCACAGAAGGACGTGAAAATGGCGAGCATTGGTGGAAGACTAGTGGAAAAGAAGCATCAGACATCTTTGTTAGATGAGAGAGGATAGAGCCCAAAGGAGACTTCCCTGGGGAAGCTGGAAGCATCAAGGTGATCTGGAAGAGGTGAAAGGAGGGTGGTTTTCAGGATCACTAGCATGCATGAGAGCTTGCTAGGGAGCCCCACATTTAGTCTCCGGAGGCTCTTGAGAATGACACTGTCCTGTCTTTATAGATGAAGACCTTGAAGTAGAAGCATCTGGTTGACATTGATCTGTCCTCAGGGGCAGCGCCTGGGCTATCAGCAGGCCCGATGCAGTGGACACATGGAGGAAGCAAACCAAACTGGGATGATCCACTTCCACTTCCGCCCCTTCTCCCGACTCCCCGAGGTGCAGGTGCTGATTTTCGTGACCTTTCTCGGGATGTACCTGGTCAGCATCAGTGGCAACCTCTCCATTTCCCTCACCATCTGGATGAACCGCTGTCTGCACACCCCCATGTACTTCTTCCTGGCAAACCTGGCAGCTCTGGAGGTCTTCTACTCCTCCACCATCGCCCCTCTCACCCTGGCCAGCGTCCTGTCCACAGAGAGCACCCTCATCTCCCTGCCAGGCTGCGGCACCCAGATGTTCTTCTTCATCTTCCTGGGCAGCGCGGACTGCATTCTGCTGGCTGTCATGGCCTACGACCGCTTTGTGGCCATCTGTCACCCTCTGCGCTACACCCTCATCATGAGCTGGCGCGTGTGTGTGCAGCTGGCCGTGGGGTCCCTCGTGCTGGGGTTCGCCTTGGCCCTGCAGCTGACTGTGCTCATCTTCCGGCTGCCCTTCTGCAGCAGCAAGGAGATCAGCCTGTTCTACTGCGACGTCCTCCCTGTCATGAGGCTGGCCTGTGCCGACACCCACGTCCATGAGGTCACCCTGTTTGTGGTCAGTGTCATTGTGCTCACCATTCCCTCCCTGCTCATCACCCTGTCCTACGTCTTCATTGTGGCTGCCATCCTGAAGATGCGCTCTGCAGAGGGGAGGCACAAGGCCTTCTCCACCTGCTCCTCCCACCTGACTGTGGTGCTCCTGCAGTATGGGTGCACAAGTGTCATCTACCTGTGCCCCAGCTCCAGGTACTCTCCAGACAGGGGCCAGGTGGTGTCTGTGGTTTACACATTTGTCACCCCTGTGCTGAACCCCTTGATCTATAGCATGAGGAACAGGGAGCTTAAGGAGGCTTTGAAGAGAGCAATGATGAGGTTCCTTGTGCTCTAGCACAGTGAGCACTCTGACTGTTCCTCCACAACACCCCCCAGGGAAGACCACAAGTCGACTGCAAGAGGAGGAGACGGGGGCTGGCAGGGCAGTGGTTTCATACTGTTAGGCTTCCTGATTGCAGTACTTTGAAATATCATCTTTTTTTTGTCGTCCTCAGTTTCTTCATCTCCAGAATGAGGACTAATAACCCCCCAGTATGTAGCTATGTTAGGAGGATCCCCAGATACATTAAGTGAAAATACTTCATGACTTTTAAAGGGAGAGATTGCTGTGAATGTGGTTATTAGCATCCCATGTCTAGCCCTACCTTGGACTTGTCTTCATATCCAGTTATTAGGTTGTCAACAATCTCAAACGCTGTACATCCAGGGAGGGATGTACAACCAGCAATAAGATGCAAATCACACTGGGAACATCGTAGCTTCTTTCTCTTGATGTGGCCTAAACTCTGAACCTGTTAAAAAATATTATTTTTTCACCCAATTTATTTTCCAGGGAACGATGCTGGGGAAAGCTCTGGAATTTCAGTGCTAGCGGTTTCACTTTGCTTCTTTTAATCCTGGAGCCAAGCGGCTCATCCCCGTCTCTAACTCTATGTTAGTTGGCCTTTGGATGCCATCCTCTGAGCTGTTCAGTACCGTCTCTAGTCTCTTTCTCTCATATTCCATATTCTCCTTTCTTTTTGTTTCTCCCTAGCTATGTATGCACAATAGGGTAGATTTGTTTTATTAACGGAACCTCTCTGGGGGTAGAAGAAGGGAAATATTGATTCAAATAGATTCACAGAGAGCAAAGATGATTTTTGAAGAGAAACAGAGTGGACACACTGAGGAGGGAAAGGAGCTCTTTGGTGTGTCTCTTTATGGGGTGGTAGTCATTTACCAGATGACCACTTGTCTCAAGACAACAGTGTCAGAACACAGATGTATCAGAACATCTTTTCCATAGTTATGGGGCATCCATTCATTTCCCTACTCTTTGATGATTTGTTGATTGTTTTCATTCAACAAGGCAGTAACAGAAATGGGAGTTCATAACCCACTTGAATCTAATGTATGAAATATGATATGTCAAGAGCTTTGTAATGTTTTGAACAACCAATAAAAAAAAGGCAGTAACAGACTATTTATTGCTCTCTACAATGTACTATGCATCCACTTGTAGCAAGTAGAGCAGGAAATGGAAAGGTAAGTAAGAAGCAGCTTCTGTCTCAAAGCAATGTCTAATGTGATTGAGGAACTCAAGGGACAGTTACACCAAGGGTCAAGTAATATAGTACTTTGAGACTTCAGAAGAGGGACAGGAGGGAGAAATGGCAATAATGGTGGGAGGTGGTGTTTGAACTGCATCATGACAAGTTTCCAGATCTCTGAAAATGCATTTCTGAAAGAGGGAACTGGCAGGGCACAAGGATGGGAAATCATCTCCCTGGGTCTCTGTTTCCTTATCTGGAAAAGTATAAAAATGTGCTGAAACATTTTATTTTTTGTAAAAGGCTCAGAAGCTTGATCAATAAAAACAATGACCAGAATTCATTTTACATGGAACTGAAATTTTGCTTTCTTTTTTTGATAGACAAGAATCCTAAAGGAAATCCTTTTGTTTCATTTGTAGTCATTTGCTGCTTCTTTTATGGTCTTCTATAATACACTCTGCTAGGACACTAGTTCTTTGGTTATTAGGTTTTTAGGTGGAATAAATGTTATGTGTTCAACTAGTGTGAAGGACACTGTGCTGATCAAACTACTATTAGGGGTTTGCCGCAGGTTTTCTCAGAGACTGCAGCATGGAAACCTGAGTCATGACTCTCAAAGATGAAGAATGCGAGGTGGGCTCAGTGGCACGTGCCTGTCATCCCAGTAGCTCAGGTAGCTGAGGCAGGAGGATCATGAGTTCAAAGCCAGCCCCAGCAAAAGTGAGGCACCAGTGATACCCTGTCTCTAAATAAAATACAGAATAGGGCTGGGATGTTACTCAGTGGTCTAGTGCCCGGGAGTTCAATCTCTGGTACAAAAAAAAAAAAAAAAAAAAAAAAGATGAAGGATGCATTTCACCTTATTTTTCACTTTCTTTGAGTGCCTTTTTAAGTGTATTACCCTGTTGAAACCTCTTATGAAAAGTGCTTTAGTAGCTGCTGTTGACTTTTCAATACTAAGAAGGTTATTTCATACTTGATTGAAGTATTACAGGCATTTCTCAATTCCTCATGTTCTTTGAGAAAGTAGTGCAGTTATAATGGGTTAGTTAGTATGGTCTATTCCAGGGATTGAATAAGGGAAGTGATGATTTCCATCTGTTCTCACATTTGTCTTCAAAAAACCCCATGAGATGTGTATGACTATTTATCTTTGCTTACAGATGAGGAACCTTAGGCCTAGGAAAGTTAAATAAATCCAAGATCACAGAGCAAGTAATAATAGAACTGAGATTGGACCTGGGCAGTTTGGTCCCACAGCCTGGGCATGCAATCACGAGCTCTCATGGCCTGCTATAAGTACCTTATGTGAGCTTGGAAAAACCATCTTATTTCTCCGTACTTAATTTAATTCACAATAAAATGGGGACAATATCCATTCTACCTCACCCCTAAGTTATTGGGAGATATCAAGAGAACTAAAAGTAAAGTAAAAGATTCAGCATAGCTACTCAAATTTCCAAATTGAGAAGTACTCACACTATGGGACTTACCCTTTTAATTAGTAAAATTATCCCAGTACCTCTTTCCTGTGTTTCATTATGATTATCTTACTAGTTTTGACAGCTATTCAAAGTGCTGTAAGAAACAATCTTATCTTCAGCAGGTCAGAAATAACTATAGGCTTTTTGTTCAGAATCTTCCTTACCAAATCTTCACATTTTCCCTACTAACCTCTTTGGTGTAGTACTTTGTGCTTTATGGATGCAGAGCCTGAGGAGTTTATGTAAAAACACAAAGCAAATTGTGGCACAAATAATTTACATTGAAATTCATAGACACAGACCTATAGTATATGATGTTTAATGTAAGAGAAACATCTGAACAACATGATATAAAACACCTTTGTCAATAAAGCATATTATTTTAAATCTAGAATTCAATTCAGCAACACCAAATTCATCCTTTAAGTTGTGTGGAGTTGCAATTGCATTTGGTTTTAAAAGCCAAAATCCAGGAAGGGTTTTCTTTCCTCCTTAGGGAGAGGGGAAGGATCCCCAGACCTATTTCATGAGAGCTATGGAGGAAAAATATCCAGTTGTTACTCACAGGCAGTTCATGGTCAATCTAGAGAAATGGTTATGTGAAAAACTAGGTTCAAGACAACATAAGATTTTTTTTTTTTTAAAGAGACTTGAACAAGTTGGGAGGTTGTGTACAGAGACAAGTATGGAAACCACCTGGGTGAAATGCAGAGAGCCTCTGTCTTGGAGGAGTAGGAATTTGTCAGACTTGACGTGGAAGAAGGACATAAGAGGCAGAGAGAAGTGGGATCTCATGGAAGGATGACTTAGGTTAAGAGAAGAGGTGATGGTTTGCTGAGGCTGACGGTGGAGCTGTGTGTCTGGAGTGACCTTATGCAAGGCCTTGGCCAGATTGGGCAAGACCTTGAATGTGATTCCAAGAAGAGTATGGACTCTCTCTTGGTAATGAGAACACAATGGAAAGGTGAGAACCATATTTTAAGAAGGTTCATTTAATAAGTTTAGTAAACATTTACTGAGTGTCTAGTACGTCTTGGTCCTCTGTTCAGGTCAGATTCCACATCAGTGAACAAGACAGACAAGGTTGCTCTCCTGTGGAGACAAGTGGCCAGGTTATTATTCAATATGGAAGGGTGCAATGGAGGAATCTAGGGTGCCAGAGAAGCACATTCAAGGGACACCTAACTCCCTCCTGGGAAGTAAGGTGTTTTTCCTTAGAACATTCTACTCTGAGGTCTGGGGACTGGGTTGGAGTTGTCCAGGTTGGTATGGGGGAGAAGAGAGCTCTAAGAAGTGAAGTTGCAAAACTCTGGCATTCATTTGGGATTTGAACTATGTCAGGCAGCCACTGAATTGGCTCCTGGCCTTCATGCCCTTGTATGATCCCCTTGCCTTGAGTGTGTGCTGAAGCTAGTGACTCAGTTCTAATAATAGAATGCAGCAAAAGTAATGGAATGTCACACCTGAGAATAGGTCTCAACAACTCTGGGGCTTCTCTTTCTTTCTCTTTATCCCTCTTACTTTCCTACTCTGGTAGAAAGAAGCTAGCTGCCATGCTGTGAGCTGCTGTATGGAGAGGACCATGTAGCAAGGAACTGAGGGACTCCTCCAACCAATCACCAGCAAGGAGTTGAGGTCTTCTGTCCAACAGCACTTAAGGAACTGAATTCTGCCAACCACCATATGAATAACCTTGGAAACAGGTCCTTGACCTTGAGGCTGAGCCATCCTGCCAAGCTGGACCTGGATTTCTCAATTGCAGAAACTATGAGATAATAAATGTTTGTTGTTTTAAACAGCTAGGTTTTAGAGCAAATTCTTAGGTAGCAACCGACAACTAATACAAACTGTAAGGAGGAGGAGACTGTCAATCAGGAGGTTTATTCTTCCTCTCTCCAGTGGGGAAGAGAAAGGATCTTCCTTTTCAATTCTCCAGCTCCCTTTATCTCTTTCTACTCAACACCAAACCCTGCAGACACTGCCTCAGGACACCCCAGACAGAAATGGTCTCACCTGTCTCACAGCAGCTGTGGCTGTACAGGTAGGGTTAGGTTTAGTCCTTTTCTTCAGTGGGAAAGACATTGGCTCAGCAGGAAGGAGGAAAGTGGAGTCCCCAAACTCAAGAGGCTCTCTTGGGTTTGTTTGTAAATGTGAAATTAAATATTGATGGTTTATGAATCAAAATGCAAACACTTGAATTAATCTTGACTATTTTTTTTTCCCCAGTGGGGAAACAGCTGCACTAAGACCCAGTAGGTGGGAGACCAAGTACCATCATAGGGCAGAAAAATACAAATACATCCAAGAGAGGGAGCTCCTACTAAGCACTCCCTACTCCAAGATCCTGTGGACCAGCTGGGTGTACTATCAGTCTTCCTGACCAGTCCGTGGACCCCTTCCCCCATCCCTTGTCCCACAGTTACTTGACTTTTTTTTTTTTTTTTTTTTGGTACTGGGGATTGAACTCAGGGCCTTGCACATGCTAGCTAAGTGATCTACCACTGAGCTATATCCCAACCCCGGGCCCTCTCCATTTTGTAAAAACTTGAGACAGGGTCTTGCCAAGTTGCTCAGGCTGGCCTCAAACTTGAGAGAGACTTGGGAGACCTCCAGTCTCATTCTCCCAAATAGCTGGGACTACAAGCCTGAGCCACTTTGTCCAGAATTACTTTTTTCAGTTTCTTGCACAGACAGTGGAATGGAATCCACACTTCTGCCTGAAAGAATAAGTATTAATATAAAATTAACAACTTAGAATTCATGCCTAGCAGGAGTTGTAGGGAAGGGTCCAAGTTTTTGATAACTACCTTCCAATAGAATGCCATAATAAAACAACATGTGCCGATGGGCTTCTCTCTCTGGGTTTCTGGATTTTAATTGCAGTTAAGAGGGCTCTTTATGGTATTTTCAATGTTTAAAAACTTTCAGAGAAATATAGACATTTTTGCTACAGCCACATAGAGTGAACAAAAGAATTGTTTTTACCCCCCATCATGGAAACATTCTTTTATAAGAAGCCAAGCTTCTTATTATAGAGTCTTGTTAAATAGTATATATATTTTCTAGGGATATGTCATTTTTTAAAATGAGAGATTTGTAAATAAAAATAATGATTATATGACAGTCTTGACTTTGAACAGTTGGGAATTATTAGTTTTGGTCAGTACCCTAATTTGACAGAGGAGAAAATAAGCTGTGTGATGTCAAGTGATGGCTATTTCATGGTAACTCAGGCCTCCTGGTCATGTGCCTGGGAATTGTGCTCCTTTCCTATAGCAACTCTCCCTTCATGGAAAGACCATCACGTGATTGAATTTCTTAAGTGTTTGCACAAAGGCCAGGAGCAAGAAATAATGGAAGTTATAGGGAGAGAAATTTTTGTTCAGTATAACAAAGAATTTTTACATATAGTTAGTGTTGTTCAACCATGGAAGGTGTTACCTTGGGAGTGTCTGCAAGAACTGGAAAAATTAAAATGCCCTCCCCCCCAAAGACTATTGAGTGTCCTATGGCATGTATCCTGTGATGGACTTATCTAATGCACTTTTCTGGGTTATTTGATTTTTATAATGGTACGTGCCTTGAATGGTTATGTAGCTATTTTCCAATTCTGTAAGTTAAAAAATGGATAGTAATGCAAATGATTCTTGTCCATAGAGATGCAAATAAATTTTATCAGGCAGAAGTACAACTGATCCCCCACCACAGAGACAGTTATGCCTTTATTATTATATTCATTTCAGCTTCCCTACTGCCTGTGTATCTGTTTTTTGAGTTCTCCTCTGCACAAGTTTAAGTCCTTACTGGTTCCTTCATTAATTAATGAACTAAATAAAATATTTGCGTGTTCATTTTATATTTGTACAAGAGCCATGATTTCACTCTTTTGAAAGCAATTATGTTTTAACAAGAACCCTTGAATGTGTTACGGTGGAGGATGAATGGCCACTTCTTGGTTCCTGCTATGGGATGGAATCCTTACTCTTGACTACGATGGTCCTTTTCAAACTTCCAATGTAGAGTTGTTCATCTCTCTGTCTCCTCTAGGAGACCCAATTTTCCAGAAGTGCAGGAACCTTGCTATCCCCACTAACAAAAATCAAAGGAAGGAGGTGTTGTATTATTTGTGATATACTCACCTTTTCCTTTTATGACCACCAGGGGGCATGGAAGTCTTCGTGGTAAACAAGACTCCACCTAAAGAGCGCTGGAGGCAGAAGAATATTTGCTGGACGTCATGGAGAGGATTAGGGCTTTGAACCGCAGGGCTAGTTCAAACAGCCCAACCCCTGTCATACAGACTATCTTTATGGCAGTCGATGAAGTCAGCGTGGAGCATGCATGTCGCAGAAGAGGGCAAAGTCCTGTTAGAACTACAAAACTATTTATAGCCTTTTAAACTGAATGCATAGAGCAACTTCTTTCCCTAAGTTGAGAATGACATCTTTGGTTCCTTAGTCCCATTTACTGAGTTCTCTTCTGCTCAATTTGTCATTGGTCTTCCGTTCCCCACCCCCCACCCCCCCCCCCAAAAAAAAATAGCGAAGGGAAGAGAGGGAGAAGGAAGAGAAGGGATAAGGAGGGAGGGGCAATTAGAACAGGTCCATCTTTTCATAAAACACCCGGGAACCTCTACACTTGGTAGGAAATGAGTAGACCTGTAGATATTCACAAGTAGACCAAGTAGATATTAAACGGCCAAATAGATATTATCTCCGACTTACAGATACGGAAACGGGTCCTATTGAGAAACAGAGCTTTCCCAAAGGTATACAAATTATTCACGGCAGGTGTCAGACCTCAACTACTAACAGCTTCCTTTACTCCGAGAGGCCCCAATGGCCAACAGTGTAAAACCCAAACTCCTGGCCGCAGCCTCACCCTTCCCTCCTCATCTCTAGTTATTCCTCTGGGACACCCCGGGACACCCCTTCCAGCCCGGGCCGCGCTGCTTCTGGTACTTGGAATGCCCTTCCTCCAGGGGGAATATCTCTTGAGTGTCATCAGAACATTTTCCTCCCACCCACGGCGGCACAAATCACCTTGTCTCAGTGGCTGGTTTTCAGGAGATGGTCCCACCCTAGCCATGAGTCAGCTGGGGGCTGGATCCCAGTCTAGTTCATGAATGGCTGTCGAGTAGAAAAGACGCCATCCAGGCCACCCCCACGGTTCTCCTAGCGGCAGGGTCCACCAGCGCCAGAGCCTCTACTCCTTTGAGGGACCAGGGGTTAGAGGTGGAGTGAGAGGCGCCAGGGGGGCCTGGCAGCGGCCGGGCGGGCGGGAGGGGCGCGGGCCCTTTAACGCGGAGCGCGGGCGCGGCCAGGTAAGGGGCGGGCCTGCGGGCGGAGGAGCGCTGCGCGCCGGCGCCGGCCCGGGAGCCGGATTTGGAGCGCTCGGCGGCGGCGGGGGCCGGAGGAGGCGGCGCGGCGGAGCCTCGGTGGCCTGGGACGCTCCTCCTAGCGAGGGCCGCCGCCCGCCTCCGCCTGGAGCTCCCTCGCCCCGGCCGGGACCGGCCGCCACTTCCGGCGGTTCCCCTGGGACGCGCTCACCTGGGACGCGTTACCTGCCTCCGGGCACCTGGGCTCCAGGATGAAGGACCGGCTGGAGCAGCTGAAGGCGGTGAGTCCCGCGAAGCCTGGGGCAGCGGGGCGCGGCCGGGAGGGGGAGCTGCTGGAGGGGGGGCTTCTCTTTGCTCCCCAAGTCCAGGCTGGAGGGCCGCCGAGCGCGAGGCCTGCCCTCTCCAGCCCCCGCAGCATCCCGCGCAGGTTCCTCACCCTTCCTGGTCCTGCAGGGTCATGTGCCGGTGATTCATCGTCCAGCAGCGATTTCCCTGACCGCCTCTAACCTTCCCACCCCCAGGTGGACAGGCGGGAGGTGCTTGGGCCGAGCGGGGCTCGCGGAGAGGTCCGGAGGGGTCACCCCACAAGTGTCGGGCTGCTGCTCGGCACCGTATCCATAACTGGTCTCCTTCGCCTGCCTTTCTGATTCCCTCCTGGGGCACACCGGCCCATGTTGACTCCTTCCCCGGGAGCAGCTCAGATATTCCGGGGACCTCTCCAGCTGTGGGCCGGTCACATGCTGGGATGGTTCCAGCTATCCGTCAGTGGTCTGTATTTAACCCGCACCTCCCTGCTATACGTCCCCCGGGGCACTCCCACCCTCCGCCCCCATTCCTTGGGACAGCTGTGGTCAGAGTAAAGGATCCTAAGATTAACCGCTGTGGGCGTTGCTTCACAAAAACTGAAACCAGGTGACTCTTTTGAGCCTGTTTCCTTGTGTGTCAAGTGGGAATGTTAGAGGTTTGTTTGAGGATCATAATGGGACAATATAGAGAAGCATTAAAACATGAATTTTGCAGTCAGATATTCACTGACTCATTCAATAATTATTGAGTGCGTTCTATAGCACAGGCCCCGTGTTAAACCTTGGACACTCAGTGACGCAGGCTCTACCTTAATGGAATTTCAAATCTTTCCCTTGATACAGTGTAGTCCATCTACTTGGAAGCAGCACATTAGGCCTTTGTCTAAACCTGCAGAATCTGATTCTTTATGAATCTTCCTAGGTGATTTATGAGCACATTAAAGTTTGGAAAGCACTGAACTGGGTTAGAAGTGGGGCTTTCTCCTGCCCCCCACTCCCCTGCTTACTGGCGATTCCTTAAAGTCCAAGCCTAAGTTATCTGTAAAATGAGTAGTTGTGAAAACTAAAAGCAAGAGAGTATGCAGAAGCACCCTTTGTATGGTGCATGCATGTAGTATTTATAAATGGTAAGTATTATGCTAATAAGTGTAAATGTCTTTTGGAAAATAGAAGTGTTAGGGTGTTGCATTTGTTTTTTTCTCTTCCATCTTTGCTTGGATGAGATCTTCATGACCCTTTCACATGCATTGGGTAGTAGGGCTGCAGAGGAGGCCAGGCAGCAAGAACAGGGGAACAGTTGCATACTGTGGGAGCTGTGGGTGTGAGCTTGCCCCTGCCCCAGACTTGCTCTTTGTCATGTGAGCCTCAGGGCATCCTGGTTACTTACAGGGCAGAATTTATTGTCTCTATTTTATAGATGGAGAAGCTGGAGCTGGCCCTGGGTAGGAGGGATGCCCCAGGTCATAGATCTGGTCAGGGCACAACCAGGAGAGGAACCCAGACTTCGGATACTCTTTCCTTTGAAGCATGCTGGTTGAAGAGGCAGAAAGGAAAGAAGGCTTTGAAGATTTTAGTATGTCATAAAAAAAGTGCCAAACTGAACTGCAGACAGAGGTGACCCCCTTCCTTATTCAGGAAATCCATTTCCAGAGGAAGATGCCCCCTGGCCCTTTAATAGCTCATTGTCAACAGAGTAAAGAGTCTTAACTGAGCTTTGAGTTCCAAGAATAAATGCAATTTGCTAGTGAACCCAAGCAGGTCCCTTTGCCTCTGTGCTTTGTGCTTCCTCTTACCCTCTATAAAAGGAAGCTAATGATATGTTTCTTCCCTTTACCCGTTGGGAGTGTAGTGAAAGTGAGACTGTAGAAGGTGCTGTTATTGTGGGAGTATTGTTCTGAAATCACAGGGTGGTTGCTGTTAGGTTTTGGAGTAGAGAAATGCGGGGCAGCACAGTGCTAAGAGGACTGGGTTGCAGGTTCAAAGCCTTCTAATTGTGACCATGTTATTAATTAGCTGTGTTGCTTTTGCCACTTTACCCTTCTGCTTCTTGATGCTTCCTTTGTAAAAGGAGGACTTTAGTTGATCCCAGAAGACCCTCCTGGCATTATTAATGGTCTCTGTGAAGACCGTCAGGATTTGTGTGTGTTCTGGCCTGTAGTTCATCTCCTCTACCTGTTGCCCCAAGAATCACCTTCACTGCAACAAGATATGCCAACGTCTTTCTCTGGTTCCTTTTCTCAACCAAAAGTGTTTGCTAATCTTCATGAAATGAGAGTAGCCTGTGCAATGTCTTTCTAAACCCCAGGAAGGGAGGTGGTAAGTGCCTTCAGATAGCAGGAAGGTTGGCATGTGAATGAGATTAGCTTTGCTCTGTGTAGATACCAGGGGAAGGTGTGGGGTGGGTGGATAGAAGTCAGGAATTGGTAAGAGCAATTTTACTGTTCAAAGATAGGGTAGGCTGACTGGAGAGGTGGCAAACCCTCCAGCAGGGTTTCTTTCCTAAGAAGCTTGTAGGGATGTTAAATGCTGCAGGAATTTGAGTATCTTTTTGAAGGAGAGAAGTTGAACCAGGAGATTTAGGCCTCCACGAACCCTGAGAATGTATGATCCCATAAGATATTTTATTGTGAGCCTCTCCTGAGCTTCACTGTTTGTGATGTGAGTCTGTCTCAAGGATTTGGAGACCATAAGGATTTCCCCTCAGAATGGCACCTATAAGGTGGACCATTATCCTTTTTCCCTAGCATCATTGTGGGGGTGAAATGAGATAATCCATGACAATCACCGACCACAGTGAATGTGAGTTCTCTGTACTAGGCCCCCTGGGAGTAACACCCACACTAAATTAGGGCAGACCTTCCCAAGGCCATGGTCACAAGCCTTGGTGTACCTCGTCTCTTGTGCTGCCCCTCCTGATGGACTCCCTCAGGAGCTTGCTTCTGACCTGGGAGAGGCTTGCCAAGAAGGTACAGTGCCCACATCCAGCCTTTCTTAGTGGTTTTTCTGATTTCTCTGTAGGTGAACTTTGAACTTGCTGAGTCTGGACAATTCCCAGTCTAGGGACCTTCTTGTCTGGTCCTCTTTTCACTCAGCAAACATTTACTGAGTAACCACTGTGTTCCAGACCCTGCAGTAGGTGCTGGAGTGGAGTGGCAACTAACACCTATTTCTGGCCCTTAGCAAGCTCATGGTCAGGTGGGGAGACACACAAGAAATAGACACTGTGATACACCATCCTTGTGGCAGAAGCAGCCGCTGGAAGACCTGACTGGCTGGCCTCTGAGATGGGGATGAGCAAGGAGGTGGGACTTCCAGAAGTAAAGCTTTTGAGTTCAGGTCCTTCTTCAAGTGTAATCTACTGTCTTCAGATGCATGTAGAGTCCCTTAGGAAGAAAGACCAGGAGACTGTATTTTCTCAACCACTCTCCCATGGGTGAGTGCTTCATGTATAAACCATCGAGAATATAAAAATGCAAAAAGCATTCACACAGGTGCCTGTGTATGGCAGCCACTGACTGCCATGGTCAGAGCCTTTTGACCTCTATGTGCTTTGCATCCTGCTGTATATGACATTAAGCAGAATTATTGTACAAAGTCCTGGTCTTAAAGAGTAAGTGGCCATAAAGGGAAGACAAAGAAATGTATTTCTTGGAAGAGAACAAAACCCCCAAAGTCAAAGGTAGATAATGGAGAAGCCAGTGATGTATGGAAAAGAGGTCTGGGACTTTGGATCCCCTGGGAGACTGATCTGTGGAGTGCCTTAGACCCTCCAAGATCAGCACCAGTGGGCACACTAATGAAATCAACTCCCTGGGGCTCTAGAGGGCGGATTTACTTTTATTCTCTCTGTCCTGTCTTGTGTCTGGCCCCTTCCTAGTGGGCTGTGCTGTCCTCCTTCCCCAGTGAAGCTCAGGATGGTGCTGATCCCTTAGAAGCAGGAAGCTATATTTTCCCTCTACCTGTACATGCTGACTGAGCCCCTACTCCGCGCCAGGTGCTTCGGATCATCACCTAATCTTGACATACCAACCTACCCCTTTGTTGGGATTCTGTCCTTTAGTGATAAGATTTCTTATTAGTCAGGATTCCTTCCTCCCCTCCTCTCTCAACCTGGGAGGATTCATTTCCTGGGAGAGATGTTTTGCCGGGAGCAGAGCTGGGATGAGGGTGACTGACGGGGATTGAGAAGGGATTACAGACCCATCAGCCCGTGGCCAAGAGAAAATGCCTGGATGAGAGAAGGGGATTAATTTTATTTTTATTCCTGTAAGTGTGGGGGAGGGAGGGATTGGCAGGCGCCAAGGCAGAGATGTTGCGCAGGATCTTGTCCTCTCTTCCCTCCAGCACTTCCTTCCCCTCTTTGGTCAGCATTTATACCCATCTCCCCAAATTCATTCTTTATAGACAGTGCTCCCTAACTACAGCCTAGAATGCTCCCCCTCGGTCCTGCAGTTTGTGTTGACTGTATGTTGCTTTACAATTAAATACTTTGAAGTCAGTCCGGTTTTTATTACCATGAAGTGGGTTTGAAAACAACCTTCTACTTTTTTTTTTTTTTTTTAAGATCTGGACTCTGTCTTTAACAGTTGATCTTCTGTGTTGAAGATCAATGATTCTTTTTGTTGTCACCATATCAACTACAGTAATAATTATAATTTATTAAGCAGCTACTTTCTGTTGGGCAGCACTTGCGTTAGGTGCCTTGCCTACCTGATCCTCTCAATCCAGCAAGGCAAGGCAGTCTTATGTATTCTTCCCATTTTACAGGTGAGGGAGTTGAGGCTTATGTTTGACAGAGATCCCCAGCTGGAAAGTGGTGGGATCAATAATTGAGTGAGTCTCTCTTATATATTTGTATCATGCCCTGTGCTGTACTATGATCATTTCCCTCACCGCACTTTATGCTCCTCAGTACAGTGGCAGATAATGATATCCCCCTGGGTCTCAGGGCCTAGCTCTCTTCCTGGTAGGTGCGTGTTAAACATTCTTTTGTTGGCTGATCAACAGCAGCTTATGCACCCTTATGGGCCTTATGCACCTCTTATTCATTATTAGGATTGATTTTTTTGTGCTCTATTCCCTGTGAGTTGGTGAAACTTTACCTGCTTAAAGTGGAACATTTACTCCGGGAACCCATAAATTTCCTAATGAAGCCAGAAGTCACGGTCCATCCCCCAGGATGAATGAGTTCCAATGTACCTACCCTTACCTAAACCCTCAGCCCAAGATGACATGGAGGGCTGACTCTTATTGGAAAGACAATGAAGGAGAAGATGTAGGTATCTCAGTGAAAATCTAGCTATCTTATTTTCCCTTGCAAAATCCTCCTTGTCCTTGAAGGCTGGATTCCAGTATCATCACTGTATGGATGTTTCCCAGGCTGACCACACTGACCATACCTTCCCTGACCCCCACTTGATTTTTTTTGTTGATATATAAAAACAGCCTCATTGGTATTGCAAGTTCAGAAGCTGTCTGCCCTGTTAGGTCCAGGACTCTGGAACAGAGCACAGCCCCCCACACGCCTCCTTCTCTCTCAGCCCAAAGCTTGGAAGACTGAAAACCAGACCATTCAGGGGATGAACGGGGTTATTTTGTCAGTGGATTTACCTGCAGATTCTGTAGTCCCTGAGGAGCCTTATCTCCAGCCTCCTTTATTTATTTGTTTATTTATTTATTAATTATTTTCTGGTTCTGGGTCTTGAACCCATGGCTTTGTCCATGCTAGACAAGCTCCCTGCCAACTGAGATAAATCCCCAACCCCCTTTTATTTTATATATGGCCCCTTTTCAGGTCCCTGACCCCTGCTTTTAGGCATTAACAGGCTATTTCCAAAGCCACATTCTGCAGTCTTTGTGTGGCGACAGTCTGAAGTTCAGCCCCCTCCTAAAGAGACTGGTGAAGCGTGTACTATTTGGGTATGTTCTGCTGTCTGGGTTAGGGCAGGGCGACTTGGTGTGACATCAGGTGCCGGTGTTTTTTTAGAAAATCTTTTTGTTTTGGACTATGTTTCATTTTACAGAAAAGTTACAAAGATACTTCAGAGGTTCTTGTCTACCCCTAGCTGGTTTCCCCTATGATAACTGGTACCTTATTATTCATTAAATGCCAGGCTGTATTTGGATTTCACTCGTTATTCCACCCATGCCCTTTTTCTGTCCTAGGATCCAATCCAGGACACCACATTGCATTTGGTGTTGGGTTGTCACGTCTCCTTAGCTTCCTCTGGCCTGGGACAGTTTCTCAGTTGTCCTTTGTTTCTCATGACCTTGTCAGTATGGCACTGTTTTATGGTGCTTTGGAAGTGCATTTCCTAGGGCCAGTGCTGCTGCTGCAGCTGGGGTGGGGGTGGGTTAGCTGCTAAGAGTCATCACTCCTTGATGGTTGAGAACAAAGGCTCTGGGGCCAGCAGCCCGGGCCCTCTCCCAGCTGTCCACAGGATACCTGGCATCTTTGTGCATTAGTTTTCTCAGCTGTAGGATGGGAAGTGTCCCCAGAAGATTAGCTTGGGGATTAAACGCTCTGGTAAATATAAAGTGCACGTCTTATAAGGATCCTTAGCTGACTTAGAGCTTTCAACGAATGCTTCATGTTTTAACTGTGATTTAAGTATTCCAGAAGGGCCATGTGGGAAGGGAGTTATGGGACAGGATGAAAGGAAGGTTTGAGGAGAGGTCTGAGAAGGGTGTAAGATAGTGTTCCTTCCTTCCTCCTTCTGTGTCCTTAAGCTGAATGCTGAGGAGGTGTTGGGGGGGGCAGGTTTGGAGGGTGGAGGAGGGAGAGGAAGTCTCAAAGAGATGAAGAATCCTGGGTGGAGGAGGAAGAAACTAAAGGGAAGCTGAGTTCTCCAGGAGGAGAAAGAAGATATTATTTAGATTTGTTTGAATGGCTCCAGGGGTTGTTAGGAACACCTGGTTAAGAGAATAATTCTGTAAAAAGGGCCCATTGTGCTGACCCCCACATGCCTTTTTTTTTTTTCCCCCAAGGAGCAATTTACCTGCAGCCCTGCCTGGCCTAAGTGAACAGAATAGGTCATATTCCTCAGCAAACTACTTGTTAACTGCAGGAGAAATGTAGGCCTGAGATAAGTTGATAAAGAGGAATCCAAGTTACCCTGGAGGGGGACTTTTGTGACCAGATCCTGAAACTCTGGGAGATCAGGATAATTCCTCCTGACCATAAAATCTGTAAGAATGTATGGTTAGGAATCCAGTTAGAGCCGTTCAGCGTCCACCAGGGTGACCTAGAACTGTCATGGCAATTGGTACTTGAAAGTCTGATGTCATCTTGCTCTCAGTCAAAAGTCAAGAGTTGGACATGAGTAGGACTCTGGAAACTTTTTTGGGATCCCCAGTGAGACTGGAATGCAGGAGAGGCCTGTTGTGCCTTTCCTCTCTGAGAGGACCCACTCTCTCCCTTTAGAGGGTCCCTCTTCCTTTTTACTATGCCTTCAATAAATTCATGCCTGAAATCTTTCTGACTCGATCATAAGAATCGGGGTGTGAAGAGGGATCTTCTCACTGCCTCAGTTTCTCAGACATCCCTCAGCTCTGTCGCAGGGTGAGAGAGAAGGCAGAAAGAAGATGTGGTCTTTTTACCTGCAATGGCCTTGTAGGTTTTCTTGGAGTAAGTCCATCCAGTTTTCAAAATTTCCCCAAGGAGCTACCTCTGCAAGGATTCTCTGCTGATAGGCTTGCACCTTCCCTGGCTGTGCCTTGTGTCCAGGTGAGGTTGGGCACCTGTCTTTTCCTGGGTGTGCTTATACTTTCCTTGTACTGTGTGCTGTCATCACTCACCAGGTGCGGCTGGAAGCGCCTGTCGGTCCATCTGCCATCTGAGACAGTGAGATCCTGGAGAGCTGGGGGGGTTTGAGTGTGTTTGTGGTTTTCCAGCGTCTATACTGTGGCTTAACAGATGTTAGATGTTCCATAAATACTGTTGGATGAGTGAACAAACACATGAGTCTGTTACCTGGCATGGAACCTTCCTGTGAGTGAAGAAGACTGGGGATGTGGGGGTTGGTTATGAGACCTTGAGTTCCCTCTCCAAGTTGATGTAGCAGTGAATCTTGGATTGGGCCAAGAGGCTCCAAAATCAGCTCTTTTTTTCCCCTCATGAGCTGGGTAATCCTGGTTGGATTAACCTTCCTAACCCAGATTCCTTATTGATAAAGATGACATCTACCCAGAGGGGGTCTCCCAATCCTCTCTTTTCTTGTGTTCGCTGCTTCTACCCAGATCGAGCTCACGTATTGAGAAGCAAAAGCAGTTAGGAACTAAATGACATGTGGGGATGGAATTTGTATATAACAAATATAATGCAAGTTTAAGAACCTTTTTATTTTTTTTATTTTTTGGTATTGGGTTTTGAATCCAGGGATGTTTTATCACTAAGCTATGTTCACAGCTCTTTTTATTTTTTATTTTGAGGCAAGGTCTTGCTAAGTTGCTTAGGTCCTTGCTGAGTTGTGGAGGCTGGCCTCAAACTTGTGATCCTCCTGCCTTAGTCTCCTGAGTCTCTGGGATTGTAGGTGTGAGCCACCACACCTGGCCGAATAGAAGTTCTTTCAAAAGACACATGGAAAAATAAGAAATAATGACCCTGTATTAAGACAAAGAAAATGCATAGACTACAAGTCATATATTCTCGGACAGAGATGTAATTAGGAATCACAATACAATAATAATCCTCCCCAGCTTACCCACCTTGGAAATTTCAAAACACCTTCCCATGTAACTCTTGGCTTAAAAATGAATCAAAATAGAAGTGACACACTATTTAGAAGTGAATGCTAATGAGAGCAGTAAATGTCAAGTGGTGAGAATGTAGCCAAAGCAGAATTTGGAGGGAGCTCTAGTTCTTTAAAATGACAGTTTCAAAATAAATGAAGTAAATTCCAGTAACCACGTGAACTTCACTCTTGCTGAGACACTGGCTATTACCTTTGGAGAACTGGCAGTTTTAAAAGCAAGGCTCCATTCTCTACTTGAGGTGGTGTGAACTTGGGCGTTTAACAGAGTTTATGTGCCCAGAGTTGCTCTGAGCATTTCACATTGTAATAGCTCATTTAATCCTTACAACAATTCTATGAGCAGATTATTCTGATCCTGTTACAAAAAAGGAAACTGAGTCAGAGAGTGGTTAAGTAACTCATTTAAGAGGACACAGCTCCTGAGTGTCAGAGTCAGGCTGTGAACTCTCAAAGTCAGATTTATCTCTACATACATGCTCATTTACAGGATTCTATGCATCGGTATCTTTTTCATTCACTCATGTAGATTAATTCAGTTTAGATCAGTAGACGCTGCAGCGTCCTCTGAAATGAGCTAGGATGTGTTACCTGGCCAGACTGGGAGGTGCCTTCAAGTAGCATGTAAAGGTGTAAGCAGGGGCCCTGGGCTACCACAGAGCAGCCTTTGAATCCTAATGATGCCATCTAGTAGCTGAATCATTTCAGATAAATCATTTAACCTAATTAAGCAATCACCTTATCTGTAAGTGGGCAAATTAAAATTTGTTCCTCATAAGGTTGATGTGAGAATTAAATAATTTGAAACCACGAGAGTACTGCCAACACCACCACCACCACCACCACCACACCACTACCTCCACCACCACCACCTCCACCACCCACGCTGTCTGCTATGATTTGTTATGGCAGAATGGGTGGAGGGAGTCCTCAGGGACTCTGGCCTGCTTCCAGTTGTCCACTGACTTAATCTGGTAATGAGTTTATTCCTCAGCGTCTTCTCCCACGCAGGGTGAGTTGCTTGCCTTCCGTCTCTCAGCTAGAACAGAATCTTCAAAGCCAAAGCTGGCTCACCCAGGGTCCCCTTGTCTGTCATTTCCTCTTGGTTCATCTGACTAGGGTATTGTGGACGGTAAGATCGGCACAAAGGGGAAGTGTTCCTTTGGCGGGGGTTTCACTGCAACAGAGAACAGTGTCATGGGGAGAACTGGGCATGGGAGAAGGGTCATCTGACTCTTTAAATGGGAAATGGATTATACCCGGTGCTTTTTGAGAGCCCACATGCTCACTCAGAATTCTTGTCTATAGACCAAAGAAGAGGGACTGGAAATCCCAGATGTCAGGCAGTGTGTGCATGGCGTGTGTCCATGTGTGTTGGAACCCGTGCAAGGAAGCGTGGTCTCTTGTCTTTGACCCACAGACCCTCATCCTAGAGAAGGCAGGTGGTGGGTGTGGGCAGCAGATGCTCTTGTCCCTCTGAATCAGGTCTATCAGGAGAGTCTGGGTTTATAATAAGTCTTTGTTTCCAGAGTGAAGAACTGTTTCGGGGTGGGGAGGAGAAGGTACAGCATTTTTGGTCACCTGCACATGTGTTGGGAGGTTCCCGCCTACCACTTCACAGTCCTTTACTATCCTGCTGTGGGATGTGAAGGACCAGATGTCCCTCCCCTGTGTCCTTTGTTTCACCCAGAGACTCCTTCCTGGGAACTCCTGGCCTTCTGGCTCCTCCTGCCACCCTCTCCTCTGGGGGTCAGGGCACCTATGGGAAGAGGCGGTCAGACAGCTGGTGAAGGAGGTCTTCCTCTTGTGGGGTGACTTCCTTTTTCTTTCTCTGTCCCTGCCCTGTCTTTCTGCTCTGATCTGTAAAATCCTTAATGAAATGCTGTGGGGCAGCCCTGCTTCCATTTAGGGAGGGGCAGGAATTCATCTCCTTTTCTCTCTTCTGGAGGGCCCCTATTTATCTGCTTCAGTGGTTTTTCTGTTTTCTTTCTTTCTTCCTTGTTTTGACAACCGGACACTTTCTTAGAATGAAATCTTGTATCCACTGTATAAACAGGTGAAAGTGAAGTTATGCAGATTAGAGAGGGAGGCAAGGCCCAGGAGCCCTGCCTGTAGGCCTCCCCTCCCCCTGACTCCCCTGGGTGGCTTCTGAGGCATCCTGGGGTTTCCCCAAACCACAGTAGAAAGCTAACCTGACTTGCTGAGAAACTTGAGGTTTAACAAAGACAATTGTTGTCCCCTAGGCCTGCAGCTCCTGTCTCCCAGCCCAGGGTTCTTTCTGCAGAGCTGGACTGCTGCTCTCCTGGCTCCTGGCTGCTCTTGTGATACCCTTGTGATACCCTTTGTGCAGGGTACAGTGCCCTAAGAGGCCCCGAGACAGGCGACCTATTCCTGAACCTTGACTCTGTCGGCGGCTGGGAGACCCTGAATAAATTACAGCTTCTCTGAACTGCACTTGCTTCACTACAGACTGCAGATAGGATTGGATGACATGGTGTACAGAAAGCAAGGAGGGTGTGGTGACTACCCAGCACTTTGTAGGGGCCCTACAGGTGGCAACTCTTTTTATTAACTGAGCTAGTGAAAAGGGGCCCGTGGTCAGATGGACTGAGGATGGTGGAGAAGGCAGTTTGAAAGGCAGCACTGAGTGAGAGGATGGCCGGTTAAATTGCTTGAGCTTGAGTTCTGGGCCCCTCAGTTCTTCCCACTTTCTGTGCAGAGGGAAGGTCATAACCTTGGCTGTGAATTCTCAAACTTGGTGTACATTTGAGGGTCAAGTGTGGGGAGACACATCCCTAGCTGGAGCCCAGTGTTGCTTAAGTCATTCCTAATATCTCCCATCTTTTGACATGAGAGGCGTCAAGAGGCTGGGCGGGGAGGAAATGGGTGCTGGGCTCATGTTCCCCTGTACTGACCCCTTACCCCCACCCCCTCGTGGCTGATCTTGCAGCTGTTGTAACGTTCCTATTACCACATACTCCGATTCTTTGATAATGATGCTGAAGTTCTCTTCTCAGCTAAGCCCAGTCATAGGCCTGAGGATAAAGGGCATTGTATGCTTTCCTTGCCTTTGGGGTCTCCAATGCCCCTTGGTCTGCAAGAGCCACCTGTGTCAGAAAGGAAGGAGCCCCTCCTGGGATCTGGTAGAGTCTACTCTGTAGGGGATCCCTGGGGATAGTTCCAGGCTCATGTGACTCCAGATAACAAGTGATGATGGCCTCTTCCTGCACATCTGATCTGGATTAAATGTTGTTTTCTACTTTTGGAAATAGCGTGCTGCGTGAGGGGGAAAACTCTAGGAGAAGCTAGAAAGCCAGAAACCCAGGCTCTATTCTGTGTGTGTCAGTAACCCATTGTTTGGTCCATTGGGTAGGAACTTTAAAATATTATTTAATCCTCAAATGAGTCCTGGCAGGCTGTTTTTAAAATACGCATTTATATATATGTAAGTTATATATGTATGTGTGTATTTATATGTATGTATGCTATATAATTTTAATAGAGGAAAGAGGCAGGGAAGAGGAGGGTGGCTTTTCAGTGATTCCTCCTTGTTGGCATAAAACCCAAGAGTAAGTTTTGGCGGTGTTAGTAGGCATGCAGGCAGAAGGTGACAAGCAGGTGACAAGTCGATGGATACGTATTTTTTATGTGCCAGCCTTGTGCCAGGTGCCCTGTAGCTACTAAGTCTTAAGAGATACTGTCTCTGACCTCAAGTTGCTTAAAATTGAGGTCAGAAGTAGAGATTACAACCCATAAAATTCTTAGATGAAAAACTGGGGGCAGTTTTGTGGGGTAGATGTGATCAAAGGGAGACTGTGAAGATAGAGTTTGGTTAGCAGAGGAGGCTAAGAGATGTTCCAGCCACTGGGTATTTGTGGTGGCAGGGAGGGTGCACAGAAGCCCAGGAGCAGGAATGGGTGTGATGGGTGCAGAATACAGTGAGATCAGGTGGAGGGAGAAGGCTCCTGGTGGAGAGCAGGGGTATGACTCTAAGGCATAAAAACGCTGGTTTCCAAAGAATCTTGAAAGGCAGACTGAGGCCTTGAACTTGACAAGGCAGTGACAAGGAACTATCATATATGGAGAAATGGGGATATAATGCGATTAGAGCAGAGAGATAACCAAATGGGTGGGAGGCTGTTGCAATGACATGGGGCCCAATGCTCAGTCAAGGTCCAGTGACATGCTATTATTTCTGTGTCACAGATGAGGAAATGGAGACTCAGATACAGAACCATGTGTTTAAGTCTCAGTGACCAGCAAGTAACAAGGCAGCGATGCCTTGGAATGGATCTTATTGACACATACTTGAGGTTTTCCCCTTCTGTGTGCGTCTCCAGATGACCTTGGAAGAAAGGACACTCAGCAAAAGCTTATTAACTTTCCTTTCCAGAGGAAGACAGGTTCCTGCTTTTTAGTAAGAATTGCAGAGATCTTATTGGTAGAGGAACCTGAGGAGGCTGATGAGAAGCCTGAGTGTTGATGTTTGACCAAGGGAACATTTGTCTCAAACTTTATAAGTCCAGGCTGCTGAACTCTGCTGAAGTTAATTATTTATTCAGTTAAAATTAATGCAATTTCCGTTAAATGCCTACTCTGTGTTAAGTACTCAGGGACTATGTGGGATCAATTAATTCATGACAACTACAGTGCTGAATTTTAATTGCAAGGGACAAAGCCAGCTCTGGCTAATGAACAAAATGACTGCATTGGGAGGATCCTGTTCAACTCACTGAGGGGATACTGCGGAAGATCTGCAGACCCTGCTGAAAGCCAGGGGTCACCCTGGACAGGAAGGAGGGTGGCTCTGTTGCATGCTGCCATTGGTTAGCTCAGCTCTGTTCACTTCAGACTCCCCTCACAAGTGACATTCCTCTGGGTGCTCAGGTCACCATTGATGGCCTCCCCAGAATCACATGGGATGTGATTTAGAGAAAGATTTATTGAATGGACAGCAGACACCTCCCCCGCAAACACACACAAAGAATCTACTTTAGCAGATACATAAGGCAATTCTGAACCACCAGGAGTTTATCATTAGAAAAAATAGATAAATAAAGGAATAAAAATAATAGCCTCTGGCGGTTGCTGTGTAAGCGTTGTACAAAGTGCTTAGGGAGGTTGTAAATTTTGCATGGGGGAGGCATGTGTCAGGTAAGGTACACAAAGGTTATCTGAACCAAGTTTTAAGGGCAGAGTAAAATTTTGCCAGTTGGACAAACGCCCTTCAGGAAGAAGCCCTTGGGTGACAGTAGTGATGTGAAAAAGAATGTGTGCAGGAAATATAAGGAATTCTAAGTGTGTAGACCATCAATGTGGGTGGGGCTGGATCTTAAAGGGCCCTGTGTGTTCTCGTAGGTATTTTGGGAGTTTTAATTCTAGCAGATGAGCGGTCATTAAATAACTTTAGGTGGCAGAGGGACGTGATCAGTTTCGTTTTAGGAAGATTATTGTGGAGGTATTAGATTCTACTCCCTTGAAAGTGCCTATTAATCTAGGGAAGCTGGTTTTTGCAGAGCAGCCAGAGAGTGAGATGCTGCGAGAGAGAGTCATGAGACTTCTCCAAGGTTGGAGAACCCGATATATCTATGGGAAATCCCAGTGACTCCTTGTGTGTGTGTAGGGGGATGGTAGTGGGTACAGGAAAAAGGCTCCTGGTGGTCTCTTTGCCTGTGGAGTTCTGAGTGTTTGGGTGACGTGTCTTGGGCCATAGGCTGCTGAAGGTTGTGCAGAAGCAGGCATAGGGGTTTCCCCTGCGCCACCTGCCCCCTCAGTATCCAGTTTGCTCTCTGTGTTTATGAGTTTGCAGTGTGCAGTTCAGCAGTGGACTGGGGAGAACAATCCGGAAGAATGTAGAAATAGCTCGGGCCCTTGTTGCGGGGTGGGAATGTAATCATTTCCTTAGCCATTTGGTGATTCTGCAGAGGAAGGTGAATAAAATTGAGAAATCGTGGGTCCCCAGAGGTTGCTGGGGCCGGGGAAGGGAGGAGAGTTTCCTTTTTCCTTTTGAACAATAGCTGACAGGGGACAGCATAGCACCATTTCCTTTGTAATAGGTGGTATCTAAAAACAGGAAAATTTTTTTTACTCCAGCTATGAGAATCCATAGTTCATGCTTTGGAGGAACTGTAGCTAGAATTTTCTCAAAGGGTCCAGAACCAGTAGATGGGTTAGATAGAATCTGCTTGTCGTTATGTGGTAGCTGAGTGGCTTTTGGCCAAGTTACTAAGCCTTCGTATGTTTTAGGTTCGACTAGAGTGAGTTGTTCAAATGCCATTATTCATACCGTCACTGGCTGTAGCAACAAGACCTAGCACTGGGCTCGGGGTGCATCTCAGTGGTAGAGTGCTCTCCTGCATGGGTGAGGCTCCTGTTTGGTTCCCAACCTGGGTTCGATTATCCCACCTGGGTTTGATTCCCCAGCACCAGAAAAGCAGCAAATGATAATCATCAAAATAGCAAAAACCCCTAGCATTTCAGTGTGTCAGGCCTGTGCAAAAGTGTTTATATCCCTAAATTCTGTGAGTTAGGTATTGATATTATCAGCATCTAGCCGATAAGGCAACCTATGCCTAACAGGATGAGTAGCTTACTTGTTTTTCCCTTTCTCCCTGTCTGTCATCCCCTGCAAAAAGTCAGTAGATTTCAGATAGTACTACACCAGAGTTTTAAGACCTCATAGAGCTGCTGTAAGTTTTAAAGGAAATGATGTATAACAAGCTTAACATAGCTCTTGGGCCTTAGTGAGCATTCAGTGTTCACTACTTACTGTGTTTCTCTTCTCACTCGGCTCCTTTTTGTCTTTTATAGAAGCAGCTGACACAGGATGATGATGCCGACGAGGTGGAGATCGCTATTGACAACACAGCTTTCATGGATGAATTCTTTTCTGAGGTGGGCAACCTTCCTGCATTTTTTTTGGGGGGAGGGGGTGAATATACATAAGGAAACACAGCTTCCTCAGTAAGAGTAAAAAATCTGGGCTCTTTCAAGGGTGGCAGGCAGTCTTTTGTTGGGGTGAGGGGGCTGAAAATGTTAGAGGGGAGTCTCCAGTTCTTGTGAGCAACTGGAATCTTCCAGTCATCAGAGGGTAAATTACATGTAATTGAGGATATGCTTTTAAAATTGTATGCTACATGACAGCATTTTAATGATATCCTTTCTTGCCAAAGCACATAATTTAAACACATCAACCATAGGCTCACAGCCATGAGTGTAAAAATTGAATTTCATCTTGAGGCCTGATTCTGATAAATCAAATTTGTTGTCTCCAAACATTTTTATGGTCCCTTTGACCATAAAATTAATTTAATTAATTTTAGCAGTAACAGAGAAACCAAGAATCTAGCAGTTTATTTTTGTAAAGTTTAACAGGGGCCAAAATGGGTTGCCCATGTCTACAAATTCACCTGCTTGTTGATCTTGAAGGCCTTGTAGGGATGTTGATAGGTAGTGATGGAAAAGCAGTGGCTTTGGAGCCAAATGAACTTGGGCTCAAATCTCAGTCTGCTTCTGTCCAACTGTTGAGTTTGTGAGCTTTCCTTAACATGCTGAACCCTGGTTGGAGTCTGTCCTCATCTGTAAATTGACATTGATAATATCATAATTCCTTATAGGGTTATCATAACAATTGAGATAATGCTTAGAAAGCATCCAGAGTATCATCAGGCATATGTGTGCTCAATGAATAATATGTTAAAAAAGAAGGGGGGGGGGAACAACAAACCAGAAAGCTTATTGTTGCTGAAGTTTCTGCCATTGTATAATGGCTTCTTTATTTAGGTCCCCCCCACTTACCCCCCAAAAGAAAAGAAGAGGCATTGTGTTCTTTTTGCAGGGAAAATTTGGGCACTGCCCATCATCTGGATTGTGGATGTGGAAACGTAGCTTCCAGATCTCCTCTAAATGCAGTGGAGTGGGGCTTGACAGTCATGCCCATTCGTCTGCTAGAGTAATAACCAGGCTCAAGCGCAAACTTGAGCATGTATGTGCTGACCTGATTGGGAAGTGTGCTGTAAACCTCCACAGCTCCACACCCAACTTGTGGGTGGGTCTGTCCCTTTGGTCGGGGAAGTCGTGAGATCAAACGATGCTGGGCTTTTGTGAATCCAGTGTTATTCCACTTGTGGATCCTGGAGGGCAAATGTCCTCTGTTCATTGGGGGTTGGGTGAGAGGAGTAGCCTTCAGGAGACATTTGCAGATTCTGTAGTTTGTCCCTAATTCTTGCCCTGGAGAGCCACACATATTAAAGAATGTCTTCCCTAAGATGAAGAATCTCCTCTAGTAACTTCTTGCTCTTTTAGTGGGTGGGTGGGTCCTGGGAGTCAGTGTTCCTTATGAGGTAGGAAGATGATGGGCTTTGACTTGTGAGGCATGGTTGGAGTCTGTCCTCAAGCATTTTGTAGCAGTGTGACCTTGGTTAAGATACTTAACCCGTTTTAGCTTTAGTTTCCTGCTCTGGAAGTCAAGGATGTCAGCCTGTCCCTCTCAAGGCTGTTGGGAGAGTCACATGAGCTCACGTATCTGGCAAGCATTCTCTGGACAGAAAAGTGCCCCATGTGCCCCATCTCTGTGATCCTTTGGGATTTTCCCTTAGGGTTAAGAGATCAAGTCTGTTCTGATTATCATTGCTTTATAACAAGCTACCCCAGTGTTTGGAAGAGGCCCCTGAGAGAGGTAGTGTGACCACCTCCAGGGCTGTTTGGATTCCTACTGCTTTCTTTGTGTTAAATGCTTTTTGATCACTTAGGAGAAAAAAACAAAAAAAAACAAGGAAACCCCATCATATTTAAGGCAGAGAAGGGGACTGCATGGTGAGGTGAAAAGAGCACTGTGTGTCATGAACTGTGTGATATTGGTCATGTTCCATAAGGTCTCCATGTCTCTGCGGGTTTATCTGTGAAACGGAGAGAAAAATATTCAAAGCTTAGTTGGGCATGAGAAGAGCTGACACTGGGAAAGAGCTTAGAATGGGGTTAGGCAGTGTTGCTTCCCTCCTTTCTCATTTGCAAGAGCCCAGAGAGGAAAGATGCTGGGGGGTGGGGGTGGCACAGAGGCGAGAGGGAATGGTCACTGGAAGAGATCCTGCAGGCAGTGGTGAACAGATCCTACTCTAAATCTCAGCTCTGCCCATTGAAAAAGTTGTATAGCTACTTTAAACTCCAGTTTTCTCTCAAATGGGAATAGTACTGCAATCTACTAGTTGTTATGAATATAAAATGAGAAAGTATCTGGATGTACCCAGCACAGTGCCACCAAATTTTAGTCCTCATCACCCTTTTGTCCCCATATACTCATGAGTAAGCAGACCATAGAGTTCATTTTATAGAGCATGGCTTGGAAATATCCTTCATATTGGGATAAAGTACTCTGGATAATAGGGATTTGGGGAAGTGAAGGAGTTTCCCCTCTGTGTATGACTGAGGAACCTGCCCAGTGTACCCTGTAGGACATAGCTAACTAAGATAGCACTCTTGTGATAGACTTTGCTTTTTGGATTGGTGCCAACAGGACACCTTTGATTAGGTCCTTTGCTGAGAACTCATAGTGCAAGTCATGGGTTGGTCATAGAGGCTTGTGCAAGATGCAGATGAAATCATGGACCTCAAAACATATTTTCAGAATGTGCTTTGCAGTGTAAAATTTGAATGGCTTCTCTGTCTTCTCAGTTATTAAAGAATTGGCCCTTGGGTTTTCAGGCTACTTTGGCCAATCAACCCAGGCCTGGTAAATTATAAACCCTGGACTTTGTCTAATCTGCAGTTTTCTGTATTTTCCGTGGTCGTTTGCTCAGTTGGCAGAGAAAGCAAAGTTTTGGAGGAAATAAACCTGCCTCTGAAGGCAGCTGTCTATTGTTCTGTGTTCATCCAACCATGCTGACCGCCTCCTGATGGTGTAGTAGGTGCTGGGGTGCAGTATTCTGTGTGACAGGTCCTTGCTCTCTGGTGTCTTTCTATCTGGTGAGAGTGATAGAAATTTTAAAAAAGTTATCATATTGTAGTGGAAATATCAAAAAGGCACTGTGGGAGCACAGAAGAAGGAGTGTGGCCTTCTGCCTGGAGGAAGGTGGGCTTCTGGGGTTCTTTTTTTTTTTTTTTTTTTTTTTTTTTTAGAGAGAGAGAGAGAGAGAGAGAGAGAGGGGAGAGAGAATTTTTTATTATTTATTTTTTAGTTTTCGGCGAACATAACATCTTTGTTGGTATGTAGTGCTGAGGATCGAACCCGGGCCGCACGCATGCCAGGCGAGCGCGCTACCACTTGAGCCACATCCCCAGCCCTTCTGGGGTTCTTATCTAGACTTGCACCTCAGATCTGCCTGGGAGCTCATGCGTACCCATGCCCGGTTCATAGAGACTGGGATGGCTCAGGTTTGGATTTTTCATTTCTTGCATCTGATTTTGCCACCTACTGCAGCAATGGACAACTGCAGAGTGGTGGGGAGACTTGGAGGGTTGTAAGTAAGGAAATAATGGGATCGGAGTGTGTTTTAGACAAGTCAATCTATGGCAATTTGTGGAGCAAAAGAAACTCCCAAAACAGAAATACCAGCAGATAGGCCAATGCAGCAAAGCATGGGGAAAAGAGTGGGGCTTTGGTCTGGATCTGTCAATCTGAGCAGTAGCATGGGGCATCATTTAGGGATGTTTTGACTAACTGTGGCTTAAGCAGTAAAGAGATGTAATTATTCCACGCGTGAAGAAGTTTCCTATTAGGATGTATTGGGGCTTCAGGCCAGCATCTCTGTGATCCTTTGGGATTTTCCCTTAGGGTTAAGAGATCAAGTCTGTTCTGATTATCATTGCTTTATAACAAGCTACCCCAGTGTTTAGTGGTGTAAAACAACTATTTTGTTATGCTGACAGATCCTTTTGATTGGGTATTTTTCTAGGGCACAATGGGTGGTATATCTCTGCTCTACAATATGTGGAGCATTGGTTGGGAAGAATTGAACTACCAGAGGCTAGAATCTAATAGAAACTTCAGTATTCTAAAAGTGGGTGCCTGGACTGGGATGACCAAAAAGAAAAGCTCAGTAGGAACTGTCAACCAAAGCCCTCAAATGTGGCCTCTGTGTCTAGTGTTCCTCATGGCATGGAGCACTCAGGGTTGCTGGACTTGTGACATGGGGTTCAGGGATGCAGGGCCAGTGTTCTGGCAACGAAACTTACGTAGCGCAGTCACTAGCCTGCCAGATTTGAGAGAGAAACCCAGGGATCCTACTTCTCAATGGGAAGAGCATTAAGGAATTTGTGCCCCTGTTTAAAACTACTCAAGAGTCATAGCTCTGTTTGACATCACCCAGCGTCAGCATCACTAGCAAAAAAAAAAAAAAAAAAAAAAAATGGGAATTGCTAGAAAAGTCTAAGAATTCTTTTTATCAGGGAGGAGAGCTATCTAATGGTCAAACTGACTTCCTCTGTGGCTTACTGGCTATCACTGGGTCATGTGGTCATGACCATCCCTAGCTGGAAGGGTGCCAGGAAAATATGTACTTAGTAAAGGGACAAGATTACCAGGATCTCTGTAGTGCAGGTCAAGATCCATCATCTCAGGCTGGCAGCATAGCTGCCAAAACAGAAGAATTCTGTTAAAAAGAAAAAGAACAGCAGTCGAGGGGCTTGCTCTTTGGTGGGTCAAAGTACTTGTCTTGGAACACAGTGTGGGATGCAGAAAGTCTCTGTGATGAAGCGTGTTTGGAATTCCTGTTCTTCTCTCTTAGAAATTTAAAATGCACATTAACTTTTCAAAGCCTCCATGAAGTCCTGTTGTGAGGAAACCTGCTCACCTTGGCTAGCCCAGCATTGAGTTTTTCACCCTTTGTGACATGGAACTTCTTTTAACAAGGATGAATGAATACACTTTGGAAAATGCTATTAGAGAGTTTTCTTTTTTGGATTCTATCTTAGCTTGGGCTGCTGTCACAAAGTACCATAAACTGTGTGGTTTATAAAGAAAAGGAAGAAAGAAATTTATTTTCCACAGTTCTTGAGCCTGGAAGTCTGAGCTCAAGGTGTCAGCATGACTGGACTCTGATGAGGGCCCTCTTCTAGGCCGTGGACTGCTGACTTCTTGTGGTATCCTCACGTGATAGAGAGCAAAGCTAGCTTTGGCTTCTTCTTATAAGGTCTCACTCATGAGGGCTCCACTCTCATTACCTAATTACCTCCCCTCCCCATATATGATCACATTAATCAGGCACCAACATGAATTCACTGGTGTGTGTGTGTGTGTGTGTGTGTGTGTGTGTGTAAGAAACAGTGAATCCAAAATAGGTGCACTTAAAAAAATTGGAAACTGTTTTACAGGAGTATATATAGCATGTTTGTCTCTTGAGGTTGCTTATGTTCATTTATTTATTCAACAGACTTCTACTGAGTGACATCCATGCTTGACAGAACAGTGGTGGATATCAAGTAGTCAAAGATGAGAAACCCAACGTCCCAGCTCTGGAGGAGGTCCAAGTCAGGATTAGAGAGTGTGGGCAAAGTGCTGCAGAGCCTAGAGGGGGGTCCAAGGTGGGGTGGGGGACTGGGGCAATGCCTGGCTAGAGGATCTGCCAGGTGACCAGTCTTGAAACATAGGGATTTGCTAGTAAGCTTGATTTTTGTTAGAACTAAGAATCTCCAAGTGGTTGGAATAAGAAATCTAAGCATTAGATCACACTCAGCAGGTTAAATATTTTTAGCATTTTAAATAGGATATTTGGATGATAGGGACCAAACGAGGCAAGCTGGCACGCTCTTCGTTTCTGGTCTCTTTCTATAGTCAGGCAGGAAGCCCTGGCCAGTCATTTGCCTGTGTGCTCCCAGGCCTATCACCCACCCTTCCTGTGCTCTGTTCTTTGTTGCAGAGAATTATGTTTTGCAAGTTCCTTCACCAGCTTGCTCTTGGTATGTTCGACCGAGGGCAGTGCTAGGGAATGAATATTTGTGCTCACCCCGTTCATGTTCTGATTTGGGACTTCCCAGCCTCCAGAACTATGAGAAATGTGTGCTTGTTGTAGAAGCCATCAGGTCTAGGGCATTTTTGTTATAGGAATACTAATAGGTTGGACACGGAAGTGCTGTCTGTGTCTTCTCCCCAGATTCTGCCTCCATGGCCCCAGTTCTGGTGGACTCCACCAAGGTCAGGCTCTCGTGGCCCCCCGTCTTTGTGCCTTCAGCTGTTGCTGCTTGTTTTCAGAGTGCCTCACCATCCTCTGTTGGGCTTTTTAGCCTTTGTTCCCAGTGTAAAAAACTCCCTGTATTATTTTGGCTCAAATGATTACATAGGTTTTTGTTTTCCTGACTGAATTTTGAGTAACGCAAACCCCAGATATACTTAATTTGAGATTATGGTCTAAGAAAACTTGTTTTTGCTGGTCAATATAACTCTGAGATCATTCTTTTCTTTTCATTCATAAAAAAACAAGTTGAAACACTAGTCCCAGTCTTTATAAAACCCCCTCGGGACTTGACTGTTTGTTGCTTGTTTGACTAAGGTGACTTCTCCCTCCCTTCTTAACAGTGTTTGTTTTCTAAAGCAAAGAAGCAAGGCAGGGCGTGGTTGTGCACCCTGTAACCCCAGCTGTCCAGAGGCTGAGGCATGAGGATCATAAGTTCAAGCCCAGCTTGGACAATTTAGCAAGACCCTGTCTCAAAATAAAATGGAAGAAAGGGCTGGGCATGGAGCTCAGTTGAAGAGCACCCCATGGTTCAGTCCCCAGTACCAAAAATCAGTCGGTCAGTCAATCAAACTTAACAAATCCAGAGGACTTGACTGAGAAGCTCAAATATAAGGATTGCTTTGGATTATGCCTTTTATTTTTGATACCAGGGATTGAACTCAGGAGCACTCGACCACTGAGCCACATCCGCAGTCCTGTTTTGTATATTATTCAGAGACAGGGTCTCAATGAGTTGCTGAGTGCCTCACCATTGCTGAGGCTGGCTTTGAACTTGACATCCTCATGCCTCGGCCTCCCAAGCCTCCAGGATTACAGGTGTGCATCACTGCACCTGGTTTATGCCATTATTTTTGAGGAAAAGTAGAGGTGTATGAATTGTAAAAAGGAGGGATCATTTATTTGACTACAGCCATGCTACTTTTGTCACCTTAGAATGGGTACAAAGTTAAATTTTCAGTACATAAAAATGCATGAATTAATACCCACCTAAAGGTACAAGATACAGGGGCATTTAGGGGAAGTAGAGACTAATTCTGGGACAAGAAACAAAGCTTTTTGCTTCATCTTCCACCATGGCAACCTGCTAGTTTCCAAAGCAGCACTTCCTCTGCTTTTCATTGCCTACCTGGATCCTACTGGTTAATTAAGTCCAGAGAAAGGCCATCCATGCCTTCAAAATAAGTACTTCCTTTTAGCTAGATGATAGTGTTTAGTATAATATGGTTATTACAATTGGCAACACCCAACAAGTGATTTGACTTGCTGCCTTTAGATTTCCTTGAGTGGCTATCGATGACATCATTGCTATGTTAACATTACGATTGTCGAAAGGATTAAACGAGACATGCTTGTGGCTGGCATATAGTAAATATACGGAAATTGCTGGCAACTTTTATATAATATCAGTCATCATCTAACATTTATTGAGCATGGTGTGGGAGTGTATTTTGTGTTAAGAATTTGACCTAAGCGTGGTCAAGGTCATAAAAATGCTGAAAGATGGAGCCAAAACTTGAACCTAATCTGTTTGATGATAACTTATTTTCTTAAATCCTATGTTATCTGGAGTCCCATATTACTGACAGAAGGCATTGGAAATGTATTAGCTGTAGCATGGTGATCAAAAACCAAAACATGGTGATTAAAACAAACAAACAAACCCACTTTTGGATTGGTTCCCTCCATCAGCAGTGTTTCTTGAAAGCTCATTGTGTAAAAAGCTCTCTGTAATGAAGTTTTCAGGACAAAGAAATAAGGCACATGATCTCTGTGAAATGTGGCTGAACCAGTCTCACAAAACACAGGTTGAACATGTGTGTTAACCTGATGTAGGTGGAATGCACGTGGACAAGGGAGAGAAGAGGAGCCTTCCATAGTGGTTCTTGCAGGCTTACCTGATTCACGAGACAGGGTTTGGTACCTAATAGATGGCTGGGTTTAAACCTTAGTTTTGCCTGTTTTTGTAGCACGACCTGGAGTATGTTTCTCTACCTCTTTGAGCCTCAGTTCTTGTGTATGAAAAGGAGATAGTGATGGTGACCTCACAGAAGTACTGTGAAGGGCCAGAGTTGTTTCTGATAAGCGTGTGTTGTCAATTCTAGTTCATGAGTACATGACCATGCAGGGAATGTCAGCATGCTCAACTCCAAACAAAGAGCTCTTAGGCTTTTAGATCTGGCACTTGTCAATTTCCTACTAGGTCTCTCCTCTCCCCCATTCTCCTCATAATTTTCTGGTTATCTGGCAACTGCACAAAAGGAAATCACATGTAGCTGCTGCTGTGAAATACCCAGAAAGTCATCTTTGAGAAAAACCAGCACTTCCAAGTAAAAACAATGACACTCAGTTCATGGGGAAAAAATCAACAGCAACAAAAAACTCCTCTGGGATTAGTCACATCCTGAAGACCCAGAGAGGTTTATGATTACTTGGTGAACTCACTAAAGCGCTGTGAAATCAAATGCTTCCAAATGGTGAATTGATGAGGATAGAGAGAGCACTGCAGTGGGTGAGGACTGGGGGGGGGGGGGCGTGGTGTGGGAGTGGGAGTGTATGCTCCTGGGGCCTGGGACGTCCAGTGGGCAGGGAGAGGACGGAGGATGTAGGACCCAACATTCCTGTCCATAGGGCTGGATGAGCATCTCCCATCCAGTCTCCACAAGCCTGAAGTGACTCTGAACCTGAGGCCCTATAGACTCATTCCAGCAACTTCCCAAGTCCTGTCTTTGCTTTGAACCATTGACCAATGTTTGGGCCAGGGCACTCTTAAGTTCATTAAGTGATTTTTCCAGAAGAGATTTTGTAAGATAACTGGTCCATTGGCCATGCAAAATCTAAGGTATTGTGATTTGTTAAAAGTTTGTTAAACTAATTTTAAATTGGTTAGTGCATTTTGTTCTAGAAAAACGTCTTTCTCAGTCCCGTGAGTACCGTGTAGTTTCTTTCGCAAGACATCCATGTGATGGAAGTGGAAACTTGTGCCATTTTATGAGCTGTAGGAGGAACCTGCATTTGAGTGACAGAAAAAGGAAGAACAGGTGGAAATTTCTGGATGTGATTACAACTTTAGAAACCACCAGTATTCATGATGGTAACACGGGCCCTTTTTAAAGTTGAGTAGGCTTGAGATTCTACTAGAACAGTGTAGAGAATTAAAAAAGGTCTGAGATCAAATGGACAAAGATCCCAGATGGATCCTGGAGGGAACTATTGGGTGCTGTCTCCACCACCAGCTGTGTCACCTGTAACTTCTTTAAGCATTAGTTTCCTCATTTGAATAATGCTACTAATAGTCTTGTAAGTTATTTAGTCAGCTGTTAAAGGTCTTCACAAATATTTAGATAGCTACCTAAATGTACATCTATACTATGATGATCTTACATTGAAATTTTATTCATCTTTAAGCAAGTGATTCTGTTGTCAAACTGTGATACATCAGAGCCAACATATTCATGGAGGGGAATACTCCTTGCTTCAGTGGCAAAAATATGAATGACTTTAAGGGTTAGAGCTCAAGTTACATTTCTCCTATTTTCTGTCCAATTTGGAAAACTGTGATCAGGTTTTTAAAAAAGGGGCAAATCATCTCCTGGAGGAAAGGGACACTGGGAGCTGCATGTACATGGAGTTGTTCTCTCCTTGTATCCAGATGTTAAGATCCTCCTGCCTGTCAGTTTACAAGCTTTCTGTTGGTTGACTGCTGCATGCTGAGGGATGAGGTGGATAGACCCTGTGGGTGCTGCTCTCTATACATCTGCCTGCACTGAAGAGGGGCTGTTGTGCCTTGAGGAGGGAGCTAAAGTAGCACTTACTGTGCACACGGCGGTGCCTGGTGGTGGTGTTCTGTTCAGGAGTGACGTGCTGCTGGAAATATTTCATGACACCCCGTTGAACAATCTAGAGCTTTAACATGCACAGAAATGGTCCATGGTTCTAGCTTCTGAGCCCTGATCAGCTGTGGGAATCCGGTTGAGATCTTTCACTGGAACCCGTGCCCAGGACAAACTCTGCTGTCTCCTGAGACAACCATTGTTCATTCTCTTTCTCTCCCCCTCTCCATCTGTTATCTTTATCTGTTTCTGTCTTTTTCTTCCTCTTCTTCTCTCTCAAAGTATTTTCCTTGCCCTTTCGCTCCTTCCTTTTCTTCTCCCCACCCCCACCCTTTTCTGTCCTCACTTTTTGGGCTAAGGAGGGATCTGCCTGATGAGGTCTGCTGGTATCTTCCCTCTGATGTTCTCCTGGATTTTCCTGACCTTCTTGACTCTGGCCTGAACCATGCCATTCAAGAGGGGCGAACACTTCCCTTTCAGGGAGAAGGAGGATGGATTTTTAATGACTGTTCTGTTGAGACTAGTTTCTCTCTCTATGGAAAGGGTGCTTATCTCTCTATGGAAAGGGTGCTCACTGGGCAGCTAAGACTTGAAGTCATCATCTCCTTCCCCAAGCCCACCGGGTGGCAGTGTCACCAAGAAGCTCTGCTGAGCATTCCCCTCAGCTGTGGATGTAGTCTTTCTCTTTGATGATGAAGGCTGTTGTCTTTCTGATTGTAGATCGAGGAGACTCGGCTCAACATTGACAAGATCTCAGAGCATGTGGAGGAAGCAAAGAAACTCTACAGTATCATTCTGTCTGCACCAATTCCAGAGCCAAGTGAGTGTTTACTCAGCTGAGTCACCCAGTGGTGACCTTTTGCATGGGGCAGAGGCATTCCTGTTTTCCTCGCCTCTGTGAACAGCAGGGAGGTGTCCACATTGCCCTGGATAATGTCCACACCGTATCACCTCTTTGATTTCTTTACCTTATCTGAGTTCTCACTGCCCAGCCGTCAGGTCTTCCCTATATGGTCCCTCTTGAACCACTTACCCAGTCTCTCCTCTGCTTCCCAGCTGGACCCTCCTGTGGCTGGCAGTGACTCTTACTGCTGCCTACATACTCCATGCTCTGTCCCCCCTGTCTGCCTTCTCTACTTTTCCTCCACCTGAAATGCTTTTCCCAGCCCCCTTTCTCAATCCCACCAGATCAAGTCCACCTTTCCCATGCGGTGGTCACCACGTAGGGTTCAGTTTCATAGGACTCCTGTTCCTAAGCTTTTTTTTTTTTTTAATTTATTTTTTTTAACCACCACAGAGGCAAACCTTTGTTCCTCTTAATAGTAGGGGGAATACATTTTGAGAGTAAAATTTAGGGCTCCATTTCCTGTTCCTTAAGAACAGGGGCAAGCCCAATTCTGTCATTTCACTCTACTTTTTTTCAATGACTATTACCTCAAGATTAAAGTTGGAACATTTTAGCAGAGCATATGGGAATCGTGTGGGTCGGGTTCCTGCCCTCCTCTCTACCTTTTCTCCCACTCTGCATGTTCCCATGTTACTTATACTTTAGTCAGACTGAATTCTGTTCTCCAAATATTTGTTATTCCCTCTTGTATATTGTGCCTGCTCCTTGGGGCTCCAATGCCAATCACCTTCACTACCCGGTTAACCCTTAGTCCTTCTTTGAGACTCTGTCCTACTTTCCTCATCTTTAGAAACTTTCCCAGATCCCTATCAATCCCTAGCTGTGCCAGGGAGCCCTTTATAACCACCTCGTCAGAACTCCAGCCTACTCCAAACTGTATGAAAGGGCTGTTAGTTTATTTTGCTCCCACCCCTCTCTAGACTTCGAGCATCTTGGAGGCAGATTCTACATCTTCTTTCTGATTCCTTAGTTTCTAGCCCCATTCCAAGCTTGTAGTGGGGTGCTAAGGATGGTTTTTGAATGTATGGTCATAGCTAACATCCAGGATAGTCCTGGGAATGGAGTAGGTGTATCAAAAATACTTGCTTCATTCTAAGTTGATGAACCTTGACTGATATCTCTTTCACCTAGAATTCCCACAGAATTCTCTCCTATCCTGTGAGATTAAGCCCTCATCATAAACCAGGTGGTTTCCTCTAAAAGAAAAGTTCTCAAAACTGACTTGGGGAGGTTTGTTGAAAAAGCAGATTCTGGGGCTTAAACCCTGGGTATTTTCTCTGTACATCTGGAAAATGGTAACTGGAGAATTCCTTTTATTTTAATCAAATATTAATTTTGGGGGTTGCAGGGGATCGAACCCAGGGCTTCATGCACAGGATCTAGCGTTGAGCTATACATCCAACCTGAAAATGCTTTCTAAAAATAAGCTCTCTGATTCTAATGATAGATTCTGGGAAACACACTAGGATAATACTGTTGAGAGCAGTGGGTGCCTAAGCTCCCACACCCTTTGCTGATGGTTGTAAAAGAAGTTAGTCCTTCCTTTTCTAATGGCTTCTACCTCCTCTGTTTACCCAGAAACCAAGGATGACCTTGAGCAGCTCACAACCGAGATCAAGAAAAGGGCCAACAATGTCCGGAACAAACTAAAGAGTAAGAAGGGAACAGGGGAACAAGCTGACCCCTGCCACCATCCACTCAGCTCCCTGCATGTACCTCCTCTGAACTGACAGTCACCTGGATGAAGTGACTTATGGTTTGGGCACTGTCCCTGGAGTGACCTATGGCAGCCCTAGAAAGTCCCCTTCTCTTGAATCCTGACTGTAGTTGAAAGAGTCCAGAATTGAAGTTAGGAGATGGGAGCTGGAATGTGCTTCAGCTACTGGCCTGGTCCTTTTGCTCAGTCCATGGGTGTATTCTTATTGGTTCTGTTTCCCCAGCATCAGCCGACATTGGAATAGTAATTTTAGACATACATACACACAGGATTTATTCAGTCCACAGATGTTTCTTGGTGGGCACCTTCCATTGCTGCCCACCACCTATTTCAGAGCATAGATTCAATTATTTTGGGGAACAAAGGGTTTCCACAGTTCCATGGCTGCAGTCTGTATGCTTGCTCAAAGAACTTGGTGAGTACGTGCAGTTGCTCAGATGAGAAAGCAGAATCACTGAGCCTAGCTTGTCATTTCTTCCCCCCAAATAAATTACAGTAACTATTGTAATGGGTGTGGAAAGGGGGTTGTTGGAAGCAGCTTCCAAAAATAATAATGATAGTGTGGTTACCGCTGTGCTAATAAGCACTTTATGTGCATTCTCATTTAGCCTTCATGTTGGTACTGTGAGGAATGTACAAGTTGAGCTTCCCTAATTTAAAAATTCAAAACCCAGAATGCTCTAAAATCTGAAACATTTTGAGCACTGATATGACCCAAGTAAGAAATTCTACACCTGGCTTTATGTGAAGGATCCCAGTCCAAAAACAGAAGCACTAAAAATATGACGAAAAACCCTTTAGGCTGTGTTTATAAGGTGTGTAAGAGAGAAAAGAATTTTGTGTCCTGACCCCTAGATATCTCATTGTGTGCAGGCAAATATTCCAAAATCCAAAAAATCTGAAATCCAAAACATTTCTGCTCCTAAGCATTTCAGGTTAGGGGTACTCAACTAGTATTGGCATTTGTGTCATTTTATAAACAAGAGAATAAAACATAAGAGAGTATAAGTGACTTTCCCAAAGTCACAGAGCTGGTCAGCAGCAGGGCAAGGATTTGAGCTAGACTCTTGGTGACCAAGACTCAGACCTGGTATTGTGTGGTAAAGGCTAATGAAAGCAGCTCACATGAGCTGACCTTGAGGATTATCCTCCCTGTCGTTCCCCCTTCATGGGTGTTGTGTGTGAGCATGCGGGGGGAGGTATGTTTCTTAGAAGGAAGAGGAGATGCATTGCCGGAATGACCTTCTTCTCATTCCAGGTATGGAGAGGCATATTGAAGAAGATGAAGTCCGCTCATCAGCAGACCTTCGGATTCGGAAATCTCAGGTAAAGTTGTCCCTGATCTGACAATCATCTTCTCCAATTCTTATTTTCTTTCTTTTTCTTAAGCTGTGGAGTCTTTTTTAACAAAAATTACAATTCTTATTTGGAACTCGATATGAAAAACTGCTAAAGTCGAACTATCCAGGTTGAAGCAGGGGTCATGGCTAGAGTCCAGCCCCTTTGGGCCCTTTTCTCACAATCTCCTTCTCTAAGGGGGGCCTTAAGAACTTCCCAAGACTCCCCAAAGCAATGTTAGTGCCTCCTTGTTTCACAGGCAAAGAAACGGAGGTCTTTTTTGAAAAGACTGTTAGTCATTAGTTCAGTTTGGAGCCAGGAACTTTGGGGATCATCTGTATCCTTCAGGAGCTGCATGACATTCAAGTGGCCGTGGAACAAGTATCCAGCTGGAAACAAGTGAGGAAGAGCAAGAGGCTGGTGAATCTCTAGTCAGTTTTACAGTGACTGAATTTGCCTGGTGGTAGTGGATTTGGATAAAATAGAGATAATGGTGATTTTGCAAAGGCAAACAAATAAGGCTTATTTCTGAGAGGTAGGCAAGGAGTAAAAGTTATTATGAAGGTTTGAGCTGAAGCATCCAGGGCTACTAGAGAATGTATCTACCAATAAGTACAGAAAGTTGGGGGTGACAAGTTAAAGTAAGAACTCCAGAATCTTCGGTAGCATGACTTGTGGGAAGGGAGGCTGACAGCTTTAGAAAACAAGCCAGGGGTGTGCCAGAAAACTTCTACTAATCCAGGTAGTTGTAGGGCTCCAGGATTCCCAGAGATGGTCTCCTTTTGCCTCTTAATTACCATGTGAGGTCAGGAGGGTAGACAGATACTGCAACCATGCTTTGGAATAGCAGTAGACTTACCCAGTGATCCAAGTTAGGAAGTAAAAAAAGTATCGTACTTGGTCTTTTGAGTCCCAGCCTAGTGCTGCTGTAGACAAGGTTGTGGAGGGTGGGGTGGGGAAGGGAAGAAACTCTGTAGCAATTGTGTACCTTTTCCCTCCCTCACTTCCGGGGGACATACTCATCCAACATTGTTCCCACAGCACTCCGTCCTCTCTCGGAAGTTTGTGGAGGTGATGACCAAGTACAATGAGGCTCAGGTGGACTTTCGTGAACGCAGCAAAGGGCGAATCCAGCGGCAGCTTGAAATTAGTATGTGTTTAAGGTTTGGTGACCCTCCTCCCTCTTTTCCTACTATGTGATTGTCCATTCCATATTGTGACACTGTAGGAGAACAAGCAGCAAGCACCCCTGCTTGTGGCTTCTGCTTGATATTTTGTGCCCAATCTCAGAGCAGATGTTACAGCATTGGCACATCCTGCATCTTGGAAAAGGTGGCACATGGTTGTCAGGTCCAAGTCATTTTATCCCTGTGGAGTCCAGCACTTTTTCATCCTAGAGGGGAAGCACCTGCTTCCCCTCGTTTTTGCTGTCAAGTAGCAAAGCACATTTGTGAAATAAGAGCATGGTGCAGGTTGCCGTGAGGAATAAGGACATGCATAAAGCTGTGCCCTTTAGGAACTTGTGATATGGAAGTCAGGGCCCTTCAGGGTGAGTGTGCTTCAAGTGGGATGAACTGTATGAACAGGCATGCATGTGTTTAGGTCGTAGGCCATCGGGGGTCTGGGAAAAAGGGTGTGTTTGGAGTGGCAGTGTAAGGTTAAGATGGTCGAGGGAAGGCTTCCCATGAACTGTACATTGTAAGGAAGGCCTTGAAGTCTGTAGCATAAAGCATGAGGTTAGTACACAGCCCAAACTGGGAAGTGATGTGAGCACCATGATCTGTACTTTAGGAAAGGAGCTGCTATTTCTGTTATGGATGGATTGGATGAGGGGAGGAATCAGAAGAAAAAATCGCAAGGTTTTGGGGGCAGTGTTGTAGAGACCCTGGTCTTTAGAATGAAGCAACCAGATTCCTAATTTTCAGGAAACTTCAAAAATGGAGTTCTGCTTTGATCTTGAAATTGATGCTCTACTTCTTTTGTTATAAAGCTGGCAAAAAGACAACGGATGAGGAGCTGGAGGAGATGCTAGAGAGTGGCAACCCTGCCATCTTCACTTCTGGGGTGAGTCATGTGGCCTGGAAAGCTTCACCTGGTCTAGCAAACACAGGATACGCTGCAGTTGCAGGGACATAGGGGATGTGAGGAGCCCACCTGGGTGTGTATGAGGGCAGCTGCAGGGGCAGCCTTGATTGCAGGGGAGGCTGATGGCCTGTCTGTGTGGCCTGTTGCAGATCATCGACTCGCAGATTTCCAAGCAAGCCCTCAGTGAGATCGAGGGTCGGCATAAGGACATTGTGAGGCTGGAAAGCAGCATTAAAGAACTTCATGACATGTTTATGGACATCGCCATGCTGGTGGAGAACCAGGTAACTGGCAGGGACGGAGGAGAGGAAAGCTCAGGTTCCCATGAGAACAGCGGAGGAAAGGCATAGTGGAAGTCAGGTGACGAAGGGTGAACCAGGGAACTGCATACCAGGAGCAGAATTCCATAGCTCAAGGAGGTGCGCATTCTCATCAAATGCTGGCACCTTGGGCCGCCTCAGCCTTGTCTTTCTTGCCCGTTACTTGACTTAACAGTCATTGCTAGCTGACACAGAGTCTGATGTGCTATATCAAATGCCTAGTTCACCCAGCCTCAGGATTTTTTTTCCTTCTTTTTAAAAAATTTTTTTTCAGTTGTAGTTGGACACAATACCTTTATTTCACTTATTTATTTTTATGTGGTGCTGAGGATTGAACCCAGAGTCTCACACGTGCGAAGCGAGTGCTCTACCGCTGAGCCACAACCCCAGCCCCTCTTTCTTCTTTTTTTCAAATTAGAGATAGGGCTTCTTGGTGATGGCTTAAACAGTCTCCTCATGTGAGACTAATGACGTTGAAAATGTGTTCTTTTATCCAGTTAACAGTGACAATTTAGTGAAACCTAAAGAGGATTTTTATTCTTTTTTTTTTTCACCTGTGTTTTTCTGAAAATTTGGCAATTTTGTGTTAAGGAACAAGAACAAACATAAGGGAAAAAATAGTAAAAGAATAAGAACAGGAAAACTCAGGGTGCTGAGTTTGGTAGGGTGCTGAGGATTGAATTCTGTATTACCTGCATGTGGGGTTAGCGTCACAGCACCAGATGGTCCCGAACTCTTAGGACACAGATATATATGCCACAGGGTCATAGTGCTGTGACACGTTTACCAGGATTTCTAGATGCTCTGCCACCTGGATAGGATTGGAGACTGCTTCGTAGGAAGACAGTGCAAAACTTAGGTGAAGCCTGAGTGTGTCTAGCTATTTCTGACATTAGTTCTCTGCTCTGGGCCTGATTCTGCGCCCCCCTCCTTCTGGTTTTGAGACCATTTCTCAAGTCCCTTCCTCCCCACTTTCTTTTTTCACCCCACACTGCCTTGCCGAGGAATGGGTTTGAGATTCAAGTGATGGTAAGTGCCTTGCTCTGTTCACAGTGGGCCAAACGTGATGGGGTTACACTGAGGAAGTCCTGGGGAAATGAGAGTAATTTCCATTCTCAGACACACAGGAATTAACCAGAATGGCCAAACATCCATGTCAGGAAGTAATAGTTGGGCAACATTTGAGAATCTTATTATGAAACAACCATCTAGGAAGGAAGATATACCCAAACAGCTTGGGTAAACCCGATGTCTGACCTTAGGGACCTGGGGATTTCTCTTGGAGAAAGCAAATGTTTCCAACCTCATACTTATTGCATACCTACTGTGTGCCAGGCACTACTCTACAATATTGAGCAAGGTCAGTGTGTGCTGAATGAACTTTCAGGTCTGAATGACCAGGAAGAGGCCAGTACACTGGTGATACTCTGAAAACATGAGATATATAGCTCCTCCCCATATACTTAATTGAGAGAGAGACAGAGAGAGAGAGAGAGAGAGAGAGAGAGAGAGAGAGAGAGAGAGAGAGAGATAGATATGGGTGAGGGATCCCTCAAGAGTATATTCATATATAGTTAACAGGCATCTAGACAGTCTGCTGCACATGTCCAGCACAGTGCTGGTTATAGAGAAGTAGTTCAATGAACGTCCCTTGAATGAGTGACCCCCATCAAGGCTGTGAAGTACAGGTAGTCACATGGGAAATGCGAAGATGTGACCTACAGAAGGTGGAGTTGCAAGGTTTCTCGGTGCTCCTCTTCCCTAAAGGTTCTGAGTGGCTAGGGCTGTTCTGGATAGGTTAACTGGGTGTGACTAGTGTCTATTCTCTGCAGGGCGAGATGTTAGATAACATAGAGTTGAATGTCATGCACACAGTGGACCATGTGGAGAAGGCACGAGACGAAACTAAAAGAGCTGTGAAGTATCAGGGTCAGGCCCGAAAGGTGAGATTCTCCTGCTACCTTCAGAGAAGGGTCCATTTTGTTCGCTGTCTCTCGCTCTTTCTCTCTTCCCTCCTCCTGTCTCTGTTTCTGCTGCTGCCTCCTCTTGCACCTGGGGAAAGGGAACCATGATTGACCGGATTGAGAACAACATGGACCAATCAGTGGGCTTTGTGGAGCGGGCCGTGGCAGATACCAAAAAGGCTGTCAAGTATCAAAGTGAAGCTCGGAGGGTGAGCGCCTTATCCTCTGCTGGTGGTACTTTTCTCTCCTCTCTGGTCACCCCCACCTGTGTCTCTGAGCCCGTGCCTTTGAGCTCTGTCCTTGCCTCATCGTACCCTCCTTCCCTCAGCCATTCCTAGAGACTAGCTGCTCACCCTTCCTTCCTAGTGTGCCTTGCATGGATCTGGCTCACGTGCTCTCTACCCAAGAACATGCTCAGCAGGCAGCTCTGCAGGACAGGTGCATGGTCCAGGTCTTGCTGCTAGTCCTGTCCTGGATGTAGCTCATGAACCTTTCAGACACTACACTTGCCTCTTCTGTTCTTCCGACTCTTTCTTTTCATTGTCTTCCACTCCAGTAGCCCAAGCCCGGCCCACTTTTCTTTTTTTCTGTCTCATACCTTGCACTGTGCTAATTGCTACGTACATATCTCATAGCTATGGAGGCGTCTATTTTTTCTACTTTTAGATGAAACAATTGAGGGCCAGAAGTTAAGTAACTGGCTTCAGGTCATCTAGTAAATACAGGAGCTGGGACTCAGATTCAGATCCCAATCATGCTTTTTCCACTAAACCTTGGTGTTTGCATACTCTTCTGGGCCTTGGCTGCTCAAGGACTTCTAAGATGCTCTACTCATTGAGTGTGGGTATCCAGTTTTGGGAGCTTCTTCCATTTACTAATTTTATTTCTCATGGGCTCTGATATTTTTGTTCTTCAATGCCTTTTCTTCCAACTGCATCTATTGCTTATGCTGGTACTTAGGGAGCTGGAAGTTATTTTATGAGGTGAACCCATTCAGTATACTGGGTCTGATAGGTAGAGGTGGACTTTAGGGGACAGATGAAAAGAAGTTAGAAATTAGGATTAAGCCAGTTGTGGTGGCACATGCCTGTAATCCCAGTGGCTCTGGAGGCTGAGGCAGGAGGATCTCGAGTTCAAAGCCAGCCTCAGCAATGGCGAGGCACTGAGCAGCTCAGTGAGACCCTGTCTCTAGATAAAATACAAAATAGGGCTGGGGATGTGACTTAGTGGTTGAATACCCCTAGTTCAATCCCTAGTATTAAAAAAGAAAAATTAGGACTCTATAAAAATGTTTTTATACTCCCTCTTGAAAAGGAATGCTTAGTCACTTTATGTCTTGGATAATTGCTACTTGGAGACCCCATGGTGGTGTCTCTTACTACATTTGTCCACATTTACAAGACTGTAGTGTGAACTGAGAGCTAATACAAGCTCCATATTTCCATCTGCTGGCATTGTTAGTCTAGAAGTAATTTAAGAACCGTGAAATATCCTAACTGATATCCTTATATAGAGTTGTAAGCTGCTGCTGCTTCTTTCTTCTTTCTTTTTTTTTAAAAGGAAAAAGATGATTTATTGCTTTGCTAGCAAAGGAGAAACACAGGGGACTCCTGTCCCAAAGGCTGTGTTACTGAGATGTAAGCTGATTATTTGGATTGATAAGATAGATGCTTTCTTTCAGAGATGAGAGGGGTTGGGTTTTAGATGAATTGCTTTTTTCCCCTGTAATAATGATTTGTTTTTGTCTTATTCCCTTCTCCAGAAATTGATAATTATCATTGTGATAGTAGTTGTGTTGCTGGGCATTTTAGCATTGATTATTGGACTTTCCGTTGGGCTGTAATGAGTGGCCTGCGGGGCTGCTGCACTGAAATGTAAGTAAAGGGGTGGTTCTCAGGGACTCTGAACTGGCTTCCCATGAGGAAACTGGCCTGGGACTTCACATTCCTCTTCCTTCCTCTAATGACTGTCCTTGGGCATAATGAATTTTCTAAAACTTTTGGTAGCCTGTGGATACTTACATCTCCTTAAAATTCTCTTCTCAGATCTGGCTGCATTAGATGGGTCAGGTCTCCTTTTGTTCCTGTTCTTTAAACTGTCCCTGTCTTCTGTTTTCTCTGAGTGTCTCCTGGCATACTTGAGCATCCCATTGACACGCAGGTGGATGTGAGGGAGTCTGTGTCTTGGATCTGGGGTCTGTCTTCTGAATTCCTACTGAATTCCTACACAGGTCTTGGGCTTTGCTTTCTATATCCTCGACACTGAGAATGAAGCTTTGTTTTGGGGTTTGGATCCTGTAGTTTTGTTTTGTGGTTGACTGGTTTGATCTTGAATGAGGTAATAGCTAACATTTCCCAAGTACTGAGTTGTAGCAAACAATATACTACACAACTTGTCCGTGGATACTCTCATGGGATAGGTAGTGCTAATGTGCACATTTTAGAGAAATTGAGTCTTAAAGAGAAGTAAGTTGAACAGCACTAAGTTCACATAGCTAATAGTGGACCTAGGGAGTTCTTTATTCTTTACTACATTTTACTTTGTCTTTGTAAAATAAGGTAGCTATTTATCATTGTCTACAAAGTCTAGAGAATTTTTCAGAGTGACTTTAAAATCAGTGCTATTAATTTTCTTAAAAATTTGTTTTCAAAAGATAGGGTTGATCATTAAGTAGCAATTAGCATGACAGAATGATCTGGTTATGAAGACTCTGATTTTTAAGATTTTTTTCTGAATAAAATGTAGCATGTGTAGTTTTTTTAAAAGCCTATAAAGTGTAGAAGAAATGAAAATAGCTTTAACGTTATTGCTAGTAACCCTGTGGCATGTTCACACACATACTCAGTTTTATACAGTTCAAACTATATTATCTATTATTTGTGCCCAGTGACAAAATCATAAGGATCGTCCCACACACAAATCTCTTTGTAAATCTAATCTTCAACATGAGATTGTGGATATGCTTTCAAACAGTTAACACTTTCTCAACATTTTTGTTATAACGCAGTGTGACTAACCTTATGTAACATTTCCCCCCTTTTTATTTCTTCCTCATTGTAAATTCACAGAAGTTGAGTTTCTGAGGTAATAGAAAGAAACATTTTTCAGACTTGAAAATGTCCTTATTGAGACCCAGAGCTGCCCCTTTGTGTTTTTGTACTTAGTTCCAGTGTGTTTCTTCATTCCTCTTTTTTTCTTGTGACGAGCAGGTCTGAAAGTCAGATTATTAATCATATCACTAAACACGTACCTCTTCTTGAGAGAGAAACAGTAGCTAGGTGACCGGCTTCTCAGAGGCACTTAATTATTGGTGTTTTTTTTCTCCTTTTTTCTGACATTTGCCATGTAGTCCTTGATAGCTTTTTGACTGTAAAGATATTGAGTTTTGTCCTGAATCTTAACTATCTCATTGGAAAAGACTTTTTTTTTTTTTTTAAAGGTGTGATAGCTATCTTCCCATATCCTTGGTTGATAGATGCCTTCCAAATTCAGGTGCCCCTTGCAAATTCATGCCCATTTCCAGGAGTCCTGAATGTAAATGAATCATTTTTGAGGTGACTCCTCATGGATAGGAGACTAATACATTGTTTCTAGTTGACTAACCCCTTCTATAAGATGATAATTTGCTGAAAAGTTGCTCCTCATGGTTCATTCCATATTCCCTAACAAAGTCAACACTTACATTACCTAGGTTTGGACACCCTCATCCTTGCCACCTGAGGGGACGAGGTCTCTGAATAGGAGGGAGTGAAGGCAAGCTGGGACTATGCTCCCTGGACATACATCAGCTATAGCTCTAAGATACTATCAATGTCCCCAGTTTAGATGGGGGAAACTCTTTGAAGCTCAGAAGTTAAGAAATTGGCCAAGCTTATGTAGATTATAAGGTGGAGCGGTCATAATATGACATTCGAACTTTCCCATATTCTTTTCATTTTGCCCTTCTGCTTTCTAAAGGGCATAGAGATTTGAGTACCAGAAGGCTCTGGAACCTAGTACTCAAGAGGAGAGCCAGAGAACTGATGTTTTAAGCCAGCAGTGATTGCCCCCACCCAAGTCTTCCCAATGTTGTGACAGCCTGTCTCTCTCACACAGACTTATACAAGGCCCACAGAATTTGCTTTCCGTTGCTCCCTTAGTTGGGATCTTTGTTCTTTTGCAGTGGAATATTTAATCCCAGGCCCTATCTGGGTTTGTTGGTTGGCTTTCTTTTTTTGTATTTTTTATATTCTTTTGCAGTTGCTTTTGATCATTGCACCTTCCAGGGTTGTGAGTGGTTTCTCCTGTTGCTCCTCCTCCTCACGTGGTACGCTGATCAGCTCCTCTCCCCGCCTCTCTTAGAACCTGATTTCACTCCAGCCTGGTGGGACCACTTTTATCTTCAGATGGGAATGGAGTCTGAATGGCCTTCCTGAGAGCAAAGGGAACCCGTTCCTTTGTTTCCTTGTAACCATCCTTGGACCTGACTCAGCAATCAATCTAGCCCTGGAGGAATCTAACCTACCTGATGCAACCCCCAAGTTCTCCTCAAAACCAACTCCTGCCCCAGCAACTGAAGTACCTTTCCTCCTGGACCGTATGAACTGACCCAGCTTTTTCCCTCCTGTGGTGTGTCAAATTATGCCTTGCACCTTGGAAATCCCATGTGAGACTATCCCAAGGTGCTGCATCTTCTACCTCATGGAGTATACTCCCAGAAATTACAGTGTATTTTTCTAGGGGAGTATCTTTAACAAAGCAGATGGATTCTTCTAAATTTGGCAACAATAGGGTTTTGATGGAGGACTTCTGCGTGGCAGGATGCCAGTCCTGTGGGTCCTGAAAACATGAGTGACTGGCAGATGCCATTTTGGTCCAAAAAGTTGACTTGCTTGAAATTCAACTTCAAATTAAGATCAACCTGGGGGGCCAATTTGGTCTTTCTTTAGGTTGTGTTCTCATGTTTACTCAAAGAGGGACCAGGATGATAGTCATCTGAGGTTGCCATTTTCAAAGGCTGAGGATTTCCAACATTTGTTTCCCTATGAATTTTGGAAACTGGCTTTTCACCTTTGGAGTGACTCTTTGTGAAGCTGTTGCCCTGAGGCCAAAATTAACCAGGGATTTAAAATTGGGCTGGGGACAAGGTGCTATAGTCTCAGACTCTGAAAAGGTTTCATGAGGCTGAGTGTTCAGTCACTCATGTGTTCAGGTATATTTTTAAAAATGTGTATGTGAGATGCATGTACATATATGTGTCTGTTTCTCAGGAAATAGGAAACTAGAAAAGAAAGATACTATGACCTCAAAAATTAAAAAAAATTTTTTTTGAGCTAGACTAAAAATTAGATAAGTTGCATTTGTTTACCTGCAAATGAATCATTGTAGAATTATGATCATCTTATGTCATCAACAAAGTTGTTTTCTAGAAGAGAACTGGGAGAATCAAATGAGATATTCAGACTGAGGACTGAGTTGATTTCTGGTTTCTGTGCAGCAGGTAAAGGTGTAATAGTTTGACACCTTTCCCTGTCTGCTGCCTCCACTAGGCTTTCATTGAGAACATCCCACAGCAATCCACATGACCTATGGGATGTCCTGTCTTGGATGGAGTTAGTTGGGAGAGACCTGAGACTACCTGCTACTGGGTGAATGTGCTTGACAGGTTCTTTGTTTTCCCCAGTTCTTGTCACAGAGGAAGCAACAGCCAGGAAATTTTCGTATAGTGACTACTAAGCTGTAGGTAGCCCCTTAGATCCCTGCCAGTCTCCCTGATTTGGGGTACTAGCTGTATTTCAGCTTTGACAGTAATGCTTTCTAAGGCAGAGAAAGCACCCTGATCCAGGCACTGCCTATTAGCTTCCTGTGCAAAGGCTCCTCACTTCTCACTACCCAGCACTCAAACAGAGCCACAGGGATGCCCTTCTCCCCATGGCTATGAGGTTAGAAGACAGGCTGTAATCTCAGGCCTTTACTATCATCTGAGACTGAGGCCTGGGGCTTTAAGTTTGGAATGCAACACATGAAGGGTTTTTGTATTTTTTTAAATGTAAATTTGATTATTTTATTGTTAATTTAAAAATAAATGACTTTCTAATGATTGCAAAACAGTTCTGTCTCTTATCTCCCTGCAAACACTTGGTGATCTGGTGCCACCATGTGGTGGTTTTTGTTCAGGTTTTAGGACTCTGATGGTTTAGAAAGTTCAATTTTTTGAAAGTAGCTTCACTCCCAAAGAATGCGGTGTAACTGTACTTGAGTTTCAGAGTTGAGGTACTTCTCACAAAAGAATTTGTTCACTCGTTCAGAGCACCCTGCTATTTTTCTGTGAACACTCCGGGTTCCAGAAGCCAGATCCATCACTCTTCCCTTCTGCTGCTCCTTTTCCCTTTGTACCCTCCTCCATGTTCAGAGGCACCTGTCTTCCTTTAGTCAGAACTGTCTCCTTCACAGTGATGTCATTGCTCATGTGCTTTTTCTTTCCTTGTCTGGATGAGCAGAAGAAGATCATGATCATGATCTGCTGTGTTATCCTTGTGATCATCTTGGCTTCCACCATTGGGAGCATATTTTCCTGAAAAAGGTGAGCTGTCATTGGGGAGGAGGGTCAGGTCTGCTTTCACTAAACACTCTTGTGTTTGGGAGCATTCACTGTTTGTTGCCAGTTTCCCTAATCTGTGTGTGATGAGGTGCTAGAATAGGTAAAGAGTAAACTAAGGAAAAGGATGTTTCAGATAAAAATGAGTGGAGCTGGTAGCAGTCAGTGGGAGAGCAAGGAAGAAAGGAGGCAGAAATCTGTCCCATAACTGCACCTAGGAGCAGAATGCTTTGTACAGGTCAAATTGTTGATTCCTGCTGTAAAAATTGAGCCTTGGTGTCTGGGAATGGCAGAATGAGAAAGAATTAGCTCTTGCATTAGGTGGACCCTGAACTGGGGTTAGGATAAGTTAGTGTAACCTTGTGAATACTGTCTTACCCCTACTGAAGAGGGAGTTGTTTGAAAATAAAATACCATGCTCTACAATCTATGATTTTCCCCCCTCCATTCTTCTGTTATTTCCTTCTGCCCTCACAGATGGATCTTCGTGGCATTTCCAATCCTTCTCCCACCTTTGTGGGGTCATCACTTCTCCACTGCAGACTCCTCATCAGCTACACCTCTTTCCATTAGGCAACTTATTATGACACAAGGCATCAATCAACTACTTATTACGTTATGCAAAGGGAGAATGTATGCAAATATGGAAATGGGAGGGGGAAGGAATGAAGGAACAGAGGGCACAGCAATATGTAGTTGGTTAGGCAAATGGTTTAAAGGAAGGGCCTGCAGGGTACATCAATAGGCATAATGGGTACCTACTTAGGAGATGACGATTGGAGCCCACACCAACAGGATGGCTGTGGAGAGGCAGTTCCTATAGCACACCCAGTTCAACAGGGTCTTCTGTGAACTGCTGTGAACTAAGATCAGCACACCTGTCACTTCTGCTTTTAAGGCTCTTCTAGGTCTCACCCTTGACCAACTATATATCTTCTTCCTTCTTCAGGGTCCAACAGTAGTCTTCAAATTGGGAGGTACCAGGCCTTGTCTTGCTCACTTTTCTGTCCCCAGTGCTTAGCACAGTGCCTGCCACTCACAGGTGCTCAAATATCTGCTGACTCAGCGATCTATTATTAATTGTGATTCCACTCACGGATGAGTGCTTGGGATTGACTCTTTAAAGGCATCAATGGGAACCTTTTAAAATTTTTTTTACTTATTTTTTTTATTGTCAGAAGCTGTGAAAGCTGACAGCCACTGGGCTGATACACTTAACAGCCCCCCCCCCCCCCCGTTTTTTTTTTGTGGGTGGTGATGGTGGAGTCCTATTAGTAGCCTCTTTCTGTAAAGAAGATGGTTGGTTGCAGGATGGCAGTTCACTAATAGACCCCCAACAAAAGAAACATGTTTATATCAAGACTGAACCTCCAATAGTCAACATACCATGCTCTGTGGTCCACACAAACAGGTGAAGTGTGAGGTAAGAAAGGAGGAGTAAGTGGTCGCTTGCTTTACTTCTTCGTGGTATGTATTGCAGGCTGAAACTGTTGGTTGGAATGCACCAGCACAGAAGTGGTCCAGAGGCTGTGTCCAACTCAAGGTTGTTCTGTTCCCCTTTAAAAACTATGTATATGTGAGTTCCAATATGAATGATTTACTTAGTGATTACACTGCAAAAGGATCACTAAAAATACATTAAAAATTCATAGTACATGACTTGTTGAGGACCACCCAACTGTGAAGATGTGTACTTCTGAAAGTCGGTGATAAATTCTTGTTTTCTTTTCTGGAGATGTAATTTTTTTAAGAAAATGGGATAAAAATGACATTTTTATCAGTGTGCTTTCTATTAATTTTCAAAAGCAAATGGTTTAACATTTCTTGTAATTTGTGTTTCCTTTAGTTTGAATAGGGGCTATAACTGGCTAGCTCTGAAATATGGATTAATCTTGTTATAAACAGGGTGCTGGAACCATGGGAATTTGAATCACATGGGGTCCTCATTCATCCAGCAGTGGTAATTTGTGTGCCAGATGGCATACGGCACTGTGCTAATCCTGCAGAGACACAAAGAGCCTAACACTCCCCTCCTTGGAGACCTCCAGACTAGGAGGCACCATGTAATTTCAACTTTTAAGTTCCTTTGCTAAAAGCTATGTTCCTTGTCATATTGTCCAACATCCCCTCTTTCCAGATTCAAAGAAGATGGGTAGATGGCACCAATAAATATCTCTTGAATCCATTAACCTATTAAGTGTCATTATTTTCTTTGTTACTACTCCAAAAACATTTGTATCTCTAACTAGTAAATGTCATGGAAACTAGTTCCTGAAGTGTGTACACATGAAAGGCAAGGGCGGACATTTTAAGTCAGACTTTCATGAGTGATGAAGACATTTATTTCACAATCCACGAGAACCAAGAACTTTGTTTTTAATAATCATTCTTAATTTCTTAAGGGATTAAAGGTGACCAATGAGAAGTTATACCCTCAGGTTACACTCTAATTTAAAAAAACAGATAACACACTGCTTCTTAGATATAACCTAAGACATACCTGGAGTCTTTAATGGTCAGGCTGTAGAGAAGAAAAGTGCAGATCCCCCTCTCAGCAGCTCACGTGCATGCATTCCTTGTGCCCTCACTACACCCGTTCGGGCATGTAGAATTTGCCCCAGTATCGTCCCTTCTGGGTCAAGTCATATGGGCTCAGTACTTTCCGTATCCCAAGCATGTTGGCAGTGGCTATACGCTCAAAGGTCCAGGGGTTTTGGTTGTTGCGTTCTCTTTCTTCTTGATCTTTCCGCATCTTCTCTAGGGTCTCACGACTCACAGACTTTGCTGGGAAGGGCAACTTGTGGGCAACCTGGTTCAGGAAGTGCTGTACCTCTCTGAATTCACATCGCCCACCCATCTCGACTATGAGGCGGCCAGCCTTCACAGGTGTCACATAATGATCAATGGCACCTTTGCCTCCCCCCATGCGCTGTCCAATTCCTTTGCGCGTAATGGGCTTGAAAGGGGCTGGTACTCGCCATATGGCAAACATATTCTTGGGGTCCATAGAGCGGTTGATTGTCAGGCGCATCATTTCAAAATGGCCCCAATGGAGATAACCACCTCCCAATGCCTAAAAGTAAATGAGAGAATTAGAAACACATGGGAACTTAGATGTCTTTAGTGGGTTTTATTATGTCTCCCTTTTTTAGAAACCATGCCTCAAAGATACATATGAAAATGTAAGTTCTTACTAAGAAGTACCATGGAAGAAAAGCCTAGCATATGGTAATAAAAGAGTATGGTAGACCCATTCCAGTGGTGAGCCAGGGTAGGCCTCTGAAGAAGTGACATTTAAAGCTGAGGACAAAATAATAAAAACTAGTTAAGGCAAGAGAATGAGTTCCAGGTAGAGGAACAGTTTATGTAAAGAGCTTGCTGAATGGGAGTAAAAGCCAGAGTGGCTGGAGAAGTGGGCATGAGGTTCTAAGAGGTCAGCAGGGGCTATTCATGCAGGCTGATGAACTTTGAAATGTCTCCCTGCTGGATGAAACATAAAGCTCAGTGCACCTGTTTGTATAGCTACTCAATTAGTTTTTATGGAAGTTACTCAACAAATAAAGGAACAGCTGCCTCATAGCTGAAGTTGTGGATAGTTTTATTTTTACTGAGAGTCTGAAGAGATCTCATGGTCTGGCTGGGCAAATTAGTCTCTCTTCTGCTTTTATATTATGGTAGTTCCCCCAACTCCTTCATAGTTTCTCTTTCTGTGGTTTCAGTTATCTACAGTCAACCACAGTCTGAAAATATTAAATTAAAAAAATATGAAGTAAACAATTCATGAGTTTTTAAATTGCATTTTGTTTTGAGCAGCAAGATATCCTCTTCCACTCCATTCCACCTGGACATGAATTATCTTTTGTCCAGTATGTAACTGTGCTATTTAGGCCATCTATTAGTCACTCAGTAGCCATCTAGGTTATTAGATGCACTGTCATGGTATCACAATGCTTGTACATAGGGTTCAGCACCATCCATAGCCTCAAGCATCCAGTGGGATACTAGGAATGTATCCTTCATAGATAAGGGAGAACCACCGTATTTTCATTCTACATTTAAAAAGATATATGTATACAGGGTACCTAGTAGCCTCTATACATCTGTTTAAAGGGCAGCTAGTATGTGGCATCCCTGTGAGGCACTTCTAATACAGACTGGAGGAAGAGACTAGAATTGAAGACTTTGAAAATTTTTTTGTTTTTAATCTGTAGCTTCCTTCACTCACCAAAATTGCAAAATTGCCTTCTGTGAACTCAGTAGCTTCAGTTGAAGGTCCCCGTATGTCACTCAAATTTTTAGGTTCTCTTCTTACTTTTGGCACAAGTGGTACCCTTTCAACAAATTTAAGCTTGGGCTTTTCAGGGATGGAAATATCTAAAAGGAACACAGACAACCAAGAGTAAGTAAAGCTACATATCTCTCGAAAGAGTTATAACAGTAAATGGTAACTCTTAAGGAGTTACCTTTGGATAATAATTCCAAAGAAATATTACATTTTTCTTGTGAATGCATTTAGTAAAACTGCATTCTTCCAGCTATTGACAATGGTTAATGCAATTGCTTCTAAGTCTTTGAAGATAGCAAAGTTTTAACCTTGAAGCTAATGTGCATTTTTTAACCCCACTCGGGGGTTAACACCTATTAAAGGAACTGTTTGGAAATCATTATTTCTCTTAATCTTCACAACACTTTCATAGCCTTGGTATTTTTTTTTTAAACATTTAACACACATAAAGGTCAGTTAACTATCTGAAAGTGAATGCATGAGACAAATACATCACTATCACCCAGGTCAAGAAACATAATTTAAGGTAGAAAGTGTTTTTAATCTCTATAGATGAAGAACCTTAGGCCTGGAGATGTTTTGTAATTTGGTCTAGACTATCCAATTAAAACAGCAAAGCCAGATAATATGATTCTTTTTTAAAAAATAGTTTACTGCATCTCTGGATGTTAGGATAAAAGCATATTTTATTGCATATAAAAATAACTAAGTTCTTCATTTCTGCCACGTTTTTGTTGGAAAACTTACAACTTAAGAATCTTATCAATCAATGTACTGTCTTTGATATATGTAGAGGCTGTTATGCTGAGACCTGCACAATTCCTAATCTGTGCCCCAGTGTACTGGGTGAGGTTGGGTGGGCATAACCTCAGACCAGACACTTGACTTCTTTATCTTCTTTCCTTGGCAATTTGAGGGGTAGGGAATCAAACATCTTGTCATTTATGTAAAAAAAAATCTCGGTAGTAAAACAAGTATGGCTCCATGATGGAATCATAAAACAGAGGAGACCTCAAAGAATGATATTTGATATAATTATCAGTGGAATTATAAAATTATTACTATTCCAGGTTATAAAAGCTGCCTCCCAGCTTTCTCATGCAGCTAGAAATGAACTTGGTAATGCTTTTGACTGTAAGTCAGTATGTACTTCCCAGAACATAAAGTGATTTAACAATTACACGTTGAAGACCTTCAGATAGCCACATGCTTTTAATTGTTCTGAGATTTCCAGTATATTAAAAAAAGAATGGCAAATTAGTTTACAAAACTGAGGCTTATTGTAAACTTTTATATTTAATACATTAGCACTTTACATAATATTGTTAAATGATTGCATACATGCAATCACCTTTGGAGAGAACATCAAAAGTCCAAATTTGAGGCCAATTAGTTTTGGCTGATTGGACCATGGGCCACTTACCAAGAATAGGCTATAGGGGAACCACCCACTGGCTTTTTGCTCCATTAAGAGCAGGGAACTTTTATGGCCCCTCGTTATTTACCTCTGGTGTTTAGAACACCGACAATATAGTATGCCTTCAACGCATTATTTACTGAATGAGTGAATGGGGACAGATGGCACAAGGACACCCAATGTCTTCTACTTTCTACTGGGTTCCATCAGAGAAAAGACCAAGAGGAAAGTGATAGACAAACTCTCACCTTCAAAGGATGGCACCGGAAGCAGAGTCTTTAGGCCAGCACTGGCGGGCAGGGCTGCCCTAGGATCTACAAAGACAAATAAAGTTGAACCAGGCGACAAAGGCTGAGCTAAAGGTACTTTTGACAGCGCCTAGAGGGTTCCGTTAAATGGGCGCTCAGGCTTCCCTGAAGAAGTCAGCCTGGAGCCACCCCGCCACATGGCTGTGCCCCTTTGGAACGGAACCCTAGAGCGGAGGTGGCGGCGGGAAAGGGCAGCTCCCAACCAGCTGCAGCTAGCACCGTTTTTTGGATTTGGAAGAGGCAACACTGGAGGGCGCGGGGGGGGGGGGGGGGAGAAGGGGGAAGTCTTCTTTAGGACCCAAAGGGACTTCTGACCTGACACGGACACCCGCAGGAGCGGCGCACTGGCGCGAGACAGCAGCCTCCACATGGTCGCGGGCAGCCAGGTTCCCTCCGCTACCACCAGAGTTTCGTTCTCCCGGGTCCGGAGCGGCGCCTCAGCGCCAAGTTAATGTGCTGAGGATACTGCTTAGCCCTGCCGGAAGTTGTGTTCACGCAGGTCCACTCTGCACAGAGTCCCGCCGGAAGGGAAGAAACCCGATCCCGGGAGCTTCGTTCCGGCGCTGCTGTCTGCGGGTCAACATGAGTCCCGTCCAGCCACTTGCGCGCGTTTTCTTGGCTTTGTGGCGGCTTCTACCCAATCCCGCGTCTTTTCCGAAGGCGGAAGGGCTCTGAGTGTTCTCCTTTGAGTACCTCACCGTTCAATCCTGGGGTTCGCTTAGCAGTCAGCTCCTTACTGCGTTACGCCCCTTCTCGAGGGGAACCCTGGGGAACCACCTTAGGAAGATACCAGGGACCGGTCTTTGGTTTACCGTTTTAGAGACTTGCCATGTGTCAGACGAGGACATCCTGTTGTATTAGTCCTCCCAACAATTCCCCGAGACGAGTAAGTCATCCTTGCTTTGCCCATTCCATCCCTAGAGTCAAAGGATTTGCCTTTCTCGGGGTCTCACCACGGAAAAAAAGCAAAGTCAGGATCTGTGAGCCCAGCGATCCCAGGGAAAGGACAGTAGCTTAAGTTAGTCAAGTTACGGTGAAATAACGTGTCACCCTTCTGGGAGAGTGTTGGGTCAATTATTTTTACGAGCCGGAAGCTTTCTAATAATTGGAATGAGAGAAGTTCCTTATCCAAGCTCCTAGGACACAAATGGGATTAGCAAATGGAGACTGATGTCTGTTGTGCTTAAATCATAATAAATCTGCATGTCGCCTTCCCCTGAAAATTAATGTCACAAGTAGCAGCAGATAAGACTCGTCGTGCCTGTGGAAGTATTGAGAGGACTCTATTCACAGTTTGATGGACCTGCACGCTGAATCTGTTTCCAAAGAGTTAACAGACTTTATTACATCCACCTCATGACCCCATTTTAACTTGATTACTTCTGTAAAGACCCTATCTCCAAATAAGATCACATTCCGATGATGGATTGGGGTTTAGGACTTGAGCACATTTTTGGGGGACACAATTCAGCCCACAACAGATGCCATTCCTCGGAAGTCACAAATGGCGAGAGATCAGGGGCAGACAAGATCTTCCTTGACTGATAAAAGCATTAAGTGGGGGAAATAGACACCCCTTGCCCATTTTGTTTTCACTACTCTCTACCTAAAGCAGGATTGAGCTGGGAGAGGGTAGGAGCTCTGCCTTTGAATGGAATTCATAGTTAAGAATATTACACTTTTGGACATTTTAGGTACTGATATGAGAAAGTTTTCCTTGACTAAAAGTAAAAAAAAAAAAACAATTTTAAAGTTTAATTTTAAGTTGTGGAGTAATGAGAAAATGGCAAGACACAGCAACAAAAACCAGCCTCACAGAGATGGTTGGCTAAAAGTAGTATACTGAAGTTGATTTTCACTAGCATTTTCTAAGTCCCATTTACTTTAATTTACAAATTGGTTATAGATTAGTTTTCCTTTTTAGACATGACTAATATCAAGCTTTTTCTCATGTCTTTGATTTTACCCTCCCACACACACCTTTTGTTTTGCAATACTAGGGATTAAACCCACCATCTTTGAGCATACTAGGTAAGTACACTGTGTCTAAAGTACATCCCCATTGTAGTTTTTGCATTTGCAATTTTCTTGCTTGTATGTTTTTTCTATATTTTACTCATACTGTTTATATTTTTTCTTATCAGTTAAAAACTGCTTATTATTTGTTAAATATATTATCTTCTGTGTGGTTGTGCATATTCCAATTTTCTTTTCATTTTGTCTGCAAAATGACTTAGTTTTTTTTTTTTTTTTTTAAGGTATGGCCATTTCTTTTTCTGCAGTAAGGTCTTCCAGGAATTCTGTTCTCTTAAGAGAATTGTACCTCTGCAAGCATTACAGATTTTATTTTACTGACACAAAATAATGGTATGTATTTATGGAGCATGATGTAATTTTTTATATTAAAAGTAAGACCTTTTCTTCATCAAAAGAAACCATTAGAAAAGTGAAAAGGGGAACCCATTCACAGTGCAGAAAATGATATTCATAACATACACAACAATATATGAAAAATTGCTCAAACATAATCAGAAAAAGGATAGACAAGGGGAAAATGGGTAAAAACCTTACTTTACAAAATTGTTAATCTGCTGGAGTTAGGTCTTTTATAGACTCTTATGCATGTTAACACTTGATTTTATCTTTTTAATCGATGTTTTAAATTGGTGCATTACAGTTATACATAAAAGTATAATTGATTGTGACATGTTTATGAATGCAAATGACATAATTTGGTTTATTTCATTCTGCCGTTCCTCCCCTGTCCAATTCTTCCCCTTTCCCTCTCTGTTCCATTTCCTTTACTTCACTGTTCTCACTCTATTTTCATGAGATTCCCCTCTCCCCTACTTTTTAAAATTTGTTATTTATCTCTTAACTTCCACATACAAGAAAATAGTTGACCCTTGCTTTTCCCCCACATCTTCACCAACATTTACTGTTGCTTGTATTCTTGATAATTGCCATTCTGACTGGAGTGAGATGAAATCTTAGAGGAGTTTTGTTTGCATATTAACACTTGATTTTATCTTTTTCCTCTAATTGCTAAAGATTTTGAACATTTTTTTTCATATATTTGTTGATAGGTTGTATTTCTCCTTCTGTGAAGTGTCTGTTCAGTTCCTCTTAGCCCATTTATTGATTGGGTTATTTGTTTTTTTGGTATTAATTTTCTTGAGTTCTATATATATCTTGGAGATTAGTGCTCTATCTTAGGTGTAGGTGGTAAAGATTTCTCCCATCTGTACATAAATGTTTATAGAAGCTCAACTCACAATAGCTAAACTATGGAACCAACCTAGGTGCCCTTCAACAGATGAGCAGGTAAAGAAAATGTGGTATATATACACAATGGAATATTATTCAGCTTTAAATAAGAATGAAATTATGGTACATGCTGGTAAATGGATGGAACTGGAGAATATTATGCTAAGCAAAATAAGCCAATCCCCCCAAACCAAAGACTGAATGTTTTCTTCAATATGCAGATGCTAATTCGGGGCGGGAGCTAGGGAAGAATAGAAGTACTTTGGATTAGAGAGGGAAGTGAAGGGAGGGGAGAGGAGAAGGGATAGGAAGGATAGTAGAATGAGTCAGATATTAATACCCTATGTGAATATCTGACTACACGACCAGTGTGATTCTACATCGTGTGCAACCAAAAGAATGAATAGTTGTACTCCATTTATGTATGATGTGTCAAAATGCATTGAAAAAAAATTCAGGCTTTACCACTGGTGGCCAATAGAGGTCACAAAAGTTCTTTTTATAGTCACTGCAACTTAACCTAAAGCATTAAAGAACACACACATGTGATTATGAATGGAGGGGGCTGTTACTTTTAATTCATTCTTTTTTTTTTTTAATACAGCTAGTGTGTTTGGGTAGGGAGCTTTTTATAAACAATATACATATCTTCAGGAATACAATTCTTGTACCTTTTCTGAACTGAGAAAATTTTTGAGGTGCTTCTAGGCCAGACTCCTCAATTGTTAGATGAAGAAATTGAGTTTTTAGTTAATGAGAATCTGTCTTGTCCAGGTCACTCAGCTTACTTGCTAGCATGTACAGAATGATTGCTAAAAATATTTTGATTCCATGTCCAGATTTCTTCTCACACTATATCTTCAGCCTATTTTTTTTTTCCATCTGGAAGTTATCTTTTCTGATCTGAAATAATCAATATATATTTTTATGCCAGGAACTGTGCTAGTTGGTGAAGAGATATATTGTGGTTCTTTCTTGTGGCACTGTGAGAATGTGTGAGTAGGAATAGTAAAATAGTGAGAAGAACTTTGGAGGAAATGTCAGGTTTTCCCCCTTTAGATACTTTCTGTATATGTGCATCTAGTCTTGATTTTTTTTTTGTTTAGGTTTTTCAGTAATTTTGTGCTACTTTCTTCTTCTTCTTTTTTTTAAAAATCAGGGATACTAGTCAATCCCTTGATTAACTGTTTCTTCTTAGGTAATTTACTAGTGCTAAATGACCAAAAGGTAGGAATCAGCGACAGAAGACAAGAGCGTCATTGCTTGGAAAAATTCTTAAGCTGAATAATTATCTCCAAAGGAATAAGAGTAGAACTCTTTCATCTGTGAGATAATGACAAATGGAAACCAACTAGAAAATGCATTGGCAACCTAGAAAAGACCCCTGAAATGTCTTGAAAAATAGATGTATTTTATTTTATTTTATTTTTTTGAGAGAGAGAGAATTTTAATATTTATTTTTTAGTTTTCGGCGGACACAACATCTTTGTATGTGGTGCTGAGGATCGAACCCGGGCCACAGGCATGCAAGGCGAGCACGCTACTGCTTGTGCCACATCCCCAGCCCTAGATGTATTTTATAAACTAAATTTATGTGAATTCCTGTCTCAAGGTACTCACAGGTGAATATATTTCACAGTATTTTCACACTTTTCATTACTTATAGCAGTCACCTTATTTTTATAGTGCATATACACATGGGTAAATTTTAAGCACTTTGTCAAAGCAGAGCTGCAACTTGTGGTAGATTCAATTCATTCCTCTGCTCCCAGTCTTGCCAATACACACACACACAGATACACATACAAACACACAGGGTTTTTTGGTTGCCCAATTTATTGTTAAGCAAAAAGATGCTTTTGCTTAAAATATTTTTCCCAGGTTCCAGTTGCTCAATTATGTGTTAAATAGCTAAAACTTAGAAAACAGTAAAAAGAAAAAAAACCCCAAATAACTGGTAATTGTCTCAAACAGAGCCATCAAAACACTGGCATGGATGATTCTATAATGTTGTATAGTCTGCTTCATTCACTTGACTCTGTATCATGAATGTCTTTTCAAGTCAGCAAGTATTGAAGGTGAATTATAGTAACCTTTAGTATCCTATTATGTGTCCTATTAAAGTTTGTCTGTCCACAGCCCTATTGTTGGATGTATAGATAGCTTCTACTTTTTTCATTTATGTACATTACATGATAAGAGAGACACTTTATTCATCATTCCTGAAGTTTTCTTCTATTAAAATGACTGTCCTGGTATTTTTCTGGGACAGAGTGATTTACTTAACAGGTGCGTTGGGGATAAGGATCTGGGTCTGTGTGGTTGGTTCATCTCTTTCTTCTGGGAGCCACACTGTTACCAGTGAGCAGTTACTTGTTTTTAAGATGCCAAGACAGGAGGACTGTGGCTGGGAAATTCAGTCTGTCTCATGCTGGGGTTCAGTGTCAGGCAGTGCATTGTGACTGCACCTAAGTGTTGTTCTCCAACAGTCACAGTTGATATTTTGATTCTTGTGTATCTTTGTGTCCTCTTATGATTCTTTTCTTTGCATAAATTTCACAATTGGGATTTTGTGTCAAGTTTGAGTACAGTTGTTGGCCCTCAATATCCTCAGGGGATTGGTTCCAGGACCCCAGGGATTCCAAAATCTGTGGATGCTCAAATCCCTTATATACAATAGTGTGGTATTTGCATCCTCCTGTAAGCTTTAAATCCTGTACAGGTTACTTATAATACCTAAGACAACATGAATGCTATGTGAATAGTTGTTAATGCTATGTTGTTTAGGGAAGAAGAGTTGGTACATATTCCTTACAAATTCAACTGAAAGTATTTTAAATCTGCAATAGGTGGACGCTGCAAATGCAGAGCCTGTGAATATAGAGGGCCAATTATATATTTTAGGCCTTGTAATACAAATTTTTATATTCTTCTCTAGAAAGTTTGTACCAGTGTTGACTCCTATAAGCAGAGGATAGAATTATGATCATCACATAATATGTTATATATTTTTATATTATATGTTGTTATAAATATGAATTATATCTATATACGAAAATTTTTAATTTTTATATAAAATTATATAAAACATATATTTTGAACTTGATTTTACTCAGAGCAAGTAATAGAAATGGAAGGGGAGTTCTGAACCATCTGAGAGTGTTCATATGAAACAATTTTGGCCATTTCATGTATATTTGCTGTACCTACAGGTATATGTTTATATTAGGCGATTTGAAAAGGAGCATTTGGTACTAGAAACACAAATAGGACGTTTTAAAAATATATCATGAGAGGCACTGGGACTGAATTAGAACAAGATATATTCCATGATTTTATAGTTATGTCAAAATGGATTCTGCTGCCATTTATAACTAAAAAGAACCAATAAAAAATAAAGAAAAATAAAATAAAAACATATCATTTGTAGAATAGGGAGTGCATTGTTTAGTTAATGAAGAAAATCAGAATGATCTCCAAGAAAAGTCAGCTGGACCCTTCCTGTCTCTTCAGGTTTAAGTGAGGGCTGGTGGTCATTTTATTGGGAAATGGGAAATTTTGTTTTCATGAGTCAGGAATGTTCAGACTCTGGAGAACTTTGCATCATTTATTCCACAGAGTGTTCTTTAGTGTTTTCACCAGAAATAAGAATAGCATTGTAGGTATCCATTTTTTTTCTTCTGAAACAAAGTGGAAAAAATTCACCTAGCCTTTGGAGATGTTCAGTAGAAACTAAGCTTACCTCCTTCTTAATACTGAGTGAAATTGGCTGTGATGTGCTCGTTGTTGAAGGGAATATAGTCAGCAACTCCTGGAAAGAAAAGAATAAAATGGGGTCATCATGGTGCAAGTGATCACCCCTACTTCCCAAATGATCAGCCCATTAAATTTATTTGAGGAATAAAATAACCCTAGTGAGAAATGGGCACTTTGTTAGTCTGGAAGAAACATGGAATTGGAATTTGGGGAGTTCTTGTTTCTAGTTTCCAGGTTGGTATTTTGTAGAGCATGTTTTAAGATGTGCCAGCCTCTTTTCCCCCCAACAAAGAAAATTTTGTTAATAATATTTTCTTTGAAGAGTTATCTTCAGGATTAGAAATAGTGACTGCTGGGTGCCTCATACAGGACCCAACACATAATAATTATACAACAAATGGTAGTTATTATTAAAATGGCTTATTTCAGCCAAAATTAGGGCATTCAAGAAGTATTTCACTTTTTTGGGGGGAAGGTTTTGTAAGAAATAGGGATGGGCAGTGGGTTGAGAATTTTGTCTTTTAGGACAGGGAAGATAAAAAATGACAGCATCCATTATCTTCCAGGTGCATCATTATCTTCCAGGTAGTTCAAGAAACAGAAACAGTGACAAGTTCAGGCCCATTTTTTTTGAATCTCAGAGACCTTTCCCTTTGCCATCCTTCTCTCAGAAAAAGAAAGTAATTGGTAGACACAAAAATTAGTCTAATATTAGTTCTCAGGGCAATTTTCTGAGATAAAAGAGGTAGGAGAATTGATAATAATAATTACCACTTTTGAATACATGCCATGCAAAAGGCCCAGTACTTAAATACATTATCCGTAATCTGCACAGTAACTTAAGAAATTGTTATAGCCATTTCCATTTTATAACTGTGGAGACTGGTCCAGAGAAGATTCATCACTTGCCTAATGCATGTCTTAAATAAAAGAAGGGGATTCTTGCCAAGGCCTGTGCAGCTCCAGGATCTTTGTTATGTGCTATGCTACAGTTCTACAAATTCTGACTGGCCAGATTTTGTTAATTATATGACAGATGCTAAGAACAACAGCTTTCCCATTGTGATATTGGATAACAAAGCCTTCTTATCAAGCCACAGCCTTAGCACTGCTGTGACTTTGGCTTTCCATCGCTCTGCATGTTGACAGCGAACATTAGCTTAACCAGGTAACATCATCTTTAGACAAAACCATACACCAGTGCTCTTTAAGTTGGAGGGTATATTAGTATTTGGGCAAAGACTAACTAATGTTAAGGTTTTGCTGGAGTGTGAGTTTGGAAACCTGGGTTTGATTGTCTTCTTTCTCACATGCTAGATGCCTGCCTTGCACAAGTCCTTTTAATGTCACTAAGATTGTTGCTCCCACTGTAAAAAGAGGGCCACTAATACTTAAAGAGTTGATGTATCTATCGAAGGGCTATATATGTATGTATGTGTGTGTGTATGTATATATACTTTTATGGATCTACATATCACATCTATATTTATGTAATTACTGTATAAATTATTATAAATACATATATAGTCTCACATTTATTGATTAAATGAATGAACGAATGAAATAAAATAATGGCCGTAGCCTCCCAACTACAGAAGATATGCTCATCCCTTTTCTTCTCTCACCTTCATTCAAAGGTGTTTTGTCGCTGAGGAATTGCCAGTATGTTTTGTGATTAACATTTTCAGCAATATTGTTGATGGAAGAGACAACAAGGCCCCAAGATGTCATTGTGGTTTCAAATCTAAGAATAAAATAATACATAATTAATACCTCACTTTAGGTCAGGCAATAAGTGGAGGTAAGATGAGGGGACAGAGAAATTCTAAGTTCTTTTAAAGATCAGATAAAATCCTGCTTAAAAGAAAAAGATTCAAATGACTAATGAATATGAAAGTACTTTGCCTGAAATCAAATGAAATTAAAATGAATGGATTTTTAAAATCAAATTTAAAAAGTGTAAATGCCCGAAATGGGTAAAAAATTACATAAATAATGGAATGAATATCTGAGATTGGATATTTGAAAGTTATGAAAATAATATTTTTCAATAATTTTCAGCAAAATGGGAAAATAAGCAATAATGCTAAATGAAAATATGGGATTCATATTTTATAGAAATATCTGTTCCACTTATAGGATGATTACAACTGTTTATAATATGCATAGAAAAAACAAAATTATAAAAAGTATTAACAGTGGTTATATTGTGAAGGGACTGTAGATTTGTTTTCTTTATGCTTTTTCCCTCCTAAAATTTATTATGTGTATTTATTATATTTACAATCAGAAAAAGAAAAGTCAGGCAACATTAAAGCTAAGCTTAGAGAAGAACAGTATATTCAGAAGGTTTGAAAATTAATCTCCTTTTTTCTTTCCATGAGTGGGCACTTTCCCTTGGCTCATTCTAAACAGACTTACCTATTTTTCTTTATTGTTTTCTCTTTGCAAACTATAAGCATTCCCCAAAGTTTAGCTTTTTCATCCATGATTTATTCCTGTATTCTGCTCTTCCCTGACAGGAGAGTGGAAAGAACATGAGCTTCAGAGTCAGTCACATCTGAGCTTAGCTCTCCACGCTGCCAGTTACGCATTATGTGATCTTAGGAATGTTCCTTAGTTTCCTTGGGTCTAGGGTGTCATCTGTAAAATGGGAAATATTAGAGCTGCCTCATGTTTTTTGGGGGGCACGCGTCTGCCACCCACTGCATAGTTCCTTAACTTTGTCATCTCTATAAGATTATTTTCCCATCTCTTTTGCCTATCTTGGTGTCTTTTCCAAGGACTTCCTCTAAATGTCTCCAGTGTTTCAAGTTGGAACACATATTTTTTAAACCAGTCTGATTTTTTCTGAAAGATATTATTTTTGACACTCCCATCAATAGTTTTGGGGCATTCTCTTGCCTTCCACTCCCTGTCACTGCACAGTCTTCCTTGGTGTGGTTCATTTACCCTAGGTGAGGTAAATGTCACTTCACACTTCATTACTGTAGCTATCATAGGTTTTGTGCTTGCCTCCTCTTCTCACAGTCCAAGGACCATTTTACAACATGGGTCTCCTTACACAAAAACTTGTAATGCTTATCTACAATATCTACAATATGAAAGTTGATCTCCTTAGCCTGGGACTTCAGACTTTTTACATTGTCATCCAACCTACCCTTTCAGATGTCACTTAATTTAGCCCTCTATTTTCTCCTGTATGAACACCAGTCTACTCACTAACCCCAGATTGTGCACTCCTATCTCAAATGCTTTGTTATAGCACAGATTCCACATCTTCCTAAATAGTACCTAGTTGTTGGGGCCCAACAAAGCCATGGAGTCTGAGTCTTCTAATCCACAGTGGACTCTCCTTGACTTGTATGACTTAACATTGACTCATTTGACTTATATTGACATGTATGATTTAAATTTTCATGAGCTCCTCAAGGGGCTATTATAAAAGCATGTTAAATTAGCAGAAGGAATACAAGTAAGGATACGGAAGGGAGAGAAAGAGAAAATATTTGAAGGCAGGACTAGGAGAATGGCAAGCAACACTCGCAGCACTCACTTGAACATGGAATTTTTGCGCTGTGCTTCTTCTAGGACAACCAGTAACACTGATCCACTTCTCACACTAACTGGGATGGTCACATTGAAGAGCAGCTCTACCCCTCTCAGCTGGTTGTTTATGGTATATATGACAGTGATATTAGATGCTGAGGTTGGGACAGGGAAAGGGTAATTGGGTAGAGTTGGTTGCGCCTCATGATCTGTGAAGAGTGAATATATAAAATACGTCAAAGTTTATGGGGTTTCTGTGGTTGGTGTGAAGTCTGTTACTGACAACTTATCCCAGAAACATTTCAAGCAAGTAATAAGTTTCAGACCATTTAACAAGGTACTTGGACAACTAATGTAGAATCCTGGCAAAGACTCTATGGCCAACTTGTTAAAGTTGGGAAATCATTGGGAAACAGCCCAAGGACTTAGGTGAGTATAAATATTCAGTATGGTTGGGAACAGTTTGCTTAACTTTGGTCTCTGTAGATTCTTTGTTGAAATGGATAAGAAGTTTATAATCTCTTCTTGTCTTAGGAAGTTAATTTAAGAGAATAATACTTTATGTTGGTATTTGATTAGAAAGAAGAGCTAGAAATCCATACCAATACTATCTCTGGAGTACACAATTTTAATGAAAGATCCCTACTTTCTAAACACACATTTCTGCAATATTTGAATTTTACCTATTTCTGTGTTGTATTTATGATTGGATAAAATAAAGATATTTCAAATTAAAAAGTAGCATGCTATTTTTCCACACCATCCCTTTGGTGTTCTGTGAGATCAAGCTTTCATAATTAGATGACTAAAATGTCACCTCTTTTATCTTAGGCCTCCCAAATAAAATCAATAATTGGTCATCTTTTTTTGCTTTTGCATTGTGAATGGATTTAATTTCTATTTAATACTTGTTTCATTATTCCAAATATTATAGTTTTTGTGTATTTGTCTCATACTTTGTAAAAAGCAGATATGATAAGATATGCATAATGTTTGGCGGTACATTTGTCAAATGAATGTGAAGCTATTTGGTTGTTCAGACTATAGGCCTCCCTTCTCTAGTATCCCACAAAATGCTTTGTCCATAGTTGTTTTCAATAAATGTATGCTGAATGAAGTAGACATGGGGCTGAATTCTGAGGGTTGAATGGTATGGCTGTATGCTAACATATGCTCTTGGGGATTTTAAGACAGATGTGGGAGGAAGACATACAAAGCCTACATGCCACTTAACTTTGACCTACATTTCATCTTGGCATAAGGTGCTGACTTATGACATAAGTAGAGGTAGATATTAAGAGTTCTTACCAGGACCACAGGTCACTTGGGGTACATCTAGGTATGTCTTGCCTTTCAGAGAAGGAAGGATTTGGGCAATGGACATGGGGTTTTGGAATTTCCCCTGCTTAATCTCATCCAGTATTATATTCATAGTCTTCTCACAGTCCCACTTCTTGTTAGGTTGCTCAGGTGTCACTGAGAGGGCCTGGGACAAGAGGGAGAGAGGGGAGGAAGAGAGGAACATGGGGAGAGAGGGAGAACGAAAGAGAGAGAGAGAGAGAGAGAAAGATTAGGTATAGGTTTACTTACATGACTTGTAAGGAATACACAGCTCTGGGAACTATATTTTTCTTCCTCAATGCTGCACTTCTACCACTTAGCGCAGTATCTGTCACATATTAGTCACAAAATAAAGACTGGTGAGATGGTCAGATTCAAGGAACACCAGTAGGGCTGCCATATTTATGAGCAGACTTTGGGTGTAGAGTGAGGGTGAGAGTGGGCAAAGCCAACTCCATTGGGAGCTGTGATTTAGAAAAACCTGGCCGTACACATGTAGCCGACTTCCCTTGTTTTGTGTTGTCATGTGCACCCTCAGGTGGACTTTCCCTATAGCTCATAACTGTCAGCACTGCCAATAAGAGGCTCCACCATGAAGGCTGTGGGTGGGTTCGTGGCCTGGGTTGGGCTGATCTCAATGCACCAATGCCTTGGGGACAGTGACTGTGGATACATGAACTATTTAATCTTTCTCTGACATATAGGTAGTTGGGGAGAGAAACACTTCTTTTTCCTGTTGGGGTTTTTCAGCTGGGACTGTGCGAGTGCACATTGAGTCATCATCTTCCTGAAATACTTTGAAGAAGCCACGTAGCAGGAGAGAATGAGGGAAACCAGGCTGAGATGAGAAAAGAAAGGTGGCCCATGATATCATAGTTTGAACCCTTTATTCAGATTATTCCTGAGACCACCTAATGTAGCCTTGGAATTCCAAGTGTATATGATATTCCCATTTTTTTTTAGCAAAATGATTTGTAGTTCAGTTTACTGAAAAATGAGTCTTGACTAATATACCAACCAATTCACTTAACATTGTTGAGTTTTTTATCTAATGGGTTAAATAAAAGCACAATTCCTGCTTGACAATTTCAAATTGACATTTGAAATTCTATGGGCTAATATTTAAAAGGATTTTGTAATGTGATGTACAAACTATCATTACCACATTCCTTCCTTTACAGTTGTGCTGGCTAGGGCCACCAGAGCATGTTAAAGGGCTAGGATTGCTGATGACTGGTTTGCCTGGAGCTGGTTATGGAGAATGGAAGAAGGTAGAGATGAGTCAGAAATGGTTCTCTCAGCTAGAGAGAGAGGTATGGACACTTTGACAGTTGTGACATGTATGACCATACTGTTATCTTTGGCAAGCATGAACCATAGATCTTGCTGCAGGTGACTTTACAAAACAGTTTGGTTTAAGAAGTATCAGATAGTATCAGTAACAATATCCCCCCCAAATTCTGCTAAGAGTTACCAATGCCAAAACTCTATATTGTTAAGCTATTAGATGTCATTAATAACTATCATGAAGAGGTTTATGAGATCCCTTGTCAGTGTAAGTTCCTATCTGAGGAAGCTTAAAGTGATAGCATTTAGAGAGAAATGTTAGAACAGAGGAAATGCCTTGAGAGTGCCATTGGGAAGGGAGAGGGTAGCTTGAGCCATGTGAGGGGAACCATCATCTTGGAAGAGGGAGAACAAAGGCTAAAAAGATTTAATATTAATAGCACTGCTGTTCTTCTGGGAGAGACCATGAACAGTGAGCAAGCGTGAAATTGCATCTGTGATTTTTTTTTTTTGTACATCACATTTCTTTTAACTTAGTTGCAATTTCGCTATTGTAGAGAAAATGAAATTCCAAGAAATTCAGTATTTGTTCAAGATAGTGGGCAGATCTGGGATTCAAACCCAAGTTGTTATACCTGCAGAACCCTTTGATCTCAATACCAGAACATTTTAGATTAGATGGAGGTTATATATTAGATACCTGCTGACTTCAGATAGGGTCACTGCCTGAGTAAACTCCAGGTGGGCAGTGTCTTAACTGAGAAACCCACATGGTCTGTGGTGTTTGGGTTTGGAGGAGGTCCCGCCTTTCCACAGGAAAAGCTTTAGTTCCCAGGTACAGCTTATCAGAGTATAACTAACAGATGATAAGATCCGAAACAGAATTCATAAGGCAAATTTACAAAATAAACACTTCTCTATCAGGCATTAGGTTGAAGCAAGATTATTTTAGCTGAGTCATGACTTTCTTCCCTCTACCCCCACCAATTCGTATGCTCATTTCTTCCAGACTACCTGTTTTCTTTCATGGAGTTTTCTAGACCTGAGTACTGGGGATTCTCTTGTATGATTGACTCAACCATGGAAAATATCCAGTGCTTTGTACTGTGACAGACTCTTATTAACCATGACATGAAAACTGACTTGATTCTTATTTGTCAATACTAAACATGGTACATTGGAATGGGAATTTTTTTATTCTTATGTTTAGCATTAACTGATACTTAGGTTGTTTATGCCCTTTACTAATTTTTAATGTCTGGAGAATACCAATATCAGCATTTATTTTCTCAGGAGACTGTTTCCTTTTAGTAGCAGTCCAGAGTTAGATTAGGTTTAGTGCTGGCATCCTAACTCCAGCATTCTCCCTTTCCTGATGTGGAGAGTTCATGTGCAGCTTTTCTCTTAATCCCATAAGATATTTTGAGACTTCAGAGCATAAATTTCTCAGTATAGATCAGAGGATTTGACCCAGGTGGCTTTTTAATATCCTGGGTGCATCAGCATTCCACAGAGGATGCTGCCTTAATCAACTAGGGTAGGGAGAAGTGTTGTCGGAGCTATCAAGCAACATCTTACCAAACCTAAGTTTGGAAATATATACTAGGGAGTGTAGGACTGAGTGTGGGCTTGGTAACAGACTGGTCCTACCATTTATGAGGGAATTTTTTGAGTCAATTTTAGATTATTTTCATTAACCATTTAAAATGAAAATTGACCTTTTTTGGATCAAGACAAAGGGCTAAAAAGAGCATTTGGCTGGCAAGATTGAATCAGAAAATTCAATTTTTTTTGAGGATCTGCTTTAATATTATTATGTACACATCAAACTTTCAATCATTATTACTATGACTGGTAAACTTGTCATTATTAATAATAAACCAATTCATTTCTTGAATTTATTTATTTCATTTTTTCCCAAGGAAGGAAAATAAATTCATATAGATTTGTTTTCATACTTTATGAGATAAGAGAGAATTAACACTTACCTGCATTTAACCAGTGGAGAAACTGAGGCACAGGTGCCATTAGAAATCTACTTCAAAGTTGGGCTTTTCCAGAGATGTCAGCAGACATCTGATCTCTTGATCCTACAATCTGGGCTTATTGACTTGGACTCAATCAAGGGCATTCAAGACGTATTTACCTGCATGGCAAGGCCAGTACTGTAGATGTCTCCGATGATGCCATTGTCTTTGATCTGATTGCTGATGTTCTCCACAATATTCTTTAGTACCTGACCAAACAGGGCTCTATAGCTTTCATCAGAACCTACAGGGATCTTGTTGTACATGCAGGTCAGAGCCAAGGTTGCCACTGCTCCCGTGTCTGTGAATCACAGAGGGGACAGACCTACCACCATCATTGCCACCACTGCATTTTGAACAGCTAACATTTACATGTGCTCATGGAGTTCTAGTTACATGATTTAATTTAGTCCTCAGGATAATCTTTGGAATAGGAAACTGTACTTAACTTCCTTAAGAGATGAGGAAATGGGGGGTCTGATAAGTTAAATAACTGCCCAAGGCCACACAACCAGTAAGCAGCAGGGGCAGAACTTGAACCTAGATCTCTGCACCTTTACAGCCCATACTTTCCATTAATGTAGACTGGTGGTATGTTCAATCCCATGATTTTTGTCCATTTTTATCTTTCAAAAATCCACCATTTTTGAAAATCTGACCATCACCACATTTCAGTGAAGTCTTCTCTGTCAGTTGCAGCCTCTTTTCTGAACTCATTTAGCATTTGTTGTTTTGCCTGTTCTGCGATTTCAGCACCCTCTGCTGTGTTTTGTGGCTGTTACACTCTGTGAACACTTGAATGAAGGGAACTTTGCATCCCCCAGAGCACTCGGCACAGGGATTTGCCATTATTAGTGTGTGATAAACCTGTGTGGACTGAATGAGGAAGCTGTGATGTGACAAGACCAGAACAAATGGAAAACTTGCCAGATAACATTTTTTTATTTTACTGATCTTTTCCTCCTACCCTAATCTCCACCTGAAAGTCATGTAACTTCATTCCGGATGATAGTGTTATTAAAACCCAATGCAAAGAAGTCCAGAGTTTCTGGATTGGCTGAGATGTCCCAGAAATGTTCGAGGATGAAAAGGGAGATGCGTCTGTTCTTGATCCAGAGAAAGGCCCAGAGTACATTTACCTGCTTGTTGATAGAAATTGATATGCGACAGGTTTCTGATGAGGCATAGATAAAGGGCAAAGCCTGAGATAATGCTACTGATGAGAGAGTGGCGGAGGGCCATGATGGTGACCCCTACAGAGAAGAGATCATTACACTCTGAGGAATGGACCAAAGAAGGATGTGCAAGGAGAAAGCTTCCATGCACTAGCAGCTGAAAGCTTTCAGAATAAAGGAATAAGATGGTCCCAGTGTTTCTTGAAGCCGGGAACATTATGGGTTAGACAGTTGCTGTTTAATAGAAAGAGGATATTTGGATGTAATAAGGAGAAGCATTAGGAAAATTGAGTGTGGAAGATTAGCAGCAATTAAAGATGGTGCAGGGCAGGGCTGAAGCAATGCATCACTTTGGAAGTAACCCTTACACTTGGGTGACATGTTTATTGTTCCCAGTGGAGGTTCTGTAGCTGCTGGACATTTCAAATATTATCCTTGTTTCTACATGTTACTATCTCCCCTTCCTTCATTTATTCCCTAATTCACATATCCAACAAACTTTGCTAAATGTCTCCCATTTGCACAAGCTTGCATGGTTCTCAGGTTTTTCAAACTCCTTACTTCCTTGTCCAGCTCCACTACTAAGCACATCGTGCCTGTGATGTTCTCAGCTTAGGGCAATGTCTGATGGTGGCCACTTACCCACGTTGAAGGGAGAGGTATTGGACAGCAGGGTCTTGGCAAAGCGGACTGCTATTGGCAAGGTTGATTCTGAGTTCTTCTGGCACAGTGCCAAGATCGCCAGACTGGGCCCATAGAAAGCTGTCACTTGGTCATTAGGGCCTCAAGAGGGAATAAAGAGTCTTTGTTAGACTAACATTCCTCATGCTTGAGACATTTATGAAGAAGGAAAAACTAATTTTTTAAAATAGAAATTGCTAGAACACTTCTCCCTAAAGAAAGAGTATTGGCAAAGGGTAACTTCAGTGTTTTTCAGAATATCATCTGGCAATTGAACAGAATAAAAGGGATGATGGGATGATGCTGTTTCCAATGAGTGTGAACAGTCTGTTGACTTTCTAGTTTTTTTTTTTTTTTTTTTTTTTTGACTGAGGAGTGAATCTGTCACTGGTGGAATTATCAGAGAAGGTGACAGTGTAACTCTCCCACCTCTACTCTTCCTTTCTGGGTTTAAAATTTTCAGGAAAGAGACTCTGTGCTCTTTATCCCCTCCCTTCCCATGAGGTCTTACTTGAAGGTGCCCACTTCTCCATTTGCTTTTGCAGAACTGACACTTTACTCCCAGGGTCTCGGCAGGAGGAGGTGAGGGCCATAATGGTGAGGGCGAGCTGCCCAGTGGTTAGGTCTGCAGAGGAGCAAACAGAGCAGTGACATAAGGCATCCTCAGAGGAGGGATCACCAGGGTAGGGCTGAGCATATCCAGGTTATTTTGATTTTTTAAACTTATGTACTCACATAATTTTTTGATATTTCTGAAGAAATATATATGGAAAAATACTTAAGGGAGTATTGAATCTAGTATCTTTTGTGTGATCCATGACTCTGCCAATAATCCCTGGTATCTAGTTAAAAAAGCAGCAAGAACACTCACACAAGTTTCTCTATGAAAATATGCAACTGCAGAATAATTTAAAATTTGTTATTGAACTTGGGCCTTAAGGTGACTCCTGTGAGGTAGGCAGAAGAGACATTGTATTGTCATTGTCATTGCTATTAGTTGTGGCATTATTGTTATTAGAGCGTGAGGTGAGATTGAGTCACATTCAGTGATTTGTTCAAGGTCACAGAGTAGCTGGCATGTGATGGCTCATGCCTAAAGTACCAGTGACTCAGGAGGTTGAGGCAGGAGGATTGTAAGTTTGAGGTCAACCTGGGAAACTTAGACCCTGTCTTAAAAAAGGGCAGGGGATGTAGCTCAGTGGTAGAGCACTTCTGGGTTTAATCCCCAGTGCCCCCCACCCCCCAAAAAAAAAGAAAAGAAAAGAAAAGAAACTCAAACTCAAGGTCACAGTTGGTAAGTGGCATATTCAGAACTGGAAGCCTGCTCTCTGTACGTCTAGTTGGGAGCTCTTTCTGGTTCACCATCTTCCTCCATTAATGTTCTCACTTCACACACATTTCTTTCCAGGTATTTATCAGTGTGTAAGGAAAAGTGATCAAGGTACAGTCAAAGGCAGCATTCAGGTGGTGATGGGGTGACATAAAGTTGGTATCTGAGAGTGGCTAGTGGTGTGTGTGATTGTGAGGGTGGGCAAGGGGCTCAGATGTCTCACCTGCAGTGTCACTGGCCATGAGCTCATAGGTCAGGAGCTTCTGGGCCTCCAGGTTGTAGGTCCCAGCCAGATTCATGGCAATCAGGATGCTGGGGTTTGGGTAGGCTGATGAGATCACTGAGTTCTCCATGAGTGCTTGTAGGCCATCAACCCAAGGCTGTTGTTCTGAGGGGACAGCTGAGAAGAGAAAAACTACTTATCAAACCTCTTTCCCTTATTCCCTCTCCTCAGAAACATGATTCCCATTTTTTTAATAGAAGATTTGATTGGCTTTGGCAACTTAAATAATTGAAGAGAAATGCAGAAAACATTGATTTTTAAAATGTAATTTAGTCCTTACATTTTCTTAAAAATCACATCTGGGGTTGTAAAAGTTATTTTTCATTTACTATGTTTAAGTGATATGGCTCATGGACATTTCACATGACTTCTGGTAACTTCTTAAAATTACTGTTTGCCTTGCATCTATGTTCACCCCACTCTTCCATGAAGAATATTAAAGATTTGGGGCAGTATGTTCCTCAGTCATTACCAAAACCTCCCACTACCTCCCTGGTAGTGGTACCAGGTCTCAATGGCCACTAAGTGTCTGTCTTGTACCAGCAAGCATCATTCCTGCAATAGTACTTCAGCTCATCTTAATAAAAAATGCATCAACTTGGCTCACAAGTTCTTTGAGTCAGGAATGATGAACAGCACACACTTGCACCCTGACTCACCCACTTTGGAACTCTTACAGTGATTGCTATTCCAATCACTTTCTCATCAGCAGACTTTTTATCTGAGGTCTTTGCCTCTTCTCAGGGTAACTGCTTCCCTGGCTATCTCAGAATAAACAGCATACTCACAGCACAAGCTTCGGGTCTGGGTACTAGTCCCAGCCATAGCCCAGAGAAGGTTTAGGAGGTAGAGGGCAAGCCAAGCCATTTCACTCTCCTGTCCTGCCCACGTTTCCCTGTCCACAGATACCAGTGTTTGCAAGTGGAGTGTTATTCTACCTTCTTTTATATACGCTTATCTTTGTAAAATACTCTGCTCCTGACCCAGTCACTCCTAACTACTTATGCTGACTTTTCCTGATATAACCAATTTCCATTGCTTATCTATGTTTACCCACTGTATAGACCCTCCATGGTGTCTGAAGGTGACTTCTAGGCAGTACAGTGATACAGAGAATTGGGGCTAGGTGTAGCAAAGACAGTGACAAGAAAGTGGCCTTTACCAAGTTTCTAGGTCATTACATTAGAAAGTTTGGCTAATGTGTGAGTATAAAACAAGACTTCTATTCCTTACTGCATCAGTCGAATAACCTACTCAATGTTTATCTGCAGCCACTTTGTTGAGGTTTGGTTGATCTGTGGACAGGAGCTCATTTATGGTCCAAGGCCCCTTTTTTGGTTCTCAGGTGGGGATCTTCCAGGTGAAGTTTGGCTTTATGCAATTAATCAAGTTAACCTGGACCTGGTTCTGGCCCAGATTCTTTGAAGATTTTTAAACAAGACCTCTGTTTCATTAAAAAAAAAATTAAATTTATCTTTCTTTACCTGGGGATGACAACAGTCTCCAACACCCAAGCCCTTCAGACAAGTAATTAGATAATAAGGCATCAGTTAACTAGATTAAATATATATATATATATATATATAAATGTACCCATTTTATAAAGCAAAGAAAACTCCTCTATAATACAGAACTGGAACTAGTATTTCGAAATTATGAAGGAAGGGGCTGATTCTTTTCTGCATTTTAAGTAGCTGCTTTTTGGGGGGAATTGTCCAGTGGCTCTCATCTTAAAATAAAATTCAAAGTCTTTATGACTTACAAGGCTCTATAAGATGTGGCTTCTGGGTTTCCTTTAAGTCCTTACCTCCAGGATCCCACCCAGGACGCTCTTCTAGATATCCTTGTGGTGGCTTCTCACTTCCTTCATCTTTTTGTCCAAAGGGAAGCTTTTAGAGAGGCCTTCCAGACCATCCCCTATTAACCTCACCCTCACCAGCGTCACCACACCCTTCCCTGCTGTAACTTATGGCTGTCACACTGGTACAGTTGTCTACTGTCTTCCTCCCCATTAGAATAACTACTTCAAGGAGGTAGGGGTTGGTTTGTTTTTCTCACTCCTCAATCCCCAGCACTTGTGACTGTGACTGTGAGTGAATTAGTGAACTAATGTAAGACATGCGTTCTAAAGCACTACTTTCTCAGGGAATGTTGGTGGTTTTGTGAGGTGAGAACACAGGGTACATATTGGGGTGTGCTAGACAATGTCTAACGTGAGCCGGTGTCTCCACTTCCTGCTATTTCTGCCCTTGTACAATTCCCTTCTGCAGAGTATGGGATAGTGTGCCAGTTCTAACATTTTTTTTTCTGGATTTGTCTTCCCAAATTACTATCTTCAGTGTATAGTCTACACCTGACAATTGCTGTCTGTACTAGCAGCACCATGAGGGCCTGGAAGGGCTTACACCTTTCTCCTGTCTCTACTGTTACTTTCAAGGTAAGTCACAGTAGCAAGAAGATAGAATCCACTGCAGTCTAATAATGGGGACATGTGTCCCACTTGCTCCAAGGAATCTCCAAGTTTTCTCCATTATGAACACCATAGCTACCAACTCCTGAAAAGAGGACAGGGGAGAGTTGAACTAAGAGTTGAGAATCAGTATCAGAAAGTGGTATGTAGGAGTAGGGTTCAGCCTCTGTCTATGAAGCAGGGTCGCAGGTGGAAGAGGGGAAGATTATCATGAAGAAAGTATGAGGAGTAATTTAAAATATTTTGATTCTACCTGAGGATATCTTTCTTCTGGGAGTTACTTGAAATGGGCTATTTGTGTGATATGTGAAGCACCTTCCACCCTTTGACATCTTTTTTAAAAAAAGTTTTATTTGTTCTTATTAGTTATATATGACAGTAGACTGAAACCTTTTGACATCTTAAAGGTACTTCTGGCTCCTGGCTGTATCTGTATGCCACTCAGGTACTTGGTTTACAGTACAATTCAGTTCATGCTGCCTAGACACCTTTCACCCCCTTTTTAAAAATTTTTTTTTTAAAATTTGGTGAAAATGGACATCAGAGGTGATTTTTTTTCCTCCCCTTCCTCTCTCCTGCTATTCTCTTTCCACTACTGATCAGATGTGATTTTTTTGCATGCATATTTAACATGAATACTAGGGTGAATTTATGGGGAACTAAATGGAAAATAAATGTGGGGGAAGAACAAATGGAACCAAGGGAGACAAACAGAGGGGGTGATAGTATTGTTCCTCAAACTATGGACTGATTTCCTTTTCCACACAGTTTTTCTCTCTACTCACTGCCTGTATGAAGTCAATGACACCTGGGTTCCTCCCTTGCTTTCTTCAGAGAGATGTCTCCTTGTGAGCTTTTCATTGATCTCATGGTTGCTGCTGCAACTTTAGACCCTAGAACTTTTTTAAATAATTTTTTTAGTTGTTGGTGGACCTTTATTTTATTCATTTATTTATATGTTGTGCTGAGAATCAAACCTAGTGCCTCATACATGTGAGGCAAATGTTCTACCATTGAGCCACAACCCCAGCCATAGATGTAGACTTTAATTTTTCCCAATTGCCAAAGATCCTCCAGATAGTTGGGGAAGTTTGAGCAGAACCCAGCTTATTGGACATGTGGTCTAATCTATTCTTCTTTAGGTGATCATCCCTGTAATAACTTATAAAATCCTTTTGAAAATTAATTGATTAGAACATGCTCTTCTTGTACAGACCTTGATCTTTTATTGAATTGGAGGGGGGAGTGTTGGGCTAATTTCTGCATAGAATTCCATTCCAAAAGGTGCATTCATAAGAGGAAAGTCTGGGCTTATCAGTATTTGCTCCAACGAACCTCCAAGTTTTCTCCATTATGAACAACATAGCTACCAACTCCTGAAAAGAGGAAGAAAGAGAGGTCAAAAGATATGACCACTGAATCACCATTGGATGCCATCTTGCCCAACACTTTGGCCCATTTCCAACAAAAGCTTATGCCCTCCCACCTGAGAACTTTGGGCATTTATACTCCATGGATCTTCTTGGTACATCTCTTCTTACCTTGGCTCAGTGATTTGCCTCCACTCAGAAGTTCCCAGTAGGTTCTCTTATTGTTGTTGGCATACAGACCCTGGACAGAAGTAATGTAGGGGCCCCATGCACTCTGCTCCATTGTGAAACTGTGGGGACAGTGAATGAGTAATAAGAATTTAGAATTTTCAAAGGAGACCCTTTAATGTTTTTAAGTATAACTTGGAGATGTAACCCAAAATACAGATTTCCTGGCCCTATACTCAGATTATTTGATTCTTAGGTCTGGGCTGGGGACCAGGAAGCTGCAGGTTTTATCAAAAGTCCAGGGATTCTGATGCAGGCACTTCACACTCTGTCAAAGTGGCAATGTGATGCCCATGGCTCTGTCTTCCCCCACTGCCATTATACACACTTTGCAATTAACTTCTTCAACCTTCCACCCTGAAATAGTACCTGTTGAAGATACTGGAGCAGTAGAAGAAAGTGTTAACCTCATGTTAACCTCAAGGCACTGCAAATTAGTGGGTTTTCTTTTAGAAAAGACAATCAGGAAGGAAGGATTGATATTTCATGTGATGTGTATTACAAAATGACAAGGTTGTTATCTATTTCACATTCCTTAGTCATATTTCATTATCTGCTTGGAAGCTCTTGAAATCAGTCTTTTAAATATATTTATTATATATGTATATATATTACATATATATATATATATACACACACACACACAATTATTCAGATTTTCTCTACAGCGCATGTTGTTAGACACAATAAATAACTTTCAACTAGATTTAAGGAGTCAAATAAATCATACTTTTCAGGGGCACAAATATCTTAAATTTGCTATTTGACCTCTCTAGGCCAGGGAACCTTAATTTAGGGGTCCATACATCTCCTGAAAAGGGGAAATGGAGAGACTTAAGTGCATTTGTGAAATTACCAATTGAAATGTCAATTTTTTTGGTGTTAATTTTTCTGAGATGAGCATTCATTACATTCATCTGATTTTCAAAGGAGTCATTGATTCAAAAGTAGTTAAGAACCACTCTTCTAGACACAGATGTCTGATATAAAAGGTTCTATTTATTCAAGTTTTGCTGAAAAAAGAAAGAATCTCGGGATTCATTCATTCATTAAGTGAACATTAACTTAATACATATAAGGTGCTTTGAGGTGAAATAATCTTCCTAGCATATAATAGGTATTTTTAAACCCTGCTGTGAGGTATAGATGGATAACAAAAGTACCAGTACAGAAGTGTCTTAAATACACTTTATATTCAGGTGCAGATATATTCTTAACGAGTCTTTCAAAATTACAGTAAATACATTAGCATTAGGTTATGGTCAGACATACCGAAATTCCGTCGGATTCTGTTTTTGAGCTTTTTTCATCACATCTAGGAAGACTGAACCATTTGGCACGGTGATATCGATAGGATATGTTTCATTGATTACCACAGAGTAATGGACGCGGATGGATGAGGATGAGTTAGAAGGTGTGTTAGATTCAGGTGCATCATTGGAAATGTTGAATTTATCTGACAGAGACAGAAAAGCAGAGATAGATATGCAGAAGAATAAATATGGTGTCAGAGTTTGCATACCATTCTACCCCTGTCTAAGGACTCCTTTCCTTTATACAGAGATGAATTTGCTACAAGGAGCAAATGTCATCAAGGGGAAGATCTCTCATGTGACTAAACAGAAATGAAAACAGAGACTACTCACCCTGTGAATGCTGGCATTGGGCTCAACTCCCAGCTGTTTAAACAATTCAGTTGGCTTAATGCCTGTTTTCCACAGACAGTCCTGATTTTTTTCCCCTTTGGTACAGAATCCAGCAATGCTTATCTTCCCTCTTTTTATTTCTTAATGTTTACTAAGAACATATTAAGTGCCAGCCATTGCAATAATCATTTTACATGAATTAGCTCAATCAGTTCTCACAAAACCTGTGTGAGGTAGTGTCACCATTTTCTACATTAGAAATTACTTTAGCTTAGAGGTTAAACATTTGCCCAATGCCCCTAAATCCGTAAGTGGCTGTACCAGGAATGAAGGGAGATAGAAGAAAATGACTCCTTTCTACCTTATTTCAAAATAATCTGTTTGAATAAATAATTCATACTACATTTGTCTAAGAATACTGCCATATTCTTTCCAACCATGTATTTTTTCACAGAGTAATAATGGAAATTATTGTGTGAATAATGAAAAGTCAGAAATATAATATTCACTTTCTATACTTTGTTTAGAATGGGAATGATGCTTTGTCTAGGATGGGAATTTCTGTATCTACAATCAGAAAACATCTCTTTGAAGACAGACATCACTTATCTATGTTTCAATCAAGAATAAGGTCTGCCACCCTGAGAACAAGTCCTCAGGTGGTTGTAATTCCTGATGATGTAATGAGAACTGAATTCTGTCTAGAAACTTCTATGGCTTAGAGGCTTATCCTCTCACTTTCAGTCCCTAAAGACTCCTGCCTCTCACATCCTTTGGGTGTTAGGCTGAAAGGCAAAAGAGTTTACCCTTCCTTCAGTGCTTATACCTAAATCAGAGTCACAAGGAAAGTTTGTAACATTCAAGTAGGTCTTTCCCATCAGGGGAGGTAAGATCTGGGCCGCAGCAGTTGGATTATTGAACATTCCCCGAGAAATTTCCTTGAATGTTGTATTCAGAGTTTGTTGGCAATTCCATTCACTTTCTTCATAACATTTTGATGACACTAAGAGGGCCTAGTGAGAAAGAAAGAGTTAGAGACACTTCAAATAGGGTGGAAGGTGGCACCTAACTAATTCAGTAAGAATTTACTGAACATTGACAACATAGGAAGCACCTTGGATAATTAAGTTGTCTTTCCCACTATATGGAAGGTTATAGACTAGTTTTGAGTGCAGGGGAATTGTGTAATGCAAGCTACAATGATTCCATTGAAAATAGACTTTCTCTGCCATATTCACTCCTGTATTTTAGCTCTAGAATAATACCTATCATAAAGATGCACTCAATAAACATAATCAACAAACTATTGTAAAAGGTGCCCTAAATGAATGCCCTAAGAGAAGTGTCTAGTGACATTGTCTTTCAAAAATGGAGAGGGTTTCACATATATGTAGTGAGTCTGAGGAAAACTTCATTGGAGGAGGTGGTATTGGAGGTGAGCCTTGGCAGCTTGGCAGTATGAGGCATGTTGGAAGGAAGAAAGAGGAGGGGACTCTGAGCTGAGGGAGCAGCATGAGCAAAGGCCTAAGGTAGGAATGGGGAGCACATGGCCTTGAAATGATGAGAGTGTTTGCATTTTGACCAGTCCCCAAGGGATGCTTCTGAAAGTCCTCTCACCCGACGTCAGCCTGGCAAATAACTATTCATCCTAATGACTCTGCATTTTTTCCCTTCAAACCTTTTTTTTTTCTTTTCTTGTATCTACCACTTAGAGTTCAGTAAGTCAATGAAAGAATGTAGAAAAAGTGCCAGACCTTGAGGAATGTGTGCATGACAGTATAGGTACGGAGTGAGTTTTGAGAACAACTGTTGATGTCCATCCCCATCCATAACACTTTCTGGCTTTATAAAATTTGGCAAGTTTACTGACACTCTGACTCATGTTCCTGTTTAGGATAATCCTTTCCTCATGATGTTATGTGCATTAATTTATTTAATAGGACACAACAAATACTGACACTATTTACTACTACTATCACTACTAATGCAGCAGTAACATAATTTGGAAGAAAAATGAACACACAAAACAACAGTATGTGGTAAAGTGTGAAATTACATGTGATATAACAAGATAGGTTGTAGCAAAATTTCTAATTTCATAAAGAAATTGTAGTTAGGAAAGGCTTCATAAAAGCATTGGATATGAAAAGGTAAAGATTGAAGGTGAAAAGAATATATTTCAGATGGTGTTGGGAAATCATGTAAGAAAAATAGTGTAGGAAACATACTCCTCTTCCTCCTCCTCCTCCTCCTACTATACACACACATCAGATACAGCACTAATCTCTAGGTTATATAAAGAACTCAAAAAACTTAACACCAAAAAAAAATAAGTAATCCAATCAATAAATGGGCCAAGGACCTGAACAGACACTTCTCAGAAGAGGACATACGATCAATCAACAAATATATGAAAAAATGTTTATCACCACTAGCAATTAGAGAAATGCAAATCAAAACTACTCTAAGATTTCATCTCACTCCAGTCAGAATGGCAGCTATTATGCATGCAAACAACAGTAAGTGTTGGCAAGGATGTGGGGAAAAAGATACACTCATACACTGCTGTTGGGGCTGCAATTTGGTGCAGCCAATATGGAAAGCAGTATGGAGATTTCTTGGAAAATTGGGAATGGAACCACCATTTGACCCAGCTGTTCCTCTCCTCAGTCTATACCCAAAGGACTTAAAAACAGCATACTACAGGGACACAGCCGAATCAATGTTTATAGCAGCACAATTCACAATAGCTAAATTGTGGAACCAACCTAGATGCCCTTCAATAGATGAATGGATAAAAAAATGTGGCATATATACACAATGGAATATTACTCAGCAGTTAAAGAGAATAAAATCATGGCGTTTGTAGGTAAATGGATGGAGTTAGAGAAGATAATGCTAAGTGAAGTTAGCCAATCTCAAAAAACCAAATGCCAAATGTTTTCTCTGATATAAGGAGGCTGATTCATAGTCAGGTAGGGAGGGGGAGTGTGGGTGGGAGGAATAAATGGACTCTGGTAGGGCAGAAGGGTGGGAGGGCAAGGGAGGAGGTATGGGGTTAACAATGATGGTGGAATATGATGGATATTATTATCCAAAGTACATGTATGACGACACAAATTGGTGTGAATATACTTTGTATATAACCAGAGATATGAAAATTCGTGCTCTATATGTGTAATAAGAATTGTAATGTATCCCACTGTCATATAAATAAAAAGTATTAAAAAAGAAATAATAATAATAATAGTAATAATAACAATATCATCATCATCTTAGGGGTCAATAATAAGGGATCAAGGTATTGTTCTCTGTGACTCCCTTTTCTGTCTCCTATTTTTACCCTCTGACTTACCTGCATAGCTACTCCTGTACTAAATGTGTTTCCAATGAGACCATTTTCTTTTTTCTCAGACAGAATTTTTTTTACCAGGAACCTTATGCACTCATCAATTTTTGTTAAATTCTTTTCTGCTTTGATCTGCTCATTTGTTAGAGTCCTGTTCACACATGTCAGAGCCAGGACAGCCATTGCACCAGTATCTGTCAGGGAACAAAACATTGGGAATGTTTTGACCAACCATTCCAGTTTGTCTTAGACCAAGGGATTTCTGGGGAGATAAGACTTAGAGTCAGCTAAATGGACAAATTTGGAAAAACCAGAATGTTTGGTCATTCGGATTGATGACAGCGGAGAAGGATTTCAAGATATGGCTGATCATCTTTCTAGGACTATGCACTCAAATTTATTTCAAGATTTCTTCCCTATGTGGGGTTGTCATGTGCACATATATAACATATTATGTTACAGCCATAAAACCATATATGGATTTGTAAGTCCATATTCATGAACAGTTTTCCATTTTTGTTTTATTTTACTGGTGCATCATAACTATACAAAATCTTGGGATTTGTTGTGATATATTCATACATGCACTTAACATAATTTGATCAATTTCATTGCCCAGTACCTCCCTTATCCCTCCACTCTTCCCTCTGCCTAATCTCTATACTCTACTGATCTCCCGTCTATTTTCAGCCAGTGCACCAATATCTGTCAGGGAACAAAACGTTGGTGATAGGTTGACCAACCATTCCAGTTTGTCTTGGACGGAGGGATTTCCAGGAATGCAGGATTTTATTGCCCAGAACCTCCCCATTTCCTCTGTTCTTCCCTTTCCCATCCTTATCTCTACTCTACTGATCTCCCTTTCATTTTTATGAAATCCTCTCCCTGCTTTTTTCTTTCTAGCTTTCACTTTTAGATCTTGATTGCTCTCATCTTTTTAAATCTTTCTTCAACTTTTCAACCACATTGGTAAGGGAATTGAGAAAATCCAGGATAATAAAACAAAAAAAAATCTTTGTGTGTTCCTAATCAGTCCATTACACTGAATAAAAATGGCAGTTAACAGAACTGTTCCCCAGTAAATCCCCTCAAGGGACAGGATGAGGCAAAAGACGGGAAGAAGGAAGGATAAGGACTCTTTCTTTGATGCTTGATTGCTCCTTGGTATGGCACCTTCTCTCTCTTACAAGAAAAGGAATATGGGAAGTCTCACATTCTGTCCAGAAATACTGACTGGTGTTTTGCTTTGACCTTTTAGATGAAGATGAGCCCATGTACCTGGATCCATAGGAGCTGAGCACCAATACTAGTTATCTAGAGGAGACTTCTTTTGGATGATTAAACTGACACAGTGGGAAATTGGTTCTTCTCCTTTACTTGATCAAAATATTAGACTTTTCCCTAGGAGAGGTTGTGTTGTTCAAGTCAACCAACATGTCCACATTGTCTCAGTAAATTAGAGAAAGAGGCAGTGTTAAATTAAATGACTTGCCTTGAATTTTATTTCTTAAACTCTATGCTTTCTAAAATATTTTGTATGTACATTCTCATGTTCCATCCTTATTTTACAGATTTTAATATTAAGCCGCACTAGGAGCCAGGTCTTTTTATGGTACCACACATCTGGAAAGAGGCTTAACTGCCAACCATTATCCATGATTCCCCCCAAAGAATATTCTCTTCTGAGGGTAAAGAAGATAGGAAAAAATATGATTAATGTTGGTACAAAAACCCAAAGGGCAAGAACTACTGGTGATTGTATCCTCGGATCCAAGGGAATTGGGTTAAGTGACACTCACCTACTGAGAACTGACCACCCAAATAATAGTTTTTTGTCTGATTGAATAATTTAGCAACTTCGGTGGTTGAGTAGTTCCCATTGAAGAGACACAAAGTCAAAACGTCCAGGCTGATCTGGTAGAAGTTGGTCAGTGGATTGCCATCGTGTGTTTCTGGCAGAAAGAAAAGGATAAATATTTACTCATGGTACTGGGGTATATACTCCTTTCAACATACTCCTACTTTCTTTATTGCCATTCTGTATATTTAAAGAGAGGTAAATAAGAGAAGGTAGAGATCACTCATAGGATGAGCAAACCCAAGAAATGTAAAGACTTTTAAAGGCCACCAAATCTGACTTAACTCCTTTCATTTTAAATCTGAGGAGAGCCAACAGTGAAGAGATTAAAGGACTATCCAGATATTCAGCTGGTTACAGAGTTATGACTAGAACCTAGGTTTCCTACCTCTAAGCCTCTTGCACTTGTAATAGTAAGCTGAGAGGCTTGGGTTGGAGGCACTTCAAAGAAGGTGGGATTGGAGGAAGTTAATAAATGATAGGATATATATTAGGTGGGAGTTTAAAAAAATAATGCATTTCACTAGTAGCCACCACTGTCAACCCGTTTTTCCCAGTGATAAAGTACTTTGGCCACTTTTAGCTCTTATATTAATTTTGAATGCTTTGTTACTTACAACTCAGTGTCCTGTGTTGTTCAGCTGTTTCTGGTGTTACTCATTGTTTGTCTAAAAGCCAAGCTCTTGGAGGACTAAAGAAGTGTGTGTGTGTGTGTGTGTGTGTGTGTGTGTGTGTGTGTGTGAGAAGGAGACCTTGACATAGGTATGGCAATGCTCAGTTGAACACAGTTTGAAAAGAAAAAAAATACAGGTTGCACAGTGAAAGAGGGAAGAGGTGGAAGTGACCTGCAAGGATGCCACAGGATGAATCGGATGAAGAGGAAGGAGGACACAATGGAGGGACATTATTCAGTTCTGAATCAGTAGAGAAGTCAAATTTGTTGAGGGTTTCTGAACATTTGATTCTTACTCATGTTTTCAATTTCATCTTGGAATTTTTTTTCTAGACGACCGAGCAGATTTTCTTTATATGTAGAGTTTTCACCAGTGGGATGACATGCTTCCAAAGCCAGTATAATCACAGCAAGTTGTCCCGAGCTTAAATTTAGATCTGAAAAGAAAAGTGTTCAAGTTTAACAAGACACATGCTTGTGATTTTTTTTTTTGCTTCCTGTCTTCCTTGTGGCTTATATTGCTTATAACTTCTTTTTCTCCATTCTACTGTACACTAAAATTTTTATCGTTCTCTTTTTTTTAATCCCCAAAGCAGAGCCTTCTAAGGCTCTGCTGTATCAGTGCAAGATAGGTCTTAGTCTTTTTCATGAAATAATGGGATTTTTTGAAATCATGCAATATTTACAAAAGATGAAAAAAAGAAAAATAGATATATACTAAAACCTTTGGATTTTCTATCTTCATATTGCCATCTTGCTAGGACAGTAATAATTGATTTTTATGTTCTGTCTTACAGAGTATCAAAACTTTCAGACTTCTCTTATAATAATATGAAGAGGAAAGCGTAGCTTCATTTCCCCCTTATATCAACTCAAAACCTGAGGCTCAGTATTAATGTGACTGGCTCAAGGATAATCCTGGACTTGAACCCACTTCAAATTTTTATTGTTCCACAGATGCTGCTCTACTGTGAGCTTTTTTGTTTGTGGTTCATATCCTTATGTGTAAACTCATCTAGTTTACAACACCATATTAAGAGTCTATATATTTTGCTTTCCTTTGTGGTTCTAAAGGATCCAAAGAAGCATGACCTAGCTCTAGAGTGAGTGGATCTGATGCTGCTAGGCACTGTCACTTCAGGTTTTATACAGCTGGGACTAATGCATCAGAGGTACTTTGGACATGTAATTTTTAGGATTTGTTGGAGATAATCTCTTTAGATAGGTAGATCGTTTCTTAAATATTTCCTAGAATATAACACTCACCTTTCCCTTCCGTAGTTCTTTTGACTTGTTGTTTTAGGGTTTGGTTCTGAATTCCAACAAGGGTGAGGGACAACAGGACATTTGCAGATTGGGTTTTGCTTGTGTATTCTGAATTGATCATTGTATTCAACAGATGTTTCAGATAAGAGTAGTTTTCTTCATTGACCTCTGTAGTACAGAAAGGAAGAAATAATGTGGCAATACTATTATGAGGTAGATCAGGATGGCTTCATTTCCCCCTTACATTAACTAAAAATGAAGGTTCCGTATTGACATAACTGGACCAATCCTTGATGGGAACTTGAACCCAAACCAAATTTGTATTGTTCCATGGTCGATTCTCTAACATCAACTTTCTCAGCTGTGGTCCACAACCCCCTTTGGTTCTGAACTTAGCAAACTTATGTAACAGTATTAATGCTCATAAAACATTAAGACTAGAAACAAGGGTTATATTAAAATATTTACTAATAGTTATGGCCCAGATCAAAGTCAATCCAGTAGTTACTAGCTGTTGGTGAAATAATACAGAGGTGGGTCTGGAGCCCTCCTCCACTTCATGACTTCTGTGACAAGTAGCATTGTAGTATTTCAGTATTTTAACAGCTTGTGAATCAGGTACTGGCATATCAGTCCTGCCTGGGATATCTAGTATCATTCCCTGGAGAAATATCCTTAAAGAAATTTTCATAATTGGAAGGTTAACTGAAACTAGAATACATGTCTTCTGACTCCTATCTATTGCTCTTTCTATTTTTTCTATCTAGTTTCTTCTCTTTCTTCTAACTTTATTGGGTTAATCCTGAGAACATTCATTCTAAGGCAAAAATTCTATTACATTGATGATTGACCCCCAAGTTGCATTATCTGATTGCCCAACTGGCCAGGCATCAAGACCATTACTTAGCAGCACACTCCCTTTGGAATGTCTCTAGGTTTAGCCTACAATATCCCCAAATTACAGTGGAGAACATGAAAGGAAGTTCATTTTATTGTGGAGGTAAAAGAGAATCCAGAGGCCCCAAAGATCTGGAGGAAAATAAGTAGAGTTAATTGCCACCTAAAACATAAGACATTTTGTTTACAATATTGAGAAATATCCCCAAATTCTTCCCATCTCCATATAGTCTCATGGGTTGGTAAGACAGTGAGAAGAAAACTAGTCCTGTGTTCAGCACCTTTTGATGGTCTCTTTGCTCCTTAATTTATGACTATGGGTAAGTTATGTAACTTTCTTGACCTTTGGTATCTTCATTTAAAAATTGTGGATATTAACACATGGTAAAATGCTCCATATGTTCCTATTTACAGTACAACTGGAGTTCCTATTGTCATACTTAGAGACAGGAGATGTGATTTCTCTTGCACATTTTGTTCACTGTAATAAACACTCAAGAAGATCTGAATGGAGTGATTGTAGGAAGGTCACAGTTTGTTGCAGGCATAATAGGATAATTGTGAATCATATTTCTGAGGTTTGTGGAAGCATCCAGTTCAGCAGATTTTCTGGCATTAAAGCAGACTTTTTAGTTCCTGTTCAACAACTCTAATCAACTTCCTTGACCAGTAAAGACAAATTTAATTATTCTTTGCAATGAATTGAACTTCAAAGCCTCCCCGGAAGTCTCCTATTCTCTGGATCCGGTAGGGAAACTGACAGTACAGGAAGAAAAATGTGAGTTGGAAGATTCTGTGTTTTAGTCTTGGCTTGAATACAAGCCTGTCTCCTATGGTGTTGATCTCTTCTTGCTGGCTAGAGTACCAGGAGTATGTAGCTGCAGATGGCACAATCTACTCATCTTTGGATTTGTTTAAAGCTAAATTCTAGAATACAGATTCATAAAAGAGAAATCATACATCTGAGGCCTATTCCAGACTTCAAGAGATCAAGTGTTTCAACAGTTGTCCTTCATTATCCTCCACTTAAGGGGTCAAACTAGACCCATGTCTGGATTTCCTTTCTCCCACTTTACTTTTTTTTAATAGAACTTCACAGTCTCTGGAGCTAATACTCAGAGATGATGAGGTTCTAACCTATGTCCTATAGAAAGAATGGAAGGATGGAAGATATGCAGCTTGAAATATCTAAACATAAACAATGACAAGAGAGAAGACTCATTGTTTGAAAGAGCTTATCATCATTATTTTTTTCCTGTGAGTTACAAAGGGTTAAACCAAAGCCATGGGTTGAACTGCAGAAATAGATTGCACTTCAAAATCAGAAGATCACTTTCTATGATCCTGAAAAGTTTCTGGGATCATGAATTTTCCATCACTGGAAATGAACAAAGTAGAGAGTTACTTGGTAGGGGTATTGTGGTAGAGAGGATTGGAGCTTAGGAAGAACAAGCAGTTTAATACAGAATCTATGATTCCTCTTGTGGCATTTTTCTCATCATTTTTAAATTACCCTTTCCATTCTGCATGGAGTTGAAACACACATAGACCTGATATAGGGTCTTTTCTTAGTTAACTCTACATAGAGTGCTCTGATAATAGCTTTCAGAAGACTTTCACACTGGAATAATTTTAGCTGAAATTGTACTTACCACAGATCTTGCATAGTTGGCTTGGAATAAGAGAAAACAGTAGGAGCCCCACTAAGGGCTGCTGGTATGAATGCCTCATCTCTCCAGCAGAGTACTGGAAAACTGAGGACTTGGCTGGATGATGGGCAGAGGGCAATGAGAGCTCCTTCTCCAGTTGTCTCAGCCCCTCTCACTCAAGCAAATATTGAGCAATGTCAGGAGGTGTGGTCAAGTAATGTGACAAATCAGGAAGAAGACTTGAAAGGTATGGTCAGGGAGAATGAGGAAATATTTTTTTTTGTTTCCTGTTCTACACCTTCAGGATTCACATTTATTACTTGTTTTCAGTCTGATGGACATAAATCAGTCCTTTACATTCGACTAAGTTTTCATTATCATCGTTTCCACTCTACTTTGGTTTTGTTTGATTTATTTTTCCTGAGAAATCAGATTTGATGGGACAAGGGCATATAACATAAAAAAAGAAAGTAGAAATTGTAAGTCAAAAATTGGAGCAGGCAAGATTAGGGAAGCAGGGTTATGAGGCAGTCTTTGGTATGGTGGTTTTTAAGCTAAGATTTTCTCTTAGGGTTCATGATGTCCAGAGAGTTTCTTTGCCCTAGAGAAAAACCAGAGAGATATACATCAAATGTCAATTTCAGCCTGCCAAAAAATTGCTACATATTATATGCTATATGTGATATGTGTTGCCTATTGTAGTTCTTTTAAGCACTATTAGAGAATATTGTCAATCTACTTCCTCATGACTTGTGACATATCATTGGCATTGTATCTCTGTGTTTTAGTCAGCTTTTGTGTTGCAGGGACCAAAAGTCCTGACAAGAACAAGATAGAGGATAAAAAGTTTATTTTGGCTCACAGTTTCAGAGGTTCAGTTGGTGGTCAGCTGAGCCTGAAGCTCTGGACCCAAAGTGTAATCGTCAATTTGAATTGTCAACTTGATTGGATTAAGAGATGCCTAGGATTATAGGTGTGTTATTGGAGGTGTGTCCAGGAATGATTGGCATGTGGGATAGCCACCTGAAATGGAGACCCTCCCTAAGCATGGGCAGCACTGACCAATAGGATGATGGTTTGGGTGGAATAAAAGTTGGAAGAACAAGGAAGCAGCAGCAGATGCAAGCTTAATTCTTCTTGAATGGGTTCTTGGTTGCTGCTGCAATTGTCTGAGGATATTGGACTCTCCCTTCTTCACTCTTGCAAAGCAGGCTCTGCCAGTGATTCTCCAGAAGCTTTTGGTCTGGGACTAGGGTAGCACTGTTGATCCCTCTTGTTCTGGGGCTTCAGCCTCTTGGATTGCGTAGCTACTGGTTCTCCCAGCTCTCTTCACTGTGAAGATGGCCATTGTAGACCATCCAGCTTCTGGTCATGTAAGCCAACCTACTTAGTCCCCCTTTTATAATTATACTTCTTGTTGATTCTGTACCTCTAGAGAACCCTAACACAAGGTAAGGCAGAAAATCATGGAGGAAGGACGTGATGGAGGAAAGCAGGTAAGGGCATGAAGGCTAGGAAGCTGAGAGAAGTGCTTTGCAAAGTTATGTTGCCAGTGACCTAACTCTTCCAGCTATACCTCACCTGCAAGTAATCACCCAGTTAATCCATATCAGTGGATTAACCCACTGATTATGTTATAGTTCTCACAATCGAACCATTTCAACCCTGAACATTCCTGCATTGTCACACATGAGCTCTTGGGGGACAGCTCATATCCAACTGTAACACTCTGATGGTTAACTTTCTGTGTCAACTTGACTGGCCATGGGGAGCCTGAATGAAACATTATTTCTGATGTGCCTGTGAGGGTATAGCCATATAAGATTAGAAGGGACTTCTCACTTCTCCTGGGAAGTCCTTGGATTGATTTATACCATTGGATTCTCTGGTTCTCAGGACTTCAGACTGAGATTGAATTATACCACTTGCTTTCCTGGGTCTGCAGCTTATAGACAGCAGACTGTGGTACTTCTTAGTCTCCCTAATTGTATGAATCAGTTCCTCATTCATTCATTCTGTCCCTCTGTCTCTCTCTCTTTCCCCTACTGTTTCTGTGGAGAACACTGACAATACAATTTCTTTGTATAGCACATGGTCCAATCCATAGAAGACATTCAGGAGACACACATTGAATGTAAGGTTTCACATGGAAGCTGGGGAATATTAAGACAAGGTAAATATGCAAAGATTCAAGGCCTAGGTTTCTTACAAAGTGACACTGTTGACATTTTGGGCCAAATAATTTCTTGTTGTGTAAGGTTTTCCTGTGCCTTGAATGTTATTTATCAGTATCTTTGGCAGGTAAAAATGATCCCTCATCCCAATAGTCATGACAAAAGATGCCTCCATGGTTCCTGGGAATTTGCCCTCTGCTCCCCCTGCCCCAAGATGGGAACCATTCTTCAGGTTTCTAAGAAGTTTAGGTTTTGTGTGGGGATAATCTCATACTTATCTTTAATAAATATTTGACCTCCACCATGCATAGGATCAATGTATTGTCCCTTTCTTACTAGCTCACCTAAATTTATCAGTATAGACTGATTTCTACAAAGTGTGGGACAAATGGCATCATCCTTTTTTTAAATTTCTCATCTAAATTTTTCAATATACTTTTGCCCTTACCACATTTAGGGCCAATGATATTGCCTTCCCCTTTTTTACTCTTATTCTACTCATGTCCTTACTTCTTACCATATTTAGATAACTTTCCAAGATTCACTACAAACACTTCCTTCCATTACCCTCAGTTCCTTGGTCTCTCTTATTATCTAATGGTGTAAGTGGAGGCACATGTAGTGCAGACCCATGTAAAAATTATAAATTAATTGAAAAAACTGTTAAACAAGATAAGTTTTGCCCTCATATTTGGACAACCAACTTTCATGAGCCGGAAAGGTGGATTTTAATTTAGAATTCCAGAGTTCTACTCTGGGACATTGTGGTAAGAACCAGCAATGGTCACCACTTGAATCCCTTCCCTTGTCCATGGATGTGGCTAAATCCATTCTCTCTAATCCCACTCTCACTTGCATTGCATGGGGCCTGCCCGTGCAGATGTGTCCAAGTTGCATCCGTATTTCCAGCAGACAACTGTCCCTGGGCTGCCACTGGGCCCAGGGCTACACACACCTGGGAGGACAGACTCAGTGGGGCTCAGGCAGGCCTTGTGTGTAAGTTCAGGGCTATTTGGGCAGTGAATTCAGGGGGATTGAGATCTTGGTGGCATGTTCCTGTGGCCCAGAACACTTCTTTCCCCCAGAAAAGGGCACAGTGGAGAAGGCCAGAGTGAAGCTGTATAAAGTGTGAGTTCCTGAGCAGAACTCCTTCCTTCCCAGACCTGAGGGTGATAGAACACGGCATGCAGCAAACTGATTTGTCTCATCTTTTTCTCTTTTTTCCCCTAGTATAATGTATAAGTGTGTAGAGGAAGCAAAAGTAGGAGGGAGGTATGAAATGGTGCATTGGATGAAGGGATTTCTGGAAACTGGGTCAACATCATGAGAGTTGGACTGGTTTCTGTTTTTTTTTTCTTTTTAAAAAGTCATTGGAGATCCTTAAAACTATGATTATTAGAAAAGAGAGCAAAAATGTTTTGCTAAGTTTGTGTCATTTAAGGAGAAATGTATGATAGGAAATAGGATTTGGTCTTATTTTACCTTCTTTAATCCATCAGAGATGTCATTTAATGAGTGATCCCTAGACACATCATATTTCTTATTTAAAACCACAAACTTTAAATAATGGAGACTGAATGAGTTAGCATCTGCATATCAGAAAACATTCAACTTTTGTGTTTTTTGGGGATTGGCTTATTTCCCTTAGCATAATATTCTCTACCCATTTACTGGCAAATGCCATAATTTCATTATTTTTTAAGGCTGAGTAATATTCCATCATATATTCATTTATCTGTTGAAGGCCACCTAGTTTGGTTCCATAGTTTAGTTATTGTGAATTGAACTTCTACAAATATTGATGTGGCTGCATCACTGTAATATTCTGATTTTTAAGTCCTTTCAGTATAAACCGAGAAGTGGGATAGCTGGGTCAAATGGTGGTTCCATTCCAGGTTTTCTGAGGAATCACCATACCACTTTCCATACTGGTTGCACCAATTTGCATTCCCATTAGCTATGTGTAAGTGTTACACTATTTATAGTCCACCAACAATGTATGAGTGTACCTTTTCCCCACAGCCTCGCCAACACTTATTGTTGTCTATAGTCTTGATAATTGACATTCTGATGGGGGGTGAGATGAAATCTTAAGAGTAGTTTTGTTTGCATTTCTCTAATTGCTAAAAATTTTGAACATTTTTTCATATAGTTTTTGATAGATTTTATTTCTTCTTCTGTGAAGTGTCTGTTCAGTTCCTCTTAGCCCATTTATTGATTGGGTTATTTGATTTTTTAGTGTTAAGTTTTTTGAGTTCTTTATATATCCTGGAGATTAATGCTCTATCTGAGATGAATGTGGTAAAGATTTTCTTCCATTTTGTAGGCTCTCTCTTCATGTTATTGATTGATTACTTTGCCGAGAAGGAGCTTTTTAGTTTGAATCCATCACATTTATTGATTCTTAATTGTACTTCTTGTGCTTTAGAAGTCATGTTAACGAAGTCAGGTCCTAAACTGACATGATGAAGATTTGGGCCTACTTTTCTTCTATTAGGCTCAGGGTCTCTGCTCTAGTGCCTAACTCTTTGATCCACTTTGAGTTGATTTTTTGTGCAGGGTGAGAGATAGAGGTTTAATTTCATTTTGTTACATATGGATTTCATTTTTCTAGTATAATTTGTTGAAGAGGCTACCTTTTCTCCAATGGATGTTTTTGGCATGTTTGTTTAGTATGAGATAACTATATTTATGTGGGTTTGTCTCTGTGTCTTCTATTTTGTACCCTTGGTCTACATTTCTATTTCAGTGCTAATATCATGCCTTTTTTGTTACTGTTGCTCTGTAGTATAGTTTAAAGTCTAGTATTGTGATGCCTCCTGCTTCGCTCTTCTTGCCAAGGACTGCTTTGGTTATTCTGGGTCTCTTATTTTTCCAAATGAATTCATGATTGCTTTTTCTAGTTCTATGAAGAATGTTATTGGGGTTTTAATAGGAATTGCACTAAATCTGAATAGTAGTATGTCCATTTTAACAATATTAATTCTGCCTATCCAAGAGCATGGGAGATCTTTCTGTCTTCTAAGGTCTTCTTTAATTTATTTCTTAGTGTTCTGTAGTTTCCCTTGTAGAGGGCTTTCACATCTTTTGTTAGATTCCCAAGTATTTTATTTTTTGAAGCTATTGAGAATGGGGTAGTTTTCCTAATTTCTCTTGCAGTGGATTCATCCTTATGTATAGGAATGCATTTGATTTATGGGTATTGATTTTATGTCCTGCTACTTTGCTGTATTCCTTTATTAGTTCTAGAAGTTTCCTGGTGGAATTTTTTTGGATATTCTAAATATAGAATCATGTCTTTGGCAAATAGTGATAGTTTGAGTTCTTCTTTTCCTATTCATATCCCTTTAATTTTTTTTCATTTGTCTGATTGCTGTGGCTAGAGTTTTAAGGACTATGTTGAATAAAAGTGGTGAAAGAGGGCATGCCTGTCTTGTTCCAGTTTTTAGAGGGAATGCTTTCAATGTTTCTCCATTTAGAATGATATTGGCCTTGGGCTTAGCATAGATAGCTTTTATAGTGTTGAGATACATTCCTTTATCCCTAGTTTTACTAGTGTTTTGAACATGGAGGGGTGCTGTATTTTGTCAAATGCTTTTTCTGCATCTATTAAGATAATCATATGATTCTTGTCTTTAAGTCTATTGATGTGATGAATTATATTATTGATTTCTGTATGTTGAACCATCCTTGCATCCCTGGGATGAACCCAACTTGAACATGCTGCACTGTCTTTTTTTTTTTTAATGTATATACTTTGGAATACAAACTTTATTTGGATGAAATAAAATTTAATTACAGATAAAGTGATTAATAACCATAGTTTGTGTTTGGTATAGTTATATATTAACAAACTGGAAAAACCAGGATAAACATACTGTTTTTTTAGTAAAATATCAACATATCAGATAAAAAGAAGGTAAAAGTAATAGTAGAGCAAGTGAAAAGAAAACCTACATTTGTGTTGAGTTTCACAGTCAGGGAGTTTTATAGACAAGGTAATTAATTAGCTATGTAAATATAATAATAAACATTTATTGGGCATCTACTTTGTTGCACTATCTTTTTAATATTTTTTATGTGATTTGCCAGAATTTTATTGAGAATATTTGTATCTATGTTAATTAGGGATATTGGTTCTGAAGTTTTCTTCCCTTGATGTGTCTCTGTCTGGTTTTGGTATCTGGGTGATACTAGCCTCATAGAATGAGTTTGGAAGTGTTCCCCCCTTTTGCATTTCATGGTATAATTTTAGAAGTATTGATGTCAGTTCTTCTTTGAAGGTCTTGTAGAACTCAGCTGAGAATCTCTTTTTGAAAATTTACTCTAATTTGTTATACATGACAGTGGAATGTATTTCAATTCATAGTACACATATAGAGCGCAATTTTTCATGTCTCTGGTTGTTCACAAAGTAGAGTCACACCATTCATGTCTTCATAGGTGTACTTAGGGTAATGATGTCCATCTCTTTCTACCCCCATACCCCTCCCTCCCCCTCCTTCCCTTTCTCATCCCTTTTCCCTATCTAAAGTTCCTCCCTTTCTCCCATGCTCCCCCTCCCATCTCCATAATGGATCAGCATCCTTATATCAGAGAAAACATTTGGAATTTGTTTTTTTAGGATTGGCTTACTTCACTTAGCATAGTATTTTCCAACTCCACCCATTTACCTGCAAATGCCATGATTTTATTCTCTTTTAATGCTGAGTAATATTCCATTGTATATATATACCACAGTTTCTTTATCCATTTATCTACTGAAGGGTATCTAGCTTGGTTTCACAATTTAGATATTGTGAATTGTGCTGCTATAAACATTGATATGGCTGTATCACTGTAGTATGCTGTTTTTAAGTCCTTAGGATATAAAACAAGGAGTGGTATAGCTGGGTCAAATGGTGGTTCCATTCCCAGTTTTCCAAGGAATCTCCATACTGCTTTTCATATTGGTTGTACCAATTTGCAGTCCTACCAGCTATGTGTGAGTGTGCCTTTCCCCCCACATCCTCGCCAACACTTATTGTTTGTATTCTTAATAGCTGCCATTCTGACTGCAGTGAGATAAAATTTTAGTTTTGATTTGCGTTTCTCTAATAACTAGAGATGTTGAACATTTTTTTTATACATTTGTTGATTGATTGTATATCGTCTTCTTAGAAGTGTCTGTTCGTTCCGTAGCCCATTTACTGATTGGGTTGTTTGTTTTATTGCTGTCAAGTTTTTTGAATTCTTTATGTACACTAGAGATTAGTGCTCTATCTGATGTGTGTGTGGTAAAAATTTTGCTCCCATTCTGTAGGCTCTCTATGCACCTCTTCTTTTACTGAGAAGAAGTTTTTCAGTTAATGGTCAACAAATATATGAAAAAATGTTCAACATCCCTAGAAATCAGGGAAATACAAATCAAAACTACCCTGAGATTTCATCTCATTTCAGTTAGAATGACAGTCTTCAAGAAGAAAAATAATATTAAACCCTAGTGAGGATGTGGGGAAAAGGTACTCATGCATACATTGTCAGTGGGCTGCAAAGTACAACCACTCTGGAAATCATTATGGAGGTTCCTGAAAAGACTAGGCATGGAACCACCACATGACCAGCTCTCCCACTCCTCAGTATTTATCCAAAAGGACTAAAATCAATATACTGCAGTAATACAGGCACATCAATGTTTATTGCAGCACAATTCACAATAGCTAAGTTATAGAACCAGACTAGGGATCTTTCAACATGCAAATGGATGAAGAAAATGTGGTATATTACACAATGACGTCTAACTCAGCCATGAAGAATGAAGTTATGCCAATTGTGGGTAAATTGATAAAAGTGGATAACATCATGCTAAATGAACTAAATCAGACTCAAAATAAAGGACCAAATATTTTCTCTCACATGTGGAAACAGAGAGCAAGAGAGAAAAGAATAAACAAAGAAAAGGAGGGACTCTCACAAAAATAAATGAAAGGGAAACCAATAGAGGAAGGGAATTAGGGTCAAGAGGGAGGGAGGAGGGAAGAGCATGTGAAAATACTGGGGAATGAAATCTCCCAACTGTGCTATGTCCATGAATGAACAGTGAATCTGCATATTAAAAATAACCATAATGGAAGGGAGATAAGTAGAGCAAGCAGATCTGGGGAGAGAGGAAGGGAGAGAAGAGTAGGTACTGGGGGATGAGATTGATCAAATTATGTCATGTGCATGTATAATGATGGTATAACCCATCTCACTATTATATATGACTGTAATGCACCATTTAATTCATATAAATATATAAATATCACGTTCAAAAAACTGCTGTGTAACATGACGTACTTCAACCTAAAAAGATCTTTTGTCCCATTGGGTTTATTCAGCCCTCCATTGTAATATGCAAAGGAACTGCTGGAAAAATTCCTGTGGTGTGTGTTGTATTCCAGTGAGTCTAGTTGATCAGCTGGTTTGCAGTTCACCTTCCAAGGAAAACAAGTAAAACATTTGGAAAATGGAGCTCAGCTTCCTCTGACATCTGCAATAATGTGGGTTTGTACAGTCCCTCTGCCGATCCGTGTCATTTGGTCAGTGTCTGGTTTGGTTTCAAATGACTCCAGCTAAGCCTGAAAATTTACACAATGTTTGCCACCCCTATGCTTAAGTGATGCAAGAGTGTGAAAGTTCAGGTTTGCTGCTTGAATCAGAGACGGATTTGGAGGCAGGGTTTAATGCCGGAGCTCTTTTGGAGGTCCTGTGGAGGCTAGGACTGTGCCTTCAGTAGGTAGATTTCATGCTGGTTACCTTTCCTTTCCATGGCCTGCCTACTCATTCCCTTAATGGGAACACTTCCATAACAAGTCATCTGCCTATAAATCCCCTTGTCAAGTTCTGCGCTGGGAACCCCAACTAAGACACAGAAAAATGGGTTAACTAGGGCTGAGAAGTTGATGTGTTCATGATCAGGGAGCTAAGAAACGGCAAGTCAGAACTTGAGCCCGACTTCTCACATTGCTTCTGCTCTGCAGATCAGGAGATGCTTGGAGAAATAGAACAGAAATCCTCCAGTACAATTCTGTGCCTCACCTGATATTAAGGAGCCCTACTTGGGAGAATCTGGGCACACATCATTAGAAAACACCAGGGTGCAAATGGAGGTCTTCTCATCTCTGCCAGTGTTTTCTGCCGGAAGAGCCTGAGAGGGAGGCTGGAGAATTTAATTTTTGAACTCTCAGCTCCCACAATGCACAGCACAAGGGCACCTGAGGAACTGAGATAACAGGTCAGCCACACTTCTGAGCTTCCTGTGCCAAGACAGGCGCTGCTTTCTGTAATAGCAATGGGGACCAGCAAGGATTTATCTATTAATTAGGATTGACATTGGTTACAGTCTACTTATTCATCCTCTCTCCCTCTTTTATATCTAGCATTCATCTGCAAGGAATGAATTCCTGCTACTTTTAATAGGACATATTTTTTCCTGCCATTTTTTCTCATCCCTTTAAAAAAAAAAACTAATTTAGGAATGTAATCCAGGGAATGGTAACTTCAGAAAATGGTGTACTAATAGATAGTTTCTTTTCCTTTTCCCTTCTTTCCTTTCTTCCTTTTTCTTTCTTGTATTGGAGTTTGAACCCAAGGATGCTTTAGCAATGAGTTATATTCCCATTCCTTTTTTTATATTTATTTTTTTAAATTTTGATACAGGGTCTTACTGAATTGCTGAGGGTTTTGATAAGTTGCCGAGGCTGGCCTTCAACTTTCAATCCTCCAACCTTAGCCTCTTGAGTTGCTGAGATTACAGGCATGTACCACCATGCCCCAGCTTTAATGTATAGTTTTCATTTAAGTTATGGAGATAGGAAAAGAGTTTTGTATGAGAGGTAAAAGTCATTACAACTTGTATATTTATTTTCTCTTTTTTTATCTAGCATTTACTTGGAATGAATTAATTTCATACAAGATTATTTCTTATTGTTCCCACCATCTTTAAAAGGTCAGAAGCTCACCAACTCTAGAATGGGAACCAGGGAATGGTAAGACAATGGTGGCTCCAATCAGTGTCTCAGAGTCATTGTCATTCCTAGGAGGACCTGAAATATTGAAGAGGGAAAAAGCATTTCCATTGATTTTTGTCCCTCGTTGGTCCCATTGTGGGAAGCTGTTCATATACTGTTCATATTCACAGGTCTGCTAGTTTTGTAAGAGGGGACTATTAAAAATCACAACTTTCATAGGTGAGTACAATTTAGGTAGGTAACATCAATAAGTAAAGAGGGGGTAGTCCTAAGGAGTTTTGGATTTATTTTTTAGAAATGTCTTCTCAGAGTTGATTTCTGTGCTTAATTAACTAAGCGTTCACTTTGAAAGGTGGGATTCTACCACAGTTACTTCCAGAGCAGGTTAGGATGATTCTTCAGGTCTAAGTCCCCTTGGACTTGCCCTTTGGGAAGGATAAAGGCCTTTCTTATGCTGTAGCTGCTTATTTCAGTGCCCAGAGGGAGGTGGATACGTGCTGAGCTTTCTGAAGGACTCATCTTACATCTGAAATAATAATTTCAAATGTACAAAGAACTCTGTGTGTTAAGACAAAGCTTAGTGTTACCCCTAAACTCACCCTCCAAGGCCCCTGTAAGTTGGCTCATCTGTGTGTGACATCCTCTCAGGAACTTTAAAGTTTCCCAGGAAGACTCAGGTGCATGGACATTGAAAAGATCTGTTTAAGTGCATGGGTCAACATGCACTTTTTACTACCAGAATTGTCATAAAAATGTTACTTTCTGGAAGCTAAGTGATGGTGGTATGACAGTTCCCACTCGGCATGCTAACAGGGGGGATAATTGCTACACCTTAGTACAGCCACAGCATAAAATCCTGTGAGACATCCCAAACCTTCCCTTCCTATTTCCTCAACAGGCCCTGCTGTGAGGTTTAGCAAGACGCAAGCCACTCTGTGGTAAGAGAGTTGCATGTCCTCATTTCCTTGATTTATACAAAGAATTAATATTGTCATTTAGGCAAGAAATCTTGGGTTGATGGTAGTTTGATTGAATGACTAAGTGATAGGATTTCCAGACTGGTGGCTTTCACAGAATTATTTGCTGCTTATATTAAAGGGTGATGAATTTCAGCCTAACCGGTTAATTCTCTTTTTAAAATGCCTTTGGAAAACTATATTCTCTCTATTTGGTTTATTACTCTATCCGGTTTCTTTTGCATCCTCCTTTTAAACACCTTCCTTAATTCTTATGAGTGACTTTCTTCACTGAGCTCCTTGCTTCAGATTTTCTTTGTGATGCTCTTATCAAATTTCTACTTTGTTCTTCTCTTTAACACAAAACATCCAACTGCTTTTTTATGATCTGATAAAATATGAATGGCCTCTCTCAGGTACCTGGAGAAACTTATTAAGACAGAATTCAGGTGTCATTCAAGTGTGTTCAGCTCAAGACCTAATGGAGGTTAACCAAATCCTGCATATGTAAAATTGCTAATGGCTGGAGTACAGGAAGCTGCAGACAGTTTAACAAATAGGGATGATGCACTCTGGGGGAGTGTTCTCCTGGGGAAGTGATGAGTTAAGATCTTCAGCCTGAGTAGGAGGTGAACAGGTTGAGGTGTAGGGGGGAGGGAGAGTTCCAGGCAGAGGGAACAGAAGGTGCAAAAGCCCTGAGGGTGGCATGTGTGTGAGGTGGGGCAAGATGAGGGGCCTTGTGGGGTCATGGAGAGAAAGCGGGGTTGTCATGAGACTTGCTCAGTAAAACAGTGCAAAAAGGGGTGGGGTGATTCCTATGTAGAGGGAGTGGTGGCATAAACACAGGTCATTTTCCTTTAGCTTACTTTGAAAGTGGCATACCCCATAAATAACAAGTAACCCTCTGTGCCTGGCCCCCAGTCATGATTTTTTGATCCTGCTGTAATGTTCCTCAAAGATCATCAACAGACCTTCTAGTCTGAATGGGGGCAAAGGACACTTACAGTCCAGAGTGAGAAGAAAACTCTGATTGTGGACCAGCCGCGATAACAGAAGAAGCCCTAAGGGGATGGCCTGGCCAATATCTCCAGGCGGATGTCCAATAATATCGTAATAAGTTCAGAACTGAATGTATACTCTTGGCCCTGCACTCCAGTCTGCTCCTCCGCTAGCTTTTCCATCTCGGGAAACAGCAGCCCTCTGTTCTTGTCTATACTATAACCAGTCTCTAAGTTCTGTTGGTCCAACTGCTCCATGATGCTGTATTTCCCAATTAGATAACTGCACTTTCTCTTAATGATTATGTCCTTGGTTCTGGAGAATCTGTTCTCCAGCCAGCAGCCAGAGTCATTCTGCTAACACTCACTAGTGCCTTAGTCTCCTAGAGCTGCCATAACAAAGCACCACAAATGGGATGGCTTATAACGACAGAAACTTATTTTCTCAATTTGGGAGGCAAATCCAAAGTAAAGGTGTCAGCAGGACTAAGAACTAATTACATCAACAATGACCCTATTTCCAAATAAGCTCACCTTCTGCATCATTGGTGTAGTGCTTCATGGTGTCATTTCAGGAGACAAAGTTCAGTTCATCACACCTTCTCAGGCCACACCCTCTCAGAATCCTCTGCTCAAGACCCTCCACTGTATTTATCTGACCCACAGTGAAAGTCATAGTCTTTGTTATGGCCTGTGAGGCCCTATGCAGAGTGGCTTGGCTACCTCATGGGGAAGAGGGCCAGGAAATGGCAACTTCCCCATCTCTCTCCATGCCCCTCCAGTCTCTACACTCTAGCTCCCTGGTGTCCTTGCCAGTCATTGAGCAGGCAGGTATGCTCCTGCTGTGTGGCCTCTGCATCCTGATGCCCTTCTGCCTGGAGGTCTTACTGCCCCCATGCCCTGTGATCAGCTCCCTGACAACTTCAGATCCCTGCCGAGATGTCACTTAGTCAATGAGGCCTTCCTTACTGAAAAAAAGTATTTTAAATTCTATCCCCTCACTACATTAAACCTTTTACAAGCCTAATGCTTTCATAGTGTTTATTTCCACCTAACATGATAGTTATTTATCTTTTATCTTCTGTATCCCTTTATTATGTTACCTGAACAAGATAACTAACACTTCAGCATACGCACATTTCTGCATCTCTAGGGAACAGAACAGGCACATATATTTCACATTCTAACATGCACATTTCTTTCACATAATAAGACTCATCAGTATTTTAGAGGACTTACAATCAACAACTTATTAAGATTGGCCAGTGGACAGTTATACTGTAGCTGTTCTTGCCTGCAAATGGAAAATTTGGTCTGACACTTTGTGCTGACACCTCCTGATAACTTGAGAAATTGGGGTCACTAGATGGCAGGTAGTTCTGGAGATAAGAGCAGAACATTCTTTAAAGAGATGTTGCATTGTCAATGATCCTGATGGCTCAAAGAGTGGTAAATGTGTGGGGAACCAGGGACATTGATGACTATGAACCAAGCAGTTATGTAGAAGAGCCAAACTCACTGTGACAACATTTTAGGATTGCATTAATTTTGTTCATATTTGCTTTTTTATACGGCACAAGGTGATATGGTTTAAAATATCCATAGAGCTCTTTGAATTTTTATAAAATTATTTAAAAACTAAATGGTAAACTGTCAGATTGTTAGTTTCTGTCTAAAAAAAGTTTCTTTATCTTGGTTTTAAAAAACAGTGTATCTAAAGTTAATGGCATCTTAGACTTAATGGGAAGCAGGAGCAGATGCTCAAAAAGATGTTATAATGGTAGCTTCTCCCACTTCTAAACCTATTAAACAGCGCCATCTGCAGGGAGGATGGCTTATGACAGTTTGGATGTTTGAATAACAGGATGGACTATAGAACTCTTTAGCTTTGTTCAACATTGTCATGAACTCAAAGTCAGGAATGACTGCATTGAGTTCTTTTGTGCTATAGGTTCCATTTTAAACAGAAGAATTATAGCAAAATAAGAAAACTGGCAAAGTCACTATCCAGCCTTCAGTGTCGTCTCCAAACCACCACACTGATTTTGAACCCTCTGAAGTAGCCAGGCAGGGTAGGTATATCAGATAAAGGAAAGAGGGAAAGAGTTAGAAAAATACATGCTTGATGAACATTTTAACAGCTATGGCAAAAAAGCTGAATAAAAAACGACCTATGCTAACTTGCGCTCTGGTAACTAAACTTTTAGGAAAAGTCTAAACCATCTGCTTTAACCAAGTGCTTCTATTTAGTAAGAAATTAACACAGTATAAGATAATCTTCCAGTGTAATGTCCTGGGTGTCTTTAATAATATGAGAAAACATGTGTATTTTTATATGTAAATCTTTCTCTCTATATATATATTACCATCTATGTACCATCATCCATCTGTCCACCCATCTGTCTGCACACACTTTGTGGTGGGGAGAGATTTATTTTAGATTCTTGATTTGTGTTCTTTTCTGAAGTTGCTTTTTTTTGGGGGGGGGGTCGGTTACTCTCTCCTTTGTAAAAGCCATAAAAATATAATAAAAGATCTTTATAAGGAAAGCTCGAAAGGATGGGGAGATAGTAGGTAAATAATACTATCAGTAGGAAAATGATAATGTTTCGTGCGAGGAGTGTTTCAGAGTTAACTGGTCAAATATCAAGAACTCTGCACTGGGAATATAGGAAAGTCATGCTGAGGGTTCACTTTATATCACAAGCTGGTATTACGAAGCCCAGGAAAGCACCTGGGCCTGACATAGTGGGTTCAAGCAAGGGAAACTTACTCTGAGGCTATAGTGGTCCCAAAACTTTTGAAATGGAAGAAGCTTTCTTTGTTTGCAAGGTAAAAAGGTAATCATAATAGAAGAATCTAGGCTCAAGAAGCAAGTTTCTCAACATCTGATCCCCCTACAGGGGGATGCTTAGAGAGTCTTGGCCTTGCCCTAGGCAGACTGAGACCAAGATGCCCTGTACCCTCACCCAGAAATGAAGCTGCTCCTTGTAGAAAGGACTGATACCATGGTAGCTTCAGGGAGTGGGTGTTTCCCTTGCTGAATTAAAGTTAAATGGATATGCAAACAGAAAATATATCGTGTTACTAAAGCCTGAGCAGAAAATGTGGTAATTACATGGACAGGGTGACTTGAACTCTTGGCAGGTAAAAATCCACTCAGGTTAGAGACAGGTACTCAGTGGCAGGTTTGAACTTTGGAAAAAACTCTGACCTTCACCTGGGGGTCTTATTGTGCCCCTTTTACCAAGAGGTACATGGATCATTACCACAGAGCATGCAATTGAGATTTTCCTGATGGTAACACAGCTTCTAAGTTTAAAATGATGGTAACAGTGTGGCAAAAATAAATCTGAAAAGGCATGGATGGCTGATCAGAACTTTCAGAGCATTTTGTGCAACAAATCTTGTTAATACAGAATTTTTGGTCCCAAGAACAGAAAGGTTGCTGACATTGCTCAGTAGTAACTAATGGAGCAACAGGTCAAGAGAAGGGGGAAAAACTCCAACTCTTTGGATTTATATTAGGTTATAATTTGGTTGGGGAGACTCTTAATAGACATCATGCCCACTTACCCTTCTGAGCTTCCTCCTGCTTCTCTGGTGGGTTTGAATTTCCCTTCTGTCTTGCAGCTGGGCTTACTGGCCATATTACTGTATACCACTAGGACCTATTTTCAACAGCTGTGTATTGGTATTAAATACCTATTAGCAAGGTTGGTAATAATCTTCCCACCAATTTCCATCTTCCTAGTAACTTAGCCCAACAACTTAGAAATTAAGTTAGGAATGCAATACAGATATAAAATGTCAAGTTTTATTTATAAATTTGTGGCCACATTGAAATATAAAAACACTTGATAGCCTTTTCTCAAAGGCATCATAAAAGGGGTTTTCAATAAATGAAAATGAATTAAAATCATGCAGATACATACAAATAAAAGATCACATCATAACCTTCCACTGAGTTAATTTGTTTTGTTGCTGTACATCCAAGGGCACAAGCCTCTAAAATTCATAAAATTAGGCGATGAATAGAAAGGCCTTTGCAGCGACTGACTGCGTGTCCCATAAAAAGGAGTCGACTGTAGAAGAAACAAAATTTGTAAACATTATCATAATATTTGCTAGATAAACAACATTCCTAAAACATGGCTCTAAAAGAAAGGGAAGACTTTTTGAGCTCCTTCCCTTGGGAATAGAACCAGTTAACTTTAGGACATTAAACAAAAATAACTCCAAGATATGAACTACATTGCAAACAGTTTTGGGATAATCTAGATTTTAAGAATGGGAGCAATACAGATGCTGTGTCATAAAGATTATAGGGAAAAAACCCACAAAGGAATCTTGTATATGTTTGAAATTTTGTTTGAAATGAACCCAGAATTAAAACCCAAATGTTTTAGCCCATGTTTCCTTCAAAGGCCTTTCTCCACATCTTAAGACATTTAATTTCTTGTGAAAGAAAGGAAGAAAATGTTCCAAACTGGCCATTCCAGAGTTGATCGACACCTCCTTCCTTCACAATCATTGGTGTTGGAGGGACATATTCAGTTCTGAATTTTGTAAAGTGGAATAATTCTTACTGCCTAGGGGGAAAAATCCCAGGATAAGGAGAGAACTCTAGGACGGGTAAGTGTAGGGTCTTCCTTGAATTAACACTAAGCCTGGTGTGAACAAGGTACAAGAGAGCTCCACATTTACCTCCACTACTGATCTGTGTGCCATTCTGTCTTCAGTGTGTATGTGTGTGTGTGTGTGTGTGGGGGGGTGTACCTTGGCTGTTTTTACTTGCCCTGAATAATATTTTTCTGGTTGGGCCTTGTATCCTTACCCAGTTATCTCTCAAGTGGATGCAGCCACAGGATGAACAGAATCTGTACTGTACCAAGTACCACTGTTGAAGAGGAGGGGGCACCTCGAGACCCCAGGGCAACTGCTTCATCTCGATGACATCAAGTGGGGCATGGAAACTTTCAAAGGAAAAAAGAAAGAGGAATTAAAAAGCAAGACAGAGAAAGAAAACAAAAAGCAATACAAAAGAAAACAAAAAGCAATAAGAGTCATCATCCCTGGGACTGAATTTTGGCTCAGGTATTTTATTATGATTCAAAAGCTTAATGGTTCAATATCCTTGATTTAATAGCTTAGTATATTTAACAATTAAAAAGTTATAACTTTTCATTGTTTTAAAATATCACATAACTGTGTTATTCTTGTCCAATACGCTCTGCCCCTCATCAAGCCCTCCATTGTAGGATACTGAGTTATGGAAAAACTGTTGTCTGTTAAATTAAGGAAAAAATATTTAAAGAAAACATTCACAATGTTTTGAAGTAATTTTTTTTTTTTTGCTTAAAATAGTAACTAGTCTAGGGAGAGATATTCCTAGAATCTCTTAGAGCTCATTTATTAGGTACTAAGAACTCATAAGGCTGATGAATTTTATATCAAAGAATGGCTGTGGGTGAGGGTCTAGTAGGTTTAGAGTGGTAGATAATGATGTAAACCACTGGATTCATGTCATTTAGCATGGAGTCAACTCTGGAACCTTCTAGCTGTGTGAAGTTGGAAAATCATTTGATGTGTCCGAGCGCAAGTTTCTAAATTATTCAGCAAGGACAATACTAATGATGCATGCATATAGTTGATACTGAGGATTAAGATGCTTGAAGTTCTTGGAAACATGTGGCTGGAACATAGTGAGGCTCTAATAAATAAGGTTATTGTTATTAGCAAGTGTCAAACAGCATTTTTGCTCAAAAACTGATGTCCAGCAGAATCTTAGCTTAAACTTTCTAGTCTTTTTTCCTTATTTGATTTCATTTTGCTTATAGGAGATTATACACTTAGTGCTTAAACCATAGAATTTTTCTTCTTTTGTAAAATGGAGTATTGCATACTATTTTTTTTCCTTTATAATTTTTTAAGTTTTAAGAGAAAAAAGGTTTATTTTTGTTCTCCTTTAGGAGAGAAGTAAGCTATGGGAGGAACATCTCTCTTCTAGGCCTTCTTCCTCAATTATTTCAGAACAGGAAAGCATTAGCTGAAGGTGAATTTGGAAGAACTGATCACTTTTAGTTCCTGGCTTTTTGGAGCTAGGCTGTCTTCAGGGAGCCACATCCTGGCCTCTGAGGCCAGGAGGTCAGCTTACTAGGTGGGCTTTTTGTATTCATGGCGGGTCCTGGAACTGTACAACTCTTTATTCCAGGGCCAGCAAATTCATTTCTGGGTGGGTTTATAGGTGGACTTTTGGCTGTGGCTAAAAGACTCATTTGCTAATTGATTTTATTCAAATTGAGCTGTATCTTCTATAGCTTATTACTGTTTTGATCTAAAATTTAGAGACAGATTGTTATTTAATTTCTCAAATTCCAACTCCTCTGCACAACCTACAGCCTCTTGCATTGTGGAGAAGATCAAAGCCAATGTGTATACTTAGGAAACCTCTAGATACTGTGTGTCAGATGTTGGTGTAATGCTTGAGGTTTAGCAGTGTGTCCTCCTATCTGTGGAAGAGTAGATAGAAAAAAGGGTCTACAATGAAGAGGCAAGGCCTTTGAAGTGAACTGCTGTAGGGATTAAATAGGCGTGTGCTCACATGCTGTGAAGCCCAGCGGGTAGACAAACCAGTTAGGATTTTCAAGGACTCTGGATAAGTGAGAATACATTTCAGCAAAAAGCTACTGGTATTCAGGCAAGGAGCCAGTGATATTTTGGACTGACCTGGGAACTAAACACTGCAAATGAAGTTCAGTAGAAATCACTTGATTCCTTGGTCTATAGGTGAGCCAGGAATGAGAGACAGAACCATCGTAGAAAATCTGGTGGGAAAAGAGATCTTTGATAACGCAAGCTAATTTGTCACAACAGTGTATTTTATTAAAATAAAAGATGGCCACTTATCTCAAGAGACCAGAGTATTAGCCCAAGTAAGGTGATTAAATCTTTCTCTGGCAAAGGGGAAGCACTTAGCTTAGTCACAAAATAAAGCAGAAACCCATGGTATAGGATTTTTAGATGGAATTGGCAAATGAGTGTCAGTTGACCCTGAAGATTTTCTATTGGTCTTCTTTAATCAAAATTCTGGGAAAGAAAAATTTTCCACAGGTCCTTAGGATAAAAATCTTTCAGTAAGGAGGACTCAAAGGACAAAGAAACTGTGGTGGAATTCTAAAAATATTTTAGCTGGTATCTCTGGATTAAAATATATTTTCTCCTTTTGATTTTTACCTCTAGAACATTAGACCAAAAGGAGGAGAGCTAATTTAAAATGATGTATTTAGGCTACCAATTGAGGTTTCTGAACATAAAATATATACCCCCATTAGGAGCATTTGAAATATGTTTGGTGGTCAGCAGATGAGATACAATTCCTACATTCCTATCATCCCGAGTTCATTTTTTTATAACTATTTGTATGGATTTCCCACAGGGTCTCAATTCTTTATGTAATTAAAGTCATATTGTATATTATGTATGTATGTTTTCTAATATTTTGACTTTAATAGAGAGGTTTCAGTGTCATTAAAGTATAGTATAAATTGATTAGCTGCATAATATCCTGATAGATGAATGGATCATATGCTTCCTGGGGTCTAAATGCTTTATCTCATTCAGCTATTCAAGAGGTAAGACAAGAGACAAATAAGTCAATTACATTCTTATATTCCAATTATGAGTCTGCTGAAAAGGAAATTAGGAAAACTATTCCATTCATAACAGCCTAAAAATACACAGGAATCAATTTAATTTAACAAAAAAGATGAAGGGCTTCTACAGCGAAAAAATACAGAACACTAAAGAAAGAAATTGAAGAACTTAAAAGTTGGAAAGATATCCCATGTTCTTGCATAGGCAGAATTAATTATGTCAAAATGGTCATACTACCAAAAGTGCTATACAGATTCATTGCAATTTCCATCAAAATTCCAACAATGTTTTCCCACAGAAATAGAAAAAGCAGTTATGAAGTTTATTTGGAAAAATGTGAGATCCAGGATAGCCAAAGCAACAGATAAATGGATAAAGAAAATGTGATGTGTGTATACAATGGAGTAGTACTCAGCCTCAAAGAAGAATGAAATTATGGCATTTGCTGCTAAATGGGTAGAAATGGAGATTATCATGCTAAATGAAATAAGCCGGTCTCCAAAAGTCAAAGGTTGAATGTTTTTTTCTGATATGCAGAAGCCAACCCAAAATAAGGGGTAGGGAATTAAAGAATCAAAGAAAGATCAGTAGATTAGACAAAGGAGGATGAAGGAAAGAGAGGAGGGATGAGATTAGAAAGACTGTGGAATGTTTCTGACCTAACTTTCCCATGTATATATATGAATATACCATTGTGCACATCTACAAGACACCAATTTAAAAAAAAAAAAACTTGGGCTAGGGTTGTAGCTCAATGGTAGAATGCTTGCCTAGCACATGTGAGGCACTGGGTTTAATCCTCAGCACCCCATAAAAATAAATAAGATAAAGGTATTGTGTCCATCTAAAAATAATTTAAAAAATAAGTAGACAGCAAGAGAGATCAGTAGAGTAGAGGTAAGGGAACAGGAGGAGGTAGGAGAGGGAAAGGGAAGTACTGGGGACTGAATTAGAACAAATTATATTCCATGCTTTTTATGCTTATGTGAAAACAAATCCTATTGTTATGTGTAACTAAAAAGGGCCAAAAAGTTAAGAAAGAAGAAAGGAAAGGAAGGAAAGGAAGGAAAGGAAGGAAAGGAAGGAAAGAAAGGAAAGGAAGGAAAGGAAGGAAAGGAAGGAAAGGAAGGAAAGGAAAGGAAGGAAAGGAAGGAAGGAAGGAAGGAAGGAAAGGAAGGAAAGGAAGGAAAGGAAGGAAAGGAAGGAAAGGAAGGAAGGGAAGGAAGGGAAGGAAGGGAAGGAAGGGAAGGAAGGGAAGGAAGGAAAGGAAGGAAAGGAAGGAAAGGAAGGAAAGGAAGGAAAGGAAGGAAAGGAAGGAAAGGAAGGAAGGAAAGGAAGGAAAGGAAGGAAGGAAGGAAAGGAAGGAAAGGAAGGAAAGGAAGGAAGGAAAGGAAGGAAAGGAAGGAAGGAAGGAAGGAAAGGAAGGAAAGGAAGGAAAGGAAGGAAAGGAAGGAAAGGAAGGAAGGAAGGAAGGAAGGAAGGAAGGAAAGGAAGGAAAGGAAGGAAAGGAAGGAAAGGAAGGAAGGAAGGGAAGGAAGGGAAGGAAGGGAAGGAAGGAAAGGAAGGAAGGAAGGAAAGGAAGGAAAGGAAGGAAAGGAAGGAAAGGAAGGAAAGGAAGGAAAGGAAGGAAAGGAAGGAAGGAAAGGAAGGAAAGGAAGGAAGGAAGGAAAGGAAGGAAAGGAAGGAAAGGAAGGAAGGAAAGGAAGGAAAGGAAGGAAGGAAGGAAAGGAAGGAAAGGAAGGAAGGAAGGGAAGGAGGGAAGGAAGGGAAGGAAGGAAAGGAAGGAAGGAAGGAAAGGAAGGAAAGGAAGGAAAGGAAGGAAAGGAAGGAAAGGAAGGAAGGAAAGGAAGGAAAGGAAGGAAGGAAGGAAAGGAAGGAAAGGAAGGAAAGGAAGGAAGGAAAGGAAGGAAAGGAAGGAAGGAAGGAAGGAAAGGAAGGAAAGGAAGGAAAGGAAGGAAAGGAAGGAAGGAAGGAAGGAAGGAAAGGAAGGAAAGGAAGGAAAGGAAGGAAGGAAAGGAAGGAAAGGAAGGAAAGGAAGGAAAGGAAGGAAAGGAAGGAAGGAAAGGAAAGGAAGGAAAGGAAGGAAAGGAAGGAAGGAAAGGAAGGAAGGAAAGGAAGGAAAGGAAGGAAGGAAGGAAAGGAAGGAAAGGAAAGGAAGGAAAGGAAGGAAAGGAAGGAAAGGAAGGAAGGAAGGAAAGGAAGGAAAGGAAGGAAAGGAAGGAAGGGAAGGAAGGAAGGAAGGAAAGGAAGGAAAGGAAGGAAGGAAAGGAAGGAAGGAAGGAAGGAAGAAAGGAAGGAAGGGAAGGAAGGAAAGGAAGGAAGGAAAGGAAGGAAGGAAGGAAAGGAAGGAAGGAAGGAAGGAAGGAAGGAAAGGAAGGAAGGAAGGAAGGAAGGAAGGAAGAAAGGAAGGAAGGAAGGAAGGAAAGGAAGGAAGGAAAGGAAGGAAGGAAGGAAAGGAAGGAAGGAAGGAAGGGAAGAAAGGAAGGAAGGGAAGGAAGGAAAGGAAGGAAGGAAAGGAAGGAAGGAAGGAAAGGAAGGAAGGAAGGAAAGGAAGGAAGGAAAGGAAGGAAGGAAGGAAGGAAGGAAGGAAAGGAAGAAAGGAAGGAAGGAAAGGAAGAAAGGAAGGAAGGGAAGGAAGGAAAGGAAGGAAGGAAGGAAAGGAAGGAAGGAAGGAAAGGAAGGAAGGAAAGGAAGAAAGGAAGGAAGAAAGGAAGGAAGGAAGGAAGAAAGGAAGGAAGGAAGAAAGGAAGGAAGGAAGGAAGGAAGGAAGAAGGAAGGAAGGAAGGAAGGAAGGAAGAAAGAAAGAAAAGAAAGAAAAGAAAGAAAGAAAGAAGTGCACTCTCCTGGATGCTCCTGGTTGTTAGAGGTTAGGTCATTTCAACTGCAATGATTCTAAACTTCTGAGTGGAGTGGAAGTGAGAACAAGGGGCCAGGAGAAGAGGTGAATGTGTGCGTTTAGAGGTGGGTTTCTCAACCCTGAGACTCCTGGTACTTTAGGCCAGGTAATACTGTGTTGTGGGGGCTGTCCTGTGCCTACAGGGTACCTGGCAGCATCTCTGGCCTCTATTCTCCAGATGCCAGTACACTCCTTTCCTCTCCAGTTGTGGCAGCTAAATTTGACTCCAGAAAATATAAATATATATATAATATTTTTTTTCTGACAGGAGCTACTGAGGTTTATACCACAAAAAGGGAGGAGGCAGTGACAGTTAGGAAAAATATTATTTATATAAAAGAGCATTTTAAATCTTCTCCTTAGAAATTATAAAGACTATACATGACTCAGAAATGGGACTGTACCAAACAATGCCAAAGAAGAGTCATGCATTCTATGCCTTTTCTTTTGTCGGGCCCCTCAGAAATAATGTTATCAGCTCTGATTATTGTTGCTTGTTGCCTCACATTATTTTTATCCACATAATTCACCGTAGTCTACATTCCCTTTTACATCAATTCAAGACCCCTTTTGCATGTACTGATATGCCATATCTCTAAGGCCTGCCTGGAACACTGATACTGTGCCATGTTGTCTTTTGGCCAATATCACCCATTTGGTATATGTCACTGTCCCCTGATTGCCACATCTCATTTGTTAGAAAATATTATGACTAGATTTTTCTCTTTCACTTGTCTCAGGATGGGATCCTGACCTACTAGCTCAAGTAACTGCACACGATTCAGAGATGTTTCAAGAACCAAAGTACTGGTCATTTCAGACTCCTGTTTTACAAACTGATGAAGTTCTTGTAATACAGGAAACATGCCTTCTGTTTTCTTACAATCTAAACTTTTAGCTTTTCCTAACATGCTAGCCCAGGCAACCTCTACTCAGGGGGTTACTTCAGTCCAGATTTCTTAAATGTGCTAAAGACTCTACTGTGGGAGCTACTTTTAATAATTTAGAGCATCTCAAGATGCCTTTGGATTTCTTCTCGGCAGGTGTAACAGAGCCTGAGTCACTAGCTCCCTGCTGTGATGCATGCAGGGCAGGTATAATAGTATGTTCTAGACAAACACACTTTGTTCTCAGACCATGATACTATGGGTCTGTTAAGAAGATTCTTTGATAGAACATCATGTCAATATGTCCAAGTTATCTTTTCTCTGTAACGATAAGGTCAGGTTCTTGGCACAGGACACTTAGCCTCATGTTTAAAGCAGGAAGCATTAAGACAGACTAAATTTACATATTGTACTTGCTTTTGGCCTGGCAGAAACCACCTAATATCTAAACCTTCTCATACATTCCCTTCTCGGACATTGGGACACTTTGAACATATTTTTCAATATTTTTTAATCAGAGAAGAACAAGAAAAGTCTGTTTTGAGTTCATGACTGTCCCATGTCACTCTTTCCTCTGAATACCCCTGGAAATTTCTTTTTATCATATTATGCATTCTGTTCTGCTTATCCCAGAGTCATAATTGAAAACAAAGAAAAATGTGCATTCAAATAGGCATCAGCAAACCTGGTTTCTATTCCTGGCTCTGCTATATCCCAACTTCACAAGTTTTGTCACATTTCTGGCCTTTATACCTTGATTCTTTTATATAAATAAATTGGGACGGCACCAATATCGAGGATTATGGGGATTAGGAAGGTGTGGCAATGCTGGATACTACATTATGCTATGCGTGGAGTTGTACTACCCAACAGACTGTGAGCTTCTTGAGAGAGAGGTCCTGGAGTTTACTACTCATACTTAGTGTCCTACACATACTAGACTCTGATGAATGAATGAATTGAGGAAAAGGTTCTTCGTGTTCTTGCCTTCCACCTGCACTCTGGCACCTAGAGCAAAGACAAAGCAACACTTCCCACCACTTTACAGATGACACTGGGCACAATGCTTGCTGCTCTTACCTGCGGTACGATTCCACAGAAGCTGACAGGATAGTTAAATTCAAGTTCATTTGGTCGCACATGAATTGCCACACAGCCAGTCCCAAGAAATAATTCATCAGGGCCTATCAATTCATCTTCATAAAATAGTGCTCTGTTAACTACTACACGGAAATTATGATGGCTGCATTCCACCAGTACTGCCAAGAGAAGACAAAAATTAGCAATTCTGCTTCAGTGGACAAGCAAAGAAATCTGAGCAGTATTAGGTCGCATGAAGGAAAACCATCTTTAATTAAAGGAAACGAAGCTTAGAGATTTGTGTAAAAATGATTCCCAGTTGGGCATGGTGGTGCATGCCTGTAATCCCAGCTACTGGGGACATGAGACAGGAGGATGGCAAGTCTGAGGCCATCTGGGGTAACTTATCAAGACCCTGTCTCAAAATAAAATACAAAGGGGCCTGAGGCTTTGGTAGTGGTAAAATGCTTGTCTAGCATTTTATTAAACACCAAGTTTAATAAACACCAACTACTGCTGTATTAAATACCAAGTACTGCTAGGAAACAAACAAAACCACCCAAAGATTCCCTTCTTTTGTAAAAGTACCAGTACCAGAATTCTTTTCTGAGAAACACCATATATAGCTGTCTTTGGTAGAAGAGAAAAGGTCTATATCTTCATTAGGGTGCTCATACTGGGTACCTAGTTCCCCAATACCTAGTGTTCCTGTAAAACTTGAGCCCTTTGATAATCCTGATATTATGTATAACTAATGCACTAACAAACCATATTGTAGTCCTTAAATGTGTGTGTGTGTGTGGGGGCGGTTATTATGGTTATTTAGCTTAGTAAATCTAGGGCAGAACATGGTTCAATATAAATGAAGGATGAGTTCTAGGTTCAGATTGTTTTAGGTTTTCAGCTTTGGTCATGTGCCACATAGTAGCACAGTGTAGTACATGTGGAAGGAAAGAAGCAAGTCTTTTAGGGTTAAGGAAGTAAAGATCTGGAACTGAGTCAAGCCTGGCTTGTTGCTTTTTATATACCATTACACTGGAAGATCAGAATGTTCAATTTACACCTGGCTTAAACTCCTCTGAGTTTTAGGGTCATCTCTCCAAAAGGATATTTGAAATATTCTCTCATTATGTTCTTGTTCAATATGGAACTCAGGATTTTACCCTGTTTTCTGTTTATTTTCTCCCCATCTCAGCCAATAGTGCCACAATCCACCCAACATCCAAGCCAGAACACCTTAGAATCTATCTTCCTTTATAAAATGAAAAATGTTATAAAATGAAAAAATATACTAAAACAATATGTACATCAATAAAAAGATACTCAGGTAGACCTGTTGAAATACTCTAACATGTACATAATATTTACCTTGATCAAGACTAAGGCTAATACCAACAGATTTCAAGCACCAGAGTGGCTTTCCATTCAGTAGTGAGATTTTTCCAGGAAGATAAACAACTTAGTAAAGCTCCAAGAACAAAGATGTGCAAACTTCCCTTGGGTTACGTGTACAAACTGTACAAGAAGTCTCTTTGTCATCTTTGCAAAATGAATTAGTTCTGGAGCTCCACGTACAGCATGGTGACTATAATTAAGAGCACCTGGTACACTCCAGGTTTTCCAAGAGTAGGTCTCAAGTATTCCCATCACAAAGAAACTGAGGTGATAGGTACGTTAATTATGTCAATAGCGGTAATCATTTTACAATGTATCCTTCTATCGAATATACTACAGTGAATTTCACCTTTATGTATATCCATAATGCAGTAATTTCAAAAAACCATAAATAAATGGAAGGAAGACCAATAGAATTAAGGGAAGAGGAAGAGGGAGGGAGGGAAGGGAAAGGGGAAGTACTGGGCACTGAAGTGGAACAAATTATATTTCTTGCTTGTATGATTACAGCAATATGAATCCTGATATTATGTATAACTGATACACTAACAAAGAAACCACATTGTAGTCCTTTAATATATAAACATATATACATCATTCATATTTATTACATATATATATATAATATACATGGTTGTTTAGCTCAGTAAATCTGGGGGAGAACCTGGTTCTATAAAAATGATGGGTTCTAGGTTCAGATTGTTTTAATATATATATATATATATATATATATATATATATAAATGAATGGTGAAATATTTGAAATTTATCTTGGACACCAGAGAATTCTTTGCTTTGGGGATTGTCCCTTGCATTTTAGGTTATGTGGCATACACTCTTTCCTTCCAATTTTGTTCAAAGCAAAGTGATATACATTACCAAAATGCCCCAGGGAGCAGGAAACAAGGCCTTTTTGAAGCCACCTTAGCCATACCGACCTCCTTTTGGCTCAGTGAGGTTGACACCCTCTTCACAGCTCCTTGCACATAGATGGCTTTTCCTCTGGGATTCTGACTTGCTAACTCTTCTTCCATGTCCCAGTTCAATGTCACTTTCTCAGCAGACCTCATGCTGAGGGTCCTATTCAAGTGGCTTTTCTCTTTCAGTTATTCCTATCTCACCTCACCCTATTCATTTGTCTGAAAGCCGTCTGTCTTCTCTGATATAAGGGAGGTGACTCAAAATGGGGTAGGGAGGAAGAGCATGAGAAGAAGATTACCACTAAATAGGGAAGAGAGGTGTGGGAGGGAAAGGGAGGGAGAAGGGGAATTGCACAGAAGATGGAAGGAGACTCTCATCGTATACAGCTTACATGTATGATGATGTGAGGGGGGCGGGAAGAAGTGTGTCACATTAGATTGGATAGAGAGAAGTGATGGGAGGGGAGGAGAAGGGGGGAAAGGAAGGGCAGCATAATAAAATAGACACTAGTATTTCTGTATGTATATATGTGACTGCATGATCAATGTGATTCTGCAACCTGTACACTCAGAATAATGAGAAATTTTACCCCATTTGATTCAAATGTATGATATGTCAAGATCATTGTACTATTATGTATAACTAATTAAAACAAATAAAAAATAAAAATAAAACAAACAAACAAAAAAGCCCTCATTATAATCAGGAATCATACTACTTATTTATAGGGTTTTTCTCCCTAACTGGGGTTCAAGAGCTATACATGTAGTGACTATTTACTGCTATTTTTTTCTGCCAACAAGTCAGACATGTGGTTGGTAAATGGATGAGGAAGGAAATATTAAATGGAAATCTAGAATTCTGATGATACTCTCTACTTACTTACTACCTGTGCTAAATAAATTCTGATAATAGGACAGAGCAGATGGGTAACATGGATTTTCCTTGTGGAAAAGGGGGGAAAGATCTTGTTCAAGATTATTGTCGGTGTAGAGGAAAGAAGATGGCGGCGAAGGGACTGCATCACCCCAGGGCGCCACGTCACTAAGTGGGAGAAAGACGATGCAAAACGGCTGAAGGATATCTTTGGGAAGTTCAAGTGAAATTGAGGTGCTCCAGAATCTAGTGGACAGATTTCCATCGTGCGAAGTTCGGCTCTGAGAGCTCCATTTCCCCGCACGGAGGGTCGCATAGCCTGACAGGCGATCGCCCGGAGGCTGGAGTCTGTGGCGCGCGCCGGGGAGCGGCAGGGTGCCGGAGCGGGGAACAGCGATACGGATCCAGGGGGGCTCCTGCCAGTGGTACATCGGAGCCCTTAGCGCTGAGTTCCGGCTTTGAAACAGAGGAGAGAAGAGGCCCAGTTTGGCTCCAGACACCGGTCGGACCACAGTGGAGAACAGCAGCCGCCATTTCGGAGAGATGATGTAATCATCCCCGTGTTCTACTGATCTCAGCCCATTCAACTACGAACAGGTGATATCAGGCTGGTATTTGCCTGCGTCTAGCAGTCAGATTTCTTGCTCAGGCTCGGGGCGGGGGTTCTTGTGGAGAATACTCCTAGAGGCTCGTGCCTGGCAAGGCGTACGCCGGGCACTGAGCAGCTGGATTCGGGTTCCCGGGGCTAACCTGGCCCAGGTCTGAGGAAACTGCGGAGACTGCCGGCGGAGGCCAGCTCCAAGTGGAGCGTGCGCTGAGCTTGGGGCGACTGGGTTCTAACTCCTGGAACAGTTTTGGCCTGGGGCTGGGGAACCCGTGGGGGTCGCTCCTTGGAGCCAGCTCCCAGCGGAGAGTGTATCAGATCGGAGAGGCGGGGTTCCGGCTACCTAAGCTGCTTTGGCCCAAGGCTAGGGAACCGGCGGTGACTGCTTCTCAATCAGGGTCCGGCGGGGTGTTGTAGGGACAGAGTGGATCTTCCTCCTGCGCCCAGAGCAGGCCAAGTGACCCGCCGGCGTGGTGCCATGACACCCCAAACGCAGCTGGGGCTGAAGAGAGCAGCCGCCCACGCCTAGAATAGGACCAGCGATTCCGTGGTGCAGTAGCCAAGTAACCTCATTTGGAGTAGGGGCTGTGCGGAGCTGCCATCCGAGCAAGCAGGGCAGGCAGACCTGCCGCCAACTGGCAAGACAGGCCAGGTAGCTTGCCAGCGGGGTGGACACGTAACACCGAGGCAGTCGCGTCACACTGGTTGGAGTGGGGGTGGAGCAGGGTCGTCGCCCGGGTCCGGAGGGGGCTCAGCGACCCATTGGAGAGGTAGTTAGGTACCCCCATTGGGAGTGGGGGCTGTGCAGAACTGCGACCCACCGGCCTAGAGGTCTGCCAGCTCGGTAGACTCGTCACACCAATTGGAGCGGGGGCCCAGCTGAGCCGCCACCCACATCCAGATCAGGACCAACGATCCCAGGGCGTGGTAGTTACGTTACCACAATTGGAGTGGGGGCAGAGCAAAGCCACCACCCGTGCCCGCAGCGGGGGCAGACCTGCGACCGATCAGCGGGGTAGACAGACCACCATAATTAGAGGAGGAGCACAGCCAATACCCGCCCTGCAAGGGAGACTTCCCAACTATACAAGAGCAACATAAATAAATAGGGGGTAAATTTCAAAAACACAACAGTGGCACCAAGCAGAAAGAAACGTCAGCAGTATGAAAAGACAAGGAAAGAAAGGACCACAAGCAATGCAGGTCAACTCAACTTTAGAAGAGGTAATAGCTGCAACAGATGGAATGTCAGATAAAGACATCAGGATTTATATGCTTCAGATGATCTGGAGTCTCAAGGAAGACATGAGACAGCAAAATCAGACAATGAAAGATCACATTGACAAACAAATCCAGGAAGTAAAAGATCAATTTCACAGGGAGATAGAGGTAATAAAAAACAAACAAATAGAAATTCTAGAAATGCAGGAAGCTATAAACCAACTTAAAAACACAATTGAGAATACTACCAGCAGAGTAGATCACTTAGAAGAGAGAACATCAGACAATGAAGACAAAGTATTTCAACTGGAAAAGAACATAGACAGCTCAGCAAGTCTGCTAAGAAACCATGAGCAGAACATCCAAGAATTATGGGATAATATCAAAAGACCAAATTTAAGAGTCATTGGGATACAGGAAGGCACAGAGCTCCAAACCAAAGGAATAAAAAGTCTTTTCAGTGAAATAATACGAGAAAACTTCCCAGACTTGAAGAATGAGACAGAATCCCAAATCCTAGAAGCCTACAGGACGCCGAATGTGCAAAATCTTAAGAGATCCACACCTAGACACATTATAATGAAAATGTCCAACATACAGAATAAGGAGAGAATTTTAAAAGCTGCAAGAGAAAGAAAGCAGATTACATTTAGGGGTAAACCAATCAGGATAACAGCTGATCTCTCAACACAGACTCTGAAAGCTAGAAGATCCTGGAATAACATATTTCAAACACTGAAAGAAAATGGGTTCCAACCAAGAATCGTGTATCCGGCAAAATTAAGCTTCAGATTAGAAGATGAAATTAAAACCTTCCACGATAAACAAAAGTTAAAAGAATTCGCAGCTAGAAAACCATCTCTTCAAAAAATCCTTGGCAAAACATTACAGGAAGAGGAAATGGAAAATAACATTGAAAACCAACAATGGGAGGTAGGACAGTAAAGGGGGGAAAGTAGTCAAAGAGGATAACAAATCAGGTTTAGTAACATCAATAAACAAATATGGATAGAAGAACAAACCATATCTCAATAATAACCCTAAATGTGAATGGCTTAAACTCACCAATTAAGAGACACAGGCTAGTTGAATGGATCACAAAACAAGACCCAACAATATGCTGCCTACAGGAGACGCATCTGTTAGGAAAAGATATACATAGACTGAAATGAGGACAACTACTCCATTCACAATATCCCCCCAAAAAATAAAATACTTGGGAATCAACCTAACAAAAGAGGTGAAAGATTTATACAATGAAAATTACAGAACCCTAAAGAAAGACATTGAAGAAGACCTTAGAAGATGGAAAAATATACCCTGTTCATGGATAGGCAGAACTAACATCATCAAAATGGCGATATTACCAAAAGTTCTCTGTAAGTTCAATGCAATGCCAATCAAAATCCCAACAGCATATCTTGTAGAAATGGATAAAAGAATCATGAAATTCATATGGAATAATAAAAGACCCAGAATAGCAAAAACAATACTAAGCAGGAAGTGTGAATCAGGCGGTATAGCGATACCAGACTTCAAACTATACTACAGAGCAATAGTAACAAAAACAGCATGGTACTGGTACCAAAACAGGCGGGTGGACCAATGGTACAGAATAGAGGACACAGTAACCAATCCACAAAACTACAACTATCTTATATTTGATAAAGGGGCTAAAAGCATGCAATGGAGGAAGGATAGCATCTTCAACAAATGGTGCTGGGAAAACTGGAAATCCATTTGCACCAAAATGAATCTGAATCCCTATCTCTCGCCGTGCACAAAAGTTAACTCAAAATGGATCAAGGAGCTTGATATTAAATCAGAGACACGGCATCTGATAGAAGAAAAAGTTGGTTATGATCTACACGCTGTGGGATCGGGCTCCAAATTCCTCAATAGGACACCCATAGCGCTAGAGTTAACAAATAGAATCAACAAATGGGACTTACTCAAACTAAAAAGTTTTTTCTCAGCAAAAGAAACAATAAGAGAGATAAACAGGGAGCCTACATCCTGGGAACAAATCTTTACTCCACACACTTCAGATAGAGCCCTAATAACCAGAATATACAAAGAACTCAAAAAATTAGACAATAAGATAACAAATAACCCAATCAATAAATGGGCCAAGGACCTGAACAGACACTTCTCAGAGGAGGACATACAATCAATCAACAAGTACATGAAAAAATGCTCACCATCGCTAGCAGTCAGAGAAATGCAAATCAAAACTACCCTAAGATACCATCTCACTCCAGTAAGACTGGCAGCCATTAGGAAGTCAAACAACAATAAGTGCTGGAGAGGATGCGGGGAAAAGGGCACTCTTGTTCATTGCTGGTGGGACTGCAAATTGGTGCAGCCAATTTGGAAAGCAGTATGGAGATTTCTCGGAAAGCTGGGAATGGAACCACCATTTGACCCAGCTATTCCCCTTCTCGGTCTATTCCCTAAAGCCCTAACAAGAGCATGCTACAGGGACACTGCTACATCGATGTTCATAGCAGCTCAATTCACGATAGCAAGACTGTGGAACCAGCCTAGATGCCCTTCAATAGATGAATGGATAAAAAAAAAGGTGGCATTTATATACAATGGAGTATTATTCTGCATTAAAAAATGACAAAATCATAGAATTTGGAGGGAAATGGATGGCATTAGAGCAGATTATGCTAAGTGAAGCTAGTCAATCTTTAAAAAACAAATACCAAATGACTCCTTTGATATAAGGGGAGTTAACAAGGACAGGGTAGGGACGAAGAGCTTAAGAATATTTACATTAAACAGGGATGAGAGGTGGGAGGGAAAGGGAGTGAGAAGGGAAATTGCATGGAAATGGAAGGCGATCCTCAGGGTTATACAAAATGTCATATAAGAGGAAAGGAGGGGTAAGACAAGATAATACAAATGGAAGAAATGATTTACAGTAGAAGGGGTAGAGAGAGAAAAGGGGAGGGGAGGGGAGGGGAGGGGAGGGGAGGGGGGATAGTAGAGAATAGGACAGACAGCAGAATACATCAGACACTAGAAAGGCAATATGTCAATCAATGGAAGGGTAACTGATGTGATACAGCAATTTGTATACGGGGTAAAAGCGGGAGTTCATAATCCACTTGAATCAAACCGTGTAATATGATGTATTAAGAACTATGTAATGTTATGAACGACCAATAAATTAAAAAAAAAACCTAGGAAAATGCACTCTTCAAAAAAACAAAAAAAACCAAAAAAAACCAAACAAACAAAAAAAAGATTATTGTCATGGTTTAGATATGAGGTATCCCCCCAAAGCTCATTCCACTTGAATGGATTAATCCACTTGAATGGGTTAATTGGGTGGTATGTAGGCATATAGAGTGTGCCTGGAGGAGGCAGGCCACCGGGGGTGTGCTTTTGGGGTATATATTTCATCCCTGGTGAGCTGAACTTAGTCTCTTTCTGCTCTGTTTGCCATGTCCTGAGCTGCTTCCTTCACCTTTCCTCACTTGGCCTCAGAACAATGTAGTTGGTCATCTGTGGACTGAGAACTCTGAAACCATGAACCCCAAATAAACTTTTCCTCCTCTAAAATTGTTGTCAGGTCTTTTGGTCACAGTAGCAAAAAAAGCTGAATAAAACACAGACCTTGTGAGGAACCTGAAATATTATGGTGGAATTAGGACTATGAGCCTAAATAATTGATAAAGTTGTATTCATAACTGTCAACACGTCCCGGGGAGGGAGGGCACACATTTTGGGAGAAGCACTTCCTAACAGCATGCACACATTGGGTGTTAAATCAGATCTAATACTGATTTGATTTCTATGGGAGAATACTCCAGGAAATATTCATTATCTTTAAAGATTTTGCTCTTTTATGACTATAAACAAAATATATCATTGAAACTGCTGAATTTATTCTTTGAATTGTGTCTGTGTGCTTAATTATCAATAAGTGGAATTATTTGAGAAAATATCTGATATTTAAATCCCTAGTAGATGTGTTGATTCAATTAATAAACTTACTATAAAATGAAAAAAATACAAAAGAACCCAAATAAAGCTGCCTGATTTCACCGGGGCAAGATCCAGTATTTAGGGTAAACAGCGTGTAAAAACTGTACTAAAGCTACTCATTGTCAGCTTTAAAGCTTAACGGAAATTTGACGGTAAGTTCCAGCAGTCTCATATGCCTCTTTCCACAAGAATATCTCTCCATCGGTGGGAGGGAAACTCAACTTTCAAAATTCCATTTCATAAGAATTGAGAGTTGTTTATATTTACAAAACATCTGCATATTTTTCTTTTCTTGGAACTTCACATTTCCATCATTATTTTAAATTTGAATTTCCTTATATCCTTGGAAAATTGAACAAGCATTCTTTGCCTTTTGTAGAAAAGGAAAAGAGGAACTCAAGTGGTTTCAGATGTGCAAATTAAAACTGGTCCGAAGAGTCAGGCTGGGCTGGGCCACATCAGGCAACGTGTTTACAAGGATCACCTGTTTCGAATTCTGCCTTCCACAATCCTCCATCTAGCTGAAGTGGTTTTGTGATTGAGAGTGGCAGGTTGGGGGAGGACATCAGGCAAGGCTTTGAAATGCCATTACTACCGCAGGGTAGTTGATAGGGTAGTTGGTGTCTTAACCTAAATATAGGGACTCTCCTGATTAGGATTTCCTTTCTAAGAAAAGACCAAAGTCCTTACCAAGAGTTACAAGGCTCTGCCCAGTCAGCCCCCTGCATCAGAAGCAAACGCAGGCCCTCATACTTGGGATAGTGAGCTGGAGGGCAGAGACAGATGAGACGGGCAGACCCTGTGCTGTTCACTGTGTCACCTTTGATTTCCCTCTCTACTCTCCTCACTTCTGAGTCCTAGTGTTTCAGTCACAAACCAAATACTCCATTCCTAGCTCTCACATCACTTCTACATTTTTCTCCAGCTCTCTAATAACCACTGACAGCACTCTGCCCTAAGGATCTGCAAGACTAATTTAGAGAACCATTTGTACAAAGGAAGGGGTCCTCTCACTTATATCCCCCCCTTACCATCTCACAGCCTTCCAAGGTCCTGTCCACCCCGTTAGTCTGCTCACATTCCTTCTTCCCCCCAATCTGGTTGTATTCCATTTATCTTGGAAACACAGGTATTGTGTACACACACAACCCTTTTTAGCTTAAGGCAAAAATTAGTGTTTCTAGTTCCCCAACACCCAAGTCTTCCCCTAAGTAAAGACAATGTTATCCCACCTAGAAATCCAGGGAATCTCTCCCCAAAGAACTACATCAATTCTATTTATTTCATATACTCATCTCTCGTCATTTTCCTTCTAAGTAGTTAGAGCAGTTTATATATCCGCAGGACATATAAATTAACCCCTATCTCTTTCAAGTTGACCAAATCTCCATTCTGAATGGTGTGAGACGTTTTAGAGAATTTTTTTTAAAGAGAGAGAGAGAGAGAGAATTTTTTTAATATTTATTTTTTAGTTATTGGCGGACACAACATCTTTGTATGTGGTGCTGAGGATCGAACCCAGGCCACACGCATGCCAGGCGAGCGCGCTACCACTTGAGACACATCCCCAGCCCTGCACCACATTTTTACCAGGAGCAGGAGAGAGGCTGTGCAATGTCAGTGGAGAAGCAAGCATCTTAAAAGTCCCTCTGTGACTCTTTGGGAAGCCATCAGACATCTGGGATCTGAGGGTAGCTTTAGGTCAGACTTTATAGATGCTACTCTATACCTACTTGGCTGCAGGGAAGCCCTGGAGTGTTTAAGAGGGGGTCTGTTTAAAAATTTACACAATGATGTTCTGTGGGTAGCGGGGGTGGGGTGGGGCACTTACATAAGGGAGGCCAGTTAGGAGTGCATGGTTGAGTAACTCAGGTGTGAAGTGGCGAAAGAACAATGAGTTACCAGGAATGGGAAGAGTCATACGGAAAAGCAGATGGTCCAAGGATGATCTAGTGGGAAATTCCAGTAGGTCCCAAGGAGGAAGAAGTGGTAGGGAGGAAAAGAGGAGAAACTCATGGCAACCTGAGTGCAGCTCTCCCTCACTCACCCACCAGGATTATCTGGACCCAAGGGGAGACCAAAGCATGGACTAATGAGAATTATTTAGTTCTTAATTGTTAGCATTGGACAATTCAGTGCTGGCAATCAAAAGCCCTGTGACTCATAGCCATTGAGAAACTCCCCCTTGAAAATACCAGGAGTCAATGTCCCCCTGTACCTTTGTTCTGCCCAGCACACATCCACATCCAGGAAAAAAGTGGCAGCAACAGTCCTTCCAGCATGAGTAAGGCCTTCATCATGCTGGATCTCAGGGTAAGATCCTCTCAGGAAACAGCGAGGGAGAGGAGCTGGGAAGCTTGAGGTGTTTTTATATGGGAGGGCACACTCAGATGTGTTCAATTCACCCAATTTAGAGAGGAAAAAAAAACCTTTAGCATATTGTCATCTCCAGCTCCTGACCCTGTCTTTATTATTTGGGCATAGAAAACTAATGCATTATGGAGTGCCCACAGAATTGTCTTTGGGAGGACCTTTGAAGTGCTTGAATAGAGGTCATTTGCTGGCCATTTTTTGAAATTCTATTAGCTGATTTAGGGATTCTTCAAAGCTCTGATATGATGGTGTCATTTCATGATCCACTGATAGTGCCATCCCTCCACCCCCCGTTTGTGATACATATATTTATATTAATTGCTTAACTAACAACTTGGGTGCTATCAGGAGCTGCATGAGACCTGATCCAACACTATCAACCTGGGAAGGCGATGCCAACAGGGACAGGCAGCCTCACTTGGACCATTTCTACCTTTTGCAAAAATCAACCTTAACAAGTTCCATTCTCTTCAGACTTCTTAATGTCTTTCCCAGAGGTCATGTGGTTAACACTTTGATCTCTTTTCTAACCACATTTTCCATATCCCCAAAGAAATACTGTGGTATACCAGGAACTGACTGGTGTGGACAGGTGCTCCTGGGTGAGCAATGTGTGCCTCCTGGATAGTACGTTTAATCTAAAGTGTTTAAAAATCCCCATGATCAACGAAAAGCTTAGATTTTGCTCAAGTTGATGCTATGAAAATTTAAGTTTCTCCAGTAGTGTTGCTTTTTCAATATTAGGGTTTGGACAAGCTCAAGAATATGTTAGTACTCTGCAATAATACAATCAAAGATAAAAGATGGAGGTGGCAGAATTTCCTAGAAAGTCTATTAAGTATTTGATGACTTACCTGGAAAATAATTTAAAATGTCATTTAAAATGCAAACAGGGCTTGGGATGAAACTCAGTCGTAGAGTGCTTGCCTAGCTGTGTGAAGTCCTGAGTTTGATCCCCAGTAACACAACACACAGCACAAATTGCAAATAAAAAACTGGTGAAAATTCTTTTGAAAACTTAGGATAAAACTCTATTTCAAGCTTGCATCTTCCAGTTACAACCCGGTATGTGATGTTGTTCATTTTCTTTCTATTTCAGAGATAGTTTGAGAAGCATTAGACAGGTAGATCTGAAAACGTCACTAATTTTAGAAACCAAAGAGTTACATTGGGTGCAGCAAACCCAGAAACTAGATTTTAAGTATATTGAGTCAGAAGTGGAGGCAGAGTCCTATTAACCAGGCAACTTGAAGAAAATCTATGAAATAAAATACAAGCAATATAGAAGTGTTAAAAATGTAAAATTAAAGTGCTAACACATTTCTAAGTGATAGCTGTTGTGACATTTTTTTTCTGAAGTTTTCCAGTGCATGTTTGTGTACACTGTATACACACACATACACAGGCACTGAAGGTGTATCAGTGTACTTTATTATTTTTAATTGCTGAACATTAGTGCATTTTATGGATATAACCACACTTGTGGTATATTCATATCAAATGATGAATTTTTGAGTTGAATCTTCTTTGCCAATATTATATAATTACCGAGTGCTGTAATTAATTTAAGATAAATCATTGCAATCTCATGTCAATATTTCTAGAGGATAAAATATTGGATGAGGAATTGCAATAAAGTATAAATGTATTGATAAATTTTTCCATCAAGATGTGTTAATTTACTTTCTCATAGGAGTAAATAATATTGCATACTTTCTAAGGAAACTGTCATCATTGAATGCTAACAAATCTCTTAAATTTTGACGTCCAAATGAATGTAAGTGATCCCTTTTTGTTTAAGTTTGCAATTATTAATGGAAGAGAGAAGCTACTAATTTATTAGTCTTATGTGAATTGCACATATTTATGCTCATTTTTTTCAGTAGGATTATTTGTTCGATCTAAGCAATTTGTAAGAGCAGTTTTATAAAAGCAATTTTATCCTTTTATTATTCATTTCAAGTTTATCTGATTTAGTTGCTCACCTATAATTTCTGCTTAATTGATTACTTAGTAGATTGTTTTCTTTTTCTTTTATGGTTCTGATTTTCTTGTCATTGAAAAAGATCTCTTCTAACTTAATTTCTTAAAACAATAGCTGGTTTTTATAGAAGTTTTTTGTTAACGTTACAAAATTTATTTTGAGAAAATTATAGATTCATATGAAGTTGTAAAAAATAATACAGAGAAACCCAATGTACTTTTTGCCCAATTTTCCCCATGTAACATCTTGCAAAACTATATCACTATATTACAATCAAAATATTGATATTGATACAATCAATCATTTCCTTCATCACATATGCCTAATATTGCCCTTTTGGAGCTATATCCACTTCCCTCCTGTCCCCACCTCTTTTTTAGCCCCTAGCAGCTCTTGGTTTCCACTTGGTCATTTCATGAGTGTTGTATAAACGGAATCTTGCAGTTTGTTACCTTTTGGGATCGACTTTCATACTCAGTATACTTCTCTAGTGATTCTTCCCTTGAGTTCCAGTGAATCAACAATTTGTTCCTTTTATTGCTGAGTAATATTCCATGGTAGAAATTACTGCAGTTTATTTAACCATTCACTCATTGAAGGATATCTCAATTGTTTGTAGTATTTTGCTATTATGAATAAGACTGTTTAAAATATTCCTGTACATGTTTTCATGTAAAAACAAATTTTTATTTCTCTGAAATATGCCCCTGGCATATTAAGTGCTCAGTAGATATATTGAAGAACTAAATTCATTGAATTAGTGAGAAGAGATATAAAACATTATTTTATTATTTTCATTCATTTACTAAAAAAGTGTGTGTGAGAATTTGCTGTTGCATTAAAGGGGTTACTAATATGTCGATTTTTCTTCAAACACACACATTGTCTCCTGAACTCCACAGTTCCTCCACTGTGTGCTGAGAAGGCCAGAGGGACTACAGTGATCTTGCGGGGGTACCTTAGGGGATGTTAATATTTCCAGGGAAAAGTGATACTTCACAACTGTCAGTCACTGTGCGAACAGTGAGCTAGAGGTAGCCCTGTCCTGGTGTACCTTTCCTTCCTATTAGTGCATGCCTTTGTGCAGCTGGGGAGTCAGTGGCTGCTGAGATGCAGAGCAAAATCAGCCACTGTGGCAAAATCAACATGGAATAAGACACGAGATAGCACAGTCCAATCTGGTTCAAAGATGTGAGAAACTGCAGTGTTGAACAGGCATATGCATTCCATTAGCAATAGTGATTATTTAAAGAATAATATAAAAATATTGTACTTTTTTCAATGTATGTAATTTAATGTTTTCAAATGACTACTAAGTTTTTACAGCATAAATAATTATTTTGATTTTGATGTAACTATTTTGATGTAACTAATAAGTGAGCCAGTAACAATTCTTTTCATTAAGGGATGCTTAAAAAAAAAAAAAACTAACCATACTATTAAGAGCACTATGGAATGATGTTCTCTGCTATAACTGTATTGTAAACCTTCCAAACTAAAACAATTCTTTTTGTTAAAAAAAAAAGATCTGGCCAAATAGAAATAGAACTCTCTAAACCCAAGGCAGGAAGGTGAGGATGCAGAAAAATTACTATATTTAAGACACTGAGAGAGAGGGCTGGCTGGGCTCTGGTCCAAAGAGAGAGTAAAACCAAGGCGTCCTGTTTCCTCTACCAGGGAGAAAGCCTTGTGGGTGAGACCATTAGGCACCTTAGACAGGCACCTTAGCCAGCAAGAGAATTCTTTTCTTTTTTCCCCTATTTTAATACAAGTATTAACAGGATAGAGCTGATGGGTTTTACTGTTACTAGCCACTTAGCTGAGAGTTAGTATGAATCGGTTAGGTGTCTGGGGATCTGTTGGATAGGAGCAAATAGTGAATTTCTGGTTGTGCACTGGTCTCACTTCAGTGTGTGTTTAGCTTGCTTGTATTAATTACTTTATTAACTGGTGCAAGGGAGTCTATTCTAATTATACTCAACTCCAGAAGCAGTAAGTAGAAATCTGACCAAATAAAATTTGAAAACATAATTAAACAAAATCTGGTGGAAAAATTGAAAGATAAATGACTGACTGGGAATAATATATTTGCATCTTATCACAGATAAAAGATAATGAAAAAATATGTTCTCAAAATTATGAGATTTAAAACTTTACTACAAAGATACAACACGGCTATGATATATTCTTGCCAAAAAAAGGTTTGAGTCTACCTATGAGAACATAATCAGAAAGATTCTAAATTTGAATCTTTACTCATGACAATGAACCAAGACTCTTCTAAAAAGACCTTTTTATACAAAACAAAAATAGTAGGTACAACTGAATAAGAAAAAAATAGCCAAATAACAAATGAGCAAAATGGGTGAACAGACACTCTTCAAAAAAGATATGAATACAGATGGCAAAGAAGCACTTGAAAAATTGTTCAAGACCATTAGTTATTAGGAAAACTTAAAGCACACTGAGAGGTCACTATACACCCAGTAGAATGGAAAAAGTTAAAATAGCAGATGCCGGTGAGACTATGGAGCAACTAGAAGTTGAAGTCTGGTGAGATTCCAAAGTGAAGCCATAGGCAATCACTTTATCCACACCTCTATCCTCATCCTAAAAGTATTGCTTACCAAATCTCACATATCCATGTAATTTTAAGATAGAAATCACCTTTTTCTTACCAGTTTATTAAAAACATGACAATAGTAGTAGTTTTGTAGATTGGCAGATACAGGATGTTAAGAAACAGTTACTGAAAGTTGAAGACCTTGACCTGTGCTCAGCCTCAGGGTACATCACTATGCACAAGGCTCTGACCTTCATTTGGACAGTTCTTTAGCATTGTCCATCCTGGACAGCAATATTTCTGAAATGCTGTTTTAATTCACCTTTTATCCTAATACACGTAAAATTTAAAAGTTATAATTATGAAAGTGAAGATATGTTTGTGTGGAACATAAACATTTGGTAAATTGTTAAATCAAAGAAATGCTAATTAATTACATTTCTTTTCTCTTTTTGTTCCCCACCCTTCATCTCCTCTTTTCAAGGATTTAAAAAATGTTTCATTGGTACATTATACTTATACATAATATTGGGATTCATTTTGACATAATCATACATGCATGGAATATAATTTGCTCCATTTCAGTTTCCTACCATCTCTGATTGAGCACCAGGTCTGCCAAGCTCTGGAGATGTGAAAACCCAAGAAATGGTCCCTGGCTTTGAAGAAGTCTTTTAAAATGTTTAGAACAGACTGTACATGTAATGATAAAATTCAAGTAATACCAAGTATGGTTAAATGAATTTATCTAGTCTTCTAATTTATGTAAGTTTCTGCTTTTCTTGTTGTATTAACATTACATACAGTTGCTTAACTCTAGTAACTGCTGACTTTGAGAGAAAAAAAGCAGAATACATTTAAACCAAATATTTATTTAAGCTCCTTGTCATAGTAGAGTTTGATTTCTCATTGTAAGGTGGCATCTTCTGTTTTGAAGAAAGGAATCTAAGTGTGCATGAGGTATATTCAGACCTTGCTATTCCAAATGTAGTCTGCACATTATCACCAGTATCACCTGGGAGTTTATTACCAATGCAGAATTTTAGCCCCCACCCCAACTTTCTGAATTAGAATCTGCACTGTAACAAGATCCTCAGGTGGTGTGGATGCTTCTTGAAGTTTGATAAGCAAATGCTGCTAATGGGCATCAGCACAGCATGCTCTCTGAAGGCAAAACTCTGTACACAGCGGTTCTCAAGCATGGCCCTTGGACCAGTAATATCAACATCATCTGGGAATTTGTTAGAAATGTAAATTCTCAAGTCCTGCCCCAATCAGAAAACTGATTGGGGCCCTCTGTATTTTAATAAACCCTCCAGGTGATTTTGATATCTGTTAAGTTTGGGAGCCATGGTGTAGAAGTTGCTTGGTGGAAGAGGTGAAATCAGTCTTTCATATCCCTTATTTCAGGTCCACAGGACAATTAAAATCTTTCACAGTTATTTCTTCTTAGATATGGAGATAGACATTTTAGGATGATAGGGAGTTTTAATAAAGATACATTAGTGCATAAAGTAACTCTATTTTTGATGATACAGACTCAAAAGCAGGTGTAGAGATTTCTATTAATCTTTGAATCACCTCTCAAAGACCTACCTCGTTTACATCACACATTATTATAAGTTGTGTGTGTTTCAGGGGGGTTTTCTTAGGCTTGTCTATGGGAACGCTCAAATAGTACATTTTGCTTCAACTTTGCTCTCATTCTTTGATAATTGAATAAAACTTTTAAAGTTTAAAAATGAACTCTTTTAAAATGTTTAGAACAAACTAGATGGTTAAATGCAGTCTAATTTAGTCTTCTAATTTATGTAAGTTTCTGCTTTTCTTGTTGTATGAAGATAACATACAGTTGCTTAACTCTAGAACCGGTGACTTGATGCTATATTTGAGGCATGTGTGTGCTGTCTAAAGTGGTAGTCAATTACTTACTCCTGATGTGGCCTCTGCTGTTTTGGCATTTAAGGCTGCTCACTGCTCCCAATTTCCTGTTTCCTCAGTGGGATCTGGATTTCAGTCTGCGAAAATGAAGACTTTTCTGGCCTTAGGGGTTCTCTTTCTCCTCCTTTCCTGGATGTGGATTTGTTCTGGGGACTGGTCAGGTATCAAATGTGACCTGGGAAACTGGAATTTGTTAACAAGCACTGTAAGATGTGGCCTGTAGATTCTTTACAGTTTTGGTCTGGATAAATCTTAGTAACAACTAAGGATGTAATGACGGAGATTCTTCTTGGATGAATGATCTTGGGATGTCATGTTTGTCTTCTTGAGTCTAAAGGATGTGTCCTAACTTGGGAACTTCAGTCTTTCTCTAATTCCCCTTCTCTCTCACTTTCTTTTCTTTCTTTCTTTTTTTTTGTGTGTGTGGTGTGAGGGGCAGAGGATTGAACTCAGGGGCACTCAACTACTGAGCCACATCTCTAGCCCTATTTTGTGTTTTATTTAGAGACAGGTTCTGATTGAGTTGCCCAGGGCGCTAAGTTGCTGAAGCTGGCTTTGAACTAGAAATCCTCCTTCCTCAGCCTCCCTAGCGGTTGGGATTACAGGCATGAACCACCACACCCGACTCCCCTTCTCTTTTGACACTTTGCAAACCACATCATATTCTTGAGGATAGAAATAGGTGGCATCTTCCACAGCTGTGCTAGGACTCAGGATTCTGTAGGGTGTGACATTCAGGCAGGGAGCCTTATCACAGTCTCTACCTTCCTTATCCTTCATAGATCTGTCATGTTGGAAGGCTCCTCCTCAGGTGACTAACCTACTGTTTCTCAATATGTCCTTCTTTTAGCAAGTCTTCTATCTTGGGTGAACTTGCATGGTTTGCCACCCCAGGTATGAACTTGGGGTTCTGACATTTCTGATTCTGAAATTTCAGAATGGCAATGAAAGGCTATATATTATTGTCAAGTTACCTTCAATAACATGGTCCAGACTTGCTGTGTGGGCAGTTGTAAGGATTTTAGAGTATTTATTACATTTTCCTTTCCTTTATTAGAGACCATTTGAAAGAGACAACTGTAAATAACCATTGGCCCACTATCCAGTTTTATTAAATCCATAATGATTTGCTACATTTACTTAAATTTTATTTTCTGATAAAAGCTCAAGTAGAGACCCTGTGAATATCCCTGATCCTGTGGTCTTTCCTCTATGCCTGTATGTAAACTTGATAATTACTCATTTTTCTGTGGATTTTATAATTTTGCTTCAAATCTATGAATCCATAAGTATGTTTTGTGGGCATCTAAAGTTTTATTTGTTTCATTCTATAATTTTATTTTTTTAACATTATTTAGAGATTTATACTGGTAACATTGGTTTATTTTAATTACTACTTGGTTATTCCATTGAATGAACATATTACAAAATGTTTCTATTCTCATATTGAAAGAATTTTTCCATTGTTATTACAAGTAATGTTTGTATGTAGATGGTTTTTTCCCCATATTTTTTAATTGCACATTATAGTTGTACATATTGATGTGGATGTGGGTATGTTTTTGCATACCTAGGAATGGAATTGTGGGATCGCAGGGTGGACTGATCTTAAAACTGACCCACTGGTTTAGTTTGCTAATTTGACCATTCCAGTTTGGGGTCCTCTTAAAACAAAAACTTTTCTTTCTTTCATTTTCATCTGTATTTGGTGTTAGCAGATGACTTGCTTCATACTGAGATTGACAAAAAGTAACTGAAACTCAGAGTTTTCCAAAAGCTTTTTATTTTTTATAGAATTGTATATTCACATGCAGTTATAGGAAGTAGTAGAGAGAGATCAATATACTATTACTCCATTTCTCTCACTAATAACATTTGCAGAACTCTAATACTGTATAACATTGGGGTATGATTATAGCCAGATCATTTCTATCACAATAAAGATACTTGTGGAGTCACTGCCACTGTCCTCTTAGAACAATCATATGAGGACTCTGCTCTAATTCCGGTTCTTAATTTTTAAACACCACAAATCTGTTCTCCACTTCATTTCCAGGTGTTTTATAAATGTGTCATATGGCATATAACCTTTTGTGATCATCTTTGTTCTTTTTTATTCTCTTATTTTTTTTGAGGGTGTGGCATTTTCCACTCATGGAGGTTCATCTATTTATTTTGCATGTATTCATAGTTTATTCATTTTTATTGCAAACTATTATTCCATGGCATGGGTGAACCACAGTTTATTTAACCATTTGCCTATTAAAAACTCTAGGGCTGAGGATGTGGCTCAAGCAGTAGTGCACTCGCCTGGCATGCGTGCGGCCTGGGTTCGATCCTCAGCACCACATAAAAACAAAGATGTTGTGTCCGCCGAAAACTAAAAAATAAATATTAAAAATTTCTCACTCTCTCTCTTTAAAAAAAACATCTAGACCGTTTCTAGTTTTTGACCAACTGTTGAAAATTTTTTCATACAGTTTGTGTGAATATAAATTTTTATTTTCCTGGGATAAATTGTCCATTAACTTATTTCCTGGGTTATATGGTAGTTGTATGTTTAGTTTTTGAAGCAAATTGTGAAACTGCTTTTCAGTTTTCATTTTACATTTCCACTAGCAAAATATAAGTAGTAATGTTTCTCTGCAGCCTTACCAGCTTTTGGGACTGTTACTATTTTTTATTTTAGATATGCTAATAGGTGTATAGTGATAATTCACTGTGATTTTTAAATTTGGGTTTCCATAATAGCTGATGGTGTTGAATATCTTTTTATCTTTTAATATCTTTTAATCTTTTTTATCTTTAATATCTTTGATTATTTGCAATTTCTATATCCTTTTCAGAAAAAGGATGGCAGATTTATGTTGTTTGCATTTGATGTGTGAGTTTTTGGTATCTCCTGAGGCCTCAGGCCCCTTCCAGTACCCTAAGTGCAAGTGAGAAGATTTTTCCTTAGGGAGGTCTAGGTAATTAGCCAACCTCACTCTTCCCCTCATGCTTACCCAGTCTCATAATTTCTAGGTCGTTCTGAGTCTCTGCCCTTGGCATCTAGCTCAATTAACAGATTAAACCAGAAAAATTTCCTTTCTCAGATAAAATTATAAATGTGGTACAGATATTTAGAGTTAAAAGAGGAGGAGGAGTACTAATGTCACTGATTGGTAGGCTTTAGCTTTTCTGGATAAATCTTTATTGCTGCATCAACTCTCAGTGCTTATTCTTTTTTATATTTATTTTTTTGTTTTAGGTGGACATAATATCTTTATTTCACATTTATGTGGTGCTGAGGATTGAACCCAGTGCCTCGTGCATGCTAGATGCGCACTCTACCACTGAGCCACAATCCTAGCCCCTCAGTGCTTATTCTTATATAACATGAAGCTGTGGTTATAGAAATGAAGCCTCCATTGAACAAGATCACTAGAACCTGCACTGTACTTAGCACAAATGCTACAATATAAATGCATTCTTATGAATCTATAAAAAATCACACACAGTGGAATGAAAAGATGTTATTTTGTATTAATTATTTTTCACATATAATCACCCAAAAGCCTCTTTGAAGGATGGATGTAGATGAGGGTATTTTGGGGGATGAAGCAATAATATGGAGACCATCTTTTGCAGACTTGCCCCCTTCTAAAACGTGTTTTATTTGAGTCAGGGAGCATGCCTTCATTTCTATTAATTGGCTGTGCTAAAACTTTCTGAGCTGCTCTATGTGTACTTACTAACAGAGGGATTCTCTTTTCTGTCTCTCAGCCATTCTCGTGCTGTGCTCCAGCAATTTCTTCTACGCCAGAATCCCACCCACGATGTTTTACAAAGTGCATATGAACCATAATGAAGCATTTTTAGGAACCGGATGCCCTGTAACCCACGTTTGTCTAAATAATTACTATGAGTTTTTATACCACCCTCAAGACTGTGGCATCGAAACTAAAGTAAGGGGAATGGCGCTCTCACCTAAATTGAGAGTCTTGCGGTTTCTTTAACCTGTCAACAAACCAGAAGTCACTAAGTTCTTATTTGTAGTATGGTTAGATTGATTTAACAGTCACATTTACAACAAAAGTTAAGAAGGAGATGCTAAATACTATTTTTTTTAACTTGTTGTTCAGTAACTGAAAATTCATATTGCTCAATTTGTGGTAGAACAGGTTAAGAATTGATTATCTTCAAAGGACGAATGTAGTTTCTCTGTGCTTCAAGGATTATTAAGCAGTTTTACAAAAGAGTTATTCTTTATAATTTGAAATTTGGCCAACTGCTTCCAGAAGAAGGGAGTAACACGAGGTAAGCATCAGACAGCTTTTCAAAGTAAATGTTTGACTCGTACCAGTCCTAAGCCCAGATATTCTGGCATGCCTTACTGGGCATATTGATAGGTCACTTAGGGCAATTGTATATACCACTCCTAAAGGTATAATTGGGATTTTTGACTTGATTTAAAAAAAATTAAAAGTCAGTGAAACTTTGTCATAATATTAATTTTTTTGTTTAATATCCCAAATAAAATACCAAAAGAAATACTAGAACTTTGTCAATTCTACATGAATGTTATAGATTCAGTTTCATAGAAAGAAAAATTCAAGATGGAGTTGAGCATGCATTTTTTTTTTTCGTTGGTGCCGTGGATTGAACCCAAGGCTTTACCAGGTGTTAAGCAAATGTTCTACCACTGAACAATGGCTCCAATTCCAGGTTATTTATTAAGTACTCTTGGGATAAAGAAGGTTGGGTAAAATGGAGAAGCTGTGCTATTGATGTAGGCTTAAAGGCAGCTTTGGCTGACCCTACAGAGCTTCAAATTCCTGCTGGATAAGTGATTGGAAATTTGAACTGTATCAAGGTTATTCTTTACCACCATGATGAGTGCTCCTCCCACACCATCCCCAGAAATGAGTAAACAGAGTTTAAACAAAATTCCCTTCATATTGAACAGAGGTAGCTCTAAGATTCCAAACAGGATTCAACTAATCTGAAAGCTCACATCCTCTGTCTCTCTGTTGATAAGCAGTACTCTAGCTACAATGGTGTTTCTCAAAAAGAGGTGCAAACACTTTCTTGAGTATGAATCACAAAGATCTTCCCTGTTTCATCTCACAAGTATTGTTTGCCTCTTATGTACAAACATTGTGCCAGATTTTAAATCATCTGGCACATGAGGAAAATGGTCCTGTTCCCCATAAATAGATGGTGTTTTTTGTTTTAAGAGGGTGTGACCATTTTTAGAGTGCTCAAAATATCTGTAAATTTCTATTTGAATGCCTTGAAGTTTCCTGAGATAATTGAGATAAACATTCCAAACTTCCTTTCCTTTTAGATTTTCCAAGAAGTTGTTGTGTTTAAAACTAAAATTAAGTATGTTTCAAGAAATACTACTCTAACTGAAATGCCTTTGTCATGTGTCATCAACAAGTGAGTACAGTATGCCAGACACCTGTCCTGGCCCCCAGCTTCATCTTTACCTTCTGTTTTAATAAGATGCCCAAGCCCAAACAGTAAAATGGCAAAACTAGAAGTGTGTGTATAGGGTGGACAGCCCTAGATCCTAATGGGAACAAAATCTCTTGATTGCTAGTCAGCATTCTTTGAAAATTATTGCAATTGTCCCCTAGAATATAAAAACATTAGGAATATTGAAATATAGAATAATAATGATTTGTTTTTGAAAAAAGTGTTGATAACTGAAAACCTGATTTGAGTGCCATTTACCATGTTATTTTAGCTTTAAACTTGAGCCCACTTTCAAGATTCCTGAAGGTATTAGGCAAAATGAAAGGCAAAACTCAACCCAAATAATACCACAAAGTATCAAAGAATCAAGATCAGCATGCACCATGGCCGGCTGAAGTTGTGGGGTGAGATTAAAAAACACATTATATTAGGATCCATGGGTGGAGACTTGACTCTTTCTGTACCTTATTAACTGATTTTTTAAAAAGTCTGAGATATTCTCTAGATTAATAACATCTTTGATCAGATCTTAGCAAAACGGATATATTTGAAAGAACTTTCTTTGGGAAATTTTTCCATCAAATTTTCTGGTTTAAATCTTAAACTGGAATTCTTGTCCCCCTCAAGTGATGTGCTGTTCCCACAGGTAGTGCTAGTTATATTAGCAGCTAATGTTTTTAAATCACTGCATGCAGATACTGTTCTAAGCATTTTATTGAGTGTTACTCATGGCGACTCAATGAGGTAGATACTACTATGCCAATTTTCAGGTGAGGAAATTGAGGCACAGAGAAATTGAGTTTTTTTTTTTTTTCCTTAGATCCTTCATTGGTCAATGGTAGAACCATAAAGTAAACCCAGATATTGGGTTTCTAAACCCATGCTTCTTAACACCACAAACACTGCCTTGCAATGTTCTGGAGAAATAAGCAGAAATCAATACATATAGAAGCAACAGGAATTTGGCCCCTTGTTCAGCCTTGCAAACATTAGGCTTTGAACTTGTGGTATTTCTTGATTTTCTTTTCTCATTTTACTTTCCATTTTTTGGAAAGGAACAGGAACAAAAATGGCAGCACGACTACTGAGTGGGAAGTGGAAGTGAGAATAAACAATGCACATGAAGACATGGGAGCTGCTTGTGGGATACCATCATGGTAGGCACACTTAGAAGTGGCACAGTGTGGCTTTGTCCAGGCACATCCTAGACAAGAATCAAGATGATTGTCAAAGAAATGTCATGTATTTGCACTAAGGCACTTTGTACTGAAAGGGCTTCCAAATCGGGGATGGCAAATTCATGCATTCCTGTTTGTAGAAGGTATTATTGATCACAGTATTCTTGCTATTCTATTGCTAACTGGTAGAGATTCCTTATAAATAAGAGGTGTCTTTCTTGGGTGTCATATGAAATTCCATAATCAATGTAAAGTCAGAATTTCTATCAATTCCAATATCAAAAAAATTCTGAATTTTAAAAAGCAAGTATTAATATTGAGCCTATAAAGTAGCTTCATTGGTAATCCCTGGGGATGTAAACTCAGAAATGTCATAAATCTTGGTTGCAGCTTCTTCCAGGATTATTAAATGCCCATAGGCAATGCGGTTCTTTATTCTCAAGTCCCATATAAAGGGATACTTATCACCATCTATCTGAGCTGGCAACCTATGCTGGGTTCACAAAATCTGACTATTTCAATAACTTAAGAAAACAGTGAAGAAAGCATGCAAACACACAGAAGTACCTTTTCAAAATCCAGGGATGACTCTGTGACCTTAAGGGTCTGTGGAAAGAGACAGCCACTGGAATTCTTCATTCTTATATAGAGGACACACAAGGGGAGGTTCTATGGAACATTCTGTCCCCCAAAGGGCAAAGGGGTAGGATTACAAAAGAACAGGTGAGTGTAACTCAACCTCACTGGGTGACACCGTCTCCTGGAGCGCGGGGGTAAAAGTCCAATGTTTTGCGGGGTGCAATAACTATTCAGTACCCCTTTACTCAGGACTTAAAGGTGTATACATAGCTACTGTCCAGAGTGGCTCCCAACAGATACTACCCAAAATCCACATGTTGATTGGTTATTAATAAAAGGATGGAGCTATGTTGTAAAGAGTGCCCAAGGAAGCATTTGGAATGATCTTCATGGCTTAAAGAAGCAAAAGTATATTTAGTCACTTAGGCATGCATTGTGCTTAAATCATGATGCACTTCAGGTTGTGGTCTCTCTCATGGAGCACTGACTTTCTCAAATTCTTTTCTCCCCTTGTCTCCTATCCACAACCTCTCTCCCTACTTCATGCACATACACTGCCTTACTTAGAAGTAGCTAAGCAATGTTTATATCTGGACCTGTTTTTTTTTTTAATCATCTTTCTTCCTTTTCAGTAACAATCCAAAATGTTACAGACCCTTGTTTGCCAAATGATGTACCTGTATCAGAAGAGAAGAAACCGGGCTATTCACCCCTCCATCGAGAGGCAATTTGGAATGACTGCAGCGAGTGCTTAGACTGAGGATTTAAGAAGTGTGAGATGTGAGAAGTTGAAATGAGCTTAAATGATATCTCAACTCTGATCCATTTTTAAAAAGAAATTAATTTGCAATTTTAAATAAAATGGTATGTTTCCTTCTTATATTCCCTTTGTTAAAAAAAGGAGCTGCCCTTTTAACTATGGAGTTTTATTTATGAATAAAATTTGTTCTATCACATACTGTTTCTAATTATCAAAGAGCTGATCTTCATGTCATGATAAGCTTCTATGCCCATTTTAAAGTGTATTTTTTTTTTTTTTGTGGTGCTGGGGATTGAATTCAGGGCCTGTGTGCATGCAAGGCAAGCACTCTACCAACCGAGCCATATCCCCAACCCCATTTTAAAGGTTTTTAACATAAAATTACTCACTCTTCTTTGTTGCTGACTCATGCCCTTGGCTAAGGCTTTAGTTGTGGGGACCTAGAATGATGCCTATTCATTCTTCTATTCTGCCAACATGCCCTTGTGGAGCTCACATTTCAGTAGGAGGAGACACTATAATAGGCTGTAGTGGTCTACTGTATAGAATGGTGACAATAATCAAAAAGACAGAGTGTTACAAAGCATCCTAGGAAAGGAAATTGCTTCTGAGGGAAAGTAGGGCAGAGAAGAGGGATTGGGAACACTGGGCTAAGCCTTGTGGGTCTAGATGTAGCATGTGGGTGACGGGTGTGGGGAAAGAGCTGAAGGAAGTGAGAGAGTGAGGCATGCAGATCCTGGAGGGAAGGTTATCAAGACTGTGGAGGTATAAAGTAATGTTTTGCTATATAAAAAGCATAAGGTATGTATTATACAGAGTTAACATGTTATCAGAACTTAGCTCTGTAATTTTTTTTATTGGTTGTTCAAAACATCACAAAGCTCATGACATATCATCTTTCATACATTTGACTCAAGTGGGTTATGAACTCCCATTTATACCCCAAATACAAATTGCAGAATCACATCGGTTACACATTCACATTTTTCCATAATGGCATATTAGTGACTGTTGTATTCTGCTATCTTTCCTATTCCCTACTATCCCCCCTCCCCTCTCCTCCCATCTTCATTAAACATTACTTTATGCTTCTGGATGAAAATCATTCTAAATGTGTTATGCAATTTTCTTTTTTACTACTAATAGGTCTATGGAAGATAATTCTTAATTCCTAGGTCATCATGATGATGATCAACTAATATACTGCAAAGTATACAGGATCCAAGGAATATGGAGTATTTCTGGCATCAGAAAAAAATAAAACATCAACCTAAAAAAAAAGAGACTGTGGAGGACTTATGCTATGGAGTAAGCCTGGTACAGAAAGATGGACTTTACCACCTCACTTACCTGTGGGCTCTACAGGTGTCAAACTGATTAGAAATAGAGGCTAGAATAGTGATTCCCAGGGGCTGGGGAAAAGGGAGATGCTGATTACAGTTCAGTTAAGTAGGAGGAATAGGCTCTAGCGGTTTACTGTATAGAATGGTGATAATAATCAATAATAATGTATTTTCCATTTCAAAGTTAAGAGAATTTAATGATTTTTATTCAATTTTATCTGTTCATTATACTTATACATTATATGGAGACTCATTTTTACAAAAATATACAGCCATGGAATAAAATTTGCTTCAATTTAGTCCCCAGTATATCCCTTTCCCTCACCCTGTTCCCTTTCCTATACTGATCTTCTATTTATAGTTTTTTAAAAAAATTAGTGCATTTTATACACACACACACACATATAAAGGTCAAATTCACTGTGGTATATTCATATATGTACATAGGATAGTTTGGTCAGTTTCATTTCACTGTTCCTTTTCCTTTCCCTTCTCCCTCCTCAGTCTCCTTCCTGTACCCCACCGATCTCTCATGTTTTCATGGGCTTCCCCCCACCCACAACCTGCCTTTCTCCCTGCCGCCCTTATTTTGGCCTACCTTCTGCATAGGAGAGAGAACAATGGGCTCTTGACTTTCTGGGTCAAACTCATTTCACTTAGCTGTTCACTTAGTTCTCCGTTTCCATCTGTAAGCAAAAATAACCAACACAGTTTGGGCACCATTATGAAAACAAAATAAATGGTACCGAAGCAGACTCCAAATGGATCAGCAGGCTTTCCTTTATTCTTCAGTGTCATTTTCTGAGAGGAAAATGGCTGTGGTTGTACAAGGAGTCTGCGTTTTATAGGTTACAATGAAGGTGGTTTAGTTATTGGAGACTGAGGCAGGACATGTTGGTTTGCACAGTCAGGAAAGAAGTTGTCAAAAGCCTGAAACTCATTGTGCCTGGGAAAAGCTCAGAACTAGGTGTTCACAGATTATCTTCCTCCTCTGGGACCCACTGTGACCCAGAGCTTCACTATTTGCTCTTCTCCTTCCAGGACTCATTGGCGATGGGAAAGGGTGAAGGACCCACTGTGGTGGGTGGGGAAGAGATGAAAGTTTACTTGTTCCCCCCTGGGGTGGGGGGGATTGTTACTGGGAAAGGATTTGCTGGGAGAGGATTAATGATGCCTTCCTCTTCTCTCTTCCTCCAGGTCACACAGTTTTGAGGGGTTTTCATTTTCCTGTCCTGGGGGTTATCATTTTCCATATCTTACACCATCCATTTACTAGCAAAAACTATAATTCTATTCCTCTTTATGGCTGAATAAAAACTCCTTTGTGTATGTATACACCATATTTTCTGTATTCATTCACCTGTTGATGGGCATCTGGGCTGATTTTGTGATTTTAATGTTTTTGCCACAAAAAACAAGTGAGATGATATATTTGTTAATTAGCCAGATTTAATAATTTCTCAGCATAAATATCAAAATATCACTTTCTACTCCATAAATTCATACAATTACAGTCATTTAGAATGAAGTGTAAAAAAAAGAGTATGAAAAATAGCTAATAAAAAATATCTGGAAAGAAAGCATGCCCTGAGTATCCACAGATCAGTGTGGTTGGAGGGGGAAAGTCTTAATAAATGAAGTTTTTTTAAAAAATTATTTTTTAGTTGTAGTTGGACACAATACCTTTATTTTATTTATATGTGGTGCTGAGGATCGAACCTAGGGCCTTGCACATGCTAGGCGAGTGCTCTACTGCTGAGCCATAATCCCAGCCCAATAAATGAAGTTTTTAAGAAAGAAAAAAAATACCTTTAAAATGATGGTACTCTGCTGGGGTAGACCACCTAGTTCCCCAAAATTGATATAGCGTTATGGGGAAATGCCTGCAGCTCACCATGACCACTGCTGCATCCTGAGTAGGGTACAATTTGTGGGGTACAAAGTACAGAAAAACAATTTTTATAAGAAAACAGCTTTCATTTCAGTTTCTCAGAAACAGCTCTTGTAACAGTTTTTTATAGAAGGCAGCAAAATGGAGACTTAGGCTTATCTATGACAGTTTTTGCTTTATAATTGTCTTATCTCACTTATCAAAATCTTATATATAATCTATATATATATTTTTTACTAATCCATAACCTATAATTTACACTCTTATTGATTGTATTTATCAGTTTACACCACAACATTACAAGCTTGGATTTTATCCCAAATAAGATGGAAAAGCCACTGGAAAACTTCAAATGGAAGAGTAACATGATCTGAGTTGGGTTTTTACCAAGATTACATGAGCTGGGTCATCAGATATGAAGAGGGAACGAGGAGATTGGTTGGATACTGATGACTCTTAGGCCAGTGCTCCATATACAGGGGTGATTTTGCCCTCTTGAAGACATATCTAGAAACAGTTTTGTTTGCCATAGTGGGGTACTATTGTGTTAAGAGAATCTAGAGGACACAGGCCAGGGGTGCTGCTGAACATCTTCAGTGCTTAGGATTGCCACTGGCAACCAAGAATTATTTTGCCCCAAGTGTCCATAATGTTGAGTTTGAGAACCCTGTGTTAGATACAGCAGTGGAATACATAGGAGGTGGTCGGATCTATTTATCCACCTGTATATCCATCCATCGTCTGAGAATGATTTGCTGATGGTTAGATATGGGGTATGAGAAAGAGAGGTATCCAGGAGAGTTTATGACCTGTGATTTATCATGAAGTGGGAGATGCCTCTAAATCAGATAAGAATATGGAAGGTGTGGTTCATGAACTAACTCTGTTCTGAAAATACTGTGTTTAGATGCTTGTTAGATCTCCAAGAGGAGAGAACAACTGGGTATTTAATATATATATATATATATATATATATATATATATATATATATATATATATATATATATATCTGAATTTCAGGAGGAAAGGCCCAGGCTGGATGTAGAAAATTAGGATTCATCCTTAAAATGTAATATTCTTAGAGACTGACTAAGTTCAAAGCAAATAAGGAAAAAGAAGACAATGGGTCTAAGGCTTGAGTCTTGGTATTTCCAGTGTGAAGAGGTAGTTAGAGGAGACAGAACCTTCAAGCCAGCCAAAGAGAAGTCAGCAAGGAAGAGTAGAAGTTAAACCAGGATAAAGGGGCTCCTGACAGCCCATAGATGGGGGTGTCAACTACGTTAATGATCTCTGAAAGGTTAAATCTGATGCGAACTAAGAATTAATCATTAAATCCAGCAATGTAGAGGGCTCTTATAGTTTGATAACAGTTTTGGTGGAGTGGTTGGGGCGAAAGTCTGTTTAAGAGAAGATGGGAAGAAAGGAACCCAAAAGAGCAGTTATGAATTGCTCTCCCTAGGAGAACAACACTGTAAGAATAGAAGAAGGGTAGTTCTTAGGGAAAGTGGAGCTAGAGACCAGTGTACAGGTGGAAGCAGTAAGGTGGATTGCAAAATGCTAAATACAGGCTGTGGGTGGCAGGGTCAGCCACAGCTGAGAGGCAGGTGGAATTTCCTTGTGCTAACCCCACAGTGAACAAGATCCTAGAATCCAAAAACATGGTTTGAGAATTCCGCATACTTTCTTCTCTATCAGTACCATAGACTTAAAGAAGAAACAGATCTCTTGTCACAACTGATGTTCTTACTTACTTTACCTACTCTCTGGAATTTAGAACCCATGTGAGCCAGTTGTTGTAGCAAAAATCTGTAATCCCAGTGATTCAGGAGTCAGAGGCAGGAGGATTGCAAGTTCAAAGCCAGCCTAAGCTACTTTGTGAGGCTCTAACCAACTTAGCAAGACCCTGTCTCAAAACGAAAAATAAAAAGTTATGGGATGTGGCTGAGTGGTTAAGTGTCTGGGGGTTCAATATCTGGTACAAAAAAAAATATCCCTCCCCCAAGGGAAAAAAAAAAAGAAATTCATGTGATAGATGAAGGGTCAGAATTTAGGATTCTGGGCTGAATGCTAGGAAAGGCCTAAGGACGCGTCCATGGGCAACACCTGAGCTCCCTGTTAGCTATAAAACAACCCAGGGTAGCCCAGCTTCTTTTTGTCTTTGTGTCCTGAGGCTGTTGTCTCTGGTCTGGTGTCATGAAGTCTCCCTTGAAGCTAGCTTTAGTTCCTCTCCTCATTGCTGGGACTTTGTTTGGATACAGTGCACCAGCAGGTATAGAAGAGAATTTTGCTCACAGCTTTTGTCGACCTTTGGGCACACTGACATGCTCCATATGTATGTTGAATGAACTGTTTTCTAATTTGACTCTCTGACTCTTATTGTTCCAGCTGATACTAAGGATTTTCTGATTCTAATTTCAGTTAGGGTCAAATAAGCGGCACTATTTCCTTTTTATCAATGTGCTGAGTTCAAATTGATGCTATTTTTACTTTTATGAAACACTTTTAAGCATCAGATATTTTCTTTTAACTCTAACTTTTCTCATCTGCCATGTTGTTCTTCCATGTCTGAACCTCACACCAGCAGAATTTTCAAGAAATCTCTCACTGGGCAGAATTGATTACCCAATTCTCATTCACAGTGCTCTTCTTAAATTAATTTTTTTTCTGACTTGGTACTGGGGATTGAGTGAATCCAGGGGCCCTCGTCCACTGAGCTAAAATCCCCAGGAATTTTTTTTTTTCAAAACAGGGTCTCGCTAAGTACACCAGGCTGGCCTCAAACTTGTGATCCTCCTGCTTCAGCCTCCTAAATTGCTAAGATTACAGGCCTGTGCCACCATGCTCTGCCCTAAATTAATTTTCTTATACTGTTCCTCCTCCAGCTTCTGCAGGAACATTTTTTTAAATTGAATTTTGCTATTTCATTATTATCTTCCTGACCCCTCTTTCATATAGCAGATCAGGAAATCACTAGTCATCTTGGCAGTGAGCAACTGTACCTGTCAGCACGCTTTGTGTGGCTTTAGGAAGCTGATTGACACCTAAGTAAGTCTCAGGAGGGGCCCAGGAGGTTACAGATCTGTCTGCAAAGTGGGTTTGACAGACAGGAGGCCCTTGTCTTGAGATAATTTGTAATGACTAAACCTGGAATTAATCAATTAGACTTTAGTGTTATTATATCTAGCAAAACTTCTTCAGTGGCAGTTACCTTATTTGATTTTTTTTAATTGATAGGATTTTGTTGTTACGACTTCTGTTGATGGCTGCAGCAGTGTGTGTCACTTGTAAGCAAGATGACATGAAAGGGATTTTGGAATTGAGACGTCTAGCCCACACATGCCATAAACAGTTGGAGCATAATATGAATACGGTTTTGTGGACCTGAATCTTGAGGGGTCAACAGTCTAAGATAAACCATTGTTGAAAGAATGAGATCATTTAAATATACAAACCCATAGGAAGAAGAAAACCACACAGCCTTAGGAACAGAGATAGACCAGGAGTGATTTCCTAGGAACCCAGTGAATAGGAGCTTTTTGTGTCTCCTAGCCAGAGTACTATGAAGGAGAGTGAGCAATAAGTATTAAAGCATAAGGTGAATTCTAGCCGTTTGATACGCAAATATATTTCTGAAAGTATGATGTTTAAGTATGAATTGAAAAAAGGTGGCCACTGGCTGGCAGTCTTAGTTGAGTGGCTTGTTGAGGTCTTGTGGAGTTTTGGATGTCTGGGGGAAGAAAGGAAGAATCAGTGGTAACTGCAATTTCTAGCTTTCTCGGGTGAAGGAATCTTAATTACTTTAAATTTACAGGAATTTGTTCCCCATCTCCATCCTAAAGATCTGACATCTTAATAAGCAGATGTGGGTTCCTTTGACATAATTTACTTTAAATAGCATTAACCTAAACACATATATAAAAGTTCATGAAGTTTTGCCTAGTGAATTACTTTAAATTGAACACCTGGCTATCCCCAGGTCAAGAACAGGAGCAGCACTCAGAACACCTGGGGAAGCTTCTTTTCCTTTTTCTCAAAATCATGTCCTCATTTTTGGATTGGTGTGGGGACTAGGAGGAGCTTTCCACAACACAAGAACAGATGACTCTGCCTAGATGGGGAAGAAAGGCAATCCTGTTTCTCCTGAGGTTAGAGAGAGGGAGAGATTGGGGAGGAGCAGGGAGAGAGGAAGAGAAAGAAACATGTCCATTTTGAAAATAAGTTGCAGTGGCAGAGCAGCAAGGGCTGTATTCAAAGCATGAAGTGGACCGTTGTTGTTATCTTTCCTCACTGTCAATTTCTGCATTCCATTTCTATGAATAAATGGGTGACTGACTTCTTCAAGCTGCTTCCTGCTGAGGGAGGGTGAAGGAGGGGGAGTGACCTGAAGTTCTTGGTCTCCATGGGTTGGGCATAGACAGTTAAGGGTGTTCAGCATCAGGGAAGTCCAGGGGTCCCTGTGGCAGTTGGTGGGTGACTGGACAAGGCATACATAGGGCAGAGATCTCGCAGATGGCAAGGGGGTTACAACATTGCTGCATTCCGTTTCCTTTTTCTAAGTGGATTAAGAGAAGTTGGGACTTCCTTGAGGCAAACAAAGGCAGTTTAATCAGCTGCTGGGATGATCCCAAAGTGCCTCCCTTTACCCAGTTGGACACTAGTCAAACTCGCTGTCTCCTACCTCTCCAGCAGTTGGCGCTCCACAAGTTCACCAGCCATCTTGCTCCTCAGCATGGAAGTGGGGTTGCTTGGAGAGCCAGGCCTGCCCAAGGAAGTTGGAGCAGGGGCTGCAATGGGGTCCGATCTGGATTGCGAATTTGTCACTGAAGGCTCAGTCCTTGTCCTCGATGTTAATCCAGTAATGAGGACATGGTTTTGAGAAAAAGGAAAGTTTTATGGCTTTGCTAGCAAAGGAGAAGCACAGGAGACTTCTGTCCCAGAGGCTGTGAATTTCCACATACGCAGTCTTGATGCTTGTATCTAGAGGAGGGTGGCTCAACCTTTTGATCCTACAAAAGTTTTCTGAAAAGTTTCTACAAAGTTTATGAATGCTCTGGTTGCTTCCTAGCTTGGCACAAACTTGGATTTATCGGTAATTTTCATTGTATTTAGTGAATGTTTAGTATTATTTTATGGTAGTTTTAATTGGCATTTTCATGTTAAAAAATGAAGTTAGCCATTTTTTATAAGTTTATTTGCCATTTGAATTTTTTTTTTGGAAGCGCCTGTACCAGTCTCTTGTTCAACTATTTTTCCACTGAATTTTTCTTGAAATCATAGGATTTCTGTAATATTCTGGATGCAAAGCAGTAGTTTATGTGGCACACATTTTTTTCCATGCTTTGGCTTTAGTTTTTACTTTCTTAGTGGTATCTTTCTAATCCACAGCTCTTCATGTTGCTGTCATTCATTCTATTCACCTTTTCCTTTATAGTGAGGGTTAAGAATCCTTCCTGAGTCCAGGCCAAACAACAATGAAAGTCTTTACTTTCTCCCAGCTTTGTCCTGCTGTGAACATTTAGCTCAACATTAGGCCTGATACTTATTCTTGTGTATCACGTGAATCAAGTTGCTTGTACATAACAACAGATTGTCTCAATCCTAGATATTGCAAAATTTCTCTTGCCCTTTCTGCTCTACATACCATCATTATACAAAATCAAGTGTCCATAAATTCATGGGTATTTATGTTTATGTTTTGTTGGTCTGTTTATCCTCAATTCCTGGCTTAATTATGCTGTCTTTATAATAGTGTTGATATGGAGTGCTCCATTTTAAATCAGGTTTAATCATGAACTTCAGATTCGACAGATACCAAATATAATGTTAGTGGAAATTTAAAAGTATTTTCCTTATAGTCTATTTTTGGTTAAAATTAAGGTAGAGATTGCTGGCCTGAACAATCAGTCCTCTGGAAACAGCCAGGCTGATTAGATTTTACAATCTGGTTATTGAGGTGTTTTTTTTTTTTTAAAGGTGGAAACATAATTGTGGATATTTGCTTAAATAGTGGATGTTACTTAAAAATCAAAACCAAGGGTTGGAGATAAAGCTCAGTTGGAAGAGTGCTTGCCTTGCATGCACAAGGCCATGGGCTCAATCCCCAGCACCACTCACACACAAAAACACCCATAAAACAAAACAAAACAAAAAACCAAAGAATTCTATAAATTTTCCAGATTTGTAGACATGATAATTGTTGTGCACCTGGTTTCTAGATCATAAGAGCCAACTGTACATATTTCTTCCCAACTTCTTGTTCAGTGACTGCTTGAAATTAGTTATTTTGGGAGGATTTATAACATGTACTATGGTTTGAATGCTTCACCTCCAGAATTAAAGTGCTGCCAGTGAGAGCATTGAGAAGCAGAGACTGTAGGAGGAGCTTAGGCCCCCAGGGTTCCCTCCTTACTGATGGGATCCAGGCCCCTAGAGGAGGCTTCATGCAGCTTTTGGTGGGCTTGTGCTCCTGTGCACCTCTGTTTTGCTGTGTGAGGACATGGCCCTCCTCCTCCTCACATCATGCATTTTTTCCAGCCATGGAATCTGCCACGGCCTGGAACTTGGATCAGCTAGTCTCCAGAACTGGGGGAAAATAAATTCCTCTTTATAAATTACCCAGGCTCAGGTATAGTCAGCCCTCCATATTCATGAGTTCAACTAATGTCTGATCAAAAATTTTAAAAATTCACCTTTACTTAACATGTACAGACTTTTTTCCTGTCAATCCCTAAACAACATGACAACTAATAACATTGAATTATATTGCATTGGATGTTATAAATAATTAGATGACTTAAAGTATGTGGGAGTTTGTACAATACTGTACCATTTTATATAAAGGATAAAATGAACCTCCAAGGATTTTGTTATCCCCATGGGTACTGGAACCAAACCTCCATGGGTACTGAGGACCAATTGTGCTTTTAATAGCAGCACAAAAAGATCAGAACACTATGGAAGAGAGGAAACACTGCATATTTATGCTTTTCCACCCCAGAGAATCGGTTAACATTTTCCACCACACTGTTGAGTATAAAGATTGTGGCTAAACTAGGCTGATGTAACAGGTTTCAAAATACAGTGGACTAAGTAGCCATTTATTTTGCTGAAGGATGAGTCCAGAGATGGTAAGGTGGCCCAGAGCACGATTGCTCCACGATTTCATTCCTTAGTACTAATGTCCCAATTCTGTCCCCAACTGACCGCTTCTGTTGATACCACTTCTCAGCCACCAAGAAAGGGAAATGAGGATGTCTAGATCAGTGGTTTTTCTCCAGAGAAATTACCCAGATATTGTATACATGTATTGCATCAGCCATGTCCTGGTTATGTGGCCATACCTACTGTCACCAGAGTTTGGAAAGATGGTCTTTAGTCACACAGCTTCCTACAGATGGTCTCTAGTTACACAACCTCTCCTGGAGGGTGACTATCAGAGTATTCTATTACTAAAGGCAATAATGAGTGCTGGGGAATATGTAGGAGTTTCGGCCATAGTCAATCTCCCTGGCCACATTATAATGATATATTCACCTTCATTTAAGAGCTACCCAAAATGCTATAAGTAGTGATAGTAAATAAGTCGAAGTTTAGGCTATTGGGGGATGTGCTGACTTTAGTTTTGTCTATTTATGGTTTCTCTTGTATGGGGAAAACTATGTGGGGTGTGTGTGTGTGTGTGTGTGTGTGTGTGTGCATGCATACACATACAAATATACATATACATATGGTTCAGAAGGAGCGGAATTATTGCTATGAAAACCCTCATGGAGGAAAATGGGATGAGCACTCTCCACATCAATTTCTCCAGGGCAGTAATTGCACAGAATTTCTCCTGACAGTGAAATTAAGTTTCTTAATCAGATCCTGGTTATGGCTCCAGAAAGCAAGTTCTTTGGTGCTATATTCTGACAGCCACTAGCTGTGCCTCTGGAATGATTATTCCTTATCTGTTGTTCTATATTGCCTCATCAGAAATGTGCACTAGGGACTATCTCCTCTGAGGGCAACTGCATGGTGTTTACTGTGTATGTTCTCCTAGTGCAGGTTTGGGGTCTGGAGTTGCTCTTGAAATCAATCTGTTATACTACGTTTAAAAAGCAAGATTTGTGGTTTCCATGGCAATATAATTACCTCAAAATTTCATTAGGAAGAACTTGTGTTTTGGGCTCTGATGGAGAAAGTAGCTTGTAGGAGGTAATACTGAGAACAACTTGAAGATGTAGGTAAAGTACACATGTACCTTTTTGAAGGTACTGGAGACCTGGCAAGGTGGCCAGCAGTTGGAGGGCTAAGGTCTCAGAGAAGTGAACTCAATATTCTGCATATTTCTTTTTTATCTCAGGATATTTAAAATGTTTTGGTGCTGATGGTGGGAGGGAGATGCAGAGAAACCAGCAGAATGTGGCTTATAGGGCTTAAGGGTGAAATAAGAATTCATCACATTTTACCAAAGCACTCAGGACTTGAAGCACTAAGGTTCCTAAGGTGAAAGCACATAGAAGTGAGCCCGGTGCTTAGACAGTTTTCTTCCTGAAGCATTTTCCCCCAAATCTTAAGCAGTACAATAAGTGCATTATAAGTCAAGCAAAAGAATAAGAAAAATCAAGCAACATGCATGGGTTACTCCATCTAGTAGGAATTAAAAAAAAAGAAGAATTTCTAAGTGAACACAGACAGTGCTGTTCACTGACTGTATGAAAACACTGAAAGACCACAGGTGTTCCACCATACCTGTTAGAAGAGGCCCATACAAGTCAATGCACGTCCCCATGCATGACAAGATAGCAGAACACTGGAGTGAGTTATGATTTTACCAGGCAAGTGCAGCAAAGTCAGGATGACATGGGGTTTGGGGAGGGGAAGTTATGCTTGACTGGAGTTTAGGCAAGGCAAACGTGGAGTAAAAGACAAGATAATTAACAGTAGAGGGCTGGTAGGATCAAAGATTGAGGTCTCAAGACATTAATGAGTTATTGGTGATCATTCTTAGAGGATCAACTGGACATTAGAATCTTGGAAGAGAGACTATGTTATATGAAATTGAGGTTATGAAGAAGGTGGATGGTGATGACAAAGGTCTGGGAATAGATACCTGAGGTAAGGTAGAAGATAGTCTTTTAATTTGAACTTTTTAACATAATTGCAGACTCATAGAACCTTTGCAAAAAATAGTACACAAAATTCCCATATAGCTGCCCTAAGATTCTCTCAGTGTTAACACTTTGCCATTTAATTCTTCTCTTGTGTGCACTTCTATATTTTCCTCTAGACCATTTGATAGTCAAAGTATGACCTTTTATCGCTAAGCATTTCAGTGTATATTTTCTAAAACCGAGTACATTCTCTTGTATGATCCACAATTATCAAGATTAGGGAATGAATAGTGATACAGTATTGTAAGCTGCAGACCTGTTCAAATGTCCATAGTTCTGTCATTCATGCCCTCCATGGCAAAAAGAAAAAATCCAGTTTAGGATCAAATTCAGTATCATAGACATCAGATCTCTTTAGAATCTTTCGATCTGTGTCAGAATTTAGTATTTTTTTTTAAGTGAGCAGGCTATTTAGTTTGTAGACTATTACTAGTCAATTTGGGTGCTTATCTAATATTTTCTCAAGAATGGGTCCAGGTTCTTCATCTTTGACTGAAATACCCAGAAGTCCTGTTTTGTTGTTCTCAGTGTGTTGTGTCCAGATGCACAAGGTACCTGTTTGCCCCACAGGAGGATCACATAGTTATGGTGGTACCTGCCATGTTATAGAGTCATTTACTATTCATTATAAAGTTGTTTGTCAACAATAATATTTTCTTGGGAGACTACATCAAATACCTTTTTTTTTCTCCTCAAGTTTTTACTAATTTTAAGCATCCATTGATGATTCTGGCCAAAAGTAATTATTAATGTGGTGGCTGCAAATGTGTTATTTTCCCCCAGTTATTCTAGCAGTTGGTGTCCTCAGGAAAGTTAGACTCGCCCTTCCCTCTCTCTACTTTGTCTGATGTAGCTATATTGATAAACATTTTCTTCTAGCTATTCTGTGTGCTTTCTTTTTCCATGGGATTACTTAACATTTTTTTTATTTTTCTTTTGTCTTCCTGTTTTAAGTGTGTGCTCATTTCATCCAGAGAGTTTGATTCTACTTCTGTCTGTAGGGATTAGGAAAATTCCTTCTGCTAAGGGAAGGCTGCAGCCTCTGGTGGGTCTACCTTGGAGTGGGAATCCCATATGATGGCATTGCACCTGCTGTTGTGTGCTTTAGAATTTACACAGGACTCTTGCTTGACGATTGGAGTTGGAACAACTTCTTAATTTGCTCAGTTTCCTGCTGTTCAGATCCTGGTACCTTGACTTTGCTGCCTTGCTTCTAAGATTTCTCCTGGGTCTTTTATTGCTAAGAATTTCAGTGTATATTTTCTAAAACCAAGAACATTCTCTTATATGCTTCACAATTATCAAGATTAGGGAATTAATAGTGACACAGTATTGTAAGCTGCAGACCTTAGGTTTTTTTTTTCCTGTTGAGAAGATGCTTTACCCCTGTCTTGCACAATTCTGAGCTGTTTCCTAGGACACAGGTGTACTGATGTGTTCTCTTTGGATTTCTCAGTCTTGAAGATCAACTGTAGTCTCCTTTGGATTCAAGTTGACTTTAAAGCAATAACAATTGGAGATTGGTATCTGCTTCCTGATGAGGTGTTTCTGGGGTTTGGATGTCCTGTGACCAATGTGCACCAGGATATTTACACATTTTTATACCCTACAAGTGACTGTGGCATCCAAACTTTGGTAAGAGCAATTGGTATTTTACTTGGTTGGGTCATTAAGTGCATGATCATTTCATCCAGAGAGTTTGTTTCTACTTCTGCCTGTAGGAATTAGGAGAATTCTTTCTGCTGAATAGAATAGAAAATGAGGTATTTCAGAGAGATGCTTATAAAGCATTTGACTGACAATTAACTTCCTTTACTAATGTGTTATTAGTCTAAGGTGAATGTGTTCTGACTTATGTGCCAATGCATTGATGAATATTTTTGGTTTCAGTTAGTATGAGTCTAGCATAGTCCCTCCTTTAGGGAGGAAACCATGACTTTAAGGAAGACAGGGAAACAGTAAGATATTTAGAAAGACCATAGAATTTAAACATAGATAAACCATTTCTTTAACAATTAGGCTTAATTGCTTTCCCAATAAAGGTCCTTGAGGAATCATGTTGTTTCTTGGAAGCAATAAATTCAGATTTAATTAAAACTTACTAGGGGATCCTGTATTGGATGTAGTGTTCCAGGTTCAATTTGTTTAAACATAATATGTTGATTTATCTATTTAAAATTTATTTTATGCCCTCAGGTTGCAAAGGGGAAGGTTATTTTTAGGACATCAATATCATTTATCTCGAAAACATCACCAAGGCAAGGAATCATGCCTATCTCATGCTCTGTTAATGAAGCTCCGCCCCCAAAATGGCCTGCGCTTTTATACATCCACCCAAGGTACTTGTGTTCAGAGAAAGTATTGAAACATGCCTTCCCCGAAAGCCCCCTTTAATGACAGCCCTGGTTTCTCTTTTAAAGCATGTTGTTATACATCCTCAATGGATCTTGAATCATCTCTCTACTTCCTAAATAGTTTTGAAAATAAGAAGGATGTTTTCTTGCACACCAAGATCTGACTGTGATAACACACAGTTGATTTTTTAAAATTTTTTATTTTGTGTTTAGCAGAACAAGCATTTATCTTTGCAAATACTAAGAGGTGTCTGTCATTTGTAAATGAATGGGAAGATCATTATTCCTCTATTAATAATTTCTTTAAAATATTTTTCATGTCAGGATCAACCTGGGGTTCCATTTAATTTCTACATTCTGTATTTTTCCTGTCTTATTTTCTCTAGCAATAATTACATGAGCACATTAGGGTTCACAACTGTCAGCAAGAAGAATTATATTTTATTAATTTTCCTAGTTTCTAATGACAGTTATATGCCTTCAGGATCATGAGATGAACTTTTTCAGTTTTTATACTTTTGGAAACTTTCAATAGGTCTAATTTTATGTCGAGCCCTTGTTTACCAATTATTATTTTAATCTAGTTATAAAATGTCATATGTCTGGAAGATGTTCTTAAGGCAACTTTTACATAAATTTTTTCATATATAAATTCTATACTAAGAATCTATGATCTCATTCTGGTGTCTAAACAGCAATGGGACACAGTGGCCCTCTCACTTAAAAAATAGAAAAAAAATCCTAGTGTCAGCAAATAGAAACAATACCCAGACTTCAGTTTGATCACACTGGGGCCTAAATAGACATTAAAATGTTTTATCTCTTGTTCTTTGTTTGAAGTTTGTTTCTTTACTTTCTAGGCAGATCGAATCATTGGCTTCTCCATTTTTCCGAAAACACTTCCGGTGCCCTTCCAAATAATTGCGATTGTGTTGTCATACTCCTGTACTTAGATCCTTCTCTATCCATGAAGATCAATGAAGTCAAGGTAGTTAAAACATCAATTTATTATATTCTTCAGGTATGGTCTTTGATAAAAGGAAGATTTTAGAAAAAAAATTGCATAAATGTGTGGTTTCATATATCAGGTACTTACCAGCCTTCCAGTTCAGGAATGGAAGATGTATATGTTACTATGACAACTTGTGAATTAGTCTTCATGATATTGTCCCCTTCATCTGATCCTGTTGGAGGGGGGATCTCTAGTAGTGGTTTCTCAGGCTTCGTAGAGTAGACCAGATCTGTAATCTTGGTGTTGATGTGTGCATAGTTGGCCATCTCAACATTCACTGAAACTTTATATAGTAACAAGAAATATTTTAGTGTTCCTATGAAGGCAGTCAGTCACTAAGCAATCACTAAAGGTACAAACTTGGCATTTTCTTAGAGATAAATCGTCTTTCTTAAAATGAAACTTGTTTAGCAGAATGTTCCCTACTCGTGGAATTTTTCCACTGAATCAGCAGTGAAAGGGAAGTTGTTAAAAAAAAAAATATTACATGTTTAGGGTGCTTGGGACAAGATATGACCCTGAAGGGAAAGGGGTTTGTTCTACAGAGATTGCTTTAAAGCTAGAGTTAAAAATGAAGCCATTTACTCTAGGAAATTGGAATGTTGCACCCATTTTATTTGTTCTAGAACTCTATAGTTACACATAGCATTTGGGTTTATCCCAGCAAATTCGTACATACGTGGAGTTGGCTTTCAGTTCATGATGCCCCCCTTTCCCATTCTCCTACTTTACTAGACTTCCTTTTGCTTGTCTATTAATTCATATTGGATGGGTTCTTTCTACCTATTCTTAAAGGCGAAGTTCTCTGTAGCATATATGTGCCCGTGACATGATTTAAGGATTTATTCTTCCTTACTCCCCTTCCATCCCTCCACTCTCTCTCTTCATGTCCTCCTACATCCCTGATATTTCCCTTGTTACCCTGCCCTCCCTCCCCCTTTCCTTTATTTGACTCTAGCCTCCCCAATTGAGAGAGAACATCCAAACTTTGAGTTAGCGTTTGGCATATTTCACTTAGCATGATGTTCTCCATTTCCATCCATTTACTGACAAATGCATAATTTCATTCTTTTTATGTCTGAGTAGAACTCCATTTTTTTGTGTGTGTATGTATATACACAGTTACATACCACAATTTCTTAATCTCGTCACCTCTTGATGGGTATCTGATGTTCATCCATAGCTATTGTGGATTGTGTTGCACACAGTTTAATACATAGTACTAAAATTTTGTGCCTGAGCATTTTTTTAATTTAAGTATTTATAGCTCTTGATGTGATGTCTTCTCATGGGTTAGTCTTGAGGATACAGATCAGTTTCTTCCCTCCTTTCTATCCCAATAAGAAAACTAGTTTAGCCAGATAATCCCATAATTATTAATATGAAAGACATTTATCAATTCTTTCTTTTTCTCTTCTAGGAAGTGCCTAACATTAGAACACTGACCACCGCATGCCTCATTTTATCTTCAATTGGGAAATGGAAATGGGTTACATAATGATGCACCGAGCAACATCAGTCTCTTGAAGACAGAGAAGCAGTAACAATCTTTTGAAATGGCATAGCTTTTACTGATACCATGTGTTTTTAGATGTTCTTATAAATATGTAATTTTAATAAAATTGACATTTCTTTTATGACTCCTTTTGAGAAAGGAGTTTAAAAATTATACTGGAATCAAATTCAATAAATAGTTTTGGAAGTTACTCATTGCACATGCTTCTTATATATTTCTCTTGGCCTCAATTTCCTGATCTGTAATATGGGAATGACAGTATATGTTTTTTTGAAGGTGTCTGGCTTCTAGATTGGCCCTGGGTCTGGTTTTAGACGTGCTTTCCCCACTGGAATGCAGCTTCAAGTTAGTAATTGTCATGGATTGGATGTTTGATGTCCCTGGAAAGCTTATGTGCTAAAAGCATGGGCTTTCTGCCAGCAAGGTACAGAGGTAGATTTTAGATAATTAGATTTTAGAGGTTATAATCTTATCAGTGAACTAATCCATTTGATGAACAACTTTTTTTGGACTACTGGGTGGCAACTGTCAGGAGGTGGGGTATGGCTAGAGGAGGAAGGTCAACGGGGACATGACTTTGGACTTTATCTCGTCCCTGATGTCTCTTTCCTTCCTGGCTGTCATGTACTGAGTAGCTTTCTTCAACTATGTTCTTGTGCCATAATGTTCTGCCTCACCTCAAGCCCAGAGCAATGGAGTTGGCTGACCAAAGACTGAATATTGGAAACCACGAATTCCAAATAATTTTTTCCTCTTCTAAGTTGTTTTTGTCAGGTATGTTGATCACAGTAATGGAAAACTGACTAATACAAGCATTCTCTTTATTTTCTCAGTTTGCTGTAGGCATAGGAAATAGCTTTATTCTGTTATGTATGTTTTTTAGAGCATCCAAGAAGATATTTTAGGATATTGTCATTATCCTCCTATAATCCAAAAGTCTAGGTTTGTGTTTTCTTAAAACATATTTAACTGTAAAATTCTTAATAAAATTTTCTGTGCTGCTTTCTGTAAATAAGAGAATATGTCTCAGTACCACAACAGAGAGAGAACTCTTATTAACATTTTCTTTTTCCTGTAGTGGGGAATTTTTTCTGTATTGGGCACTCTACTGTTGAGCTACATCCCCAGGCGTTTTTAAACTTTGAGATAGGATCTTGCTAAGTTTCCTAGGCCATCCTTGATTTTGGGAATCTTCTATCTCAGCCTCTTGAGTAACTAGGATTGCAAGTATGTGCCACTTCACCCAGGTTGCTATGTTAACATAGTTAAAAGAGTGTACAAAGTGCTTTGAGGTTTTACTAATATTGGTTGCATGTATTCTCTCCAGATTGGCTACAAAAGTTTCTTTAACCTTAAAATTTCTAGATAAACAACAGGGAAAACTGTGCTGATAACTTGGTTCCGTACTATAACCTTCCCCCTTTTCCTCTGATAAATAGTAGAAATAGTTACAGGGGTTTAGATGGAAACAAATTTCACTTCATTCCAGTCATCTTTCTTTTTCACAAAGTCATATAGTAGGATTCCTAAATTTTAAAAATTTGAGTTGACTAGAGGGAGGATACTGGAGCAGGATACAGGGTTAGAGTGTCTGGTCTTCATTTATTTATATTTTTACTGTATTTACTTGAACATTAATAAATTCATATTTTATGTGTTGAAATATATTTTTATCCTGTATATATGTCAAGGGCATTTTCCACACAAATTCATTTTTAAAATAAGTAAATAGCTACCTATTCATCATAGTTTTATTTTTATTTAAAATATACTGATGAATAGTTTGGTTAGTATGGCATAGCTATGAGAAATATCTTAATATGAAAAAGCGAATTTTACTTATTTATTTCGTCATAAACCACATTATTTTATACAGGTCATTAGTTCACTCCTGTAGTGTAATAAATTATCCCAATACTTAGTGACTTAAAATGATGACACTTTTCATGTCTCATAATTCTGTGGGTTGGTTGGGCTTTTATTCTAGCTTCAGTGAATAGCTGCATTAAAGCTGGAAGATTGGGTAGCATGGGAGTTCCAAGATGGTCTCATGCACATATTGGATAGCTAGTGCTGGTACACTTGGGCCTTGGTTTACTTGTACCTCTCTCTCCTTCTCTTGTTACCTCAATTGACTTAATAGTACTCTCAAGGAGGTGAGGCAGAGACTGTGAGATTTGCTGAGCCTCAACTCTAGGATTTATACATCATTATGATTACATTCTGTTGGTCAAGATGAGTTCCAGAACAGCCCAGAGTCAAGTGGCTGGGGAAATTTGTTTTGCCTGTGAGTGGGGGGAATAGTCAAATCTCACTGAAAAGGTATTAACATACTTGTGTGAGAAGAATATGTGGTTATAAGCAATCTATCACACAGGATACAAAGACCTAGGCATAATTTATATAATTATAAAACCTCAAATCTGTTAATAGGCATTTAAAAAATTATGAGTATTATGTTTTGTGTTCTGTTTTTTTTGTACTTACATATTTTATTTAGGCCTTTAAAATATTGACTCAGTTTTAAACAAAACTTGTTACAACATTTAAAGTTGAAAACCTCAGGATCCCTTATCAAATCAGATGCTTAGCTTGCCCTGTGGTGGTTCAGATGGGCCAGGGTCCTATGTGTGTAGGTTTACAGGTTATCATTTTTTTTTAAAAAAAGTGGTATAATGATGGCTATCAGAACAGTTATGTGTAATTCTCTGAAAAAGATATTGATGACCACTATATATGCAAGTGATCATCACATTCCCTTCTAGGGGAGGCTGGAGGTTATCGCTGGTCAGCAAGCTGTGAGCTGAAGTTCTGTGAGGCTCTTCCCGGATAAAACAGGAGTGAGTGTAGGAAGGCGCAACCTTCATTGGCTTGGGGCCTTGAGTGACTCTATGGAGCAGAGTCCCTTGCTTGTGCTGATAGGTATCAAGAGTAACAAACATATGTCAAGCAACTGAAACTTCAGGTTTAACATACATTCTATCCAGACTAACATATTCCTTTAATAATGTTTATGTACCCCAAACAAAGAATTAATCGCGTGCAGATGATTGTGGGTGAAAAATGGAAAGCTTCTCCATTGGTAATATCTAACAAATCTTTTATTAACTTATACTTTTTATTGGTGCATTACAATTATACGTAACCATGGGATTTTTTATAATATATGTGCACACAATAAAACAGTACAATTCAATCAATTTAATTCCCTAGTATCTCCCCTTTTGCCTCCCTTGACCCCCTTCTTCTATTCTACTGGTCTCCCTTCTATTTTTTTAACTTGTTATAATTAGTTATAGGTGCCAGTAGAATGCATTTTGACACATTGTACACAAATACAGCACAAGTTCCCATTACTCTGACTGTACATGGTGCAGAGTCCTACCGGTAGTGTAATCATACATATATATAGGGCAGTACCTAACCAATTTTCAAAAAGTTCTTGAAGTCTGGCTAGGTTGCTAGCTTTCTTTGTTGTCAATAGTATTTTTCATGCTAAACAGGAGGGATTTCTTCATAACTTATGCCTTGGTTATGAGAAATAATTCACTAAATTTTACTTAATATTTTTGTAATAGAAATGTGTTGTAGTAGTTAAGTATAAACTTTGGAGTTGCCTAAAGAAATAAATACCCAGCTTCTGAAGGCATTGTCAATCTGTGATGAGATATTTCTCTATTTCTAGGTTACCATATGCTTTGTCAGACCTCAATTTTTGAAAGTTTATTATAAAGTCCAAAAAATACTGAATTGTCTGAATTGGTACATGATTAAAACACTTCTGCAAACTTTTTAAAATTTATCTACTTATTTGCTATTTTCTTTTTTAAAAAAACTTCTATTAGTTATTGATTGACCTTTATTTGTTTATATGTGGTGCTGAGAATTAAACTCAGTGTCCCATACATGTTAGGCAAGTACTCTACTACTGAGCCACAACCCCAGCCCGATTTGCCATTTTCCTTAAGACAATTTTTGGATAGTTCTTTACTAAGATTTTGATTTTTAGTTTCTTTTTGTTATTAAAGTGATTATGCATTGAGAAGACAATAATGACTTAGTTAGGCCTACTTTATATGTATCTATTCTTCACCTTCATTTCAGTAATTATTCCACAATGATTTGATTTCAGTGTGCACAGGGACATTGACTAAATTGCATTGTTGTTTAATTGACGGAGTTAATGCAGTAGAAGACTTACATAATATTAGTCCCTTAACAGTTTGTCCCCATCACATGAGACAAATAGCCTGAATATTAAGGCATAGCACATGGAAAGAGTGCCTACAATATACACTATGATAGTCCTTATTAGTCATCTCACTTTCAGAAGTTGTATGCCCATAGTTTTATGTTTGGTGTAGTGTCTTTACCAATTTCAACATGCTCTCCTACTTGATAACACCTACTGCTGTGACAGAATGAAGCAGAGGAATTATAGACTGCAGAGTTATAGCCTGAAGAGCTGAGTTCTATACACTTGGAGATTGCAGTGTAAACCATTTTTGAAAAGTAAGTTCTGAGGGAGGGAAAGGGAAGGAGCAAAGGGGTAAAAAAGATGGTGGAATGAGATGGACATCATTACCCTAAGTACATGTATGAAGACACAAGTGGTGTGAATATACTTTGTATACAACCAGAGATATGAAAAATTGTGCTCTATATGTGTAATATGAATTGTAATGCATTCTGTCATATATAACATTAGAATAAAAAATGAAAACAAATGTGTGTTCTGAGAAAAATAGAAGTTAGATTTTTTTTACAACTGTTGACTTTCAACAATGTTGTATGAAATCTCTTTCTGTTCCTTAACATCTTTGTTCCTTCTCATATGTGAAAGTCCAGTGCACATCTTCAGTTTTATAAAATGTAATGTTTCTTTCCTTCGATACTTTCAAATCTGTGTGTGACGGACTTGCAAAGTAAGAGGGCTCTATGAATATCCTATCTATGGATATTTTCTCCCTTGTTCTTTCCCTTACCATACTGTGTTCAAGTATGATAGAGGATGAAAGATTGAGGGGTAGAAGTTTTTCTGGTCACATGGTACGATGGTGCACCATAGATACTATTCCCTATATCTGAAGTCTCACATTTCATGTTAAGAATGATTTTTTTTGGAAGATAAAACCTTATCTAGATTGTTCCATTAGGGATTATCTATTTCACACAACTCCCCACAGCCCTTTCTATATGTCAACTGGTGCATTTAAGTCAACACTTGAAATATTGCTCTTATGGAAAAATTGATAAACATTTATTAATGATACTATAAATATCACTGCTAAGCTTAATTCATTAAAATATTTTAATGGGTTCTGGGATTGAAAATTGATGTCCTCTTATATGCTCCCACCTTGATTAGTCTGAATGACTACTTATGAAGTATTATTGATAGGAAACTACTATATGATTTTTTTTCTTTCATTATAGGAATTGTAGATCACATACATTTCATTCCTGATTAAATATATGAATGAAAGTATAAATTGTAGATGGGGAGGTTACCTTACTAACCCTGGTACTTTGGCTGTCTGAAGATTTTATTGCTTATTGGAGGTTGGACTAAAGTCCTATGGATTTAAGAACTTTTCTTGTGGGGGAGAAAGAGATTTTAAATTTGTAGTGAAGGCATTTAAAAAAGTTTTGTAATTAAAAAAATCTTTTTTTAGTTGTAGATGGACACAATGCCTTTATTTTGTTTATTTTTATGTGGTGCTGAGGATTGAACCCAGTGTCTCACATGTGCTAGGCAAGTGCTCTACCACTGAGCCATGACTCCAGCCCCTCATTTTGCAATTTTTAGTAGCTATTTTTCTTCAAAAAAATGTAAGTCATAACTTAATGTGGTGTTGTAGACTAAAATGTGACTGCGTTTCATCATATACTTCTGAGTGAAAGCTGAGTAGCTACTGCACTATGATGTAGTTCTTATTAGTGCCCATATCACTTCCTTCTGATATGTGTAACACAAGATGAAATCAAAGTTTTCTCTGTACCTGGTTGAAAGGAGAGTGAACTGTGTTATTTTCTTTATTTCTGCCTTTCCTATTTTTCCTCTTTCTACCCATTTCTCTACTATGTAATAACCTTAAGCCAGTCTAAAAAACAGATTCATCCATCTTGCTTATAAGAAGTTGAAATTTAGGCAGAAATTTTTTTTAATGTCACTTAGATTTGACCCAAAAGTAAATTTCCATTTTCCAAAAATCTTTACTGATAAAGCAGTGGCATTGGAAAAATCTTGTAAGAAATCATGTGCTCTTAGGAATTCTCTTGAAACTATTTACTTTTAGTCTATAGATTGATTATGAACCAATGGATGAAAGTTACAAGGGAGTCATAATCACACTGTATTCTTTATTTTTGGTGAAGTTGTTGATATCAGAGATTAGCCCCTGGAAAAATAAGAATTGCTTCAGATCTTTGCACCTCCTTGACTTCCCCAACCAATCAGGGAGATCAAGGAGGGGGTCCCTGCCTTATAGTTTTCATGATGCAAGAGACCTGGGGCCAGGAAGATTCCAATTGAGACCAGTGAAAATCCCCACAGGCATGTGGAGGGACTGTTCCTTCTCACTGAAGGGTTGAAGATTGAATTTTCGTATGAGAGAAGGTTGAACAGAAATTCCATATGTAGGTTTCAAAAGTTGCTCCTTCTTGGGCAACACAGTAAGCAACTATGCTGTCCTGCTCCCGTGGTGTTCCATTGCCCTGTCTGTTTGCCTGTTCTCTACTTTCCCACCTTTCCCTTTCTAGTAAACCACTGAGGGACGTCACTGACACCATATGGAGTTTACCTACCTCTGAATGTGAGGATTTTTATTTCAGTTCATAAGGAAATACTCTTAATTCTCCTCTGGGGAGAAATGAAAATAGAACTGGTTTCTACTCTATCAGTTGGAATTGCTACAATTCCTCATATCAACATCTGTCCCATACACATAAAGTAGGTGTCCTCCCTACCTCAATCCTTTCAACCTGTTAGATTGATGTGGGTGGAAATTTTAGAAAACTAAGAACTAAAGAGAAGTCTTAAAAATTAAACAAAAGAAAAGCAAAAATAGGTGTTGTACAAAGAGGTGTTTTAAGGGAAAATACTTGATGTCATACCTACTGGACGACCTATCCATGTTGTTGTCACTGATGAACCCAGCCTAATTCCATCTTAAGATTGGGAGCCATCTCGTCACAAAGTCATGGAAAGTTAATTTCTGTTTTATTATAAATTACTGCAACTTCTAAACTTGCTTGGAATGCCTGCCCATGCCTTGAACTCACCCATGCCTGGTTTTCCCTGACCAGATAACAACCTTCTCTGAAACCCTAATGACACCTCATAAAATCTGATTTTGGGATCTAAAAATTTAGATCTACTCCCTAAGTGCTGAAACATTTAGACCATTAACCTATTACTTGTATTATGCTTGTCAAAATCCTGTCATCTGTAAGTTCTTAAGACACCCCCCTTTTTGCAACTTTTTGTGCTATAAAACTGTGCTCCTAGAGAGCTGGAGTACTGTCTTTTAACCCATGGTTTTTTGGAGAGACATTCCTGGTGGGTTGGAATTACAAGCTTGCTTTAATTTGGTTTAAAATTGGAGTTGAACAACAAAAAAAGCTAAATAAATAAATAAAATAAATAAAATAGAAGTTGGTGGTCTTTTCTTTGCATTATGGTTTAACATCCACATGTATACAGGCCAAAAAAAATGATACACCAATCACTGTAAAATCAATTTAAAATATGAGACTGCTAATCAGAGGCCCATTTATAAAACATCACATTTATAAATAATATGGCATAGCACAGATAAATCTGCTAAATAATACAAAAATGAAAAAGTTTGCTTCGTTATCATGCTCAGAATCTTGAAAAACAGGATTTTTCCCAATTCATGTTAAGTTGCTAGAAATACAGATATCCCAAAATACCAAATTTCCATTTATAAATATATAAAACATTTATGAAAACATGTTGAGGGCTGAAGTCAAGTCAAGATGGCTCCTGGCACTTTGCCAGGAGGAGTGGTTTGTGAAGCAACGTCAGCGAGCCATTAAGATGATGAGGATTCCTTATTGGCTGACTGCTGTATCTAGATGATGTTAATTGAGTTAAGCTGTGTGTAATTAGTTAAGTGCATATATACCTCTGCTGTCCGGCAGAGAAGCGGCTCCTGCTATCTCGGGTGCCCGCTACTTTGAGTTCTCGCTCAGTTTCTGCTGAGTTCACTCGCAATAAAGTAGTTCCCGATTCAACCTTCAAGTTGCTTGTCACCTCTCGGTTATTTAACCCAGCTGGACTATGGCAAAAACATAGTCCAAAATATACAGTATTAAAAAATACTGTACGTACACCTTAAAAATATACTGTACATAAACCTTAAAAATACTAGGGTAAGAATTTATGTTAATCTTAAGCATTCCAACAATGCATTTAGTTACAGGAACAAATAAACAGAAAAGAATTTGTCATAGTTTGCCACTGTTCTAAGTGGCTTTCATAAATTTACCTTTTAATCAGTCCACAACCTGTTGAGCAAACAGTTATCAAACTGGTCTATTAGGATGACAGGCCACATTGAAATGAAGCTTTTTTTTTTTTCAAGTTCAAGTTCAAGAGTCTAATAGACCACCATACAATAATCATGGGAGACTTCAACACACCTCTCTCACCACTGGACAGATCTTCCAAACAAAAGTTGAATAAGGAAACTATAGAACTCAATAACACAATTAACAACCTAGACTTAATTGACATATATAGAATATACCACCCAACATCAAGCAGCTACACTTTTTTCTCAGCAGCACATGGATCCTTCTCAAAAATAGATCATATATTATGTCACAGGGCAACTCTTAGACAATATAAAGGAGTAGAGATAATACCATGCATCTTATCTGATCATAATGGAATGAAACTGAAAATCAACGATAAAAGAAGGAAGGAAAAATCATGCATCACTTGGAGAATGAACAATAGGTTACTGAATGATCAATGGGTTTTAGAAGACATCAGGAGGAAATTAAAAAATTCTTAGAGTTAAATGAAAACACAGACACAACATATCGGAATCTATGGGACACATTGAAAGCAGTTCTAAGAGGAAAATTTATTGCTTGGAGTGCATTCCTTAAAAAAAGAAAAAACCAACTAATAAATGATCTCATACTTCATCTCAAAATCCTAGAAAAAGAAGAGCAAAACAACAGCAAAAGAAGTAGAAGGCAAGAAATAATTAAAATCAGAGCTGAAATTAATGAAATCGAAACAAAAGAAACAATTGAAAAAATTGACAAAACTAAAAGTTGGTTCTTTGAAAAAATAAATAAAATTGACAGACCCTTAGCCATGCTAGCGAAGAGAAGAAGAGAGAGAACCCAAATTACTAGCATACGGGATGAAAAAGGCAAGATCACAACAGACACTTCAGAAATACAGAAGATAATCAGAAATTATTTTGAATCCTTATACTCCAATAAAATAGAAGATAGTGAAGGCATCGATAAATTTCTTAAGTCATATAATCTGCCCAGATTGAGTCAGGAGGATATAGACAACCTAAACAGACCAATATCAATTGAGGAAATAGAAGAAACCATCAAAAGATTACCATCTAAGAAAAGCCCAGCACCGGATGGGTATACAGCAGAGTTTTACAAAACCTTTAAAGAGGAACTAATACCAATACTTTTCAAGCTATTTCAGGAAATAGAAAAAGAGGGAGAACTTCCAAATTCATTCTACGAGGCCAACATCACTCTGATTCCGAAACCAGACAAAGACACTTCAAAGAAAGAAAACTACAGACCAATATCTCTAATGAACCTAGATGCAAAAATCCTCAATAAAATTCTGGCGAATCGGATACAAAAACATATCAAAAAAATTGTGCACCATGATCAAGTAGGATTCCTCCCTGGTATGCAAGGCTGGTTCAATATACGGAAATCAATAAATGTTATTCACCACATCAATAGACTTAAAAATAAGAACCATATGATCATCTCGATAGATGCGGAAAAAGCATTCGACAAAGTACAGCATCCCTTTATGTTCAAAACTCTCGAAAAATTAGGGATAACAGGAACATACCTCAACATTGTAAAAGCAATTTATGCTAAGCCTCAGGCTAGCATCATTCTGAATGGAGAAAAATTGAAGGCATTCCCTCTAAAATCTGGAACAAGACAGGGATGCCCTCTTTCACCACTTCTGTTCAACATAGTTCTCGAAACACTGGCCAGAGCAATTAGACAGACGAAAGAAATTAAAGGCATAAAAATAGGAAAAGAAGAACTTAAATTATCACTATTTGCAGATGACATGATTCTATACCTATCAGACCCAAAAGGGTCTACAAAGAAACTATTAGAGCTAATAAATGAATTCAGCAAAGTGGCAGGTTATAAAATCAACACGCATAAATCAAAGGCATTCCTGTATATCAGCGACAAATCCGCTGAAATGGAAACGAGGAAAAACACTCCATTCACAATACCTCAAAAAGAATAAAATACCTGGGAATCAACCTAACAAAAGAGGTGAAAGACTTATACAATGAAAACTACAGAACCCTAAAGAGAGAAATTGAAGAAGACCTTAGAAGATGGAAAAATATACCCTGTTCATGGATAGGCAGAACTAACATCATCAAAATGGCGATATTACCAAAAGTTCTCTATAGGTTTAATGCAATGCCAATCAAAATCCCAACGGCATTTCTTGTAGAAATAGAGAAAGCAATCATGAAATTCATATGGAAGAATAAAAGACCCAGAATAGCAAAAACAATACTAAGCAGGAAGTGTGAATCAGGTGGTATAGCGATTCCAGATGTCAAACTATACTACAGAGCAATAGTAACAAAAACAGCATGGTACTGGTACCAAAACAGGCGGGTGGACCAATGGTACAGAATAGAGGACACAGAAACCAACCCTAAAAACTACAACTTTCTTATATTTGATAAAGGGTCTAAAAGCATGCAATGGAGGAAGGATAGCATCTTCAACAAATGGTGCTGGGAAAACTGGAAATCCATATGCAACAAAATGAAACTGAATCCCTTTCTCTCGCCATGCACAAAAGTTAACTCAAAATGGATCAAGGAGCTTGATATCAAATCAGAGACTCTGCGTCTGATAGAAGAAAAAGTTGGCTACGACCTACATGCTGAGGGGTCGGGCTCCAAATTCCTCAATAGGACACCCATAGCACAAGAATTAACATCTAGAATCAACAAATGGGACTTACTCAAACTAAAAAGTTTTTTCTCAGCAAAAGAAACAATAAGAGAGGTAAATAGGGAGCCTACATCATGGGAACAAATCTTTACTCCTCACACTTCAGATACAGCCCTAATATCCAGAGTATATAAAGAACTCAGAAAATTAGACAATAAGATAACAAATAACCCAATCAACAAATGGGCCAAGGACTTGAACAGACACTTCTCAGAGGAGGACATACAATCAATCAACAAGTACATGAAAAAATGCTCACCATCTCTAGCAGTCAGAGAAATGCAAATCAAAACCACTCTAAGATACCATCTCACTCCAGTAAGATTGGCAGCCATTATGAAGTCAAACAACAATAAGTGCTGGCGAGGATGTGGGGAAAAGGGTACACTTATTCATTGTTGGTGGGACTGCAAATTGGTGCAGCCAATTTGGAAAGCAGTATGGAGATTTCTTGGAAAGCTGGGAATGGAACCACCATTTGATCCAGCTATTCCCCTTCTCGGTCTATTCCCTAAAGACCTAAAAAGAGCATGCTACAGGGACACTGCTACATCGATGTTCATAGCAGCACAATTCACAATAGCAAGACTGTGGAACCAACCTAGATGCCCTTCAATAGACGAATGGATAAAAAAAAATGTGGCATTTATACACAATGGAGTATTACTCTGCATTAAAAAATGACAAAATCATAGAATTTGGTGGGAAATGGATGGCATTAGAGCAGATTATGCTAAGCGAAGCTAGCCAAGCCCTAAAAAACAAATGCCAAATGTCTTCTTTGATATAAGGAGAGTAACTAAGAACAGACTAGGGAAGAAGAGCACGAGAAGAAGACCAACATTAAACAAGGATGAGAGGTGGGAGGGAAGGGGAGAGAGAAGGGAAATTGCATGGAGATGGAAGGAGACCCTCCGGGTTATACAAGGTTGCATACAAGAGGAAGTGAGGGGAAAGGGAAAAATAATACAAGGGGGAGGAATGAATTACAGTAGTGGGGGTAGAGAGAGAAGAGGGGAGGGGAGGGGAGGGGGGATAGTGGAGGATAGGAAAGGCAGCAGAATACAACAGACATGAGTTTATCAATATGTAAATCAATGGAAGTATAACTGATGGGATTCTGCAAGCTGTATACGGGGTAAAATGGGAGTTCATAACCCGCTTGAATCAAAGTGTGAAATATGATATATCAAGAACTATGTAATGTTTTGAACAACCAAAAATAAAAAAAAAAAAGAAACAAAAAGTGGTGCTGGCTCCCTAGCAGTTGAAAAGGGTTAGGAGGGGAAAGCTACTGAGTCAAAGTGGAGAAAATTGTTCCAGCCAAGGTCATTGACAAGGAGGCCTCTGAATGGAGATACTTGGACTAGGAATGCAGATATGCAAATGACGACGACTGGCTTGGGAGTCCTGGAGCCAGAGCATTCAAATCTACCCTTTAATCCTTAGGACCCTGGACTTGAGTGAACTGGACATTGAGGGGATATGAACATAGACATTAAACTATCAGAGGAAATCACAGACTAGTGCTACGCTCAGCATTACCCCAAGGGGCATGAGCTTGAAGGCCATAAGCCCAAATATTAGCAAGCCAGGAAAAGATGTTCCATAGCTCATTAGGGTCTATTCTAGAGAACTGGGAGGCCAACCTAAGACTAGTTCTCTCCTGCCGGTTTCATTAAGGAGCAGGGCTGGCTGAAGGAAAATGTTGAACCAGAGACCTCAAATTGATAGTCATTATACCTGAGATCCTTGTAGGCAAAATCCATGATCTATACCAGTGAAGTAAATGGAGAAGGTGAGTTTCTCCAAGATCTTGCTTTTCTAATGAGCATCCTGATCTACCATTGATTTGAATCTCTGCGGGAATAAAAGGTTCTTGGAGGATTTCTCATGGAGATTGATCTGTAAATAATTGTAAAAGAGGCATTATATGGAAGGAAAAGGATGCATAGCCTGATCAAATGTGGTGGAAATGAGAACTACCCTTTAGGCAAATTGCTGTGAAGCCCCAGATTACTCAACCTGAGAGGTATACTATAGGATAGGGTTATCTTATTCCCGTTAGCCACTTAAACTGTTTTGTTTTGTTTTTTAGAGAGGGAATTTAATATTTATTTATTTATTTTTTTAGTTTTCGGCAGACACAACATCTTTGTCTGTATGTGGTTCTGAGGATCGAACCCGGGCCGCAGGCATACCAGGTGAGCGCGCTACCGCTTGAGCCACATCCCCAGCCCCTTAAACTGGTTCTTTAATTGTCCACTAAAATGCTCAACTGTACCAATGACTTGGGGTGCTGTGGAGCATGGAGAATCCATAGTATGGCCCTTGATTGGGTCCACTGATGTGTGGTCTACATTGCAAAGCCATCATCAGATGCAATGTTTTTAGGGAATCCAAAGAGGGAACAAATGAGTTCTTGTAGGGCCTAGACAGTGTGGCTCAAATCAGTAGACCATATAAGGATATTTAGGCCAAATCCGGAACAAGTTCCAGCTGCAGTCAGGATCCAGCTGGATAGTCTAGAAGGGATGAAGGGATGAGAGCCTAGTGTGATCTGTTTGCTAAGAACGTCCTGTTTGTTGGGGGGGAGGGCTTTGTCCCTGGGCAGTACCTTTAGTTTTATCTAGAAGCTGGCAGTCAGGACTGCTCTTCCATGTTGTTTCAGTATCTTCTGGTGAAAGTAGCAGTTTATTGCACACAGGCCCAGTCTAGAATGGTATCTGAATTTTCATGAGCCGCCATCTTGCAAATCTAGGAGGTAATTGGTCACATATCTGTTTGCTCAGAGATGAAACATAATTCAGTGTATAAATTTAGCTGATAACCAGACTACTCATTGGTTGTGTTTCCTTTTTCTATGAATGTCCATATTGGTAACAAACAGCTTATTGGCTGCACAGTTGATTTTTGTCCAGCTGTCTCATCTCCAGACAGACTTATTTTATATGCCATTCTGAGTCTTGCTACTAATCTGACCAGGACATTTGGTTAGGGCAGCTAGAAAAGTCATCCATTCTGCACAAAGCCTCACACTGTCACATTCTTTACCATGCCCACTAAAGGACACAGGATTTAGCCGCACTCTAATCCATTCCTGTAGACATTATTTGGAGGGGCCATCAGTGACCCAGGCCCATGCATGACCTTGGAGTTTTCTTTATCTGAGTCCTCATCTGGATTGTGGAGGCAGGAACTTCTTGAGTGATATGCTGAGAGAAAAAGAGACACTCCTGGGACATCTTTATGGAGCTACAAGAACTCAGCTTGACTATTTTTTGTCTGATCCTATGTGTAACACTTCCATTTCACTACAGAGGGTTCCTGAATTACTTGGTGATTTGAGGTCTCTGAACATATAACATGATTGAAATTATGTGCTTAGTATCCATTAAGGCCTCTAAATAGGCCAGTATATTTCTACTAAATATTTTTTTCCTTTATTTTATTTTTATGTGGTGCTGAGGATTGAATACAGTGTCCCATGCATGCTAGGTGAGCACTCTACACTGAGCCACAACCCCAGCCCTCTAGTAAATATTTAAGAAGAAATAATTCTTTGAGAGAATTCTTAAAGAGATAATAATCTCCACCTCATTTTATGAAGCTAGGATAATGTTGATAACAAAATCTGAAAAGGACAATAGGAAAATAACCAGTTACCATTGTCACTGATATACATGGAACTAAAAGCTCTAAAAAGTATGTTAGAAAAGCCAAGTCCAACTACCCAGAAATATAAGGATGATGGGTTTGCCTAAGTAATGAAATTTGCACTTAACATTAGAAAAATATCAAAGTATTTTACCAGTTTATCAGATGAGTTGATGATATAATCTCAGTAAATGCAGAAAAATTTTGATGGCATTTCTGAATCAATGATGATATAGAAGCAAAATACCAAACATTCTATAACTTTTCCACTGAGATCAGGAATAAAATAAGGGTATTCACTGTTACCATTTCATTTGACTTTATTGGAGGTTCTGTGTAGAGAATATGGTAACATAAAGGTACATCAGAATAAAGAGCTATCTAGAAAGAAATAATACTGTTTTTGTTCACAGAAGAATCGTTTTATATATGTAAAATGCAGGTGACCTATTGAAAAATAAGTTTGGTTATTAATATATAAAACAGCTGCAATTCATTGTACCATCAAAAGTAAGAAAAATAATATAAATGCATGAAAGTATTAATACCTATGAAAAAGTCTAAGGAAATATGCAAGAATACTAAAGAGAATATTGTAAAACATTACTCTTACATATTAAAAAGACATAAAAAATGAAGAGATTATGATCATGGACTGAAGATCCATTGATTATAGATTGATTCTAATACTGATCACATTTCTATTTTTTTTCCTTTTGTTACTGGGAAACCTTAAAAATTATGGAATGGCAGATGAAAAAGTTCTAGAGCTCTACTGTACAACCTTGTCAATGACACTGTACTATAGACTTAAAATTTTGTTAAGGAGGTTAAAAAAAACAAGGGAAAATATAAGCAAGCGTAAACTCTAAAAATTATGAAATGACATTTGGCCAAATAACCTCAAAATATCTTTATAGAAAATGTAGAAGAATTTACTGTACCAGATATCAAAACACACCCTAAATTTATTATCAAGATAGCGTGACATGGCTACAAGGGCAGACAAAAACCCATCTGAAAACTGCAAAAGGCTCCTGAAAGAAATGAATGCCTAAATAAATACCAAATATATCCTGTGCTCAGGCATACATGCCTTACATTACTATGAGGGCAATACTCAAAGCAATCTACGCATTGAGTGCAATCTCTATCAAAATCCCCAATGCCATTTTTTTTTCATAAAGAAAAAAGCTGACCATAAAACACATGTGGAAATCCAAAATAACTAAACAATCTTGAAAAAGAATAGTGACACATAACTCTCAGCTACACAATATACCACAACCGACGGTAATCAAAATAGTGACTGGCATAAGGATAAAGATATAGATCAATGGAATAGACTTGAGAGTCTAAAAATAAACCCAAACATCTATGATCAACAGATTTTTGGCCAGGGTACCAAGATCATTAGTTGGGGAACAAATTGTCTCTTCAATAAATGGTGCTGAGGCAACTGAATATCCACATGGAAAAGAAAAACTTGGAACTCCTACCTCTTACCATTCGAAAGACGAACTCAAAACGTAGCAAACACCTAAATATAAGACATGAAGCTATATGACTTAGGGGAAACTTTTCATGACCTTAGATTTGGCAGTCAAATTTTAGGCACAGCATTGAAATCACAAGCAATTAAGGGAAACATAGAAAAATGGACTTGACAAAAATTAAAACCACCTCAATCGAGTGAAAAGATATTCTACAGGGTGGGAAAAAATACTTGTGAACCTCGAGCCTGTAGGTGTCTAGTATTCAGAGTATTTAAAGAACATTTACAACTGAATAGCAAAAAGACAAACAATCAAAAATGGAAAAGAACTTGAGTAGGCATTTCTCCAAAGATTTACAAAGGACCGACAAGCACCTGTTGAGGAATGCAAATAAAAACCACAATCTCTTCACAACCAACCACAAAACTGTCAATGAGAACTAGTGACACATAACTCTCAGTTTCACAATATACCACGACCGACAGTGTTAGCTGGGATTCGGAGAAACTGGGGCCTTTGTACATGGCTGGAGGAGGTCAGTTGTGGGTTCCACCATTAACTCGTCATATCAGGACTAAAATGAAGGCCCCGTGTTATGTGCTTTTATTTCCATGAGGCTCTCCATGTCTGGTGAGGTGGGGGGTGGCCTGTACTGACTTAACTTCACAGACCTCTCCCCTCTTTGCTCCTGTGGATGAAGTCCCCAGGAGGAGCAGATACGTGGAAGCCGCTGAGGGGAAACTTACCTCTGATTGGCAGTTTCTGTTCTGTGACAGCCTAATGAATCGTTCAAAGGAGGCCATTGTGTCCTCCTGTGGGAGCCAGGGGTCATCTCATCCTCTTCAGACTGTGAGGACTGTGACTTGTACCACCTGGCTGCCCACTTTCTTTACCCTAAGTGCAGCTTCCCTGTGGCCCTATGTGACATGGGGCATTCCCCCCAGGCAGTGACAGCATGTCCTAATGAACTGCTGAGGAGCCAATCTGTTCTGTGTCACTTGCCAAGTGTTTGGCGATCATTGCAGCCCTGGCATGGGAAGCTCTCCCTCAGCAGTGGGGTGAATAGAGGCTATTAAAATATAGGCCTCCAGCCCACAGAATTGAAAACAAATATTCAAACAAATATTGTACAGAAAGATTCATAGTATTACCGTTCACAAACATGTTAACTCAAGTGTGCATCAGTAGATAATAAAAAACACAACATGATATATCCCTCCAGAGGGGTTTTTTATTCAACTCTGACGAGGAATGATGTACCGAGACTAGGATTTAGTGTATCTTCAAAAAAGTTACATTAAATGAAACAATCTATGCACAGAAAGCCACAGATAATTCAATTTTTATATAATATTCAAAATGGGTAAATCCACAGGAACAGAAAGATTAATGGTTTCCAGGGATTGGGAGAAGAGAGGAGTGGGGAGTTGCTTAATTGCTATAGGTGCTTCTTCAGGGCGGGGGTGATGAAGATATTTTGGAACTACTGATGATTGAACATGTGTGAATGTGCTAAATACCCTGAATTGTGTATTTAAAATGGTTAATTTTATGCAAATTTAACCTCTAAAAAATTTCAGCAGTTATTTTAACAGAGGAAGAAAGCATGTAAGTTATTAGAATTAGAGATTTCAGAATTATGTACTCTTACGTTGATTTTTTTTGGCATAATTAACTTCATTTATTAAAACATCATATAATAACATGACATATTTAAGAGCTTCTTCTGGTAGAATTCAGAACAGTGATTGCCACTCTTTTTACATTTCTCATGTCATCACCAACATTTTTTACAGGGACTAGGAGGAATTGGGAGTTAGGCATATAGAGCAGATTAGAGGAAAGCAGGGGGGGGGATCAAAATCACCTTGTATTGCTTTTTATTATTTAAGACCACCTGTTACTCTTACGTTGTTAACTGTTTATTTATTTATATTTTTGGTACCAGGGATTGAACTCAGGGGCACTTAACCACTGAGCCATATCCCCAGCCCTTTTAAAAATTTTATTTAGAGACAGGGTCTCACTGAGTTGCTTAGGGCCTTGCTAAATTACTGAGGCTGGCTTTGAACTCATGATCCTCCTGCCTCAGTCTCCCAAACCAATGGGATTATAGGCACACACCACCATACCCAGTTTCTTGTTAACTTTGTAAAAAAACATGTTCGCCTGTCGGATTAAGAGAACAGAAAATTATTGTCAAATAAAATTGACTGATTATAGTCCTTGACCTTCATAAATGTGTTAAGCATCAAACACTCTAAAATCCTATTGATTTTAAGAATATGCAATGTAATAGAAATAAGTACTAGAGAGGACATCACCTTGAGGTTTCTGATGTTCATAGATGGAACTCTGCTGGTTCTGTGTCACGTCAGCTCACAGTCCTGGAGATCTGTACCGGGATTTGACACTATTCACCAGCAATTATCCTGCGCTCAGAGCTGACACAGGCTATGTGACATGCCATTTAATGTCTTTAGGCAAACCAGTAGACTTTTAGTTTTGAGATGGAACTTTTTAGAGGTTTCAAAATTTGAAGCTTCCAACATTCGGAGCTGCGCAGCATTGTTATTCTTTCCCATTAGCCCTTTCTCTTAGGAATTTTCATTTCTAGATTTAGTTGTCCAAACATCCCTTAGAGAATCTTTCTTCAGCACCCTAATATGTACATATTCATGATAAATGCCTCGAAATCTAAAAGTTGCGTTTTCCCAGCCCTTAGACCATGCTGTGTTGGTTTGTTTATCTGAACCAGGACCTCCTGGAGGTGGTTAGTGCTGTTGGGCCCAGGCTTACTGGACCTGAATCATTGGCTGGTAAGTGGGACATTGGCTTTTTTTTTTTTCTTGTTCTTTTCTCACAAAATCCCGTAGTGAACATGATAATATGGTATACAGTATTTTCATTCAATTTGCAAATGGTTCTTTGGTATTAATGAATAAGAATAAATAAGGGTCAGGCAATGGGTAATTGGCCTCAATTGAGGTCTTATTTAAAGGCAGAGACCGCACCTGGAGGATAACTGGTAGAAATATCAATGGTACCATCAAGGCCTGTTTCAAAAGTAAAGACCATAGGACTCACCTGTGGAAACACTCCGGCCAACTCCTTTGTTTTAGAGAGGCAGGAATGGAAGGAAGGAGTGAACCCCAATGGGAATTATAGGAAAGATTGAAACTCAGGTTGAAGGACACAACCAATAGCCTTGATACTTTCTCAGGCCTGTTTAACATAGATTTTGATCAATGCTCATACTCAAAACTCATGTAAGCCCCCAAGTTAGCAAGCTGGTGCTGTGTGCATTGCAGGAGTTCTGTCTTTTCTCACCTAAATAAATGCTACTTCCCTTTTTGTCCATGGATTTTATTCCTCAAATTTGCAAGACAAGAACCCAGAAGGAAATTGGCAAAGTGGGAAATCTAGTCCCATCTCAAAACTCAGTTTCATTACTACTTGGATTCCTCCTAACCTTGCAAATCCTTGCTTTAATCATCCAAGAGACAGACATCAAATATGTAAGACAAATACATGCTTGGGGAAGACACCCTAGGGGACACACCCAGGATCACTTTTATATTCTCTTCCCTGACTTTCTGATTTATAATTGTAATTTTGGCTCCCAGGAGAAAAGGCCCAGACTATGTTAAGGGCTTCTTAGTGTCTTCTAGGATGGTAAATCATCACTCACAGCTGAGGAGGCAAGAGGTTTATAAACCCTGCAGAGGCCCTCCTACCTTGGTTTCTTGCTTGTTGCAATACCTGGGACTGAGACTTGAAGCGACAATGAAGCTCTCAGGCGTGCTAGGAGGGCTTCTTATGCTTTTTGTGTCCGTTAAGGGTCTTGCTGATTGTAAGTAACAGAGAGAATTCCAGAGGTGGCAATTTCAAGCAGTGCGGGTGCTTTTAAAGCATACTGTCGACTTTTGGGTTTTGTTTCCTATCATCTGGTGATCAGTTGCTAAAACACTGCTAGGTTGCAGTAAACTAGGGTTTTGACCATCCGTCTTCAGCACAGTTCTTCCTTTTGAATCTATCCCCTGAGCTGATCTCAAGATATTTTTCTCCACACTTTCAAAAAATTTCCAAGTTCATAATTTCTTTTGTCTAGAGACTGGCTAGTCTCTGTGCAGAACATAAAATACTTGCACTGACTGGCAAAATCAGGAGAGATTGCCAGGTCCCCTGGAGAGAAAATTCCTTAGGTCTGCATGTTCTAGCCATGTGTTAGGAAGTTTGGTCAGAGAGTAGTCAGCTGTTTTCAGCTGTAAATGATTCCTTTTTAGAGTTGAGACTCTGAATAGATTTTGCATTGGTTTTAATTCTGCTCTGCCACTTAGCAGTTATGTAAGGACATAAGTTTATTCATCTGTAAGTATGGGATAATAGCTTGAATTCATAGAGACACAATAAGTATGACTCAGACCAAAATTTGTTAGCAATCATAAAAGTTATTGAGGTAACTGAAATATTATTTATCTTAGAATTCTTTGTTCAACTTGGGATTTATTTATTTTATTTTAGTGTGTGTGTGTGTGTGTGTGTGTGTGTGTGTGTGAGAAACCCAGGGCTCTACCATTGAGCTATATCTGGAGTCCTTTTTATTTTGTGATAGGGTGTTGCTAAGTTCCCCAAGCTGATCTCAAACTTGCGATCTTCCTGCCTCAGCTTCCTCAGTCACTGGGATTACTGGCATGTACCATTGCACCTGGCAGTTTTAGAATTCTTTGGTTTCATCTAGTTATCAGGCAGGTAATATTAGCAGGCTCAAACATTGTAACTGAAAAATTTAAATAGGAGCACATGATAAATTTTCACTTGTGTGCCATCAATTATAAAAGCTCTTCCTTTCCTATTTCAGGTCTAGATCTGTTGCATTGGGAAATATTTCCAAAACATATTCATGAGACCTACTGGTAAAATTTGAATGCTTTCTTAAAAACCTGGGGAAGGGGGGATCTTTGGCTTAGAACATCTCAGGAAATAACTCTCCTAAGATTTTTCCATATTCTGATGAAGAAACTGAGTCACAGAGATGAAGTATTTGATCGAATATCTTACAATGGGAAAATATACAAATAGAAAACATTCTCACTCTGTAGTTGAGAATTCAACCAAGTTGAACAGGCTGAAAATTTCCCAAGCTGTTGTTGGGGGACACACATGTTATATAATATTTCCCCCTTTTTGTTATTTTCTTTCAACAGTGACTGTCACCTGTTCTGCTTCCTGGCTCCTGGTCAAAGTGAGACGAACACCTATCATAAATGACGTGCAACCTCAGTCAAATGAGCTCTTCCTTGGGTATGGCTGCCCTGTGAACATAGTGGAGGAGGACTTCTTCCAGTTCCTTTATCTTCTAGCTTTTTGTGGCATCAGGGTTCATGTAAGGGCATTTGTTTATTTATTTTTAAAAACAATTTGGATACCATGTTAACAGAGTTATTAAGACTGTGTCTAAAGACAATTATCATGCTTAGTGAATCCCTGAAAAATATCTAAAGGCAGAAATCACACTACACAGTCTGAAGGCATTCTACAGGATTATTATTCCTTAAATAGAATTATTTTAGACCTTGTTTTTTTTTGCTTAAATGCAATATCTTTTAAAATACTTGCTTTTCCTGAAGATTCAGTCTTTTCTGAAATGAGAAAACTATAATTTTCCTCCTTTATGTTAACTTGTGGCTGTGACTGGTAATGACAGTTTGGTTTTTCCCTTTTGGAACCACACCTGCACCACTCCTGGTATAAATGATTTTGTGGACTTAATTAATTATTGGATGTTGTTTATAAAATATAATTTATAAAAAATCAAATAATTAATGATTATAATTATAAAGCACACACAAAATGAATTATCTTCCTGGTCTCCCACTCCTGTTGTGTATCACCATACCCATTCTTCTGTTCCTCCTTCTCCTCCTCCCTCCCCCCTCCCTATTCCCTTTCTTCTACTCTATTGGTCTACCTTCCACTCATTTATTTTTATTTTATTTTTTAATATATATTTTTTAGTTGTTGATGGGCCTGTATTTTATTCATTTATTTATATGTGGTGCTGAGACTCAAAGCCAGTGCCTCAGACATGCCAGGCAAGTGCTCTACCACTGACCCACAACCCCAGTCCCCTCTACTCATTTAAAAAAAATTTTTTTGGTAGATGGACAGCCTGTTTTTATTTTATTTATTTTTATGTGGCACTGAAGATTGAACCCAGTGCCTCACCCGTGCAAGGCAAGTGCTCTGCCACTGAGCTACAGCCCCAGCCCCACTCATTTATTTTTGATTGGTGCTTTATAGATCTACTTAAAGGTAGAATTCACGGTGGTATATTTATACATGCATATAGCATAATTTTGTCAAATTCATTCTACATTTCTTCCCCTTTCCTGTCCCTCCTCCTTTCCTCTCCACCTAAGAGCAAATAATATATTCTTCAATTATTTTAGGATCACAAACTACTGGCTAAAACTGAGCTATTGAAACTTAATTTTTTTTCTCTCTCTCAATTTATATTCTTTCCACAGTAGAAGAGAAATACAGAACTTGTAATTTTTAAAAACTATGTATTCCTTTACCTCCTCTCTTGCCTCTGCTAGAATGATTTTGTGTTCTCTGTGATAAAATCTAACCTGAAGGAAACATTTACTTTGGAACAGTTCTTCAATCCCCTCTTCTTTTGTTGTTGTTGACTTAAAATTTTTTCAACTGACATACAGGGTCTATCAGGTTATATTTCCCCTGTATTGATTGATGAGAAGAATCAGTCTTTTCTGAAATGAGAAAACTTTAATTTTCCTCCTTTATGTTAATTTGTGGCTGTGACTGGTAATGACAGTTTGTTTTTCCCTTTTGGAACCACACCTGCACCACTCCTGATATAAATGATTTTGGGGGGACTGATTCTATTCTTGGCTTTGGGTGCATGGCCCCATCATTTCTTGGCTTCTCTTCCTTAGTACCTAAAACAATGCTCAGCACACGGTAAGCACTCAACTTGGCACATGGCGGACTCAATTACCAAGTGTAATTGTTGGTTAGTAAAATGTAGGAACTCAAATATTTGGGAAACAAATGAAGAGTCCATGCCAATTTTCACTTCAGAAAGTCATGTCAGCTCACCTGGAACTTTTCTAGGATATTTGCTGGGACATTTTGGAGAAGACTCTCTCTTTCTCACTGATATCATAGATAGGTAATTTTTAAGCAGATAGGTGCTGAGATTTCCATTTGTCACCCAGGAAGGGAGAAACTCCCTGGGGGGGGGGAAGGAAATTCAGAGAAAGGAAAAGATATGAAGTTGTAAGAGCAGGAGGAGGAACAGGTATTCGATAATGTGACTTGTATTCTATTATCTTCCTATTTATTTTATCACAAGACCCCAGGACTCACATATTCCTGTTTGTGAGAACTCCAGGTTAAAATGAACTTCCTTAATGTATAATAAATATTTCCTGCTTAATGCTCAACACTGAAAGTTTTTAACATGGACATTTTATTTGCTTTTGGATGATATAAGGTACCAGCAAGCACTCTTGAATACCATAGTTTCTAGATGCTAAATGTTTAAAGATGAATCATGTACAAATAGTGACTGTATCTGAATGCATGGAAGAGTTGAGTATGTCATTTAAAAAAATTATTCTAATACATGACAGCAGAATGCTCTTCGATTCATTGTACACAAATGGAGCACAATTTTTCACTTCAGAGAAGTATGCAAAGTAGGGTCACACCATTCATGCAATCATACGTGTACCCAGGATAATGATGTCCCTCTCATTCCACCATCTTTCCTATTCCTCTACCCCTTCCTCTTCTCTCCCCCAACCACTTTGCCCAATGAAAAATTCCTCCACTTCTCCCCATTATGGATTAGCATCCACTTATCAAAGAAAACATTTGGCCTTTGTTTTTTGGGATTGGCTTCCTTTGCTTAGCATGATGTTCTCTAATTGAATGTGTGATTTTTGATAGTTGTTTTTCATTTCTAGGATGTAAGTATTCTAAACTGTAGCATTTAATTAGAGCATACTAATTGTTTTTTACTCAATGGAATTCATCCTTCTGAAGGTAAATAAATGAGTAAAGTTCTTATTTCAATTGTTTGTTCTCAGAAATATTTTTAACACATTCAACAAAAATAAGATCTAAAGTTAGATCACCAATGGTCAAATCCTGTCAGCTTCTGTTGTTTGTATAGTAAATTTTTTAAAATATAATTTTTAGTTGTAGTTGGATCTTTATTTTACTTATTTATTTTTATGTGGTGCTGAGGATTCAATCCAGTGCCTTGCAGGTGCTAGGCGAATGCTCTACTCCTGAGCCACAATCCCAGCCTTGTATAGTAAGTTTTACTGGAACAAAGTCACTTTTATTTAGTTATTATGTATGTCTGCTTTCATACTAACAAAGGCAGAAGAATGGGTATAGTGATATATAGTATGGTCTGCAAAGACTATTTTTTTTAGCCCATTTTAGAAAACATTCGCCAACTCCTGGTTTATATTATCTCAATTTTGAAAATAGGATGTAAGTTTTCAAATATTTAACTAGAAGTCACACTCAGTAACTTAGTTCTGCCTCAGTCAGATTCTGATTCTTAAAATGTGATGAGCAAATTTGTCTATGCAGACTCACTGTCAAATAAATAAATTCCTTAGACTATGCCAGGAACTATTTTTTTTTCTGTAGACAGAATTATATTTGTTTATCATCTTATACAGTTTGTATAATAATATGAGATCACTTGATGGTTGTTTGACCTCTTGAAAGTGAATATATAGTAAAATACATTTATCTCAAATATGTGTATCTAAAAGGCAGAGCATCAGATAAATGCATGTATAAGAAATATATAAATTATGTGTTTTCTATTGAAGAAAAACAATTAGATAAATACATATTAACTAAAAAAATTAGGCATATATATTATGCTGGGAACTATTAATGTCTGCTACAAACATATTTTGTCACTTATTTCTTCTGTTCTCTTTTATCTTGTACTTTATATCATAAGCTAAACAGGATGATTACCTTGTTTTTCATATGCTGCATTTTAAAAATTGAATTTGAAACCATTAAAATGAGATATAATTTAAAAAAACTGAAGTTATATTCTTTATACCTTTAGGAATACCCATTAGCAATCCTCATTGAAAGTTCAATCACATATGATCCGGTGCATTTAGATTTCATTGGCCAAATCCCAATAACATGCTACATTCAAAGGTAAGTAGAGTAGATCACTGAGATTAAGGCTATCTGACATTGTCTTTAGCCACCCAGGTCTGATCAGAGTAAAATTATTGCACAGTACACTGAATTGGGCCTGATTTGATCTATAGAATTCTGGTTAGTTAAGTGAGTAGATCTAAAAAAAAAAATCAGTTGATTCTGTCAATAAATAGATGATACTCAGTCAATTGGTATATGGCTGATCTACAATCATCAAAGAGATGATACTAGAGAGGTTCTGTTGTCAAACTTTCCATTTCTGAGATGTTCCTTGTCTCCAAAAATTTAATTGAAACAGTGCTCAAATCTATATATTTGTTTTTTTATTTTGTTCAGAAAGTTTCCAATAAATTTGGTGATGAAAACGCGAGGTAATAGTAGTCGTGAATCCAGAAGGCCAGTGGGACAGAAATGCTTCCTGTCATGTGAAGTCGAACACCTGGAAGTCCTCCCGAGAACATTATCTAGGTGAGAGTATTTTGAATTAGTGCCGTAAGTGTCTACATTGGTGAAAATAGGTATTGGTTTGTTAAATGGCATACACCATACCTTGTATACCAAATACTCGGGAGATTTTAGTTCAGGATTGTTGAAATCATGTATTCTTACGGTTATTAGGTATACATTTCATTAACATTTTTCATTCTTTCGAACAAACTTTTATAATTGCAACCTTGAGAGCCATTTTGTATTATCAATCTACGCCTGCAAAAAAAAAAAAAATCTTTGGCATCTATAGCATAAATATGGAATAGGATTGTGAATTTCCATGATGATGGTAACTGATATGTTTGCTAACTCTTAATCAGCTTTTTGTTCTAGAAGAATTTAAATGCCAAAATAGAACACTCCTCTTAAATCAGTCATAAGAATTATTCCTTGGACTTTAGTTATGTCAGAAGGACAGATCTTTATTTTTTTTTCCAATGTATCAGCCGACACTCATAATTTAAAACTTGAGATACGGTGGCCGTGTAAAGTTTATGAACACTGGTTAACTGAGAACTTACCAGATAATAGCATGTGCTTTATTTCTCTCTCTCCCTCATCTCTCTCTCTCTATATCACTATATGTAAAATATAAAAATCTCTCTTTATATATATGAGTGTATGTATGCACATATATATATATAATTATATCATATAGTAGATCTATTAGGAACTTATATACTGTTGTTCATGTGTGTGTGTCTACATATATATTTATATATAACCTATTATACTTGAATCATCAGAACATTGTAATGGCTTCAGGGATTTCAAATAGTTGGCTTCTCCTTCCCTGTGAGGCCCGAGGGCCTCAGTGGGTCTGAGGTCATATCATAGTTTCTCATCAGCACTTTGTGACTGTTTCTTTTCCTTCCTTTTCAGGGACATTTTTCCCTTGTTGGATCCTAAAAACTACATTCCCTTCTGTTAAGTGTAGGAATCAAGCTGTAATTGCTGGACTGTGAAGTCACCTAACCATGGTGCTCAGGCTGCCTGAGGATCTCACCGCCTCTGACAAGTTGGCTAAATGCCTGTGGATATCCTCTTTTACCATTTTCAACATGATCCTTTTAAATGACATGCTACCTACACTGGCCATATTTATGAAGTCTTTAGGTGGGAAAAATGGCCTTCCCAGTTTTTAAACTTGCAACAAAGGCAATTTTTTAAAAAATAAAGTTTTGCTGTTCTTAATAATTATTTCTTTTCTCTTTCTTTCTTTTTTTTTTTTTTTTTTTTTTTTTTTTTGTGGTGCTGGGGATTGAACCCAGGACCTTGTGCATGTGAGTCAAGCACTCTGCCAACTGAGCTATATCCCCAGCCCCTTTAATAGTTATTTCTATTTTGTGAAAAAAAGCTTAAGTCCAGAGTCACAGGGCACTTTCAAGTGTGAGGCAACTGCCTTTTATGAACAAGTTTGCTCATCATAATCTGTTCTAGGTGGCAATCGAATAATATACAGTAATCTAATTTTCCAGTTAATCCCCATTTCACTTCCTTCTAATGATATGAAATCATTAGAAATAAGAATTCCCTTTTATAAATGCTTATTAAATTAACATGTATTAACTATTCATATTGATGGTCCAGTATGTTGTTTTAACACATGTCTACACTGTGCACTGATCCAAATCCAGCCCTCCTTTATCCACCCATTCTCCCTCCTCACTCTCTAGTAATCACTATTCTACCATCAGGTCGACTTTTTTAGTTTCCACAAATGAGTGAGAACACGTGGTACTCATCTTTCTGTGTTTGGCTTATTTCACATAATGTCCACCTGTTCCAACCATTTTGCTGCAAATGACAGGATTTCATTCTTTATGAATAAATATTCCATTGTGTATATAGCCCATTTCCCCCCCTCCTTTCTTCCCAAATCCAGGGTTGCTAGATCACTGGAAGATACCTGCAGGCCTCTCCCCTATTTAAAGTTTTGAGACAGGGTCTTGCTAAATTGCCAAGGCTGGCCTTAAATTTCCATTCCTCCTGCCTCAGCCTCCCAAATTGCTGGAATTACAGGCCTGTACCACTGGGCCCAGCTGGCCATTAGGATTTCTTCTTTTGAGATGTGTCTATTCAGGTTATTTATTTGCCCCTTATTTAATTGGATTACTTTTTTATTAATTCTTCAAATTCCTTATATATTCTGGATAGGATTCTTTTATTAGATGTAGAGTTGTCAGATATCTTCTCCCATTACTATAGGACATTTCTCCACTCTGTTGGTTTCATTTGTTATTCAGAAGCCTTTTAGTTTAATATAATCCCATTTGTCTATTTTTACCTTTGTTTTCTGTGCCTTTGGGATCCTGTTCAAAAATTATTGCCTATACCAATGTCTTAAAGTGTTTCCCCTCCAGACTCTTCTTGATAGCTAATTCAGAAAACAGATCATTCAATTTTTCCTATCTTTATTTTCTGTTACCTGCATCCCTTTCCTTTTTCTATGTCAGTCATTTAAAATCAGTTTGGCAAATTAGTTCCATCCATCTTACTCATAAAAAGCCTAGAATTTACAGAGGACATAAAATTCCATTCATGTTCTTTACAATTTATTGTTCCATACCTAAAGTAAATCTTCTTTATCCAAATGCTTTTACTTTAGAAGTAGTGGATTAACTGCCAGCATTTGAAAAAATCTTATAAAACTCACATGCTTCTACGGGTTCTCTTAAAATGATTCACTCCTAATCTTTGGATTACAGATTAGTTGACAAAAATTACAAACTGGGGTGGTCATAATTACACATACTCCCCCTTATTTCTTTTCTTTTTATGGTATTGAACCTGTGTTATTCTGTCACTGAGCTACACCCCCAGCTCTTTTTTTTTTTGAGAAAGGTCTTTTGTAGGGATTCAGATCCTGGGGGAAAAATTTGGGTTTCTGGGAGTTGAAAGGAGATGTGAGGCACTGTTGGGACTGTAGATATGCTTTATTTCAAGGCGGCAGCCCCCTGAGTCTTTCCATAGGCCTTTGCTATGAGCAGGCCAAACAAAGAAGGCCCAGTGCCAAGGGTTATCTAAGTGAGCGCATGCTCATTAGCAGATATTTAAAACCTCGAGTACATATGCTGAATCGGGATGTTCATGACTTGAATGCACACTAAATCATAGCAAGCTGGAATTCTCAGGGAGCCTGACCATAGTCATCTTGTCCTGCCTTATATCTCACTAAAGTACCCAGGCTACACTTGAACTTGTTTTCCTACTGCCTCAGCCTCCCAAACTGCTGGGATTACAGGTGTGCTCCACCCGGCCCAGCCACAATATACTATCAAGTACCTGATGAAGCTTTTGTAATCAGAGATTATTAGTCCCCCTGGTTAAATGTTTAATTATTTATTTTTTAAATTTTCTATCCTTCCTTTAGTTAACCAGCCAATAAAAGGGTAGGGCCCTGCCTCATAATTTCCGTGATATCAGGGACCTGAGGCCAGGCAGATTCTAGGACCATCAAAAATAGAGGCCACTCTGTAGCAATGATTAAGAACATGGGTTAATAGTACTGAAATCCAACCACAAAGCGTCACAAAGCCAACTGCCTTTCTTTCAGTACCAGGAATGAAAAAGGGCCCAGGAACAGTGGCACATACCTATCACCTCAGTAACTGGGGAAGCTGAGGTAGGAGGATACCAAATCTGTGGCCAGTTTTAGCAACTTAGCAAGACCTTGTCTCCAAATGGGGATGTAGATGAGTGCTAAAGTTTCCCTGGGTTCAATCCCCAGTATATAAAAAAAGAGGGGGTATCTTCACATTAAGAAAATAATAAAAGAACATGAGCAATTTTATTCCAGTAAGTCTGAAGGGTTATGTGATATTTGACAAAGGCTCTGCACTACATCAATCACTGAAAGGACAATTCTGGAATCATTTTTAAAAAATCAATAATCTTATAGCTATTAAATGAATTCTCAAAATCTTTTCATAAATCAGATTTCAGGTTCAGATGGCTTCATTTATTCTTCCAAACATTGAAGAAGATGATCGTTTCAGTCTAAATCAAAATCTTCAAACAAATTAAGATAAAATAATTATCACCTAACTTTAGGAAGCTAGGACAATCTTGTTAATAAAACTTGATTAAGAGGAATTAGAGAAGAAGATAGCAGGTCATTTTTATCAATTTATATACATATATATAATTTTGTTAAGCTTAATTTTTTTTATTTGTAGATGGACACAATGCCTTTATTAATTTTTTTATGTGGTGCTGAGAATTGAACCCAGTGCCTCAGACATGCTAGGCAAGTGCTCTGCCACTGAGCCACACCCCCAGTTATTTGTTAAGTTTTAAACAAAATATTGGAAAACCCATCCAGAAAAATGTAAACAAAAAATGCATAACTAATTTGGTTTACCTCAATAATGAAACTTGGACTAAATATTAGAAACATTTTTAGTATTTCTTCATGGTATCAGATTAATGGAAGAAAGAGTCATCTCAGTAGATGCAGTGAACATATTTGACAAAATTCATCAATGGTGATAAAAGTGAACAAACAACACAAAGAAACGTCCTTAATTTGGAAAAATCTAAAATACCCTATACCAAATAAAACTGGCCTAGACAGCAAGTCCCCCACTCCATGTCTTCCATGAGCTTACAATGGTGCCTGGTATATGTGTTAACATTTGTCTGTTGGAGTATTGTTAGGTGCAGGGCAGGCTGAACTAAGTTGTCTGCAGAGCAGGCTGAACAAATGTTTGCTGCAGGCTAACCCAGGTTGGTCCTTTATCACCTGTTTGCGTCCAGTCTGAACACTCAACCCCACTCAAAGCTGAACACTTGACCCCCACCCATCTGGTGCAACGGAAACCCACATCTGACCCCTGCCCCATCTCCTGAAGGCAGAAGATGACAAACTTTTTATGGTGAAATGCTAGTGACTTTCCCTCTGAGATCAGGAATAAGACAAAATTCCCATGATTACCACCTTTATCTAACTCCATTTCATAGGCTTTAGGTAGAGTATATGGCAACATTAAGGAATCAAAGATAAAATAGAAATAAAACTGTATTGTTCCTGGAGGAATAATTGTATATATAAAAAATATAAAGCCCCAGTCAGGGTCAGACCAGTGGCCGAGCCAGTGCTGTCTGTGACCTCCTGCAGCCCGTCTCCTGGGGCAGAAGGGCGCTGGTTGTAGGTCGTGGCCTCTGGTCCCCTGGGTCAAGGCCAAGTGATGCTGCTGCCTTGGTTTCCTCACTTTCTGCCCTGTGGTACCAAGGTACCCATGGCCACTGTGGGGACAGGCCATGCTGGCCACTGATGCCCTCCAGTCACCCCAAGTTCTGCGACTCGGGTCCTATCTCTGCTGTGAGGCAGTCTACCGTTAGCCAGTGATGTTGGTATTCTAACGTGGACATGAGTCTTCTACACCTCCTGTACCCCTGGGTGTAAACAGGAACCCACTTCTGTGCCCAGGTGCAGACTCCCACCCAGAGTGAGCGTCTGCTGGTCGAAGCTGTGGTCCAGTCCTGAGCATCCTGATGTGCGTGTGATAGCTTCCTTGTGGAGTGTTTGCTCACTTAAGTGCTTATGAGAAAAACAGCTCCGTGTAATCCATGTCCTGACTTTTATTTAATTTTTTAAAGAGTGCTTTTAACTCCTGGAAACAAACATCAGCTCATTTTGTACATAAGAACTTTTTCTACTGAATAAATCAAGCATCACCAACAAGTCACAAAAAAAAAACAAAAATATAAACCGCTTTGTAGATGAACTATGAGAGTTAGCAATTTACAAAAAGCAAAATGGAATTTTCCAGCAACAGTAAGAAAATAGAAAATATTATGTTAGGATGAGAGTATCTCATGTTTGGTAGTAAATCTAAGAAAACATGTACAAGAACTCTAAACTCAAAACAGAAAATTATTTATTTGGTGAAGAAGGTCTCAGGAAATGGACAGGAGAGATAACATGTTCATAGTTTGTGAGACTTATGGGTTATACATGGATTCTAATTCCCCATCACAATTTTAAAAAATTGAAATTTTTCAAGCTCATTTTAAAATTTACATGGAATGGCAACTGGTCAAGTCTACTCAAACAGAAAGAGAAAGGAACTTATTGTATAACATGAATAAATTGATAATAATCAAGATAGCATCTATTGGTATAATATAAAACTAATCCATAGACAAAACAGAGTCTGGAAATAGACACATATGTAGATGCTTGATTTATGATGAACAGACTACAAAGAGCTTCATAAGGACAGACTTTAAAACATAGGACTGGGATATTTGAACATTCCCTTGAATATTTGTACATCAAATACTCTATTCAGAAAAATTAATTCCTATGGATTAAGAGCCCAAACATGATAAGTAATAATTGTAAAAATTTCAGAAGAGAATAGCAGAACATTTCTTAATAAGTTTAGCATAAGGAAGATTTACAGAAGAAAACTCAAAAAGTACTAACCATGAAGAAAAAGAAGTTACTCAATAGCCTGAAAGGTCAATAGTGCTGAGGTTAAGGAACCTGCCCTAGACCCTAGAGAGGCAGAGAATCATCCTTGATCAGGCCCCATTTGAGGTTTCAGACAACTACCACGTATCTTTTTAATTGTTTTTTGCTACATCGACACATTGTGCTGTAGATTCTTGCAGCTGATTTTGAGAATTTTCATCAGCAAGTATCCTGCACTTAGAAGCTAAGATAATGAGTATGACTTACTTTGCAACTTCTAGAAATAACCCATTAAACTCTTGAGAAGGAACTTCTGTAATAGGTGGTTTCTGCCAAAATGTTGAGCCAGGTTAGATTTTTCACCCTCATCAATACTTTAATCAGGGTTTTGCATCCCTAGGTTTTATTGGACCACAATTTTCTCAAGAACTTCTTTCTCTTGGACAAACTGGAAATGTACACCTTCATGATAAGGTACTTTGGGGAAAGCAACATTAAAACAGAAAGCAGTATTTTCTCAAAGCGTAAACCATACTTTTGTGAATTTGTTTACCTGAATCAGAATCTCCTGGAGCTTGTTGGAAGGCCAGATTGACGAGTTTATTGCTTCAGAGTCATTGGCTGTGGGGAATAAACATTAATTACAGGACCTGAGAGTAATTGTGATGAACAAAATTCTCAATCAAATCATAAATAATTCTTTTGTATTATATGCTTGAAGCTCCTCAAATAATATTGCAAAACCCTGCTTTTAATATTTGAAAGGAAAGTGACCACAACACTCAGAGATAACAAGAGATTTTTATTGTAGCAGCGAGAAAGAGGAGGAGGAGGGGGAGGAGGAGGAGGAGGAGGAGGAGAAGAGATCGAGAGAGAGAGAGAGAGAGAGAGAGAGAGAGAGAGAGAGAGAGAGAGAGAGAGAGAGAGAGAGAGAACAAGAGAGAGGAGGGGCCTGGCAGAAGGGAGCTTTTATAGCCAAAATCTAATGGGGTCTTTGGGTCTCCAAGCTGCCTCGTTGGTGTACAGTGATTGGATCATACAGTAATTGCTAAGGGTGTCATCTTCTGCCTTCAGGCAAATGGGCAGGGGTCAGATGTGAGTTTCCATTGCACCAGATGGGTGGGGGTCAAGTGTTCAGCTTTGAGTGGGGTTGAATGTTCAGACTTGACCCAAACAGGTGATAAAGGACCACACAGAGGGGGATTTGAGTGCCTGGGTTATCCTGCAGCTAACATTCGTTCAGCCTCCCCTGCAGACAACTTAGTTCAGCCTGCCCTGCACCTAACAATGTTCCAACAGACAAATGTTCACACATATACCAGGCACCATTGTAAGCTCATGGAAGACGTGGAGTGGGGGACTTGCTGTCTAGACCACTTTTTTTTTTCACATTTCCCCTCTAATTTTCCTAAATGATGATGATAATGACTTCAGCTGTGAGGAGGAATGCTGGCTGTGTACTGAGGGTTTCTCAGAATTTACCAGAATGGTAAATCATGACAGCTGAGGAGCCCAAGAGATTTATAAACACCTGAGCAGGTCCTCCCCTTTCAATCTCCTGTTTTCTGCGATACCTTGCTTTGAAATCTGAAGGGATGAAGGTCTTTGGCGTGCTAGGAGGGCTCCTCCTGCTTTTTGTGTCGATTCATGGCTTTGAGTGTAAGAAAAAGTGGGAATTCTGGAGGGTGGCAGATTCAATTCAAACAATGGAATGCTCTGTTATGTATTTTTGACTTTGCGTTTTTACTAAATTCTGATGCATTCCGCTAACATCTCGGGGCTGCAAGGTAGTTTTCTCCATGCTGGTTTTCTTTGTTTTTGTTGGAAACATCCTTAAAGTTTTTATTTTCTTTTTCTTGGAGATGCTTGTCCCCTTATCTAGGCTGAAATACTTTTAGTGAATTGATAAGTCGGGAGAGCTGGCCAGGTATCTAGGAAAGGAGGTTGTTGAGGTCCTCCTGTATCTGGCCACAAGGTATGAAGTTTGGACAGAGCAGTTAATTGCATGTCAGGGTCAATTACTTCTCTCCGAGCTTACATTTACATAGAATGTCATGCTGACATTAATTTGCTTAAATAATCTGAGTCTAAACAAAATTTTTTAGATCAAAGTAGTCAATGCATTGTTCCAAGTGGCTATTTTTATTTATTTATATATTTTTTTGTGGCACTGGGGATGGAACCCAGGGCCTTGTCTCTGGGTGGTAAGTACTCTACCACTGAGGCACATTGCTGGTCCTGTTTTATTCTGAGGCAGGTTCTTGCTAAGTTACTAAGGCTGGCCTCAAACTTGAAATCCTCCTGCCTCAGCCTTCCAAGTAGCTGGGATTACAGGAGTGTGCTGCCGGGCCTGGTGAGATCCATGTTTTCTGTGGTTGGCCCTTTTCTATGTGAAAGTTGGGTGACTTCTGAATGACCTGTGGGAGATCTGACCTATAACCTCATTGTCACCAACGTGCAAGGTTTGAATTGCCTCAGCTTTTAGCTGTCTTGTGCCCTAGTGAAAGCTCAACCTTTCTGTGTTAAGTTCCACACGTTTGTGTGGACATCTGTGACACTACTCTGGCTCCTTGATCCTGTGTCCTCTTCCAGTTCCTGCCTCACTTTTCTTCCCTTTGGAGTGATCTGTGTCACTCTCCAATTTCTCTTCTTTTTCTTTGGATCCTACTTGAGCCTCTCACCAGAAGCACACCACTAAAAATTAATTTGTCTGGAGCCCTGGGAATGTCTACATAGAAAAAGCCAACAGTTGCTTTATGGTCAGCAGAAACTCCAGACAGGGCCAAATAACAGGAAAGAAGAGAGAACAATGTCTGTAAGAAAGACTATTGCCATCTAAATATACGTGTATTTGTGAACACATGATGCGATACAGGGTGAGGATAAAATAGGCATGAAAGCATCCTTTAAAGCAGTGGTTGTCAAATGGCACGTCCCACGCGGAACACAAGTTAGCAGGTGTCCAACTCGGTGTCTGACACAGTAGGCCTGGGAGTACTTAATTATTTGTATTTCTAAGAAGTTCCTAGGTGAGGTTGTTTGTTTGTTCAGGAGTGAAACTTGGAGAACCATGGATTCAGAGTATGTGCTCTGTTGAAAAAAAAAATGAAATTATTACAGTTTTCTTTGTGAAACCTAAAGTTTTGGGACTGTAGGAGACGAAAGTAACTGGTACATTTCAAAAGTCCCATTGGGTAGGGAGAAGCGAATAATATAAAAAGTAATCTTAAATTATGTCACATTTACTGCTGGAAATGCTTTCAAAAGGATGTCATTTCTGATGAAAAGGTGATTGTTCATTGGTGTCTCTCTGGGCAATATGTACATACCGGAGAACCAAGTTTTCTATTGGAGGGAAGGAAACCATCTTTTGTTACCAGATAAGAGACAAATTTTCTTATTGACAATATCAAGAAATCATTGAACATTCCTGAAGTCCTTTGCCGGTTCCCAGGAGGTAGCTCCTATGGTTCCATCCACATTCAGACCTGGATACTGAAGCGGCATCTCACAGTAGAAAAACAGAAATAGAAGCAAGGCTTTTTCTTTCACTCTGGGGCTGGGCATTCTGGTGGTCTCTGGGGTTGAAAATTTTGTATTTTCTGACGTCTCGTCTCTGTTTCTCCCATCAGTTACTGTGGATTGTTCTGAATTCTGGCTCAGGGTCAGAATTAGACAGACACCTTTTCTGGATAACATGCTACCCCAGTCTTCTGAGTTGTTCCTAGGAAATGACTGTCCTGTAAGCAGAATGGTGCATGACTACTTCGAATTCTTGTATTCTGTCAACTCCTGTGGCATCCAGAAATCTGTAAGAGCACTTGTTATTTTAATAAAAGACTTTTATTTTTTCTGGGTTAAATTCTATTAGCGTTGTGCAACTATTTTGTAACTGTCAGTGGGTTTTATACTTTCTATATTGACTACTCTGTCTTAAGTTTTTTGATGATTTTCATATGAAGAACTATCAGATATGATGTGGGGATTTAAAAGCCATGATTTTGTTTTTTAAACTTCCATTTCTCCAACATCTCTCCCTTGCCTGATGGAGATTCTATGTTTTGCGGGGTAAAGTTGAACTTGCAGAAAATATTTTATTTTGGCATAGCACCACAATCCCTCACTCATTTGTTGTTGTTGATCTAAATATTGATCTCGAATAGGGGAAATGAGTTATATAGCTGCTGTATAAATAAGAGAATTTAATCCTCTTTCATGAAACTAAAATACTTGGAATTCTAATAATTGGCTTGAATAAAATGGATCAAGTTGAGAGAGGGAGAGTGTGTGCACTAGCTCACAAAGAAAACTGGAAGAATAACACTTCCTAAATAAATTATGTGTCCATCATGCTAATAAGCATTTTAGAGGCTACTGTCCTTTGATTATCATGACCTTCAGTTCCTATTTTATTTATGTCATAAATAGTGGTTGTCACATGTAAGATACTTTACTTATCTAATCTCCACAGTAGCATTCTTGGCTAAATATTATCCTCTGGTTAAATATCATATCAAGGGACCAAGTGAACCAGTCATTGTCCCAGTGTCACACAGAAAATGGAGCAGGTGGGATCTGAGTTGGGATTTGAATGGGGTAGCTCTTCATTCATTAAAATCTGACACTTATACTGATTTTGCTTTATGTCATATTCTTGCTGCATTTGACAATGGCAGGATGGTTTTCCTCTTTTGGGACCACGTCGGCCCCACTTACAGTATGTGTGGTTTATCTGGACTAATTCTACTTCTGGCTTCAGTTTGGCGACCCACACCTTTGTTCACTGCTGATTCTGCTGATGCCTAGAACAAGGCCCAGCATGTGACAAGGCCTGCACTCGTGCTAAGTAAAACTTAGGCACACAGACTCACTTGTGCTCATGTCAGGGTAGATGGAGCATCTCTTCTGTGCAATATGGTCCTGTATGAAATTCTACCCCCAAAATTCTTGCTACAGTCACTTTATATGTTAAAAAGCTTAAGCCTAGTTATTCCTTATTGTCAGATGAAGAGAAAATGCCCAAAGTGGTGTTTGAACCTCAGCAATCTGAGGTACTAGCAAGAATTCTTGAATAACAGACATCCAACATGTTCAATGTATATGCTTAAAGTTGAAATATAGCCAAATCTTGGCTATGGCTAATTGCATGGAACAGAAAGATGATCTCCATTTAATCTTGGCTTATACCTCGTATAATCTGAATATTTTAAATTATCATGTATGAGATACACACTTATTGGCTTGCCCTTTCTGTAAATCTACTATGTCAGCATGCCTGTACATAGCTTTGTTTTTTTTTTCTCTAGAAATATTATGTTGCATGTACTATATATTTTCTCATTTACAAATAATAACTCATATCTAGAGTTGGTATTTATGGCCACTGGGTCAACTCTAGCCAGCTATTTATGTTCTTAAAGTAAGTCTCATTGAAAGACACATTCATCTCAGCACTCTTTAACAGCTATCATGCCACCATGACAGAACTATTTTCAAGAGAGATAGTACAGGGCAAAGACTAAAATATTCTCTGGCCAGTTTTAGAAAGTTTGCTGACCCCTGACTTATAATTATCTCTATTTTACCAGTAGGGAATCTTTGAAATTATTGAATAGTTAAAGTTCAGGCTCAGACTAAGTTGCAAAGCTGGTCCTATAATCTAGTTCTTCCAAAATTAGACCTCTATTCTAAATAAATATGGTGGTCACCAGCCATCTATAAAGTCCTTGATACCACATCAGGAACTACTGCTGAGATCTATTCTAAACATTCACATTTTATCACTTAGTTCTGTTGTCCTCCTCCTTAATGTAAAATGACAATTTGTCAATTTTTCTAACTTGAACTGTCAGACTTAACTGTATCCCCCCTCCTTCAGGAGCGCCTGTGGGGCATTCTCATTGAAAGTTTCATCACATATGAGCCACTGATTTTAAATATCGGAGGTTACATGCCAGTATCCTGCGTTGTTGAAAGGTAAGTCTAGCTTTCCGTGGAGATTGTTATCTTTTTTTTTTTTTTTTTTTTTTTGGCTGCTACGTGTTTCTGACAAGAGAGAGATGTTAGAAAATATGCTGAGGTACAGCCCTGAGATTGTCTGATTTACTGGGTTCTGTTCAGTCATGTTAGTAGACACAATAAATGTCTAGTATGCATATTTATATGTCAAATCAATCCTTTAAATGTATTTTGTTAATTAAAAAATGAACCTACTAATTTAGGCTTCATTGGTAACTGACAGGAATATTGATCAAGAAGCCAGTTCTTTTTTTATTTCTAGAATCTGTATTTTCAACTTTGCCATCAATTCTATATGTGTGTATGTATAGAATAAGAAGATGCTGATAATCCTCAGATAAGTGGGTTGAATGCTGTATTTTCATTGTATCATTATGGCAATTGATAAAAGATTTATACGAACAATCAATAATAAAAAAAATAAAATATAACAAAAAGATTTATACGAAAATGATGAGTTCAGAGTCTTAGTTACCCTGCCATCTCTTGCACACACCTGCACCAAATTTTGTTCTATCCCTTAGTAAAGACTTCTTTGGCCTATTAGATCGGAAGAGTAGAGTCAGCAAAGAGAATATATCAGAAGTGTTTTAGTAACTTCTCTTCTCTTTGCAAAGCATTCCTTTTCTACATCTACCATATTCCTAAGGTTAAATAAGAACAATGAAATTATTTTGTGAACATACTATCCCTCTGTCATTGATTGTCCCATAGAGAAGGAAGGCCTAAGAAGTTAAAAATTATAGTTTTTCTCCTAAATTTTTCAAAAGGAGAGCTCAGTGAACCTCTGATGTATAAAAAATCAAGAGTTTTTTTTTACCTTTAGTTATAAAAATTGAGACTTGTTAATGATGAAATGGTCTCTCCTTCCGTGAGAAACTTTTCTGAAATGAGAGAATGAGACCCAATGCCTAAGGTGCTGAAGAGCAGCCATTCAGCTTGTCCTTGTTTGGGTTGTTGACACCAATTATGGGTCAGCTGAAGTTTTAGATCTAAACGATTGTTTGAATAATCTGAGATCCGTGAAGACACAATAATTAAATGGTTGTATTCATTTTACAGCAATCGAGCTCAGCTCTGTTATGTGAAAGCTTCCCTCATACCTTCACAACATTTCTGGTCTTTCCACCCATTAGAAGTGAAATTAAGCCAATGAAAAATTCAGTGTCATATCAAATTGCCCTCTCCAGGTACAAATGATGGGTGAGGCAGAGGATGCCACATAATCTATGAATACTTTCTCTCCTGCTTTTCTTCATCATCTCATGCCAAGTAGGGTAAAAGGAGGAAAGAGTAGAGGGATGAATACCATCAACCTGGTACTATCATCCTCTGTTTCTAGTAATACTAGTTAAATGTGCACTATGAACCCTAAATACAGTTAAAATTATGAACACTTGGGTCAAGGGCTAGTAATACTAGTAATACTAGTTAAATGTGCACTGTGAACCCTAAATGCAGTTAAAATTATGAACACTTGGTTTAAGGGCTAGTAATACTAGTTAAATGTTCACTGTGAGCCCTAAATGCAGTTAAAATTATGAACACGTGGGTTAAGGGCCATTATAAGACATAGAGATGCTCATTGGGTATATTTTGATGGGACAGTCTAGATAAGGCTTAACCAGCGCCAGCCAAATGTCACTTTTGATAGCATCTCCCATCTGCCAGTTCCTAACTTAGTTATTGATCATTGAGCCTCTTATTTTGGAGGGGACTGGGTACAAGTGATAAATAACATAAATATAATAAGAATGTTGGTAGACATAATGGAGAAATAGCTCAAATTCGGGTATATATTGGGAGGAAAATCTTCTACCAGGTGTTTGGGAGTATGTTCTCCTTTTTCTACTCTTTCCTCAAACTTATTTTGGTTTATACCATATGAAATATCTATACTAGTCCACATTGGATAAGCAGACAGCAATACAGGAAGTCAGATGTCAGTCTCCAGGGTGGGTACTGTCAGTATTTAAGGCTTCATTTGACGCATCTTTACTTGGCCTCATTAAAAAGAGATGTGCTTCAGGATCCCCCTCACCTGCCAGGCCAGGAACACAACACTGTGTCTCCATTCATTTTCTACAGATACAGGGTGGGCTGGTTGTAGTAGCAGCAGGATCAGCAGCTTTTAAAGTGTGGCCGGCTTTGGCGACTGCTTTGGTTTTAGCTGTGGATTATCGTAAGTAATTCTGGGGGTAATCGGAAGTCCTAGTCACATTCTATTAGAAACGTCTCCTTGAATATCTGTGCAATACCTAATTTCTATTGTTATATTAAACTACTTGATTTGTCTTTCTGCCCCCCCCTCTTCTATCCAAAAAGTAGTATTTAGTTTCTATCCTTATATTCCCAGCCATGATAAAAATAGTAATATTTGCATTGGCCTCATTTCCATGTACCCTCTTCCCCCCTTCCTTTACAGAAAGCTTCCATTCTCCCTTCTAGAAAAACGGGTAGAAACTAATAGTAGTGCCTCTGGGGAAGCCACCCAAGGGCCAGTGGAAACCAGAGAGTCAACATTATCTCAAGTGGAAAATTTGGGGATCCTTCCAGGAATAACAGGTGGGTAGGTATTTTGACTTAGTACTGTAACTGTTTTCAAATGTACTTATTAAAAAAAAGGTAAGGGTTCAAAGTGGCATATTGTGTACCATGTACCCATGTGACTTCAGTTTAGGTTTGTTATAACCACGCATTTCTGATGATCAGAAATATAATTTGTCATGTGTTTCTTCTTCTTATTTTTAGGGGGGATACCAGGGATTGAACTCAGGGGCACTAAACCACTGAGCCACATCCCCAGCCCTATTTTGTATTTTATTTAGAGACAGGATCTCACTGAATTGCTTAGTGCCTTGGTTTCTTTTTCTTTTTTTTTTTTTCTGAGGCTCGCTTTGAACACATAATCCTCCTGCCTCAGCCTCTCGATCGAGCCACTGGGATTATAGGCGTGTGCCACCACAGCAGGCCTGTTTCTCATTGTTCTTTCAGATAAAAATGTACATTTTTGAGGAGGCTTCAATGACTATTCAGGTTGCTCTCAAACCAACCACAGAATAAAACTTTGACCCTAACATGAATAAAGGAACTGGGAATTGACAAGAGTTGCTATGAGGATAGTATGTGTTAGTTCTAACATCGACATTTTGCTCTGTAAGGACTAAATAAATGTGTGCAAGAGAAAACCCTTCTTGAACTGGAAGGAGCTCCTAAGAATTGTTCAAATGACCTAGAGCCCTTGAACTTTAGCATCCCAGAAGGGACAGACCTTGTTAATTTTTATTTCAGGTATCTGGTAACCATCTTAAGATTTGAGTTACTGTTATGTAAAACCTACGTTTATTAATCAATAACAAGTATATACAAGTAGTGAGTACATGGGTTCTACTTGAGTCATGATAGTCCATGCCCTCCTTCCTGGTTGAGACACAATGAAATATTTCAGGGACTTTTGTAATAGTTTCCTGTCAGTGTCACTGTCTATGTCTTTTGCTTCATTACAGGACCAGTTTTTCCCTTGCACTGTCTAATTTTTATTGCTTGATGTGAAGTGGAGGAATTAAGCTGTTGATTCCAGTGGTGGACACTCTACCAACCCTGGAACTCCAGTCATCTGAAGACAGCACTGTCTCTTGGAAGATGTCTATGGATGTTCTGTTTTACCTTTTAAATAATGTTCTTTTTAAAAATGAATTTGCTCTGCTGCACATATTTATGCAGTTTTTTTTCCAGACTTAAATGCGTGGGTGAAAGTGATTTTTTTAAAAATAAAATTTTGAAAATCGGAAGAGTTGCTTTTCTCTTTGAAGAAAGCTGAAATCCTGACTTGTAGGGTGGTTGACCAGGCAACTGTATTCTGCGGAAGCAAAGGGTGTGCTCACCACCCAAGAGCACAGACAATGTTTGAGTATTACACTGTGGTGTTTTCTCTGATTAATACCCATTTCAGTTCTTATGGGTGTAAAATAAAATGAAATAATTAGAGTTCTCCCCGCAAGGCTAAGAGAAAGTGGACTATTTTATTTGCTACTCTTGGATTTTCAGTAATCCACCACCCCCACTTTTGCATCACTTATCTTATTATGTGGTAGTAATTTCAACTCGGTTTGTAACTTCAGATTCCTCTATCTTTTCTCATACAAAGAGGCTAGTGTTTTTAGGGGGAAAAATTATACTCGCTGTCACGATTTCTGTTAGCTTTGTAAGTGAATCTTATTTAATCTCTCATAAGTAAACAAAAAAAAAATCCTGCAGTCTGTGCTGTCTTGGATTTAATCCACCAATTATTGGATGGGACCCCAGGCTCACAGAATTTCTACACTGTGAGGAACTGGGGGAGGCCACCAGCAAGCCAGATGAAGTGGTCCAGGGACTCCCTTCTCACTTGTGAATGGAACGAGGACTGAATTCCCTTATGAACAATTGAAAGTGTTAAGGAGAAAGCCCAGAATGATATCACAAAGGCATCTCCTCCTTGGGCATCGGAGAGTGCACAATATATTCTCCCAGTGCAATCGGCTCTATTGTCTCTCCTCTCTTCCTGCTTACTTTTCCTCTGCCCCCTTTTGCTTCCTGACAAAATACAGATTAGAGGATTTATTGATAATATGGAATGTCTCTCATGATGAATATAAGAACATTTTTATTTCAGTTCATGAGAAAATTTTTTTTTCCTTCTCTGGGGAGCCAATCATTAGAATATCCGTCACCCATGGAGACTAGACTGAAGATAATTCGATTTAGCTAGTTGAGTAGCTGCAATTCCTTTTGTAAATAAATGTTCTGTGTTTAAAAATTACATATTTCCTACTTCTCAGGGTTCTCAACCAAAGTATTTGAGTTAGCTGCAGCTTGCTGAAATTCTAGAAAAACAAAGGATGGAGAGAACCCAAAGATTTCTAATTAAATAAACGTCCAAATGAAAAAGGCACTATTAGAAATTGTCTATAGCTATGTGAGATCAGCTCTTCTGGAGGTCATAGAGCTTCCAAAAGTTCATACCAAAAATGATGCTGAAATCATGCAGGGCATAATACTTACAGCAAGAGGCCAAGAAGTGTGGATGAGTGAGAGGTAACGAATTTAGGGCAGGGGCAGCAGGATGGAAGGGATTCACTACCGGAGTCCTGGGGGCTGCACTGTTTACATGTTCTGCATCTCTCTGCTATGTTACCCCTTTCTACTGATTGTTGATTATGAGGTTGTAAGGGCCAGAGTCAAGAAGTGCAAGCATTATCTGTAGTCTTGGATGCTGGTGGTCTGTAGAGTAATAGCAGTAAAAATTCTGATCGAATTGAATCATTTCCCTCACATTTAAGCTAACAAGAATTCATTTAAGAGGGGAATTGAAATGTTAAAAAATAAAAGTAGATCCAGTACTTAAATAGGATGAATAAAATTATAAAGCTTTTAGAGGGAAATATTAGAAAATATGGATTTCAGATCAGTAAAAATTATTAAAAGAGGAATGAAATACACTATGAAGAGAAAGATTGATTTCTTAGATCACATCAATATTTATTTTTTCTGTTTTAACAGAAGAATTAAAGAATGCACCACGAGAAAATGAACAGGATCACATACATATTAGTTTGGGTTCTCTATGGAAACAGAATCAAATTTCATACATGTATAATATAAAGATTTGGCTCTTGGTATTATGGAGCTGGAGAAGTCCCAGGATGTGCTGTGGGCAAGCCCGGGATCCAGGAGAACTGATGCCCTACTTCTAGGCCAAGTCCAAAGTCATTTTGAGAAAGGTCTGTCAAAATTATTATGCACATGAACTACCTGAGAATCAGAAGAGCTAATGGTGTAAGTTCCAGGCCAAGTTCAAGTCAGAAGAGGAGTCCAATGTCCCAGCTTGGAGACAGCCAGGCAGAGTACGTACGGATTCTCCCTTCATCAACCATGTAGTTCCACTCAGGCCTTGAGTGGATTGGGTGAGCCCCTCCCACACCGAGGAGGGCAATTTGCTTTACTCAGATTATTGAGTTGCATGTGAATCTCACTAAGAAACAACCTCATAGACACACCCAGAAAAATGTTTAATCAACTATTCAGAAACCTGTGAACCAATAAAATTAACTTTCACACCTAGAAACTGGCACAAAAGATTCATAATATGCATAAATTGAAAGAGTCATGTCTAGAATATATGATCCTTACAAACTAAATTTAAAAATACAACTAAATAGGAAACAGGAAAACATTTCTTAAGAGAAGACATCCACATGGTCAATAAATGTGATTTCTCCAGAAATTATGATATGAAAAAGTTATGGTATGAACTACTCATTACTGCTTCAGAAAATCTAAAACCTCAATGAGAGAATGAGAAATCCAATCGGAAATGTGTGCCCTGTGTCAGCTTTCTTGTTGCTTGATAAACTCTTAAGCTTTTGTTCATTAATATAATTAATAAGCACATACAGACAAGTAGATATCACCTAGGTACATTCATGTACCTAGATATATAGGAAATTTTATAGATATCCTTATTTTTTAACATAATTATCTTTATCATCTATTCATATTAAGGTACTTTTTTAAAAAGTTAGTACTAGGGTAAACCACACTAAGACTAAGCTGTGAGAGATGTCTCTGAAATTTAATATGCAATTGACCCACCTGGCAATTGTTGAAATGCGTTTGATGACTGATCTTGTAGCTGCGGTGTGGAACCTGATCTTTTGCATTTAAGCGCCTCCCAGGTGAGATCATGTAACTACTGCTAGCAGATGCACCTGACTTTGAGAGCAAAGATGCAAAGGAGTTTCCCTGTGCTAACCAAGTAGAGGATAACTGCAGACAGCTGAGTGTGGCCAAGGTTTATAAACACCTGAGGACGCCGGCTCCTGGCACTGCCTGCTCCCCCTGGCTGCAGTGTCTCGGAGGCTGTCATGATGAAGACTTCTGTGCTCCTAGGAGGGTCCTTCTTCCTCTCTCTGATATTTTGGAATGCTTCTGGACTCGAACCAGGTACAAATAAAAAATGTCTTTGGAGGATAGTGATTTAAAGTGACAAGATTGTTTTCTAAAACTCGGCTGTGCAAAGACCTGTTCCCCACCCACCCCTTACCCTGGGTGATAAACCAACAGAAAGGGCTGCCTGTTTCCAGTTAGACTCAGTTTTTAAAAAGTTAGTGTCTTTAACCTTTGCTCCAGGTATTTTCTGCCTTTACAAACCAATTTGAGGGCCCCTCAGGTTTAATGATCTCCTATTGTTATCCCTTTTCTATATTTCTTTGAAAATATATGAATCCTAGTTATAAAAGAAGGGGCCAGAGATCCATGGGTTTCTGGGAGGACAGGGTATAGAAACTCTTCACCTGAATGCGGTACTGACCCAAGAAGTGAGCAGCTGGATTCGGAGAGACCATAATTGTTTCCTTCATCTGCTGAGCTTCCAGAAACCTCAATTCTGGTACTTGTTAGCGGTGTGGACCTGGATGAGTGATTTGAAATCCATGTGTCTAATCTTGGCCGTCCACAAGAAGTTATTGGGATGTACGCGAGTCTGACTTAGTACTGCAGTGAGGTAATTTGAGAAGCCATCTATGGTTTGCCTCTGGGCCCAGCCTGAAGTCCGTGAGGCTCATGCTGCAGCAAGGGGTTAGAGGGGACGCTGGTGGACCTTCCCCATGTCGGCCATGGCATGGCTCCTCTTCCATCTCTTTATAACACTGGTTCTCAGCAGGGGTGACATCCCCCCCCTCCTCCTGGGAAGATTTGGCAACTTCTAGAGGCATTTTTGTTGTTGTTACAACTGGGGTTCCTAGTGGTATCTAGTGGATACTGGTCAAGAGTACAGTCTAGAGCATCCAGATCACCGCCACCAAAGGAACCCAATGTCCACAGGACTGAGGCGAGAAAACTAGCCTCGGGGTGCTCTACCTCTGCTTAGAGTGCTTTAAGACCTGTGTTTGTGAGACTGTTTTCTAGGCAAAACCAGATCAGAAACTAGTTCCAACCACAGCTCTTTCAGATAATCTTGATTTCTAATGACTAAGGATAGTGACTTTCTCTTTCCAGTGGGTTTCTGAGTAAATAAGAACGAGTGGGGACACCCGCTATGAAACCCTAATCCTTCTGTGATCCCTTCTCTTGTCCTCTGATTCGGCTTCTCTGGGGTGGTCAAGCTATTCGTTTCCAGACTTTGCCTGTCATAACTTGTTTGTTGGATCTTTCTGCATTTTGAGATTTTTTTACCTTAATATACATTTTGTTACGTGGGTCTGACTTCTCCATGCCATTCCATGAGACCAAAATCATGGTATGAGGTTGGGGGTGGGATGGAAAATTAAGTGTACTCGAGTCACATCAGATTAGCCTGGGAAATGGGAGTAAAATGAATGAAAAACCTAGCTCCTGCTCTGCGAGTACCACCTACATATTTGTGGTTGACTCTGTCCATTTCTGGCAAAGCCTTTGGTCCTTCACTGGAGATCATCAGTGAAATGAAAACTGAACAAATAGCTTAAAAAGGAATCTTGTCTCCCATCTATTTCTTTCTTTTTCACCTGATTCTGTTTTATGTATTGGCCATCTTGCAGATCTCAGTGTTGGTACCCATTAGACCAGTTCTCAAACTTTGATGTATATACAAGTCATCAGAGATCTTTGTAAGTGTACAGTGATTCAATGAGTCAGGGATTAGACCTGATAATCAATATTTCTGATGAGTGCTCAGGGGATGTTGATGTTGCCCCTTCGTGGACCACACTTTGACAAGGCCTTAGATAATTTACTGACAGAGGATTCTCTATGAAAAGGATAATTAACTGATGAAGGGAGTCGGGCATTTGCTGTTCTGATTTTCACATTTTCACTCTACCATATCTTCCTAAGACATAGATCTTCAGTAGATAGAGAACATAGTCTGGATTCCAGTAATGACTCGGTCGGCTAGTGATGGCCAAGAGCGTTGGTCTGATTTGGTGCTAATGCCAGCTACACTACGTACTCTGTTTGATATCATGCTCAAGTTATTGGATGGTTTGAGCATTTCGTTTTTCATCTGGGAAATGAAGGAATTAACTGTCCTGTCTCCAAAATCTCCTGTTGTACTCAAAAACAAAAATATATGTGTGTGCATTGAAACTTGACCTGGAAACTGGCACATAAATAGCAAAACTCTGCTTATTTAATGTGATGACAATAAACTTGGGAGTCTCCAATGGAAAAACAAAGCTTGGAGCCTAACATTCTCCCAGGAACGATAGTGAGCCTGCCTGGGAATGGTTTACTTTTAAAGTTAATGCGTCCATTGTTGGGTTGCCTACTTTATAGCATCTATTTTGGTTTGAATGGTGCTTGTGATTCCCACTGTGATGTGGACCATCAGTATTGAACTATGATCCTGTTGCTACAAGGACTGCAGATTTGTTTCATTCCTATCCCACATCTGGCTTCTAAACTGTTATCACTATATGTGCTATCAGTATATGTCAAACTACTTATATAATTCATACTATTAATGTTCATAGCAAAAATATAGTTCCCCTCCAAAGCATAAGCACCTTGCGCTTGCATTTCTAACCTATTTTAGCTATCTCGGTAAGCAACAGTGTGGAGTTGTTCAAGTTTCTAGCCCAAATGAGGCCCCCTTCCTCAGCCAATATTTTACAAAAAGACGTCTATAGATCGTTGAATATTTCCAAGTGTCCTGAGAAAAAAGTTTAATGTTTTATCCCTGTGGTTGGGCACATCACTTATTTAATTAAAATCCTCATTGAAGACAAAATGCATGCCATGTGGCTGGGGATAAAGCAATTTGATATTTAGGGATAGATGGCAACATGTGCCTTATATTTACTCTTAAAAATGTTATTAGTCTATAGCCACAGCTGCTTCAGGTCAACATGAGTCTGAACCTACATGTACCAATCTTTTATGTAGTATTAAAATTCAGGTCTATCAATATGAAGGGATTTTGGGTGGGAATCCCCTTTTATACAGACCTTTAAATTGCTTTTACTTTATTGAGCATTTAAGTTCTAGGCTCAAACTTCAAAAGGTAGGTAATAATCACTCATTTTAAATATGAGTAGAATGGTTGCAAAGAATTAAATACCAAATTATCTTTTAAGATGGGTTTTATGACAGTGTAAAATACAGAGTTCCAAAGTTGCCCCCACTGTCCTTGAAGTGTGAATTGTGCTACAAAGAGACAATGCACCCTGATTTCAGAAAATCTGTATAAGAAAGAAGTGAAATCACAATTTTTGTTTTATTATTAGTTAATGATTGTATTTGGGATACATTTGGTTACATGAACTAAATTTAAAAATGCTTTCATGATTATGTCAGGGTGTATCCTGGTGTTGCAAATAACTAAAAATAATTTTTTTAAAATCCCCCAAATTATAGGTCCTTTTTATTTTTGAATCTGGCTACCAGAAAACTGAAAGGTCCCTGTGTGGCTTGCATTATATTGTTGTCAGACTGCACTATTATGTCTTAAGGTAAAGATGTGCTAATAACATATTGATTCTTGGATTTTTGTTTTGTTTTTAGCAGTGATCTCAATCTGTTCTGATGATTGGTTGATAGTCAGAATGAAAATAAGGCCCTTTGATAATGACACAGAAGTTAAAATTGGTGACATTAACCTGGGAGATGGCTGTCCTGTAACAAGGATGCTCTCATTCAACTATGAGTTTTCTTATCCTGTCGTTTCCTGTGGGATCAATAAATTTGTAAGTGCCTTCATGATTCTTCCTAAAACATTCTGCATTTTTATTCAGGCATGCCTAGTATCAAAGATCTCTTTTAAAAAACCTCAAGCACAACTACAACACTTGCATCATAAATTCTCACATCGGGGTCAAGTATATGTTTATGTAATGATGATGTTTCAGATGAGGGGTTTTGAAAATGTTCAAAGTTATGGACAATGTCATCTCCATTTTTCTCCTTTCACCTGCTGTCAGATTTTAAGATTCTTTTTTTTTTTTTTTGGTGGGAATTGGGTGTGGACATGTGCACCTGGCAAGCTATTTTGGAAAGGGCAAATATATTTTAAACTAGTCCCAGAGATGTCAGTTGTCTCTTATCACCTCATCTGGCTGTGGAGATGGGTACAAAGGGAGGATAAAGTGCTTTCACTCAGTCTACTGTCTTAATGTAAAATGCCATATTCAGATTTTTCTAGAACGGACACATTCTCTTCAAATTATTCAATCACTGAAATAGTTCAATGCTTCTAGTATTAAAACTCTCAATCATTTCAGGTATTCTCAGGGGATGATGTTTTCTTACTATCCAAGATCAATTACAGACCAACATTGAATATCACCTATTCATTTCAGGTGGTTTGCTTTGTGAAGAGGTACGTACAGTCCACTATCCCCTTACATGTTTTTAAATTTATTCTTTGATAGGTGTTTCTGTGAAGAACACAGCCCCGGAGGATGCCTAGGGAACAAATATGATGTCTAAAATTTTCTCAATTCTTGATAGGAGAGATTTCAAATGCATAGAAGAGTAGAAAGGATTTTTGTTTTTTGAACCCCTGTATAACTCGCATCCAGTCATTTTTCCTGAACTTTATCCAGCATCCACTTCTCCATCCACCAATTTTTTGGATGCATTTCTAAGTGCAGACACAAGTGCATTTCCCCTAAGTACTTCATGCTGTCGTGAATAAGGGATCAATATTTACTTAAAGTTCTTACTTTGAACAAAAATTTACCCACTATTAAACATATAGATGTTACATGAGTATATGCATTTGTCATCTCATTGATATGTTTGGCCCCAAACTCCATCAGCATTCATCAGACTATGATTACTGTAGAGCGATTCTGCTACCTCTCACTGCCCTGTCTCTTCTGTAACTTTGTATAAATGGAGTCACAGTGTGTACCTCTGTCTGGCTCCTATTTCCCAGCATAATGTTGGAGATTCCTTTGCCTTGTATATTCCAGTAACTGTTGCTCTCCATTGCATGTTTGTTATTGTAATGAAGACATGTTGCTCTCGGGCTCTGGCAGGTATGTATAAATCGGCTCCGACCAGAGTTCTGCAATTCTTTGTGCAGGTGCATGTTTTCTTTGGGCTAATACCTAGGAATAGGACTGCTTGATCATAAGGAAAGAGTAGCTTAGTTTTGAAAGAAACATGTCTGTTTTCTCAAATAGGGTGTAGTGTTTGCACTTATACTACAAATGTAGGAGACTCTGATGGTTTTATCAGATAATAGTTGTCTTCTAGCCATTTTTCTTTTTTGGTATCGGGGATTAAACCCAGAGGTGCTTAACCACTGAGCCACATCTCCATCGCTTTTATTTTTTATTTTGAGACAGAGTTTCATTGAGTTGCTTAGGGCCTCATTAAGTGTCTAAGGCTGGTTTTGAACTTGTGATTCTCCTGCCTTAGCCTCTCAAGTCACTGGGATTATAGGCTGGTGCCACTGCACCCAGCTTAATGGTATCTTCTGATGAGCAGACATACTTCATTTTGAAATTTATAGACTACTACTTATGTTTATTGGTTTCTGTTTTAAAATTCTCGCCTACTGTCAAAATTTTTTCTTTGGAAAAACTTTGTGGTTTTAGATTTGTTTGGGTCTGTAAGCCATCTTAATTTTTATAGGGATCGAGGCAGATCAAATATTTTCTCTTTCCATAGATATCTTGTTGATAAAATACTCAATTTAAATGACTTTCTTTTCCCTCTTGGATTGCATTGACTCCTCTGAAGTAAATGACCATATAAGTTTGAATTTCTCTGGACTGTCTTTTATGTTCTAATTAATCTGTCATGCCTATTCTAATTTGCAACTTAGCAATGTCAGCTTTAGATATTCAGGATGCCTTCACACACATTCTCACTATATCCTCATATTTCCTGACAAAATTGGGGCACCTTGGAAGAAACCAACATTTAAAAAATGTGTGTTCTTTAGACTTTAATAGTCATCATCTCTAAACCTATGCTGTCTAGGAGTCAGTAGCTGCATACAATATTTACATTTAAATTTAATACAGCTAAGACAGGGTGTGGTAGCACACACTTGAAATCCCAGTGGCTTGGAAGGCTGAGTGAGGTAGGAGGCTGTCAAGCTCAAAACCAGCCTCAGCAACTCAGGATGGCCTTAAGCAACTTAGGGAGACCCTACCTCAAAATAAAAAATAAAAAGGGTTGGGGAGTGGGTCAGTGGTTAAGTGCCCCTGGGTTCAATCCCTGGCACCTAAATAACGCAACAAATGAATAAGTAAATTAAATACAACTAAAATTTAGTTATTTTGTTGCTTTAGCTATTTTTCATGCTCAATGACAGCACGTGGCTAGGGTTACATGGTGCAAATTTAAAGCAATTATTTTATCACAGAAAATGTTATTGGACAGTATTGCTAAACTTAATAAATAGCATTTTTAACTGTACAGTAGCTACTGATTAATCATAAGCATTCAGATTTTTCTTTATGTGGTTCTGAACACTAAATAGCCTTTACCTAAGTCCTGTGTTTTTTTTATTCTAGTTACATTTAGATTGCATAATCATATTAGAGTTTAAAACAAATATAAAATAGTTTGAAGGATAAATGGTTACTAAGTAATGGAAGAGAATGAACATCATCGACTATTTCTGACATCCTAGGTACTGTGGAAACATCCTTCTTAAATCATCTCATTTAATCTTAATGCCATAAAGTATGTGCTATAATTTTCAGTCTTTATTAATGAAGGCATTGAAGCAAGTAGTTATTATATGATCTGCTTATTAGAGTCAAGATCTGACACCAGTTGATTGATATCATATTCTACTTGAAACTTCTGCAAATCTCTGAAAATTTGGTCTTTAGGGTTCTCTACAAACAAGGTATTGGGCTTTTAGCATTAGGCCTGAGGCTAGAGGAACTAAGTCCTCCAGTCTGAATGCACAAATACTTTAGTTATTTAGGAAAACATGCATCCCTGAAGCTTGTGTTCTAAAGAAACATGCTTTTATCATGAAAAGTTTTCACAAACTGGTCTGAGTTCCCTATACTTCCTGGAATAGATAGGAAATGTGCCTGGGGCAACTTCCTTTAATCTGAGAACTATCTGTTCTTCCAGACTCCAATTTCTTTTCAACCCCTGTGGCTACAATAATAATTGCTATATTTTTATAAGAACTTCATATCCTGTCCCACTGAATTGAACCAGGGGTTAGCCTCTAACTTGAACAATGCCAGTCAGTTCCCCCATCCCAAGGCTTTGTAAACTTTCAGCCTCTGGTCAGGTAAAGGCTAGGAGATTAAAAAAATACAAAACATAACAATTCAGAAAAGTAGCTTCCCTCTTTTGGCTCATGAATAGGAGTGGTGCACAGCAATGGAATCAAGACGATGAGCAACGATGCATTCCAATTCTAGTTGCCTTGTTGTGACTGGTATTGCTATGTTCATCTTTAAATCAGTTATTAGATAATCTAAACATGCAAAAAGTGGGGTTCTTGTTGGTAGTCACTGCTTTTTCACTGCAATGTAACATCTTCCCCACTTCTTGATAGCATCCTGGGAAGTTCGATCTCTGGTCAGTTGACAGGGGAGTACCATTTAACACTAGAATTTCACATGTGAGTTATTTTTCTCTTTTCCCTTCCCACAATTTCAGCCATTCTAGGGTTTGAGGTTTTTGATTGTAGATTTCTAGAGGTGATCTCTCTTTGGGGTCTTAAAGTCTCTCTACTCTTTTTCTGGGTGTGCTACAGTAGGGCAATGATGTTAAGACAGGGAGAGGAGATGTCCATCCATTGAGATGGTTGTAGGTCTCTCCTGGCCAACTCTGACTGGCCACGGATGCCTTCTTGGTGGTCAGTATAAACACTGGTTCTCCTCCCTGTGTGCCTTTACGAATGGATCTGTGACAAACCGCAGTTTGGATCTTTCAATTTATTTCCTTATGCTGGACTTAAGGAGGATCTTGGCACAAGTGGCAACTCAATTACTTTATCCACTAAGCTCTCAAGAAAAGGATTCGCTTTTTCAAAAGCAAAGTGGAAATAAAGCCTGTTATACTCACAAAGGGATCTAGGAAATATGAATGAGATTTTAGCCTTTACACATGCACTTGGCCACCCTCATCCTCCTGTGACTACCCAAGTCCTGGCTTTGGGCGAAGGGTGAGCCCCTTCCTTTCCCTTCCCCCCTCTTCAGGGGAAAGTGACAGGGAAGGGACACTAACTCCTTAAATAGGATGGAGAAGGGTTGGGATGGCTGTTGAGGGTGACAGAAACTAATAGCTTTGTAACTTTCGAGTGGAGCATCCATCTCTCCTGCCAGGCTACGAGTCGGGTGGTGGAATCTTTCCCCCACACACAGGGGTCTCATTTTAAATTCCCCATCTCTTTCTGTGCGTTAGAGACCTACTTGTGGCTGGCTTGGTGCCGAGTGTCAGTCTGTTCAGTCCTATAGAATATTTGTCACATCTGACGATTGTTTTGACATTTGAGACTTCAACTCTGGGGCTCTAGGATCAATTCTGGCTCAATAGGTATCATCCTATTCGAGATCCTATTATAAACATTTTTTAGGTTCATCGAACTAATTTGGCTTGCTGTGAAGTTTGTTACTTTGAATATTTTTTTTACTATCACTAACATAAACTTGATTGTATTTTATATCTATAAATATGTATTTACATATGTAAAATGTATAAATAATTTCCCACAAAAGTTTTTGTGACATAGAAAAGACTATTGATCCTATGTGTATGTATTTTTTTATTTGCTTTGCATTTAGGTTTCAATTATCTCTGATGCCTTTTGGAATGAATGGGTATGATGCCAATATGTTGGGTAATAGCTTTGAAGTGACAAAAGAAAGGCCACCCATGTCAGCTCTCCCACAAAGCAAAGAATGTGAACCTATCTTTAGCAGTTACAGTAAGGTGAGGATATTTAGTTTATTCATCATTTCATGGTCAACTGTGATCTGCTTGGTGTAATGTCAATGGAAGAAATTTTAAAAAGCCCTATTTGAATACTGGATACTCAAATTGCTTTGGTCTTAAACTGAACCCTGTAGACTTGGGAGTATCTTTAGACATATGTGTCTGGATGTATAAGTTAACAAAAATAATAGAAGTAGGAAATAGGCCAAATAGGCTTGAAAATTTAGAGGAATTTGCTAAGTCTAATTAGTATTTCTCATAAGAATAAACCTTCAGAAAAACACCTTTCTTAATAAATATTTTTTTCTGCGTTTGAGTATGCCACACAATTTGTGCATAGACAATTTTGAAATTGACATTTGGTAAGGAAATGAACTTTGTTCTAGGAATCTGATAGCCACTTAAAATTAAGACGTATAAATGCTTGATATCTTGAGTCTCAGGAAAGCAGTAATCCAACCAATACTTAGACACTAATCACTTTAAAAAAAACTTTAAGACATGATAGTAGAACCTATTTTGATATTTATACAAACATGCATGCTAATCCCCTTCAATAGCATATTTTACTTATATATTTGATATAGTTGAGTAATACTATAGATTGCATTTAAGAGTATAAATTCCATCTGGGTGTGGTGGCGCATGTCTGTAATCCCAGCAACTTGGGCTGAGATGGGAGGATTGTGAGTTCAAAGCCAGCCTCAGCAAAGGGGAGGCGCTAAGCAACTTAGAGAGACCCTGTCTCTAAATTATAAAAATATATATAAAATAAGGCTGGGGATGTGGCTCAGTGGTTAAGTGCCCCTGAGTTCAATCTCTGGTAACAAACAAACAAAAACCAAATTCCATTCATCGCACTATTTCCAGTTGAGCGTCTGATTTCTGTGAACAACTGTTGGATGACAGTGACTTGTGAGCAACTTTTAATTGCTTTTACCCTTATCATATAGGAACAACCATTCATGAAGCCCTGGATCAAAAATATCTGTATCAAGACTTCCTCTCCTCCCTGAGTTCTAGGAGAAAATGCTGTTCCCTCATCTGGGACTCGGTTTCAATAATCCTGTTGTTCTGTCATCCCAAGATGAGTACCAATAGGTGTTATCTGTTTAAATGCCTTTCTGGAATTTTGGATAGTCTACATCTCTAATATGTTTAAACCTTTTAAATGAGTTCATTGGAAGTGGCATGACCATTGCAACTTTGTATGTGAAGTCAAGTTCATAATAAATCTGCTACCGTAAGAAAGCTTGCCTGTGTTGTCGGGTTGTACAGTGGCTGGCTTCCCCAACACAAAAGTACTCGCAACTCAAGTTCTTCTTCTCATGGGTTGGCTCTCAGGTTCTCCTCTGAATATAATTACCCAGTTCATCTCTGCAAGTGAAATTTTGTGCCTTTGAGTATACTGTGTAAGCCCAAACCAGAGGGTACCACAGACCTGCACAGGGATTCATATATACAAATGACTATTTCTTTAAGTAAAAATTTTCTCCCATGGGGAAAACTGGTAGTTTGGGGTAGAACATTGTCTTATGTCTAGATTCCTTATTCCTGGTAGCAGTGTCGGGAGCAAGACTCATAATGACACAGGAAAATGAAAAACATTGCTTTGTTCCTTAGACATAATTTGTGCTTGCTAAATCTGAATGAAAGTACCTCTTTCCCATCTAGCTAAAAACACTTTTATTCCTAGAGAATGTGAAGACATGCAATTTCTTCATCTAGAATTTGTGTATGACTTAATTGAGCTGTGCAACATATACCTAACTCTGACAATTGACTGACGTTTCCATGATCACAAAAGCCTTAGTTAGCCAGGCCTTCATTAGAGGGTCTGAAATAACTCTTGGGTAAAAATTTCTTTAACTTCCAATCTCACTGTTGGTTCCAGTAGTAGACAGCATGCCAAGGGAAAGAAAGATGGACAATACTTTCCTGACTTATTTTTTGTTTGTTTGCTAAGGATTTAGGCAGCTGTGAAAATGAAGAAACGGCTTCTCTGACATAAAGAATCTTACTGATCTCCTGGAAGCCTAGTAACGCAAGGCTGACCAGCTGGAAGTAGCTATAACAGTGAATCTGATGAAAATTGGTTTTGATTTAAAGGTTGGCGTTAAGGTTGTACCTGGTGCAACAGAGGAGATATGTTGCTTCATTTACTATTTGCAGTGCTGGGAATCAAACCCAGAGCCTCATTCATGCTAGGCAAGCACTCTACCACTGAGCCAAACCCCCAGCCCAAGGATAAGTTTTAGATGATGTGAAAACATCCAAATGGTTTGGGCAGAGTCTGAGGAGAACAAAGGACTCAAGGATGTCTCCTGGATGAGTGTACGAACTGTGGTGCTACTTAGATGGAAAAGATCTCTATGGAAATCAATATTTGGACAGGTTCAGAATCTACCTTTTAGCTATTACCATTTACCATTTAATTTTGCTGGTCTACCATATATATACCCTAAAGTCTCCCTCGGAGTTCAGAAAGATTTTTTTTTTTTTTTTTTTTTTTGCTAATCATTCCAGAAAGGTTGGGCCACGGTTTAATAGGGCTAAGTGAGTAATGGGTTTCATCCCTCTCAAAGCAGTTTTGACAAAATAGAGAATAAAGAAGGTAAATGGAAAAAATCAGTTAATTCCCTGGGTTCCCTGGTAGAACAGAATGAGATTGGATGTGAGTCAGATGGGTGTGATCAGAGTTTCTATGATCTTTGAGTATCTATCAGAATGATTCTAATAAACATTCAAGCAATGGATTCTTCATATTTCTTGTTTCTAACGTGTACAAACATGTTTATATATTTTCATTCATTTGTATATAATGAAAAAAAATATAATTTGTTTTTAGCACAGCCATAGAGAAAACTAAGGAAAGATTTGTGCTTTAATTATAGGAAAGTTAATCAAATATTTCTTATGAGTTCATTATACTAAGATAGGGTTTGGGTAATAGAATTATGCATGTGGTCCCTGCCAATAATATTCTGGACAAACTGCATAAAGGTACTTGAAAAATTATTATGCACTTGCCTTGTTTTGCATGTATATGTAGAAAAGTTGTTTTACAGTGGGGTAAGGTAATAGTGGTGGTCTAATTTTTGAATTACCACAAATAATCTTACAAAAATGGATAATGCAACTAATACAGTAAAAGAAAGGAAACGGTTGTTTTCAAAACTTAGTTATGAAGTATTTTCCAGAAATGCTACAAAACAATAGCTAGGTCCAAATAAACACAAAGAGGATGTCCTCTATAGGTTCCGTGCAGGTTTGGGAATAATGGCTAACATAAGTTTTTTTTTTTTTTTTAACTGAATCATGAATCTAGTTCCAATCATTTACCATCAAATACAATAATTTCATTCTTTTTTATGGTTGGGTAAAACTCTATTGTGTATGTATAAAACATTTTCTTTATCCCTTTATTTGTTGATGGGCACCTAGGCTGGCTTCATAACTTGACTATTATGAATTACACTGCCATAACCATTACTGTAGTGATAAAGACTGTATCACTAATTCTAATTTCAGTTCTTTTGGATAAATACCTGGGAGTGGGATAGGTGGATAAGAGGGTAGTTTCTTCGAGGTTAGCTGCAAAATGTGGAATCTGAAAACACCCTAAAGAACTTTTCATATTGATTACATTAAAATCCATTGATCCTTCTTGCCTTTTGCCAATGCATGCTTCTATAACATCATGCACGAACAATTTGGAAAATCTTGGTTTGCTGCATTATGCAGATCTTTTGAATGATGACATATTTCATGATGGAACATAAAAATCATAGTTATACGGCTACAAGACAGGTTTTCCAAAAATCTTATTTTCTTGTAAGTTTGAATTTAATTGCTGGACATAAATGTGAGTCATTTAAAGAGACTGACTTCATTCAGTTTCAAGAATATATCCCTCAAATACCCAAAGCTGAGTAATGATTGTTTGCCCAACAGTAAAGCTGGTGTCCTCTGTAAAACATGAATAGCTCAACTCACAGCCTGAACGTGCCCCCGGAGCTTTTCCTCCAGGAAGTCTCTCTACTTTGACATGCACCTGGGGGACTTTCTACATCCTTTCCATTTTATCACACAGAATATTGAAGAGATGTGTCCTCAAGGGTTGACAATTAACAAAATGAATATTTGTTACTGCCTTAAATCTTAAGTGAAATTGATCCTACCCCCTTACTGTGAGTATACGGGATGAAGAATACAATGACAATCATCACAGTTTGGTGCCACTGCCTTGGTTGGTGTTTAGGAGGCAACAGGGTGAACCAATGTTTTTACACATGCATGTAGATGTCAATGGTGAAAAACAATGTCTCAATATTATCACAAACATATTTTGGTCCTGCAAATCTCCAGATATCCAATGACCACATATTGAGACCTATGGCAGTAGAAGAATATTCTTTGTGGGATATATACATTCTAAAATAGTTAAATGCAAAGGGGCATCATATCAACAACTTACTCTCAAGGGTGAAGAAAAAATAAGGTTCTTTGTACTAACAGCATTTCACTAAGTCAGTGCTCAAATAAATATGATTTTTGTTTTAACTCTGTACATTTTACACTGTTATATTTAAATTCCATTATTCTTTCATAGAAAAATTATTAACTGAAATGTGGGGAGTGGATTTTGTTCATTCTGAGGTCTTTGTAGTACTGGGAACACTGAAGGAACCAACTGAGCTCAAGCTCAGAAATAAGAAATAGTCATTTCCCCCCCCAGTATTAACTTTGGCCATATGCTTTTCTGTTTTTATTTTAATCCACAGCAAACTTATAATTTACATAGTATTGCTGTATTTTTTAACAGAATATGAACATGAGCCTTAGCTTTCTAAAATTTACACAAATGCAGTGGATAAACTGGTCAAATGATTCCATAGGCTGAACTCTTAACCCGTAGAAGCCTTTTGGAAGCATCTTAGATGTTTATAGTGGCATAGTTTAAAGGACAAACGTAAAACAAATTTTAGATTGTAAAAATGTTAACATCAGGAAAAAGCTTAACAAAAATAAGACAAAAACTGTAGTGTGGCCTTGCCTTGTCTTTCTCTAGTCCTCTGCCCTCTTTGCGGTGGGTGAATGGTTTTTCAGGCTTTCCTGATGTGGAACACGGTGGGTCACAGCTTTGGGGATCTCACATTAGAGAATGGGAATATGAGGTTGGAAATAGAAGTCTTTTGATAACACACAGGGATGCCCTGGGTGTATAACCCTTGGGATATAAGATTTGAGCCTTGCAGACACCAAAATCTGTAACTACTCAAGTCCTTAGAATTACATGATGTAGTATTTGCATATACGCTCCTGCACACTTGAAATCCTTTCTAGATTACTTGTAATACCTAATACAATATAAGTGCCATGTAGATAGTTGTTACACTGTATGGTTTAGAAAATAACGATCAGAAAAATTTCTGTACTTGTTGAGTACATATGCAATTTTTTTCCAAACATTTTAGATCCATGATTGATGGAATCCATGGATGCAGACCCACAGACGCTGAGGGTTGACTGTAGTCATTTGAGAGCAGACTGAAACATTGAAAATATTATTTAGATATGAATAAAAATCATAATAGGAAATCAACTCAGGCTCAGTGTTATTTACTGTTAGCCTTTGATTTCTAAGTTTCTCTTAAAATTACAGAGAAACATTATGACTGACATTTTTAGAATATAAAATTTAAAAAAAAATTAGCTGGAACTTATATTTCAATGGAGTATTGGAATAGAACTATATTCATTATGCATATACAATTATATATATGTGTATATATGTATATAAGATATTTCTTCTCTTTAAATAGTTATAAAGTTTGAAATAACTGTATTAACTAAAACATTAATTTAGGAAGAATCAACAGACTTGAATTTGTATTTTTTTTTTTTTTTTTGGTACCAGGGATTGAACTCAGGTGTGCTTAGCCACTGAGCCACATCCCCAGCCCTTATGTTTCTTAAAATTTTTTTAATTAATTAATTTTTATTTTGAGACAGGATCTTGCTAGGTTGCTTAGGGCCTTACTAAATTGCTGAGACTGGCTTTGAACTTGAAATCCTCCTACCTCAGCCTCCTAAGCCACTGAGGTTACAGGAATGTGCCTGGCTTTTTTTCCTCTTTTTTAATACCAGGAAAATTGATTTTCCTTTGGCCCCTCCCTCCTAGGAATTTATGTTCCTGACCAAGTCATTTTTTCTTCTTGTGATTCTTCCAGTTAAATCCATAGAAATGAAGTAATAATTACCTTTTGATTTCAAGTATGTATGATTTAGGCCGTTTACGTATTAGATAGAAGCTTAACACCTGAACATTATTTAGTAAAAAACAGTCTCTTGAAATTTAGTGTCTAATGGAAGTATTGTGTACGGTGCCAGCCTCCCAGATGATTTTCCCAGGCCCTGAGCAAACAGTTATCAAAGGACCCTTCCCTGACAGGCCCCCATGAGCATCAGTGTTTCTGTAATCAGAAGAGCCCAAGTCTTGAGGTGGGTGGCCCCATGACCGAGCTCCGTGGGCTACCCACGGGGAGAAAAGTGAAGGTGGCTGAGCTCGGGGCGCCAAATAAAATCGCTAAGCCAGGCCCCACCTCCTGTTCCTGAGAGGACCTGAGCTGGAGTCCACTCCATGGCTTTAGAAGTCTTGCTTTTTCCTCCCGGCCTTGTCTTGGCCTTGTGCTGAGAGCATCAAGGGTAAGTGACCATTTAGAAAGAACATTCTCAAATTCATAATGATTGCTTTCCTTCCAGGTGCTTCTCTCCCTTCAGAGAACCCAGGATTATCCAGAAGAGAAATACTGTGCAGCCTTTTGGACTTGTGTGGATAAGCTGAGGATGCGTTTTTCTCTTTCTGCCTAAATGTCTGAGTCCCAAGGCATTTTGGGGGTCTTTGGTCTCTCCTTTGTTTTGGTCTTCTACCTATCTTGATTCTCCTTTGCAGAAATAGTCCTGGGCTCTATTTCAAGCCCTCTGTGTTTCAAATGCCTTTTCAAGCCCACTGTCAATTGCCAGTGCTTGATTTTATCTTAGCTGATCTTTCTGCTTCCAGATGCCTCCTAATTCCGTTTGGTGATGCTATTGCTCTCTTGTACCTTAAAAAAATACTGCTCTGCCTTTCACTCATGTCCACTTCGTCAATAGTTCTACAAAGCCAATAGGATAAAGCTAAATCAAATCTTGGCTGTTTATGAGCTTATTCTAATGTATCTCTTCTACTTTACCTGGAATCCAAATGCCTCCTGGCTTTAAGAGCTGATGAAAGGTCAACTATTCTCAGGCAGCATGTAAATATTACCTTTTTTGTATTTTTTTTTAAATAAAGTAGAGTTGCCTGTTTCCTTCTGTTTGAAGTGAGGTCTTTTGGGAACTGATGTTAGGAATTTCTTATGTATTCATTTTGTGTCGGAAGGACCATATATAGCTTCTGACATCTTTCTACTTTTTTAAGATAAATCCTTCAGAATGCTTGATTAGTCCAGCTCACCATGTAGAAGTTAATTACTAAAAAGAATAGCACATGTACAGAAAGGACAGTGACTGGAAAATTCTGGTTCTCTAGGATGGTGTAAGTACGGTGTTTCAGACCCTGGCCCTAATTCTTGATGGTTGGGTGCAGAATTCTGCCTCAGTTAAAGTATCTGCTGCTGTGCGCTCCTCAGGCTTTGTCTTAAGTAATTTCTTTGGGCTTTGAGACACCACAGGATGTCACATTGAAATGTGACTGTCATGTATGGGCAGCAGCAGTGAATCAGACGCATGGGCTTCCTGTGTGTCTGCTTCCTTTTGAATTCATCCTCAGTTCCAGCTGTTAAAAAATATTTTCTTTTTCTTTCGATTTTTAGAAAGGGTGTTCTTGATCACCTTATTTAGGTGGTGTTAGAATAATATTTCAATCACCTGATGAGATGTGATTTGGAGGTTACCATCACTGATGTAGGACACCTGCCTCTCCAATCCTTTGTTTTGACACGCTTGGCTTTTCCCTCCTCCTTGATGAGGGTTTATCTGTAAAGACCAAGGACTTACAGGCTCCAGTGGTGCTGGAGGCCTGGGGGTCACTTGCTCCTTAATTGAATACATTTTTCATGTTGAAAGACTCAACTCCTCCCGATGAATCCATAAAAATAGTCATTATTCTTGACTTCTTGAAGATTTCAGTGTACAGGATAAGAATGGGGTTTACAAACAAAGTTTTCATAGCATTTCCATCCCAGGTAGTAGATTTTCTCTCTTGAAACTCTTTCCTCTTATGGCCGATTCGATAGGGACTCTACTGTACCTGCACCACCCTTTCTGTAGATATGAATTCTACTACCCCTGTACCACGTTTTATCCTTCTCCCTCTTTAAAGAGAATACTGGGAATATATCTCTCTTATTCTAATGTATTGCAAATTGCTTGTATCCCTTGTATGTAGTCCTAGATATGTGACCTCCTATGGGATCCAATTTTTTAGAAGGAAACAAGGATCTATATAAATACATTTTATCTTTAGACTTGCAGGTTGATTTTTTTTCCCTTGTAAAACAATTGAAAGCTAGTTATTTGGGGCATAATTAGGCTGATATTTTGGTGTTGGTAATATGAAAGCCTTTTATAGGCTATTCTTTAAAGCCATAAAAAGAAAGGCTTCCTAATTATCACAAAGGGCAGATCCAAATGTTCTTTGAACTCTTCCTTAAAGCAGACACACATCTGACACTTTCTCACTTGGTTCTTTCCATAGTGAAAATAAGTTGTTCTACGAACTGGGTGATTGTCTCAGTAAGCCCATTTCAGATGGTAGCTGCAACTGACATATATTCCCTGATGAATTATTTCTGGGATGGGGCTGCCCTGTGACTCAGATTCAAACTTATATATATGACTTGATGTATCCTGTTCATGATTGTGGCATCAGGACGAAGGTAAGAATTGCGAGTATTGGTAAAAAAAAATTTCAAATGTTTCATTACATCTTTATGCCTAGTGTTAAAATTATTATTATTATTTTTTAAAATTTCTAATGCATTGAAAATTGTTTGTGTTCCTGTTCTAGGTAGGCTACTCTCTATAGCATCCAATTGCCTCAGGAGAGGCAAGGCAAACTATCCCTATTTGCTGATGACATGATTCCCTATTCAGAAGACCCAATAAACCCCACCAGAAAGTTTCTAGAACTCATAAACAAATTCCACAAAGTAGTAGGATATGAAATTAACAGCCATAAATCAATTGCATTCCTATACATCAATAATAAATCAACTGAAAGAGAAATTAGGAAAACTATCCCATTCATGATATCCTCAAAGAAAATATTTTCCAAATATTTGGAAACTACAATCTAACTAAAGAGGTAAAAGATCTTTACAATGAAAGCTACAGAAAACTGAAGAAAGAAATTGAAGAAGAGCTTAGAAGGTGGAAAGATCTCCCATGTTCTTGGATAGGCAGTATTATACTCAAAATTGCCATACTAACAAAAGTGCTATACAGATTTGATGCAATTCCTATTAAGGTTCTGATGATGTTCTTCATAGAAATAGAAAAAGCAGTCAGGAAATTCATTTGGAAAAATAAGAGATCCAGAATAGTCAAAGCAATCCTCAGCAAGAAAAGCAAAGCAGGAGGCATCACAATACCAGATCTTAAATTATAGTATCGAGCTACAGTAACAAAACTCGTGGTATTGGCACCAAAACAGGCATGAAGACTAATGGTATGGAAGACATAGAGACAAACCCATGTAAATACGGTTATCTCATACTAGACAAAAAAGGCATGATTCTATATTCATTGGAGAAAAGATAGCTTCTTCAGCAAATTGGGCTGGGATAAATGGCAATCCATATGTAGCAAAATGAAATTAGACCCCTATCTCATCCTACATGAAAGTCAATCAAAGTGGATCAAGGACCTGGGAATTAGACCACAGACTCTGAAGTTACTAGAAGAAAAATTAGGACAAAATCTTCATCATGTCAGCTTAGGAAAATTCCTCAACAAGACTCCTAAAGCACAAGAAGCAAAATCAAGAATAAATGCTTCTTCATTGTAAAGGAAACAATCAAGAACAAGAAGAGAGAGTTACAGAAAGGGAGAAAATCTTTGCCACCTGCATCTCAGACTGAGCATCGCCAGGATGTATAAAGAACTCAAAAAACTTTAAAAACAAAACAGCAATATCACAATCAATAAATGGGCAAAGGAATTGAACAGATACTTCATAGAATAAATATATATGTGAAAAAATGTTTAATATCACTAGCAATTAGAGAAATGCAAATTAAAACTACTCTGAGATTTAATCTCATTCCAGCCAGAAAGGCAATTATCAAGAATACAAGTAACAATAAATATTGGCAAGGATGCAGGGAAAATTGTTCACTCATTCATTGCTGGTGGCACTGCAAATTGGTGCAACCACTCTGGAAAGCAGTATGGAGATTCCTCAGAAAACTTGGAATGGAAGCACCATTTGACCCAATCATCCCACTCCTAGGTTTATACCCAGAGGGCTTAAAATCAGCATAGTGATGTGGCCACATCAATGTTCATAGCCACTCAATTCATGATAGCTAAACTATGGAACCAACCTAGGTGCCCTTCAATAGATGAATGGGTAAGAAAATGTGGTACATATACACAAGGGAATATTACTCTGCCATAAAGAAGAATGAAATTGTGGCATTTGCAGGTAAATGGATAGAAGTGAGGACTTTAAGTTAAGTGAAATAAGCCAATTTCAAAAACCCAAGACTGAATATTCTCTCTAATATGCAGATGTTGACTCACAATAGGTAGTGGGGAGGAGTGAAGATTCACTGGATTGGACAGGGGAATGGGTGGAAAAAAGAGGAACAGGAATGGGAAAGTAGAATGAATCAGACATAACTTTTCTGTGTTCATATATGAATCCAAGATCAGTGAAATTCCACATCATATACATCCACAAGAATGGGAAGTTATACTCCATGTATGTATGATGTGTCAAAATACTGTCATGTATAACTAAAAGGAAGAAATAAAAAAAATATTTGAGCAAGCCCTTGTTCTTCACCTCTCCCAATTTGCCCACATAAACTTGTATGCTTTTTTTGGTACAATGGATTGAACCCAGGATTGCTCAACTTCTGAGCTACATCCCTAGCCCCTTTAAAATTTTTATTTAGAGACAGTGTCTCACCAGCTTGCTTAGGGTTTCACTAAGTTTTTGAGGGTGACTTTAACCCTCAATCCTCCTGCCTTAGCTTCTGAGACACTGGGATTATAGGTGTGTGCCACAGTGCCCAGCATATGCTTTTTAAAAATTGTTATTTGGGGGAATTCTAATCTCTACACTGTTCTTGAGTAATATTTTAGGGCAATTTGACTATTGTTGGGACAGTTGGAATCTAGGAGTGAATTAATTCAGAGGTGAGGCCCCACACAGCCAGCTCTGTCAAGCCGTGTAGGTTTGTCTCTCTATTGCATCAAAGAGCATTGATTAGGTTCTGCTACAAAGAGAGGACTTCAAATGTCAGCCCTTAAAAAACAGTTTGTTTCTCATGAAAAGATTTCAGAGATCCAAAAGTCATTGTTATTTTGGCTAAGGAGTTTCGTATACAAACAATTACCAGTCCTTTTTGGGACTCACAAAGCAAATGATAAAATTACATGTCTCTGTATTGTTAAATACTCTGTGTTTGTAAGGTCATGGCTGGTAGCCTGGAGAGACTGTCCGTAGCCATGTAAGTTTTTGGTTGTATGTTTATTCTCTGTTGTATTCTATAATTAGGAAATATTGGGTACAAATGAAAGAAAAACCTCTAAATCTTCTTTCTTCCTTTTCACAAATGTTTGCCCTCATGTATTTATTTATTTGATCCCCCCCCAACCCCCACAGCTTTCCTGAGGTATAACAAAGTGAGTCCACCCTGAGGATCTAATGCTTAGCTAGGTGGCTGTGGTCAACAACAGTGGTGTGTGGTGGACTTGGAAGTTGAGAACAGGTTTTTACTTGTTCTCTGGCAGGACACTGTATCAAAATGATGACTGAAAAGTTACAAAATTATAAAGTAGTAAACTAGGAATCAAACACGTGGATCACATTCCAAAATCAAAAACTGTGATAGTTTCCTTATCTAATTTATGATAGTTATTTCACAATGTATACATGCCTCATGCATCATGTTGCACACAGCAAACGAATTAAATCTTTATCACGAATATTCTCTCGAAGGCTATGTCTCTTTCGAAGGAAGTGAAGGACATTCTTGTGTTTATTGTTTATTTGGAACTTAGGTAGAGGTCTTAGCTACCAAGACCTTGACCTGCATTTTGTCATTTAAACTTTTTAAAATTTTTTTAGTTGTAGATGGACACAATACCTTTATCTTATTGATTGATCGATTGATTGATTGATTGTGGTGCTGAGGATCCAACCCAGTGCCTCACACATGCTGGGCAAACGCTCTACCACTGAGCCACCACCCCAGGCCATAAACGTAATACTGTTTTCCAAGGTCTTAAATTTACAAATGAGATCACTGAAGTCTGAAGTTCCTTTCGTGGCTGTGTTTAGAGCTCTAAATTCAAAATAAGCTTGATTCGTTTTTTTTCTTTCACTTCCCCATATTTCTTCCTTCCTTTGCTCAGGGCACTTTCAGTATTCCCTTTGCAGTGGCTTTGGCTAAAACGGGGTGAGAGGGGGTTGTCACATCTTTTACCACCGTCCTTTCTACCAGTTCCTTCTGGCTTCTGCTGAGGTCCTGGGCCCCAGGCTCAGTTGCCAGCCCTGGCTGCAGAGCTCCTGTGTGGTGTGTTTTCCTGGACGCTGGTCCCCTGCTCACCCCGTATGCACAGTCTCCGTCCCTGAACTGCCCTTCAGTTGTGGAACCCGATCCTCTTTCTCTTACCTGTGAACTGTCCCTGTTTATGCTCTGGTTCCTGGGCCTGGGACCTCACTCTGCTGCATGCATTTTTCTCTCACTGACTTCTCCTGTGGCCCCGCTGTTCTGGGCCCCCCTCCCAGGCCCTGCCCTGTGACCCTCTGTTGAGAGCCACAGCCAAAGGGGCCCCAGCAAACTTCCAGCTGCCAGCAAACTTCCAGCTGCCGGCTGATGCTCACAGTGGCCCCAGCAACATCTAGCTGATTGGCTCCTCTGCGGTGATGTTCATTGGGCTGTTTCCCTGCCCTTCAGACTACGGAACTGCTCATTGGGGGACTTCTTTGGCTCCGCCCACACGACCCAGCCAATCGGCCTCAAGAGCGGAGGATTGTGGGAGGTGGAGTGGTTTGTGTGGTGAGAGGCTTGTGGAAGTCGGTGGTGGCAGTTGGGCTTTGAGGGTTTTTCCTGAGGAGCTGTTTTGCTTGGCATTTGTAGTTCTAAAAATAAAGTTAGTTTCTTTTGACAAGTGGCTCCTGAATTGTGCCCAGCCAGACTGCGGCAACCCTCTGTGAGGATTGTAATTCGGATCTTTGCACAATGCCTACTTCCTTACTCCTTGTCCCTTGGCTCTCATCTTCCTCCCTATTTAAGGATGCTTGTTTATTTAGGATGAGCATATGATCTAGTGTTTAATGAGATGGGCATATCCCAGTTGTTAGGATCACACTGGGATACCAGGCATGATTCTGGCTCTACACTGCACAGAACCTGGGTTTTGGACATGGCTTTGCTGATGCTGTGTTTTGAAAGTCCCCTCCAAACTCCTGTTGAAATTTAATTGCCATTGTGACAGTCATAAGAGGTGGAACCTTGAAAAGGTGATTAGGTTTTGAGGGTAGAGTCCTCCTCAATCGATTTTTGTCATTGTCACTGGAATGGGTTAGTGGCTTCAGGAGTGGGCTCTTGATAAATGCTGTTCAGCCCCATCCTCTGTCTTGCCGGTGCTTGCTAACAGTTCTATGTATCGTGTTAGGATGCAGCATTGAAGGCCTTTGCCTGAAGCTGGTGCCCTGGTCTGAAACTTCCTCTCCTCTAGAACCAAGAGTCAAGTAGACCTTGATTGTTTATACGTTATCCCTTCTGCAATATTCTGTTGTAGCAGAAGAACATGGACCAGGACAGAAAATAGGTACTAAGAAGTAGAGCTACTGTGATACCAAGTACCTGGAACTGGGTACTGGGAAGAGTTGGAAGAATGGCCTGAAAATGCTTGTACTGCCATCCATGGAGCATGGTGGGAAGTCCTGGTGAGGACTCAGAAGAGGACAGCCATAGGGAAAGTCTGACTCTTCTTAGAGATGACTTAGCAGTTGCGACCAGAATGTTGGTAAGTACTATGGATAGGAAAGGCCCTTTTGATGAGGGCTCAGACAGAGGTGAGGAAGATCAAGGGGTTGGAAACTGGAGTAAAGGTCATTCTTGTGACACAGCTGCAAAGCACATGGCAGAATGATGTCCATGTCCTGGGCCTTTTTGGAATGAGGAACTTAAGAGCAATGAACTAAGATACCCGGGGAAAGAAATATCTAAGCAGAAAACCATTCTGGCTTCCATGTGTCCACTCTAACTGCACGTAGGGAAATGTAAGACGGGGGGGAAATCGCTCAGAGATGGGATTTATAATTCAAAGAGAAGCAGAGAGGAAGCTGGAAAATTCACAGGCTGTCCCTGTGAAGAATGAACAGGTCTGTTTAGGAGAGCCAAGCAAGTGTTTTACATAAGTATAGGAAGAGGGGTCATCAAGGTAACGGGAGGAATTTCAGAGATCTTCAAATCTGCCTCTCCTGTCCTCCTGTCGAAGAGCAAGTTCTAGGAGGCCTTCCACAGGCTGCCTGCCCTGCTCTCCTTGGGACCCTGCTCCCAGCATTCTCCAATAGCCCTTCTCAGCTGCCGCAGCCAGTGCTCAGGTGGGCCTGGCTGTGGCTCAACCCGCTGCTCCAGAAGGTACCAACCAGCTGCAAACCCGGGCAGCACCCACCAGGTACTCATTCTGCAGGTATGCAAAATTTAAGAGCTGGGGGGAACATGGCTTTCTCCATCTAGATCTCAAACAGTGCTGCGGACAGCTTGGTGCCCAGGCAGAGACTTGTTGCAGGGGTGCAGATACCACAGAGAGCTGTACCGGCTGACCCCGGGACTGCAGAGCTACCAATATGCTATGCCAGTCTCAGAGACAGGAGAGGGCAACCTGGGTGAGCTGAGGCATGGGCTGAACCCAGGAAAGCCATGGGAGTGAGTTGTGCAAGGCCTGAGGAGGTCGCCACCCAGGCTGCCCAGGATTTGGGGCAGGGGTTAATATCACTGTGGTTGTGTTAGTCCTCATGGGCATGGGGTCCTGATCCAAGGATGAAGTGTGGCCTGCATCCTGTCTGTCCTGTGGTGCTTACTGGCCCGCCACCATGTGATGATGCAGTATGAAGGCCCTCGCCAGAAGCCTGTGCCATGGCCTTGGGCTTCCCAGCCTCTAGAACCATGAGCCCAAGTAAACGTCTGTTATCGACACGTTTCCCTGTCAGTGGTATGGTGTTACAGCCGCAGAAAGTGGACTAAGATAATTCATGAAATGAGAGGACGTCTGGCTAACATTTCTATGCCACAGATTTGTCTTCCATCATATTGAATTAATGGAAGCACCTAGGTCATGGGCTACAGTGAGGCTAGCAGGAGTTTATACAAGTAAACAGTAACTTGTACACAGTAATCATTGAATGCATTTACACTAAATTAGCATTGTTAATCTACGATATTGGACAAAGGAATTCACCTTTCAAAACCTGTGAGAACTGAACAGGGTCATGCATGTAAAGTACCTGGTACCTTTGCTGGCAGCGGATAGAGTCTAAGTGTCTCAGTGACCACTGTCCCTCCTCCCTTTTACTCCTGTTCTTTTCTTACTACACAACTCTACCAGCTCTCCTCTTCTATTCTACAACCCCTTCCCATTGACCGAGATATCATCTCTGCTCCAACAATGGGTTAAGCAACATCTCAAAGCCAGAAGACAGTTACTCCCGACAGTTACTTTCCTACTTATTGCTCAGCCTTGGGGAAGCTGATGGTCAGAGAGGCCATAAATGCACATGTGATTAGCACACCTTCCAATCGGCCAGGGACACATTTTCACTGGCTCTAGTGAAGTGTTGCACAAGGGAAAGATCCGTTAAGCCTGAGGAGGAAGTGGCTGCTGTTTTCTGGAGCAGACACCCTGGGGATCATTCCTGAGTGTCTCCTACTTTCCAGAAGATGGACTTGGGTGGAAAGAAGTCTGCCAAAGCCTGAAGCCCCCCAGGTAATACCTGTATGTTCCTTCTTGGTAGAAATTCCCCTTTCTTTCTGGTCTGCTGCTTCCCAGTGATTCCCTTGGGATGTCTATAAAGTGTTTTGCTATTGTTTTATGGAGTTGTGGAAATATTCATCCATAAGGATGGCTTCTACTTAGAGTGTGAATGTGACTCTGGTGCTATGATAAAAAATATAATGGAGACATGCAGTTATTTCTTTGGGAAATGTGGGCAGGGATACGCACACACACACACACACACACACACACACACACACACACCTACCTCTTATGCATGTTAATTCCAAAAGGCTGCCAGTCTTGACAGCAAGAAATGGTTTGCATGTTCCTGAGGGTTGTATGGGCTTGGTGAGTGAATTTCAGCATAAACTCCAAGGAATGATATGTATAATGATAACTAGAGCCAGAGTCCCAGGCTATGATCCCTAGCTCATGAAATCACTGGCCGGTGGCCTTGGGAAACTTACTTAACCTCTCTGTTCTTCAGCTTCCTCCCCTGTAAGAAAGAAAGGGTCTTAACAATAGTAACCACTCAAATGGATATGGTGAGAACTAAATTATTTAACATGAGCAAAGCACTTACACCAACTTCTGCTACATTCAGAGCTGGATAGGGAATATTGGAAAATTCCTAGGAAACTTCTATTTCTCTGATTTTTTAACATTAAATTGACCAAAAGTTACAGAACATAACCTGCTTTACCTGAAGACTGAAAATTCTCTCTGACGGTTTAGAAATGTTAAACGCACGAACGTGCTTAGATTTCCTCCCTCCAGAGTGGCCTGGGGTTCGAAGTGTGAGAGGATCCAGTTTGCAGACATGTTGTCTAGTGTCATCTGTGAGGCATGGCTATGTCATACTGGACCAAAGTTCCTTTATGAACTGTGTATTAGCTGCGTGCCAACCACATGATAGACGTGGGCTAGGCACTGGGTCCCAGTGATGAGAGGCAAGTGAGACTCAGACAAGTATTCTAGAAACTGAAGCTCAGCCTGATTAAGGGGCCAGAGAAGGAAGCTGGGGAGTCTGAGAGTAAGCAAGAGGGGGGCTTCATTCAGACGGCCAGGACTCCAGGGGCATCGTGAGAGCATGGCACGGGGTGAGACTCCGTCTGGCAGAAGAGCAGACTGCTGGGTGAAGCTTGCAGAGAAACATGTTTCTGGCATGGGAATGGCCCTTAGAAGGGTGGAACAGAGCAGAGCATTGTGTCAACTCTGTCTTCTGCCCTCTGGCTCCATCTGTGGTCCATCATTTTGGTGCGTGGACAGAGTGGAACTCTTCCAACACACCAAAAATATTATTAGCACGTGGCAAAGGGGAAAACTTTAAGCTTTTGGATTTCTTTTCCATGACAGCCGTAAACAACCCCAAATGGCCTCTGAAGAAGGGAACAAGGCAGAGCCACCCAGGGTCTCTGCAGGCAGTACCCTGGGCGGCCAGGCCCAACCAGAGTGTGTGAATAATTCTGCTTACCAGCTCATGGAGGGATCCCAGGATCACCAGAAGGGAGTCCTGCAGGCCCTTGGGGTAAGTCAGCCTTCGTTTAGAAATTAAAAGGAAAGGAAAACAATCGTCATGTGGAAACCTTTGTGCAGGGCCAACAGGAGGAGTTTCTGAGTGATTCATCACTAAGTCAACGATGAAGAAAAGTCTGAGACACATCCGACCTGAGAAGCAGCCATGGAGAGGCCTCCTCTAATGGCAGAAAGCAGCCTGTCCCACCGTGGGGGAAGGACTCCACGGCCCCCTTCATTCTTGGTCTGAGGCTGAGCTCCATAGTCTATATTTTGAATTAAGAAAACTTTGTTGAGAGAAAGGCCGAGCAGAATACTGCTTAACATCTGTCTGCCTCCTTCGCCTTGTGACCCCAAAGCTTGCTGGGAAGGTACTGGGACTCTTGTCTTTCCAGCACATCTGCGTTGTTCTTCTGCTCCTTTATTTGAGTTAGACTTTGTGAGAATGAATAGAAAAGGGGGGGAGGAGGACAGATGACGATGAAGTCTTGCCACTGGAATTGATGGGGATGGAGTGGAACAAGAACCTCCTAGGAGATGCTCTGGCCCAGCTTATTTAGGCTTCATATTTTTTTTATTTATATGACAGTGGAATGCATTACAATTCTTATTACATATATAGAGCACAATTTTTCATATCTTTGGTTGTATACAAAGTATGTTCACGCCAATTCATGTCTTCACACATGTACTTTGGATAATAATGACCATCACATTCCACCATCATTTCTAACCCCCTGCCCCCTCCCTTTCCCTCCCACCCCTCTGCCCTATCTAGAGTTCGTCTATTCCTCCCACACTCCCCCTCCCTACCCCACTATGAGTCAGCCTCCTTATATCAGAGAAAACATTCAGCATTTGTTTTTTGGGGATTGGCTAACTTCACTTAGCATTATCTTCTCTAATTCCATCCATTTACCTGCAAATGCCATGATTTTATTCTCTTTTATTGCTGAGTAAATATCCCATTGTGTACATATGCCTCATTTTTTTTTTATCCATTCATCCACTGAAGGGCATCTAGGTTGGTTCCACAGTTTAGCTATTGTGAATTGTGCTGCTATAAACATTGATGTGGCTGTGTCCCCATAGTCTGCTGTTTTTAAGTCCTTTGGGTATAGACCGAGGGGAGGGATAGCTGGGTCAGATGGTGGTTCCATTCCCAGATTTCCAAGGGATCTCCATACTGCTTTCCATATTGGGATTAGGCCCCAACTTCCTTAATCAGACTCCTTTGGCACAAGAATTAAAATCAAGAATCAATAAATGGGATGGACTCAAACTAAATTTCTTCTCAGCAAAAGGAAAAATCTGTGAGGTGAATAGAGAGCCTACAGCTTGGGAGCACATCTTTACCCCTCACACATCAGATAGAGCACTAATCTCCAGGGTATATAAAGAACTCAAAAAGCTAAGCACCAAAAAAAACCCAAATAACCCAATCAATAAATGGGCCAAGGACCTGAAGAGACACTTCTCAGAAGAGGATGTACAATCAATCAACAAATATATGAAAAAATGTTCATCGCTAGCAATTAGGCTTCATATTTTGACCACTGGAAGCCATGATCTCTTCTTTCTGAAGGAAGCTAAAATGGTGTTTTGTCTTTTGCTTTTCTTCCTGGAGGCGGTGCAGATCCTGAATGGAGTGGTGATTCTGGCTTTGGGCGTTTTCCTGGGATCCTCAGAGTTCCTGACCCATTTCTTCAGGCACTTCTTTTTTTTCACGTTCTACACAGGGTATCCACTATATGGCGCTGTGCTTGTGAGTATCCCTTTCCCCCTGGCTATTCATTGATCATTTCTTAGATGCAACAGCTAGAAGCATGAACTCCCTCAAGTTCATAGTCTATATTCTGAATTAAGAGGCTGGTTATGTTTGGTTATGAAAATGTTGTTTGTAGGTCATTTGAAGGTCGTTTGAAGGCTACATACGGTGGCTTTAAATTATAGTTTTGGACATAAGCAAGGTGAAAAGAAGTCCCTTTCTTTCTGATTCAAGAAATTGTATTTGCTAAGCACATTCAAGTCCCAAACAGGAATTTAGTATCTAGAGGTTAAATTTATGGATACTAACAGAATCCAATGAAAAATGAGTACTGGTGAATGAGTATTGCCCTGTGGTTCAGCTGAGAGTCCAGGCTTGGGAGATAAGAAATTTTTCTTTGGATCACTGTTGGAAAATCAGAAGAGCCATTTCCCTTATCTGGGTCAAAATGTATTCAGAAAAACAAACAAACAAACAAAAACCCCATCCATAGATGGTTCCTACGTGTTCAGTCAGAATCCATAGATGGGGGCCTAGGTGATCTTTGGAATTTACTCGTTCATCTTTGTTATTTGATTATTGTTTGCCTGAGATTCATTTTTTAAAGTGGCTAATAGAAACTCTTAATCAGCCATTGCTATTATCATTATCATTATCACTATTACTAATATCATTATTATTTGCTTGTTTATCCCTAGTGCTAGATCTTTGACAAGTTACCTATGTCCAGTTCTGAACTGAACTTAAAAAATAAAGCAGCTATTATAAAATGTAAGATGGAGATATTTAATTGAAAGTAGTGAATAGGACAGTTATTGGCAAATGAAGGGAAAAAAATTTCTAAAAATGAATATTTCATTCCTTTTTTTTCTCCCCAAATCTCCAAACTTTACTCTCCTTTAAAATGAAATTGCTAAAAACAACAACAAACGCAGAAAAAGAAGATTGCTCTTAATCTGGCTATTTCTTGATCAAAATCAGAGTTCATATTCTGAGAAAATATTATATACTATTTCTGGGTACAGTCCAAAACATGTTTTAGATAATATTATTTTGATGCTAGTTAAGCTCTGAATTTTTCTAAATGTATTTTGCATAATAAATCCTGACCACCTAAATGGTGGATTTCCATACTGTACTGTAGAAAAGAGAATACTGATTGCAGTGTTTCAGTGAGGATAGTGTTTGTTTTTTTTTCTCATTTTAACATCATCAACACTAAGACTCAAAACTGACAATTGCTGGAAGCTTCTCTCTGGTCCATACCACTGCAGAGCACAGTCTAAGGTCTATGATGTGCCCTCTGTGCCTGCTTTTACCTACAGCCACAGCCTGGTCCTCACCCCAATGTGTCCGTGCCCTGTCAGGTACTGACCACATGATCCTTTCTATTTTCTCATCTCTCTCTGGCTCATCTTGATGAGCAGTGTGATATCAGAAAATACATGAGCTCTTGCCCTTCAGTTTCCTCACCAGGATGGTAAAAATCGCATGAGGACCCTCTCTGGATCTCTAGAATTAAATGCAAAAATGTATATAAAAACTTTAGCTATCATTGACAATTTGGATGTTTTCTGTGTGCTGGGCAAATACTTAAGTCCTTTTTATGTATCATTTTATTTTATCTCCACACTGCTATCAGGTAGGTGATCTCAACAATGGGGATGCACACACCTCCATTTTGCAGAAGAAGAAACAGGTGGGGAGTGATTTGGCAGGGATTTGATCAAGGTGACGGGACAAATATGAGAGAGAGCAGGGATGGGGACACAGAGCATCTGCTCTTACAGAGGGGCTGAGGAGGGTCCTGTGATAACTTCTGCTTCTTTATGTGAAGCAGAATCCATAGATGGTTCCTGTATGTTCAGTTGGAATCCAATAGCTGAATTTTAAGAAGCAAGATTTCTCTCTATGGTTTTGGCAACTTTTCTCTCAATCTACAGGAATGATTTGGTGAAGGGTGGTGAGACTGAGGAATTAAAAATGATAAAAGTTAAGAAAACATAACTATTGTGAGAATTCAGTGTATCAAAATTAGTATCACAGAAATAGGATTATTATTAAAGATTTAAAAACTATAGGGTACATAGATAAAGACACTTAGATTTATAAAATATCTCTTGGAATATCTAGTCCAATAATTCAGACATTTATCTGCAGCCTGAGTAGAAATATGAGAAATCATATTCTAAATGCATGCATATATAATTTCATATACTTAATATAAACATAAACATAACTATAATTCTATTGAATTAACTAAATGTATATATGTTTTTAAAGTGTCTATAATCACAAAAACTTGTTCAAAGCCAGACGTAAAACAAAATGAAAAGAGGATAAGCTTTCTTAAAATACAAACTACTTTAAAATTTTAGTTGTATAAAATAATGAGCAACATCAAGTATAATTTTGGTTCTAGCGTGTGAGATTAGAAATGAGGTTTGTGTAACTAACGCTAGGCATCCACTAATTCAGAGAAGGCCAAGAAGCACATGGTTGAGACTTAATATTCTCTATCTCCTTTACTTCCCATTTTCAGTTTATTAGTTCAGGATCCTTGACTGTTGTAGCAGGGAGAAAATCCACAAGAATGCTGGTAAGTGGCAGTTCTTTTCTCTATGAATACAGGACTGAAAATAAATGATCTACAAACAGGTGGAAAGATAGAGGTTGACGAATCACACTGAGTCATTTAATGTACCAGAAAATTAAGGTTCTTTTGTTAGAGCATTCAGATAGAGGGTTTCAGAAAGTCATATAAATTGTGGACATGTCTATCTGGGATGGTTACAAAATATTTCATAAAAATGCTTCTTGGTTTTTGTGAGTTTGGTTTAACCAATTCTAATTATTTTGAGGATAGGATTTCCTGAAACGGAGAGTGAGAAATTCCATTCCTTTAGTCACTGATTAAATGATGCTCTCTATTATGTGCTCTCGCTGAGTCCCCCAGCCATTTATATTCCACATTCCTATTCCATGCATTCACTTTTCCTCCTCCCTCGATGACTATTTTACTGTCATATTTGTTTTAGGCAGCCTTTTTGCTGCTGTGACCAAAAGACCTGACAAAAAAAACAATTAGAGGAGGAAAAGACTTATTTGGGGGTTCACAGTTTCAGAGGTCTCTGTCCAAAGGTAGCTGGCTCCATTCCTCAGGGCTAGAGGTAAGGCAGAACATCATGGCAGAAGAGTGTGGTGGAAGAGAGTAGCTCAGGATATTATCAGGAAGTGGAGAGAGAGAGAGAGACTCCGCTCACCAGATAGAAAATATATATATATTCCAAAGGCAAGCTTCCAATGACCCACCTCCTCCATCCACATCCTTCAGCCTTTACTTACCACCCAGTGAATCCCTCTCAGGGGATTAATTCACTGATTGGGTTAAGACTCTCATAACCCCATCAGTTCACCTCTAAGCCTTCTTACATCGTCTCACACATGAACTTTTGGGGGACACCTCAAATCTAAGCCATAACAATATTCATCTTCAAACACCAGGCCCTTTTCTTACACCTCCACTCTCTGTTGATGTCCTTGCTCTCTGTTCTGAGAGTCTGAGAAAACAGAAGCCATCGAAAGAGAGCTTTCAGACCCCACTACAACCCCTACTCTGTGGAGTAGATCTGCATCGATATTTTTCTTATTCGAGCCTCTTGGCATAGGTGAACTCTCTGGTTTCCTTTAAAGCTGATTCTTCTACCTGAGTGTTATATTCCTTTCGTTTTTCCCCACAGAAATGTATCACTCCTGTTTATGTCTCTCTACTAGATCTTTCTAAATCAGTATATGAGCATCTAGTTACTTAAAAATGTATATATGTGTGTGTATATATATACATATACATATGTATATATATACATATATATATATTTAAGTAAATGTACACACATACACATACAAACACACACAGTTTGACCCAAACCTACTTTAGTAAGACTACTTTCTTCCCTACCACACCTCTGTAACTGGAAACCTCCACATTGCTAAAACAACGGGGCAATCCTCAGTCCTCATCTGACTTAATGATGACAAGGGTTAGCACAGCTGGCCACTCATTCTTCCTCCAGGAATTTCTTCCCTTGCCCTCTCCTCCACCTTGACTGGTTGGTTTCCTCCTGTCTTCTGGGTTCGCCTTCTCATCTCCTTTCCTGGTTCCTTTTCTTGTGCCTGATCTTTGGGTGTTAGGGTCCTCAGTGTGCGATTCCTTGCCACCTGCTCTTCTCAACCTATACTCTGTCCTCTGGTGATCTCATCCTTTCTCATGACTTCAAATAACATCTCTATACCCCACAACCCCAAGGCAAATATTTCCATACTAGATTTTTCTCCTGAGCATCAGTTTGGCATATCTGCCTTCTTCCACTTAAATATCAAAAAGGTCCAAAGCCCAATTCTGCATCTTCCTCCTGAATCCACCTCCATGTAGTCTTCTGCATGTTAGCCAATGGGAGCTCCATCTTTCCCAGTTACTAGATGAAAGGCCTGAAACTTTACCTGGCTCTTCTGTCACAATCCTGAATCCAGTATGTCAGCAAGCCCTGTGGGCTCTGCCTCCAAGCTTGGTCGGAGTTTGAGCTTTGTTCTTCTCTCTACTGATGACCCTACATCCCATCTACCAACCTGTCTCCTCATGGGGCTCACAGAGTCTGTTCCTGACCCTGTCTTTACTATCAACCATGATAGAGTGAGCCCTTTAGCAATAAATCTATGACCCCTTCGCTCAAAATCCTCTAGTAGCATTGCATTTTTCTCAAAGTTAGAACCAAAATCCTTTTAGGACCTACCGGGCCCTGTGTGATTGGCTCTCCATTATTTTCTGTCTTGGTTTCCTAATCTTCTCTCTTTGCCTCCAATGGCCTTGGTCACCTGGCTTCCCTGGAGCACTGTGGCCTTGGGGCTGTGAGCGAGTGTTTCTGACTGTTTGGACATTTCCCTATGCATCTTCTCAGACATCTGGAGTAACATAAGTTCTTTGGTCCTCTCCCCACGTGTCATTTATTCCCATTTAATATCACAAATCTCCACTCCTTTTTTTTTTTGGATTTTCAGATTCTCCCTACATAATTTTATTAACCCAAAGTACTTCATTGCTTCGAAATACTATATATATTTCCTATTAGTAGGTTTATCGTTTCCTTTATCTTAATTCCTAGCACAGAAGCTCCATGGGTGGTGGGGGGTTTTGTTCATTCATGTTTGTCCTGCATCTAGAATATTGTTGGGTGTCAATCAGTCAATATTTGTAGAAACAATTTATTGCCGAGGGATAAAAGAGGGCCACATATATTAATGGAAAGTTCTTTTTCTTTCTTAGATGCAAAACAGTTTTGGAATGAACATCGCCAGTGCTACAATTGCCTTAGTTGGGATCGTTTTTCTCTTAATACATCTAGTACTAAATAACCAGGCCCTCAGGAGTTGTCAGTCTTCCCGGTCTCCAGATTTATGCAATTACCTGGGTTCCTCATCAAATGTAGGCAATTAAAACTATGTCTATTCATAGAAGATAATTTAAACATTTCAAAATGTACAGAAAACAATATGTCATATATTATGCTACCTTGATTTAAATTTGTCTTTGCTGCCTATTAGTGCTGTAATGAAGGGAAAATTAAATAAGGTTGGTATTTTAATTTTCTCACTCTTAAAATGAGGAAAATCATAGGGTTAGTGTAAGAATGAAATAATATTTGAAAAGCAATGAAGGCAATACTTAGCACATCATGTTATATTATTATTGACATTACAATGAATTCTATTATGCTATTTTTTTTAAAAAAAATTTTTATCTCATGTATCTTTGCTTAATAAAGCAAACTTGGGAGACATACAACTTTCTCTGAAGTCTGAAAAGTTTTGATTGACTTCACTTCTGAGTTTCCGAGTTATGATGTTTTGAAAAAGAAGCTCTTTAATAGGCTGCCACATGATTTTTTGGTCTGTGTTTTAGATATTATACCTCTTTGAAGTCAACTTAGAAATTAATATTGTCCTTCAAGTGTGTTGAGTGCAGCCCAGTGATTGCCAAATTATTATTTATCCATCCCTGATCCTCCTGTTTTCTGGCATCATCATAGAAATCTGTGTCTGCCTTTTCTTTATTAAATTTTAAATTATCTAAGTTTATATTTACCTGAGTTTGACTTTTTTGTGGATTTAGTGGCATTTTTCCTCCAGAAAAGTTTGTAATTGTATTTCTTCTAAGTGCCTCAGTGATATAGAAAGATCACTAGCAAACCAACAATGTTTACTTTGTGTTTATACCAGCTTTTTGCTTTAGTTTCTAAGGATAACGTAAATGCCCAAACAGCTATGAGGTGCTATTGATAAAACAGAGAAGGGATCACTTTTCTCCATTTTCTTAAATTACCTACTCATTTCCTTAGTTTAGTTCTTTTCTAACTGAGCAATGTTAGCAATAGTGTTAGAATTTTGCCTCTGTGATCCCTCTCCCATGACTAGTTCACTTGAATTTATATACAAATCGTTCACCTTTCTCTCTCCAGGGAAAATGTTCCCTTGCTGCTGAATTAAGAGTGCAGCCTTTCTACAGAGTTTGTGTCTTAAATCTAATTTGGGATTATCTTTGTTGCATTTTGTGGGAGGGAGACTGTTGTCTGGTTTCCTGCTGACAGATTTTTCCTGAGGATGTTTCCATTGTGTTTGATGTGAGGTACCATCTCCCCTAGGGCTTGGTGTCTTTAATGCTCATCTTCACTTTGCTGGAATTGTGCATAACTATCTCCCTCTCAGCCATGTGGTGCAAAGGAAACTGCTGTAATTCAAGAGAGGTGGGTTTGTTTAAATGACGAATAAATTGCCTGGTCTGCAGATTGCTGTCTAGGGTTGAAGTTATTTCTGGAAGAATTGGAAAGAAACTTTGATGTGGCAATGTTTCTTGGGGTTCCAGGAGTTAGACATTGCATCAATGTTGGAGATGGAATGAAATACAGAAAAGAACTCAAATGTGAAAATGCAAAGGAAACAACGTATTTAATACATAAGAGGATGCTTTTTTATGCAGCTGGAGTTAATTTTAATTATTTCATTTTAACCTGTGACTTTCTAGCTATATGATTTTTGTAGAAAAAAATCACATATTTTCCCTAGATTTTAGGTATCCTAACTTTAAAATAAAAAAAATATTTTTTTCATTTTCTTCTGATGTTTGTTCTGAAGACTGTGCACATCATCTTTATCCAAGTAGTAATAAGTTGGATGAATATTATTAGTGATGATTTAATGGTAACAGGAAGAGATGGGAGGAGGAGATGTGATCCTATTCTTAGAGACAAATGTTTTGTTTTGCAGGAAATTTCTTCACTTCCCAGTTCTATGGAATCAGGAGGAATACCTCCTAATGAAGGTAATTCTGAGAGCATCAAAACTTAACCTCAAATCTCCAAGGAATCAGAGCTTCATTCAGGAACTCAGGAAAACATGAGCTGATGAAACTCAATTCTTCTCTCATGGCACCAATCTCATGGAAACTTGGACTGAGGCTTTTCTGTCCTAATCATAAATGTCTTTAGTGTGTTCTAGGTATGGATGAATCAATGTATTTCTTTATGAATTCATGGATTTGTAACTTCTACTATCACTATGCCAAAGTCATTCCTTAAAAATTATTTCTCTTTCTTCTTCCTATTTCATCGTTTTATGAGGTTTAAGGAAAGGAGCTATGATAAGCACTATTTCATGTTTTCTTCCTAAAATCTCATTTCAGACAACCTAGTAGGAAGGAAGATGAGTCAGATTTATTTTTGCAGCACAGAAATATTCTTCTTGACTTTAGCCAACAGCAGCATTACAAAAATTGTCAAATAAAAAGTGATCATCACCACATATGTGAACTATGACTTTGTTTTTCATAAAATATGTGAATTTAAATTATGAGTAGAAATCGTAGCTATTAGGAGGCCATGAGATAAGATAGCCTAAGAATTTAGCTGAAGGCCACACAGGAGAAATTCAGAAAATGGAAGTCAATTTAACCACACCTGAAATTGAATTTACACTTCTGACTCAACAAGACATGAATTTCACTTTTATTGTACAAATGATGCTTGTAGCAAATAATTTCTCTCCTGTCTTGGCTTTGCTTCATTCATTTGTATTGCTTTTAAAAATATTCCCAGTAAGGGCTTTCTCCAAAAAGAATCTTATGGAAAATCCTAATGAACTGTCTCCACCCAATTCTTATGGTACATGAACAATTTGAGAAGGTGTTGAAGTTTATAACTTGTAAGACACTGATATTTATGGACTTTGTCCTATCTTCTTGTCTCAGAGTTTACCAGCAAACTGGGAAATCCATGAAATGATGGTTGATTTATTGATCCATCCATTCAATGAATAATGAGTTCCACATATTTGGCATTGTGTTACAAATTTGTAGATTAAATTATAAGTTGTTATTTTGAATCATTTTGCCCCATTTTTCATTGAAGTTATTTTGTTCATCATGTCAAACACTTCAAATGAAGCCCGAACAAACAGAGTAATATCCTGTGTAAGTTTGATACTGATGCAAGAAGAATTGAATTATCTAAAAATATTTATAATCAAATATCATACTATTTTTTAAAAAAATTATCCAATCTATATTATCATGCTCTTTATTTGTAGTAGTAGTTATATATAATTATATTGCTTATTTTTTCTTTCATTCTGGTTGCTTTAGACTATATAATGCTGAATTAATATCTGCTTACAAATCTCACAAATTAATGCTCTTTTTATTTTTGAGACAAAATCTCTGAAATAAGACTTTTAAGCCAAAGGACAATTTGTATTTTAATTAATAAAGGATTCTTTTTAAAATGTTTTTTTAAAATGCTAAAACAAATCATCTGACTAGCAATATGTACTGACTAGCAATATGTAGCATTGTCCTCCTTTTCACTAGTACTGGATAATTATTTTATCTTATAGATTTATGCCTAGCTGAGAGTAAACTGATGTATAATTTTATATTAACATACACTCCCTGAAAAATAGTGAGACAACACATTTACTGGGCATTTAGTTTCCTTCTTCTATATATTATTATCTCGTGTGCCTGCTACTTTCTATCATATTTTGTCTCTTTCCTATTAATTTTTTGGAAATCTTTTTATATTATGTACAAAAGATGTGACTTTCACATGTTTTGCTAAGTACTTCTTTTCTCCAGTGTGTAATCGATCTTTTGCTAAATGGACTTTATATGTTTTAGGGCTAACAGAAATTAAAGCTGTCTTCAATGGGGAAGACTAAAGTAGGTGAGGTGGAATTATGGAGTTTTGGTAGGTGGACATACCCAGAGTTGGAATCAAGAAGAGTTCTGTTTTGAATCAGTTCTGTTTGTGATGTGTATTAAGTGCCCAGGTGGATAGGATGAGTTTGCAATTGACTATCCAAAAAGTCCGACACACAACTGATAGGTTGAATTGAACGCAAAAGCTGACATATCATCACTGTGGAGACAGCGTATAAAACTAAGGGAATGAATGGGATCCCTCGTGAGTGAGTGTAGTTAGGAAAGACATAGAAGCCAAGAATCATGCTTTTAGCCAGAGGGAAGGGGAAGATAAAATACAAAGGTCAGCAGAAGATGGAGGAACCAGCTCAGGAGCTGGAGAAGATCAGTTCATAAGGTAGAAAGAACATTAGGTAGACTGTACTGAAAATGGAGTTAAAAGGAGAGATGAACTTGAGAGGTTGAGCTAGGCAAGGTCTGAGTGTTGGTTGACCTTGACTTGGTCAGTTTTAGTCAAGTGGTGTGGATGTCAGACAAAGAGGTAGCCTGTGGGACACTAACAGAAAGTGTGAGCAGCGAGTCCAGGCAGCACTTAGATTGTAAAGGATCCCAACAGTGGACATTGTGTGGACTCCATGCATTCCTCTGCCAGCTTGCTTTCCAGTGTTTCCAGAACATACCTAACAATGGGAGGGGTAAAATTTGGCTTAAAAATTTTCAGTATTATTTATTCTAAATCCACACCTGATGGATAATTTAAGTTTTGGTTAATTTAATTGAGACTGATAATTTAACTCTATATTGAAATATATAATTTAGAATTAATTTTTTCTAACTCAGGTGGTGGAAAAGTATCTGAGTCATTTCCATTTATTTCCTTATGATATGACATATTTCCTACTCTGTGAAAGTTTTAAGGATCTTTATTACTTAAATTTAAAAATTCTTATGGCAACATGACACCATATATAAATTTATTCTCTTATATTTGTAGATGCTTGAAAGATCCTTAAATATAGATTATTGTCCTTCAATTAGAAAAAAGTCATATATATGCATGTACATATATATGTAAATGTACATATGCATATATATGTATGATTTCCACTACCGTTTCCTCTTTTCTCTCATTTTTTGAGTGAATTCATTTAGTGATCATACAATTGTTTCTTTCTTTTTTTAAAGCTATTTTTCTTTTCTTTGAATCTTCCTTGAAAAATACATGTACTATTTTTTTTACTGCTCTAAGTTTCTTTTATTAATACTTCACTAAAGCTTCTCCATATTAGATGACAGAATAAGGATGATTTTTTTTCTCTTTCCTGAAATTGTATCAACAAATCAAACTGGACAAGAAACAGAAAAACTTCTTATTAGCAAAATAAACAATCGGTGAGGTGAAGAGAGAGCCTACAGAATGGGAGCAATTTTTTTTTTTTTTACCACACACACATCAGATAGAGCACTAATCTCTATAAAGAATTCAAAAAACTTAACACCAATAAATAAATAACCCAATCAAAAGGGCCAAGGAGCCAAACAGACATTTCTCAGAAGATGATATACAATCAATCAACAAATATAAGAAAAAATATTCAACATCTCTAGTAATTAGAGAAATGCAAATTAAAACTACTCTAAGATTTCTCTCACTCCAGTCAGCTATTAAGAATACAAACAACTGTAAGTGTTGGTGAGGATGTGGACAAAAAGGCACACTCATACATTGCTGGTGGGACTGCAAAATGGTGCAGCCAATATGGAAAGCAATATGGAGATTCCTTGGAAAACTTGAAATGGAACTACAATATTTGACCCAGCTATCCCACTCCTTGGTTTATGCCCAAAGGACTTAAAAACAGCATACTACAGGGACACAGTCACATCAATGTTTATAGAAACACATTTCACAATAGCTAAATTGTGGAACCAATCTAGATGCCCTTCAATAGATGAATGGATAAAGAAAATGTAGCATATATACACAATGGAATATTATTCAGCAATAAAAGAATAAAATCATGGTATTTGCAGGTAATTGGATGGAGTTGGAGAATATAATGCAAAGTGAAGTAAGCCAATCTCCCAAAACCAAAGGCCAAATGTTTTCTCTGATATGTGGATGCTGATCCATAATGGGGAATGGGGGGTGTCATGGGAGGAATGGAGGAACTTCAGATAGGGCAAAGGGGAGGTAGGGGAAGGGAGAGGGCATAGGAGTAGGAAAGATGGTGGAATAAGATGCCCATCATTATCCCAAGTGCATGTATGAAGACACGAATGCTGTGACACTACTTTGTGTACAAAAAGAGATATGAAAAACCATGCTCTATATGTGTACTATGAATTGAAAAGTGTTCTGCTGTCATGTATAACAAATGAGAATAAATAAATTCTAAAAAAGAAACTACATCTTTATCTTTGGTGCAAGTGGATGTTTAAAAGTGAAATTAAATGAAAGGTGTCTAATGAGTGGAGAGAAGGAAAGTCAAGTGCAAATTCCCGCCTCGGAAGTTCTAAAGGGAATGAGACACGTTGTGCCACCGGAGCAGGTAAGGCTGAAGAGTGGGAAGCTCTTGTCCAGTCTTCAACAACGGAGGCTTCACTGAAAGGTAGAAGAAGAAGTCATATTATGAGAACCTGGAAATCAGGCCTGTAGTTAAGAAAATAGGAACAGAGAACAAACTTTTGAAAATTATAACAAACATTAAAAAAGAAAAATCAAGAAGACTTTAGAAGGTAAATAATGGAAAGTTCTCCCAGAAGAAAGAAGAGATAAATGATTAGGAAATATGTGAAAAAAATTAAAAAAGAAATATTTTGGATGTTTGCTGTATAGTAAAAGTTTCATAAAGATAGAAGAAAGAAGTTTTTAATAAAGAAACTGAAAAAAATACACAGCTACTGACCATCCTATAAAATTAATACATGCTATTTGTTATTTTAACATCATGTATTTCTTTCCTCTGGGGATTAATAGAAACAATAATCTAAGATTAAATGATGTGCTTTTAAAAACAAGCTAATAAGTTGTTTAAAAGTTTTGGAATTATCTTGAAAATATATGGATTTGACCAGACCTTCAGATCTAACTGTATTAAGATTATGGGGGGAGGGAGAAAGAACGGATTAAGAAAGCTAACACCGTTGTCATCCACGACAGGAGTAGGACAGCTAATGTGGACACCTTGCCTGCAGTTCTGTTTTATAATCCTCTCCCAGTCGAGCAGGTGTTCTTGTACACAAGAAAACAAATATATTAGATGCTTGTTATTTCTTTCTGAAAAGCATCATTTTGGAAGATGGGATGGGTATGACTCAATAAGAATTCACATGAATTGGACAATCACTGTGTTAATTGGTCACACAGGCTACAACAATTAATAAACTCCAATTACACCAAGATTCAAGGAGCTGGTCTATGTGAATCTTGCCCTATAATGAAGAGACAAAAGGTTTTCCTTCAAGTTTGCACATGGCACTATGTCTTTAAGAATAATTTATCATTTTGTGAAACAACATTTTCTCATCTTTTTTATTTTTGTAACCATGTTGTTATCCATGGGACATTGGAGGTTGGTGTTGGTCTCTGGCTCCCTTAGTCTCTTAACTGTCTTGATTAAACCAGACTTGGCCCTGCTATGTAGAAATGAGACTGAGAGACAAGAAGGAAAAGATGGAGGGAAGGAGGAAGAAGAGGGAGTAAGAGGGACAGAAATTGGTTCCTTTGGGAGCATCTGAAAATACTCTCTAAGAGCTAGTATTACTTACAAATTATAACATGCAAAGCAATGCACATTTATTGTAAGTAAATTGAGCATTTGATTGGAGAAAAAAATGTTCATGTGAGATCTGAAAGCAAATTTCATTTGAGTTTGGGGAAATAAATCTAGGGCATAAGTAACTGAGTGAGCCAGAGATGGAGCCTGGGGAGAAGGCGTGTGCAAAGCTTATGCCAGAGGAGGAGAGAGAGATGGCGGGAGGAAGGTTAGCTCGATTATCTCTTCCGTTCAGGCAGAGGTATGGTTAAAACTCATCTTGATAATTTTGCCCCAACCCAAAGAAAAAGAAAAGTCATTTTTGTCCTGTGTTTCAATATTCACTGCTTGGAAAGGTGAAAGACCATAGCTTTGGGAATCCAATGTGTGGGCACAGAAGGTGATGGGCATCCCAGGGACAAGATGAAGGTGCTGATAAGATTGGGATATGAAACAACTGGGAGGTCCTAAGTTACCTATCAGCTTCTGGTTCACATTTTTCAAGGTTCTGTTGAAAATTCTCAGAGTAGCATCGTGTCCCAACACAAAGACCATTCTCAATTTGTTTCCATCCCTCAAATCTGATTCCCGATTATTTGTATCGCATAAATAGGAGACACCATAAATAACCGATTTCAGGACTTTCCCCAACAGATGTGGGTGACTTCACTGAGGGTAGGCAAGCAAATGAAACTCCTGAGTCTTTCAGTTTAAGTCTGGGCTCGAAGAATTCCCAGGGAATTCCTTCCCTGGATCTCCATCTCCCCGTCAGACAGAGCTGTTATACCCTCCTCCCTGTTCCAACAGTCCCTAACCTCTGACCTATTGGGTCATATCACATCACTTATCTTTGTTCTCCTCTGCTAGATTGTGGGTCTGATGGGGCTGGAGCCACGCCTCCCTCTGTGCTGCTCAGTGATAACATCAGTGCCTGGCATGGAGCACAGTCTTTTTGGACAAATGTATAAATGAATAAGGTTTATTTCTTCATTCAAGTAGCCTATTTGTTAGGTCCACCCATTCCTGCCAACATGGTGGAAAGATGGCCCCTGGGTCAGTAATATGTTGTTAGGAAAGAGGTGCCAATATGTCCTTTAGAGTCTGTTCATGCAAATATCTTTGTTCTGTTGAAAAGTTTTGCCACACCCCAGCAGAACAGCACAGGTGATCAGGATGTAAAGGGTAGTCTCTTGCAGTGTATTAAAAGCCACTCAAGGTTATGCCTATAATTAACCTGAAATATAAGAAATACATACCTTTTATGAATTCCCCCTGCTGCTTTTTCTCTGGTGTGGCTAGGTATAGTATAGAATGAGTGCGTTGGTTTGGCTCTACCCTCCTAATGTAGGCATGTGGCTTAGTCCCACACTATTTAGACTGGCTCATGGGACTTTTAAATCAAGTTCATTTATCCCAGAGTTTCCATTGGCACCGTCTCGCCATGGCAAAGCTCTGAACAGCACAGTCTAATGGTTTAGGAGGCCGGGGAGTCTTCAGTGTGACAACTTCTTTGCTGTCACACTCGACTAAGCATGGGTCACAGGAGTTAGAACTCTACCTGTCCAGCAGGTGGTTTCCAAGACTACCTGCTGCGGACAATTATATAAACACTGTCCAAAAGACAAGAAGAGAGAGAACAGATAGTGAAGTCAGAGACAGATCTGAAGATTCAGACACACACACTGCTTAGGCCTTGAACCTGCACATGAAACCGAGTGTGCACTACACAGGGAAGATGGCCTTTTCGAAGGTGTGACTAGAGGACTTCTGACAGACACAACTGGAGAACCCTCCCCCCCAAAAAAGCCATGCCTCTTTCTGTTCTACAATTCTCTTGCACCTTCTCAACTCCCACTAAAATATTTCCTTTTTAGGTTCTATAAATCCTAGGAGAATTCTGATCCAGAAGTGTCAAATTTCCTCACTTTGTATATTTCTTCCTCACCAGAATTCTCAAGTTTCTTTCCATTCTCAGAAGACCCACCCCATGGGTCATGATCAGCTGGGAAACTTATCTGTTTGACAAATGGCTGGGGCTGGAGATAATCATCGGTGTTTGGAGCTGAGCTGTTTTAACTGCCTCTCAAGGCCACGAGTCAGAGGAAGTCCACCCTGCCTCCATGTGACAACACACATATGTGTTTGATTGTTTCCTGGGAAGCTTAGTTCATGAAAAAATGGACCCAGAAAATACGAGCAGAGCAGATCTGGCTCTTCCAAACCCACAGGAGCCTTCCAGGTAAGCCAAGGTTACTATTCCTTTCTGGTATCACTCATTGGGTTACAGAAGGTCACTGTGCCGGGCAGATAGAAGCAATTTTGTGGGCTCATGCATGGATTCACCTAGTTTGATTGACACACTGGGTTTAAGGACACTGTCTGCTTTACTTTTCCAGGACTTCTTTTCCGATGGGTGGGTTTTCTCTCAGCTTGTGAACTGGGAGTGACGGGTTGGTTTTCTAACACAAGAGCCTCATGGTTTGGGTATAGGACAGGAGAGTTTGACGACTTATGTAGATCTCTTGCCTCTGTGCCTGACATGTGCTGGGGACAGCAGATTTACAAAATGACCTCCTCCGTGGTTGTCCTTTGTGAACCTTCAACTGTGATGTCCAGCTCTGAAGAGGAAAATAGGAATAGAGTTCCAAAAAACCCTTCAAAGCCATTTTCTTTTTGTACCAGGGATTGAACTCAGGGGTACTTAACCATGGAACAACATTCCTAGCCCTATTTTGAATTTTATTTAGACACAGGGTCTCACTGAGTTGCTTAGTGCCTCACTTTTGCTGAGGCTGCTTTGAACTTGGGGATCCTCTTGCCTCCGCCTCCAGAGCTGCTGGAATTACAGGTGTTTTGCCATCGTGCCCAGTCAAAGCCACTATCTTTACTGTCCTCAGTGCACAGGAAGTTTTTTGTATGTCATGAACGAAAAAACAACAACAACAAAAAATCCCAAAAAACATTCAGGTGCATTTCTATGGTACAAGGACTATGGAATGCAAAGTAAACATATGTGTTTGATTGTTTTCAGTTTTACTTACAAACATAGATAAATGGGAAAGAGTTTAATAGAAAACCTGGATTAAGAATGAAAATACTTGGCATGGTTTTTGTCAGATTTTATTTCATCTGATCATGCAGATAATGTTTAAGTTTTCTTGATCTGGTACTTGGATCATCTAACCCTTCATGTTTTAATCATTACAATGAAGATTGGTGTGAATATACTATGTATACAACCAGAGATGTGAAAAATTGTGCTCTATATAGGTAATAAGAATTGTAATGCATTCTGCTGTCATATATAAATTAAAAAAATAAACAAAAGCATTTAAAATTAAATACCAATGACAAAATTTTAAAATTTTTCAATTGTAGGGTAGTTTTGAAAAGTACATAAATGAAACTCTGCTTTCTGTCAGTGAAAGACTTTGTACAGGGAGTTAGAGAATTTCTGTTAAATTTCACAGTGCGCCCGAAATCGAGGTCTTGGAAGTGTCTCCTGGTGACCTTCCCCAGGTGGGGACACCAACCGCACCCCCACCACCAAAGACATGGCTGACATTTTTGAAGAGAGAGCTGCAATTCCTGGGGGTGAGTGGAGACGTCTCAGTAGGAGTAAGGTTTGGCTCTAGGAAAGGGAATTTGGTTCCATCGAATGATTTCTCACTTGGGTTCATGAGGAGTGAGAGGTCTTCTGAGAAATCCTGGTAGATGAAGAGTTGAAGCTAGTTGGGCCCTCTTGGAGGACAGAAGCATTCCCTCATGAAGACTTTAAATTAGGGGGACGAGAATGACCGATAGGCATGAAGGATTCACTATTATAACCGCTGTCTTTACTTGGAAATAATAATTGCTGATGTCCACCATCAATAAAGATATGAAACACGCTTTGGCCATTCACACTGTAGGCTGTTCTTCTATGAGTTCAGCTCTTACAGTGGCCAGGGGATGACTGAAGAATCTCGCATTTGGGACTCCCTCTCAGGACCATCTAAGATACCAAAGCAATTTCCCATATTTGATCTAATTACAAGAACATGAATCCAATTCTGGGAAAATATCTTCCAACTTCATAAAACTTCATTTTTCTCTAGGTAACACAGATTATGATTGGTGCCATATGCCTTTGTTGTGGAATAATTGTCTGCTCTGTACTTGAAATGTCAGACTTTGATGAAGAAATATTTTCATCAATTAAAGCAGGTTACCCATTTTGGGGAGCAGTACTTGTGAGTATCTATTTATAATTGTTATTGAAATAACTATTTTTAAATGACAATTAAATTAAATAACAATTATTAAACAACAATTGAACAGATTTTATTTACTTTATAACTACTTACTTATCTACATTATTAAGATAATATAATTATTCACATGTTTGTGCACTATAGATACATGTATTTGCAGTTTTCAAAGCACTTTTTCATATAGTGCTCACTAACTATGACAATAAAGGAACCTTATTACATTTAACTGTGTTCTAAACCTTTAACATACTTTTATCAGATCAGAACCTAATAATAAAAGTTAAATAACTTCGTCCAGGGACTTTTAGTTAATAGAAATTGAACCCAAATTTCCAAAATTCTTTTCCTGGAAAATACCCCTAACTCTATTCATCAATAAGGTCTTACAATGACTACATATAATTTTATCTGTCCATTTTAAAAATAATTTAAAAAGTTATCTTTATGAAGGTGGTGGTGGGTGGGGGGAAGATTGTGGAAGAGTAAGAAGATTAGCAGGTATCTGATGAACTTCTACTACGCCCTAGGAATCCTTTTGGGCACTTTCTCATTGTATTTCTTTTAATCAGTAGACTGTCCATAAAATGGGTCGTTGGATGAGATCACAAGGAAATATAACTTGATCGAGGTATAATTGATGAACAATAGATTGAACATATTTAGAATTTGATGTTTGACTCATAGATACACATTAAAATGTCAGCACATAAAAAAAGTCAGCACATGAATATAATGAGCACATCTATCATTTCTAAAAGTCTCCTTGGGCTTCTCTAGAACCCCTCCCTGCCTGCCTTTATTCCTCTCCATCCACCCTCAAGGACTCACTCATCTTCTTTCTATACCTGTAACTAAATTGGCACCTTCTAGCGTTTTATGTAACTGAAATCATACAGTATGTTCTCTTTTCTATCTTCCTTCACTTCACATAATTATTGTGCAATTATTTATGTTGTTTTTTGCATCAACACCAGAATGTGTTGGTATGTTTACAAGGATATATGTTAACCCTAAAAAATATCACACTGGCTTGACACTCTGCTAAATCCACAGTACTCAGATCCTTGTTCAAGAATCACCTTGAACCTCTCCCATATATTATTTGAAATTTCTCTCTAATGTCTTTGCATTGCAAACATTTAGCTCATTAAGTGTGGGCCAACCCATAGACAATCTGAGATTTCTAGAGACTGTCTTCAATTTGTGCTCTCCATTTGTGTTTTGGCCAAGCCTTTTCTCATGCACATTTCATAGTCATTATGAGCCTGGCAGATGCACACTAGCCTCTGGAGCCAGAGGTGCCACAGATGCATGGGAGCTGTCAGTGCAACACAGAGAATGCACACATACTAAAATTGCAATAAAATGAGGATCGTGTTTATAACAGCTCTCATGCACCAGATTGCTGCTGCTCTAAGAGTGACCCATGAACTGTCAAAGTCAACCTTACCTGGAAGCCAGGTAAAAATGAAGAGTCTCAGGCTGCACCGGGGACCTAACAAATAGGAACCTATATTATGCCAAGACACACAGGATTCATATACATGTTTAATTTTGAGAAGCACTTTATAGGAAATAAGAATAAAGAAATATTGGTCAAGTGGAACATGAAGAGGTAGCTTTATAGAGTACTCAAGACTTTAGAGATGGGAGGAAAGGGACAGTGTAGAGAGCAGAGACTCATGTTTTTATTTGCCTTTTCCTTTTGGACAGTTTGCTATCTCTGGACTCTTATCAATTATATCTGAAAACAAAAATGGAATTCATCTGGTGAGTTGCAACCCTGTCTTTATTCATCCCTGGGAAGGTAAGAAAAATGGAATTGTAGGATCTTGAGGGAGATACATCTTCAGCTGCAGTCTTTAAAAAATTTTTAATTGATTTTTAAAAAAATAAATGACAACATTACAATTCTTGTTACACATATACAGCACAATTTTCATATCTCTGGTTGTATATAAATTATGTTCACACCAATTCGTGTCTCATACATGTACTTTGGATAATGATATACATCACATTCCACCATCCTTGCTAACCCCCTGCCCCTCCCTTCCCCACCCCCACCCCCACCCTATCTATAGTCTGTCTATTCCTCCCATGCTCTCCTTCTCTACCCCACTATGAATTAGCCTTCTTATATCAGAGAAAACATTCGGCATTTGTTTTTTTGAGATTGGTTAACTTCACTTAGCATTATCTTCTCCAACTCCATCCATGATTTTATTCTCTTTTATTATTGAGTAATATTCCATTGTGTATATATGCCAAATTTTTTTTAATCCATTCATCTACTGAAGGGCATCTAGATTGGTTCTACAGTTTAGCTACTGTGAATTGTGCTGCTATAAACATTGATGTGGCTGTGTCCCTGTAGTGTGTTGTTTTAAAATCCTTTGACTATAGACCAAGGAGAGGGATAGCTGGGTCAAATGGTGGTCCCATTCCCAGTTTTTCAAGAAATCTCCATACTGCTTTCCATATTGGCTGTACAAATTTGCAGCCCCACCAGCAATGTATGATTGTGCCTTTTCCTCCACATCCTCACCAACACTTGTTGCTGTTTGTATGCATAATAGCTGCCATTCTGACTGGAGTGAGATGAAATCTTAGCATAGTTTTGATTTGCATTTCTTTAATTGTTAGTGATGATGAACATTTTTTCATAGATTTATTGATTGATTGCATATCCTTTTCTGATAAGTGACTGTTCAGGTCATTGGCCCATTTATTGATTGAGTTATTTGGGTTTTTTTGGTGCTTATTCAGCTGCAGTCTTATAGTGAGTGTGGCTATGTGATTTTTTTCCCAGTCTATTTTGTGTTGGAAAGCTTTTTGTAACAAACATTGGATATAATGATTGGAAACATACAGGGAAGTCTAATTGCTTTGACATTCGTTGTTTTTTTTTTAAGTCCCACATACTATATATTATAAATATTTAAGCATAGTCATATGATCAAATAGATAATTAGCTTCTAATTAAGGGGAGTCGTTGAGGACAGGCCATGTGCCTTCATGCCTTCGTGTTTGTTTATTTGTTGTGCTGAGGATTGAACCCGGCTGGGCCTTGTGCTCCACCACTGAGCTCCATCCCTACCCCTTGGGCTGCTCCTGTTGAAGGCAGTGCCAGCAAGAAAGTAATAGCTGCTTATTAAGCAATGGTGGCATTTCTAAGATTTCCCGCTTTAACTGAGAATTTGAACCAAGCAGAGTTTACTGGACGCAACCAGCTCTGAAATGCAGGTCAGTGCGTTGAATGTGCTGGCAGGTGCAGGCCCAGGATTGAATGGCCTTCTTGGTCACCAGGTGCGAGGACGATTGGGAGCAAACACGGTCAGCAGCATAGCCGGGGGAGCAGGCATCGTCATCCTGATCCTCAACCTGGGCAACAACTGGGTTTATATCAGCCAGTGTGAGAACCTTCATGGGGATGACGGCTGCTTCGTGGCTTCTTTCACCACTGTAAGTATTTCTCGGGAAAAGGCTGAGATTCGGGGTGCCCATCCTAGCAGGAAACCTCTTCTCCTTTCCCATGAACACAGTCCTTTTGGGGGAACCTCTGTCTCAGGAGGGAGTGTTCTTCAGGCACATGCAGTCCAAGGAGAGGCTGCCTTCCCCTCTCCCCACCCCTGGCCAGACTCCTCAAGGTCGAAACTGTCTGCCTCCTGGTTTTCCCACGGATGTGTCACTTTGCAAGAGATGATTATGTCCGGGGAGGTGAAAGAGAGGGGCTGCTATGAGGGAATGAACTCTTGGGACACCTGTCACATGGCCATCTTTTGGGCTGTTGTTCAACAGGAAATTGTGGCAATGATGCTGTTTCTCACCATCCTGGGGTTGTGCAGTGCTGTGTCACTCACAATCTATGGGATTGGAGAAGAATTCAAAAGAAATAAGGTACGTAGAAGCTTAACATGAAATCCTGGACAACAGGCTAAGTAATTTGATTTATCCCTTAAAAATAGGCGCTGAGTTTTTTTTTTGGGGGGGGGGAGGGGGAAAGGAGTGGGGATTTCCAGATTGTTTCTCAAAATTTCACTGATTTTTGTTTTCAAATATTATGTCTTAAATCTCATTTTACACTCAGAACTGGCAAATAGCTTATGAAATAGGGCTTGGGAAATAGGATCTTTGTAATTTTAGAAATTTTAGCTACCTCAGATGTGTTGAGCATGACAGATGGATGTGCAGACAGCATGTCTTAATTTTTGTTCTAGAAGAAAATCCTTAGAGTTGTCCCTGCTTTTTTTTCCCTTTTTTCTTGACTTTCTCCCTTTCACTGCTCCAGAGCCTCACGTTTTATGTCCTAATTCATGATTTCACCTGCACTACTGCTTGACTCACCCCTCCGTGAGTTCCACCTTTGGCGGGAATCAGCCATACTGATGCACAATCAAATCTGCCAGAGGAAGCATTCTGTGCGTCCACCTTCCTGATGCATTCAAGTCTGGCCACCTTTTAACATCACTTTACCCCAAAGACAGATAGGACAGCAGGTGTACCAGAGCTCAGACACGGCAATAATCTCACAGACTTGTTGTTGACTCACATGATTTCTTTTGCGTTCAGTTGGGCAGCCAATATGGTAGCTGAATAAACTCCCTACTACCTCTTCACCAAACACTATTGAACTACGCTGTATCAGTGAATGAACTGGTGATTTTCTGGAGATGGAGGGATTGGTTACAATGAAGAGAGGGTAGGGAGGGGAGAGGAACGGAGAGGAGAAGATGGAGGAGGAAGATGAGGGGGAGGAGGAAGAGGAGGGGAGATTTGGGAAGTCAGGAGGAATGCAAGTGAGCCTCTAGAACAGGGCTTCTAGAAATGGACAGTTCTTAGTGATTGATTTGCAATGATTTTTCCCTTTTCAGATTCCAGATGATCGTCTCTATGAAGAATTAAACATTTATTCACCAATTTATAGTGAGTTGGAAGAAAAAATAGAAACATCTTCTCCCACCAGTTCCTAAGAGTCATGTCCAGAACCTTTTGATTCACAGAGTCCAGAAAGCCAAAATCTTTAAAAGGCAAAATTTCTATTCTCAGCATAGTCTTTCTAACATTTTATGTTAGATTTGTCCTTCAAATGGCAATATTTTGTTTTTATTATTTCTGATCAACTAAATACCATCATCCCCTATTTGTAAATACTTTTCTTATTTTGTGTCTTGATCTCCAAGCGATCACTCTGGGAAGCCAACATGAAATCCCTGGACTTTTACTGTTTAACTCTTCAAAGATGGAAAAAGAGGAGGCTGGACTGAGAGTTGAGCTAAACTTTGACAGTTTGATGATATTTAGTTCTTAGTTATTTTTTTAGAGTTCCTTATAGCTATAGTTATGTATGATATGCACCTGTCCACCTGTATGCACACCCATATACACGTATGACTTACATGATATGCAGTTTTCTATATCCAAATATACTACGCTCCCTCAATGACAACACATTTTTGAAAAAACACTAGTTTTATAACAGTATATTTCCTGAATCACCAGTTCATTCACTGATACAGTGTAGTTCAACAGTGTTTGGTGAAGAGGTAGTGGGGAGTTTATTCAGCTACCGGTATCTGGTGAGATGGACAGGTAAAAACAGGAAACCTGAAAGTGGAAAGAACATTGAGTACGGCATTTGTGATGAAGGAAGAATAATGAAGGTGTGAATTGAAATGAGTGGTCATGGAGAGAAGTGATCATATCTAAAACACGTAGCAAAAGGTCTACCCAAATAAACTAGTAGGTCTTACTAACAAGTTAAAGAATAAAGTTAAGCAAGCAAGGGTTTGACTAATACATCAAGTGTTTGAGTCTAAGATGGAAGGAGAACACCTAGTCATTTTGGAAAAAATAATAGTTCAGAAATATGAGGTTTGAAAGAGGCTCACAGATAGCCAAGGTGAAGCTCAGTTTTAGACTTGCATCTTGAGAGAAGTGCAGTGGAAAGGCTTGATGGCGTCCAACACAATTGGGTGATAGAGGTTTAGTTTAATTACAAGGGAGTTTGTTATTAGGTTAATACTCTTAAGAGTTATTTTGAGATGAAGGAAAGCCAAGTTAAACTTCATATGCTTATAATATGAGGGAAAAAATAAGGATAAAATCTAGAAGGCGTAAGAATTAGTTAAAAAAAAAGTGCATGAGAAACAGAGGATATCAGTTATTCCAATGTAGAAAAAACTGAACCAAAGAGAAAATAACTCACACTTAGAATAAGGGAAACATGTAAGCTTGGGAGAAGTTCACAGTGACTTATAGACTCCAGGTATGCAAAGAGATGGGGAAGAGAAAATAGCAAAATAAATGAATGCAAAAGACACAGAGGCATTCCATCTAGGGATGTGAAGAGCAGAGGAGTGGAACATTTGTAAAGGTATTTGGAGAGAGAGGCCATGAGGTGTGTGGGGGGGTTATTGAGCAATAAGTGGGGGACTGAGTAGAAGAGAGTAAAGAAAAATTAAGTTAGGCACATGGTTTTGTTGCTGTTTTTATTTCTAAAAGAAGGAAAGAGTCAGTCCTATCTTAAGCCTAAATGGAGGAGCCCTGTGAGTCACTGAGAAGTCAGTGTAGGGCTCAGGCCCCTCTCTTTTGCCACACACCCACCAGGGGCACACGGCTGGCATGCTCCTCACATTGCCATTGCCCCAATGATCATTCTAAATTTCAACAACTTCTCTGTGAAGATTCCCTAATATGCATCTCTTCGTCCAGCCTTTATTCTTTGCTCCATAACCACTGTCCCTCTCATTGAAGCATAGTATAATGAATTATTAGCGTACTCATGATCTCCTTATGTAGCCTCAACTGCTAGTAATTGTACAATAAATTGAAGTTACCTAACTTGATTTCTTGTCTTTGTACTTGCCTGTGAAATTGAGAGACCAGTGAAGAATCAAGAATCAGTTGAATGAAGCCAAGGGCAAAGAATAGTGTCTGGAGTAACTCTTTATCAACCCTTTCTTAGATGAGTTGATCTATAAACAACTTCAGAGATAGAAAACAGCCACCTCTGGTTTATAAAGAGTGGGATAAGGCTGAAAGGAAAGTGGAACGGACGTCAGTTTTATTAGTTAATCCTGACAGTTATATTTGCTGTGCTATGTGAACCTGGGAATGTGTTGTGTATTTGTGAACCTGTTTCTCCAGAGAGACAATAAATAGGGGATGATAGATAGATAGATAGACAGACAGGCAGATGATAGACGTCTGAGGGGATTAATTAGGGGAACTGGCTCACATAATTATGGGGTCTGAGAAGTTCCCTGCCTCCAAGAGGCTGTGAGCAATAGGGAGGCTCTGAGATGCCAATGTGTGGCTCAGCCCCAGTGGGAAAGCCCCAGAACCAAGGAGCCTGATGGTGTAATTTTGTCCGAGGCCAAAGGCCTGAGAGTCGGAGGTGGGGCACTGGTGTGAGTCCTGGATTCCCTAAGTCATTGAGTCCCTTCCTCTAGGTTAACCCCAGTGAGTTCAGGTGTTTCCAACTTCCTCATGGTGAACCATCTTTTCCCAAAACAACTTGGCACCTTTCTTCTTGAGCTACAACCTCTAAAGCAGAATCTCTGCTTAGAGGCCCATATTAATAGATTTAGCCGAATCCACCCACCTCTTCATCACCCTTAATATCCATTCCCGCACATGCGCCCTTGATTTCTGTTTGTGTTAATTAAATGAGAAAACTCATAGTTATTTTCCTTTCTCTAGTTATCAATACACTACAATCAACATTCAGTGTGTCTTTTTTTTTCCTTTTGGTTAATGGGGATTTTACTTCTTTTTTTAAACTTCACACTCTTTTTTTAAGAAGACAATTTTATTTCTTTTGGCTGCCACACAGGTTCTTCATTCCGAGAAGCACATCTGTGGCTTTATCTCTCAGATTTATTTCTAAAATTCCCTAAATATGCCACTCATTTCGTAGACAGTTATTACGTGCTGACATGCGCCCTCCTTCTCAAGGTTAGGTCAGGTCTGTAAGATGGTATCTCCCCCTTTGAGGAGCTTGTAATCCAAAAGAGACTCCAAAACACAACACTGAGGAAACGGGCGGCAGGTTTTAGTGTGTAGAATTAGCCTTAGAATTCAGCCCTGGGAGTCCCATATGCTCCTGGATGTCTTCATAGGAGCCACAGAGTCATTGAAATGTGAAGTGACGTGCCAACGTGAAGTGACCTGGCCAGGAAAGCAGGGGACTCAGGAGGGAGGATGGCAGCCAGTGTTCCTTCCAGGCAGACGTTGCCCAGGCTGCAGCCCCTTCCTTCCTCCTCCCCTGCCCTGGGCCGCCTTGAGGGTTCCCACAGGCGTTGACACATCTCTCTGAATTTAAGGCAGGCCACACAGAGTTTGCAGATGGCAGTCTGCACCAGGGAGCAAGTCCTTCCTTGAAGGCAGACCTGGGCAGGGCATTTCCACGCTCACCTGGAGACCTCTGCTGAGAGGGAGACAGGCCAGGGCAGGGGGCACGGGGGGGCTGAGGCTTGACCCCAGGGGGAGCAGTGAAGACTGGATCTTCCATTTGTCATTCGTCTAGGCTGTTGCAGTGTAAAACATACCAGCCCTGATCTTGAACTCAATTTTGAATTTGAAAATCAGCAGCTGACACAGGGCCTGGGATTGTGCTCTCAGTATCCTCCTCTAGGAGACCAATAGAAAGCTGAGGAATTTAACTCCAAGAAGAGGAGAGTCTCATAGGGCTGTTCCTTGAAAACTCAGTATAGTTATTTTTTTTCTTTCTAGAGGATACCCACTGTCTTGAAGAATATGTATCATCAAGTTCCCCACTGCAGTTTTTCCCCATTATATCACATGAGAGGGGCTGAGTATGAAATTGGGGCATGGTACCATTCTGTCTTTGCATTGCTAGGATGCCCCTCCAAAATCCTGGAACCGACTGTTCTTACCACATAGAGACATACTGGCAACGTGTTATTATTAAAGGTCTAACGTAGATAGACCTTTTAAGATATGCTCTTCAACTTTTGAAGAATATTTTTGCAGAATCTAGAATCCAGGATTCACAGTTTTTCTCTGGGCACTGTAAAGTCTCATTCTACAGTTTTCTTGCATGCTTGATTTGTGAAAAGAATTCTTATTCTTGCTCCTTTTTTGATAATGTGTCTTTTTTTCTCCACTGTCTACCTTGAAGATGTTTTCTTTGTACTTGCTTTTAACAATATGAATGTTACATGCCTAGTATTTGGTGGTGTGGGATTGGTAATATTTAAAGGATGAGATATTTAAACTTCTATAATCTGTGGGTAAGCATCTGTCATTTATCCTGGAATATTCTTGTCAGTAACTCTTCAAACATTTATTCTGCCAATTCTCTTTCTTCTTCCCCTGGAATTCCATTATATCCATGTTAGTCACTCTGGTGGCTCCGCTGCTTTTAGGTGTTAATATCGTGGGGCGTACAAGGTGGAGTGTCCATGGTACAGCAAAGCTCATGGTGGCCAGAGAGCAGAGGGAGAGGGAGAGGGAGAGGGAGAGGAAGAGGAAGAAGAGGAGGGAAAGATAAATATAGAGAAAGAGAAGGGTCAGGGGTAAATAAACCCTTCTAGGGCATGCCCCCGTCACACAGTGACATACTTCCTCCAACAAGCCCCACCTCCTGTTACCACCACCTCCCAGTAGCATCACCAGCTGGGACCAAGCCTTGGATGCCTGAACCTTTGGGGGACATTCCCAATACAAACGCTAAGAGATACTCTATTTTCCCTACTGTTTTACTTTTTCTCTTTGTGTTTCAGTTGGGATCATTTCTACGTTAAAGTCACATGTAATTCTTTCTGCTGCTGCTGGATCCAATCTTTTGATGAGTTAGTCGATGGCATTATTTATCTGTTACTGACTTTTCATTTTTATTGTTTCCATTGGAGAGCTTTTCCTAGTTTCCTTAGCTTTGCTTAACAATAGCTTTCTCATTTTGCATGTTTTCTATGTTTCCCATTAGATCCTTCAATATATTTTCATAGTTTTTTTTTAATTCACCATCTGATTAGTTACAGTTTCTATGTCATATCTGAGTCTGATTTCCACTGCTGCTTTAGAATGTCTTTGTAATTCTGCCTATCCAGGAACCAGGGATATCTTTCCATATAAGTTCTTCAAGACCTTAGAAGATGGAAAGATCTCCCTTGTTCCTGGATAGGCAGAATTAATATTGTCAAATGACCATACTACCAAAAGTACTATACAGGTTTAATGCAATTCCAATAAAAATCCCAATGACATTCCTCATAGAAATAGAAAAAGCAGTCATGAAATTCAACTGGAAAAAGAAGAGACCCAGAATAGCTAAAGTAATCCTTAGCAAGAAGAGTAAAGCAGGTGGCATCGCTATACCAGACCTTAAACTATACTACAGAGCAATAGTAACAAAAACAGCATGGTTCTGGCATCAAAATAGAGTGGTAGACCAATGGTACAGAATAGAGGACACAGAGACTAACCTACAAAATTACAGTTATCTTAGACAAAGGAGAAAAGATAGACTATTCAACAAATGGTGCTGGGAAAACTGGAAATCTATATGCAACAAAATGCACAAAAACTCAAAGATCAAGGACCCAGGAATTAAACCAGAGACCCTACATATAACAGAAGAACAAGAAAGTCCAAATCTCCATCATGTCAGATTAGGTCCCACTTCCTTAATAAGACTCCTATAGCACAAGAATTAAAATCAATTAATAAATGGGATGGATTCAAACTAAAAAGCTTCTTCTGAGCAAATTTTACCACTTGTACATAAGATAGAGCACTAATCTCTAGGATATATAAAGAATTAAAAAAGCTAAACTCCAACACCCCCCCCCAAAAAAAAACAAATAACCCAATCAATAAATGGGACAAGGAACTGAAAAGACACTCCTCAGGTGATATACAGTCAATCAACAAATATATGAAAAAATGTTCAACATCCCTAGCAACTAGAGAAATGCAAATCAAAACCACTCTAAGATATCATCTCACTCCAGTCAGAATGGCAGTATATGCATACAAACAATAATAAGTGTTGGGAAGGATGTGGGGGAAAAGGTGCACTCATACATTGCTGGTGGGACTGCCAAATGGTGCAGCCAATCTGGAAAGCAGTATGGAGATTCCTTGGAAAACTGGGACTAGAACCACATTTTGACCCAGCTATACCACTCCTTGGTCTATACCCAAAGGACAGCATACTACATATACATATAAATATACATACTACATACTACATACTATATATAAAAGCAGCATACTACAGGGACACAGCCACATCAATATTTACAGCAGCACAATTCACAATAGCTAAACTGTGGAACAAAACTATATGCCCTTCAGTAGATGAATGAATAGAGAAAATGTGATACACACACACACACACACACACACATACATACACACACACAATGAAATATTACTCAGCAATGAAAGAGAATAAAATCATGGCATTTGCAGGTAAATGGATCGAATTGGAGAATATAATTCTAAGTGAAGTAAACCAATCCCCAAAATCAAATGCTGAAGTTTTTCTCTGATATAAGGAGGCTGATTCATAGTGGGTTTGAAGGGGGAGCATGGGAAGATTAGACAAACTATAGATATGGGAAAGGGAAAGGAGGGGAAGGAGGAGGGGAAGCGGGTAAAAAAAGATGGTGGAATGAGATGGACATCACTACCCCAAGTACATGTATGAAAAAGACAAATGGTGCAAATATACTTTTTATACAAGCAGAGAGGTGAAAAATTGTGCTCTACAGATGTAATATGAATTGTAATGCATTCTGCTGTCATATATAACAAATTAGAATAAAAAATTTAAAAAAATAAAGAAAATAAAAAATAGAATGTCTTTGTAGATAGTGTTTTCTTATTTTACTTTTTAAACATATGCCTTGTGATATTTTGTGGAAAGCTGGGTATTTTACACAGGACTGTAACTACTGCGATTCATATTGCTCATTCTTGGGAATGAGTAGGGTTCTCCTCTGCTAGACCTTTGGGCTGGGTTGGGCATGGAGTCTCTTGTGTTGTAATGAACCCTTCCCATGCCTCTGGTGAGACCTGGAGTGTGTGGTGTAGACTGATGTCACCTCTGTCTTTTGCCTCTTTGGCTTTGGGTCTTCCTTTTCTGCTCTTTGCTGGAGAGACTGTCTGCACTCCCAGCTTCCCCCTTCTTATTTTTACTCAAAGCTTTTTGGAGTTGAAGAATAGGAGGTGAAGGTCATTCTTGAATTTTCTGCCTGCCCTCAGTCTTGGGAGGTACTGTTAGTCTGGACTCCCCATTTGCCTGTGCCCCTGACAGTCTCCATGACTGTCAGCCCACACTCACCTTTAACAATGTTAGAATTTCAAGTTCAATCTTCTTTCCATTTTATAGAACATCAACAGAGACGTGGGCCAGTCCGTCCTGGGTACTTGGGTCTTGTTTCTTCTTGCAGGAACCTCTCTCTCTGTGTGTATTTAAGGTCATCTGTGTTCCCTGCCACCTTCATTCTCCCACAGGTTCAAGAATAGTTATTAATTTGTGGGTTCTCCAGCTTCTGTCTCGGGTGGGTGGAAGCCATGTTCTCTGCACTCCTGCCTTGAAACTGGAACTGTACTTGTGGTTTTGATATTTGCAAATCACAAATTGGCCCAAACTGTCATGAATGAACAGAAAATGTCTTTATTTCAAGGCTGATACATTTTTCCATTTTTTACTAGTATTTATTGTCTAAGACTATGAAAATTGTAATATTTTCACCAACGTGTAGAATCCGACCTCCTGACTCCTTTTTCAGTTTGGTGTTATGAAGTAATTCAAAAGCAGATCTTTGCCCACCGGTCTCTCCATTACCTTGTCCTTTGACATCAGTGGCAGACACAGGACAGCCGATTCAAAAATCCTCTTAATATTGCTCCTGGCTCATCCTGAGGCTGTCAGTACCTTCCAGGTGGACCCACCTGGCTCTTGGGACTTTCCTCATTAAGAACAGAACAAGATGTAGAAATTCTAGAGAGGCAAGCTCAGGGTTTTCGGGGATAGGAGAACCTGAGATCAGGGGAACATTTATGCAGAAACATCTGTTTGTATGACAGAAAGGGCGGCTTCTGTCAGGGGAGTCGGTATCTCCAGGATGGTTTCAACTAAGACTATGATACCAGGGAAAAACACTGCTGATCGTGTTACACGAAGTGAAGGGAAATTAGTGCATTAGCCATTTTATGAGTGCCGTCATAGCAACTCTCCACAAACACCACTTGTACTTGGCTGTGTCTGTTTTCATCTACATGTGTGCCCTCCCCACCCAGAAAATTGGAACCGTCCACCATGTGTTAAGACCTTTCCCAGAGGACAGACTTTTTTTCTCAGAAAGGGACTTCCTTACACCTTGAGTCTCATTCTCATTTCCAGGTGACCTGGATCTTGTTTGGGCTCATGAGAATAGGCTCGTGGGGAATGTGGGGGATGGCATTTCTTCATGTTTCTAGGCACAGAGAGATCCTCCCCCTTGTACACGCTCTTGTCTATTCTCTCTGGAAATTTTCCTTGTAGGCACCTGGGAATTTCCCCATTGGTCACATGGGTAGGGTCTGAAAGGATTCCTTTCAATTTACCTCTCAGGATCTTCATATCTTCAATTTTGTGTTCTCAAAGATTTCAGAGCTTGGATTGCTGAGTTTTGCTGTGTTTTTGAAGAGGTAGGCTGTGGCTTCTATGGTGGGACTGAAATCTCTAATCTTTAAGAGAATTTTTCTTTGGCCAGTTCTTTATATTTAGAGCACTGTTCCTTGATGCTGAAAGAAAATTGGCTTATTAGCCTAGAAGTATTTTCCCCTGATACAAGAACTGTAGTATATGGCCCAATTAAGAAAATTCAATAGAGATACTGTGGAAATTTTGTAATAGATATTTCTAGTCATTTGAAGAACCTTATCTCAGGGGAATACAATGAGAAATGTCCACATTAAAGCACTGTGGCTCAGTCACCTTTGAATATCATTATCCTTGGACCACTCTGACCTTAGGTTTCATTTCTTGTGTGCATGTTAATGAAAAATCCAAAAGTGTAAGTGCTGACTTCAACACTACAAATGGAGGATCTCCCAGTTGCAAGTCTGAACCCCTCAAAAATATCAATTTCCATTTGTTACTCTCAAATGCTAGAGATAAATGAACTGAGAACAGAACCCAAAGTTTCTTATGTCTTTCAAATTCAAGGGCACCTGACTATGAACATAATCAGTTTCACAGCTTAAAAAGTGGGGAGGCTTGTGCTTTGCCACCTGTGAATGAGGACTGGAGCGTTTGGAAAATAAGACTCTTTCATTGCAGAGATAAAAATACACTTTGTTAAGTGGTTCTTACTTTAATAATAGCTTATATTGAACCTAGAGTATTGTCAGTAGTGTCTTTTGGATTCTGCTGAGTACTGGTATGTAGAAACTGTTCTTTCACCTGGAAAGACAAGAATTGAGCACTTTCAATCAGGTGAAGGAATTCCAGTGTCTCTCTTGACTAATTTAGACTAAATCCTGCCATATAGCAGCCTTTCCTTTGTTAACTCTATTGATGTAAGTACTTGATTATTAACAATTCAAGACTCTTTAAGCACCTAGAACTCTCCAGCAAGATGTCCCTGCCCAGGCTAATAAGGTGAGTGGAAGAACAGGTGGTGTCTACTTTCACACTGAGATATACGGGGCAGGGGGTTCGAATGTTGGAATGGAGTTTAAATAATCAGAACCTCACAGACAGCTGAAGAATAGACTTAGCATCTACTTTTCTGCTTGGGTGAGAAAGATGTGCCAATTCTAGTTGGGAGATTGGTTCCAAGTGCTCTGTAGGGATAGCGTGTGGAGCAGAGATAGGAGAAAGAGTGACATCCATATACATCTTTGAAGATCCAGAGAAAACCATCTGTGATCCATGTTAGTTCTTAGTTTTTCCTGTGTTTTATTGGTGGATAGTCAGATATGAATAACTCATTTGATCCTTGTTATGGTTTAGATGTGGTGTTCCCTGAAAGCGCACAGGTGAGACAAGGCAAGAAGGTTTGGAGGAGAAATGATTAAGCTATAGCCTTAGATTAATCAGTGAATTAGTCCCGGATGGGATTAACTAAATTGGTAGGGCATGGCTGGAGGACATGGGAATTGGGGTGTGGCTTTGGTGGATATATTTGGAGAGTGGAGTCTCTCTCTCTCTGCGTCTTGATCTCCATGATGTGAGCTGCGTCCTTCTGCCACATGCTTCACTATGATGTTCAGCCTCCTCTTAAGCCCCGACAAAAGGAGCCAGGCTTCTAAGGACTAAGATCTCTGAAACCGTGAGCCCTCAGATAAACTCTTCCTCCTTTATTGTTGCTCTTGTCAGATCCTTTAGTCACAGCAGCGAAAGAGCTGACTAAAACAATCCTAACAGACAGGCACCAGCTTAGAATCAGAGCTGCCCAGGGAGGGATCTGGCAGGTGTTTGGGGCGGTCGTGCCAATCTTCTCCCTGCTGGAGATGTGGACCGCGTCAGCCTTCTCTGCTGTGGGTATGTGGCACTCTGCTTTGTCACCCGGGTGAGGGTTCTGGGTCCTTGGTCATTTAATGTTCCTCATGGGGTGGTCTATCTTTTTCTTCCTGCTCTAGTTCTTGAGAGAAGTTAAGAAAGAGAGAAACGATATGTTTAGATCCATGTTTTGGCTGAAGGTAAAGGAGAACCTAAGTACTGCGGGGGAGCGCATGCTCCTGCTGGCACGGAGGTGTGGCCAGGCACCACCGTACAGCCACACTGCTAAGGTCCTGGGGGGGGGGGGAAGTGGGGACTAGAAATGCTCCAGGGTCACCAAAGGGAGGCCTCTGGTTCTGTGGATATATGTGACCCAAGGGTCCATCCCTCCTGATACCTTCACAGGTTGGATTTTACCTGGTAACTGATGACTAAACAATTAGAAGCCACACCTAGACAGGAGTACAAGGAGCTGAATACCAAATGACCCCTGAGGTTTAGCCCTTTTATATTATTGGGTTATTCCAGCCCTTGCTTTAGGGCTTACCATATCACTGTGTCTCCAGATGAGAGCACTCCATTTGTGGCTTTTGGAACATGCACATAGATACAGGAATTACGAACAACATAAAGGTCTTTTCATTTGAGAATTGTGCTTGCTACTTATGATGAGATATTTCATGTTCTGTTGATGGGTATAACCAGAAATAGAGCATCATTATAGGAAGACTAGTCCAATTCTGAGTTGGATTGTGAGTCTGAGGCCCCATGTTTTTCCAAGTTGAAATGAACGCAGCCACATTGGAGCTTGTGTGTGTGCGGTACATGAGTGTGTGCATGTGCATGTGCATGTGCGTGCGTGTGTGTGTGTGTGTGCATGTGCGTGCGTGCGTGTGTGTGTGTGTGTGTGTGTGTGTGTGTTTCAGTGCAGCTTGGAGGCTTCTCTGCCTCCTGATGAAATAGAATTTATCTGCCCAACAAAGGAAAACAGTCATTTGTTGGTGAATGTTTAATCAAATTCTGCAAAGACCAGTCGTTCATTTTCTCTTTTGTTATTTCCTATGTTAATTGAAGAATTTCTCAATATCCTTTGGGAATTATTTTTGTGAGGACAGGGCTGCTTTTTCTGAATGAGGACTATTTGAGTGTGATTCCAGAAACTGTTGTGATAACGTCTTCAATTCTCTCACCACTTGTCCCACATGTACAAGTTGAAATATTGAGTTTTTCAGTCCTAAATTTTACTTGCTGGCTTCAGATTTCATGTTGAATTTGTTGCAGTATACATTTACATCTGTTACAATAAAACATTATTACTTTCTTACCTTATATGAAGATATAATCTAGGTGCTTGGAAAGATCAAGACAAGTTAGATGTAGGGGTTCACACGTATAATCCCAGCTGCTCAGGAGGCTGAGATAGGAGGATGGACAGTTAAAGGCCAACCTCAGCAAATTAGTGAGGCCCTAAGCAACTTAGTGAGACCCTGACTCAAAATAAAAAATAAGATGGGCTGGTGAGGTAGCAAAGGAGGGAACAGAATACTGTTCTGTCTTGGGATTCTGCTGAGAAGTAGTATGTAGAAGCTGTTCCTGGGAGAAAAATACTAGCATTTCTCAATCAGGTGAAGGAATTCCAATGTCTCCCTTGCCTAATTTAGGTAACACCCTGCCACAGAGACAGTATTTTCTTTGCTAACTACATTGATTTAAGCACTTTATTATTAATGATTGAGGATTCTTTAAGCCCTTAGAAATCTCCAGCGAGATGTCCTTGCCCAGGCTAATAACAGGGTGAATGGAAGAACAGGTGGTGTCTACTTTGACACTGAGATATATGGAGCAGGGGGTTCGAATGTTGGAATGGAGCTGAAATAATCAGAATCTCACAGACAGCTGAAGAATGTCCTTAGAATCTACTTTTCTGCTTGGCTGAGAAAGATGTGCCCATTCTAGTTGATACCAAGTGCTCTGTAGGGATAGCATTTGGAGCAGGGATAGAATAGGAGAAATGGAGCCACAGAAGTAATATTGGAAGAGGGAAGGTAAGAACGAACCAGAATTATAAAAGATGTCAAGGTGCAAAATTAAGAAATTTCTAGAAATCTCAAGCAACAAAAACGAAAACAAACTCACACCTAAACACTGTATATTGAAAGAAGATAATATCAAGAAAAAAGTGATGACTTTAAATTCAGCTAAAGGTTCAGGAAATGAGCAGGATGCTGTTGCTCCCGCCTAATACAGGAAATTACAAAATCTCCATCAGATTTTGGCCACAGCAAACCTGAAACACGGTGACAGGGACTGATAAGGAAAAAAAATGGTTGCTGAAAACCTCATGGTTGCTGAAATTTGTATATATTTCTTCCATGACAAGGAAAAAAATATGTTTATATTATTTTGTATAAATATAGTTTTTTCCTTCTTTTTTCCTGTCAAATGTTATTATTGTTCATAGGATTGCATAATATAAATTGCATAAAGATCCTTAGCAGGAACAAGGTTCCATCCCCTTTAATGCACGGTAGAATATGGAATGAGGAGATCCTAACTGGTTTCAAGGGGGAAAAAAAACCCCAATATCCATATTTAAAATACTTTTGTTATATAGTTGGTATTAACCTCTATATCTATTTCATTCCATCTGCCAATGGGTTAAATTATATTTCCTTTTACCAGGAAGAAGGATACTTAGGATGCAGCAGGATTTTAGGGAGGAAAGAAGTGTCTTTCCCTGGAGATGGCTCTTCATCCTAAACCCTGAGGGAGCGAGTGTGTGCAGAAGAAAAATCTAAACGCCAGGGTTCAAGACAGCCCTTATTTCATGTCTTCATAGAGACGCCAACTCTTCTTAGAGATTTATAGTCCTCTTTAGAATGTCTGCCCAACCTTCGTGTCTCAGAGAGACTGCACACACTCACTAGATACAAGACTATTTACTGCTGTTGAATGCTGGTTCTGTCAGTTCATGGCGATGATGTTGCAGATGATTCCATTTCCTCTGTGGGAAAAAGTGGCCTCACAGATTAGAAAGAGGAACCAACGACCCTGAAACAACGACGTTATCTCTCTTCCTTTCTCAGTCGTAATGTGGGGTAAGAAATGTCATCTCCTCTTTCTTAGATAGTCTTCACTTTTTAAAGTTTTCCTTTGATCCTTCCTTCATGTAGGACAAATATTCATTCTCCTATTTTAAAGATATTGTAAATCGAACCACCAATATGTCAAGATGAAACAAATGCCTTTTCTGGTGGGGTTCCTCCAACCAGGGAGAATTTCTCTTGGAGGTGTCTGTTTAAAGTGCCTCATAAAGTTACTCCCTGCAGTGATCCCATTGTATCCAGAGACCACAAGTAGGCTAGCTGGAGCATTTAATATGAGTTATTAATAACATAAAAGAGAATCTATAAGATACAAGGAAACCCTTTATGGCATCCTAGGGCTGAATTTGTCCTTTCTTGAGGATCCTGTGCCCAGAATGGGTTCCAACTTTACTGGAGAGAGCGTGGTTTCAATACCTGATAGAAGAAAAGGCTGTTGGTTTAGTTGGGGTGGAAGTGGTCTGCAGTTGCTGGACAAGTAATTCACAATCCTCTGGAATGTAGATGGGAGCAGGTGCTCAGTGCTACAGGTGTACAGTGAGTCTCTGGTGTAGGTGGGGTAGAAGGTCTTCAGGGCACATGAAGCTTGAAGGAAGAACGACTCTGCAGACATGTGAGGCTGTGTGCAGGTTGTCAGGATTGCAACTGGCAACTGGCCAGACTGAGGGTGCACAGTTGCATTGATCCATGTTCTGGGCCTGTGGTCCCTGCCGGAAATTGCAGGATACCTCTCACTCCTGCATGCACCCTCTACTAGAAAACAATATCCTGTTCCCTCTAGTGATTTATTTACACTACTAGAGATTGAGCTCCTGGGTGCTTTACCACTGTGCTACATCCCCAGCCCTTTATTTTGAGATAGGGTCTCTGGAAGTTGTCCAGGCCAGCCTCAAACTTGCAATCCTCCTACCTCAGCCTCCCGAGATGCTGGGATTACAGGTGTGTGTCCCCATGCCTGACCATCCTGTTCACTTTAAGGGAGAAATGTGTAATTTTATGTTGTTTTCCAAGAGGTGCTCTGAGGGCGGAGAAACAATCAGTTGTGACTGACACTTTCAAAGCAGCCACATGGAGCTTGGAAATGAAAGGCACCTGCGTAAGATGCCAGAGGGATTCTCCAGTTGTGGCACTTTCCCTGCACTACTGTCCAAAATGCCCCAAACAGACTAATGCTTTCAGGTTTACCTAGTTTTGCAAGTGGGAAGAATGATTTTTAGTCCAAACGAATGTTACTTCTTTCACAACATGAATGGAAGAACAGATGGAGTATTAACATTTGGAAAAAAGATAAACTAAAATTCTATTTCTAAGAAATGAACTTTATATTTCTTTGACCTCAATCTCATGTTTTCTAAACATAAAAAAATAATACTTGCCTCTTGGACCTCTCGGAGCACTGGATGAGATAATGCATCTAAAAAGTAACCAAATAGCAAATAGGTCCTACAAAGTTCTGGGTTATTTCATTTTTACTCTGTAATTGACATGCTGTTAATTCAATGTTCTTGTTCTAGAATCATCATGGAAGAGTGTGAAACAGAGAATTGGAGAATGTGTTTGTAAAAGTAATATGGAGCCATGCAAATTTCTTTAATGTAGCACTGCAGTCCTGCTGGGGAGCACAGGTGTGCAGTGTACTCACAACTCTCCCAGGCACGAGTGAGATGCAAAGGAGCAGACACCATCCCTTTCTCTGACATCACAAATCCAACCGGCATGTTCTTCAGAGCTGTGAAAATACAACAGAAGAATACACGTTCTCTTCCCTGGAGGAATGGTAAGAGGCTGAGAATCTGGGCTTTTTGTTGGAAAAACAGATAAAAGACAAAGTCAAGGGAACATTTGGTTATTTTGCAAAATGGGAGAGAAAAAAAATTTAAAAGTTGGGAGAGAATACTTAGGAAAATGGGGAGGAAAATAACAGAGTCTGGTGTGTGACTGCTTTTTTCCAAGTTATTGCTGCATTGTGAAGCTCTGCAAGGAAAGAGGATAAAATTCCACGTAAAAAGCATCTAAAAAGCAAAAATTTTGGCAGTCTAGTCAGATGAAGAATATAAACAGATTCATAGACCTGCCTGGGAAAGAAGTCTTAGAAGACACACAAGGTTTCAGATAAAATCCCAGGGAACTAAGAATGAGGCTTTTTTAATTAATTTTTTTATTATTAGTTGTTCAAAACATTACAAAGCTCTTGACATATCATATTTCATACATTTGATTCACTCGGATTATGAACTCCCATTTTTACCCCGTATACATATTGCAGATTCACATTGGTTACACATCCACTTTTTTACATACTGCCATACTAGTGTATGTTGTATTCTGCTGCCTTTCCTATCCTCTACTATCCCCCCTTCCCTCCCCTCCCCTCCCCTCCCCTCCCATCTTCTCTCTCTACCCCATCTACTGTAATTCATTTCTCTCTCTTGTTTTTTTCCCTTTCCCCCTCACTTCCTCTTATATTTAATTTTGTACAACAATGAGGGTCTCCTTCCTTTACCATGCAATTTCCCTTCTCTCTCCCTTTCCCTCCCCCCTCTCATCCCTCTTTAATGGTGATCTTCTTCTCATGCTCTTCCTCCCTGCTCTGTTCTTAGTTGCTCTCCTTATATCAAAGATGACATTTGGCATTTGTTTTTTAGGGATTGGCTAGCTTCACTTAGCATAATCTGGTCTAGTGCCATCCATTTCCCTGCAAATGCCATGATTTTGTCATTTTTTAGTGCTGAGTAGTACTCCATTGTGTATAAATGCCACATTTTTTTTTTATCCATTCATCTATTGAAGGGCATCTAGGTTGGTTCCACAGTCTAGCTATTGTGAATTGTGCTGCTATGAACATCGATGTGGCAGTATCCCTATAGTACGCTCTTTTAAGGTCTTTAGGGAATAGCTGGGTCAAATGGTGGTTCCATTCCCAGCTTTCCAAGGAATCTCCATACTGCTTTCCAAATTGGCTGCACCAATTTGCAGTCCCACCAGCAATGTACAAGTGTACCCTTTTCCCCACATCCTCGCCAGCACTTGTTGTTATTTGACTTCATAATGGCTGCCAATCTTACTGGAGTGAGATGGTATCTTAGGGTGGTTTTGATTTGCATTTCTCTGACTGCTAGAGATGGTGAGCATTTTTTCATATACTTGTTGATTGATTGTATGTCCTCCTCTGAGAAGTGTCTGTTCAGGTCCTTGGCCCATTTGTTGATTGGGTTATTTGTTATCTTATTGTTTAATTTTTTGAGTTCTTTGTATACTCTGGATATTAGAGCTCTATCTGAAGTGTGAGGAGTAAAAATTTGTTCCCAGGATGTAGGATCCTTATTTACCTCTCTTATTGTTTCTCTTGCTGAGAAAAAACTTTTTAGTTTAAGTAAGTCCCATTTGTTGATTCTTGTTATTAACTCTTGTGCTATGGGTGTCCTAAGGAATTTGGAGCCTGACCCCACAATATGTAGATCGGAGCCAACTTTTTCTTCTATCAGATGCAGAGTCTCTGATTTGATATCAAGCTCCTTGATCCATTTTGAGTTAACTTTTGTGCATGGCAAGAGAAGGGGATTCAGTTTCATTTTGTTGCATATGGATTTCCAGTTTTCCCAGCACCATTTGTTGAAGATGCTATCCTTCCTCCATTGCATGCTTTTAGCCCCTTTATCAAATATAAGATAGTTGTAACTTTGTGGATTGGTCTCTGTGTCCTGTATTCTGTACCATTGGCCCACCCACCTGTTTTGGTACCAGTACCATGCTGTTTTTTTAAGTGAAACCTTACCAAATACGCAAACTATCTTCAAGTCCTTGTAGGATTACAGGGAAGATATCCCACAGAATCTAGCAAGAAAAGCCTGAACCTTCTCCAGAAGGAAACAGAATCATACTAAATCTGTCTCTGCCAATGATCTATCTATCTGTATACAATCAGATATACAGAAAGATTGCCAATTTGATTATTGTATTCTAAGATATTTTATTGAATCTTTAAACTAAGATTAATAATTCATCCATGTCTTTATGACATAAACTTGCATGTTTAGTTGCTACAGCAAATACCAAAAAATATTAATGGAACATATATGTACTCAGCAAATAGAAAGGAAATATCTAAAATATTTTCAGTGATCAATTCATGAAAAAGGAGGAAAAGGGAGTTCTATAATGGAACAGCTAGAAATTAAATAAGGTAGCAGGAATAAAATCAAATATATGTCATATATGTAGTGTATATGTTAGAATTTGCTTTTTCTAGAATCTTGTGAGTGAAATCACATTGACATTCGTCCTTTTGACAAGAGACTAACCTATTTCACTGACCATATGTCTGAAGTTCCCCCTGTCTTGCAACATACATAGTCCTTTATCCTTTCTAAGGGTATGGAATATTCCATTGTGTGTATGTCTCATGTTTTTCTTATCCATCATTCTATCCACAAACACTTGAGTTGTTTCTGCCTTTTGGCAATTTTGAAAAATGCCATCATAAACAGCAGTGTTCAAATATCTGTTTGAGTTCTGTTCTCAATCCTTTGGGGGGTTTATCTAGGAGTGGCATTGAGGGATCATATGGTAATTCTGTGTTTTATTTATTTATTTATTTATTTATTTATTTATTAATTTTCTGAGGACCACCGTGCTGTTTCCCACAGTAGCCGCACCATTTTACATTCCCACTAGCAAGGTGCAATGTTCCAATTTCTCCCCATCCTCACCAACTCGTGTTATTCTCCATGTAGTTTTTATTTATTTATTTTTAGAGTGGCAATCCTCCTGGGTGTAGAATAGTATCTCCCTGTGGGTGTGATTTGCATTTCCTAATGTTCAGGGAAATCAGACATCTTTATGTGTGTTTGGCTCTTTTCAAGTCCTTTTCCTATTTCTTCATCTCATTGTTTGCTTTTTCTTACTGTTGAGTTGTAGGAGTTCCTTATGTGTTGTGACTCTTAATCCCTTACCCATACAGTATTTGCAAATATTTTCTTTCCTTCCCTAAGTGGCTCTTTTCCTTTGTTGTTAGTGTCCTTTAAGACATACGTAGCCTCTGGCAAGGACCCCATTGGCTGCATTGCACCATGACAGAGGATCAGAAAGGGGAACCAGCAGTATGCAGAGGGAAAAGACATGGTGGGTCAGGAAGCCAGAGGCCAGTGAGGGGCCGGTCTTTCTCTTTTTATAGCAACTCACTCTCTGAAGAGCTGGCTCCCTCTGTAGGATAAGATCAGCACTAATTCCTTCTGAGGTCAAAGCCCCCGGAGACCTAATCACCATCCACTAAGCCTCATGTCTTAAAGATTCCACCATCTCTTAATACCACCACATTGGGACCAAGTCTCAGGCACATAAACTCTTGGCACATAAACCGTATCCAAACCATCGCCACCACATATGTGAATATTTATTGCTGGGTGGCCTATTCTATTCTATATTCTATTCTATTCTATTCTATTCTATTCTATTCTATTCGTCAGTCTTTATGTCAGCACCACACTGTTTTGATTACCATAGCTTTGGAGTGTGCTTTCAAATCAGGATGAAAAGGATCATAAAAGGATAGCCTGGTGGAATCAGAGAAGCCATTGACACCCCCAGGCATAGGATCATCAGCCCAATCAGGATCTGAGCCACCTCAGAAGGAAGACACATTCTATGAGAAGGTGAAGTTTCTCAGCAGGTAGAATTTCTTCAGGATCATTGCCCACTAACCTCCTTCCCACCTCTTAGATTCCAGTATTGGCACATCTCCCAGAGCCATACCCATCTACACATTGAGCCTCTTCATTTTCCCAGTACAGAGCCCTGTCACTTGTTATAAAAGTGTTTGCTCATATGGTGCTACAGGAAGCAATCTTGTCCCTGAGGCCTGCACTCTGGAATCATTGTGGTTATACTCACCCCTAGGACCTGGGGCTGCCCCTTCCAGAGAGCAGTAGACTCTTCTGCTGCAGGGAGGGCAGGACCCAAGGGTCCAGCTTGCCTGGCGGAAGGATGCTCTTAACCCTGGGGAGGATGCTGGCTGGTCCTTTGGCTGCAACTTCCTCTAGTGTCCAGGTGAACCCATCCCTGAAATGAGGTGTGAGGAGCTGAGAGATAATGTGAGGTTTCATTGAATTTATAGATAATGGTGACAAGTGCATATTGAGTATTCCAATTCATAAAATGATGCATTTCTTCATTTCGTTAGTTCTTCTGTGACTTCTACCAATCTTTTTAAAAAAGTTTTTTGTCTTCTACATATTTATCCTCAACATGTTTCTTAGACTTACATATATGTATTTTTTGGCATTCTTAGAGATGGCACTAGATATAGAGAAAGACTTGCATCTGACAACGGGGTGGACGGGTGAGACGGAAGGAGCTTCTGTTCTGGTGACATCTTTCTTGTCTTGTAAACAGTTTATCATCTCTGGGTCTCTGTCATGTCTTCCAAGAAGCAGACAAAATCACTAGCGGGTTAAAAAATTTCCCCATTTCTTATTGAGGGAGAACATGAAATCTCACCAATCCTGCTGTTCCCACATAAAGCCATCGCCCAGGGAATCCATTATTTCTACTATATTTCACCATGTAGCCGTCTCTTTGGCCCAAAGAATCGCGATACCTTTCTACAACTGAAAATGATAGGCAGGATCTATCTCCCTAGATTTCAGCCATGCTGATCCCTGGATCTCATCACTTTGAGACAAGTGAGTAAAGGTTTATAGAGACATTAAGGTCCACTTAGCAGTTGGCAGGGGAGGGTTAGTACAGAGACAAGCTTGGGCTTAAGCAAGACAACTCTTTATTCATGGTGTTGTCTGTAGGGGAGAGAGGAGAACTAATACAGGACAGATAGTCATAGAAACTAAAATACTCAGAAATTTTATCTTAATCAAGATTTTTATTTGTGAAGTATTAATTCTCTCCAACTTTCCTTCACCCAGTTATAATTGGTCTTTGAACTGAATTGGCAACATAGGGGTGATGAATGCCTAATGGAGCTCAAATGGATACATTTATGGAGTCTGAACTCCTCTCTTAGCTTAGAGTCCAAAAACAACCTATTTATTTTTAAGCACATTATTTCCTTTATTTTTCAGCTGGAAGCTAATCTGGGTGCTAACACCCTCAGCACCCTGGTCTCCATTGTTGGACTCTGCCTTGTATCATACAGTTTATGAATATTTTCCATTATGATTGCAAGGCAGATTCTACATGTGTTGATGTCAAATCTATTGCAACTGTAAGTATTTTCCTCCAGAGTTCTGTGAACACTGTTGATTTGAGCATGGGGAAGATGAAACATGGTATTTGGTACACTTAGGAGCACGACTAAGCCTCTAAAGATTCCTTGCAAATGCCTCTCTAAAGCCTAATGTCGCTTTTAGGAAGGTAAAACATTTTTTTCTTTTAGAATATCAGAAAATGCCACTCATTTAATTCAACTTCATTTCTTAAGAGGAAAGGGAAGATGTTTAAATCTAGATAAAAGATAAAGATGACTTTATTTTTTTGTTTATTATTTTAAAATTTACTTCATGTTGTAAATATTTAGTCCGGCTATGACTTAAACACGAGTATCAATCCAATACCCTGGATAATTAATATTTATTCTGATTTGGTGATGTCTGAATGTGAGCCCCTATTTGCACTAAGTCCATGTGAAAAGGGGGGGACCCAGGGCCTGAAACAGAAGAGTACTCACCTTACAGAAATCAGGCCTTCCTGGGACACCAGAGACACGCTTCACTTATGAAGATCATGACAAAAAATTCTGCAATTTTTTATTTGATTTTTAACTTTAAGATGTACTCAAAATTTAGGATACCTTCAGTTTTAATGGGGACTCAATGGAAAATTGGCAACTTTGAATGTCACTGGGAGATAGAAATCTCTGTCACTTCTGTCCTCTGTGGATAAAAGCCAGCTTTGAAGGCTTTGGAAGTATGTCTGATATCTATGATGGACTGGCAATCACTTCAGCAATAATATTAAAAAAGACCATCATCACAACAATATCATTAATGAAAATAAGAAGCCAAAAACCTTTTCTTTGTGAATTCTGAAAAAATCATCAATGATTTTCTTCCCATATGATATTGTTATGTCCACAAAGATTGGAGTTTAGTCTGCAATTGCTTGCTCTTCTACAGTGGAACATCTGTTTGTATGTTCCAATCCCAACTCATGCCAACATTTTTTACAATGCAATGACTGTCCCATTTTGAGAGCCTTATTTGGAGTTCTAAAATAAAACTCTCCAAACTGCCATCAGGGTGGCCTAGGATGGGAAGTTATGAAATTTTCTTTATTTAACAGAGATTTGTGGCTATCCTAATGATGCTGACCTGTCTGCAAACGTTAATCTCACTCCCTCTCTCCATGGTCAAGTATAATGTAGATGACAAGAATATTTACTGGGTGAGTACAATTCTTGAGAGAATAGGAACAAATTCCACTATTTCATTGAATGATGTCAAGAATTCTTTTTTTTTTTTTTAACCTTTGATGAAATGAACAATGGAAAAAAGCTGCAAGTGGTTCTGTGTCCACAGTGAGGAAGGAAGGTCATGGGCAGGCTTAAGCCCAAGGGCATGGAGAAGGTGCTTTCCATAAGTAAGACATTTTCCCTCTCACGTTTTACTATAAGAAGCAATAGAACAGCTGCGTTTTCCATATTATGTTTGGAAATCTCCTCAGTCACATGTCCACGTTGACCATTTATCATTTCAGTTTTCAACACATAAGTGCCCGAGAGAACTCTGTGCAACTTCTGCTACCTCACATCAATACCTCTTTCCAGTCTCCGTAGCACGTGCCGCTCTTCCTTGGGACAACAGACAACATTCTCAGTGTCCTTATTTCTCCTAACAGAATGAGTTACTTTAGGTTTGTTCATTTGTTCATTTGTTTGTTTCAATACTGCTCCTCAAAAATTCTTAAATCTCTTTCAGTTGAAGATGTTGTCCTATCTTTTAATTAAAGATATCACAGAATTGGTTATCAAAATTCTTAAATTTCTTTCAGATTTAATGCTTCTCCTAGATTTTAGATATTGGTTTTGGTAACATCTCGTAACCAGTGCCAGACTATGTAAGTGTTTTCTATTGTTGCATAACAATTCCAATAAACTGACAAATTAGAAATAATACCTCCTATCTCCTTACCATCACAAAGTTCTGAAGATCAGATTCCAGATGGGCCTGGCTGGATTCTCCTGGGCTGGACCCCTTAACTGTAGGTCAGGGTTCAGCCTCAGTCTTAGAGGACACTGACAGATATTTTGGAGACTTTCTCCGAAGCAAGGGAGAACTCTCTCTTTGCTGAGCACTATCATCTTTTACATCTCCCCTACTTCTTCTTTTACCAGAAAGAGAAAACACTTGTTTTCTTAAGTATCTGAGGATTGAACCCAGGACACTCATGCCCTGAGCTATGTCACCAGCTACTTTCATTTTATTTAGAGAGAGGTCTTGCTAAGTTGCCCAAGCAGGCCTCATGCTCGCAGTCCTCCTGCCTCAGACTCCTGAGTAGTGGGATGAGAGGCCTGTTCCCCAGAGTTGGGCTAAAACGTCCAGCTTTGAAAATCTCCTGGGATGACATTTGGCCCTTGAAGTAGTGCATTTCCCACCACATTATATAACAGAATCAGAGGATGGCACCATCCATGGAGGTGATAAGGAGACATGAAAACAGCCGCTACAGCTACAGCTGCTCTCTCATATCTTCACCGTGTGCATAGCGAGAGTGCACAGAACAAAGACATCTACTTGTTAGACCACGGATCTGAGTGAAACACGTTTCTTCTCTCACAGGACACGGTGCCACCATTTATGATATGACCACTCTGAACTGTAAGAGAGGATGTGGAGTTCTATTAGGCTCAAGATTTATCTGAAATAATTATGATTTCTATTATTAAAGGAGAATGAGGACCATCATGGGTCGCAGTCATCAGAACCACCGAATACACACACACACACACACACGCCTTTCTCTCCATGCACACCTCACCGTCACCGTCAGTTCATTCATTAGACTCCTTTGAGTCTAAAACACACGCAGCTCACCAGGGTACTGTCACCCAGTGAACATACCGCACCAATCTCAGGTGTCAAGGTCTTTGAATACTGTAGTTCTCATCAACAAATCCTTGTGGTAAGTCCTGGGACAAATTATTAGTCCTAATAAGGATTCTGAGGTGGGAATTATGGAGATCTCCCAAGATGTGGTACAAATTACTAAGGCTCCATCACAGTTTCTTGGCTGAGAGGAATCAACTTTTCCACTCCGCTCTGCCCTGTTACACCACTGTCCATGTCTATGCCTCTTGGAGTGGGCTTTGGAGAAACCCTTTCACCTGTGCATCCAGTTCCTAATGGGGGCAGGGGTTGTGCTGGAGCTGATTGACACTTCAGACCTTCCCTGGCCATTGCAAGCCAGGGCTTCATGACGAGATATAAGGGCAGATGTTTTATTCTCAACATTTGGCTTTGTCCTCTGGCTCTGTGAAGGTGGTTCCAGTCCCCTCTGTTACATCCACATCCCACTCAGCAGAAAGGAAGAGGGAAATGGGAGCATAGCCCCTTAGGCTTAAGAGAGTGACCCCTAAGTAAGACACGGCATGCAGCGTCACATTTCACCAGCCATTTCTTCATCTTGAGCTGCCAGAGTGCCTGGGATATAAAGAAACAACTGAATATTCATGTTCAAGTTTAGACTATTACAATTATTATTAAAGAATAAGAAGGGAACTATCAGTGGCAGAACCATAGGTTAGGCATTATAAGAAATTTATGAAGATAATCATTTCTTATTAAAATTTATATTATATTATATTACCAAATAATCAAAAGAGAATGGTATAGCACCACACACAATCACAACTAAGATGTTTGCACAGAAACACAAAAAACATGTTCATAATCTTTGGAAGCTTATTTATATTCCCCTAGTAACTCATTATCTTCGAGTCCCTCAGAGGTTTACCATATTGCCAAAGATCCAATACTACCTTGTTGATATTCCTCATTCAACATCATAAAGGGGGAAAACCCTACTACCTCTCCCTATTTTTGTTATGCAAGAATTATTTGAACAAGGATGCATCGTTTTTTTCCTTCATCTTCCTGAAATGCTAATTCGATAGACTGATACTCTCTTGGCAAAATATTGAGGGGAAAAAATGAATCATGAGGTAGTTTCAGTCATGATTGACGCTGATGTCAACTTCTGCTCTGTTTGGAGTTCATTAGTTAGACTCCTTTGAGTCCAAAACACATGCAGCCCACCAGTATAATGAGGGAGTGTTTATTTTGAAGCAATGTATTTCAAAATCAGTAGACTTAGGTGTGGTATTCTTACTGTCTCATCCAGGAAACCAGGACTCTGAATTCTTCTCTCTGTGCACCCCCATCCCCTGCCATGTAGTGGGGTCTTGCTTTAGTCAAGGTGTCTTTCTTCTGTTTCACAGAATGGTTGACATAGAAAATTATCCCCTAACTCTGTGCCAAATACCTCTTTGGCCAGAACAAACTCCAACCCCCCAAATCCCCACCCTTTCTCATTTGAAAGTCTCTATCAGTGTGACTCACTTAATTACTCCGGGAGATTTCAGATTCCCCTTCAGGAAGTTTTGCAGCCTGCCTTGGAGATGTCCTTTAGGTGATCTTGTCCCATTGGTTTCTAATGGGATTCTTTGGTTTTGGTTTGGAAGAACGTTCAGTGTCGTCCCACCAGAACCCAGAGTCTGGCTCATTCTGTAATAGATTGCCATTTGTTAACTGCACAGAGGTGCCCCTTCCATATGCAAAGTGTGGTACTCAGATTGTAAAGGTAGGAGACAGGAGGCCTCCATTATTTGAAATCTTTATTTTACATGATGATAGGTCGTTGACCCAGCAATGTTCATATGTCCATGTAGCTAAGCTGGAGATTAGAAGCCTGCAGCCCTCAACTGCAGTCTACATCAACTGAGATATGGTGGAGGCTGGGAAATGTCAAGTTCAGGTAACTGTTTTATTTTTGAGAATGCTATGACTCAAGTCACTTTTTTATTTGTTTTGTTTTTGTCTTTTTTGTTGTTGTTGTTAAGTTGCAGGTAGCCACAGAATTGTAAAAATGGCCCACCATTGGAGTGGTGACATTGGAGGTTCCTTTATCCAGAGGAACAAAGGCACAACTTGGAATTTAAAATCAAGCAGATGTCAGTTGAAGATATTGTCCTATCTTTTAATTAAAGATATCACAGAATTGATCATCAAATCCAAGATAATTGTGAGAATATAGTACAATGAGGGTCATGCTGCAACTATGTTTGGAAAACGGGAGAATCTTGAGGGGAACATGAAGAAACCACTGACTTTATTCTCTGTGTGAAGATGAACTGAGTCTCAAGGTTGCAGCTAGAAGATGTCATCATACTTATGTCTACAGGCTTTGAAGCCAGAATTAGACAGGCAGTGAGTATAATGGAGTCAGGTCGATCTAGGAGGCCAATTCTGAGTGAATCTGAGAAGTTGGAGACTGTCCCCTGAGGGATTAAAATATTAATTCCCTCAGAGCCCTTCCTCCACCCTTATCAAGAACCTGCCCTTGCTCTAACCTGTTGCCAAGATAACCTGTCATTTCCCCTCCCTACAGGGAGCTATAAGGTTGTTAATGTGTCCTGGGTTGCTGCATCCAGTCCTTCCCCCTTCAGCCCACCTGTTTCCCACCTTTTGGCCATCCCACCTAGCATTCCTGGGCCCAGTCACCAAGGAGAAAGATAAGGGGGAAAACACAAGTGAATAAAGGAAGCCCAGGACATATAAAAAGGGCAGAACACCTCCCCTCTTGGGAGACCAGGATACCAGCTATGGCCTCCTTCTCCCTCGCAGGAGAAGTCTGTGTTATCCCTTTTTAAATAAACCCTGCTTTATTTGCTTGCTTCAGTGTGCTTCTCTAATGTTCAAACTTCAACATGTGGGGAAGCAGGACTCCTCACCGATAACCGGCAGTATCAGCTTAACAATAGAAATGATGCCAATGTCCAATTTTCTTAATACCAAGATATCCACTGTGGAACAGACTCCTCAACGGGCATTCTTGTAAAGTAATTCATATTAGATATTTTCCTCAAACTTAAGAGTTTTCTTTCTGTACCATTTTTACTAAGGCAAATTTAGAACTAAATTTTATAATATTTAATTAGTTTAGAAAGTAGGGGCAGAGCCTCTTCCTAATTGCATTGATTTTACATAACTAAGATTTTATTTCTGAGTTCCAGCACATCTCTAATACAGATGTTTAATTCATATTTATTGCACTTTATAATTTCTTGTGTCTTAAGTTTTCTCCTTACTTTATATTGACATATGGAATTGGACCCATTCAGATTGCTGATTCTGTGTAGCGTTCCAGGACCAATGTAGAACGCTATCAATGTAGTGCTATCAATTCCTTAATGAGACCCTATCTCTAAAGACAAAAAATAACTGGTTCCAGTTCACAGATATATTTAGAGATGCAGGACCAAAGTTTATAGGTCTGATGATTCAAAAACACATCCCTTATTTAGCTCCTTCAAATCTACAAAGTTAAGTTTGGGTGTTCAAGGGAGCCATTGCTCTCAAGGTAGCACTTATTGGAAGAGTATGAACCATTCACTCCTAAAAGTATGCCCTAATACTCCTCTCTGAACAATCCACTCATTCATTCATTCACTCATCCTTCATTCACTCAAGAAATATGCACATTAGGTGCAAAATAATTTACCATAATATATCCAAGGCATTCATTTATTCACTGTTATCTTTAATGATTTTTACTCCAGATATATGTAGTTAAGCATTAGAATATTCTATCAAATGTTAATATTTTAGTTCCTCTGTTGATTGTTATTCTAAGCTGCAATCCAACCACTGACTCAGTAGATGGAGTCAGATTCTGACATTTTTACTCATCATCTTTCCATCAAAGCCTGCTCTTCCACCTCTGCTATCTATGTAGAGAATTTTATTACTCAATTCAAAAATAAGATTTCAGTATGTTTGCTACATTGTGCTCACCTGAATTATTAACTGAAAGATTCTATTTTCTTTACAGGTAAATATGCCCTAAAACCCAGTTAGACCTCATTATAACATCTACACTAGATGAGTTATAATGTCCTCAGGATTTCCTTTAAAAACGCTGTTGGAAACTCAGCTGGCACAGCGTCTTATCTCTATGTTCTGAATGCCACTTGCAGATTATAACCAAAAATGTTTCTCTATTAGCATTCTAATCATTCTATTGCCCTGTGTCTTAAATTAGGTCTGCAAGAGAATAAGTTTGGAAAAAGTCCCTCTCTGTGAATTCTGACTTATTCCTTGTCTCCTGGTGGGTAATTTGTGTGTGTAAACAGAAGGACAAAATCAGCAATGAAAAACTAACCCAAACTGTTCTAAGTCTCTGCAGATTTTCATATTATGTAAAAATTACCCTGAAACATTTGATATTGAGAATCTACAACCAGAATAAAAGAAGAACAGTTGACTTGAGGCCCACATTCTGCCCAGTCTCTTCTGGCTCTGCCTCTTTCCATCAAGAGTACAGACAATGTACTTTCTGTGGACTGAGTAATGAAGAACCAAAAAGTGCTACCTATGTGGGTTTGTTCCAGCACACAGAGGTGGGAACCCGCAGTCTTCCTAAGCTGGGTCTCTTCTGTGCCTCTCAAAACCTGAGCCACCATGCACAGGAGGAAAGGGCACTGTCACCTCTGCCTTATATCCTTCATTGCGATTCCACTCCCAGAACTCTCCAGATGAACAGCTCTGACGTGCTGAGGCAAACTTGATGTATATCATGTTCCTCTGCTCAGACTCATTAGGGGCATCCCCAGCACAGCTGGTAGCTTTATTGTGACATGTTCTCTCTATTCTTTACACTAACCTGACAGACTATGTTCAGTCTTTAACCTATTAAATAGAATTATTTTCAATCTTTAAGAAGTTCACATTCTCATGTACCTTCTCTTGGTTTTTGTTCTTAACTTATTAATAATATATTCAAAAATGTAATAATAAAGCAAACAAAAAATAAAACAAAATTCAAGAAATTATATTTTCAATGATCATTAAATTTGAGGAATATCTATCTATCTATTTCCCGCATCTCAATCTATCCCTATCAATCTATGAATGACAGGTTCAAGGATATCCAACAAAATATTAACATATAACTGTATAAAGATGAAATTACACTAAAATCTGTAAAATTGATCAAATTGTGTTCAAAATGGCCAAAGGAAAAAGAGAGAAGACAGAAATGATTGGCTTAGGAATGAAAGAAGGAAAATCACTGCAGACCCACAGATATTAATAAAGGATCTAACAAAATATCTTATGCAAATTTATGACAATAATTTGAAAGCTTGGTGGAAGTAGAATAATTACTCAAAAAACACAAGTTACCAACATCGACTCAATTAAATTGATAACTGGAATAGTCTAGCATCTATCAAACAATTGGAATGTATAGACAAAACCATCTCAACAACAATAAAAACCCAAATACATATCATATCACCATTGATTTCTACTAAATATTTAAGGAATAAATAATAATTCTACATAAACCTTTAAATAGGAGGTCAGCTGTCTTCTAATTGTCAAACAAAACAAAGGTATAGGAAATAAAACTACATACCAGTAACTCTCATCAATACAGATGCAAAAATCCTCAACAGAATATTATCAAATCCAATCCAAAAGTATATCAAAAGATAATAAGCCACAACTAATATGACTTATTTAAGGAATGTAATCATGAGTTAATAAAATCTGCATGTATACAATTCACCATATTGACAGAATAAGGAAGAAAACCCAGCCAGGCACGGTGGTGCATTCCTGTAATCCCAGCAACTCTGGAGGCTGAGGCAGGAAGATCATGGCCTATGTCACTTAGCCGGACCCTGTCTCAAAATAAAAGCTAAAAATAGGGCTGGGGTTGTGGTTCAGTGGTTAAGCACCCTTGGGTTCAATCATTGGTATCAAAATATAAATAAATATAGAAACAAAAAGAAAAAACCATATGATTTCTAAATAGAGAAAATGCCTTCAACAAAATTTCACCTTTAGTTGGGAATCTTCACTGCCTGAGAAAGGCCATCTACCAAAAAAACCCTACAATTGGAACACATTCACTGTTGAGAGGCTGGACATGCCCCTCGTGCTGAGAGCCATAGCTAAGTTGGAATGACACATGGCATTTTTGCCAGAACAGAGTGGTTGAGAGGTGACACCAGCAAGCCAAAGAGATGATAATAGTTATGTTAAGTTGTGTATTCAATTGTATATTAGACCCCTGCAGTCCATCTCGGCCTGCTACTTTGGAGTTCTTGCAGGGATTCCTGGAGAGTTCCCATTGGTTGGGGAAGTGGGGGAGGAGGGATTTCCGGAAGAGGGATTTCCGGTTGGTGTGGTATGTCCTGGGAGAAGGCCCAGTGCTTGACGTTCACGGGAGTTCCTTAATAAAGTTTGTTTCTGCTTCAGTGGCTCTTGATTTGTGCCCAGCCAGACTGTGGCACTTCTGGCCCCCATTATTAGCAGATCTGCTTTCACCATTCCTATTCAGAATCATTACACTAACCAGTGCTATATGGCAGGAAAAAGAATAAAAGGATGAAAATTTGGCAAGAAAGAAATAAGAACGTTCTACGTACAGAAGACAAAATAACTTGGGAAGGGAAAAGCATTTTTTAAATAGTCTTTTGGAAATAATGAGCACAGAAAAGTTGCAGGATACAATCAGATTTTTATTTACCAGCAATAAGTAATTGAAATTTGAAATAAAACTAGCATTTATAGAAATATCAAAAGCATATATATATATATATATATATATATATTTTTGTCTTCTACAAAGCATATATATATATATATATATATATGCTTTGTAGAAGACAAAAAATAAAAAAAAGACCAGAAGTCACTGAAAAACTAATGAAATAAAGAATTATATCATTTTATGAATTGGAATACTCAATGTGCAGTTGTCACTATTACCTTTAAATTCAATGAAACCTCATATTATCTCTCAACTCCTCATACTTCATTTCAGAGATGGGTTCACCTTGGCCACACCTGGTAACAATATACCTGGTACTTCTTAATTGTCATTTTTTCAGGGTGGGAAACCACTGTGTCTCCACTACAGAGAGATACAATGGAAAACATGGCAGGTGCCTGGCTCCAGTGTAGATTAACCTAATCAAGGAAGACAGCATGTTCAATAAATCTGTAGTATTTATTGCAATAGCAACAGAAGATATTTCTGAGGAAACTGTGATTGGGCAGCAAACCAAGGAATTAGGGCTTGAGAAACAGATGGACAGAATCTGGGGATGTGCATAATTAGATACAGAGACTCTGCTTAATTCCAAACAAAACTTCCAGAGAATTCAAGATGAATCCAAAATCCCACTTGGAGCACATGTATAGATCTGTTTAATTTTCCATCTTGATCTTTCTGCTCACTTCTCAGGTTTTCATGTATCTTCCTGTGACACTCTGCAGTGCAATTAAAATAATGGTTTACATTTCCTAAAATTGACATTCTGTATGTTTTACCTCCAGATAAAATCTAGTATGATTTTGTTGAATATTTCTACTTCTTCTCGTGAAACTGCCTTTTTAAAGCCATTCCTGTCTTATGAATACCCCATATTGATGAACTTCTATTCATTTTGATTTTTTAACGGCTCACCTTTATCAGAGAACTCAAATATATATGCATATGTATATACACACGCATCTCTATCATTTTAGCTCACTTCTGCTAGATGGCCAATAAGTCATGAATTGTATTCATTTTTTCCCTAGCATCATCCACAATATATTTCATGTGACCAGTGTCAACTCTGGTATGGGCTGAAGGATAAATTCAAGAAACAATGAGTCCAAGGCTGCATTGTACATTCTTACCATACACGTGTGGATGAGTAAATTTTTTGGTTTTGCTTTTGTCTTCATTGCAGAATTTGACAGACAGTGTGAATGAAGACAAAACCAACCATTCCAAGTTACCTATCTGCAAAATTGATGAATCATCCTACTCTATGTGAGAACTACCAGTAAATTTTGAGACAATGTCAGAACCAAAGATACATTGTGAAATAGGAAGAACATCCCTGCTCAAAATCCACACTGCCCAGTCTCTATTTAAATCCAGAGTCAAGGTTCTGTGTCTCCACACCTGACAACTTATCCAGGTAGCCTGCCCAGTGCCAGGCCATGAAGCAGAGTAAGGCTGCTGCTAACTCCTGTGCTACAACACCCAGGTGACTGGCCTTGAAGCCTCCTCAGGATTTGCCTCTCCTGCATGTCTGTCACTGTGTGAGTCACGGGAAGGGGAGAAGACCTGCACTCTTGTCATGAGCCATCTGTGGGTTTCACGTGGGTCACCGAGCATGGAAGCCTTGTGGATAGAGGCACCTGGTGTCTGGGAATAGCCAGTGGATATTTCCTCTGGTCACTTTCCCAGGGACAATGTGAATCTCTTTCGTGCTCTGCCATGGCACACACAGCACATGAGATGGGTGAGACCTGCCAAGATGTCAATCAACCTGCTGACTACAAGAAACCATGAAGCAAGACTTTGCCCTTGAAACCTTATCCATGCCTTTGATGTACTTTCTTAAATAAACCACCAAAGCCATTTTCCTTTTGTCTAGTTCCAGAACCCATGTGGACTACATATACTGGTAGCTGTGCATTCTGTAAATATATTTCTGAGTTTTTGTGTTTTGTTACTTACTAATTATCTAAGATCCTAAGTTTTAGGGTGGCTTGGATTCCTGGGCAGAAAGAAGGAGCCCTTATTGAAATGCTGGCCATCCTCCCCGCCAGCACAGTCTTCTATCTTGGTGTTCCTCATTTACTGCATTTCCACAGTAAGCACTCTGCAGAGAAGTGGTCATGACATATCTGCACAAATGCTGCTGAAAGTCAATGATGCTCAAACTACACTACTCAAAATTAAGAGTATTCCCAGTCCTTGATTATCGTCTAATTGTTTTTCCTTCCTCTTCCCTCTAGTTCCAAATTCCTCCATTACATCCCCCAGTGCCAGTTAATTAAAAGTCCTCCTTTTCCAGTGATCTCACTTCCTTTCAGTGCTGAGCTTGAGCATCTCCTTGAACAGAGTTGGGCAGCTACTTCCCGGTGCCATGTCCTGAGCTGCTTTCCTCTGCCATGCTCTTCTAACTTCAAATTCTTCCTCGCCTCAGGCCCAGAGTTGTGGAGTCACTTGAATATGGACCAAGACCTCTGAAACCATGAAACAAATATTTTTCCCTCTAATTGTCCTTGTCAGGTATTTTGGTCCCAATGATGAAAAATCTGAGTAAAACAGATATTAGTGCCAGGAGTGGGCTCATTGCTGTGGGTAACCTGACCATCCTTCACAAATGGATTGGAGGAGGACGAATTTTGAGAAAAAAAAAAGTTTAGAGATGCAAGCTGGATAAACTTTAAAATATTGTAAGCAGAGATTAATAAGCAACTCTGGTGAGAGCTCAAAAGCCTGGAATACTGATAGAACTGTGGATAGTGAAGACTATGCATGTGAGGTTTGAGAGGAGATGAAGGGAAGGCTCTATTGAAAACTGGACTAGAGGCCATTTATGTTAGGTTCTGGCAAAGAAGTTGTCTATATCTTGTTCATGTCCTGAGACTCTCTGTGAAGCTGAATTCAGGGTGATGAACTACTTAATCTGGTGGAGGAAATTTCAAGGCAGCACAGCATTTAGGCAGCGGCGTGGATATTTCCCAGAACTTTTGACCAAGATCACTATGATAATCAGGAGGAGGAAGCAAAGCTGAAATGATGATCTGTGACAAGAAACTGTAATGGGGAATATGCATTATTTTGATAAAAAGTTTTATAATAAAATCAACCTACTGATCACATAAACAGCATAAAAATTTCATCAGTCTAAACAGGACTTCAAGCAAAGCCTTTATCTGTGAGTATTTATAGTTTGCATCAGGGAACATCACGTCCAGCTGGAGTCACTGGGCTGAAGAAGGTGAGGTTCAGGAGGAGCACACCCATGGCTAAGGCCCTGGGTAAGTGCAGACTCTCCTCTGGTATGGACTTGAACATTAGAGGGGTGAAGTGAGATTGCCATCCTCGGGACCCACGCAAACCAGAAACGGCAGATGCTCCTCTGTGTGGGTGGTGAGACAAACCACAGGAAGTGTGTGGCCGCGTGGGACTCCTGGCAGGGCTCTCCTCACACAGCACACAACAGAACAGGCCCCTCCTGGAGACTGTGAATGAGGGTCCACGCACCAGAGAGGATAACAGCTCTCATTGGTGCACTCTGGGGAGATGGAAAGGTAGGCCAAGCCCATGCCTTCTGTTAGCCCCGTGCTTGATCTCAGAAAATATCTTAATGTGAGGGGTGTGACTGCCTGGGCTTAGGGGGCCCCTGTGAATGATCCATAGGAAACTGTGATGTGGGAAAATCTGGTCTGAAGTTTGCTGCTGGTGAAGCAGCCAGGTTTTAGGTTTATAAATGGAGACCCTCTGCCTTTGAGCTGAGGATTAGGCAGCTATTAGTTATCTGAGCTGACCCTTTGGTGGGTATGGGAACGAGGATATAGAAAACATCCATGCTCTTCTCTAAGCCAGAGCTGGGAATCAAATGTCATTCATTCCCCAGAAAGACAAAATGCCCACTACTGGTGGTCTTTGATATGGATCAATGAAGGTGTTGGAAAGCAATAATCATTCCTGAGGAATGATTTTTTTCTGGTGACATCAGCAATGCCTGGACATCAGAAGAAGGTGCAATGCAATAGCCATCACCTCTCCCCAGGGGTGAGAACATCCTCCAGCCAGTCCAGCTGGACCCTTGGGTCCTGCCCTCCCAGCAGCAGAAGAGTCTACTACTCTCAGGAGGAGGCAGCCCCAGGTCCTGGGGGTAAGTGTAAGAACAATGATTCCAGAGTGCAGGCCTTAGGGACAGGATTGCTTCCTGTAGCACCATATGAGCAAATACTTTTATAACAAGTGACAGGGTTGTGTACTGGGAAAATGAAGAGGCTCAATGTGGATGGGTGTGGCCCTGGGAGATGTGCCAATATTGAAATCTGAGAGGGGATAGGGAGGTTAGTGGGCAGTGGTCTTGGAGAAGTTCCCGTTCCTGAGAAACTGCCCCTTCTCATAGAAGGTGTCTTCCTTCTGAGGTGGCTGGGATCCTGATTGGACTGATGATCCTATGCCTGGGGGATATGATGACTTATTTTATGCCACAACTCTATCCAATTGCAATCCTTTTCATCATTAAAATAGGCTATCACCTCTGGGCATCCTTCTTTGTATTTGGTAATCATCTCACTATTCCCAACTTCTTCTAATACCCTTAATCCTCCTCTCTTAGAACCTGAGTCTCTATGCTCAGGTTCCCCATTTAGGCTGAGTGTGTGGGTGCATAATTTGGCTGTGGGATGCTTGGAGTTTTTCTAGGAATAGAGGTGCTGATGCACACTCAGAGTGGATTCTCTCTCTTTACCTCTGGAGTGCTGGCCATTGCTGCTGGCAGGAAAATGACCAAAAGTCTGGTAAGTGTCTCTGTCTGGAGGCCTAATGAATCAGGGGATTGTTCAAACTTAGAGTAAGGCACATAAAATTTGTTTTTTCGGGTTGGGGTTGTGACTCAGTGACAGAGCGCTTGCCTCGTGCATGTGAGGCACTGGATTTGATCCTCAGCACCACATAAAAATAAATAAACAAAATGAAGATGTTGTGTCCATGTATTATTAAAAAAAAATTTAAAAGAAAATTGCTTTTTCTCCAAAGTAGGACCCTAGAATTGTTCTGAGGGGTCTTTAGGGAGTTTCTCTCCATGGCACTTGGGGCAAGAATGATTGACGTGTGAAGTGTTGCCATCTACGGAGCCCAATATGTCCCCTTCTATTACTTACTCTTTATCGTCCATGACTTGGGGACTTTCACCTTGCCTTTTACAGGGACTGGTGACTGGAGTTCTGGTCCTCTCTCTGCTCGAAGCCTGTATTGCTTTCTCTCTGTCCATAGTTGGGTGCAGGGCGGCTGGCTCTGTCAACAAGGTCAGAGCTCTGGGTTTTATGGGTTTGTTGTCTTTGCTCCCCTGGAGTGTGCTTGACAGTTTGTGTGTGTGTGTGTGTGTGTGTGTGTGTGTGTGAGTGTGTCTGTGTGTCCTCCACTTCAATCATGGGAAAGAGTAGGAAGCAAAAGAGGGAAATGTTGTTCTTACATGGAAGAGCAGCTATTTCCATCCTGAGAGACAGGGGGGAATGGACTGAAGTGGCCAGTCATGCCCAGCCAGAGAAATTTTCCCAGACCTTAAGAGTGTCCTTTTCCTTTGTTCCTGGGGATCATCGCTGGTTATTATAAAACAGTTTAATGTACAGAAGCCTAGAGGAAGATTCCAGCTTAGACCCTCAGCATCAGGGGCAGGGGGAAGGTGCTCAGTGACCTCACTGTTCCCAAGACGTGGGGACTTCCCTCTTCCCTGCTAAACTCCTGACGGCAGGACATTAACGTGCTGGCTTTCCCACAGGTCGTGGTCTACTTGCCACACGATGACAGGCACTCTCAGAGGTCCCTGCAGAGCATGTCTATGATGAGGTGGCATCTCAACAGCTCCAAGTTGCTTTGAGATTCCTGGTTGACTTGTTCTGCCTTCATTGATTGGATATTCAGCCCCTCTGACCAAACCCCGGAGGAACTCTACCTGACCATCCTGGGGTGGACGCACTAGGAATCCTGCCAGAGAGAACAGTATTAATAAAGACTACTTTTCGCTTTATCATTGCAGATTATTCTTTTTATTTTCCGTCTTTCTATCTCCAAACTTCTCACGGAACCATAACCCAGATTGTCATTTTAAAATCTCCAGACTGGTGAAGCAGAAATAAATTGCTATTTGTTTCAGACTATTTTCATATCAGCCCATGTTGTATATGGAGCATGGGTTTGTATTATTTTTCCCTTTGGCCAAGACTATAGAAGTAAAAGTGATTTTCTATGCAGGCCACCCTTGTCAGTGTTTCCTGAGGTGGTCATGCACTGAGGTCTATGTGGAGTGAGGCCTGAGAGCCGTTGGTAGGCTACGGAAGAACAGGCCAGGTCAAAGGAAGGAGAGCAATGGAGGCTGTGGTCTTTTGGTTTGAGGGTAAGCTCCAACTCAGGAGGAAAGAAAACTGAATGGTTTCTAAAAGTGAGAACTAGGCCTAAACTATATTTAACCAACATCAGCGACTTCTTCATTCTTTTTCTTTTTTCCACCTAATCCAGTTCTATTTTCCATTCCCATCCAAATGAACAGATCATTATCTTTGTTAGAATGAAGTAAGGACTTAAGTGAAACTTACATAGGTCATTTCAAACTTCATTTGGAGAAGGCACATCAAAGAAAGTCTCTCCTAAGCAAAGGCCATGCTGTTTTGTAAAGAAGAGTCGAGTGGATAGACTTCTCCCAACAGATTAGCTTGGATCCGAATTGTCGTCAAACTCCTTATCAGTGGACTGTCCACTGACTGGTACTGTGACTGCCGTAGATCTGATCTTTGCTGAACTCGTGTTCTCCATTTCTAAAGCAGGGGTCACTCTTCATGGGTGCGATGTGGTGAGAAGGTAGTTCTCTCTGCATATCTAGGATGCTTCCTTCCGCAGAGAGAAAGCTCCACCAGAGAAACCCTCAGACCTCTTTCTCATCTGTCACTCACTACTTCTCTATAAAGAAAGAAGTCCTCTGAGACACGTGGGAGCAGGAATAAGGCCTAATGCAGAGAGTCAAGACTCCTCCTGTAAGAATGGGCTTGCTACCAAGCTTGAAATACGCTGCACATGAAAGTGTGCTCTTCCAGAGTGACAGGGCGCGGGGGGCGGGTGCCGAGAAGCCCTGACTGATTGAAGTGGTGGTGCTACTCTGAGGTCCACTGCTGCTGGGCAATCGAGAAATCACCAGGGATAAACCGATACAGGGCAGGGACCTGCCACAAAGCTGAGTGAGGCAGCTGGGGAGACCTCCTCTTTCCCTCACTTCTTACAATCATTTTCCAGAATGACTTCAGACATGTAGCTCAGAGTGACAGGCGTGAGTTGATTAGAAGGGATAGGAAAAGGGAAAGAGGGATTATTTCCCCCAAGGGAGAAAGTGGGTCCTGTCAGAGAGAAGGGTGGCGTATCTCTTATGCCTTCCAGTTTCATTGGGGTTCCCAGGGAATTTTCCAGACAGTCCCACTCAGGCTCACCTTTTGACTGACAGCATGAGAACTGCACAGAGCTCCCGGAAGACAGGATGGTGTGGTGGTCGGAGTTGGGATTTTTAAGGAAATGGAGGCAAAACTATTTCCCTAAGGAGACTGAGTGTCCCTGTTTTTGCCTTTATTTCCTGTCTCCTTAATGTGGGTTTATTACCCTGTGAACAGCCCTCAGCCAGCTTTCTTCCTGAGGGTCTTAGTGTTTTGCTTGCCAGGGTGATGATAGTTTCCATGCTAAGGAGGTCCCAGGCCACCAGGTGGGCTGTGAGATGATCTTGCAGCCATGTTTTTTCTTAAGGTGATATGATCATGGTTGTGAGAGGTTATAACACTCCGGGCCCCCACCTTGAGATGCTTGCCTGTCAGATGAGGATGGCTTGGTTTTTAGTGGCTGTTCTTTACCCTTTTGCTGCTCACCACCCATGGCTGAGAAGATACCCAACATAAACCACATTGGCCAGTATCGGGTTTACTGGTCTCCTTCTGTTTTACTTCATTACTTTTCAATAGGTAAGGAAGATGGTGAAGAAAGAGAAATATTTACCAGGTATCCCTCAGAGCTTGGTAACTGGTAACTAACTGCTTTTAGTCAGGCTGCTATAAAGATAATAAAATGACTACTGTTGTGGGACACAGTGGCCTCTCATCACGGAGAATCAATCAGGAGGCTGAGGCAGGAGGATCTACATTGAAGGCCAACTTGGGGATCAAGGGAAGATGTCATTTTGCAGACTGGGTCCAAAGGCAGTTGCTGGCGGAATTCTTTCTTCTTTTTTGGGGGGAAGCTAGTGCTTTTAAGGTCTCCAAGTGATTCTCTGAGTTTCACCACATCATGAAAGATAATCTGCTTTATTCAAAGTCTACTTACTTAAGTGTTAGTCTCACCTAAGAAAACACCTGCACAGAAACATCTAAAATAATATCTGACCAAATATCTGGATATTGTGGTCCACCCACGTTTATAGAGGTACAATAACATCACGGTAAACCTGTAGGAAGAGGTACTTCACAAACAAAGACATAGGATTGGATGCTTGAGAAAAAAAAACACAAAAGTTATAAAATGGAAGCAATTGTTGTGACACAGATTTTTAAATGGCAGTTTACAGAGGCACAGGGAGGTCCCTATAAGGGCCCATAGGCTTTGTAACATGGTGGCAATAGAAGCCAGAAGTTTACGTTAACAAATCTTAAGACCCACGGAGTGAAAACATTAGGCATTATTGTACTGATCTGACTCTTCTCTAAACGAGGGCTGCATTTCCATTCTGATTCTCTGCTCAAAAATTAGGCAAAAGCTTTTGAGAAGAGCTGGAACAATTTCCCACAGCCCGAACAACTGGAGTCCAAAGACGGCATTTCAGAAGCCGAGACTTGCTCAAGGGAAGGATGCTACCATAGACTGAATTGTTCTCTCCCCAGATTCCTATGTCTCCCTAGATTCCTAATCTTTGTGTGACTCTTAGAATAGTGCCTAACAGTGTAGGGTCCTAACATGATAGGATTAGTGCCCTGAGTGTCTTTTTAGGAGAAGACGCAGGAAGCTCGCTCTTGCTCTCCATTGTGTTCAAGCCATAGACATTTACAGGTCTGTGTCACCAACGACCTCACCCCCATCACACCACTGTCCACTTCCTGGGAACCCTGTGCAAGGTGTGGAACGTCTCTGGGTTTTGTTTTCCTAACTGGTAAAACGACGGAGTAACAGGACAAATTCAAATAGAAATCATGAGGATTAACCAAGTTAATCCACTTTAAGGACTTAGAAAATACTTGTCACTTAGTAAGCACTCAATAATATCAGTCCATATTCATGAGGATCCCCCATTCAGCCTCCAGAATACTAGATTTTCAGAAATAACCTTTCATTTACTTTTAATTCTTGTGTAGTTACATTCAAGTTAAAAATATTTCCTCACCTACATGGAAAATTAATGAGTTTATAAAATTAACTGGAACCTCTGATCAAAGGTGTGTTTTAGTAAGTAATTATTCTGCCTTTTAAACTCTATCCGAGAACATATTTCTAGATAACCAAGGCTGGCAACAGACTGTGGCTTAATGGACATTCAGAGATAGAAAATATCTAAAAAGATGGGTCTGCCTGGTTTACTTGGTTGTGAAGTCATCCCTAAGAAGGAAATGGCATGACTTGCGTGTCGAGAGATGTGAGTCCTCTTGTATATCCCTCTGATGTTCCCAATCAGATGAGGCTCCAAAAGAGGAAGCTTCCAGTGCACCTCCTGTTCACTAAGGAACACAGAATATATAAACAATAACATCTCTTATCTATGCAATGCAGGGCTGAGGAGACAACCGAATCTGTTCTGTCCCCAAGAAAGTCAATAACATGCTGGTAAAGACCCACACCAGTGGTCAAGCCTTGCAGCGGAGGGGCCGCTCTACCTCAAGCAGGAGTGGGAGTTCAGGTAGATGAAGCTGTGACACAATCTCCACCTCAGAACTGGGGATGTGGGTGCAGAGACCAGACTCAGCCTTCACCACTGAGAGCTGCAAACCTCAGGGAGTCCAATCTGAGCCTGGTGGTATGAGGAGTGCAGCCTGAGCCTATACCCTTTAGAGAATGCCCAATCAGAATTCATTGCTGCCCCAGGTACCAGGAGAGAGTAGGTTCTCAGTTTTGGGAGTGGCAAGAGGTAATTCCTAAATTCTGTGCAGAAAAAGCTGATTCTCACAAGCCCCTCCTTCAATGGGGCCCTCTAGGCATTCTCCAGCTTCTGCTTTTGAAGAAACAGTCAGTCTTTGGAAAAAAAAAAAAACAACAACAACAGAAACCTTTTTATTTAGGTATGATTGACATATAACAAGCTGTAGTTATTTGAAGGCAATAATTGGAAAAGTTGGCTTCTGTATGCAACTGTAAACATTATCATGATCAAGATAAAGAACACTGTCATCACTGACCCAAAGTACTTGTACTCCCCACTTTCCATCTCCCTTCCCAGGAAATCACTGTCTGCCTTCCATGGTTATGTAGTAGTTTGCCATTTTCAAATTTTATGTCAATGAAATCACGTGGCATATTCTTGTTTGGCCTGTCTTCTCTCACTCATCACTATTCTATACTGAGATTTTTCTTAACTCTTTAAAGCAAAATATGCCCACTCAAATCCTCATCTTAAAACCTGATTCTGAGGAACCAACACCTTAGTTTCTATGATGCAAAATTACCAAGGATAAAGCAACATTTTGTGTGTGTGTGTGTGTGTGTGTGTGTGTGTGTGTGACCCAACTAGGTGGCATTGGCACGGTAAACATATCACTCTAATAATAATAATGATGCTTCCTTAGATTTTTATTGCATGTCATATGCTACAATTTGTTAATATGCATTTTGTATCCCATGCTCCTTTTTCAAGTTCATCTTGACAAAAGCAGAAAAGAGCTGGAACATTCAAAAGTTGAAGGAACTTGGATTGAACTCAGTGTCAGATGGTATGTCAATGCTCATCCAAACTATTTCTATAAAGACTTATAACTTGAGTAAACTGTCAACCAGAAAGGGAACACATGTTCTAAGAAAGGGTAAACACCTCCGTGAGAGCTAAGAATTAGAATCTATCAGCTGGGCACGATGGTGCAAGCCTGAAATCCCAGTGACTCTGGAGGCTGAGGCACAAGGATCATGAGTTCAAAGCCAGCTTCAGTAATTGACTGAGGCCCAAAGCAACCCAGTGAGATCCTGTCTCTAAATAAAAATTAAATATAAAAAAAGGTCTGGGGATGTGACTCAGTGGTTAAGTGCCCCTGGGTCCAATCCCTGGTACCTCTTCCCCCCACCAAAAAAATTATCTACAAGTGGTAACAGATAATCAAAGTGAAAAGAAGTCCATTCATGTATGGAGTACAAATATTCATGTAGTGGCACCCCACTTCTCCACAGAAAATCTTAACTGAGCTTCTCCAGAGACCCCCACCATGATTTGTTCTCAGACTCAGTAAAACTTCTGCAAAAGAATTTTCAGGTGGGAGATATGCCTGCAGAGGCAAAGTATGATAAGAGACTAACCCAAGGCCTTCTCAGAAGTGTTTGTGAGTTACGTCCCCTCTTGAAGGCCAGCTGGTTAGAGGGGAAAAAACAAAACAAAACAAAAAAAACCAAACCAAAAAGCTCTCTTTTCCTGGCACTGATTTTTTTTTTTTTTTTTTTTTTTTTTGTGATGCTGAGGATTGAACCCAGGGCCTTGTGCAAGTGAGGCAAGCCCTCTACCAACTGAGCTCTATCCTCAGCCCCACCAGGCACTGATTTTTCACAGAGAGAGGTGAGAGAGAGGAGAGAGAATGTCCTTGGGTTTATTTTTGGAAAACCTGGCCTGAGCTGGGAGCAAAGAGAAGGGAAAACCCCTACTGTTCTGTGAACTTCTGCAGATTGTGGACCTCGGAGCCCCTCCCCCTGTACGCTGGGTATAAAGTTGTAAAACTTCCCCTTAGCACGCACAGGCTGCTCTTTGCCTGAAGGGGGGCAACTCACCTGGCGCCCTGGAGCTGCTGCCCCCGAGCACAAGGGAACACACTGAGGAGCAGGAGCCAGAGCTGGGAATTTGGAGCCCCAGCCAGCTGAACAGGTAGGACCCGGGTCCATCTGTGGCAGCCCCCCTGACTTCCCCTCAGAGGCCTGAGCAGGTGGAAGAGAGGCTTGATCAACCTCGGTGGGTCCTGAGTACCCTCCAAAAGGAGTTGGAGCCCAAATGACCCAGGGAGTCCCCTGAGTAGTCTCTGCTCAGAGTCAGTAACCAGAAGGGAAACCATGACTCCCTATTTTGGTTTGGAATTTGTGGAATTTGGGGGATTTGGACAGTATAGAAATTTTGCTCTGAACACATCTGTGTGAAAGTGTGTGAATGAGATGGACAAAGGGAAAGGTTCTGACCCAACCCAAGGGCCCAAGCCAGTGCAGAGTCCTGATCCAAGGTTCTGTGGTGCCGCCTACAGTCTGTGGCGGAATGCCACCGTCTAGGTGGGACTCCAGGTCAGGGGTTGATACAGACCCACAAGGCTAAGAGGACCCCAAGTCCCCGCAGGGGGAATGGGCAGAGATGAATGAAGCGAGTCTTGTCCTAAGTGTGTGACAGTGACACAGGGTAGAACCTGGGAGGCGCACACACAAAGTAGACAGAGTTCCTTGAACCTCTTGGAATGAAGGTATGCTGAAAAATTCTAAAAGGGTTTTAAGGGAAACTATGGGGTGAAACTCACTCCTCAAAGGTCGAGTGCTCTCTGTGAATTAGTATGACCCACCTTAAGTGTGGGCTGGCCACCAGAAGGATCTTTAGACAAAAGAGTCATTGCTGAGGTCCTTGTAATAGGAGTTGGACCTCTGGACACCCTGGCCAGTTCCCTTGAATTGATTGCTGGCAAGAGATAGTACAAAGCATCCCCTTGGTAGAGAGCCTGTCTAGATGGACAGTCCAAGCTGATGTTAGCTGGAGCGTAGCAGCTTTTAAGACTCAAGGGAAGGTAGCTAGACCAAGAGAACCTGACAGAAAAAGAAAAAAAAGGCAGGAAAAAAAGCCATGTTTTGCCCAGTGAGCCAGAAGAGAACTTACCACCCTCCGTGGTACTCTATCCAACCTTGCCAAGACCTCTGGAACAACAGGCAGGAGCAGAGGGTGTCCCTTCAACACTAAGTACTCCTTCCTCCATGGTGTCCTCAGAGCCAGAGTCTTCCCCAGAACAAAACACTTCTCCTCTACCCCCCAAGACCAGGATGGAAACCCATCTTAAGACCAGAGCCACCCCCAGATGAGAGCTCTCCAGATTCCTCTGTGAGAGGCTAGAGGACTTGCGTACGTTTACCAAGAGGGAAATGTTTGAAGGAGACGATGGCTTTTTATGTATCAGCCTTTCACCTCCACTGATCTTTTAAGTTGGAAAATCATACTCCCTCCTATATGGAGAAGGCCCAGGCCATGATTGATTTGAGGCAATCCATTATCCAGACTCTCGAGCCTACCTGGGCGAACTGCCACCAGCTCCTCCTAACTCTATTCAACTGAAGAACACAGATGGGTGACCCAAGCACTTTAAAATGGCTAGAGAAACATGTTGCAGATGCACAAGGCAATATCCAAGCCAATGCCCAGGCCCAATTCCCCAACAAAGACCGGGGTGGGACTCCAACATAGGGGATGAGTCTCCTTGCAACTGTCCTCACCACAAACCCGGAGGTCAGCCAAAGGGGTCCACCAGGACAAAGCCAAAACAAATATCAAACTCAAGGCCAAATGCAAAGCCAACAGAGGGTCTAGCTGGAAGGAACACCTCACCTGGGGACTCAGCTGAGACCCAACCAATGCGCCTACTGCCATCTAGAGGGACGCTGGAAAAATGAATGTCCCCAACTAAAGGAAAACAATCCGGCTGCTGCTACTCCTTACCAGGATAAGAGAGGCAAAGTCATTCAAGGGCTATACCAGCGGTCCAAATGGATCCCACAGGAAACTCAATGCCTCGAACACCCATCTGATGCCCCTGAGAAAGATTCTGTGGGCTTGGCAGCCATGAAAAATTATGATGAGGACTAGGACTGGCCAGCTCCATCCCTTTGGTCCCCAGGAGCCTATGGTCCAAATGTTTGTAGGGGGCCAACCTATGGATTTTATGGTGGACACTGGAGCTCACCACTTGGTGGTGAACCAAACTGTGGGACCACTTTCAAAGAAACAGACCACGATTGTAGGAGCCACAGGTAACTAAGCTCGCCATCCTTTCCTGTTGCCCCGGAGTTGCAATTTAGCAGGACATGGAGTGACCCATGAGCTCCTGAATGTTCCAGATTGCCCAGTGCCATTGATGGGTCAAAACCTGGTGGGAAAACTGGGCCCAAATCACTTTTAGTGGAAGAGCCAGGCGGTCTTATCATTGGGAAAACTGGAAGCAAAAGTTTTAGCCCTCACAATTCCCTGGGAAGAGAATGGCATCTCTTCAGCCTCAGAGATAACACCACAACAGGGGCCAAGGCTCCCTTTCCAAGTGCCAGGAGTTTGGGCAAAGGACAATCCACTTGGACCAGCCCCAAACATTCCCCCCGGTGATGGTGGAACTAAAACCAGGAGCCATACTGGTATGCCTGAGACAACAGCATATTTCTCAAAAAGCTCAACTTGGAATTCAAAAACGTTTGGACAGACTTTTGCAACATGGGATTCTCAGGCCTTGCCAATCACCATGGACTATACCTCTTTTGCCTCTCCAGAAACCAGGAACTAATGATAACCTGCCAGTCCAAGATCTACACGCAATAAATCAAGCCACAGTCACCTTACATCCTGTGTTCCCCACTTAATATAATTTTCCTAAGTCAAGTCTGTTCCTGGCTGAAGCAGCCTATTTCACATGCTTGGACCTTAAAGATGCCTTCCTTTGCATTCAACTGGCACCACGGAGTCAGCCATTCTTTGCCTTCCAGTGGGAAGATTCTAATGAGAACAAAGTCCAGTTGGCCTGGACAAGGCTACCACAGGGTTTCAAAAACTCACCAACCATCTTTGGGACAGCGCTGGCCTCTGACTTACAAGCTTTTCCTGCAAAATAGTGTGGGTGCACATTGCTCCAATATGGAGATGATCTGTTGTTGGCAGGAACAACCAGAGGGCACGGCATGCACGGGACAGGTACTCCTGACTCTCCTATGTAAGTCTGGTTACAAAGTTTCAAAGAAGAAAGCCCAGATCCCTCAAGAAAAAGTCAACTACCTTGGCTTCTCAGGGACAATAGTGATTGGGCCCTGAGAGGAAACAAGGCAAGGTCAATTCCAGGCCCTTCGACCCGCCATCAGATTAGAGAGTTTCTGGGACCTGCTGGGTTCTGCTGCCTATGGATCCCCAACTTCTCAGTTATGGCAAAACCCCTCTATGAATTCACAAAGGGAGAAGAACATGATCCCCTAGCATGGGGACCAACCCGGTAAGAGCCTTTGAAGATATTAAACAAGCACTCCCAGTGCATCAGGACCAGGACTCCCGAACCTCACAAAGCCTTACTCTCTGTACGTCCATGACTGGTCTGGAGTAGCTATAGGAGTCCTGACTCAAATGCTGGTGAATGGCACCATCCAGTGGCCTGCTTGTCCAAACAGTTGGACTCTATAGCCCCAGACTGTCCACCTTATTTACAGGTCCTTGTGGCCTTGTCCCTTCTGGCACTGGAAGCTGGCAAACTGGCTATGGGACCAGAATTGGTTGTCAGAGTTTCTCATTCAATTTTGACGTTACTAGAACACAAAGGGCAATATTGATTGACTAATGAGAGGGTGATCAGATACCAGGGCAGGTTATGTGAAAGTCCATGTATCCAGGTTGAAGTCGTGGGGACTTTAAACCCAGCAGCTTTGCTGCCCATTGGACCTGGACAGCCTGATCACAACTGGATGGAAGTCATGGATAAAGTGTTCTCCAGTAAATTGGACCTGACAGGCCAGCCCCTCAGGGACCCTGACGCAGAGTACTTCAGAGATGGAAGCGGTTTTATAAGAGATGGGGTATGTTTTGCTGGATATGAAGTGGTCACTCTGGACTCCACCATGGAGGCAAAGCCTCTACCTCAGGGAAATGACAGAACTTGTTGCTCTGACCACAGCACTTCAGTTGGCAACAGAAATCTCTGTAAGTACACAGACTCAAAATATGCTCTCACCACCCTTCATGTTCATGGGGGCCAAATATATATATATAAAGGGGGGTAGTTACTTCAGGAAGAAAAGGCATAAAATTTGGACAGGAAACTCTTAACCTTCTAGATGCAGTGTGGGATCCCAGGAAAGTGGCAGTTATGTGTTGAGAGCCACAGCCGTAGGGGCCCCAGCAAACTTCCAGCTGCCAGCTGATGATTGGCTCACAGTGGCCCCAGCAAACTTCCAGCTGCCAGCTGATTGGCTCCTTTGCGGTGATGCTCATTGGGCTGTTTCTCCGCCCTTTCAGACCACGGAGCTGCTCATTGGGGGACTTTTTTGGCTCCGCCCACACGACCCAGCCAATCGGCCTCAAGAGCAATAGTTGTGGGGGGGGGGATTGAGAGGCTTGTGGGAAGCCGGTGGTGGCAGTTGGGCTCCGAGGGAATTCCTGAAGAGCTCCTAAGGTTGCTGCGTGTGTTCTAAAAATAAAGTTCGCTTCTGCTTGATAAGTGGCTCCTGAATTGTGCCCAGCCACACTGCGGCAGTTATGCACTGCTGAGGCCACCAAAGAGGAAATACCATGGTTGCTCAGGGCAACCAGAGAGCTGACAGAGAGGCCAGGTTAGCTACTTGCCAGAAGCAGGAAAGAGATCCAGTCCCAGGCTTAAATGCTGCCCTTCTGCCTGACCCTCTAAGAGAGTGGGAGCCAAAATATTCCCAACATGAAAGTAATTGGTTTAAGTCTGAGAAAGAAAGAATCTCCCAAGTGGATGGTGGAGATTTTCTGATGGCTGCGTAGCCATCCCTGAGGGACTAGCCCTTGCTTTTATCAGACGGTTCCACGGGGAACACATATTGGCCGAACAGCACTTGAGACAGTTCTGAGTCAGCATTTCTATGTCTCCCAGCTCACAAGCACCTCCAGGGTGATCTGTGAACAATGTGGGGTCTGTGCCTGTGATAATCCTCACCAAGGGCCAGGACTTCCGTCAGGAACCCAAGCAATAGGAGGGACACCCTTTGAAGACTTGGAAGTTGACTTCTCTGAACTACCACACCCACAGGACTATAAATATCTTTTGGTTTTTGTGTGCTTTTACTCCGGCTGGTCACTCTGGCTGGGTGGAGCCCTTTCCAACCCACACTGAAAAGGCTAAGGAGAGAGCCAGGAGGCTCCTCTGAGAAATCATTCCCAGATTTGTTATCCCAATCACTATCGGCTCAGAAAATGGGCCAGCACTTGTGGCAGAGGTGATATAACTATTGGCCAAGAGTTTAAATATTAGATGAAAATCGCATACGGCCGATAGGCCACAGAGTTCTGGTAAAGTTGAAGAAGGAATAGAACTTTGAAGGCTCAACTGGGTAAACTATGCCAGGACACTCACCTACTTTAGGGTGAACTCCTCCCTATTGCACTGTTGAGGATAAGATCACGGCCATTAAGATGACAAAGTTCTCTCCCTGTGAGCTATGTATGGGAGACCTCCCCCACTTATCAGAGGATCACCCAGAGAGACTCGAGAGAAATAGGAGGATTAACACTGAGGCAAGAGCTTCAGGCCTTAGGGAAAACTTTACAGGTTCTCTACCAATAGGCTAGAGAAAGGTTGCCAGTCATTTTGACCACTGATGCACACGCCTTCAAACCCTGAGGTTCAGTCTGGGTCAAAGAATAGGATATTCAGCCCCTGAAACCTCTTTGGTAGGGTCCTTTCACTGTCATTTTGTCTACCCCAACTGTGGTTGCAGAGATTGGTCCCTGGATCCATGACACCAGACTCAAGCCTGCAGCTGCGGACTGGGAGTGCACTCCAGACCTTGCTACGACCTTGCAGCTGACCATCTGGAGGAAGGAAACACTGGAGAAGTTCGAGGATCAGAAGGACAACAGCCCTGCTCCAGCCACTCGGGGGCGCTGGCTGATCAACGCCCGGCGGAAGATAGACTTACCACCAGGACAAATGGACTCTTTCAGCCTCTAAGATACTTCTCATACTGTGATGCATTGCTACCCCTTGCTTCTAGGTGTATACATAGTTCTCTGCTTGTTTTTTGCTATTGGTTTGATGATAGTAACTCCCACTGACTGGACTTTTGGTAACAAAACTTCATTTATACTTTTTTACCTTGTTTATATGGGATTTCTAGGGTTTATTTGGTGTTATTAGTTTGGCTTTGTTAACTTAGACCCTTTAACCTATGCTATCCAAAATGTTGGTCTATCGCTCAGTTGGGTTTCCTTTGATAATCTTAGGGGACTCTGCCCTACTCCTGCCCCAACAGTGGAGATCATGTGAACCATGTGTCAAGCCGATCAAGGTGATAGATAACATATATTTATAAAAAATAAAATAAAATAAAAAACCACCTCCCCCCCAAACAAAAATAAAACAAAACAAAAGTGAATCCATGAAAACAGTGAGAAACATTCCTATTTTACCCTAGAGACATGGAAACACAAATATCAACATGGTGGCTTTGAGACCACCACTTATAAAGACGCTATGGTGGAATACACGTATAGCTCTCTGGGAGACTATATATATGCTTGAGCTCATGAATACATGTTTGTGCATATGGCTAATGAGGATTTCATGAAACTCGTTATGATGTGTTAAATTAATATCAAGATCACACTAGTGTCCTTAGAGCAATTTTTATCTTTTAATCAACTTTTATAATTTTTCCACATAAGTACTTTTCTTTTTATATGACATGAGTTTCTTGAGGAAGGGGTGTTGTTTTCTCATTGTTATAATTAAGATCTAGAATATCCCCCAAAGACAGATGTGGCGAAGACTTGGTCCCCAATTAAACAATGTTCAGAGATGAGGCTTTTGGGAAGTGGTTGAATCATGAAGACTCTAATCCCAATCAGTAGACAATCCATTGATGGATTCACAATTCGAATGGACTCTCAGTAGGTGGTGGAAATTATAGGAGGTGGGACCTAATAGAAGGGAATGGATCCTTGGTACAATGCTCTTGGCCTTTGCGTTCTCTCTCTCTCTCTCTCTCTCTCTCTCTCTCTCTCTCTCTCTCTCTCTCTCTCCTTCCTGGTCACCATGAGGTGAGCAGCTCAGATCCACCATGCCTTCTCTGCCCTGCTACTCTGACTCAGTACAGACCCACAGCAATGGAACCAGCCAACCATGGACTGAAACTTCTGAAACCATGAACCAAAATAAATCTTTCCTCCTTAACTTGATTTTCTCAGGTATTTTGTCATAGTGACAAAAGTTTAACTTAGAACAAAGTAAACAATACATGTTCAATGTATTTTAGATTAATTAGTAAAAATGAATGCATGGGAGAATGAAAGGAATGGTGTCTTTTTCACTATGAATGAAAGTACCTATGGAGAAAATTACTTAGAAAGTGGAGTGGCTGGTGAATAGATCACATAATTGTTGTTTTGTTAACCACCATTTCCTATCTTATCACTAAGAATTTGTTTTGGTCAATTTCTAAATAAGTAGAGATTAGAGTTCATAATGAGTGTACATGATTCTGGAAAATACTTCAAATGCCTCCCTCCTCTTCCACTAAACAGAGATACTCACCTAGCGGATATCACTGCTGTTCACATCATAAGTGAGTCCAGAGAGTGAGAATGAAAAGTCACCATGGTTTGGAGGATCACCATGCTCTATCCAAGAGAAGAAAAGGGCAAGGTTGAGGTTTCTTCACCCAGTTTTAGCCTGTAGTTCTCTCAACCGGATGCCCCAGGGAAAGTTTCAGGATCTAACACAAACCTTCTTCCAGTGATCACCCATAAATAGATTCCTGCAGAAATAAATATGGTCATGGGAATTCTAAATGACAAACCTTCCACTAAGAGATTCTTGAAAATTTAGAGTTAGTTAATTTTAAATATTTCTCCTCATGTATTAGTAAAACACTAGGAACACACTGAGATTTGAAACACATACAGAAACACACTCAAAAATGTCACAAGACTAAATTTGACCCATGGAAAGGATGTATTTTCCAACATTTCACATATGGTACCTTAAATAAGCATAGATAGGAATGGAATCACCATTTAACCCAGGCTTCCCACTCCTCAGTATATATCCAAAGGATTTAAAATCATTTTTACAGTGACACAGCCACATCACAGTTTATAGTAGAATAATTCATAATAGCTGAGCAAGGTGCCCACCTAGATGCCCTTCAACAGATGAATAGATAAAGAAAATGTGGCATATATACACAGTGAAATATTACTCAGTCCTAAAGAAGAATGGAATGGATAAAACTGTAGACTACTATGCTAAGTGGAATAAGTCAATTCCCAAAAAACAGGGTGGAAAGTTTTCTCTGCTATGTGGAAGCCAATCCACAATTATAGGGGGTGGGAAGAACAGAAGTAGACAAAGGGAAAGGGGAAAGGGGAACAGGAAGTGGAAAGACAGTGGAATGAATCTGACAGAACTTTCCTGTGTACATACATGAATATACCACAGTGAATCTCACCATCATGACCATCCACAAGAGTGGGGTCCTAATTAGAATGAGATATACACCAGGCTTGTGAAATCATATCAAAATGGATTCTACTATCCTTTATAACTAAAAAGAACCAATAAAATAAAAAAAGAAAGGACCCAGACCAGCTCCTCAATTCTGTATAATTTTAATTTCCAGAAACCCACAGTCTAATTCTTGATTGTGTTACAAACCCAGTTCCTCCTTTTCTAAACACATTGATCAACGATTGAATTCTATTATTTCTGTATAACAGTACATGTTCATTACAGGAAATTCAAAATAATAATTGTCTATTTTTTTTAGAAATCAGACACACACAACATGCACATAATTCTGAAATTATGTGCAAGAAAACTTTGTATTGTCTTGAGTTTTAGCAATGTCTGATTTCCTTCTTTAAAAATCTTTTTTTAAACTTTTAGATATTTCATCTCTAGGCTTCACTCATGGAAGACGAATGTAGCTGAAAATTAACACCACATAAGTGTGAAACCATCATCCAACAATGAAATACTTACAGTTGTGGAAGTTTTAGCCAATAAGCCCTCAAAGTGCTTGGAGCAATCAAATAATAGGTCAATTAAATTCATTGAGAGACGAATTATCCCAATGAATGCAAGTACTGTGCTGATAATATGAGCTCCAATACTGATTCCAATCTGAAAGAGACTAACACATTAGTTGAAAGCACCTAGAACTCTTTATTATCAAACACGAACACTTTCCAATTGGTTTGGAAGGATTGATTCTGAGGTCTTGCAGATGGGATCAATGGAATGTAAATTGATGAGTCCAGTAGAGGCAGTCACAAGGGGTAATCAGTGCCGTGTCCCTGGGACTTGGACCAACCTCACACTCACATCCAGGAATGCTGGGCGCCCACCTCTTGAAGGAGACTTTGGATCGAGTTGAAAGAACACACATCTTAAAGTCAGGCTGACTCAGGTTCGAATCTCTGCTCACACACACTAGCTGTGTGATGATTCTTACCTCCTCAGGGGTTCAGTTTCTACAACTGTGATTTAGGAACAGCAATGCTGATCTCACAAGAAGATCAAATCTTCATAATAATCAGAAACATGAATTTTCCCAGTTAATTTCCTTTTTTGTCACAATGAGAGCAATTTGAAACTTTTGTGTTAATTCCCATATCATGAACTAAAATCCCAGTGCTCAATTTTTAGGACAGAACAGAATTTTATGTTTCATTCTGTTGATCTTACCTCCAAGCCTAGTTCTTTGTTTTCATCAGTGAGATACAACCTTTCAATATATGAAGATAATAATTGCAATATAAGGTTTCAATGATTTTGAAAAGTCCAGACAACTCCATCTATAACTGCTTGAACCACACACAAGTAGTAGCATTTGCCTTCATGCCATTGCAAAATTTGTTGATGTACATAAATGGCTTCTAAGAATTTTTATCAGGAATTCTTCACTGCTAGTGTTATATATTAAAACCTTTCTAGTCTCTTTCTAATTTTCACTTTATATCTGTACAATATTTGTTATAGAAGATAAAATTTATTTACCAGAATAAATTATACAGAATATAACATATTTACCATTCTCAAGATGACTTATGTTTAAATTAAATTTTTGTTTTTATAAATAAATGTTCATTTAACATTTGTTTATATATTTCTACTTGTGGTCTTACTGGATCAATTTATCAGAATCATATTACACTGTGCATTGGACATTGCAAATAGCACACCAAAGCTTTTATCTATTTACACCATCACTAGAAATGTTTGGGCTTACTGGGTTATGACATCCTTGCTAAAACTTCAAAGGATTAAGTGGGATAATTGTAAAACTTATTAAAGCAAATAAAAAATATTTTTGCAAACTTTTTCTCTGTGATGTACTAGTAAATTAAGACTTTTCCCTCTCTGTTTCTTTAACATTTAGAACAACACTTGGCATGTGATGGTAGATCAATCTTTCCTTACCAAATGAGTTAAATTATTTAAAAATAAAAATCACATGAGCCTATTGCTAACATTCTAAAACAAAATAATTAACATGTTTATATGTAAGTTAAGGATTTTATGAAAAAGATGGAATTTATAGTGACTTATGTTGCTATAGAAATTTCCTGAATTGCTGCTGAATACACACACACACACACACACACACACACACACACACACACACACCAAACCACTCTGTCGATTTCAGAGACTAAGAACACATGGGATTTTAAATTTGTGCAGTCTTGGTGGGATTGTAAATTAGTACAACCACTGTGGAAATCAGTATGGAGGTTCCTCAGAAGACTATATTCGTGGAACCACCATATGACCAGCTCTACCTCTCCTAGGTATTTAGCCTAAAGAATTAAAGTCATCATTCGGAGTTGCACGGAAGATGGAAGGAGACTCTCATCATTATACAGAATACGTGTATGATGTTGTGGGGAGAAAAAGAAAAAACAAGTGTGTCACATTAGATTGGATAGAGAGAAGTGATGGGAAGGGAGGGGAGGGAAAGGGGGGATAGGAAGGGCAGCAGAATAGAATAGAAATTATGATTACTGTATGAATATAGGTGGCTCTATGACCAGTGTGATTCTGCAATCTGTACAGTTAGAAAAATGAGAAATTATACCCCAATTGATTCAAATGTATGAATTGCCAAGATCATTGTAATGTCATGTGTAGCTAATAAAAGAAAGAAAGAAAGGAAGAAAGGCAAAAAAAAAAAAAAAAAGTCATCATGCTACAGAGATCCACGCAGACCCATGCTAATAGCAGCACAATTCACAGTAGCCAAACTATGGAATCAGCCTAGGTGTCCATCAACAGATGAGTGGACAAAGAAATAGAGTTTTACTCAGGCATAAAGAAGAATAAAATTATGTCATTGAAGGAAAATGGATAGAACTTGAGACCATTATGTGAAGTGAAATACGCCAAAGTCAGGAGGTCAAGGGTCATATGTTTTCTCTCATATGTGGACGCTAGAGAGGAAAAAGGGAAATAAGGTGGGGGCAGATCTCATGAAGATTGAAGGGTGAACAGTAGAACAGAGGAAAGGGACCTGGGGGAGGGAGGAAGGAAGGGAAAGGGGAAATACTGGGAATGACATTGATCAAATGATATTGTTACCTTGTGTGCATGTACAAATATATAACAACAAATTATGTACAAAAAATTATGCAAACAAAAATAGGGAATAAAATAAAAATGGAATTTTGAGCTTCTGCTGAGGAAAATTATCTTATTTTCCAAAATGATTGATTTCTAAAATAAAAATACTATCATGCAAAGAAAGACGTATGTGGTTAGACAAAATTATGTGCATGAGAAGATAAATAAAACTCAAAATAATCATTGCCTTTGAGCTTAAAAGAGGTGAAAAATGAAATGGAGGCTCTGGGCTGGCCTTCAAAAAATTCTACTTATAAAGATTTATTCATTTTATAATGTAACATTGAAACAAATCTGGCAAAAAGTTAAGTATGTTGACCCTGGCTAGTAGGTAAAGAAGTATCCGTTCCAATACTGTCTGCACACACATCATTACTAAACAGGTAACAGTAAATAGAAAGCAGAGAAGTCTTTGCGGCACCCCAGGTCCTCATCCCTGCAGCCTGGATCTGCTCCCAGCCAGATTTCTTGCAGATCCCAGACCAGATGCGGGCAGAGTTGCCACAAAGTTCTACCAGAATAAATAACCCCCAAATGAGCTGTGCTTACCTTGCTGTTCACCCAAAGCTGCTCAGGCTGACCTTATTTGCAACCTTGCTTCACATAATTTTCACTGAGTCACTGTCCCCAGGAAAAGGATCATCACTCTAGATTTCATGATATTATCAGGAGATAACAGTCTTTGATGCATAGAGATGCAGATATTTGTAACAGTGTTCTGAGCTACTCTGATGATATTTCTCATATTATTTGTTTTCTCTTTATTCTTTCATTTAGACAGAAATTCAAGTGTCCCTATCAACCAAAGAAAACTCCAAACCCTGCTCCTTTTTTCTGTGTCAAAACTGATCTTTTTTTTGCAGAAATATACTTTTGCAAGATGAGAATAATATTTCTATACCCTTCTCAGCAACCAAATATTAGGGAGAAACATTTATCTAAGCAATTTTTAATGATCAATGATAGATATCTCAATATTAGAGAATAGATTTTTTAAATTCAACTTTTATAGGTGAGTTTCTAATCTCCTCTCATTTTTTTTTCATTTTGGTTTATATTTTTTGAGGTTTTTCTGTTTGGTGCATGTTCATCTACCATCGTTAGCTCTTTGCTCAAGGGACTCTTTTATCGCTATAAAGTTTCCCTATTTATCTTTCATAATATTTCTTAAAATTCATTTTATTTGATATAATCAGAGCCATCTCGGTTCTCTTATGATTATGGTTTTATGATATTTTATTTCAAAAGATGTAAGTAAGAGTTTCTGGATGACATGTGGGGACATTGCCAAGGACAGAGTTTGCAGGTGGGCTTTCCTGGGGTCCTCCCTCCAGGGAGGCAGATCATGGCTGTGCTGGCCTTTTCTGTTTTTCTGGGAGGAAGAGATGGTCCTCATTATCACCGGGAGGTGTCAGTACAGACACTGCTGCAGAAGCCATGGAAAAGTCCCTGCATCTGAAATCTTTCTCTACAGCAAAAAGGAAAAACAAGTTTACTACACAGCTCCAGGACTCCCTGTTTACAACACTCTATAGATTTTCTTGAAGAAACGACAAATTTCATGAGAATAAGACAGTTTAAAAATCCCACAGGTGTTTTGGATTTAAAATTTTGGTCGCAGGGGATCAAGTTGGAGTTGGGGCGGAGTTGGGGAGCCAGAGGGGAGGGGAAAATAGAAAATAAAAATCAAGACAGCTGAGCTTATTCTAGGTGTCATACTTCATGGTATGTGCTTCAGAAGGTCGGTTCAGTAATCATCGTATCGCAAGGTAGGTACATTCTCACGTTCCGCAGGCTAGAGGGTCATGTCTGCTGGAGAACAAAGACATGGATGTCTGACTCAGCAGGTAGGGGGAGCCTAGGATGAAAGGTGGCTTTGAGTGTTGTCAAACGGGTTGGGTTTCTTCCCTGATAACAACCGCAAAGCAGAAGAGAATCCCAAGGAGATCCCTAGGTACCAGACCTTCTATTAGATGGTGGTGTGGCCATGGTGAAAATATGGTGGCCAGGAGTGTGAGGAAGGAACTGGAGGGCAGATACATCCCACAAGTGTTCTGGTGTGCCAGGTGCCTGATGCACACAGGTGAAGTTCTCAAAAGAAAGATTCTCTTTTCTCTCTCCTCCTCCTCCTCCTCCTCCTCCTCCTCCTCCTCCTCCTCCTCCTCCTCCTCCTTCTTCTTCTTCTTCTCTCTCTCTCTCTCTCTCTCTCTCTCTCTCTCTCTCTCTCTCTCTCTTCCCATCCCTTCTTCCCTCCCTTTCTCTCTCTCTCTCAAACACATACACATACATGTTACTTTTTACATTTTTAGACAGAAAAAGTACTCACTATTTCGGGCATCTGTAATAGCACTTGTGCCCTGTATAGTATTTCAAATTTTATTGTCATCTCCATGTTTCTGATTTCATGAAGGCAAGGAATATGTATTATTCACTTTGGAAACTTTGGCATCAAGCATAGTGACTTGTACTCAGTAAGTGTCAATAAATGTCCAATGTCCATAACAGGCAAATATATAAGAGAAATTGTGTGTGTTTGTGTGTGTGTGTGTGTGTGTGTGTGTGTGTGTGTGTGTGTGAGAGAGAGAGAGAGAGAGAGAGAGATTGAGAAGGGAAATTGTCTGAGCAACAGGAGACTGATGAAGTAAGTGTGAGCCTGCCATAGTAGGTATGGGCAAGGAAACAATGCAAGATATTTGAAGGAAATAAAGCTCGTAAAACTGAGGGTGTGTATGTATGTGTATGATTGTGTGTGTTGAAGTTGAACATTAGCACATAACCAATTATGTATTAAAATCAGAAAAGGAGATGAGTGGTTTGTGGTGGTCCCTTAACAACAGATAAGTATTCCCAGTTAGCTATTGTGTGATCTTCTGTTTTGTTTAAATATTTGTGGTAAAGAAAAGTAGTCTTCAAATTTAGAATACCTACCATTGTTGACTAACTCTGTGTTTAAGGGGGAAAAAAGCATAATGAATTTTTGAATTAAATATAGGGTATAGTCTAGATTTGAAATGTCTCCCAAAAAACCAATGTGTTAAAAAAGTATAGTTTCCATCTTGGTGTTATTGGCAAGTGAGTTGCGGCGGGGGTGTGGGGGTGGGGGGGTGGGGAGTGGGGTGGGGAATGGGGAGGGAGAAAGAGAGAGAGAGAGAAGGCAGGGATAAGATATGAGATACAGTGCTCAAGGGCATACCCCCGTGACCTACCTTCTCCAACCACCTTCTCTAGCCACACCTACCTGTCTACAAATACCACCCAGTAGAACATTCAAATTATTAATCCATCAAATGAATTAATCCACTGATGAAGTTACAGCTCTCATAATCCAACCACAGTGTTTCACCTGTGAACACTGCAGCACTGCCTAACTCATGAGCTTTAGCGGGGACATTCCTAAATTCAAAGTACAACAATAGTTCCTATGAGTCTTTGTCTTCTGAAAGACACAAGCCATTCCTTAGTGGATTTTGTACAGCCCCCAGGATAAGAAACCTATAGGTCTTACGTTTCTGAAGTGTTCCTGCACTCCATTTTTATAGACTCTTAGCATCTTCAAGATTAATCACAAATAGAACCTAGTAATGATAGAAGGCATGGAGTCCCCTGTGAATTGCCCACCTAATACCCAACAAGCTTCCTGTTACTGGAGAAGCCTGGGTTCTTGTAACCTCAGGTTCCTACTCTGCTAAATAGAAGAATGCCAACACTGTATTATTATACAGATGAAAGAAAAAAATATGTATAAAAGGCCTACACCACTTCTAAGAAATATTCAACAGTAAGTAATTAATAGTAAAATTACTAGTTACAGTAATGGTGAGAAATAATATTTAATTAAATATAGTTAACTACGGTAATTATATTAGTAGTCAAGAAACAATGTCTATGCTGTTTCCAAGGAGCACTCAATGATATATAGCTAATAACAGTCATAAGTGAACACAGGAAAAGCACTTTTTGCCATATTTCATATACTTGTTTATTTACATAGGTATGTATACCCTCTCTTTTTCCAGTTCCTCAAGACCTACTCAGGCTGAAAGCACTCATTGGCTAATTGCTCTTTACTCTAACACTACCTTTCTCCTCAGCCCCCCCCCCTTCTCTCTCTCTCTCTCTCTCTCTCTCTCTCTCTCTCTCTCTCTCTCTCTCTCTCTCTCATGAGGCATTTGCCCTCAGGAAGGTTTGGGCACTTCTCTACTTGCAGGGAGTGGTGAAACTGCAGGAGGTACAGATGGGGATGATTCATTCAGCAAACTCTTGCTTGGCGTGGTCTATAGAGGGCAGAGGTCCCTGAACCCTTGGAGCCCTTGGCTAGCTCTTCTCTGGAGCTGACTTTGATGCACTGGGCAAGGGAACCCAAGCCAGCTGCAGACACACCCCCTGCCACAAACTTCCTTCCTGCTTTCCTTGGGATGGGAAGGGGGGCTATTGCCAGAAGGAACTCAGGAACACAGCATGAGCCATCGCTGTCCCCAGGGAGCAGTGGGCTCTGCACAAAGAAACCCCATTTAGAAGGTTGGCTTTGCTCTCAGGGCCAGAAGGACAAGAGGTTACTAAAGAGAGTCCCCTCACCTTAAGCCCTGGAGATGGGTCTGAGAGAGAGGATGGATTCTCCCAGAAGTCTGCGGCAGGGGGCAGGATAGCCTGCACCCTCACCCTCCTGTCCACCCTCACCCTCCTGGTCTCCTGGTGCCCCTTCCACTTCCTCAGGTGTCCGCTGTCATTTCCCCATCACATCCTGCCCCCTTATTGCTATGGAACAATCCAGTGGGTTAGTGGGGTGCAGCTCTCCTCCTGAGCTTGACCAAGAAGGGGGTGGGCCTCTTAAGGGACAACCACAGCCACTTCCCTTCCAGGAAATTCATCAATAAACCAGTTGAATCTGCCCACCCTAGCAAAACCTCCCTCTTGCGACTGTTTCCTCTCTGTACTGGTATATCATTTAAAAATTATAAATATTTTTGCATATATGTGTGCATGTCCATATATTGCTACATTATATGTTTACATGGGTAGTTTACATATATATGTGAATTGCATTTGATTTTACATTATTTACACATATGATCTATATGTTGTCACAGGGACTCAGTAAGAGCTTAAGGAGCAACACACAAGAGCTGTCCTAGGTGACAGCTAGTGTCATGCACCATGAGGCTCTCCCCCTATGGTGTCTAGCCCTCCTGGCCAAGCTGAACACATTCATCCCAGAGATGAGAGCAAGTTAGAGATGGGATCTGCTGAGGCCATATCTGGAGTCTAAGAAGGATTAGAAGCTGTCCTGATCTTTTTCACTGGTGGAAAATACCACTCTGGGCTGAAATTGACAATAAAAAAAAATGTACAGAGGGGAAAACCCCAAGGAGCCTTTAGGACTTCCTCTGGCTGCATCTATGTACATACTGGACACAACAATTTAAAAAACCTGGTGTTATCAGTATCACCCGGGTCATCAAAATAGTTAAGTTCATGGAAATCACATGAGGAGTAGCGATTCCAACAAACCTCAGTCAGTAAAAAGAGATTTGCTGACCTCAAAGAGGATCAAAGAGGAAGGCAGATGCGCTGTCAGCGTTGTTCAAACCGTTTCTGAATTTAGGTCCTGTTTTTATTTTCCTAATCCATTAAGGCAATGGGAAGAAACATCTTTATGTATCTTTTCCAGGTCTACCATGTAGCAAACTCAAAATTCAAACCAAAGTACATACTGTAGCTAATTCACAATTTCCCCTGAAATTGTAGTTTTATTTCATTGTGTCTTTTTTATTTATTTTCTGTAGAAACAACTTTTGAGCAGGGATTAAAATTAAAATTACTCAATTTAAATAGAAAATTCTAGCTGAAATGTGCTGGTGTATTTTATGAGTTGGTTCTTCTAGAACTTAATGTGGCTTAAAAAGTTGTTACATTTCAATGTTATACTTAAAGATTTTAAGTTATTAGATGACTATTGATTGTATTACATTTCATATCTGGACATTTGTAAATGTATTTTAAATGTTGAAAAAATGAAGTAAAAATGCAAATGTCTGTATCCTTTAAAATGAAAAGTCAACTCTTCTGAGTTGAGAGGGGCAAAGGATGAAAAATTAATCCAGTGTCAGTGGAACAATACAAAATAGTCTAACGTGTAAGCAGAGTCCAAGAAAATGGGGGAAAGTGCAGAGCGGAAGATTATTGAAAGAAAGGATTGGTATTTACCAATTTGATAAAATATATAAATCCACAAATCAAACCAGCTCAGCTGACCTCAAGTGGAATCAATAAACATAAAACACCATGGCCTATCATCATTAAGTTGCTAAAAATAAGTGACCAAGAGAGAATGTTAAAAGCAGAGAAAAGATCCATGGAAAAACAAAGTCAAGAATATTTGTAGACTTCCCATAAAACATCATGTCAGGCAAAAGGACAAAGCAAAGACAGAAACTCTAGACCTAGGATCCAGCCTGTGAAAATATCCACTGGAAAAGGTCATATCTCACTAGTATGCAGAATTAGAATGCACCAATAAAATTATAAAAATAAAGCAGTCAAAACAATCCAGTTAAAATAAATGTGTATTCAGACAACAAAAATGAGAGAAAAAAATATGAGAAAATACATTAGAGGAAACTCTTTAGGCTGAAGGAAGATGGTATCAGATGAAAACCTATGTACACACTAAGTAATGAAGAAAACCATGATGAATTAACCTAACAAGGTGCATTATAGAAGCTCAAAATATTAAGGTTAATTGCATTTCTGAAAACTAGAAATAATTTCAAGATCATATTTATGTACACATATAAATATATGTAATACCATTATTTTATATGTGTATATGTATACACACATAATATAAATAAGATGTTATTTCCAGAGCATCAAAATACCCAATAATATACATATAGACAAACTTAATAAAATATGTGCAAGGCACTAAAACACAAATTACAAATTATTGCTGAAAGATATTAATGAAGACCTACATAAATGAAGAGGCATATGGCATTAAGGCATTGGAAAATATATGATATTGCCCTCAACTGGCAATCCTTCTACAAGTGACTTGTAGATTCAACATAATACTAATGATGCCCCAGAAAGCCCTTTTAAATAGTTGATAAGCTTATTTTAAATTTTACCTGGGATAATTGAAGACCTGGAATGGACTAATCGATGTTGTTAACTGTAGGAAAACGTGTAAGATATATGCTACCCAATTTCAAGACCTACCCCAAAGCTATATTTCAGTGATAAAAATTAATAGCAAGATACAAAATAAAGGAACAGAAAATTATTATTCAAGTCCTAAAATAAAATGCCTGAGTTGGTCCTACAACCAAAGCAGTGGACTTCCACTCTTTATTTCTTCCCTTCAGGTTTAATTGGTGTTCTTATTAAGGATATGAACATATATATGTCTCTTCATCTCTCTTCATACCCTTTCCACTGAGTATGGCAAATCTATAAGATCAGTGTACAGAATCAGAAAGGTGTTCTACCATACAGTATGGAGACTACACATTATAATAAAGTACTGTGCATTTCAAAAAAAGGAAGATTTTGCACATTTTCACTATAAAGAAATAATAAATGTTGGAAAAGATACATATTTAACCCAGATTTGATCATTATAAAATATATAATTGTGTTGAAATCTTATGGGGTACCCCATGAATCTGTGAAAAAATAAAATAAATAAAAATAAAGGTAACTGCTAATATGCTCAAATGAAGACTTAATCCTAGTCAAAGTTAGTTTCACTCATTTTTATGTTGCTACTTGTTTTCATGTTAAGTTTTAAAGAATCTTTATATACAACCTATCAGAGTCACATACCAATTTAATAATGGTAGTGTTCACAAAAACCTAATATGAAAGTCACTGGAATTTTTATACATGAAGAAGCTGAAGCATCACAATAAGTTGTCCAGGATCACCCATTTCGTAAGTTTTGAAGCATGTAATTAGGTATTTGAAAAACAATTATATTTATTAGAAATGTAAAAAAAAATAGGCAAAGACTCCTGGATATTTTCCTATTGCTATTCTTTTTTTAAAAAAAATTTTTTTAGCTGTCAATGGATCTTTTATTTATTTTTTTATATGCAGTGCTGGGTATCAAACCCAGGGCCTCACACATGCCAGGCAAGCTCTCTACCACTGAGCTACAACTCCAGCCCCTCCCCCATTGCTATACATTCTAATCACTTTTAGATAAGACCTAGAACAACCAGGTGAAGAGTAAGTTTGAAATGACATGATGTGAAATGAATGCAGGGAGTCTTCTCTAAAATTTAGGATCTTAATATCGGATCCGAATAGCCCAGAATGTGTATATGAACTTTTTTACAACTAAAAATGAACTACTCTTTTAAAATATCTGGGCATACCATAGTTCTCCGCAAAAGAAGGCATTCTCTAGTTCTTTAAACTCAAAGAGGCAAATCAGGAAATACAAGTGTAGGATGCTTTTCAAAAGCCAAGGTGGAGAAAAGAATCAGGTAATGAAGAACTTAGAAGGTTTAGCATGAGGTTTACATTATTTTTCTTCTTTTTTTCCGAAATTACAGAAAAATCCATTTAAGGGTTTTGCCCGGGTAGTATACTCTCTTATTGGTTCTATTTTCCATTTCTTCAGATATTTAAAACATGAAATTTGTCCTATTTCCAGTTATACCTTGGCTCAGCGACTCCAACACTACTGTCAGGGTTTAATCTTTCACCTCTCAGTTCTGCTCCCCTCTGTAGGGATTGTTCTGTCACAGGATTCTTAGAGAAACTCAGTGTCTGCTGAGAACAGCAGATTCACATCCTCACCGCTCCAAGCCCAACAGGAAAAGGAAATGATTTCCTTGTTGGTGAAGCAACAGTGGGATTAGATTTGATTGGCAGCATGTCATCCATACAATTGATGTTTCCTGTCACACTGCTACCCAAGAACATCACTTAAGTTGGGTTAGTGTGATTCTTCCATTGTCTAAATCCAGGAAAAAAGTGGACTCCTTGTGCTGGGGCAGAATCTTCTCCACCTTTGGAGAAGCTAAGTTGGGTCTTCACCTCTCCCCCCACAACTGCCCCATCATCTTGGTCCCTTTAGACCCTCAGCTCTTTGTGGGCTGAGCCCCCCCCCCACCAACCCGCAGGCACTGACAGGTCTTATTTTGGGGATATGGTGGCTGGGCACAGCTTTGCTTTCTCGAATCTGCCTGAACTGGGACTTGGCACAAACCCCCAGGAGGGATTTGGAGTCGTTTCCATGGTTACAGGGCCCACATGTATAGTATTCAGTATACACATTTTGTAAATAAAATGTTTTGTGGCTAGGGGTGTAGTTGACTTCTTCAAGAGGGGTTTAAATTATCTCTCAAATTCAGGTTCATGATTCTCAGAACAAGTAGAAAAACATTCTGGTGACAGAAGCTTCAGAATATTAATGAAGTTTTGAAGAAAAAGAAAAGTGAGGGAAGGATATAATGAATACAAAGTAATCAAAAGATGGTAATTAGTTACAAAAATAGATAAGCATGTCTTTACTACATAGTAAAATATTTTTACTTAATATTAATTATGTCATCAGTACTATTGGCATAATGGCCTAGCACTGTGAAAAGCACATTGAATTTATGTTTCGGGGGTTCCGGGGAGTTCTACCACTGAGCTACATCCCCAGTTCTTTTTGTTTTTATTTTGAGACAGGGTCTCTCTATATGCTCAGGGTCTATATGCTGAGGCTGGCCTTGAATTTGTAAACCTTCTGCCTCAGTCTCCTGAATGGCCACCATACTAGATAATTTATAAAATTAAACAATACTAATAAAAATAAATGTCAGGGTCAAAACTATATATAAATTAGAGGAAATATAAAAAGAGACGCAATAAATTTGGGATGAGAAAAAATTTTCTAAGCAATTGAAACCATTAATGAATAAATATTATGGGATAATAAATAAATATTCTTGTAAAAGAAATGATAAAACTCTTTACATTACAAACATATTTTTATAACAAGAGGCACCAAAAGTAAATGTGAAAGAAAAATAGCTCGCTGAAAAAAAAAAAACTATAATTGCATCACAGGACACAGATGGTGAGTTAGTATCACTCATATGAAAATATCAATATATAATAAGTAAGAAGATAAATAAGCTAATAATATGAACCATTAACTCACAAAAGAAGAAAAATGACAATAAACATACTTTAATGTAGAAAGGAAAACACTCCATTATTATGACTTCATCCATAAAATCGTTTACTAACAACTGAAACAGGTTTTAAGATCCAGCTTCTCAACATGGAATCAAGGACCCATCTCAGCTCCATGGTTTGCTGATTCTGCTTATTTTATTTCATTTTAAATCTAGTTCACTTGGAGACATACACATCTGCCGGTGATAAAGCAGGTCACCTGTATTCTCACAGATGTTCAGTAAGAGATGTTGAACACCTGGGTTAACATAAAAGCACCAGTTTTCAGATTCACCCCATGGAACTTCCAGATTACCATCTAATCTTCAACCAGGAAAATGGAAAGCCCTTAGTTCTTAAGTGACTTTTTCTAATTATTGTCCACATACAAAGGTGGATAAAGTGGACAATAGGTACACACACACACACACACACACACACACACAAATATGCATATCTATATACACACACTTACATATGTCAATTCATCCTTTGAATCAACACATATTTATAAAGTGTCTATGAGGGAGAACTGGATATAAACTTGATTACGATATAAACCTATTGAGGTGGGGAAGAGAGAAAGAGTGAGATTGTAAACGTTGAATCTCACCCAAGTGTATGTCTATCAGTGGCGTTTGCCCATACAAGGACTCACTGTCCTATATACCATGGTATTTTGCATGGCACAGGTGAAGAAGCAGAAGGCAAAGAAGGGAGATATTCATGTATTTCAACTTCCAGAAGAAAAAAAAATAGTTGTGACCCTTAAGGTGGATTTAACAAACAAAAAATGAAAACAAGCAAATGGGAGGAATAGCACTGGACAGGGAAGCAGGAATATGTGGTCTGCATCAAGGACTCATGGTGCCCACTTCAGTAATGTCCTCCAGCCCCTCACAGGTAAGGCTTCTTTGCCATTGTACTGCCCTGAAGATGGATGAATGACACTCGAGTCCTGTTGACCACCAAAGGCATGATTTATTTACTCAGCTTCCAATATTCTGCTAAAATTCCATTGGAATGCATCGCTGAGTTCCTGAGGGGGAATGGGAACATGATCCTGAGCTTTTATAGACAGAAAGACAGAGATAGAGAGACAGGTTAGAGTTGGATTCTGGCACTTTCCCAAATGGGGTTCTTGCTTAAAATTCAGAATAGATTTTTCTGGAACATTTTTCTCTTGATGTGACATCAAACTTCCTTAAAAAGGTGCAGCAGATGCTCTTTCTGTCACCGGAGGGTTTGGTGGCAGAATCAACACGACCTGTGAAACACATGAGAATGCAGGTGAGCGACCAAACTATGTCAGGCCTCCCTTCCCCACCCACTTATGTCATCTGCAGCGTCCACGCCACCCTCTCTGAATTCCATCCAGAGCAGCCTGGTGGGCTCTCAGGCGTTCCTCAGACCAGGCTGGATCCAGGAGCCTCACCCAGGGATGCTCTGGGCCTGAGATGTGGTGGCTGGGGCTGAGCCTTAGAGTGGATCCATCTTATGCATGGATGATGGTCCCTGAGGAGTCACCCCTAGCCCAGGTGCTATGGAAATGCCGGGCTGCTCCTCCAAGCCAGGTTACTCGTGCTGATGACAGTGCACACCCAAATCAGGATCTGCTGCCACAATAAAGCCCTACCGAACCCACACTGGCCCAGGGTGGCAGGAATTATCAGGAAACTACGGAATATTCTTCCACAAACTCAGCAGGACATGAAGCTTTGGGGGACAGTGGCAGAAGCAGGAAGACATGGAGACTAAACATCCAATGACTTGAAGCCACTGCTCTCCTGGATTCACTCAGGAGAGTAGAGGGAGCAGCAGCTACTGGCTCTCCAACGACTCCAGAGCAGAAGGGATCACACTTACATGCTGAGATTTTAAAGTTCCTAAAATCTGCCTCTATGCCCAAGTGCTTCTCTCAATGAGAATAAAATGCCTCATTCCATGAAATTACAAAATCTTTGTTAATTTCTGAGAAACTCACACATTTGGGGCCTTAATAATGAAAAACCCACTATGAGACTTCAGGTGATTTAGCTCCTGTCTCTTCTGTGGGGGAGTTAGTTGTGTGGTGTGGCCTGGGAGCCTCCAAAGAAGGCAAAGAGGCAAACAGAAATGAGAACCACAAGAGCAGTCTCATTAAACTGTTGTTCTATATTTGTCTGTGAGTTTTGCTGCCCAAGGGCCTTTGGGTAATGAAGCTAATGAGCAGCTATTGAGGTTTTACTAGCCACTTCTCTGGAACCCTCAATGTTTGGAGGCTCCTCCTGCCCTGTTATTCCTATAATTTCTTTCTTGGTTTCTTCTCTGTCCATTTCCCACTTTCCTCTCTTCGGATGACTTTCTTTCCACTTAGCCACCTGGCGAGTCTGCTGCAGGCCTCAGGTAACACAATGGCCAAATGTGCACAACTGGTGGAGAAGTTGGATGCCTCATTTTTCTTCATTAGGCCAGGGAAGGTTTTGTAGTAGAATAACAGAGTAAAGTCCGGCATTCTCTGGGGATCTCGTCACTGTAAAGTGTTTCCCTTCTTTGGATTTTAAAAGATGCCTTTTAAGAAGGTAAGGATGGGGAAACCTAGCCTTTCTTCAGCCACGGTGACAGGCGGAATTCTAAGATCACACTCAGTGACTCATATTCTTGTAATACGATGTCAATATGATGGGATATCTCTCCTGTGAGTAGTTTACTGATCACTTTGGCTTTGAGTATATCATTATTCTGGATGAACCTGACCTAATCATGTGAGCCCTTTAAAAAAGACTGAAAGAGAGCTGGGGGTATAGCTCACTTGGTAGGGTGCTTGCCTCGCATGCACAAGGCCCTGGGTTCAATCCCCAGCACCACAAACACACAAATAAATAAAAAGACTGAAAGAACTTGAGACATATGCTGTCCTACTGTCCTCAGAGAAGTATGTCTTGTGAGTCCAAGAATGGAACATGCCACATGAGCATGGAAGAGGGCTAGAAACTTCATATGAGATCATGGGCTCCACCAGCTCTGTGAATGCAGCTAATCTGTGTTTAGACTCTTGATCCTTGAAACTGAGATAATCAGCCTGTGCTGTCCTAAGCCTCCAGGTCTATGAAGTCGACCACACAGCAATAGAAAACTGGTAGAGATGTCTTCAATGACGGCCAATATACTCACCCCACCAGGGTTGCAGCAGGTCACTTTGCATCCAAAGGCAGCGACGAACACAGCAATGCAGAATTCCAGCACACTAAAAGTGAACATCACAGCATCTACACCCTAAAAATAAATTCATACCAAAGAAACATGAGGAATCCAGACAATATGTTCCTACATTTAAAATTAATAGAATGCCCAAAGAGAAAAAGTATGGGCCAGGAGTATAGAATTCTGGCTCCTAATTATGAACAACCATTGGCCAATTCTTGGAACACTGTATGTCACCTATTCTCTCACTTTTTTTGGCTGATGAAATAATCATCCCCCCTCTACCCCCCCCCCCGTTCTCTACATCTCAATGCTATTGTGGACACAGAATATGAAAGAGCTTTGAAAAAGTTGGTGGCAGGGAATTGTAAAGATTTTTCAAACACAAGTAACTCCATATAGTTAATGCAGTAATCAAATCTCACATCTTAAATATTCTAAGCAGAATAAAAATTCACCCAAGCAGTCCACATCCCCATTCTTAGAACTTGTAGATGTGTTAGATGAAATGGCAAAGAGAATTAAGCTTTCAGATGGAGGAAAAGTTGTTCATTAGCTGAAATGGGAGAATAATCCTGCACTGTTCAAGTAAACCCATCCTGCTAAGTGGAAGCAGGAGGCAGAAGACACAAAAGTCAAAGTCACTTTAAAATACGGCACCACTGGAAGATAGAAGCAATCTAACAAAAGAGGTGAAAGACCTCTACAATGAAAACTACAGAGCCCTAAAGAAAGAAATTGAAGAAGACCTTAGAGGGTGGAAAGATCTCCCATGTTCTTGGATAGGCAGATTAACATTGTCAAAATGGCCAGACTTCCAAAAGCACTTTACAGATTGAATGCAGTTCCTAGTTAAATTCCAAGGCCATTCTTCATAAAAAATAGGAAAAGCAGTCATGAAAATCATTTGGAAAAATAAGAGGCTCATAACAGCCAAAGCAATCATTAGTGAGATAAGTGAAGCAAGAGGCATAACAATATCAGACCTTAAATTATACTACAGAGCTACAGTAACAAAAACAGCATGGTATCGGCACAAAAACAGACATGAAGACCAATGGGACAGAATAGAAGACTCTGAGACAAACCCACATGAACATAGTTATCTCGTTCATACTAGACAAAGGTGCCACACACATACATTGGAGAAAAGATGTCCTCTTCAACAAATGGTACTGGAAAAACTGAAAATCCATATGTAGTAGAATGAAACTGAACCCCTATCTCTCAGTCTGCACAAAACTTAATCCCAAATGAATCAAAGACTTAAACATTAGACCAGAAACCCTCCACCTACTAGAAGAAAAAGTAGGCCCAACTCTCCACCGTGTTGGCTTAGGAACCGACTTCCTCAACAAGACTCCTAAAGCTCAAGAAGTAAAGTCAAGAATCAATAAATGGGATGGTCTCAAACTCAAAAGCTTCTTTACAATGAAGGAAATAATCAAGAGCGTGAAGAGAGAGCCTGCAGAATAGGATAAAATCTTGCCTCCTGCACCTAAGATACTGCATTACTCTCTGGGATATATAAAGAACTCGGAAAAACCAAATAACTCAGTCAGTAAATGGACAAAGAAACTGCAAAAGAAATACAAATCATCAGCAAACATATTTTTTAAATGTTCAACATCTCTAGCAATTAGAGATATGCAAATTAAAACTACACTGAGATTTCATTTTATTCTAGTCAGAACGGCAATTATTAATACAAGTAATAATAAATGTTGGCGAGGATGTACGGGAAAAGGTACCTTGTGGGACTGGAAATTGGTGCAACCATTCTGGAAAGCAGTATGGAGATTTTTCAGAAAGCTTGGAATAGAACCACCATCTGACCCAGTTATCCCACTCCTTAGCATATACCCAAAGGTGTTAAAATCAGAATACTCTAATGATGTAGCCACATCAATGTTTATTCACAATAGCTAAGGAATGGAACCAACCTAGGTGCCCTTCAACAGATGAATGGATAAAGAAAATGCGATACGTATACACAATGGACCATTACTCATTCATAAAGAAAAGTGAAATTCTGACTGGTAAATGAATGGAACTGGAGACTGTCATTCTAAGTGAAATAAGCCAATCTCCCCAAACCAAAGGTCAAATGTTCTCTCTGATATGCAGATGCTATCACACAACAAGGGGTGGCCACAGGAAGAACAGAAGTTCAGTGGATTAAACAAAGGGGAGGGAAGGAATGGAGGGTAGAAATAGGAAAGAAAGTGGAATGAATCTAACATAACTTTCCTATGTACATCTATGAATATACCACAGTGAATCTTCACGTCATATACCTACACAAGACTGGGAATCCTAATTAGAATAAGATATATTTCATGTTTGTATAAGTATCTCAAAATATATTCTACTGTCATCTATAACTAAAAAGAACAAATTAAAAGAGAGGATGACAAGGCAAGGGACCTTGGTTGTCTCTAGAAGTTAAGGAAGGGAAAGAAACAAATTCCATACGGACTCTTCAACAAGTGAAAAAAGTTTATTGCTTTTTTTGGAGCCAGCAACCTCCCACCTCTCGAACCATATGGTTCAACCATATGCTTGAACCATAGTGTCCCATGACAAAAGGAAGCACTCACAGTTAAGATGGACATGATCAGGGAACAGTCCTCTACCACCATATCATGGATACACTGATGGTATTCAAATGACAAGATGCTCAAGCTGGATATACTGAGCATGATCCCCGACGCAGCCAGCACAGAGCTGGCTATGTTCAATCCTAGACTGGCTTGGACCTGCAATAGGAATAAAAATCAGTTAAGCTACCCAATAATGTCATCGGCTGTATCTCCATCAATCACTTCGAGCCCTCCACCTCTTTCCCAGCACCATCCTATCTTGATCATTTCAGTAGTCATTATAGTAGAGATTGTATTTCTGCATAAAATTATATATTTTATATATAAAATAGTAGCCATGATTTCAATGTTTTTTTTTTCTTTATAGTAGTTTATTCTCTTGTCAAAATACTAATATCATCCAGTTATTTTCAGGATAAAATTTCCAGTGACTCCCATGTGCACATAAACTCTGAACAGAATTAATAGAGATTTCAAAGACCTTTATATTTTAGCTAGAAATCCATGTCTTGCATTCAGGTGTCTGCCACAGGTACCTGACCGATCTTTTTCTATATTCTGCCAATGTGTCAGGCCTCTATGCCTTTTGTATATTCTCTCACTGTATTCCTTTTTCCATATTTTCTCCTCACAGTGGAAGAACAGAGACTTTTTATAAGAACTAAAATTGCTTAGGAAAGTGTGAAAGATTTACTGGGTTACAGCACCAGACACATTTCAATAGTTTAAGTCAGTAAACATGAGGGAGATAGACCAAGGTCAGGTTTGGAGAGATCATACTGATCATGCTCTAGAGTTTATTTATCTGTTGAGCAATAATAATTCAAATATGGCCGTTAGCCAAGGAAAACATTTGTTGAGATCTAGGCTTCTTTCTTTCTTTCTTTCTTTTTTGCTTTGAGAAAGACATATTGGCATGAACATTATGTGTTAAATGATTCTTATATAATAAATCTTATTCTGAGTTTCTTTTTTTTTTTTGCAAACTCAAAACATTTTCTGGATGTAGTTGAAATGTACTCATCAATAAGTCAATAAGTATTAGGCCACATCAATACTTGGTACTACTGTTGTCAGGGGCTGGGTCTCAAGCTTCAAGATTTGAACCCACTTGACATTCCTTCTCAGGGTTCCTCTGTATCTTCATGAAGAGCCCTCACCTTGCCAAACTAGTTGGTCTTATGTCGGTAATTCCATTATCAGCCAATTATTCGACTATAGCTTTTGAAAGACAACTCCAACTCATTATTTCTCCTGAAGTTTTTAAACAAAGTCTGATTTGCAAATATCTCTGAATCCGTCGGCTGCCTGCTCATTTTACTAATTGTTCCCTTTGCTAAGCAGGAACTTTTTAGTTTGATGTTATTCCACTTGTTTATTTTTGCCTTTATGCCCATGCTTCTGGTTTTACAGCCACAAAATCATAGTTAAACCAATTTACAGGGGTTTTGTCCCTATTTTTTTAAGGAGTTTTATGGTTTCAGGCCTTAATTCTATATAAGAATATATGTCCCCCTTTGGATTTTTATATAAAATAGACTCGACTAACTAGTTGCCATAAAACAAGCTACCTACACATAATGGTGGTCGTTTTGGATCCAGAAATTAATTTGGAAAAAAGGACATCATTGCAACATTGAGTTTCCTTTACCTCTTCATAGTTTATCCCTTCATTTGTTTTATATAGCTCCTACATAGACATTATAAACGTCTTTTTACACATATTGAATATGATTGCTTGGTTACATTTTGTTATTATAATTTTAACATTAAAAAATTCAGCTGTTCATTAGCTTGTGTTTGAATGTGTATGTGTATGTGTGTGTATATGCATGCACATGTGTTATACACACACATACATTTGACTTTTGTATTTTGGCCATATACATGGGGAATAGTGCCATTGAGTTTAAATCCTCATTATTTTTCTATAGGTTCATTTAGATAAACTATGACCATAATAGGGTCACCCATAAGTAATTATAGTTTCATCTCTTTCCTTTCTGTTCATCTTTTTTGCTATTTCTTACCTAATTGCCCTGTTTGGGTCTCTAATGTAAATACTGTGTGCAAACTGTATAACTTACAAGATATATACATTTTCAAAATATATAAGGAATTCCTACAAATCAATGCCAAAGACAAATAAAAATGTAAATTTAAAATAGACCTCTTTCCAAAGAAGATGCACAAATGGCCAACAAATATAAGACCTGGTGCTTAATATCACTAATTATGAGTAAAATTCAAATCAAAGCCACAATTATGTATCCTCTCCTACCTTTGGGGATGGTGATCATTAAAAAGACAAAAGATAGCACGTAACCATGAGGATATAGAGAAAATAAATCCTTCTTCACTGAATGTATGGATACAGCCATAATGGAAAACACTATGAAGTTCCTAAAAAAACTAAAAATAGAACCATCACATGACCCAGAAATCACTTCTCTGGACATATACTCAAAGGAAATGGAAACAGGATTTCATAGAAAGCTGCACTTCTGTGCTTATCTCAGCGTCATTCAGAATAGCCAAGCCACAGAAACCACTGAAGTGTCAGTTGGTGGATGAAGGAAAAAGAAATTGTGATACTCATCTCTAAATATCGACACCACCTGTGGATACCTATCACAACATGTATGTATAAGTACGATGGAGTATTATTCAGACTTTTAGGTGTAGGATATCCTGCCATTTTCAATAACAGGAATAATCCTGGGTCCAATGATTCAAACACTTGAATGTGGAACACAAAAACATTGCATTCATAGACACAGAGAGTAGAATGGTGGTTAGTAGGGGCAAAAGGGTGAGGAAACATGGTAGATGATGATCAAAGGGCATAAGATTTTAGTCACAAAGAATGATGATGTTCTAGAGAGATAATACACAGGGTGGTATTTATAATCAATAGTAATGGATACTTGAAATTGGACAAAAGAGTAGATCTTAAGTTTTCTCATCACATTCAGGAAAAAAGGTAACTATCGGAGGAGAATAATGTATTAATTAGCCTGTTTGTGGTGGCAATCAGTTATTTGTGTGTGTGTGTGTGTGTGTGTGTGTGTATACATATACAGACACACACACACAAGAGTATCTTGAATGTATACATTTTAATTAAAAATCATGTTTAAAAATAAAATGAAGTTACACCTAAAAATCTGTTTTCTGCCATTGACATGTGACAAAGAGGATGATCACTTCATCCTCTTTGAACAGGAAAAAAAGAGGAACTATTACTCACCAGACCTTTGGTAGTTCTGATTGCAGCTGCAATTGAAAAAGATCCTGAAATAATAAACTAGGAAGAAGAAGAGGAAGAGGGAAAAGAAGAAGATGATGAAGAAGAAGGGGAGAAAAATTTAAACAAATATATAAAATCATGAATTACTAAACGTTATCCATAAATTAGACAGATATGTTAAGCAGGTCAATTATTACAGAAGAAACACGTTTACAAATAACTGTTTTTTTTCCCCCCAGAAACAACAGAGGAATTCTACCAGATGTATTCTTACAGGGATTTACCAAACTTTTCAAAAAATATCTAAGTGCAATGATATCAAAATCGCTCGAAGCTGGGCCTGGTGGCACATCCCTGTAATCCCAGTGGCTCTTGCAAGTTCAAGGTCAGCCTCAGCAACGCAGCGAGGCCCTAAGCAACTTAGCAAGACCCTGTCTCTAAACAAAAAATAAGAAAGTGCTGGGAATGTGGCTCAGTGGTTAAGTGCCCCTGGGTTCAATCTCTAGTACTCTGCAACCCCCCACATAAAAATTGCTTGAAAGCATTGAAAAATAGATTCCAAATTCCAGATATGAAGTAACCCTAATATGGTACCAAATTGAATAAGATATTAAAAACAAAAAGAAATAGAAAATTATTCTAATTTGAAATATCTTTTAAAAGTTGTAAATGAATAGCAAAGAAATAAATTAATAAGAGTAAATTAATAGCAAAGAAAAATTCAAATTTCTTATTAAATGATGACTAGAATACATTAGTTCATTTGGTTTCATCAGTTGGGAAATTATCTTCCATTTAGCTAAAATGGCCAAGGTCAACTCAGAGTCTTTTACTTCAACTATTCAGTGGTTTGTGTCTGTATATACTTTTCAAGTTCAATTTTAGATGTCTCAAAATTTCATATTAATACCAGAATTGATTGGCTTAGTGAAATAGTTTGATTAACCTCCTCAACAAACTTCTAATACCAAGACAGAATAATTCATGGAAACTTAATCACCCTTGGGCCAAAAAGTAGCACAAAGAATTAGCTGTTTCATTACATGAAATAAAACATGAATATATGTGATTTTTTTTTCAAATGCATTTTTAACTTTGAAATATTATCATAATTTATGGCATTAATGAATTTAAGACGAAAATTAACTTTGTAATTGCTTTTTGTATTTGCAATATTGATAAGCCAATAAGATTCACCATTGCTGTCAATAAAGATCAAATTATAAATACTGTTATATATAAATAACATTGTTGTTAACAAATATAATTATTTATATTTTAGATATAATTATTTGTAAAATATAAATAATAAGTATAAATAATTGTAAGATATAAAGAATTCAATTTTACACAACATGATAGAACATTTTTGGAAGTCTAAAAGTTTTTTCATGTTTAATAGGGAAAGCCGAGGACCATCACATTAAAGTCAAAATCACGATGAGATTTTGCAATATGCAATATCACTCTGAATACATTAACTAAAATAATTAAAAATAAGAAAAATATTTGGAACAAAGATCTAAATTAGTATTATTTATGAATATCCGTTGAACAGCAAATATCCAAGATTCACAATTGAGAGGTACTATAAAGGGTAAGAACATTTAGTATGGCACAGGGAAAGCATCATACACACACACACACACACACACACACACATAATCAATATTTGTGTTGGTGTTTTTGAAGATAGGATTGTATAAAAGTATATCATTTACCATAGCAAAAATATACACAGTTGGCCCTCCAGATCCACAGGCCTACATCCACAGATAAGGAGGGCTGAGGGATGATTTAGGACACTTGAGCAGTCCCAGATTCTCCTTTTGGCAACTCTAGGAGTCCTGGATCCCTCCCGCTACGGCTATTGAGGGATGAACTGTATATACATGTGCACTCTGTGTTCAAAGGTATCTCATGGGGAAAATCTTAACAGAAAATGTGAAAATGCCTATGAATAAAACTACAATATTCCAAAAGAATGCAAAAGAGCACTTGGATAAACCAGTGAGGGGATACTTTTATGCTTATGGAATTCTACTCAAGGACATGTAGGTTGATGGGTAATTAAAGAGGTCAAAATAATAAATATTTATAATTGTTTCTTGGTGTTGGTACTTGTACAGTGTAAGGGAAAAGGAGGTGTTGTACAGGTGGAGCCTGAAAATAAAATTGAAAAAGTAATGGAAGGTGGCAGCAAGAGACAATCATCCAGTTAAGCTAAAGCTCATCTAGTGGGCACACCTACAATACTCTAGTGGTTCCTCAGTGGACCAATGCAGCTCCTGAACCTGCCCCACGCATAGGCAGCCTAAACTACATAGATTTGTTACCAAAACGGGCTTGGTAAGGAAAGGAAAAAGGAGTCAGAACACTCGACAGGTTGGATGTGTGCAATTATGGGATTATATTGACGCTACTGAAGCCCAATTCCTGTACCAAATAGTGGGATAATCTTGGGCAAGTTACGTAACCTCTCCAGGTTCCAGTTTCTTTATCCGTACAAGAGCTTACTGACAATGCTCCCTCCAAAGTTTGTAGTGATGGTTTGAAGCAGAATTACACATATAAAATATTAAGTAGAGTGCTGAGATCATGGTAAGATTTTAATAAAAAGTTTGGCTTGGCAATAGTAGTATTTGACCTTTAGTGTTGCGCAACATCCCAGAAGTAGAACAGCTCTTAAAATTCTTCCAATTTTGCAACACTGCAGGAAACTGAAGAGGAAGGACAGAAACCAGGTATATAATAAAACTTTGAACTCTCTCAGGCTCAGATTTACAGGTTAAGTGGAAACCCCACAACATTCAAATGGTCTCCCTTATTCTAACATTGATCCAGTTTATAAATTTCATTTTTTTTCCTCCTCAGTAGATGAAACTTGATATTTTATACTTATTTTTAACCTTCAATTCTTAGGAATGACTCTGTTGTGTTTTATCTGGGGGAAAAGTTTTTAAAGTTTTTAAAGTTCTAGTTTCATTCCGTTTTACTTGTAGGTATTACTAAACATAGAAAAAATAAAAGTTTATATAACAGCTGTTCTATTTTCTAAGGGAACAATTTCCTAAGATTTGATAATTGATGGGTGAGACACACTACATGGCCTATATATCAGGCAAGTGTCTCTTCTTCCTTGCAAAAGGAGGCGTCCCTCAATTTGCTCAGTTTCTCTTGAATTTCAAGGAAATGTGAACCCTTCCCAGCCATGGAGGTGAATCTTGATTAGTTCAAGCAAATAATGGCAAGTCCATTATTCTTTAATTTGAGAACAAGTAATTTAAAGTTTGATACATTCTGCCAACAATCCTTGATGAAGTCCTTACTAACCCTGGAAATGATTAGCCACTACGGTCCTTATTCTAGTTTGGTATTTTGCTCCTTTCTGCTATCATATATTTTAATTCATGTTTATAGAACATTTAATCTGTCAACTTCCTGAGTTGCATATTATTATTATCATTTTAAATAGGAAAAAACTGAGCTAAAATAACATTAAGATATCTTTCTCAAACTTAAAAAATGTAAGTCAGGGAATGTAGTTTTCTGATAGAGCACTTGCGTAGCATGCACAAAGCTCTAGGTTCAATCCCCAGGACTTTAAAAAAATTAAGAAATAGCTGGTCTGGATGGTGCACACCTATAATTTTAGTGTCTCAGGAAGCTGAGATAGGAGGACCCCAAGTTCAAGTCCAGCCTCAGCAATTTAGTGAGGCCCTAAGCAACTTAGTGAGACCCTGTTTCAATCAATCAATCAAAAGGGTAGGGGATGTAGCTCAGTGGTAAAGCACCCCTGTATTAAATCCCAGCATTCCCCCACCAAAAAAAAAATTAAAGAGATACAGGATAGAGTCAAGATAGGATTCCAGAACTTGGGATATTAACAATATTAACATTGACATTATCTCTAATTATAACAGAAAGTACTCACCATCACCGACCCCCAAACTGGGTATGCTGTGTTAAATAAAATGGGGTGTGGTTCATAAAATGGCACCAGGACACTCATCATTATTATTCCCAAGCTGAGGTTTATCAGGGCAATAAGAATCTGCACAACCTAGAAATTATTAAAAAAAAAAAAACAAAAAAGCAAAAACTGATCATTCACCATAAAAAGAGTGTCCATGACATCCTCTTTCCAACCACTAAGTCACCCTCATTCTCTGCCTTTTCAAATACCCAGATGACCTCTTGTCACCTTTCTTCACATAAAGAACTCTGCTAACTTCCCACAAATTATCCCTCAGAATATTGACCATTGTCCCAGTGATTTCAAGGTTAGAAGGGGTGTGCCCAAACTGCCCTGAGCTGCTTTTCTGATATCCATGATGCTACTTCTACCAACAGTGGTTGCTCTCCTTTGCCACACACTCAGACAGGGGTCACCCAGGGATTTGGGAGCAATTATTCCAGCAAGGAGAAGTAACCTGAAGAAAGGAGAGTATGTACAGGGGAAGAAAAAATGATTGCTGATTACAACACTTAGTGGGGGTCTGGGACCTGAGAACAAATGTATGAATACAGGGTTCTAAAACCAGGGGAGTGGGAGCACAATCACCCTCATGCATTACAACGGATCCAAATATTTTTTAAAAAAAAATTATCAAAATTTTGGGGATGGAGCAAAACCGGTGCTTTGAGGGAAATTCATAGCACTGAGTGTACAAATTAGAAGAGATTTAAAATCCGTCATCTAAGCTTTCACTTTAGGAAACAAGAAAAAAGAGAGCCAATTAATTCCAAAGTTAACAGAAGAAAAAAATGATTAAAAAATTAGATCAGAGGTCAGCGGAATGGAAATGGGAAATCAATAGATAAAATCAACAAAAGCAAAAGCTGTTTTTAAAAAAGTTAAATGAAATTAATAAGCATTTAGCCAGGCAAACTGAGGAGGAAACAAGATCCAAGACACAAAGTACTGATACCAGAAATGAAGGGGAGGCGTCACTACAGATACCATGGGGCATTCAAAGATACTAAAGGAATACTGGGAGCAAGCCCACGCCCACACTTGTGATGACCCCGGTAGAAGGAATCCTGATTGAACACAGAATGTACCAAAACTCATAAAGAATAACATGCTTTTTAAGTCCAACTATGTAACTCTGGAAAAGCAAATCATGCTGCCAGTAAAAGATCAGTGGTTGCTAAGGGTTGCGGGAAGGAAAAGAAGAATATGTAGAGCACAGAGGAATTTTAAAGAAGTGTGACTAGTTTGTCTCCATGCTAGTGGTGCATACATGTTACTGTATGTTTTCCCAAAGCCACAAAATGTACAAAACCCTGAATGAAACCTCATGTCCATTAGGAAACTTTGCTAACAATGTCGTGTCCATCTAGATTCATCAATTGTAACAAATGCACCACTCGTGAGGGAGGTTAATTAAGGGGAAGTTATGCATGTGTCGGAGCAGGATAGATCTGTAGGTACATATTAGAAAATTTTGCTGTGAACTTAAAAACCACTCTTAAAAAGTCCATTTAAAATACATATTAATATGTTAAAAATGAGCCCTCGTGTATGTCAACATATAACATATTTCACCAAAAAAACCCTGTATTTTTCCAAGACAAAAAATAAAATGGTGGAATACAAAAAAAAAAAAAAATCCAAACTGTTCACAATGGCTTTTTTTTTTTTTCCCAGTAGCTTGACGTTTGGAGTGGAAATAACCTCCATTCTCAATGTCCTTTCATCTGCCCTAATCTGTTCTTTAACTCTCCATTTCTTTCAGGTGTATCCACCTAAGAGTCCAGATCCAAGGGCTTGGAGGATAGATTGTTTTCATTTTCTGAGGAGCAGGATAAGAAAAGGAAGCAGAGAGACAGATATAGGGACAATAAGGTCCATCTGTTACCAGACAGGCCTATGACAGGGACCTCAGCTACCATCCAGAGCCTCTTCTTTGGCTGCTCTCCACCGGGGTGAAGTATAACTCTCCTGGATGACCCACAACCTGGAGTGGATCTGGACGTCATCATACCTCAAATGTATTGAAATCATGATGTGATGGAGCATTTTAACATTTTTCAAATGGTAAGGCCTGAAGACCAAAATCAGGCACCCATGATTCTAGGTCTGGTTGATGTATTACCAGGCAGTGAAACAGAGTATGTGGTATTGGGTTGATAGGTGTGAGTTTCTCTCAGATCCACCACTGACTTACCCCAAGGACTTTGGGTTCTCCCCTCAAGAACTTCTCTTGCATCTCTTTCCATAGCTGGGAGCGTAGAGCCCTTGACTGTCCCAGATGCACAGCAGAGCCAGCCTCCAGGGTGGTCTGGTCTGTTCCTTGCACGGTTGCCATGGCAACAGAAACAGTGCTAGAATAAGAAATGAAATTTCTGTGACCAGAGGGGGACACGGCACTCTGAGGCAGATTTCTTCCTATCTGCAAACTCTGGACTGTGGTCCCATTATAGATGATAGCTGTTTGCGCCAGAAAAGTGGAAGAAGCAACCGATTAAGGAGGGGAAGTGGAGAGAGAGAAAGAGAGAGAAACCCCTGTGTTCAGGTGCACAATATCTTCACATGTTGAGTGGAAGCTTACTGAGGTTCTTCAAGGCACAGTTGATTCTGACATCACTTCTGCTTCACTCAGACCCCATGAAAGAATAAAGTTTGAAGGCGTGTTCTCTCTTACTGGTAGCCCAACATGCAAAAGATGTTGTGATGTCTAAACATGCTATATTCAGGTAACTGATCCAGATTTAGATGGAAAGGATTATCTACCTAAATTTATCATTGACAGATCAAGAGAACTCCATTACTATCTAGAAATAAGTTGATGGAAATCAGTAGGAGGAAGCTCAGATAATGAGAAATATAAAACTATAAAATTTAAAGACATACAATTTATAAAAAATAAAATAATTTAATTTAATAATTTAAACCATTAGTTTTAGTAGCATACTCTCAAATTTATAGAAAGCAATAAAAGGAAAGTACAAAAGGATACATCATAAATAATAAAAAGTAATACTATAAAAATTAAAACAAAAGGAGTAATAAACAAGGAATGCATAATACGAATGAATTTAAAAGAGTTAAGGACAGGAATTGAATGTAACCAAAAAACAAAACAAAACAATGCTTGTTCTCTTTTCTTGTAGAAAATTTCAAAAAATAATTTGGAGACAGAATTAAAAATTTATTTAAAAAATAAAACCGAGAAACAACTAACGTCCCTATAAATCAGGGGGAATGATTATTAATAAAAATTGTATTAGGATGAATTTGTGGGGAATTTTAGAGTTTCAAAGAAACTGGACACCTGGCCACAGAGGTCTAAATCATAAACTATCATTTATAAACCTGGAACTGAATGTATCAGTTGATAGCTGGAACTACCCTAGAGAAATATCATTCTAAGAAACATAGAAAACAGGAATAAAGGAGAAATCAAATCCAAAACACATTTGCTGAGACAGCAATCTGTTTTGTAATACACTAGAGTCCACGAAGAAGGGAGAAATCCCACAAATTAAGGTCATTTGGTTATATGATCACAAAGACCACTTGTTTCTAGGTAAAATGTTTCTCTGAGTGTCTTATCCCTCATCAGAGGAGAGTGTCCTTGTTCCACTTTCCCCTGAGTCTATTTCGGATCTCCACAATGCTCATCATCTTCAAGGTGTCTTCCTTTAGCACATCTCCTCCCCAGAAGCTTCAGCTGGTGGGTGGGGTGTCCCATGAATACGGCCACAGATTGTTGGAGGACCAGGTCAGACCACAGTCTGTCACAGGACCGGGCGAAGTGCATTGACTGGGAACTCTGACTTAACCCTTGTCTCTCCCAGATTCTGCGTGCAGCAGACCTTAACTGTCCAATTATAAAAACAACAATTCAGAGAGAATAAAGGACATAGAAGAAGAGACATTGAGAACACGTAAGATATTTGGCCAAAAGTTTAACATAATACTTACTGTTTTCCAATGGCCATGCATTTGGAGAACAAAATAATCAACCTCCCACAGCACTCAGCTTTAGCCTTGAGGAAACCTTAGACCTTTCCTTGCCCCCATCCTCTACAGCAAGGACTGCTTCTCAAATGTTCTAAATGTGCATTTCAGGGAGCACCCAACCCACCCCAATCCAGAATACCAGCTTATGCCATGACAGGTGACCTTATTTTTTTTTTAATCCTCCTACAACCGGGAATTCTAGAACCAATAACTGAAATCCATCATCCCCAAAGTCAAGGAAGGACATCTACCTTCTTCCAGCCTGCAGGGCCTGCTGTGTCGGCTGGGGCCCAGGCTCTGGGAGAGCACCTCAGGTTCTTGGTGCAGATAGAATGAGTTCCCCACGATCCACACTTCACTCAATTTCAATCTTCATTCTTCTTCTAGTAGCTTTCTAAATCCTAAAGGCTGTGCTGTGAATTTCTGAGAAACACAACTAGTTCCTTTTTTTTCCCTTCTGCAGAGTTGGGGATCTAATCTAAGTCCCTATGCATAGTTCCTTTTTTATGTCGGAAATGCACAATGATTTGGGGTCTGTTCAAGGGTGCGTGCATCTATTGTGTGAAATCTGCTGAACTGGCTGCCTCATCAACTGGTCATGGACTGAAACTTCTGAAACTATGAGCCAAAAATAGACCTTTCCGTCTTTATTTTTTTGTGTGTGGGGGATTGGAGAGGTACCAGGGATTAAACTCAGGGACACTCAACCACTGAGCCACATCCCCAGCCCTATTTTGTATTTTCTTTAGACACAGGGTTTTACTTAGTTGCTTAGCTATTGCTGAGGCTGGCTTTGAACTTGTGATCCTCCTGCCTCAGCCTCCTGAGCCACTGGGATTACAGGTGTGCGCGCCACTGTGCCTGGCCCTTTCCATCTTTTAAGTTGATTATTTCGGGTATTTTGTTAAAGAAATGGAGAACTGACTAAAATATACACAAAACTAATTTATATGCAGTTTAGAACCCTTTTGGAAAGCCCTTTTTTTGCAATTTCACACATTTCTGGGTTACCTTTGTCTTCCTACATAACTATGTGTTACTATTTTATACATAAGTTAAATTTATAATTAAAATGAAATTATGCTGCTGGAGATTCGTCATTAATCTTCACAAAACAGCAACAAGTTGGTCACACAGCAATAATTAACACAGCACCTTCCTAAGTACCATCTGATATTGCATGACCTTGTTATTCTCCTGAACCTAAGATTCTCATCTTCAAAATGAAAACAATGCTCATTGTACATGGAGGAGGAAAGTGAAACGGTGTTCATTTTTTATTAATTCAAGATTTTTATTAGAGAAAAATTGCCATGTGCTGCAGATACAACGGTGAGAAATGATAGCAAAAATCTCTTCTCTCAGAGTTTATGGAGTCCTGGGAAATAGAGACAAGCGAATGTATCAGAAGATTTATTTCTCTGCAAGGTAAAGCACCCTGAGACCTCCTAGGAGATCCAATTACTCAACCTTGGGGATGCAGAGGATGCTTTGGAGGTGGGGATCTCTAACTGGAGGCCAGAGCAGGAGACACCAACTGGAAGGAGAATGAGGGACAGAGGGTTTTCCAGACAAGCTGGGAAAATGAAGAAAAGCCACAGGACAAGGGAGATCACCATCACTGAGCAGCAAAGAAATAGAAAGAGCTTCAAAATCAGACCAGAACCGAGGGAGAGAACGAGAAGAGTGAGATCACCTAGGCACCTTTGGGACTCTCTCAGTGAGTCTGTGCTGCTGTAACAGAGTCTCAGGGTCTAGGTGGCTTATGGAAAAGAACTTTATTCCTTGTAGTTCTGGAGGTGAGAAGTGCATGGGCTAGCCTGGCCAGGTCTTTCTTCTTTTTTATTGGTGCATATTAATTATAGAGTATGGTGGGTTCCATTAGGCATATTTGCATGTACATAAACACACAATTTGATCAATTTCACCTCAGTACTCTCCCCACCTTCTCCTCCCTACTCACAATCTTCTCCCTCTGCCATAACAGTCACCCCCACCTGCATTCATGGAATTCACTTTCCCTGTATCTTCTCTCTAGTCTTCACATATGAGGGAAAACATATAGTACTTTTTCACTTGTGACTTGAAAACTATGGTTTTTAGTTCTATCCACTTTTCTGCAAATAGCATACTTTCATTCTTCTTTATGATCGAATAAACCTCCTGTGTGTGTGTGTGTGTGTGTGTGTGTGTGTGTGTGTGTGTGTTACTTACATTTTCTTTATCCATTCATCTCCTTTTGGACCACAGCTGGCTATTTGTGAACCATACTGTGATAAACACGGGTATCTATGTATCTCGAATGTATGGTAGTTCTGGTGAAGTCTGTCTTCCTAGTTGGAGGAGCCCATCTTCTCATTGTATCCCCACATCACAGAGATCAGAGAGATAAGGAAAGCTGTTGTGTTTCTCCTTTTGGAGGCACTAATTTCATCTACAAGAGCACCATCCTGGGCTGGGGATGTGGCTCAAGCGGTAGTGCGCTCGCCTGGAATGCCCGGGGCGCTAGGTTCGATCCTCAGCACCACAAAAAAAAAAAAAAAAGATGTTGTGTCCACCAAAAACTGAAAAATAAATATTAAAAAAAGAACACCATCCTAATGTCATATTCACATACTGAAGTCCCTAGTTCCTACCTCCTAATATCATTGCAGTGGAGGTTGGGAGTTCAACAGATGATTTTGGGGAGGATACAAGCATCGGTCCATAGCAAAGTCTTTGAACTTTGCTCTGTGATTAGTAGGGATTCTTAAAGAGTTCTTAAAGTCCTTCAACTTAGTGAATTCAAGAATGTATACATTTGACAGTGATTTATGTTTACTCTGCCCCAGCCTATATTCTTTAGATGTAGACACTTTAGATTTCACAGCCAAGCTCTGAGGTAGATACCTGTGATGGTTTTGATCTGGAATGTCCCCCAGAGTCTCATGTGAGTAGAGATGGGGCTTTTACACAGTGATTGGCTCATGCAGGCTCTGACCTCATCCAGTAGACAGAAAACCAAATGGACCACAGGGAGATGGGACCTAATTGGAGGAAGTAATGTCTAGGGACACACACTGAGAAGGTTGCTCTTCTCCCCCATTCTCCTATCTCTCTCTATCTCTTCATTTGTCTCTGCTTCCTGGCTACCAAGACCTCAACAGCTTTCCTCCACTCTGCCCTTCTGCCATGATTTTTGCCTCATTACAGGACACAGCAATGGACTGAGCCAACCATGGATAGAATCTCTGAAACCATGAGCCCAAAACAAACTTTTCCCCCTCTGAGTTGTTCTTGTCAGGTATTTTGGTCACAGTGATACAAAACTGACTAGCGCATTTCTTCTGGATACTTTGAAGATATTTTCTTTATCTTTGATTCTCTGCAGTTTGAATACAATATATCTGAGGCATAATAGTACTGTAAATTATTGTTCATGTTCTGCTCTGAGTTTTCAGGGTCTGTGGCTTGAAATCTGTCACTGAATTTGGAGAAATCTCAGTCATTATTTGTCTTCCAATGTTTCATCTGTTCTTTTCTTGCTTCTTTGTCTGGTATTCCCAATTTCTGTTACAATTTTTGTATTTGTCACACAATTTTTTAATACCCTGATATATACATTTTTTTTCTTTTGGCCTATTATTTGACATATCCTCAAGCTCACTGATTCTATTCAAGTTACTGATATGTAACTGAAACCCATTCTTCATTTCTATTACAGAGTTTTTGATTTCTAGCATTTGTTTTTCATACTTCCTTAAAGAATCCATATCTTGGTTTACATTGTTCATTTATTCCCCATATTTTATACTTTCCCCATTATAATACAATATTCATCATAATTATTTTAAGTTCCTGACTTGATCATTCTAAAATTTCTACTGTATTCAAGTCCTCTTCCGTTCCTTGCTTAATCTTTTAAACATTGTTTTGCTTTAATATATAGCATAATTTTTATGAGTATTGGACATGATGTGCTACATAAAAGAAATTGAAATAGATAGGACTTTTCTGTGAGTTATTACCTTTGTATAGATAGAAGTTGCATTTATTGTTTGCTATACTTTTTTCCATTAAAGGTTAAAATTTACATGTGTCCTTGCTTTGAATACCCCTATTTTATTTGGGTTTCCCTAAAATTACTGCTTAACAGTATTTTTTGGATACCCTCAAAGAGCAAATGTTTGGTTTACATTAATTAATTTGTGAAGGAGAAGAGAAAGACAAAAATGGCTAGTGTTGAGAGCCACAGCCAAAGGGGCCCCAGCAAACTTTCAGCTGCCAGCAAACTTCCAGCTGCCGGCTGATGATTGACTCACAGTGGCCCCAGCAACATCTAGCTGATTGGCTCCTCTGAGGTCATGTTCATTGGGCTGTTTCCCTGCCCTTCAGACTGCCAGCTGATGATTGGCTCACAGCGGCCCCAGCAACATCTAGCTGATTGGCTCCTCTGTGGTGATGTTCATTGGGCTGTTTCCCTGCCCTTCAGACTACAGAACTGCTCATTGGGGGACTTCTTTGGCTCCGCCCACGCGACCTAGCCAATCGGCCTCAAGAGCAGGAGGATTGTGGGAGGTGGTTGTTGGTGTGGGGGTGAGAGGCTTGTGGAAGCCGGTGGTGGCAGTTGGGCTCTGAGGGTTTTTTCCTTTGGAGCTGTTTTGTTTGGCGTTTGTAGTTCTAAAAATAAAGTTAGTTTCTTTTGACAAGTGGCTCCTGAATTGTGCCCAGCCAGACTGCGGCATTTGGTGGCTCGCACGGGGAGCGACTGAGGGTAAGTAAACTGCTCGCCCCTGAGGGCAGGGCGAGAGGATGGGTAGCCATTCTAAGTTTCCTCTTTTGTTTTGCTTCATTTTTGTTTTAAGTTGCCTGTCCCTGGAGATGAGTGAGACGGAAGGAAAACCGCTCACATCTGAGGAACAGATAGGGAGAAAGGACGGATGGACATTTCAGTCCCTGGAGATGAGTGAGACGGAAGAAAAACCGCTCACAACTGAGGAAAAACTATTTGCGTGTGAGGAACAGATAGGGAGAAAGGACGGATGCACACGTCAGGAGGATAGAAAGGCTATAATGATTTTGTGTTGTTCCAACTTTATTTCATTCTGTCTCGGTTTGGTTTGGTGTTATCTTGCTGGGTTGTATTATAGTAGAAATACGGGATCAGCAATTAGTAAAAAACAAACCGAAAGAGTGTTAAGTAAATTGTTAGAGCAAGGAGGCTTCCCAATAAAATCAAGAGCAGTCAGGGCATACGTTGATATAATACAAAAATATAGCCCATGGCTTTTTAAGGAGGAGTTGTTAGATATATCACAATGGAACCATCATGGTGAGGATTTAAAAAGAATAGAAAAGAACAACCCAGGGACTCTGCCAGTTGGCACATTGCCATTGTGGACGAACGTATCTAGTTTGCTTAGTCCAAAGCCTTCAGATCAGACAAAGGTAGAGGAAGGAGAAGACATTTTGATTCAAGTAAAAGAGGTCTCTCAAGTTAGTCAGAATGAGGAAAAGATTCAAGTACAAGAGAAGGTCTTTCAAGCTAGTGAGACAGAGGAAGGAAGTTTAAAGCAGAAAAAGCCATCAGGGGAAAAGTTACAACAGGAGACTGCTAATAACACCTTTCTATCAGAGAGCGAAAGTCTCCAACCAATAGCACCACCTCTACAGGAGACTGCTACTAACAGCATTCTATCACCAGAGGGCATAAGTGTCCAATCAACAACACCACCTCCATATGCTAGGAGGCTCCCAACCCCCGCAGTTGATAGTTGGGATCCTGAGACAGGATCTCAAGTATGCCCTGTATTTGAGGTAGGAGGGCAGCGAATTTACCAGGGTTTAAATTTCAAATCAGTGAAGGAGCTAAAAGAGGCTGTAACAACCTATGGTCCTCAAGCACCCTTCACTGTAAGCTTGGTTGAATCCATTACCAACTTAAACATGACACCAGCAGATTGGGCTAATATTTGTAAAGCTGTGTTAACTGGAGGACAATACCTGTTATAGAAGGTTGCCAATGAGGAATTTTGCAAGGAGACGGCTAGGCAAAATGCAGCAGCTGGTTATCCTCAGAGAAATCTAGATATGTTGTTAGGAAAGGGACCTTATGAGGATCGGCAGCAACAACTTGCATATGATCCTGGTGTATATTTACAAATTGCTGTAGATGCACTTAAGGCATGGAAGACTTTACAAGGACATGGAGGTTTACAAGGTCAATTATCTAAGATAATACAAGGAGCTAATGAACCTTACGCTGAATTTGTAGATAGGCTTATTCAAACAGCTACCAGAGTTTTGGGGAATACAGAATAAGCAATGCCATTAATAAAACAACTGGCTTATGACCAAGCAAATCGTTGGTGCAGAGATATCATTAGACCATGGAAACAGGAAGATTTAAACACATATATTAAATTATGTAGAGACATTAATGAACAAGAGCAAGTCATGGCAGCTGCAGTAAAACAGGCTTTAGATGCCAGAGACATTAATGAACAAGGGCAAATTGTGGCAGCTGCAGTAAAACAGGCTTTAGATTCCAGGCCAAGAACATGCTACAATTGTGAACAAATAGGACATTTTAAAAGGAATTGCCCCATAGGAGGAGGGTTTAACAAAACTAGGTATCAAAGGAGTAGAATACCGGGTATTTGCCCACGATGCCGTAGAGGGAGACATTGGGCTAATGAATGCCGTTCTCAAACCACCATAGAGGGTACTCCATTATATTGGGCTAATGAATGCCATTCTCAAACCACCATAGAGGGTACTCCATTATCAAAAAACGAACAAGGACAAGGTGTTTATCCACAATATCGTGGACAAAGGCATCGGGCTCCGTTGCCAAAAAATGGACAGGGGGCCCCAATGCTCCGGGGCCCCAAATCACAAATATACGGAGCACTGGAGGAAACCAGCAACCCCAGCAACCCCATCAGGGTAGTGCCCAGGGCATCAGATCCCTCATCAGACAAACCAGAGGGAGCACAGGGTTGGACATCTGCGCCTCCGCCAGATCAGAACTAACTCCAGAGATGGGAGTTCAAATCATTCCCACAGGGGTGAAAGGACCTCTTCCCAAAGGAACAGTAGGCTTATTATTGGGACGCAGCTCTTCTACTCTAAAAGGACTTTTGATAAGTCCTGGGGTAATTGATCCTGATTATGAAGGTGAAATAAAAATTATAGCCAGTTCTCCAAAGGGTATATCAGTAATTTCACCAGGAGATAGAATAGCACAGTTACTAATAATACCAAGCCTACATGATAAATTTTCCAGTCATGCTGTAGAAAGAGGTTCCAAGGGATTAGGCTCCACAGGTGTAGATTGGGCTATGCTTTCTTTAAATTTAGATTCTCGCCCCATGCTAAAACTAAATATTCAAGGACATGAATTTAATGGGCTACTGGATACAGGTGCAGACCTTAGCATCATCTCTCATCAAGAATGGCCAAAACATTGGCCATTACAACAAGCCACTCAAACTCTTCGAGGCCTAGGAGTGGCGAATAATCCCGATAGAAGTGCAATGGTATTAGATTGGAAGGATCCTGAAGGATGTGAAGGAACTATACAGCCATATGTATTGGATCATCTTCCTGTAAATTTATGGGGACGAGATGTCTTAGATCAATTAGGTTTGACATTAACAAATAATATCAATCAAAATGCACCCACTATTATGGCTAGACAAGGTTTTAGGAAAGGAAAAAGATTAGAAAAACAAGAACAAGGTATAGCAGCACCAATACAAATAAATCAAGGAACAGACAGACATGGGTTGGATTTTCACAAAGGGCCACTGAGACAATAAAAATTACCTGGAAATCAGAAAGACCAGTATGGGTTCCTCAGTGGCCCTTGACTAAGGAAAAGATACAAGTAGCCCATGATCTGGTCAAACAACAATTAGTGGAAGGACATATACAACCTTCTGTATCTCCCCATAATACTCCCATTTTTGTCATCAAAAAGAAATCTGGTAAATGGAGATTATTGCAAGATTTAAGAGCCATTAATAATGAAATGGTCATTATGGGACCTGCTCAATCGGGGATTCCTCAGTTGTCTGCTTTGCCAAAACTTGGTATGTTTTAGTTATAGATATTAAAGATTGTTTTTTTTCAATTCCAATTCATCCTGAGGATAGTCCACGTTTTGCATTTACTATCCCTGCACTAAATCATGAAGGTCCTGATCAGAGATATGAATGGAAAGTACTCCCTCAAGGGATGGCTAACAGCCCAACTATGTGTCAAATTTATGTTAACAAAGTAATCCAGCCACTTAGAAATCAAAATCCTGAGCTACAAATATTTCACTATATGGATGACATATTATTAGCACACAAAGCTAAAAACACATTGCTAGAATGTTATGCCACACTTACAAACTTATTAAAAAATTATAATCTAGAGATAGCAATAGATAAAGTACAATTAAATTTTCCAATTAATTATTTGGGAGTTCTATTATCCTCAACCATGGTCCGTCCACCAAAAATTCAAATACGAGTAGATCAACTCAAATCACTTAATGACTTTCAAAAGTTATTAGGAGACATAAATTGGATAAGGCCTTATCTAGGTATTCCAACAGGAGAATTGGGACCTTTATTTGATATCCTAAAAGGTCCATCAGATCCAAATTCACCCCGAATGTTAACGCCTGAAGCAAGAAAGGCATTAAAAATCATTGAAACATATATGGAAAATATGCATTTGGATAGAATTGATATAAGTTTGCCTTTATTGTTTATTGTACTACCAACAAAAAATATTCCTACAGGAGTATTTTGGCAAGAAGGTCCATTATTATGGATACATTTATCTTATTCTCCTAACACTATTCTTACTAGGTATCCTGAGGCTGTAGGACAATTAATACTCAAAGGAATAAAAACAGCAAAGGCAGTGTTTGGAATTTCTCCTAATAAAATTATTACTCCATATACTATGAATCAAATTGATGAATTAGCTAATGAGTTAAATACTTGGGCAATAATCATGTGCAAATCTAATGTTTCATTTGATAACCACTTACCATCTAATCCTTTATTGTCTTTTTTGGTCATTGCATCCTGTAATTTTTCCAAAAATGACAAGAAAAACACCTATCCTGAATGCTCCAAATATATTCACTGATGGGTCAAATAATGGTACAGCAGCAATAGTTACACCTGATAGAACTTTTACATTTTTAGTACCCAAACAATCAGCTCAAAAGGTAGAGCTTAATGCAGTATTACAAACTTTTGTGATGTTTAAAGATTCTGTATTTAATTTATTTTCTGATAGTCAGTATATAGTTAATGCTATAGTATCCCTTGAAGATGCTGGTAGGATTTCCCCTTCTTCTACTGTTTTCTCTTTGTTTTCCACTATACAAAGTTTAATCTGGGACAGAAAAGATCCATTCTTTATAGGACATATCAGGGCACATACAGGATTGCCTGGAGCCCTTAGTTTGGGCAATGATTTAGCAGATAAAACTACACATGACGTACATATTTTCTCTATACTAGAAGAAGCTATAAATTTTCATAAAAGGTTCCATGTCAATGCTAATACTTTACAAAAGCGTTTTAAAATAACTAAGGAACAAGCTAGACAAATAATAAAACAATGTCAAAATTGTGTGACCTTTTTACCACAAGTTAATCTTGGAGTCAATCCTAGAGGATTGATACCTAACCATATTTGGCAGATGGACGTCACACAATTGCCAGAATTTGGAAAATTAAAATATTTGCATGTTACAGTTGATACTTCTTCTGGATTTTTGATGGGCTCCCTTCATACCGGAGAAAAAACTAAAGATGTTATAGCTCATTGCTTACAAAATTTTGCCACTGTGGGCATTCCAAAACAGTTAAAAACAGATAATGCCCCTGGTTATACGTCTACTTCTTTTAAACAATTTTGCTCATCATTTGGCATTACTCATATAACAGGAATCCCATACAATCCACAGGGACAAGGCATAGTTGAAAGAGCTCATCAAACTATTAAAATGTACTTATTAAAGCAAAAAGACGGAATTGGGAAGGGGTATATATTCCCCAAAGATAAACTTAAAATAACCCTTTTTACTCTAAACTTTTTAAATTTGGATTCATCAGGACTTAGTGCTGCAGAAAGGCATATGTGTCCAAAAAATGTACATAAGCCCAAGGTACTTTGGAAAGATATTCTAACAGGACAATGGAAAGGTCCTGACCCAGTAATTGTCTGGAGTCGGGGGTCTGTTTGTGTGTTTCCACAGGAAGAACAGCAGCCGATTTGGATTCCAGAGAGATTAACCAAGGTCCTGACCCAGTGATTGTCTGGAGTTGGGGGTCTGTTTGTGTGTTTCCACAGGGAGAACAGCAGCCAATTTGGATTCCAGAGAGATTAACTAAAGCGAATTCTACAGACCAAAAAGAAGATGATTTGGCTCAAATCAATAATAGCTGATATCCAAAACTCCAATTTGGCTATCCTTACATCTGCGACAGAACCAGGATGCTTTTTTCAATATCTGTTTTATTATTGCCCTTTCCCATATCATGAAGTTCTATTTTGTTTTTTGAGCTCATACAGACCTAGGTTAATGTTTTGCTGATCAGTTCTATTTTTTTTTTTTGACTATAGAGTTTTTAAACATTGCAATGGAGATTTCACCTGTAAAAAGTTATAAGGCCTTTACCATTATGTTATGTGTTGTATGTATTATATTATGTGTGCACACTGTGTTTTGTGTTATATGTTTGAATGTACGTATGTCCATATATCATATATGATGAGCACTCATAAAAAAAAATGGATCCAAAAAATTTTTTTTTATTCACGTGATTTAAATGGTTTAATTTAAATTGGGTAAATAACTGTTAAGAATTATTTTAATATATAAACAAAAAAGGAGGTTAACAGATCTGTTTGTTTACTTTCACCTATCCTTTTCATTATATTTAATAATTCTTTTCAAGATAATGTAAATTGTTAAGAAAATTGTTTTCTTTTAGTGCCTTCTGGAATGTTACACAATGTTTTCTTTAGCCATTATTACCAGAATTTCTATCTTCATCCCAGTGCCAGTGAAGACAATGTGAATTGTTAAGAAAATTGTTTTCTTTTAGTACCTTCTAGAATGTTATATAATTTTTTCTTTAGCCATTATTGCCAGAATTCCTATCTTCATCCCTGTGCCAGTGAAGACAAAGATAAAACTAATCTACAGTTTCTGCAATAGCCATCACTGAACCGCTTACAGAACTTGCCTAAACTATGTGTCACTTGTATGCATTGTAAACTCACTTGTATGCATTGTGAACTATCTGTTGGTGCAGCGACTTGTGGTAGTGTTGGAGTATTTTTGCTGATGATGTCATCGGTGGTACAATTTTTCCAACAAGAGCTGTCGATTGGCTTGGTATATCTTCCTCCCTTCTGCTTGTCATGATCGTTCAGCTATTTGGGGGCCAACAGAGGTGAGGCAAAGAACCTCACCCCCCCGCTGGTACCTCTCCACAGGTGTGGCTGTATACTGGACCGGTAGTCAATGACGGGTAAGATCCAATTACAATGGTACCAACCTAAGACAGGAGGCTGACGCCGTGAGGTCAGCTCATCCGAAGACGGGTAAGGACCATATGTAGTATTGGACAACCTAAGGCAGGCACAGTCCCTAAGCCACATGCTTGTTGTTTAAACAGAGAGGGGGTGATGTTGAGAGCCACAGCCAAAGGGGCCCCAGCAAACTTCCAGCTGCCAGCAAACTTCCAGCTGCCGGCTGATGATTGGCTCACAGTGGCCCCAGCAACATCTAGCTGATTGGCTCCTCTGCGTTCATGTTCATTGGGCTGTTTCCCTGCCCTTCAGACTGCCAGCTGATGATTGGCTCACAGCGGCCCCAGCAACATCTAGCTGATTGGCTCCTCTGTGGTGATGTTCATTGGGCTGTTTCCCTGCCCTTCAGACTACAGAACTGCTCATTGGGGGACTTCTTTGGCTCCGCCCACGCAACCTAGCCAATCAGCCTCAAGAGCAGGAGGATTGTGGGAGGTGGTTGTTGGTGTGGGGGTGAGAGGCTTGTGGAAGCCGGTGGTGGCAGTTGGGCTCTGAGGGTTTTTTCCTTTGGAGCTGTTTCGCTTGGCATTTGTAGTCTTAAAAATAAAGTTAGTTTCTTTTGACAAGTGGCTCCTGAATTGTGCCCAGCCAGACTGCCGCAGGCTAGAAAGTTAATTTAAAGAAATAATAACATAAAATACCAAAATATATAGATAGAAATGTGTAGGGATAAGAAGGTAAAAGGTCTCCAATCATATTCAATCAAGTAAGATGAATTTTTAAAAATTAATTTGCATGTAATTCCAGATTTCTCAAAAGTTTCTCCTGTTGACATGTATTTTACTTCATTGTATCCGAAACCTATATTCTGTAATGTTCATCAGTTTAAAATCTATAGAGACAAATTTATTTAGTTTATTATATGGGGTATAATAAAAAAATACCCCATTTAATAAACATTCAAAATCTACAAAGAGTACCTACAACTTCCTTTTATATTTTCTCAATTATTATGTAAATCTCCACTCAGAGAATGAACTACTACTTCAATTAGTATAATTATTGATAGAATTTAGATAAGTTGCATCACTAACATGATATACTAATGAATTAAGAATTAAACATCACTAAATATATAGATTGCTTGTATTCTCAATAATTGATATTCCGACTGGACTGAGAAGAAACCTTAGAGTTGTTTTGATGTACATTTCTCTAATCACTAGAGTTGATAAATGTTTTTTCATATGTTTGTTTATTGATTGTGTTTCTTCTTTTGTGAAGTGTCTGTTCAGTTTCTTAGCCCACTTATTGATTGGGTTATTGGGTTTTTTGGTGTTAAATTTTTTTGAGTTCTTTATGCATCCTGGAGTGCTCTACCTGAGGTGCAGGTGGCAAATATTTTTCACCCATTCTCTAGGCTCTCTCTTTATGTTATTGATTGTAATTCCTTTGCTGAGAAGAAGCTTTTTAGTTTTAAATACATCCATTTATTGATTCTTGATTTTACTTCATGTGCTGTAGGAGTCTGGTTAAGGAAGTCAGTTTCTAAGCCAACATTGTGGAGATTGAACCTACTTTTTCTTCAATTAGGTGCAGGATCTCTGTTCTAGTGCCTAAGTCTTTGATCCATTTTGAGTTGATTTTTGTGCAGGTTGAGAGATAATGGTTTAATTTCATTTTGTTGCATATGGATTTCCAGTTTTCCCAGCACCATTTGTTGAAGAGACTATCTTTTCTCCAATGTATGTTTTTGGTGCTTTTGTCTAGTATGAGATAACTGTATTTATGTGGGTTCATTTGTGTGTCTTCTATTCTGTACCATTGGTCTACATGTCTATTTGGGTGATAATACCATGCCATTTTTGCTACTGTTCCTCTGTAATATAGTTTAAGTTCTGGTATTGTGATGCCTCCTACTTCACTCTTCTTGCTAAGCGTTGCTTCAGCTATTCTGGGTCTCTCATTTTTTCAAATTAATTTCATGATTGCTTTTTCTAGTTTCATGAAGAATACAAGCAACAATAGGTGTTGGCCAGGATGTGGGGGGAAAGGTACATTAATACATCATCACTGGTGGCACTGCAAATTGGTGTAAACATTCTGGAGAGCAGTATGGAGATTCCTCAGAAAACTTGGGTTGGAACCACCATTTCACCCAGTTATCCCACTCCTTGGTCTATACCCAAAGGATTTAAAATTAGCCTACTACAATGATGAAGCTACATCAATGTTTACAACAGCTCTAGTCACAATAGCTAAACTATGGAACCAACCTAGATGTCCTTCAACAGATGAATAGATAAAGAAAATGTGGTACATATACACAACAGAATATTACTCAGCCTTAAAGAAGAACAGAATTATAACATTTGCAGGTAAATGCATGGAACTGGAGAACATGATGTTAAGCGAAATAAGCCCAACCTCTCCAAACCAAAGGCCGAATATTTTCTCTAATAAGTGGATGCTGATCCATAATACGGGGGGGTGGGAATAATTAAGAAACTTTGGATTGTGCAGAAGGGAGTAAGGGGAGGGGAGGAGGTTTGGGGATGGTAAAGATGGAGGAATGCTATGGACATTATTACCCTATATACATGTATGATTATACTATCAATGTGACTCTGCACCATAGTCAGCTAGAGGAAAGAGAAGTTGTGCTCCAATTGTGTACAATGTGTCAAAATGCATTCTACTGTCATGCATAACTAATTAGAACATATTTTTTTTAAATGTGTAGATGTATAGCAAATTTAAAGTGTAGGAAAATAAGATTCAAGTGAGTTACCGTTTAGAGCTTATTTTACACTTAAGACTCTTAAGACTTGCAAGTGTGCATGTCCATTGCTATTTTTATTCCTGAGGAATATCAAGCTCAAGGAAGATGCTCAAAGCTTGCAACTTCTTTTGTTTCTTTGTTCTAGGTTTCCCAACAACATATTTTTATTTCCACATAAGTTCTGCAGTTAGATTTTTCATTATAATCTCTTAAGTGTGAAATAAGCTGCTTTTAGTTAGAACCTTGACCAAAGAGCAGTTATTTGTATTTCATGGATAAAAAACAGTAACCACTATAACACCTGGAGAATAAGTCATACACTTCTCAGTGTTGAAAGGATAGCAGAGGAAATCAGGGAATAAATTTAATAATTCTTAGAAACAAATGAGAATAGTGAAACAACAATATCAAAATATCTGAGACATTATGAAAGCAGCTCTAAGAGGAAAAGTTATAGCCTGAATCCATACATTAAAAAATAGAAATATACATCATAAATAATCTCACATGACACACCAAGACCCTAGAAAAAGAACAAACCACATCAGAAGGCAGAAATAATTAAATCAAAGCCAAAATCAATGCAATTCAAAATTTTAAACATTACAAAAGATCAATTTTAAAAAAGTTGATTTTGGGAAAGGATAAACATTTAGCCAAACTAATCACCATTCCATTTTTCCACTTATACATGAGTTCAACTCTTTTCAGATCCTCTTCATGGTGAGATGGTATAATACGTGTCTTTACATTTTTACCTCATTTCACTTAGTATAATGTTCTTCAAGTTCACCTACATTGTTGCAGTGGATAAAATTTTCTTCTCTTCAAAAGTTAATCAGTATTCTGCTGCATGTGTAAACCATATGTTCATTCCCCATTTGTGTTAGTCAGCTTTTTGTAGCTGTGACCAAAATACCTGACAAAATCATCTTAGAGGAAGAAAAGTTTATTTCGGGCTAATTGTCTCAGAGTCTTAATTCACAGTTGTCAGACTCCATCACTCTGAGACCAACACGAGGCAGAACATCATGGCAGAAGGGTGTGTTAGAGAAAAAGCCACTTAGTTCTTAGAAACACTGAAAGGGAGAGAGAGAGAGAGAGAGAGAGAGAGAGAGAGAGAGAGAGAGATCCATATTGATTTTCAAGGACAAGATATAGTCCAAGGTCATACCTTCCTTGAAGTACTTCCTCCAGCTTTTGGAAGACACCTCATATCCAAATCATAACACCATTCATCCATAGATGGATGTTTAGATTTATTGCATATCTTGGCTTTTGAGGATGATACTACAATAAATATGGAAATAAATATGGAAGTGAAGGTGAAGCATGTGATGCTGACAGAGATAACTGTGTCTATTGCTCAGATGCACACAGTTATGTGTGACAAAGCCTTGCATAGCCTTTCTCACTGTAAATCTTAATACCCCCCGTCCAGTCCCTACAGACCATGCTAACGAAACACATGCTTTTCATTTGTTAACTATTTTGACTTATAAATGAAAGTTTCATTTGTTCATAGCAAACATGATTTCTATGTACTAACAGACTAAATTGAATTTTCCCCAAAATGGAGCTCATGGACTCTTTGCTCCTCAATTTTTCTTTGTATAGTTTGGTCACAGGGATAGTCTTCAATACCTCTCACACTGGCAGTCCCCTTTCTATTTGAAAAAATAATTCTATTTCTGGGCCTGATGCAAGAAATTCCAAGCCTACAAGTGACCTGCTATTTTCTCACATCTCTGAAATATCCTGCAAAGTTATAAGGGAACCTGACACACTCCACAGCCTTTGGTAAACAACTCTCTTAACTTAGAAAGGAAGCAGGGACACAGAGTCCTCTGTCCTGACAGTACTGGGTTCTTCCCTAGGACTTACCATGCTCACCACTACAAGTGATGGAGAACTTCGATGCTTTTATTCTCCTTCCTACCAGGCACAATAATTTAAGAAAGAACTTTTATAAGTTTTTTTAAAAAATTCTTATCCTATCCTAGTGTCTGTCTACAACTGTATCCTAGAAGGGTAACCTGTTCTATCTTGTCATGTCTATTTCTAAACTATTAAAGGGAATAACCTGTCTTTATCAATGTTGGGGAAATTTCAGTTTGGCTGGTAGCTTTTCTATGACATAATTGTGAACAGTGTCAATTGTTTCTCTGCACCTATTTTCCTGAACATAAGATTTTTCTTATTTCTGGTGTTGACACAGTGCCTTAGGTTATTTTCACATGGCAAAACAATCTTGCACAATGGGCCAGGTTTGTAATACATGTTTAATTTAACAAATATAAACATATTGAAATGAAATGAATTTGAACTTAAATAATTAAGAAGAAGTACTAAGGAGAAAACAAAAGACAAAAGGCACCTGGAAAACACACAACTGTAAAGGTAAATATGAGCAGCAGTAGGGAGAAAGGAAGGTCATCAGCTCCAGAGAGCATCTCCGAGTTATATTTGTGGCAGAAGAACATAGCACAGCACAGATTTTCCAATGATGACATTTTAATAACGAGCTTGGTTACAAACATTTTATGGAAACCAAATGCACTTATTGAGAAACACAGAGAAGATTAACAATGGACGTTATTAGCATTTAGGATCTTGAGTTTGGAGTTCTCTAAGGGGGAGAAAGGGCAGTGGTCATCCAAGCTCAGAGACGGTGAAAACTGAAGAACTGTCTCATTCAATGACTTGAGTAACTTTTTCTTTTAGCACGTTCTGTATTTATTTTCTACTCCAGACACCTTGATACAGTAACCATATTTGTTACCATGACTCAACAATCATTCCACACATCATTCTGTTTTAAATTGTAGCTTTTAATCCGGCAGAGGCACATATGATTTCCTCAACAAAACTCTTAAAGCTCAAGAATTAAAATCAAGAATCAATAAATGGGATGGTAACAAACTAAAAAGCTTCTTCATAGCAAAGGAAACAATCAGCAGCATGAAGGGAGAGCCTACAGAATGGGAAAAAAATCTTTACCACCTGAACCTCAAATAGAGTATTATTAGTCTCCAGGATATATAAGAACTCAAAAACTTAGCACCAAAAATAAATAATAGATAGATAGATAGATAGATCCAATCAATAACTGGGCAAAGGAACTGAATGAGCACTTCACAGAAGCAGAATGGTCAAGAAATATATTTTTAAAATGTTCAACATCTCTAGCAATTAGAAAAATGCAAATTTAAACTACATTGAGATTTCATCTCACTCTAGTTAGAGTAACAGTAATCAAAAACACAAGCAACATATACAGCCACAAGACTGGGATTGTAATTAGAGTACGATACACTCCATGTATGTATAATATGTAAAAATATACCCCACTGTCATGTATATCTTAAAAGAAAGTTTATTTTGGGTCATGGTTTCAGGGGTTCAATCCATGGTTGGCCAACTCCATAGCTCTGGGCCCCAGGTGATACAGAACATTATGGCAGATGGATATGGCAGAAGAAAGCAGCTCAGGATAGGATAGCTAGGAAACAGAGAGAGCTCTGCTCACCAGGGACAAAATCCATATCTTAAAGGCGCGTCCCCAGTGACCTATCTCCTCCAGCCACACCCTACCTGCTTGAAGTTATCACCCAGTTAATCCATATCAGGATTAATTCACTTATTGGTTCATTACTCTCATAATCTAATCATTTCATCTCTGACCATTTTTTAATTGTTTCACACATGCACTTTGGGGGGACACCACATACTCAAAACATAGCATGACTGATATAAAGAAATGTGGGAACATGGGAGGAGTAGATGAACTCTAGATAGGGCAGAGGGGTTGGAGGGGAAGGGTGGGAGCGTGGGGTTATTAATGATGGTGGAATATGATGATCATTATTATCCAAAGTACAGGTGTGAAGACACGAATGGTGTGAATATACTATGTATACAACCAGAGATATGAAAAATTGTGCTCTATATGTGTAATAAGAATTGCAATGCATTTTGCTGTCATACATAAATAAAATAAATAAAGCTATAAAAAAGAAATACAACTGATTTTTGTATTTTTATTTTGACCCTCAAGTTTAGTAAAAAAAAAAAATTGGTTATTAGTTTTGAAAAGATTTTGCTTGTTCTTTGGGTTTTCCACAGGCAGGATCATGTCATCTACTGATGGGGATAATTTTGCTTCTTTCTTTCCAGAGTGGATACCTTTTTCCCCCTTTCTTTTTTTTTTTCTTCTCTGCTAGTGCTTGTGGGTACTTTCAGACCATATTCACAAGGAGTGGTAAGAATGGCTCTGACCTTGTACCAGATCAAAGAGGAAAAGCTCCTACTCCTCATTATGAAGGAAGCTGAGGACTTTTGTTAGGTAAATGGCCTTTATTATGTTGAGAAAATTGCTCCCTCTGCCTCATTTGGGAAGAGTATTTATCCTGAAAGGATGTTAAACTTTGCTAAATGCTTTGCTGCATATATAAGGTGCTCTTCTTCTTTTTTTTTAACCTTTCATTCTGCAAATGTGGTGTATTCCACTGACTGATATGTGTATGTTCCATCAACCTTAATTGAACTGAATTGATAAATCCTACTAAGTCTTTGTGAAATTGGACTTTTATTTTAAATCATACACAATAAATCAACACAAAATGGATTAACAACCTAAACACAAAATCTAAAATCATAATACTCCTGGGATTAAACATGAGGGGAATTCTCTCTAAAACTGTGTCACTGAGCCATTTCAACCAGCCTGGGTCCTTGGCCACTCCAGCTGACAGACTGGCAAGCAACACCAAATGAGGAAAGAATTCAAAAGCCCTGGCCCATGTTTTCTAAGGGGTCCACAGCCCATGAAGAAATGTAAAGAAGTCCAGCCCGGCATAGGTATGAACATCCATTCTCGCTTAGTTTCAACTACCTTTGTTGGCATCCTGCAATTACTTCAAGGCTGTATCTTGTTCATTGCTGCTATCCTGGTTTATCTCTCCCTTTCTGTAAGGAATTGGGGATCTACTGTGACACTTTGAATGTGGGGATAGATGCTTGGCTGTTGCGCTCCCTTCCAACCCAACCTAGAGAGACTGTACCTTGCTCCAAGCACAACTCAAATCCCACTCAAAGTTCAGCAATAATTTAACAAAATAACAGGGGAGACAAAAACCTCAAGCCAAAAGCCAGACCACAAGTAGGAATGGTTGGGGAAATGAAGAACTGCTCTTGGAATGAAGAGCTTGGACATCCACTCCTCAGGCAACATAAAGAGAAATATAGCAAAAAGACTATGGACGTGTCACCTACGAGGAGCCTCAACATAGGTCCATCTCATTCTTTTTAGAAGGGTTGGAAAGACTAGAGCAGCAGGTCTGGCCATCCACTGCTTATGTCACGCCCAACTAATCCCATTCTGGCTTCCCACACAGATCCTCTCTTAGTAAGATGCAATACAATTGCACACTATAATGTATAGATCCTGGAATGTGCAGTTCAATTCTCATAATCTTCAGGAAAATGAAATGAGTTCTTGTCATCCAATTTTTTTTTTTAAATGTAACCAACATCACAGAAATCTGTTCATTGGAAGAGTCTGCTTTCTTGGAGTGTCTGAAATGGTGAATACTTTAGAATGCATTTGTATTTCATAGTCATTACTCTTTATCATGTATCTGATGTATCAGACCCACTTGGGGTAAAACACTGCCTCCAGATATGATTCTCCATTTCCTCCATCACTGATATAGACCCCTTGGATTCCTTTGTAACCTTCCAGAAGACTAAAAATGCATGAAATTCATGTTGCCATTGTGATTCTTCAAGTGGTTCAGCACTTTAACCTGTGCTCTATTTTCTTCCTGAAATTATGAACTATGCCAAAAATTTTGATGCATTCCAGGAAATCTTATCCGTGGCTCTGGAAATACTTACATATATGAGATTTTAAATTTCTGTGTTTGATTGTCATGTGTTTTCAACCAAACTCACGACAGATATTATCTGTGAAGCTCCTGCCAATACCATGCTCCCTGTGTTCAGTCCTAGGCTGCCACAAATCTGAAAGGGAACCAGAAAACTGAGCCCCTCTTCCAACACTCCTGACCTGGTAAGTTATCAGCACATGTGTATATGGATGTGGATCCTATTAAAATATAACCAATTTTCTATGAACTCTTTGTAAGTTTACCGATGTGAGCCAGAGGCAGGCAAAACTAACAGTGGGACTGGGAAAAGGAATCATGGCAAAACATAAAATCACAGCAAAGGGAAACTAAAAGGGCTTGATCATTTTGGAAATCAAGGTTGATCTTGTTTACTTTTTTCTTAATTTTCTGAAAGTACAAGGAAACTCAGCATATTTTTTGTCATTTTCTTTTCAGACACAATAGACAGTGTTCCAGACATGACATTCTGTACAATAGAGGATAAAGGAGTTAGTCTAGGAATGTATCAGCTGTAGTTATTTTTCCTAAGCCCCAATGTTTCTCAACACTGTTCCCAAAGCTCTGGGTTCATAAATATTGTGGACAGTGACTGTTTATATTATATGCATGCTCTAACAAGAGAAAACCCAAAGGGATTCCAATTTATTTATAAAGATTGGCCCCACAAAGAAAACTAGGGTATTACGGGTTGTTCTACTAGTACTGGAGGCTCATAATCACGAATCAAGAACTTAAGCATAATCCATAGGCACATGCTCATCAGGCCAAACATGATTTGGGTCACCTAGAGAAGGAGAAACTGCCAATGATTTGCCTACAGTAAGAGGTTTGAAGCAGCTCAGGACTCCCTCAATAACGAGGATTCTGTACAGCTTGATGCCTAAATTTACCTCTAGCATGCCATAGCCAGGATACTTGGATAGTTTGCATAAAATGACACACAGGCTCTTTACTTAAATTCCATATTGTCTCCGTCTTGGGGGTATTTTTGTGGTGACACCATGCCCTTAGGGAATTTTTTCAGTGATCCAGAGAAAATTTAGGTCTCAAACTTACGTGGCCTTTAAAACACTGGCCCCAAGAATAACTGGCTCTCCCTTTTTGAAATTCTGCAGCTTTCTCTGAGCGTCCTGAGGGACAGTCACTGGCCCAGGGTGGTCCAGGTGGATGACCGAGTTCTTGCCTTGAAGGTCCATGATTTTATTTCTTGGTGATCTTGCTCTTCACTGCCTGGGGCTCCTCTAATGACTGAGGATGTGGTGGCCTGGAGAATTCAGATGAGTCACTTTGACTCTGCACAAACATTACCATCCCTGAAAATGTCCAAGTAAATTTAGGCATAAAGCAAATAAAAAAGACTGGGCTATATGCTTTAAATGACTGAATGTGGGAAATCTGACACTTTACAAGCATTTCACATTGTGTTGTGATCAGTTAACAACAGTAAAACCCCTGTTAAATTATGTGTCAGAAAGTCAATGTAAGATGGGAAGTTATACACCATTTAGGTATAATATGCCCAAAATACATTCTACTGTCAAACTATAAAAAAAAAGTTTTTATAAAAAGAAAGTCAATGTGCCCTGAAAGGAATCTAATTACCTTGAAAGGAATCCAATGTCTCTGGCCCAAATGAAGAGTCTCACGTACACAGTGCCTTGAAGTGATGTAGAATATTCCCAAGATGAAGCTGGATACCAGCAAACACTAAGTCCTAGTCCTAGCTGAGCTGCATAGGAGCTCTTCCATTTATACACAGATCTAAGCTGTGCCTGGCAGAGTTATTTATTTATTTGCTTATTTATTAAATCCAGGGGAGTATACCACTGAGCTACATCCCCAGCCCTTTTTTATATTTTATTTAAAGACAGGGTTTCACTGAGTTGCTTAGTGCCTCGCTAATTGCTGAGACTGGCTTTGAACTTACGATTCTCCGAAGCCATTGGGATCGCAGGCATGGGCCAGTGTGCCTGGCTTGGCATGGTTACTTTTGTTTTTCCATGAGTTCACACTTCTCAGGAATTTAAAGAAATGACAAAGTTGTCCTTATAGGCCACATAGTCACTTCCAAGCGGATACACTCTTCCTCGTTCTGACTTACCAGAACATGTAGGAGTCACTCAGAATTCCAAAGAAGCCACATGTCCTTGGGCTGCCATGTGTCCTCCCTCGACACCCCTGAGGCCTTGCCGCCCTGTCCTCAGAATCCACCTACAGCAGTTTACCATGAAATATTTACACATTAGGGATGATTTCCTTTTGCATCGATAGCAAGTCTTCTTGAAGAACCAAGACCTTCCCAAGTTCAGACAGACTAGTATTACATTTTCTATCCTCACCAGGAGGTAACAGACTCCATCTCACAAACATCTCTCTTTTGAAATGAAGTTATAAGAAATTTGAAACCATCCCTGGCACTTCAACTTCATTTCACTTTTAGAGTTCATTTTAACAAATGGTAGATATGTGTATGAGTGTGTGTGTGTGTGTGTGTGTGTGTGTGTATTAAATCTAACTCCTTAGGAAAATATATTGAAGTAGTCCTGTTAAAATGAATAGTTTTCTACTTCCATTTAGTACTATAAAATATGATGCCTCATTTATAGAAATGAATGCCTTTTATTCTGAGGGAAAGTCCCAAGGAAGAAATTAACATTATAATCATTTTGGATGTAAACAATATGTTGGGAAAGAAAAGATACAACCTATTTGTGCTAGTGTTTACATTCTGAGATTGCATATAGATCCTAAAGTAAGAGAATCACCCAGATTTGACTCAGATTCTAAGATTATGAGCAAGGCTAATAATTTTTCATATAGAATGGCCCCATGTTATTCTGACTTCAATCTTAGGACTGTTATCTCTGGAAATTTATCCCCTCTGATTTCCCATCCTCAGAATTTTGCTATTTCCTTTCTCCAAAGAGCATACATTGCAGTGTGTGTGTGTGTGTGTGTGTGTGTGTGTGTGTGTGGTGCTGGGGATTGAACCCAGGACTTTTGCATGCAAGGCAAGCACTCTAGCAACTGAGCTATATCCCCAGTCCACAGTTATTTTTTTTAAAAGTATAGTTTTTTCTTATCTTCATAACAATAAAATCAGCTCAAAATGAATCCTCTTGCATTCAGAGTTTGCTTCCTTTTGAAAGCTGTGGCGAGCAGTACACAAATAACACACACACACACACACACACACACACGCACACAACATAGTTCATAGTTTTTTGAATCTTTTATAACCCAGTTTCTCATTAGCAATTCACATCCAAAGCAAAAATAGCATGGCTGCCTGGACACATTGTGACTCATTCTTCATGATAATGGAAATCTGTATTTTAAAATGATGTTTTATTGATTTCTGATTTGTAAGCACTCTTTCCAAATATGGGGAATTTTTTGAAGGTGAGATTCATACTTTTAATAATAATAAAGATGTAGAATACATAATACCAGATCAAGGGCACGATGACCTTTTGGATTAGAGTTTTTATTCAGAGAAAAATATAAGCTAACTATATTTTAGGAAACTTGGGTGAAGCATCACCAAGAGACCTGGATAGCTTGACTTTGGGACTGTTAGAAAACTATTTTGTTTTTTTGGAAAGGGTATGATTTTAGGAAAAGTATTTACTGCCTTTCTGTAAGTGCTACCATGACTTAGATCTTTTCAAACTACAATTTATAGGTGTTTTATTGGACCATAACATTGTAACATTGGGTTGGCAAATAGTAAGTCAGGTTAAAAAATTAAAAAAAAAGATATCCTCATAGATAATGATGACCTTCCCAAACAAAAATTTCCATAATTAAGAGCTTGCATAAGACTAATCTAATTCTATGGTTTCTTCCTGGGAAATAACTTCAGAAAATATTACATGTGGCTCAGTTTTTGGCATGAATGGAACATGTCTTCTTACAGTACATGGAAATAGCCACGTGTATTTAAACAAGCAGGAGAAGTACATACCTCTGCCCCAATGCACCATTTAGACTTAGGTAGGTAGCTGCTTAGGACTGGGAATCCTCACTGCATAAGAGTCCATATCAGAATTTTCCTAAGAATTTACCCCCTAACAGCATAAGACCATCACTTTAACCAAACACTATGCACAACAGGAATTGAATTCTCAATGCATCTACTCAATCAGACCAAGTCCCTCTGCATGAAGAGATAAGTATGCATTACTTTAAATGGCCTCTTTCAGTTCTGTGTTTCCTTTGATGGGGACCTGTGATGGCTTAAGGCACATGATAATGACATTAATAATCATGCATGTCTGTTGTTGAAATAAACAGCTATAGTTTTGATTGCCTGGGCCTTGCACACCCTTCTCATTCCAAGAAAAAATCCTTAAATTATCCACCAGACCTTACAGAACTTTCTACTGAAACACACACTTTTCATTTAAGGGAATATTTAAAAAAATTTTTTTAGTTGTTAATGGATTTTTTGCTTTATTTATTTATATGTGGTACTAAGGATTGAACCCAGGTCCTCATATCTGCCAGGTAGGTGCTCTAGCACTGAGCCACAACCCAAGCTCTTAAGGAATATTTTGACTTATAAATGAAAGCTTTATTAGCTCATTAATGCCTTTATTTACAGAGAACAAATTGGACTATTCCCATAAACATGGGGCGTCCACAATTTTTACTCCTCCATTCAACTTCATTTATTTCACTCACAGGAGACATCCATGCCTTTAGCCTTCTCTCTTCTATTTCTACAACCTGAAAAATAATTATAGAAAAACAGTGCACAATGCTTCTGAGCCCAAGGCAGGAAATTCCAGTGCACAAGTGATCTGCTATTTCTCCATGTCTCTGAAATTATATCCTCCAAAGTTATAAGTGTTGGGATTTAAGTGTGCAGAGTTTAGCTCCCTCAGCCTGACACTTTGCAAGAAGCTGTGGCTGTGATTTAGGTCAGCTGAGGCACGTCTCGCTAGGAGGAGGAAAAGTCCTCTTCCCCTTATCACAAGACACAAGCTTCTGCATGGTTTGGCCTAGAGGAAGAAGCTTCCTGCATACTGGACCTGGGAACAGTACATTCGGGGATTAGATAATGTCTACAAAGAACTTTGGGAGGGTACTTATCAAATGAACAGGAACAATCTGAATTTAGCTCTGTGTACCCGCTGAGGCATGATATTTGGGCTATGTAGATGAAGTGTTACTGAAGAATTGTTTGCTTTGTTAGAAGAAGAATATAAAAGGAACATGCAAATAAAGCTCAGCATGCAGTTGCAATTGCTGCCTTGACTCTACATCCCCTGTGTCCCGGTGATTTCGTGACCCTTACCCAGGGACCCGAACGCACTAGACGTTCACAATAAGGGAAACTGACAAAGTCTACAGCCTTTGATAAATAACACCTCGACTTAGAAAGGAAGTGGAAATACAGAGTCCTCTCTCCTGAGTTCTTCTATGGTATTTACCCAGGGTTACCACCACAATTAATGGGGGATTTCAATGCTTTATTTTTCCCCATCCTATAAGAGAAATGATCAGAGGGAAATTACAAAATACCTTGAACAAATGAAAATGAAAACAAGAAATATAAGAACTACTCAGGGTGCAGGACACTGTTATATTTAAGGAATAAATTATTAAAATCAATCATTTACACTCCAACATTAAGAATCTGGGAAAAATAGCAATTTAAGCCCATGAAATTGAACAGAAAGTAATAAACCTAAAGGTGTAGATAAATAAAATATTAAAGGAAGAAACAGATAAAATCGTGCAATTGTGAAGATTGAGATGACAGTTCATAAGGTTTAGAACAGGGCCTCGTTCATAAAAGAACTTATGTAGTCACCCAATAGTCAACTATTATAACTTTTCTATAACCCACATGTATAATTATTCATAATTTTTAGATTGACACTGATTCCTTTTGACACATTCACATATTTGTTTTTAACCTAGTGCCAAATTATTACTTTCAAAAACTTATGTAAATATTATTCCAGTTATCTTACTACATTCTAATTGTGGATTTACTTAGTCATAGTTTTTCAAAGTTATTAAATGCCTTCACATTTTTCTGAATTTCTGCATCTGTTGACAATTTCTTCTTAGTTATATATCCTGAGGGTGCTGGTTCCATGTCATATTTCTCTAGTACCTCTCAGTAAGAAGGATTTTGTGACAATTGGGTGTGGAGTAATTCATGATGGCATTACCCATGCACATGGGTCCAATTATAAAGTGTTTTAATTTTTGCTTGGTGGCCTACTGCCTGAAATTAAAAAGGTTTCTACTGGCCTGCACCGCCATGTTTTATAGGCTAAGCCATCTGACCTTTAGTAAATTCTTACTCCATTATTCATGCTTATGATATTAACGTTGGGTGTTGGAATAATGAAACTTCAGTGCCCTAGTATCATGAATATTTTGTCCTTAGATGGTTTGCCTATGCTCAGCAGAGCCTGCGGTCTAGGAAGAACTCACTGCAACATTTTATGCCATATGTTTTTAGTCTTGTCCTACTAGATCAATACCACATTTACTCTCCTCTACCTAGAAGTGTATTTTAGGCTAACTCTGAGTTTCAAAACCTGTTTTGCCTACACAGATGTTCCTGTTTTATGCTTCTTTTTCTTAACTTCATCTCCTTAGCACTCAGCATTATTTCTGAAGCTGAGAAGTGGTTGGTAAATCTTCCTGGAAGAGAATCTGAGTCTTAGAGCCATCTGGAATAGACTTAACATGCTGGGAAAACAGCAATTGTAAAAGGCGGAAGATGTGGTGTTACTTCTCAGGCCACATGTGAAATTTTTCCTTCTTTTTGTTGTGTGTGTTTTGAAAGATCTTAATCCAGTGTCCAGGACATATACTTGCACTGAATATGGCATTTCTGGCTAAAATAGCACAAAATCTGGGCAAAAGTTCAGTCAGGATCACACAGTGGATTTCCAGGGCTTTTTTAGTTGCTGAACATGATGGAAACCAGGACGAATTTGATTTACCAGCTGGAGCCTCTTGAAATTTGGAATAGCATTTTTCTCACGGGGGCAACGTGTACGTGTTACTGGGGTTACAAGTAGATAGTGTATGAGGAAGTTTAGTTATGGTGATACCTATTCCCAAGTCTCACGCTGTGTCTGTTTTGTCCTGTGTCAGGATCCATGAAGGAAGGGGGACAAGGGCTTTGATTTTTATATCCTGCAACTTTATTGAGTTCACTTAGTAGATCTGAAAGGATTTTGCGATTCTTTTGGGTTTTCCAGAGCTAGGATCATGTCATTTGCTCATGCTGATAGTTTTGCTTCTTCCTCTCCAGTTTGGATGCTTTTCTTTGTCTTCTCTGATTGTTCCTTTTGGTATTTCCAGACTATGTTGCCCAGAAGTGGTGAGAAGGGGTCTTACCTGTGACAGATCATCGAGGAGAAGATTTTAGTTTTCTCATTAAGAGATTAGCTGTGGAATTATTACAAACCAATGTCATTTCTTTTTCTTTTGCAACTTTTTTTATTTATACATGACAATGGAATGCATTACAATTCTTATTACACATATAGAGCACAATTTTTCACATCTCTTGTTGTATACATAGAATATTCACACCAATTCGTGTCTTCATACCTGTACTTTGGGTAATGTGTCTTCACACTTATACTTTGGATAATAATGATCATCACATTCCACCATCATTAATAACCCCATGCCCCCTCCCTTCCCGTCCAACCCCTCTGCCCTATCTAGAGTTTGTCTATACCTCCCATGTTCCCTCTCCCTATCCCACTATGAATCAGCCTCCTTGTATAAAAGAAAACATTCGGCATTTGATTTTTTGGGATTGGCTAACTTCACTTAGTATTATCTTCTCTAACTCCATCCATTTACCTACAAATGCCATGATTTTATTCTCTTTTATTGCTGAGTAATAGTCCATTTTGTATATATGCCACATTTTTTTATCCATTTATCTATTGAAGGGCATCTAGGTTGGTTCCATAGTTTAGCTATGATGCCATTTCTTATACTGCAAAAATTGTCTTTTGTATGTAATGTGATATGCTTTTATCTTGACAGGACATTGAACTTTTCCAGATGCTTTTGCATCATGTATTGATGATCATGTGATTTTCTCTATCTTTAATTCCACTAATGCAGTTTACCCATTGATTGATTTGCACACATTAGACCAATGGGGATGTGAATGAGTAATTCACTTTTAGTTATTAAGAAAATGGACTTTTGTTTCACACCATATATAAAAGTCAACAAAATGGATTAATGACATAAACATGAGACTTGAAAACATAAAACTCTTTAGAGCATATGTAGGAATATTCTCTTTAATCTTGACTTGTTTTTCTGTTTCTTTCTTTTCTTTTTTGGATATGAATATAAAATTTAGGCAATGAGGGGAAAAATAAACATATGAGACTAGATAAAACTAAAATAGTTTGGAAAGAAAAGGTAATAACCAACTAAATGAAATGAAGATTGTGAGAAAATATATGGAAATCATATATCTGATACAGGATCAGTCTCCAAACACATGAGAACCTGAAGCCACACACTGACAGAAAAATAAAATGTGCTTAAAAAAATGGCTCAAACACAAATGGAAATTTCTCAAAGGAAGACATTGAAATTGTCAACAAGCATACAAAAAAGTACTCAACCTTGCTAATCACTAGGAAATGCAAATTACACCTATAATGAGATACCATCTCACAACTATTATCTATGTCTATTATCAAAAGACAAAATAGGGAGTGTTAGTAAGAATATAGAAAAAATGAAACCAGTAATTGCACATCATTGGTAGGGATTAAAATTGTGTAGCCATCAAGGAGAACAGGGTGAAAGTTTTTGAAAAGATTAAAAACGCAAATACATAAGACTTAGTGATCCTTCTTCTGGATATAAATCAAAAGGAAATGAAATAAGCACCAGTAGAAAAATGTTTACTCTTATGTTCATTGTTGCTTGGTTCCAAAAACTCAAGATATGGGAAAAAATATATGTACATACTGGATGAAATAATAATAAAATATTAGTGTATATATATGTGTATATATATCAATGCATCTAATATATATAATATATGTCATATTAATATTTATTATATAGTATATTATGGAATATTATTTGACATGGAAAAGAAGATTCTACCATTTATGACAGTGAAGATGAATCTAGAGGACATTATATTAAGTGAAATAAGTCAAACACAGAATACTGCACAATCTCACATCTAGAATCTTTAAAAAAATCAAATACACAGAAATAGAGAACAGAAGGGTGTGATGGGTAGGGAGAGGTGCCATTGAGACGTAGATAAAAAGCTACAAAGTCTGTTATTTACCATCTAACATCTAGGAGCTGAGGTACAGCATGATGACTACAGTTAAGAGTGACAGTCTTCTACATACTGGAAATTAGCTGGAATTACTGATTTCAGAGGGTCTTACAATGGGTGAAGGGCAATGGTGTGTAATAATGGAGATGTTAATCTACTTGATTGTACTAATCATTTCATCACACATGCTCACATCAAAACATCACACCATCTCTCTTAAATATTAACAATAAAAATGGTGAACAGCCTCCAAGAAAGTCATGTCATTGTTCTTGACACAAACTCTTCAAGGCTGGACCAGAATCCCCAAATACCTACAAACTTCCTGAGATGTTTCTTTTTATGTTTAGAAGGCTAGGGATGCTGCCAATTTTATGCACACAAATAATATGTTTCATTTCCTATGTTCAAAGGAGATCATATTGGGGAAGAGGAATGGAGAATCACAGCATTTGTTTATTTTCCTGATATACTGGATGATAATGGAAAAAGACCAGGAATATCACACTAAGCCGTTTTTCAAACAGTTTAAGGGGTGGGAAAGCCACTTCATCATAGTCATGATACAGAGCACATATGGAAAGTTCCAGCTCTTTGGAGGTTAAGTCAACCACCACCTGTGGAGAAATGGGGCACCACAAGTCTGCAAGTGATGGAGATGTTAGATGCTTTTTTTTTTCTTTTTTCCCTCCTTCCTACCAGGCATAATAATTTTAGAAAGAAGTCTTTGTAGGTTAAAAATAAACAGATATTCTTATCCTATCCTGTTGTACAACAGCCTCCTAGGAGGCTGACCTGTTCTATCCTTGACATGTCTATTTCAAAAAAGAGTAGTCGGACTTTACCAATTTGAGGAAATGTCAGTATATTCTTGACTTGCGGGTAGCTTTACTATGAAAGCATTTTGGGTCTTGTCAATTGTTTCTCAGCACCTATTTTCTTGAACATAGTATTTTTCTTTCTTTCTGGTGTCGACTCCATGCCTAGGTTAATTTTCACATGGCAAAACAATCTTGCACAATGTGCCAGGTTTGTAATACATGATTTGTTAATATAATCATAGTGACATAAAATGAATTATAGGTAAAGCATTAAGAGTCAGTTCTGAGGAGGAAATAAAAGACAAAAAGCAACGTGAAAACACATGACTGTAAAGGTAAATCTGAGCAGAATTAACAAGCCATGGTCCTCAGCACCAGAGAAGGCAGAGCTGCACCCCAGGGAGAGTCTCTGCAGGAGACTGTCCCTTATATTTGTGGTAGGAAAACATGGGGTAGCTCAGATTCTCCAGGGATGACGTTTTAATAAAAATCTTGGTTACAAACATGTTATGGAAACCTAAATCGCTTCTTGAGAAACACAGAGATGATTAACAATGGGAGTTGCTAGCATTTGGGATCTTGAGTTTGGAGTTCTCCAAGAAGGAGAAATGGCAATGGACATCAGGCTCATTTAATTCTCACTGGAGAATTAAATCATTTTTTTATATTAAAAACTTATTTAAATTTTATTACACTTGTGATTACATTTTAATTCCACAGTTATTCATTTTAAAAATTATTCAATGACTTCTTGTTTCCTCTTAAATTCTGTTTATTTAGAAATACTTTTAAAAAATTATTCACAGGGTGCCGTTTACTCGTAACATTTCTGCAACATCTCACCCAGGGAAGAAGAACAGTTGTGGAAATGGAATGGATGTGAGTAATTCACTACGGTCTTAACTATGTACACACACATCAATTTAACTATGTACACACACATCAATTTATAATATGTATTAATTTTTGCTTGATGTTTGTGTGAAATTAAGGGAGTGAGTGATGGCCCTACTGCCATTTTGCATATATTAATCCTTCTGAACTCATAATTATCCCTCTGTTATCTGTATTAGAAATGTCAACATTGGGTGTTACAGTAGTGAAACTCTAAAACTTCAGTGCCTTGATGTAATGGAAATTTTCTTTTATTCTGCTTTACATCAGCTCAGCAGATCCCACTGTCTGGAGAGGACTTATTGCAATATTTCATGCACTAAATGTTTATTCTCATACAAGTATATCAATGGCATATTTACTCTCTTACCCAGAGGAACATTCTAGGCTAACTCTTGGATTCAAATCCTCAATGGCCTACATAGACATTCTTTTTTAATATTTATTTCCCATAACTTTATGTCCTTGCCACTTAACATGATTTCTTAAGCTAAGAGACGGTCAGTAATTTTCTGAGAACAGAATCTGAGTCTTAGGGTCCCTTTGTAATAGGTTTTGTTTTCTAGGAAAAGAACTTTTTCTGTGTGTTTCCCCCCTCCGCTTAAAAAAAAGACACTGTTTTTCTATTTCTCTGAAAAATACCATTGAAATTTTGATGGGAGTTGCATGGTGCATTACTGTGAGAAGTATGTACATTTTAATAATATTAATTATTCAAATTCATGAATATGACATTCCATTTCATTCATTTACTTCTTGTATAATTCTTTTCAGCATTGTTTAGAGTTTGATGTGAAGATTTTTCACCTCCTGGATTAATTTATTCTGATCTATTTTATTCTTTTAGATTCTATAATAATGGTGCTTTTTCTTCTTTTCTTTTTAAGATAGGTTTTACTAATATGGAGAAATTTAACTTGTGTTTTGATTTTATGTCTTACAGCTTTTCTGAATGCATGTATGACATCTGAAAGGATTTTGTGGATCTTTTAGGCTTTCCATGTGCAGAATAATGTGATGTGCACACAGGGATAATTTTACTTCTTTGCAATTTAGGTGCTTGTTGTTTTTTCTTTTCTGGTTGCTCTTCTTTGTTGTTCCAGACTATGTTGAATGGAAGTGATGAAGACCGGCCTTGCCTTGTACCAGATTGTGGAGGAAAAGCTTCATGTTTCCCAAGGATTTCATTGTTAACTGTGGATATTTCATACGATTCTTTATTATGTTGAGAACATTGCTTTGTATACACAATTTGATATGAGTTTTTTTTTAATAAAAGGATGTGGAACTCCAATGCTTTTGCTGAGCCTGTGGAGAGGATCATGAGAGATTTCATCTTTTATTTTGCTAATGGGTTGCATCCTGTTGACTGCGCAAGTGAAAGCAACCTTGCATTGGTTATTGGAAAGTTAGGTTTTTATCATATACCATACATAAAAGTCAACATAAAATGAAATTAGTGACCTACACGGAAGACCTGGGAACATAAAACTCCTAAGAAGGAAATAGCATGAGAATACGCTTGGGCTGTGCCATGCAGTTTTTGAATGTCAAATCTAAACTTCAGACAATAAGAGCAAAAATAAACCAGTGAGACAACATCATACTAAAATACTTAATGCACATCAAAGATAATAGTCCACAAAATGAAATAAAAATGGTAAGAAAATATTTGGATGCCATATATCTGTTAAGAGTTTATTAGAAAAAAATAAGGAACTTACAAAAGTCAATATACAAAGAAAAAGAAACTCATATATAAAATGTGCACAGGACTTGGATAGAAATTTCTGGAAAGAAGACATAATTAAGAATATGGAAATTAGTTATCATACATTGAAAAATAGTGCATTGAGGCGATCTCACAATGAAAAAGGGCAACTTTGTGATGATGGATCTATTAGCTTGCTTGAATGTAGCAATCACTTTGCTACCTATGTGAACATCAAAACATCATGTGGTAAACCATGAATGTTTACAATAAAAGTAGTGACTGCTCTCTGAGACATGGCATGAAATGTTTTACTGAAATATTCACCCCAAGACCAAGTCAGAGTACCAAGATGGCTCCAAATAGCTCTACATTTCATGAGATGTCTCTGTTTCATGTTGAAAGGCTATGAGGTTTTGTCACTTCTAAGTGGATACATAATATGCTTCATTTACCTTGTTCAGAGGTCATCATATCAGTGATGGAGTGGGAGACCACAGCAAAGGCAACGTCAACAAACCCATGACATTTATTTTCCTGAGAGAACGTGAAGCCCCTTTTATTATCTGGAGACTGATGTCAGGATGACAATATGGAAAAGGACCCGGATTAAGTTGTTTCATTAAGCAACTTAACTGGGTAGGAAAGTCACCTCATCATATTCATCATATAGATCAGGAAAAGAAAGTTCTAGCTCCTGGGAGGACAGGTTGACCACCACCTGTGAAGACATCAGAGCACAGCAGGTGAGCCAGGGCAGTTCCGTTGCCCTTGGTCCTGGGTCTCCTCCTGCCCTGCAGCTCTGCCTTGGGTGTAGTTTCCTCTCTCTGATTTGTGCCCACTCATGAAGGCTCTTGTCCTGTCTAATTTTATGTGTTACTTCCAGGGACAAAAGTGAATACTAGGTTATCCTCACAGGTTTGTACATGAAATAGGGGTTTGAGTGTTTTATGTTCTCTTTCTCTTAAATTTAAACACAGGGAAACAGCAGAGAGCATGCCAAGGTCCTCAGACCAGAAACACTCACGGAGGTCACATTGCAGCAGACAGTCTGGCATCCAGAAACAGACAGGGACAGAGCGGCAAAGAGCTCAAGCACCGTGATGATGAACTTCAGGATCAGAATCCCCTGCCAAGTAGAGCCACACAGGAGAAGAAATTAGAGAACTGAGAGAGGCAGTTCTGGCCACAGGCACTGTTGCTGTCACTCTTAAGTGACAGATATAACATTATAACATCTATCCCATCCTGGTTTCCATACAGATCATCTCTTAGTAAGATGCAACACAATTAACCACTATGATATACAGACTCTCAAATGTACAATTTCTTATCATAGTCATGCAACTTAAATGATCTCTTAGTTATTTTCCTGAGAGAACGCATCAGAGAAGACAGCTCAAAAAGCATACTTTCTTGAAGTATCTGAAATGAGAATATTTTGCAATCCATACCTATCTTTTAGCCATTCATCTTCATCATATACTGAGTGTCTCAGTACATGTTAGAGTGAAAATGTTGTCCCTAGAGAGGATTCTGGATTTTCCCTATGACTGTTCTGAATCAAATAGAGCTAGCAGATTCTCTTGTTTTCATCTTAAGCAAGGCTAGAATAAAAATTGTTGAATACACTCATTCATGCCATTTGTGTTTTCATCTTAGAGGTTTCATTCAGCTTCAAGTGATGTGTTGAAAACTCATCACCAATATTTTACAGCACAGAGAAATGTATTCATTTTAGGTCAAGGCTCTGACCATCTTTCTTTAACAAGTTCATCACTTTGAACCTGTGCCCCTATCATCTGCTTGAGATGAGGATAAAATCTGCAAGGAACTTTACAAATGCAGACACATGTCAGAAAGTCTTATCCATGGCTCTGGAAATACTCACATAAATGAGACATAGAACTCTTGTCTCTGATATCCATCTGGATTCCTCCAAACTTAAAGCAAGTATTACCAGTGAGGCTCCTGCTAAGACACTGCTCACGGTGTTCATACCTAGGCTGCCGCAAATCTGAAAGAGAACCAGAGAACTGAATCCCTATCGGAACACTTTTGTGGACATGTACGTGTTCTTTTGTACATGTGTGTTCGCTCCATTAACATTAGCTAAAATGGAAGTTCATAATGTATTATGCACATTTTCTATGAGGTATCGGCACATTTGCCCTCAGGAGTGGAATGCAGACAATGTTAACTGTGGGGCCTGGAGAGGAATGATTTAGGGACTTCAAATAAGGGCCTAGGGAAACTGCCAGGGTTTGATCCTATGGAAATCAAGGTTGACCTACCCCTTTGCATCTTAAGGTTCTTAAATTACAAGGAAACTCACCATTCGTTTTGTCATTTTCTTTCCAGACACAACAGACAGAGTTCCAGACATGATATACTGTATAATTATAAAGGTAAATGAGTTATTAGAGGAATACCTCTTTTTTCCTATGACCAAATGTTTCTCAAACACTCTTCCCAACTCTAGTCCCATCAATAATATAATAATAAAATCACCATGAAGGATCACGTATATGTATAAAGTAATAGAGAAGTGAAGTGATTCCAATTTACTTACAAAAACTTGTCCCAAAAAGAAAAGATTGAATAATTCAATGTCCCATAGATTGAGAGGAAGATGATGATCAGATGGAAGGGAGACCTTTAAAATAATCCATAGGCAAATATTCATCAGACCAAGCATGATTTGGCTCACCTAGAGAAGGAGAAGCTATTTTGAGATAGGTGGAACAAGCATTGGTCTTAGAAAACTTGTGTCTTCACGTGAGGAGATTCTGTAATAAAAGGGATTCTGTAAAGAATAATGCCTGGCTGCTCATGTTGGCTCATGCCTATAATTCCAGCAGCTTTGGAAGCAGAGGCAGGAAGATCACAAGTTCAAAACCAGCCTCAGCAACTTAGCCAGGCTCTAAGCAATTAAGCAAGACCCTGTCTCAAAATAAAAAGGGTTAGGGATGTGGCTTAGTGGCAAATGCCTTTAGGTTCAATCCCTGGTACCCAAACAAACAAACAAAAAGAACAACAATTTATATATAGCACAGCCATATGACGGAAACTTTTATAATTAACGTAAATGACTCATGGCAGTCATTTTTTAAAAGCCCATAGAATCTCCTTCATGGGGGTATATCCCTGGGCTAGCCAAACTCTTGGGGCACCTAGTAACTTTGACCCAGAGAAAACTTTCGAGAATGTGATGCCACCTCATACTTAAATGGCCTTAAAAACACTTACCCCAAGAATAACTGGCTCCCCTTTCATGAAATTCTGCAGCTTGCTCTGTGCATCCTGAGGGAGAGTCACTGGCCCAGGGTGATCCAGGCAGATGACTGGGTTCCTACCTGGAGGGTCCATAGTTATGTCTCTTGATGATGTTGCTCTTCACAACCTGGGAATCCCCTAGTGACTGATGATGTCTTAGCCTGGAGAATGAGATGAAGGACTGAGTCTCTTTCATTCCACACAAACATTACCATCCCTAAAAATGTTGCAGTAAATTTAAGGCATTATTCCAAATGTTGTCCTTATTGAGCCACATAGTAACATGCATGCTCTAGATACCATGTTGCTCATAGTAATGTAAAAGGCCTGGTTCTCTTGATGGTTCTGAATTACCAGTACACACAGGGTGCTCAATCACAGCCCTAGATCCTCAACCAGAATTGCTACATACAGGGCGTGGCATCACACCTGTTCAGCCATCATGATCCACCTACAGAGATTTTCAGGAAATACTAATGTATTTGGAATGCTTTCCCTCCTGGTTGGTTGCAAAGCTTCTCTCTCATTTCAAGACTTAGATCATCCTGAGTTTAAACATAGGCCACTTCACCTTGGAGAGTCTCATGGTGATGGATACAGATTCTTTCTCACATGCATTTCTTTCCTGAGGTGACGTTATTAGAAACTTGAACCACTCCTAGTAGAAAATGAACTGTTTCTCATTTAACTTCCAAGGTCCATTATAACAAATTTCCAGATGTGTGGCATATGGATATAATTGAATTTATTAGGAAATTATTTTAAAGCAAGACCGCTAAAGTAAACATTTTTCTATGTTCATTTAATACAAAATTTGTTGTTTTATTTACAGAAGGAAGAGAGCTTCTTTTATTCTAAAGAGTGTTCCCAAGAACAAAACTATCAGTATCTGTTTTCCAGTGAAATTAACTAGTTGGGAAAGAAAAGACAAAAGACACTAGCATATGTGAACTACTGTTTAGATTATGAAATTGCACATGGAATAGCAGTATTTTTGCTTAGCTCAGGTAGATAATCCTTCCTATAGAATTGCCCCACAACATTGACATTACACCTCCACTCTATCTTCTCATCCTCAAAATATTCAAAACATGTTTTTTTTTTCCACAAAAAGCATACATGCTCAGTTATTTTTTAAAAAAGTGTGTTTTTTTCTTTTATATATCTCATGACATTATAATTACACCTGGATTATACTTTAGATAACTCTAACCATCACACATATTACCCCCAAAAAAAGTTTGTTACTTTTTTTAATCTTTCCCAGGCTTGTTTCGCATCATCATTTCACCTCCAAAGCAAAATGGCATGACTTCCTGAAAAAAAAAAGTGACTGATTTTTTTGTGAAATTAGAAATCCATATTTTTAAAAATGGTGTTTCATTGATTGCTGATTTCTTAGCACTCTCTCTGGAACTGAGAATCTTGTCAAGGTGAGATCCATTCACTCTCTCAATGATAATAAAGAGATGGAAAATATAATTCTATATTGAGGCCATCACACCCCTTTGAATCAAAGTCTTAGTATTAAGAGAAAAATATGTAAGCTAAATATATATTAACAAATTGGATAATCAAGCCTCAAGAATAGCCTTGTGGGCTGGGGCTGTAGCTCAGTGGTGGAGGGCCCACCTCACCCGTGTGAAGCACTGGGTTCAATCCTCATCACCACATAAAAATAAATAAATAAAGATATTATGTCTATATATATATATATATATATATATATATATATATATATATATATTTGAAAATAGAAAATAGCCTTGCCTTGTAATGATTGAAAAACTACTTTGTTCTTTTACACATTTGGGACAGAATATGGTTTTTAATAACACGTTTTCTGAAGTTACAATTGCTACCATGATTTTAGACATTTTCAAAGTACACGTCATAAGTGTTGTATGCGTCTATAAAATTGTCACATTGAGTCTGCAGCTAAATAGTCAGTTATAAAAAAAAACGTTATGCCCATAAACAGTTATGACCATCCCAAACAACTACTCCCAGAATTAATAACTTGTGGAAGATTGAACTACGCCTGAGATTTCGTTCCAGGGGACAGCTCCAGAAAATTTTGTATGAGCCTCAGGTTTGGACATGGACTGAACATACCCTCTTAGAGTTCCCAGAAATAGCCATGTACACACACACACAAAAAAAAAAAATACAGGAGAGTTACATACCTCTGATCAACAGTATTATTCAGTCTTAAGGAGGCATCTGCTCTCAGGACCAGGAAAGGTCATTGTATTCAGAATTGTCCCAGGAACTGACACCCAAACAGCATAATATCCACATTTCAGTAGGGCGCTGTGGACTGTGGGCAGTGGGTGCTCATTGCACATGGGTCTTACTCAACCAGGCAGGGTCCCCTGCTGGGCGATGCGATAAGGAGGCTTTACCTTACATGGCCTCTTCCTGCCCTGTTTCTTGCACATGGGTTCCTGTGATGATGAAGCACATGATGTTGACAGAGATAATCCTTTACATCTATTCCTCAGACACATGCAGTTTTGAGTGACAAAGCCTTGCACACCCTTCCTCATTGTAAGGACAAATCTTAATGATTGGTCCCTATACATTTTGCTAATAAAGCACACATTCTGCATTTGGGGATATATTCTGATTTATAAATGAGGGCATCAGTAGTCCACAGTAAGCTTGGTTTCTATGAAACCTGATTTCTATGAACTAACAGAGAATACATTGGATTATTCCCATAAATCGGCGTGTCTGCACTTTTTACACCTCCATTTCTACTTCGTTTATTTTGCTTACAGTGATAGTCTTCAGAGACTTTGATTTTCTCTTTCCCCTTTCTAGTTCATGAAAAATACTTGAAGTAAAAACAGCACACACTGTTCCTGAGCCCAGTTCAGGAGATTTACAAAAGTGATCTGCTAGGTGCCCGCATCTCTGAAATAATTTCCTGCAAAACCATCTGGCAACCTTGGTACCTTTCATTGTAGGACCAGCACCAAACCTTTGGTAAACTAAACTCTGACTGGTAGAGAAATCAGAAAGTCTTAGTTCTCTCCCCTCTGATTTTTTGATGTTCTTCCATAATACTCACAGATGGTTAAGACCGTAAAAGATTGAGACTTTTCACTTTCCTACCAATCATAATTTTATGAAAAACTTTTTTATGGGGAAAAAGATATTCTTATCTTATGGCATTTGTCTAAAATTATATGAAAGAGTGCCCTGTTCTATCCCCTTATGTCTATTTCAAATTTGTCAAAGGGAATAATCTGCCTTTTACCAACCTGTGGGTATATTTGGGGATATATTCTGCATTTGGGGATATATTCTGACTTATAAATGAAAGCATCAGTAGTCCACAGTAAGCTTGGTTCTAAATTGTTCCTAATTTGGTGGTTGTACTACAATGAAAGGATTTTTAAATATTGTCCATAGTTTCCCTGCATGTTTTATTATAGATCCTTTTTCTTCTTTATTTGGATTGATATTGATTTTCATTGGAAAATCTAAACTGTGTGTTTTTTTTTTCTTTCTAGAAATGTAACTAATAGTCACTGAATTTACTCTTCTGGGAAGCAACTGTGTTTTCTTCATGGTGCTGATGACCGATTCCTCTAATTCTGCTTATGTTTACCTTTTACGGTCATGTATTTTCTTTGCTGTTTTTTTTCCTTTCTTCTCACTTCCTTATTCATTTCCAATAGTTTGCACTTTAAATTTATTTCATTAGAGTATGATTATATGTTGCTTAATAAAGCATATATTATAAACCTGATCCATTGTGCAAGAATGTTTTACCCAGTGAAAATCAACCTATGCCCTGTATCAATACAAATAAAGAAGAAAAAGGAAAAGTGTTATGGAAACCAAAAATGGACATTGTAAAACCCAGAGATTAACAATGAAAATGATTAGCTCTTAAAATCTTGATTTTGGGATTCCCCAAGGGAACAAATGGAAATGGACATCCATGCTCAGAGACACTGAAAATTGAAGACCTGTCTCCCTGAAATTCTGTGTTACTTATTCTCACATTGTGCTGTGGAGAGATTTATTTTCTACTCTTGACCCATGGACATAAGTTATAGCATCAGTTATCCTAACTCAGCAGTCATTCTATTTTAAATTTTGCCTTTTTCTTTAGCAGTGATTCACATGCATCAAAATGAATTTGTACAATTGAATGCATTTGTACAGAACATTTGCCTACTACTATATATCAAATGCAGGATAAGATGGGAAAACCAGAAATAATGAAAATTTAATTTAAAAACTGTAAGTAAAATATTTATTTAAAAAAGGGTGATGAATACCTTGAATAAATGAAAATGAAAAGAAGATATGTAAGAACTTCTGAGATGCAGAATACTGCTATCAATTCATAGTTATCAATAGTTAATGCATAAAAGAAGAAATTGTTAATGATCTATGCTCTAAAATAAGAATCTAGTCAAAAGACCAAATTAAACAAATACAAGTAAAAAGAAAATAGTAAAAGTGCAAATAATAAAATAGAAAATGAACAAGCACATAAAATCATGTAAAAATACAATTGACATATTATGTTGGAAGGCTCATTACTTGATCTTGCTCATGAGAGAAGTTATTTGGTCATTTGATATATTATTGTTATAACTTTTCTGTAATGCACATTTTTAATTCTTTATTATTTCTGAGATGACACTGTTTTGTTTTCATATATTCACATATTTGTTTTTAACTTATTGCCATTTTATTTGTTTTTTATGTTTTTAAAAATTTTACTCCTTTTATTTTATTATATTCTAATTGCACATTCATTTATTCTTCACTTATCAACATTATTAAATGTCTTCATGTTTTTCTGAATGTTTACATATATTTTCAAATTCCTTTTGGTTATTTAACCTCAGAGGGTGGTATTTTAACATATGTTTCTCCAATATACCACCAACTGAAACTGTATGGTTGTGGACATTGAATGGATGTGGGTAAGTTCACCATAGTATTACCTATGTGTATATGTCCCACATTATGAATTGCATTAATTTTTACTTAATGTTTTGATGTCTAAAATTAAGGAAGTTACTGATGGACCACACTATGATTTTTACAGGCTAAGCAATCTGAATAACTAGCTAATTGTTGTTTTTTGTTATCCCTATTAGAAAAGCTATGCTAGGTGTTATAATAATGAAACTCTCAACGTTCAATGCCCTAATGTAATAAAAATTCTGCTCTCTGCTTTGCTTATGTTCAGCTAGATCCACTGTCTGGAAAGGACTTACTGCAATGTATCATGTGATAAATTTTTATTCTCCTCTTACTACAGCAATAGCATATTTATTTATCTCTACCTAGAAGCACATTCTAGGCAACTCAATTTTAAAACCTGTGTTGCCTACACGGATGTTCCCATTTTATGGTCCTTTTTCTTAACTTCATCTCCATATATGAGGCATTCTTTCTGAAGCTGAGTGGTGGTCGGTAAAATTTTGTGGTACAGAATTTAAATCTTAGAGGCTTTTCATAGTGGACTTTGCATTCTAGTAAAATAACATTTTTTTAAATAAAAGAAGAAATAAAACTTTATTTTGTGTGCCATATGAAACATTTTTATTCAGTTTTGTGTTTCTATAGATCTGAATGTAGTATTTAGGACATATCCTTGCACTGAATATGGGACTGTGGACTAAAATGGTACAATATTGTGGCAAGAGTTAACTCAGGGCCAGGCATGGTGGTACATGCCTGTAATCCCAGCAGCTTGAAAGGCTGAGGCAACCTCTTACAACTTGAGGATTGCAAGTTCAAAGTCAGCATCCAACATAGCTAACAACAAACTGAAAATGAAAACCACAATGAGATATGAACTCACACCTGTTAGGATGCTTATTATCAAAAGACAGGCGACAACAAGTGTTGGTAGGCACGTGGAGGGAAAGGAATTCTTGTACATTATCAGTTGGAATACAAATTTCTGCATCTTTCTTGGAAACCAGTGCGAAAATTCATCAAAAATTCAAAACAGAATAGTAAAGCTCATCAATTGCTCTTTTGGATATATTCCAAAAGGAAATTAAAACAGCACCTAGTGGGAATATCCTTACTCCTCTGTCTATTGCAGTATGACTCACAATACCTAGGATACAGGTACAACATAAATGTCCTTCATGGGTAAATGGATAAAGAAATATTGGCTTGAAAATACAAAGGGACATTAGTCATCACTGGAAAAGAAGGAAAAACTCCCATTTGTCCCAGCCTGGATGGACCTGGAGGACATCATGCTCAGTGAAAACACTAGTAAAGTACTGCATGACTGCCCTTATATGTGGAATCTCGATAAGATCAAAAGCACAGAAATAGAGATCAGAAAGATGGTCAACAAAACGGGGGGGGGGGGAGTGCAGTGGAGATGTGGATGAAAGAGGATAAACTTAATATACACCAGGAGAATAATCTTTACTTAATATACACCATGAGAACTAGAGTTCTCAACACTCTTCCCTAAACACTGGATTCATCAATTACATATGAGAATGACTATTTAGGATTTTATGTATGACTAAATTAATAGAGGACTCACAGTGATTCCAATATACTTACAAAAATTGGTCCTGAAATCACAAAGTGGAGAAATGCAGCTTTCACTGGGGATAGAAAAGATCATATTGGGCTATAAGGTAGACCTTGAACATAATCCACAGGTAGGTATTCATTGGCCAATCATGACTTGGCTCATCTGAAGAAGGAGAAAGTGCATCTGAGGGAAGAGGAATAAATACTACCCTTAGAAAAATTACAATATATTGGGAGATTCTAAATAACTCAGGGGTCCTATAATAAGTCAATTCTGTCAAGATCAATGGCTACATTTACATCCAGCATTGACATATTCAGGACACTTTGATATTTTGTATGAAAGACACATGAAGTCACTTTATTTAAAAGTCCACCATGTCTCTTTCATGGGGGTATCTCTTTGGCTTAGTCACACCCTTGAGAAACCTAGTAACTTCAAGCAAGAACAAATTTAGGGGAACATGATGCCACTTCCAACCTAAATCACCTTAATAACACTTACCCCAAGAACAACTGGCTCCTATTTTATGAAATCCTGCAGATTGTTCTGTGCACCCTGATTGTAAGTCACTGGTACAGGGTGGTCCAGGGGCATGTCTGGGTTCCTGCCTGGAAGGTTCATAGTTAATGTCTTGAGACAATATCTCTCTTTACATTCTGTTGTTCCCTTGATGATGAAAGATGAGTTGGCCAGGATAAACAAATTGAAGGATGAGTCTCTTTGATGCCACAAAATAATTTCATGCCATTCATGAAAATATCAAGGAAATTTATGTAATGAGGGAAAAACAAGAGATGAGGCCATATAATTTTTTCAGTCATTGTGGAAAATCTGATGTTTAGCAAGTCTTCAACATTGCGCCTTAACCAGTTAAGAACACTGTATCCTCTAAACACACTTTCCAAACAATTGTGTGTGGCCAACAATTGTGTGAAAAATATATATTCAACATTTCTAGCCATCAGGGATGTATAAATTAAAACTACACTGAGATTTTTTTCTCACTCCACTTAGAATGATAATCATCAAAACTACAAATAACAATAAATGCTGATAAGGATTTGAGAAAAATAAACACTTATACTCTTTTGGTGGAAAGACAAATTAGTAGAGCCACTATGGAAATCAGTGTGGTGGTTCCTCAAAAGATTGGCAATGGAACCACTATATGACCTAGTTATACCCGCCCTTGGTATTTACACAAAACAACTAAAATCACTATACTATAGAGAAACATGCATAACCATGTGGATCACACCAGAATTAACAATAGCCAAGTTATGGAGTCAGCCTCTGTGTCTGTCAACAGATGAATGAATAAAGAAAATGTAGTACATATACTCAATGGAGTTTTATTCATCCACAAAGAAGAAATAAATTATATCATTTGCACATACATAGATGGAGAGTATCATATTAAGTGAAATGAGCCAGACTCCAAAAGACAAGAGTCAAATGTTTTCTCTTATTTAGGGAAGTTATAGATTTAAAAAAGAAATAAAGGGATGTCATGACAATAAATGGAAGTCCATCAGAGTTAAAGAAGGGGATCAGGGAAGGAATGAGGGGAGGGTAAGAAGAGGAGTTGGGGAATGAAAATACAGTGTCTTAGGTACACTTTGTCTCTAAGCAATGTTGAATACTTCCATGATAAAGTTGACAATCAACAAATACTGACTTCTAATTCAAATATTTTTGTCTTTCCCATGATGTGAAATAGTCTGTTTGTCTTGTTTCCTTAACGCTCTTTCATTTACACACATTTTTCAGTAGTACCTGACGTGGTTATTTTTTGTTTTTCTATGGCTATATGTATCTCTGGAATTTCAGGAAAGGGCAAAGTTGTCCTTATAAGCCACAGTTACCAACTGTCACATTCTTCCTAGCTCTGACTTTACTGCATACCAGGGACACGCAGTCACACAGAATCCTGAGAAAGCCACACGTCCTTGGACTGTCATTGCTATGTACATTTGTTGGCATCACACTCTTGATCCACTTGCAGAAATTTGCAAGATATACTTATGTACCGGAAGGCTCTCCTTCTCATCACTAGCACATCTTTTCTCTTAATTTAAGGACTTAGATCATCTTGAATTTAAACATGGACTAAGAAAGGACAGAATCTAGGAAGATGAGACAGACTGAAACAAACTGAAGAACATGACTAGAAGAGAAGAGGCATAAGAAAAGAAAATACAAAATTAAGCCCAAACAAGAAAACAAAACCTCTGAGGAGAATTGTTTGAGATTGAGCCGGGGAACACAAACTTTGATTTCCTAAAGGATGATATGCAACAGAAAATTGATTTTAAAATTGGGCATTACTGCCTAAAATCTCAATGACAAAAGAGATCTCATGTGAGTTTTCTTATGTGGACAATTGTTGTTACCGTGTCATTTAGTTTCTCAATATATGTACATAAAATCTCTGTTTTTATTTCTTCCCATATCTATACCTATACTCTTTCCTCTTTCATTGTTTCAAATCACTAGTAAGGAAATTCTGCACAGTTTATTCATTACTATAGACTTAGCACAAGGTGCCCAATACACATGCATTGAATTGCTATGTAGACTGTTTGATCAAATAAATTATTTTTTGAGTGGAATATAAGGAATACTATGACTCTTTAAAAAAACAACAGTGAAATGGTTGGCTGTTACAATATACTCAAAATTATACAATTTTTGTTTTGCCTTAACTTGCCACAGGATCAAATATAAGACAGACTATATTCATGTAAAGCATATGAAAATAACATCAAAAAATGCTCATTTTGGAGCCTTTTGTTATAAGTCACATTCAATCCTCACAAAACCTGGAAATAATGACTAAAATATCCATTATCATCGGCAAGGAGACAGTTATCTGCTCAAAGTCACTCAGTCATACAGATAGAGAATGAATCGCATTTAGTAAGTTTATTCAGTTAAAACGAGCTTTCAGGTGAGCACTAATCCAAGAGGACTGCGTCCTCAAAAAGAAGAGATTAGGACACAGATATCCACAAAGGGGACAGCACGTGAAGACAGAGCAAGTCCGTCATCTATGAGAGAAGAAGAGAGGTGGGAAACACATCCAGTCCTCAGAGTACTCAGAAGTCCATGCTGCTAATACTTCAACTCAGATCTCCAGGTCTCCAGCACTGAGAACATTCTGTAGTTTAAACCATACAGTCCACAGCACTTCATTATCCTAGCAAACTAGTATGGGTTTTGGTACTGCAAAGTGGGGTGACTCGTAACAAACACTTTAAATTGTAGAAGTGGCTTGGTAACAGGGTAATAGGCAGAAGCTGGAGAAGCCCTGAATTTCCCTGAAGAGAGTGTGGGTAGAACAATGGACATCACAGGTAAGTATAGTAAGGACTCAGAAAGTATAAGGGAAATAAAAAGAGACACAGAGACAAGATGCAGAAGCAGGAAAGATGGCTGCTCATCCAAGCAGCCAGATTTATTTATACCAATAGGTTACATTAGGTCATTAGTGCCATAACTACATTATTGTTTATTGTATCAGTAAGGTCACTTATTCTGCAGTTACATTCTACAGTTACAATGTGCAAGGTTAGGAGATTTGTCCAGTTCTCAAGAAAGTTCATTGTCTGAAGTTACTGTTAGGCAGGCAGATCCAGGAGCACCAGAGCTTGGTGAAACATTGTAGTTATCAAGGAAGCAAGTTCCTTTATTCCCAGGAGATATGTACCTGAGATCAAGGTCAGGACTGATAAGACTCTAGCACAGAGCCTTCTAATGCAGGGCATTGCCATAGCAGCTAGATGTCTCACATACATCAGTTATCTTACTAGTTCCTAGGAGAAACCAAAGGGCTTTCTAAGGGTGGGAAACAGGGTGCCTGTTACCTGCCCACCCCCACAGGAGTTTGCTCATTAGAGGAATGCTTCCTCGTATATTTCCACAGTCAGAATCCCTACAAGAAATGAAAGGGGAGAGTGACATAGAAAATGCCTATTGTCTTTCAAACATACCATTCTGAAAAGAGCATTAATAAAACTACGAACCTTAAAGGTGCTTCTGGAGAGGTTGCAGATGGGAATGAGGAGCTCATGGCTGGAAACCAGAGGAAATCCCAGTTAAAGTGCAAAAGTTGAATTGAGCTCCCGTGTTTTGTGCAGAATAGGACTTCCAGTTAATGAACTTGGATATTTAACAGAGATGTCTAAACAAAGTACTGAAGGTGTAGCCTGGTTTCTGCTTACTATTTATAATAAATGTAAGTGGAGAAAGAAAATCAAAGGAAGCATTGTTAAACAAAAAGGAACCAGAACCTACAGGTATGGTCCTGGGACCTTAAAGAGTCCAAGGTAGAAAAGGGCTTACCTGCAGAAGTCACTTATGTGTGACTTGTGCCTAATGAGATGACACCTCATAAAACACACAAAAGACCCACAAGGTTTTTGAGAAAACTACATTTAGAGAATAATAGCTATATTGAAAGAAACAGATCAATTTAGAATGAAGAATTTTTAGACCCACTGGGGCCTAAAATTTCAAGATTTGTAAGCGAAGCAGAGACTGATAATTAGGAATTCATATGGAAATAATGTGAACCCATATTATTTGGGAAAATGTGTTTCCTTGATTTATAACATACATAAAGGTTAAGGTATGAAAATCAAGTTCTTGATAATAAATAAATCATTATATTACATATATGTAAGAGAATTTTAAAACAATTCTGAAATAAATAACAGATAAAGAAAATCTTGATGAAATTAAATAAACTATGAGTGAAATATTTTAAACTAGATAGATTTCTTTGAAAAATAGAAATGAATTCCAATGCCATAAATAATCTGTTTTCAGCCTGTATCATCTCACACTTATATCCAAAGTATAACAATAACTTCTGGAAAAAGAAAATAGTACAATAAATACATTGACAAAACATATAAACTGCCACTTGGAATAAGATAAATTATACGTGACTAACAAAATATTAACCATTAATTTAAAATATATTGCAAATATATATGTAAATTAAATTGTAACACATTACTAATCCATACTATTGCTTCTTTATGAATGGAAATTTTAAAATGTCACTATATTTCAATGCATCTAAGACCTCATTGATTGTGGAATCTCGTATTTTAAAACACTATTAAGAAAAATAAACTGTCAGTTATACGCCAATTCTTTCAAGACAGATCTCAGAATCACAAATGATAAATATTTTAGAGTACTAACAAGGAAGAAATACAGTACAAGTAAAAGACCAAAAAGTCATGAATAATTCTATCATTATTCTTTCCTAACCTATTTGTGGACAAACAATAATTTTTGTACATATCCACCTTGGAACAGAAGTACTGAGTCAGGAAGAAGGCTTATGTTTGACTTGTCAAGGACTGTTAATCATTTTTTCAAAGAAGTAGTGAAATTTCATAGTGAAAAGGCAAGAAAAGACACAAGATGAACTAACCAAATGGGAATTGTGAATAGAATGACTTCTTGCACATCTTTGGGATAAAGTGGCATTCAGAAGAGAGACTTAGAACCATCTAGGTGAATAAGCATGGTGTACCAGGAGAAAGAACCCAGTGAAAGGCTTTATTACCTCATCATTTTTTTTCTAAACCTTCTGAAAGTCTAGCCTCTAAAAGACTAGGAGCTAATAGGTTTTCCTCTTGCTGGGTAACCTCCTTCTGCCTCTATGACCTCCTAAGAAGATTTTCATTTTTTCAAAAATAGCTCAAACAAAATCACCTTCTATGATGAGATGGGTATGAAATGCCAAATGTACAATGTGTAAGAGTTACAACACATTATAGAAATATCAGCAGAAGTCTGGTGGACCAATCCGTGATTGGCATGGATTCTTTGCATTACATTAAGTAAACCTATTAATTGTAGATATTGCTAAATGGGAAGGCATGTTTCAGCAGACAACTTATCCAAAGTGGGGGCCAGAAGTTTGAAATTCGGACATTGTTATAATTGGCTTTCCGGGTGAAGGCCTGTGTTCAACACTCATCCTTGGAATTCCCTCACTAAGCATGGAACCACATGGCAAGAACAAGACTACACCACACAGGAAGGGTTTGTCAGCATTAGACCTGTAGTACCAACATTTTTCCAGTGAACAGGATTCTTGTGGGGTTACTATATGTCCCCACAGTTACTTTATATTGAAAAGATAACCCCAAATAGGGATAGTGAAGGGAGTACTTTCCCAGGAGAGTGGAGATGGCTGGAAATCAGCCTGGAGGAACAGTGTAGCTGAAAGGATGGGCCGACTATTTTAGTAGAACACGCAACCACTGGGATTTCACTTTCCTTTAGGAATAACTGTGGGTGCTTGGTATTGAAAGTGGATGTCTTTGACAATCACTGGTAGGTGCAGAGGGTGACCCTTTAGGACAGTCATGGCCCTAGAAGCACCACCTAGAAGCTCTGGTCTACAGGGCCTGTTCAATAATATCTGGAGGATATATTTTCATCAAACATTAAACAGGATCCTGAATTTACTGAACAATGGCTTCTCATTACCTGCCATAATTGGAACTATACCCTTCGTGTAATTATACATTATGAAAGAAACGGAAGATGAGTTTGAAATGTAACTAGTGAAGTCGCATCAAACATTAATCTCTCCAACAGAATTTCATGGGATATCCAAAGGTTTTCCAATATATAAATAGAATTAAATAAAAGTCAATTTTATTTAAAATTTAATGTTAGGTGGACAGTCACTATATTGATAACAAAATATACTGGGAGGTTGATTTGAAGCATCCATTTGACAAAATGATTTGACTGAAAAATAAAAAGGGTGGATTTAGGCTTTAGAATATATACAAATTGAATTAAGTGTCTGAGTCAACATCTATTTTGAATGTCCAGATAAGTGTGAATGATGTAGGGGGGAAAGAGACACTGAGTTGTTAAAAGCATTAAAAATACTTGTGAAAGAATCTCATGGTTAACAAGATTTAATCTGGCAAAATCACATGGAATACGAGCAAAGTCTACTAAGCAATAAGAAGACTCTCACGGAGTATGAATTATTGTAGGTTTAAATGGTACATAATAGAATCAACTAAACTGATCAGGTAAAATAGAGAATTAAAATAAGGAGTTTCAGCAAAGCCTTGATTTATGGGCATTCATAACTTGCATGCAGCTAATATTTTATAAATCCCGAGTAAAGTGAGCTCAGAGTGGAGGTTCTAAAAGTGAAGACGGAGGCTTAGTAACCAGGGGGACAGGGCAATGGGAAGCGTAGTCTTGACGGTGAGCTCTGACTTCAATACTGTGTCCAGGATATGTGAGAAGTGGAGAGAGACTCACATCTCAGAGATACAGCACAAAGCTTAAAACATTATAGATACGCATCTGGTGAGCTGAGTGAGATGAATCCCAGGAAGCACGTGACCGACTGGACCCCTGGCAATGTCCTTGTCATATAGCCCACCTAAGAGCAGGTCACAATCTTTGAGGACTGTGAACCAGAGTCCATGAAGCCTGAAGGATGATAACTCTCATGTGTGTGCTCTAGAAAGATGCAAAGGTAGGAAGAATCCATCCCTCATCTCAGCCTTGCTTTGTCTATTAGAAGCAGATCTAATTGGGGGTAAGGGATATGAGCACAAGGGATATGGGGGTCCCTGTAAGTTGAATTAGAGGGAACTAAGGAATGAAAAAAATGTCTTGTCTGAAGTCTTGCTGCAAGTGAGCTGTTTGCCCTTTTCCTGGAATCGGAGGGGGAGACTCCCAGTCTTGGAAAGCAGAGACCTCTGCTATATGATCCGAAATACTGTATGCACAGGGCTGAGGACAGGAAAAACCATTCAAGATGTATTTGAGCTGACTCCTTGGGCAGATATGGAAATGGAGATATATAGAAAAGTCAGCCTACCCCGATCAAAAAATGTACAAATTGAATATGATTCAGTTTCTAGAGAACCACAACCCCATCCAGACTCCCTGTTGTCAGCACAACTAGGTTTTGATACTGATCATGGAAGAGACTTGAAAATAAACCTGTACTGTGAAGTGATTCCTCTCCTGGTGCCAGAGCAGATGCAGCAGGACATCCAGAGCAGATGCAGCCCCGGGATTGACCTTAAACTTTCCAGGGAGTTGAGGACATTCTCTAGCCAGGCCAGCCGGGCCCTTGGGCCCTGCCCTCTCAATAGCAAAAGAGTCTACTGCTCTTCCTGAAGGGGCAGCCCCAGGTCCTAGGGATGAGTGGACAGAGCAGAGCACAGGGCTGGGAGAGGGGACCACTTTCTGAGACAGGACAGGGGGAATGAGACCCTTGAGTTCTCTGGATCATTAATTTGTCTTACACTAATCCAAACAAAACTGACCAACTCAGGAAGTGGAGAAGTGGAAGGAAGCAGTCCATCCTTGGAAGAAACTGCATTGTCTAAGTAGCAAATACATAAATATGTATTTTAAAACAAATGACAGTGTCTGTGTGAGGTTAGGAAGCCTGTTGAGGTGAAGACTGTTACTTTCCTAGACAGTCTTCCCACACTTGGAGTTTTGAAGGGGATGTGTAATGATGAGAAAAGTTCTTCCTCCTACGAAGCTACACCTCCTTAGAAGATGTTTCTTATCTTCCAGGTACTTCAGATTCTCACTGGGCTGATGACCCTGTTCTTGGGGCTTACAGTGGCTTCTCTAGCTCATCCTTCTCTTGAAAACTGCATGGTTCTTGGGACTCACGTAGGCTACCACTGATGGGGACCTTTCTCTGTGTCAGTAATTATTGCACTGCTTCTAATTTCAAGCACCTGCAAATACTTTTAGCCATTTCTTTTGAAAATCTTTGCACAATTTTTGGGGGTCCCAAGCTTAGATCTACTGTTTGGGTAGCTAATATTGACAGGGAGGTTAAGGAAGCTGGGAGGATTTTATAACAAGGAGAGTGTAAATGCAAGCTCAGATTGGATTCTCTCTTTTATCAGTTCTTCATATCTAGGACTCTGTCTATTGCTGCTGGAAGGAAAATAACCAAGGACTTGGTGAGTGTCTTATTGGGGAGGCTCAGGTGAAATAGGGAACTGTTCCGTCATTTGGCTAAGGCATGTGCAATCTCACTGGATCTTTAAGGAAGGGCCCTCGATGTGTTCTGAAATACTTCTTCCATGACACTTAAGCAAGCATGAGTGACTTGGCTGCATGTTCTTTGACATTCTGTGTGAAGCATGCTGCCTGCATTGGAGCCCAAGGTCATCAAAGTTGCTATTTTATCAACTATTGCTTCCAGCATCTTCAAAGAGGACAGGTCCCCATGTGGATTTCCAAACTCAACCCAGACACAGGAAGAACAGGAGGTGGAGGATTTTTGACAATCTTTCTCATTTTGTTCAGACCCAAGGAAGCCTGGGGAGGAATACCATCAGTGCCACAGTAGTGGGGTCCGGTGCAGGTGTGGTATTTACTAGCATAATTTGGTCTACATGTGGAAATAGAATGGTTGGATCACTGCAGCTTGTGCCATTTTACTCTGGTAAGTATTTCTTGTTCCAGTGGTGGCCATTGGTTAATTGCTTTGCCATCTGAAATGTCCTTTGTGGCTTCCCACCATGAACCTGAGTAGGAGCCATTGGTTCTACAGATCCTGACTCATCTCCTGAAAGTTAATGGCATCTGGTTACTTTGCACCTTGCTAGAAGTACTGAGCACAAAGTTTTTCAAAACCCCTTCCTTTCTGAGCATCCTGAGGTGAAGTTATTTAATAGAAAGTTCTGCAAGAATTTGGAATCGCTAAGGAGCACTCTTCGCTTGATTTTAACATCCTGCTAAAGAAGAAAAAGAAACTGGCAGTTTCAGGTGCTCCCTGGTTTTCAGGGACTCTGAGCAAACAGCTGGGGTGGCTAGAGAATAAATGTCCCTTTTCATTGAAATGCTGTCTAGCCTGACGGAGGGAGAATTTCAGGGGGTGAATGATAAGCTCTGTTTTATGTCTGAAAACACAAATGGATTAAAAAATAAAGGGGACTTCTAACCCCTAAAAACCTACAGGAACACTGTTCATCCTGTTTGGAACAAATGAGTGAGAGAATAAATGATTAATTATCCACTTTTGGTAGTTAATTACCGAATATTAATTTGGAGAGAGCTCACTAATCTTCATAAAGCAGAAAACCTCTGCACTGTAATGAGATTAACCAGCACCAGAAGGGAAATTCTGCAGTTTCTTGTAACCCAACGTTTTGCCTTCTACCACTTGAATTCTGTACTCTGAAACCTATGTGTGTTCCTCCTATCTGACAAGGGTTTTATTTTGTATACATATATTTTTTTCTACAGAGCCTTTGTGTAGGCATGGCAATCCTGTCTGTGCTGGAAGACTCAGTGGCTTTCTCTCTATCCATGTATGGGTGTAGGGTGGTCTGTTCTATCAATAGGGTAAGTGTCCTGGACATTCATAGTTTCTCTCTCTCCCTCTCCCTCTCTCTCTCTCTCTCTCTCTCTCTCTCTCTCTCTCTCTCTCTCTCGTGTGTGTGTGTGTGTGTGTGTGTGTGTGTGTGTGTATGTGTCCTCCTATCCTCTTGTGGCATAGATTAGGAAGAAAAATTTAAGAAAATAGTGTTGGATGTATGCATGACCCTTACAGCTAGAATGGCCATGGGGGAGATGGTCTCTTTCCGCCAAAGAATAGACCCCAAACACTGAAGAATCCTTTATGTTTCTGGTCCCCTGGAAATCCTCCTTGGAAGAAGCATAAGAAAAAGATGGTTACAGCAAGTATGGAAATAGACCCACTAGGTACCAAGTGACAAGTGACGATACTGAAGAGGTACCAAAGCATGGAGATGCTTTCCTTCCTAATTTTCTAACTATAAGAATCTAATGTTCTGATTTCTCCACAGGTGGTCATTTTCTTACCACATAATAACACTATAACCTCTGTAGTCTTTCCTGAATGTATTTATGATGAGGGGGCATTTTGATAGCCTGGAAGTTTGATGTTTCCAGGCACTTTGTCCTGTTATCATCCTGTTGGCTGTTTACCCTACATGGTACACCTAAGCTCACAGTACAGTGTGTCTGACTGTGCTCAGGTTTAGACACTAGGAATCCCACCATGATGAAACAAAATGTAATAAAGACTCTTTATTTGCTGATGCTGATGATTCTTTTGATTGCCCACCACTATATCCTCCAACCTCTGGATGAGCCAGGGCACACAGTGTCATTTTCAGATTCTCAAGTCTGCAAAAATAGAACCTTGAACTGGGCAGCTTCGCTTCTGCCTGTATCACAACAAATGTATCAAAGGAGAAAGGAAATGCATTCTGATTATTTCTGTGTGTCCCTACTTTGATTCTGCCTCTTTGACTGATGACCCAGCATACACATGTGCTGAAAATAATCTCCCGATGTTAACCAAAATATGTTTTTCATTATGGATTATTCTGTTGTTCTATGTAATCAATAGACTCCTTTACAGACATGTTCCCATCTATATGATAGAGAGAGAGAGACAGACAGACAGACACACAGGCAGATGACAGATGTGATGTTGAGAGAATGGTCAGAGAGATGCAACATAAAAAGGATAAAAACATCCACAGCTCATAGTGAAGGGGTCAAGCACCAAGGAATACAGCAGGCTTCCACAAGCTGGAGAACTCAAGGGAATGGACTCTACATTTAGAGTCTCCAGAAAGGAGCACAACCCTTTGGGACAACTTGATTTTAGCCCAGTGAGACCGGTGTGGGACAGTGAAACACAGAACACTAAAACAAAATTCCATTGCTTCAAGTCACTATGTTTGTGGTCATTTGTTCAAATACAACAGAAAACTAGTATAGGCAGAATGACCACAGGAGATGATGGCCCATACTTCCTCCTGAATATAAAAGAGTTTGAAAAATATAATAAATAAAATAGGAGGATGTATAAAAATAATGAAGATGCACCGTGAGCAAGCTGAAATCATTCAAGATATTGGCAAGTAATGTAGCACTGGAAAATCTTTTATTTCCAAAAGAAATGAATTAAATTTTAAAAATTAAAATTTAATTTCAATTTGAGCTGGATGCGATGGTGCATGCCTGTCATCTCAACAGCTCAGGAGGGTGAAGCAGGAGAATTCAAAGCCAGCCTCAGCCACCTAGTTAGGTCCTAAGCAACTTAGCACGACCCTGTATCCGAATAAAAATTTAAAAGGTTGTGGATGTGGCTCAGTGGTTAGGTGTCCCTGGGTTCAATCCCTGGTACCAAATAATAAATAAATAAATAAATGAAATTAAAATAAAATAAATAATATAAAAATACTATGTAATATCAACAAATGCATGCAAAATTTTGATAAAATCAAGTGTACATAATTTTTGAAAACCTCTCAGAGATAATAATAACGGTAAACTTACTAAGGCAATAATAAAATGCACTTGAAGTCCATAGCCATTAGTATTATTGGAGTTGAAGTGCTAAAAAGTAGTCTGGTGTGATTAGGAAAACAGGTAAGGCATGAACTCTACTTTTACTTATTGTTATCTTGGCTCTCCAATAAGAACAAAAGTAAAGAAAAAAATAAGTATTGTGAAAGAAGCAAAAGTGATGTTATTAGAGATAATTATTTTTATATGAAGTACTTGCAGAAGATAGCATTTGAAATAACATGAGCATTTGTAAGGTATTGTTTATAAAATCAATTACATGTCTACACTCAACAATAAAGTTACAATACAAAATCTAAAATAATCAATATTATATCAAAAACAACAAATATATAGTCAATAAGGTTGAACCTGTCAATAATATGAAATATATATTAATTCTGAGTTAGAATTGAAATATATTTACAAATTTAAATAAAACCAAATCATGGTCTATAAATTGTCATGTATAATGAAATCGACCTCTAAATGTGATTCTAGTTTCAGAAACATCTCAGAAAATTGTTATTAATGAATTAACAAATTGACGCTAACTCTTTCCCATCACAGGATGCCCTAGAGACTTTTTGAAGTTGGAATTTAACAATTTAAGTTTGAGGTAAAGTTTTCAAATACCTAAATTCAAACATGTTTTGATTATCTTAAATTATCAAAATCTGTTGCAGAGGCTGAAAACCATCTTTTATTGTGAACATCCTATGGGGACTTTGAGTGCCCAGGATACTCAGAGCATTTAATAGAAGACTGTGGATGCTTTCAGGCATATGTTAGGACTTTTGGCCACTCTGTATATAGCCTAGAAGATTTGTTCACAAGTGCAGCCCAATTATGGTCCTCAGTACTTGAATGGTCTCCAGAAGATCCAAGGACTTGACACAGAATATGGGTAGAAAGGGTCTCTGTCATGAAGGCAGATTCACCCTCAGCCTTAACTGTTGATTGAGTGCTCTTTGTAAAGTCAGTGCCAGGAAAGGTTCACAGTCTTACTGTGGAATGGGCCAAGCAGAGAATCTCTCACCTTATAAATCTAACATACTTCTTTCTAGATAGAAATGTATTAGTGTATATGTTAAATATTCTGTTCTTTTGATGTGTAAGACCCATGTAAATCTAAACCAAAACTTACTGAAAGTACTTTTCCTATTTTCACAATAGTAGTCCTGAAGATAAACAAACTTGAGGTTTTGTCACAGGAAACCAATACCGCAATCTGATAAATGTCTGTGTCTATGCATGCCAGATGGTGGTATAGGTATTAGGAGTTCTTTTTGGATGTGTTATGTTTAAGATTTTTACTAAGTATACAAGTAGAGATCTAAAACTGATAATAAAAAGTTAATGCACCCATGTAATTACTACAAACACTTTATGGTCACTGTAAATATTTGGAGGGTATGGAAAAGGGAAGAAAGTAACAATAGTCCCTTTGTCCCTAGCATCTGTTTAGAGAGAACAGTGTGCAGAATCTAATGTTCTTTTGTTAGAAACATTCTATGATTTTAAAAATAAATTCAGGGGACAAAAATTTAAGAAGTAAAACTCATCATAGACTTCCTGTCTAGATCTAATATAACTTTGGGATCATGGACAGAAAATATTAAAGAAAAGTAGTTAGGATCACCAAAGAGTAAATGAAAATAAAAATATGAATACCAGGTGCTTGATTTGTGTTATAAATCTTGCTATCCTGAAAGACTAACACAAAGCAAGCACCGGGGCCCTTAGTGGATTAAAGAAGAACACTCAAGGTTAAAGGGAGAAAGAGGCTGCAGATAGTATTAAAATAGGAGAGGATTCTCTAATCCAGGAGAAAAAAGTTTCCACTTACTTCTAAAAATGATAATTAGGACTAAAAATACCTATCACCAGATTTTTCTCATTATTTTATGTACTTTCTTGTATTTTTTAGTTTTGGTTTCTTCAGGTAATCCGATTTTAACTATTTCTCTAAATTACCAGTTCTCTATCATTGTTAGAACAAAGGTGGGTATTTGTGACATGATAACCTTAAATCTGTTATCTCAGGGTTCATTTGCATAAAATGCTTAAAAGAGTATTCTTTATTTCTTATGAAAAATATAGTGCAAAGAATGGAGAGTAGATAGGTTCCCTTTAATAAGACTGGATTTGAATTATGGTCAAACTCCTTACTAGCAGTGTGACTTATAACAGTTGGTCTTATCTTTACTAAATCTGACTTTCTGATCTCACACTATTGGGAATATGCATGAGCACAGCCCCCAGCCTGTATGTGTGAAGGAAGGAGAGGCCAACTCTAGAGCTTGTTAAACTGCTATAAATGTGGTTACTGTGCTGTCTGTAAGTAGCTGGTTGCCAAAAATGAGAGTGTGCTCTTCCTGGGGTGGGGATCAGCCCTGCCATGATTTGGAAAGGCCATGCCGTTCTGAGGCTCACTTTGGGGAAATCTAAGAAGCTACCAGATGAAAACCTCTTCTATCAAAATCATATTTACTGACTTCTTCTGTTGTACTTTACTATTTTTAATAGGTTAGGAAAATGATAATGTAAAAGAGACATTTGTTAGATAAACATCAAATTTCAATAACTCATTCTTTCTTCAAGGTCATTAAGAGGGAAATAAAACTATTTTTGGTCACAGAATAATGCACACAGTGGAAGCTTCTTGCAGGGGCATGGAGGATGGATTTATCCTTAGCTCTCCTGCAGAGGGGACATATAGGGTTCCACTCTGATGATAGTTTAACCTACAATAGCCCTTACAAGGTCCCTAAGTGAGTAGTTATTTCTATAAAGACAGAGTTGAGCACATGAGTCTTAAAAGATGCATTTTCTAGAAAAACAGAACCAATAGAAAGTCCCTATCGTAGGTGTTTGTATAGTAAAGAGTAGAAAATTATTTTATCCTGCAGGTCAAGGGAGTTTTGGGGGGTGTCTTTTGAAGACTTAAAGAGCTTGAAATTGATAATGGAAGTTCCAGAACAAGGGAGGCAGCACTAGATGAGAAGCCTGGGCTCTCTGCACTGAGGAGAACCACAGGAGGGTAGATGCAGGGACCCCCAAACCCCAGAGGCTTGTGCAACGTCTCCAAATCCTAAAATAGAGAAGGAGAAGCACAACTCAAGAGCTGGTTTAACTGCCGTAAATTCAAATTGTGCCCTTTTCTAAAAAGAAGCCAAGTTTAGGTATGAAAGAAATCGCTGCAGATTTGTAGAAAGAGATCTAGGAAGAAAATGTGACTTGAAAGCTGGGCGGGGCCGAGGAAGTCCTGGCAGAAGACTCAGGGAACATTAGGCCCTGGAGCTAGATGTAAAATGACTTTCCATGTTGGAATTGTTTAGGGTAATCCTGCAGCTCACACAAATGAAGGAATTAGGTCAGGACAATATCCTCCATGTAGGTAAGTTTCAAGGAAGGGCCGCCATGGTCCCGAGGCAGAAAAATGGAAGCATTGCAGTTCAGAAGAGGTAGGGGAGACTCCAGCATGAGCCAGAGCCCACAGGCCAAGTAGCACTGTGGCCACAGAGGCCAAGAGTTTATGTTCATAAATCTCAAAACATAGGTAGCAAAAGGGTTAGAACCGACGCCTTGACCTTGGTCTTCTCCAACCCATGGCTGCTATTTTCAGTCAGTTCCTCAGCTCAAAGCAAAACAAAGCAACGACGATGCCCCTACATCTCCTATTTTAAGAGGAACTACAGCAAATCACCTATGACCTGAGCTAACAATTTAGGTCCAAGGAAAGTAAGGATAGGACCAAAGCAGACACCAAGGCTTGGCCCAGGGAAGGAATGCTGCTCAAGGCTCAGTGGTGTCCCCCACAAAATATAAGTACTGAAGCCCTAACCTTCAACGTGGCTGTGGGGAAACAGGGCCTGTAAAGAGATAATTAGGTTTAAAGAGGTCCTCAGGGTGGAGTTCTGATCTGATAGGGTTAGTGCCCTTGGTGACCTCTAAAGGAAGAGACAGAAAGCTCACTCTTGCTATCTACTGTGCTTCAGCCATCTGTCTTGAGAGGTCTTTCCCCATCAACCCCACCCTCAGTCCCCCCACTGTCCACCGCCTGTGAACCTTTTGCAAGGTCTGGAACTTGGCTGGATTTCATTTTCCTGACTGGTAAAGGATGGTAGTAACAGGACCAAATTCAAACAGAAGTTGTAAGGATTAAATAAGTTGGTCATTTAAAAAGGCTTAGAACATCTCTTAGTACTTACTAAGCACTCAATAAAGAAGTCATTATTTCTTAAGAAACCCTCATTTGACCTCTAGGATATTAGATATTTGGAAATATTCCTTCATTTATTTTTACTTTATACATAGTAATTTTTCACATGGAAAAGACATTCTAATTTAGACACAGAAAATCAAATAAAGCACTCTGAATCTTAACTGGAATCTCTGACTAATGGTATGTTTTAACTGAGCTATTGTTCTATTTTTTAACACTTCATTCAAAGAATATATTTCTAAATGACCAAGGTTGACAACAGGTTATGGTTTGAGAATGAAGCATTAATCTTTTTTAGAGACTCTCTGTCTATTTAGATTTAGAGAGAAATCTATTTAATCTATTTAGAAAATATCCCAAAAGATTAAAGTGCCTTGTTTGGTTGAGAAATAGTCCCTAAGAGGGCAATGGCATAACTGCTCACAAGATCTAAATCATCTTATATATTCATCTGGTGTTCAAATCAGATTGGGTCTCAAAAGAGGAACCTTGCAGAGCACCTCATGTTTATTAAAGAACACATAACATTATCAAAAACAAAGTCCAACATCAGTGTGTTGCAAAGTTAGTTTCGAGTTCTCACCCCTGAGAAAGTCGGGAACATGCTTAGCCAAGTCCCACATCAAGTGAATAAACATTGACGGCAGAGAGCCCTCCTTCCTCCTGTCTCAACAGCTGCAGAATAGCTGCTCTTCCTCCAGCAGGGATGCCTTAGGTTGCAGATGAATACACATTTCTTACTGTCAGTCCTATGTTATACTTTGTTGATACACATTTTGTATTCTAGTATCTTTTCTCAGACTCTCCTTGAGAAAAGCAGGGAAGACCTGGAAGCATTCAGCTAAGGAACTTGGCTTGGACTTGGTGTCAGATGGCATGACGGTGCTCATCCAAGCTACCTGTGCAGAGACTTCAAACTTGAATGAATCGTCAGCCAAGAAAGAAAGCAAACTTTCTAGGTGAAATAAAAGATCACAAAAATATTTCTGTTTGAGAGCTAAGTATTAGATTTTTCCTAGAAATGATGATAACCCTAGTTAAAATAAATCTATGAATGTAGGGAATATGAACACTACCAGGTTCCTCTTTTGAGACCTAATCTGGGCAACCATAAAATAAAGAGCAGCGCCATACTAATCATGTGCACATGCATGTGTGCATGTGTGAAATTTAGTGACAGGCATGAGGAGGAGGGTATGTGTAGCAGATTCCTACCATAAACCTGTCTTTGGTTACCATCGTGATGATCTGTGTGGTAAAAATATATTATAACAGAGTCTCATGGATGGCATTCACAGAATCTATACCTTGCAGTGCTAAGTATTCATCAGCTTTAGGTGGAGTCAATAAGTCTTGATAAAGATCTTCAGAATCTAATCTAATCAAGCCAAAGCCTGCAAATAACAACAGCAATAGCATCCTCAGTTATTCCACCTGGATCCTCATTATCGCTGAGGATTCTTTTCTTTTTTTGTCTGTACTGCAAATTTCTCTCTGCAATGCTGAGTCTAGTTCAGCAGTTCTCAACTCGAAGTAATTTTGCCTCCCAGGGAACATTTGGCAATGTCTGGAGACAGGGATTTGGGAGGAAATACTGGCAACTAGTGGATTGAGATGCTCCTAAACATCCCGCAGTACACAGACACCTCCCCCAACAAAGCAATATCTATCCCCAAGTGTTAATAGTGTCCCTGTTGAAACACCCCACCCAGCCAGTGTGTTCACAAGAACCTAGGGAGAGGGGTAGGGCAATTTTAGCCAAGTCTGAAACGTTTGTAAAATACTGAGTGATCTTGTAAAATTTCTAAGTGATTTTTGTGAAATATTGTATAGCCAACAATCTGTGCAGTGTCTACAGAATTTTGAAAAGTAATAGGAGAAAGAACTACTCCATTAAAAAATGTGAGATAGATTCATAAATACACTGAGACACATTCCTATGGCTTTTGTCCCCAGAGCATGGAAACAGAAATCTCAGCACAGTGGATTTGGGGTTATAACGTGGCTACCACTAGCAAAATCTGTGGTGGAACACACATGTGCCTATTGGGGAGACTACACACACACACACACACACACACACAACTCGAACCTGTGTATGTATACATGAGCAAATGAATGTCTCTGTGTGTATGATTAATGGGGATTGTGTGAAGTGTTTTTAGTACTGAATTAGTATCAAGATTACACTACCATTCCTAGGTTTTGTTTTGTTTTTATCTTTTGACTCAACTATTACAATTTTTCCGTTGAAACGTTTATTTATTTAATATGACCTATAGTTCTTCAGGATATTTGCAATGCCATTGTCTCCTTATCTTACCACAAAATAAGCACAGTCCATGTTCAATATATTTTAGATCAGTTAACTTAAAAAGACATATGAGAATGGATAGCACATACCACACTATGGAAGTTATGTGACAAAAGAATCTTTAGAAAATAGAGTGGTGACTATATCACAAGATCAGTGTTCTCTCACCCCTTCTCCCATCTGACCACTAATAATTTATTCTAGGCAATTCTCTACCTAAGCAGAGATTGAAGTTGGTGATTCCTCATGATTCTGGGAAGTGTTTCAAATGCCTCCTCCCCTTCCCAGTAAACAGCCATGCACCAGCAGACCCCACGGCTGTTCACACCCTGAGTGAGCCCAGGGAGTGAGGGTGAAATGAAAGTCACACATTGGCCACCTTGTTTGGAGGACCACGTGATCTAGCAAAGAGAAGGTAAGTCCAGGGCTGAGGTGTTTCCTCACTCTGTTGTAGCAAAATGCTCTCGTCCTGATCTCCCAGGGGCAAATTTCAGAGAAAATTTGGGGAAAGGATACATTTCCTAGTCAAGATATGCATATTCCATTAAGACAGGATACTGAATCCAACACAAACCTTCTTCTAGTGATCACCCATAAAGAGAATCCTACAGAACTAAATATGAGTCATGGGAATTCTGAATGGCAAACCTACTAAGAGCTCTCTTCACATTCCAGAGGTATTTATTTTATTTTAATTATTTCTTCACATGTATTGAGGAAACACTGATTATGAACATGCTGTGATTTCACACACACGTGCACACACACGCACACACACACCCACACATACGTACAAATGTCATGTGACTCAACTTTACCCATTGAAAGGATATATATTTTGACATTTCATACATGGTCTCTTAGATAATCATGGAAAGGATGCAGACCAGCTCCTAAATTTGGTATAATTGTCACTACTAAAACTCCATAAGCCAATATTTCACTAACGTTCCAGATCCATTTTCTCTTCTTTGGACATATTGCTCAATGAATGTATGGTATTATTTATGTGTATAACAATTCATTCTCATTAGAGAAAAATTTGAAAAGATAAATGTATATGTTTTAGAAAAAATACACAAAATATAGTCAAAAAATTCTGCAACTGTACGCAAAACCCCTAATATTGTATTTTTTAAAAATTTTAACAAAAAAGATGTTACTGCATTTTTTTGTTATTTTTCAATACTTAGAAATTTCATCTCTAGGCTTCACTCATGGAAGTCTAATGGGGCTGAAAATTAACATTTCATGTGAAAACACCATCCAGCAAAAAAATATTTTCAATTGTGAAAGAGAGATAAAAGCATCTAACACACATTAAATTGTAGTACCTGAAAGAGAACAGAGAGGTTACAGAATTTTAAAAAATACTTTAAAATACGTGGTTGAGTATTTTCAGAAATTATGATAGAAATAAATCCTTACATTCAAGAATCAATAAGTCCTAAGCATGTTTTGATAGGAGACAGACAAAGAGATAAAAAGGACCTTGCAAAAGGTAGGGAGAGAGAGGGAGAATCCATACTTAAATATGCAACATAAACACAATCAAACATTGTTTAAAGAGTCAGAATATATGCAAATGGCCAATAACCACATGAGAAGATGCTCAATGTCATTATTTATAAAAGAAAAGCAAATTAAAATAATGCCATTCACATGCACTGGACTGACTAAAATTAAAAATAGCAAAGATTAGTAAGGATGTTGAACAAATAGAACTGTCTTACATGTTTGGTAGTAATGTAAAATGAGAATCACTGAAAAAATAGTTTGATAATTTATCGAGACATTAAATAAATGTTTATCTTGTGATGTCATCTTGTTCCATGTAATAATTCAAGAAACAAAAACATACAGTATATTAACAAAAAGATTACACATTAATATTCATAGTGACTTTACTCATAATAGCAAAAAAACAGCTCAAATGTCCATCAACAGGTAAAGGATAAAGACTATAAAGTGCTCATATTATGAAATACTACTAAACAATAAAAAACTACTGATAGATGCAGCAACACAGAAACATTTCAAAATTGTAATGGTAAATATCAGAAATCAGATGCAAAGATGATTTGACCACAATCTGCTTGATTTTGTTCTATTGATATATGTAGCTTGTGTCATTAGGGTAAATTTCAGCAGACTTAAAATTGTCCTAAGCTATTTTGCTGTAGTTTCCCCAAGGCACTGACCCTCAGTCACTGCATGAGCATACTGATGAACAGTGCTGCTTTGGAGCCAGGGGTGTGTGGAGTTGCTCAAAGGTTTGTGCCAGCCTGTAATCACCGCTGAGAACAATGAGACTAGGGATTTGCATGTGATCTTTAATGAGATGCACAGAATGATCTGCTATCAGGACCCATTATATGCCAATAAATATGCCCAAATCAGGTAGAAGAAACCCTAACTAGTACAGTGTCTGGGGGATTCCTGGTTCCGAGGCGTTCTATTAGGGCTTCTTACCAAAAACAGAACATGCATCACAGAGACAAAGTGAGGGCCCTTGGAGCTCAAGCCCAGGCTCCGTGCCTCTTGCTGCAAGACAGTGTTTAACCCGGATGCACATCTTAACTCCAATACTGTTGGTACACTGCCTCCTATTCCCATGATTTGTAAACACTGTCCTAATGGTCCTGGGAGTCTTCTTTAGAAACTGAAGCCTATCAACCACTGTTAGAGGCAAATGTATCAGAAGAGACATTACATCAAAGACACAGAAACAATTTTAGCTAAAAGTATTGCTAAGAATTGCCTATAAGTTTAAAAAAAGATGATTCTGATAAATAAAGTGGAAACAAACTGCTAATAGAGGGTAATAACTGCATGCCTTTGGCTTAAAGAAACAAAGCTTTGGAATCAGTTAGTGATAGAAAAACATCCCAGAATAACATGAACATAATCAAAGCAGTCTCAGGATATAGCAAAATGAATGGGAAGAGAACTACAAAACAAACAAACAAATACAGCAAATCCACTAAAATTTATTTCCAGTGTTTGGCTCAGCAAAAACAGAAGTAAGCTTTTCTTCTTCTGGCCAGCAGGTGGAGCTCCAACCAAAGCAACCTGGGAAACTAAAATGGTCTATAGGAGTTAAAATGTTGTAATGGATTCTGAGGATTTATGAGAATGGATTAAAGGAAAGGTGAATCATACATGCTCGGAAAATAGCAAATTTTCTGATTTACCTCCTTGTGATATAAATATTCACAGCCTACTAGAGTCATAGGAAAGCTGTAAATGATAGGCTATCAGATGGGCTACGTGAAGACAATTGCATGATTCCAAACAGCATGTCCCTCGCCCAAGTTATGATTGACACTATAATAAAAGAGGCAACACCAGAATGTCATCTCATATGACTGTAGTGACCTCAGAAGTATATAGCAGGCCAGTGAGGAAGCATATTTCACCTTCGCTTTCTTTCCTTCTGGTTTTTTTGTCTAAGTTTGACACCAGGATACTAACCTCATGGAACAAGTTGGGAGTGTTCCCATTTCCTCTCGGTTGTGAGTAAGTTTATAAAGGGTAAGTGTTTTTCTTTAAATATTTAAATTAATTCACCTGTGAAGCTCTTTGGATATGAGCTTTACTTTCAGGGAAGGTTTTTTAATACTATTTCCATTTTTCACTTGTTACAGAATCATTCATTATTTTTAAATTCTTGGTTTGCTTTCTAAATCCTTTTGGGTAACTCTTGTTAATGTATGTCTTCCTATGATTTCTACTGCCCCCACCCACCCACCCATTTCATCAAATTGTGAAAATTGTTGGCATAATGTTGTTCATTTTATTCCTTAATAATCTTTTTCTTTTAGTTTCTTTTAATTCTGTAGAGCTTGGAGAGATGTCTCCTCTCCCCCGATTTGAAAAAAAAAATTGGTGCCCAGCAGTGAGGTGTGAAGCTAGAGTGACAGTACAGTAGATCGATACATCAACTGTGCATTCTAGGTGATTCTGAGGCAGGAAGGTGGCACCATGTGATTGACATCCAAGGTGGGGAGGGTGGGAGGGGTGAGAAGTTCTCCAGGAAGGGCTCTCTCTCTCTCTCTCTCTCTCTCTCTCTCTCTCACACACACACACACACACACATTATTTATCTCCTCTCTCCCTTTCATCTTCTACATTCTTGTAGGCAGAAGAAGGTATTCTTCGTTCTGTGCTCAAATATAATAAATATAATTTAACACCCTGTCCAATATAATCCTATTTTTATTGTACCTCCACTCTCTTTGTTTAACTATTACCTTTCTTGAAGCTAAGAACGGAATATTATTCACCTTGGTAATCTTGGAATCAGACATACCTTCTGGATCCCCAAATAGTGTTGCTAAACATAGAATGTTCACTCAAATTCAACCTAAGGTAAGTATTTATCATTTATCCTCTGACTTTAAAGATAGAAATTGCAATAGGTAAAGTAATAAGAGTGTGTGGGTGGGTGTGTGTGCACGTGCGCACGTGCGTGTATGTGCACATGCATGTTTATGCTTATTTGCCAGTGCAGAGGCCTAATATGTACAATTTAACAATTGTTTCTTTTTATTAGAAAAAAAATGTAAGTTGTTTGTTGCTTAATAACAGATAAATATTCCCGGTTAGACTCCTGTGCTTCATTTGTTTGAATATTTGATGAAAGGGAAAGAGGCTTCACATTTAGGTTTGTATAGATCATGGTTAACTCGGCCCTTGAAGGAAAAATAACACAATGACTTTTGAAATGAAATGTGCAGTCACACAAAGACTTTATTTTGAAGCCAACTACTTTTACAGTCTCTGAGATGCCATCACATGAACTTGTCTCCATGCACTAACAAGTGAAATACATGAGGTGAACAATTAATGCCACCTCTAAGAGAGACCAAATCTACAACCAATCAGATAACTCCTGTTAAGGGGGGCAGGAAAAAGTTGTCTCCTGGGCTTCACTATGATCCACTGAAACATTGTACCTAGTTTTCTGGGAAATGTCTGGGACTTTTGGGCCAGTCTATTTAAGCAGTTTTCCAGACCTGTGCTTTTGCTGAAGCCGACGATGTCCGGCAAATCAAGAGAGCATCAGCGGACACATACGTTCAACAAGTTTTGTAATACTCATTGCATAAAAAGTCTACATTTTAGGGAACCAAAACTTTTCTGTTCTACGATGGGTTTATTACTATTATTATTATTATGTATTATCATGAAGACCAATTTCTGCTGAATATTTTCCTCTTCTTTGTTCTTTAAGAAGTCATTTCCTCATATGCAGGGTTACAAAGCTCCTGTGGGGCCATGTTGAATTTATTCCTGTTACTATGAGGCAGGAATAACACACTCTAGAAAAAAGAGGATATGTTAGATTTCAGTCTTCACACAGGTTCAACTGAACATATACATATAACTATGTATATATTATGTGTATATATGAGAATATGAACATGAATATATATACATATATTATACATGTACATATACATGTATATAAGTTTGTTTGTGTGTACAGAGAGAGAGATAGCATTCCCTTGAAACTTTTACATAGAACTTTTGCCATTCCAGGATGAATATAGTACATCATTAAGTCCTCCAAATAGTTGCTATTCACCCATGAAGCATTCTACTATTTATAAGCAAAATAATTAAAACAATTCATTTTGGATACATTGTTTTTTAAAGAATCCAGTTCAATGAAGCTGTGAATTTGTACTGGTGGCAGAATACTGTCCCTTACAATCTGATTTAACAGTATTTCTTTAAGATCTTTTGAAGGAGAAATAACATTAAGATGACAAGAAGGGAAAGGAGGGCAATTAGACAGAGACAGAACCCAGTTCTCAGTGCCTTTTCCCAAGTCAAGACTGTTATAAAGACCAGTCATTAGGGCGGGAAGAGTTCCTGCTAGCAAGGGTGGCAGCCAGGTCCTAGTGTCCTGAGCACAGCCACCAACACAGCATAGCACCAGGACAGGCGTTCAGCTCCACAGAGCCTTGGTGTGGTTGTTCTGTTTGCAAACCAGGAGGACTAAGCCCCGGGACTTTTCAGGGCGGACTCTCCAGTGCAGGCAAGCCTCAGCTGCCAGCCAGTCCTGGTCATCTGCTTTCCTCAACTGCCTTTCCTCATTACCAGCAAAGCCATCCCGCAAGTGCCTCTTGTGCCTGACGGCTTCCTCCTTGTGTGACTCCTGGGAACATTGCTCAACACTTCCCAGAAAAACCCCAGGCACGATGGCATGAGGCCGCCAGCACACTCACCCCAGGGACATCAGAGTGGGCCTGCAGCCACCACAGCACAGAAATGAGCACAGCCAGGCAGGCCTCCAACACGGTGCCAATCAGCATCACAGACAGGACTCCCTGAAACCCAGCAGATAAGAGAGAGATGGTGCCTGTGTCCAGCGCAGCCTTCATGCCCGGGTGGGAGGTGACTGTAGAGATGAGGACCACCTCCGCCATCCGGGGATGAAGTAAGGACACCACGGGCTCCTCCCAAGCCCAGCAATGGCCTGATTCAACCTCTCTGTTCATGAACTCCCTCTAGATGAAGAGGGAAGATTCGGAGTCGTTAAGTCAGCCCCCCGCCCCTTACACCTGGATTCTTACCTGCGGGGACACAGGTTAATTGCACTGTTCACTCATTGAGAGAGCAGAGTGGCAAAACTGTTCCCGGGCCTGAGAACCTACAGCTCCTACTCCAGCCTCACCTGTACTGCTTGGTATGAGCCTAGACCATTCTCTTGGCTTCTCTAGCTTCTGTTTCCTTCTTTATCAAGTGTGCACAATTTCTTTCTCAGAGGTTTGCTAGGATCAATGAGGTTTTGGACTGTGCAAGTTCTTTGTAAAATGCAGTACTGACTGACCCTTCTAAGTACCTGAAAAATGTGGATGTTTTCCCTGAGTCTTTTTTGGTGATTAGAAGAATTAGAAGATAACCATCAAGGCAGCAAAGTAACACAAGCCATCTCCAAAAGGTGGTCCAGGGGCAAGGTATCCTTCAGGCAGGTCACTTGATAGTAAGGGAGAGAATGTGATGGGGTGTCTTCTAGCTGAGTTACACATAAGGAGAGAGAGACGTGCCGTACCTGACACCGTCCTAGCCAACAAGCTCGGCTCAGTCTCTCTTACTTACAATGTAAAATTATCCCATCATGAATTTATACTTTATCCACTACTCAGTTTCTTCCTCAGCACTCCAGAATTTTCCCCAAGATTAGCTTAGCTGTGCTGATGTTAATTTATGCCAATTTCCATCCATTTCAATTGCATGTACTTTTTTCTCACTGTCATGTCACTAACCAGGAGAGAAGCACCTGCAGTCCGCTCCTTAAGGAGCAAGGCGCAGACACAGTTCCACCAGATCTTCCTATCTGTCCTTCCTCCACCTGTGTCTTGGACGACTATCATCTCAGCACAATGAGCATTCCGCAGCCTCTCTTTTTTGGTCATGTTGCCTACTTTTCTCTCAGGATGTTGCTGTCCCACTTAGGACATAATATTTTTGTTAGTCAAACTTAATTGCTTTAGTTCACTCAATAAGACAGAGTTCCCTTAGAATTATTATCAGTTAACCTTCCTCCTCTCCTAAGATTTCTTATCTCCCAATTTAATAAGTCCAATCTGAATCATAACAAGAACGGCAATGATTTGCCAACTCACAGAGTCAGTGTCTCTCATCACTACGATCTTGGAAAGGAGGAAAAGCCCTGCTCTTCAGAGACCCCTTGCTTCTTATTCTATTTTTTCCGGGCTGAGCCTGGTATCGATCAGACCATTTTAACCCTTGCCGTACACATGGGCCAGGTCTCCTCTCTGGCATGTCCTGGTTACCTGTTCTCTCTTCTGTTTGCCTTTTGTAAGTCACCTCTCCCAGGTACCAAGTTCTTGGCTAGACAAATTCCTATTTTGCACCTCAAAAGTTGATTTGTTTGATTAGTAAGAATCTCTCCCCGTGACAAGGTCTAGTTTTTCATCCCCAACCTTATGGGACACGTACTCTTCAATTCCTCCCTATTAGCATGTAACCTTTTATTCTCCTTCTTTTAATCTCCTTCATCTAGTCTTGACCATCCCTCGTTTCCCCCAAACCAGAGAGAATACAGAGTTTTTCAAAAGAGGAAAGAAGGGCTTTTTAAAAACTCATAGAATCAGAGCACCCCATTGAGAAATACTTACAGCTAGACTGGCCTTGGCTGGGTAGCAGCCCCTGTAGTTCTCTCCATTATGGGGATAGTAATACCCAAAAAAAGCGGTTGGCTTAGCCTGTTGCTTCAACACGCACTCCTCTGCGGCAGGACCCAAAGCAGCTAGATTGACGGCGATGATAAAGAAACCCACCAGGGCACACAGAGCACTCAGAATGTTTGTGATCAGGCTGCTGTTAACCTGAAAGAGAAAGGCTGAGTAAAGTTCACACTTGCGAGAAACAGATGTTTCTTCCATCTTTTTGCCAGAGTACTGCAATCATTTACTTCATTTGTCCCCCTTGGGAGGTCTAGGATTAATCACTTATTTCCGCTTGCCCCCGCAAGTGCCTGGGAAAAACATCTCTGAACCTGGAAGGTAAATCGTAGCGCACTAAATGAGTAAAGGAAATCTCCCCCAACCCCAGAGACGACCTCGGTGGTGTGGCAGGGAATAGTCCCCTCTAAAAGATTTGCCCTGCACCGACAGCAGGGCCCCATGAGACTGTCTGCAAAAGCCTTCAGACTATAGGGCCAAAAACAGAGGTATGAGGGCTCCAGATATTGTTTCCATATCCCTCAACGGATTCAAGTGCAGTCTGCATGTTCAGTGTCTCCCAAAGCCCGACACGTGCAAAGCTTAGTCTCCAACTTGGCACTGTTGCAAGGGGGTGGGAACTTTAAAAGGTGGTACTAGTGGGGGCTGGGTCTTAGGTCATCAGATGAGGGCCCTTGAAGGGGATATTGGGATGCTGGTGCTTCCTCTTTCTCTCTTTCCTTCTCAGCTGCCATGAGGTGAATGGCTTTCTCTACCACTTCCTGACCACCGTGAAGTGCTGCCTTACCTAACGCCCAAAAGCAATGGATTCACCCAGCCATACACCGAAACCTCCAAAACCATGAACCAAAACGTCCCATTCCTCTGTTTTGTTGTTGTTGCTGATGATGATTTATCTCAGGTGTGTGCTTTAGTAACAGCAAGTGGACTGATAACACTCAGAACCTGCCCCACCCACCATGGAAGCATCAGCCACCCACGAGAGGTGGTGAGCAGTTCACTACTCCTTGCACACCACCTGCAACAGCACACCCAGCCAACCCTGAGCCGTGCAATGTGGTTCCCAGTCGCAAGCAGGCCTTGAATCCTGGACAGGCATGTGGTTGGTCAAGGCCGGAGCCACCTATGGATGGCTGCAGGCAGAGGTCTAGACACAGGCCCCAGGTGAGGTAGAAGAGGAAGGCCTGCACTGGACGTTGGACACTGAGGTCACGGTAGAGGCTTGCCTCAACCTGTCTGTGTCCTTGAGTCCTCAGGTCCTCCTTTTCCCTCCCCACACTGGGTCTCATCTTTACATTCAAGATGTAAGAAGAATAAATAAGCTGATCTCAGAAGTGGCTTCCTTTATTCTCCAACTCACAGAAGAAGAGAACTGAGCTCATACCGTTCTGAAAGTCGTGACTCTAGGTAGGGAAGTTTCAGAGCATGCCAACAGCCTTGCACTAAGTGTTATTGAATTCCATGTAGCCCACTCTTCTTACATGTAGATCACACAGACCATGCACAATTGATGTTCCCAATATAACAACTGCAGTGCATACTCCTGGACTTTCTGATTGACTGTCACAGTCCTGGTGTCCAGAGTACATTTCTTTTCAATTTCATTTTTTTTTTTTTTTGTAATACTAAGGATCAAACTCAGGGATGCTCCCTCACTGAGTTGAACCCCAACCCTTTTAATTTTGAGACAGGGTTTCACTCCATTGCCAAGGACTATCCTGAAATTGCAATCCTCCTGCCTCAGCCTCTAGAATATATATGTTTAAGAATAACCTAGATTTGTCCTGGGCTAACATCCTTCTTCAACCTCAAAGGGGCTAATAGAATGTGTGACAAGATGAAAATTCACTACAGGCTAAGTGCTTCTTATAAGCATTAGCCTCACACCACCTCAAGACCACCTCCTGTGTCCTTGAGTTGCTTGCTCCTCACTGCAGCTTTGTTCTTTAGGGTAAGAGTCCCACGCATTTCCTCTTGAAAGTCTGGAGACTTTACTCCTATACTATGATTCAATATGATTGTCACTAGCCACATGACCTACTTATATTTAAAGTAAGAGTAAATGAAATTTCAAACTAAGCTGCACAGCTGCATTAGCCACATGTCAACTTATCAACAGTCACCTGTGGCTACCGTGGTCGACAGCATAGACCTAGTGGATTCCCATGATCACAGAAAGATCTGTCAGACAGCACTGATCTCCTGGCTCGGGGTCCAGGGGGGAGTTTCAGACTTAATCTCTAATATCTGATGGCAGGGATATGCTGGCATGGCCCTGAGAATGTTCTCTCTCATTCCTTGCTGCTTTGGGGAGACTTGTAGAGTCGGAGCCTCTAAATTGAGTTTCTGAGCAATTGCATTCTATGGCATTCACATGATGCCACACACCAACCCCTGGAGGGATTGAGCCAGGACTAGGTGAATCTTTTGCAGATCACGAATGTTTCTCCCTATTATCCAGCTTTCTTCTTCCTGCAACTTCCGGTTCAGATTTCCTCCAGAAAGAGTTAGTGGTAGGTAAAGTTGATTTCTTAGCCAACACAAAAGACAGCTTCTCGGGCTCACAAATTTATACTCAAATCCAACAAAAGTATCAACTTTGAGGTGAGAGAGATGAAAGAGAGATAATTCCTGACACAAACAGCAGCCTTTTAAAGACTGGGTTTTCTCAAGGGTTTTGACACATAGGATTATTGGTGAACCCACCCCCCACACACACACACAAAACACCTTTTTATAATGCTATCAGCTTCCTCACCACTGAAAAACTAAATCTGAACGCTTTTTACCTATAAAACAGCATTATAAGTCAGCAGAAGTTTTTTTTTTTTTTTTTTTTTTTTGTGTGTGTGTGTGTGTGTGTGTGTGAGATTCCTGGGTACTAGTGTAGGATAAGATTCACTTCCCTGAAGGCAGACTGATTGAGGGCACCGTGGTCGGGTGAATGAGCCTTTGACAGGAATTGGGAGAATCTCGAACCAGCTCGACGACTCTGAAACTTAGTTTCCAACTTTTCAAAGTTGAGAAGAGACTGATTCTGTAGAGGTCTAAATTTCACCTCCGTGCCTTGAGGGGTGGATTATGGTTTTCACACTCACCAAAACCTCTGTTGACATCTTCTCGGTGACGATTGATAGAGATCCACAGACGATAAACTACTCAGAAAGAAAGAAAAATATGTCATTTCAGTTTCTAGGTTCCAAAAAGTTACAATGTCACCTTCAGTGTTGATGAACAACTCCCACGGGTAAAACCCTGGGGAACAAATGACCAATGATGAAAGAAACACTAAAAACAGATTTGTCCCTTTTGCCCAGAGAGCACAGGAAAAGGCAGATGTGAGCAGGAATCTAACCCCATAAATGGAAGGATGACCTTGAAAGCCAGTGAATACATTTATTTATTTATTTATTTATTTATTTATTTATTTATTTATTTATTGTTAATGAGAGAAGACCAATTTGGAGATAGATGATCTTTAGAGAAGGAAAAAGAAAAGAATGGTGGATGATCACAGGGTTTTTGTCCTTCTTTTCATCGTGCCATCCCAGTGATTCACCTGTGTTCAGTCACGCTTCCATCCCTGGGACAAATCCTACTTGATCACATCAAATCACCCTTCTAACATGTCCTTGATAAATGACTACCAAAGGAAGGATGGGGCGAGGTGTCAGGAACCTTGGAGACTGTTCAGAAAAAATGAAGAAATCATCTCCATTCTCTGGGGTCTTTGTGATGTAAGAGATTTAAGGAAACAAACAGAAAGACGTTTTTAAAATGGTGGGTGGGGGGAGAGGGAAACAAAATAAAAGAACCTCTGGGGTTCCAGTGGTCACGGCATTAAGTCGTTTGCCTAGGTAGATAAATGTCAAGACTTAAAAATCGTAAAGGAACTAGATGCCTCTGCTTCTTCACATATGGACTGTGGTGAGCCACAGGCTTCTAAAGAGAAGAGAAGAGAAAGAAGGCATGAGGCATTGGAGGAATCCAGAAAACACTACCTCCGCCCCATGATCAAGGTCAACTTCACTGGTCACATAATCTTGGTGGTGTGCATTCTTCACGTGACCTAATGGGAATGGTCTGTCACTTCTGTCACCTTCTAGAAGTTCATTACCCTAATCTAAACATGTGAGAAGAGTATCAGACAAATTCAAATTTAGGAGCATTGTGCAAAATTCTTGTCTGGGGTGGGAGGGAGCTTCTCAAAACTAGATCAACTCATCAAGGGCAAGGAAAGTCTGAGGAAGCCTGGAAGAACCTCAGGAGACAGACTCACCAAAGGCAATGCCATATCCTTGAATGGACCTTGGAAGAAGGGCACTTGGGAAACACTGGTGGAATCCAAATAAAATGTTGATTTCAGTTAATAAAAGAAGAAGAAGAAGAAGAAAAAGGACCCGACAAAGAAAAAGGTGGAGTTTTGGATACATAAAAGAAATGAAGGCAGGAGAGAGTGATAGATCCCGGGCCGTGGGAAGAAACTATCGGAAAGAAAACCTTCACTGTGAGAAGGGCAAACCCACATCAATCTGGAAGAAAGTCACCTTCTGAGAAAAGAACCATTAATTCCTCCCAACACCGCAGATGTGGTGCTGTTACAGAGAAGTTTCCAGTCCCATCTGGAAAGTATAGACAGATGCATAGATTACACACTCCGTCCCCCTCCCCTGCCCCCCACCCCACCCCACCCCGTGGAAGCAATGAGCTGGGAGTGTCCCTTCCTCTCTAATGCCCACAAGCCTCTCAGTGTTTTTTCCTGGGAGCGGGTGGCCTCTTTCATTGGTGCTCACCGTCCTATATGGAAAGCCCTCTCCCACCTCTATCATACTTCATGATTTTTTCCCCCTCTAACCCTGGAAAGATGTCACCAATCTCAACATAGCTTAGGATACTATGGTGAAAAATAAGGTGACCTTTAAAAGAAATGTTTATCTAAACCAGATAAGAAATTGACCCCCAATAAAGCCACTGCTGCCCTCCTGCATACTGATGCTCTCCCTGGACTACACACAAAGGAGAGTGCTCCTTGCTCCTGATGGACAGAAGAATGGTGGCCAGTGGAGAGGAGTATGGTCCCTGGGTATGGCCTCACCCCTTCCTCCCCACCCGCCCTCCTGAGGAACTCTACTTACAAGCAAGCCTCCTATGAATGGATAACCAGATTTTAACAGGGCGGAATACACCCAGGTAAAATGCTGAGAGAAGGGAGCAGATGCCAAAATGATCCCCAGGCTCAACACCATCACACCACACATGATCTGGATCGTCTGTTGGAAAAAGAAAGGAGGTCGAAGATTAAGCTTAAGTTTCTTAAAAGAAACAGAGAAGCCAGGTACAGTCATGCAAACCTGTAATCCAAGCAGCTGGGGAGGCTGAGATAGGAGGATCCTGAATTCAAAGCCAGCCTCAGCAAAAGCAAGGTGCTAGGCAACTCAGTAAGACCCTGTATCTAAATAAAATACACAATAGGGCTGGGGAGGTGGCTCAATGGTCGAGTGCCCCTGAGTTCAATCCCCAGTACAAAAAAAAAAAAAAGAGAGAGAGAGAGAGAGAAAGGAAAGAAAGTGTGTTTTTATTGTAATTTGCAGTGAGAGAAAAAGACCCTCATCATTATATAAAATACATGTATGAAGATATGAATTTGGTGTCAACATACCTTATATATAATCAGAGATATGATAAATTATTGTATAATGGTATATTAATAATTGTAATGCAAAAATAAATAAATAAACAAAGGCAAAAAAAAAAAATCATGGAACAGTGCTTGCCTAGCATGTGTGAGGCACTGGGCTTGATTCTCAGGACCACATAGAAATAAATAAAATAGAGGTCCATCAACAACTAAAAAAAATTAAATCAAAAAGTTAGTATGATTATTACGCATGTAATTGGTGAAAAAAATATAAAATGTGTAATTCTTTATAATAGATTTCATAAAAGAAATATTAAAAAAAACACTGCACTTCAGAAATACAAAAAAAAAAAAACAATAAGTGAAGCAATCAAATTTCAACTACTGGTTTTCCAAATAAGAAAAACACAGATTAATCTTGTGAGGAAGTCCTGGGGAAGGTTTAAACAGCTTTCCACGTGACTCGCACTGGTCTGCAGATCAGCCTGTCATGCCTCCGGCAAAATGTGAATCTCCACACTCACAATGGATCTCTAGTAGCAAGACCCTCAGTCTCTTTCCACCACCCACCACCCAGCTCCCATGTGTCCTTCCTTGGCTTTACCCCAATGACTTTGACCTCTGCCTTTAGACGTTTCTTCAAGTTGTCCAGGTTACTATGGGTGGGTCTTGTATTCTCTGTTTGGGGAAAGTTGATGCCATTTGATGTGAGCACAGCCACATTTGCACTGGGCACAGGTTGTGAAATCATGATGGTGCTGCTGACACTGGAAGACAAAACAAGGCAGCTCTTGCAAGCACTGGACTCCCAGGTTCTGTCTCCCAAAACTATAGGAGAGGACTTGCCCCTTTGTCCAGATTTGGACCCCCCTCCCCTTTTTTTTAGGGAAAGAAACTGATAGTACTGAGCAGTGAAAACACAAAGCCTTGGTTTCCTAAGGGTTTTCCTGTCGTGTTTGACACTGATTGTACAGAATCAACACATCAAGGAAGGCCTGAGCATGAATCATGAGAGAGGTCCCCATGTTCAGAAGCAAATGTTCACAGAAAGCCTTCAATATGTAGCCATCTCCCTTTCCCCTAGTCCTACCAACAACAACTGCATCGCTCGCTATGTGATGAATTTCAACCCCAATCTACCTTGCCAGTCATGATTTATTAGGATTCAGCCTTCTACCTTTATGCCATTCTTTGCCCATGGGTTGCACAAGTTGCCAATGGCCTGATGGCATTTGAAGAGAAAAATGTTCGGCTTCCATTTATCCTGTGACCTCAGCTAAGTGCCTCACCAAGATCATGCAGTCAGAAAATAGCAGAAAGAGTTAAAATCCCCTGTGCCCATAATGTCACAGCAAGAGCGCTGGGTTGAGAAGAGTCTTCCTGCATTGCCTACCTGTGCCCGTGGACCAGTGCCGTGGTCCCAGCTGACTCTCAGAAACCCCCAGGACGTGGTAACTCCAGGTTCTCCAAGTCTGATCAACAGTTCCTACTTGTCGCCTTCGGAAAGTCACCAGCCCTTCCTGAGCCCAGCGTTTACAGCTGCACAGGATGTGATGCTTGCAGCGCGGAGATTTGTGAAACGTGTCTGCACTTTCTGACTTGTGAACTTCTAGTAACTTCAGAAAAATCACTAATTGAATTACCAACGTTGAGAGTCTGTAGGCGTCACAGAGCTTTCTGTGTGAATTGCCCCTTGAATACTTACTAGCTCCACACTGTTAGACAGGTCTATGTTCTTGAAGTTACATTTTTCTAATCGATACCAAAAGTTGGGTCCTTGTCCCTGATGCTGATCCAATAAGAAGGACAAGATTTTGAGAAAAGGGAAAAAGAAGTTTTATTGCTTTACTAGCAAAGGAGACTTCATAGTGCACATCCCACCCAAGAGGCTGAGATTCTAACTGCCTGGGGGAACAGTAACCTTTTATAGAGGAGATTCAAAGGCTACAGATGTGCCCTGTCAGGGAATATCATTCATTTGTAGCCTTAAGAGATACATCTGCAAGGGCCAGCCCCAAAGTTTGGATTCTTTCATTCCTGTGGTCTGTGAACCAAAGCTCAGATAACTTGGGCTGAGACAAGAATAAATGTCACCTTGTTCTCTCCATGGTTAGGGAGGGGCAGAGGAACAAGAGAAAAGAAAAAAAGAAGTATGTCACTTTTAAAAGAAGCCATAGTGGCAGAGCAGCAAGGGTTATATTCCAAGCGTGAAGTGGACCCCTGTTACATAAACTGTTAGAAAACAATCCTAGAAAATTGTTATAGAGATGACATAAAATATTTATGAAAGGCCTATACTGCTTCTAAGCAGCGTTCAATAATATGTCGCCAGTTCTAATAATAATATTACTAGTAATAGAAAGATGATAAATAATAAAGTATTTTATATTATGTAGTTAACCATATAATAATAGTAATAATGCCTACGTAGCTTTCAAGGCACATTCAATAACATATGGCCACAAATAGTAACAATAGAACATAGAAAAATATTTTTGTTGTTTTGCTGTCTAAATATATACATATTTGTATTTATATATTTGTTTATATATATATATATATATATATATATATATATATATATATATATATATATTTTTTTTTTTTTTTTTCTTTTTCTAATTCCACAACTGGAAGCAGACTTTCAGGTCTTGTTGCCTACTTGCTGCCTATTCTAAAGCCCCCTTCCTCCCCTGGCCACTTTCTCTACTAAGAGACTTCAGGAAAGGTTGGGGACTTCTATGGAAGTAGTGAAACTGGAAGAGGTACCGATGGGGAAGATTCAGGAAGACCTGAACCCGCTCAGCAAACACATGCTTAGAGTGGAGTGGTCTCCTGAGGACAGAGGTCCCTGAGAGCCTGCCACTCTGCAGGGGGCTCTTCTCTGGAGCTGACTTTGAGGCACTGGGCAGGGGAACCCAAGCCAGCTGCAGACACAGCTGCCACAGTGTCCTTCCTGCTTTCCTTGGGGTGGGGGTGGGGTGCTGCCAGAAGGAACTCAGGAACACAGCATGAGCCACCGCTGTCCCCAGGGAGCAGTGGGCTCTGCATGAAGGAACCCCATTTAGAAGGTTGGCTTTGCCTTCAGGGCCAGAAGGACCAGAGGTTACTGGCTAGATAATTCCTTGTGGTAGGGGACTGCTCTGTGCTCCAGTAGATTGTTTAGCAGATTCCCTGTCCGCTACTATCTAGATGCCAGCAGCAATCCCACCTCAGGTATGCCAAAGGTCCTCCAACAGAGGAGGGGCACAATCCCTTCACCCCATGTTGATAACTGTTCATCTGGAGATGGGACTGAGAGAGAGGATGGATTCTCCCAGAAGTCTGTGGCAGGGGGAAGAACAGCCTCCACCCTCACCCTCCTGTCCACCCTCACCCCCCTGGTCTCCTGGTGCCCCTTCCACTTCCTCAGGTGCCCGCTGTCATTTCCCCGTCACATCCTGCCCCCTTATTGCTATGGAACAATCCAGTGGGTTAGTGGGGTGCAGCTTTCCTCCTGAGCTTGACCAAGAAGGGGGTGGGCCTCTTAAGGGACAACCACAGCCACTTCCCTTCCAGGAAATTCATCAATAAACCAGTTGAATCTGCCCACCCTAGCAAAACCTCCCTCTTGCGACTGTTTCCTCTTTATCATAAATTTAAAAGAAAACTTAGAGAAGTTTGAAGGATTCAAACACATGTAATGTGCTCAGCACAGAATCCTGCAGAGTGGCCCAAAGTGGTCCATGTACTGCCTTCCCTTCTTATCTGTCCCACTTCTTCGTCCCACCTACCTCCCCCTCTGTCCCCTCTCCCACCCTTCCCCATCTCCCTCCCCCTCCCCATCTTTCTCCCCCTCCCTCTCCCAATATCCCTCCCCCTCCCCTTCCTTCACCCTCTCCTGTTTATGTTTTTCTTTTTGGGCTTCATCAACCTCTGAACAAGGCTCCTCTCTCTAGTGTCTCAGCTGAGTTCCATCCAGCGTTTATATTATCAGTTGTTTACAGAGTCTGAACCCCACCCACCTAATCAGGAGGGGAAAGACTGATATAATGATAACACCTGCTGATTAATAATCTAAGACAGGGTTTCTCAAAAGAGGCTCCTAATAATCACGCATTGGCTAGATAATTCCTTATTTTAGGGGACTGTTCTGTGCTCCAATAGATTGTTTAGCAGGTATCCTGTCCGTTACTCTCTAGATGCCAGCAGCAATCCCACCTCAGGTATGCCACCCAGGAATGTCACCAAACATTGCCAAAGGTCCTCCAACAGAGGAGGAGCAAAATCCCTTCACCCCATGTTGATAACCATTAATCTAGGAACAAAAGGGTTTTCTATGACTTCTGTGTATCAGTGGGTATGTAAGAATCAGGATATTGTTTTCTTTAAAACAATTTCTTGATTTTGGCTTTTTAAACTTTTAGTTATAATTAAAAACTCACGTAATTCACCATCTTAACCATTTCAAGTGTAGAGTTTGGTAGTATTCGTTATAGTCAAATTGTGGCACAGCAGATCTCTAGGGCTTTTTCTCTACGGAAACAAAACCTTTGTCGCCATTGAACAAACCACAGGCTCTTTTTCCCGTTCTCCCTGACCCTGGCAACTGCTTTCTGCTTCCTGTGACCTCTAGGATGACTTGAGACACCTCTTGTGATCACGGCATTTATTTTAATGTTTTTGGCAACTGACTTGCTTCACTTAGCGCGATGCCCTTGAGTTTCGTCTATATTGTAGCATTTCTTTCTTTCACGTACATGCCACATTTTTTTTTTTTTTTTTTACCCTTCAACAGATGCTTGGGTCATTCCACCTCTTGGCTTTTGTGAAGAACGCTGGAAAAAAAAACCTACAAGTATGCAAACATCTTTACAAAGTCATATGATTTATAGACCTTTGGGTATTTTTTCTTATTTTTTTAATGAATGTATTTTCATTAGAGCTTTATGGTTACGCACAGTAGTTGGGTTCATCCCGACAAACTCACACTTGCATGAAAACCGATTTGGGTTCATGATGCTCCCCTTTCCCCTCCTGGCCTCCCTCCCTGCTCCCCTTTCCTTCCTCTGTTCCACCAGGCTTCCTTTCACTAGAGACATCTGTTTTTTAGCTTTGATTTCTGAAGATTTATTTTATTCCTTTGAAATAGGTGTTTTTCTGTTCCTCCGTATGCTTGGTGCTCTTTTGCTGAGATTTACGTATTTAAAAAAAAAAAAACAAAAAACTTTTCCAGTCATTACAGATTGGCCAATCATATAAGAGGAAGACTTCAGCAATCAGCATAGCTAGAGATTCCAGAGACCCTCAAAACCTTGAGGCCGGGGTGTTCAACCCTGGGATTAGATGTAATTGTCCAGTTAAAGAGATTTGCTGGCTTATTCTCTGGGCGTGTTTTCTCTTTCTCCTGCTGGTGTCTGGCTGAGGTGCTACAATCTCTCTAGAACTGAAACCAGGGTGCTCACCTGTATTCTTGGTACCCTACCATGGTACCCAAATTGTGCCAGTTCATGTCAGCGCTTGGAGTCGGGTGAGACAGAAACCAGGCCCCCAGACGACACCCCCAGAATGCAGAATGCTGGACGCGTGGTCCACTCATCTTGCCCTTCTGATGTAAATGTTTGGAGTTGGGTGCCAGGGTGACAAAGAGGCGAGGATTGGTAAAAGTGCCATGAACTTCACCACCCACCTCGATGGGTCTCTTCCTGGCTGCACTCTCCACCTGGGCGCTCGCTCCTTTGCCTCCTCCCTGAGTTCTTACAAAGGCAGTTTGGTCCATATGTTGTTAAGTGAGAAACTTCAGGAGGAATGAAGGCTGGCGCTTCCTATTCCACGTCCTGCAGATGGCACTCAAGTTAATTTCTTGCTACTAGATCCCGTTTGACTTAGCTGGGAGCCACCCGTGTTCCTATGGCAAAGCCCAAGAGCAGATATTTATATGTGGCAATGAGGGAGTTAGGACTAATTTAACTGATCATTTAACTCTTCATACAACTCTGTACACAGGCTCCAAAAATAATACGCCTTATTCCTGTTGGTCCATGGGTTGTTCTTTTCCACCCTGGCCTTTCTTGGGCTAAGGATCTCTACTTGGAAAATAAGAAGGTCCTAACTTTTGGACCCCAAATAACCACTTGCCTATTTTGTTTGCTGGTTTTCTACCTAGATCCTGTTTCCCAGGTCCCTTCTGCATCTTAGCTTTTATCATCTACCCTTCAAACTTGCTTCTTCAAAACCACAGGAATCTTTTTGAATTTTTTTTTGGTTGTTTTTTTTACACATCCCCAGCCCAATTTAGTATTTTATTTAGAGACGGGGTTTCACTGAGTTGCTTAGCACCTTGTTTTTGCCAAAGCTGGCTTTGAGCTCGCCATCCTCCTGCCTCAGTCACCTGCCCAAGCTGCTGGGATTGGTTTCCATTTTGAGGATATCTGCCCTTTTCCTAGTTATCATCATCAGCTCCTCTATTCCAGGTCACTCTCCTAGGCCTACAGTAGGAACTCTTTTCTACTGATTTCTGTTTCTATTTCTATTTCTATTGATTTCCATTGAAGCACTTGCCATAATCTTTTTAGTGGAATATTATTTTTATTATTCTTTGGAGTTTTGCAAAACTCCAAAATAGCTTCTAGACCACGTCTCCTTTTCCTTCCTCCGTTTGTTTTCCTCTTCCTTTCCACTTTATATGCATTCTTAGGAAAGAACTTGAAAAAATCCTAAATGCTTGAAAGAAAGAAGAAAACAAATGCATTGTTTTGCAAGAAGTTGTGTTTTTCATAATGTCTTGTGGATAAAGGCGGTTGGGAGAACGGGAGGTCTGCCTGTAAGCATAACCTGACCATCTTCTCCAGGATTCAACGACCTCAGAGAAGACGGGAAGGTCATCACCAGCTGTTTCACAAAACTTTCTGGAACTTCTCAGAGAAGTGAAAGAACTTCTTCCCATTGTGGAGAAGAAAAGGGAAGTGTCACAGAGAGCAAAGAGTAAACATTGTCCTACAGCTGAGATTTAAGCAAAGTGAAGTAAGCAGTAGGTTCTCTCTACAAGGGAAGAACTAACAGCTAGGAGCAGGTCTCTGGCTGTTGGATCTCTGAGAGTATGTGGATCGTTACGTCCTGGGGTTTCATAAACTGACTTCCAGACCACTCACATGTAATCGAATCAAGCCTTTATTGAAGCACACCCTCGGCGACTGACCGGGAACATAAAAAGTCTGTTCTGGATCAGCCCCGAACAATTGTAAGGGTGCTCCTTTTAAGCTTGAAAACCACAAAAGGAATGTTTGGGGGTTTAGCTAATGCAAGCAAGCCAGGTTGCAGAAGCGGGAGATTGCAGTCAGGTGGCGGGAAGCTTAGCCAATCACAATCAGCCCAGTCATCCCAGTTACAGAAACAGAGCCCAGTTAGATACTTCTGTGTTCTTGAGGATTTTCCCAACCAAAAGAAAAACAACTTGTCCCAGTCGTGACCTTTCTGGTTGACATGGCTGTTTTACAAAATGGAGTTACTAAACAACATGGAGTCACGATAGTCAAGACTTCTGTCTCATCACAGGATAAACCCAAATGAGGAAAAAAAAAATTTTTTTTATATAGAAGTAATAGCCTCACGTCAATTGATTCTTATTTGTGCCTCATACATATTATTTGAGCATACTCTGGCTCACAGATGGGGGTCCTCCTGCTGTGTCCTCCTCTGGTGGAAAGGAGAAAGAAAGTTCTCCATGGTCTCCTCCAAGGGCACTAATACATTCATGAGAGCTCCACCCTAATGACCTGATCAGCTGCCCAAGGCCCCGTCTCATAGTGACAGCCCACTGGAAGTTAGGGTTTTAGCCTACAAATCTGGGAGGGACTATACAAAAACTCAGTCGATAACACCACGTTCACCATGTGATCAAAGTGGTTAAAGTGGTGTTAGCATTAGCAAAAAATGGAATAAACCAATAGTATAAACCTCCTGATCTGGTACAATAGAAAATTAATAAGTAAATTACTTCACCTATTTTGGGCTCTTGCTAAAAATGTTAACCTGAACTTGTGGGGGCGGGGAGCCAAAACAACAAAAAAATTCCAGGATATGAGACATTTTATAAAGTAACTAATTCAGACTTTAAAAACAGATTAAGCGATAAAAGACCAAAAATATAAAATCAAGCTAGCTAACAGGGTGGGAACTGATCTAAGAGTCTAGATTATAGGAATCTTAAGAGACAAAGTAATTGTCATAACAATGTTTCTTTGTCCATAATTTACTAAGTGTTAAGTTCCAGAAATAAAAGGTGTTGGCCAGGTGACCAGTAGTGGGAATCTGTCAATTATGAAATAGAGGAATAATGTCAAGGTAGTCTGGGAGGTAATGACAAAGTTTTAGTGGTGAATTTCTATGTTTGATATGTACATTCACCTTTAAAACCAAAAAGTCACATGTTAACCTGGTACAAAGAATTGTCTCAGCTTTATGCTCCAATTAAAAAGAAAAATAGTTGAGTTTGAATTGTTACTCTATTATGTACTGTTATAAATACTTTTCTTTTAGAAAGGGTTAATTATAATTACTCTTTAAAACTTCCTTTGGATATTTATAAATTCAAATTATATAATAGAATCATCACCAATGAAACATGAAAAAATATATAATTAATTCTAAAAAAATCATTGAGAAGTTTATTCAAAATGCTTTCATTTGGGCAAATTGTGCTTATAATTTCTTAATTTACCAACATTATTACTAAAATCTACAAATAAACTTGAATTGCTTGAGGAAAAAAATAATTACTTTTCTGGAAAAAAGAGACAAAGTAGCCAAATATACAAGTGATATATATATATATATATATATATATATATATATATATATATACAAAAACATATATATACAAACAAAAACATATATATACACACACACATATGTATATGTGTGTGTTATATAATTACATATTAATTGTAGTTTTTTGCTAATATATACATATATATATATTTGGGAACAATGGAGGGCATTTTAATAGAAACTATGTAGTATATTAGTATGTAACTACATTTTTTATGTTCATTTTCATTTTATAGTCTTTTTTCCCATTTAACTTTTTAATTACTTTTATTTTTTAAATACATGACAGCAGAATGCATTACAATTCTTATTACACATATACAGCATAATTTTTCATATCTCTGTTTTTATATAAAGTATGTTCACACCAATTCATGTCTTCATACGTGAACTTTGGATAATTATGTCCATCACATTCCACCATCATTGCTAACCCTCTGCCCCCTCCTTCCCCTCCCACCCCTCTTCCCTATATAGAGTTCATTTATTCCTCCCATGTTTCCTCTCCCTACCCCACTATGAGTCAGTTAGCTTATATCAGAGAGAACATTCACCATTTGTTTTTGGGGATTGGATAACTTTACTTACCATTATCTTCTCCAACTGCATCCATTTACCTGCAAATACCATGATTTTATTTTCTTTAATTGCTGAGTAATATTCCATTGTGTATATATGTAATTACATTTTTAGGACACAATATAGTATTCAGGTTGTATAGGAGAATGTTATTCCTAGGAAACATATACTAAGGGATTTAGGGATCAATTATCATGAAGTCAAATACTTTTCTTTTTTTTATAAATTTCACTGTATATTTGTTATACAATGTGATATTATGAGATACATAAAACAAAAATGATTACTACAGTGAAACAAATTGATATGACTATCATCTTACATAATTACCTGTGTGTGTGTCTGTAGAGCAGATGAAATCTACCCAAATACAAAGTCTTCATATTGTACATCTCTACATATCTACCAGGTTGTGTCCTTTGATCTACATCTCCCCATCTCCTTCCTTCTCCCCTCCCTCCACCCCAAATAACTACTGTTTGGTTTTCTGCCTTCGACATTTTTCTCCTAAATGAGATCATATACTTTTTCCCTTTCTCTGCCTGGCTAGTTTCGATTAGCACGATGCCTTCCAGGTTTGGGATACTACAGCGCATGGCAGGAGGTCCTTTCATCCACTCATGCTGATGTGCATACTTAATTGTTTCCATCTCATGGCTGTTGTGAATAATACTGCAATGAACACAAGAGTTCAGATTTCCTTAAGTTTTGCGAATCTCATATCCTTTGGGTGGATGCTAAGAACAAGAATTGCTGTGGTCATGAGGGTTTCTTTTTTGAGGAACCTCTGTATTTTTTTTTTAATACTGGCTACACCAATCTATATCTCCACCAACAGTGCACAAGTTTTCGAACTCATACTACTACTGCATCAGAGACTAAGTGCTAATGTATTTTAAAGAGACACAAAAATATTCCACCTAGCTTATAACAAGCTAGGAAAACAGTTGAATTGCTTATGTATAATATGTATCCTTCCCCACAAATATATGACTTCCAACAGGGAAGGGTATTATCTATCTTATTTACAACTGTGTTCTCATATGCTTAAAATAATGTCTGCCTCATCATTGACACTTTGTGAATCTGTGTTGAATTAAATGATGAATTTATACTTGTGTAATATATGTGCACATATATTCATGTACATGTATAGTTTAAAATTTTTAAGCCAGGTTCTGTGGCTCACACCTTTAATCCCAGCGGCTGGCTCAGGAGGCCGAGGCTGGAGGATTGTGTGTTTAAAGCCAGACTCTGAAAAAGCGAGGTGCTAAGCAACTCAGTGACACCCTGTCTCTAAAGAAAATACAAAATAGGGCTGGGGAAGTGGCTCAGTGGTTGAGTGAATCTGACTTCAATCCCTGGTACGCTTACTCAGTATATGACAGAGTCCTCGTGACTTTACCTACATTATACCAAGCAATTATCACAGGACTGTGAGCCAAGTGATGTTATTATCCATGAATATGAAGCACAGGGAAATCTTGTAGTATTGTCCATGGTTAGACACATAGCAAATAAAAGAGATGAGATTTTTCAAGATAAAAACCCTAGGTTGATTGTATAGAAAGCTCACATTCTTTAGCACATTACTCTTTTTTCTGACCTCAATACTGAAGTCTCTTGTCACAAATATGGGCATCTGAATGGGAAGCAGGTAACACATGAATGAACTGCTTTTAATTTTATTTATTTTTGCTCTGTAACAACAAAATCAAGTATATTTGATGAATATTTATTAAAAATGGTGTATTGTATAATCCTGTATATGGAACTGGAAACAAATCTCATTAAAATTCAATCCTGCCTAGTAGGAAATAGCAGGAGAGAGGGAGAGAAAATATGAGTTGTATCTGATCCACACGTACTTATATGCAATACTCAGGCACATGCAAGGACTGGATGTGCTATCCCGTGGCACTTTTCATGGGAAAAAAGAAAGAAAAAGTGGGGAGACACGTGTATTCAAATTTCTTGAAGGAAAAAGAATCTGTGTCCCAGCTGTCTCATTTCGGCAGCAATCACAGTTTCTTTGCCTGTTTAATCCCTATATGTCAAGTCTTGAGAATAAATGAAAAAGTCCAAGTTCTTCTTACCCTTAAATGCATGCTTTATTTATTTAATTTCAAATATTCTGATAAAGATACAGAGGATTGAGTTGTCAAGTTCCTGGAGAAAAATGAGAACATGATTCTGAATTTATAAACACACACACAGACACACACACACACACAAATCAGAGTGGGATTCTAAATTGCGTTCTTGAGTTAAAGTAAGAATAGATTTTCTGGAACATTTTTCTCTTGATGGTGGCATTACACCTCCTTAAAAGGTGCACAAGCTGCTGTATCTGTCACGGGAGGGTTTGGTGGCAGAATGAACAGGGCCTGTGAAACACATGAGAATGCCGCAGGTGAGAGATCAAACCACCTCCCTTCCCCACCCACTTATGTCATCTGCAGCGTCCACACCTTCTCTGAATTCCATCCAGAGCAGCCTGGTGGGCTCTCAGGCGTTCCTCAGACCAGGCTGGATCCAGGAGCCTCACCCAGGGATGCTCTGGGCCTGAGATGTGGTGGCTGGGGCTGAGCCTTAGAGTGGATCCATCTTATGCGTGGATGATGGTCCCTGAGGAGTCACCCCTAGCCCAGGTGCTATGGGAAATGCCGGGCTGCTCCTCCAAGCCAGGTTACTGGTGCTGATGACAGTGCACACCCAAATCAGGATCTGCTGCCACAATAAAGCCCCACCGAACCCACACTGGCCCAGGGTGGCAGGAATTATCAGGAAACTCACACTTCTCAGGCCTTAATTAGGCAAAACCCACTATGAGACTTCAGGTGATTTAGCTCCTGTCTCTTCTGTGGGGGTGCTTTTTGTGGTGTGGCCTGGGAGCCTCCAAAGAAGGCAAAGAGGCACAAAGAACAGAAATGAGAACCCCAAGAGCAGTCTCATTAAATTGTTGTTCTCTATTTGTCTGTGAGTTTTGCTGCCCCAGGGCCTTTGTGTAATGAAGCTAATGAGCAGCTGCTGGGTTTTATTTATTTACTTACTTATTTTTTATTTGTTCTTTTTAGTGATACATGACGATAGAACATATTTTGACATATTATACATACATGGAGTACAACTTCCTCTTCTGGTTGTACATGATGTGGAATTACATCGGTTGTGTGTTCATATATGAACATAGGAAAGTTATGCTTGATCCATTCTACTAGCTTTCTATTCCCATTCCCCCTTACTTCCCTCCAATCCTCTTTGTCTAATCCAAAGTACTTCTATTCTTCCCTACTCACCCCGCTTCGCTTATTGTGAGTTAGCATCCCCGTATCAGGGAGAGCATTCAACCTTTGGTTTTGGGGAATTGGCTTATTTCACTTAGATGATACTCTCCACTTCCATCCATTTACCAGCAAATGCCATAATTTCATTCTTCTTTATGGCTGAGTAATATTACGTTGTGTGTATGTACCACATTTTCTTTATCCATTCATTTGTTGAAGGGCACCTAGGTTGCTTCCATAGCTTAGCTCTTGTGAATTGAGTTGCTATAATGTGGCTGTACCACTACAGTATGCTAATTTCAAGTCTTTGGGGTATATGCTGAGGAATGGAATAACTGGGTCAAATGGTGGTTCCATTCTTAGTTTTCTGAGGAATCTCCATACTGCTTTCCAGAGTGGTTGCACCAATTTGTAGTCCCACCAGCTGCTAGGGTTTTACTAGCCACTTTCTTTCTGGAACCCTCAATGTTTAGAGGAAACCCCCGATCAACGTTATGGCTGGATCTGGAGCATCTCCCCAAAGGCTCAAGTATTGAAAGCTTGGTCCTCAGTAGAGCAATATTCACAGGTAGATGTTTTAGGAAGTGATCGGATCCAAGGAGCTCCAACCTTATCAGTGGATTAGTCTACTGATACGTTCATCATTTGAGTGGACTGTAGGGAATGGTGGAAACTACGGGAGGTGAGATCTAGTTGAAGGGAGTAGGTCTTTGAGGGTGTGTCCTTGAAGACAATACCTTGTCCCCAGCCCCTGTCACCACCTTATTCTTTTTAGGACCTCTTTCCTGGTCTCTTCTCTCCATTTCTTGCCTTACTCTCTGTGTGAGTCATTATTTTCTGGGAGAGCAGGAGACGGAATCTACTGCAGGTCTCAAAATGGATAAAGAAGTTTAACCCCTGGAATTTCTTCAGTAGTCTAGGGAAGGTTTCTGTAATTGAGTAAAGAAACAAAATCTGGCATTCTTGGAGGACCGCTCCATTGTGAAGAAGTCTCTGATCTAGACTCAGGATACCCTTGAAGGGGGATAGTCAGACTCCTAAGATCACACCCAATAGTTGAGACTTTTGTGATTCTCTCCCCTTGAGTGTGGGACTTTGGAGAACTGTTTGGATCACAGGGCTATAACCTCATCGGTATATTAATTCACTGATGGATTCCTAATTTGAATGGACTGTTGGGAGATGACAGAAAATGTAAAAGGTGGGACCTGTCAATTCGAGGAGGTGACACTCCTGTAAGGAGGTTAGGAATCAGCTGACTTTGAGTATATCAAAAAGAACATTGCTCTGGATGGATCTTACCTAATCCTGTGAGCCCTTTAGAAGAGACTGAAAGAACTTGAGACATAGGCTGTCCTGCTGTCCTCAGAGAAGTATTTCATATTTCATGTGAAATATGCCACATGAGCATGGAAGAGGGCTAGAAACTTCATATGAGACCATGGGCTCAACCAGCTCCACGAGTACATCCTGGTAAGACCCCAAGGAGAGGACCCAGCTAAGCTGTGTTCAGACTCTTGAGCCTTGAAACTGAGGTAATCAACCTGTGCTGTCTTAAGCCTCCTGGGAGAGCAGAAGACAGAATCCCACCGGCTGCTAGGGTTTTCCTAGCAGGTCTGTGAAGTCAGTCACACAGCAGTAGAAAACTGGTATAGACGCCTTCAAAGGAAGGCCAATACTCACCTCACCGGGGCTGCAGCAGATCACTTTGCATCCAAAAGCAGAGAGGGACACAGCAATGCAGAATTCCAGCACACTCAGAATAAGCACCACACACTCCAGACCCTAAAACAAAGCACAACAAAGGAACACAAGGAACGGAGATGAGAGGGTCCAAGCTTATTTGCCCCAAATCCATTGTAAGTGATAAAAAAAAAAAAGTAGTCAAGATAGACAACCAAGATGGAGAATTTGTCCGGAGCTGGATATGGAGGCTAAAATGTCCTCAGAAGGATATTTGAACATTGGGAATCATGTCAAGAAGGTGGCTGGATTTATCGCCACCGGTAGGATAATGTTCAAGACAATTTTCAAATATTACTAGAGGATCATGGAACCTCATCAGGCTCCCTCAGGAAGCCCTGAGGACCTATAGGAACTGACATCTGCCCTCCTATTTTTTTCTTTAAGTGGACATAATAGTACACACTGATCTGTGTTTTAAAATTAGACAGGAAAAATGGTGCAAACATGCTCATCTCAGTAGCTATTTGATGAGTATGTGCTCTGTCGATATTGCTTTCTACTCGGTTGGCCTCATGCTATGTAGAGGAAGAACAAACAGCAATGAGAGGTGAACCTGATGGCTCAATAAAGGACCGTTGTATTTCTCAGCCACATCCAAATTCCCAAAGTGCCTCACTAATTAATGGAGGTTGCTTTTGCCAAGGTCAGAGCCCTGCGTACTTCCTTCCACCCCGGTATCCCCGGAAAAGAGGAAGCACTTACCATAAAAGTTTTCATGGTCCCACAATGATCTGAAATCTCATTGTAGTTACAGTAATAGTAAAACCTGGTAAAAAGAGTCACATTAAGTGTAGTGATGATCATCCCTGTAGAAGCCAACACCGAGCTGACAATGTTCAGGCCTAGACTGCTTCGGACCTAGGAAGCAATGAAAATCAATTAAACAACCCACAATATCCCCAGATAGATCTCCATCCATCTCTTTCAACCTCCACCTCTTTCCCATCCCATTTCATCCTCTCAATCTTCATCAATAATCTCTTAAATCGACTCTTTTCCCTCAGGACTTTCAATCCTAAATTTTTGCCGAAACAAAAATATGATCTTGTTCTTCCCAAGAATAAATCCTTCATAGATAAAGAACTCAAAACACTTAACACCAAAATCCCAAATAACCCAATCAATAAATGGACTAAGGAACTGAACAGACACTACACAGAAGAAGAAATACAATCGACCAAAAAAATATGGAAAAAACTTTCATCATCTCTACTAATAAGAGAAATGCAAATCAAAACTACTCTGATTTTCTCTCACTCTGGTCAGAATGGCAGTTATCAAGAATACTAGCCACAATAAGTGTTGGCGAGGATGTGGGGGAAAAGGTACACTCATACATTGTTGGTTGGACTGCAAATGCATGCAACCATTTTGGAAAGAAAACTTGGAGTGGAACCACCATTTGACCCAGTTATATGGGTCAAATGGGTTTATAATCAAAGGGCTTAAATTCAGCATACACAGTGACACAGTGACGCAGCCACATCAATGTTCATAGCAGCTCAATTCACAATAGCTAAACTATGGTACCAACCTAGGTGCTCTTCCACAGAAGAATGGATAAATAAAATGTGGTACAAGTGCACAATGGAATATTACTCAGCCTTAAATAAAAACGAAATTATAACATCTGCAGGTAAATGGAAGGAACTAGACAACATCATACTAAGTGAAGTAAACCAATCCCCCAAAACAAAAAGCCAAATGTGTTCTCTGTTAAGTGGATGCTGATCCATATTGGGGGGAGGGGGGCTTGCAGGGGAAGAATGAAGAAACTTTGGATTGTGCAGAGGGGTGTGAGGGGAGGGGTGGGGCTGTGGGGATGAGATGGAGGGTAGAATCAGACAGACATTATTACCATATATATGACTACACGACTGGAGTGACTCTGTATCATGTACAGACAGAGGATGAGAAGTTGTGCTCCATTTGTATACAATGTGTCAAATTGCATTCTACTGTCATCTATAACTAATTAGAACTAATGTTGAAAAAATAGAAGGGAGACCAGTAGAATAGAAACAGGGAACCTGGGGGAGGGAGGGGAGGAAAGGGGAAGGTATTAAGGAATGAAATTGATCAAATTATACTGTTTTATTGGTGTGCATGTATGAATATATCATAAAAATCCCACTGTTATGTATAACTATAATGTGCCAATCAAAGTGGAAAACAAAGATTAAATCCTTCAGATAACTCCTATGGGCACAAGAGATGAACTCTCAATCCCCCAGGAGAGATTTCAAAGTCCCTTATTCTGTTCCTGCGTCCATTTCCTCCCCTGTTCTGCTACAGGTGAGTGACCTCTCCTCATTTCTAACTGCTTCTCAACTCTCATGCCTCTATTCTCATATTATGTCTCTCTTCTGTGTATGCTTTTGTTTGTATTCTCTTCTCATGGAGAAGGTATGGAAGCTTTTTATAGAAATAGAAATTGCTCGGGCAAGTGTGAGGTTTGGTGTGCGTGTCGTGCAAGGTACATTTTAATGGCGGTAGCTGGTGGAGAAGGTAGGAAGGTAGGTGGAGGACATATTTGGAAAGACTGTATTTATTATGCTCCAGAATTTAAAATTTATCCTTGAGCAAAGAAAACTCAAATATGGCCCTTAGCCAGTAAAATGTTTGCTGAGATCTAGACTTTTGCCTTTTACATGCTGACCCAAGAGTTATGTTTTAAATTCACTGCTTCTTATGTAATAGTGCTTGAGGAACTTCCTTTTTTGCAAACTCAAATCCTTCCTGGATACAGTTGGAATACTCATTTTCATCAGTAAGTCAATAAAGATTAGTCCACTCCAATACCTGATGTTGTCATTGTGGGCTGGATCTCAAGCTTCAAGACTTGGATGGCTGAATCCACCTGACATTTCTTTTCTAGAATTCTCTATATCCTATATCGGCATAACAATTTGTGCAGCAACTACTCTGCCAAAATATCTGGTCAATGTCAGTAACTCTATCATCAGCCAATTGTTCGTCCACCATTTTTGAAAGAAAGATCTTTCTAGGTAAAATTCATAATATCTCTTGATGTTTTTAAATCAAAGAAACAAACTTTGCTTTCTGTTCTGGAAGAATGCACATTTGATTAAATCCTTCCCCTTTCCATGCTGAAGTAAAATGAAAAGAAATATTACCATTCCTTTTGTAGTTCTTTTTCCTGCTGCAATTGAAAAGGAGCCTGAAATAATAAACTAGGAATAAGAGGGAAAATGTGGTTAAAAAAACTTTAAAGATATATCAGAAATTATAACTTACTATAACTTATTAATTTATTAAATTTGTGGTATTAAGGGAAAATCACATTAATTGCTACTATTATTTACAATGTTGATAAGGCATTTAATACAATTCAAAATTACTATTGACTTAAACATGGTTAATAGAATGTGAAGAACTGTATTTTCTATAATATGATAGAATGTCTGTTTTCACCTAAAAGTTTTTATCATGTTCAGTGGGGAAATACTAGGGTGTCCTCCTTAAAATTAAAATCAAGATAATGATATGGATTATTATATAATAGTATTCTGAGTACAGTAACCAAAATACTTAGGTGAGAAAATATTTGAATAATTTGTTAGACTTACTCTTATTCACATATGAATATGATTTATATTTGAAACATCCAAAAATATCATCTAAAAACTAATACTAACTATTAAAAGTTCAGTCAGGCACATGGAAAACATTATATATTATATATGTTGTATCAGATATGCTGTGCCAGAAATTATATATGATTTATAAATATTTGTCTATTTGTATGTTAAAAGATAAGACTTAATGAGAAAATGTCATGAAGCATAGCAAAAATTATATATAGCATCTCAGAAGACTAGACTTCAGAAGGAAAGCAAAAGATACACATGAGTAAAACACGACAATGTTCCAAAGGAAACAAAAGCAAGCTTGAATAAATAGACCAAAGTGGGGATAGTGCTCCAAGATTCTCATCAAGACCCACAGCTGTACTAAAGACCTAAAGAGGCTCCAAATAAGAAAAGTGTACAATTGGTCTTTGAACTTGTACCATATAAAGGAGAAAAGGGAGGCACTTTTCAACTGAAATTTGGAAGTAAGGGTGAGAAAATAATTGAAGGTATCAGCAAAAATGTTTCTCCTGACTAAGCAAAGGCTTGTCAGGTGGCAAAACGCCTGCAGTCCTCTGATGACAGATCCTGTAGTTCCCAGTGAACCAATGAACATGCAGAGAAGTCATGAACTGGGTAAGGTGGTTTCCACCCTGGTCTTGCAAAAAAATAAAAAAATAAAAATGAAAGTAGAAGTGGAAAACTAGATTGGTTAGAGTGGTATGTTCTGATTCTAGAACTGGACTGATGCTTTTCAAGTCATGATTCCTATACCAAAAAGATCTTGGGAAACGTCCTTAAATTCCGTAAGTCACGATTGCTTCATCCATGCTATGAAGACAAATCCTCCCTCAGAAGTTGGTGGTGATTACTTGGGACAGGACTGTGCCACTCAGCAGGGAGCCCAGATTTGTGGAAGAGTTTCATAAAAGCTCTTTTGGCCTTGGTATTATTAAATAAAGTGTAGCTCAGCTTCCAAAAGATCTGCATTTGCTCTTCTTCAAATCTGGCACTTCAGCTGTCAACAGGACAGAAAAATTAAAAAGGCAAGTCTCTCACAAAACTCCAAACTCTCTTATTCTCAATTTTATAGATACGTGGATATCCTTTAACACTTGAATATGTTCCCTAGTTCTAACAAAGATGCATTTTAGACAGTTTACCTTTCTCTTGTTGGTAGACGAAAAGATAATTTATACTTAGTTTACACTTTCAATTTGCTAAAAAAACAAACAAAAAAACAAAAAACCCTCTTCTTGAATATGTGGGGTTTTTAGGGAAATATTTCTAAATTTTCTTAAATTCGAATATAAATTGTAGTTACGTTCATTAAACTTGTGAAACAAAACTTATCTAACAGCAACTCAGTTTTCTAAGATGAGTTCGACAGTACAAATTGCCTATCAGTTATGTCTTCTCTTCTTCCTTTCTAACAACACCCTCATTTTGTTTAGACTCCCATGAGATTCAGAGCTGGGTGAACAGATACAGAAGTGATTCTCGATTAGTCCAAGTTAACACTAGCAAGTGCATTATTATTGCCCACAGCTGGTTTAAGAATACACATATAACACATTTGTGAACATGAGATGTGTCAGCCAGACAGATAAATTCTTACCCTACAGGATACCAGCTCTGGAACTGACTAGCCTTTGCACTTTTTGTGGTCCGTCTTTGCTGTCTTTTGCTGTCAATCTTCAATTCGTTCTGATTTGAGTCTGTGGTTACAGGCTGCTATGCTCTATCCTAATAGATACATACTAAATATTTGGTAGATCCAACTTTCCAAGAGTTTTGTATTTTCATTGACACTTTAAATATGAAAAATCTGAGTCATCGCAAGGTAGAATATACCTTTCTGAAAATTCTAGAACTACTAGAGAGAGTTGGGGTAGGATTCCATGCAAAGCCTGACCTTATTAACAACAGTGTTAAGATACCTCCAGTTATTCCAGAAGATATGCTACTCACCATCAGTGACCCCCAAAATGTGTACCCCGAAACTGTAAGTGGTCCATAAATGGACCACTCGAGAGTCATCATTATTATCCCGAAGATGAAGATAATCAGGGCAATTATAATCTGCACAACCTAGAAATGACAAAGAAAGTTTAAAAAGATCATCCACCACCAAAATTGTGACCATGCTATCTCATATCCAAACACTAAGTGACCCTCATTCTCCATCTTTTGATATAGTCTGATGAATTTCCAGATATTCTTATCACTTTTTCTCATCAAGAACTGTGGATATTCTAACTTATCAAAATTATTCCTCCGAATATTTATCATTGACCCATTAATTTCAAGGTTAGAAGGAGCATGCCAAAACCTGCTCAGGGCACTTTTCTGATACTCTTATTGCTTCTTCTACCACCATGGCTGTTCTCTTTGTCACATGCTCAAACAGGAGTCATACAGGACATAGGAAGCAATCATTCTAGCAAGAAGAGGTAACCTGAAGGAAAAAAAAAAACTTAGATGGAGGCAGAGAACAAATGTGGCATTCTCTTGGGATCTGAGGAAAGAATTTGTGTGGGAAACCCACCTTGCCCGTGACTGAGTCACACTCCCCGGCTGGGTGCTGAGGTGCTCAGTCACAGAAATGTGGCAGAGCTTTCCCCACCCTTCTTGGGTTTTAGGATCAGTGTCTTGTGCATGGGTGTGTCTTGCTACAGCCCCATGGGTGAAGCTATGCTCACCTGTTCCTTTGTAATCTAACCCCTTGCCCTGTTCAGGATAGAATCTTCCATGGAAGTGCCTTGTGTGTGTCCCCTTCTCTTACTGTGCCCTTGGGTGTGGCCTACCCAGGTGTCAGTCAACCTGCTGACAGTGGACATCATGAAGATACACTCAGCCCCCTGAAACCTGACCCCTTGCCTCATTTGAACAGCTTCTCCTCAATAAAAGGGGTCATCGCGTGCTCTCGCTCTCTCTCTTCCTGCGGACCCTTAAGGTCAGAGGAGCCGTCACAGCGACCCCAAACAAAAAGGTATTTGTGTCTCTTGTGTGGTTATTTTGCAAAGCCCAGTTAGCCCAGTTCAACTGGAGTAACCCCTGAGCCTTTTAGTCGAGAGAACAGAAACCCGACAAATTTGAGTACAGTAAATAAAAATGAGGAATTGGAGTTCAGTTGCGCAAAAGGTATTAAGAAGGAGTTGAAGAAAATGAAAATAGTATCACAACCTTGGGGATGTAGTGAAGGTAGTGTGTAAAGGGAAATTCATTGCATGTGTGCATGCATAAGAAAAAATGAAAGACCTAAAACCAATCCCCTGAGCTTTCATCTTAGGAAACCAGAAAAAAAAAAGAACAAATTAAGTCCAAAGGAAACAAGAAAAAATAAAAAGCATAAGAGAAATCAATGAAACTGAAAATATGAAACCAATAGCCAAAGGCAACAAAAATAGAAAAACTGTTTTTAAAGATAAATAAAGAACCCAGAAGGAATGTTTTTAAATCAATTTCCTTTTAGCCAGTCGATGAAAGAAATAGGAGAATACCAATTAGAAATATTAGATATGAAATGAAGAATGTTATTGCAGAACCTAGGGAATAAAAAGGTTAATAAAGAAATACTATAAGAAACTCTGTACCCACAAATGAGATAACCTAGATGAAGTGATAAGTCCTCAAGGCATAATGTACCAAAACTTACAATAAGAAATAGCTGATATGAGTAAGCTTATGTCATTAAATAAGATGACTTCATGATTTAAATATTCCAAAACAGAAAGTACCAATTACAGAAGATTTCAATAGCAAATTCTAACAAATTCTTAAAAAAGAAATGATACCAGTTCTCTATAATATCTTCCAGAAAGTGTAAATAGTGGGCATGCATTCTAACTCATTCTATGAGAGAGGGCAATATCATAATAGCAAACCCAGACAGAAATTACCCCAAATAATAAACAAATAAATAAATAAGAAGAAAGAAAACTGAAAGTCAACACTTTTGAAATTCTTACTAAAATATGAATATGGATACTAAAGTCCTCAACAAAACATCATTGAATTGAATCTAAGAAGGTATAAAAAGAACTATCTTCTGTAACAAGTGATATTTATCCCAGGTAGGTAAGTTCAACATTTAAAAATAAATTAATCTTAACTATCACATCAATAAACTGAAGAAAAATCATGTGATCATATCAATCGATGCAGAATAGGCATTAAAAAAAACCTCCTAGTAAATTAGAAATGGGGAGGAACTTCCTCAACTTGCTAAAGAATACCTACAAAAATCCCACAGCTCCCTTCATAGTTAACATAGTTAACAGTGAGAAGCTCAAAGCTTTCCCACCAAGATGAAGGGCAAGGTACTTCTTTCAACACTGTGCTAAAGTCCTACCTAAACTAACATTAAAAAGTAAAGGAAATGGAAGAACTAAATATGTTCATAAATGACATGATGGTCACGTAGAAAAGTCTGAAGGTAAAACAAAACAAAATACTCCTGGAACTAATAAAACTCATAACTGACTATAACAGGGTTTGGAGGATATATGATTCTGAATGTTTGCCTCTAAATGTGACCTGACATTTTTCCCTTAGAGCTTTTATTTGATCCTTGTTTTGTATGTTAAGCATTTTAATTATAATGGGTCTTGAAGAGCCTCTTTTTTCATCTGCTCTATTTGAGGTTCTGAATTCTTCCTGTATCTGAATGTCCATCTCATTCTGAAGGTTTGGAATTTTTTTCTATTATTATTTCCTTGAAGAGTTTATCCATTCCATTAGCTTGCAGCTCAGAGCCCTCAAAATTCCAGTGTTTCTTAAATTGGGTCTTTTCATGTTATCCCAGAGTTCTTACATATTCTTATCATGTTACTTATTTTTTTCCTTTGATACTAGCTGAATATTCAAGGCTGGCCACTTTGTCTTTCAGTTCTGAGATTCTGCCTTCAGCATGGCTTACTCTATCTAAATTAGTAACCTTAAAAATTACATACTTAGGTATTGATTTGGGATTGTGATGTGTAAATCTGAAAAACTTGTACAAAACCTGTAAGGAAAACTATAAAACTCTGATGGAATAGATCAAAGAATTAAATAAACCTGAGAAGATATTCTATTCATTGTTCATAGACAGGAAGACTTAATATTGTCAAGATTTCATTGCTTCCCAACTTTATGTACAGATTCAATGCAATCTAAAAATCCTAATAAGTCATTTTGTAGGTATGAACAAACTGATTCTGAAGTTTATATGGAAAGGTGAAAGACTCAGAATAGCAGATGCAGTATTGATGAAGAATAGAGTAAGAAGGCTAACACTATACAACTTCAGCACATATTAGAAAGCTGCATTTATCAAGACACTGTGGTACTGGAAAAAATAATAGTAAAACAGATCAAGGGAATAGAATAGAAACCTCAGAAACTGGCACATAAACAGCATCAACTGACCTTTGAAAAAGGAAAAAAAAAAAGGTGATACAATGAAGAAAAGATATTACTAGTAAACTAGAAAGCAAAAACTAAATGTAGGCTGATCTTTATCCTTCAATGTAATTAACTCAAAATGACACACATATCTAAATGTAAAACTCAAATCTATAAAATTCCTTAAAAAAATAACATAGACAAAAATCTTGGGTTTGGGAGACTTTTTCTCTACAATGAAAGAGAGAACAGAGAAGCTGAATTTCATCAAAAATAATTTTTTTTTTTTTTGCTCTGCAAAAGGTACTGGAGGTAAGAAAAAATAGCAGAATGAATCAGGCATTATTACCCTATGTATGTCTATGATTACATGCCAGTGTGATTCTACATCATGGATAACCAAAAGAATGAGAAGTTACACTCCATTTATCTATGATGTGTCAAAATGTGTTCTACTCTCATGGATAACTCATTAGAAGAAACATTACAAAAGAAGAAGGAGGAGGAGGATAAGGAGGAGGAGGAGGAAGAGGAGGAGAAGTAGTAGAAGAAGAAGAAACAACATACTATCAAGAGAAGAAAATGCAAGCCAGGGAGACTGGGAGAAGATATTCCCAAAAGACATGGATGACAAAGAATTGTCATAAAAAATATGAACTCTTAGAACAATAAGAATACAAACAACTTGGTTAAAAAAAAGGGGGGGGGGGGCAAAGACTGACACCTCACCAAGAAGGATATAAAGATGGAAGAGTCATGCATGAAGGTGCTCCACGTCACATGTTATTGGTGGGATGCAAATTAAAGCAATGAGGAGATCCCACTAAACACTGTTCTTGGGACCAGCCCAGAGCGCTGACAACACTGAATGCTGGAGGGGAGGCCAAACAGCCGGGAGCTCACCCATTATCCACGTTGTTCACCCACTGTGGCTCCCCGCTGGTTGGAAATGTTCAAAATGGCACAGGCACTTGGAATACAGCTTAACAGTTCCTCTTTAAATTAAGGTCTTCGTTTTCAATATACTTATGCATCCTAGTGAGCTCATTGTTACGCATTTGCACATGCATATGACCTAATTTAGTCAGCTTCTTTGCCCAAACCTCACATTCTTTTCTTCTCATCCCTTCCCCTGGACCCCTTTCTCTACTGGCTGTAGCCTCCCTTCTATTTTCATGAGATCCCCTCATTTTCTTCCCTTTTTTTCTCTCTATTTTCCACATATGAGAGAAAACATATGACCTTTGGTTTTCTAAGTCTAGCTTAGTTCATTGAACATAATGTTCTCTAGTTCCATCAAGTGACATAATTTGGCCCTTCTTTATGCCTAAATAAAACTCCACTCTGTGTGTGTGTGTGTATGCATAATGCAGATTTCTTTCACTTAATACACATTAAGTTTCCTCCATTTTTTTCCCTGGCTCGATAGCTTGTTTCAATTAGCATTGAAAATACTCAATATGTATGTACACACACACACACACACACACACACACACACACACACTTACACCTATTCTTTATCCACTCATCCATTTATGGATACCCCAGTCCCCTGATTGTATTGCTCTAAACATGAGTATGAATGATTCATTATGGTATGCCGACTTTAATGCTTTTGCATAGATCCCAAGGAGTAGAATAGCTGGGTCATATGGTGGTTCCATTCCTAGTCTTTTGAGAAATCTCCATGCTGATTTTTATCTGGTTTTACTAATTAACAGTTCTATAGTCTTTAAGTAAATCCATTTTCCCTACATCCTCACCAGCATTTATTATTATTTGTATTAGTGATAAAGGAATTCAGCAGTTTCTTACAAAACTGAACAAATTCTTACAATATGCTATGATTCGGATTTAGTTTGTCTTCCAAAGATTTGGGTGATGAAAGCTTGGTTTCCAATGTGGTAGAGTTGAGGTGGCAGGACCCTGAAGAGGTGAGGCCTTGTGAAAGGTAATTAGTTCATGTGGAACCATCCATGTAAGGGGTTTTTACTGGACTTGAAGAGAGGGGTAGCTCTCACAAAAGCAAACTGTTATAAATTCAGGTGCGGCATGTACTTGGCCTCCTCTACATATGGCCATTTTTCTTTATCCTCCTCCAAAATGTCTGGATGTAGCCAAGGAACTCTCACTAGAATGTAATACATTTTTCACTTTTCAGCCCCCACAAGGGTAAACCCTATACACTCATTTCTTTTTTAAGTTACCAAGCCTCAGGTATTTTGTTCTAACAACACAAAATGGACTTGAACACCATATACTCCAGCAATTGTGTTCGCTCCAATGAGTTGAACATTTATGACCATTGGAAACCCAGACACAGATATTCATAGCAGCTTTATTGACATTTGCAACCAAAATATCATTTTATAGAAGAATGTGTAAAAAGGAACTGTGGTACATTCAGAAAAAGGAATATTTTCAGTGCTAAATTGAAACAAGCTATCAAGTCATAAAAAAATCATGGAGGAAACAATGTATATTAAGTGAAGGAAATCTACATTAAAAGGCTAAATTATTTAATTTGTCATTTAATTAAATCATTAAATTTAAATTGATATTTAATTCCAGTAGTATGAGTTTTAGAACAAGGCAAACTATAGAGGAATTAAAACAATAGCAGTTTCCAGGGGCTAGAGAGGAAGAAAGAATGAGTACACAGAGCATGGCGGATTTTCAGAAAAGGGAAATTACTTTGACACTATGAAGGTGGATATGTGCATTATATATTTGTCCAAAGAGAGAATCTTAATGTGTATTACAGACTTTGAATTATAATGATCTGTCACTGAAAGTTAATCAATTGTAAAAAATGTACTGGCGGGGGAGATTGATAATGGGAAACTATGCATGTATGGGCACAGAGTGACTATGGGATATATCTGTGTTTTCCTCTCAAGTGTTCTATAAAACTAAAATTCCTGTTTAAAAAGTCTGTTTAAGAATACTTACTAAGCCTGGTGTGGTGGCACACTCCTGTAACCCCAAAACTGAAGCAGAAGGATCACAAGTTCAAAGACAGACTCAGCAAAAGTGAGACACTAAGCCTCACTTTTGAGACCCTGTCTCTAAATAAAATACAAAACAAGGCTGGGGAGTGGATCAGTGCCCCTGAGTTCAATCCTTGATACCCCCCCCAAAAAAAAGAACACCTTTTAATATATTAAGAATAGACATTTTATATGTCAATATAAATAAGCATTTTCCAAAATTGAAAAAAATTGAATAAGGGGGTGGGGGAGAATATAAAGTACAATTAGTTGAGCCCAGCTGAAGTTGGGATAAAAATAAACATCTGTATTCAGCATCCCTTAACCTGCCCTATAGTGGCAATGTTTAAACTCTCCATTTCTTTAGCCACATCCATCTGAGATTCCAGGTAGAAGTGTTTGGAAGATAAAATATTCTTTACCATCTGAGAATCAGGCTAAGGAAAGGAACCAGAGAGACAGATAAAGGGACAAATGGTCTGTCTACTACCAGACAGGCTAGTGGCGAGGACCTCGGCTAGCCCACTAAGCCCTTTCTGCAGCTGTTCTTCCCCTGGGCTGAAATAGAACTCTCCTGGATGACCCACCACCTGGAATGGACCTAAAGTCACCATACTTTAAATGTAGCTGGATCAGAAACATGATGTGACAGAGTACCATAACAATTTTTTCAAATGATTAGACCTGAAAATTAAACACTGAAGACTCTAGGACTGGTGGGTAAACTACAAGGTTCCTGGGATAGTATTGGGCATTGGGTTGATCCGGTGTGAGTTTACACCCCTGGTCTTCTCTCACACAGGGGACTGAACTTACCCCGAGAACCAAGGGTTCACCCTTCAAGAACTTCTTCTGCATCCTTTTCCACACTTGGGAGCGTAGAGCAGTTACCTGCTCCAGGAACTGCAGAGCAGGGCCACCCTCCACGGAGGTCTGTTCCGTTCCTTGCATGGTTATCACGGCAGCAGAAACAGTGCTAGAATAAGAAATTGATTCAGGATAAGGACCTGGGTGGGACTAGAGAGGGGCATGTCAGTGTGAGTCAGCTTTCTCCCTAAGGGGAAATTCTGAACTATATTATGATAGCTATTTAAGAAAGGAAGGCATAAAAAGGAACACATTAAGAGGAGAGAAGGGGAGAAGGAGAAAAGGAGAGAGAGAGAGAGAATCTAAGGACCACGTGATGTCAAGATCCTAGTGTTGAAGATAGGAAAATGTGGAGAGAACCGAGGTAAATATGTTGGACCCCCAAATTAGGAAATTTTCTTCAATTTCATATTTCAAGTGTGATCGAACTGATCTCTATCCATATTTTTCCTATTCCATTGGTTATAGCCACCTCTCCATTGAAGGATCACTTTAATATTAGTAGTTAGCTACCCAGAATCATCAGCATTACCATTTATAGTATCTTATAGTCCCCTTTTTCTTATTGAAACATAGGTACACTCTCCAAACTAGAAGTCTTTCCACTGTCTGTCTTTAGTGAGTGTGTTTTATGGAACCTTGAATTTTGTTCTACAAACTCCAGACTTAGAGGATGGAACTTAAGACTCAGAGTCATGCCCTTGACACCACATTTTAAATCTCTTGTCTTATTATAGTGCCTTAAATCTCGGGGCCGGGGATATGGCTCAAGCAGTAGCGCACTCGCCGGGCGTGAGTGCGGCCGGAGTTCGATCCTCAGCACCACATACAAACAAAGATGTTGTGTCCACTGAAAACTAAAAAATAAATATTAAAAAAATCTCTCTCTCTCTCTCTTTAAAAAAAAAAAATCTTGACTTGCCGATGCATAGTGAAGATCCCCAACCTGTAGGTCCAAGCTGCTAGTTTGTCCCTCAAGTTCAAAGACCCCCAGATTCATTTGCAATCTGCATCTACTTGTGCCTCAGTGAGAGAACATGTTCCTAAAGTTTCAAGGGACACATTAGTTTCGTAAGATCCCGTTCAGCTCCACACAGCTGAAGCAACTGCATGAAGCCTGCAACACTATCCCCAACCAGAGCTTCTTGCCCATCCCACCAGCTCAGACTCATGTGCAGGTGAAAATCTTGACCTTTAAGAGTACTTTGTAAAGCGTTGAGGATGTGGATGCTCCAAAAGTTGTGCAGACAGCCACACAGATACGCAAGAAATGTGAAAACGCAAGGAAATACGGCACTTTCCAAAGAACGCAATAATTTGTCAATAACTGACTCAAAGAAATAGAAATACATGAGTTTCCTGAAAAGGAATTAAATAGACTTAAGGAAATTCAGAGGTACAAAATAATATAGGTAGACAATTTAGACAATTCAATGAAATCAGAAAAACAACTCATGATCTGAACAAAAAACTAAAGATATATATATATATATATATATATATATATATATAATATATATTATATAATCTATTGTATAGATTATATAATCTAGTATATATTAATTATATATTAATCATATATTAATATTATATATGAATATATTATTATATAATATATTATATAACATATAATGTTATTTTATATTTATGTTATATAATATATGTTATAATATATATTATATAAAACAACATATATATATATATATATATTATATATATATATATAAAACAAAGAACCAAACAGAAACTCAAAACTGAAATCTTCAATAAATCAAATTTAAAAATACAAGAGATTTCCATGAAATTCATTTGTAAAAACAAGAGACCCAGAATAGCCAAAGCAATCTTTATCAAGAAGAGTAAAGCAGGAGGCATCACAATACCAAACCTTAAATTATCCTACAGAGCAATAGTAACAAAAACTGCATGGTATTGGTAACCATACAGACATGTAGACCAATGGTACAAACCAGAAGACATAGAGACAAAACCACATAAATGTGATTGTCTCATACTAGAAAAAGGCATCAAAAACATACATTGGAGAAAAGATAGTCTATTTAATAAATGGTGCTGGGAAAAGTGGAAATCCAAATGTAGCAAAATGAAATTAAACTTCTATTTCTCACAAAAATCAACTCAAAGTGGATCAAAGACTTTTGCACTAGAACAGAGATCCTGCACCTAGTAGGCCAAATGTTCCTAATGTCAGCTTAGGACATGACTTCCTTAACAAGACTCTTAAGTGCAAGAAATAAAATCAAGAATCAATAAATGGGATGGATTCAAACTAAAAAGCTTCTCTCAGAAAAGGAAAAACATCTTCACCACATGCTCCTTAGATAGAGCACTAATCACCAGAATATATAGAGAACTCAAAAAACTTAACACCAAAAAAAATAATAATAACCCAATCAATAAATGGGCTATGGAACTGAACAGACACTTCACAGAATAAGAAATACAACCAATCAACAAACATATGAAAAAAATGTTCATTATCTCTAGCAATTAAAGAAATGCAAATCAGAACTACTCTAAGATTTCATTCACTCCAGTCAGAATGGCAATTCTAAAAATTACAAGCAATAATAAGTGTTGACGAGGATGTGGGGGAAAAGATTCATTGATATTGGTGGTGGGACTGCAAATTGGTACAACCACTCAGGAAAGCAGTATAGAAATTCCTCAGAAAACTAAGAATGGAACCACTATTTGACCCAGTTATCCCACTCCTCGCTTTATATCCAAAGGATTGAAAATCAGCTTACTGTAGTGACTCAGCCACATCAATGTTCATAGAAACTCAATTCACAATAGCTAAACTATGGAACTAACCTAGATGTCCTTCAAAAGATGAATGGATAAAAAATGTGGTATATATACACAATGAAATATTACTCAGCCTTAAAGAAGAATAAAATTATGGCATTTGCAGGTAAATGGATGAAACTAGAGAATGTTATGCTAAGTGAAATAAGTCAATCCCCCAAAACCAAAGCCCAGATGCTTTCTCTGTTAAGAGAATGCTAATTCATACTGGGGGGTGGAAGGTAGGAAAGAATGAAGGAGCTTTGGATTGTGCATAGGGCCATGACGGGAGGGGTGTGGCTGTGGGGGTGGGAAGGATGGTGGAATGAGACAGACATTATTACTCTATATACATGTATGAGTACACTACTGGTGTAATCAGTACATGTACAGCCAGAGGAATGAGAAGTTGTGCTCCATGGGTGTACAATGTGTCAAAATACATTCTACTGTCAAAAAAAAATAAATAAATAAAATTAACCACCACCACCCCCAAGTACAACAGATTTCAACAGCAGACTGGATAAAGCAAAATTTTAAACTTTGTAAACTTGAAAACATCTTGGAAAATTAGCTGTAAGGGGGAAAAGAGTGGGGGGAAGCATAAAAATATGTGAAGAAAATCTAAGATACTGGTGGGATACCATTAACAACAAGTTTTTACATTATGGGAGTTCCAGTAGGAGAAGAGACAGAAAGGGATAGAAAGTTCACTTAATAAAATAATTGATGAACAGTTTCCTAGTCCAGGGAGAGAAATGGACATCCAGATCCATGAAGCTCAAAGTTCCCCAAAGAGATTCAAACCAAAGACCTCCTCTCCAGGGCATATTATAAACAAAACATCAAAGTCAGAGACAAAGATAGACTCTTACAACAGCAAAAGAAAAAGCAAGTCAAATCTAAGAGAATCTTGATTACACATCAGTGGATTTCTTGACCAAAAATATCCTGAGGGCCAGAAGAGAAGGGGATGAAAAAGTCAAAGCGCTAAAATAAAGACAGTAACCGCAACTCCAAAATAGTATAACCAGAAAAAACTCTCCATCAAGGAAAATAAAGATTTCCTCAGGTAAGCAAAAATAGGGAACTTATTACCCCCAGACTGATCACACAGGAAGTAGTTAATGGAGCTATTCAAGCAGAAACTAAAGGATAAATACTATCATGAAAATATATGAAGGTATAAAAAAAAAACCACTGGCAGAGGTAGACATATAGTCACATTCAGAACAAACTATCATGGTGGTGCATACATCATTCATATCACCCATATGCTGGGTAAAAATTAAAATGGTCCAAAATAACTATGGTGACGCAAGTTGTAAGGGAACACACAATGTAGAAAAACGTCAATTGTGATATAAAAATATACATCATGGGGAGGAGGGTAAGGTTCTATAGGTCACCCTCTTCTTTAACACACTTCCTTTGTATTACACTATTAATAAATAGTTAAGCATTTTTAAAGTTGTTGATAAGAGAAATTCAGCTGATTCTGTCCACCTTTGTTACCCTAGCCTTATTTTGAACTTCTCTTCTCATTTATGTACTTATTTATTCTGTGGTCCTGGGAAATGAAACCAGTACTGTTCTACCACTGAGCTAGCCCATTCCTTCTTTTTCCTAACACCCCCCTGCCCGAACACATGGGCTTTTTAAACTTTATCTTGAGGCATGGTTTCAGTAAGTTGCTGTGACTGGCCTTGAACTTGCGATCCTGCTGCCTCAGCCTATCTAAGTAGCTGACATTACAGTCACGGGTCCCTCTGCTATCTCTCCTTTTTACTTTTGATATCTCTAATGCATTGGCCTTATTTTAGTTTTTTTCCAAAGCAACAATTTCATTCTTATATTGGGGCATTTCCGCCTGTTGGTCCCATCCATAGGAATTTCCCTATGAATTGCATCTCTGTCTGCTTCATAACAATAAGCAGAACATCCCACCCCAACATTGACCCTTCTCGTAAGTGCACCGACAGTATCACGCAGTCTCTGCCTCCATTCAGACACAGCTCCCCCCGCATATGAGTCACTCAACTTACCTCCCTGTTACACCACAGAAGCAAAAGGGCTATGAAGTAACTAAAGAGGATTCGTTTTAGTCTAGGTGAACGAGTACTTTATTTTATTCTCTTTTATGCAGTGGGGTCTCTGCCTGTGGGGTCTATCTTCAGATAGAGGATTTAGGAAATTTATAAACACCTCTGGTGACTCTTCTGTATTTGAAGCCTCTCTAGTAAGATGGCAGGCTTCCCCAGGACAAAGACGTTATATCAAAACCTGCTTTCAAATGACTTTGATGCTCGGCCAAGACAGGTCAGGCTCTGGACACTGAAGGCTGATACTCTCTATGTCTTTCTAAGAGACTCTGGCCGTGGGAGGAGCTCCTACCTTCATATCACAGAAATCCACATGTCCTGACCCAGGACAAGTCAACTCCCCAAGGACAAAAATGTATGTCTACACTCCAATGATCAATGTCTTCATTTTCAAATATCAAGAAAACCCCAAATGCAGACCCTTGGATAGTATGAACAACATTTCTTCCAGGTTGGGGAAGATCTGACACACACTTTGCCGCATGGCCTGTGACCTCTGGGAGACCATTGGCGGTAACAGTGCACTTACTTGGGCTCCTGGTACAGAGATAGAGACACATGGGCAACTCTTTCATCTCCTATTGGCTATCAAATCCTTGTGGATATGCATGACCACCAACCTTTTGTGTCCTTATTTTTATATTGACACCCCTTATGGGTCACCATCTCCAAGGAGGCATGAAAAGAGTGGTCTAAAGGTCTAGACTCACCTTTGACAAACTTATAAAATATGAGACCCCAAAGGAGGCCTGTGTCTGGATGGGTTTTTTTGTTTTTGTTTTTGTTTTTGAAGAAAATGGTGGTGATATAGAAATGGTGACCTGGGCAGGGAGACAGACTGGACTAGAATCCAGTACAGTCCTAGCCCTTTCATGAACGAGTCTGATTCTGGGCAGGTCATTTCCCCTCTCTAGGTTTCTTTCATCTCTCTAAAAAGAGAGTGCGTTGGGTAGTTTCCCCCAATCTTCTTTGTGATTTCCACAAAGCTAAGAATCTTCTAAGAATTTTGCATCCGCATAGTTCTTCATGAGCAACTTCAGTTTGTGGCCTGGGTGTGCCATGCATGGTGACAAAGACCACTGGAGAACTAAGCCAGGCCACAGACTATGGCAGGACCATTCACTGTAAGTGCATTTGGCTGAGGACTCTGCCTTGACCCCAAGCCCTCTCTCCACCAGATTCTGCAAGTGGCAGATCTTTTCTTTAAATGTCACATTATAAAAATGACAAGTTTGGAGACAGAGAATGAAAACTACAGAAGAATGAGTGTTTTAAAGGTACATAGATTGATTAAGCAAACATTGAAAATATGTGCTTACAGTTTTTTGAAAGTCCAGAAAGTTAGAGAACAAAAATAACTAAAACTACCGACACACACCCAGCTTTAGACTTTAGGAGGTGGTTGACCGTCTTCATCTTGTGCTGCAAACCTACTCCTCCAATGCACCAGATGTACACTTCAAGGTGCACTCAACCCTCCCCGATCCACAGTACCGGTGTGTGCTATGTGACCTGTCTCATTCTTTCTCCTATTCCCAGGAGTCTAAGAACCAGTAACTGAAAGTCCATCAGTCCAAAAGCCCAGGAAGGATGTCCCTGGACCTACCTTCTTCCAGCCTGCAGCATGTGCTGGGTCTGATGGGGTCCAGGCTCCAGGGAAGTGCCTTGATTCTCTGTGAAGCTAGAATCACCTCCTCCCACTTCACACCTGACTCAGATTAAATCTGCACTTTTTTTTTTTTTCTAGTGGCTTCTCTGAATCCGAAAGGCCATGCTGAGAATTTCTGAGAATGACAACTAGTTCCTTTTTTATTGTTCCTAATATGGGAGTGTCTATTATTGTGCAATTTACTGAAAAGCCGTGATCACGGCTTACAGTGTCTTTCATATGAAAATAATAGTGGTGACCATTTGTGGGGGTCAGCGTGAGGACGTGTTGTGTGCCCAACTCTGTTGAAAGGTCTTAATGTACACAAACGAATCTAATGGCCTTTAGAAGCCTTCTGAAGGCCCATTTTCACAATTTCATAGAGCTCCATGTTATTTTCAAACTATACAATTTAAATATGTTATTTGCATGAAATTACACTGTTGGAGATTCATTGTGAAAGTCCACAAAATGGCAACAAGGTATCAGGGCACTATGACGCATACTTTTAACCCCAGCTACTTAGGAGGCAGAGGCAAGAGGATGGAAAGTTAAAGGTCAGCCCGGGCAATTTAGCCAAAGCCTGTCTTGAAATAAAGAGTAAAAAAAGAAAAGAAACAAAAGTTCTGTGATAGAGTTTCCCTGAACTTGGTGGTACACTCAGCTACTTGAGAGGTTGAGGCAGGAAGATAACAAGTTTGAGGACAGCCTCAGCTATTTAGCAATACTGTCTCCAAAAGGAAAAAAAGAAGTGTGGGATGTAGCTCAGTGGTAGAGTGCCCTGGGTTCGATTTCCAGTGCCCACCCCCTAATTAGAACACGTTGGTGGCATAGCAATAATTAATACAACAGCTTTCAAAGTCAAAGAAGAAACTGGAGTAAAAGAAAGAACCTGGTCTTGCTCTTCCACTCTGGGCCTGGAAGGGTGACGTGGCTGGGGCATCGATGGCCTCACTAAGTCTGCCATTTTCAATTTTCAGAGTGTGTTGACTGTAATCTTGCTGCTTATATGCACCTGTGCTTATATCTGGTCCTTGGCATCCAGCCTCCTGGACAGAAATAAAACTGGACTTTTGGGAATATTTTGGAAGTGTGCCAGAATTGGTGAATGAAAGAGTCCATATGTTTTAGTATTCTGTGTAGCGATGGCCTTCAGCATCCTTATCATACAGTAGCTTGGAAAAGTGCCAGAATTCAATTGCCATCAGGCTTCAGTATGAACAAGGACTTATCTGCAGAAAAAAATAGCAAGAATGGTTAACCCTTTTATCTCTGAACATCGAATGAGAGAAATTTCCAAATGGTTTTCTCTATTTTTATGCTATTGGACCAATGTTTTGTATAAATAACTAAGATACAAACATTTGATACACAGAGTTTCATAACCTGTTACAATCAACCTCAGTACTGTGTCTACAATATTACATTCTGTGCAAATGTCATTCTGTTGTGTCTGATATCAGTTTTTAGTAGGGTATCTTTTAAGGCACATAGTAGAAAACAAAATTGGTGAATTACTCAAGTTCCTTTCACTGTGGTGTGGAAAAAATGAGTCTTTATAGAATGACTAGCTTTTCAATTGAGAAAATGGCTCAATTTTGTGTTAGTAAGGATTGCATTCATATTCAATAACACTTGCTTTTCCTCTGGCCATACCAGTTTGATCATTAACCAGAGTGTCTCTACTCTTAAAAATTTTATAGTTTATTACAGGTGTTTATAATACTTAAAACAAACCCATGCAGTTCTTAATGAGGAAGATTAATGGGATGTGACTTAAAATCAGTATTAGGAAAATGTTCATATTTAATATAAGTGGGTTTAGACTAGCCTGCTGCCATAGTAGCCTATGATATCTCTGATCAATATGCACATGGCTTAAGCATGAGTTTGACCATCTAGCTGTTGTTCTCTGAAAAAGATAACATTCTCAGTATGAAAAGAACAAAATAAAACAATCTGTAGAATGACAATTCTGTGTTTTATATTCTTTTTAAAGTTGACTCCTCAAAATGTCCATTTATTTTAGTTGCCCCCCAGATGAAATGAATTTTGTTTAATGTTTTTTTTAATACAGCACTTTAAATCCAGTTTACATTCTGCCAACTTGAATTAGAATCTTTCATAGCTTTTTAAGTTTATACAGATCTGTTTATACAGATCTCATATCTACTATCTACATTAATGGCATAAGTACCTTTGAGCTTTGATATCGAAGGAGGACTAAGAATTTTCTATCCCTTTCTGTCTCTTCTCCTACTGGAACTCCCATAATGTGAAAATTTACAAAGTTTAATATTTTGCTTGATCCAGTCTGCTGTTGAAATCTGTTGTACTTGGGGGTGGTGGTGGTTAATTTTATTTATTTATTTTTTTGACAGCAGAATGCATTTTGACACATTGTACACCCATGGAGCACAACTTCTCATTCCTCTGGCTGTACCCGGTATAGAGTCACACCAGTAGTGTACTCATACATGTATATAGGGTAATAATGTCTGTCTCATTCCACCATCCTTCCCACCCCCACATCCTTCCCACCCTCCCCTTATGCCCCTATGCACAATCTAAAGTTCCTTCATTCTTTCCTACCTCCCACCCCCCAGTATGAATTAGCAATCTCTTAACAGAGGAAATATCTGGGCTTTGATTGTTGGGGATTGACTTATTTCACCTAGCATGATGCCTGGGGTGGATCTGGGTTGGTTGGCACCTTGATGGTGACAATTGAATTTTATACAGTTTCTTTCCTACTGCTCATGTGTAAGTTTCTTTTTCCATATGCATGGAAGGGGAGCAAATTGCAATGCCAATGATATGTTAATATATAGCAACAAGTTAACTTTACGTCAGTCCCTTGGGCTATTGCGCACCCCCAAGACTGGAGGTTTTCCCTTCACACACTTGAATTTCCCAGGTGGTGGTCTAGCTTTCTCACTTGTGGTTACAAGATGGCCTAGTTTCCTCCCACAGGAAGGGGTTTCAGGTTGAGTCTTATAAGGGTTTTGAGTGGAACTGAGAACCTTAAAGGGTGGTCCCTTCCCCATCGCTATCTCCTACCTAACACAAAACAAGACGGTCCTGCAAACGGCAAAAACACTGCAAAGAAAAACATGATTCTTAAGAAAGCACTCTTACAGTTCTAAACCCCTAACCCCAGACACTGGTTCTTATACATGTTAAAATAGAAGAAATGCTTTCCTTATGGTTCACAGGCATTTCAAAGCCCTACGATTTCGTGTTGCTAATTTCACTTATTTTGAACATTGAGTTTCACTGACAATAACCATCACCCACGGTTTCTGGCAAATATTCTCTGAACACTTCCATTTTATAGAGCTATAAAGTCATGTTTATGGTACACTGAATTTGATCTTGTGACTTTGGGGCAGGAAAATAGTTTCCATAAAAGGATAAATAAAATCAAATAGCAGTTCTTCAAGTCTAACTTCAGTTTACTTGATATAAAATTTTTCACAGTATCATTTTATCCAAATTCTGAATAAAGAATCATAAGCCATTCCAAGATTCCTATAGCATGTTCAATAGTGAGGAACGAAAACTATTTTTCAGTAGTCATTCAGTATCATTTGCCTTAGCAAATTAGTAGATGAAATAAAATTTTTGCCTAAACATTTTGAAAGGCCAATGGACCTTGATTCAACAATATCATAGTTCTCGCTCTGGTTCCTAAGAAAAGGGTAGTAAGATTAAGCTCTAAGAAGGAGCACGATGGTCAATGGCAACATGGGATATCAGGACAAACAGAAGCCGGAACCCTCATCACTTTAGTAAGAACTCTTTGCCATGAACACTGTCTGGGGAGCAAGGAGCCTGAAGACAATCAGGTACATTTACTGAGAATGAGACGACCCAAGTTTTAACTTCAGCTCAGCCTCTAAACTCAATATGATCAGAGTGGGATTTCGTGGGGTTTTCTTCATCCTCTAAGTGACAAATTGAAAGAGGTAAGTTCTAATGACCAACCAGTCTGATCTCCAGTGATTCCACACCTGGTGGACTCCCCCCATGTGATGTTCTCACTGTCAACATGAAGCAGCTCAGTTGAGAACCACCTCCCTTCCCATCAATACCACCTGCCATGGGCATCCCATGACTGTGACATATCGTGACTGTTTTTGCCAACATGAAGAGATCAGTCCACAAAGCCCAACCCTAGAGATACACTGGGCTCCATGGAACATGCTGACACTGTTACCCTGGGAGAGTTTGAGTTCAACTGTCCATAGTACAGCAGCACATGCAGAAGAATCCCAAGGCTCAGCAGTGTCTCCTGTAACAAGAGAAGAGTGGATAGCGCTGAGCCTATATCCTTCCACATTTTGAATATTTAATTCAACTTTCTTCTTGCTGGATAATTTATGAAGAAAAGTCCAATGTAACTTTCTTCCTTTTCCTCTATAAATGAGCTCGGCTCCCCCCCCCCCCTTCTATGTGGCTGGTTTGTTTGTTTTTAAGATTTTCTCTTGGTCTTTGGTTTTCTGCAGTTTGAACTTGATAAGCCTAGGTGTGAATATTTTGATATTTATTATGCATAGAAGTCTTTAAGTTTCCTATATCTGTGGCTTGGTATCTATTACACACTTTGGAAAGATCGCCATCGTTATTTAAACTTCGAATATGTCTTGCATTCCTTTCTATCTGAGAGTCTTTCACGGTATTTCCATTATATGTATGCTATGGCTTGGATATGTGATGTCCCCAAATACAGGAATTTTCAGAGGTGAAAGGATTAGATTAGAGGAACAGAAACCTAATCAGTGGATTAATCCATTTGCTACATCCATAATTTGAATCGATTACTGAGTGGTAACCATAGACTGGTGGGTGTGGCTGGAAGAAGTACATCATTGGGGACATTCCCTTAGGGCTTGTATTTCTCCCTGTCTCTTTCCTTGCTCTGTTTGGCTGCTTCCTGGCGGTCATGAGTTGAGCCTCTGACTTCCACCATCCCCTGCCACCATGATGTTCTACTGCACCTCAGGCCCAGAGACACAGAGTCAGCTGACCATGGACTGAACCTCTGAAACCATGAGCCCAAATACCCTTTTCCTCCTCTACGTTGTTCTTGTCAGGTATTTTGGTCACAGTGATGGAAAAAATGACAAAAATATGTGCTACAGCTTTGGCAGTTGTCCCACACTTTTAGGGGACAGTTTTCCATTTTTTTAAATTTCATTCATTTTTGCTCTTGGCTTTTCAGTTTGAGAAGTTGCTTCTGACAGGTCCTTAAGCTCACTGACCATCTACTCAGCTGTGTCCAGTCAATCAACAGCACTGAAAAGCATTCTAGAACTTCCGTCAATTCTGCTTTAGAGATACCATCTCTCTGTTTATATTACCCATTTTTTTCTGGCCCTAGAATATTCATTATGATTATTTTTAATCTGTTAACTCTAAAATCCCTCCCATATTTGAGTCTTGTTCTGTTGCTTTATGTTTCAGGATAAGGAACATACGAGATCAGGTGAACGTTGCAGATGAATCCTTTTTCCCCCTCTCTCTCCATATCCTCCTCCATCCTATACGTGCTCAGATCTTTCAGAATAGGAATAAAGTTGGAGAAAGGAGAAAAGACAAGAGTACATGACAGATAAAGTCCAATAGACTCTTCTTCAATTTCTAGAATACAAAGTGGGGTGGTGGTGCAAGGCACAGACACACACACACACAACACTCTTAAAGTATTATAATTCTATCATCATAAATACATATTAGCTTAAGAATCAACTTTATTTCAAGCTTTTGATATTCAATCTCAGTTATCTCTTCTACTTTTATTTTTGGTTCTTCTTAGTTATACATGACAGTAGAATTCATTTTGATAAAATTATAGAGCCATGACTTATATGTTATTCTAATTAGGACTCCATTCTTGTGGGTGGGCATGATGGTAGGATTCACTTAGGTATTTTTATACGTGTTCATAGGAAAATTATGTTCGAATTATTCTACTATCTTTTCTATTCCTATCCCCCTCCCTTCCTTTTGTTCCCCTTTGTCTTATCTACTCAACTTCTTTTCTTCCCTTTTCCCTTTATTGTGGTTTAACTTCCACATATCAGTGAAAACATTCAACCTTTGGTTTTGGGGATTGGCTTATTTCACTTAGCATGATAATCTCCAGATCCATCCATTTACTGGCAAATGTCATAAATTCATTCTTCTTTATAGCTGAGTAATATTACAGTGTGTGTATATACCATAATTTCTTTATCTATTCATTGTGAATTGAGCTGCTATAAACATTGACGTGGCTGTGTCATGATAGTATGCTGATTTTAAATGCTTTGGATATGTACCAAGGAGCAGGATAACTAGGTCAAATGATGGTTCCATTCCTAGTTTTTTTGAGGAATATCCATACTGCACTCCAGAAGGTTTGTTCCAGTTTGCGGTCCCACCAACAGTATATGAGCATCCCCTTTCCCCCACACCCTCACCAACATTTGTTGTTACTTGTATTCTTATAATTGGCATTCTAATTGGACTGAGATGAAATCTCAGTGTAGTTTTTTAAAAATTAAATTATTTATTCTAATTTGTTATACACGATGGCAGAATGCAATTCACTCCATATTACACATGTAGAGCACAATTTTCCAAGTCACTGATTGTACACAAAGTATTTTGACACCATTTGTATCTTTATACGTGTACTTAGGGTAATGATGTCTAACTCATTCCACCATCATTCCTACCCCCTCCCTTCACCTCCCTTCCCTTTACCCTTCCTCCATTCCTCCCATGCTTCCCCCCCTTCCCCATTATGAGTCAGCATCCTCATATCAAAGAAAACATTCGGCCTTTGGTTTTTTGGGATCAGCTTGTTTCACTTAGCATTATATTCTCCAGCTCCATCTATTTACCTGCAAATGCCATGATTTTATCCTCTTTTAGTGCTGAGTAATGTTCCATTGTGTATATATGCCAAAGTTTCCCTATCCGTTGATCTACTGAAGGGTGTCTGGGTTGGTTCCACAGTTTACTATTGTGAATTGTGCCTTTATAAACATTCATATGGCTGTGTCCCTGTAGTATGCTGTTTTTAAGTCCTTTGGGTATAAACCAAGAAGTGGGAAAGCTGGGTCAAATGGTAGTTCCATTCCAAGTTTTCCAAAGAAACTCCATATTACTTTCCATATTGGCTGCACCAATTTGCAGTCACACCAGCAATGTATGAGCATACCTTTTTCCCCACATCCTCGCCAACACTTGTTGGTTGTTTGTATTATTGATAGCTTCCATTCTGATTGGAGTGAGATGAAATCTTAGAGTAGTTTTGATTTGCATCTCTCTAATTGCTAGAGATGTGGAACATTTTTTTCATATATTTATTAACCATTTATATCTCTTTTTTTTTGAGAGGGATCTGTTCAGTTCCTTTGCCCATTTGTTAATTGGATTATTTTGTTTTGTTTTGGGTGTTAAGCTTTTTGAGTTCTTTGTATATCCTGGAATTTAACACTGTATCTGATGTTCAGGTGGCAAAGACTTTCTCCCATTCTGTAGGGTCTGTCTTCATGTTCTTATCAATCTCAATTATCTTTACAAACACCTTTCAATATACCTAATAATATCTTAGCTGAAAATAAACCCAAGGCTCAGAGGGATGAGTTAATTTATCTTCTATACCCCCCAAATGATATGGAGTAGAAATGACATGCAGCCCAGATCTCGTACCCAATGCTAGACAGCTTCTCATGATAAGCTCCCTGAAGGCACTGGGTTTAGGCAAGAATTCTGAGAACCAATTTTTTTTGCCCACTGACTCCCTCTTGTGGTACAAATAAATATATACCTTTAATATTGAGAAAAGGAAGCAGACAACAGGGAAACAATATCAAGCAAACTATGTCCAATATAAATCCATTACCTATATAACACACAAGCCATTTTATTTCTCTGGAACAAAATTTTCTTCCTATTTCAAGAATAGGAAACAATGTACAACAATCTCCAAGTTCCCCTGTTTCTCTAATCCCCTATATTTATACCTTATATATCACATCTCTCTGGTACAATCCAGTCCCAGTACTTTTCCATTAGAACTATGATTCGTGTGGTGTGTGTGTGTGTGTGTGTGTGTGTGTGTATTTACTTAACCAACTTCTCAGAGAGCATCTCTATGACTTTACCCTTGCCTCTAGCATGGAAAAGAAGCTGATGTGTCACGGTTGAGTGCATCTGCATTCACAGAAGGGCAAACCAGGGCCATCTGAGGCATTGCCCAACCTCAGGAACCTGGTTAAAAATTCCAACAAGTGCAGGAACCAGGATTTGGGTTTAGATTTTCTGGTTCCAAGCCCAGATGCATTCTTCCACTCATGTCTCTACCAGATTGAATAAACTTAACGTAATGAGCATCACCAAAGACACTAAAAGGGCACGAAAGGATGGGACATAAAGGGTAGTTCAGGGGATGTGCCAGAGAGAGCACCCTGCCAGCAGTTTGCAGGTGGGTCAAGACTATCTTAAAACCCTAGTAAAAGACAACAGTTAGGAGTGCTGAGCAAACAGTAGGTTCTGTCTCCAAGTGCTTGTCGATCTCAGTTCTCTTTACAAACACCTCTCAATCTACCTAATAATATCAGCTAAAGGTGTGCTCGTCTTTCTGGGCACGTGAAGGTCATGCATTCTTTTCGTATGTTTGCCCCTGATATTGCACAGGTCAGGGTATAAGCTCCAGGAGAAACCCCCTGAAGCCAGGGTTTGATATTTCCATTTCTTCGCTCACTTCCTGTTTGGGCAAGGGAAGGGATTTCAATCAGAGGGACGGGCTGGCTGCAAAATAAAAACTATGAAAGTCCTGCCACGAAATAAACACGAAAGCCTAGAAATATATTTTTCAGAACAGGGGCAGTGATGGGTTCAGCCAACCAGAGGTGTAGTTGTCTAACAAGAGAAAGAGCCCACGTTTATTTTACAGTGGTACAGATCCAAAGGGAGAGGTAGGAGTGGGTGTAATCAGGCTGTTTGGCTCTTAAAAGGTCACTCCCATCTCCTGTGCTAAGCTAGAACTTGAGCAGGGAGCTAGGGCAGGGCGCCATGTGAATCAGGTGTTCTCCAACCAGTTGGTTCCCACTGAGTGCCTGAGACCTCTTATGACTCCAACATTGCTCAGTTCGATGGTGGCTCATGGATGGATTCCTGTGTCCATTGTTCCTCCATCCTAATTTATTCCCATAGACATGGCACCCTTTTTATTCTTGCTGGGAAAACATCTGACTTGCATTCCTGGGACAACTTGTCCCCGAGGATTTATGACTTCAAGCTAGGTTCTGAACTGAGATTGTTGCCTCCTCTAGCAACGTGAAGCTGCCTCACGACATCACAACCTCTTCCCTGTCCTAACGGTAAAGGGTGTAACTTCAGTAGCCTATCGTGCAACCTGGCCCCACCCATTGGCAACGAATATGGAGTTATAAAGAGAATGCCAAAGCTTTTGGCACAAATCCTGCTCAGGAGAGAAGGCAGGTGCAGGGGCAGGCCCTGAGCCTCATGACTCATTACTGATAGTAGAATCCAAAGTCTTTCGTTGTATTGGGAGGATCCAGGTTCATTTAGAGCAGTGGTTCTCAAAGTGTGTTCCCCACACTAGTAGCACCCAGAATGGTTGAAATACTGGGACCTACCCTGTATCTATTGTGTCAGAAACTCTGGGGCTACAATCCATGTTTGAATAAGCCCTTGCAAGTGAGTCTGAGGAACAGTCAAGTTTAATATCTATCTAGCAAGTCTGAATACAGGGTAGAATCAGCTGGGGACCTATGTAACATCCACAAGAATGGGGCCCTAATTAGAATCACATATGTTCCATGCATGTATAATTTTACCCAGGTGGACTCTACTGTCATGTACAACCAGAAAGAACCAATAAAATTTAATTAATTAACAAATTAATTGAATGTATTTTGTCTCCCCAGTCATAATCTGGATTAATTAAATCAGAATATCTGATGATGGGTCCCATGCATTAGGACATTTTAGTTTTCTCAAATGATTTCACTATTTAGACAAGAACAAGAAACATTGCTGCAGAGGTGAAGGTAGATTTCTTGGAGTGCCCTTTTCTTCTTTCTCCACCATTTCAATTAACAAGGAAGGAACCCCAGGACTTTTTTTCACATTCACCTCTGTTAAGTTAAATTATAGTCCCACCCCATGTTTGTGCAGGTAAGCTGGCTTTTAAACCTAAGTTTGGAACTTTAGTTTTCTCAGATGGAATTGGATCTGCAGGTCAATTCTCATTGTACCATCTCTTTGGAGTCATTATTTCTTTCTTTTTTTTTTTTTCTAATCTGATTCTATCATTACACTTCCCACCTTTGGATCCTTTGCAAATTAGATCAGCAGTTAAGTTTTTGATGAAAAGAACTTAACTTAGCAACTGAAGATTCAAACCCATAACTCCATATAGTTTAATATAAATACTTCCTGTGTGGAATTTTTGCCAGATACAATCCACACGGCTGAGCTATATTTGAACCCTCACTTCTCCATCTTACTCTCAAACATCTTACTCCAGCTGTAACTAAAACTCTTTTGCTGAAATCAAGGCAGGCTCTGTGTAGGAAATCTTCCTGTCCACTTACTATTTCCACCCTTGCAGAAGATTAATTCATTGTCTCAAGAACTTCTCTGTGTACAATAATTCCTTTTATTTTTAAGTGACTAATGTTAAAGAACACTTTATATTTGTCTCATGCCATTCATTTATTTTCAAGTGTCCACAAATTACTTACTAAATATATTGTAAAGGATATCCTCAATGTCAATACTTTTTATTCTTTTGTAAACTCTTTTAATAACTGGGATAGAATGTGCTAATTATTAATCTCTTTGAAATTTTGCAAAAAAATCATACTTGGTTGAAGAGTAATAAAAGGCAAGAAAGAGAAAGAAAATGGTAGGGGAGGTTTGAAACAGGAATTCTGAGTATGGCTCCACCATTGTCCAAGGTATGTCAACTAATCCCACTATGTGTCTAACCATATAGAAAATGGGATTCAAAACACTTGATAGCCATTCCTTCTAGGTTCCCGTGAGGCTCACAGGATGTAGGAGTGGGAAACCACTTGGTAAATGATTCGGCCACTCTACCAATGTTCTGTCAGTAGGTTTTGTCAGGAAGCTCAACCTTGTCCTCTTAAAACGATTTCCACTTCTCATTCATATGACTTAGAGGAATGGAGTGAATTTCTGCACTCTCTCAGTGGTCTTTAGAGTAAACTGGTCCTTGTGATGTTGCTGTGTACTCAGGCAGAGAAGGAAAAATTGGGGGTGAAGCGTGGGTAAGGTAGGCAGCTTTTCTGAGATTGGCCTGGCTCTCTCGTCTGAGATAGATGTGGAAACTGGCCAACTTGAATAAGGTCCTCTATCACATGAACTCAGGATTCTTCACAAGGTAGCTGAGTAGTTTCTGAGAAGTAGACCAGACTTCTTAAGGCTTAGACTTGAACTTAGCATATTTAGCACAGTACACTATTTTGCCAATAAGAAAGAAAGGAAAAAAAGTTTATCTTGGCTCACGGTTCCAGAGGTTTAGTACATGGTCAACTGAATCCATTGCTCTGGGCCCAAGATAAAGCAGCACTCCATGGCAGGAGGGCATGGGGGAGAGCAGCTGCTGCCTTCACAGCAGCCCAGAAGCAGAAGGAAAGGGAAGGGACCAGAGAAAGAAAGGGGCCAGAGGGAAGATGAACCCTTCCAGGCACACCCCCAGTGACCCAGCTCCTCCAGCCATGCCCTGCCTGACCTCAGTCACTATCCCATCAATTCATTCAAGATGGGACGGACTGATTGGGTTATAGATCTCATAACCTAATCATTTTGCCTCTGAATATTCCTGCAGTAACACAGAGCTCATATCAAGCCTGACCCATACTGTCATCTCTGCTGCATTCTGTGGTCTAGAGCAGGTGACAGGGCTAGGCACATTCAAGGGGAGGGGAAAAAGATGCCCACCTATTGATGGAAACGCTGCATCCAATGGAACCACAGGCACTCGGGAGAGAATGGAAGACATGGCCATTTCTGTTACCTACCACCATTTTTTTTTTTTTTTTTTTGGTCACCATTGATGTATAGAAACCTGAACAAAACACACGCAGTTTGCACTATCTCCTAAGATAGCCCTATAGATTTGGGATCAAAGGGCCTCAGTCGTTCTTCTACTTGAAGAAACTCTTCTGTCCTCGTCGTTCTGGGAAGAAGAAGAAATGGAGTTTTCACTTGGCTTCCCTCTCTCCTTAGTTCACCTTAACTCTCCTCCCATCCCCCACCTCTTTCTTTATAGCTACCGGATACCTTCTCATTTCTGATTCATCCCTCCCTTTTGGATGAAATGACACGGATGTTTGCAATCGAAACAATGATTCCCTGAATTTCTTCCCTATTTCCTTTAAAATCACTTTCAAATGTTATAGCAAGCAAAATGAATAATCCATTTTGGAAATTCTGGCCATTGACTTAAAGTCCCCACACTCATGTGAAAACCACCACCTGAGTGACCTACTTTACCTGGATCTCAGCAAAGATCTGTTCCTTAGAGACACTGTTCCCAGCTGTCAAACATTGGGGTTGATATTCCTCTTTTGTGATTTCATAGCACCTTTCTCTTATATTTTTTTCATAGTTCTCATAACTACATTACAAGGGGCACATTACATTGTTTCCTTTTTCTCTTCTCTATCTCCCCAGACACAAATCCTGTCAGGAATAAGGACCATGAGAACCAACTAGCACATCAATGATTCCCTAGAAATGAGCACAGAGCTATGACTTATTGCTACTTATTGGTACTGAATAGTTGTTAACTAAGTAAATACATAAGACTAGCCCACAACCTTGCCAGGCAGGCGACTGACCCACCAGAAAAAAGAAAGTAGTTATTAATAAAGGATTAAAATATTTTCAGGAGCTAAAGATAAGGAGAGAGCATCTGAACTTAAAAAATAACTGAACAAAAATCTAAATCAGGGTAAATATGCCTGAAAACGATTCTATGGAGTCCAAGAGTAGATTTTAGACAATTAAACTGGCAACCTAACCTATTTTATAGATCCTTCTAAGAATGTCTGTCTGGCTCCTATTCAAGAAGATATAGCTAGTCTGGGTCATTCCTGTACTATCATAATCCAGCTGGAACATCTATACCAGGAACCATATCAAGTTTCTTAAATATTAACAGGGCATACTCTATGCCCGTAAAACTATTTTTGGAAAAGATACGTTCATGTAGGGAGACAGGTATGTTCAGGTCAAGAGCAAGGCCAGATGAACCTGTGGTAGTAGACTCTTTGCTCCCTGCTCAGAAAACTGCAGGAGACACTTAGCTACTCAGAGAGTCAGGGAGATGATGTTGACTAGGTTTTTATTCTGAGATTCTTGAACAATCTTCAGCATAGAGTTGGATTTCAGAGTCCAATGGAAGGGACATTAGCTAGATCAGCTCTCCCTAGCAGGTTGAGAAGCTTGGCTCTGGTGTTTCATGGCAGGAGGTTGGGCCACATCTGGATATGTGAGACTGAAGTACCTTTGTGCCTCCAAGAGTGTGCTACATCTGGGCCAAGTACCTCCAGTTCATGGGGTTTCCTTCTAAAAGGAGAACCCCAGGTGAGAGCCAATGGACAGACAGAACATTCCATGGTTCTCCTGAGAGTCCACCAGGGAAAGCAAACTGGATGGGCCTCATTCCCCCACCCCCAACCCAGGCTTTCAGAATTTGACTCAAATTTATTACTTCCCAGGCTGCCAAGAAAACAAATCAAAAAACTGCCATATCTCTACCTGTCTATCGATTCTCACTGAGTCTTCCTGGGAACATGGACTCCAACTTCTTTGTGCCCATTTTGCAAAAGTTCCAATGTTGTGTCTCCTGTCCCAGCTTCCTCTGTTCTAGAACTTCAACGTCTAGACTCTTCCTGGGGCTTTTCTCTACCAACAGCCCACTCTTGCATTTTAAGGCGCATCATTTTTTTCATTTATTTTCTCTTATAAATAATTTGGTTTTGGAAGCATTTTTATTAATAAATGCATACACATTTCTATTTCTTTTGTTGAAAATGTCTGATCATGTACTCTATCTATCTATCTATAACAGTACTTTATAGATTATGCACTTCATCTATCTATCTATCTATCTATCTATCTATCTGTCTATCTATCTATCTATCTGTCATCCCTTCACCTTCTGCATATAGCCCTCCTTGCTCTTTGGCTTATTTTTTAAAAGGTGTTTTTTTTTTTTTTTTTCTCTCTCTCTCTTCTGCCCTATCCCTCTCCTTAGCAAGATTAGGGAGACAGTGTTATTTTTTTCTTCCCCTAGATAATTGCCCTTGAACACACCCACTATAGGAAGGAGAGGCCTGCTGAGGATCTGGGAAGTGAGTATCTCCCAAATTAACAAGTGAATCCTAACAGGCCATCTGGGCGCCCTGGGACCCCCTACACCTGGAATATAACCCTTGAAGAGTTCCTTTAAACCCCAATTCCTGCCCCTCCTGATGGCAAGAATCACCGCCTTTGGGACAGGAGTCCCCTGTGTTTCTCTTTTGCTAGCAAAGCAATAAACCTTCTTTTTCCTTTTTTCCAAAACCATGTCCTCCTTATTGGATTGGCATCTGGGACAAGGACTGGGCTTTAGGTTACATATCTAATTTTTGCCTTTCTTTCTCTTATCACTTGTTTAAAAATTTTGTCCCTTGTTATAATTTGGCTTTGCCTTTTGAATTGTTTATTAGGTTTTATGTAAATTTAAAACTATTGAAATTCCTAGCCATTAAGCACATTTTTTTTATGTTTAGAAATTGCTTTCAAACTCTGAAATGACAACTAGAAAACAGATCTCTTTGTTAAAAAATTAACATTTTATGATTCTTTTCATCTGTCATCTTCTGGTGTATAGGATAAGTAGTATAAATGTAAAATATACACACACGCACTCACACAGAGCTAACTGAATAAATGATCATAGGACCTCAGACTGCAAATATGTATCTGATTATGTATATTTGTATAAGAATGCAGAATATATTCAGGAGCTCTCTGTTCATATTTTCATATATACTGTGCTTATGGCTGCTGTCTGAGCTTTCTATTCTCATTTTTGTATCATTCAGGCTATTTCAGCACCAGTAACGCATGACTTCTGCTGTTTCCTGTGTGCTCCACGTTAATTTCTGATAGCACATTACTTGCTTCAACATTTCTTTCTTAAAGTGCTTTTGGCTATTCATATTCATTTGATATGAGCATAAAACCATTAAGTCAAGTTCCCAAAGGGATTTTGTTAAATGTAAATTACATTTAAAATAAACTGTGGAATAACTGACAACCAGAAATATGTCATTTCAGTCAAGTTTCCATTTAGGCTTCTTAATTTTAAAAAGTGCATCTTTCTCTGTATAAATTCTTCAAATTTTAAGTTAAGTGAATTAGAGTGTTTTGTATTTTTGTTTCAATATGAACAAACTGTATTAGCTATACATTTTGTATTCACTATAGATTTTTGATCTTTTTAAAATTGTATTTGTTCCTCGGAATATTACTCAGCTTTTAAAAAAGAATGATTTTATGACATTTCCTTGTAGATGAATGGATCTGGAGTCTATCATGCTCAGTGAAATTAGCTAATCCAAAAAAAAAAAAAAAAAAACAAAGGTCGAATATTCTCTCTGATATGTGAATGTTAGAATTTTAATCTTGTTATTAACAGAACAAAAATCTGAATTTTCATTGAGTCTGAATTTATATTTATCATGGCAACAAATATTTGTATGATCTTTTTTTCCTACTTGTAGATGGACAATACCTTTATTTTATTTGTTTATTTTTATGTGGTTCCGGGGACGAACCCAGTGCCTCACACATGCTAGGCAAGTGCTCTGCCCCTGAGCTATAGCCCCAGTCCACAATCCCCATCTTTTTTTATATATAATTTATTCTAGTTTGTTATATATGACACAGTGTATTATCTATGTACAGCTTTATTACAATTGATCGTTAAATGTGATCTAGACTGCTGTTTTTAAATTTAATGAGGTTTTCTTTGAGATGGATATGTGATCAATTATTCCCAACGTACCATGTATGTGTAAAAGGAATGTTTCCATTAATTTGGGTCCGTTCAAGCATTTTATAATTTAAATCATATGTTTTTAATTACAGTTCTCAAAACCTGCAAGATATTTATTTAAAATGACTATTGTCGTTTTTGCTAGTTTCGCATATTCCTGTGAAGGTTTTTGGTTTGTATATCTTGTTGTTTGGTCGTAAAGATTCTTGACAATACCTCATCATTAGAAATGAGTCCTTTTGACGTATTTAAAAATTTTCCTTAGATTTTTTTGTTGATATAAATATTGTATACCTTATTTTATTATTTTGCATTTCCAAATCTTTCCTTGTCTCCCCCATAGGAATCTAGAAATTCAAATGAGATTCTGTCACTGTACTGTTTAAGTACATTGGGGGCCATCGGAAATGTACCCTTCCAGGCCACGCCCCCTGTGACCCACCTCCTCCAGCCATGCCACACTTGCCTACAGTCACCACTAGGATGGACTGATTAGGTTTCAGCTCTCACAATCCAACCTTCTCATCTCGGAGCCTTCCTACATTAACAGGGGAATTTTTCAGGGGGTGGGGAGAGGGACACTTATATCCAAACCATAATAATAATTGCAGAAAAATAGAAGAAGCTCAAAATATTAATGATATCATGGATTGTGTTCATTAGTTCTATAGTCCGTGTCCTCATATTTCTTGGATAAGCATACTTTTCTAATTGCTTAAGCTTTGGTATTGGAGTACATCCTCTCAGTGACTAACAGGCATTTCCAGGAGAAATCAATATTGTTTCACAAATAGCAAAATAAACCTCAAGTTATCCTAATATGAAAAGTGAAGTTCTACACTAATAAAATGTAGTCCTCACACTTTGGGATTCACAATTATTGAGCTCTATAGCTGGAATGATCTTAGAGAGCCTCTGATTTCATTCATTCTGAGAACTTAAGGGGCAGAGAAACTGGGATGCAGAGTCACAGTTGACTTACCCAGAGTTATGACCCAGAATCAGAGTTCATATCTCCAAAACCAGTGGTTCTTGCCTACAGGGTCCATGTTAACCTGTTATTTACCATTTGTTATCAATATTCCACAGAACTTTAAGAACTTCTCAGATTGGCAATTTAAAACGTATGAATTACTTATTTCTGGAATTATCCAGTAGCATTTTGGGACTACAGCTGACCAGAGGTAACGGAAAACCCAGAAAGCAGAACCAAGGATAAGGGGAATTACCGTACATCCATTTACAAACACAGCTCAAGTTAAGTTTCACTTATGTTTGCAAATGAAGCCAGGCTTAGGTCAGTTGTCAGGCCTGACTGCCTTCGTCTGCTCAGAGCTTCTTCAGACCTGGTCTCCAGTTTAACTGCCTTAGCAACAGTTTTAGCTCCAAGTACACTGGCAGTTTAACTGGCCCGCCATAACACTCATGCGTCCACCTTTACCTTCGCCTCTGCACTATGACTCTTTTGCTTGCCTCAGCCAGACGTGATTCTTCTTTTGCAGTAATTTGTTTGGAATGTTCTTTTGAAACTTCTTTAAAGCCTTTTTCCAACAAGCTGGTGACAGTTTCTACTTCCAAAAGTTCTGTGACCTATTTCTCCATCAAAAAAACATATATGAAGACAGGGATGGAGGATGGAGAGGCATCCCCAAGAAGTAACAGCTAGACAGTGAGTCTCCAGAGATTCTTTCAGTTTACTGAGAGCCTGAGAAATGGCTGTTGGTAACTCTTCGATGGCTGGAGGCATCTCTAAGATACCTTCCACTTTATGAGCTTCCTACTCAACTTGAGGTGGAGAGTGGGGAATTGGGAAACACAGAGACTGTACCTTGAAGCAGGCTCAGCATCACGAGCCACAGGCCAGTCTAGAGCACCAGGACTCTTGGAAAAGCGCTGAGGATATCCCAGCCAATGCACAGGGAGATGGATTTAGAGTAAATGTGGGAAGATTACAAATAGAAAGTTTTGGAATTCTCCCAAGTTCAACTTTAGCAATAGTGTTAACAATAGGTCAGCGCCCACTTTTCAATACCTCTTTACATCCTTTCTCGATAGTTCTCTCAATCACCATATGATGTAATTATTATTATTGGTCCCCTGTTTAATAAGAAAATTCAGTCTAAGAGAAACAGATTGCCTTACCCAACTCCACGTAGGCATGCAGAAAATGAGTTCTAACTGGGACCATCCCTCGTTTTCTCATGTGTCATTTCTGTTTTGTGACATTTTTCCCAACCTCAAAATTTAGAAAGAGGAAGCAGAGTCACTTTTCACATATCAACCATCTATAACTACATCAAAATTCATATCCTGCGTGATCCTAAATACTTATCTGAGGAAGGGACAGGAAGTCTCAACAACTGGAAAGCTGAGCCGTGAGATTGTTCTCGGAGGACCAGCCAGGGGGAAACTCTGAGAGCTCCTCAGAGGTCAGCAAGATGGCCCACTGGCCACAACACACAGCAACCAGCTGAATGATCAGGTAGGTACCTCAGTTTAGATCACAATTCTGGAGGCGGTTATGTGTTTCGTAACAGTGAGCAAGGGAATCGGATTCTCATCCTCTCAGGAAGAGTAAAGTCCTAGGATTAAATAAAAAATCTCTACTATAGTAAGGTCCCATTAGAAGAGAATTTATTTGTTGGGTGATGTTCTAGTGGAAAAGACTTAGTGGCTTTAATTAGTTTACAGAGAGGCCTTAGGAGTGTGTCATCTTCTCAGAAAGCTCCATTCCATGTCCTGATTACCCTGGGGTCAGCCAGAAAAAAAGTGAAATATTTTCCCAGACCCACCTTACGTCTGTAGTCTAGGCGCCTTCACAATGTCATTCCTGCGGGTAAGATGGGCTTCTGTTTGCAGGCCACTCTTCAGGCCGTTTTATTTTCATTTGGTGTGCCCAGCTTCCTCTGTCTTGGGGATGATGATGAGCTTTGGAAAGAAGCTGTCAGTGGTCACTGTAGTTTGGGGGTCTCTTGGCATTGTGCTGGTGATGTGGGAAAGGGCCATGATCTTGGTTAGGTCTGACCTGTAGGCATCCAGCTCCTCGGGATCAGAGATTGCAGGAACAGGAAGGCATTTCTCAGTTATACCAAGGATGGCCTGTTCTGTAGGATCAAAATCGAAGGCAGGGCTTAGGGGAGAAAATTGCAAACACTTCTAGGTGAGAAAATTGCAAACACTACAGGTGAGAGATGAACCATCTGCATAGAACTTGCTTTCTAGCCCTAAGTGTAACCACCTCATTTCCCTCCTGTAGCCCCAACTTCCAGCTTCCTTTCATTACCTCCTGCATCTCTGCTTCACCGCAGTACATTCCCATCTCAGAGCTCCCAGGACTGTACCTTTATGCTAGACCTGCACTGCTCAGCCCTCTACCCTCACCTTCATTTTCTTTCCAATAAAATGTTAGGTCAATACTACTCCACTTTCCTTTCTTACATAGAGAGCTTGTCCTGTCCCATACACAGTGCTCCCTTTGCTCATATTGGCTTAATTAATAATATAAACGTTATTAAACTCATGCTGAATTCCAGGAACTAGATCATCGTAGCTCTCATCCTTAAAACCTACCACTTAGACATCGTTAGATCCATTTTGTACATCAGAAACTTGGAACTAATAAATTCAAGTGATTTTCATAAAGAGTCATAGAATTCATTTGAAAAAATAAGAGGCCCAGAATACCCAAATGAATCCTTAGTGAGAAAAGTGAAGTAGGAGGCATAACAATACCAGTCCTTAAATTATACTACAGAGCTACAGTAACAAAATGGCAGTGTATTGACACAAAACCAATGGTACAGAATAGAAGGCACAGAGATAAACCCACATAAATACAGTTATCTCATATTAGACAAAGGTGCAAAAAGCATACATTGGAGAAAATATAGCCTCCTCAACAAATGGTTCTGGGAAAACTGGAAATTAAACCCCTGTCTCTCACTCTGCATAAAACTCAACTGGATCAAGGACTTAGGCCTTAGAACCAGAGACATTGTGCCTACTAGAAGAAAAAGTAGATCCAACTATCCACCATGTTGGCTTAGGAATCAAATCCCTTAACAAGACTCCTAAAGCACAAGAAGTAAAATCAAGAATCAATAAATGGAATGGAATCAACTAAAATCTTCTTCACTGCAAAGGAAACAGTCAAAAATGTAAACAGAGAAAATACTTGTCACCTGCACCTCAGATAGAGAGCATTAATCTCCACAATATATAAAGAACTGAAAAAAACCTTAACACCCAAAAAACAAATAACCCAGTCAATAAATGGGCAAAGGAACTGAACAGGCACTTCACAGAAGAAGAACTACAGTCAATCAACAAATATATGAAACAATATTCAATATCTCTAGCAATTAGAGAAATGTAAATTAAAACTATATTGAGAATTTATCTCACTCCAGTTGGAATGGCAATTATCAAGAATACAAGTAACAATAAATGTTGTCGGGGATGTTGGGGAAAAGGTACATTCATACATTGCTGGTGGGACTGCAAATTGGTGCAACCACTATGGAAAGCAGCATGATGATTCCTCAGAAAACTAAAAATGGAACCACCATTTGACCCAGCTATCTCATTCCTTGGCATATTTTATAGTTTGGATGTGAGGTGTTTCCCAAAAGCTCACATGTGAGACATTGCAAGAAGATTCAGAGAAGAAATGATTGGGTTATAAGAGATTTAACCCAATCAGTTAATTAATCCCTGATAAGGATTAACTGAGTGGTAATTGAAGTGGTAGTGTGTAAATGGAGGAGGTGGGACTTTTGGTGTGGCTTTGGGGTATATATTTGTATCTGGCAAGTGGAGATGTCTTTGCCTCCTGATCACCATGTGAGATGCTTCCCTCTGCCACACTCTTCTACCATGATGTCCTGCCTCACCTGGAGACCCAAGGAATGAAGCCTGATGTCTATGGTTGAGACCTCTGAAACTGTGAGCTTCAAATAAACTTTTACTCCTCTATAATTGTTCTGGTTGGGCTTTTTAGTAGCAGTGGCAAAGAAGTTGACTAAAGCAGTATATACCTAAAGGACTTAAAATCAGCATACTATAGTGACACAGCCACATAAATGTTTATAGGAGCTCAATTCACAATAGCTAAGCTATGGAGCCAAACTAGGTATACTCCACAGATGAATGAATAAAGAAAACATCATATATATAAATATATATATCTATATAGATATATAGATATATAGATATATATACACACACACAAATAGAATATTACTCAGCTATAAAAAAGAATGAAATTATGGCATTTGGCAGTAAATGGATAAAACTGGAGACTATCATGCTAAGTGAAGTAAGCCAATCCCCCAAAAACTAATGATAAGCTGTTCTCTCTGATATATGGATGCTAACACAAAATAAGGGGTGAGGGATAATAGAAGTTCATTGAATCAGGCAAAGAGGAATGAAGGGAAGGGGGGATGGGAATAGGAAAGACAGTAGAATGAATTGGATATACGTTTCCTATGTTCATATATGAATACAAGACTAGTGTAACTCCACATCATGTACCACATACAAGAATGGGAAGTTATACTCTATGTTTGTATAATATGTCAAAATACACTTTACTGTCATGTATATCTAAAAAGAACAAATAAAAAAGAAGAATATCTAAAGAATCAACTTTGATTATAATAATCCAACCACTCTAAAATAACTATAGGTATTTTTGGAATGTTTACTTTTACTTTTCTTCTATTTTATTAGTAATTATTTTTTTATTTCAAAATAAGTTTAATTCATTGTAGCAAAGTTGGAAAATAAAAGCTCAAATAAATAATACACATATGAAATAGAAAATAAATAAATATTCTGTATATACTCATATGTAACCTAATCTTTGTTCTTTATATATTATGTCATTTCCCCACTATGATCATATTTTATGAATTTGGTGGCAATGAAAGCAAATACATACTTTTGTAGTTTGTTTTTCTGATCAGATCTAAGTGGATCATCTTTCTAGATTACTTTCTACTTTTTATGGACATAAATATAATATATTAAATTTAATATAGTAATGCACTATATTAAAACATATGTATTTTTCCACTATTTAACGTTTACTTTCTTTCAAATTTTATGCCATTTTAAACAACAGTGAGACTCTCATTTAAATGCAAATGGTATTTTCCATATTTTGGACTATTTCATTAGGATACATTCTGACCCCATCCAATGCCATCAATTTTTTAAGACTCCACCCACTACTTCTGCATTTGGACTGCAACATTAATCATCAGAAGTACAGAATAGTCTCAGGTACCACCCACACATCCTCATGGTGGCCAACCAGACCTGTGTCTTCTTGAATCAGAAGTGGCTTTCCCTTAAATCACGGCCGTGGGTATGTGTCAGGGGAGAAGGAAAGGTTTCTATTGAGAGGAGCACAGACTTCTCCCTCCTAGTACATCTCCATGATCTATGAGGAAATTGGCTGTTGTCTGATCATTATTTTGTTTGTGAGTGGATGGAGAGACACAGGGACTAAGTCCTCCTGAGAGAGACTGAAGGAATATGGTTGCCATATTGAAACTGTATTCCTTGTCAATTGAAAGTCAACTGTTTGTCCACGGAGAGTTTCCAAATGTCAGATCCTGCTGTAGGCAGGTCTCTAGCTTCTCTAGTTTGCTTCCACCAGTTCTCTAAAGCTGCTCCTTTACATAAGGCAAAGCCACAGACTGGGTTTTCCAGAGAAGGAAGACCAAGCCATATTCTAAGAGCCCTCGAGACAATAGAATGATCTGAGATGGTCGGGAAAGCCGAGGGAGACAGTGGCAGTGGCCCAGGCAGCACTGCCTCTGGGTTCCATTTCCCTACAGGGAATTATCTGTGCATTCTCACATTCAACAAGTGTTTACTAATTATATCACGTGATAAACCACACAGTGAGGGGGATACAGAGGTGACTAAAACACAGCCCGTGTCCACCAGGAGGACACAGAATAGAGGAGGTCAGAGACCCAAGGAAACCCCACTGCAGTGCACTAGACAGAGGGAGAATAGCGTGATTCTGTGATGAGAGCCCCATGCAGAATTTCTCTTTGAGGGCATGAGCGGCCTGAGGTCAAATGCAGTGAGTTCTGTTGTTGCTGGGGCAGGCCTCCTACCCCTCACTTGCCACAGCCTGGCAGCCCTGGGGACTGCCTTTCAACGTGACAATTCACAAAAGGAGTGTCTATCTGTGTCGCCTTGTTCGGAGAACTGCTATTTAATATAGGAAGTCAAGACGGTCTCCTGGCCCGTGTCGGTCTAACAGTAAGTAGTTTCAGACTGATTGTCCTGTCGTGTGAAACCTCCTCCTCTCTCCTTTGCATAATCTCTGCTTTTTTCAGCAGTCTCTAGTTCTATTGGCCTGAATGTCTGTGGGGACAGGAAAAAAAAAAAAAAAAAGATGATTGCAAAGAGGCCCTAGGAGCAGACTGCATGATGTGGGGAGGCAGTACACAGGGTCAAGGAAGGAAATCAGGAAAGGACAATGGAGACTCTCGTCCCCCACTGCTCTTTTCCAAATCACAAGGCTTCCAACTTCAAAAGGCTCACTTCTCAAAGTCCTCCTACACTGAACAGGCGTTATTTTCCTCACTAGAAGCAGACATCTTTTTAACTTGAATTTTACTTGGATTTGAGATGATCCCTTCTGGATCCCTTTCCTGGGGTTGGAAGCCCTTACCTCTTAGGGATGCTTATCATCCAATCATCAGTAAGTTTGGGATTAGAGAAGCCATACAGTGTTAATTTCTTCAAATGCATGTCTGTGTATGATATATTAAGTTAGACAAAAAGTTAGACAAAAAACTTGAACCTTAACCTCAAATACATAATTACTATATTTGGGCCTAAAAGGGCTGGTAAAGAGGGAGAGGTAAAGCCCAGGAGACAGTATAACAGCATTGGTGTTGGGGGTTAGGATCAGGGAGTGTGAATACCTAGAACAGAATTTTAGGTTTGCTAGGTTCATAGGAACCGATACTGAGTACCCTGAAAAAATGTTGGAAGCTAAGACTGAATATTTATCCACTTTGTAAAAACAAGAAGAGAAAATTTTTATGCAATATTCTAAGAGGTTTCCTGAAACCCTGCCGTGAGCTCACTAAGCCTTGTGCAGGTAGAGTATGCAGATTCAAAATCACATATAAGATAGGTGAGCTTCAAATAAAAGGATTAATTTAAAAACTGCCCTTGGATCTGTGAAATGCTTAAGATTCTAGCAGAATGCCATAAACCCAACTCAAAAGACATTTACACATCCAAGAATCTCACGGCTACCACCACCTACACACTGAAATGATCTAGTAATAAAAACATCACAAGAAGCATAAGAGAAAACTCAAAACATGAAAACAGTGGCAGGTGGAACACACGTGCAAGTCAGTAGGCTGAGAACTGGAGATAATTCAATAATCTGAACACGGATATAATGAAAATAGGTTTTAAATAATCAAAGATACAAAAAGTAATTAAAACCAAAAATGAAATAACCATACAGTAAGAAAAAAAAGGACAAATGGATTTGAAAAAGAACGAAATAGCATGATGAGAATTGAAAATTAGTCTATTGAAGACAGATTAAAAACTAAGCAGATCAGTTATAATCAAATTCAATATACCTGAAAATATGAACAGCCAAATGAAATTCAGATCTGATTAAATCACACAGAATACAACCCACCCAGATTAAAAAAAATAAATTAAATATGAACGAGAGGTTAAAAGACATGTAGCCCAGAGTGGGGTGGAAAAATCCGACATTCGTCTCATAGGAGTTCCAGTAGGAGAGGTTTGGGAGAAAGTTAGCATGCAAAAACAAATAGCTAAAAATGTTTTCAAAATTAAAGAAAGACATGAGATTTCAGACTGAGACTACTGTTGCATAAACAAAATCAAACCACACCTAGAAATATCGTTGTGAATAAAAAAGTACCAAAGATGAAAAAGAAATGAGGAAACGACTGGAGATAAATGACAGATCACTCTTCTCTGTCATTATGCTGGATGCCAAGGTTTCCAGATGAAACAGCCGCTCCTTACTTCCCTTCCTCTGTTAAGACACTGAAAGAGAAAGCAACTTTCTCTGTCCCTGATGGTCTTCGTCATGAGAGCCTTCATCCTTGGCCTCCTGTCAATCTGGCACAAGGCTCTGTGTCAGGTACCAGGCATTCATGTCCTGATTTGCAAGGAGTTCTGGTGCTAGTGGCATATGCTTCTGCCTTCTGGTGGAAACAGGTCTACTCCAACAACCTTGGGCTGGGACATCTCACATGATAGCTGCTGGGTTTCAAGTTTGAGCTATGATGATTCAAACCCAAAAGATGGTGGAGAAGAGAGTTGATCATTGATAATGAGATGCAAATAGGAAAAAAATAACATTTATAGTGAAGAAAGAGTTCAAAGAGTAGGCTGCTTCATGAGGTTGCTTTGTTTCTTCTGGGATCAGCTGAAGACCTCAGGGCAGTAGAGAAATATTTACTATGAAGGTAGTTGCCTTTACAAATCACCTGACCCAATCCTTCATTTTAACCAACAACCAAGATTTGGATAAAATTTTTATGGTGAATAAGTCGTACAAACTATGGGCTGAACAATGCCATTGGCCTATCTAGTGAGTCTCCATAGCTATATTCCCTTGCTGATGCAATAAAATTTTACTAGAACTTCTCTGTTCTGTTTATGTTTTTCTGGGATTCTCTTTACTTTCTATTATCATTTGATATCATAACTTTTAAATGTTTTCAGAAATGTTTGCAGAAAAGGAAGATTTTGTGGAGTTTGAATGAATTGTGATTAGTTGTGATCCTATTAGAAAACAGTGAAATGATTAGTAGACTGGAGAGTACCATTTGTTTGAATTTGTATTGTTTCCATTACATACTATGGTAAAGTGGGGAGACTTACTATTGTACAAAGTTTAGGGAGAATGTATTATAAATAAATATCCAAAATACCCTCCAAATCAAAGTTTAAAAGCTATTAATAAATTTTATCTTTTCTAGGGGGCATTTCTTTGCCTCAGTCACAAGGTCATATTCAACATGTCAAAGAGAGGTCTTCAAGGTCATGAATATGAGTTACTCTTTGCCTCAGAAGAAAAGAGAAACCCAATGCTTCTGGCACAGTGAGATTAGACTTTCTGTGACTAGGTACTGAAATAAACTTAAAAATCTTTCATTTTGTACTTTCAGTATGAGTCATTTCCTTTCTCCTGAAAATGATTTTCCTAAAGCCCAAATCAGTAAATTTATATTAGCCTGTCTTCTACAATGACCATAAACTTCATAAACTTCTCTAGGCAACTGGGCAGAAAGTCTTTTATATATACATATATATAATTTCATATATATTTTTTATAATATATGTATATATTATAAATTTTATATGTTTTATAATTTTTATCTCTCTCTCTCTCTCTCTCTCTCTCTCTCTCTCTATATATATATATATATATATATATATATATTAGAAGGGAAAATGTGTAGTCTTGTGCTAGCCTGAGTTCTGAGTTAGTTAAATCATATGACTATCTATACAGGCCCTATTTCTATATTATGTTCACATTCATATTGCTTAAATATAAACATTTGGAATTTGAAGAATATTTCTTAAATGCTTTAAAAATATATGACTCATTTCTGTCTCATTAAATGATTCTTCTTAAATATTTGGATTTAAAAACTACAATTAATTGTTATGTTCTGCCACCTCTAAGTGCTAGACAAAATGACAACTTAATATACAAATAGCATCAAGTTTATTACTGTATGGGGGAAAACAACATGACAACCCATAAAGCGTGCCTAATATTAATCTAATCCTCCCATGCTCTCCCTCCCTGTGGAATGTGATGGTCATCATTTTACAAAGTACATGTATGAAGAATTGAATTGGGTGTCAACATACCTTATATACAGAGATATGAAAAATTGTGGTATATATGTGTATTAAAATTGTAATGCAAAAAAAGTACACGTATAATGGCATAAATTGGCATGAACATACTTTATATAGAGAGATACGAAAATTGTGCTCTATATGTGTAATAAGAATTGTAATGCATTCCACTATTGTCATGTATTTAAATATATATATATATATATATATATATATATATATATATATATATATATATAAAAGTTCCTAATATTGCTTCTTGGATCTAGTCCTTGGGTCCCATCCAATGGGGAAATGTGCAACAGAAATGCATATGTAGGTTTTCCAAACACAAAAATGTTCATAGCAATAGAATGCACCACAATCTCCAAGTGAAAGTTACTCACATATCCATAAAGAGTGAATAAACAAATAAAACATGTGATGTGTTCAGACAATAAAATACTACATAGCAACACAAATGAACAAAGTTCAAGTGCATGCAGCTCTATAGATCAGTTTCATGGCATAATTTTGAGGGGAAGAAAAAGTCCACAAATAAAAGAGTACATGCTGCATGATTCCATATGCATAAAGTTTTGCAGGCAAAACTAATATATGGTGTTAGATTCAGGGCAGGGCTTACTTTTGGGGGTAGCCATTGGAAGGGGGCCTGAGAGCTTCTGGGTTACTGCAATGATTTTTCTTGAGTGGATTTCTAATGTGTGTTCTCTCTCTCTTTTTTTTTCCTGTTCTAATCAAATAAAGTTTTTAAAAAGTTACCTTCGCCTTCTTGCTACTGTCTAGTCATTGAACCTGTCACTCCTTCTTCATAGTAAAATCCCTTGTAAAAAGCCATCTCCCAAAGTCCCCAGAGTCATCCCTAACCCCTCTACTTCTTTCCACACTATAGTGAACCCATCATTACAACCTGCTGGTCCTAATTTTAAAACACACCCCGAGTCTGATGGCTTCTCACCTCTTCCTGAGGACTCAGATACACTCTCCCACTGGGATTAGTGCAATGATTGATTGACAGGGCACCCATATGTCTGTCTGTTCTCCGCATGGCAGACAGCAGGAATTTTTTAAAGACATCTAAAATCAGACCCCATCTTTCCTATGCTTAACTCCATTCTATTTTATTCCAAATAAAAGCCGGTGTCCTTATATGTCCACACAGGATCTGACCTCTCAGCTCCTCTCTGACCACCCTCCTCTTTGCTTCCTGTGTTGTAAACACATCAGCTTCCTCATGGTGGCTGGCATGCTCTTTCTTCAGGAATTTTACACTTTTAGGCCCGTCGGTCTGGGATGACTTTTTAACAAGTACTTCCACTACACGCTTGCTTTCTCGCTTCTTTCCTCTTGTTCAAACTTTCACCCTCAATGTAAATTCCCCCGCCCACATACACAAAAATTGCAGCCTTCTTTTCCCTTCCCTTGCATATTTTTTCATAGTAATTACTACCACCTCACAATCGACATATTTTATGGATTTGTTATTGCATGTCTAGTCTCTCTTGTCCATAAGCTACATACACTAAGGCACTCACTTCAGCCTCCTGAGGCTTTTCCAGCTCTGATTTGTCAATTTACAAATAGAAAAGTTACTTGACCGTTTTCTTTCATGATTTTTATGTGGTGCTGAGTATCGAACTCAGGGCCTCACATGGGCTAGGCGAGAGCTCTACCACTCAGCCACAACTCCAGCCCCCATATTTCATTTTTAATCCTTCCCCACCCATTGGCCTCCTCCAGCCAGGTTTTCTTTCATCAATGGCATGACTATCTACTCTGTTTCTCAAATCAGAAATTTCGGAGTCGTTCTCGATGCCTTCCTCTACCTCACTAACTCATTCAGTTTGGAAACCACTTAGCCAAGAACTATTAACAGGAAGGTCTAATGAGCTCATGGCAAGAAAGGATGGTTTCAACCAAGTCCAAGAAGATACAGCAGATGGTTGATACATTTATTAGAACTATACATACACTGAACCTCTGAGTTCTGATTCTGGATTTTAAAAAGAAAATGCAGGTTTCCCAAAAAGGTAAAACAAAATAGCAACGGAATCACAAAGGCTCAGATCCTTGTCACAGCCTGTCCGGTCCTTTCCCTCCCCTAGCCAACTCTCAGTTGAATAATTTCCTTATTGGCCTCTTGAAGCAAGCAGCCACGTTGAAGGATCAAAGGACTGAGGACATCCTCAGGACTGAGGACAGTCTCTAATTTCCAGGCAACAACTCAGGGCCCTTAGTCACCTACCATAAGGAAACGAATCCTGCTAAAAACCCAGATGTTTTGTGCACTTAGGTTTTTCCCAATTAAGCCTCCAGATGAAAATACAGCCTGCTAGTACCTGGCAGAGCCACCCAGCTAAGCCATGCCTCAACTCCTAAGCCACACCAATGTTAAAAACTGTGTTGTTTTTAGGTCACCTAATTCGTCGAAATTAGTCATAGAGTAATAAAAATGTAAAACTCACTGGGTTATTTCCTGGAATCTGAAGACAATAAAAGTTCACCTTTCAACCATGTTCCAATTCGGCTCCCCCACTTACCAGCAGTAATGTCCTCTTGGTTTCCGTGTTTTTAAATGGCTCTGATGACAGAACCTGCCTCCCAAGGGTGTTGGGAGGGTGACATGGTAGCACAGGCAGAAAGGTAAGTTTATTTAGAGCAGTGTAGCTGGGTATTAAGCGTTGGCACATTAATGCCCTTTATCAGACTCAAGGAAGGGTGGTCTAGTGCAGTCAGAAAGCAGGAGAAAACACCATTTCAGCCAAAGAGCAGCATCGTCCTTGTAGTTGTCCCATGAAGACGTTCCCACTTCACCTCTCCATAAATAACTTAACTCCTGCCTCTGATCTGAGCCTACAGATTGAAATAGCAGAGGGCCCATCTTTAAGGGGCTTGAAAGACCAGAGGAACAGGTGGAGCTGAAAACCAAAACCTAGTCAAAGACATAAAATTAGATGCATTTTGGAGTATCCAAGATAGATTTATAGGCTTTTACTGCTTAACACCAAGAATTTATTCCTTCAAACCAGGTATTCTGCGGGAAGACAGATCTTTCCCATCAGTTTGAAGGATTTCTTATATTCTTTTAAAGAATTCTTGCATACATTTTAAAGAATGCTTACATTCAGTTTCAAGAACATCTTATATTCTTATGAGAATATGTATATTTATATATACACACATACCTATATGCTATTATTCAACTCAATCTCCCATCCAGTTTCCTAACATGTAAGTAAAATATCTATATGTGAATAATAAATAAACATATCAAGTTAGAAAATGCTTAAATGATAATTCTCTGGTCACCAAATAAGCACAACGGCTGGTCAGGAACACATGGCTTGGTAGCAGTAGGTAGCTACAGCCCTTCCTGGGTGCACTTTTCCATGTGATTTTGACAGTTTATTCATTCTACTTAGACTTCAAATATAAAGTTGGCCCACAATTTTCTTTTTTTTTAGTTTAAAATGTTGCACTGCATCTTAAGAACACAAATTAAAATTTACCTGAATAAACATGGGCAGAAAAATTATGTATGGAGTAATACTTATCTTTTCTGAAATCTGGGTGTATAAAGCAAAGACATAGTCCATCAAGGGGAAGGAAAAAAGTATGGAGGAAATACTTCAATGATTTCTATATAGCAAAATTCTCAACAAGCAGGAATTTTGTCTCCAAGAGACTTTGACAATGTTTGGAGAAAAGTTGGGGTTGCTACTACTGGGGCATTATTAGCTTCTAATGAGTAGAGGCCAGGGATGCTGTTTATGCCTTACAATACCAGGGAGCAACACTGTACTATAGAGAATGATTGGTTCCAAATAGCAGCAGTACAAAGGTTGAGAAATCTTGATATCTACCATTGCCACAGCTAAGGAATACTTAAGATTATATTTGTATATATTGTTTTTGGTTATGTGAAACCATTTTCTTTCACGATTTAGTCATTAAAACCATAACAGTTATAGGAACATAAAGAACTGACAGGGAAAGCAAACTTTCAAATAGCACATTATGTTGCTTCAATTAGCATTTGTATAGACTACCCAGGAAGAACTTAAATTAGTTTTAGAGTCTTTCTAAAAGTGAAAATATTCTCTATTAAAGTGATAACTGTATCTGGTAGCTTCTTTTACTGGTGATTTTTCACTTAACTTGAAAATGCAAAGAAAGTAAATCTTAAATGTTCTCACCACAAGGAAAAAAAAAAAAAAAACAACGTCAGTTGATGGCTGTGGGAATGAGCTTGAGGGTGATCATTCTGCAATGCAGGCGTATGTCGAAACATCACACCATAAACATGTACAATTTTTGTCAAGTATACCTCAATAAAAGCAGGAAAAATAGAGTCACAGTTCAGAACTGAAGTATGTGGTTAGACCATTAGACAATTATCAACTGAAAGTGGGAAACTCCTCTTGAAGGGGGATGGAAGCCTGATAAGGTAGTAACAATAGATTTTGGACTCCGAGAAGTAGAGTTTGCCTCCTTTTACTATCCCTTAGTATGTAGCCTTGAGCAACTTAACCTCTCTATTCTCAGTGTTAGCTCCGTAGAACTATTAGAAGAATAAACACTAATGCAGGTAAAAACCAAACAAACTCTCGGGTGCCTGAAGCACAGTGGATATGCCACGGGTCCCTTTCCATGTCACGAACTTAGATAAGTACAAGCCCTTGTTTTTGCATAAAGCATCTATTTTGAGGTTACTAGGTGTTTATAAACAAATGGACCGGAGAAAAAGCTTTCTTAAAAACTGTTTCCTTCTCCAAGAAGATAATGGGGCTGGCTATGTTCTAGAATCCTAAGATTCTATGACTCAGAGACTGAGCCTCCGTGGTTCTAGCATCTGGGCACAGTAGTCTCCCAGGGCTCCTTACTATGGACCCCATGTGACACCGGTGGAGAAGGTGTGGCTGCAATGTTCACTCAATCTCTTAATGCGTTCGACCACTGAACCATGGGGGAGTCATCCCAGGAGAAAAGAGGGGCCGATGTCATCACGGTACATCCAAACGAAACTGTATTGGCAGCACTTCCCTTCGGGCCTCATGTCTCTCTGCTGGATTTCCTAAAGGGAGAGCCAAAAATCTTGGGGGTAAGCTTTCTTCCATCCTGGGTCTTCCTGAAGAGGAGAAAAGAGTCCATTCTCCATGAACATCTGCAGAGGCATCATTGTGTGATGATTTCAAGGAGGGAGTCCATTCTGTTTTGTCTTTCCTCCCTCATCCTTCACCTTGGTGTATCCTTCTTGCTGAGTCTTGAGCAGTGCTTCTAGGGCATTTGCTTGTATAAGGATTTGGATGGCCAAAATATATCGTTACGTTATGCACACGTACCTAACAACAAATCTTATCATTACGTGCAACTATAATGTACCAAGCAAATAAGTGTGGAAAAAAATAAATTAACTAATTAGTGAATTAATTACTTTGAAAAAGAATTGGATCATCGGCATAAGAACAAACATGTAGCCAATATATTTTGATAAATATGCAAAATAAAATTTCTCTTTCAAAACACACAGTTTGTCTCAGGTCTTAGAAATGTTTTTGAGGGTTTATTTAACTCTGAGAAACAGGTCTTTAATTAACAACACCTCTAGCCCTGAGAAACCCTAGAGCTATTTCATGAGGAGTTGGTACGGGTCTTTGAATCCTAGCAGAGGGGAAGCAGGACATAAGTGCAATTTTTCTAAACATTCCTTGAGGAAGGGACCTTAGTGTGTGGTGGTGACATCTCCCTGGGAGTGAAGAAGCCATTAGAGGAGAGGTTAGACTATCCTTTGTGCTTGTATAGGTGTCAGGAGTCCTTTGAAAACTAGATTCAAAGCTCTACAGTGAGATATAGATAAACATACCCACAAGGAAAAATAATCTTCATCATAAACACACCCCGGGAGAGTTGCATACATAGCCATATCCTTGTCCAATAGGAAAGTCACTAAAGTATGCTGCCAGAAAGGCATGGCCTGGGCACAAAACCACAAATAGTAGCAGAGAAGTTTGACCCCAAGAGGAGCCACTGCCCTCTAAGACCACCACGGTATCCATCTCTCTGCATGTGCCTGACAGGCTAAGTGGGTTATCATGACCTCTAGCCAGGCCCCTGGATGAAGGGGCGAGAAGACACCACATCACCCCAGTCCATTCCACAAACTTCCAGGAAACAGGGATGAGTCGAACTCCAAAAGCATATACAAATGGCCCTTTGATACCTTCAGATCCCACAATCACAGATTCAGCCAGCCAGGGATTGAAAATGCTCTGAAAAGAAAACCATGCTTGTGCTGAACCGGTGGACTCTCTTTCTTGCTGTCCCCTAAACCATACAGCATGACAACTATGTATACAGCATTCCTAAGGAACCTAGAGATGACGAAGGTACACGGGAGGAGGATGCAGGTTATCTGCAAAATGCTACATATTTTACCTCAGGGACCTGAGCGTCTTGGCATGATGGTGTCTCAGGTGTCCTGGAACCAATTCCCCATGGATACCACGAGATCACTGTATTTAATGTGTGGAAAGATGTGAAAGGGCAGATGGTAAGGAAAACCATACGCTCTCCTGCTACCGAAGGGAGAATGCTTAAAGTAAACAGTTTGAAGTCCCTGTCCTCAAAGAGTGTTCAGTGTAGCTTTGGTCAGACGTGTGCTCCAATCTGTCTGAGAGGAGAGAAATCTGTGCTACCAGGGAATGCAGGAAATAATAAAGGAGACGAGTGATGGATTTGATTCCCAAGGACTCAGGCAAGAATGACGGGGGCGGTGGGGATGATTGAGCTGAGCCTCCTGGGCACCTGAGAGTGTGTGTGTGGGGGGGGGCAGCAATTACAGAGAAAGGTATTCAGAGGAGGGGGGTGCACGGTGGCTCAGGGACAGACCAGAGGGGCGGGCACTGGTAACCTCAGGTCCCTTTTTTCTTCACAGGGTATCCAGATCTTGCTTGCTCTGATCATGGTGGGCCTTGGAACTGTACTTCTATTTGGTTACATCAGTTTATCTAAAATCTTCCCCCTCATTTTCCTCTCGGGATATCCATTCTGGGGAGCATTTATTGTAAGTACTGTGGATTAGGATCTTTGGAGAAATGGTTATAAAGAATGACCTGAATTTATTCAAGTCCTAGGATAATGGATTTCAGGAAAAAAATATATGTCCCCTCCCTACCCCCACAACAAAGAAAATGACTCCATTTGGACATTGTGCTTCCATTATTACCCCCACCCCCACCCCCGGTGTTCACTGCTTACATTTCCAAAGCCCGTGGGTGTATAATAACATCATTTGCTCCTCACTTCCAATCTGGGAGGTTAAATGAAAAAAATATCTTACTTTTTCCTTTGCAAATGGAGAAACTCAGTTTGAGATGAGGTACTAATCCAAACATTTATAGCTGGTGCTCTTAGAATCACAGACTCTCAGAGCTTAAGGAGAATTTAAGATTATTAGAGCTGAACCTCCTTCTTGGCCCCAGAGACAACTTTATGAATGATACTTGTGGAAGTAATCATAGAGATATCAATAATATTCTGAGTATATTATAGCTACCTCTAACCAATCTCCACAGCTGTGGTTCCCAATCTTGCACCACATAGTTAAAGACAGAACCTCTAGAGCTTCGACACTGGGATAGAGGTTCACAAGAGAGAAAGAACATTGTCCATTTCACTTCTTGTTATATTCTCAGAATCTAGAATGTTGCTTAAGGCAAAATATGCATGCATAAATGAGTGACTAAATGAATCAGTCAATGAACAGATGAAATAAGGAAAAGATGAGACCAGTGTCTATTGGAAAACCATGCTCTCTCTTTTTAAAAAAAATTTATTTGTTTTAATTAGTTATACATGACAGTAGAATACATTTATGCACTTTGATATATCATACATAGATGGGATATAATTTCTCATTTTTCTGAGTGTCGGTGTTGCAGAATCATATTGGTCATGCAGTCACATATATACATACAGTAATAATGTCTGTTTTATTCTACTATCTTTCCTATCCCCACATCCCCTATCCTCCCCTCCCATCACTTTCTTCTACCTAATCTAAGGTGACACTATTCTTCCCTAGTGCCTCCCCCCCCTTATTGTGAATTAGCATCCACATGAGAGAAAATATTCAGCCTTTGGTTTTGTGGGATTGGTGTATTTCACTTGGCATGATATTCTCGAACTCCAACCATTTACTGGCAAATGCCATAATTTCACTCTTCTTTAAAGCTGAGTAATATTCCATTGAGTAAATATACTACATTTTCTTTATCCATTCATCTACTGAGGGATACCTAGGTTGGTTCCATAGTCTAGCTACTGTGAATTGAGCTCCTGTGAACTTTCATGTGGATGCATCACTATAAAATGCTTATTTTAAGTCCCTTGAGTATAAACCAAGGAGTGGAATGGCTGGGTCAAATGGTGGTTCCATTCCCAATTTTCTCCATATTGCTTTCCGTAGTGGTTGCACCAATTTTCAGTCCCACCAGCAATGTATGAGTGTACCTTTTTCACCACATCCTCACCAAAATTTATTGTTGCCTGTATTCTTGATGATTGCCGTTCTGACAGGAGTGAGATGAAATCTTAGAGTACTTTTGATTGCATTTTTCTAATTGCCAGAGATGTTGAACACTTTTTCATATATTTGTTGATCAATTGTATTTCTTCAGTGAAATGTCTGTTCAGTTCCTTAGCCCATTTATTGATTGGGTTATTTGTGGTTTTTGTGTTTTGTTTTGTTTTGTTTTGTTTCTGAGAGAGAGAGAGAGAGAAATTTTTTAATATTTATTTTTTAGTTTTCTTCAGACACAGAATCTTTGTATGTGGTGCTGATGATGGAACCCAGGCTGCACACATGCCAGGCGAGCACGTTACCGCTTGAGCCACATCCCCAGCCCATGGTTTGGTGTTTTTTGAGTTCTTTATTTATCCTAGGGTTTAATGCTTTATCAGAGGTGCATGTGGTAAAGGCTTTCTCCCGATCTGCAGGCTCTCTCCTCATGTTATTAGTTGTTTCCTTTGCTGGAAAGAAGCTTTTTAATTTGAATCCATCTCATTTATTGGTTCTTGCTTTTACTTCTTGCGTTTTAGGAGTCTTCTTCAGGAAATCAGATCCTAGGCCAACAAGATAAAGATTTGGGCTTATTTTTTCTTCTATTAGCCACAGGGTCTCTGTTCTAGTGCCTAAGTCTTTGATTCACCTCGAGTTGATTTTTATGCAGGGTGAGAGAGGTTTAATTTCATTTTGCTACATATGGATTTCCAGTTTTGCTAGCCATTTGTTGAATAGGCCATCCTTTCTCCAGTGAATGTTTTTGGCACCCTTGTCTAGTTCTGATAAGCATAAACACAACATGCCTTTTCTGTCATTGGCATTTCAGAAATGACTGGTCATGTTCTCACTTTCCCAACACAAACAATATGATGTTGGGCATGCTTTTCAAACCACACATGCTCCACTGCAGAAAATCAAAGGGACCAGCTCCCCACTTCCCCCTTGCACAACAGAATTCCGTGAGACTCCGTATCATCTGCACACATGAATTGCAATGGGGTTTTGGCCTGCTGTCCTTTAAATATCCACTCTGCATGGGAAAAAAATGATTTCTGAACACATAACTGTCTTCTTCGTAGTGCAAAGGTTAGAGAGGTGGCATAGGTTATTAACATTTGTGCTCAATGCTCTAAGAGAATTCCCAGGAGCTAGGGGAGGTTTTAATGGAGAAATCACCTGGCCTGGGGATACCAGGTGCTGTGCACACATTGAAGAAAAGTGTTCCCAGGTAACAAAAAAGCACGACCTGAGAGCTTGAGGTCAGGCAATCACCCAAAAGAAGACCAAGAGTCCATGGTTGTCCAGCCCAACTGAGGCCACACAGAAGCTGGAGTCAGGCTGTGACCGCTCTTGTGGTCAGGTTAAGAATGGAAACTTCAATATGGAGAGGAAGGAAAATCCACTGGTTATTCTGAAAGGGCAGGGACATTTGCAGATATGATTGTGTTTTCTTAATGGGAAATGAATCCAAGAACGATAACAGCAAACCTGGGAGAATCAGTTAAGTGGAGGTTGCAGTAATTCAGCAAGGGAAGACGGTACCCTGAACTAGCTGAACAGAAGAGGAGATAAAGACAGACAGACAGCTTGGAGGAGAACTTGGAGGCAAAGCTGACAGCTCTTGGTGATGGTATGGGGATGGGGGCACTAAGGTTATTTTCTTATCTCATGGTCCTTGGACTCTAAGATCCAGGTAATCTCACGGGCCAATGTTAATTCCCACAGAGGAGGTTCTCATCCTCTGAGCATTAAAACAATAAGGGTCTCCACCCTGAGTGGCACTTTTCCTGGGTGGTTCTAGACTCTTCATGCTTCTGAAAATTAAAAAAGTGGCTGGGTTGATTATACTAGGTTTCAGTCCCCATAACAGCAATTATAGGAGGTCTTTTCTGAGAAAATCTCCTTTGCTACTCAGAACACACACAGCCTCTCCTCCCCTCTTCCAGGCCCAAAGTCCAGGAATTCCTTTCTTTTCTGAGATCAGCTGAGCCAAATATCTGTGTGGTGTCTTCTGAGCCTGCTTCTTCCAGATCACACTGGCCGAGAGCCTGTGTGGGTACTGAGCAAGTCCACCATGGATTACGCTTACATTGGTACCTATCCCCCATCTCCTTAACACTCAGGTGGAGAGACTGTGCTGTCTGGGAGATTCACAGACAAATAGTTGGTAAATCCAAAGGAAATTGTATTGTAAGGTGGTCAGATACATCACCTGTTAACTTTTGTCTCCTGTCTTCTTGACAGTTTTTTCTTACAGGAAGCGTCACAGTAATCAATGAGAAATTAAAAAATACCGAGGTAAGTCACTTTTGTGATTTCTATGTAATTTATCTTCCATTTGCTTCTTTCTTGTAAATATTTCTAGTATTGAGATGTGTCTCAGGAAGATATTTATACATCAGACTTGCGATTTCCATCATTCCTATTTGTCAATGCCACCTCTTAGTCCCACATTTGTATACTGGCTAACATTTCTCTGGTCAAGTAAACTCAAAATGTTGATTAATGGAAATCATTTTATACCCATGTAACTAAATGGTTCTTAACTGGGAGTAATTTTGTCCTTTCTCCACCCCCAGGTAATATTTCACAATGTCTGAAGACATTTTGGGTTGTCCAAACTGGGTAGGGGTGCCATTGGCATCTAGGAGGTAGAAGCCCAGGGCTAGTGTCTGAGTGTCCCCAAAATGCCTAGGAAGCCTCCCATGTCAAAAAAAAAGGGGGCTAAAAATTCTACAGCACCAAGATTTAGGAACCTTTCTCCAACCAAACCAACCAAGGAACCCAGTAATTCCCGCTTTCCAACCCCAGCTCCACCTCCTATACGAACAGAGACTTTTCCTTCAGGATTGCCCAGTGTCCAGAGGTAAGGGTCTGGGCATGGATGCTGCATGATTCTAGGACTGAATCAAGGCCCCCCACCCATGGCTGTGTCAGCTTGAAAGGAAAAGTACCAACTTCTAGGGTTGTTTTTGTTTGTTTGTTTAGGGTTAACTAGGATTTAGTTAAAGGCATGCTGATACTGAATTTTCCTCTTCTTCCCCTCTAACCACTCTGATCTGATTTAAAGTCCTGGAGATGTGGGCTTCGCTTAAAGCCCTCTTCTCTCTGTTCTTGTGGTTCTCCACCAACTTCCTATGGGAATAGTTATAAGCCATAGAGAAGTCCTAAGGGGATGAACACCCCCATCTCTTCCTGTGGAAATAAACCCTAGCAATGCACTGAAGTTCCACGTGCTGTTCTCTTCTCTCAGTCTTGACTTATTTCCAGAGCTGAGAAATATATTAAGGTGAAGGTAAACTTATGGCTGACTCAAGGAGAGCTATGCAGATGGCAGGGCATGGGATGGCATGGGGGGCATCAGAGGACCTGGCTCTTCAAACAATGAGATTACTCACTGTCACTTAATTCTGAATCTCATTCATCTGTAAAATGGGAATGAGAGATGCAGCACCTTACACTGCAAACCTGTAATTAGGATCAGATGAGACTCGAACTGGGTGTGCTCTTTACAAAGCACAATACACATAAGGGTTTGCATATCCAGAGACCTCAGTCTATGAACTATCATATGGGAGCCAAACAGAGCCTGGAGAGAATGGAGAAATGAAATTTGGGAGAGATGGCATATCTGTACACCCCTTTGCATTTTCTACCAAAATAAAAAAAGTTCACTTGCAATAAAAATGACTTGGTAGACATTAAGTCATAAGTATGCTCTCAACTCTTGCCACACTAAGCCCCAGGAAGGGCATGATGTATAAGCGTATCAGCATTTCCCACCACAGCAGACACACACAATGCTATGAATACAGACACAGGAAATATCTGCCACATTTAAAATGAAAGTTTTGTTTTGGCCTTTAAAGGGACAAGGTCAGAGCTGAGAGTGGGTTTGAAGAAAAGAATAAGATGCCCCCCTTTCTTTTGAAGGAACTCAAACGTATATGTATATCTCCTCCTCCCTCTCCAAAAATAATGGGCTTGAATAAAAGGAATTGAGTGAGACAATCTGAACTTTGTATGCCTTCCATATCCGACACTGAGATCAACAAAGGACGTCGTTAAATCCCAGTTCAAACCATCTTCAAATATATGTTAGTGATTTCGTGGGTTACGTTTGAATCTTGTGGAGATTTCCATGTAAGCCCCATGATCTTTTGATCTCTGCAGCCTGACACATATTTGGATCACACTAAATATTTATGAAATAAATGAATAAATGCATACTACCCTAAAGGTAGGCAATGTAATTCTCATTTTCAAAGGTAGAAATTGAAATCCCAAGAGACTAAGTAATTCATACAAGGTCCTTACAAAACGAGGATCCAAAATCAAGTCTAATTTCCAAGTTGAGATATTTTCTAACACACTACACCACTCAGAGATTATGAATGATGGTTTACTGCAATAAAATCACCATTTTCTTCAACATATACATAGAATATATCCTTGGCTGATTCTAAAATTGATTCATCTTCTGACTTTGATAAATCAGAATTTATCTTATCAACCTTTCCTATCACCCTGACCTGCTAGAGTAATTCATCCCTGAGAAGTGTCTAGAAAGTGAAAACCACCAAGAGTTTCTTCCAAGGTGTTTGTGGTTTGATTGGGTTTTTATTTATTTTGTTACTTTTTAAACTGCTTTCCAGATCCCAGGTATCGTTACCATGAATGTCATCAGTTCCGCGGTGGCAGTGGCCGGGATTGCTCTCATCCTCATCAGCTTCACACACCAACACAAGTTCTGCCAGATGCTTTCCCTTGATGGATCATGTGTCCTCGGTAAAACATTTTTCATTGTAAGTGATCTCATTTTGAATGAGGACTGTTCAATCTTAGCTGAGTCCATGATGCAACCATGCATTGATTTTATCTATTTATTTTTTGGAGGTTATGGGGTACCAAAGATTGAACTCAGGGGCACTCCACCATTGAGCCACATCCCCAGCCCTATTTTGCATTTTATTTAGAGACAGGGTCTCACTGAGTTGCTTAGCACCTCACTTTTGCTGAGGCTGGCTTTGAACTTTCGATCCTCCAACCTCCACCTCAACCTGGGATTACAGGCATGCTCCACCAAACCGGGCTGATGCACTGATTTTTATCACCATAATTGAAACAGTGCCAACACTTGAACTGAACTTTTAGAGCCATGGTCAACTGACCCATCCCACACTGTGGGATGACAGTTAAGATGATTCATGATCAAATGTCTCTGGATTTTTAACTGTGGCTTTATTTCATGTAAGCCTATGACCTTGATCTAAAACGTTTATTCTCTCTGAGTCTCAGTGTTTCTCATGTGGAAAATGAAGATAATAATGCCTACAGTCTGGAATTGTTATGAAGATTACTTAAAATAGAACCTAGTGCAGTGCCAATGGTCAATCATTTTAGGTATTACAAGTATCATTTAACATCAATTGGATTCAATTTTGCCTTTTTAAAAGATTTACTTTTTCATCATCAATATAGAACAAAAATGATGAAAAAATTTTCCTAAGTGAACAATAAAAACAAAAAGCAATTTAAAAAGTGGGGTATTTGAAGACCGTGAGGATATACATGGTTTTATATAATTTGTAAGAATTTTATTTAATAAGGCAAATGAGATATATCCTTACCAAGAAACAGAGATACAATTTTAAATATCTACCTCATAAATAATTAATGGAATTATTTTTAACCATGTCAAGATTCCAATAGGCCTTTCCCTGCAGTTTCTCAGGTAAGTCCTGAGAGTTCATCTTATCTCCACCAGCTGCGACATGAAGGTTTGGGACTTAGAATGTTAAGGATGCAAGTGGAGTCATGCCATTGGAAGTTACCTTCCTCCCTAAGGAAGGAAAGAAAAAGTCATCCATTACTGAATGCAAGATCTTGGCCTAGTGGGTTTAGCTGTCACTGGATTGCTTTCCTCCCGGTTCCCCTACTTGGGATCAATCCAGGGCCATCACGACTTGTGTGAGGCCCATTCTGAGAATGCCAAGCAGAGAGGAGGAGCCCAAATTAAGGAGAATCTGAGACACACTGATGGGACTGCGGCTCTCTGATTCAGAGAGAAGGTAGGAGCTGCTGGCGTTCAAAACGAGATTCCAGAGGCGCTTGAGCGAAGTGCGCATGCTCCGACTCCTAATTCAAAGAACCCTTGTCTGAAAGATACTTTGCTACCCTGAGGGAATCGAGGAAATGAGATTCCAGCCAAAAAGATTCATATCAAGGAATTGACTCTCAGAGATCATGGGAAAAGACGTGGATCTTGGAAGATAATTATTCTAAATATTCAGGGAAAGACTAAAATTAAAGGTGGTTTTTCTTAGAGCACATCGTTCAACATATTTGAAGATTTATATGTAGTAAGAACTTCACTCTTTGAAGACTTCAACATTATTGAAATGAAAAAAGGAGTCACAATTCTCAAAAGAATATTTTTGGACCATCTATAAATTCTAATTTGTTCTTCATTAAATTATCTTAAAACATTTTTCTATCGTTGTCAAGTAATTTGGTCTTGAAACTAGCACTCTTTGAGAGAAGCTTTGTTTTTATTTGGTCCAGGACAAAACTTAATAGTTCTCAATAAAGGATTAAATGTTGACATTTGGGAAATAATGATTTTTTTTTCTTTTTAGGTACAGGTAGTCTTAATATGCACAAGTATCAGTTACCATAGTAAGTGGTTAAAATTTTAGTTACCATAGTAGTAACTGAAAATAGTTATATGAATTTTGCTGCCAGCTCTTTAGTTCATGAATTATTTTGCAAATAAAGGATGTACATCATGATCAGTGATCAGCCACTTTGCTTCTTTCAAAGGCTGATGGTGATTGGTCACTGAAAATTTATTTAGTTCACTCACAGAGAGCAAAGTGCACGGTTTTAGTGCCTTCTTGTCTCCCAGAGACTAAACTCATTTGACAGTTTATAGAAATGGATACTCCAAAGAAGAAATTGGTCCACAAAGATAGCAGAGCACAAAGAAATGAAAATTGATAACGCTGGAAGTGAAACTGGATGTCATTAGAAGATTCAAAAGTGGCAACTGCAAAGCAGAGACAGTTGAGATCTAGGCCTGCAGGAAGCTACAGTGGGAACGATATTGAAGGTATAGTTAGTTGCTTCCACACCTTAATTTAAATTGTGCTAGGAACAGGAAGCCATTGACAGCCAAAATTGAAGACGAATCAAAAACAGATCCCAGTTTGGCTAGCTAGCATTCAGACCCAAACACTGGGGTTAGCTGTTGCACTGAAAGAAAGTGGTAATGAAACTGAAAATGAGGTTTTTACTTCCAGTAAAGACTGGTTTCATTATTTCAGAAGACCGCATGAATTGATTAATATTAATCTATTTGGTGAAGCTACAAGTTCAGATAAAGGCACTACTATGAAATTTACACCCAGATTCTAAGATACAGGCATTCCTACTGTCCAAAAAATTCTGGAGGATTCAAATGCAGTGTTCTAGAAGATAGAGTGGGCTGGGAAGGAATTATGATACTGCTGCTGTTCAAGAGGCAGTTCTAGAAAAGCCAGAGGAACTTAGTGAAGGTGAACCTATTGGCATAAATGATAAAAGTGGTTGTAACAAAAGATGAACTTACCCCTCAGAGGAAGTGATGCCAGTAAAAACCTTCACATCAAACCCTCAGAGATACTTCAAGACCTTGAAAGCAAAACTGATAAAAATTGGGGGTTCCTATGCCAAGGCGTAGGAAAGATGCTCACTGCTTATTATAAGTAAGATGAAGGCAAATAGTGTTTAAACTACTCTTGATACATTATTTACACTTTTTAAAACACTGTAATTTATAGATTTTAATGTTTTAACTTACAGTGAACTAAATACTAGTCTTACATAACAAAAAAGTTACATTATAATGTCTTTACATTTAATATCAACATCAAGAATTTAATTTTTTTCTGTTTTTTTTCCTCTTTAATTTTTATTTTTTGTTCTTTTTAGTTATAAATGATAGTTGAGTATAATTTAACTTATTTATACAAAAAAGGAATACATCTTATTCTAATTAGGATCCCAGTCTTGTGGTTATACATGATGTAGAGATTCACTGTAGTGTATTCATATATGTACATAGAAAATTTATGATAGAATCATTCCATTTTCTCTCCTACTCTTTCCCCTCCCCACTTCCCTCTGGAAGAATTAATTTTTGACTAATTTTAAGGTCACAGAACAATCATACATTTTCCCAAAGACTTAGATTGCATTGCGCCTGCATTAAAAAATTTATATATATATATATATATATATATATATATCTCCTATCTGCTACTCTGTAATTTCTTGCTGCACACACCAGCCACTTCCGGTAATCTCACTCACCCAGGATCATAAGACCACCTTCTTCCTGCTTTGAATGGTTCCAGTCTAGTGTTCACCCTGTTCTATCTACCTAATAAACTCACCTTCACACTTAAATCTCAGTTCAATCATCATTTATTTAAAGAAGCCCTTCTTTACCACACCTTCACTCTCAGACCTGGTCACATATTCCCTTATAACCGTGTATGACCCACCATACTTGTCATAGAACCCACTGCAATTTACTCAAGCAATTATCTAATTATATATTACCATTTGCCTCCTTTACAATTATGCACGTTTCATAAAACCAGAATCAAATCTCTCGTAATCCCTCACTGAATCCAATAACTTACGTGCAGTAGGGGACTAGGGATGTAGCTCAGTGGTAGAATGCTTGTCTAGCATGCATTGAGACCCTGGGTTAAATCCCTAGCACCACATACCAAAAAAATTGTATACAGTAGGATCTTCATCCATTTGAATTTTATAAATAGTGAATATCTAAGCGTTGGGATATATTGCAAGGATACCAAGATTCAGAGAGGTTCAGTGACTTGCCCAAGGGGAAGTGTAACCTTGCACCCAGTTGTACCCAGCTTTTTCTTTCTCAAGAGATTAAACTTTTTGATGCCATTCTCCACCATGCTGCCTCTCAATCTAAACATTCCTTTAAAGGGAAGTGTGTAGAATGTTGATTTTTGAGCATACTCAGCTTGCAGATGTGTTTTCTGTGACTGACACTGGTGAACAAATAACTGGAAAATCATTTTGCTTCAAAAAGTGTGTATATATAGCTTCCTTAAGAAAGTTAAAAAAAAATCATGTGTCACAGTGCCCAGATTTCCACATGGCAACAATTGGCTGGAATCGAATAATGGGTGCCTTCTATGAATACCATTACTCCCTATCATCTCCCCTCCTGTTTTGCTCAAAATGGTATCCTGGTCCCCATAGGTACTGGAATTTGTTACCACTGCCTTATGTAATATCTAATGGCTACAAGACCATCCAAAATATGAGTTTACCCAAACTTGTTTATAGAGGGTGTAAGAGATTCTGGACTTAAATCTTTCAAATGATACAGCTTTCATTCCAATTGCCATTCATTTCTCCTCCTTATTTGCAGGGAATTTTGTCAATCTTATTAATTATCACCATGGCAGAGCTTGGCATCTCTGTGACTATCGCATCCTTCAGAAGCAAGTTATGGACAAGTTCAGATGAGGTGCGTTTAATGTTGTTGTGTGAACAGAGTCCTGTGGGGACACTCTAAGGTGACTTCTGGTCGACTGGTGAGCAGAGGAGAGCTCAGATGCTGAACTGAAACTTGTAAATTTGGGAAGATCAGTGAGGGACAACCTTAGGGTTGAAAGGCTCCCCACCTGGAGGACGGCTCTGCTTTCCCTTCTTTCCCTATCTGCTATTCTGTCATTTCTGCTCATACACAGTTCCTTATCTTCCTGCCAAAACATCTGAAATGTCAGATTTCATGAGATCCCATATTACTGGGATACAGAAAGCTTACACTTGGTAATAAGAAGGTATGAGACCATTCTCTCGCCAGAGAAGAAGTGGAAAAAAATATCCAGAGCATTACCATTTATCATCATATTGACTAAATGTTGAATATGTCAGTCATTATCATAATCACTGGACATCAACTTAATTTTACTAACACCATGAGAACACCTTAACATTTGAAGGAACCAAGGTACCAAGAGGTTAAATAACCTCTCCAGGATCACAGAACTTCAAGAGTCTGGCTCGGGGATTCAGCTCCACAGCCCACTCTCTAAGTTATAAATACCAGTCCAGGCTCTATGTTTGGCAGGATTTTTTTTCTGTTTTTTTTTTTTAATCAACTCCATGGCAGTTGAATCTACAAAGATTATTCAGTGATCTTTGACAAACTGTATACACCTGTGTTGCTGCCATCACAATCAAGGCAGTGCAATCCTTTTGGCCAAATTTTGTTCAGCCATTCATCTGTTGAAAGACACATTTTTCCTGATGTAAATAATGCGCTATGAACATTAGTGTACAAATATCAGCCTAACTCCATGCTTTGGAGATAGACCTAAGAATAGAATTGCTGGGTCATATGGTAGCTCTATGTTTAAACTTTTGAGAAAGTGCTCAACTATTTCCCACAGTGGTTGTTCCATTTTACATTCCCATCAGCAGTACCAGTCACTCCTAATTTCACCAACACTGGTTATTTTCTGTTTATTTGTCTTTATAATAGCCATCCTAATGGGTGTGAAGTGGTATCTCACTGTGGTTTTGATTTGCATGTCCTTAATAACTTGTGATTTTAAGCAAATTTTCATATGTTTATTGACTGTGTACAGATTTTCTTTGGAGAAAAATCTCTTATAGCAAATTTTCCATTTTTTTCATTGAGTTGTTTGCTTTTGTTGTTATTGAATGGTATTGTTCTTTATGTGTTCTTACTATAAATCCCTTATTAGATAAATGATTTTCATTTTTTTCTATATTTTAATTTTTTTTAGTTGTAGTTGAATGCAATATCTTTATTCTATTTTTTTTTAATGTGGTGCTGAGGATTGAACCCAGGGCCTTGCACATGCTAGGCAAGTGCTTTACCAGGCAACAACCCCAGCCCTGATTTTTAAATATTTTACCTCATTTTCTAGCCTTTTTATTTTTATTTTTATTTTTATTTTGATACTGGGAATTGAACTTTGGGGCACTTGGCCACTGAGCCACATCCCTGGACCTATTTTGTATTTTATTTAGAGTCAGGGTCGCCCTGAGGTTGCTTAGCACCTTGATGAGGCTGGCTTTGAACTCATAATCCTCCTGCCTCAGCCTTCCAAGACACTAGGATTATAGGCATGCACCACCACACCTGACTATTTTTTACTTTCTTGACAGTAATCTCTGATGCATAAAAATTATTGATTTTCACAAAATATGATTTATAAATTCTTGTGTTCATGGTGTTGGTGTCATATCCATGAGATCATTGCCAAATCCAAAGTCATGAATATTTCTCCCAAGTTTTTCTTCTTTGAATTTTATAAGTTTCACTCCTAAGTTTAGTCTTTGATCCATTTGGAGTTAATTTTTATGCAAGTTGTTTGTTTAATTCATTCTTTTGCTTGTAGATGTCCAGTTTTCCCAGCCCTGTTTGTTAAAAAAGACTATCTTTTTCCTCCATGGAATGATTTTGGCGTTCTTTTTGAAAATGAATTGGTCATATTTGCAGTGGTTTCTTTCTGGTTTCTCTCTTCAGTCCATTGCTGCCATGTGTGGGTTTACAACTGTGTGTCACTAGTCTTGGGCAATAAAGATAATAACCTCCTAGGGATGTTATAATGATGACTTGAAATGACTTTAGAACTTCCTCTAGTGCTTTGATCATCACTTAGTTAAGAATGAGTCAATTCTAAATCATAACACTTAAGTGCTTGAATACATGGGATACTATAGTTCATGTCTATAAAACTTTCTTTCAGCAAATTAAACAAAAATCTAGGTGAGGATTAATAAAAATACAGAAATCCCATGTATCCTCATATAAGTAGTGTGCTAATAGAGATAAAATAAAAATGTAGAAAACAAATTGGGAGGATGGGTACTAGGAATGTATAGAGTAAGAGAATGTATCGATTCTCATTCTTGGTCTACCATTAACCAACTAGGCCAACGTAACTTATTTAATCACTGAGCTCCAATCACTTCTTCATAGAACAAGTAGTCTATTCTGACTCCATGAACAATCTCAGGATGGGAATGGGCTGGTAAAAATCAGCAGGCTAGGTTGCAATGACAATTCCATCATCATCATAAGCAGTCGCAGCATATCATCTCGGAAAAGAATGGGAAGCACTGATCAAAGGCTGTATCAGGCGGTGTCACATAGCTGTTTAAAAAACTCCAGTAGATCTCTCAACAAGAGCAATGTATATACAGACAACATATATACAAATCCTAATTCTCTAGCCTAGTACACCATCGGACAATATCTACCTGCCTCCCACATGCCATCACCCTGTGCTCTGTCCCAACCTTCTGTTTTCATTATTTCTATTTTCTGGATTTCGTCTCCTGTCTTACTTTATCTGTTGCTTGAGGAATCTCTACGCATCTGTCAAGATGTAGATTAAATATCACCTCTTCTATGAAGCATGCACTTATTCTCTCAGAATTAGGTCATCTTCTATGTTCTCATAAAGCACCAAGTGTCTATTTCTATAATAGCAGTTGCTGAATGGTTTTATTGTTATCTACTTATATGTTGTTCTACCTACAATTGTGAGCACCTTAAGGGAAAAACACGTTTAGTCATTTTGATGGATAGCATTTAGTTCATCCATATGACCAATAAATCTTTATAGATTAAATCTTTATATGTGGATATTGACGAGGTGATTTAAAATGTCTTAGAAGTTGGTGATATCAAGGATGGGGGAAAATATTTGAAGCAATCTTAGTCAAATGGCCTGGTTCGGTATTTGAGATAATAAGGGGTTATCACTGTCCAAAACAATACTAATAAGTTGATGGTAAAGGTGGGTGGGTATTTGTTTGATGACTCCTCATTCAGATGTAATTTCCAACCTAACATCTTAAGTCAGAGATGAAAGATAATTTAGAATGCCAAAATAAAATAACACCAAAGATGATTCTGTCTTATTAATGCTGCCAACTCCCCTTGGTTTTATAGGTTGTGTTTTTCTTACCTTCAGATGTTACTCCAAATAGTGAACAACTTGACCCAGAAGAAAATACTGTATTACAATTTGAGCTTCAGGAAGAATCTCCTAGGATTGATAGGACATTAAACAGACAAACTGTTTTCATTGGAGGCTATTCTTTCTTCAAGTTAAGGGTTTTAAAAAGTCCTTTAGTCCACCATTGCATGTTGCCAACATGTAATAAGTGTAAGGGTAGTAAGAGCACATCTTCTGCACCTATTCCAGAGGAAGATAATCTGAATGATCAAGACATGCAATATGTTATGACACAATCCACCCAAACAGAAACTCAGTTACCTCAGAAAAAAGCCTTACCCACCAAAGATTTTCTAGCCCCGCCCGTGCAAACATTCCAAGCTTTGCCTGCTGATGACTTGCCATCTCAGGCTCTACTAATAGAAGCCCCTCCTGAGCCAGTTATGCTCTATGCAACCCCACCATCACATATCAGCCAATCTTTGGATCTGACATTTGAAGACATGCCCTCTCAAGATGTGCTCACTGAAGAAAGACCATCCCAAGACACAATTTTCCAAGAGATAGCATCCACACAAACAACATCGCAAGACATGGTCTACAATGCTCTGTCAGCACAGGCCACTCCATCCTACTCCATAAGGTCCTCTAAGATAAAACAGCCATCTCAAGATCTTGAACCTCAACGCCAGCAATCTTTAGAAATGCTATATAGGGACATTCGAGCAGAAGTCATGGAACAGACCCGGGAATGGAAATCTCAGGACCAACACCCAAGACACTTTTTCTCATTCCATAAACCCAAAGATGGAAAGCACCACCGAAACAGATTTTCCTTAGAACTGCCAGGAAAAAGCAAGCAATCCCCAAGGAGATATTCTTTAGACCTACAAAGCAAAGGTAGGCAGTCTCTAAAACGGAAATCCCTAGACCAGAAAATCAAAGCCTGGCTATCTGCAAGGAGGCAGTCTCTAAAAAAGCAAGCTAAATATACCCAAACCACAGAACAATTCTCAGGGGAGTCAGTTGGACATCTTCAGACAGAAGGGAAGCCATTCCCAAAGGAACAATCCAAACATAGAGAAGATAAAGAACAGCAGGTGTCTATGGAGCAAATCCCTAAGAAACAAACTCAAGTCAAACAAGCTGAAGATCAGCAGGTTCAAGAGGAAGAATCCCCAAAGGAACCATCTCAAAATAGGCAAGCCAATACCCCGCAAGTTCAAATAAGGAAACCTTTAAAGCAGATGTACCAAGATTCGGACACCTCAAGCCAGGAACACAAAGATGGGCAATTCTTCCCAAAGCCATCTCTGCAATGTAGAAAACAGAATTGGCAAAACTTTAACCAGCAATCTGAAGACTGGAGAGGTCAAGGTAGGAGAAACAAAGATTGGATAGCACGAGACTGGCAATCAGAAAAGAAGCATGCCCTACACCAGAAGACCCTAGAGATTTTAGAGAAACAATCTCTAAAGCAGAAAGGTCTGTGCCAGAAAATCCCATCCCAGGGCACTCCAGCCCAATATAACCTAAGCAGGCAATTTCAAGGAAAAGACCAAAAAGAGGCTCAATCCAAAGTTGCACTAGAAGAAGATAAGCCAATAAAAGACACCAAAGAAGGGAAACCAACGAATCTGCAACTAGAAGAAATGAACCCAGATTTCCAACCTTCTTCTAGCCACAGTTTAGTACAAGACACAGATTTAAACTATTTGTCCAACATAGATTCAGAACAAGAGGTACAGCATTATGCTTCAGCGAGCTCAAACTCATACAAAGATTTGAATATAACTTCTAGCTCGTGTTGGTCAAAAGAACAACCGCAATCTGAAGAGTCTGACTAACAGGCAGAATCTACCCAACTATCACACTTCCCCCAATAAGAGAAGCTAAATGAAGGAGAACAACAGAGTCTTTCCCATGTTCTCAACTGTGGTCGCCATCTAATTCGCTCACCAGAAGATGAAGAGCACGCAGAAAACTCCAAAGAATTCATTCTTATTAGAACAAAATGACAACAAATGACATGTTAATACTATATCAGAATTTTCTGGGAGTGAAGGAATAAATCGCATGTCAACTTTTGTTGTCTAAATATTTAGTGTTTCAATTTATAATCACCAATTTGTTTTAGAACTTAACACTTCATAGGCGACTTTCCTGCGGAGCCAACATTTTTTGGCCTCCTCCTTTGTGTCCTAGAGAGAGTCAGACAGTCAACTAGAAGTTTTCAGGATCTAGAGGTGTTCAAGAATCAGAAGAGTCAGGAATAAAACTCACCCCCATCCTTCCTGTTTGGTGTTTCCAGGTCTCCCATTTATTCTCCTTCCCTGAACTTGTGTCAAGGATATAGTCCCTAGGTTGACTCAGTGTTCAACCAGATGGAAGGTGACAATGAAGACAGGATGTGTGGAGGGGGGTGAAAAACATGCACCTAGAGACAGGAAGGTAGGGGGAAGGGAAGGGCAGAGGTACAGCTGTGATAAAATACAATCACCTGTAATGTGCTGAGTGTGGCTCTAGGTCCCTTTCATACACCTGTATTCACTCCTAGTTTCTCAGCCCAACATGATCTCATTTCTGTGAAGAGATTATGTTATCAAAAGCCATCAATTATCCTCCATTTTTTCTCTTTCCTCCTCTCAGATCTACCTGCCCTTTCCAATAAATATCTGGAAATATCCAGAGATTTGCCAGGTTGTATCATTATCATCTGGAGGAGAAGATCTAGATTTATTTGTAATTTAAATTAAAAGAAAAAAAAAACTAGAGGATTTGGGGACTCCTAAGCAAGTGACAGTTGGTCCTCCAGAACTCTTCAGTATGGAGATGGATCTTTTTAAAGGGGAGATCGTTTGCAAAACAGAGAAAGATGAGAAACTTTTAAAAAAACGAACTCCAGCTGCAGTAAGATAGGAGAGAAAGAATACAAAGAGCCTTTCTTGGAACTTCGAGGAAGACTAATTCGGTTGACTGTGAATCAGAGACTGTGGTCTGATCGTTTGGGACATCATAACTTCCCTAGAATAGCTAGTAGTAAGAAGCTTGAAATAAAACCTTGATTTGGGAACTTTTTAAAAAAAAAAGAAATACAAAGATATTATACACTTTTCCATAAACCACCTTCAGAGTAGAGTAATACCCATATAAAGAGTGGGTTTTGGAAAGTTGCAAAATAAGAAGGAATCTAAGGATTTAGGAATAAAGATAACTAGTAAACAAATTCATGTCATCCATTTGTAAACACATCTAGGGTTTCATTAGCAGAAGCGTATAGAGTTTCACAGTCAATCCCAAATAGAAAAATGGGGTAAAATAGCTTCTAGGCTGGCATAGCGATATTTTCAATGTTCTTATAGTTAAGTTCCTGGAAATACCTGTCGCTGATAAAAAAAAAAAAACAAAATGAACTTTAGAAGTATGCCGAAGTCCGGCTGCAGCAAAATAACAGGGGGGGGGGGGAGGGGGGGGGTGACGAGCAACTTGTGTAGATCGATACAGCAGGAGTGGGAGCCGTTTACTGTAGGTCAACAGAGGTATTTATACATTCCACACAGCTTATCTAATTAACATAAACTAGATACAGCAGTCAACCAATAAGGAATCTCCACACTTAATGGCTCGCTGGCCTTACTTCACAAACCACTCCCTCTGGCATTTTGCCAGGCCCCATCCAGACTTGTTTACAGACTAACATTTCTCTGGCAAAATGCCAGGCACCATCCTGACTTGTTTACAGACTCTAACAGAAGTATAAAGAAAAATGAAGTATTTGGCCACTAGGATTAGAATGGTAATAATAGAAATAATACTTATTGTTTTATTTTTATTTTAGTAGAATTTATTTAGCATCGATTATAGTCCAAGTACTTTATCATTCACTAAGAATAACCTTACAATTATTATTCCATATAAGAAATTTAACAGGTAATATATACATAAGTTAATATCAATATGCAAGTTCATAGATAACTTAGCCTAAGTACTATAACTAGAAAATAAAAGGACTTAGAATTGTGTCTAGACTTTTTTTTTTACTCCCAAATATGAGTCTTACTGCATCACCAGAATTGGCCTGTATGAATTAAAACATAATAAATAAGCTGTCTTTCTTCATTTGTCAGATACTATGAGAATGTTATTCTAGTCATCATGCTTAGGGAGGGGGGAAAATAAACCAGAAAACATCCAAAATATTGTGGGGCAAGTGTCTCAGAAAACACCCCAAGTCCCACTTTTGTCCAAATGAAAGAGTATTTATTTCGACCGGCCAGGACTGCTTCCTACAGGACCAAGGTGTCTCTGCAGAAAACAGTCTGGGGTGTCAACATTTTAGGGTATTTAAAGGCAAAAACCACATCAGGGTTGGCATACCTGTAAGCAAGCAGGAGTACAGAAGCAGAATCGTGCAGTTAGCAAAACAATGCAACGGATACACTGGCATTTCCCACGGGACTTTCCGGGTTGGCATAGCAGCAAACATGCAGAAGGGAAGTAGGTCAAGATGACCCTAGTTGAGGACAAATTAGAGAATGGTCACTAATGTGTAGACAACCAATCTCTGACAGGGTACATTATCCAAGAAAAATGGGAACCAAAGAGAGGACAATTTTACATTGTATAAAAATTGCCATTTTGTGTTGCCAAGTATGCTATGGTAGGTAACGATTAGTGGGTACAAAGATGGGTTTTCCCATAGGAGAAGTATTCCTTACATGATATAGAGTCTCAGGGTAAAATGGAGTCTGTTTGGTCATTGCCCATATAGCCTGGCCCATAACACAGAGTACAGCTAAGCCATGGGTAGAAAGGGTAAAATAATACCTTATGAAGTGTTTTGGAGGAGAGTTTGCTAAACTCGGAGAATACTAACCTAGCATCAGGTAGTTTTATGAAAGACGGTCACCATGAGGATTCTATGTCCATGGAAAATTGAATGAGTGAAGGGTAAATCCAAAGAAAAGACATTTTAAGGGAATGAGCAGTGTTTACAAATGTTCTCACTGGTAAGTGCCTAGAAGTTGATCACATTGGTGACAGTAGGAAATTCAAATAAAGTTCTGATCTCTATGGGAAATACCAGAGGTGACAAGACAAAATGTAAAAAAAAAAAAAAAGAAGACATGAATTCTTTTATTTTATCCATTTCCCTGCAATTTGACATGCAGATCCTTCCACACAGACATGGAGTCTATGTCCTTACATTAGAACCTGGACTATCTACACAGTTGTGTAGGCCAAGGGAACACTAGCATATGACTCAGATGAAAAGCATCTGTGAATTGGAAGAGAACCAGGAATCTGCCGACTGTCCGACACGTGACCGAGGACATCCTACTTCATCCAACTCTGGACACTCCACCAGTTGACCACTCAAGTGTGAGAGAAGTTGGTAGAGATGAGCCGAGTTTGAACAGGACCAGAAGAACCAACTATGGCTCACAGAAGTGTCAATGAAGTAACAACAGTAGTTGTTAGAAGCCACTAGGTTTGGGGTAGACTTTTACCCAGGGAAAGCTACTAAAAAGCAGGTGAATAAAAGAAAAGAAAAACAGTGACAGGCTACGAGGATGCTATGTGTGCTTCCAAAATTGGCTAATTAGATCTATAGCCTAAGAGGCTTGGTCCTCCACCTGCATGAGTATAGAAAATGAGGAATTTTTTCTAGTCGCCATTTAGTTGGGAACTAAGATGTCTTTCTAGGTCATCTAGTCTGATCTGGTCTAGAGAAACATGAGGAAGCCGAGATCAGCATAGGGGGATATGACTTTTCCATGGTGACAATGTGTTTCTGATCAAACCAAGAACACTAGTGAGTTCCTCGGATCCACAGTCCTGGGCAGCTTACTTTCTAACTTACTTGGGATCTTGCCCAGTCCTGAGATTCTATGACTCTGTGACTCTATCATTCTATAATTCCAAACCCAAGTAAACAATGCCAGCGCTCCAGACAGGCCTGGAACAGCAAAAGAACATGGTCTAGACTGAAAGACCAACTAAAAAAAATTTTTTTTTCATTTGAAAACACCAACAGTACCATCATGAACTCAAGGGAAACGCACAGTCCTGTGTTTCTGGTATTTCCTCCAGAGATCAACCAACCAGAGTATCATGAAAATGTCCTCTCAGCCACCACCTACGCATCTCAAAACCTCCTGCAGAAATTACTTACTTCAAAACTGAAGATCTTAGGGGTAAGACTTGCCTCCCTGTGTGAATTCTACTAAAGGGGCCGAGGGAAAGAATAGAAAGAAACGTCTGGTGGCCCATGTGTCCAGGTGGGAGTCGATTCCAAGTTTTATTTCCACTCAATTCAGAGAGTAGGGATTACATTTCTATACCCATACGCATGAGATGCTGCAAAGAGGAGAACGCAAGATGAAAAAGTCAAGGGCCCTAGGCTCTTGACATTCACATTCTCCATACTGACCAACTATTAAATTTTTTCTAGTTGATTTCTGAGAGAAGAAATGGGAAGGAAAATCAACAAAAAGTCAACAGGACAGAGTCTTATGTCTTGGATTATTGCAATTTTCCCAGTTTTATATTTTTTTCTGATCAAAAATCAGAATTCAAAGCCTGGCATGAAAATTACATGTATATTTGCATACAGCTGTTGCAGAATAGCCTCTTAATACTATTAATACTCATCTCTCCATTCATCCGGCTAACCCATGCCATAAAGATTAATTTTCTTTTTTTTTTTAACCAATCCCTCTTTAGGATAATGTGGGGATTCGGTTGTATTGGAGATTATAATTTGTCCATATCTGAAAACATTTGTCCTCTCAGGCCTCATCCTCCAAGAATAAAAAAAAAAAAATAGAAATTAATTTTTCAGAAAAAAATATAATAGAAAAGTGGAAAAAGATGGTCAAGTAAAATGAAGAAGAGAACCATCAATGTAAACTGCTTTAGCATCTATTCAAATATAATGAAATCCAAAATTGTGCTAAACAATTCAAATTACTTTTCAATGGAGCATCTAATAGGAGCTATAAATGGTGGTAGTGATGGCGGGTCAGATAGAGAATAGTTACTTCCAACTAAAAGGACAAGACAATTTTATGGCAATTTTGGCATTTAACATGAACTCTAAAGAAGTGGTGGAATTTCAACAAGTGGAAATAAAAAGAGAGGAAGGAGGCAGGACAGTCTAAGTGGGAAACACATCCTAAATAAATGCATATGGTAGCAGGTTAGGAATGGCAAAAGAGAGCTGGGAGAGGTCAATCAAGGCTTCAAAGACTCAAGAAGGTTAAAAAATAGGAAGCAACCATCATGGACAAATGAAAACCACAGGATATCCACATCATGCAAGAGTATTCATTGGTAAAAGAAATGAGCTGCCCAGACAAGAAGAGACGCAGGGAAACTGTAAACACTAGGGTTCAGTGAAGGAGGACAGTTTATAAAGGCTACCTATTGTAGGATTCCAACTATAAGGCATTCTGGAAAAGACAAAACTATGAGATAATGAAAAGATCAGTCAGTGCCAGCCAGAGGTTCTAGGGAGACAGAAAGGGATGCATAGGGTAACTCAGAGGATTTTAAGGTCAAGAAAATGATTCTGTATAAAATTGTAACACTACAATGGCAGACTTTTGCCAGAACTCGCAGAATGTGCAACATAAAATGAGGTCTAATGTGATCTCTATGGACTATAGTTGATGGGGTGTCCATGTCGGTTCATCAGCTGTATTAGATGTCCCTCCATGATGTGAGATGGTGGTGGTAGGAAATGCTGGGATGAAGGGGAAGAGGCAGGAAGAGGAAGGAGAAGAGATGTAGGAAACCTCTTAAGTTTCTAATCAATTTTACTGGAACCTAAAACTTTTCTAAAATATAAAGTCTATTGATTTAAATGAAATGCTAAATATGGTAAATGTCATGTGCCACAATAAAAATCATGAGATAACATATTTGTGTATTTTGGTACCAGGGATTGACCTCATAGACGCTTACCACTGAGCCACATCCCCAGCTCTTTATTTCATATTTTATTTGGAGACAATTGCTGAATTGCTTAGGGCCTTGCTAAGTTGTCGAGGCTGGCTTTGAACTCACCATCTTCCTGCCTCAGCCTCACAACCTGCTGGGATAACAGGCATGAGCCACTGCGCTGGACATGAAATAATACTTAAAAAATAATAAAAAAATTCAAAAGCAACCATGAAGGTACTTTGAAGACCCAAAATTCAATAATTATATGTGTTCCCTCTTTATGAGATTTGATAATATAGACAATTAGTTTCCAACCTATAAAATTACTGAAACTACTAAAAGTGCTTATTTCATAAAGTATATAACAAGTTCCTATGCCTCAATGTGGAACCACTGACCCACATTTTTGAGGAGGAAGAATACTAGAAATATGTTATCTTTAAAACATTTCTCTGAGTGAATCTAATGCCCACAGGATTCAGGAATTACTATTCAAACAATTCTGAAGAGTAATATAATTTGGAGTTGTTTTGGAATTTTACTTTAGCACTGACTCAACATGTGGAAAAAGAAGATAGGTGCAGGAAAGCCAGTTAGAAAATTCTAATAATTGAGATGAATGAGTGGTGGCTATTGAGGTGACTGAATTTCCCAGATTCCTATAGTAAGAGCAGTATTTGCCTCTATAATACTTACAATCTTAAGAAGTCAGAATGTGTCCTCCTAAAAGAGCTCACTCCCAAAAATGGAATAAAAGGGCTCGGGTTCTCTTTGCCCAGTATTTTTTAAAACTTACCAAAGCTTCTGCAGAGCAAAGAAAATGATTAAGAGTGTGAAGAGAGAGCCTACAGAATGGGAGAAAATCTTGGCCAGCAACTCCTCTAACAGGGGATTAATATGGGCAGAATATATAAAGAACTAAAAAAACTTAACACCAAAAAACAAACCAAATAACCCAATCAATAACTGGGCAAAAGAACTAAACTTTTTAAGAAACTTTGCAAAAGAAGAAACACAAATGGCTAATAAATTTAAAAAAAAAAAGAAAATTCAATATCTCTATCAACCAGGGAAATGCAAATCAAAACTGCACTAAAATCTCATCTCTCCAGCCAGAATGTCAGTGATCAAGAATAAAAACAATAATAAGTGCTGGCAGTATTGTGGGGGGAAAAGGTACACTTGTACATTGCTTTTAGGACTGCAGATTACTGCAACCACTCTGGAAAGGAGGATGAAGATTTCTCAAAAACTAGGGATGGAACTACCATGGTGACTCAGCTATCCCACTCCTTCATATCTTTCCAAAAGATCTGAAATTGGCATACTGTGGTGACACAGCCACCTCAATGTTTATAACAGCACAATTCACAATAGCTAAATTATGGAATCAACCCAGGTACTTGTCAATAAATGAATGAATGAAGAAATTGTGGTATACATATACAATGGAGTTCTAGTCAGCCATAACAAAGAATGAAACTATGGCACTTACCAGTAAATGGAAGAAAGTGGAGAATATCATGCTAAAGGAAAATTAGCCAAACTCAGAAATTCAAAGGTTTCATGTTTTCTCTGATATGCAGAAGCTAGAGTAAAATAAAGGAAAGGGGAAGGGAGATGACATAAAGATAAAGGGCAGATAAGTAATGTAGAAGGAAATGGAGAAGCAGAGTGGAGGGATGGGAAAGGGGAGGCAATGAAGAATGAATTCTTTAAAAATCTTAATATGTGCACATATAAATATACCACAGGGAATTTCATCTTGATGCATAAGTAAAAAGAACCAAATATAAATTAATAGATGAGTGAAAAAGAAGTCTAGTAGAGGAAAAGGAACAAGGAAGGGGAGAGAGAAGGGGGAGGGAAATGGAGACACCATGAACTGAAGTCTAAGTCCATTCATGGACGAGTTTGTCAGGATGAACCCAACTACTGTGTATGGCTATAAAGCTCTGATTTTAAAAATTGTGGGTCCAGGCTTCATGAAAATATTCTCACTTAGGGCTCCACTAAAAGTGATAGTTGCTATGGCAGCAAGTGAGATCACTCAGTCTGAGAAGGTGGACTGAAAGTAAAAGAGGGCAGAGGGCATAGACTCCTGTTCTTTATGCCATAGTTTCTGTTCTTTATGTCACTTTCGCGGTCTTCCCTAACACTTGTCAGGCTGCTGCTTGGTGTTGCATTGCATCACAAGTGTGGCACAGGAGGGAAAACAGAACAAAATACAGAGTCCAAGAGAGCTTTAGCCTTGGTAGGGGGACAGCAGGCTGAGCATGGGTCATAGGCAGGGGTTTTCTGACAGTCCACTTCTCCCTGAAACAGGCTGGTGCTGCAGTTTAGAATTGAGTGCTCGTCCAACATTCACTCATATGTGCTAAGGAGTTGGACAGCTTATGAAGACACAAGTTTCTTGGTTTCCTCCTGGGGATTCTGATAAGTACAGGATAAGACTGAAACTTTGCATTTCTGGCTCACAAGAGATGCCGAGGTTGCCATCCATAGGTCACATTTTCAGGAACATTGACTTAGATCATTTTCCCGATTGCCAAATATCACAGAGGAATTAAGCACATACCTGTGAGCATCATAAAGGGACTTTGACTATTCTTTTATTTTTCATAAAAGAAGGTAAACTGCCAAATCTTTTTAATCAAAAGAAGATGTAAGCAGAAGGGAATCCCGTCACTTTGTTTTTTTTTCTCACTATGATTTTCCCCTCATTTACAGGCTACTCAGATCCTGATTGGAATTGTAAACTTTTCTTTTGGAATTATTTTTCTTTTCACCTTGGTACCTCCTTACCCAAGGTTTCCTTTTATACTTCTTTCAGGATACCCATTTTGGGGCTCTGCTTTGGTGAGTATAATCAATCAAGTTCAATTTGAAGCCATGCCACCCAGGATGGCGGGAAATTCCTAGTTATGAAATAAACTATATTCAGGAGTATGGTGGGCTTTGAAAAGTACGACCAAGAAAAAAAAATCAGCCTTTGTGAAATTACTTCCCCATTAAATTACCAGAATGACTGTTTTCCCAGCTTGAAGTCTTGAAATTCCTCTGGGAAAATTTCTTTGGGCCTTGTAGTTGTTTATTTGTTCATTAATTTGTTCAAAATTTATTGCTAATATAATCTAGATCCATAGAGAAAGACAAGGATCCAAAAGTTAGTACAATGAGAGTCCTTCAAAGGGCTCCCAGGCCAGGCCAGGGAGAAAACTTGTCCACGGATCACATGAAGGTAAAATGATCTCACACAGGTGTAGGAAGTACTCAGGTAAACAGAGGCAAAGGAACAACTTCCTCCTTAGAGAAATGGAGAGGCAGAGAGGGGAGCACGGAGGACCTATTTAACCACGTTCAATAAACATTACTTTAGCATCTAATTTAGCACCAGAGAATGAGTGGAGTTTAGGGGTTGCTCATACAGGCAGTCCCCAATCTCAAGGTCCCAGTTGAGTGGAGAGTCAGACAAATTACCATGGAGTGATGAGTGATGACAAAGGTCATAGGGAAAGCATCTAAAAGCATCAGGGACATTGTCCAGAGCCACTTCCAGTCTGAGTTTTAATGGATGATGAAGATATATCCAGGGCATCCGGAGCAAGGGATAGGAGTGTCTTGTTGCATGCCAAGGGGGAAATAAATGCAAAAGGCTGGAGGTGTGGGGAGCGTTGTGTATTCTATGTCCTGCAAGAGTTTAGCACAGAGGGTGAGAGTGCAGGGAGGGGGGTGGAGAAATGCCAGCAAGGAGGCTAGAAACTTAAACTTGGGTGGGCTGTAATGGGATGGGAAGTTTCCACTGGACAATAATGCTATCATATTTGGCTCACCTTCATGAAAATTCTTGGGATTTTTTTGTTGTTGTTCAGAATTAACAGCATATTAGCTACCAACCCCAGATTAGGTTGTAAGAAAGATGGAATCAGATCTTATTGGTGATAAGTGGATGTGACACCTAGTGTGTCGTGACAGCAAAGCTGAGTCCACACAATAGCCGTAAAAGGAAGATGAGTGAGAAAGCTTAATGTCCCGTAAGGTTAAAAGAAAATCTCATGCTCAAATAAGTAGCGAAGCCTGGAGCCGATGTCCAGTGCAGTGTTTTTGTCCTTTGTCCTGTGTGGACAGTCATCCAGACAGCTTCCCCTTCTCAGGCGTGGCAAGACCATGTGAACTCAGGAGGAGGATGCAAAGGGAATGTGTGGACACCCATGGCGTGGGGACTCTTCCACGTCAGCTAACCATGGCCCCCATTAAGATACTCATTCTCTCCCACAGTTCATTACATCTGGAGCCTTTCTCATTGCGTTAAAAAGGAAAACCACCGAATCCATGGTGAGTGATGTTTCCCCTTGATTAAAAACTTACAACTTTGAAATTATTCATCCTAGCCTTGAAAGTGAGTTTTGAAAATCCCTAGGTGACCACAATTCCACAAACGGCCAAGTACTCATACCATGAAATGGCATTTGCTTCCTACTTTCATGGAATCGTAAGCTCCGAGTGCCAGAAGAGTGTTTTCTGGGTCACCAAGCCGAATTCTTATTCTAAATGTGAAGACGCTGAGGCACAGAAATGTTAAGCAACTGGTTCAATTTCCTCAGTCCCTTAGTGGTAGAATGCATCTCCATATTCCTGCTAGCCCATCACTCAGTCTTTCTGGATATTTAGTGCCTACTGCATGCCAGACACTCTGACAGACACTTATTTGACCCACAGGAAAGATATACTGTAGAAAACCTAATTAAGTCAGAAGTAGAATCTAGAAATCAAAAGTGTTGCTAAAGAATGTGAAATTATAACTTATAGATTCATTATAACTAGAATAGGTCTACCCAAAGATTCAGAGATATTAGATATTGATTATAAGCCAATAAATGATTTTTCTGAACCACTTATTGACTTATTAATAGGAGTAAATGTAAATATGTAAAAAGAATATCTCCTATAAGTTTGTGGCTTGAAATAAAAATTGCAGAGAAATGCAATGTTCAGTTTGACACAAGAGTCTTGAAGTGAAAATGCTAATGGACCCTGAGGTCTAAATGCAGTGGAACACAGTGACCCCACAAAGCCCTGTGTCCCAGGTGCACCCCTCCCCATTCAAATGGAAATCATCGTGGGTGCAGAATGTGAAAAGAAGGAGGAGGAATGTATTAAAAATTCATTGGATCCTCTTATTCTGTGGATGAGGGCTGAGTCCCAAAGAAATGAAGCTAGCCTGTGACACTGTGACACTGACTAGAATCCTGCTCTCCAGCCACCCTCTCATTGCTTTGACTATAGCACAGGCCGGACCTAAATCATTGTATTATGCTCTGATTCTATTTCAGGCGAAAGTGAGCCGGGTAATGAATTTTCTTAGTGCCGTGGCAGCAGCAGCTGGAATCATTCTCCTCACATTTGGTTTCCTTCTAGATCGAAACTACATTTGTGGCTATTCTCCAGAAGGCATTCACTGCGGTGAAATTACTGCGCTCTTGGTTGTAAGTATGCTGTAATTTTAGAGTAAAAAAAAAAAAGATTTCTTAACACTTAATTAGCACCATCCAGATAATACTGTGGATACACATGCCTTGTCTTTTACTCATAAACATTCAGGAAAACCATAATATTTGATAAAACATTCTATGACGCATTATGGAACAGAACAATAAATACATTACAACACCCACCTTTAGAAATTCACAAAGGGTGGAAAAGAGGTAAAACATCGAGACAAGCGAGCGATGTACTAAAAGTGATATACTAAAAGAAAAATACAGGCACAGCAGTTTGGTTTCGGTTCATAGTCCTAGAAGTACATTAGAATTTTAAGCCAAATTGTTCTTCTGATTTTTGATTTGGCTTTAGTAACTTAGGTTAGGCTTCTGATAGAGCATGGTAGATTGAAAATGGGCACTTATTTCTGCTCTTCCCAAAATACTACTAAAGTTAGTGTAAAGGAATGTAAAAGGTGTGAATCCACCTGAAGATAAAAAGGTAGTCAACACATCAAAAAATGGTGAAGAGGGACAGAGATGTAGGTCCCTGATGGAGTGAAGCATTTAGCATATATTGGGCACTGGAATCAACTCATGGTACCCCCCAAAAAATGGCTGAAGACACTAAAAGCTACCTAAAGGAGGTTCTAAGAGAAGTTAGATATTTCACATAGCAGAATCTAAGAATACTGAGCTGGTGGATGCACTTCAACCACAGACATCAGGGCAGAGAACAGAAAATAGGGAGACTGGTTCAGGTAATGGTGGGTTGGGCTATTAGTATCAACTCTTCTTTAAAACAAAAATGCTAAATCAAAAAAAAAAAAAGCCAAACAAAAACCATCTTAAAGATATTAAAAAATCAAAAGTCAGCTGGAACCGCAGGGTGAGTTCTGTAGCCATGGTACGTTAAAGAGCACCAAAGCTGCCATGTCTTCCGGCTGGTTTGTCAACACTGCCCATCTGGAATCTGATTCCCAGCACAAGCAGAGGCCCAAAGTCCACACGAGGTAGAAATACCTGGAAGAGACCTTCTCCACGTTGAACTAAGCCCTTGATGGAATTCTACACTCTTTTTCAATCAAGGATAAAAAGACATAACAAAGTACCCTGTCCCATCATGACAGAGAAATCTTACTGTATAATGTACATAAGGAACTTATAGCCATAGATCAAATGCCCTGTCAGCCACTTCCCACTCCCACTCCAGCTGGGATTTTAATTCCGGTAGTCAGTCATCAAGGGGGCAAGGCAAGAATTACAGACAGAGGAGAGAAAGAGGAAATAATGACGGAATATTTTTGGAACCAATAAAATGATTAACCCACAAGTCCCAGAAGCCTAGTGAATTCTGGACACCTGGACACATAATGAAAATGTAAACAACAAGGGCAGAGAAAATTTCAAAGCAACAAGTAAAGAAGGCCAGTTGTTTTCAAAAGATAGGTGATTTTTTTTTTTTTATCTTGGAGAAGATAGTAACTAGAAGGAAAAATAAGGGAGCTGGAGTCTCCAGAGTGTTGTTTCATCTTTAACGTGCCAAACAAACTAAGCCAAAACTATTCTGGCGTTTGCTAATTTAGACCCACGTAATGCTTCACAGACTTCTATACCAAGGGAATAACCAGGATGCTTAAGTTTAAAAAGCTCACCTTCACCTAATGTTGAAGCATCTTACCATCTTTTAAAACTGAAATATGTAGATCTTAACGAATTTTCCTAAAATGAACATATTTGTATACCAAGTTACTATTTTCTCTCTTTCTATACTGTGAAATCACTATGTCCAAACACCAATAAGAGTAGGGGGTTAAGTACCAAGTTCTTGAGAGCAGAGGGTCTACATATATTGTTTGAAATCTTTCTAAATGACAGATTTGACTATTCTCTCCCATTTATTTATGTATTCACTCAATTGTGTATTTATATCATTATGGACTTGTATGAGTGTTTATTTAATACTTTGAGTTATAATTTAATATTGTGCAAATTAAGAAAATTTCAGCCACTGTGAACTCTTTGGATCCTGTGATCCTTGTACATTCCCCTATTTTGTGAAGGGATTTATTTGTTTTAACATTTCCATAGTTTCAGGCACTACAAGATTCTCTAAGTTCTTCTTGTATATTCCCTGCACAAGGCCTTAGAAGCACTCATTCATCCAGAGGAGCCCACATTCATTCTGTCAATAAATGGTACTAGAAACCAAGATCAGGTACTAGATATGCTTGTTTTACCCAAGTACCATTGTTTCATAGACAGACCCTCTCAGCTGACGGTTATGAAATACCTCTGCATTAACCCAACTTATTCATATATCTATAAATATTTCTTAATGTGCTCAGAACTATGTATATTGAGCTGGACATGAGTTCATAACGATGCATTACCATGTGGATCATTTTAGCTTCTGAACTGGTTATTGGGAAACTACCTCCCAGTAGTGGGAAACCTGTCTCCCACCATCCTCCAGCTGTGCACTTATTTTTTCGATTATGTTCTGTAAATGCAGAGTGGTGTCAGAATTGTTGACCGGCATCTCCATGCTGGACACAGTGCCAATGAGCAGCACCTTTACATTCATGCTAATGGACTTCTTCAGCTTCCCACAAAACTCTGCTAAACACCTTTTTCTCCCTCACCCCTTCAGTGAGCTTATTTCATCTGCTTGTCATACAATTAGATGACTTTGCCACAGTCTACATTCTAGAGTCATCTACATTCTAGAATCACCCAATAACCTGAAATATACCATTTTTTTTAACTTGCATACATTAAAGTTCAGTCTTTTCAACAAGTTACTAATCTTCATGGAATTTACTCATTTGGTTTTTTCTTGCTTGTGCTTTTTGTGTTGTATCTAAGAAATCATTGCCTGACCAAAGATGTACTCTTATACCCTCTTCTAAGGTTTTTATTGGTTCAGGTCTTCCATTTGTCCTTTGAGTTTGTGTGTCTGTGTGTGTGTGTGTGTGTGGTGTGAGGAAAGGGATCAGTTTCATTCTTCTGTATGTCATCTAAGCACCATTTGCTAAAAAGACTTGTTTAACCTATTCTATTCCAAGCCACATTGATGAATATAATATCAATGGAGCATGACTGTAAGGGCTAATGTCTGGGCTCTAAATTCCATTCTATCACTCTATAGCCTACCCTGCGTCGGAACCACAGGGCCTCTATCCCCATAGCTTTGCAATAAGTTCTGAAAACACAGAGTACAAGTTCTACAACTTCACTCTTCCTTCTCAGGATTATTTTTGACTATTTTGGGTCCCTAGATTTTTATATGAGTTTTAGGCTCATCCTGTCAATTTCTGTCAAAAGAAAATTTCAGATGAAATTTTTTTAAGAGGTTGTGTTGAATTTTTAGACAATTTTGAGGGTTATTAGAATCTTAGCATAACAAGTTGCTGTATTTCCTAAACCATGAATCTGGGATATCTCTTTGTTTCATTTAGTTTTTAAATATGTTTCACCAATGTTTTATATTTTCAGTATATAAGCCTTGCAGTTCTTTTGATAAATTCATTCCCAAGTATTTTATCCATTTTGATGTTATCATAGCTGGAGTTGTTTTCTTCATTTTGTCTTCGGAATATTCATTGCTGAGGTGTAGAAGCACAGTTGATTTTTTTTGTATTGATACTGCATCCTGAAATCTTGCTCTCCTTTATAAGTCCTAAGAGTTCCTTTTAGAAGATTCTTTCGAATTTTCTATACATAAGAGCATGTCATCTAGAAATAGCTGGACCTATTCCTTTCCAAACTGGATGGTTTTGCCTGCTTTTTCTGTCTTTATTCCCTGGTTAGAATACCTAGCTCAACCCAGAATCAAAGCTGTAAAAGCAGGCATATTTGTCTTATTACTGAATTTAGGGGGAAGCATACAGTCTCTCACCACCAAGTATGATATCAGCTGAGGGTTTCTGTAGGTGCACTTTACCGAGTTGAGGAAGTTCTCTTCTATTTCCAGTTTGTTGCATATTTTTACCATAATTTTTTAATTTAGTCAAATGCTTTTTCTTCATCTTTTAGTCGGCCATATTACATGGATTGCTTTTTTCCCCCTGTCTTAAACAAACCTTGTATCCCTAAGAAACCCCATCCTGTTTTAGTGCACAATCCTTTGTTGTTATATTGTGAGATTCAGTTTGTTGACACTTTGTTAAAGATTTTTGCATCCATATTCACAAGGAATATTGACACATAGTTCTTTTTTTGTGGTGTCTGTGGTTTTTGCTTGTGGTTAATACTGGCTTTATAGACTAGTTGTAAAGTATTCCTTTCTCATGTTTTTGGGGGAGACTTTGTAAAGAAATGGTATCAGATCGCCTAGAAACATCTCATAAAATTCAAGATAGGCCTGGACTTATCTCTGTGAAAAGTTTTTAATTCCTTGATGTATATATGAATTCAAATTTTCTATTTCATCTTGAGTCAGTTTCTAAGAGGGTGTCCCTTATTGTCAAAATAAATGAATGAAAGACTATGGCGATATTGACTGTTCAGAAAGACTGTCATGAAGGTCCCATGTCAGTAGAGTTGCCAACCCATCATCTAGAAAGTTGAACGAGCAGAAAAGGGAGAAATTAGCCAAGAGACTAAACACATCACAACTGATGGCAACTGACCTTTTCAGAGAAGGCACTTTTGTTCCAGTAGTTTTGAATGGAAGCATTGTAGCTGCTAATGCTGAGGAGCCAGAGCCATCTACCCCACTGTCCCACCTTCCGAAATATCTGCTTCTAGAGTATCTTGAGGACCGCAGCTTGAAGTCTGTAAGAGACGAGGTGGTGGTGGTAGTGATGGTGGTGTTTTTGTAAGTAGGATCTCATCCATGAAGGCTCAGTGCAGTCTCCCTCTGATGCAAAGTAGCCAGTTTCTTGCCTAACATCACCAAGATTTATTAGAGTAGAAGACAGGCAAAGGAAGATGGTTCATACCGATTAGCGGAAAACACGGACAAATGTATTATGCGAATCAGTGTTAACAGAACAGGGTAGAGTAGAATCATGCATTGAGATATGGTATAATGCAGAGTTTCTGTGGATTTAATCAAGGATTAACAAGGAAATAGGAAGTCATTAAATATTGTGAGGACCTTGAAAAATTGTCCCATGCCTCAGAGGTGGAATGTGGGAAAAAGAGTCTTTCCTAAAGTCAATTTCTTAAACACCGAGTAGACTGAGGAAAGTTTCTGTAAGGTTTTAATGCATAGCCTCATTATTTCTTCTAGAAAGAATATTGGTTTGGGAGGCATTTTACTTATTGGTCCTTGTGCCTGGCTAAGAAAACAGCATCATAAAATTGACTCCTGCCCCAGGAACTTATTCTTTCAGATACACAAAGGCATAGACAGAAAGGATGGGTAGAGGCAATGCTTTAGCAGACCTTCATGAGTCAAAACGAAACAAGAACAGCTCTGAGAAGACGGTGAAGAACTTCCGGGAGATGTGATTCCTGGGGGCGGGAGGCAGGGGGGACAAACCCTGAGTGACAGAAAGTGCTGAACTTGCCCCATCCGCATAGACATGCAAGTCCCAACAGGGAAACTCAAGGGGCTTCCGTGGAACAGGTGCTAAATGAGCTCCAGGAGCAGGACCCTAACGGTGGGGGGTCTTGGCTAGACCTCCATGAAGCCTCCATAACCACCAAGCACCCACTCACAGACCACCAGGGAAATCTACAGCAGTTCAAAGCTGGGTTTATTAAATATGCAGAAGAAGACAAGAACGTAGGGTCTTGGGCTCAACAGGGGAAAGTAGAGCGGGTACTTGCAGGGTTTCATCAACTGAATTTATTCATAAAGAAGTTTTCAAGAAGAGTAACACTAGACCTGGTTAAAAACTGGTTAGAATTTACAAACTCAGGAGTATACAAGGCCAGTGGATGGTGTTATTCTTGGAAAACATGAATTGACATGGAAAAACTGTTGCCTTATCTTTACTCTAAAAAGACTTCAAATAAAACCTGGAACTGATACCTGGTTACACACATCATGCTTTGGTGCATTTTGTAAATTTGCTGGTTCATAGTATAGTTGTTTTTAAATTCATGCTTTCTGTTCAGTTCTCAGTGATCTTAACCAAAAGGAAAAAAATTAAAAGACAATGGAAATTACAAAGTGGAAAAAGAAGACACAGCTAGATTGTCAAGTGACTCCTGTGTCAGCTGACTTCTAACAAGTGACAACAGGGTTCAGGAGACAGCAGAATGACATCAGTGTGCTGAGAAAAACAACCTTCAACCACTCACCCATTGTTGTCCATTCTTATAAGAATGTAGTTGAGAAAAAGAGATAAAGGATCTCAGAGATAGAAAAAAATTGAATCGACCTCCTGAAGACCTATTTAGGCATAAAAGGAATAATAAGGAATAAACTCTCAGGCTGAGGATATGGCTCAGTTGGGAGAGAGCTTGCCTGGGTGCAATCCCAACACCACACACACAAAAAAGAATGAACTCCAAATAGGAAAAAATAAAAACCAGCACCAGATGCAAGAAGGAACTAAGATCAAGAAATGCCATGAATATGTGAACAAATGTAACTGGATATTGCTTATAGAAAGTAGTAATAATTATAAGTACTAAGATTAAGCTGTAAGGACATGTTTAAAATAACAGAAAATACTAATATATAAGTAGAGTAAGGGGCAAATGGCATTTCTTCTATTTATATTTGCTAAAGGTAAACATGATAGTGTTATCTGAGCAGAGAATGAAGGTTTTATAAACTTTAGACTTTGGTGAGCTAAGTATGTTTTAAAGTATACAGTATCATCAAAAGTAAGAACCTCAATGAGCACATTGGCAGACACCTGTAATCCCAGCATCTGGGGAAGCTGAGGCAGGAGGATTACAAGTTCAAGACCAGCCTCAGCAACTTAGTGAGGTCCTATGAAACTTAGTGAGAACTTAGTGTTTTTTTAAAAAGGGATAGGTAGGGGCTGAGGATGTAGCTCAGTGGTAAGGAAGCACCCAGTACCAAAACAAACAAAAGAAACGTAGACCTAATATACTTAGAATACTATACTGAATATAATGCACATTTTTGTAGAACATACAACAAAAGGAAAATAAGCACACATTAAAAAATAAAATCATTCTAGATTAACACCAAAGTTGAAGCCAAACAGTGTATGTTCTATGCAATAAACCTTGAGCAATAATAATAACCTCAAAACCCCTATGTGACTATGTATTAAGATGCTTCCAAATGATGTAGGAGCCAGGGAAGAAATCATAATGGAAATATGACAATGCTGTAAAGGGAAAGATCAAAAACTTGTGGGCAAGAGATAAGCACCACTATTGAGGCAATTCATAGTACCTCGAAAGCTAGATACTATAAAATAGGAAACGTGTAAAAATTTATGGTCCAACGATTGAGAATTAGAAAAAAGACAGAAAATTGCTCCCCCCCCCCGACCCCACCCCTCAAAAGCAAGAGCATACATTAGTGAAAAAGAGAGAAAAGAATTCGTGCACATACTAGTAAAGATCAAAACAGTCAACAATGTTTCTTGGAAAGTGCTAAAAATATGTAATTTATTTTCTTTTCTCCACTTCTGGTTATGATAGAGTAGTACCAGGACACCTCTCTTAGGAGAGGTGTTTTTTGTTTGTTTGTTTGTTTGTTTGTTTTGGGGTTGTTTTTTGTTTGTTTGTTTGTTTTGTTTTGTTTTGGTACTAGGGATGGAATCCTAGGATGCTTTACCACTAAACCACATCCCCAGCCTCTTTTTCATTTTTTTATTTTGAGACAGAATCTTGCTAAATTTCTTAGGGTCTTGCTAAATGGCTGAGGCTGGCCTCAAATTTTAGATCCTCTTATCTCAACCTTGCAAGAATCACTGGGATTACAGGCACAACCACTTTAAAACTGATTAGCATTCCACCTGGCTGTTGGAATGCAGATGAAGGAAACCACAGTGACTAGGATCTGAGGAGCAAGGCTCTTGTCAAGAATTGTCCACACAAAGCCAGTGTTCTCTACCACTTTTCTCCTTGAGGTATTTGCTGACTCCTAAGATTTACAGGGTACCAAATCAGAAGCCAGGCTGATAGGAAGCAAGGTCATCATGAACAATATTATAAAAATAATCTGACGCTGCAGACGAAATTCACAAATGCCTTATAAAAGCCCAACAACCCAAACTATGTCAAACCCACCTGTCACAGCAAAGGAGAAAAGAGAACATCTGAAAATTCTTTAATAAAGATTCAAATCTATAATTTAAAACTTTCACCCAAAAAAAGAAAGAAAAAGAAAATCAATTCAGGAGCAGATTAGTTCTTTCAAATATTTAGAAAAGGAGTAACAGTAACTTGAACAAGTACTTATATGGTACTGTCACAATCTTTGACACTAAAATGTGACAAGGACATTGCTAAGAATAAGACAATTATAGGAAGTTCTCTTTTATTAACCTTGTGTAGACATCCGAAATAAAAGATGAGGAACCAAACTGAGTGATACACGTGAGAATTCATCACGGGCTACTCAGTCAAAACCAGAAGTACAGTTGATTTCACATTCAAAAATTTATCAGTAATAGACCTAAATGTGAAACAGTAAACTATAAAGCTTCTAGACTGGGAGAGAGAATTTAGGAGAACATTTTCATGACTGGAGGTGCTCAGAGCATGAAAGAGACTAACAAGAATAAATAAATAAATAGGAATGCTTTTTTAAAAATTTTTTTAAGTAAAAGGAGCAAACAAACTAAAACTTCATCAAAGTCATCATTAAGAGAGTGGAAATCAAAGCACACAGTGGGGGTAATTTTTCCTATCAAATGACCCATATGTGGAATACACTTGAAAATTAGTAATAAACTGGCAAAAAGTTAAAATGAGAAAGGCTTTCACAAGCACATCAGAAAGAAGACAGATGGCTAGTGAGCATGTGAAAATGTGTTCAATGCCATTAGTCCTCAGAGAAGCACAAATTAAAATCACAGTGAGATACTACTATGTATACATTGGAATGACCTTAATTAAAAATATTGGCAATACCAAGTGTCAGCAGGAATGTGAAGCAGCTGGAAGTCTTACATATTTTTGGTGGGGGGCAAAATGAGGTGTTCACCTTGGAAAACTATTTAGCGGTTTTTAACACGGTAAAATACACCTATTTTATGTCTCACACATGAGAATATTCACAGCAACTCTGTTCATCATGGTGAAAACAGGAGTAATTCAAATGTCCATCAACAGCAAAAGAGCTCAACAAGTGGTGATTATTCAAATAACAGAGTATCTCTCAGCAAGAAAAAAGAATGGCTTACTGATACATGGATCAACACGGATGAACTTCAATCCCTTATGGTTTTTTATTGGTTCTTTTTAGAACCATGACAGTAGAATCCATTTTGAAGTAATTATCCAAGCATGGAATATGTCTTATTCTAATTAGGAGCCCATTCTTGTGGCTGTACCTGGTGGTGGATTCATACATGTTCATGGAAAAATTTTGTCAGATTCATTCCACTGTCTTTCCTTTTCCTATCTGCTCAATCCATTATGTTAAACACACAATTTCAGATACAAAAATGAACAGGCAAATTTAATAAATGATCTCAGAAATTCAGAGGAGAGGATACTCTAGGTGATGTCGGAGGATTGACAGGGAGAAAACAGAGACCTTACTGGAGTGATGGCAATGTGCTGTATCTTGATATAGGAAGCAAACAGATAGATAGATAGATAGATAGATAGATAGATAGATAGATAGATAGATAGATAGATAGATAGATAGATAGATGATATAGATAGAATGTACTTCTTTATTTGTAAACTCTAATGCTAAAAATATTAGGAAATATTTTTAAAGCAGATAACAGTTTTATATTTTTATGTACAGAGTGCATATAACTCAAGAAAAAAGTCAAAAACACTACTAAAAAGGGAAGGAGTTTATACAAAAGCAACTCAAATTCACTAGTAACCAGGGAAATGACAAATGTATTAACAATGGACTAATATTTACATTCATTAGCCTAGAAATAATTAAAGAGATATCACAATTATTACTGGCAGATACATGGTGAATAGGATGATCTCATGTATCAGCAATAGAAATATAAGATGTTTATACCCTTTTAGAAAGAGAGGAGACATTGTTTACTCTTATGAAAGATGCATATACCTTTTAACCCTAATATTCACCTCCACAGCAAGTAAACCACCTATAATTATGGGTTTTGTACATTATCTGGCAATTAAAAACATGTGGCTCTAAAATAGTCATTTAAAAATGCAGTAGAAAAACCTGGTTGAGGAACAGAATGTTATTGTATTAACCTTTGCAACTTCAGTGTAAGATTCAGCTCCCAGAGGACGACACACCTTGGCTGGCACAGCCCCTGTGTCCAGCCTCTGAGCTATGACAAAGTGTGTGTCCCTCTTAGTCGTGCACTTACTTGCTATGACTAAAAGACTCAACCAGCACAATTATAGACTAGGAAAAGTTAATCTGGGGGCTCCCAGTCTCAGAGGTCTCAGAGAGACAGTGGCTCCATTCCTCAGGGTTCAAGGTGAGGATCATGGCAGAAGAGTGTGGCAGAGGGAAGTGGCTCACATCATGATCAGGAAGCAGAGAGAGATTTCCACTTGCTACAAGATATATACCCCTAAGCCATGCTCCCCAATATCCACCTCTTCTAGCCACACCCTACCCACCTTCAATTACCACTCAGTTAATTCCTATCAGGGTATTAATTCACTGACTGGGTTAAGGCTTTCTGTTTTTTATTCCTTTTTCTATCTCTACCACCTTCTTTCTTTCTCCTTTAATAGATCACTTTTTGGATATATTTTTGTATTTGACATATTTATGAAATTGAGTATTGCCCATGCATAATTTAGAAACTGTATGATTCATGATATTCTGTGTTATGCTATGATGAAATAACTGTATACTCTCAGGATTCTCCGCTGACTTGATTCCAGAGCATGAGAAATACTTGAGAAATGGGGGGGAGGAGGGTTATTACATAGGCATCACTGCCTCATTCTAATCAGAAAAAAATAATGTGCTAATATGATGACTCTTCTTTATCTTCTGTGTTTCAGGGAATATTCACCATGTTGATGATCCTCAATGTTATCGAATTACTCATTTCTCTGTCTATCTCAGTTTGTGGATTCCACTCAGAAGAAGATCATGACTTTTAGGACTGTCGTTTCTAGCACTGTGAGAATAAAATGTGTTACAATATTCCTGAGAGATGAGCTCTGCCCCAAAGGAACATAAAATCTTCAGGCTGCCAACTCTGTGACTCACAGAGAGGGTGGGTGCGAGGACACGTTGGCACTCGAACACTGCCTGCCTCTTGACCAGGGCATCTCCCCTCTCCACACCTCGGTGCCTTCAGCTGTCCTTCATGCATTCTTTCACCTACAGGACAGCAGAGTGCTGTTGCCCCAAGACAAGCAAAGGTTCAAACCAAAGCCCCAGGTCAGGGTGACCAAGTTCTCTCACTTTTCTGATTCAGAAAAATCTGCCAGTTCCTCTAAGGTTCTGTCCTGTGATTCCTACTCTGTTTTGCAGAAAGATGAGTTAGAGGCAAAAATGGTTTGGCCCACAAAATATATGTTGATGCTGAAAGATCATCCGTGCAGTAAGCTGACCAACTAGAATGGTAATGATAAAAACAAAGAGAACAAATATTTATTGAGCCACTGTGGTGCTCCAGGCTTCATGCTAGAACTTAGCATGCTTCACCCATTGCTCATTTTGTCTCACAAAAGAAGTCAATTTTAATATTATACCCAAACAAGGAAGCTGAAGAACGGAAAAAGTATGTAATTTTCTCAAAGTCACAAAGCTTTCAGGGGCAGTCTGGCTGCAGAGTGTAGAGGTCTTAATCTGTAAACCAATCTCTGCTAAGGTTTTTGGTCTCGGGATCACTTCATTAAAAATTATAAAGGAGTCTTTACACATTAGTACAAATAAAATTTTTCCTAAAGTATATTTTTCAAAATAAAATAATTAGTAGGGAGGATGATATTGATTTCTGTTTTCAGTAAGCTCTTTAATGCAATGGTTCCTAGACTCAATTGAATATTCAAATCATCTGAGGAACTTTCATAAATTCCCGTTCACCAAATGCAAACACAAACCAATTGGATCTGAATGTGGTGAGAGCCAGACATCAGTCTTTTTTAAAAAAGATTTACAAAGGATTTCCAATGCAGAGCAAAATTTGGAAACTATTGCTTTCCTCCGGCACAATGGAAGGCAACTGGATTCTCATCGTGGCTTTTGCATTCACTCTGATGTATGGGTTCTGGAGCCTATGGGGTGCCCTATTGCAATCCTGTGAACAATGGAAATAAGTTCTAGTATTAACATGAAAATAGCTTTGAGCTCATGGGCACCCTAAAAGTGTCTTGAGGACCCCAGGAAATTCCCAGACCACACTTCCGGAATCACTGCCTTCCGCTGACAATATCTTCTGGGCATTAGGGATCTGCCTGTGCCATTTCGATTGTCCTGACAGCCCTCTGAGCTAGCTGTGCCTTTGTCAGGGACGTGAAACCCACATTCTAAGTAGCTAACTTTTCTGAGATCACAAAGGGAATATGATTTAGAACCAGGATTTGAATCAAGATTGCCTAACTCCAAATCCCATTATCTTATGCTCACATGGGCTTTGAGCAAACAAAAAACTTAGCATACTCAAAGAAAATAAATTAACAGGCTTTGTCTATAGGTATGTATGGGTATGAAGGTGAAGGACAGGGAAATGGCAGGAGGAAAAAATGGTCCATTTTGAAAAAAAAAATTTCCAGGAGATGAGGATCTGATAAAAAATATTTTGGCAACTGAGTGATGTTCAGATGGGTGAGGTGTGAGAAATATTTAAGGTTGAACCCCCGGCAGGTAAAGATAATGGTTTTTAAGTCAGATCTAGATTTAAATATTGGTTTTGCCCCATAAAACTGTGACTTGAACCAACTATTTAAATTTTATGTGCTTTAAATTCCTAGAATAATATGCAGAAATAATAATGTCTACCTAGTGAGTTTGCTGTGACCCCTAAATGAAATATGTGAAGTGATTTTATCAGTATCTAGAACTTAAAAATTGCTTCATAAATAGTAATTGTTTTGTTTTGTTTAGTTTTTTGGTGCTGGGGATTGAACTCAGAAGCACTCAACCACTGAGCCACATCCCCAGCCCTATTTTGTATTTTATTTAGAGAGAGGATCTCACTGAGTTGCCTAGTGTCTCACTGTTGCTGAGGCTGGCTTTGAACTCACCATCTTCCTGTCTCAGCCTCCTGACTGCTGGGATTACAGGCGTGCCCCACCACACCTGGCTAATAGTAGGTTTTTTAAAACACATAATTGTGATTATCCTGCTCTTGAAACATCAGTTATTAGGTGATTTACTAACTGTGATTTGGGGCCAGTTTTCCTCTTTTCCTGAACTATAGTTTCTTCAATTATTAAACAGAATCTCTACATGTTATGATACTTTTCCATGGGTGGTGCTTGGCATATAAGTAGGTATTCAATTAATGTTACTTGCTGTGAACAATATAAAGTAGTCCTACAGGACAGAAGGAACTATAAAGCTCTTAAATATTTGAATTTATACTTTCCTTAGTACGAATTATAAGCACAACATTGGGATTTTATGATCTGTAACCAAATTCTATTTTCAGTTAGATATTTTGCCTCATTTCTAAGGGACCCTGTATCTCCCTTACCAATGCTCTGAAATAAAAACCTTCCAACAGCAGATACTCCTGGACGTCCAGGCCTTGCTGAGAATTGGTAGTATTGTTACTTCCTAATATCGGGTGGCCACAGGAGAGCTGTTAGTCTCATCACGCAATAGAAAAACTATCCCTGTTTTCAAGGGACACGAAGACCAACGGCTGAGTAAGGAAAGGACACAAGTAATAGGACATAGGGGAATAAATAAAAGAAAAATTCATATCAGGCAAACACTAAATAAAACTGGTATAATTTTTAAGTTAACTTCATGAAGTCGATTTTTTTTTTTTTTTAGAAATGAGAAGACTGGTAGGTAATGACAAGAAGCTAATTCAAAGAAATACTTTTAAATGTGTAATAGAATACTACATAGCAGCAAAATATCCTCAAACATTCAAAGGGAAGAAAGTGACAGATCCAAGAAGATGCTATTGATAAGCTCTGAGTGTGAGAATTTCAACATACTCAAGCACTGAAAGGACCATCCGTCCAAACTAACAACGGAAAAATGAAAGGTTTTTTTATTTGTATAAAATTAATTCAAGTTCATTTAGGATGCACCACCCATACAGCCATCTGTTTTCTCATTGGCCACGAAGATCAAAATAACAAACAACCCAAGACCGATGGGGGAAGAAAAGGGCTTAACCAGAGGGGGAAAAAATGCCAAAGACTGGGTTGCACAAACTAAACTCAAACCTCTTTGAGGCCACACGTTGGCCACTTCCTGACCCTGATCGCACACTCACTAAAATGAAGACACACACCTCTAACCAGCCGGCCGTCCTGGACTCCAACCTTAAGCCTCAGGATCATCCACAATTCGGACCCCACATGCTGCGATCTGAATGTGTTCTCCAAAGTTCATGTGTGGGAAGATTAATCCCCAATGCAACAGTGTTCAGAGGTGGGACCTTCCAGAGGTGATTCGGTTACAAGGGCTCAGCCCTCAGGGATGGATTAATGCCATGATCATGGGAATGGATTAGTTATTACAGGTGTAGGTTCCTGATAAAAGGATGAGTTCAGCCCCTTTCCACACTCTTTCTCACATGCATGCACCCACCCCTGCCCTGATGCCTTCTACCAGGAAATAACACAGACCAAAGGCCCTTGTCAGATGATATAGGGCCCTTGACCTTGGACTTTCCAGCCTCCTAAACTGTAAGAAATAAATCTCTGTTCCTCATAGGTTACAGTTACTACCTCATAGTCTCGGGTATTCTGTTACAGCAGCCTCAAAACAGATTCAGACATTATGTAATTATCATTCCTATCACCAGCCGATATGCACAGACCCACTTGGAATCTTACCCTGTGTTCTAACCATCTTAAAGGAAAGAGAGGCAGAAGAAGAATGGACAGAGGAATTAACATAAAACTACTCAACAGCTGCCATATTTCTACCCCTTAGGTTAAATGAATAATTAGCTAACTCTAGCTCTGTGTTTCTCATGAAATAAAGCCATATACACAGACATTCAAGAGTGACTAAAAATCCAACTTATGAACATAAAGATTATATATGGGTACGAGGGGTGATAATACCTTTAAGCAAATCTTTCCTTGATTCATCTCCCAAACGACTTTCCTGGTGCCACCAATTTCCACTATTTCTCCATTTGATCTAGCACCAAGCTTGATGGCCATGCATCATCCTGAAAAAAGCCAGATCCGTGCAAAAAGTACTGTTTCAATTTATTTCCTCAAATATGGACTTAAGCTTCTGGGCACCAAATTATATTTTTAGGCCATTTCTGCTAAATTTGATATAAGACATATAGGGTCTACAAAAACCCTCAACGTAAGCAAATGAGGCCAATGTTTGGGAAACAAAAGTACAGCACTCCCAAGTGTACGTGTGCAATAATTCTTAATTCTCCGCATGGATACCTCCTCCCCACCTACTCACTGATAAAAGTGAAACATGAGGGCAAAAGGCAGCCCTAAAGCCCATCTTTGGAGAATTTCTAGAGCCCTTCTTTCCCTAGGGACCCACCGTCCACACCTGCTCACAGGGTGGGGGCTGCAAAAGTTCTTCTAATTGAGGTACCATGAAGGGTACCAGGCGGTCCCCTGGGGTGTTTTTCAGGAAGTGAAACCTCCTGGTGAAGCAGAAACTTTTTTTGTATCTCCTTTGGCTCTGGTCAGTTTATATCAAACCTAAATAATTGGAGCAAAACTCAAGGTAGCAGAAGCTACTGATTTCCTGTCACCTGATTTCTGTTAGAAGTACCACCCCCAGGCCTCGATTCTTGAGAAATCAAAGCAAGGATTGAACCCAGCGGCAAGCATTCACATCAGCCCTTGAGCCCTGAAGAGCCAGGTAAGAAATCCGTTTCCTTTGATTAAGTGACTACGGGGAGGTGATAAGGCATAAGATGATCTTAAAGAGTAGAGATTCTGTTTTAACTCTAGGGCTTCTCTTGTCAGACTTCGTCATGACATCTTGATTTAAGCCAGGTTGACTTCAAGGCTTGCTGCTTGCCCACACCCTTAGCTACTCTCTCTCTCTCCAGAACTACCATGGGCAATCAACTCAGAGTCACTCTACAAAAGTGGCAGATTGGAGCATGTACTTTAAAGCATGGCTTCTAACCTGCGGGGTTTAAGCTGGAGCTCTGCCTCGTGCAAGCCTTCTACCTTAAGCCAGTTGCTAAACCTCTATGTGCCTTGGCTTCCTCATCTGGTAAAATGGGGCCAATAGAAATACTCCTCACATTATGAAGATTGGATAAACTAAATTACAGAAGTGTTTAGGACTGCCTGCTACCAAATAAGAAAATGATCAATCACAGTCCTATGAAAATATCTCCATGAATTTTGCTTTAAATGCTTTTGTCTTCAAAGATATATTGTTAAATATTAGCACACTTTGGTGATGTTAAACCTCCTCAGCTAACATTTCTGCAGGGGATGTTGACTACAAAATCCCACCTCCAATCTATAACCTAAGAAGCCAGGATTGGGAGTGGGCCCTAGAGACAGGAGGAAGCTCTATTGATAGCAGCAAGTAATAATTTTAACAATGTCATAATGGTTTCCTGGAAGGGTGTGTGTGTGTGTGTGTGTGTGTCTGTGTGTGTGTGTGTGTGTGTGTGTGTGTGTGTGTGTGAGAGAGAGAGAGAGAGAGAGAGAGAAAGAATTTCCTTTCCTGGTGTCCCTTAAAATGACTTGATCTCACTAGTCACCTTTTGAGCTTGCATCCTGAACTTTTGCAAACCTGCTCAGAGGAAGTAACTGAATTTGATGTTCAGTTTAAACTTCACTGAGTTCACAATATGCAAGAAGCAGGTTCCCTGTGTGATCCTGGTAGGAGAGATAATTCCCGTAGGGAACTCACACTCCATTAGAAGATTTAGAATAAATATTAGGATGAAAGTATTGAGTGAGACTTGACAAATGCTAAGAGCTGTGGGCTCTGAAGGGGAAGTTCTTGCAATCAGGTGCAGAGAAAAAGCAATAGTCTCAGGGGGTGTGAATGTCTACGGCAGAGTTTGAAAGAACTTGAAGAGGGAAGGAGGGAGGGAGAAGCATTTCAAAACGGAGAATATCCCCAGAAGGTAGAAGACATGTCCAGACGGGTGGTTCTGGTGTGCACATGAGCTTTGGAAGTCCTTGCAGCTGATCTGTAAAGCTCTGGAGAGGCCTGGAGAGGGTTTCTCTAGTTAGCAATAACAGGTCAGCAAGATTTGAATCTCAGGAAAAGCATGACTTGAGCAGAGATTTAGAGAATTTGATCTAGGAGCCTGTGAAGAATAGATTCGATAAAAAATGATTAGCATCTGCATATCAGAAAAAAACATTTGGCCTTCAGTTTTTAAGATGGGCTTATTTCGCTTAGCATGATATTCTCCAGCTCCATCCATTTACTCGCAAATGCCATCATTTCATTCTCCTTTAAGGATGAATAATATTCCATTGTGTATATGTACCACATTGTCTTTATCCATTCATCTGTTGAGGTTCCATAATTTAGGTCTTTTGAGTTGAGCTTCTATAAACATTGATGTGGCTGCATCACTGTAGTTTGCTGATTTTAAGTCCTTTGGGTATAAACTAAGGAGTGGGATAGCTGGGTCAAATGGTAGTTCCATTCCAAGTTTTCTGAGGAATCTCCATACTACTTTCCAAAGTGGTTGCACCAATTTTCAGTCCCACCAGCAATGTATGAGTGTACCTTTCCCCCACATCCTCGACAACATTTATTGTTGCTGATATTCTTGATAATTGCCATTCTGACTGGAGTGAGATGAAATCTTAGAGTAGTTTTGATTTGCATTTCTCTAGTTGCTAGAGATGTTGAAAAATTTTTAAATATATTTGTTGATCGATTGCATTTTTTCTTCTGTGAAATGTCAGTTCAGTTCCTTAGCCCATTTATTGATTCAGTTATTTGTTTTTATTGTGTTCTTTATATATACTGGAGATTAATGCTCTATCTGAGGTGCATGTAGTAAAGATTTTCTCCCATTCTGTAGGCTCTCTCTTCACATTATTGATTGTTTCCTTTCCTGAGAATGTCTCTGATATGTGGATGATAATTCACAATAAGGGGCATGTAGCTAGGGAACAATAGAGTTACTTTGCATTAGGTAGAGGGGAGTGAAGGGAAGGGAAGGAATATGGAGGTAGAAAGATATACAATGTAGATCGAATCTGACATGTACCCTATGTACATATATGACTACACAACTGGTGTGATTCTACATCATGTACAACCAGAAGAATGAGAAATTATACTCCATTTATGTATGATGTAACAAAATGCATTCTATTGTCATGTGTAAGTATTAAGAACAAACTTTTAAAAAAAGATTCAGAGTTTATTGCCTGAAAAAAAAATTTAAAAAGAGATAAAATAGGTAATTTTTTTACTTAAATCTTGAATATACTCTGTTGTATTTTGCGGATTGTTGCATCTTACATAAAAGTAAAAAAAAAAAAAAACAGGAAATGATTGGGATGTGACTCAGTGGTAGAGCACCAGCCCTACATGCGGCCCTGGGTTCGATCTACAGAACAAAAAAAAAAAGAATTTTCTGCTAAATGAGAACCAAACTCATAGAATATTTGAATATAGAAAAAAGGTCCATATGCAAAATAACTTGCAGAGGGAGAAATGGCATGATTTGGCCATTGGTTGAAAAGGAAAATGAAGGAGATGGAGTAAAATTTGGCTCCAACTTTTGAAACCTGGGGAATAGGAGAATTAAAGTGATCTGAGGCACATTGCTTAGAAGGAACATTGACTCTGCCACACATTTTTTTTTTTTTAACAGAGAAGTTTCAGCGGAGTGACTCCAACAGAAACTAGTCACAAATCGCTGAGGAGTAAGTGGTGAGGAAGAAGGAGGAAGAGAGCAGAGTGCAAAGATTGAATAAGCAGGGGTAAAGGAAAGGGAGATGGAGGGTCATGGCTGGGACATTGGCCGACTTAAGAAAGGGAGCTTTGGGACTGGGGGCAGGGTAGCCCATTTTAGTCCTAAGAACAATCTGGTAATAACAAACGGTTTTTGAGTATTTGGTACCTTATCAATTGCAAATTATCTTATGTTCTCAAAGCAATAGTTTGAAAATGAGCAAGGCAGCTAATGTCCTAAATTTATACAGAGATCATCACAACAGTGACAGGCAACAGAGGTGAACCTGTTTCTGCAGCGTGACATCACAAATGGAGCAAGAGACTGTGGGTGCAAGGAAGAACCCATTTCTTGGAAAAGCAAACATCCTAGTGGAAGGAGATGGACAGAAGGGCACAGAGGGGAAAAAGTCAGAACGTGCATCCTCAGAGACAAGCACCCAGGCAGGCAGAAAGGATAAAAATGCAAAGCTATTCTGAGTGGCAGAGGAAGTCAGGTGGCTTTGAACTTCTCAGTACATGATGGAGTTAGTGGACCTAAAAGTCATTATGCAAACCAGACCTGCATTGGCTGTAAGATCTCTAGTGAATAGACATGGAAATGGCAGCACCTTCAAAAACCAGAAGAGATTTGCAGAAGTTGCTGTAATAAAATAGGGTAGTGCATGATCAACTGAGTCTTCATTTTAGTATCAGTGCTGATTATAGTACCTGTAAAAATAAAATCCTATTTTCAACACATTTTGACCAGTTTAGTTAGTAGCTCCTGCTAATCTACCAGCTGACCTTTTGGCATTACTGTGAGTTGGATACTATGGAAGTCATTAAGTATAATTATTTTAATGATAAGGCAAAGCTATGAGAATCTACAATATTCTTAGGAATAGATGGACTGGTTCTAGATATATATATATATATATATATATATATATATATATATGGTCATGCTTTTTTTATATGATGCTATTTTATAGTAATATTTGTTGAAGAATTTGTAGAAATAGAGTTGCCCTAGTGATATACTATTTAGGAGAAAAATAAAACATCTACCCATACGTGGTCACTGCTGCTGTTAGCCATTATAGCCATTATAGACATTACCTCACCAATAAAACAGACACAGATTTCATCAAGCAGCTGACAAACAAGGAGAAATTTAAACAATGAGAGTCAAATCATCTCCTTTGGTCCAAACAATTGATGACCTCTATACTTTATCTCCCTAATGTTACTCCTTTGGAGAGGACCATAATAACTTCCAGCTCATTCCATACTTGCCAAAGGACCTCAGGAAAATTGATTAATTTTCTGAGCCACCATTTCACAACTACAAAAAGGAGACACAGTGCCTGGTATTAAGTTCAAGCATTATTATAGATACTGACCAAGACAGAACAAAATCTCTACTTTGTTGGATCTTACCTTCTGGGGAAGAGATACACAATACAGCTAATCTCCCTCAAGGATAAATGCCAAGAAGCAAATAAAACACGATGTTGTGAGGGAGAGGGTGAAAGAGGAGTATGCACTGTAGGTTGAAGGTTCAGGGAAGGCTTCTCTGAAGAGATGACATCTGAGCTACATCTGCATGAAAAGGCACCTATTTGAGTCTTACAGCAATCTATAAAACAAAAACTATTATCGATCCCATTTTATAGTCGAAGAACCTGAGGCCCTGAGAATTTAAAGGACCTGTTCAACACCTCAGAGCAAACAGGTGAATTAGTATGTAAACCCAGGCAGTCAGACTCAGGAGGTTGCAGTCTTGCATGCAGCATCACAGAACCTTCTTGACATGACTTACTCAAGGTCACAGAGTTAGAGCCCCCTCCAGATTCTAAGGACTGGGTTCTCTGGCCTGTTGCAATGTGCAGGGGAAACTAAGCAACAGAAGTCAATAGAAAGTACATTTTCCAATAGTGAAGCATAAATAAAGGCATCCAGGACTGAGAGACAAACAAGTCGTGGATGGGGCTGGAGTGTAGCGTGGTGGTGGTGGTGCCTAGCCTCGCATGCACAGGGCCTGGGGTTGAACCCCAGCACTAGGAAAAAGGAAGAAGAAGGAAGACAACTGTGACATGTGGACAGACATGCATGGAGCTTTCTTTTAAGGTAAAGTATGCCCCAAGCCAGGTTGTGGAGAAAGAATGCTGGCAGAGACTCCTAGGCCCGTGTGTCCCAAGAGCCCCTGCAGATGGTTCTCAGAACCCAGTAGTAGGTCTGGCCTCAGATCCCAGGCCAGCAGGGAGGAGCGCTACCTACCCTCAAAGCCACACAGAGGGAAGGCTGAGAGAAGCGTTCGGATGCGTGACAGGAGATTATCAAAGACCTTGTCTTCGCTCTACTTATTTTATTACTGTTTTTAATTTTAGGAGTTTTGAGAATAAAATGACAACACCCAGAAATTCCTTGAGTGGAACTTTCCCTACGAAGGGCCCTATCTCCATGCAACCTGCTCCAAAAGTAAACCTCAAGGGGACGCTGCCGCTGGTGGGCCCCACCCAAAGCTTCTTCATGAGGGAATCTAAGGCTTTGGGGGTAAGTCAGTCACCCTACACTCCAAATCCTAGAGCTTCTCTGGTCTACAGAAGCGGATGCTGCAGGCCATGTGTGGGATTCAGTCCAAAGTGAAGGGGTGTCATCCGACCTGGCATGCTCCCTATGTGACACAGCAGGTCCATTCAGGGATGTGCCAAAGAAGTTATCAACTGGGTCACCATAGGGGGTCTGATGTCACCATTGCTTTAGAAGTACGTAGCTTTAAGGGCCCTTCATCTCAGTCTATTGCTAGAATGCTTGTTTCCTGGAAATGTCCTCATATGATGGGAAAAATGTATCTGAAGAAGAAAAAGGCAAAATCCTTGGCACCGCTGCCATTTCCTATAGGCAACTGGCAGGGTTCCTAGTTAGAGCCAAGGCTTCCCACCTTCCCTTGCCTACCAACAGTGATGATTTCATCCACCATCCTCCTCCTCCTCTTCTCTCCCAGGCTGTCCAGATCATGAATGGGCTCTTCCACATGGCCCTGGGAGGGCTGCTGCTGATCCCCACAGGGGTCTATGCACCCATCTGTGTGACTGTGTGGTACCCCCTCTGGGGTGGCATTCTGGTGAGTGAAAAATATAATGACCCCTTGTAAAATGGTAAAGAAAATACTAAAAAAAAATGTAGACCATTTGTGTACTGAGGAAAGTGCATGGGCAGGGAATAGATTATTGGTTCAGTGGGAAGAGAGGTTGGCTAAACAGAGGGAGCGCAGCTCCCAGGGTTGAGGGTTAGTGATCGTGCTTCAGATGAGTTCAGAAAAAGATGCTCTGTGTGACCCACACTGGCAAGAAAGAGTGTTCCAAGCTGGGCCTCCCCATCGATTGAAGAGGCACTCGATGTTTGGTGTTTGGGAAAGCCAGAGGCAGCATGTCCGCCCATCTGCTCTTCTTCCTTATAACTATTTACTTACTATGGCCCCTGGTGAAATTAGTCCCAACCCAAATAAATTTCCCTTTATGAGCTCAGCAACATTCCCTTGGGCTGTGTCATTTGCAGGTTTTCCAAACCTGAAATCCCATCTGAGAATGGCATGGGGCATCGATGATGTTCATTTCCCCAGGGCACTTTTCCTGGCTGCCACTGTGAGACCAGAGTTGAGAATTTCAGAACAAGTAGAAATGAGTTAGAATAAGAGCTTCCCACTGATTTGCAGCATGAACATCAGGAAAGGAAGATGAGAAACAACCCTGGTTCTTTCCCGGGGCCGCTGACATTTTCATGAAGGGCCTTCACATTCAACTCTTCCTTCTCTGTTCATTCACATCTCATGGGCATCACTGTGGCCCCAAAGAACATTCTCACAAGTTACAAACACAAGGAAAAGAAAACTCCTCAAACTTTTTCTTCACACTGATACCCTCTCACCTGTGCTACACAGGGACGTCCGCCCTAACTGTAGCTGGAAAGACGGTGGTCTGGGGCAGGCTACAATCTTCACCAATAATGAGTAGTGGTGTTATTGTTGCTGCTGCTTTTTGTTTCAATTTGATGGAACAAACTAAGGCATGTCTATCTGCTTGGTGTACTGATTGACAAGAAAATGTGGGTTTTCTTTGCCCTTACTATAGTCCAAGTTACACATTCCCAGGTGGTTGAATAACATGGACTGAACATAGGCAAAACTGAATAAGGAAGAAATATGACTGAAGAGAAATGAATGCACTTGATTAAAATCGGTTAACGGTTCAGTGAAAGTGGCTGGAAATGTTCATGGCTTCTTTACAACCAGTTCTCAATGTTAAAACGTGATCTCCTTCTCTCCCCCTTTTCCCAATTCTCCCACCCCCTCCCCCTTCCCCCCACCCACCTCCTCACCTCTCTTCTTATAGTATATTACCTCTGGATCGCTCCTGGCAGCAGCAGAGAAAACCTCCAGGAACAGTCTGGCAAGTAACCGTCTGTCCTTCTTTCCCACACATCAGAGAAATAGCTGTTTTCTCAGTTGAAAACAAGGAAGGACCTTTAAAGAGCTTTGGAATCACAGACTCTCCACTCTCAAAAGCAAAGGATCCTCCACAATGCTGGCTGTCATTTCATTCCTGCAAAACCTGAAAGTGAGATCTACTTTATAAGCATGTCCTTAGAAGCACAGCTAAAGGCAGAGCTATGAAGACTGTGCTTACGATCTTGTCAGCGTTAAGTGCGGTGTGAAAATAACAGACCTTTCTGAAAGCCATGCCATTTCTTCTAGACCAGCACTGAGGACAATTGTGTCATCAACATTGTGACTGATTCATGCTCTAGCTCAGTTAGAACCTTAAGTTATAATCTTGAGCAAGTCCGTTTCTCTTTGAACCTCTTGAGTTGTCACCTACTAGATGGAGATGGTACCATAGGAAATGGTTACCATTCCTGTGTCTACTAGGGAAAATCTACTAGGAAAATGAGGATGGGATGGAGTAACATGTGACAATATTTCAGAAGCTAGGAGCTTCCATGTGCTCTTGTTCATATAACACCTACAAATTCACACCCAGAAAGACTCTGCCCTGTGGAACACCTGATTCTGGATGGGTGACGAGGAGCTTACAGCCAGTTTCCTCTCAAAAAACCCTCTCCCAACACTTGTACTTACTAAGCCAAGTCATTTGTAAAGTCAGTGAGGGGTTGCGTGAACTGAGATGGGTCCCCTCTAGAAGTGATCTAACAAACTCAGTTTGGGGAGATCAATTATTCTATTATGCAAATGCAGCCAGACCCACTGAGTAGCCCCCTGTAGATCACATGGCCAGGGATAGAATGTGTGTGTTGTAAAGTCATCATCAACAATCCCATGCCACGGTGGCACTTGTCACATATATCTTCCTGTTTCAACCTTGTACCATCCCTGAAAGGCAGGACATCCACACTGACAGTCTCTCACCTATACTACCCAGAGACACCAGCCCTAAGTGTATCTTGAAAGATGGTTGACCAGGGTGGATTGAATCCTGTGTCAACAGGGAGTAGGCAGTGGTGTCATAGCTGCTGCTGCTACTTCTTGCTTCTCTTTGACACCACAGTCCTGGAGGGTGCTATCTGCTCCTTCCAAATCTACACCCACAGTACCATACTTAAGTGTAATGCAAAAATCTCTCTCCTCTGCCTCCTTATGCAGAGAGATAATCATCTAGGTGTCATTCATCTTCATTTATTCCACAAATATTTATCAAATATCTAGTAGGTAGGAGAGTGGCAGTAAAATAAGTATAAGGTTATGCAATACAGGAATCAAAGATCATTCCTAGATGCTTGGCTTGATAAACTGAATGGATGGTCATATCATCAAATGAGATGGAGAAGACTGAAAAAAGGAACAAGATACTTGAGTTTTTATTCACATAAATACAGTATATGTACAATGTAGATTTTATTTATAGAGACAATGGGGCTGAAAACAATTAGAAAAGAACTCTGGTAATTTTAGGTGTCAGAGAAATGACATCTGGGATTCCTCACTGATGATTCCCAAATAGAAGTCAAGCATAGTTAATGGATCTGTTTATCTGTTTCAGGTCCAAGCAAAAGTAATAATGAACTCATTGAGTCTCTTTGCTGCCATTTCTGGAATAATTCTTGTGATCATGGACATACTCAATATTACGATTTCACATTTCTTAAAAATGGAGAGTCTGAGTATTATTAAAACTCCTGTGTCGTATATTGACATATACAACTGTAAACCCACTAAAACCTCTGAGGAAAACTCTCCATCCACAAAATACTGTTACAGCATACAATCCATGTTCTTGGTAAGTGTGAAATTGGATTTCTCTCCAGAGAAGAAATATGTCATTTTTATTCCAACTATCAACTCCAGATCCAAAATGTCTAAGTCTGCTAATTTTTGCAAAATGTGACTTGGCAAGAGTTTTATCTATACTCTGCCTCAGTTTCAACTGTAAGATGAGGATAGTGACAGCAGTCATTTTATAGCATTTTGTTTGTTTGTTTGTTTGTTTAGGAATAAATGAGTTAATATATGCAAAGCACTTAGAACAGTGTATAGAATATAAAAAGTGCTAAGTGTTTCAATATTAATTATTAATATCATTTGTGGTGTTAATATTTATCATGATCATTAATATAAACATGGAAGAAATTCCTAAGATATCAGAGTTTGAGGGAAAAAAAAATGTTCATCCCTAAATTGTGGAGGGTTGCACTGAAAGCTGAATACAGTTTAAATTTAGGACTCGGCACTTACTATTTCATACCTAAAACTGATTATTCAGCTGACAGTTCTTCTGTCAGCAACATGCATTAACCATCTGCTATATGCCTGAAGTTGCGTTAAGGGTTCAGGTTATAAAGTCACTGTCTTCCATACTAATGGTTTTCCCAGGGAGTCATTACTTAGCTAAAGAACAGATCTTTTAATCATTTATTTGATTTTAGTTATCAATCATTCATAGAACACCAAACATACTCTCTGTGCCATTATTACATCCTCACCTTCATTCTTCCATTGTTTTTCAGGGCGTCTTGTCAGTGTTACTGATCTTTGCCTTCTTCCAGAAACTTGTGACTGCCGGCATTGTTGAGAATGAGTGGAAAAGAACCTGCTCCAGGCCCCAAGCTGTAAGTAGGAGCCACTCTGTCCATAACACCCCTCTGGAAAATTCACATCTACAAAGGATCATATGTGGATAATGTGATCCAATGAGACTTTGGAACTGGGAACTTCACACACACCAAAAAAAAAAAAAAAAATGGTCTTGCTGTATTTCTAGAGAGCAGAAAATACTAGCTACTAGCAATGAAGAAAACTGTTTTTGAAATTAGAAATATGTCTATAGCTAGACAGAAGGGATAGTTCTATAATATGTGAACCTTCTCTCTAACCTTTTCTTCCACTTGCTGTCATGACTCCATACCTGATGTTTATGGATAGTTGAAGATTAAATCACTAGTTCTTTTATTTCATTTCTCAGTAACCCTCTCTTCCTTCCACCCATTTCAGTTTCTCTTCCAAAATAGTAGGTAGCTCCAAAGTGGGAAATATGAGTATCCCAGTGATAGATCTAGTAACAGCTGCTTTGGATCCACAACCCATTAGACTTGGAACAGAACTTAGAAATCATTATTAATCCCTTTATTGTGCAATTTTGGAAAATAGGATCAGAGAGAGAAAATTGCTCTGTCAGGACTATAACCACTAAGGGCAAATTAGAACCAGGGTCTGAATCCTCTATTACTGCAGTGTTCCTTTCCCCTGCTAGGTGATCATGCCAGGCACAGTGGCAAATGCCTGCAGCCCAGGGGATTTACTCAGACTTCAGTTTTGAAAAGTGACTTGATAAGGATTTCACCACCTGGGAAATTAATCCTGGTGTTGGGAGGCATATAGTAAGCAACATAAGTAGCCTAAAAACTTGAAGGCTTTTGAGAAATATGTATAAAGGTGTTTGAGAGAGGTGCCAATGGTAAAGGTCAAGAAAAATCTGTTTGTGTTCTAGAAGGTGGTTCTTCTGTCAGCTGAAGACAAGAAAGAACAGACAATTGAAATAAAAGAAGAAGTGGTTGAGCTAACTGAAGTTCCTTCTCAAACAAAGAATGAAGAAGACATTGAAATTATTCCAGTCCAAGAAGAAGAAGGAGGAGAAGAAACAGAAATAAATTTTCCAGAACCTCCCCATGATCAGGAATCCCCACCAATAGAAAATGATAGCTTTCCTTAAACTATTTCTTCTGGGTTTTGCTGCCTCTTTTAAGCATTAGTATTTAGCTTCTAAGAGACATAGTTACCCCATTTCTTGAGGCACTCTGAACTGGTTCTCCATGTTTCCACCTGGTCTTTGCATGGAATAACCACAGCCCCATCTCAAGTGCATTCAGCAAATGTGGGATTGTAACAGATTGTGATGTCCTATTTCTTGTTTGGGGAAACTTTCATACATTGGAAAAAAGCAGAATAAGTGCTGCAGAACATGATTTCCCACTAGATTTTCTCTTTGCTAGGCTTTTCAGTAGTAGTGCTTTGTGGTTGTTTCTTCCATTAGCAACAGGACTATTCAGCATCTGGTAGAAAAGGTCCATGACTGACCCATGCCATTCCTTTAAGCTATCTTTAACTCCTTCCCCATCTACATTTTTGTTGAAGTTCCTTTTGTTTTAAGGGAAATAAAATTATAACGATAAGCAATAAAGAATCAATCCATCAATATCTCATAGGGCTGACGCCATGACATATTCTTGGAGAATCAGCATTCCATTAGGGAAGTTCTAAGTGGTCACTACCCAGTCCCTTAATTGTCCAAATGGTACAGCTTATATTTGAACATGTCTCTTAAAGTTCCCCAACTTCTACTCTGACCCTCGGTTACGTTGTCTCCCTCCTTTTAACCTATAGGCAAAAGAAGAAAGAATGATTAGAGAAAATACCATGAGTACTCAAATCTCAGGTAATAGTCAAAACATGTATTTATAGAATGCTTTACAGGTGACTATCTCATAAAATAATTTCATTTAATTATCTATGTTCAAGAAAGAATGCTTATCCCTATTTTATAAGTAATTCAAAGAGGTGAACACATACCTGTCACAGTCACAGCTAGCAATCCTGAGAACCTTGTTTCATTCACAGATCTTCATACTCAAATCCTGGTGATGTTCAAAGCAACCAGACTGCAACGTCTGCATAAATTGCCAGAGCCATGTCATCAGTTGTTATCAAGAAGCTACTCTGACCAGAAGATGTTAGGAGAGTTAGAAAGAGAATCAGAATCAGAGTTTACCCCTTTGGATAAAAACCTTAGAAATTCACAACAGTCATAAAACTAGTTATGGCATAAGTATTTAATTAGCTGGCAGACTATATAATGCAGACACTAAGTATCATAGACATCTTCAGGAAAAAGACCAGGTGTGAAAACAGCATAATTAAAGTGCCAAGTCTCAGGCAAAAGCCATCCTGCTTTTCAATTCCTGTTCATGTTCAGAGATACCAATACCTTACCTAGGAAGAATGTTAACCTAGGAAGACATTGAGGTCATCCTTCAACCTAAAGCTGTAATCTACCAGTTCCAAATGTGGTAGGTGTATGGGACAAGGTAATTTTCATTTCCTGTGATATTTCCACTTTGTTAAGGGACTATCTGTGGAAGATATTTCCTGTAATTACAATTTTAAAAAGGGAGATTAACCATTTTTCTATGCTAAGTTTTCAAAATTAGCTGTAAGTGAATAAAGCTTTGTGTTCTTGTCTGAAGTAGGTGATTCTCATGTGAGTGTCTCCCCATCCTTCTTTAATCTTGAAATGTCAGACCATGGGGGTTCATCATATTCACATGCACTCAATCTGAGCTGGAATGCTGAGGGGTCAGGTCATTAGTATTTGTGACAGTACATTTGTAAATCCTGAGTAATATCTTCGCGGACTGTGTTGTTAATAATGTATTGCTCACTCTCGGCAATCACAGCACGACCAGAATACATGACCATCGCTCCTGCTTTGATTAGAGAAAAGGGAATGGCAATGGCAGACCCACTGAAAACAATAATAAAGTCAGAAGAAAAAAAAACTCAAAAAACACAAGATTTTATTTCTTATTTTCCCCACTTCTGAAATATACATGAGGACCCCTCTCCAAACCCACGGTTTACTTAGGAATTTTATTTTACTCATTTTTATGATCTCAAGTAATTGTTTTTACTGAATTCACATAACTCCTTATAAGACACCATCAAGGTCCAAAAGAAGAATGAAAATTGTTGCCATAACCTTCTTCCTAATTAATCCCTTCATCAATATGGAATCAAATGACATTGGCCAATAGAAAATAGGCTTTGTCCCAAAGTGAAAGATGTATTCTATAGCTTTAGTTTTTCCTCTCCATTTTTCTTTTGTATAAAGAATTTTACAACCATAAAACATTTCAAAAATTAATTGCACCCACTGATTAGGAGATTGACTTACATCCTTTCAATTTTCCTTGTTTTTTTTAATAATCCTTATTCACAATAAGGTAATCATCCATCCCAGTTTATCCAGGCCTGAAGGATTTCCTAGGATGTAGGATTTTCAATGTTAAAACCAAGATAGTCTCTAGTAAACTAAGTGGTTGATCACCATAGTTCATAGTTCTACACAATTTAGGCAAGTTACAATCACTTTAGTAGTTACACTATAATCTACTTTTTATGTGCAACAATCTGTCATAATTTTCTTTATTCTCACAAGCATCATTTTTAAATTGCAACTTAATATTCAATGAGTCAATCAAGATTAAATCAATATTCTACTAGTTCACTATAACTGGCTACTTACGGTATTTCCTTTTTCTGCTTATTTTTTTTTTCTTTTTTGGGTTGTTGTTGTAAGTCTTGAAAATCACTGTTGGAGCAGCAGAAACTGAGTAAGATATGTATTTTCTCTTCTTGTTATTCAAAATGTGGCTTCATACTCAAGCCTTGTCCATGTCTACCAGTAGGAAGTATTGTCATCTGTTAAAATCCAGGAAAATCAAATTTTAATTTCACCAGTCGAAGTGAAATTCTCAAAGATCCAATACACAGAAATGGTAGCTTCAGATTAATTTCATGTGAAATATGTATGGAATTCGACTTGTTTTAAATTCTTGGTGAATAACTTAGAATGCTCATGGGGGCTCAAATATGAATTTTTTCTAGGTTAAGTCTGCAATTCTTAAAGAGACTCCTTTTAATTCAAACCTGATTATGTGTTTTGAACTACAGAACCAAGCAATATAAACTGAATATGGTAGGATCATGTAATGCAAAAGTCAAAGCAAATTTAGGATTATCCTATGGAGTCATGGTTGGCCCCTACTCATCTCTTCCCTTGTAATTTCCAGTAAAAAAGTATGCATTCTTCTGCAAGTGAGAACAAAATCCTAAAGGAAGACAGAACTGATCATTGAAAAATCATTAATTCATTTATTGAAACATATTTACTGATCACAGACTATTCTGCAACACAAAATGGTGAGAAAAAAACAGGCAAATTATCTCCTTAGAATTTCTATCTGGGTGGAAAAAGAGGCATTAATAAAATATCTATTAGGCATCTACTATGGTGTGCTAATCAGCTTTTTGTCCTTTTGACAAAATACCTAAGAAAATCAACTTAGAAAGCTGGGGGTGGGGGAGGGTCATGGTCTCTGGGGTTTCAATTCACAGTTGACTATTCCATTGTGTTTTGGGCCTGTGCTGGGGCAGGATATCACGGTGGGAAGCATGTGGTAGAGGAAAACTATTGATCTTATGGCATGACCTTCACCTCATGGTAGAGATGTAGAGTCCAGGATGCCAGTATGCCCTTCAAGTGCCTATCTCCAGTGACCTACTTCCATCCACTGGATCCCACCTCCTAATGGTTCAATCACCTCCCAATAGTGCCACAGGCACAGGGATTGGATCATAAGCTCTGAGTAGGTTAGTTCTAGGGTTTTCGACTGTAGGAGGGAGATTTGCCACTAAATACTTCTCACACACCTGGATATGAGGCTTGGAAATCAGGAAAAAAAGAGCAGAATTAAAAATGAGTTCCATGAATTAGGCACCTAAAGTTGCTAGATTGAGTTACAGGGATGGACGAGAGTTCCCAGGGGACAGTGGCACTTTGTTCAGGATGTCCCCATTTAGCTGTTAGAGAAAGTGCAATTAGTGAAGATGAAACTGAAGACATCTAAGAAAGTAGGAGAGGGACCTAGAGAGCGTCCTGTCTTGGAATCTGAGGAAAGGCAAATGTCTCAAAGGACTAGGAAGCAGCAGGACAGTGATGTTGAGAAAGCCTGAAGAAGAACTGAGTAGAGACCACTGGATTCTGCAATTCGGAGGTCATTGCCAGCGTTAGGAGAAACAGTCTGAGCAAGTATTAGTGAGAGAAGACTGACTGTAACACACTGGAAAATGAACCGTGATGTGAAAGCATTCAAACTGTTGTTGAAAACAGACTCTGCTTTTGAGATTTCTGATTGGAAAGGAAAGGAAAAAAGACAATTCAGGGGTTTGCATGAGAATCAGGGCAAGGGATTACTCTGAACAGTGGGTGATCTAAAACCTGCAGGCACAGGTAAGTGCAAAGCTACATTCATTTAGCAAATTGACAAATATTTATTGAGTACCTACCATGTAATACTATTCTAAAGGCAGAGGATATTGCAGTGAATAACAGAATGAAATATCTGTATTCCTAGAGTTTATATTATTCAGATCCATTAGTCTGCATCTTATTAGCAAGTAGTCAAGAAGACAATGCAAAGTTTTGACACCTATATTCAGTTAGAGCTAAGGATCAGTCAGTCCATGTCCAACTTATTAACATTCTAATTGTTAACAATTGTATCTTTTGCAGTGATCTTGAGCTTCAAACCAATATTGCTCAGCTTTGATAATAACAATCATTATGACTAATACAGTAGAAACAAATTTGTAAGCTACAGCATCAATGACAAGAGCAATATTACTCAATGGACCAAGTCAAATCCAGGAAAAGTCCAAGACCTTAAAGAGTCAAAAAACTGGCACCATTTTTTACCAGCTTTTACAGTAGAGGAACTACCCAGTTACCTATCTACAACTCTCTGTGCTTTTTATCTTTATAGGAAATGAAACTTGTTAAAGTTATGCTTTTACGTTTTGCAGGAAGCAGCTGCAATGAAGCCAAGTGTATGACAGGAACACTGTGTGTCACAAGATAGTAGAAAACTTCATGAGCATTTATTAATTGAGATAGACACGAAATTTCTCTTTTAAATTAACATGACTTGTTGCTTGACAAAATACCAAGCTAAATTCTTATCTAGAAAGTATTATTCACAGACTTTTTGTTTGCCAATGTAGAACTGCAAGAGATGATTTTAAATGCCTTGTTGTGCTGAGTCCTCTTGAAAATTTATAATTAGGAAATCTCTGAGAAAGACAAATTCCAAAAGGGAGAAAAGGCGTAGATGTGAGCTTAATTATGTCATGGGGTGGGCATTGTAGCATTTTAGCCTAGCATGTATGACATTTTTCAAAACCAGTGGTTTTCACAGCAGCTGTGTCTTGAAATGACTTGGGGAAATTTAAAAATTTCTGGCACTTGAGTATTAACCCAGAGAGGCTGATACTAATTGCATCTGACTCGACTTGGGTGTAGGTGTTGGGTTTGTTTTTTTGTTTGTCTTTAGTTCCATTTGATCTCAATGTGCATCAGGTTGAGAACCTCTATTCTAAATTACTTGTAAAGAGTCCCAGACATTCCAAAATACAAAACCAAACAGGGCGGGATGACACTTGTCAGGTTTTTCCTTCCCTCCTTCCCTTTTCCCTTCGCTCTGTCTTTATTTGCTTGGCTTTTGTTGTCACTTTGTCTTGTCTTGTCGGCAACACCTTTAAAGAAAGTAGATGACATAATTTCTGAAATTATGAAATGAAATAAAAAGAATACTTCGAGAAGTCCATTTAATAAGGAAATTAGAGTCGGTGACAGAAAAGATGCAATGAGTTAAAGAGGGTATGATTAAAATTTTATTAGAGAGAAATAAAAACTGGGGAGACAACATTTAACAACATTCTACAGCTTCATCCAGGAGGAAGACCCCTAACCTGGGGGAGATCCTGGCAGAGTCAAACTATTTCCTTAAGATGTGAGATGACAGTTGCTCTTTTTGTGATCATATGTGGTAATTCAATAAGCCAAGGATGCTGTTGCCTTCAGGTGAAGGGGTCCCTCTATCAACCCCTGAGATCCACGTTTCAGTCAGCAGGACACAGGAAGCAGGACAAAGAGCAAGGAGACGTGGGGAGCAAGACAGAACAATGTTAAGACCAAAGAACCTCCTTCTAAGGCTTCTCATTTTAGAATTGTGCCTGCACTTCAGAGACTCAGACAAGAGGAAATGTATTTAAATTGGTACAAGAAATGAATTGGTTTAAAATAAGAGGAAGAGAAACTCAGTTAAGCACACACTGATACCTATCATGAAATATCCAGCCCGACCAGCATCAGAGTAAGAACATTATATTCCATACTTCATTTATTCCTTGCCTCAAACTCAATTGATGTGTGATTCCTTTTCTTTAAATGGAATTTAAAAATATGTTACTTTCCAAGATCACATGCTAGTAAGAAGGGGACTGGGATACAAACCTCAGCCTAATGACAAAATCTTCATCCTTTCTCCTCTTTCTTAAGACCAAAAGGAAAAATCTTTATATTTTTCATAAAGATACACCATATTACATTACCTCTTCACTGTTATCATCATTGAAATCCTACAGTATCATAAGTTAAGTAGCAGAGTTTTTCTTTCTTGCTGTTATATAAAATAAGGGTGCATTTTACCAACCATGACCTGAGAGATTGAATGAAATGCTTAGATATGTGACTGACTTGAGAGAAGTTCTTACAGAGACATTTAACAAATAATAATAAAATAGTTTAGATTCATATATTTACTCTTGGATGAAAGGCATCCTGGAAGAGAAAATCTCTAAGAGGTGGCTTCATTTAACTCATGTTCTTTAGTCTTAGTTTGATGGTGTTTCATTCTGAAATATTCTACCTTCCAATACTTGCTGGGGAGTGGGGGATCATTTTTTTTTTAACCAAACTTCTTCTGTCTTGCTTATCTGGAAAAAAAGACTGTACCCACAAAAAAAACTTTCATTAACAATGCAAAAGTGTTTTTTTTGAATATTCTGTAAAATCAAAGCATGATAACGGAGAAGAAAACTTGTCCCTCATGAAACTGATCCCACGATGCAGCCTCTAAGCCTCTTATCCTAGAGAGTAGAAACTAATGGGGAAGATAAAGTGAACAGGGTGTCTACCTGGTGGTGGAGATCAGGCTGGCCAGTCCTGTGTTCCCCAAGTCCCTTCACCTCAGGTTCCCAATAGGAGGAGAATATAACAGGTAGACACCAGCCAAGACCAGGGACCTCATCCTCTTCAATGGGTGAAGCTTAGACCTGGGGAAGAGTTGATGAGTGAGGATGAAGAGGGCGCTCAGACCTGAAGTAGGGGCCAAATTTAAATGCAGCTATTTTTATAGTAAAGGTTGCTTCTGAGCCCCAGATACCCCACAGACCCTCTGTCTCAGAAGTCCTGCTCAGAGACAGCTTCGAGAATGATGGCACCTATGAAGCCTCACCCACCATGCACCCCATGGTGAGAGACACTGACTGGATTTCAGAATAACTGTGCATTTCACTGTCTACCTTGCTCAGCCTGATGGAAGCTTCTGGAAGGCAAAATGACATTGTTTTACTAACCTCAGCATCCCCAGTCCCTACTCAATCAACACTTCCTGAGTAGCCACTTTAGACTTTGTACTTTAAAACCCAGTGAAGTCATCCCCAACACAATTTCCATCAGCAATGGCAAACCCTCAAGACAGTGAAATCAGAATATAAGTAAATACGTGCTTTGTCTTCTACCTAACTTTACTTCTCTTCAAATAAGAAGAATGAGGGGATGGATATGGTAATTAGTTGGATTTAATCACTTGACGAGGTACCAAACATTGTGTTGTACATCATAAGTATATACAATTTTTCATTTGCCAATCAAAATAACCATTTAATCCAGAGATTAGTTCCAAGTATTTCCATTTTTAATTTCTTGACTCAAACGTTTTGAGAGGGGAAACACAGTTCAAATCACAATTTATAGTCAGTGCTCTTGTCTATATCCTTCAGTATACTAAGTGGTACTTATCCTGCTTCATCCTCACAGTAACCTTTGGCAGAGATACTGCTATTTTCTCTCTTTTCAAGACAAAAGCCCAGAGTGGTTGGCTAATATGCCCAGGGTTGCAAGCATTGAGAGAGGGAGAACAGGAACCCGAATCCTTCTTTTCCTCCATGGGGTCTGCCTTCCCTTTCTCTTTTCAAACAGTCTTTAAGCCTTGCATTTATAACTTTACATCTACTTAGCTTTGTTGTTGTTTTATGTTTACATTTTTGGGGGAAGCAATTTTAGATTCACACAGAAGTTGCTAAAACAACCTGAGGTGCTCCTGGGTACCCTTCGGCCAGCTTCCTCCTCATTCTCATCTTACATAACATGGGACAGCTGGCCAAACCAGGAAATTGACATTTGTGGAACACTGCCTACTAAACCTCAGAACTTTTTTGGATCTCACCAGCTCTTAAATGCACTCACTATGTGTTTAGGGGGGTGGTATCTATATCATGTGTAGAGATTCAATTCATGTAACCACCACCATCATTGGAATTCAGAACAGCTCCACCATCCCCAAAACACTCCCTGGAGAGAGTATATCTCTCCCAACACCAGTGACTCCATTATTATCCCTTTACAGTAGCAACCCTATCCCTAACCTTGGCAATCACTGGTCTGTTCATCATCATATATATTGTCACTTGAAGAATATTTTATGGATAGAATCATAGAGTATACAGCATTTTGAGATTGGCCCCTTTTACATAACATAATGCCCTTGAGATCCATCAGTTGTTGTATGTACCAAGAGTTTATTAGTTTTTCTTTGGAGTGGTATTCCATTAAATGGGTGTGCAGTTTGCTTAACTAAGAGTTTATTTTTTTTTCTTCCTAGCCCTCCTATGGTTTTCAAAATTCAATGATTTTCAAAATCCAACAGAAAGCCTTCCTTCAACTAGGTGTGGGGTTAAAAATGCAGAATTCTGGGTCTCATTCCAGATCCACTCAATTTGAATATCTGTGGGTATAGACCAGTGTTAAAATATTTATAGTTCAAGTTCTTCAATGTCCATGATATAATATTGGTTGCTTTTTAGTTGCATTAAGATAGAAACCTATGTAGGTACCACTTAAATCAGGAACGGTGATGATTAACTGACATTCTAATCACAAAACTTGTTCTCCAGAGGCCCATAGTGGTGTTGCTCAACATCAGACCCCTTTCTGATTAGAATAGTAAATTCAGATTTTTTAAAAAATCAGGGTCTTATGATATGCCAATGAATTCTCTTTAGTGAAAGTAAAGATATTGATACATTAGAGACAGACCCCATTTTAGCACAGACAGGACATAATTATGGAGCAATGTCTGTAGGTCTTACCCTTATGCCCCAAACACGCCAGATGTTCTGTCCATCTATGAACCTGGAGAAGTGATGATTGGGCCCTATCTAGGAATCTTGGTTTGCCTGACAGTATAAGTGGGAGCATTTAAAAGGATACAGAACCTAGGGGTGTGGTAAGCATTCTTTTATCATGGTCACTTGCGGATGCCTAACAGTGCCTAAATATTTTGTGAATTTTAAAATTGTGCCCTGGTCTTGATAGTTTCACAGTGTTAGCCAGAATCGCGAAGCCAATTAATCCCTAACTAGCAGAATTCAGGATCTTCAGTAGACAGAGACTTTAAGTTCACAATACTTGACCCAAATGGACATACTATATAAATATTGTTATAAAATTCCCAACCATTTGTCACTTTGGGGGTTGTACGGGATCAAGGAAGAAGCAAAGAAACACATTTTCAAACCTCTCCTCTGCCAGATGCCAAGTGCCAATGTCTCGGCTGGCACAGAATCATGAGGCACCACACAGCTTTGTAGGTTCAAACAGCAATTCTCTATTCCCGATCTCACACCAGCCTCCACACACGTTCAGGGGCAGTCTCGTTCTGCCCTCACAATTCACCTACTCCACGAGGCTTTTTCCAAATCCCATTTTTATCTCACGAGAACTCAACGGGAACAAGCAGCAGGAACACCCTAATCCCATCAGCAATAATCTTCAACCTCAACTTCCCTAAAACCCATATTCTTAAACCGGGAAACGCCTAAAACCGGGAACACCCTAAACCCAAGGACTGGGATACTTCCTCAAACCTGCAGGATACTTCCTCAAACCTGGATCCACCCTCGATCACCTTGAGCAGGGTCATTTTACTAAAGCCTACATGCAATGTCCCATCGAATGTCCTCTAAGCAGCATGGGGTACGCTGGCAAGGAGATTTTGATGCGTCATACCTACTTGGTAATGGCCCTCAGCACTCCTCCAAGATAATTTTCTGATATCTGAAAAGAGAGAGAGTAAGGAAAAGAAAAAAAAATGTATGATTATCAACAAACAAGAAGCTAAAAAATAGAAGGAAAAGAAAGCAAAAATTTAGCATGAGGGACACCTGGTGGTGAAATCTGTCCCATCGTGTCACAACTGATATCACAACTTCTCCTCCACCCCACTCTGCCACTTAAGGCCATTATCAGGCTATGACACCACACGGCCCGTGGAAAACCACACCATGGACACCTCATGTATGTGTTCTCAAGCTCATTCCTGGCTGGCTTATATCTACCTGCGGGTGTCCCACTTTAGAAGAAGGATTACAAGACTGAGACTTGAACATATCTGGACACAGACCCTCCGCCATCTCCTAATTTCATGATCTTGATCAAACTGCTCTCCACTCTGAAAAATGGTTTCCCTGTGTTTATACTGGCAATTAAATCAATTATGGAATTGCTGTAACAATTAAGTAGTGGAGATTTATATAAAGCCAAACACCACCCAATGAATGGCAATGGTATTGTTATCCCAGCTTGATATTGAACATACTACCATCCTTTGCCCCTTTAGTGACCAAGGTTTGGAATTTCTCTTATTTCCAGGACAGTATTTTCAATAATGTGTTGACTATAATAATTCCATGAAAAGAAGGACTCCAGCATGTTTTACAGTGGCACATAAGATCGAATGTCGAAAACAAGTGTAAGAAGAGAAGAGTGTTCATAGAAAGTGATTGCATATAGTCTAAGTTCACAACTAGTAGGGAAATGGTTGAGGATTTTGGTACGACATATCTGCAAAAGTCTTTACCAATCACCTTACACATTTTATATTCCATCAAAAGAAGACCCAAAAGTTAACAATTAATGTTTCTGGAATAATTCTTTATCAAAAGGAAAGAAGTCATTCTATAGCTTTAAAACATAAATTGCTGGAGCTGCCAGAGCGGGGTGAATGCCTATAATCCCAGCATCTCTGAAGGTTGAGGCAGGATGATTGAGAGTTCAAAGCCAGCCTCAGAAAAAAGTGAGGCACTAAGCAACTCAGTGAGACCCTGTCTCTAAATAAAATTCAAACAAGGGCTTGGGATGTGGCTCAGTGGTCGAGTGCCCTGAGTTCAATCCCCAGTACTCAAAAAAAAAAAAAAATTACAATGGCTATTATTAAAACAAACTATAGAAACAGTTTTAAAAGCACATTATCCCCCACGTGGCTTTGCCATTGATCAAATTTAGTGTAAGGAAATTAATAAGCACAAAGCAAGCTCATTTAAGTAATGGAAAAGTTCAGTAGTGATATATATATGTATATTCATTCCAAGAGCAAGTATAGACTTTCAACGTAGGAAGTCATTATTTCCTTTGTAACTTTTTGTTTAGTTACAATTGTGGAACACCAGAAAGTTATGGGTAGTAGTGATTATATTAATTACTGATCAATGTTTTCAGACTTGTAATTCTTTTCTGCTTTCCTGAGTTACATTTGTTTATATTTATGAAGACTTTATGCCCACTGACTATAACAAAAACATTGGGCTTGAATTGTATTTATTTAGTTTTCTTAGTAAAAAAAAAAAAAAAAAAAGTATTTCATTTACAAAAGTATTGGTCCAAAGTGGATTGATTATTATTTTTTAATGGAAAATTATCTCTCCCCAGAAAGTTGGTGAGCTTAGAGCTGGGACTTGTCACAGAGCCAGTGCTCTTGTTATTTGAGGCCACCTGCAGAATTGGGGTGTGGAACAGAAGCCACACCCTAAACCACACCTCTCTGTATCTTGCCTGAAATTTGGCCTGATGACTCATTTCTGAGGAATCCAGCTCCATAATTAGGCCAAATTTCCCAGAATTGAAACCTTCTAAAAATATCTTACTAAAATCTTTATCAGAAAAGCTAACTAGAGAAGTGTTTTTGTGTTTAATTGACAACAGATATTGTGGTTATGTAATAGACTATTAATAAACTTCCACACACACTAAAATTTCACCACCTAAAAGAACAAATCATTTGCTCCCATAATTTTCCCATATAACTTCATTCAGTTATTTATACACAAATTTTAGGTGATTGGGATATAAACACTTTAACAAATGGACCAGCAATTTGTTAATATATGACAAGTTATTTTACACTGAGGAAATGGGAAACAGGCAACCAATTTTTGAGACAAAGTTGCCTTAGCAGTCAGCCCATCATGTTGACATGCAATACCAGAAAGACAGTACTCTATGAATTTTTGTGGCGTTTTCTAAAAAAAGATCATACCACTCTCCTGATTCTTCCAGTTTTGAAGAAATCAAATAGAAATGGATCAATGTACTTCTGAAATGTTTCTGCAGTGACTGTTGGAAAGCCAGTGAGACTGACTGCTTTCTTGCAACAATTATTCATCAAGAAAAATCAGATGTGCCACGTGCACAGTAGAGCACACCTGTAATTCCAGTGGCTTAGGAAGCCGGGGCAGGAGGTTTGCGAGTTCAAAGCCAGCCTCAGCCAAAAGCAAGGTGCTAAGCAATTCAGTGAGACCCTGTCTCTAAAAAAAAAAAAAAAAAAAGTAGGGCTGGGGATGTGGCTCAGAGGTTGAGTGCCTCTGAGTTCAATCTCTGATATCAAAAAAGAAAAAGGAAACTCAGATGTACTGTTACCCTTGTTTCAGAGAAACAGGATGGGTAAATATTATGAGTTCTCCAAGAAATAGATAGAGGTGATAGTAATTATGTAAGAATATTTGAAATCTTGTTGGAAATTCATAGGAAATTAGCAAGGGTCCTTTCTTGTTGGTAAAAATAAAGTAACTTAAAAATAAATATAAAGCTCAGCAATTCACACATCAGCATTTAATTTTCTTCTATGAAACAAAGAGATGTGATCAAGCAAGTAATAAAAGGAAATTTGGACTACAGTGTAGATACTCTGTTTTATTATTTTTTTAATTAATTTTTTATTTTTATATGACAGTGGAATGCATTACAATTCTTATTACACATATAGAGCACAATTTTTCACCTCTGGTTGTATACAAAGTATATTCACACCAATTCACTAGGTCCTTGATCCATTTTGAGTTAAATTTTGTGCATGGTGAGAGATAGGGATTTAATTTCAATTTGTTACATATGGATTTCCAGTTTTTCCAGCACTGTTTGTTGAAGAGGCTTTCTTTTCTCCAATGCATGTTTTTGGCACCTTTTTCTAATATAAGATAATTGTGATTTTGTGGGTTAGTCTCTATGTCCTGTATTCTGTACCATTGGTCTACCAGTCTGTTTGTGTGCCAATACCATGCTGTTTTTGTTACTATTGCTCTGTAGGATAGTTTAAGGTTTGGTATAGTGATGCCACCTGTTTCACTCTTCTTGCTAAGGACTGCTTTAGATATTCTGGGTCTCTTATTTTTCCAGATGATTTTCATGATTGCTTTTTCTATTTCTATGAGGAATGTCATTGGAATTTTGATTGGAATTGCATTAAATCTGTATAGTGCTTTTGGTAGTATGGTCATTTTGATAATATTAATTCTGCCTATCCAAGAGCAAGGTAGATCTTTTCATCTTCTAAGGTTGTCTTTGATTTCTTTCAGTTTTTAGGGTTCTATACTTTTCATTATATAGATCTTTCACCTCTTTCATTAAGTTGATTCCCAAGTATTGTTTTTTTTTGAGGCTATTGTAAATGGGGTAGTTTCCCTTTCTGAGGACTTATCACTGATATATAGAAATGCATTTGATTTATGGGAGTTGATTTTATATCCTGCTACTTTGCTGAATTCATTAATAGTTCTAGGAGTTTTCTGGTGGAACCTTTAGGATCTTCTAGGTATAGAATCATATCATCAGCAAATGATGCCAATTTGAGTTCTTCTTTTCCTATGTGTATCCCTTTAATTCCTTTCATCTGTCTAATTGCTCTAGCCAGTGTTTCAAGAACTATGTTAAATAGAAGTGGTGAAAGATGGCATCCCTGGCTTGTTCCAGTTTCTAGAGGGAATGCCTTCAACTTTTGTCCATTTAGAATGATGTTGGCCTGAGGCTTGGCATAGATAGCCTTTATGATGTTGAGATATGTTCCTGTTATCCCTAATTTTTCTAGTGTTTTGAACATGAAGGGGTGCTGTATTTTGTCAAATGCTTTTTCTGCATACTGAGATGATCATATGATTCTTTAAGTCTGATAAAGTTCATTTATTGATTTCTGTATGTTGAACCAACCTGGAATCCATGAAATGAATCCCACTTGATCATGGTTCATGATCTTCTTGATATGTTTTTGTATTTGATTTGCCAGAATTTTATCAAGAATTTTTGCATCTATGTTCATTAGAGATATTGGTCTGATGTTTTCTTTTTTTGATGTGTCTTTGCCTGGTTTTGGAATCAGGGTGATATTGGACTCATAAAATGAGTTTGAAAGTACTCCCTCTTGTTCTATTGGAATAAATTGAAGAGTATTAGTATTAGTTCTTCTTTAAAGGTCTTGTAGAACTCAGCTGTGTATCTGTCTGGTCCTGGGCTTTTCTTGACTAGTAGACTTCTGATGGTGTCATCTATTTCATCGCTTGAAATTGATCTGCTTAAATTGTGTATATCTTCCTGTTTCAATTTGGGCAAATCATGTGACTCTAGAAATTTGTCAATGCCTTCGATATTTTCTATTTAATTGGAATGCAAGTTTTCAAACTAATTTCTAATTACCTTCTTATTTCTGTAGTGTCTGTTATGATATTTCCTTTTTCACCACATATGTTAGTAATTTGAGTTTTTTCTCTCCTTCTCTTCATTAGCATGGCTAAGGGTCTGTCAATTTATTTAGTTTGTCAAAGAACCAACTTTTTGTTATGTCAAATTTTTCAATTGTTTCTTTTGTTTTAATTTCATCTCTGATTTTAATTAATCCTGTCTTCTACTGCTTTTGATGTAGATTTGTTCTTCTTTTTCTAGGGCTTTGAGATATATTAAGTCATTTATTTGTTGACTTTTTCTTCTTTTAAGGAATGAACTCCATGCAATGAACTTTCCTCTTAGAACTGCTTTCATAGTGTCCCAGAGATTTCAATATGTTGTATCTGTGCTCTCATTCACCTCTAATTTCTTTTTAAATCTCCTCCTTGATGTCTTCTGACTCATTGTTTATTCAGCAGCATATTATTTAGTTTCCAAGAGTTGGAATAGCTTTTATTTCTTATTTTACCATTGACTTCTAATTTCATTGCATTATGATCTGATAGAATGCAGGGTAGGATCTCTACTTTTTTTATATTTGCTAAGAGTTGCTTTGTGGCATAGTATATGGTCTATTTTAGAGAAGGATCCATGTGCTGCTGAGAAGAAAGTGTATTCTCTCGTTGAAGGATGAAATATTCTACATGTGTCAGTTAAGTCTAAGTTATTGATTGTATAATTGAGTTCTATAATTTCTTTGTTCAGCTTTTATTTGGAAGATCAATCTAGTGATGAAAGATATGTGTTAAAGTCACCCAAAATTATTGTGTTGTGGTCTATTTGACTCTTGAACTTGAGAGGAGTTTGTTTGATGGACATAGATGCTCCATTGTTTGGGGCATATATATATTTATATTTGTTAAGTCTTATTGGTATATGGTTCCCTTGAGCAGTAAGTAGAGTCCTTCTTTATCCTTTTTGATTGACTTTAGCTTGAAGTCTACTTTATTTGATGTGAGGATGGAAACCCCTGCTTGCTTCTGCAGTCCATGTAAGTGGTATGATTTTCCCAACCCTTCACCTTCAGTCTGTGGATGTCTTTTCCTATGAGATGAGTCTCTTAGAGGCAGCATATTGTTGGGTCTTTTTTTTTATTCAATCTGCTAGTTTTTGTCTTTTGATTGGTTAGTTTAGGCCATAAACATTCAGGGTTATATTATTGAGATGTGATTTGTATTCCCAGCCATTGTTGTTTATTTTTGGTATTTAATGTAACTTGATTTCTCCTCTGATTAAATTTTCTTTTAGTGTAATACCTCCCTCTGCTGATATTCATCATTGTTTTTTATTTCCTCTTCTTGGAATATTTTGCTGAGGATGTTCTGTAGTGCAGACTTTCTAGTTGTAAATTCTTTTAACTTTGTTTATCATGGAAGGTTTTTATTTTATCATAAAATCTAAAGCTTAGTTTTGCTGGATATAAGACTCTTGGTTGGCATCCATTTTCTTTCAGAGCTTGGTATATGTTGTTCCCTGATCTCCTGGCTTTTAGGATCTGGGTTGAAAAATCTGCTGAGATACAAAATGGTCTCCCCCTATATGTGATCTGATTCCTCTCTCTTGTGGCTTTTAAAATTCTATCCTTATTCTATATGCTAGGCATTTTCATTATAATGTGCCTTGGTGTATATCTGTTGTAATTTTGTACATTTGGTGTCCGGTAAGCCTCTTGTACTTGGTTTTCCAATTCATTCTTCATGCTTGGGAATTTTCTGATATTATCTCATTGAAGAGATTGTGCATTCCTTTGAAGAGATTGTGCATTCCTTTGGTTTGAGACTCTGTGCCTTCCTCTATCCCAATAACTCTTAGATTTGGTCTTTTGATGCTGTCCCATAATTCTTGGATGTTCTGTTCATGGTTTCTTACTATCTTCACTGTGTGATCCACTTCATTTTCCAGATTGTATACTTTGTCTTCATTATCTGATGTTCTTTCTTCCAAGTGATCTAGTCTGTTGGTTATGCTTTCTATTGAGTTTTTTATTTGATTTATTGTATCCTTCATTTCAAGGATTTCTGCTCTTTTTTTCAGAGTCTCTATATCTCTCTTGAAGTAATCTTTTGCTACCTGTATTTGCCCTCTTATCTCTTTGTCAGAGTGATCAATTTTTGCCTGTAGTTGCTCATTTAGGTAATTCTTTAATTCACAGATCATTTTAATTATGAACCTTCTGAACTCCTTCTCTGACATTTCATCAACTTCGCTGTCCATAGGTTCTGTTATTAGCATATCCTGGTTTGTTTGGGGCACTTTCCTCCCTTGTTTTTTATGTTTCCTATGTGTCTTCCTTTCTTGCAGTGTGGATCTGAGATATTACAGTTTTTTCCCTATATTCTTATAGTACCCATTCAGATTGTCTGTACCTCTTCTTGATGTTGGGTTTCTAGACCCTGCTGGTGTCCCTCAATGTGTGCTACTACAACTAAAGGTGGCAATAGCCAAGGTAACTCAAGATAATAGTTAAGGTGCCCCAAGATGGAAGCAATGTCTTACAGAGATGGGGCTGAAAGGGTGGGCCTCACACTCTCTTTAGACTTGTAAATTCTGAGATGCACCTGCTTCTATGCCCTGTCTGTTGTCACAAAGTTAGGGGCTACTGTGTGGGGAAGGCTATGGCGATGACTACAGTGTCCCAAGATGTAAGTGGGTTAGGCTTAGGCTCCCAGGTGGGGGGGGGAGCAAACTAGGATCTACCCTGGACCTGGGTCCAGCGCAAATCGCTGTCGGTGGATCTGGGTTGGGCATGGGCTCCCTCAGTAGTCTGCTGGTTGGAAGGGGTACCCTGAGCCAGAGGCTGGGTTCAGGCATGTGCCCATCAGTAGAGGGAAGGACCCAGGCCTACTGTGAGCCTGGGTCCTGCACAGGCCAGTGTGTGAGGATCTAGGCCTCCTGGCTTGACCTCCCCGGTAGTCTGCTGGCCAGAAGGGGTGGTCCAGTGTGGGAGGGTCAGGTGTACTGTAGCCTGGGTTCTGTGGTGTGGGCACATCTGAGCTGCCAGGCTTGACCTCTTGCCTAGTTACCCTGTTTTAGAAAGATATGAAACCTATTGAGAGATTTCCATCCAAAAATGTTGACAGGAAAAATGTTTGTATGCTTAAAGGATTAATGCTCACTTTTTCTACAGAGCGTAACTCAGTTTTGCAATAAGGGTATGAAAGGTGTCACAACCTATATAAAAGCGATCTTTGTGGTACTTTATTCTTCAGCACTAACTAAATGTGTGATCCTGGGAAAGTTACTTCTTTGTAACCCGCTTTAAGAAAGTTAATTGAGAACTAGGTCTGTCAACTTATATTTCCTTAATAAATGTTAGCTGTGTTACAATAACACAGTAGTAATAATAACAGCAACATGATTCCACACCCCTTCTTAGGTTGGAGGTTCCTTACCTGAAGCATCATTTTCATGTATCTCTAGAGATCTTTTCCAGTCATACAAATAGAACTCCATGGGATGTACCCAAAGGTATCACTTTTCCCAGCTAGTTAGTGAGATCACTAAAGGTTAAAAAAAAATTCTAAAACATTTATAAATCCTGGTAGCCCAGGTCTCAGAATTCTGAATAATGAGTTCCATACTTGTTTAGAAGAGTTTTCTCTCATTTGTTTTTTATAAAAAGAAAGTAAACATTTTGTTTAAAATTTAATGTCAAATACCCTTGGTCACTTTTCATTAACATTTAATTCAGTTTTACAAGTAGGCTCCTATGCTAGTGATACAAAAAGAGATTGTGGAATGATGCTATGTCTCCTGCCCTTTTGGAAGCCAGAAGATGGCTGAAGAAATAAGAGTCAGTCAGGCAAAAGAGACCTTCAAGTCTAGAATGGGTTTACCTCTCCAGCCTATAGAATAGAATGCAACAGGAACCCAAAAGCTAGACCAACCTCATTTTGATCTGGGTGCAGAGACAGGCAGAGCTGTATTAATGAACTTATTCCATTAATTTAGTATATGTTTATTGACATGAAAAGGTGTTATACATTAGGTTAAAATAGTATTTGTATCTATATACAGATATACACATGCATATATGGTATAACCTAATTGGACAAAACCTTGTCTGTTAAATTCAGATTTAAATACTAAATTTACAAGTCTAAATAGAATAATATTAATTATGCTTAGTGTTGGGATTGTAGGTCCTTTCCCTGCCCCCCCTTCTTAAGTTTCGAAATTTTGCTGTTTTGTTTATTTACTTTAAAGGAATTAAAATGCAACATGATATTCCACTGAAGAGTGTCAGAAAGCCCGGGGTGGGGGGCTGGAAAAATGAAGACTGACCTGTTGGAAGAGTCAAGACAGGCTTCTGGCATAAATAGGAAGAGAGGGGGACAGTGGAACATGTTCCAAAATGTAAAAAAAAAAAATGGGCCTGTGCATTCAGTTGGGGTGAAACAGTGGGCAATAAAAGGACTTTGGAATTTACACAAATATGTGAGACAGGATGATTAGAAGCAAGGAAGTAAACGGTGCTTATAAAATCAAGTAAATATCTGTTACTGGAACAGAGCGCGTGTCAGAGACCAAGCGAGAACACAGAGGGGCCAAGGGAACCGAGTTAGTCCTCTGAACAGCTCTGCCTGTCTCTGTGCCTCAGTCACATCACCTAAGGTAAGGAGCCTCTGCCCCGGGGCCAGGGGGGGGGCGGGTCTCAGCTGCAAGGTGTGCTGCAGCTGCAGAGGGCCATTTCTCGACTCTCTGCTGAGTCCAATAGATTAAATGAGCAGGACAGAAACAATGAGGGAAATGGAACAGGACAGAGTGAAATGGGAGAGGAATAAAGAGGAAGTCAGTTATTGAAAGACAGATAAAAGGTATTTAAAGAAAAAAATGTCAAAGACTTGTCAAAAACATAGCAAGTTCAGAAGTATGCAATTCCGTGAATATTAACCAACAAGGGGAGGCATTTGATGGTAATGTGGCTATCACAGTAGAAATAAGGTAGCACTTGGGTTTTAACAAATTTTTGAACTAAGATGCTGCTTCTTTCTGGAAAAAAAATTAGGTGGGGAAAACCATTCTTTTTCACTAGGTCAGCCTGTTTACTTGTGGAAGTTCATAGACTTGTCTACTTTTGGATGTACTGAGTGACTCTGTGGGAACGATTTGGTGTGCTGTTTCACCATATACTGTAATATATTCTAAAAGATAGGAATCCTTTTCAGTGTGTTAAAAGTAAAGTTAATACAGAAGGGGGGTCAAAAGAAGCTAGAAAAAAGTAAGATTTTGCAATTTTGTTTGAAATTATTTAGACATAAAACAAATTGGCAAGTTTTTCTCCTCTTGCTGTGGCTGTGAACTTTAATTTCATTAGACCTTATAGTTGTATGTTCCCTGTGCTTAAAAACAACTGCAGTTGTTCTCATATTAGAAGAGAGATAACTAGAGGCAAGTATCTTGACTTGTCAAGAGAAAAATCATGCTAACTCAGTGGCTGAAATACACAAAAAGAGTCTCTTAGTTGGCTTCCCTTTTCTTTTCATCATTTACGGGATTACCCTCATTTCAATTCCCCGAGCTATTTGCACAGTAAGTCATTAGGACATAAAACAAAGGTATCAAAACAGGCTCTTTAATCTTTTATCTAAAACCATAACTTGGCCTGGCAAAAACACATTTTGAGACTAACCATAATCTTTATAGAGCCAGGTGTTAATAATCTAGGTCTAAACAAAATGTATAGGTCTTTGTCCAGAAACTAAATAGCAGATAAAAAATGAGAAGTGGCTGATAAATGAAAGTCTTAAATTTTTCTTATCAATTTTCAGAAAGAAAATAAAAATGGTCAACAGCAAACAGGAAGGTAATAAGATCCCATACACAGAGAAACACAGGAAAACTACTTAATTGTACATTTATTAAAAGCTCAAGATCATTCTGATTCTGGTTAACTACTGTACCCCCAACACCATCTCCAATCTCTTTCCTCCTAGCATTGACCTTCTGAAGTTCAATCGCTTAGGAAAACTTTTCATATGCACAATCCTCTTCTTCAAACAAGAAAGAAGATTGTAGATTCTAATAATAAAATAATAGCTTAATACCCTTAATCAAACACTTCTTCTATGTCTGCACTGTTGCAATGGTTTTATGAAAAGTGTGATTATTTGATCTTTGCACAAGTCTTTTCAAATAGCATCATCTGTCTTTATACAACTGAGACACAAGAACTAACAAGGATTTAGTTAAGAAAATCTCTCACAGCCCCAGAGTTAGTGAAGTAGCAGATTGCAGATAAGAAAAGAAAGAGTTGGAGCAACATTTATCCACAGACTCCAGAACATCAGGATTCATAACTCGTATTCTCAGCTGTTATGTGAGAGTTAGAGAGACTCCAAGAATCACAGGTGTGGAACTCTTTTTTTTCCTAGTTTAATACATTTTTTGTGGATTACAATTTGTTCCCATTTTCAAAAAGTAATCTTTTTATAATCAGACATTTCAGAAGTGTGTTTTCTCCCTTTCCACTGATTTTTCAACTTTTTTTTCAATTTTTTCTACCATATGAGCAGCTTATAATAAGGACTGTGAAAGGAAGCAACAGGTAATTATAAAATCCAGATAAATTTCTGAGATGGGAACAGAGCTTGGAGCAGAGGAAAGAAAGAAAGGGAGGGGGTAGGAGAGAGAGAGGGAGGAAAGAAGACAGACAGACGTGGAGATGCCAAGGGAATGGATAAGTCCATTATATTCTCTCATTGTGAAATAGGAATAATATTATTATCTACCTTATGGGGTTTCATAAAGAAAGAGACAATAAACTGTATGCACATGACATAGCAACAATAATGCAGCAACCCATGTAGCTGTGATTCTATGAGTCCATCGTCTGAGTAAGTGACCCTGTTCAAAAGCCAGTGGTGACACGCTCGAATAGGGCATTATAGGGATTCCTTCAATTCCTACCTCATGCCAAGGACAAAGACATTCCTTACTCCTGTTTTCTTGAATCCATGAAGTACAAGAAAAAAGTTTGCAGAGAAGGTCTCTGAAAAGGAATCTAAGGCTACTGAAGAGGAGTTTTTGGGTGTCGTGATTGTTTTCAAGAATTTTTAATCATGATTTTTGTCCCTGTCTAATTATGTTGATTTATTTTCAACAAAATTTCCCTCAGCTACCTAGGGACTGAGATGCTCTAGGCTTTATTTCTTGAAGAACAGAAATGAAGAAAGAATCTCAAGAATATTTTCCTTAAAGAAAAGGAAAATCAACATGAGCATCCATAAATGAGTCATCTACTTTTCCAGTTATGGATCATTTTAACCCTAGACTGCCTCCCTTACCATACAGCTGCATACCATACAACTGGCCCTGTACAGTTTTCTAATTGTTAGTCTAACAAATCATCACAAAGTCGGTGGCCTAAAACAACATAAAATTTTATCTGGCCTTTCTGTAAGTCACTGGGTTATCAGCAAAGCGTCTGCAGATCTAAGGTTTGTTCTGGGGGCTCTCGGGAACGATCTGCTTCCTTGTTATCCACCTTCTGGAGGGATCCATCTTCCTTGTCTCATGATCTCTTCACCATCTTCAGAGTCAGCCTATCACATCCTGCCGACCCTACCTGCATCATTGCTCTGTCTTTTATTTTTTTATTTTCTTCTGCCTCTCTCAATTTTAAAGGTCCTTAAGACTGAGCCCACCCAATCTTCCTATTGCATGGTCAACTGAACAGCCCTACTTCTATTTGCCACCTTAACTCTCCTGTGCCAAGCAGGCTAACATATTCCCAGATTCCCACATTAGGATGTGGACATCTCTAGAGGGGAGAAGGGACATTACTCTATCGACCTCAGTCCCTTCCCTCCTGCTATTCTTCAGAAGCAAGGAACTCAGGAAATGAGCATGCATGCATGCACAACTAAATAGAAAGAACTACAAAATATATCCCTCTCTTCTTCACTTCCTCCAAACCACAGGACATACAAGATTCCAAAGTCAAATGAGAATCTCATTTATGTGAGCCTCCTTGCTTGTTTTCTGCTGCTAACTTGCCCTCTTCCATTTGGATAGACAATTGACATTTGACAAGGTGTCCTTCAATTTCTTTTCTGCATTAATGTATTACTTATGTGTGTTTTGTAACACTTAGGACATAACGATGTCATTCCAGGTAACAATGTACCCTGGAGCACATGAAACCACCCCCAATCCTTACCCATCGAGCAGCTACGGGGCTCCTGGGTCTCAGCAACATCCGAGTCCAATAAACCCAGGAAACCAAGCTCAAGGTGGGCAGCCTTACTTCGTGGCAGCTCCGGGAATCATTCCTAGCAATCAGCTGGGTCAAGGAAACGTACAAATGATAAGTCCAGCTACAGGAACAGTACCAACAAACTTCAAAGAATCAAAGACACTGGGGGTGAGTCTATTTGCTACCAGAATTCTAATTTTGCATTTGCAAGGGTTGGTTTGTTTTTATACCTGTAAGCTGTAGATGACTTACCATTCAATTATTAAGGAGCTCTAAACAGTATTCTGGAAACTGTGTCCCCTTCAGGTAGCAATAATCAATCTGCAAACAGACTTTACCCCAAGTCCACTTTATTTCAGATTCAAGCAAGAATCTAATGGTTGACAGAGGACCCTCCCGCCCTAGCAGGGGCACTCGGTAATATTCATACAACGGGAGCATCACTACTTCTAACTTGATCTCACTTTGTTAAAAAACTTTTTAGACAATCTCACTCGGACTTCTGGAATGATTACAAGCCTGGTGTTTGCATACAGGTGAATTCACTGGTGGCAGCTGCCCAAAAACGAGTGGAGTTACTAACAGGAAGTCTGGGGAAAGCTCAGGGTGAAAGAATTAGGAGGCGTATCACCTGCAGTGCTTCCCTCACAGTACCCTTGAAAATGCTATGGCTTAACTGATGCCTTATTTCTATAAAGGTTACTTTGAACTGAACACCCACAGTCTTATTTCCATAGACTTCAGAAAACATGCCCTACTTGGAGGTGAAGATTCCACCTGCTCAGGTAGAATTGCTAGTCTTTTTGCCAAGCATTCCAGGGACTTCTTTCAGACCCTAACACAATCCCACCAAACCGCATGGAATCTCCAGCTGTGTGCAGCTCCAACCTCTACAGCGAGAGTTGTCCATAAATAAAATAAAATCACCATTGCATGCCAGAACTCCTCTAGCCATCTTACTACCTACTTTAAATCTCAGCCATTTTAAGAAATTAATAATGAGCCTCAGTCTCCCTCCGGCAGCCAATCTAAGCTGAGGAGGTGGCCCCTCTAATGCTCCTCCTGCCAGATGGAGGAAATTCCCTTTTCCTGCTGAACAGATGGGACAAACCAGCACCCCACAGAGGAGTTGGGATTATCATCCTCATGGAACCTACCGCCTAGTGGGGGAAATCCGCTGCACACCTAATAAGGAAGTGGAGCATGGAGTGTGCTGGAAAGAGATGAAGGAAACACAGAGAATAAAGTGCAAAAGGGGTCAGAAGTACCAGGAAATGAGGGAGGAGCTATTTCAAGCTGGCCAGCCTGGGCTTTCCCTAGAACATGATATCTGAGCACAGACGTGAAGTTAGGGGTGAGCCGTGCAGATATCAGGGCAAGAGGGAAACCAGTATAAAGGTCTTTAGAGGAAAACGTGTGTGATGAATTTGATGGACAGGGAGGAGGCCAATAAAGTAGAAGAAAATGCAAGGGAGGGAGCGGTCAGAAGGAGAGGCAGAGACACGGTAGGGGCCAGACCTGGTGGGACCTGGAGGGCAGAGGCTTGGGCTTTTACTGAATGGAATGAAGTACCACTGCCTGGCACCAAAGAGGTGTGAAATAAAAGTACTTTTTAAAAGTGACGGCACTTGGCAGAAGCTACATCTCCATGAAGATTACACATCTGTGCCATTCGCAGCTCCATTCATGACAACTATGCAGGGGCCATGGCTGGTGGGATGAACAGCATCCACACCAGTCAGCTCAGAACTTTAGGTGGTCCTGTGGCCCAAAATGCAAAGTGAATTGAAAGCACAAAGGTGGTTAAGTTTAAGGCAATTCTGATCAGTACGTGGTACAATTAGGATGAAGATGGGAAGTTTGTAGACTATTGGACTGATAAGAAGAACTTGTGGAAATCAAAGATAAAATCTCATGCAGGAGTTATTCAACTGAGATGTATCATTCACTAAAAGAGGCTCATCATCTCCCTGAGCTATGGGTAAAAGTGTGACATACGTACATAGATGGGCAAGACTGAAGGGTTCATAGTTTTTATGAGAATCTCAAAGAAATTCATTATTCAAAAGTATATCAATCTCTTAGCTTTGCTTATGAAACGTTCCAATTTTAATTTAACTTAATTATATGCACTATTTATTGAAGACATAAATACAGAAGTGTCTGTGTTTGCAGTCTTCCTGGTTAGATAAGACATGCACATTGGGAAGAAATGAATCATAGTATTCCATTGACTTTTGCACCAATCTAGCAATTGTCATTTCTCAGAAGTATATGCTTACTCAGGACAAAGAAAGGTGTGACAAGAGGTACAAAAAAGTACAAGAGGTGTCCCTTGCCTTTGGATATGTCTCTTGACTGATAAGAAAATGGTTGCGCACCTGAAATTTAAAAAAAAAAAAAGATATAAATGATTAGAAAGCCAAGTGAAAAGGTGTGTTTATATCTTAACATGCAACAAAAATGTTTGGGGGAGTTGAATTTATTTATTGCTTTAGATTCACCTGAAAGTAGGGTGTATTCTGACATTATCATACATACATGGAGTGTAACCCATTCCAATTTAGATACCATTCTTGTGGTAGTACATGATGTGGAGTTACACTGATTGTGTATTCTTCTATGAGCATAGGAAAGCTCCACCCAATTCATTCTATTGTCTTTCTTACTCTCCCCTCCCCTCCCTTCCCTTCATTTCCCCTTTGTCTAGTCTAATGAACATCTTTTTATACTTCCTCCCTACCCTCCTTGTTATGGGTTAGCATCCATATATTAGAGGGAACATTCGGTCTTCAGTTTTATGAGATTAGCATATTTCACTTAGCATGATAGCCTCCAGTTCCATCCATTTACGGCATATGTCAGAACTTCATTCTTCTTTATGGATGAGTAATATTCCATTGTGTATACTTGCCATATTTTCTTTATCCATTCATCTGTTGAAGGATACCTATATTGGTTCCATAGCTTAAGTATTATAAATTGAACTGCTATAAACAATGATGTGGTTGTGCTTATTTTAAGTCCTTTGGGTATATGCCAAGAAGTGAGATAACTAGGTCAAATAGTGGTTTCATTTCAAGTTTTCTGAGGAATCTCCATACTGCTTTCCAGAATGGTTGCACCAATTTGCAGTCCCATCAGCAATGTTTGGGTGTACCTTTCCCCTCACATCCTAGCCAACATTGAATGTTACTTGTATTCTTCATAATTGCCATTCTGACTAGAGTGAGATGGAATCTCAGTGTAGTTTTAGCAATTAGACAAAAGAAAGAAAGTAAAGGGATAAGAATAGGAAAAGAAGAGCTCAAATTATCCCTATTTGCTGACTATAGGATTCTATACTTAGAACCAAAAAAACTCCACCAGAAAGCTTCTTGAACTCATAAATGAGTTCAGCAGAGCAGCAGGATATAAAACCAACATCAATTGCATTCCTATATACCAATGATGAATCGATGAATCAGCTGAAAGACAAATCAGGAAACTATCCCATTCACAATAGCCTCAAAAAATAAAACAAAATACTTGGGAATCCATCTAACAAAAGAGGTGAAAGATCTCTACAATGAAAACTACAGAACACTAAAAAAAGAAATTGAAGAAGACCTTAGAAAATGAAAATATTTCCTATGTTCTTAGATAGGCAGAATTAATATTGTCAAAATGCCATACTATCAAAAGGGCTATACGGATCTAATGCAATTCCTATTAAAATTCCAATGATGCTCTTCATAGAAATAGAAAAAGCAATTATGAAATTCATTTTGAAAAATAAGAGACCCAGAATAGCCAAATTAATCCTCAGCGAGAAAATTGAAGCAGGAAGCATCACAATATCAGACATTAAATTGTACTATAGAGCTATAGTAACAAAAATTGCATGGCATGGGCACCAAAGCAGACATGTAGACCAATGGGTACAGAATAGAAGACACAGAGACAAACCACATAAATACAGACAACTCATACTGGACAAAGGTAGAGAAAAGATAGCCTCTTCAACAAATGGTGCTGGGAAAACTGGAAATCCATATGTAGTATATTGAAATTGAACCCCTATCACCCACCCACCCTGCAAAAAACTCAACTCAAATTGGATCAAGGACCCAGGCATTAGACTAGAGACACTGCACCTACTAGAAGAAAATGTAAGCCCAACTCTCCATTATGTCAGCTCAGGAACAGACTTCCTCAATATGACTCCTAGAGCACAAAAAGTAAAATCAAGAATCAATAAAAGGCTTGGCATCAAACTAAAAAGCTTCTTTAAAAACAAAGGAAACAACCAATGACATGAACAGAGAGCCTACAGAATGGGAGAAAATCTTTACTACCTGCTCAGGTGAGCATTCATCTCCAGGTCATACAAAGAACTCAAAAAAACACCAACAGAACAAATACTCAATCACTAAATGGGCAAAGGAACTGAACAGGCACTTCACAGAAGAAGAAATACGAATGGTCAAAAAATATATGAAAAAAATGTTCAATATCTTTAGCAAGTAGAGAAATGCAACAGAAATTGAGAAAGAAAAGACAGTAAGTCAATTTGACAGGTGTAACCAAGAAGGCTTAGTGGAAGAGATGGACCTGCATTGAGCCTCGGGGGTGGGAGGAGTCAGTGCCAAAGAGTTCAAATGTGAGCTCTGGAGTCAAATTGCTGCAGGAAATTCCCAAATATGTCCCTCACTAACTGCCTGACCTTGGACACCTAATTTATTTATATTTCTGTGTCTCTTTCAGCTGTTGGTGGGATTACAAGGAACAATAAGTATAAAGTGATTATAACATTATCAAGTAGAAAATGAATTACTCATAACTGATATTATCCAAGCAGAGAACTGTTCTATTTGCAAAAGAGAGCCACTAAAGTCACATGTAATGGTATTATTTTGTTCTGAGTGTCTTTGGCTTCCAGAAGATGCTAATGGATGCATCAGTAGTTGCGCTCTCTGAAGTACTCTCCTACAGCCACCCTGCAAGCCACCTCCAAAACCTCAAGCAAGGCTTTACACTGATACTTTTGCTCCCATTATTCTCGAGTCTATCAAAACATTCACGTCCAACCCCTGCTTTACCTACATGCCCAAGTGATGCCTATGGAACCTGGCAAAGTGGTGGGTAAATGAACAGGAGCAGCAATGACCATAAGGTCTCAAAGGCTGAAAATTAAGAAGTAATTGTAAAATTCCTATTTTCTCTTTCAGGGAATCCAGATTGTGATTGGATCAATGCACATTGGCTTTGGAATTATTTTGGGCCTTCTGAGCTACTCTACTACACAATATTGGGGTTTTGGCTCCTTCACTTTTATTAGTGGATATCCATTCTGGGGTGGAATCTGTGTGAGTAGATGGCTAGGACACCTGTCCCGACCCGGGCATCTTCAGCCTACATGTAATATTCATATTATTAAGTTTTTTATAATCCAGGTATCTGAGGGTGGGAGGATTTAGAGAAATAACATCTCTGGGCTTAAAAAAGAAGGGGAACATTGTTCCCCATTTTTTATTTGAATCTTAAAGTTTACTTAGCTTGAGTAATCTAACCAAAGTTTTAGGTCCCTATGACATTTTCGACAGAAAAGGGTGTGTTGGGTGGAGAGTGGCAAAAGGAGATAATTGGAAACGTAATTTTTTTTAAAAAGAAGCAACATTTCAGGAAACAACATTAGGCAATAATCTCAGGAATCTTTGAATAAGGAAAGCTTTCAGGAAAATGAGTTCTTTATGTGCAAGAATCTTAGGGGTGGGGAAGAGTCAAATCATATCACTCATAAAGTTACTCAAGAAAACTGAGAAAAACAACAGGCAATTTTGAGAACAAAATTAGGTGAACGTAGATGGACGAACCTTCCATGTAAGGAGAAGTTCCCAGGCACAATCAGAGAATCCTCCATTTGACAAATAAATTTTTCTATTTCTACAGTTCATTATTTCTGGATCACTCTCTATAACAACATTCAAGGAATTTTCCCCTTGCCTGGTAAGTTGGAATGTTTCTACTTTTTAAACCCCTTTAAAGATGAGTGGAGAGGAACATTGAGGAGGGGCAGATTCAAAAAGTGTGAACAGATGCATTTTCTCAAAATATGTGGAAGAGTGGTCCACGCCATTTGCCAATTTAGGCAAATGGGAATGTGAGAGCTCCACTTCCTGACTCTTGAACTCATAAGGATGGGAAATGGGAAAGATAAGGGTGGCTTAAGTTTTCACCTAAAGACTTTTTGCTTCAGTTGAGTCAAACTTCACCAGCAGAAGGCCACCCCCCACACACAAAACTCTAGGAACCAGGAAATACCTACTTGCCCCTCAGTAAAAAGGTCTCGGATGTTCACTTGTCTATTCTCAACTCTGCCTTATGGTTGTGTGTGTGTGTGTGCAGATGTGTGTGTGTGCATGTGTGTGTGTGTGTGTGTGTGTGTGCGCACACACATATTTCTTCTTGAGATTGGGTTTTTATTGTAGAATTCTTTAAATCAGGATTAAAGTAATCTAGCTCAGAACATAAGAAAAACTTATAAAAAGATCAATGAGGCAGGGCTTTCAATTCCCTTGGTCACAGCACACCAATTTCCTGATTGAATTACCAACCAGGAGAAGGAGACTGACTTACCAAAAACCAAAGCAGAGGTAGTTTCAAGATCACCTTAATTATGCAATTAGGCACAAAGAGAAAGAATGGGAAAGTGGGGACATAAAATCCATTGTTCATGTTCCTCTAGACAAAACCAAAACACTATAATACAATTGAAGCTAGCCTCAAACTGATCAAACACTCTTTTTGTAATTCAGAAACAAAATAAAGCATCTTTGATGTGCCTCCTTAGCAAGTCAGCTGAGCACTGGTTTCACAGTTATTATGTCAGGTGTCATCATGCTACTGTTAAAGCTAGGGCAAGTTTTTCACTCTGTCCATGTGCCAGTACTCACAAAAATCTAACAGGTTTCTCCTTAAAAACTTGGAGTTCATCATCTAGTCACTAGAGAACTGTTGAGGCTTTCATTAATCCTTAAATCTATCAGCCACAATTTTGGAGGTATATACTTTCCCTTCTATAGAACCAGATGCCATCGTACTACCTCATGACATGGCTATAAGATTTCAATGTGACAATATGATTTTAAAAATTTAACACAGCACCTGTCACAGAACAATGCCCATTTAAAGTTTATTTGTAGCTGGGTGCAATGGTGCACATCTGTAATCCCAGTGGCTTGGGAGGCTGAGGCAGGAGGATTTCGGGTTCAAAGCCAGCCTCAGCAAAAGCTAAGCAACTCAGTGAGACCCTGTCTCTCAATAAAATACAAAATGGGGCTGGGGAGGTGGCTCAGTGACCAATGCCCCTGAGTTCAATCCCCAGTACCCAAAAAAGTTTATTTGTTCTTCTGTTTTTTTAAAGGGAAATAAAGTTGTTATTAAGCATGAGGTTTTTATACAAATAAAATATATCATTGACTTTTTTTTTACAGCTTTTTAGAAGGAACTGACAATGAGGTTGCAGAGTGATCTTGGTGTTAATCACCTGTAAATGCAGTAAAAAGAAACATTTCAACTTCAAAAATTGCCACAGATGTCAAAGATCAAGAACTATATAACTGAGATTATTATTTTGTTTAATTTTATTTATCCTCTAATTTATTTTTTCTGTTGTCTCCATTAGATAAAAAGCAGCCTGGGAATGAACATTGTGAGTTCTATCTTTTCTCTAATTGGGGCGATTCTGTTGTTACTGGACCTGTGCATCAATGGCCTCGTTTCTCAGGCCTACTGGGCAGTGGTGAGTGTCCAGTAATCTCCACATTTATGCTTTCTATTCCCACAGAATGAGTCTATGTCTTTAATCTCCTTGACCTGTAGGAACACCAGTGGAAATCTCTTCTTCTATCCCAGCCCCATTCCTAGAAATGGCATTGCTGGGATGATAAAGTGGGAGAGATAAGCCTCTGCAGACAGACTAAAGCAGAAAGAGCATCATTGGTCCATCCCACTGTTAATTCCAGGAACTCAGGAGAAGGACTTGGATGGGCCCACTCCTCAGAATACCCCAAAATTATTTTCCAACAATTTGAAATTCTGTATCAACAAGAATGTGAAGCTATTGAGTGCTTCTTTATTTTAGGTTAAAATGAGGGACAGGAAAATAACAGTGACAAGGACATCCAATTTTTACTAAAGAAACCCAGAAAGTGAAGCCATTTTGAAATGAAGCATATGTCTCTGAATGTGTTCAAATGCAATCATCCATTCATGATCTTTATACAGACCAAGCAAGGACTCTGACCCTAGGAGGAAACAGATGGTCGGAGGGCCAGAATGGTTGCCATAGACAAGGAATGCAGCAACACAGTAACACAATATATTTGTGTTTTGAATGCATTATTGTCTTTTGCAGTATAGAGAAAGGCATATAAGGCAAGAATATAGGTAAGGTGATATCTTAGTCTGTTTTCTGTTGCTATAACTGAATAAATGAGGCTGGGTACCTTATAAAGAAAAGATGTTTCTTTAGTTGCTAATTCTGGAAGACCAAGAGCATGGTGTCAGTATTGGCTTCTGGTGAAGGCCTTTTGGAAGACAGCATGGGAGCATGCATCCCATGCATCCCATGGAAAGAATGCACAAGAGACAGACAGACAAAAGGGCCAGGCTCACTCTTCTATAACAACTTGCTCTTGTGAAAATTAACCTTCTCCTAGAAGACCTAATCCACTCAGGAGATGAGCATTAGCACCCTCACAAATGCAGTCCTGAGCCAATCACCTCTCACTAGGCCCTACCTCTTCATGTCCCACCACCTTTCAGTGCTTACGCCTGCCATGTAAGATTGGCCCATGCCTCCAGCATGTGAACCCTTGGGGTACAAGCCATATCCAAACCACAGGAGGGGACCTCTTGGTAAATAAGGGGGGCTTCAGCAAGGAAATGAATTTCATATTTTACAATGTCGAATGAAAAGAACAAAACGTTACTGAAAATTCAGTTTCAAACCTGGAATCCATATACAGAAATAAATCCAATGTGACTCGAGATGGTGGAGAAAGCACAGCTCCTAGTCCTGGTTCTTATCCACTCCCCCAAGAAGCCAAACTGAAGAAAGAACAGAAGCCAAGAAATACAAAGAAGCCTTACCAATGTGCTCCCATCTGGAGTTGGAAAGACTGAGGTGGACAGCCATGAGTTCTGAGAAGGAAGAAAGCAAATGATTTATGGGAGAAGCCCTCCTACAGCACTCAGTAATCCACGGGATGGAATCCACCTCCGGCCATGGGGCAGGCACTGGAACCAGTCATTTAGCAGAGTCTCAGAGGAGAGAAAGTGAAGTTCACATCTCAGGCTCAGCTCTCTATCTCCCAGAAACAGCTGCCTGGTAGGCATTCAGGGAAAAAAAAAAAAAACAATTGTGCCTAAAACACAATTGTGCCTTCAAGTCAAAGGCAGCAACAAGCAAAACAAATTGGATTCAAAGAGTAGAAATACAAATCAAGGAAAATTCACCCACTCTCCCTCTGAACAAATACAAGGCCCATATGGATCTGTTCACTTTAAGAATGAAAGGTTGAGAAAATGTCAGGAAATTAACCAAGCCCATTAGCGTGATTGAAAGAAAGAAGGAAGGAAGGAAGGAAGGAAGGAAGGAAGGAAGGAAGGAAGGAAGGAAGGAAAGAAGACGGAAAATTCTATCTGGTTGGTGAGTCAGCAGAAACCCACAGACACACATTATCCATTTTTAGTAAAGGCATAATCCAGCTCATTAGGACACTAAACAATCAGATGATAAGAGTGGATGTGAATTCATATGTCTTCCTTCTTCCTCATAAGATATACCTTGGTTTGATGAGGGTGTGGGTCACATAAACCACATGAAAAAAAAAAAAAAAACTGAGCTTCCTCATTCTTGTGGTTTAAACCCAGGAAAGCTATATCCACCATTTCTAATGCAATTGCCACTCCCAAGGAACTCAGTGACTATCACAGGACTCAGACCCAACATCTTGGTTTCCAGGCATCTGTGTTAGGTTTTTCAACTAAACATAGAAACTATAAACAACAAAGTGGGATTTCCATGTGGCAGGCTGGGCTGCATCATGTCCTATCCCAGCATGCCCGTGCTACCTCTTCCAACATGGAAGGAGAATCACCCCACCCTCAGGACGATTTCCCCATGTACATTTTATGCTCTTGAAAATCTAACTGAAAATAAAACGACAGAATGAAGTCATGTACCTGATATCAAATATCTACTAAAGACATGAGAAATGGCCTCAAATAAAAATGGTAGAGAAACAAAATGCGAGCACAGTCACTGGAAAGATGGTCAACATGGAACACAGGCAAGTCTGGGCCAACCTAATCACAACTGGACTCTCTGAGGTAGAGAATCCAACACATAGTACAGGGGGGAAAAATTATTTATCAATCGTGAAAACATTCCTGAAACAAGAGAAAAAAATTGAACATTATAAACAAATAAGAAAATTCTAGGAAAACAGGTGTGAGATAGATAGCTATCCCCTTGTTAAGATATAAGGTATAAACAAAGAATTCCTTACAGTTTTAGGGAGAAAAATCAAATTGTCTACAAGATGAGGAAATCAGGTTGGCTCAGACTCTACCACAGTAACTTTCAAAGAGGGAAGACTGTGGGGCCATGTTTACAAGGTTTTGATGTAAACAAATTATGATGCCAGAATACCATATCCAATCAAGGTCTTGTGGAGGTATAAAGGCAACAAGAAGATACTCTCAGTAAAGGGACAACACATGGACATTGATGCTAAAAAAATTTAATGTAACACTGAATCACAGATGAGTTAACTTAAGAATTCAGAATGCAGCACTTAAGTGGTCAACTAAGACTCAAAAACTGAGGAAATTTCAACTACAGAACTGATTATATATGCTTCACTGTTTCACCCAAGTTAAAAAAAAATACATGCATATAATCACCAAAAACTGGGAAGTGAAAAGAAAAGAGGAAAAGATAAAAATCGCCTTCATTCTTCGTATTAATTATTTTTTATTGATTTTTTAAAAAAATAAATGGCCACAATGGAGTATTACGCAGCACTAAAAAATGACAAAATCATGGATTTTGCAGGGAAATGGATGGCATTAGAGCAGATAATGCTATGTGAAGCTAGCCAATCCTTAAAAAACAAATGCCAAATGTCTTCTTTGATATAAAGAGAGCAACTAAGATCAGAACAGGGAAGAAGAGCATGAGGAAAAGATTAACATTAAACAGAGACGAGTGGGGTGGGAGAAAGGGAGAGAGAAGGGAAACCGTATGGAAATGGAAGGAGACCCTCATTGTTACACAAAATTACATATAAGAGTTTGTGAGGGGAAAGGGAAAAAAAACAAGGGAGAGAATTAAACAACAGCAGATGGGGTAGAGAGGGAAAATGAGAGGGAAGGGAAGGGGGGATAGTAGGGGATAGGAAAGGTAGCGGAATACAACAGTCATTAATATGGTATTATGTAAAAATGTGGATGTGTAATCGATGTGATTCTGCAACTTGTATTTGGGGTAAAAAATGGGAGTTCATAACCCACTTGAATCAAATGTATGGAAGATGATATGTCATGAGCTTTGTAATGTTTTGAACAACCAATAAAAAAAAGAAATCTGAAGAGAATAAATAAATAAATAAATAAATAAATAAATGACATTAGAATTCATTACAATTCTTATTACACAGATACAGCACAATATTTCATATCAGAATAATCATTTAATCCTATCTAAAATGGAAATGTGCAGGTTTCAAATAACTTCATCTCCTTTACAACTATCTTTTTAGTTTAACAGGTTTAACTTGACTTCTTTTTGTTCTTTGAAAGTTAAGTAGACTTAATACTTTCATTTCAAAGTAGAGAGTATGAATTCTTAGAGCCTCTCTGACTCTCCTTGCCTCTCTTACTCACTATTTTTCCTTTCTTGCTGTCTCTCCATGCATCCATTCTTCTCTTTGCCTTGCGCCTGTTCATACAGAGCCAGAATAATAGCCACCCATGCTAACTTTGGTCACTTCTAAACAGTAGCATTTGAGATAATGGATTAGTTGCTATATTTCTGGCTTTTTGTGAATGACTGTCTTATTAAAAAAAAAGAAATGAGGAAACCATTGAAGGAAAAAATTATCTCTTTTCTAATATTTCTAAGTAAAGCAGTCTACTGGCCAAAAGAAGTCTTTTGGTATTGTAAAAAAAAAAAATCGAAATAAATCCATATTCCCCTGAAATAAGCGCTTGCTGGTAATGGGAAAATCATTTTCAGTTAAGCATGAGCAATATTGCATTTAATGAGCAATAACTTGTCAAAGCCCATGTGAGGCCCTCCTGATTAGTATTTATTTGTGGTTTCAGATTTCTGGGAAAGGAATTTCAGCCATGCTGATGATTTTCTCCCTCTTGGAGTTCTGCATAACTTGTGCCACAGCCCATTTTGCCAAGCAAATGGTCACCAACACCAGTGGGGTGAGTTGGGTCTCTTCTTTGTAAAATAGCCTGTAGACGGGCTGGAGAGACACAGACTTACTTACAAGGGCACTTTTTGTCCCTGAGTTGGACGGGGCTGGAGAAGGCTGAATAGGCGGTACTAACCGCACTGCTTGGTTTATACTCATTCTTTCTAGTCTGTCCTGGTCATTCCAGCTGTGTATGCAAACAACCCGTGACACAAGAGTCTTCCTCAGCTCCTCCGAGAAATGATGGGTACCCAGTTTATGCCCCTAAAGATTAAAGAAAATGGGGGCACTGGGCCGATATCACGGGGGTAAAACTACTCTGCAAAAACTGCTTGTGAAGCTGGTCTTTACTGTCTACGATGATTGTGAATCTTCAGAGACTGCATTTGAGATTTGTGCATCACTAATGACAACCATATCTCCCCGTCACTGTCTTGTACTTACCAGTACCCCACACTGGCAAGGGTGAAGGACCAGAGAACTGAAAAAACAACCCTTCAACTCTGAAAGCCAGATATTTTCCTGTTTCTGCAATAAAATGCTATTATGAACATAATCCCTTGTTTGTTCGATTTTAATTGTCTGATCTCGTACTGGTTGTATAGTCACTCTGACAGAACCCTGCAAGGCAGACTGGCAGAGCTTTTCTGATGATGCTCTGCAGCGTGTCCAAGTCACTGGAGATTCTTCACTCCTCCCTGCCTCCCCTTTCTGTTCAGAACGGACCAACAGCCGGGCAAGGCTGACGCATGGGGTTGGTGCTGTTGTTTCTATTTTGGCCTTTTGGTTCTGAAGTAGAAGAAACATTCCCACGTTTAAAAGCCAGTGGGAGCCAGGCACAGTGGCGCACACCTGTAATCCCAGCAGCTAGCTCAGGAGGCTGAGGCAGGAGGATATAGAGTTCAAAGCCAGCCTCAGCAACTTAGCAAGGCACTTGGGAACTCAGTGAGGTCCTGTGTCTAAATAAAAATAAAAAAGGGCTGGGGATGTGGCTCAGTGGTTAAGCACCCCTGGGTTCAACCCCTGGGTTGTGAACAATTAAGGTAAGAGAGAAGGGATAAATGACCGCTTGAAGACATCAAAATCACAGGTGGAGTCCACCATGCGACCAGAGCACTGGTTTCATTAATGAGGTTCTTGGCATGAAAGTTAACTAGTGAGATCAAAATAAACACACAGACTCAGTTACCTTTTTCTATGTCCAGGTCCAAGACGGCTCCCCCTCTGGTTCCTACCTCGAACCACCCGGTAGGGCAGCAAGGATTACTCAGGGCTAGCAGGAGAGAGAGAGAGGGAGCACGCCAGGGAGTAGCCTTTTATTGGGGAACAAGAAATTCAGGGGAGAATTCCATCCAATGAAGGTTGAGGGGGGCCGCACTCCAAGGTCAGGGTCAGTGATAGGCCCCCGGGGTCAGTGGTCAGTCACACCCCCACATGGACAGGCTCTCGCACCAGGAGAGGGTCGGGAAAGCTCCGACACAGTTTAGCCAGAGCGGCTCACACCCAAACCGGGAGTTGCCCAGTCACGTGTGAGAATGGCTCCCCACAGTGGAGGACATGACCTAAGCTGTAGAAGGAGGAAGGGAAGATGTGATTGTTGCAGAAAGCCACAGGTCTGCACGAGGTAGTGAGTACATGAGGAGCTTCCAATATCATGGCTCTTGTCATCTCTGTCAAAGTAGAAGTGAGCTCATGTCCAAGTGGAGAGCATGAATAGAATCAGAATATCCAACAAAATGGGTAATGACAAAAAGTCACGGAAGTGAAGACTAAAATGGCAAGAGAAACAGGAGGATTGCCGGGCTGTGCTGAGGGCATGTTTGAGGGGATGATCACAAACTTAGAGTTCAAACAAACTGCCCCCCAGAGCTTGGGTGTTCAGACACAGATCCAGAAAAAGCACCTACCTAGCATTAGGATTTTTCTAGAGAGGATAATAAAATAGCAAAGAGACAAGAAAGCCAAAGACATCATTTAAAATATTATTAAAATAATTCCATGTGAAATCTAAAATTCATAAAAGTGAGAAAAATAGAACAGATGAACTGATTTTTTTAAAAAATGAGATATCTGCCTTTATCCTGTAGAGTTGTTATGAAGGACAAATTAGGCGTGAGGAGAAAATGGTTTGACAACAGCCAAGTATTATCCATTTTTGAAATTCTGAAATTATTCAAGAAGTCAGATGAGGAAAAAATATACAATGAAGGAACAAGCTGAGAAACAAGAATCATTGGAGAAGCAGAAGAAAACAGACTTTTTGCATCTGAAAAAGCAGATATATTATGTCAGGGGAGAGCCACACCATTTTGAGGTTCTAGCCCTGCCTGGGTCACCAGCAGCTCAGCAAAAGGGAAGGCAGTATTGTGGTCTTAGGGTCTAGAAACTAAACAGTTGCCCTCCCAAATGTCTGGGGGCATGGTATGTTGTATATCCAAGCACATAAAGCAAACAACTATAAAAGGGACACTTCCTTTAGGGACTATGGTTATTCACAGCAAAGTTATTTTTAAGATAAATTTCTAACAAATATATCCTATTTTTTCAATTTGTTTAAGTAATACAGTCAACTATTTAGCTCGTTCTAGGTGCCAGTCACATTCCAAACACTTATCTACATTAACAAATTTAATACAGCAACCCTGTGTGGTAGATGCTGTTATTAGCTTCATTTTCAGATGAGGGAATTTTGACAGGTTAAAAAACTTGACAGGAAGCTGTCAAAGAACACAGCAAGGATTTGAACCCCAAAAGTCTGATGATTAAGTCCAGGCATTTCTTCCTGTCTCAGATATCATCAGAGATTTTTCAGCTTCCAAACAAAGACAAACAAAAACGTATTTATCTATAGTAAACTTTCCGTCTGTTTGGAAAGAACTGCCTCACTCCATGATAGGTGGTAAAAGGGTTAGTAATATAACAATAACTGCTTTCAACACTTGCTTCCTGAAGGTTACCATTACCTTGGAATCACTCCTGGGAATCCCCTAACTGCACTTCCAGAGTGTCAAATGCTGCAGTCTGGCTGGGCACAATTCAGGAGCCACTTGTCAAAAGAAACTAACTTTATTTTTAGAACCACACACGCCAAACAAAACAGCTCCTGAGGAAAAACCCTCAGAGCCCAACTGCCACCACCGGCTTCCCACAGCCTCTCACACAAAACACACAAGCCTCTCCCACTCCCACAATCCTTCTGCTCTTGAGGCTGATTGGCTGGGTCGCATGGGCGGAGCCAAAGAAGTCCCCCAATGAGCAGCTCCGTGGTCTGAAAGGACAGGGAAACAGCCCAATGAGTATCACCGCAGCGGAGCCAATCAGCTAGATGTTGCTGGGGCTGCTGTGAGCCAATCATCAGCTGGCAGTCTGAAGGGCGGGGAAACAGCTCAATGAGCATCTCCAATGAGCATCACCACAGAGGAGCCAATCAGCTAGATGTTGCTGGGGCCGCTGTGAGCCAATCATCAGCCGGCAGCTGGAAGTTTGCTGGCAGCTGAAAGTTTGCTGGGGCCCCTTCAGCTGTGGCTCTCAACATCCAAGTACTTCCTGCCAAGGACCCCTGCCAACTTCTCCTGTGACTAGATCGTCAAAAGATGATGAGTTGGGCTCAAGCATCCAAAATTTTTATTTGAGGCTCTTTGGAATGCAAAAACTAAAATCACCTAATTTGGCAGTTTAAACAACACTATAAGCATAACATTTTTAAATAGTGGACTCGTGTTAAGCAATGGAATCAACTAGATTTTTATCCAGATAAGAACAATATTCATGGGCTGGGGATGTGGCTCAAGCGGTAGCGCGCTCGCCTGGCATGCGTGTGGCCCGGGTTCGATCCTCAGCACCACATACCAAAAAAGATGTTGTGTCCGCCGAGAACTAAAAAATAAATAATAAAAATTCTCTCTCTCTCTCTCTCCTCTCTCACTCTCTCTTTAAAAAAAAAAAAAAAGAACAATATTCATGCATTATTCTGTAAATAATTGTGGTCTACTCTGGACAGGGCAGTGTTCTATGTTCTTGAGAAAAACAGATAAAGATTCTATTTCCTGGAAGCTTATATTATTTAAGTGTTAGACCTCCTATTAAAACATAAAATCCAATGTTTGACTTCAAAGTTTAAAACTTGTAAGTTTCCTGAAAATGTACCTATGATCTGACACCTGAGAAGGTGACTGAAACACTAGCTCAACATAGAGGTCATGTGCCCACTATTGTTTGCGTTCTGACACATTTTTTAAAAGTGTTTATCTATTCATTAATTTCTCCAAAAAGTACAGTATACTACTCTTTGGTGACCAAACATTATTAGACTATTACATAAAATTTAGACTTTGAATATTTTCTGTTTGGAGTAATATAAGACAGAATGGAGTAAATGTTAATGTACTTTTTTCTCCACACACAAGTAACTAAAGCTGGATTTGAATACAAAATCTTCACCCAAAAATTATGGCTTAACCTACATACACATGTACTCACATGAATTCAAGTATCCTGTATTTAGTCTCTTCCTGCCTCAGAAAAGTATGGATTAATATCAGAATTCTTTCCCCTGATGTAAATAACCCCTGCAAATAGATGTCTAAGACCCTGCACTCCACTCCCTACCATCCAAACTCAAGGTAAGTTTGGTCAGCATCCGCTCTTTGGGAAAAGTGAAAAGTTGTGAATAATTGATTATTAGAGGAGTGTGACAAATGCAAAACATACTTTTGGAAAGAGAGTGTTCATAAATGTTGTACTGGCCAAGCATGAATCAAAGATATTCGTGTATCTGAGATATATTTATGATTTCCAGAAAGATATCTCTTGAACTCATGCACTCTGTACTGAATCACTCACCTTCACTAAAGTCTTAAAATTTAGAATTGGAAGACACCCTAGAATTCTGATATTAATCCATACTTTTCTGAGGCAGGAAGAGACTAAATACTGGCTTGCACCCATATGTGCTGAAGAATGATCTGTTCTCTCAAGTCCCCACATCCCAAAGTGTTTCCGAGGGTTTCTAGAATGTGCACATTTGTTCTCTGGTAGGCTTCTGCTGAGCCCCTGCTGCATGTGGGCCCACCACTTTTCACCTAGGTACATCCTACAGTAGTTGTCCCAGGCTTTGCTACAGCTTCTCTGGGAAAAGTCTGCCTTGCCCCAGGGTTGTGTCCACCAGCTCCAAAGCTTTGGAAGTCTTCAAACAGCCTTGCATTTTCTCCATGTTTTATTACAGAGCGGGGACTGTTTGGAATCTATGCACAAATGTATTCCCCTTTCTCCACAGGGATCTGACCTGGTCATTGAGGCCAGACTAGAAACTGGTCTTCATTTTTGATCTTTCAGCTTGAGCTCCCTATACCTGAACTTAAAATTTCTGCAGGATCTTACTAGTATACATGTGTGTACAGAGTATAATGTATGTGTGTATATGTATACATATCAAGACATATATGCATATAGAGTAATTTTAGTTTTCATAAAGTTACCATTATCACTTGAATACTGTTCTTAATAAAATGCTACTTAATAGTTTAAAAATATTTTCTCTTTTTTAAATTTACTATCTTGAGGCAACATTTGAGTGCCTTAAATTGTTTATTTCCACTTTACAACTATTAAGTAGCATTATACTCTGTACACACATGTATACACATACATTTTAACAATTGCATTTCTACAATAACCCTAGTCTACACGGATTAATTTCCATTTTTCTTACTAGAACACACTGGTGCTTACATGAAGGAAGTATCTGTTTTTACACATAAATAAAATGAAATTCCTCAGAGGGATTGGGACATGGTATTTATCAGGCTCAAAGTCAATGCTGATTACAGTATTGCCTTAATCATCTCCAACAATGGTTTTTAACAACATTATAAAAGGAATGAAGAAGTACCAAGGAACTGTGCTTGTTGCAGTTTGACTTCACTATTTTATTCCTGTCTGTGCTCATATGGAATCCACATTTTGGCCTCTGTAAAGAAAATGATCAAATCCATGTTAATTTCCAGAGACTATTGGCTGAACCTTAACTGAAAGAAAAAGATATCAGTCGCAGTGGCCAGTTACTACAAAGGGTTATCCCATTAGAATTGGCTGTTTCCACTACAAATTCTAATATTATCCATAATCTTGGATTAATCTTGATCAGGCATTCAATGTTGTTGTTCTTTCTACAGCACACAGAATGGCTAATATCGTCCTAAACTTCTCTGCTCATAGACAAATAAACAATACAAATATAGAAAACAAAGTGTAATGTAATGTTACTTAAGAATAAAGTTAACAACTGCAATGATACACTGAACAGTTTAAAATGTAAAGTCTATAAAGTGCCTGGGCGTTTTTTTGTTTTATGTTTTTTGAGGTTTTTTTTTTTTCCCCTTTAATTTGAAAGGACTTTGGAGTCCCAATATAAGGAAGTTAACTGTACAAAAAAAAATTCCACTTTTGAGTTGACTTTTCAGGCTATAAAAAAGCTCACAAAATTTCTTGACAGCTTTAAATACTGCTCATTTCTTTAGGTAGATTTAGCTACTACCGATGTTGGAGATACTTAGAAAATTTCTTTATAAGAGAAAATATTTCTTTCTGAATGTTTGACTCTCTAGCTTTCACTGAATATTTACATTGCAAGCCAAAATGTCAATTTAAAATTTCCAGGAACACAAATCAAAGTTCAAGGTATTTAGTAGCCTACAGAATGTCTGATCTCCAGATACACCTCATTAAGTCACCTGTAATTGCTTAACAAGATCTGTACTCACTGGGGCTGGGGTTGTGGCTCAGTGGTAGAGGGCTCGCCTAGCATGTGTGGGGCCCTGGGTTCAATCCTCAGCACCACATATAAATAAATAAAATAAAGGTATTGTGTCTAACTACAACTAAAAAAAAAAAAAAATCTGTACTCACTAGAGTACATTGTTTGCTTGAACCCCAACCCCACTCCAACTTCCTAATCCACCCTTCCAGATCTGACTCTTTTCTCTTCTAGCTGTGACTTCTACTTGTCTTCATAAACATTGTTTTAACTACTGCCTACATCAAATAGAAAACTGACACTTTGTAGATGAGCTAAAATGCACCCAGCCCCTTCCCCAGTAGGTTGGTAAAAAAGTTATTCTGGCCTCTTGCTATTTCTTTTTTTAATAAGGTATGGAGTGGGGATGGGGGCATGGGAAAAATGGAAGAACTCTGAATGCTATTTCTTTTGTTACTCATGTTTGCCTGAATGGGAGGTGAAACGTAAACTCAGTGATTTGCCTTTTCCAAGTTTTACATCTCATAAGGTACATTTGTGATCAAAATTTTTGAGGACAGAATGGATGAAGAGCTGACTTTTCATCAACGACCTGGCCACTTTGCCGTGGACACGTTTATAAGTGACACCAGGAAGCAATACCTTGGAGCAGCCATTGCTGGAGATTCCCAGCAAAGGTTGGCAGGTGGACCGATCACGTGGCACCGGGCCCTAGTGGGTCTGCGCACGCGTACTCCCTCCGCCCCGCCCGCACCCAAGTGTTCGCGCAGGCGCACGAGGACAGCGCCAGTGCCGTTGGATACCCTAGCCATCAGAGGAGCCTGAGGACCGGCTCAGGGCTGGACTCCGGCCTACCTCTTGATGGCCACGCAGCGGCATCTGGGGACCTGGCGCTGAGGCCGCCCTCGGCCGGGATCTGCCTCTTCAGCGGACCCGGGCGCTGGAGTGAGGCCCCGGACCAGGGAGACGGCCCAGGCGGGGGAAACCTTATCCTGGGCCTGGACCGGAGAGGGGGAAACTCGATCTTTGGGACTTTGAACAAGTAAAATGCGAGGTAATGATGTCGCTTGCTTTGCTTTCCCAAAGTGTCGGTAGCCATAACGGGACAAGGAGTCTGAGGCCCGCGCCCCATTGTGCTTCCCCGCTGCAGGTTGGGCCTCGTCGCCCCTTGTTTGTCACTTCCTCCAGCTGCAGTCTCTGGGTCCTAGCCCAGGGCATGCAAAAATGAATTCCTTGGCTTCTGGGAGTTCTTGCTGACTTAGGAGCCAGCCCTGAAAATCAAAAGTAGGAATTATGGGCAAAATATTAGGAAAACAAGAATATCTAACAGACCTGTCAGTCACCGCAGGCTTCCCAAAGATTCCTGCTGCAGCCCTTAGACTGAAACCAGGTAGTGGCCCCCCCGGGAGGTAAAGGTGAGCTGGCTGGTGAAGGGTTTTTGAAAATTTTGGACATAAGTGATGTTTCCCCACCCTGCCGCCTTCAATTTTTCTATTTATTTATTTGGGTTTTTTCCTAAAGACAATGAGGGTTTGCATCTCTACCGAAGATGTTTTACTGAAGATGCTAGAAGTGGATTCTAGTGCAAGCTCTGTACTAGAAGAGAATTGTTGTAGAATTTCTGTATAAAGCAATCCTGGAGTAAGAGATTAGGGTTTGGAATATGGACTAGCAGACTTGTTCTTTGTCTCCTTTTGGGTTCATGATGGAACCATCAGATAATAAAGACAAATAAATGATTATTTCCATTTATATAAACATGATACATAAGTGGATTGTAAAGTAGCCAAATGTAGAATTTTTTTTAGAAAGAATTCCAATCAATTGTTCCATGAATGTTGGAGTATTTCTTTCTTCCATCAAATAAGCTGAGGATTTTAAACACAAACACACATACACACATTCTTTTTTCTCATTAATATTTATTTGACTATTTCACTTGGGGTGGCTTAAGTGGGGGTCTGATAGAGATTATAGTGTTGCTAAATATTTTACACCCAGAGTCGCTTCATGTCTCTTCCACTGTTTAGCAGTGAGTGTAAAAAGAATTCCTCTAAATACACAAAAGGATTTATTTTTATTTTCCTCTTATCTGAAAAGTAGCAAATAATGATTTTCATCATTATTCTACGTGAATTCTGTAATTCTGTGAATTTTATTTAATTGTGACACAGAGATTTAACGTGGTTGCCTATATATCCAAAGCCACCTTTTTTACTTATCTCAAATTGAATGTATAAAGTTTGCTTCAATTACTAACATATTGTTTTTTATCTTTTGTTATCAGTAGCTCTTATAAGCATTAAGAGACATTGAGAAAATAAATTTCAGAAACAAGGATTAATGAAAACAATCAAGCCATTAAATTTTAAGGGTATGGGATCATTTAGTCAAAACTCCCTTCTTTCTGAAAAGATCAAGACTGAAATTTTAAAATCATCAGTCAGGTGTCATGACTCCTATATGACATACTAGCAGATGCAGAATTTCACTTCTACAAAAGGATACAGTCCTACAAGGGAATGGAATTATTAGCCAAGTTTTTATCTTAATACAAAGATGATCTAAACACTAGGAAGACTAAAGGGGAAAAAAGAACAGGAGCTACTGTTAGGATTGCAGAGCAACTTCAGTAAGTTGTGTGATAGAAGAAAAGATTATAAAGAGAGAAGAACTAGATAGGAAGTATGTGTCCACAAAAAAAAGCACAGTTGGCCAATTGAAGTATGTGAAGTTATTTTTTAAAATGCAAACATGGCATTATGAATGATATTAAATTGATTATGAATTGCAAATGAATTGTTCAATTCTTTACCGTAAATTCTCTAATACTGTTCCTTAGATGTCCCTTCTATTAGGTCACCTATAGACACTACTTGCCACTAAAAGGTGATATCTGTAATATACCAGTATTTTTTAGTCACAAAGAGGCTTTTCAGTCATGGAGGCTGTCATTCGGAAGAAGTGGATAATGCTGATACTTCTAAGAATTGAAGCATAGAAAGAACAACTGTTGCTTCTAACTTTAGGAAGATGATTAAAACTATAAAAAAGAATCAAACTTATGTATTTTTTTCTGAGGAAATCATGTGTGTGTGTTTTGTATTGTTTTGTAGAAGTTTGCTAATAAAGCTATCACCAAAGGTTAGAAACAAAATCAAGTAGAAGAAATGCTTATAGTATGGCATGTGGGAACACCTCTACAGCAGATAGTCTTGTGTTAGGGGTAAGTAATATTTCACTTTGACTAAATTCACGGTCATAAATATTTCAGTTTTGAGAAGAGTATTCTTGGATCTGGAAAGGGATAGCTTTGGTTAAATCAAAGGATAAGAATTTAATATTTAAAAAAATGTTGATTGTCTTCTACAAATGTCGACTAATGTTACATTCCTAAACATTGACTAAACCAACACACACAGTATTAGAGAAACCCAAGGAATAAAGTTTTAAAAAGAGAGAGGGTATGTGTGTGTTTTAACTTTAAGAGAGACTATCATTGATTTTTTAATTATTATACAGTAGGATATGGTAATTTTGTCTTATTAAATTATAAACCTGTGAGGTTAAAAACAGTTTACTCTTAATAAATACTAAAGAATTATGAGGATCATGCACTTTTACATCTAAAAGGAAGAAAACTTTTCCATTGACTGATTCTTCCTCTGAATTTGAATACTGTGTATGCCATTGTTTTAAGTCTTCTATCAGATTGTTAGCAGAGATCTTTAACCTCTCTGGGGTCATAGACCACTTTGAGATAGAATGAAAGCCTGAGTCTTCTCCCCCAGAATCATGGATATATGGCTGTTTTTGTACTTTTTTTTTTTTTAAGTTGGAGACAGGGAGTTTGACCTCCTGGAACCCACTTTTTGGCTCTGAATTAAGAACTTAGTTTTTATTTTCTCAGTTCTGGGGATGAAACCCAGGGCTTCCACACATACTGGACAAGTGCTGTACCACTAAGCTCTATCCCAAGCATTAAAAGCCATTTTTAAATAAGAAAACCTGCCTTTGGCAGAGTTCTTTATAAGCTTTGACTATGTAGATATTTCCTAGTTTTCTATAGAAAAGCATCCAGTCATATACAAAGAGACATTATTTTCCAAGCCTACTCCTTTTATCCCTGGCAAAGTCACATGGAATTAGTATTCTTGATACCAGTATGCTTATACAGGCGGTATTCACTGGGTACCCACTCTGTGCTGGGCACCTAGAGACTGATGATGCAATAAGGAAAAAAACAAAGTCCAGGCCCTCAGGAATTTTGCAATCTTAGTAGGTAATATTTCTCCTCATTAAGTCCAAAAAACTCTGAAATGATATCATTCTTGTAAATATGATGCAGTTAGAAAGCTTAAATTCTAAACATAAAGAATAGATAGGATTGTTATCAAAAAGGAAGTATCTAAAAAAAGAAAAATACATTCTCTACTAGCTAAGTGCATTGTGTTCCATAGAATACTTGCTTTACAAAGTACAAAAACTCTTAAAACATTAAATAGCTTCCTATTAAAGTTTATATGAAAAATGAAAATAACACTCCATCATTTTTAAAGATTAATTATAAAAATTATAAAAATTATAAAATTATAAAAATTAATTATATGAATTATCAGCTCACATAAATTTGAAAATAAGTTTTCTGGGATAATAATTATATTTTTACAAGTTAAAGTTGAATAATAATTCTCTCCTGTTCTAACTTGTCATTTATCTAATGGAAGGATCTAATGCAAGAACATCTGCCTGAGATATGCTTTATGTTATTGTATGGATTATGGTTTACTCTAGCATGCTTGTGAAAAAAATCCATACATACCAAGTATTCCTTGAAGGAAAAGATAAACCTTTCTAAGATTCAAAAGAACAAGAAAATGTCAAATATATGGCTTCCTGCATCCAAGTAGATCAGGAACCACATTTTCCTACATACTGTCAGTATTCTTTCCTTATACCATAACTTGACAGATGGTATAATTGAATTGTTAACTTTCTTATGGGAGAAGTGGTCTGAGCTACTATTTTTAAACAATCTTTTGGTCTAGTATGACTGATTCCTAATTGAGAAACCTCAGTCCTTCCTGATCAGGGCTTTCTTTCTGTACTAACCAATTCAGGAAATACATGGGTAGGTGTATTGCTGTTTTACCATCATCTTTTGTAAAGGTGTTGAATATTTCTTATAGTTAAAATTCATTGGAATTGTGTGTTAAATTACATTGTTTCAGTACTAACAACATTCTCTTTTTATAGGCTATCCAGATTATGATTGGCATTTTTCATATTTTCATGTGGTATTTCCTATTGGTTTTGTATATGGGACAAATTAAAGGAGTCTTTGGGACATATGAACCTATAACTTACAAAACAGGATGTGCTTTTTGGGGAATTTTTGTGAGTACAATACATTTATATTGATTTCATTATAATATTCATTTCAGTACTAGAAGATAGAAAAATAATGATAAAAATATTTAATTTTCATATAAAATCCAGATAATGATGCATGGTTGATAAGTGATGTACTGACTCATTAATAAATGATGCACTATTTATATATACCAAAGTATTGCCTTGGAAAAAGAATAAGAGAAAAATAATGAATTTTCAAATTAAAAAGCTTCTGCACAGCAAAGAAAACTAGGGCATATGGAGAGAGCCTGCAAAATGGGAGAATATCTTTGCCAGTTACTCTCTGACAGGGGATTAATATCTAGAATATATAAAGCATTCAAAAAGCTTAACACATGCACACATACATACAATTAATAAATGGGCAAATGAACAAAGCAGACATTTTTCAAAAGAAGTACAGATTACCAACTAATAATGTAAAAATATGTTCAACATCCTTAGCAATTAGGGAAATGCAAATTAAAACTACATTAAGATTTTATCATACTCCAGTCAGAAATGGCAGTCATCAAGAATACAAATAATAAATGTTGGTGAGAATGTGTGGAAAATGGTACACTCATTCTTTGTTGGTGGGACTGCAAATTAATCCAACTGCTTTGGCAGAGCTTATGGAGGGAGATTCCTCAAAAGACTAGGAATGGAACCACCATATGTTCCAGCTGTCCCACTATTTGATATTTATCCAAAAGAACTAAAATCAGCATACTGTAGTGAAAAAGCCACATCAGTGTTTATAACAGTGCAATTGAAATTCACAATAGCCAGGTTAGGAACCAGCCTAGGTGCCCATCAACACACGAATGGATCAAGAAAAGGTAATAAAACACATACAAGGGAGTTTTACTCAACCATAAAGAAGAATGAAATTATGGCATTTGCTGGTAAATGGATGGAAATATAGAACCTCTTCTAAGTGAAAATAAACCAGACACAGAAAGTCAGGAGTGTAATGTGTTCTCTCATCTGAGGAAGCTAGGATAAAATAAGGGAAAAAGGTGGTGTGAGGGGGAATCCCATGAAAATAAAAGGGAAATCATTAGAGTAGAGGAAGGGAATTCAGGAAAGGCAGGAAGAGGAAGGAGACTCCAAGTACATTTCACCTTTATGTCTATCTATAAAGTACCAATTTAAAAAACAAATAAATGGAAGATCAGTAGAGTAAAGGAAGGGCAAAAGATAGAGAGAGGAGGATAAAGAAAGAGGAAGTACTGGGAACTGAAATGGAGCAAATTAAGTTCCATGCATATGTGATTATGTGAGAGGGACATATTGCCTAAAAAAAACTTTTAAAAATAGCATATTAAACAATACATTTTCTAGAATTTCAATTAAATGTAATTCAGTAAAAAAATTTTCAGGTTGCAAATTTTGAAAGGCATTTTATTAAGCAAATGACTTAATAATCTAGTTGGAGAGCACTCTTGTTTAAAATTTACAAGATATTTTCACTTTGATATCATGTTTTTCTCTTCACCATCTACCTCCTTAATCTCAGCTTTTGTTACAGAAGCAAGTGTAGAATGTGTGATTTAAATTTACTCTTGTGGAATTTATAAATTTCAAATTTTGACCTTCTTAAATAAAGGGTGTTGCATGAATGCTGTTTTTCTCCTAAAATTAGCCTTTGCTAATAAAACCACTAAAACAGATAAGGCAAGGAATATTTCAGGGGGTTGTACAGATCACTTTCGAACAATATGGTACTGTTTTCCTGTTTTTGGAAATAAATATTGTCTCATGAAATAATGGGATATCTTTTTGGAAAGTCAAACAAAAGCATAAATAGCAGCTCTTACCCTAATAATTACTATAAGAGTTGTATTTTGTAAATGACAGTGTGAGATCAACTCACAAGCCATGTTTTCCATATCTGGACATTACTCAGCCAATGCATCATCTCATTAGAAGCAACAGCACTAGAAGAAATAACTGAGTTATGTGTGAAATATTTTATGCACATATAATCAGACTTGATCCCAGATTCAGAACTGCCACAGTCCACATTCTGTCCACACTCCCTTATATATTTGTATTACTGGTGACTCTGTGGTTATTTTTTATAACCTTTGGATAGCATCATTACTTCATGATGGATACTTATCCTGACCCCTTTAAGTTATTTTTTATTACTGTTTAGTATTCTAAAAATACTTGACTTAGAAATTTTTAAAAATACATTTTAAGTTGGCAATCATTATCAATAAATACTTATGTTTTTATGTTCAGTATATTGTGTCAGGAGCTTCCACAATAAGATCAACACAGAAATCGAGTCAATACCTGGTAAGTTGAAATGTTGGGATATCTCTAGAATTGACTATCACTATGCTTAACAATAGGTCTTAATGAAAAGATGATTCAGAATAATGAAGTAGTCTACACACCCTATAAAACAAATTAAGAAATTAAGTGAAAATCTAGGATCACATAAGTTAATGGAGACAAATATGTTGCAGTAGTTAAAGTCATGATTACCTTTTGTAAAAGCTTATAAATTATAGTTTTTAGGGCTTTTTGTTTGGTATTCTACCTTTTAACATTATATGAATATCATGATTAGAAAGCATTTAATAGAACCTAATGCCTTTATATATAGATATTATACTGCTCTAAAATCTCATTTTCTGAAAGTCAGATTGTAAACAGGATTGTATCAAAGTTGGGCATTTGTCCAGGAAAAAGATCTATCTGTGATATAGGATAAATAAATTTGATATCTGTTTAAAGTTATTGGTAAATATTCCCAGATGATTAAAACCTATGATTAAAACTTAACTCCGTTTGATTGTATTTCCACAAACAGTTTTCATTTTCCATTACTTTTTTTTCTTCTCCTTTTTTAATTTTCCTTTCAGTGGAAACCCTTTGGTTCAAATCATGTTTTACAATCTTCTTACAACTGATTCACAAGATTGTAAAATACAATATTTTTGGTCCCCAATGGAATTGGAAGATTAATGCTTTTTATTTTTATTTTTTTTTTAAAGAGAGAGAGAGAGAGAGAGAGAGAGAGAGAGAGAATTTTAATATTTATTTTTTAGTTCTCGGCGGACACCACATCTTTGTTTGTATATGGTACTGAGGATCGAACCCGGGCCACACACATGCCAGGCGAGCATGCTACCACTTGAGCCACATCCCCAGCCTAGATTAATGTTTTATAGTTTGTTGATAATTTAATGTTTTGTCTGCATTAACTGGGTTTTGTGTAAACCAGAAATATATTTTGCATGAGCAGCAAGTGTACAAATACTTCTAAAGCCTCACAAACTAGATCAAAGTTTTTAATTAGATGACTTTGTTTTAGCAAGACAAACTGTTTAACCACAGTATTTATTCTGAATATAATACATTTACCTGTCTCCTTTTCAGACTATATGGGCTTTGATCATGAACATCTTCTCTGTAATTACTGCATTTATTGCACTATGTCTAACAGTATTTGAGTTGTCTACTTTTCATAGTGTGTCATATAGGAATTATGGACAAGCGGTAAGTGGCCTGTTGTATAGGAAAACCTTAATTTAAAAATTATTATTTTCAGTGATTTTGAAGACTTAGGATATAAAATGAGGCTTGTATTGTTCCTTTATATGGCAGTGAGGTCTTGATTGAAAGAGCTTAATTTTAAAAAATGATTCTAAGGTAATATTTTTAGTGCATATTAACAAGCCATTTGAATTCTTGATTTCCCAATTAAAATAAAGCAAGTAAAAAATATAAAGACTTCAATGATAAGTGTCTTTGAGTTAGGCACAAGGTCTCTGATGATTCTTTTCATGTAAGAAAAGCATAATCCTGGACCATAAAACCATTCCCAAAATCAACAAAAGAATTCTGCTTATGTATGCATAGTTCAAATTTTAAATGCCTAGTGATTTCTCATTACACAGAACTTTCCATAGCAACCTATCTTTGCATCTTATATGAATTTTGATTATATGAAATCACTATATTTCTTCCTAAGATATTAACTACATTTATTCCAGCTGTTCTGGCTTTAAATTTCAAATCACAAAATTAGTGCTGCAAAAGACTTTAGCAATGCTTATAAAAAAATCTCCCATTTAAAATGAGGAAAGGTTGCAGGAAGGGCTGGCCAACAGAACAAAACAAATAACAATTAAAATAATGACTATAAGAGTTACTGTAGGAGAGGGATATGACTTTCTCTCCTTCCCTATACACTTCCTGTCTTTACCTGCAATATAGTATGTAGAGGATCATCAGTGGAAATAATTCAGAGAATAGAAAACAAGTGACGCATGCCTGGAATCCCAGTGGCTCAGGAGGCTGATGCGGGAAGATCGTGATTTCAAAGCCAGCCTCAGCAAGAGCAAGGTGCTGAGCAACTCAGTGAGACCCTGTCTCTAAATAAAATACAAAATAGGGCTGTGGATGTGGCTCAGTGGTCAAGTGCTCCTGAGTACAATCCTCAGTACCCCTCTTCAAAGAGAAGAAAGAAGAAAGAAAGCAAGACCGTAGAATAATAAGAAAATAATTGAAAGTACAGTAATACCCCAAAATAGATGGTGTGTAATAAATGACTTAAATAAACATGCCCAGATTTTCCCTATAAATTCTAAGAAAAATCTCCAATATCTGGTGATTCAATATATAGATAACTTCAATTGTGATTTTGTTTGCAGAGAATAAGAAGGGTGTACTTAAGTACATTCTTATTCCTAAATTTATAATCATCAATTTAAGATAATATTGCATAATTGTCAAGACCTTCTATATTAGTCTGTTTTTTCAAAGCTATAACAAAATAACTGAGACTGTATACTTACAGAAAGAAAGGCTGAAAGTCCCAAGATAGGTAGCCCTGTTTGACCTCTAGTAAGGGCCTAATGGCAGATAATATCAAGGGAGAAAGTACCTGACAGGGTCTACAGGTAAGACATGAAAATAAAGATTGGGAAAGGCTCAGTCTTGCTCCTTTATAACAACGCTTTCACAAGATTTAGCTAGAGTCTCATGAGAACTACATTAATTCCTTTTAAGAACAGCACCTCCAGTGACCTAACAATCCCTGCTCCCATGTCCATTTCTGAAAGTTCCCTGCCACTTCTTACAATTACCAAATGAGAACCAAGTTTCCATCACATGAACCCTTGAGGGGCACACTGAAACCTTGTCCAATCACAGCATCTGTCTTTTGCAATAAATATTAAGAACCACTGTTGACTGTACTTATCTGAACTCAGTACTAATGATTTTCCCCAAAACCACAAGTTTTATCTTTGTTTTCTGTGATTAGTTATACAAAATGAACTTGTACATTAGACGTACATTTCTTACCCACTGGCTTTTCCCGGTGGCATTGTTGAGTTATGTCTACATTTATTAAGATAGCCAACATTTTACAATATTTTCACATGCCCCTTTTATAGCATAAGAAAGGTGTTTGGCTACATAAGAAAGTCATCCAAGTAATCAGTGTTCCCAGGAACACTATCATCTGTCCCCCAAAGTGCATACCTCTGAAATATGTCTCCCATATAACAACATGGATAATGGTATAGACTCCAGAACCAGATTGCATTGTTCAAATACTATCCTTATACCTGCTAGCTATGTGTATGCTTTGATGAAGTTTAGCTTCCTGTTCCTTAGGATCCTTATGTGTAAACAGGAAAATGTTCTAATTCATGCCTGTTACCTAATTGTTTTGTTCTTTCTCTCAAACTCCAAGCCTATTAATCTGGTGGCTAGCTTGACTTTTTTACTTGGCTATACTTCTATCATCATCTCAAACTCAAAAGATATAAAATAGAAATTGCTTACTTACTCGAAAGTACAGTACTGTAAGACCCCCTTGTTGAAATTTTCTAGACCCAAAATCTTAACCTTGGCTGCTCTCTTTCTACTGGCTTTCCAAATTACCAAATATCATTTATTCTTTATTTAACATTTTAAAATTAGATTTCTCTTAGGTTTAAGTCTAGGAAATATAATGCAAATTGACCTTAGCAGAAAAGAGCCCTTGCTGATTTAAGCCTGGTTCATAAGCATAGGTTATATTTCAAGAACTCATATTCTCTCTCTTACTTTGCTATTTAAGCTGCTCCATCAGACATCTTGTCGTTTTAAGGGAAAAGATTGACAACAATACCAACTTACAAATAAAGGGATGTAGGCAGAGTGATTTTTTAACAGTCTTGCCAGTGAAGAGGCCACAAATAATTTCCACCTGAAATTTTATGATTTTGTATTGCTGCCAACAAACATAAATTAGAATTAAATCCTTCAATCTTCCTAATCTTCCTGTTCATGTCATACATGATCAAACACTGTTTCATTTAAAACTTCTTTATCATTCCTCAAACATGTTAGTTTCTTGTGTTGTTTGCTTGTGTAAATACACTAGGTCATTGTGATACAACTCTATTATTCATTTTATTTTATTTCTCTGTTAATTATTTTGTCACATTTTTAACTTATTTGGGGGAGGCTATTTCTCTTTTTTCCCACTTTTTTAAAATTGGTGCATTATGGTTGTATACACTGATGAAATCTGTTGTTACATATACATACATGCACACAATACATAATATAACAACAATATAATTTAGCCAGTATCACTCCTCTGCACTCCCGCATCTCCCACCTCTTGGCCTCTTTCCTCTACTGATTTCCCTTAGATTTTCATGAGATCTACCACATCTTTCTTTTCTTTTCTCTTCCATAGATTCCTCATGAGAGAAAACATGATGACCCTTAATCTTCTGAGTTTGACTTATTTTGCTTAACATAATTGTGTCTATTTCCATCCATTTTTCTACAGATGCCATAATTTCATTTTTCTTTCCGACTGAATAACACTCCATTGTGTATAAATGCCAACATTTTCTTTATCCATTCATCTGTTGATGAACACCTAGGCTGATTCCATGGTTTGACTATTATGAATTGTGCTGCTAAACATGGGTATGCATGTATCACTGTGGTACGATGACACTAATTCTTCAGGATGAATACTGAAGAGTAGTAGAAGAACTGGGTCATATGGTGGCTCCATACCTAGTCTTTTGAGGAGCTTCCATACTGATTTCCATATTGGTTGTACTAATTTACAGTCTCACCAACAGTGTAAAAGTGTTCCTTTTTCCCCACATCCTCTTCAGCATTTATTATTATCTGTATTCTTGATGACTACCATTCTGAGCGGTGTAAAATGAAATCTCAGTGTAGTTTTGACTTACATTTCCCTAATTGCTATGATATTGAACTTTTTTCATATACTTGTTGGCTATTTGTATTTTTTCTTTTGAGAAGTGTTTGTTTAAATCATTAGCCCATTTATTAATTGGGTTATTTGATTTTTTTGGTGTAAATTCTTTCTGAAAAAAGACAGGTTGCAATGAAACAAGTAAATAAAAATTGAAACTGCCTAAAATTCTGCTTTCTCCTTCCTTTTTTCTCAGCACTACCCTTATTTCAAAGATCCTATCTCTTTATGAAGCCTTTCTAGATACTAGTGGCTTTGAGTGAACCTCTTATTGCCTATAATTATTAAGCATATTTTTATCCATTTTGACATATTCACCTTACCATATGTGACTTATTCTCTGTCTTTTCTACTTGATTATAAACTCTGAGAAAGCAGAAAGTTTTTATTTGTCACTGTATTCTCATTATTTAATCCCTAACACTTAACATTTTTTCACATATAAAAGATATTAAATAGAACCAACAAAGAAAAAGGAGAAAGAAGAAGAGGAGGAGGAGAAGAAGAAGAAATTGAAGGGAAAGTGAATTATGTTGCTATTTCTTTTAGGTTTGAATATCCTTATTTACATAGCCAGCACAAAGACTGCTTATTCAGGAAGATCTCTGTTATGATTTGCATAGCTCACCCATAATGTATGTAGTTGAAAATATTTCCAGTAACATCAGAAGAGATCTGTTTTATTTATCCTGGAAGTCACAATCACTTGTGTTTTCAAGTAAAATGTTTGTTGAATTCTTTTTTAATTTGCTCATCATTCTATGCTATTACAGCAAGTATCTCTGAGAAATTTTTATCACCACAAATGTAAGTTTAAGTAAATTTGTAGTTACTAATAGCTGTCTTAATAAACAAAAATAGCTTGTTAAAAAACCTCTGGGTTGCCATCTAATCCTTAGAAATAGAAGGGCCAAATCTTACTAACTGGAGACCTTATATAGCAAGTTGTGCCAGGGACTCTGTAGTGAAGACATAAACATTAATTAAAAAGTTATAAGAAGTGTAACAAGAATGCTAAGTGATGAAGATCAAGGACGAAAGCCACATACAATGAATTGGGAAGAAGTGTAGCATGAGAAATTAAGAAGAAAACAAAATAATAAAAATGTCTAGGGAAATCACATTGGGAAAAGGTCCATTTATTGTTTTCCCTCTTTTCCTTGGTTCTTATACTACAAGCTCCTTCCATGAGCTTGTTTGTGCTTACTAAAAATAATAATGTAAGATTTCTCCCTATTTCCTGATTACAGAAACTGGGGAGGGAAGTTTCACGTATTTTATTGGCCTCGTACCTCTTGGAAATTGGTATTGCACTTGCACATTCAATCTGCTGCTGTGCACGGTTGGTAAGTGTTTACTCAGGCAAATCAAGAGATGTTAAGTTTCTAGAAAGCATACTCTGTAAGGTGATAAAGCACACTATCCAGTGTTTAGAATTAATAAAATGGAATATATTATTTACTTTTCCCCCTTCATTTAATAAATAGAAAACATAAAATGACAAAAGCAATACATGAAACTACATAACAAAAAATATAGAGTAATTTTTTCACTTAATATAATCTGCATTATATCCACACATCCAAATCTACATAAAAAATTTTTTTACTAATTGTATGATCATTTTCTCATTATCTTGTTACATATCTTTTTTGCAACTATCATAAGCATCTTTTCATTAAAAAACATCTAAAGAAAGCCTTCTTATAACTTATTTTTTATATATTTTGCATTCCCTTATTTACTGTATATTTAACTTTGTTCCCAGTTTTCTTAAATTATAAACAATGATTCAATGAATATTTCAATACAAATATTTTTGCAAACAAGAGACTATTTCTGAAAGTGGTAGATTCCTAAAAATGTGGGTGTAGGGTCAAGTTTAATATTCCAAAATGCTGAAATAATTCATAATACCATAGAAATATATGAGAATGTCTGTTTTCTCACAAGCTTAAAATAACTAGATACCTAACATTCATTCATGGTTTTTGCAAATATTCATGAAGAATCTACTATTTGTTAGGCTTTTTAATAGGCACTAAGGATGACTAACAAGACACTGTCTCTGTCATCAGGGAATTTGCATTCAAGTGGAGAAGAAAGATATTTATATATAAAATGGTCATATATGTGCATATATACTATATATAATCATGATAGTAAAATGTTATGAAGTAAAGGCAGAATAAGGAGATAAGGCAAAGGTATTTTATATACAATGGTCAGGTAAGACCTAGGGACTGACTGAAGTACACAAACTGAGACCAGAAAAAGGTTTTGGGCCGTGTGTGTGCGTGCACACATGTGCACATATGTGTTGATATGTGTCCACATTTATAGAGATAAAAAAAAGAGGACTAACATTTTTGAGAGGAAAATGTTAAGGAATAATATAATTAATGTAAAACCATATGTATGTAATCCACATAGATATGTTTAATTGGTGTGTATTATATAGAACAGTGGGTTTCATCGTGGCATGTCCATACATTTATATGACATAATTTGGTCAGTTTCACTCCTCAGTATGTCCCCTTGCCCTCTTCTCCCCAGGATCCTCTTTCTCTATTCTAATGGCCTCCCTACTTTCAAGAGATCTAGTTTTAAAAAAATACAGAATGAATAGGACTTACAGAATGACTAAGTAAGCACATAGCAAATATTCCTAAAAATATTCTGGAAGTTGATCAATGTATACAACAAATTATGAAGTGTTTGTGAATATATACTGGATCTAAATAAAAACTCGTTGTCTCTGATATGTTAGCTTGGGGCTCACTTTGATTCCTTCAGCCTCCTTGGTTTTGTTATGCAGAAATTTACCTTGGTGATTCACACTGTGAGGACCAACAGTTTGCTGCTTGAGAGTTAATTTTATTTGAGGCACAACACAGAAATTTCCATGACTAGTGTAATTAAACCAATAGAGATAACAGTCACTCCTAGATTGACTGAGATTACAATATTGTTGGTCAATAAATTGACTAGCAACCAGCCAGAAACTCAACACAGAGATTCAGAGAATAAGACAGCCAACATGGGATATTTACCTTGATAACATTATGTTTATCCCTTATGATCTGGAAGAATACAAATATGTGCAAGAGTGTGCTCACACTAAGGAAACTGGAAAGAGCTCTAATGAGCTACTCACCTCTAGCTAAAAAAAAAAAAAGAAGCCATGCAAAGTAAAGTAAAAGCTGAGATAGACTTATAAGTAGCCTAAACTTTGGAAATATTCTTCAATTCAGAACGAAACAGAAGATCAGAGGACCCCACGTCGTAGCAGCTCCCTGAAACTGAACAAAAAAACCAGTTCTGCAAGGGCAAATAAAGGTAGGAAGGCTATAGAATAACATTTACCCCATATGGTCTGGAAGAATATAAGTATGTGCAAGGGTATGCACACTGTGGAAACTGGAGAGAGCTCTAGTGAACTACTCACCTCTAGCTAAAAAAAAAAAAAAAGAAGCCATGCAAAGTAAAGTAAAAGCTGCAATAGACTTATAAGAGGCCTAAACTTTGGAAATATTCTTCAATTCAGAACAAACAGAGGATCTGAGGAAACCACATTCTCGTAGCAGCTTCCTGAGTCTGAGCAAAAAATCCAGTTCTACAAGGGCAAGTCAAGGTAGGAAGGCTATAGAATAACATCTATCCCTTATGGTCTGGAAGAATATAAATATGTGCCTGGATATGCACACTATAGAAACTGGAGAAAGCTCTAGTGAGTTACCTCTAGCTAAAAACAGAAGCCATGCAAAGTAAAGTAAAAGCTGCAGTAGACTTATAAGAGGCCTAAACTTTGGAAATATTCTTCAATTCAGAACAAACAGAGGGTCTGAGGAAAACACATTCTCATAGCAGCTCCCTGAAACTGAACAAATAAACTAGTTCTACAAGGGCAAGTCAAGGTAGGAAGACTATAGAATAACATCTCTTATGGTCTGGAAGAAAATAAATATGTGCAAGGGTATACACACAAAGGAACTGGAGAAAGCTCTAGTGAGCCACTCACCTCTAGCTAAAAAAGAAGCCATGCCAAGTAAAGTAAAAGCTGAGATAGACAATTAAGTAGCCTAAGCTTTGGAAATACTTTTTGATTCAGAACAAAATGAGGATCAGAGGACACTAAAAACTCATAAGAGCTCCCGGAAAGTGATCTAAAAACCAGTTCTGCAATGGTAAATTAAGATAGAAAGACTGGGGAAACACTGGTAGACAATACAAAGCAACCAGATGAAAAACTGAAGTACTGGTTTGTAGACTATAAAAAGTTAATAAAAGGAGGCAGTACTGGTGGGCATGGTGGCTTGGTGGTGGAGGGAGCTCCCCTCCAATAAGCTGAAAGACATTCTCCCATCAGTTTTAGAGAGGCTGAGCTGGCATGGGAGAACCCTCAGCACTCTGCAGAACAAAGTTAGTGAAAACAGGGAAGTGGCAACAACTTTGGAGCCAGAGACTGGAAATCCCTGTAGTTTACCTTTATTTTCCATATTTCTCTATTTTTCCCTTTATTGCCTTGTTCTAGGCATACTTTCTTTGTGAATATTCAAGACCAATCAGTCACTTAAGCTTTAGTTTTCACTGGATCATTGGGTACCCATGCACCATGCTGTGAGTCAGTCTGGGCACGGGAAGGAGACTAATATCTGGGAGAAACAGTGATTGAAGGAGCCATGACTGCTTTTCTAGGGCACTTTAATTTGAAATTGACCCTCTGAACTCTGGATAATGAACATGGCTGACAAGGTGGAACTGGGACTGATCATGGTTAGGTAAAAAGCAGCAATTCCATGACATCCTATTTTGGACCCTGCACCACCTCCCCCATGTCCAGAAGGATATAGAGAATAAACTGGTACATTCCACAACTGCCTACACCCCTATCCACCCACCCCCTTCCCACAGACTGATGTTCTCAGACAAAAGGGTACAAAACAATACAGATTGGTCTACAGGTACATGGTTGAAAGGGTTAGCCAACAGAGCTGACAGATTTACATTCCCATCCCTGGTCACAATAGCAACCATTTTGAGAATGAGATCTGCTCTGAATCTTATGGTACTTCACTAATCAAAGCTATAGGCAAGGAGGGAGTAGACTTGAGTACGTAATACTCTTCTTAACAAGTTTAGCCATTTTGACTCAGAGCTGACAAAAACAGAACAATAAGTCTATCAACCTTCCTCATAGCTGGGAGAGTCTAAATTCAAAACTCTGAAAAGTCAGGTCTCCAACTTTAAAATCTCAACAAAAAGAAAAAACAAATTCTTTGTCAATTAATTGGGTCCTCTCTCAATACTTCTTTATTTTGCGCTTATCTCATTCTCTTCTCTCCTTTATCCTTTATTTATCTTTTGTTGCCCCAACATAACTTTTCTCTTTTTTCTTTTTTTCTATTTTTTATTCTTTCTTCCACTTCAATTTAGTACACTATCATTAATGCTTAATATTTCCAGAACATTCTATATTATTTCTCACTCTTCTCTTTGGTCAGTACATTGTAGAGATCATTTAGAATAACATAGGATATGTTGATATAAAGTTTACTTTTAAATTTCCTCTGTTACTGGCAGTTATTCTCTCAAAGTTGTACTGGTGGTTGAACTTAACACTTTGATTATGCTGAAGCTAAGATATCCCCAGCCCAGGGATGATTATGAGATAACTACTCACGAAAGGACCCCCATATAAAAGGAGAAGAGGAATTCAACTCAATGGATGTACAAACATGATCTCAGAAAACATAGTCACCTCTAATAGTTTATAACCTTCCAATAATTAAATCAAAATATACTGAAGTAGATGAAATTCTGAAGACATTTTTTAAAAAATGTTTAAATGATCAAGGAACTATAAGAAAATCTTAAGTAATGAACTAAGGAAATACAGAATATACAGTATGTGAAAGAGCATTTCAATAAAAATATAAAGAAACCGAAAAAGAAACAGAAATCCTGGAACTATGAGACTAAAAATCAAATGAAAAATTTAGTTGAAACTCTCATTAACAGATTAGATCATGTGTAAGACAGAATTTCAGACCTTGAAGACAAAATATGTTAACTTGAACACTCAGTAAGAAAGAAAAAAAATAATCATGATCAGAATATATAACAACTCTGGGACAACATTAAGAGACCAAACATAAGAATCATTGGATTTAAGGAAGGAATGTAGATATAGACAAATAATAATTAAAACATTTTCAGAATGTTTCTAAACATTGGGAATTAGATGGGGATCCACATACAAAGCATTTAAAACCCCACACAGAAAAGATTAAAAAAGAAGGTCTCCATGATACATTATTCTTAAAATACCAAACATATAGGATAATGATAGAATTTTAAAAGGCTCAAGAGAAACACATCAGATTATATACAGAAGTAATCCAATCAAAACAACATCTGATACCTCAACAAAAACCCTAAAAATCAGGAGGGCTTGGAACAATGTGTTTCAAACCCTGAAAGAAAATTCCTTTAAACCAAAAGTGGCATATCATGCACAACTACCTTCAGAATCAAAAGAGAATGAAAACCTTACAATATAAGCATAAAGAATCCATGACTACTAAGCCATCATTATGGAAAATACATAAAGAAACCCTGACAGAGAAAGTTAAAATCAAATACCAGTGCTCAGGAAAGGGTGAATCTCACTGGAAGAGTAGTTAATTAAATGAGTAATAGGTTCAAATTAAACATATTTATAATAACACTGAATGTAAATAGTCTTAATTCTCCAGCCAAATAACAGACTGGCATATTGGGTTTTTAAAAACAAGGTCAAACTGTATGTTGTTGGGAAAAGACATACCTCTCTCAAGCAAAGACATCCACAGCTGAAAGTGAAAATTTGAAAATTGATATTCCACGCAAATGCAGCCCATAAGCAAGCAGGAGTAGTGACTCTCATATCTAACAAAGACGACTTTAAATTAGAAGGGATAAAGAAGGTCACTTCATACTGGTGAAGGGATTCAAGTCAACAAGATGATATAACAATAGCAAATATGCCGGAAATGAATAAAGTAAATCAAACACTACTTGAGAAAATGGCTCTCATAGACCCCAATAGAATGCATTATACTAGGTGATTTTAAACGCTTTTCTTAGCAACAGATTGGTCAGCCAGGTATAAGTTCAGTGAAGACACTTCAGAAATTAAAAAAAAATATATTACAAATTAAATGTACCCAACGCATCTGTAGACTATTTCATCCAACAACAACTGGGTTTACTTTCTTCTCAGCTGCTCATGGAACTTCTCCAAAAAAAAAGACCACATTTTAGGTCACAAAGCAAGTCATAAGAAATATAAAAATATCAATATAACTAGGGTCTATTTTGAAAGCTTGTATTCCAATAAATTGGAAAGTCTTGAAGAAATAGACAAATTTCTAGACATGTATAATCTACCAAAATTGAAACAAAAGGGGACAGAAAACCCAGAATGGTGACAATCAGTGGGATTGAAGAAAAAATAAAAAGCCTTTCAACAAATGCCCAGGATTAGATGGATTCACATCTGTATTCTACCAGACCTTTAAATAACTATTGCCAATGCTTCTCAAATTACTCCAGGAAATATAACAGGGGATAACACCTAATTCATTATATGAAGCCAGTGAGATCTTGATATCAAAACCAGATAACTACACATTAAAGAAAGAAAAACTACAGGTCCCTAATCCTTAATAAAATACTAGAAAATCATATTCAAAAACACATTGAGAAGATTATACATGACTGAGTTGGTTTCATTCCAGGGATACAAAAATGGTTCAACAAAACAAATCAATAAATTTAGTTCACCACATAATAAAATTAAGCACAAAAGTGGGCTGGGTTGTGGCTCAGCGGTGGAGTGCTTACCTAGCACATGCAAGGCCCTGGGTTCGATCCTCAGCACCACATAAAAATAAATAAACAAAATAAAGGTACTGTGTACAACTAAAAAAAATCTTTTTAAAAAAAAGAACAAAAATCACATGATCATCTCAGTAGATATTTTTAAAAAATCTTTGGCAAAATTCAGCACCCATTCTTGATAAAAACATTAAAGAAACTAGGAAGACAAAGATCTTACCTAAACATCTTAAAGATTACATGGGAGCCACTATAATACTAAATGGGGGGAAACAAAGCATTTTATCTAAGATAAGCATGTATATATATACCTTTATCTCTCCTATTTAAGATGGTATATGAAATTTTAGCCAGATCAGTCAAAGCAAGAGAAGCTTAAAAATGGGGTACCAATAGGAAAGGTACTTAAATTATCACTGTTTGCAGATTATATGATCCTGCACTTAGAATATTTACATTACTCAATCAGAAAGCTTCTAGATCTGTTGAACAAATCTAGCAGTGTAGCAGGATATATAATCAACATATGAAAATCAATAGCTTTTCTATGTACCAATAGTGAATATGCTGAAAAAGAAACTAGGAATCAATTTCATTCCCAATAGCCTAAAAAAATAAAGTATCTAGGAATAAATCTAACCAAGGAGATGGAAACCCTCTACAATGAGAATTATATAATATTAATGAAAGAAACTGGAGAAGACACAGAAGATGGAAAGATCTCAAAATTCTTTTTAGGCAGAATTAATAGTTAAAATGGCCATGCTACCAAAAGCAAAACACAGATACAATGTAATCCCAATCAAAATACCAATGACATGTTTCACAGAACTAACTAGAAATGAACTTTCTTAAATTCATATGGAAGAATAAAAATACCCAGAATAGTCAAGACAATTCTGAACAACCATAGAAGCATCACTATACCCAATTTCAAATTATGCTACAGAGCTTGAGTTATAATAACATCATGGAACTGGCATAAAAATATGTGTGTAGACCAATGAAATAGGATAGAAAACACAGAGACAAACCCACACAGATGCAGTCATCTGATTCTTGACAAAAATGCCAAAAACACACGTTGGAAAACAGGCAGGCTTTTTAACCAACAATGCTGTAAAACTGGATATCCATATGTAGAAGAATGAAACTAAATTCTTATTTATCACCTTGAACAAAAATCTATTCAAAATGGATCAAGAACCAGGGATTAGTACAGAAGCACTGCAACTGCTAGATAAAAACTTAGGGTCAACACTCCAACACCTTGGTGTAGGCATTAACTTCCTTAATAAGACTTGTTAAAGCTCAAGAAATAAAAACAAGAATCAATAAATGGAATAGCACATCAAAGGAAACAATAAGAATGTGGAGAGCCTTCAGAATGGGAGAAAATCTTTTCCAACTACTCAGAGAATTAATATCCAGAAATTTTTTTAAAACTCAAAAAACATCACCTAAAAAATAACCCATTCAGATGTATGCTTTTTATCATATGTGGAAGCTAGAGAGGAAAAAGGGTTGGGGCTTGGGGACATGTGGTTAGATCTCATGAAAATCAAAGGGAGATCAGTAAAGAAAAGGGAACAATAGGTGAGAACTGTGGAGGGAGGTGGAGAGTGCTGGGGAGTGATATTGGCCAAATTATATTGTTATATTGTGTGCATGTACAAATATGTAACAACAAATCCCACCATCATGTACATATATAATGCAACAATTTAACATGTGGGGAAAAAATGAAACTTACACTCCACCAATCACAGAGGTCAATAGGACTTTAGTTTTATTATCTTCAACTACTCACTGAGATACTCCAAAGGCAACAGTTCAAACTTTAACCAATCAAATCATTTCTTTGTTCTATTTTGCATTCACCCTATAAAAGCCTTCCTCTGGGGCTCCTTTAGCAAAGCCAAAGCACAAAATATTGGAGCTGCCCAATTTATGTATCATTGACTGCTTAAATAAATGAACTAAATAACAACAACAACAATAACGATAATCCATTAAACAAGATGAGACAAATGGCCAAAACATGCATGGAAAAAATATTCAACACAAATAGCAATTAGGAAAATGCAAATCAAAACTGTAATGTAATTTCTTCTCACTCCAATTCAAATTACAGTCATCAAGAATACAAATAATAATAGACGCTGGCAAACATGCAGGGGAAAAGGAACATTTATACACCCCTGTTGGCATTGTAAATGGGTACAACTACTATGGAAATCAGTATGGCAATTATTTAAAAGAGTAGGAATGGAACCAACATATGACCCAGCTACACCACTTGTTGGTGTTAGTCCAAAAGAAAGTCAGCATACTATAGCAAGCTATAGAATCAGCCTAGATGTTCATCAACAGGTAAATAAATTTTTAAATGAGCATACAAACACACACACACACAAACACACACACACACACACACACACACACACATACACACAATGAATTTAGCCATTTGCAGAAAAAAAAAATGGATGGAAATGGAGAACATATTGTTAAGTGAAATATGCCAGACCAAAATCACAAGTGATGTTTTCTGCATATTTGGAAGCTATTGAGAAAAAACAGGGATGGGGAATCTCATAAAAATAGAAGGGACACCAGTAGAATAGAGGATGAAGTTCAGGAGGAGGAAGAAGGGGAAGGAAAGGGCACATACTTGGGAGTGAAATTGAACAAATTATGTGCATGTACAAATATATCACAGTGAATCCCACTGTTATGCATAATTATAATGTACCAGTTAAATTTTTAAGAAATAATAAAATTAAAAACTATATTTTTCAAGCTGAACTAGTTCCTCAGAAAAAGGTAGAAGTCTTTCTATCTTAAGGAGTATAATGCTTTGCTATTGCTGACATAGCAAAGTACCACAGACTATGTGGCTTGAACAACAGATATTTATTTTTCTCACAACTCTAGAGGCAGAAGTTCAAAATGAAAGTGTTTATAATGTTAGTTTCTTAGTTTAAGGCCTCTTGCATAGCTTTGGATGACTGTCTTCTCCCTGTGTATTCACATGGTCTTCACTCTGTTTATGTCTGTGTCCTAATTCCTTACTGGATTAGGGTCCAATTAAGAACATATTGTAACTTCATTACACTTCAGAGACCTAATATCCAAGTATTGTCATATTCCAAGATACTGAGAGTTAGGACTGTAATGTATTAGAGCTTTGTGGACAAGTGCAGATCATAACAAGGTGTTTAAGTATACCCTCTGACTAGTCATTGGCTGAGTATTTAGGCTGACCCAGAGAGAAGCCTAGGAAGCTAGTCTTAAATATAAAAACCAAAAATAAAATAAAATGAAAAAGTGAATAGATATATTACAGGCCACACACTGCAAGGGAAATAGAATCCATACAATTAGTGCAAACAAGTTTCTAAAGCAATAACCACTGCCCTATAAGAAAATTAAGCCATTGGAATCCAAAGTTGCTTTACCATGTTATCTAAAATGTCCTATTTTCAGCAACAAGAAATACCTGAGAAGCAAAGTATAATGATTTGTACCCTGAAAAGACCACTCAAGATATATTCTCATCCTAGAAGGGGAGGGGAAATGGTAGAATTAATGAAGAATGATATAAAAACAAAAACCAAAAAAAACTAAATAAAATATGTTTGAGTTAAAAGATGACAGCATTGACTCAGCAAATAAGACTATCAACAAAAGACATAATAAAAAATGGACATTCTGGATTTTAAGAACACAGTTACTGAAAAGAAAAACTCACTACAGAGCCTCAAAAGAGTATATTAGAGTGGATAACATAAAATCAGCAAACATGAAGAGAGTACAATGAAAATCATTCAGTCCTAAAAACAGAGGGGCAAAAGAAAGCCTCAGAAACCACTGGGACACCAGTAAGTATATAATGGTGGTCCCTTAGAAATTGAAGAGAAAGAGGGGAAATGAAGAAATAATGGCCAAATATTTCACCAATTTGATGGCAAATATTATCCTATACACTCATGAATTTGCAACTACAATGAACACAAAGATCCATTCCTAGACATCTCAGTCACAATTATCAACAAAGGGAGACAGAAAATCTTGAAATTAATAAGAAAAATATTATCCTTCATAAACAAGGGAATGACAATATGGTTAACAGTTGACTTCTCATCAAAAACAATGGAGGTCAGAATAGTGGGATGGGCATATGAAAGTGCTGGGGGAAAGAACACTTAAGCAAGAATTCTGAATCCTTTAAACTTATTCTTCAAAACTGAAGATGAAATAAAGACTTGCACAAATGACTGCAGAATGTGTTGCTAGCCGAAATACCTTATAAGAAACACTGAAGGAAGCTCTTCATATTAAAAGAAAGGGATGTCAGATGAAATTCAAATGCACATGAATGAATAAAGAGCACCTCGAACTTTTAGCATGAAAACATATGTGAATAATACATAAATAAATGGCTATGCATTTTTTTCAATAAAGTTTTGTTCCCCAAAACAGGCAGTGGGCCAAATTTAATTTATATGTCATAGTTTACCACCCATGATCAATAAAATTTTATTTTATTTTTTTAAGGAGAGAGAGAGAGAGAGAGAGAGAGAGAGAGAGAGAGAGAATTTAATATTTATTTTTTAGTTTTCGGTGGATACAACATTTTTATTTTATGTGGTGCTGAGGATCGAACCCAGCACCCCGTGCATGCCAGGCGAGAGCGCTACCACTTGAGTCACATCCCCAGCCCAGGTATAAAATTTTAAAGATAACCTTATGAAAGCAATAATTGTACCATAATATTGTTGAGTATGTAATGTATGTGGATGCAACATATTATGATAATAGCGTAATGAAAGAGGAGGATAATAGAACTCTATGAGAACATGTTGCTATATCTTACTGGGATTGGCATTCATCCGAAATAGATTGTTGTAAATTAAGATGCATATTAGCAACTAACAAAACTCAAAAGTAGTTTAAAATAAAAGGTATTAGAGTATTTAAAATACTTTAATAAAGTATTTTTTAAAAAATAGGGAAAGGAGGAAAACAAAATGAGATCTATAGAAAAAAGTAAGATGAAAGACACATGTCCAACCACTTAAACAATAACATTATAATGAAAACTAAATGAGAGTAGATGTCAGAATAGAGAAGGTCACTTTCCTGGCTTCCCCATGGTATGAAACTAAGGAAGCACATAGACAGCTTCTCAGCAAGGTGGGTGAAGAAAAAAAGGCAGGAAGTACTTTACTAGAATTTAATACTGGATATTCAAAGCATTTTGGGGACTCAGGAGGTTGGATATAAAAAATAAGGAAGAAATCCCAAGTGCCACAGCCACTCCTGTGGCTGGAGGCACTGACTAGAACAGTCCTTCCATGAGCAAAGTGGAGGGAAAAGAGAATTAAAGGAACCCACATTTTTAGGATACCTGAGGCATGTGTGGGTACAGAGAGCTTAGAGATCAAAAATACTGTCTGACTACCATGAAAGGTGTGCTGCACAATATTCTTGTGCAGGAAAGAAGCCACATCTCTCCCAGCTGGGACAGATGGAACCATTTTGCAGTCCTGATAGGGGTGGCAGCAGCTGGGGAACTGATTCCTGGAAAACCTGAGTTTGGCCCAAAATACAGGCCTGAAAAACCAATACAGCATTACGTAGAGTGACCAGGAGAAAATAAAATGTGGAGAGAGGTTTACACAGGGATCTACTGGTTGTAGAAACCCACCTAGATCTCCCCCACCCCCTACAATCAACTGCTTGCAAAATCACCTGGGAAAGACAAAATGGCTGAGAAGTCGAAATGGCAGGTAGAGAGATTGAGATTGGAGACTGAACCAGAGACCAGGAAATGTGGAATCTGCAGGTGATATAGTGAACTAATAATTGGCTCCTCCACCACACAAGAGGAATCCAGCAGAGATCCTTGAGGAGCAGTCTCCAGTGTGGACCAGCAATTGCTAGATCCTGGAGAAGTACAGATTACCTCTCTCACTCTAGTGACCCCACCCTGAGGGTGGAGCAAGAATCACATTCCAGATGACCCCAGATAACACTACTGGGAAGGGAAGCTGAGAATCTTTTGAACTCCAACAGAAATAACTCTAACTTTTCATCAGACATTTTTATTTTCTTTATTCATTTGTGAACTTAATGGTTCATAGAAATTAGTACATATTCATATTTGTTTTTTTCTCATTTCTATCATTTTTGAAGCCAGTTATTTTTCATGGATCAGTATTTTGAGGATTAGTATGTTTGATTAGTATATTTCAGTTTTGCTTTTTATTCTTTTATTTTTATTTTTAATTTTTTAAATTATTACTTAATATATATTTTTTCTCTCACTAAAATGTTTCCCTTGATTCTCTTTCTTTTCTGCTAACAGCCAATCTCTATTTTTCTCCCTTTCACTTTTCCTTTCACTTTTTACTTCTATCTTTGCTCCTCCTCCTTCAAAATCATCTTATATCACTTCTGTTCTCTCCCTGTCAACCATTTGAAAGTGTAAACCCTTTTGTAAAGCTACTATTTTTATTGTAGGCAATAACTGGTCATATCATTTGTTTATTGTGATAATTAATATTGTATACATAATAACAGAAACTATTTGATTAAATGCTGTATATGTTTGCATTTGTTGTTGTTATTATTTTTCTCCTTCCTAAACAGTGAAGAACTGGAAACCTTCAGGGACTCTATAAGTTCATGGGGTAGAAACTCTACTGACTCAGATCCATACTGTCAGAGGAGGAGTATAGATCCTAAGATAAAGGATGATGTAAAGAGTGAAATCAGAGAGAAAATACAGGAGTGAAAGATTGCTTCAATAGAGATTGTGGGGAAAAAAAACATCAAGCAGAAATCTTGAAATAAAGATATCAATAAACCAAAATAAAAATTCTGTAGCATCCCCTACAGACTAGACCACTTGGAAAATGGAATTTCCGGCAATTAAGACAAAATATATAATCTTGAAAATAAAGGGGACCATGGAGAAAAGATATTAAGACACCATGAATAGAATTTCCAAGAAATATGGGATAACCTGAAAAGATCTTATCTGCACAATTTTTCAATAAAATAATGCCTGAAAATTTCCCAAACCTAAAGAAAGAAATAAAAAATCAAACACAGGAGGCTTACAGGACCCAGAATATACAAAATTACAACAGACCTACACTAATCCACATTAAAATACCTAACATACAGAATAAGGATAGAATATTAAAGGATGCCAGAGATAAAATAGGTCATATTTAGAAGGAAACCAAACTGGATTTCAGCTGATTTCTCTACTCAGACCTCAAAGCTAGGGGGTCTTGAAATAATGTATACCAAGCTGTAAAAGAAAATGGATGCTAGCCAAGAATACTATACCCAGAAAAATTTGTGATGAAAAAGAAAAGATTATGACAGACACTACTGAAATACCGACAATAATAAGATACTCTTTTGAAAATTTATACTCTAATAAAATATAAAATCTTGAAGACATCAGCAAATTTCTAGAGACATATGTCCTATCCAAATTGAATCAGGAGGAATACTTAAATGGATCAATTTTAAGCATAGAAATTGAAGATGCCATCAAAAGCCTACCAACAAAGAAAGGCATAGGACCAGATAGCTTCTCAACTGAGTTCTACAAGACCTTCAAAGAAGAACTTACACCAATACCTCTCAAATTATTTCATGAAATAGAAAAGGAAGGAACCCTTCCAAACTCATTCTATGAAACCAGACAAAGATCCATCAAAGAAAGGAAACTTCAGACCAATATCCCTGATGAACATAGATGCAAAAATTCTTAATAAAATTCTGGCAAATTGCCTACAAAACATTTTTAAAAGATAGTGCACCATGATCAAGTGGTGGTTGGTTCAACATATGTAAATCAATAAATGTAATTCATCACATCAAACAGATAACCATGTAATTGATGCAGAAAAGGCATTTGACAAAATACAGCATCCATTCTTATTCAAAATACTAGCATAACTAGGAATGGTAGAAACATACTTCAACATTGTAAAAGCTAAATGTGTTAAACCCAAGGCCAACATCATTCTAAATTGAGAAAAATTGAAAGCATTCCCTCTAAACATTCAAAGACAAGGATTCCTTCTTTCACCACTATTATTCATTATAGTCCTTGAAACTCTAAGCAGAGCAATTAGATGAAAGAAATTAAAGGTATAAGAATAGGAAAAGAAGAACTCAAACTCTCTTTGCTGGCAACGGTTTCTATATTCAGAAGACCCAAAAAACTCCACCAGAAAACTTCTGTATCTCATAAATGAATTCAGTGGGGGAAACAGGATGTAAAGTTAACATCTATAAATCAATTGCATTCCTATACATCAGTGATAAATCAACTAAAAGATAAATTAGGAAAACTATCCCATTCACCAGCAATGTATGGGTGTACCTAGTCCCCCACATCCTAGCCAACATTGAATGTTACTTGTATTCTTGTCATTCTGACAGGAGTGAGATGGGATCTCAGTGTAGTTTTAGCAATTACACAAAAGAAAGAAATTAAAGGGACATGAATAGGAAAAAAAGAGCTCAAACTACCCCTATTTGCTGACTACAGGATTCTATATTTAGAACCAAAAAAACTCCACCAGAAAGCTTCTTGAACTCATAAATGAGTTCAGCAGAGCAGCAGGATATAAAACCAACACCCACACATCAACTGCATTCCTATATACCAATGATGAATCAGCTGAAAGACAAATCAGGAAACTATCCCATTCACCTCAAAAAATAAAATAAAATACTTAGGAATCCATCTAACAAAAGAGGTGAAAGATCTCTACAATGAAAACCACAGAACACTAAATAAAGAAATTAAAGAAGACCTTAGAAAATGAAAAGATCGTTCATGTTCTTGGGTAGCCAAAATTAATATTGTCAAAACATCCATACTACCAAAAGTGCTATACAGATTTAATATAATTCCTATTAAAATTCCAATGATGCTCTTCATAGAAATAGAAAGAGCAGTCATTAAATTCATTTGGAAAAATAAAAGGCCCAGAATAGCCAAGCAATCCTTCGTGAGAAAGGAGAAGCAGGAGGCATTACAATATAGACATTAAATTATACTACAGAGCCACAGTAACAAAAATGGCATGGTATTTGCACCAAAACAGACATAAATACCAATGGGTACAGAATAGAAGACACAGAGACAAACCCACATAACTACAGTTATCTCGTACTTTACCAAGGTGCTGGAAACATACATGGGAGGAAAAAATAGCCTCTTGAACAAATGGTGTAGGGAAAACTGGAAATCCATATGTAGTATATTGAAATTGAACCCCTATCATACACCCTGCACAAACCTCAAAGTGGATCAAGGACCTAGGCATTAGACCAGAGAAACTGTGCCTACTAGAAGAAAAAGTAGGCCCAAATCTCCATTATGTCTGCTTAGCAAAAGAATTCCTCAACTAGACTCCTAAGCCACAAGAAGTAAAATCAATGAGTAAATGGGATGGTTTCAAATGACAAAGCTTCTTCACAGAAAAGTAAATAATCAGAACATGAGGAAAGAACTTACAGAATGGGAGAAAATCTTTGCCACCTGAAACTCAGAGCATTAATCTCCAGGTTATATAAAGAACTCAAAAAACTTAACAACAACAACAACATAACCCAATCAATAATTGGGCAAAGAAACTGTACAGGTATTTCCCAGAAATGAAATATGATCATATAAGAAATATAAGAAAATATAAGAAAAAGTGTTCAACATTACTAACAATTAGAAAAAAATAAAACTACACTGAAATTTCATCTCACTCCAAACAGAATGGCAATTATCAAGAATACAAGTAACATTAAATGTTGGCGAGGATGTAAGGAAAAAGGTACACTCATACATTGCTGACAGGGCTGCAAATTGGTGCAACCACTCTGGAAATCTGTATGGAGATTCCTTAGAACACTTGGAATGAAACCACTATTTGACCTAATTATCCCACTCCTTTGCAAACTGCCAGCATACTATAGTGATATGGTCACATCAATATTTATAGCAGCTCAGTTCACAATAGCTAAGCTATGGAACCAACCAAGATGTCCTTCAAGAGATGAATGGATAAAGAAACTGTGGTATATATACAAAAGGGAATATTACTCTGCTACAAAGAAGAATGAAATCATGGTATTGCCAGTAAATGGATGGAACTGGAGATTATCATGCTAAGTGAAATAAGTCAATTCAAAAAAAAAAAACTAAAGGCTAAATGTTCTCTCTGATATGTGGATGCTAACATATAACCAGTGGGGTGTGGTGAATAAAAGTTCATTGGATTAGGCAAAGGGAATGAAGGCAAGGGATGGGGAATGGGAATAGGAAAAACAGTAGTGAATCAGCCATAAGTTTCTTATGTTCATGTATGAATACATGACTAGTGTAACTCCACATCCTGTACAATCACAAGAATGGAAAGTCATATTCCATATATAGTATATAAGTCAAAATATACTGTATTGTCATGTATATCTAAAAAGAACAAATACATTTTTTAAAAAAAAGAAAACTAAATGAGACTTTATTAAACACCTAACAGAATAACTAAGTGTCCAAATATTGACAATTCTAAGTAATATTAAAGACTATAGATGAAAGAAATCTCATACTTCTGATTAGAGTATAAATTTTCACAACAAATTTTAAAAACCTTTTAGACATTACCTATAAAAAGTTAATATGTGCTTAATCATATGATCAGTAATCTAACTCCTTGGTATACACCCAGAGTTTGCACATATGTATTAAGATACATTTCCAAGAATAGACATAACAGTGTTTTTTTGCCAAAATGGAAACAACAAAAACGAGTGAGTGGTGAATAAACTGGGGCAAATTACTCTATTATAATTCTCTGTGACAATTAAAAGACAGACTCTACTATCAGGCAAAGATGAATTAAAAGAATTCATCTTTTTTGTATTACATTTATACGAAATTTGAAACCAGGAAAACTAAAGCTATATTGCTTAAGTAGGGATACAAGCTCAGTTGGTGAAACTAGAAAGGGAAAAAAAATGGGATGAGGGATTGATTACCTAAAAGTCAAAATGACATTTACCTAGGAGGGAAGGAATGGCTAATAGTTGGGAAGTATCATGAGAAGTTCAGGTGAATTTGGAGGTCCTGCTAACTGACCATGAATATTTTAATTGAAAAACTCAGGATGTATACCAAAAGTTACAAACAATTCAATAGGAATTTAGAATATGGACTGAGAGAATAATGAGACAGAAATAAGACAAAAGACACTTTAAGATCTTATTCCATAAATAGCAGCATTGTGTTTTGAAGAATTATCTATTTCTTATATGATTTTAAGAAACGTGATGTGACTTGTAATTGGTTAATTTTTTTTTCCAGTCTCTGAATCCTGAAGATATTTCAACTGAAACAGAAGAGAGCTCTGTTTGAAAACGTTAGAAATGTGAGATTTTTACTGGTGTTGATATCTGATATGGGTAATAATGATGTTTCTGTAGAACAAACCTGGTACAAAGCCCACAGATTTCTGTGCAAAAGAAAATACAAAACAAGTTGGACTTTTCACCTTAGTATTCAAGAAATTTCTCTACGTAAATTTTTCTAGGCTCCATGGAGAAAGCAATTCCGTACATAAACATGAGATTACTACAAGAGAGGGTTTGTTATCTAGGTACTCCAAATAGCTCTCAACTTTCCCTTACACAGATTTTGTAAAAGAGCATTGAAAAGTTTATTTCCAGAGTGCAGTCTATAAAGACTTAAAGTATGATGTATAATTCACAGGAAAGCTAATTTATGTTTGTAAGGGTAAAAAGCACATTTCATATTCTTGAGTTCTTCTACCTGAACTAGCTTCTACTTAACAAGTATGAATCAAAATGCCACCAATTCAGAGATCCTTCATTGTTCCTTGACTTCTCCTCTTCTCATTAAAGTTCCTTTCTGCCCTGAAAGTTTCTGCTGTCTTTCTTCCCCTCTCATTCCCGCTTCATCTGCTTGTCATTGTTTGGGTCATCTGTTCACTTGCTTTTCAAAGCAAACTGCCTTTACCCAATAGGAAGTTCCCAGAAATCTGTTCTGAACTCAGTTATCCTCTTTTCCATTATGAAACATGACTTCAGAAAACTTGGTTCAGCAATATTAATCATGCCATTTAATACATGTAACTCTCTTTTAAATGTAATGTTGTTTTTGTTTGTTTTCTGCCCTCTCAAGGTGTTTCACAACTGTTATCTACTACTGTCAGTTAGAATCCCTTTTGTCTGGCCAAGAGAAGAAGGGAAGGAAGGTACTTGGTTTATAGACTGTCTCTTGTCAGCTAAGCTCACTCATGATCCTGTCAGTTTTCAATGAATTTCTCACTGGGAAGTAAATACAATGAATAGAGATAAACAGCTATGAACAATTTTAAAAGTGATAATGTTTCATGAGCTCAAAATATACCTAGAATTATAATTCATAATTATAAATTTTTAAATATCTGTTTAATTCAAATGAAGAAAAAATGGGAAACAAATAATAAATAGTATGGCATCAGAATATAAAACAAATATATCACAATGGATTGCTAATCCTATGCTGCTAACAAGAGACAGAAATAAATGTGGCAAGTATATGTAAGACTTCTGGAAAAAATAACCCATAATATTGAACTGGGTGTAAGCAAAGAAGACCCAAATAAATGAAGAGATATTCTATGTTTCTTTATTTAAAAGGCAGTGTGGAAAGATGTCAGTTCTCTAGTTTTGGATAACAATAATGGGATTGGAATTGACATCAACAGTTGTGTGACTGCACATGAGATAAGGGAGTATTGGGAAAGCACTGGAGTCTGACTCCAGAAATATTTTTTGTTTGCTTTTTAGAATAATAAAAGAGAAAAAGAAATAGACTATACAGTGCCAGGCATGTGGCTACTTGGAGAGGGAAGGGAAACTCCTCTCTAGATGTTCAAAAAACAGGAATCCTATTGAATTCAAGAAAAACAGACTCTACTATTAGGCAAATAAGTAGTCCAAGCAGAGAATTAATATTGCTTGGTGATAAGGTGTGAAAGAAGAGACTACTAGCACTCTGCATTTTCCTACACCTTCTATGCAGGAGATCATAAATCTCTCTTTTTTCACTGGACGCCAGATGCCTGGACCAAAATTTAGCCAGGGCTCAGGAGTGAGACTGTAGAATGAACCTGTGAGGAGCTCTGGGCTACAGCAGGCATAACAACAGGTCCTTGGAAATTGGCAATCTAAGGTTTAGAACAAGGTCTGAGAGCAGCAGGATTTGGATGTGGGAGTGGCCTGGGTACCAGAGCGCTGATCCTGGATTTAGTGGAAACCCTACTCGTGCAGCACATCATCCTAACATGGACAAAGTGGGCCTGACTACCTGACTCATGCTCAGAGGTGTTTGGAGGATTCAGTACCACTGCAACATGAATACTTCCCCACCCGACTCCAGTCTCCTGCCACATAGGTGCTCAACACATGGATTGACTCTTGGGGTGTAGGGCCAGAAATCATAAAAACTGAATCGGTCCCCAGACCCTGTAGGCAAGAGGGCTAAGCCCTACCATATCCACACCCATATCCCCAGGCATAAAATTCAGAAATACTGAGGTTAAAGTGGCTCTGCAATGGATGTTCCCACAGTATTCCTTGGGCAAGAAGGGGTAGAGCTGAGCCTGTAAACTTCACTATCATGTTTGGCCTGTGTGGACTAGAACTGAGAAGAAACAAACTGATCTGCAATTACACCCCACGAATTTACCATATCTGGTGTACGTTAAATCTGAAGCTCCAGAAGTGTGTCCATTTTTATCATCTCAGCAAGATGAGGATTTTCATTGTTGTTATTACTTTTTGCTTATGCTTTTATAAGTTATTTTGTTTTCTTCATTTTCTTCCTGTCCTCTAATTATATGTATTTTTTTCAATTAATTGAATTTTTCTCAATATCTCTTTTTGCCTTTCTCATGTATATTCCATTGTATCTCATTTCTGCTATCTTCCCTCCCTCTTCTTTCTTTTCCTTTCCATTTATATATTTCATTATTAAGTACGCTATCATTAATGCCTATTTTTTCAACTTCATGTATATTATTCATCCTCTTTTCTCTTTGTTTAGTGGAGTTGCAGAGATCAAATATAAGTTTTTATTATATTTTGACATATGGTTGAATCTTAAAATACCATTGCTCATGGTGGTTATTCTCTCCTTTCACAGTGATGCTGGGAGATGAATTTAGTGCTTACATTATGCTAAGTGGGTGCTTTGACACTGAGGTATACCCACAACCCAATGCATATTGTAAAGATACAATATCTCACTAAAAGACCTCCCCCACACACAATAGTGAAAAAGAAAGCTATACCAACAGATATGCAAACCTCAACAGAGAATGACAAGAAACATGAGAAAACAGGTCAACGCGATGCCTCCAAAAGTTTGTAACTCCCCAATAACTGAATCCATAGATAACAAAGTAGAAAAAAATTGGACAAAGTATTCAGAAAATTGAGAGACAAAATGATCAAGGAATTCATACAAATAACTGAATGAATTAAGGAAGACAAGAGATTGGGGTTGTAGCTCAGTGGTAATGTGCTTGCCTAGCACAAGTGAGGCACTGGGTTCAATCCTCAGCACCACATAACGATAAATAAAATAAAGGTATTATGTCCATCTACATCTAAAAACAGTTTTTTAAAAAATAAGAATTAAAAAGGAAGACAATACAGGATATGAATGAAAAATTCTATAGAAATCTGGAAAAGAACCAAACAGAAATGAAAAACACAATAAATCAAATGAAGAACTCAATTGAAAGTCTCACCAATAGACTAAGTGAAGAAGACAGAATTTCAGAACTGAAGACAAGGTTGTGGAACCTGAACACATGGTCACAATTAAAAGAAAAAAAAAAGAATCAGAATACACAAGAACCCTGGACAACACAAAGAGAAACAACTTAATACTCATTTAAAGCAAACCATTTGCAACAACAGAATATTTCTCAGTCCAGGCAGACTTGAAACAACTTAAAGTGTACCCCTGAGAGAAAATAATTGCAACCCTAGATTTCTATACACACTGAAGCAGAAATAAAAACCTTCTAAGATAAAACAAAAGGACTTCAAGACCAAGAAGCCAGCATTACAGAAGATACTCAAAGGAATTCTACATGCAGAAGATAAACACAATCAAGAGCACACATGAAATGAGAATTAAGAATGAAATGTTAAAGATAAAATGAAAATGACAGGAATTAATACATACCTCTCTATAATAGCACTAAATGTAAATGGTTCTAATTCTCCAATTAAAAGACATTGACTGACAAACTATATTATAAACCAAGTTCCAAATATATGTTGTCTTTAAGAAAAACACCTCATTGGCAAAAACATAAACAAACTGAAAGTGAAGGAATGGAAAATTATATTCTATGCAAATGAAATCCAGAGCAAGAGTATCTATATTCATATATAACAAAGCTTATCAAGCCAAAATTTATCATAAGAGACAAAGATCATTAGGTATTGGTTAAGGGAACAATCCAAGAAGCATATGTAATGATTGTATGGAATAAATCTGACCTAACTTTCCTATGTACATATGTGAATATACCACAGTAAATCTCACTTTTACATATATCCATAAGGCACTAATTTAAAGATAAATAATAAATAGCAGAAAGGTCAGAAGATTAGAGGTAAGGGAATGTGTGAGAGAGAGAGAGAAAGAGAGGAAAAGGGGAAGTTCTCCGGACTGAATTAGAGCAAATTCTATTCCATGCTTTTATGTCAAAATGACATAACTACATAATGACATAACTACAAAGAACTAATATTTTTTAAAGAAAATATCATGATGGTAAATATTTATGCTCCAAATGCCAGTGCATCCAATTTCATAAAATGAACAATACTTGACTTACAGGAACACATAGACCCCATTACCATAGGAGTGGGTGATTTCAGTGTACCACTCTCACTAATGAATAAGTCATACTAACAAGAAAAAACAATCAACAAAGATATTATAGAGTTAAAATAATTTTTAGATCAAATGGATTTAACAGACATCTGAAGAATATTTAACCCAATAGCAATTTCATATACTTTTCAGCTACCTACTGAACTTCCTCCAAAATACATCATACATTAGGCCGCAAACAAGCCATAGAAATACAAAAAAAAATTGAAATAATTTCTTGTGTCTTATTAGATCATTACAGAATAAATTAGACATGAACAGAAAAAAATACAGAAACTATACAAACACATGGAGTTTAAAAAATATGCTTTTAGAAAAATGTTATTAGTGCATTTAATTACACATAATATTGGGATTCATATTGGCATAACCACACATGCATGAAATATAATTTGTTCCATTTCAGTCCCTAGTATTTTCTCTTTACCTTCCTTCTCCCTTCCCCCATCCTCTTCCTTGGCTTCACAGATCTTCCTTCCATATATTCATTATTTTATAAAAAGTGCTTTATACACATAAAGATATACATAAAGGTGAAATTCACTGTGGTATTTTGACATATGTACGTAGCATAATTTGGTCAATTTCATTCCATGGTTCCTCCCTTTTCCCGTTCTTCCTCCCTTCCTCTTTGTCCCCTTCCTTTGCTCCAATATATCCCTTCTATTTTTGGTGATACCCCCCTCTGCACTTTTTCCCCTTATTTTGCTTTAGCTTCTGCACATGAGAGAAAACACTGGACTCTTGATTTTCTGAATCGGGCTCATTTCATATGGCATTATGTTCTACAGTTCCATCCATTTACCAGCAAATGTCATAATTTCATTTTTCTTTATTGTTGAGTAAAACTCCATTTTGTGTATATGCCATATTTTCTTAATCCATTCATCTGTTAATGTGTACCTGGGATGGTTCCATAACTTGGTACTCGTGAATGGTGCTGCTATAAACACTGATGTGCCTATATCACTATATTATGCTGATTTTAGTTCTTTTGGATAAATACCAACAAGAGGGACAGCTGGGTATGGTTTCCTAGTTTTTTGAGGAATCTCCATGCTGTTTTTCAGAATGGTTGTACTAATTTGCAGTCCTACCAACAATATATGAGTGTACATTTTTGCCCGCATCCTCGAAATTCTGAATGATGAATGGTCATGAAAGAAATCAGGAAAATGAGCAAAACCATCCCAAAACTAGTGGAAGGAAAGAAATAATAATGACTGAGCTGAAATTAATGACATAAATATCAGAACATAACAAGGATGCCCCTTTCACCTATGATATTCAACATCATACTCCAAGTTTTAACAAGAGTTATTAGACTTAAAAAGAAAAAAGTATCTAAATTGGAAAGGAAGGGGTAAACTCTCTCTGAATAGAAAATCCAAAAGAAACCACAAGAAAGCTAGCTACTAAAGCTAATAAAATAATTCTGCAAGATCAACACACAAAAATTCCTGAATTCCAAAGTTACTACAAAGCTAAAGTTACTAAAATAGTGACAGACACACAGACAAATCGGACAAAATATTGTTGTCTTGTCATTGCTAACAAGTCCATACTCCCCAAAGTGATTTCCAGATTCAATGCAATTTCCATCAAAATGCCAACTACATTCTTTATAGAAATAAAAATCAATAGTAAAACTTATATGGAACTACCAAAGACTCCAAATAGCCAAAGCCATCTTGAACAAAATTGGAGGAATCAAAATACTTGCTCTCAAAACATACCATGAAGCTATAGTAAGTACAAAAAAAAACCATGCTACTATAACAGTTGACACCAATGGAACAGAATGAGAACCCTGAAATAAATGCACACATCACCCAACTGAACTTTAACACCCAAAACTACATTAGATAAAGGACAACCTCTTCCATTAATGGTGCTGGGAAAATTGAATATCTATATGCATAAAATAAAATGACTCCATCTCTCACCCGGTACAAAAAAATCAACACACAATGAGTCAAAGACCTAACCACAAGACCTGAAACTATGAAACTACTAGCAGAAAACACAGGAGAAACACTTTGAGACATCAGTATATGCAATTTTTTTAAAATAAGATCCCCAAAATACAGGCAACGATACCAAAAATATACTCAGCACAGGAAACAACCAGCAGAGTGACGAGACCACATGTAAGACGGGAGAAAGTATTTGCAAACTATTCATCCAACAAAAGATTAACATCTGGAATATAGACGGGATCTACACAATCTAACAATAGCAATAAAATCAATTTTTAAAGTAGGCAAATGACTTGAAGACACATTTCTCAAAAAGGCCCACAAGTATATGAAAAGAAGTTCAATATCACTAGTCATCAGGAAAATCCAAATCCAAATGAGATACCATGTCACCCCAGTTAGAATAGCTGTTAGAAACACATCCTGGTGAAGATACAGAGCCCCCAGTCTCAAACCCCTGCCGCTGCGCTGCGTGCGCGCGGGTCTCTCGCGCAGCGACCCTCCCAACTGCGCTCCTGGCCACAACCGTGGCATCAGAACCTTCAAGAAGGTTCATGAGCCGCGGGAGGAAGCAGCGCCCACCGCGCAGGTGCTGCTTCCAGGACTGCCTGAGATGGAATATCTGGAAGTAAAAGCGGCTCCTGCAGGATCCCGCCCCTGTAACCCTGCGATCAAGTCAGTGTAGGGATCCAGCTCGAACCACACTGAAGGCAGGCTTTGGATTTCAGTTGTACGCCGGTTTCTGTTGTTCGCTCCTCAGTACAATCCTGTGGGTGTTTTTGTTTGTGACTTTGTTTTCTGCTGAGAAAAGAACCTTTGAAAAGAGTAAATGAATAGACAAGGTCACCTAAAAACTGGTAAGATTTGTGCTCAGCTTGACTTTTTCCCCTACACTTTTCTGTTTTCTCATTTTCAAGTGCCACTAGGCCATCCCACGGACAACTTAACCTTGAGACTTCATGGTTTATATAAGTAGAAGGAAAGTTTGTAAATGAAGAATTTGAAGACAGGTCTTTAGACTCCAGATATGGCTATAAATAAGTGCTGAAGAAAAAGCACGTCTCCACCAGACATTGGAGATTGAGGCGAGTGGATCCTAAAACCCATGTGAGAGAAGCTAGGGGAGAAGGCCATTAAAAAACAAAAAAAGAAATAAAGCATACAACCCACCCTCTGGTTAAAAAAAAAAAATCATTGCTCAGTTTATCAAAATTAAGATTTATTTATTTATTATAACATGTGAACAGGTATGTTTACCTAGTATAAGAGTGAGAAGTCAGGTTTCCAAAATAAATGGGAACTAAAAAATTGAAAGTCACAGAGACATAAGGAATTCTGCTCCTTCTCCATCTCTGCTTTTCCTCTTTATTATTCTCACTCCCAAAAGAGCGCGTGGCCTTACCACTGCTTCTAATTCTTACATTTAACCAACCCCGCCACCCAAAAATCTGGTAAAAAGTATATCCTGGCCCATCTTGAATTAGATCGTCACTTTTGTCTCAGTCAGGATCAAGAAATAATTCCTCTCCTTCTCCCTCCCTGCCTGCCCCCCTCTCTCTCAACCTTCCTCCCTCCATCACTCCTTCCCTTCCTTAGCCTGGTGGTGTTGGGGATTAAACCCAAGTTCTTGGGTAAATTAGGAAACCCTCTCCCTCTGAGCTACATCTCCAGCCCATAGTAAGTATGGAAGCTAGGAAGGACTGGTGTGAGTTATAGAGAATGACAAAGGTTAAAGATGGAAATATGTGGGTCATAATTTTTCCAATTGAACGTCTTCCCGATATTCTTTTATTGGTCCCTAACTTATAAAGCCCACCTTTCAAAAGTACAGTATGTGGCACTTTGTTTTCCAGCCTCTTCTGAAGCTGGTGTAGGCGTGCAATATAGATTCTTCCAGCCAGGCATTCCTGAACTAGACTTCAATTTAAAAAGCAACAACACTGAGTAATAGAACAAACCAGAGTGACCCAAAGTCTAGTGTTTCTGATCCTGTAAATGTGGGGATATGGGTAATTTCTAGAGGGGTCGATGTGATCTGGGCAGCCACAATATAGTATTTGCTAAGACTGCATGGTCGAATTTGGTAAGTGAGCAAGACATCTTTGAAAGATAAGTATTGGATTTTGTCAAAATAATAATATTGGTGATGTGATGAAAAATACCTTTTATGTGACTACAAAGTAGTGAAAATGAGTAGCTATCGGATTATATTTCCTCTCAAGTTTCTTGTGTATCTTACCCAAGAAAATATTAACTTGTCTCCATATTTTCCTCATAAAAGAAACATTTACCTTTTCGTTTCTCTGTTGTATCATAGTGAAAAAATGCCTCGAAGTCGTCTGTCGGTAAAAGAGGAAATGAGAATACTGGGGGTAAGATATCAATGCCACTTGAGTGAAAAAGTGACTGTGATGTTGCCGTTTCTAAACATAAAATGGAAGAAGCTTTAACCACCTCTATGAATTCCCCAAATGTAGGAAAGTTCACGAAAGTGTCCCTACGATGGTTATGTACTATCTCTGTTTTCCACATGCAGCCTGACACACAAGTGCTATGTTAGATGAAAGTTAGAGCAGAAATTTGGGACGTATTAGCCATGTTTAAATGACCCCACGCCATTCCAATCTGCCTCTAACCTCAGAAAATATGCCCTGAGTCTGGAAATGGGTAGAAGATCTCCTTTTGCAACTGTAAATTATTTCAACCCTAAACTGGTGGTGGCAGAATCCTAAATGCGATGGTCAAATTGTGGGAACTGCATTTAGAATAAACTGCAGGCCACAGAACTCTCTGGATGATGGTCATGAGAGCCCTGTTTTCCCTAGACCCGCTACTGTTCGCCTGGTCAACCCTATCCACTCGAGCAGGTATCCCCTTATTTCTGGGAGATTTAGTGGAGATTGTCCACTCGTATTAGGAGTCAAATCAGCAGGGTTAAAGATTCAGGAAAATTCCCAACAATAAAAAAAAATTAAAAGTGGGGGAGGGCCTCCTCAAACTGTGAAGTGAGTTGAGCAAAGTCACAGGATATGAGATCAATATAACAATAAATTGTGTGTCTGTATAATTGCAATGAACATATGGAACCCAAAATTTAAGATGCAATACTATTTACAATTACTCAAAAAATTAAAATACTTAGAAATCCAACAAACCATGTGGAGGACTTGAGTTCTGAAAATTACCAAATACTGATGAAAGAATTGAAAGACGTGATTGTAGATTACAGAATTCAACATAATAAGATGTTTATTCTCCCCAAATGAACATATATATTTGGCAAAATTCCTCTCAAAATCCCAGTAATATCTTTTGTAGAAGTATACATAAGATTATTTAAAATGTATATGGAAAGGCAGAGAAACTAAGACAAATAATTTTTTATATATTAATGCATTACAGTCACACATAACAGTGGAGTTCATTTTGACATATTCATAAAGGCCTATAGCATAGTTTTCTCCATTGCAATCTCCAGTACATCTCCTTCCTTTTCTTCCCCCTTCCTCTGCTCTGCTGCTTTCCTTTTATTTACTTATTTGGTTTTGAATTGTTGTATTAGAGTCATCTATGAAAGTGGAATTAATTGTGATATATTCATACATGCATATAGTATAATTTGGTTAATTTCATTACCCAATTCTTCCCCTTTTCCTCTCCTCTTTCCTACCTCATGGTCCCTCATTCTACTCTATTGATCTCCACAATCAATTTTTGTGAGATCCCTTCTTTTTTTCCTTCTAGCATCCACATATGAGAGAAAATAGTTGACCCCTGAATTTTTGAGTCTGGCTTATTCCACTTAGCATATTGTTTTTCGGTTCTATCGATTTACCATCAAATGTCATCATTTCATTCTTCTTTATGGCCGAGTGGAACTCCACTGGATATATGTACCTCATTTCACTTATCCATTTGTCTATTGACAGGCACCTAAACTGGTTCCGTAACTGGGTGTTGTGAATTGTGCTGCTATAAACATTGATGTGCCTGTATCTCTATAGTTTGAGGATCTGAGTTCTTTTGTATACCCCGAGGAGTAGGGTAGCAGGGTCATATGGTGTTCTATTCCTTGTCATTTAAGGAATCTCCATACTGTCTTCCAGAGGGGTTGTACCAATTTGCAGTCCCACCAACAATGCATAAATGTCTCTTTCCCCAACATCTTTGCCAAAATTATCATTACTTCTATTGTTCAACTATTGATTTTATTGTTTTTAAAATCAAGAATAACGCGGGAAGAATCACACTGCTTGATTTAAAATTGAGACTGTGTGATGGTGTTCTAGCAAGAAAAGCATTAATGAATGGAACAGAACACACAATCCAGAAATAGACTACAGAAGTACAACCAACTGGGTTTTGATAAAGCTAATTCAATGGAAGAAACATAGTTCCCTCAACAAATGGTGTTGGAAAAGTCATCAGTTAAAAACAAACAAAAACAACTCAGCCTGTCTCCCACCTCATAAAATATAAAGCTATGACACTTAGAAGGAAGTGAAGGAGAAAATATTTGGTAACTAGAACACAATGAAAACTTCCAGATATGACAGCAAACGTATAATCAATGCATCAAAGAAAAAAAATCAATAAATAAAACTTCATCACAATTAAAATACTGTGTTTTGTGAAAGACTTTCTTGGAAGATGAAGTGACAAGCTACAGTTCTGTGAGAAAATATTTGCAAACTATATATCTGGCAAAAGATTTATATCCAGAATACGTTTTTTGACTCTCAAAACAGTAGAAAATATTACAAATGATCTATTTTAAAGTCAGCAAAAGATATAAAGAGACATTTCATTGAGGAAGATATAAAGATGGCAAATGAGCACATAGAAAAATCATTAGCCACCAAAGAAATGAAAACAGACTATGAAAAGCTATCACTACCTGTCTATTAAAAACAACTAAAAAAATAGTGACAATGTCAAATGCTGGAGACAATATAAAAAAATTAGATATATCTTAACATTGATGGTGAGAATACACATATGGTACAGCCACTCTGGAAAATAGTCTTTCTGAATACCAAACACATACTTGCCATTAATGCCAGCAAACACATCCCTTGGCATTTCTCCCGGAAAACTGACAACTGATGTGTGCACAGCAACTTACTTACACGTGACTATTCATAACATTTTAATTTATAATAGCACCAGAACTGGAAACTCAAATGCTGTTCAACAGGTGAATAGTTGAACAAACTACAGTCTTCACCCCATGGAATACTACTCAGAAATAAAAAGGAATGGACTACGTCAATCCACACAACAACTTGATGGATCTCAAAGGTGTTATGCTAAATGAAAAAAAGCAAGTCCCAAAAGCACTTACTGAATGTTTCCACTATGTGACATTCTCTAAATGATAGAAGTTATAGATCTGGAAAACATATTAGTAACTACCAGGTGTTGGGGGGAGAGTGACAAGAAGGTGCGGCATGAGGGATACCTTTGTATTGATAGGAGAGTTATCGATTATGGCAGGTCATACAAAGACACACTGAGAGAATGGCACACAACCATACATGCAACATCGAGAGCAACCTCTGCATTCTGATGTTGTATAATAGGTAAGATATGAGCATTCTGTGAGGTCATCATATTTCTTCCTCACCCCCACCGTTTCTTGATGTGTGTTTCTTTCCAATGTTGAACTGAAATAGTAAGTGATTAAGGATGGTGGTTTTTTCCAGGCCATACAAATAATGACTGGTGTGATTCATAACAACCTGGGAATAATCTGGCTGTATGTGTTCTTAACACAAACTCTGACATTTGGAAAAGGATACCTGCCTTTAGCACTGATATCAGGATATCCATTTTGGTCATCTTTGTCTGTGAGTAAATAACTTAATCCCTGATAGTTAATCGTTAATTTATTCATTACATTTGTTGACTGCTTCTGAGACAAGCAGTGTGCCAGAGATAGAAAATTAAAAGCACAAAATCCCTATTCTCAAGAAATTCATTCTTACATCCAGTTGAAAAAGACTACATCAATATAAAAAGCTTATATTCTTGTCATTGATACGCTTTCACAAGAGGCATTTGGGGAAGACAGAAAATGGTTAGCCACCCATATGGTATATATTTTCCTAGTGAGGCAAGTAAGCTGAGAAAACATTTCTGATGAAATAATATAACATATAGATCTTGAGTAGGAAGAAAAGTGAAATCTTTGTTCTCTGTTGGTCCAAAAAGAAATTTACAGAATTGAACAGAGAGAGTGTAATTTTGTTTTGTATGATAGAATGATGAATGATGTGCCATTGTCATTAAATAAGGAGATCCTGAAAGAAGGAGGATATCATGGTATGTGATGTGTTATTATCCTCTACAAAATACTGAGTGAAACTCATGATAATAATAGTACATTTGAAGTTTGGTTATTTGACCAGTGTTTATTGAGGACCTACTACTATCAGTCACTGTTCTCCTTAAGATGAATCAAAAAATAAAACAATGGTATCAATTATTTTTTATGAGAGTAGAAAACCATAGGCTTATTTTTTAATTGTTTTTTTTTAGTTATACATGACTTGAACCATTTTTTTCCTAACAGGGGTTAGTACATTAGAATATGATAAGACTATAGAAGGAAAAAAAGAGAAGAGTGGAATTTCTGGGAAAGTGAAAAAGGGATACAGCTTTTTGCTTAAAATTAGGTTAAATTAGGTTGAAGTAGGACTCTGAGGCTAACTTATGAGGCACTAAAAGATACACAGCCTCTGACTGGTGTAAGACCTATTCCAATTAGATGTGCGATTCCTTTGTTCCACTGGACAATCTTATCACATGTAGATATTTTATCTACTGGAAACTTACTGGAGAGATAATTGAGTTAAATTTACCTAAGGGGGAAAAAGTGGCTATTATCAATCCATTGACTCATCATACAACAATATTTCATGCCTCCCCTTGGATTATGGCTACTAAAATCCCAGCCAAAGCAGATAAAATGGCCAAGTTGTAGGTTAAGGGGCAGGGAATCAGAGTCCAGCAACCATGAGACCTGGCAAGAAATGTAAATATGTTGCTATTACTTGAAAGTAAAGAATCGTAGCCGATAATTTAAACTATCAAAGTGAGGTTTGAATGAAGATTTGAAAAATTAACGATTCTGTCCACGTGGATATGTGGAGACTCTTTCCAGGAGAGGAAATAGTCAGGAAAAAGTCTTCGATGGCTGTTCCTGAAGTATTCCTAGGAAAGGGAGGTCAGTATTGTAGAAGCCAAGTGATCAAGAGAAAGTAATAAAGAAGAGATCAGAAAATTAATGAAGGGCCTGATAATACCAGGGTCTATTGGCCATTGTAAGGGATTAGTTATTTACTGTGATAAATTGGAGTTACTATGTGTTCTATGAATATAGTTAAATAATACAACTCAAATTTTTAAAGGATAAGTTTTGTTTGCTATGTTGAAGAAAGGAGGCTATCATGGAGATCCTTCAGATAGGTATTGCAAAAATTCATAGGAGATTCAGACAAGCTTTGTAGCAACAAAGTTGGTAAAAGTAACACTTAGATGTCTGTTGGGTTGGAGGCAATTGAACATCCTGATAGGTCGAGTGTGGAGTGTGAAAGAAGTTAAGGATAGTACCAGGATTTTGGTTTAAACTTATAGAAGTATCATGGTTTATATGTGAGATATACCCCAAAATCCTATGTATGAGACAATGCAAGGATGTTCAAAGTAAAATGATTGGGTTATGAGAGCCTTAACCTAATCAGTGCAGTAATCCACTTGTTAATCAGTTAACTGGGTAATAATTGTAGACAGGTAGGGTGTGACTTGAGGAGGTGAGTGTTTAGGACTCACCTTTGGAGTTTATATTTTGTCCATGGTAAGAGGAACTCTCTGTTTCCTGGTGTCAAGCCCTGATCTGCTTTCCTCCTCCACACCATTCCACTATCATGTTCTGCCTCACCTTGGACTGAGAGCAATGGAGTCAGCTGTCAATGGACAGAGACCACTGAAACCATGAGCACCAGATAAACTTCAACTCCTCTAAAATTGTTCTTGTCAGGTCATTTGGTCACAGCAATGGAAAAGCTGACTAAAACAAAATTTAGAGTGAGGTTGCTGCTGTGGTTCAGAAGCTTTTGGAACTTTTTTTGGAATTTGTGGGAGGAATTTTGGAAAGTTTAGCAATGCAAGGTGGAAAAGCTTTAGAATGTTGTAAATAGACTTAAATGGGCAATTCTAGTGGAAATTCGAAAGACCAGAACACTGATAGGACTGTTAACAGTAAAGACTGAGCTCAAGAGGTTTCAGAGGAAAGGACTATTGGAAATTGGAATAAAGAACATTTGTGTGACATTCTGGTTAAGAAGTTGTCTCCATGTCCTGAGACTTTCTGTGATGCTAAATTTAAAGGTGATGTACTAAATAATCTGGCAGAAGAAAATTTCTGGGTAGCATGACTTTTAGGCAGTGACATTATATTGCTGGCACCTTTTTGCCAAGTTTATTTTGATAATCGGGAGCAGAAAGATTTGAAAACCTTGCAGTTTGGCCAGAAAAATTGTTAGGAAAACTGAAACTAAAGAAAAACATCTCCCACACCCACACCCATCTCAAGTTCAAGGGTATGAAAGGAAAAATTTTAAGAAGAGACATTTGGAGTACCTGTTTACATAAGGGGTTCTAGGAAGTTTTCTTACCTGGCTTAGCTACCCATGCACTCAGAGATTGCTGCAGCTGCAGTCCCAAGAGGCTCGACTATTACTCGAGATGGCAGCAGACTTTGGTGCTGGTTCCCCAGGAATGCAGGATGCTGGAGTTAGGGGGTTATGGAGGCTTCCACTGAAATTTCAAAGGAAACCTGGGAGACACGGTAAAGTGTTGCGATGCTAAGGTGGAGACCTCTGAGATTAAGCAGTTCCAGTACTATGGAATGTCTGCTGAGGAGAGCAACAGGAATCAATCAGAGACAAACCAAGAGAGGCAAAGTGTACTGCAACCAGCAAAGCCATAGAGGCAGAGCTACACAAGCCTTTTGGAGCGAACCTCCTGCTGCCATGTGCCCCAATTACTATAAGGTGGACCTTTGGTATTTTATTAATATGCTATAATTTATTTAATCTAATGGATGGACATTTGAGTGGCTTCTAGTTTGGGATACTCCAGTACTCCAGGTACATGTCTTTAGTTGCACATATAGAGATATATCTTTTAGACATATATGCAAAAATGGAATTATAAGATCTTAGGTTATTCGCATATTCAACTTTAGTGTATATGCTGAAGTTTCCCAAGTAGTTCTACAAATTGGTATCCCTAATATCATATCAAGAGGATTACCATTGTTCCATATCCTTAGCAGAACTTTGTACTGTTAGTCTTCTTAAGTTTAGCCATCCTGGTCAATTCTTCTAATTTGTAGTTTTACTTTGCTTTGCTAATTGATGAAAGTATTTTTTCTTTTGTTTGTTGCCTATTTTGACATACTTTTTGGTTAAGTACGTTTTTGTTAAGAAGCTTATACACTATTTCTATTGGGTTGTCTCTATTTTCATACTGGTTACTATAGTGTCTTATATATTCTAGATGCAAGCTCTGTTCCCTTTCTATTTTACCAACATCTTTTCAAACTTTACACTAGGTGATTGACACCATTCCAATCTGTTGGCTACAGCACGGTTGAATGAGTCTTTTCTCTCCTTTGAAGGTGTCTTTCAATTCAAATAAGTTCTTTTTTAATTTATTTTTTTAATTTCTTACACACATGACAATAGTGGAATGCATTACCATCATAATTATCCATTCACAACACCATTTTTTGTAACTCTGTATATAAAGTATTTTCACTCCAGATTATGCCATTATACATGAGCTCTTATTATTTTTTTGCATTACAATTCTTAATACACCTTTATACCACAATTTATCATATCTCTGATTGTATATAAGGTATCTTGACACCAAACTCACATCTTCATACATGTATTTTGTATAATGATGAGGGTCTCATTTCACCATCCATGCTATTCCCTTTCTCCCTCCCTTTTCCTCCCACCCCTATTCCCTATCTATAGGTAATAAGTTCTTAATTTTAATTTAGTCTAATATATTTTTTTCTTTATGATAACAATTATTGTATATAATTGAATATATCTTTTCCATCCTAAGCTTAGGTAGACATTTCTACATTGTTTTCTAGAAGCTTAATTATTTTACTTTTTACATTTAGATTACCAATGTACCTAAATTTTATTTTATGTCATTTATTTAAATGTGTAAACTAAAGCTTGAATGTTTTCTGATTGATTCTTTCTACCTATAAAGTATTTTAACATTATATTTAAAGTACTTGCATATGACTACCCAAGATATAATATCATCTAATAGTTCATTAATTGACATATTTTGTTGTATTTCATTTTATATACTCAGGAAATTATGATCAACAATAATTAATTAAACATTGATACTCCTTTTCCCATAAGTCTTTTCAAAGTACCTCTTGATTCCATTTCCAGTATGTGAGTTACACTAGTGACCAGAGACTTCATGGCCCTCCCCATCTTTGTGAACAGAAAACCCTTGAATTATTTCCTAGATGATTTTATCAAGGGTCCCACCAAAGAATTAAGGTGAAATCCCTCATGTTACAGCATTCCAGAATTCTCTTACTCTTTAAGTTTTTATGTGAACATAATGATTAGGTATTGACAAATGTGGTCTTTGTTTCCAGTTCGTCTTCTCAGGAACTTTTGCAGTAGTGGTGGAGAAGAAGCGTTCAAAATTCTTGGTAAGTCAGAATTCTTGCAGCAACTTCAGAGAATTTAATAGCCAATACAAGAAAAGTCAGGTGAGGAGGCAGCATTGTCTCTGGGTCACTTCAAACAGACTCAAAAATTTGGGGGGATATATATTTAAAATATAAGAAATGTAAGTTCCTATTGCATTTTCATTCACACACACACACACACACACACACACACACACACACACACACCGGATACATTCCAGTTACTGAAATCTTTGTTGTATTTGCTAGTTTTGAAAATAAATCAGAATGCATTCAGTCAGGATAATTTAGGAACTTAATAAGTTAAACAATAATTTGGAATAATTCAGGAAGTTAATTACTTAAGCTTATATATGAAAGATTAATGCCAATTAAAATGTCAATTGTGGGCTAGTCATGTACAGCTCAGTGGTAGAGTGCTTGCCAAGCATGGGTAAGACCCTAGTTTGATCCCTAGCACTGCAAAAAAAAAAAAAGAGTTGTGAGTTGAGACATGTAAATTTGGATATCTTGAAATGACCTAGTGTATGTTACTATCTTTTCTTTTTTTCTTTCAAATGAGTTGAAAGTAAAAGAATAGAGAGAGGAATATTAGCAACATGATGGAATAGGACTTACCAGTGCTCATCTTCCCAAAGAAGCACCAATTTGAACAACTATTCACACAGAAAACTACCTTCACAAAAGCTAAGAAAGACAGGTGAGAGATTATAGCACCTGCGTGTATACAGAAATAAGAAAAGAAACACTGAAGAGGGTAGGAAGGACATTTTTATATTATGTGTGTCACCTCTTCCACAACCCAAGTGGCAGAGTTTGAGGAGAAATACTTCATGTAGAAGGCACCCACAGCCCAAGAGTAAGCCAGAACTCAAACACTGAGCCTCCAGAAGCCCCTGGTGCCAGGCCAAATGTTGTAACCTAGGGTTCCATACGCGTCCCGTGGACTCAACCCCCAGACTACCTGGCTGCCAGAATGACCTCAGGGAACCCACACTCCAGTTGGTTCTAACACTGTGCTTGCTCCAGTCTCCAAGTTAATCCAGCACCGAGCTGAACCCTAGGATTTCAGCCCGCAGGTCTACTCCAACACTCGTGGGCCCAGCCTCCCTTCTAGTCCTTACCTACACAGGCTCTAGGACCCTCCGTGGCAGGATAACCCCTGAAGCACCAGACTTCTAGGTAGTACCCATGCACTGAGCCTGCCCTAGCTCCAGATAGGACCCTGTAATCTCAGACTGTGTCTCCATGGTCATGCCAAAATCACAATAAATTCAGCATTCCTAGCTTCCGGACTGGTCCCAGCATCAGATAGGCCTGATAGGCCCTGAGCCTTGGTCCTACTCCAGCAACAGGCTGGCCCTTTAAGTCCCAGTCATTAGACAGTACACATGGATCCAATCTCTATGTTAGCATCTGTGGATTTGGGACCCAGTCTCACCCCAGTGCTGGGTCACCATTCCTGAGGGCCTCCTTTGGACACAAGTCTCAGTGATGCCTAGTTCCAGGACAATCCCTGTGGCCCCATCCTCCAGGCTTCCCCTGCATTTCCATCAGAAGAGAAATTTTAGAAATTCTGAGAATCAAACAAGAATAGGAATACAACATAGCAATATCTCTGAGCTATAGTGAAAGCGGTTCTAGAGAAACAGTTATGGCTATAAGTGCCTACATTAAAAAAGTCAGAAAGGCCCCAAATAAACAACCTAATGTTGCATTGAAAGTTTCAGGAACAAGAGCAAAAGTGTCCCAAGCACGTAGAGGGAAGGAAATGGTAAAGATCAGAGTTGAAGTTTAGGAAATAGAAATCAAAGGAAAAATTAAAAGGCTCAATGAAACAGAGCCAGTTCTCTTTAAAAATAAACAAGATTTATGAACCATTAGCCAGACTAACCAACAGAAAGAGAAGACCCAAATTACTCAAATTAGATATTAAAAAGAAGACATTATACTAGACACCACTGAAATTCAGAGGATCATTAGGTACTAATTTCAAAATTATTAGAAAATCTAGAAGAAAATGATAAATTTCTAGACACATGGAATACCAAAATTGAACCAAGAAGATACAGAAAATTTAAACAGACCAATAACAAACAATGACATTGAAGCTGTAATGAAAACCTTCCAGACAAAGAATGGCTCAGGACCAGAGGAATTCTCAGCTGAATTCAAAAGACCATTAACATCTCCCCCAAATTTGCTTGCGTCCCTTGATACCTTGATATTCCCTTCTTTTGCTCCTTTCCCAAAACCTTTCTCCTTCAGGCAACCTCTGATCTTTTTTTTTTTTTTTTTTTTTTTGTCACTATAGATTTGTTTGCATTTTCTAGATTTTTATAAAAATGGAGTGATACAGTATTGTATACTTTTATCTGACTGCTTTCACTCAACATATTTACTTTAGAATTCACCCCAAATAGAGGGTCTATGAATAATCTCTCTTTGTTTTGGAGTCACATTCCATTGGATGAAAGTTCAACAATCTGTTTATCCATTCATTTGTTGATGGACTTGCATTGTTTACAGTTTTGAGATCTCACAAATAAATATGCAAAGAATATCAAGAATATTTATGTATAAGTCTTTGTACAGACATACACCTTCATTTCTCTTGAATAAATACCTAAATCATATATTTAACTTTTTAAGAAACTGCCAAACATTTTTTTCTGAAGCATTTGTGTCCTATTACATTCTGCCCACTTAAATCAGGAACCAAAAGAAGCGTTCTATTCTTCTTACTTTATTCCAATAAGCTTTTGCCAGCAAAATTTCGTGTATTAAAAAATACCTGTTCCAAGAGGCCTTACCAATGCATGAAGGCTTTTTCTAGATAAAAGTCAATCATTTTTGCATAATCATTTGTGCATATAACTGTAACTTCAGCAACTGCTTCATTTTAAAGGTTACACTAACATGCAGTACTGCATGTTACTAAACAATATTGCTGGATTTTTAAATCATAAAAATTAAACAATGCTTTAATTTAGTGGCCATCCTTTAAGGAAGGTATGTTCCAAGAAAATAAATTAATCATGATTAGTAGACAATATGCAATAGCAATTATATAAATATAAGTTTTATCCAGTAAAATAGGCTTCAAAATCCAGTAATTTAAATTTTCATGCTTGTCATCTAATTTGTATTAGGTATAAAGAAATATATTAGTACAAATATGGATAAAGAATAAGCATAAGGAAAGTTTATCTTTGATAGCAATATTATCACCTCTCCGACCTCATATACAAATTTCATTATTCAGCAACATTATAAATGTCCACTGTCTGAAATAAAGCGCCCAACAAGAGTGTGGCCTGAAAACATAGTAGATACCTCCAGCAATTAGTTCCCCACCATCTTCAAGATAAACTCCTAATGTCAAGCTAGATAGCACCTGTCTTTTCAACAAAATCCCCTGTAACTCATCTTCCTGCTCTCCAAAATGAACCATAGCAAACACTTGGAACATTAGCTCTCCAGTAATATGAAATTGTTTGGCACTGTGGATTTATCTGTACTGTGAACGGGTTTTCTCTTCACATTTTATATGCACTCTGTCTTCCTCAACAGCCTGCAAATTTCTTGAACGTAGAAGCCCTTTCTTTTCTGCCTCTTTATCCAAAGCGTAGTTTCCATGACACAGAATAGATATTCAATGATTATATTATAATTAATAATTTATATAGAACTTATATAATTAATAATTAGTACTTGCATACTAAACACATGCATGCTCTACCAAAAATTTTAATATCTCCAAAGTCACTTGGTCCTCAGGGGATCCTGACAAACCTTCAGTTTTGATAGTCTTACTACTATGGAAAATAGTACTACTTACTACTGTGGAAAAATTATAAGCCTTCTACTTGAATATACTTGCCAGATGTGAATATGGAATAGCTGCCAATAACCATGTGATAACTTTTATCTATTCCAGCTGTCCTATGCTATAGGAGTGAACATCTTAAGTGCCTGCATTTCAATAATTGGTATAACATTACTACTTTTTGAACTTACATTATTTGGTACAGTCTCAAATAATTCTCCTTGGTCACGTGTAAGTACCAGGTTTCTATGAAATTTCATCATGATTTTAGAATCATGCATCAAGTTCTTTGTGAGTGATGAGAGTATTTAAGTATTTTGTCGGTGATGGAGGAGACCCTCATCATTAATTTACTCTTTAATATTCATAACTACTACAAATGTAATTCAAACTACAGGCTACAATTCCAAGCCTTGAACCAAAACCTCAAGTAACCAAATGGAAGGTAGCATAAATAATTAAAGTAGATATTTAGGGTGATTAAACATTATATTCAATATTGGACCCACCTGGTTGCCATGATATATTTATGATAGGCAGCTCATTCTTTCTAGGTACTTGCATCTCTAATGACAGTTCTCCTAAAGTCTTAAAAGATCAAGTTAGTTACAGCAAAACTTAATCTTCAAAAAAGGAAGTGACATCCTTAGGTACTTGTGATACATGTGCATGCAGTTCTACATGCACAGGACTACGTGGACATGTGTGCACCACCTTCTTTGTATCTGTCTGTTAGCAGGTCTGCGTGAGACTGTTCACGGATGTTTATGTTTATATTTCAGTACCTGTATACATCTGTGTTCCTAGGCAGGTAGGAGTGCAGACGTGTACTTATACACATAGGTTTATTAGTGTAGAGAGAAAGGGCTAGGATAGCAAAGAGGGAAGTCAATGTTCAGCAAATTATATAGAAATTGAAGTCTTTGGGGCAAACATCCTGTCGACAGATTCCCATCCTCCTGCTCTATCCTGTCTTCCTGGTATGACAAAGGTCTGAATGCCTAGACCTTTGCCCGAGACCTAGAAACCAACTTTCTGAATTGATCCCATTAGATATTGCCCGTTTTTAAGTTCCTGGACTAATTAAGAAAGCTCTTTTTACTTCAAAATCCAAAACATCTGGTAAATTACCTAGTTCTGAAGCATGTTATTTTACATTGCATCAGATTTTTGTTGTTTTATGTAGCTTTAAAAGAGACTTTATACTGTGTGAGTCTACAGACTTTCTTAGGGAATTATCTGTATCTCTAATGCAATAAAGAAGCAAACTTAGAAATGTTAAGGTACTTACACATGGTCACAGGTTTAGCGCCTTGAAGAATTTTTATTTTAATCAAGCGATTTCACCACACAAAAGGAGCCATACAGAAATCAACTCAGTGGCACAACGAGAATGCTAATATTTTATAAAACCTACCTTTATATACACCTTAGAGTTACATCTTAAATAAATACAAACATCAACATATTGCTTTAGATTTTATTTGCACAATAAGAAAAGCTCATTTTATTAGACAGTCTTTAGTTTTGGTCTTACCTGTTTCATTATTCCAGTTTATCTGTTGAACCACCAATGATCACATCAGGAGGAAATCCAGGATCTTCCTCTTAAAACATTTTCCCTTAATAACCTTTCATATAATTCAAGAACACTGGGAGCCAAAGGTTCAATATTGACTCCAAATCCCTGGTTGATAAGAATCCTGGATTATCTCGTCAGTCCATAAACATGCCCATAGTCCACTACCATGGTTCAATTATTATTAAATAGGGTCATTATTGAGCACTGGTCTACAAAGCTCTGAATGGGTAGACTTATTTATCACAAAAGTGCTCTGGGAATCGAGGGAGCTTAGGACTCCTCTCTTACAATTTCTGTATTCTTGTCCTCCATCTAATTATCCCATAAGGGTATGGGATCTATTGGTGATAGTCAGAGGCATGATCCCAGAAGGAAACAGCCTAACTCCAGAGCATATAAACCCTTATGTTGAGCCCAGGTTATGAATTCACTGTGAGTTCCTCTTCAGGGTTCTTCACTAAATAACAGAATAAATTTTATACACCTCTCTAGTAAATAAGTTCTATAACACTAACCCTCAAAAGTATCTCACTAGCCTCAATGAAAAATCGCTAATGGTGTGCAGAACAGCAAACATGAAAACATGACCAGTGTCTCTCACTACCCATTTAGCAGAATATATTTGTTTATTATCCTTAGTAATTACCACTTATCGTCATGCTATCTGTTATATATAATTATGATGTATATTCAGCTATTGAGAGTATAGAGTGATTAGTTTTCCTCTTCTATTTTTCTTCTTTCTGTAATTTTATGATATTTTATTATTTTAATGGTATTAAGATATAAAGGTCTGTAAAGAATGTATGTTTCATTTTGGATGCAGAGAAGTGGTGCCCTCCTTTCAACGTATTTGTTCCTATTCAGTATCTTGGAGTTTTGTTTGGCAGTTATAGTGACTGACTGGGGATACAAAGCAAACAAATAGAAGATAAAAGATGCAGTGAGTATCTCATTCCTCTCTAGTGAGCTGCCTTCTGTGGTGAACCCTATTTAAAAAACATCTTGATGAGAAGCATAAACCCATGCCATCTCTAAACTGTGACTGTGGGTACCTGAAAACACCTTGCAGTAGCTCTAGGGTAGTAAATGGGTCTCCAATAACTGAAGGTAAACAGATTTCTCTACTAAAGTGCTTTGTATCGCAGGGTGCTTTTATGTTCACACTTAAATGAGTGAATGAGGTAGACAATATATGGTTTTCTGGCTCCATCAAATGAGAGCAGGGTTCCATCTAAAGACATTGAAATTCATAAGGTAAAAAAATGATAGTTCTAGTTAAATGCAAAGTAGACAGACCCACATCTCATTCTTAATTCTCCTCTGAACAAAGTGCAAAGAGTAAGAATGTGAACATATATGAACATACACTTTTCCACTTCAACTAGGTGGGATTTAATCTGAGAGGAGAGAAAGAAGACAGAAGGAGGGAAGGAGAAGAAAAGGGAAGGGAAGGGGAAGAAGAAAAGTAAAAAGCATCAAAGCACATAGTTTAATTTTATTTAGGACTCTCAGTATGAGAATATTTTATTAGAATTCTTTGCAAAATACTAGTGAAAATCCCATGTCTTCTTTTAACTTTAGAATGTATTGATGATCAGTTTAGTAGTGTCCAACTTACCCCAGTTTCATGGCAGAAGAAGGTCCGTTTCCTGTGTATGAAGAACCATCATGACTTCGGTCAAGGAGGAGAGTTGAGTGGTGAATGACTTCATTTTGTCCAAACGACTTCTTGGAAAATATGATTTAATTAAGCCCTTCTTAGTATTTCCTTTCCTCCATTTCTTTAATAAAAATCAATATTGATGAATATGGTTATTTTTTTCTGTGTGAGGAGCTCAACATAAATTTATCTTGTCAGCATAAATTTATCTCAGGCTGACTATGGTCAGCCTCAGTGAAGACATTATTCAATGCAAGTAAATTCTATGAGTGGACACATGCTTCTGGAGTGTAATCTATATCTGATATTGATAGGGTGAGGCAATAACTGCTGGCTCAAGGAAATCATGTCACCATGAAAAGGAAAATTAGTCTAAGTTATAAATAGTCCCACTGTCTGGGAAGGAATGTTAGCTCTACACACTATTTCTAATATTTCTTTAGAAGGCATATTATAACTAGCCATCTCTTTATGTTATGGAGACTACTGCATTAATGTCCACTGGAATTTAATTAATGTTTACTGGATTATGTTACATCTTTTGCTCAAAGTTTTACTTTATGGTTTCTAATGCTTTGAACTGTATAAATATTTTAGTAAATTATCTTGTTAAAAATGTTTTGTTGCGTCTATAAGGACCCTCCTGTAAGTTTTCTGTTGCTGTGACAAAGTACCTGAGATAAACAAATTATAAGGAGAAAAGGTTCATTCATGGTTGCCTGTATCTGTTGCTTTTGGTCCTGTGGTGAAGTAGAACATCAAGTCATATGATACCGCACAGAAACAATCTGACGAAGTCAGAATGTGGGAAATTCTAAGGGATATATGACCTAGTTTACTCAGTTAATATAGTTTTTTAAAGGAGGGGAAATCATTAATAGATTACTATGACAGGTCTAGCAACCCAATGCAATAAGCATATCTTGTTGATGAAATAAGGTCACAAAGTATAATTGTAGAGGCTGGGCAATGGCTACATGGGGTTCATCAGATTCTTTTTCCATGATGAAAAGTCAACCTTTCATCGCTTCTCATCTCACTCATAGGTAAAGCCAAAGTCCTAGCAAGGCCCTGGGTTCACCTCCCCATCACCTGGCTGCCTCTCCTCACTCTCTCACCAGCCAGCCGTCCTCCTTAAACACCCTCAGACCCTATCCTCCTGCCAGCCCTTAGGTCAGAAATCTCCTCCACACATCAACATGATTGTTTCCTTCAGGCTCCTCAAAAGACCAGCCATGGAACCACCATAGGACCCAGCTGTCCCACTTCTCACCATGTACATTGGAGAATTAAAATCATCACACTCCAGAGCTACATGCACACCCATGTTTATAGCAGCGCAGTTCACAACAGCCAAGCTCCGGAAGGAGCCTAGCTGTCCATCAATGGATGAATGGATAAAGAAAATATGGCATATATACACAGAGGAGTTTTATTCTGTCATAAAGAAAAATGAAATCATGGCTTTTGCAGGAAAATGGATAGAACTAGACAACATCATGGTAAGCAAAATAATTCAAACTGAGAATTTTGTCTCCTAAGTGGAAGCTAGAGAGGAAAAAGGAAAAGGTGGGGTGGATCTCCTGGAAACCAAAGGGAGATCCTTAGAGGAAAGGGACTGAGGGAAAGTGGGAAGGGAGAGGGGAAGTGCTGGGGAGTGATATTGTCATGTTGTACCGTGTGCGTGTGTGAACATGCACCAACAAATCCCCTCAATATGTACAACTATAATGCACCAATTTAAAAATGAGGGGGGGAAAGACCATATTGCATCTGAAGACAAATTCTCTCCTTCACCTCCTCTAGGTCTTCAATCACGTCATCATTGCAGGGTAGTTTTACACTTGAATTTTTTTTATTTTACATTTCTGTCTGCCCTGATTCCCTTCTGTAATTTCTTTTTCTCCTTAGCTTATGGAACCTGCTTATTGTTGGTTTCTCCCTCCTTAATATAAACCCCCCAAAGGGCAGGGCATTTCCTCTGCTTTCTTCCCTGCTGTGTGTCCAGCCTTGAAGACAACGCCTGGCCCAAGCAGGCACTCAAGGAAAAATGTACTGAATTAACTGGCCAAACGCAGAATATTAAGGAGCTCAACAAATGTTACTCCCACCTACTATTCGTCATTACTCCTCTGATGCAAATAAATTAACAATTTAGGCTAGATCTCTCCATCATTCGCTTGTTCCTACTACTGGGGGCAGTTGATAAACAATAAGTCAAGTTCCTCCGAAAGACACGTGTGTGTGGTCGTGTTTGATTCCCGCCCCTGCCCCGCCAAAGAATAAACCGAGGACCTAAGACGTTCAGCGGAGCCTGGTGGCCACCACGTCCTGGGGAAGAGGCTTGGGGTGGGGAGCCTCGCAGACTGAGGCTCCTTCCAAGGGGGCATCTCTGCGTCAGGGAGGGGCCACCCGCCTCTTCCCCTGGGTGTGCGCAGGTGCAAGGACAGAGCGCCCAGCTGACCCCCCAGGAAAGGGCGGCCTCTCTGCCAGCGCACGCCCACAGCCAATCCTGGGGCTGCGACGTCCCGGTGACGCCTGGGCTGCCCGCGCGGGTCCCTCGCGCTGCGTTCTCGGTGGCCGCGCTCCCGGCCACAACCGCAGCGTTAGAACCTCGGGAGCCAGATGAAGAGGAACCACCAGGGAGCGGCGCCCACCGGCTCTGGCTCCGCAGGCTCCCAGGCTGCGAGGCCCTGGACTGAGGCCGCTGCTTGCGGGATCACACCCGCCCGCGCCTAGACCACACCTAGGTGCAGACACCTGCAGGGGGCAGGAAAGAGGGTGTTGCCCAGGACCCTGGAATCCCAGTGCTCCCCAAAACACAGCTGGGAAGAACCTCGGGTGAAACATCACGGTACTTTTTATGTGTTCCTTTCAGTGACCCCATTCCAACCTGTGTTTTAAACACACAACATCTTCTGGGGGTGAGTCCCTCGGGTAGGGGCCGGTAAGTTGACTTAACGGAAGAGAACACAAGGAGAGTGTGGTGACTTGGGGATCCCAGGAACAAGAGCAAGCGGTGGCAATACTGACTGGCCTTTCACTCTTTGACAGTATTCCCATATTCCTTGGGGCTTTGGAGATGTTCCTTGGTTTTTACATCAACAGAAACTCATTCTTTATGATAGGAATGACCAACTCTCAATAACCATGAGTTGAGTTTCCCTGATTGTGCATTTCGTTTCCTGGCTGGTCTATCAAGCATTGCTTGGGACCATCTGTAACTATGAGTAAGAAGTAAATTCTGCTACTGTTCTCCAGAGAGTCCCTATGTCAGAAGTGGCTCCTCTGAGAATCACCTCCTGGAATTCAGATGGCCTACCCATATGAATTTTAGCCCCTCAACATCAAAACAGAGTTTGATTTCTCTATTCAAGCCTTTTTAATACAAACCACATGCTTCATTTCCTTCAATTCATGGCTCTGGAGAATGCACATGTCTTTGTGGTAACCTTCCAAGACTCCCCAACATTAATAAATGCCAGAAAACCTATTTTAAGACTTAGCTTCCCAAACACATTTCATGCCTGGTATAAACAAATCTACCCAATTTATACAAAATATGGTGACAGAGAAATTTAATTTTATTTATCAGATTGATTCTGTAAGCAACTATCAAATTCCAACAATTTGCAAGCATTGCGAGAGACAGACACAGCAATACCATTTGAGGCTTAACAGCAGGAAAAATATATATATGGGGAATCCATGAGTATACTATGAAATGGTAGTGGGAATGTCAGTGGTCAAGAATGGACCATCTGCTACATAAGGGAAAGAAGGGGGGGGGGAGTCAAGCATAACTAATGAGCCACACAAAGGAATGTATTCTGGGACCCCAGGCATCAAAAAGCCCTTGAAAGGTTGCAAGAAAGTGATTTTCATGTATTATTTCTAGTTTTAAAGTGTCACTGTAGGTATTGTGAAAGTGGATTTATGGCTTTAGGTTTCCTGCTGTGATTATTGGGTTACTGCTTTGTGGTTTTTGTATTCTATAGCAAGTTATAGCAAGGGAGTATCTCTAATGTTGACCATTAGACAGTTAGGAGTCATAAAAATGCTGTAGTTGGTGATACCTTAGGAGAAGCAACCTGCAAGCTCAGTCTCCCAGCCTGAGGAAGCCATAGTAATGGCAGAAGCCATATTGCATTTGATGGACAGCTTCCGGACACCTTCCTGTGAGTTACATTAGTATGGGTACACACTAGGATTGCTGCTGCAGCTATCCAAGAATAAATTCATCAAGACCTATACTAAATTCAGGTAATAACTGAAAGGCACAATGTGAAACAACCAACCAGCTTGTTTTTAACAAAATACAGAGAAGAGATCAAAACTAGTACCCAGAACTATGGGAAGGAATCTGGTAATGAAGTAACTGGAGACTGTTGAAGGGCAACAGCAAAGAAGTATTATTGGCATTTGACCATAAGCCATTCCTATTGATTGTCTCCCAAAACCACTATATGGGATTAGAAAACCCATTCACTGAAATATTAAGTGATATTTAATATTAAATATTAAATTAATATTTCATTTCTAATGTGCTCTAGCCATTAGAAATCACTATTAGTACAATAGTAGGTGGACTCATTACACAATTAGAAATTAATATTGACAAGATTTGACCGGGTCTAGGTCCACTGATTCCACAAAACAAAGCTCCATTTTCCTCAGTTTTGTGTGTCGTTAGTACTTGCACTTGCTAACTGATGCTTAAGAATTGAAAGTTGGTGTACATTGGGAAGAAAACTGATATAAGCAAAGATTTTGAAATCCAGAACTTAAGTCTAAGAGTTGGCTATGAGCAAAAGATTGAGAAAGAGAAGTCTAAACCAGAGAAAGAATCCATAGCATCAGATATTATCAAAATTAAAGAGTAAATTCTCAAAGCTATAGGATAAGAGTTACAGGAAAGACAAGGCAAAATGTATAAAAAAAATTGATTTCAAGTAACAGGAAACAACTTGTGATATATGAAGCAAAATAAAGGAAAATGTATTTCCCGAAGACGGGAAGGCATCTTCATTTCAGGAAAGAATTGTAACTAGGAAATATAATATCACGAGGAACTTGATTTCATTTCAAGAGACAAGCCCAGACTAAAGCTATGATATTTTAGTTTTAAATATAAAACTCCTGGGAAAGGGATGCTGATAGATCCAATCAGATTCCCCACCACTCTCCCAAGTAGGTACTATCAGGGTATTTCCTACAGGTGATAACGATGAAACTGAGCTTTTAGGTATGTGTCCCAAAAGGTTATTCATCATCGTAGAGTAATAGAGATCGTTCATGGCTGCCATAACTTTTAAACATCTTCCCTACCCTTTCTTATTGGTCACTTAACTGTGGAAACTACCTTTCCCAACTTTGAAACCAAAAATGATATTCTCTAGCCCCACTTGCAGTCAGAATGCAAACATTTGTTCTAGATCCTGCCAATCACATATTTTTGCACTAGAGTTTGGTAGAGATCAACAAAAAAAGACCCTATAATGGGTATAAATTCTCCTTGGACAGCCCAGGAAACAGGGGGAGGTTTCTCGAACAGATTGGTTCTGCTGTAGAGTCTGGGGGTGAGAAATGGCAAAGGCTGCTCTTCCTCAGTACAGATCCATGGTTTGGCTCTGGGCATTGTTTGACCAGTTTAACCTGCACAGTGATTTATTTATTTATGTATTTGCTTAAGTCAGACAAATCCAATTCTGTTTGGTGCCCCCAAGAATCTGAAGGACTCAAGTTTCATTGAAAGTTGATAGATATGGATAAAATCTAATAGAACAATTAGAATTGGCAAGAGGCTAGGTATATCCAAGAGAGTTTATCAGTGAGCTGGTTTTAAATATTTGTTTCATGGAATTGTTTCATTGTGAAAAATTAGAGAAAATAACAATAGATTTCTCAATGACTTATAACTGCTTGATCTGAGAAAATCACTATTTTTCTGTTTTCAAAAATTAGTTTCCACTTGTTTTCTATAATATCTGTGCCACGCTTGAATAACAACATGCCACAGACCTTCATCTTATTGAAAGAAGAAACCAGAATGTTGGGGGTAAGTTCTGAATGCCACATGAGTGGATAAATATCTTTGACATTGCAAGTTCCAGATATTTAAAGCAGAAGACATTGATTTCTATCTCAGTTACCCAGGGAGGGAATCAATAAACTGAGGTCTGGCAATCCTACCACTGTGATTTCCACTTGATCTACATATATCTGTAAATAGTTTGAAGTAAATCTGAGACTGAGTCCTAAATGAGGTGATTAGAGGTTATGGTTTAGCGATAATCACGACCACAGGGCTTGGACATCAATCACCTAGTGGCACTGTGCTCTTGACATCCTTTCTACATTCATCTCAGTTCCTTGACTCCAACCAAACATCTGCAGGCTACATTTTCTGTATCATACACCCTTGTTAGACTATAAAACATCAGGACTGTACAATACAGTGGGCTCAGGAAAATGTCTGTGCTCATTGGGGCCCTATCTTAGAATCAATATGATTCTGTGGTTGCAAATGTGGAGTGCTGAGGGTCAAAACGGCCATCAGAAGAAAAACATTGCTGCATTAACTAGTTGATGTGGGTGGTAGAAAAGTAACACAGAAAGGAGCTGGATTGGAAGGCGGTGTATCCAAGACTAAACCCACAAGAAGCTGCGACAGAAGGGACACCCAGAGATCACAGCTCTTCTTCTAGCAGTTAGAGGTGCGTGACCTTCTGATCCGGAGCTTAAACAAGCCCCCAGACACCTCCATTTATCCAAAAGCAGCCTCACCTCTAAAGGTCACTAAAAATTCTCAAAATCCCTGTGTGAACCCCAAGTAGATATTTGAAGCCCAATACATTCTTTCATCTCCTTGAATTCTTCCCAGTTTTTGAGAATTTTTAGGATTGAACGAGAACAGTAGTAGAGACCCTCTTGATTTCAAAACATAAAAGCCAAATGCCCCTTTATCTTTTCTGTCACCTAATTCGTAAAGCTATTGAGATATGATATGTCTTGCATAATTGATTATGACATTCTTTCCTTACAGGCTGCCCAAATAATGATTGGTCTGATCCACAGTGCTCTGGGACATGTCTGGACGCTTTTATATATGAGACAATTGCATTCATTTTCCAAAATATACCGGCCTTTTGTATTGCTATCAGGATACCCATTTTGGTCATTTGTATTTGTGAGTAAATTATCTTGCTGATGATCATTGATTAATTGATTTGTTTAACTTATTTAGTGTCTGCTTCTGCAGCCAGGCAATTTGCTAGAGTTATCACTGGTGCAAACGCATAACCCCAGTTATGAAGGAATTCCTTCTTGTACCTTTGAAGATATTTTACAATGTTATGTGTATTTATGAAATTCTTTCATACAGTCTGTTTGAAGACAAGGACTTCAATGTTGGAGCATCAGAAAGAATTTTAAAAGTTATTCACCAACAAAGAAGAGAAATCAGAATTCTATTGGCTCAAGAAGAACTTGGATAAATTCAACAGGGATTTCTAAAGGATTTGTATTGTCTTATAATACATGGAAAAATGTTACCTCTCTTTCCATTTTTCGACATGCTTCTCAGTAATATCTGTCCAGCTCACAAAAAATGTTTAGTTAATTTATTTACCAGATATTTAGTGAACACCTACAATGGATCAGGCTCTGTTCCAAGTGATTTTGTTACAGCAGTGAACAAATGAGACCAGGATTAAAAACATACACCTATCAAGATTGGTTTATGAAGAAACAGAAAATAGAACAAAACACTATCAATAAGGAGATAGAATCAGTAATCAAAAACCTCCCAATGGCAACAAAAATCTAAGACCTGAGGGTTCTACCGGTCAATTCTAGCAAACATTTAAGGAATTAATGCCAATTTTTAAACTCTTTCAAAAAAAATGAAGAGGGAATACTTCTAAACTCATTTTTGAAACCAATATTAATCTAATATCAAAAGACAAGGACAGGCAGCAGAATACAACAGACACTAGTATGGCAATATTTAAATCAATGGAAGTGTAACTGATGTGATTCTGCAATCTGTATACGGGGTAAAAATGGGAGTTCATAACCCACTTGAATCAAAGTGTGAAATATGATATATCAAGAACTATGTAATGTTTTGAACAACCAACAATAAAAATAATAATAAAAAAAGACAAGGACACTATAAGAAAAAAATACATATAGGGGCAATTCCCCTGGTGAGCACATATGTAAAAATTCTCAATAAAATGCTAGTGAACCAATTTTAACAATGCATTAAAAGCAATATGCACCATGATAAAGTTAAGATTCATCCCAGGGATGCAAGGATGATTCAAAACATATGAATCTATAAATGTGATATGCCACATTAACACCAATATGAATAACAATCATATAATAATATATGTGAAATTTTAGAAAACTTTTATGATTAAAAACTCAATGAATTAGATATTGAAGAAATATACCTCAATACATTAAACACTGTATATGTGAAGCCCACAATTAACATCATACTCAATAGTGCAAAGCTCAAAAATTAAGGAAAAGTTAAAAGATACCCACTCTAACCACTTTCATTAAATATGGTGCTAAAGGTCTTAGCCAGAGTAATTAGGCAAGAAAAAGAAATTAAAGTCATCTAAACAGAAAGAAGGAAATTATCTCTGTAGATGACAAAATCTTTTATATGAAAAAGTGTAAAAACAAAACAACTTTTGTTTAACTTATAAAATTCATAAATAAAGTTTCAGAAAGCAAAATCAACATATAAAAATCTATTTCATTTCTATACACTAACATTTGACTATCTAAAGGCAAAATCAAGTAAATAATCTCATTTATGAGAGTATCTAAAATTTAATCAAAGAAGTGAAAGATCTGTATTCTAAAAACTATAAAATATTAATAAAAAATGAAGACACAAATACTTTCAATGTTCTTGGATTGGAAGGATTAATATTGTAAAAATCACCATGCCATCCAAAGTGATATATAGATCCAATCTAATCACTCTGAAAATTCCAATGACATTTTTCACAAAAATAAGACAAAAAACTCCCCAAGTTCATATGGATCCACAAAAGATTCTAGATAAATGGTGCTTTCTTAAGCTAAAAGGAGAAAGCTGGGAGCATCAAACTATATGATCTGAAAATTTACTGCTAAGCCACAGAATTCAAAACAGGATCATATTGGCAAAAATAAATGTATAGACCAGTGGAACAGAATAGGATGACAAGAAATAAACTCATGCAAATACAGTCAACTGATGATTGACAAAGGTGCTAAAATCAAGAGATCTTATTATGGTGAAGAGAGTCTCTTCAATAAAACTGTGGTGGGACAACTGGATTTCCATAGACAGAAGAGTGGAACTGGACCTCTATCCTACACCATACAGAAAAATCAACTGAACGTGAATTAAAGACTCAACTATATAAGAACAAAACTGTATAAAGCTACTAGGGAAAAATGCCTCTTTGGTCTGGGCAATTATTCTGGGTATGACCCAAAATGCATAGCACCAAAAGCAAAAAATATACAAGGAGGATTGCCTCAAACTAAGAAGTTTTACCCCACAACGGACACAATCAACAGGGTGAAGAGGCAACCTGCAGAAGAGGGGGAAAACATTTGCAAATCATGCTAACAAGAAAAATATATAAGAAACTCTACCAACTCAATAGCAAGAAGTCAATCTAATTAAAAATGGGCAACAGACCTGAATAGACATCTCTCAAAAGAAAATCACAAATGTGGCTGACAGGTACACGAAAACAGTATTCAACATCACCAATCACTAGGGAAATGCAAATTAAAACCACAGGGACCTAGCGCGTCACACCCGTTAGAATCAGAAGGACAAAAGATAACAAGTCTTGGTAAGGATGTGGAGAAAAGGGGAAATCTAGTAATCTAGTATTGGGGGAATGTAAAATAGATTCACCATTATAAAAACAGTATGGAGGTTCTCCAAAAAAATTAAAAATAGAAATATCATTCTCCCAGCAATTTCTCTTCTAGGAATATATACCCAAAGGAAATTAATCAGTATGTAAAAGATATCTGTACTCCCACAGTATTATTCATTATGGCCAAGATATGCCATCAAACTAAGTGTCCATTGATAGATGAATGTATAAACTGTGATATGGAAAGCAGAATAGCATTCAACCTTAGAAAAGAAGGAAATCTAGACATTTGTGATACCATGGATGAACCTGGAAGACATCATATTACATAAAATAAGCACAAGAAGACAAAGAGTGTATGATGTCATTTATACGCAAAGTCAAACTCATCTGGCAGAGGCTCACAGATGTGTTGTTTCATTATGGAAAATCTCAATTAGACAGGAGGAATAAGTTCTGGAGATTGTTGTATAGAACAGTGACCAGAGTCGTGCGTTGTACACTTGAAAGTTGCCAAGACCATATATCTCACATTTCCTCATTATGAGAAAGATGGCTGTCGTAAGAGTGTCACAACACATGCACACATGAAAACATCAGATGTGCCACCAATAGAAACAAGTTTTATTTGTCAATTATGCAGCAATAAAAAAAATTTTTAAAGAGCAGACCAAGATTCCTACCCTTGTAAAATTTACCTTTTAGTGAAGGATAACATGTTAGAAGATGAAAAAGTCTAGAAAAGGAAATAGAGACGGGTAATGAGGTCTGAAGCTAGCACTGGTTGCAATTCTTTTTTTAAAGCTGGTCAAGACTTGTTGAGAAGGAAACAACCTGAGCTGAGACCCGAAGGAGCTGAAGCAGTCAACCCCAGAGGCATCTGGAGAAAGAGGGTGTGAAAGAGAGAGCAGCTCCTAAGTCGAAAAGCCTCAGAGTTTGCTGAACAACAAGGAGGCTAGTTTGGATGGAGCAAACAGTGGAGAGACCATAGGTAGGAAAAGAGGTGGGTGAAATGACAGGAGGTGACACTGTCTGAAGATCTGTATTCATTGTATGCACGAATAACACTGAGAACCACTGCAGGTTACTGAACAAAGGGAAGAGAGGCTCAGAGGTAAGTATTAAAAGAACATTAAAAGTTCATAAGGAGGCTGGGCACGGTGGTGCACACCTGTAATCCCAAAGGCTGCGGAGGCCGAGGCAGGAGGATCTCAAGTCCAAGGCTAGCCTCAGCCACTTAGCAAGGCCCTAGGCAAGTTAGCAAGACCCTGTGTCAAAATTTAAAAATAAATAAATAAAAAGGACTGGGGATGTGGCTCGGTGGTTAAGCAACCCCCGAATTCAATCCTGGTACCAATAAATAAATAAAACTAAAAGAGTGAAGAGAAAAGCAAAGAAACCTAAAATCTGATTACAATTATCCATGTTAGAGATGATAGTGGCTCAAATCAGGGGAAGTAGCCCCAAATGAAAAGAAGTTCACTTTAGATACGTTTTGGAAATGGTGCCCACAAGATTTAGCGACGGACCGAATGAAAGATGCAAGAGGAGAAGAAAAGAAATAACATGGACTCCCAAATATTGGCTTCAGCCAATAGAATGAATGGATTTGCCGTGGACTCTGATGAGCAAGACCATGCCAGAGTGGTTTGAAGGGAGTGTAATGCCAGTGTTCTCGTGAAGGTACATTGGGTTTCAAATCTCTTTCAGACCCCAGGCAGAGACGTCAGCTGTCCTACCTAACAGATGAGTCCGGAGCGTGAGACATGAGCGTGAACTCGGGGTCCTTGGACTTGGAATGGGTCTAATGCTGTAACACAACCTGAGATTACCAAGAAGTGATCTCCTTTGTGTGGACAGGTAGAGAAGAGGATCAAGGCATGAGTCCAGGGTGTCTCCAGCAACAGGAATTCAGACTGAACAGGAAAGACCAAGAGACCAGTTACTTCTCAAAGACTACAGATAGGTCGCATTAAATGAGATAGGATCCAAACTTGCCAGGGGGGGGGTTGAAATGCTGAAGTCATGACTGATCCCATCCAGAGAAGTTTCAATGGCAAAATAGAACTGAAAATCTGATGGGAGTGTGTTTAAGAATGAATTGGAAGGTGGGATACCAAGTTTAGACAATTCTTCATTGAATTTTCCTGCACAAAAGAAGAAAAGTGATGTGGCAGTAGCTGACCCAGCCAATGTAGTATGTGTTTTCTTTCTTACACAGTAATTACCCGAGTCTGGCTTCAAGGTTGTGGCGGGAACCTAACAGTAAGTTGAGCTCATTGGTCACCCAAAGTGGCTAAGCTGAGCGTGGGTCTCAAATATTTGCATGCAATGTCATTAGTACATCATTGTGCAGTAGGAAAGCCACCAGTAACCACAGAGACAAAAGCAAGTATCACCTCTAGTCCCAGGATTGTCCTTGGACCCACAATGCAATTTCACTGAATTATAATTACCCCTCACCTCGGTTAGTTATTTGCCCTTATTCCTTCTCTCTCCACATGTCAATTATTTCTATTGTTGATTTTCCAACTTAATGTATGTACTTCAGGAATTCATCTGATTTCCATTTTGAAGTAAGGAGAGATCAACACATATTGGAGTGTTGGAGGAATGTTGACCTTGGTTCCCTGAGACCTCTAGCTCCCAACAGCTGGGAGCACCACAGGGAGTTTCCCACAGGGAGGCTCAGGACTTCACAGCAGGTGTCCACCCTCCTTCCTTCTCCTGGAGAGGTGGCCCCCAGATCCTTATGCTCATTGTCATATAGAATCATACAGTTTTATGTTCTTCACATATTCTAACACAGCATGAAAACTCTTCTCATGTTTCTATTGGTTTGATAACTATCTGGCTCAGATCTTATGATGATTTGTCAGTCTCTTCTGATTTGGGGTTTTTTGTTGTTTTGTTTTGTTTTGTTTTTTGTGGTGCTGGGGATTGAACCCATGGCCTTGCACATTGCAAAAAAAGGAACTTGCCCTGCTCTCCTCACTATGGATTAGGTGATCTTTTTAATGTCCTAGAAAGACCACCTGCACACAGGGTTTATACCACTGGGAGAGAAGTCAGTCTCGCACCAGAAACAGTTATCCTTCCAGCTTGTGCAGGAAAGGGTAGAATATTCAATAAAATATTCAGGTGTCCTAGGTTTGGAGGACACTATGTGACTCTTATATTTCAAAAATTAAACTGAAGTTTAACACTTCAAATACTATGTTCAGTTAATGTCATATTTTTCAATAACACTGAACTGCAAGCAAGCTCACCAACTCCAAATAGCAGTGTATTTTCTTTTTCAAAAAAAAATAGTGTATATTTTAGATTTGATGTTATGGAATACAAATAGTTAAACAGTTACTGTAGAGAAGTACATTAACATATTTATCTTCTCACATACTTTTTGTATCAGAGCAGCTAAAATATATTCATTCAGCAAATATCCCTCGATTAGAGAGGGGAATATACAGAATGAGGAATAATAATAAAGTTAACTTTATTCCTCATTCTGTATATTCCCCTCTCTAATCGAGTTTATTATTAGTATCTGCTATTTTGCATCTTTTGACCTGTATCTCCCCTTTTTCTTTCCTTTCCACCCTGCCCATGGATGGTAACGACTATTTCCAATCTATCTCTGTGTATTTGACCTCTTTTATTACTCCACAAACAAAATTGTGGAGTATTTTTCTTTCTCTGTGTGACTCATTTCACTTAGCACAATGTCTCTATGTCTGTCCACACTGTAGCATATGCCAAGATTTCTTTTTTCAAGGCCCATCATCATATTCCATTCTGTGTGTGGGTGTGTGTATGTGTGTGTGATTGTATGTCACGTTTTTAATCCATTCATGAATCAAGTAAGAAGTTATTAAATAAAACTAGATATGTTTAATAATACCCAGCACCTAAGGAGCGTAAGGAAGAAGGATCACAAGTTTGAGGCCAGGCTAGGTAACACCCCAAGACCCGGTATCAAGATAAAAATTTTAGAAAGGGCTGGGAGAGCACCCCTGGGTTCAATCCCCAGTACCTCAAGAAAATGACCCCTTAGTCCCATCCCAAACACAAGAGTCACATTAATTCTATAATGATTCTCCCTCTCTAATAAAGAATAACTGGATTTAATACTGTTGGCCATATGTTGGCAATAAATCATCTCACCTTTTGTTGGCTTGAAAACAATCTCTATTGCTTTTGTTCTGAAATATTCTTATGTGTATTTTTTGTGTGATTTTTCCAGGGGCTACTCAGAACTCCAATGAAAATTGTGTATTTCAGTCAAATCTCTCTCAAACTTCAATTAACTATTAGGATGGACTTCAAGAATGTTATTGAAGTTATGAGGAAATCTCCTGGGTAATAATGAAAAAAAATTGATGTATTTCTTTTTTATTCTCAGTATGTCATATCAGGAACTTTTGCAGTAAAAGCAGAGAAGGAGCAATCCTTATTATTGGTAAGTCAGAATCATTGAAACAATTCCGGAGAAAGGATTTTTAATTTGTCAAAAACAAGGATGCCAGCAAGGAGGAGTTATTACAACTTCTTAAACAATAGAATTTTGATTTCCAATATTTTAAACAGATACATTCCAACAGAGTTCATGGCTAATTTTATAAAGCATCAAGATAATTACAGAATGCATGAAGCAAAACAGAGAATCAGAGATGAAAATTTTAAGTAGGATAAGCATGTCATTCTTTTCAAGTTAAGATATTATAGTGCTAGAAACATCAGGCGCATCCAGTCATAACAGCAAGAGAGAAAATATGCAATTAGAACAATAGTGTTAAGATTTACTGAATGGTGTCTTACTAATTTTTTTCACATTATCTCACATTACACTATTTCATAGATAGAAATGGAGATACCAAGAGTGTAAGAAATTGTCTATAGATCTAGATTTGTAAAGTGATAAAGCGGAGCTTTGATCCCAGACACCTTGGCTCCAGAATTTAAACACTTACCCACTGTTTAGGAAATGCAGGATGAGGAATAGATGCTTAGACTAGGAAGTCCGGGAGGAGGCGGGTACAGAATGAGCGTTTCAGACCAGGAGGTCCTGGTTAAGGATCAGATAAGATCCAAGTACTCTGTGGACCCCGTCCAACAAAGAAAAGGGACACATGTATTTACTTGTATGTACGCACATACATACCACTTACTTCTCTTCATTTCTTCTGGCGTGTCAGTATTTCAATCTAGGATAACTTTCCCTCTGGCTGAGAAATTCTTGTTTTTCCTTGCAGCACAAATATGTTGGCAATAAATTATCTCAACTTGTGTTAGTTTGAAAACAATCACTATTGCTTTTGTTCTGAAATATTGTTAGGTGTATTTTTTGGGGGGAAGAGTATTGAACACAGGGGCGATTAACCACTGAGTGGCATCCCCAACCCCATTTATTCATTCATTTATTTATTTATTTATTTTGAGACAAGGGTCTCATTAAGTTGCTGAGGCTGGCCACTACCTTGCAGTCCTCCTGCCTCAGTCTCCCAAGTCCTTGGGTTACGTCAGCACTTTAAAAATGCCATTCAATCGTGTTCTGGCTTCCATCTTTGCCATTGTGAAGTCTGTGTTCATCTTGTTTGGCCCGGTTGAGAATGTTGCATCTTTTTTCCTCAAGGTTTCCTTTCCCTTCAGTCTCCAGCAGGTTTACTGTGATGTACTTGGATTCAGTTTTCTTGATACTGATCTTATTTAGTATTTGACAAATAAATGTTCCTATATAGATTACATATCTGCTTCTATTTTTATATCAGTTTTGGAAACTATCAACCATTTTCCCCTCGGACATTGTTTCTGCAAGACTATCTCTTACCCCGTCTCTCATACATTTTTTTTTCTTTTCCTTTCTATTTCTCTCTTTACTTCAATTTTAACATTTTCTTTTGCCCTTCACTCGGGTCACTAATGCTGTTTGCTATTGAGTTACTCAGTCAACCTGTGCTGTTAAACTCAGTCATTGAGCTCTTCATTTCACTCATTATATTTTTCAATTCTAGAAAATTCCATTCTGGAACTTCCATTGGATTCTGGATTTAGATTCTAATTCATCTGTGAAACTCTCTGTTCATCTCTCTGTTCCAGTGGGTTTTTTTTCTTGAAGATATTAATGATGATGATTTTAAGGTTTTTATTAGATTGAGAGCCTGTCTTTTAATGTGTGTAGTAATTTTTGACTGAGCAGCAAAAAATCGTGTATGAAAATATATAGCAAGGTCAGCTTGTGCTTAGTTGATTAAAGAAATTTGGGCTGGAGAGAAGTTCACATATGACTCCGTGGATGTCCTCATTCATCTTCAGCTTGTAGCACAGCACCCTCCAAGGCTTTCAATTGAGAATCTGTTATTTTTTTTATAAGAAACTCTCCCCTAGCAGCCCTGATCCACAATTACATGACCAAAATCTCTTCTCTGTTTTACAAATTTTGTCTTCCTAATTTCTTGACCTACTGACCAGCAATGCTTCAAAAACCTGACCAGCTAAAAGAAAAATATAACTAGATAAAAGAAAAATATGTTGTATTGCTGGCTTATTTCTTTGATCCTCTCCTCTGCCTAGAAGATTTCCCCCTCAGGTTTACATTTTGTCATGTCAGCCCTAAAACCACATCAAAAGCTAAGCTGTTGGCAACAATCCCCAGTTCAAGCAAAGTCTGGTACTTCAGCCCCTGATCCTAAGAAAGGCTAAAGGGAGACACAGAGTTGTCATCCTCACCACCTCTCCCAGTCAACATGTTCACCTGTAGAATGAACATCTCACTTCTCCATGGTCTTATTTCTCAGGACCCTTGGTCTCTGTATGTTCCTGATTGCCTCTCCAGTTTCCTGATGCTCTTTCATGGAATGTGTTTTATTTTATATTCTACTTTTCCTGTTGTTCTCAGGAAAAGTATTTATTAGTCTGCTATAAACTTTCGCATTGTACCAGAAGTATAAGTCTTTCTAATGATTTTTAGTTTGTTTTTAACAATACATAGAAGCTGTACATATGTGTGGGGTTTCATGTGATATTTCAATATATATAGACATTGTTCAAAATTTAAACCGGGTTAAACATATCTATCTCCTCAAACATTTTTTATTCCCTTGTGGTGAAAACATCCAATGTCTTCCATCCAGCTTTTTAAGATATACAGTACACTATCAACACCCATAGTCATCCTAAAGTGCAACAGCACCCCAAAACTTCTTAGTGCTATCTTAGTATAACTTAGTACCCATTGGTCAACTTATTTATTTGTTTGTTTATTTATTAATTGGAAATGGAAATTAAACCCAAGGGCATTTAACCACTGAACTACATCACTAGCCATCTTTATAATTTTTTAAAATTTTTTTGTTCTTTTTATTTATATAAGACAATAGAATATACTATGATATAATTATAAAAGCAGACAACATAATTTGGTCTAATTCTGACTCCACTATTTCCCCTTCCTCTCCCTTCCTCCCTTCCCTGTTCCCTTCCCTCTACTCCACTGAACTTTCTGCTATTAATAGTTTCCTGTGGGTGTACATGACAGTGAGATTCACTGTGGTATATTCATATATGTACATAGGAAAGCTGGCCAGACTCTCCCACTGACTTTCCATATCCCCTCCCCCCTCCCTTTCATTTCCCTTTTTTTACTCTGATCTTTCTTGTATTTTTTTAATCCCTTCCTTTATTTGGATTAGCTTCACATGTTAACATTCACAAATAAATATAATACACCACATAAATAGAATCAAGGACAAAAATCACATGATCATCTCAATAAATGCAGAAAGGGTTTATAAAAAATTCAACACCCATTTTTTTATTAAAAAAAAAAACACTGAAGGAACTAGAGACAGAATTAACTTAACATATGATAAACCCAAAGACAACATCACATGGAATGGGAAAAAAAGGGAAGGCTTTTCTTCTAAAATCAGGAGCAATACAAAATTGCTCATTCTCACCTCTCCTAGTCAATACGGTACTTGAAATTGTATCCAACACGTTTAGGCAAGAAAAGGAATAAAATAAATACAAATAAGAAAGAAAGTAATCAAAGTGTCCCTGCCTGCAGGTGATATGATCCTATACTTAAAAGACCCTAAAACCTCTGCCAGAAGACTTCTACAGATAAAAAATAAATATAGCACAGAAGCAAGATACAAAATCAACACAGAAAAATGACTATCTTTTCTACATACCAATAACAAATGCACTGAAAATTTTTTTTAAAGTCCCTTGAAATAAATCTAACAAAGAAGGTGGAAGACTGTGGATTTTATAGAGCACTGAAGAAACTGAAGAAGATACTAGAAGCTGGAAAGACCTCCCATGTTTCTGTATCTGCATAATTAATACCGTCAAAATGACCATATGGCCAAAGGTAATCTACAGATTCAATGCAAAATACCAATGGCCATCCTCTCAGATCTAGGGAGGGGGAACTCCTTAAACTTGTATGTAAGAACAAAATACCCAGAAGAGCTAATGCAATTCTGAGCAAAAAGAGCAACGCTGGCAAGCTAAAAAGCTTCTTCACAGCAAAGGAAAACAATAGTGTGAATAGAGAGCCTACAGAAAGGGAGAAAATCTTTCCCATGCGCAGCTCAGATGGAGCATTAATCTCCAGGATATAAAAAGAACTCAAAAAGCTAAACACCAAAAAAAAAACAAATAACCCAATCAATAAATGGGTGAAGGAACTGAACAGATACTTCACAGAAGAAGAAATACAATTGGTCAACAAATATATGAAAAAATGTTCAACATCTCTAACAATTAGAGAAATGCAAATCAAAACTACACCAAGATTTCATCTCACTCTAGCCAGAATGGCAACTATCAAGAATACAAGCAAAAATAAATGTTGGCAAGGACGTGGGGGAAAAGCTACACTAATGTACATTGCTGGTGGGACTGCAGATCAGTGCAACCACTGTGGAAAGCAGTATGAAGATTCCTCAGAAAACTTGGAATGAAACCACCATTTGAATCAGGTATCCCACTCCTCAGCACACACCCAAAGGACTTAAAATCAACCTGCTGTAGTGACACAGCCACATCAGTGTTTATAGCAGCTCAACTCATAACAGCTAAACTCTGGAACAAATCTAGGTACCCTACAGCAGATGAAAGAATAAAGAAAATGTGGTATATATGCACAATGGAATATTACTTAGCCTTCTTTAAAGAAGATTGATATTATGGCATTTGCCAGTAAATGGATGAAGCTGGACAACATCATGCTAAGCTAAATAAGCCAATCCCAAAGAACCCAAGGCAGAATGTTTTCTGTGATATGTGGACGCTAATTTACATTAGACGTACTTTGTGTTAGAGGGGAGTGAAGGGAGGGTAGCGGGGAAGGGGACTAGGAAAGATAGTAGAATGAATCGGACATTATTACTCTGTGTGCATATATGATTACAGGACCTGTGTAACTCTACGTCGTGTACAACCAGATGAATGAGAAGTTATACTCCATCTATGTACAATGTGTCAAAATGCATTCTGCTATCATGTATAACTAATGAGAACAAATAAAAAAATAATAATTTGCTAGAGTCAGAAAAAAAAGGATCAATACTGGAAGCATTTCAATACCTGATTCCAAATTATCCTACAGAGCCTGAGTGACAAGAACAACTTGGTACTGATATAAAAATAGACATGTAGATCACTGAAATTGTCTAGAAGACACAATCCACACAGCTCTAGTCCTCTAATTCTTGACAAAAGTGCCAAAAATTTACACTGGAGAAAAGACAGGTTCCTTAACCAACAGTACTGTGAAAACTGAATGTCCATGTTTACAAGAATAAAACTGGGTTCCTATCCCTCACCCTGCACCAAAGTTGACTCAGAGTGATCAAAGACCTAGGAAGAGACAGAAAGTTTGCAACTGCTAAAAGAGAAACTAAGAAAAATACTTCAATGTAGAGGAGTAGGCAGAGTGACCTCCTCAGTGGCATTCCCACAGCACAAAAACAATACCAAGAACTAAGGAGCAGGACAGCACCTGGGTAAAGAGTTTCCACACAGCAAAGGAAACAGGGTGAAGAGAGAACCTACAGAACTGGAGAAAATCTTTGCCCTCTTCCCTTCCATTTAGTATCTAGATTAATACCTAGAAAACACAAAGAAATAAAGAAAAAACCTCTACACACACACACAAAAAATCAAATGACCCATTTGATAAGTGGGCAAGAGAACTAAGCAGACACTTCTTAAAAGGAGAATACTAGAGGCCAACAATTATACGGGAAATGTTCAATATCTCTGGCCATCACGGAAATGCAAATCAAAATGGCACTGAGATTTCATCTCACTCTGGTTGGAATGGTAATCATCAAGAATACAAAGAACAATAAATACTGGTAAGGAATTATAGTTGGTAGGAATTAATGCTGGTAGAAATGTAAATTAGTAAATGTAAATTAAACAGCCATTATGAAAGTCAGTGCAGAAGTTTCTCAAAAGACTGGAACTGCCATTTGATCCAAACATACCACTCGTTGGTTTCTCTCCAAAAAAATCAAACACAGCCTCCTACAGAGGTACATGCATACCCATGTTCACAACAGCAACACAAGTCACAATAGACAAGTTGTGGAGCCAGCCTAGGTGTCTGTCAACAAAAGAATGGATAAAGAAAATTGCACACACACACACACACACACACACACAGGGAAATGTACTCAGCCATAAAAGTCATTTGCTGCTGGATAGCATCGTCTTCAGCTAAATAAGCCAGACTCAGAAAGCCGAGTGTTGTATGTTTTCTTTCACAGGTGGAAACTGGGGATAAAAGAGGGGTCTCCTGAAAATAGAAGGAAAACCATTAGGATAGAGGAAAAGGTTGAGGGAGAGAGCAAGGGAAGGTACCCGGGAATGAAATTGACCAAATCATGCTATGTGCATTTTTTTTAAAGGGGAAAGATGCCAAATAAAGAATTAGCATTACACCTAATGCTGGGGGGGGGGGAGATTGGCATGGACATGGATGTGAGACTAGGAAAAATAGAAAAGATGTTTTAAAAATAGTGTTAGTATTTTGAAAATAAAATGGCAAACTTTTACCTACACAAACCAAGAAAAAACATGATTCAAATAAATAAAATTAGAAATGAAAGGGAAGACATCTTAACTGATACCACAGAAATACAAAGAAAACTGAGTGGGCTGGGGCTCAGTGGTAGTGCACTTGGTAGTGCACTTGCACTTGCATATGTGAGGCACTGGGTTCGAGTCTCAGCACTGCACATAAATAAATAAAGGTCTATCAAAACATTATACATATATATATATATATATATATAATTAAAAAAGAATCCTGAAGCTACTATGAACAGTTATATACCAACAAATTGGATAGCTTTGGAGAAATGGATAAATTCATAGAAATTTAAAAATAATTAAGACTGAACCATGAAGAAATAGAAATTCTCAGAGAACCAATAATGAGTGATGATTTTTTAAATTAATTTTTATTTATGTATGACAGCTGAATGCATTACAATTCTTATTACACATATAGAGCACAATTTTTCACATCTCTGGTTGTATACAGAGTTTATTCACACAAATTCATGTCTTCATACCTGTACTTTGGATAATAATGCCCATCTCATTCCACCATTATTTTTAACCCCATGCCCCCTCCCATCCCCTCCCTCTCTACCTTACCTGCAGTCTGTCTATTCCTCCCATGCTCCCCTTACCTACCCCACTATGAATCAGCCTCCTTATATCAAAGAAAACATTCAGCATTTGGTTTTTTGGCATTGGCTAACTTCACTTAGCATTATCTTTTATAACTCCATCCATTTACTGCAAATGCCATGATTTTATTCTCTTTTACTACTGAGTAATATTCCATTATGTATATATCCCACATTTTTTAATCCATTCATCTATTGAAGGGCATCTGAGTTGGTTCCATAGTTTAGCTAATGTGAATTAAACTGCTATAAACATTGATGTGGCTGTGTCCCTGTAGTATGCTGTTTTTAAGTCCTTTGGGTATAAACCAAGGAGAAGGATATCTGGGTCAAATGGTGGTTCCATTCCTAATTTTCCAAGACATCTCCATACTGCTTTCCATATTGGCTGCACCAATTTGCAGTCCCACCAGCAGTGTATGAGTGTACCTTTTTCCCCACATCCTCTCTAACACTTATTGTTGTTTGTCTTCATAATAGCTGCCATTCTGACTGGAGTGAGGTGAAATCTTAGAGTAGTTTTGATTTGCATTTCTCTAATTGCTAGTAATGACAAACATTTTTTTCATATATTTGTTGATTGTACCTCATCTTCTGAGAAGTGTCTGTTCAGGTCCTTGGCCCATTTATTGATTGGGTTATTTGGTTTTTTGGTGTTTAACTTTTTGAATTCTTTATATACACTAGAGATTAGTGCTCTATCTGATGTGTGAGGGGTAAAGATTTCTCCCAAGATGTGGGCTCTCTATTCACCTCACAGATTGTTTCTTTTACTAAGAAGAAACTTTTTAGTTTGAGTCCATCCCAGTTATTAATTCTTAATTTAATTCTTGTGCCACAGGAGTCTTATTAAGGAAGTTGGAGATTAGGACCTAATTTTTTCTTCTATTAGACACAGAGTCTCTGGTTTTATTCCTAAGTTCATGATCCATTTTGAGTTGAGTTTTGTGCATGGTTAGAGAGATAGGGGTTTAATTTCATTTTGTTGCATATGGATTTCCAGTTTTCCCAGCACCATTTGTTGAAGAGGCTGTCATTTCTCCAATGCATGTTTTTGGCACCTTTGTCTAATATAAGATAATTGTGATTTTGTGTGTTATTCTCTGTGCCCTCTATTCTGTACCATTGGTCTACCAGTCTGTTTGTGTGCCAATACCATGCTGTTTTTGTTACTATTGCTCTGTAGGATAGTTTAAGGTCTGGTATAGTGATGCCACCTGTTTCACTCTTCTTGCTAAGGATTTCTTTAGGTATTCTGGGTCTCTTATTTTTCCAGATGAATTTCATGATTGCTTTTTCTATTTCTATGAGGAATGTCATTGGAATTTTGATTGGAATTGCAATAATCTGTATAGTGCTTTTGGTAGTATGGCCAGTTTGATAATATTAATTCTGCCTATCCAAGTGCAAGGTAGATCTTTCCATCTTCTAAGGTCGTCTTTGATTTCTTTCAGTTTTTAGGGTTCTATAATTTTCATTATATAGATCTTTCATCTCTTTTGTTGATTCCCAAGTATTTTCTTTTTTCTTTCTTGTTTTTTGAGGCTATTGTAAATGGGGTAGTTTTCCTCATTTCCCTTTTTGAGGATTTGTCAATGCCTTTGATTTATAGGTGTTGTATATCCTGATACTTTGCTGAATTCATTTACTAGTTCTAGAAGTTTTCTGGAGGAACTTTTCGGGTCTTCTAAGTAAAGAATCATATCATCAGCAAATAATGCCAATTTGAGTTCTTTTTCTATGTGTATCCCTTTAATTTCTTTCATCTATCTAATTGCTCTGGCCAGTGTTTTAAGAACTATGTTAAATAGAAGTGGTGAAAGAGGGCATCCCTGTCTTGTTCCAGTTTCTAGAGAAAATGCCTTCAATTTTTGTCCATTTAGAATGATGTTGGCCTGGGGCTTAGCATAGATAGTCTTTATGATGTTGAGATATGTTCCTGTTATCCCTAATTTTTCTAGTGTTTTGAACATAAAGGGGTGCTGTATTTTGTCAAATACTTTTTCTACATCTATTGAGATGATCATTTGATTATTACCTTTAAGTCTATTGATGTGATGAATTACATTTATTGATTTCCATATGTTGAACCAACCTTGCATCCCTGGGATGAACCTCACTTGATTGTGGTGCACGATCTTTTTGATATGTTTTTGTATTTAATTTGCCAGAATTTTATTAAGAATTTTTGCATCTATGTTCATTGGAGATATTGGTCTGAAGTTTTCTTTTTTTGAGGTTTCTTTGCCTGGTTTTGGAATCAGGGTGATATTGTCCTCATAGGATGAGTTTGGAAGTGCTCCTTCTTTTTCTATTTCCTGAAATAAATTGAAGAGTATTGGTATTAGTCCTTCTTTAAAAGTCTCGTAGAACTCGGCTGTGTATCCATCTGGTCCTGAGCTTTCCTTGGTTGGTAGACTTTTGATGGTGTCTTCTACTTCATCACTTGAAATTGATCTGTTTAAATTGTGTATATTATCCTGATTCAATTGGGCAAATCATATGACTCTAGAAATTTGTCAATGCCTTTGATATTTTCTATTTCATTAGAGTATAAGTTTTCAAAATAATTTCTAATTACCTTCTGTATTTCTGTATTGTCTGTTGTGATATTTCATTTTTCATCACATATGTTAGTGATTTGAATTTTTTCTCTCCTTCTCTTTGTTAGCATGCTAAGGATCTGTTGATTTTATTTAGTTTTTCAAAGAACAAACTTTTTGTTCTGTCAATCTTTTCAATTGTTTCTTTTGTTTCAATTTCATTGATTTTTATCTCTGATTTTAATTATTTTCTGTCTTCTACTGCTTTTGGTGTTGAATTGTTCTTTTTTTCTAGGGTTTTGAGATGAATATTAAGTGATTTATTTGTTGGTTTTTTTCTTCTTTTAAAGAATGAACTCCATGCAATCAACTGCTCTTTGAAATGCTTTCATAGTGTCCCAGAGATTTCAATATGTTGTATCTGTTTTCTCATTCACTTCTAAAATTTTTTTAATATTCTCCTTGATGTCTTCTGCAACACATTGTTCATTCAGTAGCATATTATTTAGTCTCCAAGAGCTGGAGTAGATTTTAGTTCTTATTTTATCATTGATTTTTAATTTCATTTCATTATGATCTGATAGAATGCAGGATAGTATCTCTACTTTTTTTATATTTGCTAAGAGTTGCTTTGTGGCATAGTATATGGTCTGTTTTAGAGAAGGATCCATGTGCGGCTGAGAAGAAAGTGTATTCTCTCATTGAAGGATGAAATATTCTATACATGTCAGTTAAGTCTAAGTCATTGATTGTATTATTGAGTTCTATAGTTTCTTTGTTCAGCTATTATTTGGAAGATCTATCTAGTGATGAAAGAGGTATATTAAAGTCACCCAAAATTATTGTGAAGTAGTCTATTTGACTCTTGAACTTGAGAAGAGTTTGTTCGATGAACATAGATGCTCCATTGTTTGGGGCATACATATTTATAATTGTTAAGTCTTTTTGGAGTATGGTTCCCTTGAGCAGTATGTAGTGTCCTTCTTTATTATTTTTGCTTGATTTTAGCTTGAAGTCTACTTTATTTGCTAGGAGGATGGAAACCCTGCTTGCTTCTGCAGTCCATGTGAGTCTATAATTTTTCCCAACCCTTCACCTTTAGCCTGTGGATGTCTTTTCCTATGAGATGAGTGTGTTGGAGACAGTATGTTGTCGAGTCTTTTTTATTTTGTAATCCAATGCACTTTGCTAGTCTATGTCTTTTGATTGAAGAATTTAGGCCATTAACATTCAGAGTTATTATTGAGACATGATTAGTATTCCCAGCCATTTTTTGTTTATTTTTGGTATTTAACGTGACTTGGTTTCTCCTCTGATTAGATTTTCTTTAGTGTAATCCCTCCCTCTGCTGATTTTCATCATTGTTTTTCATTTCCTCTTCTTGGAATATTTTGCTGAGGATGTTCTGTAGTGCAGGCTTTCTAGTTGTAAATTCTTTTAACTTTTGTTTATCATGGAAAGTTTTTATTTCATCATCAAATCTAAAGCTTAGTTTTGCTGGATATAAGATTCTTGGTTGGCATCCATTTTCTTTCAGAGCTTGGTATATGGTGTTTCATGATCTTCTGGCTTTGAAGGTCTGTGTTGAAAAATATGATGAGATACGAATTGGTCAACCCCTATATGTGATCTGATTCCTCCCTCTCGTGGCTTTAAGATTCTATTCTTATTCTGTATGCTAGGTATTTTCATTATAATGTGCCTTGGTGTAGATCTGTTGTAATTTTGTACATTTGGTGCCCTGTAAGCCTTTTGTATTTGGCTTTCCAATTTATTCTTCATGCTTGGGAAATTTTCTAATATTATCTCATTGAAGAGATTGTGCATTCCTTTGGTTTGAAACACTGTGCCTTCCTCTATCCCAGTAACTCTTAGATTTGGTCTTTTGATGCAGTCCCATAATTCTTGGATGTTCTGTTCATGGTTTCTTACTATCTTCACGGTGTGATCAACTTCATTTTCCAGACTGTATACTTTGTCTTCATTATCTGATGTTCTTTATTCCAAGTGATCTAGTCTGTTGGTTATGCTTTCTATTGAGTTTTTTATTTGATTTATTGTATCCTTCATTTTAAGGATTTCTGGGGTTTTTTTCAGAGTCTTTATCTCTCTCTTGAAGTAATCTTTTGCTACCTGTATTTGTTCTCTTATCTATTGTTGGAGTGATCAATTTTTGCCTATATTTGCTCATATAGATCATTCTTTAGTTCACAGATCATTTAAATTTTGAAACTTCTGAACTCCTTCTCTGACATTTCTTCAACTTCGCTCTCCATGGGTTCTGTTATTACGTGTCCTGGTTTGTTTGGGGGCACTTTCCTCCCTTGTTTTTCCATGTCGTCTATGTGTCTTCCTTTCTTGCAGCGTGGATCTGAGATATTACAGTTTCTTCCCTATATTCTTGTAGTACCCATGTAGATTGTCTGTACCTCATCTTGAGGTTGGGCTTCCAGACCCTGCTGGTGTCCCTCAATGTATGCTACTGCAACTAAAGGTGGTGGAGGCAATAGCCAAGGTAACTCAAGATAATAGTTAAGGTGCCTCAAGATGGAAGCAATATGGGGCTGAAAGGGTGGGCTTCACACTCCCTTTGGGATCCCTGCTCTGAGATGCAGCTGCTTTTAGGCCCTGTCTGCTGTCAAAGAGTCAGGGGTACTGTGTGGGGAAGACTATGGCAATGACTACAGTGTCCCAAGATGAAAGTGGGTTAGGCTAAGGCTCCCAGGTGGGGGCGGTGAACTCGGACCTACCCTGGACCTGGGTCCTGCCCAAGTTGGTGTGGACAGATCTCGGCTGGGCCTGAGCTCCTGTGGTAGTCTGCTGGTCAGAAGAGGCAGTCCTGTGCTGGAGGCTGGGCTCAGGCGGGTGCCTGCTGGTGGTGGGGTGGACCCAGGCCTACTGTGAGCCTGGGCCCCACACAGGCTGGTGTATGAGTGATGATATAGAATCAATAAACTGTCTTTACAAGGCCAGCATCACACCAATATGAAACCCATACAAGGGCACTAAAAGGAAAGAAAGTTACAGATCAAAACCTCTGCCAGATGCAAATAAATTCAACAAAGTCTAACAAAACAATTTTCAACAACATATTCAAAGGATTATTTACCACAATCAAGTTAGATTTATCTCTGAAATGTAAGGCTGACTTAACATTCACAAATCAACAAATGAGTTATACCACATTAACAGAACTAAGAACAACAACAACAACAAAAAAACATACAATCATTTTGATAGGTCAAAAAAATATTTGAATGCAAACTGATAATTTCATGCCAATTTATTTGTTCAACATGTGATCTCTATTCTCTCTATTCCAGATGAAACGCACCCTAAGATGGACCATCGGCAGTTTGGGCGTTGCTCTGATTGGTTTATTTCTAATTATAATTGAAATCACATCATTTTTAGTGAAACATGTAGAGATTCAATGGCCACAGGTAGGTACAAAGATTTACAATGATTCTTTTTGCACTCTCATTTGTAAATGAGCAGAGATGATTTTGGTGTTGAAAACATTTGGCATGACCACACATAGGTCTCCAAATCTCTTATCCTGGGTCCACAAAAACTTATTCAAGAAATCAAATAAAAAATATCCCGTAAAATAACATAACTGATTTCTAGGTTATTGAGACAAGTGAAAAATGCTAGTAAAGACACACACACACAAAAAAAAACTTAAATAGAATGTTTTGAAGCAAGATGCCTTTTCTTGCTTAAAGCCCACAGGGAGGTGTTGTAAGAACTGAGTCTCTATATGCAACGTGGATAAACGATGGTGCAATACCAGCCACTTTGTAGGGTATGGAAAATCCTCCAGCGTGAGTGTTCTGATTTTGGTTCCTAAAAGTCTTTTCTCATGACTGATATTGGAATGTGTCATGCTAGAACTTCACGGATAGCATTGTCATTTGAGCAAAGGAGATTCATCCCCAAATGTCCTCAGTCCCAGGACTTTGCATGTGGATGCCAGCAAGCTCTGAAGCTAGACACAACCACAACCCTTTCCCGATGGCAGATCAATTTACAAATCCCAGGGTCTCATTTCCTTTCCTCCCAGGAGGCTTCTGGCTGAAAACTTGCCTACATTGTCCCCAACCACCAGGAGCTACAGGAAAGAGCAGCCCTTCTCAGGCACTCTGCCCTGTTCTCCCAAGGACACTCGTGTTCAGGAAACAGATCACTTTCTGAATCTTTCCAGTCAGACAAATGGCCAGCAGCCTCTAGCACATAAATCAGAATTCCAATATTTTGCACCATAAATCATGTTTGAAAACATTTTTAACTAGACCATTTGGGTGAAAAGTATGTCCCCAAAATCAACCTTAAGGAAATAATAAACTTTCTAAAAACAATCTGAATTCAAGGATCACAACTTCCTCATCATCTTGCCAGAAAAAAAAAATGTTGGTAAGATTAATTAAAACTTAACTAAGAAATTGACCAAAGAAGTATTAAATTAGGAGTTAAAAAAAATAATGAAACCGAGGGACATTCATCCAAATTGATCCTTTTTTTTTACAATAAGTGATATCGAGTGTACTCCTAATGGCAATGATTATGGTACATGAGCAGTTATCTATGGAGGCAACTCCAACATTGTGATCATTAAGGAAAATCACTAACAGTTAGGAGGATGCTTGTCCCTCCGCTCTAAGATCTTCCAAAAGGCATGCCATTGATTAGAACTTCATTGATGTTCCCAAGCAAACCACACACAACTTCTTTTATACCATCATCTGTCAGATCTTTGCTACCTGTCAGAAGATTACTCTCTGCTCACCCTCGTCCTCTGTCATGTTCCAATGAATGGTTCTCATAAGGATCTCACTAATTATAATAGATTCACATAGTATAATCTGTAGTTGGTTCCAATTTGCAGAGAATGAAGTCAGGCCATTGACAGCCTTCCCTGATGTCAATGCTAACACCGAAGTGGAGAGAAGCACATGCAAAACAATTTGACAGTATGTACCACCAACCAGGTGTCTTGAAATCCGTATTAATCATCCAAAACATAAAGAGTTGCATGAAACATCAATATGTAGCGAACTTAAATGATTTCTTATATTTTCACTTAAAATGTGTAAGTATTTAGTATCACAAGATTCCACGCAATCTAAAATAATTCTTAGGGTATGATTCTAAATGAAAGAATGGGACGTGCCATTTACAACTAGAACAATATTATAGAAAAACATATATAAGAAAACACGAATCACAAACTTGGAAGTCTGTCAGAGCAAGGGTAGAAAGCCCCCAAGAGGGTGCAGGAAGAGAAGAGGATTGGAACCAAGTCCTAAGCAACCTCAACATCAACGACCCTGATTTTGTTATTCTAACCTCTCCAAGGCTTGTTTCCTTCTACTCTGAGACGCTTTCAAGCACAAGGGGCTGCTGAGTCGATTCAATGAAATAATGCATACAAAACACTCAGCCCAGAGGCCTCGTCATCTAGTAGGAAATGCTCAATACATATATATTATTACAATTAATATCGTTAAAAACAGGCAGAATCATCACCATTTTATTAAGGTGATGGTACCAGTGTTATAAGTTTTCCTATTTTCTAAATTGTCTGCAATTTTATATTACTCTCATGTTGCTTAAAATTGTAGAGATGTGAAGATCTCTGAGGAATATAGATTTTCTTCTTGTGTTTAGCGAAGTGGGATGATGCTCTCCATCTATTTGTGGATATTTGGACTCTTGGAGATGTGCCTGGCCAAGATCGTGGTTAAATGGCTGAATGAAGCATTCTATCGAAACATCTACAGCGCATAATGTGAGTATCATTTCTCAACTAACTAGGAAGTATCAGCTTCTCTTATGAGCCCAGGCTAAGGGATTAAGATCTCAGTAGGAGGTTTTTGTAGTTTGTATTGCCCCTAAACACTAAAAGTGAGCTGGGAAGTTCCAGACTAAATTTTTCTACATATAAATGATGCCAGGCGCAGTGGCCCCCGCACCTATGACCCCAGTGGCTCAGGGGCTGAGGAAGGAGGACTGCAAGTCAAAGACAATCTCAGCAACTTAGCAAGGCCCTAAGCAATTTAGCGAGACCCTATCTCTAAGTATTTTTTTAAAGGGCTGGGGGGGATGTGACTCAGTGGTTAAGCACTCCTGGGTTCAATCCTTGGTTTAAAAAAAAAAAAGACAATAAATAATTCCCCCGGTAGAATTTCATGATTAAAAGGGTGTGTACCCACATATTCATGAGAAAATATAATAGGAGTTCATGGTTTTCTGGCCCCACCTTATTATATTTGAAGGATAATCCTATGGAGATAAGTCCACTGGGGTCTATACTTATAATTATCAAGCAAAGTTTGGATTCTTGTTACCTAGTAGCATTGGAGTAGAAGGAAAATAAAGCATGTTGGGAGGTGAGAGGGAGCAGATCCCATTATCAGACACAGCTGGTCCCCGGGTGAAACCAGCGGTTCACAAATAATTTATTTCTCCATTCCAGCCATTGACTGAGAACAGGCTAATGGCAGCGTTGGCATTCAGTCGCATTCACAAACTGACTGAAAGGGGGTCAGCTTCTGATCTGACAGGACAGACAAGTAAAATAAAGGTTCCATATTGAGTAAAGAAATGAGGGCAATGCAAGGCAATCTGAGGTCCAGTGTGGAACACCCAAGGCAGGCTGGCCCTAGAAGACCAAGAGAGCCAAGACAGGTGGAATGCTGGGAAACAGAGGAGAAAGGCACCGAGAAACTGTCAAACATCAAATTATGTTTTGTGCAGTGTACACCTGGCACTGGACAAAACACAGCCTTATTTAGCTATTGTGAAGTCATGAACTAATTTCCATTTAACTCCTTCATCACACAGTAACAAGCATACATTGCAGTTTTAGTTCTGTTACTTTGACTTGAAAATATATATATATATATATATACACACACACACACACACACATACACACATACATACATACATACCAGGGATTAAACCCAGAATGTATTCTTTCCTGGGCAGGGGATAGGGATGTCTTCAATTGGCAGAGAATGTTCCCATTAACATCCCTTCCAAAATAACCACTTTAATATTGTTAACAAAGAATAAACTGAAAAAGAGTAGGGAAGAGAATATACTGGTAAAAGTCATGTTTATTTTAACACAATTGCGTACTTTCTCCAGATTCCACTGGCCATGTCTCTGAATCAACTCACCAGGTCAGAATCTGTAGATGATTGGGAAGAATCTGGAAGTTAATCAGTAGAATAATTCAATGACGTAGACCACTAATTCAATGATATAGATCACTGAAAAGACCACTTTCCAGAAGCTGTGAATGATCAACTTGCTAATACTTGAATCACCTCAGGTTCACGGCACGGGGAATCCTTTGCATGAGTACTAAAGAACAAGATTCATCATGACCTCAGTCCAGGATGAAAATGTGTAACTAGTGAATGAAGAAAGAGCACCGCTATTCTGCCCAGGATACTTTCCAGAAGACGTGTTGGTGGATGAACGCTGTCCAAAAGGTTCCTTTTTCCCCATTCTATGAATAAAAATCAGAATGGCTGACTTTGGTTATATTTTCTGTATGGGGAATGCTGAACGCGAAGTTCTCCTACTTTGGATCTGGTTGTTCCAAGTTAAGGAATTATTTCACCCAAGAAAACTTCCAGAAATGGGGAACAGTTTCCCTAAAGTAGACATAAAAAATAACCAAGAGAGGGGCAGGCAGGAAGCATAAGAGTTGTGTTTCAAATGCCGATTCAGGGAAATCAATATCTCATTATTAAGAGTAAAATTAGCATAAAATATAAGCATCTCTGCCTGGGAAATCTCCTCTGTGTCTCTACTAGTGCTAAACATAGTGTGCTCTAAATACAATATTTTTGAGTAACTTCTGCTTGATGAACACTTGAAATTGGCATAACTTACCATTAGGGAAAAGGCAGATTTCAATTATCCTCATTCCTATCAAGTTGATTGACACTGCACAAATTAATGCCTACCAGATTAACACCAAACCTTCTCTTAACAACTGTGAAGCTTTAGTCTTCTAGAAGGTACAGTTCCCAAAGACTTATAGCATCCCTTACTTAGCCACAAGTATTGGTACTGAATGGCTTCTTTAAACTATGAATTTTATGAAGCAGTTCATTGATATTATCTCGTTAGATTTGTTAAATCCCTAACCCAATTTTTTTGAAATGTTTGCTTTTATCTGTAAACTCCATTCTTAATTATCTCCCCTGATAAAGAATCGCTCCCTTGTGTTCAATGTACATTTTTAACCACTTTCCATGATTGACATACAAAAAGTTGTATATATTTAAATGCATACATCTCAATGAGTATGGGGGAAAGTAGACACCCATGAAGCTAACTTTGCCCTCAAGGCCATAAACACGTCAATCACCTCCCCAAGTTTCCTCCCACATCCTTATTACCAGTTTTTGTTTTGGTGATAACATTTAACATAAGATCCACCCTCTTGGTAATTTTAAGTATATAATACAGTATTGTTAGCTATAGGCACTGGCTGTAGAATAGATCTCCCCAGAACTTGCTCATTGTGCATAACTAAAACTTTTTGCACTTTACCAAATCATTTGGTACCAAACCAGTACCAAACCATTTCCCTGCCCTGCCAGCCCCTGACAACATCACTCTACTCTCTGATTCTCAGAGTCTGAAGATTCTGAGTTCTCCATAGTAAGATCATACAGTGTTTCTTTCAGTCTGCCTTATTTCACTTCACATAATATCCTCCAGATCCAACCATATTCTACCAATGCCAGGATTTTTTTTCTTTTATTATTTTAGAAAAGACATATACATACACCTCACAATTTCTTTATCCATTTATCCATTGGGACCTTTAGTCTGTTTCTATATCTGCCTGTTAGGGATAATGCTTCAGTGAACAGGGCAGTGTTAGTATGTCTTCAAGACCTAAATCCCATTCCTTTAGATATATGCCTAGAAATGAGATCACTAAATCACATAGTATTATATTTTTACTTTTTGAGGAACTTCCATATTGTTCTCCTTAATGGCAGTAATAATTTATATTCCCAATAAGAGCATACAAGGGTTCACTCTTCTCTCCATCCTTACCATTTTCTCTACATCCTTACCAATATTTGTTGACTTGGTAAATGACAGCCATCCTAACAGGTGTGAGGTGATACTTCATTGTGATTTTGATTTCAATTCCCCTGCCAATTAGTGATGTTGACTGTATTTTCATATACCTGTTGTATGACTTCATTTAAGAAATATCTGTTCATATCTTTTGTCTATTTTTATTTTTTTTTCTTTTGTTGATTTTTAATTGTTTTTTTTTTCTATTCGGTTGTACAAGTTCCTTCTATATTTTAGGTACTAATCCTTTATCAGATGTATGTTTGAAAATATTTTCTCCAATTCTGTGGGTTTGTCTTTCCATTTTGTTGATTGTTTCCTCTGCTGGGCAGAAGCTCTTCAGTTTGATGAAGTCCCAGTTGGTGATTTGTAATTTTGTAGCCTATGCTTTAGGGGTCATATACAAAACACCATTGCCAAAACCAATGTCAGGAAAGTTTCTCTTTGTGTGTCCTTCTAGGGGTCTTAGTGTTTTAGGTCTTAAAGTCTATTGTCCATTTTAAGTTAGTTTTTTTTTAATTGAACCCAAGAGCCTTTAACTACTGAGCCACATCCCCAGCCCTTTTTTATTTCAAGACAGAGTCTCACTCAATTGCTTAGCACCTCCTCGATAAGTTGCTGAAGCTGGCTTTGAATTTGTGATCCTTCTGCCTCAGCCTCCTGAATCACTAGGATTACAGGTGTGTGCCACTGAATCAAGCAAGTTAGTGAATTTTTGTGTTTGGTGTAAGATAATGAGAATATCTCATTTTAATAATACCATTTATCAAAGAACCTAGACTTTCCCCATTGAGTATTATTGCCACCCTTGTTGGAAATTATTTATCATATATGGGTTTATTTCTGGGCTTTTTGATTCTATCAATCTATATGTCTATTTTTCTTTCAATACTATACTATTTTATTACTGCACCTTTGTATTATAATTTGAACTCAGGAAGGACAAATCCAGTTTTTTTTCTTGCTTGAGATTCCTTTGGCTACCCAGGGTCTTTTGTGTGTTCATAAAAAAAATTTAGATTATTTTTTTCTATTTATTGAAGAATGCCATTGGGTTTTTAATAGGGATTATGTTGAACCTATATATTGCTTTGGATAGGATGGACATTTTAACATTAATTCTTCCAATTCATGAACATGGGATATCTTTCCGACTATTTGTGTCTATTTTAATTCTCTCATCAATATTTCATGTGTTCAGTGTACCTCTCACACTTCCTTGATTAAATTCATGCTAAGTATTTTTTGTTTCTTAAACTTCTCATTTTGGGGGTGGGGGGGTGCCTGGTTTTCCTAGTTCCATTGAGTTGTCTGTTCTTCTGAAGGTCACTGATATTCTTTAAGGTGATTATTTTTAATTCTTAATCAGGCAATTCATAGATGCCCATTCCTTTGGGGTCAGCCACTGGAGATTTAGTTTGTTCCTTTGGAGTTGTTCCTTGAAGAACGTCATTCTGCCTTCCCATCCAAAGAAGCTCTGGCTTCCTCTAGTTTTTACTGACTGACTTCAGCAGAGAAAGACCTTCGCAGCGAGCCCACACATTTTCTATGAATGTCACACTCTATTTCTCTTGTTCCTTCTTGGAGGCAAGTTTTAGAATTATTTGCCTTCTCTTAATCTCACAGATTCAAGCCTCATACTGCAAGTCTCCCATTTATTTTTCCCAAGTCAATGTCCTCAGATGTTCAAGGTTATACACCTTCCTCCAAAGTAGAGTCAAGCCAATTAAGATCCACACCTGCTATTAGGATCCAAGTGTTGTCTGCAGGAGCTCACTCTGGGCTGTGCTTGGAGACATGTGGGGCGCCATCCACGGTGAGTTCTCTGGGGTGCCTGGGGTATGCATCAGCAGTTTGAGGAATGCTCAGGTGAGGCAGCCTGCAAATTTCATAGGCAGGCCTCTAGGTGGAGTCTGCAAGCTGATTAGCAGCACCTGCTGCCAGCTCTGGAGAACCACAGGCCAGTTCTGTGCATCCACCTTTTTCCTGCTCTTACCTGTCCCCAAACAACTCAGCCCTGCCAATCCTCTCAGTAATCTGGGTGTGGAAAAAACAGAAGTGGCCCTCCTGGGCAGCATCTCACAAAGCTAAGAGAACTAAGGTCCACTTTCTTCTCACTTTCCTCTGTGGAAGAAATCACCAGCCAGAGGGGACCCTGCCTTGGGGTAGGGAAGTCATAGGTAGAGTCAAATGATCTGCTCAACTTTCCAATGCAGCCACTCTCTGGTTTTTCGCTTCATTGGTTGTTTGAATCTCAGCTGGACTCTGGGGGTTCCAGAGAGGGTTCTCAACCATGGGTCCTTGCCAGAATTTATGTCTCTATAGGGGGACAAGAGCTATTTCTATCCCATCATCTTGTCTTACCTGATGCATGTGCCCTCTTTTGTGTGTGTGCTTTTTAATGCCCAGTGTTCTTCTGTTTGCATATATTTAAATCTTGTGAATGGTATCGTATGCATGTGCACATGTGTTTCTGTGCTTAAGCACATGTCCTTCTCTTAGTCACTCAGCACCATATTTTTAAAATATATCCAAGTTCTCAATAACACACCTAACTGTTAACTCTAAATGTTGCATAGTACAACATGAAATGCACCTGTACATAACGCCCTTTCAGTGATGGACACCTGGGGGCTTCCAGACCCCTGCCCCTAGAGCAGCCCTGCAATGAGTATTTGCAGACACATCTCTTATGAAAATTCTCCATAAACATAATTGTGAATTAAATGATTTACACATATTCAATGGACTTAAATAGTGTCCCAGAGTTCTTCCAGAAAGGCTGTTACAACATACATTGAGCAAAGCACGAGCAATCCTACATCCTTCACCAGTTAGAGGTACCCAACTTTTAGGTGTAAAGCATTGTATCTCATTGTTTTTCTACTTGAATTTCTATAATTACCAATAATTTTTATTATCTCTTCATGTTCATGTGATCGCTAACTTTTTATTTTTCTTTCCTTTTTTATACTAAGGATTGGACCAGGGGTGCTTTAACCATGGAGCCACATCCCCAGAATTTTTCTATTTTATTTTGAAACAGGGTCTCGCCTAAGATGCTGAGGCTGGCTTTGAACTTGTGATCCTCCTGCCTCAGCCTCCTGAGCTTCTGGGATTATAGTTGTGAGCCACTGGCTAGTTTTTCCTCTTTTTTTAATGTAATCAAATTCAATTATTTTCAATTATTCAATGAATAATCATATTCAATTATTTTCAACAGTTAATATTTTTAAATTTTGTTTCCGTACTTTAAAACATTCTCTTATATTTCTATTAACTTCAGAGTTTTATCTTTTACAATTAAAGCTCCAATCCACCTAGTATCACCTTGTATGTGATGATGGACAAAGATCTAAGTTTATTTATCTCTGTTCAGAAAAGAGCTCCATCCCTTGTCATTGATTTTTATTGTTCTCTTTATCACAGGTTAGGCTTCCACATACAAATCTTACTGACTTACAGAGCAAGCCCACCCTTCTTCATTCTCCTTTTTTTAAGTTTAAAAGTACTCATAAACTTCTGTTTCTTAGCAATTTTAGAGCTAACATATCAAGTTTTTCAAAAAATCTGACTTAAATTTTCATGAAATTAATGTTATTTTTGGAAGAATTGAAATTTTTATAATAGAGTCATCACTTCCAAGAGCAACAAAGTATATGTTCTTGAAAATAAAGTTGGGCGGTTGTGGTGGTGGTGCACGCTTATAATCCCAGCAGCTCAGAAGGCTGAGGCAGGAGGATTGGGAGTTCAAAGCCAGCCTCAGCAATTTATCGAGGCCCCAATCTACTCAGCAAGACCCTGTCTCAAAATAAAATAGAAAATAGGCTGGGGATGTGGCTCAGTGGTTAAACACCACGCCCCAGGTTCAATCTCTGGTATCGAAAAAAGAAAGTTGATCAGAGAAAGCATGTCAAGAGACCATGAATGGAATTTTCAAGAAATATGGATATCGTTAAAAGATTCATAGGGATAGATTGAGGCTCTGAGGTACAAACTAAAGAAATGCACAATATTTTCAATGAAATAATATCTAGTAGCTTTTGACAAAAACCATTGACTTTTCGAAATAAATTATTGTATCCATGTCACTTTACCTGTTTCCAAAACTTTCAATACTTATTCTTTCAGTATCATCCCGTTCAATAATAAATAATAACAGTAACAGTGGAGACCTTTGGTTTCCCCCAATCACAAACAGAACAAATCTCAAGTGTTCCCCAAATTATGATCTGGAGTCTGTGCCCCCCTCAAAAAAAATGCGTATGTGCAAACGCACTCCTGGTGTGATGGTGTCCTGGTTTAGTCTGAGCGTTCCCCAAGGTTTCATTTGTTGAAATCGTACTCGTATTGTGAGGTATTAAGAGGATGGAAACTTAGCCCGACTTTGGTGTTGAGAGGCATGTTCTTTGAGAATTGATAAGTATTAGATAAAGTCCTTAGGAGGGAGCCCCCCTGTGATTGAATCCTGGTTGCTTTAAAAGAAGGAGAGAGATCAGAGACACCCAGAGATGTGCTCCCTGGGTCTTCTTCAGCAAGAAGTCCATCCCCAGGTGCAGCCCATCCACCTTGCACCTCCAGAACCAGGAACTAAAATAGACCTCTTTCCCTTATGATAGCCAGGCCTGTGGTTTTTGTCTTATTGGCAATGGGAAGCAGACTAACTCAGTTGGTATTAGGAAGTGGGTCCTTTGGGGGGGGAATTAGGTGGTGAGGATGGAACCCTTATGAATGAGATTAGTGCCCTTACAAGGCCAAAAGGTCAGCTGGCTCTCTTTCCACTGGGTAAGGACACAATGAGAAGCTGGCAGTCTGCAGCCTGGACTAGGTCCCTGACCGCAGCTCCTCCACCATGGTACTCTGACCTCGCACTTCCAGCCTCTGGAAATGTGAGAAATAAACTTCAGTTGTTTCTACTTGTTCCGAGTAAACTGAAGTTCGTTTTAAAGCACCTGATGATAATGCTAGATGACCATCCTAAGAGCAGCGCTGATATTCCAAGTTCCACAGCATAAACGTGCAAGGTAAAATAAAATACAATAAACCGAGGACCAAAGACGTTCAGCCGAGCCTGGTGGCCACCACGTCCTGGGGAAGAGGCTTGGGGTGGGGAGCCTCCCAGACTGAGGCTCCTTCCAAGGGGGCGTCTCTGCGTCAGTGACGGGGCCACCCGCCTCTTCCCCTGGGTGTGCGCAGGTGCAAGGACAGAGCGCCCAGCTGACCCCCCAGGAAAGGGCGGCCTCTCTGCCAGCGCACGCCCACAGCCAATCCTGGGGCTGCGACGTCCCGGTGACGCCTGGGCTGCCCGCGCGGGTCCCTCGTGATTCGTTCTGGTGGTGGCGCTCTTGGCCACAACCGCAGCGTTAGAACCTCGGGAGGCAGATGAAGAGGAACCACCGAGGAAACAGCACCCTCCTGGATCCGAGAGGCCCGGGACTGAGGCCGCTGCCTCCAGAACCACGTCCCTCTGGCCCTGGGATCGGGGCATGACGTGAGTGTAGAGTTTCTTGACCAGGTCACTGGGACTCAGACCAGGTCTAAGGTCCTGTCCCCTGGGACTTGGGTCCTGGATTCTCCCATCGCTAGGAATGTTTTACTGCTAACCACCCTTGAGTTGAGACATCCTCGCTCCTCCTGCGCACTTCAGCATGGTTCAGGCGTCTTAGCGCCTTGCTCCGCTTTACCTGGGAGAATCTTCTAAGTAAGTAAACGCGGTGGGAAAGGTGCTTGGTGAGATGCCCACGGTTACAAACCAGACCAGCGTTCTCAGCATTTGAAACCACTGTCACTTTGATGCTATAGGATGTCCCCCTGAGCCTAGACGTTGACTACTTTGTGAGATCAGTGTTCATCACCTGGAGATGCTTCTTCAGGGTTCCTGAAGTGATTTGCTTTGCTGCTGCTGCTGCTGCTGTGTGTGTGTGTGTGTGTGTGTGTGACATAGCCAGGATTTTAAGTCGTTTTATTCCAGACATACCATGTTAATTTGATTAAAAGTTATTTGGAGTTCCAGCTTGTTCTTTGGGACAGTGGTGACAATACAATCGTGGCTACATGTAACACACATTTTCTAAGCTCTCTCTCTCTATTAATGCTAATTGCATGAGTGGCATGAGCCCTTAGAATTAGAACCTTTAATCTCAAATACCCTTTAATGAAAGCTGGTGTGGTTATGTTTGCAGACTGCGGGAACAGAGAAACTTTGGCATGTTGATATTATGTATTCAGCAATCGTCATTTTATTCACCCAGCTCTAAAATTGTGTTCTACACAATACTTAGAGACTGCAGTTAAAAATATAAATATGACCCAAGCGTACAAAAAAATATGATGAATTGGTGGAACTGAAACTGATCAGAAATGACTGGTGTGTTGTTTTGATGACACTGGAAAGGACGCTGGAGAGCACCTTTCGAAAGGCTCTTGTCTGTTTCGACCCTGTACTGAATACAGGGAGGAGCCTTCTAAGTGATAGGATGACTGTAATGTGGAAATGGACCCAAGGGGCAAGGAAAAGAATAATGAGCTATCAGAAGGAGGCCAACAGAGGGCTTCATAATAGTCCAAGCCCCCCCAAAAAAGTCCCTCATCAACTCAGAAATGTCTCCTATATCTACCCCTGAACCCACCTCTTAGCCTTTAGCTTCTGCCTGTTTTGTTGGATAGTTGATTTGGTTGGCTTGGGCTGGCTTTGAGGGAAGAAGGATAAAGTGGAGCTCGTGGAGGGAAACAGTAAGTGTATCCAAGCTTAACAACACATCAGTAAGGTTAATGGGCATGATTTAAATGCCACTGAGGAACAGCAGTTAACCAGGATTGAGGTCGGGGCCAACTTCTTATGTAAGCCAGCTCTGGGGGCAAAGGTAGGCAGCATGCAATTGCTTGGCCTCAGGGATCAGGGGCTCTGAGCAGTGGGTCAAAGCCTGCAGCAGAGGACCCTGAGGATATTTATGTGCAGTAACTACACTGGGTTCCAGAGAACCTGCACAGGCCACGTCTGGAGTGGCTCTGGGGACATGGGGTGTTGGCTTAGGCACCTAGAGAATGCAGAGTCCACTAGGGTGCATCCCTGAGTCTGGGTGACTATAGCAGGAAGAACTTAGGTCACTCCAGGTAGGAGGGAAAGAAAAGAGTGGTGACTCATGTACCTGGGGACTGTCGATGCTGCTGGCTGGGTCCCTGGTCCAGGCAGCCACAGCAGTAACAGTCCTGACGCTCTGATTGGCTCCAGGGAGCAGGAAAGAAAAGGGCAGTGTCTCAGGCACCTGGAGATGCAAAAGTGGTTGGTTTTCTCAGCAGCAAGAGCTGCTCAGCTTCTCTCTAGAACAAACTTATGGGGTCCAAAGTCACAGACGCTGGGGTGACCTCAGTAGTGACAGCTGCAGCTGTGCAGACTACTTAGATCCTCAGCAGGGAGGTCTGCTGAAGTCCTGTGCTGAGAAGGTGACCGTGGGTCACGGTGATCCCCACCACATGGCTAACACTTACTGTGCCTGTCCCTCTTCCTTTTATTCCATCTCCAGGCATCTCAGCTTTGCTAGTCCCCACAGAGATCTGAGTGGGATGAAACTGCAGCTGATCATTGATCAGTGCCCTGAGAGGATAAGGAGGCTGGTGGTACACCCTGGTCTCTAGGAGGTGGGTATGTGAGCCAGGAAATTCCCTCTCTGCTGAGCAAAGCCAAATCGAGGGATGGGGTGACTGCTTCTATTCTTTTTATGCAGTTCTTCTATTTTTTTAAAATTTATTTTTTAGTTATAGGAAGACACAATATATTTTATTTTTATGTGGTGCTGAGGATCAAACCCAGTGCCTCACATATGCTAGGCAAGCATTCTACCTCTGAGCCACAGCCACAGCCCTTTAGCAATTCTTCTTAGGGTTAGTTATTTTTGTTTGTTTGTTTGTTTTTGTTTTTTCTTCCACTATACTGCTGAGGCTCCTTAAGTGGATTTCTATTCTCTCCTAGAATAATGAAGGTCTTATGAATACTCATTTATGATTCATAAGCAGGTACAATGTGGAAAATATTTGAATCTGTCATGTGTTCTTGAACCAATGTTTTTGGTAAATTCCACTCACTCTTATGTACTAAACTACTGTGAGAATTAAAAGCTTAATATTCCAGCTTGTCCTATAAGATCGCAAACAGTTTCATGATTTAGGAGTCATATCATTTTATTATGATTTTTTTGAGCTCAGTGTTGACACTGAAATTTTTCTGAGTGATAACTGTTTTCAAATCTGCTGCCCCCGTCCAGCACGGGCAGTGGAACCAAAGTCACTCGTGTGAATTTGGGGTGACACAAATACCACGCAGACATGGAATACCTTTTTATAAGCTTTAGGACGGCTTTCCCCAGCTCCCAGCCTCAGGTTCCCACAAGGGGGGCAAGAGAAAGTCACGAGAGAATGAGGAGAGAGAAAGAGGGTACACCTTCTGGAGTTGGCTTTTATTGGGAGACACTGTTTCTTAGAACATTCTATCCAAAAAAGGACAAAGGATTTATGATTATATATGAGTACAAATGTAAGTATATATAATTACATATGTTATTATTCTTATATGTATTATAAAATTATATATGATTATATATAAGATTACAAAGGAACAGGTGAGTGTAACTCAACCCCACTGGGCAACACCTTATCCTGAAGCCACGCCTCATTCTCCAAGCAGAGGTAAAGCCCAAGTTATTGCAGGGTGCAATAATTGTTCAGCATTTCTTACTCAGGGCTTGGTGCATGTATTTCCAGAGCGGCTCCTGACATTCAAACATTATTTGAACAGTTTTGGGAATTAGCTTATGTTGCATACTTAATAGTATCTCTTAGTTAAATCTGCAATTACAAAAGAAGTACGTATATGTTAAAATATAATAATCATTTTGATGACAATTAACCTTTTTAATAACAATTAATGTAAAGATGCTCTATATTGTTCCTATCTGGTAAGAAGTTTAAAAAAAAAGTAAGATTGATATTTTCCCATAAATTTTTTTAAGAGAGAGAGAGGAGAGAGAGAGAGAGAATTTTTTTAATATTTATTTTTCAGTTTTCAGTGGACACAACATCTTCATTTTTTTTTTATGTGGCACTGAGGATTGAACCTAGCGCCCCGAGCATGCCAGGCGAGCGTGTTACCGCTTGAGCCACATCCCCAGCCCTCCCATAAATTTTTAGTAGATACATTTACTGAGTGAGCAGTGCTTTTTCAACTTTGATACAAACACAAAAGAAATTTCCCATGTTTCAAAGTCCAAAGGGTATCACTGAGAAACTTCAATTAGAAGTGATTCATGTACAAGGGAATGGCATGCTAAAAGACAAAGATCAAAAGAGCAATGTAATTCTATGGATGTCTTCCAAGCAATGAAAATGCTTATACTAATATCATAGGCCCACAATTTGATATCAGTATTTGAGAATATCTGTGTGGAAAAATAAAGAATTTCAATGATAAAATACAAAAGAAAAAAAGAAAGAATGAAGGCTTTTAGTTTTGCCTGGCCATCATTGCCTATAAACCCCTTTATCCCACCATTAAAATATACTGACTGGCTAATTTGAATAATCAGAAAAGAGGATGCCCTCTAAGCCTCCATTCTAATGCGTAGACGTAGGGCTTGCAGTGACCGAGTGAGTAGTGGCAGACAGTGTGAGCAGTTCTTCTCTGCAGGACGCTTGGCATCAGGCCAGACCTATTCTTAAATTAGTGATTAAATTAGTGATTTTTATAAATGAAATTCGGCAATTATGGCTGCCCGCCCCTTCTACCTGCAAAATGTAGGAAGCCGACAGTGCTAACAAGCTCTTCAATGCTGGGGGTACTTGCTAGGGGACCCTGTAGCCCACTCACAACTTTTTAGTCCACCCCTCATGCTTCTACATTTAAATGCTTACATAGCCATATACCTATTTGTGCTTTAAAAATGGATCAGCACTTAAAGGCAGTGATAGAATATGCACATTTGCACTCCCCTACCACTTTAAACCAATGGAAAATGAGACAGATAGCTAATATGTTCACATGTAATAGGTGTTACAGTCACCTCTGTTAACAAACTTCTTTTGTGTAGTATAATGAACTTGTGCACATTCATAAACAAGCCATTCTAAACTGTTATGAGTTTTGCTTTTTTCTTTTTGGCTGAGTTGCAGCAAGGCAGCCTTGCATGGGCTCTCTCTCGTCCAGCGAGGAGGTCCACAGAACAGGGTAGAGGAGAATGTGGCTGCGGAGTCACTAATCAAGGCCTCCGGAGACCAAGCAGGAAGCAGGTCTGACTTTATTGCGCAGTTACCAGGTATATATACTCAGGCAGTACCTAGGCAGATTACAGGCAGCCACCTATACAATTTCTGGCCAGCTGTCCCTGCAGTGACCAGTCTCAGAGTAGGCCATAGAGCAAGGGCAGGGACTGTAACATGCAGCCTCGCGCCCAGGGCTGTGCCTACGGGGTAAGCGATTCGCCACTCACACGCCTAGCATGGGGGAGCGGTTTGCCACTCAGACGCCCTTAACGTATGCCGTGTATGCAGGACCCCATGCACTTGTCCCCACACAGCCTGCGGAGGCCCCATTAGCCTGGTTTCTTCGTCTTTTGTGTACCTTCCCGAACATTCCCAACAGCAGTCTTGCTTTCTTTTAAGAAGTTTTCTAGGCACATCATTTTTTTTTTTTTTCTACACCAACTACCTTCTTCATTTCTTCTGGAAAAAAAGACAGTGAATCATGTAGGGACCCTAGAGTTATATGAGCTTTAATAGTAAGCAAAACAGCTACTTACGATGGGTAAATTTGGGGAACCCAGCTAGAAAGGACATTACTTTTAGAGAGCTGAGTTCACATTGTTTCTTAGGGTTTAAGATTCGGTTGACTAGAAAAACTCTCTGCCTTATTGACCATATTCAAATGGGTGGAGTGCAGCTATATTGCTGGGAAGTGAGTTCCTCTTTGACTGTCTTTGCCACCCCTCTCAAATATGAACAGTATTATCTGCAAGATTGCAGCCCCTTGTCTCAACTATCATTCTAGTATGGTCTTTTGCCCCAAATCTTTTTATTTTAGCTACATCTTGCAGAGACAGTTTAATCCTGGCCTTCTCTCATTTGAAGATCACTTTCTCCCTAAGACTTCTTCCCAGTTCTCTCATCCTCTGCTCATTCAACACAAGAACAAGCCACCATATCTGCTGGCAAACACACACTAACAGGGGAGTTAAAGCTAGACTCACAATCTGGAAGAACCCCCTGTTCTCCAAGTGTAATTCTTCTATCCACCTATGGCTTCACCAACCCAGTACTCCCCCAATGCTGTCTTCTCTCCCACATTCTCTTTCTACATTGCCCAGAGTGTTAGTAAGTACCAGGGTATTAGTCAGCGTTGCTGATGTAACAACCACAAAATTTCAGAAATGCAAGAAACAGCATTTATTTTTCCACTGACTAGAGCTTTGCCCACTGTCGTGGGTAGACTGCGGGCTTGCTCTTTTTGTGTTTCCCGGGGTCCACACTAAAGAATAGCAAACTCCTAGGATATTCTCACGACAGAGGTCAGTGAGCAAGAAAGCTGATAGAAACGTACCATATCTTATAAGGCCTTGGCTCAGATGTAGCATGTGCATTTCCAGCAAAGTATGTCACACTACCAGCAAGGTAGAGTTCCAGTTCTCCCAAGAAGTGGAAAGGGGAACACGGCAAATCACAAAGCAATCTGTGAAGGTACAGAATCCTCCAATCAGGAAAGGAGAAAGAGTAACTGGGGACAGTAATTGATCACAGCCACATCTCTGAGCCATCAGTAGACATGACCACGGGCATCTTCATGAACTTAAGATGCCAAACGCGACCTCTTGTGCCGAGCCTGGAGTTTCAGCTTTTGTTCTGGAACACTACCCACACTTCTCACTTGAGGAATATCCTCTGACTGAGAAAGGCAAGGGGGCGGGGAATTTATTTTAAAGATGCAGGTATGTCTCGAAGTCCTCAAAAAGCGATTGGAATCTGGGAAATGAAAGTATCTGAATTTTTAGGGAAGTCCTTTCCCTCCATCTCCTTACAGTGAGTGCCTCTCCCCTCTTCTTTCCACACAGCAGACTGTGGCAGGCAGTGCTACTATTTCTTGTTCAAGAAACAAGCCCCAAATATACCAAGACTCTATTGTCTTGGTGCTGAATGCTGTTTCCTCAGTTTCCTGGGAAGGGAAATATCTATTGGCACAATTAAAATTGGACGTCCAACCCTCGTCCATCCGCTGTGGCCAAATAGGGGGGACATAACATAGCCATCAGAAACTCACACCGGAGTGACCCCTGTGGACTTAGGACAGCCAGTAATTCCAAAAACAAAAGGTGGAACTAATGAACTAAAGGTCACTACATCAAAAAGCATCTTCTGTCTCACTGAAGGGCTGTGGCGGAAGAGGTAGCTCTTGGTTTTCCCGGAAGTGATTAGCTACCTAGCACAGACCAATACCAGAGGGTTGATGTAAAACTTCTTTGAAATCATTATGAAATAGTGAAAAATCAGAGGCTTCCTTTTTAAGTGACTTTCTCAAAAATAATCAGTGTTACTTTTTCTCTGTGTTTCTCTACAGAAAAAGAGTTCATTCATCTCCTGTAATTTCTGTACAATACCATAGTTAACATGCCAAGGAGATTTGCATTACTAAAGGAGACCAAAGCACTGGGGGTAAGGAATAAGTGCTACTGGGGTTAATGAATTATTCGTGTCACTTCTTACTAATACAAAGAGACATTGGTTGTATCTACAAAGAACTCCCCAAAAGAAAGGAAAATTGATAAAAATGTTCTGAGGTGAGGACAATCACAGTAGAGGTAATCAGAAACATTATGGATCCACAAACCATTTCTGAATATCTCAACATTATCCCAATCTACCCAGGGTTCTAAGAAATACAACTGAGGTTGCTTATATTTGAGAAGTTCATTTTCTGCCTTTGTAAACTGTTTGAAGCAAAGCACTAATGCATTAGTCAGATGATGTCCCCAAACCAGAAGGAGCTAGAGACACTGGGTTATAGTGTTGTCCACAGGCTTCCCCTACATTCAACTCGAGGGAGTCATATGATCTCCCTCTCACTACTCCTTGGCCTCAGACGGGTGTACCCTTTTGTAGTATCCACCAATGTGTGTGGGACTTGAATTCTAATTGGACCTAAGCCACGAATATGAAAGCTTTCACCAGGAAAATTCCCAAACCTCAGAGCTGAAACTGAATATCATATTGATGGGCAAGTCATCCAGTCCTCTCCCTAACTGCCATTCCGTGTCTATCAGAATCAAGGCAGAAGTCACCAATAAATTCATGCCTTCTTGTTGCCTCAAGGTTGGTGTCATCTTCAAGAGAGAGGCTTATGACAACTTCATGGCTTTCTGTCATGATTAGCTTTACGTGAAGATTTGGCTGACATGAGGTGCCCAGATATTGGGCCAGACATAATTCTGGTCATTCCTGTAGTGTGTTTGTGGATAAGAGTTCCATGTGACTCAGTGGACTTTGAGTAAAGCAGATGGCCCTCCAATATCCAAACATCAGAAAGCTTGAATGGAAGGAAAGGCTCCTATCTCTGGCTCTCTTGCACAAGAGGAATTCTCCTGCAGACTGACTTTGCATTTCATCAGCACCATGAACTCTCCTGGGTCTCCAGCATGCTGACCTTCTGACTGGAAGGAGAACATTGGCTATCCTAGATCTCCAGCATGCCAGCATTTGAACCGGTATTACACAATTGGCCATTGGCTCTCTCTTGGGTCTCCAGTCTGCCAACCCACACTGCAAATTTTAGGTTTTCCAGTCATTGTAATAATAAGAGTAAATTCCTTAGAATAAGTCATACATACATACATACACACACACACACACACACACACACACACACACAACATATGTACGTATTCCTCCTATTGGCTCTGTTTCTCTCAAGAACACTGAATACAATGAATTCGGGTACCAAGAGTAGTTCTAGAAGGAAAAGAATTTTCATCATGAGTTTCATGACCTGGTTCTGGGGTTTCTGGAATTGACTATTGATTAGAATTTAAAGTGCTAATGAAAGCTAAGGCTGGGAGGATGGTGAGTTTGAGCCCAGCCTGAGCAACATAGCAAGACACCCTCCATCTTAAAAAGATAACTAATCAATCAATTAATTAAATGAAATAAGGTAAAATGCTATTGACTTTATTTCCAGTAGTAAACAGAGTATTGATAGTTCATGGTGTGATTTGTCAATACAGTTCCACAAAATATCACCATTAGACACTCCTAGTCAAAACATTTGCAAGAAGAAAAGATCTGAGTGATCGTATACGTTATACTTGTTAACATTTTTATCAAACTAATGGGTAAACTGAGATTGGCTGGCCTCTTCTAATGCCACCAGACAACGTAGGAGAAGAAAAGGATGAGCTCGGGGATTTGAATTCCCAGCTCAATTTCTGAACACATGATATGAGAACTTCTAGACCCACCTGAGAAAGACCCAGAACTCCTATAGACCCAGGACTGAGATTGCTGAAACACAAACTCAGAATCTCATCCTGAAAGAGAATGATTTACCATGCAAATTGAATTCTCAGCCTCAGAGGGAATCCTCTGTTAAAGTCAGGGCATTGATTATCCATACGTATGCCACAAGACCCATTCTTGCCTAATCAATGAGACTTGCAAGAGGGATGTGTGAGAAGACTTTGAATCTGGGGACATTGAGTCCCTAAATTCTAATGAGCTTTCTTTTCCAGGAGAAGCAGTCTTTCCACTCCCTCTAAGGCCTGGCCCTGCGTTGCTTGAGGACACTGTCAGGGCCTCGCTGAAGCAGTTGTCTTGCAGGAAAATACTGATTCTCCTCATGCTAATCCTATCATCCTTTGCTTTCATACCACCCAGAAGTCCCAGCAGGCCTCTGAAAGAGAGATACATAGTGCAACCCATGAGGCAATATACTAGGAAAAAACTACTTGAATTGGATTTTCTAGTTTAAACGGAAGTTTAGGGGATATTGTGGGGTATGTTTGGATATTGAGGGTGTAGGAGAATAGTTGAAAGAATAAAGTTGAGTCAGGATGAATTTATTGCTATGGGCCCACCAGGCATATGCATTTAATATGGTAGCTAAGGAGTTAGAAAGGGCTCTCACGGGTTTTTTGTTTGGTTGGTTTTGGTTGGTTGGCTAAAACATGGATCAAAATGAGAAATGAGCTAGAAATGCAATACCTGCCTTAGTTAACTATAGAGAAGAGTTGAAAGGCTTAGGGAGATTTAAATGTTAGAGTGGATTTTTAATTTAAGACCTAGTCACCTATCCTTGAAGGATCCCAAAGAAATACCTGTTGGCACAACTGTAAGAAGTAAATGGTGGCAGGAGGAGCCCCAGAGTTCTTTAAGAGCTCTATGATCCCTGCTTTTAATAGGGCACATTTTATATGGGGAACTGTGAACACATAATTGAGAAACCTAAATGGGAGTAATTGGATTCCTGGAGTGGCAAGGAGATGACAGGAGTCGGCTGCCACACTCAACTGCAGATTGGGCAAGGCAGAAAGATTATCATAATGGAGTCAGTACAGTAATCGGGATAGTCTAACATGCAAAGGTCTGTGATGTTGGATAATTAATCATAGTAGTTCTAGAACTGAAATATAGAAATGTTTCTAAGTTCTTATTTGATCTGGATAAGCAGAAAAGTTCTAGGTCAAGTAGTCTAACATGAATCATACAAACAGAACTAGGGCTTCTCATGCAATTCCCAGGATCAACTATTTACAGAGCTAGAAAACTTTAAATGAAGGGAGGCTGAGTCTCTTTGAGGAGGGACTCTCATATACTGCCAAAAATAGACCATTAATCTTTCTCTAAGTCTTCCCCACAATTTCCCCAAAATTACCATGCATTAGGAAAAAGGAAATAATTATACTTTTCAGAAAACACTGGAGACTGACTCTGAACCAAATTTAGCAGACCCAAAACATCACATTGTGGTCCACCAGTAAGAGTAAGGATTCAGTGGCCAGTGAAGTTTCAGCTCACATCTATCTCCCACTGGGCCGTATGGTTCCCAAAGCCCATCCTATGATGATTTTCTCAATTCCAGAATGCTTCTTTAGAATAGGTCCACTGAGCAGCTGGTCTAATCCCACACTCTTTTCCTGACCTGTGCAATAAGGGCAATGATGGTGGGAAAAGCCACTGCGTAGAAGCTACTAGAAGTGACTCCATACAGAATAACTAAACCAAAAGCAATGCTGCATTCCTGCAGACCAGCCCATGCCACCATCAAGGACTTGAAAGCTTCAGGGAAAGTGATTCCCATCACATTCAACTTGCCTGTCTGGCCTATGTAGAAGACATATGGGTCATGGTGAATAATAGTGGGTTATTCTTCTAGGCTTCATCAAGTGGTGATTCTCACCGCAGCTGCTGAACTAGAAAGGGTTTAATTGCTTGAGGAAATGAAGATGTCGCTTGTACCTAATTTGTAGCTACTAAGGGGGCAATTAACATTTATTCATCAACACTAGTTAAGAACACCAGAAGTCGTTTGCTTTCATCTGGAAAGCTCAGCAGGACACCGTGTCATGTCATGGGTAGATCATCTCCCCAGCCCTATGATGTCATAATTTAGTTTGCAGAGATCTTGATCACTTTCTCTCCCACAAGATATCACACTGGTCCATTTCTTTGATACTGACTGGGCCTAGTGAGTAAGAAGTAGCAACTATTCAAAACTTACTATAAGGCATTTTATGTGCCAGGGCACAGGAAATAAGTTCAATCGTAACTTCAAGGGCCTTCTACCTCAGATTTCTAGGGGTCCAGGAGTATGCAGCAGGTCAATCTGACCCTTCTAAGATAAAGGATGAGTTGCATCTGGCCTCTCTCACAATCAAAAACAAGAGGCATCACATCCAGGGGACCTCTTTGAATTTTAGAGACAACATGTTCCTCACTTGGGCATGTTGTTCCAGGCCATTTACAAAGTAACCCAACAAGCTTCTAGTTTTGAGTGGGGTCAGAAACCACAGCGAATTTCATATATATATATATATATATATATATATATATATATATATATATATATATATCACTAATTAAAAAACTGTGAATAAAATATAATATATAATACACTGATTTATTTTTTAAAAAAAAGAACATGAGAAGATTCTGCAGTAAATCTAGACTGCTGTGAAAGCCACTCTGCCCTCAGGCAGTTTGATCCAGCAGCTTCAGTAAGGTTTGAAGTGCTGGTAACAGCTAGGGATGGTCTTGGAAGCCTCTGGCAGACTTCTATAGGTTAATTGTAGGATTATGGAGCAAAGTCTGCCCATCTTCTGTGGTTAACTACTTCCTTTTGTTGAGAAACAATTCTCAGCCTGTTAATGGGCATTGGTACAGATTGAATATTTAAACATAGGCCCCAACGTTACCATGTGAATCCACCGTGAACTTGGCATTCAGCTGGCTCACCGAGCTCTAGCGTTGGACATGCCAAGAAGTACTCTATCATCAAGTGGACATGGCATATTCATGGTCAGACCTGAGCAAGCAAGTTACATGAAACAGCTGCCCAAATGCCTGTGATTCTTGCTCCTACTAAACCGTGTTCTCTCTCCCAGCCTGTCTTTACAGCATCAGAGGGAATTCCCTTTGATCAACTGTCAGAGGAAGAAACAATTCAGGCCTGATTTACAGAGGGTTCTGCTTGATATCAAGGCACTACCCAATAGTGGACAGCTACAGCACTGCAGCCCTTTTCTGGGACATCCCGGAAGGGCAGAGATGAACGACAATCTTACCAGTGGGCAGAATTTCAACAAGGCCTGTGGTTGTTTATTTTGCTTGGAAGGAGAAATCAGTGGTTTGGCTGGACCTTCTGGGACTTGGACAGGACATGATTGGAAAACTGGTAACAAGGCAGTCTGGAGAAGAGGTGTATGAATACATCTCAATTCCAACGATGGCTGCCATTTCTCTATCCACTTTGGTTCCTCCCTGACTCATAATTCTTTCAACACAGCTTCAGAAATACCAGGGTAAAGAGAAGATATTTGTGTCTTATGTTAATACCCACCAAAGGGCAACCTGAGAACAGGAGGATTTTAATAATTGAATGGACAGTATGACTGATTCTGTGGATATCACCCTCTTTTACTGCACAATGGACTTATTAAAAAGGGGGGGGCATGAGGAATTGAGGTTGTGTGAGAGTTCAGCAATATGGTCTTATACTAACCAAGGCTGACCTGGCTGCAGTCACTACTGAGTATCACATCTGCCAGTAGCCGAGACCCATACTGAGTTCCAGATATAGCACCATTCCCTCAAGGAGATCAGCCAGCCATCTTGGTGGGAGGTTGATCCCAGGGAACCATTTCCATCATGGATGGGCAGTGATTTGTTTGTATTAGAATGGTCACTTAACACTGGGTGTGGATTCTCCTTCCAGGAATTTCTGGCGAAGTTCCCATCCATGAGATTCCATTTCCACCGTATTCCACATGGCATTGTTTCCGATCACTTCATGCCGAGTCACAGGCAGCAGTGATTCCTGTGCTCATGGAATTCACTGGTCTCACCAGGTTCCCCACCATGCTGACACATCTGGTTTAATGCAATGACGAAATGGCCTTTGGAGAATGAAACTACTGTATCCATCTCCTGTAGGGGCTGGAACTAACAGGGTTCTCTGCAGAACCCTAATTCTAATATCCTTTCCCATAATCTCAACACCAAAACAGAAACCTATATGCCCCTTTGAATTTGAAGTCGGAGGTAAACAGATTTAAATCACTGAAATCCACTTAAAATTATCCAAATGGATCTAAAATAGAAAAAAAAAAATGGCATAAAACTCCCACTCCTTCAGCGGTTGCTGGTGCCTAGTTGGTGGTATGTTACATGCAACTCGACTTCGACTGAAGAACAAGGCCCAGCTCCAAGCACAGTCCCTGGAAAACCCTTCTCATGAGAGCTGTATGAAATCACGGATCACTAGAGATCCTTGGAGCATTTTTCAATAAGGCCTAAAACTGTGATCCAGACAGGTGACACAGCTCAACACTGGGTGTAAACATGGATACAGCAAAAAAAAAAAAAAAAAAAAAAGCTCAAGTCCCAGAGAAGGGAGGAAGAGACAAGGTCAAATGTTCCTATTTGGGGATGTTGGTATATCTGCGGGCTAGAGGTAGCTTCAGAGAACCAACCATAGAGGGAAAGAGGTGTCGAGAAAGAGCCTTGGAGATGCTCAGGGTAACATCTCTCCCTTTAATTATGTGTCCTCCTGAAAAAACAGACAAATAGGCTTCCACTTTTTATTTAACTAGAACCAACCAGAAAACTAGATCTGAATCATCCCTGCAGGCTGTTATGGAAAAAAAGCAAATACTTCCTGTCCAAATAAATGAGAAGGCCCCACCACCCCACAATGGCTGCCATCTCCCTATCCACTGCTTCAGAAACACCAGGGTGCAATTGGATATTCTCCTGACTTCTCAGTCACCCAAGCTGTAATCACCTGTGATAGATTAGGGTTGGATAATAATTTGAGCTCTTTCTTTCCACAGGCTTCACAAATAATTATTGGGTTCATTCACTCGGCGCTGGGGATTCTCTGGATCTCTTTGTATTTTTTAGAAGAACAGGAACACAGTACTGGTCCTGTCTCTATGCTTATGTTAACAATTTACTCATTCGCATCAGGAGTATTTGTGAGTAAACCATGGTATTATTGATTTCTATTTATTTTTTTCTACTGAATCAAGTAAATTCCTCAGAGGTCAAGCACTAAAAACCCAATCTCTGAATTAAATTGTTCATTTTCTTTTGTACACTGACTTGGAAAGGTCTTTTTTATGTTTGATGCACGTTCTGATAAATTCCTTGAAAGGGTGGGATGTACATTCAGTAAAGATATGGAGGAAGTAATCCTGGAGATTAATAATAAAGAGTGGCTCTTTGGATGACTATAAGCTTTTATTTTGCAGAGTGACAATCCAAAGTCCTGAGCTTAATGTCTGGGGTAGTAGAGAAACAATTTTTTAGGGAAACTATATAAGGAAAAGGAAAAGAAGAAACCTGGGGGCCCAAGAGGAATTGGGAGAGATTAAACAGAGATTCCTAAAGTGGATATGTTAAGGATATCATCATTTCTATGGGCGTAGTTGTCAAGTTATCCACCCGAGACATGTCCCTTACCTGTCTTTATTGTCAAGGAAACCGGAAGCCATGGCTTCCAACAAGCGACTATTAGTTCACAAGTGCATTCGATTCACAAGCAATTTATCACTCCGAGGTCATTTTATGCAGAAGCACTGAGCCCCAGAAACACAGCCGACATTCCTATTGTAATGAGTTTCCAACTGAACAGAAGTAGAAAATTAGCCTTAAATCAGATTTCTCCATACAGGAGAAAGGATTTCAATAAATCCTCACCCACTCCTCAACCAAAGCCAGGGCTCCAAGGGGGAGAAGACTTGAGTGTCACCCAATCCCTCTTCTTGGTGAAAAGACCTCTGAGATGTGCAGCACAGTCGATTCACTCAGAAAGGGGCCTGGGAATCACAGCTGTACTGAGAAACACTATTTCTCAGAGGCTTCCCCATAGCTACAGTCCTCAAAAGGAAGGCTTTTACCAACACTGACAACCCTTTGGAAGGGGATATAATAAAGAGAACTTATTTAAGCTGAAACAATACAATGCATCACTTACTGAAATTCTTCTAGAAAGGATCCTAAGCCCCACCACCCGGAAAAGGGGCTTATGGCAGAAATTAGCAACAAATAATTATTATCTGACTGGGTATGGCAGCACACACCTATAATCCCAGCAGCTCAGAAGGCTGAGGCAGGAGGATTGCAAGTTCAAAATCAGTCTCAGCAACTTAGCAAGACCCTGAGCCACCTAGCAAGACCCCGAACAACCTAGCAAGACCTTGTCTCAAAATTAAAAAAAATAATAAAATAAACAGGCTGGGGATGTGGCTCAGTAGTTAGGCACTCCTGGATTTTTTTTCCTGTTAAAGCCACTTTTTCTCAGGAAGGTCATTGATATTTTATAGATAACAGGAATGCCATTTGCATTAGCAAAAGAACTTCTTATGGGGATCGTCATTAAGTCATGGGTACTTATAAATGCTTGTTTCTATCTCCAGTTCCTCTTTTCTGGATCATGCAGTGTAATTCAGAGCAATCCTACAACAAATAAGGTATGTCAGAACGTTTGGAGCAGCTCCAAAGATCAAAATGTTGCTTGGCACAAACAAGAGAGATTTTTGCTTCTGGGCCAACTTTTGGGGTAAAATAAACTTTTTTTTTTAGAGAGAGAGAGAGAGAATTTTTTAATATTTATTTTTTAGTTTTCGGTGGACACAACATCTTTGTTTGTATGTGGTGCTGAGGATCAAACCTGGGTCGCACGCATGCCAGGCAAGCGTGCTACCACTTGAGCCACATCCCCAGCCCTAAAATAAACTTTTCCAAGTGATTTAATGGGAAAAAAAAACTCATTCCATTTTTATAAGGATGCACTCCAGTGCATCTTTGTGTGGGAGTGGGTATGGGAAAAGAGCGTAAATGTGATCAATAAGGAGACAGATGTGAGAGTTTCCATAGAATCAGTCACTTCAAGCTATCCAAAGGGTGATGTGTAACCAAGGAATACTCTGACCTCAGAGTCAAAGCAGTGGGAAGGGAGAAAAAGTATTGGGGAAGTTTGAAGAAGTGTTTAGTTCAGGACAGGGATAAGAAAAAATAGTGTCTGAAAGGAAAGATGCCTTCAGCAAACTCAGGTCTAGAGAATAGCATTAGAATGTAAACCGGAGGTGGTTACAATACATCCAAAAAGGGACAGTCCCCCTCTCTCTTAGAACTCCCCTCCCCACTCTCACCAGTCCCAGTGATTAGGATCACAGCATAAATGCTTAGTATTGTCATGTTTTTAACGGGTTGACCCTTTCACAGTTATAAAATGCCCTTCTTTGGTTTCAAAGTCTACATTGTGTGATATTAACTGAGCCACTCAAGAATTCTCATGCTTGTTCTCCGCATGATATCCAGTCTCTACCTAAACATATTTAAACACAGAAAAGTTACGTAAGAACACGGCATTGAAGGTACAACGAGATACACCTGCAAAGTTCTTACCATGACTGGAGTTCACAGGAAAGAAAGTAGCTCTGAGTGATCAGTGAGGACTTCAAACACGACCACGTACTGCTCTAGACTTCCCAAACGCTGTACACTTAAGCTACCCCGAGTTTATCACAATAATTTTTCTTCCTTCAACAATGAAACCTTAACCTTCGCTTGTTGTAACCTTTGCCTTGATCAAAAACTTTTATTTAACTAGCAACAACACACTTAGCTGAAAACACAAAAACATTGTACAACTCTACAAAAAAAAAATATTCTCTTCATATCCTTATTCCATAAGCTTTTGTTGTTTAAAAACTTTTTTATTTAATTTAGACATTTTTATTTAAAACTAAGGTACAAGCACACGCAGGAGCCTATGCTCAACACAGCTTTGGGGGTCATGGATCAACATCATTTTCTTCTACCTTGGAATCTTATCCCGGGGACAATAACCCAGAGGGAGCAGTCATTCTTATGATACCAACGCCTTCTTTGGGAATACCTCCAGGAGGGCCCGCCTGAAACTGCTTTACAGTTATTTTTTTATGTAAGCAGAAAGTGTAATGATTAAAGTTATAGTACAGTAAGCGCAGAACCCAGTAAGCGTCAGTTATTGTCATTATCAAATAATATGCGCTGTACATCATTGGGTGGGTCGTACGAACTATAAATTCAATAGGGTTGTTTACATCAAAAACAACGTAAGTAAGTGCTGCCTTACACCAGCTACAATGACACCAGGCAGTGGGAATGCACTGACTCTATCACAATCCTAGGGGACCACTTTTGTATATGTGTGGTTCATCATTGATCCAAGTGTTGGTATGTGGCACATGACTGTACTTTCATTCTACTTGTATCTTCAAACTTAAATTGATTCCTATAAACAGCATCTAATCTGATTTTTTTTTCCTTCGTCCAGTCTGACAGTCTCTGCCTTAGATCGGAGTAGATTCTTTCACCTCTTCCCATTTAATGTTATGCTGAGGTTCTTAGATGTACACCCACCTTCTACTTTATCCTCCGTGTTTTCTGTCTTTGTTCCTCTCTGCCTCCTTCACTGATTTACTTTCCATTAAGTGAACATCTTCTAATGTAGCATTTTTTCATGATTTTTGCCCATATTTTTAGCAATACCCTTAGGTGTTGCTCTAGGAAGTAAAAGTCTTTAAAAGAAGTAAAGAGAAGAAAAGGGAGCGTGTGCATACTTACAGTTGTTATTTCCCATTTATTTCTTAATTTTTAATTCTGGTTCTCTCTCTACTTGTTCAATGTAGGATTTGGAATCATTTCCTTAACTTGAAATAAACTTTTTCCCACTACTTTTCGCTGTTATTGACATATATATTGATCTCCACATGTTATAGGTCCAACAATATAATATGTACGAACTGTTTCATACAATTGTTTTTTAAATAAGTTTGTAGAAGAAGGAGAATAAATATGCATTTACACTGTCTTTCATCAATGTATAGTCAGTCTACTTTTTTAAATTCTTTTTGTTTTCCACCTAAATTCAAGTTCCCATCTCTGGTCACTGACTTTTGGTAGAAACAATTTCCTTTAATACTTCTTTCAAAGCAAGAATGGTGGCAACAAATTCTTTCAGATTTTGGAAATGTCTTAACTTTGCCTTAATTTTTGGAAGACAGCTTTGCTGGAAATAGGACTCTCGGTTGGCTTTTTTTTTTTTTCTTCTTCCTCAAGCACTTTAAATATGTTAACCCACTGCCTTCTTGATTCAAATATTTTTGATGAGAAGTCAGCAGTTAATCTTATTGGCCTTCCCTTGTATCTGGTCATTGTTTCTCCTTGCTTTAAGAATTTCTCCTTGTTGGCTTTCAGCCTTTGACTATAGCATGTCTACTTGTGGAGATCTTTGAGTATTTCCTGCTTGAGTTTGTCAAGATTCCTAGGGGTTTGGATTAATGATTTTCCATAAATTGGGGACATTTTCAGGTATTATTTATTTGAATACACTTTCTGCCCCTTTCTCTTTCTCCTCTTTCTCGGATGCTCCACATATTTGTATGTTGCTGTGCTTAATGGTATCACACTTCTCCGAGGTTCTGTTCATTTTTATTCGTTCTTTATTCTCTCCATTTTTCATAATCTCTGCTTTTCAGACCACATGGTTTCTATCCATCTATTTTCAAGGTCACTTTCTTTCTGCCAATTCAACTCTAATGAGTCATGCTGGCTGCTCTAATAATAAACTTTTCACTTAAATTATTGTAAGTTTTAGCTACATGATTCCCATTTGTTTTTAATAGTTTATATCTTTACTGGTATCCTCTCTTTGTTGTAATAGTTTTTTTTTTCAGATCTGCCTTTATTTCTTTGATCATGGCTCATTTTCGTTCTTGAGCATCTTGATGATGACCACTTTGAAGTCATCTATTAATTAAATTTTACATTTGGTCACACTCACAGGCAGTTTCTGCTGCTACCTACATTTTTTTATGATATAGGAGTCAAATCTTCCTGTTTCTTTGTCTGCCTCATAATTCTTTGTTGAAAAATCGTCATGGTAAGTAATGTCTTGTGGGAAGTCTTGGTACCAGTTTTGTACCCCAGAGTTTGTTATGGCTGTTTGCTTGGTTTTTTAAATTACTGACTGAAATATTTTATTGAAGTCTATTTCTTCCCTCCCTGTGTTAAGCTCTGATGTTACTCCACAGGGGTCAGTTCTGGGTACACCCACAGTTACCCTAGAATGACATTGATTTTTGAAAGGGCTTGGTCTCTTTTTTCATAATTTTGCTAGCTATTCTGGGCATTTGGCTTCTAGGTGCCTCCTGTATCTCAATGATTACTTATTTCTAAGGATTGGAAGACTTTCTGATATGATTTCACTGAAAAGGTTTTCCATGTCCTTAGCTTATATCTCAGATTCCCCTTTGATTCCAATAATTCTTAATTTTGATCTCTTAACATGGTCTTAGACCTCTTGGATATTTTGATCATGTTTTCATGTTCTTGTATTTTCTTTATCATTGACTGCGTTTTCAAAACCATATGCCCATACCTTGGCTTTGAAGCCTGAAAATCTGTCTTCCACATAATCCAATCTAATGGTAACACTTTCAACTAGATTTTTTTTATTGGACTTATTATGCTTTCAAGATTTCTGTTTGTTTCTTTTTAGAATCTCTCTGTTGAAATGCTCTTTCACTTCCTGTATTTTCTCTTGTAATTCATTCCTTAGATTTGCTTTTAGCCCATTGATCATTTTAACCATCAACTTTTTAAATTTTGTCTAAGACTTCATCCAAATTAATGTTTTGGATTCAGTTATTTGGGGTGGAGCGATAGCTTTTCAGAGGTATCTTGTTGGTCTGTTTTCTCATGTTTTCTGGGGGGTTTTTTTGCACACTGTTGATATGGATTCCTCTTCCTCTTCTATGTGAGAGTTCTCTAGTGGCTGGTTACCTCTTAATGATAAACCATGGGCTGGGGAAATATCTTAGCTTCAACACATCCGATCCGCATAATCAAAATGTTAACTTGAACCACCAGTACCACTCGGACAGAAGAGAGTAACCTCTACTAATGATGGGAAAGTAAGAGAAAATCATATATCAACATGTGCTGTATGAATTATTACTACTGATGTCTACAACTCTATTGACCAAGAATAAACGTGGGTGAGAATTGATTTAGGATAGGCTGAGAAGATTAAGTTTAATAGTATCATGCTAAATTGAATTAGAAGAAGGGATTAAAGAAATATTTAATAGACCTACAAGAAAAGGAAAGGGAAAAAAGAAAGAAAAGAAGGGAGGGAAGAGATACAGAAGTAAAAATGAGGTGTGAAGGGCAAAAGAGAGAAGGAATAGAGATGGGGGAGAAGACAAGAGGTAGTGAGCGGGGATCCATTTAATTGACAAAATTTCTAAAATTATATATAACTGACAAAACACAAAAGTGTGGGGAGTCGCAAAATATCCATTAATATTGAGCGTCAGATGCAATCCATTTTTGTTTGTTTTGCTTTTTCTTGCTGAAGTTTTTTTGAATTAGACTCCTTTCTCTCTGGGGTTTCAGATATCACGCAATTTGTTCCGAGTTCTGAACCAAACCTGTAAAATGTTTTTGGTGGAGTCTGTAGGCAGAGTTCCACCCACTCCTTGCTTGGCTCACTCTATTGCACCCCTCTTTCCAAGGGCCTCAGTCCTGTGCTAGTGGAAGGTGTACAGGATGCGTCAGCCTATCCTCCACACCCTCCAGCCCCGGGAGAAGAAATTTCCAGCCCCTTCTAGGCTCAGTGGTGACCACGTTCTGTCTGGCCCTAATTAGTCCCACGGCCCACCCTGCGCCCACATGGCCAGATCTTTTATCCCAGAGCTCAGCCCAGCCGTTTAGATGTGAGCATCGTGGGCTGGGTTTGCCGGAGGAAAACTGCTGTTTTAATTTGCTCTCAGAGAACCGCTGCGATCTTGTGGGTTCACCCTCTTCCATTCTCTAAAGGGCTAAGCTGAATAGTTTTAAAAGATGTTAAAAATATAGTTCATGAAGGGATAAGGAAGTGGGGTAGGAAGGCAAAAGAAAGATGAAAATAGTCAAAAGGTGAAGATAGAGAAAGCAGAGGAGAGGTAGCACATGAAGGCCACAAAGAAGGAAGAAGAGGATTAAAAGGAAACAAAATAAAAAGAGAAAGAAAAAATAAGAGAATTTGACAGTAGAGGGAGAAGAAAGGAGAAAAGGAGTAAAAACACCAAATAAGCAAAGCAAAACAAAAACAAAAAAAGTCACTACCCCTTAAAAAGCAAAACAAAGCAAAAAAATGAAAATAAAGGAAAAGCTGATTTTTAAAAAGAAACAAATTGTGACATAGGTATATACTGAAGCCATCATCAAATACAGGGACAAACAAATTATTAATGAGAAATGGAAGACTTGTCTCCACTGAGGTGGTTGAAACTGTGGACACAGTTGGACATTCACCTCCTCAGCCAGACCGGCCTTCCTTCCACTTCTCCTCGGTGCACCCCTTAGAGAGGGCAAGGACTGGGGGCTATTGAACCTTTCTTCCTATTTGTGTTGCTCACCAAGCTGCTGGCTGGCGTGGCCTGAGACTGAAACTGGTTTTAGCAGCTCTCAGCTCCCTGCTCACCTGGGCAAGGTAGGAAGGAATGGATTTGGGGGGCAATGGCCTGTGTCAATGCACCTCCAGGGCAGAGCTGATTCAGGGTTGTTCACGGGAAGTTCTGGAGGCTGGAGTCTAATTGAAACATTGGAACTTTGTGGGTGGTACCTCCTCTGGAGAGATTAGGTGAACACACCTTGAGGGCCAGAAAGATGCCTATCTCTGCTGGGTGCCTGGGTCTCAGAGACCTCCTAAGAATTCTCTTTGGGGGGTTGAGGGTTAAAAACTGCTCTGGATGGAGAGGGCACAGCAAGTCCCACATACTCTGCTGCCCACCTGCCAAGGTCATCTCTGAATGTAATCACACCTGCCTGTTCAGTTTTCTGACTCTCTGCCTGTGAGCCACTAGTCTCAAAGGGAAAGCATGTTGCAGAGATCTTTTGCAGGTGTGTTCTCATCTCTTGTGTCTTGGCAAAAGAAGATTCAAAGCACCGGCATGGGATTCAGTAAAACGATAGCAAAGCTGATTACAAGAGAAATAAGAAGAAGAAGGGAAAGCAACCTCATAGGAGAGAGTGGTCCTCTCAGAGAGGAGAGAAGCAACCAACTTGCTTCTTTGTGTCCCAGCTTTTATTGGGGTAAGAGGGAGATTGATAGAAGGTTCTGCCCAAGAATCACCTCTTGGCTAACGACCTACAAGCAACTTGCAGTCATATTGACCTGGCTGACAGTCGGACAGTTCCTAATTGAAACTGGTTTTACAGAGTTTAAGGTGGATGGGCTCCGGTCTAAATCATCCTGTTTTCCTAGGTCTGGGAATCTTGTCTCTGTTGCTTGTGCAGGGTCTTACTTAAGCTGTCTTAGCAATTAAGCCCTTCTTAGCAAGCATACCCTTGTCCTCCCCTGAATTTATCTGTCTTCCTCCTCTTGTAGGAGAAATTGTTTATAAGGTTGAGATCAGGCAAGCTTCCTGAAATTGCCATCTTGTCAGACTGAGGCAGGGATGTTGATTAGCTGATTTATTTTGTACCAAGTGTTTTGTTAAACTCCTGACCTAACACTCTATCTGATACACCAGAATTTCTGGGTCTCTCTGATCTCTGAATGTCCAATATTCTGTTACTCTGACGTCCCTCAGTTGCCTACCTTATCGAGAAGCCATATTCCCATTGCTTCAATTCCAAGCTGCAGAGAAACCAGAAAGTTCAGTCTTCCTCTGCGTCACCATCTTTGTTCCCCATCCCTCTTCCTCTGTTTTTCCCGGGAGAAGTTTGCAGAACTTCTTTATTTAAAAAAAAAAAAAAAACATAAGCCAAGCCAATGAAAACCAATGAGGATAGTCTTAAAATAGGCAATGAACTGCCTGCTGAACCACCCAAAATTCCTATGTCCACTTAGGTTCTTTCCTTTAATGACTAACATCAAATCACACACGTCCTCCATTGGTTTGATTCCGTACCTGTCTCTCACACATGCATATAAAAATACACACCAGGAGCCCAGCCTTCCTTCACAGTTCACGCCAGGCCCACGGTGCCATTCAAAAGAGTGTGGTCACTGTCTCTCCGGAAGTTAGGAACTACTGAGAGACTTTAATTAGCAGAGCCACATTTCCAGAGAAGGAGTGACACAGACGGAACTCAACTTGAAAGTCCTCATAGCGTGACACTTATTAAATTTCACTAAACAAAATTGTAATCTCATCTCCCCCATTAGATTGTATGTAAGCTTCTTGAAAAGGGATCTAATTCTTTCCCCCGGAACATTATTTAGCACGTGGTAGGCATTGTATATTATTTTTCAAATGAATAAATGCCTTTGGGGCAAGAAAAAAAAATTTGTCCTACTGGCTTCTAGACAAATTTGAGATGGAGTCCTGCCATCAACCACTGTAAGATTTAAGGTTCCAGAAAGTGTAGTTTAAAAAGAAAGAAAAACTTCAACTCCAATGTTCCAGCCTGTCTGATAGACTGATTGTTTCATCAAAATCTGTGTGTTGCTATCCATGACCAGTGTTTTCTTTGTATGTTTATTACAGCTTACTGTTGCAATGGTAATGAACATCGTAAGTCTCTTTGTGGCTATCATTGGTTTGATCATAGAATGCGTTCAGGTTGCAGTATTTGAGCCAAAAGGAATTCAGTACATTTGGTCACATGTAAGTACCAATTTTAATAATATCCATCAAAATTTTAGATATAAATGAAAACCCATTGTTCCCGTGATATACGTTGGAGAGAGTGAGGTCCATCTTTGGCATAGGAATACAAAAGTAGATGTGTGTCCTTCAAATATTCATCATGATCATACTAAAAATTCAGTTTTCCTTAAAAACTCAAAAACATCAGAGACCTCAAAGACAGATTAAAAACTTGTCATTTTTTGAAGATAAAATGACCAGATACTTGGAATATCTCCAAAAAATTGCCACAAAAGAACACCAGAAAGCAAAACAGTTTAGTAAGGTAGCTGGACAAAAGAAAAACCCACAAAAATCAATAAAGTATCTTTATACTATCAATAACCACTTAGACATTGAAATAGAAAACAATGAAATAACCTAATTAAAATAACAGAACTCGAAAATGTAATAAGGGCATTAAGAACTGAATGCCTTAAAAAAACTATATTATTGATTGCAAGTTCACAATATCATAAAATTTCGAGTTTCTACAAATTAACACATAATCCTGTTCCAGTTCTATTTAGAATCTTAACCAAGTTTGTGTAGTAATGCAGTCAAATTACTTTAAAATACTTAAGGATTGAAGAATAATTGTATGAAAACTGCTAAGAAAGCCACATAATGATTGCAAAGTGCAAAAGAGTGTGTTGCACTAGATATCAAAATTTGTCATCAAGTATCATAACAAAAGTGGTATAATATTTACTCACTAGAAGAAAAATTACCCCAAGAACAATATAGAAAGTTGAGAAATAAATTCAAATATTGGGAGAAACCTATTATTTTATTGGAGTTAATGATACAAGTCAATAATGGAGGCGTGAAACTTAAAGAGTATAAAACCCATTCACTCTCTGTTTCAAAGAAAATAAAAATGGACACACACTTTTAGTTGGTATTAAAATTAGGTAGCCTAAAAACGATTTAAAAATTAATCTTAAAAAATTAAATAAATAATTTTTTTAAAAATAGCCAAGCACGGTGGCTCATGCCTGTAATCCCAGCAACTCAGGAAGCTGAAACAGGAGGATCCTGAGTTCAAAGCCAGCCTCAGCAGCTTAGCAAGGCCAACTAAGCAACTCGGTGACACCACGTCTCTAATAAAACATTAAAAAAGGGCTTGGGGATGTGGCTTACTGGTTAAGCACCCCTGGGTTCAATCCCTGGTACAGAAAAATAATATAAAATGGATTAGTACATTAGTTACACAGCAAGAAAAAACATCAAGGTATAAAGGGGAAAAGAAGATTTATGTCATAAATATTTACATTTTAATAAGGTACAAACTGAAACAACAATAAATGTCAGAGTACCACAGACCCAGCAGGTTGAGAGTGTGGGGCCACCACCTTGGTGGGGCAAAGGCCTCCACCAGCAGGCCCAAAAAATGGCCACAGAGAATGATTCTCAGGACTTGAAATCTAACAAAATTTACCCTGTCGGGTGGTGGACCTGTGTGGGGCTTATGACCCCTTTTTCCTTCTTATTTGTTCCTTTGGGAATGTACCCTATTCCTGCTCCATCATTGTATCTTGGGAGAAAATCGCTGGTTTTCTGGTTTCACAAGGCCTCTGGGGGAGAGAAATTTTGCCCCAGGATGAACTACACTGAGTGTCTGCCTTAACCGACTTCAATTATGATTGGGGGGCTTTTCAAATTGATGACATTTGGGATAGAAATTGGACTTAGAAGTGATTCTGGAATAGGTTAAAACTTTCCAAGGTGTTCCAATCAAGGGAATCTAATGTGCCCACGGGAAGGACATGAATTTGAAGGGACTAGAGGCAGGCAGTTATTGGTTGAAGTACGTTCTGCAAAAAGATATGTTGAATTGTAATGCATTCCACTATCATATAAATAAAAAGGGGAAAAAAATAAGATGTTGAAATCCTCCACCCACAATGCCTCAGAAGAGAGTCATGGCAGACGAAATTGGCTGAGTTCAAATAAGGTTGTCCTGGAGTCATTTGGCCATGTGAACATCGAGGCAGAGATGGGAATTATGCTCCTATAAGCCAAGGAAAGAATCTGAAGAGGAAGGAAAGGGTCCTCTTTAGAGGCTTCACAACGAGTATGGTCCTGCCAATACAGAGATTCGGGAATCTGAGGCTTCAGAACCGTGAGGCAATGAATTGTTACCATGTCAAGTTTGTGGTACTTTATTATGGACACCCTAAAAATGAATACAGGCCAATAAGTAGCCATCTACTTGTCTCATGCTCTGAACCAAATGAGATGAGGCACGAGAATCAAGCAGATGTAGACAGAGCTATCCACATTATTATTGATTTTTTACAGCTAGACACTAAGTTTGAAATCTTTGGTCAAACGAGCTTGCGAATAATATTACACTTCATGGATTAAGCTCATCCACCTAGTTAGAAACAGGCTCTGGAACATAGGCCTCCCTAATGGGGCTAGACAATTCTGACTGCACATTGAAAACGCAGACCATTCTAAGAAAAAGAGGACCTGGAAAGAACTGGGTTCCTTCTCAAAATTACCCATTAGGTTAGTCTGTAAGGTTCTTGTTTAGCCTCTAGTCGGCCATCTTAAGTGACAGCCGCCATATTAAGAAAAAGTTTTGCATTCCCACTCAAGGGCCTTTCTGAAAGAGGCTCACCACTCCCTCCTACCAACCCCACCCTTAACCACCTGCATTAGGACCCTCCCGGCTCTAATCCCTGAGCCTGCCCCATAAAAGTCCCGACCCCCAAGCCTGTTTTGCCTCTCTCTGTTTATGGAGAGATGGCCTTTATTTGTCAGCTCTGACAAACTCTTGTGCGTATCTCTGCCTGGTCTCCATCTTTCATTTCTCGCTCCCCCTGTCTCGGGGTCCCTCTCGATCCTTTCACTGGTGCCGAAACCCGGGATCAGGTTCCTGGGTGTGCCCGCTCCCCTCTTTGAGGGTCACCAAACATTCCTGGGCCCCAACCCGAATTCCATTTTGGGACCAGGCCCTGCATTCTGCTGAATGCCTTCTCTGCACCCACCACCAGACATTTCAGGTAAGACCCCTGTCCCCAGTTGATCTCAACCACCTACGGGCCCTGGGAAGCGATCTTCGATCATCTGGCACTCCCAGGGTTACCATGTGGTCAGGGACACCCTCATCACAGCTTTCACAGCTACAGCTGATCCGTACTGTCCACCAGGTCTATAGGTGGTATTTTATTGGGGTCTTGGGTTTTGAGAAAAAACCACCAAGGGTGATTGGGAGTTGTTCCTGGTGAGACTTCTCAGCCTTGGGTTAATCTCTATGGATGTAGTCCCAGCTGGGCCTCTAAGGTCCCTTCTCTCTATGCTTACCCAGTGATGGTGACAACCCTCTGAGTGTAACCTTCCTCTGGACTGGGTGATACTAGAGTGAGACTGAGGGATGCCCCACCTCTAAACTCTCCTATATCTTACCACATTCATTCCCTCCCATAGTTCTCTAGGCTGCTCTCTCTCTCTCTCTCTCTCTCTCTCTCTCTCTCTCTCTCTCTCTCTCTCTCCCCTAGACCTCAATCCCCCAAAACGTATCCATTTATGCAATCACATCTGGCCTCAATATTCTTTGGACTCTAAATGGCAGCTTAATGGCACTCTAGATCCCAATATCGGGGATCTTTTCAACCTTTGTGAGCTTTTGGGAAAATGGAAAGAGGTAACACACTTTCAAGCCTTCTCCTCTCTACGGTCTCAGCCCTCTCTCTGCAACTCTTGCTTTCCTGCGCAAGTCCTCTTAGCTCTCACCTCCCCTATGCCTGCTTCCAAAGGGACAGAAGATCCCACCCAGGACTCCTCCTCCTTCAACCCAGCAAAGGAGCCCCCAACCTACCACAATTCTCTTTCTGATGAAGCCACTGCAGCAACTGTCCCCTCGGGCCCTCCACCCTTCTCTCCTCCTGCTACACGCTCACAGGCTGCCACTGCCCAACCAGCATCTCTGTCCTCTACACAAGGTGGCTGGGGTCGATGGTGTCATCCGGGTTCATGCGCCTTTCTCTTTGTCAGATCTTTCACAGGTGGAAAAGTGGCTTGGGTCCTATACTTCCAGTCCCACCACATACATCAAAGAGTTTTAATATCTGACCCAGTCATATGATTTGACTCCCCACAATGTCCATATGATCTTGTCTAACACCCTCCTTCCTAAGGAGCACCAGCGAGTTTGGGAGCAAGCTAGAAATTATGCTGATGAGGCACACCAGAAAACCTCCCCTGCCCATCTGGTTGACACAGAAGGTCCCTGATGGAGACCCCTGTTGGGATTATAATCTGCCTGGAAGAGTAACTAGTAGAAACCAGCTCATTACTTGCCTCATGGCAGGACTGAGAAAGGCAGCCCATATGGCTAGCAATTATGAAAGGCTCCAGGAAATCATCTAAGATAAGAATGAAAACCCTTCAGCATTTTCAGACGCCCTGACCAAGGCTTTATGACAATATACAATATAAATGTGGTCAGACAAGTCACTGGACTTGTACATGTCCCAAGTCTCGCAAGCCTCTAGACCCTGTCCTAAATGCCATCAGGAGGGACACTGGGCCGTTGACTGTCCCTGAGCCCATAGCAGGCCCCGGCCATCCAGCCCTTCTGGTTCCGCTTTCCAACTCTTAGGACTGGCTGCAGAGGACTGAGGAGGCCCAGGTCCCCCTCACCCGACCACGACCATCACTCCTCGGGAACCCAGGGTAACTCTGCGTATTTCAGGTTGGCCTGACTCCTTCCTCCTGGACACCAGGGCTACATATTCAGTCCTCAAGGGGCTCTGGGGGCCTACCACTCGTTCTATGACCTCTATCGTCCTGGTAGAGGGTAAACCACCTACCAACCCTTACAGACACCTAGCCTGGATTGCGCTTTTGGGTCTCTAATTTTTACCCACTCCTTTTTGGTCATTCCACAGGACCCTGTTCCCCTTATGGAAGGGACATCTTCACAAGGTTGGGGGCTATGCTTTCCTCTCCCCTCAAATACGCTTCCATCCAGACTCGCCTGCCGCTCCCCTGATCCTCACCCTGACCTTAGGACCATCCCCTGTTCCGTCTACCAGTGCCTCCCATTACCCACTCCCGAGGTGGGCCCTACTGTCTGGGATGTTTCAAGTCCTTCCATCGCCTCACACCACGAGCCCATTCACATCCATCTCAAAACCCACTTCCATTTCTGGCCCAGTCACAATACCTGCTCTCCCTCCTTGCTGTTGCCGTCCCTCTCTTTTTGCAGAGCAGCCTCGTCAGGCTCCTGACAAGAAACCCGCTTCTTATCCCAGTGTGTGATGAGTCCTGGGCCTCTCTTCTTTCCCTGATGCCAGTGACTCCGTCATGTTCTCCCCTTGGACTTGCTCTTCCCTCCAGGGATTTGAGCTGATTTGGGACCCTGGCCTGAGGGCCCAGGACATGACCACACCCCTTCTTCCATTCACCTAGCGCTCTTCTCCTGGCCTCATCTGGGTTCCCCTGGTGGAAGATCCCAGTCTTACTTTTCATACGTGCTCACCTTTAAACCCTGCTGCTCTCCTTCCGGATCCTCAGGACTCTTCCACCTCTTCTCCTCTCACCCATCCATGCACTGAAACTCTGGAGGAGCTTCTTCCGCATCCCTCCCACATACAGGAAGGCCCCTTGCTCCAGGCAACATACCCAGGGTGTAGGGTTCACAGATGGCTCCTCCTTCCTTCAGGGGGGAGTTCCCCGGGCAGGGTGTGCTATAGTCTCTCTAACCTCCGTTGTGGGGGGGGGCTCCGCTCCCCAATAAGACATCCAATCAGCAGGCTGAACGGGTTGCCCTCATCGGAGCCTTCACTTGGGCAAAGAGAGCCTCCCTCCATGACTATACTTCTTTCTAAATATGCTTTCCACGTACTTCTCTCCCACTCTGCTATTTGGAAGGAGCGCAGATTCCTGACCACCGAGGGAACTTCAGTTACTAACGCCCCCTTCATCTCCGATCTCCTTCGGGCCTCAAAGCTTCCCACTGCCATTGGAACTCAGGATGGCAGCTGAGTAACCCCCTTCTCCAGTGGGCACTTCCTCTCCTGACCTCTCCTTGTCATAGGCCTTTTGCTGATGCTTGCCCCCTGCGTCATTAGATTTATTCAAGACCAGATTCAAAGGCTCTCTAACAACAGTGAACCAGCTTCTGTTACCGGACTTCCAAAACTGGGCTGAGTCAGCATCACCCAGCACCTCCTGATCATCACCATTGCCTCAATGACACCCCACGCCCCTAACAAGGGTCCAGACACCACCCCTTCCCAGCAGGAAGAAGCTACAGGAGATGGATCTACGCCCCGTCTCTCCAGGGCCCCAATAACAACCCAAAACGGGGAATGTCAGGTCCTTACTCAGCATCTGCATGGCCACCTTAAGTGACAGCCGCCATCGTAAGAAAAAGTTTAGCTTTCCCACCAAGGGCCTTTCTGAGACAGGCCCACCACTCCCTCCTACCAACCCCACCCTCAATCACCTGCATTGGGATCCAATCAGCTCTCATCTCTGAGCCTGTCCCCTAAAAGTCCCGAACCCCAAACCTTTTTCGCCTCTCCCCATCTATGGAGAGACGGCCTTTATTTGTCAGCTCTGACAAATAAACTCTTGTGTGGATCTCTGCCTGGTCTCCGTCTTTCACTTCTCACTCACCGTCTCCAGGTTCCTCACTTTCCCCTCAGTGCTCTTCACATAGGGAGCTTCGAGGGAAAGGCAGTGAGAGACACCGAGGCCATTTTGACCTATTTCTAAGAAAGAAGAAACTCCTACTCTGAGTCGTGGTCATTAAGTGGGAAGAAAGAGAACCTGGTTCGACCTAAGACACAGAATTACAGTCCATGGCCTGTCAATGAAAGAAAATAGGACCTGTCATTGGGTGCACACTAACAGGAGGAGCATGGGGTCATTCAAGAGAGACAGAGACAGAGAGAGATCCAGTGCCAAATCCTGAAGAAAGAAGGCCAACAGAGCACAGTCCTGCTCTATGCATCGACTTCTAACCTTATCGTGTGTAGAGCAGAAATCAAAGCATCCAACTGGTGGGACCTTTGGTAGAATTAACGTGCATAATACATAATGTTGGGTGCACAGATGAGCAGTTGGTTAATTTTGAAATGCATTTATTTGTTACAAAAAGAATACTCAAAATCATCATCATAGTTGTGTGAAATTATTAGGATAAATGTGTATTCCCTATGTTCCAAATGTCTTCCTTGGATCATTTTGGGACGGTTCACTCATATGAGCAACGTTTCTTATCTTTCTCCTCCAGATGGCTGGCATGATGCTTCTACAATTTTTATTCCTAACCACCGCGGCAGAACTGGTCCTCTCAATCATAAGTCTCAATGTGATCAGGAAAGCATTTGAACGTGAAATCATTGAATGAGTGAGTAATGTGTTTTCAGGCTCGCCAGGGAAGTCTCTATTAAGAACCATATCTGAGGTTCTAGAGTTTAGCTGGAATCGAGAAATAACATTGCTTCTAAAGTCAGGTCAAGAGTAGCTGTAAACATAGTGAAATGTCATTCTGCTGTATAATACATGAAATTGAAGTAAAACAACTTTCCCTGGCCAAACAATGTGGGAGAAGTTGGTCTTTGGGACTTACATCTCTTGGAAGATTAATAGAAAAAAATAGACGGAAAGAAGCTTCTCTGGCCAGACACGGGGTATGTGGAGACTGAATGCTCTAGACTGAAGGATTCAAATTGGTTTTAAAGGACAAAGACAACAAAGAGTTTTAGTTTTTTTAAATAAAATAAAAATAAAGATTTTAGGGGAGATAAAAGAGAGTACTTCTGTCAGAGAAAAGACAGACCCTCAAAAAAATCCATTCCTCCAGCCAGGCATGGTGGCACATGCCTGTAATCCCAGAGGCTTGGGAGGCTGAGATACGAGAATTGCAAGTTCAAAGCCAGCCTCAGAACTGTGAGGTGCTACGTAACTCAGTAAGTCATGCTGTCTCTAAATAAAATACAAAATAGGGCTGGGGATGTGGCTCAGTGGTTGAGTACCCCTGAGTTCAACCCCCAGTCCACTCCCTGCCAAAAAATCCATTCCTCCAGAAAAGTGAACATTAACACGGGAAACGTTGTCAAAACCAACTTTTTCAAAACTCTGGAAATTAGTTGGTCAAGGGTTTGCAAGAAACATTTGTTCAGAGAAAAGAGCCAAATCTTGGTAAGAAGAGGGAGCTTTTGTGCTGTTGTGACTTGCCCCAGTACCACTCTCTCCGTGGGTCATGGGAGAGTGGGGACTCCCTACCACTTCAGGCAGGTGTGGTAGACCACAGAGTGTGCTAGGCGCCCATGTGTGGCTATTCTTAGAGTGGGCATGTGGGCTACATCAGGTCAAGTCATCCCTCAAAGCTAGGGTTACCCAGCTACTAAGCTCAAATGCAGACGCATGACAAAAGGAAACTATAAACTATAAAACTGACCAAACTCTGCTGCATACATATATGAATATGCCAGAGTGAGTTTCACCTTTATGTATATGTTAAAAAACTATAACTAACTAGAAGGAAGGCCAGTTGAGTAAAGAGAACAGAGGGAGCGAGGAGGGAAGGAAAAGGGGGAGTACTGTAGGCTGATTTAGAGCAAATTAAATTACATGCTCTTGTATAATTATGTCCAAATGAACCCTAGAGTTATACTGTATATAACTCTAATGCACTAATAAAATAGGAAAGAATAACAAAACTATAGACTAGAATCCATGATAAATAAGGATGTGCAAATCCTCAAAATCACATAATCTCTAGCAAATGGAATCCTACAACATATGAAAACAGTTATACATTATGTCCAATTAGGAGCTCTCCTAGGAATACAGAGCTGGTTCCGTATTTGAAAACCAGCCAGTGTCATACCCCATACTAACAGAACAGAAGACAGCACATGATCATCTCAATAGACACAGGAGAAGAATTTAACAAAAATCTCATACATTTTCATGACAGAAAAAAAATTCCACCACCTGGGAACAGAATGAAATTTCCTCAACATGAAGAGGTCATTTATAAAAATCCACAGCTCATTAATTACCTTATGGAAAGATACTGAATATTCTTTCTGAGATCAAGAACAAGATAGGGATGTCTGCAATTTTTTTCTTTTTTCCCACGTTTTTTTATTGGTGCATGATAGTTGTACATATTGTTGGGATTTGTTACATATTTGGACCTACCTACAGTATAACAACCTAATTTGGCCAATATCACTCCCCAGCACTTCCCCTCTCCCTCCCCACTTCTCATCCCTTGGTCCCTTTCCTCCAAAGATCTCCCTTTGGTTCCTAGGAGATCCACCCCCACCTTTGTTTTCCTTTTTCCTCTCCAGCTTCCACTTAGGAGAGAAAACATTCGGCCCTTAACCTTCTGAGTCTGACTTATTTTGCTTAACATGATGATCTCTAGTTCCATCCATTTTCCTGCAAATGCCATAATTTCATTGTTCTTCATGGTTGAATCAGACTCCATTGTGTATTTATACCACACTTTCCTGATCCATTCATCCATTGATGGACACCTAGGCCGGCTGCATAGCTTGCTATTGTGAATTCTGCTGCCATAAACATGGGTATGCATGTACCCCTGTAATAAGATGGCTTTAATACCAAGAAGTGGTATAGCTGGGTCGTAGGGTGGTTCCATGCCTAGTCTTTTGAGGAAACTCCATACTGATTTACATAGCAGTTGTACTAATTTACAGTCCCACCAACAGTGTCAAAGTGTTCCTTTTTCTCCACATCCTCTCTGGCATTTATTATTATTTGTATTCTTGATGACTACCATTCTGACCAGCGTGAGATGAAATCTCAGTGTAGTTTTGTAAATCTGCATTTTTTATGTCCACTTAAAACTCTGCCTCCAGTCAAAAGGATGACATGTTTGCAGAACTTCTATCTGGTATTATATGAGGGAAAGTAGTTAAAAATGAAGTTCGAGAGATAAATTGAGACTACCTCCTAATGGGGCTCAACTACCTTATCCAAGAAGTTGGATTTTGTCTATAGGCACCAGGGTGCTCTTGAAGGGCTTTTGACGGCCATGTGTCTTGATCAAACTTTTGGGGTATGTAAGTATTTTCATTAAAATATTTTCTATAGCAAATTACAGATCAGTGCCCCCTCCCCACCCCAAATCAAACTGCTGATTCCATCAGGAATCCATCATCTATTAAAGAGCAGTTCCTGGCTTCTGGCTTGACTGATTGAGGAGCTCAAATGATCAGAGATCCTGATCCACCTTGTCTTCCTACACGGTGTCGTCATCTTTATCCCCAGGCTGTCTCACCTGGTCACTTCCCACAGGAGAAGCTGCCTTTTCTTCCCCGGAAGCCGCCGCAAGCCCGTCTTGGCATCCCATTTCCCAAATCCCGAGGCCCACCTCTGAGCCGAAGCCTGGCAGAGGGCATGGTGGGCCATGAATGAGCCACCCAAGTCATGTGCAGTGGGTGTCAACCACAGGGAGTCAACCACAGTATCCCAGGCATCCTATCAGGAGGACCAAGATAGACTAAAGGGGAAAAAAAAAACCCAGACTAAAGACAGGAGTAAGTAGGCTTTAGTTCCAGAAGGCCTGCCATGTGATGAGAAGGAAAAGAAGTTGAATTTGAAAGCTACTTAGGAAGTTGATTAATGGGGTGTGTATTAGTGAGTTTCACCCTGGGTCTTCCTGGAGAACTAAGATCTTGGAGTGCTGCTGCTTCTGCTCACTTTACCACCAAGTCACATCACCAGCCTTTTTTTATATATTTTATTTTGAGACAAGTTCTCGTTAAATTGCTTTGGTCCTCGCTTAGTTGCCCAGGCTAGCTTTGAAATTGCAATCCTCCTGCCTCAGCCTCCCAAGTCACTGGGATTACAGGTGTCCACCACTGCACTGCCATAACTTCCAATACTGATCCTGATTTCACTTGGTTAGAAGACTATTTTCAAAATGTTCAGGTATTTTAAAATTTGTGTGTGTGTGTGTGTGTGTGTGATTATACAGCAAAATATTCCACAGTGGATTTAAAACACAAAAATCAAAATATGAGAATTTTACTCAGGAAAGATAGATGCCCATGAGAACACCTTCCGCAGTGAGTCCCTAAACCCTGTGTTCTGAGCCACCTGGCTCTCCACTCCCTTCTCTTCTGCCCCACAACTGAAGCAGAGGACTCAAGAGGAAACTTAGGACTCACCAGAGTCTACCTGAAGGTAAAAGTCATTTTGAGTAAAGTAATGTTTTCACTTAATGTGGTTGCGATAGCTCATGGAAACTTCCGATACCCGATGGGTCCCAGGTCTGATGATGAGACAGGCAGGCAGAGTAAGTGTTGTCCTCTCACTGGACTCTCAGCTGGTCACATTCTGGTCTTGCACATTTGTTTGCTGTGGTCGTTTTGTCTTGTTCTGACTCCGTGGACCAAGCTCTTATGTGAGAGATAATAACGATCCTATTGCTGTGTTCCCTCGCCCTAGGTCCCCCAGCTTCAGGAATCCCTGTTGGAAAACACTGCCTCCTCCAGGTCCAGTGAACCACTGTGACTCCTGTCAAAAACAAGATGGTGAATCAGAGAAGAATACTGTCATTTCTTTTTCAAGATGCTTCATGGAAAAAAAAAAAAAAACAACATTCTAATAAAGTCCTTTCCAGTTCCTGGTTCCTCAATAAAGGATATACGTGGCCTGCAAGTTGACTGGTCCCATTTTCAGAGCCAGTAGGAGTTAACATAGATAAACATAGACTCCCCACCCCGAGGTCTGGAGGAGTGGGAGAGTGCACTGAACATCCGCTTTTTCTCAGGTTGAGGAGATTGGCATGAACAAAGGACTCTTCATCTGAGAGAAGAAAATACCCTGACTTTGGAAGCAGGCATGATATTGCCAATGTAGCAATAGCAAGACCCTTGGCCTCTCTGTGCTTTGGTTTTTCTCATCTGTAAGATAGAAATAATAGCCCCCAGCCCACAGAGAAGACGGGAGCATTAAACAATAGTACAGAATCGCCACAGCCTAGAATAGCAGCTAACTCACAGTCACCCCTCAGCAAACTGTTGTGATTTGTCATTGATCAGCTCTTGTTATTATTACCAGCCACAGTGTGGTGTAGGAGATCCATTGGGGTTTTATGATTTCCCAGTATTGATGACCACCTCTGAAAGCAGAAAATATCTGCCGGGAGGGACTGTAATGGGTTTGATTTTGTCACTCAGAGCAGAGGCTAAAAGTTTAACCCCTGTTACCTCCGCATGTGATATTAGTTATAGAGTCTGGATAGGGAGAATGAAGTCAAAATAAAGTTATCAGGGTGGGACCTAATCCAGCACAACAGGCATCCTTCTAGAAAGGGTCATTTGGACCCTGAGACAGGCAAGCACAGAGGGCAAGGATGCAAGACACACAGAATCCCCTCTGAAGAGGGAGGGTTGGCGTGGCCCATTTGCAGGCCAAGAAGTGCCAGAGATGGCCAGAAAACCACCACAAGGCAGGAGGAGGCGAGGGAGTTTTCGGAGGGAGCATGGCCCTGACGGCTCCTTGATTTTGGATTTCTAGCCTCTAGAATGCCGAGACGACAGATCTCTGTTATTCTAGGCCGCTCCGTTGGTGACATTTTACTAAAACAGCCCAGGAAACTCGTGCAGCTGTGCTTTCACTATAAGGAGCGCTCTACCTCCCCCACTTCCTGGAGGGGCTGGGTGTTCCCCTCAGCATCCCTCGGGAGGAGTGTGGCCTTTGAACAGCTCTCCTCTCTGAAGCTGGCAGAGCGCACAAGAAGAGGCCGTGGAGTTTGCAGGTGTCTGCAGGAAGACTCTCAGCCACACTGATACTCTGTGATGCGCAGAGGATTTGCAGACCCACTCCAGAAGAACCAGGCTAGAGCTAGGGAGGCGCGGCTGGGTGGCCATGCAGGGAGGCCCACGCACCACGTCTGACATTCAGAGTTTGCAGGAGGTAAAGGAGGAAGAGCTCGCCACCGCCTGCAGACCCCGACACTGCAGCGCTGGACGGGAGAAGTCCGGGAGTCTCAGGTTTCCTGACACTTGCCCCAGCACGTGGCAATGCGTATCAAGGCACTTTAGCAAAATGCCACCGGTTGAGAGTCAGCACAAAATTACCCAAGAGGCCACCAATGCCTAAGAGAACTCTGAGAATTAAGTAGCTCTTGGCTCTTTTGTTGGTCTGAGGGTTTTGTTTGATGTGTGTTTGTTTTTGTTTTTTGGTTTTTGGTTTGTCTCTTTTTTTATTTTTTTGACCATACAAGACTGTTTGTACCCACATAAATATGGGAAATAATCCACAGAAAGACCATGTAAGACACGGGAGCTCATTTAATTTCATTTAACGAAAGTTGCTCTGAGCTAATCAGCAAGTGGTAGGTGACTGTAAAGGCCAAGGACATGGCTGTACACTACTGTTGACTCTAAATGACTTGCATTTTGGTGACACAAAACATAAAGATATCTCTTTCTTCAATAATAAATTAACTTTAGCTTACTATAGCATTTTTACTTTATAAACTTTTGTTTTAAATATTTTTTTATGGGTATCCAGGATTGAACCCAGGGGTGCTTAAAGATCGAGCTACATCCCCAGCCCTTTTTTATATTTTATTTGGAGACAGGGTCTCGCAAAGTTGCTTCAGGCCTTGCTAGATTGCTGAGGCTGGCTTTGAACTCACAATCCTCCTGCCTCAGCCTCCCAAATCTCTGGGATTCCAGGCGTGCACCACAGTGCCCAACTTTTTTTTTTTTAACTTTTAACTCTTAACACAACTTAAAACAAAAATACATTGTACATCTGTACAAAAATATTTTCTTTATATACTTATTCTGTAAGCTTTTTCTTCTTCCAATCCCACCTCAATAGTCCATTGTGTTTTGAAGACACCAGCACCCAAGATCATGGTAAGTACTAGAGATTAAACATACAGTCAACATATGAACATGTGTTCATATTTCAGCATCTGATAGGATCTCTTAGAGGATAAGCATTTCATGAGGTACTTTTTAATTTCCCCGCCCATGTAATAACATGTCAAATGACACTGTCATTTGACTTCTAATCTTCTTTTAAACACAAAGCTATTATTATAAAAATGTACAGAAATCTGTTACATCTTCTAATACATTTTGACCTAAAATTTTATATAATCAAGTAGATAATTATTACAAATTGATTTTATTTGCCTTTTGCATTACAAATAAGCATTATGTTGATTTCTTTTAAGTTATGTAGTCTTATTATATGTGATTGATTTTTATTTCAGGATATAAGAAAGAGTAATTCTACATGTATCTTTCTAGGAAACTTTTAAATCATTTAGATTTTTGACTAAAATTTATAGCATATGTTAGGACTTATAACTAGGTCCAATGTGGAGTAACTGATATCAGATTTGCCCTTTGAAAACACACTACTTTGCCCTTACACCTACTTTGAAAATCTGAGGAGAGGTACTTTCTTTATCATCTAGCATTCGGAGGCTACCTCAGAAATGGCACAACTTGTTTTTCTAGATACCCCAGTATTTTTGTATGTATGTATACATGTTTGTGTGTGTGTGTAGAACAAATATAATAACCAAAAGAGTGAGATGAAACTCAATGTCATTAAAATGTTGTTATAATGTTGTTATATTCATGCATTCTTTGGGACATAGAACCATAAATTTAAAATAGACTGTGATAGTTAAAGATATCTAACGACTAAAATAATGATAGTAAAAGATAATAGAGAAGATTAAATTGAATAATTTAAAATAATTGATTAGGGTAAGGAGGAAGAAGAATAAGTGTGGATGGGACAAATAGAAAAATAGCAACATGGAAGATTGAAATTCAGTTATATCAATAATTACACTAAAAGGAAATGGGCTAAAACATCCATTAAAAGGCAAAGATTACAACACTAGATTTTTTTGAAGACATAGCTATGAACACTTACAAGATATACATTCTAAACAAAAACTTTGAAAGTTTTCAAAAATAGAATATATACCATCCAAACATTAACCAAATGAAAAGTAAAGCCAAAAGCCCTATGATAATGTTAAATCTGAATGCACCTAATTATTTAATGACAGAAATAAGAGGAGAAATACAAAAAATCCATAATTGGACTGGGATGTTTTAATAGACCTCCTCGGTAACTGACAGATGAAGCAGACACAAAACTACTAAAGATATTTAAACAAGATAATTAACCAATCTGACCTAATTAATGGTGATAGAATACTACTCAATACTCAGTTTCCAAGTACAAGTGGCATCTTTATCAAAATAGATCAAATTTGGGGTCTTTAAGTCTCAAGTTTGTCAAGAAATTTAAATTATACAGTGTATCCTTTGGCAGAATTAAAATCAAATTAGAATTCAAATTAATAAATAATTTTTTATATTTAAGTATCTTTATTTATTTTTATGTGGTGCTGAGGATCAAACCCAGGGCCTCACACATGCTAGGCAAGCACTCTACCGCTGAGCCACAACCCCAGCCCCCTAATAAATAACTTTTAATTTCAAATAATTGGAAGTTAAGCATACAATTGTAAGTACTCCATGGTTCAAAGAAGATTCATAAAAGAAATCAGAAAACATTTTTGTGTTGAACAGTACTTAAAGAGAAACCAATGCCTTTAAATACAATATTATAGAAGACTGAAAATCCATGAGCTAAGCATTCAACACAGGCAACAATGTACTTAAAAAATTAAGTAGAAGAAAAATTAAGAGTAGAAATTAATGAAAAATAGCAGATGTTCAATGGAGAGATAAAATCAACAAAAACAAACATAGGGTCTTTTAACAAATTAGTAGAATTGATAACCCTCGTGAAAAACAGATTAAGAAGAGAAAACACATGAATTACCATTAGTAGGAATAAAAGGAAAGTATATCAGCAAAGACCTTGAAGGTATTATAATTCTCAATAGCCAAGTTATGGAATTAGCCCAGGTGTTCATCAATAGATGAATGGATAAAGATAATGTGGTATATATACATAATGGAGTATTATTCAGCCATAAAGAATGAAATTGTGTCATTTGCTGGAAAATGGATGAATAGAGGCCAAAATAAGCCAGACTCAGAGAACAAATCATCTTATGTTTTCTCTCATATGTGGAGGATGGAGAGGGGAGAAAAGGGCAGGTTGGGGGATGGGATGTCATGAAAGTAGAAGGGAGACCAATAGGGTATAGGAAGGGGGGCAGGGGCGCTGGGGAATGAAACTGATCAAATTGTTCTCACATGTGTGTGAATGTTCCCCAACAAAACCCACCATTCTGTGTGATTGTGATGTACCAATTATAAATAACACAAAAATCTAAAAAAATAATAATAATACAACCTCATTCCAGAAATAAAGGCATCAATACACTAGTAATATTCAATGCAGTGAACATATTCCCTAAAAAGACACAATTACCCAAAAGTAAGAATAAATAAAGAACCTGAATAGTGATTTAAAACCCTCCCACAAAGAAAACGCCAGGTAAAATCATCACCAGCAAATTTTATCATGTACTTAGAAAAGAGAGAACACCAGTTTTAAGATACCCAGTTTCCTAACTTTGGACTGTATTTAAGGGTGATCATAGATCACAATAATATATACTGCACACTTCACAAAGCTAAAAGATGGATTTTGAAAGTTTTTACCATAAAGAAATGATAAACGTTTGAGGAGATGCTTGACCTGATTTAAGCATCTCACAATGCATGCAGGACTCTCCTTTCTAGTTTTATGCCATTCTTTTGACCTGTTTGGAAATTATTTTTTAAGTTCCTCATACAGTGCTCCTTGCTTCAGGGCCTTATCTAACCTCATTTTCTGACCAGTACTCTCAGGGCACAGTGCTACTAAGCAGTCCTTTCTCAAAGAAGAGTTGCTGTGACCTTGGCTGGGTGACAATCCATCCCTGCGTAGTGTAAACACTGGTCTTCCCCATTATAGTGACTCTTTCCAGAAATGTTAGCTTACCAAAAACCAATAAAGACAGACTGTGCGCTTTCATAAGCCACAAGACGCCCTGGACACAAAAGAGACCAGTGAGCTCTTACCATGGAAGTCACTGATGTTAGTCCCCAGGAAGGAAGACACTCCGAGTTAAGAACATCTTTGGAGGGGCTGGGGATGTGGCTCAAGCGGTAGCGTGCTCGCCTGGCATGTGTGCGGCCCAGGTTCGATCCTCAGCACCACATACCAACAAAGATGTTGTGTCCGTGGAGAACTAAAATAAATAAGTAAATTCTCTCTCCCCGTCTCCTCTCTCTTTTTAAAAAAAAAAAAAAAATCTTTGGAAATTAATGGGGCAACAGAAAGGCTGCCATAGTTTTCTAGAATATGCACAGTTGAGCTGGCTGTGTAACCCAATATTTGAGATTTAATTTTCATGTAATAAACCTACAGTCAGTAACAAAAAAAAATCTTTTTTGCTGCAGTCACATGATGCATTTGTCTTCTCTTTTAATTCTCATTTAGCTATTGTTGGCTCATTGTCAATTCACAAACTATTGCTCTTGATGTTTTAGCTAGATAGAGAACTTGAGTCATCACATCCATGATGAGCTGTCTCTTCTCATATGAATAAATGTATGTACATACATAATATTTGCATATATTTTATATTGTTTTATATATGGTTAGAAAAAAATATGTTTTAAAAACTAAATCCTGTTAAACTTTTATTTCATAAAGTACTTACGGATGATTTGATTTTATAGTTTCCAGAGTATAATCTTTACTTTTAAACTACAACTTCCTTATTTACTTTTTTCACCTGGGAAGTCGTTTTTTTACACATAGAAAATCATTAGAAGATTCAGTTACCTGACCACTACTTTCCTAACCTAGCCGGCATGTTTGTACAAGTTACAGAGTGTAACTCACTATTTGCCTTTGTAAACAGTGACTAGAGGACTTACATTTCAATTTTAGCTGAGCATTTAAATATTTTTTAAATGCTTTCTTATTATTTTCTTCTTAGAAGTCATTGAAAACTGTTCTTATATTTATTTATAAGGACTGAATATTTTCTTGAGATCAATCAAAATGCAACACCACCATTGTGAAAGACCACAGCCTTTGTTCTTTAGCATCCTCTATCAATCCAATACAAATGTCACTTCCTAAAGGAAACATTTTCTTCATTGTCCTTGATAAAATTAATCTTGAAGAACAGACATTTTCTGTACCTTTAATGATTTGACAATAGAAACACTGCTTTTCTTGTGGGAACAGGAAACTACACCTTTAAAGTTAACAATTCTAGAAATCTATAAACTGAGCTTATTTGCATTTGTAGACATCAGTTCTTCCCAATGTCATTTCCTTGGGAAATATGCAGACCCTGAAGATACAAGTCTTTAAAATCAAAAAGATCAAAATCCATTGCTATTCCAGCATGCTCATGGACACCCCAAACCTTAGCTCTTCATTTACTACAGCTTTACAAGAGGGGACAGAATTTACTCTTACAAGGGAAAAACAATTTTAAATTATTGGGCAAGTTGAAAATTATATACACTCCTTTATATCCAAAGTTAGAAGAAATGTTTAATTTGATTTTTTTTATCCCATTCACACAGTTGCCCTGAGCTGTCCATAAGCCAGGTCTTCTCCAGGGGGGAGGAAATTCATCATGTAGTTTTTGAGAGTCTTGTGTTGTCTATGAAAATCGAGACATAGACTCAAGGTCACCTCCACTGTGGGGCAGGGGAGGGTCATGTCCATCTGTCCTCCAGATCCATTTACTGTGCTTACAGCAGTCAGGTAAGACTCAGATGCATCCAGAAATCATTTCTAATCTGTGCACCCCTGGACCCAGTCAAATTGACGCATAAAATTAACCATCGAAGGTGGGATCAGTGTAAAGAGACTGAGTCTTTTGGAAATGCTCAGTTCTCTCTAGATGGATAGGGAAAGATAACTCACCCACGACCTTCAGCAAGGGAACTGAGGGTAGCAACAAGTTTTCCATCCCTGGACACTTTTAGCATTGGAGGGAAGCCACAGAAGAGAAAGGAGCACCATCTGGAGGATGGGAAGGGTTAAACTAGACATGTAACCTCCACAATCTACTTCAATCCTAAAAGTCTTTTACTTTCCCTTATTGTTGGCAGTTATTTCAAAAACCAAGACAATGAGTGCTTGGATTGAGTTTTGCCAAAAGCAGACACTGACATGAGGATTTGCATGCTAGTAGTTCATTAGAGGAGTGATCCCAAGACCAACTGTGAAAGGAGTGAATGGAAAAGTCAGGGAGGAAGGAGCAAAGCCAAAAAAATCATGTGTTCATGGGTGTGCTACTACTGAGGGCAACCAAGGCTGGATTGTGTTGAAGAAAGATGAAACATACCCCAGAACTAGCCCTGTTAGTGGGAGAGCAAGGAATTTTGAGTGATTATTCAGCATACCCATATTTTATTGGTTAATAAAATTTCCTGGGGTATTAACTTTCCAGAACCTTTGGCCTGCCCCCCATGAGAGTGTCCTCAGGAAGACAGAAGAGAATTATCTGTAGATATGGACACTGTCTGAAGATGAAGTCCAGAGTGGACCAAGGAGATAGGGCTGGGGCATCAGCAGTCTTTGCTCTTGGAGGTTTGGATATGATGCCTCTTCCCCATGTCCCTAGGCTCTTCCAGGGAGTTGGCACCATTTCTAGGAAGTCAATAAAGAGATGGAAAATTCCATCCTCTGTAAGAGCCAGTTCAACGTGTCCCCAAGAGAACCATGCACTAGGGCTTGGTCAGCTAACTGTTCCTGCTCAGCTGCCTCTTATTACTTCCTTCAACACAAGTGGGTTCACGGCATTCAACTTTTCAAAGAAGCTGTTAGGTGATTTTATGGAGCTGGACAAATTAATGCTAAAGTTCATTTGGAAAAACAAACATGCAAGAATAGCCAGAAAAATAAAAAGAAAATTACAAGGGAGACTCACCCTAACAGACATTAAAGTGTGCTTTAAAGCCTCTCTAATTAAAACACTGTGATAACATGAAGAGACAAACAGGTCAGCGGCACAGAAGAAAAAGACAAAATTTAGATCCTAATGCGTAAAGAAATTTAGCATGTGACAAAGGTGGCATTTCGAAGCACTAGAGTTAAAAATGGACTGTTTCATAAATTATTCTGGGACAAACTAAGTAGCCTTTGGGGAAAGTATAAAATTAGGTCTGTATCTCATGCCATTCACAAGAAAAAAGCTCTAAGTGTATTAGGAATGGCAGCATAAAAAGTAAAACCATAGAAATATCAGAAGAAAGTGCAGGTGAAGTCCTATGTAATCTTGGGGTTAGGAAAAACCTCCTAACATCAACTCGAAAGTCATAGGAAATGAGACAAAAGATTGACTGATACATTTTAGACGGGAGCTGTGGTGCACACCCGTAATCCCAGCGGCTCGGAAGGGTGAGGTATGAGGATCACAAGTTCAAAGTCAGCCTCAACAACAGTGAGGCACTTAGCAACTCAGTGAGACCCTGTCTCTCAATAAAATACAAAATAGGACTGGGGATGTGGCTCAGTGGTTGAGTGCCCCTGGGTTCAATCCCCGGTACCCAAAAAAGGAAGGAAGGAAGGAAGGAAGGAAGGAAGGAAGGAAGGAAGGAAGGGAGGGAGGGAAGGAGGGAGGGAGAAGTATTACTACACAAAATTTTTAAATTTCCATGACAAAGAAAACAACACAAGTCAAAAAACAATTGTCAAACTTGGAGAAAATGTTCCACAAATGAAAAGCTAATGTACCTTACATGTAAAGAACTCTTAAAACTTGAAGGACAAAGATCCAGAAATCTCACAGAAAAAAATGGGCCAAGCTCCGTCTATGGGTTAGACTCCTTCTACTTTTTACCCTTCTTTCCTTTCAATCTCCCTCACTATTAGACACCCAACACACGCCCTGCGGCCTCTCTCCTCCCTCTTCCACAGCCTCTGCCTGCCCTGCTCTTCCTGTTGACCAGCTCCCAGAGTTCTGTCCATCCCATCAGCTTCAGCTGCTCAGTGGATGCACATTTATCCAGTGCCTTTCATATGGCAACGAGGATGCAAAGGTCAGTGTGCTCTGGACTAGTCCAACAGGCTTCATGGTCTGACGCAGCAGTTCTTATCCACAGGGCATGTTAAATTCACAGGACCGACGTCACAGATCTGTTGGATGCCTGTCTGATTTTCTGTAGGCTCTATCTTAGATCCGACTAGATCTAATCTCTTGCTGTGACTCCACCCCTTTTCCCATTGCACCTCGTTGACTCTGAATCTCCAACGTCTTCAAATCCAATGTGTCATTTTCTCCTCTGTTCTCATGGGAGACACTCATCTCTCAACGCTGGTGTTTATATCATTCTGGCTTCTGTTAGGGCTCAGTACCCCGGGCCCTGAGTGCTCTGGGCATTCCTGTGTCTCCCAGAGCACCAAGCACCACCCTTTCTCCTCCACGTCGATACCAGCAAACACTTGTGAAGTCGAACCGTATGTCATTGGTTCATGGACTAAAACAGGAAGCAATCATGAATGGGGAACCTGAGCTCTTAAGCAGCTGGTGACCTGGCCTGCACCCAGGAAAATAAGTGAGGAGGACTTTGTATCCTTCTATATGTACCACCCAACTGCACGCAGTGCGTTCACTCTCTCGGAAAACCAGCTTCCTGCAGCAAAGAACTGGAGACAGGAGCAAGAGAGACGTCGTGGCTGCTGGCAGAGCAAGGTGAGTTTGCTGAATCTAGTGGTTTCTATGGATCACTGAGGGACTGATAAGGCTTTTTGCCAAATGAGATCTGCGGGGAATCTGAGAGTGGATGGAGGCCCTCGCGGGGTTGATTGGATTAGCTTTCATGGGTCTGCTCCAAAAAAAAGAAAGAGAAAAAAAAAGAGAGAGAATGTTAAAGCCACATCAGAATTTATAAGTGGCCTAGAAAATTAAGCAACATAATCCCCTCGATGAGCATCTGCTGCACTGGCCTTGTGCTGTCCTTGAGAGGGACAACCTCCATTCAGCTAACATGTATGTGACTAGGACCTTGGAGAATGCACGTTCGCTCCCCACCCTTGGTTTCCTTCTCCAGAAAATCAGAGAATTGAGCTCAATGTTCTCCGTTCTCCAACTAGATGCTTTCCAGTTCTGGCATTCCACTATTGGGTACAACTAGTATACACAGAGCATCCCGCCAAACACTACTAGACACACAAAAATGGGAAAGACAGAGCTTCTGCCTTCTGGTGGCACTAAACCTGCCAGGCCTTCCTTTCCTCATCAGTGAAACCTGGCAATCGAGAAGGTTAAAGGAGATGCACTTGTAAAGCGTTGACTGCCTGGGAGTCTAAGCTACCCTGTACCTGGCGTCTAAGAGTATCTCTAGAAGGGGATTAGTAAACTCCTCTTAGAAGCTCAGATGAGCAGAAGCCAAAGTCCTTCTCAATTACTTTTTTTCTACAGTTCTTTTTATTTTTATTTGTTTTTAAGGGGGAGAGAGAGAGAGAGAAAAAATTTTTTAATATTTATTTTTAGTTTTTGGTGGACACAACAGCTTTATTTTATTTTTATGTGGTGCTGAGGATCGAACCCAACACCCCGTGCATGCCAGGCGAGCGAGCTACTGCTTGAGCCACATCCCCAGCCTCTATAGTTCTTTCTAAACATAAGCATAAGTGCATAAATAATGACTCTATCACATTTGGGTTTTAACAGCATGAATTCAACGACTCCAGCAGGCCCCATGGCCAATTCTGTGTTTGTGGTGGCACCCCACAATGGCTATCCTGTGCTCCCAGGAGCTGCGTCTCAGGTGCCCCTATATCCAAACAACCAGCCTCAAGTCCACCTAATTCCTGGGAACCCCTCTGGTTTCGTGTCAAGTGTGAATGGCCTGGTTCCCCAGAAAGTCTTGAAAGAAGGCAAGGTCTTAGGGGTAAGTGGAATCTCAATCTGCAGGCCAGTGGCCACGGGCTGATGTTGGGGAGCCAAGGGGAATTCTGGGAAATGCACCTCATCCAGCAGGTGGGGTGGGAGCTGAGATGGCCGTGCCCAACCCACGCTTATTAGAAAACTCAGCTGTGTGACCACCCCAAGGGCCTCAGTATAAGGCCTTTTATTTTCTCATGTAGGCATTTTAGGACAGAGGAAGAAAAGCAACAACAACAAAATAAAGCAGTGCCCATCAATGTAGATTCTGTTGCTGACGACCATGTGGGTCCACAGTGTCTCAGGAAGAAATTGAGTCCCACAAGGACAAAGTAAGCCACAAAGTGGAGTCAAAGCCCAGTGTGATGAAATCAAACCTTCACCCAGTAGAGCAAACAAAGGAAAGTCAGACAACCAAACATCCCCAACTAACCCTGAGAAGTGGTGGTGGGTAGGACAAGGGAGGACCATTTCTTTGGATGGCCTAATGATGACATGCGTGAATTCTCATCCAGAATGCCCATGTCCCAATCCTGGCCCCACAATCAGATACTGCTCATGGGAGTGTAAATTGATATTGTCTCCATGGAGGGTAATTTGCCTCTGAAAAATTTACAAAATACCCAGTGATTCCATTTCTGATTCTTCATTCTCCAAATATGCCTACAAGAAATGAATATTTCTGAAATATTCATTGCAGAACAGTTTGTAAAAACAAAAGGATGGAAACAACCAAAATAGCCATCAACAGAACACCAGTTAAATCACTGGATTGTACATCCATTGAATTAAATACAGTGGAGCTACGAAAAGAACAAGGAGACTCTTTATGTAATGACAGAGGCACACTAAAAGGTGCATTGCTCACTGGAGAAAGTAAGGATCAGACATTGTGTATAATTGCTATCATTTGAATAAATTAAGGAAATAATATATTTATATTTGCTACCATACCATGTTTGTGGTATACAACATACATATAGAAGCGTAGATATAGATAGATAGATAGATAGATAGATAGATAGATAGATAGATAGATGCCATTTATGAAAAATGTATATGTATTAGCTTTCTAGAACTGCTATAACAAAGTGCCACAAAATAGAGGACTTAGAACAATAGGGAATGTATTGTCTCACAGTTCTGTAGACTAAACATCTGAGACCACATGTTGTCAGGGTCATACTCCCCCTGAAGGCAGTAGGAGAGAATCTATTCCAGGGTTTTCTCCTAGCTTCTGGTAGCTCATGGACTTATGGCAACATCTATACAATTTTCAAATGGTATTGTTTTTAATAAGGACACCAGTCATGTTGGATTGGGGCCTACCTTAGTCCAGCATGACCTCATCTTTATATCCATACCAATCCTATTCCCAAATAAGGTCACATTCTTAGATATAGGAAGTTTATACTTCTGTCTATGAAGGAGGCATACTTCAAACCATGACAGTATTCTAAAACAAAATAAAATAGAGTTAAGGGCAAAATTTTACTTATAAGATTATTCATTACAATGTAATGTGTAATACAAAAAAACTAGAAACTATCTCACCTGTCCAATCTCGTTACAGCTGCTCTTCAGAATGTTCATAGGCTGGAATCTGGGGAGTCCTCCATACTTACTGTCCTGGGGACATGTTCATGATGAAATATTAAAATAACAAAATGCAATTCTGGGGTATATTGTATATTATATCTTATTACCAAGGTATATATTTGGAAACGAATAACAAAAGGTTATACAACAAAATGTAAATGTTTGTTTTCTCCAGGTGGGAGTCAATTGTGCGTAGATCTTGTTTCCTTTTCGTATTTCCCACATTACCTTTGAGACCTGGAAAACCAAACATTTACTAAAATAAAACAGAGGCTCAGCGGGGAGGCAGGGTCCAGCCTCAGACACAAAAGCTTCCTGTGGTTCTCCTACAGGCCCTCCAGATCCTCATTGGCCTGGTGCACATCGGCCTGGGCTCCATCATGGTGACCGTGCTCTCTGGCTACTACGTGCCCATCTCCTTCTATGGGGGCTTCCCCTTCTGGGGAGGCATCTGGGTAAGGAACTCCAGTCGCCCACAACTGAGTTTCCAGAAGGTGCCCACATGCTCAGGGCCACCTCGTCAATGTGTGCAGCCTGTCCCCTGCAGAAGGTCCCCATCCACAAAGTGTAGAGTTTGTGACAGCTCCTGCAACAAAGTGTCACCAACTAGGTGGCCTACAGGATAGAAATGTCACCTCCCAATTCTGGAAGCTAGAAGTCCAAGGTGTCAGCTGGATTGGTTCACCCGAGATCTCTCCTCCTCCTGTGTTTTCCCGTGGGTCCCCTCTGGGCCTGTGTCCTAATTTCCTCTTCTTATAAGAACACCAGTCAATTGGACAAGTGCCCACCCTGATGACCACATTAATCCTTAGGCCATTTTAAAGGCCTTACCTTCAATACAGTCATATTCTGAGGTCTTGGAAGTTAGACCTTCAGCATATGAAATTTGGAAAAGAGACACAATCCAACCCATAATATCAAGTTACAGCTTTGTGGGTGGCATTCACCCAAAGAGGTTGTCTTTCCTAATTCACTGCGACCAGGGAACCTTCTCTGAGTTCATCAGCCCAGAGGTGGCTCCTTTTCTTACTGCACGAAGACGCACCCACTTGCAAAAGAGACGTGAGGGACTAGGTCCTCAGGTGCTGCTCCACAAGGTCCCAAAAGCCTGAGCTCCAGCAACAAAACACTTCCAATTTTGAGCAGAGGCTCTCCAGCCAGGGGAGAGCAAGTGTCTGTGTGCTCAAGTGTGTGTGGGGGGGTGCTCTGGAGGCCCCATCTTGGCAAAATATCTAGTAGAGTAGACATGCATTTTTTTTTTTCTGGAAAAGTTGATAGCTTTAATCGGATTCTCAGGGTGATCTGTGACTCCATAAAAGGTTAAGAACCCCAGTCCTTCCTCTACTCCAGCTTAGCCTTTGTGACTCTTTCATCCCCTCGCCGGCATCCTAAACACACACACACACACACACACACACACACACACACACGGCCTGCTTGTCCCTCTCCACCTACCTTTCTCTTTTTCTCCCTTCTTCTCTTACACAGCCTTTCCCTTGACCGTGTCACACACCCACCTGTGACTCAGCCGTGACTTCTCCCACAAACAGCAAAACGCCACAGTAACCTAGATGTCGGCCTTGCCAGCCTGTCTTATATCACTTAAATGTCCTGTAGCATTTAAATTAAGTAGCGAGAGCCGTCCCCCCTCCTCACGGCCACACAGGGTCTTCAGAACACAGAGCTGTGTCTCCCTCTGAGCCCCTGCTCCTCTTCCTCCCTCCAGCTGCTCATCGTCCTAGGCTGGGCTCTCTCTCCTCTGCACGAACCCACACTTGGAAACCAGCCCCTTCCCCCCCCAGTGACCCACAAACACCTGTGCCCGCACCTGGACCCCCGTGGAGTCTGGGATTATGGTAACATCACAGCCACGCAGCCGCCTGCCACGAGCATCAGGTTCCACGGAGTGTTCAGGAGCCGCAGGGGATGCCTGGGCCCCTGTGGTGTGCCTTGCTGTCGTCCCACCACCCTCCCGGTGGCTCAGGGCCCTGCAGTCCCCACAGCCTTCCCCCTTTCCTCTGGAGGGTTCTGCCCTGTCTCTCTGAGGCCAGGACTCTGCTTCTACTTCCCAACGGTCTCTCATGTCCTCTTCCCAAGCCCAGACCCTTCCTTTGGCCCCTCAGGATCGGCCGTGCATGCCAGGCCCAGCCCTTTCCTCCCTTCCTGTCAAGTCTCTGTAAAGGAGGGCCATGAAATTGAGATCTGCTTTTCCACTGGTAGAAAACTAGAGCATCCCCCGTAGGAAGCAGGAACGGGCAGAGTGAGCTTTCACTGCAGCCAACGGCGTCCACTTGGGGCACGTGCCTAAAGATTCTATTCCCATATTTAAAATGGGAAAAATGACCACGAGGTCAGCTGTCATGCAATTAAATGATGCAGGGCTTAAAAGGTGTTTCATGTGGTGGGGGGAGAGAGTCACAGGACATGGCTGCTAGTGGGTGTGGGGCTCTTTGGGGGTTGCTGAATTGTTCCCAACCAATAGTGATGGTTACAAGGACTCCATAAATATACTGAAAATAGTTGGATAATATGCTTTGAATAGATGAATTGCATAGTATGTAAATTATCTCACTGAAAACATTTACAAAAAAATAGCACTCAGCAAATCCTAGCTCATGCTTCTCAGAGCACTTTTGCCACCACACTGGGCAAAGGATGGCAAGTGAGCCCATCAGGCCCAAGGCCTTCAGGATACCAGGGTTGGAAGGAAATGCACACAGTCTGCACCACCATCCCCAGCATCAGAGGCACAGCATTTACTTAAATAACCCAAAGATACAGTTCACGTCTATAGACAGGCAAAGACTATTTCAGGGCTTGTATGTAAAGGCAGCAAAGAAGATGCTGGAAGTCTTTTTCCCTCTTCCTTCCAGAGCCCCAAACCTCACGGAATATAACACAAAGACTGGAGAGCCAAGTGCACATGTAGGGAAATGAAAGACAAGGAAATAAGCTAACATTTATTGATCATCTACTATGTGCAGGATACACTACTTGCCAGACGCAGGGTATCAGTTATCTCATGACAATGATGCCTTACAAGAGAAGCAAATTTCCCCATTTTTCAGAAGAGGAAATAAAGACTTAGAGAAATTAATAGCTTACCCAAGATCATATGAGTTCCTGTTTAAAACCAGCTCTGCTAGATCCTAACACCTGTTTTTATCACCTCACTGTCCTGTCACACGGTGCCAATCCGCTCATTTACTTTGTCCCTCATGTTGAGCCCATGGTCCCTGCAAAGGAATTCAGTGTGTGCTCCCAGAATCCCAGACACCTGAGGCAGGGTGCTCTCACCCTCGACCCCTTTTAAACCTCCTCTCTTCTGCACCAGTTTATCATTTCAGGATCCTTCTCGGTGGCCGCAGAAAATCAGCCCAATTCCTCTTGCCTGGTGAGTTACGTCCTCAGACTGTGTCTCCCCGTCAGGGACCTATGGAGGATGGGGGCCAGGGAAAAGGTTACCATGCGATCCTTCCCCCTCCTTGACCTCCTATGACCAGGCCCAGGGCTCCCACGCACAGGCTGGCCCCGGCGTGAGGCCTCGTGAGCCTTGCCCTGGAGACCAAGTGGGAAAATCCTAGATAACTCAGGGGAGGGAAGGAACGACACAGTCAGCTCAGTTAAAGTCAGGAGAGAGGTGGGAGGGAATGAAGAGTGTCCTTCAGAGGCCCTCACAGGGGACACAGTGTTCCCCAGAGTCCTGGCCTCCCCTCTACTGAGCCAGGAGCCAAGCATGCTTGCGGCCCACAAAGCAGAGCTCTGGCCAATCCTGGGGGGCTGAGGGAGCCTCCAGCACCCACTTCCCTGGGGAATCCAGCCAGCTGAACTCGAAACATCAATGTGTTCTTCCCCACAGTGGACCAAGATGGTACTTTCATTTCTCTGACAAGCAGGTTTTTCCAGGATTGGGGTCTCAGGGGGACCAGGTCCCTAAATCAGATGAGATGAATTTGAAAATCTCCAAAGGGATCATTAAAATGTCTGGGAAAAATCTTTCTGCACCTGGGCCAGAATCATGGAGCACCCAAGCCCATCACATCCCCAGACACTGCACTGAGATTCCTGCCTGTCTCCTATGGGATAAGTGGGTAGGGGGTTCCCCAAGATGAACCTGGGGAACACTTGTCCAGCAAGTGTTAGATGAACTTGGGACCATCTCTTTTATTTCCCCCTCTCTGGAATATCCACCATTCTCATCAAAGGCTCTGAGAAATCCTGCAGAAAAAATATATATGTATTTATCTTTATTCTACACAGCCCTTTTTTAAAGCCATAATTAAACCCCAGAGCCTTTTTAAACAGAACACTTCTTTACTTGCTGGAGAACAAGGGCTCCTGGGATTCACACTAAGAAACACTTTTTGATGAAAAGAGGTACGGAGATAGCTGGTGGTAATGGTTGTATAACAATATAAATGATTTAATACCCCTGAACTATAACACTTAAAATGGTTGAATTGGTAAATTTGAAGTTAAGAATATTTTAACACAATAAAAATACCAGGCTGGGGTGGGGCACTTGTTGAGTCTCTGCTTATCTTAGAATCCTTTTCTCCTCCCACCCTGACCCTCTGTGTCGTCTTCAGCTGAACAGCAGCGTGGGCTTGAATATCTTCAGCGCCATCTGTTCCGCCGTGGGAATCATACTCTTCATCACGGATATAAGCCTCGTCGGAACTTATGCCGACTTTAATTATCATCCTCCCTATTATAACTGGGGTGTGGTGAGTATCCCTCCCAACCGGGGTCCTCTGGATCTGACCCAGGAAACTGCCAGAAAGAGTCCGACAATCAAGCTTCCCTCTCCGAGCACTGAGGGCAAAGAAGCTGCTGTCGGAATCAAAGTTTAAAGTCCCTGACTTTTCTCAATGTTAGTCACTGCTTTTATAAAACAGTACATACTTGGGTCCATGTTGGGAGTTGTCAGCAGGATGGCTCATGCACCCAACCTGCCCCTCCTCCTCTCACATTCTCGGTCCCCTACCCCTTATCAGAGAGCAGGAGTTGGCAAATGCTTTCTGCAAAGCACCAGAGAGTATTTGAGCTTTACAGGTCAAATGATTTCTGTTTTGCAGCTACGGCAGACCTTTAGCAGCCACAGAAAACATCAAATGAATGAGCATGGCTGTGTTCTGATAAAATTTTATTTACAAAATAGGCAGGGGGCAGGATTGGGCCCCTGGACCCTAATTCTCTAACCTGTGTTATCACTGGTACTGTTCAGGGGGAAGAGCATGTAAGCTACATATGGGATTTTAAATTTTCTAATTGACACATTAAGGGGAAAAAAACATCAGGGGAAACTAATTTCGATAATAAACTTTGTTAAAACTAAAATATCCAGATTTTCAATTACACAAGCCATCAGGGTAGAAGATCATGAAGTCACTATTTTGCATTTTGAGCACTGAGTTTTTGAAACCCAGTGTGTGGTTTTGCATTAACAGCTCATCTCTCCTTGATTAATAGCCACATGTCACGTACTCAGTAGCCACGTGGCTAATTAACCGAACAGGCCAGCCATGGATGAGCTGTGTCCCCTGTAAATCCTGTCCTCCATCTGCAAAACTGCCCAAGTCCTCCCCCACCCCCTCCCCCTCTCCCCCATCTGCCCTCTACGTCATCGAGTCCCTCCTTACTAGAGCATTTCCATCAGCATAGAGATTCGGTCTTATTTCTTTCAACTTGAAAGACAAATAAATAAAACTTCCTTTGGTCCCACTTCCCCGGTCAATTATCACTCTATTTCTTTAGTGCTTTTTGCAGAAAATTCCTCACAGAACCTGCCTGTGCTCACCGTCTCCAATTCTCTCCCATTTTCTCTCAAACCACCCAGGCTCTCAGCGCTACTGTCACTTCTCTAACACCTTGCTCTGCTCCCAGCCCCCAGTCAACCCAGTCCGAGGCCCTCCCTTGGCGCCACGCCCCGCCCCGGCCACGCCCCGCCCCGGCCACGCCCCGCCCCTGCCATGCCCCACCCTGGCCAGCCGATTTCCCCTCCACCTCGCAGACCCCATGGTTGGTCCTCTCCTGTTTTTCTCACTGCCTTTTCAATCTCATCCAATGTGGGGACTTGAAACACCTTTCTGTGACAATGACACCCCAATGCACAGCTCCAGCAGATTCCCCTGCCACACACTCCAGACTGTCACATCGTTAGTCAACCCATGCACTCAGTGTCCCCATGGGCAGACCTGACCTCCAGGTTTCACTTGCCAAACCTTCTCTACTTGGTTCTCCTTGTTCCAATCAAAGGCAGTGCCATCTCTCCAGGATCTGGGGACAGAACCTTGGAATAATCATCGACGCTGCCTCACAGCCATTTCCTCGGGGAATTGTGTTTGATTCTTCTTTCAAAATGTGTCCAGAATCAGGCCATGGTCCCTTCCTTCCTCCATGGCCACTCTGGCTAAGACACTGCATGTCTCATGTCACAGCTCTTGTTAGCGCAGTAGCCAGGGTGACCCCTCTGACATGGAAGTTCTGTCTCTTCTCTTCTAGAAACCCATTTGCTCAGAAAACGCCCCTGAAATGCCCTCTCAAGGTGTTTCCCTAAACAATGACCCTCCTTTCCTTAGAGAAGCCCTGGGCAGGAGTGGCAAAATGACATCTCCCACCCACATATGAGCCTCGCAAAAGCCCAGAGACATCTTTTCCCCTTAAGACTAAGCGGCAGCGGGACCATAGAGATGGTCCAAGACAGAGCCACCATACAGGGTCGGCCGGATGTCCAGTCCGGCACCCGTGTCCTCCTGATCCCCTCTGCTTCCAGAGCCCTGGGGTTGCTATTTCTGCCGTGCTGCTGCTCTTCTGCCTCTTGGAGTTCTGCGTGGCGTGCGCCTCTTCCCACTTCGGCTGCCAGCTGGCCTGCTGTCACTACAACAATGTGAGTCCCAGGGCACAGATTCCCCAAGACAATGGAAGCAGAGGGTCTTTGTGTTTCCCATTCCTTATCCAGGAGCAAGGGAGCCATGCAGCATCTCAGGGCCTCCACACAGGCCTCTCCTTCCTTTGCCCTTAGTCCTGGGTTGTCTTAGGCCATTTTCTGTTGCTATTACAAGACACCTGAGGCTGGGTAACTGATAAAGAAGTGTATTTAGCTTTCGTTTCTGGTGACTGAAGGTTTCAAACAACATTGCACCAGAGAGCTGGCAAAGACATTCTGGCTGCATCACAATATGGCAGAAAAATAGAAAAGGAAACCCCTAGTACAGAAGAGGCCAGGCCTGTGGGGTAGCCTCATTCTCTAACAAACCCCTCTTGCAAAATCCAATTCACTTCTGTAAGACCCAGCCTGCTCTCTTCATGAGGATGGAGCCCCCTCCCCTGGCCCCACCACCTAGAGGTCCCACCCCCTCAACACCACCACTCTGGGGTCAAAGCTCCCAGCAGGTGAACCTTGGAGAACAAACCCTAACCTCACCATACCATGTGCCTGTTTTCCAGGTGGGCACGGTCATCCCAAATGTCTATGCATCAAACCCAGTGGTCATCCCAGAACCGCCGAACTCAGTGCCAAGTTACTCCAATGTGGGCCAAGGCCCCAAATAAGCCAAGTTCAAGATTCAAGAAGCATCTTTCACTGGGTCCAAAAAGGAGTGCTCCCTTTCCTGGGCTTTCATGCCCAGGTTCTTCCTTCCCTGAACTGAGGGAAGGTTCTCTCCACTGCTCACACCCTGGGCTTCATGCTTCAGGTCAGCCTGGGAAACCCTGCTGCTCTTCTGCTAAAAAGATGGAAATCTCAGATGGATTTTAACCCAGAGGTCCTCCCTCAGGCCCACGCTTCTGCATGCATGTGTGCAGCCACACCTGGGCCTTCGTGCACACGTGTCCTGCGTGGGAGCTTGTGGGTTAGAGGAGCACCTATCTGGACCCCCAGTCTTCACGCTTTCAATCACTGATCCTTTAATAAATATGTCTTGAGCATTTGATATGTTCCCGGCTCTGTTCATGGCAGGAGTGGGATAAACAATGGTGAACATGACATAGTCCTTGACCTTTCATAACTTCCAGCCTCCAAAGAGAGCACACCCTATGCCCAGCATGGTGGTGCACACCTGTAACCCCAGCCATTCAGGAGGCTGAGGCAGGAGGGTCACAAATTCGAGGCCAGCCTCTGCAGCTGACTGAGACCCTGTCTCAACAGAGAAGGAGCTGGGAGTGTGGCTCAGTGGTAGAACTCAGTGGTAGAACTCTTGCCTAGCATGCACAAGGCCCTGGGTTCAATCCCCAATGCCACAAAAAAGAGGGAGAGAAGACACTGTGTGAGCGATTTCTTGTGACACAGGGCAGGGTAGGGGGGACAGGTGTACAGAAGAAACCCAGAGGTGGCCATGATGAAGTCTGGCAGCCATGTAGCCAGGGGTGAGGAGAGCAGAGAGCGAGGCTGTCGGAGGAAGCCTCTTGCCGGGCCGTTAAAGAACAGGAAGGGTTTTCTTGGTGTGATACAGGAGCTCTCTAAGGGAAGACACCCGGAGAGAGTGACCCATCCTCTGGAGTGACCAGGCCTTTCTGTGCTGTTACTTCCGAATAAATAAGGTGACAGAGATTTCAACCTGTAAATTTGGGGGGATGCTAACAGTCCATGTGGAAGAGAATTTGTGGATTTTATCGATGGGGTTTCAGAGTCCACACTGAAAGAAGTCATGAAGAAACGACTTTGAGCTTTGGGTTTTGGTGCGTTGTGGTTCTCAGCAAGAGGAAGGAGGCGAATTCGGCCATGTCAGGAGACGTCTGTGGTAGCCCAGCTGGGGGTGGAGGAGGGGTGCCGTTGTATCCTGTGGGTAGAAACCAGGGTTGATGCCAAACGCCCTGCAGTGCACAGAAAGACCCCTCAGCAAAGAGCTGTCTCGCCCACAAGGCCAACGGAGACCAGAAAGAACAACACCCGTGATTGTGTGAACAAGCTATTCAGACCTTGCTTTCCCAGCTCTCTCAATCAAACAGAAAACCAGATGTGGGACTCCAGCTTCCTTCTCAATGAAAGACATGGCACAAACCTGATGGGGTTCAGGACACATGACCTCAAAATCCAGCACCTGGGCCTTTGGGAAAACAGAAGGATCTTCTCCCCCATCCCCAAGCAGGTAGAGAGGACCTCATTTGAAAGGACCTCCCTGTGCCCAGAAAAAAAGGAACAGCCTGTCTGAACACACAGGGCTGGCGAGGAGATTGAACAAACAGGCCGTGCTAAGCTCACCTGGGTTTATGACCATCAGATCATCCTTTTTGATCCAATCGTGCTTCTCCATGACTTCTCACTTCCTCCTCCAACCAGGCATAAAAACACACAGGTTTACGGTGTCGTCAGATCTTCATTTCCTTATGAGGCTCCCACAGCAAATAAAACTGACATTAAAGAGGTGTGTGTGCTTTTTCTCTTATTGATCTCTTCTGTCATTGGGAGCTTAGCTGTGAACCCTGCACCAGGGAGATGAAAAGGCAGTCCTCCTCCCCCACAGACCTATAAAGCAGCGCCTCCCTTCTCACCAATCTGATTTTGATCTTGGAAAACACAGTCATTTTCATTAAAGGTATTTATTTCTGTGAACAGCTAACACAGGGTTTCGTTTTTAAATGGATACTTTTAAACTGTCTCCATTTTTGTTTCTACGATGGTAAATATCAACCCACATGAACAAATGCTCTTTGAAAGTCCTTAATAATTTTTTTAAGGGAGTAAAGAGGTCCTGGGAGCAGAGAGTTTGGGAACCCCTGGTCAACCCGATGAGTCCCTCCTCAGAGCCCTGCAAGACCTCCCAGCACCGACAGAATGAGGGTAGATGCCAGACCCTGGTATTCCAGGATCTCCTCAACTGTCCTTCAGCCCCTCTTCCCCGAGGACGAATCCCAGTCCTCCAGTTGGTCAGCCTCTCCGAGGCTCCTGCCCTGGATTCCCCAGTCTTGGGCATCTATTCCCTCATTCATTAAACACCCAGCACCCGCCTACACAGATAAAAACCAGACCCCGGGGGCTCAGAGGCTCATAAACAAAAATATACAAATACAAGATTGGCAGTGGTACAGTACACAGGACAGAGTCAAGTGGCAGGCGGCCTAGGAGTTCAAGACAGAACACAGCAGAAGAGGCAAGAGTCTACATTTTTCAAGTCACGGCAGATTGGCTCAGGTGATGACTTCTTTAGATGGTTGTGAGTTTGACAAATGAAAGTGCCTCCCCCCCTAAGGAGCCGTCAGAAGGTGCCTGATGAAGTAGAGAACTGACTGTCCTCTCGAATACTATGCAGAGCATCCGGAGATTCTGGGGGTGGCTTTGCAGGGGCAAGGCGGGGGGGAGGGAGGGGGGGGCTCTGAAATGAGAAGAAAAGGAAATTGAAGGCAGGAGCAAGAGGGAACCTAGAACCGTGGAGGAAGGCCAGGGTCCTGGAGAAGACGGGGCTAGTTCCAGTTCTCTGGCAGGAGGAGGCGAGGAACTAGGATCAGAGATGTTCCGGCCTCAAGGATAGGAGAATGGCTTAGCTTTGCTGTCCTGCACCTTGGCCAAGCCCTCTGACGCCCACTTTTAGATAATTCTGCCACACAGAACTGCTTTGCCAAGTTCAGCTTCAGGAAAATCCAGGAAGGATCTGTCAAAGTCCAGCACCCACATAGACATGGATCTCCAATAAAGGAACTTTTATTTCAGAATAAACAAAGAACGGGGCTGCTACCCAGGACACACAAGCACAGGCCTGGTGGCCTCTGCTATGTCCGGGGACCAAAGGAAAGATTGGGGCTTCTATTAGGACAGAGAAGTCTATCCACCCTCTTATTTTAAAAGAAATTCCCCTGAACTTTTGGGGCCAGCAAGAGCTCTGATTAGTGAGTGGTAGGTAGAGCTAGTCTCTTAGGGTCACAGCTGCAGTTTGGTCATCAGTGCTACCAAAGCAGTCTTAAAGACCATTTAGTGCTCCTGGATCCAAGCTGCATCACGTGATCTCTGCCTCCTGTTCACCTGGCACTCACTCCCATGTTCATATTTGTTCCGGTGTCTACATTTCCCCTTTCCATAAGAATATCCGTTGTATTGAATTAGGGCCAACCGTAATAACCTCATTTTAATTTAGGTGCAATTGCAACGACTCCATCTCCAAATAATTCCCCATCTCCTGATAGTTTTCTGTGTCTGGAGCACAGTACAGTTATTAGTACAGTTGTGTTACTGCAGCCCAAGTGTTTCAATGCATCAAGGGCCCACCTCAACCCCAAAATAGCCTAACTCACCCACCCCCTGTGCTTTATCATCTGTGGGTGAGTATGCACACAGTGCCCCCTCCATACCCAGGGGTCACTCTCCAATTCCTTCCACCCAACTGTTTCCCAGAGCTTCAGTCTCTGAGAGGCTACTCAGAGTTTCAGAGATGCTCTGATCTTGCTCTAGACAGGCTCCACACAGAGAATTAGAAGCTGCTTCTGCTAAAGGCAGTTCCCTTGGGCCAGCAGATGCCCTCAGAGTAACCAAAAGCAGGAAAAGGCTTGGAATCTCTGCTTTTCATGTCTTCTTTATATTAACTTCAGGGAGCGGGGGTCCATCCCTTCTGCTCAACTCTGCATGTTAATCATTCACAGAGCCCTCACCTACAGCTGGGAATCCATCCCCTCCAAGGCTGAAGACACCAAGATCAGACTAATTAAGGCATTTCCAAGATGTGCAGGGATATTCCGCTGCCAGATTTCACAGTCTCCTATTCCAAACCCCTGGAGTGGCACCTAGAAGTCTCTAGTCATTGCCCTGCACCTTCCAGGCACAGGGGAGCCTTGCAGGCAGATGGTGTCTTGATGAGACTGCACCCCTAAGCAGGAGTGATCATCCCATGGGAAATGAGTTACCCCCTTGCAGGATCACAGGTCTGCTAGACATACATCCTGAGCAGCCAGTGGAGATTGCCTCCTCGTGCAGTAAGGACCCCTCTGGGGCTGCTTCACACAACCAAAACTGAAATCATGATCCACCAGACCACCGTCGGACCACTGCTTAATGATGCAGACCTCTCATCCCGACCCCAGTTCTTCCTCTTTAAACCAAATCTCAGTACCTCAAAGGCAGGGCAGAGTTCTTGGTCGCACCTGTCTTCCCAGGATGCCATATAATCAGAGTTCCTTTCCTGCTTTCTTCATCGATACATTTTCCATTTAGTTTTTGGAGCAAGTGGCTGGACCTGACTTGTTGGGACCCCAGAGTTGGGCCTCTGGCAACAGGTCCTCCCTTTCCCATTCCTCATGTGCCGTGGATCACATGAGCAAGAGTGTCAGGCGAAATCGCAGAGTTAAACCCAGCTTCTTCAGCTCCTGTGTCCTCTGTCCCAGGTAGGAGTTCCCCCTCCCACATGCGCCACAGAATGCAAACACAGTGGTGAACCTGAGCAGGACATTTTGGCCTGAAGTTAAATCAGTTAAGAAGAATCTTAACTGACCAACAGGTTCATGTTCCGGGAACAAGAAATGAATATCTATGGTTGGAAGTCATTGAGATGACAGGCATGCTGGTTACCAGAGCAAACACTGACTCAATAGCGAGAGTGACAATCCGGGGTCCTAACACTGACAACCCCCGAGGTCAGGGTTGGCAGCTCAGGGCATGCTTTTGGCGACGATGGAGGCGCTGATTCCCTTCCTGTTTCTGTGTGTGATGGGCCAACCCGTCACCCACAGCGACCAGCTCTGTTCTCAGGGTTTGTTTTGCTTTGTGTTTTTTTTTTTTTTTTCTGATGCCACATTAATAATAATTGACCCAGAGCAGTGAAGAAGGAAAGGGAAAGGGAAATTCTCTGTTTAAACAGAAGGCCAGGCAGACTGGCAGGTGTCCAACAGTACAGGGTGCACGGGCCTCAGGGCGTCTACAGCAAGTCCCTCTTGATTTGTGAGGGAAAATCTGCTGAGTGGGCTGCCCTTTGGCAGGACTCAGTCCAGTTTGTTGGTCTTAGAAAGACCCAGTAAGAGCTTCCATTGTGAAAGCTTATATAAAAAAAATATTGTTATTATTTAAAAGTCTGTTTTACAATGAGATCTCTGCAGGGTGATATCTGCTTCCTGCATCCACAGGGCTTCCTTACCTGTCTGGGGGACAGGAAGGGGGAGGCACTGGAGTGTCACCTGAAGGGACATGCTCCCTGGCAGAGGACTTCTATTTCCTTGGGTTCTTCCTGCTGCTGCTCAGTTGGCTCAATGTGGGGATCACTTAAGTTTTTCTCCAAAGGCAAAGGGACAACCCTAATCCCTTCCCCAACAAAATGCCACTGTCACCCACCTACAGGTTGTCTCAGGAGCCCACTTTCCCTGAAGGTTCAGAGTGAGGGGAGGTTGCCATCAGAGGCAGAATCTGCCCAGCCCTGAACACCAGCCGCCCCTGCTCTGTGCCTCAGTCCCCAGCAGCCTGTTTCTGCAGCTCCGCCCGTCCACGCTGCTGGGTGCCACCTCTGCTCTCACCATCTCCATGTCCTTGCTGTCACTGGCCCAAACCCTCAGGGCCCTGTTCACTGCCCACACAGGACAGTCTAGCTGGTCACTGTCTTGCTCCCTGAGACCTCCCCTTGTCACCTGAAGCCACCGTCCAGGTGTTGGCCCAGCAGCCACATCCTCTCCTTGCAGTAGCCCCGGCCTTGAGGGGTCAGAGAGCGACTCTTCCACCCCCTTGGCCTCAGAAGCCCCAGGAGACATTCTCCCCTGAGCCAGGGAGGGGATGGGGATTTCACAGGAGCCAGGGGTGGTCCATCATGAGACCCGACTCCAGCTGAGACGTGTGGGTCCCAGAGCTGCCCTCACGGCCTCTCCTCCCATCTGCTTCCAGCTCCCAGGATGATGATTTCAGGGTGGTTCCTGGTCTTCTGACTCTTGCAGCTCTGTCTTGCCCAGGGGTCTCCTCAGAATGGCTCACGTTTGGCCTGCTGTCCAGACAAATGTAAGTCCTGGGGTTCCCGAAGGTGGAAGGCACCCAAAGTGGATGGGGCCTAGGAGTCTCCCAGCCAGAGGCAGGAGTCGCAGGGTCTGAGGTCCCCCACCTCCTGTCCTTCCTCCGCCCTCCTCAGTGTGCCTCACCGTCCTGGGGGGTTCTGGGAGGCTTCTCAGGATGAGAGAACTGGATGCTGCGTTCTTCCCATGAGCTCCAACCCTCCAGAAAGCAAGATCTAAAATCCTGGTAATCATCATGTACAGAGAACAAAAGAGGTGCCCGCCCCAGGCTTCCGCACCCAGGTTCTCCCCTGGCAAACCGAGGGAAGGTCTCTCCTACTGCTCACACCTGCACCTGAGGCTTCAGTTCAGCCTGGTAGATCCCGCTGTCTGCCACTAAGCCCAAGATGGGAGTTTCGGGTGGATTTTGGTAAAGAAGCCCTCCCCAGCCACAGGAACTCCCGAGGGGCCTTTGAACGCCCAAACCCAAGAAGCTCCCTTTCTGTGACCTTGTGGGCGGGAAGAACAAATTTCTATACACTGAATTTCCACTCGTTCAATCGTTCATTCGTTTAATAAGGGAGAATTCAGCCCGTGGTATGTTTAAGGCTGTGTTCATGGAGGAGGAGCGGGAATGTCGGGCACTGTGAGGCCGTCCTTGGTTTACAGGAACTTGTGGCCTCAGAAGAACAGCATGGAAGCAATTCTCTCCCACACAGGGCATCATGGGGGTGGGCAGGGGGAACCCAGGGGTGAGTGTGACTTATTCTAGCAGCGATCCAGCAAGGGATGAGGAGAGCCGAGAGCCAGCCTGGTGGGAAAGACACACCCAGATGTGGGGGCATAAGGACTTACTTCAGTGTAATGAGCAGACAGAGTCTGGAAGCCACTTGGTGACACTGAGCCACCCCCCAAAATGGCTAGTCCTTCCTGTGCTGTTACCACGGATGCCACGGATCTCAGGAATGCAGCAGCTTCCGGTAAGGAAACTTCCAGAATCAAGAGGCGGCTACATTTTTACTCATCAAAGGATAAGGACTGATTCCAAAGAGCAGTGACTGTGTCCATAACTTCTATATTTACAGAAATAAATATTAGTATTCATGATGACCAACTGGCATCCAAAATGTGACACACTGACAGGTTTTGGATACATTCTGTAATGTCCCAGAGTTGTCAAACTTTCCTTTGTTACGAAAACAATACAGGAGTTTTCTGGGGGGTTCTTTATGTTTTTTTGTTTTTATTACTGAATATAAAACATGCTTGTATTCTTACAAGTAGTTTTAGTCTCTGAGAAGTAGCTTCTAGAGGTCCTGGTGTCTAGAGACCTGTCCCCTTCTGCTTCTGCATCCTCTCTGACCAGGAACCCAGGATGCCCAGCCACTAATCAGGAACAGTGTGACCTCAGGTGGACTTTCGTTTCCTAGAACTGAGTAGGCCTTAGGAAATCACAGGCAATAAAAATAGATTCTTGACAAATGGAGTATGGGTCATTTAGTAGCCTGGTTTGAAACCAGCTACTCCTTATCTGTTTTGTAAGCCAGGACCGTTCTGACCTCAGTGAGGCGGGGTTGCTGAGAGACCAAAGAAAATACCCGGACACTGCTCGGGAGACATGGGGTTTATTGAAACTTAGTAAGTGACCGGGAAAGTCCCTTGGCAGCGGGCTGGACAGGAGCACACCAGGACTGTCACCACAGGTGCTGAAACGTAAGCTACAGAAGCATCAAGGTGCTCGTGGGGCTTTGTTCCCTTGCTGACCAGCGTTCCAGGGAACAGTGCCTTTGGCACAAGCAGAAGAGAGCACTTCCTAGGGAGACACCTCCTGGCCCGGTTCCGAGTGCCTGTGGGGGGAGTCAGGGCTTCTGCAGGTAACACTCACCTGGCTTTCCAGTCCAGCCCACGTTCATGGTCCCCTTGACTTGGCCAGAGTCTTGGGGGAGGCCGGGGGAAGCACTCTCAGCCATGCGGTGCTTGATGACCCTCCTCTTTTGTCTAGGATCATACTCAGGCCAAGAGCCGTGGCCTTCCGGAGGCACAGAGGAGAAGGAGTGGCTCACACAAGGGTGCAAGTACACTGAGCTCCCCAAAGGGGCACCTCTCAGGCCATTCTCTGAGGGCTGGGTGACCACGTCCCCTCAACCTCTCTCCATATCCTTCCTCATTGCCCCCTCTAGGGCTCCCTCAGATTCCACACCAGCTCCTTCTGCAGAACTCCAGCCCCCAGCCCTGACCTCCCACTGGGTTCCCACAGCCTCCTTCCTGACAGTTTGGACCTAGACTTCACCGAGATTCTGCCAACGTGGCTCACCTCTGCAGCAGGGTCACCATGAGGCATTTGGAACAATGTTCCTTTTCTGTCCTACCTCTACCCTATCAGCCTGTGTTCTAGTCCCCTCGGCCTCCAAGGGACCCTCATCAACATAGGGTGACAGCTCTCTGCTCCTGTGGGTGATGGGACTGTGGTCTCTCTGCACGATCCCACAAGCCATCCATCTGCAGGGCTCCAGCCACCCTGTTCACCTCCAGAACAGCAGAGCAGAAAACCGCAAGTGACCTCGGAGATCTGTGGCCTACTGCGCTACTGGGTAGAGGAAACACAGAGGTAGAGGGGACAGAGATTTCCCCCGAGGTCATCAGCCAGGTGGAAACACAGACAGGACCAGAACCAGGACCAGAACCAGGACTCCAAAGGGCAGGTCCAGGGCTCCTTGCAGAAGCAGCAGCATAAGGTGGAAAGAGCCTGGTGAGGTCAGGGCACACGCCGCTCTCTGCTGGCCCTCTGTGCTGGCCCTCGGTGCCAGTTGCCCTCCTTCTTGCCCAGTTAGTGTTCTGTTTTCAACCTTCTCTCTCTCGACCTCAGCTGGACCCGACCCACTGAACCTCTCTCTCCTTAAAACCGTCTCCTGGCTCTGCTCCAGCTTCTCCCGATTCTCCCCTCGTGCCTCCAGCGTGACGCTGCCCTTGGGCTGCTCATCAACACACCCACGCTCACCGTGCAGAGCCCTGGGTAGAGTCGAATGTGCTGATCCACCTATGAAGGTGCTGCCAAGTGACCCCACCCTGCAGACCCAGGCCCAGGCTTCCCATCCTCTGGTCTAGATCCTGCGTGAAGGAAGCCAGGCTATTTCTGGGTGGTATGCCTGCTACCTGGATTCAAGCAATGATCAATATGGATTTGGTGTCTTTGGAATTAAAATTCAGGAGACACAGCTTTATGCAAAGCTGAAAGTATGTTTGAAAAAGCTCAGAAAAGGTGAGGATGGGGATGAGGGGTGGGAAAAGAGAATGAAACTGACAACTTTCCTATGTATAGACAGGAATGTGACTGTGAATTTCACTTTTGTGTGTATCCAAAAGGCACTAATTTTTTAAAACTATAAATAGAGAGAAATGTCATTAGAGGCGAGGAGAGGAAATAGGGGAAGGAAGAGGGAAGAGAAAGGGGAAGATCTAGGAACGGAAATGGAGCACACTATATTCCAGGCCTGTATAATTATGTCAAAACGAACCCCAACATGATGTATAACCATGATGCATTAATAAAGAAAAGGAAGGAAAACAACCTACAATTGTGCTACTGCAGACAAATGTCGAAGTCCACGAGCCCATCGCTGATTCATCAACTTGAGCCACAGCTGAAGTCGCTGTTTACACTGTGCCTGATGTTCTGGGATGGTAATGACCTTTGCAGGCTTGGCCTGTTTCAAAGTCCATACTTCATTCCCAGGGCAGATGTGCAAAGATCTCATGCACATTTGGTGGGAATGTCAACGGGGACAAGATCTGGCCCCATGCCTGTGGGAATTCAAAGCCTCTGGGTGCCACTACACTAGTGGTCATCCATGACAGAGGTAACGATGCCCAGTGACCGCTTTACGGACCAGTAGATATTGGCCTCTTGATTCCCCAGGACTACAACCCACACTTGAGAACATCCTGTCCCACCCAGGGGACTCCAGAGGCCAACACCTGGCCTGGTTTGTGGCTTGCTGCATCCTCTAGATGCCACGTTATATCAGCAGAGTCACTTCATCCTAGAGCCTGCAGGAGCCCTGTCCGTAGGGAGCACCTCACCTGCACACAGGTCTGGATAGAGACCCTGGGCCCTGCCAGCCCTCCCTGCCTGCTTGGTTAGTCCTGAGGGAGGACAGGGTCACGGCTCACTGTGGAACAGTTATTCTCCCCCTTGCTCCTCAGGCCTGCTGAGTACTGTGTCAAAGCTACTGAGGTCCTTCCTGGATCCCAGTGGCCCTATTTCCACCCCCGCTGCAACAATACAGACCAGATGGTCTAGATGGAACCCTTGGCCAGCAAGGCACCTCCACCACTGAGCCAAGCCAATTCCTGCCTTGGATCTCCAAAACCAGGGAACTTTGTGTCCAAGACACCTATGTGGATTTCTCTCATTTTGCTCATGAAACTCGCCCTTGCCTCAACCTCCTTGAAGCTGCCCACAGTTTGCTTTGTCTGAATGACCCCATTCTTTTTTTTAATATGGTGTATGTGACAACAGTATGCATTTTGATTCATTGTACACAATTGCAGCACAACTTTTCATTTCTATGGTTGTATACAATGTAGGGTCACACCATATGCACAGTCATACATGTACCTGGGGTAATGATGTCCATCTCATTCCACCATCTTTCCTGCCCCCATGCACCCTCCCCTTTGCCCAATCAAAGTTCTTCCATTTTTCCATGCCTCCCCCCTCCCCATTATGGATCAGCATCTATTTATCAGAGAGAACATTTGGCCTTTGTGGGTTTTTTTCTCACAAACTCATTGATTTTTTTTCAATTTTTTATTTACTTCTTTTTATGAATATACAAAACAAAAAATGTATATATGTGATGTATCACATTCCTTTTTATCATACATGTATTGCATAATGTTTAACTGAGGCTAAGCACATTTATCTCCTTAAATATTTTTCAGTTCTTTAGGGTGCAAACTTTCAAAATTATTTCTTCCATTTTTTGAAACATACAATACATTATCTACTTCCTCTCTAGTTACCATCTTGTACAATAGATCACCAGAGTTTCTTGCTGCCCTCACCAAACTCTCCCTTGGCCTCTGCTAATTAACATTCTACTCTCAAATTCTATCATATCAACTGTTTTATTTTTATTTATTTTATTCTAATTTGTTATATATGACAATAGAATGCATTATAATTCATATTACTCATATAGAGCACAATTTCTCATATCTCTATACAAAGTATATTCACACCATTTGTGTCTCATACATGTACTTTGGATAATGATGTCCATCACATTCCACCATCATTTCTACTCCCCCCCACCGCACCCTCCCTTCCCCTCCCAACCCTCTACCCTTTCTAAAGTTCATCTACTCCTCTCATGCTCCCCCTCCCTACCCCACTATGAATCAGCCTCCTCATATCAGAGAAAACATTCAGCATCTGGTTTTTTTCAGGTTGGCTAACTTCACCTAGCATTCTATTCTCCAACTCCATCCATTTATCTGCAAATGCCATGATTTCATTCTCCTTTAATGCTGAATAATATTCCATTGTGTATATGTACCACATTTTCTTTATCCATTCCTCTACTGAAGGGCATCTAGGTTGGTTCCACAGTTTAGCTATTGTGAATTGAACTATTATGAATATTGATGTTTCTGTGCTACTATATATAGTATGCTGATTTTAAGTCCTTTGGGTATGGACTGAGGAGTAGGATAGCTGGGTCAAATGGTGGTTCCATTTCAAGTTTTCTAAGGAATCTCCATACTGCTTTCCAGATTGGCTGCTCCAATTTGCAGTCCCACCAGCAATGTATGAGTGTGCCTTTTCCCCCACATCCTCTCCAACACTAATTGTTGTCTGTGTTCTTGATAACTGCCATTCTGAAGTGAGATGAAATCTTAGAGTAGTTTTGATTTGCATTTCTCTAATTACTAGAGATGTTGACTATTTTTTTATATATTTGTTGATCCAATGTATATCTTCTTCTGAGAAGTATCTGTTCAGCTCCTGAGCACATTTATTGATTGGGTTGTTTGGGGGTTTTTTTGGTGTAAAGTTTTTTGAGTTCTTTATATATCCTAGAGATTAGTGCTCTATGTGATGTGAGTGTGACAAAAATTTGCTCCCAAAATGTAGGCCCTCTGTTCACTTCATTGATTGTGCTAAGAAGAACCTTTTTATGTTGAATCCATCCCATTTGTCAATTCTTGATTTTATTTCTTGCACTTTAGGAGTCTTGTTAAGGTAGTCAGGGCCTAATTCAACATGATGACTATTTGGGCCTACTTTTTCCTCTATTAGGCACAAGGCCTCTGGACTAATTCCTAAGTCCTTGATTCACTTTGAGTTGAGTTTTGTTCATGGTGAGAGATAGGGGTTTATCTTCATTTTGCTGCAAATGGATTTCCAGTTTTCCCAGCACCATTTGTTGAAGAAGCTGTCTTTTCTTCAATGTATGTTTTTGGCACGTTTATTCAGTATGAGATAACTGTATTTATGTGGGTTGGTCTCTGTGTCTACTATTCTGTATCATTGGTCTACATGTCTATTTTGATGCCAATACTATTCTGTTTTTGTTATTATAGCTCTGTTGTATAGTTTAACGTCTGGTATTGTGATGCCTCCTGCTTCATTCTTCCTGCTAAGGATTGATTTAGCATTTCTGGGTCTCATTTTTCCAAATGAATTTCATTATTGCTTTTTCTATTTCTATAAGAAATGACATTCGTATTTTATTTGGAATTACATTGAATCTATATAACACTTTGGGTAGTATGGCCATTTTGACAATATTAATTTTGCCTATCAAGAGCATGGGAGATCTTTCCATCTTCTAAGGTCTTCTTCAATTTCTTTCTTTAGTGTTCTGTCATTTTTTCCTTGTAGAGGTCTTTCAACTCTTTTATTAAGTTGATTCCCAAGTTTGTTTTGTTTTGTTTTGTATTGTTTTGAGGCTATTGTTAATGGGGTAGTTTTCCTAATTTCTCTTTCAGAGGATTCATTGCTGATGTATAGAAATGCATTTGATTTATGGGTATTGATGTTATATCCTGCTACTCTGAATTAATTAATTCTAGAAGTTTTCAGGTGGAGTTTTTGGATCCTCGAAGTATAGAATCAGGTCAACAGCAAATAATGATAGTTTGATTTCTTCTTTGACTATTTGTATCCCTTTAATTTCTTTTGTCTAATTGCTGTGGCTAGAGTTTCAAGGGCTATGTTGAATAGAAGTGGTGAAAGAGGACATCCCTGTCTTGTTCCAGTTTTTAGAGGGAATGCTTCCAATTTTTCTCCTTTTAGAATGATGTTGGCCTTGGGTTTAGAATAGACAACTTTTATAGTGTTGAGGTATGTTCCTACTATCCCTAGTTTTTCTAGTGTTTTGAACATGAAAGGGTGCTGTATTTTGTCAAATGCTTTCTCTGCATCAATTGATATAATCATATTGTAAAGGAACACCTGTGTGGGGATACCTGTGGAGGAGAGGAGCAAAGGACAGACACAGACACACAGGGAAGGTGCAGACAGACAGAAGGATGGCAGACAAAAGGGGTCTGCCTACCCTTCTCTGCCAATGTTTTTAGTCACCCAAAAAGTTACATATTACCCACCACCAGTGACTACACTTTGACCATCTTCCTTACACCCTGAGTGCTAGCTGAGATAAGGTCCAGGTTAATGCAAACACAGAGCCTCTCTCCTTCAGAGGATGTCACTATGTAAACCAGGTTGTGCATCTGCCTAGTTATCTTAATATCCTCAGCAGGGAATTGCTGGGCATTCCAATCATGGGAATCAGGGCGCCAGTTACCCCACACACCCCAGGAGTTTGCTCTCCTGGGGATCCTTTCCCTGTCTAGGTCCATGATCAGAATACCTACATCATATAATTCTTATTTTTAAGTCTACTGTTGTGATGGATTGTATTTATTGACTTGAATCAATCTTACATCGCTAAATGGACCCCACTTGATCATGGTGCTCTATTTTTTTAATATGTTTTTGTCTGCAATTTCCCAGAAATTAATTGAGAATGTTTGCATTAATGTTCATCAGGGATATTGGTCTGAAATATTCTTTCCTTGACGTCTCTGCCTCTGCCTGCTTTTGATATCAGGAGGATACTAGCTTCATAGAATGAGTCTGGAAAGTTCCTTCCTTTTCTATTTTATGAAATAATTTGAGGAGTATTAATATTAGCTCTTCTTTGTAGAACTTGTAGAACTCAGCTGTGAATCCATCTGGTCCCAGGCTTTTCTTGGTTGGTAGGCTTTTGATGGTGTCTTTATCTTCTTGCTAGAAATTGATCTGTTTAAATGGTGTATGCCCTCTTGACTCAGTTTGAGTTGATCATATACCTCCAGAAATTTGTCAGTCTCTTCAAGGTTTTCAATTTTATTGGAGTATAAAGTTTCAAGATAGTTTCTAGTTGTCTTCTGCACTTCAACAGTGTCTGTCATGATATTTCCTTTTTCATGGCAAATTTTACTACTTTGAGTTTTCTCCCTCCTTTTCATAAAAGTGGCCAAAGGTTTGACAATTTTATTTATTTTTTCAAAGAACCAGCTTTTTATTTTGTCAGTTTTTTGAATTGTTTATTTAGTTTCAATTTCATTGATTTCTGCCCTGATTTTAATTATTTCCTGTCTTCTACTCTTTGGGTATTGGTTTGTTCTTCTTTTTCTAGGGCTTTGAGCTGTAATATCAGGTCTCTTTGGTTGTTATCGACTTTTTCTTCTTTTAATGAATGAACTCCTTGCAATGCAGGGGAAGACTGGAACCTGGGGAGTGAGCATGATGTGAGCGTGAGAGCAGAGCTGGGAGTTGCACCTGTGAGCCAGGGAGCACCAGATATGACCACGAATCAGCAGGAACCAGGAGAGAGGTGTGCAGTGGATTTCCCCTCATGCCTTCAGAGGGATCCAGCCCTGCAGACCTCAGATCTCCAACTTCTACCCTGCAGAACTGAGAGAGAAAACAATGAATGAACCAGCCCCTGAGTCGGTAGTGCTTGTTGGGTGGTGCTTGTTGGTGGTGCTTGTTGAGAGCTCCCTCCCTGGAGTTTCCATGAGCTGAACTCAGCAAGCCAGTTCTCTGGGGCAGAAGTGTTCAGAAATAGGATTCACGGGGGTCACCAAAGGTTCAGTGCAGCAAAGAAGAGCAAGTAACCTGTCATGAGGACTGGACACCTCTGATCCTAGCTCACTGCCTGCTCCTACCAGAGAGAACTGCAACTAGCCCTTTCTTCCCCAGGACCCTGCCCTTAATCCACGTCCACACCCCTCCCCCTTCACCATTCTGCCTATCCCAGGGCCCCCTGTGCCTGCAAAGCGGCCTCAGGATCTCCAGAGCTCCCAGGTTACTGGGGATAATAGTCAGGTCCCCTTCCTCTGGCACATCCTGGCCACTCCCTGGGGTGGGGAAGGCTCCTTTTGTCAAGTCCAAAAGATTTAGGAAGTTTTTCCAAGGATGAATTTTGGGGCCCTGTCTTGGACTCGCCCTCCCATTCCTCTGCTCTGCTGGCTTTTTGCCGACTTTGTGAGGGACGCGTGGTTGAGGAGGAAATGCTGTTTATTATGTGGCTGTTTACTGGCCATTTGCTTAATTTCCTGAGATTGTGTTTTGTAGAATAAAAATTTGCAGAAATCAATTACTCAGCCCCATTAGGCCTTGGAGGCTGCAGGGCTCTTGATGTCTATCCTTGGATTTATTTTATTTTTTATTTTTAGTTCTTGCTTGTCACCCCTACTTGCCATGAAAAGACTTTCCCCTAACCATGGTCCTGCATGTCCAGCTCCATTCTTAATGTGTCTCACCAGGGAGCTTCTGGTCATCAAGAGCAACATCTGGGTCAACATCAAGGGCAAGAGACCAGCAGATGGGTCAAGACCATTCATCCCTCTGTGAGTGAGTTGCTTGCAACATCATGATACTGCACACAAAGAAGAACCTCGTCATCAAGCTCATGGCCACTACTGTGTGCTTTCTTTGTGTCCTGTGCCCAGCACTGCAGCCATGACAGGATACAGTGGCAAAACAGCATTGGCTCTAGAGAAGAGGGACATGGATTCCAATGCACTTTGGCACCAAGGACTGTCAGTGTGAATGAGGGCAATTGCTAAACCTCCTGAGCCCAGGTTCTTCAGATTCCTAGTTGCTAGAGAATAAATAAACCTCCTCTGCACTGTTTGAATACAAAGTGACATCATTCCGATGGAACGGCATTGAGTAGAAATAATAGGACAGGGATCTAGTCAAAACATGTTAATTGCTTCCTTTTGTTTTCCAGAATATTCTATCCACATACCAGGTGTTTATTGGACAGCTTTGGATAGAGTTTGAAATGTCACATGCTAGAAACTTGCTGTCCAGGTAACTGTATTGAAAGGTGAGGGGCCTCTAAGAGGTGGGCTAGCGGGAGGTGACTGGTCATGGTTTCCTTTGTGAAGGGATTAGTGCTGGTCTCCTGGGGTGGGTTAGGTCTCACAGGAGTGGATGAGCTGCTGAGAAGTGGGGAGTTATTAAGATGCCCTCACAAGGCCCCTCCTGGTAAAGGTTCCACCACCTCCCAACAGTGCCACCTTGGGGACTAAGCCTCTAACACATGGGCCTTTGGGGACCCTTATCCAACCCAGAGTGGTGCTCACATGAGATAAAACAATCATTTGAGAAGATGCAATGGATCAGTGCTTCTCCAACCTGAGTGTGCTCCAGAATCGGCTGGGAGGCTTGTGGAAAGACAGATTGCCTGACCCAGCCTAGAGGTTCTACTTCAGTGGGTCTGGGTGGAGCCAAAGAATTTCCAGGTCTAACAGACTTCTGAGAAATGTGATATGGCAATTCAAGGTCAAGTATAGACGATTTCCATGCATCAAATGGACATGAAACTGAATTTTCTCTAAACTCTTAGCCTCCTTGAGATTCTGTGCTCCTATAAGTTCATGAGGGAGAGATCACTAGAGTGTTGGTTTTTCTCCTGAAGACTTCCTATTCCCGCCTTTCCCCATCTCAGAACATGACTGTCACCCAGTTTTCTTGAGCCAGAAACCTGTGAGCTCTCTTCAATTTATCCCTCTGGCTCTGATCCCAGTATGCATTTTCATCCACCCACATCCCTGGAGTTCTTGTCCGCAAACCATGCCCCAACCTGCCCCCTAGTTTGCACTGCATCAGCCAGTGCAGGCATTCAGTCTGTCTGGCTCCTCCATCCCTGGCCACTCCCTGCACCACAACTGTGTGCTTACAGATTCTGTCTTCATGACATGTGCCAGGAAGCCTCGGGTCATAGCAGGCAGGGCAGATGGGGATTTGGTGCATCTCAACCAGCTCATCCCCACTGTGAGGAAGTGACAGTGACTCACAATCATGATTCTGGTGCACAAAGAAGGGGCTTCATCATCATCATCATCATCATCATCATCATCATCATCATTGATCTCTGGGATTACAGAACCTTTTCTGCAAGGGCCCAGTAGTAAATATTTGAGCTTGACAGGCTCTGTGGTCCCTGTCTTGATATTAATTCTGCTGTTGTAGCTCAAGAGCAGTAAGGGACAGCATGTGAACAAATGGAGAGGTTGTGTTTCAATAAAACTTTATTTACAGGAACAGGAGGTGTTCTGGATTTGCCCCCCAAATCTTCCTGTGGCAGTCTTGGACTATCATAGGTCCTCCTGCTCCCCGGAATGTTCCAGGTGTGGGAAAAGCAACCAGGAAATAGCCCTGGCTCTTCCCAAAGGGAAGGATGGAGAGGCCTGGGGCTCGGGGTCTGCAGGGTGGGATGGCTTGGCAGCACCTTCAGACATTGATTAGCCCATTTGACTCTCATGGGAGCCCCACGGGAGGGGCTCAGGTCCAGGGCCTGAGAAGCAGACCAGGGGGAGCAGCGTCCTGAGGCCCGAGGGGGGAAAGGTCTGCTCCTGCGAGACAATGAAGAGGAGCCTGGGGAAGCCGGGCAGAGCCAGGAGACGGTGCTTTAAGGAGACAGAGGTTTGGGGGGTCACATCCAGTTGAGGGCCAGTGAGAGAAGGTTGGAAACTTGCCCTCTGGAGTCCTGGTGCAGGTCCTGCCTGTGGTCCCAGCTGGCTGATGACCCTGGGGACATCTCTGCCCCCTTACCTCTGTGCATTCTCTGCCCAGGTGTGGAGTGGGCCACAGATGTTCAAAGACACTGAGTGTGCTGTTCTGCAGTTCTGGAGGGGAGGGGCCAGAATCCTGCAGATGGATGGCTTGTGGGAAGGTGCAGAGAGACTAGAGTCTCCTCATACACAGGACGGGCGCCTGTCACTCTACGTTGATGAGGGGTCCCTGGAGGGAGCTGGGAATAGAACACTGGTAGGTAGGTGGTAGGACACACAAGAAACATGTTCCAAAGCCCCACGGTGGTTTCAGCGAGTCATTGGGTCATGCCTGGTGGCCCCTGTCCGGAGAAGCCCCAGGTGCTTTCTCCAAGAACCATGCTCCAGAGGTGAGCCCTGTTGGCAGAACCTCAGTGAAGTCTAGGTCCAAACTGTCAGGAAGGAGGCTTTGGGAACACAGTCAGGGGTCAGGGCTGAGAGCTAGGGATCTGTAGAAGGAGATGGTGTGGAATCTGATGGAGCCCTTCAGGCAGCAATGAGGAAGGATGTGGAGAGAGAGGTGAGGGGACATGGTCGCCCAGCCCTCAGAGAATGGCCTGAGACGTGGCCCCTCTTAGGAGCTCAGTGTATTCATATCCTGGTTTGCAGAACAATGCAGGTGGGGCTGGTCTAGAGCTAGGAAATAATGTGCCCCATATTTCTTTTATCAAGATCTACTTTTATTGTCTGAGATTTCCTAATTCCAGGATTTGAAAATCCACTTGAGGCAAAGGGACAATTTCAAGGGAGCCTCTGTTCGCAGAATCACCCGGTGCCTGCCCCATGGGTCCCCTCTCATCTGCCGTGGTGCGTTTCGTGCAGTGGTGATTTTTATTTCCTAAAATCTTATTGCTTCTTTGTGGACTAACATCCCTTCTTGAAGAATACTCCCAGGGTTCTTTCCAAGAGGCACAAAACTATAGCCAGGATGCTTACAAGGTCTCCATTTCGCACTCCGACCTACATGAAAGGTTGGCTGGGGAAAGGAAACAGGAATCCACCTGAGGTCTTGTGATCTCCACGTTTACCAACCAGGTGATGGGCATCCAGGGTCCCTGGGCAGAGAGGGCACACGTGCACAGGGGACAGCTGGCTAGACACCTGGACACCTAGAAGCCCCCTCTCAGAGGAACTCAGAGGCTAAATCGACTTACAAGAGTCAAGGCACTTTGTACTCAATGACCTAAACAAACAGAAACCAAAACATCTTGCAGTGCATCTGGGGCAGGAAAGTCTGAAAACTGGCACATTAGGGGTCATACCTAAAACTCATCAGAATTCACTTTTCAGATGTCAGATGGTCACCATGGTTACCAATACGAATGTTGGTAAATATTGAAGTCAGTGGCTCAGAGGGAGAGCGCTCACCTAACATGCATGAGATAGTGAGTTCAATCCTCAGCACCATATAAAGTAAAATATAGACACTGTGTCCACCTAGAACTAAAATATATATCTTAAAAAAAAGGAGGCAGGCAGCAGTCACTGTGCCCTTGGGATCAGGCCTCATCCTCTATGAGGAACCAGGTAGCAGCCTCCTGGCTCTGGAAGCTTTCCTTCTCAGAGCCATTTCCCAGGCTTGGGTTCTGTGGCATCAGTGGTGACAGCAGAGGGAGGACTGATCATTGTCCATGACAACTGCATGTTGTCCCACGGCTCCTCATTACCCCAAGGAAATGCCCCCGGCCTTGCTGCCTGCTCAGATGCTGGCTCCTCCACCAGGCTCCTCCTGCTCTCTGCTTTCCTCACCCCTCGCCCATCATGGCCAGGTATACTCACTCCCATCCCTGGGGTCCTTGTGCACTCTGCCCAGCTGTCACCTTTGAAGAAACTAGTTCACACGCTGCTGTGGCTTGGAGGGGTGGAGGGTCCCCCATGCGTGGATTGTGGATAAAGGCTGGGTCCCCAGCTTGGGGCTATTGGGAGTGGTGGGAGCTGTGGATGGTGGGGTCTGGTGGGAGTCCCTCAGGTCCTTTGGGGCAAGAGGTACTTCTTGTGCCCCTCTCATGGTGGTGCTTGCAGGAGAGGGGCTATAAAAGGAGCCACGGACACTGTGTCCACCCAGTGCAATCTGCAACTGGTTCCAGAAGGGACCACTGTCTTCCACAAGGGCCCCCATGGTTGCCAGCACCATTTGCCATGATGTCCTCCTTACAGCAGAGCCCATGTGGGTGGCAGGCCCTTCAAAGTTCACAACTATTAGCTGATCTCTCCTTTCTCCAAAGGTGGCCTGACTCGGGCCTTTATTACACCAATAAAAACTTGACTAATATGCATGGTGGGCACTCTTGTGTGTTCTTGAGGCCAGAGGTCCCTTGAGGTCAAGGACAATGTCATGGTCATGATGTTTACCCTCAACACACCAAACAGATACTTAATCCATATTTATTAATGAATGATTGAAAGAAGAAGATGAGTGCCTAGATATTTTCCCCCTCACCCACAAGCCAAGGCAGAGAATTACAGACACATGTGTGCACAAAGCCTGCACAAAGATGTCCTCCCATAAGTATGTAGGAACACACTCGTTAAGGAGGACCTTGGTGCTAAAATTAATGTAAGATCCCTCTCCCTTTAGTAGAAGAACAGTGTGATTCATTGGGCTGAATTCAAGGGTGCAGTGCAGGGTGTGAGCTGGAGGAGACCTTGCCCTCAGCTTCCCAGAAAAGAAAGGAATCAGGTTATGGAGGCTGAGAAGAAGCAGGCCCTCTTTTTGCTGATCTGCATATTTGATCTCAGTTTTTGTATAAAGAGATCTTGGAGTCGGACTCCTGTCTTCTCTCCTCCTGAAAAACAGGCACCCAAAGACACATCACTAAGGATGAAAGGAGATAGGCAGGTGCTGAGCCCATAGGTGTTTCAGGGCCCTCCTGCCCCCGGGCAGGGAGGAGGCTCTGAGACCCCTCTAGCGTTCTCCTAGCTGGGGTCTCTCCACCCACTCAGGAGGACCACAACTTACCTGAGCATTTCTGTTCCTTAAGACTATGATAACACAGACAGTGACCACCACTCCAAAAATGATCATTTCAGGGAGCTGGAAGCAGACGGGAGGAGAGGCCGTGAGGGCAGCTCTGGGACCCACACGTCTCAGCTGGAGTCGGGTCTCAGGATGGACCACCCCTGGCTCCTGTGAAATCCCCGTCCCTTCCCAGGCTCAGGGGAGAATGTCTCCTGGGGCTTCTGAGGCCAAGGGGGTGGAAGAGTCGCTCTCTGACCCCTCAAGGCCGGGGCTACTGCAAGGAGAGGATGTGGCTGCTGGGCCAACACCTGGACGGTGGCTTCAGGTGACAGGGGGAAGGTCTCAGGGAGCAAGACAGTGACCAGCTAGACTGTCCTGGGTGGGCAGTGAACAGGGCCCTGAGGGTTTGGACCAGTGACAGCGAGGACATGGAGGTGGCGAGAGCAGAGGTGGCACCCAGCAGCGTGGGCGGGCAGAGCTGCAGAAACAGGCTGCTGGGGGACTGAGGCACAGAGCAGGGGCGGCTGGTGATCAGGGCTAGGCAGATTCTGCCTCTGATGGCAACCTCCCCTCACTCTGAACCTTCAGGGAAAGTGGGCTCCTGAGACAACCTGTAGGTGGGTGACAGTGGCATTTTGTTGGGGAAGGGATTAGGGCCACCACTCTGCCTTTGGAAAAGAGCCAGTGAAGTGGTCCCCATCTGAAGTCACTGAGCAGCAGCAGGAGGAGCCAGGGAAATAGAAGCCCTCTGTCTGTGGTTCCCAGGGGCCCCAGGAGCTCGGGGTCCCCCCAGCCCTGGGAAGGGAGTTTGATTGGAATCCATTTTCGTCAGAGAGACCAAGGAATGGTCCCAGTTGTCATTTGGGTTCCCCTTATATGAGGTAATAAGTAGGAGAGCAGCACTGTGTGGCCCAGGGCAGGTGCCAGTCCAGCGTCCCCAATGGCAATGACACCCAATGGCATTGCCAACAGCCAGGAGCTCAGGAGTGTCCAGCAGGCAGAGCTGGAGCAATAGAGGCATCTGTGGGGTACAGATGGGCAGGAAGAGCACCCAGGAGGCCAGTCTACGAAGGAGACGGGCACAGATGTGGATCATTGTAACTCAGACCTGACAGAAAGGGGCATAAAGGAGAGGGAGGGAAAGCAACCTCAGGGCGCTGGGAAAGGCAGGCGAAGGCGGCTAAATCAAGTAAGAAGGCTCACAGCAGAAGGAAGGACCCTTGTCAATGATGCAGGTGTTTTACAAATAATTTTTAAACAAAATTCTTCTATTCGTAAAGGCTTCCTTGGGAATGGGGTCCCTCACGCCCTTTGAGCTTTCTTATTGGATGGAAAATAATCCATGCCCGACACACAGTCCCAGAGCCCCCATCCTTGGGTGTCCCTGGGCAGAGCTGTCCTGCAGTGCACCCTGTGCTCAGACAGGACGACCTGGTGAAAGGTGGGACTGGGGAATGCTCTCTTTCCAAGATCAGGCATGGGCAGAAGTGGCGTTAGAAGCCATGTTTTCTGATTCCAAACTTCCTGCTGTCTGTGCCTCGGGGCCCTGACCCATGCAGGGACTTTGCCTGTCCCCAGCCTCCCCCGCTTTCTTCTCCTCAACTAGCGCTGGCTGCAGCATTTCTCCCCCTGGGCAGCGGGGCAGCCCTGGTGGGTCCCCCCCCAGCAGGGAAGTCCCAGTAGTCTCCCTTGCCCCACTCTCTCTGGAAATGGGAGTCACTGAGTCAGGGTGAGCGGGAGAGTGTGAAGGAGGAGCCTGTGGGGTTCAGTGGGACAGAGCCAGGCCCCTGGTGGGTGTTTAGACCTTGGCCCTGGGAGCCATGGACTGTTTCTGGAATGGGAGGAGCTCCAAGGTGTCATTCCTGAGAAATGACAGGGACATGGTTGGTTGGTTCTCTGTGGAGGAGTTTCTCTGAGGAACATTGGAGGGAGACTGTCCCCAGGCGAACTTCTGGCTGAATATGAATTGCAGCTAATGTCCTCCCTGTACTCAGGACACACTGGAGTTGGCAAGAGCATTCACCTATATAATGAGGTGGATTTGGGAGGCAGCAAACCTGTGCCAGGCATTAAGGACCCAGGTCCTTCCCAGGCCACTGTCATGCTCGCATCCCACCCCCGCCCCCAGCAGCCCAAACCCATAACCAAGCCCTGTGGACCCAGAGGGCCATGAGCACTCTGCCAAGGACTCACTGGGCCCCATGGAAAGCTGAGATTTGTAGGATTAGAAGGTGTGCACAGCTTCCAACATTGAGGCTGGTCCTCAGCCTCCCTGACACCAGCCATCTGGACCGAGCCCCTCTACTGGGCTGTGGTCCTGGGGTGGATTTCCCCTTAAAATTCAAGAGGCACTTACCAAAGTCATCCTCAGGTGTAGGCTGTGTGGTCTGCCTGGCCTTGGGTGTGCTTATGAAAGATCAATGGATAAAGTTAAAATAATTGATTAAAATAAGATCAAGTCTTTAAAAAGTCCACCTGAGTAAGACGCAGTGGGTGAACTGTGAAGACCAGGCCCAACACAGCCCAGTGTTCCAGCGAGGAACAGCCAAGGGTCAGTGTGGAGCCGGAGGACCCTGCACATCAGGGTAAATGTGAAAGGGAATGAAGACACCACCTGACCCCTGCACTAACTCAATGGCCTTTTTGGAAAGTCCTTCCAGGGAATTGCTCCTCCCAATGCAAGGGGTTCTCAATGTGTGCACCCTGGGTGGCCCTTTCTCACCTTTGGTCATTCCACCTGCTGGTCACCTGGGCATGATGGTGGGAGGAGCATGAGAAGAAAAGGAAACCTGAAACCTATAAAGGGGCGGGGCACCCCCACTCCCAAGGGCACAAGATCTACTGGGTCCCCTCCTCGCCCCAGGAGTGCCCCCGCCCCTTCTCTCTCTCTCCTCTCCATGTCCTGTTAAATAAGATTTACTTTTTATTGACTTTTCACTGTGTTTGGGTGTTCAAAACTAAAAATGGGCAGGAGGGGGGGTGGGAACCCGATCCTGATTTTCAAGACCAGTTTCAGTATCACCTCAGGACCTTAGAAATGCAAATTCTCAGACCACTTCCCCAGAAACTCCAGGAGTGGGGATCAGCAGTCTGTGGCTTAACAGGCTCTCCAAGTGACCCTGCTGCTGCAGAAGATTGAGACCCATGACTGTTCAGAAACACCCCCCAGTTCTCCTTGTGACTTCCCCTTCCTTGGAACCCGAATGTCAAAAACGCGGGCTCTGCAGGAATTCAGGAAATTCCTAGCTCTCCCTCTTCTACCTTCTAGCTGGTTTCCAAGGCCCTTGCAGCTCTGCTATTGCTCAAGAAAACACCTGTCCTGTCTGCCACCTGGCAGCTGAGCCATTCCCCAGGACTTCTTGCTCAGGTGGCTCTGACCCACATCTCTGCAAAGCAGGGAGAGGAGGCAGTGAGCCGGAAGGGCCCGCCTGTGCATGGTCAGCTCTAGTAGTGGACTCGGGCCTCAGACTCCTCCTTCCTGGCTGCTATGTTCACTTCAAGGTGCTGTCACTGTTCTAAAGGGATCTTAGATCCACCAGGAGACACACAACGGCAGAAGGTTCCACAGGTGAAACTGAGGCTGTGGCAGGCATAGTCCACGTTTTGCATTTACTATCCCTGCATTAAATCATGAAGGTCCTGATGAGAGATATGAATGGAAAGTACTCCCTCAAGGAATGGATAACAGTCCAACTATGTGTCAAATCTATGTTAATAAAGCAATCCAGCCACATAGAAATCAAAATCCTGAAATACAAATATTTCACTATATGGATGATGTATTATCAGCACATAAAGATAAAAACACATTGCTGGAATGTTATGCCGCACTTACAAACTTGTTAAAAATTATAATCTAGAGATAGGAATAGATAAAGTACAATTAAATTTTCCAATTAATTATTTAGGAGTTCTATTATCCTCAACCATGGTCCATCCACCTAAAATTCAAATACGAGTAGATCAACTCAAATCACTTAACGACTTTCAAAAGTTATTGGGAGATATAAATTGGATAAGGCCTTATCTAGGCATACCAACAGGAGAGTTGGGACCTTTATTTGATATTCTAAAAGGTCCATCAGATCCAAATTCACCCCGAATGTTAACTACTAAAGCTAGAAAGGTATTAAAAATTATTGAAACATATATGGAAAATATGCATCTAGATAGAATTGATATAAGTTTGCCTTTATTATTTATTGTACTACCAACAAAAAATATTCCTACAGGAGTATTTTGGCAAGAAGGTCCATTATTGTGGATACATTTATCTTATTCTCCTAACACTATTCTTACTAGGTATCCTGAGGCTGTAGGACGATTAATACTCAAAGGAATAAGAGCAGCAAACGGAGTGTTTGGAATTTCTCCCAATAAAATTATTACTCCATATATTATGGAGCAAATTGATGAGTTAGCTAATGAGTTAAATATTGGGCAATAATCATGTGTAAATCAAATGTTTCATTTGATAATCATTTACCATCTAATCCTTTGTTGTCTTTTTGGTCTAAGCATCCTGTAGTTTTTCCTAAAATGACAAGAAAAACACCTATCATGAATGCTCCAAATATATTCACTGATGGGTCTAATAATGGTACAGCAGCAATAGTTACACCTGATCAAACTTTTACATTTTTAGTACCGATACAATCAGCTCAAAAGGTAGAGCTTAATGCAGTTTTACAAGCGTTTGTGATGTTCAAAGATTCTGTATTTAATTTATTTTCTGATAGTCAATATATAGTTAACACTGTTATATCCCTTGAAGATGCTGGTAGGATTTCCCCTTCCTCTACTGTTTTCTCTTTGTTTTCCACTATACAAAGTCTAATCTGGGACAGAAAAGATCCATTCTTTATAGGACATATTAGGGCACATACAGGATTGCCTGGAGCCCTTAGTTTGGGCAATGATTTAGCAGATAAAACTACACATGACGTACATATTTTCTCTACACTAGAAGAAGCTACAAATTTTCATAAAAGGTTTCATGTTAATGCTAATACTTTACAAAAGCATTTTAAAATAACTAAGGAACAAGCCAGGCATATAAGAAAACAATGTCAAAATTGTGTGACCTTTTTACCACAAGTTAATCTTGGAGTCAATCCTAGAGGACTGATACCTAACCATATTTGGCAGATGGACGTCACACACTTGTCCGAATTTGGAAAATTAAAATATTTACATGTTACAGTTGATACTTCTTCTGGATTTTTGATGGGCTCCCTTCATGCCAGAGAAAAAACTAAAGATGTTATAGCTCATTGCTTACAAAATTTTGCCACTGTGGGCATTCCTAAACAGTTAAAAACTGATAATGTTCCTGGTTACACCTCCAAGTGTTTTAAACAATTTTGCTCATCATTTGGCATTACTCATATAACAGGAATCCCATACAATCCACAGGGACAAGGCATAGTTGAAAGAGCTCATCAAACTATTAAAACATACCTATTAAAGCAAAAAGAGGGAATTGGAAAGGGGTATATATCCCCCAAAGATAAACTTAAAATAACCCTTTTTACTTTAAACTTTCTAAATTTGGATTCATCAGGACTTAGTGCTGCGGAAAGACATATGTATCCGAAAAATGTACATAAGCCTAAGGTACTTTGGAAAGATATTCTAACAGGACAATGGAAAGGTCCTGACCCAGTAATAGTCTGGAGTCGGGGCTCTGTCTGTGTTTTTCCACAGGGAGAACAGCAGCCAATTTGGATTCCAGAGAGGTTAACCAAAACAATTTCTACAGAAAAAGAAGATGATTTGACTCAAATCCAATAACAGCTGATATCCAGAGCTCCAGCTTGGCTATTCTTACATCTGCAACAGTGATTAACCATGGTGCTTTTTTTCAATATCTATTTTATTATTGCATTTTTCCCACATCTCAAAGTTCTATTTTGTTTTTTGAGCTCATACAAACCTAGGTTAATGTTTTTCTGATCAGTTTTGGTTTTTGACTGTTGAGTTTTTAAGCATTGCAATGGAGATTTCACCTAGGTAAAGTTACAAGGCCTTTATTGTCTTATGTGTTGTATGTTATGTGTGCACTCTTTTGTGTTGTACGTCTGTATGTGTGTATGTCCATATTTCATATAAGAGGAGCGCTCATGAAAAAATGGATCCGAATTTTTTTTTATTCTTGTGATTTAAATGGTTTAATTTAAATTAGGTAAACAGCTGTTAAGGATTGTTTTCAAAGGTGGTTAACAGATCTGTTTGTTTACTAATTTAAATTAGGTAAACATCTGTTAAGGATTGTTTTTAAAGGTGGTTAACAGATCTGTTTGTTTACTTTCACCTTTCCTTTTCATCATATTTAATAATTCTGTTCAGGATAATGTCTCTTTAGCATCATTGCCAGAATTCCCATCTCCATCCCAGTGCCGGTGAAGACTAAGAAAACCAAACTACAGCTTCTATGATAGCTATCACAGTAAACTGTATAAACTGATGCATCAATGAATATAACTCAACAAGTAATGCTCAATCAAGGACTTGATTTACTTTGGGAGGAAATGGACATATTGATAGACTCCTCCGATTTGAACTGCTTGCAGAACTTGCCTGGACTATATATCAGTTGCATGCATTGTGAACTATCGTCTGGTGCAGCGAATTATGGTACTGCTGGCATATCTTTGCTGATGGTGTCACCAGTGATGCATTTTTTCCAAAGGAGCCGTCAATTGGCTTGGTTTCGTGGCATTTCTGTATCTTCCTCCCTTCTACTAATGATGGTCTAAAATTTGGGGGCCAACAGAGGTGAGGCAAACAACCTCACCCCCCCACTGGCACCAAGGCTAAATTTGGGGGCCAACAGAGGTGAGGCAAGAACCTCACCCCCCCACTGGTGCATAGGCCTATCCACAAGCATGGCTGAATGCTGGACCGGTAGTCAGTGACGGGTTGATCTGATTGCAGTGGTATCAACCTAAGACAGGAAGCTGATGCCTAAAGGTCAGTTTTCCCATGACGGGTAAGAACCATATGTTGAATTGGACAACCTACCAGGCACGGTCCCTAGCCACATTACTTGTTGTTTAATTAATCAGAAGGGGGGAGATGCTGAGGGCCATTGCCAAGTAGGAATGACGCATCGAAATTTCCTTGCCAGTGTACCCCATGTTGCTTAGAGGACATTCGATGGGACATTGCATGTATGCTTTAGTAAGGTGACCTTGCTCAAGGACCAGGGCGGATCAGGGTTTAGAGCTGATCAGGTTTTAGGGAGTATCCCGTCCTTGGGTTTAGGGAAGTTCCAGGTTTAAGGTGTACCCTGCGGGGGAATAGGGCGTATCCTGCTGCCTCAGGCACGCCTGATCCTTGAGTTCCCATTGAGATCTCGTGAGATTCAGAAAGTATTTAGGAAAAAAGTCTCGTGGAGTAGGTGAAGTGGGTGGGCAGAACTTGGATTTCCCCACAACGTGTTTGTGTAGAGGCTGGTGTGAGTGCGACAATAAAGAATTGCTGTTTGAATCTACAAAGCTGTGAGTGGCTCCTGATTCAGTGCCAAGCAGAGACATTGGCAGGATTCACTGCCTCGGTGGCTCCTAATCACCTTACTGTGGGTCTCACATGATGGTGTCTGCTGAAGCCATTTCTCACTGTGCATCAAGTTCAGAGGCTGTCTAGCATGATTAGACAGCGTTCCTAATCCCAGTTTGCCTTTAGATACCTACAGAGGTACAAAGCATCTCTTGATTCCCCGGGACAACAACCAACCCTTGATGAGGACATCCTGTCCCACCCAGGGGACTCCATAGGCCAACACCTGGCCTGGTTTGTGGCTTGCTTCATCCTCTAGATGCCACGTTACATCAGCAGAGTCACTTCATCCTAGAGCCTGCAGGAGCCCTGTCCGTAGGGAGCACCTCACCTGCACACAGGTCTGGATAGAGACCCTGGGCCCTGCCAGCCCTCCCTGCCTGCTTGGTTAGTCCCGAGGGAGGACAGGGTCATGGCTCACTGTGGAACAGTTATTCTTGCCCTTGCTCTTCAGGCCTGCTGAGTACTGTGTCAATGCTACTGAGGTCCTTCCTGGGTCCCAGTGGCCCTATTTCTGCCCCCGCCACCTGTCTTCCAGCCTCATCACAAGCCCGAGGGCTTCCCTTGGCCAGGAGACTGCTGGGCAGGGCAGACAGGAAGCACCTGGGAATTGGTGGCCTCAGCAGCGGTTTTCAACCAAGGACTGAGTGGAGTTGGGAGCTTCTGCCTGCTCCCTTGCCCAAGGCAGGCCAGAACTGAGACGCCCACTCCTCACTCTGCCAGACTCCCACCAGGAGGGAGCTCCTGTGGTCACTTTCCTGACCACACCCTTCATCCTGGCTTCCCCCCATACTGAGGGCCATTGCCAAGTAGGAATGACGCATCGAAATTTCCTTGCCAGCGTACCCCATGTTAAATGGACTTGCCTTGGACATTCGCTGTGACATTGCATGTGTGTTTGAGAAAGGTGACCCTGCTCAAGGACCAGGGTGGATCCAGGTTTAGGGTGTATCCTGCAGGTTTTAGGAAGTATCCCGGTTTAAGATAATTTGGGTTTAGGGCATTCCCGGTTTAGGACAATCTGGATTTAAGGCAGTTCCAGGTTTAAGGTTATTGCTGCTAGGAATAGGGCGTATCCTGCTGCCTGAGTTCCTGTTGAGTTCTCGTGAAATGAAGAAAGTATTTCGGACGTGTATTGGGCGGCAGAACTTGGATTTCCCCAGAATGTGTTTGTAGAGGGCCGGTGTGAGTTCGGGAATAAAGAATTGCTGTTTGAATCTACAAAGCTGTGAGTGGCTCGTGATTCTGGGTCCAGCCAGACTGCGGCACCCCCGCTTCTTCTTACCATGTCCCCCCTCCCCTACTGTGGCTTCCTGGGTTCACCTCTGAACAGAAATGCCCTGCACCTGAGTCTTGCTCCTGCATCTGCTTCTGCAGCCCCCAAATAAGACAGGAAGCTAGCTTCAGCACCTCTTCTCCCAGTGATCGGCTGCCCCTCAGCAGGTTCCTGGGGCAGGTCATCTTGTGCATTCCATTGTGGATGTGAGTGGCAGGTGCCCTGGCTGTAAACCTGAGCACTTGCTCCCTCTAAACAGGATGTAGGGGGGGTAAAAGAAGGGCTCAGCTGTCTCCTCCTCTCTGTCCTCTCTGTGAAGTGAGGTTCATGATGGTGGCCTCCACAGCCACGGAGTTTGGTGAGGGTCCATACTTGGTGGACACAGTGCTCATCTTACTAGGTTGGAATTGTGTTGGAATTCCCTCCTGCTCTGGAATCAACCTTGTGATCCCTCCTGTCCATTGGCAGCATGGGCCCAGGCAGGTGCATTGCTCACCTCCTCGTGAAAGGTCATATCTGCAATGAAAACGGAGATGCCCATCAGGGAGAAGACCGCACTGACCACTTTCATGGCGATGCTGCCTTTCACCTGGAGGACACAGAGGGAGACAACGTGAGCAGGGCCCAAAGCCCAGCATCTGGCAACATAGGGAGGTAGGAGAAAAGAGAAAAGTCTGTGCAGGAAAGAGGTAAAAAGCCAGTCGATTCCTAACAGAGTGAGGTGGGAGTTGTTCTGGAATCACTGTGCAGGTCCCCTTAGGACCGGGGCCCCCTTTGCTTGGCCAACACCTCACTAAGTAGAGGGACAGGAAATGAGGTTCGAAGGCTGGGTTGGAAAGACACAAGGACAGGGCCCAGGTGCGCTGCAGGGAGCTGAGCAGGGATCCCAGGCTTGCCTTGGGAGGAGGGCGTGGGAGGGATGTGGCTCCTGAGGTGGAGGGCTGCAATCTGGGCTGGAGGGTGACAGGGGAAGGTTTTCAGGGCCAGAAAGTCTAAGGGTCAATGTTAAGGGATCTGCTTCTCCGTGATGAGATGCTGACATCCTGCAGTTGTTCACACCGACTCCTACTCAGGCTGCCTCCCTGAGGGGTATGGGGAAGGAGACGGGGGCTGTGGGCCACATTTGGGCTGAGCCTGGGACAGCTGTGGGACATAGAGCCTGAAGCAGAGATGTCACTCAGATGTCCACAGCAGAGCAAGGGGGTTAGGGGATGCCCAGGAATTGGCAGACACCATTAGAGGGCTCTCGACTCCCCAGAGTTTGGGGGACAGAGTTCAACCAGTCTTGTTGGGACATGAAGAAGCAGTGTGAGCTGAGCCGATGTTGGGGTATCTGGGGGGTGCTGGCTTTGGGAGGGATGAAATAAGGAAGGCAGATGGGGGCAGTGGACATTTGTCCTGGGGAAGGAGATTGGTGTCTGGGGACACTGCAGTGAGATCACCCAGCCCCTCAGCCTTCTTCACATGGCGGGAGACAGATCCGATGCCTGCAGAGGGGAGAAGGGGTTAAGGGGAAGGAGGGCTTGGGGCAGGGGTGAAGGGGGCCACCATGGAGCTCTGGACTCATTCCCAAGCTTCTTAGAGGCCACAACAAACTCAACACATGAGCAGATATTTTTCTGGATATTGAATGACACCCTAAAGGCCCCAGGGAATGCTATGCCCTGTGCCCTGTGGCTGGGACTCCACGTTGTTCAAAGCAGACTTCCCAGGTCCAGCCAAGGAGGAAGACAGGAAGTGCCAGGGAGGCAGCTGCAGTGCACCATCCCCGCGGGCACAGCTCTCAAACTCTCACGAGTTTCCCAAATAGCCAAGTGGTTTTTAGCAACTGAATTCTTGTGATAACTGGAAGCACAGGTTTAGAATCAGCGCTCTAGGTTCAAGTCCCAGCTGTGCCCTGTGTACAGTGTGTGACTTCACATAAGACCTGTGACCTCTCTGGGCCTCAGTTTCCTCATCTACAATACAGGGACGGCAGAACTTCCTAGAGTCGTGCAGACTGAATGGAATGAGGTGTGTGAAGGTTCTGAACCCAGCGCTGGGCCACTGTGCCACCGTGGGACCTCTTTTCCATGATTGGGAGGGGAAAACATTAACACTCAGGGGTCACCAAAGAAGGCATCAGAACTCACCACACATGGGCTGGGGTCCTTCTCAGCCAATACAGACAGGGATCCAGAGGCAATGTACTATGCAGACAAAAAAGAATGATCCATTTTACAAAACATTAAAAATGACAGCCATCCATTCAGAGGTGGATCATCCCTCAGTCTGCAAGTTCTACACATTTTGTTCCAGAAAATATGCAAACTGTTTACTTCTTTCCAACATTTTCCCCATCCCAGTGGACGTGCCCAGCGCACTGAGTGCTGCGATCCTCTGACCCCTGTGAGCCGAGTCTAAAGCCTCCCTTCCTCTGGCAGTCTGAATCTTGTTCCAGGGTGCTCTGTCTCATTATCATCACCTTCTACAGCTTCTCCTTGAGGTCATTGCCTGGGCATGTTGTTGCCCAAACTCACTGCTCACTCTGCCTAAAAACCAAGGGTAACAACCAAGGGTAGGTTGGTGTGGTGGGCAGAGCCTTGGTACTGGGAGTCAGGAGATCTGGGATCCTGCTCTACTTCTGTGACTGGTCACCTCACTTTGCTCCAGAACCCAGCATGAGAGTCCCAACTAGCACTCCATGATGCAAGGCAGGTGATGGGCATGGAACACTCGAGGCACTCAGAGCTCAGTACAGTTAGGAGAGCCTGAACTCAAGGTTCCTGGGCTCAGCTCCTTCTTCCAGAACTTTCTGTCCATGAGGGTGTGATGGTAGCATCCAACCTCTCCAAATTCAGTCTCCTCATCTTCACAACGGACTTGGATAATGATCCCTGCCCTCTCTACCTCCAAATGGGACATGCCATTCAAGTGGGAGAATTAGAATTGTATTCTCAGTGGGGAGGACAGGGAGATTTCCAAGGCATCCTGGGCTCTCTTAAAGTTTCTCCTCCAAGAACTCACTTCCTGTGCCACTGTAGAAGGCAGCAGGACTGGAGCATAAAATTGGGCCTGGCTTGGCAGCCTGCAGCAGGGCTCTGGCAGAGAACAGCAGCATGGGGCGGCCTTGATCATCCTGCCATGTGCTGATTGCAGCCCTCAGCCTTCTGGAACTTTCCTCACAGGGGGACTTCATTGTGTTCCAGTGGTTTCTCCAAGAGACACTTATTCCTGTCACTGAAGTACAGACTTGTGCTTGCAGCTTGGGTCAAGGTTATGAGTGTGCAGTCGTTGCTGACACCTTTGGTCTTGTCAGTCCACAGAAAGTGAGAGCCAGGATGTTTGAGAGGGAGACTTCATGCCTGCTCTTCTGACATCAGTGCTGTTTCAGGACTTCCTAAAATTCCAATGGAAATTCCTTCCTCTTCTGCACACACAACTGGTTCTGCATGTTGATACATACATACATATTTCTGGCACAAAGTCTATCTCTAATAATCTCAAGGCTGCAACAATACAGACCACATGGTCTGGATGGAACCCTTGTCCCACAAGGCACCTCCACCACTGAGCCAAGCCAGTTCCTGCCTTGGATCTCCAAAACCAGGGAACTTTGTGTCCAAGCCAGCTATGTGGATTTCTCTCATTTTGCTCATGAAACTCGCCCTTGCCTCAACCTCCTTGAAGCTGCCCACAGTTTGCTTTGTCTGAATGACCCCATTCTTTTTTTTAATATGGTGTATGTGACAACAGTATGCATTTTGATTCAGTGTACACAATTGTAGAGCAACTTTTCATTTCTATGGTTGTATACAATGTAGGGTCACACCATATGCACAGTCATACATGTACCTGGGGTAATGATGTCCATCTCATTCCACCATCTTTCCTGCCCCCATGCACCCTCTCCACCTTTCCTCCCCTGTGCCCAGTCAAAGTTCCTCCATTTTTCCTTGCCTCCCCCCTCCCCATTATGGATCAGCATCTATTTATCAGAGAGAACATTCGGCCTTTGTGGTTTTTTCCTCACAAACTCATTGATTTTTTTTCAATTTTAAATTTACTTGTTTTTTATCAAAATACTAAACAAAAAAAGGTATATATGTGATGTATCACATTCTTTTTTATCATGCATGTATTGCATAATGTTTAACTGAGGCTAAGCACATTTAGCTCCTGAAATATTTTTCAGTTCTTTATGGTGGAAACTTTCAAAATTATTTCTTCCATTTTTTGAAACATACAGTACATTATCTACTTTCTCTCTAGTTACCATCTTGTACAATAGATCACCAGAGTTTCTTGCTGCCCTCACCAAATCTCCCTTGGCCTCTGCCAACTACCATTCTACTCTCAAATTCTATTATATCAGCTGTTTTTTATTTATTTATTTTATTCTAATTTGTTATATATGACAATAGAATGCATTATAATTCATATTACTCATATAGAGCACAATTTCTCATATCTCTATAAAAAGTATGTTCACACCATTTGTATCTTCAAACATGTACTTTGGATAATGATATCCATCACATTCCACCATCATTTCTACCCCTCCCCCACCCCCTCCATTCCCCTCCAACCCCTCTGCCCTATCTAAAGTTCATCTACTCCTCCCATGTTCCCCCTCTCTACCACACTATGAATCAGCCTCCTTATATCAGCATTTGTTTTTTTGAGATTCGCTAACTTCACTTAGCATTCTATTCTCCAACTCCATCCATTTACCTGCAAATGCCATGATTTTATTCTCTTTTATTGCTGAATGATATTCCATTGTGTATATATGCCACATTTTCTTTATCCATTCATCTACTGAAGGGCATCTAGGTTGGTTCCACAGTTTAGCTATTGTGAATTGAACTGCTAGGAACATTGATGTGGTTGTGTCCCTGTAGGTGTGCTGATTTTAAGTCCTTTGGGTATAGATTGAGGAGTGGGATAGCTGGGTCAAATGGTGGTTCCATTTCTAGTTTTCTAAGGAATCTCCAGATTGCTTTTCAGATTAGCTGCTCCAATTTCAGTCCCACCAGCAATGTATTAGTGTGCCTTTTCCCCCCACATCCTCACCAACACTTATTGTTGTCTGTGTTCTTGATAACCGCCATTCTGACTGAAGTGAGATGGAATCTTAGAGTAGTTTTGATTTGCATTTCTCTAATTACTAGAGATGTTGAACATTTTTTCATATATTTGTGGATCAAATGTATATCTTCTTCTGAGAAGTGTCTGTTCAGCTCCTTAGCTCATTGATTGATTGGGTTGTTTGGTTTTTTGGTGTACTTTTTTGAGTTTTTTATATACTAGAAATAGTGCTCTATCTGATGTGAGTGTGGCAGAAATTTGCTCCCAAAATGTAGGCCCTCTGTTCACCTCATTGATTGTTTCTTTTGCTGAGAAGAAGATTTTTAGCTTGATTCCATTCCATTTATTAATTCTTGATTCTTTTTCTGGCGCTTTAGGAGTCTTGTAAAGAAGTCAGGGCTTAATTCAAAACGATGACTATTTGGGCCGACTTTTTCCTCCATTAGGCACAGGGTCTCTGGACTAATTCCTAAGTCCTTCATCCTCGTTGAGTTTTATTCATGGTGAGAGATAGGGGTTTATTTTCATTTTGCTGCATATGGATTTCCAGTTCTCCCAGCACCATTTGTTGAAGAGGCTGTCTTTTTTCCAATGTATGTTTTTGGCACCTTTGTTCAATATGAGATAACTGTATTTATGTGGGTTTGTCTCTGTGCCTTCTATTCTGTACCACTGGTCTACATGTCTATTTTGGTGCCAATACCATTCTGTTTTTCTTACTATAGCTCTGTAGTATAGTTTAAGGTCTGGTATTGTGATGTCTCAAGCTTTGCTCTTCCTGATAAGGATTGCTTTAGCTATTCTGGGTCTCATTTTTCCAAATGAATTTCACTGTATCTTCTTCTGTTTCTATAAGGAATGACATTGGTATTGTAATTGGAATCGAATTGAATCTCTATAGCACTTTTGCCAGTATGGGCATTTTGACAATGTTACTTCTGCCTATCCAGGAGCATAGGAGATCTTTCCATCTTCTAAGGTCTTTTTGAATTTCTTTCTTTAGTGTTCTCTAGTTTTTATTGTAGAGTTCTTTCACCTCTTTTATTAAGTTGATTCCCAAGTAATTTTTTTAAAACTACCCCATAAAAATATTTCCTAATTTCTCTTTCAGAGGACGTATAGAAATGCATTTGATTTATGGGTATTGATGTTATATCCTGCTACAAAGTATAGAATCATGTCAACAGCAAAAAATGATAGTTTGAATTCTTCTTTTCTATTTGTATCCCTTTAATTTCTTTTGTCTAATTGCTGTGGCTAGAGTTTCAAGGACTATGTTGAATAGACGTGGTGAAAGAGGACATCCCTGTCTTGTTCCAGTTTTTAGTGGGAGTGCTTCCAATTTTTCTGTTTTTAGAATGAGGTTGGCCTTGGTTTTAGCATAGATAGCTTTTACAGTGTTGAGGTATGTTCCTACTATCCCTAGTTTTTCTAGTGTTTTGAACATGAAAGGGTGCTGTATTTTGTCAAATGCTTTCTCTGCATCAATTGATATAATCATAATGTAAAGGAACACCTGTGTGGGGATACCTGTGGAGGAGACGTGCAAAGGACAGACACAGACACACAGAGAAGGTTAAGACAGACAGAAGGATAGTAGACAAAAGGGGTCTGCCTACCCTTCTCTGCCAATGTTTTTAATCACCCAAAAAGTTACATATTACCCACCACCCGTGACGACACTTTGACCATCTTCCTTTCACCCTGAGTGCTAGCTGAGATAAGGTCCAGGTTAATGCAAACACAGAGCCTCTCTCCTTCAGAGGGTGTCCCTATGTAAACCAGGTGGTGCATCTGCATAGTTATCTTAATATCCTCAGCAGGGAATTGCTGGGAATTCCAATCATGGGAATCAGGATGCCAGTTACCCCACACACCCCGGGAGTTTCCCTGTCTAGGTCCATGATCAGAATACCTACATCATATAATTCTTATTTTTAAGTCTACTAATGTGATGAATTCTATTTATTGACTTGAACCAATCTTACATCGCTAAATGGATCCCACTTGATCATGGTGCTCTATTTTTAATATGTTTTTGTCTGCAATTTCCCACAATTTAATTGAGAATGTTTGCATTAATGTTCATCAGGGATATTGCTCTGAAAATTTCTTTCCTTGATGTGTCTGTCTCTGCCTGGTTTTGGTATCAGGAGGATACTAGCTTCATAGAACGAGTTTGAAAATGTTCCTTACTATTTTATTTTATGAAATAATTTGAGGAGTATTGATATTAGTTCTCTTTGTAGATCTTGCAGAACTCATCTGTGAATCCATCTGGTCCCAGGCTTTTCTTGGTTGGTAGGCTTTTGATGGTGTCTTTATCTCCTTGCTAGAAATTGATCTGTTTAAATGGTGTATGCCCTCTTGACTCACGTTGGGTTGATCATATGCCTCCAGAAATTTGTCAGTCTCTTCAAGGTTTCCAATTTTATTGGAGTATAAAGTTTCAAGATAGTTTCTAGTTGTCTTCTGTACTTCAACAGTGTCTGTCATGATATTTCCTTTTTCATGGCAAATTTTACTACTTTGAGTTTTCTCCCTCCTTTTCATAAAAATGGCCAAGGGTTTGACAATTTTATTTATTTTTTCAAAGAACCAGCTTTTTATTTTGTCAGTTTTTTGAATTGTTTCTTTATTTTCAATTTCATCGATTTCTGCCCTGATTTTAATTATTTCCTGTCATCTACTCTTTGGGTATTGGTTTGTTCTTCTTTTTCTAGGGCTTTGAGCTATAATATCAGGTCTTTTGGGTTGTTGTTGACCTTTTCTTCTTTTAATGAATGAACTCCATGCAATGCAGGGGAAGACTTGAACCTGGGGAGGGAGCATGATGTGAGCATGAGAGCAGAGCTGGGTGGCTCACCTGTGAGCCAGGGAGCACCAGATATGACCACGAATCAGCAGGAACCAGGAGAGAGGTGTGCAGTAGATTTCCCCTCATGCCTTCAGAGGGATCCAGCACTGCAGGACTCAGATCTCCGACTTCTACCCTGCAGAACTGAGAGAGAAAACAATGAATGAACCAGCCCCTGAGTCGGTGGTGCTTGTTGGGGCACCAGAGAAGCTCACAGTTTCCATGAGCTGAACTCAGCAAGCCAGTTCTCTGGGGCAGAAGTGTTCAGAAATAGGATTCACAAGGGTCACCAAAGGTTCAGTGCAACAAAGCAGAGCAAGTCACCTGTCATGAGGACTGGACACCTCTGATCCTAGCCCACTGCCTGCTCCTACCAGAGAGAACTGCAACTAGCCCTTTCTTCCCCAGGACCCTGCCCTTAATCCACGTCCAGACCCCCTCAACCCTCACCATTCTGCCTATCCCAGGGCCCCCGGTGCCTGCAAAGCTGCCTCAGGATCTCCAGAGCTCCCAAGTTACTGGGGATAATAGTCAGGTCCCCTTCCTCTGGCACATCCTGGCCACTCCCTGGGGTGGGGAAGGCTCCTTTTGTCAAGTCCAAAAGATTTAGGAAGTTTTTCCAAGAACAACTTTTGGGGCCTTGTCTTGGTTTCGCCCTCCCATTTCTCTGCTCTGCTGGCTTTCTGCTGACTTTGTGAGGGACACGTGGTTGAGGAGGAAATGCTGTTTATTATGTGGCTGTTTACTGGCCATTTGCTTAATTTCCTGAGATTGTGTTTTGTAGAATAAAAATTTGCTGAAATCAATTACTCAGCCCCATTAACCTTGGAGGCTGCAGGGCTCCTGATGTCTGTCCTTGGATTTATTTTATTTTTTTATTTTTAGTTCTTGCTTGTCACCCCTACTTGCCATGGAAAGAGCTCTCACATAACCATGGTCCTGCATGTCCAGCTCCATTCTTAATGTGTCTCACCAGGGAGCTTCTGGTCATCAAGACCAGCAGGTGGGTCAAGACGATCGTGATACTGCACACAAAGAAGAACCTCGTCATCATCCTCATGGCCACTACTGTGTGCTTTCTTTGTGTCCTGTGCCCAGCACTGCAGCCATGACAGGATACAGTGGCAAAACAGCATGGGCTCTAGAGAAGAGGGACATGGATTCCAATCCACTTTGGCACCAAGGACTCTCAGTGTGAATAGGGCAATTGCTAAACCACCTGAGCCCCAGGTTCTTCAGATTCCTTGTTGCTAGAGAATAAATAAACCTTCTCTGCACTGTCTGAATACAAAGTGACATCATTCCGATGGAACGGCATTGAGTAGAAATAACAGGACAGGGATCCACTCAAAAAAATGTTAATTGCTTCCTTTTGTTTTCCAGAATATTGTGTGCACCTACCAGGTGTTTATTGGACAGATTTGGATAGAGTTTGTTACCTGAAATGTCACATGCTAGAAACTTGCTGTCCGGGTAACTGTATTGAAAGGTGAGGGGCCTCTAAGGTGGGGTAGCAGGAGGTGACTGGATATGGATTCCTTCATGAAGGGATTAGTGCTGGTCTCTTGGGGTGGGTTAGGTCTCACAGGAGTGGATGAACTGCTGAGAGGTGGGGTGGCTCCCATAGGGAAGGACTGAGGGTAAGTGATAAGGTAAACTGCTCGCACCTGAGGGCAGGGCGAGAGCATGGGTAGCCATTTTAAGATTATTCTTTTGTTTTGCTTCACTTTTGTTTTAATTTGCCTGTCCCTGGAGATGAGTGAGATGCAAGAAAAACCGCTCACATCTGAGGAAAAACTATCTGCATCTGAGAAACAGATAGGGAGAAAGGACAGATGGACATTTCAGGAAGATAGAAAGGCTATAATGATTTTGTGTTGTTCCATTTTTATTTCATTCTGTCTCAGTTTTGTTTGGCGTCATCTTGTTGGGTTGTATTATAGTAGAAATATGGGATCAGAAATTAGTAAAAAAAAAAAAAACGACAGACTGTTAAGTAAATTGTTAGAGGAAGGAGGCATCCCAGTAAAATCAAGAGCAGTCAGGGCATACGTTGATACAATACAAAAATGTAGCCCATGGCTTTTTAGGGAGAAGTTGTTTAATATATCACAATGGAAACATCATGGTGAAGATTTAAAAAGAATAGAAAAGAAAAGCCCAGGGACTCTGCCAGTTGGCACATTGACATTGTGGGCGTTTGTACCTGGTTTGCTTAGTCCAACACCTTCAGTTCAGACAAAGGTAGAGGAAGGAGAAGACATATTGATTCAAGTTAAAGAGAAGGTCTCTCAAGTTAGTCAGAAAGAGGAAAAGATTCAAGTAAAAGAGAAGGTCTTTCGAGCTAGTCATGTACAGGAAGAAAGCTTAGGGCAGAAAAAGCCATCAGGGGAAAATTTACAACAGGAGACTGCTACTAACACCTTTCTATCACCAGAGGGCATAAGTGTCCAACCAACAGCACCACCTCCATATGCTGGGAGGCCCCCAACCCCCACAGTTGATAGTTGGGATCCTGAGACAGGATCTCAAGTATTAACATGCCCTGTATTTGAGGCAGGAGGGCAGCGAATTCACCATGCTTTAAATTTCAAAACAGTGAAGCAGCTAAAAGAGGCTGTAACAACCTATGGTCCTCAAGCACCCTTCATTGTAAGCATAGTTGAATCCATTAACAACTTGAACATGACGCCAGCAGATTGGGCTAATATGTGTAAAGCTGTGCTAAATGGAGGGCAATACATGTTATGGAAGGTTGCCAATGAGGAATTTTGCAAGGAGACAGCTAGGCGAAATGCAGCAGCTGGTTATCCTCAAAGAAATCTAGATATGTTGTTAGGAAAGGGACCTTATGAGGATCAGCAGCAACAAATTGCATATGATCCTGGGGTATATGCACAAATTGCTGCAGAGGTGGTTAGGGCATGGAAGACTTTACAAGGACATGGAGGTTTACAAGGTCAATTATCTAAGGTAATACAAGGAGCTAATGAACCTCAGGCTGAATTTGTAGATAGGCTTATTCAAACAGCTACCAGAGTTTTGGGGAATACAGAACAAGCAATGCCATTAATAAAACAACTGGTTTATGAGCAAGCGAATTGTTGGTGCAGAGAAGTCATTAGACCATGGAAATGTGAAGATTTCAACACATATATTAAATTGTGTAGAGACCTTAATGAACAAGAGCAAGTCATGGCAGCTGCAGTAAAACAGGCTTTAGATGCCAGGCCAAGAACATGCTACAATTGTCAACAAACAGGACATTTTAAAAGGAATTGCCCCATAGGAGGAGGGTTTAACAAAACTAGGTATCAAAGGAATAGAAACCGGGTATTTGCCCACGATGCCATAGAGGGAGACATTGGGCTAATGAATGCCATTATCAAACCACCATAGAGGGTACTCCATTATCAAAAAACGAACAAGGACCAGGTATTTACCCACGATATCATGGAAAAAGGCATCGGGCTCCATTGCGAAAAAATGGACAGGGGGTCCCAATGCTCCGGGGCCCAAAACCACAAATATACGGAGCACTGGAGGAACCCAGCAACCCCATCAGGGTAGTGCCCAGGACACATTGTCCATTAGATCCCTCATCAGACAAACCAGAGGGAGCGCAGGGTTGGACATCTGCGCCTCCGCCAGATCAGTACTAACTCCAGAGATGGGAGTTCAAATCATTCCCACAGGGGTAAAAGGACCTCTTCCAAAAGGAACAGTAGGCTTATTATTGGGACACAACTCTTCTACTCTAAAAGGACTTATGATAAGTCCTGGGGTAATTGATCCCGATTACGAAGGTGAAATAAAAATTATAGCCAGTTCTCCAAAGAGTATATTAGTAATTTCACCAGGAGATAGAATAGGACAGTTACTGATAATACCCAGCCTACATGATAAATTTTCCAGTCGTACTGTAGAAAGAGGTTCCAAGGGATTAGGCTCCACAGATGTAGATTGGGCTATGTTGTCTTTCAATTTAGACTCTCGCCCCATGCTAAAACTAAATATTCAAGGACATGAATTTAATGGGCTACTGGATACAGGTTCAGACGTTAGCATCATCTCTCGTCAAGAATGGCCAAAACATTGGCTATTACAACAAGCCACTCAAACACTTTGAGGCCTAGGAGTGGTGACTAATCCCCATAGAAGTGCAATGTTATTAGATTGGAAGGATCCTGAAGGATGTTAAAGAACTATACAACCATATGTATTGGATCATCTTCCCGCAAATTTATGGGGACGAGATGTCCTAGATCAATTAAGTTTGACATTAACAAATAACATCAACCAAAATGCACCCACTATTATGACTAGACAAGGTTTTAGGAAAGGAAAAAGATTAGAAAAACAAGAACAAGGTATAGCAGCACCAATACAAATAGATCAAGGAATGAACAGAAATGGGTTGGATTTCAGAAAGGGCCACTGACACAATAAAAATTACTTGGAAATCAGAAAGACCAGTATGGGTTCCTCAGTGGCCCTTGACTAAAGAAAAGATACAAGCAGCCCATGACCTGGTCAAACAACAATTAGCAGAAGGACATATACAACCTTCTGTATCTCCCCATAATACTCCCATTTTTGTCATCAAAAAGAAATCTGGTAAATGGAGATTATTGCAAGATTTAGGAGCCATTAATAATGAGATGGTTATTATGGGACCTACTCAATTGGGGATTCCTCAATTGTCTGCTTTGCCAAAAACTTGGTATGTTTTAGTTATAGATAGTAAAGATGTTTTTTTTTTCAATTCCAATTCATCCTGAGGATAGTCCACATTTTGCATTTACTATCTCCACACTAAATCATGAAGGTCCTGATCAGAGATATGAATGGAAAGTACTCCCTCCAGGGATGGCTAACAGCCCAACTATGTGTCAAATTTATGTTAACAAAGTAATCCAGTCACTTCAAAATAAAAATCCTGAACTACAAATATTTCACTATATGTTTGATGTATTATTAGCACACAAAGACAAAAACACATTACAAGAATGTTATGCCACACTTACAAACTTATTAAAAAATTATAATCTAGAGATAGCAATAGATAAAGTACAATTAAATTTTCCAATTAATTATTTAGGAGTTCTATTATCCTCAACCATGGTCCATCCACCAAAAACTCAAATAAGAGTAGATCAACTCAAATCACTTAACAACTTTCAAAAGTTATTAGGAGACATAAATTGGACAAGGCCTTATCTAGTTATACCAACAGGAGAGTTGGGACCTAAAAGGTCCTAAAAGGTCCAGCAGATCCAAATTCACCCCGAATGTTAACGCCTGAAGCAAGAAAGGCATTAAAAATCATTGAAACATATATGGAAAATATGCATTTGGATAGAATTGATATAAGTTTGCCTTTATTATTTATTGTACTACCAACCAAAAGTATTCCTACAGGAGTATTTTGGCAAAAGGCCCATTATTATGGATACATTTATCTTATTCTCCTAACACTATTCTTACTAGGTATCCTGAGGCTGTAGGACAATTAATACTCAAAGGAATAAAAGCAGCAAAGGGAGTGTTTGGAATTTCTCCCAATAAAATTATTACTCCATATATTATGGAGCAAATTGATGAGTTAGCTAATGTGTTAAATACTTGGGCAATAATCATGTGCAAATCTAATGTTTCATTTGATAACCACTTACCATCTAATCCTTTATTGTCTTTTTGGTCATTGCATCCTGTAATTTTTCCAAAAATGACAAGAAAAACACCTATCATGAATGCTCCAAATATATTCACTGATGAGTCAAATAATGGTACAGCAGCAATAGTTACACCTGATCAAACTTTTACATTTTTAGTACCCAAACAATCAGCGCAAAAGGTAGAGCTTAATGCAGTATTACAAGCTTTTGTGATGTTTAAAGATTCTGTATTTAATTTATTTTCCGATAGTCAGTATATAGTTAATGCTATCGTATCCCTTGAAGATGCTGGTAGGATTTCCCCTTCCTCTACTGTTTTCTCTTTGCTTTCCACTATACAAAGTCTAATCCAGGACAGAAAAGATCCATTCTTTATAGGACATATCAGGGCACATACAGGATTGCCTGGAGCCCTTAGTTTGGGCAATGATTTAACAGATAAAACTACACATGACATACATATTTTCTCTACACTAGAAGAAGCTACGAATTTTCATAAAAAGTTACATGTCAATGCTAATACTTTACAAAAGCATTTCAAAATGACTAAGGAACAAGCTAGACAAATAATGAAACAATGTCAAAATTGTGTGATCTTTTTACCACAAATTAATCTTGGAGTCAATCCTAGAGGATTGATACCTAACCATATTTTGCAGATGGATGTCACACACTTGCCAGAATTTGGAAAATTAAAATATTTGCATGTTACAGTTGATACTTCTGGATTTTTGATGGGCTCCCTTCATGCCGGAGAAAAAACTAAAGATATTGTAGCTCATTGCTTACAAAATTTTGCCACTGTGGGCGTTCCAAAACAGTTAAAAACAAATAATGCCCCTGGTTATACTTCTACCTCTTTTATAAAATTTTGCTCCACATTTGGCATTACTCATATAACAGGAATCCCATACAATCCACAGGGACAAGGCATAATTAAAAGAGCTCATCAAACTATTAATATGTACTTATTAAAGCAAAAAGAGGGAATCTGGAAGGGGTATATATTCCCCAAAGATAAACTTAAAATAACCCTTTTTACTCTAAACTTTTTAAATTTGGATTCATCAGGACTAAGTGCTGCGGGAAAGGCATATGTGTCCAAAAAATGTGCATAAGCCCAAGGTACTTTGGAAGAATATTCTAACAGGACAATGGAAAGGATCCAGTAATTGTCTGGAGTCGGGGGTCTGTTTGTGTTTCCACAGGGAGAACAGCAGCTGATTTGGAGTCCAGAGAGATTAACTAAAGCGATTTCTACAGACCAAAAATAAGATGATTTGGCTCAAATCCATAACAGCTGATATCCAGAACTCCAGTTTGGCTACCCTTATATCTGCGACAGAACCAGGATGCTTTTTTCATTATCTATTTTATTATTGCCCTGTCCCACATCATGAAGTTCTATTTTGTTTTTTGAGCTCATACAGACCTAATTTAATGTTTTGCTGATCAGTTCTATTTTTTGACTATAGAGTTTTTAAACATTGCAATGGAGATTTCACCTGTAAAAAGTTATAAGGCCTTTACTATTATGTTATATGTTGTGTGCACACTTGTGTTTTATGTTGTATGTTTGTATGTCCATATGTCCATATATCATATATGAAAAAATGGATCCAAATATTTTTTTTATTCACGAGATTTAAATGGTTTAATTTAAATTGGGTAAACAACTGTTGAGGATTGTTTAAATATGTAAACAAAAAAGGAGCCTAACAGATCTGTTTCTTTACTTTCACCTTTCCTTTTCATTATATTTAATAATTCTGTTCAAGATAAGGTACATTGTTAAGAAAATTGTTTTCTTTTAGTGCCTTCTGGAATGTTATATAATTTTTTCTTTAGCCCTTATTGCCAGAATTCCTATCTTCATCCCAGTGCTAGTGAAGACAAAGATAAAACCAATCTACAGCTTCTGCAATAGCCATCACTGAACTGCTTGCAGAACTTGCCTGAACTATGAATAACTTGTATGCATTGTGAACTCACTTGTATGCATTGTGAACTATCTGTTAGTGCAGAGACTTGTGGTAGTGTTGGGGTATTTATGCTGATGGTGTCATTGGTGGAACAATTTTTCCAAAAGGAGCCATCACTGAACTGCTTGAAGAACTTGCCTGGACTATGAATCACTTATATGCATTGTGAACTCACCTGTATGCAATGTGAATTATATGTTGGTGCAGCCACTTGTGGTAATGTTGGGGTATTTTTGCTAATGATGTCATCGGTGGTACAATTTCTCCAAAAGGAGCCGTCAATTGGCTTGGTGTATCTTCCTCCCTTCTGCTTGTCATGGTGGTTCAGCTAAAATTTGGGGGCCAGCAGAGATGAGGCAAAGAACGTCACCCCTCAGCTGATACAAAGACCTATCCAGAGGTGTGGCTGTATACTGGACCAGTAGTCAGTGACGGGTAAGATCCAATTGCAATGGTACCAACCTACAGGAGGCTGACGCCTTGAGGTCAGCTCATCCCATAACGGGTAAAGTTATTAAGATGCCCTCACAAGGCCCCTCCTGGTAAAGGTTCCACCACCTCCCAACAGTGCCACCTTGGGGACTAAGCCTTTAACACATGGCCCTTTGGGGACCCTTATCCAACCCACAGTGGTGCTGACATGGGATAAACCAATCATTTGAGAAGATGCAATGGATCAGTGCTTCTCCAACCTGAGTGTGCTCCAGAATCGGCTGGGAGGCTTGTGCAAAGACAGATTGCCTGACCCAGCCTAGAGGTCTACTTCAGTGGGTCTAGGTGAAGCCAAAGAATTTCCAGGTCTCACAGACTTCTGAGAAATGTGATATGGCAATTCAAGATCAAGTGTAGTCGATTTCCATGCCTCAAATGGACATGAGACTGAATTTTCTCTAATTTCTTAGCCTTCCCTGAGATTCTGTGCTCCTATAAGTTCATGAGGGAGAGATCACTAGAGTGTTGGTTTTTCTCCTGAAGACTTCCTACTCCCGCCTTTCCCCATCTCAGAACATGACTGTCACCCAGTTTTCTTGAGCCAGAAACCTGTGAGCTCTCTTCAATTTATCCCTCTGGCTCCGATCCCACTATGCATTTTCATCCACCCAAATCCCTGGAGATCTTGTCCGCAAATCATGTCCCAACCTTCCCCCTAGTTTGTACTGCATTAGCCAGTGCAGGCATTCAGTCTGTCTGGCTCCACCACCCCTGACCACTCCCTGCACCACAACTGTGTGCTTACAGATTCTGTCTTCATGACATGTGCCAGGAAGCCTCTGGTCATAGCAGGCAGGGCAGATGGGGGTTTAGTGCATTGCAAACAGCTCATCCCACCGTGAGGAAGTGACAGTGACTCACAATCATGATTCTGGTGCTCAAAGAGGGGCTTCATCATCATCATCATCATCATTGATCTCTGGTATTACAGAACCTTTTCTACAAGGGCCCAATAGTAAATATTTCAGGTTAACAGGCTCTGTGGTCCCTGTCTTGATATTCATTCTGCTGTTGTAGCTCAAGAGCAGTAAGGGACAGCATGTGAACAAATGGAGAGATTGTGTTTCAATAAAACTTTATTTACAGGAACAGGAGGTGTTCTAGATTTGCTCCCCAAATCTTCCTGTGGCAGTCCTCCTGCTCCCTGAAATGTTCCAGGTGTGGACAAAGCAACCAAGAAATAGCCCTGGCTCTTCCCAAAGGGAAGGATGGAGAGGCCTGGGGCTCGGGCGGGGTCTGCAGGGTGGGATGACTTGGCAACACCTTCAGACATTGATTAGCCCATTTGACTCTCATGGGAGCCCAACAGGAGGGGCTCAGGTCCAGTGCCTGAGTAGCAGACCAGGGGGAGCAACGTCCTGAGGCACGAGGGGGGAAAGGTCTGCTCATGCGAGACAATGAAGAGGAGCCTGGGGAAGCCGGGCAGAGCCAGGAGACAGTGCTTTAAGGAGACAGAGGTTTGGGGGTCACATCCAGTTGAGGGCCAGTGAGATAAGGTTGGAAACTTGCCCTCTGGAGTCCTGGTGCAGGACCTGCCTGTGGTCCCAGCTGGCTGATGACCCTGGGGACATCTCTGCCCACTTACCTCTGTGCGTTCTCTGCCCAGGTGTGGAGTGGGCCACAGATGTTCAAAGACACTGAGTGTGCTGTTCTGCAGTTCTGGAGGGGAGGGGAGGGGCCAGAATCCTGCAGATGTATGGCTTTTGGGAAGGTGCAGAGAGACCAGAGTCTCCTCATACACAAGACGGGCGGCTGTCACTCTACGTTGATGAGGGGTCCCTGGAGGGTGCTGGGAATAGAACACTGGTAGTAGGTGGTAGGACACACAAGAAACATGTTCCAAAGCCCCACGGTGGTTTCAGCGAGTCATTGGGTCATGCCTGGTGCCCCCTGTCCGGAGAAGCCCCAGGTGCTTTCTCCAAGAACCACGCTCCAGAGGTGAGCCCTGTTGGCAGAATCTCAGTGAAGTCTAGGTCCCAACTGTCAGGAAGGAGGCTTTGGGAACACAGTCAGGGGTCAGGACCGAGGGCTAGGGTTCTGTAGAAGGAGATGGTGTGGAATCTGATGGAGCCCTTCAGGCAGCAATGAGGAAGGATGTGGAGAGAGAGGTGAGGGCACATGGTTTCCCAGCCCTCAGAGAATGGCCTGAGACGTGGCCCCTCTTAGGAGCTCAGTGTATTCGTATCCTGGTTTGCAGAACAATCCAGGTAGGGCTGGTCTAGAGCTAGGAAATAATGTGCCCCATATTTCTTTTATCAATATCTACTTTTATTGTCTGGGATTTCCTAATTTCTGGAATTGAAAATCCCCCGGAAGCAAAGGGACAAGTTCAAGGGAGCCTCTGCTCGCAGAATCACATGGTGTCTGCCCCATGTGTCCCCTCTCATCTGCCATGGTGCTTTCATGTTCTCCATGGCGTTCGTGCAGTGGTGAATTTTATTTCCTAAAATCTTATTGCTTCTTTGTGGACTAACATCCCTTCTTGAAGAATACTCCCAGGGGTTCTTTCCAAGAGGCACAAAACTATAGCCAGTGTGGGAAGCCATTCTGACACGTGATTGGGTGACTCCCATTAAGGGTCTGATGCGCTTTGGCTGTGTCGAAGCTTTCCCGGCCCTTTCCTGATGAGAGAGCCCATCCGTGTGGGGGTGTGCCTGACCACTGTCCCCGGGGACCCAATCACTGACCCTGACCTTGGAGTGCAGCCCCCCTCAACCTTCATTCGATGGAATTCTCCCCTGAATCTCTTGTTCCCCAATAAAAGGCTACTCCCCGGCATGTTTGCTCTCTCTCTCCTGCTAGCCCTGAGTAATCCTTGCTGCCCTGCTGGGCGGTTAGAGGAGGGAACCAGAGAGGGGAGCCGTCTCGGACCTAGCAATAGAAATAAGGTAACTGAGTCTGTGTGTTTTATTTTGATCTCTTCTAACTAACTTTATGCCTAGAACCTCATTAATGAAACCATTGCACAGGCCGCATGGTAGAATTGGCGCCCACGAGGGGGGCAGTCTAGATTAGTTAGATTGAGTGGGAGCACGCTATAAAGATAAGGAAAAAAATAAAGATAAAGGAAGAGGTGACAAATTGGGTCTCAAAAGTACCTGGAGTAATTGAAGGAAAGAGATGTTAAATTAATTAAAATGGGAAATTCAACTTCTACGGATAAGGAAATGTACCTGACTATTTTAGACAGTATAATTAATCAGAAAGAAAAACAGATAAAGAAAACTCAGTTATTACAATTTTTAAAGATTGTAGGTGAATATTGTCCTTGGTTTTCGGAATAGGAGTCTCCAAATTTACTTACTTGGGACAAATAGGAAAAAAGTTACAGAGAGTCTGTCTTTCTAATGAACTACCTGGAGGCATAGAAAATATTCAGAAAACTTGGAGGGCTCTAGAAGTTTGTCTTTTTGAATATATGGGCCAGAGTTCGTGGCCCCCTGAGGACCTTTTAAAAGGCATTCAACAAGCTGTTAAGTCTATTCAAATGGAGAATCAGCCTGAGGCTAAGTTAATTCCCTTTCCCTTAAACCGTTTAAAAACAAAGGCACTAGGGGCCAAACCAAAGGTTAAAAATGTGAACTTAAACTCCCAAGATCAGGCTAGCCCGCAGGCAGATTGTACAGAGCAGCATCATAGAGGAGAAACCTCCCAAATCCTAGAAAGCCCTCCAGAAGATGATCTTGCTAGAGAGGAAAATACGGAAGAGATTCCTAGAGGGGCTCAGGGTTCTTCTCAACCACGTGGTTTAGAAACCCAAATTCAAAATGGCGATAGTTCAGAGTCCGACCATGGCTCACAGTCTGAGGAAGTTAATCAGAGGTATTTTCCTGGAGATGATAAGGAGACTCAGGAAGAGTATCTGTTTACAAGCCAGTCTCCACGACAAAGATTAGTAAATGCTCCAAGCCAAAATTTTTACTAGGGGCCCTGAGTACTTCCCCGATCCCTAAGACAGCTGAAAAAATCACCTGGCTCACAGAGGAGCCTCTATGGATTTCTCAGTGGCCCATCTCAGGGGAAAATCTTAAAATAATTCATAGATTAGTTGAGGAACAACTTCAGGCTGGTCATATTGAACCAATAGGAACACACCTATTTTTGTTATTAAGAAAAAGTCAGGAAATTGGAGATTGCTCCAGGATTTAAGGGCAATAAATCATGCAATTCAGCCTATGGGATCATTACAGCGAGGACTTCCTTCCCCCACAGCCATTCCTCTAGATTATAGCTTGATGGTAATAGATTTAAAGGACTGCTTTTTCTCTATAAGGTTACATCCTGAAGATTGTGAGAGATTTGCCTTCACTGTCCCAGCAATTAATTTTAAGAAATCTGTTAAAAGATATTGCTGGAAGTTACTCCCTCAGGGAATGCGTAATAGTCCTACACTGTGCCAAAAATATGTTGACCAGGCGATAGATTCCATAAGAAATAGCTTTCCTGATGCATATATTATTCATTTTATGGATGATATATTATTGGCTCATGCTTATCCAGAGGTACTTTCAGAAATTTTTACTCAGAGACTTCGCTTACAGCAATGGGTTTATGTATAGCTCCTCAAAAAATTCAAAAGGTATCTCCTTTTCAATATCTATGCCAGATAATTCAAGGACTTACAATCCATCCTCAAAATCTTCAGATAAGAGTTAAAGAGTTACGTACCCTTAATGATTTTCAAAAACTATTAGGAGATATTAACTGGCTGAAGCCATCCTTAAAACTAACTACTTCTGAGTTAAGTCCTTTATTTCAGATATTACAAGGAAATTCCTCTCCAACCTCTCCACGTCAGCTAACCTTGGAAGCTAAAGCAGCTTTAAGGAGAGTGGAAAATGCAATTAAAAATGCACAGCTTACTAGAATAGATCCTAAAGAAATAGTGTATTTATTAATATTTCCAACTGAGCATACCCCAACAGGAGCCATATGGCAAAGATTAGGAGTTATTGAGTGGATTTATTTATCCCACTCCCCTCAAAAAACATTAATTCCTTTTCATGATTCTATAGCTCAATTAGTAATTAAAGGTAGAACTAGGATTTTACAATTAATTGGATCTGAGCCTGATATCATAATTATTCCATTTTCTGTTCAACAGATTAATTGGCTTTTTCAAACTTCTAGCTCATGGCAGATAGCTTTTGCTGATTTCCCTGGCCAGATAGATAGCCATTATCCTCGTGATAAGATTGTACAATTTGCATCATTAACATCACTTATTTTTCCAAAAATTGTACGTGCTTATCCAATAGAGGAAGCTTTATCGGTGTTCATGGATGGTTCCAACTCAGGTAAGGCAGGTTTTTTCAGCCGTGTTCACACAGAGGTAATACAAACTTCTTATACTTCTGCCCAAAGAGCAGAGCTTCAAGCCTTAGATTTGTGCCTTAGATTACTTTTCAAATGAGCCTATTAATATCTATTCTGACAGCTTATATGCAGTCGGAGTTACCAAAAATATTGAAACTTCAATGATTGGGTATACTTCATCACAGGAGTTATTTGAATTATTTCATAATTTACAAAAGACAGTGCTAATGCGAAAATACCCATGTTTCATAGGACACATACGAGCTCATACTAATCTTCCAGGACCTCTAGTTTCAGGTAATGACAAAATTGATAAGTTAGTAGCTTTTTGTCAACAGATATCTTCGTATGACTGTGCACTAGCTTCCCATTCCTTGCATCATCAAAATGCTTCTAGCTTACGTAAAAAATTTAATATTACCAGAGAACAAGCTCATCAGATTGTAAGCCAATGCCCTAAGTGTGTTATTCACACTCCATCTCTGCTATCAGGGGTAAATCCCCGTGGATTAAAACCAAATCAGATATGGCAGATGGATGTAACTCATATTCCTCAATTTGGTAAGCAATGTTATGTGCATGTCATAGTGGACACTTATTCTAGATTTATTTTTGCCACAGCACGTACTAAAGAAAATGCTCAACATGTAATTTCTCATTGCTTAGCAGCTTTTTCTGTTTTAGGGTGCCCTATGCAGATTAAAACAGATAATGCCCCAGCTTATGTAAGCTCTTCTTTTCAACAATTTTGCCAAGAGTTTAAAATTAATCATAAAACAGGAATTCCTTATAACCCCCAAGGTCAAGCCATTGTGGAACGAGCTCATTTATCTATTAAGCTTCAATTACAAAAATTAAAAGGGGGGAATAGGATTTTGACTCCCCAAAATAGCCTCAATCATGCCTTGTTAGTTTTAAATTTTTTAAACTGTGACGCAGAAGGTCACACTGCAGCTGAGAGACAAATGTCTCCCTCAGTAACAGGCCCTTTAGGCACAGTTCTGTGGAAAGATTTACAGACTGGTCAGTGGAAGGGTCCGGACCCAGTGATAATGTGGGGCCAAGGTCATGCTTATATCTTCCCAGAAGGTGCCTTCCCTTCTATTTGGGTGCCTGAACGTGCTATCAGACATGGAGGAGATAGAACCCAGATTCAAGCGACTGAGGATTGACCCGGAGGAGCCACTACCCAGAAGGAGGAGATATCGAAAAAAGATAAAGAAAGACCAGATTAAACCAGCCGAAAAGCTGATTTCATGGAAAGACATAAAGAAGCTAACAACACAGGCTTCCCAAATACTTCGACTCCTAGGAAAGAACAGGACCCCAGTCTTGATGGTAGCGACAGTAATTGCCCTACTGGGCTGTCAGTTAAAAGGGAATCAAGTAGACACTTATTGGACATATTTCCCAGATCCACCCCTGGTACACCCAGCTGTGTGGACTGGAGAATCTATTCCAGTATTTACTAATGACTCGTTCATGATGGGAGGATTTACAGATACTCATATTACTCCCAATCATGTGACTAGATTTAATTATTCTGGCTACAGTGCCCAATTACCTTTGTGTTGGTCACATGATAAACATGCTGGCTGTCTGAAAATATCATTCGAAGAAAAGACAGCGATTGGTAGACCTAGACTGACAAATAATTCTATTTATGGGGACTTAAAACCTAATACTAGATCAGTAATTAAGATGGGACTTTCCCATAACAAGCCAGTCATTTCTGTAAAACCTCCACCGATACCCCACTGTCCAAATAGTTCTACAATTGAGATCGGCACCTTTCCTAAATGGATGAATTGTGTAAATGTCTTTCCTGTACAACATAAGGTGTCTAAAGATAGGGGGTATATTTTAGACTGGTCTCCAAAAATTGATAAAAGACAATTACGAAGAAATTCTGCTATGACACCTGCAGGATTTGTTAGTAATATTTTGACTTATAGCGAAGGAGGTGTTCAAAAAGATATTGGCGTTTAATTGCTGCCTCAGAATATTTACATTTTACAGATAAACCTTTACCAAAATTTGTTGGCAAGAACTGTAAAGAGGGATCTTGCTATGGCTTACGGGCCTGTGTCCAATCTCCTTATGTTTTAATTATTGGAAATGTAAAAGTTAAATGGATGGATGACAGATATATTGTTACTTGTAATAAGTGCAACCTAACCAATTGTATTACTAGGTATAATGGAGGAAAAGGAGTGCTGATACTTCATCAGCCCTCTTTTGTTTTATTACCTGCTAATATTTCAGAGCCATGGTATGCTGATGCTGGTTTACAAATCTTGCAGCAAATTCATGCTCAGCTAACAAGACCTAAACGTGCTATTGGAGTCATAATTGTTGGTGTGTTAGCACTGGTCTCGTTTATTGCCTCAACTGTCTCTGCGTCTCTGACATTGTCTCAGAATATTCAGCATGCAAAATTTCTCAATAATTTAGCTCAAAATACTTCCAAGGCTCTTCGTAATCAAGTGAATATTGATGAAAGGATTTAAACTAAATTAAACGCCTTAGAGGCAACTGTTATAGACATAGGTAATGAACTTTCAGCCTTAAAGTTTAAGGAGAGGCTTAAATGCCATGCTAATTATAAGTATGTGTGTGTTACAGCTGCCAAGTACAATGCTTCTCTCTGGGATTGGGAGAAGATTAAAAACCATTTATTAGGTATTTGGCAAAATAGTAATAATAGCTTGGATATTCTGGAACTTCATCACCATATCCAAGACATTCAAATAATAGAGCTGATTTTTCAGATCCTTCTTCTTTGGCTAACCAAATATTGAAGGAGTTAATTGGATTCAACCCTGGAAATATTGTTAAACACTCCGCTTGGTACATCATTGGATTATTCTCCTTGCTGTTAATTCTCTTTTGTGTTGTCATCATAGGATGGCGAGTCTTCCAATCAAGGATCCAGAAACTCCAGAGAGTGAACCGCCGACTCATTGTTAAGAAAAGAAAGGGGGGATAAGTGGGAAGCCATTCTGACAAGTGATTGGGTGACTACCGTTAAGAGTCTGAGGCGCGTTGGCTGTGTCGAAGATTTCCCGGCCCTCTCCTGATGAGAGAGCCCATCCGTGTGGGGGTGTGCTTGACCACTGACCCCAGGGACCCAATCACTGACCCTGACCTTGGAGTGCAGCCCCCCCTCAACCTTCATTCGATGGAATTCTCCCCTGAATCTCTTGTTCCCCAATAAAAGGCTACTCCCCGGCGTGTTTGCTCTCTCTCTCCTGCTAGCCCTGAGTAATCCTCGCTGCCCTGCTGGGCGGATAGAGGAGGGAACCAGAGAGGGGAGCCGTCTCGGACCTATCAATAGAAATAAGGTAACTGAGTATGTATGTTTTATTTTGATCTCTTCTAACTAACTTTATGCCTAGAACCTCATTAATGAAACCATTGCGCAGGCCGCATGGTAGAGCCAGGAGGCTTACAAGGTCTCCATTTCACACTCTGACCTACATGAAAGGTTGGCTGGGGAAAGGAAACAGGAATCCACCTGAGGTCTTGTAATCTCCACGTTTACCAACTAGGTGATGGGCATCCAGGGTCCCTGCACAGAGAGGGCACAGGTGCACAGGGGACAGCATGCTAGACACCAGGACACCTAGAAGTCCCTTCTCAGAGGAACTCAGAGGCTAAATCAACTTACAAGAGTCAAGGCATTTTGTACTCAGTGACCTAAACCAACAGAAACCAAAACATCTTGCAGTGCATCTGGGATCATACCTAAAACTCATCAGAATTCACTTTTCAGATGTCAGATGGTCACCATGGTTACCAATACGTATGTTATTGTGTTTCTAAATATTGAAGTCAGCATGCTGGGATTGTAGCTCAGTGGTAGAGCGCACGCCTAGCATGCGTGAGACACTGAGTTCAATCCTCAGCACCACATAAAGTAAAATAAAGACACTGTGTCCACCTAGAACTCAAATGTATATGTATATATATATATATATATATATATATATATATATATATATATGGAATCAGGCCTCATCCTCTGTGAGGAACCATGTAGCAGCCTCCTGTCTCTGGAAGCTTTCCTTCCCAGAGCCATTTCCCAGGCTTGGGTTCTGTGGCATCAGTGGTAACAGCAGAGGGAGGACTGATCATTGTCCATGACAACTGCATGTTGTCCCACGGGTCCTCATTACCCCCAGGAAACGCCCCCGGCCTTGCTGCCTGCTCAGATGCTGGCTCCTCCACCAGGCTCCTCTTGCTCTCTGCTTTCCTCATGGCCAGGTCCACTCACACCCATCCCTGGGGTCCTTGTGCACTCTGCCCAGCTGTCACCTTTGGAGAAACTAGTTCACACGCTGCTGTGGCTTGGAGGGGTGGAGGGTCCCCCATGCGTGGATTGTGGATAAAGGCTGGGTCCCTGCGCTTGGGGCTATTGGGACTGGTGGGAGCTGTGGATGGTGGGGTCTGGTGGGAGTCCCTCAGGTCCTTTAGGGCAAGAGGTACTTCTTGTGCCCCTCTCTTGCTGGTGCTTGCAGGAGAGGGGCTATAAAAGGAGCCACGGACACTGTGTCCACCCAGTGCAATCTGCAACTGGTTCCAGAAGGGACCACTGTCTTCCACAAGGGTCCCCATGGTTGCCAGCACCATTTGCCATGATGTCCTCCTTATAGCAGAGCCCATGTGGATGCCAGGCCCTTCAAACTTCACAACTATTAGCTGATCTCTCCTTGATCCAAAGATGGCCTGTCTCGGGCCATTTATTACACTAATAAAAACTTGACTAATAGGCATGGTGGGCGCTATTGTGTGTTCTTGAGGCCAGAGGTACCTGGAGGTCAAGGACAATGTCATGGTCATGATGTTTACTCTCATCCTGCCTTGAATCGACCTTGCAACACACCAGATACTTAATCCATATTTATTAATGAATGATTGAAAGAAGAAGATGAGTGCCTAGATATTTTCCCCCTCCCCCACAAGCCCAAGGCAGAGAATTACAGACACATGTGTGCACAAAGCCTACACAAAGATGTCCCCCCATAACTATACAGGAACACACTCGTTAAGGAGGACCTTGGTACTAAAATTAATGTGAAATCCCTCTCCCTTTAGCAGAAGAACAGTGTGACTCATTGGGCTGAATTCAAGGGTGCAGTGCAGGGTGTGAGCTGGAGGAGACTTTGCCCTCAGCTTGTCTGGAAAGAAAGGAATCAGGTTATGGAGGCAGAGAAGAGGCAGGCCCTCTTTTTGCTGATCTGCATATTTGATCTCAGTTTTCCTATCAAGAGGTCTTGGAGTGGGACTCATGACTTCTTTGGTAATTTCCGAAATTCATATCCTCCTGAAAAAGAGGCACACACAAGACTCATCACTAAGGATGAAAGGAGACAGGCAGGTGCTGAGCCCATAGGTGTCAGAGCCCTCCTGCCCCTGGGCAGGGAGGAGGCTCTGAGACCCCTCTAGCGTTCTCCTAGGGGGGGGTGTCTCCACCCACTCAGGAGGCCCACCACTCACCTGAGCATTTTTGTTCCTTAAGGCTGTGAAAACACAGGCAGCAAGCACCACTACAAAAATGATCATCCCATGGATCTGGAAGCAGACGGGAGGAGAGGCCGTGAGGGCAGCTCTGGGACCCACACGTCTCAGCTGGAGTCGGGTCTCAGTATGGACCACCCCTGGCTCCTGTGAAATCCCCGTCCCCTCCCAGGCTCAGGGGAGAATGTCTCCTGGGCTTCGTGAGGCCAAGGGGGTGGAAGAGTCGCTCTCTGACCCCTCAAGGCTGGGGCTACTGCAAGGAGAGGATTGTGGCTGCTGGGCCAACACCTGGACGGTGACTTTAGGTGACAGGGGGAGGTCTCAGGGAGCAAGACAGTGACCAGCTAGACTGTCCTGTGTGGGCAGTGAACAGGGCCCTGAGGGTTTGGACCAGTGACAGCGAGGACATGGAGGTGGCGAGAGCAGAGGTGGCACCCAGCAGTGTGGGGCGGGCAGAGCTGCAGAAACAGGCTGCTGGGGGGACTGAGGCATGGAGCAGGGGTGGCTGGTGATCAGGGCTGGGCAGATTCTGCCTCTGATGGCAACCTCCCCTCACTCTGAACCTTCAGGGAAAGTGGGCTCCTGAGACAACCTGTAGGTGGGTGACAGTGGCATTTTGTTGGGGAAGGGATTAGGCCACCACTCTGCCTTTGGAAAAGAGCCAGTGAAGTGATCCCCATCTGAAGTCACTGAGCAGCAGCAGGAGGAGCCAGGGAGCCCCAAGAGCTCAGGGTCCCCCTAGCCCTGAGAAGAGAGTTTGATTGGAATCCATTTTCCTCCAAGAGGCCAAGGAATGGTCCTAACTGTCATTTGGGTACCCCTTATATGAGGTAATAAGTAGGAGAGCAGCACTGTGTGGCCCAGGGCAGGTGCCAGTCCAGCGTCCCCAATGGCAATGACACCCAATGGCATTGCCAATAGCCAGGAGCTCAGGAGTGTCCAGCAGGCAGAGCTGAAGCAATAGAGGCATCTGTGGGGTACAGATGGGCAGGAAGAGCACACAGGAGGCCAGTCTACGAGGGAGACGGGCACAGATGCGGATCATTGTAACTCAGAGCTGACAGAAAGGGGCATAAAGGAGAGGGAGGGAAAGAAACCTCAGGGCGCTGGGAAAGGAGGGGAAGGCGGCTAAATCAAGCAAGAAGGCTCACAGCAGAAGGAAGGACCCTTGTCAATGATGCAGGTGTTTTACAAATAGTTTTTAAACAAAATTCTTCTATTCGTAAAGGCTTCCTTGGGAATGGGGTCCCACGCGCCCTTTGAGCTTTCCTGTTTGATGGGAAATGATCCATGCCCGACCCACAGTCCCAGAGCCCCCATCCTTGGGTGTCCCTGGGCACAGCTGTCCTGCAGTGCACCCTGTGCTCAGACAGGACGACCTGGTGAAAGGTGGGGCTGGGGAATGCTCTCTTTCCAAGGTCAGGCATGGGCAGAAGTGGCATTAGAAGCCACTTTTCTGATTCCAAACTTCCTGCTGTCTGTGCCTCATGGCCCTGACCCATGCAGGGACTTTGCCTGTCCCCAGCCTCCCCCGCTTTCTTCTCCTCAACTAGCGCTGGCTGCAGCATTTCTCCCCCTGGGCAGCGGGGCAGCCCTGGTGGGTCCCCCCTCAGCAGGGAAGTCCCAGTAGTCTCCCGTGCCCCGCTCTCTCTGGAAATGGGAGTCACTGAGTCAGGGTGAGCGGGAGAGTGTGAAGGAGGAGCCTGTGGGGCTCAGTGGGACAGAGCCAGGCCCCTGGTGGGTGTTTAGACCTTGGCCCTGGGAGCCATGGACTGTTTCTGGAATGGGAGGAGCTCCAAGCTGTCATTCCTGAGAAATGACAGGGACACTCCTGTGGAGGAGTTTCTCTGAGGAACATTGGAGGGAGACTGTCCCCAGGCGACCTTCTGGTTGAGTATGAATTGCAGCTAATGTCCTCCCTGTACTAGGGACACACTGGAGTTGGCAGGAGCATTCACCTATATAATGAGGTGGATTAGGAGGCAGCAAACCTGTGCCAGGCATTAAGGACCCAGGTCCTTCGCAGGCCACTGTCATGCTCACATCCCACCCCCCCCAGCAGTCCAAACCCATAACCAAGCCCTGTGGACCCAGAGGGCCATGAGCACTCTGCCAAGGACTCACTGGGCCCCATGGAAAGCTGAGATTTGTAGGATTAGAAGGTGTGCACAGCTTCCAACATTGAGGCTGGTCCTCAGCCTCCCTGACACCAGCCATCTGGACCGAGCCCCTCTGATGGGCCGTGGACCCGGTGTGGATTTCCCTTTAAAATACAAGAGGCACTTACCGCAGCCATCCTCAAGGTGTAGGCTGTGTGTCAGCTGCTTGTGGTCTGCCTGGCCTTGGGTGTGCTTATGAAAGATCAATGGATAAAGTTAAAATAATTGATTAAAATAAGATCAAGTCTTTAAAAAGTCCACCTGAGTAAGAAGCAGTGGGTGAACTGTGGAGACCAGGCCCAACACAGCCGAGTGTTCCAGCGAGGAACAGCCAAGGGGCAGTGTGGAGCCGGAGGACCCTGCACATCAGGGTAAATGTGAAAGGGAATGAAGACACCACCTGACCCCTGCACTAACTCAATGGCCTTTTTGGAAAGACCTTCCAGGGAATTGCTCCTCCCAGTGCAAGGGGTTCTCAGTGTGTGCGCCCTGGGTGGCTCCTTTCTCACCTTTGGTCATTCCACCTGCTGGTCACCTGGGCATGATGGTGGGAGGAAATGAGAAGAAAAGGAAACCTGAAACCTATAAAGGGGTGGAGCACCCCCACTCCCAGGGGCACAAGATCTACTGGGTCCCCTCCTCTCCCCAGGAGTATCCCCGCCCCTTCTCTCTCCCTCCTCTCCATGTCCTGTGGTTAAATAAAATTTACTTTTTGTTGCTCTTGCCACTGTATTTCTTGGGTGTTTAAAATTAAACACCGGGGGAATGGGAACCCGATCCTGATTTTCAAGACCAGTTTCAGTATCACCTCAGGACCTTAGAAATGCAAATTCTCAGACCACTTCCCCAGAAACTCCAGGAGTGGGGATCAGCAGTCTGTGGCTTAACAGGCTCTCCAAGTGACCCTGCTGCTGCAGAAGATTGAGACCCATGACTGTTCAGAAACACCCCCCAGTTCTCCTTGTGACTTCCCTTTCCTTGGATCACCAATGTCGAAAACACTGGCTCTACAGGAATTCAGGAAATTCCTCGCTTTCCCTCTTCTACCTTCTAGCTGGTTTCCAAGGCCCCTGCAGCTCTGCTATTGCTCTAGAAAACACCTGTCCTGTCTGCCACCTGGCAGCTGAGCCATTCCCCAGGACTTCTTGCTCATGTGGCTCTTACCCACATCTCTGCAAAGCAGGGAGAGGAGGCAGTGAGCCGGAAGGGCCCGCCTGTGCATGGTCAGCTCTAGTAGTGGACTCGGGCCTCAGACTCCTCCTTCCTGGCTGCTAGGCACACTTCAAGGTGCTGTCACTGTTCTAAAGGGATCTCAGATCTACCAGGAGACACACAAACGGCAGAAGGTTCCACAGGTGAAACTGAGGCTGTGGCAGGCAGCACGTGCAACCTCTTAGACCCGAGCCCTCCTGGCTTTGGGAAGGAAGGGCAGGGTTCCTAGGGGAGTGGGTCATAAGAACAACCACAGCCACCACCGGTGCTTATGCCTCACAGGCCTGTGTCCTCAAGTGACACATTATTACCATGATCATTTTGCAGCTGAGGTACTGGAGGCTGAGAGAGGTTAGGTAACTGGAGCACAGGCACACAGCCAGGAAATGCTGACGCTGAGGTGTGAATTATGAGAATTAAAGCTTTTGTTTTCATGAGGAATACTGTGCTGCATGCCAGGCTCTGCTTCATGACCTGAGACAATGGATTAGTTCTCTCTTCCTTTTCAGAGCAGGCTTCATTCTTCTATGTGTGACAAACAAGACAACTGAAGACCTGACAATGGGCACAGAAGACTGAGCCCTGTAAAGGCCCCCGAGACCCATTCAGTTCTGCTTCCTGCCAGGAAACCTCAGGAGCAAAGCAGGAGGTCTGTCCCAAGGCTTCCCTGCATCCCATCTCCAGGCCCTGAATAATCCTGATCACAGGGCACCCAGGGCTGCACTGAGGGGGATCTCCCAGCAGATGCAGGGTTGCCAGCTTCTAGGGGGACACTGCAATGTCCTTGCAGAGATGGGAACTAGCCTCAGGGACCTGTTCTGACTCTCGGTTACTCCCAGGTGGCCTGGCCCCCCTTTTCCAAGGCCAGGTTGCTGAGAGGCCCCATCAGGCTGGGTTTGCTCACCTACAGGAGCATCCTGACTCCCTGCAGCTCCCAAGAGGCACTTCCCAGGTCCTGTCTAGGGCCCAGGTCTCTCCTGAAGTGACCCGGTCTCTGTGGAGGCTCTCCGAGGAACTCCCGGGAACCTTACCTTGTGTCCTGGTGAGTCTTTGGGGTTCCTTCTTCAGTCTGCTGGTTCTTACAACTGGTCCAGAAATTCCAGATGAAGGAACATATATTAGGTTTCTCTTTCAAGGACCAAAGTCCTCTTTGCAGTTTCTTTTCTTATCAACAAGTCCATTGTCCATCACCAGGCAGACTTTATTTATCCCTGAGAGAATTTATGGCCTTGACTGCAGTAGGATTCAATGGAAGCTCCTTATAAAGTCTGTCTGTGAGAAAGGGAGAGATTAAAAAATGGGCCACTGCTGAGGGCCATTACCAAGTAGGTATGAAGCATCGTAATCCTTGCCAGTGTACCCCATGTTAAATGGACTTGCCTTGGAAATTTGCTGCGACCTTGCTTGTGTGTTTGAGAAAGGTGACCCTGCTCAATCACCAGGGTGGATCCAGGATTAGGGTGTATTCCTGCAGGAAGTATCTCTGTCCTTGGGTTTAGGGCGTGACAATAGGAGTTTTAGGGAAGTTGAGGTTGAAGATTATGGCTGCTGGGATTAGGGTGTTCCTGCTGCTTGTTATCGTGAGATTCAAATGGGATTTGAAAAAAGCCTCATGGAGTAGGATTTGGGATCAGACATATTGGAATTGCCCCTGAACATGTGTGGAGGCTGGTGTGAGATCAGGAATAAAGAATTGCTGTTTGAACCTACAAAGCTGTGTGGTGGCTCGTGATTCTGTGCCAAGCCGAGACATTGGCACTTGGCATTCGGCAGGCCACTAAATTCACCTAAACCAACAGATTACACTAATTAAGCAATTAGCAAGTATTGTTGAGTCTCTGCTGTGTGCGGTTGGTGTCCTGGGCACTAGGATACAAGCCACTTGTGTTAGCTTTTGGTGCTGTGATAGCATAACTGAAAAAAATTAAATGAAAGGAGGAAAGATTTTGTAAGAGGGGTCCGGCGGAGCGTCGGAGGGAGAGACCACACAAGAGACTTACTCCATGCAATTGGCAAAAGGGGATTTATTGGGGATCCATTCCAGCGCGCTGGGACTCTGTGCCCACTCAAGAAGGGAGCGCAGCTCAGAGCCCCGAGCAGAGGTTCAAACAGAGCTTAAGTACACTTTTTGGGGAGGGCGGGAGGCTTTGCATACATCAGAACAAATCATCATGAGGCGCGGGGAAATTGAACAACAACTCTGAGATGTGATTGGCACAATCATTGGCGGGCAAGGGTGATTGGTCATTCGTAAGCGGGTTACACATTCAAACTGATTGGTTTGGGCCCTGTGAGGAACTGCACAGGGCCCTAGGCTAAACGGCCAGTAGGGCATTGTCTTAACTATCTCAGGAATCTGGGTGTAACAGAGGAACTTAATAATACCTAATCTTTTACATTCAAGCTTTCCAGCTTAGAAACTTTACCCTTTCAATTTATGTAGACCCAGAGTTTCCAAGGTGTCAGTCCAAGGTCATTTGCCCTGATACCTTTGGGCCTTTAGTGAGGCAAAACATCCTGGCGGGAAAACATGGAGGAGCAGAGCTGCTCACCTCACAGTGGCCAGGAAGCAGAGGCCAACAGGAAGGATCACAGGGAAGAGGTAACCTTCCAGACACTCCCCCAGTGCCCCACTTCCTCCCACTCGGGCCCATCTTCTGCAGTTCCCGACTCTTCCCAGTCTTTCATCCAGTCATAAACCATCAATGGGCTAATGGATCAATGAGACCAGAGGACTCGGGACCCCTCTCTCCTCAAAGCCACAACTCTGAGCATGGCTGCCTCGCTGACCCCCGCCTTGGAGACCAGGCAAGGGACAGATGAACGTTTGGGTCAGGAAGATGGGGGCTCATTCAAAAGGAAATAAATGCTGATACCTCCAGAGAACTCCTGCCTCCTGGAAACCTGCACCAAGGTCACCTTCACCTCCAGGAACGTGCTCCTCCCAGCAAGGAGTTGTGAATGAGCACCCCTTGGGGGGCTCCTTTCCTGACTTTTGGTCACCACATAGGCAAGGTAAGAGGAGGAGGGGCATGAGAAGAAAAGAAACCTAAAACCTATAAAGGGCCAGGACACCCCCTCTCCCACTACCTCGGGCACCAGCTCTGGACCCCTCCTCTCTGCAGCAGTGTCCCTCCCCCTCCCCCCCTCCTTTAAATAAACCTTGTTTCATGGCCTCGGCAGTTCTTGAATGATCACTCTTCCATAACAGGTGAATGAGGACCCAATCCCAATTTTCAAGACCAGTATCAGATGGGGGCTCATCCAGGATCACCACTGAGGTCAGCTCCTCCTCACCCACAGCTTTCCCTTTTTTTTTTTCTTTCTGGAGGACATAATGGACACCCATCGGCCAATTAAATGCAGTTGGTGCAAGCCACCATTCTACAAGACTGGAGAGACAGGATTTACTGCCTCAGTGGCTCCTAATCACCTGTCCTGTGGGTCTCACATGTTGGTGTCTGCTGAAGCCATTTCTCACTGTGCATCCAGGTTCAGAGGCTGTCTGGCAACATTAGACAGCGTCCCTAATCCCAGTTTGCCTTTAGATGCCTATAGAGGTACAAAGCATCCCTTGATTCCCCAGGACCACAACCCACTGTTGATGAGGACATCCTGTCCCACCCTGGGGAGTCCAGAGGCCAACACCTGGCCTGGTTTGTGGCTTGCTGCATCCTCTAGATGCCACGTTACATCAGCAGAGTCACTTCATCCTAGAGCCTGCAGGAGCCCTGTCTGTACGGAGCACCTCACCTGCACACTGGCCTGGATAGAGACCCTGGGCCCTGCCAGCCCTCCCTGCCTGCTTGGTTAGTCCCAAGGGAGGATACGGTCACGGCTCACTGTGGAACAGTTATTCTCCCCCTTGCTCCTCAGGCCTGCTGAGTACTGTGTCAATGCTACTGAGGTCCTTCCTGGGTCCCAGTGGCCCTATTTCCACCCCCGCCACCTGTCTTCCAGCCTCATCACAAGTCTGAGGGCTTCCCTTGGCCAGGAGACTGCTGGGCAGGGCAGACAGGAAGCACCTGGAAATTGGTGGCCTCAACCAAGGACTGAGTGGAGTTGGGAGCTCCTGCCCGCTCCCTTGCCCAGCACAGGCCAGAACTGAGACGCCCACTCCTCACTCTGCCAGACTCCCACCAGGAGGGAGCTCCTGTGGTCACCTGCCTGACCACACCCTTCATCCTGGCTTCCCCCCGTGCTGAGGGCCATTGCCAAGTAGGAATGACGCATCGAAATTTCCTTGCCATGATTTTCTTGCCATGATCTCTTTTCCATGATTGGGAGGGGAAAACATTAACACTCAGGGTCACCAAAGAAGGCATCAGAACTCACCACACATGGGCTGGGGTCCTTCTCAGCCAATACAGACAGGGATCCAGAGGCAATGTACTATGCAGACAAAAAAGAATGATCCATTTTGCAGAACATTAAAAATGACAGCCATCCATTCAGAGGTGGATCATCCCTCAGTCTGCAAGTTCTACACATTTTGTTCCAGAAAATATGCAAACTGTTTACTTCTTTCCAACATTTTCCCCATCCCAGTGGATGTGCCCAGCGCACTGAGTGCTGCGATCCTCTGACCCCTGTGAGCCGAGTCTAAAGCCTCCCTTCCTCTGGCAGTCTGAATCTTGTTCCAGGGTGCTCTGTCTCATTATCATCACCTTCTACAGGACGTTGCCTGGGCATGTTGTTGCCCAAACTCACTCTGCCTAACAACCAAGGGTAACAACCAAGGGTAGGTTGGTGTGGTGGGCAGAGCCTTGGTGCTGACAGTCAGGAGACCTGGGATTCTGCTCTACTTCTGTGACTGGTCACCTCACTTTGCTCCAAGACCCTACATGAGAGTCCCAACTAGTACTCCATGATGCAAGGCAGGTGATGGGCATGGAACACTCAAGGCACTCAGAGCTCAGTACAGTTAGGAGAGCCTGAACTCAAGGTTCCTGGGCTCAGCTCCTTCTTCCAGAACTTTCTGTCCATGAGGGTGTGATGGTAGCATCTAACCTCTCCAAATTCAGTCTCCTCATCTTCACAATGGATTTGGATAATGATCCCTGCCCTGTCTACCTCCAAGTGGGACATGCTGTTCAAGTTGAAGAATTAGAATGGTATTCTCAGTGGGGAGGTCAGGGAGATTTCCAGGGCATCCTGGGCTCTCTTAAAGTTTCTCCTCTAAGAACTCAGTTCCTGTGCCAGTGTGGGAGGCTAGAAGGCAGCAGGGATAGAGCATAAAGTTGGGCCTGGCTTGGGAGCCTGCAGCAGGGCTTCTGGCAGAGGACAGGAGCATGGGGCGGCCTTGATCATCCCACCATGTGCTATTGGAGCCCTCAGCCTTCTGGGACTTTCCTCACAGGGGGACTTCATTGTGTTCCAGTGGTTTCTCCAAGAGACACTTATTCCTGTCACTGAAGTACAGACTTGTGTTTGCAGCTAGGATCAAGGTTATGAATGTGCAGTTGTTGCTGACACCTTTGGTCTTGTCAGTCCACAGAAAGTGAGAGCCAGGAAGATTGAGAGGAAGACTTCATGCCTGCTCTTCTGACATCAGTGCTGTTTCAGGACTTCCTGAAATTCCTTCCTTTTCTGCACACAAAACTGGTTCTGCATGTTGATACATACATACATATTTCTGGCACAAAGTCTATCTCTAATAATCTCGAAGGCTGCAACAATACAGACCACATGGTCTGGATGGAACCCTTGTCCCACAAGGCACCTCCACCACTGAGCCAAGCCAATTCCTGCCTTGGATCTCCAAAACCAGGGAACTTTGTGTCCAAGACACCTATGTGGATTTCTCTCATTTTGCTCATGAAACTCGCCCTTGCCTCAACCTCCTTGAAGCTGCCCACAGTTTGCTTTGTCTGAATGACCCCATTCTTTTTTTTTAATATGGTGTATGTGACAACAGTATGCATTTTGATTCATTGTGCACAATTGCAGCACAACTTTTCATTTCTATGGTTGTATACAATGTAGGGTCACACCATATGCACAGTCATACATGTACCTAGGGTAATGATGTCCATCTCATTCCACCATTTTTTCTGCCCCCATGTCCCCTCTCCTCCCTTCCTCCCCTGTGCCCAGTCAAAGTTCTTCCATTTTTCCTTGCCTCCCCCCTCTCCATTATGGATCAGCATCAATTTATCAGAGAGAACATTCGGCCTTTGTTGTTTTTTTCCTCACAAACTCATTGATTTTTTTTCAATTTTTAAATACTTCTTTTTTATCAAAATACTAAACAAAAACGGTATATATGTGATGTATCACATTCTTTTTTATCATGCATGTATTGTGTAATGTTTAACTGAGGCTAAGCACATTTATCTCCTTAAATATTTTTCAGTACTTTATGGTGCAAACTTTCAAAATTATTTCTTCCATTTTTTGAAACATACAGTACATTATCTACTTTCTCTCTAGTTACCATCTTGTACAATAGATCACCAGAGTTTCTTGCTGCCCTCACCAAACTCTCCCTTGGCCTCTGCTAATTAACATTCTACTCTCAAATTCTATCATATCAGCTGTTTTATTTTTTATTTATTTTATTCTAATTTGTGATATATGACAATAGAATGCATTATAATTCATATTACTCATGTAGAGCACAATTTCTCTTATCCCTATACAAAGTATATTCACACCATTTGTGTCTTCATACATGTACTTTGGATAATGATGTCCATCACATTCCACCATCATTTCTATTCCCCCCACCACCACCCCCTCCCTTCCTCTCCCAACCCTCTACCCTTTCTAAAGTTCATCTACTCCTCTCATGCTCCCCCTCCCTACCCCACTATGAATCAGCCTCCCTATATCAAAGACAACATTCAGCATTTGGTTTTTTCAGGTTGGCTAACTTCACTTAGCATTCTATTCTCCAACTCCATCCATTTACCTGCAAATGCCATGATTTTATTCTCTTTTAATGCTGAATGATATTCCATTGTGTATATATGCCACATTTTCTTTATCCATTCATCTACTGAAGGGCATCTAGGTTGGTTCCACAGTTTAGCTATTGTGAATTGAACTGCTATGAACATTGATGTGGTTGTGTCCCTGTAGGTGTGCTGATTTTAAGTCCTTTGGGTATAGATTGAGGAGTGGGATAGCTGGGTCAAATGGTGGTTCCATTTCTAGTTTTCTAAGGAATCTCCAGATTGCTTTTCAGATTAGCTGCTCCAATTTCAGTCCCACCAGCAATGTATTAGTGTGCATTTTTCCCCCACATCCTCACCAACACTTATTGTTGTCTGTGTTCTTGATAACCGCCATTCTGACTGAAGTGAGATGGAATCTTAGAGTAGTTTTGATTTGCATTTCTCTAATTACTAGAGATGTTGAACATTTTTTCATATATTTGTGGATCAAATGTATATCTTCTTCTGAGAAGTGTCTGTTCAGCTCCTTAGCTCATTGATTGATTGGGTTGTTTGGTTTTTTGGTGTACTTTTTTGAGTTTTTTATATACTAGAAATAGTGCTCTATCTGATGTGAGTGTGGCAGAAATTTGCTCCCAAAATGTAGGCCCTCTGTTCACCTCATTGATTGTTTCTTTTGCTGAGAAGAAGATTTTTAGCTTGATTCCATTCCATTTATTAATTCTTGATTCTATTTCTGGTGCTTTAGGAGTCTTGTTAAGGATGTCGGGGCCTAATTCAAAATGATGACTATTTGGGCCGACTTTTTCCTCCATTAGGCACAGGGTCTCTGGACTAATTCCTAAGTCCTTCATCCTCGTTGAGTTTTATTCATGGTGAGAGATAGGGGTTTATTTTCATTTTGCTGCATATGGATTTCCAGTTCTCCCAGCACCATTTGTTGAAGAGGCTGTCTTTTTTCCAATGTATGTTTTTGGCACCTTTGTTCAATATGAGATACCAGTATTTATGTGGGTTTGTCTCTGTGCCTTCTATTCTGTACCACTGGTCTACATGTCTATTTTGGTGCCAATACCATTCCGTTTTTGTTACTATAGCCTTGTAGTATAGTTTAAGGTCTGGTATTGTGATGCCTCATGCTTTGCTCTTCCTGGTAAGGATTGCTTTAGCTATTCTGGGTCTCATTTTTCCAAATGAATTTCATTATTTCTTTTTCTGTTTCTATAACGAATGACATGAGTATTGTAATTGGAATCGAATTGAATCTCTATAGCATTTTCGGCAGTATGGGCATTTTGACAATGTTACTTCTGCCTATCCAGGAGCATAGGAGATCTTTCCATCTTCTAAGGTCTTTTTGAATTTCTTTCTTTAGTGTTCTCTAGTTTTTATTGTAGAGTTCTTTCACCTCTTTTATTAAGTTGATTCCCAAGTAATTTTTTTAAAACTACCCCATTGTTAATGGGGTAGTTTTCCTAATTTCTCTTTCAGAGGACGTATAGAAATGCATTTGATTTGTGGGTATTGATGTTATATCCTGCTACAAAGTATAGAATCATGTCAACAGCAAATAATGATAGTTTGAATTCTTCTTTGCCTATTAGTATCCCTTTAATTTCTTTTGTCTAATTGCTGTGGCTAGAGTTTCAAGGACTATGTTGAATAGAAGTGGTGAAAGAGGACATCCCTGTCTTGTTCCAGTTTTTAGTGGGAGTGCTTCCAATTTTTCTGTTTTTAGAATGATGTTAGCCTTGGTTTTAGCATAGATAGCTTTTACAGTGTTGAGGTATGTTCCTACTATCCCTAGTTTTTCTAGTGTTTTGAACATGAAAGGGTGCTGTATTTTGTCCAATGCTTTCTCTGCATCAATTGATATAATCATACGGTAAAGGAACACCCGTGTGGGGATACCTGTGGAGGAGACGCGCAAAGGATAGACAGACACACAGAGAAGGTGAAGACAGACAGAATGATAGTAGACAAAAGGGGTCTGCCTACCCTTCTCTGCCAATGTTTTTAATCACCCAAAAAGTTACATATTACCCACCACCCGTGACGACACTTTGACCATCTTCCTTTAACCCTGAGTGCTAGCTGAGATAAGGTCCAGTTAATGCAAACACAGAGCCTCTCTCCTTCAGAGGGTGTCACTATGTAAACCAGGTGGTGCATCTGCATAGTTATCTTAATATCCTCAGCAGGGAATTGCTGGGAATTCCAATCATGGGAATCAGGAAGCCAGTTACCCCACACACCCCGGGAGTTTCCCTGTCTAGGTTCATGATCAGAACATCTACATCATATAATTCTTATTTTTAAGTCTACTGATGTGATGAATTGTATTTATCGACTTGAACCAATCTTACATTGCTAAATGGATCCCACTTGTTCATGGTGCTCTATTTTTTAATATGTTTTTGTCTGCAATTTCCCACAATTTAATTGAGAATTTTTGCATTAATGTTCATCAGGGATATTGCTCTGAAATTTTCTATCCTTGATGTGTCTGTCTCTGCCTGGTTTTGGTATCAGGAGGATACTAGCTTCATAGAACGAGTTTGAAAAGGTTCCTTCCTTTTTTATTTTATGAAATAATTTGAGGAGTATTGATATTAGCTCTTCTTTGTAGATCTTGTAGAACTCAGCTGTGAATCCATCTGGTCCCAGGCTTTTCTTGGTTGGTAGGCTTTTGATGGTGTCTTTATCTCCTTGCTAGAAATTGATCTGTTTAAATGGTGTATGCCCTCTTGACTCACGTTGGGTTGATCATATGCCTCCAGAAATTTGTCAGTCTCTTCAAGGTTTCCAATTTTATTGGAGTATAAAGTTTCAAGATAGTTTCTAGTTGTCTTCTGCACTACAACAGTGTCTGTCATGATATTTCCTTTTTCATGGCAAATTTTACTACTTTGAGTTTTCTCCCTGCTTTTTATAAAAATGGCAAAGGGTTTGACAATTTTATTTATTTTTTCAAAGAATCAGCTTTTTATTTTGTCAGTTTTTTGAATTGTTTCTTTATTTTCAATTTCATCGATTTCTGCCCTGATTTTAATGATTTCCTGTCTTCTACTCTTTGGGTATTGGTTTGTTCTTCTTTTTCTAGGGCTTTGAGCTGTAATATCAGGTATTTTGGGTTGTTGTTGACTTTTTCTTCTTTTAATGAATGAACTCCATGCAATGCAGGGGAAGACTTGAACCTGGGGAGGGAGCATGATGTGAGCATGAGAGCAGAGCTGGGTGGCTCACCTGTGAGCCAGGGAGCACCAGATGTGACCACACATCAGCAGGAACCAGGAGAGAAGTGTGCAGTGCATTTCCCCTCATGCCTTCAGGTGGATCCAGCAGTGCAGGACTCAGATCTCCGACTTCTACCCTGCAGAACTGAGAGAGAAAACAATGAATGAACCAGCCCCTGAGTCGGTGGTGCTTGTTGGGGCACCAGAGGAAACCACAGCTTCCATGAGCTGAACTCAGCAAGCCAGTTCTCTGGGGCAGAAGTGTTCAGAAATAGGGTTCACAGGGGTCACCAAAGGTTCAGTGCAGCAAAGCAGAGCAAGTCACCTGTCATGAGGACTGGACACCTCTGATCCTAGCTCATTGCCTGCTCCTGCCAGAGAGAACTGCAACTAGCCCTTTCTTCCCCAGGACCCTGGCCTTAATCCCATGTCCACCATTCTGCCTATCCCAGGGCCCCCTGTGCCTGCAAAGCTGCCTCAGGATCTCCAGAGCTCCCAGGTTACTGGGGATAATAGTCAGGTCCCCTTCATCTGGCACATCCTGGCCACTCCCTGGGGTGGGGAAGGCTCTTTTTGTCAAGTCCAAAAGATTTAGGAAGTTTTTCCAAGGATGACTTTTGGGGCCCTGTCTTGGTCCCCCCCACCGATTCCTCTGCTCTGCTGTTTTTTTGCCGATTGTGAGGGACACATGGTTGAGGAGGAAATGCTGTTTATTACCTGGCTGTTTACTGGCCATTTGCTTAATTTCCTGAGATTGTGTTTTGTAGAATAAAACTTTGCTGAAATCAATTACTCAGCCCCATTAACCTTGGAGGCTGCAGGGCTCTTGATGTCTATCCTTGGATTTATTTTATTTTTTTTATTTTTAGGTCATGCTTGTCACCCCTACTTGCCATGAAAAGAGCCCTCTCCTAACCATAGTCCTGCATGTCCAGCTCCCACCTTAATGTGTCTCACCAGGGAGCTTCTGGTCATCAAGAGAAACATCAGGGTCAACATCAAGGGCACGAGACCAGCAGGTGGGTCAAGACCATTCATCCCTCTGTGAGTGAGTTGCTTGCAACATCATGATACTGCACAAAAAGAAGAACCTCGTCATCATCCTCATGGCCACTACTGTGTGCTTTCTTTGTGTCCTGTGCCCAGCACTGCAGCCATGACAGGATACAGTGGCAAAACAGCATGGGCTCTAGAGAAGAGGGACATGGATTCCAATCCAGTTTGGCACCAAGGACTCTCAGTGTGAATTAGGGCAATTGCTAAACCTCCTGAGCCCAGGTTCTTCAGATTCCTTGTTGCTAGAGAATAAATAAACCTTCTCTGCACTGTCTGAATGCAAAATGACATCATTCCGATGGAATGGCATTGAGTAGAAATAACAGGACAGGGATCCACTCAAAAAAATGTTAATTGCTTCCTTTTGTTTTCCAGAATATTGTGTCTATCTACCAGGTGTTTATTGGACAGATTTGGATACAGTTTGTTACCTAAAATGTCACATGCTAGAAACTTGCTGTCCGGGTAACTGTATTGAAAGGTGAGGGGCCTCTACGAGGTGGGCTAGCAGGAAGTGACTGGTCATGGTTGCCTTTGTGAAGGGATTAGTGCTGGTCTCTTGGGGTGGGTTAGGTCTCACAGGAGTGGATGGGCTGCTGAGAGGTGGGGTGGCTCGCATGGGGAAGGACTGAGGGTAAGTGATAAGGTAAACTGCTCGCACCTGAGGGCAGGGCGAGAGGATGGGTAGCCATTTTAAGATTATTCTTTTGTTTTGCTTCACTTTTGTTTTAAGTTGCCCTTCCATGGAGATGAGTGAGATGGAAGAAAAACCGCTCACATCTGAGGAAAAACTATTTGTGTCTGAGAAACAGATAGGGAGAAAGGTCGGATGGACATTTCAGGAGGATAGAAAGGCTATAATGATTTTTTGTTGTTCCATTTTTATTTCATTCTGCTTGGTTTTGTTCGGCGTCATCTTGTTGGGTTGTATTATAGTAGAAATATGGGATCAGAAATTAGTAAAAAACAAACAGAAAGAGTGTTAAGTAAATTGTTAGAGGAATAAGGCATCCCAGTAAAATCAAGAGCAGTCAGGGCATACGTTGATACAATACAAAAATGTAGCCCATGGATTTTTAAGGAGGAGTTGTTTAATATATCACAATGGAATCATCATGGTTAAGATTTAAAAGGAATAGAAAAGAAAAGCCCAGGAACTCTGCCAGTTGACACATTGACATTGTGGGTGTTGGTACCTGGTCTGCTTATTTCAACGCCTTCAGTTAGGACAAAAGTAGAGGAGGAGAAGACATATTGATTCAAGTAAAAGAGAAGGTCTCTCAAGTTAGTCAGAAAGAGGAAAAGATTCAAGTAAAAGAGAAGGTCTTTCGAGCTAGTCAGATAGAGGAAGAAAGCTTAGAGCAGAAAAAGACATCAGGGGAAAAATTACAACAGGAGACTGCTACTAACACCTTTCTATCACCAGAGGGCATAAGTGTCCAACCAACAGCACCACCTCCATATGCTGGGAGGCCCCCAACCCCCACAGTTGATAGTTGGGATCCTGAGACAGGATCTCAAGTATTAACATGCCCTGTATTTGAGGCAGGAGGGCAGCGAATTCACCATGCTTTAAATTTCAAAACAGTGAAGCAGCTAAAAGAGGCTGTAACAACCTATGGTCCTCAAGCACCCTTCACTGTAAGCATGGTCGAATCCATTAACAACTTGAACATGACGCCAGCAGATTGGGCTAATAAGTGTAAAGCTGTGCTAAATGGAGGGCAATACATGTTATGGAAAGTTGGCAATGAGGAATTTTCCAAGGAGACAGCTAGGCAAAATGCAGCAGCTGGTTATCCTCAGAGAAATCTAGATATGTTGTTAGGAAAGGGACCTTATGAGGATCAGCAGCAACAAATTGCATATGATCCTGGCGTATACGCACAAATTGCTGCAGAGGCGGTTAGGGCATGGAAGACTTTACAAGGACATGGAGGTTTACAAGGTCAATTATCTAAGGTAATACAAGGAGCTAATGAATCTTATGCTGAATTTGTAGATAGGCTTATTCAAACAGCTACCAGAGTTTTTGGGAATGCAGAACAAGCAATGCCATTACTAAAGCAACTGGCTTATGACCAAGCGAATCGTTGGTGCAGAGAACTCATTAGACCATGGAAACATGAAGATTTAAACACATATATTAAATTATGTAGAGACCTTAATGAACAAGAGCAAGTCGTGGCAGCTGCAGTAAAACAGGCTTTAGATGCCAGAGACATTAATGAACAAGGGCAAATCGTGGTAGCTGCAGTAAAACAGGATTTAGATACCAGGCCAAGAACATGCTACAATTGTGAACAAACAGGACATTTTAAAACGAATTGCCCCATAGGAGGAGGGTTTAACAAAACTAGGTATCAAAGGAATAGAAACCGGGTATTTGCCCACGATGCCGTAGAGGGAGACATTGGGCTAATGAATGCCGTTCTCAAACCACCATAGAGGGTACTCCATTATCCAAAAATGAACAAGGACCAGGTTTTTACCCATGATATTTTGGAAAAAGGCATCGGGCTCTGTTGCCAAAAAATGGACAGGGGGGCCCAATGCTCCGGGGCCCAAAACCACAAATATACGGAGCACTGGAGGAACCCAGCAACCCCATCAGGGTAGTGCCCAGGACACATTGTCCATTAGATCCCTCATCAGACAAACCAGAGGGAGCGCAGGGTTGGACTTCTGCGCCTCCGCCAGATCAGTACTAACTCCAGAGATGGGAGTTCAAATCATTCCCACAGGGGTAAAAGGGCCTCTTCCCAAATGAACAGTAGGCTTATTATTGGGATGCAGCTCTTCTACTCTAAAAGGACTTATGATAAGTCCTGTGGTAATTGATCCCGATTATGAAGGTGAAATAAAAATTATAGCCAGTTCTCCAAAGGGTATATCAGTAATTTCACCAGGAGATAGAATAGGACAATTACTGATAATACCCAGCCTACATGATAAATTTTCCAATCGTACTGTAGAAAGAGGTTCCAAGGGATTAGGCTCCACAGGTGTAGATTGAGCTATGCTTTCTTAGATTTAGATTCTCGCCCCATGATAAACTAAATATTTAAGGACATGAATTTAATGGGCTACTGGATACAGGTGCAGACCTTAGCATCATCTCTCATCAAGTATGGCCAATACATTGGCCATTACAACAAGCCACTCAAACGCTTCGAGGCCTAGGAGTGGCGACTAATCCCCATAGAAGTGTAATGGTATTAGATTGTAAGGATCCTGAAGGATGTGAAGGAACTATACAACCATATGTATTGGATCATCTTCCCGCAAATTTATGGGGATGAGATGTCCTAGATCAATTAGGTTTGACATTAACAAATAACATCCACCAAAATGCACCCACTATTATGACTAGACAAGGTTTTAGGAAAGGAAAAAGATTAAAAAACAAGAACAAGGTATAGCAGCACCAATACAAATAGATCAAGGAACGGACAGACATGGGTTGGATTTTCAGAAAGGGCCACTGACACAATAAAAATTACTTGGAAATCAGAAAGACCAGTATGGGTTCCTCAGTGGCCCCTGACTAAAGAAAAGATACAAGCAGCCCATGACCTGGTCAAACAACAATAGCGGAAGGACATATACAACCTTCTGTATCTCCCCATAATACTCCCATTTTTGTCATCAAAAAGAAATCTGGTAAATGGAGATTATTGCAAGATTTAAGAGCCATTAATAATGAGATGGTTATTATGGGACCTGCTCAATTGGGGATTCCTCAATTGTCTGCTTTGCCAAAAACTTGGTATGTTTTAGTTATAGATATTAAAGATTGTTTTTTTTCAATTCCAATTCATCCTGAGGATAGTCCACATTTTGCATTTACTATCTCCGCACTAAATCATGAAGGTCCTGATCAGAGATATGAATGGAAAGTACTCCCTCAAGGGATGGCTAACAGCCCAACTATGTGTCAAATTTATGTTAACAGAGTAATCCAGCCACTTAGAAATCAAAATCCTGAACTACAAATATTTCACTATATGGATGATGTATTATTAGCACACAAAGATAAAAACACATTGTTGGAATGTTATGCCACACCTACAAACTTATTAAAAAATTATAATCTAGAGATATCAATAGATAAAGTACAATTAAATTTTCCAATTAATTATTTAGGAGTTCTATTATCCTCAACCATGGTCCTTCCACCAAAAATTCAAATACTAGTAGATCAACTCAAATCACTTAACAACTTTCAATAGTTATTATGAGACATAAATTGGATAAGGCCTTATCCAGTTATACCAACAGGAGAGTTGGGACCTTTATTTGATATCCTAAAAGGTCCAGCAGATCCAAATTCACCCCAAATGTTAACGCCTGAAGCAAGAAAGGCATTAAAAATCATTGAAACATACATAGAAAATATGCATTTGGATAGAATTGATATAAGTTTGCCTTTATTATTTATTGTACTACCAACCAAAAATATTCCTACAGGAGTATTTTGGCAAGAAGGCCCATTATTATGGATATATTTATCTTATTCTCCTAACACTATTCTTACTAGGTATCCTGAGGCTGTAGGACAATTAATACTCAAAGGAATAAGAGCAGCAAAGGGAGTGTTTGGAATTTCTCCCAATAAAATTATTACTCCATATACTATGAATCAAATTGATGAGTTAGCTAATGAGTTAAATACTTGGGCAATAATCATGTGCAACTCTAATGTTTCATTTGATAACCACTTACCATCTAATCCTTTATTGTCTTTTTGGTCATTGCATCCTATAATTTTTCCAAAAATGACAAGAAAAACACCTACCATGAATGCTCCAAATATATTCACTGATGGGTCAAATAATGGTACAGCAGCAATAGTTACACCTGATCAAACTTTTACATTTTTAGTACCCAAACAATCAGCGCAAAAGGTAGAGCTTAATGCAGTATTACAAGCTTTTGTGATGTTTAAAGATTCTGTATTTAATTTATTTTCCGATAGTCAGTATATAGTTAATGCTATAGTATCCCTTGAAGATGCTGGTAGGATTTCCCCTTGCTATACTCTTTTCTCTTTGCTTTCCACTATACAAAGCCTAATCTGAGACAGAAAAGATCCATTCTTTATAGGACATATCAGGGCACATACAGGATTGCCTGGAGCCCTTAGTTTGGGCAATGATTTAGCAGATAAAACTACACATGACATACATATTTTCTCTAAACTAGAAGAAGCTACGAATTTTCATAAAAAGTTCCATGTCAATGCTAATACTTTACAAAAGCGTTTTAAAATAACTAAGGAACAAGCTAGACAAATAATAAAACAATGTCAAAATTGTGTGACCTTTTTACCACAAATTAATCTTGGAGTCAATCCTAGAGGATTGATACCTAACCATATTTGGCAGATGGACATCACACACTTGCCAGAATTTGGAAAATTAAAATATTTGCATGTTACAGTTGATACTTCTTCTGGATTTTTGATGGGTTCCCTTCATGCCGGAGAAAAATCTAAAGATATTATAGCTCATTGTTTACAAAATTTTGCCACTGTGGGCGTTCCAAAACAGTTAAAAACAGATAATGCCCCTGGTTATACTTCTACCTCTTTTAAACAATTTTGCTCAACATTTGGCATTACTCATATAACAGGAATCCCATACAATCCACAGGGACAAGGCATAATTAAAAGAGCTCATCAAACTATTAAAATGTACTTATTAAAGCAAAAAGAGGGAATTGGGAAGGGGTATATATTCCCCAAAGATAAACTTAAAATAACCCTTCTACTCTAAACTTTTTAAATTTGGATTCATCAGGACTTAGTGCTGCAGAAAGGCATATGTGTCCAAAAAATGTGCATAAGCCCAAGGTACTTTGGAAGGATATTCTAACAGGACAATGGAAAGGTCCTGACCCAGTAATTGTCTGGAGTCGGGGGTCTGTTTGTGTTTCCACAGGGAGAACAGCAGCCGATTTGGATTCCGGAGAGATTAACTAAACTCCTGACCCAGTGATTGTCTGGAGTCGGGGGTCTGTTTGTATGTTTCCGCAGGGAGAACAGCAGCCGATCTGGATTCCAGAGAGATTAACTAAAGGGATTTCTACAGACCAAAAATAAGATGATTTGGCTCAAATCCATAACAGCTGATATCCAGAACTCCAGTTTGGCTACCCTTACATCTTCGATAGAACCAGGATGCTTTTTTCAATATCTATTTTATTATTGCCCTTTCCCACATCATGAAGTTCTATTTTGTTTTTGATCTCATACAGACCTGTGTTAATGTTTTGCTGATGAGTTCTATTTTTTGACTATAGAGTTTTTAAACATTGCAATGGAGATTTCACCTGTAAAAAGTTATAAGGCCTTTACTATTATGTGTTGTATGTATTATATTATGTGTGCACACTTGTGTTTTGTGTTATATGTTTGAATGTACGTATGTCCATATATCATATATGATGAGCACTCATGAAAAAATGGATCCAAACATTTTTTTTTTTTTTTTTTTTTTTTTTTTTTTTTTTTTTTGCTTTGAAAAGGACTATTTTATTGAGCTTGATACAAATCAGTTTTTTGAACAGAAACTGTTTGCTGGATTTCAGTTCATTTTCTAGTTTTCAAACACGATGAATCATATTCTTTTCTGTTTGCCACTTTGGGATACAGCAGCCTGCTGAATCCTGACACCTCTTTAAGAGAATCTCAAACTAAGTGGTGGCTTCTCTCCTGAAAGGTGACTTTCAATGCTGTCTCTTCCCTCAGGTGGCCTGACCTGGGAAGGCAGCTTCAGGAGCTATCCAGACGTGTAGATGACCCAGGTAGGCTTAGGTGGCTGCCGAGGGGGACATCCAGGGCTGTGGCGAGTGGCTGAGCAGGGGACTAACCCTGGCCCGAACTGGTTCAGGCCCAAGTCTGCTCTACTCAAAGAAGAATGGCGGAGATACACAAACTCCCTTCCTTCTTTACAATCGTATTTTAGGGCAACACTGAACATGTGTGCTTTAAATGGAAGAGGCTGATTATCAAGTGTCTCTTTAGGAAGAATTCAGGAAGTTTCTATGAACTACCTCTGTTCTAGGTAAGGGTCATTTTAAAATGTAAGAAGTTTACAATGTTCCTCATAAGAAACAGTTCTGCTCTCTGTTGGGTCAACAACACCCGGGACCGTCAGGTGGCACGAGCAGGGAGCTGCGACTGGGCTCACGCTTTGGCAGGATCATGTGGCCACTTTAACAGGGGCAGCCCCTCTGCACCAGGCACCAGCAGCCAGGAGATAGCTGGGGCGAGGGCACGTGCCCAGCACAGCGGCCACCAGGAATAAAGGACTCATGCCAGTACCTGCAAATGCCAATGGCCATCTGACCTGCACTTGGTCTTCCTCGGGGAGCACCACTGCAAAGCACTTGGAATCCATGAAACTAATTTTCTTTAATTATGTGAAAGAATTTCTCCTTTAAAATTGCTTCAAAATATGAAAAAAAAAAATTCAGGCAACTACAACTTCCAAGAAATAGAGTTTAGGTCCCACACAAGCAAGCAAAGAAGCCAACAGCAGGTAGAAAACAGGCGGATATTCCAGGGGGCTTCCAGAGGGACGCCAGGCCCACGGGTATGCAGGAGGCAGGCCCAGAAACCTCACACGTGCCGGGCAGCTGGCGTGTTCCGCTTCACTGAAGTGTGACGTTATAATACTCTTCAGGTGTCACTATTTTGGGTCCACCGAAGTAGTCGAGGACCCAGATGTTGGTTATATTCAACTTAGCAAAGAACCAGTTGTGGCTGGAAGGCCAGGTCTGCATCTCCGGGTGTCGGACGAACAGCGAGCGCTTGGCGAAGTCCACTTCTGTGTCGTTCACCTTGGTCACAGCTCCTGACAGTATAATGTGAGCACAGAGGGGGCTCTGGGGATCGAAGCCATTCTTCCTGCAGAAGTCAGTTTGTGCCAGAGACATGGTCAGCGTCGCCTGTGGATTCTCCTGCAGGTTGCTGGCGGAGAGCTGCAGCGGGCTCAGGTACAAGTAGGGCACGCCGCTGCCCGCGCCCGGGGGCCCGTCGCTGAGCGAGAGCACGTCTGCGAAGGGCCGGCCGCGCACCGCCTCCAGCGTGGACACGGTGGCCAGCGCGCCCCAGTCGCAGACGTGCGTCACGAAGCGGGCCACGCGCGCCGCGTCCTCGCGGGGTGGCAGCGGCGGCAGCCGCGTGGCCGCGTCCCAGTCGCCGTGGTCCCGGCCGCCGCGGCCCCGCGCGGCCGACACCAGCAGCGCCAGCAGCGCGGCCAGCACGGAGGCCAGCAGGGCGCGCGCGGAGCCGCGGGCACGTCCGGTCATGGCGCCGTCCGCTGCCAAACATTTTTTTTATTCACGTGATTTAAATGGTTTAATTTAAATTGGGTAAACAACTGTTGAGGATTGTTTTAATATGTGAACAAAAAAGGAGGTTAACAGATCTGTTTGTTTACTTTCACCTTTCCTTTTCATTATATTTAATAATTCTGTTCAAGATAAGGTACATTGTTAAGAAAATTGTTTTCTTTTAGTGCCTTCTGGAATGTTATATAACTTTTTCTTTAGCCATTATTGCCAGAATACCTATCTTCATCCCAGTACTGGTGAAGACAAAGATAAAACCAATCTACAGCTTCTGCAATAGCCATCACTGAACTGCTTGCAGAACTTGCCTGGACTATGTATCACTTGTATGCATTGTGAACTCACTTGTACGCATTGTGAACTATCTGTTGGTGCAGTGACTTGTGGTAGTGTTGGGGTATTCATGCTGATGGTGTCATCGGTGGTACAATTTTTCCAACAGGAGCCATCACTGAACTTCTTGCAGTACTTGCCTGGACTATGAATCACTTATATGCATTGTGAACTCACCTGTATGCAATGTGAACTATCTGTTGGTATAGCGACTTGTGGTAGTGTTTGGGTATTTTTGCTGATGATGTCATCGGTGGTACAATTTCTCCAAAAGGAGCCGTCAATTGGGTTGGTGTATCTTCCTCCCTTCTGCTTGTCATGGTCGTTCAGCTAACATTTGGGGGCCAGCAGAGGTGAGGCAAAGAACCTCACCCCCCCACACTGGTACAAAGACCTATCCACAGGTGTGGCTGTATACGGGACCTGTAGTCAGTGACAGGTAAGATCCAATTGCAATGGTACCAACCTACAGGAGGCTGACGCCTTGAGGTCAGCTCATCCGATAACGGGTAAAGTTATTAAGATGCCCTCACAAGGCCCCTCCTGGTAAAGGTTCCACCACCTCCCAACAGTGCCACCTTGGGGACTAAGCCTTTAACACATGGCCCTTTGGGGACCCTTATCCAACCCAGAATGGTGCTCACATGAGATAAAACAATCATTTGAGAAGATGCAATGGATCAGTGCTTCTCCAACCTGAGTGTGCTCCAGAATTGTCTGGGAGGCTTGTGCAAAGACAGATTGCCTGACCCAGCCTAGAGGTTTTACTTCAGTGGGTCCTGGTGGAGCCAAAGAATTTCCAGGTCTAACAGGCTTCTGAGAAATGTGATATGGCAATTCAAGGTCAAGTGTAGAGGATTTCCATGCCTCAAATGGACATGAGACTGAATTTTTCTAAATTCTTAGCCTCCTCTGAGATTCTGTGCTCCTATAAGTTCATGAGGGAGAGATCACTAGAGTGTTGTCTTTTCTCCTGACGACTTCCTACTCCTGCCTTTCCCCATCTCAGAACATGACTGTCACCCAGTTTTCTTGAGCCAGAAACCTGTGAGCTCTCTTCAATTTATCCCTCTGGCTCCGATCCCACTATGCATTTTCATCCACCCAAATCCCTGGAGATCTTGTCCAAAAACCATATCCCAACCTGCCCCCTAGTTTGCACTGCATCAGCCAGTGCAGGCATTCAGTCTGTCCGGCTCCACCATCCCTGGCCACTCCCTGCACCACAACTGTGTGCTTACAGATTCTGTCTTCATGACGTTTGCCAGGAAACCTCTGGTCATATCAGGTAGGGCAGATGGGGGTTTGGTGCATCTCAACCAGCTCATCCCCACCGTGAGGAAGTGACAGTGACTCACAATCATGATTCTGGTGCACAAAGAAGGGGCTTCATCATCATCATCATCATCATCATCATCATTGATCTCTGGGATTACAGAACCTTTTCTGCAAGGGCCCAATAGTAAATATTTCAGGTTAACAGGCTGTGTGGTCCCTGTCTTGATATTAATTCTGCTGTTGTAGCTCAACAGCAGTAAGGGACAGCATGTGAACAAATGGAGAGGGTGTGTTTCAATAAAGCTTTATTTACAGGAACAGGAGGTGTTCTGGATTTGCCCCCCAAATCTTCCTGTGGCAGTCCTGGACTATCATAGGTCCTCCTGCTCCTCGGAATGTTCCAGGTGTGGGCAAAGCAACCAGGAAATAGCCCTGGCTCTTCCCAAAGGGAAGGATGGAGAGGCCTGGGGCTCGGGGTCTGCAGGGTGGGATGACTTGGCAGCACCTTCAGACATTGATGAGCCCATTTGACTCTCATGGGAGCCCCACGGGAGGGGCTCAGGTCCAGGGCCTGAGAAGCAGACCAGGGGGAGCAGCGTCCTGAGGCACGAGGGGGGAAAGGTCTGCTCATGTGAGACAATGAAGAGGAGCCTGGGGAAGACAGGCAGAGCCAGGAGACGGTGCTTTAAGGAGACAGAGGTTTGGGGGGTCACACCCAGGTGAGGGCCAGTGAGATAAGGTTGGAAACTTGCCCGCTGGAGTCCTGGTACAGGTCCCGCCTGTGGTACCCGCTGGAGGATGACCCTGGGGACATCTCTGCCCACTTACCTCTGTGCCCAGGTATACCTTCTCTGCCCAGGTGTGGAGTGGGCCACAGATTTTCAAAGACTCTGAGTGTGCTGTTCTGCAGTTCTGGAGGGGAGGGGAGGGGCCAGAATCCTGCAGATGGATGGCTTGTGGGAAGGTGCAGAGAGACCAGAGTCTCCTCATACACAGGACGGGCGCCTGTCACTCTACGTTGATGAGGGGTCCCTGGAGGGAGCTGGGAATAGAACACTGGTAGTAGGTGGTAGGACACACAAGAAGCATGTTCCAAAGCCCCTCGGTGATTTCAGCGAGTCATTGGGTCATGCCTGGTGCCCCCTGTCCGGAGAAGCCCCAGGTGCTTTCTCCAAGAACCATGCTCCAGAGGTGAGCCCTGTTGGCAGAACCTCAGTGAAGTCTAGGTCCACACTGTCAGGAAGGAGGCTTTGGGAACACAGTCAGGGGTCAGGGCCGAGGGCTAGGGTTGTGTAGAAGGAGATGGTGTGGAATCTGATGGAGCCCTTCAGGCAGCAATGAGGAAGGATGTGGAGAGAGAGGTGAGGGGACATGGTCGCCCAGCCCTCAGAGAATGGCCTGAGACGTGGCCCCTCTTAGGAACTCAGTATATTCGTATCCTGGTTTGCAGAACAATGCAGGTAGGGCTGGTCTAGAACTAGGAAATAATGTACCCCATATTTCTTTTATCAAGATCTACTTTTATTGTCTGGGATTTCCTAATTCCAGGAATTGAAAATCCCCCTGAAGCAAAGGGACAATTTCAAGGGAGCCTCTGTTCGCAGAATCACACGGTGCCTGCCCCATGGGTCCCCTCTCATTTGCAGAGGTGCTTTTCGTGCAGTGGTGATTTTTATTTCCTAAAATGTTATTGCTTCTTTGTGGACTAACATCCCTTCTTGAATAATACTCCCAGGGGTTCTTTCAAAGAGGCACAAAACTATAGCCAGGATGCTTACAAGGTCTCCATTTCGCACTCCGACCTACATGAAAGGTTGGCTGGGGAAAGGAAACAGGAATCCACCTGAGGTCTTGTGATCTCCACATTTACCAACCAGGTGATGGGCATCCAGGGTCCCTGGGCAGAGAGGGCACAGGTGCACAGGGGACAGCAAGCTAGACACCTGGACACCTAGAAGCCCCTTCTCAGGGGAACTCAGAGGCTAAATCGACTTACAAGAGTCAAGGCACTTTGTACTCAGTGACCTAAACAATCAGAAACCAAAACATCTTGCAGTGCATCTGGGGCAGGAAAGTCTGAAACTGGCACATTAGGAATCATACCTAAAACTCATCAAAATTCACTTTTCAGATGTCAGATGGTCACCATGGTTACCAATACGAATGTTATTGAGACACTGAGTTCAATACTCCACACCACATAAAGTAAAATAAAGATACTGTGTCCATCTAGAACTAAAATATATATCTTAAAAAAAAAACAAGGCAGGCAGCAGTCACTGTGCCCTTGGGATCAGGCCTCATCCTCTATGAGGAACCAGGTAGCAGCCTCCTGGCTCTGGAAGCTTTCCTTCCCAGAGCCATTTCCCAGGCTTGGGTTCTGTGGCATCAGTGGTGACAGCATAGGGAGGACTGATCATTGTCCATGACAACTGCATGTTGTCCCTCGGCTCCTCATTACCCCTAGGAAACGCCCCCGGCCTTGCTGCCTGCTCAGATGCTGGCTCCTCCACCAGGTTCCACCTGCTCTCTGCTTTCCTCATCCCTCGCCCATCATGGCCAGGTCCACTCACACCCATCCCTGTGGTCCTTGTGCACTCTGCCCAGCTGTCACCTTTGGAGAAACTAGTTCACACGCTGCTGTGGCTTGGAGGGGTGGAGGGTCCCCCATGCGTGGATTGTGGATAAAGGCTGGGTCCCCAGCTTGGGGCTATTGGGAGTGGTGGGAGCTATGGATGGTGGGGTCTGGTGGGAGTCCCTCAGGTCCTTTGGGGCAAGAGGTACTTCTTGTGCCCCTCTCTTGGTGGTGCTTGCAGGAGAGGGGCTATAAAAGGAGCCACGGACACTGTGTCGACCCAGTCCTATCTGCAACTGGTTCCACAAGGGACCACTGTCTTCCACAAGGGCCCCCATGGTTGCCAGCACCGTTTGCCATGATGTCCTCCTTACAGCAGAGCCCGTGTGGGTGCCAGGCCCTTCAAACTTCACAACTATTAGCTGATCTCTCCTTTCTCCAAAGGTGGCCTGTCTCAGGCCTTTTATTACACTAATAAACACTTGACTAATAGGCATGGTGGGCGCTATTGTGTGTTCTTGAGGCCAGAGGTCCCTTGAGGTCAAGGACAATGTCATGGTCATGATGTTACCCTCAACACACCAAACAGATACTTAATCCATATTTATTAATGAATGATTGAAAGAAGAAGATGAGTGCCTAGATATGTTCCCCCTCACTCACAAGCCCAAGGCAGAGAATTACAGACACATGTGTGCACAAAGCCTGCACAAAGATGTCCCCCCATAAGTATACAGGAACACACTCGTTAAGGAGGACCTTGGTGCTAAAATTAATGTAAGATCCCTCTCCCTTTAGTAGAAGAACAGTGTGATTCATTGGGCTGAATTCAAAGGTGCAGTGCAGGGTGTGAGCTGGAGGAGACCTTGCCCTCAGCTTCTCAGAAAAGAAAGGAATCAGGTTATGGAGGCAGAGAAGAGGCAGGCCCTCTTTTTGCTGATCTGCATATTTGATCTCAGTTTTCGTATCTAAGAGGCTTGGAATCGGTCAGGAATCCTGGAAAGTCACTTCTGACATTCACATTGACCTGAAAAACAGGCACCCACAAGACACATCACTAAGGATGAAAGGACACAGGCAGGTGCTGAGCCCATAAGTGTCAGGGCCCTCCTGCCCCCGGGCAGGGAGGAGGCTCTGAGACCCCCCCTAGCGTTCTCCTAGCGGGGGGGTCTCTCCACCCACTCAGGAGGCCCACAACTCACCTGAGCATTTTTGTTCCTTAAGACTGTGATAATACAGACAGCGAGCATCACTGTAAAAAGGATTATCCCAGCGATCTGGAAGCAGACAGGAGGAGAGGCCGTGAGGGCAGCTCTGGGACCCACACGTCTCAGCTGGAGTCGGGTCTCAGGATGGACCACCCCTGGCTCCTGTGAAATCCCCATCCCCTCCCAGGCTCAGGGGACAATGTCTCCTGTGGCTTCTGAGGCCAAGGGGGTGGAAAGAGTTGCTCTCTGACCCCTCAAGGCCGGGGCTACTGCAAGGAGAGGATGTGGCTGCTGGGCCAACACCTGGACAGTGAGCGGGAGAGTGTGAAGGAGGAGCCTCTGGGGCTCAGTGGGTCAGAGCCAGGCCCCTGGTGGGTGTTTAGACCTTGACCCTGGGAGCCATGGACTGTTTCTGGAATGGGAGGAGCTCCAAGGTGTCATTCCTGAGAAATGACAGGGACATGGTTGGTTGGTTCTCTGTGGAGGAGTTTCTCTGAGGAACATTGGAGGGAGACTGTCCCCAGGCGAACTTCTGGTTGAATACGAATTGCAGCTAATGTCCTCCCTGTACTAGGGACACACTGGAGTTGGTAGGAGCATTCACCTATATAATGAGGTGGGTTTAGGAGGCAGCAAACCTGTGCCAGGCATTAAGGACCCAGGTCCTTCCCAGGCCACTGTCATGCTCACATCCCACCCACCCCCCAGCAGTCCAAACCCATAACCAAGCCCTGTGGACCCAGAGGGCCATGAGCACTCTGCCAAGGACTCACTGGGCCCCATGGAAAACTGAGATTTGTAGGATTAGAAGGTGTGCACAGCTTCCAACATTGAGGCTGGTCCTCAGCCTCCCTGACACCAGCCATCTGGACCGAGCCCCTCTGATGGGCCGTGGACCCGGTGTGGATTTTCCCTTAAAATTCAAGAGGCACTTACCGAAGTCATCCTCAGGTGTAGGCTGTGTGTCAGCTGCTTGTGGTCTGCCTGGCCTTGGGTGTGCTTATGAAAGATTAATGGATAAAGTTAAAATAATTGATTAAAATAAGATCAAGTCTTTAAAAAGTCCACCTGAGTAAGAAGCAGTGGGTGAACTGTGGAGACCAGGCCCAACACAGCCCAGTGTTCCAGCGAGGAACACCCAAGGGGCAGTGTGGAGCCCGAGGACCCTGCACATCAGGGTAAATGTGAAAGGGAATGAAGACACCACCTGACCCCTGCACTAACTCAATGGCCTTTTTGGAAAGACCTTCCAGGGAATTGCTCCTCCCAGTGCAAGGGGTTCTCAGTGTGTGCGCCCTGGGTGGCTCCTTTCTCACCTTTGGTCATTCCACCTGCTGGTCACCTGGGCATGATGGTGGGAGGAGCATGAGAAGAAAAGGAAACCTGAAACCTATAAAGGGGTGGAGCACCCCCACTCCCAGAGGCACAAGATCTACTGGGTCCCCTCCTCTCCCCAGGAGTATCCCCGCCCCTTCTCTCTCCCTCCTCTCCATGTCCTGTGGTTAAATAAAATTTACTTTTTGTTGCTCTTGCCACTGTATTTCTTGGGTGTTTAAAATTAAACACCGGGGGAATGGGAACCCGATCCTGATTTTCAAGACCCATTTCAGTATCACCTCAAGACTTCCTAGAAATGCAAATTCTCAGACCACTTCCCCAGAAACTCCAGGAGTGGGGATCAGCAGTCTGTGGCTTAACAGGCTCTCCAAGCGACCCTGCTGCTGCAGAAGATTGAGACCCATGACTGTTCAGAAACACCCCCCATTTCTCCTTGTGACTTCCCTTTCCTTGGAACCCGAATGTCAAAAACGCGGGCTCTGCAGGAATTCAGGAAATTCCTCGCTTTCCATCTTCTACCTTCTAGCTGGTTTCCAAGGCCCCTGCAGCTCTGCTATTGCTCAAGAAAACACCTGTCCTGTCTGCCACCTGGCAGCTGAGCCATTCCCCAGGACTTCATGCTCAGGTGGCTCTTACCCACATCTCTGCAAAGCAGGGAGAGGAGGCAGTGAGCCGGAAGGGCCCGCCTGTGCATGGTCAGCTCTAGTAGTGGACTCGGGCCTCAGACTCCTCCTTCCTGGCTGCTACGCTCACTTCAAGGTGCTGTCACTGTTCTAAAGGGATCTCAGATCCACCAGGAGACTCCACAGTGCAGACGGAGGCTTTGGCAGGCAGCACGTGCAACCTCTTAGACCCAAGCCCTCCTGGCTTTGGGAAGGAAGGGCAGGGTTCCTAGGGGAGTGGGTCATAAGAACAACCACAGCGACCACCAGTGCTTATGCCTCTCAGGCCTGCAGGGGGAAGGCGGTTCCTCCAGTGACCCATTATTACCATGATCATTTTGCAGCTGAGGTACTGGAGGCTGAGAGAGGTTAGGTAACTGGAGCACAGACACACAGCTAGGAAATGCTGACGCTGAGGTTTGAATTATGAGAATTAAAGCTTTTGTTTTCATGAGGAATACTGTGCTGCATGCCAGGCTCTGCTTCATGACCTGAGACAATGGATTAGTTCTCTCTTCCTTTTCAGAGCAGGCTTCATTCTTCTATGTGTGACAAACAAGACAACTGAAGACCTAACAATGGGCACAGAAGACTGAGCCCTGTAAAGGCCCCCGAGACCCATTCAGTTCTGCTTCCTGCCAGGAAACCTCAGGAGCAAAGCAGGAGGTCTGTCCCAAGGCTTCCCTGCATCCCATCTCCAGGCCCTGAATAATCCTGATCACAGGGCACCCAGGGCTGGACTCAGAGTGGTCTCCCAGCAGATGCAGGGTTTCCAGCTTCTAGGGGGACACTGCAATGTCCTGCAGAGATGGGAACTAGCCTCAGGGACCTGTTCTGACTCTCGGTTACTCCCAGGTGGCCTGGCTCCCCTTCTCCAAGGCCAGGTTGCTGAGAGGCCCCATCAGGCTGGATTTGCTCACCTACAGGAGCATCCTGACTCCCTGCAGCTCCCAAGAGGCACTTCCCAGGTCCTGTCTAGGGCCCAGTCTCTGTGGAGGCTTCTCTGAGGAACTCCCGGGAACCTTACCTTGTGTCCTGGTGAGTCTTCGGGGTTCCTTTTCAGTCTGTTGGTTCTTATAGCTGGTCCAGAAATTCCAGATGAAGGAACATATATTAGGTTTCTCTTTCAAGGACCAAAGTCCTCTTTGCAGTTTCTTTTCTTATCAATGAGTCCATTGTCCAGCACCCAAGGAGAATTTATGGCCTTGGCTACAGTAGGATTCCATGGGAGCTCCTTCCAAAGTCTGTCTGTGAGAAAGGGAGAGATTAAAAAATGGGCCACTAAATTCACCTAAACCAACAGATTACACTAATTAAACAATTAGCAAGTATTGTTGGGTCTCTGCTGTGTGCGGTTGGTGTGCTGGGCACTAGGATACAAGCCACTTGTGTTAGCTTTTTGGTGCTGTGATAACATAACTGAAAAAATTAAATGAAAGGAGGAAAATTTATGTAGACCCAGAGTTTCCAAGGTGTCAGTCCAAGGTCATTTGCCCTGATACCTTTGGGCCTTTAGTGAGGCAAAACATCCTGGCGGGAAAACATGGAGGAGCAGAGCTGCTCACCTCACAGTGGCCAGGAAGCAGAGGCCAACAGGAAGGATCACAGGGAAGAGGTAACCTTCCAGACACTCCCCCAGTGCCCCACTTCCTCCCACTCGGGCCCATCTTCTGCAGTTCCCTTGGCTTCCCAGTCTTTCGTCCAGTCATGGATCAATGAGACCAGAGGACTCGGGACCCCTCTCTCCTCAAAGCCACAACTCTGAGCATGGCTGCCTCGCTGACCCCCGCCTTGGAGACCAGGCAAGGGACAGATGAACGTTTGGGTCAGGAAGATGGGGGCTCATTCAAAAGGAAATAAATGCTGATACCTCCAGAGAACTCCTGCCTCCTGGAAACCTGCACCAAGGTCACCTTCACCTCCAGGAACGTGCTCCTCCCAGCAAGGAGTTGTGAATGAGCACCCCTTGGGGGCCTCCTTTCCTGACTTTTGGTCACCACATAGGCAAGGTAAGAGGAGGAGGGGCATGAGAAGAAAAGAAACCTAAAACCTATAAAGGGCCAGGACACCCCCTCTCCCACTACCTCGGGCACCAGCTCTGGACCCCTCCCTCCTCTCTGCAGCCTGTCCCTCCCCCCTCCCCCCTCCTTTAAATAAACCTTGTTTCATGGCCTCGGCAGTTCTTGAATGATCACTCTTCCAGAACAGGTGAATGAGGACCCAATCCCAATTTTCAAGACCAGTATCAGATGTGGGTTCATCCAGGATCACCACTGAGGTCAGCTCCTCCTCACCCACAGCTTTCCCTTTTTTTTTCCTTTCTGGAGGACATCATGGACACCCATTGGCCAATTAAATGCAGTTGGTGCAAGCCACCATTCTACAAGACTCAGGTGACAGGATTCACTGCCTGGGTGGCTCCTAATCACTGTACTGTGGGTCTCACATGTTGGTGTCTGCTGAAGCCATTTCTCACTTTGCATCCAGGTTCAGAGGCTGTCTGGCATCATTAGACAGCGTCCCTAATCCCAGTTTTCCTTTAGTTGCCTATAGAGGTACAAAGGGTGGAAACAACTGTGAGATTCTGGACAAGGCAACTCCCCAGTGAATCTCAAAGGTTTCTCCCCCAACCTCCCCTTCCAATAGCCCTAGTAGGGTGGAATCTTAATGGCAACTGGTGGATCAAACAGTGCTGAGCAAATGCCCCAGCAACACATACACCTCTGTGTGAGCTCTACTGCTCTCTCCCGTGCTTGCTCCTCCTGAGCACTCCCCTCCCCTTGCCCATCAGACTCTAGCACTTGAGAGAGGGACATTTCCCATGGAGTGGTTCATAAGGAAATGCCTGGGTTCTCTCTGTTCACACTTAAGGCTCTACAAGACTGTAGGGATTCTCTATTGTTATTTCTGAGCTCCTGTGTGCCCCACAAGCTTCGTGGACTGCAAAAAGGGAGATCTGTACCCACAGCCTTTCAATCCCACCTTTGGCTTAGATGCCCTGGGGATAAGGGCATTAAGCATTCAGCAGTCACCAGATGTCCTCTTCACCCTCTGGAGATTCCTTTGGCCACAGTGAGCTTAAACTCTTTATTCCATCCTTTACCCCTAATGCTATTCTGCTGCCTAGCATGGTCTCATTACAACTCTCCAATAGAGAATCATGGCCATCAGAGGGAAATAAAGATTTTAATACCATCCTACAGCTTAGCCTATTCTGCAAAAAAGAAGGAAATAGTCCAAGGTTCCTATGTGCAGGCCTAGGGACTTCTCAGACCTTGTTTTAAAATTCCCCAATGGCAGCAAAAATATAAACTAGATTCAGCTATGATCCTCCCTTCTAAGCGAGGCCCAATTTTCTTCCCCACAAATTTTAACGAAGGGTGGGTTCAACACAGACAGATCAAGATTCATTACAAAAAGGAGCTCCATGTTCTCCAAGGGATTGCAAATCACATGGTAAGGGTGGCTGATCTGGGGGCTTGCATCTTTTTCATGGCCACCCAAAACAGATATTATGACCACACTGGTGTGGCAGCAGTTAAATCCAGAGGTCAACCATAGAAAGAGGGGCAGAAGCTGCTGGCCACTAGAGGCTTCAAGAGCTAGAAGCTACAATACTGGGGAGATATCCCCTAGCCAAAGAGAAAGTTCCTTGGCACTTGTGTGCAAAGAAATAAAAGGAGACACAGAGACAAGATGCAGAGGCAGAAAAATAGCTACTCATCTAAATGGCCACATTTATTTATACCAATAGGTTACATTAGGTCATTAGTGTCATAACTACATTGTTGTCTATTGTATCAATAAAGTTGCTTATTGTGCAGTTGCATTCTACAGTTACAATATGAAATGTTAGGAGCTTGGTGTAGTTCTCAAGAAATTCCACTTTCTGAAGTTACTGTTAGGTGGGCAGGTCCAAGAGCATCAGAGCTTGGTGAAACATTGTAGTTATCTAGCAAGCAAGTTCCTTTACTCCCAATACCTATATGTGCCTTAGATCAAGGTCAAGGCTGATAAGACTCTAGCACAGAGCCTCCTCACGCAGGGCATTGTCACAGCAGCTAGACATTGCACATGTATTAGTTATCTTATTAGTTCCTAGGAGAAACTGCATAATATTCCAAGCATGGGAAACAGGGTGACTGTTACCCCTGGGAGTTTGCCCTGTGTATTTCCACAGTCAGAACCCTTACACTCGAGTTCTCTTTCATGAATTTGTTTCATTTTGTTGTCCAGAGGGAGTCCTTATCCTCAAAACTATTAATGGGAGATTATGGCTCATAATTTTCTGTATCCACGCCTGGCCTGATTGCAAAATGGGGGGAAAATGATCTCCTGAGGAAACATAAACTATAACACCACACCATAGAGACTGATTTTGCCAAAGGAAACATGGTTAAAATGCCTCTGTATGAGGTTTTGCTTCTCAAGCTCAGCACAGTACCTTCCCTTACTTCATAGCTTCTGCCAGATCTTTATCCCTCCAAGGCTTGCATCTGAAATGTAAATTGCAGAGGTGATTACCCAAAACCAGTTTGAGGCCAAAGGAAAACAAAAGGTGTCAATTTTAATTTCAAGCTGCTGTGGAACCTAAATGATGGGTATCTTATCTGCTTTCACATTATACCTCCTGCTTTCTTAACAGGTTCCTCCCTAAACACTACAACAGAAGGAAAGAAAATGGAATGATCTCATATATATAAGTCTTCTTTACCTTGAAAATCTTAGCCTGAGGATGTCAGGGCTCTGACATTCTTAAAATATCTGAACTGACTTGAATCTGACCCAAAAGTGCACTCTGATCTGATGAAGATGTTCTGCATGCTCCTCTACTAGGGTAATTATGGCTGTGTCATGTTTACAACTCCTCTTTTTAAAATTTCGACATTTTGGAGCTCATGGTTTTGTGGTGAATTTAGGTGTGGTCCTGTGCACCTAAATTAATATATTTTTCTGATCAATCTTATTTTATTTAATTATAGAGGTTTTATACTCTGTTTTGTTCAGAGCCAATTTTCCAACAGTTCATTCTCAAATACATTAGAAAAATCTCCTTTTACAAAATTCTAAGGAGAACATAGACATGGTGATGTTGGCAATAAATCTGATATCCATTGAGGACAAGTGGCCACCTGAACCTTTAATTTCAGTGTTCACCATGGCTGTCAGACTTCACACCTAGCATTTCCAACTATATAGGCCTGCCCCATGTCCAAGCCGTAATGCAAAAGTCTGATAGGCTCTATTTTCACTTCTAACAGTTTAAATCTAATGGAGGTTTTAATAAACATCTGTAGCATTGCCTTCTACCTGTGGAGATCTACCTGCAAAAAGCTACAAGACCTTTGTTTCCTGTCTGTTTTGTGTATGTGTGCACACCTGTGTATTGTGTTGTTGTGTCTGCATAGGTGCTCATGTCCATATACCATGTACATGGTATCAAAATTGGCATATGGATAAAGAAGCAATCATAAATTAAAATTTAAATGAGAACTAGATCCAAATACCTTTTATTTCATGTGAATTTAAAAAGGGTTCAATTTAAATTAAGTAAACAGATGAGAGTAAAAATGTCATTAAAATTACTAACTCATAAATTTTTCTAGATGGTCAGACAATTAACAGAGTGTTGGTTTCCATAAAAGGTCTATAATATAATATTCATGCTTCTATGATTTCTCTTCAACAGGGAAGAGATGGCTAACACTGTTAACTGTACTTGTCTGGTATCTGGGTTTTTACAGTTAAAATGAGTAAATTAGATTTAATATAAATAGGACCAATCTTCACAAATGTGTTTGTTGGAGGAGGCATCTGATTGATTTGCAAAGTTATTGTGATAAAACATCATCTGCTAAATATAAAATGAAGTACTCTTGACTACTTAAATTCCAAAAGGTAATATATTTAAACATTAGATGTGTTTTAATAAATTGGTAAGTGGAAAAAGGTTTGAGAATGCTTTCTATGTCTTCACTAAAATCAAGGTTAGTAAGAGTTAAGATTCTATCAGGTACAATTCTACATATAAAGAGTACAAGAGGTTTTGGTTGGGTTTTTGTTGAGAGCCACAGCCAAAGGGGCCCCAGCAAACTTCCAGCTGCCCTTCAAGCTGCCAGCTGATGATTGGCTCACAGTGGCCCCAGCAACATCTAGCTGATTGGCTCCTCTGCAGTCATGTTCATTGGGCTGTTTCCCTGCCCTTCAGACTGCCAGCTGATGATTGGCTCACAGTGGCCCCAGCAACATCTAGCTGATTGGCTCCTCTGCAGTCATGTTCATTGGGCTGTTTCCCTGCCCTTCAGACTGCCAGCTGATGATTGGCTCACAGTGGCCCCAGCAACATCTAGCTGATTGGCTCCTCTGCAGTCATGTTCATTGGGCTGTTTCCCTGCCCTTCAGACTGCCAGCTGATGATTGGCTCACAGTGGCCCCAGCAACATCTAGCTGATTGGCTCCTCTGCGGTCATGTTCATTGGGCTGTTTCCCTGCCCTTCAGACTACGGAACTGCTCATTGGGGGACTTCTTTGGCTCCGCCCACGCGACCTAGCCAATCGGCCTCAAGAGCAGGAGGATTGTGGGAGGTGGTTGTTGGTGTGGGGGGGAGAGGCTTGTGGAAGCCGGTGGTGGCAGTTGGGCTCTGAGGGTTTTTCCTGAGGAGCTGTTTTGTTTGGCGTTTGTAGTTTTAAAAATAAAGTTTGTTTCTTTTGACAAGTGGCTCCTGAATTGTGCCCAGTCAGACTGCGGCATTTGGTGGCTCGCACGGGGAGCGACTGAGGGTAAGTAAACTGCTCGCCCCTGAGGGCAGGGCGAGAGGACGGGTAGCCATTCTAAGTTTACTCTTTTGTTTTGCTTCATTTTTGTTTTAAGTTGCCTGTCCCTGGAGATGAGTGAGACGGAAGAAAAACCGCTCACATCTGAGGAAAAACTATTTGCGTCTGAGGAACAGATAGGGAGAAAGGACGGATGCACACGTCAGGAGGATAGAAAGGCTGATGTAATGATTTTGTGTGGTTCCAACTTTATTTCATTCTGTCTCGGTTTGGTTTGGTGTTATCTTGCTGGGTTGTATTATAGTAGAAATACGGGATCAGCAATTAGTAAAAAACAAACCAAAAGAGTGTTAAGTAAATTGTTAGACGAAGGAGGCATCTCAGTAAAATGAAGAATAGTCAGGGCATACGTTGATACAATACAAAAATATAGCCCATGGCTTTTTAAGGAGGAGTTGTTAGATATATCACAATGGAACCATCATGGTGAAGACTTAAAAAGAATAGAAAAGTACAACCCAGGGACTCTGCCAGTTGGCACATTGACATTGTGGGCGAACGTATCTGGTTTGCTTAGTCCAAAGCCTTCAGTTCAGACAAAGGCAGAGGAAGGAAGTTTAGAGCAGCAAAAGCCATCAGGGGAAAAGTTACAACAGGAGACTGTTAATAACATCTTTCTATTAGAGAGTGAAAGTCTCCAACCAACAGCACCACCTCTACAGGAGACTGCTACTAACAGCATTCTATCACCAGAGGGCATAAGTGTCCAATCAACAGCACCACCTCCATATGCTAGGAGGCTCCCAACCCCCGCAGTTGATAGTTGGGATCCTGAGACAGGATCTCAAGTATGCCCTGTATTTGAGGTAGGAGGGCAGCGAATTCACCAGGGTTTATTTTACAAAACAGTGAAGGAGCTAAAAGAGGCTGTAACAACCTATGGTCCTCAAGCACCCTTCACTGTAAGCTTGATCGAATCCATTACCAACTTAAACATGACGCCAGCAGATTGGGCTAATATGTGTAAAGCTGTGCTAACTGGAGGACAATACCTGTTATGGAAGGTTGCTAATGAGGAATTTTGCAAGGAGACGGCTATGGGAAATGCAGCAGCTGGTTATCCTCAGAGAAATCTAGATATGTTGTTAGGAAAGGGACCTTATGAGGATCGGCAGCAACAACTTGCATATGATCCTGGTGTATACGCACAAATTGCTGCAGAGGCGGTTAGGGCATGGAAGACTTTACAAGGACATGGAGGTTTACAAGGTCAATTATCTAAGATAATACAAGGAGCTAATGAACCTTATGCTGAATTTGTAGATAGGCTTATTCAAACAGCTACCAGAGTTTTTGGGAATACAGAACAAGCAATGCCATTAATAAAACAACTGGCTTATGACCAAGCGAATCGTTGGTGCAGAGATATCATTAGACCATGGAAACAGGAAGATTTAAACAAATATATTAAATTGTGTAGAGACATTAATGAACAAGAGCAAGTCATGGCAGCTGCAGTAAAACAGGCTTTAGATGCCAGAGACATTAATGAACAAGGGCAAATTGTGGCAGCTGCAGTAAAACAGGCTTTAGATGCCGGGCCAAGAACATGCTACAATTGTCAACAAGCAGGACATTTTAAAAGGAATTGCCCCATAAGAGGAGGGTTTAACAAAACTAGGTATCAAAGGAATAGAATACCGGGTATTTGCCCACGATGCCATAGAGGGAGACATTGGGCTAATGAATGCCGTTCTCAAACCACCATAGAGGGTACTCCATTATCAAAAAACGAGCAAGGACAAGGTTTTTATCCACAATATCGTGGACAAAGGCATCGGGCTCCATTGCCAAAAAACGGACAGGGGCCCCAATGCTCCGGGGCCCCAAACCACAAATATACGGAGCTCTGGAAGAACCCAGCAACCCCAGCAACCCCATCAGGGTAGTGCCCAGGGCATCAGATCCCTCGTCAGACAGACTAGAGGGAGAGCAGGGTTGGACATCTGCGCCTCCGCCAGAGCAGTACTAACTCCAGAGATGGGAGTTCAAATCATTCCCACAGGGGTGAAAGGACCTCTTCCCAAAGGAACAGTAGGCTTATTATTGGGACGCAGCTCTTCTACTCTAAAAGGACTTTTGATAAGTCCTGGGGTAATTGATCCCGATTATGAAGGTGAAATAAAAATTATAGCCAGTTCTCCAAAGGGTATATCAGTAATTTCACCAGGAGATAGAATAGCACAATTACTAATAATACCAAGCCTACATGATAAATTTTCCAGTCATGCTGTAGAAAGAGATTCCAAGGGATTAGGCTCCACAGGTATAGATTGGGCTATGCTTTCTTTAAATTTAGATTCTCGCCCCATGCTAAAACTAAATATTCAAGGACATGAATTTAATGGGCTACTGGATACAGGTGCAGACCTTAGCATCATCTCTCATCAAGAATGGTCAAAACATTGGCCATTACAGCAAGCCACTCAAACGCTTCGAGGCTTAGGAGTGGCGACTAATCCTGATAGAAGTGCAATGGTATTAGATTGGAAGGATCCTGAAGGATGTGAAGGAACTATACAGCCATATGTATTGGATCATCTTCCTGTAAATTTATGGGGACGAGATGTCTTAGATCAATTAGGTTTGACATTAACAAATAACATCAATCAAAATGCACCCACTATTAGGGCTAGACAAGGTTTTAGGAAAGGAAAAAGATTAGAAAAACAAGAACAAGGTATAGCAGCACCAATACAAATAGATCAAGGAATAGACAGACATGGGTTGGATTTTCACAAAGGGCCACTGAGACAATAAAAATTACATGGAAATCAGAAAGACCAGTATGGGTTCCTCAGTGGCCCTTGACTAAAGAAAAGATACAAATAGCCCATGATCTGGTCAAACAACAATTAGCGGAAGGACATATACAACCTTCTGTATCTCCCCATAATACTCCCATTTTTGGCATCAAAAAGAAATCTGGTAAATGGAGATTATTGCAAGATTTAAGAGCCATTAATAATGAAATGGTCATTATGGGACCTGCTCAATCAGGGATTCCTCAATTGTCTGCTTTGCCAAAAACTTGGTATGTTTTAGTTATAGATATTAAAGATTGTTTTTTTTCAATTCCAATTCATCCTGAGGATAGTCCACGTTTTGCATTTACTATCCCTGCACTAAATCATGAAGGTCCTGATCAGAGATATGAATGGAAAGTACTCCCTCAAGGGATGGCTAACAGCCCAACTATGTGTCAAATTTATGTTAACAGAGTAATCCAGCCACTTAGAAATCAAAATCCTGAGCTACAAATATTTCACTATATGGATGACATATTATTAGCACACAAAGCTAAAAACACATTGCTAGAATGTTATGCCACACTTACAAACTTATTAAAAAATTATAATCTATAGATAGCAATAGATAAAGTACAATTAAATTTTCCAATTAATTATTTGGGAGTTCTATTATCCTCAACCATGGTCCGTCCACCAAAAATTCAAACACGAGTAGATCAACTCAAATCACTTAATGACTTTCAAAAGTTATTAGGAGACATAAATTGGATAAGGCCTTATCTAGGTATTCCAACAGGAGAATTGGGACCTTTATTTGATATCCTAAAAGGTCCATCAGATCCAAATTCACCCCGAATGTTAACGCCTGAAGCAAGAAAGGCATTAAAAATTATTGAAACATATATGGAAAATATGCATTTGGATAGAATTGATATAAGTTTGCCTTTATTATTTATTGTACTACCAACAAAAAATATTCCTACAGGAGTATTTTGGCAAGAAGGTCCATTATTATGGATACATTTATCTTATTCTCCTAACACTATTCTTACTAGGTATCCTGAGGCTGTAGGACAATTAATACTCAAAGGAATAAAAGCAGCAAAGGCAGTGTTTGGAATTTCTCCTAATAAAATTATTACTCCATATACTATGAATCAAATTGATGAATTAGCTAATGAATTAAATACTTGGGCAATAATCATGTGCAAATCTAATGTTTCATTTGATAACCACTTACCATCTAATCCTTTATTGTCTTTTTGGTCATTGCATCCTGTAATTTTTCCAAAAATGACAAGAAAAACACCTATCATGAATGCTCCAAATATATTCACTGATGGGTCAAATAATGGTACAGCAGCAATAGTTACACCTGATCGAACTTTTACATTTTTAGTACCCAAACAATCAGCGCAAAAGGTAGAGCTTAATGCAGTATTACAAACTTTTGTGATGTTTAAAGATTCTGTATTTAATTTATTTTCTGATAGTCAGTATATAGTTAATGCTATAGTATCCCTTGAAGATGCTGGTAGGATTTCCCCTTCTTCTACTGTTTTCTCTTTGTTTTCCACTATACAAAGTTTAATCTGGGGCAGAAAAGATCCATTCTTTATAGGACATATCAGGGCACATACAGGATTGCCTGGAGCCCTTAGTTTGGGCAATGATTTAGCAGATAAAACTACACATGACATACATATTTTCTCTATACTAGAAGAAGCTATAAATTTTCATAAAAGGTTCCATGTCAATGCTAATACTTTACAAAAGCATTTTAAAATAACTAAGGAGCAAGCTAGACAAATAATAAAACAATGTAAAAATTGTGTGACCTTTTTACCACAAGTTAATCTTGGAGTCAATCCTAGAGGATTGATACCTAACCATATTTGGCAGATGGACGTCACACACTTGCCAGAATTTGGAAAATTAAAATATTTGCATGTTACAGTTGATACTTCTTCTGGATTTTTGATGGGCTCCCTTCATGCCGGAGAAAAAACTAAAGATGTTATAGCTCATTGCTTACAAAATTTTGCCACTGTGGGCATTCCAAAACAGTTAAAAACAGATAATGCCCCTGGTTATACGTCTACTTCTTTTAAACAATTTTGTTCATCATTTGGCATTACTCATATAACAGGAATCCCATACAATCCACAGGGACAAGGCATAGTTGAAAGAGCTCATCAAACTATTAAAATGTACTTATTAAAGCAAAAAGACGGAATTGGGAAGGGGTATATATTCCCCAAAGATAAACTTAAAATAACCCTTTTTACTCTAAACTTTTTAAATTTGGATTCATCAGGACTTAGTGCTGCAGAAAGGCATATGTGTCCAAAAAATGTACATAAGCCCAAGGTACTTTGGAAAGATATTCTAACAGGACAATGGAAAGGTCCTGACCCAGTAATTGTCTGGAGTCGGGGGTCTGTTTGTGTGTTTCCACAGGAAGAACAGCAGCCGATTTGGATTCCAGAGAGATTAACCAAGGTCCTGACCCAGTGATTGTCTGGAGTCGGGGGCCTGTTTATATGTTTCCACAGGAAGAACAGCATCTGATTTGGATTCCGGAGAGATTAACTAAAATCCTGACCCAGTGATTGTCTGGAGTCGGGGGTCTGTTTGTGTGTTTCCACAGGGAGAACAGCAGCCAATTTGGATTCCAGAGAGATTAACTAAAGCGAATTCTACAGACCAAAAAGAAGATGATTTGGCTCAAATCAATAATAGCTGATATCCAAAACTCCAATTTGGCTATCCTTACATCTGCGACAGAACCAAGATGCTTTTTTCAATATCTGTTTTATTATTGCCCTTTCCCATATCATGAAGTTCTATTTTGTTTTTTGAGCTCATACAGACCTAGGTTAATGTTTTGCTGATCAGTTCTATTTGTTTTCTTTTTTGACTATTGAGTTTTTAAACATTGCAATGGAGATTTCACCTGTAAAAAGTTATAAGGCCTTTACTATTATGTTATGTGTTGTATGTATTATATTATGTGTGCACACTTGTGTTTTGTGTTATATGTTTGAATGTACATATGTCCATATATCATATATGATGAGCGCTCATAAAAAAAAAAAAATGGATCCAATGCCGCAGTCTGACTGGGCACAATTCAGGAGCCACTTGTCAAAAGAAACAAACTTTATTTTTAAAACTACAAACGCCAAACAAAACAGCTCCTCAGGAAAAACCCTCAGAGCCCAACTGCCACCACCGGCTTCCACAAGCCTCTCCCCCCCACACCAACAACCACCTCCCACAATCCTCCTGCTCTTGAGGCCGATTGGCTAGGTCGTGTGGGCGGAGCCAAAGAAGTCCCCCAATGAGCAGTTCCGTAGTCTGAAGGGCAGGGAAACAGCCCAATGAACATGACCGCAGAGGAGCCAATCAGCTAGATGTTGCTGGGGCCGCTGTGAGCCAATCATCAGCTGGCAGTCTGAAGGGCAGGGAAACAGCCCAATGAACATGACTGCAGAGGAGCCAATCAGCTAGATGTTGCTGGGGCCACTGTGAGCCAATCATCAGCTGGCAGCTTGAAGGGCAGCTGGAAGTTTGCTGGGGCCCCTTTGGCTGTGGCTCTCAACATCTCCCCCTCTCTGTTTAAACAACAAGCATGTGGCTTAGGGACCGTGCCTGCCTTAGGTTGTCCAATACTACATATGGTCCTTACCTGTCTTCGGATGAGCTGACCTCAGGGCGTCAGCCTCCTGTCTTAGGTTGGTACCATTGTAATTAGATCTTACCCGTCATTGACTACCGGTCCGGTATACAGCCACACCTGTGGAGAGGTACCAGCGGGGGGTGAGGTTCTTTGCCTCACCTCTGTTGGCCCCCAAATAGCTGATCATGACAAGCAGAAGGGAGGAAGATATACCAAGCCAATCAACAGCTCTTGTTGGAAAAATTGTACCACCGATGACATCATCAGCAAAAATACTCCAACACTACCACAAGTCGCTGCACCAACAGATAGTTCACAATGCATACAAGTGAATTTACAATGCATACAAGTGACACAAGTTCTGTAAGCGGTTCAGTGATGGCTATTGCAGAAACTGTAGATTAGTTTTATCTTTGTCTTCACCGGCACAGGGATGAAGATAGGAATTCTGGCAATAATGGCTAAAGAAAAAATTATATAACATTCTAGAAGGTACTAAAAGAAAACAATTTTCTTAACAATTTACATTGTCTTCAGTGGCACTGGGATGAAGATAGAAATTCTGGCAATAATGGCTAAAGAAAACATTGTGTAACATTCCAGAAGGCACTAAAAGAAAACAATTTTCTTAACAATTTACATTATCTTCACCGGCACTGGGATGAAGATAGGAATTTTTCTTAACAATTTACATTATCTTGAAAAGAATTATTAAATATAATGAAAAGGATAGGTGAAAGTAAACAAACAGATCTGTTAACTTCCTTTTTTGTTTATATATTAAAATAATTCTTAACAGTTATTTACCCAATTTAAATTAAACCATTTTAATTTAAATTGGGTAAATAACTGGTTGGGTTTTAATTAAAGTACCATTAAAAAAAACAAATTATTTCATCTAGTTAGATGGAGTAATTTGGAGTAATTTGTCTAAATTCAGAAATTTCATAAGAATTGTTTCTGTATGTGATTTAAGAAAAGGGTTCAACAGCTAGGAAAGAGATATAAGAAGGTTCCAGATGTGGAAATATATTTTAATATGGAAAGCAGAAGAAAAAAATGTTGAGAAAGTCTCATGTGTAGTAAAGTAAAAAGTTGTAGAATGTCTAAGTAAATTGCAGAAGATTTGTGGAGGGTAAATTTCAGAAAGTTTGTGTGTAACCAAACTGCTTATATATAACTGGCACATCAATCAAAGTTATTTAAGGCTTTTTCCTAAGTTCAAATATCAATGTGCTGATATAAACCAAATTTTAATCCTCTATATGTTGGAGTAATAAATATGCCTTAAAACACTTATCTACTTTTATCCAACAAGATAATTTCTTTTTTTTATTGTTGGTCGTTCAAAACATTACATAGTTCTTAATACATCATATTTCACTATTTGATTCAAGTGGGTTATGAACTCCCAATTTTACCCCGTATACAGATTGCTGTATCACATCAGTTACCCTTATATTGATTTACATATTGCCGTTCTAGTGACTGATGTATTCTGCTGTCTATCCTATTCTCTACTATCCCCCCTCCCCTCCCCTCCCCTCCCCTTTTCTCTCTCTACCCCCTCTACTGTAAATCATTTCTTCCACTTGTATTATCTTGTTTTACCCCTCCTTTCCTCTTATATGTAATTCTGTATAACCCTGAGGATCACCTTCCATTTCCATGCAATTTCCCTTCTCACTCCCTTTCCCTCCCACCTCTCATCCCTGTTTAATGTAAATCTTCTTCTCAAGCTCTTTGTCCCTACCCTGTCCTTGGTTACTCCCCTTATATCAAAGGAGTCATTTGGCATTTGTTTTTTAAAGATTGGCTAGCTTCACTTAGCATAATCTGCTCTAATGCCATCCATTTCCCTCCAAATTCTATGATTTTGTCATTTTTTAATGCAGAGTAATACTCCATTGTGTATAAATGCCACATTTTTTTTATCCATTCATCTATTGAAGGGCATCTGGGTTGGTTCCACAATCTTGCTATCGTGAATTGAGCTGCTATGAACATCGATGTAGTAGTGTCCCTGTAGCATGCTCTTATTAGGTCTTTAGGGAATAGACCGAGAAGTGGAATAGCTGGGTCAAATGGTGGTTCCATTCCCAGCTTTCCAAGAAATCTCCATACTGCTTTCCAAATTGGCTGCACCAATTTGCAGTCCCACCAACAATGAACAAGTGTACCCTTTTCCCCGCATCCTCTCCAGCACTTGTTGTTGTTGGACTTTATGATGGCTGCCAGTCTTCCTGGAGTGAGATGGTATCTTAGGGTGGTTTTGATTTGCATTTCTCTGACTGCTAGCGATGGTGAGCATTTTTTCATGTACTTATTGATTGATTGTATGTCCTCCTCTGAGAAGTGTCTGTTCAGGTTCTTGGCCCATTTATTGATTGGGTTATTTGTTATCTTATTGTCTAATTTTTTGAGTTCTTTGTATACTCTGGATATTAGGGCTCTATCTGAAGTGTGTGGAGTAAAGATTTGTTCCCAGGATGTAGGCTCCCTGTTTATCTCTCTTATTGTTTCTTTTGCTGAGAAAAAAACTTTTCAGTTTGAGTAAGTCCCATTTGTTGATTCTAGTTGTTAACTCTTGCGCTATGGGTGTCCTATTGAGGAATTTAGAGCCCGACCCCACAGTATGTAGGTCATAGCCAACTTTTTCTTCTATCAGATGCCGTGTCTCTGATTTAATATCAAGCTCCTTGATCCATTTTGAGTTAACTTTTGTGCATGGCGAGAGAAAGGGATTCAGATTCATTTTGATGCAAATGGATTCCCAGTTTTCCCAGCACCATTTGTTGAAGATGCTATCCTTTCTCCATTGCATGCTTTTAGCCCCTTTATCAAAAATAAGATAGTTGTAGTTTTGTGGATTGGTTACTGTGTCCTCTATTCTGTACCATTGGTCCACCCGCCTGTTTTGGTACCAGTACCATGCTGTTTTTGTTACTATTGCTCTGTAGTATAGTTTGAAGTCTGGTATCGCTATACTGCCTGATTCACACTTCCTGCTTAGCATTGTTTTTGCTATTCTGGGTCTTTTATTATTCCATATGAATTCCATGATTCTTTTATCTATTTCTACAAGAAATGCTGTTGGGATTTTGATTGGCATTGCATTGAACTTATAGAGGACTTTTGGTAATATCGCCATTTTGATGATGTTAGTTCTGCCTATCCATGAACAGGCTATATTTTTCCATCTTCTAAGGCCTTATTCAATATCTCTCTTTAGGGTTCTGTAGTTTTCATTGTTTAAGTCTTTCACCTCTTTTGTTAGGTTGATTCCCAAGTATTTTATTTTTTTTTGGGGGGGGGATATTGTGAATGGAGTAGTTGTCCTCATTTCCGTTTCAGAGGATTTGTCTCTGATATACAGGAATGCATTTGATTTATGCGTGTTGATCTTATATCCTGCCACTTTGCTGAATTCATTTATTAGCTCTAATAGTTTCTTTGTAGACCCTTTTGGGTCTGCTAGGTATAGAATCATGTCATCTGCAAATAGTGATAATTTAAGTTCTTCTTTTCCTATTTTTATGCCTTTAATTTCTTTCGTCTGTCTAATTGCTCTGGCCAGTGTTTCGAGGACTATGTTGAACAGAAGTGGTGAGAGAGGGCATCCCTGTCTTGTACCAGATCTTAGAGGGAATGCCTTCAATTTTTCTCCATTCAGAATGATGCTGGCCTGTGGCTTATCGTAGATTGCTTTTACAATGTTGAAGTATGATCCTGTTATCCCTAATTTTTCTAGAGTTTTAAACATAAAGGGATGCTGTACTTTGTCGAATGCTTTTTCTGCATCTATCGAGATGATCATATGGTTCTTATTTTTAAGTCTATTGATGTGGTGAATAACATTTATTGATTTCCGTATATTGAACCAGCCTTGCATCCCAGGGATGAATCCTACTTGATCATGGTGCACAATTTTTTTGATATGTTTTTGAATCCGATTCGCCAGAATTTTATTGAGGATTTTTGCATCTAGGTTCATTAGAGATATTGGTCTGTAGTTTTCTTTCTTTGAAGTGTCTTTGTCTGGTTTAGGCATCAGGGTGATGTTGGCCTCGTAGAATGTATTTGGAAGTTCTCCCTCTTTTTCTATTTCCTGAAATAGCTTGAAAAGTATTGGTGTTAGTTCCTCTTTAAAGGTTTTGTAAAACTCTCCTGTATACCCATCCAGTCCTGGACTTTTCTTAGTTGGTAGTCTTTTGATGGTTTCTTCTATTTCCTCTATTGTTATTGGTCTGTTTAGGTTATCTATATCCTCCTGACTCAATCTGGGCAGATCATAAGACTTAAGAAATTTATCTATGCCTTCACTATCTTCTATTTTATTGGAGTATAAGGATTCAAAATAACTTCTGATTATCTTCTGTATTTCTGAAGTGTCTGTTGTGATATTGCCTTTTTCATCCCGTATGCTAGTAATTTGGGTTCTCTCTCTTCTTCTCTTCGTTAGCATGGCTAAGGGTCTGTCAATTTTATTTATTTATTTTTTCAAAGAACCAACTTTTAGTTTTGTCAATTTTTTCAAGTGTTTCTTTTGTTTCAATTTCATTAATTTCAGCTCTGATTTTAATTATTTCTTGCCTTCTACTTCTTTTGCTGTTGTTTTGCTCTTCTTTTTCTAGGATTTTGAGATGAAGTATGAGATCATTTATTTGTTGGTTTTTTCTTTTTTTAAGGAATGAACTCCAAGCAATGAATTTTCCTCTTAGAACTGCTTTCAATGTGTCCCATAGATTCCGATATGTTGTGTCTGAGTTTTCATTTAACTCTAAGAAGTTTTTAATTTCCTCCTTGATGTCTTCTAAAACCGATTGATCATTCAGTAACCTATTGTTCATTCTCCAAGTGATGCATGATTTTTCCTTCCTTCTTTTATCATTGATTTTCAGTTTCATTCCATTATGATCAGATAAGATGCATTGTGTTATCTCTACTCCATTATATTGTCTAAGAGTTACCCTGTGACATAATATATGATCTATTTTTGAGAAGGTTCCATGTGCTGCTGAGAAAAAAGTGTAACTACTTGATGTTGGGTGGTATAGTCTATATATGTCAATTAAGTCTAGGTTGTTAATTGTGTTATTGAGTTCTATAGGTTCCTTATTTAACTTTTGTTTGGAAGATCTGTCCAGTGGTGAGAGAGGTGTGTTGAAGTCTCCCATGATTATTGTATGGTGGTCTATTAGACTCTTGAACTTGAGAAGAGTTTGCTTGATAAACACGGCTGCACCATTATTTGGGGCATATATATTTATGATTGTTATGTCTTGTTGGTGTATGGTTCCCTTGAGCAGTATGAAGTGTCCTTCTTTATCCCTTTTGATTAGCTTTGGCTTGAAATCTATTTTATTAGATATGAGTATGGACACTCCTGCTTGTTTCTGCAGTCCATATGAGTGGTATGATTTTTCCCAACCTTTCACCTTCAGTCTATGTATATCTTTTCCTAACAGATGCGTCTCCTGTAGGCAGCATATTGTTGGGTCTTGTTTTGTGATCCATTCAACTAGCCTGTGTCTCTTAATTGGTGAGTTTAAGCCATTCACATTTAGGGTTATTATTGAGATATGGTTTGTTCTTCTATCCATATTTGTTTATTGATGTTACTAAACCTGATTTGTTTTCCTCTTTGATTACTTTCCCCCCTTTACTGTGCTACCTCCCCCTGTTGGTTTTCAATGTTATTTTCCATTTCCTCTTCCTGTAATATTTTGCCAAGGTTTTTTTGAAGAGATGGTTTTCTAGCTGCGAATTCTTTTAACTTTTGTTTATCGTGGAAGGTTTTAATTTCATCTTCCATCCTGAAGCTTAATTTCACTGGATACACGATTCTTGGTTGGAACCCATTTTCTTTCAGTCTTTGAAATATGTTATTCCAGGATCTTCTAGCTTTCAGAGTCTGTGTTGAGAGATCAGCTGTTATCCTGATTGGTTTACCCCTAAATGTAATCTGCTTCCTTTCCCTTGTAGCTTTTAAAATTCTCTCCTTATTCTGTATGTTGGACATCTTCATTATAATGTGTCTAGGTGTGGATCTCTTATGATTTTGCACATTCGGCATCCTGTAGGCTTCTTGGATTTGGGATTCTGTCTCATTCTTCAAGTCTGGGAAGTTTTCTCGTATTATTTCACTGAATAGATTGTTTATTCCTTTGGTTTGGAGCTCTGTGCCTTCCTGTATCCCAGTGACTCTTAAGTTTGGTCTTTTAATATTATCCCATAATTCTTGGATGTTCTGCTCATGGTTTCTTAGCAGACTTGCTGAGCTGTCTATGTTCTTTTCCAGTTGAAATACTTTGTCTTCATTGTCTGATGTTCTATCTTCTAAGTGATCTACTCTGTTGGTAGTATTCTCAATTGAGTTTTTAAGTTGGTTTATTGCTTCCTGCATTTCTAGGATTTCTATTTGTTTGTTTTTTATTACCTCTATCTCCCTGTGAAATTGATCTTTTACTTCCTGGATTTGTTTATGTCGTTCCTTGTCAATGTGATCTTTCATTGTCTGATTTTGCTGTCTCATGTCTTCCTTGAGACTCCAGATCATCTGAAGCATGTATATCCTGAACTCTTTATCTGACATTCCATATGTTGCAGCTATTACCTCTTCTAAAGTTGAGTTGACCTGCATTGCTTGTGGTCCTTTCTTTCCTTCTCTTTTCATACTGCTCGCATTTCTTTCTGCTTGGTGAAACTGTTGTGTTTTTGAAATTTACCCCCTATTTATTTATATTGCTCTTGTATAGTTGGGAAGTCTCCCTTGCAGGGCGAGTAGTGGCTGTGCTCCTCCTCTAATTAGGGTGGTCTGTCTACCACGCTGGTCGGTCGCAGGTCTGCCCCCTCCTGCGGGCGCAGGTGGCGGCTCTGCTCTGCCCCCACTCCAATTGTGGTGACGTAACTACCACGCCCTCGGGTCGTTGGTCCTGATCCACATGTGGGCGGCGGCTCTGCTCTATCCCCACTCCAATTGGTGTGACGTGTCTACAACGCTGGCAGGTCTCTAGACCTGTTCCGCCGGTGGGGCACAGGTCTGCCCACCCTGTGGGCTCAGGAGGCAGTTCTGCACAGCCCCCACTCCCAATGGGGGTACCTGACTGCCTCTCCAACGGGTCGCTGAGCCCCCTCCGGACATGGGCGGCAGCCCTGCTCCACCTCCACTCCAACCAGTGTGATGTGACTGCCTCGGTGCTACGTGTCCCCCACGCTGGCATGCTACCAGGCCTGTCCTGCCAGTGGGTCACAGGTCTGCCTACCTTGCAGGCTCAGACGGCGGCTCTGCACAGCCCCTACTCCAAATGGAATTACTTGGCTACCGCGCTGTCGGGTCGCTGGTCCTATTCTAGGCGTGGGCGGCTACTCTCTTCGGCCCCAGCTGCAGTTGGGGTGTCATGATACCACGCCGGCGGGTCACTTGGCCTGCTCTGCGTGCAGGTGGCAGCTCCACTCTGCCCCCCCGGCCCCCACAGCACCCAGCAGGACCCTGACCGAGAAGCAGTCACCGCAGGTTCCCCAGCCCTAGGCCAAAGCAGCTTCGGGAGCCAGAGCCCGGCCTCTCCTATCCCGATGCACGCTCCGCTGGGGGCTGGCTCCAAGGAGCACCCCCCTGCGGGTTCCCCAGCCCCAGGCCAAAGCAGCTCCAGGAGCCAGAGCCCGGCCGCTCCAAGCTCTTCAAACTCGGTGCACGCTCCGCTGGGCACAGGCTCAAAGACGCAGTCCCCGCGGGCTCCCCAGCCCCAGGCCAAAACTGTTCCAGGAGTCAGAACCCAGCCACCCCGAGCTCAGCACACGCTCCACTTGGAGCTGGCCTCCACATGCAGTCTCCGCAGGTTCCCCAACCCTGAGCCAAGGCAGCCCCAGGGACCAGAATCCGGCCGCTCAGAGCCCGGCGCATGCCTTGCCAGGAACGAGCTCCCAGGAGTATTCTCCACAGGTTCTCCAGCCCCAAGCCTGAGCGATCTGTCTGGGAGACGCAGGCAAATACCAGCCTGAAATCACCTGTTCCGTAGCTGAATGCGCTGAGATCAGTAGAAAACAGGGATGATTACATCATCTCTCCAAGATGGCAGCTGCTGTCCTCCTCCGTGGTCCGACTGGTGTCGGGAACCGAACTGGACTGCTTCTCTCCTCTGTCTCAAAGCCGGAACTCAGCACTAAGCGCGGCCATTGTACCACTGGCGGGAGCCCCCAGAATCCGCATCGCTGCACCACCGCTCCGGCACCTCGCTGCTTCCCGACGCGCGCCGCAGACTCCAGCTGCAGGGCGTTCCCCCAATCAGGCAATGTGACCCTCCGTGCGGAGAAATCGCGGAGAAATTGCCCTCGACCGGGCTCCCGCAGCCGAACCTCGAGCGATGTAAATCCGTCCACTAGATTCTGGAGCACCTCAATTTCACTGGAAATTCCCAACAAGCTAGCCTTCAGCTGTTTCACCTCGTCTTTCTCCCACTCAGTGACGCGGCGCACTGGGGTGATGCACTCCCTTCGCAGCCATCTTCCTTCTCAAGATAATTTCTTATGTCTGTAAAACTTTATTAGAGAAACTAATCTTAAAGGAATTCGGTTTTGTACAACTCTGATTAAACAACAACTGTTATTTCATAGTATTACCCTACACTACAGATTCTGAGATTTTCTTTAAAAGCTAAACTTGGTTAATATTAGAACATCAATGAAATTGTGATGCTATTACTGGCTTCTTTGTATACTAGATGTATTCATATGTTCTGAGTATACATATCTTTTTTTTTATTGATTGTTCAAAACATTACAGAGCTCATGATATATCATCTTTCATACATTTGACTCAATTGGGTTTTGAACTCCCTTTTTTACCCCAAATACAGATTGCAGAATCACATCTGTTACATACTCACATTTTTACATAATGGCATATTAGTGACTGTTGTATTCTGCTACCTTTCCTATCCCCTACTATCCCCCCCCTCCCCTCCCATCTTCCCTCTCTACCTCCTCTGCTGTTGTTCAATTCTCTCCCTTTTTTCCCCTCCCCCTTGCCCCTCATAACCTCTTATAATTTTGTGTATCATTGAAGGTCTCCTACCATTTCCATATGCTTTCCCTTCTCTCTCCCTTTCTCTCCCCCCATTCGTCTTTGTTTACTGTTAGTCTTTTCCTCAGGCTCTGCCTTCATATATTTAAAATATAAGGGTTAGGAGGTCAATTTACCAAGCTGGTGTTCTTCAAACTAAAGTTTGAAGTAAAAATTTGGGATTATAAAAAATTATGTTTCTTGATTCTTAGCTATTATACAAACTCAATATTTTTTACTATTATTGATTTCATTTCATATATTTCTTGTAAATATTATAACTATTGTCTGTTAATGCCTTACCAAAGTACAGTTTCTAATATAAAAACCTAAGATAATTTGAGATAACAGGCCATCACCCGTAGGAAAGAGAGGATATAAGGCTGACTTCCAGCACTAATACTGACCACAATTAAATTGTAGGAATAAATAACTGTAACATTACAGACATTAAATGTAAAACCCATTAAATGTAAAACCCAGTACTCTTTCTTTAAGACTGGTGAAACTTGCTTGCTGGTTATTCAGGACCAAAACTTGGAGAAAAACTTGGAGACTAAAGTCAAGAAAATAAAAGGGCCAAGAGTGAAAAGAACCAATATTTGGCTCTTGCCCCCTGAGATCAGCTTGAACCCAAGGAACAAGGAGACTTTTCTAAGAGCTTTGCAACTCTAGGGGGATCGATGAGATCCTGGAGAACAGAAGGCCAAACCAATGCACATGTTGCAAAGAGGAGGGTCACCGGAGAGGGGAATCCCTGATGCTTCCAAGGTGTTCTGTGTGGTCAACAAGACCCTGACCTACCCTGGCAGATGGTACTAGAGAAGTTAAGAGGCTGCCCTCAAGTTCCCAAGAGTAACCTCCTTAGGAAACTCAGCTCACTCTTAACAATAGATAGGAACAAGGTCAATTTGTCCAGCTTGGTTCTAAACACATAACAAAAGAAGTTATATCTAAAATAGAGCCATACGTGGGAATTAAAAAGGAAAGTCATTTGTTGTTTTAACGTAACTTTAGATGTACACTTGTGTCAGCCTCACCAAAAGTAAATAAAGCTGGAGGCTATAAAAGATGGATTCTTAGACATGAGTGCCTGATAACTTTGAAAAGAGACAATCAGGACCACCCTGTCCACCACCTTACCGGAAAACCACCCCACTCACCATAAGGAGAAATGACCACACTGTGGTCCCCCCATATACCAACACATGGCTCCCCCAGCCCACCTCCATCTTGGGACACTGCAGCCATCACCATAGCCTTCCCTATGTAGTAGCCACCACCTCAGGACAATGGACAGGGCCTGGAGCCAGCTGTCTGCCAAAGCTCTGCACACCACAGAGCTACATCTCCAAACAGGCTGCCCAATGCCATCGCACAGCCCACCCTTTAAGCCCCATCTCTGAAAGTGGTCACCTCCATCTTGGGACATACCTCCATTGATGCCACTGCCATCTTTAGTTGGGACATCTTCCATCTTGTGACATCGGCTAAGGCCCAGAAGCCCAACATCATTAGGGACATGACCACTTCCATCTAGAGAAAACATCCAGGACCTGAAAGACCACCACCAAAGTCCCTGCAGGTTTGGATACACCAGAGGTATCCCTGCTAAGTGTACTAATAGCCAGCATCTTGTTGCAGAAGAAGGAGAAATCCTTGCACAAGGATCTCTCTTTTCTCCTGCTAAAAGCAATTTTTTTATTCCTCCTTCACTATTTCTAAGATCTAACAACTCTACATTTTCACCTCCTACCTCATAAACATCCTCCAACCCCCTCCACTCTCTCTTTGTCCACCATTAGAAACTGTAGACCCTCTTGCAAACCTACTATTTATATCGCAGATAATAATTGAACACGTTATTTCTATTTAGTGTGACAAAACTGCAATCATCTTAGATAGGAGTCATTTGGTTTAATGCTGCATATTGTTTGCATTGGGTGCTGTTAACATACATCTCACCCTTAAAGTTGAGGTATTGGAAACCTGCAGGGACACTATAAGATTATAGGGTAGAAACTGTAATACCTTGAATCTGCATTGTTAGAGGGGAAGAGACATGGAAAACACCAAAAAAAAAAGGTGGGGGAAAAAGTGCCCCAGATAACTCAAGATGCCACAATAATAGAATCTATTGAGAGCACAGTAGAAGAAATGTCAGATGAATTCAGGATGTACATGATTAAAATGATCTGTGAAGTAAAAATTATAAAGACAGCAAATATAAGCAACTACAAACAATAAATGATCACTCCAATAAAAAGATAAGTCAGCAAATCAGAGGGCAAAAAATTACTTCAAGAAAGAGACAGAGATTCTGAAAAAAACAACAGAAATTCTTAAAATGAAGGAAACAATAAACCAAATTAAACTTCAATAGAAAGCATCACCAACAGACTAGAAGACAGACCCTCAGACAATGAAAACAAAATATATAATTTCAAAAATAAAGTTGACCACACAATAAATATGGTAAGAAACTCTGAACAGAAACTCCAAGAATTATGGGATAACATGAAAAGACCCAATTTAAGATTTATAGTGATAGAGGAATGCACAAAGATATAAATCAAAGGAATGCACAATATTTTCAAGAAAAATTCAGACCAATATCCCTGATAAACATAGATGCAAAAATATTCAATAAAATTCTGGCAAATTGCATGCAAAAAAGATAGTGTACCATAATCAAGTGGGGTTCATCCCAGGGATGCAAGGTTGCTTCAACATACAGAATTCAATAAACATAATTCATCATGTCAGTAGACTCAAAGATAAGAATCAAGCTGAACAGACACTTCTCAGAAGAAGATATACAATCAACAAATATATGAAAAATTGTTCAACATCTCTGGTAATTAAAGAAATATAAATCAAAACTACTCTAAGATTTTATCTCACACCAGTCAAAATGGGAATTATCAATAATACAAACAACAATAAGTGTTGGCAAAGATGTGAGATAAAAGATACACTTATACATTGCTGGTGGGACTGATAATTGTTGAAACCAATCTGGAAAGCAGTATGGAGATTCCTTGGAAAACTTGGAATGGAACCACCATTTGACCCAGCTATCCCTCTCCTCTATCTATACACAAAGGACTTAAAAACAACATACTACAGGGAACACAGTCATACCAATGGTTATAGCAGCACAATTCACAATAGCTAAATTATGGAACCAACCCAGGTGCCCTTCACTAGATGAATGGATTAAAAATGTGGTACCTATACACAATGGACTATTACTCAGCAAAAAAAAAAAGAGAATAAAATTATGGCATTTTGCAGGTAAATGGATAGAGTTGGATAATATCATGCTAAGCGAAGTAAGCCAATCCCAAAAAACAAAAGCTGAATGTTCTGATAAGTGGATGCTGACCCAATTGGGCATGGAGAAACTTTGACTGGGCAAAGGGGAGGGTGGGAAGGGGAAGTGTCATGGGATGGGATAGATGGAGAAATGAGATAAACATCTTTATCCTAGATACATGTTTGACTGTACATGTGGTGTAACTCTGCATTGTGAACAACCAGAGAAATGAAAAGTTGTGCCCCATTTGTGTACAATGAATCAAAATAGCATTCTGCTAATTAGAATAAATTTTTAAAAGAAAAGAAAATCTTATGTAGTTGTTAAAATAATTGTCCTTAATAATAGAAATGTTTTTTAGGATCAAATAAAAATTGCCACTCTGAAGTATTTTGAAATCAGAAAAAAAAAGATAAGAATCATGATTATCTCAATAGATGCGTAAAATGCATTTGACAAAATATAGCACGCTCTCATGTTCAAAACACTAGAATAACTAGGGATAGTAGGAACATACCTCAACATTGTAAAAGCTATCTATGCTAAGCCCCAAGCCAACATCATTCTAAATGGACAAAAATTGGAATCATTCCCACTAATAAGTGGAACAAAACAAGAATGGCCTCTTACACCACTTCTATTCAACATAGTCCTTGAAACTCTAGCCACAGTGATTAGACAGAAGAAAAAAATTAAAGGATTAAAAATAGAAAAAGAATAACTCAAAATATCACTATTTTCCAATGACATGATTCTATATTTAGAGAATCAAAAAAAAATTTCCACCAGAAAAATTCTAGATTTAATAAATGAATTCAGCAAAGTAGCAGCATATAAAATCAACACCCATAAATCAAATACATTTTAATACATCAGTAATGAACCTCTGAAAGGGAAATTAGGAAAACTATCCCATTAACAATAGCCTCAAAAAAAAATTGGGAATCAACTTAATAAAAGAGGTGAAAGACCTCTATAATGAAAACTACAGAACACTAAAGAAAAAAATTGAAGAAGACCTTAGAAGATGGAAAGATCTCCCATGCTCTTGGATAGGCAGAATTAACATTGCCAAAATGGCCATACTGCCAAAAGAGTTATGCAGATTTAAGCAATTCCTATTAAAATCCCAATGACATTCTTCATAGAACTAGAAAAAGCAATTGTGAAATTCATTTGGAAAAATAAGAGACCCAGAATAGCCAAAGCAATCCTTAACAAGAACAGTGAAGAAGGAGGTATCACAGTACCAGACATTACATTATACTATAGAGCCATAGTAACAAAAATGGCCTGGTATTGGCACCAAAACTGATACATAGACCAATGGTACAGAATAGAAGATACAGAGATAAACCCACATAAATACATTTATCTCATACTAGACAAAGGTGCCAAAACCATACATTGCAGAAAAAATAGCCTTTTCACTGGGGATATAGCTCAGTTGGTAGAGTGCTTGCTTCACATGCACAAGGCCCTGGGTTCAGTCCCTCAACACAAAAAAAAAATAGCTTCTTCAACAAAAGGTGCTGGGAAAATTGGAAAACCATATGTAGCAAAATGAAATTAAACCCTCTCACCCTGCACAAAACTCAACTCAAAGTGTACTTAGGCCCTACAACAGAGACTCTTCACCTAAGAGAAGAAAAAGTAGGCCCAAATTTTCACCTTGTCAACATTCTTAACAAGATTCCTAAAGCACAAGAAGTAAAATCAAGAATCAATAAATTCATTTGGAAAAATAAGAATTCAGAGAAAACAATCAATAACGTGAGGAGAGAGCTTACATAATGGAAGAAGATCTCTACCACATGCAACTTAGATAGAGCATTAATCTCCAAGATATATAAAGAACACAAAAATCTAAACACCAAAAAAATAATAATAATAATAATCTAACCAATAAATGGGCTAAGGAACTGAACAGACCCTTTACAGAAAAAGAACTACAATCGATCAACAAATATATGAAAAATTGTTCAACATCTCTAGCAATTAAAGAAATGCAAATCAAAACTACACTGAGCCAGGCATGGAGTTTATGCATGTAATTGCAGCAGCTCCGGAGGCTGAGGCAGGAGGATCATGAGTTCAAAGACAGCCTTGGTAACCGCAAGGTGCTAAGCAACTCAGTGAGACCCTGTCTCTAATTAAAATACAAAAGAAAATGAGCAGGGGATGAAGCTCAGTGCTTAAATGCCCCTGAGTTCAATCCCTGGCACCCACCTCACCCTCCCCTCCCCCCACAAAAAAAATACACTAAGATTCTATCTCAGTCAGAATGCAATTATCAAGAATACAAGCAACAATAAATATTGGTGAGGATATGAGGGAAAAGGTACACTCACACATTGTTGGTGGGCCTGCAAATTGGTGCTACCAGTATGAAAAGCAGTATGGAGATTCCTCAGAAAACTTGGAATGGAACCACCAGTTGACCCATCTCTAGCAATTAAAGAAATCCTAGTGTTCTGTATTAAAATTGACATACTACAGGGACACAGCAGTATCAATGTTTATGGCAGCTCAATTCACAATAGCTAAAATGTGGAACCAACCTAGATGCCCTTCAACAACAGATGAATGAAAAAAGTGTGGTGTATATACACAATGGAATATCACTCAGCCTAAAGAAGAATGAATTCATGGCATTTGCTGATAAATGGATGGAAATGGAGAATATCATGCTAAGCAAAATAAGCCAATCCCAAAGAACCAAGGGCCAAATATTTTCCCTGAAATGTGGATGTTAACTCACAGTAAGGGGTGGGGGCCTAGGGAAAAGTAGAGGTACTGTGGATTAGATAGAGGTGAGTAAAGAGAAAGGAAGGAATATGGGGGTAGGCATAATAGTAGAATGAATCAGACATTATTACCCTATGTGCACATATGATTACATGACCAGTGTAACTCTACATCATGTACAACCAGTCAAATGAGAAGTTATACTCCGTATATGTATGATGTACCAAAATACATTCTGGGGTCATGTACAACTAATTAGAAGAAAAAAGAAAGAAAAGAAAAGGCTCTCTACTAAACATAGAGGTTATGCCAATAGAAAGGTATTTTACAAAAATCAGATGACATTAGATAGCTTAACTACATCTTATGAGGGCATCTGTGACATTATAGAACTAAGTATTATATTTATATTCCTGATAACTCTGGCAATGTAACTAATATCATTATAGATTGACACTCCTAAAAAGAGGCTATGTCCTAAATGGACTTGTCATGGAACACTTCTTAGTTCTTGCACCTCTTGGTGAAAATTACTGATTTCTGTCATCATCATGATATTTATTGACATGTTCCAGATGCTACAACATTTATTTTGTATTAATCTCATTCCAGTTCTCAGGTCTTTTTGTTTCTCTCATAGAAGCACCCACCTCCCAGATGGCTTTACAATCTGTTGTTACTGAGCCAGATTTTTACCATGGACCCCCTCAACTGACCCCAAACATTCCCAAAAAGGGAAACCCACACTGCTTGCCCCTGGTTACCCCGCCCCCTTCACCTGAAGCAGCCAGAGTGGTCATCACCCATTTCCCCTTATAGCAGTAAGGGTTCCCTTAATCAGTGGGGATAATGAGACAAGGCAATGGAAAGGTAGTGTCGATAATGAATGACTGGGTTGGGAAGATGGGGGCTAATTCAAAATGAAATAAAGTGCTAATACTCCTGAACATTTCCCCCTCCTCACAATCTGGTACCAAGTTTACCTCTACCTTCAGGAAATTGTTTTTCCTATCAAGAAGTTGTTAACGAGTACCCCCTGGCTGGCTCCTTTCCTGATTTTTGGTCACAAAGTCAAGATAAGAGGAGGAGGGATGGGATCGAATTTTTCAACACAAACAATGACCCCCTGCATGTCTCTTCCTGCCTTTTAGTCATCACATAGGCAAGACAAGAGGAGGAGGGGGCATGAAAAAAAATAAACCCTAAACTTTAAAGAGGGAACGAGGAAGGACACCCCCCACTCACTTGAGCACCTACTTTAAACTAGTTTTCTTGCCACAGATTTTCTCGGATGTTTAATCTTCAACACTGGAGGAACAAGGAACCAATCCTGATTTTCAAGACTGGTTTCAAAGTCAGCACATGAGCCTTTGGGGAACATTCCAGATCAAACTGTAAGAGCACTCCAAACTTGACAATGATTGCCAAGACAGGATGTGACCATCATTAGGTACACATAGGGCTAGGGACATGTAGCCAGATTATCAGTGATAAAGTGATTGGCAGGTGTGTGACAGGGCTGGCAGGTCCTGAGAGGTTTGTTGAGTGGCTGGCATTGAATGGGACACCCAGCTGAGGCTGGACAGTGAGAGGAGGGTTGAATTAGAGCTGCTCAAAGCCAGAATATTCCAGAAGATTGTAGATCAGAGGAACTGGCCTATGCCCCCATCTAATTCATCCTGCAAAACACATTTTGAACCCAATTTCCAAGTCTTTCCTGAATTCTCCCATCGAATCTCTTGGAAACTGAAATGTTTCAAATGTGAGCTGCCTGAGGACATTGTGTCCCCAATTCTTACAGCCTCGTAGGGTTGACATTTCCTTTCACAGGTGGAAGCCCCATGATACCCATTGTGATCCCACTCATTGTCAATAACTGGGAGGAGTTTTGGTTGTGGCTTATGTTTTACTTAGTCACCTTTTCTTCCTCCTTGGTATATTTTAAATTGTTTCCTTTTTTATTTGACCTTTATATTTATACATAGTATTTGGGTTCATTTGCACAAACACATACTTGCATGAAAATCGGTCATGACCCCCCCTTCTTTTCCCTCTCGAATTCTCTCCCCTCTCCTTTTCTCCTTCCTCTTCTCTACTAGACTTCGTTGGCTCATCTATTGATTTATATTTTTTTTTTAAATATTTATTTATTTAGTTAGTTCTCGGCGGACACAACATCTTTGTTGGTATGTGGTGATGAGGATCGAACCCGGGCCACACGCATGCCAGGCGAGCTCGCTACCGCTTGAGCCACATCCCCAGCCCCTATTGATTTATATTTTATTGGCTCTCTATCCTATCATTTTCTCCCTGCTTCCTTCATTTTACTCCAGCTTCCACAGATGAGAGAAAACATTCAAACTTTGTGTTTCTGAGTTTGGCTAATTTAGGAGGATGTTCTCCATTTCTATCCATTAACCAGCAAATGCCATAATTCCATTCTTTTTTATGACTCAGTAGAATGTAAATGATATATTATACACACACACACACACACACACACACACACACATATAGTGTATACATATATACATACATAGTGTTCTGAATAGAATATATATCTATGTATCTATATATGTGTGTGTGTATATATATATATATATATATATATATATGCCATAATTTCTTAAACCATTCATCTATTGACAGGCATCTGGGTTGATTCCATAATTTTGCTATTTCGAACAGTGGGAGCATCGCAGTTTACACCAGAAGAGGAGCTGCAGGCACACAGTCAGACATCATCAAGCCCAGCCCAGCTGGTCCAGCATTGCTATCCTTCCAGAATGTTTCCACCCCAGAAGCCAGGGGCTTAGGAATCTGGCCAGCCATGGAACTAGTTTTAACTCCTGAAATGGGCCCAGGACAAATCTCTACAAAGATTCAAGGGCCACTGCCACAAAACACCTAGTGTTGTGATGAAGCAATTAACTCAAAGAGGAATTCAGGTATTGCCAGGTGTTATTGATCCAAATTATGAAGGAGAAATGAAGATGATAGTTCAAGAAAATTGCATTACTCAGCTTTCTCCAAGGGATGTGATAGCACCATTAATATTCTTGCTTTGTCACTCCTCAAATGGCCCAGGTGAAAAGCCAAGGTCTAGGTCCCCAGACCAGGCGTATTAGGCTCAATGGGTTAGACAGGAGCGCCCTCTATTGGATCTTAAAATCGACCCTAAAAATTTCAGAGGTGTGCTTGATCCTGGAGCAGGCAAGTCAGTTATTTCTAGCAGCTACTGGCCAAAGAAGTGGCCTTTACCCAATGCACCTGCCAGCTTCGAAGGGATTGGCCAAATTTCTCAACCTGCACAGAGGACTCAATATCTTCAGTGGGAGGATAAAGATGATAATCCTGGAGTCTTTAAACTAAATCCTAGACACCTTGCCAATAAATTTATGTGGTGGAGATATTCTAAGCAGCTTGGGTTTGTTATTAATAACTCCAAACTCCATTGTGTCATCTCAGGTACTTAATCAAAAATTTATTTCTCCTAGGAAATTTGAAGGGGGGAATTCACATGAAGGTATTTACCTATAACCCAGTCTCCCCAGCGAAGACTAGTTAAAATTTTTGGTAGGGACACTGACTTTCTTCCTGGCCCAAAAAACAGCAGAAAAGATTAATTGGCTTACAGAAGAGCCAATTTGGGTTTGTCAGTGGCCCTTAACAGGGGGAGAAACTTAAAATAGCCAATATGTTGGTCCAGGAACAACTTCAGGCTGGCCATATAGAACCTACTTCTAGTCCATGGAACACACCAATTTTTCTAATTAAGAAAAAGTCTGGTAAATTGAGGTTGTTGCAAGATCTCAGGGCAATTAATCGCGCTCTTGAGCCCATGGGAGCTTTACAACCAGGACTTCCTTCTCTTACAGCCTTTCCTTTAGATTATCATCTAATGGTGATAGATCTGAAAGGTAGTTTTTTTTTCACAATACCTTTACATCAAGATGATGGTGAAAAAAATTGCTTTTAGTGTTCCGGCAATAAATTTTAAAGAACCAGAGAAGAGATATTGCTGAATATCACAAGTTTTATCTCAGGGTGTGTGTAATAGCCCGACTCTTTGTCAAAATTTTGTGGCATGGGCTATCATGCCTATAAGGGGAAAATTCCCTGGTACATATATTTATTATTCATTTTGTGGGTGATATGATTTTAGCTTATGCTAGTTCAGATGTACTTTTAAAAGTTTTTGCTCAGTTAGAAAATTCACTTACTGCAATGGGTTTGTGCAAAGCACCTAAAAAGGTGCAAAAAAAATCTCCTTTTTGGTATCTAGGTAATACAATAGAAGGATGCACAATTTGTCTTCAAAACTTACAAAGAGTCAAAGAATTACATACCTTTAATGATTTTCAAAAATTATTAGGTGATATTAATTGGCTGACACCATCTTTAAAACTAACTACTGCCGATTTGAATCCTTTGCTTCATATCTTAAGGGGGGTGGGGGGGGGTGGGGAGGGCCTTCTCTGACTTCTCCTCATCAACTCACAACAGAAGGAAAAACGGCCTCAAAGAAGGTTGAATTTGCTATGAAAAATGCTCAGCTTCCCAGAATTAGCCCATGGGAGCCCATATATTTATTAATATTTCCCACTGCTCATGCTCCTACAGGAGCCATATGGCCATCGTTGGGAGTTATTGAATGGATCCACTTAGCTCATTCTCCTCAAAAGTCATTGACTCCTTTTCATGATTTTGTTGCTAAGCTGGTTATTACAGGCAGGATGCGAGTTTTACAGCCGGTTGGATCAGAACCTAAATTTGTTATTATCCCTTATTCTACTCAACAGAATGATTGGCTTTTTCAAACTTCTTGGCAAGTAGCTTTTGCTAATTTTCCTGGTCAGATACAAAGCCATTATCCTGGTGATAAAATTATTCAATTTGCCTTAGTAACTACATTTATTTTCCCGAAAATTGTGTGTGCTCAACCAATAGTTGGGCCACTATCAGTGTTCACTGATGGGTCAAGCAAGTTCAGGTAAAGCAGGTTTTTTATAGCCATGTTCATACACAGGTAATACAAACACCATATACTTCTGCGCAATGAGCAGAACTTCAAGCTCTCATTTGTGCTTTAAGTCATTTTACAAATGGGCCAACCAATGTTTATTCTGGTAGTTTATATGCAGTTGGAGTTACAAAAACTATTGGAACTTCAACTATTGGGTACACACCATCACAAGAGTTATTCGGTTTGTTTCATACCTTGCAGAAGACAGTTCAAATATGTCCACATCCATATTTTATAGGCCATATATGGGCCCACACTAATCTCCCAGGGCCTTTAACATCAAGTAATAATAAAATTGATAAACTGGTTGCTATTTGTCAGAAAATGTCTTTGTATGACATGCACAAGCTTCACATTCTTTGCATCATCGAAATGCTTCTAGTTTGCGTAAAAAATTTAATATTACTAGAGGGCAAGTTTGTCAAATTGTACATCAAGGCCCACAATGGGTTATATATATTCCATCTTTACCATCTGTTGTAAATCCCTGTGGGTTACGACCAAATCAGATATAGCAAATGGATGTAACTCACATTCCTCAATTTGGCAAACAATGTTATGTACATGTAATTGAAGATACTTATTCCAGATTCATCTTTGCCACAGCCCATGCAAAAGAAAATATGCGACATATTATTTCTCATTGCCTACCTGCCTTTGCAGTATTAGGATGTCCTTTACAGATTAAAACTGATAATTCACCAGATTACACTAGCTCTTCTTTTCAGCAGTTGTGCCAACAGTTTCATATTGACCATAAAACAGGTATTCCTTACAACCCTCAAGGTCAAGCCATTGTAGAACAAACTCATTTAACTATTAAGCTGCAGTTACAAAAACACAAAAGGGGAAATAGGACCCCCCAAAAATGACCTTAGTCATTCCTTGTTTGTTTTAAATTGTCTAAACTGTGACTCAGAAGGTCACACTGCAGCTGAGTGACACACGTCTTCCACAGCAACAGGTCCTTTGGGCCAAGTTTGGTAGAAAGATTTACAAACAGGTCAATGGAGAGGATCAGATTCAGTAATAATATGGGGTAGAAGACATATTTTCCTAGAAGGTGCATTTCGTCCTACTTGGGTACCTGAACGTGCCATCAGACATCGAGGACCTAGAGCCAAGGTTCAAATGACTGAGGATCAATCCAGAGATGTCAGCCCTGACTCCCAGCAAGAAGAGGAAGCTTCAAATGATGAGGGAAAAGAAGATGGCCCAGAGAAACCCAACGGTGAAGCTACCCTCATGGAAGCTGTTGAAGAATCTGACGCTGCAGACTGAGCTGATGATCCAGCAACAAGAAAGAACTAAGTCTCCAGCATTGACGCTGTAGCAATGCTAGCTCTGTTGTGCTGCCAGGTAACTGGGATACAGGGAGAAACTTACTGAACATATTTTCCAGACCCACCATTAGTACACCCAGCAGTGTGGATGGGAGAATCCATCCCAGTATTTACTAATGACTCATATATGATGGGAGGTTTTAGACCAAAGCCTATGGATTAAAGTTTAAGGAAATAAAAGGGCCAAGAAAGAAAATAGCTAATATTTAGCTCTTGCCCTCTGAGTCATTTTGAACCCAGGGATCAAGGGGGCTTTTCTGAGGGCTTTGCAATTCTGGGCCATATAACCTCTTAATTAGAGGGAACAATGAGACCCTGAAGAACAGAAAGCCAACCAGTGCACATGCTGCAAAAAAGGAGGATCGTTGAAGAAGGCAACGATCCGAGGGAAACCTCATTGTCACATAGACCCTGACCTATCCTGACAGATGGTACTAAAGGATAAGAGGCTGCTCTCAAGTTCCCAAGATTGACCCTGGCAGGAAAATCAGATGACTCTTAATAGTAGATAGGAGTAAGGTCAATTTTAACTACTTGGTCTTGAACACCTTGCAAAAACAGTTATAACCAAAGTACAGCCATTTTGGGGCATTTAAAAAAAAGACAATAGCTCTTTTAATAGAACTTAAGACATGCATTTGTATCAGCCCCACAGCCCTGGAGTCCCCCAAATTCTGAGGCATTTTTCCTTTGTGAGGCTCATAGTTTCCCTGCCTACCAAAAATTGTACTGGCCTCTGTACCTTGGTCTTTCTTACTCCTTAAAGTGATGTTTTACCTAACAACCAAAGTTTGCCTATGCCAATAACAGCACACACCAGAAACAAGAGAGCCCTTTGGTTTATTCCTTTACTCATAGGTCTAGAGATATCTGCTGGGATTGGCACAGGAACAGTGAGATTAGGAATGTCTATTTGTTACTATAAAAAAATGTCACCTAATGGAAGAAAAAGTAGGCCCAAATCTCCATCATGTCAGATGAGGCCCCAACTTCCTTAATAAGACTACTATAGCACAAGAATTAAAACAAAGAATCAATAAATGAGATGGATTCAAACTAAAAAGCTTCTTCTCAGCAAAAGAAACAATCAGTGAGGTAAATAGAGAGCCTACAGAATGGGAGCAAATCTTTGGCACAGGCACATCAGACAAAGCACTAATCTCTAGGAGATTATATATATATATATATACATATTACTCAAAAACCTTAACACCAAAAAAAATAGCACAATCAATAAATAGACCAAGGAACTGAACAGACACTTCTCAGAAGAGGATACTAATCAATCAACAAACATATGAAAAAATGTTCAACATCTCTAGCAAATACAGAAATGCAAATCAAAATTATCCTAAGATTTCATCTCACTCCAGTCATAATGGCAGCTATTATGCATACAAACAACCATAAGTTTTGGTGAGGATGTGGGGAAAAGGCACACTCATACATTGCTGGTGGGACTACAAATTGGTGCAGCCAATCTGGAAAGCAGTATGGAGATTCCTTGGAAAACTGGGAATGGAACCACCATTTGATGCAGCTATCCCACTCCTCAGTTTATACACAAAGGACTTAAAAACAGCATACTACAGGGACACAGGCATATCGATGTTTATAGTAGCACAATTCACCATAGCTAAATTATGGAACCAACCTAGATGCCCTTCAGTAGATGAATGGATAGGGAAACTTTGGTATATATACAATGGAACATTACTCAGCATTAAAGAAGAATAAAATCATGGCATTTGCAGGTAAATGGATGGAGTTGGAGAATATAATGCTAAGTGAAGCAAGCCAATCCCAAAAAAACAAAGGCTGAAGGTTTTCTTTGATATGATGATGCTGACTCATAATGGGGAAGAGGGGGAAGCGTAGGAAGAATGGAGGAACTTTGGGTAGGGCAAAGGGGAGGGAGGGGAAAGGAGGAGGCAAGGGGGTAAGAATGATGGTGAACTAAGTTAGACATCATTACCCTAAGTACATGTATGAAGACAGGAATGTTGTGAAAATACTTTATGTACATTCAGTGACTTCAAAAATTGTGCCCTATATGTGTAATATGAAATGAATTGCATTCTGCCATCATATGTGACAAATTAGAATTTAAAAAAATTAATAATAAAAAAAGGAAAAAATTGTCAGTGCAGATTATTGAAGATATCCAACAGGTCACCAATTCAGTATTGACTTTACAAAATCAATTAGATTCCCTGGCATCTGTCATCCTGCAGAATCATTGAGGCCTAGATCTCTTCACTGTTGAAAGAGGTGGCCTTTTACTGTTCCTCAGGGGAAAAATGTTGCTTCTGTGTCAATCAATCGGGACTGGTAAGTGATAGGGTTAAACAACCACAGCACTGATTGGAACAGCAGAGATGAGAACGATCCAGTTCCCAAAACTTCCTGGCTGCTCTCTTTCAACCTCATTTTTCTTGTAATAACTCTCTTATTAATTTTATAATAACTGTTTTATTAATTTTATACAGAAGTAACTTCTTGACGAGGTGACCTGTCTAGCCCAGACCACCTTCCAAGAACGTGCAAAAGCCATTCTCCTCCTTCACTCATAACCCTGAACTCTCCTGAGAAAGGAATCACCCGTGACAATGTCTGTTTCTCAGGCTTTGGTTTTGGTCAGTGCTTGGTGGGTCTCTAAAGGACTGAGCAGCAGAATGGAACTAACAGTGAAATTCTCAGAAGTCACGTGGTTAAAACAAAACTCAAACAGATCATCCAGGAGAATTCTGGAGTAAACAAAGACAATCAGGCCTAGAGGCCTTAACCTTTCATAAGCTGGAAATGTAAGTGAAATTGAACTTGGGTTGTTTTTATGAACTGCTCTGTTAGGAGAAAACTTCCTGGGCAATCACAGCCACAAAGTCAAACATAAAACTAGGGACTTTCCAAAAAAGGCAGTGGTGTTAGTGCAGCCAGACAGGTAGTGTCTTCATTTCGCTTTCGCATTTACCCTGATGTGAAAGGGTCCTCTGTCTCCACACTTCCTCTTGGCCATTCCTCGCCGGAACACTCTGCTGTGTTGAACTTGGTATTTCACAGTTCATGAGTTGCTACTTACTTAGGTGAGCTTTTTAAAGATTTGGTCTTATTTTGAACTGATATCTTTATCAATTCATATTTTGCAAGCACACCAAAGGCCAGGCAGATCAGCAGGCGCCTGACACACAGCCAACACCTCAGGATGGCTATGGTAAGTGCCTCTTGAATTTTAAGGGGAAATCCACACCGGGTCCACTGCCCATTGGAAGGGCTCGGTCCGGGTTACTGGTGTCAGAAAGACTGAGCACCAGCCTCAATTTTGAAAGCTTGTGCACGCATTCTAATTGTACAAAACTGACGGACACCATGGCACACGCCTGTAATCCCAGCAGCTCGGGAGGCTGAGACAGGAGGGTCGTGGGTTTAAAGCCAGCCTCAGCAAAAGTGAGGTACTAAGCAACTCAATGAGACCTTGTCTCTAAATAAAATGTAAAATAGGGCTGTGGCTATTGTGGCTCAGTTGTCGAATGCCCCTGAGTTCAATCCCCAGTATACCCCTAAAAAAAAAAAAACACCTGCTCTTACAAAACTCAGTTTTCTGTGGGAGACAGTGAGTTCTTGGCAGAGTATGTGTCTCCCTCTGTGTCCACAGGGCTTGGTTATAGGTTTGGGCTGTTGGGGGGGGGGGGAGTATGAGAGTGTGAAAGGACCTGGGTCCTTATTCTAGAAGGTGTGTCTATATGTGGGCCCCTGATGTCCCTGTTACTTCAGTCTCTCTACCTGCACAGCTCCCACATCTTCTCCCATCTACTCGAGCTCTCCTCCCCACCCCCAGCCTCTTCTCCACATTGTCCACCTGCCCCACTCACCAGAGCTTTCCCGCCAGCAGAGAGGTATGCTGTGCTTCTCCATCTCAAAAAGCCAGCTAACCACATTCTCTATCCCCTCTGTCATTTACCATCCTTTTTTTCTAAATCCTCTTTGAAGAAGAAAAGAAATGTTCAAAAGAACTGTCTACCCAGTTCTCTCCTCTCCTATTTCATCTTGAACCTGATTGTTGGGCAAAGGGTGAGACTCAGGCCAGGAAGCAGGTCTGGGGCTCTGGCAGTTGAATGAAGATCCAAGGCATGCTGGGAATGGTGGTCATCATTTATTTGTCGGCAGCCCCCATCCAGCTCCCTGACCATTTCCATAGACCCTTTATATATTGTACACAGTCCAGAGAACATGCCCTGCTGACAGGTTCCATTAGGGGGCGCCGGCTCACAAGTAAATGTTTATGACCTTGACTGCGCACTGACCTTAACAGCCCATTCCTGACCTTGGCTACCTACTGAAAGCAAAACATAGCCCCTGGAAGCCCTGGCCAGGGAGCCTCACACTAGCCTTTTGGGACCAAATCAGACTTCCTCACTTCTTCCCCAACACCTGCTCTGCTCCAGGTCCCAGTCAACTCCTCTCTTGAGGACCTCATGTGGCTTCCACACCCACCCTGGCCCCTGCTCTCTGCTCCATCTTTTCTGGCCCTCCTCTCCAGTCCCTGGGCTCCACTGGGTCATCTCCTTTTTTCTCTCTACTCACTGCCTCGTCCCTCCCATCCAGTGTGGGGACTTGAACAATCTTCCCGTGACAGTGATATCCCAATGCACGGCTCCAGCTGAATCCTCCCCACACTCCAGTCGGACTCAACTCCTCTGCCCAGAATCCCCCTGTGCAGATCTGATCTCCAGGGTTCACTCCCCAAACCTTCTCTACTCAGTTTCCCTCAAACCAATCAAAGGCAATGTCATGCCCTGGGTTGCTGGGGACAAGGCTTGCAATCTTGACACCTCCCTATCTCTCTCTCTCTCTCTCTCTCTCTCTCTCACACACACACACACACACACACACACACACACACACACAAACTCAGGGAATCTTGTTGGTGCATCCGTCAAAATCTATCAAAATGCACCCAGAATCCAGCCGTTTCCCACACACACACACTTTCTTCATGGTCATGCTGGCCGATGCCCTGACAAGTCTCATGTCACTCACTGAAACAGTCTCGCCTGCTCCTCCCTCTGTCCTGGCCTCCTCTCAGCACCCACCAGGAACACTTGGACACACAAGATCATAACAACTCTCCACTCACTCAGAACCTTCCACTGTGCTAATTTCCTCAGAAAACACAGCCAACCTCCTCACCAAATCGGAAGACTCTGGCCACCCAGAGCCCTCCAGCCCTGGACACCACTGCCATCCTCTGGCTTGATCCACTTATGCAGCTTTCACCCCCTGAGGTTTCTCAACATCCGGGGCATCTCTCCACCTCCAGGCCTGGAATGTTCCCTGTGACGGGCAGGCTCTTCCCCCAGGTCCACCAGGTCTGCCGCCCTCCCTCCTCCACGTCCTTCCTGAGTACTTGCCTTCTCAGCAAACTCTGACAACTGTGCCTAAAATCCCCAGCATCCACCCAGCACCCTGCTCTCCTCTGTTTTTTGTTTGTTTGTTGTGGGGGTGTTTTTTTTTTTTTCTTACCCATCTTTAAGTGTCTTCTCACACCCAACCCCGTGGACTTACATCCTGCTCACCTCCTGCCTCCTCTCACTGGGACTGACTTCCTCAGGGCAGAGGAGTCTCCTGTTTCCTACGCGGTCCTAGCTCAGATTCCTAGGGCCAGGCCTGGCACAGGTGTGATGCCTCCTAATCCACATCATCAAATGGTCGAATGCTCCTGCCAACTCCAGTGTGTCCCTAGTACAGGGAGGACATTAGCTGCAATTTGTATTCAACCAGAAGGTCACCTGGTGACAGTCTCCCTCCAATGTTCCTCCTCCACAGAGAACCAACCAACCAAGTCCCTGTCATTTCTCAGGAACAAGAGCTTGGAGCTCCTCCCATTCCAGAAACAGACCATGGCTCCCAGGGTCAAGGTCTAAACACCCACCAGGGGCCTGGCTCTGTCCCACTGAGCCCCACAGGCTCCTCCTTCACACTCTCCCGCTCACCCTGACTCAGTGACTCCCATTTCCAGAGAGAGTGGGGCACAGGAGACTACTGGGACTTCCCTGCTGGGAGGGGACCCACCAGGGCTGCCCAGCTGCCCAGGGGGAGAAATGCTGCAGCCAGCACTACTTGAGGAGAAGAAAGCGGGGGAGGCTGGGGACAGGCAAAGTCCCTGCATGGGTCAGGGCCACGAGGCACAGAGCAGGAAGTTTGGAATCAGAAAAGTGGCTTCTAATGCCACTTCTGCCCATGCCTGACCTTGGAAAGAGAGCATTCCCCAGTCCCACCTTTCACCAGGTTGTCCCATCTGAGCACAGGGTGCACTGCAGGACAGCTGTGCCCAGGGACACCCAAGGATGGGGGCTCTGGGACTGTGGGTCGGGCATGGATTATTTCCCATCCAATAAGAAAGCTCAAAGGGCGTGAGGGACCCCATTCCCAAGGAAGCCTTTACGAATAGAAGAATTTTGTTTTTAGAACTATTTGTAAAACACCTGCATCATTGACAAGGGTCCTTCCTTCTGCTGTGAGCCTTCTTGCTTGATTTAGACGCTTCGCCTGCCTTTCCCAGCGCCCTGAGGTTGCTTTCCCTCCCTCTCCTTTATGCCCCTTTCTGTCAGCTCTGAGTTACAATGATCCGCATCTGTGCCCGTCTCCCTCATAGACTGGCCTCCTGTGTGCTCTTCCTGCCCATCTGTACCCCACAGATGCCTCTATTGCTCCAGCTCTGCCTGCTGGACACTCCTGAGCTCCTGGCTGTTGGAAATGCCACTGGGTGTCATTGCCATCGGGGACGCTGGACTGGCACCTGCCCTGGGCCACACAGAGCTTCTCTCCTACTTATTACCTCATATAAGGGGTACCCAAATGACAACTGGGACCATTCCTTGGTCTCTCTGAGGAAAATGGATTCCAATCAAACTCTCTTCCCAGGGCTGTGGGGACCCCGAGCTGCTGGGCCCCCGGGAACCACAGGCAGAGTGCTTCTATTTCCCTGGCTCCTCCTGCTGCTGCTCAGTGACTTCAGATGGGGATCACTTCACTGGCTCTTTTCCAAAGGCAGAGTGGTGGTCCTAATCACTTCCCCAACAAAACGCCACTGTCACCCACCTCGAGGTTGTCTCAGGGGCCCACTTTCCCTGAAGGTTCAGAGTGAGGGGAGGTTGCCATCAGAGGCAGAATCTGCCCAGCCCTGATCACCAGCCGCCCCTGCTCTGTGCCTCAGTCCCCCCAGCAGCCTGTTTCTGCAGCTCCGCCCGCCCACGCTGCTGGGTGCCACCTCTGCTCTCGCCACCTCCATGTCCTCGCTGTCACTGGTCCAAACCCTCAGGGCCCTGTTCACTGCCCACACAGGACAGTCTAGCTGGTCACTGTCTTGCTCCCCGAGACCTCCCCCGTCACCTGAAGCCACCGTCCAGGTGTTGGCCCAGCAGCCACATCCTCTCCTTGCAGTAGCCCGGCCTTGAGGGGTCAGAGAGCAACTCTTTCCCCCCCTTGGCCTCAGAAGCCCCAGGAGACATTCTCCCCTGAGCCTGGGAGGGGACGGGGATTTCACAGGAGCCAGGGATGGTCCATCCTGAGACCCGACTCCAGCTGAGATGTGTGGGTCCCAGAGCTGCCCTCACGGCCTCTCCTCCCGTCTGCTTCCAGATCTCTGGGATGATGATTTGCGGAGGGATGGTCGCCATCTGTGCTGTTATCACAGTCTTTGCGACCATAAATGCTCACATTCAGGTGAGTGGTGGGCCTCCTGAGTGGGTGGAGAGACCCCAGCTGGGTGAACGCTAGAGGGTCTTCAGTGCCTCACTCCATGCCCAGGGGCTGGAGGGCTCTGGTGGCCCAAGGGCCGAGCACCTGCCGGTCTCCTTTCATCTCATTGTGTTTTCCAGGTGAAGGTGGATGTCAACAATTACTTTGGAGGAGGCAGGCCCTGCTCCAAGCCCCCTAGTCGAAAGAAGTGAGATCCAGCCTGCAGATCAGAGGACCACCCCCCTTCTCTGCTTTCATAATCTGATTCCTTCCTTTCCAGACAAGCTCAAGGCTTGTCTGCTCACCCCCTGCGCTGCACCCTTCAATTCAGCCTGCTGCCTCCTGCTCTTCTTCTGAAAGGCAGAGGGCTTTTCCATGTATTTTAGCACCAGGCTCCTCCCTGAGGCGCCGGCTCCTGTGTGCTTGTGCGTGGACATCCTCTCGCAGGCTTCTCGCAAACCACCACCTGCACTTCTCTGCCTGGGGTTTATAGGTGAGGAGGAAAATATCCAGGCACCCGTCTTCTTCTTTCAATCATCCGTTCATTAATAAATTTGGATTGAGCATCTGTCCGTTTGATGTGTCATTCTGGCATCAGTGGTCACAGCATACGGAGAACTGATTTCAGACTCTTCAAGGTCGATTCAAGGCAGGAAGTGGGTAAACATCATGACCAACATGGTCCTTGACCTCCAGGGACCTCTGGCCTCAAGAACACACAAGAGCATCCACCATGCCTATTAGTCAAGTTTTTATTAGCGTAATAAAAGGCCAGAGAGAGGCCACCTTTGGAGAAAGGAGAGATCAGCTAATAGTTGTGAAGTTTGAAGGGCCTGGCAGCCACACGGGCTCTGCTGTAAGGAGGACATCATGGCAAATGGTGCTGCCAACCATGGGGACCCTTGTGGAAGACAGTGGTCCCTTCTGGAATTGAAGGGTGCAGTGCAGGGTGAAGTACAGGGGGAGACTTTGCCCTCAGCTTGTCTGGAAAGGAAGGAATCAGATTATGAAAGCAGAGAACGGGGAGTGGTCTTCTTTTTGTTGCAGTGAAAGATTCTTCTAGAATCTTCCATTTTGCTGATCTGCATCGTGGATGTCACTTCTTGCGTCTAGAGGACTTGGAGTAGGGCCGGCCTCCTCCAAAGTCATTTCTGACATTCACGTTCACCTGTAAACGAAACACGAAACGCCATGGAGAACCGTGACAGCACCGTGGCAGGTCAGAGGGGACACAGCGCGCCAGGCACCGGGTGATTCCAAGAACAGAGGCTCCTTTGAAATTGTCCCTTTGCCTCAAGGGGTTTTTCAATTCCTGGAAATAGGAAATCCCAGACACTAAAAGTAGATCTTGATAAAGGAAATAGGGGGCACATCATTTCCTCGTTCTAGACCAGCCCTACTTGGATTGTTCTGCAAACCAGGATAGGAATACACTGAGCTCCTAAGAGGGGCCACGTCTCAGGCCATTCTCTGAGGGCTGGGCAACCACGTCCCCTCACCTCTCTCTCCACATCCTTCCTCATTGCTGCCTGAAGGGCTCCATCAGGTTCCACACCATCTCCTTCTACAGAACCCTAGCCCTAGGCCCTGACCCCTGACTGTGTCCCCAAAGCCTCCTTCCACACAGTTTGGACCTAGACGTCACTGAGGTTCTGCCAACAGGGCTCACCTCTGGAGCCTGGTTCTTGGAGAAAGCAGCTGGGGCTTCTCTGGACAGGGGTACCAGGCATGACCCAATGACTCGCTGAAACCACCGTGGGGCTTTGGAACATGCTTCTTGTGTGTCCTACCACCTACTACCATTGTTCTATTCCCAGCTCCCTCCAGGGACCCCTCATCAACGTAGAGTGACAGGCGCCCGTCCTGTGTATGAGGAGACTCTGGTCTCTCTGCACCTTCCCAAAAGCCATCCATCTGCAGGATTCTGGCCCCTCCCCTCCCCTCCAGAACTGCAGAACAGCACACTCAGTGTCTTTGAGAATCTGTGGCCCACTCCACACCTGGGCAGAGAATGCACAGAGGTAAGGGGGCAGAGATGTCCCCAGGGTCATCAGCCAGCTGGGACCACAGGCAGGACCTGCACCAGGACTCCAGAGGGCAAGTTTCCAACCTTATCTCACTGGCCCTCAACTGCATGTGACCCACCAAAGCTCTGTCTCCTTAAAGCACCGTCTCCTGGCTCTGCCCGGCTTCCCCAGGCTCCTCTTCATTGTCTCACATGAGCAGACCTTTCCCCCCTCGGGCCTCAGGACGCTGCTCCCCCTGGTCTGCTTCTCAGGCCCTGGACCTGAGCCCCTCCCGGGGGGCTCCCATGAGAGTCAAGTGGGCTCATCAATGTCTGAAGGTGCTGCCAAGCCATCCCACCCTGCAGACCCCGAGCCCCAGGCCTCTCCATCCTTCCCTTTGGGAAGAGCCAGGGCTATTCCTGGTTGCTTTGCCCACACCTGGAACATTCCGGGGAGCAGGAGGACCTATGATAGTCCAGGACTGCCACAGGAAGATTTGGGGGGCAAATCCAGAACACCTCCTGTTCCTGTATATAAAGCTTTATTGAAACACACCCTCTCCATTTGTTCACATGCTGTCCCTTACTGCTCTTGAGCTACAACAGCAGAATTAATATCAAGACAGGGACCACAGAGCCTGTCAAGCTGAAATATTTACTACTGGGCCCTTGCAGAAAAGGTTCTGTAATCCCAGAGATCAATGATGATGATGATGATGATGATGAAGCCCCTTCTTTGTGCACCAGAATCATGATTGTGAGTCACTGTCACTTCCTCACAGTGGGGATGAGCTGGTTGAGATGCACCAAACCCCCATCTGCCCTGCCTGCTATGACCAGAGGCTTCCTGGCACATGTCATGAAGACAGAATCTGTAAGCACACAGTTGTGGTGCAGGGAGTGGCCAGGGATGGTGGAGCTGGACAGACTGAATGCCTGCACTGGCTGATGCAGTGCAAACTAGGGGGCAGGTTGGGACATGGTTTTCGGACAAGATCTCCAGGGTTTATGGGTGGACGAAAATGCATAGTGGGATCAGAGCCAGAGGGATAAATTGAAGAGAGCTCACAGGTTTCTGGCTCAAGAAAATTGGGTGACAGTCATGTTCTGAGATGGGGAAAGGCGGGAGTAGGAAGTCTTCAGGAGAAAAGCCAACACTCTAGTGATCTCTCCCTCATGAACTTATAGGAGCACAGAATCTCAGAGGAGGCTGAGAATTTAGAGAAAATTCAGTCTCATGTTGATTTGAGGCATGGAAATCGTCTACACTTGACCTTGAATTGCCATATCACATTTCTCAGAAGCCTGTTAGACCTGGAAATTCTTTGGCTCCACCCAGACCCACTGAAGTAGAACCTCTAGGCTGGGTCAGGCAATCTGTCTTTGCACAAGCCTCCCAGCCGATTCTGGAGCACACTCAGGTTGGAGAAGCACTGATCCATTGCATCTTCTCAAATGATTGTTTTATCTCATGTCAGCACCACTCTGGCTTAGTCCCCAAGGTGGCACTGTTGGGAGGTGGTGGAACCTTTACCAGGAGGGGCCTTGTGAGGGCATCTTAATAACTCCCCACTTCTCAGCAGCTCATCCACTCCTGTGAGACCTAACCCACCCCAAGAGGCCAGCACTAATCCCTTCACAAAGGAAACCATGACCAGTCACCTCCCGCTAGCCCACCTCTTAGAAGCCCCTCACCTTTCAATACAGTTACCTGGACAGCAAGTTTCTAGCATGTGACATTTCAAACTCTATCCAAAGCTGTCCAATAAACACCTGGTGTGTGGACACAATATTCTAGAAAACAAAAGGAAGCAATTAACATTTTTTGAGTAGATCCCTGTCCTGTTATTTCTACTCAATGCCGTTCCTTCGGAATGATGTCACTTTGTATTCAGACAGTGCAGAGAAGGTTTATTTATTCTCTAGCAACAAGGAATCTGAAGAACCTGGGCTCAGGAGGTTTAGCAATTGCCCTCATTCACACTGAGAGTCCTTGGTGCCAAACTGGATTGGAATCCATGTCCCTCTTCTCTAGAGCCCATGCTGTTTTGCCACTGTATCCTGTCATGGCTGCAGTGCTGGGCACAGGACACAAAGAAAGCACACATTAGTGGCCATGAGGACGATGACGAGGTTCTTCTTTGTGTGCAGTATCATGATGGTCTTGACCCACCTGCTGGTCTCTTGCCCTTGATGTTGACCCTGATGTTGCTCTTGATGACCAGAAGCTCCCTGGTGAGACACCTTAAGGTGGGATCTGGACATGCAGGACCATGGTTAGGGGAGAGTCTTTTCGTGGCAAGTAGGGGTGACAAGAAAGAACTAAAAATTTAAAAATTTGGAATATTCTCCTCTCACAGTCCGGCCTCAGCTGGGTGTCCCATTGGATGCTCAGCCACTCAACAAACCTCGGGGCTGCTGTCACACGTCTCCCACCACTTCGTCACTGATAATCTGGCTGACTCTCCCTAGCTGAGCTTGTGCTACAATGTCCCCCAAAGGCTCCTGTGAGGAAAGCTGGGTCAGCCAGGCAGCCATGTTCAGAGCTGGGATTTTTGAGGAGAGCCTGGGTCATGGGTCCTCTGATCTCGCTCATGGATTAGCCCATTAATGGGTTCGTAACTGAATGGACGACTCGAAAGTGATGGAAACTACCGGACGTGGAACCTGGCTGGAGAAAGCAAGTCACTGAGGGAGTGTCCTAGAAGGTTACCTGTTCCCCCTGTGACCCTTTCTGCCCCACTCTTTGCTTCCTGGCCACCATGAGGTGAGCAGCTCTGCTCTTCCATGTTCTCCCGCCATGATGTTCTACCTCAGTAAAAGCCCAAATCTATTGAGGCAAAATGACCTTGTACTGAAACCTCTGAAGCTGTGAGCCAAAATAAATCTTTCCTCTTTTACATTGATTTTCTCGGGCATTTTGTCACAGCAATGAAAAGATAACACAAGTGCCTTATATCCTAGTGCGCAGCATTCCAACCTGCGCACAGCAGAAACTCAATAAATACTTGCTGATTGCTTCATCAGTGTAATCTGTGGGCTCATGTAAATTTCATGGCCCACTTCTCCACTTCTTAATCTCTCCATTTCTCACAGACAGACTTTGGAAGGAGCTCCCATGGAATCCTAAGCAGTCAAGGCCATAAATTCTCTCAGGGGTAAATAAACCCTCCCTGGGTGCTAGACAAGGGACTCGTTGACTCTACCTGAAACTGCAAAGAGGACTTTGGTCCTTGAAAGAGAAACCTAATATATGTTCCTTCATCTGGAATTTCTGGACCAGCTGTAAGAACCAGCAGACTGAAGAAGGAACCCCGAAGACTCACCAGGACACAAGGTAAGGTTCCCGGGAGTTCCTGAGAGCCTACACAGAGACCGGGTCACTTCAGGAGAGACCTGGGCCCTAGACAGGACCTGGGAAGTGCCTCTTGGGAGCTGCAGGGAGTCAGGATCCTCCTGTAGGTGAGCAAATCCAGCCTGATGGGGCCTCTCAGCTACCTGGCCTTGGAAAAGGGGGGCCAGGCCACCTGGGAGGTAACCGAGAGTCAGAACAGGTCCCTGAGGCTAGTTCCCATCTCTGCAAGGACATTGCAGTCTCCCCCCAGAAGCCTGGAAAACCTGCATGTTCTGGGAGACCCCTTGAGTCCAGCCCTGGGTGCCCTGTGATCAGGATTATTCAGGGCCTGGAGCTGGCGATGCAAGGAAGCCTTCGGACAGACCTCCTGCTTTGCTCCTTGCCGGAGACCAGCTCCAACAGGGGGTCTCAGGAGACCCCCTGTTGGAGACGGATGGTGAGGAGTTGTTGAAAGGGGGGTGGAGAAATAACACAGACACCAAAGTGAAGGTGCTGAATCCCAATCTTTACTTGTGAAGTTAATCATATATACTTTTCATTTTGGCAGGCTCACAATACTTTGTGGTTACAAAACAGGAATCATTATTCAAAGAAACAAAATATTAAGTAGCTACAATTAGATAAGAAGAATGTCTCTTGGCTTAGGCATAAGCAAGCATTTTTACTTTCAGTTCCTGTTTTGCTTTGAGCTGTTTCCGCTTAGTTAGCTTTTAATAATAGTTAGAAATGTCCCAGACTCTTGGCTTATACCTTGACTGTTCTTTCTTGACTTACTGACTGGAACCGGTGCCATGGTTACAGCAAGTGGTTCACTTGTTATTAATTTTTATCAAACAAGAGTAAGAGCACAAACCATTGTGCACAGGAACAAGAACAAGTTGCCCAGTACTAAGCACTAATCTGTCTTCTTAACATTAATTCTTCTTCTCTAGATTTTAATTTAATTTCTCAAAAACTTCCCTGACAGGAATACAGGGAGTTTTTCATTAAACATTAACAATTTATGCTCCACAGCTGAATCGTTGCATTTAGAGCAAACAGATCTATTCTTTAGAAGTAGTTGCATTAATAGGGGAAGTCATGTTTTTTCCTTCATACTTAATGGTCCTATGAGAAGTCACAACTATACTTATTAAAGGAATACAGAAACAAACCAGCCCATTCCCAGAAACATACTGAGCTCCTCCAGAGGATGGACGCCTCGTGCCATCCACCTCAGTAGGGCCTTGCCTTTGCCTGAGTCAGGGGAGGGGCGCAGCAGCTCCTGATGGTTTCCTGGCAGGAAGCAGAACTGAATGGGTCTCGGGGGCCCCTTACAGGGCTCAGTCTTCTGTGCCCATTGTCAGGTCTTCAGTTGTCTTGTTTGTCACACATAGAAGAATGAAGCCTGCTCTGAAAAGGAAGAGAGAACTAATCCATTGTCTCAGGTCATGAAGCAGAGCCTGGCATGCAGCACAGTATTCATGAAAACAAAAGCTTTAATTCTCATAATTCACACCTCAGCATCAGCATTTCCTAGCTGTGTGTCTGTGCTCCAGTTACCTAACCTCTCTCAGCCTCCAGTACCTCAGCTGCAAAATGATCCTGGTAATAATGGGTCACTGGAGGAACCGCCTTCCCCCTGCAGGCCTGAGAGGCATAAGCACTGGTGGTGGCTATGGTTGTTCTTATGACCCACTCCCCTAGGAACCCTGCCCTTCCTTCCCAAAGCCAGGAGGGCTCGGGTCTAAGAGGTTGCACGAGCTGCCTGCCAAAGCCTCCGTCTGCACTGTGGAGTCTCCTGGTGGATCTAAGATCCCTTTAGAACAGTGACAGCACCTTGAAGTGTGCCTAGCAGCCAGGAAGGAGGAGTCTGAGGCCCGAGGCCACTACTAGAGCTAACCATGCACAGGCGGGCCCTTCCGGCTCACTGCCTCCTCTCCCTGCTTTGCAGAGATGTGGGTAAGAGCCACCTGAGCAAGAAGTCCTGGGGAATGGCTCAGCTGCCAGGTGGCAGACAGGTGTTTTCTTGAGCAGTAGCAGAGCTGCACGGGCCTTGGAAACCAGCTAGAAGGTAGAAGAGGGAAAGCTAGGAATTTCCTGAATTCCTGCAGAGCCCACGTTTTCGACATTTGGGATCCAAGGAAAGGGAAGTCACAAGGAGAAATGGGGGGTGTTTCTGAACAGTCATGGGTCTCAATCTTCTGCAGCAAATCCCCACTCCTGGAGTCTCTGATCCAGTAGGTCTGTGGAGTGGACCGAGAATTCACATTTCTAGCAAGTTCCCTGGTGATCCTGAACCTGCTGGCCTGGAGACCACATTTTGAGATCCCCTACTGTAAGTATTGCAAACAAAATACTTTGGGGTTAATTAGGAAAAATGTTCAAAACAGGGGGCCTTCTGTTGTGGACGGTCTCTCTACTTCAACAGAGAACGAGTATAAAGTGGGTGTTTCCCCTGGGCCAGGCTCTGTGCTGCAAGCACCCATGATAAGAGGCCGAGAACTTCTTATCATCTCTGCTTCATAGATAGGAGAGTGAGAGCTATGCCACGGGCTCAAGGTCATGAAACAATTAAATGGAGAAACTGAGAAATGACCCCAGGGCTATCTGATCTCGTAGTCCCCATGCTGTCTGCGCCTTTATTTTCTAGACGATTAAACATTAAACACTATCAATCCTTCAGTCAGCCCCAAACCCAAGTTGGCTGTGGGCAATTCACAGTGTTTCTCACTCTGTCAGCAGCTGGGACTCTGGGCTCTAGGATGGGTTCACTTTATCTTTATGGCTGGTGTAGAAAGGGCAGGAGCCTCCTGAGCACTTATGGCTGGATCAGGTCTGCAGCATTTGGTACCAGAGAGGTGGTTTTCTGCCAGCAAGGAGCATACAATTTTGGTGACACAAGCCCAGCAACCAAAACAACCAACAGCCCCAGGTGAATCACACAAGCTACCTTCCCCTGCTCTGCATGGGATCTCGTCCCACCTAGTGCTGCTTCAAGGGTCTCAGGAGGCCACACATCGGCCTGTGCCCTTTGCAAGCTTGCTGAGCTGAGCTGAGCAGCACAAGAGTTTAGAGCTTCTCCAGATCCCCGTTATCTGAGGTCAACCCAGGACTACATTCACGCTTTTCTCAACTGCCTCCTCTACTCAGAAATCAATTGAAACTGCGTGTGATTCAGGGTTTGGCCATTCTCAGACCCTCTAGGACCCCAGAACATGGCACGGAACATGTCATTGGCATCATTTCCTGCATTTGATCCCAAGAAATTCATCAGTTAAACACAGACCAACAGAATTCAACAAAGCGTCTCTGTGGTCCTGATCCCAACACCAGGTGGACAACCCTCAGGAAGAGGGGACAAGATGGGCATTCCCAGGCCACCTGGTCCACTGTCCCCCTGGGTGGCAAGGGTACATGGAGCCTGGGAAAGACAGTCTGCCTTTTCTTTCTAAAGCCAATGAGTGTTAAGGAACCATCCATAAACTAGCTGAATTAAACCCAAGAGCTAGCTAGCTGCTCATAGACTCCAAGAGCGAAAGTAGGTGGGGCTGATGAGAACCTTGAACCAGAAATTAAAAGGGCACAATCAAAGTCTCCCCTCCTGCTCCCTCCATCCGTGGTCCTCATTCTCCTTACTCTGAAGGGCTATCTCTTCCCCACTGCGCATGACATGTGCTTGACCCTCCAGCTCTGTATCACAATCTCACAATAGTCCTCAAGTGCAATCCCAAGTCCCCAGGAGAAAGGAACTATCAGCCATTCAAGGTCAGCTGTGCATCCCCAGAGCCACCCACAGTGGCCAGGGTAAGGGGCAGGAGGGCCTGTGCCCATTCTGCACACTCAAGGTAAGCAGAGGCCTGAACAAAACCACCAGCCAAAAGGTACCCAGGGTCGACAGGAGCTAAGCAGCCAGGAGACCTAGTCTCCAAATCCACCCCCACATACAGAAAATAGAATGTCCCTAGAACATGGACTCCCAGGAAGGAAAGTAGCTTATTGGGTAGAGCAGCGTGGTAGGTGGTTTCCATTTTAATGAGAATGAAGCTGAACATAAGAATGAGAACAGATGGGTCATGCATTTTGTCAGAGGAGGAAAATGCACCTTCTTGTGTGTTCTGTGGCAGCTGCACACCATGTCCACACTGGAGAGTGGAACCAGCAATGTGCCCAGTGCTCATGCCCCAACAAGTGTCCATGTCATCCAGCCCCGGTATCCGGTGACTTCAGAAAGCCACAAGCAACCTTCAGGGTTCACCACTTACCCACCCTCCATGACAGTGGTCCAGTGTGATACAGGAAGAACAAACTTAGCGCAGCCATTCCTAGTGTACCAGAATGCAGCGGGGGTGACCGGTGCACAGGGCCAGCTCACTGTGCTCCAGCCTCCAGCAGGAGGGCCCGGTTTGCAGACTTCGCCTGGAGTGACCCAGTACCCACTGGGAACAGCCCGTGTCCAGACCCTGCCTGGAGACCCTGAGAATCCTGCCATCGCCATCCCCGGGCTGACCCCCACCTCAGGCCAGTCCCCGTCGAACATGGCATGGAACATGTCATTTGCATCATTTCCTGCATTTGATCCCAAGAAATTCATCAATGATGAGGTCAGAACATTAGGGGTAAGTGCAATGTCTTTTCTTCTGCTTGGGTCACTTCATAAGGCCACTTCTGTCTGGTGCAGTTAGATGAGGAAGGTGAAGATCTGGAGAGCAAAGAAAAAAGCAGGTGACAGTTTCTGGAGGCTGGACCCGGGAGGTCCCACAGACAGCAGTCCCCCTCCCCATCTCCCTCCCTCTCTCCACCAGTTCCCTGGTCTTTAGGGAGGCTGTAAAGTTGGTTAACCATCCCCTTCCTAGTTGTCAGGGCCAAAGGTCCACATCAGTTTCACTCAAAAGACCATCGACCAGGAAGTCATGTGATCCGGGTTTCGGGGCTGGCTGGAGGCTGGGCAGACTCGGGCACATCCTTCCCTCTCTGGGCCTCAATTTTCTCATCGCTAAAGGGAGCAGATCTAGTGAGATCCTCTCTTAAATCCCTTCAGGCCCTGAGGCTCTGTGATCCCCTCCTCAACCAAAGGGATCCTGACCCTGACCTGCCTCCGCCAGCCTCATCTGGCCCCTGGAAAAGCTCCGGTCATCCTCCTCTTGAGGCAGAAGCCAGATCAGTCCTGTGGCGGACTGGCGGCCCAGCCAGTTCCTAGCAAGGGGACTGGCTTATAACAGATCCTCAGTCTGTACACACTCACCGTGTGACAGGGACTCAGAGCTGACCAGGACACCACCCTCAAAGACCAAGGAGGGTCTTCACTCCGTGGCAGCTACTGCAATTATAACAGCTTCTGGCGTGGCCAGAGGATGCATGCACCGCTCATCCTGGGCGCCCAGAGAGCTTCTGTGTGAGGTTGGAAGGCCAGGAAGCCAGAGAGCAAGCACAGGTCGGGAAGAGGCTGACTCACGAACCCCCCTGTGGGTGGGTATGGTTAGCGCAGGCCCCCCAGGTGCCCATGTGCTGGACACTGTGTTCCCACCAGCAGGGCGATGTTGAGAGCTGATGAGGAACTGTAAGAAGTGTGGCACAGGGGAAGTGCTTGGGTCATTGGGTTCAGAAGAGAATAGCATAGTCCCCGTGGGGCTTCTGATTAGATGTCAGGAGCGGGTTCTGATCAAAATGGCAAGAGTGGCCCTTCCCCATCCTCTCTGGTTTCTCTCTTTCTGGCATGAGCTCCCACCATGATGCCATCTGCCTCAATGTGACACAGCCAGGGGGGACTCACCAGATCCTGAATCATGCAATTTAAGCTTTTAGCCTCCATACTGTGAAAAATAATCATCTTTTCTCTGCATATTACCCAGACTCAGGTATTCCGTTGGAGCAACAGAAAACAGACTAGCACACACCCCAATCTATCCCTCCTCATTGATCCTTCAGGAATAGAAATGTGGGTTTTACCAATGACAAAACTTATCAAAATCAATCTTAGACTAAGTTCCATAAAACAGTGTCAAGAAAACAAATGCTGGTTGTGAGCATCAAGTGAGATTAGACATGTGTGTGGACCCTTCAAAAGGTAGAGCTAGCCTATGATATTGCACAGTGATTGGGATTTTGTAACATGATTACTCTCATTATTAATTAATACAGGATAAATCCTTGTTCATTTTGGCTTCCAGTGATTTTAAGATATTTTGGAAGAATTTGAAAATTTCTCAAAACAGAATTGAGTCAGCAAATGCCCGGGGATCCTGGTCAGCCACAGTGAAAGCTAAAAATGTGGGCTGTCTTTCATGGACTGAATTTCATTTTTAATGCGAAAATTATGCCAGGCTTCTGAAATACAGACCTAATGAGAACACAGACAAAAATCAAGCACATTGTCTTGTGAAGGGACGATCGTGTGAAATGCACATCTGTCACCAACTCATAGACACATGGGCCAGGAGAGTGGGACGCATCTGCTCAACCCTGGTCATTTGACCCTTGAGGAAACTGAGGCCCAGAGACGTCCAGAGCCACCTCCCACCTCTCAGGAATATCCATGCCGTGGGAGCCCAAATAGGAGGGGATCCATTCTGATGGGTCATCAGAAAAGGTTTAGGTGATCCGTAAGAGAAGGTTAGAAAAGAAGGAAGGATAAGAGGGACAGGAGGTCTCCCAGGGCATCCATTGCCAAGGGAAACTGGCTAGTCATGGGAATGGCCGAAAAGAGAATTCGGGTGTGGGAAAGTGTCCGTGTAGGGCTTCCACACACCTCCCTGCAGGAACTGGCCAACGAGCTTCATGTGCACTGCAGTCTCGCACGAGCCCTGCAGGCCAGCTTCTGAGAGCCCATCTTAGGAGGAAAGAAACCTGGGCACAGAGAGGGTAGGGTAGTCTGGGGGAGCCCCAACACCTACCATCCATCCCTCGAGTCATTCTGGAGCATCAGCGTGGCTGGAAGAGCAGCGTGGCAGCCCGTGGCCCCCAGCTCTGCCTCTCACCATCCTCTGGTCTCCTCCTAGGCCATCCAGATCATCATTGGCCTGATGCACATTTTCTCTGGGATCAACCCTCTGCTGTATTCCAATCGTTCTGTGACTGGAATGTCAGGGTATCTGTTCTGGGGAGGATTATCCGTGAGTACAAAGCCTCCTTCCTGGGTCACCCAAGGGGGGCAAGGAGAACATAAAGAAAGAGCAGGAATTTCCACTCACTGTTCAGAGCCAAGAGCCAGCCCTCCACTTCTACATACAGGTGTAGCAAAAGGTCAGCATCCAATTCACACCTGCCCAGCAGCAGCCCCTGCCTCCAGGGCACATTTGGGACACAAACCTTTATTGCTTTATGCCTTCTCCACTGCACTTCCTCAGGGATCTTTCTAGGAAACATCTCATAGGTAAATCAGAGCATATCCAGTCGAGAGCACCTGCCAGCCAGTCACGGCAGCTGACTGTAAAATTGTCAGGAATTAGGTAAACTGGTTGCCGAGCTATTTGTCATCAAATGATCCGCTGTTCTGCACCAAAGAAATCAGCAAATACTGCAAACCAGAGTCTTTTCCAAAACCACTGGCACCTCACCAGGCAGAGGGGAAGCCTTTCTGCTGACAGGCCACTAAGAATATGGAACTGAAGAAGTTAATTAACAGAGAAATGGACACCCATGTTGAGTAATTCTACTTGTGTGAGGCACCTAGATGAGTCAGATGCATAGGGAGAGAGGTAGCCCGGTGGTTTCCAGAGGCTATCCAATGGGGAGGTGGTATTGAATGGGGACGGTTCAGTGTGGGACAAGGAAAGGGATCTGGGTGTGGATGGTGGTGTTGCTGCTGCACAGTGCTGGTGAACTGCACACTCAAAGGTGGCTGGAATGAGTTTTAGGATTGTGTGTCTAAAGGGAATAAAAATTAAAATTTTTTTAAAATGAAGAGATAGGTTTCCATGACCTAACTCAAAACCCGAGGCATCACCAAGTTTTAAAACCCCAAGAGTATCCGCTCCCTGCTTCTAGAAGTGGCCCCTATTCTCCATTTTGTGTTTCTCATTCCCGTTCTTTGTGGTCCAGCCACATGCACCCACACGGCGTGCCTTCGCACGGGTATAAAGCCATGTGAATGAAGCGTGCTGCATCTTCACGCAGCTCGCTCTGTCCCACTGTATACTCTGTTTTGGAGATTTGTCTGTGCTACAAGCAGCCATAGTTCATGTTGCACTGATGGATCCTGATCTGCTGCATGAATATGCTACAATTTACTTGTCCATTTTCTTGTCAACAAATGTCTAGGTTGTTCTCAGTTCTGGGCAGTGCAAACCGTGCCACTGTAATTGGTTGTGTGTTGCACGTGGGCAGGACTTCCTGTGTTAGCACACTGTAAGTGGTCCCAGATGTGCCTTGAGATATTGCCCCAGAGCCCAATGAGATTTGTGGAAATCAGGGCAATTAAAACCAGGGCAAACGTTAAAACTTCTGCCAGTCTGGTGGGAAATTTGAATTTCCATCTAATTATCAACGCTTTGAGCATCTTTTCATTATTGAACATTCAGTTTTCCCTTCTCTTCCAACATGCCAATTTTCTTTTTCTTTTTTCTTATTTTCTTTTGGGTTGTTTGTCTTTTTCTCCTTGATTCATTGGGATTCTTTGTAAATTCATGCTTCTTCTTTATTGATAATAATAATCTTCCAGTTTTTTGACTGATCCTTTGATTTTTAACTAATCCTTTCTTTATGGTATCTCCTGATGGACACAATATCTTAATCTGAATGTGTCCTAATTTGTCAAAATTTTTGTGTTCTGTGCTTTTAGTGTCTTGTCGAGGTAATCTTTTCCTGTCCTAGGTCATAAAGAGGTTCTTCTATGTTTTCCTCTGAATTTGTTTAAAGTTTACTTTTACACTTAAATCCTTAATTTATTAGGGATTGACTCTGGTTATGTTATGTTAATGTCCAATTTTGATTTTTTTTTGTCTCTGTGAATTAGTAATTGTCCTAGGCTCTCCTTTGTCTGCTGACCTAAAAAGCCAAATATCATATGTCACATATGAATATGTGTGGGTCTGCTTCTGAGACCTCTCTCCTGTTCCACGTTGCTTGATCTGTCTTTGTAATTCTATATTACACTGTATTGATTACTATGTCTTTAGGCTAAATCTTTATATCTAAAATTTCCTGGAATTTGTTTTCCTTTTTAGCCAGGGGAGCCAAAACTAATGTTAGCTTTTGATCATCCATCTATATTTCATGTTCCAAGAAACATTCTACTAAAAATTTTCTTCCGATTCTTCCAAGTGGCTTTTTTTTAGGCTGCAATATACTTTGATAGATATTTTTATTGACTGTGTTATTTTAACAGCACAAATTTAAGAGATACAATGCGATAATTTGGTACATATAGACTTTGTGCTGATCAAATCAGGTCAATTGAATTTATTCTGAAGCCACAGATCAGCATAGAATGAATTCATGTTTTGCTGGTATTTATTCTTCTGATCTATGAATAGGCATCAGAATTTAATATCTTTCAACACTGGTTAATTTTTACATTAAAATTTTTCATATCTTTATTACATTGTTCTGTAATTTTTTCTTCATTTCAAACAACTCTTGGTAGTATATTAACATGCAATTGACTTTTACATATTGATCTCACATCCAGTGAAATTACTAAACTTTCTTATTAATTCTAGTGATTTGCTTCTAGAATCTTTTGGGATTTCTGTGTAGACTATGATATGTACTAAAAATCACCCTGTTAGTTCTTCATGCTCAATCTGTTCATGGTTTTCGTTTTCTTGTCTTATCATACAGGCTAGTACCCATTTCGGCTATTTTAGATGCAACTGTCTGGCACTAGCTTATCATTTTTAGGATTTCAGATCATCCAGTTCAAAGCTCCTTTCCAACGTACAAGCATCAGACAAAACACGTTCTTAGAGCAGTGGCCAGTTATAACCATTTCTCATACAGCATCTCAATCATCTCGTCAATAGAATAGAGGACTGGTCTGTTGTTCTGTAGTAAAGGGCTGGCCTCGCATGTAGAAGGTCCTGGGTTTGATCCCCAGCACTATTTTTTAAAGGTAACATAAATAGAAAGTCTTTTTTACACATACAGGAATGGAAGAGGCTTCAACAGAAATTCACAGAGATCTCTTATCTGTGCCACTATTCTATTCCCAGGACATCCTTCCTGAACTGCAGGGGACTTTGGTGGCATGGTTTTCAGCACTGTCACAGATCATCAGATATGTCCAGTAGTTTCTTTAATCCACTGGGTTATTTTAAGACTTGGCATTTTTAAATTTGTTTGACAAACCTATTTGATTGCCACCGATTGAATGCTACTACTGACACTGAATTGACTAAAAATTCAAATATAGTGGCCTAGAAAGACTTATATGCAAAACACAAATTCATAAAGAAACACTCAGATCAGGTAGATAGCATATATATTTCCCTACGGACAAATAGAATGCTCAACAGTGCCCCCAGGACATAACACTGGGTCAGCCAGACTCTGCACTCACCTGTTACCTGTAGCAATGGCACTGCCAGAGAGAAGTTTGCCAAAGAATAGTGACAATATCTGGGTACCGAAGAGCATTGCAGTGGGGACACTCAGCCCAAAGCAAACTGTGGGCAGAGTCAAGGAGATTGAGGCAAAGGCAAGTTTTATGAGCAAAACGAGAGAAATCCACATAGGTGGCTTGGACACAAAGTTCACTGGTTTCGAGAGCCAAGGCAACAATTGGCTTGGCTCAGTGGTGGAGGTGCCTTGCTGGCCAAGTGCCTGTCCAGAACATCTGGTCTGTATTGTTGTAGCCTAAAAGAATATTAAAGATAGACTTTGTTCCAGAAATATGTGCATATGTATCAACATGCAGAACCAGTTTTGAGTGCAAACAGCAAGCCATTTCCGGGGGGATTTTAGGATTTAAGTCCTGTCACAGCACTGATGTCAGAAGAGCAGGCATGAAGTCTCCCTCTCAAACATCCTGGCTCTCACTTTCTGTGGACTGACAAGACCAAAGGTGTCAGCAACGACTGCACACTCATAACCTTGACCCAAGCTGCAAGCCCAAGTCTGTACAGCAGTGACAGGAATAAGTGTCTCTTGGAGAAACCACTGGAACACAATGAAGTCCCCCTGTGAGGAAAGTCCCAGAAGGCCGAGGGCTGCAATCAGCACATGGCGGGATGATCAAGGCCGCCCCATGCTCCTGTCCTCTGCCAGAGCCCTGCTGCAGGCTCCCAAGCCAGGCCCAACTTTATGCTCTATCCCTGCTGCCTTCTAGCCTCCCACAGTGGCACAGGAAGTGAGTTCTTGGAGGAGAAGCTTTAAGAGAGCCCAGGATGCCCTGGAAATCTCCCTGTCCTCCCCACTGAGAATACCATTCTAATTCTCCCACTTGAATAACATGTCCCACTTGGAGGTAGACAGGGCAGGGATCGTTATCCATGTCCATTGTCTAGATAATGAGACTGAGGTTTGGAGAGGTTAGATGCTACCATCACATCTTCATAGACAGAAAGTTCTGGAAGAAGGAGCTGAGTCCAGGCACCTACTTCAGCCTCTTCTAATTATACTGAGCTTAGAGTCCAGCCTCGAGTGTTCCATGCCCATCACCTGCCTTGCATCATGGAGTGCTACTTGGGACTCTCAAGCTGGGTCCTGGAGCACAGTGAGGTGACCAGTCACAGAAGTAGAGCAGGCTTGTGACCTTGTGACCAAGGCTCTGTCTACCACACCAACCTGACTTTGGTTGTCCAAGATCCAGTCCATGTTAGGCAGAGTGAGCAATAAGTGAGCAGTGACATGCCCAGGCAACATCTTCAAGGAGAACCTGTTAGAAGGTGATGATAATGAGACAGAGCACCCTGGAACAAGATTCAGACTGCCAGAGGAAGGGAGGCTTTAGACTCGGCTCACAGGGGTCAGAGCATCGCAGCACTCAGTACGCTGGGCACGTCCACTGGGATGGGGAAAATGTTGGAAAGAAGTAAACAGTTTGCATATTTTTCTGGAACAAAATGTGTAGAACTTTCAGACTTAGGGAAGATCCACCTCTGAATGGATGGTTGTCATTTTTAACATTCTGCCAAACGTATCCTTCTTTTTTGTCTGCATAGTACATTGCCTCTGGATCCCTGTCTGTATTGGCTGAGAAGGACCCCAGCCCATGTGTGGTAAGTTCTGATGCCTTCTTTGGTGACCCCTGAGTGTTAGCATTTTCTTCTTCTAATCATGGGAAACCGATCCCAGAGTCGCGCTGTGAACCAGCACTCCATTCAGAACCTTCACCCACCTCACTCCATTCAGTCTGCACGACTCTAGGAAGTTCTGTCGTCCCTGTATTGTAGATGAGGAAACTGAGGCCCAGAGAGGTCACAGGTCTTATGTGAAGTCACACACTGAATACAGGGCACAGCTGGGACTTGGACCTAGAGCGCTGATTCCAAACCTGTGCTTCCAGTTATCACAAGAATTCAGTTGCTAAAAACCACTTGGCTATTTGGGAAACCCGTGAGAGTTTGCAGAGCGGTGCCTGCGGGGGGCTCTGCGTCAAGCAGGAAGCCAGGCCTGGGCCACAGGGGATGGTGCCTGGCAGCCGCCTCCCTGGCACTTCCTGTCTTCCTCTTTGGCTGGACCTGGGAAGTCTGCTTTGAACAACGTGGAGTCCCAGCCACAGGGCACAGGGCATAGCATTCCCTGGGGCCTTTGGGGTGTCATTCAACATCCAGAAAAACATCTGCTCATGTGTTGAGTTTGTTGTGGCCTCTAAGAAGCTTGGGAATGAGTGCAGGGCTCCATGGTGGCCCCCTTCACCCCTGCCCCAAGCCCTCCTTCCCCTTAACCCCTTCTCCCCTCTGCAGGCCTCGGATCTGTCTCCCGCCATGTGAAGAGGACAGTAGGCTGAGGGGCTGGCTGATCTCACTGCAGTGTCCCCAGACACCAATCTCCTTCCCCAAGACAAATGTCCACTGCCCCCATCTGCCTTCCTTACTGCATCCCTCCCAAAGCCAGCACCCCCCAGATACCCCGACATCGGCTCAGCTCACACTGCTTCTTCACGTCCCAACAAGATTGGTTGAACCCTGTCCCCCAAACTCTGGGGAGTCTAGAGCCAATTCCTGGGCATCCCCTAACCCCCTTGCTCTGCTGTGTACATCTGAGTGACATCTCTGCTTCAGGCTCTATGTCCCACAGCTGTCCCGGGCTCAGCCCAAATGTGGCCCACAGCCCCTGTCTCCTTCCCCATACCCCTCAGGGAGGCAGCGTGAGTAGGAGTCGGTGTGAACAACTGCAGGACGTCAGCATCTCATCACGGAGAAGCAGATCCCTTAACATTGACCGTTAGACTTTCTGGCCCTGAAAACCTTCCCCTGTCACCCTCCAGCCCAGATTGCAGCCCTCCACCTCAGGAGCCACGTCCCTCCCACGCCCTCCTCCCAAGGCAAGCCTGGGATCCCTGCTCAGCTCCCTGCAGCGCACCTGGGCCCTGTCCTTGTGTCTTTCCAACCCAGTCTTCGAACCTCATTTCCTGTCCCTCTACTTAGTGAGGTGTTGGCCAAGCAAAGGGGGCCCCGGTCCTAAGGGGACCTGCACAGTGATTCCCGAACAACTCCCACTCACTCTGCTTGGAATCCACTGGCTTCTTACCTCTTTCCTGCACAGACTTTTCTCTTTTCTCCTACCTCCCTATGTTGCCAGATGCTGGGCTTTGGGCCCTGCTCACGTTGTCTCCCTCTGTGTCCTCCAGGTGAACGGCAGCATCGCCATGAACGTGGTCAGTGCGGTCTTCTCCCTGACGGGCATCTCCATTTTCATTGTAGATATGACCTTTCAAAGTGAGGTGAGCAATCCACCTGCCTGGGCCCATGCTGCCAAAGGACAGGAGGGATCACAAGGTTGATTCCAGAGCAGGAGGGAATTCCAACACAATTCCAACCTAGTAAGATGAGCACTGTGTCCACCAAGTATGGACCCTCACCAAACTCTGTGGCTGTGGAGGCCACCATCATAAACCTCACTTCACAGAGAGGACAGAGAGGAGCAGACAGCTGAGCCCTTCTTTTACCCACCCTACATCCTGTTTAGAGGGAGCAAGTGCTCAGGTTTGCAGCCAGGGCACCTGCCACTCATATCCACAATGGAATGCACAAGATGACCTGCCCCGGGAACCTACTGAGGGGCAGCCAGTCACTGGGAGAGGAGGTGCTGAAGCTAGCTTCCTGTCTTATTTGTGGGCTGCAGAAGCAGATGCAGGAGCAAGACTCAGGTGCAGGGCATTTCTGTCAGAGGTGAACCCAGGAAGCCGCAGCAGGGGAGGGGGGACGTGATAAGAGCAAGGAGGGCGGGAGGAAGCCAGGATGAAGGGTGTGGTCAGGCAGGTGACCACAGGAGCTCCCTCCTGGTGGGGGTCTGGCAGAGTGAGGAGTGGGCATCTCAGTTCTGGCCTGCGCTGGGCGAGGGAGCGGGCAGGAGCTCCCAACTCCACTCAGTCTCTGGTTGAAAACCGCTGCTGAGGCCACCAATTCCCAGGTGCTTCCTGTCTGCCCTGCACGTGGGCAAAGCAGTCTCCTGGCCAAGGGAGGCCCTCGGGCATGTGATGAGGCTGGAAGACAGGTGGCGGGGGCAGAAATAGGGCCACTGGGACCCAGGAAGGACCTCAGTAACTTTGACACAGTACTCAGCAGGCCTGAGGAGCAAGGGGGAGAATAACTGTTCCCCAGTGAGCCGTGACCCTGTCCTCCCTCGGGACTAACCGAGCAGGCAGGGAGGGCTGGCAGGGCCCAGGGTCTCTATCCAGACCTGTGTGCAGGTGAGGTGCTCCCTATGGACAGGGCTCCAGCCGGCTTTAGGATGAAGTGACTCTGCTGATGTAATGTGGCATCTAGAGGATGCAGCAAGCCACAAACCAGGCCAGGTATTTGCCTCTGGAGTCCCCAGGGTGGGACAGGATGTTCTCATCAAGAGTGGGTTGTGGTCCTGGGGAATCAAGAGGCCAACATCTACTGGTCCTAAAAGCAGTCATTGGGCATCGTGACCTCTGTCATGAATGACTGCTGGTGTAGTGGCACCCAGAGGCTTTGGAATTTCCTAAGGCAAGGGGCCAGTCCTCTCTGCCACAGAGAGGAGGAGTGTAGAGGGGACCACAGGATGATCTCCATGACCCCCCCACCCCACTGGGGATGCACATGATCCTAATGACACCGAGTTCTATGGGGTCTCTTGATCTGTCCTGGCCTCCCTCTTGGCAGAAGCTCCTCAAGCTCTGAGTCCCCATGGCCACCTTCCAAGGACAGCATCCATATAGCATCATAGGGATCAGGCCACAGAAGCCAGGAGCCAAGCAGAGCCGAGATCACCCTCATTGGTGTCTGTCCCAACAGCCCCTGTCACCAATCACCTGGTCTGTGAGCTTGTTGAGGCACGTCTCAGCCTGGGTTCTTCTCATGCGACTTTGAGACATATCGTTCATTTGGGAGAGAAGCAAACAGGAACCCAAGGGGCAAGGCAGCTGGGGTCTTCATACACCGAACACTGATGGTCATTAATAGAGGGCTGCCCTCCAGGGGCCTCTTTCCTGAGCTGCAGACCTGCTGTGCCAATAGCAGCGTGGGCTCTGGAGGCCAGAGGAAGCCGCAAGGCAGAGAAAGGCAGGTGTTGTAAGAGAGGTGTTCAGGGGTGTCCGTGGGGGGGGGGGACGAGCAAACAAGAACACATCCATGTGCAGGAGAGTAGTGCACCCCAGCCCCACAGGGACAGAGCCTGGGACCCTCCAGACCCTGCCCTCTGTGAGTCTCCATCTGATGGTCCATTTGTATATGTAAATGTCCTTTATAATGTCAAAGGGACAAAAATCCAACAATTAGTTTAAAGAATGCAGGTCCTGACGGTTGGGCACCAGGTAAGGTCCACTAAGTGGACAGGAAGGTACATGAAGGGGTGCCCAGAGGATCTGCTCAAGAGACCACTGCAGAGAGTCTCAGGCCTTCCATATGAGGCATGTGGCACTTGTCTAAGGTGAGCCCTGAGTGTCACCTAGATAGTCAACCCGAAGGACTAAAGTGCTTCCATTCCTGTCTGCCTCTAGGTGAACATGAAGGCCTATGTGGGTAGTCTCCTGCCCTTTGTCCTCTTGGAGTTCTTCCTCACATGTGTGGTCTCGCATTTTGGGTGCCAGGCTGTCTGCTGGAGACGCTTTGAGGTCAGTGTCCTAGGAATCAGAGCGTGCTCCTGGGGGGGGGGGGGCGGGGGGCAGGGAGAGTAGCAAGACATGACCAAAGACAGACAAATGAGGCCTGAGAAAGAACGTATCGGTTAAGCTTTGCTGCATAACAAATGACCCCAAAATTTAGTGATTTAAAAAAGCAACCATTTATTGAGCTCTTGATTCTGAATATAATCAATCTGGGCAATCATCAGTGAGTCCGTCTGCTGGTCTTAGATGGACGCGCTCTTGCATCTGTAGCCAGCTACCAGGTGGGAAGACCTGTGTACGGAGCCCTTGATGGAACAGTTCCTCTCTGATCCACGGGCTATCTCATCCTCTGGTAGGCCAGCCTGATCTCCTTCACAGAGTGACCATTCCACAGAGTCGTAAAACATGGCAGCTCCCTCAGCAAGCTCTCTTGTCCTCACTTGTGTCACACTTGCTAATCTTCCTGGGCCAAAGCCATTTACCTGGCTTTGTAATCAGTTTTGCAGTTGATAAGTCTTCCCTCTCTCCACAAATTACTAGCACTTATACAACATGCAAAATATGCTCATCCCTGTCCCAAGAAAGCCCTGTGACTAAGCCCAGCATCGGTGAGAGAAGGTCCACCAAGGCATAGAAACAGGAAGGGGAAGAATTAGTGACCATTTTACCGTTTACTACAGAAGAAGATGATGGTCTTGTGTCCTTTGCCTTTCAGAACATGACAATAGGTTCAAGCATATTCAGCTTCAACACAGCCAACATGACCGCCAGCCACATCCACACTACTGACATCCCTGTCAACGCAGCCACCAGCCCTGCCAACCCTATTACCAGCCCTGCCAACCCTATCACCAGCCCTGCCAACCCTACCACCAGCCCTGCCAACCCTACCACCGGTCCTGCCAAACCTAGCTGCCCTGACAACGTTCCTCCTGAACCCATGTACCAAGATGTACCTGATTATGGCCGGAGATAGACGTCGAAGGTGCCTATTCCAAGTCTCAGGAGGAGGCCCTGCAGAAGAAAGACTCCTTACTTCCTGAACCTCCCATGACCTTGACCCTAGCTTCATTGCTAGGCCAGTATCAACCACCATCTTCTCCCTTCTTCATTCCTAAACCTAATTTTTATTTGTCACTAATATTTTTACTTCATACATATTTCCCCCTTGGCTCTAGATCTCTTTCAGCCACGGTGAACTGCGAGGTGCTTTTTAAGTCCATGGCCCAGTTGTGCACCCTATGGAGAGGCTAGCTCTAGACTGGTCTGCAGTCTGGTGGGGGTCCAACTCCCAACCTTCCTCCCCCGACTCTGACCGTGACAGTCTCACCCCCAAGGGGGAGGGAACGTGATACAGGGCGTGTGCACTGCCAGCCATCTGCGTGTGCCCCAGCACCCCTGGGTGTGTGAGCAGGAGACAAGGGGCACCCAGGCTGCCCGCTGGGGCTGCAGAACGCATGGCACCCCTCCCCCACAGACAGAGCTGCTTGGGATGGGCCATGGTGGAGGTGCCCGCGGAATCCAAGACTGCGCATGAAGGTCCTTCCCTCGGTTGCACAAAGGTGCTCTGTGGCCAGCAGTCCAGCCCATTGATTGAGAACTGGCTGCATGACTGCTCCCTCCTCTCTCTGGTGTCCCTCTGCCTTCTTTCCTGTGTGATAACAGGCCACACTGTCAGGATGTGGGGCCACAGGCCTGGTGCTCCCTCCAGGGTTCTTTCCACTGGAAGCATCTTCCAGGGAGCCTCGCCCTTGCTCATGTGGCCATGCCCCTGCCGTCCTCTGGAACCAGCTGTGCTCGGGCACCTCTTCTCCACCTGCAGCGAGGAGGGGAGGCAACAAGATGAGTGAACCCCTAGGCTACTGCAGTGCCAGCCACAGGCTCCCCACAGTCTCCTCTGGAGACACATTTGTGTCACCAGTCACCAGAGGGCCCTGAGACTACCATATTATGCTCTCCCCACACTGCGCCAGGATGTGGTTCCCAAGACCACTCTCACGCCAGAGCCACACTCTGGGGAGTAAGGGCAGTGGGCCGCTCCCATGGGCACGGCACCTGTACTTCACTGAGCGCAGGTATTGAATCTCCAGGGGTAGTACAGGTGGATGTGAACCCATCTTATAGATGAGGACACTGAGGCTGAGGGAATCCCTCCTCTGAGCCAGTCACTGAGGGGTGGACACAATGCAGGGTTCCCTGTCTGCTGACCCACAGCCAGCCCTCTTTCCACCCGACACCGGCTCATCTGGTTTCCCTTTTCCATAAAAGTCTCCATTTCTGTTCCCCAGGCAGGAGAAGACACGCCCCGCTGTCCGGGAAGCAGCATGACTGGGAGCCATCTGAGATGGTTCCTGGGAGAGCAGGGGGTTGGGTCCTTGTGTGGGGGGCGTCCACTGTCACCCACTGTTGAGCACATCTAGAGGTTGGCATCCAACGCCTTCAGCTCAAGGCATCAAGCTCCTCATCACCTCTGCTCAGGACCTGGCCACAAGCAGCCCCCGACCTGCAGCCCCAGTGCAGAGCATGGCCCCAGTGCAGAGCATGGCCCCGGAGGGTGCAGGAGAGGGAAGGGGAGCAGGTCCATGCCGCACCTACAAGGTGCTGGACAGGGTGCTAGAAGCTTCCCTCCATTCTTGTTGTATCAGGTGCTGTACTAGATCATAAGGGTACAACCAGGGAGTGGGAATCAAGATATTTCATAACGGATGCACAGACACTGAAAAATCACAGTGGAAAAAGGCTGAGGAGCTGGGGCAGGGCGCTGGCGGGTCCCTGGTAGCCCAGGATTAACCCTTCCATTGCTGGAGCATGCAGAGGAGAAGCTATGTCAGGGGAGGGGACTGAGCACTGGGAAGGTGGGTAGGGGGTCTCCAGGGCTTGGATAAGTGGAATGAGAGCCCTTTAATATTATAGTAACCAGTCTTCTGTGACAGCGTTTCCCAGCAACATATCAGCCCAGGGTATAAATTGAACACGGCCCTGACCCCTGGACCTCACCCTCCAGTGCAGAGGCCAAGCAGAGAGGTGTGAAGAGATGGCAGTGGTGCAAACCTAGACACACACACACACACACACACACACACACATACACACACTCCCCTGAGGAATGTCACCTGCAACCACTTAGCAACATGCACCCACCCCCCCTCTGCTGATACAGCCACCCTCTGCTGGTGGAGGACCCAGAGGAGGTGACCTTTCTATGTGAGACCAGGATGCAAGAAAAGACCACTGACTCCAATTAAAATCAAATTAAAGCAAGCTTAACATTTCGACCGGCCGGGCTGCCTCTCCCACTCAAAACCACGGGAACAAGACAGCACCCCAGCTTTCCTGCAGCCCAGCTTTATAGCCCAGAAAGTTACACAAGGGGGGGGGCGGGTTACAGATAACAAAACTCTGACGAGCATAACACAAAGGTTTTCATTTTTGCTGGCCCCGACATCAGAATTTATGAAGGTCATTAGAGCCTCAGAAGGGGTCGTTGTCTGGCCAGGGAAGGCCAAGATTTGTGAGGCGTCACTAAAGTTTCAGAGAGGGCTGCTATCTGGCCAGAGAGCCAGGCATGGGTGAGTTCAAGGCCCGGGCAGGCATTCCAAGCAGGTGCAGAATTTGCAGTAATTTATAGTAAAGCCGAAATTAGCTTTTCATGGCTTTGTGGGGAGACGGCTCCCAATTTTAAGAGAAAATCAGGCTGGGTCTATCACCTACCCCATGCCATTAAGAACCACTGAGCTCATTGATGGCACCATTATTGATGATCAAACAAAATTGGAAACATCAATAGCCAGGTGTGTTGGCACACGCCTGTAATCCCAGATCCCAGCTATTCAGGAGGTTGAGGTAGAAGGATCGCATGTTTGAGACCAGCCTGAGCAACTTAGCAAAACCCTGTCTAAAAATAAACAACAAAAAGGGCTGGGGATGTGACTCAAAGCACCCCTGAGTTCAATCCCCAGCACCACTCACACACACACACACACACACACACCCCAAAATGTCCTTTTGACCAGGTGTGGTGGGGCACACCTGTGATCCCAGTGGCTCAGAAGGCTGAGGCAGGAGGATCACAAGTTCAAAGCCAGCCTCAGCAAAAGCGATGTGCTAAGCAACTCAGTGAGACCCTGTCTCTAAATAAAATACAAAATAGAGCTGGGGATGTGACTCAGTGAACTCAGTGCCCCTGAGTTCAATCCTGGCTACCCACCCCCCCCCCGAAAAAAAAAATGTCCTTTGGTAGGAACTAGAGGACTACAAAAGCTACATGGTCCAACAAGGACAACTTAGCAGCTGTAAAGAGGAGTGCACATATATACCTAATTAAAATAAATAATTCTTTTTAAAAAGAAGGGTTCACATGATCTCCAGATCTACTTGAGATGATCTCCAGGATATCTTTTTAAGTGGAAAAAATGCACAGAATAATATAAATAGTCCGCTACTTTTGTATGAAAAGAGATGAATATAAATAGATATTCTTACAGACATTGTGTGTGTATATATATACAACCCTCTCTACGTTGGTGGACAGAGGTAAAGCAGTTACTATCAAAATAACAGCTGGATCCTTTGTATGTAGAGGCAAATTGGGTCTAAAATTTACAGGAAAAGGCCAAGGAATTAAAATATCCAAAGCAATTTTGAAAAATAAGAATAAGCTGGAAGAAGCACAGTATTTAATTTTAAGAAGTATTATATGACTATGCTCATCAAGACGGTGTGACATTGGCACCTGTCAGCACAGCAGAACAGAGAGTCTGGGTCCACTCTTCTACACGAACTGAGGTTGACAAAGGCACAAAAAAAAAATCAGTAGAGGAAGATTGGTCATTTCTACCCACGGTATCGGAACAACTTGGCACTTGGCCAAAAAATTAAAAGGAACTCAATCTAAATCTCAGGCCTTATGCAAAACATTAACTCAAAATTAATGTAGATCTAATCTCAAAATGTAGAACTATAAAGTTTATAGGAAAAAAAATGTAAGAGAAAACCTTTGAGACCTGGAGTGTTTAGATATAACATCAAAGATACAATTCACTGAACAAGAACACATCGATAAATTGAACTTAAAATTCAAATTTTTGCTCTGTAAAACATCTCATAGAAAAGATTAAAAGTTGCCAGGTTCGGTGGCTCACACCTGCCATCCCAGCGGCTCAGGAGGCTGGAGCAGGAGGATCATGAGTTTAAAGCCAGCCTTAGAAGCTTAGAGAGGCCCTGTCTCAAAACGTAAAAAGAAAAATTTTTGAAGGGCTGGGAATGTGGATCAGTGGTTAAGCACCCCTGAGTCCAATCCTAGTACTAAAAAAATGATAAAAAGTCACAAATTAGGAGAAAATGTTTGCAAATCTGACAAAGACTATAAAGAACTCTCCAAACTCAATCTAATAACAAAATGGAATAAAGACTTCACTAGTTTAACAAAGAAAATGTGGGATTGCAAATAAGTACATGCAAAGAAGTTCAATGTCATTAGCCATGACCCTATGACAAAACAGCACTTTCACCTGTCAGAATAGCTCAAACTGAAAACGGGCAAATACCAAGTGCTAGAGAAAACTCAGAACAACCAGAGTCCCTTAGGCTACTGTCGGGATTGCATATGGCGCTGCCACTCTGGGAAAAACTCTGGCTGATCATTAAAAAGTAAAATACGCACTTACCACATGCCAAGGCACCCTCACTCCTGGGTTCTCTTCCTATAAAGTAACTCAAGGCAGCCTTCGGAACTGGGCATCTTCAGCAAAGAACAGGCTGGGGCGCAGCCCGAGGTAGAAGCTCAGGGAGCTGCAGGACTCAGCCTCAGCGTCCTGGGTGGGGGAGGGTGGAGAGATGAGGAATTCCTAGAGGAACCGGCAGGACAAGCAGGTTTAGACTTCCAAACGCAGAGATTGCTAAGGCAGCAGTCCTGCCATCTCTGCGCTGAGAAGGTCCTAGGCATCTGCAGTAAAGGTGAATTTGCCTCCTGCCTCTAGGCAGAAAAGGGCGGGGAGGGTGGAAAACCCGCCTCCTGGTGTTGGCTGCTGCCCAGTTGCCTTCAGTTCAAAAGGAACTTTATGTCAAGAGGCCTAGTTGGACTCAGCTCTGGGATGTCCAACCACAAAAGAAATTATATATAAATATACATCTCTACCATATAGGATGGAAAGACTTTTTGTTTTCCTTTCCCAAAGAAATAGATTGGAGAAAGCCTCTTGGAAAAAAAAAAAAAGAGGTGTATTGGGAGTGACGGCCTCCCTTCAGTCCACACCACCATCTGGTGAAAAAGGCAACCCCAGAAGATCCCATGCTACACGATTCCACGGTAGATGTCCTCAGTGATCCAGCTAAGGCCAAAAAGGGACTAACTGGACCATCAAGAGTACTAACAACGGCAACAATGAAAACATCAGTGACATCTTTGATGGACTGAACCACTCAGCTTCATCATCAGACCAAAAAAAAATAAAACTACCCATCTTTGGGGACTGCTCTGGCACCCCCATGATACTATAAAATAAACTGACAGTGGACAGATTCACAGGAGAGAAGATATTCAAATTTATTACGAGTGCGCACACAGGATCTCACAAAACCCATCTGGTGCCAGGGCCCCCCGGCTGGGCGCTTCCCGTGCTGCAGAATCACAGGTCTGGGCTCTGGGGGTGGGCAGCGGGCAGCAGGCTCTGTGCTGAGAAGAGAGGAGGGAGAGCTCACAGTGGAAACAGTGTAGACCACGGTGCCTCCTTATGCAGATGAAGTTCACTGTGTGTAATAAAAGTTGTCTACAGGAGATTAAGTGACAGCCTGTGACAGCTGTGACATTGACCTTCAGTCTCCTGTGACAGTAAGTCTTTCCTGGTTGATGAAATGGAGGGAGAGGGCTTACGACAATTGTGTGGGCTTTGGAGGGTCTGTTGTGAGGCAGATGGGACTTCAGAGAAAGCCCCTCCCTGCTCTCCATAAGAAGCGGGGGAGGGAAGGCAGGGCCAGGCCAGAGAGGCCTTGGTCCCCTGCTGGAAGCATGGGGAGGCCACAGCGCCACACCTGGAAGTGTCCTTTTATGATCCACGACGCTGCCTTATCTGGTGCCTGGCCTGTGGAGTTGCTTATATGAGAGCGATGAGGCCACCATAGGGACAGATTGCTTCCCGCGGCTGTCTCCACAGACGCACTGCACACGGAGCAAACAGCCCCAAGCCCCACACACACGCAGAGAGCACTTGCTCTCCCTGCAGCCAATCGGTTGGCGGATCCCACCTGGGCTTGGCAGGCTCGTCATGCTGCTCACAGTACCCAGAGAGCCAGGGGCCAGCAAGGCCCTGCAGAGCCTCATCTCAGAAGGGACATGCCCCCTCCTGCTTCCCGGGGGCACAGGAAGCCCCAGGGCAGCCCAGTGTCAAGGGTTTGGAGAAAATGGACTTCAGTCCCTGCCGCCAGAGGTGTGGATACACACGGGTGAGGAGAGCTGTGAGGGTCAGTGTGGCACTCAGCCCTGTTCTGAGTAGCTGGGAGTTGGCCCAGGCCTGTCCCCAAGGCTACCTTGAGCCTGTGGATCCTGCGTGGGCTCCCAGACTTTGTGCAGAGACACCTGTGCAAAGGTACTTTGGCAAGAATCTGAACCTAGAAACTGATATGCAAATCCTCCTCTGCCGCTTGACTACACTGTGCACACGCACACACACCTCACACACACACACACACCTCACACACACACCCTCCATTCCTGCCGGGAACGCCGTGGGCCACCTGGTCCCTGATCTAAGGTTGCACAAGTCTCCTGGGTGGGAGGAGGTGAAGGCCACATGGAGACCCCTCCCAGCTATGACATGAACAGAGGAACCCCAGCAGTTCGCCGGCCTCTGTGGGCTTCAGCGTCCTGTGGGTGGAAGGCTTGATGCTCCCCCAGGGCCCTTGAGGCTGGGAGACCAGTGACCCCCGAGCGACTTCCTCAGCCACTCTGCTGGCCCAGAGCAGGGGGGTGCTCAGAACCAGGAGGGACTTGATCACTCCCCAGAGGCGCGGCTCACAAGCAGAGTGATTTCCAAGCCCCACGCACATAGCAAAGCTCTCACACAAAGCTATGTGTGAATGCGGGAGAACAGAGGCAGCAGGGAGCCGGCGGCCAGCAGAGCAGCCGCGGCAGCCCGGTGAGTACCCGCCGGCCTCCTGAGGCTGGCCCCAGCCTCCCAACCCTGGACATGATGGGGGACATGGGAAAGGGGATACATGGGGTCCCCAGGGGGGGAGAGGAAGAGACCACTGGACAGAGAAGGCTGAGGCCCGCGGGTCTCCCCCTCACCTGGCACTGAGGGGGACAGGACTGTTCCCAGGGCCACCCACTGACGGAGACCTCAGCTCAGGGCCTGGGGCCCTCCTGCATGGGCAGGTAGGGGCAGAGGAGGAGCATCTGCCTTTTCTGCTCAAAGCCAGGGACTGAGATGACTCACGTATCCCCCAAGACCCCAGGTCCTAGCCATCCTCCAGGGAAACCTCACCCCCACCCCAAACCATCCGCCATTTGGCCAGAGGAATCATCTTAACCCAGACACAGGCACCCTGCCCTGCCCTTCTCCTAGAGAAAGAGAGGGCTCAGCAGGGGTTTTCAGGGGGAAATGGAGACCCAGGGAAGGAAGGGGCTGCCTGGCCACCCCCCTCTGGATGCATGGAACCGTGGTGGGCGTGGTGCGGTCCCTGGGGTGGAGCCTGCCTCCCGTCCAGGTGGCCTGTGCTGGCCTCCTCCCCAGGTCTGTCCCGCCCGGAAGGGCTGACATCCAAGAGCCCAGGAGAGCCTCCTGGGAGTCCAATGCCTCAGGGTGGGACTCGGGCAGAAGGAGCAAAGTCCTGTGGGGTCCTGGGAGCGAGGCTGGCAGTGGGGGAGTCGAGCAGCATCCTCGGGAGCCTGGCGCACCCCACCCCGACCGACACCAGAGCCACCCACCTGACAGACGGGGAAACCGAGGCCCTGAGAGGTGAAGCCTCTTGCCCAAGTCACTTAGCCGGCTAAGCCCACGTGGGGTAGTATGGATGCTCCCCAGGCTGACCAAGGGCCTGTGGCCTGACCACTGCCGCCCCGAGCTGTGCTCCTGGGCATTTCACCCAAGATTCCCCACTTGGAGCCTCTGTCCCCAGCTGTAGCACCTCCCTAGGCAGCAGCTCCAGCCTGGGCATAAAGAGGAAGCTGAGAGGGCCCCCAAGGGGATCCCTGGCTGCTCAGCACCAGCAAGGCCAGGACATGGCCGCCTCCCACTGCCTGCCTCTGACCTCGGGCACAGTAACAGAATCTGCTCCCAAGGTCGCCAACCCAGCAGAAGCCGGCAGGTATCCAAGGCCTCCTGCGTGCCAGGTTCAGGCACCAGATGGGCATCCCCCTCTTTTGACAGCCAAAGTGACTAGAGAAGGGACCGGGGCAGTCCTGAGGCTTCTCTGGCTCAGAGCCTCAGAGCGTCCAGTCCCATACTGTGTGGCAGGTGAGAAGGGCATTGCGTGGTCCCCCTCCCTTTCCCACCGGCCTGCCCTGCGGCCCAGCTGGCTCGGGTGGCACTGAGAGGCTGGATGATGGGGAAGGAGAAGACGATCTCATGGGCTCGCCGGGGGCTGTTCTGAGCTGGCAAATCCCCCTGAGGCTGGCCCTTCTCTGCGGGGTGTCTCATGGGCTCTATTTCAGGGGTGTCTCACGGGTTCTGTTTCAGGAGTGTCTCACGGGTTCTGCAGAGATGCCCATCACTGAGGGTCTCCCCCCTGGGTACCCACCCCAAACCTCCTCGCTCAACTCTGGAGTCCCGACGCGGGGCCTACACAGGAATTCTGCCCCACAGCCTCCTACACCCTTGAGGAGAACGAGGGTGTGTCCCCCTCCCCCCCCACTCTAAATGTTCTCTCCCCAAATCTGCTCTCCACCCCACTCCCACCCTGTGGGAAAGGTGTAAAAGTCACCTAGCAGGTTCCCAGCCACCTCCTCTCTGCAATTCCCTCTGGGCCGTTGGTGGCACCGCTCACCCCAGGGTCTCAGCCGAAACCTCAGTGCGAACGTCTCTGACACCTTCAGCCTCCAAGGCCCACAGCCTGGCCCCCCTCCACACTGCTCCTCGGACCCTCAGCTTGCCAGACTGCAGAGTGGGCACAGCCCACCGGCCTCTCAGGGTTGTTACAGGGGTCTCTGTGAGAGCTCGTAAACTGTGAAGGGCTGTGCCCACAAGGGGCCGTCACAGCGGTCACCAGAGCTGACCCCTCATGTCTACCTAGGTCAGGGGGTTTCCTTTGTCTCTGTACAGGACGGAGGCTGCCACGTAACTCCTGGAGGTGAGGGCTGTGACCTTCCCTCGTTTCCACCTGCCTGTCCCTGCCACGCACGCACGCAGCAGTGTTGGGGCCCGCGGTCGGTCGGTTGGGATGGCACAGAGACCAGGCGGGTCTCGGAAGCAGCAGATGGGCCCATCCCTCACCCAGGGCTGCGGGGGGTGGGGAGAGAGCGGCTCCTGAGTCTCAGGAACTCTGTGACACCTTCCTGCTTGTGACTGCCACGTAACCTGCCTGGGGCAGGGAGCCTATTTTTGCAGGTGTCTTCTCGTCCCCCCCCCCCCCCCCCGCCCCAGGCGTCTCCTTCTGGGTGGCTCAGCCTGAGGCGATCCCAGAGCCCTCCTGGCCCCAGAGAAGGTCCACATGGGCACCCCCCACCCACCGTGGGTCTCAGATGCAGATTTCAACTGTCCCCAGGAAATGGCATCCACCCAGGGGTGAGCCTGGAGGAGTTAGGTCTGCTCCTTTAACTGGGGTCCTTCCCGCCCTGCTGCCGTGAAGATGTCCTTCCAGATGAAAGTGAGAACACGGCTTTGCCTTAATGAACCTCCTCGGAGAAGGCGGAGCTGGCAGATGCACTCACTGGCTTTTAACTTGATGATCTGGGAAGGCCTGGCATCTTAGAACCCTTCCTCCAAGGAGTCAAGTTCAAGCATCAGTCCCCTCACTCCAAGAAAGCCTGCTTCTAACCCAGAAGTGTATGATAATGTCCCGTAATATCACTGTCATTCCTACTGAGAAGTGGTGTTCTAAGATCCATCCCAGTTCTGCCACCGAGGTGCTGTGTGACCAGGAGGGTGACACTCACCCTCTCTGAATCTGTTTCCTCTCTAAAGCACAGCTAATAATCTATGCCGGACTCTCTCTCAGAGTGAGATGATGGCTGTAACTGTCCATTATTCACATCTGAGAAAGTCAAAAGCCTGTCGATGGGGTGGGTCATCCTCAAATAGATTCTCCATCTTCCTGCCCTCGGTCTCTCTCATCCCATTTTCATGGACTCTTAGGGCAGGCAGTCTTTATTTACTGATGTCCCCAGAAACTGCCTCATCTTCCCAAATATGTCTGGCAGGGAGGGAAAAGCCCAGTGGGTAGGACAGACAGACGGAAGGAAGGGAAGGAGCCTGCAGGAGGGGGTAAGAAGAGCAGTCTCAGGGTCGCTGGTTTAGGCCCTGTCCCCCCTGAAGACATCCCTGAGGTCCATCCGGGACGCCTCCCCAGCCTCTCTCTCCTGGAAGTGGCCTCTTTTCCTTCACAGGGACTCCCAGGACCTGAGCCCAGTGCACACAGTAAATGCTCAATAATTGTTTGTGGGACTGAATTGCAAATTCCTCTTGCTCCTCCTTCCAGACTCTAGGCTCCTCAAGGGCATGGACTGTGGTGTGTGTGTGTGTGTTACAGATATTCATTTCTGGAGGAGGTAGCAGTCAGGAGAAGCCAGGTTATGCTGCTGTAACAAACATCTTAATGGCTTAAAATAACAAAGATTGATCTCTTCCTTGGGTTCCTCGTCCTGCTTACTCAGGGGCCCAGGTAAATAGAAGGCCCTCTGCATGGAACTTTGCTAGTCACTGTGACACAGGGAAGAGGAGCTCTGTGGGCTCCTGCACTGACCACTAGACCCTCGGCTCAGACACTCATTTAACCAAAACAAGTCATGTTGACCTGAAGGCAACCAGAACATGTGGGCCAGACCAATGGTCAAAGAACAGCGTGACTGCCCCCGGAGGCAGCCCCTTTGGCTGGGACACGCGTGAGCTTAACTCCACACCCTGCCATTTACTAGCCAAGTCACCCTGAGCACAGCCCTTCACTGCTCTTTCCTATCCTCAAGGACATTCTTGTCCATTTTTGCAGTGATCCTAACAACCTTTGAGGCAAGAGGGCAGCTGTATGAGCCAGCTCTCCATCACTGTAACAAATGCCTGAGACAATCAACTTATAAAGACAAAAGGTTTATTCTGGCTCACAGTTTTGAAGGTTCCAGTCCATGATCCATCAGTTGGCCCTGTTGCTTTGGGGCCTGTGATGAGGCAGCACATCATGGCAGGAGCATGAGGCAAAGGAAGACCAGGCCCCTTAGAGTCAGGAAGGAAAGAGGAAGAGGAGGGTCCAGGATCCCACAATCTCCTTCATGGACACACCCCCAATAACCTAAGGACATCCCCCAAGTCCGCCTCTCTCTCTTTTTTCTTTCTTTCTTTTCCTTTTTTTTTCTTTTTTTTTTTTTTTTTTTTTTTTTTTTTTTTGGTACCAGGATTGAACTAGGGACACTCAACCACCGAGCCATATCCCCAGCCCATTTTATTCTTTATTTTGAGACAAGGTCTCACTAAGTTGCTTAGGGCCTCACTAAGTTGCTGAAGCTGGCTTTGAACTTGCAATCTTCCTGCCTCCGCCTCCTGAGCTGCTGGGATTGTAAGCTTGCGCCTGGCCAAGTGCCATCTTAAAGCTTCCACCATCTCCCAAGAGCACCAAGCTGGAGACCAGGCATTTAACAAAAGAGCATTGGGATCCAAACTATAGCAGCAGCCGTCATTCCCCTTATTATATAGAAAGGTAGGGCAGCTCACTGCACATTCACATCTTGCCCAGCATATAATCACTGTACGCAGCAGTTATTTAAAGCAGTAGGTGAATTTCACTGAGCACTTACTATGTGCCAGGCCGTGTTCTAAGAACAGGGATGGCACGCTGCAGTCCACTGATCACACATGGCCCACCGCCTGCTCTTGTCAACAACAGCCTCACCCATTTGTGTGTGTGCCACCTATGTCTGCTCTGCGCTAAAGCAGAGGAGTTTCCTAATTGCAACAGAAGCTATGTGGTTCCATAAGGCCCCAAATATTCACTGATTGAGAAAAAGTTTGTTAATCCTGTTCTAATCAATGTTCATGCCTGCTAATGATCATTTTAATGTGAGTTCATGCAGATGAGAGCCCCCAACAGAGTGAGCGCTGCGTGGCAGGTCAGTGCATAATCCCCATGGAGACCTGTTCCGGCTGTCACGTGTTGTCACAGCACCCTGGCTGGAGGAAGCCTTGTGAGCCAGCCCTTCAGAATGTACAGTGACTTACACCTCGTTCTCCATGTGGTTGGTTATAACACCACTGGCCTCAAATTTAAGACATATAAACCAGTCACTTACAGTGAACAGATAATGTTCGAGGCCGCAGATTGTCACCCAGCGTGTCCTCGGTGTCTCCGAGTCCCCAGTCCCTGCAGGCCTCGCCCAACAGCCCAGGCTGCTCTCCCTCTGGTTCACTCTTGCAGGTCCACCCTGACCCTTGCCTAGCAGGTCCTCCAACAGAGCTCAGACCTGTCCCAGAGCAAACGGCACAGGCTGCCCAGAAGACACACAGGAGGCGAACCCAAGGACCCCAGCATCGCCAGGACGAGGTCCGCCAGGCCTCGTCAGGACTGCAGAGAACTTGCCGCACAGCCTGCAGCCAGCTGCCTCCCGTGGACATGCGCAATAGCTCTCAGGGCACTAGAGACACACACTTGCTGTTCATTTTAAGCGACTGGCACACACATGTGTATACAGTGGAATATATGCACGCACAGATGCACATGTACATACATGTGTTATGTTTAAGAAACTATTTCAGGAGCTGAGCACAATGGCGCATGCCTGCAATCCCAGTGGTTCTGGAGGGGCAGAGGCAGGAGGAATTCAAAGCCAGCCTCAGCAACTCAGCAAGGCCCTAAGCAACTTAGCAAGACCCTGTCTCTAAATAAAAAATAAAAAGGGCTGGGGCTGGGGATGAGGCTCAGCCGTTGAGTGTCCCTAGGTTTAATCCTAATACCAAAAAAAAGAAAGAAAATATTTCATGCAATGAGTGTTGTGCCTAAGCAGGGTAAGGGATGGCTTTGATGGGTATTATGAGGCTGGTACCAGTGTTATTATCCCCACTTTACTGGTCAGGGAACTGAGGCAAGGGGAGGTGACCAAAATCTGCCAGGGTCCGGAGCTGTGTCCTGAAATGCTGAACTCGGCTTAGAAGGCCAACAAGAAGGTTGACGTGTTTAACGTCATATAATCCAGCAGACGGATCACCCTGCTTTTTCCTGGTTAACTCATCTCCGACACCTGGCTACTAGATGGTTTCTCTCTAATGTTTTCCCAGACCAACCACACCCAATGTCTCCATAACCCGTGTCATCTTGGCAACATAATGACATTTGTCCAAGAGAAGGGCTCCCACGGCAGGAACCCACCCAGGGGAATTATTTGCACAAGTTCAACAGCTGCAGACTGAGAGGCAGGAAGGGAAGAGTAAGTCCTGAACTAAGGGTAAAGAAGCTGGCTCTCTGGCTAAGCTCTACCTTGCACTAGCTGTGTGTACTTGGGAAAGTCACTTACCCTCTCTGGGGGAAATGAGTATGTTTAAGTACCTGCTCCTTCAGAATGTCCCCCCTTGGGCTGGGATTGTAGCTGCGTGGGGAAGCTCTTGCCTCGCCTACAGAAGGCTCTCAGTTTGATCTCCAGTGTAGCAAAAAATAAAGGGGTGGGGGTGCCTTTCACATAATACAGCACAAGAGTTTAAGGTCAGGACCTCTGACATCAAAGAGACCTGAGTTAAGTCTCAGGCTTATCTGCCTGAAAGCCCCTGTCCTGGGACCTACCTCCATTCCTTAATTTTCGGCTTCCTCAGTAGGATCAGAGGATTGGACCACATCCTGCCTTGGGTAAGGAAAGACAAGAAGCCTTATGCAAACGTGGAGCCTCCATCGGTACATTATTACCCCGAGCCTTTGTTTCCCAGGCCCCCTGAGCACCATGTCCGCGCCTCCCGCCAGCAACGGGGTATTCGTGGTCATCCCGCCCAGCAACGCCAGCGGCCTCCGCCCGCCTCCCGCGCTTCTGCCCCCCTCCATGTGCCAGCCTCCAGGGGTCGTGCAGTTCGAGGAGCCACCGCTGGGGGCGCAGGCGCCCAGGGCCACCCCGCAGTCCGACCTGCGTCCAGTGGAGACATTTCTGACCGGAGAGCCCAAAGCTTTAGGGGTAAGAGCAGCAACTCCCGAAGGTCGGAGGCCTAGGTGCTGGGCAGGTAGTGAGCACCCAGCCGCGGGGCATCCAGGACCCCCGGGAAGGGGCAGCAGGCAGTGGTCAGATACTTGAGGAGGTCTGGGTCCTGCACCAGAGAGCCCAGGACCCCGCCCCGTGGAGCTCACGGGGAACAGATGACTCAGAGAACTAATGAGGCTGATGAGGACGTGAGGGTGGGGGAGGGGCGACACCAGCTAGGGCCGGGAAGTTCTCCTGGGGAGCTAACCTTGAAGCTAAAACCTAAATGTCAGGTTGAAGGCAGTCAGGGAAGATGGACCCAGGGTGGGTGAGGGGAAGGATCCTCAGAGTGGAGGGGACAGCAAGTGTAAAGGGCTCTGGGTGGGAGGGAGGTGGCTTGTTCAAGAACAGAGACAGAAGGTTGTCAGGGCTGGGATGTAATGAGCAGAGGAAGGAGGGACAGGGGACCAGGGGACCAAGACAGTGTAGCCAAGAGCCAGCTCCTGTCATCCACAGCAATGATGGCCTTCACGCTCTATTCCAGTCTCGGTGGCGTTGAGATATTATTCTCTTGGAGGGAATAAAATATTGGATGGTTGGATAGACGGACACGCCCTTGCGTGTTGCTTAGAAGAAAATCTTTACACAAATTACCTTCAACAGTTTATTTGAGCGAAGAATGATTCACACATGGGGCAGCTGTCAGAACCAGAAGGCATTCAGGGAGGTCCACCCAGCAGCGGGAGTGGCCCCAGGGGAACCCAGGAGCCAGGTGGCGATGTCGCCTGATTGGCCGCAGCTAGGCGCCAGCTTGTTTGGATGGGGTGGGATGAGGCATTTGCCTTCTGTGGACATGCCCACCCAAACTGGGATGGATGAGGGAGAGACTGCGAAATGAAAAGGATGCTCGAGGCCATGTTTATTGCAGACAGCAGGGGACAGGAAGGGCCAGGGAGGTGGTCAGTGCAGAGTGTTGGGACCAGGAAAACCAGAGAGCCACAGAGCCATGCTGCAGAACCCGGACTCAGACCACAAAGCAGATGCAACCCGCAGGGATCGTTGCCCTGTGGGTCCCGTGGCTGCGGGGAGCTGGCTTTCTCTTAAAACTGTCTCTTACTGATGTTATAATGATGTCGCCTCCAAAGAATGGGATCTGAGTTCCTTGGCCGGCCGCGCTCTCCTCCCGGGCCGGCAGGGGGCGGCGTGGAGCCGGCGGCCCGCGGGCTGAGCCCTGGCTGCTTCCCGCAGACGGCGCAGATCCTCATCGGCCTCATCCACCTGGGCTTCGGCAGCGTCCTGCTCATGGTCCGCCGGGGCCACCTGGGGATGCTCTTCATCGAAGGCGGCGTCCCCTTCTGGGGAGGAGCCTGCGTGAGTGCCGGGCCATCTGAGGGGCCCCCACCCAGTCTCACCTGTCCCCCTGCCTCACCCCCACATTGTCCTAGGCTCCTCTCCTCCTAGCTGGGACCTAAAGCACTTCCTACGAGAACCAGAGCCTAAGTCCAACTCCTGACCCCCAACCTGAGCCTGACCTAGGTAGGGAAGGTTCCAGCAAACAGCCGGAGCAGGCTGCCAAAAAAGGATGGCCCAGCCACATGCCTACCACCTGAGCCTAAGGCTCACCCCACCTCCAAACCCCTCGGCTCCCTCTGAACTCTACCCCAGGGAGTCTGACCAGCCCAGAAAGCCCTGCGCCCATTCCTCTGACCACACCTCACTGGCCAGCTGCCCACCCTTGCTGGACAACCAGGTGAGGGCCTCCTGATCATCTCCAGTGAGAAAGGCGCATTTCAGTGTTTGCAAAGTGAACGCCGTTCGCGCCTTTGCAAAAGCTTTGGGGTCAGGCCAGTGGGGTCTGAATCCCAGTCCCACCACTTATGATCATGACGTCCCTTAGGCAAGTCACTGAAACTCAAGCCTCAGCTTCCTCCACTAAGAACTGGGTTCCTAGCCACAGCCCTGACCACTCCACAGTTTGCTGAGGAAATCAAGAGATGATACAGAACAGAGCCAGTGACTAGCCCTCAAGTTCTGCAGCTAATGGCGACTACCGTTTGTGAGGACTCCCCTGATGGAGAGAGTCAGGTTTGCAGGAGGGCCTCCTGGGGAGGCAAACACAGACACAGCATCTTTCTTCCCCTGTCCAGGCGGCCTCCAGCAAGAGGCCAAACCCCCAAAAAATGGGGTCCAGAGAGGCCAAAATTGCTGACACGCCATGGCTAGAGAAGGATGGTCACTTGGCCATGCTTGGGGACTGGCGCTAACTCTTAATGGTCCAGAGTGACCCAAAGTTGGAGGAAAATGTGGGCAAATTGGACACTTTACAAGAAAAAAAAATCACAACAGGGAGAAAGAAAGGAGTCCCCTTCTTTCCTGAGCTCCCTCCTGCCAGGCTCTGTCACACAACATGCCTCAGAGGGACGTCAAACATGGTGGAAGGGAAAAATCAAAGTAAGAACCTGCTCTTCAAGCTCAGGAGACATCAGGGTCGGGAGACCCAGGCAGGACTTCCCCAGCCTCAACACCTAATCATTCCATGGGGTCTGCACACTGCTGGCCTCTGGGGACCCCAGAAAGTCCACATGGATAGCTTTCCTCAGAGGTTCACGGGAGTCCTCACGGGCACAGAAGGAAGGAGACAGGACAGCTGAGCCATGGCTCCAGCTGGGACTCCTCTGTGCAGCCCTGGGCCAGTCACTGCCCCTCTCTGAGGCTCAGCTTCCTTGTTGGCCTCCAGCGCTGGGAGCTGGACTCTAAATCCAGTGCCATCTTGACACAGCCAGTTGATGCTGAAGAGGCAACTCCACATCTCAAAACTAAGCTCAGTTCCCGCCCCGTTTCCAACCCTACCCCTCCCTCATCTTGGCAAAAGACACGGCCATCCATCCAGTTGCCAAAGCCAAAAGCATGCCAAGAGTCATCCTGGACTCCTCCTCCCACTCCCACATCAGCGCACCAGCAGGGCCACGGACTTGGCCTCCAGAGCAAGGCTGCGCTGGCCCACCTCTCCTCCGCTATCGCATACCCTGCTGCTCACTGCCTGGACGGCTGTGGTGGCTCCCTCCTAGTCCTCATCCCCTGTGTCCCCAGGGCCTCTGGGACCTCACCGTCTCCCTCTGGCCTTTCCATGTGACCCGTCCCTGCACCTCTCCAGCATGGCAGCAGCGAACCACAAGCTGCCAGGCCTGCTGAGTGCGGGGCCCAGAACCGCTGAGTGCCACTGCCACCTGCCCGCAGTCCAGCCGGTCACAGAGCCAGCCTAGAGACGACTGCCCAGCCCATGGGCGCCATGAGGCAGGTCCCTCGGGAGCCATCCCTGGAGCCGGCCTCTGCACCCCACAAACTCTGCACCTCTCCCTGCAGCTCAGAGGCCTCTCCTGTCCATCCTCCAACCTCAAGTACCCCCACGGCTCCTGGTCACTACACCCCCACCTTTCTCCAGTGTTTGTGAAGTGTCTGTGCTGCCCAGCAGGACAGAAGCCCCGTGAGGATATGATGTCAGTGGGACACCTACCTTGGAAGCGCTGGCCCCAATTCCCTGCACAGACCCTCACAGACTCCTTTAGACCCTTGAGAGAGACCCCGAGGTGCCTGGCCAGAAGGCAGACAGCTTGGTGGCCAGGAAGCAGCTGCTGCCCTGTCCCTGGTACCCGTGACCTCTTCACAGAGCCCTGGCAAGATGTGCCCTGGACAGCGTCCCTGCCGAAGCCTCACTGGACCCCTCTTTCCCACAGTTCATCATCTCTGGGTCCCTCTCTGTGGCAGCCGAGAAGAACCACACCAGCTGCCTGGTAAGTGTGAATGGCCGTGGGGACCAGGGGCCGAGGGGGCCGAGGCGGATTCCACTCCGCTCCCCCCACCCGCCCACTCCCTCATGTGGCTCATTCGACAAGCGTTTCCTGGACATCTGCTTAGTGCCAGAGACAGGGCAACCAGACATAAAGTGCACGTGGACAGGAGGAGACAGGACACACTTCCAAATACAATCCAGGGTAGAAAGGGGGCGACCAGGGATGCAGCGCTCACCGTCACCCAGAGAGAGGGAGACACACGAGGTGCCCTGGGAGAGCAGGCAGCCCTGCGGGGCCTGGTGGGCAGGCGGTTCTCACAAAGGCCTCCACCTGAGCTCTTTCCACAGCAGGAGGGAGGCAGAGGCCTGCTGCCAACCTTGCCCAGGGAGGCCACGAAGGCGACCAGGCCCTTCTCCCTAGCAGCTTCCAGAAGGAAAGGGAAGCAGAGGGCATCCTTCTGCGGCCCCAGGGACGAAGAGGAGAGGAGAACAATCCAGGAGAGCAGCCAGGCCCAGGGAGCAGGGCCACTGCTCCCACGGTCCCTGAGGCGGGGTGGAGGAGGCTGGCGTGGCCAGCTGCCGCCCCTGTCCTTTCTCCGCTGTCTCTTTGCCCTGGTCCTTTCCCTCATGTCCCTCTCCGTCCGGCAGGTGCGGAGCAGTCTGGGGACCAACATCCTCAGCGCCATGGCGGCCTTTGCTGGAACGGCCATTCTGCTCATGGATTTTGGTGTCACTAACTGGGTGTGTCGCCAGTGCCCCCAACTTGGAGAACAGTAGAGCCACACCCAGGAGGGGACGGGAAGTGACAGTTTGCAGCCCCAGAGTACTGAGGGTCTGTCAGTCCTGATAGATCCCACAAATGGGCAGCAAGGGGAACCGGGAAGCAGCCTGGGAGGGTGAAGGGGGTGCAGGATGGCCCAGGAAGAGTGGTTGCAGGCACAGCTGGGACACCCCGCGGCAACCTGGCACCGGGTATTCCCACTGGGGTGGGAGGTGCTTGTCACAGGCTTGCCTTGACTGTGGGCTTTGGTCCCCAGGATGTGGGCAGGGGCTATCTGGCAGTGCTCACCATCTTCACCATCCTGGAATTCTTCATCGCAGTCATTGCCACCCACTTTGGGTGCCAAGCCACACGTGCCCAAGCCAACGCGGTGAGTACTCCCACCCTACGCCAAGTCATATATGGCCCTTTAGGGAGGGCTGTGGGCATTGAAGGCTCCCTGCCTCCAGCCTCCTCCCACTTCCCTCTGGAAAGCACGTGGAGGGACTGCCGTGCAGCGACATCACCAGTCCCAAACAAGTCCTCGCACATCCATGAAGATGAGACTGTTCACCCCGTGGCCACGCGGGGGCGCCGCTGCGCTGAGCCTGCGGGCTGAGCCAAAGCCTGGGCTGGGATTGGGGGACTCTCCAGGAATTCACTATAAGGGAGACACGGACATTGGAAGAGGTAGCATGACTGGGGTGGAAATTGAGCTTATTTTCCGAGAAGATGGAGAAAAGGGAAATCAAAAGGGGGGCCATGGGGAGCATTCAAAGTCGAGGAACCACTTAGAGCAAAAGCTGCCTGGGCAGGAAAATGAAGCGCAAGGGGTGGAGATTGCTGCCGGGGTGGGGTGGGAGGGCTCCTGAAGGTCTTGGGCAGGGGAGTGAGCTGGGTTCAGGAAAACAGTCCAGAGGACTGGAGGCCAGAGCTATGGGCCAGCAGTTCCTGTGAATGGAAGTCCTCAATCAGGACAGGGACAGTCCGGAGAGATCACACGGGAGGATTAGCTCCTAGAGAAATGGGATTTTTGTCTGCTTTGCTCACTGCTGTGTTCCCAGTGGCTGGGTAGTAGTTGGACCCAGCAAATGTTTTCCTAAATATTGGCTGAATGAATGACAAATTCCGAGCTTGCAGTTCCCGCTTGCAGGATGCGTCTGGAGGGTGCTGCTCTCAGAGTGCCCACAAGAGGGCACTACTGTAACACACCCGAAGGCCTCAGAGGGCTCCAGGACTTTGACTGGGTTCCTTTTCTTCGCAGTCTGTGATTTTCCTGCCAAATGCCTTCAGCACAGACTTCAACATCCCCAGCCCAGCAGCCTCCCCGCCCCCTGCCTATGACAATGTGGCATATATGCCCAAGGAGTCCTCCGAGTAGCAAGCTGTGACTCACACAGGTTGGAGTCCAGCCTTTACCCTCTCTTCCGACTCTCCCCACCCCCGCCTTGCTCATAGAGGGCAGCCCTTCCCCAGGTGTCCCCTCCAAGCCACACACGTGGTGGCACTAAGTGTTCCCCAGGGGTTTCTTTCCAGGGTTCATGTCCTTCAGTCCCTGAGCCCTGCCCACCCTTCCAGGGATGTCCCCTGGTGCTGCTCAGGGTTTCTCTCTGCTCCCTGGGGGAACTCCCGACCTCGGTGGAGACTCAGATTGAGACCTAGCCTAGCCCACAGGACTTTGGAAGGTCATTAAGTTCAGAACCCAGAATGTTCCAGAATGTTGTGGTACACAGTGAAGCTGTCCTCCCTTCCCAGGGTGGCTGGGGACCCTTCTGTGCCTTTCCCTGCTCCTCCCCCACCCCCACTGCCTGAGGAACAAGGCTGTCCCTGAAGGTGTCCATGGGACCTGGACTGGGTCTCCTAGGGACGTGGACGACACCTTCAGCCCAGTATCCACAGGTCCTGGTGCGTGGTTTGTCTCATCCACACCACAGAGGAAAATAAACTGTGTGGCTTAAATTTCAAGTCTGTCTCATGGCAATGACTTACTTTTTTAACCTCAGGAACTTCTAAGGGTGGACTTAGGTTTATCAGAGGTCCTGAGAAGAAGGGAAGGAATCAGGGAGGAAAAGAGAAGGAGAAACTAAAGGAAGAGGGAGGTTAGCCCCAAGTTGAGACCACAGCCCAGCCCACTGTCCTCTGCTAACCAAGTCCCTCAAAGGTTGTGTGGGGGCCACATATCACAGATTAGTTAGGAGGAATTAAAGAGCTGGGATACTCCCTCGAATCCCAGGCTGGAACTTGAGGAGACTGGAAGTCCCCTAGAGATGTCCCCTGTCCCGACAGCATGGAGCCACAATGTAAAGATGGCTGCAGCTGTGCCGGGACTGTGCCCCCACGTGCATTCCAGGGAGGGCCAGATGTGCAATGTGGATTTTTGAAGACTTTACAGCAAATAAAAGGGACAGTGTCCACCACTGAGAGACTTCAGCAGAGGTCACCAAGAACAGAACTTGTAAATTGGAAGTCATGGAAGTGACTGGGTCATCCTGAATTTGCAAGTTTAATCTTTCTAGCTCTGAGAGGCAAAGGGAGGTAGAGGGGTAATGTCCATGGAGAAGAAGAATGCTGGGAGCTACAGAACTATTAAAAGAAATTAAAGAAGGTCTACATAAACGAAGAGAGATATACTATGTTCATGGATGGCTTGATTCGTTAAAATGTCATCCTTCTCCAAAATGTATCCAGAGAGTCAATAGAATCACATTCAAAATTCCGGTGGTCTGTTTGAGAGGAAATTGACAGCTAATTCTAACATTCCTGTGGAAATTCAAAGGACCTAGTACACCCAAGAAAAACTCAAAGACAGGCAAAGTTGGAGGACTGAAATGACCAGACTTCAAGACATGGTGTAAAACAATAATTCGGAAAACATAATTTTCATGCAAAAAATAAACAAACAGACCAAGGGGACAACAAAGCCCAGAAAGAGACCCTCACTGAGTCACTTGAGCTATGACAGAGGCCCAAATGCAGTTCAGTGGAGAAAGAATGTTCTTTTCAATCGATGGTTCCAGAGGAAATTGGATATTGGTATAGAAAAGAAAATAAACTTTAATTCCCTCCTTGTACCATACATAGAAATTTATTCTAAATGAGTCCTAGATCCAAACTTTAAAATTAAAACAAGATTCTAAAATGATAAGAAAAATATCTTTATTACTTTGGGTTAAGCAAAGATTTCTTAAACTGGACACACACAAAAATAAACAATTTTCATAAACAAAAAGACTGATAAGTTGGAATTTATTAAAATTAAGAACTCCAGTTTAGCAAAAAATCAGGAGTGTGAAGATGCAAACCACAGACAAGGGAAAATGTGTTTTTTTTTGTTTGTTTGTTTGTTTTTTTTCTTTTTTTTTTTATTGGTCGTTCATAACATTACATAGTTCTTAATACATCATATTACACGGTTGATTCACGTGGATTATGAACTCCTGCTTTTACCCCTTATACAAATTGCTGTATCACATCAGTTTCCCTTCCATTGATTGACATATTGCCTTTCTAGTGTCTGATGTATTCTGATGTCTGTCCTATTCTCTACTATCCCCCCTCCCCTCCCCTCCCCTCCCCTCCCCTTTTCTCTCTCTACCCCTTCTACTGTAAATCATTTCTTCCATTTGTATTATCTTGTCTTACCCCTCCTTTCCTCTTATATGACATTTTGTATAACCCTGAGGATCGCCTTCCATTTCCATGCAATTTCCCTTCTCACTCCCTTTCCCTCCCACCTCTCATCCCTGTTTAATGTAAATCTTCTTCTCAAGCTCTTCGTCCCTACCCTGTCCTTGTTTACTCCCCTTATATCAAAGGAGTCATTTGGTATTTGTTTTTTAAAGATTGACTAGCTTCACTTAGCATAATCTGCTCTAATGCCATCCATTTCCCTCCAAATTCTATGATTTTGTCATTTTTTAATGCAGAGTAATACTCCATAGTATATAAATGCCACATTTTTTTTATCCATTCATCTATTGAAGGGCATCTAGGCTGGTTCCATAGTCTTGCTATCGTGAATTGAGCTACTATGAACATCGATGTAGCAGTGTCCCTGTAGCATGCTCTTGTTAGGGCTTTAGGGAATAGACCGAGAAGGGGAATAGCTGGGTCGAATGCTGGTTCCATTCCCAGCTTTCCAAGAAATCTCCATACTGCTTTCCAAATTGGCTGCACCAATTTGCAGTCCCACCAGCAATGAACAAGAGTGCCCTTTTCCCCGCATCCTCTCCAGCACTTATTGTTGTTTGACTTCCTAATGGCTGCCAGTCTTACTGGAGTGAGATGGTATCTTAGGGTAGTTTTGATTTGCATTTCTCTGACTGCTAGCGATGGTGAGCATTTTTTCATGTACTTGTTGATTGATTGTATGTCCTCCTCTGAGAAGTGTCTGTTCAGGTCCTTGGCCCATTTATTGATTGGGTTATTTGTTATCTTATTGTCTAATTTTTTGAGTTCTTTGTATATTCTGGTTATTAGGGCTCTATCTGAAGTGTGTGGAGTAAAGATTTGTTCCCAGGATGTAGGCTCCCTGTTTATCTCTCTTATTGTTTCTTTTGCTGAGAAAAAACTTTTTAGTTTGAGTAAGTCCCATTTGTTGATTCTAGTTGTTAACTCTAGCACTATGGGTGTCCTATTGAGGAATTTGGAGCCCGATCCCACAGCGTGTAGATCATAACCAACTTTTTCTTCTATCAGATGCCATGTCTCTGATTTAATATCAAGCTCCTTGATCCATTTTGAGTTAACTTTTGTGCATGGCGAGAGATAGGGATTCAGATTCATTTTGGTGCAAATGGATTTCCAGTTTTCCCAGCACCATTTGTTGAAGATGCTATCCTTCCTCCATTGCATGCTTTTAGCCCCTTTATCAAAAATAAGATAGTTGTAGTTTTGTGGATTGGTTACTGTGTCCTCTATTCTGTACCATTGGTCCACCCGCCTGTTTTGGTACCAGTACCATGCTGTTTTTGTTACTATTGCTCTGTAGTATAGTTTGAAGTCTGGTATCGCTATACCGCCTGATTCACACTTCCTGCTTAGTATTGTTTTTGCTATTCTGGGTCTTTTATTATTCCATATGAATTTCATGATTCTTTTATCTATTTCTACAAGATATGCTGTTGGGATTTTGATTGGCATTGCATTGAACTTATATAGGACTTTTGGTAATATCGCCATTTTGATGATGTTAGTTCTGCCTATCCATGAGCAGGGTATATTTTTCCATCTTCTAAGGTCTTCTTCTATGTCTTTCTTTAGGGTTCTGTAATTTTCATTGTATAAATCTTTCACCTCTTTTGTTAGGTTGATTCCCAAGTATTTTATTTTTGGGGGGGATATTGTGAATGGAGTAGTTGTCCTCATTTCCGTTTCAGAGGATTTGTCGCTGATATACAGGAATGCCTTTGATTTATGCGTGTTGATCTTATATCCTGCCACTTTGCTGAATTCATTTATTAGCTCTAATAGTTTCTTTGTAGACCCTTTTGGGTCTGCTAGGTATAGAATCATGTCATCTGCAAATAGTGATAATTTAAGTTCTTCTTTTCCTATTTTTATGCCTTTAATTTCTTTCGTCTGTCTAATTGCTCTGGCCAGTGTTTCGAGGACTATGTTGAACAGAAGTGGTGAGAGAGGGCATCCCTGTCTTGTACCAGATCTTAGAGGGAATGCCTTCAATTTTTCTCCATTCAGAATGATGCTGGCCTGTGGCTTATCATAGATTGCTTTTACAATGTTGAGGTATGATCCAGTTATCCCTAATTTTTCTAGAGTTTTGAACATAAAGGGATGCTGTACTTTGTCGAAAGCTTTTTCTGCATCTATCAAGATGATCATATGGTTCTTATTTTTAAGTCTATTGATGTGGTGGATAACATTTATTGATTTCCGTATATTGAACCAACCTTGCATACCAGGGATGAATCCTACTTGATCATGGTGTATAATTTTTTTGATATGTATTTGAATCCGATTCGCCAGAATTTTATTGAGGATTTTTGCATCAAGGTTCATTAGAGATATTGGTCTGTAGTTTTCTTTCTTTGAAGTGTCTTTGTCTGGTTTCGGAATCAGGGTGATGTTGGCCTCGTAGAACGAATTTGGAAGTTCTCCCTCTTTTTATATTTCCTGAAATAGCTTGAAAAGTATTGGTGTTAGTTCCTCTTTAAAGGTTTTGTAAAACTCTGCTGTATACCCATCCGGTCCTGGACTTTTCTTAGTTGGTAGTCTTTTGATGGTTTCTTCTATTTCCTCTATTGTTATTGGTCTGTTTAGGTTGTCTATATCCTCCTGGCTCAATCTGGGCAGATCATAAGACTCAAGGAATTTATCTATGCCTTCACTATCTTCTATTTTATTGGAGTATAAGGATTCAAAGTAATTTCTGATTATCTTCTGTATTTCTGAAGTGTCTGTTGTGATATTGCCTTTTTCATCCCGTATGCTAGTAATTTGGGTTCTCTCTCTTCTTCTCTTCGTTAGCATGGCTAAGGGTCTGTCAATTTTATTTATTTTTTCAAAGAACCAGCTTTTAGTTTTGTCAATTTTTTCAATTGTTTCTTTTGTTTCAATTTCATTAATTTCAGCTCTGATTTTAATTATTTCTTGCCTTCTACTTCTTTTGCTGTTGTTTTGCTCTTCTTTTTCTAGGATTTTGAGATGAAGTATGAGATCATTTATTTGTTGGTTTTTTCTTTTTTTGAGGAATGAACTCCAAGCAATGAATTTTCCTCTTAGAACCGCTTTCAATGTGTCCCATAGATTCCGATATGTTGTGTCTGTGTTTTCATTTAACTCTAGGAATTTTTTAATTTCCTCCTTGATGTCTTCTAAAACCCATTGATCACTCAGCAACCTATTGTTCATTCTCCAGGTGATGCTTGATTTTTCCTTTCTTCTTTTATCATTGATTTTCAGTTTCATTCCATTATGATCAGACAAGATGCATGGTATTATCTCTACCTCTTTGTATTGTCTAAGAGTTGCCCTGTGACATAGTATATGGTCTATTTTTGAGAAGGTTCCATGTGCTGCTGAGAAAAAAGTGTAGCTACTTGATGTTGGGTGGTATAGTCTATATATGTCAATTAAGTCTAGGTTGTTAATTGTGTTATTGAGTTCTATAGTTTCCTTATTTAACTTTTGTTTGGAAGATCTGTCCAGTGGTGAGAGAGGTGTGTTGAAGTCTCCCATGATTACTGTATGGTGGTCTATTAGACTCTTGAACTTGAGAAGAGTTTGCTTGATGAACACGGCTGCACCATTATTTGGGGCATATATATTTATGAGTGTTATGTCTTGTTGGTGTATGGTTCCCTTGAGCAGTATGAAGTGTCCTTCTTTATCCCTTTTGATTAGCTTTGGCTTGAAATCTATTTTATTAGATATGAGTATGGACACTCCTGCTTGTTTCCGTGGTCCATATGAGTGATATGATTTTTCCCAACCTTTCACCTTCAGTCTATGTACATCTTTTCCTATCAAATGCGTCTCCTGTAGACAGCATATTGTTGGGTTTTGTTTTGTGATCCATTCTACTAGCCTGTGTCTCTTAATTGGTGAGTTTAAGCCATTAACATTTAGGGTTATTATTGAGATATGGTTTGTTCTTCTATCCATATTTGTTTATTGATGTTACTAAACCTGATTTGTTATCCTCTTTGACTACTTTCCCCCCTTTACTGTCCTACCTCCCATTGTTGGTTATCAATGTTATTTTCCATTAAGGGAAAATGTTTTGAAATATCTAATATCTGACAGAGATCTCACATGCAGGGATAGGTAAATAAGTCCTAGGAATTAGTAAGGAAAAGACAGACTCCTAATTTAAAGTGGGCAAAGGACTTGAGCCACCACTGCACCAAGAAGGATATCCAAATGGGCATTAATTAAAGCTAGGCACGGTGACAGACACCTGTAATCCCAGTGGCTTGGATTGGGAGGCTGAGACAGGAGGATCACAACTTAGTGAGGCCTTAAGCAACTTAATGAGACCCTGTCTCACAATGAAAAAAATAAAAAGGGCTGGGGATATGGCTTACTGGTGAAGCGCCCCTGGGTTCAAAAAACCCAGTATCAAAAAAAAAAAAGCCATTAAATGTGTTCAATGTCATTAGTCAATAGACAAGCATAAATTAAAACTCCAGGGAGATTCCACAATATGCCAGGAGGCCTACCATTAAAAAGACTGACTTCTAACACCAGTGGGTTTGGGGACTCAGCTTCTTCTGCATTGCTGGTGACAGGATAATAAAATGACTACACTGGGGAAAAAAAAAAGTCTGGCCAGATCTACTAAAGCAAACCCCATGCCCATGTTCTAACCCAACATTCTATTCCTGGATACATACCCAACAGAAATGAGTGAATGTCACCAAAAGACAGGTGCAAGAGCTCTGGGTGACACCTTTACTCATAATAAAACTTGAGCTTCTCAAATGTCCATCAGTCCTAGATCAGGTAATTAAATTATAGTAGACATATTCAAAAGGAACGATGTGAAAGAACCGCCAATCGACATCTAACACATGGATGAATCTAACTGAAAAAAGGCAAGCTTTGGGAGCATCCTTCTGTTGATATGAATTTTGAGGACGGGCCTCCAAAATGAATGTTGACAATGCACCGCTGAGTGCCCTAGGAAACAGCAGTGCTGACTGAGCGGGGCGTGGGGCATCTCTGTGTCCCGATCTGAGCGATGAGGATGTGGTGGAGTAAAAATTACCTGGATGCACTTAAGCACTCCACTGTATGTTATCACCTCTGCTTTAAAAGGTGGAGCTAAAATTAGAAAGCGGTACCGTCTTACTGACAGGTTTCTGCAGAACCCAAACCTAATGGCTTAAAAGCACACACAGTCACTGTCAAGCGGTGCCTGTGGTCCGGATCTGGGCACAGCCCAGGGAGGTCCTCTGCCTTGCGACTCTCAGGCTGCAGTCAAGGTGGCCACGGGGCTGCGCTCTCATCTGGAGGCTCAAATGGTGAAGAATCGCTTCCAGGCTCACTCAGGCTGAGGGCAGCATTCGTTCCCTTGAAGCTTTGGGGTTGAGGGCCCCCGCTTCTTTCTGGCTCTGAGGTTCAGTTGCCTGTGGCCCCAGAGGCCGGCTTCTTGGGCCCCATCGACCTCTGACCCCATCAACCTCTCTAGCAGGAGGCAGTCCTCATAACAAAGTAATGAAATGACGGAAGCCACCGCCCACCTCTTTGTACCAAGCTCTCTGGTGGACACAAGTCACAGGTCCCACCCACTCTCAAAGAGAAGGGTGAGTGGGGGGCCCTTAGAGTCTACCCACCACGGTTACGTTTCTGCTCATTTATACCTGGCAGGTGTGAATATGGGTTGTATTTAACTCACTCCCATTTTTTAAAAATACCGTCCTGTCCCCTACGTCCCTCTAGCTCTGGGTTTTCTGTCCTCTCCTTACCACAGTCCCCACTTCCTGACCCACTGAAATCCCTGTCATGGATCTCATGGTCACCAGAGTCAGTGAGCTCCTTAAAGCCCTGATTTTAAACACGATCACTCTAGCCATTTCTTTAATGTCGCCTGCCCCTCTGTGCGCAGCACACAGCCCTGTGTGATCTCAAGCTGCTTTGCTTTCATCTAACCATCTACTCAGCAGCGGCCTTTGGAAGCCGATGATAAGTCCTGGCTCCGGAGACAGCGGATGTTAGCCAAGGTCCTTGCCCTCACAGAGTTCACATTAGCCATCTGTGCCCACCCTCTGCCTCCCCCCAGATCTCTTCTCTGAGCAGCTCCAGCACCTCCTTCCATGGCCCACTGGGGAGGAATTTATATCATCCACACAAGTCCCTTTCCCACCCGTGTCCCTGATGACAGCGGGTGTCACGACAGACCTTGCTGCCCCGGCCAGAAGCCCAGCATGCGTCCCTTCTCTCTCAGCCCCACGTGCCCTCTGCCCCCTGGATTTTCCTGGCTCTCGATGTTTCCACTCAGCCCAGTCTCCTCCGACCTTCCCCCGAGACTCTCACTGGTCATTATCTGTCACCTGCATCCTGGCATTCAGGACCCTGCCCCCCCACCCAACCCCTGGCCCAGGCTGGTCCGACCCATCTCTGGAAAGATCACAGCCGTGGGGCTGCTTCTAAAGCACCACAGTAATTGACTCACTGCTCTCCAGACAGCATCGAGACTCTCCTTTGCCCTCAGGCTAAAGTACAAACTCTAGCTCTTGGAGCCACGGAGAGGTAGCCCCCAGCCCCACAGCCTTGACCCTCCTCTTGCGCTTGACCCGGCAGCCACCAAGGAGCTCTGTGAGGCCTGTCTGCCTGGGAAGCTGTCCCTGCCTGCCTCCTGCTCTCCCACTTGCCCGGCTCAACCCCCGATCCTCCTTCAGGTCTCTGTTTAGAGGCCACTCCCACCCATTGGCCTTCCCTGCCCTCGTCCTCTCTCCCCTCCAGGTCTCTGCCCAGCCCTCCCCATGCCCGCCTTCCCAGTGTCACACCACTGACCCACCCAGAACCAGGCTGACCTCCCGGATCTGCTTTTCCCCTACTGCGACTTGAACAACAAGTGACCACAGATGTAGTGGCTCGGCCCAACACAAATCTCCTGCCCTCCAGTTCGGAGGTCCAAAGTCCTAAAGTCAAGGTGTCCACAGGGCATCTTCCATGCACAAACTCCTTTAACCCTCCAGTAACTCCTCCCAGGTACTATTAGCACATTTTACCGAAGGGAAAATTGAGTCCCGGAGAGTTCAACTGACTCACCCAAGACCACATGACTGTGAAGTGGTAGAATCGAGATTTGAATGCAGGCAGGTGGATTCCTGCACCAGCTCTGACGTGCTAGGCTGTGCTCGGCAAGTTGAAGTCACTGTGCCCGGGTACTGGGGAGGGACCGTCTGAGAAGCCTTGCTTGGTGCTTCCCTGCTTCAGTACGGGAAGCTGGAGAGAGAAGCCAGACAGAAAAGGGAGCCCAGCTCCCCACCTCCTGAACCCGAAGAAGCTCACAGAGGACCTGCAGATCCCGGAGCTGGCACTGTGCCCAGGGGCGCGGGGAGGGGTGGGAGAGGGTGCCAGGGCAAAGCCAGACAGCTTGCCCAGGGCTGCCTGATGCGATTCACCAGCCATGCCCAGATCCTGATGCCAACAAATCGACTGTGGGACAATCAGATAAACTTGAACATGGACTTGGTACTTTACACCTAGTGAGTAGTAAAGCTGGGATGAGAACAGGCGTTTCTAACCCCTAGTGTATTTCCTGGACTCGAGCGGTTTCTGAATGCACAGCAGAGACCTGCAGGGCTTTGGGCTTTTGCACTGAGCATGCTTCGGTGGACTCCAGGACTTCATTTAAGTTACACAGTGGTGATCACGTGGTCCTACTTCTAAAGAGTCCGAATCTTTAGAATAAACAGCAAAGTGCTTACCAACGGAACGGCAGAATGTCTGGGTTTTGCTTACCAGCCAGGAGAACAAGGCCAGCCAAGAACCAATGACGGCCCTGGCCTGGGGACAGGATGAGGGGGGATTGTGACATCATTCTCTCCATTTTTGTGAATGCTTAAAATTTACCAAAATTAAAAAGATCCTTTCAAAACACTCAGCCTCTGACTCTGTGACGATCACAAGCACCTTGACGCCAAGAGTCCTGTGCCATGAACAGGATCCACTGTCCATGTAGTCTTTGCAACCAAAAAAAGACACGAGGGGCCCTAAAGTGTTCCCCTGCCTACGTTTGGGGATGGGAGAAGTTCTGACAGCTTTACGCAGCTGGGCGTAAAGCAGGGGGTGGGTCCGGGAGGGAAGAGATCCAAAGTCTAACGTTGTAAAGATGTTCTGATTTCCCAGCGCTCTGTGGGGCCAAGGCAGCTCAGGGTGCAGGACATGGCAGAAGCTCAGAAAGGAGGTCCCCAGACCAGGTGAGTGGGCCCTCCTCACAAAGAGGGGGATGTCTCTGCGACTCCTCGTGGGCTTGGTGGGTGGGCGAGCAAGAGGACCGAGTTTCATACCCATCGAGTCAGTGGTTGTCTGTCAGGTTGGAGGTGGATGGGTGTCATTTAAGTCCCCCAAAAGGAGCAGATGCCAGCCTTTCGCAACCCACCACCCCCACAGCTAGAGAATGGGTGTCCCACGCTGTGGGGAGGATCTGCAAAGTGGGTGCACCATCAGCCTCTGCCCCAGGGAGAGCCCCATCCTGCGGCCAGTCACTGCCCTTAGAACTGGGAGGAACCTCCGTCCGCTCTGACCCAGTCCTGGAGACACACACAGAGACAATATGGAGAAAGCAGAGGACAGGGACCTGTCCAGGACCACCCTTTCCAGAACAGAGGACTCTGTTCCCCCCAGACCCTGGGGCCCCTGGCAGGTGACCTCCCCTTTACCCCAGGACCCCAACCTGAGGCACTGAAGGGGGTGGCCTTGGAACATACACAGGCCTTTTTCTAACTGGTGAGCACTGAAACCCGATCCTCTAAGGTCCCCACCAGCCTCTATCACATGGTGCTACTCGGGGCCTCTGACTGCCACCTGTCTGCTTGGGGCACACGCCCACACGCGCACACACACACACCCAGAAGCTCTCCCTGTCCCCTGGGCTTCCCCTGCACAGTCTGACCAGGGTCACGTTATTCATGCCCAGGTTTTCTCCTCCTGCATGACCGACCGCAGACCTGCCAGGGACAGATCTCACTGGTTCCAGCAGGGGCGCTATGGTGTCCAGTTCAGAACTCCATAGACAAACCCGCGAATGGCAGTCTGGGTTCTCAGGACACTGGCTTGATCCGCTGGGAGCTCTCCGTCCCTCCCCACCACCTCCCCCACCCCCAGGAGCCCCGCTCCCCCGCCCCTCTTGCTGTGGGCAGGATTCAGGTGGAGGCAATAAACTGTCAACTCCCAATGACAGAGGTGGGATGTGTCCCGTCTTGTCAGAGGGCCAACCAAGGGCCAGGTGGGGCCCAGCTGGCGGGATTCCAGGCATGTGATAGATTGGCGCTAAGCTGGCTGACATGGGTGACTAAGGGCCGGGCCCAGCATCTGTGACCTCTCTCTCCTAACCCTCACAGCCCATGCGCCAGGGCTGGCCCTAGGCTCCCTGTGTGCAGATGAGGAGAGACAGACACTGAGATGTCTAGACCTACCCAGGTCACAGCTCCCAGGAGTAGAGCCAGGATGGGGCCCTGGCCTGTCCCCTCTCAGTGCTGGTGGTCCAGCCCACTCTGCTGCTCTTCTGGGGGACGAGAGGCTCCTGCCCAGCTCTGTTCCTGCCCTCCCAGGGCTGCAGAAGCAAAGGGGAATGTGCAGGACCCAGGGTGCTCACAGGCCCTGTACTGAGCACCAAAACCCTGCTCGGTATCCCTGGGATGCCAGGCTGGCTGGACTGTGGTCCCTGGGGAGGGGACAATGCTAAGGAATTTCCTCCCCCCTGCCCCCATTCTGCCAGCTGACCTTCACCCCAAAGCAGCCCTGCAGGTGCAGTGGGCCGGGGCCACAGGATATGCACATCGCAGGACTCAGTTCACCCTGGGTCTCCACAGAGGCAGTGAGACTTCACCAAGCCTTCCCCCTGGCATTCTCTAGCTGTGGGGGTGGGAGGTTGCTAAAGGCTTGCAGCTCCTCTCCTCCTGTTATAGGAAGGCCCTGGAGCAGCGTCCACCCCGGGAGAGAAACAGTTCCTGTTGATAGTAATCTGAGAGATCAGAGCCAATCCCCATCACCACCGTGGTACATATCCCACAAGAAAGCCAAAAAGAAAGCAAAGAAGGTCAAAAAATAAAAATAAAAACCTCCAGGACCAGAGGTTTGGAAGTTTAAGGTCAGTTGGACCAAAAGCAGACCCTCCAGAATACCAACTGCATAGAATCATTGGACCATGAGAAAAAGGGTTGTATGCCAGTTCCGTTCAGGAAATGCCCTTAATGCTAAGGGTACACCCCTGTAGGAACCCTCACAGCCATTAATAAGTGAAAGAGGAAAATGATATCCAGGGTTTCCCAAAGTTATTTGACCATGAAACCCTTTTATTGTAGACCTGTTGGGATCAATTCTCCATGGAACATAGTTGAGAAAGGTCACTCTGTGTTCTTAAATAATCTTATTGGATTCTTATTGGATATCTGAACCACTTTCCCTACCACAGTGCCCATAAGTGAATGTCCAGATGGTTGTCCTCTCTAGAGCCCAGATACTCACTACCCGACAAGGTCCCTGCTGGTCCGTGGAGGTATCAACCCAGCAGCCCAGGTCCAAGAGCCCAGGCAATAGAGTACAGACCACACACGGTTCCAATCCCAGGCACTTCCCCACTGTGTGACCTGGGCCAAGGCACTGGACTTCTCTGAACCTTGGGCTCCTCCTCTATGTAACGGGGCCCACTTCCTGGGAATTGAAGGAGGTTGGCCTGCAAAATTGCCTCCTCCGCCATGCTGGCCATGTCCCTTGGGTAATGTCCCTTCCTCTCCTCCCTGTCCACGACAGTCACCTGAGCTACGAGTCCCTCCCAACCCTCCAAGGCTCTTTCCCCCTCTGTGGAAAGGAATCAATTCCAGCACCTCAGTGGGAAACCTAACAAAACCAAACCTAAAAAATGGGGGTGTTCCCACGGGACCTCCTGAATTCACAGGTCAGTCTGGAAATCAAGGAGAACGCTCCCCGCCCCCCAGTTATTTTATTTCTTCCAGGATAAAGAACCTGAGAACACTCACAGCCTGTAAAGGATTCACTCATGAGCCCCGTGTCAGGGAGAACCCATTCCCACCTCCATCCCCACCAGCCGGCTCCCGGGCTCCCCTCCCAGCTCCCTGCTCCCCTCCCAGCTCCCTGCTCCCCTCCCAGCTCCCTGCTCCCCTCCCAGCTCCCTGCTCCCCTCCCAGCTCCCTGCTCTCCCGGGGAAGGAAGGCTTCAGCTTGTCTCCCCGGCAGCCCCCTGAAGCGCTGATGCACCCCGTGGCCAGGTCCACATTGGCAAGCTTCTAGCCCTCTCCACAGCTTCCCCCTCCCTTTCTGGTACCCATTAAAATATCCAGAACATTCATTTCCATTTGTTGAGCCGACAGTACGTGAAGAATTCAAGCCCACAGGCTCTGGTCAGCCTGCCATGTTTCCAGTCCTGGTCATTTATGGGCTGTGCAAACGTGGGCAAGTGGCTTCACTTCTCGGAGTCTCTTGTGCAATGAGAGTGAAGACAGTATCTGCCTCCTAGGGCCGGAATGATGGTAAAATCAGGTGGTGCATGCGCCATGCTCATCCCAGGCCTGGAACAGACCGAGCGCTGGTGATGTTGGTGTTGATACCGTCCAGTATTGACCTCCTGACTCGGGGTTAGCTCTCACAAAGTCCTCAGCAGTTTTCTTTCCTTCTCTTCCCTATTCCTGCAAACCTAGGAGGCCTGGGCATGGCTGTGGGGAGTAAGGCCCCAATTCAATCCCCCCCCCCGCCACCAGTTGGCCCAACTTGGCCCAGTAGATGGGGACTGTGTCCTTGTGACCCAGAAAGACTGGGAGCAGCTGCTAACCTCCATCCCCAGGGGCCAGACTACTCCAGATCAGATGTTGGTCGGGGGCTACCGGACAGGACCAGCACTGTTCTGAACGGCCCCAGTCAGAGGGCAGGACTGACCAGTGTCATCTCACCCAAGTACAAACCTCAGAAACAAGACCAGCTGATTCGGCCTTTCTCCTTGGCCCACAGCCAGGGTCCCCCGCCCGAGTCCACGGCAGCAGTTGTCCCCAGCTCTGTCATGGAGGAGCTCCCACCATGGGATCCACGGGGGGCCAGCACCCAGCCCAGGCTTCTGGTTCCAAACAGGCCCCAGGAGAAGCCCTGGAAGAACGACCTTCTCCAGGAACTGGGCGTGAGTGTCCACCCCCTGGGCCCCTGGGGGAGGGTGGGGAGGAGAGGGGATCAGAGGTGCCGGGAGACAGGGAGGAAGAGGTCTGCAGCTTCAGCTTAATGCTCATCCTAACATTTAAAAATCAGGAGGAGGAGAATTTGCCCACACCGGCTGCCCTGTGAGGTGTGAGCAGGGCACAGGGTGGCGGCCATCAGAGCCAGCCCCGGGGGACAGATGCCCCTGCCGGCATGGGGCCTTGGCAGCCTGGACTGCCCCTGCAGCGGGTGCTGGGGAGTGTCCTTCCTTGCAGACTAGGACCCTGAGAGTGCACGAGAGATGGCAGGAGTTGCTCACTGACGGCCTCCCCCAGGGTCCGCCGCCGAGCGCCCCACCTCAGCCACCCCCTCTCCTCCCGCCCAGGTCTTCCACTGCGCCATTGCTATGATTCACCTGTTCTTTGGGGGTTACATGATCACCAGAGTCAAGAATCTTCACCTGGTGGTGCTCAAGTGCTGGTACCCATTCTGGGGGGCTGCCTCTGTGAGTAGGAGCCAGCACGGCCCGGGGCTGGGTTGGCAGGGCGGGCTGGGAGGCCTAGCATGGAGGCTAGAGGCTGGGGCGGGCCTCCCCTTTCTCCAGTCTCCCCATCTCGACTTCCACCATCAGCCACACTGGCCCTAGCTCCCTTCCAAGGCCCTATGGCTCCTGAGTTCCAGAACATTCCAGGGCTCCCCGGCCCCTCCCCTGACGGAACATGTGCATTCAGCAGGGAGGGGGGCCTGTGTGACTGGGGACAGCTCCCCTCCTCCGACGGCCAGGCTGCCTTTGGACCCCACAGCACATTGCTGGAGCCCGACTTCCAAGTCAGGATCATTCTGCGGGAGCCCACGGGATGCAGCACATGGACACTGTCCTCTCAAAGCCATGACCCGATGGGGAGATGGGAGGAGACCAGTGACAGAGACAGGAGCCATCTCCCTGAGGTTCCCCAGGGCATCTCCAGGTCCCCAGGGCACCCACCCCATCCCCTAATCCCCTGTGGGGGAACAGCTTTCGCACTGAGTCTCAACACCACAAGACGCCCTTGAGCACGCGTCCCAGACACCCCACTTCCACTTCAGTCCTGTGTCCCCATTGCCCCACCTCGGAGTTCATCACGTGATGCTAGAACCTTCCATACACACGGTGCCTGTTGGTCCTTTGCTCCCGAGGACTGGCACAAAAGTGCTCAGCAAACATCTGAAGGAATGAGCACAGAGATACGCAGAGCCCTTAGCACCGAAGGCTAGTAACCTCCAACTGCGGGATCCAGAAAAGGCCTGGTCCCAGGGGGAGGGGAGGCTTTGGGAAGGGGGAGCAGAGGCACTGCAGGACGTTCCAAGTGCAAGTGATAGTGCACTAGAGATGGCAGGAGTTGGTCACTAATGGCCTTATCTGGGGAGCAGCTGGCTTTATCTGGGGAGAGGTTCTCTTCCTGGCCTGCCACCAGCAGGTGGTTTTCTTGGAGAGGGGAGCGAGGGGAATTTGTGGGGTTCAAGAAGCCCAACTTCTCCCTCCCTTGACTTTCCAATGGGGCCTGCAGTTTCTCATTTCAGGGATCTCGGCATTAACGGTGGTGACATTTCCCAAGTCCTGTCTGGTGAGTTGGTACCTTGAGATCATTCCCGCCCCTCCCAAGCAGGCGGTAACTAAGGTCACCTGTGTGCAGTGGCAACTGGACAGGCAGCTCGGGAGGATTGGCTAGGAGCAGTCACGGGCCTCTAGAGCGGCAGAGGGCCCCTGAGCAGAAAGGTCCAAACGCAGGCAGGTGAGGGTGGCCGGGAGGAGAGGAGCCCAGAGGCTTTGATCCTCCCAATGAAGTGAGGCATCCGGAAACGGCACCCTGGTCCTCCAGTCTAGAAGGGAGCTTTGCTGGAGTTTTGATCTCGGTCACTATGTGGCCATCCTCCCAGAAGCCAAAGTCCCCCAAGCGGGAAGTGTGAGAACCACGCCTGGTCTGCTTCCCTTCCCCAGCCTGGGGCTTGCATCTGGACGCCCCTTGCTCCTCACTTTTCTCGCCATCCCCTGTCCTCCCTCAGCCCCAGTGCTGGCCCTGTCACTCTGTCCTGGAGGGGACATCCAGCTTGCTCTCCACACAGCAGCCTGAGGGATTGCTGTGGAATACAAGTCCCTCCAAGCCACTCCACTACTGTCAACCTTCCCGGGTCCCCGGCCCGCGCTCAGCTTGCCTCCAATGTCAGCAGGCCCCAGCCCGCACCTGGATTTCCTCTGCCAGGCAGATGGGACCGTCGTCCTGCCTGTGCTGCCCGGGCTCCCTGTCCTTTCCCATCTGAGACAGCTTTACATCTGTCCTCCTGGAGGTCGTCCTGCCAGCCTCTGTGTCCCCACGGCTCTTTGCGCTTACCCATCTCTGTCAGCACTACATTCTGCATGGGCAGCGGCTGAAAGAGTATCTCCGTAGCCAAGACTGGTCCAGGCGGGCACAGGGCAGGCATCCCACACCAGACTGAGTGGGTGGAAACGGACAGATGACGGATGGAAGGACCACACCTGCCTATTGTATTCCATGGCCTCAACCCATGGCAGGTCCTCCTGCCCCTCCCCGCCCTCTGCCCGGGAATCCCTGGCCTGGTCCTGCCACGTCTGTGCCCCTCAGCCTGGACTGGGGTGTGGCTGTTCCCTACCTCCCTCAGAGACAGAGATCAGGAGGCAGCTGGTGCAGTGAGCCCAGCAGAGGCTGCTCAGCAAGACCTGCCCCTCCCCAGGCCTCGCCTGCCTGCACTGAGAACCCTTCCGACACAGGGAGCTCTTACTGCCAAGAAATCCATTCTAATATGAAAGTTTGTAGATTCCCCGGGTTCACAGTCTTTCCTTCAATAAGGGCTTGCATTTGGCATCATGTTCTTGGAATAATGCTTGACCCAAGAGGGTGATGGACACAGGACCACTGTGGGACGGGCCGAGAGGGAGTGCAGACACTAGGTGTGAGGGGCTGGGACACCTTCGGGGATACTCCTGTGCTTTCCTGGGGGGTGGCCCGTTCAGGTCCAGTCCCTGGCCATCTGGAAGAGGATGACCGGGCTTGCTTTGAGGGGGTGTGGCAATGGGAAGTCCTCCAAACCAAGCTCTGTGGACCTGTATCCGCTGTTGGGTTCTCAGCATGAGAAAGCTGGCTGGGTCCTCTCAGGGGTCAGTAGCTCAAAGCCTCCTGTGTGGTGAGCAGCTTCGGGCCCAGAGACAGGCGAGTCCCTCTGGAGTCACAGAGGAAGCTCCCAGCAGGCCTGGGAGGAGCGCCCAGACCCGAGTCTCCCGACACTGGACACTGGCCCGGCCTCTCTCTTGGCTTGCAGAAGGGGCTGTGCCTGACCGCCAACCTCATCAGCTTCTTCTGCGTGCTGGCTGGCCTCTTTGTCATTGCCAAGGATTTATTTCTGGAGAATTCATTTCCGTGGCCAATCTGGAAACCGTACCCCAACTCCACAGTGAGTGCCCAGACCCCAAATGTCCTCTGACCCCAAGGAAGCCGCTGCCCCGGGCTGGGCTGAGAGGGAGCTTCCAGCTCTTGGGAAATCTCCTCCGAAGCCCAGGTGCAGGCAGCTGAGCCCTCAGCTGCTCCGTCCCCCAGGCTCCCAAGGCACAGTGGAAGGGGATGGCCAGCCTTCTCCTGTGTCAGCATCAGGGAACCGAACAGGGCCCCAAGTCACGGAGTCTGACCCTTCTTGTATAGATGGACAAACTGAGGTCCAGGGGGGCTGTCTGAGATCAAGGAGCGAGTTAGTTACAAAGCCAAGGCCAGGACCTAGAACTGCCCGCTCCCCACCCCGTGTTCTAAATGTGACATCCGTCACCTACAAGCCTCCCAGCAGCCTTGGAGAATCGGCCAAGTCTACTTTGCTCCTCCCACTTTACAGGAGTGAACACTGAGGCCCAAGATGCTAAACTGGGTGACTAGGGCCCCACAGCAAGTCAAGGATGCAGTGACAGCTCAAAGCTGGGTTCGTGACTCCAAGCCCCCGCTAGCCACACCACAGCTGCCTCTGCAGCAGGAGGTGGATTGGCCATTCCAAGGCCAGTACCTCTGGGCCAGGTTCTAGAGGTTCTCACCATGGCCCCCCGCTCTTCCTTATCTCCCCCAACACTCACACCCACACGCATGTGCACACACACATGCACACACGTGGTCCCTACTGAATGTCAGCAGCCTTGGGAGCTGTCACCCAGCTGCACCATGGTCCTCAGTCCACTCCTCCCCTCCCCCACTGTAAAGGGTGCTCCTTCTGTCCCATGTATCACCACCCGTCAAGAAAAGTTGGCTCAGGGGCTGGGGATGTGGCTCAAGCGGTAGCGCGCTCGCCTGGCATGCGTGCGGCCTGGGTTCGATCCTCAGCACCACATACAGACAAAGATGTTGTGTCTGCCAAAAACTAAAAAAAATAAATATTAAAAAAAATTCTCTCTTAAAAAAAATAAATAAAAGTTGGCTCAGATGACTAAGGCCACCTTCAGTTCTCCCAGGAACCCCCTGAGATTCCCCAGCCCTCAGACCTTAGCAAGGGCTCATCAAGAACCAGATGTGGAGCAGTAAAGGTCACCCCAGCCCCAGAGCCCCGCCCTGCCCTCCCCGCACACCCCCCGGGGGCTGAGGCTCTTGCCACTCCTGCCCTGCCTGGCCCACATGGGAGATGCGGAGACCCAGCAGGACCTGGTCCTGTGTCCCCTCTGCTCTCCTCCCAGAGCCACATGCAGAGGCTGGAGCTGGGCCTGCTCTGCTTCACCTTCCTGGAGCTCTTCCTGCCGGGACCCACAGCCGTCGTAGCCTACAGTGGAGACCGCCAGTCTGCAGAGGTGAGTCCTTCTGGAGGCAAGCCCTCAAGAGATGGGGACAAGAGGCCGCAGCGGGCTCAGAAAGGGGAGAGAGAAGGCCGGGCTCCCGGAGTGGCACGTGCCGCTCCTTCCTGAGCATTGTGTAAGCAGCGCACACGGCGAGTGACTTACCTGTGGTGGCCAGGACACCGGTAGCAGGACCAGAAATGAGGGCCCTGTCCACTGAGCCCTGCAGGCCTTTCCCCAGCTCCTTCCTCAAGACCAGGGAGGCTGGGAACGGTCACCTCAGCCCCACGGAAGTCTCTAGAGCTTCAGTTTTCATCTTCAAAATGGCCCCTGGGGAGGGCTCTGGGAACAGCCAGTCACACCACATGAGCAGCAGCAGGGACAGTGACTCCTCTTTTGCAGGACAAGGACGATGCCTCCCTCATTCCCGACATGCCACTGGAATTCAGGGGCCTGTCCCTGGGGCCTCCACCGGCCTACGGGGATGTGACTCAAGGTGAAGAGAAAACTCGGGGGTGAAGAGGCTCAGCCCCAGGCGGCCCTGGACCTCAGAACTCACGTGGCCCAGGCTCCTGTGCTCCTCGGAGCGGCGGGCAGCAGGAGAGGTTTCTGGGGAATCTGTGTGTCCAAGTGTCTGGATTCGGGGTGGAGGCAGAGGGGGCCGTGAGTCAGACAGAAATCTGTGACCAGTTCTTCCCTCCAAACTCCCAGTGGCTCTCTGCCTCCCTGAGCCTCAGTGTCTCCATCTGAAAAGTGGGCGGAGGTGATCCGGGAGCCTCTCCCGATCTCAGAGGCCGGGGGTCAGGAGTGGGATTCAAGGTTCTGGTGGTGACTGAGGCGGCCAGAGGCCCGCCAGCCTCGGTCCAAACCCGGCTGTCCTGAATAGCGAAGGCCAGGGAGAGAGCCGCGCCCCAGGGCCCAGCTGCAGTCATCCAGGGAAACTGCTCATGGGTCTGGCTTATTTGTGGACTGTGTGATGTTCTTACTGTTTCCTTAAATTGATATTTGCCCCTTATTTTAAAGGGGCAGCTTTGTAGCAGCGACAAATGAGAAATCAGTATCTTTCCACAAGTGGACACTAAACCCCAGCAGAACACAGAGGAGGTGAAATTAAACACAATGTGACTCCCCACCCCACCTCGAGATCTCACCTACTGCTCCTTGTCCTCTTGTTCAACTCTGCTCTGGCCACCCTGGGGTCCCCTGAGGCTCCCTGGACATGTCAGGCACGCCTCTGCCTCTGAGCTGTCACCCTTGGCCTTCCTCTGCCTGGACTCTCCTCCCCCAGAGCCCACTCTTTCCACTTTACTGGACCACCAACTCTAAGCCAATGTCGACATCATCCGGCCTTTGTGTCCACCTGGGATGCAGGCACTGCGACTATCCATTTCACACAGGCTCAGAGAAGTTCAGTAAGTTGTCCGAGGACACACAGTGAGTCAGTGGCAGCCTGGCTCCAAACTGAAGTCCACCTACTGTTGACATGCGAGATTAGTCACAGGATGGTCCCTGCTCTCCTCAAGAGGTGCTTTCACTTGGGAGGGGATTTGCACCTATGGGGAGCCACCACCCAGGGCTCCACTGCAAAGTCAGCCCTCATGGCCCACAAAAGCCCCGTCCACCCAGTGGGCTTAATGCCCACGGCACCCCCAATTTTTAGTTGTCCGGAATAGCAGGCCTCTGTCTGTGGGCGGGGATGTCCTGGGAGTATTTGCCCTTGCACTGAATATTCCAGGGTTCGGGGTTCTCTGAATTCTGCTGTCTGCTTTGTCACCTCCCTCACTGCCACTTCTGACTGTCACCTCTGGCTGTGGTCACGGGCTCACTCAGCACCTCTTCTCTCCACTCTGATCTGCGGCTTCTCAGTTTCTGTGGGCTGCATCTGGCTTTAGAATAAAATGTAAAGCTGACGTCTCCCTGACCGCGCGGCGAGAGGAAGCCGTGCGGATGTCCAGGACCAACCCCATCTCTCTACAGATGAGCAGCTGGAAGGAGCGAGTCTCAGCTTGGCTCTCTGGAGACCTAGGGGCTAACTCCAGCTCTGCCAGTGACTTACTGTGTGATCTCCACTCAGCCCCTTTCCCTCTCTGGGCCCCAGTTTCTCAGCTGTAGAAGTGACATTGTGCTAGATGGGTGCTTGCGTCAGTGAAGATAGAAAGGACCCAGCTGCTCAGGAGGCTGAAGCAGGAAAATGACAAGTTCAAGTTCAGCCTGGACAAATTAGTGATTTCATGTCTCAAAGTAAAAGACTAAGACTTGGGCTACAGCTCAGGTGTAGAGCCCTTGCCCAAGCAGATGAGAAGCCCTGGGTTCAACCCCCAGTATGGGAGGTAGAGTGCGGTGCGGGGGGTGCAGGGTGTAGAAATGGCATGTGACTTGATTCATATTCTTTAAAGGTCAGTCGATACGAGATTGTCAAAATGACCTCCCTTTCAAAGGATGTGGCCTTTGCCACAGGCCAAGCAGGATAAGCAGATCTGAGAGGAGGACGGTCACCTGGGCCGTTGGTGTCTTCAGCAGAGAAGGCAGAATTTCTAACACCAGGTTGGAAACCGCAAGCAGATTTGACCATGGAGTTGAGTTTGAATCAACTTGTCAACTTTTTCTTTTTTTTTTTTTTTTTCCCCTTTTTTGCAGTACTGGGGATTGAACCCAGGGGCTCTCAATCACTGAGCCGCATTCCCAGTCCTTTTTATTTTTATTTTTTATTTTGAGACAGGGTCTCACTTATTTGTCCAGGCTGGCCTTGAACTTGTGATCTCCTGCCCCAGCTTCCCAAGTCACCGGAATTACGGGCATGTGCCACCATGCCGGCTTTGAATCAATATTTCTTTGGTATTCAGCCTGAAAACTAAACCCAAGGTCATTTTGGCCTATTATGAAAAATACTCACACAAACCAAAAAGTTAAAAGAATCATACAACAAATGCTCTTAAAAACTCTCCACCAAGATTAGAGGGTTAACATTTTGCCTGTTTGCTTTCTCGCTTTCTGTACTTATATCTCTTTTATCTGTGTATATACCCACGCATATACAAGAATTCACATCTATGTACCATTTTGTGAAACTACCTCAAAGTAAGGTGTAGAAATAATGACTCTTTGTCCCTAAATTCTTTCACCTGCATTATTTCCTAATGATAAGAATTTTTTCTTCTACAGAATCTCAATTGTCACACTAAAAAAAAAAATTAGAAATAATTCCCTAATTCTAACATCCTGCCCGTATTCAGATTTTCCCCCACCAAACCAAAAATGCCTTTATTGTGATGAACTTTTAGCCTGGGTCTCATCACATTTTAGGTATTATATTTGATTATCCAGGAGGGACAGGCTGGGTGAGCAGTGGCTTCCGGAAATAATGAGCTCATACACCCTGTAGAGGTCAGGGGCAAGGGCAGCTGGGGTGGTGGGGGGTAGACAGAGCACCTGGGGCCCCCCACCACCTACACCACTTTATTTTCCCTTTACCTAGAACAGTTCTCTGCTTTGTTTCATGACATGGACTTTTTGAGGCACGTTGGTTTGTGGAATGTGTGATGGTCCCCTGGTAGGGTCCTCTCACTTGTTCCTCCCCCACCCCCTCCCTGCAGCCTGGCAGTAATGTCTAGGGCTTGGTCCCGTGCAGGGACCTCTGCTGAGAAGAACACTCTGGAGAGGATTCTTCATGCTGTACCCCACTGGGGCGCTGCAGGGAGAGGGACACTCCTCCTCCATTAGCCATGCTGGGCCCAGGGAGACAGTTTTATTCCTTCTTCCTACAAGAGTTTTTATTTTATGAAACAGCACACATCACTCATCAAATAGGAGAATGTTGCCATGTGTCCTTCTGAAATATGTGAACACACCCGACAGGGAAACTTCAAATGCATTTAGCCTTCACTTTATAGCACTCAGTTGGAAGCAATGGCTTAAACGCCATATCTTTTCTTTGTACTTAGAGTCGCTCCTTATCACAGGCATGCAACAATGCAGAGCCTTTGGGGCTCTCCCTGGAGGGCACATATGATTACCAGTGCCACAGCCAAGTCACCGGGAACCTGCAAGTCTGCATACGGGGCTCGGGAGGCTGAAGGGGAGGATAGTCAGGTTCTCTGCCTGCTCTGGCCCTGGAGGCTTCCACAACCAGGAGCCAAAAGAAGGAAGACCCCATAGCCCACGTCTCTAAGCAACACCTCCTGCAGTCAGATATCAGCTCAAGGGCCTGGGAGCAAATTGACCAGAAGCCTCTGGTGCCTGGGTCCCCACAGACAGGGCTTTTCCACTCCCTGGAGAAGACAACGCCCAGTGAACTTTGATCCCGGGAGAGACAGGCTACCCTGTTGAGGTCAGGGTCAGAGAAGCTGTAGGAGGCTGGGGGGAGGGGGGTGGGTAGAGCTCCTGGGGCTCCCCCACCTCCTATCTTCCTCCTGCTTGCAAAATTTCACATATTCTAAAAATTATTGAATTGTAGGGGGAAAACAATGAGTCCATCTAAAGCAATTTATTAAATAAATAATGATACAGCTGAGCATGAAGGCACACGCCCATAGTCCCAGCAACTCGGGAGGCTGAGGCAGGAGGATCACAAGTTTGAGGCCAGCCTGGGCAATTTAGTGAGAGCCTGTCTCAGAATAAAAACTAAGAAGGGCTGAGGATGTCGCTCGGTGACAGAGTGTTCCTGGGTTCAATCCCCAGTACCACTAAATAAATAAATATGATGATGATACAAAACACAGAAATAGTTAAGAATCTCGAAGGTAGCACTGGAAAGATTGGGAAACAGAGAAAGGAGATCTTTTCACCCCACCCTGCTTGCAAAAAAAAAAAAAAAAAAAAAGTGGACTTGCACTCGTGGTTGAGATTGGAACTTCCCCGTGGCCTTGAACCTGGAATTCTACTTTCTACGCTCATTGACCTTTTGCGTTAGAAGAATCTCTGTGGATCATTTCACCCCCGTGTGTCAGATGGAGAAACTGAGGCCCCGGTGGGTGAAGGGGCTTAGTGGAGATAACCAGCAGCCTCTGCGTTGCCCCTCTGCCCATGGCCCTCCTAGCCCCAACCCCCTGCTTCCCTGGGAGCCCAAGAGCATAAGAAATATAAGTCCCATCGGTGTCTGACCCGTCCTAAGTCTCTGGCTCCCAAACCTACTGTCTCCTCCAGTCTGTGAGACAACCCTGTGAACTAACCCCACCTCTACCCCAGGAGCACGCTGCGAAACCCCAAGGTTCCCGAGGAGGCAGGTCCCCGGGGCTTGTCAGCATCTGGCTCATTTATTCCCTGCTTCCTTCATCCCACAGGAAAAAACTGAGCTCCTGCCGCGTCTGGGGCAGATCCCCACGTCAAACCCCGACACGTCCCCAGCCCCCCGAGGTCGACCCTGTTGGGTGAGCCCGGCCTGAGTCAAACCATCACACAAATGTCAACCCGCTCTCAAGGAAAACAGAAGAAGGGTTATCAGAGAACATGATGGAAACCTGACGAGGAATTCGGTGGGGTTGGGGAGGAGAGGGGGCCAAGAGTCGAACACTCTTGGACAAGGGGTACATCTTCTTTTCCTATTTCAATAAACAAAAATAAAATCACAGTATAAATGAATCTTATGATTGCTCCCAACCTTAAGACAAAGAATGATAGAACTGGAAATGACCTTGAAGGTTATGATCTGGTCCAGCATCTCCATTTGACAGATGGGGAAACAGACCCAGGAGGGGAGGGATGTTCCAAGGTCCCCCAGCTTGTACCCTTAGAGGCAACCAGCTCTCCTCCCTCTACGGTTAGTCCCCTCCTCCTGACGCCAGCAGCCAGCTCCTGCCAAACAGTGAGGAATATTCCTGCTCCCTTCGCCGACTCCCACACGGGGTCCCGACCCCAATAGCAACACCCTCCAGCTCTTCCCAACTGTGGCTCTGTGCCCCTGTCGTGACCCACAGAGGTGGCAGAAGTCTAGGAAAACTATCCCTTTAAAAAAAATCCAGAAAGAGTCAGAGGGTCCAGGAGCACGGAGGGCATGGAGCAGAGGCAGTCACCATGGCCCTCCCCAGGATGCCAGCCCCAGCCACACCCTCCCAGGTTCAGGGCAGCCCGGGGAAGATGTCAGGATTGGCAGGTGCCACTTGTAAAAGGACACACAGGTTTTGTGTAGGGACACACAGGCTTTTCTGCAGGGGATGGCTGGGGACCTCTGAAGGAGCCTCTCCTGGGGCCTCCTCTAAGGTCTCAAGATGGTCTACAGGACCCAGGATGCACACCATCCCAGGCCTCAGGAGGGCCCCTCCCCAGCTGGTTTGCATCTGGCCTGGAAAATGACACTAACATGTACGGAGCCACCTCTGTGTGCCACGGCCGTGTGGGACACTTTGCACATAGTCTTCCATTTGGTCCCACCAGGTCCTACGGATGGGTGTCCCCCTCCGCTCTGGAGGTGAGCAAAGGGAGGCTCAGGAGGCTCGCTGGCCTGCTCAGGTGAGGGGGGTGTGACGTCCAGGCAGAGTGCTGCAGCCAGGAGGCGTCAGGAGCGTCACCAAGGCCCAGCATGGCCCGAAGGACAGGAAGGATGGGAGGGGCCGGTTTTCTGCAAACTGGCCTGCTCAGAAGCGTCACCTGGGACTCCCCGAAGGCAAAGCTTCCCAGGTGCCTCCCCTGGAGAGCTGATTCTGACAGCCAGCCATGAGGCCAAGTGGTGGTGTTTTCAGCCCGTGTCCAGATGATTCTGAGGATCAAACAAGAAGGGGCAACACCGCGGAGAAAAGAGAAGGGACTGCGAGTGGTGGGTCGGGTTTGCACTGACTCAGCAGCAAGGCCGGAAGGCACATCTGCAGGGCAGGCAGGGGCTCGTGGGGGTGAAAGGGACGCTGGGGGAAGCAAGGAAGTGTCCGGGCTGCTGACTGGGGCCCACAGCCAGGGCCAGGCCCCAAAGCCTCAGGCCTTCACACCCCAAGGCCTCCCAGCTCTGTTTCCGGGTTCACTGGCAACTTGAGATGTTTGGGGGGTGGTTATTTTTGCTTCGGGAGGCTTGAGGCACTGAGGTGGACAGACAGGGGCTTGGGAGTTTGGCCTTCTGTCCCGGTCCATCCACAGCCCGTCTGAGCTGAGCAAACTGAGGTGATGCCCCTCACCCCCACGCGGGAGGCCTGGTCATCAAGCAGGGGACCCAAGTGAAGTCTCCAGTCCGTGATGAGGAGCTACCAGACAGGTGGAGCTGGGGGGGGGGGCTGGTGAGGAGGGAGGGGCGGCAGGAGGGAGGGGGAGAGAGCAGGAAAAGCCAGGCTTCGCAGCCAGCGGTCCTGAGGGTGCGCCCAGCTCCTCTGCTCGTTAGCGGTGTCAGCTCAGGCGGACCCCACAGTTCTGGAAGGCAGGGGGGAAACTGGAGATGGCCGTGGAGAGAAGATGCCAGGTAAGAAGCAACCAGCTCACAGCCCCCAGCACGGACCTTCCTGCATCTCCGGGGTGTGGCTTTGTCCGTGAAAGGTCTGGGCGCACACCGCTAAGTGAATGGCATGGGGATGTCTCCTCCTGTGGCCTTTGACTCCCACCAGCCCCGGGTTGCAGACCCATAGAGCTGCTGGCCGTGGCGGCCTGTCCTTCGGTTTTACACCCACACCGTGTCCTACCTACCACCCTCCCTAGTGACGAGGCTTTTCGGATGGGAAAACGAGACCCAGGACAAGGGCATCTGCCTCATTCTTGGGCCCCAGATGTGTGGGCTACAGACATCCTGCGATGGCCGAGGCCAAGACCTGGGCTCCAGCCCCCTCCAACAGGCTTCAGGCAGCCCTAGCCCATAGCCCACCTGCCCTCTGAGGCCAGCCCATCAATGGTGACAGTCCAGCCAGTGATGGTCTCTTCCCTTGAAACCCCAAGGGCACCGGGGCAGAGCCCAGAGGCCCTGCCCACCCCACCCAGGAGGAGCTCTTCCTCCAGGGAAAGCCAACGAGTCTGGGTAAGTGGACCCCCAGGCCCACCCTTTACATCATCAGCTGCTACCGTGGCCCTGGAGGTACGGGAAGAGTGTCCGGGAATATCAGGAATGTCACAAAGCCATCCCAGCAGTGACACAGTGACAGGTCTTACAGGGCCCAGGGAACATCAGCCAGTCAGGGAGCTCAGGTCTGCTGGGTTTCCCCGCGTGCCCCCAGCTCCCAAACTCACAGCAAAGGGCTGGGCTCCTGGAAGTCTCCTGCTTGAACCCAGAACGAGGGGCAGTGCTCCCAGCAAGCACCTGTCCCCTCCCCAGGCCCCAGGAGCCAGGCAACATCCTCCTAGGGCTGCTGTGGTGAGGGCGGCTTCCCCCAGTTCCCTCTACTGATGGCCCTCACCTGTGCTACCCAGGGTCTTCCCACTGTACCTGCAGCCAGTGCGGCAGAAGGTTGTGCCTGCCCAGCTCTGATGTCAACGCAGGCAGCTGAGCGGGAAAAGTGGGGGAGCAGACGTCTGAATCCCAGCACCTCCATTCACTGCCTGTGTGGCTCTGAGCCCCTGTTTCCAAAATGGGGTCTCACCTACCCTGCTGGGGAGCACCAAATGTTGGGGGGAGCACAGAGTCCCTGGGAGAAACTACTTCTCTTAGGTGACCCTCAGAGGCACAGTGTCAAGGTCAAGGTTAAAGAGCTTCTCTCAGGGTCACAGACACCTAGGAGGCTGCTGGTCACACTCTGGGCATCACGAAGGCAGAAGCAACCCTGTGTTCTAAAAGGAGAGGTGGAATCTGGAGATGCCGCAGTCAGAGAGTAAGGAGCTTTGCCACGGCAGAGTCCCCGGTCCCAGGCCCTGTCCTGAATCACAGCAGTGAAGATGCTGCCTCCTGGCATGGGATTCAGGAGAGCTGACTAATGATTCAAGGCACAGAGGTGAGTACCCTGGAGACTCGCCAGTGACAGAGCCACCCAGGAAGGGCTGCAGAGACCCAGGGACTTCATCTTCTCCCGGGTCCACAGGGGAGAGTTTGAGTCTGTGACATGGGACTGGAGTTGCAGGGTTAGAGCTCTCTTGGCTGAGGGGAAGCCCAGGTCCACCCCATGGGAGCACCCAAGCAGGCAGGACTGGATGGCCCAAGATGGAGCGGGGCTGTTGAGGTACTCGGCTGCTTCAGAGAATCTGGGGGCAGCATGAAAAAGGGCCACACCCTAAAATATTCAGCCCAAGGAGACAGAAAGGTGATATTCCCAGGGACACGCCCCCCCCACCCCACCCCCCCCGTGATGGCACTCATGAAACGCAGCTGCCAGGACTGTGGCTTGATTCCTGGTCCCAGATCAATGTCACCCTGTCACCTGGGCAGGTGGCTTCCCTTCTTTTAGCCTTAGTTTTGTTTTGTTTTGTTTTGTTTTAAATCAAAATAAGGAGCTGGTCACTCCCTCCTTGAAGCATGGTCCAGAGATCAGCAGCTTTGGCATCACCTGGGAGCTTGTTAGGAATGTGGCCCAGGCCCACTCCCAGGGGCAGAGTCAGCCTGCACGTTATAGTGAACCCCAAGCTGTTCATCCAGGTTCGAGAAGTCCTGGACCAGGTACCTAGGAGTCTGCAGTGGCCGCCCGCTAGGCTCCTCCTTCCAAGCCAGCAGAGCGTCAGGGAGACCTACCACCCTCCCCTGCTCCCAGAAGGCCCGTTTCTCTCGGTTTCGTGTAGGAGCCCTGAGCCTTAAATACCCTTGGCTCAGCCTGAGGGGTTCACAGGAAGGCAGGTGCCAGGTTCCCCAAGTCCATCAGTCCTCCTGTCTCTCCGTGCAGTTCTGCATCTCAGGATGAACCACCCTGTCACCTCAAGGGATAGCATGGTTCACTGGGTGAGTTTATCAGCCATTGTCTCTGACTCTGGTCACGGCTGTCCTGCCCATGAGGGACCACGTTAAGGTGGATACTTACAGGAGCCTTTGCACAGGATGGAGGAAGAGTGGAGATCGGACTTCTGTCCTCTATCCTACCTACTGTCCAGTGTGAGCCCCCAAGCACCCTCCCTCCTTGTAGGAGCCTCCTGCCTCTAACTAGAACCTAAAGTCCCAATCCCTCTCCTTTACCCCAGTTCCCCCAAGCCTGCCCCCTGCTATGGTCACCATGTGGCCCCAACCAGATAGGAGGTCGCAGATGGCAGTAACCTTGCAGGACCTCCTGGGCCAGCCTCCAACAGAGCCATCTCTCATCTAACCTAGAGACTTGGGATGGTGTGTTCATGTCCTAGGGTGGCCACACAAATGACCACAAACTAAATGGCTTAAAACAGCGGAAACATAATCTGATCCTGTTAGACGAAAGCCCTAAACCAAGGCATTAGCAGGATTCGGTTGTCTCTGAAGTCTGTAGGGGAAGATTCTTTCCTGCCTCTTCTCCACTTCCTGTAGTTGCCAGCAATCCTTGATGTCCCCTAGCCTACAGACACACGACTCCAGTCTCTGCCTCCATTGTCACATGGTCTCTGTGTGTTCCTTCTCTTCTTATAGGGACACAAATAGAAATCCAGTGTGACCTGACCTTAATAGGATTGCATCTGCAAAGACCCTATTTCCAAACAGGTCCCATTCACACGTGTAAGTTACGACTTCAACAGATCCTTTGGGGGAAATGTAATTCAAACCACAGAAGAAAACGGTGTTTATGTTAAGGTGGATTCTGAGGATTGATTAGTGTTGTCCTCCAGGGCACAGGAGGCACTGGCCATATGCCTGCTCTCTGGGCCACATGCCACAGAGCCACCTTCTGGCTATTCAGGCTGACTTCGTTCTGGTGGCCCTGGGGCTCTAGCAGTTGGAGTAGAGATGTCTTTTCAGCTGGGGCCACTGGCTCCTAGCACCAGGGGTAGGTTGGAGGCTCTTCACGGGGAGGCCAGCACCCTCTCCTGCTGGCTGGGTAGCAATGGGTGCTCTGGTCTCCCCAGCAGATGCAGGTCAATGCAGGGCTAAACCTGGCCAGCTCTTGTGTGCCGGCCTCGAGGTGTGCACCTTAGTGACAGAGCTGGTGGTCAGCAGCAGGTGCACTCAGGTGAGTGCCAGGGGCCCAGCAGAGGAGAGAGACGGGGGCCAGGGGACCAGCACCTGCCTCCTTGTGATCCTTCTCATCCTAGGAACAACCCTCAGGGATGTCGTCTTGTCGCTCATTACCAAAGCCAAGCTGGGGAATCGGGCTGAACTGCTTTTAGCAATGAAATCCAGAATCCCTGAGAGAGCTCAGCCTGCATCCAGATACTCCAGCCCACTGTGCCCTCCCAGGGTCCCCTTTAAAGGGATCGGGGCAAAGGGGAACATCAGGAAGACCACAAAGCTGAGGAAACCGGGTCCCATCGGTCCACTCTCCTCTGAGTGGGTGTGTCCGGGTCAGATCCGAGTGAATCACACACGGACACCACAGTCCTGGATGTGACAAAGGGACAGGAGCGGCAAAAGGCTCCTCTTAGCTAGAGCCCCCCACACCCCCCAGGTGCAGGGGGTGCAGGAAACCCACAATCATGGCTGCCCCCATCCCGACCACCTCAGTGGCCCAGCTGCCCATGATCCCAGACCACCCCCCACAGCTGGGGTCCCCACACCACCCCCGGACTCAGCTTCCCCCCCATGACCCAGTGACCTAGATCTTAGGGCAGCCCCTCTCCTTTTTCATTCATAGAGGACAAATTGTTGCTGGCAGTTTGATGCCTTGAGGCCCTGTGTCCCTGTGGGACTATGTCCCCCAATATTCCTATCCCCACCTCCCCACTCCCCATCCCCCCATCCCCATTATGGATCAGCATCCCCATATCAGAGAAAACATTCCACATTTGGTTTTAGGGGATTGGCTAACTTCACTTAGCATAATATTCTCCAACTCCATCCATTTACCTGCAAATGCCATGGTTTTATTCTCTTTTAATGCTGAGAAATGTTCCATTGAGTGTATATGCCACAGTTTCTTTATCCATTCATCTACTGAAGGGCATCTAGGTTGGTTCCACAGTTTAGCTATTGTGAATTGTGCTGCTACAAACATTGATGTGGCTGTGTCGCTGTAGTATGCTGTTTTTAAGTCCTTTGGGTATAGACTGAGGAGAGGGATAGCTGGGTCAAATGGTGGTTCCATTCCCAGTTTTCCAAGGAATCTCCACACTGCTTTCCATATTGGCTACACCAATTTGCAGTCCCACCAGTTATGTATGAGGGTACCTTTTCCCCACATCCTGGCCAGCCCTTGTGGTTTGTATTCTTAACAGCTGCCATTCTGACTGGAGTGAGATGAACTGGTGAGTGGGTCAGCGTGGGTGCTACAGGAGGGGTACACCCTTGCTCTGTCCGAAGGGCTGGCCAGGGAAGGCAAAGGGAAGAGGGACAAGAGAGCCTCAGGGTGAGATTCACAGCTGGAAGCCTGTGCTCCTGCCCCATGGGCACAGCAGAGGATGAGCCCCGCCCTGCATCCTGGAGGACCTCCACTCCCCCGTGGGGGATGCTGCTCTGGGCACTTGGAGCACAGGGGTGGGGGCAGTGCAAGAAGACGCCACAAGGGGGCGGGGCCCTGATCCTGGCTGAAGCCTGCCCCTGGCATCCGCTGACACGGGGTGACTTCAGCTCACTTCAGCGGGGCTTCCACCAGCCCCTGCCCCTGCCCCTGCCCCTGCCCCTGCCCCTGCCCCTCACGCCGGCCTGAGGTGGACAGGGAAGGGCTTGTGATCCCTCCGGTCACAGACTGCAAAACTGAAGCCCAGAGAAGCGAGGTGACCTGGCTGAGGTCACATCTGGCCAGGATCCCAGTAGTGTGTCTCCTGGGCACCTACTCCTCAGGGAAGGCGCAGGAAGGATTCCACCCAATCCCAGGGGCTGGGCTCGGGCCGGCGCTCTCCGTTCTGCAGAGGGCGGCGTCACCAAGGAAAGCAGGGAATGGGGAACTCTGAAGGCACCGTGGGCTCCCGTGGGCTCCCGTGGGCTCCGGGGGGCTCCCGGGGTCGCTAAGGCAGCCGCCGGGCCCCTGCTCTCTCACTTCTTGCAGTACCGGAACCCAGGGCGAGGGGGCGCACGTGGCCAGCACCCGCCTCTCCCAGGCTCTGCTGCCCCCCCCTCCTTACAGCCCATCTGCAGACACTGCCCTCCCCTGCCCCAGCGTGGAGACCACCTGCTCCTGGCATCCGAGGAACATCCCCCGGCCCAGCAGCTCTGCCATCCATCAAGGTCACACCCGTCTGGATTCAGGGATGAGCGAAGCTGCCTGTCTTGTCTCCACGCAGGGCAGAGACCTGGACGCCTCAGGCCCGCAGGGACAGGCAGAGCAGAGAGAATGCGGGTTGGGGGTGCCCCTCGAGCTGGCTGAGCAACTGGAATTCATTCCTGAATCCCCTGCCCCAAGAGACCCAAGCACCTCCCAGGTGGGAGGGTGCTCAGTGGGGACAGCTGTAGGTCCTGAGCCAGCTTGTGGGGGGAGGGCTGGGGACGTTCATCAGCCTGTCCTTGTTTCACTTCAGTCACCAGGGGAGGAGGGTGCTGGAGGGAAGTAGCTCTTTGGAAGGTTTGCTCTTTATTTTCTCCTATGTTCCAACTTGGCGGGGCTCAGGGGGAGTTTGCAAGGTTCCCTGGAGCACAGGAGAGAAGCCTTTAAGGCAAGATAAAGGCTGAACCCCAGAGATGCCGAGGCCGTGTGGCCGCGAGTTGCAGTTCCACCCCAGAGGCTGTCCTCATCCATAGACCCGACCAACTGTGGATCAAAAACATTCAAGGAAAGAAGCGACACCTGCGTTGGACACGCAGGGACAGTGGTCTTCTGGTCACTTCCTTAAACTACACAGGATGGTGACTCCTGCGCTGTGTCAAGAGGAACCCAGGGATGAGCCGCAGGAGGATGGTGCCACTTATGTGCACCTATGACACCATTTTATGAAGAAACTTGGACACCTGTAGAAAGTCTGAAATAACTAGTAAAGAATAAGAGACAGAGACAGAAATTGGGCTTGAAGGGAGCGCTGATCGACTCTCCAGGCCTGTTAGGAGCTGGAACCCAACTACAGAAATGGCTCTGGCCCTTAATTTAAGGGAGAGTCCATCCAAGGCAGGGATGAGGTTTCAGCCGGAGGAGCCTTGCTTCCAGGTGGCAGGGGACTTGCAGCAAACAGGTTGATTGGCATCTTGGCAAGCCACGCCCATCTCTGAGTGGCTGTGTGGCTGTGTGGCTGGGACGCGTCACCCCAATTCCAGTGCGGTGCTGAACTTGGAGCTAGGCAGGAAGTCACATGCTGGGAGTTCCCAGACACCAGTGGCTTCCATGTCGATTTGGTTCACCCACATTTCATGGATGGCTCCCAGCAAACACCCATGGATTTCGATATTCATGGGAGTCCTGACACAGTCCCTCCTGGACACCAAGGACACTGTGTTCACATTTATTGCTGTTTACTGTCTTCCAGGCACTGTGCTAAGACTTAACATATATTAAGTCATTTAATACAACCCCACAAGATGGACACTTTTGCCGCAGTCTGGCTGGGCACAATTCAGGAGCCACTTGTCAAAAGAAACCAACTTTATTTTTAGAACCACACGCCAAACCACACAGCTCTTCAGGAAAAACCTTCAGAGCCCAACTGCCAACACCGGCTTCCCACAAGCCTCTCACCCCCACCCCAGCCTCTCCACCTCCCCCACTCCTCCTGCTCTTGAGGCCAATTGGCTGGGTTGCATGGGCGAAGTCAAAAAAAGTCCCCCAATGAGCAGCTCCGTGGTCTGAAAGGGCCCGCCCAGCCCTGGCCTCAAGGAGTTGCTATCAAGCACCAGTGGCTTGCAAATTTTGTTTGAAACAGGAGACCTTTGCTAAAATTAAATCTTACTCAGAAACCCAAAATATAAACAGGTGCATGCAGGAGTGCGCTAAGCAAAGATCAGAGCTTGCTCTTGCTCCTTTGGGACAGCCATGTGTGGCTATACAGGTTGGGCACTGCACAACTTCAGGCAGCATTGTGTTCACAGAAAAACGATGTGAATGGTGCTCCCTTGAGATGAACCACTGGGTCCCCTCATTTCACCTCAAGCCCTTCCTTGCATGTTCCCGTGAGCAGGTTTGAGCCATGAGCGATTGCTCTAGAAAACCAGGCACGCTAAAGCCAGATGTGAACATTACCCCTAATCCTTCCAGTATCCCCACAAGTTCATGTATTATGACATTGATGGTGCAGATGAGGACACCAAGGCCCAGAAGACAATGTAACATGATGGCTAAGGGCACAGTCTCTAGGGCCAGACTGTCTGGGTTGGTTCTCAGCTCCTCCCTTCCCTGGGCGTGTGATCTTGAGCGAGTTACTTAACCTCTCTGGACCTCCATTTCCTCAGAGGTGAAACAGGGCTAATGATAATCCCTGCTGTGTAGGGTCATGGTGACAGTCGTGTGAGTGAATATATGTGGGGCGTGGCCTTAGAAAAGCACTTTCCTGAAGTGCTGCCCGATTCAGTCCTTTGCCCTGGTCTCTCATTAATAAAGAGCATCTCCTGGATTCAGAAGGAAACGTCGTGACCCGGCCGCCTGGTCTGGAGGAGGAAGACCATGAGAGACCCACTAATGGACCTTCAGAGCAGCACCGCCAAGTGTCGGCCCCTGTCACCTGATGGCAGATGGCAGGAGGCATGTCCCAGTAGCTGGGAGGGACAGAAATAGTGACCACGTGTCCCTGGCACAGACCTCCTCTGCACCTGTTGTCCTGGCGTCTCATCCAGACAGAAGCTGGCATTTGGACAACACTTACAGGATCACTGTGGACCTGGGGCCGTGGCTCTCCACAGACACTTCAGACAAGAGGCCACCAGGGGGCAGTGTGGCACCAGACATTGCCCCCGGGGACCCTGGGATGGCAGATCCGCCATCCCCTGGCCTCGGTGGCTGCATTGAACACCGGGGACTGGCGCCATCTGGCCGGGGGCTCGTGCCCTGCGCCCACAGGACAAGCTCCAGGCGGCGCCCGCAAAGGCGGTTATTGACAGAAGAGAATGGAGCTGGTCAGGGAGCGAGCAGCCCGGAGAGTCATGGCCCGAAGGCCCGGAGCTGGGGACTTGTCTCCACTGACACCCCGAGCCCCTCACTCGGGACAGGCATGGCCCTCGGGACAGTCTACAGTATTCCACATGGGTCATGAGTCTAGATCACCAACAGGTCCGTGTGGCCCACGTGCCACCTGGAGGGCACCTGGAGCCGGCTAAAGACGTGGCCCCTCCAAGTCGACCGTCTCCCAGCACATGCCCAGCGGTAGCGGCGGGAGGGAAAGGAGCCATTTCCCCTGGATACAGCTCCAAGCTCCACTTGGGGACAGCCGCCCGCCCAGCTGGACCCTCCCAGCTGCTCCCCCCCACCCCAACCCCACCCCCCACCCCCGTGCCCAACTCTCAGGGGGAACTGAAGCACTCTCCGGGTACCTTTCAGACTCGGGCACCTGGCTTACCCTGCTGCCCCATTATGCTCCGTGGTTTTCTTTTGCAACAGCCTCTGAGGAGACCCTTTTAAAGCTGGCAGCTCCCTTCTTGGCCAACAGCCCTTGACAACTGTCTTGATGGGTTTCCGAACCTGGGCTGCCCCACAGGGCCCTGGGCAGGGACTGCAGCCGGACGGTCTCAGTCTCAGGGGCAGGCGGGCCCTCGGGTGCAGGGACTTGCCATGCACATCACAAAAATACCCCACAGGGTAGAGTGAGTGGCACTGCGGGGAGATTCTCATTCTATGTAAGGGAATTTCCTGTTTTAGCAAAAGGAAGACTTGCTTCCTGTCCACCTGCTATGGGAGACCTGCAGGTGGAAACCGAGTTGACACTTTTGATGAGTCTCCCTAGCCTCTCCATGCACCTCTGGCTCAGGAAGTTGCTCTACTGTACTAGCCTGTCAATCAACCCCCTTCCATCTGCCTCCTCCAGGAAGCCTGCCAGGCTCACCACAGGTCTGGCTTGGCTCACTGGGTAATACAGACGTTGTCTTCTCTCTCCAACTGAACCCCATGGAGCTGGAGGACAGCACCTGCACCTGGCATTTGTTGGTGATCCCCGTGACACTCAGCACATGACAGGGGACATGTGAAAGTGTGGTTGTATTTGCTCATTGATTGATGGTAAATCCTTTCAGAGAGAGTCCAGGAACCAATTCCTTGAACAAAATCCTCAGTACTGGCCTGGAGTCCCCCAACACACAACATACTTTTAACGACTATTTTTTTTTCTTTATTAAAAAAAAAAAAAGGTTGGGACTCAGAACTTCTGCTTATTATTCTCAGGAAATTCCCACCATGAGGTGAACTTCTTTTATGTCCATCACTGAAGCAGATATCTCCCTGCAGGAAGTAATTTTATTTTCTCAAAATAATCAGAACATGGTAATGTTAACAAAATTCTCTGCAGGGATCATTTTCAACACTTGCACCCAAGTAAATTTTCACCTCAATTCATTCACTTGACCGTAATTTATTGATCAAGGGCTAAGTACCAACTGCTCAAGTTTAGGTTTGAGGAAGAGGAGAGCAAATAAAACAGGGGTGCGGGGGGAAGCTATCCAAAGGGAATTCACCTTCTAGACAGTGGGGAAAGGACAGTAAACAAGGAAGCAAGAAGAATTATTAATATATAATGATCAAAGAACAAAGGAGGGCATGCCCATCCAATGCAGCTCTGAGGAAGTGACAGAACTGGGACTGGATGTCATCTCTGCCCATTATATTTGCTCCAGGAAAGGGTGCAAAAAGACCTCAGGCTTCCTCTCTTGAGACAGATACTTGACGGTTAGCAAATATTTTCTCTATCAGTTACTTTTGCTAAGTAACAATCCCAAAACTTAGGGATGTGAAGTAACTATGTTATTTACTCATGAGTTTTGAGGCATAGAACTTGGATAGGGAGAGACCATCTCTGTTCTGCAGTTTCTGAAGCCTCTGCTGGGCCCAGATTCAAGGTTGGGAGTGGGAATCTGATGAGTGAGGGCTAGAATCATCTAGGAACATGTCCACTCACACTGGGCAGAGAATGGGTCTCTTCTTGCGGAATGATTTGGACTTCCTCACAACATGGCAGCTGAGTTCCAAGAGCCTGCATCTCACCAAAGTCATGCAGAAGTTCATGGCATCCTTACGATCTAACCTTGGATGTCACATAACCATAGTTCTACCACGCCCTCTTGGTAATCACAAAGATCCATCTAGTTGGAGAAGGAAGGGACATAGACTCCACCACTCAAGGGAAGGAGAGACTATGGACATGCCATGGGGACAACTTTGGAAAATGAGATCTCCATCACCCATGTCTCATCCCCAAAAAGTCGGTATCTAAATCTACCCAGAGTCATCTTGAAAGTAGAGTGCTAAAAAACACTCAAACGGCAGGTGATAATATCTGAGTGTTGTGTGATATTTCATTTTGAGCAGAAAGTGAAAGAGCAGCAACAAGTCACTTTGACCGATCAGCCCCTGCCCCCTGTGAAAGTTTCTCTTGATAATCTGGCTTGTTTTCGTAGAATAGAAAAATTAGGCATGGGCCAGAGAAGGAACGTATTCTCAATTCAGATCATGCACAGAAAGAGGGATGAGAGTGAAACCCAACACAGTTTGGAAGCAGAGAAATCTGCTTCAAGCTATAATTGTGCCACTCATCATTACTGTCCCTGGACAAACCTCTCCACCTCTGATAAACAAGGTCATGAGAGAATACCTGGAAATGGACTCCTTATTAGCTAGCTATGCTGGCAAGAATCTTGATCATTTAAGGTACTGGTGGGATTGGTACTTTTTATGGTGTTTTTTTTTTAAATCCACTGCAATAAAAGCTCTCTCATCAATATTGGTTATCATCTCAGTCCTTAAGACTTACATAAATGATACGTTTTTCAGTGTGTAAACATGAGATTTAGGTGCTTTTCAGGGAAATCATGTCTGTTTCTACAATGGCCTAGTGCATTTGGGATCCAGTATGAGCCCTGTTGATCCAATGGGTTCCACAAAGCCCCTCCATCCTGTTCCTGAGGGGCCTCGGCATTTTGGGGGTTCCATGAGAAGAAGAGTAGCAAGACTACTTACTGCCTTAGAGGAAGGCTTATCTGACCAACAGGTCACATTTGGGGCTGGTTTGAGTTCATGTGAGGTGGAGACAGCAGAGATTTCTCCCACGATAGGATCGACAAATCCTCACTATTACACCAGGGACCAAGTTGGTCCATGGTTCAAAGAAGGGGCCTCATGATTTGGTGTGTTCCTCCTTGATTACCAAGCAAGATCTCTAGGGGTGGCCATGGAGATGAGTCCGCCATGTTGATCAGGAGGAAGGCCATCGCTGAAGCAGATATCTCACGGCAGGAGGACCAGAGCTCTAAAGAAGCCAAATGTTAGAGGAAATGAGAGGAAAGGGGTAAATAAACAGGGAGAAAGAGGGGAAGTGGCTCATGGTGAAACTCTGTAATTGTCCATGATTTAGGAACTGAGAGAGAGAGAGAGAGAGAGAGAGAGAGAGAGAGAGAGAGTGTGTGTGTGTGTGTGTGTGTGTGTCTGCCTGTCGCTTATGCATAAGGATGAAGTGCCCAGATGTCACCTTCTGGCAACATGTAAACAGGGTCTGTAGCTCTCCCATCCCACACCAACCCTATGAAGCTGAGGTGGTTCACTGCCAGGGAATAGGGTCCACATTTCAAGTTCAATAGTTCGGCCATCACACTTGGGTGGCTTTCACCAGGTCATGTCACCTCTCGGTGATGCTCACTTGTCCATTAGGGAAAATAATTCCTGCCCAAATGACCCCAAGGACAGTTTTCAGATTTGATACCTGAGCCCCCACGCTGGTGTGAGTTCCATCAAGGTGGGGGCCACGGTGGCCCCATTCCCTGCTCCCCTCTAGTGCCTGTCCTAGGGTAAGCAGTCCATAATTTCTTGGTGACTAAATAAACAATAAGATAATAGGGAGCTCAGCCCCCATCCTGTGTGGAAGGCAAAGAATCACAGTTCCTCAGGGGCTGGCCATCCCTTCCAGGTGGCTGCTCCCCAGAGTGTGGTCCGTGGACCAGCAGCAGCAGCAGCACCCGGAAACTGATCAGAAAGGTTTGGCTGTGTTAGGACTCTCTAGAGGAACGGAACCAATGGAATGCATATGCAATTATCAGAGGGGATATATTAGATGGGTATAAAATTAGAGGCTGGATAGTCCCCAATGGCCATCTGTAAAACCACAGAAATCAGTAGCTGCTCAGTCCAAGAAACTGGGGGCCTCAGAACAAGAGGGACCAAAGATGCAGCCCAGACCAAGGTTGAAGGTCTGGAAGCCCCCTGGAGAGTCACCGGGGCAAGTCCAGGAGCCTGATGTCTGTGGGTGACAGTAGCAACAAAACCCACACCGGCTCGAGCAGACTGGGGCTCACGCATGCCTGGAGAGCTTCCCCTTCAGTCCTGCCTCTTGGACATGCCACCCACATTCAGGGCGGGGCTTCTCCCCTCCATTCCTTGGCCAACATGCTATCGTCCCTGGAAACCTTCTACTGACCCATTCAGAAGCAGGCTATACCAATTTCCCAGGTGTCCCTCAGGTTGGCAACCAAGGTCTTCCATCCCAGCGGCCCCACCCCAAACCTATTAAATCCTAATTTCTGCGGTGGGAGCTTTAACCCCCCCCCAAGTGCTTCCGATGCTGGAGCGTTGCTAGCGGGATGAGAGTGGGATAGGGTACAGCGTACCCACCTCTCACCTCTCAGGGGTCCATTTCCCTTCCCTGGATGGCTCAGGGCCGGGGAACCTGCAAGGGGGCTGGTGAGGGCCGAGGAGAGAGGAGGATCTGTCTCACGCACAGGCACCCCACCACATGGAGGGTTTTGCTAAAACCTTCCTGTTTTAGCAAAAATCTGCAGATGCCGTGAGAAGATCTGGAGATAAGCTCTGCTCTCCTTGGTCCTGAGCAGCAGCAGGCAGGCGAGCTCTGCTAAGGCTCTGCATCCGGGGGCACCCCATGAGCACAGCTGGACGCATTCACATCCAGGGACCCCAGGGACCCTAGGGACCCCAGGGCCACTCCCATCCTTCTTCCCCTACCCCCTGTCCTCTGCTGAGGTCTCTTCCCCAATCTTCTCAAGGATCTGAAACTCAGAGCGAGCTGTTCACAACACACAGGGGAGATGGGCCTCCAAGATAAGCTCTCACGACAGCGCTGACAGGGTCACCCCTGTCCTGCTGCACCTTCTCAGGAGGCCTGACCTGAAGTGCTCTGAAGCAGTTGTCACATCAGCAAGAGGAAGGGGAGCAAGGAACAAAGGAGGGTGCTGGGCCCCCAGAGAGCTCAGAGCAAAACTCAGTAGGGACAGACACGCCTGAACCACCTGCAGAAGCCAACAGCTCAGGACCCGGAGGGACAGCCCAGCAGTGGGGGGAGCCACACCGTCATCCACTGCTTCAGCCAGATGTCCACAGGGCACTGGCTTCCAGGAGGAGGATGGAGACCTGGCCACAGTTAGGGACGGGAGGAGCAAGGTGCCAAGCCAGCAGCTGTCTGTGGGGCAGTCAACCCTGGTGCCTGAGGGAGGCCTGGGCACCACTTCTGGAAGCACGGAGAACTGGCCTCTCCCCAAAGGTTTATTGTGTTGACTTGGGAGGGACAGCTGGAGGAACAGGAGATGTTCAGCCCAATAAAAGACAATTCTGCAAAAGCTACAGGAAACATGTCTTTAAATATTTAAAAAGATTTCTGAGCGGAAGACAAAGCAGCCTGCTTTCAAGCTGTCTACACATGCAAACTCGGGTACTCCTCACAAACACCCCGTGAGGCAGGTGCACTAATGTCATTGCTCCCATTTTACAGAAGGAGGCACAGAGAGGCTAGGATGCTGGTTAAGGTTACACAGCAAATAAGTGGAAAAAAATAGGATACATGCTTTAACTGTCTGACTCCAGAAATACAATAAGTCCCTGTGACCCAGGTAAGGAAATCAAGGCACAGAAAGGGTGAGGTGCTTGTCCAAAGCCAGACAGCAACTGGGGAGCCAGGATGATGGCTCCAGAGTGCCACACTTAGCTGCCTGGCAACTGCCCTCACGTGGCCTCATTTGCCACATCGCTCCCCTGACCCTGGTGTGTGAACAAGGAGGTACGGGGTGTCACACACACTGTGCTGTGCTGAGTCAGCAATACCGGCTTATTTATGTAATGTGAGATCTGCTGACTGAAGGAAACCAGTGCCCACAGAGGGGCCAACGATACGGATCAGGTGATCTTCTCTGAGCCACTGACCCTCCACTGAGCCAGGGACAGTCAATGTTGAAAGGCTTTGAAAGTCCCAGGAAGTCAAGGGCCTGTGTTCCTACACCAAGACCAGAGAGATGGGCAGGGAGAGGGCCCCTGTGTGTCACCAGCACCATTAACTGAGCGTTTACTATGTGCCTGGCCTCTCCTGGGTGCCCTTTCAGTCCCCTGGAGCACTGGCCCCAGCACAGAGCTCCCTAAGTGTTGGATGATGGAGTAAATGGGTCCTCCGTAGGACCCAGCAGGCAGGGGTGACCACCCCATCCTACTGAACAGGAAACTGAAGGTCCAGGAAGGCTGTGACGTAAGAGGGGCCACAGAGACAGGTGCAGCTCGGGCCTGGAACTCAGGGCTCCCCCCTGCAAACCCAAACCCCTAACTTCCACACCCACTGGCAGGACCAGGACCGAGGTGTATAAGGACTTCCTCAGCAGGGATGTCTCTGGCAACTGGGACATTGCCAGTGGCTATGGGGCCCGAGTGAGGACAGGACCCCAGTGAGGCACAGGCCTCGTGGCCACACTGCTCTGTCGTATCTGAGCCCTGCAGGCCTCAGTGTGGCAGGCTGCCTCCTCCAGGAGCCAACTCTGAAACAAGGACTGGGGCGCAACCAGTCTGTCAGGAAAATGACCCCACCAGGCACCCATAAGGGGGTGGGAGAGAGAGACAGGGAGGAAGCCTGAGGGGATATGAATGACCAGGTCACCTTCATGGGCAACTGGGGCTCAACCCTGCTTGGGGTCACTGCGCGGTGGCAGAGAACACCACTCTCAGAGACGTGCACAGCAGGAAACAAAGGCGAGGAAGGGGACAGGATCCCAACAGGAAGGCCACACCAGGCTCCTCTGACCAGGAGTCTGCAGAACCATGCCTGCTGTGATGTCGAGCAGGTCAGGCGGAGTAGCGGGCTCTGGGCTCAAGCCCCCACAGCTGGGGTTGACCGAGCACCACTGACGGAAGCTCCGTGCCCCCAGCAACAGAAATGAAACCAGGAGGACGAGCTCCCGGAGAGGCTGTCACCAGGGTCACCTGAAGGAGAATGGAGGCCACTGATGGAGCGGTCAGCTTGGCCCCCGAAAGAGAGAAGGCAAGGGGCGAGGTGGGCTGGGGTTAGGAATTGTCATGGGCTTTTCCTGTGTGAACACCTGCACCTGCAGGGAGCAGCCATCAGCCAGTCCGTTGAGAGCCAAAGGTCACCTCTGTCCTCGGGAGGTTGCATCCTGCACCTTCATCTTCACTGACAGGAGGGGTCACTGCAGCTGCTGAGAGGACAGGGTGGGGTAAAGAAAACACTGACATTCAGCGCCAGCTTCCGGGCCCCACGACAGAGCTGTCTTCAGCCCTATGACAGTCCCTCTCTCGCTAGTTTATCACTGGCCACATTAAGGCAAAAGCACCCTGGCTTTAGGGTCACACCTGTCTGTTTTTTGTGGTTGTTGTTTTTAGATGTACAGGTCAGTAGAGCACATTTGACATATTATAAACACATGGAGTAAAACTTATCCTAATTAAAATCCCATGCTCATGCTTATGCCTATCGTGGAGGCTCACTGGTCGTGTGTACATACGTGAACACAGGAGAGTTATGTCTCATTCGTTCTTCTGCCTTTCCTATTCTCATCCCCCTCCCTTCCCCTCATTTCCCTTTGTCTAATTCAGTGAACTTCCATCCTTCCCTTCCCCCTTATTGTGTGTTAGCATCTGCATATCAGAGAGAATATTTGGCCTTTGATTTTTTGGGATTGGCTTATTTCACTAACCATGATATTCTCCAGTTCCATCCATTTACCGGGAAATGTCATGATTTTATTCTTCTTTATGGCTGAGTACTATTCCATTGGACACACTAGTTTTTGAGGTGACTGAGAGAATGAGGATAGGGAAGAACACATGTTGTGCTTTTTAATGGGTAACAGGCTAGAGTTCAGGGTTGGAAAGCAGGAAAAACACCCTTTGGATGACAGGCTGGGTTAAGGTTCCAGGAGAGCATCTGTCCTTTTTTGTGGGGAGGGGAAGCTGACTGTCTCACCTTCACACGTGTCTCAGGGACACTTGAAGCCCTCCTCCAAAAACACAACTCCTTCTCTCACACTATCCTGGTGGGAACTTGAGATTACCCCCGAAGTATTTTAAGCAGGGCTGGCTGGGATTTGTGCCAGCATTTGTGAGTGATCCCTCCAGCTGGGGACAAGAGTCAGAAAACAGAACAGGCTTAGAGCAGGTGACAGCAGCAGTGACCCTGGCAACCCACCCTGGCATGGCTCTAAGTATTGGACCATCCAAGTCTCCAATCAGGGGCAGGAACTTTAAGGACCCCAATGGAGCTCACTCCTGAGGGTTGGGGAGCTGGAAGAGCTGGGTGAGGAGGTCCCTGAAACACTTCTGCAGCGGAAGGGACACTGAGGTAGGCAAAGCTTTCTGCAGGGATCTGCTTGGCTCAGGAACACAAGGTACCTAGAGATGAGAGAGGGGCCAGGGAGGCAGGAATGGACACATGATTACAGCCCAAGGGTTCCTCCATTTCTGACAACATGGGCAGATGGGAAGATGCCATCACCTTAGGAAGGACTCATGCTGCAATCACCATTTGGTATGTTGTGGGGGTGAGAGGTGGTCAAGACTCTCAACCCACTTTTCCATCCTCCAGGAACCTTTGTATGGGTCCTCATCATCCCTGGCTCCTCCCAAATCAGCAGCCATGATGTCCCGAAGTGTCCTGACACACACTCCTGCTCCAGGGTTGGCAAGGTGACTCAGCAGCTGGGAGCTGGGCTAGGTGCTGAGACCCCCTGGCTGTCTGCCTGGCCTTCCCCCTCTAACCCCTGAGTGTCCCTGGACAACTTCCCGGGCCTCTCAAAGAAGCCACTGGAATGTACTGTCGGGGGAGCCCTGGGATAAATGCTGGAAAGATCTGGGATGAGCTTGGCCCAACTCCAAGACACTCTTCCTAAGCAGCAGGCTGGGGATCCATCCAGCCTTCTCTCCTGGGTCTTAGGTAACCCCTGTCCCCAAAGTCTTCTCTAGGCAACTGGGAGGTCCAGAAGGCAAGGCCTGCCCACTGGTGAGGCCCCAAAGCTTAGTGAACAAACCGGCATTTACAAGTGAACACAGGTGAAGGGAGGGGAGGCAGGTTCACACACACACACACTTCCAGAAAGGAAGGGGGACCGGGGAGGGTGTGCAGCATGCCCATGGCACCGGCGTGCCCGGGGACAACGGTGATGCCTCTTACGGTTCCGCCAGCGCCCTCATAAAGGCTTCAGTGCTGGCAAGGGGCGGCCACTGGCTGCATCCTTAAGTAGAGGATGGGAGAAGGCGGCAACGGTGTGACTGAGGCTTCCCGCCCCGGGGACCCTCAGGGCCACTTCAGATGCACTAGGCTTGAGCAGAATCACCACGGAACAGACCGGGCGCGCCGGCCAACTGCACGGAGTTGGCGGCTTTTCCATCCAGCCTTGCCTAGCGGCTCCTCGAACCGTTTTCCAATGCTCTTCTCCACCAGAAATGGTCCCCTGCCCCTTTCCCTTCTCTGCCCGCACACTCTCCTTTCACCCCTAGAAAACGACGTTCGCCAGGAAGGTAAAGGCGAAACCCTTCAAAAAACTCGCGAGTCTCGGCCCAGCCCATGCGCATGGCGCAGGCGCCCGCTAAGCCCCGCCCCTTCCTGGCAGACGACTCCCCGCCCCACACCCACACGGCCTCACCGGAAACAGCCCTTCCAGCCCGGCGCGGCCGGGGCGTCTCTGACGTCATAGGAAGGCGCCACCGGCAGAGGCTTCACGTGGACTCGGGTTTGGAAACTTTCAGGCTGGGCTATGGATACGCCGCTTAGGCGCAGCCGGAGGCTGGAGGGCCTAAAGCCCGAAGCCCCCGGGAGTCTCGCCTCAGTTTCGCGGGCGAGACGGGCCCTTGTGGAGATCGAGTCGAACCCAGAAGAAACGAGGGAGCCCGGGTCTACTCTGAATGTGCAGCCACTCGGCCTGGAGTCTCCCCGACGTCAGCGGGAGACAAGCCCGGGATCACCCAGCCTGCCGCGGTGTGCAGACTTGGAGTCCCCGCGAAGACAGCCAGAGTTGGACCCAGAGTCCCCCCAGCATCGGCAAGAGCCAGCCCTGGGGTCCCCCCGAAGGCAGCCGGAGCCGGGCCCAGAGTCCCCCCAGCATCGGCAAGAACCAGGCCTGGGGTCCCCCCGAAGGCAGCCGGAGCCAGGCCCAGAGTCCCCCCAGCATCGGCAAGAGCCAGGCTTGGGGTCTCCCCGAAGGCAGCCGGATCCGGTCCCAGAGTCCCCCCAGTATCGGCAAGAGCCAGGCCTGGGGACCCCCCGAAGAAAGCCGGAGCCGGGCCCAGAATCTCCCCAGCAACAGCAAGAGCCAGGCCTGGGATCCCCCCAAAGACAGTCGGAGCCGGGCCCAGAGTCTCCCCGAAGACAGCCAGAGCCGGGCCCAGAGTCCCCCCAGCATCAGCAAAAGCCAGGCCTGGAGTCACCTCCAAGACAACCAGACTCGAGTCCTGAATTCCGTCAACCTCAGCCAAAGCCAAGTGAGGAATCACCGAATTTCCCCCAGGACCGAGGAGAACTGGACTCAGAGGTGACCCAGTGTAAGGAGGAGCTGCCCCCGGGATCCCCCCCACATCAGCTGCAGCCAGGCGCAGAGTCACCAGAGCCTTACCCCGGTCAGCAAGCCCTGGGTCCGGAACCCTCAAAACCATTACAGGAGCTGACGCCCAGGGCACCTGACTCCCCTGGGAGCCAGCAGGAGCCAAGCAAGCCACCTTCATCTAGAGAGAAGGTGACAGGCGGCCTCAGTGCAAAGAAGCGAAATGGATCTTCAATGCAGGCCCCAGCATCCAAGAAGTTGAAGAAGGAGCAGGAGGAGCTTCCTGTAATCCCTAAGGGGAAGCCCAAATCCGGGAGAGTATGGAAGGACCGCTCCAAGAAGAGGTGAAATGGGGGACGGCATGGCAGGGATGGGGTTCTTTATGTGTTTGGGCCCTGCCTTTACCCTGGTGTAACCCTGAGGCCCAGAATTGAAAGGAGCTCTCTTCAGTGAGAGAGGCCTTCCTGGGCCTTCCAGGTGTCAACCAACAGGTGATCAAAGTCAGAATGTGATAAAAATGCTTGAGATCCCAGGAGGGTGAGACCAGGCCCTCAGAGGTCATTTTCATGGTTTCTTTCCCGGGGTCCTTATGGATCTCCCCTATAGCAATCACCTAAGTCCCATATTCATTTAACAGACATTTCCCATTGTCCACCATCTCCAGTAGGGAGGCAGACGCAAGTAAACCAGCCATTACTTGATAAAAGCAGTGAAGTCTTCGCCCATTGTCATCTGTTACAGTTATTTGCACCTAGGATAAAAAAAAAAAATCACCAAGCCCTGATTATATAGGACAGTGTGCTCTTCCGAGGGGCTTGGCTGGGGAAGAGCCTTTCAAACACAGACATCCTGTCATGGCATTTAATCTGTACCTTGGCCCTATGGAGCGGGTGTCATTTTCACTCCTGTTTTATGTCTGTGGAAACTGAGGCTAAATGAGTCGTGGACAGTCAGACAGGCTTTGAAGCTGGAGGATTGGAGAAGTGGCTGGTGGTACTGCCCCACCTCCCTGTCCCAGAAAGTCTAGGAGAATGACAGGGGCCACTGATGGCCACACAGAACCAGATGAGGAGGTTGGTTGCAGTGGGAAGAGGGTGATGAGCAAGTCGAGCTTGAGGAACTGGGGTCCTGGCACTGGGGCCACCCCTGGGAGAGGGTGAGCTTACTGAGCAGGAGTGGGTGGGCCCAGCACAGGGGAAAGAGGAGCAGGTAGAGCAGGGAAGGAGGTCAGTGGCCCCAGCTGACTTCCATTACACGCTCAGGGCACAATGCTCATCTCCGTGTGGGAGAATGAAGTCTCAGAGGCCACCTCACCCAGGGTCACACAGGCAGTAAGCAGTGAACTTGGGGCTTGGCAGCTGGCCTGTCCTCCAGTGTCCAGGTAGGACCCATGCTCTGAAATAGACTGACCCAACCCACAAGCCATCAGCCACATATAACTATTTAAAGTAAAGTTGAATGAAATCTACATTTACTTTCTTAACCCCAAGCTATGCAGGTGCTGTGCAGCCCTGTGAGTGGAGGCTCCCATACTGGACGGCACAGGTGTGGAGCATTTCCCCCATCCCAGAAAGTTCCCCAAACACCACTGTGTCCTGTGGCTCTGGTGACTCCAGGATCCCCCCACCTTATCCTTTCAGGATTCTCATACCCGAGTTTGGAAAGCCCAGCTTTAAGACCAGGGAGGAGCCCAGGCAGTGCGCACAGAACAGCAGGCCCTGGGCCTGGGAGAGGGAGCGGGAGAGGGTGTGCTGGGGCCAGAGGCTGGCACTGCAGTGAGAAGGCTCTGCATGGAGGGGCCTGGAGTCGAGTTCTGGGATACATGTGCCCGACTCTGTGGAAGGGGAGAGAATGGTCCAGAAGAACTGTATTGACCCTTCCCGTGGACAGGAGTGGACTATGCCCAGCATGTACATGGGCCTTCAGAGGCTGGAACAGTTTGGGGCACACTACAGTGGACGTGGGGAAACGGGAACTGTTTCAGAAGACTTTGGTCAAGGAGCAGGAAGGCCACTGTGAGGCTCTGCAGAGGAGCCTTGGGGATAAAAGGAAAAGTGCCAGTCAGCCCGAGGGACAGTGAATAGTGTCAGGAGGAGGACTGAGCTGGGAGGCTCGCTTTGTTTTGCTTTTTATGATGGAGATTTTTGAGCACACAGACCTGGAGAGAGCATAGGGTCATGAGCCCGTGTTCCCGTGGCCAGTTTTGACACTTCTCAGCGTTTCATTGGCCTCAGGACCTTTGTCTTGGGCAGTTTTCTCTCACTGTTTTCCCTAGAATGTTTTAAAGCCCATGAGCTCCCACAGGATGCCTCCTTGGAGAGTGTTCATTTCTCCTATGACTCTAAAAACATCGCCACTGTTCAGAAGGTCCTGACTTCCTTGAAATCCCCTAATGCCCACTCCCTTCATGCGTCCCAGCCAGGGGGAGAGGCACCTGCCCAGCCTCACCTTGGGAAGCAGGACGGCCACCCCCTGCTTAACTCGATCAGGGAGTAAGCGCCCATCACTGCAGGTGTTCTCCCCCGGCAAAAGAAGGCCCAGAGCCCAGAGTGAGGGCAGTGGGGCAGGAGTAGTCACCCCCACGTCCCACAAGCCCCTGCTTAACCCTCCAGGTTCTCCCAGATGGTTCAGGACAAGCCCCTGCGCACATCCTGGCAGCGGAAGATGAAGGAGCGACAGGAAAGGAAACTGACCAAGGACTTTGCCCGGCACCTGCAGGAGGAGAAGGAGAAGCGCCGCCAGGTGAGAGGCCAGCCAGGCAAGGCTGCAGCTCCGGGGCTGAGCATGCATGCCTCTGTAAGGCACGCAGGAGCCAGGCAAGGCCGACAGTCAGAGACCTTGAGCCCCAGGGCCCCCCTTTCGACCCTCAGGGTGGGGAAGTGCAATAAGTCATCCAGCTCAGCCTGGGCCTGTGGGTCAAGGATGGTCAGGAGGCTCTAAAGTGGGGTGCAAGAGTCCAGAAAGAAACCCCAGGAGGCCCTCACCAGTGGTAGGAGCATCCAGTGAGATGTGATCAGGGTCCCTTCCCCAGGACCTGCTCAGTAGGGAAAGGCCTACACATTGGAAAATCTTGTCCCCAGTTTTGCTGCGTCATTCAAGAAGTGACTTCCACACAACAGCACTTGGACAGTCCCCACACCTGTCACTCATCCCAGAGCCAGGAATGTCCATTAGAGGCTCACACCTCACATCTTCAGTCTCCAGGCAGTAAAAGGTCCCAGCTTCACCCACATCACCAAGGCCTCTCCCCAGTAGGGATGAAGAGGGCACTCAACGGGCAGCATCCAGAAAAGCCAGGTGGTGGCTGCACTGGGCAGCAGTGCTGTCCCCCAACACCAGAGTTATTGGGGATCCTGCCCATTGGGTGACCTCAGGGTACAGGAGAAGCACTGATCCAGGGTCAGATAACTCACCCTACCTGTTGATTTGGCCCAGGTCAGCTTGTGGCATGGCCCTAGGGACAGTGTGGCTACCTCCAAGTGCTGAGGTCTTACCTCACTTCCTGCGCAGCCCTGGCTCCCTCTTAAGCAAGACGGCTGCCTTCTCCTCAGCCCCAGCCCATACCTCCCCCGATACCGCAGGAGCCCAAGTCTCACTTCTCCTTTCTCCCCAGGGGCCCAGGCCATCCTGTTACCCCAAGCTGACAAAGCCAAGAGAGGCACCTGACCATGCAGCAGCCTGGGAGCTGATGTCCCTTCCTGGGCCTTCCAGGGGACCCTCTGCATAGTCAAGGGCATGGCTTAATTTCCAGGACAGACCCCATCTAGGTTGTGAGTGTCCTCACAGCAGGGTGTTGTCTAAAATCTGCGCATGCACTCGTCCACTCACCTTGAGGAGCAGGGTACTGTGGCTGCCCTGCTTTCCATATGGGGGAGTTGAGGCATTTACCTGTTTAGCAGTTATCTGAGGCCACCTCACCCAGGGTCACACAGGCAGTAAGCAGTGAACTTGGGGCTTGGCAACTACAGCTGTCTTCCTCCAGTGTCCAGGGAGGACCCATGCTCTGGAACTGGACTGTCCCAACCCCAGTAGCAGTCAAGACTCAAACCTGGGCCAGATCCTTCAGAGCCTCTTCTGGGCAGCTCAGCTCTTCCAGCCCCACCTCTGGGGACACCAACAGAGCCCAGGCCTCACATTTTGTGGCACTTAGGCCTCGGGGGAGAGGGAGACCCTGGGAAGGTGGGAATGGGGGATCCACCTCCCTCACAGCTGATGATCAGTTTGGTAAACAGCCTGTTCCAGGCATGTGCAAAGTTCCAGCGAGGGAGGCAGTCCTCCTGTCTAAGCCCTTTCTCAGCTGTCTGTCCAGGCACCCTCCTTCTAATGTGGGGTTCAGACTTTCCAGCACAGTGGGCGTCTGGATGCCAGGCCCATGGCACGATGTTGCTCTCCTGGCCCTCCCATTGGTCCCCAGGTTCCATGCTCACCACCAGAAGCAGCACGGAGCCCAGATGGGAGTCCTTCCCCCACTTACTGGGAATTGACCAGCCCTCACTCTGCTGGGCCACCTTAGCTCCCAACCTCAATTCCCTTGCCCGTGTGCCCCTGTGTGTTCCAGGAGAAGAAACAGCGCCGGGCTGAGAACCTGAGGCGACGCCTGGAGAACGAGCGGAAGGCTGAGGTGGTCCAAGTGGTAAGTGTCCCCCGGCTACTTGGCTGAGGCAGACATGGCTGGGCCAGGTGAGGCCTTTGAGGTGCCTTGCCCATGTCTGTTCCTGCTGTGATCCCAGACCCCTGCAGGGTGGCTTCCCTCTCCCACAGGGACAGGGAAGCTCCTACCAGCACACTGATGACTCTCCTTCCACCCCCAGATCCGAAACCCTGCCAAGCTCAAGCGGGCAAAGAAGAAGCAGCTGCGCTCCATTCAGAAGCGGGACACGCTAGCCCTGCTGCAGAAACAGCCACCCCAGCGGCCAGCAGCCAAGGTCTGAACTCAGGACAGCCAAGGCCCTCCAAGACCAGCAACCACATCAGACATGGCCATCTGGCCTCTCGGGTCACTAGTCAGACACTTCTGCTGGAGCCAGCACTCCAACTCTGTGGCCTCAAGACAGGGATTCCACCCTGGACAGGACTCTTGGGCCTTTGAGGGATCTTGAGCATGTCTCTGGGGGCAGAGCCTAGGGGAGGGAAGAGGTTCCAGTCCTCTCTCCTTCCCCATCCTCCAAAAACCTCCAGACTAAGAACAGTAAAGTCTGCTTTCTCATTGACCTAGCAGTACGTGTCCTGTCTGAGGGTCTTGGGTCCAGCTCATGCCTGGAGGCCAACAATCAGGAACCCAAGTCCCTTACACCTTCCCAGAGGCTGCTTTGGCTACTTCTGCACCCCGCTAACTCCAGCAAACTGAATCCAGCTCCTCCCCACTTGAACACTGAAGGTTTAAAATGGGGAGACTGCAGGAAGCAGAGTCAGTTTCTAGCAGCCCCTTTCCTATACCAGACTGCAGAAGTCCCACAGATCTAAGCCGTGCCCATCTGGTCTACAACAAAAGTATTTATTGAATACCTCTGGTATACAGGTACAATTCTGGGCACCAGGGAATATAGACAAAATTCCCTGCCCTCGGGAGCTTTTATTCTGATGGGAAAAACGTAAGCAAGTCAAGTGTGTGGTGTGTCTGGTGTGAAAAGTGCTGAGAAACAGCAGGAGCAGGAGGCCACACAGGGTGACATCTGGCTATCCAGTTTGCAGTGCACATGCTGTGGGCTGCCCTGCCTGGCACCCAGAATTAACAGCTGGCCACCCTGGTCCTTGGTGGCCCCGGCCTTCAGTGGTCAGGAGTAATGGACCAAGATCACAAAGACTTTCTCATCCCTGCTCTTCCACTGATGTTCCGCCAACCAAACAAATATTTGCTGGCACCAGCTGTCAGTCCTTGGCGTGCGGCACTGAGGCACAGCAGTCTGCCCTCCAGTCCGTGGTGGGCAGAGGCATTAGGGACCATGCCGTGGAAGTGCTACACAGAGGTACAAGCTGCCCCACCTGTGCATCCATTGAAAGTGATGCTCCCCATTCCCCATGTGGGCAGGTGGCAGGTGCTGCAAAGACCTTGGGATTAACTGTCCAAAGGGCATCTTGTAGGATGCCAGTCCTGTCCAGGGCTCAGGATGCCATGGTCAGGTTCACTAGAAAATGTCATGTGCTGTGAATTGCTGTGTCCATTCAGATGCCAAAGGCTAGACCTCCAATAACAATGCACAGTGACTTGGATTAGCCCAGGTTTCCCAAGCACTTGACCATGGCACCCCCGGGGCTCTGGACAGTACTAAGTAGCTTGGGTAGGTCTTAGATGTGCTCTCAGAATAGGAATGGAGTGAACAGAGTTAACACAGTTAAGCTCCCTGAACCCCATGAAGCTAATCCTGAAGATTTGCAGAAGAAAGCATCTAGTTCAAACCTTGGCTGAGTACCTAACCTGAAGGCCTTAATCTGGAATGGTGCTTCTCAAACCTTTCTCATTTTACTCCAAAAATTTGTACAACTATCCTACCCTAGCCTTCCACAGTCACATCAGCTGGTAAAATTGGGCTCCAGGGAGTTGTACCATTGGGACTCTGTCTGCTAGTCTTAAAAAGTCTTTTGAGTTTAGCCTCATGTTACTCCAAGTGTGGTCCTTGGATCAGCAGCACTTGGTGACTGCCTGGGAAGTATTAGAAAAGCAGAATCTCCGCGCCCCGCCCCACCCACTGAAATAAACTAACAAGATCCCAGGTGACTTATAGGCACTTCAAGGTTTGAGAAGCCCGGTTTCAACCAGGTCGTTTCTGAAAAAACTTAAGTCACTCAGGGTGCTTCAAAACGCTGACTCCTGAGCGCTCACGAGGCCTTGCGGTAGTCTTGACGCTTAATTCGAGCCTTGCCTCTGCCTTGGGGAGAAAGCAGGTCCGAGCCCTGAGTTCCGGGCAGCGCAGGCCGTTGGGCTAATCCGAGGTGGTGCTCAGCGCCCGGTTCAGTGGTCCCCTTTCGTCTTGGGATCGTGCCCGGTCCCTCTGCGAAGGCTCTGCGCTGTTGCCTCGAAGCCAGCGGAGGAGCCGCCCGGGGCGGAGCGGGGGCGCGAGGCGGCCCGCGAGCGAGAGGGAGGAGGCCGAGGTGGCGGTGGAGGAGGCGCGACGGCGGCGGCTGCCGGCCCAGCCGCCCAGGTCGCTGTCGTCCACCAACACGCTCTCCAGCACTGTGCGCAGCGAGCGCCGCAGCTTGCGCACCACGTCGGGGCAGGTGAGCACGTAGAGCAGCGGGTTGACCACGCTGTTGATAAAGGCCAGGCTGGTGACGAAGGGCAGCCCGCGCCACACAAGCGGCCGCAGCGTAGGGACTGAGTGCGCCCGCGCCTCCAGCAGGCAGAAGATGTGGTAGGGCCCCCAGCAGAGCACGAAGGCGGCCACGATGGCCGCCACCAAGCGCACGAAGCGACCCGGCCGCCGGCGGCCCCTGTGGCGAAGCTGCACGCTCACAGCCGCATGGCTTGAGGCGATGATGGCCAGCGGCACCACGAAGGCCAGCAGGAACTTGCTGACCGCCAGGGCGGTCTGGCGCGAGTCGCACGTGGTGTCGTGGTCAGGCCCGGGGTTCACAAGCAGCACGTTGTAGTAGCACATGATGCGCCCGTCCAGCCGCGGGATGGTGTCCCGGAACACGAAATAGGGCACGGTGTTGAACACAGCCAGGACCCAGAGCACCAGACAGACTTTGTGGGCCACGGCCACCGTGCGGTGGTTCTGCGCCCACACCGGCCGCACCACCTGCAGGCAGCGGTCCAGGCTGATGGCGCTGAGCAGGAAGCCGCTAGCAAACATGTTGAGGAAGAAGATAGAAGAGTGCAGTTTGCAGAAGGTGGTGCCCAGCTCCCATGAGTGTCCCACAGCCAGGAAGTAAGTGAAGAAGGGCAGGGAGGCAGCGGCCAACAGGTCAGACAGCGCCAGGTGCAGCACCCAGGTGGTAACCACCGACTGGCGCATGCGACAGCCCACTACGAAGAGGATGAGTCCATTCTCCACCAGGCCCAGCAGCGAGGCCACCCCGTGCAGCAGCACAGACACATGGTCGATTAAGCGGATGCTGGAGTTGCTGTGGCTCTGGAGTTGGCTCATCTGCTCCAAGATGGGACAGAGTGGCTTCAGGGTGGTGTTGGCCAACATGACGGAGCTCTGTGGTGGAGAAGGACACGCTGAGTCTGGCCGAGCTGGGACACCCTAGGAACCAGAGAGAGCCCTGGGAACCTTGCTAAGAGATAAGGTGACCTGCCAATGTGATAGGTGGGGCCACTGGGGACCAGTGACATTGAGCAAAGTTGGAGTGACCAACATCCCAGCTCCACCACCTGCTCCCTGTGGGACCTTGGGCAAGTCATTGAACTTTCCTGAGCCCGTTTCCTCCCCTGTAACGTGGGTGTTCCTCATAACTATCTCTAACTCATGGGCTATCAGAATAAAAATAAAATAAACTCATGAGGTAATATGCAAAAAGGCCTGGTCCACAGAACTGTGGTTAATGGAGGTCAGGCCGTGCAGAATTCCTTTTTGCTGCCCCAGAGCACTGGTGGATGGACACAGCCCCCATTTGGTGCAGGAGCTTTGCAGCCACCTAGAGAAAGGGGGTGGGAGGAAGAGTCTCCACCAGCCCTCCCCAGCACCCCAGGCTTTGCCTCTGCAGGTCCTCCGGAGTCTGTTGGTCACACAGAGGTGGCTGGCTGGGTGTGTTGACCGCAAAAAGCAGAGCTGGCCCCTCCTCTGATAGTAGGAAAGGAAATGAGATAAGAGGAGAGAGAGCTGGGCACAAGGACCCACCCGATGGCCCCAGGGTACCAAACAAACCCTCCTCCTAGGGGCAGTCATAGCAATGCTACCAATCCCAGGAAACCCATCCCTGTTCATTTTCTCACTCACCCACACACCCCCCAGCAGCTGTTTATCCAGTCACTACCCCGCGCTGGAGAAGCCAGAATCTGACAGACACAGCACACAGCCACACATGCTCACAGCCAGCCACACATGCTCACAGCCTCAGAGAATCCCAGAGCCCTCCGGTGAAGACTCGGGTGAAGCTGATGGAGATCGAGGAGGGTTGACTTGGGGTGGAGGCTCCCTGCCGCGGAGAGGGGACAGAGCAGGGCATGGGAGCTCAGTTGCGCTGGGCACTCATGACACTCCAGGGACCCTGGAAGGTCCTTTGCATAGGTGCCCATCTTTCTCATGGCTCTGAGAGAAAGGTGCTAGGCTCTGTCTCTGCCACTTTCCAGATGAGGAAACTGAGACAGGAGTGTTTGAAAAACTCGCCAATCCACCCAAGCAGCACAGCCACACAGAGGAGCAACAGTGTGGCACTAAGACAGGGACGAAGGAGGAAAGAAGAGAAAGACGGGAGCAATGGCCTTCAGTGCTCCTCTTCCCAGCCCAACACCTGGCCGGCTAGGATGGCAGAGGGTGAGAAAATCCACTCCCTCCAGGGATCCCGCTCTTCACAGGTTGGGCTCCTGGGATCCACACTAGACTTTCCCTGGGAGATGGGTCCCTTGAAGCTGAGCTCTGCAGGTGGGTGGGGAGGGAGCTAGCCTGGGTGCCCTGAGAATGGTGCTGCTTCCCAAGCTTTCTAGTTTGCAGTTACCTCCCAATAACCCCATGAGACCCCATTTAGCAGAGAAGCGTGGCTTCTCTGTCCTCGGCTGCAGCAGGGGCTGGGACTCTTCTCCCAGCGCACCCGGTGCATGCCATCCCCTCTCAGCCCTAATGTTTGCCTGAGTCCCACGGGATGCTTGGAGAGCACAGTCCTGCTGGGCCCTCTGGAGCCATCTACCTGGGTCCCTCTGGCTGCATGGAGACAGCCCCCATCCTCCGTCCCAGCAGCTGGGGTCCTGGGGTGCAGGGGCCCAAGAACACAAGTTTGGGGAGTCCAAGTCCTGGGCTTGATTCCAGGCTCCTTGGCTTCCAGGCTGGGCAAACCTGGGCAGTTACCTCAAACCTGCTGGTGCCATCTTCCCCCAGGTCAACGACTGCCACTGCGCCTGGCCTCTAGTTAACGCCTGAGAAAGCTGACTCCTTCCACCCTCTGAGCAGCAAGTTCCCTCACATCTCGTGAACTCACTCCTCTGCCATCCTGTAGCAGCCCTCTGTTCTGGTAAAATTCTGCCCTCTCCTGTGGGTCCAGAGAGGGCACTAAGGCTGCCCAGCCCGTGGCCTCCTTACCTGGGCACAGAGGCAGCACAGGATTCCAGCCCTGCAGGCACTTGGCTCCTAGCAGCAGCCAGACAGAGGTGCAGGGCAGGCGGAGGGAGGGGAGGAGTGAGGCTGAGGGAGGAAACAGCTGTCAGCTCCAGTGTGTGTGCGCGCGCACGTGTGTGCGTGTGCTTGTGTGTCTGTCTGGGGGCGGGAGGCAGTGACAGCCAGAGATTGAGCTCTCACGCTGTTGATGGAGAACCATTCATCCATCTGCCAGCAGCCCCTGCTCCACCCGGTCCTTTATGGAGGAGTCTTTGCAGCCCAAGGACACTGCGAGTGTGCATGGGGCCATCACTGTGTGCAGCAAAGTGGGGGCTTGTATGTCCAGGGGTGTGCTTTGGAGTGACGGCGTGCAGGAGGATGAGGACTATGCCTTGCCCTGCTTTCCACCCTCCTTGGACCGCTCTCTTCTGACACCGTAGTCCTCAGAGAGGAAGGTCCCCAAGTGGCATGGGTGCCTGTGCACCAGGGACCCAGGAAAGCAGGGGGATAGGAGGAGCGTGGGAGGCCTGGCCACCAGCGCTGGCCCCACACCCACAGCCAGAGGCCGGTCACTTCCCCTTGCTGAGCCCCGCATTGTCACCCGTGAGCAGGAGCAGTGTCTGCTTTGAGGCAGAGGCGAGTGCGGGCCCAGGGGAGTCAGGGGGCTCCACCACTGACCCATCCCCAGCCCTTTTTGTATTTTTTTAGAGGAGAGAGCAAGTGCTCGAAGAAATTAGCTTCTTCCCCCCTGGGGGAGAAATGGGCATAGGCTGGAGGCCAAGGCTGTCCGGGTTTCATTTAGAATAGGCTGGAAGCCCTGGGGTAAGAGAACTTTGAATCCTGTAGTTTGCGCTTCATCGTTCCCTGACCTCACCCTCTGCTTTGCTTTTGGGGGTCAGACACCCTTTCTTCACAGCAGCCCGCAGATGCTCAAAAAAACATGTCAAGACTGAGTCAGGACAGAATGCAGGGTGTCCCACTGAGGCCTGGGCTGGCACACAGCCTGACAGGGTGGAGGGTGGATAAGCAGGACAGCACTTCTCCCAGCCCCGATGGTGAAGCAGCAGGGACCTTGCTCATCCGGCCTCTCCCTGGGCCAGGGAGGCTCGGATTTCCAAACACAGATGCCTGCAGCCCTGCAGCCTCATGAGAAACAGGTGGCTGTTTCCACCCACCTTGGGGAAGTGCCCCCATCCCTGTCCCCACCACTGATCCATGAGAAGGCCATTCAGGCACGGCCCATGGTGGTGAGGCCCGAGGACCCTGTAGCCAGTCCGCCAGTGTCTGCATCTGGCACTGCCTCTTCCTAGCTACGTGACGAGGTGAGGAACTTCACGGCAGTAAGATGTGAACCTAGGGGCCAGCGGGGGTGGAGGGGATACCGGAGATTGAACTCGGGGGCACTCCACCACTGAGCCACATCCCCAGCCTTTTTTTGTATTTTATTTAGAGACAGGTCCCACTGAGACTTAGCACCTCGCTTTTGCTGAGGCTGGCTTTGAATTCGTGATCCTCCTGCCTCAGCCTCCTGAGCCATTGGAATTACAGGCGTGCGCCACCGCACCCACAAGATGTGAATTTTAAAAGATACTCCTTCTGCGTAGTACCAGCCCCGAGTGCTGGGGTTGGAGCACAGGCTGCTCTGTGGAATAAGAAATAACCACCCCTCTCCCCTACAGAAATATCTCAGCCCTAGGGCATCAGGCTTGACATGAGGCACAGGCCTCTCTCTGGATCTCAGCCATCTCCTGACTCCTCCAACTAGTCACCCTTGTGCAGTGAACATCCCGCACCACCTCTCATGGCAGCCCCTTTGTTCATTTCCAGCTAAAATCTTTTTCCTCTGAAACTTCTCTATTCTTGTTTCCAATCCTGGAATCATTGTCATGGCTTGGTTCCCAGCCATCCCTGAGGACAACTTATTCTAAACAAACAAAAAAGTTACTAAATTCTACTAGTTACTAAAATAAGTAAACAAACAAAAAATAAATATTACATGTGAGCAGGGCCCTGAGTCATTTTCTGAAGAAAAGAAGGGCATGCACCCTGTTCTTCATGTCCCAAGGGGCTTTGGGGCCCTTGGCTGCACTCCCATGGTGGAAATGGCCCCTGCACACACACTGAAAGCCCTGAGCCCCACAGCAACTACCCATTGGGTGGGTAGGAGGCCGAGGTCGGGGTTTCAGGAACCAAAAGCCAACACCCGTCAGTCCAAGAGGAAGAGTCTCGTGAGGGTGTTGGAGCAGGGGGGGTGCTGGGTGGGGGTTCACTGGCTGGGTGGAAAGGACAGATGGCTCCGAGTGACCAGGGAACACACATTCAGCCTGAGTCTAGGAGAAAAGGCATTCGGAGCCTCAATGGAGCCACGGATGAGTCAGGCCTTCACTGGGGGCAGGAGGCCACCAAGACTGTTAGATGGGTCCCCACATGGAGTCCCGGGAGGGTGACCAGGGCCTTGGCAAACTCTGACAGCACAGACCTTGATTTCCCATGGCAGCAGGACCCCCTCAGGGCCTCAGTTGCTGGGCCTCTGACCCGGGCCTCTGACCCCGAAGGTCCAGGTGGAGCGGGAATTTGCACTTCTGTCACGTTCCCTGGGGAAGCCGCTGCTGCTAGGCCAGAGTCCACACCGAGACGGAACCTCTGAGCCAGACCCCAGTCACACGAAGGCTGAGGAGGGGGTCGCAAGTTCTAGGCCAGCCTGAAGTGAGACCCTGGCTCCAAATAAGAGATAAAAGGGCTGGAGGTGTCACCTGGTGGCAGGGCACCTGCCTAAGCAGGCGCGAGGCCCCGGCCCAATCCCAGGACTGCAGAAGGAAACAAAAGGCCAGACCTGGAGGAGGTCTTGGGGGTCCTTGGGCCTGGTCCCCGACGGCAGGGGACTGGTCAGACAGCCCTCTTAGCCGAGGGCCTGGGAGCGAGCGCCCCTCTGAGGCTGCGTCCCCCAGGAGGACGGGGTGATAAGGAGAAGGCGCTCAGCCCCCAGCCGGGCAGAGTGCGGGGCGAGTACAAGTTCGGAATTGTCTGAGGGGTGTGCTTTGGGGACATCGTGGGCTTGGCCAGCCAGAGCTGCCCTGGGGTTATAGGTCAGGGGGCAGGAAGCTGGTCAGCCAGGGCCTCAGGCCCAGGAAGCCTTCTGACCCAAGCAGGGGCAGGGCTGGGCCCACGAGCCACAATCACCAGGCTCCTGTGAGCAGCTGGGGACCAGGGCTGGGGGCCAGGTCCTCAGCCCCACCACACCCTGCCCTGCCCTGTGTCCAGTGTTCCCTCAGAGCTGGAGAAAGGCGCAGCCACCTCCAGGGCCCTGCAGTCCCTGCAGTCCAACCTCCCCGGAGGCCAGAGCCTGAAGTCACAGGATGAGCGGAGGCCGGGGCATCCTGCAAGGGCACCAGCTCCCGCCGCAGGAGACGGCTCGCAGACCTGGGCTCCACAGCCAGGCTCCCCGTCCCCTGGCCCTGCTCCCAAACAGCCCCCTGCGCCCTCTCCCCGCCTCACCTGCGCAGCCCCTCCCCCACCTCACCTGCCCAGCCCCTCCCCCACCTCACCTGCCCAGCCCCTCCCCCACCTCACCTGCCCAGCCCCTCCCCCACCTCACCTGCCCAGCCCCTCTCCCCCCAGGCCTTTGCCAGGCTGCCCTGGAAAGCCTTCACACTCAGTCTCACACACACACACACACTTACACACAATGCACTCTCACACACACACTCATGCACACATGCACACACACATACTTACATATACACATGCATGTATGCACTCACAAACTTGCAAACACACACATTCACTCACACACACTCATGCACGCTCACACATATGCACACACATACCTTCATGCACACACTCCTCTCACACACAAACTTGTTAACACAATCACACACTCTCACACTCACACTATTCACATTCTCACATAACACACAAAAAATCACACTAACACATTCACATACTAATACACATGCTCACACTCATGCACACTTGCTCACACACATATACTCACATATGCTCATGCACCCACACTCACACACAATCACATCCACCTACACAACTTTCACACACACACTATTGCCATCACACACAAACACTAGCACACTTTCACACTAGTACATATGCTCTCACACACATGGACCATCACACACTTACAAATATACACACTTAGATATATGCACGCTCAGCCACACTCACACACTTGTATTCTCACACATTAGTACGCACACTGTTCACACACAGTCATGCACATGACCACACATACGACACACGCTCACACACTTGCTCATACACAACTCAACAAAATCACACCAGCACTCACACACATCACACTCCCACACCATCTCACACTAACACACGTGCACTCACACACACCTTGCTCGTCCTGCAGGCTCCTTCTGAGACCGCCGTGTGTGGGCCCAGGAGGGGCGCTCGGCACCAGTGCGTCTTGTGCACACAGAGGCCAAGACAGGACCGTCCCGGGGCCAGCTGTGCCGCCCGGCCCTGCCCTAGGAAGCAAGGATCTCAGTTCCTCTCTGGCCCCTTGGAGAAGTCAGCCAAGGAGGAAGTGAAGCCCAGGGCAGGAAGCAGCCAGGAGCCTGGCACCCACCAGCCCCAGTGCCGGAGCCCTCAGGTGCCCACACCCAGCCGAGGAGCAGCCCCACAGGACCCCACAGGATATTTTGTGGGGGCACAAGTGGGTTCCCTGATGCCAACCTCAGCCACAGGAAGCCTGCCTCCTCACACGACCCGCCAACCCCTCCTGGGCCCCCACCTGCATCGCTGCTGCTGCTGCTGCTGCGTCACCCCCAGCACTTACCACCTGCGCGCCCTTCTGCTGCTTGCTCCCTGCTCTGGAATCTCAGTCCTTCCCTTGGCCTCTTGGTGAACTCCTATGCATCCTTCAAAACCCTAACCACGGAAGCGTTGCCCATTGTCTCAGGAAGACCTTACCTCTCGCTCCACCCTCCCACGTCTCTAAGTCACCATGTCTGCGGCCACTCTGGCCCTCCCTGGAGGCCCCTTTCACCAGCTGCTCTCACCCTCTCGATGAGCAGCAGACATCCTTCCTATTTGATCTCCTTTTCTCCAAGGCCAAGCAGAGGCCCTGCCTATGGGAGGGTCCACGTGCAGACCCCATGGCCCCAGGTCCTCAGAGCAGTGCTGGCTGCGCCCAGTGCTCCCCGGGGCCTGGAGCAGTTCTGTGGCTGTCTTCACCCACACTGGCCACAGCCAGGGCTGATGTCTTAATGGTAGGAAGGGAGAGCAGAGGCAGAGCGCCGGGCAGGCCCTGGACTTCACGCTCAGTCTCAGGTGGGTGTGCTCCAGGGCCAGGCGGCCTCTGGAGCTCTTGGGAGGGTTCTGCCTCCGCCCAGCGTCAGGTGGCTCCAGTCCCGGCTTCCCTGTCTCCCCTGTTTCTCATAAGACACTTGTCATTGGATTTAGGGCCTACCCGGACAATCCAGGGTGACCTCATGTTGAGATCCTTAACTCGTTTACATCTGTAAAGCCCTTTAATTTTTCTTCCCAAATAAGGTCCCAGTCAGGGGTTCCTGGGTTAGGGAATGGGCATGTGTTTTTGAGGGTCACCATGGAACCCACTACAGATAGTCAGACTAACGTTGAGAGGCATTGTGCCAGCCCCGCGAAGCACTTGTCATACACTAGCGAGTTTTACCCCGACACTGAGGCAGATACTGTTCTTGTCCCTACTTGCAGAGAGGAAGATTAAGGCTCAGAGAGGATAGGTAACTTGGCCAAAGCTGCTCAGCCAGTGAGCAGAGGAGCTAGATTTCAGAGCCAGGTGGTCCAGCCCCAGCGCCCAGCTCATCCCAGCTGACTGCATTTCTCTGAGGTTCTTTGTACCCTGCGGGAGAAGCAGAGCTGCCTTTGATGTTCAGTGTGCACCCCCAGCCTTCCGGAAACATCTCTGCCATGGGCAAGATCTGCGTGGTACGCAGTTGGGACTTCCCTGGTCACTCTGCAGGCCACTGAGCTAAGTGACCTGTTCCCTGCCTGGGCCTCCCCTGGTGCCCTCCCTTTGTCCCTAGGTGGGGCTGAGAGGACACAGTGGGCACTGACACTGAAACCTCCCAGCATCATCATTCTTAGGCCCGTGTTTCAGATTAAGAGGCTGAAGTCCTGCTTTTAAAAATTAAAAGAATCAGGTTTAAAAGGAAAGTGGAATAAGCAGGCTGAGATTTAGGAAGCGACTCAGGGAGGAATATCAGCAACCTTAAGTTAGATACTGCCACTAGCCCCAAGGAAAGCATGTCACAGAGCAGGTGACATTCAAGGTCTCCAGCAGGTGAGTGGAGGAGCTGGGATCCCTCCCAGACCCAGGGGGTCTGGTACCCATGAGTGTCCCCAGTGCCCTCTCCAGGACGGGGTAGTGTCATTTCCTCAAAGGCCTCTGAGTGGGTCAGCTTTGCCTCCATTATGACAAAATGCCTGAGAAAGTCTCCTCTCAGGAGGGAAGACTTATTTTGGCTCCTGGCTTCAGAGGTTTCAGTCCACAGTTGGTTGGCTCCATTGTTTTGGTCTGTGACGAGGCAGAACACTGCGGTGGGGACCCGTGGGGAGGGAGGCTGCTCACACAGGTAGCCAGGAAGCAGAGGGAGAGAGGGAGGGGCCGGGGTCCCGCCTCTGTCCAAGGGCACGTCCCCAGTGACCTCACTTCCTCCCATAGGTCCTGCCTCCTGAAGGCTCAGCCCCGCCCATGCTGCAAGCCGACAGCCAAGCCTTTGGCAAGTGGCCTCAGAGGACCATTTAAGGTCCAAACCACAGCAGCATCTTCCTGCCCCTGGCCATGAGCCAGCTGCCCATTTCCAGGGCCTTGGGAGACGTGCTGTCCGTGGGCCCGAGGTCAGTTAGGCGACACCTCTCTCATTCCCTAATTCCTTCCCACCAATACTACTCTCCTCCCTATCTTCAAACAACAGGCAAGTGACTCCCAGGGCACTGTGCTCCTAAGCAAGGGACACAGGTCTCTGTGCCTGACATCTCAGCACGGGACCTCCCTCCACAACACACAGTTCACAGGGTGGAAGGAGGGATGGGGCCAGAGATGGCCACTTGGCAACCAGCACTCTGGCCAGTGAATGGATCGGGAAAATCACACGGTCACCACGTGTCTCCCATAGGACACTCTAAATTACAGAGACATCAGGACGTCAGCACAGGGAACCTGGACTCCCACTGCCTTGACCTGTGGCCAGAGTTTCAGCACACACTGGTGTGAGGTCCCTCCTGAGGACATTCTGAGGAGGACACAACATTGCATTGTAGACCCTATTGTGTCCCCCAAATTGATAAATTGAAGCCCTAATCCCCTCCCGCAGAATGCGACTCTATTTGGGGAAAGGGCCTTTAAAGAGTTCATTCAAGAGGCCACAAGGGTGATTGGTGTTCTTAAAGGAGAAGTCTGGATGCACCAGGAGCCACAGCATGTGCACAAGCAGAGAGATCATGTGAGGGCACAACCAGAGAATCAGGCCTCAGAGATACCAGACCTTCCGATGCCTTGACTGTGGATTTCCAGCCTCCAGACCCGTGAGAAGATAACTACCTGCTGCTTACACTGCCTGACCTCGGAGTCTGTTATGGAGCCCTCGTTAGCCAAGACACTGCCCAAGTGCACCGCCTGAATCTACACAGGCAAACACCAGCAAACCCAAACGGAGAGCCCGAGAACTGTCCCACAGAATGGTCAAAAATGTCAAGCGGGAAAGACAAAGGAGACCCCGGGCGGAGGGAGGGCGGCCCCAGATCAGAGGAGGCAGAAGAGACTCTTGAGCCTGGATCAGATCCCAAACCAGGAAAAAACTTCTCCTTTGCTATAAAAGTCATTGTCAGAACATTGCTGAAGGTTGAGCTGGGTTTGTAAGTTAGACAACTGAGTTTATGCCCCTGCTGATTTCCTGATTTGGACAGTGTCACTGTGGTTACTCACGGTTTTGGGGGTGTGGGGAAGCACACTAAAGTAATTAGGGGTAAAAGGGAAGCCAGCTCTCAAATGCTATGGAAGAAAGTGTGTGTGTGTGTGTGTGTGTGTGTGTGTGTGTGTGGTGTGTGCACGTGCCCATGCGCCCAAACAGGCAGGAAGAAAGAGGAAGTTGGAACAAATGGAAAAAGCATCCAAGAAATCTTTTCTAAGTTAAAAAGTATAAAGTTCAACATGAAAAGTTTAAATACCGACTATCCTTCCAGAAAAAACCCCTGGGGCCTTGCCTCCTCCCCTCCCCCAGCTCTTTCCTGCAAGCTCCACCACCACCACCCTTTTTTTTTTTTTTGCTAAAAACAATTTTTATTTGTTAATTTTCTCCTTAAGAAATGTACAAACATAAAATAAGCAAGCATTAGCCAAAGGTATTAGAGGTAAATTGAGAATGATGCATACATTTTATCAAACTAGAATTCTTTTTTTATTTTATTTTTTGCTGTTGTTGTTCTAATTGGTTATACGTGACAGTAGACTGCGTTTGACACATCATACATAAATGGCACACAGCTTCTCCTTGGTCTGGTTGTGCTTGGTGTAGAGTTCCACAGGTCATGTAATCCTCGATGCACCCGGGGTAATAATGACTGATTCATTCCTACCCCATGCCCCCTCCCCTCCCTTCACTCCCCTCTGTCAAGTCCAAATACCTCTATGCCCCCCTTATTGCGAATTAGCACCCCGCATGTCAGAGGGAACACTTGGTCTTTGGGGATTGCAAGCTCCCCCTCTTGAAGCCCTGTCTACTGACCTCTGTCTACCGCTGGCCCCAAACTCCCCACCACTCAGGAACCCACTGGCTCCTTCCATCCCTTCTCAGGGCCCTTCCTCCAAAAACACTTCCATAACCCTACTCCACCCCACCCCGGTTGGCGCCTCTCCTGACTCTGCCCTCAGAGCTATCCACCAAGCTCTCCCAGCTGGGCTCCGGTCCCAGGAAGCGCTCATCACCGCCAAACAGTGAATGATTGACACACAATTTAGCACACCCATCGTGGGTCTCCTCCAGGCTTCTCGTCCACCCTGCAAGGTAAGCATTGCCGTCTACGATCATCAGCCTCAAAGCTCAGAAAACACAACGCAGCCCAGGTCACAGGTAGAACTGCAGGGGACAGGAACCAGGCTGTGGGGCATGAGTCACAAGCTCCTCCAGCTGCTGCGAATTCCAATGACCCACACTTGCTGGCATTTGCTGAGTTCAGACTCTGCTGGGCCCTGGGCTCATTGCTCCGTCAATTAGTGCCCTGAAGTCCCTCAAAGGAGGAGGCCGTGTAATAAGCGGCACCAGCGAGGCGTCAGGGCGGAGCCTGGTGTGTAGTGAACTCCGTAAGGCGATGGCCATTCCTCGGTGGTGGTTAATAGACCATTCCTTAGAACTGTTCTGATTAACAGAAAAACTGAGAAGACAGTGCAGAGCGAACCTGTGGACCCCACGCCCAGTTTTCCCTATAAGTAGCATCTTACATGATTTCAGCACATTTGTTACAATTAATTAAATCTTTGTGAATCCGTCTTGATTCACTCATTCTATATTAGTGCAGGTTGAGTAGCCTCATCCCAAATACTCGGAACCAGAGTGTTTCAATTTAGGGAATTTTTTTGAATCTTGGAATATCTGCATATTTATATTAAGATATCTCAGGGAGGGAACGCAATAGTAAATACAAAATTCATTCATTTTTCATATATATCTTATGCACGTAGCTTGAAGACTATTTCAAACGTGCCTGTGTTTCGACTGTGACCATCACATAATGCTGAGGGTAGAATCTTCCGCTAGTGTTTTATGTCAGCACTTAAAAAGAGTATTTCAGATTTTGGATTTTTAGATTAAGATGTTCATCAGAAGCAGGGTACAGTGGCACACACCTGTAATCTCAGCGGCTTGGGAGGCTAAGATAGGAGGATCGTGAGTTCAAAGCTGGCTCAGCAACAGCAAGGCGCTAAGCAACTCAGTGAGACTGTCTAAATAAAATACTAAATAAGGCTGGGGATGTGGCTCAGGTGCCAAGTGCGCCTGAGTTCAATCCCTGGTCCCCACCCCCAAAGGAAAAAAAAAGATGCTCATCAGAAATGGCCTTCAATTAACTGGCTTAATCCTGGTTAGTCCATGAAGAGCTTGTCACAGAGGACGCACCTGTGGCCCCTATTGGCCGTGAGCTCCTGGGGCAAGGCCCTCTCCCTGTGGGTCTAGCTGAAGGTGGGGAGGAAAATAATGGGGGCTTCTCTTCCCCTCAGTCCTGAGGTCCCCGTGCAGGCAGGATGCCCTGGGGGGCTGTCTGGGCTGGAAGGAGATGGTGAGGGGCTTGGGAGGGAGACAGACCCCAGGTCTTCAGGGCACCTCCCAGCCATGGATGCTGACCCTTAGCCCACCTGCAGCCTCGTCTTTTCTAGAAAGCCCCTCCTCCAGCCCTGGGCAGCTACAATCACTCTATGAGCAGCGTCAACCCTCAGCTGCTGCGAGCCTGAGAACCAGGGAGTCTGGCCAAGGACCACTTTCTGAGCAGCCCCTGAGGGCCCTGGCTGGGAGGGCGTGCTCCTCTGCTTTGGGGCAGGAATTTCTCCACTGCCCCTTCGGGCCAGGTGGGCATTCCCCCAGGTGGGCCCCCTTTGTCCTCAAAGGCTGCCACTTGCCGCCTCCCCCATATAAGTCCTCCCCTGCTCTAGTGGCAGAGCAGCGGGGGCTGCTGGAGAGGTCTGCGCGTACCTGACTGCGGGAGCTTCCACCATGACCGGGCGTTTCTATGGTATCTTGCTGCTGCTGGCCGCAGCCACCCTGGGGCTGGGTCAGGGGCCGTTTCCCAAGCTCAGCCTCCCAGGCCTGTGGCACAGCTATGACTGTGGGATCTGGGGCATGCAGCTGCGCGTCGTTCCAAGGCCAGGCCAGACAATCCGCTTCAAGGTGCTGGGTGAGCGCTGGGAGAATCCTGGTCCCCTTCCCCTCCCGGGCTGCTGCTGCTAGGAGGACCCTTCCCCTGGAGCCAGGCTGGAAAAGCAGAGGCATCCCTCCCGATAGGGGTGACCAGCCCCCCACACATAAAGATGGGCAAGGGAGGGGGGTCACCTCCCCCTGGTCACCAGCCACTTCTCCCTGGTCACTGTGCACAGGTATCACCTGGCATCTTGTTGAGGCAGCCCTAGCCTCTGCATTTCTAACCACAGACAGTTGAGGCCAGGTGGCTGGTCTACAAATCACTCTGGGTACAGTCTAGTATGGAGAAAAGGGGGTGCAGCCTTGCGATGGAGATTTACACAAGCAGCTTCTAGGCTGTGTGCTCTCGGGCACCTGACAGACCTCCGTGAGCCTCGTCTGCAAGGTGGGGAAGAACTCGGCCTTGCCGGGCGCACTGAACGAGAACCCTGGAGGCACCCACTCTGGAAGGTGCCCTGGCTGTTCCGGGCTAACAAGGGGGGCGTCCCCAGGTGACTGTGGCAGCCACTTAACCTGGCAAACGGCTCAGTCCTTTCTACAAACACACCCGGCGCTGGAGTCCTCATTCTGCCCTCATTGCGCGTGCCTGAGAAAGCTCACGCTCGGCCACCTCGTCCACAGTGTGGATAATTGAGCCCACAGGAAGTGAAGTTCTCAGCCCACCGCCTGAGACCTGGATCCTCTGGGCACCAAGTCTCCGTGCCTGCTGCTGGGTGCTATCGCCAGAGAACCCCAGCTGGAAAGCCTCTGTGCCCTTCCAGACGTGGGAACCCAGACCAGCGGAGGCAGAGGCTGGCCCAAGACCAGGCTGGTCCTGGGTCACCTGCCTCCTGCGTGGGCCCCAGCAGCCACCTTTTAGCACCCTCAAGCTCTCCCTCCCTCTTCCCTTTCCCCCATCTCAGACGAATTTGGGAACCGGTTTGAAGTGAATAACTGCTCCGTCTGCTACCACTGGGTCACCTCCACGCCCCAGGAGCTGGCCGTCTTCTCAGCCGACTACAGAGGCTGCCACGTGCTGGAGAAGGTAGGCCGGCTGGCTGCTCTGAGCCACCAAGCTTGTCCTAAGGACCCTGCCTCTTTGGGCCAGGGGAGACCAGACCCCAAGAAGGGTCGGGGAGCTCTGGGTGGGGAGGTGGGTGGGGAGATCACTTCCTGGGTGCAGGTCTTCCCAGGACCCCGCATCTGACCCAGCTCCCTGCCCCACCATCAGCTCAGCCCTTGCCGACCCCTCGTCCGCTGCCTGGTCTCGGCTGCTCTTGCCCAGCTTCTCTGTGGCCCTCTCACCTGCAGGACGGGCGGTTCCACCTGAGGGTCTTCATGGAAGCTGTGCTGCCAGATGGTCATGTGGATATCACCCAGGAGGCCACTCTGATCTGCCCTAAACCTGACCACACCTGGACTCCAGACTCCAGCCTGGTGGCGCCCACCACACCCTCACCTTCCACCTCTCATCTGCTTCCCCTCCGCACCTCCAGCTACCCCTCGCCTGGCTCTGGCTACGCCTTGCCCACCCCATCGTACCTAGAACACGGTTTCGTCCATCTGACTGCTGCTCCGCTGTCATTCGGACCCGGGCCTACCGGCCCTACCCTGGTGCGGCCTCAGCGGGGTACCACAGACCACTGGGAAGTGGACGAGCCTGACTACATTGGTGTGTAAGACAAGCCCTCTGGACCACGGGAGGCCTAACAGCCTCTGGCTGGGCTCTCATCACTGTCCCCAACCCTAGGTGCCCACCTGCCGCAGGAGCAGTGCCAGATGGTCTCTGGGCACATCCCCTGCGTGGTGAGAAACAGCTCCAGGGAAGCCTGTCATCAGGCTGGCTGCTGCTATGACGACACCAGGGAAGTGCCCTGTTACTATGGCAACACAGGTACAACCCCCCGCCCCCCAGCACTGACCTGCTCTCCTGGACTCTGTGCCCGCAAGAGAGGCGCCTCTGCTATCTGCTGTTCCACCTCAGTGGATGGCAGAGACCCTGCGATGAAGGATAACACATCCTTCCTGCCTTCTGACAATTGTCCCCAAAGCACACCCCTGACCTTTAGATTTAAAACATCCTGGTTTGGATAACTAATCCTTTGACCTTACTTCAAGGGTCCACCTCAACCCTTTTGTGGATGAGAAATGGATCTATAGAGGATTCACTCAGGACAGCACCGGCCTAAATGGGGACAGTACAGGGCCCAGGTCTCCTGGCTCCCAGGCCAGTGCTGAAGCATTCTCCTCCCAGCTCGTTCCCCCATCTCTGTGCTGGATGGATCTTAGCCCAAGGCCCTGATCAGCCTCTGGGGTCTCTTTGTTCCAGCCACCGTCCAGTGTTTCAGAAGTGGCTACTTCATCCTGGTCATTTCTCAAGAAACGGCCTTGGCACGCAGGATCACGCTAGCCAACATCCACCTGGCTTATGCCCCTGCCAGCTGTCCCCCAACCCAGGAGACGAGTGCTTTTGTGGTCTTCCGAGTTCCACTCACACACTGCGGCACCACGGTCCAGGTAGGAGGGAGAACATGGGCGGGAGCCATCTCCTCCCTGGGAGGGCCTCACCCGCTTTCTCCTCCCTCAGGCAGTTGGCGATCAGCTCATCTATGAGAACCAGCTGGTGTCGGACCTCGACGTCCAGAAGGGACCCCAGGGTTCCATCACTCGGGACAGCACTTTCCGGTGAGAGGGAGCCCTCCTTGAACAGGCCAGGCCTTGGGGGTGGGTGTGAGGGAGCTAAGGCAAGCCCAGGACGGGCTTTGGGGCCAGCTGCGTCAAATTCGGGCTCTATTACCTCGGTCATGTGGCTTTAGATGAGATGATCACCTCTTGGGCCTGTCCTACAGGGCAGAGGGAATGGCATTAAATGCCTAGTCTGTGCCTGGCATATGGGACTCGGACAGAAGCCAAGGGCAGTTCCTGAGAGTCCTGCTTCTACCCCTCTAAGAACTAGACTCAGTGCCTGAAGGTGTCCCCTGCTGGGCCCCAGGAAGGGGCTGAGGCTGCTGCCACCTGCTAATCTCAGGTTAAAAAGCCACAGATGAGGCAGATACCTCCAGCTGAAGTTCTCTAAGGATGTGGTAGAGGAAGGAAATGGGGGAACAGCCTTGGGGGCCTCCCGGACGTGCTGGCTCGGGTAGCCCAACCATCCCAGGATGCCAGTAGGGGTGACCAAGAAGGCCAAGAAGGCAATCTGTCATGCCCAGCTTTAAACCTCCACTGCTATTGTGTGACCACAGTAGACCATACACCAGCCCCAGCCTGGTCCCTGCTGGAGAACTGATCCTAACTATGGGTTGTAGGAATTCTGTGCTTGGCACCATGTGGATGCCCAAGTATCCCCTTCTCTCCCTGCTGTACCTTCCAAGAAGGTTGGGCAAGAAACTGGGGTCAGGGCCCAGGTGTCTTTTGCTTGAAGCAGAGTCCTTCTGGCCCAGGAGGTGGGGAGAGAAGTTCCTGTCATGCTGTGGACACTTGGACTTGGGTGCTATTGGAATAAGTCAGAATTCAGCACAGTAATCGGGGATTCCCAGAGGAAAAACAGCTGTCACCCCTCCAGACTAAGCAGGAGGGCCCCTAAGATGACACAAGGCCAGACAGGGCGAGGGGCCTTCAGAACAGGGTGGAGTCACTATGGCTACACAGCACCTACCTGGAGCCAGGTGCAGGCCCATCTGCAGTGGGGATGAAGGACCACTGGCATGTGGGCACTAGACACCGTGACAGGCCCACCACAGCTGCAGGTTCGAGCAAGACGCCGATGCTCTCCTGTTCTCACTGAGGACTCATGGCCCCAGTCCTCGCCAGAGACCTCAGAGGGCGGCCACTGGGGCTTGGGTTAAACCACTCGCTCATGGTCCTGTCGCTAAGAAGTTGGGAGCCCAGATCTCCCCACCAGGCCCAACTGTCGGGCTCCAAAGGCCTCGAATGCCACAGGAGCCAGCCCCAGAAGGCCCTGTTGTCATCTTGATCCTCTCCTAGAGTAGGGCCTGGCACAACTGGATCCAGCTGTCCTAGAAAGACCCGGTGGGCAGCGCCGAGCTTCCTCTGCCCGCTGGTCAGCACTGCCCGTGGCCCTGTGCTTGGAGTGTCCATCCTCTGCCCCGTGTGGTGACCACAGCGTTGGTACCCTCTTGGGGCCAACGGGACACCCTGACTCGTCTTCTCCCACCTTCTCGACTCCAGGCTTCATGTCCGCTGTCTCTTCAACGCTGGTGACTTCCTACCCATCCACGCATCCATCGCCCCGCCCCCGTCGCCTGCCCCCGTGACTCAGTCGGGCCCCCTGCGGCTGGAGCTGCGAATTGCCAAGGGTACGGTATCCCGCTGCCTTCTCTTCCTGCTCCCAGTTTCCTGAGGCACAGCCCCTCTCCCTACAGAGCAGCCCCTCTCCCTACAGATGAGACCTTCAGCTCCTACTACGGGGAGGGCGACTACCCCCTGGTGAGGCTGCTCCGGGAACCGGTCCACGTGGAGGTCCGGCTTGTGCAGAGGACAGACCCCGGTCTGGTCCTGGTGCTGCACCAGTGCTGGGCCACTCCTAGTGCCAACCCTTTCCAGCAGCCCCAATGGCCCATCCTGTCAGACGGGTGAGTGACAGCAGGTGACCGAGTTGCCCCGGGCTCCCTCCCAGCTGGCCTCACCTCCCAGAGACCCTCCTGACTTCTCTCCCTCCCAGGTGTCCTTTCGAGGGTGACAGCTACAGAACCCAAATGGTATCCTTGGACCAGGCAGAGCTGCCCTTCCGGTCTCACTACCAGCGCTTCACGGTCGCCACCTTTGCTCTCCTGGACTTTAGCTCCCAGAGAGCCCTTAGGGGCCCGGTAAGAAGGACCCAAGTCCCTCATCTGAGTCGGGGATAAGCTGGTCTCCAAATGTCCCCAGGACCCTGTGAATGGATGCCCTTCACCCTGGCCCAGGATGGCGGTTGGCTTTCACCGAGTGTGGCAGACAGCAGTGGACACAGGGTTCTGATCTTAGGTCAGTGCAGAAGCCACTGACAAATAGTTCCAGAAGGAAGAAGGGGAATGCCCAGCCGGGCTGCAGTCAGCTCTGAATCTGAGCTGGCCACGGTGTGCTAGCATGGCCTCGCTTCCGATTCCAGAAACAGCGTGTTCACTGAGTTTCTTATAACTCGGCAACTGCTCTAAAAGGCAAAAGTGGATAAGCGTAGACTGTTTAGATTTGCTGAATATTAATATACAGATGGCACCAAAAGCAGCACAGTACTCTCCAACTCTGGGGCTGTTGCACAACACATCTGTCACAGAAGGCACAGATTGCTTTACGTCACTGCCTCTTACTACAACAGAAGCAGACGAATCCCTCTGGTAGGCACCCTTGGCAGGCTGCCTTCTCGTCTCGCCAGCATGCAGCCTCCTGAGCCAAGAGATGCTCCCAGGCTAGATGAGGGGCACCCATAGGTGGGGCCTATAGGCACCGCGTCAGGTCACTTCCTGCCTCTACTCCTCTTGGGTGTTTCCCCTGACCCCGTTTCTGGAAGCGGTGGTAACTGGTCATCCCCTCTGTTCTCAGTTACTAGTCTCTGGGGCCAGGAAGATGGGATGGCAAATGCGTTCTCCAGCTGTCTGGTCAAACCCCATCTCGGAATCCCCTCTGGAAGGGAGCCATCCAGCCCTGTAGCCCTTCAGCACCAGAGGCGGGTGGTGGAGTGGCCGAGGGCTGGGGCTCCACCCAACAGCGCAGTGGTCCCTGCCTGCGGGCCCTCTACTGCAGTCTTGGGCCCTCGGGAGAAAGGCCTGGACCCCAACTGGGGAAGCAACACATGCAACCCTGAGCCTCGTGGGCACAGGGCAGCGGTGGCACTCAGCACACCCAGATTTCTCTGGCTGGCAGCAGCATAAACTTGGCCCCACACCCAATACCACCTCCCTGCTTGGCACTTCCTGCCCAGTAGCCCCGAAGCCTTGACGTCTCTCTCCTCCCACCAGGTCTACTTCTTCTGCAGCGCCTCTGCCTGCTACCCCTCGAGGCTGCAGCCATGCTCCCCCACGTGTGCCTCGGGGACTGCAAGTGAGTCCAGGGGCAGGGAGAGTTCTTTAATCCGACGCCAGGCCTGTGTCTGACGCCGGGCCCCGGGAAGCTAGAGTCCAACCCGTGGTATGGCTCTTTCCCTGGGCAGGACAGCGACGATCCTCAGGTTACCACAATAGCACCACCAGGCCCGTGGACATCGTGAGCTCTCCGGGACCCATTGGCTTCTGGGACTCTTATGGATGGAGGACCACAGGTACCAGGGCTTGTGGTGGGGCCTCAGGCCTCGGGCCCCCGAAATGCTGACAAAACGGGGAAGCGCTCTCCCTAGAGAAGGCAGGACGTGGTGTAACTCCACTCAGTGAGGAAATAGCCCCGCTCGCCCTGGGCCCCTTATCTGTGAAAGGCAGCTTCAGTAGTGGTGGCAGAGGCGTGGGATTGCCAAGGTCAAGGAAGGTCAGCCCCACACTCCTTGCCATCCCCTCTCTCCAGCAGGCTCCAGCAGGAACTCCAACCCAAGGCCACTCCTCTGGGTCCTCCTCTGCTGCTGGCTGCTGCCCTGGTTTTGCAGGCTGCTGGGTCTGTGGGCCTGAGGGGGGCCTGGGCTCAGTCTGAGAGGCACCCAATAAACCATTGTTTCAAACCTACCAAAGGCTGGTGTGAAGTGACTCACGAAATCTAGAACAGAATTGTCCGAGGAAACCTGTTTTTTAGCATCAGCTGTCACAGAGGTCACAATTTTGAAAGTCGGGGGCATTGCATAATGACTCAGTCAACAACAGACCACATAGACAGGGTCCCATAAGATACTAGAGCTGAAAAATTCTTTTGGGGGAAAGAGGGGATGCTGGGAATTGAACTTGGGCACTTGACCCCTGAGCCACATCCCCAGTCCTATTTTGTATTTAGAGACAGGGGCTCACCTTAGCACTTTGCTTTTGCTGAGGCTGGCTTTGAACTCGCAATCCTCCTACCTCAGCTTCCCACCCTGTTACTCCAACCGCAGCCTGGTGATTCTCCGAGTTGGCTCCTTGATGCTCTCAGGAGCATTAGCAATGTGCAGCAATTGACCTGCCCCAACTAGGTGTAGACACTACACCATTCATGTTCACGTGACTGGGAAACCACCTAACGACGCAGTTCTGGAGTGTATCCCGTGGTTAACCACCCCATGACAACACTTAATATTCCATGCCCTGGGCAGTGTCTACTGTCTCCCAGGCCTGAATTTAGGGGACTCTGCCTCCCTGCAAGGAGAGGTGGCATTCCAGAGACAACATCACAAAGTTACAGGAAGATCGAAAGGTGGAGTCCAAACAGCGGATCTGGGACTGGGAAACCTGGCGGGAACTGACGGCCACAAGACTTGTCCATCGCCCTCAGGAGTTCTGACTGGGGCAGCCTCAGAGCACCTGTGTAGCTGTCCCCCAGGGTAAGGGGATGCCGGAGCTCCCTGTCTACCAGCCTGGCACTAAGGGACGCTGGGCTACGCTGCTGACCGCTAACCTCCGTCTCACTCCTGTGGCCTCCTAACTCCCTTTGGGCCCTGCCACCTGGACACAGCCACCAGACAGGTCAGCTCCATGCTGACTACGCTGCCAACCCCCTTCCCTGTGCATAACTTGGGCCTTTATCCCAGCAAAGACCCCCTGAGACTGACAGACTGAACCTGGAGAGGGGGAGTGGCTGGGGAGGGTGTGGGTTCAGGCTGGGGCATAGGGAGAAGAATCTGGTAGCAAAGGCTGAAGAGGCTTTGGGGGGCCCTCTGGTAGCACATGTGCTTAAAGTTGGCACAAAGGGCACTCCAGTGCTCAAGTCGGGCAATGGCCTTGATTCTACGCAGGCCCTCCACCTCAGGCTGGCTCTGGCCTACCTGATCTTTTCATCTTCAGGGTCATGGTCAGGCAAATGGATTCCAAGCCAGGCCACCCGAGTAACAGCTCTGCTTCCTACCAGCTGTGTGATATGAAGTGCATTACGGAACTTCTGAGTCCACCTTCTCCTGTACAATGAAGACCGTACCTATCCCCGCAGGAATATTGGATGAAATGAGTTAAGAATGCTCGGAACAGTGTGTAACAGCCAACAGGTACTGAGTGCTATTAGCTACTAACTAGAACTTCTTCCTGACCCCAAACTAAGGCTCACCTAGCCCCCACCCCACGCCCCCTATAGGAGAACAGGTTCGCTTGCCAAGAAGAGGCGGCGCTGGGAAACTGCTGCCTTCGGGCTTTTCTGGCAGTGTCAGCAGAACAGGGACACACTGAGGACCAGAAAGCCAGGCACATGCCTCGGAAATTAGGTAACTTCATTCTCTGGACTTGTCTTCCCAGCTGGGGAATAGCGCCAGCCAGTCCTGCCCTGCCAGCTTCCCTCTTGTATAGGAGGGCCCAGGACGTACTCTACAGGGTCAGTGTGGAAGTAGCGAGGGTTCTGGGCTTGGTTGCCTGGAGGAGCCTGGCTGCCAGGGTTCTGGGCCACCAGCATCTGCTCCTTCTCCCTCCCCCTCATCCGACAGGTCTCTACAGAATTTCAGTCAACACAGGAAGCTGCATTGAGGAATGGCACTGAGGTTCTGTTTAAACAAAGCATTGTTCCACAGTGCCAACTGGAGTCAAACTGACTTAACTTTTTTAAAACAGAAGAGTAAATATCTTGCATCATTTCCAATTATAGTTTTTTAGTCGGGGGGGGGGGCTACTGGGGATTGAACCCATAGGCACTTAACCACTGAACCACATCCCCAGCCTTTTTTTATATTTTATTTACAGACAGGGTCTCTTGGGCTGGGATTGTAGCTCAGTGGTACTGGGTTCGATCCTCAGCACCACACTAAAAATAAAGACAGGGTCTCACTGAATTGCTTAGGACCTTGCTAAGTTGCTAAGGCTGGCTTTGAACATGAGATCCTCCTGCCTCAGCCACCCACCTCCCTAAGCCACTGGGATTACAAGCATATGCCACAGCACCTGGCTTCCTATCATTTTTAATAGATGTTTCCCCTAAATGATGGTTTAACTATGACATATCTGATCTCCTTTTGAAAGAAACCAAACCTACAGTTGGGTAACAAGTGGTAATGCAATGATATAAACTCACAATCTTTGTATACTTTTTTTCTCAGAAGAAATTCACTGATGGAACTGTTGGGTCTAGGGTTGTGGCTCAGTAGCAGAGCACTTGCCCAGCATGTGTGAGGCACTGGGTTCAATTTTCAGCACTGCATATAAATAAAATGAATAAAAATAAAAGTCCATCAACATCTAAAAAAAAAAACAAAAAACCATTAAAAAAAATGCACACCCGTAAGACTGCAGGGCTCTGGGGTTGTGTGGGTGGCTGCTCCCCCACAGACCAGTATCACTCTAAATCTTTGCCTATCTGAGCAGCAGAAAGCAAATAGCATTGCTATCTTAAAATGGAGCTCTGATAAAGAAGTTAAGCCACTGTACCTTGCAAATTGCTCTTTTATCATGTCTGTCTTTCCTTCCTTGCCTGTAAAGAGCATTCACAAATCAAGGCGGTAACATCTTATTCTTAAAGTTTCCACTGATTGGCCATTGCTCTTGTTTTTCCCAGTTCTAGGAACTGAACCAGGGCCTTGGATACACCAGGCGTGTGCTCTACCACTGAGCCACCTCCCCAGCCCCACAGGCTTTTCTTTGTGGGGTTCTTCCTTTCATCTTACTGAGAAGATTATCTAACAGTGAATTTTTTCCCCTCCTGTTTGTATCTTTGAATATAGCAAAGACCTTCCCCCAACCTAAAGAATCATAAAAGTATTCATTTGCTTTGTTGTGATTCTCCTGTGACAGTGCAGTTGCTTTCTACTTTCAAGTGTGTGGAGGTACAAAATTTTTTGGCAGGTAACTTTGTAATTGATAGCTAAATTATGAATAGGTTTTGTCAACACCTCTGTACCAGGATTTACAGAAAGACAGGAAATCTATGTGGCACCAGGTTCCCTGTGCTCTTGCTGAAGGGAGGCAATCTAAGCTGACTTTCCTAGATATCAAAATCCAGGCGGGGTGTGGTGGTGCGCCTGTAAGCCCAGCAACCTGGGAAGTTGGGGCAAGAGGATGGCAAATTAGAGACCAGCCTGGGCGAAAAACCACACAACAGCCAGACCCTGTTTCAGTAGAAAATGAAAAGTGCTAGGGAGGTAGCTCAGTAGTAGAGCACCCCTGGGTTCGATCCCTAGTACTGGGAAGAAAAAATAAAATCTGAATCTCCCAACTTAAAACTGTTCACTTCCCTGTTACCATCTCTGGAGGGAGCATGCATCTGGGCCTTGGGACAAGCTGTCAGACCTGACGGGGAGGACAGCAAACTGCTTTTGCTGACTTGTGGCAGGGAGCAGAGCTGCTCATGGAAGCTCATTTTCTTTTGTCGTTTTTTTTCCTTCTTCCTGACTTTTGGGCCACAGCTAAGAGACTAGAGTAGACCCCTATTTCTCCTCCCCTACCTCTGACTCCCACATATGTACACTCTGCATTAGGATCAAACTGATGTCACCAAAGGTGCTTTGTCTTAAATAAAGAGGAGAGAATGCTTCACAATCTGTTGCTCAACTTCAATAAAAATGAACTCCTTGAAGCGGGGTGTGGGTGGCGCACGCTGTAGTCCTAGTGGCTCAGGAGGCTGAGGCAAGAGGATCATGAGTTCAAAGCCAGCCTCGGCAACAGGGAGGCACTAAAGCAACTCAGTGAGACCCTGTCTCTAAATAAAATATACAAAATGGGGCTGGGGATGTGGCTCAGTGGTCGAGTGCCCCCGAGTTCAATCCCTAGTACCCCCCACGACCCCCCAGAATTAACTCCTGGCAGCACAGCTCCATGGCCAGGCCCCACTTCTGTTCCAGCAGCAGGGCTAGATCGATGTTCTGAAGCAAACACTAAAATGCCAGGTTGTAAACATTTTAAAACGCGTTTAAACCATTGTGAACTAACATGAGAAAATAGAAAAAAAAAAAAAAGCATGCAGACAGGACAGAAATAAAAGCAAGAACCCTGGGAAGAAAAACCAGTTTCTATTTTGGGAATTTCTACAGAATCCTAGAGACCTTAACCTTCTGGCTCCTTGAGTGGAGGAGCCTGCAAATTAGGCCTGGAGCCTGCCAAAGGCTGGGGAGTCCAGATGCAGGCTCCTGGGGAAGCTGGGATCCAGAGGGCTCAGTCCTCAGTGTAAGAGCGAATAGGAGGGCAGCGAGGAATCTCGCCTATCTTGGTGCTGATGAATTTAAAAACACCAGGCAAATTAGAAGTACAATTCCCCTTCCCTGCGTGTACAGTCCAATTCACCACTGAAGGGGAAAGGAGGTAGGAGAACCCTCAGAGGTTCACTCTGGAAAAAAAGACCTCAACGACTAATTTAAAGCAATTCCAGGGTGATCATTAAAGTAATCCCTAGCTTCAGGCAGAAGCCAATGCAAATCCCATCTGAAAGGATGTCATTTCAGCCAGACTCAAAAATTTCTTTCGGATAAAACTATGAATCAAATGAACACCTCAGAAATCGTAGAGTGCTAAATGACAAGTGCTAAATGAGCCAGAAGACAGTTGCAACACGTTATTGACAATGGGCTGCCATCCAAAACAGGTATTGTTTTTAAATGCTACAAATCAGTAAGGAAAAAAACAGAAATAGGCAAAGGGTCCCAATAGGCCTATCACAGAATATAAATTCAATTGGCCCAGAAGTAGATGAAAAGATGTTTGACCTTGGGCTAGGGGCTTAGCTCAGTGGGTAGAGGGGCCCTGGATCATCCCCAGCACTGCAAAAAAAAAAAAAAAAAAAAAGCTCAAACTCACTGGAACCATGGATGTTAAAATTAAACTTCAAGCCGGATGCGATGGCCCACACCTATAATCCCAGCAGCCCGGGAGGCTGAGGCAGGAGGATCAAGAGTTCAAAGCCAGCCTCATCAACAGCAAAACACTAAGCAACTCATGAGACCCTGTCTCTAAACAAAATACGAAATAGGGCTGGGGATGTGGCTCAGAGGTTGAGTGCTCCTGAGTTATATCCCCAGTTCCCCACCCCACCCCACCCCCCAAAAAATTAAACTTCAAGAATCTGCTATACAGCTCCCAGACTGGCAAAAAAGTAAAAAGTCAGAAAATGCTAAGTGTCAGGGAGGGTCCGAGGACAGGAGCACTACACACTGATCAGCATTAGTCAGAATGTAACCCAGACCTATGCTGAAAAATAGACTATCATTTAGCAAAAAAGACAAAATTAAACTAGAAACACTCGTGTCTATGATCAACAACATATAAACGCATTGTAGTGTATTCCTATGATTTTATTTTTATAATAATGAATGAGGTAAGGGTTAACCTTACCTTATCTTGCCAAGATTTATCCCTTGTAGTCTGCCCTCCAGAAAGAGTTGGCCTCTTACAAGGGTTCCAAAGAGTCCGGCCATCGCCAACTGGCTCAGGGACTGACCTCTTGTAAGGCTTAGACCCCAGCCCACCAGGCTTAGACCCCATCAGAGGAAGGGTTGCTGCTTCTCCACCATGACCAAATGCACTGTAATCCAGCTGTGGCGGGCACACCAAATTACTGCAGCAGCAAAACTTGGACCCTAGATCCCTGGTCACACTAGGGGGAGGAGCTGTGATTCCTGGTCATGCAGCCTAAAAGCACCACAGCGCACTGGCCCTCCTCCCAGGGCACTGGCCTGGAATGAATGGGCCACGCAGGACCTGCTCCTATCGCCAGTGTGCACGTCCCAGTAGCCTGGTGTCCTCTGAGGCCACTGCCTTTGTTTGTGCAACAGTGAATGAGCACATGTGTAATCACAGTACCAAGAATAACACTGGGGGCTGGGGTGTGGCTCAGTGGTAGAGCACTTGCCCAGCAGGTGTGAGGTGTCTGATCCCCAGCACCACCGGGGGAAAAAAAAAAAAACACTGAGAAAGTGAAGTAAAAGAAAGCAGGTTGAATAATTTTATTTATAAAAAGTTCAAAACTCAACAAAATAACCCAATGAAGCAATTAGTAACACCAATTTCAGAATTCTGGTTTTCTCCTCTATGTAGGGGACGGAGGGAAAGATGCATTGAGGAAACGCCCTCAGGATCCTGATGCTAATTTTTCGTCTGGCTGGAGGATACAAGGTTCTTCACTATTCTTTAAACTGTACAGGTATGTCTTAGATATTGTGAATGCTTCACAGTAAGTCTCTCAACATGTGGGTTAAGGATTTGTTCCAAATTTTGAAAGTCAGCAGGTAGGACCTTGGACTTGGTGAGCCTGCTATCTCAAGCCTCCTCTCTCTGCACCACAGGCCACGGGCTGCCAGCTCCTTGGCTTCCAACAGTCACCCCCATTCTGTTCCTTTGTCCTGTGTCCATCTAGTGAACTTCTGATTTTCCAAAGTGCTGCTGTCAGCTCCCCTCCAGATTTACGTGGTTTTCAAACCAGTTGTACGCCTGTCCTATGTTGGCACCCCTATGAGAACTCGAGTGTCATGGTTGTGTTCTGTGTACACCAGCTTCCTAGTCTGGGATATGTTCCAGCCACCTTGTGTCCTCAGAGCCTGGATATTAGGGTTATGAATGGAGAAGGCAGTCAAGCCAAACCTTTATACTACAGATGTCAATCACGGAGGGCCATCAAGGGTCAGCGTAGAGAGATGCATAAATACTGTCGAGTGCCTCTGAGTGCTAGTTCACTTAATCCTCAACAGCCTACCAAGTGGGCAGCTGAGCTCATTTTTCAGGAATGGAAACTGAGACATAAAGACACACATCACTGAGCACTGCAGAGCTGGGTTCAAACCTGGGCTTCCAATTCCAGAGCCCGCACTTAACCATTGCACAGCTCTCTCAGAAGGTTGTGGAGGGATTAAAAACTGTGTCCCGGAAGCCAGATGGCTTAAAATCCCAGCTCCACTATTTACAAGATTGCCTAGGCCAGGGCACTTCTGAGTGTGTTCTCTCATCTACAGAACAGAGCTGACACCATCTGCTGGCAGGGTTGTCCTGGGGGACAGAGGAGCTGAGTCCTGGTTCCAGGTAATCACAGAGACTGATGAAACTACACCGCCCCCAGGTGACCTCCTTGGTTAGTGCTCCAAGTTCAAGCACAGCAATGCAGATGCCCCTTGCTTTCAACAGCAGAGAGACATGGGGTTTGAGCATACAAAGACTACTTACGTGCCCCTAGGACACAGGAAGTACTGACTATGCCACCTAATGCTTCCTTTAATGCCTAGAATTCTGAATGCTCTTGGATACAGAACAGAGAGCTTGTTACGGCTCACTGGACAATATGGGCTCAGAAAAGGCGAGCCTTTTAGGACCCACCAACCCACAACAGAGAACCACCTCCAAGGCAGCTGAGCCAAGTGAGATGTGTGGCAGGGGGTGACAGCTCTCCATTCCATTTAATTGAAACTGCTACTAGTCTGCCAACCCCCTGCTTTTATGTGTCAAAGAGGGAGGGAGACAGGCTGGGCTTTAGACTGAGCCGCCAGGGATGACTGTCTCAATCTGCCAGTTAACAGCTGTGGGACATGACGTTGAAAGACACCAACAAATACAGGGTCCCATCCTTAAGATCAAATCAAGTTTAGAGACTTGCATAAACACCTTCATGGTAACATGTTTAGTCAGCTGGAGACTGAGCCAGACCTCAGAGAGAGGTCACTCACCTGGCAGGGTGGGAACAGGCACTAGAGGCTTCCTGGAGGACAGCCCATCTTTGGGAGAGAAGACTCCAGGGAGAAGAAAGTATACAGTAGCAGCAGCAGTAATATAAAAACATAGTATTTATTATGTGCCGCATGTTCCGAGCACTTACATTCAGTCAGTCCATATGATGGCCCCACCTTATGAAGAAACCCAAACTAGCCTGTCTGCCCAAGGTTAATCTACAGCCTACTAAGTGCCAGAGCTGTATTTAAACCAGGGAGTCTGGTTCCACAGTTTGCTGCCTTCTACCCTGTACTGCAAAGGAAGAAGCACAAAGCCCTCTGTGGTGTGCTGGGAATAAGAAACCGCTGAGGGTGGCTGAACAGCCCAGCCAGTTGTTTAAGGGTTAAATGTGGAGAATGAATTGGACATTACCCAGGGGCATATATGATGACACAGCCTGTGTGACTCTACCTCAGGTACAACCACAATGAGAAGTTAGACTCCAGTGATGTATGTGTCAAAATAACTGATTAGCACAAGTACAAAAAAAAATTCAGTGTGGGGCAGGGGCCTAGCTCAGTGGTAGAGCGCTTGCTTAGCATGCACAAGGCCCTAGGTTCCACCCCCAAGACTACAAAAAAAAATGTGCATGCAGTGTCCAGAGAGCAGCTTGTTTGAGTGGACAGACGGCTGTAGGGCGGGTGATAGATACATCAGTATCTTGTGTCACAAACATCAAGTTCTCAAGAGGCCAGGAGAATGGCAACACACCCCCACTCTTCTAGGACAGCTGTGATGGGGGATGGCATTACAGTCCCTTAGAGATGTATTCTAGGCTTCCTCTCTCTATGCATGGACATACCACAGGCTTCAGAATCTTAGGGTGAACACAGTGTCCCCAACCTAGGGATTACCAAGAACCTCTGTCCTCCAGAGCCTCCTTACTTTTCCTGGAAACTAAAGCAGACCCTAAGAATGCACATTAATACCTAACACCAGAAATCATCCAATGGCTTTAGTGCTGTGCTAATTTTGGGGTCCAGCTTAGCTCCAGGTGTCCCCAGGCCAAGCCCTGGCCCCTTCCCTGTCTCCTACCTGCTCCAATACCTCTGGGCTCTCAGAGCCTGAATGTTAGGGTCATGACTGGAGAAGGCAGTCAGACCAAACAGTCGAAAGGCTTAGTTGGCCAAATACTTTAAAAAAATTTGGTTAAAAAATTAGTTTCTTTACTCCCAAGATTCTCCAGAGCTTTCAGTATATACTAAGCGTTCTGGCCCCTCCAGGCAGACATGGATGCAGGACTAGTGAAACGACAATTTGGACAACCTCCAGGGAACACCCCATTACTTGGCTCCCCCTCCAGCACAATCCTTTTGTCCATCATCACTGGCTCCCTCACATTCTCTCCCCGACTCTAAGCAAGTTTCCAGCCCAAACACTCCATCAGGATGGCCCTCTCCAGGGACCAGGTGGCCACTCCTTTCAGTCACCACACTCCAACAGTGGCCTCCTTCCTGTTCCTGAGTCTTTCCAGCCTCAGGCCCTTCCTTCCCTCACCTACAACTCCCCTTCCGGCTTCCTCCCCTGTGGCCTCTGGATCTGAAGCAGCCACTGGACCCTACATTAATCCCCTCCATTCATGCTTCTCTTCTGATTCTTACTGCTCACTGCTATCTCTTCCAGAAGCAGCTTTACAACTTTCCAACTGCCAGTCAGTAAAACCTCTCCCCACTCAAGCCAATGGGGACAGGTTTTCTATCACCTGCAACTAAACAAATCCTTCCTGAGATGCTCAGCCCCTCACCAGCAGCCTAAGGCTAGCCTTCCCTGGGTACCCCTCCCTTCTAGACTGCGGAAGCCAAGCCCAGGCACGTGCAGACAAGAGACTCAAGGCCAAGGCCTGAAAAACGGCTGTAGAGTTTTTTATTTCTACTATGCAGTGAAGAGTGCAGAGAAGAAAGAACGACGGGCTTCTTGGTAGTCAGGGCCGTGTGCTCCCCCCGCCCCTCGACCTTCCCAGCTGAGGGTGCTTCTGTTACAGACAGACACAAGGAGGTGGCTATGTTTATTGTTTTCTTTTTTTAATGAAACTAGATCACTGCTTACAAAAACCTGTGCGCTCCCTCAAGCCCATCCCCTTCACAGTGCCCTTGGCTCGGCCTCTCCCTGTCTCACAGGAACTGAGACAGTGGGGAGAACAGCCACCACCTCAAGGGGAGAGGCCCCGGGCTGCAACCCTGAGCCTTTACAGGGTGACAGCTCTTCCTCCTATGTCCATTCCTGTGGGGCTTAGAGGCACATGGATGAGGGTGGTCCATGCTGCCATGGCTCTCAGGCCACCACCCAGACCAGAGTGAAATGATGTGAATGTCCCACCCACAGATGCCCCCTCCCCCCACCCTCCCACCCCAAATTCTACCCCACTACTGATATGAGGCCCAGCTTCTCAGAGAAGGCGTGGGGCCTACAGGCTGTAGAACTTGAGGCTCCTATCCATGCCAGTCGAAGCGATGAACTTGGCGTGGTGCCCAAAGGCCACCCCTGTGGTCAGGCCACTGTGTTCTGAGGAGAGAGACACAAGGCAGCTATGAAAAGGCTTTTCCTTCTTCAGGCCTCAACACTAGCCCCTAGTGACATTCTTCCAACATAACTTCATCAGGTCCTTATCACCCGGCTGGTACTACTGGTCTGCTCTTGGCAGCTGACGAGACACGGGGGCAGGCAGCTCTCATCTACTCACCACTTACTCCGTCCTCAGTTGGGATGAATGAATAAAGGAAGGCCAGCCGCCTTCTCACCTAAGCTTTCTAGGCAACTCACTGTGTTCAGTTTGCCGGTGTGTGTCTGATTCTAACTGGGGTAACTCATGGCCATCCATCCTAAAACCCAGCAAGAATTCACCTTCATGGTAATGAGTGACTTGTCCCTAGACTTAGCGTCCACCCACTCTCCATTAAAACACCTGCTCTATGCTTCCAGCCTGCTTTCTTCCTAAGAGCTCCAAATGGAAACACGGGGCCCAGGTCGTCAGGCCTCAAAGCCCTTTGCACAGACACTGAGCAGCTCAGGAGAAGGTGAGGTGTGGGCCAGTATCTTGAATTCTTGACCACTATCTGCTAATGAGGACAAGAATTTCACCAAAAAGATAATGGCAGCTACCATTCAATCGGCACTTAAGTGAGCACTGGGCACCCTGTTACCATGCATGCCACCTCCATGTCACCAGCTGGCACACTCTGTAAAGCAATGCCAATATCCCCATTCTTAAAAATGACTAAGTTAAGCTCTGAAGGAAAGTCTCAGGCCAGGGCCATCTGACCAGGAGGAGGTCGGAACTCCAGTGTGCACTGGCTCTGTACTTGCCACTAATGAGGACTTGTGGAATCACTCTAACCTGCCTTCCTAACTGACTGCTCATTCCATTATTGCAAAGACCAGATCTCTCTTACTCACTGTTCAAATCCTACATGGACTAAGGCACAACAGTGAACAACAGCAGCAAATCCTCACCATGTCCCAGTCGCTGTTCTAACCTGTGTCTATGTATATTCTCATGTAAACCTCAACAATTCCACTTGAGTGTATGATTATCATTCCAATTTTTCCATAGCTCTAGGAAGTAACTTGCCCAAAGTCATGCAGCTGGGGAGTGGGAGAGTGAGTTTTAATGCTTACAGTCAAGTCCTTTCCCTGATAACAATGCTCTCCTGCCTCAGGGAGTGATTCAAAAGCTGCCTGGGCACATTCATGACAAACCCAGAGGATCCCACCCCAGGGAGGCTTCCAACTTCCCTCTGGGCCTGGGCACCCAAAGGTCTCAGAACCCCAGGGCCAGCCTGTACCTGTAAAGTGAAGAATTTCTGTCCATTGTTTACAGATGAAGATCTGGACATCTGTGCCCCCGAGGGCCAGGTAGGTGCCGCTCTGGTCAAAGATCAGAGACTTCACCTGCCAGAACCAGAAAAAATGATTATGTAAAGGGAACATAAACTATAGAGCAACCAGGGACAAACAGAAGCAGCTTAGTTTGATAATTAATCGATAAATGAGGATGAGAAGCAACCAAGAGCACTGTGGAGGGGGCGCACCTCAAAGTTGTTGTCAAGCTGCAACGTCTTGAAGTTCTTTAGCTTGCGCAAGTCCCACAACTTGACAGAGGAGTCATCAGCTGCTGTAGCCAGATAGTACCCGTTCTCAGAGAAGGCGATGCTGGTGATGGGGCCCGAGTGGCCAGGGAAGTTGGCCACATTGGTGCGTTCCTACAGTTGGGGGTATATTAAAATACGTCACCCACTGGATACAAGAGGAAGAAAATGAGGCCACTGAACTCTTACCTCTCAAACATCCTCCTCTGTCCTTTAGGGAAGGACAGCCAGCAGGTATAGCAGGTGCAGAGGGTCCAGCCCAGGGTTTCCATACCATAGGCATCACACCTTAGCCCAAAGCCAGTTATTTTCCCACCCCTAGGACATTCCCAGGGCCGATGCCATATGCACCCATTCAGCTCCCCAAACCCATACCCCAGATGGAGGCCTGCCATGTCCTACCTTCAAGTCCCAGATCTTGATCTGAGAGTCCATGGTTCCTGTTCCAAAAATGAGCCCATCAGGGTGGAACTGCGCACAGGTGAGAGCTATGAAGAAGGGGAGATGGACACATGGTCAGAGCACATGGGGGGAGACTAAGAGCAGCAAGTCAGGAGCCTGTTCTCCACATTTCTAAAGTGCCCAGCATAGTAAAGCCTGGCATTAGGCAGATGTTAGTGGGAAGTGTTGTCTTTAAAAGAACAAATGAGCGAGTGACTAAATAAACCCTAAGAATCAATGTTAAACAGCAAATAAGAAAGCCTGCTGCCTCTGAGGCAACTTACAGCAGCCAGAGGTCTCATCTGTCACCTTGGTGAGCACACGCCCTGTCTGGATGTCAGAGAAGGCCCAGTACTGAAAAGAGACAGAGAAGCCAATGAGAGATGGGTTCCCCAGGGTTTGGTGGTCCTTCAGGAGGAGAGACCCTGGTGCAGCAAGTGCTGGCAAAGCTAGCTCCTCCCAGCTGAGGAAGTATTCTTGGGGCTCTGGGTAACTGGCCGCAGTTAGCAAGATGCCCTCTCCGCCCAGGACATTCAAGCTCAGGGACCAGCAGGCCTCTTCAGGGCACTGGCTGAGACCGCACCTGGTCATCAGAGGAGCTCAGGAGATAGTCACCAGTGGCGTGGAGGCTGAGGCCTGTCACAGCGCTTTCATGGGCCCGGACAACCTGCACACAAGAGGTGTTTGGGACAGACCAAATCCTGATGGTGGCATCTGGGGAAGCAGAAAATACCAGGTCCTGAAACGAAAGCCAAGAGGCAGAATGTCAGAGAGAGAGAGAGAGATATCTCATAACAATCTTGGCCATGGACAAGACTGGCACAGCTACCAACAGTTGCTTCTCCTCTTGGCCCTGCCCTGCCTAAAACCATCCACCCAACAATGATGCTCCAGGGGACCAACCGTTAACACTATGTAAAAGGCCAAACATCAGCCCTTTGGGAGGCCTCACCACCTAGTGGTAAGAAGGTTAACTGCAACAGAGAGCGATTCCCACTCCACTTTCTGGATCACAGTGTGGCTAGAGCCACTGAGGAAAGGAACTTGTTTGATTTGCCCTTTTGCCCTGAGTGACTAATGGCTACTGGATCTGGAAAGGATTGCAAGGCCATGTTCCTGCGTAGCCCTCACTTTTGGATTGCAGGGCCAAGTTAATTCTCCAGCAGAAGGGGAGGATTTACACGATCTCTCTTAACAGATTAATTTGATTTAGTTTAGGACATTAGAAGCCATAAGATAAAAACAAGTGCCGGGCTGGGGCTGTAGCTCAGTGGCAGAGCGCTTGCCTAGAATGCGTGAGGCACTGGGTTTGATCCTCAGCACCACATAAAAATAAACAAATAAAATAAAGGCATTCTGTCCATCTACAACCATTAAAAAAAAAAAGTGCCACCTTTTAACAACATACTTTCAAAAAAGATACACATATTAACACCAAGTAAGCAGAAAAACGTGTTTTCAATTTGAATTGTTTAGTTTTATAAACAATTTGCCACTCATCCACTCTCATGAGCGACCTTTATCCTCTAATCCAAAGGTTCTCAACTGTTTGAACCCACACCAATTTTAACAGTCAACATGAAGCAGCATGGACACTGATCTGTCTTCCTCTGATACCTCCGAGTCAAGACTGTCTTGAGCTTTATTTTCCATAGTTTGTATTATGAGCATGTCATAAAAAATTTTTCTTTTCCTAGTGTAAAATATTTCAGTGAACGTGCTTTATAAAACTGCATTTTCTTGCTGCCCATGGCTTGAAGACCACTGCTTCAGCTAGTCCTACGCAGAGAACGATCTCCTACTCCACAGGCCCTTAATGCCCATTCTAATTCAGAGCCCCTCCTCAGCCCCACTTCACCAAGGAGATAGTGTGGGTGAGGGGGTCCCATACCACTGAAAATGGCTCAAGAAAGAGGGACCAAGAATGGTCACGAGAACCCCTTACCTGGGAAGGGTGAAACACCACACTGGTGACCTTCTTGGTATGGCCTTTGAGGGTGGCCAGGATTTGCTCTGAACTCTTATCGAAAACGACAACGTTCTTATCCGCCCCACCTGAAAAAGACCCAACGACCAAAACTGAGTAAGATTTATTCAGATCCCTTGATCTAAGAAGGTATTTCTGTCCCCAGAGCCATGAACAGGACCAGGATCATGTATCTTCTCCTGCTGCTGCTCCCAGTTCCAGCCTGCTGGGCCAGGACCAGACTCACCAGTGAGGATCTTGTTGGTGTCAGAGGGGCAGAGGTCCAGGGCAAGAATCCCAGGAATGCTGGCACTGTGCAATCCCTTTACAAAAAAAGCCACATCAAATCCAGTCATAGCCAAATGGAGGCAAGCCACAAAGCCACACAGCTCGCCTATCCCCATCTCCAGTCATCCTCCCCAGCCAGCGGATCAAGAGTGACTCCTATTCCTTATCTGTTCAGCTTGGCCTTCTGCCTAGATGCCGACCTCTTCAACTGCATGACTAGGAAACCCAGATCTGGGCAGGAGAAGCAGCTCTGGCAACTCAGCAGCCAAACAAGATACAGGGCCAGTGGTCTGAATAGCTTTCTACTCACTGGTCCCCATGTGGGCCCACCCCAGAAACAGCAAATGGGGGGCCATCTCCAAGTTAGAAAGGCCTCAGCCACTCACCACATGGGAAGCCACCTGCCGGTATTTGCTGAGCTCTTCTGGTTTCACCAGCTCCTCAGGTACGGTTTTTCCTCTCTGAGAAAATGAAAAAGCCCAAGAAAAGCAGCTATAAGCGCAAGATTCAGGCACCCCCTTCCCTAAGGAGTCAAGGGCCTCATGTCAGGCCAGCTCTCTCTCCTGGCTCCAGAAAAAGACTCACCTTCTTACGCTCCGTGGTTAGCACAGTGGCCTTGTCTTGCAGCTAGGGAAGACAAAGGAGAAGAGGCTCAATGTGAGATAAGTGACCTTGCCAGGACAAGGACATGCTGGATTTCAATCACAAGCATCACCAAGAAAGTGCCACCTGCCAGTTCTACGGGAAAGGCTAGCTGATCTCTTTCACTTTCACTCCAACCTTATGAGGTGGGTGTCAATGACCTTATTTTACAGATGAGGAAACTGGGTCTCAGAGAAGTGATGTCATTAGCCAAAGTCACAGAAGTGATAAATGGCAGAACAATGACATGTTACCAGATCTGCACAGCTCCCAGATCAGGTCTGTGCCATGAAGATGAGAACTCAAGATGCATGTTGACAAGCTGACCTACTAGGAAAAACACTATCAAGCCCCACAAACAAGGACTGTGGGTGCAACAGAGCACTGGACTGGAATCAGGAGCCCAGCTATCCATCTTATGAGCTGTGTCTTTGAATCTGAATCTCAGGATCTTCAAGTATAAATAAAGATAACCTTGTTCTGTTTCCCTCACGGGGGGGGGGGGGGGGAGGAAACATGGCACAAAGTGGTTTAATATCTACAAAGAATTGCAATAACAACAAGAGCTAAAATTTACACTTATCAGAAATTAAATCTTTTCTACCATAAGTCCCGAAGTAGGTACTATTATTCTTAGGTGAGAAGCCAGGGAAATGAAACACAGAAAGAGTGGCTAAGTCAGCTAAGGTTATAAAGCTTGCAAGTGGCAGCATCAAAATACAAGCCCAGAGAAGTCAGGCGTGGTGGTGCACACCTATAAGTCTATCAACCTGGGAAGCTGAGGCAAGAAGATCACATGTTCAAGACTAGCCTCAGTAACTTAGAGAAACCCCATCTCAAAATAAAAATTATAAAGGACCAAGGATGTAGCTCAATGGTCAAGTGTCCCTGGGTTCAATTTCCAGCAAAAAAAACAAAAATAAGCCCAGGCGATCTGGGCTCAGAGTCCCTGCTCTGCACTACTACACACCACTCCCACACGTGTGGGGTTTCATTCACACTGCACCCAAGGCAGATGGTGAAAGTGAGGGCCCATCAACATTCCCACCAAGAGAAAGCACAACTTACCTTCTGGATAATCTCGGGGGTCATTCCCACCAGCTCGCCCAAATCCATGGGCTCACCTGAACCCTGTAGAGAGGAAAGATGAAGGTGAGAGAGGCACAGAGCACCAGACACCTACAGAAGGAGGCTAAGTGGGCTGCCACGACAAACGGGCAGCTGGTGAGGAAAAGGGGACACTCACCACAACACTTGGCTGTGAGCTTGGCACAGTCTGGGGCACAATGAGGCCAGCCTGTGGTTTCAGGGTAGCCAGAGCTGGGAGAAAAGATAAAGTTAGAAACGGAATAGCACAAAGCAGGACCAGCCTAGAGTGGGGGGTGGCAAGGGAGAGGCTGCACCTTCTCGGGCAGCAGTGACTTCCTTGGTGAGACGGGCAATGACACGGCAGGCAGCATCATGCTGGTACAGAGCATGGGACAACTCCTGGCGGGTTGTCTGCAGCTGCTGGCGCAGAGTGAAGCTGTGCAGCATGACCGCATCCTGGGAGAGGGAAATGCCACTGTGAGGGGTGGGAGGGAACAGGAGCATGCAGCAGTCACCCCAAGAAGAGAACCTCCTCCTATCCCACACAGACCAAAACAAGAGACCTAAGCAACATCCGGTGACCCTAAACATGCAGACAAACACGAGCTCCTGCCCCACACCAAATACTGGATAGAAAAAGGAGCCAGCTCTTTCCCATCCCCACCTTCTCTAATTTACCAGCAAATCATAGATGTAATGTTGTCACCTGCTGCCACTTTGATCACCATCCTTGTGTGAGACAATAAGCTAGACAGTCCCCCAAAGCTGCACTCATTCACTTGCCACTCATTCATATTTCACAGCACCTACATACCAGGTGCTGTTCTTAGTGCTCTTAGTGTCGAAAGAAACAAGCCCCTGATGTTATAAGGCTTATACTTTAATTTTATTCTACTCCTCACAAAATCTAGGCCCATTACTGTGCTATCGTCTTGCTCCTCAAGAAAGAAAGGCTGGGTGTAGCTCAATGACGGAGCACCCGCCTAGCGTGCCTAAAGCCCTGGGAGAAATACCGCCATCCTTCCAATCCCCAAGTCCCAGTCTAGTGATGCATACTTTCAAAGTTGGGAAGGCATTGATTCTCAACCAGAAACTCACCCACTCATCTTGTAAGGCTTTCAGAATGGCCGGGATGCTGGTGGCTGAGGGTGGCTTGGGACGGATTGGGTGAGCAACTGTCAAGAGAGGCAAAGCAGGTATGAAGAACCATAAGTGAAGGACTCTTCCCTTCCTTTACCTCTTCTCCCTTTAGCCATGAACAATTACCATCTTTTCCTCCGCCAGGCTGGCTCCCCCACCCTACTCTCTCCAGCTAAGCTAAGATGGCCCTGCACTAAGATGAGTCAGCAGGCACCTTTGATGTCGATGAGCTGCTCCTCTGAGAGAGGCTGGTTGTTGATTGGATCTGTACCATTTTCTGCAATGTACTTCTCAATGAGCCGCCGCTCGTACACATGATTAGAGACAGGGGACACACATGGGTGTTCTGGCACTTCATTGGAGACTGTAGAGAGAGGCAGGCAGTGAGCTTGGAGTGAAAGGAATGTTGGGCCTATGGGATTCATCATGTGCTATGGTTCCTCACATGCTGTTAGCCCCAATAAGACCCCCGCATCCACACCCTCAGCCAACAGGAAGCAATTTGCTAACCGTTCAGTTAGTCTCCTGACAGAGTCAACAAATAATTATTGTACTAAGAGCCAGGTACCTAGGGAGTAGTCAACAAGCTCTGCCCATCTCATTTTTCAACACAGATGGATAGGCACATGACATGAAGATACACATGAAGTCACTCAGATCTCTGCCACTCACCTCAGTTTAGAACTCTGACAGATTATCAAGGATATCGCAAAGTAATGCAATAAGAACTACAATAAGAGCAAGCATTTTCATGGTGTTTACTATATGCCAATCATGATTTTCAGCCCTTTCCATAGATTAGTTTGTGACCCCCTTAAGGATAGTGATTACAGCTGGTCTCTGGCTTCCAGCACAGTGCAGATGCCCAGCAGACACTGAGTAAACATCTAAGCAGATGAGTGAATGAGTGCACAAGTGCTGGGGCTCAGAAAACAAGACCCCAAAGTACGGAGCTTTGGTATGCTGGTATTTTGGATTCAAGAAGATTGGAAGGCCTCAGACGCAGGCTCAGAACTAACATTTTGCTGCCCTTCTCTGGCTCTCCAGTTTCCAGCCTTTTCCTTTCCCTAGCAAATGCTGGGAGGGTCTTTCTCTGAACTTCCCTTAACCAGGGAAGACTGGATCACATGAGTAGAGGTGAACGAAGGCCTTCTCCATGCTCAGTCACCTATTCTTTAGAGAGCTTTTATTACTTGAGTATTTTTACCTACACAGCAAGATAATCTTTATTCATATAGTTCTCCTTCCCAAAGCCCCAAGCTCCTCTTCTTTTCTTGTAGCTCAGGGTGCTATATAAGCTTCACTTCTTGGAGTCTCATATTTTGTGGGACTCCTGTGCATATGTAAATAAGTATGTAATTAAAAATGTTTTTTTAATCCTGTTAATCTGCCTACTGTCCAATTATCTCATAGAGTCAATCTATGAACCCTCCAGGGTAATGTTCCCTTATTTACAAAAGATGGTGCTGGGGAATATAAAAATGAGATTCCATGAGATTCCTCAAGACTGAAATAAAACAATGCATGTGAAAATACTTTGCAAACTGTACATTTTTCAACACATGAGATTCCCTTTTCTGTTTATCGTTTCCCTTCCCCTCTTTGGATTAATGGAGATATTCTGAGAACAGAGAAAGGGATGGGTAGCTAGCAAGGGAAAACAGCCGCATGCCACAATAAAACACCAGAGAGAAAAATAGCAAACAGCGTGAAAAAGGCTTGGATTCACGGTCAAAGAACCTACTCCAACACTCAGCTCCGCCACTTACTAGCTATGCATCCTTAGATAAAATTCCCTCTTCCTGTCCTCCTTTGTAAAAACCTGGGTCGTTATTTCTCCCTTTGGGAATTCTTGTGAAGAGAAAATGAGACCACAGACTTGGAAGTGTGTTGTAAACCAATACGCGTTTTAGAAACGTGCGCTGTTTTTATTAGTCATACTGCATGAGGCTGGGAGCCAGACACCTGGCTCTGAGCCCTGTCTCTGTCTCTAGCTCGCTGTGGCGATCTGTGCAAACTGCAGAAGCCCGAATACCCGAGCGTGACCTCGGACAACACCCAGTGCAATGCCTTCAATTTTGCAGATGGGGAAACTGAGGTCCAGGGCCTTGATCCAGATCACAAAGCCAACCGTAGCCGGATTCTAGACAAGTCCTCGGGTTTCCTATACCGAGATCTGTTTCCCCTGCGACAACTCCTTCTGTCCAGACTCTGTAAAACGAGGCGTTGGCCTCAAATAGTCCCTGCGACTACAAACCCGAGGAGCTACGTGAACTGCGCAGCACTGCGCAAATGCAGTCCGCAGTGAGTGGAGGACCACCCTGCTGACGGGCGGCGCTCGGCCTCCAGGCTCCCATTCCCGCCTCGGCCGCGACAGCTGCGCCGCAGCGGCCTGTTCTCACCAGCTCTCCGGCCTTCGGCGACACACGACCCCGCCACCGCCAATACTCACTAGAGCAGATCAGGGACATGGCGCCGCCGCAGCGCTCCCAGTCGCCTCACACTGGGTTCTGGGACTAGTTCCTCAGCTTCCGCGGGCCACTTCCGGTTCCCCGCTGCTTCCGGGACGCTCTGCAGCAAGCAGGGAGCTACCCCACGAAGCGAGGAGCGCGTAGAGCTTCACGTGGGAATGTGGCCGGTGGCGCGCCTCAGCCCTCTGCACCTAACGGAAACTGCCCTTTCCCAGAATGCAACCGGACAGGAAAAAGCCCGCCTCCGAACGCCCGGTTATTTCCGAACTGACTCGGCTACTTTCGGAAAGCGCTCCCAGGGCACGAAGGAGGCGGGAAGGAGAGTGGAAACTACATTTCCCATAATGCAGAGGGAACGTAAAGCCAAAGCGATTCGCTAGTGCTTGTTTTAAGAGCCGTGCTGCACTGGGCCAGAGCTCTTAGTCTTTCAAACTCCTAGTCTTTCAAACACCTAGTCTTTCAAACACCAGCCAGGAAATAGTTCTGGCCTTGCCTCTACTACCAGTTTGCTCCGCCAGCTCGGGCAAGTCATTGGCTTTTCTGCCCACGATGTTTGAAATATGATTTCTCATACATGCGCACACTCACAAACTCATGCAAGATTTTAAGCCCCAAAGTCCGACGTCAAGAAGGCGAGGCCAGGGCTGGGGATGTGGCTCAAGCGGTAGCGCGCTCGCCTGGCATGCGTGCGGCCCGGGTTCGATCCTCAGCACCACATACAAATATGTTGTGTCCGCTGAAAAACTAAAAAAAAATAAATATTAAAAAATTCTCTCTCTCTCTTTAAAAAAAAAAAAAAGAAGAAGAAAAAAGAAGAAGGTGAGGCCTTTGGAAAGTTGGTTAAATTAGATTAAATCATTAGGGTGGAGCCCCATAATTAAATCTGTTTTCTTTGTAAGGAGGAGAGATCAGAGGTGCAGACATATTTGCTGGCTCCCACCCATGAAGTGGTACCCAAGGAGGGAAGCCTTACCAGAGCCTGTGCCATGCTGTTTGGACCTTGCACCTCCAAAACAATGAGCCAAAATAAGCCTCATATATATATACATGTATAGTAGCTTGCCTTGGGTAGTTTGTTAAGGTAATGAAAAGCTGCCTAATTTGCTGCCACTTTGTCTTCTAGATTTCTTCCTGCTGAGATAGTGTATGATTATAGTGTATCTATAAGATGTTAACTGGGTGTGGTGGCACACAGCTGTAATCCCAGGAACTTGGTTCTGAGACAGGAGGATTGCAGGGGATGTAACCCTGGGAGGATATGAAATACACAAACATGAAAGGAAAGTGACCACAACACTAGGAGCAACCAAGAGATCTTTATTGTAGCAGTGCAACAAAGGAGAAAAGAGAGAAAGAGAAGGGGAGAGAGAGAGAGAGCGAGAGACAGAGCAAGAGAGAGAGCAAGAGAGAAGGGGGCCTGGCAGGAGGGAGTTTTTATAGCGCAAATCTAATGGGGTCTCCAGGTTTGCAAGCTGCCTTGTTGGCACACAAGGGGGTTAAGTGCTCCGCCTTGAGCAGGGAGTTGAGTGTTCAGCCTTGAGCAGGGGGGCGAAGCACTCAGCCTTGAGCGGGGGCTTGGGCCTTTGGGCTTGAAGCAAACAGGTGATAAAGAACCAGACAGAGGGTTTGAGTGGCCAGGTCATCCTGCAGACATATTTGGCATGCCCTGCAGACAGCTTACTCAGCCTGTCCTGCACCTAACATTCCTTGCTTTTTGTTTTTCTAAGTGACATGGGGGACGGCGTAAAGTCCTCTAGCCACTTCCTGCTTAATGATGGGTGGCATGGAACCTAGAAGGGAAAATGGAGGAATGTTCAGAGGACAGGTCTGAGGACACCAGGGCAGCCAAAAATAACATCCAGTGGCTATAGACAGTTATCTTGGAAGGGGCAAAGTCCATAAAGGTTCCTTGAAGCCATAGGTTGTCAAAGGCATCAAACCATTTCTGAGCGGAGGAGATCTTTGGTATCAGCTATTGATCCTGTCGTAGGGGCTCTAGGAAGTATCGGAGGTGGCTTGAATTCAGTAATGGAAAGGGTGACAGGCCGACTGCAGCCAGTAGAAGGACAAACACTTTGACTCATAAACTGAGAGTGGGTGGTGTCATCCTGGTGCCATGTTTCTTGAATGTAGAAGTGGCATCTGTGGTTTGAGATAAAAACTTGAGAGAGAATAATGATTAGTAAAAAAAGAAGATTGTCGAGAAATTTTGAGTTTGGTGGGTGTGGTGGAAATCCAGGACTGGATATTTGGAACAGGTGCCTTTTTAAGGTGGGAGACATGGTACCAGGGAGAGTGTCTAAAAGCTTGATCACCATTGGGGTAATAAGTATCACTGTATGAACCTCCGTCGAGGTTCCAACGATTGAGAATGCAGTTCCTGAATTAAGACTGAGTCACTCAGTTGAAGAGGGTCCAATTCATTTGCTGGGATTGAGGCAATGAATGGCGCAGGAAGGCACTGATCTGCATGTTCCCTTAGGAGTTTGCATAGAAGTGTGAGATAGGGCAGGTAGGACACAAGGGGAGGAGGAGTGATTGGAAAGCTTTGGGTGTTAAGAAAGGGCATCCATAGAGTTGCTCAAAGGGGCTAAGGCCTGAGGGGGCCCTTGGGGCTGCCTGAATTCAGGTGAGGGCCAACGGCAGGAGATTCGGCCAGAAGAGCCTGAGTTCAACAGCAAGTTTAGAGAGATCAACCTTGAGAATGCTATTAGGCCTCTCAACCTTACCCGAGGATTGGGGTTGGTAGGGGATGTGGAGCCTCCAAGTGATGTTGAGGCCTATGGAGACTAGTTGAACAACCTGAGAAGTGAAGGCTGGACTGTTGTCTGACTGGATGGAGGCGGGAAGTTCAAACCTGGGAATGATCCCCTCAATGAGGATGGAGGCAATGGTTTTGGCAATTTCCCTGGATGTAGGGAAGGCTTCTATCCAACAACCTGAAAAAGTATCAACCAAAGTAACTAGGTAGTGAAGCCTTTCGTGCCTAGGCACATGAGTGAAGTTGATCTACCAGTCTTCGCCTGGGTGGTGGCTCCTCATCTGATGTATGGGAGTTTAGGTTTGATGCTTCCTTGTGGGGATACTATAGAGCAGACAGAACAAGCAGAGTGGACCTGCCAGAGAGTAGTTCTCATTCCTAGGACGTGAAAGAGGGGTTGTAAAATCTGGAAAAGGGGTTAGGGAGGGTTTTAGGTGGGGGCAGTCTCTGGAGTTAGAGGAGTTGGTCATGAGTCCTAGGTCTCCGTCTTGGGCATCAGGGGCTGGTAGTCTTAAAGAAGTAGTTGATTGACTGACTGGTTGGTGAATTTGTGTATGTGATCTTGCAGGAACTTCTGTAGGCAATTTAATAGACATGGTCCTATTAGGAGAAACATAAAAAGGACATAAACATAAAAAGGGGTCTAGCGAGGGGGAGGAGCCAAGGCCATAGGGAAACAGTTTTATTTGGTTGCAGCTGGATTCAGAGGGCACAGGTTCTGCTGTAATCAATTAATTCCCTGAACCCCAAGTTTAGGTAGTTTCAGAATTTTGCACCAAGCATGTAAGGGGAAGGGCTCTGAAGTTCACAGTCTGCAGAAGTTCACAAAAAGCAGTTTTTTGGTTTTTTTTTCTGCTCTGGGCAAGTTAACCCTTCAAGGACACCTGGGAAGGGGAGAGCTTTTTCTTCCCTATCTTTCCTCCCCCTGCCAGCTGTTACTATGGAGCCCAGTAGGTAGCACCCTTATCTTAGAAATGTAGTCATCTCTGTGAAGCCCAGCTCAAGGCCAGAGGCCTTATTTACATATTTTTGTGAAAAACTAGTAAGGGGGTGTCCAGCACCTGGAGTGCTGATTTTTCCCAGACAGTGGCCACGTAAAAACAGGCAACATGAAAAGAGGAAGTTCATCTACACTGAACTCTTTTGTAGAGATTCTTTTGCTGAAAGTCCTAAAATCAGCCATGGTGAAGATTCTGGAGAAGGTCAGTTAAGACTTTTCTGTGGGCCTGGTAGGGAGGAGGAAGACGGTAGGCCGGGCTGAGAGCAGCTCTGGTGGATCTGAGAATGAGGAAGGAGATGTGAAAGAATAATGGGAAAGGGGTTTGGGATTTTCCTAGCAAGGAAAACTTGAGCAGCAGAACAGGTAGAGCAGAGGGGAAGACGGGAATGAATATGGGACCGGGTGTGGGCACTGACAGGAGAAGAGAGGAGTGAGTGGGTGGAGGGGTACCTTCAGTACCTGCTGCCTCATGAAAAGGGGCAACAGTCTGAGGAAGGGTGGTGGTGTAGGTTTTTTATCTAATAATTGGAAGGGAGAAATCAGGTTGCTTAGGTGGGGGTGAGGATGGAGTCTGGGGCAGAAGGCTGAGGGTGAGGATCTGTTGGAGCCTGGTGATAGGGTGGAGGTTCATCAGCAGGGTCAAAAGTAGTGGATGAGTCTGGAGGAGAAGAAAGTTGGGTATCGGTGGTTGGGGGAGTTGGTTTGCAAGCTAGAAGAATTTGTAGAGGTTTGCAAGAGGTGCAGAGAGCAGGATTGGAACTGGACATAAGCGAACTCTACCCATTTTTTCAAATGCTCACAATAATTGTAGAGATCCCTTAGAATGGGGGGATTCAGGGACCCAAAAGGGGGCCATCTGCTTTGGTTGTCCAAGGGATAAGTGGGCCAGGCCTGGGTGCTATAATTGATCAATTTTGGGGGTTTGATGTCTGGTGTCAAGGAGAGGGTTTTGAGGTTATCCAAGAGGCATTGTAGGGGAGAGTCGACCGGCAGAGAGGACACATTACCCATGTCGCAAACGTAGTATAAAGAGGAGGGAAGAGGATGCAGAGATAGTATAAGAGAGAAGGAGGAAACTGATTTATTGGCAAAAGGGGCGTCCCCGCTAGAGCCAAAAATCAGGAGTGCCCAAGTGGCAGGTTCGAGCTGCAGAGATTGGTCGTCACCGAATCCTGACAGTCGAAGCTGTCATCCTGGATGGAGCCGGAGCAGTGGGAGATCTTGGCCAAGGCTTTTCGGGACCCCTCCTGGAGAGGCTGGAGACTCCCAGGGCCAGAAAGAGGGGAAAGAGAGAGACAGGGGAAGAGAGAGGAAGGGGAGGGTAAGCATCTCTCTAGTGGCCGAGTCTTGAAGGTGTGAGGACTAGAACTTTATGAGAGCCACCGAGACCCTGAAGGTCTGGGTGGGGTGATGTTCAGTTCTCTGTCTAGAGTTCCAGAAGGTTCCACAGTCCTTTGAGGGAGACCTACAAAGCCTATGCTAGGAAACTACCAGCTGAGAAGGGAAGGGAATCATTTTGAACCCAAGAGTCTAATCTGCCCGAGGAAGGAGTCCCTGAGGGCCACCGTGGCCTTGAAGGCTGTGGTGGGGTGCTTTCCTCCCTGCAGGTGGGCAAAGAGGTTTGCCGGACAATCAACGGTCAATCCTCCTGACACCACCATTGGGTTTAGGACTCCAGGAAGGGGAAACTCACCAATCGAAGGCCAGTGGTGGATGGAGTTCAGGCCGTCGGTGAGTGGCACTTCCGAAGGAAGAGGGACCCAAAAGTGGGTTTTAACCCTCTTCCCGGATTTCGGCACTAATGAAAGGAAAGTGACCACAACACTCCGAGCGACCAAGAGATCTTTATTGCAGCAGTGCAACACAGGAGAAAAGAGAGAAAGAGAAGGAGAGAGAGAGAGAGAGTGCAAGAGAGAGAGAGAGAGAGAGAGAGAGAGAGAGAGAGAGCGCAAGAGAGAGAGCAAGAGAGAAGGGGGCCTGGCAGGAGGGAGTTTTTATAGCCCAAATCTAATGGGGTCTCTGGGTCTGCAAGCTGCCTTATTGACACACAAGGGGGTTAAGTGTTTGGCTTTGAGCAGCGGGTTGAGTGTTCAGCCTTGAGCGGGGGCTTGGGCGTTTGGGCTTGAAGCAAACAGGTGATAAAGGACCAGACAGAGGGTTTGAGTGGCCAGGTCATCCTGCAGACATATTTGGCATGCCCTGCAGACAGCTTACTCAGCCTGTCCTGCACCTAACAACTAACTAACTCTCTCTCTCTCTCTCTCTCTCTCTCTCTCTTGCACACACACACACACACACACACACACACACACATATATACATATATATATATTTTCATTCATTCATGTTTTTTATTCATTCTCAGGATCACATAGAGAGCACTGTTGTGGCCTATAAGATATCCAAACAAAATAGCAGGATGGATAGGTGTGTTCTTCACTGAAGATATGTGGATGGGCTGAAATTCAACAGGTGGGTTATATTCAGATAAAAAAGGAGGATAATAAAGAGAATTCCAGGAGGAGGAATAGCATAAACAAAGACTGGAAGAGAAGAACAAATGTTCCAGGTATGAAGGGCAGTGTGGCATAGGGGCCAAGACCATGGACACTGAAGTCAGGAAGTGTGCCAAACCCCGGCTCCACACAGATAATTAGGTGTATGAACTTCTCTATGCCTTGCTTTTCTCACCTGCAAAATAGGGGAATTGACACAAGGGTATGTTAAATAAAATTAAATTACAGGAGGCCATCTCTTTGGATTAACTCCTATGTCCCAGCACACCAGAATAAAATGGAGTCACTCATGCTAAGATTCCATGTCACCAAACCAAAGCTAAATTATTATCTGATCTTCCAAGAAATTCAAAGAGAAAATAGCTAAGTTTCCTAAACAGAACAGTTTCATCCTACAGGATAATAGAGTTCTATCTGCTTTAATCCTTAAAAAAAGTGACCTAAAGCAATCTGATGTTAACCAATCAGTTATCATTATTGTTCTGTATCTCTGTCCTAGCCTGAAAGAAAAGCAGATGATCCATCCACATTTTGGTTTGCTTTTGCTTTCTTCAGTCCTTTTCTGTCTATAAAACTTGCCTCCTGTGCTCAGCCCAACGGAGCACTTATTCTGTTTTATGGAATGAAGTGTCACCTGATTCTAGAAGAGCAAAAGTCCTTAACACCTTTAAACTGAATTGTTGTGGTTTTGTCATTTGATTTGTAGAACTATTATGAAGAGTTAATATGCACAAAAGTGCATCTCTCCCCTGCACCAATAAAATAGCATCCTAATGGATCCTATTTCCAGCCTGGCCTGGCTCTGGTCCACTCTCCATGGAAGAGTCAGTGATCTGCTTTCAATGAAAAATCTATTCACACTCTTCCCCAGGCTTGTCATGCATTCATTCAATATTGATTGGGTACTTCCTGCATACCAGTCTCTGTCCTGATAACTAGAGATACAAAAGATGGATGAGCTGGGTGTGGTGGTGCACACCTGTAACCCCAGCAACTCAGGAGGCTGAGACAGGAGGATCACAAGTTCTGGGCCAGCCTCAGCAACTTAGCAAGGCCTTAGGCAACTTAGCCAGACCCTATCTCAAAATAAAAGATAAAAAGGGCTGGGAATGTGGTGGTTAAGTGCCCCTGGGTTCAATTCCCAGTACCACCCCTCCAAAAAAATTCCAGAAGGTGGTAAGTGCTATGAATATAAGAGAAATCAGAGTAGGGTGAGTAGGAGGTACAGAGGGTTAGAGGGATGGCTACTGTAGGCATCATATTCAGGGGGTCTGTCTCTGAGGAGGTGACATTTTGATGATATCTAAATGAGGGGAAAGAGTTTTGAGACCACAAATAAGGGGAAGTGCTTCTGACAGAGGAAATTTGCCCAAGGTCTTGTACTACCAGGCTCATGCCAGCCCTTCAGCCTCACCTCACCTTCTCTTCAGCCCCACTATTGGGACTGAACCCAGGGGTGCTCTACTCCTGAGCTACATTCCCAGCCATATTTATTTTTCCTTTTTATTTCAAGACAGGGTCCCACTAAGTTGCCCAAACTGGCCTTGAACTTGCAAGCCTCCTGCCTCAGGATTCCAAGCTGCTGAGATTACAAGCATTTGCCACCATGCCCGGCTCACTCTGGCTTTTCAATTCCTCGAGCACGCCATCACCCTCCCCGGCCAACCCCTCTAATGTTAACTTCAGTCCCACCTTAGGTGTCACTTCTCCTGCAGTCCCTATCTTGAATGGGATGAGGTTTTCGTCTCAGACTCTTCTTGACTGAGGTCCAATCTCCACAGCACCCTGTCATTCTTCTCCAAGCCACTATGAATAGCTGTTGTTGTTTAATTATTTACTTACAAATAACTGTTTGGTATCCGGGTTCTCTGCTAGATTGTGAATTTCATGATTCAGAAACCACAGTTGTTCTGGTTACTCTCGCTCTCAGAGTCCAGTAGTATCACACAGAACCTGGCACAGAGCCGGAACTTCTAACTCTTGTGGGTTGAGTGACAGGCTGCCTGACAGGCCAGACACCTCAAGTATTTGATATGTGGTGGAAAATAAAATGAATCTGTTCAGACGGGACCTTGAACCTGAGGTGGTTACACTTGAATGACCTGGCAACAGAATAGCATTTGAGCTAGGGGATGATAAACACATTTCTACATTTCTAGAAATTTCCTCAGTGTGTTGCAAACTTGGTCCTCAGTGCAACAGTGGTGAGGGGTGGGACCACTGGGAGGTGATAGGGTCATGAGAACACTGTCCTCAGGATCAGTGGGTTAGTGGGTTAATGGGTTATGGAGGGAATGATTTTGTTATAAAAGCTCCCTTTCTCTGGCACATTTATTCTCTCTTGTCGTATGATGCCTTCTGCTATGTTATGAGGTTGCCCTCGCCAGACACCAAAGCCATGTTCTTGGACTTCCCAATCTCCAGAACTGTGAGCTAAGTAAACGTCTTCTCTATAAATTACCCTGTATTCAGCAATAGAAGACAAAGGAAGAAATTGGGCATGATAGCCCATACCTGTTATCACAGCCTCTGTGGAGGCTGAGGCGGGAGGATTGCAAGTTCAAGGCCAGGCTGGGCAATTTAGTGATACTCTGTCTCAGAATAAAACAAAAAGGGCTGGGAATTTAACTTACTGGAAGAGTACTTGAGTAGCATTTGCAAAGCCCTAGGTTCAATCAATTGTCCAGGACATGGGAGGAAAGGAAGGAAGGAAAGATGGATGGAAGGAAGAAGGAAGATAAAATAGATTAAGATACTCAGTAATTAATTATTGGCACTGTGTGCCAGGAAGACCCTGTACTTGAGCAAAACCAGAGGTGTCCCTAGTCTGGGACACTTATGGCTGTGACAGTGAATAGGGTAAAGGGAGCCCCTTTCAAGGCCTTTCAGTTTCAAAGGCCAGTCAGTCTGCAAATAGAAAGGATTTGGGTATAGAAAAGAGAGGGGGAAAAAAAAAACTTTCTCTATTCCTCTGAAGTCTGATAACTGAATTACAAAATAAACTGATAGTAGACAAAATTGTAGAAGAAAATCCTTTTTAATTAGATACATATGCACTGGAGTCCCACAAAATACAAGACTCTGACTCCAAAAGGGCCAGATGGCTGAAGCTTTTATAAAGGGCTAAAGGGATAGGGGCTTAGGGCTGAGGGGGAAGGTGGTCATGAGAGGTGAGAGGGTTGGGGAGGAATCACATGGTAGAGTGTTGTTTTGGCTGTCTCAGGGCAGTCCTCAGAAGAACAAATAATAGTCTAAAACAAAGTCTGCCTTCTTCCCTATGAGTTGATCTTCCATGGTTGATGTGATGCCCAGCAGGGGACTCATGACAACTTAGTTCCTTTTGGAGGGTCTATCTTTAGACAGAAAAGGGAACTTCAGAGAAAGCCCCTTCCTGCTTTTGGTGGTGGCGGCAGGAAGAAGGGGCGAGAGACGGGAGGGCCTGGAGAAGGTCAGTGAGACCTGGGCTCTGAGGCTGCCTTGAGGTCTTGTAATCATTTTTAATTTAGAGCACTCAGCTTGCCAAAGTCCATTCTTGGGGGTGTTTTTCTTTCCTTTTGTTAGAAATATCAGAGTGCTGCAAGAAATCAGGCATGGGCTCAAAAGTTACTTGGCAAGGCAAACTTTACCTCTTTAGAAGGGTGTGCTACCAAACAAAGTCTGGCAAGCAAACATACTTAGGTGGGCCGTTCACCTGTTTTGATCCCTCACTCAGCACTACCCCTTGCTCTGATAGGAGGAGCTTGGGGTTACAATCTATGCAATTGGCTAATTTTAAAACTGGGGAGGGCAAAGGAAAGGGCTGTACTTTAAATGGCTATGATTGGATCTTACACCCCGATTATAGCTACATTCTGAAGGATATGGAATAACAAACCCTAGGGAGAAAGAAGGCAAACAATGGGCTCTTGGCTCTGGACTTCCAACCCAGTAACAATGGGTTTCGAACTTTTGCAACTCTTTTCCTGATTTAGACTTTGAACCTATACAACTAGTTCCCTGACTGCCCAAGTCTCTAATGATTAAGTCACACTAAACAATCTGCTATGATTATCTCTTATTCAAACCTATAGAAAACAGACCCCTCTTGCAACCAGTTGCCACTTTCTCCCCTGAAAATGTGCCATTCTCCACTGCTTAATAAAGACAGCTTGATGATCTTTTGAGGTCTGCTCCTTTCTTGGTTATTTTTATTTATTTATTTTTTAGTACCAGGGATTGAACTCAGGGGCACTTGACCACTGAGCCACATCCCCAGCCCTATTTTTTGTATTTTATTTAGAGACAGGGTCTCATTGAGTTGTTTAGTGCCCCGTTTTTTGGCTGGCTTTGAACTCACGATCCTCCTATCTCAGCTTCCTGAGCCGCTGGGATTGCAGGCGTGCACCTGTTCCTTTTGGTTATTTTTGCTTACAAATTCTATATTCTGAAAATGGATCTTTGGACTTTCTATTTCCTGCCTCCCCTACTCTCTCTCTCTCTCTCTCTCTCTCTCTCTCTTTGGTAGGAATTGAATCTAGGATCTCTTTCATGCTAGGCAAGCATTCTATAACTAAGCTACATCCCCAGCCTGAGATGGCATTTCTCTGAGTCCCAACACAGGTAGCTGACTGTGGGAGTCCACAAGGAGCTTTGAGAGGAGAGATACATGTGCGTAGGTATTAGCGGGTCCCTGAGAAAGGAGCTCTATGCTTTCCTCCTCCAGGCCAAGGCTGTGGTTGCTGCTTCAGAAATATGGGGACACACTGGCCAAAAACCCAGAAGAGGCTCTATTGCCCAGGAAGATTCAGTGGGCACCTATATGGATGAGTGACAAAGGATTAGACAGGATAGTGAGTTTCTCAAAAGTTGCCAACTTGGGCTGGGGTTGTAGCTCAGTAGTAGAGCACTTGCCTAGCATGTGTGAAGCACTGGGCTCGATCCTCAGCAACACTTAAAAATAAATAAAAAAACGTATTGGGTCCATCTACAACTAAAAAAGTATTTCAAAAAACGTTGCCAACTAAAATACAGACATTGAAAATATAAAATAAAATACAGATACTGAGGATTAGATGAACTTCCCTCTATCTGTTAAAGGCTCAGTGGTAAAGCACCCAAAGTATCAAAAATAAATAAATAAAAAGACTTAGCAGCCCAAAAGGTGTATACAACCTTAAGATCAAGGGTGGAGAGAACCCTGAAATGCTGGATATATTTTCTACCACTCGGATGCAACCAGAAATTGGAATCAAAACCCATCTCACAAGCAACTATGAAGTCTAGACTGTTGGGAAGTTGAAGGGTGAGGTTCAGAATTCTAGCAGAGCCTTTGGGGAAGAAAGATTCTTAGCTGAGAGGCAGGAAGTAATCAGAGCTCAGACGAAGATGGATGAGTTTGCGAAACATCTGAAGGAAAGAAATGACTGGTGCCAGGTTGGGAGCCACTGAGAGTGTAGTCTGGGGAGAAAACAGAATTGGGAGGTGATTCAAGGGCTTGGAGGAAGGAAGAGTTAGAGAAACGGATTTTAACATCAAAGAGGAGCTATTCTAGGGCAGCCGGTGGTGGTTCTAGGAAACATTCTGACAATCTGGGAAATGCTCATTGTGTTAACTTCACTGAAACTGTATCCCTACTTTGGTGTTTTTAAGACCTTAAAGTTCTTTAAAGACAAGCAACGGAGGCCCAGAGAAACGAAGCGACCTGACCAGTATCTCAAAGCAAGCAAGGGGTCACCTGTCTCCATCTCTGGTCATCCCCTTCAAATGCTGCCTCTGTGGTATAAATGGGCTGTGGGGCTTGGTCCTCTTCTCTAAAATTCTAAGCAAACATTTGGGAGCCATCTGCACATCTGCGGTGTAGATCTGCTCTCTTGGTAGAGCGGATGCGACTCCCCAGCTTTTGTGCCTCTAACCTGTCCTCTAACACCTTCCCTTGGTGCCTTTTTAGCGCGGAAAGTTGTCTCCAAAGACCAGGCTCCCGCGTTCGGACTACATTTCCCACAAAGGCCCAGGAGGGGGCATTTGTAGCCCAAGTTAAGGCCGAGCAGCTGCCGAGGCGGATCAGCTTGCACTCCACTTCCAAAACCCACTCCGCAGCCCACCTAGAGTCACTTTTTTCCCCTTTCCTGCCTGAGACTTCCGTTCCCACATCCAACATCCGATCCCATTCTTCTCTAGGTGGGAATGCTTGGCGGGCGGGGGGCCCGGATAAGAACGCTGCAGGTAGGGCGCATGCGCTCAAGGCGCCCGCTCCGGCAGCGAGCGCGGCGGGCCTCGTCTCCGGGTGCCTCCCGCCCTGCGCATGCGCAGACCATAAACCACCGCCCGGGAGTTGAGGCGCGGTTTTGGTGGCGCGTTTTAGCAAAGTCGCACGTGAAGGATAGCGGTGGCCGGAGCCCGGTGAGTGCGAGCCGAGAGATCAGGGCTGAGGGGTAGCACGCAGGACCGGGAAGCGGCGGCCGTGCAGGCGGGATCCGGGCGGAACCGCGAGGCCTGCCAGTCCGAGTGGGGAGGGGTCGGACGTCCTGCGGCGGACGAGGCTTACTGGGGACCCGGATCCTCGTTGCTATGCAACCGGGGGCGTCGTTACTAGGTAACCTCGGAGGCGTGCATTTCCCAGGAGCAGAGAGTTCGAGCACTGCTCTGAGGTCCGGTGGCGGCAGTGCGGCTACCGGACTGGGCGGTGCAGCCAGTGCTGAGCTCGACACCCCGACCCTCACTCCATGGCCCGGCCTCCCGCGGCCTTGGTTCGGGCCTCTAAGGGTGCCCCGAGCTCCTGGGCCACGTCACATCCCTTGCCCCCACGCCACCGTGAAGCACTTGGCAAGGGGACGCGCTGTTCGAAATAGCACATGCTACTGACACCCTGTCTCCCTGAGGCTGGGCCCTGGGGAGGGCGCGGCGCGGCCGGGAAGCTGCCCCTTTGTCGTTGCCCTGCCTCCAAACAGTTGCTGGGTGGCAGCTGTCAGGGATTTAGCGGGGGCTGCCCCCAACCTGCCTGGGCGCTGACTTCCCTCTCCTCCGTGCTGTCTTCGCCGCTTTTAGCATCTTTCTTTCAACTCAGCTGTGCTTTTCCGATGACCACTATATTTGGATCAACTGTTGAAATAGCCTCCCTCTCCCTACCTCTTCATGTCTTACCCTCCCCACTTCTTGGCTGGCCCCTGATATTCACTTAACAAGCCTTTCTTAGTCATCGTTCTGTGCTAAGCACTGGGGATTCCAAGAAAAGTTAGATGTCAAGCCTGACTGGGAGGTGCTTGGAGGCTGGTGGCTACATACTGCAGGATGCTACAACATAGTGGGTGTTATATTGGCAGTTGGTGCCCTGCAACATTGTATAGCTTTGACAAAGTGCTTGCAGAAACGTCTTAACTCATTGCAACAACTCTTAACCTGGTTTTACCCTGCTTTACATTTGAGGAGACTGAAACCTGATAGGTTAAGTAACAGGCATAAAGGTAGTGGCTTCTTGTTTGTGGCAGAATTGAGCCTGGGATAGAAGTCTCAGGTCCTTTGTACACTGTTACACTTTGGGGGCTTTGCCTGGAGTAGTTTTTTTTTTCCCCCCTCAGCTGCTGATCATTTGTGGCAACTATCTGGTTGTGCATCAGGAATCCCTGGGGAGCTTTAAAAGCAAAAGGCTGGGCTCTTTGGGAGAGTCTGGGTGAGTAGCTTTGGGTGGGGCAGACATCCTCACTTAACTGGCTTCCCAGGCAGTTCTGATGGGCAATGAGAGGTGAGAACAGCTGCACCAGAGGGGCAGCTATGAGCAGTGATGGGCCAGTAGCTGCCGTCAGAGGGCAGTACAGTACATCTTCCTGCCCTGCAGTGACTAACAGCATGAAAGGAATAGACAAGAGGAAGGAGCGCGTTGGCAGGGGTTGTGTGAACCGCCCCACCCTACCCCTGTAGCAAGCCACAGCTAAACATGTAGTGCTCTCTCACTGCCATGATAAGTAAAGCAGTTTCCTCAGCCCAGCTGGGTTCTCCTGGCCCTGCCTGAGCCATATTGCAGGTGCCTGTCTTGAACTGTCTTCTCACAATAACTCCTGGTGTAAGGCCACATAAGCTGCACAGGTGGGTCATCTCCTGGTGTGTGATCTCCTCGAGGAATTCTGTATGTCGTCTCACTTTGAGTTTGTTGATACTTGGCAGAACCGCAAGTTCCCTGTGGGCAGGGATGGTGTCTTACCCAGAATTGTGGAGGCATGGGACAAGTGAAAGGGAAAGGCTGACGTTCTGATTTCTGGAATAAAGTCCCCGTTCTGTTGTGTGATCTTGGATAGTCACTTGACATCTCTAAGCCATACTTATCTGAGTAAAATGACTTAGAAGATTGTTGTAAAAGATAAATAAGGTAGTAAAGTCACAGCACTTTATAAATTAAAAGAATTGCACAAAATTTGTGTGTGTGTGTATGTGTGTGTGTGTAAGAGAGAGTGAAATATTATCTATTGCTGAGTGCCTTTGTTTGTCTGAAGTAAGACAAGCTTCCACCTGTCAGAGCAGTCTGGACTGCTCCAGTTCTTGATTATCAAACCTTCTTTCTTTATTAAAAGTATTTGATTGGACCACATTGAGGAAGCATAATGTAGTGGGTAGGTTTAATCTGGAAAAATTGAGAAGGAATCCTGTTAGAGAAAACAGTTTTAAGAAATGGAGTCATCTGTACCCATTGTCTCCAAATGGTATACTCCAGAGTCCTGCTAGATTTGGCTCCTGGTATACTTCAGAAGGTCACCCAGCAGGGCAATGCTGGCCTCATTTTGGAGAGTTTATTTCAAGGTCCCCCAGACTGGGGCAGACGGCCACTTGGAAGTTGAGGCCAGCACACAACCGCAGCAGGCTGCTATGAGAGGAAGTGCTCGTATCACCCTGACCTTCTAGGGAGGAGGAGATGACATCTGACTCCTCTTGGTGGAGGTCCTTGGATATAGGATCCAACCCAAGATAGCAACGTTGCTCTTTAAGTCCCCAACATGGTTGTGACCCAGATAGCTCAGGAACTGGCCCATGCCTTCCTCATCCCGACCACTGGCTGGCAGGAACCATCTGGTTCTTGATTTGTGCCAAAAAAGAGTAGGAGAAGGCTTTCCCAGCCCAAGGCCTTTTGTTATGAACTGCATGTTTTGCAGCCCTGCTTGACCCTACAGGCCTCAGGAGGGAGTTGGGGCAGCTGTTTCTGAGCCAGAAGCTACCCAGAATGTAATATTTTTAGAAGGCTTTTTTGGAGCCTTCTCCTTCCCACTAAGCAAGAGTGGGAAGGACACCTTTCTCTTCCCTCTCCATCTGATGGCTCCAGATTTTTGGCCAACTCCCTTGGTAACTGCAAATACTTCCAAACCTGGCTGCTGCTGCCCTCCCGGCTTGTCTAAGCCTCTGATCATCAGGTCTGAATCAAGGAAACTCCCTGGAGCTACAGGTTCGTTTGTGACCTTGGAGGAGAACCAGGGGGTTGACTGTGCTGTTTGACATTTCTCAAACACGGTGGCAAATAGAGGTTGGACCTATAAACATTTTCCTTGGCTGATCCTCACCTGTTTCAATAAGTCAGCACTTGTTGAATCCTCATTTGTCTATGCATAGCAATATCCTAAGACAGAGCACAAAGCACAGAGTCCTTAGTTGAAATTTCCCTGAGATAATTGGTGGATGCCAGGTTTATTTTAGCTCATGTCTTTCTAAATCACATCTGAGATTCAAGTTGGAGATAGTAGATCAGAGTGGTCATGTGAGGGGTCCAGAGTCAGAGGCACTGGGATTCACATCCTGGCTTGACCACTTATCTTCACTGGGGGATAATAATAATGCCTACTGATAGGCAGTTGTGAGATTAAATGAGATGAAGTGGCGCATGGCAAGACCAGCTAAATTCAAGCTTCTTAATAATATCTCCCCTTAAAGGTTGCTCTTTAAGCCTCTGCCTGTTTGGGGTGCAAGGAATTGAGATCATTCTGTGTCAGCGGTTGTGATATTTTAGATATTTTATACCTATATCTATCCTACACACACATACACACACATATATAATTTTGGTTCTCATCTACATTTCCCAGCTCAGAGTTCCTGTAGCATTTATAATTTCCTAAGTAACACGAGCAATAACAGTATCTTTTGTTAAAATAGTTGGCCTTTTGGCCTTGCTTCTTGCAACATCTGCAGAAGATGAAAGTGAAAGACAGCTTTTTGTTATATAACAAACCCTTTTGAACACATCTGAGTTTCTGCTAATGAGACAATTTGGGGCAAATTCCCTAGATAGCCAGAGGATAGGGGTCTAATTGCTGTGGGAATCAGCCATGTACTCTGAGAATTGGAACTTACAGCCCCCAACCTTTGCGGGGAAGAATGCTAAGGACTGAGTTGATGGTCATTGGTCAATGACATCATTGGCACGGCCAATCATGTCTACGTAATGAAAATTCTATGGAAGCCCATAAAGGACAGGGTTTGGAGAGCTTCCTGCTAGTCACACATGGAGGCTGCTGGAGGGTGGTGCACCCTTGGAGAGGACAGGGAAGAGCCGTGCTCCTTCTCCCAAACCCGGCCCTATTCATCTTTTCATCTGCTGTTCATCATTATCCTTTGTAATATTCCTATGGTAAACCAGCAAACCTAAGCATCACCTGAATGCTGGGGAGTTACTCCTGAGGAGGGGGTTTTGGGAAACCTGATTTACCTGAAGCACAGGTAAAGCAACCTGGGGCTTGTGATTGGTATCTGGAGTTGTTACTGGACCAGGTCTGGCTGCTCACCACTCGAGAAAGCCACTACTTGGGAAACAAGAGCTGGTGGGGAGGAAATCAGGTTTGTTGAAGGGCCAGCCCTGAGATCATGCAGGGGCTGTGGTCCTCACTTCCATCTTGGGGAACTCGGGTATTCGAGAGGGCTTTCATAGAAAAGGGAGGAGGTGTGGGGCAGTAGGCAGAAAGGCTGTGTGCTGAGTGGTGTCTCCCTGATGTGCCCCCACCTGTGCTGAATCGTCCTCATGGACCCCACCTCCAGGGCTAGTTCCTGTAGCCAGTCTCACTAGTTTTCCACAAGTTCAGCACCACAGCAGTTTACATTCTTTGTGTTAGTTGATGCACAGAATTAAAGAGTAAGGAGGGGAGTTACATAATCCTATGTAATCTGAGGATCACCAGATGTTCTGGGTTCTGAAAATCTAAAGAAAGATTATTTAGCAGGCAACATCTCAATCCTGTAGGTGTAGCTTCTCTTTAGAATGGGCAAAGGACAACACACGAAGGAGGGGCCAGTGTTCCAGAGTGAGGAGGCAGTCTTGGGACTGAGCCCTCGCCTGTGGGATGTGATGCTACTGTCTCCAGATGGACAGCCAGAAGTGACTTGATTTAGAGGCCATCCACTTGGTGTCCACTGCAGAATTGGTTGCTTGCTTGGTGTCTGGGTAAAAATCACCCACATGGGTAATCATAAAATTCTTCTACATTGATTTTGAGTGAGAATATGGTAGGAACCGTTTTGTTTTCCCATATCCTCAGCATGGCTCTCAGCTGTGTAGATGCAGACAATGACATACCCAGACAATGACATCAGAACCTCTGGGCTTGGGACATCAGTCCTTTGTGACATTCCCAGGTGATTCCATTGAGCAGCCTTGGTTGGAATCACCATAGCTCCCAGTGAATGTGGAGTTTGGAAGCAGAAACCTGAGTTCAAATTCTGGCCTTTCTGCTTCTTAGCCCAGTGATCTTCGACAAGGGCTTAGCTTTGTTCTCAGTCTTAGTCTCACCTTCTCTGTACTAAGAGGGGCCATGAGGATGATGGCCACCTTACATGAAGGACCTGCAGAGCCAGTGGCACATGTGGACTTATTCTTGTTTGAGTCCATACTTGAGCACTTTTCTGTACGTCGTCATATGGTGGCAGATCCTACTATTTGCTGTTTTAAAGTTGTTTTTTTGTATCAGCTTTTGTAGATATGAGCTTTTGGGGACAAAGCCTTGAAGTCTTACAATTCTTTTATGCCTATAGCACCTAAGACCCAGAGACAGGCCTTTGGGTTTTTAGAACTGGAATAAGCCTTAAAGAGAGCCTTCGGTCGGGCATTGAAAGCTTGCCGACTTATTGGTATACAGGTGGTAAAGAATGCACAGGAGAACCCGTGACTCATCAGTTGTGCCCAGCTTAAGTTGCAAATCCCTGTTCTTCCCTTCTCAACGAACAACTCCTTCTGGCTTTAGTTGGGGTGCTTGCAGGGGTGGGGAGGATGTTGGGGCAGATCAGAGCTAGGACAGTGGGTGTGTCTACCAGGTCTGACCCTCATGTCACCCTGTGCTCTCTCCTGGCAGGCCCGACAATGGCAGGTTCAGGCAGCAGTCCCCTTTGGGGCAGATATCTGTTTAAAGCCATGTCGCTGGTCCTAGTGGTCCTACTCCTTCTCCACTCGGCATCCTCCCAGTCCCACCGAGACTTCGCACCCCCAGGTCAGCAGAAGAAGGAGCCCTCAGCTGACCTCTTGACCCAGATAGGCCGATCTCTGCGGGGGACACTGGATTCCTGGGTGGGGCCAGAGACGATGCATGTGGTTTCAGAGGTAAGGAGGGTAGTCCCTGTTATGGCTCTGAAGAGAAAAGACATTCTTCATGGCCACATCATCTTGGTGCCAGATCCCCTCTGTGACATGATCCCTGGGGCAGAGCCCCAAATTCCACACAAAGCACCAGACCTTTTGCTTCCTCATTGGTTTCTACACTAGGGCCTTTTAGCCCCCCCCCCCACCTTTTCCTGGTTCCTGCCCTTTCTCTTCCAGAAAAGCTGGGAAATGTGGTTAACTAGAGTCTGACTTTGGTCTAAATGAGGCCTAGAGTCTCGGACTGGCAAAATATCCAGATCTGAGTCCATTCCTCACTCGCAGAAGTGCGGGGTGGCTGGTTGGAGGCAGAAGCCAGGCCTGTTTTTTTCTACCCATTGGTGTCCCACAAATGGCATCGCACACTTCTGATAGGACACACTGAGGGACTGAGACAGTTATTTATAAAATCTGTAATACAGTATAGCTAAGAGACTCTTTCATTAAAACATCCTTGCCTTTTACACATTTTTTTTTTAATCTTTATTTTTTGGTACCAAGGATTGAACCCAGGGGTACTTAACCACTGAGCCACATCCCCAGCCCTTTTTATGTTTTATTTAGAGACAGGATCTCACTGGATTGCTTAGGACCTCATTAAGTGGCTGAGGCTGGCTTTGAACTTAGGATCCTCCTGCCTCAGTCTTCCAAGTTGCTGGGGTTACAGGTGTGCACCACCATGCCCAGCCTACAAGTGTTTTTCCATATACCTTCATGACTCCTAGGAGGCTCGGAGAACTCCAGTTTTATAAAGTAACTACCTGAGGGATTCAGTGCTTCCCCACCCATTCACACACATGTCCTCCTCCTCCTACCTCCAAAGCATCCAGCAAATCAGTTGAATTAGGTTCCAGAGGTCCTGTTTCCAGGTCAGGAAGAATGGTCCATTGTCCATTCCCATTCACTGGGAGGTGGGTGTGGAAAGGCCCCTCCGCAGGCCCATTGCCACTGGCTGAGAAACAGGGCAGAAACCCTCCTGCAGGCCTTGCCTGGGCCCTGGCGAGCAGGCTTGGAGGACAGGAGCCCCATTCATTGTGACTCATCTCTCCTCGTGCTCTTCCCACAGACTCTGACACAGACGGTGTGGGCCTTCTCATCAGCCATCTCCGTGGCCTTCTTTGCCCTGTCTGGGATCGCTGCGCAGCTGCTGAATGCCTTGGGGATGGACGGTGAGTAGCAGAGAACTGGTTAGTCTGCCAGAGCTTCGCAGGGACCTTCCTGCTGGTGAGAGTTTGTCTCCTCAGGGTCTAGACAGTTCCCCAGCTGCTTGACACTTCCCAGCATAAGAACAGACCAGTGACCACCACCACCACCACATGCCAGGTGTACCTGGACCAGGCAGCTGCTCAAATGTTGCTTCCCACTTGCAGTTAACAGCCCAGCGAGGCAGGCAGAATTGTCCCAAACAAACAAAACTGAGACCTTGGTGTGGTGTCAGTTGCCTATAATCCCAGCAACTCGGGAGGCTGAGGCAGGAGGATCACAAGTTCAAGGCCAGCCTGAACAACTTAGTGAGACTCTGTCTCAAAATAAAATAAAAATGGGGCCAGGGTGTAGCTCAGTGGTAGAGGGCTTCTGGATTCATTTTCCAGTACTGAAAAATGGATGGATGGATAAATAGATAGAGAATAAATAAATAAATAAATAAATAAATAAAATTTTTAAAAAACAGAATAAATGAAATTGAGGCTTAAAAAGGGAAGTGGTCTACTTAGGGTCCCACAGCCAGTAAGAAATAGCTGAGATTCAAACCCATGTCTCTTTGAGCCTGTGAGAGTGGATTACTCCTGAGCCAGGTATGAAAGCATATACCTGTGATCCCAGCAACTGGGGAGGCTGAGTCAGGAGGATTGCAAGTTCAAGGCCAGTCTGGGCAACTTAGTGATACACAAAATAAAAAAATAAAAAGGGGTAGGGATGTAGTTTAGTGATAGAGTGCTTGCCTAACATGTGTGAGGCCCTGGGTTCAACTCCCAGTACTGAAAAAAAACAAACCCAGAAAAGAGAGAATAGATTATTTATTTGCATGAGTAATCCGTCACTCACCGCCTATCCCCAAGGCATTCATGAATAGATTATTCATTTGAGGAAGAGGGAGGGGAACTGAGGTCCTCAGAGGCCTGGCCCCCTGTCCTTATCCCTTATTGCCCTTACCACTTCATTAGGTGGCTGATTCTGTGACTCTTCCTTGCAGGTGACCGCCTTACCCAGGTCCTGAAGCTCAGCCCTAGCCAGGTCCAGACCTTCCTGCTGTGGGGAGCAGGAGCTCTGGTCACCTACTGGCTGTTGTCTCTGCTCCTCGGTTTGCTCCTGGCCTTGCTGGGGCGCATCCTGGGGGGCCTGAAGGTTGTGATCTTCCTGGCTGGCTTTGTGGCCCTGGTGAGATCGGTGCCTGACCCCTCCACCCGGGCCCTGCTACTCCTGGCCCTGCTGACTCTCTACGCCTTGCTGAGCCGGCTCACTGGCACCCGGGCTTCGGGGGCCCAACTGGAAGCCAAGGTGCGAGGGCTGGAGCGCCAGGTGGAAGAGCTGCGTTGGCGACAGAGGCGAACAGCCAAGGGGCCCCGGAGTGTGGAAGAAGAGTGACAAGGATGTCCCATGGAGCCACCTTTCCCATACCAAAGAGCTGAGCTGCTTCTGGGTTGCAGGCCCTCTTCGCAGCCCCTGCCCTTTCCTGCCCAGTCTGAACCTTCAGAATCTTTATCCCTGCCCTGGCCAAGCTGAGAGAGGAGGACCATCCCCTCTGTCCTCTGTCCACTGAGGCTCTCTATCCAGGCTTGGCTGTGAATCCTCTCTCTGCTCCTAGTCTGTCTCAGGCCGATGGAGGGTTGGAGGCCTCCCTCTGGCTTGGCATCTGCTCTCCGCCTACACTGCTGCTGCTGGTCCCCTGTGACTTACCTCGCTCCCCTCTGCTTTTGCCTGGCTTCCCCAAAAAGCTCTGGCTTTTGGACCTACGCCGCTCCTCCTTGGCCAAGCACCCAGCTCCCTTCCTTTTCCTCTTCCTCCAGCCCTGTGCTCACTAAACCGCGGTCCCTGGAGGCTCGTTCCTGTCCTCATTGCCCAGCAGTGGGAAGAGGGAGGGGGAGCGGGGTCCTCAGAGGCCTGTGGGGCTGGGGAAATGATGGACCCTAAGTCTGTTACAAGTGCCTTAATCCTAGCCAGCAGGCCCCTCTGCTCACCCGCTGCCATACCGGGTAGGAGTGTGCTGTGACTGCTCTGTGTCCAGAAGAGAGCAGTCCCTCAGAATCCTGATTCCTCCTCAGCCAAGCAAGAGATGGCTGCTTCTTCACAGACTTGTGTCCACCCGTGGGACCCTGTCAGATGTAGAGATTTCAGAAGCCCTGAGGAGGCAGGAGGACCCACTTCCTTGTCTGCACAGTGTCAGGAAGTTCTGTATTGTTGCCCCTCCGCTCCTGCCACCAGGAGCAGTTGCTGGTCAGTGTCTGCCCTTCCCCATGCTCTGCAGAGACAGGGTGGGCCGGCTGCTGACCCCTCTCCACCAGCACACTCGCTCTTGGTAGTGAGGGGTCACTTCTTCCTTTGAGGCCCTGGTGGAGTAGGTGTCCTCTGCTAGGCCTGGCACATGATGTGAAGAGTCGCGCCCAGTTCTCATATCGAGGTTTGATGTGGAATCACGGCTGCAGTGATATATATTTTTATCAGCGCTTGGTTGGTTTTAAATAAACTGCACGCTATTTTACTATCTTGTTCTGAATAAAATGTATTTACCCAAAGTCTGGATTGCTTTGATGTCTCCTTCTGCTGCCAAACCCCTTTCTGTGGTGGCTGTCAGCTTTCTTGACTTCTCCCTCTAGGGGCAGTGAGAAGCTCTTGGAAGGGAGGAAAATTTCAAAACAAAAACAGCAGGTTGGTACCAGGTACCTTTCCCTCCAGGGCTGTGAGGCAGGAGGAGAGCTTGCCCCCTTGCAAAGCCCCCAGGAGCTGGCCAGCAGGGCTGGAATGGTGTGCGTGTGGGCTGGGGGGAAGTACAGCTTGCTCATGGTGTGCTGGGAAGTCCGGAGGACACTTGGGTGGCCCCCTTCTTCCTTACCCGACTGAGGAGTCCCTAGAGCAAGGTTCTCACTGGGTCCCTAGGTGAATCTGTTTGGAGGACCCAGCTATGTTTTTTGGTCTGGCTTTGCTTGTTCTCTTTATTCTGCCCAGGGGATGCTAATGAGCAGCCAAACCTCCTGGTCTGGACTTATTCCAACACCACCCGGTAGGCAAGGCTGGGCAGGACCCCTCAGGCAGACCTCCCCCTTTGGGACTCTCCCTGGGGTGAGGCAGGGCATGAATCTGAAGCAGCCTGTGCCTGGGTTCCTCCCTGGGTGGTGGCCCAGGGCTCTGTCAGGGCGGGCCCAGGTAGTTGTCATCTGGCCCCTTTGGCCCACTCTCCTTTTCTGCCCCTGCAGCTCTGTTCCCATATGTCTCTGAATTCCGGTTCTGATTGAGACCGGCTGGTGCCTTTACAGGTGAGATGCCTACGGGGTGGGCGGAGGTAGAGGAAGCTCCTCAGGAGCTCCCGAGAGGGGGCCTAAGAGAACACACCTTGTGCCTCCTGGCAGAGGCGATCGGTCTCCTGGGAAGTGGCCTTCTCGACTTCGGACGCGGGGGCGCTCTGGGGTTCGGGATCCGCGGGGCACTAGGACCCGGCGGGGCGGCGGGGGCAGCCCATGTGCTGCGCTGGGCTCCCTCCCTCCGCGCGGCTCCCGCTCCATTGTCTGGGAACTGCAGCCGCGGGCGGGCGGCAGCAGGGACCCAGCCGGCCAGCGCTGCCGGCGCCGAGCGGGCGCGGGAGATGCCGGGCCGGACCGCGGCCACCTGAGCCGGCCGCCTCGTCCCCGCCTTCGGTGGACAGGAGGTGCGCCCCGATGGCTGGGCGCACGGCAGCGGCCCCCCGGGGGCCCTACGGTCCCTGGCTCTGCCTCCTGGTGGCCCTCGCCCTGGACGTCGTGAGAGGTCAGCGGGAGGGGAGGGGCGGGGCGGGGCGAGGGGCGGCCGAGCCGAGGCCGGGCGCGGGAGATGCCCGCGAGCAGGGGACCCTGGGGTCCTCGGACGAGCCCCAGAGCGCGGTCGCCGCGCAGCGTGCCCTGGGCTGGAGAGGTCCTGCTCCAGGAACCCGCCCCTGTGGCTTTCTTCACCTTACACCACCCGGCAACTCCTTCCTGACCCGCGACCTGCCCGGTCCTCACCCCACTGGTCCCCGCACCATCTGGGAGCGTCCCCTCCAGCCCCGGCATCTAATCCGGTGCCCCTTCCCGGGAAGCCTGGGGTCTCCAGCACTCTCCCACCCGTCTGCAATCCTAGAAGCACCACTTGTGGTTCCCAGTCTCCTGCCTCCACCGTGAACCTCCCCGACCCCCGACCCTGAATGGAAATCAGCCCCTTTGCCACAGACCTAACCCTGCGAAATATGTCGCGCCCCGTCCCTGCCCCAAGGAGCTCTCTGACCTTGGAGTTGACAGGGATGGCCCCATCCTTGCCTTCCTGAGCCTTCTTGGGGGTACCCACCATTGGGGGAAGGGACAGCAGCTCTCCTGTGCCTGGGCTGGGGGTCGGACTGTGCTTGGCATGGGCTGGGCAGAGAAGCCGTAACTGCGAGGTGAAGGGTACCGTAGGGGAGTGGGGGACAGTGAGCGTGCTCTACCCGCCTTCCCCCACTGAAAGCGCCAGTCCGTGGGAGTCCGGCCGCAGAGCATCTTATAATTATGGAGGCAGTGGAGTGGGAGGTGGGCCAGAGTCCGAGAGCCACCCCTAGGGAGCAATAAATAGTCACCTGTTATTCTTAGGGGGCAGGGGGAGCATCTCTTGCAGGGAAAGGCCAGGAAGAATGTTCCAATGAAGCTGTCCCCCACCCCCAGTCCAGCTATGGGTCTCAGAGGGAGCTGGCTCTGGGGCTGCTTTCAACCACCTGCTTCCCTCCCTGAGGGACCCTGTGGGAGCCCTAATAACCCCTCGGACAGGGAGAGGAGGAAAGCTTTGTCACATCCATTATTCACTAGCAGTAATCCCACTTCCAAACAGCACTCTGCAATTGACAAAGCACTCTCCTGTCCCCAGGGTCGCTAAATGTTCTTACCCATTCTATAGGTCAGGAAACTGAGGCTCCAGGCTGTAAATGATTGGCCCAAGTCATGGAGGCAGAGTGAGGGCTTAAAGTCAGGGCTGCAGGCTCCCAGGAAGGGGGAATTCCAGAAGGATAAGTCAATGCCCACAAGTGAGGACAGGAAGATAACTAATTCAGAAGAGGTCATCAGGCCTGCAGCAGAGACTGGCGGGAAGGCAGATATCCATGGAGGGCTTTTTGGCTCTGAAGGAGGGAGGCGCCACTAGTAGAGGAGTAGTGAAGCCCTCAGGACAGGCTGCTGCTGTGGAGAGTGCAGAGGTGGCAGAGATGTCACCACTGTAGCCTAGCCTGGACTCAGTTTCCAGCTGTGAGACCATAGGTGGGGATCTTAGCCTCTCTGCCTCATTTTCTAAATCCACAAAATCAGCTTCAGAGTAACAGAACCTGATTCACAGAGTTATTATGGAAACTGAAAGAGCTCATTCATGTAAATTGCTCAAAAAAAGTACCTGTGTATGGTTAGTGTTCAAAAAAATGTTCATCCTCTTTAGCAGTACAGACAAATATGGGCTTAGTGGTCCTTTGTCTTCTGGTGATTGAATATTCCATCTCCCTGGGTTCAAACTTTCCACCCTGCCCCTGGGGCACACAAATGGCTTCACTGACCTCTGTGGCACTTCTCTGTCCCCAATCCTACTCTTACACTCTCAGACCCGGATGGGACAGAGAAGAAGGCGCAAGCTTGGAAAGATGTGTGGGTTGCCATGGTAACAATGTCGGGCAGGATTGCTGAGTCCAGCCAAGGGCCCAGGGACAGAGAAAGTGTCTCTATTTTCACCAAGCTCACCTGGGCACCATCGTCCACCACCTGGGCCCCATGTGGGGAGGGTCATACCCCAGAAATGCCCTGGCGGAAGAAGCAGGTAGGTAGGGGCAAGAACAAGGAGGAGGAGACCGAGAAGGGGAAATGGAGAGAGGACGTCCAGGTCTGTGGACAGTAGAGGAAGGAATGACCGGGAAGCTCCATCCAGTCGGGAATCTTGACCCCGGTTTTGTTACCCGCTCTCTGTGTGAGGGTCTTGGAGTTCCAGTTACCTCATCTGAGAAATGCAAAGATTCCCCCACATCCTGGGGCCATGGGATATTTGGCCCATTTCTTCCTCCACCATTCACCACCATGGTGTCCCCAGAGAGTTCAGTTCAGCCCCTGCCAGTTCTGGAGCGGTCTCCATCTCTACCCCTCATTCCTCCTTAGTGGACTGTGACCAGGACTCTCTGGACCCCATCTACCTGCCAGCAGCCCTGGAGCTCCTCGATGCCCCTGAGCACTTTCGCGTGCAGCGGGTTGGCCACTATCCACCTGCCAACTCCTCTCTGGGCTCCCGTTCTGAGACCTTTCTGCTCCTGCAGCCCTGGCCCAGGGCTCAGCCGCTTCTCCGGGCCTCCTACCCGCCTTTTGCCACTCAACAGGTAAGGAGGGGCCACAGGAACTGCCAGGCTCACAGGGTTCAGAGCCTGAGGTCTGCTGCGTGGCTCAGAGGCTCTCCCCAGCCTCACCTGTGGTCCAGATGAAGAATCTGAGCCCCTTAGCGGTTCTCTCCTGCCAGGCTGGGATTAGAAGCCTGACATCTCAGCATCCCAGATCTTGCCCACCTCCGCCTCCTGCTCTGTTGAACCTTCCCATTCTTCCTCCAGGTAGTCCCTCCTCGGGTCACTGAGCCCCACCATCGGCCAGTCCCGTGGGACGTGCGGGCTGTATCAGTAGAAATGGCTGTGACTCCAGCAGAGCCCCATGCGCGTGTCCTCTTCCACCTAAAGGGACAAGATTGGCCGCCGGGGCCCAGCAGCCTGCCCTGTGCCAGGCTGCATGCCACTCACCCTGCAGGCACTGCCCACCGGGCATGCCGCTTCCAGGTGAGTAGGCTGGCCCTGCTGCTTGCTGTGCCAGCCTGCAGATGGCCCCCAGGGTGGAACGGAAAAGGCTGAGCACATCTGGGCAGGTCGTGGGCCACCTGACTCCATTCCTTTTCTACTAGCTCTCAGTCCTGTGAAGGGGTTATTTGGGGCTCCTTAAGGAGTTCAGGTCATGTGTGTGATTTCGAGCAAGTCACTTAATCTCTCTGAGACTTAGTTTCTGCGTCTATAAAATGAGGTAACAATTCCCACTTCCTATGGAGTTGGAGCAAGGAATAAAGGAGACAATGTAGGAGTCACTTACGGCGATTTCATAAGGCGCTACACTGAAACCCTCAGCATGTGTTTGCATTATTGTTTTTGTGATTTTTATCTCGGCTATTTGGGAGCCTGGAACAGGAACCCAGCGGAGAGAAGTCCTTCTCAGGCTTTCAGATTCTGAGAAGAGACCTGAGTTGTCTCTAGTGAGAGTGGTCCCCGTGGGTGGTCCTGGGGCACTAGGATTGGCTCACTTTGGAATGAGACTGTTCCCAAAAGCAGAAGTCTGACCTGCACGTGGGTGTGTTCTGAGACGTAGACCTGGTGTCCAGCTCCAGCAGGTTCCTAGTTTGCTGTCACCTGGGATACATCCCTGGCCCTGCCTTCCATGGGCTCCTCCAGTTCTGTTTTTTTCCTGCTGCGGGTGATAGGATTCTTCCCTCCACCCTGCCCTGGGCCAACCATAGCTACTTTGCCTTCGCAGCCATTGCTGGGCGCCTGCGTGGTGGAGCTGGAGTTCCCGTCGCACTGGTTCTCCCAGGGCTCCACCACCCGGGCACAGCTAGCCTACACGCTGGAGCCTGCAGCTGAGGATCCTGGGGGCTGTGGCCCCGGCGGGGAGGAGGACCCTGGGGAGCAGGCCCTCCCAGTAGGTGATGTGGAGCTGCGCCCTGCGGACCCTCCACAGTACCAGGAGGTGCCTCTGGATGAGGCAGTGACTCTGCGGGTGCCTGATGTGCCAGTGCGGCCCGGCCAGCTCTTCAGTACCACCCTCCTGCTACGGCACAACTTCACAGCCAGCCTCCTGACTCTGCGGTGAGCAGGGGGCCCCTGGGGGCGGTGGTGGGTGGGAACCTCTGCGGGAACACTGAGCGGCTACATACCGTTCTTGGAGCCTTTGATGGAAACCTTGGCCTCTTTTCTTGGAGCCTTTGATGGAAACCTTGGCCTCTGCAAGACATGGGACCCCCAAATCCTCTTCAGGCAAAGAGCTACAGGCTCCTGTGATGGGCACAACCCTAATTTTGGAGTTAGAAGTAGGAAGCATCCCCATTCCCTGGCACCTCCCTGAGACCCCCTGGTCCAGTGAGGCCAGCGTTACCTGTGTTCTGGGGCAGCTCCAGGGTTCATGGAGGGAAGACAGGAAAGGCTTTGGACCTGGAAGCACAGCACCTAGGGCTGCTCTGTGCTCTGTTGCTTCCCTAGGGGTATCTGCCCAGCTCTGTTCATCTGTAGGGCCTCCCTGCCGGCCAGGCTTGCTCAGGGCCCTGGCCTTTGGACAGAACCTGCCCTTTCTTATAGAAGTCCCCATTCTTATGTTCTTTTCTGCAGGGAGATTCCCCCAGAGAAGCCCCCCACGCACACACACACCCCAAATGCAGCTGACATGGACTTGGAGTGTGACTTGCCAACTCCCCATGCATCTGCCCCCCTGTCTCTCACACCCTTCTATGCTCACTCACACCCTTCTGTGCTCACTCACAACTCACTGAACAGATCTTTCTCCAACAATTACACTATGCCCTGTCCTGTGTCTCCACTCTGGAGGTACAAAGAGGTACCAGGCCCAACCCCCATTTTGCCCAAAGGAGCCCCAGCGGTAGGGAAGGGAGCTGGATGGGTGTGAACTAGATGGGAAGGCACCAGGTGTGTCATTCATGCACCGATGGAGGATGAAGTGTTGTGGGTGGAGTAAGGGAAATTCATCCACCACTGGAAGAGCTTTCCAAACGAAATGGTATTTGAATTGCCGGAGGCTTTCAAGAGTGAGCAGATGAGGCCAGAAAGGGTGGTGCAGGCTGAAGTACGGCCTGAGCCAAGGCTTGCAGTCGTTCATATGCACTGTGTACCTGGGGGTGAAGAAGTTTGGGGGTGACTAAAGCAGAGAGTGAAGGGGGGATGTCACAGCCCCAGGGAGGCTGGACCAGAGCCCGGAGGGGCTCGAATGCCAGGCTGAGATTGAGCCCATAGGCAATGGCAGTCATAAGTGATCTCAGAGTGGGGAGAATGTTCTGGTTTCCCACGTTCCGCGGAGCTCCTCTGGGAAGGATGGCGAAGAGAAGATGAAGTCTGGAGCCAGGAGACCAGGCAGGAGGCTGATGTCCTTAGCTTCTTCTCTTCCCCGCTGTATCCAGTTGTCAGTTCAGCCCTCACCTTGACAAACCAGACCTCTAACCTCTCACCAGGATCAAGGTGAAGAAGGGGCTGCATGTGACAGCTGCCCGCCCAGCTCAGCCCACCCTCTGGACTGCCAAGCTGGACCGCTTCAAGGGCTCTAAGCACCACACCACGCTGATCACCTGTCACCGCACTGGGACCACAGGATCAGGCTTCAGGTGGGCAGTTCCCCTCCCCCAGGGGCAGAGAGGGAGAGCTAGCCGTAGAGTGCTAGTGGGTAGACTTGTGAGCCCAAGGGAGGAGGGCTGCATGCCCCCTCCGTACCCTCACGTGAGCAGGCACAAGAACAAAGTGATAAGGAAGCAGCACAAGCAGCAGTGTAGTGTCGTTCATTCATGCATTTGGCAGGATTCATGCAGACCCAGCCACAGGCCGGGTCTAACTGCTCTCTGCGAGACAACCTATCCTGCCATCCAGGGACAGCCTTCTCAGCCACTGTCCACCCTCCAACCTCACCACATGGGCTCCTTTCTCTTGGCCATTAACATTCCCAAGAAAAGCCTAGCTGGAATTCTTAACATCTTATCCATGCCCTGACCCTAGCTAGGTCAAGGCCATGGGCTTTGTACACCCTGTTGGAATCCTGCCTCTGACACCTTTTAGAAAAAGGGACCCCAAGAGAACAGCTCTTCCAGAAACCTCATGGATAAGCCAGTTCACATCCTCCGATCCTAGCCTCTGTTTCTTTGCTTGTAAAATAAGGGTAATAATCATCGCCTAGGTTTTGTGAAAATAAAAGACGGCATAACATAGCAAGCACCCAGGACAGCTCCTGGCACACGGGTGTTTGATTCAGAAGGGCCGTGAGGGTTATGATGCAAAGGGTTTAATGTTTACTGTCTGGTCCTGGGACTTGGCAGTGCAGTCCCTCCTTGGTGGAACTCATTGGTTACCACTCCAGTGGCTATGGGAAGCTGAGGTCCAAGTGGAGGGGACAGGAAGGCAGGGGAGGCAGCAGGCATTCTGGGAGCTGGTTAAACAGCTGTATGGATCCTGAGAGGCCTAGAGCAAGGATGCTTGGCTTTGATCCCAGCCCCACCACTTTTTGCTATGTGATCTTAGGTGAGTTACATAACTTCTCCACCTCAGTTTCCTCATCTGTCAAAGAGGGATACTCATCGTGCCCGCCTCATGAGTACAGGAAGTGCCTGGCAGCTAGCAAGCACTCTGTTCCTCTCTTCTGGCCAGTAGCCCCCTTGAACTGTCCGAATTCCTGTGGGTGGACTTTATGGTGGAGAACGGCACTGGCGGAGGTGTGGCGGTCACTCGCCCCGTCACATGGCAGCTGGAGTACCCTGGCCAGGCCCCTGAAGCCGAGAAGGACAAAATGGTTTGGGAAATCCTGGTGTCAGAGCGGGACATAAGAGCCCTCGTCCCACTGGCCAAGGTAAGGTGGCCTCTGTCTGTACCCAGCAAGGCTAGGAGCCAATCCTGGGAGCTCTGGAAACTGAGGGGCCTGGGGCTGAGCAACTTGTGCACCCCCAGACTGAGGAGCTGGTGAATACGGCACCACTGACTGGAGCGCCCCAACGTGTCCCTGTGCGCCTAGTCACTGTGGACAGCGGAGGAGCCCTGGTGGAGGTGACAGAGCACATCGGCTGTGAGTCGGCCAACACGCAGGTCCTGCAGGTGAGTGGCAGGTGCCCACCTGTGTGAGTATACATTTTTGCGGCACCAACATGCACACACTACTTACCTCTTTCTCTACTGGGACCCCAAGAGAACAGCTCTTACAGAAACCTCATGTGTGGAACCACGGCTTCAAGATTTTTCTCCCAACCACCTTTCTCTAGAGTGAAGTGAGAGCTATGTGTCCTTAGTCACTTTTATGTCCATCAAGACACTAGTAACGGGCTGCACTGGTAGAGCTGAGAGCATGCCCTTTGGGATCAGGAAGTTTTCGTTTTAGACCCATTTTTTGTTATCAACTGTCTGTGTGATCATAGGCAGATCTCTTAACCTCTCTTGGGTGGGACTGCTTCACCCTTCCACCTCTGCCCACCTAACTGAAGCTGGTTGCCTGGTAGCTCCAGCATCAAGATCAGAGGCCAGCACTAATCAAGGGCCAAAGCTGTGAATTCAAACCCCTCTCTGCCAGGAGCAGGTCTCTGTTGTATCCAAATAGCCAGTTTCTCCAGTTGAGGCCCCAGAGAGCTCAAGGAATGGCCCAGTTGCTCTCAAGAGGAATGGATCTTGGATGCAGAGCAAAATCTTCATAAACTCAGCACAGTGGCTCAACCAACAGTCCATAGGAACATGCGTTTGGGTGAAATACAGAATTGCCTTTTGTTTTCATGGTCTGGGGTCAGGGATGCACTGTCTGGCCCACACTTGTTTATTATTCTTCCTGTCTCTGCCCTTCCCCAGGTATCTGAGGCCTGTGATGCTGTCTTGGTGGCTGGCAAAGAGAGCCGGGGTGCCAGGGGTGTGCGCGTGGACTTCTGGTGGCGTCGGCTGCGGGCCTCCCTGCGGCTGACAGTTTGGGCCCCCTTGCTGCCCCTGCGCATTGAGCTGACTGACACCACCCTAGAGCAGATCCGCGGCTGGAGAGTCCCTGGCCCGACCGAAGGGTGAGTGTGGGCCTGCAGAAGCCGACTGGCCTTGGTGAAATCCTGCTGAGACTGAGTGTGCAGGGCCTAAGCTGGGTTCCGAAACACAACACTGCTTGTTACTAGCATCTCCTTCCGCCCATCCTGCCCTAGTCTTGTGCTCTGACCACTTTATTTGAAATCAGACCACCCTCCACACTCCTCGCTGCCTGGCTTCCCCCTGTGGCGCCCATCACTTCCTGATCTGCGCTAGGACAGACTGATTCGCCACTCCTTCCACACTCTGCCCCCGGGGTTCACTGCTGTATCTTGGAAGCCTAAGATGGCTAATATGGAATAGCCTGTGGAGGAAGTGTCACCAGAACCCTCTGGAACCCAGCTCTCAGGTCTTACAGAGTGAACGCCCCTGGGTTCCCCACACATATTAGTCTCCACGTGGTTCCAACTGGGAGCCAAAGGCAGGTGAAAGCGACTGGTTAGACAGGGACACGCACCCATCAGGAACCCGGCTGGGGCGGAGCTGCACACCATCGGAGCCTTTTTTTTCTTTCCTTTTTCTGCTGGGGACCGAACTCAGGGCCTTGGGCATCATCCACACCCTCTTTATGCGCAGAGGCCTGCTCCGGGTTAGGAGCCAGGAGCTGGGAGCCAGGGAGGCAGGGAGGCGGGTCTTCGGTGGGCGGGGTCCACCCTGACGCCCCGCCCCTCAGGGCGCCGGAGTCGGAGGCTGCAGTGGCGGAGGAGGCCGAGCGGCGAGCTCGCGGCTGCCGCCTGCAGTACCAGCGCGCAGGCGTGCGCTTCCTGGTGCCTTTCGTTGCCCATCCGCTGGACGGTGGCCGCCGCCTTACTCACCTGCTCGGCCCCGACTGGCTGCTGGACGTGACTCACCTCGTGGCGCCACACGCCCGCGTGCAGGACCCGCGTGTAGCCTCGCTGGAGGGCGGTCGCATCCTAGTGGGCCGGGAGCCCGGTGTCACCTCCATCGAGGTGAGCAGGCAAGGGATGCTGCAGAGCAGACCCCCTCAGAAAGGTGTGGGTGTTCAGAGGAGGCACACAGCAGGTGTGAAGAGTGTGGGAGGCGCCCGGCTGTGCCTGGGGAGAGCTGGTGGGCAGTCGAAGCAGGAGCGCGGTGGGATTGAGTGAGAATGGGGTGACCGTGCCATGGAAGTTCTTTAGGTATAAGAACCGTGGGGGCCAGGTCTCCACTGTCCCCTCGGTGTGGGATTGGGGTCTGGATACTTATACGGCCTAGAAGTTGGGGTGTTGAGCAGAGCAATCTGTGAGGATTCTGGAAGCGGAAATCAGATCCCTTTGGCTGGGGGCTGCGTAGGAGGCCCCCCTTCTCCAGCTCCTTCCCACCCACAGGTGCGATCCCCGCTGTCTGACTCGATCCTGGGGGAGCAGGCACTGGCTGTGACGGAGGACAAGGTCTCGGTGCTAGAGCTGCGGGTGCAGCCAGTGATGGGCATCTCCCTGGCCCTGAGCCGTGGCACTGCCCACCCTGGAGAGGTCACTGCCACATGCTGGGCACAGTCAGCACTTCCTGCCCCAAAGCAGGTGATGGCTGGGAGTCAGGGGGATGAGGTGAAAACCTACAGGCAGGGACTCATGGCCGAGGAGGATGGGAGGGAGAGAGCCCTGGTACCTCGACCCCCTTACCTTAGGGATTTCAGAACAAGGACTGACTTCCCCATGAGGTACTGAGCTCTCTGCAGCTGGAAGCGATCAAGCTGTGGCTGGCTGGAGTGTAGCCGTGGGAGGTTGATTAGATGGCTCTGAGGACCCTCCCAAGGACAGAGACTCTGGGGCTGAGTGGCAGACAGGTGATTGACACACGTCCCCTCTCTCCCTGTGTTTTGTCTATCTGCCTGTGTCTCTGTTCTCTCTGATCTCTCCGTGTGGCCTGTCTCTGTGGGAGTGGTCTCTGTGTGCATGCGTGCCTGCCCTCGCGTGTCTCTGCCTGTGTCTGTGTGCCCTACAGGAGGTGGCCCTCTCCCTGTGGCTGTCCTTTTCTGACCACTCATTGGCCCCCGCTGAGCTCTATGACCGCCATGACCTGGGCCTGTCCGTCTCAACTGAGGAGCCTGGTGCAGTTGTGCCAGCCGAGGAGCAGAGTGCCCAGCTCGGGGTGGTGGTGAGTGGGGCAAGCGCAGAGGGGCTGCCCCTGCATGTGGCTCTGCATCCACCGGAGCCCTGCCGCCGCGGCCGCCACCGTGTGCCCCTGGCCTCTGGCACTGCCTGGCTGGGGCTGCCCCCTGCGCCCACACCAGCTCCTGCCCTCCCATCCAGCCCTGCCCGAAGCCCGCCAGCCACAGAGGCCAGCATGGGGGGTGAACGGCAGGCAGCAGGCAGTGGCGGGGGCAGCGTCGTTGTGAGGGGCAAGTTCGAGCGGGTGGAGGAAGAGGCTGGAAAGGAGGACACCAAGGCTAGGGAGGAGGAGGAGGAGGAGGAAGAGATGGTCCCTGCCCCTCAGCGGGTCACCGACCTAGAGCTGGGCATGTACGCCCTGCTGGGAATCTTCTGTCTGGCCATCCTCATCTTCCTAGTCAATGGCGTGGTCTTCGTGCTTCGATACCAGCGCAAAGAGCCCCCAGACAGCGCCACTGATCCCGCCTCCCCCCAGCCTCACAACTGGGTCTGGCTGGGCACTGACCAGGAGGAACTGAGCCGCCAGCTGGACCTGCGGTCCCCTGGCCCACCCAAGGGGGAGGGGGGCTGCCCCTGTGAAAGTGGGGCCGGAGGGGAGGCCCCGACCCTGGCCCCTGGCCCTCCGGGGGGCACCACCAGCTCCTCGAGCACCCTGACCCGCAAGGAAGCTGGGGGACGGCGGAAGCGAGTAGAGTTTGTGACGTTTGCGCCAGTGCCCCCTGCCCCGCTGCCTGAGGAGCCTGTCGGGGCCCCGGCTGTGCAGTCCATCCTGGTGGCGGGCGAGGAGGACATCCGCTGGGTGTGTGAGGACATGGGGCTCAAGGACCCCGAGGAGCTTCGTAACTACATGGAGAGAATCCGGGGCAGCTCCTGACCCGTCTCTGTCCCGCCAGGCCCAGCGACGTCAGCCACCAGCTCAGGCAGCAGGGGTGGGTGGGGGTCCAACCAAGCCACTTGCCTGTCCCTCCTGCACCTTCTCTGGTGCTTGTTGATCCAAGTCCCCTGCCTGGTCCCCTGCGAGGACTCCCACCCTTCTCCCTGCCCCTTGTCCTGGACCATGGTTGTGAGGAAGGGCTTAGGCCCCTTGTTTATGGAACCATTTCATTCTAATGTTGGGTACAGAATAAACTGAGAAGGAAACCGCCACGCGGGGACTGCTGTGCCGCCGTCTGTCCTTGGGGAGAAGTGCGGGCTTGGTGGGCCCTGCTCAGCCCCTGTCCCTGCTGGAACAGTTTTGGACGGATAGGCCCTGTCGTGCCCTCTCGTAGCGACGAGCGATCCAGATGAACAGGGTGGCCGTGACGGCCTGAATGCCAGCCAGCAGGAAGAAGTAGCGATCCATCTGGCAGTTGTTGATGTTCCCTGAGGAAGGAGGGGTTGGCATTTGTCAGGAAGGGCTCCTTGTCTTGCATCCGCTCCCTGCCATGTCCCCGCCCCCCGGGCTGGCAGCTAAGGTAAAGCGGGCAGTGGGTGCGATCCAGGGACCCTGGTAGAGAGCCCTCCAGGTCTGACTCTCTCAGTGTCCCCTGGGGAGTCTCTAATTTCCCTCTGAGAAAAGTAACTGGCCGGAACGAGAGAGTTCCAGAAGCCCAGAGGAGCCTCGCAGGGCCACTGAGTTCAATGCTTCCTTCTGAACAGCTGGAGAAGCCGAGGCCCACAGTGAGGCCACGCTGTGGGGGACTGGTCATGTTTGGGCTACAGCCCATTTCCCCTAGCGCCAGCCCCTGGTCCATTCTGCCTCCCATCAAAGCCCACAGCAGTCGCCGCTTCCTTCCCGCCCCTCCGTCCACCCCCTGCCGGGGAGACCTCCATACTTACCAAAGTCCTCAGGGCAGTACATCCAGCCCCCTGGCAAGGACAGTAGTGCCACTAGGCTGGAGCCCAACAGGGAGCCCACCCCGGACAGGCAGAAGAAGATGCCCATGATGGCGCCCTGCATGGAGCGCGGGGCCTCCGAGTAGGCAAACTCCAGGCCTGTGGGGAGGACAGGGAGGGGCTGAGGAGGAGCTCTGTGCACCTGCTGGGCCACCTGCCCCCTCCCACAGCCCCTGTGGCTGTGATGGTGCTGGAGCCCCCGGGCCACCCTCCCATCTGCTCTGCTCATCACCATCTGGTTGATCACCTCCTTGCTGACCCCCTGCCCTGGACGCTGCACACACTGCCCCAAGAGCTCTGGCACCTGTCCTGCCCCTCCTATTTTAGGGATGGCACCCCCAGATAGCGCCATCTGACTCCCTACCTTCGTCATTCCCTCTGCCTGTGAGGTCCTTTCTCCCACCTGCTGTGTGCTGCCCGTCGCTCCCCCACTCTACAGCGCGGTCACGGTTTATGATTCTCATGAATGTCCCCCACCCCAGCCTGAGTGAGCTCACAGGGTTGGCTTTATCTCTATGTCCCACCCCACACCTAGCAGAGGAGCCCACCCCAGGCTTGTGGCTCCAGCTCCCCGCCCAGTGCTTGTGAGAGAGACATTCGCGCATAATAGGGCAGGGTGCTGTGGGCTGGGAGGACCCTTCTGCTCGGGGGCTTTGACGTTGAGGTTCAGAATTGAAAGGGAAAAGGGAGACCGCCCAAGGCAGGGGGGATAACAACTGCAGACCCAGAAGGTGGGGGACATGGCCCTGGGGACATGTGGAAAGTGGGTGTGGGAAGTGCCTTTTCACCTCCAAATTCCCAGGACCCATCACAGTGGCTGGCTCCAAGCCACTGCCTTCCTCAGTGTGCAAGTCCTGGGGCTATGTCCAAGGGCCCCAGCCTGGAAGCATCCAAGGGAAGAGCCCAGCACAGGTGCAGGGCAGGGGAGGGGACCCAGGTACCTGAGATGCTGGCAAAAATCTCACTGATCCCAATGAGCAGGTACTGAGGGATCTGCCACCAGATGGACAGTGGGGCTGCGTAGTACAGGTCCTTTCCAATCACCTGGGACACCGTCTCATTGTGGGAGATGTACTGTAAGCGCTCCATCTCAAGGACTCCTGGTGGGGGAGCAGAAGGAGAGTCCAGCCAGGCCCACCCCAAGCCCACCCACAGCAGACTTCAGTGTGTGATGGGTGCTATTACATAACCAGTGATTGGTTGACTGGCCTGGAGGATGAGGAAGATGTGAGTTTGGACTCCTCTTTTTGCCTTGGCTGACGGGAAGCTCAGAGCTAGATTTGTACTTGGCAGCAATTACTCTCGCTTATCAAGAGCCTGGGATGGCATTCTTGCAAATGAAGAAAGCGAAACCTGGGTTGAGCAACCAGCCCAGAATAACACAGCTGATAAGTAATCAGGGTTGGATCTGAGCTCCAGTATATCTGGTTTCAAAGCTGGCCTACTTTTCACAGTGTCACATGACTTCTGGATTGCAGTGTTAAGTATTATGGGAGTGTTTCAAACCTGGCTTTTAAGTTTGTTTAATCTCTTTCTCTTCCTTGCCTGGAAGACAACTGTGCTCTAGTGGAACAAACACTGAACAAGGAGTTAGGGGACATGGGTTCCAATCCTGGCCCTGCCACTGACTTGCTATATGACCTTCGACAAGTCACTTAACCTCTCTGAGACTCAGTTCCCTTGTGTGTAAGAAGCAGGAGTAAAATTCCCAGGGTCACTAGGAGGATGGAATAGGAGAGAAAGCATTAAAGCACATAGCCAAAAATGAATCTAGCTTGATTTTCATATTTTCAACATAATACTGTTTATTGAGCTTCAGTTTCTTCAGTCACATTATAGGTGCTACGCCCGCAGACTCCATCGCCTCTGATCCTCACCACACCGGACTATGAAGGCAGAGCCTGGCCCCCTCCAGGTCTGAATGCATTCCTATCCCTGCTTAGAAGGTGCAGCTTGGAGATGTGATGCAACTTCAGGATCACAGAGCTCCTAGGTGAAAGGCTTCGGGTTGAGCAACAGCATGAAGCCTTCCTTACCTGAGCCCTTTTAGGTTTATTTTTACATTTTATTGATTGGTTGGTTGATTTTTTAGGTGTTGGGGATCAAACCCAGGATCTCACATGTCTGGTAGGCAAGTGCTGTCCCAGCCTAGCATTTTACACACACACACACACACACACACACACACACACAGGCTTCAAATGGTTTTGAAATAGAAGAAGGAAGAGGATTTCTTTTTTTTTTTTTAAGTCCTGATTTGTTGCCAAGAGGCAGTGAGTGCATCTTTGAAAAATCTACTCAACCCCCTCTCCACCCCACCCTTTCTTTTTTTTTTTTTTTTTTTTGCAGCACTGGGGATTGAACACAGGGGCACTGTACACACTAAGCTATATCCACAGCCCTTTTGATTTTGATTTTGAGACAGTCTTGCTAAGTTGCCAAGGCTGGTCTCCTTGAACTTGTGATCCTTTGCCTCAGCCTCCTGAGTTGCTGGGGTTGCAGGTATGCACCACTAGACCCTGTGCATTATCCAGAGAAGTGGAAAAAAGGAGGAGGAGGAGGAGAGGGAGGGGGAGCAGGAGAAGAGAGGGAGGAAGAAAAGGAGGAGTGGGGAGGAGGAGGAGCATCATCATCATCATCCTTCAAGGAGCCTATATCCCACTGGGGAAATAGTCGCTCTTCTCTCTGCCTGAGTTTACTCATCTGTCAAAATCAGAGAGGCAGATTCAATGAGCAGGGTCTCTTTTAGCTTGACCTCCTGGGAGGCTACGGCGGACACCTGTGTGTGGGTGTGTTGGGGGGCATGTGGCCTGGGCCACAGCTTCAGCATGGTGGGGCAGCCCCTCCACCCTCACCTCAGACAGACAAAGGCTGGATCTCAGCCCCATGCCCCTCCACATACCTGCTACAATGACGGAGGTAAAACCAAAGAACATCCCCAGAGCCATTTTCTGCAGAGCTGAGGGAAGCAGCCCCCGCCGCAGCAGGAAAGGGTCAATCAAGTGATCCTTGAGAGGGACGAGAATCAGCACCACCACCACGTTGGCCAGCAGGAGCCAGGCTTCTGGGAACTGGGCAGGAGGCAGCCATGAGGGGCAGGCTAGCAGCGCAGAAGGACTCCGGGCTGGACTCCTCAGACCTCAGCTTCAGAAGGTCCCTGAGTAACCCAGGACCAGCCCCCTGCCCCCTCCAGACCTCAAACTCCTCAGCTGTGTAACTAGGGGGCGGATCAGATCAGGGATGGCAAATAGGTTCCTCCTGTATCCTATCAATTGGTAGTGGCTGCTTAGCACATTCATGGGCTCCTCAGGAAAACACGTCACGATTGATTAGTGATGTCTGCCACAGTCGAGGAAAGGGAGTATAATGACAAATATGTCATTTATCTGCCAGCTCTGAAAACCTTTGACTTTGAGTCTCTGCAATGCCAAGGAACTGACTTAGGAAGTTCTGGTGGAAGGCAGAGGCCCAGGTGTCCCAGGGTCCCAGAGACAGAGGGAACAGGGCAGAGTTGCAGGGAGACCTATCTGGGCTCCGTCTGAGGGTGTGACAGGGACAGTGAGGCCTGCTTCAGAGCCACAGCATGGAGCAGTGAAGCTGACCGGAGCAGGATGCCTGGGCTGTGGCACAGGGCCACCCACCCTCCAGGTGCTTCCCCTGTATCCAGAGGGCGCCCTGCAGCTGGAGGAGGGGAGGGTTAAGGGGCTTCCTTTCCCTTCTAGAGGCCTCTCCTGCTGCCTGAACGGGAGGCTGAACACGCGCTTTGCCTCACCCTGTAGCCGCTGCTGCTGCTGCTGCTCAGAGCCGGGGAGCTGTTGGCAGGGTGGGCTGGGAATATGTTGGGGATGTGGAGGTGGAGGCCTTGCAGGACGTAGGTGGACTGCATCTGTCAAGAGAGGCCAAGGGGACGCTGGTGTGGAGCTCCTGGCTCCAGCCCCATGGGCTCCCAGGTGCTCCCAGGGAGGCCATTCCTCTGCAGCAGCACAGGGCAGCTGAGCAGCTGTCCGCTCTCCCAGCATCGGGGAGAAGGTCACACCCATCCCTTCCTTCTTGAGAGCCAGGTTCTCTGGCCAGTCCAGTGCTGGCAGCCTTATCCCCAAGCCAGGGAACAACTGGTCCTGCTCAGAGTTGTGTCTCCAGGGAGCAGCCCAGAGTGGGGCTGGATAATGTTTGTTGAAATGGGGAGGATAATGACATGGTTGACCCCTCAGCAGGTTCTCCTCTGGCACTGAAGGCAAGCAGAGTCCCGCAGGTTAACGTGCACAGGAACTGCATAGGCACTGCCGACCCCAGAATGGCGCTGGACATAGCTGCAGGAGCGGCCCAGCACCCCGCCTCCTGCCACACCAGGCATTGTCTCTAGCTGCTAGGAACCAAGAGGTCCAGGGGACTCCCCAGGAGGGGCAGGTGCAGGGGAGGGCTCAGGGTGCTCAGGGTAGCAGCTGATTACTAACCAATAGGACAACTGGTATGACGGAAAATGGCCATGGACACCCTCCCCGTGTCCCTGATCTCATCATGGACACTCTCTGTGCCTCCCCTAAGTAGCAGGCTGGACTTGCATGACCCTGTCTTATGGGTTCCAATGAAGAGGCTATGGGGGCAACAACCCTATGGTCTGGGGATCAGGGGCTGGTTAGGCTGCTGTCCAAACACACACACACACCCTTGGAAGCAGCATGATGGTTGGGAGGCAACAGCTCTCAAATCTGATCCCCACACCATCGGAGAAGCTTATTAAACAAGGTACTCCCCCCCCACACACAATTCTGTAGTCTGGGGTGGGGCTTGGGAATCTGTGCTTTTTAAAAAGCTCTGCAGGAGATTCTAGGGTGCAACTAGGCAACTAGGAACCACAGTGGTCGTGTGCTTCACTCCCGAGCCTACCCCCAACCTGCAGTGGGGCCTTGGCCACCAACACACCCTCCCTGCCACCCATGCACAGTTGGAGATCTGAATGCACGGAGCTAAAGAGCTGCTGGTCTGAGCCGTCCAGGGCACAAGTCGGGCACTGGAGCCCAGAGGGGTGGGGCATCCGAGTCAAGGAGCTGGGCCTCCTGCAATCACCTGGGGTGGGGCTTTAATCACTGGGATGGTACCGTATCCGGTCCACAGCAGCTGGTGCATAGCAGCAACTCATTTTGCTCTGGCCCTTCCTGCAGGCCCTGGGCTCCTAAGATGACTAATGAGGACCTGGGGAGTCAGGGCCCCAGATCAAAAGGCAGGGGTGCCCACCTGGAAGTACACCATCCAGTAGGGCACCAGGGTCACCATGACGGGCAAGATCTTCATCAGCACCTGAAAGTTGGCAATGTCCTCTTCATGAGAAGGACCAGGCTGGGGATATCTGTGGTCAGGCAGCAGGTGGGCACCTGGAGCATCTCTGTGGGCCACAAGGACAGAAGGTAAAATGGCAGCCATCATCATTCTCATTACCATGGCCACCGCTTTCACCTCCTCCATTATTCCCTAACCACCTAAGATCACCACTCACCACAGCCGTCACCTCAGCGGTCACCCCCTCACCCCTCCACTCCACTGTGGACATCGTCTTCACCACCAGCACAAGACCAGTGTCCTTACCATCATCACTGCCACTGAAACCATCTCTCCACCCAGGTTTCATTTCTATCACTGTCACTTGTTTGCAGTGTTGGCACCACCACTGTTAATATTACCACTATTGTCTCTTTAGTAGCGAAGGTGGCCCATCATGTCACTCTCCATCTGTGGCCCCTTTGGGGCCAGAGGCGTGGCAAGCAGACTCTTAAGGGACTTTCTGGCTCACAGCATTGATTTGTCATGGGAACCAGGGAAGTCCCAAGACTCAGTGGCTGTCATGGATTTGACACCCAAATTCCCCTGTTGCCATCCCCCAGGTCCATTCTCAAGAATGGGCTCAAGGGGGACTTAATATCCCATCCTACGTGACAAGGGTGGGAGTAGAGAGGCAAGAGTGAGGGAGCATCCTGAGTCGTCTGGATAGATCCACACCCTGTACCCTTTGCCCTTTCCCCTTTGTCCTGAGAATTTCTGATTTCTTCTTGCCCCAAAGTCTTATAGCATCCTTTGAGATTCCCAAGGGGACACTACCAGTGTGATTGTCTCCAAAAGTGGAGATGCATATCAGTAATGCAATGCCACTCCTCCAACAGCTGGTTCTGTCCCCTGCCACTGATTCCAGGCCAGCCTGTGACACTTTGACCAACAGAGCAAGGCAGAGTGATGCTCTGGGACAGCCAAACCCTCCAGGGCCTTAGGAAGACCCCAGAGCGTCCACTTCCTGCCCTCTGGAGCATTCATTCTTGGAATACTCCCTCTTGCAACCTGGACCCCCATGCGCTGCGGAGCTCAAGCCACAAGACGGGGCCACATGAAGGGGAACTGAAGCTCCAGTGGCAGTCCCAGCTGAGTTCCCAGCCCACAGTCATCATCAACTGCCAGCCACATAAATGAGTCATCTTGGATGAGCCCTTTCAAGTCCCCAAATGACTGTGGCCCTGGTGACGTCAAACTCCCCTCTGGAGCTCGGTCACCCACAGAATTATGAGAGGGGGTGAAAAGGTTGTTGTTTAGGCCAGTGAGCTGTGAGGTGGTTCGTTAGGCAACGACAGATAATCAGACAACCAGACTCTTGGCACCTGGTGACTACAGTCACAGAACCTCTAGCAGTACAACAGGCTGCGGGGGACAAGCTCTTGACTTTTCCGTCTAGTTCTCACTGACAGGAGCTGTAACGGGCTCCGAGGTCTGCACATCCATGTGCTTAGCATACGCAGTCAATTAAGGTAGGAAGGAGAGGGCAAAAGGAAGCCACTGGGCATGTGCAAAGCCCTTGGATGTCAGCCAATGGGGGGTCAGGGGCGAGGTTGGCTGATTTAAGTTGGTTAGACTTAATAACTGGGCAGCGTTGCCAGTGTTGTCTTCGCCGCAGGGACCAACACCCTTGTCCCCACCTGCATCACCAACATCACACTGTCAAGACCATGAGCGTCCTCACAGGTTCCCCAGTTAGAAGGTCACCGATCATACCACTGTCACCACCACCACCTTGACCTTCACTGCCAGCCTCAGTCATGGTGGGTAGCTCTGGCCCCCTGCAGGGAGAAGGTCATCATAAAAGGCCGTTTGCTGGACCTGAACCAGAATGTCTGTCAGTTAGGCCACACCGCCCCAGAAGGGGACCTCCTTTCCCAGACGTCCCTTCTTACCTGGCAGCATGTCGGTGCCACAGCCAGGGGCAGCAGTTCTGGAGAGCAAGCTTAAGCATGGAGGATACTTGGCTGCCCGTGGGGGGCTTGGAGATAAAGACAGGGGAGGCAAAGAGGAAGACGAAGAAGGCCAGGCCCACACAGCCCACGGGGATGCTGTAGCCCGCCGTGAAGCTGATGTTCTGCTGGATGAAGGACCCAACCAGCAGCGAGAACACGGCCCCCAGGTTGATGCTCCAATAAAGCCAGTTGAAGAAGCGGCGGGTGGCATCGCGGCCAAGATCCATCACCTGCCAGCCAGCCAGGGGTAAGAGTGGGGTCAGGGAGGTCCAGGGGTCTGTCCCTGTGCCCCTCTCTCCCCCAGGGGCACTTCCTGGGTCAGTGGGTGGGCACTTCCTAATCTCTGATCACTACACTCATGCTCAATTAAATATTTGTTGAAACAGTGAGTAAATCTTTCTTTTGGGAGCCACTTGTTTGATCGGAACATTTTGGCACAGCTGTTTTTACATGCCCATGACACACATTGCTTTTTTTATTGTCACTAAGTAGTGCACCCAACAGATGTCACTTCATTCACTTTTGGTTAATTTATCCCTTTGTCTTTGACTGAGAAACCTACGCTATGCGTTACTTTTATGATCAGAAAAAAGCCAATAAAGATCTCAGTTGTGTTCCACACGGTTAAATATGATGTATGCATAATACTAAAAGAATAATTCAAAAAAATGAGAATTTCTTCATCATTTTGGAGGTGCAGAGACTGTTTTGTGGCCCATCCCTGTGCCCAACTAGCCTCTGTTTTATATCCAATCAAACAAGGTTGGTATAATCAGGGAAGGTGGAGGGGGTCTTTGGACATGGCCCCAAGAGCAGGTTCTGACCCGGTAAAAATAATTTTTTTCAGGCCCACAAGCAAGGGTGGGTGGGCAGGAAATCCAAATCTATGCAGATTTAGATCAATCTGCAACAGTTAGGCACAGGCCTGCTTCGGGTCTGCTGGCTTGGTTCAGTGACACTGGCTGTCCTGTCCTACCTGCTAGAACCTGGTGCCAGATTCTGATTCAGCTGGTCTGGGACGTGGCCTGGTCAACTGCATTTCTCAAAAACAGTGAAGACTGGGGTCATTTCTCAGGATAAATGATTCTCCACTTTGTTAAACCACCCACCCATTCAAACACCACCACCCTAGTCTCAGAATCCTGTACTGTCCTTCTACCCAGGGGACACATATTTCTACTAGCTAAGAAGATTGTGTCAAGCTATACTTTCTGTACTTGCAGTGGGAAAAAGATAAATATTTTGCTCCCTGTCTAAATGCAGAATTATAATCCATACAGATATGCTTAAAATTGCATTTCTCTGGAGATTCCAAGGGGACTTCCTAGTGATGGGGAGGGAGGGACAAGATAACTCATTAGAATCTTTGCTCTGGACTTTCAAGTGGAAAATTGAGTAAGTCCCATTATGAGCAGCCACTTCCATTTATTAATTGGAAATAAATGAATATGACAATTGTAACTCTAAGGGGAAGACCAGGCAGCCCATTCAGGATATAAGTGAGTTCTTCCAGAAGGAGCAGACAGTTTGTCGAGAATGATGGATGGCCCTTTCTGAAGTCAGCAAGTGTGTTCATTGCAGCTCCTGGGTATAGCTGTCTGCCAGATGGTGCCAGCCCTTCCCACCCCAGGTCTCCTGACTGACTATTCCCCTGAATCCTGAAGCTGCCTCCTCAGTGCTCCGTTGCACCCACTCCTGTCAGCCCATCCATTCAGGCAGAACCATTTGTAATCCAGTGATGTCCATCCTCTCCTCACCAGTGTTTCTGCCCTGTCTTGGGTTCGGGTCTTAGTTCTATGCCAGCCTTCCAGTCCAGCCTCCTTCTGCTCAAAGTTCATGCTCAGTAAGTATGGGGATGCACAGGAATCACTGTCCCTGTGGATGCCATGGGAGACTCTATTCAGTGGCCTGGCCCCTGGGGGACCAATTCTGCCACTAGGATAAAGGAGACAAAAGGCACTGGATGTCTGAGGTCTTTGGAGGTCAAGGGGCCAGGGAATGGGTTAAGGGTAGCTGGGGGTAGGTGGGTAGTGGGATGTCAACAAAAGAGCAGAATTAAGGGAAGATGGGAAGTTCTTATTCACAGGTGTTGGGGCTTTGAGTCTGAAGAAGGGGGAGAGGGACAGGGACACCCAGAGGGCACCAAGTGTCCCATCATCAAAGGAATCTAAATGGGTTGTACAAGTGACTCCTTCGCAAGGACACCAGACATGGTGCTGGGCGCTGGATTGTGGATGCCAGCTGGATAAAATGTCCCCTTTGTAAATGCAATTAAAGAATACTTGAAACACTAGAGTCAAGGGGGGTGGGGAGCACAATTAGCCCAGTGGCCTGGTCACACTGCTGTTGAAATCCGTTTCCAGGTCCCCCCATGGCTGACACCTGGTGTTTTCACGTGGCTGTTCGCAGTCTGTCTCTGTGGCTCTGCATGCTGCCCCTGCTCGTTCACACTGTACGTGTCGTTTTAACAATACCCCACATTAGTTCGAATTATGGTCTCAGGTCCTACTGAGCAGAGCTACCAAAATATGGCCATGTTTTAAAGCACTTACTCATTTAGCAAATAGTTATCGAATTTCTCTTACACGCCACACTCTGTCCAAGGAAGAATGAAGAAAGGCTCAGAGGTGGAGATACATGCCCAACTGTCCCCTGCTGCTGAGGGGCAGAGCCGGGATCTGAACAAGTCAGCCTGACAGTCCCTGCCACTGTTGACGGGAAAAGCCAGGCTGGTCCCTGCCCCAGCACCCAGATCCCTAGAACACAGAGATGGGGCTCACAGTGGGGCCTGAGGTCCAGCTGCCCATGTCCTGCTTCTTGACCTGCTCTTTATGTCATCTTTCATAAGCTGATTAAACCCTGAGGTCTCAGAGTCCTTATCTGTAAAATGGGCATGATAATACTACCTACCTCGTGGGTAGTTAAGAGGGGTGAGTTAAAACATTGAAAGCGTTTAGTTTGGTGCCTGGGACATGGCTCAAAGAAGGCCAACTGTGGTCATTCCTGTTGTTGTCATTGATCTTCCAGGGCCAGCATCCCCTCTTCTTTCAAATAAGGAAGCTGGACCAGAAAGGAGAAGTGGTCCGTCTGAGGTCACACTGGCCTCCTGGCTACGGTCTCAGCCCCCACGGAGTTGCTATTCTTCAGTCCCCTGGGCTTCCCGTTGGTGGGCCTTCCTGCCACTCACCTGGTCTCCCCCGAAAGAGGTGAGGCTGCTTCTCACGGAGCTGGCAGCCAGGGCGAGCAGCAGCAGTGTGGCGTAGAGGGTGGGCGCGCAGTAGGGGCTGGGCAGGGCATGATGGCAGTCGGAAGAGGGGCAGGAGGGTCCCAGCGGCCACTCGGGCATCTCTCCGCAGAAGGAGCTGCGGCCATCTGGGATGGAGGTGGCGAGCAGCAGGCACGAGGCGGCCAGGTAGAGCAGCAGGCTGATGGTGACGACGCGGTGGCGGCCCAGGTACACGTCCGCCAGCCAGCCCCCCACGGGCGCCAGCAGATAGGAGGCGCCCAGGAAGACGAGCGCGGCCAGCGACGCCTGCTCGCCCGCCCAGTTGAAGTTCCAGCTGTTGAGGTACAGCACGAGGTTGGCGGCGACGCCGAAGAAAGCGGCGCGCTCCAGCATCGCCACCAGCAGCACCGCTGTCGTCGCCGCCCGCCGCCACCGTCGGGGACCCCGCGCGCCGCGCGCTAGCAGCGGCCGGCGCTCCCCGAGGATGTGGGGCTGCTCCGTGGCGCGCGGCCCGGGCATCCTGGGCGCCGCTCCTGGGCCCCGGGCCTCGCCCTCCTTTCTAGCCCTCTAACCCCACTTCCCCCGTCCTGTCTTCCTCTCTACCTCTCCGATCACTCCTCCACCTCCTCCTCCCTTCTCCCCTTCCCACTCCCAGCTCCTCCTCGCTCTGCTCTCCTCCCCAGGGGCCTCCCTGGGCCCTGTCCTCTCCTTCCTGCACCCTGACCCGGTCTCCCCTTCCTTTCAGCCCTTCCTCTCCACCTCGCTGCCCCTCCCCCTCTTTCCTGCTGGTCTCCCCGGTTGGCTGCTCTTTCTTAACTGTGGTCCCCTCCCCCTATGACACCTGGGCCTCACTGCCCTCCCACCGGCCCAGCCGCCCCTGTGGGCTCCTCCACGCTCTTGTCCCCAGACTGCCTCCCCTCCTCTCCCAGTCCCTTCTGACTCTCCCTCCAGCTCAGCCTCTGTCACCCTCTCTGCTTCTTAAGAAATTCTGGGCTTCCCTCCTTCCCCTTTCTCTCAGCAGCTAGCTGCGTTTGTCACATGGTATTTAGGAGAAATGAAAGCTTGGGTCACAAGGCCCCTGCCCACCCTGCTTTCTAAAAATCTCCTCTGCCTATGACCCTCACCCCACCTCCGCTAGCCTCCTCAGAGTCTGGAGGGCTACTTTCTGTCTTTCACTTTCGTTTCTCAACAGGATTTCACTTCTGCTTCATCCCCTTCCAATCAGAATCCAAGGCTGGACTGATGGACCTGGACAGGCCATCCTGCAGCATTGGGTCCACCCACCCACTTCAGAGATGCAGAGACTGAGCCCCAGGAGGAGATGGGGAAAGGAGTGGACCATGGCCAGGTTCCTGGCAACAGAAGGCAGGGTAAACCTCTGCCCCTGGGTCCTGAGTGACAGGGGAAGCTCTGGCCGTGCAATTCAGATTGTGCAAATGCTCTTCTGAGGAAGGAAGTGGGGACACCTTCCAGAAGCCAATAACTCCATACAGTACCCACAAGGGAGTCGAGATTGAAAAGGGCACTGAGCTCAGACGCAATCACAGTGAGTCCCCTACTTAAAGCCCTCCTCCCTATTTCTGAGAGCAAGAACCAGTCCCCATCCTGACCTTCAAACCCAGCAGGATCTGATACCTCCTCTGACTTCATCTCTGCTTCAAGTTCAGGGAATCCAGCCAACTGACCTTTCTGATTCTTCCCCAAACCGGGTTCCTTCCTACCTCTGAGACTACACCTTTGCTTCCTCTCTGCCAGAAAGACTCTTCCTCTATGCATGGCTGCCTTTTTCTCTTTATTTGAATTTCAACCCTTATTAAATGATCTCTCTCAATAGGCACCTCTCCTGATCATCTTAGTGAGCAACTGGCTTCTCAGCATCCTCTCTGTCACCTTGTCCTGTTATAATGTCTTCAGTTCAGTCACTGGCGTAGCCTTTTCTCCAGTAGAATGTCCTCTCCACTGGGTCAAGGACCTTATCTAACCTTTAGCTGTCTCATTCCCAGTGATTTCCCAGAGTCTGCTTGGCAAAATAGCAGATGCTCAACAAGTACTGGGTGAATAAATGAATGGGAATGAAGAATGTCCCAAGGCAAGATTTGTAAAGATAATATCAGGAAATCTAAACGTTAACATGAACCTTGCCAGAGCGCTGAATATATCACCAAAAAGCATATATATATATATATATATATATATATATATATTCTATATATATTGTAAATACATATGCATCTATATGTATTTTATATGATACATATGTATGTATCTATAATATAATATATTTTTTGGTGATCTTTATGTATCATATAATATATGATCATATATATCATTTTTGGTGATCTATATATGTGTATATATTATATCTGATAAGACGCCAAGCTGTGGTGGATGATACAAACCCTTGGAGGTATAAGACTGAGGAGTGGTGGCAAGAAAGCAGGGCTCTCTTCTAAATTCTGCTTGTCGTTGCAGTCAGGAACAGTTCGCTTTGGACCAGGCAGGGGAGAGAAGAGGGTACCTCTATGAGCCATCTCCACCTCTCCATGGAGGAAGCTCAGGATCCCCAGCCACGGGGTGTGGGGACAAAGTGCAGGTCATATCAGACCCAGCTCCTACCTGTCTTGGCAAGGTCCCTAGACTGGCAGAGGTGACAAGGACCACCTTGGAGTGCTGAGCCTTACAAGGGAGAGTCCTGGCTTGCTCTCAGTGATCTTCGGAGGGTAGTGGAGGAGGGAAAGGCTTCTAACCACAGTGTGGTCTGCAGACAAGAAAGCAGCCGAGAAAAGCTCGGAGCAGTTTCTTCCTTTGCACCTGGACTCCATGCACAGACAGGGAGGCGCGAGTTGCCTCTGACAGAGAGGGGAAGTAGTGTCTGCGGGTAACTGATTGTCACTTGGGGCATAAGTGACATCATTAGCAGCTAGGGCAGGGACTCCTAGTACAGAGGAGCTGGAGAGCTCATGGCCGCAGACATGACCCACAGACCCAAGTGGTTCGGTCCAGGTAGGGTCCAGCCCCAGACTGTCAAGTTTTCATTGTTGCATTTGTCATTATTTAAGGATGCTGATCCATAATATGCCGGGAGTGGGGGGGGGATAGGAGGATTCAGTGAACTCTAGATAGAGCAAAGGGGAAAGGGGAGAGAGGGGATGGAAGGGGGCACAGGGGTAGGAAAGACGGTGGCATGCTATAGTCATCATTACCCTAAGTACGTGTATGAAGACATGAAGGATGTGACTCTACTTGTGTACAACCAGAGATATGAAAAAATGTGCTCTATATGTGTAATATGAATTGTAATGCATCCTGTTGTCATCTATAACAATTTAAAATTTTAAAAAACAAAGAATGAACAAAGTTATTAATTCAGTATCTCCTTCAGATGTCAAAATGAAAATTCAGGCGTTTGGCCACTTGAAGCTGCGGAGGGCCTGACAGAGCCAGGCCCGCTACAGGCAGCCGCCCCCGAACGCTGGCAAGGTGAGGTGGGCTGCAGGGGGCCTTGGTTGGAGGCTGCTGGCCCTGGGCTGCTTCGCCTGCGCATCTCTGGCAGCTGCCCTTGAGTGTGAGAAAGGCGTAGGCTGCACTGAGGAGGGATGGCCTGGGGCTAGAGGTAGAAGTGGCTTCTCCAGTCTCCCACTTCCTACTGATGACACTCTGCCAGGTCAGGGAGAGAGTTGTCAGATTTAGGGAAGTTCAAAAGTGGGATTTACGTAACCTCCCGGGCTCTAGCCCCACCTTCTAGAACCCATCTCGATGACTTTATGTGGTTGAAAAGAATGGAATGATGAAGCCCAGATCTAACTTGCAGTTTCTAGGTGCAGCTTTTGAGCAATGCCCCAGTACTGCTGAGCTCCACTGCCTGCAGCTCATATAGCCACAGGAAGCATCGAATTGCATAGCCTCATTGGGACTCTGTAGGATGACCATGATGTGGCCCTGGCAGTGGGCTGGGCTGTCTGCCAAGGTCTGCCACACATGCAGAACAATCAGAATTTCTTTTAGACCTGGACAGCCTACTCCCTGTTCCTGCAGGGGGGATGCTGGACTGGAGAACAGGTGGAAAGCAAATACCTGAGCCACCTGGATACAGTATATCTATGGAGGAAGGACCGGCAGGACAGAGGGAAGGAGACCGACAGTCCCAGGGACTTCCTGGATTGCTGACTGTATCAGTTTCTTACACTAGGAGTGGCCCAATCCAACACCCTGTTTATGCCACAGATGGTCAGTGCCAACATGTCCCACAGAGCAGCAGGTGAACCGGAAACTGTACTTTACCTGCAGCTCGCTGTCCAGTAGCACTCTCATTCTCATGGGAAGCAGGTGGCTGCACAGCAGTGCCCCCATCTGGTTGCACTGTGGCAGGACCAGGTGGAGGTATGGCTGCTCTAGTCCATTCCCATGACCACCAGGACAGGCAGGTGCTTTTAAAGGAGCAGAAGCCGGAGTAATGAACAGCACGTTCGCAGGGCCACAGCTGAGGATGGCACATTGATTGTGTCCTGCACTGTGGAAGATAGCAATAGAGGAGGACTCCTCAGATTGTCCTCCTTGTCCTCTTGGCACCCAGGAGTGAGGCCAGAAAGCTTGAAAACCACAGGGCCCCTTCCTGTTTTCTGGATGGGTCCATACTCCTTTGTCCAACCTAGAGGGTCTGCCAGGATTTACCCCTTCTGTGCCAACACCCAAGCTGCATCCTGTGCTCTCTCCTGCCTGCCACCCCCACTCTGCCCTCTGCTCAGCTTCCAGCTCTGTTTCACCTGGAACTTGGCACATGCTGCTCTTCCAAGCCTAGCACCTTCCACTACTCATCAATACTGACCCCTGAGAGCTTGACTCAGATGCTCTCTCTTCTGAGAAGTCTCCTTTGATTTCCAGGGTTGGATGCAGGTCCCCTGCATGACTCATAACTGCCTGCTGACTTCCCTCTTTCTTCCAGGGCACTCTTATTTATTTATTTTTGGTACCAGTGATTGAACTCAGCAGCACTTAACCACTGAGCTTCATCCCAGCCCCTCTTTTATAAAATTGTTAATTTTGAGACAGGGTCTCACTGAGTTGCTTAGGGCCTTGCTAAGTGGCTGAGGCTGGCTTTGAACTTGTGCTCCTCCTGCCTCAGTTTGCAGAGCTGCTGGGAGTACAGGCGTGCACCACTGCACCTGGTGCATTAGAGACTTTCTGAGGACAGGGGTTGTATTTTCTTTGTCTCTGTGCTCCATTGCCTGGCACCAGACCTGGCTCATAACATCCTCTTCCAGAGAACAAGCTCTGGAGTTAGATCACCTGAGAAAGGGTCCAGTTTTGACACCTTAAGAGTTACTTAGCCTCTTCAGTTTCTTTACCTGTAAAATGGAAAGAGAATCATAATTCTTACCTTAGAGATTTGACTTGTGATTATCAGAATGAGATAAGCCAGAGCTGGGGGTGCAGATCAGTGGAACATGCTTCCCTACTGCGTGTGAGACGCTGGTTCCATCCCCAGCATGAGAGACAGAACCAGTACTATGGCTGGCATAGGACCAGAACTCCTGAAATTTCTCCACATAAGTAAATAGATAAGTAAATAAAATAGATAGATGTCGCGACCCCTTGCCCGCAAGGAAGACGCAACTCAGGAATCTTCTTTCAGCAGTTTATTCAGGTCCTTGATACTTTTTCTTCTTTCAGCTGTTTATTCAGGCCTTTGTATTGACATGTCTTTTAGCTTCTACTGCTACTCCTACTACTACTTCTACTGCTACTCCTACTGCCACTACTACTACTGCTACTACTACTGCCACTACTACTACTCCCGTGTGCCCCAGCCTTAATAAAGCAGATAAAGCCCCAATGCACAACTGCCACGTGGACTTTTCTCATAGGGTGCCAAGTCACAGCGTGCCAACTCATTCTGATAAGGAGTTGTTTGTCACAGACTACAGGGGAAACCAGCGCCATCTTGTAATGGCGGCCACAGTTCACAGAAACGGCTCACCACAGATAGAGATCACCTACTATGTGCCAGGCACTGTCCAAGGTGCTGAGGTGACTGAACAAAACAAGCAAAAATCTGTCCTCATTGAGCTAACACTCTAGTGATTGGAGGAAATAGACAACAAGCAAACATAGAGAGACTGGAACAGAACATAACAGGGTGTATTTAAGGTCATAGGTAATAAAGGTAACAATAAAAAATAAAGTCACATATAGAGATGAGGATGGCAGATGCTTTTTAGACCGAATATAATACAATAACTTGTTGTTATAAATCAGGATTTCTTGACCCTGAGACTACTGGTGCACTGGTCTGGGAGGTGTCTGCTATATGGCTGCCTTGGTTATTATGGGTGTTTATTTGCAACACACTGTTCTCTGTTCACAAGATGCTAGCTATACCCTGTGCTAGTCAGCTCTCTGTTACTATAACAAAATGTCCAAGCCAATCAGTTTATAAAGAGAAAATGTTTATTTTGGCTCACAAGTTTGGACGTTTCTGTCCACCACTGATCAGCCCTGTTGCACTGGGTTTGTGGCAAGGCAGCACATTAGAGTGAGGAGCATATGGTGGAACAGACAGCTTACCTCATGGCAGGGAAGTGAAAAGAGAGAAAGAGGGGGCGATTTCCCCTTTACACCCCCAATGACCAGATGACGAGGCCCCACCTCTTAAAGTTTCTACTACTTCTCAAGAGCACCTTGGACTGGGGACCAAGCCTTAGCACAAGGGCCTTGGGACACACTTAAGATCCAAACTAGCTGAGTGTGCTGGTGCAGGCTTATAATCCCAGCGACTCAGGAGGCTGAGGCAGGAGGATCACATATTCAAGACCAGCCGCAGCAGCTTAGCAAGACCCTGCCTTAAAATAAAAAAATAGAAAGGGATGGGGATGTAGCTCAGTGGTCAAGTACCCCTGAGTTCAAGGTTCAATCACCAGTATCCCCCCAGCACAACACACAAATCCAAACTGTACCCCCCCCTCCACACACACACACACATACACATACAGCCTCAATTATGACAATTGAAAAAGTCACATTATCAAATGTCCCCTAGTGGCAAAATCTCCCTGGTTGAGGACGGCTGGTATAAACAAATATGGTGAAGCCCCCACTACCACCCCACCCCAAATAGACGTCCACATCCTAGCCCTGGAGCCTGCGAAGGCTACCTTACACTGAAAAGATCCTCTTACAGTGAAGGATCCTGGGAGGAGGAGCTTATCCTGGGCCATCTGGGTGGCACACCCCTGCCATCACCAGGGTCCTTGTAAGAGAAAGTCAGAGGGAGATTCGACAGACCCAGGTGGGAGAGGAGTCACGGGGGCCACAGGTGGGGGATGCCAAAAATCTGCGGCAGAGGGACATTCTCCTCCAGAGACTCAGTCTGGATTTCAGGCTCTGGCTTCCAGAACTGGGACAGAATAAACTTTGGTTGTTTTAGGTCATTAAGTTTGTGGCAATTTGTTACAGTCACCTACAAACAAATCCAGAGGGGAAGAGCACACCATCCAGGGATGTGGTTTCACCATCGAAAGTCCTAATCCAACACGGGATTCCCATGGGGGGACTTACGGAAACGCCTTTGACGGGGATGAGGGTGGCCCCATGGGCAGATCACACGAAGCTGGAGGGATGAATACAAACTTTGGCCAATAGGCCCCAGCGCCCAGAAATGACAGGGCAACTCGACATGGACTCAGTAGACAGATCTGAACATAGTCCTCCTCTCGGGGCCCTTGGACTCAACCAAAAAGGGCCAGGATGATGTGATTTAGCTTGGGAATTTTTTTTTCCAGTGTGAATTCAGGGTGCACCAACGTTATGTGGGGCCACCTGAGGCCACAGCAAGACAATGGCTATCAAGATGTGCGATCACTGGTGAGGTTTTTCCCTTTCCTAATTTTCCACAGTTGCTCTACTGGGGTTCGGAGGACTTGGTTATTACCGAAAGGTCAAATCTAGCCCAGGGGCCATCCCTCTGCTGCACCCCAGGCTGCTGGGGTCCCACACGGATTATCAGATTCAGCAGGCACCCTCTTAAAGATTCAATGGGGAGTGGTCGGGAGAGAGAGAGGGCCTCGGAGGCCAACACCTGGGAAGGCACCGACGCTGGGTTGCCCTTCAAACAGGACCTGTGGGTCTCAGGACAGGAGCTAGCAGATTCCAGGTGCCCACTTTCATCTCTGACCACCGGGGCTCTTCCCTGGGAACCAGCAGTTCCCAAAGAGGGTCCTAAAGAGACCTGAGTCCCTTTCAAGGGTCCGTGAGGTCAAAATTATTTTCATAACGGTACTAAGACATCATTGGCCCTTTTCACTGATGTAATTTGCCTGGCTCAAAAGCAGTGGAGGGCGAAGCTGCTGGTAGCCTGGCATGCACGAATCAGAGCTGTACTCGTAGCCGTTGGATTCTTCACCCCCCCCCCCCCGTGCACTCAGAATAAAAATGGGGTGGGGGATTGCTGCTCTTACTTGAGAATGTCCTCAATTAAGCAGTGAAATATGTTACCGTTATTAAATCCACAACTCTTGGGTACGCATCTTTTTAATATTCTGCGCCACGAGATGCAGAGCAGGCATAAAGCATTTCAGAATATCGCAGCTTGACAGCTGCCTCTGGGAAAAGCACTTTATTTGCCGTTCTTTGATTTCCCAGCTGCACTGGCTGCACTGCTCTCATGGAACACCATATTTACTTGAAATTGTGGTTATTCAGACTTAAGGATTTGGCAGACTTTTTTTTTTTTTTTTTAAAAGGAATAAAGTGAGCTCATCCCTTCGAGGAAAACAACTGACAGCGTTTGTTGCCAATGATGAAATTGGAGCTTTTAAATGAATTCAAGTTTTAGGAGACTCTGCCACCATGGTATTGACAGCTTCCCCAATGCTTCGTGTCTTTTTTGATGGTTTCAGACATGATATCAGTGAATGGGTTTCTTGATATTTTGTAGTGAAATATGTCAACATTTGCAAGATCTGTGTGCCTCTGTGAACCAGTGTGTTCCAAAATGACCAATGCACATTCTTACAAAATCCATTCAAAGTGCAAGATAGGCCAAGAGATTTTAATTTAATGGTATATAAAAGGCTACGGAAGCCTGGCACGGTGGTGCATGCCTGTCATCTCAGAGACTGGGGAGGTGGAGGCAAGAGGATCACAAGTTCAAGGCCAGTCTGGCAACATAGCCAGACCCTGTCTCAAAATAAAATAGAAAGCGCTGGGGATGTAGCTCCGTGGCAGGGCAGTTATCTAGCATGGGTGAGGTTTTTGGTTCCATCCCCAGTAATGGAAAAAATAAAGGTCATTGACCTGATGTCAGATTTCCCATTGCAACCACCCTTTAGGAAGGATCACTTGTCGAGTTTGGTTGTAGCCAGGGAAGAATATCTACAATCAGCTTTTGAAAGCCATTAAGATATTCCTCCTTTTACTCGCTGCATATGGTGAGCGCAGATTTTTTCCCAAACACTTTAACTAAAACAACATATTTCAGCAGATTGAATAAAGAAGCAGATACGAGAAACCAGATGCTTTCTATAAAGCCAGACATTCAAGAGAGCTGTAAAAATGTAAAAGAACGCCACTATTCCTAATAGGTTTTGGCAGGGGTTGTTTCTTTCTTCTTTCTTTCTTTTTTGTGGTGCTGGAGATTGAACCCAGGGCCTTGAACATGCTAGGTAAGCCCTCTGCCACTGAGCTACCTCTCCAGATATTTTTTGAAATAATTAAGTAAACAGTTTGCATTTCTCAGTTTTAATATCTAATATGATAAACATCACATTTATCATATTAGATTTATCATATTAGTGGATAAATGATCCACTAAGTGCCAGTTCTTTGGAGTCCTTAATGATCTTTGAGAATATAAAGGGTCTTGTGATTAAAAAGTCTGGGGATTACTACCCCCCATATGCCAAAAGGTGAAAGATAAACCCCATGATGATGTACACTGCTTTATTGGGGGAATTTTAGGGGACACATGACCTGGGGCATGCTGGGACGTTGCCTTAGGGTGAAGAATAAGCTCCTGCACCTCTCATCCCTTACCTCTAATCACAAGTCACAGCATGTGGTAGGTGACATGGTTTGAATGTGTCCCTCAAAAGTCAATGTACTGGAAACCCGATCTCCAGAGTCACATGCTCATGGAATTTGGGAGATAATGAGGGTTAGATGAGGTCATGAAGGCAAGGCCCCACGATGGCATGCATCAATGGCTTCACAAGAGGAGGAGGGATGGAGCCACAAGCTCGTTCTCTCTCACCATCTGACACTCTCCATATGCTGTGAAGTAACAAGCAGCCCCTCACCGGATGTCAGCACTGTGCTCTTGGACTTCCTGACCTCCAGAAGTGTGAGCTCCATAAACCTCTATTCTTTATCAGTTACTTGGTCTGTGGTATTCAATGATAGCGACAGAAAACCAAGACAGTGGGCCTCTTTGGGTTTTAGGGCATATGCCATCTGTCGTGTGCCTTGATCGGTGGCCCAAAGCAAGAGAAGGCTCTGTAACAATTGCAGGAAGTGGTACCAGCTGCTGTGCCGCGCGTCAGACCCACAAGGGCCAATCACGCCAGAGACACTTAGATGGATAAGGACGCTTACAGAGTCTCTGGAATCTTCCAGTGGAAGAAATTTGCAGCACAAACCTCTGGGGTACTGGACCAAAACCCTTGACTACTGCAGCAGAGAACCGTGGGTCACTTGAAAGTCACTTCCCAGGTCCTACTTGTCCCCGACAAACTGTGCCTGATGAAGAGTCACCAATGACTAGGAGACCTGAGGACCCGTTGTGAGCTGGGTATTGTCATACACACTGGGTCATGAGGTCTGGATGGAGGAGCAGCAGCACCTGCAGCTCAGGCACACACAGGCCCAGGAGGCACAGATGGCAGATGGCCTCTGGCTCCATTGCAATCCGGTTTTCCTTTTAATCCACACCCTTGTCTTCAAGGGAGCTCCCTGGTGGAGGAGGGAAGGCTCAGAGGTGGTTCACAGATGAGCAACACCAGTCATGAACAGAAGCTGTTGGAGCCTCACGCAGAGGTGACTCTGTCAGACAATGATGAGGGGACCTCCTCGTGGTGGCAGATGTGAGAGCAGCTTTGGTCATCACTGTGTTTGGAAGGATGAGTGGCTTGAGGCTTGGAGATACAGGGACTCCTGGGCAGGGGCCCAGAAGGAGCAGGACAGAAGGGTCAGAGACCAGGACATCTGGGTAGAGGCACGAGGGCAGGGGTGTGGGTTTGTCACAGAGCATGCTGTTCTTTATGTCTCCTGTTCATGCCCAGGAGAGTTCTCTGCAAGGGCCTAGGATGACCTCGCAGACAGGGTGCCCTTCCTGTGGATACTGGGCAGCTTCTCTTCTCTGGCCACACCAGTGCAGGTGCAGTGTGGGGCAGGAATAGAGTCCACAGGTGGGGCCGGCGGTTCTGAGAACGATCCCGTGAGTCCGAGAGGCAGAGCTGTTTGCCCATGGCTATGGATCTCAAAGAGACCTGCTTTTTTTTTTTTTCGACTTTTGACCTTTATCTACTTTCTGTCTCTTGTACTTCATTTCTGTTCCCTGGGATCATTCCCAAATCACCTATCTGTGATCCAGCCCTTGTCCCAGGACTGATTTGAGGGGGAGGCCAGCCTAGGATACCACCTTATTTAAAAGCAACCTCTCCCCAGCATCTAACCCTATTTATCCAGCTCTATTTCTTTTCTCCATGCAATTTGCTTATTATGGCTACTGCTGATTACAAAATGCTCCCCGTAAAAACGTAAGTCCTACGAGAATAGAAATACTTGTGTGTTGGTCCACGCGGCGTCCCCAGCATCTAGAACACATGATAAAGGTGCATCAGATGCCTGAGTGAGGGGCTGGGGCTGGGGCTCAGAGGTAAAGCGCTCACCTACTATGCGTGAGGCACTGGGTTCAATCCTCAGCATCACATAAAAATAAAATAAAGATATAAAAAAAAATGCCTGAGTGATTAGAACCCATGTGTGTACACTTAGGTGCTGAATACTTGGACCCTGGTAGAAAACTCTTGGGTAGGAGCTCAGGGTCCTGGTGGGGAGTACATTTCTAAATTCAGAGCCCAGCCCTAGTCGTCAGGATGCTCCACGGACACAATCTATTTAGAGGAGTGAGGGAGAAATTCCAGGCACTGTGTTTGGAAGAGTAGGAGACGCTCACCAAGTATTAGTAGCATTAATGTGCCACATGGAGGGACGTGCAGTTCAAGGACGTCTCTTTCCGGTTAGAGACTCTGATTCCCTTGGCTGGGCCAGGGCCAGGAGAGAGTTACAGTCTAATGAAAACTGCCTGGGTTCCCCAAGGATGGAGATCCACCAGGAGTCCCCTGCAAACTGAGATCAAAAGATCTGGGTTCCAAGAGTTATAAATAAAAATGAGCTCATTGATTTGGGTATCCAGCTGGGTACATCTTCCAGCCTCCTGTTCAAAGCTTCATGTCCATGAAACACGGGCGGCTTGGGGTGCACCCTGTCATTCCAGCTCCAGCAGCACCCACACCCTGCCGTCCTGCCTCTCGTACGCAGTGCTCCCTGCCAGGAGCACCTTCCCAGCACCCTGCACCCACCTCCACCTGCTGAAACCACCATCCTTCCGTTAGTCCTGTCCTTCCTATTTACTTTTGTGGTCCTCTTTTGGTTTATAACAGGCTCTCTCCCTCATTCCACTCCATTGCTCTATCATTGTACTTAACAAAGTGGTTATGTTTTCGAAATGAGGTGACCCCAAAAGTTCATGTGTCAGAATTTTCAGAGGTGACATGATTGGGTTATAAGAACATGAACTTCACCACTGGATGAATCCACTGTTGGGAATGAACTGGGTAGTGATTGTAGACTACTACTGGTGGGGAGTGGTTGGAAGAAGTAGGTCACTGAGGGTGGAACTTTGGGGGAGCAGCTCTCTCTCTCTGCTTCCTGTGGCCATGTGCTGAGCTGCTTTCCTCTGCCACACCCTTTCGCCATGATGCTCTGCCTCACCTTGGGCCCAGAACCATGGAGTTGGTCAACCATGGACTGACCAAGCCTCTGAAACCATGAGTCAAAATAAAAATTTTCCTCCTTTAAGTCATTCTTGTCAGGTCTTTTGGTCATAGCGATGAAAAAACTGATGAAAACAAAAGTCAAAAGGTAGGTCAACGTTTTCCCTCCCACCAAATAATACAGCTTCCTATCTCTGATCATGCCTTCGGGTTCACTGGCTCTGGTTTTCTGGTTCTTTAGTTCTATCTGTGTTTTCCCCCCTAACTCTATAAATTAGACATTATTATAATTGTTTCGTACACTTGATGCTTATTTAATCTATCTCTCTAATTATATATTTCTTTGCCACCACTCCTACGTGAAACTGAGATTTTCTTTCTGGGATTATTTTTCTTGTTCTTGAAGAATGCCTTGCAGAGTTCCCCGAGGCCCAGGTCTGTGGAGTTGTAAATGCTCTCGGTTTTTATCTGAAAAGGAATCTGTCTTGTCTGTTTTATGTTGTTACAAGATAAACGCCACACACTGGGTAAAAAGAACTCTACTTCTTACAGTGGTGGAGGCTGGGAAGTCAGTGTCGCCACGCTGGAATCTGCCGCCTGACCACATGGCAGAGGGCACCACGTGATGAGATCCAAGAGCGCAGGAGTGTGCAACCTGGGGTCTCTCTTCCTCTTCTTATAAAGCCACCAATCCCACCATGGGGGACCCACCCTCCAGGCCTCCTCTAACACTAATTATGTCCCAAAGTCCACCCCCCTCCCCAATACCATTGACATATGAACATGAACTTCGGCAGATGCATCCACACCATAGCAAAATCTTTTCAGTCTCGTTCTTGGAAGATACTCCAGGTTGACAGCTATTTTCTCTTAGTACTTTGAGATATTTTGTGACTGTCTTCTGGCCTTGGTTGTGGATTCTGAGGAGCTAACTGCAGTTCTGCTTCACAGTTCATCCATATTCTCCCTCGTGAGCCCGGGTTTGGCGACTCCAAGTGCTTGGTGTAGATTTCTTGTTATTCCACGTGTTTGGGTTGGGGGAGCTCCCACAACAGGCACTGAGATCCCTCCTCCAGACCCATTTGTGGGTCAGGGGGTGGTCAGGAGCATTCTGGGTGGATGGTCCCTTGTCTTTCACTCGGTCAATGTTGAGCTAGACTAGCTTTTCTCATCTCATCAGGAGGAGCTTTCTTTCCAAGTTCACCCACTGTGGGTACTGGGTTTGGAGCTCTTTGCTTTAGGCAGGGGGCTCAGATCTTGTTCTCCACTTGCTCCGTCCAGGCCCTGACACCACTAATGTGCTTGGCCACCTGGGATCAGCAGATGCCTCAGGGCAACCTCTTTTCCTGCTTCTTTGCACCTGTGCCTTCTTGTCATCTTTGACCTCCGGTGACTCCCTTTCTTTGCTTGCCATCTTGGCTAAGCACTTTAGAAAATGGCTTAGAAGATTTTTTTTTTTTTCTGATGTTTTGGTCAGAAATGGAAGCCGAACCATCCTTCCCAGCCCATTTCAAATGTGCCTTCTCTCAGGTCCAGAAGACCTCGCCCTGGGTTCATCTCCACCTGGCTGGTGGTTTGGTCACTTGGTGGTTGTAAACCCTGTGCTCCTTGAGGGCAGGGAGGTGGTTCCTCTCTACCCAAGTCTCTGGAGATGAGTGGAACTGAACCCAGGAGCTGCACCTGCCTGTTGTGCCCCAGCCTGTGCTGCCAGTGACTCTCCACTAGAGGGCAGCCTCAGCCGGGGCCAGAGGGGAATCTACCCCCACTGTGGGCGGGGCAGGGTCTTAAAGTGGGAGGGGCCTGATGCCCTATGGCTCCAAAACCTGCCACTCAAATGTGCCCTGGGTTGCAACCCAGTGGAGTCGGAATCGTCACCCTTCCACAGGTGAAGAAATGAAGAAAGGGGGCCAGGGGCAGGAGGGGTGACCTGACATGGGATCCTACAGGATAGGGCCAGAAATGGGAACCAGCCCCTTTCTGAACCCCAGGTTGATCTTGAACAACCAAATGATCTATTCCTTCATTCATTCAGCATTTATTCAGCACCTACTGTATGCTCCCTTTGGAGTACAGTGGTCAATTAAACACACTTGGTCCCTGCCTCCTTCCTGTGGTGTCCCGTCTGTTGGCAAACATCCAGTTGGTCACCACTTGGCACTTCCTGGGCAGCCCTGGGCCTTCCTCCTCCAGCCCTGTGCCCCTGCTGCTCCTTCTGGCCCAGAGACCGCCCCCACTGGGGCCTGTTGACATCCTGCTCTCCCTCCAGCCCAGCTCCCACGCCTGCCTTCCCCAGAGACACGCTCAATCAGCGGCTGGGGTCAGGGAGTGTTGGGGGAGTCAGGCCCTTCTGTGCCCTCTCGGCAGGCAACTCCCACGTGGGCTGGGGTCCCTTCTCTGCGGAAGGAGGTGGGAGACGATCTCTCAAATCTTTGGCCATCGACATTTTTTCTGGGGTTGGCTGAGGTTCATGACCACACCCTGCTGCTTTCCAGCCACCATGACACCCAAGAACCAGGCCACCCTGGGGATTTGATCCCATGAGAGCCGGGCTCTGTGGAATGGGTCAACAGTGGGTCACTTTTCCAGCTTGACTTGACTCGGCACGTGCTAAATGCCAGTGTCCCCTCTGTCACCAGGAATGAGGCATGGCCCTTTTGTTCCTTTCTTTTTCCTTTCTGAGAACACCTTTGGGGAAGTGTGCTCCTCTAGGACTCTCCGGGTTCGTGTGGGCTTGGTGGGATCATGGCACAGGCGGCTAGGGCTCCCCCACCAGCCCTTGCAACACGAGCCCGGCTTCCTGGAGACCAAAACCACAAGCAGAGCGTAGAGTCATGAGATCTCACAGGCTGAGTTTGGTTGCTTGTGTGTAGGAGAGAGCAGCAGAGAGAAAGACACCAACAGGAACAGAAAGGGCAGCCCAGGAGAGACGGGCACACAGCGTCCTCCTCCAGGCCCAGGATGGTGCTTCCCGTGGACAGGCACGCGTAGCAGTCAGAGATGGTGCAAGACATGTGGCTCTTCTTGGGAATCGCTGGATGGCTGACGGCAGCCCTCTCAGGTAGCCACCCTTCTGTCACCTCTTGCCACTCCGGCTGGGTCCTACCCTCTTGGCCCCTTTCTGGTAGTCTCCTCGTGGCCACCTTTCTGGAGCCTGTTAGCAAGACATGACCAGGAGGCCCTGGCTGGGGTGACAGCCCTGGGGCTTGGAGAGGGGCTGAAATGTGGCTGGGCAGTGCTGCTATCCAAAGAGTCCTCCTGGGAGTGAGGTGTTGAGGCTCCGCGGGGCCCCGGGATCTGAGGAGGGAGACACACCTCCCACCAGTAGGCTGGGAACTCCCCCTGCCCCATTTCTTACCAGCTCACAGGAAGGAGCCTCACCTTCCAGAGAGAAAGGAACATGATAGTCCTATTTTCGACGCCAAAGCTAAAGCTCGGGGCTCACCAGATCCTAAAACCCAAACTCAGAACTCCCAACAATCAGTCGCTGGTGGCTTTGGAACAACCTCTTGGGGTAGTTGAGGGCACAGATAAGCAGGAATGCTCTTGAGAACCACGCCTCGCCATTCTGACTGCCTCCGAGTGCCAAGGTACCCTCCCCACTTGGGCCCTGGACCAGGTGGCCACAGAGCTGCGCTTACTAAATTCTTGGGCCCAAGGACCTGTGTGGGAGACAGTCCAAGCCAGCCAGAGCTGGGCAGGGGCCAGAGATGCAGGAGCTCCTGTCCTGTCAGGTGCTCCCATTGGGGACACAGCACTCAGCTTGGGGGGAAGAGGTCCACCCTGCAAAAGGGGAATCTGGTGTTTCAATTTGGTGTGAGGGAGACTCAGGAAGGCCATGTCAGGCACAGGCATTGAGCTGGCTCCTGGGCTGGGAGCATGTGGGGAGCTCCGGGGGGTGGTCTCTTCTCTCAGTCTCCATCTGCAGGTTGTGCTCCAAGCCCCTGATGGCACACTGGTTCAAGGAAAGCCACTTGGCTCTGGGAGCCGCAAATCTGTGCGTTTTCGGCCTGCAAGGGTCAGGCCTTGGCTTTGCGTCCCTGGCTTGGCCAGCATTTCCCCAGGCGGCTCCTGGCACTCAGCTTTCTTCAGCTCTGAGCTGAGAGCAGGCGATGGGAGAGGCCCTCCGTCCACCTCTCCATCAGAGCCCCCTCCTCTGCCCTCGCCAGGAGGCCTAGCCGTCGACTCAGGATGAAGTCAGGGTCAGAAAGGTCCATGGCCGACTCCACCCAGGGCTTCAGATCAGCTCTTCCTCGCAGAATGAGAACCGGGGGTCCTCGTGCTAGAGCCCATGGGCCGGCTGGTCCAGTGGGCCAAGAGAACAGGCCTTGAAAACTGCCTGAAGGGGAGCAGGGACCTCAGGGGCCAGGACAGAGCTTAGAGGGTCAGAGCTGGTCCTTCGAGCCCAGCTCCCTACCGGTCAGTCTCTCTTGCCCCAAGAGCTGCCCGGCCCACCAATTCCCGGCATCATGCTCTCCTTGGTGTTTTTGAAACTCTGTTGATGTTCAATTGACTCACTTTTTGTTACAAATACAAGTTTAGTTTTGAAAGGAAAGTTTACATCACGGTTGTAAATGGAAAACCAATATCATTTGCCATAAATAAAAGGTAAAGAGAAGCATTAGAATGAATGGCAGCAAAAAAACCATTTTGGAACCGCGGGGTTGTGGCCCACGCCTGTCATCCCAGCGACTCGGGAGATTGAGGCAGGAGGATTGCAAGTTTGAGGCCAGCCTCAGCAATTTAGCAAGACCCTGTCTCAAAAGAAAATAGAAAAGTGGTTGGGGACATAGCTCAGTCGTAAAGCACCCCTGCGTTCAACCCCCTGGAACAAGGGGGAAAATCTGTTAATATTCTAGCTGAAAGTTGGAAGCATGCCAAGGACCTTGAGTCTGAAGCTCAAGGGCACCTCCTTGCTAAAGGGGTGATATGAAGGAGGTGATGAAGACCTTGGCTCCAATTGCTTTCTTCTACTAGGCTTTTCGGAGGGACCGAGGCTCTGAGCAGGGTGCAGCTCCCTCACTGTGATGTAGTGGCATTCAGAGCTACTCCCTGAGACTGTGCAGGGCCACACATGGTCTGATTTTTCCTGCTGAGAAACACAGCCTGGTGGGAAGGGCTTTCTGGGCAGAAGAAAAACTGCACCCCAAAGCAGGCTAGCATCCCAGCTCCAGGGCCCACGGGAGGGAGGCTGAGCCGCCAGCCCGTGGCTTGTCTGAGCTGCTTGCTGCCTGTCCTGGTCCTCTGTGTCCTAGATCTGCATGTGGGGCGGGGGGGTCTGTTTGGGGCCAACCATGTTTGGGGAAAGGAATTAGAGCCTCTAAAGAGAAAAGGGAAATGATGAAGAATAGGGAGGAAGAGAAACCGAGAACGAGGCCTGGGGACTTCCAGGACCTGGAGCCCAGGAGCTACGAGGTCCAAAGCCTGAGTGGGCTGCCTGGCCCTGCTGGGCCTTCAGGCTGCTAGAGTCTGGCCCTCTGACCACTGGCAGACCTCCCTGCCCTGCTCCAGCTCTCAGGCCTGGGTCTCCCACGGCTCTCACTCTGCCCAGGTGGCCTGGGTTCTGGGGTGGCCTCTTGCAGGGACTTTATGTTGTTTGGGTGACCAGGACTTTAGGGATCCAGGCCTTCTGATTTTGCTGCTGTTGCTCCCTGCAGCCCTCAGTCCAGAACCCTCCAATTCTGTGGGTCCATTTCCTGATCTGTCCACTGGGGAGGAAGGGGGCAGAGAAAAGGAACTCTCACTGGGGAGGATGGATGGGGTCAGGAGACGTGAAGCTTTGGCCCAGTCCTGCCGCTAATTCACCATGCAGCCAGCTGCTGGCCTCCTCTGGAACTGTTTTCCTGTCCGTGGAAGGGGAGTGTTTGGGGCAGAACTCATAAGGGCCCGTGCAGACCCAACTCTCTGAGGTGGTCACACAGAACCAGGCCCAGGACTCTAATCCCATCAGTGCCGTAGGTGGTAAGGTCCTTAAGGGCTGCATTTGTGTGCTGAAAAGGCAGTTTGTGGTTACTTTAACAATATTTTGGGCTGGGCCTATGGTTCAGTGGTGGAGCACTTGCCTAGCATGCACAAGGCCCTGGGTTTTATCACCGGCCTTGTGCAAAGGGAAAAGCAAGAAAAAAAATATTTGCCTCTTATTAAAAAATTTAAGATGGGGCCAGGGATATAGCTTACAGGTAGAGCACTTACTTATCCTGTGTGAAGCCCTGAGTTTGATCCCTGTACCACAAAAACAAAAAAAACAGATGGATAAAAAATAAAAATTTAAGAATCTGGTTTTTTTCCCCCTTAACTTGCAAATTCAGCACACAGACATCATTTTATCAATAAGCCCATTGATTTTTAACAATGACTTTCATAAAGTCTTTGATATTTGAACCAACCAAGCTGAACAGAGTAAGCGTCCTTAAATAATACATGACCTTGACATCTGCAGCTAATGAATTCCCTTAGATCTGTGCTGTCCGACATGGTAGCCACTAGAAACACACTTAAAATGTGGTAGTTCAAATTGAGACAGGTAAAGTGTAGAATATATAGCAGATTCTGAAGGTGAGTTCAAAGAAAGGATTTAATCTGTAATCATAGTTACTTGGGAGGCTGAGGCAGGAGGAGTTCAAGCTTGAGGTCAGCCTTGGTAGCGTAATAAGACTCTGGATCAAAGTAAAAATTTTTCAAAAGGGTTGAGGATATAGCTCAGCGGTAAAGTACTTGCATAGCATGCTTGAGGGCCTGGGTTCAATCCTGAGTACCCCCCCAAAAAAAGTAATTTATCTCATTAATAAATTGTTAATTACATGTTGAAATGACAATATTTTAGATATGGAGGGTTACTATAATCAAGTTTGCCTCCCTTTTTGCTTTAAACGTGGTTACTAGCAAGCTTTAAAATACACATGTCGCTTGCATTATATTTATACTGAATGCCACCGCCTTTGATATTCTAAATTGCATTTATGAATTTAATGAATCCCATTTTCTTCCTTTTAATTCTTAATTTTGTGGTTCTGGGGATGGAACCCAAACTGCTGTCTGAGTGGAGTGGGAGTCAAGCTCCCTACCACCTGGGGACACCCGGCTCCATGGGTCCCATTTTCTTACAGAATAGAAAACAAGGGCAGGGGTGTAGCTCAGTGGTGGGGAGCTGGCTGAGCACGCGGGAGACCCCGGCTCCCGTCCTCAGCACTGCAAAAGCAAAACGAAAAGATCTTCCCAAGAATTTCAGAGGAGGCTTTTAGTTCTTAAAAAACTGAGATGGGCCCCGACTACTCAGATCTGGTAAATATTCTAATGGCACTCACAGGCATTGCGGAGTTCCCCTAAATGTTAAACTTGAAATTTGAATTGAAGCCCGTGACTCCATCACATCTGTAAAAAACTCTAATGGCCCATAAGTTCTAAATCCTCCCAAACTCAGGACTTCAGGCCCCAACACACAGAACTAGACCCACTCAGTAAAAAAGTACAGCTCCTAGGGATTTTTGTTCATTTTCTTGTCTCCACTTTCTGAAGTTTAATCTTCCTGGGATTAAAAGCCCCCTACTAAGGAGAAATCAATTGTGAAATCAGGTGACTTGGGTTATCCCAAGCAGGTTGGAATTTTCCATCTCAGTGGACTTGAGTTCAGGTCAGTTTTTTTTGTTGTTTTGCCAAAATTAAGATATAGTTCCCCCAGGCTGCTGCTGACGGACATGTTGCATCCTTCGGGACAGCTCGTGCCCTCCCAGCAGGCTGGTCCCTCGCCCCCCAACCTCTGCATCCAAATGACACCAACCTAATCCTCTACATCTGTCTCCTCACGCTAAGGGGCTCCCCATTTGATTTGGATTAAATTCAATGCACACATTTATTTTCTGTTCGCCTTTCTTTGCACATTCTTCCTGTTTGCAAGACTCTATCTTTGGGCTGGTGATGCGGCTCAGCAGCAGAGCGCTTGCCTAGCACATGCAAGGCCCTGGTTTCAATCCCCAGCACCAAAAATAACCAAATAAATAAAAAGACTAGGTGTCACAGGTGTAGCCATAATGTGGGACCAGCTTAGTGTGGCTGTCTAGGTGCAGGCTGGAGACTGGTGAGGACAGTTAGCATGGCCATTACCGCAAGGGCCATCCAGGATGGTGGGACTGGTACACTGACCCAGATGATCACAGAGGGATCTGGAATGAGCCAGATACACTGCCTCCGTGTTCAGCCATTTCCCAATAGGAATTCTACTGGGCTCTAGCTGTTGGAGTCTGAGGCTAAGGAACCAGCCTTCTCCCTGGGCAGGTAGAAACAGGCAGGTGGCCCTGACTGAGGCTTCAGGATGGGGGCTGGAGGGCCTCCGAGAGCTGCCTAATTGGAAGAGCACCCAGGTACGAGGCCACCTTCCCCCGGCCTGGACCACAGACGTGAAACCACTGACTTGGACGCCCACGCCGGGTGCTAGGCCTGCACCCTGTGGGGCTGGCGTCCCCAGCTCCGGTCTGCTTTGCCAGCCACAGTTTTCTCTGACTCTCCCCTCATCCTCTGCAGTGGTCTACCTGGCCTGGGGTGTGCAGGGTCAGAGCATGGGGAGTGGCCCAGAGCTCTCTTCCAGGGGCCTCTCATTCTAACCTCCTTTACCTCACCATCCACTTAATGCTCCTTTAATTGATGCTTTGTTTTATTTTTGTTTAAGGAACTAACCACCTAATGAACTGCTGTGTTTATTTTTGTGGTGCTGGGGATTGAACCCAGGAGTGCTTTTCCACTGAGCTCTGTCCCCAGCCTATTTTATTTAGTTGCTTTTTAAATTTTGAGGCAAGGTCTCACTAAGTTGCCCAGGCCGCCCTCAAACTTGTGATCCTCCTGCCTCAGCCTCCTGGATCACAAGGATTATAGGAATGGGCCTCCATGCCTGGCTTAATCGATGTTTTATAGTGCAAACACATTTATTTTTAGAAGAAACTGTATATGGCTCACTCGAAAGGAAAGCAAATGTAAAGCAGGATCGTGAGGGTAATGGTGAAAACAAACTTAATGGACCCCAAACCGTGTCATTCAATCCTAGCGGATGCTTTGCTATTTTTTTTTTTTCTGGAACGGAGCCGTGTGGGTATGGAAAGGCATCATAATGGCCAAAATAAAGATAAAGGGACATTTACTTCCTCATGTAACTTAATGGCACATGTGTCTGGTTGGTGACACCTGACCATTGTTCGTACCTTGGTGTATGTGCTTCTTGCTTTGAAAACACTGATCCAGAGGAGCTGGGCACCATGCCCCTTACAGGATTCAGGAGGAGGCCGCCTGCCTAGCGGCCTGAGGACATTCTGGATGGAAGGGCCCCAGACCAAGCAGGCCCCAGACACCTAGCAAGCTCCTGCATTTCCCTGGTGAGCCATGAAGTTGGGGGTGGTATGCAAACCATGCTCCCCACTTCAGCTCTGGGAAACGGAGCCCCTGCAACCTGAGGAAGAGAAGGAGCCCTCGGGGGAGGGGAGGTAAGGTAGGAATGGAGTTTTGAAACTACCTCTGACCTTCACTTGCAGGGTCATCTGAGACACGTGTCTTCTTTTCTCTGACCCCAGTGCCTCCCTGGAAAAAAAAAAATGGGCAAATTGAACACTAAGGATGTTGCTTAAAAATCCTTTCCCTCTAAGTATGGTCCAGGGCACCTCAGAGGCGGGGAGCAGGGCGGCTGGCTGTGAGCAGCAGAATTCAGCTCTAGGTTGGGCTACAACTCTAGCTGGGATCCTGGGGTCAGGCGGGCTTAGGTTTCCCGTTCTAGTCTGCATGACCCTGAGGTTGATTCTGTGCTGCACGTGAGAGATAAAGCTCCCAGCTCACCAAGGTGTAAAAGTCAATTTAGATAATGCTTCTGAAAAATACCCAAGCAAAATGCAGTGCTCAAAAAAAAAAAAATGTTAGCTTATAAATGTTGCAAGACCAGGTCAACGAATCCCTGTGCAGAGGAACACAGGGTTTGGTAGTTAACGCTATTTGCTCGATGAGCTTGTTGACCCACGTGGCAAACCCATTTTATAGATGAGGAAACTGAGGTTTAGCGAGGCTTAAGAAATGTGTCCAAAATATGTAGCTGGTAAGTGCCAGGACTTGGGCTTAGTCTCCCGCAGGCAGTGCAAGGCTCCTCAGTCACAAGAGAGTGGCCTGGCTTGGGTCCAGGAGGGCTGTTCTCAGTGCTCCTCCACATGCCATCCCCCCCCCCCCGGGCTGGTGACCTCCCCTCGGAGTTCAGCAGCAGCTGTGAGGGGTCTGACTCCCAGCGGGGGTCCTGGGACACCCTCCCTGAAAGGCCTCTTGGCCCCAGATGAGAGGGAGCCCGGCTCCCCTGCCCACGGTGGCCCCGCTTTCCTACCAGTTGTCAAGTGGATCAGGGCCAAGAAGGAAGGCAAAGTCAAAGCGGCGCCGTGAGCCAAGGGAGAGCTTCCCTGAGGGGAGGCTTCGTCTCTGTGCATTTATTCAGCACCTGCTGTGTGCCAGGCCCTGTGCTGGCGCTGAGATATGAAAGGTTTCTAGTGTGACCAGGGTCAGCATAGGAATGGCAGCTTACCACCCTCACTGCAGGGACTCACCATCCTCCAAGTCTCTCCTTGGAAGGCTCACCCCACACCGGGACTCCTCCAAGCCAGAGTCTGTGGAGGGAAGAACGGCACCATCTGGGGTTGACTAGTCGGCCCCGTACCCCGCCGAGCTGGAACTATCGCCCCCATTTAGAGGGTGGGGAAACTGAGGCTCGGAGAGTTATGTAGCTCATCCCCCGTGGTACCTGATGCTGAATTTAAAAGTCCATGTCTGTTCATCTCCTGAATCCTCACTCGAAATCCTTTCGATTTAGGGTGTCTCAGGGAGCTGGGAGTCAGGGCAGGGAGGACGGGACAAGGCTGTTTTTCAGAAAGGGGGACATTGCTGTCTCAGAGAGTATGGCATTGAGGAACAGAAGGTGTTAGTACACAGAGAAGGGTGCCGGGAACATTCTGGGCACAAAGGCGTTTTAAAAGGAGGGCGAGCGAGAACTGGTGTGGGAGCTGATCGAGCGCCAGTATCGACTTCCTGGTCTTGGCCACCTGCTCTAGCCATGTAACCAGGAAGCTGGGCAGTGGCTACACGGCACGTCTCTGCGCTATGTTTGCAATTTCTTGTTATAATTCTTCTATAATTTCAAAATTAAAAGTTAAGGGAAGGAAAAGGATTTCAGGCAGAAAGATTCACGGAAGCAGAAACCTGAAGGTGGGACAGCCCATGAGGGGCTGGCTGTGGGGACTGACCCTCGGCTAGCCCCATTGATCTCAGGGGTCCTGTTGGGTGGGGGAGGCCACAATTTCCAGGGAGTTGCAGTCGAGGCTCCTCCCGGCTGTTGTGTCGGGAGGATGTCATGAGCTGACAGCCGTGAGAACACCACACACCGCGACCGACGGAGCGATGTGCACACCCAAGATGCACACCTACCCGGGCAGTGGCAGGGACAGTGGCCTCAGGGCACAACTCTGTAAATACATAAAACTGCCTTCTCATGGATTTATGATCAACGATCCCCATTTTACTGATTGAGTGACTGAGGCCCGGGGAGGTGAAAGGACTCTTCCTGGTTTGTAGCAGGTAGCAGATCTCTAACTCGACCTCCATCTCCATCTCCTCCATCTCTCAGCCCTAGAAATCGGGCTCAAGATTTCTGCAGGAAAGTCCTCGCCCTGGTCTCTGGATACTTTCCACACCCCACCCACCCTCAGCTGGGCTGTCAAGGACCCGCGTAGAGCCATCTCTGTGGCGGCCAGCCTGGGTAGCTGCGCTGAGCCTCGGCTTCCCCAGCTGGGCAGCAGTGTCAAGGGCAGTCCTCAGAGCCCAGGGGTGGGTGCAGCTCCATGAGAGGTGGGCGGTGGGGCACTTGGAGAAAGACGGGGCTTCCTGGGAAGGCTGGCCTGCTAGGAGACCCCCTGGGCCCCCACAGCCAGGGCAAGAGCTCACGAGATGGGGCCGCAGAGGGAGAACCCAGAGGGCCCAGGTTTCCACCCACAACTTCATGGGCTCCTGTGGCCCCACTGCCTTCTGCCTGAATACCGCCCCTGAGAGAGGCCATGAGGCGCCCGGCAGGGTGTCGGGTGGAGGAGGCTGAGTGGCCGGGCCTCTGGCCCTTGGGTGATCCTGGATAGGTCCCCAAATCGGGAAAGTGATTCCTGCTTTCCTCTGCAAGGGAGGGTGCCCTGGGTCTCCGCTGTGTTTGGGCACACGTTAGAAGATCCAGCCTCTACACTTCCGGCCACTCCTAACCTCTGGGGGGGACTCCAGGTGGCACCAGCAGATGCCCAGATCCCCTCTGGAGTCCCCCCCACCCGGCCAGATCACCATAGTGGTTAGGTGTGGAGCACAGGCTGTGAAGAGAAACCTCAGATCTGGGGGTGGCTCAGGGGAGCCCACCCGAGCACCCCACTTCCACTGCGGAGGTCACCTCCTGCTCTGTCTCAGGCTGGACATGGAGGTACAGTCACTGTCTTCAGAGCCAGAAGCAAAGCTGAGCTCTGTCCATTTTATATAAGAGCAAACTGCTGCCCTGAGACCTTAAGCGGTACGATCGGCGGCTACCGCCCTGGGACCTGAGTCGCCTGCTGGCCACTGGCCCACCCCCACCAGCTGCCTCTTTCTGAATGGCCTTGGGGATAGATTTTATGCGCCTGTCAGCATGTTTTTTGCTGGGGTGTTCGTCAGTACCAGAAGGGGATCCTAGGGGCAGGCAGAGGCGGGGGGAGGGTGGCACATCGACTGCCAGCTGCCCACCCCCACTGTGCCGGGAGCCTTGCATCCCTTCTCCCATCCAGGGATCATGCTCTCCCAAGGAATTAAGCCACTGGAGAAATATGTGGCCCTGCCCAGATGGGCTTCTAGGAATACAGCAGCGTCCAAGCTGGAAGGAACCCAGAGAGCCAGCCGTGGGGTCCTCTCATTTGTCAGAACGTGGGAAGGGAGGCTCCTGAGGTCCAGAGCCCCGTGAGAAGCCGCCTCTGCAGGTCCCACCAGGGCCTCTTCCCACGCGGTACCCCACGCATGCTCAGCTCCCCACCTCCCTGCAAGGTGGCCGGGCAGACTGGGTTCAGCGTGAGCACCGGTGACCCTGGGCTCTGATGTCCCTGCTGGGGGAGGCGAGGGGTGGTCTGTACTGCAGCTCTGCCGAGCCCGCCCAGCTGCCTCAGTCTCTGGGCTCCAGCATCTTCTCCCAGGGCTTCTTAAACGGTTTATTTCAGCATGATTTCTGACCTACTGAGACACTGCAGGACTAACACAGCAAGTTCCAGATGCAGGCTCCGACTGCTTAGAGAATGCCATTTGCTTTATCATGTCTATATTTTTTTCTCTGACCTTTTACTTTTTTCCTGGACCATTTGAGACTAGGTTGGGGAAATAAATACTCCAATACATTTTTTATTTTGTTTCTTTTTGCTGCTGTTTTTGTTTTCAAGACCCAGTTGCTATTTTATCCATTCTGGTCTCGATTGAGAGCTCCCGTCTCAGCCTCCCAGGTAGCTGAGACCACAGGCACGCACTACCACACCCAGCAGATGATAACCTTTACGACAAAAGAAAATTCTGTTCAATGTGCTGCATTTAATTCTCACTTCTCATTCTTCTCCTTTGATCTTGAGCACTTCCTGAGATTTTCTTTCTCTTGGATGACGTTGATCTTAAAGCATACGGGCCACGTGTTCTGTAAAATGTCCCTCCTCTGAGTGTGTCTGATCATTCCTCCTAACTAGTTTTAGATCATGCCTCTTTGGAAAGGAATACCACAGATGTGATGTGTGTCCTTCTCCGGGCACCGTCAGCAAGTGTGTGGTATCACTTGTCTTTTGCTTAGCCTAATTGATATCCCGGCTAAGGTGTCATCTGCTGAGGGTCTCCACTGTAAAGTTTCTCTTGGCCCCTTTTGTAATCCTGTAGGCAGATCCTTGGAGAATAGGTAAAGATCTTGGTGCCCTCCCGCCAGTTGTGACATTATGAATGATCCTAACCTAAGTCGGTTCTTCTAATTATGGTTACCTGGCGGTGATGTCATTCGGCTCCATCATCCCCTCTATGTTTATCTTTATCGACTGGGTATCCTTGGCTGGATCCTGGGTGGGAGCCAGCAGAAGGCTTGTAGGAATGAGTCAAGTAGGAGCGCTCCCGCAGGCCACCATCTTGCCCTGCCTCAGATTTTGGAGGTTGGCTCCATTCCTCTCCGCCACTATGGCCAGTTCTCATTTGTCACCTCTCTGCTATCATGTGTGGGTGCCATTTTCAGTCACAGAGGTCATGGAACAAAGCCCTAGTCTTCAAGGAGCTTATAGTTGAAGGAGAGACGTGAACAAGCAAGTAAACACATTTTTAGAGTAGCATAATGTCAGAAAGGAAGGGGGCCGACCTGCTAGAGGGGATTTCGGAGGAATGGGAGAATGGGGGAGAAATGAAGTTGGAGAGGTTGGCGGGGTGGGGGGCATAGGTACTGGGGTTTAGGATTATTTCAAGGGAAAGGAGAAATCATCAGAGAGTTTTGAGCGTAGGAGTCTGTGATGCGATCTTCCCTTCGTGTGTACAAAATTACTCAACGAGTATTTTTTACATCAACACCTTTTCCAAATCTAAGTTTATTTAAATCTAGAAATCTTCCTTCGCTACCATATGTCTGGAACCAATACTACTTCAGGGAACAGGATAGACCCAAATACACACATAAAACTTGGAGAAAGAAGGCGTTGGTGCTCAGCCTGCCTGTCCAAGCCAGAGTGAGCTCTTCCTTTGTGACAAAGTGTGGGGTGTCAGGGGCTGAGCAGCCCCCCGCTGAGATTTCTTTGCAGGAGTAAGGAATTGGAAAAGGCATAATTTGCTTATTGTGTGATTCAACGCTATTTCATCTTGCATCTTCAATTGCCTTCTGAACCCAGGCTGGCATGGGAAATGGTTCACTAATTGGTAGAAGCAGCAGGTGGCAGAGGCCGCCAGGGCTGCCTGGCACAGGAGAAAAGCAACGTACAATCTGAGGTGGGGGGCCGGGAGGGTACCCCCGACTCCTGCAGCCAGACCTCACGGGGTCCAACCCAGTCTCTGACCACGGAGAAACTGAGGCCCCGAACAGGGGCAGGGACTTACCCAGGGTCCTAGTCAAAGCTGGCCTCAATTCTCCCGGCTCTCTGCACTCCCACCCAATTCTGGCTGAAAGTTTAGACATGATGTCAACATTAGTCATCCTTATTGTAAAAACCTTGCAGCGACCACATTAAAAGGCCTGAAGAGAGAGAAAGGCAATCTCACCCAGCACCTTGGCACAGCACAGTCATTCGTTGGTGGAGGAGGGAATTTTTGAAGTCCCGGGAGTGTCCCGGTCATCTCCGGGGCTCATGGCTTTGGGCTGGTTTTCGTCCACATTGGTGAGGTGGCCGTGGACGTGTGGATTCTGGGATTTGTGTTGATTTCAGCCTCCACTGAGAACTTGGGCAAGTTCCAGGACCTCTGAGCTAAGATGGGTACAACCCAGAGGTCAGATCCCCAGCTTCTGTGCTGTCGATGGAGCTCCTTGAAGACCCCGATGGATAATTTTTGGTCACCTGCAACTATGGGGCTCAGTTCTCAGCCACCTCATCATAACCCCGAAATGCAGCCCTGCAAGGCTTTTGTGTGCTGACAGACTCCGTGGGTACTGGAAGTGAAGGATGGCATCTCCCTCCATCTTGCCAGCTTCTCTCCTCCCTTCTAGAACTCTCTAGAAGCTCCTCTGAGCTCCCGCCCCTGGAGGACTTTTTCTTTTTTTGTGGTGCTGAGGATTGAACCCAGGGCCTTGTGCATGCCAGGCGAGCACTGTACCAACTGAGCCATGTCCCCAGCCCTGGAAGCCATTTTTTGTTGCTGGGCCTGGGTGTAAAAGTGGGTGACTTCATTTCCTAGGGCTGTCACAGCCAAGTATCACAGACTGAGTGACACAAACAACAGAAATTTATGTTCACACAGTTCTGGAGGCTAGAAGTCCAAGATCCAGGTGTCAGCTGTGAGGGAGAACCTGCTCCAAGCCCACCATAGCTTCTAGAGGTTTCCTGGCAGCCCCTGGCCCGCCTTTGGTTTGCATCAACGTCTTCCCAATCTCTGCCTTCATTTTAATACGGCTTTCTGCTACAAAGGTATTTGTGTCCTAATTTTAGGACACCTATTGGATTAGGGTCCACCCTCCTGACCTCATTTTAACTTGATCACCTCTTTAAAGACCTTCAAGTAAGGTCCCATTTGAAGTACTGGGACATAACATTCCAGCATATCTTTTCAGGGTGGGGGGACACAATTCAGTCTACGGTAGCGGGTGTGTACGTGGGTCATTACTGTAGGTTCAGGCAGAAGTGAAAAATCCCAAGCCTACACTACTCAGGAGTGGCATCTCTGGATCATGATGATGGACATGTTTTCCAGAGTGACTGTACCAAGTCTGTGCCCCAGCAGTGGACCCGTGGCCTGCCCTTTTACCCAGTCTCCTTGCCCATCAAGGGTGCAGAGTGTCCCCCTGTGGCCGGGCCTCCCTTGGACCACTAAGGCCGGGGACTTTCCTGTGTTTGTGGTCCTGTGGCTCCTCGTCTGCCACGTGCCTGTTCCTTCCTGGTGCCGGGTTTCCCTCTCTCACCTTTTCCTTTTCCTTTCCAGAGGAAGCTCTCCATTAGTGCAGGCGAGGAGAGGCGGGGGGGGGGAAGTGAGGGTGACTTTTCTGGCCTCATCTGTGTGTGTGTGTGTGTGTGTGTGGTACTAGGGATTGCTCTACCACCGAACTGCACCCACAGTCCTTTTTATTTTTATTTGATTTTTTGAGATAGGGTCTCCATACATTATCCAGGCTGGTCTCCAACTTGCAATCCTCCTACCTCAGCCTCCTGAGTATCGGGATTATAGGTGTGCACCACCGCATGGGGCTCTGTCCTCACGCTGTAACTGAAAGCTGCTCATCCCGGATACCCCTTCAGGGGAGAGGCAGGAAACCTTTTTGAGTCACAGTCTCTTTCGGGAGCCCGCAGGCCAGGAGCAATGGAGAGTTTAGAGTGCTCTGGATTTCAAAAAGATGATAGTGTATGGTCATTATCCATTATGTAATGCCTCAGCAGGGGACAGGTCAGCTGCTGCAATCAAATCCCTTCACACTTCTGTAGCAACATGTGCAGTTATTCACACCACAGGGAGTAAGTCAAGGCCATGAAGGTCCTCATAGGGATCCAGGTCAGGTCCTGCCACCGAGAGTTATGGAAATGCCTTCAAGTGGGGAAGCTCCGGGGCTTCCCTTGCAGTAAGGGGTGGTGCAAGAGGGTTCCCAGAATGCCACTGGCCAGGTCCCTGGGTGCCTGTTCCCTCTTCGACACCAGTACAGGCATGAAGAGGAAGCTGGGGATTTGAACACACACCTGGGTTTCCCAAGTCCACACACTTCTAACTCCATGAAACTGGCTTCTCTGCTCCCCAGGACTCCAAAGTTTGGAAGCAAAGAGGCCAACCACAGGGGCAGGCTGGAGTGAGTGGGGGGGGAGGCTGAGCCAGACCTTCACCCCAAAACTGTGGGTGCTAGGTGCTGGAGGCTGAGGTGCCCTCCCCAACCTCTTCAAAGGTTCCCAAGCACTCATCCTACTAAGGAAGTGACCAAACATGTCTCCAAGTGTCACTGGCCCCAGGCGGAAGGGCTACAGACTTTGCACCACAGAGAGAGGCATTGACCAAAGACACTCAGAGGCTGAGAGAGCCACAGCGCATTCCCGGCCTTAAAGTCAGGGCTTGCATGCCTTTTCCGGGAAGCCCAGGGACCCCCTTGATGCCAGGCTAATGGTGGATCAAAGTGTGTGTGCGTAGAGGCGTACAGAGAGAGAAGCACGTCACCCCCTACGGTCGCTCCTCCTTATCCATTCACTGTGGAAGGTGCATGTTAGACAGCTCAGGCTGGGCCAAGGCCTGGATGTCTACTTCTCTCCATTGCTTTTTCATCCCTGAAGACTCCTACTCACCCTCTAAAACCCCTCCAATTCGTCCCTTGTTCTTTGAAGTTAAAATTATTCTCTCCTCCCTCTGTTTTTTTCCCCAGAACACTTTATTCTCAGCCCTAGGATAGCACTTATATCCGATCATCATCAACTGTAAGCCCATCTGTGCCCTCCACAGGGGCATGGGCCAGGCACAGAGCTGATTGAGAGTGAGGAATCAATGGCGGATGAATGAATGGCTGAGCGTTCAGAGAAGTGAGCCCTGGAGGGCTGTGGGCTCCTCAAAGGCAATCTAGATGTGACTTGCAGAGGGGAGCGTGGGGTGATGGTGCATGGGACAGGGGAGAGTGTGGTTGGGATGTAGAAAGTTCTGAAGTCAAATCCTGGGTCCACTTCTTAGTAGCTGTGACCTTGGAGAGACCGTCCCATGCTGCTGAGCCTCAGTGTTCTGACCTGAAACGCTGAGACTTCACAGGCCCCTACAGAGGACTGAGGAGTGTGCTCGTCTGTAAACGGGGTAGGCGGCGGCTGTTCAGAGGCTACCTCCCTTCCAAGAACCCACGTTCATTTCCTGAACTTGAACCCCTGGGTCCACTTGGACCCTGAGCCACATGGAGCCACATGGCCACTGGCCACTGCCAGTCCCCAGCAATTAAGGACATGTGGAGGTCACAGAGCATCCGGCTGAACATCCGCAGCTTCTCTGTGAACCCGGATTTAGTAAAAGAGAGGAGGTGGGTGGTGGGTGGGAGAGGGGACCCGTGGGCACAGGGGACAAGCAGGTAGCCGGGGCTGGTCCCAGTTTCCAGCCCAGGCGAAAGTGCCGCCTGTCTTAGAAGGACCCTGTTTCCTGCCAAGAAGGGATGCCAAAGACTTCCGGGGGCTCCTGGGCGCCCCACCTCGAGGTGCCTTCTCTTAGAGGTTTTAGGCCACCTTGAACGGTCTCAGCCTCTCCTCCCGGAGTGGGGACAGTTTTCACACCCGGGTTGCATCCACCCAGAAACTGCTGCTTCGGCAACTCTGGGCGACTGAAGCAGGGCCCCTCCGAAAGCCAGTGGGTGGGGACAGGCCCCCTGGGAAACCCTGCAGGCCGGCGGTTCCAGCTCCATTCCTCCAGCCTGCAGGGCCCAGCGCGCCTCCCCAGAGGACCATGCTCTGGGGGATTTCATTCTCGAGTTCAGTCTCTTGAGTCTCTAGCCCAAAGCACCAGGCCCGTGCTCCTTCCAGCCTTTGCTCCTGCTCTGTCCTCTGCTCAGCATGCCCTTCTCCCTCCTCTCACTTGTCCAGGCCACCTACTGTCATGGGAAGGGTGCATCTGGGCGATAAACTTGGGTCTGAATCCCAGCTCTGTGGACTCCAAGCTGTGTGACCTGGAGTGGGCAGCTGAGTTTCTCTGAGCTTCTTTGTGGGTAAATGGGTTTTGAAATAGCACTTCCTCATGGGTTGTAAGACGTATCGAACACAGAGGAAGTCCTCGGTAAATGTGGGGCTGCTCCCCTGCCCAGCGACACGCTCCTTGACCTTTAAGCCCTAGCCCAAAGGTCACCTTTCCTGTGATACATCCTGGACTCTGGTCAGCTCCGCCTGGTCCGAGCAGACCTCTCGCTCCTCTGGGTTCCTCCAGTACGGTAGCCGGGACTCTGTCCACAGAAACGATTCTAGTTGGCTCTTGCCACTCAGACCTCCTAGGTGGACGCTGCAGGGGTGGCCGGGGTCCCTCGCCTCCACCTTCCTCAGAGAGGAACAGGCCTTGGAAATGCTGGGGAAGGTGTGGTGAGTTCTAGAGGTTTCCATCCATAATAGGGGCAGCTAGGATTTGTTGAGCACTTACCGGGCACCCTGAGGTGATGAGAGGGTGTGATTAGGGGAGCCCAGGAGACCCTCTGTCTGGGTTCAATCCCCCCTCTGCCTCTTATGAGCTCCAGAGTTCCTTCACCTCCTGAATCCTGAATTCTCTCATCTATAGTGGTGATAACAATCATGTTCACCTCTGAGCGCTGTTAAGAGCTTTGCCATGGTTTTCCCAGCAGGGCACAAAGATCCCTGGCACAGCACACTGGCATGGCTCGATTTACCAACGTTTTCCACATATGGTTGTTTTAAAAAATTATTTTTTTTAATTTTGATCACTAAAAATCATATATTCTAAATTGTCACAGAATTAAGAAAATACAGAAAGACAAAAGGAAAAAACTTTCCAATGATGCTGCCTTCAGATAGCGATGGTGACTCCCCTGTGACAGAATCTTCCAGACCCGAGGGAGATATTGCAAACTCACAGAAATGAGTTTTGAGGATTTTAACAGGGCATCCAACCCCACTCCCACTTAAGAGATATGGAAATTTCCACCATTTGCTCAGATCTAACAAGGACATAATTAATAAGAAGGGAGACTGTCCTTCCCCACTCAGAGCACGGGATTGTCTTTCCTCCCATGCTTTTAGGCTCTCATTACACAAAAAGGCCTCCATGCTCCGTGGGTGATACTGGGGCACGAGATGTGTTTTGGGTGGATGGTTTTCTCCTGCAGAATCTTCTACAACTTACACTTATCATTGTCTCTAACATCCATCTAAGTAGGGGCGAGGGGAGATCTAGTTCATTCATTTAACGGGAGAATCCAGTCTATGATACAACACAGTATATTTATTTCCAACCAGTGGACTATTGTTACCGTACTTCTAATTTTCTTCTGTTACAAACAGTGGACATCCCTGAGACTATCCTATTTTCTGGGATATATGTATCACATAAAGGTATAGTCTGGGGATTAAGGATCTTGAGCTTTATTTATTGTCAGTACTTTTTTAATTATTTATTTTATATTTTTTTTAAAGAGAGAGGAGAGAGAGAGAGAGAGAGAGAGAGAGAGAGAGAGAGAGAGAGAGAGAATTTTTTAATATTTATTTTTTAGTTTTTGGCAGACACAACATCTTTGTTTTGTATGTGGTGCTGAGGATCGAACCCGGGCTGTATGCGCACCAGGCGAGCACGCTACCACTTGAGCCACATCCCCGGCTCTTATTATTTACTTTAAAAAAAAAAAAAACTTTTTTCATTGTAGATAGACCTTTATTTTTAAAATTTATTTATATGTGGTGCTGAGAATCGAACCCAGTGCCTCACACATGCCTGGCAAGTTGCTACCACTGAGCCCCAGCCCCAGCCCCTATCGTCAGCACTTTTTAATGCATCATTTTCTAAAGACACAGTCATCCTTTATATGGAGCTTGTGATCTGCTTTTCCACCCTCTGAGCATGGGCGAGCACATGCATCTATCTTCTTGGGCACTTATGGAGGCCCAGGAGCTGGATTTGTCTTGTGAGTGTGCATCAGTCCTATGAGGCTTTCCCAGCCATGAGGTGAGGGGAGATTTGCCCAAGGTCACACCAGAGTAAAGAGGAAGCTGGGTTTGGAGCCCAGACATTTGACTCTGATCCCATGCACCTTCTGCTGCCCAAGACCTGGTAGGTAGTTTTCTCCTCCCGGATCTAAGGGCTCCATGCAAGACCTCCCTGTGAATAGGACTCTACAGGAGGGACCTGGACCTCCCCCTCCCCCACTCAGTGGTCTGAATTCTACGGCAGACCAAGATGATGGGTTCCATGAACGTCCAGTGTTTCTGCCCCTGTGGGTTTTCTTGGAGCCAAATCCTCACAGTGATCCCTTGGGATTTTGACTGAGGGACTCATGACCCTCCATATGGAGGAGTCTCATCTTAACACCTGGTAGCTGCAAAAAAATAAATAAAAATAAAGCACAGCCCAGGCAAGCCTTGAGGCCGAGACCAGAACCTCTTCTTTTAGAGAAACTCCCATTGCCATGGCAACTGCAGCCCACCGCTCCTCTCCAGGAACACCTGTCGCCATCTTTGCAGAGCCTTCCAGGGAAGCCAGCCGGCAGGTTGTGAGTGAGGGGGTTCTAACAAGGCTCAGAAGAAAAATGGGGAGGGAGGAGGGAAGGTGCAGCCCTGGGGAACTGGACTTGGTCCTTTGGAGAAGTCTAAGGGGCCCTCAGAGCCATCTCGATGCCCAGGATGGAATGAATGTGGAATGAATGGCCAACTGCCCTCTCCTGTCCACTCGGACTGTACTAGAGGAAGGAAGTGTGATGGGGAATCATAACAAGAGTACCTGCCAAATCTCAAGTCCCAAGCACTTTCCATACATCATCCACAAACCCCTCAAAGCAATCCTGTGTGGCCTGCCTCCGGTGCCCAGAGCCCCATCAGAGCCCAAACCCAGCTGGGCTTAGAGACTTCCCCCAGGTCTCACAGGTCGTGATCCACAGAGTTGGTTCCGATTGCTGTTGTTTTTTTCTGTTTCCAAAGTCCCTCTTCTATGACAAAAAGAGTGTACTGAGTTTGGAGGCTGTGACACAGATGGATGGGTGCCTGGGGAAGGTGGCACCTCTTCTCCTCTCTAGATCATTCCACTTACACTTATCTCTCAAATACCCGCCCCAGCTCCCAGCCCAGGGAGCGAGTTCAGCCAATGTTAATGGAATTGAACGCAGGCCAGCAACAGACTCATTTCTCAGCCTTCCAGGGGAACGGGGCCCACACGCTCTCACTTTCTCGGGCAGGCGGGGGAGTTCCAGAAATTTAACATACCCCGGAGCCTATCGTGTTGCATTGATCTCACCGTCCGCTTCTTCACGGCAGAGATTATGAGTTGTCCTTTACCTCTCCTTGGATTCGGTGGTGGAGGAGGGGCGGATTAAAACCCAGGCATGCGTGGAAGGTGACATGCAGGGGCACGTCCTCTGCTGCGTGACATGGTGGCAAAGTCTGAAAAGTCTGCCTTTCTTTGGCCTGAGTGACTGAAATCCTTCAGCCCTGGGACTCAGTGAGCCTTTGCCCTCTACTTCTCTGGGTCAATCAGGTGCCTAGTTTTCTTTGGGTCCCCAAGCCTTTCCTAATTATAATGGAAAAGTATAAAAACAGACAAAATAACACCACAACTGTAAAATAATACCACAACCTGTAACGACTGGCTTTCCCTTTGGCCCTAAAGGGAGAGAAGTAACTCCAGCCTTTCTGCGTTTGGAGACCCCAGAGGGTATAAGCTGGTGCAGTTAATGCAGTAGGTCTCCCGTGTGAGCGAGAGTGACAGATCCAAAGAAGCCCCCAGCATAGCTGCAGTTTGTTGAGACAAAGCACAGTCAGCCCATCTGGGTGTTCAAAGGCAGAACACGGTCATCCTTTCTGATCCAATCATGTTTCTGGTGTAAGCCAGCCCGACACTTCTCCCCAGTTTTAACAGAACAGCATGGTTTTTCTTCTTTGCAGTTGCCTGAGTGATTGCTCACCACCAACAACACTAAGCGAATCTCTAAACCCCTCCCGACAGCAGGAGCACCCTCCCAGGGCTCCTCCCCTGCTAATTCCATGATTCTGCTAGTTCTAGATCCTTCCAAATGGTCTGTCTCTCCAGCCTCAGAATTGAAAAGAGGGATGTTAGTGACGGAGCCAGGTGTGGGAAGGTGTGGGCACAGCTTGTGGCTGGAGGACCCACCTCTTGTCCCTGCTGTGAGGGGCTGTGGGACAAATGTCTCCCTGGGCCCCCTGCCCTGTGGGGAGGAAGGTCTCCTAGTGGCTGCTCATCTTTGGAGTCAGGGACACCCCCCCCCCCCCGCCGTGCATGCTGGGCTGTGTTACTGGTGCTGGGGAGAGGGGAGAGGGGGGTGATGGTTTCTAAGCTCAGGGCTGGCTGAGCACCGCGGATCCAGGAGAAGTTTGGAAGATCACCTGGGGCTGTCGCCACTCCCTGCCTTCCTCCCTTGGCATGGTCACCCAAGCAGAAAACAATGTGAGTCTCCAACCCAGGGGGAGGGAGTGATTAAGAATGCAACCCTGGGGTCCAAAAAAACAAGAGCAAAACGCTCTGTACCTCAGTTTCCCCACCTGATAGACTGCCGAGGAGAATTACATGGGTTCATTCCTCTAAAGTCACTTTGAAAGGGTTGGGTGGGTAAAATGACTGTCTAAAAGCCAGCTGTCACTGCTGAGCGGGTTTATGTCTTGGGGTCTCCCTTTTCCCTATCAGAACATGGGGAGCCTCACAACATCCTTCTCTTATCTGCATCTTGGACTTGGGATAAAAAGTAGGTAACTGTTCCCATCAGGAGGGTGGGAAATAGAATACTAGGCACCTCTGGTTGCCTCTCGAACGTCCTGGGAACGTTGGTGCAGCTGGCCACCCACTGCAACTCAGGGCCAAGGGCAGGCAGGTGTTTGGGGACTGCTTCCTGAACCAGCCTGAGCCAGGGCATTGGGGGGCAGGCCCGCCTGGGTGCTCACAGCCTCTGTCTCCTTGCTGAAGACACAAAAGACTGATCTGCCTACCTGAGATGATGGTGGTCTCCAGGTCAGCAGAGGCTGTTAATTAAATATGTTAAAGTAATAGATAACTTTACTTACCCCAATATATCAAAACTATTGTCATTTCAACATGCTACCTGGGAAACAATTACTAGTGAACCATTTTTACATTTTTTTTTCCTCACTCAATCTTTACAACACAGGGTGGATTTTACCAGGGAAGTACATCTCAATTTGGACACCAAAGTCTTCATTAGCGATACTCCATCTGTATTTAGATGTTAACTTTTCTCCCACGTCATTAAGAACTGTTTATAGCCAGGCAAGGAGGCACTCACCTGTAATCCCAGCAGCTCAGGAGGATCACAAGTTCAAGACCAGCCTCAGAAACTTAGCAAGGTCCTAAACAATCTGTCTCAAAATAAAAAAATAAATAAATAAATAACGTGGGCTGGGATGTGGCTCAGTGGTCAAGCACTTCTGGGCTCAATCACGGGTACTAAAATAAAGGAACTCTTTATAGTTTTCAGCAAATATTTTTAATGTGCTGTTTCTAACCAATCCCCCAGTCATTTTTAGACAATTTTCTTATCTCCAGGTCTGGGCTATTGTTTCGTGGCTTGTTTTGGATTTTGTTGTTTTACTATGAGAAACAACACGGCCGGAAGCTTTTGCCTCCAAAGCAAAGTGCTTCAGAGCTCTGTGCTCCCTCGTGCAGTGATTAAATGTCATCTCGTCTCACCCTCACCACAAGCCTGCAACCTGAGTACACCTCTGTGGGGGTGGGTACTCGAGATTAAATCCAGGGACCACGGAGCTCCATTCCCAGCCCTTTTTATTTTTGATTTTGAGACAAGGGTCTCACTAAGTTGCTGAGGCTGGCCTCAAACTTGCAATCCTCCTGCTTCAACCTCCCAAGTGGCTAGGATCACTGGGGTGCACCACCATGCCGGCCTCCTGGGTACCTCTTATTGGCAGCTCACAGAGGGACAACCTGAGACTCAGAGGGTTTCAGTGATTTGCCTGAGTCATGCCAATTAGACGGGAAAAGGCATCTCAAACCACCAAATTCGAAGGTGTGGACTCTGGTCTCTATGGAAGGGTATTTGGGACATTTCTTTGGGAGACGTTTCAGAAATGGAAATACTAGACCCAAAGGGCCTGGTTTGCTGCAGCTCCTGTCGTTAAAGGCTGTTGACACATGGACTTGCAAACGCTCTCCGTGGATCTCCTCTTCTGGCAGGTGACACATGCCACACTTCCCACACTCGTTCTTTTTGTAGCTCCCACCTCCGTCTTTCTATAACCTCCACTCTCCCTGCCTCCTCCCCCTGCATCCCCTCGGCTACCATTTATTGTGCACCTACTTGTTTCCCAGGGCCTCTAGTGGTGCCACCCTCCTTTCTGGTACTCACCTTCCCCCCGGTGGCTGGTGGTCCCCGGCAGTGTTCCTGTGTGCCCCCAAGACACCTGAGGATCTGTCCCCGGAGTGTGCGCTGGCACTGGGAAGGCCAGGGGGGCCTGGGCTTTCTTCAGTGTCTACACCTCCTCTCTCCCCAAGTCCCTCACGGGAAATCCCAGGGGCCCGGGGGAAACAGGAGACCCCAGAGCCCCATCTCCTCCGTCTCTGGACCAGGAGGCTCTTGGGTGCTCTCACTCCTGCTGTGCCCAGTCCCTTGAGCTGCCCCTTCCCTCACCCAGGGTCCCGTCCAGCTCAGGGGCTTCCGCTGGGGACTGGCTTGAAGGGCTGCTCCTTCCTGGGCTGGGGGGCTCCCAGCTCCTTTCTCCTCCCCCACCCTTTCCTCTTCTTGGTCTGTCACTTTCTAAAACACAGGGCACAGCTCAGGATGATTTCTAGGGACACACCAGAAACTTTTAGGCGGTGAATGAACTTAGCATTAAGTAACAGTGCGTCGTGTGGTAAAGAGAATTCAGTGATCATCCTCGGTTCCTTCTGATTCTGTCAAAGAACTGGTCTATTTGCGGATGACGGTGTTCCACGCCACTTCTAACACGGTTTCAGTTGTGCTCTGTTTATTTTAACACCATCTATTTTAAGCAAACCCTCTAAAACACATCTTTACGTCTGGGTAGTATTTTTGCATGTCAGCCCGTGTAACTGATTCTGCATACACGAAGCCATAGCACAGGCGATTCTTCAAAGCACGGCCTTTAAAAAACTGCTTCTCTTCATCACTCTCCTCTCTGTGTCTTGCTTCCCCCCCGGACCCAACGTGAAAATCCCTCCAGGGGATCTGGGTCTGCGTCTTCCTTTATAAGAGCTGACGAGGCCCCACGCTGGAACTGGAACCGCAGGTTCCCCCCCCCAGACGGATCTTCACTCCACCAATTTTTTGTCTTTCAAAAACCTCATAATGAACATTTTTTATGTCCAGGTATCTTAAGGCAGTAAAGCAAATCCACAGGTTTCTTTTCAAATACATTTAATGCATTAAAAAAAAATAGAACTAACTTGAGGTTAGTTAACTTCAGGGCCAGGCAAGACAGGTAACGGGGACCAGAAGCGCTCACCTCGCCATGCTCCTGTGTGCAGAGGCCAGGAAGGAAGGGCAGCTCAAGGTTGCTTTTGCTTGCTGTTTCAATAGCACCGGAGAACACCAAAGCCAGGCTCATGCCTTGGGAACAGGGACCGTAAAATACCTGTGACACAAAAACCAAAATGCCTGAGTAAAAACCATGTCACTCAACTGCCTTGGAGACAGCTGTCCTCGAAACTGGCAGCTGCCTGCTCTCTCTTCCCTTCGGTCAGTCAGTCAACAAACAGCACACACTAGGGCACAGGGCTGACCCAGCCTTGGGCCCTGCCCACCTGGATTTTCTGGTCTGGAAGAACCCTTTTGTGACTTAACTTATGAGAGAATGATCCTCCACACCCAGAGAGAAAAGCAGAACTGAGTTAGAGTTCCAATACACACAAGGTCATACAGCCATATCCTCTACTCACACACAGTCCCTCCTGCTCACCCACGTGGGTGTGCACACACATACGCACACTGTAGCCAGCGCCACAATCTCCTGTCCCCCTCTTCCTGCACATATACAAATAATTGAAAGCTACACGGGAGCACTGGGATTGTTGCTGTGGGAACCAGAATTCTGAAATCCCAACTTGTGGGCATCTAAATTATTGCTCTGAATATTACATTCGCTGCAGAGTTGTGCTCTGAATTCTGAGCCATTTCCCCTTCAGGGTTCAGGCTGGGCAGCCAACCAGGGAGCTAGCGAGGAAGGGCAATTAAAGCCTGATTACTTCCTGTCGGGGTGATGGAGTGGCCCCGACAGCACTCACAGGAGGACTGTATCTGCTGGATGTGTGTGTGAGCGCGTGTGCATGCTCATGCTGATGGGGCGTGGGTCCACGGGATGTTCTAGGTGAGGCCCTGAGAATGTGCAGTAGCATGCCCAAACCTTCTGCTTCTGCTTCTGGCCAGGCCCAGATGCCCAAGACTGTAGTAACAACTACAGCCCCAGATCTTCATGGCTTAGCACAAAAGAGCTCTGTTCCTTCTCATACGAAACCTAGCCTGGGTCAACATCCCCTCCACCTCCTAGTGCATCTGGAACCCAGGGCATCTAATATCCCACAGGATGAAGGAGGCTCGCCTCCTCTGCCCTGCATTGGCCCGGAAGTGGACACATGTCATTCTGCCCAGATCATAATGGCCCAAACTTAAGTGTGTGAGAAACAGGGAATGCCCAGGGGCTCACCTGTGAGCATGTGGGCCCCTGCCACAGCTCTCCCCTCAGGCTTGCAAACTAGAACATTCTGGGCCAGAGTGGGATGAACTCCTTGGGGACAGTTCAAATGCTGGTTCTGTTGCTTGCTACTTTGGTGGCCTCAGGTCATGCACGTATCAGTCAGGGTCCCAGCAAGAAGCAGGTAGCACACTCAAAATACAGGAGTTTGGAGGGAAAAGGAAAAGGAGCACTTACGAAAGGTCCTGTGGTAGCCAGCAGCTAGGATCAACTGAGGTCTTATTTCCCAGGGCCCAAGAAGATAAGACCAGAATGGTTAGGAGACCCAGGAGATGGCAGAGGAGAGGTAACCACCTTGAGAGGAGTTGTGACCTTCAGATAAGGGACAGCCTGCTCAAGGGACCAGAGTCAGGGGAATAGAAGCCACAACTTCACTCGCCTCCTTCCTCCCTACTTTGTTGGGGCTCCCCATTGGTTGAACCCAACAGGAGCCAAAAGGCCCAGGAAGATGCTGAGGTCAGCCTCCTGGGGCAGAATGGATTGTGGCTCTGGAGGTAGGAGAGGAATCTATCTGGCCTCTATCATTTGGGCCTCCCTTTCTGAATCTGTAAAATGGGACTGCTATTACCTCCCTTGCTTCTTTGTCAAAAGTAAATGGAGACTGTAAGTGAAGACCTCACGTAGGAAAGACCCTTCGCCAGGTCAGTTTCTCAGCATCTAAAAGCACCCTGGGGTCTGTGGTTCCCAGGCCAGCATGTGCCAATTTGCCTAAAGTCTGGTATGAAATTCTCAAATTCTCCAAACAAGAATGTTTTTCCTAAATCACTCCCATTTCCCAGCTTCTGCCGTAGGCCAAGTATTTTACAGATTGTCTCACTGTAGCCTCATGATATTTTCCTAAGTGTCACTGTCAACAAACCAGGACTGGCAGAGATAGGTGAAACCACCCATCCACAGTCACACAGCCAGCAGATGGGTCTGGCCTCAAAGGCCCACACCGTTCCTCCCTGCTCTACTCCCCGTCCCTCGCCCCCCACATCTTTTAGTTGGTGCCAAGGACCACGTTCAGTCCAGAGACCTCATATAGATAGGCTCCAGAAAGTGCCACCCCCACCCCTACCCGCCATCAGGTATCTCTGCCCCCTGCCTGAGCTCACGCACCCACCACGGCTGCTGCTGGTTCTTTGCAGGTCTGCCGTCTCCAGGCCCTGCAGGCCAGCTCAATGTCAGCAGTGCAGAAAGCAAGACTTTGGAGGCAGGTGAGCAAACATTCTTGGGGGGAGGTGGGGGGAGTCCGTGGTCAACTTGTTGAGACCAAACAGGTGGACGCTTGGGGTAGTGAAAAAGGCAAGCAGACTTTTAGGTGAAGATCCCTGACTTCCAACAACACCACTCCTTCCCGGCCCAAGGGCTGGAGTCCACCATTAGACTCACTGTGAGATCTAAGGTTTCCCGTGTTTGGACAGTCACCAATAAGTGGCAGGCACGGGCAAGGCATGCTTTTAGCACCTTGAGGGGATTTTTTTTGTTTCCAAAATAAGCTAAATCACTCGTGGTTGGGGTGCTGGGGTGCCCCCAGATTAGCCTTGCATTTACTTAGCACATGTTTATTAAGGGCACACTGTGTGTGGAGCACACTGGGGTACAATCCTGGGCAAAAATGGGCCGGTGGTTCCCAAAGGAAGGGTTTTGGAGTGGGAGGACCAACTTTGGCTGCAGCAGTTTATCTTCCATGTGTGACCAACCCCATGTGGGTCCTGAGGCCAACTTCAAGACAGTACCTTCAGAGTAGCTGAGGGGTCCCCTGGGAGGGGACACAAGGCCCCCACTGGGCCAGGGCCCCTGAACTTGAAGTTTGCCCTTCTTTGACAAAGGGTGTCCCCAGAGACAGTGGCAAAGGAGAAATGTTTGTAGGACTGGGCGTCTGGTTCTCTGTCACCTCAGGCCTAACCCTCCTAACCTCTAGAATCGCACTAGAGCCATCCTCCAGACTCTAAAGAGAACCAGAGAGAAGGTCAGGCTTGGAAGGGACTTGGGAGTGACCTAGCCTGGCCCCATTTTGCAGACTGGGAGGCTGAAGCCAAGAGCCCTGGAGGAGGGGTGTTGGCCAAGGTCACTCTGGGTTAGTGTCACTGCAGCTGAATTGAAAGAGGTCCCATCTTGCATCTGACACTTCCAGGGGAGCCGCTGGGGGTTCGCCTGGTGAACGGGAGCAGCCGCTGCAACGGGACAGTGGAGGTCCTGCTCTCGAAGTCCTGGCAGCCCGTGTGCGGGGCGCTGTGGGATAGCAGCGCCTCCGAAGCTGTGTGTCGCGCCCTGGGCTGCGGCACGGCGGGGACAGCTGCCCCGCGGGTCCTTCCGACTATGGAGGTGTCTCCTGGGTCACCCACGGGGAACACCAGCCGGGCCCCGAACGTCACGCAGGCCCTAGCGCCAGCAGTCCTGTGCAGCGGCGCTGAGTGGCGGTTCTGCCGGGTTGTGGAGCGGCCGTGCAGCGGCGACGGGTGGCTGGCCCAGCTCACCTGTGCAGGTGCGTGTGCCCACCCATACCCTCGGGCCCCACTCGAGTTCTCAGTCACCACCCATCGCTCCAAACACTGGACCCAGGCCTTGCTCTGGAACCCGGTGGGGAGAACCGCAGGGAGCCAAATCCGAGCAAACCCCTCCCTTGCTAGTCCTCGAAGTCACCAACTGGTCCCCCTGGGGTTCCAAATCCTCATCTGGTCTGTTGCTTTCCTTACTGGGCCACCTCACACCCCTTCTTTCTGTAGACAGGATCCCTTAGCGCTGCGGCTCCCCTGCCCCAGATCCCTGGCCCAGACCCCTGGCCTGCAGCTCTGCCCACCGGTGGGCAGCCCAGAGGGGATTCCCAGTCCTGCCCTCCAGGTTGCAGGCCCTCTCCCCAGGCCCACGCCCCGCCCACACCCTCCGGCCCCTCCCTTCCTGACCCCGCCCCCTCCACCCAAACCCTCCCACCCTCAGAGACCCGCGATTTGCGGTTGGTGGATGGAGGTAGCCCCTGCGCTGGCCGCGTGGAGATGCTGGAGCACGGCAAATGGGGGACAGTGTGCGACGACACATGGGACCTGGATGATGCCCAAGTGGTGTGCCAGCAACTTAAATGCGGCCGGGCAATCCAGGCCCTGCCAGGATTGCACTTCACCCCCGGCAAAGGGCCCATCCACCGAGACCAGGTGAACTGCTCAGGAACTGAGGCCTACCTGTGGGACTGCCCCGGGCTGCCAGGAGACCAGTACTGTGGCCACAAGGAAGACGCCGGCGCCGTGTGCTCAGGTCAGTGGGTCCTCAGTGGGCACATCACAGAAGGGAGTTAGTTACCATTACACCTAGGCCCAGTGCCCAGGTTAGTGCCAGAGAGCTGGGCCCTGCTCACAGTCCAGGAGGAGAGATGGGACCCAAACAATGCCAGGAGGAGGTGACATTAGGGGTGGGACTCACCCTCGGTGAGAGTCGGTCATCTGGTTTGGAGCAGGAAGGGGGACTGCAGGCAGGGAGTCCTCTGAAGAGCTATTGGGCCGTCCAGGTGAGACTCCAGGTTCTGGTCCGGCCAGTGCTGCTTATTCACATGCACGAGAATGGGGGACACACTTTGGGCAGCCAGGATCTAAAGTGCAGCATCAGGGGTCAGCCGGAGGCGGGGCAGGTGAGAGGGGACCGTAGACACAGGAGGGAGAAGACCCAGATCTGGAGGCTGGAGGGCTGCGTTCTTCTCGGCATCTGGGACCTGGAGTTTCCACCTCGAGGATCTGGACCTGACTCTGCCCCCTGCCCCTGCCCCCATAGAGCACCAGTCCTGGCGCCTGACGGGGGGCATCGACCCCTGTGAAGGGCAGGTGGAGGTGTACTTCCGAGAGGTCTGGAGCACCGTGTGTGACAGTGAGTGGTACTCCTCCGAGGCCGAGGTGCTGTGCCGGGCCTTGGGCTGTGGAACCGCGGTGGAGCAACCCAGGGGACTGCCCCACTCCCTGTCAGGCAGGATGTACTACTCATGTGAAGGAAAGGAGGCCACCCTCTCTGACTGCTCCTGGCGGTTCAACAACTCCAACCTCTGCAGTCAGTCAATGGCAGCCAGGGTCCTCTGCTCAGGTATCCTCCCCCTGCGCACCCCATTCCACCACCAGGTGGGCTGGGAGTGTCACCTGAATCTCTGTACCTAAGGGCTTGCAGCCCAAGGGCCACAGCTTAGACTGGATCAGCAGGGACCATTCCCTTACCATGCGCAAGCAGACATTGGTAGTTAATCAGGACTTTCTTTACTGCAGGTGCCCAGCTCAGTCTCAGAATCATGAATCAAATGCGTATGAAGGCATTATTGCATGCTAAGCCGTGGTCTCCACTGAAGGAAAGGAAACTTTCCAAGTTGGCTCGGGAAATGAAGCCAATTTGCCATCCCTGAGCTGGTGATCATGGGAAAAGTCACCTTAGGAGACACCAGTAATAATAGCTGCAAGAGCATCTGGGCATTGCCCAGCACTCAGGAGCTCATTTGGGTCTAGCCTCATACCTAATCTATGAGGTGATATTGATCATGAGTCACAGTATCATCATCTTACGTACCATAGAGTAAAACATTTGTTTTTTTATTTATGTGAAATCAACTGTTGACATGCTGTCAAAAGGTAATAAGGCCATCTTCCAATTTCAAAGGTATAAGTATGAAAAGTGAGATTGACACCTGAAGAAACATGGTGTTGGTACCCTGTGGAGCTCAGACACTTGATCACGGTGTGATTCTGGCTCTGCCGTGTATCGGCCAGGAAGCTTTGAACAGTCCCTTAATCTGTGTGGCTTCAGTTTCCTGAATACGTGGGCGCTGCTAGGCCTTCCATGTGGCAGCTGGGAAATCAGTCATGTCCGTCAAGGGGCCTGGTAATCCCCGCTCCTATGTGGGCAGAGCTGCTCCATGGGAGTGCAGATTATGGTAATGAGGCTAACACACAAGCGTCCCATCCCCTGAAGCCCACAACTGACTAAAGACTGAATGGAAGAAGGATTTGTGGTCTGCAGCAGATTGTACATAAAGAAGGGATAATTCTTCCGTCAGCCCCTATTCTGACCAAAGCACCTTCCCAGGGTGTAATTCATGATCCTCCTATGGCTGGGGGTGGGGGGAGGCAAGTTTCCTTAGCCATGTGTCCCCGATGGGAACACATCCTGTTCCAGGTCACTTGTCTGTCTAGTTCAGATTCTAACACAGGACCTGGCACACAGGAGGTGCTCAGGAAATGTGTTGAGTGAATGAATGAGTGGTGCTTTCTGGCAGGTTCTCGAAGATTGCAGAATATCTCTACTCCTGAAGTCCCTGCTAGTGTTCAGCCAGCCACCATGGGTGAGTGCTGCTTCTTTTGGAAGCTCAGTTGCCTCTGTGGTGTGTGAGCACGCGCGTGTGCGTGCATGAGCCTGGTAATCTGCATTACCATAATCTGCACTTTTTTTTGGTGGTTTGTCCCCCCACCCCCACATAATGCATTTGCCTTTCTGGGCACTGTGCTCCCCTCCTTGACAACTAGCCCACAGTTCACAGGAGTCTCCTCCCTGACTGCTGTGACCTCCTGCTGGGCTGGAGACCCCGGGGTCCTGTAGTCCTGATGCCCTCCAGTGGGGGCACTCCTGGAGCAGACAGGTGGTAGGCTGCTGAAGGTACCAGCCAGGGTGTGGGTCAGGTTCCAGGCACTGCACCCAGTGCCCCGTCACCCTTATTTCCAGGCCTGTACTCCTCCTGGCAGCTCAATGGGAGCCGTCTCATAACCCTTGCACAGAGGAAGGAAGAAGCGAGGCTCAGAGGCTGAGTGACAGCCAGCGGTGTTGCCCGGGACTGGCACCCACTGCTTTAATGCCAGACCCAGGCTTGGTCTGTCTGCCAGCTGGGTGCAGCTTGGGGGGTATCAGAGCAGACTCCTGGGGTTCAAATCCCAGCTGTGCCTCTTGCTAGCTGTGTGACACTGAGCAATTCTTAACCTCTCTGCCTCAGATCCCTGAGTACAGGGGGTGATGATCACAGTTCGCCTCCCCTAATGCTGAGTTGATTTTTACCGAGCACTAGCACAGGGCCTGCACTGGGGGAGCACTGCCAGCCGTTCTTATGATTATCTAGTGCAGGCAGACAGCCCCTGGCAGCCCTGGGCTACCCCAGAGTACCTTCCCCTCCCGACTGGGTCCCCCTCGCCATCTCAGACATCCCAGACTCGGCTCATGGAGAGAGCAGAGGGGCACAGTCCTGCTGGAGGCCCTGGTGGTGGGCGAGGGGCTCAGGAGGGAGTGAGATGCTGGGAACTGCACAGGCTGCAGGGGGGTACCTGCGGACCCCCAGCACTCCTGTTTCTTCCCGAGGTCAGGGTGGGGGGCCACGCCTCCCCTAAAGAGCAGAGAGAGCAGCCTCCCAGGTCCATGCCCCCAGGACAGCCCTGACCCTGATCCATCAGCTCATCTCCCTGAAGCCCCCCAGCCCAGCTTCCCACCCTGGCCCCCACTGCCACACAGCAGACCCACAGGGAAGGAGAAGTGAGGGCAGGTGAATCCCAGGCACAGAAGGGAGATCCAGCTTTCCTGGTGGCTTGGTCACGGCCAGGGGTGGCTCAGTCACCTCTCCGAGAAGTCAGCCTTGGTTGCCCCCACAAAAAATAAGGTGGTCCTGGTAGGGCCTCATGTCCCCAAGTTCTCTGTCCTTACCTCCATCACAGCACACGTCTCACTATGTGGGATTGGATCTCTGTTGATCTCCCTCTAGAGAGCCCTAAGGAGATCTAGACAGCATCCTGAGGCTTTTAACACTAGTGTCTTAACTGCCATCCCTGGATTCAGTGCCTGGTATGCAGTGGGTGCTCAATAATTAATTGTCTATTGAGCAAAGACTAAGGACCAAAGTCTCGCAGAGAGTGTCACCGGAGGAAAGTTTTGGGCAATAAATTCATTTTGTCAATTATTCATGAATATGCATGTATTGAGCAACTACTGTATACCAGGCACTTAAAGGGAGGAGAAAGTTAGGTGGAAAGGGAGGTGGCTCTGCTGTGGGGAAAACGGAGAGGCAGGCAGAAGGGTGGAGAGTCGCCTGGGCCGCTCCTTTCTCGCTCTGAATGGAGCCCTTATTTCTAGGGTCGTCTGTGACAGTGAAGGTGGAGGACTGGGGGTCCCGGGAGCTGACGCTCCTCATCCCCTGCGTCCTCCTGGCAGTTCTCCTCCTCGTCTCCCTTATCTGCATGGCTGTCGTCCTCTTGAGAGTTAAAGGGAAATACGGTAGGTGGCTCGCAGCAGGGCACAGCAGGCCTCAAGTGTGGCCCTCCCAGGGGCACAGGAGCCTCCGAGGGACCCCAGCAGGAGTGGCGTGATCCAGCAATGGCCACCCAGACCCGCCCCTGGGGAGCTCCTCCTGGTGATGGGAAGGATTTTCCCAGCATGCCTAGAGGAAGCGGCAGACCAGATGGGTGTGTGTGTGTGTGCGGGTGTGTGCGGGTGTGTGCGTGCCTGTGAACAGGTATGTGTGCGCCTCTGTACTGGGGTGTGCAGGGAGCATGAGGAGGAGGTGTCTCATTGAGACCAGAACCCGGAAGACAGAGAGGGCAAAAAATGACGTGTAGACTCTCTGCCCGCCCTCCCTCAGCCCTCCCTGCTCCAGCGAACCAGCAGCACCTTCCCACCACCATCCCAGCAGGGAGCAATAGCTACCAAGCGGTCCCCATCACCATCCCCAAAGAAGAAGGTAGGCTGTCACCCACCTGGTGGGGAGGGGGACAGGAAGGGTGTCGGTACCACCCAGGTCTAAGCAGGACCTGGCTGGGGGGAGACCTGTGCAGGTCAAGTCCCTCTGTGGCTTGGACTGAAATTCCAGTCCAGTCTTCCTGGGACTCCGGGCTTTCCAGTTCTGGATAAACGTGGGCCACGGACACTCGGGATCGTGGTTCTCAGAGGGAACCTCTGCTCTACTAATTGGCTCATCCCTTTGTGATCCTGGCACGTCCTGCAGTATCCTGCCCCAGCAGCTGCCCTGCAGAGCCCCATCTAGATTCTCCGGGGACATGATTTTATTTCATATTTTCTGACTAAAGACGATCGGATCAGTTGTCTCAATCAATTGGATCAATTACCTCTTGAAAGGCTTGCCCAGGAGTTTGAGTTGAATCATTTGCATTCTGAGCAGATCCGATCACCTTAATTTGGGAAGCGTTCAATGCCATGGAAAGCAATAGAAAACTCAGCCACACATTAGGAAGATGATTTGCACGCAGTACCCATGTATTTGAGAGGAGGCTATAATAGAGCGTGGCACCCGCTGAGCCCAGGGAGCCTCACGGAATAGTACCACCTATAATTTAGAATCAGGTAGCCTGCTTCCCTGGGCAGGGGGAGAACCTCTCTGTGCCTCAGTTTCTTCAACTATAAAATGGGGTTGATAATATCCCTATTTTGCTGAGTTATTATGAAGGTTAAATGAGACCATATTTTGTACATGTTAAATATGTTAAAATAGCGCCTGGCACATGGTATTAGCTAAATTAATAAAAGCCGTTTCGTTCCCCATATTTGACATGGGGGAGGACCTTGGCAATCGGGGTGGAGGGTCCTGTACAAGATGGACCACCTGGCGCTCTTCCTGCCACCCATTCTCTGGGCACCCCCATGTCCTCCTGCCCACCGCATGGCCTGTCCTCCACCCCCGGCCCTGCTCTGTTCTCTCCCCAGTTCCCAAGCTGCCCATCCAAGTCCGGGTCCCGCCCCCCGAGGACTCCAGCTCGGACTCTGACTATGAGCACTATGACTTCAGCTCCCAGCCTCCCGTGGCCCTGACCACCTTCTACAGTGAGTGCAGGGCCACCTGGCCGCCTCAGGGAGAAGCCCCAGCTGATCTGGGACCTTCAATAGGCCTGGCTGGACAGCACGGCCCTCTTAATTCCCCCCCCCCCCCCCGCTGTGACTGTCAGTGGCCCTGCGCTCAGGTTTTCAATGCCTGTGACCCCGGAGGGACTTGACTCCCACCCCTGTCTCTGGCCACGCAGGGTCTCAACGCCACAACCAGGCCCTGGACATTCCCCTGAGGGGCCATCTGTGTGAGGAGTGGGAGGTGCAGGCGGGGGACGCTGGGATGCCCCGCTGGCCTGCCTGGCCCCTCACCCTCTCTGTGACCCTCCAGGGTCCTGCCTGCTCCAGCTCCTCCCCTGCCTGCTGGGATTTAGAGGAAATGGCCCCCACAGCAGGCCCAAGGTGGTGCTGGGGGTGGGTGGACCAGAGGGCCCCCCAGGTCTTGAAGAGTCAGTGGAAGCCTGTTAGACGTTCCCAGCCAGACTCGCTTCTGCTGTTGAGTTGCGATGGGAGTTTGTCTGTGTGCGACAGAGACCCCCGCAGGACAGGGCCCTGAGAAGTGGGCGGCTTTCTAGCTGCTCTGCAGTCCCTAAGACGTCACTCCTGTCCCCACTGTCCCCTGGGCCACGTTCCCATGGCAGCCTACAGGAAAAGCCAGGAGTCGCAGCCTCTGTGCCCAGGCTGAGACTGCGGGCTGCAAGACAGGCAGGCACTGGCCACCACCGGCAGCATGTGTCCAGACCCAGGCCAGAGGGAGAAGGGGAGCAGGCAGCCAGCCCCGCCCGCCTGCTGGCTTGGCCTCCCGGGAAGGGGTGGGAGGTGCCACGTCTGGGAGCCCCAGGAAGGAGTCCTCAGGACCCGGGACCCTGAGCCCAGGCACGGAGGACACACTCGGAGTCCCAAATCCTGTGACACTGGGACTAAAGTCAGTGGTGCTGGGTTCCAGGACTGGCTCCTGTCCTGGGTGCTTAAGACTGAACCTCCGTCCGTCCGTCTGTCTCACTCTGAAACAGAAGGTGCCCCAGGGCCTGTGACAGGATTCTAGCCCATGGCTTCTGCTGGGGACAGGTTCCTCCCAGGGCCCCATCAGTCCGTTTCTGGAGCCACCAGGTCCCAGGAGGAAACCCAGGCTCCACTTTTCCCGAAGTGGTGGGAGGCACAGGGCACTCGGGCCTCTGGCCAGAAGCCGCCTGTCTCGCACGTCAGCAGTCGGCCTGGACCAGGGCGGGGGCTGGAACCCTGCAGGAAAGGCCGACCCCCTCTCCCTGTGGTGTCCCCCCAGAGAACCGCAGCCTCCTCCCAGGCCCCGAGACAGGGAGGTGAGCCTTAGCCCTCCCCACTGCCACCTCTGCTTTTTGCAGATTCCCAGAGGCACCGGGTCACAGAGGAGGAGGCCCAGCAGAGCAGGTTCCAGATGCCCCCTTTAGAGGAAGGTGAGTCTGGGTGGGGGTCGTGGTGAGGTGGTGGGTGGGACGCCGACCTGGCCTCAGCCTCAGGAGCTCAGCTCAGCTTGAGACACACCGGCAGCAACCTCCCTCCATGGAGGGGCCCTGACTTTAACCATTCCTAAAGGCAGTAAGTTCTTTCTGGAGTCTCATTTAAGGCCCTCTTAGTATGTTGCTTCCTCTCTCCTCATCATTCTCTCTCTACCGACGCAGGGGCTGAGGAGCTGCATATTTCCCACGTCGTCCCAGCAGCCATCCCTGCACACCACATTGCAGACCGTCCCTCTCTGGTCCCCCAGTTTCACCCAAGGATCAACAGTGGGTCCAGCACATCTTCTGGGGAGGATTACTGCAACAGCCCCAGCACCAAGCCACCTCCGTGGAACCCCCAGGGGTTTTCTTCAGAGAGGAGCCCCTTCCAGGAGCAGCCCCCCAACCTGGAGCTTGCTGGGTCCCAGGCAACTTTTGCAGGTAGCTGTGTGTCCCCTTGTCTTGCATCCTGTAGCCAGCCTGGCTAGAGGAAGCACAGAGTGGAAGCCCTAAGCCACACCAACTTCAGGATTCCAGTTCCAGATCAGCAGTGATTTGCTGTGTTACCTTGGACAAGTGTCCTCCCCACTCTGGGCCTTCATTTCCTCACTTGTCACACTGGGGTCTTGGTACTCCGGAGGGCCTTCCAGCTCCAGCAGTTCAGGAGCTGGCTGTGTCCTGGCAGAGGGTCATTGGTCCTGTGGGTCCCAGCAGGGCCCTCGGTTGATGACAGTTCCAGCACCTCATCTGGCGGAGAGTGGTACCAGAACTTCCAGCCGCCACTTCAGCTCCCCTCGGTGGAACAGCTCCCCTCGGTGGAACAGCTTGAGTGCCCAGGTGCTGGGCAGGGGGAGAGACCCTGGGAGAGGGGACGGAGAGAGAGACTGGGGAGTGAATGAGTTGGGCGGGGCGGGCTCTGGATTCACTGGATCCATCAGCCCAAGGGGGGAAGGGAGGAAGGCGGGAGAAGGAGAGGGAAGGGATGCGGGTCCCACGAGGGGTAGATCCGCAGTGAGTGAGAGGCTTGTGAGTGAGCTCCTTTTGGGGCCGGGATTCAGGCAGAAGCAGCAGGTCGGCCCCTGGGGGAAGCCTGCCTGGACTCCAGCCTCAATAGACAGCCAAGGCTCTGCCCTTGGCTGACACCCTGGCCCAGAGGTGCAGTGAGGACCCAGGTCCAGACCTGCTCACTCCGTCCTGTGGGGCAGCAGGGCAGTGACTGGGCCTCCTCCCTGTCCCCACAGGGACCCACAACCCCCATCGGGACTCCACCGACCAGGAAGACTATGATGACATCGGAGCTGCCTAGCCTGGGTCCAGCCCGGCTCCAGGGAGGGCCCCTCTCTGCCCTCCTGCTCCCCTCTCCCTGCTTTCCATCAATCCCAGGGGTCGAGCCTTCCCTGGGGAGGTGGAAGGGAACGTCCCTGAGCCCCGCAGTCTCCGTCCATCCAGCAGACTGCCCACACGGCCCCAAACAGTAGCCCCAATGGGGGTGGCCCCGGAGCGTGGGCTCCCTCTCAGGGTGAACAAGCAGGGCTTGGGCCATCTCTCCGGAGCTCTAGAGGGTGGTGCTGGGTGATCCTACCCTTGGGTGTCGGGGCATTGATTTCCTGAGCCTCAGGTAGCTCAGAGGTACTAAGAGTGGCAGAAAGGGCTCATCCTGATGCCACCCACAGAGGCCCTGGACTGGGATGGCTGAGCACAGCACCCTGAGAGGTGGGTGCCAGCCACACACACTGGCTGAGCCAGGCCCTCACTCGCTGTGGTCACTGCACGGCGCGGCCAGCTGTCAGCAAGTAGGATGACCATGCGTCCCACCTAAGAGCCAGGGCCCGGGGCCAGTCCTGCCTCTGAGACTACCACAGACCCAGACGGTTCTGCTGTGCCCATCCCTGGACACTGATCCTTATTCTGAGCTTCTTATGGTTTATGAGAACTTGGGGGCCCAGTCCCCATCGGGGGAGGGGAACAGAGATGATTTCCAGGAAGGGCCCAGAGACTGCACGAAGCCCCCCGGTGAACCAGAGAATATGCAGCCCTATGCTGAGAGCCACACGTGTCCAGGCAGCCTCCAGAGGCTCTGCCAGGCCTTTGGCGTCCTGTGCTGATGATCCTGAGATTAAACTGAAATGCTGAATGAAACCAGGACGTGGAGTGAGAGTCCTTGACCTTGGCCAGGCCCAACTATGTGCGTGGGAGCATGCGTGTGCGTGGGGTCGCCGCAGATGAGGAGAGGCGATCTGGGGCCTTTATCTAGGGAGTGTCCAAGGGACACCAGCAAGAGCGCGAGGAAGACAGGAAAGGACCGAGAAAGTGTTCTTGAACAGGCTGATGTTGTGGGCAAGTGCCCTGCTGAGTTCCGGGTCTTAGGACTGTCCCGCCAAGGGCAAGGGAGCCGGGACACTGGTCCCCCACCTCTGCCTGCCTTAGGGGCCACCAACCCCCTCACGCCCACCCCCAGTACCCCCCAGCTGCCGTGTATGGGGTGAGCTGAGCCTGCCCCAGGGTCCAGAGGCACTGCCACCGGCAGAAGGCACACCTCCTAGGGCGACGGTGCCCGTGCCGGGGAGGGTGCTCTGCGCGTGGGCGGGCGCGGCTGGCAGTGGGTGTTGGGTGCCGGCCAAGCAAGAGGCAGCTGTTAACCATTTAAGCAACGAGGACGTGAGAGTGAGCTGGAAACCCTCGGTGGCCCTGCACCGTGGAGGATGTTTGGGACACAGGTGCTGTGCTGAAAGAGCCCCCCTGCGTCCCCGGCCAAGGGACTGCACACCGCCCAGGAGGGGTGGAGCTGGGCTGGTGGAGACAGGACTGCAGCCCTCTGTCCACTCAGTGGGGATGGAGGGGACAGGGCCACGGGTGCCCTTGCTGGGCAGCGGGGCGGGGCCTGCCTTCCGTTTGCGTCCCAGGGGTGGAGAGAAGGCAGGCGCTCCCCAGGGCAACCGTCACAGGATGTGGTTTCCTGTGATGGGCCCCCCTGGGCCAGCGGGGGATTCCTAGGGGAGGAGCCACGGCTGCGGTGGGCGGGGCCGGTCTCCCGCGGAGCCGGGGTGAAAGCCTGTTATGTTAGACAAGGGTTCAATGCCAGGCTCCAGCCTGTCCTGGCTGGGTGTCCTCGGGCAAGCCACACAACATCTCTGAGTGTCTCCTTGCTGTACATTTGTCTGTAGGGTGTGCACGGCAGGAGAGCCCCACTCCAGGTGGTGGAGAGGGTCAGAGGTTTGAGAATGAGTGTCCCCTCTCATTGGTAGACCAAGAGGATGAGCGAGAGACCTCCTTAGAAGGAGGAAGGGGAGGGACACGCTGAGGTTTGGAGGCGGAGGGACTTGTCCAGGTCACGGAGTTAAGAGCAGAGTCCCAGTTCTGCCCTGTCCCCACCCTCAGAAGGACCTCAAAAACCTTCCGGTCCACTTCTCCCACCTGGCCAGAGCTGCCCGCCTCAGCAGAGACACCCCCAGGCACACAGGGCCAGAGAAGGAGAAACCCTGACACTTGTCCCCTGACACTCCTCTCCCTGGACAGTCTGGGGACACAGGCTGAGGCGAGGTAAGGGAACTGAGGTCCAGAGGGTGACCACAAGGCCTAAGGAAGATGATGAGATAGGAATTTGGGACTAGAGGGACAGACTGAGTCTCAAAGGAAGTGCCCCCAAAGTGTTAAAATCAGGAAACACCAGGGAACCTCTGAAATGCAGAGCACGCCCACAAACCGTGGCCACTCCTGAGCGGCAAGCCCTTGGCCCTGACCTTGACCCATGCCCTTAGAACATGAGGGCACCAGGGAAGTGCCGAGAAAACTGGCTGGAAACTATGCAGCTCCGTCCGGGCTCCACTTCCAGTCCACCCTAGCAACTGTCCCTCTGTGAACCTCAACAGCCCCTGCGCGCCCCACTCTGGACCTGGCCTGCTCTCCCTGGGGACCACCTACTTTCCTAAGTGAACCTCGATGCCCTCGGCTGCCTGGGGCTGAAGTCTCCCCTCACATGCGCCAAGAACCAGCTGTTCCAGTCCCCGCCTCTCTGGGAACTCCTCCCGCCCCTCTTTGGAGACACCTCCTCTCCTGGGACAGCGATGGGCGCTGCACCCAGAAAGACCCTTCCCCATCTCCACGACTGCTCCTGAGTGAACCAGCATGTGCCAGGCAGAGCCGGGTCAGGGAAACCCAGATACGTGGTGTCCCGTAGGCCCTGACTGACACGGGGAGCTGCCGGCTGGCAGGGGAGCTGAGAAGCAGCAGGTGGCTTTCCTGCTCCCTCAGCAGCCCCCAAGGATCAGGATGCCTCAAGGATGTTACGTGAACCTGGCAGGTGGATCCCTGCTGTGGGAATGGACAATATCCCAGCTGTGAGCTCACAGCCCTGCTAGTCCAGGGAGAGAAGGAGGTTCTGGGGAAGCACTGGTCCTGCTTGAGCTGGAGGAAGGCCATCTAGAAAGGGTCACCCTGGGAGGGATGCCTGAGCTGCTCCTGCAGGCTGAAGGGGCAATAGTGACCCAAGCTGAGAGGGAGGCGTTCCAAGCCGGCGGGAGTGATGAGCTCAAGACAGCAAGAGACTGAGGCTGGGGACAGTCGATTCTTATACCAACCCTGTTTTGAAAGCCATAGAACTAAGGCTCAGAGGGGGTAAGTGAAACTCCCAAGGTCACACAGCTCAAGCGTGGCCATTGGGATTTAAATACAGGACATCTAACTTCAGAAGCTGAGCATTGACTTTGCCTCTTCTGGTGGAAACTTGTTCCTGTCCCTGTGGCATTAGAGCCGTGCTGAGGGGCCCAGCCAGAGCCCCAGCCTATCTATTTGGAGACAGCGGCCTATCTGTCTACCAATAGCACAGCCCCGTGGTGCACTCTGGGATGTGGGGCTTGGGGTCACGACCTGGGTACCCATGCAGAGCCAGACTCTGTGCTGAGCCCTGAGGGCACAGAGAGGAATGAAGCCTGGCTCTTACCTTTGGGGAGTTTACAATCTGGAGGGGACTGACAGAGATGGATGACTGCAGTATGTCATCACAGATTGGTGGTGGGGGTGACAGTGAGGTGACAGTGATCAGGTAGGTTGCGTTTACCATGTGCCCAGCAGGCATTATGTCATAAGGGCACTCTGAGAAGGTATCATCTCCTCTCTTTATAAATAAGTCAACTGAGTCCCAGAGAAGTTAAGCAACTAGCCAGAAGCCACACAGCTTGGTGGGAAGCATCACTTTTCTACCTAGTTCAGAAACCCAAATGTGAAACACTGCATGGCATAGTGAGGGTGCATCATGGGCACGTTTAACCCACACGAACTTCAGTGTCTGCTCAGCAGCAAAAAGAAAAGAGCCACGGAGGACACCACTCCTCCCCGTGGAGCCTGCTGCCCTGTCTCTCCTCTCTAATCGCCTGCCGTCCCTCCCTCCCTCTTTTTAAGTGGGAAATACTCCTAAGGGGCTCAAATCTGCAACACCAAGGACCCACGGCAGGATGCTCTCGTCCCCTCCTCCTGCCTACCCTTCCCTTCCCCTGTCCCACCTCACCCCAGTGAATGCATCGGCTGATGCCAACAAACAGACCTGCCACCTCTGCTGTCCCTCTTTCCTATTAAAAATGGGGTTCTGTCCACACACTCAGGCTCAGAGAACTTCCTCCGGATCCTGAAGAGTAACGTCAACGTGTTCAAGGTCCACCCCACGTGCCGCTCAAGGCCTTAGGACCTCCACAGCAGACGCGGCTCCACCACGTGGCACCGGAGGTTGTGCAGTCAGAGGAGAAGCCGCTGCCTGGGCAGGGTTCGTTGGGGAAGGTGTGACGAAAGGGGGGACACTGGCAGGCCATTGAAGGGTGCGCGGGGTTTGCCGGATGGAGCGTGGAGGACGTTCTCAGGGACTCTCACGTCAACCTAGCAGCATCGTGAGACAGTCCTGACACCTTTCTTCCCACACACATCCCTCCTCCAGCCCGTCACTCCCGAATTGCTGGGGGACATCAATCAAGGACCCTGAGAACTGCAAGGACACCATAAACCATCTTGTGACCACCAGACCCACGCCGACCCCTCGTGCCTTCCGGGACCCTCCCCTCCCCGAGTCTCCTTTCACAGAAGAACTGGAGTGGGCCGGGGGCTTTGGCGCTCAGGTGGCCGCGCTCTCATCCAGCATCTCCGCTTCCCTGGGTGAACCTCTGGCACCCGACTGGCACGTCCTCAAACTCGTCTCCGTGACATTTGTCATGGAACCCACTCATCCCGAGGTCCTCAGTTGAGGTCCCCATCTCAGGAACTGAGTCCTCTGTGACACAGGATGGTGCTCATTGCCCGAGAAAGGGCACGGGAGAGAAGGACCCGGGCACAGGGGAGTGACGAGCAGTTTCTGGGGCAGGGGAATGACCTGGTAGGACAAAGCTCCTGTCATGAAGCAGCGTGAGGGGCAGGAGCCTGAGGAACAGAGGCCAGATTGGAGGTGGCCACGGAGCACAGGTGGCCACGGAGCACAGGTGGCCATGGGGCACAGGTGGCCAGGACTGGGGATGAGATGAGGGACGGGTGAGTGAAGGCTCCCAGGATGCAGAGCACAGACAGATGACTTCCCAGCATGCAGCCTCCAGCCCCAGGGGAGGGGATGGTGGTGACATTAACAGCAGCAGCTGCCATCCCGAGTCCTCGCTCCACGTCAGATGGGGACACAGCATGGACACCAGCCTTGTTGATCCCATCTTACAGCTGAGGAAACGGAGGCTCGGAGGCTCCCCCTTCACCGTGGAGGAAGGACCACAGCTCCCCCGAGGGTGGGACGGGCCCACGGAGCTCTTGCTCTGCCTACTGACTGCATGCCCTGCTGGGCAGCCATGTGCCCTGCCGCAGGCCCCGTGGTTCCCCTGCACCCCCAGACGCCTGGAGAGCCCCTGGAGCTCTGGGGGATGGGGGGAGAGCCCAGGCCCGGGCTCCCCTTCCCCGTCCTGCTGGTACTCATCCCTGTCCCTGGAGACCTCACCTGCGAGGTACACCTGCCGCGCTCCACCCCCTCCCCATCCCCCATCTGTGGTTTCCCCTTCCTCTCAGAGACTCCCTGGACAGCTCTGGGGGTGGGCAGAGGAGATGGGCACCTGCGTGGCCACTCAGGGGGCCCCTCTGGGCCACCTGGCCTGCTGAGAATGGGACGGGGTCTCCAGAGCAGGGCGGCGCAGGGGAGCCCCGTGAAGGGAGAGCTGAGTTCAAAGTCGCCTCAGTGGAAAGTTCATCTCCCACCACATCCTTCAGCTGTTTACCAGCTCGACAGGGCTCTGCATCCTGACATGAAAAGAGGCTCACCCTCGACATCATCATGGAGGAAGGACCAAAATAGCAACTGAGGAAGACAAGCAGGCGGGGGAGGGAGAGGAGAGAAGGGGATCCGAGCAGACAAGGGAAAGGATGGGCAGCAGGGCCTGAGGAAGCCCTGTGTCCACCCCCACCTGTGTCCATCTCCACCTGTGACCACCCCCACCTGTGTCCACCCCCGTGTCCACCCCCATGTTCACCCCCACCTGTGTCCACCCCCTATGTTCACTCCCACCTGTGTCCACCCCCACCTGGGTCCACCCTCCCCGTGTCTACCCCCATGTCCACCCCATGTCCACCCCCACCTGTGTCCACCCCCCTGTGTCCGCCCCCATGTCCACCCCCACCTGTGTCCACCCCCATGTCCACCCCACCTGTGTCCACCCCCCATGTCCACCCCCCTGTGTCCACCCCCATGTCCACCCCCACCTGTGTCCATCCCCCATGTCCACCCCCACCTGTGTCCACCCCCCATGTCCACCCCCACCTGTGTCCACCGCCGTCTGAGCAGGAGAAGTGGCCGCAGGATGGGGGCAGGATGGGCAGGAGGGGGTGGGGGCGCTTTCCTGGGGAGGGAATCCAGCCCCCCAGGATGGCAGCCAGTCCTGCTCTCCCTTTCCAGGCCACCACTTCTCCAGATGGCCACCCCCCTGAGTCAAAGGAGTAGGGGACCTGTGCCCTGGGGCAGGGACCCTGCTGAGAAGTATTTGGTTCTGAAGGACCAGCTCAGGAGCATTCCCCTGCCTCCGAGTGCCCTTTCCTGGAGCCTGGCTGGCCTCACTGCCCACACCTTGACCCCCTCACACAGCTGGGGAAGGAAAATGACCCACGTCCACACTCGCCCAGGGCCACCCAGTTCCCTCTTCGAGAATCCATCGACCTGACCCCGCTCCAAGCTTCCCCTCCTGGGGTCCAGGCGGGTCCAGGTGGCTCTCATCCAACAGGAGACCCTCAAATAGTGGGTCAGCTGTCCCCCAACTCTCCTGAATGTGGGGCAAGTTCTGCAGCATAGGACAGAGAGCACCTGCCACCCAATAATTGCAGCCCCAGCACGGGGATCTGTCCCTGGCAGGGGCCCCACGAGAACTCAGGCTCAAGCTCACCCTCTGGCAGGACTCTCAAGCCCTTCGGAGGGCCCGCTGAGCCTGGTGCAGTGGCACACGCCTGTAATCCCAGCGACTCGGGAGGCTGAGGCAGGAGGATGGTAACCTGAAGGCCAGCCTTGGACACTTAGGAGATCTTTTCTCAAAAATACAACTAAAACAGCTTGGACTGTAACTCAGTGGTCAAGGGCCCCAGGGTTCATCCCAGTACCAGAGGGTCGGGGAAGAGGGCCCTTCTGAGATCTAGAGCCAGGCAAGGCCACCCACCATAGCCTCTGTCCCCAGGCCACCTGCCCTGGGGAGAGGTAGTCCAGGCCACAGTAGCCAGGTCACTGTGCTCATGTTGAGGCTCCTTGGCTGCGGGGACTCTCAAGGGTGGGGGTGATGACTATGGACCCCTGCCCCATAATGACCCCGAGAGCCCACCCTTCGTTCCAGCTCACTGGTGTCCCCGCTTGTCCCCACCCCCTGGACAGGCTTTCCTCTCTGTCAAGGTTATCGGGCACCTGCAGCTGGGACCTACAGGCACCACCTTGCACAAGCACATCTACCTCCCAGGCCCCACCAGCACCCAGGGGAGAGCCCAGCACCCTCCTCTGCTGGGTGAGGTGAGCCCCCACCCAGGCCTGGGACAGTCCTCATTGCCTTAGCCCTGGACTACTTTGTCTTCTTTTCGTTACGTGGTTTTTCTTTCAATAGAGATACTGAAATAACTCGGGGTCAGCAACCCCCGAACTTGCCTGAACATCCAATGCACAGTGACATTCTTTGTCACAAGATCATGACAGTCACCCTCTGCTCCCAAACTCATGGCCCCTTCTGCTGCTTTTAAAACAGATTTTTTTTTAATTTATTTTTTTAAACAGAAATTTATTTTTAAAGGAATCTTCAGACATTTTACAAAACATCAGCAGGTACTGTTCAAACATGGTGACGTCACAAAATACAAAGATTCAAGAACTGTTTCAGACTAAAGGAGCCGAGGAGACATGACAGCCAGGCATGGGGGCTCTCACCTCTGATCCCAGAGACTCAAGAGACTGAGGCAGGAGGATCAAAAGTTCGAGGCCAGCCCGGGTAATTGAGGGAGACCCTATTTCAAAATGAAATATAAAAAGGTCTAGAGATATAGCTGTGTGGTAAAGCATCCTTGGGTTCAATCCCTAGTACCACAGAAAGAGAGAGAAGGGGAGGGAGAAAGGAGGCATCTAGGAATTCTTTGTATTATGCTTAAAACCTTTTTTATATCTGAAATTGTATTAAAATTGAAAACCTGCCGGATGCAGTAGGGCATACCTGTAATCCCAGCAGCTCGGGAGGCTAAGGCAGGAGCCTGTTCACGAGTTCAAAGCCAGCCTCAGCAAAAGCAAGGTGCTAAGCATCTCAGTGAGAACCTGACTCTAAATAAAATGCAAAATAAGGCTGGGGGTGTGGCTCAGTGGTTGAGTGCCCCTGAGTTCAATACCCAGTGCCAGATAGAGATAGATAGATAAAACCAATTTAAAGGACACTTGTGTTGCAATTGCAAGTGGAAAACTGTTATCTTCTGGTATAAATTGAAAATGATTCTAAAATAAAGCAACACTGGTACTCTTGCTGGATACGTTTGTCTGCGCAGGTCTGAGCGGAGGACTTCCCCTTCCTGGCCAGACGCCAAAACAGCCAAACAGCCAGAGGGAGAGGAGGGAAGATGTCCTCACCCCCACCTGGAGTGTCTCCTAGCTGTCATGAGAAGACAGGCACCGAGTTAAAAAGGACATTGCTTCCCACTGTGTAGAGTCCCGTGTCCTTGAGTTCCAGAACATTGATTCCACGAAAGTCTAATGGCACCCTTAGGACCGGTTCCACTGGGACGCCCTGGTGCCAGAGGACAGGCCCTCGTCCTCAGGAAGCTCACAGCCCGGCGGTCCTAGGTGGAAGGTGTCGAGGACAGGGCAGGCCCCTCTGAATCCCAGTGTTCCCAGGGCCCAGGTGTCCGGGGTGGCGGCCGCAGAGCTGGCAGGGACCCCAGGAACTGAGGCAGCGGGAGCAGCTCAGAGCTGGGGAGGAAAGAGAGCATCGTCAGTGGGGGGGATGAGCGGCAGGACCGGCCCGCCTCTTCACCCCAGGAAAACCAGCCCCAGGGTCGCGGGTCCCTTAAGCGCCTGCTGGGATTCCTGCTGTCCCTGCTGCCTGCAGGCCCTTCCTCCCCAGCGCCAGACTGCTAATCTCTCAAAGCCACCATCACCATCAGTAATAAAGACAGCCTGACTTGCCTGATATTTTTGTCACTCACACTCTGACGGAGGTCCTGGGGCAGGAGGGGGACCCTGGAGGTGAAGACTTCTAACCCATGAGGTGTGCAGGTGAATGAGACCGGTCACCTCCTGGCCAGGGCCACGCTTGTCCACTGTGGTCACTCTCCCCCCGCCCCCACCCGCGGTACCATACTGAGCTCTCTGGAAGGAGCCCACGGTGCACAGCCCACCCTAAGGAGTGGGGAACTGCACTCCACCCCTTGAAGGGCAAAGCTTCTCCATAGATATTTGAAGTATTTCCTCAGGGGGGTTTGCCTCTGCTCCTCTATCTGTTCAATTATTTATATATATATCAGCCGAGCCCAGTAGTGTTTACGCTGGACTATAGCCCAGTACATTTTATTTTATTGCTCCATTTCTCCCGTTTCGGCCATAGTGAGCAATTTCCATTGGCCCCGTGTGACAGTCTCACATCCTGTCCTCCTGGGTTTGTCTTGAGCATGTCCTCCTTATTTTCTGGTCCTATTAAATGTTCCAAGGCTTTAATAAAGGAAGGGTTTTATTGTGGTTGTTTTTGAAACTGGGTCTCATCAAATTGCCCAGGCCGGCCTCAAACTTGTGATCCTCCTGCCTCAGCCTCCAGAGTAGCTGGGATTAGGGATCCTAGATGCGCACTGCCACACCCATCTTAAAAGGAAGGAAATTCTGACTCTTGCTGGGATGTGGATGAACCTTGAAGACCTTATCCTCAGAGGAAACAGACTAGGCACAAAAAGACAAATACCATACAGTTCCATTTTTAGGCAAATCACAAAGACAGAAAGTAGAGTGGTGGGTGGCAGGTGCCGGGGACCTGGGGTTGTGCAGAGGCAGGTATCGGGAGTATGGTAGAGATGGTGTGCTGCAGTAGGTGTAGATGGTCATAAAACATTACATTTACGATCACTGAACTATATGCTTAAGAACAGGTACATTTTATGTTATATGTGTTTACTATCATAAAAATATTGAGGGGGAAATAAAAAGACGCTCAGGCTCATCTGGTTCATCCCCTGCTGCAGCCTTAGAATCAGCCCCACTTTCCCAAGGAGCGCTGCTTCCTTTAGATGGGGAATATCAGAAAATGGGACCTGGGTGCTGCGTGTGGCTGCTCCTAAGCCTTGAGTCTCCGTTAAGGTGGACACGAGTTCATACTGATGTCCCAGCCCTAACCCCCGGGGATCCTCCTGCCCTCTCTTTTCTTGAACTGTAACCCCCCCACCCCATGTCTTCTCAAAACAACCTAACCAGTGTTTCTTGAGCACCTTCTACAGGTCACTTCTCTGCTCATCTCCAGGGATGCCCGGGGTGGGGGGTAAGACGTGGTGCTGCCCCCCCTGTGGCTGCCCCCGCCAGTGGATGTTGGCTGAACAATAATCGAGGGTCTTGGTGCCAGAGTGACTGGTTTTCGCATCCCAAGGAAGGGGACTGTACAGAAACAGGAAGCAGACGGGAACGTAGCTCCAGCAGGCAGGGGCTGTTGCCTCCCCACCGCACCCCGGCACCCCAGCACCCCAAGGAGAGTCTGGCTCCCCGCAGATGCTCAATAAATGCTTGAAAATGGGTCCGGAGGAGCAGTCCTCCGTTTCCCTGGGAGCACCTTTCAAACGCCTGGCGCTTTTGTTCCGCACAAGACACACCTCAAGGTCCCCTCCTGCGCCGAATCTGAATCACCCAGAATCACCCAGAATCACCCACGTCGTCGGGGCCGGTGGGAGCTGCTGCCCGTCTGCCACCCACCTTCCTAACCGTGCTGCTGGGTGCGGTTATCTAGTCACATGGTCTGACTCTATGAAGGTGAGTGGAAAATGGAAACACCAAGGCTTGATTCCAACGGGAAGAGGGGGTCTCGCTGACCCAACCCGGCTAAGTCCCAGCGGAGACCCCCGAAACTGGTCCTGAGGTCCACCTGGTCACGTGGCCTGGCCTGGCCATTACAGGGGGGTTGGGATGAGGAGCCACCAGGCAGGCACTCATGCCGGCTAAGGAAAAGGCTCGGCAGCGTGTGCGCAGCCTCGGAAGGTCTGGGTTAACTGTCTCTGAGGAGAGGTAGGTTTGCTCCTCCTTTGACATGTTTCTATAAATAGGCCCGCTACAGCCTGAACATCTGTGTCCCACAAAGGTTTTAAAAAGTTGTGAATGATGTCACCATCTCCCCCATTCCTGCCCCAATTTCAGACGAGGAAGGGGCTCGGCCTTGCCCCTCCCCCGCTCTCCCCAGGCAGCCCCTCCCCACCCAGGTCCAGGACAGGCCAGTTTTCTGAGGGTCCCAGACACCACCCCTGCTGTCCTTCTCCCTGTGTCCTGAGCCAAAGGGGCCCAGGCCTGCTGGGGGACAAAAGAGCCCCTTGAGCAGTGAGGCAGTGACACCTCTGATCATTAGCACCCTTTAGCGTATCACTTTTTAATCAATCAAGATGAAAAGATGAGGCGTGATCAGAAAGCCGGCCTGGGGCGGTGTCCCCAGGCAGAGTGTCTGTGCCGCCTGCTTAGAACCAACTCCTGCATTGCCTCCAGTTTTCATCTAATTTGCGAAACATAAATCCTGCTCCTGCTCCAGTCCCTCTCCTCCCCTTCCACCAGGCCTCTGTGGCAGCTACTGTCATTATCTCTGTCATCTAGGGGGGACAAGTGACATGAGATCCAAAACTCAAACCCAGACCCGGGAAACCTGGGCCCTGGCTCTGCCACCGCCCTCGGGTCTCCAGGACCAGCCTGGCACCAGGGGAGGGAAGAGAGGATGGACCCTTCTCCTGATCCCCTCCAGGGCTCCGATTTTCCTCCAAGAGAAGAACGCCCACGCGAAGCCCGGAAAGCCGCCCTGGGCGTTGTGCCTGCGATGAGTTTATCGTCACCATCTCCGCAGCCGCCCCCTCCCCGGGGTCTGGATCTGTGGGGCGCTGAGCACCTCCGGTCTGAGAGGCTTCCTTAGGTGGGTGGAGGGGCCACCTACACTGGCAGAGTGCGGGTGCCACCGCCCAGGACCCCGCGAGTCCAGCCCCCTCCCCGAAGCAGCGGAGGACGCGACGCAGCGCAGCAGACCCGGCAGCCCACCAGCCTCGGTCCCCTCGGTCATCAGAAGACACTGCAGAGCTGCCAAGCCAGGAGGAGGGACACTTATGGTCCCAGCGCATCTGACCCTCTCACTGGAAGAGGGGCTGAGTCTCACGGACACCTGCAAAGTCCAGGCCTGTTCCGGGCTTTGGAGATGAAGCTGATGCTCAGAGGCTGGGTGACAAGCCCCCCCAGCCAGCGTCCCAAAAGTCTCAAACTGGCAATCTGGGGCCAAATTGGACCTGTGGATGTGTTTTTGAGGCCAACTCAGTGTTTATTTCTATTTCTGGAATGAATGACCAACATTTGAAAATCAGGAGACTGGACAGAGAATTCCAGATCCTGAAAGTGTGTGGCCTCCGTTTAGAACCAACCAGGGGCTCCTGGCGGCGCTGGCTTTGCCATTGCTGCCTGGCTGCTCAAAGCTCCCCTCACCAAGGACAGCTGGTCATGCTTGACCCATGGGAAGGCACAGCACGGAGCCTGGCCAGGGCAAGCTAGAGGGGACTCTGATCACCCAGCCCTCCTTGATGTGCCTCCTTCTGGCCCAAACCATACAGCACAGCCCACTGGAGTGGATGGGGCCATACTGTTTCTTTCTGGGGGACCTGGAGGGCCTGGACACTGTGGCCTGTCCCTGTCTGCCTGAAACTCACTTGGCACCTCCCGTGAGACCCACAAGAGATGAGGTTTACAAAGACAGGGTGGGTGGAGAGCAGATATGTGGCCCCGTCCTGCCATGGAGGCTGGCACCCTGGGTGGGCTGGCCTGAGCCCTGGGTCTGGTCCTCCCCAAGGCTTCTGGGAAGTTTGTGGAAAGGGCCAGGATGAGCTTCTGGGCACTGGCAGGTATTCTGACTAGACAGACTGACTTGCACAACCTTTGTCTGTTCACTACAAACACTGAAACGGACCAAGGCTGGGAAGAGCCCCTCACCAAAATGTCCCCCGCCAAGCCACCTCACCCCTGTGCCCTACAGGTGTTGCTTCCTCAGAGGTCATTTTTTTTTTTTAGAAAAGTATTTATTTATTTTTGAATTTTTAATATTTATTTTTTAGTTCTCGGCAGACACAACATCTTTGTTGGTATGTGGTGCTGAGGATCGAACCCGGGCCGCACGCATGCCAGGCGCTACCGCTGAGCCACATCTCCAGCCCCCTCAGAGGTCATTTTTAAAGACAGGTACTCTGGCAGGTATCAGTCATTAACACCTGGGTGTGAATTGCTTTCTCAGACTTCTCAAATTTTTAAAGGTGGAATAGAGATCACTTTGTCCAAACAACACTTTTTTTTTTTTCTTCCAGATTTAGCCACAGTCAGGAGCAGAGGCTTCCTGAAAACATCCAGATAGCAACTATCTCAGAATTTGCTGCCCATGCCTGCTCCCGTGCAACTACTCAACTCTGCCATAGAACCATAAGGCACGTGCTGACAGTACATAAAATAACATGTGTGGCTGTGTTCCAATTACATTTTAACGCTGGGCGCTAAAATTTGAATTGCATATAATTTGTGCATGTCATGAAATATTCTTTTTTCCTTTCCCCCCCCCCCCAGTCATTTAAAAAATGTAAAAACTCCTCTCAGCTCTCAGGAACTCCAGAGGGCCACAGTTTGCTTACCCCCTCCCTCCCCGCCTAGTGGGATGGTTTCCAGAAAGCCACCTTGTAGGCCTTGCGCATTTCAAAGCTGTTTTCTAAAATGTTTCATCAAAAGTGCAAAGAAGCAGGATGTGATTCATATCTCATCGCCAATGTCATATTTTCAATACTGATATTTGAAAAGAAAATTTACACCATCCTTTTAAATAAAACCAGTGGAATCGAACCTTGATGTCCATCACTGTTTATTAGATATTTTTGTTATTCCTTTTCCCCTTGGAACTTTTATTCTCCATACAATTTTTTTTTTTTTTTGGTACCGGGGATTGAACTCAGGGGCACTCGACCACTGAGCCAATCCCCAGCCCTATTTTGTATTTTATTTAGAGACAGGATCTCACTGAGTGACTTAGCACCTCACTGTTGCTGAGGCTGGCTTTGAACTCTAGATCCTCCTGCCTCAGCCTCTCTGACCTCTGGGATTACAGGCGTGTTCCACCACGTCTACATTCTCCATATGATCTTATCCTGATATCTTTCCACGTCATCTTGTCCTCGTAAATTTTCATGTTGCTAAGTCTTACAATGACCTTGAATGATTCTTACATGGTTCTTTGAAACCAAAATATATATAAATTAAAATGCTAAGATTTTATCTTAATTCACTGTGGCCGTAGGCTCTGACAAACTTTCCTCTTAAATTATTTGCCAACTACAATCACTGTAAGCACACAAAGCAATATACCCTGGGTATTACAGATTTTGATATTATTTATTTTATCAATATACTTATATTATTTAATGTTATACTTATATTAGCCATAAAAAGCTAAATTTAATTGGAAGTGTATCTTAATGTATTTAGAGCATTTTCCCTCTCATTTAACATTTAATTATATTATTAACTGCTAGAACAAGATAGGAATTAGCATCCTATTTTTAATTTCTATAGATATGGGTACTGACTGCATGGAACTCAGGTTTTTTTTATAGTGATTCCAAATTCTTCAATCCTGTTGGATGCAAAAAAAAATCACAAAATAATCTCAATTCAAACCATTTTTTATTTTATCTTATTCTATTTTGTGTTTATGGGGATTGAACCCCAGGCCTCGCGAATGCTAGGCAGATGCTCTACCGGTAAGCTACGTCCTCAGACCTACTTTTTATTTTTTAAAATGTTGAAAATAAAAACTGGAAACCGTCTGACTTGCAAAATGATTTGTTCTCCGTGTCAGAGTCATCTAATTCCTCAGCACTCATGCCGATACTTCAAACTGTCCCTTGATGGTGCCACCCAAGTTTTTCCACCCAGTAGAATCCGGAATGGGCCCTGACGGCATATCTTTAGTGAAGTGGGAGAAGAGCCATTGTGAAGGGCAGACGTGAAGGTCAAGGAGCGTGAGAGGTGACCTGGGAGGAAGGAGGTCCAGAAGGAAGCCAAGGACCCAGAAGCGGATTCCCCCGAAGACCTTTCCATCTGAAGACCCCCAGCTCAGCCCTTATCCTGCTGGAGAACTAGAAGTGATCTAAATCATCTCGTAAGCACAGTTCCATGCGACACCCGCCCCCAGACACCAGGCTCTTGCACAGCTTTTAGCAGCCTCAGGCAGTGTCCACAGGATGACCCCGCTCCCTTTGAGTCCCTGGAAAAGCTCAGGGCTCCCCAAAGAGTTTAGCGGTTGTTCCAGCCCCTACCTGAGGATGGGCCCTGACCCCCCTTTTCTTAGAGCACTCATTTTACAAACTTCCAATCACAGATCCTCTTTGTCCCTGAGAGATGTACCTCGGTCTCTCCTGTGACCCAGGAGCATCTTCCTGGGGGCCTGACAGCCATTCCTTGGACATGCGGTCCCCGGGACACAGAAGGCCTGCCCCCCTAGTCTCTAGGGGAAGGTAGGAGCCTCACTGTGATTCCCGTCTGTTCGCTGACCGGGAGGCCCAATCACAGGGACACTGATCACACTCGGACCCTTCCTCAATCTCTGTCACTTTTCACTTGACTCTGCCTGAGCCCCCTCCCTGCCCCCTCGTTCTGCCCTAAGACGGCAGGTCACCTCGGTGCACTGGACTTGTTCCCTACTACAGTGGCCACCCAGAATGACACGTGTCTTCGATTCCCTCAACTGGGGCATGGTTTTGTCTGTCTCCGACAGTGCACAGGCCCCTTCCCCTGGCAGAACCAGTGACACATCAGTGTCCCTCCCCAAGGGACCAGAATCCAGCAGACCCCTTCTCCAGAGTGCTGGAGGCAACTGCCAACAGTGGTCACAGGAGCCACCAAGAGGACCCTGAGCTGGGCGGCCCAGCCACCATCACTCCTGCGGAGCCCCTGCCCGCCTCCCCCCAGGCGCGCCGGCCCCTCACAGTTCAGACGTCCAGGCAGGACAGAAGGAGGACCTCTGAGTTCGGGAAGGGCCTCCTGTTCTGGGAGAGGAGAAGCAGGACCCTGGTGATGGGGGCCTGAGAGGAACCTTGATGATCCATGAAGATCACCAAAGGTACCGGGCAGACTGCACAGTGGAGTGGGTGGGGAGGGCAGGAGGGCACCAGGTGGCTTTCCAGAGGCTGCAAAGCTAGTCGAGAACCTCATTCCCCTCCTTCTCAAGCCACCCTGCATGGCCTGACACTCGGCTGACATGGGTCAGGTAAATGTCTGCCGATCGACAGCATGACCCCAAGTCCCTCTCACGGCTCAGACCCGTTCCCCTTGGCAGGTCCCGGATGCCACCGCAGGAGGTCCAGGAGACTGTTCTGGGCGTGGGAAGCCAACGTGGATGTGGATGTGGTAAAAATCCAGGTTGACACTTTCCCTTCTGAAATGGAGCAATGTCCCTCCCCCAGGGAGCTGTCTAGCTGCCTCGTGGTGGGTTCTGGAAGGCCTTCCTGGGGCGTGGGGGGATAAGCAGGAACATTTAACCAGGAGGGTACCTGGGGCAGGGGCGTGGACTCTGCCCCCCCAAGGAGCCCTGACTTCAAGGCCCCTGGAATGACCAGGCTCCATGCAGACACAGGAGTGAGGTCCCATGGTCCCCTGAAGGGGTCTGGTGGCAGCTGCCTCTGAGCTAAAGAATGGGTCTTTTCAGAGACCTAAGCTCTCCATCCAAAGCCCAAGGGGAAAGGCGGCCACAGGGGCAGGGCCACAGGGGCAGGGCCACAGGGGCAGGGCCACAGGGGCAGGGCCACAGGGGCAGGGCCACAGGGGCAGGGCCACAGGGGCAGGGCCACAGGGGCAGGGCCACAGGGGCAGGGCCACAGGGGCAGGGCCACAGGGGCAGGGCCACAGGGGCAGGGCCACAGGGGCAGGGCCACAGGGGCAGGGCCACAGGGGCAGGGCCACAGGGGCAGGGCCAGGACCAGCCACTCCAGGAGACCCGCAGGCTGCTGGGAGGGGCTTAGCCAGTTCCGCTCTACGGAGCCCCTCACCATGTGGGGCTGAGTCAGTGATTGTAAAAAAGTGGGAAAACCTCCTAAAATGCAATCAGGACTGGCTGATCGGTGGTGGCACAGCCCTCAATACGCTCTGCAGAGACCCATATGGAGCTAGACCAGCTGTCCCCGGGACGGAGCCCAGCACGGGACCCAGTAAGGACATAGTTTAAAACAGCACGTGGCAAGACCTTGTCTAGGTAACGGTCCCCTCCCTCTCTCTCCCTCTCTGCCTCCCTCCCCCACCTCCACACACACCAGACATCTGTAGTCAGCAAAGTGTCAGGGTCAGCGTCCTGGGCTAGGACCTGCATTAGGGCCCACACTCAGGGGGGCCTCAAGTTGCAAGCTCTCGTGTCACCATCTCAATTCTTTTTAAAAAAAAATATTTATTTTTTAGTTGTAGTTGGACACAATATCTTTATTTTATTTATTTATTTTTATGTGGTGCTGAGGATTGAACCCAGGGCTTCACACGTGCTAGGCGAGCGCTCTAAGGCTGAGCCACAACCCCAGGCCATCTCAATTCTTAATTAAGTAATTGGCCCTGTACAGAATAAATTCCCTTTTTAAAAATCATTTTTGCTGAGGTATAATTTACATGCAATAAAACCCACCCATCTTAAGTGGACAGTTGGATGAATTTTGACAAATGTGTGTGTGTGTGTGTCTGTGTCACCACCACAGTCAAGACAGAGAGGGTCCCCACCACCCATAAGGCTCCTCATGCTCCCTGCAGTCAAGGCCCCACCCAGCCCCACCCAGCCCAGGTGACCACCGATGGGCTCTGTCTCTAAGGTTAGTTTCACCCTTTCCAGAATGTGCTAAAATTGGAATCACACACACACACACACTCTTGTTTCTGCCTTCCTCCCTCTGGGCTTTTTCCTGGAGTCTCCACATTGTCCTGTCTCAGTTTGTTCTCTGTCTTTGGAGTGGAGCACGGAGACAGATCTACACTGCCATTTGTCTCCCGCCCATCAATGGACATTTTAGAAGTTTCCAGTTCGGGGCTGTAATGAGCCATGCTGCTCGGAACTCCCACATACGCACAAATGAACAAAGTTGCCTTTCTCTTACCCCTGAGCAGAATGGCCTGTCGTATGGTAGGAGTGTGTTCAGTTGAATAAGACGCTGTCAAACGGTTTTCCCAAGTGGTCGGACCATGTTTACATACATAGCTGGTTGCATTTTTAAATACGAGGCACAATATATTTTTCTCCAACTTCTAATGCAAAAAATAGACATTCTAGACTAATGTCCCTAAAGTCTGGTAACAAGAGTTAAATAGGCATCATTTATTGTACTGCTTTCCGCTTCTAACTTACAGGTGCTTCCACCTGAGAAGGTGCCTGGAGGTTGACAAAAAAATATACTGAGCACAGTGGCTGGAATGCGACTCACATCGTGTTGTTGTTTCATTTGGGCTCGACCGCTGAGCTACACCCCAGGCCTCACCTAATGCTTCAAAATGAGTTTATCCTGCTTCCTGAATTATAGGGCTCTCTGATGGTAGAAAAGTGACTCGTAGGGTCACCTTGATGTTTCAGGAACTCTATAATAATGGTTGCTTACTTCTCACGACAAAAGCTACAATTACTTGTATTTTTTTTTTTTTACATATACAAAAGGAACAAAAATACAGTTCAAAATCCTGATTATCATAAGGCCATTTTTGTGTTTGTGTGGGTTTGGTATTCCTAGTACTTTCTACCTGATGTAATTAAAAACCTGAAGTTCTTATCTACAAAAGCAGCACATTATTCTCACAGTTATTTAAAACAAAATGCTAATAATTAAAAATTTTTTAAATATAAGAGGCCCCTCCCCTACACTAACCCCCTTGCTGTGGACCTCCAAATAGTTCTCAGGTCTGCTCAGTCCTCATATATACATGTATTTCAACGCTGTGGACTTTTAAGCACATGATTTTAAAATTTATATAGTTCTACATCCTATTTTTTTCATTTAGTACCACTCTTTCAATATTCTTAGGGAAAAAAAAGGTCTTTAATGTATGCATAATATTCCACTATGTATGAGCACCTTCATTTATTAAACTATTTCTAAAATGCTAAAGCATTGGATTGAGTCCATTTGTGTGTGTGTGTGTGTGTGTGTGTGTGTGGTGATGACAATGCTGTAATTAGAATCCTCATCAATAAAACTTGGCTGCCTCTTTGATTCCCTGCTCAGGTTAAAGTCCTAGAGCTAGAATTTCTGGATCAAACATGTATTGTTTTAAGTTTGTTTTTTTTTTAAACTATTAACAAATCATCTCCAAAATATTATGACCTATTTATCCCTTGAGGGATCAAAATTCGTTGCACCATTCCACAATTTTTGAACTATTTTAGGGAGGAAAATTCTTTTTTAGCTGGTAACAGTGGCACACGTCTATAATTCCAATGGCTCGGGAGGTGGAGGCAGAAGGATGGTAATTTCAAAGTCAGCCTCAGCAATATAATGAGACCCTGTCTCAAAATAAAAAGATTTTTAAAAGGGCTGGGCTGGGGATGTTGCTCATGGGTAAAGTGCCCCTGGGTTCAATCTTTGGTACCAAAAAGAGAAAGCCCTTTCTTGTTGCTGAGTTAATGTGCAGGCTCACGGTCACTAGGGAGGCTGGGTGTTCTTTATCTATGTTTTTGTCTTTTCCTTTAGAAACACACGTCTTCCCATTAAGCTCTTCTCCTTCTCTTATGAAAATGTTAATCATTTCATGTATTTCTGAATCCCCAGCATTTATAACAATGCCTCAAGCGTTGCAAGCTCTCAATAAATGTTAAACGGATGAATACCCATGAGATATCCATCTCTCTTCCCATATGTTGCCAATCCGTGTTATCAAGCAGCGTACATTTTCTCATGGTGCTTTGTGATTTACAGAAACTTAAAAATCTATTTCTATTTTCGTTTTGATGCTTCCTTCATTACTTTATTGAAAATGAAATTAAATACACATCGCCTATATCATCTTCTAGTTTTGTTTTTATAAAACAATTTTTTTTTTTTTTTTTGCAGTGTTGGACGGAACCAGGGCCTCCTGTCCTCAGCTAAAACGTTTAAAGCTTAATGTCTGGAAGGGCAAGTTCCATTTCACCACTCAAATAGTTTTAGGAAAAATTCTTGGTAACTTTTGTGACTTTATCCTTTAGTTGAACTTTAAAATTACCTAAATCTGCTGGGTGCAATGGTGCACACCTATAATCCCAGCAGTTTGGGAGGACTGCAGGAGGACTGCAAGTTCAAGACCAGCCTGGGCAACTTAGCAAGATCCTGCCTCAACATTAAAAATAAGGGGCTGGGGGTGGGGGTGGCTCAATGGTAGCGTATCCCTGGGCTCAATCTCCAGTGCCCCCAAAGAAACAAAAAAACGAATCCACTACCTCTACCACATGAGTGCCATCCAGGTTTAGGGAGAGTGTCCTGTAACCTATAAATTTCAATACATGGTCTTTTTGTCAAGTGCGAAACCACTACTTCTGTTCCCAGGGCTTTGCTGGGAGAGGTGGGAGAGCCACACTCAATGACGCCCATGGCACTCCAAGCTCTGCACCAGCCTGCTGATGTTCAGCCCAACAAGCTCAAAGAGGTGATTAATTTATTAATGAATATCTTGAAAAGACAGCGCCACGTTAATGAGACTGGGGTCCAATAAGTGCTCTCTCACACCTCCGACTGGAATACCAATTGAGACTGTATTTTGAAGCAACTGGAAAATGTGTACTGAGGGTTTCAACAATGTCTGTGCTGTTTGACTAGAAGACTCCCATTTAGGAGCGGCTAAAAAAAAAAAAATAGGGGAGAAGACATATGCACAAAGATGTCCTTGACTATATGAATCACAAAGGAAAACTAGGCCTAGGTGTCTCATACCTCGGAAGCCTGTTCAGTCAATTCTGGAATGGAGAGCAGATAGGACTCATGCAGTTTTCAGAAGCGATTCTCTCTACAGATCCTAGCAAGAGGTCCAGCAAGCCAGCCTAGTGGTGGTCAGGATACCCTGATGGTGGCATTGCATGGGATGCTTCCCCGCCCTAGATTTTAAGAATAGTTTTCCACGTTTCCGAACATTTATTTGCTTGATAATTTTTGAAACCTGTTTTACATGAACAACGAACATTTTTTTTCAAAATCAATGTAGCTTTTTATTATAAACAAATCTAGACTCATCGAAAGAGGGGGGAAAAAAGATAAAACACTACACTGTGCACAAAACCTAAAGGTAATAGGTAAACGTAACTGACAATCTCACCCAAATCCTCCATTTTGCACAATAATAGTAGGTATCCGTGTGCATATGCACACCCACCCACAGAGATGTGCTTTGTTTTGCAAGTTGCTTCTTTCACTCATCAATACACCATAGACCTCCTTCCACATCAATAAAGGTCCGTCTCCCCCACTCTTTTTAAATGGTCTGTATTTAAATATTTCCACAGCACATCTCCTTGTTGGCATCCTTTGGGTGCCCCGGTTGGTGGTCAGCATTGCACTTGGTCATGAGCCTGGCAATAGGTGAGCTGCTCTGGGGGCCAGCCGGGTGCAAGTGCTCACCTCTCCCCCTCAGGGCCTCACTTTCTGGCTTTGTAAGAGGAGGATGCGAGGGAGGCTGAGTTAGCCCTGTGATGCCTCCAGCTGTAGCAGCCTCTGATTTCTTGAGACGGCAGCTGATTTCTCAAGACGACCAAGTGCTTGTGTGACATTCACAGCAAATGGCACAGCTAAGAATAAGTGTTTCTCTACAAAATGACACTGTAGCAGCCCCCAAACACCTCCCCTGCCAGTTTAAGTGGCACTCTGCGAGGCGGCTTCTGATGCCACCTGGGGTGCAGCTCTGCCTTCAGCCACGCCAGCACCCCCCAAAAACGATGGCCATGCAGCCCCCAGCCTTTCTTCTGAACACAGAGAGCTGTCAGAGTTCTGTGTTTATCTTCACCTTTCCTTGAAACACACACACACACACACACACACACACACACACACACACGTCTCTTAAGCTCTGTGTTTGCTCTGAAGCAGATCTCTCAATAATCCACCTTCCTTTCACACCATGTCCCCAGAGATTGCTCAGGTGGTGGGTCCCTCCTTTGCAAAGCATTTCTGATGTTGCATAGCAAGCAGGAGAGTGGCATTTAACTGGGCACAGTGGCTCCAACCCAATGACGGCAAGAGTAAACATTATTTGAGTACATACTATGTGGCAGACACGGCTCTAAGCACATTTTTGTGCATCATTTCATTTGTGCAGACTGAGTGGTTTCTGAAGGCAGTTATGGGAAATTCTCATCAAGAATCCTAGCTCTAATCAGGAAATGAGGCTTAGAAACCAAGCTTAGAAAAGTCCAAATCTTTCTGCTACTCCAATAATTATACCTAGTGGTTTATAAACACCGTTCACGAGCACTAACCTAATTTGTCCCCTGCAGAACTGCTTTTATTAAACTGTCCTTTGGGGCAGACCTTCAGCATCAGGAGATTTTTATCAGAAATGGACCCATGAAACATGGTGTTCATTGTTCAAAGAGCCAATGAGACGTCTACTGTTTCAGGACAGAAGAGAGGCTCCCCAGGCTTCCAGGTTACCTCTTTGCTTTGGCCACCAGGAAGCTCAGAAGTAAATCCATGCTCTACAACCTATCAAATCGACAGATCTTTTGATGCATGGTGACAACCTCCCCACCAAATGCACCTCATTTTCTACCCTTGTTTTCCTATCACCCAGATTTTGGTTATTTCCCATCCTTTCCCCAAATGTACTGTTGCCTGTATCCATGGTGGAATGGGAAGGAGAATAAGTGAGAGGTAGGGCCCAAGACTGCTCTGGACGCCCAGCCTGGTGAAGGCACCACCCGATGAGAGAGTCCACTGATGGGCTGACCTAGTCACGCCCTGTTGCCGCAACTTCACAACAACGTGCAGGTTGCCCCCCTCCATCTTCTGCAGCCGCTCCACCTCTGTTCTCACCCATCAGACAGACCTGGTCTTCTTTCCCACATGCAAAGACAACGAAGACAGCAAACTAAAATGGGCCGTCTCCTGTGGGTCCAGGACTCTCAACTCCCAGCCTGCCAGGTTCCAAGGGAGCAGGCAAGACAGTCTCAACCACCTGGTGGCAAACACCACCTTCTCCCTGGTCCTGAAGCGGTGCCTGGCTGCCCACCCTCTGGGTCCAGCCACCAGGTGCAACGGTGAGTCCTGCCTCCCCCAGAAGCTCTCCCTGACCCATCTATAGGAGGGCAGTCTCCCCTCTCCATTCCCACCTATTGCAAGCTCAGCAGGAAACCGCTTCCGGTGCCCCCCACCCACCCCACCCCGTGGCTGCTGCCCCTGGTGGAAGCCCCAGGGCTTCTGGTCCTTAAAGCACTCGTCTGGTTCCGGTGAGGTCACTTGAAAGCTCCCGGCTCTGCTGTATGCAAACCCCCCTTTTTGACTGAGTTCAGCCAAATCTGTCTTTAAGAGCTGGCCACCACAAAGAGCCATGGGTAATCCCCAGTCTCCCCAGCCCGGCACCGCAGAGCAACAGATCTAAACAGGCTCCTCCATACCTCGTGCACCAACTGCACCAGTGCCCGTGACCTTGAGTTGCACACTCCGCCTACCCCGGGTGCCCACCCCAAGGCTGGCTCACTCCTTCTGGGAGTTTCCTCATCCCACCCCCCACCCCAGGGGCTGAGGCATGAGAGCACTGAGAACAGCCTCACAGGACAAGTGCCAGGCGCTGCCACGGATCCCATTATCCCATTAGCACGTCGCCGTGTCTCGGGTGCAGTGCCAGCACAGGAGCGCCCAGCGGACCCAGCGGCGAGGCTGTCTCTCCGTTTTCCAAGCCCTTCGCGTCTATTTCCCACACAGTTGCAGCTCGTCCTGCTCCAGGGCTCTCTGTGAACCACCCGACCCACTGCCCTGGGCAGAGCATGCTCCTCTTTCCTCTCAGGCCTTTGGTCTGATTTTGTTTTCGTCTTAAATGAAGTGTCTGGTTTTTTCCTCACTTGGCTCCTCTAAGTTCTAAAAAGGCATAAATGAAACATCGTCACCACCAGAGACCAAAGAGGAGAGAAGCCACCTGCAGCCCCGATCTGTGTCCCCTGCAAACCGCTCCATCTCATCCCAGCCTGTTGGTTTTTTGTTTGTTTTATTTTGTTTTGTATTTGGTTTTTGTGTTTTTATTTTTTTTTGTTTAGGTTATTATTATTATTATTATTATTATTATTATTATTATTTTGTACCAGGGATTGAACCCAGGGGGGCTTAACCACTGAGCCACATCCCCAGCCCTTTTTAGTTTTTGTTTTGAGACAGGGTCTCACTAAGTTGCTGAGGCTGGCTTTGAACTTGCAATCCTCCTGCCTCAGCCTCCCGAGCCTCGGGATGACAGGCGTGTGCCACGCACCCAGCCTGCAGCCTGGGTTTTAGGTGACCATTCCATCCTGGTGCTTTTCAGCCCTGCCCTCATTTCCTAAGTGGCACACCAGTGTCCTACCCAATGTCTGCAGTGGACACTTTAAATGCATAGATCTTCCTCCTTTAAACTGAGCCCTTAAAGCCAGCACATTTAGAATAAGAAGTGTCATCGCATTTTTGCTGGTTTAATTGTAATCTGTGGTGAAAGGGGGTTGGAGGATGCACCCCCAAATAGAACACTTGGCATCAGGATTATTTTGAGTGGGATGTAATTGGCCCTCTGCCCTCCCCCTTTCTATCTACCGTGGGGTCTGTATTTCCCTTTGGAAAAGCAGCATGAATTCCTCCATCAGAGGGCCACCCTTCGTCACTGGAACTAGACAACTCTTGTCAACGGGGAAGGCAGGGACCTGAGTCTGCACAGCGGCACTTACTATATAAGGTCATCGTCCATTAGTCCCCGTCCCATTTACTTACCTTTCCCAATCTGCTGGCCTGAAGCCCAGTCCCCTGCCCCTTCCCTTTCCTAGTTCTGCACTTGTCATCCTTTGCTAAAGTGGTCTACGCGCTCAGGTTCTAATCCTCCTCTGGTGTCCGCTTCTTTCTCTGAAGTTCCCGTGGGCGTGGGGAATAAGACTTTTCTCTTGGTTATCTGTCAGGTCCCAGCTGCTGAGCTGAGAGTCAGTAGAGGGTGAAGGAAAAGAATTATTTTTAATACCTCCCGTGCACAGCCATATATTGATATTGTAGAAAATACGCACACATCTTAAAATTTTTCTAATTGCCCATGAATAATCTCCCTAGAGGAGAACTAGCCCACGAGGCACTGTTTCCTCTAACTCCCGCCCCCACCTTCCTCATAGACACACGTGAAGCACGTGACCACAGAACGGGGTGGGGGGGGGACAGGAGAGCAGGAGTCGCTCAGAGCCGGGGGCTACTTCTCTTCCTGGCTGTGTGACCTTGGGCACGTCCTTTAACCTTCCTCAACTGTGCAATGGGCACAAAAGGGTGTGCCTCACAAGGTCGAGGTGAAGATTCTATAAAAGTCAGACACAGCAAGGGTTACCGGGTAAGTGGTCAGTACCCACTCAGTGTTAACTATTTCAATCAAAACTTGCATTTTAATCAGTAAACATTAGTAACCTACATTTTACAAATTAAAATTATGATGTATTTATATACATTATGCATTTAGAATTTGATGTTAAGAATGCAAAATACAGATTATAAGTCCGAACGCGAGGTAGCTGTGATGACCCTGCAGTTCTACATTGTGGCTTGATGGTGGCCTGTCACACCCTGCCAGTGTTTATCGCCATTGCAGACTGTTGTTGTAGTGGCAGCGCAATCCTCGACCCGTGGAGTCTTTTAACATGCCCGCGTTTCATCTCAATGTCATACCGACACAGTCAGAAGAGAAGCTTCATTAGGTTCCCTTTTCCAGGCCCTAAAGAAGCCTTTTGCAACCGGGTTCCCTTGGGCTTCCTTGATGTTACTCTAAAAATGGCTTCCTGTGCATTTGAGCCTTTGATTTACAATCACCAGCTAAAAATGAACACGCTGTCTCTGGAGGAATCAAACAGCCAGTGCCTCCACTCTAAGCGCTTGGACAGAACTGGCTTCTTCCAGACCACGCAATTACTAATTCCTGCAGACTGGGAAGGAATCCACAGAAAGAAGAGTCTTGTATACCCAACAGATCACAGCGATGCCTGACAGAGCCAGGACCCAATCAGGCTGGGCTAGGTCCCTGTCTGATGCCCTCCCCAAACCCCAGACTGTGGCTTAGGAGAGAGGCATCCTGAGACCGTGGCTCAAAGCAGCCAATGTGTGCAGGTCAAGGGCACAGGCATCCCCACCACACCGACACTCCCATGCCTGACCAAGGACCCCCCTGAGCTGAGCACTCAGGTCACATTGGTCATCCTGGGTAGTTCTGGGCAGGTCCTCAACCCCAGATCCTACTTTGCCTGGAGCAGGGCTTCTAACCCTGGGGAGAGGAAGAGAGCCTGGCTTCACCACCAGCTCCCCACCCACTTAATCACAAGGAGCCACCCTGGGTGATGGACCCACAGGGGTCCTGCCTTGCCCCCAACTCCCCAGCCATGGCCTGAGCCCTGTACCTCAGGGGACTCCTAGCCTGGGGGCTGGAGACTTAGGGCTGTGGTTGGGGAAGGTGGGTGTCCTGGGCAGTGCTTGAACAGTGAGTCCCCAGCACCTCCAGCACAGCCTCCTCAACACTGTGGCACAGGAAGCAGAAAACACAGCGTGAGTACCCCAGGCTGCTCCTTCCTGGGTCTAAATCCCCAGCACCTTTTTTAATTAACACCCAAGAGCCAGGAGTTTAGAGCGCTCTTCACTCTCCTACCAGAGGGAGCCAGGTCAAGTCCAAACCACACATCACTGTCCTCTTTCCCACGGCAGGAAATTACCCTTGCCCCTTGGGAGAGAGTGAACCGCTATTCAGTTTAAATTGATTTCCACGGCTGGCTGGAGGCTGCCCCACGGGGAAGCTAGAAATGGAGTAGAAACTCCAAAGGCAAATGGGAAAATGGCTGTCAGGGCTTCTAGCTGAAATCAAGAGCATAAGGGGACCATGGCTTGGGTCAAGGCTGACATTTATGGTAGGTTCACCAGCAAGGGACTTCAGCTGTAGAACGGGGGTAGTAATAATCCTCAGAAATAATCCTCTTGAGCTGTAAAATGGCACGATAATGCAAGAAACCAGTGGCAAAACTAAAAACAACCCAAACATCCATCCACTGGGGAATGGACAAGCAAAAAAGGGTCTACCACACAGTGGAACACTCCCTGGAGAGGCAAAGGTACCCAGTGTCAGTACCTTCCACAACCTGGATGGGCCTCCCAAACATTAGGCTAAGGGAGAAAAGCCCAGCACAAAAGCCTACCTCCTGTGTGAGCCTACAGAAATGGTCAAAGACCAAACTACACAGAAAGTAGATTGGCTGCCCAGGGCCACAGTAGGGATGGAGAGTGACCCCCTAAAGGAGTGTTGGAACTGTTGTAAAACTGGATTGTGAATAGGGGCTAGGGATATGGCTTAGTGGTAAAGCACCCGCCTAGCACGCATGAGGCTCTGGGCTCAATCCCCACGAGAGAGAGAGAGAGAGAGAGAGAGAGAGAGAGAGAGAGAGAGAGAGAGAGAGAGAGAGAGAGAGAACAAAAAAGCTTGGATAGTGGTGAGGATTGTACAGCTTTGTCAACTTACTAAACATCATCCAATGCACAATTAAAATGAGTGAATTTTATTGTATAAAAATCATTCCACAAAGAAAGCTGTCTTTTGAAAGACCTGGCAAATAGTGTTCTTGTAGAGATCAGTTCAGATCCCAGCTAGGGACCTAGCTCAATCAGTAGAGTGCTTGCCTTGCATGCACAAGGCCCTGGGTTCAGTCTCCAGCACCACACACACACATACACACACACACACACACACAAAAAAAAAGACTAGCTGGGATCCTGCAGAGGAAAGCGCTTGGAGTACTGTGGTGGGGGGAGGCCATGGCAGAAGGTGGTATGGCTGCACTACCCACTGAGATCAATCCCAGACTGCAGCACTCACCAGCTAAGACCCTGGGCAAGTGACCTAATGCCCTAGCCTCTGTTCCTGCATGTCCACAATGAGGACAGCACCAGGGTGAGCCTCCCGGGCTGACAACGTGAGGACTAATGAGTGAGGACGTTAAATAACCACAAGCCAACAAACCACGGGCTCCGAAATAGGCGGCTTTCATCTTCACTATCCCTATCCAAGACCAACAGCAGGGCTGGAGACACATCCTGCTGACCAGTGTCCCTTCTGTGGCTCCTGCTGTTTGTCACATTCCCTTGGGCTTCAGATCAGACTCAGTCTCTTGTCCTGAACCCACTCTCATCCAGGCTGGGAGCTGGCTCTGTCCAGCACAGAGATGCTTCCTGTTCCCCAGGTCTCTCCATGATGTGGAGAAGAAGGTGGGTGCACAGGCCCCAGGTAAGGAAGGAGGTGTCCAGGGGTCAGGAAGAAGAGACAGGTGAAGTCGTGGGGAGCCCCACCTGGCACATAACATTGGCTGACTGGGGTTCAGAGTTGTCTCCCTGCATTATAGTCAAAGAAATTGGGGTTCAGAGAGATGGAGTACCTTGCCCTGGGTCACACAGCTGTTAGCAGCAAGCAGGGGTCTAGCCTGTTTCTGCCTAAGCCCAAGGTCAGGTGCCCAAAGGAGAAGTGGTAAATGGCGGGGTGGGCTGTGAAGGGTCCCTCTCCTCCATACACACACTGAGCCTAGATCACCCTACGCTTCCCCCAGGGAATCTGTGAAGTGCTGGTTCCTGGGCACTACCCCAGACACACTGAACAGAACCGCTACCAGGAAACAGGAGCCTGCATTTTTAAAAGTGCCCACAGGTAATTCTTAAGAAGTTGGAGAATCACCATCCCCAAATACTGCCCGAAAATAGAAATGCACACAGAGAAACATCCAGATGGTCATGAAGTTGCCTATTCAAAGCCCCTCCTGGCTCAGAGAGCTTCTGCAGCATCTGCAGCATCCCCCTACGGATGATTAGTAGTCACAGTGACTCACGGGCCTGCGAATTACCATCAGACCCAGATGTACTGCTGAGCATGGGGTGCTCTGCCTGGAACCCTGGTGCTGGGTACTGGTGAGCCCTGGGAGCTTGAATCCTCCTCATACCTATGCTCCCCAATACAGAATCCTGACTTGATGGATCTGGGGTGCTACCCAGGCAGGGAGATTTTTTATTGCAAGTTTCCAGAGCATCCTAAAGAAAAGGCAAGATTGGGTACCTTGGGCCCTACAGGACATCAGGCTGGACTTCAGGCTCCTCTGCACACAGCTGCAGCTTGCCAGAGTAGGCGCCTGTCCCTGACTTCGCTGGGAAATGCCCATCAGCCCCGTGACCATGGCAGGCTCACCTACTTCCGACTTCCTGGCCCCAGGCTGCACCCCGACAGCCACGGCAGATCCTGGGAAAACACGTCTGAGCCAGATCCCAAAGTGCACCCCAGCCAGCCTGCTGGACCCCTCCCTGCTCCGGTGACTCAACTCCAGACCCACCTCCTCAGTGAAACAGGCACAGAAGTCCCCACCCCCGCCTGGCAAGCCCCACAGCTGGGCAGGGGCCACCAGTGTCCAGACTATGCCGGCAGAATCGGCTCTGCCCCGGAAGTCACTCAGGCCAGTGACCTGTCTGAAACAGTACTAGCTGCAAAGGACCTGGAATATTCTAGAATGTGACATTTCCCACAGGGGCCTGAGGCTCTTCGATGCCAATGCTCACATCACCACTAGGACAGTCACCTCCTCAGTGCAAGCCGTGTGCTAAGAGGTGTCCACAGGTTCTCAGCCCACCCGCAACCAAGGCGGTGTGTGAGGCAGCCATCGCCACCTCCATTTACAGACATGGAAACAGCCTCGCAGAGGCGAAGGAGCTGAGGGGTAAGGACAGGGCCAGCACTGAGAGTGGCCAGGCCTGGGCTTTTCTTACAAGGCTTCATCTCAGCTCTCACAGGAGGGAGGACATAGGGCAGCCATTCACTAGCTGTGCTAGGTTGGGAGGTCCCAGGTCCAAAAGAAACTTACAGACTATTAATAATGAGGGTGGGAGAGCCCCTGTCCATTTAAACCATCACAGGTGAGCAGGAAGGACATGAGGCACCCAATAGGACACAAAGCACCTCTGCAGACCTGAGTCTCCTCACACTCAAAGTGGGGAAGCAATGAGGACCCACCAAAATAATTGGTGACGATGCTCCATAACCACAAAGCCTCATCTCCAAGCATCAGGCATTTGGGTTTGCTTTCTAATTCACAGTAACGAGCAGTGCTGAGACTCGCAGACTCACTCATGGTCCACCTTGACCTTGGGCAGGTCACTTGGCCACTCAAGACCTCAGTTCTGGTGGCGTCATGAAGGGATTTGAGATGCAAACTGACAGCACAGGGTCCACATTTGCCTTGGGTAACAAGATTTTTTTTTGGCCATCAGAGTTTTGAAGCTTTCGGATTTGAGTGCCGTAGCACTGTCGTTCCCTGTTGGATGACATAGGCAGGACACTCTGCCTGGACCCACGGGCATCTGAGTTTGCAGTCCTTGGAACAGACACATCCAAAAGCCCTTCTAGTCCAGAGGGGCCGGGTGTCTTCCGAGCACTGATGAACCTTCGATTCTCTGTAGCTGCACGAGAATTTCAGAACCTCCAAGGACACCAAAACCCGAGACTTCTCAAATCCCTTATATAACATGATGGAAGATTTGCATAAAATCTACACTCATCTTCCATATAATTTTAATCATCTCCAGATGACTTATAATATCTAACGCAATGCAAATGCTATGCAAATAGTTTCCTACACCATATCATTTAGGGAATCATAACAAGAAAAAAAAAAGTACATGTTCAACACTGGCATGATTTTTTTAAAAAATATTTTTGATCCACGGTTGGTCCAATCCAAGAATGTGGAACCCGTGAATACAAAGGGCCTAATTCACGTCCCAAGAAGATACTGACGCAGAGGAGCTGCTGAAATCCAGCTTTAGCCTGTAGACGGGGAACACTTGACCTGCATCCAAAACAAGATAATCTCCCCACACACAATACTGAAGGTTTAATCCAACAGTCAACGGGTGGGGGGGGGGGGAACGAGTCATGGAATCAAAGGTCCTCACACCTCAAGTGGGTGTTTGGTTTTCCACAGTTGAACTCATGCCAACCTCCTTGGGTCAAACTTGAATCCTGACCACCAAGCGGACAGTGGGGAAGGGAACAGCTTCCACCTGGTCTTCCACAGACCCAGGAGACCCCTGTGAGCCTGGTGGACGGAGGCCTTGGAGAGGTCCCCGGAGCTCAGAGCCCAGCCATGGAAGGTTCCAGATCCAAGTCCTCACCATTCACATCGGCTCTCCTCCACCCACAAGGCAGAGTTCAAATGGGGCCGCTCTTGACGAAGGAGAAATGCCTGCCAGCAAATCCAGCCCAGGGGTCTTCCCCGTGTGCGGCTTCTTGGAGAAGCCACCAGGTACCAATGGCAGGACCACGGACGTGGGAGTCTGGATGGCTTGGCTCTGAAGTCCTGCCGCTGCAGCTCCTACTGTAGGGGCAGTGGGACCTCGCCTGAGCTCTGCGACCTCTCTGGGTCTGTATGTGGACCTACTAAAGGGGATCACAGTGACCCTTTCCTGCCCACCCCCCAGGACACTATCCCAACCCTAGATGCTCACTCCTGGGATCCGGCAGTGGCCGACAGACGTGCTGAGAAACTCAACCACCACCCAGCCCTCACACTTCCCCGTCTCTGTCCCAAGCAGGCATTCAGAAGCCTGGCATGCTGGACCTCTCTCTCTCTTTTTTTTTTTGGCAGGGACTGATGGTAGTTATCATCTACACAGAGTGACTGGTCCCAACAGTGTGATTCTTCCCAACTCCATACAAGGTAAACAAAGGTGTCATTAACTGGGCCCTAGCAGCAGGTGAAGCCAAAATTCTAAAGGAACGAGCTCTTTATTGTTCACGATGCCTGATCAGGGATGGGTCTGAGGGTTACGTGATTCAGAGACCTTCTTTCAATGAATATAAAAGTACACAAATGAGATTAGATAAAGGACCTCAGAAGGGGGTGTCAGTGAGGGGCCCTGAAGGTGACCTCCAGCTTCACGGTCCATGCACTCTGTCCCTTTAATTCTTTCCCAACCATCCCATATCACAAATGCCTGGCTGACGAGGAGAATCCTGGGGGTCAGAAAGGACCTTGTCCAACCAAACTGTCCAGCAGGGACCAGATTCAGGTGCCTCGGGGCCCCATGTTTTTTGGTCATACCGTGGGTCTCTTGAAGAAATGTTGAGACGTGGGGAATCGGTACTGATGAATGGAACACAAATTTGGGGCAAATTTCAGGTTCACCCCATCCACACCCCACCCAGCTCCCACCGGAACTCCCGAAGATCATCAATATTCTGTCAGGAGCCCACCCAAAAAAAGTCCCGGGTCATAACTGTATTAGAGTCATGGAAAATGAGAAAATGGAAAAAACCTCCAACATTCCCAGAGAAGACCTGACAGGCCCCACAAAGCTCCTCCCTGTTCCCACCGAGCCGCTTCCGGCAAGCACCTGTTTATACAACCAGCGAGAAACACACTCACACCCACCGGGCTCAGTGTCTTACCCCGCCCCCTTGCTTGGTTCCCTTATGACACCTGAGTTGGGCTGAGTTTCACAGCATCCTCAAAACGTGCCAGAGTGGGCTGCATGGGACTCTCGGGGCTCGGAGTCTATCATGACATCTCGGTTGCGACCACAGAAAGTTTTTGTCTTCTTTTTTTTTTTAAACCCCAGCTCTCAAAGGCAGAAGAATTAGTCAGGGCTCAGAGGTTCCGGATCGCTACTGTATGGGACCCAAACATCACTGTAAGGCCCCACGGCTCGGCCTCCAGCCTCAGCGGGAGCCAAGAAAACTCCCTCCCGGTACTTTACCAGACGCAGAGAGCGGGCGGAATCATTGGCGCCGCAGGTTCTTAACCTAGAGTAATAGCACTTCATGCTTTTGAAAGTGAAAAAGACATCCAAAACAATCTTGGTGACACACCATGACTCATGTCAAGCCTGGGGGAGAGGGGCTCGGTCCCTGTCATTCATACCCGACGTGAAACCAGGCTGGGCAGTGAGCGGCTGTCAATTTCACTTCCTGGGTCCTTGCTTCCGTCAGAAGCTGCTAGGAGGGATGCATGTCAATCACAGTGGAGCCAGACAAGCCCACCCCCCCTCCGTTGGGCTTCCAGAAGCACATCTGTGGCCTGGGTGGCAAAAATAAAATCTGGATGGAAAGAACAAGTGCTCTCAGGCCTCCAGGACACCACCTTTATCAAGGTCCACCCCCTGGGAAGCCTCTTGCAGGCCAAGTGTTGTGAGGAGTTGTTTATGGAAAGAAAGACATGCCCCCCGCTCTCCAGGCGCATGCAGCCCCCGGAACCTGGGAGGCCAGCGGGCGGTCCACAGGGCACTGTGGGACCAGGGTGGGTGGCACTCTGGAGTCCCTGAGGAGCCTAGGCAGGCTTCTCCAAGGAGGTGACAACCAAGGCTGGAAGAGTGTCGGTGATCATGGTGACGGCACTGACAATATTAGAGTACCCGGACTCAGCACCTACAAGACGCCAAGCGCCTCCAGACCTTCACTTTCATTCTCTCACACCATCTTCCGGGTCACCATCTTGCCTGAGCCAAAGAGATGGCAAATAACTGTCCCAAAGTCACATAGCTGGCCAGGGCATAACAGAACAAGCAGGTTGGCCAGAGCGCAGGAAGCAGGGCAGGGAAGGACACGGGGAACAGAGAGCGGCCTCCCCCGCACTCACAGCACCCGGCCAACGTGGTCAGGTGTGGCCAGAAACGCTTGTTGGGGTTTTGAAAAAATACATAAACCCATGTTGGAAAATTGGGAGATTTCACATAAAAGACCAGAAAGGGTTGAATAAGCTGGGAATATGGAGTCCGTACTTTCCTGTGGCCTCCGCCTGCCCCAGTTCACAGCACCCCCGCGCTCCCTGACGCCTCCCCTCACCCCCTGTCCATCAGTTCACGACCTGACCTTCCTGTGTGCACCTGGTGGGCATCGCGGGGTGCAGAGCCGGGGAGCGAGGACCGAGGGCAGGGCGACTGGTGACTGGCCGCATTGCTGTTTCAGAGAGCCCTCCAGCTGCTGTTCGGAGGAGGGACGGGATGGGACAGGGCATAATGTGGGGGGTGGGAAGGGCTGAGGAGACCCACCAGGCTCTGACCAGGTGGGGGGAGTGTAGAAAAGCTCCATGGCTAAATTCCCATGGGGGCTGGTGTCACCGGGAATTTTTGCTCCATTTGCTCCCGGGGCTCAGGATGTACTGAACAAGCAGTAGGTTTCCACGTGGAAGTCTGAGGCCGCAGAGACTCTGGGGAGATGTCTCTCTTACAGAGAGCCAGACAACACGAGGAAGGTGCCCTTGGGAGTGCACTTGAAGGCACTGGAGCATTTAACGCGTGAGCCCTCTTCCTGCCCAGCAGACCAACGGCAGAGCCTCAGAAACAGCGGCCAGGATGTGTCTGGGGACAGGAGGACGAAAGAGGGCAGAGTGCTTTGTCCACTGTCGAGTGACCTACCACGGGGAGGGCCTGTTGCCATGGTGTTATTGCTGTCATTGTGGTTGTGTGTCTTTTTTGAATATAGGGCTGGCCCCAACTCAAAGGGGCAGTTGGCAGAGGGTCAGGGCCTCCATCTTTCCTCTCTGCTTACCCAGACTCCTCCAGCTCGGAGGCTGTCCCCGGCTATAAAATCCAATCTAAGGAGCTCTTTAGAAAGACCCCCCTCTTTCCTCCTTTTAAAAGGGGTACCAAGAAGTGACTCTCAAATCCCACCTGATGAGCATCTCTTATGAGTACCGTGCGCTAACCGATTGCGCCACTGGAGCTCCAACCTGGTGAGCATCTCGACGAAGTCAAACCAAAGCCCCAGATGACAGCTGAGGAGCTCAGCCGAGGTCTAAAAGCGCCCGAGCTCGATGGCTGCTTGGCTTTGTACAGACCAGAGTTTGCAGCAGGTTCCAGTCCACAGGCCAGATCTGATGGCCCCAAACAGGGGTTCCAGTGACAATGAACCTGAGCTGCCTCTGGACACCACAGAAATGCTGCCATTGATTAGTGATGCCTGTCAGGGCACAGGATGGAGTAGTGGTACGTGTGCCAGATATTTATTACTCGTGTAGACAGACATCAGGCTCCTTGCTGCCTGAGGCTGGGTGTCTGAGGGCACTGCCACTTCATGCTACCCCACCACCCGTCTCACTTTGTTTTCTATTGAAAGCACCCTGTTACCTCTTGCGTTTCCACTCAGCCAACAACAACCACGGAACAGAAAGAAAACCAAGATCCCACTTGCCTTGATGGATTCATTTCGATACAACTTCACTCAAGAGCTACCCGCTTCCTGATTTCACATTTCACCATCAAAGCCCAGCACCAGGGCAGAGCTGGGGGGAGCAGCCTCATCGGCATTGCGCTAGGACAAGTGACAGCCTTCTGCCTGCAGAAGTCAATCTGGGATAGTAACTTTGGGCCACAGCAGCCCATCCCAGCAGCCAATGGAGGGGACATTCTGAAACATCCGCTGTGTGTCCCGTGCTACAATCTCAGACAGCTTTGGCAAAGATCAACCCAAACCTGAGAGACTGTTAGGTCACATGAGAGAAACAGTCCGTGAATCCAGGCCCTCTGTGTGGCTAGCATCCAGCTCTGGCTGAAGGTCAAAATAAGGATGCGTTCATTCATTCATTCAACAAACTCTGTGCCCAGCTCTGCACCTGGCTCTGCAGCTACACGGACACGGCCCTGCTTAGAGTAAAACCATTAACACAAAGCAGAACGCAGAGGCCACACCATGGAGCCCAGCACAGCGAGTAGAATAATGCCAAGCACTGCATCCCCAAACCACGGGTGGCTCTCCCAGGCGTCACGAGAAGCCAGAGGACCCACGCTCTGTGGTTCTAGACATCAGAAGCTCGAAAGAGGAGCTGAAGCTCATCCACAGAGCCAGCGTTAGAACAGGGCTTGGTTCCTGGCGAGGGGAAGAAGGACGGGAACAGCCCCAGGGACCCTTTTGTTCTATTTCCTGAGCTGGACGGGGCTGGGGGGGGGGTGGGTATGTGTGTGGGTGTGCAGCTCACCAAAGGCTTGTTTTTTAAGCTGTCACCACGTGTGCTCACACACCCGCTTGCAGGGCTCTGGTTACCTGTGCTCCACCGGTGATGAGCGGTGGCCCAGCCAGCGTCCGTTTTGCGTGAGGCTGGGACCCGCCAGCCCAGGTCCATTTTCTAGTGATCACAGTGGATGGTCCTCCGCACCAGCCCAGGGAGCAAGAGTGTTGGGGGGGACACGCAGCTTGACCTTGGACAGGTCAGCCACGTGGCATTCTGAGCCCAAAGGGAGGGGGAAGAGAGCCACTGGCAGCACGGACGGTGACTGCCGGGAGCAGGGACACATGAGTCTCTGGTCGATGACAGACATGGCGGGGAGCCCTGGGCTCCAGGGTGACCTACTTCTCAGAGAGCTGGGGCTGACATCGATGGCCTCTGAGCCTCTTAACTCCGCTCTGTGAGAAGTGGAGGGAGCCCAAAATAGCAACCCCCTCCCCAACCCACACAGACAACAGGTGACTAGAAAAGGGCGGCTGGGGGAGGGGAGGAGCGGCCTGCGGGCAGAGCGGGGAGGCCAGGCACTGAGGTCTGGCTCTCTCTGAGGCACAGCTCAGGGCAGGGAAAGGAGGGAAAGTGACTTCACATGATCCTAGTGACAAAGCACCAGACCCTGCATCTCTCGCTGACCCTGGTGATGATGTCAACATGTCCCCTGCCTGGGCCTCTCTTGGGACCCAGACCCACATCGGCCCTCTCAGCCCCTCCACTTGGCTGTCTGATGGCATCTCGAGTGTAATATGGCTGGAAGTGAACTCCTGCCAGTCCCCATCTCAGGACACGCCTTCTCCATCCTTCCAGGTGCTCGGGCCAGAACCCATGACATGGCCCCAACTCCTGCTTCCCCCACAGTCCGTCCAGGAATCCTGCTGGCTCAGCCTCCAGAGTGGGGTCACCTTCTGGGGCCCCAGCCCTTCTCACCTCCCACCTGGGCTTCCTGCCTCTTCCAGGGCTCTTTGTGTTGTATTCCGCACCCTGACGGCACAGGACCCTGCATCACATCCTGCCATCTACCCCTCTCCCGTGGCTTGTTCACTCCGACTCTCCTGTCACCCAACACACCACACAGCTCCTCCCTGGGCCTTGCACGGGCTGCTCCTTCTGCCTGGAAAGTTCTTCCCCCAGAGATCCACCTGGCTCCTCCCTCGCCTTGGGCAGGAACTTCCCTGACCACCCTGCCTCCCCGTCCCCTCCCCGGCTCTCAGCCCCTCTACAGTATTTGTCAGTGCCTGGCACCGGCTGCTGGTTTACTTATCTGTTTATTATCTGTGTCCCCAAGTTTGGCTGTAAGAAGCATGAAGCAGGGACATCTGGGGTCTGTCTCATTCATGACTCTGTCTCCCCATCACCCAGAGCAGTGCTTAGAGCTATTGTGAATTTAAAAAGTGAGCCCAGGGTTAGCCACCTCCCTCTGGGAGGTGAAGCTCTCGGCTCCCCCAGCCCCTTGGTGCCCACAGTCGGGGCAGGATCGCAGGCAACCCCCGTGGTCCAGCAGCGCCCGGACCTCCCTGGATCCGATGCCCCCATGTGCCTCTTGCCTCATGGACCGTCCCTCTCCCTCACACCTGTCCTGCCTTCTTACAAGGAGCCGTGGCACCCCGGGAAGGATCACAGCGTCCTGCAGGGCTGCAGGTGGGGACACCAGGGCAAGACCCCAAGACACAAAGCACAGAAGGGGCGAGAACGGCCCTCCTGACACGGGAGCTGGCTCTCACCCGGTTTCGCCCTGTCTCTGCCACCTGCTTCCTCCAGACCAGCACAGGCAGACACCCAGCGAGGACAGTGAGCGCGCTGGGGAGACGATGCACAAAACCAACGTGGCCCCGGCCTCAGGGACAATGAGCCAGAGAGAGACCAGGAGACGGGGGCTGGCAGAGGGGCGTGGGCAGGAGTGGGGACTCAAGTGGGCCCGGGAAGACAGCGGCCAACTGTGATGACACAGAACCTGCTCAGAACACAGACACCATACCCGCGGGCCTCGAGCGCATCCTGGTGACCCCGTAACCCTGAGCCTGGGAACTGGCGGTAAGGCCACCGAAGGGGTGCTCGTGGTAACCGTGCATCGGAGCGGCACTGAGAGGACAGTGGACACCATCTCAGTGTCCCCAGGTGGGCACAGGATTAATAAGTCATGACTCCTCGAAAACCATATGAGTGTGACTGCATATCCTAACCCAGGAAGCTGCTGGGACACTGGGTACTGGGTACGAGCCCTCGGGCGCCTGGGACTCAGTGTCTCTTGGTTTTGTTTTTAGAATGCATGTTTGCACAAGAAAGTGTCCAAAAAGACTTAGCTCAGAGGTACGGCGGAGCTTGTCTCCAGTTTGTGAGCAGAGGGGGAAGGCTTTCTTGGATTCTCTTCTGGGTTCTATGAATAATTGAAGCTGGTGGATTTCAATGTGCTTAGGAAATAAAACAGGAAAGTCGCCTCCATTTTAGAGAGATCGATACTCCCAACGCTTCCCCAGGGCCCGTCCCTCAGATGCTCTCGGCTCAGCCTGTTGAGAACAGCCTGTAGACCTCCGAGGCTAACAGCCGGGCACCTCGGCCGAGCCTCGCTGTGTGACAGATGGGGGGACCAGAGAGAAGAACCACTTCCTGCAGAGCTGGTGGTGATGACAACTTGGGGGAGGAAAGACACCCACCTGAGGTGGGGCTCCCTTAGCAAATGTGGAGGCAACTCAGGGGGCCGCCCTGACTGGCCAGGAGTGTGGTCCCCAGTGCGGTCAGGGCTCAGCAGCACTGCCCTCAGCCACGAGCCAGTGATCGCCGGCCTGCACAGGGGGGTGCAGAGCCTTGCTCCACTTCAGGGAGCTAAGCCTGAAGCAAAGCAGCAAGGTCACAGGCAGTGGAGTCCCCAGCTGGGGTCCAGGGCCACACTCACATAGGGGCCTCTGGATGAGACACTGTCCTTCTCCAAGGAACATTTGGGCGCAGGCCCAGCAGCCCAGGAGAAGTTTAGCAGCCCCGCAACACCAACACCTCCATCCCCACCACTGGACTGGACTATTTTCTCCCTGGCTTTGTATTCAGGGAGTCTAGTCTGGATCCAGATGCATGGCCCATGCTCACTAAATGGACAGAGGAATGGATTAACAAACCACCACCTACACTGCTGCTTTGAAAAGAACCATTTTGCCAGGTTCAGTGCCTCACACCCGTAATCCCAGTGACTTGGGAGGCTGAGGCAGGAGGATCGCAAGGCCAAGTTCAAGTTCAAGGCCAGCCTCAGCAACTTAGCAAGGCCCTATGTAACTGAGTGAGACCCCCGTCTCAAAAAATAAAAAGAGCTGGGGATGTGGCTCAGTGGTTGAGCACTCCTGGGTTCAAATCCTCAGCACCGAGAAAAAGACACACCTGGGTGCTCCAGGGGGGCCCCTCCAGCCACATCCCCGGGAAAGAAGCTGTTCAGAGGTGAGGAGGGAAGAACGAGGCGTGGGGTGCGAGGCCTGGTTACGGGAATGGGGCCGAGGACCCCGTGGCTCAGGGGAGGGGGAGTCGGCTTCTGGGAAGAAGTGGGCCTCACCTGGGGTAGTCCCATAAGTAGGAGGTGACAGTACAGGGCCTCAGTCTCCTGGTTTTGTGGGTGAGGGCTCAGGATCATTCCCCATGGGCTCCCCACCTGCCCCATGAGGTCCCCAGTCAAGTGCCCCTCGGGTTAGGCTGTGTGACCTGGGATGCTCAGGCTTCCTGTGGGCCCTGCGCCTGGGCCACCAGAGGCTGATCCTAGAGCGCTGGGTGCTGGCAGGGAGATGGGCGACTTGGTGAATCAAGATGGCTTCACAGTAGGTCCCGCTGCCCTGACCCTGTGCTACCGCTCTGGGGCCTACATGCATCACCACTGGTCACTGTCACTCCCCAACCACACACACTGACTGTGGTCACACACACTGACTGTGGCGGATGAGAGGGACACACAGAGCAGCAGACCCCACCAGGGGCTGAAATGACAGGAAGCGCAGGTGAGCCTGCACTGGGGGATCAGGAACCTGAGAGGAGGGCGTGGGAACCACCTCCCTGGGGTGTTCTCCCTGCAGACTCCGAGAACAGAGTCCCCTCTGGGATCGGGAGCTGCAGCCCCAGAATCCACAGGCTGTGCATCATGGGAGTTTTCAAGACAAAAGTTGGGGCCTCCAAGAGGCCTGAGTCAGCAGGATGTGGTATCTGCTTGGCCCATGGTGGGGGGAGGGCAGTCCCCACTCCCCAGCTTAGGAGACCCTCATGCTACGAAACTGGGAATTGTGGGGTGCAGCGTTGCAACTGTCCCCATAGAGGAGAGCTGTGTCCTCCACCCCCGAGGGGAAAGGGACAAACCCCAAAGCACCCTCAGCACCTTCTGAAGTCTTCCTGGCTCTAAAGTTGCTGTGTGACCTTGGGCGAGGGCCTTCCCTCTTGGGGACTTATTTTCCTGGTCCAGAGGTTCCATGTGACCCTAGGAGCTGCGAGAGGCCAAATCTGAACCCATTGTAAGTACGGGAAGCAAATAATTAGATTACCAATAGATAAACGCCGAAAGCAATTTAGATACAGGCATCGCTTTTACTTTTACTTTTATTTTTTCCTAAGTTTATTTCACTAAAATTGTTTTTTCAGTGGTTGGGGTTAAACCCAGAGCCTCACATATGCTAGGTGAGCACTCTACCAGTGAGCTACATCCCCCGTCGTTTATATTTTTTATTTTGAGACAGGTTTGCTCTAAATCACCCAGGCTGGCCTCAAACTTGTGATCCTCCTCCCTCAGCCTCCGGAGTTGCTGGATGACAGGGGTGTGCTACTCTACCTCACCCCAACTGTGAGCTTTTAAAAGACCACCACACCTTTATTATTTCACTAAATGTGGTAAAGAATTTTGCCACCTGAAAAATATTCCCAACGCTGTTGGCCTAGTTGACAGCTGCAGTTCCTTCCATAATATTTTTTTCCTTTTATCTGCTTTTGCCCATGAATCTAGAACACATGCACTAAGCATTTTGGCCACAAGGTTCTTATATGTGCTTAATCTCACCTTCGGCTGAAAACCCCCAGAGGTTTGGAGTTATATCTTCTATGCCTTTGTACCCCAGGGCCAGCGTGGTGCGCTAGACCCCAGAATGACTCTTACTATTACTAATGGTGTGGTGGAAATACAACCCGAAGGGACCTTCAAATCCAATTCAATCTCTTCTCCTTTACCAACGGGGAAACCGAGACCCAGAGCACAACTTTTTAGTCAAATACCAGATTTTTGGTGGGAAGGCTCAGTATTGTAAACATGCTGACTCCACTTCAAATCAATTGATAAATTCACTGAAATTTACATCTGATTGTATTTTGTTCTGTATTTTTGCTAGGTCAGAAGATTTTAGCTGCTTTGCCCCCGCCATCTCCCCCTACACACAGACTAGATAACTAACTGTGGGATGACGGACATGTTAATGTGCTTCACCACAGGGACAGTTTTACTATCTATATGTATCTCATAACCTCATCTTGTGTACTTCTTGTGGGCACAATAAAATGTATTTTAAATAAATGAGTTCAATAGATGTAACAGGATGTTTCAGGGGTTTAACAAACTTGTGTTAAATAAGTTCAACAAACTTATGTTTAAATGGATGAGAATAAGAATTGTCTGAGAAGAAAAATAATGTCTTTCCACATGTCAAGAGTATAGTTAAAACTAAAGGTTTGAAACTGGGTATGCCATTTTAGGAATACCTAAATTAATGGAAATACCTCATTAATGGAAAGAAGGGAAGCCAGAAACTCACATCATTTATAAGGAAATCCAAAGATGTGATGTATTTCTAATCAGCAGGGAGAATGTGGAACTTTCAAAAAGTGGTTTCAAAGCAACTACTCTCCCTTTGAAGAAAAAAACTGAAAAGATAAAAACTTTCAAGATAATTTAAAATAATTACACCAAGTCACATCTCACACCATGCTCAAAAATAAAATGCAGTTGAGTCAAAGACTTCTAAGTCACAAAATAAAACAACAAAAATACTAGAAGAAAATATAGGGCCAAATGTTTATAAACTCAATGTGGAGAAGGTCTTTCTAAGTATGATATAAAAATGAAAAGTCATAAAGACAAACAAAAAGAATTTGACCATGTAAAAATTGCAAACTTATGAACTGGGAAACACATGATAAAAATAAATAGTTACAAACCAATGGCAGCCAGAAGAGAACTCGGGCCGCATGTTCAACGGACAATGAATAAATAGCCATTCTATATAAAAAGGTTCTATGGACCAGCCAGAGAGAAAAAAATCAATACAGAAGATAGGCAAAGAACAGAACGGATAATTAACTAGCAAAAAAGACAAATGTCCACAAAACAGGAAAAAATATTTGATTTCCCTGATAGTTACAGAACTAACATGTAAAACATAATTAGATACTTTAGACCTATCAGATCAGTAAAAGTTAAAAATATCAGCACCATCAGAATGAGGAGGGGGAGGTCATCAGAGCTCTCCTGCCTTGACAGGAGTAATATCAATTGGTTCTGCATTTTTTAAAAGCACCACTTAGAAATCATCTTTCAAAATTGCAAATACTCAGATGCTTAGAGCAACAACACAGATACCATCCTACCCGACGCTCCACAGACAGGATTGTTGACTACAGACCTGTTCTCTGTGCTCCTTTGAAACAGGGGAGCAGGCCAAGTATTGATGAAGAAGGAAAAATAAATTGGGGTAGACTATGAGGACATGAAAGAGAATAACAAATTCTCAAGCACTGATATGGAAAGACACAATTTATCAGAATATTGGGGGGAGCAATTATATAGTCACTAATGTGATCCAATTTTTTTTTCTTTTTTGGTACTGGGGATTGAACTCAGGGGCCCTCGACCACTGATTGAGCCACATCCCCAGCTCTATTTTATATTTTATTAGAGACAGGGTCTCACTGAGTTGTTTAGCACCTCACTAAATTGTTAAGGCAAGCTTTGAATCCTCCTGCTTCAGCCTCCTGAGCCACAGGGATTACAGGCGTGCACCACTTTACCCAGCTTAATGTGAACCAAATTTAGGAAAATAAACAAATATAGATTCAGACCACATTTGTAATGGTGGTACGTCTGAGGAATGGGGTTAGTGGGAAGTGGTAAAGATGAAGGAATATTGCTTTGTAAAAATTGATGTTGGGGGTTGGGGTTGTAGCTCAGTTGGTAGAGTGCTTGCCTCGCATGCGCAAGGCCCTGGGTTCAATCCCCAGCACCAAAAAAAAAAAAAAAAAAAAAAAAAGAAAGAAAGAAAGAAAGAAAGAAAAGAAAAGAAAAATTGACATTGCGTTGGCATTCACTGTATTTTGATGATATAGGCAATTCTGTGTTCATGTGTGCTTGTAAAATCAACACCATATGCTCACTCACCCTGTGCAAAGCCATCATTATTTGTGATTTTACAAGAAGAGGGCCCTGGGTTCTATGGCTTGCTGGAGAAACTTGCGCACTGTAAATGACTATGAAGAAATTCCAATCTCTGCCTGAACCGGAAGCCAGGGAGGACCCTTCCCGGTGAGAGCCCGCCTGCCCTGAGCACAGAGTTTAGCCATGGGAATCACAGACTTAGAGGACTGCCACAGGGATCTGCAAGAAGCAAGCAATGGATACGTTGTTTCTGTGCCTTCTGTATTTAATAGCAATCAGCATTTTGATATTTTGTGAACAACATGAATAGAAAAGTAAAGGTCAAGTAGCAAGTGCTGTCATTAACTGGGGACCTCTGGAACTGTTAAGAAGCAGAAAGAGGAGAAAAGAAAAGAAAAATAAATCAACCACCAAGAGATCATGACTACTAATAATTTGGAATTTTAAAAAAAAATTTTTGTTGCATTTTTAAAATTTGGTATTATATTGGAGATATGATTTTGTACTTTTGAAAATGACCTTGAACCAGAGTCACTTTCTTACATCATGAAAACCACAAACATCAAAATTTAGGACATATAAGTTCTTCTAAATAGCAGTATCTACCTACTATTTAATTTCACCTTGCTTGCCCAGGGCCCACCCTGACCTACCAAGGACACCAAAGTGTCCCATATAAGATAAAATATGTATTGAATGCACGTTCTACACCAGGCCCAGAAATGACCAAGACATCCTACCACACAGTGAGATCAATTCTGGGTGAACTGCAGCGGGGAAGGGGTTGGGGGGAATCACAGAAAGACTCAAAGTCGATCAGAGTATTTATCAAAACTCTGTGTGGGGGAGGCCTTCCCACCCCTAAGGCTATGGCAAAAACCACAGAAGAAAAGATCATTAGATTTGGTAATTAGGATGCTTCATGAACAACATGAATGAAAAAGTAAAGGTCAAGTAGCAACTTGGGGAAAAAAAATTGCAACAAATATTGTAAAAGATTGCTGGGCATGGTGGCTTACCCCTGTAATCCCAGGGTCTGGGAGGCTGAGGCCAGAGGATCAAAAAGCCAGCCTCAGCAATTTAGCCAGGACCTAAGCAACTTATTGAGACCTGGTCTAAAAAAGTGTGGGGGAGTGGGATTTGCTGGGAATGTGACAGTGGTTAAGCATTCCTGCATTCAATCCCTGGTACAACATATATATTATTATTATTATTATTATTATTATTATTATTATTATTATTATCTCCAAGCTGGCTAGGTAGTACACTCCTGTAATCCCAGCTACTTGGGAGGCTGAGGTAGGATTGCAAGTTCAAATCCAGCCTGAGCAATTTAGTGAGATCCTGTCTCAAAAGTAAAATAAGATAAAAAGGTACAGATTGGTTAAGTGGTAGAGTGCTTGCTTAGCATGCATGAGGCCTTGGGTTCAATCCCCAGGACTATCAAAAGAAAAAAAATTAGATTAATAGCCATAATAAACACAGAGCTTATACAAAATGGTAAAAACCACCCACTGAGACCCCAATACCTAATTGGGGAGAGGCTTAGAAGTGTGCTACCCACTAGCCCCTAGTCACAGTGGCTACATAGATTTAAAGTAATGTAATTTAAATTAAAATATTAAATTAAATCTAAATTTAAAATTAAATTAACATTTCAAGTTCTCCATAGCTGCATTTGACTGGTAGTTGCTGGACAGAGCAAATAATAAGCCATTTGTAATGTCCCGGAAAGTTTGATTAGAACCATTTTAGATAATTCACCAAAAAAAAAAAAAAAAAAAAAACACAAATGGTCAGTAAACGTATTTAAAAATTCAACTCCAGGGGCTGGGGATGTGGCTCAAGCAGTAGCGCGCTCGCCTGGCATGCGTGCGGCCCGGGTTCGATCCTCAGCACCACATACCAACAAAGATGTTGTGTCCGCCGAGAACTAAAAAATAAATATTAAAAATTCTCTCTCTCTCTCTCTCTCTCTCTCTCTCTCTCTCTCTCTCTCCTCTCTCACTCTCTCTTTAAAAAAAAATAAAATAAAAATAAAAATTCAACTCCATTAAGACTTGAATCAAACTGTGAAATATGATGTATTAAGAACTATGTAATGTTTTGAACGACCAACAATAAAAAAAAAAAGCAATGGAAAAAAAAAGAATTAAAGAAATGCAGATTAAAACAAGGTAATATTTTATATTCATCTAATTTAGGAGTAAACAGGACACTGCTAATTGAACGACAGAGTTAGTAACCATCTGGAAAATAATTTGGCAACAAACAAATTCCTGGGCCAGGAATTCCATTTCCAGGGATACATCCCAAAGAAATAGATCAAAATACAGAAACCGTTTTATGCAGAAACTTATCTATCTCTGAATTATTTACAAATTCAGAGAGACCTAGGCTGAAAGTCCAAGTTCAGGAAAAGTGGTTACATTCATTAAGATCAACCACTCAAAAAGATAAACGAACAATGAAAATCATGTTTTTCCAAGAAGGTTTAATGACTTGGGAAATAAGATTCCTATAAGATTAGATTTAGAACACAACAACTCATTCCAAGCTGAACAGGAGAAAACCAACCATAAAAAGACGAGGAGGATGTGCACACAGAAAACTGCCGAATGTCAGAACAAATATCCCTGGGTGAGAGCAGCCTGAGTGTTCTTGATGCTGCTTGGTGTGCCCTGAATTTTTAACAGAGGTCACTGGTTGCGTTTATATAAAATGAGGGAGGCTAATTAAAAATTCATGCAAGACATAACCCACAGGTAAGAGCAAGAGACCTGGGTTGGGGCTGCAAAGCCAAACCTCTGCTGCTTCCTGCCTCTCAGACTTCGGCCAAGTCAGCTCAGGCTCAGCACCTGCTTCGCCACCAGCCATGTGATAGAATCCAGAGAGACGGGGTCTGCCAAGTGCTAGTCCACCCAGCTACCCGAAGACCTATGTATGTAAAAGCCACCGCTTTCCTGTTTTGTTGGCAGGGCTGGAGATTGAATCCAGGGGTGCCCTACCACTGAGCTATACTCCCAGTCCTTTTTGTCTTTTGAGACAGGATCTTGCTAAATTGCAGAGGCTGGCCTTGATCCTGCAATCCTCCTGCCTCAGCCTCCCTAAATCACTGGGATTTCAGGCAAGCACCATGGCACCCCGGGGCTGAGAGCCACTGTTTTTCTTAACATGGAAATGTTTATGTTACACTGTTGCATGACAAACCTGGACCCAGAATCCTCTACACAAATCTGCTCTTAATTGGGGAAACATATGCTTTTTTTAAAAGTCCAAAAAAGATAAGAGGGGGCCATTTCAAACAATGAACAATGGTCACCACGAGGAAGGTGAGAATAACGAGTTTCCTTTACTTAAAGAAGCAAGAACACATCTTCCTGTACTTTCCATATCTCCCCAAGAAGAATGCCTCCTTCACAATGAAGGAAACAATTTGTAAAGTTTTAAAAAGAAAGAACAAAATTGGAATCCATTGGTTTTGCCAAAGAGGTAAGATTAAAGTCCAGAGTGTCAGCTGACCAGTAAGAGGACCCACCCTGGTAGTTAATAGTGGGTCCTCTGGGCGGTAGGATTCTGGGGTGATTTAAATCTGCATGTGTATGCATTTCCCCAACTTACACAGGAGTAGTGAATAGCTACTATATTTTCTAATAAAATTTACAAAGCAATAAAGAAACGAAAACCAGGCTCCCTTCCCCTGCACCAGTGAGAAGACTGAGTGGAACAGCCACCAGTTCTGAGGACAGGAGGCAGAGGGGGTGTCAGGACAAACACAGCCCAGGGGCTACAGTCACCCAAGATGGCCAAGATGGAGCCCGCCGCACTGGGCCCAGGCTGGCGCTAGACCAAGCAAGCCTCAGAGTCTCTCCTGCTCCCCTTGGAGTTTCCCTCCCCCCAGCTCCCCACGAACCCAGGCCCAGCCCAGCTACAAACACCTCGAGGTGACAGTGACGGTGACGGGGGACAGATTATCTGCAGTGGGAAGCGGTGCCTTGTTATTTTTCTGACCTTATAAAATGTCTCTGAATTCTCTCACAGCAAACCGAAAAGGAGCTTGCATCCTGCAGTTCACCTAGCTGATAACGGATCTGTCTCTGTCACTGACAGCTTTGTTTCCTCTGAGAACCTGGGAGTGGTTGTCCCCAGCCTACCCACAGGATCTGTGAAAGCCGGACCCGATCAGGACAAGAGCTTCAAACCCACGGGTCCCAGGTCCCCGAATACCCTGGGAACAAAGGAGAAGCGCAGTACATCACAGAGGTCTGCCACCACCACAAACGCCTTCTCAGACCAGGACAGGGCCACTCTCCCCCCCCCCCTCCGCAGGGACAGGCCAGTTTGTGTGTCCCGATTCCCTCTCCTCCTCGCTGAGCGCCTCACATTCCCAGGGGCCCAGGTCTCTTTGTCTGGCTTTGCCATCTGAGCCCCTGAATGTGGAATCTGGCTGTAAGAGGAGTGAGCTGTCCCCGGGGCCTGAGATAGGAACGCAGAAACACGTCATGCAAATTGGAGCAAACGGGGAAGGGGACACACAGGCACTCTGGGGTCAGCTCACAGGGCCATCACCCCTGTTTCTGTCCACTCTGGGTTGCAGCCATAGTTCACCAGCTGAGATTCCCGGGATTACAGGGCTGTGGTGAGCAGTAGATTAAATTGGTCAACACATGGAAAGTACTAGCAAGTATCAACTCACTCTGGCCCCTTTTCTGTTGTTGCCATAGCAACAGGGAAGGCCCAGGACTGGGGGCTAGTTGGGAGAAGGCGCCCAGGATCCAGAATCTGAATTTCCACACGTCACTCCAGACTGGCCACCACTTGACCTTGGGGCCTGGGCCTCCCTCTCTGTACATGGGACTTATTTCACCCTGGATGTGAATAAAATAAGCCCCGGAGGCCAGATCAGCCTCGTCACAGGACTGGGGGACACAGAAGGTGAGCCACTCCAAACTCTGGCAGAACAACTGACGGCACACAGAACCAAGGGATAGAGACAAAAAGCTCAAGGCGGTCACCCTGTGGCAGTTTCCCAGGTGCGGAGCGACGGCACCGTCTGCAGCCAACCCCAGCAGACTAGCAAAACCCGCAACCACACTTCCACACGGTGCCGCGACCCTGCACCAGGGACCCGCGGTCTTTGTGCACGTGTGTGCAAGGGAGGCCGGACGGACAGCGTGGCCTTCTCCACAGGCAGTGCGCACAGTCCCCAGGATGCCAGGCAGCAGGTAGACCCTGGTGCCCAACCGGGCCCCCAGGAGGGGACCGCGCTCCTCCTAGGCAGCAGGAGACCACGTCCCAGGCCAGGGGCCGCCCTGCGAGGAAGCGGAAAGCAGCTGGAGGCCAGGCCTCAGTGGTCTGTCTGGGCAGGGAGCTCTGCAGCTCTGGAGCCCAGGGCCCGTCACTACTGGTACCTTTCTGCTGTGTCTGGGTGGCCTCGTCCCCACTCCCAGGGATTTCCAAGCCCTGGCCAGACAAAGGGCTTCCTCTAAATTCATTCACAAAAGGGATTGGCAGGTAACAGGACCCCCAGAAAGCCGCTGTCTACCCCAGGACTGTTGAGCATCTCCGAGGCCCAAAGGCTTCCCACCAGCACATGGAACCTGGCCCTCGGGTTGTGGCTGTCCCTTCCCTTCAAACCCTTCATCACAGATGGACCGGGAGCTTCTGCACACAACCATCTGCTCCGCGGCATCTCGCCATCAGCAGAGCCCGGGGAGGAAGGAGGCTTCGGGATTACAGCTCCGTGGACTTTTCAAATTTCCATTCAACCTCTGTGTCCAAGCGGGGAGTCAGAGGCAGCCTCGAGGAGGGAGAAGATGGAGGTGGGGAGCCAGGCCTCCACCCACAGTGGGAGCCAGAAAGCACTCGCTAAGGAGGGGGCCTCGGGGGCCACCTCCTTCCCAGGCCCGCCTGACTCATCCGGTGCCCTGCACAGTGGCCAGCCCCACCTTGCAGGGGCCCAGGGGACAGGCACTGAGAGTGGTCTCCACCAGGGTGGGAACCTGTCCCCACAGACAGCCCAGACCCGGGGCTTCGCTGTGGCCTCTCCCAGAACGCCCACAGGTGGCTTAGTGCGCCCAGGTGGCTTAGTGCCCACAGGTGGATGTGCCTTCCACCCTGGTCAGCAGGGGGTTCTGTGACAGAATTAAAGGAAGCGCATTCCGGTCAGTTCCCCCGCTGGCTCCACCTGCCTCTGAGGGTGGACGGTGTGCTGAGGGCCTTCCTTCTGGAATACCTCCCGGGGGGCGGTGTATGCTCCCTGTGAGGCTGGGGGCTGCTCGCAGGTGGACCCACTTCACCTCGGTCCACCCTCCCGGGCTCCAGCGAGATGGGGCTGCTCTCAATCCCATTTCACAGGGACACTTGCCCGGGTGGCGAGGGGCAGAGTTCTGCAGGGGACACAAAGGCGCTCTGGAGGCCACACCAACCCCCTGGCCCAGGAGGACTCTGCCGCCCAGAACCAGTCTATCTTGTGGCCCTCTGCTGACCCTCAACCCACCACCTCGCCGGGCCCAGTGCTGCAGAGGAGGGGACACGGGAGCCACAGACGCTCACCAGCCCGACCCCTCTGCTGTGGGCCTCAGGCATGCCTGCTGACAGGGCTGGGCTCCAGGCCTCAGGCCCCAAGGTCTCAGGGCGGGGTGCAACCTCCCCTCGGGAACACCCAGTGCTGCCGGGGTGGGGTAGCCTCTTGGACAGAGCATCAAGGGCCCTGGGTCCCTATTGGTTCCTTAACCGGCTGTGTGACCACAGATGGGCCACTGCGCCTCTCTGGAAACTAGGGCGACTGTTATCTACCTCCCAGGGCAGCAAGATCACATTGATTATAACAACAAGTGCAAGTGCAGTGGGGCGGTCACTGATAATGACCCTGGTCCTGCCCTGGAGGGCCTCCCCCTGTTTTGTAAACGAAATAAAGTGAGGCTCTGAGTCTCCACTAAAAAAAAAAAAAAAAAAAAAAAAAAGATCAGATGTGTGCTTTAAATCCTTCACAGAAGGAAGCTCAACTCTCCAGGCGCCAAGTCCCCTGGAGGAGACAGGGCAATATCTCCCAGGCCAGTCCAGCTCCTGGGTCACCAAGAGCCAAGGACTAATCACCAGGGGATCTGAGTCCGGCCCCTGGTTTTTCTTTTGTTTCCCGCTGAAAGCCCAGGCACAGGCAGCCCCCAATGCAGAGCCTTGGGCAGCGGGGGTGGGGTAGGGGGGACCAGGACCCGGGCGACATGCTGCCAGGCGCCTTGTGGAGAGCCACACAGCAGCAGAAGCATGGAGACCGCCAGACCCACTCTCCACACATCCTCGCAAGGCCACTGTGCACCAGGACAGCACCCTTCTCTGTCCTGGGGCTGGGTGGGCCTCACACCCCTCCCCCGGCTCCAATCTTGGAAAGAAAGTCCTGTTTCCTGTGTGGTGTGCAGAGACCTGCGGTGCCAGCAGGGCTCCAAGGTTAAAAATTGTACTTTGAGGGCCAGGGATGTAGTTTGGGGACAGAGCTCTGGCTTACAATGCACCAGGCCCTGGGTTCAATCCCAATTACTGGAATTAAAAAATCAGATTTTGTGCCACATAAATGCCTGTCTTGGTAAAGCGGGTAAATCAGTCGTGGGGTAGACTGCAATGGAATACTGCACAGTCATGAAGAGAGGAAACACCTCCTAGACAAAAGAATATGGGTGAGCTTCCACTGTGATGCTCAGTAAAAAAGGGGGAAAAAAGTACAAACTGGGTGATGCCATCTGGATAAAGTCCAAGACCTGGCAAAACCCCTAGGGCGGACAGAGGATAGGGGATGCCTGGCTAGAAGCAGGGGCTAGCTGGGGGGACGCACTTAGGGGAGTTCACGGCGCTGGTCACACGGTGTGTCCAGGTGTGAAGTCCCTGCGGCTCTTTAGGATGTAGAGCTTTCTGGGTGCGCGTCAGTGACACTCTTTTAAATTGAGCATCTGGGTTCAAGTCCCAGCCATGCCACCTCACACCGCAAGATCTCGGGCTAACTCCATGCTCAGCTTCTGCTCTCTCCCCTTCCACCTAGGGACAGTAATGACATCTGCCTCGGGTGGCCCCGAATGTCAGCCATTCAGATTTCACTTTCACGTTCCCTTTCCCCAAGTACAGAGTGTTGCTATTCTCTTCATATTTTTCCTTTAAACAAACTCCATGGTTTTGCAATCTAAATAAACCATCTAAAAAGGAAACTCTCTATGGTTCCCATTCATCACCGGTTTGGGTATTAATTATTTTCTAGTATATTCAATTAATGTAACTTAAAACCAACTCATCCCTACAAAGACACAAGCGTCCACCTATGAGCCACCTCAGGCCAGCCTCAGGTCCTCGGTGGAGGCAGCCTCACTCTAAACAAAAATCAAGATGATGTCCTTAGAGCCCCCGGGGCAGGCAGGCCTCCACACTGTGACCTTTATCATCATCATCATCGACATTAGCATCACAAGCAAAGCCAATCAACAAACACCATCCCACTTTGGATGGTGCAGAGGAGAGTGAGTGGAGGGGAGGGGTTGGGGTGGGAGGTGGAATGAGGAATGAGGACCTGTGCACAGGTGTGACTGCACCACGGGTGTGACTCTGCACCGTGTTCCGCCAGAGGAAGGAGGAGTTGTGCTCCGTTCGTGTGCAATGTGTCCAATGCATTCTAGTGCCATGCATAACTAATTAGAACCAATTTAGAAATTTAAAAAAAGAGAAGAATGAAATCATGGCATTTGCAGGTAAATGCACGCAACTGGAGATCATCATGCTGAGTAGACTAAGCCAGACCCAGAAAGTCAAAGGTCAAACATTTTCTCTGATATGAGGACACTAGTCTAAAATTTGGGGGAGGGGACTGGAGTGTGGTGGGGAGATTCCATCAACATAGAAGAAAGATCAGTGAAGAAGAAGGGACTAAAGGGAGGGAGAGGGGATGGGATAAGAGAAAAACAATGGAATGAATCTGACTAATTTCCTGTGTGCAGACATGAGTATAGTACAGTGCCTGTCACCATTGCGTCTATCCCCAAGAACAAATTTATAAAAAAAAAAAAAAAAAAGAAAGAAAAGAAAAAAACCTGTAAATGCACAGCAGAAAGACCAATAGAGTAGAGGGAAAGGAAAGGGGGGGGGGAGAGGGAGGATACGGGGAAGTACAGGGGACTGAACTAGAGCTAATTATATATCCCAGCATTTATAATCATGTCAAAATGAATCCTAATGTCACATATAACTAATGTGAACCAATAAACTAAACAAAATACTTAGAGCTATTTAAAAATAAATAAATAAATAAGCACCATCCCATAGGGTCAGCCCAAGGCGGCCCTGCGCCCAGCAGACCTTAAGGAACAAACCACCCGAGCCCTTCCAGAAGTCTAGGGCTGCCCAAATGCCCATCCGTTCTCAGGGCTCTCTCTGGGCCCAGACCCTGTGGAGGCAGCGAACCTCCACCCTCCCCACCAGCCCAGGCCAGACCCGCCCCGGACTGCCCTGTGGCCTGCCTCTTCCTCCAGGCCAAGGCTGAGGGCCTAGGCCTACTCCCCTCCCTCTCAGAACGTCAGTCTCTTCATCCCTAACAGGGGCACGTGGCCTTGGCACCCCAGAACAGCTCACCAATGGGCCAGAGCAGGGACACAACCAAAGACAAACAGGAGTCATCGAAGGAGAGCCCCATTGGAAATGTGTCTTGATGTTATCACAGATTTGCCCCTGGCATGGGTCTAGGAGCCTTCCTCACTAGCCCAGGGTACCCAGGGTGTCCTTCATGAAGAGAAAATCCCTGATCCCTGAAGTGGTCATGTGCCTATGCAGGAGAGTGTCCCTTTAAGTAAGCTCAGCCAATCAGCATTCACCTCCACTCGAACCAAATTGGGGTGGAGGTCACTAAAGGTCTTCAAAATTGTCACAACCAAAGCTAGGGGTGGTGGTGTGCACCTGTCACCACACCACTCAGGAGGCTGAGGCAGGAGGATCGGGAGCCCAGACTGGACGATACAGCAAGACCCCACCTTAAAGGAAAAAACCTCATTAAAATAGTCATCACTAGAGCAAAAAGCTCGAGTGTTTTATGGCATGATATGAAGAGTATAAAAAATAATAATACCCTGTGTGTTTCAAAAAGCTAAAGAAAGGGTTTTGAAACCTTTCACCCTAAAGACTTGATAAAGGGTGTGAAGAGATAAAATGATTATAACCCCTGATTCAAATAATTCTATATTTTAATTATTTTATATGTATATATACATGTATATATTAGGCATTGATGGACCTTTATTTTATTCATTTATTTTCATTCGGCACTGAGAGTCAAACCTCACACATACTAGGCAAGGGCTCTACAACTGAGCCACCACCCCAGCCCCTCAGATCATTCCATTGAAATGGGAAAATGACATTTTTTAAATGGTTGTGCAAAAACATTTATCACAAAGTTTGTACATGTGTGGGTTTATTTTTGTTTTACGTTGCTGGAATTGAACTCAGGGGTGTTTGACTTCTGCACTACATCTCAGCCCTTTTATTTCCTTTTCTCACTAAATTGGCCAGGCTGGCCTCAAACTTGTGATCCTCCTGCCTCGGCCTCCAGAGTCACTGGAGTTACACTTTTTTGCTTTAGCAGATCTTTTTAGATTTCTGCTTTTTTTTCCCTTGGGAATGGAACCCAGGCCAGGGCCTTCTGCCCGCTAGGCAAGCCCTCTGACCACTGAGCTACCTCCCCATCCCTCTTTACTGCTATTTTTTAATGAATCACAGAATTTTAATATACTTTCTTTGAGAAAAATTAATTTCTGAAGAGCAGAAATAAAAATAAAACCCCATCCAATCTCACGCCACCATGTCTTCCAAATCCCACTTTCACTCTTAACTTTTTATCATTATTCTGATGATTATTATTCTGCAAAAAAAAAAAAAAAAAGTAGGTTTTTTTTCTGTAGATGCAGAAACTATATCTAACATTCAAATCACTCCTGGTTTTATTTTGTGCAAATAGGATTAAAATATGCAAACTGTTCTGAAATTGAGTGTTTTCACGGAGCCCAGGCCCCGGCCACCCCCGCGTCCGCACACTGGTGTCCACCCCTCTTCCTTGGCCACACGGGACTCCCACGTGCGGTGGGGTCAGAATTCGCCCTGGGCCCCTGTTCCGAGTTTTTGTTACACCTAAGCGTCTGCACCCCACCCCCTGGTCAGCCCAGGAGAGCTCCCTAAAAGGAACATTCTAGGAGCTTTTTTTAAAAAAATGCTGTGGCTTTGGTCCTCTTGTCCTTTAGGACAGGTTGTGTCCACTGTTCAGGTCTCTAAGTGAGACTCCAAGCCACAGGTCACAAATTGAGGGACCTGGGAGCCATCTGGAGCAGACAGACTGAGGCCCAGGAGGTGTGACCAGGCACAGGGCCCGCGGGCCAGCAGGACCGAGCGCTGGTGTGAGGACCGTGGCCTCTCTCCTGTGGCAGCACCTGTCTCCTGACAGCACCCAGAAGCCTTTGCGCTACCTTCCCTCGGCCTAGAAAACTCATCCCAGCACCAAGAAAACTCCTGCTCCTTGCAGTCTCTGCCTGGACGCCGCCCGCTGGGGAAGTCCTCCCTGACTTTCCCAGAGGCCGCAATGGGCGCACCTCCTCCCCAGCTGGCCCAGGCCCGGCCCTCCTCATCCTGGGTCCCAGTCGCCTACATCTTTGGAAGTCCTGCGTCGGGGGCTTTAGACACGCTGCATGCTACTCTGAGGGGCCAGGAGGGTCCCCTGCTCTGAACCCGGACCATTTGGATGGCCACTTGGTGTGTTTCCATGGACACCTCAGCCAGGCCCACGACAGCCCTTCAAGTCAGGTCCTGTTTCACCTGTTTCATAAGCAGGACCCGAGACACCCCGACCCAGGACACACAGCCGGGTCTACCAGCCTCCTGGCCCCCCAAGATCTCTACTGTAACACAGAGAAACTTCTTAAAGGCCAGAAGAAGCACCAGCCTGAGATGAGAGACAGAAAGGTTTGCTGCAGTCCAGCCTCACTGTTGGTTAGCTGTGTGCCTTGGGGAATTCACCTAACCTCTCTGATTCTCTGGTCCTGTTATTTCATCTGAAAAAATGAGCTTGGTTAACACCTGTCTTCTACTAAACTAAGGGGCCTTATTTTCTTAAGCCACATGTACACCCTGCGGTTGAACAAGTCCAAACTCACAAGAGCAGTGGTAGAGAAACATGAACGCCAGGTTGTAGGGACCACGGGCCGCAGGAAGTGTGATGCTGTAACCTGTGGTGACAGTGGGAGAGGAAGGGGACCATCATTCACTCAGGGGCCCATGCACAGGGCTTCGGGGAGGAAACCTGAGTAGGGCCCAGGAGGCTGGGGTGGACCTGGGGACTCTAGGGGCACACGAGGGTTTGCAAGGCCTTCGTGTCTCTCTCACAGAAACTTCCAGAAGCCCTGTGAAGCAGGAAGAGGAAGAGTCTCAGAAAGGGGAAGTGACTTGCCCAAGGTCACCCACCTCATGGTATGGTAAAGTCGGCCTCCAGATCCCCTTGAAACCCATCATACGCCAACAACATGGTTCTAGAGCCTTCTGAGTCAGGACGGCATGGTGCCCTTGACTCTGCTCTTCAACTTCAATCACATGACACAGAAGAGGAGCGCAGGCTCTTTGCTTCAGTAATTACCGGAGGCTTCGCCACAGCCATTGGAGGCCGTATTGTCCAAACCAGGCTGGGAAAACAGGGGGACAACGGGAAGTCCCCGGAGCAGCTCCGCCCCCACAGGCGCTCAGGAGGAGTCACATACTGGGACACCTCCCAGACCACTTGGCCCATCCAGGCGACCTGGAATCCTCTGTCCTTTTCCAAAAGACTGGGCTCCCAGAGCAGAGAGACCCCCACCCCACCCCCACCACTTTCCTGGAACAGGGGAGCCCCTGTCACAGAGGAGCCGGCTGAGGCCCACAGTGCCACATGGACTGGCCCAGGGTCAGGCAGCCAAGATGGGTGCTCTGGGCTCGCGCCCCTCCACCACACACATGCCCACCCCACAGTGATCTGCCGTGGGCTGCAATAGAGGTGGGGGAGTCGATGTACTTCTGAGCTGGGATGTCAGAGAATTCTGGAAAACCAGCTCTTCTGGGTGCTTACGGCCCTCCCCAAGGCTGCCAAGCAGAAGGTTCAGGGATTCAGGCCACAGAGTCACTCAACAAACATACACAGGAGGGGCCTCATCCTGTCCATCTCCTCCGATCACCACACCACCCTGTCACCGGGGGAACCTTCATTCATTCACCCAACAAACACTGAGGTCCTACTACGCCGCACAGTCACGTCTCTCCTCCCACCACCCCTCCCTTCCACTCTCAGCTCCTCCCCCCTCCCCGTCCTGGTGGCCCCTTGGGCCCAAGAGGGGGGTGACCAGTCCAGAGGGACAGGGGACTGATCTGCTGGCTGACCGGCTGACAGGCACCGTACACCCTCCCCAGGTTACCTGGTGTGGCCCAGGGCAGCACTGGCAGGTGTCTGTCCCCGCGGAGGCCGCGGAGGTTCTGTCGCCCAGCCTGGCCGCGGGGGCTCACCAGCCCCTCCCCCACCTTGGGCACCACCCGGCGGCTGCTTGGAAAACCCACGGGCTCAGCTGACTTCCTCTCGTGTCATGGAAAGTGCGGTGATGGGGACCGGAAACTCCTGCCAGGGATCTGGGGTCTGAGCGGGGACAGGGCCAGGACAGGGGCCCGGGAGGGGCAGGAGGGACACGCTGCCCAGCGGAGATAATGGGTGCGGTGGGCGACAGGGACCGCGGAAGGAGCCTGTGGGGCTGAGGCCTGGGGTGGAGCTTGCCCCTCCACTGGGGTCCCAGGGTCCCAAGGTCCCCGACCCCAAGGCAGCAAGCAGAGGCCTTGCGCTACTTTCAGTTTCTCAAACACAAAGTACCAAACAACAGTAAGAGCAGAAGCCATAACCTTGCCCAGATGATGAAGCCTCTTTGCTTTTAGTAAGGGTGCAGAGCCGGTGACAGTGACGAGGGTAATGCGGGACAAAAATAAGGTGGATTCAAATCTCAGTTTAGACCTCCTGGGGACAAGGACGGGGCTTTCTGATCCTCAGTTTTCTCATCTGGGAAATGAGAAGCTGAGCCAACTTTCCATGATGGTTGGGGAGGTGAAAGGTACTGCCTGGCTCAAGACAGGTGCGCAGTGAAACCATTCTCTCCCTCTCTGGTTTGATTAGGTAAAGGGAGCTTGGAACAGGGCCTCTGAGGGGCCACTTCATACACACTAAACACTCAGTCCTGAAGAGCAGAATAGTCCAGGGGTCTTTGGAGTGTAAGCACGTGGAGGGTGCATCTCTCATTTCTGCCTTCCTGGAGCTTAGCCCAGAGCAAGGATTTGTTGAATGAATGATCAGACTGGGATGGCCGATTTGCAGGGCCAGGAAGCATGGATGTGAGGCAGGGAGCCAGGCCAGGCCTGGCCAGTCAGAGCTGGGCCAAGGCAGTGCCACCTCTGGGGAAGGGCAGAGGCACCTCTGGGGAAGGGCAGAGGCACCTCCAGACCTCCACCAGGTGGTGGGTGTGGCCCCCAATATCGCCTACCACAGCCTCCCCTTTCCTTGATTTTTCCTTGTGCTAAACAGTTGCAGCACCTGAAACCCTCAGGCCTCGATTAATGGAAACTGAGAAGGGCTGGGGCTGGGGAGCCTAGTGGGTATGCCAGGAAGGGGAGGCCCAGCTGCTGGGGGGAGAGGGGGACAGTGCACAGGGAGGGCCGAGAGGACAGGCACACTCCCTCGCACCAGCCGTCATGTCCTTGAACTGCTCTGGGACAGCCAGATTCAGGCAGCTGGCCCACTCATCCTGGAGCCTGAAGCACGTGGGAGAGGAAATGGACCCAGCCTGGCCAGGGGACAGGAGCCCTTGTCCTGCTCCAGGTCCCCATCTGCTCTGCAGAATCCTAGAGACCCTGCTTCTTCAGCAGACCTGAGGTTGATTCCAGTGCCTCCAAGATCAGCCTCCACATAGAGGTTTCTCACACACACACACACACGCACACACACATACCGCGCGAGCACGCACGCGCCAACATGGAGATCACACACGGATTCCCTTAGATTCCAGCTTCATCCCTCGTCAAGGGGAAGTGGGCTTCTTCCATTTTGGTTCTCGCCACTGAGCCTGCAGCAGGAACCGAGGTCACGTTCCTGACTTCCACCTCGCGCCCCCCAGCCCCGCTCAGAGTCCCCTGGTGGGAGCCCTGCCTTGGCGCCTCTCCTGCCACGTCCACTCCTCTGCGCTCACCTACAGCCAGGCGGCCTCCGACTCAGGGCCCCACCCCCCAGCCCTGTCCACCAGGAGGCCTGCCCCGTCCAGGTGTGGGCATCATGGGGGGCACCACCCCAGTCCTGGCACCTCAGGCAGGAAACTGGCGGAGGCCAGGGCCTCCATTCAATCTGGGTGGGTGGTTTTGCCAGGAGGAAGTTGACAGTTCAACTTCAAACACAGTGACGCAGGCCCCGCTGCCTGCCGCCGCCCCCTCCCACCCCTGCTCTGCCCGCCCCGCCCGGCCCCCTCCCTCCCTGAGAGCCAGACACCGGGCCAGACACCCTCACCCACGGGTGCCGGCTTGCCGAGGCTGAGGAGGCTGCGCCCATGGGGTCCCAGCATCTGCTGCTGGCCGCTGCGTACCTGCTGGGGACGCTGGGTGAGTACCTTGCCGAGCTCTGCAGGGACGCCTGGGCTCGCTGGTGTGCAGGGGAGTCTGTCATTTCTTCCCAGGTCTGCCTCCGAGGCCTGCCGCTTACCTCTAGGATGTGTCGGGAGGTTTGGGGCCACCAGGGTCCCCGTCTGCTCCCCCAGTGCCGGCTCGGCTCTGGGCTCTGCTATTGGCACCGTCAGTGCCCCGAGCCCGCTTCTGTGCTGTCCAGGGCCCCCTGAACCCCGCCAAGCACATCTGTGCTCAAATCAGACTCAGCCCAGAAGTCAACTGTCCAGCCCCATCCTGCGTGGCAGCCCTCTGCAGGGTAGCCCGTGAGGGCCCAGCCTGTGCTTGGTCCCAGGAGAAACTTGCCAACTCTCTGGGCCAGAGTGAGCCAGGGAAAGCAGGACTCCCTCCAGGGACCCAGCTGAGCAGATGTCAGGGATGCAGTTCACTGTTTGTGGTCCCTACCGCATGCAGCTGTAGGTGGGCCCCAAAGAAGGCCCCAGCTACAGATCGACCGCAGGCCCAGGGTCCTTCTGCTGGCCAGTCAGGAGGCTCCTGGGCAAGCGGGGGGCAGCGGGTGATGTGACCTGGGAGGCGGAAGCCCTGGGTTCTAAGCCTGACCATGGGTAGCCTCAGAGAGTCCCCCAGCCTCGGCAGGTCTCCAGCTCCCATTTATAGAATGTGGGGAGCAGGCTGTGAGCTGGATGAGGCCTGGGAGCTTCCGGGGGCTTTGGAAGGTGTGGCAGGACGAGGGGTACTGGACTCCAGCTGCGAACAGGAGGTGGCAGGGGGCTTCCCACTGCGGAGGGGACAGGCTGGGCCTCACCTGCCCGGCAGAGCCTCGGGTGGTGAGGTGTGAGTGCAGGAGTGCGGGTGTGCTGGGAAGTGTGAGTTCGTATGTGTGTGCTGTGTGCTTGAGTGTGCTGCGTGCACTTTCCTGGGCATTGCCTGGCTTAGGTTCCCTGTGAGTGTGCTGTGACACGGCTCCTGGGCACACACGCTCACATGGCGGTCGTGTGCATAACAGCCAGTTACACAATGCCTCTGTACCGCTGTCAGGGTGTGTCTCTGCCCCACACTGCAGCTGGCTTCCCGCACCCTGCCAAGGAGCTGCTGTGGCCCTCTGGGTCCCCAAGGCTCCTAGGAGCAGATGCTGCACCTCTCGGCTCCCCCTCCCCTGTGGCTCGCCCCCCACAGACCCCCCTGGTCCAGAGTGAGTCCTGCTCTACGGTCCCTCCCACCGAGCACCATTGTGGGGCGAGGCTGCTGGCGGGACGGCAGGTCCCCTGGCTCCATGCAACCCAGAGTCAGGAAGATTTGGAAGCAGCGCCTTCACCCAGTCTGGACACCCTCTGGGGCAGGTGGCTCCTGGGGAGGTGTTTGTGGGAACGGGTGGGTAATGAGTGCTCCCTCCCTTTGCCAGGCGTGGTGGCAGATACCGGCAATCCAGCAACTCAGGCTGAGGCAGGAGGATGGCAAGTTCAAGGCCAGCCTGGGCAACTTGGCGAAACCCTGTCTCAAAATAAAAAAATAAAAAGGGCTGGGGGCATAGCTCAGTGGTAAAGTGCCCCCGGGTTCAGTCCCCAGCACCTCAAGATCATAACAATCATAGTAATGATAATCAGCACCACCTTTGTGGGGATCAAAAGTATTTTTAAAGCCATTGTCTTCTGGAACCCAGTCTGGGAAGTAGGAAGTAGGCGGACTCATTGGCCCCATTTTACAGTGAGGAAAACAGGCCCAGAAAAGCCAAGGACAGTCCAGGGAGGAGCAGCAAGTGGGCAGCCGAGCCCAGCACCACCCTCCTGCCTCACAGAGCCGCTCTCTGCACCCGTAGCCGAGAGTGAAGGCCCGGAACCACTCCAGGGGGAGAGAATGGCCGTAGGGCCCAGCCTGGACCAGCAGAGAAGCAGCCAACAGGGTGGGGGTGCCACAGGCCAGCACTGGGGCTGGGGGCCAATACCGCAGGCACCTGGAGCCATTCCAAGAAGAGGTGCATCAGTGCCAGAGCCCTGGGAACAGCAGCCTCCTGGCTGGGGACTTTCGGGCCACTGAGGCCTAGAGATGCCCAAAGCCTGTCAGGGGTGAAAGGGGAGGGCAGGACTTTGCTCAGCTGTCCCCTCTAGACTCGACCTGCCTGGGGTGGGCTGGGGAGGTGGCTCAGGCCTCTCTCACCACCCGCCATCCCCAGCCAAGGGGACTCCAGAAGTCAGTTTGAATTGAATTCTGCCACTTGCCAGCAGGGTGACCTTGGACTAGTTCTATAAGCCCCAGTTTCCTCCTCTGTAAATTGAAAATAATAATATACCTCACAGAGGTTTATGGGATTAAATGAATTTGTGCACATTGGATTTTAGTACCGTGCCTGGCAGGTAGTGTAGTACGTGCTCAATAAGCGTGACCATAACAACAGAGTGTCAACAAGAACAAGGCCAGGTAGGATGGGTTGTGGGGGAGTCTTGCCAGACATTGGCCTTTGCAAGGATCTCTTTTCCCCCAGGCCTCTTGGACAGGCTGTTCCTTCCTTCCTTCCTTCCTTCCTTCCTTCCTTCCTTCCTTCCTTCCTTCCTTCCTTCCTTCCTTAGTTCCTTCCTTCATCTCTACATGTTATAAGTATTTACTGAGCATCTTCTGCCCGGTTCTGGGCAAAGCATCAGGGAGACGGCCAGGGTGAGACCAGTGTCTCCAGCCTGGTGGATCCGCCCAGCGCACAGAGGAGGCCTGTAGGGGAAATGAGTGTCTGAAACACTTAACACCTTTGGAAACGCTGTCGAGAGCAACCCAGGACACAGTTGGCTGGGGCCTAATAACAGGGTGACGTCTCCCTGAGATGTAAGGACAGGGGAGGAAAAGAAACAGCCAGACAGAGAGAGAGGGAAAGAGTCCCAGACAGAGATGGCGGAGATGGAAAGACAGGCCGAGAGATACACACAGGGAGGGTGTCCACGATAGACCCGGGAAGCCGGCTCCCAAGGGGAGCGGAGAGCCACTGTCCCGGGCTGCAGAGCCGAGACCCTCCTTGACTTGAGTACAAAGGGGCCGCCTGTGGCCGGCCCAGAGCTCCCCACCCTTGCAGGGAATGGAGGCCCCTGAAGACAAGTGGGGCCTTCGGGTCACTCTGTCTGGCCTCACCCTTCAGAGGGGCTTCCCTGCAGGGAGGGGATCCAGCTCCACCTGACGGAGTCGATGGAACACCTGCTCCGGGTGCGCGTAGGTGATCTCGAGCACGAGCACGTGTCTGTGCACTGTCGTGTGCGGCCCTGGGGAGGGGTCTCTGGAGCAACGCAGATCTAATCTGATTTCTACTTGGCCACCCAAAGTGACAAAAACCTCTGGGTCTCAGCTTTCTCCTCTCTGGAGGCCAGTGGTAGAGCCCACCTCGAAGGATAATTGTAATCATGATGTTATGGAGAGTTGATCGAGCACCTACTATGTGCTGGGGGTCAGTGAACAAAACAGACAAGATCCCTGCCCTGGTGGATCTGAAGGGTCGGGTGAGATAAGGAGAGAGACCAGGTGAGCTAGGGAGTGTCCGGATGCCAGGTCGCGCGGTGTGGGCACAGACTGATAAAGGGGGACGGGAGACGTGGCGCTCTGAGAGGGTGGGATGCACACACGGAGGGCCCGCTGGGTCTCGCCAGAAGCTGATATTTGAGCAGTTGGCTGGGGCCTGATAACAGTGTTCACTCAGAGACCCCTGTGGCCGCGCAGGCAGGGGACCTCCAGAAGAGGTCCTGAAGGAAGTGAGTGAGCCACCACGTGGGCCCAGGGGGAGCGTCCAGCAGAGGGGTCCTTGGCGCACAGGCCCACAGGAGGAGCTGCCCCCCACACCGTGGAGGCCTTTTCTCCCATGAACTGGAGGACCACAGGGAGGCAGAGGTGGCCTCTCCAGGTCCTCAAGTTCTCGTCCCAAGTCCCAGGCCAGACGCCTTGGGGAATTCAAAGCTTCCCGAGGACAGAAGGTAAATTGCACACGCTCTGTGTGCTCCAAACATAAGCCAGAAGGTCTGGGCGGCGCTCCAAAATCAAACGCATTCCCACCCGTGCAGTGAGACACAACTTGCACACAACTGGACCCCGAACGGGGCCCTGACAGGCCACAGAGATGGGGCTTCAGTTCTGACCCTCCCACCAGCTAGGTATGTGACTTGGGCAATCTCTTAGGTCCTCTCTGGACCTCAGTTTCCTCTTCTGAAAATGGGTCTGAACATGATCCTGCCCCACGGGGCTCAGGGTGAAAGAGCTCCCGTGTGGGAAACAGCACTGGGGTATGTGAAGCTCTGAACCAAAGGGAGGACATGTCCCTGTGACAGCAGAGATGCACTATCTGTCATGAAACTCATGCCAATTCAGTTAAACACACCAGGCACCGGGAAGAGAGAAAAATAGCTGCTTAAAGAGCAGAGGCCATTCTGACCACCATCCGCTGCCTGTGTGTGGACGCAGGCCCTGTGAGCCAGATTAAACTCCAGTCTGCCCTCTCGGTTTCTTCTGGCAGGCTCCATTCCCCTCGCCTCTCAGGCTTGGGTGATGCTCCAAATGTTTTGCATTTGCAAAGGCTCCCAACCATATCCCAGCTCCTTCATCTGGTGCTCCAGCAAGACCCAAAGTGTTGGTCATGTCTGGTCTCTGGTTCCCCGAAGCCCTGCTACTATTTCAAGATGGACTCAGCACCACTGACTAATGCTCCATCAGCAAGTGGGGATCCTGGCCTCCAAGTCAGCCAACGCAGAGGGTGCCAGGGGGGAGATCCTGCGTCCTCCCCCAGAGCCAGCCAGGCACCGAGTTGGATGCCGCACACAAAAGCAATTGCTTGGCTTCCTTCTCTGTAACAGTGGTGACAGTCCCCATCGATGAGGCTTCAAGGAAGAAATGGGGTCTTCTGTTGAAAACCCTTGCTCTGGGTTTGCCCCAGGTAGGAGCGAATCCACTGAGATCATTGTCAATCAGGTACCAGCCCTTCCCTGGCTGCCCACCAGATCCTGAGCTGCCCACACCCTCAGTCTCCATTTCCCAGTGTGTACTAGCCACCAACACCACACTGGACCTCTGAGTGGATCAGAGGCAGGGACAGGAGCCCAGGATCTGCAATCAGCGGGCCTGGGCTAAATCCTGTCTCTGCTGAGCCCCCTCAGGAGCACAGTAGCAGCCTCATCGTCTGTAAGACAGGGTGCAGCCTGGCGCTCCAGCAACACCCATCTGCGATTCCAAAACCAGGACTCGCTGACAATCTCTGACAAATGCCTTTGGTGTTGAGCCGGATCCGACCCAATGGGAGGCTACGGATCATCTAGTGGCATCCCACTTGGTGTGGAAATTCGTATATTTCACTGCGGACGACATTGTGTGCTTAAAGCCAGAACTCTCCTGACGCAGAGAGAAAGAAGGGTGCCCTCGGGTGCTGCCAGATCAAAAGGCAGATGCCCGGGGCTCCCGGGGAAGCAGCCCAGAACCAGGACACCCTCTTTTTCAAAAATATCTTAGGATTGGTTTAAAAGCAGAACAAAAGAGAAACTTTTATAAAACTGGCTCAAATGCATGAGGCCCTGAGTTCCCTCCTCCACAGGATGCAGAACTGAAGGCCCAAGTGGGAATCCTTCTGAGTGGGGAGGGGGAGAGGATCTACATGTCCCCATGCCACCCTCAGGAATTCATCTACCCTCACCAGAACCTCGGGGAAGGCCAAGTCAAAGTGACCGAATTTCTACAGATGCAGGGACAGTGAGGCTGGGGCCTGGGGACAGTGGGAAGTCCCTCCGACTCTCTGGCTTCGAGGACTTAGCAAGTCCAAGCCCTGGATTGTGGGGGCTCGAGGGAAGGTGGGTGGGGAAGGAAAGGGCCTCTGAAGAATCCTCACGCCCAGCCGCCGCTCCGAGGATGGTCGTGGACGGTGGGTAAGGAGGTGGCGCGATGCTTCCATCCCCTGCCCCTGGAGGCCTCAGAGCCTCAGAAGCGCAGCCCTGAGCTTCGGGCTGCAGGAGTTCTTTCTAGAAAGAATGTGGCAGGACTGAACTGCAGCCCTGAGGGGTCGGGAAGACCCAGAACACAGGGCTCAGAAAAAGGAGGGTATTAGTCAGACACCTGGGAGGATCGCCAGAAAAATGAAAATAGGTGGTGGACGGTCAAAACCTGAAAGTAGCACCGGACAGGCAAAGAATAGGCACTCCAAGTCAGCGGGCATCTCTCTGCCCACCTCTCCCCCTCCTCCCAGCCCCTGAGAGACATTAGGAACTACCTTATAGAGCATGGAGGTTTTAACCAAGAGGAAGGTAAGGGGTCATGGAATAGCACTTCATCACGTGAAGATGAGGAAACCGAGTCCAGAGAGGTTGGATGGCTGCCAATGTCACACAGCAAGTCCGTGGTTAAGTCTTCCCGTGGCACGTGCATGAACTGAACAAAGCCATAAGTTCATTCCCTTCCATCAGGGTTGCCTGCCAGGAACATGCAGGAATTGGGGACACTGAGCAGAGCACCCCAGGCTTCCCTTGGAAGGGAGGGGAGATAGCTTGGTCTAACGGGCCAAGCACAGCCTCTGCCACTTGCAGCTTGGACAAATTATTTAACCTCCCTCATCTACAAAATGGGGACCAAAAATGATGAGCCCCACTTTACTGCCTTGTGGTGGGGATTGAGAGAGTGAAGCACAAAACTATCCAGGGGAGTGAAAACTGTAAAAATGCTGATGGTGGTGGTGATGGTGGGGATGGTGGTGATGGTGATGGCAACCATGGTAATTTGGTGATGGTGATGGTGATGGTGATGGTGATGATGGTGGTGATGGTGATGGTGATGGTGATGGTGATGATGGTGGTGATGGTGATGGTGATGGTGATGGTGATGGTGATGATGGTGGTGATGGTGATGGTGATGGTGATGGTGATGGTGATGATGGTGGTGATGGTGATGGTGATGGTGATGGTGATGATGGTGGTGATGGTGATGGTGATGGTGGTGATGGTGATGGCAACCATGGTAATTTGGTGATGATGATAGTGATGGTGATGGTGATGGTGATGGTGATGATGGTGGTGATGGTGATGGTGATGGTGATGGTGGTGATGGTGATGGTGGTGATGGTGATGGTGATGATGATGGTGATGGTGATGGTGATGGTGATGATGGTGATGGTGGTGATGGTGATGGTGATGGTGATGGTGATGGTGATGGTGGTGATGGTGATGGTGGTGCTGACGATGGTGATATTGGTGATGGTGATGGTGATGGTGACGATGGTGAGATATTGGTGATGGTGGTGGTGATGGTAATGGTGATGGTGGTGGACAATGGGTAGAGGACCAGGCAGGCGCCCAGAGGGAGGCAGCGCCCTGGAATGCACAGACGGCCTTTCTCAAGAGAGCTTTCTTTTTCAATTCCACTCGGTTCACCGGCTCTTCTAGTCTTTCCTGAGAACGTGCTCTGAGCAGCAGCCGTGCTGTGGTGTGTGGGATCTGCAGGATGGCCAGGCCCAGTCTCCGCCTCCAGGGACATCAGGGTCTGGAGGCTCCAGCCCTCTGGGTCGGGGTCTAGGTGGTGTCCATCTCTGCACCTCCCCATGTGATGCTTTGGAGATAGCGGCTGGGTGGCTGAGAGCAGAGGGCATGGTTTTGAAGTCAGAATCATGGTTTGAATCCAAGGCCTACCACTTGCTAGCCATGTCACACTGGCTGAGCACGTGCCTTCTCCCAACATTTATACCACAAACACACTTAAATCCCATGATGGGGCTGTGTGGGAGAGTCGCCATAATCCCCATAAGGAACCATCTCAAGTTCCCGGTGTGCAGAAGGTGCTCCATAATTGGTAGCTGCTGTTAATAATGAAAGTTGACTGTGAGCTCTGAGAATGCAGAGTTCCCACTCTATATTCTCTCATTCCCTGTGCTCCCTGGGTTCTGGCCCCCTGTGCTTCCAGACAGGGCCCCTCCTGCCAGAGCAACTCGGGAAGGCCTGCCGTGCCGGCCATCCTGCCCCAGCCCGGTAGGCTCTCCAGACCAGCAGCCCTAGCTCTCAGCACGGAGCTGGGGCCAGGGAGGCACGGGGCTTCCCCCGGAGTGCTTCAGCTCATCTCTCAATGTCCCTAGATTGGTGTCCCACGCTCATTCCACACTGCCGATGAGACTTGATCCCCAGGCCCACAGGCAAGAAGTGACAGAGCCAGCTCAGACCTAGAAGGAGTCAGGAGTGCCTGAAAACCAGCCCCTGTGTCGTAAGGCAGCAAAGGGCACACCTGAACATCTCTCCCCAGGGACACTCCTCCAGCTGCCTAAGCCCTCGTGCTGTAGCCAAAGGAAGGGGACTCCCTGCTTCCACGGGGCAACTGACCATGGGGAGTAGGAACGAGAGGCCAGGGGTGAGAGGGGAGGTGAGCCAAATGGTCTCCTGCCACCTCTCTCAACATGCTAGGTGCCTGTTCCACTGCCATCAGATGTGATGGACAGCTGGACCCTCCCTTTCCACTCAAGCCAGAGCGCTGGCCACGGCACCAGGCCCAAGACTCCCTGTTTGTAAGAATCAGCATCCCTTCCAAGGCCCACCGCGTCCAGATGATGGTGATGGCGTCTCTTGAAGTCAAGGGAACTTATCACAGGGCCACCACAGCTCACTGCCAGGCGCTTTGTGTGGGAGGAGGATGCACCCCATCCCCAGCCCCTTGAGAACACTCAAGCAAGGACAGGCCAAAGTTTTTTAAGACCCAACAATAATTTCTCCAGAGCAATTGAAACAGCTGTTTCCTAGGTATAAAGCAGCTTCCCCAACCCAGGGCTGTCCCCAGCTTCCAACAGAGAAGGAACCCCAAGAGCCGGACAGATGGAATGAAATACCTGCTTCACTCCATAAGACGGGTCTCTGAGGCCACAGGAGCCCTCTGTCCCACCCTGTCCCCACCCAGATGATAGCTCCTCCCCCACCACAGCCACAGGCAAGCTGGCCTCTGCTGCTCTACCAAGACCCCACGCCATGTGCTGCCGGGAGGAAGAACCCCAGATGGCCACTGGGAAGACAGGACAACGTGCTGTGCCGCCCTGGGCCAGTCCCGCCATCTGAACCTGTTGTCCTCTGGAATCCAGGAGCAGTTAAAGATAACTCGCCGCCGTTCTCCTCTGTCTGGAAAGTAGCAAGCATAGGCTTGGGTTCCCTCGGACTGATGGCTCAGTTCTCTAAAACTAGAGAGGCTCAACTTTTGGAGGGAAAGCTACACAGGGGACAGTTTTACGTTGCACCCCCAACCCATAAAAAGAAGTGATGCCCACCCTCCCGATGCACTCTGTCATTCTCTACTCTAGTCCCTTCTTTTATTTATTTATTTATTTATTTTTTGATATTGGGTCCCTTCACACACTAAGTCACATCTCCAACCCCTTAAAATATATATATATATATAATTTAGAGACAAAGTCCTGCTAAGTTGCTTTAGAACCTTGCTAAGTTGCTGAGGCTGGCTTTGAACTTGCAATCCTCCTGCCTCAGCCTCCCAAGCCACTGGGATTACAGGCGTGCTCTCCATTTCATTTTTGAAAGAAAAAAAATAAAAATAAAAAAGCAATGGTCGCCTTACTACAGAAAGATAGCATGAGGAATCCCTTTGGGCGCCGGCACTGGTATGCATCTGTCTTGACGTGGATGGATGGAGGTCATACGGGTCCTGGGCGTTAACGGTCATAGAATCATGCACTCAAGAAAAATCAGCTTCACTTCGTACTCATTTAAAAAGTTAAGGTTTTTTTTTAAAAGAAAAATAATTAATGGTTGCAATCCATTAAATTGATTTCATGATCACTTAGGGGTTCTGAGCTGTGGAATAACAGTCCCTGACTTGGAACCCACGAGAGTGGTCCCTGGGGGCAGCCAGGGCCATTGCTCTGCAGAGGGTGGGTGTGCGTGGGAGAGGGCGAGGGAGAGGGCGGAGGCCTCACTTCCTGACCTTCCTCTCTCCTTTCTGCAGTCACTTCCTGCCTCGGTTGGTTCAGCCTGGAGGACCCAGGTAAGGAAGAGCCGGGTGAAGGGTGGCCTGGGGCTCCTCAGGGGCTGGGGTGCTAATCCACCAGGCTGTGGGGGACCTGCCAATTAAGAAGTTGTCACCTGCACCAGAGCGAGCCCCACCACAGCGGAGAAACATGATAGATATTTGTGAACTTGGCAGTTCCCCCACCTTTCACCATGCCCTGTTTTTCACACCGGCTGGGAGAGCACTGGGGAGAAACGAGGCCACAAGTCTTGTGAAGTCACTGTGCCATCAGAAGGAGTTGGCAGGTCCTGGGCTGGGACCTGGACCCCACACTGACATCCCAGCCCTGAGCTCCAGCAAGTTCTATGAGCCTCCAGCTCCCCACCTGTGAGATGGGGAGCAAGTCCCTCCCCGGGGGAAGATTCGAGGAGTCAGCCAGCTGGGCGCAGGGTCTGCAAAGTGTCCTACCTCAGTCAGGTGTTGGATCAACCTGCTTTGCATCCAAGTAGCCAGGTGACCTTGGGAAGCCCCCAGCCTTGCACCCAGGCCCCAAGTGTCCTCATCTGTGGGAAGAAAAAGTGTAACCCGTGGTTCCCCACCAGGAAAACCTTCTACCTCAGAATCCCCCAGAAGAGCCTTTTACATTGAATTGTTTGTTTCCTTGAATAAGCAATTCAATAAATTGCCTGGCAATTCTTTATAAAAAGATCTGCAGTGGAGCGTCTCACTTCCATCACTGTCCCCATCTGTCCAGCCCCTCCTCACCCAGTACCCCAGGTAACAGCACATTCTTCTCTAAGCTCTTGGTACATACACAAATATATATACAGTGAGCCCTCCGCGTCTGTGGACTCAATCAACGGCAGATAAAAAAAAATGTAGCCAGGTCTAGGATGGCTGCGTCTCTACTGAAGTGCACTGATTTTTTGCTTGTTATGAAAATGACATGGCATTTGCATTGTATCAGGATTGTGTATAATCTAGGGATGACCAAAGTCCATGAGAGGACGCATGTAGGCTGAATGCACATTTTATTTATTTTTCCACTGCAGGAGATGGAGCCCAGGGCCTTGCACATGCTATGCAGACCCCGCCTCTCACTAAGCTAAATCCTCAGCCCCCCTTTGCCATTTTATGTAAGGAACTTGAGTATCCATGGATTTTGGTATCTATAGGAGGTCCCAGGACCAATCCCCCACCAAACCAATCTGTGCTTATGGGTGTCTATATTTTTCCTTCTGCTCATGAAGCATTATATAAAATCACAAAAGCCACGTACCTACTTATGTCCCAGCAATTCCACTCGGGGTATTTACTCAAGAGAAATGGAAATTTGCCCACACAAAGACCTGAGCAAGAATGTTCACAGAGCTTGATTCATAGGAGGAAAAACCCAGGAGCAACCCAAATGGTGCATAAAAAATCAAGAGTGGCAAATCCACACAATGAAATATTATTCCGCAATAAATGGGACGAATCACTGATACATACAGCAACACGCATAAACCTCAAATACATAAATAAATGAGGAGGGAAAGAAGAAAAAACAAAAAGAAAATAAAACCCTTGCTCTATGATCCTATTCAGATGACATTGCAGAACAGGCAAAACTAATCTCTCATGACAGAAAACAGATCTGTGGTTGCCTACAGCTACCTTCAGGGAAATTAACTGTCAAGAGACATGCAGGAACTTTCCGGGTGATGGACGTGTCCCATATCTAGGTGGTGGTGGTTACATGCTTGTATACATTTGTCAAATTGCTTCAACAGTACTCTTAAAATGAGTGCATTTCACTATACGTAAATTGTACCTCAATGAAACGGATTTTAAAAGTGAAAAAAAAAAAAAGATGGCAGACCCCATCTCAGACCTATGGACACAGAATCTCTAGGAATGGGTGACTACACTGGACAGAAGGGACCTAGAATATCTTACCCACTGCTCCAGGTTTGGAATCCTAGCTTCGGGGCCTCCTGGGTGCCCCAGCTTGGGTTTCTAGAATGTTCCTGGAGTTCCCCAGAAGGGACGAAGCTCAGAAGGAACAGGCAGTGGGGCAGGCGGGAACCCAGCTGGCAAGGGGCCCAAAGGGGAAGGGGACAGTAAGGGCTCCAGGGGAGGGCCCTTCCTCTTCACCCCATTGACCTGCCGCCACTTCTTGACCCCAGATCTCCAGGTGAGGCTGACCGGCTCCAACTCCAGGTGCCAGGGCCAGCTGCAGGTCTTGAGTCACACCAGGGCCCGGTGGCACTCGGTGTGCAGTGAGAGCTGGAACGGGGCGCTGCGCCACGGGGAGGTCTCCCAGCAGGCTGCCAGACTCTGCCAGAAGTTGCGCTGCGGGGACTCCTTGGGCCTGACCACCTACTCTCACTTCAACACACCCCAGAACCAGATCATCTGCCATGGACCCCGGGGGTCCTTCTCCAACTGCAGCACAGACTCATCATCCAAGTGCCACCCGCTGAGCCTCGTCTGCTTAGGTGGGTACTGGCCAGCCGCACAGACACCTTGGGCGGGGCGCCTCCCCAGGTCTGTGCTCTGGACGTAGGCAAGCAGGTGGAAGAGAAAGGGGTCCCCAGTTGATAACCGCCCCCCAGTCATTTATACTGCTGTTGGCACTTGGGGGATGAAGACACAGGCCCTGTTCCTGCCAACTGCTGACAGCCTCATTCCTCACCTCCACCTTCCCATCTGTAGCGTGGAGGACTGCCACCTAGCGAAGGTGAGGGTCAGGTGGGCGTGTTGGGCACTCCTGTCACAGGCTCCGGATCTTCCTCACACTGCAGGCTGCCCCCCAGCCCTCCCCACACCCCATCCTTCCCTCCTCCACCCACCCCTCCCTCTCTCACCAGAGTGTCTCATTACAGAGCCCCAGACGACGACACCTCCACCCACAAGCCCCCCGACCACCATGACTCCAGAGCCCACAGGTAAGCGGTTGGGAGGCCTCCTGGAGGGTGCACACATAGCAAAGAAGAACCCAGGAGGCCCCGTCACCTAGGGATTTGGGAGGAATCTAGGATCAGCGTGCCCTGTGCGGTGTCTGGGATGCACCACCTCCCACGCCTGTTAGGGATTCTCTGCTGGGGTCCAGCAGCGGGCTGTGCTTCAGCGGGCACAGCGCTCAGGACGGCTCCCTTCTCCCGCTCCCCTCTCTCAGCACCCCCCAGGCTGCAGCTGGTGGCGGGGCCCCGGGGCCTGCGGTGTGCCGGCGTGGTGGAGTTCTACAGCGGCAGCCTGGGGGGCACCATCAGCTACGAGAACCACCACGGGCTCCAGGGCCTGGGAGACCTCCTCTGCGGTGCCCTCCAGTGTGGCTCCTTGAAGCAGCCTCCCGAGGCCAAGGCAGTAGAACCCCAAGACCCAGCAGAGCGCTGGGCACGCAGGCTCTTGCCCATCCGATGGCAAATCCAGAACTCCAGCTGCGCCTCCCTGCACGAGTGCTTCAGGAAAGCCCCGGCCCAGGAGGGCGGCCAGGCTCTCAGCCTGGTCTGCTCAGGTGAGTGAGCCCAGCCAAGCCCCAGGCCTCCTGTGGCCCGGAAGTGGTCATGGGCAGATGGCCAGACAAGCTCCGGGAAGCCCTGTGCAGCCCAGGGTACAGAGACACCAGAGGATACAGGCACACTGGGCCTGAGACTCGGGGAAGGACAGGAGCGGGAAGGGGGACAGGACTCCGTGACCCTGGCTCAGCTGCCCCCTGGGGAAGTAGCTTCGGCAGGGCTTCCAGGAGGAGGCAGGGCCCTGGTGGGTTTGGCAGAGCAAAGGGGAGAAAGTCCTGCAGGGAGCACCTGATGGGTGGTCCTTGCAGGAGGGAATGTGAAAGTCCCCAGGGATGATGTTGCAGGATCATGAGGGCTGGCTGGGGGGTCCCTGAGGCCTGGGGCTAGAGCAAGCCCCCAAGAGGGCTCTCTGCCCGGGTACCTGGGTCACCTCTGACAAAAGACAGAGGTGGTGATGGTAATGTGGTTGAGGCAAGAACCAGGGAGGCTGAGTCTATGGGACTCTAAGGGGCCAAACCAGGATCAGTAGACAAAACCAAAGAGACCATCGTTCAAAGTAAGGCAGAACCATCGCAGCAGGCGGGAGGCCGTAGGCCCACATGTGAAGCCACTCACCTACCTGGTTCCAGGACCGCCACCTGCAGTCTTGAGTTTTCACTGTAGGAAGCAGAAGCTGCTACTATTCCCATTTCACAGATGAGGAAGCTGAGGCTCAGACAGGTTCAGTTTCTTACCCGACATCACAGAACATAGACGGGGTTTCTCCTCAGGCAGGGCCAATCCAGACAACTGCTGCGCCTTGGCTATTCGAATTCGGTCCCTCTGTGGCAGTGCCAGCACCACCCAGGATCTGGTGCAATGCAGAGTCTCGCCTTGGCTGGACCTCCTAACTCTGGGTTTCGGCAGGGTCCCAGAGATTCCCGCACAAAGATAGGAGGCATGGCTCTGGACCCCTGGGTTCCCCTGTAAGCAGGGCTGCCCCCACCCCCACGGGGTACCTGGTACAAACTAGTAAAAGGCTGTCCCCTCCAGGCAGAAACCCCCTCCAAGGGTCTCTTGGTCTGAGGAAGGGACATGGCCTGGCCCCCAGCCCCTCGTCCTCAGCTAGAAGCCCTCATAATGCAGACTACAAGCTGCAAAACCATACCCAGGGGCCTTGCCTTTGAAATTTCTTCTAAACAGAAGATTTACTAGGACTTTGAAGATGGATATTACCATGGAAACTGGCCCAAAGCTGGTGAGATCACAGCTCACTCTAAACCGAGCCGAGTGGGCCTCCGCCAAGGGCTCCCATCTCCACCCTGCCGAGCAGAAATGAACGAGTCTCCAGCCAGCCCCGAGTCCCTGACAGTCCAGCCCTCAGGGCCCAGGGCCTGGCAGTAGGATCCCTGGGTTCTGCCCCCTGCGAAGCACGAGGATTTAGAGCTGGGTCTCAGCTCCCCATCCCTGCACCTCAGTTTCCCCCTTCTGAAAAGCCCTCTGTCCCTGCGCTGCGTCTCAGGACGGACGCTGGCATCCAGAGGCCCCAGGGAGTTTGGTCAGGGCAATGCTGGGAAGAATGCCAACGGAAGGAAGATCGAAAGGAAGCATCTGCCCCCTCGTCCTCACAGAGCCTCCTCGCTGCCAGGGCCCCAGCTTTGCCGGTGGCACCGGCTCCAGGGGCCAGGCACGTGGGCTGGTGCCAAGCCTGCCACCTCACCTCTCATGGTCTTCACTCCCCAGATTTCCAGCCCAAGGTCCAGAGCCGCCTGGTGGGGGGCGGCAGTGTGTGTAAGGGCACCGTGGAGGTGCGCCAGGCCACCCAGTGGGCAGCCCTGTGTGACAGCCATGTGAGCAGGGGCCCAGCTCGGTGGGCGGAGCTGTGTCAGGAGCAGAAGTGCAACGGCCTAGTCTCCCACCACCCGCTGGACGCCAGTGAGACCTCCAGTGGGTTCTCCTGTCCCCAGGAGAAGCTGTCCCAATGCCACGAACTTCAGGAGAAAAAAACCTTCTGCAAGAGGGTGTTTGTCACATGTGAGTTGGCCACAGCCCATGGTGGGGGGAAGGCAGGGCTGGACTTTCCTTCTGGGACCTGGTTAGTGAGCATGTCTCTGAAGGACGGTGCCCCAGAGCCCTGGAAGAGGATGGTAAATGGCGGGGGTGCAGGGGGCAGGGGGGCGCGTCAAGGAACAAGGGACAGCTTGACCAGAGCTCAGGCAGCTATAAGCATGAACAATGAAGAGGGGACGGGCAAGGCCACAGGCAGATCATCGTTAGGCAATTGATGGGTGACAGAACTCTTCCTTCTGTGTCCTACTCTTCCAGGGTGGAAACTAGAAGATCAACGGGCAGACAGTATATATTTACTACATAAAGAATAATTAATAATTCATAGGAGAAAGATGGACAGATGGATGGTGGGTGGATGGATGGTAAATGGTGGATGGATGAATGGTGGATGGTGGATGGTGGACAGTGGAAGGTGATTGGTGGACGGATGGATGGTGGATGGATGGTAGATGATGGATGGATAGAAGAACGGTAGATGGTGGATAGTGGATGGTGATGGATGGTGATGGATGGTGATGGATGATGGATGGATGGTGGGTAGTGGATGGTAGTGGATAGAGAGCTGGCTGCCTATTGGTATGTCATATATTGGTACAAGACGGTGTATGAGAGGAAGTTGGTCACTTGTAAGTAACAACAGCTGAGAGTTGATGACAAGAGTGGCCAATAGCTGGATAGTCAACTCTAGATGACAAGTTGTGGATGGGCCAATGGGTAGCAGGGACTCCTAGAGAAGGAAAGAGGGACAGCCACATACAGAATCCCCTTCCACACATACTGGTGAGTTTCCAGGAGGAGCAGGGGCATTGGGGCAGCTGCCCTCAGAGTGGACAGCTGTGGGTCCTTCAGGACTGGGACTGACGGAAGCCCTCCCTTGCCCAGGCCAGGACCCCAACCCTGCAGGCCTGGCTGCAGGCACCGTGGTGAGCATCATCCTAGCCCTGGTGCTCCTGGCCGTGCTGCTGGTCGTGTGTGGCCCTCTCGCCTATAAGAAGCTGGTGAAGAAATGTAGGTGCTGGTACCCAAAGCCGCCTGCCCCTCATCACCCCATCTTTCCTCTCCTGCTCAAAGTTACAGAATGTCAGGAAAATCATACTCTCCAATTGGCCCATATCTGGGGCCCAGTAGGGACTCACTACAGGCCAGATGGAGGCTGTGGCCATCCTCTGGGATGTGGCAGGCCCCAGCTGGGTCATTAGCACAACCTCTGGCGCTGGAGACACAAGGCCTAGGTAGGCCCAGCTCCACCAACCATATGTCAGCTGCTTGCGGCACTGACTGAGCCACTTCCTCCCTGAGTGCTCATCTACGCAATAGGTGACTGCACCCCTCCCAGGGCGTTGAGAGCCTTGCCCCGCAGAACTAAGGGGAAAATTACTCAGAGACAAGGAAGTGAGATTAAGGATGCTGAGAACAGAGAGCCCGGAGGTGGGCAGTGCTGGCTCCCTAATGCTCACCCAGGTCTCAGTTCTGGCTCTAAACATCTGTGGTCGCTCTTCTGGGAAACCAGTTGCATTGGCACCCTCCTGGGCACCCTCCTTTGGCACCTGATGACTCCGAGTCCCCTCCCTAGGAAGTCAGAAAAGGAGGCCCTAAGAGACTGGAGGGGCAGGACCCACAGTCCTGCCTTTGGGCCCCTCCCCCCTCCTCCCACCATCATGCCCTGTGCCCTGACCTGATGTGCTTTCCTGTCTGTTACCCAGTTCGCCAGAAGAAGCAACGCCAGTGGATCGGCCCCACAGGAATGAACCAAAACAGTAAGTGTCCCCAGAGGTAGGGTCCCCCCTCAGCCCCAGGACTCAGGCCACGGGGACAGTCAATGCCGATCATAGAGCTGGAGGCCACTGGAGGCTTCTGATCTCCACCACATTTGGTTAAGGTGTGACCGTGGCCAACAGACATCCCCACACCCAGGACGGCTGAGGCTTCTTCAGGGGCAGACAACTGAGTGGTTTTTGCCTCTGAAGCCCCAGACACCATGGTGTCCCCCTGTCTCTGTGGTTGACTTAAACAGCGGTCCCTATAGCCTTCACCGACCTCAGCAAAATTCCCCAACACAGTGACCAAGAGACGCTGACAGGCAGCACTCACAAAAGGGACTGCATGATCAGAGAGAGCCGGAAAACCAGGAGTTAAGCCAAGCTAACACGGTTCTACGTTTCAGGACTTAGCAGAGCCTTCAAGGGCATTTTTGCAGTGTTTGTCTCCAAGGCAGGGGAGCATTAAGAAAGGTTGCCCCAGCTAATTTTGTCATAGAGAAACTTAAAATTTCAGTGCAATCAGTTCGCTCCAGCCCTGGTCTTCAGCCTCTCCTTCTGGTCGCAGCCAGCACTACCCTAATGGATCAGAGCCTAACTCTTTCCTGACTCCCGTTCTGCATCCTTCTCCCCTTTACAAGTCCAGGGCTAAATCCTTCAAGAAGATTCTGAAATTGTTCAGTCTTTTTTTTTTTTTTAATAACATTTCAAAATCCCTGGAGGACAGGGATTCCATCTTCCTATCACTGTGCTCCAAGTCCCTCTGGGTAAATGCCTATGGACGGACTGACGGCCTCAGCTGGCCAATTAGATTGCGAGCCAACCTCAAGATACTCCCAAAGTCTGCCACTACCCTGCTAGCCTGACCCCCCCCCCCAGAGAGAAAGGACAGGGAGGTGCGTTAAAGGGACTGTGGGTGTTCCTGCCCTCCCCACCCCACCACCTAGTGGGAACAGGATGCGCTCTGGGCCCCTACTGGAAGGAGAGAGCACAGATCTAATGAAGCCATCCCCTGCATCTGTGCAGTGTCTTTCCACCGCAACCACACTGCGACCGTCCGGTCCCAGGTCGAGAACCCCACAGCCTCCTGTGTGGATAATGAGTACAGCCAGCCCCCCAGGAACTCCCACCTGTCGGCCTATCCAGGTGAGCAACAGGGGGCTCCTGGGCCAGCAGGCAGAGCTGGACCCGTCCTGTCCCCGATGGTCACGTGATGTCCTTGAAGCTCCAGTCGTTGTCCAAAGAGAGAAAGGAGACCCCAGGGGGCAGGGGATCAAACGACCCACTTGACAGCAGGTCACATCAGGGCTGTGGGAGGGACATCTTCACAGACCTCAGCTGTCCCTTTTGAGGCCTGGACCACTCGTCTAGAGAGAAGAATGCACTTGGATGGATGTCATTAACCCCAGCCTCGCTGGGACCTAATGGGACTATTTCCCTGCAGGGAGGGCCGTACAGGCTGGATAGTAAATGAGGCTCCTCAGATTCCTTCAGCTAGAAGAGAGCCATTAAGTGGCCTGCGGGAGCCCTGAGCCAAGGCTCCTCGCTGGTGCTGACAATTAAGCCCCGGGGAGCCTGGAGTTCAGCATCATTAGCCACCGCTTGGCTGATTTGATCAAAACAGATACCAGGGGCTGTCGCCAGCTCATAAAGCCCCTGTGATCTTCTGAAGGCCCCTTTCTTTCCCCAGCTCTGGAAGGGGCCCTGAATCGCTCCTCTGCCCAGCCTGACAACTCCTCTGACAGCGACTATGACCTGCACGTGGCTCAGAGGCTGTAGAAGGTGAGTCTGTCCCTGGTCTAACGCCGGCTCCAGGACCCCCATCCTGGGGACGGCACCAGGGTGAAGCTGCCCTCCTCATCCTACTCCCATATGTGAACAGGGGGCCTGAGCACCTCGATTCTCAAAAAAGGGCAAGAATAAGCACCAGCAACTGAGGCGACGGGGCCAACCTGGAGACTAGCAGAGGAATCGTGGATCTTATTTTTTTTTTCCTTTAAGAAAGAGTGAGAGAGATAATTTTTTAATATTTTTTTTTTAGTTTTTGGCGGACACAACATCTTTGTTTGTATGTGGTGCCGAGGATCAAACCCAGACTGCATGCAGGCCAGGCGAGCGCGCTACAGCTTGAGCCACATCCCCAGCCCGGAATCATGGATTTTAAATCCAACTCAGAAGACAACACAAAAAGATCCCTACGTGGAGAAGCCCCTGGCAGCAGGACAGCCGCTGTCCCAAGACTGAGCTGGTGTGGGCCAGTCCCCAACTCCCCGAATCACCTCCACAGAGCTTTCCCCCACCGCCCCCGACTCCTGTCCTTCTCACCCCAAAGAACTGGGAACCAGGGACGAAAAAAAAAAAAAAAAAACCTAGAGCCAGACCAATCTGTTCTAAGGAAATGATCGTCACCACTTGGAAGCGATGCCCCCGTTGCCACTCCCAGCAGGACTTGGCCTGGAGAGACTGGGGTGCCTTTCCCACACGTCTTCTGCCCTCCATGGCAGGCCAGCTCTCAGCCCCGCTCACCCCCAGGGGAAGCCAGCTGCAACAGCTTGGCACCTTCCGGGCACCATCGCCTTGAGAAGATGGCACCCAGAGGCAAGCCCTTCCAGGCAGACTCGGGGTGTCCAGAAGGGTCCTGTTTCCTAAGCCTGGGAAGCCCCTTCCTCGTCCACTGGGGTGCAGCACTGAGTAGAATCTGGCCTTTTCCTTGGACTCTGGCCACGTGAAGAACGAGGAGGAACTCGCATGTGGTGGGAGGCTGTTTCTCTGTGTAGTTTAAATCTGTTCTTTGTAAATAATGCTTTTTCTACTTCCTGAGAACTTAAGGGTTCTGGCTTCTTCTGTCCAGGGTCCACTCCTATGGATCCTTCTGGGAATGCTCACAAGAGAGACCTCCAGGGGAAGTCTGCAGCTGTCATGGTCATAGCTGCACAAAGACAGCTCAGTGCGCTCAGCATCTACCAGCCAGGGAGGGGTGGGTACCCAGGCTCACATGCCACACGTCTGTGACTCCCCAGGCCCCACATCTGAAGATGTCTTCCTCTCTAGAAGGGCTATCAAGGGCAATGATGCCACCCCAGAGGCTGGCACAAAGGGGCACCTAGTGAGTCTTGGCCCATTAAGCTTTCAGTTTTAAGTGGCAGTTGAAAGTCCCAAGCTAAGGAAGTTTCAGCCAGTCACAGTTAACCTGTAACACGAGAGTCAGAGAAACAGCCTCATGTGTTCCTTTGAATTAAATAATTTCTACAGCTAAAATAGTCTCCTCTGCCACTTGGAGATCCCAGACATACAGCTAAATCCAGCAGCACAGTTCCTTAACTTCAAGGGGAGGGTACCTAACCAGGAGCCCCACATCTGATTCAGGGAGGGGCTGTGCTAGGCCACTGGGCCTTTGGCATCTGGCAGCCCCATCAAAAGATGAAGCAGCTTGGTGGTGACCGGTCCTGGGTGGGGCCCTTCTCCACTCAACACGGCCCTGTACCTCCTGGGAGCACAGGAACTGATGATCCAAACCATAACAGCCAACTCTGGGAGAGAAAAAGGGGAGACACTGTGGTGTGTGCAGCGGTGGGTGCAGAGTTGGAGTGGGGGGGCAGCACTCCAGAAAAATGTCTGATCGGCGCTCTGCCCCCATACACCTTCCACCCAGGTTATGACAGCCTAGATGGGTCACAGGTGTGCCCAGCCATGCTGGGAATCCAGAAGCAGGGTCACCCACTACCCTAATGTTACTGGACAACCCCTGGAAGCACTGGCGTGCAGCCCAGGACCTGCTACCTTTGCCTCGTGTTGAGGAAGGCAATCCAGAAGGAAAGCTCCCTTAACCTCTGAGCAACAGGCCTCGCTTCCAAGTTATCGGCATTCAGGGACCTGGGGTTCAGGACGGGCCTGGCATCACAGCAGAAAGGACGTTTCAAAGGGCCTCACCCAAGTATCCCCACTAGGCTCAGAATCCCTTCCAGGCTACATGAAGGGTCTGTCCCCTGTGCAGCCAGAGCCGCCCCCCCCCCGAGGTCTGATGAGGGCCTGAGGAACGCCCGAGTGTGCCCCACCATCTCAGGCGCGCAGCCCCAGGAAGGAGCATGGAGAGCAACTGGTGGCAGCTCACAAGTCTTTCCCCTTAGAAAGCTGGTCCTTGGTGCCCCTGCTGCTCTGGCACCCGACTAAGGCAGGTGACCTGCTTCTGTGGCCACAATACAGTCTATAGCTTTCCCCTACAGCTGGGCCATCCTTGGTTCTTCCTGAAGTCCTGTGTCCTCAGCCGCAGACACCCGCAAGGTGAGACCAGTGTGCAGCCAGGACAAGGGCAGTGAGCACTGGACTGGGCTGGGGGCGCTCAGCCATCCTGGAGATGATTCTGGCACCACAAAGGCACGGCAGAGTCCTGCAGCCTCTGGGATCCCACTGACCCGGGCCCGTCCACCTCTGCCCCAGGACCTGAGCCCCTGTCCACCTCTGCCCCCAGGACCTGGGCTCCTGTCCACCTCTGCCCCCAGGCTGGACAACCTGGCCACCGTCCCACCTGCCCTGATGTCTCCTTCCTATTTAAAAGTAGGGCTGAAAGGGCCACCAGAGGCTCAAGGAGAAAACGTGCATGAGCACAACAATGCTGTGCAGCCCTGCGGGGGACATGGTGTTGGCGGCTGGGCACCCCATCGCCCTCCACAGGAGGCCTGCCCTTGTCACCTTGTGGGAAAGAACGGCAGAAGGGCTGATTTAAGGGACCATCAAAACCTGGTCTCCCAACTCCCGCAAAGCTGCTGGTCCTGAAGAAAGCACAACGTCCTCCCCGGCCTCTGAAAACCAGCAGTGGAGCACAGGGAAATGCCAGGGAGAGGGCAGGCGGGTCCTTAGTGACCAGCCAGTTTAATGTCCCCTGCCTCTCTGAGCAAGCCCTGCAATTCCAGCTTCGAAACTGGATGGGCCATGGCCAGGTTGACCAGCAGACACTGCTGCCTGCCCAGCAGGTGGCAGTAATGTGCATGTCCCAAGCTGGGCTGGGGCCCAGGCGCCCCCTAGTGGGAGTCGGTGGCCTTGTATGAAACAGCTCTCCCCCAGGACAAGGGACGGGTGCAGGCTCCGCCCAGAAAATACATAATAGGAACCAAAGAACAGGAGGAAAAGGACGCCAGAAAAGCCAGGCCCAGCGGGTGAAGGGCTGGGGAGGGCAGCAGCTCAAGAGTGACAGCCAGCCAGAAGGTGTTCTGTGGACGGAAGCTAGAGGCCTTTCAGTAGAGCATGCTTCTGAAGGCTGCAGAAGAAATTCAGGACCCCCAAGAAGCCACATCTCCATTTCTAAGCCCACCAGAGTCACAACACTACAAGTTACTCATGGAAGTTTATTATGGCAATTAATTACACGAACATACAGGCGGTCATTCATCCAGTCCAGAAGCACTCAGCAGACTCCATTAGTGATTTCTCTTCATAAATAACTTACGAGAAGCAAGCACAGTTGGAGAGGAACTGGCAGCGCTAATCTAGCATCACGCACACCCACAGATGGCCTCTGGGCCCTGCCTATGAGTGAGGTGAGGTGAGGTTTCCTCCTTGGCCCCCACACCCCCAGGCCCACCAGAGGCTGGGTACCCGGGGAGTGGATGTCTCAAGGCACATACAACTTCCTAACCCGTAGCAGCTCCAGGATCCGCCGAGACCTGGTTCACATCTGGTACAAAGTTAATGCTTCATTCGTCACCCCCTTTGGCCTAGTGTAGTCATTTTTACTACTGCACATGTTTAAAAGCCCAGTGTGCTAGGGCTGCATGTGACCGTCACAATCCCTGCCCTTTACATTCTGAAGACGAGAGGTGCAGAGAAACTGACGCCGGTGTAGTGATGGTGTTTTGGAAAGCACCATTTGGGAAGTCACTGTTCGGGTGTCTTTTGACGACGTCTACAGGGATACGGGGACCAGGAAGGCATACATGGGGAGATGAAGGACGGAGGGGGCTGCTTGAGAATGAGATTCAAGGCACTAAAGGAATAGGTAGGTGGGTGGGTGGGCCTCAGAAAAGCCAGCCAGAAGTGGGGGGCCCTGAGAAGGAAAGGGTGGCTGGGAGGTGCCCCAACTCCTAGCTGAGCCCAAACGTGACCACAATCTCCCAGGCTAGAGCTTCTCCATTCCCCCAGCCAGAGGGTCCAAGATGACCCCTGGATTCTCCAACCTGCAAGCAAGGTTAGGGGTCGGCTTCACATCCCAGCCCATTCGCTATGCAGGCCGCTGATTCAGAGCAGCACACGGAGCTTCTGTCCCCAGCCTACTGGGGTTAAATTATGGCTTCACAGGACATAAAATCACTGTTTTTCCCTAATTCTGTTCTCTCCCTCCAGACTACCCCTAGCTGGGGTATGTGAGGCAGAACATTCTTGAATGGTCTTACACCAAGAGCTGCATCCCTTGGATTGGGACTCCATGTCAAATATGCCAAATCCCAGGGGAGAGGTAGGGGGTGGGCGGGGTGGGGATCCCAGGCCACCTTGTCACTGAGATAACTCTGCAAGGAGTTCAGATGTCCTTGGAAGTGACACGAGAGGATGTGCACTAATGCATGCACACGCCACTAGCCCTGGCTCCCGCTGGCCTGCAGGACCTGCAGCCTAGAGCCAGTTACCAACAGGAGCAGCTCCCAGGAGGGCCTCTGGCCAGAAGGTCAGCAAGTTCTGCGAGCTTCTGTCATAGCCAACCTGTCACACACACCCTCAGTGCCTTTGGGGGTCCTGTATGCCCCTGGCCAGGTGCCCCTGGGGCCTCCTTGTGCTGATGCAGGCCCACGGGGAGCACTAACTCACTTCCCATTAACCTCAAATCTCAGCGACAGGTGGGCTAAAGGCCGTGGTGCAGGTGGAGGAGGGAAGGGCCAAGGAGCCAAACCACGGCTAGTATCCAGGCCAGGCAGGGCCTGGGGGTGGGGAAAACCCATATGGAGGAGTGGGCCCTGGGGGATATGGGGGCCGAGGGGGCACTGAGGGCTGGGGCTGTCCTGGGAAGCCTGGGAGCAGAGGCTGTGTGGGGTAGGGAGGCTTTCCTCCTGCGGGGAGGTAGGGGGTCTGTTGAGGATAGCCAGGACTGGGGGCCCTGGTCCCCGCCAAGGGGTACCCAGGGCCAGAGGTGCTAGTCGGGGCTACAGGATAGCCCGGTCGAGGTGGAGTGCTCCTCTGTGGGGACCAGGGGTAGCCTGCAGCAGACCTGGGTCCCGGCTGGGCTGACGCATAGGCAGGGCCCAGAGGCCCACTGTACGAGGCAGAGGGCTGGGCCACCACAGGGAAGGGGGCCGGCTGCAGGGCTCCCTGGGCAGTGGGGCCCATGGGCAGGGCGGGGGACGGGCTGTAGGGCAAAGGGTAGGGAGGCACAACAGATGGCTGCGCAGGCGGCTGTTCTTCGGCCACAGGGGGTGTCGCCTGAGGGCCTGGTCGCAGGGGCAGGGGTGGCGGGCGGGGTGGAGGGCCATCTCCGGCCAGTTCCTGGGAAGCTCGGGGCCTCCTCACCACGTCTTGGAGCTTCTCCACTCGGACCCGGCGCAGGTGGGACAGCATCCTCATAGAGGAGAAGTCTTCCAGAAACTTTTCCAAGGGCACCTCGCCCTCCAGGAACTTCTCAGCCATGGCCTGGAAAACAGATCAAGAGACAATGGGGGCCTCCCACTCGCCCCTGGGTCAGAACTCTGCCAAGGCCTGCGCTGAGCCCACCCTGGGCTCCCCAGCCTTCCCAGCCCCACCCTGGAGCTTCTCTTTGAGGGCCCTCCTCTTCTGACCCATCCTGTGACCTGTGTTCCTTGTTTCCCTCATGAGAACGACAGCTCCTTAAGGGCAAGAACTATGTCTGTCATGGTCACCCCAGTGGCCTGCCCCTGACCTGCTAGGCCCACAGTGCTCACTGCATGTGTGCTGCACAGCTGGATGAGTTTGAGCTACAGGGTGACAAATGCATGCTAGCCTGTGGGCGAGGAGGACCTGGGAGCTGCTTCCACCCGGGGCAGGCAGAGACTGCCCACAGAGGCCGAAGCAATGCCTAAAGGAAGCAGCAAACAGGGAAGGGAGGAGCGGGGACCAGGCCTGAAATCCTCGAGGTCCCTGGTGCACCGCCCTTCCATCCAGGTCTGTGAGCGGCCCAGGGCCTGCGGCCAGCTATCCAGCTCTGCTTCAGCTAGCAAGGACAGGTCCCTGACACAGTACTCCTAACTTATCTCCAGTTTCTGCTACCCAAAGACAACCCTGGCCCAAAAACATTAAATGGAAAATTCTGGAAATAAACATTTGATGAGCTTTAAATAACTTTCATTATAGCATATTGTTATAATTGTTCTACTTTATTATAGTTATAGCTAATCTCTTCCTGTGCCTAGTTTCTATATTAGATGAACAAATACAGGAAAAAAAAAAACATCATAATATATACAGAGCTCAGTACTAGCCAAAGTTTCAGGCATCTACTGGGAGTCTCAGAAAGTGTCCCCATGGATAAGAGGCACTATGTATTTGTTTCCAAAGGGTCTCCACTGGACCCCAGATACCCTTTTCCTTTGCCACCTACCAAGCCCACCCCCATCTCTTCCTCTACAGACACAAGTGTTCATCATGAGCGCCCTGCCCCACGGACCCACACCCCGTCCAAGGGTCGCTTGCAGAGGAACATCGACCCTCCACCTCACCTCAGACTCCTCCTCGATCTTCATGCCTTCGATCTGCAGAAGGTCCAACAAGGTCCCTGGCTGGAATGCTGAGGAGAACTTCTCTGGAAGGGAGGGCAGGAAAGATTGGCATTTCAACACTGCCTGCTCCGTGCTGGAGGCAGAGACCTCGGGAGAGGCGCTCAGGACACCCTCTGCACATACAGAGCCCAGCTGCCACCTGGAGTCTATGCAGAGTCCCTTGGGGTAGGTCTATTGGGCCCTTTGGGCCCAGTTCCCTCTGACGATCCCACTCCTGAGTAGAGAGGGACAGGAGAGCCCACTCAAGGGCTCAGGCAAGCAGCTCCCCAATACCAGCCCCAGAAGGGAAGGGACTGGATCCTGATGGTGCTTCGCCCCACAGGGGGAAGCTCGCCAACCTGTCCGCACTGCTGGCCAGCCAGGACAAGGAATGCAGGCCTCTGGACTCCAATCCCAACACCACCAACTTCTAGCTTTGTAACCTCAGGCGGGTGCCTGGACCTCTCCGAGCCTCATCTTCCTCATCTAGACAAGGTGAATAACAACAGGACCCCTACTCTCACACTCCTCTGTGTATGGAGCGCGCTCGGCTCAGGGCCTCCCTGGCTGCTAGCCCTTTCCTGTCCTCCAGCTGTCCTCCCTAGTCCAACCTTGAATGGAGCCCCTGCATTAACAGGGGAGCCACCAGAGCACTCTCCAGGGCCAGCTGTCCCTACCCAGCTTTGCCTTCTGTTCCTGGCACCGTTCCACAAGCCTCCGCAGCTCCTGGTATTTGTCTGAGAGGTTTGAGCGGCTGATCTCTAGGGGTCCCTGGAATTCCAGGTTCCGCTCAGCCAGGCTCCGGTTGGTGGCTAGTGCCATCTCTCGCTCCAACTGCAGGTCCTGGACCTAGAAAAGTAGGAAAACGAACAGTAAGAACAATTGTCCCTGGGCTAAGGGCTTCTGGGTTCACTACTCATCTTGGGGACACTGGGTGATGCTCGGCCTTTAAGCACAGGCAGAGAAGCCTGGGTTCAGACCCTGCACTAGGCACCCTGGCCTGGGTGCCTCACTGTATCCACGACATGGCAGCCCAGTGGGGGACACACAGGAGAAACTGGCATTAAGGTTAACAGCCTGCCAAGGCCACCATGACTGCAGAACTCCAGGGAGGGAGGGAAGCGATTTGTAGAAGCCAGAGGCTTCACACGAGGGACAGGATCAAAGTCCCAACCACTTAACCCCACACTTGAGTCAAGTGGACTAAGGAGGACTAAGATGGCCCAGCAGAACACAAGCTGGACACTCCATGATGCCCGGAAGTCAGGCTATTCTGAGGGGATAGGGGAGCCAGGATCCTGGCGTCGACCATGATGCTGATGCAGGAGACCCACCGCATGTGTCCTGCCTAGAAACTGTACAGATGAGCCACCCTGGACGTGCCCTGGAGTGCCCTGCTGAAAACACTTCCCCAAGCCAGGCAGCACGTGCCCCTCAGCCGGGTGGTGCAGCTGCCAGAACCCTGCCCAGCCACCCTGTGCACGAAGCCCTACCCATCTGTTGAGGAGGTTTAGAGAATCAGGCCCACCACCCCAAGAGGGTGGGGACCACATACCACAGCACCTCGTGGCACCACCAGAGGGGACCACCACAGGGGTCAGGGCACAGCTCAGCAAGACCAGCTTCCTCAGGGAAGACGGGGTCCCTGAGCCATTCAGCTTTGCCACCAACACCAGCACTGGGGACCCAGGCCAGACTGGCCCATCCTCCACCAGCAACAGCAGCCCACGGGAATCCAGGGAGTCCCGAGGAGGGCGCTGGGGGAGGTCTTCCCACCTGCTGATCCCCTGCCGCAGGGCCTCAAGCCCACACTATGAGGCAGGCCACTAGAGAAAGAAAAGCCACAGCTTCCCCCTCCATAAGGAGGCTTCCATGACTCGGGGACAGCAGCGCCCAGTGTATGCCCAGCCCAGAGCCCAAATGCTCGGCCCCTTCGCCTGGGTTTGCTGCCACACACACCCTTTTCAGCGACCGGATGGGCACCCTGACCTGTAGACCCTGGTGAGTTTCACTCTATCTGTCAGCCGCGGAAATCATTTTCACTCTTGTGGCCGAGTCAGAGGGATGGCCTCCTGTCCAGGCACCCGATGGGCCGGGGCCTTCGGGCATGCCCGTGCCTCTACCACACGCCCCGTCTTAACTTATAAAGCCTGACTGCATCATTTTCCTCTAAAACGTGTCCTATTTCTGCTCCCTCTCCCCACAATCACCTCAATTTTTTCTCCTTTAGGGGTCACCATGAAGCCTTCTCCTATTCCTTTGTACACCGTCAACACGCGTCCTACACCCTGCTCCAAGCAGATCACTTGGCCTGCGCTGGTCCCTCAGTTCACTCTCTTCTATGCAGAAAAAACAGCTCCTACCCTTTTCAAGCCACGATCACATCCCAAACCACATGGGCTCCTCTCTCTTCTCACAATTCCAGTTACTCAATTATCTTTTGCCATGGACCATGGCAAAAGAGCTACTCAAAGGTTCTTGGAAAGTCTGAGTAGCCTGCCCTGTTTTGTTTCTGCCCAGTCCACACTGAATAATTTTCTTCCCTCGGAGCCTTCAAATTGATTGGTCAGGCACAGCTACATGCCACAAGATTCCAGTGCCTTTTGCCCAAGAGGTTGTTTCATCAAGGGTGTTTCATAGAGGCTGAATCAAGATCCTACCAGCCTGCTCAGCTTGGAAGTCAACTAAAGATAATTATGTAAAAGTTTGCTTCTGCCAAGTCCATGCACCACTGGAACTGGAGTCCCCATAACACTGTGCTCATGACAGACTCATGAAGTACTTGGTGCTTAACACACACGGAGCATCCCTAATCCAAAACATCCAAATCTGAAATGCTAAGAAATCCAAAGCTTTTTGAGTGTCTACAGACACTTAAAAAGTTTTGAATTTCAGATGATCTCAGATTTGGGGTTTTTGGAGTAAAGTCTACATAAATATTCCAAAATCCAAAAATCTCCAAACTCTGAAATACTTCTGGTCCCAAGCAGTTTGAGTAAAGGATAGTCAACCCATGTGTGAGAAATGAGTAGAAGAGAAAGGAACGAAGACCTGAGCCAGCTCAGCACCTGTGCCAGGTAAGACAGGTGCGGGCAGAGCTCACAGCCCAGTTAACCATAGAATTGGCCATAAGCTTAATTAACCAAGACAGCCGCTGCTTCCCATCCTGGATGAATAAGTTCACCCTGCCTCAGGACAGCAGGACACACCATGCGGAGTCTCAGGACCTCTCCTGGCGCTCTGCCCACCAGGAGAGCTTCCAACCTAATCCCTAGCCTCCTCTGTCCCCCAGGTGGAGGAGCAGGGGTGGACAGAGAGCACAGTGAGGGCAGAAGCAGGGAACACATCGAACTGGGCATCCCGAGAGCAAGGGAAGTACTCTGGGAAGGGAAAAGCAGGGAGTGCTGGACAGGGCAGCTTCCTTTGATTTTTTTAAATACACTGTGAATCCACAGAAGACACTGTGCCAGTTCATCAGTGAATATGAGAATATAATCCAAATGTGACTCAGGTGAGCTGGTGCTGTCTGTGCTTGTGTCTCCCCCACACTAGGGCCATGAGGCCGAAGCATCTAGCGCACTGGGCAGGCTGCAGCCACTCAGGGGCGACCAAGCATATTTCCAGCTGGGTAGCCACAGTCAGTCACCTGGCCTCTCTCATGTGTGGGAAGTCACAGGATCACAGGAGGTAGATAGAGACAGGGAGAGCGGGAAAGTCCAATGTTAAGTGTAAAACTGTGTATTCCCACGAGGACTCTGTGACTAGGAGCTAAGAAGATGAGGTACCAGTTCTGATAGGCACAGATCAAACAGCAATGAGCTACACCCAGCCAAGAAGGTGCCTACATGTGTAAGAGACGCAGAAAATACAGGGTCACACAGGTCCACTGTGGGGAAAAGGCAGGCACCAAGCCACACCTTGAGGAACCTGCTGACTCAGGCTGGAGCAAGTGTGCAGTCTCCTGGGGCTGCCGGGTCCCTAGGAGGGCCCAGGGGTCCAAGTCCACATGGGGGCTCCCTACCATTCCCTAGGTTCCCAGATGACCCAAGAACTGGCATGCAACCTCAGGGGACCCTCTGGTTGGCCCAAACCAGGGTGAAATCCACAGAAAAGGGAGATAAGTTTGGCTAAAACTCCCAATAAGCTAAAATCCTTGAAAAGTTTGCTGGTCTTCCTTGGGCCCTGCAACAGCCTCTCTACCTCAGGGGACTCCAAAGCCAGCCGGTCAATCGCCTCCGGGTCATTCTGCATCTCCTCCAGCTCCTGCAGGGTCTTATCTTTCAGGGTCTCCATCTTTCCCTGCGAACAGAGAGTGACACCAAAGTGAGGAAGGGGCAGCAGGAAGGGAGAAAGGCAGACCTGAGCCCACGTATTACGTGTCAAAACAAACAGGAGTTCAGCGTGGCACCACCTCACAGGGGAACTCGGGGGGCAGGGTGGAGGGAGACACTCCTGCAGCTCCGCCCGCACTCTCCCCAGGGAGACCAAGGCGCCTCCTTCACCCAAACCATGAGCAACAGGGCATGGGAAGGCCGCTGTACCACCACAGCAAGATCACCGTCCACAGGGGCACTAGATAAAGCTCTGAGGAGCGGCAGGAAGGAAGGAGTGCGTCAGGCAGTAGGAATGGAGACTAAATTTGGCCGAAGGCCGCCTGCCAGTGCAGAGGCCACCCTGCCCTCTGGTGGGCGTCTATTTCTGTCTGAACCAGAAATACACCAACCCACATGCGGGAGCGCTGCTGCTTCCACACCACAGGCTCCGCTGTGTCCTCGCTTGTTCTGTTTAGAGCACCAGGTTTCCCAGCCACTGCAGTCCTCTCCGCACATCACCAAAACGAGCTGTCATATGTATGGCCTCATTGGAGCAGAAAAAGAATCACTGAATTGGCCTCTCAGGCAGTCAGGAGGAAACGAAATCGACTGGCCCCAACAGGCCGCCTGACAGAGAGCTGGTATCAGTGGTCTTCTCCCTGCCACTGCCCAAGGGTCACCATCTGTGTGACAAAAGGGTCACAGCCAGCCCAGAAGGGAAGCTGGGACAGAGAAGAGGAAGCACGGACCAGGCATGCCCTTCCTTTCTGTTGGCAGGATTCTCCATCTTTATGCCTCTCCCCAGGGCTAGGCCTGAACCCAGAACCTCACTCGTTCTAGACGAGCACTCTACCCCCAAGCTACATCCCCAGCCCGTGTGGTTTTTTATTCTGTGACAAGGTCTCACTAAGCTGCTGAGGCTGGCTTTGAACTTGCCAAATGATCCTCCAGCTCAACTTCCCGAGTCACTGGGATTGGAGGTGTACGTCACAGCACTTGGCTATTTTTATGCTTTTTATCTTTTCTAGCCGTGCATTTTATAGCTGCAGTTTGGGCTCTTCTCATTATTAGCATTGCTAGTTTTCAAAAGCTTCCAGCACCACAGCAGTCAAGGGTCCCAGGGTCCCCACCATCCCCTCTGTGGGCACTCAGCTCGGGAGCCACGCTATGGCTCAGCCAAGGTGCTTGGGAAGCAAGAACCACGGTGACAGAGAGAAGTCCCCTCTCCAGGGCTGCTTCTCTACCAGATCAGGGAGGGAAAGGCATGTCCTAGGGCTGTAGGAAGGTGAAAGGGGAGACTGACAGGCAGATTCCTGCCTTTTCAGGAAAGTCTGGTCTCCACCCTTGGTTATGCCCTGTTGATGGTAATGCCTTTCATGCTCAAAAACACCCTGCTTTAAAAAACAAATTATGTGGTCACCCTACTAATGAAGAGCTATCCAAAAAAGGCAACACCAGTATTGATCATTCACTGAGGACTGAACTGGTTCCAACCTCTAAGTCAGCATGGCCAACCCATCACCCTGCAGGTGGCCAGCCCACCTGCAGCCTCCCCTTCAGCAGGACAGGGCCAGGACCACGACCTACAGTCTCTCCTGCAGTCATGAAGCAGCTGGTCCAGGGCCAGTCTTTTGGAAAGAGAACGCCTCAGGAAAGCCCTGTCACAATGGAGCTCACTGGCTTCTGAATAGCCACAGCACAAGTTTCACCTGCAGAGTTAAGAACACAAGGTGGCAGCAACTGTCCCATACACCGATGGCGGATCAGAAAGATTAGGTTGGTTGTGGCCAGCAATAGCAAAGCCAAAATTCAAGACTGGCCTCTGTCTATGCCTCACCCTGCTGTGCCAAAACCCTCGCTCTAGAAGCTGGAGCAGAGAATGGCAGCCTGAGAAGAATGTGGGGTGCAGCAGAGCTTGTGAGGCACACTGCTGTTCCAGCGCAAGCCCGCGGGCCTGCCACGACCAGGAGCAACGCAATGAAGACTCATGAGCTCACAGGCTCCAGTCACACAGAGCCAGAGCGAGTCTAGAGCCTGCACTGCAGCCGTGGGCCTCACCCACTGGAACCTCCCTGAGCCTCAAGCACCTCATCCACAAACTGGGCCAAGCAACAGCGCCTCCCTCGCAGATTCAAGGAGATAACACCGGCCAAGCCTGGGCCAGCACAGGCCTTGCTTAAAACAAATACCAGTGCAAGATTTCAACATCACAGAGATTGTGTGGGGTTACCACGGCCTCCAGAGAACCTGCCGGGCCACAGCAGCATGTGCAGAACAGCACCGTCCAGGGAGAGGCCTGCCACCGAACAGCATCTGCTCACTTCTGCAGTCAGGGCCAAGTGCAGCACGTGCTGCAGGTGAAGGATGGAAGCCCCACATGGGCAGCTGGCTGACCACACACCAAGAGCACCGTCAGCAGCTCCATCTGCAGAAGCAGCCCACAGGGTCGGGACCTGCTCTCACCAATGGAAGTTCCTATGCACCTCAGGAGCCCTGGGACAGTCCCCAACTTCCCCCAATTACTTACCCTGGAATGGTATTGCCAGGTGCTGGACTTTAAGGCAACAGAGTCTCAAAGAGACTGGCAAACTTTTTGTCTCAGGACCCTCTTCACTCCCAATATTACTAAGGTCCCCAAAAAGTTCACTCATGTGGATCACAGCTTTAGTACGTACCATATTAGAAACTACAAATGAGAAATGTTTCACACACAAATATACACAGCACATCAGCCACCGGAATGGCATGTTCTGAAAACACCACCGTGCACACGAGAAGGCAGTAAAAAAGGCAAAGGTCTCAGAACTATTATGAAAATTGCTCTGAGCTCATGCATAACCAGGAAGGGCCTGGGAGACCTTCGGGGTCCTTATGAGAGTCACTGGCCTCCTAGAGGTTAGGAGAACAGACTCTGGACTCAGACTACCTGGGTTGGAATCCTGGCTCCCCCACGAGCTGGGTTATCTAACCTACTGGTGCCTCAGTTTCTCCTTCTGACAGAGGGGACCTGGCACATGGTAAGTACTGTGTGAGCGTCTGAAGAGCCTGACAACCATTGTCAACAGTGGGCGTGGATATTACCCCATCCCAAAAGAGGAAGGTTAGAGGTGAAGCCACTAGCCACACAGCTTGGAAGTGGCAGGGCCTTAACGGGTCCAGGATACTTGGCAGGTGCATCAGAATCACCTGGGATACTCGTTTAAAGCCAAAGACCTCAGCCCTCCTCCAGATGTAGAACTTCAGAATCTCCAGGGCACGGAAGTTAACTTTAAATGCAGTTTTAATTTTAACTAAGCTGCTGGGGTCAAGCTGGTTTGGCATCTACTGTCTTTATCCTCCCCGTCCTCAACACTCCCCAGGAACTCAGGTGGATAGAGCCCCCCCCCCTGACATGAAAAGGCAAGGACCCCAGGGGACAAGGGGTCTGTCAACAGGGTCACAGCAGAGGCAGGTGAGAATGTGAGTTGTGCTGTTCCTGCCAAGTGAGGCTCTGCCCAGAACCCCAAACGCACTTCCTACGGTTCCCGTGGCTGCCCTGTGTGGGCATGGAGACGATTCCAAGCTGCCCATCACACCTGGGCCTGGGCTCCAGATTAGCAGTCCCACAAACAAGGAACTTCGCCAAGTGAGGCAGCCGCCACGTTACCAGGATCCCAGAGCAGACACTGACCAACTGCTCAGGAGAAGAGGGCCCAAGCTGTGGCCAACACCACACAGGAGGCGCATTAAAAGATGACGCCTCTGCTACTGCAGGCTTCCCACGGGCCAGGAAACCCGGCCCACAAGGAAGGGCCAAGGTGCTTCCATCCACTCTCAGGGTCCTCTGCCCACAGGCTTCTCTCCTCGGTTCAGAGCACACTGCTGACCCGTGGGGACACACATCTTCAATTCTTCCAGAAGGAAGGGTGCTCAGGACTTCCAAACAACTCTGCCAGACACCTAGAGGCCAAAAGCTCCCCTAAAGGGGCTCAGTTTTCCTCGACTCTAAAAACGGGTAACCCAACCCTTATGGTCACATGGCCCATTTCTTCTGATATCAAAGCCCTCTGCAAACCCTCCTGTTCATTCATGTAACCACCCTACTAAGGAAAGTGAATACAAGGCTTGCTCACATCTATTCCAGAGATGAACTGGAGCTCAGAAGATCTAACAGGAAGGTCCTATAAACCTCTGGGGGTCAAACAGCCAGAGGTCCCCGTCTCTTCCCTCTTCTGGTATTTTCCTCTGTCCCTGCTCTGCCCATAACAGGGGTATAATGGGGACTGAGTTTATTTATAAGATCCAGAGATCACAGCCACACAAACAAGCCACTGACCCCTGGGCCCCACCTCCCAGGTAAAGGTGGCTCACAGGGCTGCCCCCATCTCAGGCCAGGCAGGCACAGGCTGTCTTTTGAAATCCATCACAGCACCTGCCACCAGAGGCAGCCAGTGCCCTGCTCTCACAAGTCAGGTATCACCCGCTCCTCAGTGCCACCCAGCAGGGGCAGAAGCAGCAAGCAGTTCTGGGGGCATAATTTGCAAAAGGCACCACTGTACCCAAGGCCCACAGAGCAGGCATCTGAGGAAGCGGCCCCACAGCCAGCCATCTGCTGCTGGCAACACTCTCACTCCCCCCGCCAGCCAACAGGGCGGGCAAGTCCAAACGGCTGCTTCTCGGAGTGCCACACCACCAGGGATGTCACAAAGCAGAGGACGGGAGGTGGGGGTGAGATGTTACATGGTGAGCCAGAGTCCACAGGCTTTTGCTTCTGGACAACCTAACAAGTCCAATTTCCCCAGGCTGTGGGCACAGGGTCCTGACCCAGACCCTTCCCACCACCAATGGCCAGCAGAGCTGGGTGCTCCTCTGGGGGATTCTGGAATGTACCATTGGGGGAGGGGAAGAGGAAGGGGAGGGGAAGAGGAGGGCAAGGTGAGAAAGGTAACCCCCTGTACACAAGATTGCTTTATTCATCTTTGTACCCCCTGTGTCTGGCTCACAGACAGCACATCAAAGAGCTTGCCAATAAAGTCAGTCAGCTGGTGGACAAGTACAAGGCACAGGGACCTGGGAACACAGCCTCCTTCCACTTACTCATGCTTCCTTCACTTCTCCATGACTTTACCGAAGGGACATTTACTAAGCAATTACTATGTGCCAAGAACTGTGCAAGGCCCGACATCAAGGGATGAAGGATAAACGGGGCAGAGAGATGTATCTGTTGACGTTAACGTGTAAGCTGAACCTACTCTAAAGGAACTGTTTGGTTTTAAAAAGCCAATTAAAAAACAAACAAACAAACAAAAAAACACTGTGAACACAGTGAAAGGAACCAGAGAGGCGGGGTCAGTGAAGCAGGGTGTGGGGCAAGGGCTGAAGGGGCTACTCCTGCTGCATGGGAGCCACTGGGATCTCAGTGGCCTACAGGGAGCCAGGACGGATGGCGAGGCCCAGCTGCACAGCGTTCACTGGCACAGAAGAGCAACACCTCTTTGGGGGGCGATGCCATCAGCAGAGAGGCGATGAGACTGGGAATGAGGAGAGAAGCCATGCCCGAGCTCACATCCGCGTCTCTGCACCACGAAGAGAAATGAGTCCCCACTGTCTGCCTAACGGCCCCTGAGAAGGAGCAAGAATTTTTTCTTTTTTCCCCTGTTCTTTCTTTTTAAGTTTTGTCTCCAATTTTTTCTTTTTTCCCCTGTTCTTTCTTTTTAAGTTTTGTCTCCTCCCCAGTTTTCACCTCTACCAGAGGTGACAACCCCAGCCACCTACGAAGCCCTGGCCAGCAAGTCAGGCTAAGCACCAGGGAGTGTGTCCCGCTGGCTCCAGGTCCCTCCTGCAGGGAAGAGGGCAGGCAGCTCAGCCAGGCCCTCCAGCTCCCTGGGGGAGACCAGAGATCCAGACCCAGGCGCATCGCCCAGCTGTAAGTTTCAGCAGACAATTCAAAGTCGAGAGAGATGCATGCATGTACAAATATATATAAATATAAATGTTAAACAAATATAAATGCTTCTCTCCCCCTCCCTCCTCCTCTCTCCCTCCCTCCCCCCCCTCTCTCGGTGGACCACCAAAACCCATGGGCTATGGTGTGTAGCCTGAAATCAAACCATACCCACTGCCAGCCACGTATGCAGGGATGACATAGTACAGAGAAATGGGAAGGAGAAGTGGGCAGAGGGGAGTGCAAAGACATGTCACAGGCAGCCTGCAGACACTGCCTTTGGCCACAAACCCCTGGGGGGGGGGGGACAGAGGCTTTAAAGCCAGAGTGTCACCATCAGAGCCAAGGAGACAGCATTTCCAGCAGCCCAGGCCTCACAGGCCAGCCTCCGAGGGGAGGGGGCCCCCTGCATCTAGACCTGCTGCTGTGAGCACAGCTTTCAGCTTCTTTTCATTATTTTAGTTTTTTTTTTTTTAGTGGGGGGGGGGGACAGCAGGGATTGAACCCAGGGGCTTGCAGCTCTACCACTGAGCCACATCCCCAGCCCTTTTTATTTCATATTGAGGCAGTGTCTCACCAAGCCCAGCCTGGCCTCAGACTTGCCATCCTCCAGCCTCCCCCCAGCTGCTGGGATGACAGGTGGGGCCACCACACAGGCTCTTGTTACTTAGTGTCTTAACTAAATTGTTCACATGCCTTGAGCAAGAGTGACAGGATCGAGTGGAGGATCTAGTGGAAGGCAGGAGGCCGGAAGGCAGACGATGGCCAGTGGATTTAGACCAAAGGTGGTGCCATGTCTGGCCACTCCTGAGCAGAAGCAGCTGCAGAACCTCTGGGGGGAGCAGTCCAGGGCCCAAACTTGAGGCAGCTTCCAGATCCATTCTTAAAATAGGAAAAACAAACAAAAAAGCAATGTATTGATGGTTCTTGATCAAGAATGAACTCTGCCATGATTGTTCAGCAAGAGCAGAGTTCACCTGGTCAGGCAGCCTTCCCCAGAACCAGCTGAAAGACCAAGTACAGCCAAAAGTCAACAGCAGAGATTCCTAAGCCACGAGGACACTGAGATCACAGTGTCCACGCCAGTCAGAGAGCCTTTCAGGACCCCTTGCTCCTTGCCTCTGCCCAACCACTTAATGCCAGCTCTCCCTGCAAGGATGCAGAGGGAACAGCACAGTGTTCCCACACAGCCAACCTGGGTTCACGCTTGACTCCAGGCTCCTTAACTGTGTGACCCTGACTAAGTCCCTTAACCAAAGGTTTCTAACCTGGAAACTGGGGCACCATGATAATTCTCCCTTGGGGTTGTTGTGTGGTTCAGATAAGCGAGCACCCTAAAAGGGCTTTGCAAATTCCCAAGCACTTAACAAATACTATTTTTTCCACCTCTTGGGGTCACCTGATGATTAGGGGCAATGAGGCCCCCGGGGTGCGCTACTGAGTCAAGCAAAGTGGCTGCTACTATTGAATCTCCCAATGGCCCTGCAATGGCAGGGTAGCTGCAGCTCCGATCGCACTCCTCATGCTGCCAGCCAACTGAACTTGCCAGCAAGCCTGAAATCACACTGCAAGGGGAGTTGTAAAGCCCCTCTGTTTCTTATAAATTTCCCACATCCACCTACAATACTGGCAGAAGTTATTTCCATAGCAACGTGCAAAGTTCAATCTGCACGTGTTGAAGGAACTGGCCCTAGCTGACCCCTCACGTCAAAAACACCTACTATTGCCTTGGAAACCTTCCTAATCCTGCCACTTAAGGAGGAAATATTTGCTGACCTGATCTAGTTTTTCTTTTCACAGAATGATTCTAGCCACATACCCAAGTATCAGACTCCTGGCTTCCCAGAGGAGGCAATAAAAAGAAATCAAACCATCCTGTTCTCCTCACCTTTCCCAAAACATCACTGACTCTGTCTTCCCCAAGATTGAAAAGCCGGAGTATGCCAGGCACGGTGGCACATGCCGGTAATCCCAGTAACTCAGGAGGCTGAGGAAAGAGGATCACAAGTTCAAGCCAGCCTCAGCAACTCAGCAAGGCCCTAAGCAATTCAGTGAGAACCCGTCTCAAAATTTATAAAAATAAAAAGGCCAGGGATGTAACTGAGTGATAAAGTGTCCCTGCATTTATACCCAGTATCAAAAAAAAAGATTAATAAAAGAAAAAAAAAGAAAGTAAGAAACTGGAGCATAAGACACAGAAAGAGAGGATTTTTTGGTTTTCATTCCTTCTAAGCAATGGCTGGGCTGGGAGTTGGAGGTCCCGCCCCGCCCTCAGCACTGACTATTTAAGTCAGCCTGGAGTGTGGTACAAAGAGTATGAGGTATTAGAGCCTAATATTTCCAGATTTAACCCCGCCTGACCTTTTTACTAGCTGTATAACCTTGGGTAAACTTTTCAGCCTTTCTCAATCTGTAAGATGGACTAACACCACCTCATCACAGGCCACAAGGACTTCATGAGAATCCCACTCTCCAGGTGCTGGAAAGAGCCTGCGGCAGGCTGGCCCAGTAGCACTGGGTCGTGGTGACTCATACACCTCACACCTTATGGCCAGGCAGCCAGCGAGGTACACGCCAGAGGACTCTGAAAGAGCTGATCCCAGGGGACAGCACGGGGTGTGGCCTTCTAAAACAGGCACCAAATCAACAAAACAAAAGCTGGCAAAAATAAGCACAGAGGTCCGTCTGTGGGGCACTCTCAGGGTAGGGCTTCCAGGAGGTATTATGTAATGACCTACAGCTCCTCAGGTCCACTGGGAATTCCAGACCAGGATCCCCAAGTGAGATGGTCCTGGAGGGACGAGCCCATTTGCCATGGGGCCCTTGGGAGTGGCTTTTCCACTCCCTGCGAAGAACCACCAGCTGCTCAGGGTGCTCCGCCAGCAGACAGCAAGCTGCAGAGCCCACACCCCAGCAAGGACCCAAGGACCCAGGCATTTTGCTGTCCCTGCGTGACCCTGCCCATCTGTACAAAGACTCCTCCCAAACCTGACCACCTCTCACATGCAGTCCTGAGACTCCAACTCCAATTGCTCTCCCCCAAACCCCACTCCCCTCCAACCACCACTGCCACTGCGAGCTCAGCCTCAGTCACTCAGCAGGCCACTCACGGCTTTGCCTGGTCAGTCTCTGGAAGCCTCTCCAGCACATCCATCGCTGCCCTGCCACAGGCACCAGACTTCTGCCTCCGGCGTCTCCTTACAACCTCCTGCCACGCACCTCTGGGTCAGTCTGGCTTAAAATACTGTTCCTGCTCCCTCTGCCTTCCGAAGGCTAGAAAGCTCCTCCTGCCTCCTCCCCAAACAGCTAAGTCTCAAATCACTGCCCTGCAGATGCCACATTTGCCGCCCCCTTGCCCAAGTCCCTTCTCCACTCCCTGTCAGCGGTAATGTCTTACCAGCAGGGCCCAGGAGGGGGCTCTGCAGCAGAATGGAGGGTCACACCAGGCTTTACCCACCTACCTCTCTGTTCCCCTCCCAAGCCACATAGTCCATCAGTAACACAGGACCAATGACAGTCCCTGCGGACAAGATTCAGAGAGTGCTCGGATGCTGAGGGCGCTGAGGGCGCTGAGGGCGCTGAGGGCACAGTAGAGCACGCAACCCCCACAGCGCTGCAGCCGGGAGGGTGCTCTCGCAGAGGAGAGGTGGTGGTGGAGCCTGAAGTTCAACCTGGGTGGCCTGGCATGGGGCCAGGTCCTCTGCACCACACATGAAACACAGTGCCTGGCTCTGGGGGGATGAACTTAATAAATGTCGTTACTGACAGCTGCCACTAGCCTCCTAAAGAGTAGGACCCAGGGCTGGGGCTGGGGCTCAGTGGTACAGCACTTGCCTGGCATGTGTGAGGCCCTGGGTTCAGTCCTCAGCACCACATAAAGATAAATAAAATAAAAGATCCATTTACAAATAAAAAAATATTTTTAAAAAAAGAGTACGACCCATTAGATTGTGTTCAGAATCCAACCAACACAACGCAGTCCCGACCAATTCCAGCACTGAAACTCCGCTCCTTTACCAGGGCCCAGGCTAAAGCCCCACATGCTCAGGCAGGCACATGGGACCTGGCGCCTCCTCCAGACCCTGGCTCTAAGGGGCAGACCCAGGGGGAAGAGCTCAGCGTCTAGAAGGCGGACAACCCTGCGTGCTGGATCACCTGCTGGTTGGGCCGCGTGCGGGTAACCACCTCGCTGTGCCTCAGTTTCTTCTCCAGGACAGGGCTGTGGTGGGATACGGGGGCTGGCACCTGGAAGCTCCAGCACTTCCCCACGGTGGCTGACAGGGCCTCCGCTCATTCTTACCTCTGTAACTCGAGCACCCCCACGGGGACTCCGAGGGAGACAGGGAAGACTCCTCCAAGACAGCTCTGTCAACAGAGTGGCATAACTCCAATGGCTGGATGTCATCAGATCAATAGTTACCAGCTTCAATCAATAAGACAGCCAAGAAACAAGCGATCTAATAAGTAGCCTCCCTGACAGTAAAACCCAGCCACTTGGTGAGGTCTCTTCTTTGGCCTGCGGCTCTGACTTGAAAGAAGAACATCCTAAATCTTCCACCAAACTCCCATTTGTTTCTCCTGTGTCCCGACTGCTCAGCGGGCCTGGAAAGGATTTCCACCTGCAGCTGTCAGTCCTCCCCAGCCCACCTTTCTAATCTGCACAGAGCAAGCTGAGCAAGCAAGTTCCACCATCCCTTAAGGAAGAATGAAGGTGAAGACCAAGCAAAGACACATTCAGAACAAAGATCCGGGAGTCAGTGCAGGGTCATGCAAGGTGTGTCTCTGCAAGGCACAAGATGAGAACGCTGTTCCCACTGGTTTGTGGCAATCCTGGGCTGTAGCTAGTGGGGTGGCTGCAGAGCCCACCTCTGACAGTGATAAGCTTGACACTACGAACTTCTGGGTCCAGCAGATTTACAAACAGGCAGAAAGGTGTGGTGAGGGCAACAGGACAGCCACAGAAAAAGAGAAACTGAGCCAGAGCCTCCTCATGTCTACTTCTCAGGCAGGCCACCATTGGGCAGGCTGCACTGAGCTCTGGACTCATCTCAGGCTCCTGCAGGATGCCCATCCAGGCCTCCTTTCTAGCAGCCGCCTGCCTGATTCTGAGAGACACGCCTTCTTGCATACATCCCAGGAACCTCCAGACACACATTATATGGGAGCACTGGGAGCCACGGAAGGTTGCGAAGCTCTGGTATTTTGTTTAAAATCTAGTGTCCTTGGCTTTGCAGACAATTATCAGCTGACCCTGAAATTCCCTTCCCAGCTAGCCCTCCCTCCACCACCCCTGGGCTGCTCACTCCACCCTAACTTTCTCTGTCCTACCTCTACTCCCAGGACAGAAAGCAACGCTCCAGTCACTTGACCAAGACAGGGATCCTGCCCTCGGGGAGTTCATGGCATCCAGCGCCTTGCCTTTACAGCTCGGTTCCCTCCACAGGAACGCTCTTTCCTCCCCCTTCATCATCAGGAAAACCCTGCTTATCCCCACGGGCCAGCCCCTCCGTGGAGCTTCCTTGCCACTTCCTCCCCTGCCCTCCCATGGTTCTCTGTAAATGCCACGTAGGCTTTATGATCTGGCAACCAGCAAGAATGTGAGCTCCCTGGGGGCTCAGCCTGTGTCACCTTCGATTCTGCATCCCAGCACCTACAATCAAGGCTGAACACACGTGAGCACCCACAAGTGCTCGCTGGACAGGGAACTTTGGCTTTTGGCCAACATAAAGGAACAGGGATGCCTAAAACTACTAAAAATCCACACAAAACATGAACCAATCATTTCCAAACACTGGACATCAGAAAGCCCAGAAGAGTGATCCTGAGAACAGGAAACATGTGAGTTCTAGAGCTGCCCCAGCCTGCTGCCTAGAGTTTCCAGGCACGGCACAGAGTTGGGAAGCATTGGGGAGCCCAGGAGGACCAAGGCAGCCAGTGTTCACAAGGTAGAGAACCAGAGAGAGCCACATGAGGTAACTCCAGAAACCTGCAGGGGGTCGCTTCCACTTCTTCACTAAGCACCATTCAGTACCCATCAGAGTTAGAGGGAATAATCCTTAGGTCTCAAATTAGGATAGGAATGTGTCGCCACCTGCCACCGTGGAAAAGCCTCATGGAACACAGGTCATTGGGAAAATACTAAGAAATGCATTAGCTCTGGTCCAGAGGCTGCTCTGGTCTTAGCTAACAAAGCTTAAGAGCAAATGTCTCCATGTAACTTAGAAAGCCTCCCAAAACAATGAAGAGAATATTTATGTGAGTAAAAAAATCTAGCACCCAGAAAGGTAAAATTCACAACATCTGACACCTAATCAAAAATTACCAGCAAGCACTGGGGTTGTGGCTCAGTGGTAGAGCACTTGCCTAGCATGTGTGAGGCACTGGGTTCAAGGCTCAGCACTGCATAAAAATAGATAAAAATAAAGGTCCATTGACAACTAAAAAAATATTTTTTAAAAATACCAGCAATGAAACAAGAAAATATGACCATAATGAAGAAAATGACCAATGAAAACAAACCCAAAAATTACATACATAGGTAATAGAATTAGCAAGCAAGGACATTAAAATAGTTTAACCACATTCCAAATGCTCAAGAAACTAAAAGAAAAACTAAGCACAGTAAGTAGAGACTTGGAAGATTTTTTTTTTAAAGGCCCAAATCAATCTTCTAGGATTGAAAACTACATTGTCCGTGATTTAAAAGTACATGGATAGAAATATCAGCAGATTAGACACAGGAGAAGAAAAGATCAGTAATTTGAAGATATAACAGTAGAAACCATTCAAAATAAATCACAAAGAGAAAGAGACTGGAGAGAAAAAAAATGATCAGAGAGATGTGGAACAACTTCAGGCAGCACTCTTATAAACAAATAATTGAAGTTCCCAAAAGAGGGGAAAAAGAAGAATAGAAAAATATTCAAAGAATTTCTTGCTGAAAATTTTCCAAATCTCATGAAAACTATAAACACACAGATCCAAAGAGTTCAATTAATCCCAACATATGAAACATTAAGAAAATTACACCCAAAAAAATCATAACTAAATTGCTTAAACCCATGATAAGAAATCATCTAGAAAGGGGAAAGAAACGTTTTGAATTAAAAAAGCAAAACTAAGTTCAGCAGAAGATTACTCATATGAAGCAATGCAAGCAGAAAATTCTAGAACAATGTCTTTTAAAGTACTGAAAGAAAAATAGTCGACCTAGACTAATTCTACACTCAGGGAAAATACCTTTCAAAACAAAGCCAAACTAAAGACTTCCTTAGACATCTAAATGCTGAAAGAAATCATCACTAACAAAACAGCACTATAAGAAATGTTAGAGGGCTGGAGATGTGGCTCAGCGGTAGCGCGCTCGCCTGGCATGCGTGCGGCCCGGGTTCGATCCTCAGCACCACATACCAACAAAGATGTTGTGTCCGCCGAGAACTAAAAAATAAATATTAAAAATTCTCTCTCTCTCTCTCTCTCTCCCCCCTCTCTCACTCTCTCTTTAAAAAAAAAAAAAGAAAAAGAAATGTTAGAGATTCTGGAGATCCACTGACACTAATTTTTTTTTTTTCAGTACTGAGGATTGAACCCAGGGGTGCTCAAACCACTGAGCCACATCCCCAACCCTTTCTTATATTTTATTTAAAGACTGGGTCCCAATGAGTTCCTAAGTACCTCTCTTAAGTTGCTGAGGCTGGCTTTGAAGTCTTCAAGTCAGAAGGAACATGGAACAAGTTGGAACCCCAATCAAAACAGAGGAGTAAGGAGCACCAGGAACAGTGTACAAGAGAATAAATACGAAAGGCCCTCCCTTTCTTTCTAATCTCCTTCAAGGTAAATGACTGTTTAAAGCAAAAGATGATGACAACGTATTGTGAGATTTATAACATACGTAGAAGAAAAAGTGGGACAGTAACATTTGTTTGAAGAAACAAAAATACCAAGACTAGGAGGGAGGAAAAGTCCTGCAGTGAAGTGCTACAGGATCACCTGAAGACAGATGACACCATGTATCTTCAAGCAGCCACTTTTTAAAAAGTATTATAGCTCATAGGCCAACAAAGGAAAGAAAATGGGAGTAAAAAACTGCTCAATCCCAAAAAAAAGTCAGAGGAAAAATAAAAGAAAGGAGAACGAAGAACATGGGACAGTTTGAAAACAAATAGCAAGCCGGTAAATTTAAACTCAAACGTCAATAATCACATTAAATGTTAAGCATGTCAATTAAAAGGCAAATTGTAAAAAGTAAAATATATACAAATACAAGGCAAATTGTAAAACTAAAAAAAAAAAAAAAGTAACATCCACCTGTATGCTGCCTATAAGAAATCCACTTTATATAAAGACACAAAGAGTTTAAAAGTCAAAGGATTTAAAGACAGACCATAATTTTTAATCTATTTTAAAACTGTAACAATATACACATAATATTTACCATTTGGGGCTTTTAAGTACACAGCTTAAGTACACAATTCTTTGACATTAAGCACATTTTCTTTGTGGCACAACCATCACAACTGTCCATCTCCAGAACTTTTTCATTACCCTAACCTGAAACCCCACGCCCACTAGACACTACTCCCCCCTGCAACTCCCAAACACCAGGCATCCCCTACTCTCTGCTTCTATATAAGTGACTCTCTGGAAACCTCCTCTAAGAATGATACAATGTTTGTTCTTTTCTGACTGCATGTTTCATTCAGCTTAACTCTTCAAAGTCCATCCTGTTGCAGCATGTATCAGATTTTCCTTCCCCTTGAGACTGAGTCATGGTCTATCTAAGGTATGTAGCACGTTTTGTTTACCATTCACCTGTCAATACACAAGGGATTACTTCCACCTTTTGTCCTCTGTAAACAGTGCTGCTATGAACATGGTGTAGATACCTGTTCAAGTTCCTGCTTTCACTTCTTTTAGGTGTCTACTCAGAGGTGGAATTGCTGGGTCCTGTGGTAACTCTGTTTCATTTTTGAGGAATTAACATACTGTTTTCTAAACTGGCAGCACCATTTTGCATTCATACCCAAAATGCACAAGGGTTTCGTTTCACTTTTTCCACATCCTCACTAACACCTGTTTTCTTAAAATAATAATCATCCTAATGGGTGTGAAGTGGTATCTCACTGTGGTTTTAATTTGCATTTCAAGTGCTTTTTGGCTACTGTTTCTTTTCTTTGGAGAAATATCTACTCAAGATCTTTTCCCATTTTCGAATTGGGTTATCTGATTGCTGTTGGTGAGTTGAAGGAGTTATTTGTGGATTCTGGTGATCCACTAACACTAATTCCATTTTTTTTTTTTTTTTTTTTGGTACTGAGAATTGAACCCAGGGTGCTCAACCACTGAGCCACATCTCCACCCTTTTTTTATATTTCATTTAGAGACAGGGTCTCACTGAGTTGCTAAGCCCTCTCTAAGTTGCTGAGGCTGGCTTTGAACTCCATGATCCTCCTGTCTCAGCCTCCCCAGCCACTGGGATTACAGGCATGCACCACCCGCCCAGCCACTAACACTAATTCTTAAAGACTGAATTAGCTAAATTAATATTAGGTGCAATAAATTTCAGAGCAAGGAATACTTCCAGGGATTAAAAGGGTCATTTCATAATAAGGTCAATTCATCAAGGAAATATAATACAAATGTTTATGCACTTTTAGAAATTCAAAATACATGAAACCCAAACTGACAAAACTATAAGGAGCGCTGGAGAAATGCACAACCCCCTTCAGAAGCTGCAATACCCTCTCCCGACACCTGAGAGAACAGCAGGCAGAAAGTCGGCAAGGGCACAGAAGACGTGGCCACACTATCAACCAACTTGACTTAACTGAAATTTCCAGGACACTCCACCCGGAGACCACAGAATACACATTCTTCTCAAGTGCTCACAGAACATTTATCAAGACGGACCATATCCTGGGCCATAAAACAAGTCTCAGCACATTTAAAGCAAATCATATCATACAAAGTATATCTTCTTTTTATAAAGAGATTAAATTAGAAGTCAATATTTATTAGGGGAGAGAATAAAGTAATACTACAATGCTTGGGTCGCTCCTCTTACTACTTGTACTCTGGCTAAGGAGGGGCAGATAAATTAGCAGAGGGATTTAAATACTGACAGGTCTTCCATGCTAGGCCTGCCTCACTGGAGTTATGTGGTGTTCCTGGAGATGGTCCCTCCCCTCCTTTCAGGCCTATCCCAAGCCCCAGGGGCCCCACTTGTCAGCCTCAGTTGAATCAAGACAAACCTGTTTGATATTTGCTTGGTTCTTCACCCAACTGGTGAAATCAGAAAGAGGAAAGAATGGAAGCAGCACCTGCTAGCAGACAGGCCTCTGTAGCTAGCAAAAGCTACGAAACTGTTGCCATTACAGAGATCTCTCCACCATGGGGCAACCATCTGGAAACAAACAAGAACCTTCCAAAAACTCCCGATCCTGCGAGGAAACTGCCAACAGAATTCCCACAACGGAGGTCCAGTTGGATTAAAAAAAGGTCTTCAATGACTTGATTATGTCAATCTGGAAAAACCCTCTACTACTAGCCAACATTGTCCAGGAATGATTAATATGGCTATTTATCCCAGTGTTCTTTTTAACAGCAAATTGGCATGCTTCAAAGCAATGAGCAAAAGAAAACAAGACTCCTTAGTAATAATAATCCACTTCCAGGATACCAGTGGCCCAGCAAATCCACAAACTCTCAATCACATAATGCACTCGTTAAAAAGAGGTTCCTGGGGGCTGGGGATGTGGCTCAAGCGGTAGCGCGTTTGCCTGGCATGTGAGCGGTCGGAGTTCGATCCTCAGCACCACATACAAACAAAGATGTTGTGTCCGCCAATAGCTAAAAAATAAATATTAAAAAAAAAAATTCTCGGGGCTGGGGATCTGGTTCAAGTGGTAGCGCGTTCGCCTGGCATGCGTGCGGCCCGGGTTCGATCCTCAGCACCACATACAAACAAAGATGTTGTGTCCACCGAAAACTAAAAAAAAAAAAATGTTAAAATTCTTTAAAAAAAAAAATTCTCTCTCTCTCTTTAAAAAAATATTATTAAAAAAAAAAGAGGTTCCTGGGTTTCCCTCCAGGAAATATCACAGGAATTTCCAGAGGCAAGGCTCTGTTTGGGGTTTTTTGTTTTGTTCTTTTTTTTTTTTTTTTACAAGCATCAGAGGTGATTTTTAAGGTCAAGCAAATTTGGGAAACTGAGGAACCTGGGACAATATCACAGAATTAAAGACACACTCACTTTGAAATGAGACTGAAAGTTGAGGAATTCCAGCCCAGTCACTTACTGGCTGACACTAGCCAAGTTATCTGACTCACTCACTTCATCTGCAAAGTGGGATCACCATATCCTTGGATGTGTTCTCAGAATCCAGTATATTCAAACTGCCGCCACAATAGTGACCGGCGTGTAGCAGCCAAGCAAGAAATCAGAGCTAGTGCTCTGCAAAACAGCCACCTTCTAGCAGCTGTCCAGATGAGGACGTCTTTAATGAAAACGTCCTCCTTAATGGAAATGACAGGGGCCGGGAGCCAGAGTTCCAAGATAATCTAGGAAAAGGCTTGTCTGGGCAGGACCACTGCCAAGAACACAGACTCAGGTCAGCATCCAGTATTTTACCCCAACAGTCCTTCCTCCCACCCAGAACCCTAAAGATCAGGGCTGCACAGGGCTGCAACTCTGGACAACAGCCCCAAGTCCTTCTCACAGCCACCTCCGGCTGTAGGGTCGACGTTCACAGAACTAAGTCAACTGGCCTCATTTTGGGTGCACCAGCAGGAAATGGGACAGAAGGGGCAGAGCCGGTGAAGAGGGTGAAAAGGGCCTGGGGCAGCAATTGAAGAACGGGGATATTACTGAGGCCAAGGAACAGAGCCTGTGAAGCTGCCCGAGGTCAAGAGAGGCATTCAGGCATTCGCAGTATGCACGCCCTGGTGTGGCCAAGACCCCGAGGTGTGGCCAGCTCAACCCCGCCGCCGCAGATTACCCCTTCCCAGCCCACAAAGTGGGACAGCGCCCGGCCGGCCGTGGGGGCAGCGGAGGAAGCCGGCACACACCGGGAACACACACCCCCTGCAGGGTTAGGGCTGCTCAGTGTCGCTGGGCTGTCCCACTGGGAATCCTGGGTACAGGACGCGAACAGAGTCCAGGCTGGAAGTTCCGTCCCCTCCCTGCCCTGGGGAAAGGGCACTGGCCAGGATGTCACAGGCCAGAGTCGTACGCGGCTCTTGGGCCTCAGTTTCCCCATCCGTACAGGGGGCAAACTGGCCCTAACGACACCTCTGTGGCCGCAGGACGCTCGGACGCGGAGCCAGGGGCTGCCCAGGGAACCAGCAGGTGGAGGGCGGCGGGGGCGGCGGGCAGTCACGAGCCCCTCGCGCCCAATCGCCGGCCTCGGCCAGGGGAGGCGGGCGGGGGCCACCGGGAGCCGCGGCCGGCGCCGCCCCCTCCTCGCCCGCGGCTCCGCCCGCCCGCCGGCCGCGGACCGGGACCCTCCCGAGCCCCGCTCACCTGCGGGCCGCCGCCGCCGCCGCGGGAAAGCCGCAGCCGCGCCCACACTTCCGGGGTCCGCGAGGCCCGCCCCCGCCGGATGTGACTCTCCTCCCGCGTCCGGGCGCCGGAGCAGGCCGCGCCGCTCGTCCCGCGACGTTAGGCGCCCGCTCCGGGGCCCTCGGAGTTGCCACGACACCGTCTCCCACGGGTCGCGGCCTCCACGGCCGCGCTCGCCGGACGCCCACCGGACCCCGCCCCGCCGGCCTCTGGCCCCGCCCCTCTCCTGGCCCCGCCCACGGGCTCCCGGAGCCAGTGCGCCTGCGCGGGCGCCCGCGGCCTCTCCTGCGGCTTCTCCCGTGGCCCTGGGTGTCCATTCCGGACTCTTGGAGGTCTGCTCAGAGCGCCCAGGAGGAGCCGCCGAGGGGGAACCAGCGGAATCCCAGCACCGAGGGAAGGCCTTGGGTGGGTTAGGCTCAGTCCGCGGACTCCCCGGGCCCCCGCGCACTCCTTTCCATAAGTTGGCCATAGGACTGGCCATGGATCCAAGTGTCCCCTGACAAAGGACCGGCCGGCTCCTCGGAACAGCTTCCGCTTTCCCCAAAGTAACCCGTTTTCCAAGCCCCTAGATTGCACTTCGAGTCCCTTATGTGCGGTTAGTGCTTCTTAAACCGCAGTGGGCCTTTTATGCATCCTCACATGTCTAGCATTGACAAGACCCGTGGTGACACAGCAGGTCTCTGAGGCTACTGCTATCTGCTCTGTGCAGCTTGTATCAACCAGGCCTGCAGGCGAATCCATTCCTTTTGCCTTTCAGCTGTGAGCTTAGCCCAAGGGCATCATACTCTTAAAATTCCAAGTCTAGTTAGATGTTGTTTGAGACCATTCTTGCTTACCCAGAAACCAGCTCCAACCAGCTTGTGGGAAATGCGATCCAGGGGCGATGGTAGCACCCAGCGCCAAATCACTCCAGGTCTTATCCTTCTCCACTTGACAGTGTTCTTTCTTTTTTATGTTAGCACCGTTTCAGTAAATTCCCTCAAAAGTGTTTTTTTCAAATTCTACAGTAAATGAATCTGATTGGCTAAGATAATCATCTTGCCCCTAGTGTTATTCAACTTTGTTTTCACTGTGTCCCAAATACCTGACAAGAACAACTTAAGGGAGGGAAAGTTTATTCGGTCTCCAAGTTCCAGGAGTTTAGTCCAGGAACTAATGGGTCAAGTCCATTGGCCTGATGGGCCCAAGTAAGGCAAAACATCAAGGCGGAAGGGTGGGACAAAGAAGCACCACTCAACTCATGGCAGCCAGAAAGTGGAGAGAGAAAGAGAGAGAGCGGGGGCTTCTGGGAAGATGAACCCTTCCAGGTCGTACCCCACTGACCCACCTCCTCCAGCCATGTCCCCCTACCTACAGTTACCTTGCATTCAGTCCACTAAGGTGGACTGATGAGGTTACAGCTCTCATGATCATTGCACCTTAGAATATCCCTGCATTAACACGGAAGCTTTTATGGGACACCTCATATCCAAACCAGAACATTCAGCCCCTAGCCCTTAAAAGCTCATGTCCATCTCACAATGCAAAATGCAGTTAGCTCACCTCTAAAAGTCCCGTAGTCTTAACGATTTCAGCATTGCCCAAAAGTTCAAGCCCAAAATATCAAAAGCAAGTTACACATGTCCAACATACAGTGGCACAGAGTCAACATTTCCATTCCAAAAGGGAGGATTGGGGGCATGGAAAGAAGGGGTGGGACCAAAACAAAACCAAAACCCAGCCAGGCAAGCAGGTCCTGTATCTTTACAGCATCTAGCACAGATGACAGCAAGATGTGCTCTCCAAAGGAGAGTCCCTCCCCCTTGGTGGATAGCAATGCCTGTGAGCTGTATTAGCCTGGCTCTCTCCGCAGCAAGCTGCCTTTCTTGGGAGACAATCCATATTACTGGCTTCTCTAAATTCCTGGGGTCTCCATGCCAGCTTCAGCTCACCTTCAGAGCTTCCTGCATCACCCTCTCCAGGAAGCCCATAGGGATTCTGACCCTGGTTCACTTTGCCTGGCCTCCCAGGCCTTCCTTGGAAATCTCAGTGGAAGCCTCCATGACTCCTTAATTCCAGCATCCTGATCATGGCTGTAGTGGCCTCCGGGCAGCTGAGCGCAGTTCCTTCCTAGCCCACCCTGTGAGCAAGGGATCAGGTATCAAAGGAGTTTTCCCTTCTACAACCTTGATCCTGCAATGGGTGGGGTCCTGCAAATTCCTGAGATGCCTGCAAGGCTTTTTCCCTCTTGTGCAAAGTACTCAGCATCTCTTTAGTGTCTATAACCTCTTTAGCAATCACAGCTTCCTTGGCCCCAGGTTTACACACATTTTTCTTTCAGGCCACGGAGTTTCAAAAATTCTCTAGCTCTGATTTCTGTTCCCAATTCTCACATTACACCCAGATAAAATCTACCAGCAAAATCCATGTCACTGCTTAAATACTGTGTGCTGCCTTGAAATTGCCTCCACCAGATTAATTAATCCATCATCTTTAAATTCAGCTTCACATAAAACCCCCGGACATGGGCAAAGAGTACAGAAGTTCTTTGCCAAAATGTAACATGGGTGACCTCTAGTCCAGTTCCTAACAGAGTCCTCATTCCCCTCTGAAACCTCAGGAGGGTTAGCGTCTCCATTCTGGTCTGCTGGGCTCCCAGCATGATCAGCCCCTCTAGCTCCCGTTACGACATTCAAACCCTTTTCCAGCCTGCATCCACCACACTTTTCCAAACTCCTCCTGCAAACTAGCTCCAGAGGCTTTTGAATCCCATGGTCTGCTGAGTTACAGCCACGACCCCACTTCTGCTACCAATTTCTGTGACAGCCAGCTTTGTGTCACTGTGCCTGAAATCCTGACAAGAACAACTCAGAGGAGGGAAAGTTTATCTGGGCTCATGTTTTCGGAGTTTCAGTCCCTGTCAGCTGAGTCCTTTGCACTGGGCCCGAGGTGAGGCAGAACATCATGGTGGAGGGGTCCTGTCCACCTCGTGGCATCAGGAAGCAGAGAGAGGAAGGGGCCCCAGGGCAGACCTGCCGGTGGGACTCACCTCCAGCCACTCCCCACCTTCCCAGGATCCAGCCGAACTAGGATGGACTGATCAGGTCAGAGCTCTCCTCACCTAAGCCTTGCATCTCTGGATATCCCTGCATTAGCACGGGAGTCTGGGGGGACACCTCATATCCAAGACCCCTGTGGAACAGAACTTCCTCGTGCTTGCCACCTCATAGGCCACCAGACTGCCTATGGACTCATGCCCCTTGCATCAAGTGGCCACCCTCTCTGGTCAGTGGCCACCCCTCGGAGCACAGCCTATTCTAGAAGGGAGCAGTGGAGAAGCCAACTCAGCTGCTGTCCCCAGTGCCTGGCAGTTCCTTGGGGGTACCTTGTTGTGGGTTTTGCAAGCATTTTACTTTGAGCCTAATGTAAGAACTAGCATTGACAGAAGGTGCCAGAAAACTACGATGAACTATTTCACTTAGGTCAGGAGAGCCAGGGCCGACCACCTTGTTTTTGCCACAGTCCCTTCTGAGCTATGCAGATCAGTTTTGAGAGGGAAAAAATTAGAAAGCACTACAGATGGATTAGCTGGCATTTATATTCAACGACACTTTCACTCACTCATACCAGGCAGGAAGGTGGAACGTGATGGCTGGAGCTAACGGAGTCATCTTGAACCATGAGGCAACTATGGAAATAGGGGCCACACCCAGCAGCACGAACAAAATAGTAGACCCCTGGACCCTGACACCACAGGGCACCATGACACTGCTGCATTCCTTCCTCTGGACTTTCACACGAGAGGGAAATAAGCCTTTGTGGAAGCCACTGTTGTTTCCAGTTTTCTGTCCCTATTCGTCCATTAGATGTCTCAGACTCTGCTTCCTCTAGAAAGTCCCTCTTGTATCCTGAAGGCCAGGCAGGCATCCCCTTGAATGTTATCAACGTCCCCCACGTCCCCGTGAGTGCCACCGGCACCTTGAAGTGCCAGGGCGAGGAACAAAGCTCTGCATTCTCAGTGTCCTGGATCATTGCCAAGCCCTGGCGGTGGGCTGGGCCCTGCTACCACCAGAGATGGGGGTCGCCGGCAGAGGCCGGGGAAGGACAGGTGGCCCTACACATGGGGGAGGGGGATTTCCTAAGTTACAGGACAAAGCCAGTCTGAGAAGCATCGCCTCCCCTTCTCTCTCCTTCATTCAACCATTCCACGCCCCGACCACCACCACCTGCCCACCCACGCCGTGGACACACGGTGAGCAGGTGCCGTCCCCAGGCTCAGGGGAGCCACATTCTTCTCCGGGGTTGAGGGAAACGGGGAGGTCTGCCTTATCCCACAAGTCTCCGCCCTTCAAACGACCTTGATCAGGAACAAAAAATACTCAAGTGGGGACTTCATCCCGCTTCCTCTCTGCCATCTTCTTTTGGTTTCAGCTTGTCCACCCGGTGGGTGGGCTGCTGGGCACCGGGTCTGGTGACGCTGGTGCGAAGGCCGGCGAGGGGCTGGGCGCCAGGGAGGCCGGACAGAGCTTGAGGCCACTGTGGAGACCTGGGACGGGGGTGGAAAGGCAGCGTTTACAGGCGGGGTCGCAGGGCGGCATGCAGAGCCCCTGATTGGGTCCCCAAGACACCATCAGTGAGCACGGGGTGCCACCGTCATTCTGGATTCGGAAGTCACCTTCATCCGCCCTTTCTCCCTGCGCCTTCCTCCCTGCGCAGCCTCCACAGCCCAGAAAACTACTGTGCCTGGGGCAGGGCCTGGGTGCTGCCTACAAGTATCCATTCTCCACCTTCCCCAGAAACACAGGCCACTGTAGGTAGGTGGCAATGCGCCGCAGCTGAGATGACAGTTCCCAGCCTCCTGTGCTGCTAGACATGTCTGGGTCATGTTGTGACAGAAACAGAAGTGTCGAGGTATTCTTAAGGCTTCTTTAAAGGAGCAGATTCAGCTGGGAGGTGAGTCTTTGTGACATCCCCCACCTTATTAATTGCTCTCTAAGATTTCAGATGCGATGGCTGGACCCCCTGCAGTCATACTGGACTGTGAGGTGAGCTTGGTGATAGAAACTGCTCAAACTCTGTGGAACCTTCTTTCAAATTTGTTTGAGTGGGAGAAAAAAAAAAGGCAAGTTTCATCTTGCTTAAATTATGGTTCTTTTAGATTTTCTATAACCTGTCTTAGAGTGCTTGGGCTGCCATTAAAAAATACCGAAGCCAGTTGCAGTGTGGTGCACACCTGTGATCCCAGTGACCCGGGAGGCTGAGGCAGGAGGATCAAAAGTCTGAGGCCAGCCTCAACAACTTAGTGAAACCCTACTCAAAAAAATAAAAAGGATTGGAGTTATAGCTCAGTGACAGAGCAGCCTGTATCCCCAGTACCAGAAAAATACACTCACACACATTAGGGTGACTTAAACAATAGAAATGTATTTTCTCACAGTTCTGGAGGTTGGAAGTCCAGGGTCAAAGGACCTCAGCAAGGCCAGGTTCTGGGGAGGGCTCTCTCCCTGTCCTCACATGGTGGAGAGAGAAGGAGCAAGGTCTCTGGGGTCTCTGCTCAGCAGGGCACTAATTCCTCAGGAGCACCCCATGCTCCTGACCCCTATGTACTTCCCTAAAGCCCGTCTCCATCCAGGGTCACGCTGGGCGTCAGGACTTCAATATGTGCATGGGGGTTAAGGGGGTGTCCTCCCCTGCAATGGCATTGAGATCTGTAGCTGGGGGGGGGCGGGGGGGCGGGGAGGAGGGAAGTGTTGGCCCCGGGCCTTGGGGGCCACTGCCGCCAGGTGCTCTGAGCAGGACCACACCCCCAGGGAGGTAACAGGGGATCTACTGTGACCGTGGAATGTGGGCAGAGGGGACGGGTGTCGGTTCCAGGTGGAAGCAGAGTCCAGCTTGCCACGTGTCCCCTGGCCTGCGTCACCAAGGAGCATCCGTCAGCCTGCGTCCCTGAGTGACGGTGATGAGCGGCCCTCCCTGGCAGCCTGCTGACTGTGGGCGAGATGTAACATCGCTTCTGAGGAACCACAGAGGGTGGGGACTGCACCTCTCCACTGTGTGACCGGCTCGTCTTCACTGGGCAGGAGGACATTGCAGAGACCGCTCATCACCTGCCTCTTCCTTTAGCATTGAAACCCCAGCTTTTACCCTAGACCACGGCCACCGGCTAGAGACTACATTTCTCAGCCTCCCTTTCACTAGGTGGGACTTCCTTAAGGCCAAGGAGCAGAAGTGATATTTGCAACTTCTGGGTTATGCCCTTTAAGGAAAGGGGAATATCCTGCTGCTTCCTTATTTCCTGGCAGCTGGAATGCAGATGTAATGACAGGAGATGGAGCAGCCATGATAGACAAGGAGACAAATACCACATATTTGAGCATAGCAAGGCAACAAGAAAGAGTTTGGGTCCCTATCACTGTAGAGTCACCTGGACCGTCATCTGTGAGAGTGACGAGATCGTCTTTTATTTAAGCCCCTGTTGTTTGGGTTTTGCTTAGAGCAGTTGAACCTATGACCTCATATAGAGGGGTCTCTCTGTGTCCGTCTTGCTGTGAGGATCAGGGAAGACAGAGGACATGAACCGTGAACAAGTCAGGTGGTTCCCCGCCCTCAGGAACACACGGCCCGGCAACCGGTTCAGAAAACCCGGCCACAGCCACACTCCCAGGCAGGAAACTTCAGGGTACTGTAGCAGCCACTGGAAGGGAGGGGACCCTAACCCAGCGCACAGTGCCACCCCGCTTATCTCTGCTGGAACAGGAGGACCTACAGAGACGGTTATCCCCTGCCTCTGTGGCTGCCTGTACCAGGGCAGGCACCGCCTCAGGCACCTCTGCAGAAGTCACCTGTGACACGAGGTTTGTGACAAGCGACTTGCTTCAAAGGTGCTGCTGGAAGAAATCAGAGAGGGGACAGGAAGTCGGACAGGGAGAGGATGAGTCCTGCAGTGGAAAGGCCCACCGCCCACCGGGAATGGAAAGCACCGCTGGCCGCCGACCCCAGGCACGGGAGAGGCTGTCCTGCTCCCACCCACGCCCCTGGCCACAGGCCCCGGGCACAGCACCTGATCTTAGATCCTCCCTGGACAGTCCGTGGGTCTGTTGGGAGGAAAAGCACCCCAAGCCGGATGGGAAATGAGCCTCAGATGACCCTGGGTGGTCCACACTCTCGGAGGTCTCCAGCGTCACATCAGGAATCCTGCCACAGCTTTGGGGAAGGGCCCCTCTGACACCCAGAGGCGAAAACACCCCCAAATACGAAACAGACGTTTCTTTTCTTTTTTCTGGAACTGGGGATCAAACCCAGGGGAGTCCTATCATTGGATTACATCCCTGGCCCTTTTTATTATTTGATTCAGAGGCAGGGTCTCACCAAGTTGCTGAGGCTGGCCTTGAACTTGCGATCCTCCTGCCTCAGCCTCCAAGTCTCGGGGATCAGAGGCCTGTGCCATGGTGCCCTGCTCCAGACAGACGTTTCCTAGGAGCCACGCGGAGGGCAGCAGCTGGACAGGGGAATGATATCGCGGGGATCCCTGCTCCCGCAACCCACAGCCCCCAGCAGCACAAGCAGGCAGCGGTGCCACCGTTACCCCGCGCTCCACTGAGACTGCCCACCCAGTCCCTCTGGTTCGGCTCCCCAGGACGGTCACACGTTTGGTGCCACACTGCAGGTCCCACCCGGATCCCTGTTGGCACCGGTGTTTGGGCAGGAACCCTCAGTGTGAGTCCTCAAGCCTTTGAAAACAATTCCCTATCAGCTATGATAAGGTCCCAGAAAGTCAAACAAACCTCCCGGGACCCACCGGCCAGCTGCCCAGGCCAGCTGGAAGGACAGCCTCTCTTCTGGAGGCCGGCAGCCCCAGAGCAGCCCCCAGGCCAGCTGGAAGTCAGCCGCTCCCCAGGCTCTCCCCGGGCCCACCAGCGTGCGGCACCTCGAAGCAGCCACTCATCCCGCGGCTGGACAGCCCCGCAGCTGACCCGGGCAGCCCGTCCAACCCCAGACTTCCAGCCCCTGCTTTGCTGCTAAATCACTTTGACCTGGGGCAAGCGTCTTCCGTTTCCTGGGCCTTGCTTCCCTGTCTGTAATGTCAGGGACTGACCCAGCAACTTCCTCTTAACCCGAGATCCTGGACAAGCTCCCACCTACGATGGGTAATAGGTATGAATTTGAGTCCAAAACGGTGCACACTACCTCACTTATCATGATCCTAAGCACCCTCTAAGTATTAACTCATGCCAAGCATGTCTGTAATCCCAGCGGTTCAGGAGGCTGAGGCAGGAGGATCATGAGTTCAAAGCCAGCCTCAGCAACTTAGTGAGGTCCTAAGTAACTCAGCAAGACCCTGTCTCTCAATAAAATATAAACCAGGGCTGCAGGTGTGGCTCAGTGGTTAAGCACCGCTGGGTTCAATCCCTAGTACCAAAATAATAATAATAATAATAATAATAATAATAAAATATGAACTCATTAGATTGTTATTTTCTCTATATAAAGAAAGGTAAAGCAAGGCACAGAGAGACTAAGTAACTTGTCCAAGGGACAAGTGCTGGGCTTCCTCTTCCCCATGTCCCCCCCACGTCTCCTTCCTGTGAAGGGGACGGTCAGACCCCAAAGGCCATGACCTCCTCTCAGTGTCCCCCGGCCCCCGTTTCTACTGCTCCCCTCTGTGTGACTCCACGTCCTTCCTCTTTTGCATTTTTCCCTGTTTCAGCCTCATTTTCCTCTTTTCTTCTCTATTTTCTGCAGTCCAGCATCTCACCGGCCTCCCGAAGCTTCCTTTGCCCACAGGATAAGCCCCACGCCCCTGACCATGGCATTCAAGGTCACCAACCGTGTCCTTGTTCTCCTTTCCCGCCTCACCCCATGTGCCATTGGCCATGTTCTCCAGATTTTTCTGGTCTTTACTCTTAGCTCCTGTTGGATCCACTGCTGTGCCCCTTGAAATTCAGTGTGGCCATGTGACTTGTTTGGGCCAATGAAATGGAATAAAAGCGACATCACTCCTGGCAGATGCTTTGACAGCCGGTGCGTGAGTTGGCATGGGTCCTTCCCCCTGGCGGATGTCAGTGACATTGCAGAGGGTGAAGTCCCCATGGGTCTGAATCCCTGAGTGAAGGTGTCTCCAATCAGAGCCCTAGACTACTCCCCATGGACAAAAAGGAGAGCGAGAGAGAGCCATTATTACTTTAGAACTGGGTGTGGCTTGTTACAGCAGCAAGCACTGCCCATTCTGACTAACATGACGTCAAGGGATTCCACGACCTTGCAATCTAACCTTGCCAGGCAACGTATGATCCCTGGGCCTGGATGATGCCAGTGCTACCCTCACAGTAGTCTCCACCCACGCCCACCTGGCAAAGTCCTTTCCTTCCCTGAGACGAGCTCAGCGGCCCAAGTTTTGGTTTCCTGAACTTCTGACTACTGGCCCCTTGGCCTGGCCGCAGTGTTCTGGGCACCTCTGTACCTTGTCCTCCTGGGTCCTGCCTGCAGGTTCCCCCTCTTGCAGCAGGTGTCCTGTGGACCTGGCTTGGAACATTCTCAAGACGTGTCCCCTGAAAGAATCCATGGTTTCCAAAATGTGGGGCCCCTCCTCAGTCACCACCTCCCTCCCCCGCCTACTCCTCCTCGTTTTCCTCTGCACCATTTCCTGATCCCCCAAACCCAGCACTAACAAGCAGCAGGATGGTCAAGGCTGTGGCCTCTGTGGTCAGAGAGACCCAGGTCCAAGTCTTGACTGGGCCACTCGATGGCCATACATCCTTGAGAGACTTGTTTAGCTCCCCCAAGCCTCGGTATCCCTAGGGCACCAGTGAACGGGGTTCCATGGGCTGTGTGTGGATTGTGTTGCGCAGAGTAGCCTCTTGAGGGGACAGGCCTGGCTCTGCGACCTCCCTGTCAGGGATTGATCACATGATGCAGCCTCCGCTCTAGCTCTTCCTGGGATCCCGCCCAGCACCTGAGATGGTGTGACTCGCCAAGATGTCAGTCAACCTGCTGACCATGAGACATCACGAAGCCAAGACTCCACCTTGAAACCTTATCCTCCTCTGATGTCTCCGCTATAAAAATAAAGGAAATGTGGGCTCGCGGTCTCTTTTCCAGTGCTCTTTCCAGTGTGGAAGCTGACCCTTAAAATCACAGAGCCATCCCTCCCTCAATGGGAAAAACTTCTCTCTTGTGTCGCATAGTGTTTCACCGCTTTCTTAACTTAATGTTGCGTCCAGTTCTTTTAAACTCAGTTCATCTCGTCTACGCGGGTCATTGGTGGGAAACAGGTGCCTACAGGGCTCTTCCAGTGAGTCAAGCTCTGAGCCTGGGAGACCAGAGTGGCCAGGGAAGGAGGAGAAAACAGCGGAGATGACAGCCGAATGTTGAGAAGGAGCCAGATACACAAAGAGGGAATTGTCCATTTCCTGTCACTACAACAAAATGCCAGAGGCTATGACTTTATAAAGAAAAGAGGTTTATTCCAGCTCACAGTTTGATTTCCAAGAGCAGGAACCAGCATCCATTTGGTTTCTGGTGAGGGCCCCGGGCTGCCCCATGCATGGAGGAAAAGCAGAAGGGCAAGCAATACAAAGGGAAGAGAACACATGGCGAGAGAGGAAGCAAGAGTGCAAAATGCAGAAGCCAGACTCAGTCTATAACAACCTGTTTTAATAGTATTTGGTCTCAAAATACCGGACACAGTCCCAAGAGATAGCATTGATCCCTTACCAGGGTGGTACCTCCATGACCTCGCTACCTTTTAAAGATCCTGATATCTCTCACCTGCCACATCTCAGGCTTCTCCCTGATCAATGGGGACAAAGCAGAGAACGTTCCAGATAGGAGGGACAGCGTTGCCAAGGCCCAAGGTTCCCAGGCTCCCTAAGGGGCTGCTTGTCCGTCCGCAGTCTCTCTCCCACACTTGGACACACCATTACCAACCTGGAGACAACTGGACCACAAATGACCCACCACGAGCTGGAGACCGGAGGGCATGCTGGATCAGTCGACGCAGAGCACCTTACGAGCAGCCTGTCCCCAGAGTGGCAGGCAGCTCTGGGGCTGGGCTGCGTGCAAACTGAGGTCGGCCATCGGGCTGTCGATAGAGCCAGGTGTGCTCAGCCCGGCTCAGAGCCATGGGGATTGGCTGGTTATCACAGTCGCACCAGCTCCCAGGGGCCCGTGCTCCAACAGTGACTCTGGCCCTCTGGGTTTGCTTGTCCTCCTGGGTGGGACCCCCAGCACGTTGACAGGACCAGGACAAAAGTAAACGTTCTTGTCTAATCTTCGCCAGTGTGACCAGAGGGCACCCGGAGGCGGCCACTCCCTTGGCAGAGTCTGATTCCCCCACTTCCTTTACAAAAGGTGGCCGTGTGAGGTATCAGCACTGGCTGTGCCTGGCCACAGGAACCCCACTGGCAATTAGCCGGGACCCAGGTGTGCCCCGCCGTTCCCGAGGGGTCTGCGTGGCCTGTCCTCTCCCTCCACCCAGATCCATGGAACAAGGTCCCCATGAAGCACCGCGGTTTCCTCCTCCATCGGGGCCTTCAGAGCTCCACGGTCCTTCCTGAGCCCCAGGGAGGCAGCAAGTCCTTGAACCCAGCCTCGTCTGAGCCTCGGAGCTCAACTAAGTTCCCTGAAGAAGGGCTGAGACGCTGGGTTTAGTTGTCCAAGTACAACCAGAAAGTGCCCGTGACTAAGTATGAGGGACAGTGTCACCGGACGAGGAGGGGAAGCGGTGAGGCTGTGAGCTGGGCATGAGCCAGGCACCACCTGGTACCACTGCTTCCTGCTTCCCGGTGCCCTCTGGCTGCACTGGCCACACTGCCTGGCACCTGGGGGAGCCTGTGGCTGTGGGATGCCAGGTCTGGTGCCCCACGCAGACCCAAGGAGGCTGGGGAAGGAGCACCGGCTTCTGCTACCTGCAGACCTCTGGGTGTCACAGCAGCAGGGAGCACAACAGAGCAGTCCCCGACCTCCCTTTCTCCAAGCTCCCCGAGCCCGTGCCCCCGTGGGAAGAGGATCACCTGAGACCCCAGAAGTCCTGGTGCCAGCACTCCACAACCTGACCTTGCAAAAACCGGGTAAGCAACACACTCCAGCCCTCAGTTTCCCCTTCTCTAGGGCGAGGAGACCGGGCTGCTTCTAGAACAGCAGTTGTTCCAGACTGAGTGCCAACACCGGCTCCCGGGATGTGTGGCTGACGGGGGTGTGTGCTGCTTAGGATTCTGGGGTCACATCCAGCCATCAGGGGTGCTGGGATTGCCTGGTGATGTCTGTCTTGCACTTGGAATGGAAAGGCGCAGACCAGGTGCCCCTGCACCTGCCATAGCATGACCAGAGGACCTTCCTGCCCCTGTCCATCGGAACGTTCCGCCCCTTGGATACTGGGGGATGCAATCTGACGGCTCCAAGGCAGAGGTTACCAACCAGGAGCCTTGTGGATTCTTCAAGAGGAGCCTTCCTATAGGAATCAACAACAGGACAAGAAGCCGAGGTCCAAGACACGCCAAGAAGAGTTAGATAAATGAGTCGCTGTTTTAAAATTAGAGGGTTCTGGGTGCCCTGTTCTTTGGCTGCCCAGCGTGAGCTGATCCCAACAGCCAGGGAGTCCTCAGTGGACCACTGGAAGGTGACAGTTCCCTTTCCTATGGCTTGGAAGCAGCGAGCACCAGCTACAGCCTCCAGGTGTGGAGCAGGAATTCCAGCAGGAAGGAGGCAGCTGCCAGAACCAGCTACCTAAGGCTCTAGTGGGTCTGGACCACCAGCAGGTACTGCAGAGTCCCACCTCTCCTCCCCGCGGCCGGACGCTCTCTGTTTGAACTGGGCCTTTGGCTCGCTGCACACCTTACGCTGCTGGTGGACACCCTTTTGCAAAACCTGTTTCCACTCTTCAAACCCTAACCCTTCCCAGGCTGTCCCATCCTGGTCCCTCCGGGCCCCGCACCAGCTCCCCTCCTCTCTGTTAGCGTGAATCCTCCTTCCTTCCCCTGAAAGACTTGTCCGGCTTCAGGCCTGGATTCCCTCCCCACCAGGATCCCTCACCCTGCAGGTGACACGCCAGTGACACAGAAACCAGGAAGGGGGATAAATGGACGCTGGTCCACCCAAACAATGGCGTATTGTTCAACACGAAAAAGAAATGAGCTCTCGTGTCGTGAAAATAGGGAGAGCGCTTAAATGCAGATGCCGGGTCTAAGAAGCCCATCTGAAGAGCTGCATACCCTGTGATTCCAACTCTGTGGCCTTTGGAAAAGGCTGAACCACGGAGACGGTAAAAACACGAGGGCGAAGGGAGGGGAAGGACCCAGTGGCCGAGCAGAGAGGATTTTTTGGGGGGTGGAGGGAAGCGGGTACCAGGGATTGGACTCGAGGGCACTCCACCACCGAGCCACCTCCCCAGCCCTCTTTTGGATCTTATTTAGAGACAGGGTCTCACTGAGCTGCCTAGCCCCTCGCCTTTGCTGAGGCTGGCTTGGAACTCACGATCCTCCAAGCAGAGAGGACTTTCAGGGCAGTGAAACTGTTCTGTAGGATCCCACGATGGGGGCGCCTGTCGTTACACATTTGCCCAAACCCTCAGAATGGACAGCCCCAGTGTAAGCTGCGGACTTTGGGAGGCTGTTGGCCAGTGTAACTTCCGCAGCTGAAACCAACACAACACTCCAGTGGGGGATGGTGATAATGGGGGTGTCTGTGCCTATGTGGGGGAGGGGCTGTCCGAGAAACTTCTGAACCTTCTGCTCAATACTGATGTGAACCACAATCTGCTCTAAAAAAAAAAAAAAAAAAGATACAAAGTATATCTGAAGGAGGAGTCATTGTCCTATAGAATGTCCCACCTGTTGGACATTCAAGAGGTACATAATTTCCTGTTGTCCCACCTGCATCTGTGCTAGTGGTGACCCGTGGGTCCCCCTGCAGTCAACCTGATCATAAACCTCCTCTTCCACCTTCCCTGTTACGGTTTTAACAGCGATCGATGGACGACCTTGGCCACATCCATTATTCAGAAGGAGCTGTGCAATAGCAGTTCCTGATTCTATGATTGCTTGTGAGTTTAACCACTGGAATTTCTCAATAAAGAACTTTGTTTTATCAACTATTCATGGTCACCTAAAAAAACAGTTTATACAAAAAAATAGCACGAATATTGGTATTTCCCTTTATCAATGATCAGGATGAGTTGGTGTCCTAGTATTCAATGTTTCAATATAGTGTATTAAACTCATGATTTTTATATTTTTTATTTGTTTCCATGGATATGATGCTTTTATCAGTAGGACCCTCTTTTATGAATTCTTGAGGTTTTAAGGCCCCTTAATGGTATTTGAGGTTCCCAATTTTCTAGCCCTCAAGATGAACCTGGCTCATTATGTGCGTTTATTGGTCCAGCTCTGAAATCAACCATTTCTTTAAGAGTCCCTGGATCTTCTTAAAGGAAAATGGCTTAGAGGCCATGAGCTACACTCAGGGTATTTATTCACTGTTATTAGTTTTGTCACTGTTGCTGAGCTTCTCAGTGGCCAGAACTAGGAAATCGGTATTTTCTAAGGAAAAAAAAAAAAGTAATAAATTAGTACAAACTCATACCTCCGATTCAGGCTTTAAGATTGTAGGTCATTGCGTAATCTTGTTAAAACTTTAACATCTCTTTTCTCTTACACTGAAAGTCTGACTCCATCACAACACTAACGTGATTGTTATACTATAACATATATATAGTAGTTTCAAAATACCGGTTATCTAGGCTTGGAGGCGGGAGCCTTGATAGTTGGAGCCTCAGCTACTTGGGAAGCTGAGGCAGGAGGACTGCTTGAGCCAGGCTAGGCAATAAAGCAAGACCCTATCTCAAAACAAGTAGGGCTTTCTACGATTAGCCAGGCACAGTGGTGCACATCCTGAGCCTTCCAGTGGCTCAGGAGGTTGAAGCAGGAAGATCACGAGTTCATATCCAGCCTCAGCAACTTAGCAATACCCTTAGCGACTCAGCAAGACCCTGTCTCTAAATAAAATACACGATACGGCTGAGGATGTGGCTCAATGGTCAAGTGCCCCGTACCAAATAAATAACAGTAGCAATATTACCAATAAGTATTCAATAAGATAATTGAATACAGTTTCAGATTTGTTCTCTCTCTCTCTCTCTCTCTCTCTCTCTCTCTCTCTCTCTCTCTCCTGCTTTCTTATTTGTCCTTAGAAAATATCCCTCTGTGAATATAGAGTCAAAATTCTGCATTTGGGGGCTAGTGTTAGCTCGGTGGTCGAGCACCTGCAGAGCACCACAACACAACAAAACCAAATCCCTGCAGCTTAAAGTCCCTTAGTGTTCCGCTGTGCGTAGCTGTGTCTACAACTAATTAACTCATTTGTTTCTGTTGGTTTTTGATCTTAAGAGTTTTTTTAAGATTCCATAAAATATTTACATGGTTGCAAGTCAAACTATAAAACAAACAAACAAACAGAAATCTCATTTCTATCCCTGCCCTTCCATAAATAACAATTTTATCCATTTTTTGGTTTATTCTTTCACTTTTTCTTTTTGAAAATGTTGTGTGTGTGTGTGTATGCACAAATATATATGTGTGTGAAAAAGTAGCCAACTATAAACACAATTCTGCCTTCCTCCTTTTTAAAAAAGAGAAAAGGCTAAACTATATGCTCTGAAAACCTCACCCATTTCACCCTTTCACCATCTGCGTGAACTCCACTGTGTGTCTGCTGCCTGCAGTATAGCTTGTTCCACAGTCACTAACAATCGACATTTCTGATATTTTCTAACCTTTTGCTACTTCAAATAATGTTGCAATGAATGGCTTGTGCATACTTCTTTTTGATACTGTGCGAGTGTATCCGTGAGATAGACTTCTAGAAACAGAATTGCCCAGTTAAAGGGCATATGTGTGTGTAATTTGCTAGATGATGTCACATACCATCTATAGGAACATAAAACTGAATCTTATCAATGTGGAGAAGTGAGAAGACCGAGAATTCCCACCCCACCTACCACCCAAGATTGGGGATCAGATCAGACTCCCCACTTTTCCACCCCAGACAGGCCTACCAACACAGCAGGGTCCTGAAAGTCCTGGGATGGGCCATATAATTCCATTTTCTTGAAGGAGGTAAGCCTGCTCATCCCAGGCTGAGCAAAAAGTCTGAGTGGTTCTTATTTTCTTTGATTGACAAGACTCTTTAAAAAAATTATTATTATATATGTTTGGTTTAGCAGACAAACTGTTTACAGTTTGGATCCTCTTAGGGGAATTATAGTAGGTGTTCATCGCATGGAAATTATTTTTAAAATTCATCGGTTTATCTGGCCCTGGTGGTCTTTCTTTAAAAATGGAAGGAAAGCTGGGTGTGGTCCATGCCTATAATTCCAGTGACTCAGTAGGCTGAGGCAGGAGGATTGCAAGTTCTGGACTAGCCTGGGCAACTGAGCCAGACCCTGTCTCAAAATAAAAAGCAAAAAGGTCTGGGGATATAGCTCATTGGTAAAGCACCCCTGGATTCCATGCCTTGTACCGAAAACAAACAAACAAAATGTGATTGAACCAAAAAGGAGCAATCTAATACTAATAGATCCGGCAGGAAAATCCACCAAGTCCTGTCTGTTCAGATTCTTGGTCTCTCTGTGCAGCGTTTCCTGTCCAGGGTCTGAGAGAGAACCCCTCTGTAATGAGAAGGGTTTATGTTCCACTATCAGACAAGAGCTGGTCAGAGGATTTTGTATCCTTTGCTCCAAGCCAGAGAGACAGGGGAAGATGGGAGTTTCTATGACCTGCCCTGGGGTCCAGCTGCTTTGAGGGGAGAGGAAGTTTTGATTCAGGACCAGTAGATGAAACCCAAAAGATATGAGCCATAATATCACAGTGGCTAACATTTAAAGACTAGGAATTTCACATCAATATCCAGACATCTAACCTGTCTTGAAAACCTGGCCAACTTGGCATATGGCTGCCTTCCAGCATGGCGCCCAGGGTGGGACCCGAGTAGAGGCTGCCCCCTTGTGGTGGGACAGTGCGCCCCATGCCCACCAGAGTCCCCCAGCCCTCCATCCATCCACTTGGCCAGCCAGGTCTTGAGCTTGTGAGTCCTGCCCTAGACGGCAAGTTTCCTGAAAGTAAGGATAAACCATATCTTTTCTTTGCTTTTATTTTGCTTTTTTAGAAAAATTAAACATTTGAGTTCATTAATTCATGAACTTGTCTAGCAAAAGCCAGACATGGCGGCACATGCCTATAGTCCCAGTTCCTCTAGAGGCTGAGGCAGGAGTATCGCAAGATGGAGGTCAGCTTCAGCAACTTAGTAAGAACCTTGTCTCAAAATTTAAAAAAATTAAAAGGCTGGGGAGGTAGCTCAGTGGTACAGGACTTGCCTAGAGTGTAGGAATCCGTGGGTTCCATCCCGAGTACCATTAAAAAATAAGTAGAGCAAGACCTGCCGGTCTCCACCCTCAAGGTAACTGCGTGGGACACCATGAAATCACTCACAGCTTAGAGGGGGACAAAGGGCTGGAGAGACGATGTGCATTCACCATAAGGACCATGGGGCGTCATGCACTTGTGTCCACTGGGACAATGGGACACTTGGGAGAGGCTGAAAAGCCATCTTCTTCCATCCAATCGCTACTGGACAGGAGGGCCTGCTAGAACAGAGCAGCCCACGGCGTCCAGGATGACCGCAGGGAGGCGGTGGCAGAGCCAGCTGCTGGGGACAAGAAATGAGGCTTAACAACAAACGCAAGCCAACCCGAGCCCGTGGCAGCCAAGCAGAAAATGTAGACTGTTCTTATTTTCTCGTGCCCGTGTCTTACAGGACTTGACTTCCCAGCATCCCACCCAGACCCAGCACGCAGTGGGTCCTCAATAAATGCTAACTGGGGAACACAGGTATGTTTTGGATGCAGGCAATGACATTTTCTGCAACCTTAAAATGGTGTCATTAGCCCCGCGTGGGGGTGCATGCCGGTAATCCCAGCGACTCGGGAGCTGAGACAGGAGGATCGCGAGTTCAAAGCCTCAGCAACAGAGAGGCACTAAGCAACTCCTTGAGTGCCTGTCTCTAAACAAAATACAAAATAGGGCTGGGGATGCAGCTCAGTGGCCGAGTGCCCCTGAGTTCCATCCCTGGTACCTGCCCCCCTGACAAAAAAAAAAAATGTGTAATTATCATCCATCTCTCACCTCCATCCTTGAAGCAGATTGGCATCCCAAGTGCCTCAAAATAAGCTGTCCCCTAAGTAGACCTCCCTGTCCCAGTGGGCTTCCTCCATCAGGTGCACTGTGCATTAGACCTCGCCTCCCCCGCCATGTCCCCTTGCGGGACCGCAATGACAGCTCCCTGGGCTGCCGGGTGTGAGCGTCAGACGCGGCACCTGGCACTTATTCTGGTCACAGTCTCCACGGGCCTTTATCTCCGAGATAGCCAGGGCTCCCCCTCCTCCTTAGGTCAGGTGTTTGTGTTCCCGCAGCCGAGCCCCAGGAAGAGATTACAGGGGAAATCTCTGAATTCTGAGAATTTGAGGGCCCTGGCTGCTGATGGGGTAAAGATCATATTAAAAAAAAAAAAAAGGTTTGCATTTCTTATCAGACCCATTGTTGACCCTGGGGGGTGATGAGGGCAGGACAGAGAGTACTTAACCCGCAGCCCTGGGCAGCCGCGTGCTCAGACCCACTCCCACCTGGGAACCTAAACCCGGGAGGACATGAAGGGGCTTGGGGTCCTGGGGCTCGTGGCCCTCTCCGAGTGCTTGGTCACGTAAGTGGGGGACAGGCCGCACCAGCTCTTCCTGGGCTCTTTCTGGCCCCCTGATTCTCTGGCCCTCTATTCTGCTGCCCTTCCAGGGTGGAGAAGGAAATGGAATCTTCCTTGGCTTTCATGAAGTTTAAGTCTCCGTTTATTGAAGAGTTGCTTGCCATGTGTTCTGGGGGACCCAGTCCTGCAGGGTCACGAGTCACCTCATCGGTTATGTGAATGGCACTCCCCAGAATTGTTCATATACAACCTGGGCAGCTGCAGGGGTGGACACATCTGGGAACAGCATTTGGGCCACATTTATTTCTAGGTCTTCTCTGTTCTCTCCTCCTCCTCCTCTCCTCCTCCTCCTCTTCCTCCACCTCTTCCTCCTCCTCCTCCTTCTTCTTTCTCTCTCTCTCTCTCTCTTTCCATATATAAATGTGTTTCTGTGACTCTCTCTCCCCTTTACCTCTCCATCTCTTGGGCTTCTTTGCACATGGAGAACTTTTTCTTTCTTTTTCTTTTTTTGTTTTGTTTTGTTTTGTGGGTTGGGGATACTGGGGATTGAACTCAGGGGCACTCAACCACTGAGCCGCATCCCAGCTCTATTCTGTATTTTATTAGCAACAAGGTCTCACTGAGTTGCTTTAGCACCTCGCCATTGCTGAGGCTGGCTTTGAACTTGCCATCCTCCTGCCTCAGCCTCCCTAGCCGCTGGGATGACAGGTGTGCACCACTGCGCCTGGTTCCATCTGTTGACAGGGAGGGAAACTGTGGCTTAGAGAGGTCACATGGCTTGCCTGAGATCATACAACAGAACCTGGATTCAAACATAGGTCTGTTGTTCATGGTCTTTCCATGGCATGCAGTGACCTGCACCCAGGACACGCACGAGAATACTTGTAAGATGCCCTGGGCGGTTCCAACACAAATGCCGCCGTCATGCAGTTGTATTGTAGCCCAGGGCTGTCTCTCATTTACCCTCCTTCCCAATGGTATTTAAAGAATCCCCCTGATGAAGATCAAATCCATGCGAGAAAACCTGCAGGAAAACAATGTGTTGGATGATTACCTGGAGAAATATCCCTACAGCCTGGCCTACAAGTTTCTTGACAACCGCCCAGACCCAGGAGTAGCCTATGAACCCATGAGGAACTACCTGGACGTGAGTGGGGAGGGGGGGTGGCTCCAGAGCGCCCCCTAGGGCTCCTTCCAGCCCTGGGCTCCCGGGGAAGTGTGAGCCAGCTTGGGGGGGGGGGGCGGTCCTGCAGGCAGAAGCAGGGGGAACAGTGGCCTCTCCCCCTAAGAGAACCCCTGGCCTCGGTCGTGGGACAGTGGAGACTGGGCCTAACAGGGACCAGGTGCCAGGTAAGTCCTTTCTGTGCCAACAATCGTCTCGGGCACCCAGGAGCCACAGCGTTTGGTTTTTCATTCTTTCTGAAGTAGTGGATCACTGATCCCCACTGAAGGGTGAGCCACGTCTAATCAAGTGCAAAACTCCAACCAGAGTTCAAGTTCCAGACTTGAACAGGTGGAGGCAGCTCCACCGCTAAAGCTCCAAGATTTGCACAAAGCGCACCCGGTGACGTGCAGGGTATAAAACTGGGAACCAAGATCCTGGCCTCTTCTTGCAGCATCTATAGCCCAGCCAGAGAAATGGGCAAAGAATAACTGAAGGTCAAACACAAGGGCCCGCCGTGGAGTGCCTGCTCTGACTTTAGAGAAAGGAAGGGGCACAGGGGCTGGGGTAGCCTGGGTGCTGCATGCAGGAGAGGAGAGCGGGGTGGCGAGGACTTGAGAGCCGCAGGGGAGACTGCAGGGCGGCCAAGTGGAGGCCCTGGCCTGAGCGGAGGCGCAAGGGGGGCAGTTGGGAAGTGGTTTTGGGAATTTAGGGCAAGCACCGGGGGAATCAGAGGGATGGGCCGGGAGCCTGAGCCTCGCCCTCCCGCCCGCAGGTGTCCTACGTGGGCATCGTCAGCCTGGGCACACCCCCCCAGGACTTCAAGGTCGTCCTGGACACGGGCTCTGCTGACCTGTGGGTGCCTTCCGTCTACTGCCGCAGCGGGGCCTGCAGTGAGTGTCCCCGTCCCCTGCCCTGCCCCCTCGTGTCCCTCCACCCTCTGGGCCCCGGGCAGCCTCACTGGTCCCCCCCCATGTCTTGCAGCCAGCCACAGCAGCTTCGACCCCCTGCGCTCCTCCACCTTCCTGGTCTCCGGCCAGCTCTTTCACCTCGTCTACGGCTCTGCGGCCATATCGGGATTTCTTGCCTACGACACCGTCAGGGTAACGTGGAATCCAGAGGCTGAGGCAGGGCGGGTCCTGGGAATGACCTCCACTTACAGAACCTCAGCAGGGTCAGCTGGGACTGCCTGTCCCTCCTGGAGTCTCCCCCTCCACCAACCGCTGGCCACCCACCCTGCGGGGCTGTGTTCCCGGGGGCACACTGGCTCCCCTGGGGTAACCCAGAGAGTGGCCTCCTCCCGCTGCAGGAGCCTGGGGTACAGAGATCAGCAGGCGCAAGGCTGGTTCTTCCAGCAGCAGGGAGATAAGTGGGTTAAAACTACCCACTTCCCACAGCCCGCTGCGCCAGGCATTCTGTTGAATTCACTGGTCGCATCCTCTCCGTCACCCCACCCCCACCCCGCGGCAGGCACTGCTGTGATCTCCACTCTCAGAGGTGAGGGAACAGAGAGGGGGAGGGCTTTGCCCAGGGTCACACAGCAGGTTAGTGACAGACAGGGGTGTGGCTCAGTTTTCAAGAGAAAGTAGAACTGGCTCCAGATGCCACTCAGGAAAAACAGAGGACAGAATCCGAAGCTGCTGAGCGGTGGGCTCTTCCGCGCGGGGTCCTGGAGGCCTCTGACAATCTCCTCAACCTGTGGCCTGCACCCTCCCAAAGTGTCCGAGTGCACACACATGCACCACCCCCAGGAGAGCTGCAGGCAGACCTTCAGAAGCCCTGGGGTCGCTGGGTGCCCTGGACCCCACAGATGCCCTGGGGGCTCCTGCCTGGAGAATCTTCTGAGGCGCCACCGTGGCGCGGCCTGGCCTCAGGGCTTTCCCAGGGGGCAGTGCCCCCTCCCCACCCACTCCAACCAGCCCCGCATCCCAGCCCCCCCCCCCAGGTGACACCTTCTCTCCCACAGATCGGGGGCCTTGTGGATGTGGCCCAAGCATTTGGCCTGAGCCTGCAGGAGCCTGGCAACTTCATGAAACACGCCGTCTTCGATGGCATCCTGGGCCTGAGCTACCCCAGCCTGGCCTTTCCGGGGACCACCCCCGTCTTTGACAACCTGTGGAGGCAGGGCCTCATCGATCAGAACCTCTTTGCCTTCTACCTGAGCCGGTAAGTTGGGGCCAGCAAGCTCCTTCTCCAATTTGGCGGTGACACACGTCCAATTGCACACAAAACTGTGACTGTCTGATCCAGAACATTCCTTAGAAGTAGTCGGGTCCAGACATCAGCAGACTGTGACCTGGGTCCAAATGAGGCCCAGCATCTATTTTTGTAAATGAAGACTTTTATGGAGAAGGGAATACCAGGGATTGAACCCAGAGGCACTTTACCACTGAGCTACATCCCCAGCCCTTTTTATTTTTTATTTTGAGACGGGGTTTTGCTAAGTTGTTGAGGCTGGCCTTGAACTGGCGATCCTCCTGCCTCGGGCTCCCAAATCGCTGGGATTACAGGTGTGCACCACAGTGCCCAGCCTTGTAAATGAAGCTTTATTGAAACACAGTGTGCTCATTCATTTACCGATGTCTGGCTGCTTTCACACTATGGTGACAGTGCTGAAAGATGCAAAAGATTTTGTGCTGCATGCAAAGACCAAAGATGGAAAATCTGGCCCTTTATGGAAAGAGTTTCCTGACCCCTAGAGCCCAGTGTCTTCATCTGGCAGATGAGGCTCAGAGAAGGCCATTACATAAGACAGTCCAGTCTGGTACTGGTCAAGGCAGGACTTGCCCCCCAGTCCTCAGAATGCTCCCCCACGGTGGGGGTCAGTCCATTTAGTCTCCAGCCACGGCTCTTGGCAAAGAAAAGCTGAAGTTAGCCAGGTGAAGTGTCGCACACCTGTAATCCTAGTGATTTGGGAGGCTGAGGCAGGAGGATCATAGGTTTGAGGCCAGCCTGGGCAACTTGGCAAGACCACTTCTCAAAATAAAAAAATTTAAAAAGAGTCGGGAGGTGTGTGGCTGGTGGCAGAGCTCACCTGGGTTCAATCACCAGGACCACACAAGAAAAAGAAAAGCTGAAGTCCGCTGACCTGGGGTCTGGCAGAGGATCGAGGAAAGGCAGAAGCACAGACAATAGATCTGTGTTGGGTGGTTGAGCCCTGAGCTCTGGGGGGAGCCGAGTTCAAATCCCACTCTACAGCATTACTTCAAGCAAGGGTTTTAACCTGAGCCTCAGGAACACTCCTACTCAATCAAAGGGGTTAATTCATTCCACAAACATTTATTGAGCACCTACTATGTGTCAGGTGACAAGAGGTAGAGAGGAAATCAACAAAGAAGTAAACAAATAAAAGTGAATAAACTGGGGACAGTAATGGGTTTGGTGAAAGCAATAAATCAGGCTGATAGAACAGACAGGGACGGGGGCCTCTCTGAGCTAAGGCCTCACGCTGGGAGAGGCTCCAGAGGCAAAGTTCCCGCAGGGGGAGGGGGAATGCAAGTTCCTCAGGAGGAAGGAGCAGCCAAGGACCAGCCAGAGGGCCGCATGGCCCAGGGTGGGGCCTGGGTTAAGAGAGTGGGGGTCTCTGAAAGGGGGTTGAGCAGGGAAGCCCTGTGACCTGTTTTTGTTTTATCTTCTATTTGAGTTTAATTTTACTTTAATCAACTTTTAATAATTGTTCAAATTTAAGGGGTGCCACCTGCTGATTTGATACATGTACCTCTTGTGGAATGATCAAATCAGAGTCATTGGCATCCAGTTTGCACATGTGAAAGCTCACCCTGGGTGCTCACCAGAGAATCCCCAGAGTGGAGGCAGGGAGGCCAGGGAAGTGGCTGCCGTAGACTCTTTAGGAGAGAGGGCGGATGCTCTGTCCAAGGGAGAGGGAGGAGTGGAGAAGCCAGGCCGTAGGTTGGAGGAAGAGGTCACACAACTTGCCAGAGGATTACATGTGGAAGGAGAGAGGTCAGTCGGGATGTTTCCTCCCTCACAAAAATTTTACTGTGAGTCCAGGACCAGATGTGTGATTTGCAAAAAAATATGAGGACTGTGTTCCAGAATATCCAAAAAACATCAGGGGTGGGGGTGAGGATCAGTGGTAGAGCATGTGGTTAGCAATTCACCAGACCCTGGGTTCAGTCCCTAGCACCAAAATAGAAAGCACTGAGGCAGGCCCGGGGCCTGTGGACGGCACAGGTGTCACGCTCACGAGGCCAGCCTGTGTGGGCCTGGACACATGGCCTCGTCCCCCTTAGGAAATGCCGGGATAGACCTGTGGAGGTCAAGCCCCTCTGGACACAGCCTCTTCCAGCTCTATCTGAGTCTGCTCAGATCCTGGGGGGACCTGGCCCTCTTCAGAAGAGCAGATGCTCAGAGCCCCATGGGGAAAGCAGACGGACCCCAGCCTTGCCATCAGGAGCCCTGTGACCAACCTGGGGAGGCCCCCAACCCTCTGGCCCCAACTTCCCTGTCCGTAAAGTGGGGAGCACGTTGGGCCCGCCCCAGGGCTGCCCAGATCCAGTGAGCAACATAATCAGCCCAACAGTGACGTGCAATGACCTTCCGCCTCCTCCCCCTCCAGCAACGAGGAGAAGGGCAGCGTGCTGATGCTGGGCGGGGTGGACCCCTCCTACTACAGCGGGCAGCTTACCTGGGTGCCCGTGTCCAAGCCCTCCTACTGGCAGATAGCCATGGACAGGTAAGCCCCCGCCTCCTCTCCCGCCCCCCAGGGGACGCCGCCCAGACCCACGCACATCACCCGGACACGCAGGTCCACGCTCGGACAGGCACGGGCACCACATCCACGCACAGCAACACACGGCCACCGGGGTGGACACAAGACACAGTCACAGTCACCAGACGCGCACAGGGTCACACAAAGGCATTCACCCAGTCGAACACTCACACACAGAGACACACCCTCACACACACACACACACACACACACACCCCTCCTAGCCGTGGCTTCGGAACCTCTCCAGGCTGCTTGACTAGACAAAATGGAGCAGGCCTGAGCCCAGGGCTCTGCAGGAGGGCCGGGCTGCCGGCCAGGGAGCGGTTCTCTCTGGAAGAGCCATGAGGGTGCCCCGTGCCCGGGGCAGGTGGGAAGCAGAGACCAGGGATCAGGGAGAAGTCCAGCCGGCTGGACAGTCAGGACAAGCGACCACCATCCCGCTGTGCCTAGGACCCGGGGCTCCCAGTAAACGGGGCGTTCAGTTTGAAAACAGGGGACACCCTGGGCAGCCAGGAAGACTGGTCACCCATGAGCCAAGGCCAGCGGCAGGGAGCGGTCTGCTGGGTTTTTAAGATCTGGAAGCATCCAGGAGAGGACACCGCACCCAGCCCAGGCCAGCCTTCCCCTCAGGCTACCTCTGCCATGGCCTGGGTCAGGGGCCGTGTCTGAGCCACGGATGGAACCGCCATCTTCACTCTGGCCTGGGGTTGGTCTGACCTGAGGCAGCTCTTGGCTGTCCCTGGCTCCTTCCCTCCCTCAACCAACGTGTTGAGCTGCAGTGGCCGTGTGTGGGTGCCGGGCCCCGCACCCGGGAGGGCAGACTATGTGAACAACGGGTCACACCGTTAATAAAGTACCACTGGGCTACCTGCTGGGAACCAGGAGGGCAAGGCAGACGTGACCGAGAGAGAAACCCATCTAGTCTGCGGGCAAGACTCCGCGAAAAAGTGACAGTTTAGCTGGAAACTGGAGGATGAGGAGAAATGAGCCTTCTAGGAAAGGAGACCTGCTGGTGCAAAGGCCCTGGGGCCAGAAAGAGCAGCGGGATTTCAAGAATGGAAAGGCAAGCGGGCCGTGGTGGAGGGCTATAGGACCAGAGGCTGAGCTGGAAGGATCACTTGAGCCCAGGGGTCAGACACCAGCAATAGAGAGAGACAACAGAGAGAGACCCCATCTCCAAAATAGAGAGAGACCCCATCTCCAAAACAAACCAATTTAAAGGCAGTTAAAGAGGTGTAGGGTGAGCGATGCAGAAGGAAGCAGGGGCGCAGAGGCCAAGGTGCCGTGCCCTTCTGCAGACAGCCAGGGAGCGGCCGTCGGTCGGCTGCCCAGTGCCCCTGGTGTCTGCTTTGCGCCCTGTCTCAGCATCTCCATAAACGGGAAGGTCATCGCCTGTGATGGCGGCTGCCAGGGCATCATCGACACTGGGACCTCGTTGCTGAGTGGCCCGTCTGACCTCGTCCTCAACATCCAAAAGCTCATCCACGCCCAGCCTGACGACCACGGCCAGGTAAGGGGTGGGGCCGCAGCTCACTCTGGGCTCCCCACACCCGGGACCAACCTTCTGCTCCCCATCCCCCCCACAGTATGTCGTGGATTGTGACACCGTCGACACCCTGCCTGACATCCTCTTCACCATCAACGGCGTCGACTACCCCGTGCCAGCCAGTGCCTACGTCCGGAAGGTGAGGAGCCCCATCCCAGGACCGGCCCTCCCACCAGGGGGCTGGTGGGAATCCTGGGGCTGAGAGGAAGGAAGGGCCCCCCTGGTGGTCACAATGTGAATTACAGCGGCTGCCCAGCCCAAGGAACTGGGAGGGAGCGTCCATAACACAAGCATTGGACAGGCATAAAGAGCAAGCGTCACCCCGAGCTGGCACAGCGTGAGGGGCAAGGAGAGGGGACTCAGGGCCTCTGCCCCCCAGAGGTTATGTGGCTCCAGTGGTTTAACATGGAGAGTTAGCTATCGCCATCCCTGAAAAAGGCCGAAGCCATAGTGAAGGGACAGTCCTGCCATCGTTATGAACAGCGTTCCCTCCCCATCTCAAAACCGCCCTGGTTTGGATGATACGTGCTATGGTCACCCTAGCCCAAGGTCACAACTGCGTCCTGCTAAGGTCCAGTTCTGACCTCCGTAAACCTCAGCGACAGCCAGGGGGTGGGGATGTGGACGTGAATGGCGGATGCAGAGGGAGTCCTCGGCACGGCCCACAGGAGAGGCTCAATACAAGCCAGTGCCCTTGGGAGTCCAGGGCAGGCCAAAGGGACTAAAAGAGGCTGTCCACAGAGAGGAAACCAACTCAGCCCAGGCACAGTGTGGCAGGAGGGGGCCATTGGCCAGGGGCAGGTCTACCTGGGCTCCGGGCAAATGGTGCCCAGGACTGTGCGAGGAGAAGGCGTGGGCAGGCAAGTCCCCAGAGTGGCCTGCAGACAGGGGATGTCCCAATGCTGAGGACCAAGGAGTAACCCAGCCCAGCAGGCAGTGGCTGAGGCCGGGGAGCTGGGTCCAGAGGAGCTGCTGGGCCAGTGCTGTGGAGTGAGGGGCTGGAGAGGAGGGAGGAGGGCGGGGGAATGGCGTAGCCTGGCCCAGCGGGACACCCCACTTCTGCAGCCACACAGGGGAGCCGCTCAGTGACTCCTGTGAAAGGAGGGGTGTGACACTGGGAAGCCACCGGCTCTGAATACTGGAGGGGGGACAGGTGGGGCTCCGAGTGACTACCCCGTGTTTCCAATTCTCCAGAGTCCTTCCCACACCTGCCACAGCGGCTTTGAAGGTCTAGACCACCCGTTTTACCCCGAGACCTGGGTCCTGGGGGACATCTTCCTGAGACTCTATTTCACCGTTTTCGATCGGGCCAACAACAGAATCGGCCTGGCCCCTGCAGCCTAAATGCTGGGGCTTCCCCAGGAGGCTGCCGGCTGCCCCAACACAGATGGAGGCCACGGAGGGCAGATTCCCGCCGAGGGGAGCTGTTCGGGGCTCCACAAAGCCTCAGGTTGGTGGAGAATAAAGGGTCTCACTTGCAATGGTGCTAACACTAGTAGTCACTTTCTCTCTGTCCAGGAGGCCCCTCCCAGTGAAGGAAGATTCTAGAATATGGTCTAGAGCTCAAGGGAGAAAAGCCAAATCCAACTGGCTCGAATGCAAAAGAAACCTAAGGAAGGAGCTGGGCCGGCTGCAGACCCAGAGCAGGCCCAGAGACCCTAGAGGCCGGCCCAGAGACCCGAAGCCCCTCCCTCCTCCCCGCCCCTGGTCCTTGATCCTCTGCCCTCTCAGAGGGGACAGCAGTGCCACCTCACTACCTCCTCATCCAGAAGAGGGGCAAAGGATAATTGAAATAGACTCTGCTCTGTCCACCTCTAAAGGATCTTTGACAGGAGGCTTCTGCCGTGGGAGAGCGGCCCTGGGAGAGTGGCCCTGGAGAGTGGCCCTGGGTGAGCGGCCCTGGGTGAGCGGCCCTGGGTGAGTGGCCTTGGGAGAGTGGCCCTGGTGGTTCCCCAGCTCCTCACAGGGCGGAGAAGGAGCTCCAGCCACCAGCTCTCTGCCACCCACTCCTGCAATGTCCTTCCCAGCCCTGCTTCCCACAGGATGGGCCCCTGTGGGTGCCGCAGCCATTCCCACCCCACAGATGGCCAGCTCGGCTCTCCTGCTGGCTTCAGACGATCTTGGGGGGAGAATCCCATGGAGGGGGACCAGGTGGACAAAGCCCTCCATCTTCTGGAGCAGGTCGCCCAGGAACAGTCAGGAAGCCATTTCGTTTAGGGGGAGACCCAAGCTGTCAGAGGGAAGAGGGAGGGGAGTCACAGGGGTCAACCTCACAGGGGTCAGAGGGCAGAGGGAGGGGAGACCCGGAGGAAGGAGGAACAGGAAGGAGAAATCAAGGGGAACCGAGGCTGCTCTCCAGCATAGCGCGGCAAGAGTGGCGCTGTGGTCCCCCTCATCGCCCTTCCCCTCAGGACCCACCTACCACCCGCCAGGCGCTGTGGGGGCCCTGGATACAAGTTTCATAGGAAACTTCAAGCTAAAGGGCCGCCTGGCTGATGGCCTGCCTCCCCCAGAGAGCCACTGTCCCCCCTGTGGTTGTCCCAGAGGCCCTCTGTCCTTGGACCCGACTCCCACACCCCACCTCCCTCCTTCTGGAGCAGGTGACATCCCAGGAGAGGACTCTTCCTACCTTTTAGGACCTGACTGAATGAGTTGGCCACAGGAAACGTTCAGAGCCGAGCCCCGCGGTAGCCTGAGCGGCTGCTGCCTCAACATACCCAAGACGGAAGCCCAGAGGCTAACCTGGAACCAAGGACACCCAGTCACCTGGTGACATCCAAATGCTAGGGGCAATTTTTTTTTTCTCTTCTTAGACTCGCCTTAGGTTTTTTCAGCGATTGCTGTTAAGGAGAGGGGGAAAGCTAAGCGGTATTTTACAAAAGACAGAGCGAGAGCTGCCACACAGAGCAGCCTGTCCCTCTGGGGCTGCCTGGGTCCCTCCTGGGGCTGGTTGTTTTCCCCAGAAGCAGCACTGACACCTACAGGCCAAGGTGGGCATGACACCCACCCACCGCACACAGATTGACCAGGTCTTGGCCCATGAGTTCCAGCTACTTGAATGGCTACTTGGCAACATCAAATCACTGTCTTATAAACTCTTCTTCCTTCAGGCCTGCTAATCCCACTCTAACAGATAGACTCCACATAGGTGTATATGTAGTACGTATACATACATATATAAATGACACATATGTAATTAGTAGCTAATAATTGCATACATACATACACACATATACATATGTCTGTAATTATCAGCTATAAGTTGTTTATTGACTCTGAAGATTTCCCCAGGGAATCTACACATACCCGTGAAAACTGGAAACCACCCCAGATTCTAAGAGCAGGGAATGTATTGAGGGGAAGGACTCTTGTGCTCTTAGAATGATGCGTGTGCACTAAGTCTTTATAAAGAAAAGCACCTGGGGGCTGGGGATGTGGCTCAAGCGGTAGCGCGCTCGCCTGGCATGCGTGCGGCCCGGGTTCGATCCTCAGCACCACATACCAACAAAGATATTGTGTCCGCCGAGAACTAAAAAATAAATATTAAAAAAAAAAAGAAAAGAAAAGCACCTGGAGCTGTAGGAATAAGCACTCTTCCCCCACAGTCTGTCCCCCTCCTGCTCCCAGCTCCCTCCGGCATTCCAGTCTCACATGTTCTAGAATTCACTTCGCTTGCTGATTTTCTGTCTCCTTTCCTGGAGTGTGAGCTCTCCGGGGCAGAAATTTAACTCTTGTCTTGTGCTTTGGTGAACCCGCATTGCTTAAGTTAGGGCCTGGGACATAACAGATGCTCAGTAAATATTTTTGGACAGAATGTTATGTGAAATCAATGTTCAGAAAACCAGTAACCCTGATACCAAGACCATACAGAGATAGATCAAGGAAAGAAGACTACAGAGCAATATCCCTGATGAACAGAGATGCAGAAATCCTTAGCAAAATCGGAGCCATCAGGCAAGAGAAGGAAATCAGAGGGATACAAATAGGAATCATGGTCCTATATACAGAAGACCCCAAAATTCCCCACCAGAAGGCTTCTAGAGCTTGTGAATGAGATCAGCAAAGTAGTAGGAGACAAGGTCATCCATAAGTCAATAGCTTCCCATAGTCCAACAGAGACGCAGTGGAGAAAGAAATCAGGAAAACCTCAAAAAATAAATTAAAATACTCGGGAATTAACCTAACCAAGACAGTAAAAGAGCTCTACAGTGAAAATTATAGAACACTGAAGAAATAAATCGAAGATGCCTTAGAAGATGGAAAGACATCACCCATTCTTGGATAGGCAGAATTAATAGTGTCAAAACGACCATCCTACCAAAAGCAATAAACAGATTCAATGCAATCCCCATCAAAATACCAATGACATTCTTCACAGAAGTAGGAAAAACCATTCTAAAAATCATGTGGAAGAATAAGTGACCCAGAAAAGCCAAAGTAATACTAAGCAAGAAAAGTGGAGCAGGAGACTGCCGATCTGAAATTATACTACAGAGCTAGAGTAAGAAAAACAGCACACAAACTGAAATCAAATTGCAGGCATGCATGAAATTGTGGGGATGAACCCAACTGCTATGTGCAACTATAAAGCTCAGATTAAAAAAAAAAAAAAACTTCAAAATAGACGTGAAGATCCGTGGGACAGAATAGGAGACACGGAGACAAACCCACACACCCACAGCCATCTGATACTTGACAAAGGTGCCAAAAATATATTTTGGAGAAAAGACAGCCTTTTAGACAAGTGGTGCTTGGGAAACCGGATAGATATATGTAGAAAATGAAACTAGACCCCTGTCCTTCACCCTGCACAACAGTCAAATTGAAATGGACCAAGACTTAGATATTGGACCAGAAACCTTGCAACTGCTTGCAGAAAAGCTAGGGTCCACACTCCATCATATAGGGGCTGGTACGGACCTCCTTAACAAGACCCCAAAGCACAAAAATAAAACCAAGAATCAATAAGAGGGATGCCATCAAACTAAAAAGCTTCTGCACAGCCGAAGAAATGATGAAGAGCATGAAGAGTGAGCCTACAAAGTAGGAGAAAATCTTGGCCACCTACTATTCCAAGAGGGGGTTAATATCCAGAATATATAAAGAACTCAAGGGGCTGGGCTGTGGCTCAGCGGTAGAGCGCTTGCCTAGCACGTGTGAGGCACTGGGTTCCATCCTCAGTATCATATAAAATAAATAAATAAAATAAAGATATTGGGCTCATCTACAAGTAAAAAAGAACGTAACACAAAACTTCACACACACACACAAAAAAAATAATAATCCAATCGATAAATGGGCAAAGAATTAAACAGAAGCTTCTCTAAAGAGGAAAAACATTTGGCCAGCAAATATATGAAAAATGTTTAACGTCCTTGACGATCAGGGAAATGCAAATCAAAACTACACCAAGATTTCATCCTACTCCAGGCAGAATGGCCATGATTAAGAATACAAACATGAATCAGTGCTGACAATCTTGTCGGGGAAGAAGGTGCGCTTGTACATTGTTGGGGGGACTGCAGACCAGTACAACCACTTTGGAAAGCACAGGAAGACTCCTCAAAAACTAGGATGGAACCGCCATATGACCCAGCTGTCCCCCGCTTGGCATTTTCTCAAAAGCACTAAATTCGTCATACTTTAGCAATACCGCCACATCAATGTCTACAGAAGCACAATTCACAATCGCTAAATTATGGAATCAACACCGGGGCCTGTCGATAGATGGATTAAGAAATGATGGTACCTGTACCCAACAGCCTTCTTCTCAGCCATAAAGAGGAATGGAATTGCGGTGTTGGCTGGTGAACGGTTGGAAATGAGAATATCAAGCCAAGTGAAATAAGCCAGACTCAGAAACTCCAAGGTCAATTATTTTCTGTCATACGTGGAAGCCAAATAGGAAAGGAGGAGGGAAGGATAGCATGACATAAAGATAAAGGGACCATCCGTAGCACCCAAGGGGATAGAGAGGCAGAGCAGAGGGTGGGAAAGGGGAGGCAATGAGGCCTAAATTCTTTTTAAAAATCATGTCATGTGCGCATATAAATACACCACAGGGAGTCTCACCCTTACGCCTAAGTAAAAAGAATCTATCAAAGAGAAGTCAGTAGATGAGCGAAAGAAAGTTCTAGAAGAGAAGAGGAAGGAGAACAGGGGAGAGGAGGAAGAATGGGAGGGAAAAGAGAAAGGGTGGGGGTGTCGTGAACTGAAGTCGAATTGCATGCACCTGTGAGTTTGTCGGGATGGACAAACTATGTGTAATTGTAGAGCTCTAATAAAATTCAATCAATCACTCAATCAATAAACCTTAAGGGGGGGGACACGATACAGGTTCACTGAGTGTAACTGTACAAGCAAGGATTTGGCGTTGCTGTCTTCTGGGTTCACTGAGCGGCCCACAGACCAGGGGCAGAGAGGGGCTTCAGCCACAGAAACTTCTGATCTCGCAGTTCTGGAGGCTGGGAGTCCAAGGTCAAGGTGCTGGGGCTGGCTTCTTCCGAGGCCTCTGTCCTTGGCTTCCTGATGCCGTCTCCTCCCTGTTCATCTGTGTCCTCTTTGGTAAGGTCATTCGTCATAACTGGACCCACCCTCGTCACTCCATTGAACCGCGATTACCACTTTTGCGTGTGTGCGTTAACTTTTTACTCGGATATGCTCAGACATAGACACAAGTGCACAATGATGACCCTCTGTGTCCCAACAGCCAACCTCAACCATTATCCTGGCCAACCTGTCTACAACCCTTGGTCTCCCCCCATCATATTTCAAAAGAAATCCCCTCCACTGTGTGATCTTATCCATAAATATTTCACTAGGTAGCTCATGAGGAAGTACAAAACACGGGCTGGGGCTGTAGCTCAGGGGCAGAGCACTTGCCTCGCGTGCGCTGAGGCCCTGGGTTCGATCCTCAGCACCACATACAAATAAACCAATAAAACAAAGGCAATCTGTTCATCTCCAACTATAAAAATAATTTTAAAATAAATAAATAAAGGCATTCTGTCCATTTACAACTACAAAAAAATCAAGTATAAAACACGCAGTTAAATCTCCAGGGGCTTCACAACTGTCACACGTTAAAATCATAATAATTCATATATCAAAATCAACCCGCATTTTTCTCAAGCCTCTTACTCTGTAGGTTCTTTATTCCATTCTCTTTTGGGCCCTCTTGTGATTCCTTTGTTGCAGACAATGGGCTGTTTGTCTCCTGAGTTCCCGCAGCCTGGATGTTGCCGAGTGCTTCCTACCACATTGTTTAACAGGTCCCTTCTCTCTCTGGTCCCTGTGTGGATCCAGAGGCTTGGTCAACTCAGCTTCCCTTTTTCTTTACTCTGGGTTCCTGGTGTGTCCTTCGATCAAGAGGCACGTGAGGTCTCCATTGCCCATCAATTTATTAAAGATTACAAAATAATGCGACGATACTGATGCTATTTCTTTATCACTAACTTGATAAAAATCAGATTCTCCTCCACCTGTGTCTTGACCACTGGGTGATAAAGTTTGTATAGGAAAGAAGGTAAAAGCTGGATTCTGCCCCTTCCTTCACCTGTTTTCAAAATAACAAGTCGCTCATTAGTATCTTCCAATTAACAACTAACTGGGCAGGGTTTTTTCTTAGTTTCAGTATCATCTCATGGCTTTAAACATGCTCAATGTGTTGCAATCCATTGCAGTTATTATCTTTGTTAACGCTCTGACTGTCCCAGCTTTGGCCTCTGGGGGCATCAAAAGGGAGTTCTGACATGACCCAGGTCCTCTCTGGAAGTTTCCTTGCTTTGCTATGATCAGATGTTCCTTCCCCATCTTGAACATTTTCTGCTCAAGACCTGCAATCCGCCATTGCTCCCAGAAGTTTGGTTCAGTGGAAAACCATATATCAATATCATAAACTGGACAGGGCGCAGTGGCACATGACTGTAATCCCATCAACCAGGAGGCTGAGACGGGAGGATCACGAATTCAAAGCCAGCCTCACAACTTGGCAAGACCCTAAGCAACTTAGATGCTGTCTCAAAATAAAAAATAAAAAGGGTTGGAGATGGGGCTCTGTGGTTAAGTGTCCTGGGTTCAATCCCTGGTATAATAATAATAATAATAATAATAATAACAACAACAACAACAATAATAATAAGCTGGGTGCTAGGGGTGGAAACAGCTTCTAGGTTAGTCCCTGTTTCTTGACCTCTTTGTAAAAGGACCTGGTATTTAGAAGATTTTGAACCTTTTCTCTTCTTACACGTGTATTTGCTTACTCCCACATCAAAGCATCTCAGTTGTCCATGACACCCAAGGGCCAGCTTCCCCCAGAGTGTTGCAAAGCAGCCGGGGGCGCCTTCTGGGTCAGTCCTAAAGGAGGAGCAGCTCCGTCTGCGGTGGACTCCTCAGCACTGGGGAGGCTGCGATGGGTCAGGGAAGACGGGCGAGCGCCCTCTGTGGGCTGCCGGCACTCAGCACAGGACGCCAGCAGTTCAACGGTGCACGCGCGCCCCCTCCTGGCGGCCCTTGCTGTTCTCACCATGAGGCTCCTGGGAGCGGCGGGCCACTTACTCACCTGGCCGTCCCCAGGGATTCTCTTGTGTGGGGCTTTAACGACCCCATCTCGCCACAGGTTAGGATTCTACATATGCACTTTGAGGAGGACGCAATTCAGCCCATAACACCGATAAACAAAGAATGTTGAGATGGGTTAAAAGAATACAGAATCCAGCTTAGAGGGGCTCCCAGAGACCAGAGCAAGTGTGGAAATGAAGATGGCAATAACGGATCACAACTCCTTGGCTAAAACAAAAATCTGTGACTCCATACTGATCACTAAATACAAATGGAGGACTGGGGGTAGAGAGCTTCAGGTGTGAGGGCCCGGGTTCCATGCCCAGTCCAACAAAATCAAACAAACGCAGACAGCTCTGGGCGTAGTGGTACATGCCTGTGATCCCAGCGACTCCAGAGGTGGAGGCAGGAGGATCACAAGGTCAAAGCCAGCTTTAGCCACTTAGGTCCTGTCTCTAAAAAATGGAAAAAAAAAAAGGCTTGGAGATGTGGCTCATTGGTTAAGCAACGTTAGATTCAACCCCTGATATCTGCCCCCCCCCAAAAAAAATACAAACAGCTAAGTTAATAGTAAATTGCATGAAATGAAAGCTCTCCTTGCTCTAGAATGCCAAGTAAAAGATGTAAAAGAAGTGGTAGTTAGAAAGTCCCACTCTACAACCATCATTTTAACAATGATGTAAGCATAAATGGATGCTTAAAACTTGGGTGAATGTTTGACAGGTAATTTATAGACCCAACTTATCTCCCTACAGAATACCTTAATAAGGACAAGGCAATAACTGCAGTGAAAATCCTGGTGTAGAGATTCCCCTTACTGTGGTCAATAGTGGAACAAAACGTGATACGAGGCCATGAGGCGGTCCACATCGCTTCTCCGACACTCCTGCTAAAAAACGGGCAGCCTGAATCTAACCATGAGAAAGCAGCCAGCAAGCCCAAAGTAGGCCATTCTGGGGAAAAGAAAGAAGGAAAAAAAAAACTGGTCAGTACTCTTAACAATGTCCAATGTCATGATGGAGAAGGCAGGACCGGCCCCAGCCTGAAAGAGACCAAGGAGACCCAGCAACCAGAACTAATGCCTGGCCCTGGGCTGCATCCTGCACCCGAAAATTTAAAAATCATCAGAAAGGGGGCTGGGGGTGTAGCTCCGTGGTGAAGTGCTTGCTTAGCAAGTGCAAGGCCCTGGATCCGATTCCCAGGATGGAGAGACAAGACTGAGCTCGCCACCAAGAAGGCACAGGGTCCAGCTAGGATCAGACCAGCTCAGAAAAGGCAGCGGAGGCCAGGTGTTACTCAGCTGGGAGCAATGTGGCAGGAGAGGGAGCAACACCAGGGGTAAAGGAGCTGGGGCCCTGCGGGGGGGGGGGGGGGGGGGGGGGCGGGACCTCAGCCTCTGTCCCCAAGGGAGGCTCATCCCAGGCACCAGTTTGGTAAGTACTCCCCAGGGCCCTGGCAGGTGGGCTGCTGGGGGAGGCGCCCTAGGGAGGAGCCGGACCTACCCAGCATTCCTTTGTCCCGCTTGGAGACTGGAGGCCAATTCCTTGGTCATGCTCCAGTTCCCAGGAATTTTCCAGTGCCTGCTTCAGGGCTCCATCCCTCCTTCTCCATCCCCACCCCCCCAGGCCACTCCCAGGTTTCCTCTTCTGCTTCCAGTTAACCCCTGCTCTGCCCGGTACCAAATTTCTGCTGCTACTTCCTGGAGAAGCCCTAATTCTGCACGTTACCTAAAGCAGGTACCAGAACCCTTTCAGAGGGCCAGGCAGCTAGTGGTGGAAGATTCAGGTTCAGACCCCCGTCACCCCCCTCTCCCTTTCCAGACTCTGGTGTGAACACATTCCTGACCCCAGGAACCATAGGGCCTCCTCAGCTTCCTGACTGTCCCCTGAGGCCCTGGACCACAGTCCTGGGCCTGTGCTGCTCAAAGGCCCCAAGATCCAGAGCTCTCAGGGTTTAGAAAGGTTTATATTTTGTCTATTTTTTTTCCAATTATTACATCGTAAAAGGTAGACATAACGTGAAATTTACCATTTTAATCATCTTAAGGGTCCAATCAGGGCTCTAAATACATGCATAATGTTCTGAACCGTCCCGCCCCTTCGTCTCCAAAACTCTTTGTCTTCTGTAAAACTGAAACTGCGCCCCCTTTGGTCAGTAACTCTCCAATTTCTCCCTCTCCCCCAGCCCCTGGCAGCCCCCATTCTACTTCCTGTCTCTGAATTTGACTACTTAAGGCCCCTTAAATAAGTGGAAGCCGGTATCTATATTTTCGTGTCTGGCTTATTTCACTTAACGTGGTGTCCTGAAGGTTCATTCGTTCTACAGTGTTTCTCAGAATCTCCATCTTTTTAAGACTCAATAAGACCCCATTGTAGGGGCTGGGGATGTGGCTCAAGCGGTAGCGCGCTCGCCTGACATGCGTGTGGCCCGGGTTCGATCCTCAGCACCACATACAAACAAAAGATGTTGTGTCCGCCGAGAACTAAAAAATAAATATTAAAAAAATTCTCTCTCTCTCTCTCTCTCTCTCTCTCTCTCTCTCTCTCACTCTTTAAAAAAAAAGGATTATTTAAAAAAAAAAGAAAGACCCCATTGTAGGTATAGACCACATTTCACTCATCCATTTATCCATCAATGGACACCTGAGCTGCTTCCAAGCTGTAGCTATTGGGAACAAGGCAGCTATGAGCACAGGGGTACAAATATCTCTTAGGGACCCTGCTTTCCACTCTTTTGTGTAGATGCCAGAAATTAAATTGCTAATCATAGGATAGTTGTTTTTTTGTTTTGTTTTGTTTTGTTTTGTTTTTTGGTTTCATTTTGTAGTACCAGAGATGGAACCCTGGGATGCTCCACCACTGAGCCACACCCCTAGTCCTTTTTATTTTAGTTTGAGACATGGCGTTGCTAAGTGGCTGAGGCTGACCTTGAACTTGAGATCCTCCTGCCTCAGCCTTTGGAGATGCCAGGAGTACAGGCATGTCACCATACCCAGTGACATCCTTCCAAATGGAGCGTTGTCCACTCACCTTGGAACTACTGTCCACACACCAAGCAGCTCTTGGTTGGTCAGTTGAGAGGTGTTCAGGGGACACTGCGGAGCCCGGCAGCTCTTCATGCAGTTCCTGAGTCAGTCTGGAGGAGAAGGGACCCTTTGCTTGTGTCTCCTGTGTTCTCCAGATGACGGGGTCCCAGACAAAGCATCTCCACTTCATTATGGAACTCTTGTGGACACCTGGACACCATCCTAGACATTATGGGCATCTCAGGTTTCAAGATCATTGCATGTCCTTCAGTCACAGGAGTAGCTTCCACTAATGTCCCATCAGGAGTGCCAAGAGCCCTCGGGCAGAAATTCTGTAGCCCAAAGTCCTAGTAATTGTCAGGGGAAAGCTCACAGGCTCAGTCTAGGTCCCACAGGAGGCCATCCAACAGAGAATGGGTCCCCAGCACTCCAGCTGCCACCCCTCACTCTGAGCCTGGCCAGTCTCCCTGGTCCCACTGGGCAAGTCTAATTAATGTTGCCAGAAGGTGGCTCCTGTTTTACAGTACTATGAACATGCGTCCCAGTCAGACACAATGTCTGTCCCCATAATACAACCAGGTGGAAGGGAGGCCATGCTGGACATGAAGCATGTCCTAATATGCCCGCGCCCCCACAAACTCCTCCCTGCACCCACCACCCTTGACTTCCCTATCTGTGGTCTCTGTGAGGACTTTATGCATGGCTTGTGGTTATACCGTAGTTAGGTAGGGAAAGAGCTCCCCAGCTAGGTGTGACATCCCATGCGGGCACACATTAGGGCAGGAGCAGGACCTCTCTACCTAAGTCCTGTTTGAACCAGCCCCTTTCATAACCCTTGGCAGCCTGGGTTCTGAGGTCTAGTCCCAGAATTTGTCTTCATCGCAGACCATTTTACCTTCTCTGCTGTAAAAGGCTTTGTACCCGCAGGGGCTTGAGCCAGGGGACCTTCCGGCATTCTGTTATCTGACTGTTGCCCTGGACAATTTCAGATCAGATATCTCATTGCAATCTCTGCTTCTTGACTTCTTCAATTTCTCCAAAGGGGAGAAATGCAGGAAAAACCTGTTTGGAGCCCTTTAATGGTGACCATTAGGGGCTTCTGTAGTGCCGTCTTAAAAGCCCAGCTTTTTGTCTGTCTGTTTGTCTGTTTGCAGTGCCAGAGTTGGAATCTAGGACCCTGCAAATGCAAGGGCTCTCTCGCTGAGCCGTGCCCCAGCCCCAATCCACTTCTTAAAAAAACATCTGAAGATTTCCACCCTCCTTTTTCTTTTTTCTGTTTTTGGTTTCTCCTTTACAATGCTATGTTTATGCCTCCTTTTTTACTGGGGATTAAATCCAGGAGCGCTCTACCCCTGAACCACACCCCCAACCAAGTCTCTTTATTTTTTATTTTGAGACAGGGTCTCACTAAGTTGCTGAGCCTGCAGCCCCAGCCTCCTCTTATTTCTGAATGACCATTTAAAGTTTTCCACCTTCCTGGGAGAGTTCTTCGACTCTCCCCTTTGCCCTTACTGTTCTCTGGTTGAATAACCCGATGTTTTTATTAGCATCTGGAGACTCAGGAGGGGAGCTGGGAAAACAAGTCCCACAAGGCTTCCCAGATTCTCTTTGATTTTGCAGTGGGGGGGGGGGGGGGTCCGCAGTGCAGGAAGCCCCTGTGTCACAACATTGACCATGATCCGGGCAGTGGCCTGCTCGGCTGGTCACCATGGAGCTAGTGCATGGCTGGCATATGAAGCACATGAGCTGCTTTGACTGGCCTGTTCCTCTTGTCCTTGCGAGTTATCTCTTCAAGGCCAATGGACGGTCCAGTGGCTTCGATCCCCTCCACCAGGCTGACTACTCCCTTGGGCGTAACCGGTGTGTCTGGCTCACATGTAATCTGCGATTGCTCCATAGAGAGCTATGGAGCCTGGATCAACCTCAACGTGTGCCGCTCTGCAGCATTTAAAACCAAAGCAGCAGATCCAGGTACCGTGGTGCACACCTGTAATCCCAGCTACTGGGGAGGCTGAGGCAGGAGGATCAAAAATTCAAGGCCAGCATGGGCGATTTAGATCCTGACTCCAAATAAAAATGGCTGGGGCTGTCACTTGGCCACAGAGCAATTGTCTAGGATGAGCCAGGCTCTGGATTCAGTTCCCATACTGGAGGGTAAAAACAAGAAAACTGTGATTTCTAAATGATGCCTCTCACAATCCACTCCAGTAAAAGGCTCCCCAGGGAGCTGATGATGGGGATCTAAGAGATGAAGCTGGTCCTTCACACTTACCTGCTGGTTTCCACAGCTTCTTGCCCCCCCCCCCACCACCAATTGATGCCTCCTTGGGAGTCCATAGGTCTGCAAGGAACTTTCTGTTTTGTTCCTGCAAAAATTTTCCCCTAGCTCTGAGGCCAGTGGCCAAAGCCCAGAGGCACCGAAATCTGAACTAGATCTTGATTAAGGTTCGGCCTGCACCGCTTTGACTTTCATTTTAGTTCTTACAGATAACAATAAGCAAGGGACTGTCCATTTTGCTCTTTGCTGATCAGTTTGCGTGGCTAGACCTCCAGGGAGCCACCTCCCCAGGAGTGGGAGCCACCTGTAAATGCCACAGGGAACCTTTTCATCACTGACTGCAGCCGCGTGGCCGCCAGGGAATCAGACCTCCTCATCCCCCACCCTCCCGTCCCTTCTCTTCCAGAACCACGAGGAGGCTCCGAGAGCCAGGGCTGCTCCAGTAGATCCCACGTCACTGACGTCAAATCCACGTAGGAAAAGAAAGATCGACGCAGTCTCAGACTCCCTTTCTCCTGCTGGGACTCCCACAACACACCACCTCTGACCCCAGATGCTGCGGCGGGGCGGGGGGTGGGGTCCCCACACACCAAGTGATCAATTCTACCACCGTCGACCCCAGATTTAACTGCAGTCCGACACCGTCTACCCGGAGACACTGTCCGATCTCCCGGTGAGAGCCTCGGTCCCCCAGGCTGCCCCTACTTCAGACCTAGTGGCCAGTCTGGGCCTCCGGAACTTCTGACAAACTGGCCAGCTGCAAATGGGGTTCCCACAGTTCCATCCTGGGGTTCCATGAATCTGCTATCACAGCTCATAAAACTCAAGGAGCCCTGTACGACCTGCACCGATTTCCCAGGGGGACCAGAGGACGCTTTAAAGGATGTAAGTGAGCTGCCCGGTGAGAGGAATCGGGGGAGCTTTCCAAGGACAGTAGATGGGTTAGCAAAATAAATAATCAAACAAACAAACAAATAAACAAACAAACAAAAAACTCAACCAGGCCCTTTCTCAAAACAGCTAGATTTAGGAGTAAGAGATCCAAACAGGTTTCCAGTGTATCGTCCAGTGGTCAGTTTAATGAGCAAGCATTTAAGTCTCTCCTCGCCAGGCGCTGGGGAACGGTCCCCATCTAGGATGGCAATGTCGAGGTGGGAGGCTGGCTGAAGAGGGAAAGCAGATCCTCATCAGGTGTAGTGCCCCCACCCCTGGAGGGGAGCAGGCAGTCTCAGAGAAGACCTCCAGGAGGGTGGACACGAAGGCTGGCCTTTAAAGATGGATACCTTGGATGGGGAGGGAAAGGCAGAACAGTGACTGAGAGGTGGAAAGACAGGACCCGAGGACAGCCCCTGGGAAGCCCCTGCCCCTGCTGCCCAGCTGGCCCCGGGGGATCCTGAATGTTCAACTCCTGGACCTCAAACAGGTCCCACGTCTAGCCTACTGGAGTCCCTCAGGGATTCGCTCAACGAGTGTTTCCTGAGCACCTACTAGGTGCCAAGTGCTGGCGCTCAAGTGCCCTGGGCTAAGAAAGGATGACTCAGACCCAGTTCCCGCCCTAGGGGTGCTGGGAGATGAATGGCAGAGAGCAGAGAGATGGAGTTGGCCACAGAGAGACAGGCCTCAGGGACCCACAGGCTCAGCCCCAGGGTGAAGGTCACAGGGGAGGCAGCGCTCAGAAGCCTGGAGATGAAAGAGGAGATTGGTTTTTTAATGGGTCACCGCAGCAAGCCCCGGACAGTGCTTCAGATTCCCCCTGCGGTGTTTTTGGTTGTTTTTGGGGTGCTGTGCTGGCACCCAGGCCCTGAGCACAGGAGGCCAGCGCTCGCCCAGGGAGCCACACCCAGCCCTCCTGGTCCAGCTTTTAACCTGAGTGTTAGTTAGGAGGAGTCCCCGGGGACGCCCCTCGTCATAACTGGCTGTCGGGGTGCCTGTCACCATGGCAGGTCTGCTGCACTGTTTAGGGCTTGCCCCGGGAGGTCCTCAGGAGGACCTTGGGTGGACTGTGACCTCCCATCCACAAGAGGGTCCCAACGCTCCAGCAAACCAGGAATGGACCCGGGGTCCCACGTGGAACCTCAGGCTCCAAAGGCCTTGGGAGAAAGGTCACCTGAGCCAGTTCCAGGAGGACACCGCCAGCCCATGACCCTCACTGGCTTTTGCACGTTGACCACGTCACTTCAGCCCCTGCACGTCCTCCGCCTCTGAGTCCATCCGCTGACCGGAAGCTTCCCGTCACCCGCAGCCCCGGCTGCATAGCGGTGTCCTTGGTATAGACACCGTCTGGGTGCGCACTGCCACCTCCTCCTGCCCAGCCCTGGGGACCTGGGGACCGTGGCAACACCCCCCCCCCAACAAGCTCGCTCCAGCCATATCAGTCTCAGTGATCCCAAAAGCCACCTGATTGGGACTTGGGGTGGGGAGAAATGGCAGATGTGTCCCACCCATTTCAGGCTGGGCACTCCTGGATAAGAGCCGCAATGTCCAGAGCCTTGAGCCCCTGGATGCCGAGTGTTGGGAGGGGTGGGGAGCAGATAAGGAAAGTCCTTCTCTCAGCACCCCTCCTTGCCCCTCCTCCCCCGGGGCCCCCTCCAAGTCACAACAGCTCTTCCGACCTCCCCACTTCCAGGCCCTGGCAGGGCCAAGGACTTCAGTTTGCTTTGCATCTGCTCATAAGAAACACAGGTCCACAGCCACCCTCCTCTTGGGGGAGAAGGCAGGGGAGCGCCTCCCGTCCCCATCTCAGCACTGAGGGCACCTGTGGAGCAGGACACACTCCTTCCTCTCCAGGGTGGGGGGAAATGGCGGGAAATGGTTCCAGGCCACTCCTGTCCACCCTCCCCTCCAGGGCCTGCCCCCGGATCTCAGCTGCTCTTCTCCTGCTGGCCCCCAAGGAAAGCCCACCATAGAGAGAGCAGGTCCCAGGAAAACCTGGATGCACTGTGGAAACCGATGTCCCTGCAGCCCGCCCCAGCTCCCGCCACCCCGCCACCGCCACCCGGGGCCCTCTGCCTGTCACGGCCTCCTGGGATCTTCGCCTGCCCGCAGCCTCCAGGTGTGTGTCCCCCCTCAGAAGCCTTCCTGGCCCTGCGCTGTTTCTGCTCCCTGCTGTGAGCCCTGGTCACTCTCCAGGGTCACTCACCTTCCCCTGGTCTGGGAGCTCCCCAGAGCAGGAAACCACGTGGCCCTCTGGTTCAGCTGCGCTTCCCCTGTGCCTGGCTCGGAGCAGGCACCCAGGAAATACTTGTTGAGTGAATGAATGAAAACATGGGGGAACGCGCTCGTGAGTGGGAGGAACTGGAACTCTAGGTATTGGCCAGTGGCTGGGGGTGGGACCAGGCAGGGTCAGCGGGTCTCCCGGGGGAGATGCCTCCCCAGGGGCCCGGGGACGCTTGCTTCCTCTCACCCTCAGATCACCATCCATGTGGAGGCGCTGACTGGAGCTGGAGCTGCCAGGCTGTCACAGACCCCGCACCTCTAACTGGCCCCTCCAAAGCTCTTCTCAACAGAGCTCCATCAAAGCCACCGAGGACTCAAACGGCCAGGTAAGTGCAGCCCCGAGTCTGTGCTAGACTTAGGTAGTGCGCCCACGGAAGGAAGGGAATCCTCCTAACCCCCTGCCTCGCTCTTTCCAGATAGCCAGCAGGGCTTAGCCTCAACACCCTGCCCCAAATCACCTTCACCACCATTGGCTTCCGGAACCCTCTGCCCCACAACGCCTACATCATGCCATTAAGGGGACACTGGGCCATCCCCCAGAGATGCCCACACAGAATGTGCCCACATAGTCCCCTCTGCACAAGAAAAAGAAAGAAAGGAAATTAAAAATGACGCACATGGAGCTGGGCCCAGTGGCACATGCCTGTAATTCCAGCCGCTTGGGAGGCTGAAGCAGGAGGATCACAAGTTCAAAGCCAGCCTCAGCAACTTAGCAAGGCCCCAAGCAACTCCGTGAGGCCCTGTCTCAAAATAAAAAATAAAAAGGTCGAGGAACAGAGCTCAGTGGTTAAGTGTCCCTGGATTCCACCCCTGGTCCATGAAGAAGAATTTGGATGCAACCTCCCCCGGGGGGTGGGGGGGAGGCTGGGGGTGTAATCGGACTCGTGTTTGGCAACAGCGGGCTGAGTCCTGGTCTCCGTTAGTAGCCCTCTGATGCTGATCAAGTAGTGGTGGCTCTCAGCCCCGCTGTCCTCACATAAACACCAGAGATGTCAGCTGTCCCCACCCTCAGAGTGTGGTTAGGGCAACCAAGTGACACTGACCACATCAAAGCAAATGGAAGTCGCATTTTTCATAGGTTTGGGGTTTATTGAGGCTCCTGACATCTCTACCAAGTACCATCTTTAGTCAAATGAGCCCAGGAAACTCTCTTTTATTACAGCACCAGGTGGAGAACTGATTCCACTCAGTGGGTTGACATTATCCATCAACGAGGACCGACGTCCGGCCCCTGTCACCACGATTCTAGCAGAAAGTGAGGCCTGAGAAATGGGGACTCCAAAGCCCCCAGATGATTTTATATTGTTACCACAGTTCAGCCAGTGACCTGGTGAAGGAAAGGGATTGGCAGCTGACCTGGCTGCCGCTGGACGGGAGCCAAGGTCATCAGGACTTCCCAAATCTTCCCTGCAGCTCCCTAAACCCCTCTTCTGGTCTGTGTGTGCTAGAAACACCAGATAATGGCCAGTAATCCGCCAAGCCCTTGGACGAGGGGCCGGGAAGCTCCTCCCTGGGGTGCCGCGGCCAGGACTTGAAGCCCTGGTGACGTATTACCCAGTGACAGTCACGGCTGAGCCTGGCTGCACCTTAGGTTTCCTGGTCCTTTTCTCCAGACCCACAGGCTGCAGCAGCCCGCGGCTCGCAGGGCATGGACATCCCCAGGGACACCTCAGAGCTCCGGGGCCTGGGCAACCTCTTCAGCCACCAGCCTTGGTCATGGTTGGCAGGACCATCCACCAAGTCGGCCTGGCCCTCCCGGCTCAGGTCCGAGGATCTTGCCAGGAAGACCTGGTGTCCGCCCGGCCCCTGTAGATGTTTCCTTCCTCCCCTGGGATCGCGGAGCTGGACTCTTGGCCCCATTCTTTGTCATGTTACAATTTAGAATAAAAAACAAACTCCTAAAAAGTGTCACGGGGCAACGTGGTTCTGTTAGTATTTCTCCTCCACGTCACCAGGGTCAGACACCAGCACCGAGGACCAGAAGTGACTTCGTCCACTGGGATGGTACCCAACACAGTGACATCAGTGGCAGGCCTCTCATAATGAGCTAAGAAGACCAACGGGCCTCAGTAGGTCTGGCCGCAAGCGTCACAGAGAGGCGTGGGGACCAGAAATGCTAGGCTGGTTGTCCCTCTAGAATAGAGCACCTGGGCTCTTGGGGTTAGGGTCAACTTCCTTCCTCTCCCAAAGCCAAAGAGAGAACAAGGAAAGGAAAAGAAGTCAGGTGCCTCATGGTGACATGCTTAAGCAGACAGGACGAGGCAGGGTCACCTGCCAGACACAGGCAAGAATTTGACAGAGGCTGACACCCACAATCATCCAGGCTGCACTTTGATTATTAGCCAAATCATCAGGGCTCTCGAGAACCTTCCAAGAGTCTGGGTCCAAGACACCGAACTGATCCTTGTCCCCACCAGTAAGTCACAGAAGTTGGCTTTCCACTCCCCTGAGTAGTCTGTGAGAGGGAACTGAGCATGCTCCAGGGAAAGGGGAACAGGAAGCCTTCCCAGCAGTGGTTCTCGGGGAGAGTTTGGTAGCAAAATGTTCAATGAAAAACAGTTTCAAGCCGGGCACGGTGGTGCACTCCTGCAATCCCAGCAGCTCAGGAGGCTGAGACAGGAGGATCCCAAGTTCAAGGCCAGGCATAGTGAGGCCCTAAGCAACTCAGCAAGACTCTGTCTCTAAACATAATATTTAAAAAGGGCTGGGGATGTGGCTCAGTGGTTAAATGGCCCTGGGTTCAATCCTCAATACCCAAAAAATAAATGACAGTTTCAAGGTAAGTGTGGAACACGCTACTCCAGGCCCTAGTCCCAAGCTCCCAGCCACAGTCCAATCAAAGGCTCTGAGAAAGCCTGCTGCAAAGCTGTCTGCTCAGCTTGCTCTCAGTCTTTCTCTTACAAGTTGACCTGTTTGCTGGTCCTGCACTCCTGGGCATGCCCAAGACTCCCACGGAGCCCACCGTGGTCCACAGCTAGGCCACATTGTCTGCTGGAGGCGCTGGGCCCAGGGCTGGAGCCAGGCTCTTGGAAGGGCTGGGGTGGGCTGTCAGCACCCCAGGTCTCCCAGGGTTACCCTGCCGTCCCCCCAGCCCATTGTCCACACCTGATCAGGTTTTTGGAAACATAAATTTGACTGCATTTTTCCCTTGCTTAAAACCTTTAGTTAGCACTGTGCAATTGCCCCTGGAAGGAACCTCTGGCAGGTCTTCCACGCCCTGGTCCCTGTGCCTCCCCCTGGCTCCCCTGGATCTGCGTGCTCTGAGCTCCCTGCACGCGGGCCTTCCCCCACCTCCCCAACAGCCCAGGGCTTTACTGCCACCTCCAGACCTCAGCACAGGCTGTTCCCTGTCCTTTTTCTTGGTTTGCTGTCGCTTAGAATCTGCAGATCTCAGCTGAAATGTCACTGTGCTGTGAAGTGCTGTGGGGCATCTCCACCGTAGAGCACAGGCCCGCCCCCCTTTTCCCTTCACAGTACCAGGTGCCACAGATGATCTTGCATTAATTTGAGTATGTGTTTCAGGTCCACAAGGGCAGAGACTGGGGTTGTTTGGTTTATTGTTGAAGTTTCAGGAGCCTGAGCTGAACCTGGCGTATAGTAATTGCTCAATAAAGAGTTGTTGAATGAATGACTAGAGATAACTTTTTAAAAAGAAACAGCTCAGTGGTAAAGCACTTGCTTATCATGAACAAGGCCCAGGGTTCCATCTCCAGCCCTGGAAAATAAAAATATCAAAGTCAAAGGAAATAACTAAGATAAGAGGAGAGAGTAGATATAGTCCGACTTCAGCCTCGTAGGAAAACAGATCAGTTGGCCCTCACTGCCACCAACGTTCTTTCCAGGCATATTTGGTCACAGTATAAGCAGGTGCTTTCTCAGCTTTCTGCAGAGGAATTTTGCCACATCTGGACTCCTTTAATCTATTTGGTGTTTTGTTTTGTTTTGTTTTTAGCGGGGGGGGGGGGGGGTTATTTCCCAAGTACCAACTATAAACCAGGCACTGGGCTAGGCTCTGGGGATGCAGCCAAGTCTTCCTGGACCCTGCCTGTCCCCTGCTCCTGGTCCCATCCTTCTCTCCCTTTCCCAGGCAGCCGGCGACAGCTCAGCCTGCATCTCTCTCGGTCCCTTTCCTTCCCCTCGTCCTGGGATTCCTGCCTCCAGACAGAATCTAAAGAGATTCCTCATCAGGAAGATAACTGGGACTGGAAGACCCTGTGCCAACATGTCTGGTCTGACTCTTCTCACGTTCTCCACAAGACGAGCCGGGTCCCGGCCACGTTCACACAGGCCTCTTGTTCCTGTGTCTTTCTCTGAGGCCTCGGGGGTCTTTTATCCACAGGGTCTTGGAGCGCCCCTTTAATCCCACCGGTTCCGGGGCCATCCGTCCCATCCCTCTCCAAAGATTACTCCCGCACGTGGCTGGTGGGAGATTGAATTTGCACCTCCCCTAAGGAGGGTGGCGTGGCAATATCTATCAAAATGAGAAGCGCATCTACCTGTTGGCCCAGTAACTTCGCTTCAGGGAATGTGTCTCAAAGATTCACTCGCACACGTGCACAATGATGGCAGTACAGGGTTATTCTGTAGCCTCTGCAGTAAAGAAGCAGGATGTGAGCAGTGAGCCCCGACCCGGCTGGATGAAGGAAACAGGAGCATGCTCACTGGGCGCTGGGACGAGATCAAGCACAGAAAAAAATAACCAGGGCTCACTGGGGCCGGTGCTGGGATAAGATTTGCTTGTACATAGAGCAAGGAACTCAGGCTGGGCACCCCAGAACCAGAATCCATGGCAAGAACCTGCTGTCTGTGAAACAGGGAGCCTTCTAACCAGATATGATTTACAATTTTACGTATGTGAAACTGGCATGTGTGTGTTCTGAATGATGTGGGTGTGCTATTCAATCAAATGTGTTTCTTCAAGCTGTTTTGCAACCTCTGAAAGTTTGTCCTAACTGGAAACCTACCGGGATTTGTCTGCAGGCCTGATTGTCGGATAACCTCCAAAATCAGGTCTCTTGAAACAGGCCGGCTTATTTGGTCCCTTGGGAAGCTCCCAGGACCCGGGAAACTGACCCCAGGGAGCAGTTCCTTCATCCCCTGGAGAGTCTTGGGCATGCCCAGACTATCCTGTTTCTCAGAACCCTAAAAGTGTAATCCTAAGTAAGGGGAAATGTGGGTGTTCCTATCTAAAACAAATAGCCCCTTGCTTCTTGAAGCCCAGGCTGCTGAAAATTCAGACCACTTCTTCCAGTCAAAACCCTTCACTCCCAGCAGGGGACCCTATCATACTTCTAGCCTTCTGGTGACAGCCGACCTGGTCAGGGGACAGAGGCTTACCCTGTTTTCCTTTCCCCTCCAAACTAGGGATAAAACCCAGGGGCACTTTACCACTGACCCACATCCCCAGCCTTTTTTTATTTTGAGACAGGGTCTTGCTAAGTTGCTAAGGCTGGCCTCTGACTTGGGATCCTCCTGCCCTCAGCCTCCCAAGTCCCTGGGATTTTGTGTGTGCCACCACACCCAGCCAGAACATGTTCTTACCAGGTTGGATCCCACCAGGGCCCTCCCAACATGTCACAGTGAGGCCGCCTGCTGAGGGGGAAGGAGGACTGCTCTGAGCCCCAGGGGTCCTGAGAAGGACTATGCTGTTGATGTCCTAGTCATAGCCCTGGCCCAGCCAAAGGTCCTCCGCAGACAGCTCTGGAGCCTCCTCCCAAAGAGGCTTCCCGTGCCTGGGAGTGAGCAGAAGGGAGGCAAGCCTGGTCCTCTGAGGGGCTGGCTGCCCCTGCTGGACAGCGAGCAGCCCAGGAGCAAGGCTCAACCAGGGGGACAAGCAGCAGGGGGTGCTACCCTTGCATCTTTACGCCCTGGGGGACAGTCCTGAAGCATGGGTGACAGTCTCCCAGCGGGTCCCCAGGACTGAGCCAACAGCCCAGAGCAGTGCTCGGCTCCCTGGGGCACCGGATCTGCCGTCTGGACTCCTGTCCAAATCCTTACCTCTGAATCCTCATCAGGGAACCTGAACAGGGGTCAGGTGATGGGGCACCCCGCTGTGAACTAGCCTCCATGCGAATCAAGGGAGGTGACAAAGGAGCAAGCTTGGGCTGGCGTTGGAAGGGTGAGTTCCTGGCCTGGCTCAGCTGCCATGGCCTGGGCTCCTTAGGACACTCCCCGGGCCACTGGGCCTCTGCCCTCTGCTGGGCGAGGAGGGGAGGGAATCCAGACAAGCGACACCAACTAGGGGAGATGCTCACAGCCATCCCCCTGCCCCTGACACTCCTTTATTAAACATTGAAAAAGAACATCCCTGACGGAGGCGGAGACTAGTATTAAAACCTAATTTCACTCTTTATTGAGTGGAGGGAGAGCGATGAGAAAACTGGCAACAATTTTTCGCCACAACCACCTCGACGGCCGGGCTTTCCTGAGAAGCTGCGACGGGAGCAGTCGCTTTGCTGGCTGCATCTGAGACGGGAGGATCTCTGGGTGGCGTCCCACTGCAGGAAGCTCAGGGCCCACAGGGCCACAGCACGAATCTCTGAGACGTCACTCTTAGCCACCACCCTGTCTTATTGGACAAAACAATTGCCACATCCCTTGCATCTACCTGGCTGCCACACTCCTGGCTCCATGTCCTTCATCATTCCCACCGCTGGGCAGTTGGCCTGCAGACGCCACAGCTGAAGACTCAACCAATGGGAAATGGGTTGCAGCAGGCCATAGAAGGGCTAAGAAGAGGGGTCTCAGCAGCCCTTCAATGGTGGCAAGGTGGTCAAAAGGTTGTGATTGACAGCTGTCAGCCATAACCCTCAGAGTGCATGGCCCTGGCTGCAGAGAGCTGCCTGACTCACCCCCGCCTGGGACAGCCCAGATAAAACCACTGCTCCAATGGGGCACCAGCCCAGTTCCCTTGCCCCAGCCCAGGACAACCCTGCAGGGCCACCCCAGCCTCGGGCTTCCAGAAGGGAAAGGCTGAGACTTCAGCTCTCCCTCCCCGCCTTTCCTCCGCCCACTGAGGTCCTGCTGGGAATGCCCCTGCCTGCATCTCCATCTCAGGGGGGCCTTTCCAGGGGCCCCAACCTGCAAAGCCCTCGCCTCCATCTTTCCCCTTCTCCCTTAGGAATCCCCAACCTCAGAGGCCCTGGGGTGGGGCAAGAGTCCCTCCCCAGCAGAGGGTTAAGGCAGGAGCAGGGGTTCACCACCCACAGACCTGAGGTTCACCTCCCACCTCCACACAGGCGAGATGCCAATGAGCGGGGAAGCCTGGGAAACCAGACACCTTTAATCAGGAGCCCATGGCTCCTCCTCCCAGGGAGGCGTGGCAAACCCGACCTTCCTCCAAAGCCCAGCCAGCCGAGCGGTCCAGGAAGGATGCTGACACGGAGACCACCGTCTACGTGATTCTTACAGCACGTTCCGAATGCTTCTCAGTAACAAGGTCACGTTCGACCTTGGGGTTCCCGTCCCCACCAGGAGCCCTGGGAGAGCCAACCCCTGGCATCGCCTGCCAGGTCTGCCCCTAGGGCTGCCCTGCAGTTCCTTGGGCCACTAGTCAACGCTCTCTGTCGGAGTCTCTCGGGCGTGGTGACCAGCTTAGACGGTGGATTCCTCCTCCCTTGAGGTCCCCTCTGTGGGCTGCTGGGAACCAGAATGAGTGGTGGCCACAAGGGCTGCAGAGAGTCTCTGAGGCCTGAGGGCGGTGGTGGAGGTCTCTGAGGGGCCAGGGGACATTGTGGGAGGTGCTGAAGCTTCAGTCAAGAGGGTGGCAGGCAGAGGCCACCTGGACGCTGTCTGGGCCCCGGAGGCTGAGAAGGAGCGCTCGGGAGTGACAGGAGGTGGCCGACGAGCCCCTGAAGAGGCTGGAGGTAGAGTGGAGGGCTCTGAAGGGGCGGAAGGCCCCGGGGAGAGCCCAGGGGACAGGGAGGCTCTGGGCTCCCCTGGCCTCAGAGGGGGTGAGGGCGAGGCCTGGGCTGTGGAGGGGCCTGTGGGTGAAGTCTGCACGTTGGACAAGTTCGGTCTTCGGAGGAGCTGGAAGAGGTGGAGCGCTGGCCTTGGAGGGGCTGCCGGTGGGGGCGCCAGGCAGGAGCTGCAGTTGATGGGCACCTGGGTGTCTCCGCGGGGACTCCGAGCGGCTTTGCCCAATACCACGTCGCCATGACGGGTGAGCCCCTGCGTTTCTCCCAGAGGAAAAACGGAATCTAGAGAGAAGAGGGAGAAACAGACTGTACAAGGGTTTCCCTGGTGGCTGAGGAGGCTCCAGTCACATGGGGACAGACACCTATGCTCTGTCCTCCAGGGGGACTCGGTCCACCTGGGGAGGACCAGCCAGCCTCTGCCACCAGGGACACAAATAGAGGGAGGCAGTTCATCCAAGTGGCTCTGCCAGGATTTGCAGTGCGACCTTGCACATACCTTCCCTGGGCCTCCATTTTCTGATCTGCAAAATGGCACAATAATAAGGACTTAACCTGATGAAAGGGTGCAGAGGAGTCTCTATAGACTTGGGTAGTAATGCCGCGACCACGTGGGTTCACGGATGACAACAAATGTACCACTCTGGTGTGGGACGTTGACATCAGGGAGGCGGGGGTGGGAGGTTACAGAGCCGGGGGTCTGAGGGAACTCCGTATTTCCCGCTCCATTTTGCTGTGAACTTAAACTAGTCTAAACAATAAAAACCATTTGAAAAATAAATTTAGGGCCCGGGGTGTATATAGCTCAGCATGTGCAAGAAAGGCCCTGGGTTTGATTCCTAGCACTGAAAAAAGAAATTTTTTTTAAGTCTTGACCAAGAGGCTGGTACATCACAATGGCTCAGCACATGGGTGAAAGATAGGAAAGGAGGCAGCTAAACAAAAAGAAAACAGAGGGTGAAAGGCAGGAGAAGAACCCTGAAGAAAGGTGTGATGGGAAGATGGACGCCGTCCAGCACGTTTAAGAATCATCCCAAGGGGGTTAACAGCTCTGTGAACAGCTGGAAACCACCTGAAATGTGTGAACTTTGTGGTCTCTGAATCACATCTCAAAGAAATCTGCTGTATTATTTTTAAATGGTGGAAAGGAAGCAATTCCTATTCTACTTCGATCAGAAGCTGTTTCCCTTCGAGGTGCTCTGGTCACGACGAGGCCCGTGGGGACCCTGCAGCGGAGGCTACACGTAGTTCCAGGCCAAGAGGCAGGCTGCGTCCATCGCCTCCTCGGGCCTCAGTTTCCCCATGTGGAGTCCAGAGAGCAGAGAGCAGAGGAGCCCAGGGTAAGGAAAGAGAGAGGGCCCTGGGCTTGAGTCCAACGCCACTAACTGAGCTTCAGTCTCCCATCTGCAAAATGGAGATCACAAGTGCAGCCGTGCCAGAACGTTCCACGAGCCGTCAGTTCAATAAGGCAACACGAGCAAGATGCTCAGTATGCTGCCTGGCACGTTCCCTACCAGTGACTCTAGAAAGCCAGGGGAATGACATCTATCTGCCTGCAAAGGAGTGTGTGGAGGTTAAAATGAAGTAAACTCTGTCAACTACCCGCAGTTCCCAACTTCATGGACCCACTGGCTCCGTGGTGTGGCCGGCACCACAGACCCAAGAAGCTGCCCAAACATCAGAAAGCATCCTTCAGAAGGCTACAGAACATCAACAGGTATTTTATAAAAAGACATTCAGGCCCACAAGCTCATGAAAAAATCTACTGTTCCTAGAAGTTCAGAAAATGTTAAAAGCAGCCACATTTAAGGTACTTCATGTGGACACAGAAAGTTGGAAAAGTTAAAATTCTGAACGTGGTTGGGGTGTAGCTCAGTGGTGGAGTGCTTGCCCAGCATGAGCAACGCCCTGGTTCCATCCCAGAACCACAGGGGGGAAAAAAGGCCTAAACAGTTTGAGAGAATACGCAGAAATGTCAGCAGGAGGTAGGCAAAGCAACACAAGGGAATACAGTGATCCCCCATCCAAGGTCGTGTTCTTGCATGTTCAGTTACCGATGGTCAACCACTGTCCCAAAATTTTAAGTGGAAAATTCCAAAAGTAAACCATTTATACACTTGAAATTGTACACCATTCTGAGTAGCATGATGAAATCTCCCATCGTCTCACTAGGCCTTGCCTGAGATGTGAATCATTCCCTCATCCAGCGTATCCATGCTGTATATGCTACCAGCCTGTTCATCGCTTAGCAACCTCCGTTATCAAATCAACAGTATCACAGAGTTTGCACATAGTACTGTTCACAGTTTCAGGCATCAAAGGGGGTCTTAGAAAGTATCTCCTATGGGTAAGGAGGGACTACCGTATTTTACAATTTTTTTAAATGGTCAGCTGTGAGCAACATCAATACTTGAAAATCATGTACATCATCATCATCTCCTGTTTATAACTACACAAGAAAAGATCCATATGGATGATCCAGGTGCTGCGGTGCATGCTTGCAGAGCCACCTCTTGGGCAATATAGCAAGATCCTATCTCAAAAAATTTAAAAATACATACACTAACAGGGGAAGATGATCGATGAGGCAATAATTTTCAGGAATCAATACCTTATAGTGGCTGAGAAGCATTTACTGAAGGCTCAAATTCTGGCTCTATCACCCACTGTGACCTGGATCAAATCACATCACTTCTCTGTGCCTCAGTTTCTTCACCTGGCAAAGGTGGGGATGCTAATAATATGTATCTCAGGGGGCTGCTACCAAGAGGGGAGGTGGACACTGGAAGAGCCCAACATAGAATGAGTCCTCATTCACATGCCGGCAACGACTGTCCTACAAACCTGACTCCATTCCCAAGTAATGATTTAACTAAGGAAGAAAAGTCCCAGTTACCTGGGAGGCTGAGGCAGGAAGAAGTGTGAGGCCAACCTGGGCAACCGAGTGAGACCTAAGCTACACGCGCCTGAGCTACACTGAGCACGTAGCCCAGGGGTACAGCATCCCCGGGTTCAATCCCTACTACCCCATTTTAAAAAAGGAAGAATAAAAGGAAGAAAGCAGAGGAAGAGACTGAGGAAGGAGAAATGGAGAAGAAAAAAAGAACAGGAAATAAACAAACAAACATGCCCGGTGGCCCCTCACAGTGTGGTATAAGGAATGCTTGGCGAGGCACAGGCCAGCTCCCACTGCTGTGTGACCTTGAGCAAGTCATGCTCCCTCTGTGAGCCTGGGTTTCTCAGCCACAGACCTTTCTAAGATCTGTGCTTCTGAGAATGGAGAGGAAGAGGATGATGGCGGACTCCAGGACCCAGGGCCGCTTACCTGGGCAGGAGGAGCAGCAGTCCCCCGGGGGCGGGGAAGAGTCGGTGCAGGCCTGCTGGCAAGGGACCTTCTCACAGCTCACCTCGCCCAGCTGTGGGAGCAGAAGGACACCCATGAAGCTGCGCGGTGCGTCCTGCCCACCCAGAGCAGCCCTCGGGAGCCTCCCACGCCAGCCGTGGGGTCCCACAGCCAGGTCCCTGTCTGGACTTCCATAGAAGGAGATGGCCAGATCCCAGGTCTGGGTAGTCAACCAGGGCTGAAGAGTGAGCAGCTGGTTCAAGGGTTCCCCGTGGCCAGGAGCAGCGAGGCCCGGGCCAGCTCACCTGGCACGTGCAGCGGGTACAGGGCTCATCGTCCAAGGTGAACACCTGGCCGTTCACCACCTTCCTTCCCTCATAGTTGCAGTCTGCAAGGCAGAGGGGACAGGCCCTGTAAGAGCGAGGGTGACCTGGGCGCCTCGGGCACAGGCGGCTTGTCCCACTCAGCCTGCACTCACCATGGCACACCGGGCAGCACTCGCCGTCGGGGTGGAAAGGGTAGGTGCAGGCGATGGGGCAGTCCACTGGCGAACAGGCCACCGAGCCCAGCTGCAGGACAAGAAAACACCAAGCCCTTCACAGAGGGCAGCGGAGGGGACACTAGGGAAGGCGCCATGTGCCCAGCAGAGCAGCCAGCGTGGGGGAGCCGTCTGGGACGGGGTGCGCCAGGGATGGCCGAGGTGGCAGACACTTGGTTAGAGTCCACTTCCTGCCAGAACGCACACCCCACAAGGGCAAGGCCTGGCTGGCCTACAGGTTCATCTACTGCTAGGCGTCTGTTGAACGGATGCATGAACTTCCCAGGAAAGGGGGTCACCAAGGACCCCAAAGGGCTGGGCTGTGGCTCAGGGGCAGAGCGCTGGCCTGGCATGTGTGGCACCCTGGGTTCCACCCCCAGCACCGCAAAGAATTAAAAATTTAAATTAAAAAAAAAATTAGGGAAGAAAACAGCCAGAAGCAAAGCTCCCTGCAGCATGTGGCTGTGGACGGATGTGGCCGACCAGCGAGGGTCTCTCTCTCAGGCCCCTGTGTGTGTACCTGGCTTCTCGAGCTTTCTGCACACCTTACCCCTTCCGTGCACCCCAGCTGAGGCTCACCCACACCCAAGACACTCTAGGTGGCTGTAAGCGCTTTCCCCCTCTGTTTTCCAAGTACTAAACTAGACCGTGTGGGTCGATCAGGCAGTATGGCTCGGGGTGTGCACACATAGGTCCCCAAGCGAGAAGGCCAGGGTTCGGAGCTCTGCATCTTGATTTACTAGTTGTGGAATCATGAGCAAAGGACTTGGTGCCTCTGTTCTCTCTTTAGAAAGAATGAAGTGCTGGTGCCATGAACTCTTGGATTCACTGGGTTCGTGTATCTCTCTCTTTTTTTTTTTTTTGATACCAGGGATTGAAGCCAGGGGCACTCAACCACTGAGCCACATCCCCAGCCCTTTTTATTTTTTATTTTGAGCAAGTCTCTTATTGAGTTGTTTAGGGTCTCGCTAAGTGGCTGAAGCTGGCTTTGAACTTGCGATCCTCCTGACTCAGCTTCCAGAGTCTCTGGGATTACAGGCCTGAGTCATGCATCGCTAGGGCTTAGAATAGGGACTGGCGCACAGGGAGGCCTCAAATGCTTGTTTAAAAGACTCTGAAACAGTTTGTGTTCCTGACCACTCCAGCAAGAGTCCCTGGGCCACATTTCATACTTGCAAGGAACCAGCCCCCAGACACTCCCTGGTAGCCCAGAAGCAGAGGACATCGCCCAGCCAGGGCTTAAAATAATTCCCTGGTCCTGGCTAATGATTCACCCTGGGCAGGCTGGAGGGAGCTGTCTTTCACCAGGCCCCAGGAGTGACCCTTCTTAGAGAGGGCTCTGAGTTTGGCCTCTGCAGTCAGGAGCTGGTGTCGGTGGCTGGGGCACTTCCAGAGCCAGGGGCCGGGGAAGGGTGGTCCGTACCAGGCAGATGCAGCTCAGACACGGGTCCAGCGCCGACGGGAAGGTCTCGTTGTTGTAGAAGATTCTGCCCATGTAGGTGCAGCCTGCCAGACAGAGCACGTGGTGAGCAGCAGCCAGGGCAAAGGTCTGAGGCTTATCTGGATAACAACCGTCAGGACATGCGCCTCCCTGTGCGGTGGCCTGGGGGTCAGGCCAGTGACAAAACACCCCTGGGGAACTGGTGTTGACTTTTGCTGTGCTGGATTTGGCAAGGGGTCACAGGCCTTGGCCTTCAGTGTTGTCACCCCAGATTGTGGGGAGAGGCCAGAGGGCATCAGAAGGAGAGCCTGGGAGACAGGAGGTCCCTGCCCTTCCCCACTCAGCCAAACCCAAACCCCATACCACAGCCTCTGGTTCCTGCACCCCCAAAGCTCAGTCTAAGACTCCACCAGGATGAAAGTCATCACGTGACTGGTAAACATGACCGCAGGTGGCAGAACCGTAGGAAAAGACTTCGGAAGAACACATTCACCTCGTACACATCTGTTAAGTGTGTGTGTGTGTGAGTGTGTGTGTGTGAGTGTGTGTGTGAGTGTGTGTGTGTGTGTGTGTAACCTTAAGGTTCCCAGTGGTGATGGAACTTTTCTTTTTTGTACTGAGGAGTACAAAAAAGAGTGCTCAACCACTGAGCCACATCCCCAGCCCTTTTTTATATTTAGAGACAGGGAGTCACTGAGTTGCTAAGTGCCTTGCTAAATTGCTGAGGCTGGCTTTGAACTAGCAATCCTCCTGCCTCAGCCTCCAGAGCCTCTGGCGTGCACCACTGAGCCCGGCTGGAACTTTTTCTTTTTTTTTCTTTCTCTATTCTCTTAAATTTCTGCAACTGCTAATTTTGAGATTGTGAAAAAGGTAAAAATTACTATTAAGAAAGCCAGCCTCGTTTTTATTTCCTCTCGTGGAATCTCTAATTATTTAGCAGATACAGTTCCTGTGTGGCCCCACCCAGGCCATAAGCCCTGAGTCTCCTTGGTTCTTCCCTCAGCACCCTTAGACTGCACCTGCTTACTTCTAGGAGCCTCAGTTTCCTCATCTGTATAATGGGGTTGCCCCACGGGGCTGCTGGGAGGCTTTCTTGATGCTCAGTGCAGAGGGGCCTGAGCACTGGGACCCTGTGCCTCGATGCCTGGGGGCGGGGGGGGGGGGTCTGGCCAGGAGTTACCTGCAGAACAGTCTGGGCAGCACTGTCCGGGGATGCGGATGGGGTGAGGGCAGGAGTCCACACAGTCTGTCGTCCGGCAGCTTACCGAGCCATCTGCCTGAAGGAAGGAGCAACTTCACCAAGACCCACCTGGACGCCAGGCCCTGCCTCCGGCCCCAAAGAGGCAGCTCTGCACACTGGCCATGGCTTGCCCTGAGGGCTCCAGGATGCAGCTGGGAGGTGGCAGGTCCCCCCAGAGAGGACCGCTGCTTAGGCAGAGTGACAGGAGCCTTCCTGAAAGGTTTCGCGTGTCTCGGGAGAGGGGAGGTGAGAGCTAGGACTTCAGTCTCCCCAGCTTCCTGTCCCTCTGCAGTGGCAGCCAGAGGCCGCGCCATCGCCCCCTTCCAAATTCTTGTCTCAGCGTTTCCCTGGATCCCTGGCTCCCCCCAACCCTATCGAGTACCATAAAACCCTATTTTTATAGAAAACCATTCGGCCGGAAATGTCTATTTCAGAAGACAAAAATGCCAGACAAGGTTTCTTTTCCTTTTTCTTTTTCAAGAATCTGAATGTTTATGACCCTTTATTTCACCCTCTTGTAAAAGGAGTGACGAAGGCGTCCTAGGGGAGAGAAGAGGCGTGAGACGGACTTTCCTCGCACTGCAGCCAGTGAAGTGCGCCAGCTGCAAGGCCGCAGGCACCTCGAGGCTGTGCGCAGGATCACCTGGAGGTGAAAAGGCAGACTCTGCCTCCAGGGATGTGGGCAGGGGCTGGGGACTGCATGTCCCGTGGGGGCCGCCAGCGAGCCCTTCCTTGCTGCTGGGGCATAGACCTCAGTTTGAGAAATCAAACTCCCAGGGACCCACAGTTGTTTTAAAGTGGCAAGGAGCCCAGCGTGCAGGTAAACCATGGGCTGAAACAGCCGCATTTCTTGGTAAGTAGCTGAGTTTGTGCTTCTGTCCATCTGACTCTCTAACTTCGCACCTTCTCCTGAACCACTTCTGATTAGGGGAGGGCGCGGGATTCGTGGACAGGAACATGACCTGCTTCACAGGGGCAGCGGCACGCACGGCCTGGGCTGCCCGGTGCCCGCAGCCAGCCACGCCCCGGGCCACCCTCTGGGAGGGCTCCTAAGTCTGACCCCAGGGGCAACAGCTCCCTGAATAAGCGGAGTGCACTGTCCCCAGCCGTCTACCCAGGACAGGACCAGCCCTTCTGGGAGGGAGGCTGAGCCTGGCCAGAGGCGGCTCTGCCTCTGGGGGTCGGGGAGCTCCTGTGGGCGAGGCGGCGGGACAGCGGGTAAAGCAGCTGAAGGCGAGCAGGTTGTCATTCACCTGGCAGATGCATAACTCACAGGGATCACCAGGTGACCAGATCTGTCCAATCGGAAACTCAACCCCGTTGTCGTCCAGAGAGCAGCCTGGCCGGGGACAGTGAGGGAGGAAGGAGTGGGCAGGACTGCCCTGGGGACCCACAGCACCGTCCCACCTCGGAGGACCCCTCACACTCACACAACCTGCTTCCACACACAAACATACTCAGACATAACACACAGACACACAAACCTACACACATGCTCAGCAGACACAACTCCCACACTCACACGAACGCACAGTGACGGGGCTGGGGCTGTGGCTCGGGGCAGAGCGCTGGTCTAGCACGCGTGAGGCCCTGGGTTCGATCCTCACCCCACATATAAATAAATGAATGAAATAAAGGCATTCTGTCCATCTACAACTACAAAATGCACATTTACTACACACAAATGTACACACTCCAGACACCATACATGACTCAAGCACACTAAAAATAACACAAACACACACACACACACACACACACACACACACACAGGTACACTTTCACACAGTTCTACCCAGACACCAGCACAAATTCACAAACACACACAGTCGCACACTACCCATCTTGGCAGCAGAAGCCGCACTCCCCCCTGGGCACCCCAGCCCTGCGCCCCCCCATAGCCCTGGCTGGGCCTCACCTGTGGTGGGCGTGGGCTCCCGGCAGGTGAAGCAGCACTGCCCAGGACCCAGCCACCGGTCCTCTCGGGGGCAGTCCAGCTCTGGACACGGTGTGAAGGAACACTCCACCTCCCCCTTCTGGAAGAGAGCCCAGGGCATGGCCTGACGGAGCTCCCTCCTGCGCCCCTGGGGGCTGAGGAAGAGGCTGGCGGGTGGCCACTGCCCTCCCCGCTCATGGGGAAGTGCTGAACCCCGGGGGAGCAGGCAGGGCTGGTAGGGCGCCCCCCAGCCCCAGCTGGGCCCTTCCCGCAGCCCCCACTGCCCTCCTCTCTGGCCCCCATCTACGCTCCTCTGCAGCCAGAGAGTCAGCAGGCCCCAGTCTGACCAAGTCACTCCACCACAAAATCCCAGCTGCAGGTGGCCCTCGGCTCCCCTGCAGAGGAGCCTGGGGGAGCAGCCGGCTGCCTCCTGCCTGTCCTGCCTCCCATCTGGCCTAGAACCAGCCTCCCCCCTCCAGGACCCCAGCCGGCCGCCTGCTCCCCTTCATTCTGTGCTGCTCCACCTCCCCCTGGGCCAGGTGACCCCCTGCCTGGCACGGCCCTCCCTCCGCTCCTGTCCCCTTCAGGTCCCCACTCTGCATCCCTCCCTCCAAGAAGGCTTCCGGTGCTGGTGACCTGGCCACGCCCGCCTAGGCCGGGGGCTCTGCCAGGGCAGTGCTTCAAGGAGCCTGGGGCTGGGGGATGAGTGGCCCTGCTGCCTCGGTCTCCCTTTGGGTCCCTCGTGGTGGTTTTCCCCGTCACAGCATCCTGGGTAAACCCCTGGCGGCCCCCCCTCCCTGTCACCTCAGCCACCCTACCTGGCAGACACAGGTGGTGCAGTCGTCACCACCCCCACTGAACACTGCCCCGTCTGCGTACCAACGGCCGCGGAAATAGCACCTCACTGCGGGAGAGAGGGAGAAGTGGCCCGAGGCCTTCGGGCTGGGCAGCTCGAGGAAGAGGGGCATGTGGGCAGGGGCCTGGGGTCCCACTTGGCATCACCTGCACCACCGGCCCCCAGCCCCAGAAACAAAAGTTGCAACTTAAAAACTGACAGAATCACGCAGTGACGCAGGCCTGTAAGCCCAGCGGCTCGGGGGGCTGAGGCAGGAGGATCACGAGTTCAAAGCCAGCCTCAGCAAAACTGAGGCACTAAGTGACTCAGTGAGACCCTGTGTCTCTCTCTCTCTCTCTCTCTCTCTCTCTCTCCCTCTCTCTCTCTCCCTCCCTCTCTTATTTTATTTTTTATTCTAATTTGTTATACCTGACAGCAGAATGCATTACAATTCACATTACACATATAGAGCACAATTTTTCACATCTCAGGTTGTGGAATGAGATGGACATCATTACCCTAAGTACATGTGTGAAGATGGGAATGGTGTGAATATACTTTGTATACAACCAAAGATACGAGACCCTGTCTCTAAATAAAATACAAAATAGGGCTGGGGATGGGGCTCAGTGTTCGAGTGCCCCTGAATTCAGTCCCCAGTACTTTCTTCCCCCCAAAAAAGGACTAGCTCATTAGTGGGTACACAGAGATCCCTCCACAACTAGCCAAGGAGCAATGCCAAGGGTGGATGCAAACCCCTTTCTGCCTGCCCTGAAGGTGCTTCCTAGGGCAGGGGGCAGGCCTGGCTCTAAGCACAGTCCAGCATCCAAACCACCGAACCACTGGGCATATAATAGGAGCTTAGTAAAAGAGGGCAATTGAAATGCTTCACTCAATCTGAATTTCTAAAGTAGAAGCCACTCTCTCCCCATCTCCTTTCCTCCCCCAACCCAACACACACTCAAAAGACACCCCTCCTTGCACACAGAGAAAAACATATCTCCAAGAGAGTCACTAACCTGGGACACAAGTACAGCAATCTGACTGTGGGAGGGTCTCACAGGGGCCAGGAGGACACTCGGGGGAGATGCAGGACACGTTTCCAGCCTGAGGTGGTGAAAGAGAGGGGAGGGAAGGAGGATGTGCGGGTTCTGCCACCTTCGGGTCCATCACAGACCAGCTCATGCCTCTCCCACCACACCTTTCTATCACGAGAGCTGCCCAGGGGACGCCACCTGAGAACTTCAAATGTCGCGTGGTCACACAGACTTGCTCCTGGGTTTATTATGGTGGGGCTCAGAAGGCGCCCCTTTCCAAGACATGTGGTTTCTCAAGAAAGGCCAGAAGAGAATGGAGAGCAAAGAGACGCAGACAAACAGCCTCACAGCAGAAGGTCTGCAGGGAGACCGGGCAGGGGAGCGCACAGGACCCTCCCACAGGGCAGGAGACCTCCCCTCACCTTCCGCGCACCTGAGTCTGGGCCGGAGTGCTCTTACCAGCTCTTCAAAGAACTGAATTTTAGAACAAAATTTTTTAATTTAAAGTTAAAATCAAAAAGCCCTTGGGGGCTGGGGATATGGCTCAAGTGTGCTCGCCTGGCGTGCGCGGGGCGCTGGGTTCGATCCTCAGCACCACATAAAAATAAAATAAAGATGTTGTGTCCACCGAAAACTAAAGAATAAATATTAAAAAATTCTCTGTCTCTCTCTCTCTCTAAAAAAAAAAAAAAAGCCCCCAACTTTGGAATGAACCAGACGTGAGTTCCAGCATCTGCCCCTCCACCGACAGGACTTTGGGCAAAGTACATCACCTCTCTGAGCCTCAGTCTCCCTGTCTGTGAGATGGGTGGAACCTGCTTCCTTCTCGATGTACACAATGTGGCCACCCACTACGCTCGGCCACCGTGTGTTAGGTACACAGGAAGAGCTCAGTGCAGGGTGCTGGCAGCTGTCCTGACCTTACACTCCAGTCCCACCATAGATGCCAGTCCACAAGCCGATTTTTTTTTGTGGCGGGGGAGGGTACCAGGGATTGAACTGAGGGGCACTCGACTCCTGAGCTGCACCCCCAGCCTTATTTTTTGTTTTATTTAGACACAGGGTCTCACTGAGTTGCTTAGGGCCTCAGTAAGTTGCTGAGGCTGGCTTTGAACTCATGATCCTCTTGCCTCAGCCTCCTAAGATGCATGATTACAGCCGTGCACCTCGTGCTGGGTTAGAACCCACTGTTAAAGAGACAGTCAGAGGGTGGCAGTGAGGGTTGGTGGACAGAGCTGGACTTAGGACTCACTCAGACCTCAGCTCAAATCCTAGCTCTGATATTTCCCAATGCCAAGGGTGGATACATCTGTTACAGTCTTTGCATCTGTAGCAGAGGGATAGTAAAGCTGGCCTCAGGGACCCCAGACAAGGGATCAGATGAAAGACACCCATGCTGCACACAGTGGGTGCTCATGATCAAATATGCACAACAGCACTCTGGCACATAGTAGGCACTTAATAACCATCCTTGCAGGCGTGGAGCGCCTAAAGCAGAATACACTGGACAAACCCAGCGTGGTCCTGAGTTTTCTCCCTTCCAAACCGAACACCTTTGATTGTGCTGGCAAATATTTTGCCTGGAGAGAACAGGCTCCCTGGAGGGAATTTCATCCCGTCCCTTCCGAACAGATGGACCCTGTTCGCCTGGTGGCTCTTTCTTCCCAGCGCCCTGCAGTCTCCGGGCTGGACGCTGCAGGTTCCGACCAAAATCCACAGCCTGGGCACCCTCCCTCCTGGGGCACAAGCTTACCTTGAACATCTGGGCTCTCCCCCTTCCTCTGAAACCCCTAAAGGTTAAGAAAACACCCAGGAGCCTTCTGGGATCTGATGCCGCTTACCAGACAGACACAGACCGTGCAGTTCTCGTTGGGAGGTGAAAACACGTCGCCTTCCGCTCTGACGGCGCCACTGTAAAAGCAGCCTGGGGAAGACAAACAGGAGGGGCTCAAGCCCTCCTCAGACAGGAAATGAGGTCCAGGCCTAATGCACCTGGATGTCTCAGCAGTAGCAGATGCAGGGTCCCTACACTGTGGAACAACAGGGGAACCCTGGGGCTCTACCTATTGCCACCTGCAAGGATCAGCTTCTCTGGTGGCTCCGGGAGGGTCCACTCACATCTGGTAAAGCCACAACTGTCTTAAGACTGCAGTGTCTTATCCCCATCAGGGAGGAAAGACAAAGGACAGCCCTGCGCTCACACCTAGCCTACCGGCTCAGTTTACCTGGGTGACCCTGGACACGACGCTTTGCCTCTCCAGAACTCCCAGAACTCTGACACTTTCACCACAGAATGGAAATATCACCCAGTGGGAGACTTGGAAGGATCTGCAAGCTAGGAAAAGCTTGCAGATAAGCCCCAGTACTTCACATCCAGGGCTCAGTACCCAGTAAGGACATACTAAAAGATGTCATTAAGAAAATCAGTAAAATAAGTGAACTTATATTTCCACGTCCAACCTTGGCAAGACTTTTTTTTTTTTTTCCTGTAGTGCTGGGCATTGAATCCAGGGCATGCTGGGCAAGGGCTCTACCACTGAGCCACATCCCCAACCCCCTTGGGAAAACTCTATAACTGCTCAAGGCCCAGCAACCTCAGCATCATATCACCCGGAGATTCAGAGACACGCAGATTCTCAGACCCAACCCAGACCCACCAACTGGGAGACTGTGTTTTAATAAGAATCTGGGCAATTTGTGTACAAAGCGGATTTTGAGAAGCTCGGTTGAAGGAGCTTGGGTCTCTATCCCACAAGCCATGGGAAGTAAATAAAAAGTTGCAAGTAGTTGGGGGTGTTCGGTGCTGGGGATGGGACCCAGGGCCTGTGCATGCAGGGCAAGGGCTGGACAGAGCCACTCCCCCAGGCTGTGCAGGAGTTGAAACAGCTGCTCCTCCAGCCAGGGGCAGGAGTTAGGCAGGGGAAGGAGACAGCCAGGTGAGTCTGGAGACTCACTCTGTGAATTAGTGAAGCTCAAGAAGGATGCCCAGAAGACAAACAGGACGGTCCTCTTGAGGGGCACTATGGCAGAACCAGGCGCTTCTCCAAGTGTGGTCCCCAGAGCGTGACCCCGTGGTGCATGCCTGTAATCCCGTCAACTCAAGAGTCGGAGGCAGGAGGATCACAAGTTCAAGGATCAAGTTCACGTATGGCTCCCAGGTGAGAGCAGGAAGAGGGCCTTATTGCCTTGGCAATTGAGACCCTGTCTCAGAATAAAAACTTAAAAGGGATTGGGGCTGTGGCTCAGTGGTAAAGCACTCCTGGTTTCAATCCCTGATTCTGGGGTAAAAACAACCAAAAAATAAAATAAAATAAAATAAAAGTGGCCTCCAGCCCAGCAGCCCCTGGGAGTTTGTTAGATGTGCACATTCTCAGGCCCCCAGATGTGCACATTCCCAGGCCCCCAGATGTGCTAATCAGGGGGCGGGGCAAGGAATCTTCGGTTTACAGGGTCCTCCATGTGATTCCAGTGTAAGGGACAACTGCAGAACAGCAGGACCGCAGGAGGGCCAGGGGAGGGAAGAGGCAAACTGCGTCCTTCCCGCTCTTACCTGTGCACAAGGGGCAGCACCCCCCATCTCTGGGGGGAATCGGATGGGAGCAAGCAGCTTCACATCTCACCTCTCTGCAGGTTACCTGTCCATCCTGGAAGCACAGCAGGAGTTGCAGCCACCACCAGACCCCAGGCCTGACACCAGGACAGCCCAGGGAGCCCTCACACCCACCTCACACCAGCACTGGGAACACCTGGGCTCTGTCCAGTGGCTCCCCGACTCGTGCACGGCTCCCAGGTGCCAGCAGGGAGAGGGCCTGGCTGCCAGCCTCGGGCTCCCAGGGCCCCTTGGTGAGGAAGGGGTCCCTACCACCTCCCCCTGGAGGAAGGAGGGAGGCCTGGGGGTCCTCAGCAGGGCGGCACTAGGCCCTGGGGTGGCCATCAGGGTGGACAGCAGCCGGGTAGGAGCAGAAGGGAAGAACGAGGGTGGTGGCAAGGTGGGAGATGGCAGGTGGGTCATCCTGGTTCCTGCAGGAGGCCCTGGGGCCCCCGGAGGAGGGCTTTGTCCTGGGGACAGGGCTGGCCTTCCCGACTCAGGCAGCAGCAGAGGCATCTTGTTGGGGTGCTGCCGGGGCTGCAGGATGGCAGACGGGGCCTGCACGGCTTTCGGCAGAGCTGGAACAGAGGCGCAGGGGTCTACTGAGGAGGAGTAGGGCAGAGGTGGGGCCCAGGGTCAGGTGGGGCTCCGCTCCACCAGTCACTGTCTCTGGACCTGGTTCCTGATGGACACAGGGGTCTAACGGTGAGCCGCTGGGGGCACCCTGACAACCACGTGGGAAGACAGACAGGAAGGTGGCCACGAGCTGGAGGCCACAGGCTGGCGCGGCTCTTTCAGACACTGCACGACCAGGCTGACCAGATCTCCTTCCTTGCTTGCCACGGAGTGGACACAAGTTTCCCTGAGCCTGGGATCCACCCTGGGACTAACGGCCCCCGGCTCCTATGTCCTGATGGGCCAGTGTGTCCCCTGCTACCCCACCTAGCTAGGGCTTCCTCGGCGCTGGAGATGGAGCCCTGGGGCCTGGTATCCTCCAGCCTCACAGTGTGTGAGGAGGCAGGAGAGAGAAGGCAGAGGCCAGGGCAGGAGGAAGGGAGGGCCGGGAAGGGCCGGTCAGCGACCATGGGTAGGTGTGCTGGTAGACGAGTGGGTGGCTCTGAAGTGGGGGGCATAACAGCCGCGCCCACCACCTACACAACTGCGGGTACACATGTTCCCAGGCGCCCAAGCATAGCAGAGCCCTAGGACGCCACTGTCCAAAGCAGTTGTCCTGGGGCTCAGGTTACTGGGCTCTGACGTCACACCTTTCTCTATCACCACGGGTTTCTTTCCTCTTAACCATAAGGAAACATGAAGATGGAGTGGAAGGAAACACAAGGAGGAGGGCGGACACCGGAAATAATGGACAAGACGAACTGAACAAAGAGGGCCTAAGGACCTGGGGACCTGGGGACAGGACTGGTGACCTGGGGACGGGGCCTGGGGACCTGGGGACGGGCCTGGGGACCTAGGGATAGGACCTGGGCATCTGGGGACAGAGCCTGCGGATCTGGGGACGGGGCCTGGCGCTGGGCAGCTAGGCCTGGGGCTAAGAGCTGGACCCGGCACTCACCTTCACAGGACACACGGTCGGCTCGAAGCCTAAAACCAGGGCGGCAGGAGCACAGGAAGCTGCCCACAGTGTTGTGGCACGAGTGGTGACAGACTCTCCTCTCCTGCGGCCTCCGGCACTCGTTCACATCTGCAGAAGACCCCGGCCGCTAGTCTGGCTGGGAGCCCTCCTTGCCATCCCTTAGTCAAGAGGCTGGGGGAGTTTTCCTGCCAGCTTCTTGCCGGGTCCTCCCCTGCTCCAAGGTGCAGGATGTGACTCCGTCGGCAAAAAACGGGGCCAAATCCAGCACTAGACACCTCGGAGGTTTGTGCATGCAGCAGTCATCTAATGGGTGCATCCACAACTCATCCCCAGCACCTCGCAGCCATGATCAGGGTAGACAGTAGGAACAAGACCTGCTGGGGATCTCACTCCACACCTTCCACTGCCCACTTTTCCTTTCTGAGAAAGGACCTCAAGACTCACTGTGCTGCTCCAAGTGGACTTCAGGACCAACACCTAACTCCACGGGGACAGAGTCTCTTTGAAGCCCAGGGGACCCCCACCTTCAACCCATGAGCCAAGCTCAAGCCAATCTCTTTCCGGAAATTTCCGCTAATAAGCTGAGAAAACAGGGGTCTCCTTCTGAATCAGAGGAATCAGGTATAAACATGCTTTATTTACCCCGGGGAACAAAGGAGGCCAAGAAAAGGGGTGAGCAGGGAGTCCTTGGTGTATCCGGGAGAGATCGGGTGGAGGAGAAACCTAGTGGGATGACGGGGGCCGGTGGCCAGGAGAGGCCGCCACAGGGTCTCGGTGCAGAGCAGGGCTGACCCGGACAGAATAGAGGCGCAAACCCTTGGGATTCCAGGAGACCCGGAGGCCTAAATGTTGACCTTCCAGGTCCAGGCGCTGACCCTGTCCATCTTGCTGATGGGCAGCCTAAGTGTGCAGACCTCAGGGTCCTGACCTTACCTACGCACGAGTGCCGGTTGCCATGGAGATGGAAGCCGGTGCGGCAGGAACACTTGTAGCTGCCGATGCTGTTCCTGCACCTCTGCTGACAGGGGGTGCCCAGGCATTCGTCGGTGTCTGTGAGGGGAGCACAGGCTGGCATCCACCTCCCCATGGAGCTTTAGAAAGGGGCGGCCCCCACCCCACTCAGGGCGGCAGGGGACGTCCTTAACCCCCATGTCCCGTCTAACAGTCCCGAGACTCCCTTACCCTCACCCAGCCCTGACCACCTGCATCTCCCAGCTGGAGAACAGACAGCCTCTAATGCATCTCCCGGCCTCTACCTGTGCTCCTTCCCAGCCTCCTCACAGGACCCCCAGGATGTTCTTGCCTAAAGGCACTTCTCATCCGACACTTCCTGCTCAAACCCCTCTGGGATTCCCATGCACAGCCCACCACAGAGGTGCTCACAAGGACTTTAAAGACAGTCCTGTGGTGCACACCTATAATCCCAGCACTTGGGAGACTGAGGCAGGAGGATCGTTGAGTTCAAAGCCAGCCTCAGCAATTTAATGGGAACCTGAGCGACTCAGTGAGACCCTGCTCAAAATAAAAAAATAAAAAGGGCTGGGGATGGGGCTCAGTGGGTAAGTGCCCTGGGGTTCAATCCCTGATACAAAAAAAAAAAAAGCTGTCTCTGGTCTACACAGCCTATCCGGCATCCTCCCCAGCCCTTACCATCACTCTAGGTTAATTAAGTCCTTGCCGTCTTCCAAACACAACCCACTTTTGCAGATTCCTCCACCTCCACTTTTCTATCTGCCCTGGATGCCTTTCCCTTATCTGGCTAGAAAACTCTTACATCTACTAACTCAGTTCCTGAGCACCTTCTCGGCACACGCTTCCCTGGGCTCGTGTGTGGAACTGTTCACCAACACGAGTGGGTGAGCTCTGGGACACTTGCCCTGCAGAGGACCAGGCCGCAGGTAAACGGAACAAGGCAGGCCTGTTTACCCAAAGGTGGAAGATCTTTAAGACCAACGGTTCAGGAAAAAGAAAACAGTGGAAGAAGACCGGGTTCAAATCCCAGTTCTAATGTGCTCTTGGGCAAGTTAGTTGATTTCTTTAAGCCATGGAGATAAACGGTGTCACCATCATGGAATAATTTCAGGGATGAAATGAGAAAATACAGGGAAAGCACAGAGCCGGGGACCAGGACAGGAGAGTTGGGCAGGGCACTCAGTGCTGATTTGAGTTGTGCCCCCTGAGATTCCTTGCTGTGATGGCGTCCGGGTGCCATCTTTGGGAGACAGTTAGGTTAGATGAGGCATGAGGGTGGGATATCAAGAGTGGATTAGTGTCCTCGGAAGTGACACCAGGCTGCCTCTCCCCTCCTCCTTTGCCATCCTGTGAGGACATGGCAGGACTGTCATCTGTAAGCCAGGAAGAGACTCCTCACCAGGAATCACATCCACTAGTACCTTGAACTTAGACTTGCAGCCCCCAGAACTGGGAGACGAAAGCCCTGGTGTTGGACCCCCAGGCTGCAGCCTTTTGTTACGCAGCGGGAGCTGACTGCGGTGGAACACCAGGGGTAGTCTACGCTGAGAGCGGAGGGTAGCCATGGAGGGAGGGTCTGGATTGGCACCTATGACTTTTATTGTTTTTCAGATTGTGAAAGTTTATTTATGCTTTATGAAAATTTCACATGCAAAGAAAATAACAGCACAGAGTCAAGGGGGTGTTTCGTCTCCTCTGCCTGGTGTGAGACTGTCTCCTTATATAACCTACGTCAGTGAGTCACCTGAAAAGGAGGAGCACTTATTGTAAAAGATCTTATCCGGCTCAGGTAGGAGGGGAAGTCTCTTTCCTGGGCTCTCACAGTCCTTAGGCTTCATCCCTACCTTGTTCTTCCCCAAACTGCCATACAGGGTGGGGTTTGGGGTCCTACAGCCTGGGTGTCCCCAGAGCACCAAGGCAGAGAGAACCAATGCATGCAACAGGCTGGTGACTCCATGACAACGATCCACCCTGGCCCCTGCATCTGCTCCCACCCAGCCCTCCCAGCCCTCTTTCATCTGGGGGCTCCACCCAGTGAGTCTGCTCCCCTGCTCACCCCTGCACCCTGCAACAGCAGGGTCAGAGCCAGGGCCTAAGGGCCCCACTGGGCTTCAAACCCCGGCTCCACCTTTACTAAGAGTCTTGGTTTCCCCATCTGTAAAGGGGGATGGTACAGCATGCCACTCAGGGGACTGTGGCACGGAGAAAGTATCGTGCAGGACTCATCTAGAGCCCCCACCTCTCCTCTGTCCACTCACCCTGGCAGCTGTGACGGTCTGCGGCCAGCTGCATGCCCGGCCCGCACTCGCACACGAACCCACCCTCGGTGTTCACGCAGTGGCCCTCGCAAGAGGAGCTGAGGCATTCATCGATATCTGGGGAGAGAAGATGCTTGCACAGCTCACTCTGAGCGTGGCCGTGACTCAGGGAAAACTGACCCCAGGCGGAACACGTGCCCACACTGGGCCTGCCCTTGGCAGCACGGAAGCCGGTCATCCTGCAGGAAGAAAGAGCAGGACCAGGAAAGACATCCGGCTATGAGAGAGGCCGAGGGGCTGGGCCCCGCCCGACCACGCAGATCTGATGACCTCAGGACGGCTGGGATAGAACAGTTTCCGGTGACCCCAACTGTGGGGCACCCCTCAGGCCTCTCCAAAGAGCAGGGGCCAGTGGACAGCAAGGCTGGTTGAATTATCCAGTGTCACTGCCTTAAATATTCATGGAGCACCGGCGAGGGGGCCCAGGGACCAGGAGCATCAGGAGGAGACGGGGATGGAAACGCCACAGCGCAGTGGGGTGCTCGGAGTCTGCACTGGGCCCCGCGGGGCTGAAGCTCAGATTCCTATCAAGGCAGTGGGAGACAGGGCTAGGGTGAGACCAGGCTGTGCAGCCCAGAGGGGTGCTGCCCAGGAGGTGAGGGGAGCTGGGAGGCGGGACTCCGCAGATCCTGCTGCGGGCATCCCTCGCTCAGCACCAACTGGGGCTTCCAAGGATCTACAGGACCAGCTCAGCCCACTTCAGTTTGCCCTTGAGTCTCCCCACCACCTGGCCCTCACGCTCAAAGGACACCTCCACGCTCTTTCTCCCTGCTGGGCCTCTGTCTGGCACCTAAGTGCTCTTGGGGGGGGGCAGGCCCTCTGAGGCCACGCCCACCGCCTCCAAGGAGCCCACCCGACTAACCCCATCCCAGGGGAACCTCATGGCTGCGGCCGGCACTACCCTGTCCTGTGCTTCCTTTGACATTGTGTGTGCCCAGTGTGCATCTGCCGTGAGGAGCACGAGTGGAAAGCAGTCCCCAAGAAAGTCACGCTAGCAAGATGGGTGGCTCTGCGGCTTCTCCTTTCTGGAGGATGCGGTACAAGCAGCCTGGAGATCCAGATCCTTGACAAGACCCTTTCAGCCAAGAGTCCTCCTGGGAAACAGTCAGACAAGCTGGCGGGAAGCCTCTTCACTGCAGCATTATTTTTTATTATTATTATTATTATTATTATTATTATTATTATTATTATTATTACAGACCACCTGGGAGAGGGGAGGTGGCCAGCTAGGAACCAACAGCAACTACAGCGCCACGATGGCAGCCCTTAAGAACAGGTCAAGCCTGTTCCAGCAGCTCCAGAGGCGAGACAGAAGGATCTCAAGTTCAAAGCCAGCCTCCACAACTTAGTGACAGCACTAAGCAAGACCCTGTCTCAAAATACAAAAGAGCTGAGGGTGTGGCTCAGTGGTTAAGTGCCCTTGGGTTCAATCTGCAGTACCAAAAAAAAAAAAAAAAGAATTATGTCAAAAGGAATATTTGGGGGGCTGGGACTGTGGCTCAGCGGTAGAGCGCTCGCCTAGCACAGGCGGGACCCGGGTTCGATCCTCAGTACCACATAAAAATAAAGGCATTGTGTTGTGTCCATCTACACCTAAAAAAATAAATATTAAAAAAAAGGATTATTTGGGGATTTCCATACTATGAAGCTAAGTGGGAAAATTAGTGAACAAAATCTACAGCTGAGATATGATCCAACTTTATAAAACACACACAGATGCATGCTTTATACATACCCATATAACACACACACCCAGGGAAGAGGGCAGAAAAAATACTGCATTTTAACAGCAAGCATCTCTGGGTGGGGCACCCAGGGGATGTCTATTTTTATCTTTTTACCCTTATTTTCCAAATGTTTGCAAATAAAATATCATTTACTTTCTACTCACAGAGGGAAATAGTATTTTTACAAAGTTAAAACTAAAAAAAAAAAAAAAAAAGTTTTTGTAGCCCTGGAAAGATAGGCAAGAAACCGGTTCCTCTTAAAAATCATAAGCAAATTCTAGTTTTACAAAAGAATAATTATTGAGTTTTGCTTTGTCCATCTTTCAGATGTCACTTTCCCAAGGAGCCGTCCCTGCTCACCTGACCCTCAGCCTAGGCACCAGGGTGGCCCCAGCATGCTGCACTTCCCCAGTTACAGTCCCCATTATATTGAGCTGACCTTGTCCTTGTCCCCTTTCCCCATCTTTGGAAGCCCCATAACAGCAGTGACCAACTAATTGTCCTCTGACCCTGGCCCAAGCTCAGGTCCTGCCCTTAAGAGGTGCTCAGTAAATATTTGTGACCTAACAAGAGTGACAGCCTCTTCCTCCGCAGGCCATCCTGGCTCAGCCTCCAACTCTCTGGAGTCCATCTCAGCAGGATGGGAGGACACATAATCCCCCTCCCCTCCCCCATGGCCCCAGGCCTCTCACCTGTGCACCTGATGCCAACAGCTGTCTCTGTCATGGAGAAACCTAAGGGGCACACTCGGGCCACCTCCTGACAGCCACCATGGTTACAGGTAAGGTCACAGCCATACTCCCCGCAGGGGCCATGGGCTTCTGAAACAGGCATGATACCAAATGGTGAGCACCTGCCAACAGCACAGGCTCCAGGTGGCCGTCCCAGCCCCCCTCCCACCGAGGCTCCTCCAGAATCCTGTTGGAAGGGTGTTCCAACCCAGCTCTGCTATTCCCTAGCCTTGTGGCCCAGGTTAAGACAGAACGTCTATGTCTGGGCTTCATTCTCCTTAACGTGGGCATAAAAATGCTCCCTAGGGGCTGGGGACATAGCTCGGTTGGTAGAGTGCTTGCCTCACATGCACAAGGCCCTGGGTTCAGTCCCCAGCACCACTCCCCCCCACCACCACCAAAAAAAAAAAATGCTCCCTAATAGCAGTGGTTGAAAATAACAAGCTAGCACCCAAAGTCTGCCGCGTGACCTCAGCAAGTCCCTAAGCACTTAAGCTAAGTCCCCGAGCTAATTCAGGTGTTCCTGTCAACCACTGACCGTCCTGTCCCCGTTACCTGGGCAAGTGGCCCCTTGCTCTCCGTCCTGGCAGGAACACACATTGGGAGCGATGCAGACTCCACTCCCGCAGCCGAAGGAGCAGAGAGCTGAGAGGAGAAATGCAGGTAAGGAGTTGGGGTCCCCCGTCTGCCCCTCAGACCAGGGACTGAGAGCCCTGGCAATGCACCCTGCTCACGTGTACCGAGAGGGCTCAGGGCACATGGATGGCCACTTACGCAAGGTGCAGTGCCCACTGCCCATGGAGGGTGCCCAGCCAGGGCAGCAGCCACTCCCAAAGCCAGAGAGGCAGACGTGGGGGCCCAACCGGCGTCTGCAAGAGAGGAGAGAGCATTTTCCACATTCTGTCCGGGAGGACACTGGTCAACTGCAAAGCCTCCCAGACAGTCTGTGAGTCAATTAACAAACAGTCCTCCAGAACCCCCTGGGGAAAACAATGGGAAGTTTTCAAAGAAAAATGTCAGTCTCTCCTGGAGGCAGGACAAAGACAAAACGTGTGAGAGAACAGATACCAGCTTCCTATGGATGTCTTCCCCATGAACATGAATAGTGGCCTGGAGAGGGAACTCTGAGCTGAGGACACACGCTGAGGCTCCCAAGATGGCTGCCTCAGGACCTTTGCACTTGCAGTTCCCTCTGTTGAGAAGGTTCTTCCTCAGACGCATACCCTGCTCACTCTCACCCTTTACACAGGTCTCTGCTCATCATCTCACAGAGACCCTCCTTGCTTTATTCTTCTCCATAATACTTCCTGAGACACTATTTGTTAACTTGATGATTGCTCATTGTCTGTCTTCCCTATGGCTCCCTGAGAACAAGGGCTTCTTTTTAGTTGTTCATGCCAGTACCACTAGCCATGCAAAGCACATAGTAAGTATTCAATAAACGGCTGCTGAGGGAAAAGTTGGAAGTCGGGAGGGCACCCCGGGGCACCAGAGAGCCACCCAAAGTTCCCCGAAAGAGGGTCTGCTCCATCAGGGACACTGAGCTGGGAGTGAAGAACCCAGGGTCCAAAAAGGACAGAAGTCCAGACAGGCCTTCAACTGGGTGTTGGCTGCTGGTCAAGGCATGGTTGTAAAGCCACGAACATGCCACTGTCCCCACCTACAAGGAACGTTGGATCGTCAAGGAGCCAGGTAATGAGAATACAGAGTGACAGTGCCTTAGTGGGCTGGACAATGAAGCCCTGAGGAGGGCCACCGGAGGGGTCCTGAAGTGCATGCAGCATAGCAGCTCAGGTGAGAGGGGACACAGACTGGTGACTGGCACTGACTGTTCCCTAGATGGGCTGCACAGGGGCCATACATCCAGCCCAGGTCTCTGCCCACGTTCAGAAGCTGGGGGGCTGTCATTCTGCCAGGCGGGCATTTTTAGAGCACCCACCATTGCTTATTCCTACACCAGCCTCTGGGGACATGGGACAAGACAGATGTGCCCTCTCCTTGGAGAGAATCGTCTATGACAACTGTGGTGTATTCTGGAAAGGGAAGCTCAGGGGATCGTGGCAGTACAGAAGTCTGTGGGAAACTGGCCCTGGAGCCCAGGGAGCCTTTTCCGTGTCTCCGGAGTCATGGGGAGGGGGTGCTTGTCTCACCCATCCCCTCGCTGGAGCCACACTGGCAGCAGCCAGGGAGGAGGGGCTGGCAAGGGGCCGGCAGTTCCAAGCTCCTCCAACAGCTAACCAGCTGAGCCTCTGGGGGCTCTGAAAAGGACAGGCGGTGCCCCCAAAGCAGCAGATGGCAGGGTTCGCGGGAGGTTGGTGGCATTGCACCCTCAGGTAGGAAGGAGTGTAGCGCCACTAGTGCGTCCCAAGGAGTCTCCCATGGCTGGCGGTAACCAGAAGACAGGTGGCAGGAGCCTGTGTGCCACCGCACAGCCTGTACCATCTGAGCAGGAACTGGCGGGGGCTGCGGAACACACGTGCTAGATGCAAGCCTGGCGGGGCAGTCCCCACCACGCGCCCGCCCCCGAGGACGTGGCCTCCGGCCAGGCCGCCCGCTGACACCGTGTTCCCTCACTCCGAGCATCACGCACACAGGCTCACCGCCTGCGACCGCTGGGGAGGGGGCAGCGAAGGGCCCCACCCCCTCGCACACACCGGCGGAAACCAAAGTGTAACCCAGAGAGACGCCGGTGGCTCCAAGGTCCACTGAGCGCGCGGGAGTCAGGACACAAGGAAAGCCCCCAAGCCCAGAGCGGCGGGCGCAGCACGGAAACCAGGTACTGCCAGGGCGGATCGTTCTGGAGCGAACTCCAGCCAGTCCAGAGCTCAGCGCACATCCCGGGGGTCCCTTCGTCAGGGATTCGCACCCTCAAGGCGCCCTTGGGCTCAACCAGAGTCTGGGTCTCCGTCTCCCCCAGGTCAGTCCCAGCCAGAGGTGCACGACAGTCACTGACTTGAGGCACAAGTTGCTATCTTTCCGGAGCCCAGGGGGTGCGCCGGCGCGAACAGAGCCCCGGAGGATGCCCGATCCCCCCCCCACCCGGCTGCCCGCAGCTGGGGGGCATCCCTCGGCGCCTCGGCGCTCCACGCCTGTTGCGCTCCCCTGAGCGGCTGTGGCGGGGCGCGGGGCGCGGGGCTCTTACCTCTCCGGTGCGAAATGCCCGGGCAGCTTCCTCCCCGTGTAGCCTCGGGCCGGGGTCTCCGGCAACAGGAGCGCGGCGCAGGCGGCCCGGAGGAACAGTCCGGCCCACATGACCAGAGGCTGCGGGTCTCCCCGGCTCCGCTCAGCTCCGGCGCCACGCGCGGGGGAGGGGGCTGCGGGCCCTCGCCCCTCCTCCTGGCGCGGAGGGGAGCGAACCAGCGATCCCCGAGCTGGCACGCGGAGCCGAGCAGGGGGGCTGGGGACGCCGGGAGGAGGGGCCCGGGGGCAACGGCGAAAGGCTGGGAAGTTTCCCGCACCACCGAGCGGAACACAAAAGGCAGCTCCGCAGGCCAGCCAGCCAGCCGGTGCCTCTCCCGGCGGCGCGGAGCCGGGGCGGGGGCAAAGATCAGGGACCCCTGGGGGCGGAGTTCAGCCCTAGGCCAACACCCCCAGCCTGGGTTTGGGAGTCGGCTTTCTGCGAAGGGCTGCGGGTGTCAGACCGAGGCCCTGGTCCGAAAGAAACTTCGAAAGAAACTTCGGGAACAGGGCTAGCAGCAGGACTCTGCGTGCCCTGGGGCATTGCCCGTCTCAGAGGAACCCTAGACGCCTCTACTGTCAGGAAGGGAGAATCGTGGAGATCCGAACTCAGGACGCTGCGTCGTCTCGCCCTCCGCAGTTCTAGGCTTGCCCTCAGACTCCCAGCAGGTCTGCACCCGGGCCCTTGCGTGCGTGGACTGGTGGGTCCGCCAGCTCCCTGGCCAAATCTTCAACTTACAGGCTATTTGAGCACCTCGGGGTCAGATGGCCAGGCTCCCCGGGGCGAGGCGGGCGGGGAGCCAGGAAAGCAGACCTGGAAGGCTCTCTTTAGCCTCCTTTTACAGCTGGCGAGTCAGAAGCTGGTAAGCTGCTAGGGGTTTAGGTAGGGAGTGAGAGCCCATCCAGTGGGACGCTGAAAGGAGAACCAGATTTTACCTTCTGCGGGGACCAGGAATCTTCCCAATTAGTCAAGTTTTTGCATAAATTCCCTGGATAAGGAATTCAGTATTTGTCAAAAGCAGCGAATCCCATTTTGAATAAGCTGGGTTTTTTGTTTTGTTTTTTTCTAAAAGTGTCTACTTCCCAAATTGGCCAATTCTTTTGGTTCTGCCTCCTCCTGTCACTTGACATTGGTGGCCACAAATAAACACTGGGTGCCTGCCAACTGTGACCTGGACACTCCCCTCCTTAGATGCCCCAGACTTTTATGCAGCCAAATGTGGCTTAGCTGTTTGGGCAACCTTATGATGCTGTCAGTTCATGACACGCTGTTTTCAGTAAAGGAAAACCTCAGGAGTGTGTGTGTGTGTGTGTTGATGTTGATGTCAAGTTTTCAGTGAGTCAGTTGCCAGAGTGTTCTGTATCATAGGTTGAGTGTGACCTCCATGTGTATGTGCCTTGAGTCCTAGGACAACTTTCCTTCTTGCTTCAAACATCCAAAGGTCACCTTGCCTCCTCACTGCCAACTGGACCACTCAGTTAAACAGGCACTCCTCCTTCCTGGCCCCTCACCAGTTTCCTTAACACAGACATCATGGCTCATGCCGGCTTTCTCAGCACCCTCCAGCACACCTAGCAACCTCCATTCTGAACTCTCATACTTTAGGTAGGCCCGCCCCCTCCTCCATCCTGTAAGAATCATTCTCTGGTAAGGTTTACTCTGCACCGTCTACAAGCAGATAGAAGAGGCTTTATGCAGCTTTGTGTTAGAAGCAGGCCCTCATCACCCCATGAGGAATTCTGGATACTTAGCAGGTATGGAATTCCTCCGAGGAATCCCCAGGCCCCTTTCGGTGCCACTGGACTCCCTTCATTTCTCCTTTCGCTTCTGGACATTCACCTTGCTCCATGGGAGCTCCACAGCTGGCTCCTTTAGTTTTGCTTTTGCTCTTCTTTTTCTTGTCCTCCTGTTTGACCCTGAGCTTCTCGGTTTGGATTAAGAGGCTCTAACTTAACACTTATCTTTGAGGACTAGTTTGGGCATATCCTTTAATTCAGGTTCCTCAGTGTTTCTTCCCCACTTCTGTGGCTTGTGGCTTCTTGGGAACAAAAGGGACCCTCCACTGAGGGTGGAGGATCCAAGTTGCTGGCTGCAGACTGTCGGCCTCTGGCTCAAGACCCTTCCAAATGGTCATGTGATGAGTCAGTGTTTCTATTATTCTCCCAAAGGTCCCTTCACGCAGAGGCCTGGAGTGAGGCTAGCTCATCAGCGCCTACATGGAACAGAGCCTGTCCAGCTGGCTGCAACAAGGCTCCAAAGACAACCTTTCACCCCTAGAGAGGTGATTAATAGTCTTTAAGAGGGGTGGGAGTGTGGCAGCAGAATGTCAGTGTCCAAAGGGTTGCTGGAATCCAATCCCAAGTGAATACACCCAAGACTAGGAAACAAAAAACAGCAAAACATGGCAAGGACTTCCAAATTCAATACACTGAATACTGCCACTGAATACTGAATGTAGTGGGTCCCCGTGGCCATGGGTCAGACCACTAAAGAGCACCAGAATCATCCTCCCACCACATTCTTTTTGATATTGGCACCTTATAGTCAATCCACCCATCCAGGATTAAATTTAAAAAATAATCACAATCCGAGACTGCTGCTTGCCTGCCTCATTAAAGCTTGTCTCTGGCATGGGGCAGGCCTTTTTCAAATTCAAACCATGACTTTAAGAATTCAAATCAAAGTATTGAGTTTCAAGTTCAAAACTGTGGCTTTTGACATGCTATTTTCTCTCTGAAGACCCTTACCCCCCACCCTCAGAAGTCTCAGGAGAAGGGGAAAAAGAGGGCAATAAAATTTTTAAAAATGACTCCTGGGCAGGAGCCTTACTTAGGAAGACCCCAAAGCTAGGATGCTCCCTTTGTACTTGAAGCTAGAATCTCTCAAAACCACAGTTTGAACTTGAAACCACAATTTTCCTGACACTGTTTCAAAGGCTGGACTTAAAAGGGCCAGCTGGTATGTCAAGATCAACTCTATCCCACTTTTGGGACAGAGTACCCTTTATTCCCACTGGATCACTGGCAGGGGATGGGTTCACTCTGACCCGCTAAGCTTAAAGATGGCAGGCTCTGTTTGCAGGACTGAAGGGCAAACTTCAAATGTTCATTTGATTAGACCAGAGGAAATGAAATTCTAAAGAGCGTATAGCAAGGAGGAACTAGGAGGTGCATGAGAAGCTATTTGGTAGCCGAGTCTGGCTAGGGGATGGTTGACTGTCAAAGGAGGCTAGGAACGGCAGCCCAAGCAGCCCAGGGCCTGCAGATTACTAGCAGAGAACTGAATGGTGACTTCAGTCAAATGCAACCAAAATCACCACTGAATTTCCAAAACCAGACATCAAATCACAGCTTGGAATCCCACCAAAACCAATATGTAACAAAGGAGAGGTGCAGATGTCATTTCACTGCTTGAGAAGCATTGTTCTAATACCAAGGACAAGTGACTGCAGCAGTTGCCATAAAGCAGGGGACAGTGCCTAGGTGTGCAGTAAATGGGCAGGATATACCTAGGATGCTGGACAACTAAGCAAAGGGGAAAAAAGCAAAAACAAATGTATCTTTCTTAGAGTCTACTTTATTTGGTAAAACTCAGAAACTAACAACCAATTCCCAGCCCCCCACCTCCTTCTCTCTGAAGAATGGAATTCCCAGAGACAAAGGGCTGTGGCTTGGGGATCATCCACCATCTCCATGTTACACTGGGGCAGCCCTGGCCCTGAACAGGTCTCCAGGCTTGATGCTCTCAGAGGCAAGAGAAGTAAAAGGAAGCTCTCACTTCAGTGACAATGAAACCCTCCTGACCCTCTTCCCCTCCACCTGCAACCTCCCACACCCACAACCTAAATAATAAAGGAAGTAAGAGGACAAAGCATGAGTGTCTCACACACTCAGAGAGAGAGAGAGAGAGAAGAGAGCGGCGAGCACGCGAACTTCCTTTCAACCAAAGAGCTGCAAAATCCCTCCCAGGAAGGAGGACAAGTGGCAACACCAATCAAGGCTTGGTGGTCCAAAGTGATGGCTGGAATCATATAAGACTGGTAAAAATCCAGGGAGAAAATATTCCGCCTTCAGCCCATTCCCAGGTGTCTAGTGAACTGGTTTTAGTCCTAAGAAAGCCCCATTTCCACACAGGCGAACTGCGGCCTCGGGAGCAGCTGGCTTAGGGAGAGGCCTCCCATAGCCAAGAAGACAATGGTGGGGAGGAAAGGGAGGGCAGGAGGGCAGAGCCTTTGGGCAGGGCCAGGAAAGGGAAGCCCTGCCCTTGGCTAATGGATCCGGGTTAACTCCTCCACAACCTTGATGAGGTCGTCTGCAGTGGCCTCTCGCTTCATACCGCTGCCATCGTCATACTGCAATGAGAGGAGGAGAAGGTCCTGAGGCCAAGAGGGCTCCCCTCCTCAGCAGGGGAGGGAGAAGCCCAACAGCCATTGCTGCCACATGAAGGACAAAGCACTCACCAGAAACCCACCCTGCCCCTTGGGGACACATAGGTGAGCAAGGTCCTTTGAGGCAAAGCTAGCTCTTAGGCTGCCCCAGGTGCACCATCTCCAGGGAGCAACAGCCCAAACTCCAGAATCATGGACATTTCTCCTGCCTGCAGGATCCTGAGCCTACCTCCCACCCCTGGGTTGTGCCAGAGATCCAAAACATGCCCTCACTGCTACAGTAGAGGGGCTAAGGCGCCTGCTACCTCGAGTGGACCCAGGAGCCTTTCCCTCAGACTCATTCTCATGCAGTGAGGCTCACTAAAGGCCAGACAGGTCTGCTGGCACCTTGCATCCTTGGAGGACAGTTGTCTGAGTCCTGCCATTCTTCTGGCAGGCCCTGCCCTGAATACCACTTGGCCCAGAGTGAACTCCACACAGCTCACCTGCAGGTTTGCCACGACCTCCTGCATCTTGGGGCGGCTGATATCCAGGAAACTCTCAATCAGGTCGCCATCAATGAAGCCCGTGGCAGGTTCTGTCTTTCTCTCAGTGTGAAAGGATCTCCAGGTGGACAGGTGAGTTAAGGAATGTGTGTTTACCTGGAAACACCCTGACAATCATCCCTACTTTTCAGCAAGACCACAATCTACAATGACTGCCAGGACTGAATGGGAAAAAACAGTTTCAGCTGAAACACATACTGCTTTTTGGAACTAAAAGAAATTTTTTGCCTAATCCAATGGTTCTTAATTGGGTAATCTTAAAATATGTCTTTAAAATATAGGTCAGGGATTAGCAGAAAGCCCTAATACACATGGGTATTTTTTTTTTACAAGTACTCTAGGTGAGTATGAGGTACACACCTGGTAAGAACCACCCGTCAAGTCTAGCCCCAAAGCATCACGGATGAATACACAGAGGCTCAGTGACACAAGAGGATGCCCAATGTCCTACTTGTTAGCAAAAAACCAAGACACCTACTCCCTCCTTGGGCCAGACTCAGAGAGGAGCCCTTCCACCCCACCCCTGGAGAGGACTCTTGCTATCTCCACACCAAACAAACTTCCAGCCACACCTGAGCTCTGCGTGTGCCTGCAGGACTGACCCCAGAGTCCCAGCTTCTTCACTCTCCTCTGTTCTCCTGCTGGGATCTCTGCTGCCCTTCGAGAGATCCCTGAGAGGAGACACTCCTGTGCTGTCATCTGAACTGTCTGACTCCCAACCAAGAAGGCCAGACGCAAACAGCTGAGGAACATGAGTCCACCTTCTCATGACCAGCTGTACCTGGGTGATAAGCACGTGGGACTCATGGTGCTATTCTCTCTCTACTACTATGTATGTCGGAAATTCTCCACACAAAAAACTAATGATGGGGCAGGGATTGTGGCTCAGAGGCAGAGCAGTTGCCTCGCAAATGTGAGGCACCGGGTTCAATCCTCAGCACCACATAAAAATGAATAAATGAAATAAAGATTTTTGCATCCATCTATTAAAAAAAAAACAACTAATGAGAACAAGAGTCCTGTTCTGTACAGAAACATAATCAAGACATTCCCTGAAGCAGCTCAGAATAAGCAGCTCTTTGCATTGCTGGGATGTGCTTCCCAGCATGGGGAGGGCTCACAGAGGATATAAAGAGTGCTCGATCTTGCCCACACTTTTGATGACTTTATTGAGGCGATTCTGCATGTCCAACAGGAGGTTGTACCAGCTCTCTGACAGTGAGGTCACCAGCCCTGAAGGAGGAAGAGGGCAGTGAGCCACACAGCAAGCACCTTCTAACCAGGGCAGCAAGCCAAGCACCAGCAGGAGGAACATGTTTGCTGCAGCCTCTGGCAAACTCCAGGTCTGTCTACTTGCCCTCCCAGGTCCCTCCAAATGGCAGTCCCAGGAAAGAAGACTGTGTGGGAGCAAGCCCTGCAGGGGTGAACTTACCAATCATGCCGTTGACAGTGCCAAAGAGCACAGAGCCCTGTGTGGGGGTGGAAGTCTCGCCCAGATTCTGCATGACCAGAGAGCCGTGGCAGAAGACGTTGACAAACTCTCCCAGGTGGAATAGCCCGACCTCCTGCAGGTGCTGCCGCTCCTCGTCGGTGGTGGCGGCACTGAAAGGTGGCATAAGAAGTCACTACTCAGACCCATCTCCCCCATGAGGCCGGGGTACAGAACTACCTCAGTGAACACCCTGTGCTGGGCATCCTGAGGAGCCCCTCTGAAGAGGCCGGTCGGCAGGTCCACACGGCCTTTGATTTTCATGAAGGAAATTCTACCCGTCAAGAGCAATCGAGCCTGAAGTAGCATATGATGTCCTCAGCCCCACAGACCCAGGGCTCCACCCTGCCCACCAATCTGCCATTGTCACTTACCTGTCCTTCTGACACACAAACAAGTTAAAGGCATTTTCAGCCCCCAGGAAATTGTCGTCATCCAGGATTTCCACAGCACTCATCCAATTGGGATTAAAGTCTCGGGCAATCTTAAAACAGATGAGATGCAACAAGAAATGTAACTGGACTTTGTATGGAATCCAATTCTGGGACCTGTCTCTTTTAGTCAGAAGCCCAGACCCTACTCTGCAGAATATATAGCCCCATGTTTAACAGTTGCCCTAAAGATTTCCCCCAGATCTGCAGCCAACACAGGCTATTTGGTTGCAACTTTACAGAGATGGAGCCTACTTGAGTTCCGGTTGTGGGGGGTGGGAGGTCCTCAAGAAATACTTATGGATGCAGAACACATGCTCAGGGAACATGTCCCTGCCCCGGCTGGGCTTAAACACCCTCCGCACCAAACAACAGCAGGGGCTTCAGCTGCCAGACTACACCCCAAGCACCCCCACTACCTCTTCAAAGTTCCCCTCCATGGGCTTGTATGCGAGCAGCAGCACTGAGCGCATGAGGTCGCCCACCAGGATGAAATCGCCCTTGGTCTTCAGGTAGAGCGCCATGATGTTGTTGTAGTGATTGCACTCGGTGCGGAGCTCCTTCTCTGTGGTCCACTCATAGAGCCGCACCTGGAAGGCACACGAGCCTCAGCCTGGGAGCCAGGTCCTTGGGTGCCCGTTCCCCACCAATGCTCCACTGCAGCACTGCATCCCAGGGGGCAGTGTGGGTGGGCACCTGTCTGATGTGGCACTGGACGAACATTTTTTATTTTAGTTTTTATACTGCTGAAATAGGAAAGGAGGGCAAGCACATCAAACGAAGAATACAACGTGTCTTTTACATGAAAAAACAAGCCCACGGAAAGGAGACAGCAGTGCCGGTGTAACACTATGGACACAGTGAACGGGGCATCTTGTGTTCAGTTTCCTAATCAGAAAAGAAAAAGAAGGGGCTGGGCTCAAGTTAAAGCACTCGACTAGCATGCGCGAGGCACTAGGTTCGATCCTCAAAACCACATTTTTATATTTATAAAATAAAGATATTGTGTCCACCTATAACTAAAAAATAAATATTAAAAAAAAGAAAAGAAAAAGAATACCTCCCAACCACCTCTGAGCCCTTCTCAAAACTCATACATTCCTGGAACTTTTTTATATGAAGCCAACAAGTAGAGAAAACTGAATGGGAAAGTCCTACAGCAAGCACTACCAGTAACTAAAGGAATCTAAAGAACCAGATTCTGTGGCTGCCCACTACTGTCCTCCAGGAGGTCAAAAGAAACCCTATTTTTCTTCTCCATTATAATCTTTCTTTAATTTCAACCACAACTCCAAAAAACTGAAGATGGTTTATAATCAGCAGCGAAGGGCAGATAACTCAATACAGCCCCGTGCTAAGGAAAACAGATTCAAGTTGTCTGAGTGGACAGGCCTTCCCTGGCAGGTCCTTCAGGGCCTAAGTCATCCTGCCATGGCCTCTGCATATTGAGGAACTCCTGAACAGAAAACATTAAGCCATGATTTCTCAAGTGATGTCCAAAGAACCCCAACTCCTCAAGTCATTTGTTGTAATTATAATTGCTACCACACCTCCATTCACGGGTCCCTCCAGAACACCCATCTTCAAGTAATCCTAGCACTTCTGGACCTCCATACTCTAGCAATGGGAGTAAGGAAGGCTCCTCAGAGCTCCACAGGGCCTGACAACACCCCACCCATCTCCCTCTCACCATCTATCATGGAGACAGTCAAGACCAAGGTCAGACTCATCAAAAGCTTGACTCCCATTCTCTCCCCCAAAGATTCATGAGCTCTGCTGTCCCAATATGGTAGCCACTACCAATGTGGCTAGTTCAAGTTCAGATGTACTATGAATATAAAATACACTCCAGATTTTGAAGTTTTAGTATGAAATAATGTAAAGTATCAAGTTATTTATACTTGTTATGGTTTGGATGTGAGGTGTCCCCCAAAAGCTCATGTTTGAGACAATGTGAAGGTTCCAGGGAAATGATTGGGTTAGAATAATCTTATGCTATTTAGTGAATTAATCCCCCATAGGGATTAACTGAATGGTAATTGAAGTAGTAGGGTGTGGCTGGAGGAGGTAAGAATTGGGGCGTGACTTTGGGGGTACATATTTGTATCTGATGAGCAGAGTCTCTCTGCTTCCTGATCATCATATGAGTGGCTTCCCTTCACCACACTCTTGTCATGATGTTTTGCCTCACCTTGAGCCCTAAGGAATGAAGCCGGCCTTGTATGGAGACTTCTGAAAATGTGAGCCCTAAATAAACCTTTTCTCCTCTATAATTGTTCTGATTGGGTCCTTTAGTCACAGCAGTGAAAAAGCTGACTAAAACAATGATGACATGTTGAGACATTTTAGATAGTGTTAACTATATTATTACAATTAATTTCACTTACCATTTTTGGGAGGGAAGGGGTACTAGAAATTTAACCCAGGAGCAACTGACCACTGAGCTACATCCCCAGCCCTATTTTAATACAGAGTCTAAGTTGCTTAGGGTCTCGATAAATTGCTGAAGCTGGTCTTGAAACTATGATCCTCCTGTCTCAGCCTTCCAAGCTGCTGAGACTATATGTATGCCTGCACCACGGCACCCGCCAGCCTCAACTGCTTTTTATATTAATGCAACTGATAGAAAAGTTAAAATTCATGTGGCATTTCTATTGACCAGGAACACATGAGACATCTCCTGAGCTGACTGCCCATCCCACTCTTCCCAATCCTGACATCCATTCACTATGCCTTCTGGAACATCATTAATCAAGGACATCCTCTTTCTCTGGCCAGTGCCCTTATCACTCCAGCTGAAATGTGGCCCTCCCACTGTCCCTCACTCTGCTGGCCTAGAGGCAGGATTCTCTTCCATGTTCCTCCTCACCTAGTAATTTCAGATGTGTCCCCTTCCTCTCTCCAAAGACCCCAATTTTGAACTTTATACCATCAGACTATAGCACCGTGTCCCTTGGAGCAGCCACTTGGACACTCACACCACCTTAGGGTTCTTCTACAACATACCTACAATTCTTGATACTTTACTTTCTTACCTTTCTGCCCTCTTTCCCACTCATCTTGTCCATTTATATGATCACCATTTGAGCCTGTCATTAAAAAGAACTGCCCCTGCTCCTGAATCTCATGTCCTCAGTTGCCAGGCATCTGTCATTATCCCCACAGCTCTAGAGATTCTCAACTCCCATACCCCCTCTCCCTTTATCCCATTGGCCAGACAACACCTGCTTGTGGTCAGTCAATGACAAGAGAAGGTGAACAACCAGCCAGGATGACTGTGCTCATTCTAAATTCAAGACTAACTGAGAGGAAGGGGTCTCCTACCCTGCTTAGTAACGCACACATCCCTAGTCCATTCACTTCTTTGGTCCCTAAACAAAGAATCCACAGCCTCTCTACTCCCTCAAACCTCCAGCACCTCCCACAAGCAAGAGGGCTTCCCACATGTCCCGACTCTTCCATCTCAGACCCCACACTGTGTACTACATCCCACCTCCTCTGCCCATTCAAGAGCGAGACTTTGGGAGTCAACCTACCAGCACGGTGTAGCAGTATGTCCCATACTGAAAAGTTTAAAACAAAAACTTTCAACCCGACATTTCCCTCTAGTCACTGTCCTCCTTACTCTCTCCTAAGGGGTTTTCTATACTCGCTGTCCTCTCCTCCTCATCCTGGTTGAACCCACTTCAGTCAGGTTTCCACCCCACCATGCAACCAAGAGAGTTCTGATCATCACTTCCGACATTCATGTGGTTAAAACCAATGGTCAACTTCCTTTTTTTATTTTTTTTACAGTACTGGGGATTGAACCCAGAAGTGCTCTATCACTGAGTTACAACCCAGCATTTTTATATTTTTGTTTTGGAGACAGGGTCTTGCTAGGTTGCTGAGGCTGGCCCTGAACTTGGGATCCTCCGTCCTCAGCCTCCCATAGAGGTGCACCATGGCACCCAGCTGAAACCAATGGTCAACTCAATGCATGTTACCTGACTCCTGGCAGCATTTGCAATTTGCCAGTTCTCTCCTGCTTAAAATATTTTCATCCCACGGCTTCCAGAACACTGTTTTCTCAGTGCTCCTCCTACTTCATGAAGTCATCTTCTCTGTTCACCTAGATCTTTTGCAAGCAGGAGGGTACCAGGGCTGTCTCCCTTGTCTACCACTTTCCATGCAGGGGTGATGCTAAGAGATCTAATCCAGACTTCTCACTTAAACGTCCCCTAATAGCTGCCATGCTACTTTCCAGCCTCCCTCTTCCTTTGATTCCAAACCTTTCCATCCCAGTTACCTGGGTGACATCTCTACTTAGTTACCCACTGGGATTTAATATGTTCACAACCAAATGTCTGGTTTTACCCTTCAACCCTGCTCTGCTCACAATCTTCCCCATCAATCACCGGCAGCTCCAACCTGCCTGCTGCTCAGGCCAAGATCCTCATTCCTGGCCTTTCGCCCTCATGGGTTTTTTGTTTTATTTACTTCAGTGATGCTCGATTTTTAATAAAACAATGCAAAGCAAGCCAATTTTTGTTTCCAATAGTTAAAAGCACCCTTTAAAAAATTAAAAGACTAGAATATGGATCACACGGAGCTGTTTTCTTTAGAAGCACATAAATAAACGAAAATGCCACAAGGATATCACATGCACATCAGATCAGCTCAGGACAGGCAGGGGGCAACAGGGTCCACCCGTCTAGCTTCATCCCGGCAGACATTCACTATAGGGGCGCAGTTCTGCCTTTGGGCATGAAGCAGGTTACAGAGGTACATGAGGTATACAAGACTCATAAGACTCACATCTATGTTAGAACACCAACAACATTTGTCTTTGTTTTCTTTTTCAGATGGTCTCACTGTGTTGTTCAAGCTGGTCTCAACTCATAGGCTGAAGCAATCCTCCCGCCTCAACCTCCTGAGTAGCTGAGATTACTCCAATCCCAGCTTTCACCCCCATCTTCAATGCATCAAAGCTCCCCCATCCCATCTTCATAACATGCATCATCTTATTTTTCTTTTCCTTTTGTGGGTCTTGCTATGTTGCCCATGCTGAGCAATCTTCCTGCCTCAACCTCCCAGATGCTGGGATTAGAGGTGTGTGCAACACACCACATTTAGCATCTGAATACTCTTTACTTTATCCCCTGGTCCCAGAACCACTAACTGCCATCTGGATATTTTGATAAGAGCCTCCTACCTGATATTGCTTTGACCCTTGGTGCCCTGTGGCCTTTCCAAAGAAGCATAAAGTATATAAGACTCAAGAGATTTCCACTACCCTCAGAATAAAACTGAAAATCTTTTTTTTTTTTTTTTTTTTCATACTGAGGATTGAACCCAGGGGATGCCACATGCAAGTCCCCAGGCCTTTTTGTATTTTATTTTGAGATAGTTTCACTAAGTTACTGAGGTTGGCCTCAAACTTATGATTCTCCTGCCTCAGACTCTCAAGTAGCTGAGATTATAGGTGTGTGCCACAGCACCCAGCTAGAACCACCAGCCTCCCAGAATGTGCCAGCCCCTTGCTGCCTTTGACTTAGCTCCCCAGACACCGGGCCTACTCTTACCTGGATGTCTCAGTATCTACCTCAGATCCAGACAGGGCTCCTCCTTCCCTCTGTGGAGCCTGTCCCAGTGTGATGGCATGCAAGAGACCCTCCGACTATCTGCTAGGAAAAAGGACTCCCACCCCCATGGCCCTCCCCCAGCCCAGCCCCCTTTACTTTCACTATATCATAGCTTGTGTATCTGTTTGCTCTCTTAAGCTCCAAAAGGGCACCTCTCTGTCCATTTTACTTACAACCGAATCCCAACTACAGTGCCTGGCATGCAGCAAGTGTTCAACTGGTATTTTCTGAAGGAACAGACTGACTAGAAACTTCTGATCTAAAGTATTCAAGTAACACTTCCTTACTTTCTGAGCCTTTTTTTTTTTAATTTTAATTTTTAGTTATCGGCGGACACAACATCTTTGTTTGTATGTGGTGCTGAGGATCGAACCTAGGCCGCACGCATCCCAGGCGAGCGCGCTACCGCTTGAGCCACATCCCCAGCCCTTTTTTTTTTAGAGAGAGAGAATTTTTCAGTTTTTAGTGGACACAACATCTTTATTTTATTTTTATGTGGTGTTGAGGATCGAACCCAGCGCCCTGAGCATGCAGGGTGAGGGCGTTACCGCTTGAACCACATCCCCAGCCCCTACTTTCTGAACCTTTAACATGCTATGATTCACTGTGACCCTCCAAGGCAGAAGGGTTCCAGGACACAGCATTTTCCCAATTTATTTCACTATAAAATTTAAAATGGTTTTTAAACAAAACATGAAGTTGTACACCTTAAATATGTATGATTTGTTTCTTGATTATATCTCAATAAAACTCAAAGTTTTTCTTTTGCAAGGGAGAAGGTAAAGACATGGCAGAAAAAGTAAGAAGTGGAGGGGCTGGGCTTGTGGTTCAGTGATAGAGCGCTCGCCTCATGTGCGTGACCCTGGGTTGGATCCTCAGCACCACATAAAAATAAATAAGTGAAATAAAGGTATTGTGTTCTGCTACAACTTAAAAAAAAAAAAAAAAAAAAAAAGCAGCAGATGTGGAATATTTTACAGCACTAGTATTTCAAGAAACGTGGTAGGATAATATGATTTGGCTCATTATGTTCACGTGGATTACATGTTCTTTTGACACTGAACACCCTGATTTCAGGGGCTACAGCCTTGTTAGTCCCCTCAGCACTCAGGATCTGATAGACTTGGTCATATGATCCAAGTGCAGTAGCCAGGTGCAGTGGTGCACACCTGTAATCACAGCGACTCAAGAGGCTAAGGCACAAGGACCACGAGTTCAAAGCCAGCCTCAGCAACTTAGTGAGACTCTGTCTCAAAAAATAAAAAGGGCTGAGGATGTGTCTGAGTGCTTAAGCACCCCTGGGTTCAATCCCTGGGGTTCTTTCAAAAAAATTAATAGAAAAAAAATTAATAGAAAAAAAATATATATATATACACACACACACAAACACATATATAAACCGATTGCAATGCCTGTCTCTGCTCCCCCAATTCCCAACTTAGAGCTCCATCCTCCATTCCCACTAGTTTGCTATCCTCAAAATCCTATACACACAGAGCCCCAGGTAAACTTAAGGGAGAATGTTGTGCAAACACGGTGTGCAACCTGAAGTGGTGTGGGTCTCACCGTGCTATTGATGCTGGCGAGCAGCTTCCCGTTAAATTCCACCATGGAGTACACAGCCCCTTTTACTTCCTTCTCAGCCACAGTCTGTAGTTTTCCTGGGAGGAAAAAGGATTTTTCAGTCTTTTATGAGAGCCCACTTTACCTCATATGGCTAGAGCCACTCTGGTTCTAAAAAAAGCAAGAAACACAGAATCCATATAGAGAGAGGTGAACCACCCCCTAGAGGATGAGCCCCACGGCAGGTGCAGTGATCCAGGGAAGTGTGCAAGCCACCTCCCCCCTGTGCAGACCAAACTTCATCTTGGCCTCATGGCTGGCTTCTGGGCTGATAGTTAATCTTTACAAACATCTAGGGTAGGAGTGGTGAGAAAAGGTGCAGAGAAATAAATGCAAAGTGCTAAAGCTGGAATGGAAAGAGCTCCTAAGTGCTTGGGCAGCCAAGAGGAAAACCAATGGGGGAATCTCAACTCCTACACTGGCCACAAGATTCTCTCACCCACAGTTCACCTGTCCCCCTCTCTTCCACCTCTCAAAACAACAGACAAGGGAAGAAACCTAAGCTAGACTTAACTGTGCCTGTGCCCTGCTCACCTACTCTGGAATTCAGTCAAATAGTCAACTGCTCGAGAGGAAGAACAGAGCACCTCTTCTTGGCTTCTAAGCCCAGTTCTTCTGTTGCTTAACTGAGGCTGAGACCTCAACAATCTGTCCCTTCCCGGCACTTCACATCCTTCAGAAGTGGGAGTTGGGGCCACTTACCATCAGAATACTGAAAGACAACAATTCGACCCTGCTTGGGCTCTGCCTCTTCAGGATACACCATTGCTGTGCCCACAATGAAGTATGTGTTGGGGTCTTTGCCCAACTTGCAGGAGACCAGGCTGAGTGCATACTCATTCTGTAGAAACTGGTGGGCATGAAGCACTAAAAGGGGAACACAAGAGCAGGGCCTGGCTGATGTCCCCTTGCCCCATCTCCACACACACAATCCCATCCTTCATTGAGGCTGGTGGTTTACATCATGATAGAACACGAAAGTCTTCTCAGGCTACCCATCTCCCATCAACCCAAGTTGACGAGAGGGTACCCAGCGCTCCACACTCACAGCAACTCCCAAAGGCCCACCCTCTTCCTCTCCTTCTAGGAGGGTCTTCTACACAGTCAGGCTCTGGGGTTTTTTGGAAGAGCTCAGTTTAGGGAGGATGTGAGGAGGAAGACAGAGCTCATTTGCACCTTCAAAGGTGTGCTGATCGATGATAAGGAGGTTGTGCACCTCCACCTCTTCTCCAAAGGAGGTCTCATGAGGGGCGGTACTGCTGGAGAAGAGCTTGCTGGAGCTGACACTGCTAGACAGGGCCTGTGAACAGAGAGAGAGCACATCAGGAACCTAATCAGGAAGGGATCAGTGAGATCAGGGCACAAGGCAGAGACTGAACAAGGAGAAGAATGGGCTGGGGCTAGCTCAGTGGTAGAATGCTTGCCTCACATGCACAAGGCCTGGGGTTTGATCCTCAGCACTGCAAAGCAGGGGTAGGGGGAGAAGCTAATGGCTGGCAGAGTGAGTGAAGCATGACAAACAGTGCTTCAGAGAAGATGTTGGAACCAATGACAAGAAGAAGCCAGTTTATGTATGCAACTGACATTCTGGCCCAAAACCTAAAGTCAAACATCATTAAAAAACAGTTGATAGGGGGCTGGGGATGTGGCTCAAGCGGTGGCGCGCTCGCCTGTCATGCGTGCGGCCCGGGTTCAATCCTCAGCACCACATACAAACAAGGATGTTGTGTCCGCCGAAAACTGAAAAATAAATATTAAAAAATTCTCTCTCTGTCTCTCTCTCTCTCTCTCTTTCTCTCTGTTAAAAAAAAAAAAAAAAAAAAAGTTGATACTGCACGGTGGTGTACGCCTATAATCCCAGGGGCTTGGGAGGCTGAGGCAGGAGGATGGCGAGTTCAAAGTCAGCCTCAGCAACTTACTGAGGCTCAAAGCAACTCAGTGAGACTCTGCCTCTAAATAAAATACAAAAAAAGTTGAGCAAACCTGGGTTTAATCCCCAGTACCAAAAAAAAAAAAAACCAGGATACTGCAAATCAAGAAAACCTGAAGAGGAAAACGGGTGACCAACAAAGTGACAACTCCACCATCTTCAACAGGAAGAGCAGGGAAGGACTTCAAATGAAAACATAATATAAAGGGCTGGGGATGTGGCTCAAGCGGTAGCGCACCCATCTGGCATGCGTGTGGCCTGGGTTCGATCCTCAGCACCACATACAAAGATGTTGTGTCCGCCGAAAACTAAGAAATAAAATATTAAAATTCTCTCTCTCTCCTCACTCTCTCTTTAAAACAACAAAAAAAAGAAAGCATAATATAAAGATCTTCATTATCAATTAAGAAAGGAGGTCCTGTCAGATGTGTGGGAAGAAGAAGAGAGAACAAGCAGCAGAAAATGATCCACTAAGCCAATGATGTGCACCTCTAGTTTTTCTATTGTAGTCATTTTACAGATGGAAAAAACTGAAGGCTAGGCTTGCCCAATCAAGTCACATGACCAGCACTGACCCTCAGACCAGTTCTATCAGAACCCTCCCGCTCTTGCCTGTTATACCACACTGCCAATGGAGTCATCTGACTGATAGGACAACAGGAAATGTCCCTGTTGCAAAGTTGTCAGGCAATAACCATGTCTGCTTCTCTTTTACAGCAAAGGAGTAAATCCAGAGGCACCCTACCACTGAGCTACATCCTCATCCTTTAAATTTTTTTGTTTCTAGACAGGATCTCACCAAGTTACTCAGGCTGCCCTCAAAAATCACCATCCTTGCCAGGGACAGTGTTTCACGCCTGTAACCCCAGCAGCCTGGGAAGCTTAGGCAGGAGGAGCCCAAGTTCAAAGCCAGCCTCAGCAATTTAGTAAAGCCCTGAGCAACTTAACAAGATTCTATCTCAAAATAAAAAGGGTTGTGGATGTTGCTCAGTGGTTAAGTACCCCTGGGGGTTCAATCCCTGGGCACCAAAAAGAAAGAAAGAAATTGCCATCCTCCCGTCTCAGCCTCCTGAGTAGTTGGAATTACAGGCGTGTGCTGCCACACCCAGCTAGCAACCATTTTTTATAATGTTTTCCTGGAACCAGCTAGGCCCACCTGTTGCCTTTCAGGCTACAATGACAAATGTGAGAAGCTAAGACTGACCCCATATGACTTGCAAAGCTGGAAACACTTCCCATCTGACCCTTTGCAGAAAGCCTGCTGGTCCCTACCATCATTTCTTTGCCTGCCACCCTCACCTGGGTGCTGGCACTGGGCCTCAGGGCAGTTGTGCCTCCACTTGTGTCTTGAACTTCAATGCGGCTGGAGAGGACCCCAAAGCACTGGGACACTTCCTGATAACAGATCTTCCTGCACAACAAGTACAGAACAACAGGGCCACTCAGAAAATCAGAGGCGTTCTCCACCCACTCCCGGCAGTTCCCACGGCCTGCACTCACCTGGGAGACTCGTAGAGAGGAACCGTGCGAATGTGCAGCTTCTGGATCTCATCGATGGTGCCAATGGTGAGGGTGCTGTTGTTGGCCAGTGCCAGGCTGGAAAGAAGGGTCTGGGTTTAGATTGAGTAGACCCAAAGAAGGGAAGGATTCCATGAGGCAACTCCACAGAGGGAAGAAAAACAAGGTAGAATTATACCAGCTTACTCTAGGGCAGGGTCTCAACCTTGATTCTGCTAAAAATTACTTGGGGAGAGTTCATTCCGATGCCTAGTTCCACCCACAAGATGCTCCTATTTAACTGGACTGGATGGGTCTGGGTTTAGATTCTTAACAGCTTTCTATGTGATGCTGATGTGAAGCCAAGGTTGACAAACCAAGTGCTCCTGATCTAAGCAGGACAGCGATTCTCACACTACCGTGTGTACCAGCAACGGCTAGCTGCAGGGCTCTTGCTGCCACCAACCTTTACAGTTCTTTTTTTCTTTTGGTGCCGGAACTCAAACACAGGCCTTCCTCTCTACCACTGAACTATAACCCCAGCTTCAGAATTCACATTTGTAAGAAGTTCCCAAATAGTGCTGGCTTTGGTTGGGGCTACCCTTAAAAAACCCTGCTCCAGAGGAGTACATGATGATGCCTAAATCTGGGGTTCTGAAGTTTAATCAACTGAATCACCTGAGAAGTTTTCTGAAAATATATATTATACAGTTGAACCTCAGATCTACTCAATCAGACTCCAAGAAAAAAAAGATAAAGCTCTTTTTATTTGTCTACGGCACCAGGGATGGACTACATCCAGGGCCTCACATATCCTAGGCAAGCACTCTCTACAGGACATTATCACCTCAAATCTGTGTTTTTTGTTTTTTAAAAACTTTTTAATGTTTCTAATGGACAATCAGAAGTGAGAATCTCTGCCTTACACTTCCCACCACAGTTATTTACTAACTTTGAAACTAGGAAAAAGCTTGAACGGAAGGGTTTGAAGACAACATGATGACCTCAATCAGTGGCTCGTGCTGAAGAAAGAAAAAGAGGCTCACCTGTCAGGGTAACCATCTGAGTTGAGGGGACACATGTAATTCACTTCCTTGAGGTTGACATTGGAGAATACCAACTTGTGGTTGCTGCTATAGATGACAGTGGGCCGGTCAGAGCAAGCAAAGACATTGGTGGTAGAAAGAGAACGGAAAGTCCTCAACACTGTGGGCTGGGTGCCCAAAGTCACCTTCTTTCGGTCGCTCAACAAGCCTACAGAAAGAATGGCATCAGATACAGTGAGAAGGAAAGAAAACAAGACAAACCGCTGGGTGGGAAGAAGGTTCAAAGCAGAGGCCTGAGGCCAAGAACTCCGTGTAGCTCAACACTCCCTGTCTGGAAGAGCCCCTCACTCCAACGCTCTTCCTACCTGTCTCAATGTTGAGCCCAAAGTAGAAAAGGGCTCCATCTCCCAAGGCACAAAGGAGGTAGTGGCTACTCTCAAAAGTGGTCATCAGGATGGAGCGAGGAATGATCTCTGTAGGAAAGAGGGACATTAAGTTTTTGTTCCACATTCCAAGTGATCCCACCCCAAGTCACCAAATGACATATACCTCCACCCAGCATCTCCTTGTGCAGTAGTTCAAAAGAAGGCAACTTCAAGATACGGGCAGAGATGTCTGTCCAGAGGCCAATGGCACAAAGTGGGGATAGTCCATTGCTGTCCCCTAATGGGGTGATGTCCAAGCAAGCCACCTCATGTTCCATCTCTGTATGGCTAAACAAAAAGGAATATGGCAGAATAAGGAAATTCAAGAAAGAAAGCAGTCCCAGAGAATAGGGGAGGAAACAAGTGACAAATCACACACACCTGACCTGCCGGAGCTCCTGTGGATGGATCTGCAGGTAGTAAAGGGCCCTCCCCACAGCAACCACCACCTGACTGCTATTGCATGAGGCCACGCTGATGTTCTTGCCCTGAGGTTCCTTCCACTCACTGACCAGAGCTTTGGGCTCTTGAGAGACCAACCTCACAGATGCTGAAGTGATCTAGAGAAACAGCAGCAGTGGAAAGGGGTCAATGTTGCACTTGTAGAGACCTAATAAGCTACATGAGATCTCTTCTGCCCCATCATCATCCCTCAGTAGCCACAGGGGACTGGGTCTAGGACCCCAGCGGGAACCAAAATCTGCAGCTGCTCAAGTCCCTCATATAAAATGGTATTTGTATATACCTACACACACTCTCCCACATACTACAAATCATCTCTAGATTATTTATAATTCCTAAAACAACGTCAATGCTATGTAAGTAGTTGCTATATACTTTGTTTAGAAAATGAGGACAAGAAAAAGCATCTGCACATGTTGAGTTCAAACGGCAATTTTTCCTCTCAAATATTTTCAGTCCAGGGTTAGTTGATCCCATGGATGCAGAACATATGGATATGGAGGGCTTTTCCCACAGTCTTCCAATGATTAATTACCACCAACATTTTTGATGCAGCCCTGAAAGAGACTGCCTTAAAGCTGCTTACACACCAGGATGGGTGGATCCTATTTCACTCAAATGAGGCTTGCTAGAGTAATGCAAACTGCATCCTGGGAAAAGGCATCAATGGCATCAGTCTGTGATGACTAGTCTAGCAGTTTCTTTCAACACCAAAATGAGACCTTCAGGATATCCAAGTTCTTAACTATGCAAGAGTCATTAAAATTACTAGAAGGTCCTTAGTGAAGGCCATGCATTTGCTTGTTTTGGTGCTGGGGAGCAAACCCAGGCTTTCATGCATGCTATGCTTACTAAGCATCTGCTCTGCAACTGAACACCACTCTGAGCCCCTGAAATATATTTTACAATTTTATTTTATCACTGATATTAAACAAAAAAAGTTGATAACATTGCATCTATTGATTTATCTGGGCTGTCATGACTGAGTTTACATTTAAGGATAAAATAATAGGTAAGTAGGCTGATGCCAGCCTTCAAATCAATTCTTATATACCAGGGACAAAACAAAGACTTATTGGGCTCATTTCACACTTGGTCCACAGACAGAACTTGCCCTTTAGTTCTTACTAGTATGTCACTGCCAATTGGCTAAGAGGCAAATCAGTGGATAAAAAGATGGCATAGTTCATTAATCTTCACCAGAAAGACCCTGACTCTGACCACAAAAACAGAGAACAGTTTAAATATCAAGGAAAAAACTAAAAGCTGTCAAGTCACTCCACTCCAAAAGATGGCTGGGAGGTGGGAGGGTGTTCAGAAATCAGGCTCTTGTCGATAAATGCCAAATGGCTATCTGCCCCATGTCACAGACACATTTCAGGTAAGGATAAGCACAGAAGAAGAGCACTGGTTGTGATTAACATGTGCATGGGGCTGCCAATGATGTAGATGAAAGCATCATAATTTTTTGTCTTTCTTTGTGCTTTCAGTATTCCAGAGTTACAATAGGGAAAAAGTTTGATGGTCTCAGAAAATATAATACAAAGTGCTAAAATAGGACCCAAACATATATAATTGTGTGTAAAAGAGACCCCATCAATAAATACAATACTTGTACAATTGTGGAAGAAAAATAAACCTAAGAGGAGCAACCATGAAATCAAGAATTGTTTATTTTTTTTTTATTTTATTTTTTTTTTTTTTTAAGAGAGTGGGACAGAGAGAGAGAGAATTTTAACATTTATTTATTTTTTCTTAGTTCTCGGCGGACACAACATCTTCGTTTGTATGTGGTGCTGAGGATCGAACCCGGGCCGCACGCACGCTAGGCGAGCGCGCTACCGCTTGAGCCACATCCCCAGCCCAAAAATTGTTATTTCTGTTGGGCACAATGGCATACCTATAATCCTAGCAACTTGGGAGGCTGAAACAGGAGAAATAATGGGTTCAAGGCCAGCCTCACCAACTTAGTAAGACCCTAAGCAGCTTGATGGGACCCTATCTCAAAATAAAAATAAATGAAAAAGGCTGGAGATATAGCTCAGTGGTAAAGAGACTGTAGGTTCAGTCCTTAGTACAAAAAAAAAGTTGTTATCAGGTGATATCTCCCCCCACCAACCTGAATTCCTCCATTATTTTCAGTGTCATAAAAACTGATGGTTTTAAGCCAGATGCAGTGGTGCACACTTATAATCCCAATAGCTAGGGAGGCTGAGGCAGGAGAATCATATGTTCGAAACCAGGCTCAGCAACTTAGTGAGGCCCCAAGCAACTTAGTTGTTAACTGGAATGAAAAAAAAAAAGAAAAGAAAAAAGAAAAATGGGAGTGGGAGGGGGAGTGGCTAGGGATGTGGCTCAGTGGTTAAGCGCCCTGGGTTCAATCCCAGGTACCAAAAATAAATAATTTTTTTTAAAAAAACATAATGGTCTTAAAATCCAGTGGTACTCTGTACTGCACTCTAGGCAAAATTTAAGTAAATGGTAAAGTGTGCCCTTCCTCAGTCATTACCTGGATAAGCTGCTGATGAGCCACATTACCACAGAAGAAAGTCTGCTGATCATCCACAAAACCCATCAGTTCAGTTTCTTCCACCTCTTCTCCATTTAGCATGAGAACTCTGCAGCAGGACCAAAGGCCTGAGTTAGTCTGGGACCAGCTTACCCACCTCACAACCTTCATCCCAGCGCCCAAAGCTAGAACTAGAACCATCCTTACCGTGTCTGGCCAACAAAAGAAAGCACCAAAGTGTCATCAGTCTCTCGGTTAGGGTCAGACCGCAGCGGCCATAAACCTGGAACAAGGAGAAAGGATTAAGAGACACACCACAGACCAATGCTCAACTTGCATACCTAAGGGAAGGACAGCCTGGCTCACATAGGAGCAAGAATGTGGGAGTCAGAGTCCTGAGCTCAAATTCCCTTTGTGCTTTTCTGGCTCTAAGATTCTGAAGAAATCAGAGATTTTTAAGAACTTTTTTGAACTGGGATAGGTGGCTCACACCTATAATCCCAGGTACTTGGGAGGTGGAGGCTTGTGAATTTGAGGCCAGCCTGGGCAACCTATTGAAACCTCCATTTCAAAATAAAATTCTAAAACGGGCCAAGGATATAACTCTGTGTTTCAGTACCTGCCTAGCATGCAAAAGGCCATGAACTCAATCCCCAATACCACAAAATAAATTTTTAACTGTTTTTTTTTTGTTGTTTTTTGTTTTTTTTTTTAATATTTATTATTTTTAGTTTTCGGCGGACACAACATCTTTGTTTCTATGCGGTGCTGAGGATCGAACCCGGGCTGCATGTATGCCAGGAGAGCGCGCTACCGCTTGAGCCACATCCCCAGCCCATTTTTTAACTGTTTGAGCCTGATATTTTATATTTATTTATTTGTTTTTGGTACTGGGGACTGAACTCAGGGGTCATTACCACCAAGTTACATCCTTAGCCCTTTTAATTTATTGAGACCAGGTCTAAGATGTCCTGGCTGGCCTCAAATGTATAATCCTCCTACCTTAGCCTTCCAAATCACTGGGATTACAAGCATGCGCCACCCCACCTAGCAATATTTTACATTTTAATTTTAGACTGGGTAATATTTTTCCATGACTCAAAGTTAAAATTTATTTTTAGTTTTGGGAATGTAGTTCAGTGGTAGAGCACTTGCCTAGCATGTATGAGATTCTAGTTTTGACCCCAGTACCCCAAAAAGATGACTTTTTTAAAAGTTCACAGAGATGTCTCACCACCATACCTTTCCAACCCACCCCCCAAGGTCATCCCTACCCATTTTTTTTTTTTTTTTTTTTTTTAGTGAGAGAGGGGGGAGAGAGAGAGAATTTTTAATATTTATTTTTTAGTTCTCGGCGGACACAACATCTTTGTTGGTATGTGGTGCTGAGGATTGAACCCGGGCCGCACGCACGCCAGGAGAGCGCGCTACCGCTTGAGCCACATCCCCAGCCCCAATCCCTACCCACCCTACCCATTTTTCATCTAGCCTTCTAATTTTTTTTTTTAATTTAAGGAAATAGGATAAACACTATTACAAGCAAATACAGACATAATATACTATCACTGTTCTTTTTATTTAACAAGCTATGTTGCAGCCCTTATGAGAACACAGCACTTCTTCATTTTCTACCCCTACACAGTAAAATTAGACAGATAGACCCATTTATTAACAAGTCTCCACTGACACTTTCTCAACATTGTGCTCTAACATATAACACCATAAGGAATGAGCTTGCACCCACACTTTGTACACATGAAGGTCTGTGGAGTAGCTTCTCAGAACCGGGATTGCAGGTAAATCACAAAAATCAACTTTTTTTTTTTTGGTGGTCCTGGAGATTGGACCCACAACCTTGCACATATTAGAGAAACACTCTACCACTGAATGATATCCTTAGCATTTTTTTATTTTGAGACAGTCTAAGTTGCCTAGGCTGGCCTCAAACTTGCAATTGGCTTCAGCTTCAAGCCTTCCAAACAGTTGGGATTACAAACATGCATCGCCATCTGTGCCTCAAAATGCAATGCTTCATGTTAACACATTTCCTTCTCTAGAAAAGAATGGTATGGCTGCTTGCTTTTTTTTTGTACCGAGAATTGAACTCAGGGGCACTTGGCCACTGAGCCACATCCTCAGCCCTATTTTGTATTTTATTTAGAGACAGGGTCTCACCGAGTTGGTTAGCACCTCACCATTGCTGAGGCTGGCTTTGAACTCGAGATCCTCCTATCTTAGCCTCTCTAGCCGCTGGGATTACAGGTGTGCGCCACTGTACCCAGCTTGCTGCTTTTTGGGGTTTTGTTTTTTTTTTAAATGGTAGATGGACACAATACCTTTATTTATTTATTTTTATGTGGTGCTGAGCATCGAACCCAGTGCCCCACATGTGCTAGATAAGCACTCCACCACTGAACCACATCCTCAGACCCTGCTGCTTTCTTTTTTCTTATGTGACGCCTGTTACCTATCCATACATACCCTTTGTCAATTGGGGAACAGAAAATCTGGTGGTTTCTTTGTGAAATTTGTTATAAATTAGGGAGACTGGGCTTTTGTCTAAAAGATGAACCACAACTCTTGTATCTTGTCATTTCTTCTGACTCAGCTTGCAATGTTTTCTGTTTTTATTTGCAGAAATGTTTTGATTTTATGTAGTTGAATTTATTGACCTTTTTAGCTTCTGTATCTTGATACATAGTTTAAAAGACATTCCCCATTCCAAAATTATAAAGGAATTCACTTTTTCTTCTAGACTTCATATTTTATTTTTTATATTAAATCTATTTAGCTTCTAGTAAAGTATATAATGAGCAGTAGATAAAACAGATAAAATTGTAACCAAATTTATCATTTCAGAAGTGACTACCAATCATCTCTATCCCACTGAATCAAGATGCCACTACTATCATAAAATATATTTTCACATGCAATTCTATTTATGGACTTTATGAATCTTCTATGAGATTTTGTCTATCCATGCACCAATAATACACTACTCTTTTTTGGGGGCGGGGGTGACAAGGATACCTCTATATTGCCAGCTTGCCTTGGAACTCTGGGTTTAAGTGATCCTCTTACCTCAGCCTTTAGGATAGCTGGGACCATAGGTGCTTTGCTAAAGATCACACTTAGGGCCTTGATCACGCTAGGCAAACACTCCACCACTGAGCTAGCTACATGTCCAGCCCCCGGCTATACTTTCAATTAGTGAGGCTTCTGAGTGGGTTTTAATATCTGATAAGGATTAGTTCCTTCTCATTACTCTTTTTGAAGTTTCCTAGCTATTCTTACTTCTTTTTCTACTTGAACTTTTTTAGGTCAAGAAAATAAAAAAATCTAGTTATTTCTTGGTATTTTACGTTTATTATTGTTGTCTCTTTTCCTCCACTATTCCTTCTAGTTGACTATGTATACATGAAAACTATTGATTACAATGTATTATTCTTATACCTTGTTGACTTAAGAATTCTTATCTGGGGTTGTGGTTCAGTGGTAGAGTGCTCGCCTAGCATGCATGAGGCACTGGGTTCAATCCTCAGCACCACAAAAACAAGAGACAATGTGTCCACCTAAAACTAAAAAAAATACATATTTTTTTAAAAAATCTTATCTGTAAGTTTTTCAGCTGATTCTTAGGTTTTACAGTTATCTTTTCCTGTGTACTTCCATGCACCTCTATTTGTCTTTTCTCATCCTGTCTTTATTCTGACTTACTTTTCACAAAATGTACAACTTAAAGTTGATTTTGCTTTAGATTCTATCTGACATTTCTCCTTCCTAATAGGTGAATTCACCCACCACACTTAGTGACGTGATATGTGTGATATCAACTCTACTACTGTTTCAGGTTGTGTTTACTATTTATACATTGTAAAAATCTTTCACTATATAGCCTTTCTCTAATCTCCTTTTGATTATAATTCTTCTGAAATTCAAGAAGATTTATATCTTATTCTAAAAGTTATATTTAAGCAAAATGCAGTGGCAAACAACTATAACTCCAGTGACTCGGGAGGCTGAGGCAAGAGGGTCCTAAGTTTGAGGCCAGCCTGGGCAACTCAGCAAGACTTTCAGCAACTTAGCAAGATCCTGCCTCAAAATAAAAAGACCTTGGGCTGGGGTTGAGGCTCAGCGGTAGAGCGCTCGCCTCGCACACACGAGACCCTGGGTTTGACCTCAGCACCACATACAAAAATAAACAAGTGAAATAAAGATGTTGTGTCCAACTACAATTAAAAACAATTTAAAATATATAAATAAAAGAGCTGGGGGTATGGCTAAGTGGTAGAGCATCCCTGGGTTCAACCCCCACCCAGTACCAAACACACACAAAAAAATGTTTATACATGCACACTTATGTTTAAGAATTCTATCAGTTCTTTTGTCTAATCATTACGTTTAACCTATACTCCTTTCTTCTTTCCCTACTCCTCTATTTCAATACCTGAATTTGATCAGTAATTTTTTTTTAAGTTTTCCTTTTTTCTTTAATATATGTTCAAGATTCTACCACAAGATTTGTAATGCCTCTTCTTACTCCTTTATTTTGCTCTGGCTCACACCAAATGTCTTCATGATACGTAACAAACCCAAGACCTACAGCCTTTGTCCACCGAGAAACTACCTTTGATGCCTGGTAAGTCGATGCTGGCATGTTCATGGATTCCAATTCCATTCCGGATGATCCGCAAGGAACCTTCCTTGAAAGCCCCAGAGCAAGTGACCAGCTGCAAGTAGAGAAAAGGTTTCTAAGAACTACCAACACTGGGGCAATCATACGTGCTATCCCTAAATCCCAGCACCCTTACTATAGAGCTCGATTTGAGACTGCAGATTTAGCAGAGGTCGATCTCCAGAGTCGCTCAAATATGCCAAGCAGACAGGATGTCTTACTTCTGGAAGTCAAAAGCTCCCACCATTGATTGCTCCTAACAAGATTGCTTAGATCCAAAGTCTAGTTTACTAGAAAGAGCAATGATCTGGAGCCAGGCACTCCTGCCATTTATTATGCAGGTGACATTGGGCAAGTTATTCAAACTTTGTCAGCCCTAAATTTCTTTACTTCTCAGATGGCCAAGAATCAATTCCTGTCTAGCAGGGTAATGTATATAGGGTGCTTGGCAGATGAAGACAGACACGTAATGAATGAAAGTTTTCCTTACATCCCTGGGATTAGTGAGTAAAGCTCTTAAAAGTATGTCCAGTGTACACTTCTAGATAAGCACAGCAAGAACAGTTTGAGTGAGCATGACAGTTTAAGTGGGCTTGACAGTTTGAGTAGGCATACCAAGTATCCATCTCTACATAACCCTCTTACCTGTCCCTGCCCCTGCCTCTCCAGGTCCACCACGCACATATCCACGATGGGTCCTAAATTGGTAAAGGTTTCCATGGCCACTACATAGGAGCCTTGTTCATTGCTGTCAACATTGAGCTAAGAGGAAAGAAAGATATTAGTCCCAGAACAACCCCTAACAGACCAATACTAGAGATGGTTATTATCCAAAAGAAACCCTCAATTCTGTAGATCTGTCCTTCTTGTACTCCAACAGATGCTCCTAGAAGGGGACTGTTAACTTAAGGAACATGGCTACTCCACGTGACATGCTAACTAGTCAGCAAGTTCTAATTCAGGGTCTTATACACGGATTTCAGGGAAGCAGTGATTTTAAAAATTAAAGTAAAATGTTTGCGTACATTTTTTTTTTTTGCAGAGCAGGTCCACTGTTAGTACTCTAGAGGGGATCCATTACCTTACACTGTGACCTATTTGAGAGTAGAAACCAGGTCTTGCTCGTCATGGCACCCAAAGCACCTAGCACCTTGCCTGACACATTTGCTCAAGAACCATGAAGTCGAAAGCTAATCAGGGGTAGGTTGTTAAATTAACTAAGTAGAAAGCTGTAGAGCAGGGATGTGGAAAAAGTGTGAGAGGCACAAACACAGAGAAATTTGATGAAGAAACAATAAGTATAGCAAAAAAAAAAAAAAAAAAAGAAAGAAAGAAACCGGAAAGATGTCCTCTCACCTTCACAAGCTGGGAATCACCTAAGCGAGACCCGACAAACACAACACCATTATCGAGGTACGTCAGGCATTCAGCAATGGAGGTCTAGAAAAAGTCAGCACATGAGAGAAATCAGGATGGAGCCCACATGGCCTCTAACACCTACAGAGAAACTCTCCACTGAAGCCACCATTCAGAAACTTTTTTCCACTCAAATCCCAGGCCACACTAAGCAAATGTCACTCCTATATCACTGAAGTTTATGATTCACCCCTCCACTCAGAAAAGTCTATAATTTAACTTGTACATGCCGCTCCAAACCTCTAAATGTCACTGTATAAGCATTTAGCTTTTTGGGAACCCCCTCCTAGGACTATCAACACTACATTAATCTTTTAATTCCATACTTTATCATTTGTTTCTGCTTGAGGTAGTGCCTAGGAGCCCGTGAGATTCTCTAACATATAACTCATTTGAAAATAAACTTTTTCACATCAGGACTGACAGCTTGTTGCTAGTTGTTAAGCAACATAATTCCCAGAACAGAAGTGAGAAAACACATCCATCATCACTAGGCACCTAGGAGATGAGGCAGAGGAGTAGGGACAAGTCCTACCTCTCCGAGGAGTTCCACACGGAGATCTTTGAGGGTGACAGTGCCATCCATCTGCTCCTCCTTCTCCAAAAGCAGCATGAAGAGTCGTCCCTCCATGTCTCCCAGTAGGTATCTAGAACCGTTAGGATCCACCCGATTGTGGCACACAATTGTGCTTTGCTGCCAGTGGAAGGGAACAGTCCTTAGAGTAACATCATGCAAACCTGAGCTGACCACTCCCTTTACCAAATCCAGCCATTTCACCAGCAAGGAATACAGTCTACTTACATTACATGATAAAAAATGGACAGCTCTATTTATTTTTACCATGAAAATGATTTTGTGAGGCACTCAATTAATATACCCTAAATGTTTACTCACATATTATTCTACGTAAAACAAAAATATATAAAATTAGGGGGCCTAGAGGGTGTAGCTCAGTGGTAGAGCCCTTGCCTAGTGTGTTTGAGCCCCTGAGTTCAATTCCTAGAACTTGCTGCAAAAAATAGAAAGGGAGAAGCTGCAGGTGCAATTATTTCACTAGACTCTGAATGTATCACTGATGTTATTCTTTATTCTCAAAAAGAAAATTTTTTATTAAATTTTTAAGGTTTAATTTTCATGATTTGAATGTTGAGGCTTGAAAATTTTTGGCTCATTTTTAAATTTCTATATAATTTATCAACATAACTTAGCAATAATTTATCAGTATATTATATGATTTGAATCAAAACTTTTTCCTTCTTAAAGTTGCCTAAGTTGATCAATAGGATAAACCTATTTTGATTGGTATTTCTTTTACTTAACAAGCAAGCTCTTTGTAAGCAAAACAGGCCAAACCATTTGTTTATATACATAGTGAGTAATGTGACAGATGTCTGTAAATCTCCTTTTGACAAAAGGGGACTAAAGGAGTAGCAGAGTAAGAACTAAGAAAGAAGAGGTCTAAGAAAAAGGTAAAGGCTTGTTCACCTTGATGATAGGAGGGGCAATCGCCAGGTATTTGTCACCATTGTGATAGGTGATTGACTCCTGTCCAATGATGATGGCTCCTCCAAAGGGCTCTGGGACTGCAGGAGAAAAACAGCAGGGTTAGAATGCTCAGCACTTTGGACTTGCCAAACCAGAGGCAGCAAGGGCACTAATCCAGATAGCCCTAAGGCAAACTTGAAGATAATCATTATTTTAAAAAGGACATTGAAGACCAAGAAAAACAACAGCCTTTTGAGAGTCCCAGGGTCTCCAGCAAACTAAGCAGGCACTTTGCCATTGAGCTACATATAGCCAAAGGATTCATTCTTTTTTTTTTTTAATATTTTTTTAGTTGTTGATGGATCTTTATTTTATTCATTTATTTATACGCAGCGCTGAGAATTGAACCTAGTGCCTCACACATGTGAGGCAAATGCCCTACTACTGAGCCACAACCCCAACCCCATCCTTTCTTTTAAGATGGGATCTCCCTATGCTGCCCAGGCTGCTCTTGAATTCCTTAGCTCAACTGATCCTCCCACTTCAGTCTCCTGAGGCTGGGAGTACAGGCACCTAGCAGGGTTTTTTGTTTGCTTTGGCTTCTCTTTTACTGCTTTGCTCTTTCTATTAGCAGGGTATCTTCTTCATGTTCTCCCACGTGCATTCTCCCCATTTTCTCTCTCAAACTCATGACCCTTTCTAACAAGCCTCAATTGTTCCTTAACGTAAACTCCCCCCATTATCAGGGCCACCATTCAGAAGAGTCAATTTTCTCTTAATTAAAGAGTCTTAAAACTTCTCTACCAGGCAAGACAGATGACATAATGTTGGGGAAAGAACACAGGATAAGGGGTGGTACAGCCTGGATTCTCGCCCAGGTCTTGTCACTTCTGTGCAGGCCTGGGCAAGTCCCTCTGGCCCTGTTTCCTCATCTATGAAAAGAATCAGATTAGATAAGCTCTATTGGTCTCCTTCAGTTTTATGTTATACCCAGCAATAAAACAATGAGACTCATCTCCATATGCCACTCTGCATCTCAAGTAAAAGGAAAGTTATACTTTCGAGGGGAGAAGTAAAAACAGAAAATCCAAAGACAAATGGAAAAAGCATTAAAAAGCACATGAAGATGAGGAGGGGTAAACAACACACACCACCAGTGCTAGAGCACCAAAGGTGAGAAAGGCAACAAGAACAAGAGAACAAGGGAGGCAAATTCCGGAACCCGTAACCAACCTGCAATCACCATGGAGGCTTCAGCCTCTACGTTTTCCTGCTTCCATGGGCCCTTATTGAACTCCTTCTCTCGGAGAGACACCTCATAGGTTTTTACATGCCGCCCCTGAGGGTCCTGGGGAGAAGGTGGAATGATTAGCCCCTAGGAATGGTGATTCTTGAACTGCCAGTCCTGAAAGGGGCCAGAAACCACCACCCAGGTTCAGACAATTCTTCCCATCTTTGTCCATCAGCATGATAACAGTCACCTGCTGAGCCTGTGATTAATCAATTTCCAAGAAGACCACTGCCTGAGATTACTGTTTCTAAACCTCAACCAACTGAGAAAGGTTTCAACAGAAAAAATCAACCTGTCACCTTGCATTGAGCACTGGAAGAGATGCGTGTATGTTCCTCAACCTCAAGGAACTTACAAAATAGCCAGAGAAAAACACATTGTGAGGGTAACTCTTAAGAGATTAAAAAAAAAAAAAAAAAAAGACACAATTCTTAAAAGCATTCTGTGGGGTGGGGTGATGGGAGAGCTCCTCTACAGGAGGACTCCTCTTCAGTACTGACACTGTCAATGCCATCTTCCCCTGAATCGTGACTCTTCCCCTCCTTTTTTGGAATCATGACTCACGTCAGTCTTGGGGCTGCCAAAGTCACCTTTCGAAGCTAAAGAGCAGGGACAGGGAGAAGGTTATATACAGCCAATGGAAAATGGCTTCAACAAAGGCCAAAAGAGTTTAAGAAGTTATGGAAGGAATTCAATGATGTATTTCAGGGCAGGACCACACCTCAATCACTGTGACAGCTCCTGAAGCACAAGCATGAGTACTTTCACATGGGAGGCACTCAATTATTTGTCAAATTAAATTGTTGGCATGAAACAGGAGACAGTAATTTTTAGTTGATGAAAAGACCTTCCCATTAATGAGTAAGGGTAAGACCCATCTTTACAAAAAAGTTCAAACAAGGGTGGATTAGGGCCACTAAGATAGAAAAATAAAGACGGTTCACAACTGACAGCCCTGGATCTGGAAACAGTCAGCTAGCCTTGAAAAATCATCAGCACTAATGTTTTAGTGACCTGATATCTACAATACTGCAGAAGGGAGAGAAATTCACAGGTTTTTATGTTTTTTTCAGCTCTGAAAGCTAGTAGATCAAACAAAATCTCCTAAACCTGTTTCAATTTTATTTAATTAAACTTTATTCCAACCAGCCTTAGACTATAGCACTTACAGTGACGCTAAGAAATACACAAAAGTACATAAGTATTTTCAGCACTTTACACAGCTACCAGAGTGTTTATATGACACACACACTACCCTGCTATGTGGAATTAGACAGTCACTTCCTTCTGTCATTTATTCAGCCACATGGAAGTGAAATGACCTCAGGCTGGCCAGGCCTTTGTTAAAAGTCTAGGATTTTACTAAGATATTGGCATGTTAGACTGGAGCTCCACAACCCCACCCCCACTTAACAGATCTGGACCAGAGAACAGCTGCCCAGGATCAGCTCTGCTGAAGTTTTAGGCACAGACTAAAATAGAAGTCAAGAGCCAGCAAGTCACCAGAAAATGAGTACTAGACAAATGCAAACCTCTTCTTAGAAGACAGATACAGACATTTGCTCTTTGCTCACAAAGGCCAATTCTAGATAATTTCTCTACGACTAAGTTGTCATAATCCCCAAGCATTCCAGTAAGAGACTCAGACAAAGCATAAACTGGGTCACCCTATAAAACCTCCAAGGCCTACAAGCAGAGTATAATCTCAGGATTAAAACCTGCTACAAGCCCTACAGAGCTTGCTGCCTCTACAATAAGGACTTTGCACTCAAGAAGGAACCAAAATCGGGCCCATATTAATTGTATCATTCAAAATACTTTAGGACAAACACATTCAACACTTCTCCCTATGCTACTACCAAATTCAGACAGTCCATTAGCAAAAACCAATTCCCATCACTCCAACCAGTTTTTCCCTCTCTCCTCCCAATTCAGTACCTGGTAGACAAAGCAAATGGTGGGTGCTTGACAACCATATAGGAATTTGACATCGATGACATGCAATTCCTCCAGGCGGATGTTAAAGGCCTTGAGCTCTTTATTGTCCCGATCTAGTGGAATAACCTTGAAGAGGCCATCGTAGAGTCGCAGGCCAATCATTCGACACTCTGGGTCAATGATACCAATAATGCCAGTCTCTGAGGGGCGGCCAATACGGTCCTAAGAAACAAAACTGGGATTAGGAAAGAACCTCAACTTCCACAAAGTAACAAAACATCAGGCCAAAAAAACTGTCCTTCCCAGGATGATTTGAGAGAGGCAGGAAAATGAGTAACATCCACCTGACGTGCCAAGGAGCCCAAATACTAGTACATACCTTTTTGGTTTAACACTGAATCTCAATACATTATTCCCTGTGCCTTGGACTCTCAAAATAGCTCAAAACCTTAAGTGTTTTTTCCTTGTTTCTTTGATCACATAGAGGGCTACCCTGGCACTTCAGTGTTCCTCACCGAATCATGACAGCCCTACCTGAAAAACTCTCATCAGCCTGAAGCAGCCACCTCACCTGGACGTTGCCATGGGCTCGCGTAATGATATCAATGCTCTCGCCACTCTGCTTATACTCCAGGATGCAGGCATTGTATTTAGCTGTCAAGATAAACAGCAGGTCCTTGCTCTCCCCCTGGAAACCAACATTATGGCATCAAAAGAGGTCTTTCAAAAACAGGAACAACCTGTCCAGCCTTTAAGCATCATTCTTTAAGCATGCTAAGCTCTTTAAGAACTTCCCAAATTCTTCTCTCCCTAAAGAGAAAATACATGGTGAGTTTGTAACATACACTATGTACACACAAGCCCTAAGGGTATGTACAAAAGGCCAGAACTGATCTGGTAAACATCTAGTCCTTGTTTTCATGATTCGCCATATCTGCTCTATATACACTGTTTTCATCTATTTTGCACTCAGGCTAATCTCAATCATTCCATTCAAATTCTGAAAGAAGAATGTAATTCCTCCCCATTCCTTTCCAAATATTTGGAGAAAAAAACGTGGTGATAACAATGAAAGCAAAAATGAATCTGCAAAATCTTAACACAAACTTTAAATACATAAGTGCTTTGTTCAAAGAGTTATAATTGAAATGCTGAACCCACAGTTTTGTCAGATTCAGTTAAGATATAATGAAACAATGGTGGTTATCTAGATAAAAACATTTGAATTATAATAACAATGATTATGAGAGTTGTTAACATGATGGTGAATGCTTCTTATGTGTTACTGAATCATTTAAATCTTCACAACCCAAGGGATTGATTACTATTATCCCCACTTTGTAGATGGGGAAATCAAGGCTCTGAAGGGTATCCCAAGTGATAACTAAAGTGAGAACACGAATGAAGCTAGGACTGTTCCACTCGATATATCCTACCCTCCGGAGCACTAAGCACTATGGTGACCCATATTTCAAACTGCTTTAATTTCTCCTTCCTGAAGAAGTCAACTTAATAAACGTTTCCCTAATGAATCTCCCCTACTTCCAGGAAGTTTGTTAGGAAAAGTATACCCTGAAATCTTCTGCCAAAAACAACCCAAGGCTGGGGCTGGGGTTGTGGCTCAGTGGTAGAACACTTGCCTAGCATGTGTGAGGCGCGGGGTTCAATCCTCAGCACCACATAAAAATAAATACATACATAAAGGCTCATAAACAAAAATATTAAATAAACAAACAACAACAAAAAGAAAACAACCTAAGACCAACAGTTTTCCTTTTATTGCTCATCACAACTGGAAACACTTACCTTGGGCCTGAAAAGCTCCATGACTGCAATCTTCCCATACATGCCCACCTCCTTGACTGGCCGAAGCCCCTCTGCAGTGACCACATAGATCTCTAATCTCGTGTTTTTGGCAATCAACAAGTTCAAGTCTTCGGCTGAAGTAAAGTGTCCTGAAAGAATAGGTCCTCTAACTTTTGAAGCTGAAGGAAGGGCCTCCCAAGCCCTCTAAATAATCTTATCACATGTACAACTAAATACCCCCAGAACTTGCATTTACTTCATGAATTTCTGACTCCTTCTGTTTACTCCTCTTCTTGCTAAATCCAGCACCCCCAGGAGTCTCACTTCACGCATTCAACAAAGCTGCTTCCCTAATCAGACTAAGAAAAGTGAACTAGAGGCCAAAGAGCAGAGTGTCCTTCAATGGACAGTGACTGAACACCCTTCAGATGACTGTTGAATTTTACTATACAAGGGTATAGTAAAATAGACTCTAAATGAAGATGCTGGAGAAAGTGTTTGTCTCTTCCAGTCATCTAAAGCCTCGCCCAACTTTTGCCAAACAGACAGGGTCAAATGAAGAAAATTCCCAGAGCTTTCTGTATTTTCTCTATGCCTCTTGCCCTCCCAGCAATCTACCAATACCACTTTTAGACATCTAAACAACGGACGTTTTTTTCTAGAATCATTATTAGCGTTTACATAAACGCACAATTCGGGGTCTGCACATTCAGCCGAGAAAGTGAGTTCAAGATGAATATTCTTTGGTTCTACACCTCAGTGTCCTTTACGATCCTAGCACACAGTCAACAAGGCAAATCCAGCCCGGGGCTGGGCCAACCAAAACCTCTTCTCCAGCAGCGCCCTCAAGTAAACAACAGCCCCAGGCGAAAGGGTGGGTCTGGAGAGGGCTACTCTTACTCTCTGGGTGAGTGCGGACATAGCTCACATTCCTCCACCTCCCGGGGGGCCCCCCAGACTCCCCACGTGAAAATTCTGATCCCAAAGGCGCCATCACCACCACCCCTTCCCCCGACCACAAGAGGCCAATCTCGAGGTTCAAGCAACGCTGCACAACCAACTCACACTTGGCTCTCGGTCCCACTGGACCCGGCCGTGTTCTCGAGGCCAAGTGACCTCCCAGGACGAAAGGGGACCCTCAAGAGCAGGTTCTATTGCCCCAAAGGCGCGTGTTGGAACCGCGCCTTTGAGCTCGGGGCTGGGGACGTTCCTCCGCCGCCGGCGCCTTCCATTCCCCGGCCCGGTCCTGCCCGGCCGCCCCCGGGGCCGCGAGCCTCCCTAGGCCTCGGTTCCCACCAGCTCCCTCCCTCGCCAGGGTCTCCGGCCCTGGAAGTCTCACCGGTCACGCAGCCGTTCACGGCGGTGGGCTTCTGTGCCGTTACCACGTAGTTGTACGACATGTCGAGGCCTGGACCGGCCCGTCGGGAGCCGAGAGCGACGATAGAGAGATGGACACGAGCGAAGAGACAGGGAGCCCCCACCCGCGCGCAGCCAACTCTACTGCCGCTGCCTCCGCCCCAGAAACACGTTGCAGCCCAGAGCGGCCGGGACGCGGGGCATCACGGGATGGCCTCACCTGGCCTCTTGGAGGACTCAGGCAGCCCAAGGCAGCCAACCAAGGGAAGCTCCACCCCCCGGGGCTCCGCCCCGTCCCTTACCGCCGGAGCTCGCAGTGCCCGGATGAGGGCGAAGCGTTGGGGGGCCTTAGCGAAGCCCACTTGCTGCGGAGCGGACCGAGACCGGGGTGAGGGGGCTGGAAAAGTGCTCCATTGTCCCCTGCGTCCTCGGAGCTCGCCCGCCGACACCTGGCCGCAATCCTCAACCCTCGTCCTTTCGCAGACTCCGTCCTCTTTCTTCATTCATTGCTCCAAAATTGCTGAACCCCTTTTGGAGCCGGAAGGAATGCAAAGGCCTTAATAAGGGAGGGAAGGCACAGGGATCCTGAGTAGAACCCCCCCCACCGCACCCTTAACTCTGTTTTCTTGAAACCAGCTGAAGTCTCCACCTGGCCTTAGGACACCTACCCCGCCTCACCTAGGACCCACCAGGACGCTCACCTGGGTATTTTATTCTTCACACTCTGAAGGGCCCACTAAGACACTTGCCCAGCATTATTAGAGCCCCCTCCCACCCCAGTTGTACGAATTCTGACCTCAGACACCAAACCAGAACTTCACCGGTGAGAACCTTAATGACCCAGGAGGGCATGGCTGTCAGTCCTGCAGCCTTCAGGCCAGGCCACATCAGACAGGCTCCCCAAAGAGCAGGAGGAGCTGTGGCTTGCAGCACATGCAGAATGCCAGAGAGGAGCTAACTTATGTTGCAAAGATAAGGAAGCTGAGGCTTAGAGAGAAAATGGTTTTAAGACCCCCCGCCCAAGTAAGTTGAGGCAGATGTAGGTGCAGAACCAGGTCTGGGTTGTTCTCAGTGCATGTGTGCACAGTGAACCTGGGTGACCCCAAGACAGCAGGACCAGGATGAGCTGAGGTATGTGATTTACACATGGGGTTTCCTACAGCAGGACTCACCTGACATGGAGCACTGAATTATCAGTAGAAGCAACACAGGCTTTACAAAAAGACTGTAGACGTGCGTTTGAGCCTGACTCAAACACCAGTACACTTGGACAAGGAACTAGATAGAGCTCTGTTTCCCAGAACAAAATGGGGTCACACAGTTGGCTCCCTCCTGGTGTAGTGCCCAGGAAAATAAGAGTGAGTGTGTAAAGACCTTTGTAATTTTTCACCATAAGCCATGCCCATGTAAGTGATGAAGTTACTCTGTAGGTAACTTTGCTCCTTGATTAGGAGGTGGGCACACTGTTCCTGGACATAAAGGCAGCACCGTGCCCAATGCAGATCGATCGATCTCTTGGCAGCCAAGCATGAGTGTGAACCTTGGTCAACCCCATGCCGTTCTCCATCCGTTCTCCATCCGGAGCTCACGAACTAGAGTTTGGACTTGGATCAAAGTCTAAGGCAGCTCCCTAATTCCTGAGGCACTTGAGGAGTGGTTGTGCCATTCAACTCAGCAGCCTGTCCCCATAGGTGCTGCTTTCACCTCCACTGTGCTCAGACCGTGGTGACACCCATAGGATTGTCCATCCTACAGCAGCTCAGTGCAAGAGTGTGGACGCAGGTTGCTTCAGAGCCTCCCCACCATGGTGAGTCCTGGGGGTGGGAGGCCAGGGCAGGGGAGAACATGGTGATCTTGAATGCAGTAAGGCATCCCTGTCCTGAGCATCCTGGAATTCCGTATGCCCTGACAGAAGAAATACTGTTGCCTCCTGAGTTTAGGAGGTTAAAAGAGAGGCTCATTCTCTTTCAGGGCCTGATCTCTGCTTCCCTTCCTTTGAGCAGGCCACTGGTCCTAGCCAGGCCTGAGGCTTACCTCTAAGCCCCTCTGAAACTTCTCTGTCTGGGCCTGGGTTATACATTTAGAATATTAACAGTTACTTGCTCTGTAATAATTGTTGTACTAGTCACAAAAGGAATCAGGAAGTATGACCTTGTGCCTGTTCCTGAACCACATGTGGTCTGGTCTCACAGCTGGGGTTTATGATACGGGAACCTCTGGGCCTTTGCTCCAAGCCCACTCTAAAACTCATCTGAACCTAAGCAAACATTAAACAGATCTGAGTTTAGATTTTAGCCTGCCATCCACCAGCTGTGTGGCCTTCTACAGAAATCTTGACCTCTCTGAGCCTCTTTGTCTTCATCTGCAGAACAGCAGATTAAAGCCTGCTATCAACTGTCTGTGAGGTGTTGATCAGAGTTCTCTTGTTCTTGCATAATGGCTGATCTCCTTTCCCTTTTCATCCCCTTAGGTCTCTGGGAACCAGAGATGGCACTGGTCCTTAAGCCCTTCTCTGGCTCTGATAGAGGGGTGGTTGAGACAGATTCTTGGAGGGTAGTGGTGTTGGAAGCTGAGCTTGGAGTTGACCCAGCTTCCAACTTTACTGTATGTCCCAGACCCTAGTAAGCTCTAAGAGCCACATATCCATGCCCTTTCTAGGGCAAGACCTGTCACCCTGTACCTCCCTTCAGTCACTTGAGAAAGCAGCCTGTTATGGCCAAAAGGGAACCAGCTTTGGAGCCAGGAAGACCTGGACACTTGCTTGTTGTGTAACTTTTAGGCAAAGTCTTTTAACTGTGTCTCAATTTCCTCCTTGGGCTAATCCGTCCTCCACAGGGTTATTGGGAAAATTAACAGGGAAATGTTCAGAAGCACTTAGAAACAGGCCTGGCTCAGCTCCTGCCCGGGAGATGCAGCGGGATTCTTATTCTGCTTGCTCTCTACTGACCTCATCTATAAGCAGCCATCGTGGACCTGGTCCTTTTTGGACCCAGGAAAAGACTTGTGGGCAGGAAAACAACCTGTGCTGGCAGCCTCAGAAGGAGCTGAGGCCGGAAACGTGGCTCCTTAGGACCTAAATCAGCTGCAGGCTGCCCCTGGACCACAAGGTGGCGTTGAGAGCCCCTCTGGGCCCACACTAGGCCACCTTTCCCAGTCTCTTGAGGACAAAGGCAGGAGCTTCATCTCAGGTCCACAGCCCTAGCTCAGTGGGCTCCTGCTTTCAGAGCCTGTTTGGGGCATAGCTGCTTTTTATTGAGCTTTTTTTGAAGTCTAGTAAGTCTCTGTTTTGAAGAGAAAGACTTGAGCTCTGGCCCAGCATAGTGGTGTACACCTGTAATCCCAGCAACTCAGAGGCTGCGGCAGGAGGATTGCAAGTTTGAGGCCAGCCTCATCAATTTAGCAAGGCCCTAAGCAACTTAGTGAGACCCTGTCTCAAAATAAATAAAAGGGACTGGGGATGTGGCTCAGTGAAGACTTAGAACAAGAATGTATCTTCACTGAGTTCTCACATGTCTGCCGAGCCCAGGTTCCAACCACTCTAGCCCCACACTGCTCACCTCTCCCTGTACCCCGCCATCAGCTCCTGAGCTCCACCTGCCCACGGCCTGCCTCCTAACGCTGCCCATGACCAAGCAGCTACTGTGGGGGCCCTGCACACCTCTCTTGCAGGCCCCTGGTTGCTTAGGATGATCTAAGTTGTCATCTGGAGCCACCATACTATTTCACACCCCCAGGCTGTGGCTGGATGCCCTCCGCCTCCTCCCTCCCCCAGGACCCACTCCCTCTTGCCTGCCTGTCTCCTCCTTACCCTTCACAGAGACTTCCAGTTTGTCCTCAGGAGCCGAGGTCCTCTCCTATGCTCCCGTGGCATATGTGCCTTCCCCTGGTGCAGCCTGTGGAGATGGTCTCTGTTTCTACTGAGGCGGGAACAGCACTCTGCTTTCCTTACACGCAGTGCCCAGCACTGGGCCTGGCCCACCAGGAGCCCAGGCCAAAGGGCCTGCATTAGAGCATTGGGTAGGTGTGGTGCCTGCCTGGACCCTTCCCCTCAGGAGCCTCAGCCCCAGGCATCTCCTTTGACTAAAGTAGGTGTCGGGCCCCAATTTCTTCAGTTTTTTATACTGAGGATTCATCTCCCCCATTTTCTTTATATTGAAGTCATGGTGCAAAAAGTGAATGAACTTGGCACTGAATAAAAAGTCACAAGTTAAAAAGGGAAGTCGGAGACTAACATCTACCAGGTCAAATGTGGCCCAACTTAAGATAGTCCTGTGGTCACCCTGGAGCTCCTGGGCGAATAGGAGCAGATCTCTGGTGTAGCCCAGTGCCTGGGAAGGCTGCAGGTATCCCTGCTGACCACATCCTGAACCCCCTCCTCCTCCTCTCTCCCAGTCCTCTAAGAAACTGGTGAACTCGGTGGCAGGCTGTGCTGATGATGCCCTGGCTGGCCTGGTGGCATGCAACCCCAACTTGCAGCTCCTGCAGGGCCACCGTGTTGCCCTCCGTTCTGACCTGGACAGCCTCAAGGGCCGGGTGGCACTGCTGTCAGGCGGGGGTTCTGGCCACGAGCCTGCCCATGCTGGTGAGTATGCTGGGTTTGAGGACTCGATGCTGGTATGAGGTACAGGCCAGGTACGGAACAGGGGTTGGTTCCCACTTACCTCCCTCAGGCTCAGACCTGGGCCAGCCATAGCCTCTCTCTGCACCTTGATTTCTATATCTCGGGAGCACGAGCTTGGGCAGGTGAACCCCTGGGCTCTTATAGCCCTGAGGTCAGTGCTTCTGTGAACTTCCCTGGCCTTCCAGGCCCAGCTGGCCCACCGCTTCCTGACTGTCTAGCCAGAGCAGGACCTGTTTTCTGCACCCCACTTTGTGGTTTCCCACACAGGGACAAACCTGGGTTTTCTTCTGTTTGGAGCCAGGGACATGAGCCCTGCTTGAGAGCTCTTGGAAGCAGTTGCCCAGGCTTTGTGTCATTTGTACCTTTCCTGTCTCTCTTCAGCAAATCTGTTCATTCACTCAGCCAACATCAGTGGGCCCGCTGTGTGTCTGGCCTTGTCCTTGACACTAGGGGTACCCCAGTGAGCCAGACAGACATGGTCCCTGCTTCCATGGAGCTTAGATCCCACTTAGGGCAGACAGTGGCCTGTAAACACAGAGAGTGCAAAGGGACATAGAAAGACCATAGGAGGACCAGCGAGCCTCTAGAGGGGGTGAGTGCCTTGGGGTGAGAGGTCAGGAAAGGCCTCTCCAAGATGACCCCTGAGAAGGTGTCAGCCATGTGAAGATCTGGGGATCTTTCAGCACAAGCACACAGTAGGGCTCACCAACCATAGCTCTTAGGCACTTGGGAAGCCCCGGGGACAGCGACGGCAGGCACAGTCCCCACCCAGCGTCTTCACTCCACACCTCCTGGTCTCCAGGTTTCATTGGGAAGGGGATGCTGACGGGAGTCATCGCAGGAGCCGTGTTCGCTTCCCCAGCCGTGGGCAGCATCCTGGCGGCCATCAGGGCTGTGGCCCAGGCGGGCACAGGTGAGGCTGGTGTGTGGGAAGGGGTGCGGAGGGGGGGAACACCCTGAGGGTGGGATGAGGGTCGGCACTGAGAGGGCTCTGCTGGCTGCTCCTGCAGCGGGGACCCTCCTCATTGTGAAGAACTACACTGGGGATCGGCTCAACTTTGGCCTGGCCCGGGAACGCGCCCGAGCAGAAGGCATCCCTGTGGAAATGGTGGTCGTCGGGGATGACAGTGCCTTCACGGTCCTGAAGAAGGCAGGCCGGAGAGGCCTCTGTGGCACAGTGCTTATCCACAAGGTGAGCGCCCACCCAGGGCACTGAGACTGGCTACTCTCCCTTTGGGCAGCACCTGGTAACTAGACCTTTCCATTCACTCCTCGCTGACCCGGGAAGGCCCACCATCCCTCAGCACCTAAGTCCAGAGTGCAGGCACTGCCCATCCCCCTCGCTTCCCGCCCCTTCAGCCAGGCAGTGGCCCTGTTCTGGCGCCTCTCCACAGCCTGTGTTAGCACTTTCTCCCCGCTCCCTGCCTGCGTTGCCTTGGTTCAGGGCTCATCTGACTTGCCCACCTCACCAGGCTCCCCCTGCTTCCTGCCTGGCCAGTCGGCTCTCCACAGTACCGTCAGAGGTGTCTTTCAAAAATGTGTATCAAAGCCAGGTGCAGTGGTGCACACCTGTAATCCCAGCGACTGGGGAGACGAAGGCAGGAGGACCACAAGTTTGAGGACACTTAGGCAACTTAGCAAGACTCTGTCTAAAAATGTCATTAAAAGGCTGAGGAAATAATTCAGTACTAAAGCACTCTGGGTTTAATCCCCAATATCACCACCACCCCCAAAAAAGTGCTATCTGACCAGTGTTTGCTCACTGAAAACATCTTGGGCTGCCAGAGTCAGCCCAAGCTCCTGGTCAGGTGCCCACCACACTCCTGCCCTTCTTCCCTGACCCTCACCCCTGGCTTCACCTCCCAGCCTCCCTGCCTTCCTCCATGCTCTGGTAGCCCCAGGCTCTGTGCCTGCTGGGCCAGGCTCACCTCTGAGGCTTTGCTCGCACTGTATTTATGGCCTGGCGGCTCCTTCCCTGACCAGCCTCCAGTGGCTTTGCCAACCCTGCCGTCTCTAGTCTCAGCTCTGAGGTCCCCCGCCTGGGAAGCTCTCCCTGCTGGCTGCAGAGCCCCTGCTGGCTAGGAGGCGCTCAGTGCTCCTGTGACACTGCCACCTTCTTCCCCACCTGTCTCCAGGCGGAGTTTCCTGAAGGCAGCGACTGTGGCTCACTCCTCTTTTTTTTCCCCTCACACATAATAGATAGCAAAATTGGGTGGGTGAGTCTGTGGATGGGTGGGTGTGTGGATAATATTCTGTGGGAGAAAACTCTAAGAAAACTGGTCACCAACTGGTGCCACTGGACAAGTTCCTCCTGGCTCCCACAGACTGGAAGTCTTCAAGATTCTGGGCAAGTACATTGAATGGGGGAGGACACTCTGCCCTTAACGTGATAGGCCAAGTGACTGTGGAAATCCTAGGATTCCTTCTCCCCAACAAGAATTCTGTCCCCCAGCCCATTGTCTACCCTCAAGTAGTATAGTGACTGCCCCCCTGGGGACCTGTGTGACTGCAGGTGGCAGGTGCCCTGGCTGAGGCAGGTGTGGGGCTGGAGGAGATTGCAAAGCGGGTGAGCGAGGTCACCAAAAGCATGGGTGAGTATGACCCCAGGGATGGGGTGGGCCAGGGACACTCCTGGGGACATAAGAAAGTTCCTGTCAGCTGCATGGAGGGTTTTCCATTTATTCCCTAGGAATGGACAGAAGAGCCTGGTGGCCTTGGGTACAAGAGCTAGGTTTTCTGTCATTACTGAGATATGACAGAGAAGAGTACGCCTCAGCAAGGGCTTCTGTGGCATTGTGGCTGCCCATCCTGATGCCGAGGCTGAGAGCAGAACAGCCATCCCTCTGTGTCTCGTTCTCCTAGGTACCTTGGGGGTGAGTCTGTCCTCCTGCAGTGTCCCTGGCTCCAAACCCACCTTCGAGCTTGCGGCCGATGAGTTGGAGCTGGGCCTAGGTAAGTCTGTGGCCATCCCACTCCCAACCCTGCCTGCTCCTCTGCCTTGGGTTTTGCCCACTCTAAGCCCTGAGCCATCCTCCTAGTCCTCTCTACTCTCCTAGAGCTGTCCCCTAGGTGGTCTCAGTATTCATAAGTGGGCACTTGAGGCCCAGCCTGGCCTGGCCTGCCTGATTTCTTCCTGCTCGCCATCCACCCCAGGATCCAGCCGCGACTCTGTGCCTCACCCACTTGCCTTTCCTCACACCATTCCCAGTCCTGCCCTTGCTCAAATGCAGCCCTTCTGCCAGGGACACCAGGCTGCAGCTGTGTCGCTTTCCCTCGTCATCCCAGGTGTCCAAAGTGATGGGTGTCAGCCTCCTGAGGTCTTGGCATGACTGATGACTGCCTCCAGTTAGAGCCACTTGGGTCCTTGGCTACCTCCACCACCATGTTGTAGCTCCCCCAGAGCAGAGACTGTGTGTCCTTCATTGTTCTGTCCATTTCCGTCCCCGTTATACTGTCCATTTCTGCACTCCCAGTGCCTAGCCTTTTGCTGAGCACTTAGTAAGTTCTTGATAAAACCTGACAAGTGAATCCCCAGACCCTGAGCAGGTTGGCAGTGACCACATCTCTCTGCAGGGATCCATGGGGAAGCTGGCGTGCGCCGGGTAAAGGTAGGTGGACTCCCTGGCCCAGGCCAGCACAAGGCTAAGGCCACCCAGACACAGCTCATTCCTGGCTCCCTCTGACAGATGGCAACTGCCGATGAGATTGTCACACTCATGCTCGACCACATGACGAATGCCTCCAGTGTGTCCCATGTATCTGTGCAGCCAGGTGAGGGGCCTGTCATTCCCTGTCTGTCCTTCCTAGACCTCTGGGCAAGTGGTACCCAAAGGACTTACTTCACACACCCACCCACAGGCTCCTCTGTGGTTCTGATGGTCAACAACCTGGGTGGTCTCTCATGCCTGGAGCTGGGCATCATGGCTGATGCTGTCGTCCGTTCTCTGGGTAAGTCCACACTGGGAAGAGACCCACCCCAGCCCACGCTGGACATAAGAAGGGCATCTGAGCCGGATGTGGCGGCACACACCTGTAATCCCAGCAGCTCAGGAGGCTGAGACAGGAGGATCTTGAGTTCAGACCCAGCCTCAACAACCTAACAAGGCCCTAAGCAACTCTATTAAAATATAAAAAGGGCTGGGGATGTGGTTAAGCACCCCTGGGTTCAATCCCTGGTACCAAAGAAAAGAAAAGCCACTGAGGTAAGATATTGAGATGGTCAAAACATGGACTGTGCAGTCACACGAGCTTGAGTGAGAGTGTCACTGCCACTTAATAACTGAGGGCCTTGCACCTGTTTCTTTTCCATAAACTGAGAGGAGTAGTACCTGCCTTGTAAGGTGGATGTAAGTTTAAATGAAATCAAGCCTACGTAAGACAGCACAATACCTGGAAATCAGTAAATGAGACCTGCAAGTACCCAACTACTCCCAAAGAGGGGACACCTCGAGAGAATGTGGTTAATTTAGTGTTATTGAGAGACACCCTAAGAAAATCAGGCCATCTCCCTACTGACTTCAGCGCTCCAGCTTCCAAGGTCCTGATTTTCTGTGATTCTCTTTCTTTCCCTGGTGCCCTGAGGAGGAAGTCTGGGACGAGGGCCTGTCCCTCATGGACTTCCTTGCTCTGTCTTGCAGAGGGCCGAGGGGTGAAGATCGCCCGCGCCCTGGTGGGCACCTTCATGTCAGCCCTGGAGATGCCTGGCATTTCCCTCACCCTCCTGCTGGTGGATGAGCCCCTCCTGAAACTGATAGGTGAGAGCTGAACTCTGGGCTGATCCAAGCCAGGGCTTCTTGTCACCGGAAGGAGCCAGCGGGACTTGCAGAGGCCCGTCAGGCTGACTGTGACAGAGCTCTGGACTGTGAAGGCACCCTCTGGCTTTTCCAGCCCTCTCCTCTCTCACTTGACTCTGGAAGAATTGTACTAGGACTCTCCCCAGATCCGCCTGAGTTTTCCCCTGGGACCCTCTGTGCACCCCGCACAGTAGCCTCTCAGCACGTCCTTGTCAAAGGGTACAGTCCTCTTCCAGGCTGCTAAGGGAGCCAGGCCCCAGGTTTGGGTGGGAGTCCAGACTCTGCTTGATCTCTGGCTGGCCAGTTATGCCCGAGTTGTCCTGCTGTCCCTAGATGCTGAAACCACTGCTGCAGCCTGGCCTAATGTGGCCAAGATGTCTGTGACTGGGCGGAAGCGGAGCCGGGCAGCCCCCATGGAGCCCAAGGAGACCCATGATTCCGCCACTGCAGGAGGTACCAGACCCTGCTGCTGGGGAAGGAGCAGGCATCATTGGTGGCACAGGGCTTTGACTCGGGCCCCGGAGGGTGCAGGAGCGTGCTGTGAGCTATGCAGGAGTCCTGGCACCCATCCCTCCCACATATGACAGGATTGGTCCTGAGAAGGGCCAGGTGGTCCTCTGCCCCACTGTCCTCCTTTTCCAGGTGTAGCCTCTAAGCAGATGGTACTTGTGCTGGAGTGGGTGTGCACCACCCTCCTGGGCCTGGAGGAACACCTGAATGCCCTGGATCGGGCTGCTGGTGATGGGGACTGTGGCACCACCCACAGCCGTGCTGCTCGAGGTTGGTGCCAGGGCCCTCTGGGGTCACAACGGGATGGTATGGCACACTGGTTCTTAGATTTGGGCATTTTATGAAACAGAGTAGCTTCCAAAATATTTAGAGAGCTGTTGGGTTGCCACCTTTTCCTTTGCCAAATAAGGTCACTTGTGGAACCCCAGCATCCCTCTCACCTATTTTCCTCAAGAAAAGGTACTTTGGCCTGGGGGTGTAGCTCAGTGGTAGAGCACTTGCCTAGTGGGAAGGAAGGGAGGGAGGGAGGGAGGGAGGAACTACCAATGTGGGAGGTTGTTGACTCACAAGAAAATGGAATCCTTACACTGAACAAAAACAGATTCAAGCCAGACTCATCTGTCATCCCTGTTTTTCTCAGTTTGCCTACACCAGTGAAATCTTTTAATGGTCCAGCATCACTCATTCAAGAAAAATGTATTCAGTGCTTCCTGTGGGCCATGCTCATGTGTCTGTGATTAAAAGAGTGAATGAAGGGGCTGGGATTGTGGCTCAGCGGTAGAGCGCTTGCCTAGCATGCGCGGGGCCCTGGGTTCGATCCCAGCACCACATAAAAATAAATAAATGAAATAAAGGTATTGTGTCCAGCTACAACTAAAAAATAAATATTAAAAAAAGAGAGTGAATGAAGCACACAGAAGTCACCACTCTTGCTAGGTATGGTGGTGCATACCTGCAGTCCCAGAGACTCAGGAAGCTGAGGCCAAAGGATCGAAAGTTTGAGGCCAGCTTCAGCAACTTAGCAAGGCCCTAAGCCACTTAGCAAGACCCTGTCTCAAAATAAAAAATAAAAAAGGGCAGGGATATCAGTAGTAAAGCATTCCTGGTTCAATCCCTAATACCAAAAGCAAAAGAAAAAGAAGGTGATTACTGGATGACCCTCAGTAAATAAGACCAATCAATAAAACATGTAGGCTGTCAGCACGACAGGCCAGGGAGAGAGCGAATCGGGGCACGCTGAATCCCTCACAGCACTTTCTTTCTGCAGCCATCCAGGGGTGGCTGAAGGAGGGCCCACCTCCTGCCAGTCCTGCACAGGTGCTCTCCAAATTGTCCGTCCTGCTGCTGGAAAAGATGGGAGGCTCCTCTGGGGCGGTGAGTGTCGGCAACCTCAGGAGCAGAGGGCTGACGGGCAGGATGCCAGCTTGGCCAGGCCCTAGGCCAGCTCCACAGGCTTAGCCTTTGCATCCTCCCCAGCTCTATGGCCTGTTTCTGACTGCGGCTGCCCAGCCTCTCAAGGCCAACACTGACCTCCCAGCCTGGTCTCTTGCCATGGATGCCGGCCTGGAGGCCATGCAGAAGTGAGCCTGAGCCCTGTCCCTTAGAGCCCAGGGTGTTCTGGGGGAGGTAGTTGATGGACTTCACCTGCTCCTATCCCCAGACCTTGTCCCCACTCCAAAGTGACTGCCTACAGCAGACCTTGTTCATTCTCTTTTCCTGCCAGGTATGGGAAGGCTGCGCCAGGGGACAGGACTATGGTGTGTACTGGGTAGTGCCCCCTACCCTCCTTCCCACCTTTGAGCCTACAAGCCCTGTAGGCCATCCTCAGTGGGAAGGCCCCTCTCAGCCCCTCTCTCCTCACCTTCTCCAGCTGGATTCTCTGTGGGCAGCAGGACAGGAGCTCCAAGCCTGGAAGAAGCCAGGGGCTGATCTCTTACAAGTCCTGACCAAAGCTGTCAAGGTGAGTTAGGCCAGGCTGTCCACCCAGGGAGACAGGCATGGGTCTCCAGGTGACCTCAAGCAAGTTAGTCACCTTCATGTGCCTCTGTTTCCTCCTTTGTAAAATGGGGGTGAGTCTTTGTCTCAGAAGGCGATTGTGAGACTAATGAGATCTTGAGCCCACACCCCACCTGGGACACAGCAGGGCTGCAGTAAATGGTGTGCCTTTCTCTCTCTATTAGAAGGAAGTGAAAGGTGACCTCTCCACTCAGTGATAGGGCAGAGGGCGCTGGGTCAGGCTGCAGGGCAGAGGCCTGGTAGCCTGTCCTCAAGCCCACTCCCATGCCCCCTCAGAGTGCTGAAGCTGCAGCCGAGGCCACCAAGAACATGGAAGCTGGAGCCGGAAGAGCCAGTTACATCAGCTCTGCGCGGCTGGATCAGCCAGACCCAGGAGCAGTGGCAGCTGCCGCCATCCTCCGTGCCATCCTGGAGGTCTTGCAGGGCCAGGGTGTGTGATGGCTTCCCTCGGCCTCCGCTCCTCTCTCTCTGCTGCGCTGCAGTGCTCGACGTCACTTCTTTTTGCCTTCAGTGGTCACCTTCCCCCTTTCTGACCGCAGGGCCTGTCCTCTACCAGGTCTCTAAAAACTGCTCCACCGCAGACAGCTCCTGAGCTGGAGTGGGCCCCAACCCTCCAGCATTGCTCTTTCCCGCCTCAGGGAGGGTGGAGCCCCCGGGCTCTCCCCGCTCAGCCGAGCTTCAGTGATAAAGCATCCTGCTGGCCTTTGGTTTTAAGATTCCAAACCTCTCCCTGTAAAAGGCCTCTGCACCTGAAACCAAGTCAGTGTGGAAAAGAAAGCTAATAAACCATGGTGAAGCCATAAAGCCACCGCCTTCTCCCAGGGCTCTCTGCCCCAGTTGCTGTGATCATGACCCCATCTTCCCAGACCCTGCGTTGCTACCTGTGCCCAAGGCAGGCTCTGCTCTGCCGGGCTGGTTCTGTTCCCATCCTCCTACCCACACACACACACAGCACACTGACGTGCCTAAGACTTTTTTTTTTTTTACCAGATTAACAGTTTAGTGGGTCTTTAGGGATTGGATGGGCATTTGGGACATCAGAAGAAAAAGAAATTACTGTACTCTAAAGCTCAGCTATAGATCAGAAGTTGTAGCCATGCCAGCTCCTGGTTCTTTCTAGAACAATCATTGATGGTCCCTGGACCCCAGTTGGCAGGAGGGACTGCTGAGTGGCGCTGATAAGAGATACCACATACACACAGCCACACCTGTATGTTCTCAACACAGTGGCTGAAAGCACTTGGCCATGGACTCCAATATCCATGGTTTGAAATCTGATTCTGCTTTCAACCAGCTGCATGAACTCAGGTCTATGCCTCTGTGATCTGTAAAGTCAGAAGAGAGCGCCCATCTTACAGCGATTGGAAAGGATTCAAGCGAACCAACAAGGTGATTCAAGTGCAGACTGAGCACTCGCGCTCTGTTAGTGTTATCACTATTGTCAGCCACCTGCCCCTCCCGTCCATTCCACTACCATGTGGCATCTACAGCTGATCACATTAGGAAAAGGGCCCCTTTACCCCCAGCACCTATTTCACCCAAACTTGACTCCTGGTTCTTGAGCTTCTCTGCCCAGCCATGTCACAGGTACCTGACCATAGATTGGTGTCAGCATGTACAGGTATGTGCCCAGCAGGCAGGAAGAAGGCTGGCAGCAGACTGTGCATCCCAATTCTGCCATTTCCTGACTGGTGATCTCAGGCCAATCATTTGTCCTTTTTGAGTCTTGTTTTCTAGATTATAAAACAGGAAACATTTCCTTCCTCATAAGATGAGCCAGTGCCCAAAAGCCACTATTTAGGACATCCACACATACATGAATCACATGCAATTCCAGGAAGACACACAATTATGTGGATTTTTAGTACCTTGTGGCTGGCCTGTCCCTAGGTCTATCTGTGAGGGTCAAACATGTCCTGAGGTTTTGTTCTAATCTTTATTTTATTCATTTATTTATACGTGGTGCTAAGAATTGAACCCAGTGCCTCACACATGCCAGGTAAGTGCTCTACCAGTCAGCCCCAGCCCCAGCCCCTGAGGTTGTCACAAGTTGCCCCAGTGCTCATTAACAGCAGTGTCATTTCAGCAGAGACAGCTTTTGATATGTGTTGTCTTCTCCAAATTCACATGTGGAAATCCTCACCCCAAGGGTGACGGGGTCACCAGGTGGGGACTTAGGAAGGTAATCGGGTCATGAGGGTAGGGCCCTCATCAGTGGGCGTAGTGTCTTCATTTACCAGAGGCCCTGAGAGCTCCTTCCACTCCTTCCACCTGTGGTTCCAGGGAGAAGAGTTCTGTGATGAAGGGGCCTCACTAGACACCACCGCTCACATGCCTCCATCCTGGACTTCCAGCCTAACACGTTATTTTTTGTTTTGTTTGTTTTGTTTATTTATTTGTTTTGGTACTGGGGATTGAACTCAGGGGAGCTGAACCACTGAGTCAAATCCTCAGCCCTTTTTTATATTTAGAGACAGAGTTTTGCTGAGTTGCTTAGGGCCTCGCTAAAATGCTGAGGCTAGCTCTGAACTCGAAACCCTCCTGCCTCAGCCTCCCAAGCCACTGGGATTACAGGCATGTGCCACCACACCCAGCCTAATAACGTTTTCTGAAGCCATTCAATTCATGGTATTTGTTAAAGCAACCTGAACAGACGATGATGACCTTTGATTCTTAAAAACATTTAATGGAAATCAAGCTTCAATAAACAAGTAAAATGCCCACTCATATATGGAGACGGGGAACTGCTCATGACCCAGGAGCCTGGCAGTCATCCCAGCAGCACTGAAGTTTTCATCCAACCAGGAAGTCCAGTCACAAGCCTTCTGCCAACATCTGGCAATGGAGACTGGGGTAAACAACCTGGTGGCTACCTGCCAGGGAGCACAGGGCTGCAAACCCCAAGCCTCATCCTTATCTACTAAGCACAGAAGTCTGGAGCCTGGGACCTGCAGGGCTTATTTGGAGATCCAAGAAGAGCCACATGCCAGCACCTCTCCACCCACTTTCTCCTCAGAAGAGCAAAGCTTGGGCTGCAGCATGCCACAGGAGGCTAGGTCTACCTGGGCTAGCACCACTGTGGAGCAGGAGCACCTGGTATTTAGCAAGAATCTCCTCCAAAGGTGGCGATGGCTCTGGGGCACTGCTGGGCACAGTGCTGTGCCATGCTGGTCTGCTTCATGGTGGACTGGAGGGGAGAATCAGCTGGGCTGGGGCCCTGCCAGGAGAACAGGCTGGGCCTGCCAGCAAGGGAGGAAAAGGGGGTCAGGAAACCTCTACTACTCATCACTCTTAGGATTCTGGGGGACAGGTAGTCTGTTCTTTGGACAGCAGGTTACCAAGGCTCGTGGGGCTGCCTGGTGGAGACAGGCATGTAAGTCACAGGAAAAGGGCGGGATCCAGGCCCCAGCTGGAGCAGCAGCTAGAAGAGGTGGAGCCATAGGGTCAAAATACCACACAGACTATCTCAGAGCAACCAACACCCCCCTCCCTCGGGCTTCTCCACAGATCTGCTCCATCCTCTCCTTCTTCGGTCACCCTCCACCAGGTGCACACCCGGCCAGGGCTGGATGGGTGACAGCAGATAAAGCCGGCTCTCTGGTGGGTGGCCTGACTGAAATGCATGCCTTCAACGGGAAAGCTGACCTTCCTCAAGGCCCACGTTATGGGCTGCAGTTGAGTCCCAGTTTTTCCAAGCTGTTGGGATTTTCTGCCACATCCCTAACAGTTTAAAGGGGAAACCAGCTAGATTTCTGCAGACACAGCAAGAGTGGCTGGGGTAAGGAGGGCTTGTGCAAACGCAGGCCCTGAAGTCAACGCCGAGAAGCCAGAGCCACCAAGAAAAGCAAATGGGCAGTAAGTGGCTGGAGACAGCAGGCCTGACACCAAGGCAAAGAGAAGTTTGAACCCAGGTCCCAAAGAAAGTCTGTTGCTGAGACCAGCCGGGAGCTCAGGTGGAGCAGAGCTTCTGAAGCGAGGACAGATCAACTGCTGACTGTTCCTGGGACACCCCGGCTCACTCCCCGTCATGCAACAAGGGCTGGAAAGAAGGCAGAGCACAGGAGTTAAGACTGCCCCTGACCTGCAGGAGTCACAGCAGGCCTGAGCTGCTCATAGAGACCCCCAATTTGCAGGGTGACCCTGCCCAAGCCACCAGATCTCTTAGGAAATCCCCGAAGTCCTCGAGTCTGGTCCACACCCTAACACCCTCCAACCATCAGAAGCCCAAGAACAGGCAAGACTTGCTGTAAGCACCCAACTTGTCACCAAGCACCAGTCCCACTAACCTAGCCCCAAAACTGTCACAGAAGAAGTTACTACATACCCTCATCATACTCAGGAACTTCCTTAGGGAAGGTAAAGCCATGCATACCTCATCTCTCAGCGCTACAGGAATTGGGGTGGGGGTTGGAATTCTGAGAGGTGCTGAGCCTGGACAGCCACACTACTGGGATATGCTGCTCTGAAACCACTGTCCCTGTCAACCACCCTAATTCCACCATCAAGCCACATGGCTTCTCACCAGACTAGTGGACCTGTCTTCACAGCAAGGCCCACGTCCTTCCTGGTTGGTCCTTCTCTACACTGGCCCTATCCGCACCTCACCCTGGAATGGAGGACAAGCAGCCATACCTGTCTGTCAGTCAGGATCCCTGGTTCTGGACGTTTCCAGGATGAAGCCAGAAGGACGTAGAGAACCAGCAGCCCAAAGGCCACCACCAGCAGCCCAGTGCAATTGGCAAAGACAGCCTCACTGGGCAGGCTGGCATATGGCTTGGTGGCATTTTTCCTAAAGATGATAAGACAATGTGGGTCCTCGAGAGACTTTTCTACCTGGTTTTGCCCAGGGGGAGACTTGATGCTACTAAAAGAGGAAACAAAAGCTTCTGGGGACCACTTGTGACCTGGAATTTTAACATACTTTTTAAGTCCTGCTATAATAACAAAACTCTATATAATACTTTTGACTTATCAGGAAATTGAAGTTCAAAGGGATGAAATTAACTCACCCAGAGTTACATAACCAGTAAATAAGACAGCCAGGATCTAAACCCAGGGCTGACCTCAATCTTACTTATTTATTTACTTATTTATTTTTTGCAGTCCTGGGAATTGAACCCAGGGCCTTGTGCTTATAGGCACGTGCTCTACCACTCAGCTACCTCTCAGCCTCTCAGCTACCTCAAAAGAGTGGGCAGCAGTGAATCCCAGTTCTGCCACTTATTGGCTGTGCATTCTTAGTAAGTTACTTAGTTTCTTTGTGCCTCGGTGCTCTCATTGATGGCATGACATCATCACCAATGTCATAGGGCAGTTGAGAGGATTAGATATAAGGCAATTAGAACAGTTTCTGAACCAGAATAGGTACTAAATCAACCTGATAATAAATATTTGTTGACCAATTTACCAGTCTCAATTTAAATACCAATTCTCTCATCTTCCAGATCGGGAATAGGCCCAGCCCCATGGGGGCGTCCTATGATTGATTATACAGTGCATTTTCTGAAAACCCTCTTGCCTCCCCTCTGTCTTAAGAGGTGGGACCCCAGAGCACTCACAAACTGAAGAAAAGCTTCTCATTAATGCCGGAAATGACAGATGCAACAGACAGACAAAGGATGGCAGCTCCAAAGAAGACGTGGATCGGTTTCAGGAGGCTGCGCAGCCACAGGGATGCCCAGGGCAGGAGGAAGATGGCAAAGCCCAGGGACCACTGCGGACACAAGAAGGAAGTCCCTGACTACACCATGTGTGATGAGACGCACCAGCTCATCCACCCCACGAGCACTTCCTGCCCATCACTGTTGCTTGGCCCTTCTTTCCCACCAGCATTGCCCCACCACCATCCTTTGCCACTCATGTGGGCTGTCTGTTTCTATTACACAAGCAGCAAGAACGGTACAGGAAACCCTTAGCTCCAGTCCTGCTCTCCCAGCAAACCCAGTCATCCTCAACTGTCTGCTTCTTGCCAGTCCTTGCTCATAAACTCCTCTCTAGTGCAGGACTGATTGGAATACAGAAACCACTTCTTCAGTTGCTTCTGGTTCAAAGAGACACAGGAGTGAGCAAAGCAGAAAGGAGGTGGCTGATCAGAGTTAGCATGGTACATGCTATGACAAAATTGGCCCAGAGGGCTCTGGGGTAGTACACAGGCTGCATGATGGCTATAAGGAACAGGGCAAGCGCAGGAGGCACCAACTCGCCAGCCATGTAGTCTGCCAAGTCTACAGGGGGTGCCCAGCAGGACCCTCTCCAGGCAGTGAGCAGAGGGACTATCTGGAGTTGCTGCTAGTAACCCCCAAAGAACCCAAAGGAAGCGGGTGGTGATGACCCACCTGGCAGGCGAAGAGAATGACGGTGGTGATACCCAGCCAGCTGTGCAGGGAGTAGAGGTGGGCGATATTTGAGTGGCTGTGAAATTGAAAGACAGCAACTAGCCCCACAACAGTGAGGATAAAGGCCATCAGGTGCAGAGCCGCATGGAGGAGTTTCCAGGGCAGCTTGGGTCCCACCCATGACTGAGGCAGGCGGTACACCAACGATGCTGCAGGAGACAAAGCAGTCCTAGGGCTCAGCCTCAGTCCCCTGGGCTCAGCCACACTTCAGGGGAATCACCCTGATGTGATCCCACCCAGCCTACCAACGAGGAGAGGAGGAAATGCTAGGATACTGGCATCGACTCTTCAGCATCTATCACCTTCCCATTATTTGTGGGGCAGCCATGAAGGGAGGAGAGAAGAGCCAGTTAAAGAGTAAGGGGCCACAAGTACAGTGGCACACAGCAGTCAGCTCAGAGATTCAGGAGCATCACAAGTTTGAGGCCAGCCAGGACAACTTAGCAAGACTCTGTCCTGAAAATACAAAGGGCTGGGGGTGAACTCAGTGGAAGAGCGCTTGCCTGGCATGCATGAGGTCCTGAGTTCCATCCCCAGCACTGGGAAAAAAATCCAGGCTCTGCCTCTTGGCTGTCGGGCCTCTCCTTTTTGTTTCTTTACTTATCAAATGGAGACAATAGACCCCACCCCACAAATTAGTAAAAACAAAACAGATGATACATGAAGTGCACATGATAAGCTGCTATTATCAACATCATGATATTACCATTTACAAGTGGGGGAAATGAGGCTCACTTCCCATTTTATAAGGCAAAGATTTCAATGAGGCAAAGACGCATCCTGGAAGAGTAAGCAAGTGCCTCAGCTGGGGGCCTGCCTATGCCGGGGGAGCATCAGCCTTACAGCAGGAGTCAGCCACCATAGCTCACAGGCCCACTCCTACCTGCTGCCTATTTTTATAAAGTTTTACTGGATTCATAGCCATGCTGCTTGTTTGCTTATATATTTTCTTTCTTTCTTTCTTTTTTCTTTTGTAGTACTAGGGATTGAATGCAGGACCTCACACAAGTTCTGCAAGTGCTCCAACACTCAGTTATATCCCCACTCCTTTTTTAAAATTTCGAGACTGGCTCTGACAAAGTTGCTAGGCTGGCCTTGAACTTATGATCCTCTTCCTCAGCTTCTAGTGTAGTTGGAAGCTTCTGACCTGTTTCTATTTCTTCTGTGGCTACTCATACAATACAATGGCAGAGCTAAGTAGTTGTGATATAGATGAATGGCTGGCAAAGCCTGAAATATTTACTTTCTGGCCCTTCACAGAAAGTTTGCTGACACTTGTCCCAGTGTATCTGTGAAGCTGCTCTTCTGAGATGCTCTACTCTTACCATTTCCTCCCCTAAATGGACCCAGTGGCACTCCAACCCACTCTACCCCAGCAGCCCCAAACCCAACACTGACAAAGGCCAGCCTTGGGAGAGGGGAACTGCTGACCTGTCCAGCCTGGGCTCCATCATACCTCCCATACCAACCTCTTACTCACCAGCTCCATAGAGTACCACCATGCCAGACACCATGAGCACTGGGTGCCAGTTGAACATGTGTATGCTGCCATCCCAGGCAAAGCCACCACGCCAGTACTGCATCCAATAGACAGTGAAGAGGATGCACATTGAGCCCAGGGATCCCAGCACAAGGCAGGACAGGTAAAACTGTCCTGAAGCCATTCTGATTAAGAACTCCTAGAAGCAGAAATCACATGTCACTGCTGGCTGAGGTGTATCTCACACACCAACTAGCAGAAATAACACTGACCTTTCTCTTGGCCCATGGTATGGAAACTTTTTGCTTCAGTTCCCCTACCATCAGCCTGGGTACCACCCCCATAAGGGCTCAAAGGCAAAGTGGACTCCATGTCTAGTTACAGTCAATGAGTGAGGCCCCACCCCAGCACTGGCAGTGTACAGAGCAGCAAGCTTGAGCTGGATGACAAGGCCTGGTCCAGAACCCTGGGATTAGTCTCCCCTCACCAGGACCAACCCAGGCAAGAAGAAACAAGAATCAAAATCCAGGCCAGACTGCAAATGCCCAAGTCCTGACTTATAACAGCACGACCTGAAAGGGGTATACACACTACAGGCTGGAAGCAGAAGCGTTTCAGATTTCAGAGATTTTTGAATTTTAAAGTATTTGCATATTTGAACATTTTGAGCATCCTGTTTGTGATAAAAAAATTATATTTCAAGACAGATATGCTTGAATCAGAAGGCTGATGTAAGAGGATCTCAAGTTTGACACTAGCCTAGGCAAATTAATAAGACCATGTCTCAAAAATAAAATAAAAAGGCTAGGATGTAGCTCAGTGGTGGAGTACCCCTGAGTTCAATTCTAAGTACCGCAAAAAGAAAACAAAAGGGAAGTTCTTCCTCCCCAGATGGAGTATTCTGTGGGGCTAATGCCCACTGGGGAGGTAAGATCACGCCTTCACCTGAATCCTCACACTTCACTCCTTGAATTGAGTGATACCGCTCAACTATTTTCAGGCCTGAGACTTCTGCTTTCTCATCCACTAGGGAAAGTCCAGAGGAGAAAAGAGGAACCAAGAACTCATGGTCTAGAAAGCAAGAGGTTTATTTTGAGATTTCCGTGTGTACTTGATAAACTCAGAAACCAACTTTAGGTTCAGGCCTGGTTAATATTAACACCTCTGAGAAGTTGGCTCCTGAAAGCCAAGTAGAAGACATGGTGTACAGCTCAGAGGTAGAGCCCTTGCCTAGCGTGTGTGAGGCCCTGGGTTCCACCCTCAGTGCTAAAAAAAACAAACAAACAAAAAAGCAGGCAAAGGCACAGGCACAGGACCAGCCCTGCCCTGCTTCCCGCAAACGTGGCCAGCATGGGCCCAGACTTCCAGGCTGTCGTCCTGTCCCATGGACTCGCACCAAGAAGACAATACTGTAGTTCCCTCAGTTGAGGTCCCTCCCTCTAAACCAGCTAACAGAGAAAAGAAACAGCCAATAGCTCCCAAGGAGGGACAACCCCTGGTTCATCACCTTTAGACCCAGCAGTAGGCTGACGACAGAGGGATGGATGGCCTCTGATTCTTACAAACTGCGCACCTTAAGCAAAACACTTAACATTTGCAGGACTTGTTTTCACCTGAAAGAAAAGAACAGCAATAAGAAAACTATTTATTGAGCTTTACTGAGCACCAGATCTACACACGTCCCATTTACTCCTCCTGACAACCCTGTGAGGAGAGTCACCCTTCTCATACACATGAGGAAACAAGGCTCAGAAAGAAGAAGTAATGAGCACAGGACCCAGTAAGTGGGCAGAGTTTCAAAGCCCTATTTGTCTGTCTCCAAGGCTAATAGCTCCATAATCTCCCCTTGACCATAGGTTGTCAGTCCAAGTGAAGAAACATGTAAAGACATCATGAGGGCTGGGGTTGTGGCTCAGTGGTAGAGCGCTCGCCTTGCATGTGTGAAACCCTGGGTTCAATCCTCAGCACCACATAAAAATAAATAAAGGTACTGTGTTCATCTACAGTTAAAAAAATATTTTAAAAAAATATGAGAGCCAAGCATTATAACTCTTCTTAGTTATTGCTGTCATAGGATTTTTATCCTAACAAAAATATGGATGGTAGCTGGGTGCCGTGGCACTTGCCTGGGGAGGTTAAGGCAGAAGGATCATTTGAGCAAAGAAGTTCCAGGACAGCCTGGGTCACACAGTGAGACCTCATCTCAAAAAACAAAAACCTAGGGCTGGATTTGCAGAGCACTTGCTTCACATGTGTGAGGCCCTGGGTTCAATCCTCAGCATCACACAAAAATAAATAAAACAGAATAAATATATTGTATCCATCTACAATTAAAATATATGTATATTTGTATATTTAAAAAAAAAAAAAACAAAACCTAGAGCTAGGTGCAGTGGTGCATGCCTATAACCCCAGTGGCTTGGGAGGCTGAGGCAGGAAGATCACAAGTTCAAAGCCAGCCCCAGCAACTTAGTGAGGCCGTAAGCAACTTACTGAGACCCATCTCTAAATAAAATATATAAGGGGAAAAAAAAGGAAGGGGGAACTGGGGATGTGGCTATGGTTAATCATTCCTGAGTTCAGTTCCTGGTACCAAAAAATACCAAAACAAGATCTAAAGCTCATGGTCCTGGCATTTGTCCAGTCCTCTCCATAGCCCTGATTACATGCCACGTCGGGCATCCATCTAAGCAGGAACAGACACAGACTCTTACAAAATGATCCAAGTTAGCAGTGATCTTTGAGAGACTAAGGTCTAAGAGGCAGGGAAGAAAAACAAGCTTCCTTAAGGAAGGCTGGCAGGAGAAAAATCATGCCACCCAGCTTCATGACTCAACTACTAAGCTCAAAGATTTGCTACCCAGTCTCAGAGCTGCCTCCCCAATTCCTGCAAAGGCTGAAGAAGCACATGTTTAGCTAACACACCTTCCACTCCATTGGTGAAATGTTAAGTCAGCATTAAGGAGCTCTCGGTCAGCAGGCTCCATCTATCTGACAGTATCTCTTTCTACATTTTTTTCCTTTGTAAATAAATATAATCCAAAAGGGACTGTATCCCTATCCCTAGAAGTTCTAGATTACTTACTGCTCTCTGACACAGTGATGACACTTTCCTGATAGAAGGCAGGAAACTTAAAACTGCTTTGCTCATAATACACAGGAGAGCCCTCCTTCCTGAAAGTGCAAAAGCAGAAGAAATGAAGAATGCAGTGAAAATTACATGCAAATGCTGAGAACATGCACTCATTTGTTCTAATACAGCAGGCTGGGCTAGGACTCCCGAATGTGCCTATCATTCCTGTTCTGCCCTCACTGCACAGAGCCCCTTCCTAAGGTAGGAGTTAGTAAACTCTTATGCAAGAACAAGGTAATATATATTTTAGGCTTTGCAGGACATATGGTCTTTGTCACAACCATGTCATGAACTTTGCTGATGTAGTGCAGAGCAGCCACAGACAATAACTTAGCAAATAAGCATTACTGGGTTCCAATAACACTTTATTTACGGGCACTAAAATCTGAGTTTCATGATTTTCATGTATCACAAAGTCTACCCTTTAAATTGTTTTCAGACATTTAAACATGTAAAAACCATTCAGGAAGGCCAGATTTGGCCTGTGGGTTATAGTTTATTGACTCTGATCAAAGGAGTCTATTCATTAATCCAATACTTTCCTTAATTCCTTGGCAGAAAGCATTCCCCTAGACTGAGCTAAACCAGGATCAGGCCTAGAAGTTAGAAATGAGTATCTACTCCAGGCACAGTGGCACACATGCCTTAATCCCAGAGACTGGAGAGCTTGAGGGAGGAGGACTGCAGTTGGGGGTTAGCTGGGCAATTTAGCAAAACCCTAAGCAACATAGTGAAATCCTGTCTCAAAATAAAAAAATAAAAAGATCTGTAATGTAGCTCAGTGGTAAAGCTTCCCTGAGTTGAATCCCCAGTACCAAAGAAGAAAGAAGTATTGCCCATTCACCATTCAACCCTTAATCTTAGGACAAAGCTCTATTTCAAACTCCTGTAATGTTACTTTTATAATTTACAACCACAGATGAAGGGACAGAGAGTCAGTTTGTTGCTTTTCCTTCATAGATGGATAGGGGGGCTTTTAAGAATCCTAAAACTCAAGCCTAGTGTGGTGGCATATGCCTGTAATCTCAACACTCCAGAAGCTTAGGCAGGAGGATCCCAAGTTTGAGGTCAGTCTCCACAATTTAGTAAGGCCCTGTCTCAAAATTAAATTATAAAAGTGCTGGGGATGTAGCTCAGAGGTAGCACGCCCCTTGTTCCATCACCAGTACTGGGGGGAAAAAAACTTCTGAAACCCAAACCTTGGGTTCAAGCCCTAACCCTTTATCTTAACAGATCAAAAACACTGTTAACACTGGTGCCCAAAGAAGGAAAGTGACTTGGCCAAGGCGACCGGCTGAGCTGGTACAGGCACTCTGGTTTACTCCTCCTCAGCTCCTAGGGCTCCTTACTTCCAAAGGTAGCTTCGTAAGTAGGGATTCAGGAGTGTGTAGCCCAATATTCCAGCCTGGAGGTAGGTAAACAAAGTCCTCCTTGCACCACGGATCACACAGACAGTCCCTCAGACTGCGTCAGGTCTAACCATTCTAGGCACCCAGGGGCCCTATTCTGACTCCTCTGCTAGGCGATCGGTCCCAGCAAATCTTGGGTGAATAACAGGTGTGCGGGCTCCGCCAGCTTTTTGAGGCTTCCGAAAGCGTTCGTGCCTTTTATTACCACCAGCTGTGGAAGGAAGGGTACGGAGAAGAGAGTCCATTTCCTAAAAGGGAAAACTGAGGCCAAGCGAGGGGTCGCGACAGCGCGAGAGGAGGTAGTGGTAGTAGCGGAGTCAGCAGTGGAACCCAGGTCCCTTAACTCCCACCCCGGGCTCTTTCTCACCCCTAACCACAGTGGGACGCCACGGGGCCGGGGACTCCGAAACTCGCCTCTCTCAGCCCGACACCAGAACCGCCACTCCCCAGTGTCCTGGAAAGTAGAGGTCCGACTCCCCGGCAAGCCCGGTTCAGCTGGCAGTGCAGCGCCCCGCGCCGCCTCCCGCTCTTATAGGCTCACAGCACTTCCGGTGGCGCGCGAGGCCGCCTGGGAAATGCAGTCCCGGGCGCGGGATCGCCCGCTCCCTGCGCGGCCAGGTGCCGGCTCCCCGACCCGGTTCCTCCACCGGCGTTTCTTCCCCACGCCCGAGGAGCGTCACAACGCGTCTGCCCTGTCCTTCCACCCCATCGAGGAGACGGAAATGTTCAGGTTGATGCACTGCTTGCCGCCAGGATCAGACCCTAAGCAAGGTCTCCTGAGACGTGGGCGGGAGCCCTGGTCAGCGAAAGGCGACGCTGGGACGGCCAGGACCAGGCGGGCCCGGGAAATCGAAGGCCCGAACATGGAGGCTGGGTTGCGGTAGAGAGGGGAGAGGAAGCCGAGGTCAGTTCGCAGAAAGAGCCCGCGTCCGCCAACTACTTCCGGAATTTGAAGCCGGCTTCCGGAAGCCGGAATGGTGTCCCCATGACAACCGACGTTGGTTCTTTGAGGTGAGAGTGAATGATGAGCAGTGGGGAGAGTGCCCAGAAATCTGGATTTTTGTTGCCGTTCCTTTTGGTTGGGCTTTTTGCCACGCCAAGCCCTTTTCTCAGTGGTTAAGAAGGACGCGGGAAGCTGCCCCAAGAAAAGGAGAAGGCCGGAGGTAGCGGTGGACGAAGGGCGGAGAGCGCGGCTGTGCCTCGCGAGTCCCCACCGCCCGACGCTGGAAGAGATGAGCATCCAAGTCGGGAGAGCCAAGTGTGTCTACCTGACAGACCTCGCCAGAGGCCTGTGAAGTGGTGTGTGCGTCACCTGTGACCAGGAGGAGTGACGAACTCGGACCTGGTGTAGCATGGGGAGAATTCTTTCCTACCTTGCAGAGTTGTTGCAAGGATTAAAAGAAATTATCTTGGTTAACAAGTTGATTCTGGTGCTGGTACCTGGGTGGTAGCTATCAATATTATTTAATTTAATGTGGGGAAACTCAAGCTCAGAGAAGCCACATTCATCCATCCAGTAAGGTGGGACTAAACCCGGTGAGCTAGTTGAGGGCTTTAACCTTTTAGAATCTCCATGCAAATAGAAATTATGTCTATGAAAATGCTTATTTGTAGGATAGTCCTAGAATTAAGTGGTTATAAAAAATAATTTGTGACTTTTTTATAGTAGAATTCGTTTTGATATGATTGTACAAGCATGGAATAAATCTTATTCTAGTCAGGCTAAATTTAGAGTGTAAATTTTAAACATTTTTACAGATGCTAATTTAGTCTCTAACACTTTAAAGCACATTGAAAATTTGATTTGATCTAAGCTGCAGGATCACAGAGCAGCTTGTGGGTCTTGAGATGTATGAAAATAAAGGCCCAGCTCCCCTTACTTGATGCCTCTGTATCTCTTCCACAACTGTAACATAAAGTTTTTTTAGAGAGCACTGTTTCCTCCCAGCTCTTTCTGCCCTTGCCACTTCCATGTGGACATATTTTTCCTACCTCCTTACATATCAGTCTCTCAGACTTATAGACCTGCATATACACATATCTGTCTATGTAAGAGGCAGCTTAGTGCAGGGGTTAAGAACACTCTGGTTATGTAGCTCAGTGGTAAAGTGCTTTCCTAACATGTGAGAAGCCCTGGGTTTGATTCTCAGAACAGAAGAAGGAAAAAAAAAAAAAAAAAAAGGCAGACTCAACCCTGGGCCACCTGGATGAGAACTCCAATTCTGCCACTTACTAGCTTTGTGACCTTGGACAAATTATTTTGTCTTTTCAGTTTTCTCACCTGTAAAATGGGGAAAGTAATAAACATGTTTTCTATTTCATGAGGTTATTATGAGATTTGAATGTTACTGCTTACAACAGTCCCTGACTCACTGCAAGTAATGTATATGACTGCTGTTAACATTACTATTGCTACATGATCAGGCAGACTCTTCTCTGAAGTACCCCTCGGTTTTTTGGTTAGAGAAGTTCTGCATTTAGAAGGATCTGGCATGGAGAAAGTTTGACTGTGAGGGTCCCCAGAAGGAATGACAAGGTGGGTTTTTTGGTTGTTGATTTTGTTAACTAATGTATCCCAATCACCTGGAATCATGCCTGACATACAGTAGTAGGTGCTCAGTAAATGTTTATTATATTAATGGATTTCTAACCTTGCCTCTCTTTTTGCCCCAACAGGTCCTTGTCTGAGAACAAGGGCAACAGCTCTTGATTTGGAAGACTTAGACACTTCTCCTCAGTGTTGGGGAGAGAACCAAGACCTCTTTTTAAGGGAATTGTGGAATGTGCCCTTGGAGGCCCAAGAAAGCAGAAGAAAGATGCTTCAGACCAGTAACTACAGCCTGGTGCTGTCCCTGCAGTTCCTGCTGCTGTCCTATGACCTCTTTGTCAATTCCTTCTCAGAGCTACTCCGAATAGCTCCTGTCATCCAGTTGGTGCTCTTCATGTGAGTGCAGAGAGTAGATCTGGAAAGCTGAACTTAGGCAGTTTGAAGGCCCTGCTTAAGTTCATGACTTAGCATTTTTAAAGTTATTAGTAGGTGGGCTTGGATTGTAGCTCAGTGGTAGCATGTGTACTTACATGTATACTTACATTCATGAGGCCCTAGATTCAGTCCCTGCCAAATGAAATAGTTATTATCAGAGAAATACCAGGGAGAATAAAATTTAACAATGTCCTGAGTTCTCATGGTATACAAACGTAGTCACAGATCCTCTTTTTATATACTTTTTTTTTTCTGTTTATATATATGTCTAACAAGAGTTGGAGAACAGTTTAGATAGGAAATGAAGGTCTGCTAACCCTGTCATTTTGTTCATCTGGGGATAGAATACTGTCTTTGCCTTAAAAGAGAATTACAATATAGCAGGTTGAAAGAACAATCATGAGGCTGAGGCTGTAGCTCAGTGGTAAAGTGCTTGCCTCGCATGTTTGAGGCACTGGGTTCAATCCTCATCACCACATAAAAATAGATACTGTGTGTTTATCTACAACTAAATAAACATTTTTTTAAAAAAAGAACAATCACATTAATAATATATGACTCCTGTAGGATGGAAAGTGTTGGCATTTATTCTCCACAATAATTTACAGATTTCGTGAGGCAGTCCATAAGCTGCAAACCACACTCCTGGAAGGAACTTCCTTTGTTCAGTGAGCATACATTGGCCTGGAAGCCAGTGTTCTAGTTGCAGTGGTAACCTGACCAGTTCCCCCTCAGGGTTTCTGTTCTCCTGGAGAGACAATGGATGAGTATAGCAAAATAAGATTTTAATATAGTGACATCAGACGTTGGATGTAAACTAGCTGCAGTGAGAGGGGGGATTTACTTTAGTTAACGGGGTTACAGGAAAGTTTTTCTAAAGAGGGGGAACGTTTGAACTGGGACTTGGATGGCACGAAGGCACTGGCCACCCAAAGATGGGGAAAGTCCATTGTTGTCTTTCCAGATGAAATCATGTGGCAGGACGAGGTTATGTGACACACAGATTTGGTGTGTGTGGGAGGAAACCAGGTTCTCAGAAATGCCTCGTTGGTTTATTAAATTAGGACTGTCAGAGGAGCACATCGTGTCTGTGGGCTGTAATTCTGGGTAATTGCAGCTTCATGTCATTTGGGTCCTAAAGCTGATGCTTTCGGTGAGGGTTCTGGGTGACTAAATCTCAAGGCAGGACAGATCTCATGATGTCCCTTAGGCCTTAGGGCCAGCTCTTGGGTCCTCACACATTTGGCCGTCTTATGTTTTATATGTCTGCAGCATCCAGGATATTGCAATCCTCTTCAACATCATCATCATTTTCCTCATGTTCTTCAACACCTTCGTCTTCCAGGCTGGCTTGGTCAACCTCCTATTCCATAAGTTCAAAGGGACCATCATCCTGACAGCTGTGTACTTTGTGCTCAGCATCTCCCTTCATGTCTGGGTCATGGTAAGAGTGGAGCTCTGAATTCTCAGATCTTTTTTTTTTTTTTAATATTTATTTTTTAGTTCTCGGCGGACACAACATCTTTGTTGGTATGTGGTGCTGAGGATCGAACCCAGGCCGCACGCATGCCAGGCAAGCGCGCTACCGCTTAAGCCAAATCCCCAGCCCTCAGATCTTTAAAGAGCTAATAAGATCTTTTCTCTGGGAATCCAGCATCACTCATGTGCTTCCCTCTGCCTCCTTGGTGGAAGATAGGTGAAATAAAGTGATGGGCTAAAGCACTGGGCACATGAGAGTTTCATAAGGCACTTGGGTCTAATTCTCTGTGTTGAAGAACAGCCTTATCGAAGAGTCTAAGGACTCTCCTGGACTATTCAGTGTACCTTTGCACCAAAGAGGCCTGTCAGAGCTAAAACAGGAAGTTGAATCTGTTTTAGCTACCTGGGTAGATGGGTTGATACAGGGTACTGCATAAATTCTTCCATTTCTGGATATCTTGTGCATCTTTCATGTGGTGTTTTTTTTTGTTGTTGTTTTTTTTTGATGGGCTGGGCTGGGGACATGGCTCAATGGTGGGGTGCTTGCTTGTACCTAGCATGCATGAAGCTCTGAGCCACAATCAATCAATCAAACAAAATACTCAGGGTCTCTAGCCCCTTCATTACTAGAGTTTTTTTGTTTTGATGAGCTGACTGGGGACAGAGTTTGTGATCTCATGGAGATAAATAAGCTTATAGGGAAGAAACAGAACAATGTTGAAGTCTGAAAGTGGTACCAGCAGGTGACTTTTTTTTAAACTGGGAATTAAACCCAGGAGTGCTTTACTGCTGAGCTACATCCCCAGTCTTTTTTATTTTGAGACAGGGTCTTGTTATGTTGCTGAGGATCTTGCTAAATTGTTGAGGTTGGCTTCGAACTTGTGCCTCCTGCCTCAGCCTCCTGAGTTGCTAGGATTGCAAGCATGTGACACTGTGTCTGCTTCCTGCAAGGGATTTTGTACTCCAGGTGCTGGAACATAAATAGGTCCTCCTGGCTTTGTCCGCTAAAGCTGTTGATCTGATTACACTGAGTGTTCCAAAGCTTTTATCTGACAGGAGCTGAGCTTGACATTTTCAAGGCAAGACAGCAGCAGAACTCCTGATACAGTCCATATCATTTCTGCTTGGCAAAGGCAGTGGAGTGAAAAGGGATAAATACCTCAGTTCAGACTTCCTCCCTCAGGGTTAAAGGATATCCTCTTTGCATAAAAAAAGGGAGCTCCCTGTGCCTGCCTGTAATCCCATGGGCTCAGCTCCTGAGGCTGAAACAGGAGGATTGCAAGTTCAAAACCAGCCTCAGCAAAAAGTGAGGTGCTAAGCAACTCAGGGAGACCCTGTCTCTAAATAAAATACAAAATAGGGCTGGGATGTGACTCAGTGGTTGAGTGCCCCTGAGTTCAATCCCTGGTACCAAAAAAAGGGGAGGGAGCTTGAGGGGCTAGAGTTATGGCTCAGTGGGAAAGCACTTGCCTCGCACATGTGAGGCACTGGGTTCCATTCTCAGCATCGCATATAAATAAATGAATAAAATAAAGGTCCACCAACATCTAAAAAATATTAAAAGAAAAAGAAAGGAGGAGCTTGAGGCTCCTTTCAGAAATACTCCTTCAGCCAGGATTTGGTGGTGCACACCTGTAATCCAGGCAACTTGGGAGGCTGAAACAGGAGGATTGTGAGTTCAAGACCAGCCTCAGCAATTTAGCTAGGCCTTAAGCAATTTAGCAAGACCCTGTCTCAAAATAAAAAGGTCTTGGGATGCAGCTCCACTAACAAAGGATTCAATCCTCAGTACAAAAAAAGAAACACTTCTTGGCCTTACAGAAAGCAGGAAGGAGGGGGGAATAGCATGAATTTCTACCAAGTGGCATCTCTGCCTCTAAACAAGTTGGAGACGTTAGAGCCACATGCAGTTATTAACCCTTTCCTTTCTATTCATATCTTCTTCAGAACTTACGCTGGAAAAATTCCAACAGCTTTGTTTGGACAGATGGACTTCAAACGCTGTTTGTATTCCAGAGACTGGGTAAGGACCACAGCAGCCCCAGGCTTACTTATTGTGCTGGCCTTGATCCTGGCCTCGTAGCCCCTCACAGCTGGCCTGGGATGGTTGGGACAGTCATGTCAAGAACAGAAGACTCCTTGCGGGGAGACAGTGGGAAGCCCTGAGGCAGGCCCTCAGCTTGGAGGCTGGGTTCCCACCCTTAAAGGAGTTCTCAGGGTCACCCCAGAGGCTTCTTCTCTGCTCTGTCCCCAGCGGCGGTGCTGTACTGCTACTTCTACAAATGGACGGCGGTGAGACTGGGCGACCCACGCTTCTACCAGGACTCTCTATGGCTGCGCAAGGAGTTCATGCAAGTCCGAAGGTGACTGCTTCTTGTCACACTGGTGGCTGCCTTTCCTTCCTGATAGAAGCTCTGCAGGAAGGGTCGGCCTCTGCACCAGGAAATAGCTGGACTTCCCTAGGACATGCTTGGGCCAGTTGTGTTCTCACAAGTTCCCCAACAGACTCCTGTGCGTAGTGCCTCCTCTCCCCTACCTCAGTTCCGCTCTTTCCTTCCTTCCCTGCCCTGCTCCACTCCTTCTGCACCCCTCCCCTCTGCCGAGGCTGTGGCTCACCCTTTGAACCTACTAGTCCCCACCTTCCTGACACCACGCTCTGGTGACCGAAGGATGCAGAGTGGTAGCTGGGTGTTCTTGACTGATCCCCTCTTAGACATTTAGATTTTTATACCTAAGATAATTTTTTACATTTTGTAAATAGGAAATAAATTAAATTCTTTTTTTCATAAATGGTGGACTCTGTCTAGCTAGATCGCTCCATGGTTAAGAGATATACCAAGTCCTACCCTCAGCACCTATTTGACCCAGTGGGCAGATTGAGCCAGAGAACAAATATGGACATTTATTGAGTTCATTATGAGATAAAGTATTTCTGCAGAAGTTCAGGATGTAATTATCTGCTGCCTCACCCCCTGGATTCCAGACATCTATCTATGCTTCATTCAGACACTCTCCCTATCAGAGGCTGAGATTGTCCTCAGAAGAATAAAATGCTCCTTAGCTTTTTTGGCAGAAGACATTTAAAAATCCCAGTGACTCAGGAGGCTGAGGCAGGAGAATTGCAAGTTCAAAGCCAGCCTCAGAAATTTAGCAAGGTCCTAAGCAACTTGGCGAAACCCTGCCTCTAAATAAAACATTAAAAATGAGTGTAGGGGAGATGGGGTTGTGGCTCAGCAGTACTCGCTTGCACATGCGAGACCGTGGGTTTGATCCTCAGCACCACATAAAAATAAATAAGTGAAATAAAGGTATTGTGTTCAACTACAACTAGAAAAAAAAAAAAAAAGGCTGGAGTTGTAGCTCAGGGTAGAGCACTTGCCTAGCAGGTGTGAGGCAAGTAAAGGTATTATGCCCATCTACAACTAAAAATATTTTTAAAAAAAAAAGGTACTGAGGATGTGGCTCAGTGGTTAAGCACCCCCGGGTTCAATCCCTAGTACTAAAAAAAAAACAAAAAAAATTCACATGCTAATCCCAGCAATTCCAGAAGCTAAAATAGGAGAATCACAAATTCAAGGCCAGCCTCAGCAATTTAGCAAGACCCTTAGCAACTTAGCAAGACCTGGTCTCAAAAATAAAAAGACCAGTGGCTCAGGAGGCTAAGACAAGAGGATCACAAGTTCAAAGCCAGCCTCAGCAAAAGCAAGGCACTAAGCAACTCGGCGAGACTCTGTCTCTAAATAAAATACAGAATAGGGCTGGGGGCGTGGCTCAGGGGTCGAGTGCCAATCCTTGGTACTTAAAAAATTTTTAAAAATAATAAAAAGAGCTGCAGATATGACTCAGAGGTAAAGTACCCCTGGGTTCAATCCCCTATACTAAAAAAAAAAAAAAAAACAGTAAAAATAAAAATTCATGTGCTATTTTCTGGTGGCAAAATAATGTGTGACAAACCACTGGCAGACTTAAGTGGGATACAACAAAAAACAGTTCCCTGGCTCCAGAGTCTTGGGGTTCAGCTGATCTGGGCTGGGGCTGGGTGGTTTCTGCTGGACCTGCTCACATGTCTGTGGTCAGCTGTGGGTGGGCTAGACGGTTGTGATGATCTTGAGGTCCTTAACTGTTGGCTAACCCATGATGACCTCAGGTGAAATGACAGGTTACTCAGCTCTGGGTCACATGATTCATCGTACAGCTGACTAGCCTGTTCACACCACAGAGGCAGAGGAGCAGGAGAGAAAAATCTCCAGTGTGCAATACCATTGTGAGCCTCTGCTTAGACTCCCACTGGGCAAAGCGAGTCATGTGACTGAGCCTATGTGGAAAGTAATACAAGATTCTAGACAGAAGGTATGGCTAAGGGCAGGAGTGGAGCTCAGTAGAAGAGCATGTGCTTGGGATGCTCAGGGGCCTGGATTCAATCCCTTGCACCAAAGGGGAAAAAAAGGCATAGATACAAGAAAGAGTGATCAAAAACAGGCACTATTAATGCAGTGAGTCTATCACACCAAACAGCAGTGGCTCTGTGAGGCTCTCATTCAGAGCCCTTTAGCACAGGGGTCAGCAGACTTTCTGTGAAGGACCAGATAGCAAATATTTCCGATTTTTATGGTGAACCTCCTTGACCCTGACAAAAGAGCATGAAAGCAGCCATAGATAATATGGTACATAAAAAGAATAACCGTGATGGCTATATTCCAATAAAATTATTTATGGGCACTGAAATTTGAATTTCATAATATTCTTTTGTTCATTCTTTCAACCATGTAGAAATGTCAAAACTATTTTTAGTTGTAAAGGACTAAACAAAAACAAGTTGAATTGGCCTCAGGCCATAGTTTGCTGACTTCTTTAGAAGACTGGAATAAATCCTGTGGGAAGAGTATTGGAAAAAATATAGGGACTGTGGACACATCGGTGATCTCAGACACTCAGAAGGCTGAGGATCACAAGTTTGAGGCCAGCCTCAGCTACTTAGACCCTGTCTCAAAAGAAATAAATCAAAAAGGCTGGGGATATAGCTCAGTGGTAGAGCAGTCCTACATTCAATCCCTAGCACCCCTCACAAGGAAGAGTCTAGGTAGGGATGGGCATATAGCAAGTTGGTAGAGTGTCTACCCCACATGCACAAGGCCCTGAGTTCAATCCCCAGCACCACACACAAAAAGAGTCTAGGGGGCTGGGAATGTGGCTCAGGCGGTAGCGCGCTCGCCTGGCATGCGTGCGGCCAGGGTTCGATCCTCAGCACCACATACCAACAAAGATGTTGTGTCCGCCGAGAACTAAAAAATAAATATTAAAAATTCTCTCTCTCTCTCTCCTCTCTCACTCTCTCTTAAAAAAAAAAAAAGAGTCTAGGTAATCAGACATCAAGATTTTGAGAAGTTAAAAAGGAAAAGGTAAGACTGGCCCTGTGGTGCACACCTAGCTATACTAGCTAGCTACTCAGGAGGCTGAAGCAGGATGATCCCTTAAACCCATAATTTGATACTAGCCTGGACAACATAGCAAGACCCTATCTCAAAAAAAAAGAAAAATGATGGGCTGGGGATGTGGCTCAAGCGGTAGCGTGCTTGCCTAGCGTGCTTGCAGCCCGGGTTCAATCCTCAGCACCACATACAAACGAAGATGTTGAGTCCACCGAGAACTAAGAAAAAATAAATAAATGTTAAAATTCTCTCTCTCCGTCCCCCTCTCTCTCACTCTCTTAAAAAAAAAAAAAGAAAAATGAAAAACAAAACTAATAAAATGCCTAAAGTTCTAACAAAGCCATCATCTGCATTTATTATACCTTTGTGGAAAAGGCTGAACAGCCTAATTTTAAATCTCTTCACAAAAATATAGGGATCACAAATAACAGGAACATTTAATAACAGCAATTTAGCTCATGGCAATGTCTTAAATAAATAGGCAATTTTCGGGGCTGGGGTTGTAGCTCAGTGGTAGAGTGCTTGCCTTGCACATGTGAGGCCCTGGGTTCGTTCCTTGGCATCACATAAAAATAAAATCAAAATAAAGATATTGTGACCATCTACAACTAAAAAATAATTTTTTTTTAAATAGGCAATTTTCTGTGCCCCAAAATAAAACAGGGCTAGGTTCTTTCCTATTGTCTTTACAGCTAATAAAGTAGAACCAATTACCTGTTTCCTCATTCATAATATTTATGTCACCTTCTGGCCCTATAAGACTCTAGGGTGTGTGTGTGTGTGTGTGTGTGTGTGTGTGTGTGTGTCTGTGTGTGTGTGTGTGTGTGTGTGTGTGTTTTCCTTAATATAGTCACATGGCACAAAATTCAAGTTATAAAAAGGTTTAAACCAGGCACAGTGATGCCTGCCTGAAATCCCAGTTTACTTGGGAGGCTGAAGTTGGAGGATCACAAGGTACAGGTCAGCCTCTATCTTAGCAACTAATTATTTCTTTTCTTTTTTTTTTTTTAAAAAAAGACATTGATGAACCTTTATTTTATCCATTTATTTTTATGCAGTGCTGAGAATTGAACTCAGTGCCTCACACATGCTAGACAAGAGCTGTACCACTGAGCCACAACCCCAGCCCATGAGATCCTTTTTTTTTTTTTTTTTGGTGGTGCTGGGGATTGAACCCAGGGCCTTGTCATGTGAGGCAAGCACTCTACCAACTGAGCTATATCCCCAGCCCCATAAGATCTTTTTTTTTCTAAATACTTTTTTTTTAGTTGTAGATGGACACAATATCCTTATTTCATTTATTTTTATGTGGTGCTGAGGATTGAACCCAGTGCCTCACACATGCGAGACAAGCGCTCTACCACTGAGCTACAACCCCATCCCATAAGATCCTTTTTTTTTTTAATTTTATTTTTTAGAAGTAGTTGAGGGCTGGGGATGTGGCTCAAGCGGTAGCGCGCTCGCCTGGCATGCATGCGGCCCGGGTTCGATTCTCAGCACCACATACCAACGAAGATGTTATGTCCGCCAAGAACTAAAAAATAAATATTAAAAATTCTCTCTCTCTCTCTCTCCTCTCTCACTCTCTCTTTGAAAAAAAAAAAAGAAGTAGTTGAACATAATACCTTTATTTTATTTATTTATGTGGTACTAAGGATCGAACCCAGGGCCTTGCACATGCTAGACGAGTGCTCTACCGCTGAGCCACAGCCCCAAGATCCTTTCTTAATAAATAATTTTATAGGACTGGGGTATAGCTTAATGGTAAAGCACTTGCCTCCCATGTGTGAGGCCCTGGTTCCGCCACTTCTCCTTAATAATCTATATTTATTCATAACTTTGTTTTTATTTTTTTTTAAAGAGAGAGTGAGAGAGGAGAGAGAGAGAGAGAGAGAGAGAGAGAGAGAGAGAGAATTTTTAATATTTATTTTTTTTTAGTTCTCGGCGGACACAACATCTTTGTTGGTATGTGGTGCTGAGGATCGAACCCGGGTCGCACGCATGCCAGGCGAGCGCGTTACCGCTTGAGCCACATCCCCAGCCCATAACTTTGTTTTTAAATTGCAGTTCTAGGATGGAGCCCAGGGCTTGCTCATGCAGGCGAGTGCTCTACCCTGAGACCTAAACTTTAGATCCCTAGACCTTACATACCTCTGTTCAACCCCAGGTTTGAAAAGCCCCCAGCATGCTGTTATACTGATTCCAGAGAAAGAACTTGGAGGACTCAACAGAGAGGGTTTGGATATTTTATTACGGACATACTCGTGGGCTGTGGCGGGTTAGGATATAAGGAGAACCGCACCCGCCCACAAGCAGGAGGAAGCACCTGCGGGATAGATGGCATGCCAGGGCACAGACGGTTCCTTCACATGTTTTGAGTACATGGCTTGACTTCACAAACAAGGCTGTCCTGCTTTGATCTCCTCCTAAAGACTGGAGATAAGGAAGGTGGCCAGCTTCCCTCCTCCTTGACCCACAACACATTCTTGGGAGTCCTTAGTTCACCTTCAGGAACAACAAGCCTTCTGGTCATTGACTTTTGTAACCTGACAACTTTCAACAGACAATGGAATAATATTGCAGAAATGTTTTTACACAGAAAAAATTGCTATCATCCTATATCAATCACTTATTTCAAATCTTTGACAATATGCATATGCATTTTATGCACATTTGTGATTATGGGGAATAGGTGATAAAAACATTTCACTTTTTTGTTTGCTTACACTGTTGGGACAGCCAGAGACCCCAAAAGAAGCAGTACCCTTTAAGGGAGTAAAATCTTTGAGAAAGGAATGAGACAGGGATTATCATAGACAAAGGGCAAATGCGCTCCTAGGCCTTGACTCATGGCTTGTAAACTATGAAGAGCATGATACACGCCCTTTCCAACTTACCCACTCTCAGTCGTATTGGCCTCAAAAAACAAAACTAAAAAACAAACAAAAAAAAATAGATATCTCATTAGAACCTGGGAGCCCTCCTCATAATTCTTGAAGGACAAAGAGAAAAAAAAGGATAAAACTGCTAAAACAGCAGGTTCCCTTAACCTGTTACTTGCCATGATTTGTGTTTTCTTTTACTCTCCCCCTGTGTGTTCTCTTAACTGTTCTCTTGCTGCTGCAACTCATCCTTAGCACAAGACAGAGATGTTTATACAGGACACAACTTCGACATGAGAGAGAGGAGATATGCAATATTTGGCGCCAGAATGACTGGCTAACTACGAGTCCTGCAAAGTTAAAGTGCAGGGGAAGGGCTGGGGATGTGGCTCAAGCGGTAGCGCGCTCGCCTGGCATGCGTGCGGCCCAGGTTCGATCCTCAGCACCACATACAAACAAAAATGTTGTGTCCGCCGAGAACTAAAAAAAAAAATAAATATTTAAAAATAAATAAATAAATAAATAAAGTGCAGGGGGAAAAAACTATGAAGTATACCTAAACTCAATTAGCATTCCTAAACCTTAGTCCCCTTGCAAAGACCCTTTCACCTGAATAAAACTAGCTATCTCCTTTGTCCTGGGAGCCAGCTTGACACTCTTGGTCAGTACTGTGTCTCCCTTCTTCTCCAGCAAGATGTCCCAATCAAGAGCCTTGTTCCCAGGGCAGTGGTGCCTTTATCAGATTCTTCTGAAGGAGAGAAGAAGAACCACCTGCCAATAACTCTGGGGACATAATTTTTTAAATTTGTTCTCTGCCTGGATTCCTGTCACATAGTTCCTAAACTCCTTGGAATTTCTAAATGGCAAGTGTCTTGTATGTTGATGATGATGGTGGCGGGGACTCTTGGATTGCCCCCATGTGGGCTGGGTGCCAGAGTGCCAACCATGTGGTCATAGTGCCAGTGGCACTTTCAATCCCCACCCCAACCCCTGGGGAGGGAAGGGACCTAGAGATTGAGTTAATCACCAAAACCAAAGATTGAGTGAATTGTGCACAAGTATCAGAACCTCTGTGGAAACTCCAAAGGACAGGGCTCAGAGAGCTTCCAGACTGGTGAACACATCCAGGTACTAGGAGTGTAGCACCCCCAGCTGGAGAGGGCACGAAAAGTCTTTGACTGTTTTCCACACCTTGCCCTGGGCATCTCTTCCATCTGGCTGCTCCTGAGTTGTATCCTTTATCATATATCAGCAATCTAGTAATAAACTATTTGTCTGAGTTCTGTGAAATTAAGTTTCTGGGAATGTGGCTCAGTGGTAAAGCACTTGCCTAGCATGTGTGAGGCCCTGAGTTCCATCCTCAGCACACAAAAGCAAAAACCACATTACAATAGAATTTTTCAAACAAGTACCAGCTGGACAACTCCTCAAATGGAGGAAAAAAACAACAGATAAGCACAGGGAGGCTTATGAAATAAGGGCCATTTGGAGCCTTCAAAACAAGTCATTGCTTCTAACTTTTGTATCTTACCTAACATTCTCATGACTATTAGGTAAGCTTTCTGGGATGCGTGTTTGGTCTTGTTAACTATGCACAGCTTGACAAAAAACAGACCCTCATTTGACTGATCTTCTCCCCCAGAATGCAATAAGATACCATCTCAGTGCAGTGGCCAAAATTTTCCCACTTTACCTTGCCCACCCATGTAATCCATGTGTTCCCTGAATGTATTGATTTACAATTATCTTTGTTCTCTACCTATAAACGTGTTTACAACTTCTTTTCCTTGGAACCCTCATTCAGGGCATCTGGGGCACAGGTCACTCATATTTGGCTTAGAATAAGTTATTTTCCTGTTTCCTTCAAGGCAGTGCATTAGTTTGTGTAGACAATTCTGTAAGTTATCCTAACAAATAATCACTGAACTCAAGGATCCTTGAGTATTGTGGGAACCCCTGATTTATAGCCGTTGGGTCAGAGGTGCAGAGGCAGGGACTTGGGATTGGCATCTGGAGCAGAGGCAGTCCTGTGGTCTCTCAAAGCTGACTCCAGGTAGTGCCAGATGGAATTGCAGGCACTCAGCTAGTGTCCAAGAAGTAGTCGGTAGGCAAAGCCCACACAGTGTGTCAGAAGTGAAGCGCTGTAGGGCTGGGGACAGAGCTCAGCTGGTAACTTGCCTTGCGTTACAAGACCCTGGGTTCAACCCCAGCACCACACACACACACACACACACACACACACACACACACACAAAATGTTGTGACTACAGAGGAAACGTTTCATTTCCCCTCTTATTCTCTTAGCAGCAGCTATGTTTTATGATATGATATAAATGAACTCCTAAGGAGCATTGATGTTCCAAGTACAGAGGGAGGAAATGAGCACTTCAAAGGTGCTTACAGAGTTCCACTTTTAGTAGGATGAAGTTGCTTCTAGCTAACCAATCTCCAGTCACGAACTAGCAAAACCAAATAAAATTTTAAAAGTCTCAGCTGCTGAAGGAAGGAGAACCAGAGGGCCCAAAATTCTAGAGTAGGGATAATCACAGAGAAGCGAGCTCAGCATTGCAACATGCTTTTTCCTGGGGCATTTGCTGATTCTGGATTTGAGCAAGAGGCTAACAATCCAAGCACTGCCCGGAGGGTAGAAGCCGATGACCAGAGAAGCCAGTGGCACTGAGCAGTCTCATAACACCGGAGGAGCCAAACTGGGGTCTTGAGGAGCCTTAAAATCACAACAAACTTTTGGCTTGAGATATTCACCAATAATCTGAGGTAGAAGCTATAACACACAGCCTCAAACTCTGAAAAGCAGAGAAATTTTGACTGATGTGCTGCTGATTAGTATTAAGAGCCCACCAGGGCCAGGGTGCGTCTACAGGGCTTTCATCTGAGGGCTCTAGAGACACAATTCAACAGACAGGCTAAGACTCATCAAAAGTACAGTGCTAAAGCAGGGCATGGTGGTGCATGCCTGTAGTCCCAGAGACTTGGGAGGACAGGTAGTGGGGATCACAAGTTTAAGGCCATCCTGGGCAACTTAGACCGTATCTCACAACAAAAAATAAAAAGGGCTGGGGATGTGGGCTGGGGTTGTGGCTCAGTGGTAGAGCTCCTGCCTCACATGTGTGAGGCACTGGGTTCAATCCTCAGCACTCCACATAAATAAATTAATAAAATAAAGGTATATCAACAACTAAAATATATATATTCTTTTTTGAAAGTGGGGGGTGCTGGGGATGTAGCTCAGTGGTAGAGTCCCCTGGGTTCAATCTCCAGTACTGGGGGGTGGGGAGGGGGGAGGAAAAGGAAAAGAGAATCTCTCACTGTAGTCCCACATCATATAGTCTCTGGTTGGATTAAGATGACCAGCTTCCCTTCTATGTGTCTAGTAACGGAAATGGTGGAAGAAAAACAAACTAGAAAAGCTGAGTTTTTTTATACATAATTTCTGCATCTAAAGAAAATTACTAACATGCTAAGTGATAGGATCATATTATATAAAACCAGAGAAAAGATAGAAAATAGAAACAAGATCCAAATGTTGGAAAAAGCAGGCAAGGAGTTATCTAGGGAGGGATGCTCCAGAAAATATAGGAAAATATGGAGGAAAGACTATTTGAACTACCCTCTGGGACTCTGTGTCCAGTGACGGCTGAATTAGATCCTAGGAAGAGGCTGCTTCACTTACAGCTATGAAATCTGGGCAGGACACAAAAGGCAGCTACTAGAAGACACCGCAAAATGAAGGGAAGGCAGTCACCAGGGAGCCCGTGCACACAAGAGGAAGCTGATGTCTTTACAGTGGCGCGTGAACGTGGGGACTGGGTTTTCACACCATTGTATAGGAGGTCCCTCCCTCCAACCTTGTCATGACATGCACTGCCCAGGTGATGGGGTGGGGGGAATGATGCTGGAAACCTTTCTTATGTTTACTCTGGTACCTTGGCGTCAGGCAAAGCTGTTAGCATGCGACAGTTAGCGAGGAATGGGCAGGAACCAGAGAAAGGAGGATGACTATAAAAGGTCCCCTGACACAGAGGACTGTACCCATTGTGCATTGACCCACCCCATTTTGCAAGGAGGTAACCATTAAGCACAGGAATCCTGCCTTCTATTGTGTTGGGTGGGGCTATGGAGGAGATCCATCTGGGTGGGTGGGCAAGTAACCCAAAACCCATCATCCTGGACCTGCAGCCAGCAAATTGGCATGGATCCTCTTTCTCAGGGCACACATCCTGTTTTCAAGGTAGCACAAGCTATGACTGACAGCACCAAGGTCAGCTGAGGGCAATAAGGGCTTCCCTGGGTGGCACCAGACCAGAAAGGGCAAAAGGAGCGGAGGGCACAGACACAGGCACAGGCATGGGCAACAACTGCACAGCACTGGAAAAGGAGTGACGAACTGTCGCGCCAAAGTTTCGGACCTCTTGGAGATCACACCCTTCCAATAAAAGCCCCCAAGTCCAACCATTCCTGCACAGTCGGCCTCTTACGGACTTGCTACCTCGGACTCCCGTGTATACCTTCCCTTTGCAATAAACCTGCTTTAAGTGCTCTGTGTCTCACTGTGATTCTGTCCTGCACCCAGGTAGTGCCCTAATCTCAGGCATTAACACCCAAGAACCGAGGACCATTCAGCTGTCTACTTTGAACAACAGGCAACAGCGCGTTGTGGAGGGCATGCTGGTAGAAGACCACAGAAAAGGAGCCCCGAGTTAGGCCCCAGAAGTCAGGAAATATGGGAATCCAGGGAAAGAAAGAGCCAGACAGGGAAATTCCCAGATTTTGCCTACTTAAGTCATTTTCAAAGCTCTGAATTACACATACATGATTCGCACTCAAAGCAACCCCTTTAAGGAAAAGCAATGTAGGCTCGGTGTGTAGCTCAATGGTAGAGCGTCTGCAATTCCCAGAATTGCAAAAGGAAAACAATAACAATAATGAAACAGGAGCTCTAAGCCTGGTTTGCAGTGCTACCCACCCAAGGTAACTACCCCGTGAAACTTGGAGAAAAATAACAGAAACCAGAGTCCCTGCAATTTAACACTCAAATCTGCCACTATCTGGGATAATTCGGATAATCTCAGATATTGGAACTGACAAGGATATCAAAACTTCTGTGAAAATATGTTTTTAGTGACTAAAGACAGGAAATCTCAACCATGAAATGAATTATTTTTTGAAAAAACAGATTTTAAGAGGAAATACAATAATGATCAATGAACTAGAGGAAGGCAGACAACAGAAACTATCCAAACAGAAGAATAAAGGAAAACAGCACCCACCTCAGGGCCTGGTTAGATAACATCAGAGAGCCTAACACACAGTCACTGGGGCCCCAGGAGGCAGAGGGAAAGATGAGCAGAAAAATATTTACATCATTATCCAAAGTACATGTATGAAGACACAAATTGGGAGTCAACCTACTTTATATACAAAGATATGAAAAATTGTGCTCTATATGAGTAATAAGAATTGTAATACATTCTGCTGTTGTGTATTTTAAAAAATAAAATCAATAAAAAAAGAAAAAATATTTTAAAAAATAATAGCCAATAATTTCACAAATCTGGTGAAAGAAATTTACAGATTTGAGATATTCAGTAAACACAACTTGAAACACACACACACACACACACACACACACAAAGGTATATCTGGGCATATCATCGTCAAAATATTGAAAACTAGAGATGGAAACCAAATCTATTTGTTTGTTTTTGGTGCTGGGGATCCAAACCCAGGGCCTCAAATATATTAAGCACATGTTCTAACTACTAAGCCCAAACCCCAAGAACAAATCTTTTTTTTTTTTTTTTTCTGGTACTGGGATTGAACCCAGGGGCACTTAACCAATGAGTTACATACATTCCTGGCCCTTTTTATTTTTCATTTTGATACAGAGTCTCATAAGTTGCTTAGGACCTCTCTTAGTTGGGAGGCTGGCCTTGAACTTGCAATCTTCCTGCCTCAGCTTCCTGAGTGCCTGGGATTACAGGTGTGTGTCACCACACCTTGGGCAAGGTGTGGTGGCACACACCTGTAATCTTGAAAGCAGCACGAGAAAAACCACAGACTGCACACAGAGGAATAGCTTTTAGTTGACTTCTCACTAGAAATCACAGGCCAGAAAAGAGTATTTTAGAATAACTCTAAAATGTTAAAGGTAAAAGATTCACTCAGAATTCTATATTCATCAAAAATTGACTTCAGCATGCACAAGGTCCTAGATTAAATCATCAGTACTGCAAAACAAACAAAAACAAAAAACCCACAAAATTTCAAGAAGGAAGCTGAAATAAGATGTTGTCATATACAAAAAAACTAAGAGCACTGGATGGTGTAGGGATGGAAAAGGGGTGATCCCTTTCCTGCCCATCACGCCAGGTCCTCTTGTCCACCTGTAACAAACAACAGGTGGACAAGAGGAAAGCTAACACATTTATTTGACCTTAGTTTTATATGAGATAAGACTTCAGATGGAGGGCTGGGGATGTGGCTCAAGCGGTAGCGCGCTCGCCTGGCATGCGTGCGGCCCGGGTTCGATCCTCAGCACCACATACCAACAAAAGATGTTGTGTCCGCCAAAATGTAAAATAAAATAATCATTAAAAAAAAAAAAAAAAAAAAAAAAAGGCTTCAGATGGAAGACCCAAAGGACAGGAAGGAACCATCCATGTTCACGCTTACGTGCAATGAAGAGGGACAGCTTGGTACAAATGTGTCTGCACAAGAAAGGTCTGAGCTGATGGAAACAGCTGGTGTGGGCACCCAGCAGGCCTATCTGCTAAGTTGCTCTCAGCCCCGGGTTCTAGCATTTCCTCCTCTTGGGTGTGAGGCAAGGTCTCTCTAGAATGAGGCTCTTGATTTCTTTATGGACAGTATTATAAGGAAAGACTATGGGGCTTAAGGAGAGTTAGAAGAATATTTTTAGGTTTTATGGCTGGTTTTGGGGAAAGGGGGCTCTGGGTTATGTGATCTGTCTTGGAGAACAGAGTTCTAGTTTCTAGGGCTTGCCTTGGGAGACAATAAGGAGCAAAAGACAGGCAGGCAAAAAAAACGAGAGAAACTTTGCTTCAAAGGCCTTCATTTTGGAGTATAATTTTCTGAGGCCCCACACTGCCAACAGTCCTGTAATATAAGAAACCCTAAAGGTTTTCTTTGGCTTGAGGGGAAATGAAAAGATGGAAACTCGGATCCTCAGAAAGGAATGAAGCACAACAGAAATATTGAGTATCTGAGTAAATAAACATAAAGATCTTTCCTTCCTTCCATCCCTCCTTCCTTTTTTTTTTTTAAACAGAGGTCTTTATAATTTTATTTTTTTAGAGATAGAGAAAGGGAGATAATTTTTATTTATTTTTTTTAGTTTTCGGCGGACACAACATCTTTGTTTGTATGTGGTGCGGCCGCATGCATGCCAGGCGAGCGCGATACCGCTGGAGCCACATCCCCAGCCCCTTCCATCCTTTCTTGAGACGAGGTTTCCCTATATGTTGCCCAGGCTGGTCTCCAACTTCTGGGCTCAACCAATGCTACGGGCTCAGCCTCCCAAGCAGTTGACAATACAGGTGTGGGCCACTGCACCCAAATGAAGATTATTTTTAATTTTTCTGTTTTTTTTCAATCAATTCACTTACAATATCTAAATACAGAATGATAATTTTTCAAATACAAAGAATATTTACCAATAAGCAAGATATGCTGGGCCATAAAACAATTCTCAACAAATTTAAAAGAACAAATTTTAATAAATTTAAAGAATAAAGAGAATTTCTTTGCTGAGTGCCATGGTGCATTATTGTAATCTCAGTGGCTCAGGAAGTTGACAGGAGGACTGTGAGTTCAAAGCCAGCCTCAGCAATTTAGTGAGGTCCTAAACAACTTAGCAAGAGCCTGTCTCAAAAGAGAAAAACTCCGGGATGTGACTCAGTCGTTAAGTGGTCAATCCCTGGTACCAAAAAAAGAAGAAGAAAGAAGAAAGAAGAAAGAAGAAAGGAGGAGGAGGAGGAGGAGGAGGAGGAGGAGGAGGAGGAGGAGGAGGAGAAGGAGAAGGAGAAAAAGAAGAAGAAGACAATAAGACAATAATGGAGCTGAGTTAGAAATCAGTAAGATAGGTAGATGATTTGGTGTGGGCCAGATCAGGATACAGAAACCACACAGTAATTCAAACATGGAAAGGTTTTTGTTTGTTTGTTTGTTTGCTAGGGATTGAACCCAGGGCCTCAGATATACTAGACAAACACTCTACTACTAAGCTACACCCCAACCTCACATGGCAAGTTTAATGAAGAATTATTAAGCAATAGCCAGGAGAAGGGGTACACGCCTATAATTCCAGCCACTCAGGAGGCTGAGACAGGAGGATTGCAAATTCAAGGTCAGTCTGGGCAACTTAGACCCTGACTCAAAATAAAAAATAAAAAGGGCTGGGGGTGTAGCACAGTGGTAGGACAAACCTGGGTTCAATCCTCAGTACCAGAAAAGAATAAGAAGAAGAAGAAAAAAAGACTTTGGGGTTTATTCTGAGGGTGGTGAAAACTTCTGGAAGGTTTGAGCAAGGACTTAAATGTGATTGAATTTGTTTGAAAAGGTAATTTTGCTTCTTTGGTGAGGCCATAGGGGATGTGGCTCAGTGGAGCGTCTCTGGGTTCAGTTCACAGTACGGGGGAGAGGAGGAATTATTAAATGTTGATAGAAGAACTATAGAGATGTGAAGAGAAGAACAGCCAAGGAGGGGACTGGGGCTGTGGCTCAGTGGGAGAGCACTTGCTTAGCATGAATGAGGGGCTGGGTTCAATCCTCAGCACCACATAAAAACAAATAAAATAAAACATATTGGGTCCATCCACAACTAAATAAAATAAAAATATCTGACTTGACAGAGTCCCCTTCCCCAGGCTGCGTTCAGACCACATTGTAGTCCACTGAGTGTTAGAGAAAAGTCATTGGTTTCCCACTGGTTTGCTGCCAGAGCTGATTTACAGTTGCCTGGCAAGATACAGCCCCTGCTCCAGGATACAGAAACCGAGGCGAGTGGGCAGTTGTGCAGGTAGCATAGGGACATCGCCTGCAGGAACAAGGCCCAGAGCACACAGCACCCATGTTGGGAGGCATGAGGAACACCCCTCCTAGACCCAGTGAGTGGAGGCCATTGTGCAGATTCCCAAGGAGCTGGAGTCCTGCAGTCCACACAGCGCATGCGGAGTCAACTCTGAGGGGAGCAGAAAAACTGAGTTAGTGAGCAGACATACAGAGGGAGGTGGGACACTGCTGTGGGGCAAGGCATCCATTCCTGGAGGGCTTTGGGTTTTAAAACCATCCAGGGCATAGGTAAGCCAAGACGGTGGGGCAGGTGCACAGAGGTTAGCCCTGGGTGCAAGGCCTGGAGTATGCAGCAACCTTGACAGGAGAGCCCTAGCAAGGTAAGCACCGAGCCTCGCCCAAGTCCGCGAGTTTTCCCAGCGCCTGCCTGTGGCATGAAGAGGAGCAGAGCACCACCAGATGTCCCCCAACACATGCACTCCTGATGGAAAGCTAACCAGAGCACAGTGAAGCCAGGAAGCAATCCCTCATCTTCCTGCACTGTCCCTCCAGTGCCCTCTACTGACCAAGTGCAACTCTGCAGGCACTGAAAGGCGGAAATGCCCAGTCTATTTATTATCCCACCTAAGGTGCTCAAGGATGAATACCCAGCTGAAGGCAAGGGAGTGCCACACTAGGAAACCACTAAACATTTAGAAATGAAACAATACCCCTTAAATAATCCATAAGACAAATAACAAACCATAAGGGAAATCATAAAATACTTTGAACTGAATGATAATTAAAACTCAACCTATATCAAAATGTCTGAGATCCAGTTTTTATCAGAAAATAAAGAAGAAAGCCTGGTGCAGAGGCCCATGGCTATAATGCCCGTGACTCAGGAGGCTGACGTGGTTGGATGGCAAGTTCCAGGTCAGCCCAAGCAACTTAGCAAGACCCTACCTCAAAACAGAAAATAAAAGAGGGCTGGGAATGTAGCTCTATGGTAAAGCACCTCTGGGTTAAATCTCCAGTACAAAGAAAAAAAGAAGAAATATTAGTGATTTTACATATATTAAAGGGATTTGTCTGGGGTGGAGGGAGGTACCAGGGATTGAACTCAGGGGCACTCGACCACTGGGTCACATCCCCAGCTCTTTTTTTTTTTTCATATTTTATTTAGAGACAGGGTCTCACTGAGTTGCTTATTGCCTCCCCTTTGCTGAGGCTGGCTTTGGACTCAGATCTTCCTGTCTCAGCCTCCAGAATCTCTTGGATTACAGGTATGTGCCATCACACCTGGCAGGATTTGGTTATTTTGAATTTGTGCACACTCACACAAATTCCAGGTTTACATGGCTTCATCAATAAATTCCTCCAAATATTTAAATAAGAAATAATACTTATAATCTTTTCCAGGAATTAAAAAGAGAAGACAAGCTTTTTCTTTCATTTTATGAAGCTAACTTAACCTTGATCCACAACTTGACATGGTTCTGGCAAGAAAGTAAAATTACAGACTAATCTCTCATGAACATATGTAAAAACTTGAAAAAAATATTAACAAATGAAGTCCAGTGATATATGAAAGATAATCTACCTGTACCGGGAGCCTCTGAGGCCACAGGGAGGTTCATGCACTGCTAGGAGGACTCACAGGACTTGGCATGCAGTTGTACTCATGCTGTGACTTTACAGGGGAAGAAGAAAGCAGAATCAGCAGAGGAGAAACATGCGTGGGCTGCAGTCCAAGGAGAGCACGAATGTATTTCCAAGGTCCTCTCCCAGCGGAATCACAGTCCTGCTCAATCCTTCAGCAAAGAGTTCCCACAATGCACATGAAATGTTGTCTACAGGAAAACTCACAGATTTAATTTCTAAGGTTTTTATCAGGAGCTGATTACCCTGGCACATTCTGCCTACCATGTACCAAAATTCTAGACTCCCTGAAGGAAAACAGATTTTCATTATAAGCCACATTCTTTGAACAGTTTAGGCACAGGAGGTCACTTTGGATTCTTGGGAATGCTTCCAAACTCCAAGTTCCCAAATGCCAGCCAAGAGCCAACTTTGCCAACAGGCCTTTCTAGGATAGTATTGTCACAACTTTTTTTTTTCTTTTTTTTGGTACTGAGAATTGAACTCAGGGCCTCACGAATACTAGGCCAATGCTTTCCACTGAGCTACACTCTAGCTCTTTTTTAAAAATTTGAGATCGGAGGCGCCAAAAACATATACGCTGGAGAAAAGATAGTCTTGTCAACAAATGGTGCTGGGCAAACTGGAAATCCACATGCAGCAAAATGAAATTAAGCCCCCATCTTTCACCAGGCACAAAACTCAACTCAAAGTGAATCAAGGATCTAGGAATTAAACCAGAGTAATAGAATAAAAAGTAGGATCAAATCTTCATCACATCGGATTAGGTCCCAACTTCCTTAATAAGACTCCTAGGGTGCAAGAAATAAAATCAAGAATCAATAAATGGGATGGATTCAAACTAAAAAGCTTCTCAGCAAAAGAAACAATCAGTGAAGTGAATAGAGAGCCTACAGAATGGGAGCAAATTTTTACCACATGCACATCAGATAGAGCACTAATCTCTAGGATATATAGAGAACTCAAAAAAACTGAACACCAAAAAAACACAAATAACTCAATCAGTAAATGGGAGGAAATGAACAGACACTTCTCAGAAGATGACATACTATCAATCAACAAACATGAAAAAACATTCAACATCTCTAGCAATTAGAGAAATGTAAATCAAAACTAAAATTTCGTCTCACTCCAGTCAGAATGGCAACTATTAAGAACACAAACAACACAGACTGGGATTGTGGCTCATCGGTATAGCACTCGCCTAGCATGTGTGAGGCCCTGGGTTCAATTCTAGGTACCAAATAAAAATAAATAAAATAAAGCTATCGTGTCCAACTACAACTAAAAAAAAAAAAAAAAGAATACAAACAACAATAAGTATTGGCGAGGATGTGGGGAAAAAAGGAACACTCATACATTGCTGGCCTGTAAATTGGTGTAAACAATATGAAAAGCAGTATGGAGATTCCTTGGAAAACTTGGAATGGAACCAGAATTTGACCCAGCTATCCCACTCCTCAGTTTATACTCAAAGGACTCAAAAACAGCATACTGTAGTGATGCAGCCACATCAATGTTTATAGCAGCATAATTCACAATAGCTAAATTGTGGAAGCAACCTAGATGCCCTTCAGTAGATGAAAGGATAAAGAAACTGGTATATATACACAATGGAATATTACTCAGTATTAAAAGAGAATAAAATCATGGCATTTGAGGTAAATGGATGGAGTTGGAGAATATTATGCTAAGTAAGCCAATCCCAAAAAACTAAAGGCTGAATGTTTTCTCTGCTATGTGGATGCTGATCCATAATGGAGATGTGGGGGGAGCATGGGAGGAACGGAGGAACTTTAGATAGGGCAAAGGTAAGGGAGGGTAAGGGAAGAAGCAGGGGGTAGGAAAGATGATGGAATGAGAAGGACATCATTACCCTACGTACATGTATGAAGACACGAATAATGGTGTGACTCTATTTTGTGACCAACAGAGACATGAAAAATTGTGCTCTATATGGGTACTATGAATTGAAGTGAATTCTTCTGGGCTGGAGTTGTGGCTCAGGGGTAGAGAGTTTGCCTATCATGCATGAGGCACTGTGTTCGATCCTCAGCACCACATAAAAATAAAGATATTGTGTTCATCTATAACTAAAAAATAAATATTAAAAAACAAAAAAGAAATGCATTCTTCTGTCATGTTTAACAAATTAGAATAAATAAATAAATTTAAAAAAAATTTGAGACAGGGTCTCTCTAATTTGCCCAGGTTGGCCTCCAACTTGAGATCCTACTGCCTCAAGTTACTAAGATTAAGGTATGCATCACTACACCTGGCCTATTTTAACTCTTTCCTGCACAATTTAATAACCAAATGGTTTGTTTTCAGAAGAGTAAGATTGGTTATACTCTGGAATAATCAATGTAATAATCCATTATATTAGCTGAGTAAAAGGAAAAAAAATCATATGGTCATCTCAATAGATACAGAGAAAGCATTTAATAAAATGTGCTATAAGCCTTTAAGCAAACTAAAAAGAGACTTTTTTAATCTTCTGAGTATCTATAAAAATCTGTAGTATATATTAATGATGAAATATTAAATACTTAAATACTTCCCCTTGAATTTAATCTAAGAATTTGATCTCCAACATTCACACACACAAAAAAAAAAAAGAAAGAAAAAAAGGAGACAGTATTTCAGATAATATCCATTATTATCACTTCTACTCAACTTTATATTGGAGGTCTTAACTAGTGCAATAAGGCAAGAAAAAGAAATTGAAGGTATAAGGATTGAAAAAGAAGTAAAAATGCTGTTAATGTGTTATGTACATAAAAAGCCAGATGTATCTAGCATGACCCATCAGGAATAATCAGTTTAATAAGGCCACTGGATATTGGAACAGTCTGCCATGGGCCCGCAGAAGCCCTGTACATTCTTACTGAGGGTCCTCAAAGGCCCTAATACTGAGCACACAGATAGTTCAGTAGGTCAAGGCAACCATGTGACTACTGTTCAATTTCTCCTTCCCCAGAGGAAGGGGCTTAGTCTGATTTGCTGCTTGCTAAAAACAAAACAAAACAAAACAAAACAAAATGTGTTGAGCCCTTGGCCCTGGGCTTCTCAGCTGATTGTGCTGCCACCATCTGGGCTCACTGAGTTATTCATAGACTTGAGGACAGATGATCCAGGCTGCCATGCTGAGGCTTCTGTTGTTTGCTGTGTTGTGAGTGATTTGGTCTCATTGTCCATTTTTGTTACTTATGGAATTGTGGCATACTCTGACATGGATCAGCAATGTTTTTCTTAAAGAATTAGATGTTATTTAAGTCACTTTTCATCATAGAATGCAAAAATAATACCTAATATGTAAATGTTGGGTATGGAAATGGCCCCCATTTAAAACTTTATTTATAATAAGTAACTGGCCCATCTTCCTTCCATCTGAGGCTCAGAGTAGGAATTTGTCTAATTGCTTTTGTCTAGTAAGTAGTAGAGATGGGGGTGGAAGATCTGAACCCCTTTTCTCCTTATTTATCACTTTGCTAGAGGGACCTTAATAAAATGTAGTTGAAGTTGAGGCAGTAGCACATGCCTGTAATTCTCAGCTACTTGAGAGACTGAGGCAGGACAATTGCAAGTTCAAGGTCAGCCTCAGCAATTTAGTGAAAACTTGTCTCAAAAAATAAAAGAAGGCTGAAGATGTAGCTCGGGGGTAGAGTATTCCCAGGTTCAATCCCCAGTAGGGCTTCCCCTGTCCTCTAGCCTGCAGTTTTGCCAATGGAAGGCCCAAGCAGGGATCAGGGTGCAGAAGTTGGGAGGCATAAAGGTAGGACATTTATCCACCAACTTCCCAGGCCATCCCAGGCCCGGTGAGAGGCCCGCTACACACAGTACTTTCTCCAGGTTCAGGGAGTTGCTTAAGCCTATAGAGGTAACACCCACACTTCAACTAGCCAGGTGAGTCACTCTTCTCCAATTACCCAGTTCGAGTTTGCCGTCTGTTACCTGCCTGCCATGCCCTGACTGACAAAGGGCTAATCTCTTGGAAACTTCTTTTAATTTCCACCTGGGAGCACTTTGTCCTCTCAACTTCCATTGCACTTTATGGGTCTGGTGACCACGTTTTAGCTTTGCATTTATTTCTGCTCCTGGAAAAGACGCTCTATTTCCGACTCATTCTGGTGACTGTAACTCCTAGTACATAAATCGGCCGCAGGAAGGACAACGTCTAACCTCCCGCCCGCATCTGTACAGCACGGTCGCGCGTACCGTTTCTCATTTTTCTCACGCTGATAGAAAAGAGAATCGTGGGACCAAGGTCAATCCTCTGGTGACACTACAGCAACTGGCCTCTTATGCTCAAAGTCCTGTAAGCCAGGATAAGGAGTGTCCGAAGCTGGCCCTGCCCCTGTCCCCAGGAATTGCGGACAATAGGCTTCGAGAGTTGCCAATGTTCTCGCTCAGGGTGACGCTGACACCCGACCAAACGCCATTTGCTGGGGATTCCTCCCGCGCATGCGTAGTGGACCCGCGATCGCGCGGGGTAACCATAGAGTACCGCAGGTTGGCAGAGGGGCCAGAAGCCGGGCCGCTCCGTCCCCTGCTTCCGGCTGCGTCTCCCTGCTCTGGGAGCGGCTGCTGCCGCGTACGCAGTTTCCATGGGGACTGAAGATGGCGCCGCGAGGTGAGATTTCGGAGGTGTGTGTCTCTAGTCCCGATCCCATCGGTATCCCACCAGCCCCGCTACCCTCCTTCTTTTCCAGAGCTCGACCTAAACCTCCCATTCGCAAGTGTTAGGGACATCGCTCCTCCCTTTGCAAGGTGGGGTTTCGCAACCCCGCCCACCTTGAGTGCCTGAAGGTCTCCAGGTGCAGGTCTCATATACTGTACCCCTACATCCTTGCCTGGGCCTATTCTGGGCTGGCTCAGTTACGAATCTCCTGGCTTGGAACAGGCCAGTGCTGGTCTCTGCATCCTGATTTCTCCTCCCAAGTAGTGACGAGGTTACATCTTTGAGGTGCCTAGCAGCTATGATGACCTCTGATTTACTTTTGACTTTTTCCTCGCAAGCCAAAAGGGCAGAGATTGACAGTAATTCCTGGGAAAGAAGGAGAGGAAGCTCATGAACACCACACCCTTCACCCCCACCATCTCATTATCAGCAATCGGAAGTGCCTTTAAGTAGCCCACCTCACTGGCTGTGACCTCATGTTTTCTGAGGTTAGACATTGAAACATACAAGGAACAGAGCTTCAGCTGTTCCTTCCACCCATCCCACTTCTCTGTGCTTGTCTTTTCAGGTAACCGGTTGTCCTCAACACCCCTGGAAATCTTGTTCTTCCTGAATGGGTGGTATTATGCTACCTATTTCCTGCTAGAACTCTTCATATTCCTGTATAAAGGTAAGCCTGGGCTTGACTACCTCTGCCCCAGCTTCCTTTTCTCACTTCAGCTCAGAGCAAACTCCTACCAAGAACCTTCTTACTTTTTGTTCTTTTTTGCCCCCAGCATCTCCTCTTCACTACAAGGCTGAAGTCTCTCCATCAGATGGCTTCTTTGAGAATGATTCTTTAGGAAACTCTTTTTTTTTCCCCCCCTTAGTTGTTGACAGATCTTTATTTTATTTATTTATACTTGGTGCTGAGAATCGAAGCCAGTGCCTCACACATGCAAGGCAAGTAGCTACCGCTGAGCCACAGTCCCAGCCCTGGAAACTCTTTAACAAGAATTTCTGAAGTTTGGGAAACGTAGGTTTCTCCATCTGCCTCTTTACTATCACTTTTCTTTGCGGAACCCCAGTTTCAGCCCATTGGTGACCCTTAGAAACTATGCAGTGGCCTCTGTATCCCTGTATATGCAATCATTTTGAAGTGGAGATCCCATAGACTTAGAAGTAAAAGCCTGCCTCCCTCTAATAGACATAGTCGCACTGTGAGATAACATTTCCTGAGGCTGTAATAATGCCCATATCTCCCTAAGTAGTTCATGGAAAGCTAAGACTATGTCCTCTTTGTTCTCAAGTATATGGCAATTCTTGTGGGTGTTGTTATATGTTGTTGGTAGACTCTGGCTTTTTATTGGCAGGTCTCCTGCTGCCATATCCAACAGCCAACCTAGTATTGGATGTGGTGATGCTCCTCCTTTATCTTGGAATTGAAGTAATTCGACTGTTTTTTGGTAAGTGTTGTTCAGAGAATATTTCCATTCCTTATGAGGCAAGCTGGTATCTGTAACTTGATTAACAAGACAAAGTGCATAACCTGGGCTCACTGTTACAGACAGATTTGATCTGGTGGTATATTCCATTACTCCCTCTCTGAAGCATCAAGCTGCCACTTTATATGTATACATAAATATGTGTGTGTGTGTATTGTATATTACATGTGTATGTATGTGTGTGTATATATTTACACATACATATGTGTGTGTGTATATATATATATATATATATATATATTTTTTTTTTTTTTCCCCAGTGCTGAGAATGGAACCCAGGGCCTCACACATGCCATTACCACTGAGCCATATCCCCAGCTTCAAGCTGCTGCTTTATATTTTGGGTCAGGGTTTATGTATCTGTTGCTCTGCAGGGGTAAAGGCAGGCAGTAGCATGATATCTTAGATAATTCCTTTGCAGTTGCCTAACTACTGCGAGAATGCCTGTTTTCTCTTAATGATTTGCTTGGGAGAATGGATTAAATTGTAAACCGGGTCTGGTGCCGAGGCATGCCTGTACAGCACTATGATCCTCTCTACTTCTCTGGATGAGGACTTTTTTATTTTTTAATTCTTTTTGCAGTACTGAGGATTGAACCCAGGAGCATTTTACCACTGAACTACATCCCCAGTCCCATTTTTAATTTTGAGACAGAGTCTCACTAGGTTGCCCAGATTGGCCTTGAACTTGCAGCCCTCTTGCCCCAGCCTCCCAAGTTCCTGGATTACAGGCACATACCTTTGTACCTGGCTGAATAAGAATCTCTTTTGCACAAGTTTTATATTCTCAGAAATAGAGAGTAAAACCCATGTTAACTAGACTGTCTCATCCCTGGAAACAGTGTGAAAGCACAAGCTGAGGGAAAAGTCCTTGAAACATACAGGAAAGGAGAAAAAAGGCTCACATTAGTCACTAAGGAAAAGATAAAATAATGTTAAAAAGGGACACTAATAGTTCAAGTGAGAATAATTACAGAGGACCAGTAAATTTGAAAAGCAGCCCAAATTACATAATAAAAAGCAAATGGAAACAATAAAGCAGCATTTTTTTCATCCATTGGACGGGCAACAATAAAGATTTACAATATCAAGTTTTAAAGAGGGTGTGGGGAACAGATATTTTTATACATTCTGATATATAAAAACGCATGCTTTTTATATTTTCTAAAAGTACTTTTGAATTAGTTGAAAAATTTTCAATGATTATATCATTTTTATAATTACACTTTTTTTTTTCTTTTTCTGAAGATCCCATTGTACTTTGTGTGGGAGCCAGACTGGAAGCAGGACCCCTGGAGTAAATGACTCCAAACCTGTAACTCCCCCAAGCTTTTTAGGACAGTGGGATTCACTTGTAAACGTGCACCTCCCCTCAGAGTACTTCTCTGCTTGCCAGTCCCTCATATCCTTCCCACCTTTCCCTTGAGGCCAGCCAAAGTAGGCCACTTGGAGGTGACTCCATGGGCTATGTTTGACAGGTACAAAGGGAAACCTCTGCCAGCGAAAGATGCCACTTGGCATTAGTGTGGCCTTGACCTTCCCATCTGCCATGATGGCCTCCTATTACCTGCTGCTACAGACCTACGTACTCCGCCTGGAAGCCATCATGAACGGCATCTTGCTCTTCTTCTGTGGCTCAGAGCTGCTGCTTGAGGTGCTTACCCTAGCTGCTTTTTCCAGGTACTGCTGCTGAGGGCCGGGTTCCCACCCCAGGGAGGGAGTCCTTGTTCTTTGGAGGCTTGAGGGGTCTAGAGGACTATATTTAAGGGGGTTTCCATGGGACTACCTCTCCCACTTCTGGTAGATGGAAGGTCCCTTAGGAATTCTTCCAGTTGTTTAGGGCTAAGAGACTTGGAATATGAAACAGTTCAGACCAGCTGTTCTTGTTCACTGGTCTTTTAACATTTTCTTTTTCTTTCTGCCATCAGTATGGACAGGATTTGAAGTACAAAAATTTCAGCCTGCAGCTGAGGCTGACACCACACAAATATACTTATGGTACTGTTGCCTGCACCTGTGAGAAGCGGGGGTCACACTGGCCTGGAAAGGTTGTACGGCTTTTCCTCAGCACTGACATTTGGGTGTCCAGCCCACAGAAGGCCAGTGGGCATGATTGGCTAGACCAGGACTGTCAGCCCCAGAGACTCTTCTATACTCCATTCTAGGGAGGGGCAAGGCTATCCCCAACCTGGTCCGTCCCAGAACAATCTCTTGCTGACCTCAAGTTCTCCTCTTTGACCGTTGTGGCCAGAGCATCTTGTGTGGACCATCTAGACTCCTTGGGCTTCCAGGAGGACCCGAGCAATATATTCCCTGTATGTGCTGTGCCACACCTGACCTGTATGCACACAGAGAGCTTCATGGTGGTGGGCTCCCAGAATGATGCAAAAGCCTCCTACCCCATCTCTCAAGGACAGTGAGCTCCAGAACCTTTGTAGTAGCTTATGGTATTATTTTTCTACTCTGATCATGAAGCAAACACTATTTTATAATAAATATGTATTTTCGGTTGTGGGGTTGGCAGCATTTTCCTTGTGACACCTGTTCCTAGAATTTCATCCTCTCCAAGAGAAGGTAAAGACTATCACAGCAGTATGTTCTGAGGCTGTGCTTAGTAATACAGTGTGACACAAAGGCAGTGATGACATGGTGTCCCACTGATTGTCTTCCTTAAGCTGCAGCATGAATCAATCCTGAAAGGCACTGACTGTCTTCAGTTGTTATTTGCAAAAGACTGCTTAAATGCTCTCCCTCTGCCTCAGAGTCAGTCTTGTCTTCCACTGCTCTTACAGATAACTGGAACTCCTTTCCAAGATGGGCCATGTGTTGTTGGAAGAAACGTATTCTAAACTCAACACACACATTTCCTTTTCAGTCATTGATGTAAAATTTTTGACTTAAAGGAACACATACCTTCTTTCTTCTTTTTTTAAAAAACTGGAGAAAATGGTACCCAGGTAAATGTATCATTTCTTCAGATAGCTTTTGAATTCTTCTCTTTTAAAAAAATAACTTATTTAATCTTAAATTTGTTATATATACAGCAGAATGCATTTCATTTCATATTACACATTTAGAGTTGTTCTGTATCTTCTTGTCTCAAGAAGACACCAGGAGCCATGAAAGACAGCATCCACTTTAGGAAACTTTGAGGCCTGTGTGTCTGTTATCAGATGTATCCTAAAATATCTGCTTTTACTAAAAAAATATTGACCCTTAAATCTTCTATGATGGTTTTTAACTTGGCTTTTTTTCCTCCCGGTCGTTAGGCTCTTTCCTGTCTTATGGTCTCCACTGTCCAAAGCACTGATGCTTTTTCTTAATTTCCTCTCCGTGCTATTGCCTCCCAGCTGCCCTTGGGGTCTATCCAAAAACTACAATGGACAGGTCTCATCAGCCATAAAAAATAATAACAAAAAGTACAACAGGAGCTTCCCTGATAGTTCAATCTCAAATTCCATGAGTACCATTTTCTGCTGCTTCTCACAATTGCTTTCTCTGGCCCTGCTTTGATATAATCATTAGTATCCAACTGGAGGGGAATCCATCCTTCCTGACCTCCCAGTTTGATTTAGAGGTTCAGTGGTTATATCTATCGTTCAAGCAGCACAGATAAATAAACGGAAAGTTCATTTGGAAGTATAGAGGTGGCTTATAAAATCTCAACTTTAGAATTCAGAGGGGTGCATTCCTGTAATCCCAGCAGCTAGGGAGGCTGAGGCAGGAAGATCTTGAGTTCAAAGCCAGCCTCAGCAAAAGTGAGGTACTAAGTAACTCAGTGAGACCCCATGTCTAAATAAAATACAAATAGGGTTGGGGATGTGGGTCAGTGATCGAGTGCCTCTGAGTTCAATCTCTAGTACCCCCCCCAAAAAAAAAATTCAGAGGGACTATAGAGATCAACTAAGTCTAATTCCCTACTTTGTAGCATTCACAACTGGTTACTGACAGGTGGAACTAGAAGATTTGTACAAGTTTTTTTTTTTTTTTTTTTTTTTGGTGCTGGGGATTGAACCCAGGGCCTTATGCATGAGCACTACCAACTGAGCTATATCCCCAGCCGTATAAGTGTCTCTAGATGAAGAAAATTCCATTTCTCAACAGGTACCACTTGCAGATGAGAATAATGGTCAAAAAAAAAATGAGGACATGATTAGGTTAAGTGGAAGCATAGACCATTGTTTCCTGAGGGTGGCTCCATAAATGGCTATTTTTCTTGAAGTTGTTGAGGCCTCTTGGGCACACCAGAGAAGTGTGTATAACGAAAATCAAGGCAGTGGAGGATGGGAAGTCTTTTCAGTTACTGTGGCCAGATGCCATGTGCATTGGAGTGGAGGAAAACCACTTTATGGCCAATACATAAACGTTCTGGGACAGTGGAGAGGGTCTGGTCATGCAAGCTGGCAGACTGCTCAGTTGCTCACAACTAGAGCTAGTAAGTGGACTGCATGGTCATCTCTACTACAGATGAGAAAGCTTTAGAAAAAACAGGTTTAAGTTTCTGGCTTCATCCCATGATGGAAACTTGTGGGAAACAAATTCATCCAGTGTCTTGAAGACAATATTTAACCCATATAATGATTCTACGGGGCAGAAGGAGATACACTCATGTTGTCACGTCACATTATGTTCAAGGGTATTCAGCTTAGAATTTGAACTACAGATAACTCACACATCTGTCTTATTTTTTTTTTGAGGGGGGGACTAGGGATTAAACTTTGGGGACACTTAAAAACTGAGCTACATCCCCAGCCTTTTAAAAATTTTCTTCAAAAATATTTTTGTTGTAGATGGACACAATACCTTTATTTTATGTAGTGCTGGGGATCAAACCCAGTGCCTTGCACATGCAAGTGCTCTACCACTGAGCCCCAACCCCAGCTCACATTTTTCATAGATGATATTGTGAACCACCTGACTCTACTGAATGCTGTTTCCTCCATTCATATTTAGACATCAAATGGATTATAGAGATCAACTTGGTTATGTTATTGGGTAACGACATGCTGTTAACCTTGAACTCGTTGTCATCAGAATAGTAAATCTGTGATATGATCACTCTGCTTACAGACCTTCAGCCCTGCACAAACTTGTCACCAAGCTTTTAAATAGCTTTTTTGGAAACCCAAGATTACCCTATAGCACTTCTACTAGGCTTTCTCATCTATTATTCCTCCAATTTATTTATTTATTTATTTTTTTAAAGAGAGAGTGAGAGAGGAGAGAATTTTTTTTTTTTTTTAGTTCTCGGCGGACACAACATCTTTGTTGGTATGTGGTGCTGAGGATCGAACCTGGGCCGCACGCATGCCAGGCGAGCGCACTACTGCTTGAGCCACATCCCCAGCCCAGAGAGAGAGAATTTTTAATATTTATTTTTTAGTTCTCGGCGGACACAACATCTTTGTTGGTATGTGGTGCTGAGGATCGAACCCGGGCCGCACGCATGCCAGGCGAGCACGCTGCTGCTTGAGCCACATCCCCAGCCCTATTCCTCCAATTTAGATGGACATATTCACATTTTATCTCTGGTTCTTAAAACATTCCTGTGTGAAGACAGGCGCCCCACCCGCCTGTAGTCCCAGTTACTGCGAGCAGGCTATGTGGGAGAATCACTTGAGCCCATGAGTGACCAGCTCAGGCAACATAGTGAGACCCCACACCTTAAAAACAAAAACGAAACAAAAAAACAACAAAACCCATGTGTTAAGATAGAACAGCTATCATTTTCACCTTTTAGATGAAAGAGACCAAGGCTACATTGCTTTTCCATGATTAAATTGATGGAGGAACTAGGCACTAGTTATCAGATAGCTTTCTTCCCTACATGAACTTGATGCAATGTAAACTGAGCTCTTATAAGGTAGGAAATATTCTCTGGATCTAGTTAAGTCTTACTTTGATGGGTAAAGGATGATTGAGAAGTTTCCTTTAACCAGGATATTAGAAGGCTAACGAAAAAAGCTGAAACTTCAAGGGGCACCTCCAAAGTAGGCCATATCCTGCCCAACTTGCCTCCTTCCTCACTCCTCCTGGCACTTTGCTAAGGTCTCTTAGGAGGCTCATCAGTCAATCTTGGCTGTAGAGCAATGTGCAGTTCCAGCCCATGCCCATGCCCAACACCTCAACAAATCTATTCAATGCAGAATCCACAAAACAGCTCACACCCCATTTATTATTTAAAAATATTTTGTTACAAAAGGAAAAAAAATACAATGCAGTATAAAAGATTGACAGCGTCATCAAGTTTATTACACAATTTTCAACCTATCAGAAAGACAAACAAATCACCGACAACAGGGGGATGGGGGGGCCTTGGCCTTTTTGAGGGCTGGTTGGTTTTTTTTTGTTTTTTGTTTTCCTTTTTGCTATCAGGAAATAAAACTAAAATTGTCATTGAGTAAAAACAAAACGAAAATGGGGAGAAAATAATTCTCCGGGTAAACGGCTTTTCAGATATTCTATATACTGTTTTTCCTTAAACTGTCACCTTACTTGGTTTTCTCTACATTTTAAAAAGACACCCGGAGCTGCTCTCGAGGATAAGCACATCACTTAACACTTGGCCAGTTGGGCAGGGTGCCATGTTCTGAAGTGGTAGGGACAGGGTTGGGGGACAGGGGGAAAAGCTACAACCTGTAGCCTCTGTCCCAAGGGAATGTGCCTCTCCAACCCTGGGGGATTCCCCCAGTGACTGAGGGGTGTATCAGAAACGTGCTGGGAACAGAGGAAGGGTTCAGTCCAATTCAGTCTCTCCCTTCTAAGCCAGAAGGGTCTCCAGTGACCCTATGCCTCACATGCCGTCTCATCTTACATGCCACGTCTCTTCTCACATTAGATGTCATATGCCCCGTAGATATATGCAGAAGTAGCATCACCCCATGGGTACTGCAGGACCCTATTGCTGCCGCCTTCCTCAACAGCAACCACATCACAATTTGGATGTTATGGGAAAAGCAATTCCATCTGCCCTTGTAGAAAATGGCCCCCAGAGTGCTGGTCCTTAGAACTCTGAGCTGAGTTCATTCAAGTCAGGCTTCATTTCTTCCTTGCTCCTTATCGGAGGAAGTACCTCCAGGCAGAGTGAGTGGAGCTATTACATCAATGTCAACAGATGGAAAGACACCAAATTTGTGACTTTACCTGCCTACCAGTGCTGGGTTATCCCACAATAAGTAAAAGTATGTACCTGGGGGATGCAAGCCCATGCTTACATCAAACCTGAAGAAAGAAAAGCCTATGGAAGTAGGCCATATCCTGCCCAACTTGCCTCCTTCCTCACTCCTCCTGGTACTTTGCTAAGGTTCTTCATTGCTGAGGTCCCGATATCCCCATCTCCCAATGGCAGTAGCTTCCTCTAAAACAAGGAAGCAGCCTTCTTGGGGGAAGGGCTCCATGTGTTAAATGGAAAAGCCCCAGGGAAAGGGAACGCTTCAGAGAGCTGGTTATTGCAAGAGCAACCAAGCACTAAGCAGCAGAGGGTGGCAATTGGCTCTGCCAGGCAACCTAGCAGAAAGCAACCTCAGGGCCTTCTCAGCTTAGGAGAAGGCTGGGCAGCAGGGAGTCGAAATCTCAAGTTCAGCCCTCTGGGAGGTCAGGGAAATAAACCGTCAATATGTGAGAGGGGAAAACCAAGAACAGAAGTAGCTTTTCACAAGGTATTTTCTGTTCTCCTGGTCCCTCCTCAAAGGGCTGAGAAGGTAAAGGAGTTAAACAAAGAAGTGGTATGTTAGCAAGGGGTTTGGACCCTCTTGACCCCATCAAATCTAGTGCTGAGGGCAGGACCCTGGGTATATTTTGGCATACCCAGTTACTCTCCAAGATCCCGCACAGAGAATCTATTTTCTTTGGGAAGGAAGTCTTCCCATCAACCTCACCACTGCACTGCTCCTGGAGAATCAGATACGGTTCCATGGACAAAGCACCATTCTCTATGGAGACCAGGGCCTGAACATGTTGCTTTCTTCCTGTCTGCCACCCCTCCCAACCACACAAAGTCTTTAGGTTCTTTCCCCCAGCACACAGGAGTGTGGGATTGGGAGGGCTGCCAAGCCATCTTCAAACCTGTAGGGCAGAGGGTATTCCCTGGGTGTCAGGAGGGAGTTAAGGGTTTGGAGGAAGGGGAAGAGGTGGAGCGGCCTCCGTCCTTTAGTCCTGATCAAGGTGAGGAGATGCAAGTCCATTAAAAAAAACATTTGCTTCCAACCAGACTCCTGTAAGAGAATATCAGAAGAGGAGAAATAAAACACAGAGGTTACTTTCTTATCAGTAGGGGTTTGTATGAAATATGCTAGCATTTTCTTAACTTACAATGTAAGAGTTAGGAGATATAGACAGAGAATGCAAGCCCGGGTAGAAGCAAGGAAGCAGATCACCTGACACTGAGAAGCAGTGAGGGAATGGATGCAGTTGAGAAAGAGAAAAAAAGTAATAACATCTTACTTTAAGGTAGGGAGAAAACACAACACAAAGCAATCTGAAAAGGAGATTTTGACTAGCAAAGTATAGAAACTGTTACATTTCAAGAAAAGTTGCTGTAAGGGAAAATATGGTAAGTTTAAATACTGCTTCAGAAAATCTATTCTAAGTCACAGCTTATCTTGAGGGGAAGGAAAAAAATGAAGAAATGGGAGGTACGGTGGTAAGAAAAAAATGTGTGTATAAAACCAAATCCATCAACCCCCAAAATGTTCCAGCAGGGAGCATGAACTTCTAGTTAACTCCTAAGTTTTATTTTTGTTTAAAAAAACACTGGGTAAAATAGGTTCCAAGCAATGTCCTTATAAGTAGTGCATGTGCACGTACACACACAGGACCAGGGCTTTTCTTTTTCTTTTGGTACTGAGGATTGAACCCAGGGGTGCTTAACCACTGAGACACATCCCCAACCCTTTTGTACTTTATTTAGAGACAGGGTCTCACTGAGTTACTTAGGGCCTTGCTATGATGCTGAGGCTGGCTTTGAACTTACAATTGTCCTGCTTTAGCCTCAGAGCCACAGGGATTACAGGCATGCGTCACTGTGCCCAGCCCCCAGAGCTTCCTAATAAGCTGTACTAAACTCAAGAACATTTAAGTTTTTCCACAGATGACAGCTGTGAGTGAGACCAAGAAATATATGAACACAAAGCAGGAACAACTTAAAAAAAGCAAAGCATGGAAGGAAAAGAAAATAATCAGTAGCAATTACCATCAAAGAAACCTAAAAGCCTTTGCCCAAAGGTCTGTTAATCTACTTGTCACATCACCGCCAACCTTAAGGTCCCCAGTACACTCAGCCCTAGTTCCAGTATTCTAGTATCTATCTGCAGATGGTAGTGTGGTCAGCCTAATGATATAAAACAGCTTAATAGTCAAAAGGAAAAAGGAGAACTAAATTCAGACTTAGAATTATATAGAATTTTTGCTGAGTTTAGTGGTGCACACCAGTGACTCAGGAGAGTAGGGCAAGAGAATTGCAACTTCAAGGCCAGCCTCTGTAACTTAGCAAAAACCTATCTCAAATTAAAAAAATAAAAAGAAATACAGACTTACACAAATGCTCACCTTTTATATATGCATTTTTTTTTTTTTGTACAGAGGCCTCATAACACCTGGAGGAGCTAGCCTAGGAAAAAACACATCCATGTGGCACTTGACCCTTCTAACCCTATAATGGCACTATTTTCAGCTTGATCTCCAATCTGTATGGCCTCTGTCTTGCTGCCTTCTGTAACACCTATGTAGGCAGGTATCTGTCCCATTTCCTTTTATTTTTTGTTTCACAACCCCCAGCCCCACTCCCACCCCGCCCAGCACTGCAGGTCAAACCTGGAGGCTCCTGTTTGCTAGCCTGTCCCATTTTATATAAGTGAAAACTGAAACTCTTAGTGAATTCTCCATGTCACACCATTCAGGTTTCTCAATCTTTGAACTAGATCAAAACTGAACAGAGCTCAGTTTTTCAATGGACGAGGAGGATAGGAGGAATATGGTGAGAATGATTATATGTAAAATAAAATAATATTCTAAAATAACAAGACAACCGACATAGTTGAAAACTACAGAAAACTGAAGCCAGAGAACATTCTCAAACTTCAGAACATGCACATATCCCAGGAAGAGATATGATTTGTAAACTGTTCTTACAAATCAAAATGCAGAGAATCACTAGTGTGTCAAGAACATCCAGTTCTGAAAAGTCTATGGCTACATTCTATGGTAATGTTTGAATGCAAGCAGAAATCAAACATTGCTTCAGTGGGCCAATCAGTTTTTAGGTCTAGAGCTTTGCCCTCTATCAAGGAAGGAAGGACAGAGAAGGTTGGTGCTCTACTGCCTCTGGACAGAACATACCCTTCCTGCTCAAGGACCTGTTAACAGAACAGAAATATAATTCTGTTCTTTTAACTGCTTGCACACACAGCTTGAAAAATTAAGTTTGCTAAGGTAAATAAGATGGCCTATGTACCATCTCTGCAGTATGAAACCTCTTAAGACACAACTTGGTAAATGCAGGTTGAATTGAATCCTTAGAAAGAGAACATAAGAAATTGATATTTTGGGGTATCTTATTAATTTATTTTGGGCTAAACAAAACAGAATAAAAACATATCTAAAGGGTGACCAGGAAAAGCAGGGCAGTGAAAAATCTGGCTTAAAGTTAATATTCCTTATCTGGTCATAGACAAGCATCAAATGACTATTTTCTGAAAATACTATTTTAAGACTTTCAGAATTATTCAAATTGAATCATCCTCATAATGGGAGGTATTGTCCAATTTTGTAGGTGGAAAAAATGAGGTAAAGTGACAGCTAAAGACTTAAATTGAGATGCTCAATCCCCAAAGCACTGATGGCTCAGAGGATCTCGCCTGACAATTTCCATATTCATAGCCTGCCAGGAACAAAGCCACCATGAATGGTGACATGCAGTTATATATTCTAACTAGTAAACTGAATGTGGCCCCAGAGATATAATTCATGCTTTGCACAGACCAATCAACCCCTATTTGTTAGCTCTAGGACACACACTGTGGCCTGCATGATGGGGGGTAGGGGGTGGTGGTTTTTTATCTCAAGTAACACTACAATTGTGCCAGCTCAAATGAGAGGAGGAAATAGTACTAGTACTGAAGGGGTGGTGCTAAACCAAGACTATTCTAATGCCTACCCTTCTGCTCATTCCCTGAGACTAAAACAGGCCAAAGCCACTTGTAAACTCCCCATCTCTATATATTAAGTTGCTTTGCCAGAGGATATGTGAGCACTCCCAAAACTCAACCTGTTGCAAAATCTAGAAGCCCCACAACCTAACTGTTGGTGCCATGTGGGCTATCCTAGACTTTGTGTTGTCAAGTATTCTAGTTCTTGTGGGACACAGTGGTTGAAGAATGAAGAAGGGAGGCAAACAAAAAAATCAGTAACTTCTTATCTTCTCACTTACTTGCCTCCTATGGCAGGTGAAAAGAACAACTAGCTATAAGTCTATTTATAGTTTATGGCACATAAAGCCAAACAACAGAGCAAAAGGCACGAGCCAAAATAAGAGTAACCGTTTCTTGTTTGTTAATAGGCTGTAACTAGACAAGACACTGATTTTTCAAGTGTTTCAGTCCAGCTACTTACTGCTCATGAACTGCAGGGACATACAAGTGGTAAGGACTTTTTTTTCCTTCTTGATCCAGCTATCCATTTATCTACCCCAAAGATGCCAAACAGAACTACTATTTTTTTCTTACCCCCCTTTAATTACCATTATTACCTCAGAACAATTAAATAGGCAAAGACCAAGGACATCTTTATAATATACTTCATGTAAGACAAAGTAAGTAGCACCAGAGACTCATTAGTTTGCAACTGCAAAGTTGAGAACAGCTCCCAAGGTCATCAGGATCATGCAGTAGTAGCTCCCGGGAACCACACAGAGACTCCTAGCCAAAGCCTGGACTACTTTAGAGATCTCCACAGAAACAAAATCAACAACTGCTCTTGTTTCCTTGCTACAAGCTTTCTTTCAGTTAGACTGCTAACTGGCGGGCTGTAACCCAGAACTACAGGCCCTTCCCCCAAGACAGAACCTTTTTGAGAATGAAAACATGGAGAGAAGTAGAGCTGAGAGGCAGGAAGGCTAAGTACTGCTGATGCAGCCAGAAACCCTGAATCCAGGCAATTCTAACTGAACTTTTCAATTACCTGAGTTAATCGTTTCCTCTCAACCTGACTGCTTTTGCTTTACTTAAAAAAAAAAAAAAAAAAAAAAAGGAATAGAAACAGTACTGAAAACAAAAATATCCTTCCACATAGTCTCTAAAGTTACAAAAGATTTTTTTTCCAGATCAGCTTTCTCTTCTGTAAAATCCCAATATTCAGAATCTTTTTAATAGATACTGATTATTAAAATCATTAGTGTTGTACCTTAAAAACTAATTAAATTAATAGTCTTTGTTTTTTATCTTCATCAGTTTTCCTATTTTTTTTACTTGAAGGTTTGGTGGGTTTAAAACATGACAATGACAACAACAATGGTTACCATCTATTGATAACTTACTATGTGACAGGCACTAAGAGTGCTACATGGATTATCTCACTGAACTGTCAGCAAGCTAGTAAGATAGTTGTTTTTATTATCTTCAGTTACACATAAGGAAACTGAGGAACACAGTATTAAGGTTCATTAACGGAGGAGCTGGGATTCAACTTCTGGCATTTGACACCATGCTCTCAACCATTACGCCATGCTGTTGCTCAGACGCCAGGTTAAGGCAGTCTAGAAACCAATTAAAACAGCTTAATCTCAGGGTTAGACTCCCCCCACACAAGCAGGAAATCTGCCTCAAACATTTAGTAACTGAAGTCAAAAGTCCTTTTCACCCCTGCTGCCTTTACTTGCTTGGTAGAAAAGAGAGAAGAGGAGAAATAACAGGGAGGGGGAGGAAGACAGAGAGAGAGGAATGTTCACTATGAATAATCTTTCTTTTATAAAAGACCATCCACCAGTCAGGAAAGGAGATTCTTCCCACCTTTCTCAGTGGTGCCGGTCCCGCTCTCTATCCCGGTGTCTCTCGTGCTCCCGGTTCCTTTCTTGGAAATAATCATCATGTCGATCTTCATTATGAAGCAGATCCCGGTGCCTCCTGCTGCTCTCCCGGGACCGGCTGGGTGACCTCTCCCTGGACCGATGTCTTTTCCTATCAGAAAAGATCCTTCAGCCTCATTCAGAGGGCCTACCACATTCTTTCAAAGAGTTTGGTGTCTCCCAGTATTTGCTTAAACTACTCTTTCACTCCTCTACCATGGGCCTACTGTCTAAGGATCTTAGCTCTTTGAAGACTAAACTTTTTTGGGAGAATGATGACAGTTAAATTTGTTAAGATCTTTACTAATGTATCTAGCAGTGGTAAGTGTTTTTATGTGCCTTATTTGACCTCATCTTTACAACAGGTCTATAAAACTACTGCTACTATTGTTCCTTTTTTAGGCGTAGATAGTAGATAGCACCACATAAAAAAATAAAGATATTGTGCCTAAGACTTGAACCCAGTGCTTCACACATGGTAGGCAAGTGCTCTATCACTGAGCTACAACCCCAGCCCCTATTGTTCCTTTTTTAAAAGAAAATGTCACTTGGAAGTTGTTAACTAGTCAGCAACAGAATTGAGATTCAAATAGAAGTGTGTATGATTCAAAAGCCCATGCTCTTAATATCAGTCTTTCTCCTAACTGAGCCCACAGCCTCACCAGCACAGATTCCAATTACAACACTAATTAATGAAAGTGTGATTAACTCCTCTTAAAAGACATGAAGTCTAGGTCCACTCTTTCAATCAGGTGTCAGGTCCTTTTCAGATACCCTGGGCTCCTCACCTGTCCTTCCCAAGCCATGGAAGAGTGCTGCTCATGGCTGGGAGGCTGCTGGCACAATTATCGACTCACCTGGAAGAGCTCCCGCTGGCACCCACACTGTAGGACTTGGCCTCAATGCCATGAAGACAGTCCTTAAGAGAGGAGATGAGGACACGGCAACGCTCATCATTGGCGACCCGGGACTGTTTGATAACCGCAATGGCTGTGAGCAGGGTCTCAATTGCATCACTGTAATCCCCTGACAGGAGATGGATGGGAAAGGACAAGGGTGAGCAAAGGCAGTAAACTAAGTGGACCAAAAGGAGAATTCAGGAGGACACAAACCAAAAGGAATTAGCTGCTCCAAAGAACCATGTTAAAATGGAGGAGCAGGCATGGCAGGTACAGAACTGGAGAGACATATATTCCACTGAGCTGAATCTGACAGATGTTGCCAGATGCCAGGGCTATTTAACAATATCTATTAAAAATGTGCTTCCAGTAATTCTACTTAAAATTTTCTACTTCTGCTAACAAAAGTATGTGTACCTAACAACGTTTCAGTGTGGTTATATTACCTTTGATAGGTAATATACATTAAGGAATAATGATTACAGACATAATTATATAGTTGTTAAAAGCACACAGTAAATCTGTTATGTAAACAAAGTAATCCATGTAAAGTGCTTAGCATAGTGTACCATGTGCACACTGACAGTAGCAAGACCTCAATAAATATCAGAGTTTATATATTAATAGGCCTCCAGGATATAGTAAAAAATGCAGAGGAAAACCGCTGGTCTTGTGCTGTTCCTTCTATAGAGGACTTTTGTTTTTTAACATTGCACTTTTCTACGGATTTTTTTTAAATTTTTTTTTTAAGTTGTAGGTAGACACGATATCTCTATTTATTTTTTATGTGGTGCTGAGGATCAAACCCAGTGCCCCAAACATATGAGGCTGGCACTCTTACTACTGATCCCCAGCCCCAGCCCTCTCTGAAATACTTTTAATCTATAATTGGACTATGTGTGTATATGTATAATACATGTACCTCTCTGAAACATGTAAATAAAATATATAGTCTGGGGGATATATTCTGAGCAATACGCTATTAGGCAATTTCTTCTCACTGTACACAAACCAAGTCAGTTATGTTGTTACTGGGGGTTAAAATTTTACAGGACCGTCATCATATATGTGGTCTGTTGTAAACCAAGACATTATTGTAACTGTACTTACACATTTTTTTAAAATTATGATGTCGTCAATAACCAGCCCTCTCATTTACCAAGTCTAAGCAATGCCTGGCTCAGGGATAATCACGGTGGAGTACTTGTGCACTACTTTTACAAGCTAAATTAAAAGCATTAAGGACAGAAAATACAAGGGTAGGTGGAATCCACACAGGGCAGTGTAAATGAAGAGTGGTAGCTTAGTTGGGAGATGCAATAAGAATAGAAAAGAGTTTCTGAAGAACTGTTATCCTGCAGAGGCTCAGGAGCGCCAGGACATCAGTTTCACTTAGGCAGGAAACACCTGTTTGTTTTACAGGCACATTCAGTAAGTATTTGTGACGTGAAAGACTGGAATAAGAACAAAAAGGGGGGCTGAGGATGTGGCTCAAGCAGTAGCCCGCTCGCCTGGCATGCGTGCGGCCCGGGTTCGATCCTCAGCACCACATACCAACAAAGATGTTGTGTCCGCCAAAAACTAAAAAATAAATATTAAAATTCTCTCTCTCCCTCTCTCTCTCTCACTCTATCTTTAAAAAAAAAAAAAGAACAAAAAGGGATGGAGATAAAGGATAAAGATACAGTTACAAGTTATTGGTTATCTCAGGGTGAAGGCATTGGCAGTGAAGAAGAAACAATGATTATGTTTTCTAAATTCCTCTGTACATTTGACTTGTTACAATGAACATATATTACTTTTCAATTTAAAAAGATTCACTGAAGAGGGCACATTTGTAATACTAGCTACTCAGGAGGCTGGGGCAGGGATCGCAAATTTGAGGTCAGCCTCGGCAACTTGGTGAGATCCTGTCTCACAAAAGAAAAAGGGCTAGGGATGTAGCTCAGTGGTAGAGCACTTGCCTAGCACATGTGACATTTTGGGTTCAGAGTTTCCAGCAACAGACACACCCACACACAAGATTTACTCAGATGCCAATATAGGTTTTTCTGGTGGGAAAAAAAAAAAAAGAAGAGAACTCATACACCTTGTTTTTAACCTCCTCTGTGGATTCAAGTTTTGCAGTCAAAAATGAGATATTATAGAAAACAGATGTTAATACTTAAAGAGTTATTTCTTAGGAGACTGTTCAGGTGGTAAACTCATGGGAAGTGAACATAATTCATGTCACGATGTGAAACTAAGACCACATTACTGAAGTTTTCAATAGCCTTTTCTTTTAGGAACCAAAGATTTCACACTCAGGGCTTTTAGAATTATAATTTGCTACTTCTGCCCATTTAATACAGGGAAACTGAGCTGAAAGGGCACAATATGCCTTAAGATGACATCCAATATACTTGCCTTCCAGTACAGGCTAACCATCACCTAGTTAAGGCAACATTCTATATCTGGCATTGGATCCAGTTTAGGTCTAAAGATCAACCACTGAGATGAAGACCTCCATATGTTAGGAGTTTCATTTTAAAATAAATACAACAATGTGTTAGTATCTATTAGTTGCTCATTTTTAGGCACTAAGTTGGTTTTCATAGAGACAGGTGTAGCCACAGGTTAAATAACACCACTGGAGTTTTCTCAAAGCCAAGAAATCCAGTTAACTATTGCTCTTTGAAGTGTGCCACACATGATATCTAAGAGTGTACCAACTTTAACTTGTGGAACTTTTGCTGATGGAAAAACCAAAAGTAGGGAAAAGGCAGCACAGCTAAGAGTTAGTTACCTGCACTGGCTCCAGACACTGCTTTGGAAATGGCACTGCTGGAAATTGCTCTGTTTCGCTTCATGATCTCTTCAAATTCAGCTTCACTCACTGTAGAGGGCTGAGGGCCCGAATCTCGGCTGAAGGGAGATAATATCACCGATTGTCCACATCCCTTATTACTTTTACCATTTTCTATAGTACTGTATTATTTAACTATGCTCTACTGTCTTAAATTGTTCTCAGCCTGTTCAGGTATTTTATGTGTTCCTCTTCTTTTCAAGGACAGGAATTATGTCATATACTTTTGTAGTTTTGCCAGGACTCAACATTGCTAGACATTGTAGTTTTTGTTGTAGCCATTTACGGCACTCAACCTCCTTAAAAGAGGATATGAAGGATAGGTTTGGGCCAAGTGGTTAAGATACAAACAAAAGCACTAAAGAAAAAACACTGATAGATAGTAAGTTATATTCCAAGACTCAACACTATGGCAAGTTTCCATAAGGGAAAGCATGAGTAACCAGTGTTCACTTCTTCATGAAGAACAAAATGCTGAGCACTGCTGACCTAACTATTACAGGCTTAGATCTGAAGGGAACAAGATGCTCCTCACCTGCCATGGTGGTTATAGGGTGTTGAGGCCTTCATGTAAGTATCTGGTGGAGGCCCCACTGTAGCATTTGGTGGGGGGAAGAAGGCTGGATTGAGGTGAAGGGCAGGTGGAATGGCCCCAGGGGGAGGTACAGCCAGATGTGGAGGTAATCGAGGAGGGGGGGGCATGAGATGCTGATAGTGGATGCCAGGAGGAGGAGGAGGGACCCCAAAGCTTGAAGACAGAGGTGGTGGTGGTGGAATTGGGGGCGGGGGCAGACCCATCAGGGGAAGGGCTGAAGGAGGGCGATTGAAGTAGGGCAGCACGCTGGGGGGCTTATCCACACGAGCAGATGAGGGTACAAGGTTCTCAGAGGGTGTGGCCCGTCCGTCAGCAGAATCACTAGAATCTCGAGAGTGGGCCCGTGGAGGTATTCCTATAAGGCAAAGCACAGCTAATGTTATTACCCAGGCTTCAGACATGTCCTAGACCAGCTTATCCCTCAGCAAGTCATCTGACACCACACTGAGGAAGGTAACTGACTTGGCTGAGAAAAAGGAAACATTTGGGGCTGGAGCTGTAGCCCAGTGGTAGAGTGCTTGCCTCACACATGTGAGACACTGGTTTCTCCTCCTAGCATCACACATATAAATAAGTAAATAAAGGTCCATATTAAAAATATTAAAAAGTAAATACAATAATATACATAATAATATAAAAATATTTTTTAAAAAGGAGGAAACATCTACTGCCTTTTCTTTAGCCTCAGAGAAAAAGGTCAAAAGCATCTCAGTTAAGAATAAACCCCAAATGCTAAACTCCGCTTAAGTTTTACTTATCAAAGGATGCTTTTACTCAAAACTCTCAAAGTTTTCAGAACATAATTTACCCTTGGATTTTATATTTTTAATTGCAGAATGATCCTAATAATCCATAGAAAATGACAGCACTGACATATGTTCATTGATGTTCAGCCTAACTCTGGATGAGATGAAATCTCACAACTCTTGAAGAGTTCAGAGGCTCTCCTTAGATTAGGACTAGGTGACCTTCTCAAGCATGCTGTACTCTTGCAATGCTCTTTGCTACTGAGCTTTGGCCAGAGGATTTGGGCAAAAAAAGGGGAGGGCACGGCATAGTTTGATTTTCTTTAGCCACATACCCAAATTGGCAACTGGAAGAGAAGAGACACAATGAAGAGTATAAGACTGAAGGTTAAGTGAAAGGTAAAGAGAAATTGGGGGATAAGCCAAGAAAAGGCCTACCCACAGAATGAGCAGATGGCACACAGCTGACAGCAAAATGCTTAGCAAAAGCTTGGTAAAAAACATGTTTCAAATCTGGGGAACTCCCACTACATTTCAATGGCCTAACCCTTCAGGGTGGCCTACTGGGAACATCATCAGAGCACACTAGCATGGTGTTGTTTACGACAGGAGCAAAACATAAAAATAAATGGAAGCATGGCTTCTAACACTGTCATTTGGTTATACTTGTTTCCCCAAATTTCATAGTTTAAGCCTGGTTAATGTAGATTTCAAAAGACTGTGATCATATGGCCTTGAAGTCTTGGAGATAGAAGATGCTTATCAAGTATAGAGAAAAAGAGAAGTGCTTCTCAAACTTAAACTCAGGAATCAATAACCACCACCTTGCTTTCTTTACTGTGGTACATTGCCAGTACTTGACACAGCACTCTTATTCTTCGTATTTCAAATACATGGCAACCTTCCTTGAGTTCTCTCAATCGGAATAAAGTAGAAGGTTTAAGAATGTGTGATCCTCTGACATCTAACTACCTTCTCAGCTAGTTTCTTACATCTGCAAAGGTTCTGTTTTGTATCTATACCTACAAGTCCCCAGAGAAGCAGCCATTCTTAAGCAAAGGAAATACACCAACTTTACTTAGTGAATTTAAAGAGTCTAAGTCCATGAGCATGACAGAGCAGAAATATAGCACTCGGCCACCACCATCTTTTTGACAAAGGAAGGAAACACTGAGGAGAAAACAGTTGAGAGGCAGCAATGTTACCCCCAATGCAGATGTAACTTATGCATCTCAGAAAAGTCAGGGGAAAGATGAATTTAAAAGATTCTCAAACACAAAGGACTTGGGAGCTCACACCACATCCATCTGGGCTCTCAATCTAGCTAGGAACTCTTGTTCCTATGAAAAAGAGAAAGAGCCATATTTCTACCAGAAAGATGCACCAAAGTGATAAAAGGTACCACTGTTTTTAGAGGGGACCTAAGGAGTGACAGAATGTAGTTGATGAAACTGCTATTCCCCACAGTACTAAAAGAAAAGTAAAGGCAGCTGGTTGTCTTGAGCAGGGCCTTGCAGGGCTACACCTTGTGAGGCCAGGGCAATCCAAGGTCTGGTCCTCAGATTTCAGTTTCAGAAACTTGATTTTAACAGTTTACCAGGGGTAACTGAACCCTAGAAGATTGATTCACACTAACCAAATCCACAAGAGACTGATTCATAAATCATAATGCCAATTTATTAATTTACAATGAGAAATATAACTGCCAAGCAGACCGGAATACTTGTGTCGGCTGGTCAGCGCATTCTCTTTCCAGTAGGAGAGCCTAGTTGGGAAACCAAATTAATATCAGAAGATGGCTTAGTGAGTCAGAATAAAGTGAGCAAGGTGAACTTAAGGGATACTGTTATCAAGCTAAGGTAGAACGATACAACTTTCTTAACTAATAGAGTAGACTTGCCAAGCAGATGGAAATATTTGATGCCCTCTAATGTGTGCCCTCTCTTGGACAATATTAAAGAAACACTGTTAAATTCTTATTCTGACTGAGGATGTAGCTCAGTAATAGGCAGCTTGCCAAGCATGTGCAAGGCCCTGAGTTTGATCCCCATCACCATAAAAACAAACAAACAAATACTTATTTTTTTTTAAAAGGGAGAGAGAGAGGGAGAGAGAGAGAGAATGAATTTTTTAATATTTATTTTTTAGTTTTCGGTGGACACAACATCTTTATTTTATTTCTATGTGGTGCTGAGGATCAAACCCGGTGCCCCACGCATGCCAGGCAAGCGTGCTACTGCTTACGCCACATCCTCAGCCCCAAATACTTATTTTCTAATACTTCTTTTAGTCAGCTCCTTAAAGAGCACCCTTGCAACCTATGCTCATGATGAGATTATAGCCATGATTATACATCTTAGTTACTTTTTAGGATAAATGCTTCTTGTAAATTTAAAGAGAGGCATGTCTTAAAAGTAAGTCAATTTTTAGGCCAGGCGTGGTGGAGCATGCCTGTAATTCCAGCAGCTTGGGAGGCTGAGGCAGGAGGATCACAAGTTTAAACAGAGCCTTAGGAACTTAGTGAGACCCTGTTTCATAATAAAAAAAATACAAAGGGCTAGGGATGTGGCTTAATGGTTAAGTCCCCCTGGGTTCAAACCCTGGGTTCTTCTTCAACACGACAACAACAAAATGCCAATTTTTAGAAAGAAATACAGAATTCAGAGTTGACAAGAACTTTAAACATTATACATCTAGTTCATGGGGGAAAGAAGCCCTAGTGACTTGCCCAAGGTCACACAATGATGATAGAACCCATTATTATTATAATCTGAACTTCTCTGATTCTTTGAAAAAGAGCATTGCTTTTATATAAACCTCTCTTTGGCCTCCCCATCCATCATGCCACCACCCATAAGCACCAGCACCCTCCCCCAAACTCCTTCATGTAGGCTGAGCCCACACTACAGAAAACAAACCCACAGCCTTCCCCCCTTCATACAGATGGTCTCCACGTACCCCCTCTTGGGACTCGGACGCACTCACGTTTCCGAGCCTGTGCCTCAAACTGTGACAGGTTCTGTCGGGTGGCCGGCCTCACATCCACTTTTTCTCCATTAAGAACTTTTCCAGGCAGGAGTTCTAATAATTTGTGAACAGAGTTTTCAGAGGCTACCACCACCTCAGCATACCTTAAAAAAGAAAAAGCAAAAACAAGCGAAATCTATTTAGATAACTGAAAGAGGAACTGAGAAATTCTCTTCCATTTTCAGTGAAAATTGGCAAAAGATACCTCACTAAATTACACATACACACACACCTACACATACAGGCCCATTAACAAAAAATGATGCCTTCCCATATCCTCAATTTTTTTTTTCATCGAAAATCAGCATTCTTTGCCCCTAAACAGATAATTGTTCTACTACATTGCAGGTAGGTTCCCATTCTAAGGTAGTATGCCAAGACCAGGCAGTAAGTTGAGCCATGGGTGGGAAGGGTTAAAACACAGGGCTAAGGGCTGGGGATGTGGCTCAAGCGGTAGCGCGCTAGCCTGGCATGCTTGCGGCCCGGGTTCGATCCTCAGCACCACATACCAACAAAAGATGTTGTGTCTGCCGAGAACTAAAAAATAAATATTAAAAATTAAAAAAAAAAAAAAAAAAAACACAACACAACACAGGGCTAAAATATAGTGTAGTTGTCACCCCAATGGTCCGAAACTACAAGGGGCTTCCCAAATGCAGACCTCACCCTTTGGACTGTCCATTTGCTCGATTCTCTGCAAATTTCAACTCCACCACATCATAGACTCCTATAGAGCGAATAACCTGGATCAGCTGCTGGTCTGTGGTCCACTGAGGCCGGCAAGATGGAAAAAGGAGAAATGTCAAGAGCTACACACTCCCTCCCCACCCACCCAGAATGCCCCAAACCCCGCTCCCAAACCTAGGATCTAGTCACATCATGACCTCCCCCTCCATAGGAAAACCCAAAACCCTAGCAAGATTTCAATTAATGTAGGTTTTTCCATTTGTCTTCACCCATATAGAATTTTAAATCACCCCACCGCCCAATCACCATCTTTAGGAATTAAGGTTAACACCTATTTTAATATTGACTGCCATTTGGGCTGGCTGGTCATTAGTTCAAACACTGATTGCTAGCAACTTTTAGTTATAGACATGACAGGCTGGAGTTGACCACTGCCAAGAACATTCCCCTCAGTATATATAGTTCCTAATTTGGAAAAAACCTCCCCCACCAGCCCAAAAACATGTCACACAATAACTTTTGCAGAATAGTCACCACCTACCCCAAGTGTACTAGAGCTATCGAGGTCTTTGATCCCCATCACCCACCATTATCACAGGACCATCTAATGACCACCAAGAGTTCAAGGTGTTCACTCTGAAATCTCGTCCCACAGATGACCCTGCTAGACATAAAGCCCCAGGGTCAGGGGCAGTAATAAGATGGCAGAAAAAGCAACTACCCACTTAATCATTGCTTTCTTCGGCACCAGTACGTCCTCAGGATAGTTCTCTTTCAGAGATCAATCCAACCTGATCCCAGGAAAAAGAAATCCAACCCCATCAGAGCACAAAACAGTGCAACAGTGGTTTCTGAAAATGCCATCACCTCCCAGTGCTCTCCCCCTCCAGCCACCCATAAGCCTTTTGGTTACCCTTGCTCACCCAGGAGAAACTGCCCACATAGACAGCTGCTCGTCTATTGCGCAGGCCACTGTAGGTATACAGAATTGCAGGGGTCTTGTTGTTGGGCTTGGGAGATGGCTCCTGGCGAACAGGAGGAGGTGGCTCAGTGCTGCTGCTTCTGTCATCTGAGGGCTGTGAGGTGGCTGTCAGCACATCATCATACAGGTCAATCTGATCTGTATTGTTGAACTCAGGGTCCTAAAAGATGAGGGGTTGGCAAAGGTATGCACCTGCAAACCTTTCATTTTGTACCTTGTATTTCATTCTAGTTTACATAGAATCTATAACTACTTTTGTAAAATAGTGTACAACACTTCGTTGTCCTATTCTAGGAAACAAGGTAAGAAAAACTTCCTGATTTGAAACTATATCACTCAGCTATCCTTATGCAGGTTTCTCTCCCAAGACCTTGTTAACAGTATGCAATGTTTCTGGCTGTAGCCCTCTGTGAGAGTCAAAGACACACGGTGAACAAGCAAGCAAACTAAGAAGGAAATATGAGACATGTACTACTGTTATCAACAAGGTCAGTTCTAAAGACCGCATTCAAAATACATCAATGAAAATTTACTTTTAACATCTTTGCTATTTTAAAAATCATAGTAACAAATAATAAAACCACACGTAATCTATATAATACTATTATATTTAACAAAAATAGAGTTAATTTATCTAGAAATGTAAAGCAGGGGGAAAGCATGTTACAGTTGGTACCACAATGCAAAAAAAAAAAGGTTAAGTGTTACTGATTCAGATCCTTCAGTTTATACAAAGGACTTAGGTAAGCTCTCAAACTCACAGGATTCAATCTCAACTAATAACTATCAAAGAACAAAAAGAATGGGGCTGGGGATGTAGCTCAGTGGTGCTGCATCACTCATCTAGTCATGTCTCAGGTCTAGTGATTTGCCTAATAATTCAAGGTAGTGCTCTATCCTTTTCTCAATTGTCTTTTTTTCTGTCTTTCTGCTCTTACCTTTATTAGTTCCTTGCTTCTCTTTACTCTTTGTCTTATTTTGCTTTTTTTTTTTTTGGATGCTGGGGATTGAACCCAGGGCCTTGTGCACGCGAGGCAAGCACTCTACCATCTGAGCTATACCCCCAGTCCAGTGCTCTATCCTTAAGAATGCACTACAGTTGGCCTTCTATATCTGTGGGTTCCAAATCCACAAGTTCTACCAACTATAAACTGAGAACATTAATTTTTAAAAATAATTCAAATAAAAATTATACCATAACTATTTACAGAGCATTTTCATTGAATGAGGTATCATAAGTACTTTAGAGATAATTTACAGTACAAAGGAAGATTACACATAGATCACACACAAAGACTACATCATGAGTATCTACGGAACTGAAGCATCAAAGGAGTTGTGGTATGCGGTGAAGGCCCTGGGACCACCCCCCTGCCCCTCATCATATCAAGGGAAAAATGTACTTCTGAGGGGGGGAAATCAAGGTTTTTCAAGTGAAACTTAAAAGGGAATAAGGAAACACAGCATCAGGGATTTTTGAAGGAACCAAATTGGAACTCCTTTTATCTGTGATGTGTCTAAAAGTTGTAATACAAAAGTATCAGTAAAAACTGGCTAGTAAACTAACATGCAGATATGGATAGCTCAGAAACCAGATGCATTACCAAGAAGTCCTTCATATTTTAAGCCTGAAGGCAACCAATCTACTTTTTCAAGATCTTTTAAAGAATTGGAAGGGCTGTGGCTCAGCGGTAGCACACTTGCCTGGCATGTGTGAGGTAATGGGTTCAATTCTCAGCACCACATATAAATAAATAAAATAAAGGTCTATCCAAAAAAAAAAATTGGATACTCTCAATCCTGCACAATCTTAAATTTATGGACACCACCTTAGAAACAAAAGGATTCAATGAAAACAAAATTGTCAAATGGTCTCTCTGGGCCAAGAAGTTGGTGGGAACAACACAGGGAAAGTCTGATGAGAGTTCTAATGGAGAAACAAGGTATCAAGTTATGTTGGGATTTAAATCTGCTAGCAACATCAATTCATTTTACTTGTTCAGCTATTAAGGCAGAAAACTGGATAAGGCCTGAGGTTTTTCAGATTACCAAAGCTGGCATTAAAACAAAACCTAATTCTATAAATTAAGTGAAAAACACCATTTTTCATGCAGAGATGTTGAAAGTTTTATTCCATTAAGATTAAACAGGGGGCTGGGGTTGTGGCTCAGCGATAGAGCACTTGCCTAGCACATGTGAGGCCCTGGGTTCCATCCTCAGCACCACATATAATAAATAAATAAATAGAATAAAGGTATTGTGTCCAATTACAACTAAAAAATAAATTAAAAAAAATTAAACAGGAAATTTTCAAGAAAATTTTGTGTTCAATAGAATACATCTGTGATTATCTCAATAAACTATTTGTTTACAAAAGAAAACTTGTGTGATTTTGAATTTAAAATAAGATTTTCCCTACCACTGTACTCAATTTATCTAACCTCCAGCCCCCGATATCTGACACAAGGCAGAAATTACCATCGTTTTTAATTTTTGGATTGAACCCAGAGCATTTTACCACTGAACTAAATCCCAAGTCCCTCTTTTTTAAAAATATTTTTTTAGTTGTTGATGGACCTTATTTTATTCATTTATTTATACGTGGTGCTGAGAATCGAACCCAATACCTCACTTGTAAAATAAAGGCCTATCAAAAAAAAAAAAAAGAAAAAAAAAAAAAAAAAAAAGAATCGGATACAGTAAATCCCGCACAATCTTAAATTTATGGACACCACCTTAGAAACAAAAGGATTCAATGAAAACAAAATTGTCACAAGAGCCACAATCCCAGTCCCCCAGTCCTTCTTATTTTTCTGAGACAGGGTCTTTTTAAGTTGCTGAGGGCCTCACTAAGTTGTTAAAGCAGATCTCAGACTAGCAATCCTCTTGCCTCAGCCTCCTGAGTTGCTGGGATTACAGGTGGGTACTACCATGCCTGATTTCATTGTTTCTTTCCTTTCTTCTTCTTCTTTTTTTAAAGAACCAAGACTCTTGTATCAAAAGTTTCGGCTTCATAACAACTGTCTCCAGGGCTGGGGATGTGGCTCAATCGGTAGCGTGCTCCCCTGGCATGCGTGTGGCCCGGGTTCGATACTCGGCACCACATACAAAACAAAGATGTTGTGTCTGCCGATAACTAAAAAATAAATATTAAAATTCTCTCCCTCCCTCCCTCTTTAAAAAAAAAAAAAAAAAAACCAACTGTCTCCATAGTTCTCACCTTAAACCTTTCCTCCCCATCACTGTTATCTGTCACATAGCTTAGCACCCATCACCTTCACCCTTACCCACCAGGCCTCGAACCTGTTTTGAGTATACAGATCCATTTTTTTCCCTTTTACTTCACTAGCCGTGACACAGTGCTTAGGAAACACTTGTTGATGAAAGTAAGGAAAAGAACTGAGCATAGGGTGGAAAGCCCATCTCAGTATGAAAAAGAATAAAGACAAAACACTCAGCAGAACAGCAATACTCAGTCACCTTTCCAGGGTTTTCTCCTCAGACATAAACAGCAGTTGTAATTACCAGGTCTTCTGATATAACAGGAATAAAGTAGCTGTGCAAAAGAGGTTTTTGTAGCACATGCTATAAGAGATCAGGGAGTAAGCACCATTAGGAACTCTGTTAATTTTCCTTGAGGAGCAAAATGCACGTGAGGGGATTCTTGGAGCAAATCAATGACATTCTTAAAACATTCTAAAACACAAACTATATTGGCAGCTGCTTTCATTCTGAGTCAGCTTCTAACTGCCCTAAAGATCTTTTATCTTTTAGCAGCTTTTAGTTATACTAAAACCAGTTTTGCCAAAAATTAACTCATGGGGATATAGTGCCCCTTCTTCTATCTTCTCTAACAAAAAAGACATTTAATACCTACGCTTTCTTCAACTTCTCTAGTATCAAATATTGCCTGTTTGATATAAATATAAAATTCCACATATTATTTTTTGCCTTAGACACATTTTAAAAGTTCCTTGTTAACTGAAGAGAACAGAAAACAATTGTTGACGCCAACAACTTCTATCCCAATAAAGCAGTTGCCACTGGACAAGGCCTGTGTCCTGTCTGAATGACAAGTGATATTGTTAAAGAACTTTTAGTGCCTGCCATATAATAATAATAATCAACAATATCTGATATTTTCACTATTAAATGTTGAAGCAGAATCTGACCAGTTGTTCACCAATCTGTTTTCCTTCATTACTGAGCACACAGCTAGACTACACTCTAGACTTCCATTCTATTCAGAGTGGCTATGAAATGTCCTGGTGAGTGAGACATAGAGGAGACAGATTATTGTGTTTGGGTCTGGTCCATCAAAATCTCTATTCTTTACTCTTTTCCCCTATTTGCCACCAGATGTCAATGCCCAGGTTTTGGGAACCATGGGATAAAGATGGCAACATCTCTATCAACTTGGGCCCTTGACTATACAGAGCAAAGACATGTTGCCTCCATTACAATCACCTTCATTACTGACTGGACTATATGTGAGTGACAAGCTCCTGATATTTGTTAAAAAGAAGAAGTCTGATTGTGGTGGGGCTTGCCTATAATCCCAGGTACTTGCAAGGTTGAGGCAGGAGGACTGCAAGTTATAGGTCAGTCTAGGCAACAGTGAGACTCCATCGCAAAATAAAATAAAAAGGGCTGGGGATACAGAGTTCAGAAGTAGGGTGCCTCTGGGTTCTATCCCCAGCACCACAATAAATAGATAAATAGAAACACACAAAACTGAACTGCATAGTTAGGTACATGGGTGGGTCTATAATAGCTTTTTACCTAATTTGTCCTACATCTTTACCACTTCTCCATAAATAGAATGGTTCATCAATAAAACTTATCACACCAAAATGCCTACAAACTTAAGGTCAGAGTCAAAGATCACAGTCAAACTAATTATAAATGACGCTGGAAACAACTGGAATGGAGCTGAAACTAACAAATTATGTTTTACACTGTGTCTTTTGCACCTTTATGGGGGAGGAATGCAGTCTGAAAAGAATAGCAAAGGATCAGGTATCAACATTGTCCTCATGAATACAGTCAACAAATGAGCTGCTATGTGGTTAGCCTTGAGGAGACTAACAGCCAGCTTTGGCTTTCTGGGGGAGCAAATTCCACGAGTTGATTCACAGATGTATTACACTTGATTTTTATTTGCTCTTAAATCAAACCCTTTAAAACGAAGCCTCCGGGTGCAGATTAACATAAAGCGGAATGGTCAGTAGTCTCTAAAGTCTCCGCTAGGGGGAAATTTGGGATGCCAGGGGAAAATTTTTAGAACCAATAGACGCCTGTTCAAGCCCAGGACGGGCACAGCTTAAAAACGCTGCAAGTTTGCAGGAAGTGATTCCTCAGCTGATGGAGGAAAATCCCAAAGCTCCTGAAGACCCCTCACCTGATTGAACTCCTCATCAGCGTATATATCAATCAAGTCCACTCCTTCTGACATGGTTCCGTAAAGAGGACCTCGAGCCCGAAGAATAGGCAAAGTAAGAAAGATGCCACTGCAGTATTCAGAGAAGGACAAAAATTAGAAGGCATGAGGGTCTCAGGCTGGGAGGAGGGCAATGGTTGCCAACCTCCCGTCTCCAGAGACGCAGCATCCCGGCAGCCCAAGCTCGGCCCCACCCGCTCCGCCCCGCCCCCGGGCTCGCGCCGCCCCCCGCACTCCCAGGCCGCCCGGGCTCGCGGGGCTCGCTGCCCATCACCCGCGGACCCGACCCGAGTTGCGCCGAGACGGCGCCGCGGCTGCCTGTGGCGCGACGGGAAAGTCCAGGCCTCGGCTCTCGGGGGCCCTGAGGACGGGCTGTGAAGAACGGCCGCGGCGAAGCCCGCAGCCCCAGCCCGCCGCACCTGCCTAGGCCCCAGGGCGGCCCCGGCCAGAGCCCTAGCGGGTCCGGGAGCTCCAGCCGCCTCCATCCCCCGCCCAGGCCCAGTCCTCGCCCCAGCTAGGCCTGCCCCACTCCCTCCCCACAGCCCCGGCCCGGCGCCCACAGCCCCCTCCTCAAAGGCCCGCGCCTCCCTCGGCCCGCCGACTCCGGCCGCCCCAGATTCAACCGACCCCCTCCCCGCCTCAGTGCCGACCCCAACCCTTCTTCCGGCCCAGCCGGCCCCCGGCCGCGCGCCCCCGTTACCGGGAATATGGCGGCGGCGGCGGCGAGTCCGGACTAGGCCCGAAGCGCGCGAACCGCTCTCCGCCCCAGGTCCCGCCCCCCCGCCGCCGGCGTCACACGCACCGCTACTTCCGCCATACGCAGGGACGCACCTTCCGGTTTAGGTCCTCCCAGGCAGTCGAAGTCGGCTGTTCTGACGGCTCGGAGTTTCCGGAAGTGCCGCATTGCAGGCTTCCGGTGCGGGTAGGGAAAAATGGCGGTGTTCACCGTGCTCCCGACTGTGGCGCGGGTGAGAGAACGGAGGTTCTAAGGTCCCGGGCGGGTGGCAGCTGGGACGGAATTTCGTCGTCTTCTGTGATCGTGGAGGTTGTAGGGAGCGTTCAATTGCCCGATCGCCCAGGTCAGGGGCACTTCCTACAGCTTAGGAGATTCAGGTCGCTTCCATCCTTTGGGGAACCCACGATGTGCTCGACTGGTAATACTTGGTGATGTCTGGTTGAATGGTCAGTTATCGTGCGAGACTGACCCAGTTCAGGTCTCACCTAGCCCCAGGCAGAGGTAGACCAGCTGTCTGTGAGTGCGCCCTTTTACCTACCAGTTTTTAAGCGCCTATCGTGATTTCACATAGTACCTTGAGCTCTTTATTTTTTTTAATGTAGGCATTCACCACTGTAAAACTTACTCATAGTGCTGTTTTTATTGCATCTCATAATATTTTGTATATTGGGTTTTTATACTTTTAAATTTGCCTATTTCTTCTTTGACCTTTTGGTTGTTCAAGAGTATACTGTAGCCAGGCGAGGTGGAGCAAGCCCGTAATCCAAGCTTCTCCGGAAGCTGAGGCAGGAGGATCGAAAGTTCGAGGCCAGCTTGGGCATTTAGCAAGACCTTACCTCTAGAGAATAAAAAATAAAAACAAGGGCTGAAGATGTAGTTCCGCGGTAGAGCGCCCCCTGGATTCAGTCCCCAATAGTGGAGGCAGTTAGTTTAGTTTCCACATACTTGTTAATTTCCCAGATTTCCTTCTGCTACTGATTTGCAGTTTTATTCCTGTGCAGTTGGAAAAGATACTTGGTATGATTTGTCTTCTTAAATTTAAGAATGTTAAGATTTGTTTTGTGATATAACTTGTGATTTATCCTGGGGAATATTCATTTCCCTGTGCACCGAGAAGAATGTGTATTGTGTTGTTGGATGCAATGTTCACATGTCTGTTAGTGACATTTGTTCTACAGTGTTATTCAATTCCTCTATTTTCTTTTTGATCTCATGCTTGGATGGTTTGTCCATTTTTAAAAGTGGGGTATTATCCTTTGTTGCTATTTTTTCCCCTTCAGTTCTACCAGTGTTTGCTTCATATATTTGGATGCTGTAATGTTAGGTGCTTATATGTTCATAATTATTATATCATCCTGGTGAGTTATTGTTTAACAGCTTTGTCTTATGACAGTTTTTTTTTAAATATCCATTTTTTTTAGGTGTAGATGGACACAACACAATGCCTTCATTTTTATGTGGTGCTGAGGATCGAACCTGGGTCCTGCCTGTGCTAGGGGAGTGCTCTACTGCTAAGCCACAATCCCAGCCCCTTATGACAATTTTTGACCAAGTGTTTTCTTTTCCTGATATCAGTGCTCTCTTGCATGCCATTTGTATGAGGTATCATTTTCCATCCTTTCATTGTATCCGTATGTGTCCTTAAAGCTAAAGTGAGTCTCTTATAGACAGGTTATTGTTGGAGTTTGGGTTTTTTTGTTTATTTTGGTACTTGGGATTGAACTCAGGGGCACTTGACCACTGAGCCACATTCTCAGCTCTATTTTGTATTTTATGTAGAGACAGGGTCTCACTGAGTTGCTTAGCACCTCGCTTTTGCTGAGGCTGGCTTTGAACTTGCGGTCCTCCTGCCTCAGCCTCCTGAGCCACTGGGATTACAGGTGCCACTGTGCCTGGCTGGAAGTTGGGTGTCGTTTGTTTGTATGTGTGTTTTGTTTTGTTTTCATCTGTTGGATCACTTCATATCTTTTGATTAAGAAGCTTAATCCATCTACATTTAATTTCTGTAGGTATTACTATAAGGAAGGAGTTGTCATTTTTTGTTTTCCATCTTGTAGCTCTTTTGTCCCTGTTTTCCACTTCTTGCTGTCATCCATTGATTTTTTTTTTTTTCTACTCTTGATTTGATTTCTCATTTTCTTTTGTGTGTCCTCTATAGGTGTTTTCTTTGTGGTTACCAGTGGGGTTACATGAAACATCTTCTAACAATCTATTTTAACCGGATAATTTAATTTCACTTTCATACAAAAACTCTGCTCTTTTACTTCCCCCTTTTGTGTTATGATGTCACAAGTATGCTTTTTAAAAAATATGTATTTTTTTAGTTGTAGGTGGATACAATACCTTTATTTTATTTTTATGTGGTGCTGAGGATTGAACCCAGTGCCAAGTGAGTGCTCTACCACTGAACCACAGCCCCAGTCCACAACATATACTTTTTTTTTTTTAAGAGAGAGTGAGAGAGGAGAGAGAGAGAGAGAATTTTTAATATTTATTTTTTAGTTTTCGGCAGACACAACATCTTTGTTGGTATGTGGTGCTGAGGATCGAACCCGGGTCGCACGCATGCCAAGCGAGCGCGCTACCGCTTGAGCCACATCCCCAGCCCCACAACATATACTTTTTATGTTATATATCCATTAATATTTTTATAGACTCAATGTTTTTTATACATTTTATATTTAACTTCTACATCAGAATGAAAAGTGATTTACAAAGGGATCCTCTTGTAGTTCCAGTTTTTTTGGAGGCTGAAAAAGGAAGATCCTAGAACCCAGGAGTTCAAGACTAGCCTGGGCAACCTAGCAGGACCACCTCCCCCAATAAAAGTGATTTCCATACCATTTACAGTGTTAACTTTGGGGGGCAGGGGAAGGAGAGTACTGGGGATTGAACCCATGGGCACTTTACCACTAACCTACATTCCCCAGCCCTTTTTTATTTTGAGAAACGGTCTCCCAAAGTTGCCCAAGCTGGACTTGAACTTGCCGTCCTCCTTCCTCTGCCTCCTGAGCTGAAATTACAGACATATGCTAGTGTGCCCAGACAGCCAGTATTTTTTTTCATTCTATGTATTAACTTTACCAGTGAGTTTTATACTTTCATATGTTATTGTTTTACTATCCAGCATATTGTTATTTCTACTTGACAGGATATTAAGTATTTCTCTGTTCAGCATGTCTTTTTTTTTTTTTTGGTGTGTGTGTGTGTGTGTGTGTGTGTGTGATTATGGGGATTGAACCCAGGATCTTGTGCATGTGAGGCAAGCACTCTACCAACTAAGCTATATCCCCAGCCCATGTTCAGCATTTCTTATAAGTCAGATTATAAATCAGGAATAGTGGTGATGAACTCTCCTAGTTTTCATTCATCTTGGAATATCTTTACTTCACCTATACATTTTTTTTTTTCAATTGGGGATTGAACCCAGGGGCACTGAGACACATCCCCAGCCCTTTTTTGTATTTTATTTAGAGATAGGGTCTCGCTAAGTTGCTGAGGCTGGCTTTGAACTCTCAGTCTTTCTGCCTCAACCTCCTGAGCTACATGATGACAGGCATGTGCCACTGCTCATGGTTTCACCTATACTTTTGAAGGACAGTCTACCAGATGTAGTTTGTTTGGTCAGTATTTTGTTTTTCTTTCAGCATTTTTAAATTATCACCCCACTTCTAGCATGCAATATTTCTGTTAAGAACTCCTGATAGTCTTGTTGCTTGCAAGATTCTTTCTTCTTTGATTTTTGACAATTTCTTTCTGGAAAAACAATTTTTTTTTTTTTTTTTAATACTGGGGATTGAAATCAGGGACACTCAACCACTGAGCCACATCTCCAGCTCTATTTTATATTTTATTTAGAGACAGGGTCTCTCACTAAGTTGCTTAGCACCTTGCAATGCTGAGGCTGGCTTTGAACTCACAATCCTCCTATCTCAGCCTCCCAAGCTGCTGGCGTTATAGTTGTGTGCAACTTCACCCAGCAAAACAATTATTTTTAATTAACAAAGGATGTAAACGTGAACTTGAGAAGGGTACTTTTTTTTTAAATTTAAAGCTATTGATGGCTACAAAGATAACACAAATATATATATGTATATTTTAAATATTTACTTTTTAGTTGTAGTTGAACACAATATCTTTATTTTATTTATCTACATGGTATCGAGGATCGAACCCAGGGCCTTGCACGTGTGAGATGATCGCTCGACCGCTGAGCCACAACCCCAGCCCAACAACACAAATATATTGTAGTATAAATTTTCAGTAGTAATTTATACTCAATACTGCACAATTGCCTAGGACTTATGGATCTATGCCATGCCTAATATTGCTCCATTTCTGAAATGCTGCCTTGATACTAACAGGGAAAAAAAAAAGTGGATGAACTAGGTACAGTGCTGCCTGCCTGTAATAACAGCTAATTCAGGAGGCTGAGGCAGGAGGATTGCAAGTTCAAGGTCAGCCTCAGCAACTTAGTAAGGGTGTCTCAAAAAAAAAATTTTTTTTAAGCATGAAATTTGGCCAGAATGAGAGATCCAAATTATTAGAACAATTTCCCCACACTGATGATGATAATCCTCCCCATCCTCTTTAATTTTTATAGAAATTGCTCAGCCAGTTGTGTTACTGTAAGTAACATTAGTCTGCTTATCATGACCAGTACCTATGGCCCAGTAGTAAATATCCCAGTCATTGCTATAAGTAACACAACTTCGACAAGCTCAGGAAGATGATGCTCGAACAAAATGAGAATTTCAGTTAACAGAAGGTATTTAAGAATGAAGCAAATAAAAACTTTGAAGCTAAATGCAATAACTGAATTGAAAAAATTCACTAGAGGTGTTCAAGGACGCACTTGATGGAACAGAAGAACGTACAAACTAAGACAAGCCATTTGAAATTACTGCATCAGAGGAACAGAATTTTAAGAAGAAAGAGAAAAGAAAATGTAGGGGACTTAAAAAACATCATCAAGCAGAAAGTAGGAATCCCTGCCTCAGTGTATACCAGAGTCCTTAAAGGGCTTGTTAAAAATGCATTTTCCAGGTACTAGAGATTCTGATCCAAAATGTTTAGGAGGGGGCTTCAGAAACTGAATTTTCTATATGCTATATTAATTTGCTTGGGCTACCATAATAAAACACCTCTATCAGAAAGTGGCTTAAACAACAAATTTATTTTCTCTAGGTTTCAGAGACCTAAGGTACAAGATCAAGATGTTGGTTGGTTTGATTTCTCTAGAGGCCTGTCTGGCTTTTAGATGGCACTTCTTGTTGTGTCCTGTGGTCTTTCTTTGTTCATGCATATTTCCTCATGTCTTTTCTGACTGTAGACAGTTTGGTTATAATATGTCTTGGTGTGAACTTTTCTGGGTATGTGCTAGTTAGGGTCTCTTGGACTTCTTGAATCTAGATACCCATTTCCCCCCAAATTTGGAAGTTTTCAGCCATTATTTATTTAAATAAGATTTCTGCCTCTTTTTAGGCTCTCATAATGTGAACATTGGTCTGCTTGATGGTGTCCTCTAAGTCCCCTACGTTTTCTTTACTCTTTCTTTTTAAAATTCTGTTCCTCTGATATAGTAATTTCAAATGGCCTGTCTTAATTTGTTGGTTCTTCTACTTGATCAAGTGTGCCCTTGAACACTTCTAGTGAATTTTATCAATTCAGTTATTGTATTTAGCTTCAAAGTTTTTGTTTGCTTCATTTTAAAATATTTTCTGTTAACTGAAATTCTCATTTTGATCAAGCAACATCCTCCAAACATCTTGTGACAGTCATTTTGAATTTCATTTGGTGGTTTATATACCTCTGATTCTCTAGGGTCAGTTTATGGAGACTTATTTTGGTCCTTGGGATTGAGCCATGTTCCCCTGTTTATTCTTCTACTTTACAAATTTGCATCGTCATCTGTGCATTTAAAAAACATCCCCCTCTTCTGGTCTATGTGGATTGGCTTAGTTCAAGGAAAGACCTTTATCAGTCAGCCTGGTTAGAGATTCTAGGGGCTTCAGTCCTTTTCTGTGGATGTGTCTTTTTCTAGACTTAATGGGTATAAATTTCCAATTCAAGTACTTCACAGTTGTTTTTTTTTTTTTTTTTTTTCAGGCATTCATTATTTCTTGTTCCCTCTGATATCTGAGTGTGATGCTTGGAACTACTGCAAGTTGCTCAGCTCTCTTATTTTCATTGGTCCCTGGACTTCTCTGGTATGCCAGGGCTGCCAGAGCTCTGGGTTAGGCAAGACAGAAACCAGTCTCCCACGCAGCTCCCTAAAAAGCCTTTCTCTAGATTGTATCCTTTGGGAGATTAGGGACCATACCATCTGTGTATCCTCAGCTTTCAACACAGTTGAATGATTAGGATACAAACTGTACTGTAAGACTTTTAAAGGAATGTGAAGGAAAGAGAAAATATTTCTGCTGGGACAATTTCTGGAAAGATTGGCTAAGATGTGTTTTGCAGTTCTATATTGGAAGACTGTTTATCCTCTCTGAGCCTTGAATTCCTGGATTCCTCAGATTCCTGGATTCCTAGACTGTAAAGTAGGGACAATATCGGCACAGCTTCCCCACAACTAAATAAATATATAATTGAGCACCTACTGCAGCACCCAGCGCAACTGTAAATGTTGGCTAAATGACAGTGATGGTAGTCTTGGTTATTTTAAAGATGTTTGTGGTTGGTTTGTTTCAGATGCTGCCAAGGCTCAGCCTGTTGTCTCCTTCGCTCAGTGTGACATCATTCAGACGCTTCTACAGAGGTGACAGCCCAACAGATTCTCAAAAGGACTTGATTGAAATCCCTTTGCCTCCTTGGCAGGAGAGAACTGATGAATCCATAGAAACCAAAAGAGCCCGCCTGCTGTATGAGAGCAGAAAGAGGGGGATGTTGGAAAACTGCATTCTCCTTAGGTAGGGGCACAGCACCCTGGGTGTCAATTCTCTTTGACTGGAGGTAGTCTTTGCAACCTCTCTCTTTCTTGTTTTTAGCCTCTTTGCTAAAGAATATCTGCATCACATGACGGAGAAGCAGCTGAACCTCTATGATCGCCTGATTAATGAGCCTAGTAATGACTGGGATATTTACTACTGGGCCACAGGTACTGATCGTGATAAGCAGACTAATGTGAAAATAAGATGACTTAACTGATTTGAGTCTGAAATTATATCCTAGGTAGTTTTTCTTTTTTCATTCATGTTATAGGCACTCAGTTCAAACACTGCAAATGTTTCCAAAATGTGCAGAATTTTTTTATCAGTTAAGGTTCTTTGGTTGCAAGAGAGAGAAACTTACTATAACTTAAGCAAAAGGGGAACTTAGAGCTGGGCGCTGCGGCACACGCCTATAATCCCAGAGGCTCAGAAGACAAAGGCAGGAGGATTGAGAGTTCAAAGCCAGTCTCAGCAGCTTAGCAAGGCCCTAAGCAACTCAGTGAGCCCCTGTCTCTAAATAAAATATAAAAAGGGCTGGGGATGTGGCTCAATGGTAAAGTGCCCCTGGTTTTAATCCCCAGTACCAAAAAAATAAAGGGAACTTAGTGGAAGCGTATGTGAAGCTCACGGATCAAAGGGAAGGTTGAAGAGCCACTGTGCTGGGAATGGAGAAAAACTGTTACTAGCCCCAAGTCCGGCTGCTTCATACAACAGGTTAAGTTGAGAGATGAGATATTAAGGCAAAAAAGGCAACTATTTGAAAAGCTGACTGATAGAGAAGTGAGAAGATAGATAGTAATTCAAAGTAAATCTTGATGCTCAGGGCTAGCATTTGCATTTCTAAAGGGGAGTTTTAAGGAAATGAGAACAAACAGGTGCATATAAAATCAAGAAGTTATTTTTGAACTGCAGGCCACTGTGTCATGAGTGTTTCCTATTTCTGGTTGATGCTGTCTGGACCTCCCAAGGTTCCTGTAACACTCAGTTTCTTGTTACTGTGGACAACTATCTTAAGCTCTACATAGACAGACCATAAGTTTCAGGCCTGCCTATGAGCCAGAATTCAGGTTGCTTAAAGGCTGTGTTTATGTCCACTCTGTGTTCTATGATATTACTGGTGCATTATTAAAAAGTCATGAGTTCCATGTTCCGCCTGAATTGCTGCTCCTTCATCCTCAGCATGATCCTAGAAAGCTGTTGAAGCTATATCTGTCCTGTCCATTATTTCCATTAACTATCGCTCAGTTACACAGCTACATCTAGCTAAGAGGAAGAAATAATATAGTCTATTCCAAGCACCTAACTACACTGGGGCTTTTGTTATCAATGAAAATAGGAGAATGGATATTAGGTGACATCTCCATATGTGCTACACCCTGGGTGTCTTGTTTCTGTGTCTTAGTACAGTCATGTACTGTATAACTTTTCTGTATGAGTAGTTCATAAGATTATAATCTAGGTTAAGTATACACTTTGCCATCTAGGTTTGTATAAGTACTCTTCATGATTTCCCACAGTAGTAAAATCACCTACTGACACAGTTCTCAGAACATATGCCTGTCATTAAGCAATGTGTGACTATTAATATCAGGAAATTGAAGCCATCCTGTAAGTTCTAAGTCTGAAGAATGAGCATAGAAGCTTATGTGATTGACTATTGGAAAGCCCACAAAGCCTGAATTATTTACTCTGGCCCTTTACAGTACAGGTGTGTTGACTTAATATAATACATTTGAGATCCATCCATGTTGTTATTTATATCATTAATTCATTCTTTTGTATTGTTGTGATATTCTGGTGTGTGGGTAATCCACAGTTTATTTATCCATTGATCAGTTGAGAGACGTTGGAGTTCTTTCCAGTTGTAGGCATTACCAATAAAGCTGCCATAAACAATTGCATACAGATTTTGTGAACATAAGTTTTAGTTGTTCTTGAGTAAATACCCAGGAGAAGGCTTACTGGGTCATAAAGTAAGTGTATGTTTAAATTTGTAACGTCTTTTGTAATAGACCAGATATAAATATTTTAGGCCATGTAGTCTCTATTGTAATTCCTCAACTGCATTTTAGATTTCATATAATTTTCATGTCATGAAGTAATCTTTTGATTTTTTTTTTTTCTCTCCAGCCATTTAATAATTATTCTTAGTACACAGGCCATTACAAAATTAGGCTGTAAACCATAGTTTCTCGCCTTCTGTGTTAAGTGAAAGAGGCCAGATTCAAGGAGTACCTGTTGTGTGATTGTGTTTATATGATGTTCTGGAAAAAGCAAAACATCAGGAACAGAAAACAGAATCAATGATTACCAGGGACTGGGTGTGAAGGAAGGGATTGATGCTCTTCATTTTCATCAATTCTCCATGTTACCAGCATTTTGGTTATTCATCATTCCCAGAAATATACAGTGGAAAGAACTATAGTGATGTTTTAATTGCCACGTTTCTAATAACTAAGAATACTGAGGATCTTTTCAAGCGTTTATTTACCATTGTATACATCTTTGTTGATGCTTCTCTTCGGATATCCTACCACCATCACCATTTTTATTAAATTGTGTGGTTTGTTTTCTTATTGAGTTGAGGATTCTTGAGTTACTTTGATTTCAAATCTTTTATCAGATATGTGTCTTGCAAATATTTGTCTTTTCATTTTCTTAACAATGTAATGGAGCAGTTTTTAATTTGGTATAGTACAATTTTAATGGATTGTGGCTTGTGTGTGTGTGTGTGTGTGTGCACATGCTATGGATTGAACCTGGGGGCTTTTACACTAAGCTACATCTCCAGATCTTTTCATTTTAATGATTAATTTATTTAATTTGGGGGAGTCCTGGGGATTGAACTCAGAGGCATTCTACCACTGAGTCAAATTCATGCCCTTTTTAACAAATTTTATTTAGAGACTGGGTCTCATGAGTTGCTTAGTGCCTTTCCATTGCTGAGGCTGGCTTTGAACTTGCAATCCTCCTGCCTCATCCTCCTGAGCCACTGGGATTACAGGTGTGCATGACAGCGCCCAGCTTTTTATTTCATTTTGAGATAAGGTCTCACTGAGTTCCCAAGATGGCTGCAAACTTAGGATCCTCCTGCCGTAGCTACCAGAGTAGATGGAATTACAGGCATGCATCACAACACCCAGCTTGGTTTTTGCTTTTGATATTATTAGAAGAACTCTGCCAGTCTAAAGTCATAAAAGATTTTCTCTTCTAAGAATATTAAAGCTGTTTGATTTTTTTTTTCTTTCTTTTTTTTTTTTTTTTTTTTCCTGTGCTGGGGATGGAAGCCAGGGCCTCAAGTATGCAAGTCAATCATCCTAGTTTCTTATTTTAAGACAGGGTCTTGCTAAGTTACTCAAACTGACCTTGAACTTGAGTTACTCCTTCCTCTGCCTTCTGAGTAGCTGGGATTATTGGTGTGTACCATCAAACCAAATCTTATTTTTGCTTTAAGAAATAAAATCCCTAGGCTCATTCCCTAGTACCACCAAAAAAAAAAAAAAAAATGGATTTTGATTGTGGTTGTGTGAAGTTAATAGTTTTTGATTTGCAAAAATATTACTGCATTTATTTAGGTCTTTTTGAATTTCTTTCATAAGTGTATCAGTTTTATACAATCATCCAAACTTAATGGTTTAAAGCAATTGACATTTATCTTAACAATTTCTCTGGGCCTGGAATCCAGGCTTTACAAGGTTGTAGTCAAGGTGTCAGCCCATGGTCCAGTCGCATCTGGAGGCCTTACTAGGGAGGGGTCTGCTTTCATTCTCATCTTGGTATTCTGGTGTTGGCAGGCTTCAGTTCCTCACGGACTTTTCCATTGAGGGTCTCTGTTTTTTGCTAGGAAGTCACCCTCCATTTCTTGTCACAAAAACCTCTCCATAGGCTTCAGCAGAGCATGAGACCTTAGAGAGAAATGAGTCCTCCGACAAGATGGAAGCCACCATGTTCTGAACCTAAACACAGAAGCGACATTCCAACACCTTTGCCTTATTCTGTTGGTTAGAATCAAGTCATTAGGTGGCCCACACTCTAGGGGAGTCTAGGAGGCAGAGATCAGTAGGGGCCCATAGCATTCAGTGTTTCATGGTTCTCACCATATTTTGTTGATTTATATCTAGATATTTCATGTTTTTTGGGTTTTATTAGAAATTGTGCTTTTTGGTACTGGGAATTTAACCCAGGGGCACTTTACCACTGAGCTACATTCCCAGACCTTTTTAATTTTTTGAGGCAGGTGAGGCTGACTTTGAATTTGCAAAGTTCAAAACTCCTGCCTCAGCCTCCTGAGTTACTGGGATTATAGGGGTGTGCCACCACATTCAATTATAAAGCGTACTTTTTTTTTTCAATTGTTTATTGCTAGAATGTAGAGAAACAATTGATTTTTTTTTTAATATCGATTCATATCTATGGCCTTACCAAACTTAGTATGGAAGTTTCTTTGTACATACTTTGGGATTTTCTATGGAGATGGTCAGTGCCATGTGTGAATAGAGGTAGTTCCTTTTATATGTTTTTCTTGCTTTATTATTGCACTGTCTAGAACCTCGGGTATCATGTTGAATAACAGTGGTGAGAGCAAGTGTCTTTGACTGTTCCGACTTTAATATCCAGACCCAGTCTATCAGTGATAGCTGTAGATGTCTTTTATCAGATTGAAAAAATTTCCTTCTGTTTCTTGTATATTGAGTATTTTATCATGAGTGGATGTTGAATTTTGTGAAGTGCTTTCTGTGCACCTATTGTGATGATCATTTCTTTAGTGATGTGATGTGAGGCAAGTGCTCTGCCACTGAGCCACAACCCGAGCCCCTCTAGTTTCTTAATGTAATAGCTGAGCTCATTGGAGAAAGCTCATTCTTTCTCATAAGCATTTGACACCACAGATTGCCCTGTAAACACTGCTTTGGTTGCATATTACATACTTTGATGTGTTATGCTTTCATTTTCCTTCAATTTCTCTTGTGACTTTCTCTTTGACCTGGGTCAAAGAGAAAGTCACAAGAGAAATTATATTACTTAAATTATATTATATAAACAACATACTTATAAGTACTTATATTACTTATAAGGATGTTGTTTAAATTTCAAGTATTTTCCAGACTTAGTTTTAAATCCATTTCATAACCTGAAATGTGGGTGTCTTGATAAATATCCCATGTACACTTGAACATAATGTGTTTTCTACTTGGGGGTAATGTGTTCTGTAAGCATCAACCAAATCAGGTTGGTTGATATTGTTCTTCAGGTGTTTTCTGAGCATTTTCTCTCACTTATTCAGAGAGTGATATGGAAGTTTCTAGCTATAACTTTAAATTTGTCTTTTGCTCCTTTTACTTCTCTCATTTTTTGCTTCGTGTATTTTGAAGCTGTGATGTTATGTGAAAACATATGCAAGATTATTGTATCTTCTTGATAAATCACTTCCTTTATCATTTATTATTTATTTTATTGCTGACAGTGTTCCTGGTTCTGAAATGTTTGATGGTAATGTCCACTAACATTGTGTGGTGTGTCGCTTTCTGTCTATATTAGTTTTCTGTTGATACATAACAATTACCACAAACTTATCAACTTTAAACAATATCTATTTATTAGCTTTTGGTTTTGTAGGTGAGACTGAAATCAGTGTCAGACAATGTCATCTTTGTGTTAGAAAAACAAAGGTCTTATTTTCCCTGTCCTCTCACACAGTCAACACAGATTTGAATTTAATTCTGACAATATCTACCTGGAGTTAGTGTCAGATCCCACAGGTTTGAGAGTTCAGCCTCCAGGACCATGTCCTGCCCCTTTTCCGATGCTAGTTGCAAGCCCCAGGTTATTTTACTTGTACCTGTAACTGATCAGCTATAAATCAAGAGTTCCTACAACACCCCACTTGGGTTCAGTTAATTTATGCAAGTGACTCACAGAATTCATGGAAATAGTTACATTTCCTGGTTTATTGCAAAGGAAATGTCAAAGGATACAGATGGATGCAGAGGGTGAGGCATGGGAGAAGGGGGCACGGAACTTCCATGCCTTGTCCAGGCAAGCCTCCCTCCAAGACCCTCTGTGTGTTCTTCGAGTCCTGTCCTTTTGGGGTTTTAAGGAGATTCATTGCATAGCCATGATTGCTAGTAGACTAGGTGGGGAAATTCAGCAAGGCCTGTCCAGATTCTTCTTGGCCTTTCTGTGTAGCATTGTTCCTTCTAAGGTATGAGGCAGGACCCTTACTCCCAATCCCCAGAATGAGGAGAGTCTTATGACCTACTAGTGGGCAAGGGTGAGTCAGAGAATCTGCTTATGGGCAGCTCCAAGATAGAAAGGGGGAAATGTGAGTTTCTGTGGCCTGCCTTGGGAAGGGAATTATAGGCCAGGAACCAGGATTGAAAACCAAAATTCATAAATCATAATACCACACACTATCATTTTTTTGTATTTAAATTGAGTTTTTGTAGACAGCAAATATCGTGTGTCTTTTGTATTCAATCGATAGTCTCTATCTTTTCACTGCTGTGTTTAGATCATTTATATTTATTGAATTATCAATGTGTTTGAGTTTAGATCTACTGTCTTTTTAGTTGTTTCCTGTTTCTTCTGTTCTTTGTTCCTTTCTCCTGTTTCTGTGTAGTTTTAAATTCTTTCATTTTTTTCTCCACTCTTTGGTTTATTTATATTTCTGTCATTATTTTTAGTAATTGCCTTTGGGTCTACAGTAGACATTTTTAATTAGTCACAGTCTGACCTCAAAAAATATTATATGAATCCTGCCAGGCATGGTGGTGCATGCCTGTAATCCAACCTCCTTGGGAGGCTGAAACAGGATCACAAGTTCTAGTCTGGCCTCAGCAAGTTGACAAGACCCTGTCTCAAAATAAAAATCAAAAGGACTAAGCTGGGCATCATGGTGGACCCCTGTAATTCTAGCAGTTTGGGAGGTTCGGGCAGGGGGATCGCAAGTTTGAGTCCAGCCTCAGCAACTCAGACAAACCCTGTCTCAGAATAAAAAATAAAATGAACTGGTATATAACTCAGTGGCAAAGCACACTTGAGCTCAATCCCCAATACCCTGTCCCTGCTGCATAAAGAAAAAGAAATATTGGGGCTATGGTTGTGGCAGAACGCTTGCCTTGTGTGTGTGTGTGAGGCACTGCATTCAGTCCTCAGCACCACATAAAAATAAATAAAAGTATTGTGCCCATCTACAACTAAAAAATTTAAAAATAAAAAATAAATGGAAAAAAAAGAAATATTATATGAATCCCAGCTACTTGGGAAGCTGAGGCAGGAGGATTGTGAGTTAGAGGCCATCTGAGCAGCACAGCAACACCCTGTCTCAAAAAAGGCCTGGTGCAAGTAGCATGTGCCTGTAATCCCAGTGAGTCAGGACGCTGAGGCAGGAGGGTGGCAAGTCTGACAATAGCTTGGGCAACTTAGTAAGACCCTATCTCAAAAAAATAAAAGGGCTAGGGATGTGGCTTAGAGGTAGACCACTGGCCTAGAATATGCTCACCCTGGGTTCCATCCCCAGTATTGTAAAGAAAAGGAAATGTGACTTCGTGTGTGACGTCAAGGCTTCCCAGCACACACCAGGTCCTGCTCTCATCTCTGGTGCTCATCTGTATTTTTACCCATGCTGTAAGCGACAGCACGTTTCTATTGTTTTACTTAGGACAGTCTAACTAAGGAAAAGAATACAAAATGTATTTTATATTTTCCTTCATTTTAACTATTTCTGGAGATATTAATTTCTTTATATAAATCTGTGTTTCTGTCTGGTACCATAATCCTTCTGCCTGAAGAACTGCCTTTGATATTTCTTGTAGTACAAGTTGGCTGTTTGGAATTCTCTTGGCATTGGATATAGAGTTGTAAGTTTGTGGGTTTTTTCCCCTGGCACTTTATGCGGGCACACTTCTAATTCTAGCCCGTTCGTGTGCACAATCAAGTTGTCTTGACCTGAGTTTAGCTGCACTTGGGTTTGTCTTTGCTTCACTTCCTTTCAGTCATCACCAGCTTCAGATTCCTACAGTGTTGAAATGCGCTGCTTTCTGGTTTGCCTAGTTGCAGATAAGAGGTCTATTGTATTGTTTCTTTCTCTATAATATATCTTCTTTCTGAATGTTTTCAGTATCTTATCATTAGTTTGTAGCTGTTGGAATATGATGTGTGTGTTAGTTTTCTGTCACTATCTCAGAAATGATCAACTTACAAAGAAAAGTTTTATTTAATTTAACTTATTTACATTTAAGAAATGAAGTCTTGGGCTGGGGATGTGGCTCAAGCGGTAGTGCGCTCCCCTGGCATGCGTGCGGCCTGGGTTCGATCCTCAGCACCACATACAAACACATACAAAGATGTTGTATCCGCCAAAAACTAAACAATAAATATTAAAAATTCTCTCTCTCTCTCTCAAAAAAAATATTAAAAAAAAAAAAAAAGAAATGAAGTCTTGGCTTGAGGTTTTAGCTCAGTGGTAGAGCACTTGCCTATAATGTGTGCAGGCTTCCCACCCCCCAGCACCAAGAGAGGGCTTCCCAGGCTGGCTCTGAACTCCTAGACTCAAGCAATCCTCCTCCTTCAGCCTCCTGAGGAGCTGGGACTGTGCACACGTTCCACCACACCTCACTTTGGAAAGGCTTATTTGGCTCACAGTTTGGGAGGTTTCAGTCCATGGTTAGTTGGCCCATTGGTTTTGGGCCTGTGGCAAGGCAGGATATGATGGCAGGAAGCAGGCAGCAAAGCAAAGGGCTCACCATAGTCAGGAAACTGGGCAAGAGCTGGGGCAGTCAGGGAGGCTGGCTTTCCACTGTCTTCTTCAAGAGCTTGCCCCAGTGACCGGAAGACCTCCAGTGGGCCCCGCCTCTTAAAAGTTTGCGCCACCTCTCAATAGTACCAGGTGGGACAAAGCCTTTAACACATAGTGGACGCTGTCCTTTGAAGAATAGATCCGGACTATAGCAATGTGTCTGGGTGTCATTTGTTTTGGTATTTATCCTACAAGGGGTTCTGTTGGATCTGTGTTTTGGTATTTTTCATTCTTGTTGGAGAATTCACTGTTATCCCTTTTGTGTCATCCATTCCCTTTTCTTTTGGGATTTCACTTGCATTTAGATTAGGCAATTTAATATCTCACGGTTTTTGGATTCTCATTTGTGTTTTTTACTCTTTGAATGTTTGCTTGGGTAGTTTGCACTGGGTGATATCTTTTGACCTATCCTCCTGATTATTTCCTTATGTCAAATCTCAGGATAAGCCTATTGAATCAGTCTGCCTATCTATTTTTAGCATTTCTATTTGACTGTTAGAGTTTCTGGCTCCCTGTTGGAATTCTTCATCTGTCCGTACATTTTGTCTGCTTCTTCCACTAGAACCTTTAATACAAGTTATAGTTATTTTATTTCTATTTTTACTTTTTGGTTTTGGGTACCAGGGATTTACCCCAAGGGTGATTAACCACTGAGCCACATCTCTAGCTCTTTTTATTTTTTATTTTTGAGATGGGTTTTGTTGAGTTTTGAAGCCAGCCTTGAACTTGCAATCCACCCCAGTCACTGAGATTACAGGCATGTGCCCCCACGCCTAGCAGTCATGGTTACTTTAAATCCCCTGTCTCCTAGTTCTAACATCTGAGTTCTCCTTGAGTCTGTTTCTGTTGATCTCTTTGTGTTGATAGTATATTTGTTTTGTTTTTCCTAATTTTCTGACTGTGTATCATCATATTTAATTGATGTTGATGTCATGGGTAAGACATTAGAGACTCTGGCTGGGGGTTTATTATGCCTTGAAGTGGGCGTACTTCTCCTAGGCTGTTCTACAGAGGATCAAGTCAGTGGATTAGAAGACAAGCTCTCTGTTTGATTTGGTTTGGTTTCTGAGCATCTAGTACTCAGGGTACAAGCTGTTTCCCAGGGCATTTCTCCATATTCCTGTTCTGCCCTCAACTCTCAGTCTTCCCTGTACTTCTTTTGCCCCACATGGACGCTCTCTTTGTCTTGCCCTCCCCCAGCGGTGCTTTCCTTGTGGTGCTTGCTAGTCTGGGGGAGGAGTAGTTGGGAGGGCCTTCCTTCTTATCCCTGTGCAGCCTAGGCTTCAGGTCATGCGTGGGCCTGGCTCCTGGAGCTGTAGTTCTCCATGATGCTGTCCCCTCCCAGGGGTTAGAGTTTCTTGTTGTTCTTCCAGCCTTCTTCCAGCCTGCGTGGGTCCTCCCCTGCACGCTGTGGGAGACAGGGTTTTCTTGCCTGTACTTGGCCACTGGAGGCTTTTGTTCTGTAGAGGAGGAGGACCTGGCCTGGGCCTTGTGCTCTTTTACCACCTGGGCTACTCCCCCTTTGTGGGCTGGGTCACTGAGGGAGCTTCCGCCAGCCTCCTGCTCCTTACCGTCTTCATCAGGAGGTGCCAGCGGAGGCTTCTTAGGAAGAACCCAGGGAGGGTGCAAGCTCTCCTTGGCTGTGCGGCTCCCAGGGCTCAGGCCAGCACACGCTGGGCTTGGACAGTTCCTAGAAGTTTTACTGACTTCTCATCTGTCTGTGTCCCACCCAGAGTCTTCGCCCTGTGCCCCGACAGGTAAGAGGAATGGAGCAGCTTTCCCTCTCAGGGCTTCTCATTCCTTATCCGTTAGTTCGGTTGCCTCGTGACCCCAGCTCTCCGGCAACTTCAAGAAAAGTCATGATATTTCTCATTTTCTGGCGTTTCCTTATTGTTAACGTGAACTTGATGTTCTTTCCAACTTTCTACATGCTAGGAGGAGGCCTAGATTTCTTGGGTCCCCCTTTTCCTTGAGGAGTCCATTGTCACAAAAAGCCCAGAACACTTACCAGCCCAACCCTGTGCTGAGTTGGGGGAATCTAACTTAGTTTCAAGGAATTCCCTCCCTAGCGTTGTACTGAGTCTTGATAGGTGGGTAATTCTGGAGTGCCTTACCTAAGCTTTGCCAGTGAGAGGCTTTGTTTCTAATTGGCATCGTGTGTGTGTGTGTGTGGGGGGGGGGTAGTGCGAGGATTGAACCCAGGACCTTGTGAATGCTAGGCAGGCACTCTACCAACTGAGCTATCGCCCCAGCCCCCCTCTAATTGGCATCTTAAGCAAGGGTGAAAGACAGACTGGCGCTGGCAGCGCACCACCTGATTGCCGCTGCTTGGCTGAGCCTGGTACTCTTGTTTTTCTGCTCTCCGTGCTGCCTTGTTGCCTGCTCACCGACATGTGGTTTTCCAGGTTCAGGTTAGTTTTATGAGTTCTAATAATCCTCCAATAAATTCCTTTGTGCTTCAGTTGCTAGAGTTATTAAGTTTTTTTCACTTATAATCAAGGACTTCTAATGGATAAAGAGCTTTTATTTGAGGGAATGTATAGAGGAAACACAATTCATTAATCCCTCTTTGCAATGGGGAATACATTTCAGGATCCCAGTGGAGGCCTGAAACTAGGTAATATCTAATCCTGGATAGCCTATGTTTTCCCTATGTGCTCTGCGGTGTCGCTGCATAGTACCAAAGTTAATCTGTCCTCCTGTGTTTTATTCCCTGGTGCCTCCTTTGTATCACTACATTTATCCTTTGGGGTCATTATTAAGTAAATAGCATTTTACAGTCAATCTGAAAAAACAGCTACTGAGTGACTGATGGGTGGGTATAGCATGGATACACTGGATAAAGGGTGATTCATATCTAAGGTGGGCTAGAGCAAGATGATATGAGATTTCATCATGCTACTTGGCATAGCATGCAGTTTAAAACTTATGAATTGTTTACTTCTGGAACTTTCCATGTAATATTTCTGACAGGTAACTAAAACCATGGATAATGAAACTATAGGACAGGTGGGACTACTGTACGCAGAAAACAACTGACAGACTAAATGTAAAGCAAAGTAGTAGAGCCAAAATTGTGCAGGTCTAGAGTCAGCAAATTTGTTCATAGAGAACCAGATAGTAAATGTTTTAATCTTGCATCCATATGCTGTCGCCACATTCAGTTCTGCCATCGTAATGCAAAAGAAAAAAGAAACCTATAGATCAGGTGCAAATAAATAGGAGTGGCTGTTTCCATATAACTGTTTACAAATAGAGGCTGACATGGTTTGTCACCCCTGGTGTAGTTTAATGTTACATATATTTAGTGGAATGGAGACAGTCTGTATATCTATCTGTGGTTTCTGGCCAAGGCCAGAGTTTCAAGTTTTAAGATCTTTAGTCTGAGCTGATGCCTGTAATCCCAGCAGCTCAGGAGGCTGAGGCAGGAGGATCACGAGTTCAAAGCTAGCCTCAGCAAAAGCAAGGTGCTAAGCTACTCAGTGAGACCCTGTCTCTAAGTGAAATACAGAATAGGGCTGAGGATGTGGCTCAGTGGTTGAGTGCCCCTGAGTTCAATCCCGGTACCAAAAAAAACTTTAGTCTGAGCATTGACTGCTTGTGGCATAATTCTTTCTGCCCACTATTCTCTTGCAGAAGCAAAACCAGCCCCAGAAATATTTGAAAATGAAGTCATGGCACTGCTGAGAGACTTTGCTAAAAACAAAAACAAAGAACAGAGACTGCGTGCCCCAGATCTTGAATACCTCTTTGAGAAGCCACGTTGAATTGTGAACTGTGCTCCACTCCCTGCCCTGGGACTCTGGCTGTGGACGGTAACCACTTATGACACTGGCCTCAGCTTCCTGTTGCTCTTAGACATTGCCCCCTCAAGTGATGGACACATCTCTCTCCCAGGACAGACATGTAAATGTGCACTGTGACTCTCGCTGACATTTTTTTGTTGGACTCTGAGCCTTTAATGTAGTTTGTCAGTGCTGTGGGCACTCGGCCTGTTTGTCTGGCTGCTGTAGTGCAGGTCTGCCACAAGAGGGCACTGTAGGAGAGGCGACTGCGCCTTGCTTTTCTCCTGCCCTAGGTGTGCTCAGTGAAAGGCCTCAGCCAGGCTGTGCTGAATGAAAAGCTGCCCTCCCACCCCTTCACCCCAGTGGCCCTGGGCTTTGTAGAAGTGAAGTGCCCCCTTCCAACCAGGGATGATCCTTTCTGCCCCCTGAGTGGAACCCGTCAAAGACACAGCGGGCAGAATGAGGGCAGCATGCGGGAGTGGCGTGGGCCTAAGAGTCAACGTCTTCATCATCAGATTTCTTTTAAAACGTGCACTTTGTAAGTTGAAAGATCATGAATATTAAAGGATATTGAAAAAAGGAAATTGACGGTTTTCTAACTCACAATTATTTTCATTTTGTCTATTCTCATATAACCTGTAGTCATATGTTTATGGAGTTTTGCAAGGTCATAATCATAGGTTTTCTTTCCAAGTAACCCTTTCCCCCTCATTTCTGTAGTCTTCACAATTATTTTAGTCAAATAGTAACAATCCATTACATGCAGTAGTTAGAATGAATTAGTTCTGCAGAGAGCTCTGTGCTGCTAGAGGTGGTCTCGTGGAGGGGCTTTGCCCTCAGAACTGTTAGAACTGAGTCAGGCACTCAGACTGGCTGGGAGCATCTAAGTGTTGGCCAGAAGATGACCAGAATTGATGAGCACAGAGTCGCGTGGAGGAAGTACATTCCCAGCATTGTTGAGTTCCGTGAATCCCTTGGAGCCTCCGCGTGGGTCTGGCTCCCCCTTTAGTGGCCCTAGCCATGGAGGGGAACCTGCCCTTACTTACCTCATTTCATGGAAGCTGCATAGCGCTCCCACAGACACATGGTGCTGGGCTGGGTGGGGGTGGGGAGTGAGTAATCTGCAAGTTCAGGTAGGTAGTTAGTCAAAAGCCAGAATTTACTGTAATCCAGCCTGCCTACACAGCTCGTGAACTTTTTGCTAAAAGTCTTTACCTTATTGCTGAAAATTTAGTAGAAATCTGCACTTGGGAAACTTGGGGAAGAAACTAAGTTCTGAGACATGACCTCTATCACGGGCTGGAAGGCCACTAAGTGCTCCTGAAGAGAGTAGCTCTGAACCTGGCCACCCAGGTAGCTTTTGTTGGCCAGAAACTGTGCAATGCCCTGGTCGGAAGTTCAGATCCTGACTCTGCTGCTTACCTGCTGGCCAAGCTAATGGAGCTGAGCCTCAGTTTCCTCATCTGTGAACCTGGACACAGTAATCCTTCCTGTCTTGGATAGGTGAGATCAGATGAGATGAAACACACACTCTCTTTTGTGGCACTAGCACACAGCATGCACTTGGAACACATGAATGTGAGCATTTGGTCCTGGCTTCTGCCTGAGACGAGAACCTGTGCCCGAACACAGATTGCCTGGCATATCTTCAGTGAGGTCATCATAGGGACAGGCAGCGCAGTCTCATCTGCAGGTCAGAAAGCTGAGCCTATTAAAGTAACCACAGAGGATTCTAACCAGCTGCTGAAAACTGGAAATAAAACAGATCTTGGTGACAACAGGTCCTTTGATGGAAAAATCTAGCACTCTCACCTAAGCGAGGAAGGGGAATGAGACTTGGGAGGCAGCAGCAGGAGCTTACCAAAGACTGGCCATTCTCTCGGGTCTCTTCTGATGCACCGTGGGTAGAATGTTAAACAGGCAGAGTTTATATATAGAACTCTATCTGGACTGTGAGGAGCGCACATGAATCGGCAGTGACTTACCCATTTATCCTGAGCACATTATGCAACAAACCCCAGAAGCCAAGTATGCCGCTGGGCTTTTTCCCCTCTTGGGTTTGATCCCTTCTTACCCTGATTTTGTCACATTTAACATGACGCTCAGCAGCTGCCACTTCACCTGGGAGTGGCATGCTTCTAAAGGAATTGTTTTCCTCCCAGGCTGCTGGCTTGTGTCATCTTTGAAAGTGAAGGGTCTTGCTAACCTCAGCTGCTCAGTGTCAGGCCCAGGGGTGCTATGTCAACAGTTTTTGCCTTTATTAGGCATTAAGTAAAACTAGGCCGACCACAGTACATTTTCAAAAAATTAATAAACATATAGCAAAGACCAGTAGCCCCGGAGGAGCCGTGTGGAACAGCAGCTAGGCCCACGCCTCTCTGGTGGGCACACCACCGCTCACTGACCTCATTCAGAGCCTGCCCTGGGCACATGAGTGTCTGCCTCCCCTGGCCAGTCTGAAGTGGTCTCGTGAGTCCTGCACAGGCCTCCGCGTGACACATGAAACTGGCCTGGGACAGGCTCTACCCTTCTCCCCCGTTTCCTTGCGTCATCATTTTAAGTCTTAAAAATTAATATGCCAAATACCTTGTGCCCAGCTCTCCGTGGCTTAGGCAGAGTATCTCTTGGGGTCCACTGGAGAGGTGCCTTCTCTTACTGGCTTTGAGCACTATCTGGAGGTCATCTGGTCTGTCTGTCCTGCTCAGCCAGGGTGGCTGCACAGCCTACTTCGTACTTTTGAACATTATCAGGGAAAATGACTCCACTGAGATGGTTGAGAGTCTCACATTCATTTCTCAGTCTGTCTGCTGTTTCGTGGCTAGTTGGGGAGAGGAAGGCCCAATGGCAGGTGAGCTCCAGCAGCCATGGTGCATGGCAAGAGGGTCAGTGAGACTGGAGCTGCCAGCCCCTGTGCTGGACTCCTCCTTACGGCTGTCCACTGACGGCACTGATTAAACTGCCTCATGATAGACACCTTAGGCTCCCATGAGCCCCTGGGGTCAAGGGGCAATGTTATCATCTTCCCCAGTCCAGTCAAAGAACGTAGCTGAAGGCCAGTAGTACTCTGGCTTGGGAGACACATGTCCAGCCAGGCATGGGGGCTTGTACCCATAGTCCCAGCTACTCAGGAAGCTGAGGAAGGAGGATTCCAGGAGTTTGTGACCAGACAGAACAATAGAACAAGACCCTGCCTCAAAAAGGAAAAAAAAAATGCCTGGTAGGAGTTACTGGGGCTTTAGGAGGAGTGTAGAGAAGTTTAAGCTGTTCAAGACATTATCAGTCTCTAAAAGAGAAGACATGCAGGTGTGGTGGTGCACCCTGTAATCCCAGCTTCTGGGGAGGCTGAGGAAGGAGGATCATAAGTTCAAGGCCAGCCTTGCAACTTAGGCCCTGTATCAAAATGAAAAATAGAAATAAGGACTAAGGGACGTAGCTCAATGTAGTTCAATGGTAGAATGCTTGCCTAGCGTGCGTGAGGCCTAGGTTCCATCCCCAGGACAAAAAAAAAAAAAAAACAAGACTCCTCAAGAAGAAATCTACTGCCTCCAGCCCATAATGAAAGAATTAAAGCCTTTTGCCCAGCCTCTCCTGACTGCAGATACTCCTGCCAAGGAGAATGTTCTTTTTACAAAGGGTAAAGTAGATACGTCATTCTATGTCACTAAGCGCCACAGCATGTGATTTTAAAAAGCAAACGAAGTGAAGGTATGCGCTGTTTCCCAGTGGATTTCAGTTTTGTTAGTATTTAATAAAATCCTCACCTTTGGTTATGGCCTGGAACGTGTTTACAGGAAAGAGCAAGGGTTGTTCAGAGCAGGGGTTTCTTGTTTTACTGGTACTGGGGACTGACTCCAGGGGTGCTCTTCCACTGAGCACTGTAACCAGTTTGTTTGTTTTTTTTTTTTCTTAAATGTTGAGACAGGATCTCGCCAAGTTGCCCAGGCTGGCCTCTAACTTGCAGCCCTCCTGCCTTAGCCTCTTGAGTTGCTGGGATTCCAGGCATATGCCACTGCACCCACTTCAGAGCAGGTGCTTAGAGGGTGGGGTGTAGCTCAGTGGTAGAACTGGCCTTGCATGCATGAGGTCCTAGATCCATTCTCCAGCCCTCCAAAAACAGGAAATAAATAAACAGCAACTATTTGGGAGTCCATTGATCACCTGTGACCTTGGACACATTATTTAACCTCTCCACACTTGGGTTTGTCATCAGTGAAAGGAACCCAACTTCCCAGTGTGTGTGTAAGGACTAAACGAAGTAATGCTTGTAAAGTGCTTGATACAGTACCTGGCACCGTGAAAACACTAGAGTGCTGGGTGCCGTGTGCATGCCTGTGATCCCAGCACCTCAGGAGGCCGAGGCAGGAGGATCGAAAGTTCAAGATCAGCCTCAGCAACTTAGCGAGGCCCTAAGCAACTTTGCCAGATCCTGTATCAAAAAATAGAAAGGGCTGGGGATGTGGCTTAGTGGTTAAGCACACCCTGGCACACACACACACACACACACACACAAAAAAAAATCACACTAGATAGTGAGAAAGAGTTAACAATGACTGCTTACCACGAGCCCACGGGTAAGAGTTTACCTGGATCCTATCATTTAATCCTGACCACAGTACTAGGAGATGGGTCCAATTATACTTATACTTGGTGGAAAAGGAGGCTGGTGACATTGGGCTGCTTGTCAGACACAGGAAGTATGTAGTGGGACAGAGTATGAGGCAGGCGGTGGCCTCCAGGGTGCTGCACTAGGCACAGGTGCCATGCTGCCTCAACATGTGAATACCGCCCTTCCCCCTCTGAGGACCCAAGGCCTTCTCACCCTGGATCCCATCTTGGCCCATGGGAGGCTGCTGGTGCAGATGACTCACAAACCACCCTCGTGTCTCCCTGTAGGACCCGAGGGTCACAACCCTCACAGAGATAATGTCACTGTCTCAGCAACTACCGACTTCACTCCTTGAGCTGTCCAGTCGTGCAGCTGAGCTCCCCAGGTGGTGGGCGAAGCTCAGACCTCCTTTGGACTTGGGAGGAGTCAGAGGGAAGGGTTCAAGTCCTGCCAAGCTTCAAGGGGCTCCTCTTCACCCTGGGCAGCAAAGAGGAGGCCTGATGCTTTCAGGGTCTTCCTGTCACTTGCTGACTGTCCCTCCAAGGGGGAGCTGGTTGGCTCACTTGGACGAGTGTGGCGCACACACCAACCTGGCTCTGGCTTCCACACTTTGCTTGCCCTTCCTGCGGCCCACGCTCTGATGCTTTTGCTGACACTCAGCACTGGTTCCTCCTGAGGCTGGAGAGGCTCTTGGCCACCCATCCCCGTGAGCAGGACCCTCATGACCTGTTTGTCTTGACGGCCGTCCCTCAGCAGGGTCGTGCAGAGGTTTTCATAGATGGTGCATCAGATACTGTGTTTCCAGTGTAAGCAGAAACCGGCTGTCGTCCAGGTCCAAACAGGAAAAGCGATGCTCAGAAATCTAATTTGAAAGCTAGACTGTAATGGCTTTCACTAGGCGCTGGGGAGGGGGGAAGGCCTCTCGTCTGTCCTTGAGGCACTCACTGTTTATTCGTCCATGCTTTATTTCATTGATTGCCAAGCAAGTGCTCCACCGTGTGCCAGACACAGCAGACAGATCAATGAGATACAGCGCATGCCTTAGGGACTCTGAAGGAGGGGTAGTGAATGGAAGGCAATGGAGGATCTGTCCATGACGCTGAGCCCTGAGAGAAGGCAGAGGACATCCGGCCTTGGGTGGCGGCCTGTGGGGATGTGGATTCCAGGCCATGGAGCTCTGAGCCATCTGCCTTTAGAATCATAGAAATAACTTCCCTTGTCCTTCATTCACCCTCACCCAGCAATAGTATAATGGTCTGGCAGGTTCTTTGTGGGGTTTTTGCAGTGTCGGGGATGAACCCAGAGCCTCTCATGAGCTAGGCAAGCACTCTGCCACTGGCCCACATCCCAGGTTCTCACTCCATATCCACACCCTTTGCCACATAGCTTTGCTGGGGTCAATTGTGACCCTGCATTGGCCAGCAGGGTGGCATGATTATAAAGCAAGCAGTGCCTTGACAAGGGCTTGTCCTAGCTCTTGTGTCTCTGCCACTACCTGTGAACCTGCCCAGGCTCCACATCTGAAGAATGAGAGTCTTGTCCAAGGCACCTCAGTTTCCTCCACCAAAGTCAGCCAACAGGCAGGCAGGCCTAGCCAAGACGAAAGAGTCAGCCAGACTCAGTCCAAATTGCCAACCCACAGACCAGGTTGTTATTTTATGCCACCAAGTTTTAGGACAATTTGTTACACAGCATTATTGTGGCAACTGGTAACTGATAGAGATGGTAACTGGGCTTCCTGTATAGATTTGGCCATAGGGAGAAAAATCATTTACTGGTTAGGTTGAATGAGAATCTCATGCCTGGACAGGTGACTCTCCCACTTTAATTTTTTTCTTTTTCTTTTTTTTTTTTTTTTTTGGTACCAGGGATTGAACCCAGGGGCACTTAACCAATGAGCCACATCCCAGCCCTTTTTATTTGTCATTTTGTCCCTAGTTCCCAGTACATAGTGCATAAAATGTGGTCCTAATGATTTAACAAATAACTAACAAATCAGTCAATTGGTGGATCAATCTGGTTTCCGAGCTCGAAGAAAGCTCTCTGATAGACAGAGCGATGGGCCTGCTGTGTCAGAGGCCCCTGGGCTTCCTGCTGAGATGAGCTTATTTTTCCTTCTCCAGTTACAAGGGTTCAATGTGCCTGAAGAACCCAGCTTCCAGATGGCTGGATGCCCCACCCAGGAAAAGAGTTTTAATAATTAGACCTGTCTTGCTGAGCACAGGGCAGGTTCTCTGTCCAGGCCGCCAAAGACCTGGGATGCTAAAAAAAGCCAACTCCAGCCCCAGGTGTGCTTTGAAAAGTCATCGCTGCCTCACTGGGCCAGGGGGCCTTGGGCTTGGGGGTGGGCATGACCTTTCTCAGGAGGAAGACAGGCAGAAGAACAGAAGCAGCTGGCCGCTGTGTGTGGGGTGCGTGTTCTAGCTCCTTCTCCATTCAGTAGCAGGGACCTCCCCAGATCTCTCCTGCTGCTTCCTCCCTACACATGTGCGGACTTCCTCCTGGATTAGTTAGTGTTCTCTAGAGGAACAGAATCAACAGGAGTGTGATTATATAAAGGGGATTTATTAGGTCGGCTTACACGACCAGGAGCTGGACTGTCCACAGTGGTCGTCTGAAAGTTGGAGAGCTGGAGAACCAGTAGCTGCACAGTTCAAGGGCTGAAGCCTCAGAACAAGAGGGATCAATGGTGCTACCCTAGTCTGAGACCAAAGGCTTCTGAAAACTCCTTGTAGAATCATTGGCAGCATCCAATTTGGAAGAGTGAAGAATGGAGGGTCTGATGTCCTCAGGCGATTGCAGAAGCAATGAACAACCGGTTCAAGAAGAATCAAGCTTGCATCTGCTGTTGCTTCCTGCCTTGGCCTCTTGAGTTACTGGATTTACAGGTGTGCACCAGTGTACCTGGCTACTTATCTCTTTAAAATTGAGGTCTTTTTTAATTTAAATGAATAAATTTTAAAAGGAAACTTTATATACAACTATAAATGGAAAAATCGCATCAATAGTGTCCCTAAAATTAAAAAGATAACTCCCAAATCAAATGTTTTTGAAGACTTTGTAGCGTTTTATTATAAAATATTTCAAATATTCAGTAAAGGTGAGCTTTATAGAGAACACCTGTAGAGCCATGACCTAGATTCCACCCTAAACTTATTTACTCCCTTGATACACCCTCCATCTTTCCATGCTCCTCTCCCCTTATTGGTCCATCTACTCCATCTACTTTTTGGTGCATTTCACAGCAAATTGCACACACCAGAACTCTTCCCTAAATGTTTTGAAATGCATACTATTAACTTGAGTTGGATGTTTACTTTAAAGTTTCTTCTTTTGCTACAAATTTATATTCAATGAAATTCATATACAATGAAATGCACTGTCTTTTCTTTTTTCTTTCTTTCTTTCAGTACCAGGGATTGAACCCAGGGCCTTGCAGGTGATAGGCAACCACTCTACCACTGAGCTATACCCCCAGCCCTGGAATCCACAAATCTTAAGTGTATGTTTGCTGAGTTTTGACAAATGCTCATAACAATTCCTCTTAAGACAGAAATTAGCCAGGTGTGGTGGTGTCCCCCTGTAATACCAGTGACTTGTGAGGCTGAGGCAGGAGGATTGCAAATTTGAAGCCAGCCTCAGCAACTTAGCAAGGCCCTAAGGAACTTAGCAAGACTATGTCTCAAAATAAAATAAAATAAAAGGGCTGGGAGTGTGGCTCAGTGGTTAAGCGTTCCTGATTCAATCCCCGGTACCAAATGGAAAAAGGAAAAAAAAAATAATAAAAGATACAGAAATTGCCATCAGCTCAGTAAGTTTCCTCATGCTCCATCTCAAGTCCAGGCAGCCATATCTGATTTTTGTCACTATAGATCACTTTTGTCTAGAATTTCATACAGATGGAACTGTACAGTGTGTACTCTTTTGTGTTTGCCTGCTTCCACATGGAGACATGCTTTTGAGACTGAATCACTTCCTGGCCTGCATCAGTCATTTGTTTATCATTGAGTTGTTCGGATTCCACTGTATGACGCTGGTGTATTTGGTCTCCATTCTCCTATTGATGGATACCGGAGCTGTTTCTAATTTGGGGCTAGTATGAATAAAGATACTACAAGTAACTCTCTTTGTGAAATCTGTTTTTGTTTTTCTTGGTGCTATAGCTTGGATCTTTAATGTCCCCAAAGGCCCATGAGTTGAAGGCTTGGTTGCCAGCCTGTGCGGGAACTTTGAGGAGGTGGGTCCTAGTGGAAAGAAGTGAGGTCACGGGGGTGTGCCCTTGAGAGCACCCTGTCCCCTTTCTGTCTCTTTTCTTCCTGGCCAGGAGGTAGATAGCTCCTCTGCCGTGGGCTCCTGCCATAATGTGCTGTGCTGCCACAGGCTCAAAGCAACAGGCCAGGAGACCCTGGGCTGAAACCCACAATATTCCTGTCCTCTTCTTAAGTTGATTTATCTCAGGTAATCATTACAGCAGTCAAAAGCTGACTGCCAGATTCGGGTAGATACTTAGAGCTGAGTCAAATTGCAGGGTCATTGTCTAGTTTAAAAGAAACTGCCAGAACCATTTCACATTCCCATCGACAGTGGATGAGAGGTCCAGTTGCCCGCCACCTTGCCAACAATTGGTATTGTCAGTGCAGGTTTTAGCTGTTCTGATGGGTGTGTCGTGGTGCCTTGTTGGGATTTTAATTTGCATTTACCTGATGACTAATGATGCTGAATATTTTTCACGTGCTTATTCACCATTCATATGTCCTCTTTCATGGAGTACCTGCCCATTTTTAAATTCAGTTGTTATGATTTTATTGAATTGTGAGGATTCTTTATGTATCCTGCATACCAGTCCTTTACCAGATATATGTTTGCAAAATTTTTACCTAACCCATGGTTTGTCTGTTGTTCTGTTGGTTTCTTTCTTTCTTTCTTTTCTTTCTTTCTTTCTTTCTTTTTTTTTTTTTTTTTAGCTATAGATGGACACAATATCTTTATTTTTACTTATTTTTATGTGGTGCTGAGGATGGAACCCAGTACCTCACGCATTCGAGGCAAGTCCTCTACCGCTGAGCCACAACCCCAGCCCTTGTGGTTTTCTTTTCTTTTTTTTTTAATATTTATTTATTTTTACTTGTAGTTGAACACATTTCCTATATTTTATTTATTTTTATGTGGTGCTGAGGATTGATCTTAGCGCTCCGCATGTGCTAGGCGAGCGCTCTACCACTGAACCCCAACCCCAGCCCCTGTTTTCTTAACAATATATTTTGAAGAGCCAAAGTTTTAAAGCTTGATAAAGTCCATCGGTTGCTTTTGTTTTTTCCTTTTATGTTTGTTGCTTTTTGTGACCCAGCCCTTCTTATCCCCAAGTTATAAAGATATCTTCATATCTCAAGTGAATTTTTGGGGTATTATGTGAGTTTGTTTTTTGTTTTTTTCCTGATATAGATACCTAGTTATTCCAACATCATTTAATTTAGAAACTTCTCTTCCGGGGTTGGGGTTGTGGCTCAGTGGTAGAGTGCTCACCTAGAACACGTGAGGCACTGGGTTCGATCCTCAGCACCACATGAATATAAAATACAGATATTGTGTCAACCTAAAACTAAAAAATAAATTAAAAAAAAAACTTCATAGTGGATTGCTTGGCATCTTTGTCAAAAACTATTATCTGAAACTGTAAAAACAAATATCAAATAACAATAACAGTGTTTTACGAAAAAAATTTTAAATAAGATGTTTCCATGAAAATTAAGTGTAAGTAAGAGCAATCTAGTTGAGTCACAGGAATTCATATATAAAAGTTCCTAGTTGAAGTTGGCCTTGGTGGTATGCTCCCGTGGCCGCATCTACCTGGGAGTCAGGGGAAGGAGCATCACTTGAATCCAGGAGTCCAAGGTCAGCCTGGACAACAGAGTAAGACCCCCATCTCAGAGAAACAATTCCTCACTGAGGAAAATGGGCCTGACCGTGGCTGGAGTGTATTAAAGGAGACTCTGGGACATTCAAGATGGTGGACTAGAGGAAGGCTGCGTTCCTGGTCCCTCCGTGCTTGAAAAGCAGCGGGAGTGCTGCCTCTCACCGAGGTGAGGCCACACTTTGAAGTACCAGAGACGTCAGCCACCCACGTACCCGAGCCATCTGTGCCTGACCAGGTAAGGGCTCAGACATGAAGGAGGACCTCGTAGATCACAGAGCCCTAGGAGCATGCTCAAACTGTAAGAACAAACCAGCCAACACACAGAAATGGGAAAATATGAAACGTTTGCTGTTCTCAGCCACGAGGCTTTGAGGTGGTTTGCTATGGATCAAAAAGTAACTAAACAAAGAAAACCCTGTAGTGACATACATCTGGTATTGAAGGCCTGCCACAGAAGGCAAACCCCCTTTAGGGTGTGATTGCACCTATTATCAAATGCATGAATGATTACCCTTATTATGACATAAAATAATAATCAATATATATGATAAAAATAAAAGGAGAGACTCCATTTAATATTGTTTGCATCTAAAATGAAGATAGATTCTCCATCAAAATGCAATTCTCTCTTTAAGCCTTGATCTTAGCCAGCACTGGCAACGCCAAAGCCATATGTATGTAGGTGGAAAAAGCAAAAGATTTTAATTGCCTCCTCTAATACAAGTATTAATCCATTTGTCACATAAAAAATTGTTGTCAGGGGGCTGGGGTGGTGGCTCAGAAGTAGAGTGCTCGCCTAGAACTGAGTTTGATCCCCAGTACCCCATAAAAAAAATAAATAAATAAAGATACTGTGTCCACCTATAACTAAAAATAAATTTTTTTTTTTAATTGTCGTCAAAGCCAGGAGCAGCAGTGCACACTTATAATCCCAGCTACTTGGGAGACTGAAGCAGGAGGATTGTTAATTTGAGGCCTGCCTGGACAATTTAGGGAGACATCATCTCAAAAATAAAAAGGGCTGGGGGGACAGATCAGTGGTCCATCCCTAGTACCAAAAAAAAAAAAAAAAAAAGTGCTTGTCAAGGTCTAAAAGTACTGTTTCAGTGATAAATATGTAAATTCATTGATCAGAAGTCCACACCAGAGATCCCGCCATTCACACCGCTCACTGACAACGCGGCGGGAGGCTCAGGGCTGGGATCCTGGGTCGCATGGTGCTCTGGTCAGTGTCAGGAAGGTGGCCTCCTTATCCTGCCTCTGCCCAACGAGGCCTCTTTCCCAACACCGATAACCGCGTGAAGTGCTCACCGCGTGTGAAGGGCGCTTCTAATTGATCTCGTTTACTTCTCATAATGAAAAGAAACAGGGGTGCCAGGAAGTGGAGAAGTGGCCCGGCTTGCCCAAGGCGGCAAGTGGGGGTGTGGGACGAAGCCGGACGGTTCCATGTCCCTCAGGCCCCTGTCTGTGTTGCCTTCTCATAAGCAAAGGCCTTTGGTGTGCTGGTCAGATGAGACACGTGTGTCCCTTACTCAGCAAATAAGACACATAACTTCAAATTTTTAAAAAGTTGTTTGCCTCTAACCCTCTTGAGCAGCAGGGCACATGCCCTCTTTGGGAACACTGCTCCGCTCTCTTGGGCCTGCTGCCTGCCTCCTGCCCATCAGCTTTCCCTCAAGGCCACCATCCCAGGCTACAGCAGCCACAGTCCTCTGAGCTCTGTGCCCCTTCTGTCCCTCATGGTGGTGGCCACACTTCCACTTATTAAATGTGGCCTTCAGCTATCAAAACAAAACGGGGCACTCCCTGGGCATTTCCTCCAAGAACTGTCAGAGCAGGAAGGGACTCTCAGACCTGGGCTTTAGAAGGCCTTCCAGGTGGAGGGAGTTGTCTAGGTAAAGGCAAGGAGGGGGAGTTCCAGGCGCCAGGAGAGTGTTGAATGTCTGACCCATGAGGCCAGAGCACCGGCATCTGGTGGCAACGGCTTAGCTGAGGCTTGGAAGGGTTGATGGCAGATTTCATGGGTTGCGCTGACTTTTACACTTCATGCTAAAATAAAATAATCCTGCTAGTCGGTTTTCCATCACTAGAACAAAACAACGGTGACAATTAACTTACAAAGAGAAAAATTATATTGAATCACAGTTTCAGAGGTTCTAGTCCAAGATCGGGCAGACCTATTACCCGACGAGGGAGTTGGGTGACAACCGCAGGAACGTGTGGCGGAGCACACTGCTCACCTTCTCATGACCAGGAAGCAAAACAGAATGAGGAAGGGTTCATTGTTCCACAGTCCCCTACAAGGACACGCTCAATGACCTCAGGACCTCCCACAAAGGCCCTCTTCGTAGAGGTCCACAGCACCTTCAATCGCATCACCGCGGGGACCAGGGCTTTAACACATGGACATTTGTGGGTGGGGGGCACTCAACATGCAAACTGTAGGAATAAAGATATTTAAAAATGATGGTGCCTCGGGCTGAGGTATAGCTCAGTGGTAGAGCACTTGCCTAGCACTCACCAGGTCCTGGGTTTGAGCCCCAGCACTGCCTAATCAATCAATGAATCAATCAATAAGTAAATAAAATTATACTTAAAAGTCAGGATTGGTGGGCTGGGGCTGGGGCTCAGTGGAAGAGCGCTCGCCTGGCACATGTGAGGCCCTGAGTCCCATCCTCAGCACCACATAAAAATAAAAATAAAAAAATACATTGTATCCAACTACGTCTAAAAAAAAAGTCAGGATTGGCTGATCGTACTGTGGTGACAATCCCAGATCTGGGTAGCCCTCACGGACACAAGTCTCTTCTTTCCCGCATGTATCATCATCGAGGGCTAATGCGGGCTCAGCATGACATCTCTGCTGTCCCCAATCCAGGCCTCACCTTGGCAGAGCAGCTACATCTGGACTGCCCCAGGTCCCAGTAGCAGGTGTCAGTCTGTCCAGCCTGTGTCTTGGTCCCTTTTCTCTTCTGAAGCTACGTCAGAACACTACAGTCTGGGTAAGTCATAGATATCGGAAGTCCCCTGGCTCACGGCTCTGGAGACTGAGTCCAGGAGCACAGTGCCAGCCCCTGGCCAGGCCCTTAGGGCTGGGTCATGCCATGGCAGAGGGCAGGTGAGCACTGGAGCCAGGGAGGGAGTGGTCAGCTAGAAAGCCACTAGTGCCCCGCCCTCACCCCCCCATCCAGCCCTAATTGCTCCCTCCTCCAAGTGCCACCAACATGCACTGGGGACTAAGTGTTCAACACAAGGATCTTTGGGGATGCGCTCTATCTGTAGGGGGCTGCCATAGTACCACAGACTGTGGCTTAAACAACAGCGGTCACTTTTCCCACAGCTCTGAGGACCGGCAAGTCCAAGGGCAAGGCCGCTGCCGGGCTGGGTTTCTGGCTTGCCAGGGCCACCTTGTTGCCGTCTTCCCATGATGGAGAGGGAGAAAGATGGGGATGTCTGCTGTCTCTTTCTCTTTTATAAGGAAACTTATGAATTCATTTGACCAAAACAGCTCCTTAAAGATCGACCCTCCGGGACAGTCACACTGCGGGACTTCAACCTATCCACTGGGGGTGGGGGCTACAGTTCAGGCCATAGCAAGAGGAAAATGAGTCCTGGACGGTCACACCATGGCAGTTACATGCTCATCTTACAAGTGACACCTTTCATTACCACACACAGATCACTGCCAGAGCTAGTGACACAGCCCAAGGAATCCAGGAAGCACAGGTCACCCCACACCCCTTGGTAGAGACTCAGAAACACGGGTAACTGTGCTGATTTCCACCACCGTAATGACAAATATTTCTGAACCTTTCCTATATGCAGGCACCACCCGTGGCCCGGGCCCTGAGGACCAACCAGCTTTTAAATGAGGAAATGGCATCGTCAGATCTGCGTGACCAGAAGCGAAGCTCAATGATGGGAAGACGGAGGCCACCAGCACTGAGCTTTGGCCCCCCCACTAACGTTCTGTGTGGCCCTAAGCAAGCCTCTTTCCATCTCTGAGCTCCAGTGTCTACATTTGCAAAATGAAGACAATCTCTCAGCACACCTAATCTACAGAGCACATCCAACTGACCTGGCATCGAATGGGAGCCAGGCTTGCAGGCTTTGGAATCAGCCAGGCCTGGGATTGAATCCCACGCTGCTGCTTTTTACTTCTGTGGTCTGAGCAGGTGGGCGGTTGGGTGTGAAGCACTTACTACGTGTGCCAAGTATATATTACGTGGAATCGACGGGGACTGGCGCCCAGGCAGGTCTGCCTCTCATCAACCAGCTTGTACAGCATGTCACCTGCATGGCCCCTGGACCAGCTCAGCGAGATCATTTATGTCTAACATGCTCCTATGGCAAGTTCCACTTGGGAAAGACTGTGTCGTGTTCCACGCTGTCCCCTGTTTTAGCACGGTTCCTGGAAGATAGTTGGTGCTCACTGAATGCTAATTTAATGGACTAGTGGATGAATGTGGGTAGAGACTCTTCCCAGAGCTGCCTCTGCTGGTATACGGGACCGTGTCAGTCTGTCCCTAATGGAGGTTGTTTATGTGGCCCATTAAGTAAAGGGACATTTTGTGGGATGTCCTCTAACACCCCAAGCTCTCTAGATGTTTCCTCTCCTGCTGTGTGTGACCCAGCTCCTGTCTTTCTATTAGGGAGCTGAACCGGTCACCTAGGCCAGACGATGATAATAGTGACAACCCCAAGTCTCAGTGGCAACAAAACCAGGTTTCCCTCTCCCTGTGCCAAGGCCAGTGTGAACTGGGCAGCTCTTGAGGACTGCTCTTGCACATGGTGACTCAGGATTCAATGTGGGGGGCTTGGCAGCTGCCACCAAAAAGGGGGAGACATGTGACACTGTCATTTTGCACAGTCCTTTGGCCAGAGCTGGTCACGTGGCCTTGCTGAACTGCAGGGAGCCTGGGAAGCACGGTCCTCGCTAGCACTTGTCCAGGAAGAGGGACGCTGATCTGGCTGAGCCCTGGAATTCGTACCACAGCCCGCTCTCCTGTCTCCAAGCCTGCCTTTGACTCACTCTGCTTTCTACCCATAATGCATAGGGGCCCTTCCCAGGAAGAGCCAAGGGGATGGGCAGCTCCAGCCTCCAGCCCAGGGTCTCCTCCAGCCAGTGTCTCCTCCAGCCCAGGGTCTCCCGGGTCTCAGGAGCTTAAGCAGCAGGCTGATCGCTCATGTTTGTGAGTGTGTGGAGCTCTCTCTAGCGGGTCCAGATGTGTCCCCTCTTTTTTTTTTGACGGGGGGAGGCACTGGGGATTGAACTCAGGGGAACTTGACCCTGGAGCCACCTCCCCAGCCCTATTTTGTATTTTATTAAGAGACAGAGTCTCACTGAGTTGCTTAGCACCTCGCTTTTGCTGAGGCTGTTTTTGAACTCGTGATCCTCCTGTCTCAGCCTCCTGAGCCACTGGGATTACAGGCATGTGCCAACGCGCCCAGCCAGATGTGTCCACTCTAGATCCAGAGATGTATCCACTTAAAAGGCAGGTGGCCAACTCTGCCCACACTCAGCACACCAAGGCAGAGACCGGATAACCTGGGTAACCGCACCCCCGGGAGGTGGCCAGCAGGCTCTGGTCTGGATTCTGCCGGCCACACTTGGTGGGGAGGGAGGTCCTGTCTGCTCGGGGTGTGCCCCATCACCCAGAGGTGCTTCCTTTCCCATGACCCTCCCTGCCCACACCTGAAGTGTGCATGGTGTGCTCTGCCTCCAGGAGAGCGAGGTGGGCGCCTCAGTCCACTTCCTGCCCGTGTAAGTTGTAAGTCTCAGTCACAGACTTTAAAAGACCTGGCTCATCATTTTCTTTCCATGACTATTCTCAAAACTTCAGGAGGCTTCTCATCGGTCTGCTTCTAGTAAGTTCCCTATGCCAGAGCGTGCTGGTTGATTTTCTGTGTCAACTTGACTGGGCCATGGGGTGCTCAGATATTTGATCAACTGTCATTCAGGTATTTCCGTGGGGGTATGTTGAGATGAGATTAACATTTAAATTAGCAAATGTGGGTGGGGCTCATTCAATTGGTTGAAGACCTGAATAGAGCAGAAAGTCTGACCTTGCTCTCAGTAGAGGGAATTTCTCTTATTAGCTTTTTTTTTTTTTTTTTATACCAGGGATTGAACTCAGGGGTCCTTAACCACTGAGCCATGTCCCCAGCCCTTTTTTAATTTGAGACAGTTCTTACTAAGTTTCTTAGGGCCTCACTAAGTTGCAGAGGCTGGCTTTGAACTTGCTATCCTCCTGTCTCAGCCTCCGGAGCTGGTGGGATTACAGGCAAGCACCACTGCGCCTGGCTCATCTGTCCGCCTTTGAGGTAGCACATCGGCCCTTTTCCTGCCTTCAGATGCAGACTGACACTTTAGCTCTTCTGGACCTTGAGCCTGCTGGCTTTCAGATGGGCTACGCTATCAGCTCCAGCGATTCTCAGGCCTTTGGACTTAGACTAGAAGTAAGCCATCCGATCCCCTGGTTTTCAGCTGACCAACCGATTCACTCCGAAGATCAGGAAGCTCTTGGGACTTGCCAGCCTCCAGAATTGTACAGGTCAATTCCTTACAATAAACCAATAAGTCAGCATGTGTGTGTGTGTGTGTGTGTGTGTGTGTGTGTGTGTGTGGTGTACGGTATTGGTGATTTCTCTCCAGAATGCTAATATAAAAAAACCGCATCCTAATTTCTTTCCCAAGAGGTTCTAAAATCCTCATTGCTTTGCTTATTCCACAGCAACAAACAAAACTCCAAAACACACCTCAGGCGCACAGCAGCAGGCTTCTGTCTCCCAGGCCAAGCAAGGCAGGAAAAGGAGCTTTCCAGGGCACCGACTCCATGCGGTGGCTGGGTGGCCGGGCTGCTCCATCTTTTCTTCCGTCCCTCATGGGGTCTCTGTCCACAGAGTGGGAACCTCACACCCACCCCTGACCACCTCCCAGCACATGGGCCAGAACTAGCCAGGTGGCCCTCTGGTCATTAGGAAGGCTGGCAAACCTCATGATAATAACCTTCAACATTTCTTGAGTGCTTTCTGAGCGGCAGGCGGCGAGTTTCCATCTCCTCCGCATCCTCCTCCCAACTACAACTAACTGTCCCGGAGCCCAACACCCAGCCAAGGAAACAGGCTGAGGCCAGCTGAGGAAGTGTCCAGAGGACACACGCCTCACAAAGGCAGGGATGGGACCTCTGTGCATCCAGACCCCTCCTCTGACCCTTGCCCTGGGTTTCTGGCTGCGAAGAATGTCTCCTTGTCACCTGAGGATGGGGATGAGCTCTGGTTTTCTGCCCACCTCACTCCATCTTCTACAGAAGTCACGACATTTTCAAATCTTGTGCAAGATCAACAAGTTCATCCAGAGGAGACCGTGGAAGTAACAGGCAGAGACAGAACAGCCATCAAGCCAGCCCAATAAGGTGGCCATACCCACGGAAGGGAGATGAACTACAGGAAGCTGGGCCAGGATGGTGGGAGGGGGGACAGAGACCGAGAGACAGAGGAGAGGGACAGGGAAAGAGAATGGATTTAGACCATTAGGCCGGGGCGATTTCAGTTCCTGGTGGTGCCATCACAGTGAATAGAGCCCCCGAAGCACTTTTTAGAGGCCCCAGGCCTGGTAGCCCCCACCTCACTAAGGCTCGCTAGTCCCAGTGGGGAACAACAGGGCGCCCAGACGTCTCCTGGCCCTGACCACTCCCTGATCTGCCCACCCATTATCACATCACCCACGGCTCCCAGGGCCCCACCATGCGGCCATAACCCTGAGCATCTTCTTGGCGTCCTCATTTCACTCACACCGGCCCAGGGACAGCCGTCCCCATTATCACGAGGAAGCGAGGTGCCAGGAAACAGGGCCCCAGTCGGCCCCAGTCGGTGCTTCCCACATGAGCCCCTGAGGCCATGCGCAGCTTTAAAGTGCTCCCCGGGGAGGGTCAGCTGAGCAGCCAAGAGCTGGGTGGTCACAGAGAAGAGGTCCCTGGCCTGGGCTAGGGTTGTCAGGTGACCTCAGAAGAATCTGGGATGGGAAACCATGTTCCCATCGGCAGCATGAAGGGTATGATGTACTCTGTTCTAAGGACACTCACGTTCCCCAAGAATATCGCTGGCGGCTGGGCTGGGAGGAACTGCCAGGGCAGGTCCCTCCTGTCCCAGAAGGCCAGGCTGAGTGTGGGCTGTGGGCTGGGTAAGCAGATCCCCCTCCACACTCCTCTGTAACAGGCGAGAGAAGGACCTTGGGAGGGGATAGGCTGGGTCCCGCTATCTCACAGATTGTGTGGGGTAGGGAGACGAGACAGGGAGCCAACCCTCATTTCAAGGCCAAAAAACACAACCCAAACTAAAATAAGCCAAATCCTATTCTGGCTCAACTGAATCTCTTCAAAAATAGCAGGACCAGAGAGGGGCTGTTAGTTAAGAAAGGTCACACAGGGGCTGGGGTTGTGGCTCAGTGGTAGCATAGCATGTGTGAGCCACTGAGTTCGATTCTCAGCACCACATATAAATAAATAAAAGGTCCATCAACAACTAAAAAAACCCCTAAAAGTCTTTAAATTAAACAGAAATGCTAGAGAATAAAGTCTTTAAAAAAGAAAGAAAAAGACAGGTCCTACAGCACTATCTGTGCCAGAGCTAGACCTCAAACCAAAGTTCTAGAAGAGGCTCAGAAAGATGACATCAGCTCGCCCAGCACATGAGTATCTAGGCTGTTTCTGGGTCAAGACCTGATCCTATCCAATCCCCACCTCATCCCCCCATTCCCTCCTTTCTGGGGGGGGGGCGCACCTGAAGCCAGTAAAAAAATTCTCTTTGTGCTTGCTCCAATCTCAAAAGCCTGAGTATAATGAAGGCCCCTCGCCACCAGCCTCCTGGTCCCCACTCTCCAGCTGCATCCAGGGCCCGCTTCCCATTCTCAATCATCTCAGCCGATGTGGAGGATTTCAAATCTTTTCTTCTATGGATTTTTGGCCCAGCAGTGACTGGTACAGATCAAGGAGCTAGGAACGAGAGAGATCACAGGAAGGAGGAGGTTTATTTTTTTAAGGATTTAAAAAAACTGTCATCGAAGGTCAAATTTTGAAAACAGCTAGGAGAGCCTTCGGCTTAACTTGTGAAGCCACATCAAAGTGGTCAGCAACATGGCCTTTGGAGCCAGGATGCCTGGTTCAAATAGCGGCCCCTCCTCTTACTAGCTGTGCCATCCTGGACAAGTCACACAGTCTCTCTGTGTCTTAGTTCCTTCATCCGTAAGATGGAGATGCTGGTTCTCCCCACCACATGGGAGTGTAGAGATTTAAGTGTGGGAAGTGCTTGGACAGTGCCTGGCACCCAGTAAGCCTGAGAGAGCCTGCTGTTACCGACAGCCTGTGATGCTTCACTGAACGCCTCTTGGGACAGGGAACTCACTTCCCCAAGGGCAGCCTATTCTGGGTTTGGTGTGTTAGGAAGCTTTTCCCTCCATTAAGCTGACCTATCTCTTTTGGATGAGAGCCCCAGTTCTGCCCTCTGAGATGGCCATAAAGATAAACATCAGCCAAAGCAAAACAACATGCGCTTGGGGGGTGATCTCTCATCTGCTCCAGCTCCTGTCCTTAGGGGCCCGCAGCCCACACAGCTCAGAGTCCGGAGCATAGACATCGGTGTCAGTTCAGGACTCGGGGTGGTACATTCTGGCCTTGGAGGGCCTGACCCCATTTGTCCCAGCTAAGGAGGTCTATGAGCCTGAGTGCCCAAGATGTCCCCTTACTGGGTCCCTAAGCTTTGACCCCAGGCTTCAGAGGGGAGGCAGAGGCTGGTGTGTTAGCCCATCTTCTTACACGGGAAAAGGGAAGGAGCTGGTCTGTCTGGCCAGCGCAGCCCATCTCTTTGGAAAATCACTGAGCTGGACCAAGCGGCGTTAGAGCTCTCTGCGGCTGTCCCTGCACTTTGCAGAGAGCTTGCCAGCCTGTCCCCGCAGGCCCGGCACAAATTCCCCGAGTGGAAGTTGGGTGTGGACCCAGCTCCACTCCTTCCCACCTGCGAGGCCTCAGGCTGTTTCCCCACAGGTAAGGAGGTCGTAATCACAATAATCTCGTAGTGAAAAGCCGCACATTTGACACAGAGGAAGAGTTTCATAAGTGGGGACAGTTATGGGAAGGCAGTGACATGCGGTGGGCCCCGATTTCCCAACTTACACTCAGATCTGGAAGGATTGTTGGTAGTCTGTACCTTCACTGTACAGACAGAACCCAGGCCCACAGGTGAGAAGCCCCCAAATCACCCAGCAACTTGGTTACTGCTAGGACCTGTCCAGGTGGGCAGCCCCGAGGCTCCTGCTCCCCGGGGGCTCCAGCCCTGCCCCTTCTGCTTCGTGAGTTGAGTGGGGCTGAGCGCTGCGACCCGGGCCACCAGCCGCCCCGCCCCCTCCTGGAGCCCCGCCCAGAGCCCCACCCCCGCCTTATCAGGGCTACACCTGCGGCATAGCCTGCAGTTCCCAATTATGGTCGCTAGGTGTCGCCACACAGCTAAAAACCACAGGCCGCGGGGACTACCGGCCGCTGCCGGACCGCAGCAGAGCGCAGACCCAGCTGGCAGCCCCCTCCTTGAACCCCTGCCCAAGCCCTTGGTCAGCTCCAGCAGCCCAAGACGCCCTAAGGAAAATTTATTGTTTGCTCCTTCGGCCCCGCTAAAACGAGACATGGCCGCAGCCTCCGTGGAGCTGCTTCTCCCTGCGGAGCCAGCCTCTCCATCCTCCAGCCTCATAGGACCAGTCACCTCCCAGCACAGGGTCCCCCACTGTGCACCTTGCTGGCTTTCCCTGCTCTCCACCTGTGCATGTCTCCTACTGCCGGACTCTATGCCTAGGGCATTTCAAATCCGCCAGTGACCCTGCCAAGTAGGCTTGTTAAGCTCTGTTAAGCCCAGAGACAAAAAAGACCCCTGCAGCACAAGCAGGTTTTGAGCTCAGCCTTTGGAGTCGGACACTGTGTCTGGGATCCCCTTAGCCTGTGAGTTCCCTGATGGCAGGTCCCTGTCTGTAACCCCTGGGCCCAACTCTGCCTTGCAGGCAGGGAGCCCTGGGACTGCTTCCTCCTAGGGTCTGTCCCTAATTCTTAGATGGCCCTCACCATGTGCAGGTGCTGGGCCAGATACTTCATCTTGTGGCTGAGGAGGGCGTACAGGGGATTGAACTCAGGGGCACTCGACCACGGAGCCACATCCCCAGCCCTATTTTATATCTTATTTTGAGACAAGGTCTCACTGAGTTGCTTAGGGCCTCGCTGTTGCTGAGGCTGGCTTTGAACTCTTGATCCTCCTGCCTCAGCCTCCTGAGCCCTGGGATTACAGGTGTTTGCCACTGCGCCCGGCTAGGTGCTTCATTAGTGCTACAAACTGAAGGTGGATACCATTATTACTCTCATTCTCCAGAATGGGAAACTGAGGCACAACCTGCACCAATACTCCATTGATAGAGATTGAAGTTACAATATAATGAATTATACTAAAAATAAAGGTAAGGCATACTTAAGACTCCTGGCTTCCTAATTATGTCAGCACATTTTTTAAATATTTGTGCCTTCAAGGTTGCTCACGTCTGTTGGATCTGTAAGGCACAAATACTGTACGGTGTTGAGACCGCTTTGCAAGCCCTGGTTCAGTGACATCACATTAGTGGTTTGAAAGTAGCCACAGTGGAAGTATTTACACCCCAGAAGTTATCAGCAAATGTTACAAATCAGCGCCTTCTCCTCCCCTCCCAGAGATCTAATTGTGACAACATTTGTAAGCCTGCATGCCAACTTGAGGCGAGGGCCGTCACGAGCCATGGAGCCATGGAGCTGGTGAAACGCTCTGTTTGAACCCCGGTGGGCAGGAAGGTTGTTATTACCTCCATTCACCTCAGCCAGGTGCTGAATCCATGTGCTCATTAATCTGCCAACAGTTCGGGGGAAGTGGGTACAGTCACATTCTTGGTTAAGACGGGGAAGTGGGGGCGTCAGGAGGATAATAAGCGCCTCATCAAAGTTGACAGATCGGGTTTGAACCACACTTTTAAACGGCTGCTGTGGTTTGTGGGCCTTACGGTAAGTACCCAGTTCACAGGGTGGTTTGGGGGACTGCACGCCGTAATGTGTATCAAAGGGCTTAGCCCAGACTTGGCTTCCAGCAGAACATAGTAAACATTAATTTACTGAGAAGCGTAAGGAGTGGGATCCAGATCCACCTACACCTGATTCTCAACCACATTATTTTCTGATTGTGAGATCTCCGGCCCGTCAAGCTGCTCTTCGCGTCTAAGCCTCGTGTTCCCCCTGTGAAAATAGGGTAATAATAGCCCTAGAAGAGCATGGAGGATGGAGATAACGGATGTAAAGTGTCTGGCCAGAAGTGGGCACTCAATAATGGGAGTGATTGTTGGGGATTATCTTTTCGTTCTTGTCACTCAGACAGCAACTCATCCCGGCCTTGTGCAGCAGGCTGGAGGTGGGGCCCTGAGCTCTGCTCAGCTCCTGGCCTTCTCCTCCTGGCCAAGTCAGCCCCTCAGTGGGCCCTGGCCCTAGAAGGGCTTCAGAGGCGTGGGAACACTGTTGCCAGGCACCGGTTGCTAGGAAACCCTCTGTTACTCCTGGCTTGGCCAACTCCAGGAGGGCCCAGCCTCTCTGCAGCGGCTCCTGCCTCCTGTGGCCTCTGTGGACCTCAGAACCACTGTGAAGGGCAGGTGAGGGTGGGGCCCACGACTGCTCACCCCAGGAGAGCAGGGCCAACTTCCAGTGGATGGTGGGCAAGGCCAGGGAGCTGAAGGGGAGCCAAGGAGGTAGGTGGGCCTGGCGGTGAGTGTCGGAGCTGGGGTGGCCCAGGATTCCCGCACATGAGGGATGACTTCAGGGGCCTGGAGTCACAAGCCCAGGTCTGAATCCTGGCTCGGCCACCGATTATGGCCAAATCCTTCATTACTTAGAACGGGTTTCCCGGCTTGTAAGATGGGAATAGGAAGAGTTAATCATTAGGTGTTGGGAAGATGAAGCAGGGAACAAGAGCCGATGAGCTCTGCTCTTTCTCCATTTGGGGTGTGGGTGTCAGAGGGAAGTTGAGGCCTGGGAGAAGGGGCCAGCTCTGGGGGCTTGACTGTCTTCCTGGTCTGGACTGGGGACTGACAAGGGGCTCCTGTGTCCCTTCCTAGGCCCTCAGGGGCCCTGCCCTACAGCATCATGATGGGAAAACTCCCTTTGGGGGTTGTGTCTCCTTATGTGAAGATGAGCTCGGGGGGCTGCACGGACCCCCTGAAGTTCTACGCCACCAGTTACTGCACAGCCTATGGTGAGTGCAGGAGGCCCTCCAGGACAGTGGCGGGGAAGGCAGGGGTCCTCAAAGAGAGGAACGGCCCGTGGGCGAGTCACACTGCAGCCACCCTCTATCCTGAATCCATCCCTCCCCTGAACCCTCCGAGGACCCTTCCTGGTCGTTCTGACAGTGTGATTCTGCCGCCCTGACCTGGCCCCACCCCATCTGCTGTTCTCGCAGACCTGAAGGGCCAGCTTCGGTCACACTGGGGCTTCCCCTGTCACAGTGACCCTGGGCTCCTGGGGGATGCTCTACTGATCCTGCCTAGAAGCCCTGCCCCCTCCTCCTCCCCCACTCTGCTGACCCACAGTCCCGTCTCTCTCATCCACCTCGCCAGGTCGGGAGGAATTTAAGCCCCGGATGGGCAGCCACGTAGGCACTGGCTACAAATCAAACTACCGGCCTGTGGTCTCCTACCAGCCCCACCTGGATACCCTGGACAGCCCCGCCATGGGGTACGTCGGCTCCACTCCCTCTCCCACTCCTGCCCGGCTGGACTTAGCTCTTGGGAATGTCAGAGCAAATCGAACCACTCGGGCCTCCCAGGACGGGAACTCAGCCTTGCCAGGCCAAGGCCTGGTGCCCAGCGTGGGTCCCAAGGCCAGCATGTTTCTAGGGTGCCTGGGAGAGGGCTGAGGGAGGTGAGAAGCTTCTGGCATCAGCAACTCAGCCTCCAAAGAACCCAAGCAGGGGGCCTTGGGGGGCCTAGCTACTGCTTGTGTCCCCTGCCAGGGAACAAGCCCGGAGCAACTTCCAGTCCGTGACCAGTCAGAGTTACTGTCCCCTGGAGGTGCCTGATGGCACGCAACCACTACCCTGGAACATGTACCAGACGACCTCTGCCTACGGGCGTGAGAAGCCCAACGCAGGCCTCCTCACTAAGGAGGTCAGTGCCCGGCCAAGGCCAGGAGGCGGCAGAGCTCTGAGCGGAGAGGCCCACAGGCTCGGGAGGCTGGGAGGGGGGTCCTTCCGGAAGGCAGGGACAGCACTGACGAGACCTCATCCCTCCACTTCCCTCCTTCCATCCTGTGGGGATGCTGTCACCAGCCCTACCTCTGTCCTGATCATCACCAGCCTCCCCTCCACCTGTCCAAGCCCCCACCACCACCCTCAGGGTCCACCATTGTCCTTAACACCCCAGATTGTTTGTGTCCAAAGTCACTTTATCATCGCTCATGTCACCACCATGACCACCTAGCACCTGAGCACTTATCCATTTGTCTACCAACCAATCTATCCTGATCATGGCTATTGCACGTGTGTGTGTGTGTGTGTGTGTGTGCATGTGTGTGCGTGTGCGTGCTGCTGGGGATGGAGCGCAGGGCCTCCATGGTGCTAGGCCAGGCTCTAACCCTGAGCCCCACCCCCAGCCCTGAGCATCTTTTTTCTATTTGAAGGTGATGAGAGCAGGGGGCAGCCAGTAGGGGAAAAGGGAGAAAGCAGGAGGGAAGGACTTGGGACAGCTGGGTCATAGACACTGGAAAGACTTGAGGGAGGCTGGTGCTTCTCCAGTTGCAGCCATCTGAGGGAAGCATTCCAGGCAGTGACAACAGCAGGTGCAAAGGCCCTGCGGGCTGCTGTCAGGACGTGGGGCTCAGTGAGTGTGATAGCAACGCTGCAGGCTCTGAGGGGAGGACGGACACTTGGCTGGTTATGAGGGGTCTTTCTGGCTGCCAGCAGGAACTCTGCAGGTGTCGGGGCAGAATCAGGGTCAGGAAGTGATGGCCCGCCCCTCACCTGCCCGGGAAGCTCACTGGTGTCCCCTCCTCCAGGCCAGGAAGGTCCATTTTGATACCCAGGATCATGGAGCCCAGGCTATCACCGGGCTGGAGCCCAAGGAGGTCCCCCTGCTCCACCAGCAGCAGGGCAGGGGCTCCCCGGATTGGGAGAACTCGCGATATGTGAGTGGACTGAGTGGACGGCCCTGCCTGGGCTGCGGGGCTGGGAGAGGAGTGCTGCTCTGGTCACCATGGAGCTGGCCCCACGTTGGTCACCTGTGGGCTCAGGCCCCGAGAGACAAAGGATTTGTGACTGGACATTTCCAACACAGCATCACAGTGACGATCCCGGCCCCCTCCTCTCCCCGGCCCCACGGTGCCCTGAGCCCTCAGCCTCGCTCCTCCCTTCGCCGCCTTCCTGCCTCAGGGTCCCTGGAGGCTCATTTCCGGAAGTTGAGGGTGGTGTGGGACTTAGAGATGGCTGGAACGGGGAAGACCTCGGACACCTTGGTGCACTGTCAGGGAAAGAGTCATGGCCCCTGAGCTATTCACGCGCCCCCTCCCAGCCCCACGGGAGCACACACCACCCAAAAGCTAGTGCCACTGCCACCCAAAGCCACTGTGCCCTGGTCTGCCTTGTGTCCCCCAATGCTCCACCCTGTGTTCCAGGGCCCACGCTTCATGACTTCTGAGTACAATTCCAAGTACCTCAAGGAGCCGTCCATGCAGCCAGGTAGGCCCGAGTCTGAGCCAGTCTGCCCCGTAGCCCACCTCCATCCCCCACCTCCATCGCCCACCTCCATCCCCCACCTCCATCCCCCACCTCCATCCCCCACCTCCATCGCCTACCTCCGAGAGAGACCACCGAGGGCGACCTGGTGCTGGCCTAGGTCTCAGAAGCCACCAGCAGAAGAAAGAAGGACAAATAGGTAGGTGGCTTGAGGGAACTGTCCCCCGACCCGGGCTGACCTCAGTGTCCTGGGCCTGACCAGAGCCGGCTGCTGCCCTCAGCACTGCCCCTTCCTTCGGCCTTCCTCTCTGGTTCTCTGGATGGACCCTGGAGCTCGTGGACCCCCATGTCCTCCCTTCTCAACTTCCCCCTGCTGGGATTCGGTCGCCCAGGCCCCACGGGGACTTGTCTCTCCAGATCTCTTGCAGAAGAAATCAATCGGCGCCAAGGAGGAGACCGGCTTCACCGAGGACACGGCCAAAAGCCCGATGGTCTTTCCTTCTCCTTCCCAGGCCATGCCCGGGGACCCTGTGAGTTCTCTGCTGCAGTCTCGGGGGGATGGAGGCCCTCCCCCTCCCCTGGGGCGTTTCTAGTTTTTCAAAAACCCGTCAGCTGCAGCCCTGGGTTCCAGACAAGGTGAAGGAGCCTGGGTGAAATCCTCTCTGGTCCTGCCTCATAGATGGAAAGACTGAGGTCCAGGGAGGCACCAGGGCACCGCCAGGTTCAGACAAGAGCCTTCCTGCTGGGTCCCATTCAGGGACCTGTCCTCCCCCTCCCCCCACCAAGCTGTGGCCTTTCCTCAGCCATCCCAGCCGCCCCCATTGGTGCCGAGTCTTGCTGCGTGTCCAGCCAGTGGGGACGAGGAGGCTGAGTGGGGGGGACGGGGCTGGCTCCCTGCGCTGGGCTGACCCTCCTCCTGTGGGTCCCTCCAGGTCCTCCTCTCAAACCGGAGTGTCACCAAGTCGGACTTCCTCCCCATGACTCACCCTCACGTAAGCTGCACCCAGGGAGGTCAGGGACACCTGTGGGGACAGTTAGTGCGGCTCCTCCGGGGAGTCACCACTGTGGGGAGTCACAGCCACCCTCTGGTGCCCACCGCTGCTCTGCTCTCCCCAGGGAAATGAGTTTCTGCCTGTGCTGGCCAGAGGCTCTGAGCGGGAGACAGGCTACAGCAGAGCAAATGAAAGGACCCTGAACCCCAGAGTGAGTGACAGGGAGGTTTCCCGGAGGAGCTGGGGTGGGGGCCAGGCTCAGAGGCCTGGGAAGGACAGGCCTTGGGGAGGAGGGAGGGGGGCACCCGGGCTGGGACGGAGAGGTGTGTTCCCGAAAGGCAAATGAGATGGGCAGGAGGGGAAAGGGCCTCGGTCACCACCCCTCCCACCCCGCTGCCACAGCCTGGCCACCCCAGCCTGCCTTCTGGTGGCCCTGCCCCCTGCAGGTGCCCCCTCCCAGCCCGGAACCCAGCAGCATGAGCCACCGTCCATTCCAGCCCCCACAGCGGATGCAACAGACCAATGTTGCCCTGCTGGGCCGCGAGGCCGTGGGGAACAAGGTGAGGCCCGCTGCGCCCAGCCCGCCCTTTCGGCCCCCCTCTCCAGCCCTCCAGACCCGACAGCTCCCTGTCCACCCCTCTTGTTCAGGAGCCCACAGGATTCAGCCTTAACAACCCCACCTATGTCCGGAGCTCCTATGACCCCGACAGGGATAGCCGGTACCTGACCACCTACAATCAAGGGTGAGGCCCTTCCCTCCCAGCCCAAAGCTGAAACCCATTTGATAGACCGGAAGACTGGGGCCGGGACTGGCAATGAGCTCACAGCCTTGGGGAGAAGAGCAGCCCTGAATCAGTGCAGGCCCTGCTAGACACGCTCAGCCAAGCATCCCAGAGCAAGGGGTTTTACTGGGTGGGTGGGGAAGGGGACGTGGAAGGGGAGCGCAGGCGTCCAGTAATGGTGCAGTTACAAAGCCAGCTGCCCCATGGGGAAACTCTGGAAAACAGCACAAAGCACACAGCTCAGAATTTTCCCAGCCCAAAGGCAAGAGAGTGGGGGTATTTGTACCCCACACCTAGCAGTCACTGCTACAGGCTGTCACAGGGAATAGTAGAGGCTAGATGTCTCTGTTCAGGTGAAGCAGCTTCCAGCAACCTGAGGGTAGTTCTCTGAGAGATGCAGAGTAAGACAGTGGAAGGCTGGTGGCTGGTGGGCACGGGACAGGGGTCAGCAGGAAGAGCAGCTACTAAGACACGACCTCCAGTGCCTGACGGATGGGCTCAGGGCTCCCTGGGCAGGAGAGAGGCATCAGGGAGGGCTTCCAGGAGGAGGTGGCCCTGGCACCCTGGGGGAGCCTCCCGGGGCCAGCACTGCAGACAGAGGGCATTTACAGGAGTGGAATAAAGGAAGTGTAATCTGGGGGACAAAATATTTGAGCCGGGAAACCCAAGTGGCATCCATATTCATACTGTCCCCCCAACACCTCGGTATTCCAAGGTGCCCCACCACGCCCTCCCTTCTCAGGCTCCCCCTCTCCAGACCCCTGTCCCTCTGCCCTGCTCCTCAAGCCACCTCTCCTGCCTCCAGACACCTCGCAGATCCGTTCACGTCAGGTTCTCTCGGAGCCCTGAGTCCTGCCAGGCAGGGTCCTTGTTACGGGTGTGAGCAGGAGACAGGAGGGTCAGGAGGGCCGGGGGAGGACCTAGAGAAGGTGACATTCCTGTTGAAAAGAAGAGAGGGCAGGGGGCAGCTTCAGAGGGAGTGGTATCCCGCTGAGGGGAAGCCCTGCCCAGAGACCAGAGATGGAGCTGGATCCCTCCCCTTGGGACAAGACGCTGAGCTCAGATTTGGAGCAAGTGGCTGCTCTAGTTCCCAAGGAGTCCAGGGGGAGGGGCAGAGGCTCACTCAGGGTGTCAGGGGCCACTATGTGCCTGCCCTTGGGGAGGTGGATGTCCCCTTCCTAAGGATCCGGCAGTTTGGGCTGGTCCTTCCCCTGTCCACCCGCCTGCCTGCTCCTGGGCTCCTGCCAGGTGTCAGGCACACACTGGTCCACCCTGTGCACCTGGACCCCCCAAGGCATTAATATTGACTTCCACACTGACCTATCTGTACCCCCTCTTCTGAGCTCAAGGGCAGGGCTTGACACCCTCAGAGCCTGGCTCAGGGCTCGGTGAGCATGGGATTCGATGGGAGGAGAGCAGGACCCCAGGGAGAAGCCGGGGAGGCAGGTGGGAGGGCAGGCTTCCTGCGGGAGAGTTCTCCACGTGGACAAGGGCTTCGAGTGACCAGGCGCAGGGGACACAGGCAGAGGCAAGGAGGCCTGAGGCATCCGCGGGCTGAGATTCCTGCAGAGGCCATGGAGGTGAGTAGAGGCCCGTGGGAGGCCAACAAGAGCCCCCTCCTCTCTAGGTACTTTGAGAACATCCCCAAGGGTCTGGACCGGGAAGGCTGGACTCGAGGTAGCATCCAGCCTCAGAAGATGGGAGGCTATGCACTCAACCAGCCGGTCACTCGCATGGAGGCCACTCCCAATCCCACAGAGAGCCTGAGGCGCCTGCACCCCCATGTGGGAAGGTAGCACCCCCATCCCAGTTCTCTCCCTCCTCACGTCCCGGCCAGCTCCAGGCCAGCTCCAGGGCACTGGACACCTGCCTCTGTCTGTCTGTCTGTTCCTCTCCATCCTGGCCCCTGGCCTCTGTCCTCCTGCCCTGCTGGGCTCCTTTCCTCCTCTGTCCAGTGTGTCTCTCCTCGGCACGGCTGCTGCCCTGGCCCCTGGGTGGCCCTTGGTGGCAGGGGCAGTGGAAGATGCATCCAAAGATGAATGGACGGAGGCTCTGCCTCTCCCGTCACTCCTTGCTGCTCAGTTCCTCAAAACCCACGCTTTCGCAACAGAGGCCGACTTGGCAGGCAGCGCGTGTCTGTGGCTTGGCCACCCTGACCGGCTTGGCGTCCTCTCAGGCTCCCTGGGAGGGGCCCGCAGAAGAGAAGGCCCAGACCCCACGGCCCCTGTCTCCCACTGTCCTCCTCTGCAGAACCCTGACCTCAGTTGACCCCTTCTACGGAGACACACCTCACAGCAGCCGCTACCCGGCGTCCAGCTGAGCCAGAGGCTCTGGTAAGGCCCGGGCCACCTGCACCTCTCCCTGCGCGGGGGGCAGTGGGGGCCAGCCCGCGCCCAAGCCCGGGTCAAGCCACCTTTTGGGGACTGAGCCCTGAGTGGGGGTGGGCGATCGGGGGGCCTCCCAGGGGTCAGGGCCTCGCCTCTGCTCTTTGCTCCCAGGTTTACGGACCCCACAGGACAGAAGTCAAGCCTCTGTCCCCGTCCCCACCCCTCCCCCACAGTGCCTCCCTAGCTACTTTCCGGATGAAATAAAGAACACTGAAGGAGAGAAGTGTCATGGTCACTGTCAGGGTGGCTGGAAGGGGAGGGGTGAGCCGGGAGGTGGGTGCAGGAGGTGGGGTGGGGCTAGCGCTGGATTTGGAGTCAGGGGCTCCGTTGGAACTTGTGAGTCACATGATTCAACAGATGGGGTGCTTCATTCTGTGCCGCCTGGGACGGTGCCTGGTTAAGTGTGGACGGCAGGACCCCGGGGACCGGGAGAGGGAGGTGGAGGAGGGCGGGGTAGTCGAGAGGCGGGTGGCTGTCCTTCTCTAGGTTTTGGCTACCCGGTCTACAAAATAGGGGTGAAGATTGGGACAGGGCTTGCACGTCCCTCCTGGGTCCCACAAGGGATGGCTTCCGAAGAGGGTGTAGCAGGGAAGGGAGAGCGGCAGGATCTGTCTCCAAGACGGAGGCGAGTCTGAAAAGAAAGGGCACTGGACACCAGCCCGGGATGAGGGTGCTGATCCCAAGGGTTGGGGCTTCTTTCCCTTCAACCAAGTGACCGGAGCAAGGCAGCCCCTTTGTGAGAAAGGGAACAAGGGGTTCACCAGAGGTGCGCCTCACCTGAGCAGAGGCCCTGCTGAGCCATTGTCTGTGGGAAGATATTTACATGTCTTCCTCCACAGGCTGCAGCCTGGCACCTCCAGACCTGAAGGCCTGATCTGGGCTGGCTCTCAGCACTTTTGTCCCCTCAACCAGGGGCCTTTGAGCAGTGCACAACTATACAGTTCGAATGCTGTGGTCCTGCCTGTCCCTTATTTTGTACATGAAGAGCCTGGATCCAGAGAGGGTACATGAGCTGCTAAGGTCATATGACACCAGCCCAGGGCCAGGGCTGCCCCTGTGCCCTGCTGCTCAGCCTGGTGTGCAGAGGGGCGCTCAGGGTCCCTGCACCCAGCTGGCTCCTTAGCGGGTGTTTGTGGAGCAGCTCTGCTGGCCCCGGATCCTAGCAGTACCCAGAGCAGTTCTGAGTGGCAGGCCTGGGGCTGTCCGCAGCCTAGCTGGGGCTCCATGTGGGCTGTGGGTGGCCCCAGATGGTTCCAGCATTGGAGGAGGGGATTCGAGGACATAGAGTCTCTGGGCTACAAACCCAGCCAGACTCAGGACCCAGCGACAGCCCCGTAGACTGTGGGTGGGGACCTGCTGGCCCATAACCCCCTGAGGGTGAGTCACCAGCCCTGGGACTGAGCTGGGCTCCAGCCATGACTTGGCCATGGCAGAGTGGCAGTGGGAGTGAGGGGATCCCACAGCCCCTCCCTGCCCAAAGACACACACTCACAAGTCCACACTGCCACTGTGAACACACAAATGCAAATACAAATGGCACAGACCCTTGGGGACAGCTCCCGCAAATGCACAGGCACGTATGTGTCAACAGACAAATATACAGATGCGGCCACCACACACAGACACCCAGGACGAACGTATGTGGACATAAGAGGTCACACAAAGAGCCAAGATGCTCGCTCACATAGGCGTGTGTGAGCACAGAGACCTAAAGGCATGCACAGACAAGGGCACACAAAAACCAGAAGCGCATGCAGAGGAGACACGACACACACGCCACCCTCCCACCCCACCCCACCCCATGCGCTTTCCGATTCTCCTTTCCGGGGAGGTCCTCTCTCAGCTCGAGTTTCCTGCTCATCCTACTTCTACCTGGCCAACAGGGGATATGGTGTCGGGGACACCGGAGCCTGGTTACACGTCCCCAGCCCCACCCCGTCCTATGGTCCTGCACCCGGTTCCAGGTCACGAGAGCTGGGCCACCTCTCGAGGAGGCCTGAGCCCACCCAGAGCAGGGGAATGTGGCCTGCCTTCTGGCTTTATCTGATCCTAGGCCCAGGCCAAGGGGCTGTGTGAGGACGAGTGGCCCAGGACATGGGGTGCCAGGAAGAGGGAGTCCTGGACCCCCTGCCTGGTGCGGGTGTGGACCTCCCCATCTCAGAGGCAGACATGAGGAGGTGGCATGGGGCCGGCTGGCCAGAGTGGCAGCATCTGGTAGGGCCTCGGTCACCTCCAAGTTGCCCTGGCCTCTGCTGGGACCACGGAGTCTGGAGTTGCTAGGGCGGTTCCTCATGGAGGAGGGGTGGGCTCCAGGGGGATGGGGCCGTCCCTGGAGGTGGAGCCTGCAGGTGAGGACAGTGGAGGGAATGAGCCCCAGGCACAGCAGGGACAGGGGACAGTGAGCCTAGAAGTGGGTGCTCCCACAGGGAAGGCAGGTGGCTCCAGTTCCAGGAAGCCTTGAAGACCATGTTAGGGATCCTCTCTGTACCCCGCTTCCGATGAGGAAGCTCAACAGGGGACATACAGTCTCCGTCCTGTTCACAGCTGAGACTCCATGGCCCAGGACAGCGCCTGGCACCTTTGGAATTAGTGAACGTTCCACGGAGGAAGGCACCACCCGGCCTGCCAGCGGAGGTGTCCCGTGTGGGCTTCTGACCATTACCCGCCCTGACCAAGGGGTCAGTCAGCCGGGCTCCCTGCACCTCTGCAGCTGGCAGCAGAACCCTGCTGTGTGCCCTTGCCCAGCTGCCTCTGCTGTGGCCCTGCAGGACCCCTACTGTGCCCAGGGTGTGCCTCTTCTCTGCACCGTGCCCTCCTGGTCTCCCTCACATGGCACCTGCCCACCTCTGACCAACTCCAGCCCGCTCCCTGTGGGTGGCCTGAGGGACTTCACATTCCAACCTGGGCCCCTACAGGCCCCAAGGCGGTGCTGAGGCGTCCTCTGCCTCCCCCAGCTCTCCAGGCTACTGAGCCCCAGACAGGGACTGGCTGGCTGCGTGGGTTTGGCCCTGTCACCCTCCTGCCCTGTGCCCTCAGGGGAGTGTAGGAGAGCTCCTGCTTCTCAGCAGGCCCTATGAGGGGGCGGTGTGATGGCTCAGAGATGAGTGACAAGCAGCCAGCCCCTTGGGGACAGCTCTGAGAAAGGAGCCCGGTGAGGGGTGTGCACTGTGGCTTCCTTCCTCAGTGGCCTAGACCCTTTGGCCCTCCGAGGTTTGAGCCTGCAGCCTGGCCCCCCACCAGGGAGCTCTCCTCTCCAGGACCAGGTGGGTGGCAGCGTCTGGTGTCCCAGGCCTGGGCTCTGGAGTCAGCCAGGGTTCAAACCCCAGGGCTCCACAACCTGAGGGTAGGTTCTACAACCAGCAATGCAACCTCCAGTTGGTCACTTAACCATTCTGAGCTTCTGGGCTCAGAGCAGCCCCTGCCTTGAGGGTGACACCAGATGCTACACGCAGAGTACTGACAGGACAGTTATTTTATAGCAGGAGCAGAGGGAACAGGCCTAAATGGGATGGGAGCTAGACCAAGCTACTGCTGATGTCATAAGGTCTGTCCCTTGTCTGCTGTGTGGCCCTGGATGGGCCCCTCTGTCTCCGGGAGCAGACCTCCCTGATCACTGGCGGGTGATCAATCTGCACAGCCTGACCGGGCGGCCCTGGCACCCCGTCCCTAAGGCCACCCTCTGCCAGGCCCTGCTGGCAGCTGCCTGCCTGTCCCTTTACCCAGTAACCGGCTTGGAGTGTTTATCGGCGTCACCCCTTCCGGCGGGTGACTCTCGTAGCTGCTGCTGAGCACTCCCTCCCTCTCCCACAGATATTTCAGGGAGCTTTCTAGGTATGCGGAGATGATGATTAACCTTTCTGCAGCTCCCACCGCCTGCCAGGTGCTGAGAATATTCTGTGGGCCTTCACCTCGTGCAGTGAGAACACAGGAGGGCCTCCCTCTGGGGGAGGAGGGCTGGGGACACAGGTGGGAGGGGTGCTGACGGCAGGGATGTGGGTGTGGGGTCCAGAAGGATGGTAGGGCAGCAGGGGTGGGGACTGGTGCACCCACCTCTGACGCACGGGGACATGTGTGAGGCTGCAGCTCGTCATGGTACCGTGGCAGCTGATGTTGACAGGTACCATCTGGCCTGGGTCACATGATGACACAGAACCATCAGCTCAGGGGCCTGACAGCTGTCCAGCTGGGAGAACAAGGCTCCCAGGGGCCGGGGGTGGACGGTGGAGGTGTTTAAAGGCATCTGTCTGCGGGAACCGGAGGCGGCTGGGGTGGTGGGAAGCCCTCCTGGGGAGGCTGGGGCTGGTGGGGCTGGTGCACAACAGATGGAGTGGGTGAAACTCTGAATTGCTTCTCCCGTTTCCTCTCTGACCATCTGGAGAGCCCTCCATTCCTGAGAAATCGTTCCCCGGGAACAACAAGGACAGGAGGAATCCGACCCAGGAAGCCCGACCTGGGGGCCTTGGCAGGGGCTGCTGCAGGCAGGCTCTGACAAGAGAGTCCTCTGAGTCCTAAACTCTCCCCGAGAAGGACCTTTGTGACAACCAGGTCATCCTGGGCCAGAGAGAAGCAGCCACTTAGCCAAAGCCACTCGACCTAGTGAGCACACGTTGTCATTCTCTGTTCTGAACATGAGGATCCGCCCCTCACCTCGCTTGCCTGGGAGTCTGGGGTGGGCAGCAGTGGGGCCCGGAAGCTTCCCTCCTGTAGCCCATGGTAAGAAGGGGACTTTGTTTTCTTTTGCTAAAGAAGGAGTCTGAGAGCGGGTGTGTGTCTGTGCATGTGTGTGTTTGTGTGAGTGTGTGAGAGTGTGCCTTCAGAGGTCCCCAGGTAAACAGGTAAGACAGGCACCTGTCTGGCCTAGCTGACCTCAGACTGGGTGGAGCTGTGTTAGGGGCAAACTCTAGGACACCTTGGGCCCAGTGACCCGGGGGGAGGGTGATGACAGCCTTTGTTTGTGAAGCCACGTTCTCCTCGTGGGCCTGGCACCTGGGACAGAAGACTGGGGCTGCTGAACCCAAACTTGTTCCTGAGGATGGAGAAGGAACAGAGGGCGGGGGTGGGGTGGGGGAGGGGCTGAACATGTGGCTGCCTGAGTGACAGTTGCTTAGGTATCAGAGTTCCCTGCAAGTCACGGAAACCAGCTTTGGCTGATTTAAGCAGAGGAGAAATTGATGAAACGAACTTTGGGCACTTATATCATCCTCAGGTGGACCCCAGGACAAAGCTTAGAGGGTACCCAAGCCAGTCACATGGCCAAAGTCACCCTGTGGACCTGGGCTGGTGAAGATGCTGGCTTCCCCATCGCTTGTCCTGGGAAGGGATCCCAGATGGTCCTTCTTCTTCTGGGCAGTGCTGGATTTCCAATTCAGAATCGAGGGTGGGTATGTTGGGGAGTGAATCCCAGGTCACATCCCTGCACCCAGCCTGCAAGGGATGCTGGGAAAGTGAGTTTCCGGTGTTTTCAGCTTCTGCGCGGGAAGGTGGGACTCTCCAGTAGAAGAAGGGTCTTCAGATGCTGGGAGGCCCAAAGCATTCAAAAGTCCTTCCCTCACAGGGGCCGTCACCAAGATGGCCCTGGAGTGTGACTGCACGTCCAGTGCTGGACACATCTGGCAGGGATGACTGATCTGAAGGACCCTTCATGAGACATGGGAAAGACACCGGTCCTTAAGAGGCCTGACCCAGCTATGAGTTCCTGATACCTGGGACTGTCAGTGACCACACAGATTCATCAATCTAGACACTTCTAGCCCGACACAGTCTCCTTTGAATGAAAGCTCTGCCGTTAAGGATCAAATCCAGTCCGTTCGGGAGTTCTGCCCCTTCTTCCTGGGAGGCTGCACAACTTCCATGGAGCTTGCATCCCTCCCTGTGGGATCTTTGTGGCCTTTGGTCATCCACGCCTGTCCTCCTTGTACCTGCCCAGAAGCCACTATGTCCCTTGGCCTCTGTTTGCCAGGGTTATGCAATCAACTCTGCAGCTGCCTAACCAGAACTGGGCACCCCTTCGGTCTGCCAGTCTGCTCCTGGCCATACCTGCATCCACTTTGGAGGAGTAGAAATTTCTGGGTTCTCTCCAGGTGCTGTGGTGCATGCCTGTCATCCCAGGCTGGCTGAGGCCAGAGGATTCCAAGTTCAAATCCAGCCTCAGCCACTTAGCAAGACCCTCAACAACTTCAAGAGACCCTGTCTCGGGCTGGGGATGTGGCTCAAGTGGTAGCTCGCTCGCCTGGTGTGCGTGCGGCCCGGGTTCGATCCTCAGCACCACATACCAACAAAGATGTTGTGTCCGCCAAGAACTAAAAAATAAATATTAAAAAAAAAAGAAAGAGACCCTGTCTCAAAAGAAAAAAGAAGAAGGACTGAGATGGGGCTCAGTGGTTGAGCGCTCCTGGGTTTAATCCCCAGTACAAAAAAAAATGAAATTATGGGTTCTCCTCCTTGTGACACTGGTGTAGAAGGAGTGGGGGGCGGTGGCTAGCTCACCTTCCATCTACTGAGGCCTCTCCGTCCCCAGGCCACACACCTGCTAAGGGAGGTGCACGTTGATCCCAGCATCCTTCAAGTGTACCCCGGGGCTTCTCTCATGCCACCTAGACCCCCTTTGGCCCACATCTGTGTGAGGGTTGTGACACTGTCCCTTCTCTCCCACCTGCAGGTCAAGCCTCTCTCTGCTTTGGGGTGGGATCTTTGCTTCTGTGATGACGCAGTCTTCCCTTCTCCAGGGCTTAGGGCATCGGCTGTCTGCTCTTCAAGTTCAAAGCCAGGCTTCTGGACCGACAAAAAAGATTTCTCTTTCAAAACCCGGCTCTTGTAGGGCTATAGTCTCAGCTCTGGGTTTCAAAGCCTCTTTTGCAACTCAAGGCCAAGGATTTGACTCTTTGTTCTGGTTTTCCCGTGGAGAGCAAGAATCAGAGGGAGCCAACTTAGCATCTGAATGGAGAAGAATGGATATAAGGAAATTGTCTGCGAAGAACAATGGTTAATACCCGCAAATGATCTCAAATGATCAGAACCTTATCTCCCTGTGGCTTCATGCTAATCCCTCAGGGCAGGGGCGATGTGCCCATCATGGCAGACCTGGCACCAGGGTGAAAGGAGCAGGGCACTTGCCCCCCAGGGGTGATATTTAAAGTGCAAACAACAACTTCATAATCAAGTAATAGTTTGATGTAATCAGTGTGTGTGTGTGTGTGTGTGTGTGTGTGTGTGTGTGTCTTGGATTTGATTCTGGGGCTCCTCTACCACACACCCCCACCTGATTTAATCATTTTTTAAAATAAAAATGAATGCCCAAACTTCAGGATGAACAAAACTTCAACATTTTAAACAAAAACATGATTAGTATTACTGCTGTTTCTTCTTAACCCCACGCTTGTTGAGTAAGGGCTTCATACCATATTGATCTGGTCTTTATTTCAAACTTCAATATTTTGTTTATCATGATTTTTTTTAATATTAATTTCAAATTTTTAAAAATATTGCGTGAAACCAGGCCTGGTGACACACGCCTTGAATCCCCAGCCACTCTGGGGGGCCTAGGCAGGAGGGTTACAAGTTCCAGGCCAACCTGGGCAACTTAGTGAGACCCTGTCTCAAAAAAAAAAAAAAAAGTCTGGGGATGTAACTCAGAACATCCCTGGGGATGTAGCTGGTAGACCACCCTGGGTTCAGTTCTTAGTACTGAAAAAAACCATAAAACAAAACACAGAAAAAGACCATCAATAACCACCCCATCAAAAACAAACAACAACAATAAAATACTAGCAGAGAAGGTGAGCGACTCAAGGGGCTAGTTGGCTCCAGAGGAACATGTGGGAGAAAAGTCTCTATCCTTTAAAAAAAAAAAAACAACTTGATTTTTTAAATTTATTTTGATGTGGTGCTGAGAATGGAACCCAGGGCCTCACCCTGGGTGCAAGGCAAGCGCTCTCACTGAGCCACAGCCTCAGCCCCTGTCCATCCTTCTTTCATTCACATCTATAGGGGAAACAGCCTTCAACCAAAGAGTCCACAGTTAGTTATTTAATTATAGCTGAAATACTTTGAAAACTAAACAGGCACTCAAATTTCTATACCTCGGGGATTTGACATACTCTGGAGGATCCTGGAAGGATTCTCAGAGACAGGGAGGTTTTAGCAGAAGAGGCTAGTGGGAGCCAAGCAGAGGGACCAACATATGCAAAGGTCCTGGGTTGGGAAGAAACCGATGAACTGAGAGGAATTATGTTGGATAGTCCAGGTGGATTCTATAACAAACAGCCCCCACGTCTAAACAACTAAACACATTAAACATTTATTCTGTATTCTTGTCACAGTTGAAGTGGGTCAGGTAGTGATGACTCAGGGGCCCAGGTTCCTTTCCATTGTTAAAATGGCAGAAGGTAAAAGAACATGGAAGATTGCACACGGACGCTTCGGTCTCAATTCTGCCCACGTCCACTGATTGACCCAGTGCTCGTCCCAAGGGACCCCCCCCCCCCCGCCCCCGGGCCTGGGAAAAGTAGTTTTGCTCAGTGTTCAGAAAGGGAAGACAGAAAACAGAAGTCGGTGACCCTCTGCAGCCCCTGCCAGAGGGCGGGGGACTAGTCTAGGGGTCCTTGGCCATCATGGTTGGAACCCGGGTCTGTAGTCTTTGAGTAAACCATCCCATCTGTACTTGGCCACGGATTCAGAAGATAGTAACCTAAGGGCAGCTGCCAGCAATGACGGCTGCGAGTTCTTCCTAGGAGGAAGGGACCGTCATACCTGGAATCCAGTTTGCAACCAGGGGCTCACCAGATCCCTCAGAATGATCAGGTTCCTGTCGGTAGCATGGAGGTTTGGCCTTGGGCACCAACGTGGCCTCTCCCCTTCCGCACACTCCCTTGGCCTCTGTTACTCCAGCTCTCATGTTCCCAGAGCTGGGTTTCCAGGGGAATGTGATCCCAAGCCACACGTAGGCTCGGGTTTCTGGAAGGAGGGGGGTGGCGTTGGAGAAGCAGGTTGGTAATGGCTAAGCCAGCCAGGAGTTTCACATCCCACTGAAGGTCCCGGGGCTAAGTGGGCCTGAGAGCGCCTGGAATTTGTAATCAGATGAACTCTGAGCCCAGATCACAGGCAGAGGGTGACCTTGGACTTGGGAACCTTTTTGTTCTGTCCTCTTGGACCTACTTGAGGGTTCCTAGCCTGGCCCTGCAGATTCCAGGACCCCCCCACCCCCCAGGTAGGCAAACACTGAGCCCTGGGACTTGGGATGGAGCAGGGGAGGGGTACGGCTCTCAGCCACCCTCAACTTCTCCAGCAACATCCAAAACTCCAAGTAGGGCCCTCCCGGACATCTTTGTGCTGTTTGCAGGGCAGGGGCACTCTAGGTGGTATCTGTAATTTCTCCCCGGTTTCGCAATAAGATGGTCTGGGTTTGAATCATGGCTTAGCCTCCTACCAGCTGGGTGACGATCGAGTGACTTAACTTCTGAATCTGTTTCCTCATCTGTGGAGTGGGAGTGTGGGGAATACAGTACTTGCCTGGCAGAGCCGTGATGAAGGGTAAATTAGACAACCTGGAGGTGCTCAGTAAATGACAACTATCATTACCGCGTGGGAGGGAACAAGACGAGAAGGGCCCGGGTTGCACATAGGCCTCCCCAGCATGCGCGCATGCCTTTCCTGAAGCTGCAGCCCAAAGGCTCTTGTTAGGACACGTGCACTGTGCTCAAAGCCCCCTCACCCTCAATGCTGAAGTCTTCAGGAAGGCCACAGGCCTCCATGTGCCATCCCCGCTCCCCACCCCCTCCTCACTTTCCCTCTCTGACCTCATCTGCTACCACCTTCCCTCTTGCTGCAAGAACCACCCTGAGCCCCTCCTGCCCACCGCAGTCCCCTGTGCCAGGAACACAGCCTCTCAAGACTTCTTCAGTGGCTCTTTACCTCCCCTCTCTCATCTTGGCTCAATGCTGTCCTCCCAAAGGGGCCTCCCCTGGCTACTCAGTTTTGAAGGACAGCTCTCCCGGCCTCCTTTCTCCTCCTTGCCTTATGTCCCCCACAGCCTGATTAGCCCTGGACTGGTGGGTTTTGATGATTATCTCCACTGGCGGGAGTTTAAATCCACAAAGGCTGGGATTTTTGTCTGCAGTGTTCAGTTTTATAATTTATATAATCACTTTATCCCCAGTGCCTAGCCTTAGAAGCAGGTGCCCAATGTTTGCTGAACAAACCTGAAAGATTTAAGGTACTGAAGTTCGGACGGATGCAGAGAAGGGGAGTGGGCGGTGGCATAAAGGGACATCATGGATTTTCTTTTTGCCAAATGAGGGAACTGGACTAGACTCCCAGGAGACCAGGAACCTGGGGAATGGGCACTTTGTTGGGTGAGAAGCTGCCTCCATGCATTCTTCTGGGACAAGCTTCTTACAGACATTTACATCAGCGGCCTGCGGGAAGAGCTAAGCCCCCCTCCCTGCTCTGACATTTTGTGATTGGCTCTAACAGGCTCAAGCCCTCGCATTCTAAGAGGCCAGGCTAATATTCCCTGATTCTTATTCAAGTCTCAGCAGCCAGTGGTCCTGGCCCCAGAGCAGGAAGGAAGAATCCCAGTGGCCTTGGCTGGGTCTGTGGGGAGGAGGCAGAGGTGCCTGTGGGGACGTGGAGGGGGAAATCAAAGGAGCCTTCTGTGTTACGTTGCTGTTTTCTTTCTTTTATTTCAAAGGAAAGAGATTGAAAGCGAGTATGACAAAATGTGAACAATTGTCAACGCTGGAGACCAAGCACAGGGGTGTTTATCACAGAGAGCTTTGTACCTTTTCTGTATTTCAAAAAAATTCATTTAAAAACCCAGATTTGGGGGTGGGCATGATGGTTCTCGATCATGATTAGGAGCAGGGAGGCAGTTCCCAGGACCTGGAGGACCTACCCACTGGGTATTTTTTGCGGTGAGTGGGCAGAGGGCATGGCCTGGGACGGTCTCTGGAACTGTCAGAGACCTGCTCCTCTTCGCGCTCCCTTTGCTGGGCTTGTTTCCTGCCTTCTTGGGGAGTAGGGGAAGGCTGAGAGGCCCCGTACTGGGGGTGAAACTAATTCATTAGTGACGCCTCGGCAAGGACCGGGCGCCCGCGGTGCCAGTGTGATTCATCACGATGATTGCCCCGCTGCCAGCCTGCGTGGGCCCGGAACGCCAGCACATTTTACCTTTACCCACTGAGAAGGGCCCGGTGGGGGGTGAAGGTACAGGATCTACCAAGAGCAAGACAAAGACTTGGGAAAGAAGAGGGCTGGACCTGCGTGCTCCGGGCCCAGGGACGCTATGCCAGACTGGTACCAGAAAGCAGGGGCTCATGTGGGCTGCTGCCTGTGCCCAAGAGGGCTGGTTGGTGCTGGAGTGCCAGCCCCGAGCAGGTGGCGAGGGTGGGATGGCTGTGTTTCCTCCCCCACAGCGAATGTTCCCTTGCTGAAGCTGCTTGGAGGGCAGGGGTGGGGAGTACTTGTGTTCATCTCATCAGTCTGGCTGGGTTTTCCCCAACTTTCTGGTCTCCGAGGTGCCCACCTCGGGGCAGAAGGGAGAGAGTTGGACCTTGGCTTAAGCAGATCTGAGAGGAGCTTGAGGCCCCTCCTACTGGGGCTGAGAATCCTTGTCCATCCCAGGTCTGGGGTCTGGCTCTGCTCCTTCTTGGCCTGGGTCCCCTACCGTGGCTCTGGTACCAACTTCATCTTGGCTAGGATGAGGGTCTACGGGGTGGAGGGGGCAGGTTCCTGGCTTAGACCAATACTTTCGTCCGCACCTCCTCAGGCATTACACCTCTGTTGCTCTGCCTGTTCGTTTGTTGGTGCCTCCACACATCAATTATCAGAGCAAAAGAAGCCAACAGGAACAAAAGTGTGTGCTGAACAACTTCATGTAGGTGAAGTTCAAGTACAGGCAACACTGATCCCTGATGATAGAGGTCATAATCATGGTTACCTGTGGGAGGTAGAAGAGGTTCCTGGGAACTCTTGGGTGATGAAATGTGACTCGGATGTGTACATTTGTCAACATGCATCCAGTGGTACCCTTAGAATCTACACATTCCACTGGATGAAAGTTGCCTCCCTTTTCTGTTTTTTCCTCTTCTCCCCCCCCACGTTTTTCTTTTTGAGATGGGGGTCTAATTATCTTGCCCAGACTGGTCTTGAACTCCTGGAATCGAGCCATTCTCCTGCCTCAACCTTCTGGCTGACTGGGTATCTAGGCATGTGCCACCCCACCCAGCTTCCATTTTCTTAAATGTTAAACATTTTAATTGCAGTGGGCAAGGAAGTGGGGTAGGTTGGAGGGCAGGGTGCTGCCCTGAGATTGTAGTTCAGTCAGTTGACACCGCCCACAGGTTCCAGAGAAGACGGGATGGAGGAGGCATGGAACTTGCTCCCACCTAGCAACCTCTCCTCACTATGTGACTTTGAGAAGGTTGCTCCCTTGGGATTAATAACACCTTCCTTGTAGTTTTGCATTGAGAATCAGAGGTTCTGTTTGGGGGAAACATTCGTTTGAGTGACATTATTCCATTTATTGCCAGCAGTGTATGGTTAAAAGCCCAGGCTCTTGAGTCACACTACCTCACTTCAAATCCCTGCAGCTCACCAGCTCGATGACCTTGGGAGGGTCACCCAGCTCAAAGTCAACCAGCTCAAGTCAAACCTCTCTGAGCCTCAGTTTCTTTATCTTTGATTTTGGGGTAATAGCTGTGGCAAGGATTCAGCGCAAAGCTTTTAGCGCTGGTTCCATGATAGCCTCTCAGTAAACCGGACAGCGCCTGTCGGCCAGGACCTCGGGCAGGAGGTCTCTGGTTGGGAGGCGAGAGGCACGGTAAATGGCGGTTGGTGGGAACATGCGCAAGAAGTTTCAGACTGAGGGTGGACCTCATGGGGGTTCTCAGAGCCGTTCACCTGTCCCATGCTTTTGATTATCGCAGATACCCACAGTTCTTGGGCATCGAACAAGGCAGGAAATAGGGGTGTGGGTACATCAGGGAGGAAGCTATTGGGCAGTGGACTGTATGGGGCGAGCATCGGAGTCCTGCAAATCCTCAGATGTGAAAAGGGACAGAAAGCAACAGCCCTCCGAGTTACTATCCTGAAGTGACCCCACAAGGAGGCTGGTCGCACGTCGCAGGACTTGAATGGCCGGCAGTGACAGCGCTCCACAGTCCCTCCTGGAGAGCTCTTTGTTCTGAGCCCTGGGAGTCGCGCTGGCGTTTCTTGGTCCGGGGTTTCCTTCTTCAGGACCCGCGGCCCGGGAGAGCACAAAACCTGCGAACAGCTCGCCGTTGTGTCGGACGTCGGGTCTCGGCGCCGGCACAGCGCTGGGCTCGCTGGAAGGGATCCTTCGGCTTGTCTCTGCTCCAGGGTGGGCGGGATTGACTGGCAGGGGGCGGGCTCGGGCGCCGGGACCCCGCTCGGGCGACGCCTTGGCCCCGCCCCTCCCCGCCCTCCCTCCGATTCATTGGCAGCCACGCGCGCGTCGGGGGTTGCCAGGGCGACGGGTCGCTAAGCTGCGAGTCAGTGCGAACTCTAGCCAGTCGGCCTCTGGCAGAGGCAGCGGGGGAGGCCGGAGGGCGGGCGGCTGAGCGCAGCGCTCGGCCCCAGGCGGGCGCCTCCTCCCGGCCCGGCACGGCCCCCCTCCCGGCGCAAGGGCCGGCCGGGGCGGGGGGCCCCTAAGCCGGCGCCGTCCCGGCCCCGTCGGGGCGGCCGAGGGGCGGCCGGGGCGGGGCGATGCCGGGCAGTGGTGGTGGCAGCGGCCCCGGCCGGGGCCCGTGACCATGGGCATCGCGGAGTCTACGCCGGATGAGCTGCCGTCGGACGCCGAGGAGCAGCTGCGCAGCGGCGAGCAACAGCTGGAGTTGAGCGGGCGGCGGCTGCGGCGGCTGCCCAGCGCAGTGTGCGCGCTGAGCCGCCTGCAGAAGCTGTACGTGAGTGGCACCGGGCTGCGCGAGCTGCCCGAGGAGATCGAGGAGCTGCGCGAGCTGCGCATCCTGGCGCTCGACTTCAACAAACTCGAGCGCCTGCCCGACGGCCTGTGTCGCCTGCCGCGCCTCACGCGCCTCTACCTGGGCAGCAACCGGCTGCTGGCACTGCCCGCCGACTTCGCGCAGCTGCAGAGCCTTCGCTGTCTCTGGATCGAGGGCAACTTCCTGCGGCGTTTTCCGCGACCGCTGCTGCGCCTGGTGGCGCTGCAATCGCTGCAGATGGGCGACAACCGGCTGCGCGCGCTGCCCGCGGAGCTGCCGCGCATGACGGGCTTGCGTGGCCTCTGGCTCTACGGTAACCGCTTCGAGGAGTTCCCGCCAGCGCTGCTGCGCATGGGCCGCCTGCATATCCTCGACCTCGACCGCAACCGCCTGGGAGGCTTCCCCGACTTACACCCGTTGCGCGCTCTGCGCGTCTTCTCTTACGACCACAACCCGGTCACCGGACCCCCGCGCGTCGCGGACACGGTCTTCCTTGTGGGCGAAGGCGCCGTGGAGCGCATGGCGGAGCGTGATGAGCCTACGCCGCGGCCGCTCCCCAGGCGCCCGGCACGGGCCTTTGAGGATGAGGAGGAAGAAGACCTGCTCATAGGCGGCGCTGGCTCCCGGGTCCTGGCGCACCCGGGGGGCAACCTCCGTGCTCTGGAAGGCCCTCCAGGACTGGGCACCTGAACCCCTGCGCTGGGTGGTGGGCTTCGGTCACTCTGGAAGGACGGCCTTCGGGAGACTATGGCTTCCTGGGTCTGTAGGACGGGTGGGGACCTACTTGGGGGCAGTGAAGAAGCCTCTTTGGGCTGGCTGTTGGGCACAGGCAGGCCTGGGGGCCATCTTCAGACACTCCTGGGAATAAGAAGACTGCCCCCTCGTGGATCTGGGCAGTCTTCAGACCAAGAAGTTTGGGCTCTGTCTCCTCCCTGATAGAGCCATTGGCAACAAAACAGGTGCCCGTTTCCTCCTGGAACCAGGGTCACCATGTCCACGCACGAATCATATCAGTCACTGAATCTGGATGCCCAGGGTACCCACCACCCTCCTCCTGGGGTTTGGATCTCCTAGGCCCACCTTTTCTGGTGCCAGAGCTGCTACCTCTGGGGTGAACTGTGTAGGGTAGAACTGCCCTTGGGGGGAGGTGCTGCCCAGGTCAGGGCCTGGGAGCCCTGGCTTGTGCCCAAGATAGAAGTAGGAGACAGATTGAGGCCTAAGGCCACAGCTGCCCCCACCTCTCACCAGGGCTCCTCATACCTAGCTCCTTCCTCAGGCGCCCTAATATTTGTATGGGGCCAAGAAGGCAGGGCTTCCTCCGCCACCCTTCCTTCTGGTCTCTTCTCCCAGCATGTACCTGGACTCTTGCTGGGCAGAGAGCTCTCCCTCCCTTTCCCACAGCTTTGAGCCTTCAGCTGTCAAGATTGAAAAGAAGCCACTGTGCCTCCAGGGCCTCCTGCACTGAAGAGAGGGGCTCTGTGCCTGGGAGGCTGCTCCAGGCCTCTCCTGCTGCCTGCACTCTCCATTCCCTTAAATGGGCACAGCCAGTGTGGCTGGCACAGCATGGGGCACGGGATGGGCACTGTGTGCCTCCACTCCGTCACCAGGGACAGCCTCAAGGGGGTGAGGAGAGGGGCCTTGCTCTGCAATTCCCAGGGCCAGCTCTTTCCCATCCAAGCAATAACAGGAGGAGGGGGCCAGGGCCAAGGACACTCAGGGACACTGTCAGGGGCAGTGGCCCCACATGTTAGTGTTTTCTTTAGGAAGAAAAAAAAAAACTGGCTGTATACATAAATTATATTTCTTGGAGAAAGAATGTGCATTTCCCACATGCCTGTTTATTTATAAGCCCTGGGAGCACCAGGTCCCACTGCCCCCATCCACGTGCCCCAGCTGTGTGTCAGGCCGACCCTGGCAAAAAGTCGTGTCCTGCCTGTCTGGGGAACAAATGCTCAGAAATGTCTTGAGCCATTCAAGGCTGGTTTCCCGTCATCTTGGGGTGACTTACTTCCTTCTCGGCTCGGCTTGGCTCGCCCCCTCTTTCAGTTCGGCTCTTGGATTTTCTGAAGCTTAATTTCCAGTTTCCTGGTTCTTGGGTGTTTTCCCACCAGCAGGGCTGACCTTTCTGTATTCTCTCAGTCGTGCTCCCCCCTCCTTCTCTGAGACTACACGTCTCCATTGCATCCTCCATTTACCTCTTCCTCTGTCTCCTCCATAGTCTTTTTTTTTTGTTATTCAGTTTCGGCATTTCTCTCTCCCCTCATTGTTCAGGGGGAAAATATTTAAAGAAAGGAAGAAAATTAAAATCTCAAACCTAGAGGCCCATCTCCCATGAGAAGATCCTGCAGGCCTCCATCACCATGGCAACAGGGGCTGATGTCATATGGGGCTAAAAGGTCAGGCCCTGCCCAGCAGGGCTGGCACACTGAGCTGGGCCCTGGTTAAGGAGGAGTCTGGGCCTGGATCTGGAACAGTCAGCTTGCAAGTGAGGGTGACGGCCATGCCGGGACAGAAAGAGGTGGAGAGGTGGGCAAGATCGGAGGAAGAGGGTCTGGGGCTTGGCTGCAGACCCTGGGAACATTCTGGGGTCCGGGAGGGTGGGGATCACTCAGGTGGGGTAGGAGCTGCAGCTGACCAGGGACTGTCCTCTTGACCTGTAACTTGTGTCACACAGGGGAAATTCCAGTCCTAGTTTTGCTATGACTAAGTGACCTGACTGAAGTCGTGGCCTGGCTGGGCCTCTGTTTCTCCATCAGTATACAAGGAGCTGGGTTTATTTAGAGCTGAGGCTACAGAACAATACCCCAAACATCCTGGTGTCCATCTACCTTCTTTTCATGCAGAATTAGCCAAGTTTCCTTCCTCTGTTTCCCTGTACTTCCTCCCTGCTGAGTCCCCACCCTCTAGGTCACAGCAAAGACCCTTCGATGTCCCGGGGGCTATCACAGGCACACAGAGCCCTCCCTTTTCGCGTGGCACCCTTCTCCATGGCTGTTTGCCGGCCAAATGGGGGCTGCCCGGCTGTTTCTCCCCAGAGCCAGGAGAGTTGTCAGGGCCTGGTGTGCTGTTCACTTGCTCCCCACAACAGGAGCCAGTTCCTTCTGGAAAGTGAGTCTGGTTAAAGCAGGTGCTGATGCCTGGCTTGAGAGAACTATTGAGGGTCTCCATTTCCACAGAAAATGAGGGAAACCAGGGAATCGAGGGAGCCACTGCAGAGTGCATCTGGGCATCCCACCTCCCCCTGGTACGGAGAGAGCACTGTAGAAGGAGTCTAGCACCCCTCACCCCACAACTTCCTTTGACATCCACGTTGGTCTCTGGGAAGCAGAGAAAATAGAGAGGTGAAGGGCTAGCTGCGTCTGTGGTTCCCCACATTGTCCTGGGGGCAGTCAGAGATGGGTGGGGAGCAGGGCATGAAAGCCCCAAAGAGTTGTGTTTATGCAAGGGATGCAGGGGAGAGGCCAAGGGCATTTGGTGGTCAGAGCAGGAAGGAAGGCTGTGGGAACTGAGATGAGAAAAGAGCAGGGGAGGTGGCGGCCACAGGGCCAGAAGGGTAAGTGACTTGCCCATCAACAGATGTGTGGACTCCCAACCCAGGGCTCACTCCACACACTGCTCTGCCCTTGATTGACATCAGGTCTTTTAGTGGAATGGATGAGAATTCCAGGCTGTGGCCACCCTCCCCACCCCTGCCACTGCACCCAAGCCTTCAGACAAGCAGGCCTCCTGGCCAGCAGAACAGTGCGGAGATGAGGGGCGGGGAGGATCGTTTCCCTGCTTCCCCCACCCCCAGGGGCTTGGGATAGGGGGACAAACAGGTACCTGGGAGCCAGGAGTCCTGCCTCTAATGCTACCAGCAGGCTTTTTCAACCATTTGTTCCAAAGCTTCCTCAAGACACCCGGGCACTGTTGTTCTGAAGACGGACATTTATTAGCACACCCAGGCGTACCACATAGAACAAGTGTTCAGACAGGGATCTCTGCCCAGGGGGCGCACAATCTAAACAAGACACAACACACACGCACATAGGCACATACATGCACGCACACACATGCGGGGACAGAGACATGGGGAGTGCAGTGTCTTCACGAGAAACGTGTTCAGGGGAGCCACGGGTCGCGGTCCTTCTGGCTGCCTTTGTGGGGGAGGGGGAGGAGAGTAGGACAAGGCCTTCCAGGGAGCACTGTGGACTAGGAGGGTCTTGCAGGAGAAAGAAAACACTAGAGAGCAGCGGTTCCAGGCACAGGGAGGGGTGGGCGGGTCGCTCAGAGCAGGCGGATGAAGACAGATCGAATGAAGTGAAAGGGGTACTTGCACATGTAACCAAAGAAGTGGAAGGCCGGACAGACAGTCCAGGGAAGAGGCCCTGAGCCGTGGTTGGGGCTGAGCCGACTTCCACGGGGCTGTTCTCTGAGAGCCCCAATAGAAGCTCCTTCCGCCAAGGGAGTGCCCCTGAGGCTACTTACCTGACCCCAGGGCTCCCTCCAATCTCTGAAACAGAGATCTGAAGGCAAAGAAAAAAACATTTTTTTTTCTTTCTTTGTGGTGCTGGAGGTGGAGCCCAGGGCCTCCTGTGCTAGGTAATCTCTCTACACCTGAGCTACATCCCCAGACCACGACCAGCTTGGAAAAGGAACATTAAAACCAGGTTGTAGGAAATGGAGGGGGCAGAAAGGGAGAAGGTGGGCAGCTTTGGTGGAGGAACTTCAGGGCAGCTCAGGAAGGCGGCTGCCAGCCCCAGGAGCTGGGGAGCAGGAAGTGTGTGGCCCCCTTTAATCCAGAGTGGGGCAGGGGCCAGCAGGTGGACATGTGACCAGAGGTGCCAGCATTCCTTTTGTCCTATGTCTGAAACAGATGTAATGCCTCCCTTCTGAAGTCCCCTGAGAACTAGCAGGCCTGCTGCCCCTGGGCGGTGCAGGGAGGCTGGGATTATTGCTTCTGAACTCCGAGAGCAGAGGGAGGAAATCGTTGCGCAGGGCCACGCAGGCTGGCATGAGATAGGACCGCCCTTCCCAGGCTCCTCGGCTGGGGCTTGCCGTGGGCTCTCTCGAGTGGGAGAGATTTTTCTAATCCTAAATAATTAAACTAGAGAAAATGGTGGAGAGAGGCCACAGGTCTAGCCAACAGACCCAGAGCTCTCCCGTCCTTTACCCTGCAGGAATCAGGAAGGGGACACTGGACCGGAAACCACCGCAGCTTCTTAGGTGGTAGTGGAAGGTGAAGGGTCCCGCTTTGGTTTTCTGACCTACTTGGAGGATAGCAAGCCTCCCTTGGGAACTGAGGGAGGGGATGTCCAGTGGGGTGGGTAATCAAGGGGCACCCCTGAGGCCTATAGGAGACTCCTCTCCCAATAAGCCTCCCACCTGATGTGGGAGATGGAGCTGCCTTTGCTTCTGAGGCAGCTGGTCGGGTCATAGTCTGGATCTGAAGATGGGCGGGCAGCTCAGGAAGGGCCAGGTCACCAGTGAAGTCCCAGAGGTGACAAGCTGAGGAGGAGAGACTCAGCCCCAGGCTCCCCATCCCCTCACCCAGCTGCTTCTCCCTGGGGAGGGAACAGGCTGGGACCCACAGAGGAAAGAGCCAAGGCCCTGCTTTTTCACGATCCTTTATTAATCAGAACAGGCCTTGCCACAAAAAGCAGGGCCGGTTCCCACAAAAATATGATTTTGCAAAGAGGAAATCTTGCTGGCTTAGAGGGTGCGTGTGGTGGAAAAATTTTGTATGTTTTTTTTTTTTTCTTCTCCAGTTTTTTCTTCATTTCTCTTTGCTGCAAAAATTTTTTTTTGTGGAAGTGGGTTTTTGTTTTATTTTTTATAAAACACTTGCGCTCAAGGACTCAAACACAATACAAACAGCGGCCACCCATCTCCACCCCCTGGGGCCCCAGCTGGGCTGGGCATCCCCCCTTGGCTTTTTTGTGGCTGTATTCCTTGGTCCCTGGCCTGGCCTCTGGTGCCTGAAGGCAGGTGTGGGGGTCCTGGGGCAGGTAGAATTTGTACAGCAGTTACAGTGGGAGAGATGGTCACAAGAAAGGAACAAGGTAAGAACTAAGTCTAGGGTGCCCACAAAGGTGGTATAGATGACACTGAGGGGGGCTGGAACACAGTGAAGAGACAGTGGGCCCTGGAGGCCTCGCTGTCCCTGGAGGCTCTGTGGGGGAAGGGCAGGTGGGCCTTGCTCTCAGCCTGCGGTAATAATACTTTGCTCCAGGGTAGCACCTTCAGAGTCCTCCTGCTTTGACCCCCAGATCAGGTGACGGCCTCACAACCTCCCCATGAGGTAGGTGAAGTATTATTACCATCATTTTACAGATAGGGAAACTGAGGCCCAGGGAGTGTGGGTGACTTGCCCAGGATCCTGGGACGGCGGCAGGGCTCTGGTGCCCTCCCTCGCCCTCAAGTTCCCCCATTCCTTGCTCTCTGATCGCCCTCGACTGTCCTGTCTCCACCCCAGATCACCTGCTGCCTCTCGTGCCAGCCCACCTGGCCCTCAGACCACCACTTGCAGACCCTCACCGGCTTCCGGGAGCGAGCCCCAGCAGCCCGGGGGTGGCGGTGGCGGTGGGGTGTTGGGGAACCCAGGCGGGGGCATCTGCGTGCCCGCCTGGGGTCCAACTGAGAGCGGACTCTGCCGGGGAAGCTCTCTGCATGTGATTGGCTAAGAGTTCCGTGGGCGGGGCTCGGGCAGGGGATGCTGTGGCTTCACCGCCTCCGTGTGAACTGGGTACCGAGGGCTCAGGCTGGCCAGGGGCCCTGAGTGGGGCTCGCTGCCTCGCCACTCGCCACTCGGGGGTGGTGCATTGGAAACCCTGCGGATCCGAGGGAGGGGCGGAGATTTGCTAGGTCCCTCGGCCTCTCAAAACTTCTGCCTTCCTACTTCCACACAGCCTCCAGAGACCCTGCTGGGGACTGCTCCCCCAAACCGACCTGTTAGGGCAGACCCCATTTAAAGCAAAGCTAGACTAGAGGAACATTTGGATTTACAAGGAATGTGGGCGACTATTTGCTTTACATTATTAGCATTCTTCACGGTTCACCTACTAAGTATGATAGTCCTCCGGATCCCAGGGGCAGGGACAGGGACGGGGTGGGGGCGGTGGGGGGGCACATTTTGACATGGGCAAAAGGTGGCCTGACTATGGCGTAGAAGGAACGCTCAAGGGGAAGCCCGCGGAAGGAAAGTGGCTTCCGAACGTCTATGCTTTCACTGTGCTCTAGATGTGGGGACCCTGTGCGAATTCTCCCTGGGGTGCCAGGCCCATCCTGGATAGAACTGTCGTGCAAGACCGTGACCACAGACGTGGTGTTCTGGCGCCACCTGGCGGTGCGTCCTGCGAATGTCCGGCCCAGGCACGTGGAACCCCAGGATTTGAAACTGTCACCAGCTGGGTCTTGTATCAATACACGGCCAGCGAAGGGATGAGAGGGCTTAAGCAGGGATCATTGTGAAATCTGCTGTCTCCAAGGAGAAGCCGGGTCTAGTCTCAGCCATAGCTGGGGAGGAGAAACCACAGCTTCTTGGTGTGGGGAAGTCTCAGAATTCCTGGAACGGTCCCTGCTTATTTGCCTGCGGCGGTGGGAGGGCCAGAAGGAGCTCTTCTGGAGGCCCAGGGAGGGGTGGGGAAGGTGAGGAGACAGGTGATGGAAGATCAGAAACGACTCAGAGGATGGGGAAGGAAAGGGAAGGTGTCGCGCACCAGGGGGGTTGAGGGGTCCGGGAGTGAGGAGGGGGCGGGGAGTGAGGAGGGGGCGGGGAGTGAGGAGGGGGCCGGGTCTGCACAGGCAGGGAGGGAGGAGGAAGGGTGGGGAAGCTGAGAGCATGGAGCGAGGTTCCAATTTGGCTGCAATCCGTGACCTGGAAGGAGGGGGGAGTCTGGGTAAAGGTGTTGGGGAAGAGCTAGTGGGGGATTGGGACCCCTGAGCAAGAGGGGAGCAGGTGCATCCTGGCGAAATGCTGTGCACACAAGAGGTGCCTAAAAGTTGTGAACGGATGTCCAAGAGATGAAGTCACTGGAGGATTCTGAGCAGAGGAGGTCCCTGAGGGGACAGGGTGAGGAGAGGGGGATGGCAAACAGGCAGCTGCCCGTCTGCCCCTCTCCCCTCCTCCACTGGCCCTGACCCCCAGCCTAGACCTCTCCAGACCTCCAGCCCCGGCCTGCCTTCACGAAAGCTCGCTTTCCCACAGTCTTAGCACTGCTGGCCCCAGGGGGACAGGGAGCAAGCGCCCCCACCTTTCTCTCTCTCACACACACAGACACACACACACAGTGGACACAACACAAGTACACAGGCCCGGGCTCCAGGACCCAGGAGCGGGCTATACACTACCCTTGGCATTCAGGGCCCAGGCGGCACCTGAAACTGCCCTGGGGCTGGGCCTGTCTTGGCTGAGCCAGGGCCAAACGCCCCGGCTCCAGTCTCTCGGGCCCGCAACCACGGCTGTAGGAGGGGCGGCTTCTCTCCACTCCAGGCACTGCCTTAAAGAAAACGGGGGCCATGCCCACCTGGCGGGCCTCTGGAGGGATCTGCCCGTCTGCCCGCTGGCTTTCGAGCTCTCCCCCACTTCTTTAGTATCAGCAAGTCAGGAGGGAAAGGGGCAAAGCAGGAAAATGGCTCCCAGAGCCCCGCCCTGAGCTGGACCGGTGCAGGGTGGGGCTGGTGCTTCCTAGAGTGAGGCCCCATTGAGTCCCGGGTCCCCTCCCTAGCTGAGCCCTCAGGGTCCTCCCCTCACCCCTGGCGGCACAGGGGCAGGCCAGGCATTGTGCATAAAGTGGGTGAGGGCATGATGGGGACCTGGGCCTTTGCCCCCTGGGCCTCCCGTGGCCCCACTCAGGCCTTGAGCTGGTGCCACTGGGCCACAGGCTGCCGGGGACGGGCAATCATGTCCTTCCAGTGCTTCACCTCCCCTGGCCCACTCTTCCAGGACAGGTAGATCTGGGGAGAGAGGGAGGAAGATGCATTAGGCCCGTCTCAGGCTCTAACTCCTGCCCCCACCAGCGGCCGTAGTGCCAACCAACCCCACAGAAGATGTCCTTGGTGGGGCCCCACCTCGGGAGCCCCGGCCTGCCTGGCCCTTTGAAATCAGCCTGTGGCCTATTTTGCAGGGGAGGGGGCAAAGGCGGCAGTGGAGGCCGTCTGTGTCCATGGCCTTCCCTGCCCTCCTGGACACTGCCTAGCTCACCAGGACTGCAGGCGCTCCCACCTCCTGGGGACCTACCCACCAGGCACTGAGCTGGGGCTCTGTATCTGTAGAGCACCGCCTCCTTATAGCTGGGAGCAAGGCACAATGACATTCCCAGCCTCACAGTCACAGGGGTTTAAAGTGGTGCAGAGGGGTTTCAATGCAGGTCTTGGGGCCTGGACTCCCAGCCCCATCCTGCCCAGCCGCTGTGTTAGGGCCTTCACATCTTGTGGGGCTGTGTGTGGGGATCTCCAGAACCCCCCAGGGCAGACCCAGCTGACCACAGCCTGGAGAGTGCACTGTTCCCAGTGCGGGGAAAAGGAGTGGGTGCTATAGGACACCTGGTCAGCACCCCTCAAGGGTGTCAAGATCCCAGACAAGAAAGGAAGACTGAGAAACTCTCAGAGGAGACCAGGGACATGACGACTCAGTGCCATGTGACACCCTGAACTAGATCCTAGAACAGAGAGAGGATATTGATGGAAAAACTGGTAAGATACAAAGTCTGAATTTTAGTTCCTCGTAAGATCCTCAGGCTGTGAGGAGTGTACTATCTTCATGTGACAGACTGACAATGGGGAGTAGGGGCGAGGGGCACATGGGAACTATCAGTACCACCTCTGCTACTTTTCTAAAAATCTAAAACTATTCAAATAAAAAGTATTTTAAGTGTTGGGGGTGGGGGAAGAGCAGGGCATGGTGAGGTATGCCTGTAAAGCCAGCGACTTGGGAGGCTGAGGCAGGAGGATCAAAAGTTTGAGGCCAACTTGGGCAACTCAGCAAGATCCTATTACACAATAAAATAAAAGAGGACTGGGGATGTAGCTCCTGTGGTAGAGCGCTGGGTTCAAGTTCTGAGCGGGGGGTGGGTGGGGAGGGAGAGAAAGGGAAAGAGAAGAGGGAAGGGAGAAAGAGAGAAAGGGTTAAAAAAAAAAGATGGGGCGAACCCCAGCTCTGCCACATACGGGTGGCGAGGCCTCCCTGAGTGTTGATGGTGGCTGCCTCGTACACAGTTTGAGATGGTGAGTGTCGCGGCTCTGTGGGCACGTGGTGCATAGTAAACCCTCTCAGTGGTGGGTTCTGTGTCTATAGCCGGCTGGCTGTCCACTCCCAGAGGGTCACAGGGCTTGGGGGCCACACGGGGAAAGGTCCTCATTTGCCACCTCCGTCCAGCATGGTGCCCATAGCCTTGAGCTCTGCTGCACCGATAAGAGGGCAGCTTCCTGGCTTCCGAGGGCTGAGCAGGGGCTGGAACTCAGAGGGTTGCCTAAACTCCCCAGGCCAGAGCCACAACAGATCCGGGGCTGGGGACACAGCTCAGCTGGTAGAGGGCTTGCCTGGCATGCACCAGGCCCTGGGTTCAGTCCCCAGCACCACCACATACACACAAAAGAACAGCTCTGCCTCTGCCTGGGTTCAGTAACAGAAAGAAGGCCCGTTGCAAAAGGACCTGCCCTTGGTATCTCAGGAACACCCAGTTCCCAAAGGTGAAGCTTCAGAAGATCCTAGAAACAGATATGGTTTACACGTCCCCTGGCCTGGGCTGGGCCTGGGAGGCTCAGCAGGCCCTGCCCAGATGTTGGAATATGGCTGGTCACGCGCCCTGGGCCAGACTTGTGGCAGGCAGGGCCAGCTCGCCTCTGTGAGGCCAGACGCCTCCCTTGCCTCCATCCCTAGCTGAGGGTGGCCCCCAGCTCAGCCCCCTTCCCTGCCCCTTCCGAGCTGACTTCCGGGCCCACCCTGTCAACCCCGAGCCACATACACACACAAGGACATCCTTCCGTGTTTTCCCCCGACAAGGCCATGGCCTCGATCATCTGTTTCACCCTCGCTCACGCTTCCTGTCCTCGTCACTGGCTCCCCCCGTCAGCTCCTGGACAAAATGCACAAGCCCTGAGTAGGGGGTGCCTCTTCAAAGATGACTTTGATCCTGGCAGCAGCTACAGGTATGCTCCCAGGACTGTGCTAAGCCCTGGCCCGGGCATCTCATTTAGTTCCCCCGCGCGCACTGTGTGGTCAGGAGAATTAAACGAGAGGAGAAAACCAGGCTCAGAGAGGTGCCGCCTGCTCGCGGTGGAGCTGGAGGGCTGCGGGTAGGTCTGCCTGCACCAGGCCCTGGGTTTGATCCCCAGCAAAACCAGAACAAGTGGTGGGGCTGGGCACTGGGCTCAGGCAGGCTGGCTTCTGAGCCCACGCTGTCCACACTGAGCCACATACAAACACAAGGACAGACATTTCAAAGTAGAAAAGTGGACGGGTTTATGCCAGAGAATCACCTCCTAGAAAAACTCAAGGCCAGGAATGGATGTGTGGATTAGCAGGCGGGAGGAGAAGGTCACCTTCAATAGGGAGGACCTCTACCTATCTTGGGCAATTCTTCTCTCACCCTGGAAAGTCCTGTAGCCCCATCTTATAGATAAGAACCCTGAAGCTCAGAGAGGGCAAGTGGTTTGCCCAAGGTCACCCAGCTGTGAGTGGGCAGATCAGGTGGGACCTGAGGTTAGGTCTTTGGAGTCTGAGGGTAGCTCTGGAAACTGCCCCACACAGCTTGTCCTCTGACGCAGTCGGGGGCCTGTCTGAGGAGCCTCATTTCCCTGCTACTCCCTTCTTCCCTCCCTCCCAGGGGTCTGACCTGAGCTGAGCGAGCCCCAGGAAGATGCCTGGGGGGGACCTCGGGAAGGTGCCATCTGATGCCCTCATTTTTCCCTGAGGTGGGAAGGACTGACCCACTCTGGTGTCCAGCCTGCTGGGGGCCTACCTTGCCTATGACGTCGTTGCGGCTGAGCTTGTCCTTGTCCATGACGGTGATGACGATGGTCGTCTCCCTCAGCTTCTCCGTGGGGATGTCGAAGGCGAAGGACTCGTTGAAGATGGGGTTCAGGTTCCTCTTCATGGTCACCGTCTTCTTCTTCTCCACCCGCTTGTCTTTGTACATCAGCCACACCTTCACGTAGGGGTCTGGGGAAGGACGGGAGGGTTAGGGGGACAGGGTGGGGGGCCCTAGGACCCTCTCCTCCTGCCAGGTGTGGAAGCCAAGGCGGGCGGGGGGCGCTGTGTGCTTCCCCCTCAGGGCCAGGCCAGGCCCAAGACAGGATCCGGGGGGATCAGCAGACCATCGGGAGAGTCAGAGGGGACCTTGGCTGTCAGCCACCCAGAGCCACCTGCTAACATCCACGAGGAAACCCAGCCCCAGAGGGGCCAGGTGCAGCCCGAGCTCAGAGACAAGTGGCATCAGGATTTGAACCCAGGCCTCCCCAATAGAACAACAGTCTTGTTCTCCCCAAATCCATAAAGGACAGGGTCCGAGATGTTGCTGTCCCTGAGGATCATCCAAAGGGGGCCCCCAACGTCTCTAGGGTAGAGGAGCTGGGACCGGAATGGAGGTGTGGGGGTCAGGGAGGAGGGCCGGCGGCGTTCCGAGTCAGAGCCTCCCCTGGCCCGCCCGCCTCCTGCCTCCAGGAGCCCCAGCACCTGATGTGCCCCCGATGTCCATGGCTTTGAGGTTCCGGGCTTTGATGATGTTCACGATGATGGAGTTGGCAGAGGGGTTGTAGCAGAGAGACAGGAGCAGCTCCCCTCGGCTCCCCTGGGAGGGACAGGTGAGGGATGAGGCTGGGCCTCTGGCCTGACCTGGCACCCACCCCTCTGTCTGCCATTGTTGTCACACCGCGTCCCCTCCTCTGGCAGGTCTCTACACGCCTGCCCCCAGACTCCCCACTTCCTTAACAGAGCCCCGGTTCTTCCCCACAGCGCAGCGAGTCGCTGAGGGCTGAGGGACAGTGCTCGGACCCTGATGGGACGGCAGCTCCTTGGGGACCGCCCGCCTGCACCCCTCTCCCAGCCCGGCTGGCGGACTAGGGTGGACCTGCTAGCCCTGACCAGGCAGCCCCCTCCAGCCAGAGGCCCACGGGGGAGGCCTTACACTCCCATCGCTGCATGGCTTCAGATCCTTCCAGAAGGTCTGCATCTGGGTCAGGTCCACCTTGTTGAGGGGGATGGACACCTCCCCGATGGGGTCATTACGGCTGAAACGGTCGTAGTCCAGGACTTGGAGGTAGAGGACCCTCTGTACCACCTTCTCGTAGGGAAAACCTGAGGGACAGACGTGAGGTGAAGGAGGGACAGCAGGCCACACAGGCAGGGCCCAGGAAGGGAGGCAGGAAGGGAGGCTCCAGGGAGGGGAGACTTGTGTCCTCCTGCTGCCACGACACCCAGGACGGCAGGCAACACCTGGGTGCAGTCAGGGCTTTTCGAGGTGCTAGTAAGAGCTGCCACCGGCCATGTGAACCCCTCAATGGCTCCTCTTTGTTGGAGTGTCTTGTCCATTTTACAGACGAGGAAACTGAGGCTCCGATGGCTTAAATTACCTGTCCAAAGTCCCGTGGCTTACAAACAGCAGGAGTGGGGCATCCATTCAGTTACCACGTGTCCGTCCCAGTGACGGGCGTCTCTGAGCTACCACTGCCATCATCCTGAGGCAAGTCTGGGCAAGTGGCTCTGTCTGAGGCAGACCAGGCTGCCAGCAAGTCCCCTGGGGGACCGAGGTTGGGGGTGGAGAAGCAGGAATGGACTGGGGCCCCGGGACACTCCTTCCCCTTCCAAGGTGGCCTGTCCTTCCGTTCTTCCTGAGCAGATCCTGCAGCCCTCCCCTCCTCCGCGCCACCTCCCTGTCCAGCCACCTCTTGCCTAGACAGCCGCAAGAGTCTCCAGATCGCTCCCCCACGTCCGCGCTTCCTCCGGGTCCATTCTCAACGCAGTGGCCGGAGTGATCTTTTAAAAATAGCAGCACATCACAGCACTCTCCTGCCCGGAGCCTTTCAATGGTTGCCGGTGCACTTAGAATAAAAGCTGGGCACCCTACCTTGGCTTCGAGTCCTGCCACAATTTGGCAGCTCCTGCTCGTCTCCTGACCACTCAACAATGACAGGCTGCAGCCTCCTTCCTGGTCCTCTTCCTGCCTGGCCCCCACCGCACCCGCTGGCTTACTCCCATCCTTCAGGCCTTAGCTGTGTCCTGACTTCGCGGCTGGGTGGGACGCCCCGGTGCACGGGCGCTCTCCTTTCCGCCAGCTGTGAGAGGTTTAGTCGTCTGACTCGCTAGGCTGGGATTCCCAGAAAGGCATCCCTGTGATCGCCCACCAGACCCTGGCATCTAACACCATTTCTGGCACATAGTAGGCACTTGTTAAGAGGATAAATAATTGAACAGATGAATAAGTGCCAGGGGAATAAATGGTCTGCCGGAGCAGCAGGAAGGTGCTGGGGTGCCAGAGGAGCTGAGGTGCAGGAGGTGGGCGGGAGGGGGAGGGGAGGAGGAGCCACAGGAAGACGGGAGCCAGGAGTCAGTGTCCCCCCCCCCCCCAGGCTTAGAGGTGGGGCCGGCCTTGCGGGTGGAAGGGCACAGGCCACCCTGGACGCCTGGGGGGCTGAGATCCTGAATGAGGGGTGAGCAGGAAGGATAAGGAGCCAGAGGATAAGGCTCAGAGTCTTTACTCTTGTCCTAGGTTGGGGAGGGGGAAGGAAGGGGTCAGTCCCCAGCCTGACCGGTGGAGAAGCTGCAGGGAAGAGCTCTGGAGGGTTCCAGCACCTTCACCCAGAAACAGCAGAGGCACAAAGAGGCACTGGCAGGAGCAGGGACAGGAAATCCTCTGAAATCATACAGAGTCCCTGTCCTCCTATTAAGGGGGACTGGGTCTTGCTCATCTTGGAGGGCCTCAGGGATCTTGCCCAGGTGACCCTCGGCATCTATTTGGGTGAATGCACGTGGACAAGTGTTCTGGGGACGCTGGCAGCGCTGGAGTCCACTCTCTTCAACACCAGAGGAGGCGGGCTCTTCTCCGGCACACTCCTGCTCATTCTCCAGGACCCACCTTGAATGGCCCCTCTTTGGGGAAATTGGCACCGCCAAGGGAAGCCCGTACCGGGTTCCTGCAGCGGCTGACATGCTGGGTGTGGCCAAGTCTCAGCCCCTCTGTGTCCTCCATTAGAGCAGTAACGTCTCGAGGGCCACAACAGGCCTCATCCTTTTCTGAGCTCCCAGTTCCCAGTTCATAATCGACGCTGGGTGCGTTTGTGGAAGGGATTGGGGGCCGTGGCTTGCTCCATCATCCTCGCCCTATCAGCTGGCCACATATCCCTCCGGATGGCCAAACCTCTGGCTAGCTGTACCATCTCAACTGGACCCCGTGCTGAACAGGGAGGAGGGGACCTGCCAACACCTGAGCTCACCCTCCCTGACTTCGTGGGTGAACTGAGGGCCATCTTGCAGATCTGGAGGGGGCCGAAAGTCCTGGACACCCATTGGGGAAGAGTCCCTGCAGGTTCTGGAAATCAGGGGACCGGACAGTGGGAGCCATTGGGGTTTATTCTCACGGGTTGAACCAGGCTCCTGGGAGAATTATGGCCTCTCTAAAGGGGGTCCCTGGGGTAGAAACTGCTCCTGAGCACGCAGCCAGCCTGGTGGCATTGATGCCACCAGGTTTCAGGAGAGAGGAAGGACTTTTGCCTCAGTGGCCTCCTGGAGCCAGAGGACAAGGCTCAGAGCCTTTACTCTTGTCCTAGGTTGGGGAGGGGGAAGGAAGGGGTCAGAGACCAGCCACAGAATGTGTTTAACCAACGGCCGTCAGCATTTTCTGAGTGCAGGGCCCCGTTCTGAGTGCTTTTCACACTTTAGTGATTTGTTTGATACTCGCCCTTATTATCTCTTTTACAAATGAGGAGACCAGGTACAGAGATGTTTAGGAAATTACCCAGGGCACACAGCTAGTAAGTGGAAGAGCTGGGATCCAAACCCACACAGTCCAGGCCAGGCCTGTGCTCTTAACTACTGCACTCTGGGTGCCCCGGGACACGCCGTCTCTGAATGCCGTGGGTGCCTCCTGCCTGTCCAGCCCTCCCCAGGATGAGGCCCTCCTTGGCCTCTGGGTGTGAAGCTGGCTCCTTCTGGCTCCCGAGACCTGATCCAGCTACACACAAAATGCATCGGGTTGACTGGGCCGAGACAGGTGCCTCTAGGGCGTGTGTGAGCACTTACATGCACACATGTATCTGTCCATGTGCACACACGTGTGCACACACATAGACCGGCTTGCCCGTGCTCGTGCACCTGTGCGCCCCCAAGTGTGCGTATGCGCCTGTGCCCGTGGCCACGCGGGCGGTGGGGTGGGGAGGAGGGGGTGGCGGGGAGGGGGCGCCGGTCTCACCTTCAAAGAGGAAGGTCTCGTTCCAGTGGGGGTTCAGGTTCTTCCGCTTCACCTTGGTCTCCAGCTTGTGCTTCTTGTCCGGCAGCAGGTAGATCTTGACGAAGGGGTCGCTGGTGCCGCTGAAGTCCTTGGCCGGCAGCTCCTGGGCCTTCATGATCTTCACGGTGAGCGTGGACTCCTGGAAGTTGTAGCCGACGCTGAACTGGATCCTGCCCAGGTTCTCTCGGCTGCAGCCCTCATGGGCCTCGTCCTCCTCCGAGCCTGGGGACAGCTGGGGGCGGGCGAGAGGCAGCAGGTCGGGAAGGGCTCTGCTCCCCGGGGCCACCTGCCACCCAGCCTGGCTGAGAGGCCTTGCTGTGCTGGAGGCGGGTCCCGCTGCCACCAGCTGCTCTTTCCTGCTGGCCACACATGGGGCTGGCTGGAGGTGGTGGCCCAGCCCGGACTCATGGCCGGAGGAGGGGGTTCAGGCCAGCGAGCAAGTACCTGGACCCAGGTCTCTTAAGGAGAGAGGGAGGCGGATCCAGGAACGGCCCCCGCTTCTGAGCCCCGGATCTGTGTGTAGAGACCCCCTCTCCCACCTCCTGTCACAGTCCTGGGTCAACCCACTCCAAGTGCTGGCCACCACAGCTGCCCTCATCTCCCCAGGTCGGGAGGCCTCTGCCTTGGGGCGTGCGGGTCCCTGGGTCCCCTCCACTCTCCCTCCTTCCCTGGCCCTGTGGGCCCTGTGGACATGCTGACCCAAGCCTGGGCTGAAAACAGGTGGGAGGCTGCTCACAGCTTCAAGAGCTTAGCCCGGTGTTTCTGACGAAGGCGACTCTCTGGGGTGCTGGGGTGATGCAATTTACTAAATCAGAAAGGCGAGCGTTCCGCGGGCGATGTCTATTTGTGTGAGGCAGCGTCACCAGGGAAATGAAGAATACAGATCTGCCCCTCCCTGTCCCCAGGGAGTCTGATTGGATCAGGCTGGGTGGGCCCTGGCATCGATACTGTCTCCAAAGTGCCTCCGATGGCCGCACTGCGTGCCGGGCTCAGGACCACTGGAGGGGACTGCACCTGCCCCCGGTGCCCACTCTCAGGGCGGGCGCTTGGCAGCCAGGGACTCAATAGGAAGTCCTGGGGAGGGTGATTCCCACCCGACGTGGGAAAGTCGGCAGAGCCCGGGGAGGTCTCCCTGTCCAGGGTCTGAAGTGTGGCTACACAGAGGGGGCATCTGGGCAGGCTTGAAACCCTGCCACTTCCAGCTGCTGGGGTCTAGACCCATTAGGTCCACTGGCCCCCTCCCTGCCTCTGCTGATTAGATGGGAGCCAGGAATTGGACCCAGGGAGCCACTGTTCAGACAAAGCTGCAGGTGGCTATCTCTTCTCCACCACGGAAACCTCCACATCCCCTCCTGCCTCCTAGAGTGGCGGCCACGGGCTCTGAAGTGCTCCATGATACAGGAAATAGTAATGCAGATAGGGTGCACCTACCATGGCAGACGACTCTTACGTCACCTTCTTACTGCCGGGCCAGGCAGTTGTCACCGCTCTCTAGCTGAGGAGACTGGCTCAGAGAGGTTAAGTCACATGTCCAAGATGGCACAGCAGTATGAGCCCTCTCTGACTTGAAGGCCTGCTCCTTCCACCAGAGCAGGCCCACACCCTAGGGGGATAGGAGACTCCCCCCAGCCAGCAAAGTCTTCCCTGTGCCAGGTGAGAAGCTATGGATCAGCTGCCTGCCACCCCTGCCCTGTGCCAGGTGTCCCACCCTCACTCCTTACTCCCAACAAGGCAGGCACAACTGTGTTCCAGTTAGGGTTTGGGGCACAGAGAGGTTGGGTAACTTGTCTCAAGCCACCTTGCCCGAATGGTGAAGCGGAACCTGCACCCAGGTGGCACCCAGGCGTTCTGAGCACTGGCACAGGTGGGCAGGGGTGCCAAGCAGCCTTTGCTGGTCTTCCTCACAGTGGAAGCCTGGACCCTTGGTTGACCAGATAGCCCTGGAGCTCCAGCCCAGGCCCTCTGAGGACACGGCCACCCGACCAGGGTCAGCTCATGGGGTCCTCTTCACCTTGGACCTCCGCTTCTGCATCTGCAGAACGGGTGCCACGGGACAGAGCTGGTGAGGTTCCTGGGAGGTTTAGATGGGTCCCTGTTCCTTCCACAGTCCTCCTCTGTAGCCTGGTCCCCTGGCCCAGGCACCAAGAGCCTGGGGCATCCCATGGGTAGGCAGGGCCAGCAGGGCCACTCACCTTCCCTTCTAAAGTTGGGGTGCAGTCATGGGTGACTAGAGCCCCAGCTGAAGTCCTTTGGCCACTTGGCTCTTTGCTCCCCAAGAGGGTGGTCTAGAGGAGTCCTAGGTGGCTTTCACATCAGAAAGTGCCCACTCCCAGCTTCCTAAGCCACAGCCCTGAGCCCTAAAGAGCTCTCTTCCTGGCACCCAGGCTGGCCACCCCATCCCAGCCCCTGGGAGGTGCTGCCTGAGCCCCTTCCCCAGGAGTTAACCCCCCAGGTCACCCAGCCAGGCCCTGGGCACCTCAGATGTCAGGGTGGTCTCGACACCCTCCCCTTCCCCTCTGCTGGTCGGCTCTGGGGGCCTGACTCCTGTCTCCTGACTCCAAGCCTCTGCAGGTTAAAGTCACAGGGATTTATTCTCCTGCTTATCTTTACAGTCACTGTTAATGCCGATGACCTGGCGCTGGCCTACGACTGGGCAATTAGACTCTGCCCTCCCACCTCTGGGCATCTGCTGAGCACAAGAGGGAGATGGGCCTGCACTTCCTTCCGCTGCCACGCCTGTGGGCTCCTCCCTGAGGGCAGCAGGGGGCAGGCAAGCTGGCTGGGAAAGGGCTGTCCCTTCTGGGAACCTGGCTACTGGAAAATGGAACCAATTACTGGGCGGTGGTAGAGGCAGGTGGGCTGTGGCAAGGGGTGTCCAAAGCAGAGGATGACCAGGGCTGTCTGAACAGGTAGGGGAGACGGGAGGGAGATGGTGCAGGGCCAGGCCTGTGGGAGTCTGTGGCTGGCGAGAGATGGGGGTCCAGAAGCCACCGGATCTGGGATGGGAAGGTTCTGATGCCCTAGCCTGGGTCCAACAGAAACGTGGACCCTCCAGCCTCTAGAGCCCACGACTGGAAGTCGGCCTCTTACCAAGGTGGCCTGCGGTCTGTGTGCACATGGGAACTTGGGAAACGCCAGGCTAGCAAGGGGCAGCTGGGGTGGCTGGTTAGAACTGGCTGCAACCCTAAATGGCAGAAGGGGGGTGCCTGGAGGTTTTGTGGGGCTCAGGAAGGGTGGCAGGTGGGAGAACTCTGAATTGAGGTCAGGACTGGGAAGGGCCAGAGGGTCCCCAAGGCCACTTCCCTGTCTCTATAGGAGGGAGGGTGACCAAGGCAAGGACTTGCCCCAGGTCGTGTCCAGTAGGAACAGATCCCACCCTTAGGCCCTCCTAGATCCTTCTTGGGATTTCTGAGCTGCCAGAGCTTTAATGGTGCTGTCTGGAAACCCTCTGGCCTAGTTCAGGGACTCTTTGGAAAGTACAGGAAGGACAAGCGGCCTCATGGCGGCCACCAGGGGGCGCCCTATGAACCACACCCTTGGCCTTGGTGAAGCACTCTGGGGTCTGAGTCCTGCAAGCGGTGGAGAGGAGCACCCCAGCACCGCTGTTCTCTCGGAAGAGTCAGGACCTGTGGCTCTGCTCTCCTCTCCTCTGAGCCGCCCAGCAATGGGAAGTGGGGAGGGTGCTGGTGTGGGGGTGAGAGGGCCTCAGCTGGGAGTTCCACCCCAGGGATCCCGCTCCAAGTCATCCTACGGCCCCAAGTCTACTCCCCGGCTTTTTATCTATCAGCCTCTCTCACGAGGTCCCTTCTCCATCTGGAAGGGGATCAAAGCAGGAGAGGCATCCTTACTTTCACCCGACAGATGAGGAAACCGAGGCCCAGAGAGGTCATTTTGGTGAAAAGAGCTGAGAAGAGACCCCAGGCCTTGCTCGCTCCAGTCACACTGTCAGCACACTGTGCCCAGCTCTCCAGGCTACCGCTGGCTGGGTCCCCTGCCCAAGCAGGCCAGTCCCAGGCCGTCCAGTTTCCAACACACACACACACACACACACACACACACACACACACACGCGCGCGCGCCTTGCCTCCCAGCCCAGCTCTCCGTGGGGCCCAGGCCCCCTGCCTTTCTCACCATGAGCATCTCGCTGGTGAGGGAGTTGACGAGGTCCGAGACGGAGGAGCGGGGCTCGGTCCGGCGGTCAGACTCATCGTGGGGCGTCTGGCCTGGCACTGGGGCCGTGTTCACGGCCTTACCTCCCGCGGGCAACCTGGGAGAGGGGGAGTCCCAGTGAGTGCAGACTGGAGCTGGGCTGGGCTGGGCGCCACGGGCCTGGAGTGGCAGCGGGAGCTTCTCGGAGGACCCGAGCCCCTGCCACCTTCTGCGGGCCGGCAGAGGCCGAGCTCGTGTCCGTAAAGAGGCCTGTTTTTCCCCAAAGACTTGCGCTCAGGGCCCATGCCCCTTGCAGCCTCTGCCCCAGGTGCCTCTCACTTAACGAACCCCATGGGGGGCTGTTTGGGGTGGGGTTCCTCCTCTTTGGGTTCCCCAGAAGCCTTCTATCCCTCAAGCACTGGCTTGCATGGTTGGTCTCTGAGTCTGCACCCCTCTGCTGAGGCCTGCTCCACCCTGCCCCCCTGCCTGGGAGGGGGAGGCTCACTGGGGAGGCTCCCGGTGGAGACCAGGTGCCTCTACCCGTCATTACCCTCTGCAAACATGCCAGTGTCTGTCTCCAGGTGTCCCACCTATTTACTCAGGCTGTGCAGAGCACAGGTGCTCTTCCAGGTGAGGTCAAGACCCCTGTCCACACAGCTCGCTCAGGCAGAGTTTCTACCAAACCCAAGTGTTCTCTGTCTGAATCCCCTGAAGCACTAGCCACTGGCCACACAGGCGAGCAGGCATTCGCAAGGCGGCCAGCGTGACTGAGAACTGAAGATTCTACTTCATTGAAGCTGATTTAGATTTAAAAGCACCTACTGGGTAGGGCAAGTTGTCACCCCGTGCTCCCCAGTCCCCACCCTGCTCCTACTCGGAGGTGTGCACACTTGATGAGGCTCTCACCCAGGACCAAAGAAAGATGGGGGACCCACCGAGCAACCAGTCAGCACCCAGCTCCATGCCGTTCCCAGGAGGCTAGGAGCCCTGGCTCCGCGGCCGGGTGGGAAGACCGGGCTACGGTCAGCTGGGAGTCAGGAAGGGGCTCCTGAAAGCCCGCCCAGGGACCAGGCTGGAACGTCCCATGAGAAGGAAGAGGTGGGGGCAGGCAGCGAGGAGGTGATGGGGACCAGCAGCCGGGGCCTGGGACAGGCTAGAATAGAACAGCCTTCAGAGCAGAGTCACAGACTGGGAGCCACACAGGCTGGACACAAGCCGCGGCCCTTGGCTACAGACTGGCCACCAGCACACGGGTGGCCACGACGGGCACATACAGACATGCACGGACTATGCCAGGCCCCGGAGGGGAGGCCAGGACCCAAGAGCAGGGTGTGCACACAGACACGCACAGACACGCACACACCAATACACGAGGCGGGCAGACACCCGGGGCACAGGGAGAGAATAGCATGGGCATGGGGCAGGTCAACCAGAGCAGCCGTGAGGACACACACAGTGATGGGCACACTTAGGTCCCCGGAGGAAACCCACTCGGGGACACCCAGGCATACCAAGGTGTGCACGTGAACCGGGACAGACTGAAAACAGAAAGGAGGAGGAGGGACAGACAGCCCAATTATCAGGTGCCTGATACACCTGCTGTGAGAACCTGGCCTTGCTGTGACAACAGGGAGCCACCCACCCGCCCTCAACAGGCTGGACACCCTTCCCAGAGGCACGGACACGGCAGCACACGCAGCTGGGGGGGCGCACGTTCGGCCCCGCACACACGGGGACACACACACACACACACACACACACGCACACACGTGGACATGTGCTCACGCAGACAGCGCAGGGAGGAAGAGGAGACTGAAATAGCTGGAGAGGTAAAGTCAGGTTAAAAATAGAGCAGGAGAGGAGGAGAGCGGAGATTGACTGCTGAAGGTATGAGAAGTCGAGTTATTTTGGCCACGCCACAGCTCGGCACAGCTGCAGAGCAGCCTGGGAAAGATGGTCAGCGCCACCAAAGCTGTCGGAGGTCACAGGACAGAGAGACGGAGAGACAAAGGCCCGGGGAGAGGCAGAGGGAGAGGCCAAGGGGCCCGTCACCGGCCCAGGGACATCCCTGTGAGGAGCAGATGGGAGGAAGGAGGCAGAGAGAGAAAAAGAGGGAGAGAGAGAGAGAGAGAGAGAGAGAGAGGGAGAGAGAGAGGGGCCAAGAAAAGTTAGTCAGAGACATGTGAAGAAGGCTGCTGGGTGGACAGGGACAAGGAGGAGCGAGGCGGCCAACAGGAGAGGCAGAGAGGAGGCAGGGGGCACACAGGGGCAGAGGAACATGGTGGCTTCGGAGGAGGCGAGCAATGGGGGTGGCCTGGCCCCGCCCTGCCCCCCACCGGGGTGGGGGTGGGGCCACGGTGGAAACCATTTGGATCCCAGGAGCAATGGAGAGAGGATGGCTGTGAGCATGAGGTGGGTGGCTGGGTGGGTGGAGCAGAATGAGTGAGGCAGTCGCCCGCCTGGGGCCAGTGGCCAGCTCCCCCCGAGGCCCAAGAGCGCTGCGTGGTCCTACCTAGAGGCCCAGGGTTTGGAGGGTCCTGGAGTGGGGGCTTCGGGGCCTTCTGGGATTGAAGGGATGGTAGGGACTGCCCCTCCCGCCTTCCCGTGGTCCCTTGGCCACACTGCCATCTTGTCTGGGACCTGGAGTGGCTCTTCCTCCTCCGTTGGGCCCTGTCTACCATAAGCCTGTTGCTACGGGCCAAGGGAGGCAGGTTCTCCCAAACGAGAGCCACAGGGTCCCTGGGCTGGGAGGGGTGGAATGGGGTGCAGAAGGGCAGACTCTGGGTCTGGAGGGGAAAGCTGAACAGGGACAGGTGGTCCAGCCAGTACTGCAAGGTTGGAAGTTACCGGAGCCCAGAGGGTGGGGACCAGAGATGCCTGGGCCCAGCCAGGACGGCTGCGCCAGCTCTGGGGTGGGGAGGGCCTGCTAGGGGAAGCACTGGACTCTGCAGCCCCGCTGTGGTGGCCCACCATTGGGGAAATGCTCCGTGGGCCGTGAGGAATGAGTTCCCGGGTGGATGGGCACGGCCAGGTGGGAATGGCAGGTGTCTACTGGGAAAGTCAGGTTGGGTGGGGCGAGAGCTGCCACCTCCACGCCCCTCCCCCTTTCCCAGGAAGGCAGAGGACAAGCTGATGTCATGATCAGAAGGGATGGGTGTGTTAAAATATGAAGTGAGACCTGAGTGGTGAGGAGGTAAAAATAGGCCGTGGGTGACAATGAGCCGGCTGGTCAACACGGGTGGGGTGAAATCTCGTTTCCAGCCTGCGTCTGCTCCCTCACGCTCCACACCTCTCCCCAGCCAGAGGCTCAGGTTCTTAGCAGGCTTTCAGGGGGCTCTAGCACCCCTGCGTCCTCTTGTCCGTGACCCTGGCCCTCTCCCCATGGCCCTCTGGCCTGCCTGCGGCCCAGCATTGAGAAGGGCCCAGGGGGGTTGGGAGTGGCAGGTCCCGCCTCTCCCCATACCCAGGGACCAGGGCCCAGAGCCTGACACCATCTGTGCCGAGGAGTGAAAGGCCAGGGCCCCACTCTCCCCACCCACTCTCCAGGGACTCGCGGCCCACCACAGACATGCAGCATGGACTCGGCGGGAAGGAGATGAGAGGGCCCCGGTCTCCAGAAGCCGCGGGAGGGACAGCCAGTCCTCGGAGTCTCAGGCTATCCCCTTTCCTAACCCACAAGCCCCTGGCAGCGGCCCGGGCCAGTCCTTTCCTGCCCCCAAAGGGTCATCTGTCCAAACAGTCCCTGTCCAGCTCACAGGGTCTGACAAGTGCTCTAGCCCAAGGCCCATTTCTTCAACAGAAGCTTAGCATGTCTGAGCCGGAAGGGCTGCTCCTTAGAGGTCACCCTGCTGTCCCTGACTCGACAGCTGCAGAAGCAGAGGCCTAGGAAGGGCCGTGACCTGCCAAGGCTGCAGAGTGAGGCGCTGGCCACACCAGCGGTATGGGCAGTGTCCTGGCTGCTGGGCCTCACGACCCACTGACCTCGTGGGAAGCAGACCTATCATAGGTGACGAGCCCTCCTCCCATCTCTGGGACCACAGGTGTGTGATCATCCCAGCCCAAGGCCAGGTCGGAGGAGGCTGGACCAGAGGCAGGATGCCTCCTTCACCGAGGTCCCCCACCTTTCCCCTTCCTCTGAAGCAGTGCCCTCCTGGACTCTGGGGGCAGTGGGAGCTGTGGAGGTGTGAGTGCGCAGCCTCTGCTCGGCCAGTGCTGCGGCCACATGGCTATCCCGGGTCTCTGCAGCGCCCTGAGGGTGGCAGCGCCCTGAGGGTGGCAGCGACCCTGGGTGCTGACGGAACCACACCACCCCCTTGCGCCAGCAGCTGCCTCAGCTGCTCTTGGCCCTGGACCCCACTCCCTCCTCCTGAAACCTGGCCTGAAGGGCTGCCCTTCTGGTTCGTTCTGGTCACCAGGCCTCTCCCATGCCCCATCCCCTCCTCACCAGGGGCTCCCCTTCCCCACAGGACCTCCAGGCAGCAGGGGGGTTGAGGGGGCGGGGATGAGGGGGTGAGGCTGGCGCCCTCCCCTGACATCCCCTCCACAGTCCACCAACCTCCAGGGAAACGGGGATTTCCGGGTCGGGGGTGGGGCAGAGATGAAAGATGGAGGGGGCAGCAGAGGGGGGCCAAGCAGGGAGATGGGGCCAAGAAGGCTGGGCTTGCTCCCGCTGCCCGCCGGGGCCAGCATGCTGGGGAGCAGGCTTGATCCAGAATGGTCCCTTCATAGCCCCAGGGACACCACCAAGGTGGCTGTGAGGGGACAACAGCGGGGGAGGGGGCTCGTCCTCCTGCTCCAGCGTCCGCTGAAGGCACCACCGCCTGGTCCAGCAGCCGGGCCGGTCAAGGCGGTCGGCCTCCCGTGCCTCCGTCTCTGCGGCGCCGCGGGCCTCGCCCGTGCTCGTACCTCTTGTCCCCCTGAGCGTTCTGGTTCTGCTGGGTTCCTGGGTTTTGCAGGTCAGGGATATTGGCAAAGTCATCCTGTTCCGAAAGCCCTAAGACCAAGGATAGCACCACCATCCGGCCTTCCCTGCCCGGTGGGCAGCCCACCAGCCGGGGCGAGACCAAGAGGCCCCACGGGCAGGGGCGGGGGGGAAGGAGAGACAGAGACAGAGACAAAGAGAGAGAAGAAAAAAGCGTAAGAAACTGTCCCTGCAGGAAAAGAAAAGCCAACTTCAGGACTGTCAACATGGTGGGACAGAGGAGGGAGGCGGGGAGGGCACAGAGGGGAGCTGTCCTCAGCCTGGGACCCCCTTGCCTTGGGCCAAGAGCAGACTGTGGGGGGGTGACATGACACAGGGCTGAGATTGTCACTGGTGGGTCAGTTCCAAGGGAACACACAGAGACAGCTGGGGGCAGTGGGGGCAGGAGTGGAGCTCAGGTCCTGGGACATGGCAGATTTTTAAAGGCTAATGAATCCCCAGCTGAAGTTGCTAGGGTCATCTTGGCCCCTGGGAGAAGGGGGCGGGGCTCCGTGACCATCTTGTTCTAGGATTGTGCACGCAGGTTCAGGTTCTCAGAGGGGATCATCTTTGGGTTTTTTGTTTGTTTGTTTTATGAACCCAGGGCCTTGTGCATGCAGCTGAGCGATAGCCCCAGCTCTATCTTAGAAATTTGAAATCCAATGGGCACTGCACCCTGTGATCATGGAAGCCCATCCCAGACCTCTCTGGGTCATGGTCAACCAGATGTCCTTGAAGCCAGAAGGGGCCCAAGGATGTACAGCCCATCAGAGGAGAATGGAAGTCCCTTCTGGCATGTGGTGTACTTGGGCACAGCAGACCCTCTCCTGTGTCCCCCTTTCTAGAGATCCGGGAAAGGCCTGCCAAAGACTGCGGGTCCTGTTCAGGGGCCTCTCACTGGAGAAGCAGTCCAGAAGGCACGGAAACGCGAAGGCAGAGAGAGAGAGAGAGTGCAGGAACTTGGCAAGGTGTGGACAAGCCTTGGCAGGACTGCAGGGAGCCTGCGCCTGCAGAGGGTGATGGTGCTTTGAGGGCCGCATGGCCAGGGCAGAATGGGTGGGCAGGCACGGAGAAGGCCAAGTGTCTTGGAGTGGACGGTAGTCTGGGGTCAGAGGTCATCGTGCCTTCTCTGAGAACCACTGGGCAATGCCAGGGATCTTTGCTGGGGTCACCTGCATTTTCCTGGGAAGAAAAGGAAGCGCGTGGGTGGCGGCTGCCTCTCGAAACCATCAGAGTCCATGAGCATTTTCTGGTGGCTTTGTGGAGCTCGTCGGGTGTTAGGTCTTTCATGAAAACAAGGAGGCATTCTCAGATGGGGCGGGCCTGAAAGCCAATCACCAGAAGGGCCAAGGGAAAGGTGACAAGATGGAAGGAATGTTCTGGAAGGGAGAGGGTCCTGGGTCAGGAATCTACCACTTCAACCACTGAAGGAAGGCAAGAGCTGGCTGTGATTATTCCCCAGAGAGACCATCAAAAAGGAACCCAAACAGGTGAGAAACGGCCTCCAAGATGAGGGCTGAGAGCACAGGGGTTCTGGAGACAGGAAGACGCCCCTGGGGGCTGAGCACCGGGAAGAAGCTGGGTAGCTGTAGGGTCCTGCTCTGTCTTTGTGTCTTGGTCCTGGGCACCGCCACTGCAGGCTGACACTTGTTCTTGCATATAACTTTTGGGGAGCAACGCTGCCGCTTCCCTCAGGATGAGTCCTTGTTCCCTTTGTTCCTGCCCACCGGTACTCTCTCAGAGTTGGTAAAATTCCATTTGGCTGCTCGGGAGCTGGTGGAGCTGGGGGAAGGCAAACCAAGGGAAAACAACATGTTTTTCCCTGGTTAATGCATTTTTCAGAGACTCCTTTTGCTCTTCTTAAAAACAGAGTGGCCTCTGCATAAACACCCAACTTGTCACTCTCTGCAGCTTTGCAGGCCGCCAGGGCAGGATAAGGGGCAGGAGCCAGAGAGTAGGGGGAGATGCCGACCATGTTGGAGGGGATGCCCATTGACCAAAGGATGGGTCCTGCAGGGCCTGGACGGCCCCCTCCCAACCTGACCCTCTGAAGGGGCCTTGGTATTGGGAGCAAGAGAAGAGTCTCCAAAACAGGTCACCTAAACTGCATGGCATGGGTCAGCAAATGGTGGTCTGTGGCCTGTTTGTGCACAGTCCACAGGCTAAGACTGTTTTGTACATCTAATTAATTGATTTATTTTTTGGTACTAGGGATTGAACCCAGGGATGCTTAACCATGGAGCCACATCTCCAGCTCTTTTTTTAAAATATTTTTATTTTGAGATAGGCTCTCATTGAATTGTTTAGGGCCACGCTAAATTGCTGAGGCTGGCTTTGAATTTGCGATCCTCCTGCCTCAGCCTCCCGAGCCACTGGGATCACGGCGTGTGCCACCGCACCCAGATGGTCTATATAGTTTTAAAGGGCTAAGATTAAAAAAAGAAGAAAGGAAAAAGGAACATGTGACGGAGATGACGTGAGTCCTGCAAAGCCTAAAATATCATCAGGCCTTTACAGGCAGAATTTGCTGACCACTGCTGAGGGGCAAGTAGAGGAGGTAGGGGCTGAGAGGCCGGTGACTTGGGGGCAGCAGCAGGGAGGGGGAGTGAGAGCTCCCGTGTGGGTAGAAGGGCAGGCACAGGATGCTGGCACGTTGAGGGACACCCATCACAGGATGCTAGCATGTGAGTGGCACCCATCAGGTCCTGGTTGACCAGGAAGGTGGCAGGCACTTGGTACCCAGGGCTCCTCCTGTAGCTGGGGAGATCCTGGACACATTCCGATGCCATGAGGACAGGAAGTAAGGAGCAGAGAGGTGTGGGGTCCAGCTGGCCTGCCGTTCTCTCCAGGCCATGGTAGAACCAATTCCTGACTCTTCTAGATCTACTCCAGGGCCACAGCGTCCATCCCAGACAAAGGGCTTTTTCCCGTGGATCTGAAGGGTCAGCGGATAGGCTGCCCTGATTTGTCAGAGAGCCAGGCAGCACCCTGCTGGGCTGGGGCCACAGGTCTCTTGCATGGGCATGAAAAGCTGGTTCTTCTGTCGGAGGGCCTTTCCCGGGGGCACTGCCCCCAACTGCCCTGGAAGCTCAGGCTGGACTCTCAGCTGGTTAGACAGACGCTCTGAGGAGCCTGCATGCCTTCCGATTCCCTGTATCTTGTCGTGAGCTGGGCCTCTGTCTTGGGCTTACCCTTCTTCCTCCCCTTCTCCTCTCCCAGTCTTACTCTGCTGGTCTCCAGCTCCTGAAAAGTGTTCCCAGGGAAGACCTGGGTGATGGGAACGGTCCCCAGAGCCTGGAAGGAAGCCCACGTTAGGCTGGAGGAGGGTGTGATGCTGGGAACCACAGCCCACACGGTCTTGGGCTGAGAGCGAGTATAGGTGCCCAGAAGGCTGTTGGGGAAGGGGCTTCTGGGCAGGGGCCCGTCCCTTAAGGCAGGCAGCAGGGGGCGATAACAGCTGGGGAAGTGACTAAGGTTGGATGCTGGCAGCAGGTTCCTCCTGGGCCTGTGCACTTGAGAGAAGGCTGTGGTTTACAAGTTCGGAAGCTTTGGGAGCATCTCAGGTTTGTCCTCAGGGGCAGGGGCATTATGGGGAGGAAGGAGCCCTGGGAAGCCATGGCAGGCGCTGGAGGACAGGTGGCTACAGAAGGTCAAAGAGACAGGGGACAGGCTGATGGCAGGGACAGGGGAAGTGAGAGGGAGGGAGGAAGTGTGGGGCAGGAGGCCGGCAGAGTCAGGTTACAGAGAGGAGGTCAGTTGGAGTAGAGGAGGGCAGGACCCTGGAGGTGGAGTGGCAGAGAGGGTTAGGAGGGGAGTAGGGCAGAGGCGAGGCTGGCTGGGAGGCCCAGAGCAGCCTGGGCCTGACCGGGAGGAGACGGACCTCAGGGACTCCTGGAGCATGGTCTAATGTCTCCATTTAACTTTGGAGGTGTGGGTCCTTTCTCTGAGCACCAAGAGGGTCCGGGGGTCCTCAGAGTAGAGATAGCTCAGGTTACAGGGATGCTCCGGCACTAGCCGCAGAGGCTGCCGAGGGGACCACTGAGACTGCTTGGCACACTGCCAAGGATATGGAGGACGAAGGATGACACATGACCAGCTGCTCCCAAGGAGATTTGGGGGGAAGGAGGCTGGAAGGGGAAGGTGGGGGGCTGGCCCGCTCAAGGGGAGGACTTACAGGAAGGATTTCATGTCCAAGCCTCGGTTTCGAATCTGCCCCACCACGTGGTCCCAGCTGCCCGGGTTGGAGCGGCTGCGGCCCCCGGCCGCCCGGTACTTGGAGCCGGCCGAGGTGGCCTGCCGAGCCTGGCCCCGGCCATAGGCCCGGGGGTTGGAGCCCGGTGCCGAGGCCGCGTGGGCCTGCAGCTGGCCCAGGCTCTGGCTGGTGGTGGGCTGGCTGGGCTGCCGGGCCCGCTGGTGCTGGCTCAGGGGCTGCTGCAGGCTCTGCTGCCGCATCAGGGTGCGGGGTCGCTGGCATTTCGGCTCTCCCGTGGAGCTGGGGATAGACTCAAGGGTAGTGGCCGTGGACAGGGTGGAGTCCTCGAAACTTGGGGCGGGTGGAGGAGAGGAGAGAAAGGAGAAGCAGGTGAAGGGATCACAGTGGAGGAGAAAGGAGCCGAGGGCCAGGGCTCGAGGCCCCAGAGCAGGGTGCGCTCGCTCCGCTGGACCTCACCCAGCCGCCATCTGAGTCGTCCTGGCCGCCGTCGCCGCGACTGCCTCACCCATGAGGCTATAAAGCCCGTGTGCCCGCCCGGAGGCCCCCAGGTCGGCCCCACCACCCTGCCCTCGGCCCCGCTAGGCTACAGCCCCGATGCCTCCCGTCTGGGCCGACCTCTCTGCCAATCTGAGGGCGGTGGCTGCGTGGTGAAGGCAGGTCCCTGGGCCCTGAGGCTGCTGTGGAGTGGCCGCCGCTCCCTCGAGGGGGGACACCAGGAAAGGCTGTCTCTGTGTTCTGAGTACGACTGTCCTTCGGAGACACCAGGAAATCCAGGCCAGCACCTGAGCTGGCCTAGAAATGCCTGGTGAGGGGGATCAGCCCGTGGTCCTTAGAATCTGTCCGTGGAGGGGAGGGAGGAGGAGGTCTTGGGCCCGCAGACCACTGCTCTGAGGTCAAGGCTGCCTCAGGCGCTGGGCTGTATCTTTGCCCTCCTCCCAGGACTCCCTGGCCATTTGACCCAGTGCCGACAGAGACTCGGGCGACTATCTTGTCTTATTCCTGAGATACTCATGTCACAGGCCCACAGCTTCTCTGAAGAACAGTGGGCAGCCGGACAGGAAATAGGACCTGGCAGGTGAGAGGCCGTGTAGGGTCAGAGAGACCTGGGATCAAGGCCATCTCTGCCACTTACGAGAGATTCTGGGAAAGGTGTCTCCTCTCTGGGCCTCAGTTTCTTCATCTGTATGATGGGAGTTTGAAACAATGGTACAACCTGAGTCACCTCCATCACAGAGGTGAGGGGAAGCGCTGTATCTGTAAACACTCTCAGGCCACTGTCTGACGTCAGGAGTCTGTGGTTCCCCTTGACATAACCTGCCTGCTTTGTGCCCTGGCCAGAGATTTCAGTACATCCCAGAGGCAGGGCCAGAGGCAGGATGTCACTAGAGCACCAGAGACTGGGGCCAGAGCCTGGGCTGAACAGCTCCAGGTCAGCTGCTTCTCCTCCCTGAACTTCAGAGTGCAAACCTCCTCTTCCACCTTCCTTCCCTCCCTCTTCCAATCCAACGACTAGGCCAGGGGTTGGTAACTATGTGGCCTGTGGGCTGCATCCGGCTCAACCCTGCTTTTGTAAATAAAGTTTTATTGGAACACAGCCACTGGCATGAGTTTACAGACTGTCGGTAACTGCCTTTCTGCTGCCGTAGCAGGGCCAGGCAGTGTGAGAGACAGCTGGCCTGGCAAAGCCTAAGTATTTCCTAGTTGGCCCTTCACTGAGGAAGTGTGCAGGCCCTGGCCCAGGACCACGGGGAAGCTGAGCACCCTGGTCAAGTACCCACGGGAGTACTTGAGAGGAGGTTCCAGGGCCTTTGGGAGCCACGTTCACCACTGCAGCCAGACCTCAGCCTTGCTCACCCCCTGAACCTACCCTGGGAACCAAAAGACAATAGTTAGGCTGCCCCTGTGGGCTGAGAGAGAGAGAGAGAGAGAGAGAGAGAGAGAGAGAGAGAGAGAGAGAGAGAAAGTATAGTAAAGAGAGAATGAAAGAGAAAGAAGAAAGCAAACATGGTTTCAGCTGCAGTCTTGGAGGGGCAGGAACCTGCCTGCCTCAGGCCTGGAGTCAGGGCTCTCACAGGGGCAGGCCCAGGCCTGGCTGGCCAGGTAGGCCCACAGCTCCCTGGGGGCCGGCGGAGGCAAAGGGAGGACAGCACATTGGCGGCCTCCTCCCCCTCCTCCTTGCTGACCTCATTTTGGTTTCCTATCACATCCAAAATTAGTCCAATTTACAACCTCTCAGTCACAGGAAACTAAAATTGGTTCCTTCAGGCCTGGAGCCAGCAAATGGCATGGCGGCCTAGCCAGCCTGGAGACTGGCGGGGGCAGCTTGGGGAAGGCAGGCATGGGACCTGACTCTGGAGGGGTGTGGGGCTTCCTCTGGGACTTCCCTGAGGCTAGATGTGAGGGGAGAAGGAGACATGGTTCATTTAAGCCAGCCAGCAAGTGAGGTCTCAGCCTGGTGGCCCTCAGGGGTCCCACTGGTGGGAGTTCTAAAGAGAACCAGGTGGGCCCTATATTGAGCAACAGGAAGGCCCACAGCTAAGAAGGGGTCAAGGCTCTTGGCATGCCAAGGGGGTGGCTGATCCACTAGTGGGGAATGAGGCTGTTCCAGTAGCTGAAAATGGAGCCACATCCCCTGCAGGAGAATGGCCACAGTTGAGGGTCCTAGGACAGGAAGGGCTCCACTGTGGGGAACTGGAAGTTTCTAAAAGCCAAGATGAGAAAATCCTGCCCCTCAGGGGGGGTGCATATCATCTTTGGAAAACAGGGACCAACCCTATGTCCATCACCCAAGACTGGGACTGACAGACAACCTCAGCTATTAAAAAGGGACAGCTCTTCTGCCTGACATCCAGATCATCCTCTGGCATCTGGAGAGAAGCTAGCTGGGGCTCAACCATCCAACCTCCAAGAACACCCAATCCCAGCAGCTGACAGAGGGACAGCTCACTGACCAAGACTGGGATAGCCAGTGGGGATGGCTGAGATGAGATGAACCCATGGGGCGGCCTGGCGGCCACTCATGGGTGAAATTCTGCAACAGATGGTGTCATGGTTGACCAGCAAGACTGGGGAAAGCTGATGGAGTCACCAGGTGGTCCAGGATGGGTGGCTCAATGTCGGGTCTAGAGCCATCTGCTGGCTGAAGGAGGAAATGCCCAGGGGCTGATGGGTGGCAGAGGCAGGCTAAGGTGGGCTGGCTCCGCAAGGATGGGATGATCCCTTGGGGACAACCATGGGCCTGCTGCCTGTGGAGGGTGACCTGACAGCTGAGATGAGGTGGCCGGCCAAAGAGGATGGGGTGGCCCGAGGACTGAAATGAAGCTGCTCTGCGGGGGAGAATGGAATGACTGGGTGCTGGCAAAGGGACAGACTGGCGGGCAGCCACCGGAGGCTGGAATGGGACGCTACATGGCGGAGTTGGTGGTGCCCAATGGCAAGGACGATGGGAGAATCTTGTGAAGAAATGGAATGAGCCAGAGGCCGAGGACGGCACCTCTGGGGGCAGAAGCGGGCATGCCAGGGGTCCCGCTGTCCACCTGGCAGGGGTGGGCCTGCGCTCGCGGCTCCCGCGGCCTGGGGCGCCATCACTCACTTGGACAAGTTGAGCTTCCCTGCGGCCAGGTGGCTCTGCACCGTCCGCCAGCGGCCTCTCCCCGCCTTGCCACCGCTGCCCGGCTCGCTGGGGGCAGCCCCGCCGCTTCTCAAGGCGTCCTCTCCGGGTGGTGGCACCGGCGCCGGCTTCTCCCCCAGCCGGCCTTCCCGCTCCACCGCCAGCCCCGCCACGGCGGCCACTTTGGCGCCCGACAGGAGGGTGCCACTGAGGCATGCACGAGGCAGCCCGGCCAGAGGGGCACCGGGGGTGGCGGTGGGGGAGAGAGGACAGGCCACACGTGGGGGTGGAGGGGTGGAAGAGGAGGAGAGACAACGACAGATAAAAGGAAGAAAGAGACAGCAAGAGAGAAGGAGAGAGACAGACGGACAAGAGACAGACAGAGAGAGAGAGAGAGACATCAGCACTGCAGATGGGTTAACAGTGGAGCCTGCAGAGGAGAAAGGGGCACCGGGTGGGCTGGGGTCGGAGAACAACGCACCACGACAATGGAGGGGGGCCCCTCCCCACCGCCTGGGGCAGGGGCGGCGGGGGTAGGGGAGGGCAGCCACCTCCAACTCTATCCCACAGGACAACGAAGGGTTAACGACGGAGGAAGAGCGGGCTGTCCAGGCCAGGAGGCCCCCAGGCAGGGAGAGAGAGAAAGCCATGTTAGTCAGAAGTCATCACCACCACCACCACCATCACCGCCACCACCGCCACGAACCACCGACCACCGACCACCGACCACCAGCAGCCACGGCAGCAGCGCACAGCAGGGAGGAAAAAGCGAGCCACAACCAAGAGGGAGGGACCGAACGGGCAACCCCATCCTGACTGCACAGAGGGTGGGGCAGTGGGGCCAGGCGGCTGGAGGGGGCTCTCCTGCGTGGCTGGCCCTGGGGCAGGCAGGCGCGGGGCAGGAGGGGTTGCTCGTCTCCATGGCCAGCCTGCCCATGGGGCGGACGGGTGGGGAGGTGGGGCAAGGAGCAGGGGGGAAGTAAGGGGGCCGGAGAGGGCAGGGGAGAGGAGGGCGTGCGCGGATACTTGTACATATGATCAAACCAGGTAAAGTCACTCACTTGAGGGACAGTCGTGGGTCGCCATAAGGGGCGTAGGGTGAAATGTTTAGAATAAACTCCTTGGGAGGGTAGGAGCTCCATTTCTGCTGCACTGTGCTTTCATTGTTATTCCAAAAGTCTCTGTCTAGATCGCTGGAGGGGCAGAGAGAGAGGGAAGAAAACAGGGAGATACAAGAAGAAACAAGAACTCCAAGTCCTGCGGGGGCAGAAGGGACGGGACCGGGGTGGGCACCCACAGGGCGGGGCTTCGAGGGTCTGCTCCTGCGGGAGGAAGAAAGGCAGGCGGGCGCCACAGCCTGAGCTGGCACCTGTTCACGCGCACACATGTGCAAGCCCACACACGCACACGCACTGGAGGGCTGGCCAGGGGAGGCCACGCAGAAAGGAGGCAAGCTGCGGATGGGCAGACGGGAGCCTGGCGCCTGGGAAGCTGGTGGGAGAGAGAGAGACGATGAGAGCAGGGCACAGAGGGGGAGGGGGTCGGGGACAAGCCTGGGTGGGGTGGGTGCAGGGGGAGAAGGTGAGGCGATGGTTTCTGGCTAGAAGGAGCTGGAAAGTAGATCCGATCCTGCTGCCAGTGACCTCTCCTGGCCTCAGGCCCCCTGCCTGTCCAAGGAGAAGGCTGGTGGCTCTCCTGTCCCCCTAATCTCCACGGAGCCCCTCCTGCCCATCCTGCCACTGGTCTGAGGTGCCCCCTGGCCCCTGTGCCCTCTCTCCTCCTCTGGCGAGAACAGGATGCACTGTGTCCATGAGGCTGGGGGCAGGGTCTCTGCGAGCTGAGGAGCACCTCCACTCAGGGCAAATGTGGTGCCGGGGCTAGCCCCTGGGAAAGGAAGGCGCCGACCTCGTTGAGGACAGCACAGGGAGCCTGTTCTGGGGGATGATGCGGGGTCTCAGCCTCAGGCCCCTGGCGTGGACCTGGCTGGCCAGCTAGGGCAGCCCCTCTCTGTGCCCCTGTCCTTTTCTAAGGTGAAGCTGCTGGACTCCTAAGGGACTCTCACCTCGGGGTCCCCGACCCTCCTGCTCTGACTTGTCACGCTGGAGGAGCCAGTATGCTAGACATATCCAAAGCATGGGGACTTTCAAGAGGGCAGGGGGCCAAAGTCCGGGTGGCCTGAAGACCCTGGTAGCCAAGAACAAGAGTCTCCACCACTTTGTCAGACTCCTAGGGTGCCAAGGGACAGAGCAAGGAGAGGCAGCTCCCAGGCCAAAGGACCGTTCTGGAAGGGAGCCCCCTCTGGCCCCTAAGAATGCTGCTCAGGAGGAGGCCCTGAAGGAGCTGGCAGGTGCCTGCCGTGTGCGTGTGTGTGTGTGTGTGCGTGTGTGTGTGTGTGTGTGTGCGCGCACGTGCGTGCATGGTCGCTGAGGCTGGGCCCCTGCAGGTCCTGTCAGGGGTGGTTGGGGGAAGGGCACTGTGGGGGCACACCCCCTGATGATCAGGCAAACGTTGGGGGTGGGAGGAACCTGCTTCTTTCCCCACTGAGAGTTTGACCTTGGCCTTGGTTCTTCACCTCACACTCGGGAACAAAGGACCAAAAGGTGACAGAAGCTGAGATGCCACCATTAGGCTCAGAAGAGTTAGTGGGCTCAGAATGTCTGACTGTGCGAAGTTCACCTTGGAAAAGTCTCATGATGGTGGTGGGGGCTGTGTGCACAATGTTCAAAGCCCCAGCCCCGAGCCAGTTCCAGGGACAAGGAGGCTGGGGTGGGGGCAGGAGAGGCAGGATGGGCGCCAGGGGAAGCCGCTCCCTTGACAAATGACCCCATCCCCATCAGAGCTGTCCTTGGGGCCCCTTGGCAATGGGGCATCACACGAAGGTGTGGATGGGGCCTCCCTACATCAGGTGTCACAGAGCGGGAGCAGGAGGATGGCCTCCCTCCCCCTTCTCCTTTCAGATCTCCAAAACTGAGAGCCACCCAACGCTAGGTCCTAGAGAGAAAGATTCACCCAGTGCCACTGCCAGGCTGGTTTCCTGCCCTGTGTCCCATGGAGCTCCAGGGTCCCTCAGGTTCTCACTGTGGCACTAGAAAAGAGGATCTTTAATTCAGGAAGTGTGTGTGTGTGTGGGGGAGGTTCCTTTACGCAGACAAGGCGGAGCCTTGAACCCGCCCATGACTATCAGTATCACCAAAAGGGAGACAGAGTACACACACAGTGTTCCCCAAACTTGATTGCAGGTGGAACCCCTGATTCATGGCCAACCATTAATCATTTATGGGGCACAAGTGCTCCAAGGAACACGGTGAAGGAAACGCTGATCAAGAACGAGGCTTCCCAGAATCCTTGACAAGACAATCCCTTCGGGAGGTCCTAAGTCCACCAGGAGTTGTGCAGTAAGTAAGTGGCACAGGTCTGGGAATATAGGTCACACAGACAAAGGCAGTGACTCCCTTCCCCTGGGCAGAGGGTACAACAGCCCAGCAGGGTGAGGGTGGTCTTAGGTTGCGTGGATGGTGGGCTCAGGGTAGAGTCGGGCTGGACGGTGCTGCTGCCTCACCTTGTCTTAGAGAACCTCACGGGCACTGGTCCCAGCCTGGCGGAGATGGCTGCTGGCCCTGCTGGCCCTGCTGGCCTGCCTTCCCTTGCTGGGAAGCCTGTCTTCTCTTGTGGCCCTTTCCAGGATTCCTGGCCCTGCTACATGCACCCCTGTTTGATCACCTGGCACAGATAGTCCCTCTGCCCCGGCCAGTGGCTGCAGACAGCCCAGCTTGGAGTGGCACAGGTGCCGCCCTATGCTCCCCCACACTGTCCCTCCCACCTTCGGAAAGCTGGGGGCCTGAGCTCTGCACCAGCCCCCCCCCCCCGAGACCTGCCAGCTCTTGGCTTTGAAGACGGGAGAGCACGCAACCAAACCCAGCTTCAAAGACTCCCCACAGCCTCCTCCTGAGGCTTCCACCCACCCAGCCTCAGCTGGCCCACCCTTCCTGCAGCCCCACCCCAGACACAGGCCAACCAGGGTCGGAGAAAGAGATGAAAACAGGGGAGGGGCAGGGAGGGGCCCTCCAAGTGGGGAGGAGGGGGAGAGAGGGACAGGGGCGGGAAGAGAAGAGAAAGAAAAACAGGGAGAAGGCTGGTGGGGGGGAGGGCAGCAGGCCTGGAGGTAAAGGAGGGAAGGGGCTGGGGGCTCGGCTTCCTGGCAGAGCCCCTGGGCCAGCAGGATTGGTCTTAGACAGGCTAAGAGAGGGCGACCATGCCCCCTAAGTTTCCGGGAAAGGCTTGGGTTCCACAGGAAGAAAGGGCCGGGATGGACCGGCTCCAGGGAAGCCTCCACTCCCAGAGGCCTGCCCACTCCCGCCAGGTGAGCAGGCGCTTCTCCTGGGATCTTCCAGGGACCTCAGTAATGGGATGGCCAAGGCAGTCTGCAGGGGGAAGCCAGACCTGTCTGCCCAATGGGTCTCAGAGCAGGTCAGAGGCAGCAGGACCTGAGGTGGGGACAGGGGAGGGAGGCGAGTCTCCCCACGGTTCTGCTTCCAGAGAGGTCCAGCACTGGGACCAGCTGGGTCCCCAAGGTTGCCTGCCCCACCTTCCAAGTTGCCCTCAGAACACGGGAAGAATCTGAGCCAAGAGCCTGAGCCCAGCAGGAGGAGGCTCCCAGCCCAGGAGTAGGGCCCAGGGAGGAGCTTAGAGGTCCAGGGACCGGCCAGGGGTCAGGACAGGTGTGTGACATGAAGGTCGGATGGAGGGAGCAGCAACCAGGCTTGAGGCAGAGAGAGACAGTGCTGGGGTGGGGACAGCCAGAGAAAGGAACCGGGGCTCTGAGAGCTTGTGAGGGACCAGTGGGGGCACAGGCGGAGAAGGAGGGCCCTGGGGGCCCAGAGATGCTGGGAATATGCAGAGCAGATACTGAGCAGGGCCTCAGGGGGCGAGGGGACACTGTGGACTGTGTGTGTGGCCAGGCCTGAGGAGGAGGAAGGGGTTCCTCCCACCTGGGTCGCCTATGTGCCCCCCAAGCTGGCAGCCTGGCACCTACTTGATGGCCTTCTTCTCACTGCGCCCGCGCCCCGAGTCTGGCGTGCCCACCGTCTCCAGGGAGTTCTTGTAGCGTTTGCCCTGTGGGGACAGCACCAGGGTCACTCTTAGGGGTCAGGGCTGGACTCTCCCCACCTCCCCAGAACAGGAACCCCAAGGTTAAGGGAGGAGATCAGAGTCCAGCCTCGGCAGCAAGGTCCAGAGCCCATGTGTGGGGGTATCTCCACTGGGGGGTGCCAGCCCATCAGTACCTGCTCCCTGGTTGGTGGCTTCTGGGCCCCCGTGGGCTCTAGGATCTGCCTGCCACTCACCATATGCACCTCAGCCTGACCCCCAGGTACCAGGCTCCTCCTGTCTGCCCATCTCCTGGGCCTTGGCCTGGCTCCCAGAAACAGTTCCCTCTGCCACGGACAGACGGCTCTCAGGCGCCTGGCCACGTCACACTGGCCACGTCACCACCCCCAGATGGTGGGGGCGGCACCCTGTAGGGCAAGGTTGGCAGTGGCCAGTGACGTGAGCAGTGGGGGCAGGGAGAGGGTCACGTGCCAGTCCTGCCCACGGCTATGTCCGTCACTACCTGGGGGCTCCCTGGGGTCCTGGTGCCCTGGGGCTGAGAGGGAGCCTTGGGAAGAGAGGCTGTAGGCTGGCCTAGGTGTGGGGGGCAGCCTGGCCCTGGACATCCCCCAGAGTCCCTCATAGCAGCATGAGGAGGGGACAGGGGAGGGAAGGGGGTGGACACCCAGGCCCTCCAGCTAGAGGAAGGGCCACTCTGCAGCGGGGAGTGGGCCTGCCGGCCAGGAAGGTGAGCGCCAGTCACCTTCTCGGTTTGGGTTTCTAAATTTAGCTCATGCAGAGCCCGGCCCCATTAACATTCCTGGCTGCCACCAAGCGTCCTCAGACGCACCCAGGGGCCCCGGGCCTGGACCAGGCTCTGGGCTGATACAGGCAGTGGAGGGTGGAGGCTGCGTGGGGGCTGAAGCGGTCTCCCCCACCTGGTCCATTTACTCATTGGCACTGGCCTGCCCCTGCCTGGCTAGGTGGGGACAGTGGGGACAGACAGACACACAGGCACCCCATGCTTCCTCGACATTCTGTCCTGTGCACCCACACCACAGCCACCATAGTCAATTATTCCATTCTCCTGAAAGCAAAATGAGAGTCACCAGAGCGGCATTTCCCTGAGCTCCTGCCAGTGGCAGCCCCTGCCCGGCCACGGGAGCCGCCTGTCCAGGGACAGGCACGGAGCTCCCGGCAAGGGGCTGGGGAGAGCCCTCACTCTACCTCCAGCACCCCTCCATCACCCCAGTGATGTCAAATGTTCCTTGTGCCACTCTGGCCAAGTCCCTTCCCCTCTGGTCTCTTTCCTCTTGTCTGAAACGGTGTGATGTCACTAGATGCGCCCCGCCCCCCCAGGATGATATGCCCTGTTCTAGACTCCATTGTTTCTCTGTTGGCTTACTTCAGCTCCTTCTCCCTGGAATGGAGCTGCACAAAGGCAGGGCTGTCCCTTCCCTGGTCCCTAGAGGGGGACCTGGTACCCACCAGTAGTGGAAGCCTCTCTTCTATCGACCCACCCACAGTGGGGGCCTGGGCCCAGCTGGTGCCAGAGCCAGAACCTTAAGAGTTAAATTACAGAGCGGCTGGACCCTCTGGGTCTACAGAGTGTTCTCTCTCAGCTCCGTCTCCTGTCACTCCCCTCATTACCCGGAAGTTCAAATTTCAAACTACTCCAGTACTGACTGGGAACATCTAGGGGCCACGCTGTATTTAGCGGACCCTTGGCAGGAGCCCGGTACCCACTCTTCTCGAGGTCTCCGGCAGGGTGGGCCCTCCTGCAGGCACCCCCCAGTGCCTCATCCTCTCTCATATTTCTGGTCTTGACTGGAGAACTTGCCCTGGCCAGCATCCTCTCCTCAGGCTAGTTGGCTGCCCCTTCCCCAAGGCCAGGCAGGACGGGGCTGAGGTAGGTGATCCCGCTTCACCCAGGGCATTCTGGGGGCTTCTGTCGGCCCCTCTTCTTCCTACAGCTCAGAGAACCGTCGCCTCTGACTGCAGCTGTCCCTGGCAGCAGGAGGTACTGTGGAGAAGGACCAAGGCACGGCTTGGTTGAGAGGGGGCAGGGGACTTTAATAGGGCAACCCAAGTTAATAGGAAATCCAGGAAGGGTTAGGAGACATTGGTGGCTCCAAAGGAGCCCATACCCCCAGCAGGCTTATCAGGAAGGGGGCTAGCCAGGCTGATCTGGAAAAAGCCAGCTGGAGATTAAGGAAGTTATTAATGTTTGGAAATGGGATCTGGGCTGTCAGGGTATCACGTCACTGCTGCTGAGGGGACAGGCAGGCAAGGAGAGCCCAGCAACTGTCCGTAGGGACAGCATTTTAAAGCTCCTTCCATGGAGCAAGGAAACAGCCCAGTCATAAAGCTCCCTGATGCCTGGAACCCATGGGGCCAGGGGCTGGGGGCGGTAGGTTGAAGGACTGAGAAAGTAATGTTCTATTGAGTCAAGAGGGACAGACTGTGGTTTGGAGCCCTGGGAGAGTTCCTGGCTGGTGGCTGGGGGCATGCTGGGACCAGGGAAGAGGCTGGATCTGCATCTCCCAGCGCTCCCTGCACTGCTGGCCCCCTCCTGCTTCCAAAGCTGTCATCTTTGAACTCTTGTCTGCAGGCTTTGCGCTGATTGGAGGTGAGTGGGGCTCAGAGTAACCTGGTCCTGGAAGGCACGTCTCAGCACACATGCATGCACACATGGGCATACGCACAGAGTGGTGCACTCACATTGTGGCACATGCAGGAGAGGCTGGGATGGAGGCATACCTCAGTGCCAGTCACACAAAGATCTGATGATATAATCCACATCTCACTGCTCAGGATGGACACACAGACACCCGTGCACATACATATATACACACATGCTGCACCAGTGCCCTGAAAGTCAACACATGCTGCACAAATCACACACACACACACACACACACACACACCCCACCCCCATGCACACGCAAAGTCACCAGCAGTGCCTGTTTGTACAACCTTTCCCCCTGCCTTCAAATGCAGACAGAAACACAGAGTCTTGCAACACACAGGGCTGCAGTGTGAGCTGTTATTTCCATGGCCTCAGAGAACACTTGCACACCAAGGCACGTGGCCAATTCCCCTCTGACACCTCCCCTGAAATTTTGAGACAGATGTAGACACAGGGGACCTGGGAACAATGCACAGCAGCCAACCAAGGACCACACACCTGCACACAGGGAGTAGGCCAGGTCACACACACTTGCACACATGTACATATGGAGCTGGCTGGCCTCCGTGGCTCTTCCCCAGGGGTCAAAGCTGCCTGGTGCTCAAAATCCCCAGGTGGATGGAGAGGTAGAGCCCCGCTCCTGAGTTTGCCTTTCTTGAAGGAGATGCTAGGTTATGGGCTGCTTGGGTCCCATAGGCCCCCTACAAGACCCCACAACCCTTTCCCAAGGCTATCTGCTCCTCCTCTTCCTCCATAGGAATGGGGCATGGAGCCCTATCCACCTTAAGGCACCTCTGGGAGTGGGCAGGGGAAACGGGGTTCCAGATTTGGTACCCTGCCCCCATTCACACCATTCTCAGCTCGGGTTGGAGGATGCCTGCAAAGCCCTGCACCTCACAGACACCTCTGGACCTACCATCGGGGAGCCCCCTACAGACCCCTGCAGCTCACCACGCTTCTGGGCAGGGCAGCGAAACACCAGATGAGTGGCAGGGAGTGAGGGCCTGCGGGAAGTGGCCCTTGCAGAGCTGCGGGCTGCAGGCTGCGGTGGGTGAGTGGGTAAGGTGGCAGTAGCCCGCTTCCCCTCCCGGCGCCCTCGGGTGATGAATGTCCCTCTAGACGATCTCGTTACTTATTGATGGCCTAATCCTGCTCTTTAATTTCCCAGCCCTCGTTAAAAATGAAAAGAAGCCGTTTGTGCTTGTACAAACCCGGAGAATCAGGATGGATGTGCCGCGGCTGGGGGTGGGGTGGGGCAGGGCGGGCGGTGCCTCCTCATTGGCCAGGAGACTGGGCTCTGCCACGCCCATCTAGCGGGACAGCGAAGGGAGGGGCGCGGCGCTGGCGCTGGAGGGGCCTCAATTCTCAGTCAGTGCGTGTGAGTCTGCGGTTCTTTATGCGGGAGGTGGGGCGCGTGCGCACGCGTGCACGCATGTGTGTAGTGCGGTGACTGAGACCAAGGTCTGTCCATGAATGTGTGTCCGTAGATGTGTGGCTCTGAGTGTAAAAAGAAGTATGGGATTAAGACCCGGGCAAACTCAGGGCGTGTGTGTAGTGGGAATTTCCTCGAAGTGCGTCTGTATGGGCAAGTGGTCCATCTGGGCGGGCGCACACTCGCGAGAATGCGCAGCCCGTTGCTGCAGAGTGAGGGGGTGCAGGGCCAGGCCCCGCCCACGCCCCAGGGGCCCTCAGGAGCCTCACCAGTTTGCGCTGACACCAGTGGCAGAGGCCGCAGAGGACGACCGTGACGCTAAGGCTGACGGTGATGATGGCAGAGACCAGCAGGACATCGCGGGTGGGTGCCCCTGGGGAGGACAGGCACACGTCAGACCCTCACTGGCCAGGGACAGCCACTCTCCTTCATCCCAGAGCTCCCCAGAGCACCCCGCTTTCCATCTTCTGGCCTCAATGCTGGGAGCTCTGAGTCCTGGTTCTACTCCCACTTCTGCTTTGCTGGGTCAACTCGGGAAATACCTCACCCCTCCGTGTCTCAGTTTCCTCATCTATAAATTGGGAGAATTGTGCCAGCTGGCATCTTTTTTTGGCGTCTCCATACCATTCTCCAAACTTGACTCCCTGAAAGGGAGAGGCCATATGTGCCCCTCAGCTCAGCCAGCCCTTAGTAGGTGCATCAATCCCTCTAAAGTAGGTGCTGTGTCCTCGTGGCTCTCTGCCCTTCCAGGTCCCCAGCACCCCCCCCCGCCCCCACACACACACTGAGTGACAACTACAGTGAAATGGACCTAAAGGACTAGTTCCTACAGTCCCTCGTAAGGGTTTGGCCAAGACTCAACAGCCACATGTGTAATGAGAGGGGAAATCCCTGGACCCCTCTGCTCACCTTAACTCAGTTTCCTTTGGGCTGGAAGCCCACCCCACTGTCCTCTGCCCACCCTTGCCTTCTCCAGCTGTGCCTATGAGCTCACCTCTGCCCTCCCACCCACGGTTGCAACCCCATCTCATTGTTTTCAAAGTCCCAAATGCTCAGGGTGGGGGCTAGCCTGCGGCTTCCATTCTGTGAGCTCAGGGCCATAAGCTTCAGGGAGTCCCTCCTCTTCCTAGCTGGGTGGCTTTGCACTAAGCCACCTCCCCTGCCTTCTTCACAGGTGGTTGTAAACATCAGCCCAAACCAAGTGTAAGGAGGGCGAAACCTTGACCAAAAATGATCGTGTGGGGGAGTGAGTGGAGAGAAGGCAGAGCCCCACGTGCACAGTAAACAGGAGCGCCCTGCGACGCATTCCGAAGTCAAGGAGATGTGGTTTATTTACAGAGGCGCCTGCGTGGGCTCTTCAGTGCCAGTGATTGTGGTAATTAAGAGTTGACAATATCTGTTTGGTCCTGGTTCCCGCGGTTTTAGCTTCCGCCTTCTCTTCCTCTCCTGGCGTCTCCTGCTTGGCCATGAGGAAGGCCCAGCGGTCGTGCCCAGTTCCGAGGGCCCCCTGGGCTCCCTCCCACCGCTCCAGGACCCTGTAGCCCATTCACTACCTGTTCTCTCCAGAATGCCACGTGCGCCCCATCTCTCCCTTCAGATTAGGCTTCCCCGTGTCCACCCGCCGTGCCCACAGAGCTTGCTCCTGTACAAGTATGCAGCCTCACGCTGCAGGAAGTCCCTGTGCCCAGTTCACTGTCAACTCCAGGGCCACAGCAACATGAGCTCTGACCTGGACAACCTGCAGCAACCAAGTCCTGCCCCAGGGGCAAGCCACTGACACCAGTGCTGCCATCTGTGGAAAAACTGACCCTTCCTGGCTCAGAGGATGAGCCAGGAGTTCCAGGTGCTCCGCGTTGCAAGAGTAACTTAATCCTCGCAGCAACAACTGAGGTAAACATGGCGAGTGTCCTGGGGCAACTCAGTCACAGAGGGGTCAAATGCCATGCTCAAGGTCATTTGGCTAGTGAGTGGGACAGCCAGGGTTTAAACCCTGGTGATCTGCATCAGAGTTCATACTCTTTGCCTTGACATCCCATCATCCACTCCAGAGGTGGATGGTTAGTGGTTCTCAAAGTGGGCTCTTTGGAACCCCCAGGGTTCCCTGGAATCTCTCAGGGGCTGTGGCCTCTCAAGCCCTGTCCAGTCAGAGCAGCGTCATTTCCCTCAGCTTCACATCTTGAGCTTTTGCAGGAAATTCCATTTGAAGAAGGGGGTGTGCTACTAAGGGAAGTTGAAACCCCTCTGGAACGGTGCCTCTAGGGTCCCCTGCAGTGTAAAGAACGCCATCATCTTTTAGGAAGCCGGCTCTTCCCCTCCCCAAGATCCCCGACCCCCCTCAGCATCCCTTGGACAGTCCTTGAAGGCAGGGTGAGACAAACGCTTGCCACTGCAAATTGCCTTGATGTTGGGAGTAAAAGTGACAAGGCGTCCTTGGCCGGCGTGCCCTCCAGTGATGTTACCGTCAAGGGGTGCAAGCGTGTTCTCGCCTGCCAGTCAGAGCGAACCATTCCCAGAGCAGGGAGTCACGGTGTCTCCGGCTGGAAGGGACCTTGAAAGTCATGAGTCAGGCCCCACCGCCACACAGCCCCCTGGGCAGCCCGGACACTGACAGGGAGCTGCCTCTGCAGGAAGCTGGCCCTCCCCGATGCACCGATGCACCGATGCACCGATGCGAGGTGAGGCCCGCTGTGCCTTGCACTGAGCCCACTCCCTGGAACCCTCCCCTGTGGTCCTGGGCCTGCCTCCGGAGCTGCGGGGAGCAGGCGGGCTGCATGACGGGCCTCCAAATCCTTGCCAATCCTTGCCGACAGTTTTCATGTCCCCTTCAAGTCTTCTCCAGGCAAAGCTGCCCGGGCCCTTCCATCCCTTCCTCAGATGACATACATGGTTTCAAGTCCCCTTATTGTCAGCATATTAACATCTGGGGAAAGAAAATATTGCAGGTCTAGTCAGCCTTGGACAGGGCTGAATTCTGCAACCTATCCTTGGGCAGAGGAGACATCCCGGGTCCCTGAGGGTGAGACGCAGACAAGGGCAGACGGATGACATCGGGAGACCTGGGAGGTAGGGTGAGCCGGGAGCTGGGCAGAACCAAGCCTGCCAGTCCAATCCCAGGGGTGTCTTGGGAGTGCTGCGTGGGCTCAGCCTGCTGCTGCCCCCCACCCCGGGTCTGTGGTGGGCATGCAGCTAATCAGAGCTCGGGGCAAATGCTCTGAATCCTGTGGGAAGAGCCGGTGCTCCTGGCTGTGCCGCTTCGCAAGCAGATCTCAGATCAGGCCTGTGAACCCCGGGATGAGTGGCACTCTGAGGGAGGACAAGATGTCCATGCACAGTCCCCCTTTCCAGCAAGTCAGCTCCGAGAAGGCAGGGCTTGCTTTCTTGCTCACCACGATATTTATTCCCAGCACTGAGGACAAAGCCTGGCATATAGTAGGTGCTTGATAAATGCTTGTTGTAAGAATGAATGTGGAAGAAAGCCAGCCCTCTTGGAATAAAGATTACAATGGAGGCTGCCAGTTATTAATCACCTCTGGTATACTACACAGTGCGGCCTGTGAACATAGGAGCTATATCTGCTTTGGTTGCTGCAGTACCCTTTGTGAGAAGTATGGTATCTGACACACAGAGTTGCTTAGCAAATATTTGTTGAATGTTCAATGCTTGCCTGTGATCTCATTTGTCACTCAAACAAGATGGAAAGAAGAGATTGGGATAGCCATCAAGGACAGAGTTTCAGAGCCACTTCTACACAGACACACACACCCCAGGACCCTTCTGTTTCCCCCCATGTCCCACTTTGCCTGACACACTTCTGATTTTTCCTAGACCCAAATGAAAATCCCACCTCCATGAACCTTCCTTAATCTGCCCTGTGAGGATGAATTTCTCCTGCCTGAGTCCCCCCCTCACACTGTTCCTGCCTCCAACTTGGATAGCAGTGAAGCTGGGTGGCCAGGGCACACTCCTGTAATTCCAGATCTCAGGAGGCTGATGCAGGAGGACTGCAAGTTCAAGGCCAGCCTGGGCAAGTTAACAAGACCCTTAGCAACTTATCGAGACCCGGTGTCAGAATAATGAATGAAAAGGTCTGGGGATGTAGCTCAGTGGTAGCGCACCCCGAGTTCCACCCCTACTACCAAATGAAAGGGAAAAAAAAAACCCACAAAAATGTGGAGTAGAGTGACAAGTGCCAGGGCTGGAGTCAGACTGCCCGGGCTCAATTTCTGGCTCAGATTCTTCCCAGCCGTGTGACATTATCTCTGCTTGCCTCGCTTTCCCCATCTGTAAATGGGGGCTAATGACAGTACAGTTCTCACAGGTCTGTTGGAAAGTTAACAGGAACGAGTACATATAAAGCACTTGGCACGGGGCCTGGCACGGAGTAGGTTGGCAATAAATGCTAGTTATTATCATGGCATTACCATGTCACGCCCTGTACTAGAGATATCTGGGACACGGAGCTCAGTGAGTGCTGAATGAAACGCCAAACCGGAAATACTCTAGCTTTCCCCACAGGGCAGCAGAGGTCAGGGGTCCCATCTTACTCAATCTGTGCACCCACTCCCTGGCCCAGGACTTGACCATCGCCAGGATCTGTGAACATGCATGACATGGAAGGGGGAGGGCGGAGGCATGGGGACAGGAGGTAGGGGCGGCAGCTGGAAGTCAGGCTGGGACTCAGGTGTGATCTGTAGACCCAACTTGGTCCCTTGCCAGGGCTCTGCCCCCACTCCCAACCCCTTCTCATCTCCTCAGCAAGTCATGATTTATGGATGAGCAGAATCAAACGGCCCTGCCGGCTGCTGGGATGCCCCGGGGAGCTACTGGGGAGGGAAGGGACTTCTGAGAGCAAGCGCAGCAGCTGCCCGGGGGGCGTGGGAGGAGAGCCACAGACACCCAGGGCTCTCTCACACACACATGTCATGGAGACTCACCCTGGCACAGTACTGGCGTGCACACTCACACATATAATGTACACACCCACGGGCACAGCCATGACCATGACCATGTCTGGTGCATGCTGCCATCCATGCATCTGGACACTCACACACTTCCTCTGGCCTGGAACTCTCTCCTCCACGAATTTGCCATCCTGTGTCTGCTCACATTCTGCCTTTCCTCCTGAGGCCGAGCAGAACATGAGCCGTAGACGTGGTAGCAGATGACCCAGGTACAAGCCCGGGCTCTGTCCCTGACCAGCTACATGACCCGAGGCGAGGCCCACACTAGATCTCAGTGCTTACCTTCAAATGATGATAATAAGTCTGATAATAAATCCGACTTCCTCTGCTGGGGTGCTGCCGGGATCAAAGGAGAGCCAACATTCATGGAGGACATGTAGGGTGGCAGATACTGTGTCAGGATGTTTCTATGCACCTCAGGCCATTCTTACCCCCGTTTCACAGGGGAAGAGACAGAGGCAAGGAGAAATAAGGCACCTGAGCCGGTCCTCTCCTCCCATGCTATCATGGCCTCCCTCTGAGCAGAACCATGTGGCAACATCTGTACCGACTCCACGGCACCATCCACCCATACCCGCCTCTCCTCCTTCCTGCAGCAGGTCTCTCCTCTGCACCTCGGGGTCTCGCGTGAGCTGTTACTTCTGCCTGCGCGGCCTTTCCTTACATTCCCGGTCCTTAAGGCACCTAGCCGAAGATGGTCTTCAGTCCCTCCTACAATTCTTTCTGCCTTCCCAGGAACTATATCGGGTTCATAATTGGCTCTTTCTATGTCCTTTCCACACTGGGGGCCCCTAGGGGACTGAGATCCCAGGGTCAGCCTTCATCCCTGCAGTCCAAGGTATATAGCTGGATGCATGACTGCTAAGCACATGCAGGGGATTTTTCAAGACTCCAGGGAAGCCTGCCTCCTCCAGGAAGCTCTCCTCCGTGACAGACACAGCAGATGCTTCCCTTCCCAAATTTGAATGATCTGACCCTCTGATCGGTCCCCTTTTCTTGAGGCTAGAACTGCACCCTGAATAGAGCCCATGGGGTAACACCTTGTCTTCCCATTTCTCAGAGTCTTCCTTGTCCTGCAGCCCAGACCACAGTGCAGAGAAGCCACAGGAGGACACAGTGAGAATCTGTACACATGTCTCTTCCCCAGAATTTACTTGCTCTTGCACTCTTAGATGGAGACATGCATACTCCCTATGCCCAGTCCTTCAGGGGCTCCCTAAACTGTCCTGATACAGACTGTTCCCTCTCTTGAAGGCTGGCACCCCCAGATCCCAAGTTCTGCCCATTTCACAGTGAAAGAAACTGAGGCTAGAAAAGGTTCAGTGCTTCCCAGGAGCTCACAGCAGAAGAAAGCAAAGCCAAGACTGGACCTGAGGACGGTGAGACTTAAAGTCTGCAGCTGTCCCTCTTGTTCCACCCCAGGGGAGCTATGCCTTGACACAATCACTTGGAAGACAGTGGCTAGAGGAGAAGGTGCCCAAGTGAGCACTGAATAGAGAGCAGCCAGGGAGGGGCTCCCACTCACCCAAGAAGTTTATCAAAGAGAGTCAGGGCTGAGTTTCCCCAGGCACTTCAGAGGCCCCTAGGTCACATGTGTTTCCTAGAACTGTCCCCCTCCACCAGCCCAGGCACTGGCCTTGGTAAAGTGCCCTTGTAGATGGAGGCTCAGGCCCTAAGGGCCCCAGAACAAGCCAGGGAGTAGGTGCTGGAGCTGGGCAGGTTAGGAGTGAAGGCGGAGGGTGTTGCCCGAGGATGTGCCCAGGGCCCGTCTCTAGTACTGACTGGGGTCCAGCCACTAATCGGAGATGGAGCAGAGTGCCCTTGGGGTGGTCTGGGCTCATCTGCCAGCACCTTCCCAGCCTGAGCCCGCCTCCTCCCACCGGATTCTGCACTCTGCAGCTCCTTCCCCACCCCCCGGGATGATGTTCAAGGTGGAGAAGTGAAAGCTGGAGTCACAGGTTCTCAGGAAGCACCTTCACACGCAGGCTGAGCAGATGGGAAAGGGGGGAGACGGGAGGGCACTGGAAGTGGGCAGAGCCCACGAGCCCCAGGGCAATGTGGGCATGGGAAGGGGGACATTTTTGTTGCCTATACTTCCTCCTTTCTGGCCCCCGACCCAACACACACAAGAAAACCAGAAAGAGGCAGGAGTGGGGAGAGAAAAGAATGGAAACCAGGGAGCCAAACCCTGAAGCCCAGACAGCCAGGCAGAGCTCTGCTTCTTGGCAACATGCAGAATTCTGTGTCCTCTCTCCACTCTGAAACTCCCCACTCCAGGCCACCCACCTGGGAGCAGGGCAGCTCTTTTTCTTGCAAGAGGAAAAAGACAATGAGATGGGCGGGGAGAAAGGAAGAGAGAACAGGAAGGCGGGGAGAAGGCAGCACTCCTTCCCAAGAAAATGGGCCTCGATCCTCCCCCCACTGCCCGCAGGACTTTCTCTGTGAGTGTCCTTCAGAAAGCAGCGGAGATGCCCACAACCCCTCAGGCCTCACCTAGGGTGGGGGCAAGGCTGGCAGAAGAGGAACCCCAAGGGGAATTGTTTTGGAAAGTTACAAGGAGCTGAAAATAGGGGCTTAGCACGAGCAAGCTTCCTCAACCTTGACTGTAATAAAAACAGATAATGCGTGAGCGAGCCAGGGAGAGCCTGCTGGCAGGGGCCGCAGAGGCCGGCTGGGTGCAGACGGTTTAGAATTCAGACGAGATGCCAAGTGAGTAAACAGCGAATGAAGGATTATCTGGATGGGCCAGGAGTCTTTCCAGCAAGAAATTGGACGGGGACATGTCAGGATCCACAAGCATTCCGACTTCTCACCAGGGAGGCAGGCCTGGCCAACCACGAGGGCCTCGTCCACACCTTCCCTACCTCTACTCTCTCCTCCAGCAGAGAGGATGGCCTTGGGAAGAACGTCTCCCATTTGCACGACGCTGAACGGTTTGCAAAGTGCTGCACACTATACACAGGGCTTCACATCCACTGTCACATTTAATGGAGGTGGTGGGGGCGGTATCCTCTGCCCGCCGCCCCCACCATCCACAATTCTTGGCTTAGGAAGGTCTGATGAATCCAGCTTGAGTTCAGCCTCCAAAGAAGGGGGAGGGACGGGGACAGGCCATCTGTAGACCCCAGAGAGAGCTGCTGAGCCCGGAAGTCACCAGGGTCAAAGCTATTCAGGATGGACATGGCCAGGTGTCAGCTCTGAGCAGGGAGCTCAGGCTGAAGGGAATGTAGCAAAGAGCTAGCCAGGAACGTGTCGCCCTCCCCACCCACCTTGATCCCAAAGCTGATGAGATGCCTGGGTAGCCGTGAAAATGATCGTGTCTATCAGAGCAGCAGGAGCCCAAGAAAGGAGGAGCTCAGATGGAGGGCCTCTCCGCCAGGAGTGCGGAGCGGAGGCAGGACCCGGACGTGTGATGATTAAGTGCAGGCCTTGACCACTAGTTACTCCTATGAATAATGCATTGTTGTGCCTTGGCCTAAATCAGCATCTTATTGTTATTAATAATACACGGCTGCAAAGAAGCTGGGGTTGGAACAGTGTGCTGTATTTCCTTTGAGGATCTCAGAGCACTGGAGAGTTCCTCGGATGGATGACTCAACCCTATGTCCCCAGGCTTCCTTACAGGCCAGGGCACCTGCCCTTCCCTGACTCCCTCTCACTTGAGGCCTGGATCCGTGAAAGGCCCCCGGAGCAAGGAATGGTTCATTCTGGGATTCAAATCCTCAGCCGGGGTTTTTGGTGGGGGAGGGGAGTGCTCTTAATCTTTGCCAGCTCAAGAGCTCTTGAGGATGCGACAGAACGTGAAGGAGCTCGCAGGGGTGTTTAAGAGAGAGGGAACTAAAGGGAATCCAGGTGTGGGAGAGACGGATGGAGAGAGACCAGTGTGGGATCTAAATCTAGTTCTGCTACTCACTGGCTGTGTGACCTTGGTCTACTCACTTACCTTTCTGGTCCTTGACCTTCTCACTAAAATTTATGGTGTCAGGTTCCCTCTCGCGGGTGCTGTTTTAGTATATTCTGGGGTACTATCATTTACACCACAAATTATTAGGACGGAGCAGCCTAGCACGCCACCCTGAGAGCTGTCCGTGGTGCCGAAACCCAAGCCGGACGCCCCGTCCCTGTCCTTGGTGCTGAAACAGACCTCGGTCCTGCAGGCGGCCCTCTGCGCCGCTCCTGGAGAGCAGAAGCCACGAGCCTGGGGTCCTCGCACCACGTCGTAGCCTAGTGCTTCCACCTCCCTCGGCCACACTCTCCCTCGTCGACCCCTCGCTGCAACCACAGCAGAGGCTGCCCGACCTCGAGGGCTCCGTTTCCCCGGATGGCGAGGACCCCAGTGAGATGTCCAACTCCGGGACAAAAAGAGCCTCCCCCAGCTAAGGTAAAGGCCACACCCTCTTCCCTCCCGGAGAGCCAGCCACACTGCCTCCTGGTGCCCGGCGCGGCACTGCACCCAGAGCAGGAGCACAGAAGGTCCCCAGCGGTGGCGCCTGGCGGGCAGGGAAGGAACGGCAGACGGCCTGGCCCCCGCCGCCCCCTCGCCGCTCCTGGGGCAATCTGGCACTCTGAGCTCGCGGCGTTGCCCAACACCCGCAGGCTCCAACTTGTCCCACTGCGTTCTGGCCTCTTTGGGCGCCATGCTGCCCAGGTCACAGAGCAGACTCCCTCCAGCTGGCCAGACCTGGGACAGGCAAAACTCCCTGCTTCCTCCCCCAGGTGCGTGGGGTAGACTCGTGGAAACAAATACCAACATTTACTCCCTCTGCAGGGCCAGTCCTCCAAGACGAATGCAAAGGCCTCTCACTTGTCTCTCCCCAGGGCAGAGGCCCCCAACTCCACACTCATCCAAAGAGAACCTTGCCCACTGGCCCTCCCTAGGAAAAAGTGGGGGAGGGGGAGGGGGTAGAAGACTACAACTGCAGGACACTCCTATTTCCCTGCCCTACAGGTGGGGGCTCTTTGAGAAGCAGTTATTCTTGGTATTTTTAGACTTGAGATGAGCCTAACTGGTGTAGAAACTCTCCTCTTTCCAAAAAACTCTCCTCATTCTAAATGAAATTTTTTTCCAGGCAATTAATAAAACCACCTGAAGACAACACCCAAAATCATTGCTTCTCTGGATCCCAGGCAGAGAGTAAAGATAATAGCTTTTAATTATGGAAGATGTGTCTGGTATCCTTTATTGAGCACTTACTATGTGCCAAGCACTGTAGTTAGAGCTCTTACAAAATCCCCATGGGAGGCAGCATCATAAGATGAAGAAGGTGGGCTTCAGAGGGGTGAGGTGACCACTCAGGCGGTGCAGCTGTTGAGTATTAAGATTGGCCTGGGGTGGGGGCTGGGGTTGTGGCTCAGCAGTATAGCGCTTGCCTTGCAGGTGTGGGGCCCTGGGTTTGATCCTCAGCACCACATATAAATTAATAAAATAAAGGTATTGTGTTCAACTACAACCTAAAAAATAAATATTAAAAAAAAAGATTGGCCTGGGGAACTGCACCTGTCTGCCCTTAATCTTGCAACTCAGCTAGATCCACCTTACCATCCTTCCCGGCTCTGGAGCCTCACTACCCGAAGGTAGCTCCAGGACCATTTCACCTCCCCGCCATCCTCACCTCTCCGTCGAGAGCCACATGGAAGAAGACAATACACTCGGCAGCACTTACAGCCCTCTCCGTGCTTGCAAATCTACCATCTGAATTGAACCTCAAGATATTGAGGGGCGAGGCAGGTAGGGATGGCCCTGCTCTGATTTTAGAGGAGAGAAAACTTAAGACTCCAAGGAATAAGTGGCTCTCCCAAGTCGCCATGAGCAATCAGCCAAACCCCAGCTGAAGATGGCAGGATTGCCAGCCCAGGGTTTGCTTCCCACTTGTCCAAGGCAGGGGTCCTAAGGGTATGCTGGGCAGGGAGTTCTAGAGACCTTCATCTCCTAAGGGGCTTCCTGAGGCCAAGGGCTGCTTTGCCCTCTTGCTCCCCAGGGGCCATCTGCTGGCTCAGCTTTAACTTGGAGTCTTGGAGTCTCATTCTAAATGAAATTTTTTTCCAGGCAATTACTTCCTGCTAATTAGGAAGCAAGGCTGCCAGTCCCTGGGCCCCGAGTTGACCCCTTTCTCAACTCACAGGAGTGGGGGTTGTGGAGGTACTGGGTAACAGCACCAGCCACAGACACTGCCTGGGTCAAGGCCTGCCAGGGCAAGCAGGCAGTGAGGGGCTAAGGAGTTCCAAGGAGCTGGAAGAAGGGAGGTGGAGATCCTCAGGAAGTGGGGCTCTGAAGTGGAAGAGAGCCAGGGGACCAGGAGCCAGAAGGAACTAGACATGCCCGTGCAGAGTGAGAGGGACGGAGGCTGTGGAGCAGCAGAGGTGTCAGGAAGAGCCCAGAGGCTGGGATCCAAGGAAGAAGGAAAGCAGGCATCTCAAGAACCAGAGACAGAAGGCGGCACTGCCCCCTGCATAGGGAGAGGAAGGAAGAAGGGACCTGGAAGATGGTCAAGATACAGGCGAGGAAAAGTCAGAGAGGGAGCTACCAGGAGACTCCAGGAGCGGGAAGGAGAGAGGAAGGGCAGGAGGGAAGGAGGAACTGCGGAGGAAACCCCAGGGAGAAGGGGGAGGAGAACAGGGAGGACGGCTTGGAGTGGCAGCTCCCAGAGTCCCAAGAAGGGCTCTCTCTGTGTCATTGTCCTTGAGCCTCCCCCAATGTCAGTGCCCAGCCAGCCGGGCCTGCACACCCTCCTACGCAGCCACAGGTGCAGGCGGGCACCATGGCAGGCCACCAGCCGGCTCAGGCCCCAGATGCTTCACATACTGGGGGCAGGCAGCTGACCTCCCTCCCTGCCAACCCAGTGGGCCAAGCCAGGGTCCCCCTGGGTCACACAGCACTGTGACCAGCTGCCCAAAGAGAAATGGTGTTTGTCCAAGGTCATAGAGCAAATGGGCGATGAAGCCAGATGCAGAAGGCTCAAGGGCTGAGTCCCAGTGGTGGGTCCTGCTCTCTCCAGGGGACAGCAGGAGACAAGATGGATCTTGGTTGCTAGCAGCCAGCCCCTGATCAAAGCCCTGTGGCGTATGGGTGGCAAATGAAAGGAACAAGGATGCCCAGGGGCTGGAAGGGAAGCAAAGGAAGTCAGTCCTTCTCGAGCCCTGAGGGAGGTTCTGCAGCTAACGTTAAGGAGCATTCACTAGGGACAGTGTGCCAGCTCCTTAAGACACGGCCTGCAGGATCCTATTGACCCCATGACAACCCTATAAAATACACATCACTATCATCCCATTAAAGGAAAGAAAGCGAGACTCAGGAGGGTTGAGTGATGGCCAAGTCCACAGAGCCAGCCAGTGGCATGATTGTAACTCTGGTCACTAGCCACGTTGAGGCTGCTGCCCTGAGGACCCCTCTGACGTGGCATTATCCGAAGATGCTGAGGTCCATGAGCTCCCAGGACCCAAACCCAGCTCTGGCAGGATCTAGGCCCCAGAATCTAGGCAGCTGTGTATTGTGGGGGATTCTTGGGGCACCCGAGAACAGAGGCGGTACCATGAGGTCCTAGACTTGAACAGCCCTATGTCTGATACTCAGACTTGGCTCTGCCTCCAACTTACTGTGTGATTCTGAGTGCATTTGCCCTCTCTGGGCCCTGGTGTTCTCACCTATGCCATGAAACAGTGGGACCAGATAATAATGACAGCCCCTACCTGCGTGGTGCTGTGACAGACCCAGTCTTCCAACGGCCCCAAGATGGGGCAGTCACCTCCATTCAACAGATGGGAGATGGAGCTCTGCCAGGCTACAACGCCTGGTTTACAAAGCAACCAACACATGGCAGACCCGGGACCTGAACCCCATCACCTCTGGTCCGCAGTCCCTGCTCCGGCTCCCACTCCGAGTTATTTCCTTAAGGACCCTCTCAGTCCTGTGGGGTGCCTCAGAGATGTCTGTCCGTGGCCCTCTGCACCGGCACCTGTGCCATCGTGTTTTCACATGGGAAACACACATTGTCACGTGCCCGCAGGAAGTGACGTGTCTGCTCAGGCTTCCGTACCTGCTCCTGTTTCTACCTGGCACAGCCCTTCTGGGTCACACACGTCCACAAGCAGTCCCACATCAGGAGCAGGCCCACTGCAGCAGGCACACACACAGACACACACACACACACACACACACACACACACACACACGTCCCCCTCTCTGGGTACTGTTTGATTGGTGGGGACCATGTTCCACGCTGCAGCACACAGCCACATGGTGGTGACGTGAGCCACCACACCCTTCTCCTCTGCTTCCCTCTAGTGCCTGCCACACACCTGCCGCACTCCCATCCCCGCTGCTTTCCTCACGCCTCTCTCCTCACAGGAGCGGGCACCTTCTCCAGGAAGGAAGCAGGCTCCAGCACAGCCCGGCTCCCACGGCCCGCAGATGCCAGCCAGCTCGGGGGTGGGGAGGGAGAGGAGGGCATCCACCGGAGGCTCTGAGGGGCCTGGGGTCCACAGTTCCCATCAGAGGAGAAGCCCTCTCTCGGTTCTGAGTGCCCAGATGAGCTCCTGAGAGTCTAGGGACACTGGCCCTCCTCTGTCTTTGCCAGATTGGGGGCCAGATGGGGGATCTGGGGACAGAGGGTCTGAGCAGGACTATGGTGCCACTAGGGCTCCTTCCCATTGCACCCCTCACCCCATCCCTGGTCCCTGCTCTCTCCTCCCCCTGCCCAAGCATCTCAGAGTCCTGGGTATTTTTAGGCCTCAGCTGACAGGCTGTGAAATCGCACCTCCCCTACCAGGCGGGGGCTGGAGAGGGAGGAATGAGGTTGGGGGGGGGCACACAGACAATTCACCAGGCTCCTCCAGGGCTGGCAGGTGCCAAGCAGGGAGTAAAGGGCTCCTCCCTTCTCCCTGAGCCTCCCCTGGTGAGAGGATCCCTCCACCTTGCCTGGAGAAGTGAACGGAGACTGGGTGGGAAGGAGACTGTTCCACTCAGGGATCTGAGAACAAAGGCTTCAGGGGACAGCCCAAGCACTAAAAGAGGCGCTAGGGACACCCTCCGAGTCCAGCTCTGCAGCCAATACCAACTCCGAGTGTTCTCTTCTGAGAGACAGGCTGAGAGACAGGCTGGCTTGGATCCTAGTAGGATACAGGAGGCGCCAGGCAGTGTAGCCCAGTGGTTAAGTCCCAGCCTTTCTAGCGCGGCTGACACAAATCCTTATTCCTGCTCTGCTGAATGGCTTGGCAAGACCCCCCAGCAGGGGCTGGGGATGTGGCTCAAGCGGTAGCGCGCTCGCCTGGCATGCGTGCGGCCTGGGTTCGATCCTCAGCGCCACATACCAACAAAGATGTTGTGTCTGCCGAGAACTAAAAAAAAAAAAAAAAAAAAAAAAAAGACCCCCCAGCTCTCTGGGCCTCGGTTTCCCCGTAGGTATAACAGCGATAATGATAGCTCCCTTGAGGACAGCTGCAAGGATGAAATGAAATAACATATATAAGGAACAAGGCGGATGGGGGGATTCTCCCTGGCTGCTTCCCTGGCCTTTAATTCATCCCAACCATCCCTTCTCTCAGCTGGCTTTCTTTCTGTGATCCCTGAGGCAAAGGCTTATAACTGTCATCAGGCTCTTTGGTGACTGTCTGGCCACCCACCCCATACCAACGGAATGAATCCTTGGCTGCAAAGTGTGAGCACCTTAGCCCACCTTCCTGCTTCCCTCTGCAGGGAACATACGCATAATCAAGTGTGCACATGGACCCAAATGTCAACATGCGTGCACACTCCAGCACCTCAGCGTGGATGACCCCCGATGGGAGTGGGAAGATGTACCCAGGCCTGGCTGAGAATGGGCCCCTGTGCCAGGGGCCGTGGGCATGGAGAGGGAGGCAATGGAGAGGGAGGCAGCCGCCTAGTTGCCGTGGATACAGGTTGGTTCTGGTGGGGCTCTGGAGCTCAGGCCTGGCGGATGGAGTGTGAGCTGTGTGGCTCCCACAGGCGTGGTGCTGGTGCCCATGGCTGGGTGGGGTGGGTGCAGAATTGATGCCTAGGAGCATTAACCGTGTCTCTGGGGCCCTGAATCTGCTCACCTTGGCTCCTCATCTCTCCCAGAGAGGCTTCCTCTGATGCCTCAGGCACCAGGACAAGGCTCCTTGGGGTGTTCAGTGATGCCCATCTGCATCAGGCTACCCTGACCACCCATTACCTGCCACAAGCTTGACAAAGGCAGGGCCCCAGTCCAGCAGGGTGCTGCAGATCTCTAGGCATGAATGCCCTGGACTCAGGCAGGTGAGAGGCAGAGGAGGGGCTAAGCAGAGACAGGCACAGGTAGTTCACCGCCGAGACTCCAGTGGCATCTACCTGCCTGCCTGCAGGCTCCCCTTCCCCCCACACTAGAATCTGCTCAAAAGCCTCCAGGCCCAACCTACCTTCCCAAACCAAGGGAGTCCCCAAGGTCACCCTTGCAATCACATTGAAGCACTCATTGCTGCCTCAAATGGCCAAGACCCTCAGCACTCTGGGCCACTGCCTGTGCTGTCCTCACCTTGCCAAATGCCTCACTTGTGTTGCTCACATTGCAAACTCTTATTCTTCCTTCAGGACTCAAGCCCTGCACCCGCAGCTCATGTTGTTAGGTAGTGGCATGGCTGGGATCCCAGACAACTCCTTTTTTCTTTTGTAGTATTGGAGATTGGGACCAGAGGCATTCTACCACTGACCTACATCCCCAGCTCTTCTTGATTTCGAAACAGGGTCTTGCTACGTTGCTGAGACTGGCCCTGAACTTGTGAGCCTCCCGCTTCAGCCTCCCGAGTCGCTGGGATGACAGACATGCACCAAAGGACCAGGTTCCCAGACCAACTTCTACTTCCAAGTTCCTACTTCTCTGGGTATTCTGAGGACGGACCAGCTTCGAACAGCACCTGGTGCACATCTTCGCCACTCTGATGGTAACTTACTGGCATTGCCTTGGTGTAGCCCTCCCCAGCTTCTCCACCAAGGAAGTGGCAGGCATGTCCTCCTCAAAGCTTCCAGAAACCTCATCCCACACATCAATCTCTGATACTGGATAATGTTGATAACAGCTGCGGTTGGCTGAGTGTTTACTATGTGCCAGGCCCTCTGCGAGATACCTTTCCCGCCTTATCTCACCTCATCCTCAAGCCACCTAGGAGGAACCATCATCACATGCATTTAAAAGAGGAGAAAAACTGAGGCCATGGAGGTGGAGTCACGTGCTGCAGGGACACAGCAGCTGGTCCCTCTGCCAAGGCTCACTCAATGGCTGTTTGAGACCGGAGCCTGGTTTCAGCAAGCCATTCCTGGTAGCACACATAGAAGATGCTTAGCATCTACCAAGCACTCCACAATAAGAGCGTGCTGTTGGGGCACCATCACTGTTATCAGGAGAGGGGGCAGGGTATGCTGGGGGACCTGAGAGGGGACTGCTTAAGCTTGAGGCCCACAAAGCATGAGTCAACCCCTCAAGAGAGAAATGGCTCTCAGGAGCCGTTGGGCTGTCGGGGATGGGGTCAGGCATGGCAAGAGGTAGACAGGTAGCCCCGATACCAAGACATGGTGGGCTTGGGGGAACCTGAGGGGTGCCGGAGCGAGCAGCAACGATGTGAGGGGCTGTGTGCGTCCGGGGTGGACAGAGCACGGGGAGGCCTACCATGTGCTGGCCATGCTGGCCATAGCTCTCTGGTCCCGCTGACACCACCCCGTGGTAATGAGACGGATCCAATTTGTACCCAGAGCCCCGCCGGGAGCAGCTGCCGCAGCAGGGTTTGAAGTAATTTAATTGGACACATTAGCCACACGGCTCTCTGCCTCTCTCCTTCACTCCCCTCACGCAGGGCCTCACACGGGCACCCCTTCACGCCACCAGACCCTGGCTGGGGGCAGGGTGCAGACACATACACCCCCGCCCCCCCCCCCAGGACTGGCCATCAGCGTCCCTCCACTCTCTCCTGGAGCTCCTGGGGGCCCAAGGACCAGAGGGCTCTCAGGAGGTTCTCACCTTTCTCTGGTGCAAGAGGAAACTATGGGATCCACTGAGCCTGGGATTCAGACCTCTCCAGCTGTTTCTTCTAGTGGACAAAATGGGGTCACCCCCTTTTTCCCCTTGGACAGCCCTAGAAGTACCCAGCCTCCTGGTCTTCAGAAAGGACACTCAAGAAACAGGGCCATGGCACATGCCTGTTCTGACAGCATCTTTGGCTTTGCCATTATTAGGGGCAGTCCCCTCTTAGGACTCTGGGGGAGGGGTTCATACACACATGCACAGGAGTGGCTACAGTCACACACACAAGAGCCAGATGAGCTCAGCACAACCCAGCCAGACACACATACACACACACACTCACACACACACACTCACACAATGCTTGTGTCCGACATCGAAAGCTCCACGAACATCCACACCCACACCCAAGTGTGTTAACAGCCAGGTGAGGCCCTCTGTGCAGATGGAGGCCTTGAAGGTAGCCAAGCAGGCAGGTGGGAGGGTGTGTCTGGGGGCAGGCAGGGTCCCTGGAGGTCACTGGCTCTGCCTGACAGAGTACAGGGCAGGAGGGGGAGGAGCCCTCCCCAACGCCTTCCGCCACAGCTCCCTGCGCACCTCCACGCACCTCCCTACAAATACACTCATTAGCTGCTGTTTACAGCGGGCACGGCACTCGGATGAGCGCAGCTATTACGGCCAGCCAGCTGCCGCCCGCACACGCAAACGCACGTAGGTACATACAGACCCGGCAGCGCACGCCGCCCCGCCCTCCGCTGCCACCCGCACTGGAGCCCCGAACGCACAGTCACAGGAATAGATTAGTTCCCCAACATCCCGGCTCACCACGCAGGTGGACTCCCAGCCCGGCCCCACAGGCCACACACCTGCAAGGGGCCCTTCCAGGTGGAGGCTGCTGAGCCCCCCAGAGCACGGCCAGTGACCGCCAGTCCACCTTCACACCAACTGGTCTGGAATTCCAGGCGCAGGCTCTGGGCGCCATCCAGCCCCTTCCACAGGTCCCACGCCGTCTGCCAACTCTGTTCCAACCCTGGGGGAATTCTGCTGGGTGAGACCAAAGCCCTGCCCTCCAGACACCAATTGGACAGGGCCCAGAAGGTCTGCCCCTGTTGCCTGGAAGGTCAGTGACTTTCATGTCCATGGAACTGGCACAATTCGCTTGGCACCACTGGCTGGGCTTCCCTTGCAAGGCAGGAGGGCACCCAGGATGGGGCTGGCACAGGCTGGCTCTGGCACCTGGCCAGACCAGTGACCTCTCTGAGAGAGAAAGCAGAGCTCACTGGCTAAGAGTACCACCTGGCAGGCACTGCCCATGGAGCAGGGCCCGCTCTGCCCACCTGAGATGCCTCAGCGCCCCTGAGGCCAGGGAGCTGAGACTCCTCCTCCAACCCAGAGTCCTCTGCTCAGTACTGGGTCCCCTTCTCCCCCACGCGGCCCCCCTCACCAGCTCCTCCCTGCTGTTCTCAGACTCACTCCCTTGGGGGAAGCAGTTATTGAAAATGGTCCATCAGATTCAATAAGGATTCAGTCCCTGAGAGGATGGGCTGGGACGTGGCTAAGTGTTAGCACTTGCCTAGTGTGTGAGAGGCCCTGGGTTCCATCCCCAGCACGGGAGGGAGGTGAGTCCTTGAGAGAACAGTGAGAGGACCAGAGTCGGGGTGAGGGGGAAGGGGGTAAGGAGGGGGGGGGGAGAAGGGGACCATGTCCTTCTCTGCCTTCCCACACAGCAGCGCTGGGGGGGCTGAGAGGAGCAGCACCCATTGGCATGCTATGTCACCTTCAGTGTCCCTGAGGCCCAAGCTTAGGGGGTCAGGACCCAGCTGGCCAAAGGCAGTCTTTGCTCAACTGATACCCACCTGTTCTTCTGGTTTCCAGATGTGCCCTCACCTGCCACCAGCCAGCCTGTAGGTCCTCATCCCAATTCAGCCTGCTCTAGTGGCTTCCCCCTGGGAAGGAGGGGCTTTGGAGCCATCTCTGTCCCCACCATCCTCCAGTCCTTGGGCACCTAGCCTGTTGGTGGAGCTGTCCCCACAAGGCCATAGAGCAGCATGAATCAAGGCCAAAGGAGGGGCCAGTCTCCACAGCAACTCTACAGCTGGGAGGTGGGGACTCTGGCCCACACCCCTAGAGGGCATCCTCTCCCACCCTGGTGTTAGACCTGCTCAGACCAAGAGCCCTCTCCCTGCCATAACTTTTGGGAGACCAGACTACAGGGCGACCTGTGACTGGGTACATGGGGCAGCTTGGGAGAAGGTCAGAAGGTGGTCAGTGAAATGATGGGACAGAGTCAGGCCTCCTCGGACCATCGAACACCACAGCCCCAGCCCTAACCCTGGTGATCCTCATAGGGCACCTTAATCTGCCCTGTACCCCGTGCCCCTAACTCCTGATTCATACACATAGCCTCATCAGCCTCGGTCCCTAACTTGTGCCCAGTGAGTGGAGGATTGCCAGGACCAACTCTGTGGATCCTTCTGCTTTAGAAAGGAGACCCACCATGCCAAGGGACCCTGCCCCAGGCAATATGAAAGAGCCTGGTACCCGCGCCCCCAAGAAATGGGCTGCCTGACAGAATGTCTGTAGGGGATAGATCCCACTAACAGGTGGGACAGACTCAGGTTTTGCGCACAGCTACCCTTGAGGGAACAAGCTCACAGAGGGCTGGGGACTGGGGAGGCAGCCCCCAGGACCTGACCTCTCTCCCAGCAGTTCCCTCTCTGGCCTTGCTCACTAGCTCACTGCAAGGTCACCTCTCCCTCCCTCCTCCTCCCTGCTGCCATCCTGCCTGCCCACTGCAACGCTGACCCCTGCAGGCCTGTTGAGGCCCTGCCCGGCTTGGGGACAGGCAATTGGAGAGACAGAGGGAAGCCCAGCCAGGCCAGTTTCGGGATGCAAAAAGATAGAGCCTGAGGGCAGAGGGGGGTTGCAGGTATGGCTGGAGAGACTGGGCAGAGTGTGGAGCAGGGGCCCATGGGTGTGCATGGGAGGGGACAGGTCTGCATTCTTGTTCTCCATCGGGATCTCATTTTTTCCCACACTCTCTTTCTTCATAATACACGGAAGAGAGTGTGGTGCCTGGGGGACAGGAGCCCAAGTGGGGAGGAGGGAATGGCACCTGCCAGGTAAGGTCTTAACCCTACGGAGCCCTGTGGGGACCTGCAGAGTGAGTAGGGAGAGAGCACCACAGAGACCCTCTGGCTCCAGCCAGGGGCCAGGGGCAGCAGGAGAGAACAAGAAATGTTTTTAAAAGCAGGATTGGGCCGCAGGTGTTCCTGAGAGGGGGATAAGACCAGGATAGAAGAGGTTCTGGTTCCTGGGGGACCAGGGGGAAGAGCAGGACTGGCCTGAGTCACACAGGAATCAATTTGCATTTCTCACTCCCACCTGGCAAGGCAAAGGGGGACTGAGGTGGGCAGAAATGAGGGACAGAGCTCTGGCTGGAGGAACAGCATCTCAGGCGGCCTTGCGTGAGCTGAGAGAGGAAGTCTGACTTGGAGCTATAGGGATTATAGGAGGTGGGCACAGATCCCAGGGGGACACCGAGGCCGAATGGAAGTCTCTGATCCCTTGGAGATCTCTGGATGACTAGGATCCAAACTGTCTCCATCCTCTCCAGACTATTTCTGACCCCACCCATTGAGTGCTTCAGGTCAGCCCCCTTCCTACACAGAGTGTCCCTGCCAGGGGCCCTAGTGGGCCCTGTAGCTGCAGGGGGACAGGACAGGTCCCAATCCCAGACAGGGAGATCCAACCAGGGAGGGGGAAGGAAAGGTCAAGGGGATGCCAGTGTTGGAGTCTAGGCCCTTTGCCCAGAAGATGCCAAGCCCTTCAAAGTTGGCCTCCGTGGAGAGGGCAGAGGTGCTTGGAGAAATGGTGATGTCATAGTGCCCAGGCGTGGGAGTGCTGAGGAGTGGGGGAGAGGGATGAAGGCAGGGCCCCAGGCCAGTGGCCTAACTGGAAAGGAAAGGGGAGGCTGCCAGCCTGGCAGGGCAGGGGGAAGGGAGGCTCCTCACTGCACCCCCTTCCAGCCTACTACCCTGAACTGGTCTCTCAACAAAACTATTGCCTTCTGAGAAGGTGAGCCAAGCAAGAGATGCCCCTGCCCTCAGCCCTGGTGCTGGAAGCTGGCTCCTCTTGGGGGAAGATGCCAGGGTTGTGACCTGGGTCCAGATAGATGAAGGGAGGACTCTCCAAAGGCAATGCCCCTGTAGCCCTCACCTAAAGGACAATCATAGAAGGGCACGAGGTTCCAGAGGGAAGACTGAGTCTCTTTTCCCCTTATACCCAAGTGCTAAGTGAGCATGATACCAGGAGCCCAGTAGGTGGTCCCCAGTCCACCTGGGCTGAAATGAACTGACAGGGGTGACAGCTGGTTCTTCAGGAGGCAGGGATGGGTTGATTCTGTCCCTCCAGGAAAGAGCAAGTGCAGGCTGGGGCCAGAACAGGCAAAGCCAGTGCCCACCAGCCTGTCCTCCCATCAGCCTGCCCTGGAGAGCCTCAGGAGGAGCTTTCTGCAGAGGGTCTTAAGCCTTTCCTCCCTCCAATACCTGCACCCCAGGTGCAGCAGACAGCCCACAGACTCTTCATTCAGGAGTAGGTCCTAGATCCGAGTGGTGCTTTCAGCATCGGATAGCAACCCAGAAAGAGACCCCGATGGCAGAATTGGTGGATGGGGGGGTGTCCTGAGTCAGGGGGAGCACCACAGATAGAAGCTGGGACTGAGCCTGGGCAGGAGCTGCAGGGGACCTGCCTACAGGTGGGCACTGCGTGAGGAGGCGTCAGGAACCAAGGAGGAAATGGCAGAACAATTTCCCGAGGAAGGAGAAGGGATTGCTGGCTTGGACTTGGAAGATGCTAAGCAGACAGTGGGCTCCCGGCCACTCCCTTTGAGGAGAAATGCAAAGGGGTGCCGCCCCTCCCCCTCCCTCCCCGACAACACTGGAGTGAGTTTGGGTTCTTTGCTTCCCCCTCCTCAACCCTAGGAGAACATCCCCCCAGCACCCCCATTGTCAAAGGCGGCCGCTGCGCTCTTTCCCCTCAGGTACCCCTACCTCCCCTCTCACGCTCCTGCGGTTCCCCACCCCCCAGAAGCCTCCCAGCCTTGCTGCTGCACCAGATTCCCACCTGCCCCCTGGCACCCTCTCAATTCACAGTTAGCACGGCCAATGCCACTCCGCTCCCCTGTGCCCACGATCTTGGCCCAAAGCGGCAGGATCCTCGCCCTGGGGTCCCTCCGCGCTAGCCTCCCGGGGCACTGGTGCTGGGGAGCGGGGGTACCTCTGAGGGCACTGCCCTGCTCCCGCGGGGGCAGTGGCTCCTCGCTCCGCCACACACGTTGTCCTTGGGCTGCTGGGGGACGGGGGGAGGAGGTCCTTGTGGGGACACTGCGAAGCCGGCCCCAGGCATCAAGCCTGGCAGTGTCCAAGACTGCGGGTTCAGGGTCCGAGCCGCTGCCACTCGAACCCGAGCCCCCAGGGTTGGGATGACCCTGGGGGACAGGCGGTCTGGCTCCAGCCGACAGCAGCCCCAGGCTGAGGCTCCGAGACGGCGCCCGGCTCTGCCGCCGTCCTGCCCGCCGGTGCGGGGCGCCCCAGCCCGCGCGGGGCCGCGCTTACCTGGGCTGGCCGCCTCCGGGTCCCGGTACATGGTCCCCTCGTCGCCGGCTCCCTCCGGGCTCCTCAGAGCCGCCCGCGGCCGCGCGCTGCTCCGCCGCCGCTGCAGGGCATGGGGCCCGACGACCCCCGGGGGCGGGTCCGAGGGCGGGGGCCGCGCGGGCTGCACAGAGCCGCGGAGCCGGGGAGCGGGGGCCGCCCGCCAGCCCTCCCGCCCGCCCGCGGAGCACGCTGCCGCCGCTGCCGAACCGCACCGAGCCTCCTCCCTCCGGCCTGCGCGCCGCGTGTGCGCGCCGGAGCGTATGTAAGTGTGTACGAGGCGGTGTGTATGTGTGTGTGTGTGTGTGTGTGTGTGTGTGTGTGTGTGTGTTAGCGCGTGTGTGAGCGCGCCCGGGGCACCGCCGGCGCCGCCCGCCTAACGCCGAGCGCCGCTACCACCGCCACCGCCTGTGCCCGCTGCCGCCCGCTGCCGGCCGCGCGCCGCACTGCAGCCCTCGCCCGCCGCCGCCCGGAGCCGCCCCGAGGGCACGGCCGCCGCCCCGCGCGCCCCGCCCGCCCGTGGCCCCCGCGGGGAGGGTGGCAGAGCCCCACGGCGGGACTCTTTGAGCATGTGGGTCCATCCGCACTGCTCGACCAACTCCGTCCGTGCACCCCAGATGATCGCGCCTCGCACGGGGCAGGGTGGCGGAGCCGGCCACCTCCTCCGAGGTGCCCTTTGGCTCCGTCCCGAAAGGCGTGGAGCTCCACTCCGGGTTTTCCGCTGGGTGGCCGCTCGAGGGCGTCAGCTCCGAACTCGACACCGTAGCCGTACCGGGAAGACGAGATGGTGTGTGCAAAAACCAGGAATGGAGTTTTGCCAGCACAGGGCCTGCGCCCGCGCCCGCTCACTCTGCTGGTTCCCAGAGCTTGCACGCAGCGGGAGCCCAAAGGGCTAGGATCTCTGCCCTCTATGGGGCACTAGGTCTACCGACCCAAACCCACATAAGAAGAAAGCGTATCTTTCAGCTTCTGCCCATCCTTCTCCTGTTTGTTCTTCCTCTGTCCCTTCCCTCTTTTCCTTGACCCAGCACCTCCTTGGTAGGAAAGAAACACCCCCTTTCACTGCCAACACTCGGGCTCTCTTGGCCCTTTCTGCCTCTGTGCCTTCTCAACACAGTCCAAGTTCGGGTAAACCCTATTTCTCTTACTTCTCCTTCCTCACAGAATGGGAATGATTTGATTTGGGGAGAGGAAAGAGAGACCCATCTCCCAAGAATTTTAAAGGCCTGTAACTGAACCACTGGTGGTAGCAGGTATGGACACCTCCTTGCACACACCTACAGAACTAATGGGCTGCTACACACAAGCACACAGACAGGCCTAGCGCACAAAGAGACACAGACACTTCCATAGTACAGGTCTTGCCCCTACCTTGCACTAAAGCGGGCAAAATCCCAGGTTTCTGGCAGAATCCTGCCTTCCCCTCTTCTGAGAATGCAGTTCACAGGTGAGCCAGGCTTTCCCAAGTTCAAGATTCCTATTTCCATCTCAGAAATCCACCTAACTGCCTTAATCCCAGGCAGCTCATGCCCAGCCACACCCCACCTTCCCACAGCCAGTAGGTAGCTAGGACCCAAGGGACAAATCTCTGTCCCAAGTTTCCCCTAACACACACACACACACACACACACACACACACACACCATCCCCTGGAACTCACAGGGAACCTCCCCCCCCTCCCCACCAACACACACACATACATTCACCTCCACCCACAGCTTTTCCGGTTGAGAAACAGATAAGGAAATTCCCCCAGAAAACCTTCTCAAAGACTGTTCCGGTGAAGAACAGATTTCCTGGGATTGAATGTTCTAATTAAAAATGGAAGGAAAAAAGGCATCAGTAGGTTAAGGCCTGCGATTCCCCAACAGCCAGAAATTTCAGCCCTTTCCTTCCAATCAAGTGCTATCTCCATCCCTCCCTCTTTTCCCTATACTCTGTAGCCGTCCTCATCCGCGGGCAGCCGAGAATCCAGGAGCTGTCCACAACTCTCTTTTGGGCCTAGAAAGCTCCAGAAAACCAAGCCACGGGCAGGGATTCCAAGGTCCCTTGCCTCAGCTTCCTGCTCCCACCCCCAACTGCATCTCTCATTGCTCTTATTAAGAGCAATAATGCACCATGATACACACCCACTCCACCAGGCCATCTCGGCACACACAGAGGTCCCCATTCAGGACTCTCCCCACTCCAGAGCCCTCCCTGTCACCAGCCTTCAAGCCTGGAGAGGGACAACAGAACCCCTAGTCATTGCAATGCAACAGGTCTTTACTGAACATCTGGAAACACGTGCTTTCTCAGAGTTAATGGAGAAGACATCTGAGAGATGATCCTGGCACCACTCCTCAGGTGACAGAGGGGAAGCCAAGGCCTTTAGAGGAGAAAGAACTGATTCAGAGATCTAACAGCCCAGGGAGCTGGTGAGAGAACCTCGAGGAGGAACCCTTTACCAACCATTGTGGGATTTGTGAGAAGACCCAGTGCCTGCTCCTGCCCAATAGCATGCAGCCTGTCCCTTAACAAAATATAAAAAGGTCTCATTCACTCCCAGGAGGCATTAGACAACGATTGTTCCAGAATGTAGGAGCTGGGTAGTCCTCAAGCATACTAGATGAACTCTGTAAAATATTGTGCAAACTGAGCCTCCCAGGCGTTCGGAATCTTGGCAGTATTTTATTTCTTGCCTGCTTCATGAAAAACTTTGGACACACCCTTTTTCTGGGCCTTAGTCACTTTGTTAAGGGTACAGAGTTATCAGAAAGAGAAAAGAATACAGATTTCTGTGGCTTTGCCATTCATAGCTGTTTTTACCCTGGGCAGACATCTCTGAGCCTTAGTTTCCTCATTCCATATAATGGGAACAACAATACCTATTTCCTTTGACTTTTTGTAAGATTAAATGTAATGATATGATTAAAGCACTTGAAGTAATGCTTAGCCCACATACTTTATTCTAGATAGATACCGAGTACCATTATTATTGTTATTTGTTTATCCTTACCAGAGATACCATGTACTCCCCATTCCCATGTTTTTGCCTGTCAAGGAAGTCCTTTCAGATATCTAACCTAGAATCATAGTAGCATTTCAAGGCTACTCTCTGCTCCTGGAGTATCATGAGATCCAAGCCAATTGTGAGTTCCTGCCTTCTGAGCACTCACAGAAGACTGGAGAGAGGAGGAAATGGAGTCTGCCTAGGCGAGCAGGTCCTCAGAGAAAGGAGCTGGGAGGCTGGGCAACACTCCTGCCTTGCCTTCAGGTCCTGCCTCTAGTCAGGGAGGCTGGGCCTCTGCTGTTCTACTGTTTCTCTCTGGCCCCTTGGAGGAGGCCCAGAGAGCCCTTCTCCCTCCCTGATGCTGCTGGCCCCTGTGTCCTGGGTTCCATGACGTGGCAGGAAATGCTGGCAGCACCTGGTTCCCCAGGGACTGGCTTGCTGCATGCAGTGGACCCCTCAGGCCTGTTTCCGATCTGGCTTCGTCATCAGGGCCAGGTGTCCTGGGTCGGCTTCAGGGAGTGACTGGAAGCAGGGAGGGACATTCTGTCCCCCAGGAGCAGATGCCAGGCCTCCACTTTCCCAAACAGGGCCCCTGAGGCCACCAGGCTGTGTTGCTAGGTCACGGCTGGGAGGCATGGCTCCTGGGTTCCCCTCTGGCCTCTACCTGGCATGGTCTCCGCTGCTGCTGTCTACCCACAGCTCCTGTCCCCTCACCCCCCACCCCCTGGGCTACAGGATGAATTATTAATAAAAATGCTGAGGAAGCTGTTTGTGCAGCTCACGTGACAGAACAAACACACCTCTCTCCTTGCCACCATCCGTGTGGCGAGAGACTCAGGCCGAGCATTGGCCTGATCCAGGAAGGATGGCCTGAGACCAGCCAGAAGGGCGACCCGGGTGCCTGCCGATTGTGCCTGGCCAGGAGCAAACACTTGTTCTGCCACCCTGTCCCTGCAGCTAGCCCCCGGGCTTCCCCTTCCTCCTCTGCAGAGGCCAAGAGTCTGCAGAGGGCAAAAGCACAGATTTAACAGATGTCATCCTCCCAGCAAGGACATGATGGCAAACCCCTAGACGGCAGCTGCAGCCGTCCCCTTGCCCACCTCAGCATAATAGAGACTGGATCAATACTTGCTGATTAATTACCTCCTGTCTCCAGACCCAGTCACCACCAAATCTCGTGGCCTACCCAGGGCCCAGGCTTGTCATACTTCTGCCGGGCTTTGCTTTGGAGGTCTGGTCCTGAAGAGTCAGGGTCTGTCCCCACAGCATCAAGAGAAGAACATGAAGCTGGGCACTGTGGCACATGCCTAGAAGCCACTTGGGAGGCTGAGATAGGAGGATCTTTAATTTGAGGCCAGCCTGGGCAACTTAGTGAGACCCTGTCTCAAAATAAATTTTTAAAAAGGGTTGGGGATGTAGCTCAGTGCTTGCATAGTACGTGTGAAGTCCTGGGTTCAATCTCCACTGCAGCAAAAAGAGGGAGACGGGGAAGAAGAGGAAGAGGAGGAGGAAGAAGAAGAATCCTAGACTTGAGCCCTGCTCCTGCCTCTGACTGACTGTTCTTCTAGTTGTTTGGTTTTCATTGCTTATCTGACAACTAGGGGCCTCAATATTCTCATCCATATAATAGAAATAATTGCCCTACAGAGAGATGTAAAATTATACTGAGGATATGGCAAGGACTGGGTGTCTGTCCTGGCATCCAGGGGTTGAATCCAGGCACCACAGATCCTGATCCAGGCTGACCTTCTCTATGGTCTCTCAGGCCATGTTGCAGGGCCAGAAACAATCTTTTGCCAGAAACCCCACCTCCACGGTATAAGTCCTCCCCTTCATATCTTCCTACAACCTCCTCCCCATCTAGATTCCTTCTCTGAGAATTTCTTTTCTCCATGACCACCTTGACACCCCTGGGCTGGGATCAGCCCCTGTCACACCTCACCACTCCTGAAAGATGAAATCCTGCGTCCCTTCATCTAACCAACCCCTGCTTACGAGATTCTCTGCCAGAATGTTGTCCTTAGCCTCTGCTCTTGCTAGGGGCACCTCTGGGACCCCTGAGACTAAAGATCCTGTGGAAGCACCTCTTCTTGCCCATTCCAAGCTAAGTGACCTGGAGTGAGTCACTCAATCCTTCTCAATGTACCAGTAGTGTGTACCATGAGGACATTGCTTTTGCCTCTTGATTATGTCTCAGACTCCTTTCAGAATCTCATAAACCCAACAGATCTTGCCTCCCTGGAAAAATGCACGCACAAACACAGACACAACATTGTGCCTGTCCTTGGGTGTGTGTTTCTACAGGTTCCAGATAAAAATCCCTAACCTGGAGGCCTCAGGTGGCTTCTAGCTCTTGACAGCGGAAGCCCGGTTCCCTGCCCTCCCCAGCCTCCCCCACAGTGGCTCTGGGTTTAGGGAAGGTGGACTGGTGGGCTGTCTCTCTCATTTCTCTCTCCCCCAGCACTTGCTGTGGCTGGAGCCAGCCTGTCTGCAGCTCAGACTGTTGTTTTAATCCCTCTCGGAACCCATTGAACCGGCCTCACCTGCCTTTCAAGGTATTTAAAGGTTCTTTGACCAAATGCTTTTTGATCCTCCACTGATGGGAACCAAGCAGAGGCTCTTTCACCAACTGCTCCCCTTCCCCCCACATGATTAGTCTCTAAGAGCTCTTTTGATATGGCAGAAACCTTCTGTGGTTTGTTCAAAGCCCTATCCTTGCCACCCCCCACCCCCAGGAGACCCAAGCCGGTCAGCTCCAGCCTCCAGGCCCATCCCCAGCTATGGCCTAGTTAATGGGGGCCTCCCAGTGCCTGTCCACTCCTCCTGAACTGGTTGGGACCTCAGACCCATTCTAGCTGGTAGAGAGGGTCAAGTGCTGCTCCTCCCAGGGAGCCCCAGCCAGGTCGGGGTGGTAGGATGGGGTAGAGTTTAGTGTCCGCAGACCTCAGGGGACCAGACTCCGCCTCTGTTTCCCACCCACAAGAGGATGGGCATGCGAGCCGAGCATCCCTTGACCTGTCGGTCTCCAGTAAATTAGATCTTAGCCTCGGGCTGGGATGGGGAAACTGAGGTTCTCAGAAGTCCCGGTTCGGAGCTCGGTATGTGTGAGGGGACAGGAACCTGAACACACCGACCCAAGTCCTGGTGTGCTCCAGCAGCCTGAGCTTGGGATCTCTAGTGCCCGCGGAAGGCGCTCCTGGGGTGGGCTCCAGCTGCAGAATTGGGGGTGGGGGAGGCGCCTTGGATTTTAATAGTGGAGTCGGCAAGCCTTCCTGCCCGGGATGGCCACCTCCCGCACTGACTTCCTTCTACCCAACTTGGAATAACCCACCCTGCGCCTCTGTACTGTCCCGGCCCAGGCGCCCCCCCCCCCCACAGGGATGCGCGTGCGCGGAGGGCGAGCCCGCGTGAGCAGGCAAATTACCGCGGACCAGAGAGGACACAGCCGCGCGCAGGAGGAGGAGGGGGCCGGGACACTGAGTAGAAAGACACGGCATGCTCGAAGGACCCCCGACCCCCTGACGGAGGTCCAGCCTTCGCCCCTTCCCAGCTGGAGTTGAGGACCGCAGTGGGGGTGGGGTCCTAACCCTCCGCAGGTGGAAGCCGGGGAGCGCAGGGACAGCTACTACCACTGTCCCAGTTCTCTGATCCCGGATCCCTGGCTCTGGGCTCTTCGAGGGGGCCCCAGCACGCGGGGAAGTGTTCAGATCGCCAGGCCCCCTCCCTCACCGAGGCCTCTGGGGGCTCTGGGTTGCTTGGCCCTGCCAGACCCAGCGCCAGAATTCAATCCCCGCTCTGTAATGATCATAATAGCAGCAGCCACCATTTATTGAGCTCTGAGGGCTTGCCAGACCCGAGTGCCAAATGCATAACACGCATTATCCCACTTAATAGTCACAGCAACTCGATGAAGAAGTCCCTTTGTGATCCCCTTAGGAAGGCCAGGAAGCGGAGGATCAGTGTCTATGTGGCCTGTCTGAAGTCACAGCCAGGAACCGCTCCTGGACCTGACCAAATGCACTTGGAAGGTTTGGGCAGGCAGCAGGGTCAGCTCCTCAGTGGGATGTGGCCCTGCTCATGGAGGTGAGGGGGAGCAGAGGCCCGGGTAGCTTGGAAAGGACGGAACAGAAGAAGGATCACCGGCCACCTCCGGGGGCTGCTCCATTCCTCCTGGGTCCTTCGGTTCCTGCTCCCACCCCTCCCCAAGGCTCTGTCCTATCTTTAGCTTCCTTCTGTCCCCACACTCTTTGCAATTGCATCCCCTCAATCTCATCCACTCCCGCGGCCTAGGATTTTGCTTCAGCCCAACTCCCAGCCCTGCCTCTGGGGCCTGACCTCTCTCCCAGGCCCAGCATCTATGTCTTAATGAAGACATAGATGTCACCCAAGTGGAGTGAACTCATTACCTTCCTAGGGAAGCAGTGCCTCCCTGGATCACACCAGCCTCATGACTGTCCCCAGCCCCAGATCAGTTCCCCGTAGTCCTGATGCTCTTCCTCCAGCTCATCAGACCCTGTCCCCTGCAGAGCTTCTCATACCTTAGGTGTCCCTAAGGCACTTCTCTAAGACACATGCACACTCTCTGCCTCAGCAGTGGCTCCTGACCCGTTGTCTGCCTCCTTCAGACCCTTAGACCCAGTGCCCTGTCCTCTTTGGTAGCCCCATCATGCTTCCTCAGCACTTTGGAATTGTCTAATGGTGTTTATGCTCCTCTCTAACCCTGCAATGGACTGGGAGCTCTTGAAAGGCAAGAGTCACTCAATTACTATCCATCCTCATCTTCCTTCCCCCACATTTTATTGATCCGTTCAGCAAACATTGAGTAGTTACTATGTTCTGGGCACCAAATATACAGAATCCTACTGTGTACTGTGGGTTACTTCTGGGTGATAGACTTGTGCCAGAAACAGAGCACTAATGAGGCATGCTCGGGGTGCACTCAGGGGTAACTCTGCCCTGGGCAAGGACTTCCATTCCCCCAGGCCTCTGAATGCCAGGCCTGGGTCTGGACAGATGGGGGAATGCAAGCTAAAGTAAGACAGAGCCTTGCCCTCCAGGACTGAACAATGAGGGATGCACAAATCAGGTGTGAATCACATGCTCTGGGATCATAGAAGATGCAACAGTGGGCTTACCCCTGGGGAAATGCACAAGCCTTTCAAGTGCCCAGAGCTGTGTATCAAGCACGAGTCTCATAAATCTTTGCCGAATTAAATTGTTTGGAGGAAGAAAGGGGACATAATGGAGACTGGAGAGGGAAAAGAAGGTTATGAGGGGAGCAATTTTCACAACAGCTGCACAGAGTGGCCCTGTCACCTGCCCCAGAGAGATGTCTTGTGGACAAATGAGATCATGGGTATGCAATGAACTCTTGGGGAGAAGGATAGTAAACACACACACACACACACAAAGATGATATTATTCGTCTGTCCCCAGCAGACCAGGTCAGTCTTTACCCATGAAACCTTCATTTCTTCCCTGGAAAAACCAGGCCTCTTTGGGTCTTAGTTCCCATCCACAATGTGAAGATGTGGGAGGAGATAGTCCTGAGAATTTCTGGCTTCACCAGTGAGATACCCCATGGGACAGCCATCTGTCCTCCTGCCACACCCTGGGCTGAGCTGGAGAGTCCTCATGGAGTCACAGAGGCCACTCACTGTCATGTTTGTCTTTCTGTTCAAACAAGGTCATGCAGAAAGGGAGGAAGTGTAGACTTTTCTGTTGGAAGTTCCCATATAAATCTCGGAACAGCGCGTCCAAAGCTGGGGACATGTCATGCATGGCACCCGTGGTGGGAAAAGTGGGACATCTGCTAGGGCAGGAGCTTGGGATGAGTGTCCCTACAGGCTTCAGGCTTGATTTTCTAAAAATACCCCTTGGGTGGGCCCCTTCCCTACATCCCAGGCCCAAGGACTGGGTTCCCCTGAGCACCCAAATCTCCACAGGCCTTGTCCTTTATGGCCAGGGGTGTGGGGGCACTAGATGCCATTGGTGAAAGTGGGTGGGGCTGCAGTCAGGGAGAAGCTTCCCCATAGGCCTTCCTTACCCTGTTGTGGGCCCCTGTTCCCTTCCCTTGGCTAATGTCACCATCCCCCACTTTTGTAAAGCAGAGACCTCGGCCATGTCCCTACCTCCCTCTTTTCCCTCCCCAGCACATTTACTTGGTGCAGGTCCTGGCCTTCCCGACTCCCGGCTGTCCTGCAGTCCTTCTCAGCCTCACCCTGCCCTAGCCCAGTCCTCCCGTCTCTCTTGGGCTTTCTCCCAGGCCCCCTTTCATCCTCCAGCCCGGCTTCCCTCTCACCCCCTGTCCTTACAGCACAAGGGTGACCACGCTGCCCCTCAGCGCCAAGCCCTTCCACGGATCCCCACTGCTCTTTGGGAAAATCCGGGACCTCCTGTCTGGCAGGAAGGTCCCTTCCTGACCTTCCAGAACAGTGAAATGATCTTTGAGAGGGTTGTGAAGGCAAGAGAGCTTGCCACCGGGTGGTTCTGGAGGGCACCTGTCCGACAGAGGGAACGGCAGGTCCAAAGCTGGGGAGATGTCATGGCACCCGTGGTGGGAAAAGTGGGACATCTGCTAGGGCAGGAGCTTGGGCTGAGTGTCCCTGTGGATCAGGCATGCCTGCTGTGGGTCAGATACTGTTCTCCTGCTGGGGATGCATCAGGGACTAAAACAAAGACCCCTGCCCTTGGAAGCCGGCGTTCCAGCAGGGGAGACCGGCCATCGCAGCACATGTGTTGCATCTCAGACGATGAGTTTTGTGGAGTGAGAGGCGAGTGGGGAGGTGTGAGGGCTTCGTGGATGTTGAGGGTGGTTGGCAGCAGTGAGACGGGGTGGACAGGCAGGCTTCCTTGAGAAAGTGACATCTGAGCAAGGACGGGAGGGATTGGCCTGCAGACCTGTGGCTAGCATCTTGCCAGAGACGAGGAGCGGCCGTGGGAGGGCTCCGAGGTGAGGCTGTGCCCAGTGTGTTGGGGGCATGTGGGGCTGGGGTGCGCTGATGGAGGAGGACAGGGGTCAGGACAGGGAGCGGGAGGGCCAGCCGCTGTAAGGGCTTCCGGGGGTGGAAAACTCCTGCCGTGGTTTTGAAGAGGGAGGAGGAGGGCTGACTTACTCTGCTGGGTGCGGAGAGACCAAAGGGAGGCTGTCGTAATAATCCAGGCGAGAAGCCACGGTGGTGGTCGGATGCCGTGGGGGTGGTGGGGAGGGACTGGATTCGGGATCTATTTTAAAGGCAGAACCGACAGGATTTCCTGATGGATTAGATGTGGGTTGTGACGAAAAAAGGAGGAGGTGACATCGCCGCCAAGGTTTTGGCCTGCGCAGTGGCCAGGTGGGCTTTCGATGGCTGCAGCAGGGAGTCTCTGTCAGCACCCTGCGGTTCCCCGATCACTTTTCATTACCACCCACCCAAGGCGCCTTTTCAGACCTTTCCCTCCAGTCACCCCCTCCTCATGGGATTTTAATGCAGCAGCTATCATGGGCACATGTCGATGTACTTTGGCTCTTTGGAGAGTCACAAACCACTGTGATATCTATGATTTTTTTTTTGTCCCCCAAGATTCAATTTTTGCCTCTTTGGGGAGATAGCATCCTGCGGAGTTGTGTGTGTGAGTGCAAGTTGTAAATGGAGAGCAGAGTCGGCTTTGCCAGGGTTGGAGCTGAGCCCTCCGATGCAGGAGGCAAGGTGTAGACAGGTGGGCATTTGAGGTCACCGCTGGAGGTGTGGATTCGGGAGTCGTCAGCAGGCACATGGGTGCTGTTTAAAGCCATGAGACTGGGTGAGCGTGCCAGGGGAGTGTGTGGAGAGGCACCAAAAGCAAAGACTGAGCTTGGGATACTCCATGTTCTCAAGAGGTTTAGAAGAAGAGAAAAAAAAACAGAAAATAAGCCAGAGATGTCATAGAGGTAGGGAAAAACCCCACCCTCAGCAGGCAAAGGAGCTGAAAGCCCAGAGGAAACAATGTTTCAGGAGGAGGAAGGCCTTACTTGCTTCAGGGAGAGCAAGAACAGTGGGGCTTGGTTGCTCACACCTGTAATCCCAGGGGCTGGGGAGGCTGAGACAGGAAGATGGCGAGTTCAAAGCCAGCCTCAGAAAATGCGAGGTGCTAAGCAACTCAGTGAGACCCTGTCTCTCATTAAAATACAAAATCGGGCTGGGGAGGTGGCTCAGTGGTTGAGTGCTCCTGAGTTCAATCCCCAGACCCAACCCCGCCCCCCAAAGAAGCAGCAAGTCTGGGAACTGACAGGAGAGGACTCACCAGGAGGCCAGCGGAAATTCTGGAAGGAACATCTTTTTATTTCTGGCATTGGGGATTGAACCCAGAGCTCACGCATGCTAGGCAAGTGCTCTACCACTCATAAAACCCCCATCCCCCTTTTTTGATTGATTGATTGATTTTTAAGATGGAGTCTTGCCCAGGCTGGCCTCAAACTTGTGATCCTCCTGCCTCAGCCTCCTGAATAGCTGGGATTATAGGCATGCACCACTTTGCCTGGCTCCAGGAACAGATTTGATGGAATGGTGGGGACAGAAGGCAGATTGGAGTGGGTTTAAGAGAGAACAGGAGGAGAGGATCTGGGAGGAGTTTTGCTGCAGAGGGGGCCAAGGAAATGGGCAATAGCTGGCCTGGGACGAGCCAGGATCCAGAAGGATTTGCATGAGATGGGAGGAAACTCAGCCTGCCTGAGAGACCCAGTAGGAACTGATGACACCAGAGAGGTGGGGGTGGGGTGAGAAGTTTCTGGAATGATGTCCTTGAGCAGATCAGAGGGCTGAGCTCCCGTGTGTGAATGGGGAGGAGCGTGGGAAGTCATCTCTCCCAGGGCTCGGGAGGCAGAGTGCGGGTACACAGGCTGGTGGGGGTGGATGTGCCCGTGTGTGTCTGGAAGTGCTTCTGAGAGAGGGATTGTCTTCGGGGAGTGGGAAAGAAGGTCAACAGCTGAGAGTGGGGAGGGGCGGAGGCTTCAGGGTGTGGGGACAGGGGAGCCTTCCTGCCCCCGCTCCCCCAGCACGAGTCAGCTGCTCACCTCTGCGCTCCTAGGACCCCCTGAATGCACTGAATTTTAAGGTCTGGTTCCTCCGGGACAGGGTCCTTTCTTTGGTTAGTATTCCAGTGACCGGCGAGGCCCGTGCAGCCAGGCAACCAGCCTCGGATTCTCCTGCACTGTTTACTTGCTGTGTAAGGTGGGACACATTTTTCTGTTGTTTGTTTTCCAAGTGTCCCCGGGCTGTGATCTCCTCTGTGAAACAGGGGCCAGGGCAGGGGCAGGCTTGCGCCAGTTGCTGTTTTGTAGTTGGCCAGGCTTCCAGAGGGGCTCAGGAAATGAAGGGGAAGGGGGAGGGAGAGGAGGCGACTTTGCTCTGGCCCCTGCCTACCAAAGAGCAGGGTGAGGAGGGCGATGTCACATCTCTGCCCTGACAGAGGGAGGCCCCACGTCCCCAGTGCTCACCTCCACTATGTGAACTGAGTCCCAGGTCAGGGCTCTCAGGTGGGCGGCGACCACCTGGGGACAGAGCCACCAGAGAGCCCAGGATAGTCTTTGGCACAGCCCAGGACTATGGTCACTCTCTTGGCTACACTGGTCACTCTCAGCCGCATACCCGGGACAGGGACAGGCCTCTCTCCCTGGGCCCACCCTCGGGACTTCCTCCCCAGCCTGGCCCTTCCTGTTTTTCTTCCCTGGCCCCTGGAAGCCATTTCCTCCCTGGGGTCATGGCGGGTATTGCTGTCTCTCTCCAGAGCCCAGAACTTTCTGGACTCATGAAGCTCTACCAGTGAGCTCTAGGAACCTCTAGAGAGGTTAGCCCCTGCCCAGGGGCTGCGATGTGAGGGGGTCGACCTGCTGAGGGTTGTCTGGTGTGTGTGTGTGTGTGTGTGTGTGTGTGTGTGTGTGTGAGAGAGAGAGAGAGAGAGAGAGAGAGAGAGAGAGAGAGACAGAGGAGGGGCTTGAGGCCTGCACTCTGCCTGGCTGGCAACAGACCATGGAGACCACAGGAGCAGAGCTAGCAGCCTGGGGGGGGCCCGGCTCCTGGAACTTCAGTCTCTACCCCATAAACTCCCTCACAGGGGACCCAGGAGCAAGGGCTAATGGGCCAGAATGGGCTCCGCAGTCTATTAGGAGAGCCACAGTGTTCCTGCCCATTCCCAAATGCCTGCGGGGCGGGCTGGGGAGGGAGCTGCTAAGTGCCAGGTGGTGCTGAGGCTGGGTGGAGGTGGGGGCCGGCAGAGTGCTCGGCAAAGGCTCAGCCCTGCTTCTCAGCCTCTTAAGGAAAAGCCAGCCTCCACCAGAAGCTTCCTCCCCAGGGCCTGGTGGAGGCTGGTGCCCCTCTCACCATGTCCTGCAAGCAGCCAGCCCGACAGAGTGCAGGCTCTGTCCTTTGTGTGTCCAGTCCTGTCCTCTGGCCCCCCAGAGGGGAAGGGTCAATGCCCTCTGGCAGGGCCATGGTACAGGGTCCAGGAGCAATACTCAAGCTGGGGGACTTCAGTCATCACTTAGCAGTGCTCTACCTGTCCCATGGGGAAACCAAACAGAAAGGGCAAGAGAATGTGCGGCTCTCGTTTTTAGGCTAGGCTGCTGTCTCCCTCTGCAAGAGCAGCTCCCTCCTCTTGGGGAGCAACGGGATAAAAGAAGTTACCTCTCTCTGCCCCCACTAATGAGGTCAAGCCAGAAGTAGCAAAGGACAGAGTGATAATCCCTGTTCCCTTTTCCTGAGGACCCACTATGTGTCAGGCGGTACTCTCGGTACCAGAAGCACTGTGGTGAATGAGACAAAGTCTGCCCCATGGAGCTCACCTGGTTGAATTAAATTCCTGTAACACGCAGATGTGGTGGCACACACCTGTAATCCCAGCCACTCAGGAGGCTGAAGCAGGAAGATCACAAGTTCAAAACCAGCCACTGCAACTCAGTGAGGCCCTAAGCAACTTAGCGAGACCCTGTCTCAAAATAAAAATTTAAGCAATTTTTCAAAAGGAGGTCGGGGATGTAGCTCAGTAAAGCACCCTTGGGTTCTCCCCAGTACAAAAAAAAAAAATCTTACAACATCCCACATGGTTAATGCTGCTGTCCCCAGTTTACAGATGGAGAAACAGAAGTTCAGAGAATGTAAATGACTAGAGAACACAGTCGGGTCCCACAGCCAGTGAGTGGCAGAGCAGGGCTTCCTACCCAGCCATGTCAGGCTTCATCCCAGCCTGGCCTTGAGCCATGGGGATGGAACAGGAATCAGAAAACATGCATTGGCCACTCCCTGGAGGCTGGGGTTGGGGACAGCTTTCCTCCCTGTGGCCCTCAGTTGCCTCTTCATCCTATAGGATCCCAAAGTTTCCTTCCAGCAATTCTGGAAGGTCTACAGACCTGGAAGTCTGGCTTCCAGGAAGTTCCGCGAAAATCTCTCCTCTGCCTGCGGCTGGACCTAACTTGGTGGGACAGGAACCTGGCCTTTGCCGTGTAGCAGGGAACAGAAGCTGTGGTCACGCTTGGACTCCCGGAGCAGCCTGGCCTGGCCTGGCCTGGCCACAGTCCTCTAGGTGACTCTGCCTTTCATTCTCACCACTGGCCTGGACTGGCCCTGGACTGGGCTCAGAGGCCCCGATTCTCATGCGGACTCTGTCTCCTCTAACCTGCTCTGTGACTGGGGAAGCCCTGGCCCCTCTCTGGGCCTCAGTTTTTGAATTTACACGATGAGATCATCCCCGAGGTTCCCTGGCTCTGCGCATCAATTTGCAAAAGCACGTGGAGCTCTTCGTGGGGGCCCAGAACTGAGTCAGGCTGGGCGTGTCCTCTGGCCCCTAGGCTCCTCCCCTGCCTTGGTCTCCGCCCCCCTGCAGACCAGCAAGGGAACAAGGACGTGTCCCACCTGGTCCTGGGGTTCCCCTCCCATCTGTCTTGTCCCCTGCCCTGTGCCTAGGCTCTGAGTCCTCAGCCCCATGGGAAGGGGTCAGGAGGGGGGGGCATGGAGAGGACGGGGGTGGGCAGCTGGAGCCTCGGGGTCCGTCGTGCTGGTGGTGACGAGGCTGCGCGAGACCAGCTCAGCTGGAGAGGCCGTCCTCCTCGTGGGCTCGCCTGCCAGGTAGTGGGAGGACCATTTCTTTCTTTTCTTTTTTTATCACTATCCAACGTGGATGGGAGTGAGGGGGCCCAGGGAGAAGGACTCCGGAGAAGGGGATGAGCCAGGGATTCACGGCCTGCGCTCAGAGGGGTGGGCACAGCATTCAGACCCAGGCCCCACCAAGGTCACCCCCTGGCTGGGTAGAGGACGGATGGGGCCTTCTCTGCTTCCTCCAGGTCTCGCATCACCCTGACATGTGGGGGTGGGGGTGGGGGTGCCTCACCCCACTTAACAGATGAGGCCTCGGAGGCTTAGGGCAGAGGAGTGACTGGCTGATTATGGAGCATGGGCCAAATAATGAGCCTCCTGGGAGTTCTCTGGCCTCTTCAGGCAGGGACCGGTTCTGGGAGACGCACCTGATGGGAGGAAATCATCCCCCCAACCCCCACACTTCTTTGTTAAAGAGGTAGGAAGAGCCAAGCAATGGGGAGGGACAAAGAGGCTACCCCCTCTCCCAAGAGTCCCCAGAATTCACCACGCCTTCTCTGTACTCCAGACCCCTGCCTCCTCGAACCGGTTCCCCCAACTGGCTAACCCCTACTCATCCTTCAAGTCTCAATTTAGTTGTTGCCTCCTCCAGGAAGCCCTCCCTGGTCTCCCCAGAACTGCGGAGTCCAGCTTTTTTGTGTGTTCCTGCTGCCACCTGGTCTCCCCTCACCCCAGGATGGCCCAGCACGGAGCTGGGTACATAGTTTGCCCCAAGAGCTGTTCATTGAGTGGATGAATCATGGAATAGACATCTCTATAGCTCAATAACGTACCAGGCCCAAGCAGGGGGGGTCCAGTGACAAATGAGACCCCGCCCAGCCCCATGGAACACCCACATGCATGGTGGCCCAGGACAATAGCGAGGGTGAGCCAGGGGGAAGGCAGGGCAGGAGCTCAGAGGAGGGAGGGATGGCATTGCCGTGGGGCTACTTAGTGACCTAAGAATAGGCTTCTTTGTCCTGAGCACAGGACTGTGCCCAAGAGTGGACCAGTGGGGTGTGGTGACGGGTTCTGGAGAGGGAAGCTGAGACACCAGGAGAGCCTTCTCCAGGTGGGACCAGAGAGCCACGCCTCATGCTCTAGGTAGCACAGCTGGGCAGTTGCCCCAGACCTGCTCCTCCACCCTGGCAGCCTCCTGCCACAGGCTCTGGGGATGCAGCATTAGGGGGAGGTGACGATAAAAGCTTATCAAATGGCATGTAGGAGGCAGCCGCAAATTTCAGCGGCGAAGTACTCTGTGTCTAAGTACCATTCACTTAGCAGAGTGCGAGCTTCTGAAATGTCAGCGCCCGCGGTCGCCCCTGCAGCCGCAGAGCTGCGGAGCCCAGGGAAACGGAGTCCCTCCAGTCGCCAGCGTGGAGCTCGGTGCGGGTGGGGGCTGGCGCTGGAGGAAGCAGGAGCCTTCAGACTTCAGAGGCCGGACCACCCCCAGGGAGCAACCCTCATGTGCAGTCTTGGCAAGGTCATTGGGGAGCACAGTCACAGTGGCCCTTGCGCAGACAGGGACGGGGGCGGCTCAGCCGTGGGAACCCTCAGCTGCGTGGCTGCAGAGCCTGGCTTCACCCATGAGCCTCTGCGGCTTTTTTGAGGGCCCTGAGAGTTGGCCCCTAAGAGGTGCAGGGCGGATCCTGCCCTTGGCCTGTGCCTTCCCACCCAGGAAGGTGGAATGAGCCCCTGCTAGGGCCGTGCTGGGAGGCCCCAGCTCAGGGCTTTCTGAATGTCAAAGCCCCACCTTTCTGAAAGCCAGAGGGGTCACCTGGCCCCATGCAGGGCTTTGGGACCCACCTCTGCCCTGTGTCCCCGGGTGACTTCAGGCAACCCCTTGGACTTCTCTGGGACCCAGTGCCTCCACCTGTCAAGTGGCTGGATGTCCTGTCCTTGCAGAGTGTCTTACACATGACCCATGAGGCCGTCACCCCACACCCTGTGACCTGGGAGTGCTTTTCTGTTCTCTGGGGCCCAGGGTCTTTGTTCTGCCACTTCAGTGCCCCAGGCTGGAAGCAGTGCCTGTTGCACAGTAGGTGTTCAGAAAACATCGGTGGTTGTGACACTTGCAGTGGCCGCCCCCTCTCTTCCCTGCAGGTCCCCTCCTCTTGGTCAACTTCCCAGTTCAGCCCCCTCCCACCCCCCGGGCTCGGCTGGGCCCCTCCGGGCTGGGCCGCACAGACTCCTGTGCACGTGCCGGGAGGCAATTCTAGAAGCCTCCCCCCTGTTTCTATTCCACCTTCTCCTTTCCATGGTGGGTGCGTGGGTGCCTGTCTTCTTTTAGATCCCCCCGGCACGGCCAGGATGCGTGCCAGGGCCCTGTGGTACAGCCGGTGCTCCTGGGCGTGTTTACAGCCTGCCAGTGACTGACTCACCACCGCAGCCCGCGGAGACTGCCCGGCCTGGGCCCCGACCCGGGAGAGGGAGGGGGTCGTCTTCAGAACCCACCGGGCTTCTGGGAGGAGGCCCCAGAGGCCACCCAGCCTGGGCCTAGGGAGGCAGGAGGGGGATGGGCGGGGCCGAACGGGGGGGGGGCAGGAGGGACAGGCTCCGTGCTGACTCGGGTCCACAGCTTCATTCATCCCCAGCCTCTTGGGCACCGTGACCTGGGAGCAGGGGACCCTGAGATGACCCAGCCCAGGTCTTGGCCTCTGGAGCTCTGGAGATGGAGAAGGTAGTGGGATAGGGGTGATGTGGGGGGACAGTCCAGGGGGCCGTTCATTTGGTGGGCTCAGGTTCCACCAAGGAGGGGCTCTTCTGACACATGCCAAGCTTCAGAGTGCTGCGGCCAGCAAGTGACCGCCGCCGGCCCCGACCTCTGTTCCCTGTGGTCTTGCCCCCTCCCCCACCTGGGAACTGTCTCCCCCTCTGGTTTGTCACAGCCGAGGTGGGTATTTGGCAGCGGGTCACAGGTTGTCCCCAGAGTTTCCGTGGTCTCCCCAGCTCTCACAGGGGGATTCTGGGGGAATGAGAAAGGGCCAGGTGCTGGCAGGCAGGGACCGGGGTGACGGTGAGGTGGCTCCTTGTGGCAGGGCCGGCAGGACAAACAGGGCTGTCTACTTAGGTAAGGAGGGGAGCCAGGAGCAGGACACTGCCAGCCAATGAGGCTGTCTCTCCAGGCCCAGTGTTTGCTGATGGAATAAGGGCGACGGGTGTGTCAACAGTGGGGAATGAGGTGGCCCGGCACTGCACACATGGCTGTCCCCGAGCAAGCCCTGCAGGGCGCTGGCAGGCAGGACCCCTGGAGCCCATGCTCCCATTAAGTGGGGTGCTCAGAGCATGCAGCCCAGGCTGCGTCCCCAGCCCTCAGCCTTAGCCTCGGCTTGAAGAAGGGGACAGGGGTGTGGCCCCCGGGGTGGGGGGGAGACAGCTCCAGGGGCCTCCTGCGGAAGCTCCACGCAGTTCTGTCTTGGCTCTGCCCCAACCTGACGGATGGCCCAGGACCAATCCCTTCTGTCCTCTTCAGTTTACTCTCTGAAATGAGAAGTCGGGAGGGACTACGTGAGCCATTTGCCCACGATGGGACCCCGTCTTTGCTTCCTCCAGGGCAGTTCTGCCTGCGAGGCCCGTCTGCTGCTCCTGCCTGCACTGAGCGGTGGCTGCGTGCCTGCTGCGTGCCAGGTGGGGGTGACGCCAGGGAGCAGCCAGCTTCTCCAGTCTCCGTGAGCTTCTCCTCCGTGGGGGAAGCCGTCACCCATCTGAGCTCAGGGCTTCCGAGGGGGCAAGATGGGTGCGTGATCAGCTTTACTTATTATCATTGCCAAGGATCCCCACAGCCTTGCTGAGTTCCAGAAAGGGGTAACCCTGGAGGAAAAAATCCCGTAGAGAGAGATATATAGAGAGAGGGGATCGAGGACTCCAAAATTTGTGGGCAGCCTGGGGCTGAGCAGAGCCAAAGGTGGTGGGAGGCAGTGCGTCTGCAAGTCCCCCTTTCCATCCACGGAGCTACGTGCCCAGCCCCACAACTGTCCTTCGTGGACACCCTGTCACCTCAACCTGCGCACGCAGAAGCCCCAGGCCTTGTGTGGGCAAATCTCCTTCCTGCGCTGAGTCCGGTTGGCCAGAGAAGGAGGAAGGACAGTGGACAGTCCTCCCATCACAGATGGAGAAACCGGGGCCCGAGTGTCAAGGAAACCAGCCAAAAGAGAGACCCCAGACCTCCTGAGCCCTCAGCCTGGCCCCCTGCCCTATTTTTAGGAAGGTCGAGTGTACCAGAGCCCCACCGCTGTCCTTCCCGGGGGGCAGGCGCCTGAGACACCCTCTGCAGAGCCCGACTCCCCCGGGGCAGGCAGATGGTGCCGGAGTCCAGCCAGGAACTGGCTACCCTGGAGTCCAGCTGTTGCACTGATGTGCGGGGGGAAGGGTGGACGGGGTGCTGGAGGCAGGGACCCTTGGCCACTCAGGCCTGAGTCACTGTCAGCTGCAGGAGTGGTAATGAGGGGATTAGGCTGTGACTCCGATGACTGGGAGCGCACTCGCTCACCCAAGCAACCGCTGGCAGCGCTGATCTCACCAGGCCCGGGGCCCTGCCTCCCATTGACCGCCACACGCCTCATTAGAGCTGCCTGGGTGGCAGGAGGCAGGCGGGCACACGGCTCCCCTTCCAGGGCTTGGGGGGGGGGACTCGGAGCCTGACTTGGGCCTTGATAAGCAGGGGCAGTGACCTCTGGTCAGGGTGACAGGTGTAAAGTCCCTCTGCCCACCTGGAAATGGGCCAAGGACAGGGCCACCAGACCAGGCTTTGTCTCTCTGGTCACCTCCCAGGGGAGTGAAAACAGGGTGGGGGGACGTCTAGATCTGGGCTAGGGACACCTCTCTTCCCAGTGGCCAGCAGGCCTGCCTGTGTCCCCTCTCAGAGCAGGAACAGAACCATGTGTCCAGGTGGCCTCAGGGCAGGGACACGGGGCTGAGGACCAGGGCAGTGGGGACAATAACAAGTGGCAAGCACCCGAGACTGGCTCAGTGCTGCTGCCTCCTAGGGCGCTGGCCTGAATGCTGGGCACGTTTCAACTCTTGTCTTCATAGCAGATCTCTAGGTGGCTGTGATGTCCTCATCCCCATTCTATAGACAACTTAGGCCCAGAGGGGTGAGGTAACTGGCTCCAGGCCACACAGCAGGTAAGCAGCATGGCTGGGCTTCCAGCCAAGCATCCTTCCTTCCAGAAGCCTCTCTTTCGGCCACCACCAGGGTCTCTCTGCCTGAGTCGGTCCCTCGTGTTGTCCCCACCTTCCATCAGGTCCATTTCCAATGGGAAACTGCCCACGTGCCCAGTGCTCCCTGAGAGGTTTCCTCCTGGCATGGGGTGCCATCCAGGCTGGCCACCCCCCAGGCCCCCTCTGCTCCCCTCGCCTCAGTCCCCACGTTCTCGTCCCGCCTCGTCGTGCCTCTGCCTGGAGAGCTGGTCCCTTGTCCCTGCCTGTCCGCCTGAGCTGGCCCAGGAGGCACGGGAACCCACGAGTCACAGTCAGAATTTGCAATGGGGACACTGGCCCAGCCTCCCCTGGGGGTAACGAGGACCTGTCCTAAGGGCCGGCACCCAGTGGCAGCGACCTGTCACCGTCGGGGGCGAGCAGGGGACATCACCTCCACTCAGGCCACCAAGTCATCGCCTCGGGTGCTGGCACTGCTGTCCCTCCGGAGCCACCTACCCCCAGTGCCTCTCTGCTCTGGTGTGTCACCACTGACCACAGGCCGAGAAAGGGTCTCTACACCTGCGGCCCCTAGTGACCGGTCCAGGTGGAGGGCCCTCACCCACCTCCAGGAGCGCATCCCCACCCGTCCTCCGGAGGGGAGTGGGTGGCTGGCACCCGCCTCCTCGCGGCGCTGCTGCCTCTGAGAGTCAGAATCCAGGGAGACCGTCTCCTGGCAGCCGAGCTCCGCTGCCCTGCGCGGGAGTCCGCCATGCTGCTGTGCCCACCCGGGGCCGCCGGCTGGCTGGCAGCAGGCCTGACGAGACCCTGCCCTGGGAAGGGGGACCGGCCAGCGAGGCGGCAGCGGAGGTGCCCGCTCGCCAGGGGGCACTGCTGGCTTGGTGTCCCCGCCCCTGGACTGTGGGCAGGAGAGAGCAGTCCCGGCTGCCCCAAGCTCCTGTTCCACAGTATGGGGGAGAGCACGGGGCACAGGGGAGTGGCATGTGTCGGTGATGGGGCAGAACGCTTCTGCCATGGCCACTGGGAGGAGGGGGACGTTCAGCCCTTCTCCACAAGGAGACCTGGCTCCGTCAGCCTGCGCTCACCTGGTCCCCCACTAAGTGGCTGAGGCTAGCCTCCAACTTGTGGTCCTCCTCTCTCAGCCTCCCAAGTTGCTGGGATCACAGGCGTGGGCCACCACACCCTGGTCATTTGTTCTCTATTTAAAATGCGCGCACACCCTTCTGCCTACCTGGCTTCCCTCGCTTGAAGATTTGTCTTAGTTATCGTTCAATGTCATTTGAAAACAGCTTCCTCGTCTTGATTTTAGGGCTGGACATTCCTTCCTTGTATTCAGCTGATCCCTGAGTGACGCACATTCAGCTTGTGTCCAGTCTTGGGCAGTTACATGGAACGTTGTGATAAATGGCCTTCGTGTGGGCCGGGGAACCTGGAGCTGGCACAGCCGCTAGGGGAGATGGGGCCACATCGGGAAGGGAGCCCGAGGATGACTGGCCGCCCCAGACGTGGCCTGGGGCTCCGCTCACACCAGCTCTCCGCCGGCCTCTCCCCCACGGCCTGGCTGACCAGTGTGTTCCAAACTGCAGGAGCTTCGCCAATCTGATATTTCCACAATGGTGTGTCATTGTGTTTAGAAACTTTAAAACGGCACTTGTGTTGGTGGCCATCTATTTAGCAGGAGGACACCAGGCCAGGCACATGCCACATGTGACACGATGCTCATTTCTCCCAAAGGACCGATGAAGGCAGATCAAAGTCGCTCCGTTTGCTCCAGAAGAAAACTGAGGCCCAGAGAGGTTAACACACCTTTCCTGAGGCCCCACAGCCTCGACGAGCAGAGTGGGGATTTGAACCCAAACCCTCTGACCAGCTCCTTCTCTACTCCAGGCTCCTTTTTGGTGCCCCAGGCCTGAGGTGCACCTCCACCTGCCCTGCCCAGCCCCACCTGGGTCTGAGACAACCCGAGTCTTGCTCCTGAGGCCTGGGGACGTGCAGGAGGCTGGGCCCCCCACAGACTGGCCTCAGCCAGAGCTCGGCTCCGCGGGAGGCAGGCAGGTTGGCACCCCCTGAAGGCAGAGCCGAGGCCACCTCCCTGGGCGCTCACGGGTGCACTTCCCGGCAGCCGCTTCCACCATCTGCTCCCAGCCTCTCCCTTTCCGGAGCCTTCCTGCCCTCCCCGGCACAGGTCCCGGGGTGCAGCCCCCTCCGCTCTCTGGCACAACCAGGATCCACCTGGGGAGTGTCTGTGGCCTCCCTGCCTCCCAGGGATAGAGGGAGGAGGGCAGGAGCCAGCGGTCCTCAGGCTCCTGGCCATGTGGCCCTGGGCAAGTCCCTTCCCTCCCTTGGCCCTCACTGTCCCCGTGGCCTCCTGCAGACTGAGGTGCTCCCAGACCTGCCGGCTCTTCTTCAGAGCCAGCCTCTGTCCCAAGGAAGGCTGAGAAGGCCGCAGCTGCCCGGAGGGGCTGTCCCCACTCTCTCGCCCACCAGGTGGCTTTGGGAGACCGTGAGGCCTTCACCTTGGTGGCTTTCCCCTGCTCCACTCCAGCCTGCTCCAAGTGGCCCAGCGACAACTCTGAACTCTGACCCTGGCCTGTCCAGCGGGTGGGGCAGGACAGTCGGTCAACAGAGGGAGAAACGGAAGGTCAACAGGATGAAAGGCTCTGAGGGTGCCAGAGGCAAGGGTGATGTCACCTGCAACGGTGGACAGTGGGCAGGGCTCGCGGGCGGGTGGGCGGGTGGACAGAGGCGAGGGACGGAGAGGACAGAGGAAGAGAGAAGCCGCAGACAGAAGGCAAGAGAGGAGAGAAAGGCACCAGGAGGAAGGCGGGGACAGCGAGGGACACGGAGGCGGAGCCCAGGGAGACAGGGGAGAGCGAGGGGGGAGGGGCGAGCGAACCTGCAGAGGGGACAAGTGGAGCCTGAGCCTCAGCAGCTCTGCCCCAGCCCTCCAGGGACTTGTCACCCAGGCGAGGCGGGACGTCTCAGGATGGCAGGTTTGTCACCAGGCCAGGGGGACGGATAAGCACCCACCAGGCATCAGGCTCACAGAGGCTGCCGGGGGCCGGGAGCTGCGGAGCAGAGGACGGGTGGCCTCCCCGGGACCCTGACGGCCACCGGGTTCAGAGGCCACCCAGCCAGCCAGCCAGGTGCCCATGTGGCCCAGGGTCCAGGCTCAGTCCACAGGACCACAGCACCGCACAGCTGCAACACAATCACACTCCACACCCCACCCCACACACACAGCACACCACACAGCACACACCACATACCACACACCATGCACATACCATACCACACATACACACACACCACACACCACACACCACATACCATGCCACACCACACACCACACCACACACACAATACATACCACACACCACACATATCACACACACTATACCACACACCATGCACATACCACACCACACATACATACACACCACACACCACACCACACCACACACCACACACACAATACATACCACACACCACACATATCACACACACCATACCACACACCATGCACATACCACACCACACATACATACACACCACATACCATGCCACACCACACACCACACCACAAAACACACCACACACACCACACACCACACCATACACCACACCACACACCACACCACATACCACACACCACACATCACACCATACACACAACACATACCACACACCATGCACATACCATACCAGACATACACACACACCACATACCATGCCACACCACACACCACACCACACACACAATACATACCACACACCACACATATCACACACACTATACCACACACCATGCACATACCACACCACACATACATACACACCACACACCACACCACACCACACACCACACACACAATACATACCACACACCACACATATCACACACACCATACCACACACCATGCACATACCACACCACACATACATACACACCACATACCATGCCACACCACACACCACACCACAAAACACACCACACACACCACACACCACACCATACACCACACCACACACCACACCACATACCACACACCACACATCACACCATACACACAACACATACCACACACCACACCATACCACGCCACACCACACACCACACACCACACCACACACCACACCACACACCACACTACACAACACACCACACAACACACCACACAACACACACCATACACCACAACACACCACATACCACACACCATACACCACACACCACACCACACACCACACCACACCACAGACCACACACCACACCACACACACAATACATACCACACACCACACATATCACACACACCATACCACACACCATGCACACACCACACCACACATACATACACACACCACACACAAACCACACACAAATACCACTCAAACACACACACATGCACATGTGCACACACCACACACTTGTGTGTGCATACACACACAGCACAGGTTACACACCAGACACACACAAACCACACACGCACATACCACACCACACATACTCTGACACCACAACACACATATCACACACATACACACCCTCCATGCACATGCACACACGCCACACATGCATACCACACCACATGTACCACACACACACCACACAAACACACACATGCACTTGGGCATACACACCGCACACTCGTGTGCACATACACACTCACACACCACAATACATCACACTCCACATGCACACACTCCACATCACACACAAACCACACATGCACACACCCCCCCCACACACACACTGTGGCGCTCGGTGCCTGGTGAGGCCTGAGGCCTGCCGTCCAGGCCTGTGTGGCTAAGCCAGGTGCAGGCAGGTGACCAGGGGGATGTCAGCCCTGCTCCCGGGGTGACAGGGCGCGCCCGGGCGCTGCCTCCCTGGTGTGACCCCTCGGGCATGTTCTCCAGCTCTGGCCTCCTCTCCTGGGCCCAGGGTGACAATGGCGGGGTTAAGAGGCTCAGAGGACAGCCTCAGGTGCCTGGTGGCCCCGGGGCTGCCTCCCCCCAGGTCATGGGGTCAGCAAGGTCTCACGGGAAGCCACTGGGCTGAAAGACGAGGGTGACGCAGGGCGGGGGAGGAGGGTGAGTGGCCGTGCTGGCCAGGGGGTCTCAGCCACGGGGCAGGGAGCCCGGGTCCAGAGGACGAGGGCCTCCCCACGCACCCGGGGCCTCCTCCCAGAGTCTGTGGGGGGACCCTGCGGCTTCGCGGCCACGGCCTCCGGCCTCCGGAGTGTAAATTCCACATTTGCATCGTGGCCTGCCGGGCCCCAGGGGCCGCTGACCTTTACAGCCTGCTCCCCGCCTCCTCCCAGGCCTCGGCTCAGGGGGCTGGGACGCATGCGAGCCCTGGAGGCGGGCGGCCAGGGCAGGGGCTGCTGGGCAGGGGCTGGGAGGGACCACAGTCCCCAGCTTGACCTCTCCTCCCTCGGCTCACTGTCCCCTGGCTGTCCCCTGACTCAGAATCAGCTGCCCACCTGCCGCAGGATTCCCTGCGCCCCCCACTGCGAGTCACTGCCTGACACACGACAGCTTGGGTCCCCAGATTAGCAGTGTCACTGAGACATCATCGCCCTTGGCTGCTGAGACGGCCCCCAGGGACTCCCTGTCTGTGCTGAGTGGCAGCCGAGCTGAGCCCACGGAGCTTCTCTGGGCTCCCAGTGTGACAGGAGGAAACCCCTCCCCAGTCACCCAGGTCCCCAGAGGACTCTTGTCCCCAGCGGCTTGGTCAACCCCCGGAGTGAGCAAATCCCCCAAGATACATCTAAATGAAAATCCGTCTCCGGCCCCCGGGACAGCAGGGTCTGTCTCCGGCCCCAGGAGCTGGGACACCTGTCCTGGGGTCAAAGGGCAAGGACCAGATGTTCATTTTTGGGGTCACTCCCACAGGTGTCCTCTGGCCACGCGCTGGGGAGCTTTGGAACGCGTCATGGATGGAACCACGTTCCCCGCAAAGGATATGCGGAAGCCGGTGTCCCAGCACATCACGAGGTGACCTTATTTGGAGATATGGCGTGGCAGATGTGACCAGGTGAAGGTGAGGTCCTCCTGGGGTGGACTGGCCCTTCATCTCTTAGGTCCGTGTCTTCAAGAAGAGGGAAGACGGCCAGCGGTATGAGGGCCCTGACCCAGGACACCAGGTGACAACAGGCACAGAGACTGGAGCCCTGGACCTACAGGCCAGGGAGGAGTCTCCTGCAGGTCGTGGTGGGCTGGTGGCCCTGCAGACCCTGGATGTCAGGCTTCTGGCCTCCGGAGCTGTGAGGCAGCTCCTGGTTGCAGGTTTAAGGTGTCCAGTTTGCGGCTGGTCATTTGTTAGGGCAGCCTGAGGACTCGAGCGCAGAGCGTGCTAGGGTCCTGGGGCTGCTGGAGCTGGCCAGGTAGCGGCGGACGGAAGGAGGAGCCAGGCAGGTTAACAGGGGCGTGCACAGCGGCAGACGTCGGGCTGCCGTCGCTGGCCCTTATCACTGGTCACTCCCTGTTGGCTCTGTGGCCTGTCTTTCTTTTTTTGCTGGTTTGTTGGTGGAGACAGGGTCTTGCTGTGTTGCCCAGGCTGACCTTGAACTTCAGGGCTCGGGAGATCTTTCCACTTCAGTCGCCCAAGTCCCTGGGACTGCAGGCACGTGCCACCCCGCCAGGCACCTCGCCTCGCGGGTCTGGCCACATCCCCCTGGGCTGCCCGCTCCGAAGCTCCTGTGCCCACTTCCCAGACGAGAAGACAGGGGAGAGGCCGGCCACGCAGGTGGCAGGCGGGGAGGAGGTCCAAACCCAGGCCCCTGGACCAGGCCCCCCAGCCCCGCGCGCTCACACACGCTGCCCCATGCAGAGGGCCAAGAGGGGAGGAGGATCTGGGGCGGGGACCCTTTCCCACATCAGGCCACAGCCGTCCTCCTGCTCAGACCCGCGGGGGCTCCCGGGTCTGGCGCAGGGCTCTTCGCGCCCCTGAGCCCGCGCCCTGGGGAGGTGAGCAGCGAAGCCCGCCCACGGGGAGGGGAGGGCAGGGGTTTGAAGTGAGGTGACCCGAGATGGAGTCCTGGTTCTGTTTCCTAGTGTGACTCCGGACCCGGTCCCTTCCCCGCGACCTGGGCAGGAGAAGGGGCCCCTAGTGGCGAGGGGCTTGCTGAGCTGCAGAGGGCACCGCGGGTCCCAGCGGCGCTGCAGAACAGTCCCCACCTGGGCCCCCTCTGCCCGCCCGGGACCAGGCAGCCAGCTGGCCCTGACCTGCGGGCGACCCGCGGCCTTGGCTCAGGGGTCCCCCGGGGAGGCCTTCCCTCCTTCCAGAGTCATGCAGAAGCACCCCCCTTCTGACCTGCCGTTGTCACCTGGGTGGGGTGTCCCCAGGGCCTCTCCCAGGGAGGCTGGAGACTGGCCAATAGGAGGAGCCTGCCCTGAGCTCACTCTCTCCCTGGGCGGTCGGGTGGTAGGTGGCCCCCATCAGTGGCCCCCCACAGTGCCTGGCGCCCTGGCCCACCCCCACCCGGGCCCTCCCTCACTGTCCCCACGCAGTGGCTCCCCTCCCTGCCTCCCTCCCTGGCTGCCCGTGGCCACCCTTCCCCCTACACAGTGCCAGCCTCCCAGGGTGGAGGACAGGGCCATCCCCACAGCCCATGGGCGGATTCCACAGCTGTCCCCTGGAAGAGCGCGGGTGACAGGGTAATTAGCAGCCTGCCAGCTAGCCACCCCAGCAGCGGCTCTGCCCTGGAGGGTCGGTGACAACGGGAAGGCCGCTTTCACCCAATCTGCCTCCCTCAAGGGCTGCTGGGTGCAGGCAACTTGAGTGGACCCATCCTCCCGGTCCTTCCAGGGCCTGGTCAACCATGGAGCCGCACCCCGTTGGGGTGGTGGAAGGAGTTGAGCCTGTGCCCTCAGAAGACCTGGGTTCCAGTCCTGCCCGGGCTTTGCTGTGTGATCTTGGCAAGTCATTCGCCCTCTCTGGATATCTCCAGGATGGCAGATGAGGTACTTAAAGCCCCCTCCGTTGTGTGGCTCTGCAGACCCTTGATGGCCCACCTGATTACTCTTCCCTCCCTCTCTACTTGCTAACCGTACTCTAGTTTTGTTCCAAATTGTCATGGCTCCCATCCCTGTGGATGGATCAGCTTCTTCACTTTCTGGCTGGCCAGTGAAGCCGAAACAGAAGTTGTGGACCACTCAGGGTTCCAAGAGAGTCTTTGCTTTTTTAAATAAGGGGCTGACTGGGTTAGCAGATTCCTTTAGGTCTCAACCCCTCTTTATCTTGAAGGAATCTACATGTGATGCCTGGAGGTGCAGCAGCCATTACGGCACTACAAGATTGAAAGTCAACATCTAAAACTGGGGGCACAGGAGGCTGGAAGACATCTGGACACCAGCGCTCGGGCCCTGGGACCCTCACCTCCAGATTCCTTGTTAGGTGAGAAGACCTGAAGTGTTTAAGTCACTGTTTTCAGGTTTTCTTTGACAAATGCATTCCTCGTGACACCAATTGAAACCGGGTTGTGGATGTCCCCAGGGCTGTAGGACACTTGAGGATGTTTGGAGCCTGTGACGTGGTGGCACTGTTGAACACCTGTCAGCTGACTAACCGGCTGGAGGATGAATGAATAATAAACCTATGGTTTCTACAGGTTCATGATGATGATCATCCTGTGTCCTTATTTCGATGACAGTGACCCTAGGTATTGGGGACGTGCTGTACTCTCTGTCTGAAGCACTATCTCATTTAGTCCTCGCGGCAACACTGAGGTGGAGACCCGACTGTGCCCACTGTGCAGCGGAGGAAAACCCAGCCTCACCACGGCTCCCACGGCTCCCAGGAGGAGAGACGGGCTGGGACCTGAGCGTGGCTCAGAGTCAGCTCCCGACGCCCTCACCGCAGCCCAGCTCCATCGTTCGGTCTCTTGGCCAAGGGCAGTGTGGGAGGCAGGTGTCCACTGAGTCTCCTGGTCACCCTGCTGTGCTGGGCTGGAGGAGCTGGAGCTGGGGTCGGTGGGGGGAGCCGGGCTGGCAGAGGGGGCCCGGCAGGGGGGGCGTCAGAGGGCGGCGGTCAGCCCGGCAGCCAGGACTCCGTCTCCAGGGCCCCGGGCCTCGGCTCTCAGGTCTTAGGGGACCACGAGGCACCGTCCACCTGAACCACTGCCCCTCGGAGTCCCCCGAGACACCTGCAGGGAGAAGGGAGAAGTGGAGGAGGGGGTCAGCTGCCCTCCGAGCCCCCTCTGCGGGGCTCCCCCCGGCTCAGCCAGCTTGGCCCATGGCCCAGGGCCTCGTCTGGAGATGAAGAGGTGGGTGGGCAGCAGGCCCCTGCCCCTTCTGGCCTCTGCTCCAGGTGAGCCCCAAAAGGTGGGGGAGCCCAGGGGCGGGCCTCCCCCCGACCCGACATGGAGGACGGGAGACTCAGACCAAAGGAAGAGAAGGAGATGCTGGGCCAGAAGCAGGAGAGTGTTCCGGAGGACAGAACTGGCATGTGCCAAGGCCCGGTGCAGCACGAGGCCCGAGAGGGGCCCCCTGGGGCTGGGCCTAGGGCGGGAGGGACCCCAGGGATCGTTGCCTGAATGGAGGGTGCAGCAAGGAGGGCAGCAGCAGGGAGACTCAGGCTGTTCAAAGAAGGACCAGGCCCAGCTGGGCCTGGAGCCCAGTCCCTGAGGCTGGAGCTGGACCGCAGAGCTCCCGAGGAGCACCCGCCAGGCGAGGACGAACCCGCTGGGAGGGGAGGCCTGGGCAGGGCCACGTGCACAAGGGAACATGCACCAGGCCCCGAGCCCAGTGTGGGCCACTGTCACACCACCCCCAACCCCTGCTGGGTGACTGGGGGGGGCAGGGGACCACGGCGCCTCTCCTCTTTTGCTCGTCCTGGAGGCACAAGGTGATGTGGGTCAGATGCCGTGGGGGGATTGAGGGTTCGGCCTCTGCTTCCTGGGACGGGGAGTGCTGAGCTTAGGACCTTAAATGTCCCCCAGGCCCAGAGGCTACAGGCTCAGCCCAGCAGGCACTCTTGGGAGCTGGTGGAAACTTAGAGTTGGAGCCCAGTGGGAGGCCTGAGGCCATGGGAGTGCCCTTGACAGGCACAGGGGGGCTACTCCTTATCTCTCTTGTCTGAGCCACCAAGAGATGAGCAGCTTGCCCCGCTCAGTGCTCCAGCCGTGACATATGGCCACCCCTGGCCCAAAAGCAAAAGGGGAATCATGAAACCTCCAAAACTGTGACCCAAACACACCTTTTTCTCTCCTTAGTTAATGATCTCAGGTATCTTGTTACAGTAACAACAACTGACTAACACATTGAAAAGACAAATGAATTAACTTGTCAAATCCTCCCCTGGGAGAACAGAGATGCGATCGATTCTTGCAAACCAATGACTTTTCTCAGCAGAATCAAATGTCCATTTTCTTGCTTTTCTTCATGTACCAAGTCTTGGTTCCAGAGATTCTTGTGAATTAATGCAATATCTACAACGATGCCCACAGCGGCTGAAGGACCTTTTGCAATGTTTAAACAGATCCTATTACTCTTACATTTATATATATAAATTTAGATATAACATGCATAAAATGTGATACTGATCCTTTATATCACCAACTACGTGGGCACTGAACACTACAAATGCCAATAAGATGATCGTTCCCAAAATGGCAAACAAAATTTATTACAATTTCAGAGAAAAATAAAAATAAAAATTTAGATTTTGGGCTGGGGATGTGGTTCAAGTGGTAGCGCGCTCGCCTGGCATGCGTGCTGCCCGGGTTCGATCCTCAGCACCACGTACAAACAAAGATGTTGTGTCCGCCGAGAACTAAAAAATAAATATTAAAAATTCTCTCTCTCTCCTCTCTCACTCTCTCTTTAAAAATAAAATAAAATAAAATAAAAATTTAGATTTCATTTCAAGTGATGATTTTAGACTGTTGTATTGATTAGAAAAATGATGATTTCAAATACAAATTATTGATTATAATTTGTTTTTTTGCCTTCTCCTTTCATCAAATGACTTTGAATGTTCTAGAAAGATCCCATTTTGGGAAAAAAAATGTTTTCAAGATTTTACATTTACTATGATGTATCTTTTTTTTCATGAAAACCCTATTTTATTTCTTTCGTCTTTTGGCTCATCCTGTCACTGGAACACAAATTAATAATTTTGGTGAAACGAAAGCATGAATATCTTTATGGACTGAGACAATAATAATCTATGAATTATGTATGTCTTTATTTCACCCCTTGTCTAAACACAGCCGGCGCATCCACAGAATACCCAAATACGAAAGCGTTCCAGCATATAAAAACCAGAGCTTCAGACGCACTTCTTCATTTTGCCACTATAAAGGTATATTTTTCAAGGCAAGAGGAGAGGACATACTTTATTTAGCAGCTTGTTTGCTTGCTTTTTAAATATTTAAGTACGTGGTATATGGGTCTTCGCTTGTGCTTCTGCTGTAGATCCCAGAGGTGACCTGGATTTAAAAAAAAAAAAAAATGACAGTTTTACTGATACAGAAATTCACACACCCTGAGCACTCTGCCCCTGAGCTCCATCCACGGCACTTTTTATTTTATTTATTTACTTTTATTTTTTGGTACCGGGGATTGAACCCAGGGATGCATAACCATGAAGCCACGTCCCTAGCTCTTTTATTAATTTACTTATTTTTTATTTTGAGACAGGGTCTTAGAGAGTTGCTAAGGCTGGCCTGGAACTCGTGATCCTCCTGCCTCGGCCTCAGAGTCACTGGGGTTAGAGGTGGGTGCTGCCACTCCTGGCTTCAGTGATTTGGGGAGTTTTGGGGGGCTTTGGGGGATTGAACCCAGGAGTGCTCAACCACTGAGCCACATCCCCAGCCCTTTTTTTTTAATCTGTTATTTAGACACAGGGTCTCGCTGAGTTGCTTAGCGCCTCGCTAAGTTGCTGAGGCTGACTTTGAACTCGCGATCCTCCTGCCTCCACCTCCCAAACCGCTGGGGTTACAGGCGTGCGCCACCGCGCCCGGCTTTCAGTGGTTTTTAATGAATTCACAGAGTTTCCATACTTCACCACTAATTCCCAAGCGATTATATCACTTCTGAAAGAAACGGTCCCCACTGGCCATCGGTCCCTCTCCTGCCCACTGCAGTCCCTAGACACCACTAACCTTTCCATGAATTTGCCAGTTCTGGACATTTCATATAAACGGATTCCTACAATAGGTGTCCTCTGTGCCCGGCTCCTTCACTTACCATGTTTCCAAGTTTCACCCACGTGGAAGCGTGAGTCCGTACTCATTCCTCTTATTGCTAAATAATATCCATCACAGATATTCCATTAGATGGCTAGGCCCATCGTTCTTGAGATTTGCTGGGCTGGGCTTTATGCTTGAGGACCTGCCAAATGGTTTTCCAAAGCCATGGAACCACGCTGGACGCGCACCAGCCATGCACACGGGTTCCGGGGTCTCTGTGTCCTCGCCGGCACTCGTTATTGTCTGTGTTTTCCTGACCGCCCTCCCGCTGGGTGCTGAGGTCTGGATTCGCCTTTCCCTGGTGAAGGCCGAGATGAGGCTGAGAGCTTTCTTATGTGCACCTTGGCCCTTTGTAAATCTTTTTGGAGAGATGCCTGCTCAGGTCCTGGGTTCTTTTTCTAATTGGGTGGCTCAGGTCGGGCTTAACACGGGGACAGGGAGGCAGCACAGAACTCGCGTGCTTGCTGTGACATTGGGGCCTGTGACATTGGGGCCTGTGACATTGGGGGACTTTGGGACAGACGCACACGGAGGCAGTCGGGCTGCCCGGACTCCTTCTCCCCTCCTTTTCTGAGCGGCTCCCGGGTCTCTGATAACCTTGGCCCTGGGACAGTGGGCTGGAGCAGCTGGTGGCTGTGGTGGAGAACTCGGGCTTGGACCCGCCTGCCTGGTCCCCGCTCGGCTGCCCCCCCCCCCACCGCGGGCCTCAGCGGCTGTGCACACCTGGGCAGCCCCCCTCCCAGTTCCCTGCTCTGTGCGATGGAGTGACACCGTCCGTCCAGAGCCATCGGAGACCTGGCTGAGAAAGTACAGGTCTACCGCACCTGTGTGTGACCAGCACCCGGCACCTGGCCCCTGGGCACAGGACTCCCAGGGACAGAGCTCTCCACCCGCAGGACTTCCCGCGGATGGATGGTGCGAGTTGGAGGAAGCCCTTGGGGTGTCCGACTGACACCTGTCCTCCTGGGATCACTTCTGAGGCCCCCGTGGCACAGGGCAGTGTCCTGACCCAGGCCACCCCTCCTGGGAGCCCTGTGGTCTGGGGCGGAGGCCTGGTGCCAACCTCCAGCCCCCCTGGTCCACCCACGCCTTTCCTCCCTCCTCTGTGTCACCGGGGCCTCTGCCCTCCTTCCCAAGTGACATGTGACTCAGGGGGTGTGAGAGGCAGCTGGAAAGTGACATAACACCCCTTCATTACCCCCCTGTACCCCAGCACTTAACATTAACGGCAGAGGCTGGGCCCGGGGCAGCCCTCCCTCCCCACCCCGACCGACCGGGCTTCTCACCCTGCGGCGGCGGCTGGGTCAGGTGGAGCCAGGGGCCCTGCCCCCCAGGGTGCAGCTGGCAGCTGGGGCTGTGAGTCACGGGGAACAGAGTGGCACTTGCCCACCCTGCCATGGTTTCTAATGTTGGGGAAGCCCGGGCGGGAGGGTTGGAGAAGGTGGTCAGCGTGTCGGGGGCACGGGCTCTGGAGTGGGAGCGCCCGCAAACGGTCAGCCTCCTGCTAACCGTGTCCTTAGGCAAGTGGCCAACCTCTCTGGGCGTGTCTCCTCGGCTGAAAACACACACTTCCTAAGCCCAGGGGCCGCGAGATTGAAATGAGAGGGTCCATGGAGCAGGCGACACCCAGCCAGATGGACAGACCTGGCCATTGTCCAAGTGCCACACTACAGCAGTGCAGTGGGACCAGGTCCCCAGACTCATCCCTCCTTGCACCGAGCCCCACCCCTGCTTAACCACCCTGCTTCTGTCCCAGAGGGGACACTGAGGCAGGGGGGGCCTCATGCCAGACCCCAGGTCACCCGGCTGGTCCACAGTAGGACTGGGACTGGAGCCCCGCCTCGGGCCCCCGAGCTCTCGGAGGACGTGTGCTTCCTTGTGTGGCCTCCGATAGGCCCCACTTCTGATCCCCTCCAAGAGGCCGCCCCCACCAGGAAGCCTTCCTGGCCGCCTCTGGCAGGGTCCCCCCTATCCTCAGGAGCAGCTCCAGGGCAGGGTCTTCTGGGAGTCTCCGGGACAGAGCCCGTGGGGATGGCAGGCCACTGTTCCTTTTGGTGAGTAGGAGAAGGGGGACCCAGCAGGTGTGGGCAGAAATGTAGGCTGGGGTGGCCACTGGACCTGGAGGACAGGGGTCAGGAGGGGAGGCGTGTCTGGCCAGCTCTGCACCCAGGTGGGTGACGGTGGCTTCATCCCCAGGGGTGGCCTGGTCAGGAAGGGAGGGCTCCAGGTCTGCGGGATCCATGGCCCTGACTCTGGGTGCCCGCTCCTCAGTGGTCACCTGCAGACATGGGCAGAAACGGCCAGCCTCCTGCACAGAGGGAGGACGGAGTGAGGAGCCCCGAGGGGCCAGTCCCTGCCCGTTCCCTCCTGGTCAGTGGTCTCTGGTTCCAAGCCTGGGCCTCTCCTGTCACCTGGGCATCCACTCAGGTGTCCACCCCTTGGAGGACAGTTCTAGAGGGACCCCTGGAGGGAGCCAGGTGTGACTCAGCCACATGCTCCCCTTCCTGGTCCTGCTGGAGTTCCCGGCAAGAGCCCTCGGGGGCCCAGCAGGGAGGACCTGGGCATCCCTGTCCTACTGCCCTCCCCAGGCCACCAACACAGACCGTCTTCTGGGTCCTCGTGCACATACCATCTCATTGAACCCTTCAAGGTGTGAGTGGGGAAGCCAGGCCCAGGGGACCCTCCCAAGGACAGGGCCATCAGACCCAGTGATCAATGGAGGGCACCCCACCTGCCCCTCCCCAGTGGGCTGCCGGGACTCCAGGGCTTCGAGGAGAGGGAGGCGGCCCTGGGGCGTGGGCTGGAGGGCCAAGTCCTTCACTGGCCCGTCCCCACTGAGTGGCTCAGGGGCCCCAGCTTCTCTCTTGAAACCCCTCCCTCGGGTGGGGAGGAGCCTTCCGGTGGGGAGGGGGCACCATCCTGAACCTGCCGGGCACCTGAGCTCAGATCCCCCCAGGGCTGCAGGTCAGCGGGCCACACCCTGGGCAGCTGCTCTAGGTCACCCACTCCCTCCTCCCCTCTCCTCCCCCAGGTGCCGGGGAGCGTCCCACCCTCACCCACCAGCAGCCAGATCCCGAGGGATGGCCGGCCACACCAGCCCCAGCCCCTCCTGGCCACCCCGGCTCTCCCTCCACAGGCCACGCGGTCCACATGCCCGGAGGCAGCACAGTTGTTCCTGAGCACACATCAGACTCAGAGGCGGACCGGCCCGGGGCCCACGAGGAAGAGAGAAACGTGTCCCCAGCTCCTCCCATGCCCCCACCCGGCCTCCAGTGCGCGAGCCTCGAACAGATGCTCCCTCGTGACACAGGACGCGCAGAAGGTTGTTCCCGGAAACAGCTCCAGAAAACCTCAGCCTGCCTCTCTGTTTCCCCCCGAGCCAGGGGGAGGAGGGCCCTGGAGGGGCCCGGGGTCTCCCTGCAGTGGCACGTCCTCCTCATCATAGTTATGGTGACGTCACGGGGAGAGAAGACCACACGACCCAGGGCACTGGGAGAAGGAGCCACCCAGGGATGTGGAAAGAGTTCGTTCCCCACCTGTCTCCCTCCATGCAGGCAGAGGCTCATGGCCCTGGGGACAGAGGAGTCACAGAGGACCTGTCCCTGTGGCTGGGGGCCTGGCCCAGGGACCAAGCTCATCTGCACCAAAGATGGCCCATTTCCAAACATCCTACCCCACTGCCTTCCTGGGAAGGAAATGCTGAAGGGCCTGGGTGCAGGTCCAGGGTAGAGCACCTGCCCAGCACGCTGGGGCCTGGTCCCGCCCACAAACAAGAAAATTAAATAAGGCTTTGGAAAGCTCCCGAGTTCGGGTTGCTATTGGAATGAGGTTGCGTCTGCCTGTGGCTGCTTGGGGGATGTAAGTGCCCCCTGGAGTTTTTCTCTTTTTGCCTGATTCATGCTTTTATTTCAAAGGCAGAACAAGTGGGCGCAGGGGGCTCTTGAGAGATTCCTTCCCAACCTGCATGGAGACAGCAAAAAAAACAAAGAAACTGTGGCAAGCGCTGTGGAAACCGAATCTTCCCCGAGGTAAACGACACTTGGAGGTATCCGGTCCAGGGTCGGTGCGGCAGCTCCACAAACAGGCATCCAGATTTCTGGTTGTTTGCTCATCCTTAACACGTGCCTTCTACCTTGGGATCCAATGTGGCTGCTCCAGCTCCAGCACTCACAGGTATATTCCAGCCAACAGAAAGGAAAAAGAGACAAGAGAAAAAACTTCTTGCACTCCACGGAAGAACTTATTCCGTCGACTGTGCATGACTGTAGGGGATTCTGGGAGACGTCGTCTTCGTTTCAGGTAGTTTCGTGCCCAGCTAAAACCAGGGGTTCTATGGCCAAGAAGACAGAAGAACAGATGTTGGAGAACAGTTGGCAGTCGCTGGCCTGTCATATCCTCAGCTCCCCTGGGGACGGTTGGCTGTGTCCTTTCTTGGCACTGTGCCCCCGCGGCTTTGGATTGCTTGTTCTTTGTTCTTCTGGGTTATTTGTTCTGTGTGTCACTCCTGATTCTCCAGCACAAAACCAGAGTTGCCTGAAAAGCAGGACTCGGGGCCCAGCACGGAGCCTTCACTTGGTCACCCTTGGCCTCGGGGTCTCCTCGCCTGCCGCAGCCCTGCAGCCTCTACCCGCCACTCGGGGTCGCCTGCCCAGTCCATCCCTGGCTCCCTCTGCCCCATGCCCCTCCTGGGCTGCGCCGGGCTCGCCCTCTCTCCTGCCCTCCCTTGGGCTTCTGGAGCCTTCCGTCATCTCTATTTATAGTTCAAGTCAGGTGCCCCTGGACTCGAGGCCGGCAGGGAAGGGCCTCGCCTGGGAGAGCAGGTTCTGCCACCTGCCTGGGGGAGGGCCGGGGTTTCCAGGGCTGCTCCTCTGGCCTCATGTCCCCCTCACTGTGTCCATCCACGGGGGAGACGGCCCCCAGGCAGGGGCAGCTGTATCCCATGCACCGCAGTCTTGCTGTGTGCCCTGTGGCCAGGAGGTGCCCAGCTCTGGGACTGGCCCTGACCCCGGTCCTGCTCATGGGTGTGGGTTGGCCTGCGTACCGTGTCGGGTGGTGGAGAGGGGGCTGAGCGGGGCTGGGGACGGAGGAAGGCCCCCAGTGGCAGGGCTGGGTGGCCTCGCGGGAGCTGGCTGGGCGGCCAGGAACCTGGGCACTCGGCTTCCCTCTGCTTCCACCCAAGTGCAGACATGCACCACGGGAAGGGGGCATGTCCCCACGCTCAGAGTCCCCCTTCTGCCCTCACCCAACCAGCTCCTCCCGGTTGGCTCCACCCAGGATCAAATCAGAATACCCAGGGGTCCTCGGCTGCCCCCCGCCAGCCCATCATGGCCTCCGTGACTCCGATCCCAGAGGCCTGCGTCCACCAGGCTCCAGACGTCCCCAGCCCCACCCCTCCAATGGGCTGACAAATCTGGATTGGGGGCCAGGGGACCTGGGATCTCGAGGCAGACCCGAGCCCCTGACCCACCCCCACTTACACACCCATTTTCAAAGGCACAGACGCGGATGCCAGGGACACGGGCCTGCTGTCTGCTGGGTGTTCCCCTGTCCCTTTTATAAGCCCCCACGCCCAGCCCTGACTACCTGGACCCAGCCCTTGACCCTTGAGCGACTGTAGGAACATCCTGTGCAAGGCTCAGCCCTACTGTCACCACTGAAGTTGTAGGCCCAGTGACCAGACCTTTCTGTCTGGCACGGGCCACGTGACAGCAGAGCTCCATGCCTCTGCCCTGAGCCTCGCCTGAACTCTTCGGCATTCAGAATCAGATGGACCTGGCTGTGTGACCTCAAGCAAGTTACTAGCCCTCTCTGAGCTTCAGTCTGACACATGGTGCTCCCAAGAAGCCTGAGAAAGGGACTTATTGTCCCCCATCTCTGTAGGTTTTAGATCCCACTCTCCCTCCCTCACCCTCAGAAGGTAAGGGGCAAGTACCTCTGTGGGGGTGAGTTGGGAGAGAAGAGGACCACTGTGTCCTGTACCTCACTTCAGCAGCTGTGGCCCCAGGGCCACCCAGCTCAGAGACCCTCAAGACCCTCAAGGGTGCGCGTGTCATCCAGGAGACTCAGTCTGGGGCGCCTCCTAGTGGTCGCCAAGGGCACGTCTAGTCCAGACTCTAACTGGGGGCTCTCAGCCTCAAGATGAGGTCCAGGACTGACCAGGAGTGGCAGACGTCACCTCCTTCAGTGAATCTCAGGTTCCTCATCTAGTGGAGGTCATGACAACCACAGTGACACTTCCACGCGGTGGCCCAGGAGGCCTGCCTTGCACACGGTGGTGCTTCCGAGTCCAGAGGGGCAGGGACTCCCCTGAGGGCCGCCCTGAGTGGTGAGCAATGGGGTGAAGAGCCAGGGGGTCGGGCCCCTGCCCTGAGCTCTCTCCACAGTGGATGGTGACCTCAGGCTCTCCAGGCCCCGTCGTTCCTCCAGGGGGCTCTGGGCATCTGCAGATGTCCTAGCACCAAGGACCCTGCTGACCGGGAGGAGGCTCAGGAGCACATCCAGTTAACCTCCGCCAACAGTCCCGGCAGTGACCGCCTTGCCAGCATTTGCAGGGATATCTCTGTCCCCATCTTCCTGGAGGACACAGTCTTGCATGAGCCTCTTTGTGGTGTGACCTGGGTCCGCGAGCCTAGGGACAGGTCCTCGGCAGGAGCCAGGGCTGGCTTGCTGGGCCAGGGCCCCGGGGTGCTTCTGTTCCACGGAGAAGTACCTCGGGTGTGCCGGTGGGGGAGGGGCCTCCCTGGTGGGGGGCGGGGAGCAGCAGGAGGGGCCTGGATTGATTTGCTCTCTGATGGCGGTGAGGGGGCCTCCTGACGTGCAGGCTGGGTGGGGCCGCTCCGGGTTCCTCCATGGCGGTGGGGCAGGTGCACCCCGGGGACGTCCACAACACAGTGGGTTGTGAGTGTTCATGGGGGCTGGGGGGGCTGAGTT